>NC_141991.1:77369824-82369824 GCF_049901715.1 Pseudonaja textilis
TCACTGGAGAAGAGCCTTAATGCTTGGAAAGATTGAGGGCAATAGAAGAAGGGGACGCCAGAGAATGAGGTGGCTGGATGGAGTCACTGAAGCACTAGGTGTGAGCTTAAATTGACTCCGGGGGATGGTAGAGGACAGGAAGGCCTGGAGGAACGTTGTCCATGGTGTTGCGATGGGATTTGACTTCGCAACTAACAACAACAATAACTACCAAATTTGAATATAAGAATTATCTGTAAAAACAATTAAATGCCTTAATTCCATTTCCCCAAATGAACAGAAAGTACAGTTTCCATATTGGATCTTTGAAAAAAGCAGTTATAATACAATTTTGCAATTT
Organism: Pseudonaja textilis; assembly: GCF_049901715.1. Classification (NCBI taxonomy): domain Eukaryota; kingdom Metazoa; phylum Chordata; class Lepidosauria; order Squamata; family Elapidae; genus Pseudonaja; species Pseudonaja textilis. Next base: position 77,370,165 of record NC_141991.1, read on the forward strand.
TGCTGACTGGAAATTCTAGAATTTCCAGTCAGCAACCCATCTGAAGATCATCACATTGGGAAAGTTACACCACTGGATCAAATATACAAAAGATTTGCCATTCTTGTGCAACTTACTGTATTAGCATATTCAGTCTCAGCATTAGAGACAGCTTCCCTGTTTATTTTTTCATCACTGTTAGTATCAACCTCTTCATTCTCCTCTGTTCTTTTCATTTCTTCAGAGGGATTTGAGCTGTTCAAACATTCTTCATATGTTCGATAATATGGGAAATATTCAGTGTCGAGCTCTCTTTCATTTGTGGACTCTTCTTTGTATTTTAACATAAAAACACAGCAATTGGTTTGAACTCTGTCTTCTCCCTCTGGGCTGTTCTGGTTCACTTCTGAGTTTATGCAGTAAGGGCTTTCCACAAGATTGGTATCAGTTCTATAATAAGGCATGTATTCAGAACAGATGGTTGTGTTGTTGCACCTTACCACCAGATCATTAAAATGTGTCAACTCAGTATTGAAATCCTCAACACCATCTTCAGTTGATAGAGGTAGGAGTTTTGAAGTTTCTGGATGGATTAATGTTGGAGTGCTTTCATTTCTTTCCTGAAGACTGTGGACGCCATTCTAGAAGATATTGACAAATGAAGACAAAATTCTGTAATGTATTATTTCAAAGTGTGAAGGATGATCCGTGGGATAGAAAATGAATTTGTGTATCATTTTCCCCATAGAAACCAAATGGAAATCTAGTTTAGTTTAATGATGAGTGCCCTTCTATAAATGCAGAAATGACTTGGTTCACTGGCATGGATGAAGGCTCCAGCATTAGTTGATTAAAAAGCCAACTTTCCTTCAGCTTTTATCAGGAATCACAGAATCTAGAATGTTTACTTGCAATATACTACTGGTGCAGTTATTTCTCTTCAGTGGAATCCTAAATATTTGATCGATTGGAAACTGAGTGGTATCAAAATATGATCTACAGGTTAGTCCTTGACTTACAACAGTTCACTTAGTAACCGTTTGAAGTTACAATGGCACTGAACAAAGTGACTTATGACCATTTTTCACACTTACGACTGTTGCAGCCTCCCCATGGTCACATGATTTACATTTGGATGTTTGATAAGTAATTCACATTTATGACGGTTGCAGTGTCTTGGAGTCACATGATCTCCTTTTGGGACCATCTGACAAGCAAAAGTCAATGGGGACACCAGATTCACTTAACTAATTTAACAACTGCCATGATTCACTTAATAAATGTGGCAAGAAAAGTTGTAAAATGAGGCAAAACTCACTTAACAAATTTCTCACTTAGCCACATAAATTTGGGAGTCCATTGTGGTTGAGGGCTACCTGCATTTAATTCTAATGGAAGGTATAAAAGAAATTGGATTTTTTTTATTTTTCTCCTCACTCCTTTATTTAGAATACCATGCAAATATCATCTATAATCATAATGTTGGAGAAAGAGACACACACACACACACACACACACACTTACACAGACACAGATAACACAAGAGAAAGTACGTTGGAAAATTAAGGCAGAAGAACATATAATAATTCCCACTCATTTTTAAAAAGATTATCTTTTGTCTGTTGATAAGTATCAGTAATTCAATAAATAGGATGCAGCATTTTGTGCAAGAAAGCAACAGCCAGATAGAAATGGAGTTGTTAGATTGGCCTCAATGACACCCCAGGTTAGTCTCAGCCATAGGAGATCAGGAAGTGACTGGGTACCAGTTACTCTCTTTCAACCCAGCCTAACTAGTGTGATGGTTGTGGAAAAATGTGAGAGAAGGGGATGCTAAGTATGCTACCTGACACTCCTGAAGGAAAGGCAGGAGTGTAAAGTAGCATTTATTATTCTAACAAATGTTTAAAATGCTGGTAGAGAAATTTTTAAAAAATAAAGACCTACTTCTAATACTGAATCAGAGTCTATATGGCATACCTTTCTATTCTCAGTTTTCTGCCATGGAGAAATTCCATTTTTTGTTTGCCTCTTCATTAATTTGTATCTCATTTTTTTGCTATAAGCCTTTTCATGGATCATCACATTTGCTTCTCTATTATTCTCCTTTTTCATCCTGACCAGCTTTAAGAGGAAAAAAAATATCAAAACAAAATAATTTATTCAGAAATCAGTACAGCTCTAAAAGCCAGGATATTGGATATAACAATGTATTGCCTAGTTTCAAAGGACTTCCATATTGGAGGCTCCACGATATGTAATATCTTTGTATATCCATCCCAATTGAAAGGATTATATCTGCTATTCTATATGGGGTTATCTCATTGTGAACTTTATATCAATTGCACAAAATTAACCGCTGGACTAAGTCCTTAGTAGAGATCTGGGAGAAGAGTTGATTCTGTAGCTATAAGTCTTTTTTTTACATTGTCTTTGGAAATTGTGAAAGAATAGGATGAGAATCTCGGGTGCTGAATTTATTTATCAAATTTCTAAGCCACCCAACTGCAAAATGATCCCAACTAGTTTCACAATATTAAAAAACAAGAAGCAACATTATTTTAGAGAAGAATACAATTGCTCCATGGGAATAGTTTTTTTAAAAATCACTTTTTAAGCCATCTAGTTGAGAAGGTCATAAGTGACAATATTCTATTGACGGCTTCTGCTCCCAGAATTAAGTGTGAACCGCACATAAGCAAAGAATATTTAAGTCAGGGGTGTCAAACTTGATTTCATTGAGGTCTGCATCAGGGTTGTGTTTGACCTGGGGGGGGGGGCTTGGCCAGGGTGGGCATGGTCAGCTTGACGTTACTCGTGTTGGGGATACCTGTGGTGGCCCCAGCGCTCTGCCAGCAAAAACAGCTGCATTTTCACTCGCACAGGCACCATGGGCCAGTTCTTCGCTGTTTCCAGGCAGCCCCATGGGACAGATCTAAGCACCCTATGGACCGGATCTGGCCCACAGGTCTTGAGTTTGATACCCTTGATCTAAGTGATATAAAGATTTAACAGCAGGACCCCCTCGTGAAATAGAGAAGGAATACAATATGGTCAAACCAGAAGGCTTGTTAGCATCTAAAAAGTAAATCTCTCTGTGTGTTTTGTTTAGTGTTTCATGAAATTAAGTCCTGCTACTTCAACCAAGGAATGTTTCTGGATTCAATTCTTGATCATTACTTGCAAAGCAGAAAAATATACAGCCGTTGTTAACTCTAAATTAATTTCATGTTTCCATTTGTTGTTGCTCTTTCCATCATTGTTCTTAGCTTTCCAGCGCTCAATTCAATCTTAAATGGAAATGGTGGTTACTGAATGCAAAGCACTCTGAATAGGATATTATAGATTTCCATTTTTCCATCAGGTGTGTGTAAATGTATTTATGGTATAGAATAGAATAGAATAGAATAGAATAGAATAGAATAGAATAGAATAGAATAGAATGGAATGGAATGGAATGGAATGGAATGGAATGGAATGGAATGGAATGGAATGGAATGGAACGGAACGGAACAGAATAGAATAGAATAGAATAGGATTTCTTTATTGGCCACACAAGGAATTTGTCTTTGGTGCATATGCTCTCAGTGTACATAAAAAAAAAACATTCATCAAGAATCATAAGATACACCACTTAGTGATAGTCATAGGTTACTGATAAGCAATCAGTTCATACTAGGAAACAAATAAAACAATATAAATTGTAAAGATACAAGCAATACATTTATAGTCATAAGTGGAAAGAGATAGGTACTAGGAAGGATGAGAAGATGAATAGTAATACATCTTAGTAAATAATTTGACAGTGTTGTGGGAATTAGTTGTTTAGCAGAGTGATGACATTCAGGAAAAACACTGTCCTTGTGTCTAGTTGTTCTAGTGTGCATTGCCCTATAGCGTCATTTTGAGGGTAGAAGTTGAAACAATTTATGTCCGGGATGTGACGGGTCTGTAAATATTTTCACAGCCCTCTTTTTGACTTGTGTAGTATGTACAGGTCCTCAATGGAAGGCAGATTAGTAGCAATTGTTTTTTCTGCAATTTTAATTATCCATTGAAGTCTGTGTCTGTCTTGTTTGCGGAGCCCAACCATAGAGATGCAGATGACAGACTCAATAATTCCTCTGTAGAACTGTATCAGCAGCTCCTTGGGCAGTTTGAGCTTTCTGAGTTGGCGCAGAAAGAACATTCTTTGTTGTGCTTTTTTGATGATGTTTATGATGTTAGAGGTCCATTTTAAGTCTTGAGATATGATAGAACCTAGAAACTTGAAGGTCTCTACTGTTGATACTGTGTTGTCTAGTATTGTAAGAGGTGGTTGTATAGGAGAGTTTCTACTAAAATCTATCACCATTTCTACGGTCTTGAGTGTATTTAATTCAAGATTGCTCGAGTTGCACCACTAGGCTAGTCGTCCAACCTACCGTCTGTATACAGATGTATTGGTGTCTTGAATGAGACCAATCACTGCTGTATCATCTACAAACTTCAGCCCTTTAACAGAAGGATCTTTTTGAGATGCAGTCATTGGTATATAAATATAAGAAAAGTGGAGAAAGCACACAGCCTGGAGAGGGGGCTCCTGTGCTAATTGTACAGGTATCTGTTGTGATTTTGCCTAGCTTCACATGCTGCTTCCTATCTGTTAGGAAGCTTATGATCCATTTACAAGCGTGGTCAGGTACAGCTAACTGATTTAGTTTAGTTAGAAGAATATATGGAATGATGGTTTTGACTGCTGACCTGAAGTTTTCAAAGAGGACCCTTGCATAGGTCTTTGGAAGTTCAAGATGTTGTAGGATGTAGCGCACAGTCATATTAACAGTATCATCTGTTGACCTATTTGCTCTGTAGTCAAATTGTAAGGAGTCTAACAGCGGATCTGTGATGGTTTTCAGGTGGGCCAGCACTAGTCTTTCAAAGGCCTCCATAACTACAGATGTTAGAGCAACCAGTCTCAAATCGTTCAGTTTCTTCATGGAAGGTTTCTTCAGCACTGGGATGAGAGTAGAGCATTTGAAGCAAGAAGGAACATAGAACATATCTAGTGGTTTATTAAATATGTGGGTGAAGGATGGGGGCCAGCTGATCAGCACAAGCTTTTAAGCAAGAAGGAGTTATCTTGTCTGGGCCTGGTGCTTTTCCTGGCTTTTGTCTGTGAAATAGACCTTGCATCTCATTCTCTGTAATCACCAGAGGTGGTGGGCCCAATGGAATGGAGTAGGTTGTAGGAGGCTTGGCTGTTGTTGGTGTGTCTGAGATGGGGATTGTGGAGATGGGTGGCAGTAGTTTTATCTCAAACCTACAGTAAAACACATTCAGGTCATCTGCCAGTTGTTGATTTCCTTCAGCATGAGAAGGAGGTTTGCTGTATATTTTAAAGAGTTTTCCACATGTTTGCTGGTTCATTTGTTGAGAACTGATTCCTTAGCTTTCAGAGTAGCTTCTTTTCACTGCTCTGATCACCTGATTGTACAGTATTCTATTCTGTAAGCTTCCTCTTTGCTACAATGTAGCTGCTTAAGTTTAGCTGTGAACCAAGGTTTATTATTATTGTATATTCTCAGGTTTCTGCTCGGCACACATAGGTCTTCACAAAAACTGACATATGATGTTACAGTATCTATGAGTTCATCCAAGTTGCAGAGGCATCTTTGAACACATTCCAATCAGTGCAGTCAAGGCAAGCCTGTAGCTTTAGCTTTGCCTCCTCAGTCCAAGTCCTCACTGATTTAATTGTTGGTTTCAAGTCTTTGTCTGTAAGTAGGTGATCCATACAATGATCAGTGTCCCACAGCTGCTCTAGTAAAGACCGATAACATCTTTTAATGTTGTGTAGCAATGGTCTGAAGTATTCTTGCCTCTAGTGAGACAATTGACATGCTGAAAATATTTTGGTAGCTCTTTCCTTAAGTTTGCTTTATTTAAATCTCCTAAAATAATTTGAAATGAATCTGGGTATTTAACTTCAGCCCACATAATCTGGTCAGCTAAAGTTCATAATGCATTGTTTACACAAGCTTGTAGAGTACCATAAACAGCAATTAGGAGAAACAAGGAAAGCTCTTGTGGAGAATAGGTTTACAATTGATAATTAATGTCTCTAATTCCACATCACAGAATTTCTTTAGTATAGTTATATCTCTGGATATAACTCTGATTGTTAATATATAAACATAAGCCTCCTCCCTTCTTTTTACCAGAAGTTTCTGCAATTTTGTCTGCTCTTTCTATCTTGATTCTCTTTGCTCATTTATTTACAATAGTTTTACCCATGCCTATAAACATTATCCCATAACTTTTTCCAGGATACTTTCTTTGTTTAATCCAGTTTGTAATTTTTCCTTGCCCTACAAAAGATTTTAATATTCTGAAGGGTATGCAGGGAAATTAGATTCTTTGGTGCTTTCCTATCCATCTCAAAAGTGTACTTGCAATGAAAGCAAGTCATAGTTTACCACAGGTCAAACATTCCCATTGATTTAACCTAGCAGATATTTAAATCAGTGTTTAATGAGATCAGTGTTTTTATTGTAGCCATTATGTTTGCATATGAGAGAGCTTAAATGAACCAAAGGCTAAGAAATGTGCACAGCCTCAACGCACCTCCAAATCATTTACTAAGTTTCTATATTATTTTCTACGTGGTAACAAAATGAATCTGATCTTGATTCAGCTACAACAATAATTGGAATATATTACTGTATTTGAGAGGAACATTGAAAGACCCTTTTTTTCTCACGTAGCATTTGATTTGAAGAGTTTTACCTATATCCGGTCCTAAATAACTATTTTTCCTACCAATTATAATTTTTGGAGCAATATTTCCTTGAAAAGTGTTTCAATTAATCCTGTAAAGTTTTTAGTATGCAGTAAAAATTCACACTTTTTAAAGTTTATCATGAGATGAAAAGTTAAAAAGGTAATCTCAGCTCAAGGAGTTGGGAGGTTTAAATAAACATCACAAATCTTCATTTCATTTCTTTAGAGAAACCTTAATTATATGTTTTGAAATTTTGTCCATAAATCAGAAGCTTTAGAGATAAGTAGGTAGTCTCTTTCCATGCTTACCTTCTGTTAAACCACAGACCGTGAATAATGGAAAGATTCAGCTGTGACATCAAAGAAGCAGTTTGTATTCTTGTGTGAGGTCATAAATAAGATTCCAAGGGAGTTCTTCCTCTCCTGCATTTTCTTTCTAAGCAACTTTCTCTGTCAAGCAGATGCAGACAAGTGACAGGAATTTCTTATGAAAGTCCTGAGCTGTTTTTTTGCATATTGCTTTTGAGTTTAGCCCAATAGCCAGATAAAAGCAGCTGACAATTCCATGTGTTCTAGGCAATAAAGAAAAATCAGAAACAATAAATAGTTTCCTTTGGGGCAAATACAATTATTGGTTGTTAATGTTTTATAATAAAAATATTGTTGTCTGTCTTTAAGCAACACAAAAATATAAGAAATATTGAACAAATTATATTTGAAAATGGAATAAATCAACACCTGTTTTCTCCAAAATTTTAGTCTACAGGTTTATAGAATAATGTAATAAAGGTCATTCTGCAAAACTTGTCAAGGAAGCATAAGATATCAATAATAGGCTAAATCTTCAAGCACCCTCTTGTTCCTTTCAAAAATGTCATTAAGTCTCTAAATCCAGGTGTTTTTCTTCAGGATAGATATATGGGAGTAATCTTTTTCTCGCCAGCTGTGACAACTTTTCTGGCTTAAATCATTTGTTTAAAACAAAGGTTTTCTTAAAAATATATAGATGTAGGCTTGTAATTTTTTATAGAACCTATAACATCTGTTTTGCTTTATGAGTTCTTACATAAATCTTTTTTTGAACAGATATTCTTCTATATGAAGTCCATCATTTAAACCACTCACAACATATAGAAATGTAGGGGAAACTTGTTCTTGTGGCAAAACATCACAGTGTCTGGCACAAAGTTGTTTTAAGCAAGATACATTGTGCTCATTCCAAAAAGTACACATTGTAAATGAAGCATAATTTGAGAAGCTGTTCAGATCCTATGTTGTGTCATATATACTAGAATCTGAGAGAAAGACAATTTGTACCTCCATTTCTTCCTCATCGTAAGCTTCCTTTCTTGACCATAACTATGATACTAGTTGCTAACAAGACTGATATTGTGAATATCTTGACATTTTACATAACTGATACCAGATGATATATTTTGATTATCTATCTATCTATCTATCTATCTATCTATCTATCTATCTATCTATCTATCCTCCCTCCCTCCATCTATATATCTAAAATATATATTTTACCTAACTGGTATCTGGATGAATAGGGATGGAATTCTAACCCTACAAAATGATATGAGCAGTTTGCTTAAAAACAGATTCAAATAACTGCAATTACAATTTACACACACATACATTCTACTCCTTTTTAAGGTAAGCCATGTTATGCAAGCTACAGAAAAGAAGTAAAGTATTGTAAACTCTAGAAATAAAGGTATTTAATAGAAAAAGAAAAGGAGATATAACTATATTTAATTTATACCCATTCATCTATCTCATTATCCTCATTATCTCTGCTTTCACAGTGTATTGGTGGAACAATTGTCTTTTGTTCTTTAAACTTCTTATCTCTTTCTTCTGCCTTACCACTTCCATTCCCACCCTCAAAAGTTTTTTGTCTTTTTAATTTTCCAGACTCATTCATTCTTCAGATGTTAAGAAGGCCCAAAAAAAGTCAGCTAAACAAATGTCCATTCCTGATATATTTTTAGAAAATTTCTTTGTTAAAGGAATTCTTTACTTATTTCTTTTCTTTACTTATTTTTTTAAAATCTGCTTGATTGTCTTTCAGAAAGAATTGAGACTTGCCTGCACTTGCATCAAGTGATTTTAATGTTTTAATCTTAATAGATCCAATTAATTAATTAGTATAGTATGCCTATACTAAGGGAAAACTCTTACAAAACAATGTTAACCAGGCTAGTCTACTCTAGACCTCAGTCACTGTAAGTCAAGTAATAGAACAAAATTGTACTTCTCAAGAAGCTTTTTTGCAGTGATAGCCTCACACACACTACAGAGTTTGATTCTTTAGTGCCATGATTATTTTAAAAAGGAAGATCCTACAAAGTTAAGCTCAACTCCTGGGAACAGCATCCATGCAGTGCTCCCATCAGCATTACAGAAGTGGTTTTCCATTTCCATTTTATTTTATTTTTGATTCCCAGTCTAGCCATCAACCCTATCTCAGTACTAAATCTTGAATTGTAGAGTTTGGGGATCATCCAAAGTTGGGTGGATGCTGTCAACTCTTCAGGTATTGAGAGAATAATTTGCTTCAGACAGAGAGGGTTAAGAAAAGGAACAAATCAGTACATACTACCTATTTAAAAATGTTTTTTAAAGGCAGGAAAAGGCTAGATTAGAGTTGTGGTTGAAGAACTTCATTATAGGAATTATGGCAGCTCTATTGATTTGTCAACACCACTCAAGTATCAAGTATAAGAATATTGCATGCACAAAGCCAGCAATCAAGTACTTTGGAAAAAATCAGCTCGCTCTATTGTAATCTTTACCTATTCATCTAGTAACATATTCTATGCTGTCATGCCAGCACAGAAGAAAAAGGGGACACATGCTTTTGTATTCAAAAGTGAGAGAGGAAAGTTACCCATTATTTTTGTCTTTGCTGGTAGAACCTGACATCAAAAAACCTACCAATGACTAATCTGTTCAGTCTACAAGCTCTGTATTTATTCATTGTTATACAAATATGTATCCCATCTTTCCATTAATGATGGTTATGAAAAACATTTGAACAAGGTGCTTTGGAAAATGCAGGAATATGAATAAAAAACCTTTTTCTGAATTTTTAAAGTAGCCAGGAGGACTTCCCAAGTCTGTGAGGAAACCATCCCATGGTTTTTCTAAGGAATCATACACACTCCTTTATGTTTCAGAACATCATTGTATAACCTTTTTTTTCTAAACAACTACTCAGAACAACTTGAATCTGATTTTGATGTGCAGACATCATACATAGATGAAAACTTTGGGTACATTTTTAAAATCTTTTGTGTCATTTTGCCATAAAATTATTATCATTTGATAGATATTGGGAAACCCTTTCTTCAGGTTATCCATCAAAGTGACTTTAGCTTCTACCATGGTATATATTTAGGGAGGCTTTATCCATAGCCCATTTGAATACTTCCAATTGAATTAATCTGTAAAATACAGTAATTCACCAGATCTTTAAATATTAAATTTGTAGGCAAATTGTTCCTTGAAATGGTGCCTTAAATCCTACTGTCATGTTTGACTTTTTCCATGCTGCAATAAATTCCAGTAATGTTTTCCATGTTAAATCATGCTATTTATTTAAATACATGCACTTTAACAAAGAATGCCATTTTTAGCTATACAACAGTGTTTTTTGTTTTAAAAAGACACTGAACTCTGATTGTTGCCACAACATGTTAAGGTTCTCAATGAGAATTAAGAGGCATTCTAGACTGTTATGGAAATGGTTTCCTGGAAAACCATTTGCTGAATACCAGATGTTTTAAGGGAAAACATTTATTGTTTAGACCACATCCACTACCCATCCGCTGTCTACCCGTTTGTCTTGCATCACTAAAACTAACTTTGTTAAATTAACTATTCAGTGAGTATAGCTAAATTAACAAATGACATACTGACCCAAGCTGGATATTATCAAGTAACTGGACAAACCACAAATACAGTTCCAAAACCTTATGCTCCTTAAATACATAACATGACAATTTGACTGTATTGTGTTATCTAAATGATGGTGGTGAGAGCAAAAATAGGAGTTGCCCCAGTTTCACCAAGATACAGTGGTAATAAATAAATTAGTCCACAAATCCTTCTCAATTTAAGAACTGATTTAGTCAAAATAAATTGAATACTAAATACAGAATTTACAGCTGAGACTCTATTTTCTTCTATATACTTAGGATGTTACATTAAAAGTTAAAAAATGGTTGCCAGAGAAATGATTGAACTTGCATTCAGGTATGAGGCTAGGAGAGGGAAGATTTTTTTCCCCATTGTTGTCTATCCAGCTGTTAACAAAAGTATCAACTTAAATGCATCATCTAGTTCAGCATTTTGTGTCATGGTGTTTCTAAACAGATGCTTTTGAGCTGCATGTTTAGGAAGGGGTTGTTTCAGGGGTGGGTTTCAAAAATTTTAGCAACCGGTTCTCTGCCAGGTTGCTGGATGGGTGTGACCATGGTGGGTGCAGCCTAGTCAGCTCCTGCACTATGGTGTGTGTGTGTGGGGGGGGGTATTTTTACCCTCCCCTGGCTCCAGAGGCTTTCCTCAAGCCTCTGGGAGTGCAAAAATGGCCTCCCTGGCCTCTGGAAGCCAGAAACAGGCCTGTGTTTGGCCTTTGGAACTTTTGAGAGGCCCATTTTTCACCCACCCTGAGCCTCCACGCAGGCCCTGTACTCACCTGGCATCCAAAACCGGCTGTGTGGGGACTCCTGGGAGCGGTGGGGGAGGACAGGTGGGGCCAGCCAGGGGTGGGATTTGTGGGTTCACTGAACCACACAGAATCTTAGCTAGAGGATTGCCTGAACCCGTGCAAACCTGCAGCAGCCCATCTCTGGGTTGTTTCCCAGAAGATAGTATTTAAGGTATGGGCAGAAAAATTTGGTTAAATTGTCCCTTATTATTTTCTATACCACATTGTGTTTAATCTGTTAGGGTTTTCCTGGTATGTTTGTATACGTGATGATCACTGTAAACAATTTAGAAGGTTAATTTCCAAGGGAACAGCAAACACAGGGTACTTACACACTGTTACAAATTCTCCTCAGTTTGTTATGCTTGAATGAATGAAAAATCAACAACAACAACCAGTGTACGAACGGAAGCTGCAAATGCATCAAATGATCTTTCATCTTGAACATTCTACTAGAGCAGTTGCATCCCGGAAGAAACAGTTATGGTGATCCTGACAGATAACTTCTTGCAGAAAAAGACAAAGTCTGTTTCTGTCAATCCTGCTGGATCTTTTAATAGCTGTGAATTCCAGAAAGAGATGGCTACAAGCTGAGTGTGATGACCCAGGGTGGGATATAAAAGCAACAAAGTCACAAAAACAGGTGAAGTCCCTTTAACTCCTTCAACTTGGCTTCAAAGGTCCAATTATCATTGACTGGACAAAAAACTCCCCCACAAACAGTTGCAAAAAGGAAGAACTTTCATTCAAACTCAAAATACATATAAATTATAAACAGAAAAAAAAAAACCAGAAACCACACTGAAGCAATTAATTAGACAAAGCAGGATAAGGGCTTGAAGACGTCCACAGATATCAAAATACATACACTGGGAAGGATGCCAGGACTCAGACAAGAACTGACAAATCAGAAATGTTTTCATGCTTTGCTTCCAGCACTGGCCCATGTGCAGTTTGTCCTTTTAAACAGTCCTCACCGCTGCAGCCTATGAAGGGGATCAAGGCCCTTTCCTCCCCTGTAGACCACATCATTCAAGTTTCTCCCTTATCCGCTCCTCCCTGTGTGCCCTAGGATGAAGAGGGGATCGGCCTGGGTGTTCCTCTCAATGCCCTTACCCAGTTTCCTCCACAACCTCTGGTGCCATATTCCCACTCCCTGTCGGCTGTTCCCCCTCTCCCTTGGAGTCAGATTCTAACGGGAGCATGACACTGAGTAACAGATCCACAATATGACAAAAGGAATGTCATTTCTGCTCCAGTTTTCAATAAACTGGAGGGAGGGAGGGAGGGAGGGAGGGAAGGGAAGGAAGGAAGGAAGGAAGGAAGGAAGGGAGGGAGGGAGGGAGGGAGGGAGGGAGGAAGGAAGGAAGGAAGGTGTTGTGGAGCGATGGTAAGGAAGAGGCATGAGACCAGAGCGTACAACTAACAAGGCTTTATTGTAGGGAATAAAGGGTTGTCGCGTCTGCTTGCTAACTTGCAGACTAGCGGGCGACAACGGGCTGGCTCTGCCCGACAGCCGGCTTATATAGCCGACTGTCAAACGGAGCCAACCAATGGGAGCGGCTGGTGCTCCCGCTCAAACAGCGGACCTGGTTGGGAACCCCCACCAGTTCCACGGACATAACACTCCTTTCCCCCAGCTGGGAACATGCGTAGTTCTGTAGGTAAGTTGGCTGTCTGCGCTGGCGACCAGAACGTCGCAGTTCGGGTGAACTGTTGGCTGGTGACAAGTCCAGGCCCTCGGGACGTGCCTCGGCAGTCGTCGGGGCATGGGCTTGCCCTGGCGCGGTGTTCTGCGAAGTCGGCGAGTCCCTTTGCTCGGGCTGACCCGGGCGAGTCTCATGGTCCGGTTGGCAAACTGGAACGCTCGGCTGCTGAGTCGGTGATCCTGGCGGGCTCGGGTTCTCCAGTAGACCTTCCTGTTTGTCGGGAAAACCGGGTCCCACAGGGAGCTTCCGTCTGGCACCGGCAGGGGCGTTGGCGCTGGCAGGTCGGGTTGGGTTGGTATCAGCCGCACGTCCCCTTCTGAGTTGGTCCACGTGCCTTCGCCACAAGCGTCCATCTTCCAGGAGGACCCTGTAGGATCTTGGACCTGTGACTGACACGATTTGACCTGGTACCCACAAAGGATCCCCTGCATAGTTCCTGGCGAACACCAGGTCTTGCAAGGCAAAGTCTCTGACCAGACTGTCAGACCCTAAAGGGGTGTCTGGGCAGTAGTGGGGTGTAGCCTGTCCAGGGTGGTTCTAAGGCGTCTCCCATTAAAAGTTGGCGGGAGATTTGTTAGTAGTGGTGCAAGGCGTCGTATATTGGCTAAGCAGGAAACGAGACAGTTTAGAGTGCCAGTCTTCCTGGCCAAACCTGGCGAGTGCCTCTTTGGCTGACCTTACTGCTCTTTCTGCCATCCCGTTGCTAGCGGGGTGAAAGGGAGCTGTAAGGACATGTCTGATGCCCAAATTAGCCACGTACACACTGAACTCACATGATGTGAACTGCGGGCCATTGTCAGACACCAGCGTGTCTGGAAGTCGATGGGTGACAAACAAACGGGTCAGGGCTTTGACTACTGCTTGGGTGGTGGTCGTGGGAAGCAAGGCCACGTCAATCCACTTGAGTAGGAATCCACGACCACCAAGAAAGTCTTGCCATGCACTGGTCCAGCCAGGTCGATGTGCAGGCGAGACCACGGGGCACTAGCACTTTCCCACCTGGTGGGCGTGGCGGCGGGTGGGGCAGCCCTGGTTTCTTGGCAAGGTTGGCAAGAGCTTACCCAGTTGGCGATTTGAGCATCCATGCCGGGCCACCAAACGTAGCTGTGGGCCAACGCCTTCATCCTTACAATGCCTGGATGGCCCTCGTGAAGCACCTTCAGGATGGGTACTCAAAGGGTGGCTGGGATGACTACTCTTGTGCCCCACAATAGACATCCCTGTAGCCTCGACAGTTCCTGCTGGCGGGTTTTAAAGGGAACAAAGTCAACTGTACATTGAGTTTCCGGCCACCCTTCCCACCCAGTCCAGAACCTGGGCGATTATTTGTCTGTCTTTTTGAGTGCGCCGCGATGTCTTCGGCTGTCACTGGAAGTTTGAGTTCGTTGACCTCAAAAATGGCGTGAATTGGTGCAGGGTCCTCGACTGGGACTGGCAGGGGGCAGCGACTGAGGGCATCGGCATGACTCAAGTTCTTGCCAGGACGATGCACCAACTTGAATGAGTAGGCGGCCAGAAACAAAGTCCATCTGGTCATTCTGGGTGAAAGTACCTGCGGGGTTTGCTTATCTCCAGATAAAAGTCCTAGGAGAGGTTTGTGGTCAGTCACAAGTTCAAAATGGTGGCCAAATAAGAATTCGTGGAACTTTTTAACTGCAGCAACCGCAGCCAGGGCCTCTTTATCGATTTGGCTGTAGTTCCTTTCTGCCGTGGAGAAGGTCCTAGAAAAGAAGGCAATTGGTGCCTCGGAGCCGTTGGGGAGTCTGTGGCTTAGGACAGCCCCAATCCCAAAAGGGGATGCGTCAGCAGCCAGGACCAGAGGAAGGCGTTGATCGAACTGGACTAAAACCGCTTCGATGTGAGTAATGATTTGACTGATTTGAAAGCGTGGGCTTCTTTGGGTCCCCAATGCCAGGGTGAGTCTTTATCTAAGAGTCTATGTAGGGGTTCAGCGACTGATGCTTTGTGCGGGAGGAATGAGGCGTAAAAGTTTAGAAGCCCCAGAAAGGCTTGTAGTTCAGTCTTGTTGGTTGGTGTGGGTGCCTCGTGGATGGCCTTCACCTTGGACTCAATTGGGTGGATGCCAGAGGCGTCTATCCTATAACCCAGAAAGTCCACCTGCCTAGTGGCGATGGCGCACTTCTCCCTTTTAAGTTTGAGTCCATGCTGCCTAAACTTCTCTAGCACTGTCCTGACCCTCTGAATGAGTTGAGGTCGGCTAGTAGCTGAGACTAAGATGTCATCGAAATACGGAACAACTCCTGGGAGACCTTGGAGAATCCGTTCCATGAGTGATTGGAAAATACCCGGGCCACACTGACCCCGAATTGGAGGCGCTTACATTTGAATGCCCCTCTATGCGTGACTATGGTTTGTAATTCAGCTGTCTGATCATCAACAGGGAACTGTTGGTATGCCTGGGACATATCTAACTTGGCGAAAATGGTACCGAGGTTCGAATGTGTGTAACAGGTGCTGAATAACAGGGACGGGGTATGCGCTGACCTGTAAATAACGGTTGAGCGTGGTTTTATAGTCTGCGCAGATCCTTAAACTGCCATCCTTCTTGAGTGGGGTGACTATGGGGGTCTCCCATTTGGCAAAATCAGTAGGTTCTAACACCCCTTGTTTAAGTAGTTTGTCTAATTCTGCGTCCAATTTAGGACGGATGGCGAAAGGCACCCTGCGTGGCTTAAGGCGGAGAGGAATTGCCTGGGGATCTATGGAAAACGAGATGGGGGTGCCCGAATAGCAACCCAGTTCGCTGCTAAATACGTCAGAAAAATCAGAAAATAATGTATCTACGTCAGAAGTTGAGACAGCATGGATCCCAGTTACACTAAGGCCAAGGGAAGGAAACCAATCAAGTCCCAACAGGCTGGGGAGGGCACCGTTAACAACCACTAGAGGCAAATGGCCTTTAAAGGCTTGGAATTGAACGAGGAACTTGCCTTTCCCGAGGACAGGAATGTTCTTCCCCTGGTAGTCCCGCAGTGTCAGGTGGCATCTTTGGAGCTGTTTCCTTGACAGTCTGGGCTGGATCTTCTTCAGAGTGTCCCAGGAGATGATTGAGAGCGCAGATCCCGTGTCTACCTCCATCCTGCAGGGTTTACCTTCTAGGAAAACAGAAATTTTAATTTTATCGGGGGTTTGGGAAGTATGGTTAGCGTGGTAGCAGGTATAGCAGTCCTCCCCTTGCCTTTGGGAAATAGAAGGTGGTGGAGGTCTTTGAGGCAAGGAGCGCCCTGCTTGGCATACTCTAGCGAGGTGACCCTTCTTTTGGCAGTTCAGGCAGATGGCGTTTCTAAACCTGCAGGATGCCCTAGAGTGGGAGCCTCCGCAGGTTAGGCACAAGGGCGGTTGTTTGAAGTTGTTTGTCTGTCCCGCTCCTACCTGTGAAGGCTTCTGATGCTTAAGGCAGTTAATGTCTGATGAGTCTGTGGGGTCTTCTTCACTGAGCACTTCTTCAGAATGGACGGTTGGACTGCTGGGCTTTAATGGAGTGCCCTGAATCTCAGCTGCTGACTAGCCAGATTGCTCAGCAGCCAGGGCTTCCTCCATGGCTAGGGCCAGATTCAAGTCCTTTTTTGCCAGCAAACGTCTTTGGAGTCTCAGGTCTCTAACCCCACAGACGATCTGGTCCAGCAGCATGTCTTCCAGATATTCTTTGAAGCCGCACTGTAAGGCAGCTGTCCTCAGGGCAGCCATGTATTCGTTGATCGACTCCCCCACTGCCTGCTTCCTGATTCTGAAGGCATACCTTCTAGCGATCTGGGATGGTTTTGGCGCGTAGTGATTGGAGAGTATTTCTTGTAGTTCATCCCATGGGACGCTTCTGATGGCGCGTGGTGTGACTAACGCTGTAGCGGTGTCAAAAACGGCGGCCCCACAATAGCTGAGGAAATAAGACTTCTTTCTATGTTCCGCAGCGTCAGCTAACCCGATGGCATCGAGGAAATGGCTGAAGCGATTCTTGTAGGAGTCCCACGTTTCCTCGTTTGGCTTGAATGGCGGGAATGCTGGATTAGTATTCATCGTGGGTAGTGTCGGGTTCGTCTTTTTCAATCGTCTTTGAAATCGCGCTCTTAAAAGAGCGCAGGCTGTGACTGTCTCTCTGGGCTACGTAGCTCTTTTTGAATTTCGCGCTCTTGGTGAGCATTGGCGGCCGCGGCTACGGTGCCGGCGGCTCGTTTCAGTGACTGCGGCTCGAGTAATGGTGGTTTGAATTTCGCGCTCTTTGTGAGCTGCGTTGCGCGGCTGTGGCTACAGCGCTCGTGACTTCACTCTCAGTGATTTACAGCTCTTTGAATAGACGCGTCTGGCTAGCCTTCGACCATCCCATCCTCGTCGCCAGTGTTGTGGAGCGATGGTAAGGAAGAGGCATGAGACCAGAGCGTACAACTAACAAGGCTTTATTGTAGGGAATAAAGGGTTGTCACGTCTGCTTGCTAACTTGCAGACTAGCGGGCGACAACGGGCTGGCTCTGCCCGACAGCCGGCTTATATAGCCGACTGTCAAACGGAGCCAACCAATGGGAGCGGCTGGTGCTCCCACTCAAACAGCGGACCTGGTTGGGAACCCCCACCAGTTCCACGGACATAACAGAAGGAAGGAAGGAAGGAAGGATGGTTGGTTAGTTGGTTAGTTGGTTGGTTCAGGTCTCAAAAACAGCTATAATATTGCCATATGATCTCACAGGTCCAGAGCAGGCTCTGAAATGACAAAACCTCACTGTATATCTCAAAGTCAGATGCTATTACAGGTAGTCCTCAACTTATAACAGTTTATTTAGTGACAGTTCAAAGTTATAATCACACTGAAAAAAGTGACTTATAATCATTTTTCACACTTATGACCATTGCAGCATCCCCATGGGCACATGATTTACATTTGGCTGCTTGACAGCTGACTCACATTTATGTTGCATGGGTTGCATGGGTCATGGGATCATCTTTTGCAACCTTCTGACAAGCGAGGTCAATGGGGAAACCAGATTCACTTAACAACACTGTTACTAATTTAAGAACATGACTCACTTAATAAATGTGGTGAAAAAAGTCATAAAATGGGACAAAATGCACTTAATAAATTTCTCAGTTACCAACATAAATGTTGGGTTCAATTATGGTTCTAAGTTGAGGACTTCCTGTACTAGGGAAAAAGCAAACATGCCAAGACTTAAAGGAAGGCAAAAGAAAACAGCAAGAGCAAAGATTATGGGTCATAGAACACGGGTGTCAAACTCACGGCATCACGTTGCCATCATGTGACATTGCAATGTTTCTTCCCTTCATGGAGCTGGGGTGGCCGTGGCCTGCGCATGACACATCTGGTCCTTGGGCCACCAGTTTCACACCCTTGTCATAGAGGATGGATTCTATTACTCACCTGTACAAAGTAATGATGCTTTAAATATTTTAATCACTGTTTGTTGGCTTTGCAACTCCCCGGACTTCCTTGCCTGCCAGGTCCCTCACGCAAGCCAGCCTCTGATCTATCCTGGGATTATTTTCCATCTTTAAGGTTGGCCCAAAGAAAAAGAAGGGGATTAATAATAGCTGTGCTAATATGATGTCTTCTACTGCTGTATATCATGTTTCTTGTATGATTATCATTCAGATCCTACTCCCCGCCTCCCAGTGCCTTAGCCTGCTGACTCCAAACAAAACTTTATGAAAGTTGGCATTCTGTGAAGATCAGTGATAAAGTGCATGCTGAGTCCTGATGACTTGAGGAAAATATATGTCTTATGGATGTCAAGGAGATGCATCCATACAAGCTGTTTCATGTGTGTGTTTCTGGACTCACATAGCTCGGGGTTAGGGCCAGGTGATAGTTGAGATAGGGAAAAAAAATGTGTAAAAACATGTTACTTTTCCCCCCTCCCCACCCACTCCCAAAAAGACACGTGCAAAATCAGAAGAGATTTATATACTCCCTGGTAAGATTTAGAAGACATGTTTCCAGCATTATCTGATTATAATATATTGCAAACATTCAAATGACATGGAACTCGGTATATAGGGATTGTTATCTTTTTTTTTTATTAGCCGCATTGGAAATAAATCTGAAGGGAACCATAACACTGTTTCTACATCTGGGTCCAGTCTACTCAATGGGAATTATACCACTAGTGAAGCAGCAAAGGCGGTTGTCTTGGAGTCTGGCTCCCCTTGCCCCTTTTCTTCCCCCCCTCAATGAATCTGTTTGCATAGGTCTCTTAATAGTGTGCTGCCCCTTTCACACACACACACACACACACACACACGGTTGATGAGTTTATTAATATTCCCCAATAATTGCCTTCACCAAAAAAACCCAGAACTGTCCCAAATAAGTCCAGCCACAAGCAGGCCAATGTTAGTCCACAGAGCGACATCCAAAAAGTCGACAGAGCACTTGAAAGTTTCTCAAACAAAATAAATCCCCCAAGCAAACTTAAACCCACAGCATAAGAGAGCTCACGAGTCAAGAAAAGTCCAAGCATGATTCAAGTCATGGTACAGTATCAATCCAAAGTGAGTCAGGAATCACAATGACCAGAAAATACACAGTTAGGAAACAGACATGTTGTTTCCCAGTAATGCCTCCCTCTGTCTCTGTTGTGCTAAATAACCAGCTTCTAGTGCTGCCAATCAAGAAGGATGAGGCTTTCTCCTCTCGAGTAGTCTGGCTGACCTTTTCTGCTCCTGCCTTTTCTCTGCCTTATGTGTTCTTGGATCAGGTACAGAAGGCAGTTCCTCCTCTTCCTCACTGACATCTGCAACTACATGCTTTTGCCAGCTGAAGCCAGATGCTCAGAGTCATCAATTGAGCTCCTGACTTGCCAAGAACTAGTTTATCCTCCCCTGAGCTGAAGTCCCTGATGAGGCTCTTTTGGATGAGAAGCAAAATGTCTTCAAAGAAAAATGAGAAAGTCCATTTGCCTCTTGAAAAAGTACCTTTGGGACAACTTTTCTGGTTTTCTATTTCCTCCCAATTGTCACAAAGCTTTTTTTTCCTTTCTTGACATTTTCTAGGTCAGGTAGGCAGATATGTGTGAATAATCTGAATCTGATTAAAAATGAAAGGTGCTTTTCCAAAGACAACTGGACTTTCCTGTTTTTTTCATTGAAAATGTTTTGCTTCTAATCCAAGAACTGAACAAGCTTCTTGGATGAGAAGCAAAATGTTTCCAAAGAAAAAAAGAACCAAGAAAGTCCAGTTGCTTTTTGAAAAGCATCTTTGGGACTAGTGGAGGGAGTGGGTAGTATCCTGCCGGCATAACAACCGGTTCAGTGAGCGCACACTTTGCTTCAGTCAGAACTGAAGAAACTTCTTGGAAAAGAAGTGAAACATCTTCAAAGAGGAAACAAAGTCCAGTTGCCTCTTGAAAAAGCACCTTTGGGGCAACCAGGGATGACTGAGAATCTCTACAGACTTTTAGAACAGTCAATAGTTTTCCTCTGCTGGGTCAACTGGGCAATGAAGCTGAGGAATCTGCCATTCATTGACTTTCAATTATTATTTTATTTCAGGCA
Source organism: Pseudonaja textilis (assembly GCF_049901715.1). Lineage (NCBI taxonomy): Eukaryota > Metazoa > Chordata > Lepidosauria > Squamata > Elapidae > Pseudonaja > Pseudonaja textilis. Next base: position 77,390,856 of record NC_141991.1, read on the forward strand.
ATAAGGTCAGTGCCATGCCCACTCTTATTGCTGGGGCAGATTAGAGTTTGACACTCAGAGCATTTTATTCCAGCATGTTTTTCTACCAGTTGAAGGACTGGAAGGAAGCACAGTAGTGTGACAATGATAACTAGCAGCCCCAAGTCAATACTCTCAGCTGATCTTGATAATGCTTTTGATGGCCTAAAATGCCAGTATCTTCCAGGAAAGATATAGGAAAGAATAGTGATGCAGAAGTTTCAAATTACTGCCACAAAGAGCATTTCTGCTTTAAGTTCAGGATTCTTGAATGTTTCCTCTACCTTTAACTGGTAAGAATGACTAATAAACTTTAAGATTTCTAATTATTTCCTGTTCCCTTCCCACTGTTTACATATAAATGGTTCTGGAGTCTTTTTGTGTGAGTATTTATTTAGCATATCATACATGATCTAGTAACATACTGTATATTAACATTTCACCTAGATTAGTCAAACACAATAAAATATAAATGTTAAAAAGATCTGTGTTGAAATATAAATTTGAGTGAGTAATGCAATAAAACAAGAGCACCAACTGAATATATTTCCAAATAAGTCAAAGATAGACTGAGCTGCTTCAATCTTTCCTTGTAGGAGAAAAGTGTTATATATCTCATTATCCTTAAGTATTTTGGCATCTCTCCATCATTGTGAAACAGAACATTAATGAGATTGGTTTCTAAAGATTAGCTTCATCTGCCCAGAGATCTAAAATATTGAAGGCTATTTTCACTTTAATCTTTGAACAGATGGTCCTCATGCTACGTCTTAATGTTTTAAATACAATTTTGTTGAAAATGTAGCTTGTTTCTCAGCACCTTGTAAAAACATGAGCTCCAAATGCCTTTAAACTGTTGCTGGTGATGAGGATAGTGGAGTTGTTTGTTCTTTTTTTTAAGAATAAATGCATAAATAAAAATGTTTTGACCTGTATTTGATGGCCCTGTCTATTCTGTTTGCATTTGAGGATTCCTCTGCAGCGTTGCTACACCTCACTTAGCAAATGTTCAAAACCTTGAAATATTTTGAATAATGAGACATTGTTTATGTAGTTTCAGTTTGTCATGAAAGCAACTGACACCTGCCACAGTGGAATGGGAACCCTAAAAATGTTTTATTTTTTTATTTTAATTTTAAGAATACAACATGGTGCAGCCAATCTAGCATTACAATTGTTATACACATATACATTTTACTTCATCATTTATAATCTCCTTTTTTGATATATTATTTACTAATTATTCTAATCATCATAGCTACTAATGATCCAACCATGCCTTCTTCTATATAACCATTGATAAAATTTATTCCATGTTTCATAATATTTAGATTCTCCTTTGTTTTTTACTTCTAGAGTTAACTGATCTGATTCGCACAAGCCATTATTTTTCATTATGTCTGTTTCTGGAGGTATGTTTTCATTTTTCCAGTATTGTGCATATATTATTCTAGCTGCCATCAATACATGTACTATAAGATACATTAAATCCTTCCTATATCTTTCTGATATTATTCCTAGGAGAAAAAAATCCAGTTTAAATGGAATACACTCTCCCTAAAAATGTTTTTGACTGCCAACATTCAGTATAGTAAACATTTTTCTGTTTCTCTTTTCCAAACTTTCAAAATGTATTCTGTGTGGACAGAAGGATTGAAACTGGTGACAGAGATACCTATAGCAGCGTTTGGTGGAATCTCTCTGGAGTATCATTGATATATATATTGAAATCCCAATCCTATAAAAACATAGCTGAATAGCTTTTGGCCTTTGTACCACAGGTTTTTTTTTTAAGCGTAGGCCTTCATTTTACATTAGATTAACATTTTTAGAAGTTAATGGATACCAATGGGAACAGCTTCTACCAAAACAAGGTAGCACTTGTATAAACCACCAGTGTTTACATGCCCTGTGTGCAAAAACAAAACCTGTAGCATTTCTTGGTTTATTCATAATGGAGTCTGCATTGGGGTGCTTTAAAGAACTGGCTAATTCCAGAAATATTTTGTTACATTGTTATGTTTTCTCTCATTGCAGCAGGAAACTGATGACAATATATAGAAGCTTGTAAAAACTTGTATAGAGCTTCATTGAAAAAGTATGACATTGAACTCTTCAATTATACATGTATATGAATCAATATATAAATATATGCAATGTACATATGAATATTATGTTTCAGAGATATCAACTATTTCTGGGTGAGAATTTATACTATCCGTACAAAAATAGTTACAATGTCTTCTAACTTGAAAGGATGTCCCTCTTATGGCTAAATTTGGATTAGATTGAAGTTGAGTTGATGATCAATTTGATCATATCCCATATTTGGCTTAGTTTTATTCATTTATTTAGTTCATACTGATGATGTGGTGGCAATTGCAAACTTCATGCAATTTGCTTTTGCAAATCCATGTACTCGTTATAGGTTATAGTTCCAGCCTAATAAAGACATTGTATCTATACGGCAATATTCCATCTTTTTGCTAATAATTACTATGGACATATACTGACGTAGTCCTTTTGTAGAAGCCTTTACTAAAATTGCAGCTGTCTGAATACTGTTCTTTCTTCTACTGGTTTTCCTTGTTGGATGGTAATTTAGAAGGACCAATGTACATCAGCAGAGAACGAAAAGAAAAGCCAGCCTGACTTAGCATTCCTTCATTCCAAACAACCCTTTTCAGCCAGGATTTAAATGCCTTCTGGTGCAGATGTAAAATGGACAAGTACCCCAAGAAATAGGAATAGCATTTAGACTTACAGACCACTTTATAGTGCTTTACAGCCATCTCTAAGCAGTTACAGAGTCAACATATTCCCCCCAACAATCCTCATTTTGCCAATCTTGGAAGGATGGAAAACTGAGTCAACCTTGAGCCGGTCAGAATCAAACTGTTGGCAGTCAGCAGAATTAGCCTACAATACTACATTCTAACCACTGCGCCACCATGCTCAAATGCCCAAGCTGTCTTTGTTTACTCAAGAACCTGTTCTATGCGGTTTGGCAGTAACCGCACCTAGGAGGGACTGGATCATATACAAAATCTGAGAACTGGATCTGTCATCCAGAAGGCAATGAAAGGCTGATCCTTTACTTGATATACTTTGGGACAGTTTAATAAATTACTCTGAAAGCATAAGGGGTTTCCAAGAAGGTGCTATAGTTTTCCTTCCCAAACCTGGCTCCAGAGTCAGCTGAACTACAACTACAACTACAACTACAACCTCGTCTATCCCAGTTCTGGAGTTTCAGATAGGATGACCAAATCAGGTTGGGTGGTCACTTTGTGCCTAATTTTGGCTGTACTCTGAAGATGTTCAACTTACTGGTCAAAGAACAAGGAGCTAAAAGAAGAGGAGGAAAAAAATCAAATTAAATTCAAAAATAGTATTACGGGGGGGCAGGGGGGGGGTTGTCCCACAATTACATGATGGATCCTCCAAAATCATTTTGTTTTGTAATACTGTGGAAATGAATGCTTCTCCAGCATAATCCTATATAGTAAAATGTTTAATTGTATTTACACAGCTGTCCAGTATCGGTATGATGTACTAAGTACACCGTAATCAATGAATAACAAAATGGCATTCTGCCAAAAAAGAAATTCAAAGAAAGTATAGTACACGAGAAAGAGATTGTGAGTGAGTAGCAGAGTGTAGGCGGAAAAGTGATTGTACTGCTCCTCACCTCTTTGGCAAGTGGACCAAAGGAACTCTAACATCAAAGAAGTAATTACTCATCTGATATCAATTAAGGTGGGTGGTGGGTGGATAGAGAAAAGGAGGAAGGGTTTCTTTTTTAAACTTACAAGTAGATCTGTATTTATGACTGCCAATTCCATTAATAAAAATATTATTCTTAGGAAACCAGATATGAACCTGGCAATTAAGAAGTTACCATAATAATTGCCTTTTAAAATCAGTCCTCTTCTGTGGGACAATCAAATAAATGTGGTCATGCTTATCTGAAATGCATTGGGACCTTAAAGCATTGTTTTCCTTAAACTTGCTTTCATTAGTATCCACTATACTTAATTTATTCGTTAGAAATTAGTTGCCTTGTGCTTAGGGTTCATGACAGTGAAAATGAAAATATTATAAACAAACCAGAACAAGGATACTGAGATGGAGGAGAAAGATGTCACCTTCATTAATCCAAATATCATCCTAACGGAGAAAGGAGAGGAGGAGAGGAGAGGATCTTTATTTTTTAAAGTGACTACTGATTTGATATACTGTGATGGTATGTGGTTGCGTATAATATTATGGACTTAGATTGATGCTTCCCACCCAAGTCCCAAAGGTGCTTTTTAAAAAGCAACTGGACTTTGTTTTTCGTTGAGTACACTTTGCTTCTCATCCAAGAAGCTTCTTCAGGGCTGACTGAAGTGAATAGCCATTCAGTCAGAACTGAAAAATTTTCTTGGATGAGAAGCAAAATGTCTTCAAGGAAAAATAAAGCCCAGTTGCCTTTTGAAAAAGCACCTTTGGGACAACCACAATCTGGATGACTAAGAATCTCCATAGAATCTTGCCACCCAAGGTTGACTATGCATATATCTGTTTCTGTCATTTAACTTCTCTAATTCATACTGTTTCCAGTGTACTATCCCACTTTTCCAGATCATAGTCTGCATCTTTAATTCCCACAGTATGAAACCATACATAGGTGTAAATAGTTGGAGCCCTTCCTTTTCCAAAACCATTGAAAACTTTGGAATCCACCCATCTCAGGTAAGTGTGGAACTACAAAGACATCAAAGAGACATGGCATGTTGTCAGGAAAAGCATCTTCACGGATCCAAATCTTGGCATTCTTGGGATTTCACATTCCCTCTTCTTCTTTTACTATTTGTAGTAAATATCACCTGTGAATAGAAAAGCCATCTGCACCATTTGGCTTGTGATCTGCCTGTGTCAATCTATTCACTGACAGGAAATACAACTTAATTTGCTTCATGCGTTACCAAAATAGTTCTAATCCAGCCTTAGGTACAAAGCCAGCTGGGTGACCTTGGGCCACTCACTTTCCCTCAGCCCTAAGAAGCAGGCAATGGCAAACCACTTCCGAAATCCTGCCAAGAAAACTGTAGGGACTTGTCTGGTAGTTGACAGGAATCAACACTGACTCAAAGGCATCAAATCAAAACAGCTCTTAACTCTTAATCAATGCCTAAAGCCCATCCTCTGCTAAGAGAGAAAAGAAAGAAGCCTTTAAATATTAGACCTCTGGCTGAAGCCTTATGCTACAGCAGTTTTCTATTCATGTGATTCATAAGTGTACAGGAGAAGCAAATGATTTGACTGATTGGTGAGGCTGCTGAAATGATGGTTCTCTTGCCCCTTGGCCTGAATGTTATGCTGTATCGTCACCCTGAGAGAAGAAGGGGTAGAATCCTGCTTCCTTATATCTATGTAAGTTCCCTTTGCTTGGTTACTGGCTATTGTACCCAAGTCCTGGGCAACAACATGTTCAATCCATACCATTACAGGTAGTCCTTGACTTACAACCATTCATTTAGTGACCATTTGAAGTTACAGTGGTACTGAGAAAAGTGGCATGACCATTTCTCATGTTTATGACTGTTGTAGCATCCCCATGCTGTCAGAGTTTGCAGCAATCCAACCAGCACACAAGTAAATAATTCAGCAGGGTTCATTTACAGAAGAAACTTGTTTATATTCAATAATATAAAGTATGATGCATGTATACAATACCCAGAACTGGAACTCAGAATCCAGAACACAGAAGCAATATAAACACAGAAGCAAAGATCCAAGGACAAACTAACTCTTATATACAGATCAGTAAGCTAAGCCATGCCCAGGGTCCAAGCCGTCTGGCTTGCAACAGGAGCTGGTTCTTAGTCACCAAACGTTTCCCATTGGCTGACTTGTTGTTATGGCTATCTGTTCTATGTCGCCCTATTCTGACATATCAAACACAATTCAAAAAGAACAGAAACCTTGTAATGCTTTTACAAAATAATTAGCTGTGATAAGCACAAGCCTTGCCAAACTGAGCGAGACTTGCCAAAAGATAACAGACAAGAAATAATTTGCAAAATACGAATCTTCAAATACAAACTCAGGATATTGGAATGTCCACGAGGCTGTAATTTCAAAATGTCTTTGCCTTCTGCAAAGTATGTTCGTTTCATAGCTGGCTTTTATCTTCTTGAAGGAGGGACCATTACTTTGCAGCCTTTCTCCCAAGTTGCCTGTGCTGTTGCAGCTGCTCTTTCCTACGAGCAATCCTGCGCGCATGTGCACTTGGCTCCTTGGAAACCTCCTCAACACTGCTGCCAGCCCCCACAATCTCTAAAGGCAGCAGTCCACTCCCTAATGGTCCTGGCCCCTCATCTGACTCCTCGCTTTCCTCAGCCATCTGCACCTGCTACCAGCTAACCACAACACTATCCCAACTCATAATTTCTTATATGCTGACATGTACCATGTGATCAAAATTCAGATGCTTCACAACTGTCATGTATTTTATGACATTTGAAGTGTCCCAGGATCAGGGGATCTACCTTTTGTGACCTTCCAACAAGCAAAATCAACGGGGAAGCTAGATTCACTGAACTGTGCTTACTAATTCAATGATTGCAGTGATTCACCTAACAACGGGGACAAGGAAGGTCATAAAATGGGGCAAAATTCACATTACAACAGTTTTGCTTAGCAATAGGAACATTGGGTTCAATTGTGGTCGTAAGATGAGGACTAACTGTTTAGAAAATTTGTTCTCCAATTTTGCAAGAAAAACTATAGCTGTAGAATACCTGGAGAACCAGTTTAGGAATACATTATTGTGGGGAAAATCTATGCAGTTGCATTGATGTAATGGCACATAAACAATCACTATGAAGAAAAAAACATCAACGCAATACACTTTCAGCCATTTTTTAAAAAACAGCAACCACTTTTTTTAAAAATTTGGCCCAGTACATTAGGTTTCAAATTTGCTTTCTTTAGGAAGAAATACATTATTTTGTATATCATAACAATTTGTGCTTGTGCACAAATTTAATTCCATTGTTAAGATGCATCAGCCTGTGATTTGGGCATGTGTCAAATTGTCATAAGGCCACTTCCATGAACATCCATAGCATATGAACGCATAGGATGTTTTCAACATAACAATCAAAAGAGCTTCAGCTTCACTTGTGAGTATCAGCTAGGAAAACTGTCCTTTGCCTTCTCCTTGTTGGCTTGTCAGTATTCTATCACTTTTCAATTTACCAGCATAATTTAGTGATGGTTTTGCACAAGAGCTAAAGCTGGACACAACCAAACCCCTATTGTGCTGGATTTTGAATGCCCAAGATACTTTTAAAAGACTTTTTCAAGTCTTCCTATCACATAGAAACAATCTATCCTCAAATAGCATAACATTTGTTTTTCCAAAATAAACCATTTTCAGACGTCACCAGTCTTAATCATCTTGAAGATGTTTATAGACTTATTTTTGGTTAATGTTTATTTATCAGGCACAAATGACAAACTATAATACAGTCTTCAGAAAAGGAACGAAGGCATACAGCATTTACATTTTTCCTACTTTCTTGAGACTTTTTAAAACATGCCTGAAGTAGCATAATTGGATCTCTAAGTAACCACTAATGTTTCTAGATGTCTGTGTTTTCATTGGGCAATAACTTCTCTCACACACATTTGCATTCACACACATGCACACACAAGGTATATCCTTCTAAAAGTAAAACATATATTAAGTATTAATGGGTGAATAGAATTATACACACCTACGCTAGTAGTGTAGTCTATTTATAGTCTGTTGTTAAACAGTCAATGCATATTAACACAACAGTAATTCAATAGATACCTATGGTTAACATGTCAGCCTACACCAATCATAATTTATAAATATATATAATTTTTTCAGAAATCATGACAGCTGCCCTTCTCATAATCATGTATTAACCATTATATTATCTAGTGATATTTTTGGGCCCTTAAGTAGGTTCATGCATCACAAAGTGTGTTTAAAAGACTAAAGGGATTGATGTTAAAACCAGCATTATAAAGATAATTGTAATTCTAAGTTCTACAGTACTTAGATGTTGTGTCATATTGAGGCAGAGGGAGGAAGAGAGGACCCAATGTAATTCTTCACAACATATTTTGAAGTGCTAATCTATTTGTGTCACATGTGAATAGGCATTCCACTCACTGACCTTTATATCAAGGACAAGCTGACCCAAAACTATTATTTTGAATTTCATCATGAGCTATCAGTCATTTACTTGAGTTAATCATAATTTTAAAGAGGAGAAACCTGAACATTTACAAATAAACTGGGCCAAGTCTACTGTTAATTCCTGGATGTTTCTTTTATAATTCCAAATTCAGCCTAAAGCTCTCAGCATTTGGGTCTTTGCTCCACTAAATCCCCAGAAGTCACCCATTTGAGCAGTGTAATATTAATATTCACTTGCTTTTTTCATTAATCTTTAAGAATGTTGTACTTAATAAAAGAAGTCTTAAATACCCGAAGACTTAAATGGTTATAAATGACCACCCAAATGCTAGAAGTCCTAGACTTTGATCTCAAGTCCCAATGTGTGTTTTGCTTCTTAACAAAATGTATTCAATATCAAGAATGTAAAACCTGGCTGAAGAACACAAAGTCTATGAGTAATCACCCAAGAGAGAGACAGAAGATGGAGATTTGTGGCAAACAAAAGTCTATTGTTGGTAAATGCCTTGTGGGACAGCACTTGTGTTTCTATTATGTGTTATCTATTTTAAAAATTACGTACTAAAACATTGAAGATACATACATACAAAACCAAGTTCTCATCCCTTTCCTCTTCTCTGATATTAACTCACAAAAGAGGTCTAAATATTTCTATTTATGGATATTTGAAACAGAGGAAAAATCATCAAAATAATTCCTTTTTTTACCTCCTTTTCTAATCCTAGGTATCTGGTGTCAGAACACCTGGTCTCAGTTGTAGTTGGAAAACTCCACATCTGCCTCCAATCCATGTCCATATTAGTGGGACATCAAGGGTGGGTCAATGGAGGGGAAGTTATTTTGAGTGTAGGCATTAAGGGGTATATTGTCTAATGAGTTGGGGATAACAAGGAAGAAACTATCTGGAGGACCAGCGAGAGGTGTGAAATCACTGCTTCTGGCTTGTTGATCAGCTGTTTGTTTTGCTCTTTCCTTAGAGCAGGGATGTCCAAGCTTGGCAACTTTAAGACTTGTATACTTCAACTTCCAGAATTTCCTAGCCAATCATGGACACCCTTCTTTAGAGGAAAGTAACAGTCAGTTGGGGGAAAAAGAGCAGCTTAGTGGTTGCTCCCTTTTAAGTAGTGGAGAAACCTATTCTCTTCCCCTTCTCCTCCCTGGAATATTTATATTGAGCTATTGGGAGAAGCAATCCAGTTATTTGGAGTCTAGTGCAATCAGTAGAGGCAGATTGGTGTAGTGGTTAAGGCCACTCGTAAGCATCCAAGATTTACATTCAGTTAATTATGTGAAAAAATTCGTCTAAATCTGCAATGCTAGATTTACTTAACCTAGAAAGAAGCTTCATTTGACTCAGACAGTTTACTTGCAGAAAGCAGTTACTAGATAGCAGGAAAAAACAAATCATCCCCAGACAATCATCCTTCAGCAATGTCACAGAATCATTTTAAGAACTTGTAGTTCGATCCTGCCTCCCACCCTAAGGAGCTTTCATTTCCATAGCTGCTCTACTAGTCTTCTTTTTCCCCCCTTTTTGGCATAAATCTCATTCTTATCAAGTTGCCAGAAGATATATCTCAAATGCCCACATTCTTCAAGTAGCAATTGTTCTTTCTATAGGGTCACTAATCAGACTCTTAACCACAGCCACCAATTGTGTTGTCATAAGTATTAACAATTCTATAACAATGATTGTGTTCCTTTGTCATTGTTTATTTTATTGTTCTGTTATTTTACTTTTGGTTAAACTCTTTTCATTTTTCTTCCTTTTTATTGTTATAAGCTGCCTAAGCGTAGCCCTACAGCAAGATAGGCCATTAAATAAATTTAACAAATACAATTATAACAACTATGTTCTGTGCAATCCATTCATTCCATATAGTTCATGGATCTAGCCCAAGTGGATCTCAGAAAAAAAAATAGAATTTTGAATGAAGGTGGGTTACCTTTGCTCCAGATGAGATTATATCTGTCCTGGATCTATCAGATGATGAATCTGACCATGAACCTTAGCAAGCATTAAGAGAGGTCTGCGGGGAGTTGCGTGTTTTTGGTTTGTGTATTCAAGTAGTCACAAATGTAGGGAAAAACAATTAGTGACATTTAGGATGAGTAGCAAAATTCAGAAAATGCAACAAATAGAAAGCTTCCATGTTCCTGCTAAATAAGAAACAGCCTGGTTTTCAGGAAGGAGACTCAGATTTCCAAGATATCCTATTTTAAAGAAAACAAAAACCAGAAGAGCTGTCCTGTTTACTTCTTTTCTGGGCATGCCGTTCTCTGTCTTTCCGTCTCAGAGGTAGTAGTAAGAGATTCCAGATTGTTATAATATTCAGCTAGCAAAGGAGAAAAAGCAGATGGTATGAACATGTGGTTCTTTACTTTAATTTCAGAAAATTAAAGGTCAAGCTACATTGGTCATTGGTCAAGATGACACTTTCATTTCTATTATTGCCCTTCAGGTTAGTCACCAATATATACCTAAATGTTAAATCAGTAGGTTATCTGTGTGAGCCATGAGCCATTGGTGGCATTCTGCATGCCATATATTCTTTACTATAATGTGGCACCATATAATGTGCCAATAGTTACCACAGCTGTTTTCTAATCATCTCTTACTTTCCCTAGCACTCCCTTCACTTCCTCCCTAAACCCCATAGGATCTTTCCTTTGACCACAAAGAATTTGACTTGCACAGTTGAAGCATGTTAACTTAGTAGTAAACCACACCATATTCAGTAGGAGAATTATTCTCATGTAAATTTGTATAGGATAGCAGTCGGGGTAGCAGAAAGATCTCTTATTCAAAAAGAAGTCTTGTATATACAAATCAGTTACAACAAGGAAGAGTTTGAGACAAGATTTCTAGTTCAGACAAGCTAGATGTAGGTTTGCCCTGAGGTTTGTTTTGCTTTAAACTGTTTGGTTGTCCCACCTGCATGTTTTTGTTTTGTTTTGTTTTGTTTTGTTTATTTTTTATTTTTGGAACATTGTAGAAAGAGAGTCTATTTCAGTTATAGGTTCTATTTGATATTTATGTTTTTCTCATAATGGGAAAACTCTACTCAGAGGAAGAAAAAATATCCAGTTTTTCTGAGTAACACTGCAGAAGTGGGAAAGAGGAAGAATTACCGAATTAGTGCAAAGTAGATACACAATTACTTTTTGAGCTAAGGGTTCACTAAGAAGATTCTTTTCCACTACTGACAGACTACATCTAAATCCTTTACAATAAGCACTTCTTTAATTAATGAAGCAGAAAGAGCAAAATATGAAGAATACAGGGAGTGTTTTGCTTAAAGTTAGGCTAGGGGAAAAAAAAGCAATTTTCTTGAACATGTGCTAAAATGAACAATTCCTATGGCTTAAAATAGAAAACTGAATATTATGTGATTGGTATGAACATTTACAAGTATATTCATTACACTTCCACATAGCCACTACATTCAGTGTCATAATTTACATGATAAGGGCAGCAGGAGGCCCTTAAAAGCTAAAGCAAAGACAGTGAGGGTGAAGATGTTAAAACATTTATTCAATTTCTCCTGAGGTAAAAAGAGAAGCCAAATGCAGCTATCTACCAGTAATTAGTTAAATTCTTCAACCAAACTGGACATTATTCTGCTAGGAGAAAATGGTTGATTATAATTATTGTTTACTTGCAGAATATGTTTACGACAGTATAATTTGTAAGAAACTCTAGCAGTTTGTTGCTTACCAGTCGTAAGAAGTATTTAAAGAAATGTGTCTGTTCAGAGAATTAATATTGTTTGGGGCTGTCTCCGCAAAGTATTTTAAAAGAACTGTTAGGGATATACCCCTAGCAAGATCTGCAGGGCAGTCAGGCAGGCAGGCAAAATATGTGAGATGAGTATTGTGTAGCTTACACTCAGTAAAAGCAGATACAGTGCCAATTAAAGTAGTTTTATTCCAGCAAGAGTTTAAGCATAGTCAAAAACAGTCCATATATCATACACTTATTTCAGTCCGTCCAGGGAGTATTCATTTGCAAATTCCAATGTCCAAAATGAGAGGTCGGTACACTTACAAAATAACAGTCCGGTAATTTATCTCTTTGCAGTAAAAAGAGATATGCAACAAACTCCGAAACTCCTCTCTTCCGTTTGCAACTCCAGTAATTGTCAGCAAAGCAGCAGGGAATGTCAGCATCTCGTCAGCGTCTCAAGCTGCCTCTTATGGTGTTTTCACACCACACCCAAAATACATGCTCAGCATTTAAAGTAACACATACTCTAAACTAAGAATCATAGCTTATATATTATTTTATCTTACCCAAACTAGTTAGGTGACCAATGTTATACCTAACAAGAACCTTTTATGAAAAAGAAAAACAATCATTTCCACAGTTTGGCATTATTATTTTTAACTTGAACATTGAGAAATGTACAAGCCTGAGCATCTTTCTGCTTTTATGGAACTTCAAAGGAAAAGGACTGGGACAACTAACAGATACAACAAAGCCCATACAGCAAGGGCCTTGTTTCCTACTTCTCACACCTTGAATATGTTTTATAAAACAAATACATTAATTAAACATATAAACATTTAACAGGTATTAAGAAATTTGCTGAGAATCATATGTTGGGTGTAGGATTTGGTAATTTTCTATGAGTCAGCTAATTGTAAAATTACTAACAAGATCTTTGCTGAAATGACAGGTCTATTGAAAGCTATTCTGTAAGCTTCCAAAGAAATAACTGATGCCCAGATTTTATTTGCATGGTATTAGTAACTCAAAATTACTCTGCATGAGCTGTAAATCTTCCATCAATTCTTCCTTTTCTTATTTTTGGTTTTTGATTAAATCTGTTCAAAGTAGCATTAAGGAAAGATCTCTGATCTTATCAAAATGACAAAACTTTTAGATTAGAAGTGTTTTACGTTGAGGCAGCTGTGGAACTGCCACTTTCCTATGATCTATTCCTAGATTATTGCAATGTTTAAAATAATACAGACAGGGCATGAATATTCCCCTCTTGATTTTCTCACACAAGGTTGCTGTTCTTCTGTGGTACTGTGGACCTGGTAAACCTATGTAAATTAAATAACTGGTTGGAGGGACCGCCATGTCTTTCTATGGGTGAGTGGGCACTCTATCTCACATAAATGCCAGGGCACCACCTAAGATGCCTCTCCATGATAGTAATAGGAACTACTAAGCTGCTATCCCAAATCAGGTGATGGAACCAAGGGAGGAAGACCCAGGATTCTTCTGGCAGATGCAGCCTGAGCTTCTTAGTCTCCCCGCTTAGTGGCTTAGCTATTTTCACTGTCCTGACAAGGTCACCATTGTTCCTTTTTCTTTCAGCTCCTGTTTTCATAAGCCCCCTTTTCATTTAATACCATCATATTTTTTTAACCTTCCTTTCTCTTTGTACCACTCAGCCAAGTTGCTTACATTAGATAAACTTACAATTCAGCATGAAGATGTTTGACTTCTTTCCCTTGTTTCCTTTTATCTTTAAATTAGTCCAAGTCAGAGCCATCCAGATATGGAACTAAATTTTAGCCTCTTCAAAGCAGTGGGCTTTCTTTCAAACAGGAAAGCACTGACTATAAAAGCACCACACCTGCGCCACAAGTGTAATTCTAACACCTAGAAATAATCCTCAGGTGTTTACATTATTATTAAACTTCTTTCATTGAGATGATACCCTCTTTGAGAGCTACTCTGACTCACCCATGAGATCTGGTCTTTCAGGTAGGATTGTTAATGGGGAAACCTGAAACAAACACATTAATATGCAGAGAAGCCAATCCCGAGGCAATGCCTATTGCATTGGGCCACTGACATTTGTTAGTCTATATATCCCATCATTGTGCCATTAAGAGCAGTGGTGGCACAGTGGTTAGAATGCAATATTGTGGGCTACTTCTGCTGATTGCTGGCTGCCAGCAGTTTGGCAGTTTGAGTCTCACCGGCTCAAGGTTGACTCAGCCTTCCATCCTTCCGAGGTGGGTAAAATGAGGACCCAGATTGTTGGGGGCAATATACTGACTCTGTAAACTGCTTAAAGAGGGCTGTAAAGCACCGTGAAGCAGTATATAAGTCTAAATTCTATTGCTATTTTCACATTCTGTTTTAGACACGCAATATATTCAGAAACTTACAGGAAAAAAAGTGGAAACCATATTTTTCTTCTTATGTAATAGGAGAGTTTATATAGTAGTTTAACAGTTTAATTAGGAGCATCACATTGGGTGGAATATTTAGTCTAATGGTATTCAACTGGAACTGCAAAAGCTTTAAGGAGACTATAGCTATGTAACTACCAATCCAAGTTTAATTTCTGAGGTATGTTCTAAGCATGTGCAATCAGGTTATCCTGCAGTTTCTTAATTTTCCATAACTAGATTTTATAGGCAAACGGTATTAGTACTGTTAAAAAATGGAAACAGTTACCAACAGATATAATCCACCAAATTTGCAAATACACCCTCCAAACAATTGTTAACTGCTTCAAATAACATGTTGTGGCAATATGAGCAAATTCAATTTAAATACATATGTAATGGTGGCATCTCCATTGAGGCACCATGTCCTCCAACCACTGAATATTTTGTGCATATCCTTACCTATATTGCCGTAACAACTAAAAAAAATCTCCCTCCTGAATATGCCTGAATGCGTTGAAACAGTTGGTGCTTTTAACATTTTTATACTCCAAACAACTACCCAATCACATCATAAAAGTTCTGGTGGCATAATTAGTGAAGAGCCATTTTTGCATATTTGTGGTGAACCCATTGTGAAATTTTGCACTACAACACAGAGTGGGACACATATTTCATCAATTTGAAAAACTGGGTAAATAATGGTTGACCTTTCTTTCATGACGTACTGTGTTTTGAAATAGAATTATGGTAACATTTGGAATATTGCATGCATATTCAGCCCCAGGCTCTGGTCCACCTCTAGTCATTGAGAGAGAATTACATGTAGCAATTAGGGCCGTCAAGAGAAGTGGGTATTTCTCCCAAGTGGTGTCAATTATTGAGTTTAAGGTGTACATTCAAATATACATCTCTGGTTCCTATGGAATGACTATCTGTGTGTCCAGTTTCTTACCATCAATTGGAGTGATTTATTTTTGCATAAAAGGTTTTATATTTATTCCGCTAACAGAAGAAATGGTTCCTTTGGTGTAAGGAAAGCCACTTAGTTAGTCAGATATTATTAATTGTAGAAAACTTGAATCAAAGAGTCATAGTCAGTTTTTAATAAATAATATGGCCACACATAAAACAGAGGGAATTTATTCTAAATGATAGTTGATTGATGCTACTTGAAAAATTAGCACAGAATTGATCATGGGATTCCACTACTAAATTGAGGTATTTATTTCAGATTATTTTTTCCAAATCTCTGAAGTTATAGATAAGACTTGTTTGACTCCTGGCAACTCCTAATACCCATGTTATTTTCTTGTCAACACTGCTTTCTCAATCTAGTCTACTGTCTTGTGGTTTCCAGATCACCTCCTTAAATAGTTTCACTAATCTTTCTTGTTTTTTTCAAGATCAGTCAGCTGGGTGTTGCCACTTGGTCAATATGTGATTAAGGCCCATATTATTTTGCACAGAGCATCTATTTGGAATGCTACAAAGCAGCCACGTGTTTTCCTGGACTTGTCTAGCTCCCCTTTGCTGCTGGTATATATTCCTGGGAAAAGATGCTTTTGACTTAAAGTGACCCAGATTAGGTGCTACGTATGTGCTTATTTTGTCTACTAAATTACATCACAAGTGCTGAGTCCACAGAATTCTTGCTCCTGGGCTGAACTTCCCATAGGTAGCCTCATTTGAACATATAGACAGGTGTAATGAGATGTCTTGTCTTGCGACTGGATTCCATCTTTCTCTATTTCTAAGCCAACCATGTATGGCTTTACTAAGCAAAAGTCAGTATCTCATCCCCCCTTTTTCATTTCCTCTGGATTGCATGGATAGATTTATATAAATTCCTAATCAGTAGAGTTCCCATTTAGCAGCAGGTTTCCTTTTAATACCTTGCAATTGATCATACAGTAATTATCTCTTTTGTTCAAATTATTACACCAGTAAGAAGTGATTTTACCACCTAGGGAACATTGATAGAACAGACTTACCCCTCTTTATGTTTTTAAATTAAATTAAAACTCCTGTTCAGTGTTAGTTTTCTGCCACTTTTTTCTTGATTATTTGTTAATGTATTCCAAATTTACTTAATTGGGTTCACTGATTAAGTCAGTATAATCAATGACATTCCTACTTCCTTTGCTGTAAACATATATTGCACACAGAGACACAGACACAGACACAGACACACACACACACACACACAGAGAGAGAGAGAGAGAGAGAGAGAGAGAGAGAGAGAAACATACACAGAGTATATGAAACCTCAAACCCCATAAGCCAATGACAATAATTTATTTTATTGATATATTTAGAGATAATGTTACTGCTCGTAGGCACATTCAAAAGTAATGTGTTAAGGAAATATTTAGAAGAAAATGGCAATGAATATGACCATTTAATGTAAATTATATTAAAAATTCTCTATGGGGCCTGACTTTTGGTGACCCTGTTTGTATCTGGTCATGGTTTAGAAAACAGTCCATAGCCTAATGAAAGGTGCAACCTCAAAATTGCTAGACATTCCAAAACAGAAGTTGCTTTTAATTGAAGCTTGGGTGGGAGGTAGTTTAATTAGGACCATGAAGAGGAATCCTGGACATGCTATTGCCTCAGTCCTCTGAGAGAGGACAGGGTGGAGGGTTCACTCCACCCTCAATCTGCTATTTCTTTCTTTAAAAAAAACACATGAGATATGAGCTTCTTGATCCTTCTTATTCAACCATGGTAGTGGAGAAGCTCTGAACATACTCCAGAAGGCAATGGGTCATCACAGGATTAGAACACTCCAGCCTTGACTATGGTCACATCCTATTAGAAATCAAAAACCACAGGAAGGTTTCTGGCCTAGGTTTGATTGGCTGATATATTTCTCGTTTACATACTTAATCAATTGCTGTAATATCAGCTGTAATGTTAAGGTTTGTCTTCCTGCCCTATTCTCCCTTGGATTGGTCATCTTTTGATTTGTTCCTTCACATACGGCAAGGCGAAAACTTAAACCATTAATAACTTCCATAAGCCAGGATGCATTGATATAAAAACATGTAATCACTTGCTGTGCCTAGACTGGGGCTTGCTGGTCTGTTGATTTGTGTAAGGGTATAACAAGCCTGAAAACACAATAGTGAGATTTATGAAGCATCAATAATTTATGAATGTATACCAGACAGATTGAAATTTAAACAGCTGGGTAATAGAGAAGTCCACCATATTCTCAATTATTTAACGAAGACATACTAAACTGTTGTTTTCTCAAAGTCATCAATGTCTCAGCAACAATTTGGGGAAATAAGGCGAACTGATCTTCTCATTAGTGAGAGATGGGCATTCTTTCCTTTTTGAACTTGATATGCCTGCACATCTGAAGAGCATCAGCTGTTAAATTATTTCTTCCAACTAATTACTTGTTGGGGTGCATCACATCACAAGGCAGGAACTTGCAGAATTAGCAAGCAAGCATGAGCAGAAAATTCCAAAGTTCTTTTTAAAATATTTATTTTAATAGACAGATTAAACTGTACTATATATTTTAAACTATTTATGTATTTATTTATTAGAGCCGAGTACCCAGGGAAAAGATTTGGGGGAAAATGATGCCATATGAATGCAAGCATTCTCTACAATTCCTTAGAATGGCCCCACTTTTTCCCTTTCAGTACAAATCTGGAAGAAGAGATGGTACCACTTCCCTAGGAATCCCATTGAGTTTGATGAGTGGATTTGTTAAAGCAGAACATTTTGTGGGAGAAATGTGGCTGCTTTAATGAGTAGCTGAGAGGTGTTGTGTTGGGTGCATGGTCAAAACAAAATTTTCCCATTCATTTTCAAACATGTCCATGCATCATGTTTTGTTTCTCAAAACAGACCCTCAAAGCAGCTAATATAAAAATATAATTATATTCTTTACAGGGTTGTTTTTCTGTGTAGTGGAGTGATAGGCATCTCTTACAAAGCTGGAGCAAAGCAGGTTCAGTACCTTGGACAGTACTCAAATATTGACCCAAAGGAATTGAAAGCAACCTATACTCATCAAATGTTACTTATACATGACTGATGGCAAGTATCCAGTGGAATTGTTGTTCAACATATTGGAGGACACTAAAGTACTTGATTTTGGACTAGAATATTGGCTAGCCATCTTAGATTTAAGGTAGGGACATGCATGTGCAAAGTTCTAAGAAACTAAACTCTAATTTTTATTAACTGTTGCTAGCAAGATCAAGATCAAGTTAACCCACTTAAAGCAAATCACAATAATCATTGCAGATTTGTGATTTCCACATTTCCAAGTAGTTTCGCTAATTAGTTTCACTAATAAGAAAAGTTACTGTATTCTTCCAGGTTGGAAGGAATTTGGATTTAATTTGATAAACACCTAAATGTCTTTCTTCTCGAAGAAATCTGGACTCAACCACCCTTGTATCAAGCAGCAGTGCTATGTTTCTGGAATTAGTTGTGAGGTGCAGAATCCAAGATATACTTGGAGAAAAAAGGAATGTACATGAATTCAAGATGGATAAATTTCTAAATTCAGAGCAATAAGAGAAACTTCCATCAGTTATGCCCATGACCTTCTGAAAGGTCTTTCAAATATGGAATATAATTAGAAAGCTCCGACGACCTACAGAAAGATTGATTACTGAGAATCTCTTTCCTTTCCTTTCCATTCTCCTTATCAGCAGAGAGATGCCAAGAGAAAAAATATGAGGAAAGTGTAACAATATAACCAGCAAATAACTAGAGAAAAGTATTTAAAGTCTCAAACAAACTTCATCAATTTTGATGCCACTCTGAAAAGTAGTTTCCTAATGCAAAAAAAGATGTAACTTTTTACTGTACCTAAATAATCTTTGATATTATACTTACTTCAGATTGTCAGTAGATATTGATGCTGGCAGGCACTGATGTTACTTAGTTGAGTAACAAAATACCTGCAAGCAAACTACCAAGTTCAGAGAGCACCAAGTACTCCAGAATTCAACAATATATGAGCCACATATATTCTCTTCTATTGAAAGTTCTTTTCTCACCTTTCTTCCCTTATGCAGCTTTGGACTAGAAATAAATTCTCTCTTCCATATTACTGAATAACAGATGTTACTTCATATTCAATCTCTGTAGTCTTCAGAGCAATGTTTTGCTTTGTCAGATCTTTCAATCTCACTCAGAATTGGCTCATAAAAATATGAAATTCTTCAGCATCCAAAGAAACATGAATGAAGTACCTTTTTGCTTTGAATGCTGTTCCCAGGCATTCCCATATGGCTAGGGCATATATAGAAAGTTCACTTTGGTATTTTAAAAAAGGTTATTGTCTTAATTTTATGCTGGCATACTGCACCCTCCATAAATCTTTTGTTTTTCAAAACTGAAACATAATCCCATAAAACAGATCTCTTGGGGGTCTATTGGTTTGCCTGGCACCATCAAACTCCCTCCTAGCTTGGAAATATTTTTTTAAATTTCTTTCCTCAATTTATATATTAGAAGTAATGTGACTAAACAGAAGGGGGTGTCATGCCCCCGTTGGAACTTGAATCTGTGGAGGAGGACAAGCTGGAGCTGGAGCTGACGGACATCGATGAGGCAGCTTTGTTGGCTTTGGAGGAATGTGAGGAGGAGCAGGACGAGGCAGCCCAAGGCCCACCAGGATTGGGGTGGCTTATTAGCAGGGAGGAACGGGGGAAGGATGACCAAGAGAGGGCAAGTAGTGGACATGAGGAGCAACGGAGCTCAGGCGATGAGCAAGGACCACCCCCTCCTAATCCCCAAGCACAGAGAGTGGAGACAAGGCATGAACAGTGCAGGCCGACCCAACGACTCAGGAGGAGAGCGCCCCACCCCTCACAAGGCACACCTGGGGACTGAGATTTTAGGAGATGCTGAAGGGAGGGCCGTTTGTCGAGAACAAATGCTGAATTTGTAGTTTGGTGTGTCAGTACAGACATTTGGAGTTTGCAAGACTACTTGCTTTTTCCTTGCTTCGTGAACTCATTGTTTGTTCCTTGTTTCATGGATTCATTGCTTCTTCCTTACTTCATGGACTGTGTGTAGCTAGAAGCTGCCATGTGTGTGTGCATGCTTTGCTCTGGGACTTGCCAAGAATATGGGAGCATTTGTGAAAGAATTTGGAGCATTAAAGGGGACTCTCAGCTGACTGTGTGACCTTCATGCCTTGTCCCGGGTCATCACAGGGGGATACAGAACAGCACAGTTACTTTGTAACATTTAAACAAAGAATTTAATTAATGTTTATTAAATAAACAGGTTCCCTCGATATTACAATGTCTTACAAATACTTGAGTAATCTAGCAAAAATTATCTCTTCACATGAAGCTTTCCGAAGACTAGGATTCAGAACTTCTCTCACAACCCATCCATTCACCCACACCCCTTAAATCCAGCCTTCTCACTTCCCCACTTCATTCACCTCCAATATCATGCTTTGACTGAGTGAACAGTCTAATACCTGGTCCTCATATATATTTGAATGTTCTCCCAATTATTTTTGTGCAGTTGAAAGACAAGTTCAAGTGTAATTCTCTCAAATAACCTAAACTGAAAAAAGGAACATTTAAGGTATTTTCACTTCAGATTTGTTTTGTGTATAATTATTTCTTTTAACCTCACCAGAGAATTTGAAAATAAGTACTGGATCTTGAAGGTCACCAGACTGCTAGTCTTCTGCAGGAAAATGATTCCTGGCACACAGAATCAGAAATGCAGTTCTTGGGTTTTTCTTATAAAACTGAGACTTACTGAGTTCCTGGGACAGAAAACTTTGGAACAACCATCACAATCAGGAATAAAAATACTGTCCTGCCATTTAAATTCCAATTTCAGTAATATTCAGTATACAAACCAACAAGCAGAACTTGCAATAGACTCATCCTTCCAAAAGCTGTCTTGAACTGTTAACAGTTGCCAAAATGCTTTCAACAAGCAGAAATATGCCTCTCTTTCTTTGAGCAAATCCATGGATAATTTAACTACGGGAATGTTAAATTCTTAATTGCAAACATGCTTTGAGCTGTGCTGTTTCTCCAATAAATTTTTCATCTATTCTTTTTATTGCATAAACAGTTTTATCTATTATATTTGTATTGTGCCATAATCTCAAAAAAACCCACCTCCTGACAATTAACAATAATTATAACATGACCATACAGTAAAACATTCAAGTATCCATGGTAGACAACAATATTAATTATAAAATGGTATTAAAGAGAGGGGCCAAATTGTGGTGTTGGTGAAGACTCTTGGGATTCCCTTGGTCTGCAAATCAGTCAATCCTAAAAAAAAGTAAAACTGACTATTCTTTGGAAGGATAGATACTGAAGCCGAAGCTCGAATATCTTGGCCACCTCATTGAAAAGACTCTGATAATGGGAAAGATTAAAGACAAAAGGAGAAGGGGATAGCAGATCACAGTGAACATGAATTTGGGCAAACTCCAGGAGACTGTGGAGGACAGGGGAGCCTGGTGTACTATGGTCCATGGGGTTGCGAAAAGTAGGACATGACTTGGCAACTGAATAACAACAATTAAAGACAGCAAAAATGCAATTAACAGTCTGGAAACCTGCTAGTGCCTCAGATATAATAGAGATTCCTCAGTACTGGCATCCATTAATTGTTTAGATTCCTTACTTGAATTAATCACTACCAAAGGTTTCCTTAAGGCTTAATTTATTAATCAGTCACATTTATTGAACTTCATATTTTTGTAAAGAGAGAGATTCTTTACATACATACTTGGCAGGCATCTGTTTCTCCAGAGAATGTGTTTTCTTAAAACTGGGTGTGCAAGTCAACAAGGCAAGAAAAAGGCAGGGCCTAAACAATGTAGGGTCATTGACATCCAACCCCAAAGGCTCACATAATTAGCCTGATTCACATCTTTTTAAAAAAAATTGCTGTATTTTTTCTGAGAGTGAGGACAAGTAAGAAAAATTGGACATCATATGTTCATTTTTATTTAGATACTATACATATATTCCTCAAGTACAAATAAGCAATGGCTTCTGTCTAGTAGGGATATTACACGTACATTTACTTATAGGACTTGCTTTTGCTCGGAAAGTTTAAATACCTAATTTGATGTAAAAAAGAGAATATTATTTGTGTCCTTTGATGGATGTTAGGATGACATAGTAATGTCAATAGCATGAATAAGGTTGTGGATTTTTTTAGCCTTGTAAAATGGTTAAAAAATATTAATCCCATTTCTTTAATATTTAATTATGAATGAGAATAAGAAACATGTTACAAACTTTATTTTGATAGTATACGTACATGGCTAAACACAACAATGGATAACAGACATGGTTGCCAATAGAGCAAGGGAAATGAAACATGGGGATGGGACAGAGGCAACTGTAGCCCCTGTATAGACAACTATAGTCCCTTTATAAGAGCTGTGGTGGCACAGTGGTGAGAATACAGTATTGCAGGCTGACTCTGCCCATAGCCTGGAGTTCGATACGGACTGGCCTTCCATCCTTCCAAGGTCAGTAAAATGAATACCCAGATGTTGGGGGCAATATGCTGACTCTGTGAACTGCTTAGAGAGGGCTGTACAGTACTGTGAAATGGTATGTAAGTCTGTTGTTGCTATTGCTTTATAGTTTCTTTTAATGCATGGGTATCAAGTGAAGTTTCATATTATGAGTAGTTAAGTCTATGCTCCTAGCAATAGTAGCTAATTTCTTATTTTTTTTAAAAAAAAATGTGGAGTTAAAAACAGTAGCCTTTTTTATATTCATGCAACTGTCCTTTTGCCACCCCCACAGCATGTAAAAAAAAAACCCAAATAGTATGCAGCATTTTCCAGTTATGCTGCTTAAATAACAGGTTTTAATGTAGAAAAAAAGCCCAAATAATTTATGCCACCACAAAGATCCAATAAGAAATGAATCACAAATACAGATCATAAATGATGTGAATGTCAAATACAAGATCAATTTGATGTATTATTTTCAAAGCAAGCCATAATCCTTTTCTTTTTAACATGGCTATTATCTTAGATTTTCCAGGGGAAAAAGAAAGTTCACTGAGGCTTTGTGTACATACCTTTTTTTTTTTTTTTGCTTCTAACATGGGTTGTCGGAAGCAGACAGACATTTGAAGCTTTATTTTCCCAGAATAGTGATGTCCTGGGGCACGTAGTCTGACTGATTTGGGACTTTAAAGAACATGGAAGTAGCAAATCACAAGTTCCAGTTAGTAAATTATAAAGACCTTTCATGGTCGAATCATTTTAAAGCAATCCTATTCATTTTTTATGTAATACATTTGCTTCTAACCATATCTATTCCAATACCCAAACTTCAAGGTCAGTAGGAATCCATTTTTGTAATTGGGATTGTAATTGCAATAGGTTTTTCCAAACGATTGAAGCATCTGATTACAAAGAACATATTTAGGGCATCTAAAAGAATTATGAAGTATATTTGGATTAAATGATTGCAAACAGAATGTAAGTATTAATGTTCCCTGGATACATCTAGGACAATTGTCTTGATTTTTTTATTTTTAAAAACCTTTTCAGTTGTTGGCTTTGGGTTATTTCCTTATGTAGTAATTAACCTGGTTAATATGGTTGCTGCTATACAGTTATGGTATTCTAAACTATTCATGGAAGGATCATTGTTTAAAAACTACTCTTTGATAATTAAGTTGGAGGAATAAAAAATAATATTGTTTCTGGACGTAAAACAAAAAACTACGTCTTAAAGATAACTGTATTAAACATTTCTTTTACTTGAGAAATGTTTTTCAAATATAAAGCAAGGCCTATAGTTGAAATATATAATGCACTAAGCTGTTTTAACTTTTTCAGCTTTATCACATCATAATTGAGAGTTAGCTGCCACCAATGAAGACAATAAGATAGGGTGGGGTGGGGTGAGGTGAGATAAGATAGGGCAGGACAGGGCAGGACAACCTTATTGTCACTTTTCTGTACAATGGCACACATTGAAATGAAATTCCAATGCCTGCTCTCAAAACCAGATATTTTACACACACACACACACACATCGTATACATATGAACACATTATATTGAATTAAACTCAACATTATTGCAAATAATCAGCATTTAGTTATTTTTAAATAAACCTTTATATCTCATTAGCTGTACTAATATCATAACGTCTTTAGTTTTCATGAAAATAATCCCTGCTCAGAGAATAATCCATATCACAATCTTTTCTTTTCTTTTTTCCCCTGAAAGCTTTTGAGGGGTTTATATGAATAGAAAATACAAAACAATACTGGATAATATAAGCAGCTTTGGATGAAATGGCTTTCCAGTGTTGATTAGCTTTTTAATATGATCAAAACACTACTGGGGCTTCTTTCCATATCATTCATTTCACATCTGTTTTGCCTACTAGCATCTGTGAGCCAGATTGGAACAAGGGAAGGCTTTCCCTCCCTCCGAGGGTTTCCTATTGTTCAAACATGAACATTTCCTTAAAATAACTGAAGAAATGTTTTTGACTGGGTGGTTGTTGTTGTTGTTTTAAACTTTAGAAGATAGATTTAGGACATTTTAAATCTTGTTTGGTTTGTAGAAGAACCCAAGAGAAAGACACTCTTCCAGAAAGGGTGTGTGTGAGTGTGCATTTAGGATAAATTTTACAAACATTTTCTTTCTCCTATACCCCCTAGCACCATCTCTTGTTGCTCTGAAGTGCCCTCAAATCTTCCCTAATAGTTGAAAGAGACCTTGGAAGTCTTCTACCTGCTCCTGCAGAAGACCTTATACCAGGGATGTCAAACTTGGCCACAGCCATGCCCAGTTTAGCGAAGGGGGAAAAGTCATGATACATCACATGACGATGCCATGACGATGTGAGTTTGACACCCCTGCCCTATACCATTCCACACACACAGCTGTACAATCGCTTCAAGGCCTACCCCCCCAAATCTTGTAACTAAAATGCCATGCATTAGAAATCTGAATTCTCTTTTACAATTGGTATCTCAATGTAATCCTGAAAGATTCAAGGACAATCAATATATTATCATAATTCATAGCATCTTGTTTTTCATACTGGGGAATGTTTATCAGAAACCTAGGAAATTAGTGAAAGAGGTTGCTTATTTTCCCTTTCCTAAAATGATTGGAACCAAAACAATGATTAGACAATTGAATTATTAGCACTGTTAAGTCACAATCTCCCAACCACCCTGCCTACAATTTACCAGGAAATATAAAATACCAGCTGAATGTGCCAAGCAAAGACTTACAGTACTTGAGCAATTAAGTGTCTGATTGGTGTTCCTATATGTAGTTGATAAAGGAGAAATCTACCTGTTTCACATGTAGAATACACATGTGTATTCCACCCATTTCTGTGGAAATTACAACCATGTATGGAATTTTTCAAGTGTAATAGGCATGATACTGGCATTAAACAATAACAGAATTCATTGTTCTTTTGAAGACTAGGAAAACCACACATCTGTAGTTAATTCATTGCTGCTAAAGAACAAGACATTAAAACTGTTTATGGTTTCCCATCTTAAATACCCCACACAATTCCTTGCCTGCAATGAATCAGCCTTCCTGCTTTCAGGGTCTGGTTCATATTATACTAATTCCAATTGCGCTATACCTAGAAAATTAAAGGGCAACTGTCCAGTATGTCTGTTTAATTCGTTCATTTCAAAGTCAATGAATGTGGACAGAGATTATTTTACATTGGGATTATCTGGCTTTTCAAAGAAACATGGATTTTCTAATTATATTAGGGATAGTGAAAATATATTTTCCTGAATTAACATTCCACAAAAGTGAAGAATTGGCTCAAATTTCAAGACTTATTCCTTTTTCCCAAATGACTTTATCTTCATTTTTAACATGCATTATAGAGCAATTAGGTTTCTAGCAAGAGAAGAATGAAACATACAAATAGCCTCCTCAAGTTCATCTGTTCTGTTTATAAATATCAGAAAAGCTTATGAATCTTCACAAACTTCTATGATTGCTTCTTAGTTCTTCAGGGAGGAAACTGCTGGTAGTACAGGAGGAATAGAGCAGACCAAGGCAGTGCCAGGGTGGAGCAGGTATCTACCGTTGTCTGTCATCTGGTTTTTCAGACATTTCTGCAGCAGTGACTTACCTTATGCTGCTTATTTATTTTTATTTTATTTATTTTGTCAAGCGTGTTTTTGATAACAGATATAATTAGGAACGTGATTATTAGTACATGAAATGGGTACGAATAAAAGGAAACATTAGGACAGGGACGGTAGGCACACTGGTGCTCTTATGCACACCCCTTAGAGACCTCTTAGGAATGGGGTGAGGTCAGCAGTAGCCAGTCCAAGGTTAAAGTTTTGGGGGTTTGGGGAAGAGACCACAGAGTCAGGTAGTGACTTGTCTCACATGCTTGCCTCACGTGTTGGTCTTACGTGCTAAAAGTGGCTGAAGATGAAGCAGTTTAAGACATTGGTATCCAGATTTTTATCTGTTCTCCAGCTTGATAACAATGTGGCCACACTTTGTGGCCAGAAGGAGGTTGTCACAATTTCTGATTGTAGATTCTTTGCCCTTCCCACCTGCATTGGTAAAACAATGGCCATCTCTTTCCTTTCCACAGATGGATCTTTGAAGACATCTGGGTTCGACCAACAGAGTTTTTGCATGAGACCTCCTCCACTGACTTCCAATTAATTTGCCTTTGAACTTGTTCATCCACCTGGCATGTCTCTTGGTGACTAGTGAAAAAGTAAAATCAAAGGCCACAGTTTCACTCTTCTTCTGTTACTGGGGGTGGGAAAACTGATGGGGTTCTTGTCAATTTCACCACGTTCAATAAAGGAAAAAAGGGCCCATGATTACATTGGTCCACCTATAGCTGGGAAAATATGAGTTTCATTAGTTCAAAATTGGTAGTCAAAAAAAGTCCAATGGTTTTGAGACCTTACAGGACATTTCTTCTCTTCTGATACAGATATCCCTAAGATGGCTATGGATAGCAGTGCTCAAGGGGGGCATTGCATATAGGTATATATATAAAAAAGGAAGGGATGAAATACGCCAGTGGTGCTGTACAGTCTAGATATTGCCTATATAAAATTAAGGCTCAGCTTTGAAGCCCAGCATGATCGCAGCCTGTCTTTCATGAGGAAAAGAGCAAAACAAAAAAGGATGTCATCAATTAAAATTCTCTTGGTGAGGCTGCTGAAATGTTCCTCACCTGACATTAGCAGGTCAAGTGGTTCATCCTGAACTCTTTCCCCATGGTTTCATTCTGCCCGCCTTAACCACAGAGAGGAGGATAGCAGATCAGGCAAGGCAAGACCATTGTCCCATGCAGGCCTCCAGATGCTGTGAAGCACTTAAGACATCAGAAAATGGCAGGAAAGACAGAGACTGAAAACAGTGCAATATTTGTCAGCAAACCCAGACAAATTTGGCCAAGGCACTTCTAGGGCAGCCACTGCCAGCCATGCCAGCAGTGAGTTAGCATGCCTGGATTAAACTGTGACGGTGCCTCAGTGTGGAACATAGGTTGCACAAAATGCCTGCAAGGCTAAACATACTCAGGGCTATAAATCTGAAGTCCCCTTCAAGAAGATTATTGGAGTGTCACCTTGTTTTTCCAAGTTTTTGAGTGCAATTGTTCTTAGAATATTCTAGAAAGTGATAGCAAACCAGAGACGGTATTCAGCAAGTTCTGACCAGTTCTGGAGAACCAGTAGGAGAAATTTTGAGAATTCGGAGAACTGGCAAATACCACCTCTGACTGGAGATTTTACGGTATCCTTCTCCTGCTACGCCCACCAAGCCACACCCACAGAACCAGTAGTAAAAAAAAAAAATGAATCCCACCACTGTAGCAAACCATAATTTCCACACAAGTTACATAGGTGTCAAACTTAGTTTGAGAGAGTCCTTTATTTATATTATTTTCCTCAGAAATCTTTGAAACTAATAAACACAGCAATAACCCTTCAGATTTTGAAATTGACTGAGTTGGCAGAGATGGTGAAATTAACTGGATTGATTAGAGGCAATGGTTTGGACAAGTTTATAAGAGATGGTGAACCATTTGTGGAGTTTCTATATGTTACATATATTAATAGAATATAATATGGATTGTTAACAGAAGATTTTGAAATTTAATATTTTTGGGGTGTTAACAGCTTTCTTACAGTAAACAGATATTTTGGTCAACTTGATTAGCAGGGAATAGGTTTGTATATTTGGAATATTTGTTAAGAAAATGTGATGTAAAATAGTAATTTAGCAAGCATGGATGGAAAATGTATAACTATCTGTAGACCTATAATGCAAAGGGGAAGTCTATTAGATTTGTTTGAGATACAAGTATCAGGGTGGAGGTTATATGTTTACTGCTAATTTTACATTTGTTATGTACAAGGTGGTTTTTATTTGTATCTTGTTTGTAATACTTGTTTTGTTTTTCTTGTTTTTATTTTGTGTTTGTATTTTATCTTTGGAAAAAAAAATCAAAAAAATCAAAAAGGAAACAATAACCCTTCAGTCCCAAAGAAACGTAGGTAGATTATTCTTTTCTATTAAAGCAATATGGGAACTTTCTGTTTCTATGTATATTGCTATTCCATTAAGGGCTAGGTATATATCCAGGATTTGGTCTTTAATTTAAGGAACAATGTAGTCAGACTTGGCAATGGAACCTGAGGCACCATTAGCTCCCCAGCTGCGACACTTTTCCATTTTGGCTCACACCCTGGTGTCTTCAGGCTTGGAGCCAAATGTTAAACAAATGTATCCCGTTTGTACTTCCCGCATTCATCGCCAAGCTAGAATCTGTGTTTGAGCAAATAACTGCACTCCTGAGAGTCTTGTGACTTAGGTTAGAATTAAAAGAAAATATCCCCCACTTGAGAGAAAAGTACCCACAAAGAAATATGAATTAAGGCACAATAATGTTTACCAAAGTGTATTTATAATAAGGAAAGTGCAGATCAAATTATGTGCATTATTCTAAACATGTACAATAAGGCATACCTTTTACAAGTCGGATTGATCTGCATTCATAACTGTATCCATCAATAGGCATTTTCCTGAAGGCCAGCTTGTTTCTGGAGTCAAAAGGAGCTTCTTCCTTGGGACATTGCAGAGATCCTTAAAACCTGATCCTTCTTAAAGGTTGTTGGGGACCTCAAAATTGAAAAAGACAAAACATCACGAATGAACATTGTAAGGGGTATTTTACATCTTCTGTTGATACCGCTTTGTCTATTGTTCCTAATGTGTTGCTAGCCACCCAGAGTTGCAACTGAGAGATGGGCAGCCATATAAATCAATTACATAAATAACCTTAATCAATAAAACAGTATGGATTTTTTTAAAAAATTCTTACAATGCCTACATTGCATATTGTGGGATTGTACACTGCACTATAATTGAGGTGGTATAAAGTCTCATGGACACACACATCTAGTCATTTTTTATTTTACTTTTTTATTGCTAAAATAGTGAAATATAAAAGAAAAAAAGACTCTACTGAATTTTAATAATTGAGTGAAAAAACCTAAATAGTTCACGGAATTAAACTAACTAAACATAACAGAAAAAATGACAAACAGAAAAAGCTCCATAAGGTAAGTATAAGTGTTTTGTTTGAGCAATGAGAGGCTGAACCAGAGCATGAGTGCAATACTTTATTTTACAATAAAGGGCTGACCGTGCTTGCCAAGCCTGGAACTGGCTCGCAGCAATCAGCAACCGGTTGGACCCCGCAGCCTGCATTTATAGCTGGCTGCTGAGGAGAGCCAGCCAATGGGAATGGGGGAATAACGCCCACGTAAAGTGAGTGGACCTGAGTGAGAACTCCTTGAGTCCTCAGGACATAACACCCCTTCCCCCCAGATGCGAACATGCATAGTCCTTGAGGTAGACGGGGGGTTTGTGTTGGCGCCCGGAACGGCGCAACTCGGGAACATTGTCTGTCTGTTCGGTACCAGCCTGTGATGGTCGAGCCGGCATAGTGTCGCCAACACTCTCTCTGGACTGGGCATCCTCGGGAAACACCGGGTTGGTTACTGGGGTCGAGCTCTCGTGGGTTGGATCAGGCTGGTCAACTCTCTGGGCGCTGTTGTCCGAGTTTGGGCTGACCGGAACGACCGCTGGTGCAGACTGGTCGCTGGGTACGATGTGGCTGGGCGGCGGATGAGGCGGCTCCCCTTCGACTGGAGACTCTGGACTCTTGTTGGCAAGGGTGCTGAGGCGCCTTCTAAGCTGGTCTATATGTCTCCTCCAGACGCGACCATCCTCCAGCCTGACTCTATACGATCTTGGCCCGGTGATGGCGATGACCTCGCCAGGAATCCAAAGTGGGTCCCCGGCGAAATTCCTTGCGAATATCGGTTCCTGTAACAAAAATTGTCTAACCCCCGACGTAGAAGCGAGGGGAGAGTCAGGGCAGTATTGTGGGTGCAATCTGTCCAATACAGTCCTCAGGCGCCGGCCCATCAGAAGTTCCGCTGGGGACTTATTGGTGACTGCACAGGGGGTTGAGTGTTGGCTCATCAGGAACCGTGCGAGTTTGTGGTGCCAGTCATCCCTGCCAAACCTAGCGAGGGCCTCTTTGGTGGTCCTGACGGCCCTTTCAGCCAACCCATTACTGGCAGGGTGAAATGGGGCTGTGAAAATGTGGCGAATGCCCAGGTTGGCAGCAAAACGGCTGAATTCTACTGATGCGAACTGTGGGCCATTATCGGAGACAATGGAGTCGGGTAGTCCATGTGTAACGAACAGGCGTGTTAACACGTTGGTGATTGCTAGTGTGGT
The DNA here is from genome assembly GCF_049901715.1 of Pseudonaja textilis. Taxonomy (NCBI): domain Eukaryota; kingdom Metazoa; phylum Chordata; class Lepidosauria; order Squamata; family Elapidae; genus Pseudonaja; species Pseudonaja textilis. The sequence goes on from NC_141991.1 coordinate 77,422,036, forward strand.
GGTCGTGGATAGCTGCGCCACGTCTATCCATTTGGAATAAGCGTCCACGACCACTAGGAACATCTTTCCATGCACGGGGCCTGCCAGATCGATATGGATTCTAGACCAAGGGGCGTTGGCGCTCTCCCATCTGGTAGGGGTGGCGATAGGGGGAGCAGGACGGGATTCCTGGCAAATGCTGCAGGAACTTACCCAATTGACAATGTCCTCGTCTAGACCCGGCCACCACACGTAGCTGCGTGCTAACGCCTTCATTCTCACAATGCCGGGGTGTCCCTCGTGCAACGCCTCCAGGACTCGGGCACGCAGCGAGGTCGGAATGACCACTCGAGTGCCCCACAGTAGACAACCCTGCAAACTGGACAGCTCCTGCATGCGAGTCTTAAAGGGTGCGAATTTGTTATCGACGTTGCCTCCCGGCCACCCCCTCCTCACCCAGTCGAGCACCTGGGCGAGCGTTTGGTCTGCCTTGGTTTTAGCGGCGATGTCAAGGGCGGTGATGGGCAGGTCCAACTGGGTGATTTCAAAAATGGCGTTGACAGGAGCTGGGTCTTCAGCCGGAGCGGGTAAGGGGCAGCGACTGAGAGCGTCGGCGTGGGATAGAGTTTTGCCCGGGCGGTGAATAAGTTTGTATGAATAGGCCGCTAGGAAAAGTGTCCACCTTGTCATTCTAGGGGAAAGGACTTGAGGTGTCTGTTTGTCGCCGGCCAGTAGGCCCAGGAGGGGCTTATGGTCGGTGACCAGTTCGAAGAAATGGCCAAAAAGGAATTCGTGAAACTTTTTCACGGCTGCAACAGCTGCTAGGGCTTCCTTGTCTATTTGGCTGTAATTTCGCTCCGTGGCCGAGAGCGTCCTGGAGAAAAAGGCGATGGGGGCCTCGGCGCCATTGGGGAGTCTGTGACTAAGGACCGCCCCAATTCCAAAAGGGGATGCGTCTGCTGCCAGTACTAAAGGAAGGTTGGGGTCGAATTGGATGAGCACTGCCTCTGACGTTAGTAGTGATTTGACGGCGTTAAACGCCTGGTCTTCTTTGTGCCCCCAGTGCCACGGTGACTTTTTGTCTAGTAATCTGTGTAGGGGTTCGGCTACTGAGGCTTTATGGGGCAAGAAGGATGCATAAAAGTTTAGGAGCCCCAAGAAAGCTTGTAGCTCCGTTTTGGAGGTCGGTGTGGGAGCTTCGTGGATCGCCCTAACCTTGGACTCCAGGGGTGAATGCCAGAGGCATCAATTTTATAACCCAGAAAGTCCACCTGTCTAGTGGCAATGGCACATTTTTTTTTTTTAACCTGAGGCCATGCTGTCTGAACCTCTCTAACACTGCTCGCACTCTCTGGAAGAGTTGGTGTCTGTCCCTGGCCGAGACCAAGATGTCGTCGAAGTAGGGTACTACACCAGGGAGGCCCTGTAAAATCCGCTCCATGAGGGACTGAAAAATACCCGGGGCAACACTTACGCCAAATTGGAGACGCTTGCATCGGAAGGCACCCCTGTGAGTGACGATGGTCTGAAGTTCCGCTGTTTGGTTATCAACAGGGAACTGTTGATATGCTTGAGACATGTCCAATTTAGCAAAAATACTGCCCGGTTCGAATGTGTGCAATAAGTGCTGAATGATGGGCACAGGGTAGGTGCTAACTTGTAAATATTTATTGATTGTTGTCTTGTAGTCTGAGCAAATTCTCAGGCTACCATCTTTTTTGAGGGGTGTGACAATGGGCGTCTCCCACTTGGCGAAATCTGTTGGCTCAATGACCCCTTGTTTTAGTAGTTTATCCAATTCAGCGTCTAGTTTTGGTCGAATAGCAAATGGAACTCTACGTGGTTTTAATCTGATTGGGACTGCCTGGGGGTCAACGGTGAAGCGAGATGGGGTTCCATTATAACACCCCAGCTCCTCGCTGAACACATCTGCGTAGTCAGCGAATAAGGAGTCAGTGTCTGAGGTTGAGACAGCATGGACTCCTGTTAACCCTAGGCCGAGGTGGGGAAACCAATCGAGCCCCAATAAGGTGGGTAGATTGCCGTTAACTACCACTAGAGGTAGGTGGCCTTTAAAAGCTCTAAAACTGACAAAGAACTTGCCTCTGCCGATCACGGGAATGGCCTTCCCCTGGTAGTCCTTCAGACCGAACTGGCATCTCTGAAGCCGGGTAGTAGATAGGCTGGGGTGGAGTCTCTTGAGGGTGTTCCACGAGATTATTGAGAGCGCTGACCCTGTGTCAACCTCCATGTGGCACGGTTTACCTTCTAGGGAAACGGAGAGAGAAATTTTACTAACAGTGTGGCAAGTACGCCTGGCAAGGCGGTGCGTGCGACAGTTTAATACTTGCCTCTGAGGTCCCGAGTGCGAGGACGGGGTCTGTGTGCAGCGCTTTGGGGGCTTGGCAGACTCTCGCAATGTGCCCCCTCTTATGGCAGTTGTTGCAAACGGCTCCTTTAAACTTGCAGGTGGCCCTTTGATGTGATCCCCACAGGCTAGGCACAGAGTGATGTGCTTGGGTGGACCGGTGTATTCTTGTTTGGCCCCTACCTGCGACCGTCTGTCATTGGTGAGGCGATGGACATCGTTCTCATCGTTGTGGGCTTCCTCCGCTTCCACCTCTTCGGAATGGACTGGGAGCGATGCTAGCTTGGCGCTTGGGCCCTGAATTTCGGTGGCTGAGTTCGTTGCTAGCTCGGCTGCTAGGGCCTCCTCTACGCTTGCGCGAGGTTGAGGTCTTTTTAGCTAGCAGTCGCTCTGTAGGTGGAGATCCTTGACCCCACAAACTAATTGATCGAGGAGCATGTCCTCCAGGTATGTTCCAAACCCGCAGTGCAGGGCTGCTGTTCTGAGGGCGGCCATATATTGGTTGATGGTCTCCTTACTTGATTGCTTCCTCATTCAGAACGTGAACCTCCTGGCGATTTGTGAAGGCCTGGGAGCGTAGTGGTTTGTGAGGATCTCAAGCAACTCGGACCACGGAACGTTTTTCAATTCTCTCGGCGCCACGAGTGCTGCAGCGGTATCGTAAATGGTGGCTCCGCAGTAGATTAGGAAATAGGATTTTTTCCGATGCTCTCCCGCATCCGACAGGCCGACCGCATCGATGTAATGATTGAAACTGTTCTTATACGATTCCCACTTCTCTTCGTCTGGTTTAAACGCCGGGAATACTGGATTGGAACTCATGGTGCTGGAACGGCTGGGCTACCTGCGGAAAAAATCTCTCTGGGACTACGAGCGCCGTGAGTTACTAGTGATATCAGCTCTGGAGAGGTTTTTGCTGCCCCTCTTTCTCTCTCTCTGGGTTACCACGTTGGCTGCTAGCCGTTGGAGGTGTCTTGATTCACGCCAAAAAAAGTGGGCGTTAGTGACTCTCTACAGCGCTGTGCTGTGATTCCTACCGGCTCGAAATTCAAATGACACCCGTTTGAATTTCGCGCCAAATGCAGAGCGGCTGCGGCTCGCAGCGCTTCACTTTCCCCGTAGCGGGGCTAACAAGCGGCTACAGACGCTTCTAACTATTTGACTCAGACCGCTTTCTCTGGCTGCGGATCTGCGTTTGCTCTTTTTGATTGCTCGTTTCATTAGCTGACCGCTCTCTCTGGCTGCGGATCAGCGTTTCCCTTGTCGCCAGCCGATCGCTCTCTCTGGGCTGTGGATCAGTGGCTAGTGACTCAGCGGTTGCAAGGTGCTTCTGGTAGCCATCCCATCCTCGTCGCCAGTGTTTTGTTTGAGCAATGAGAGGCTGAACCAGAGCATGAGTGCAATACTTTATTTTACAATAAAGGGCTGACCGTGCTTGCCAAGCCTGGAACTGGCTCGCAGCAATCAGCAACCGGTTGGACCCCGCAGCCTGCATTTATAGCTGGCTGCTGAGGAGAGCCAACCAATGGGAATGGGGGAATAACGCCCACGTAAAGTGAGTGGACCTGAGTGAGAACTCCTTGAGTCCTCAGGACATAACAATAAGAATTAATACTTACTGTACATAGAATTAATTCAATTGTTGGTCTTATCATTAAAGCTAAACCATATAACAGTACATAGCAATATTTAATAGTTGTCCTAGGCTATGTAACCTTCCTCTGCCTATAATTTCTTATTTTTCTGTCTCTATAAATTTCTTGAGTGCTTCATATCAGGAGTGTGCAGAAAGTTAATAAATCTTTCAATAACTTGGCTGTGGTTATGACTGTTATTTATCTCTAAAATATATTGTTGTGTTTTCTATGCATAAATTTATATATCTTTTCCAATGCAGTAGGGCATAATGAGTTGGAAATGGCTCTAGAAATCAAATATTTGCCTTGCAAACTTTATTGTAAAGTATCATTTACAGTGATGGAGTAATTCAGGAATCTGTTGCTTAATCCAGAAGTAATTATATTGGATACAATTGTACTCCTGTAATATTTTTATCAACATATTTATCAACATTAAGTTTGCTTTCCTTGATAACATAGCACTTTCTAGTTCTCAGTACCATTATGAAATTGTAGATAATACAGTAAGATTTGTGAATTTTGTTCCAAAAACATTTATCAGGATGCCATGGTGTGTTTATTGATTTACTAAAACCCAAGATGGAGTGGAAAAACTTCCTTCAATTACCCCTCTGGCACCACTGGTTTATTCTCACAGTTTACTTGCCACATTATGAAGATATTCTTCTAACTTCGATGATGACATCTCCTCATATCAGAGCCTCCAATTTAATGGCATTCTGCTGCTGAGGCTAAGGTTATCTAGAATGAAAGTTTTCCTTGCCATCATGGCTGAAGATCTCAACTCACAGTACATGGAAGAATCTCCAGAGGTGGTTGAGAGGTGCTGTGGGACTGTTTTCCTGCCCCCTGGTTTCTGGGTTCTCTGTCTCCATGGTCATGGCTCTATGGCTGTAGAGAGACTAGAAAACTCAACTCCTCTCTAGAAAAGAATAAAAAGCTAATTTTTGGCAATTGCGATCATGTGATTGCAGTATTCTGCATTTATAAAATGTGGATCATTTGGAACTGAGTCATGAGTATCTTTTGGATGGTCTGCTAAGTGATAGGTCATAAGTTGAGGATTACCTGTACAATTCCCTGGAAGGTGTAGGCAACATGTCTAAGACCGCTTTCACTGCTTAAATGCAAATTATAAAGTCTTTACGTCTTACAGGAATAAAAGTCTTACAGAACATTCATCCCATATGATTGGTATAAAAGCATGATGCATGATAGGCTCTGCTTCTCATAGAATTCAAGGGCCTTCATTTTGTTTTGGCTTTTGGGACTAGACAATAGTCTTGTCCTCATTGTTTGTGTTTGATTTTTAGTTCTTTTCTTGGATTTTGGACTTTGCCCAAATGAAGGAAAGATATTTCATACATTCTAGTTGGAGCTTAGTAATGTTTCTCCTAAAATTAATGGCAACTACATTCAGCTCATACTCAGGTCTCCCTTATTTGAGAATTCAATGCAAACCTTAGCTTCAGTTCATATCACAGTGACCCATATAGCTGAAATAGGAATTTCCTTATTACTTTTCTGTTCATAAATGGAAGCATAGGATGTATATCTATGTCTGTATAATCTGCAGCATAAAACCTAAGGCAGTGTTTTCTAGTTGTTCAAAGTATCTTATTATATTGAACCAACATTCCTGTAATAAAAACCAAAAATATAAACTTTGTGTTTCAGCTGAAGAGCCAAACCTGGAAATCAAGTCTTGCCATAGAAGTAAAATTTATGGAAGGGATTTGGACATGTACAGGACTCGACTGCTGAAACATATGCCCTATTTTAATTTCTGGGCTATAAATTGTGGGAAAGTTGAAAGGAGTCTGTCATAATTCAGAGGAGGAAATGTCACAAAAATAATGTGGTAATAATTTAGCAGAAATCTTTGTAGAATGGGGGGGGAGGGTTAGAACGTTATTCTGTATTCTACTGATTAGCTATGCTTTCAGCACTTCTGCTGTGCAGTCATCAGTTGTTAGACTACCATATTTTTAGAAATGTAACTTCTGTTAACTATTATTTCCAAATCCGTACAAAATATTTTACATGGTGTGAATTGAATGGGACTGAAGAGGTGGAGCAAAGGGTTGAAAACTAGCTCCAGGCTTTTGTGAACCCACAACATTGCCTCTCTTCGAGAAATAAGCTGATTTATTTTCAGCTCAGCTCAGTGTATATGAAACTGCAAACTTGCTAATATTTTTTACAACAATTTGAAAAGGTGAGTTGTAAATTATCTATTTTTCCCATCAGGACCACTTTGCTCATCCTACCTCTTGTCTCCTAAATTCAAGACAACTCTTTTTAAACACACACAAACACATACCACACAGATCCAGTTTAGAGTGTATTTTATTCAAGGGGTTCCATTTCAAGGCAGTCCCTAGGAAAAAAAAAAGTTCCAGTAGCATCTTAGGACTTTGAACCAACATGAAGGAAAAATAGATGTAAATTTGCCATTTTTACCTCAGCATGCTTTCCCTGGGCTACTGTGCACCTGGGAAGAATTAGATGGACATGAAATGGGGAAAATAGTTTGGATCAATCCCACATGCCACTTCTCATTTCCATCATGGCATTACAAACATGGTAGAAGCTATTATGAAAAGCATAATGATTGCAAAAAATGCCAATTCATGCACATCTTTTATTTTAGTGATTGAAATAAAATACTTAGTATTTCTCGATAATAATAATGAAGCCTATGAAATCTAAAAATAAAAAAGGCTCTTAAAGCCAGCATTACCAACACAATACCATAATATTAAAAAATTAAGATTTTTATATAGGAACTCTTAACAGTAAAACCTAGGAGAAAATGTAATAGAATATAAAATGCTAATATGCTGTTCTTTTGGTTATACACTTCAATGTGTTTCATTAAAAAAAACTTGAAAATAATTATAATTTTCCAGTTAGATAAATTTGCCTAATGGCAACCTCTCAGATTGCTATTTATTTTTACAAATAGCCACAACCATGTACAAACTAAGACTATGTGACTATGTGAAGTTTTGATGGAGTACTTCATTTTGATGAACATTTGCCTGAAGCTCCTTTTGAAATAGCTCAAAGAAAAGAACTACTGCATCTTCTAGAATGAGGAGCAAAGTAGTTGCCTAATTGCTCAAGAAAACACGAGGTGCTCAGATGCACTGAAGCTACTTCCTTCAAAATGAGGATGCTGTTGAGGCAAATTAGTCTCATCGCCTTACTTCTAAGCCAGCATTGAGACTGAGGCTGTTGTTTCTCCTCAAGATGGAGGATGTTGCTTCTGGTACACAAATGCAGCATTCTGAAACCTACATCACCCTAACATGAGATCAAAGCACCTAACATGGAATCAAAAAAGTAGATAGAAGGAGTCACCAGTACGCGACATTTCTAATGTTTTGCATAACATGGAAACAAGATTGTTTATTATTATTATTATTATTATTATTATTATTATTATTATTATTATTATTATTATCTACTAGTAGTAGTAGTCTGGGAGCTGCTAAAAGAAGAGGGCATTGAGTTCCCCCTCTAGATCACCTAGAACAGGGCTGTCAAACTCCTGGTTTGAGGGTTGGATGTGTCATGCGCCCAGTTTAGTGAAGGGAAAAAAAGTCCTAGTACATCACGTGACACCACCATCACAATGTGAGTTTGTGACCGCTAATCTGGAAGAACAACTGATTTGCTAATGGTCCTCTCTGCCCATTCTCAGCATTTCAAGATCAAAGCAATAGAGCAACCAGATGTGGGTTGCAAAATTCTGCAAATGGTAGCATTTTCTGCATTTGTTACTTACCCTGTAGCTGTTAAGGCAGACGAGTCCTGCTGGGAAGAAAAGGTGGCAATGCCCTCTCAAACTTACTCTTAGTGATTGTTTTCTAGATTCAGGCCTATACACTATATTACACAAATACTGTAGAAATCAAGCAGATCGGCACTCTTGTTTTCAAAACAATTCACATCCGCTTCTATATGCAAAAGCACTCTGAGCAACTGTTCTTGATTTTTGCTTCATCTGACTTTAATTTTAGTGGCATTTTTTTCCACCCCCATAAGTACAAATTTGCTTATTAAAATGGATTTTCTGGTAATAGAATACATGCACATCTTCATGTGCTTTTCTTGCCAAATGATGCTTATTCAAAAAACCTGTTTCCACCAAAAATATACAGTAGCCTCCACCTTGGTTCCAAAAAAGAAAAACAAAGAAAAAAATTTACACCTTTCTGCCGTGATCAAGATACTAGAAAAAGATGTCTTATAAAAACATACGAGGAAAATTGTTATGGCCCTCTTTTGTGTTTTCATTTTCCCCTTTCACACCTGGTGCAGAAAATAAGGAAGATAATCTTGATGAAGATAGGCAAGATCTGTCATCAAAGCAACTTGGGGTGAAATGTATCTTAGGTCCATATATGGAAGAAGTTCAAACATAATTCACAAGTCTATAACAAGGAGAGAAGGCACAGCACAATCAGACTTCTTTTCGCCATTTTGAATAAAAGTAGTTTTAGCTTTCCTGTGGAATTGATTTACTGGTCAGGCCCACCTAATGGGGCTGACAGTTGGTTTCTTCAGTTAATCTCTTTCAAACTATTGAGTTATTTATCTTGAGCCTTCTTTTCACTATTATTTTTCATAGGCCATATAATCTCAGGACAGTCATTCTAAAGGATACTGAAAATCATACACAGCTTTCTTAGAACATTTTTGGACTATAATTTAAACCCACTAAGGGCTTTATATATGGCAGCTTATATGTCTTTATATTCAAATATCCAGAATCCAACAATAGGTATTGTTTTCCACAAAAAGAAGCCTTCTTAGCCCCAGAACCTTAAAATGGAATCTCTGTCTTCATCTTATTTTACTTAGTATCACAATATGATCATTTCCCCCCATGTTTGAAGGTCAAATGTTGCATTTCACGGAACAAAGAAAAGGCGATCATCAGCTCTACGATGTAATATACAAATTGTTTCTTCTTCTAAATTGGTATAAATTCAATCCATTGCCCTTACCTCCTCTCTGCAATTGTTAGTTGGCAGAAGACAGCAACAACTAGTATTACAAATAGTAGTTTCCCAGGAGCAGCAAATAGCAAATTTGCATGAGCGCTTTCCGTTAGGATGGCAGCAGAGGAAGAATGAATTAAGCTCCTCATGCATCTTGAGACAGCTCTTTTGTCCTTAAAAGAAGCCCTTGATGATTGGGCTTTTATCTTGTTTTGGATCTGAAGGCATTTGAAGTCCCCTGTTTTCTCTCCCTTTCGGAGTGTTTCCATTTCAAATCTGTGATAAGAGAACTCTTATATCTACTTGTCCCACAAGGCAGACATAAGCATTATTAAGATGATTAGATTTGGTGCTCTGAACAGAAGGTGGTATTCAGCAGATTCTGACCAGATCTGGAGAACCAGTAGCAGAAATTTTGAGTAGTTCGGAGAACCAACAAATCCCACCTCTGACTGGAGATTTTATAGTATCCTTCCCCTGCCATGTCCACCAAGCCAATCCCACAGAACCGGTAGTAAAAAAAATTTGAATCCCATCACTGGCTCTGAACCGTTACCCTGGTACAATAGAAACGTTCAGGCATTCTTTTCAAGAAATATCTGAATTACAACATGGCTATCAGCTTTCTAACCAGCTCATCTCTTTTCTTTTTATTATTAGTACAGTGTTATTAACAATTGTCAAAGGAATTCCTTTAAAAAAAAAATATTTTCCTAATCACGAGAAGGAAAAAATAGTTCTCTTTGATGAGATCTCCCTCCCCCCCCCACCCCAACACGAATATACGCAACCATGAGCTCTGAACTTTAATGGAACTATCAGAATTAGGAGTGTGTATTTGAGAAGAAATGCAAATACAATTAAAATTAAATATTTATAGTTAATAGGCAATCTGGAACCTGCTTCTGTTTTTTAAGTTTAATCCCACGTGAATTTATAGACATGTCCATGCAGTTTTCTTGGCAATGTTATAGAACAGGAGTGTCAAACTCACGGCGTCACATGATGTATCGCAACTTTTCCCCTCTTCTCTGAACTGGGCATGGGCGTGGCCAGCGTGTGATGCATCAGGCCCATGGCCTGGGAGTTTGACGCCCCCCCCCCCGTTATAGAAGGAAGCTTGCCATTGCCTTGTCTAGGGTTCTTTCATGACCTTCAAGTCGAGGCAACAGCCCTGGGTGTCCATTCCAGAGTGTAGGCCGGGCCTACCTTTCTAAGCTTTGATACTCAGGTCTGGTCAGCCCAAATCCAAAAACTTTTCCCTTTTTTCCCTTTCGGGTTTTGAAGAATTGTAATTCAAATATTTTTGTAATGCATATAATTATATGGTGTAACTTTATTGATTTATACTGCATATTTCTTACCCAGCCATTTCCCTCAGATTTCACACTTGATGTTTGTTCCATGCTGCTGCTCTATATTATTTAGCACAGGCTAGGATGAATGGTTGCATTTAATAAGCTTTATTTACAGCAGTGGATCAGTATTTAAAACATATTTGTCCAGGTGAGGAAGAAACGTAGCAGGCATTCATGTACAATCCCAAGTGTCTGTCTGAGAGAGAGGGGAGAGGGAGAGACCATAACTCATGGAAAACAGTGTTTCCACTGCAAGAGATATTAAAACTCATAAATCTGTTGTCTGCCTGTATATCAGGGGAAATGTTTCAGTGAATCTCAAAACCCACTCTCAGTGATCAAGGGCTCTGCTGCCGAAAATACAACTTGGGATTTATGAAAATATATATATATATATATCCAGTGCTAATGCCTGCACAATCTCAGTGAAGTAGCATCTGCTTTCTCCGAGCTTTCACCTCCAGGCCAAACACTGTACTCCAAGCAACCAAAGATAATTGCATGCAGCTGAAATACCACTTCAGGTTCTTTAGACTGTGTCAACCGACTTCAGGGTTTTTCTACTTATTATCAGTCTGATGTCCATTTGAAAAGTAACCAAGGCTGAATGCTTGTTGGGGACCTCAGAGATCTAGTTTTGGGTATGCAAGCATAGAACTGCACTACAATATTTTAAATTTATTTATTTTACCTTAGATTTTTATATCCCTCCTTTACTGTATTTATCAATAACTGAAGGAGGCAATATTCTTTCTTCCTCCTGTTTTTCCCACAGTAACAGTCTTGTGAGGTGAGTTGGGTTGAGAGAGAATGACTGGCCCAAAGTCACCCAGCAGGCTCTCATGGCATCATATTCTGAGTAGGTTAAAAATAGCAGAAATAGCTGGGCTACTTTTGGAGTTCTGCCTCTAGTCATTTATTTGCTAGATTTACATCTCCTTACCTTTGGAAAGTTTTAAGAGCTAATATGGTGGGCTAGATAAATTGTTACTCTAGCATCAAGTAAATCCAGATATAAGACCATTCTCAGCTAAAGAAATTCACTGGGGGTCTTTGGATCAGCCACTTAGTTCACAGGAATGTCGCTGTGGGTCAAGGAAATATCTTTGCATTCCTTCCTTCAATTCTTTCTACAACTTTGGAATAAGAAAAGCTGGGTGGACAGATTATAAATGGACGAAAGTCACCCACTGAGCTTCTATTATTGAGGGTTCACATCTAGGAGGCCATAGGCTCATGATCCCTTGGCCTATTTGACCGAGTACCCTGCTTCTTCACAGCACTATGTGAAGTTTTTTATTCTTATGCAAACAAATTTAAAGAGATGCTTTCTACTGTCATACTTGTTCAACACAGAGAGGTTGGAGACTATAAGCTTCTTCTTCAGTCTTTTTGAGGTTGCTGTGGCAATAATAGTTTGCAGAACTATAGCTGGGGAGCACATCAATGAACCTTGTGTTCCCAGGACACTTCTGCAATTTGTTTTGCTTTCCATACAAAACTTGGTAGTGATATTTGAGTCAGTGAACCAGAATTTAAGTTACAGTTTTTACTCTGGACACACCTATTGACTACCAGATCAAAGCCCAAGCATTTGTTAAGAGTTGATTCAGATCATTACGACATATTCACATGTGCCATAAAGGTATGAAAATTAAACATTGCACAAGACTCAATTAACCCAATTGGTTCCCTCCTAAAAGGGAATCAGGCACTGAAAATCATGAGAATTTGTCTTTTGGTAGCTAGCTGATTTATATAAAATCTAAATATCTGAAAATCCACATATCCACAGGATTCAAATTATTTATTTTTAAAAACATCTGAACGAACCAGATATAGTTTACAGTCAGATTTATTCAGGGGAACCTATCTTTTGACAAGTGACACACTGGTACACCTTGACTTATGAACATAACTGGGCCCAAAATTTTGTTGCCACCATTGTTAAGCAAATCATAGTGAATGTTAAGTAAATCACATGATTATTAAGAGACTACAGCTCCTCCCATTGACTTTGCTGGTTGGAAACTAGCTGGGAAGATTGCAAATGGCAATCATATGACCGCGAAATGCTGCAACTATTATTAAATACATGCCAGTTGCCAAGTACCCAAATTTTGATCACATGACTGTGGGATGTCATAATGGTCAAAGTGTGATTATCAGACATAAGTCACTTTTTGTAGTGCTGTTGTAACTTTGAAAGGTCAAATGGTTTTACATTGAGATCCTGTACCTGTACCTTCAGTTGACTTAAACATACAAATATATTTTTCCACTGTAGGATTACATTCTATGCAATATCATAGCCATGATTAGTTTCTCCCATCTCTACACTTGGCTAAATAAATATATGCCTTCATATATCTAATACATTAATCCGTAGATGAGATTCAAGCAATTTCTCTCTAGGAAATGGATCACAACTAGTCAAAATCAGCTACTACATATATAAGGGAACCAACTACATTTTTAGGAAGTCCAGCCCTAGTTATAGAAAATCCCACAATTTACAAGGTCAAGCATTCCTTGCATCTGACCTAGAGTGTAATGCTGGCACTAAATCCAGAAGCGGAAAGTTAACACAATGGCAGGACGTCTTGAGTGCACCTGTGCTAACTTGAGAGCTCCTTGAGCTGGCTTTAAGAAGGATTGGGAAAGGAGATGGGTGATGTACTTAAGAGTAAAAAAAATAAAGCACTTGAGTCAAGTACACACATCTGCATGGTTTGAGAATTTTTTTCACAGAGAGGAATAAAGATTATTATTATGTTGTTATAGCTTTCTCTTCAGTCAATCTCGAAGCATCCTCTACACATGAACGGTGGTGTGTCAGATAGGAAAAAATTTATAGGTAGTTATTAATTTTTATGAATCTGACCTTGATGAAGCATTGCACTATGCAGAGGAAGATACCACATGCAATAATTCCTACAGAGTATCAGGTCAATGTTTTATTTACCTGGGCTTTCCAGGCTAGCATATAGTAAAAGGGCTTACATCTCTGTGGCTTTTGCATTGGTATATGTTTCAGTTTAATCCAGCTATGGAATCAACTTTCAGCACCATATGCATGTGGAAGAACTATCCATATTTCTTTCTTTTTATTCCTAGTAAAATGCAATGAATGTTTAAGAAAGGAAAGGGGAGGGGATGGGAGGGAGACAGAGAGAAAGAGAGAGAGAAGAGGAAGGAAGGAAGCAAGGAAGGAAATTTTAAATAGGAAGCCCATTTTGCTGAAGATTCCCATCTGCAATTTGGGTGATTTACAGGTTAAAATTAGAGAAAGGAAAGAATCTCTAAAATAAGAATAACACCTTCATGAACATCTTTCATAAAAAATTGCTTTACGTTCTTCCTCATTTTGGTTTCATTCACTCCTCTTTTTGTTTCCAATCCTTCTGCACAAATGAATGACCCCATAAAAGAAAGGAGTGAAATACTGGGCTCATTTTATGTGGCAACAATCCAAGAGTTGGTCTTATTTTCAGTATAGCAAGACCTTTCTCCATCGCTACAGCTCTGAATCATGCTTTAAAGGGTCCCCTCCCCCAGATCTCCTCCTCACACTTTCTTCCTATCTTTTCCTTTGCAAAAAAAGAGAGGAATATTTAATAAGCTGAGATTTAAGGAATGGCAATTGTGCAAATAATGGTTCATTAAATGATCAATGTCTGACAATTGTCTAAGAAACCTGTACGTACTTGGTTTTTTACATATCTTGTAACTTTGTCTACATACTTTTCTTAGAACCAAATCAAAGATGGTCTGGATGGCATATGAAACTACTTTCTTTAAAAATACACCTGTCTCAATTACTCTTGTGAACCAAGTGACTCTCTCTCTCTCTCTCTCTCTCTCTCTCTCTGTGTGTGTGTGTGTGTGTGTGTGTCTGTGTGTGTGTGTGTATATGAATGATTTAATACTTCTGCATTCCAAGGCAGCTTTCTATAATCCATTTTTTTCCCAAACATGGCATACAACACCTCTCTGCCCTCACTAAAATCCCAAAAAGGAAGCAAGTGAAAACTCTTCATTCTGCCAAAGGACCAGTATTTTCATTTCTCAAGTATATCTGGGGTAACTAATTCACTTTTTCTTCTTAAAACTGCAGATGTCATGAATCTGTAGCTTCAATTTCCATGCCCAATAGTGATAAGTATAACTCAAGATTAGAGATGGATTAGGATTTTGCTTGGTGTTTTTTTAATTATTATTTTAATCAGAAATTCTAAAAATAGGGAAACCTTTCCCTATTCAAGATGATAAGAATCTGAGTTTCTAAAACTAATAGATTTATTCATTCAGGCTTGGTCTGTTTACCTTTCAGAAATGTATGTGACACTCCAGGACTATAACATTTTGCTCTCTTTTTCTAGCAGGTCCTCCTTGGTCTTTAATAAATAAACAAGTAATATTTTAACTCCTTTGTTTAACTGGGTTCTCTTTATCTAGTTTTAAGGCTTGTTTGGAAAACAGATCACATTTTAAATTATATGTGTAGCAAAACAAATGGACAGCAACAGCACAAACAATATGGCATCCAGCTCTCCTTTGCTTCATCAGAGGATCCAATAGTGTTGTGTAACTTTCGTCATTTGCTTTCTAATGCTTTTGTGGAAATACTTTTTAAAGTGCTTTTCCTATCCCGAAGGAGAATTTTAGGGTGCAATAATCATGGCTGAAGTGCAAACTTTTTATCTTCATCATAATCAAGGGGTATACAATCGAAACATGTTCTATCTTTCTTTGCACCGTACTTTCCCCTATGACCTACAGCCATTTGATTTCCAGCTTGCTAGTAAAATGCAAAAGGAAAATATAATGTAGGAATTCCTTCCATGAAGCTTATTCAGATCAGGAAGTTTAATTAGCCAGAAAGGCAGCAGTGGAATGGAAAAACATGTAAAGTTTATTTTAAAGCTCCACATAATAATGAGCTACACTTCAAACCTGCGTCAAATGAAATCTGAAAGTAATTCCAAATCACTAAAAAAACAAGTCATTTTCACATAAAGTTTGGGACACTGGAAGAGAGAGTTGGCACAGTGTTAATGCTCTGTAGCCAAAAAAGAGCAGTGGGCAGTCAGGTAGTTAGGCAACTTGGACTTCCTCTCCATCTCTGCATTATTCTGAAAAAGAGTCCATGAGGTCAGAGAAGCTTTCAAGGGTTTTCAACATTTTGGATGCCTTCCAACTCCTGGGATTTCTTGAAGCCAGGTTGTCCTAACACCTGCCATAGGACACTTTCCAAAATATGAAAGAGAGTCATTCAATGGACTTGTCTGCTTTTCTGCTGGGGAAAAATAGTGGAATCTAATATGAAAACTGACCCTGGCACAATTGTCTGCTTGAGGACAAAGTCCTTATTTAGAAAATAGAGAATTTGCTCACACGTCAAGGGTAGTACATTCAGACAAATTTTCTCACCTTGTTAGTACTAATTGCTTATACATTATTTGTTAAATTAATATACCACCTTCCTTCCAGGAGTTTGACTACCTCATGGTCTAATTTTATTCCCACAATAAAAGTCCAATGCCTTCTTGCAAAGCATCCTTGCTTCCACTATGCCCATGCACCTCTTAAAACTTTGCCATTTATTCTTAAAACATCTCATATCTTTTCCATTCCATCCAACTATGAAACTCTCAAGCTTACTTTTCATTCATTTCCTCTTCTTCGATCTTTTATGCTTTGATTCCTGACCATTCTCTTTTTATCAGTAGTCCCGCTACCCACCCCAATGTATTTCTGTCTTACTGATCATTCACTTTAGTGTTCAGTCTGTTTATTAGCTACCCATTATTTCTCGACACTATACAGTACCAGGTTTTTAGGTGTGTCATTAAGTCAGTGTTGATTCCTATCAACTGCCTGGCCAAATCCTAGCAGTTCTCCTAATAAGGTTTTTGGGAAGTGGTTTTCCATTGCCTCCTTCCTAGTCTGGTATGTATGAAATGAAATTATAAGTAGTCCTCAATTTACAATAATTCATTTAGTGACCATTCAAAGTTACAACGGCACTGAAAAAAATGACTTATGACTAAGTTTCACAGTTACAAGCTTTCCAGCATCCTCATGGTCATGTGATCAAAATTCAGATGCTTGGTAACTGATTCATACTTATGACCTTTGCAGTGTCCCAGGGTCATGAGATCCCCTTTCACGTCCTTCTGAAAAGCAAACTCAGGGTATTATTCATTTTGATACAAACATCAATAATGATAATCATAATAGTTATATTAATCAAACCTATATAATCCTAATATTAATATACACGGTGTTTTTTTAAAGTAGTTATTCAATATTTCAATATTCCAATGATATTATAAGCATACATGGTAATACCATCTTTCAACCTCTGATCTTTTCCATCAAATTATTACTTGTATTCTATTATATAAAAATTATATCTGCTAATATTCCCCCTATTTCTTATTTCTATCTCTAAGCTAACTTCTAATCAAGTCACCATTGCTAATCCTAGTATTAATACACATCTTTATATTTAGACATAGTCCTTCATTATTTGGTTGTTCAAAGCTGATTTTAGGAATGGTTGGTGGAACAAGAAGAAGGGCTAAGCAAAGAACACAGTGGCTTGATACCATCAAAGCTGATACAAAGATGATCATCCAACAACTGAAAGAAGCTGTGTTTGACAGGGTAGCATGGAGAACATTTGCCTATAAAATCCCAAAAGTCGGACCACTGAATGATTAAAACAACAGTAATAAATCAGCTTCATTGTATAATACACAGCATGCACAATGCACAAGCATTACTTCATTGTTTTATAATCTTCCTACTTAAATTTATATATTCCGACCTTCATACATATGTGTTTGCTCAAGCAATATATAATTTATTGCAGTATTTATGATTGCTGACACCTGCCATTAGTTTAGACCACTTCAAAAATTAATGAGCAACTCCACCCAAACGCACAAGTCCTAGCGTGAGAAACTAAACATCCAGAAGAGATTTCCCCTGAGGATATTAAATTGAATGCTTATTAATCCCTAGAGAGTTTAAGGAGAACAACTAAGAATCCACCCATTTTCATAAATTTTATGAGTAACATATATGATGCATGTGCAAAAAGATTGTTTTTACTTAGTTTATCTGAATTCCGCTAGAGAAAGCATGATAAGTTGTGCTTTATGGGAGATTATGACACTATGAGATTCTTTGGAAGAGCAGGGTGGGATTTGAAAATGTTGTCATTATTACAGTCTCGCATCCAATGGCATTTCTGGTTTAAGTTGATTGACCAATGATGATGATAAGATCTTCAGTACAAGATACCTAGTTTCCTGACTGAACCAGAGGCAAAATGTGACTTTTCTTCATGCTTTTGGCTTCAGATCTGTCCATACTCTCCAGATGCAAAAAGATAAATCCTAAGCAATTTGAAACGTTACTTTACAGGTAGACAAGCTCCAGCATGATCATGATGATGAGTAGAAAAACTGTTATAGGAAGACACAATTGAGACGGAAGAAGCAGCAAAGAAAGAGACATGTCGTTTTTCTTCAAGTGACAAACCTAGAACACATACAAAACCCAGCAGCTTTTCTTTGATGGGCTTTTAATTCCATTTTACTACTCAGAGGATATGAATATAGAACAAGAAAATAACAATAAGAAAATGAACAAAGCACCCCCATCTGCTCTCTCTATTTGCAAACCCCACTCTTACAATTGTTCTAAAAATAAAAGCGAAAATTAGATCTTTACATAAGCATATGTCTTTTTTTCTAGTATACCACAATCATCTGCATATAGGATTTTTCTCAACATATGCTGGGATGAGTCACAAGTATCCATTGTTCACTGTTATAAATGGATACATTGATTACCTACTATCTATCTATCTATCCAGCCAGCCAGCCAGCTGTCCATCCATCTATCCAGGATAAGTCAGAGGTCAGGCCCCTAGGTTAACTATAATATATTTTATTAGTATTTTTTCAGAGAAAATGTTATTTTTCTTAGGAATGCTCAAAGGTCATGCATTAAACAAGTAAAGAAGTGTTTAGAAGGAAAGACAGCCAATTTGACCATTTAATATAATTTATATAATCAATTCTCTACGAGACCCGATTTCTAGTACTCTCTATATCCTTCCCATTCTACATTTTCCCAATTGTAAACGAACTTTGTACTCCTATTAAGGACATTGAATTAGGCAGTGACTTATAGCACACAAATCCTTTGTCCTGTTTTCTCATTTTAACATGGATAAACAGTGAATTGCTTCAGCACAAATTTTGGATCTAGAAGTATAAAAGAAATATGTGCAAAGAACTTTTTGCATTAATCTTTAAAGAGATTTCTAGAGGCCCAGAACTCAATGGTATGGAATGTTAAAGACCTACTTGTCTTATCTTGCTTTCATTCCTGAATGGGTTTGTTCAGAGAAAGTTGAAAATTAATGAAAAAATGGTTTGGTGCTTGAACATTAAAACTAAAAGAAATCTTCTCTCATTTGCTGCACACAAATGGGACATGTCTCTTATCAACTAAATGAAT
Source organism: Pseudonaja textilis (assembly GCF_049901715.1). Taxonomy (NCBI): domain Eukaryota; kingdom Metazoa; phylum Chordata; class Lepidosauria; order Squamata; family Elapidae; genus Pseudonaja; species Pseudonaja textilis. Next base: position 77,440,934 of record NC_141991.1, read on the forward strand.
CACCAAATGAATCACACTCACTTAGTGTGGGAAATCACACTGCCTCTTCTCTGCCCAAGAGGAAAAAGTGGTCACTAGAAGCAGAAGGATAGACAGTCTATGAACTTGCAACATTACAGACAGAGAAACTTTCAACTAAATTGGACCCTAGTAATCTGATTCTTTTTTCCCATTATTTAATAACTTTAGCAAGGTCACTAGAAATTAATCAGAAATTACATTGTGTTTATTTACTTACAGCCTAACCTAATCAAAAGTTTATTTGTAGTTCGTCCCCAATGGCTGATGGCTTTCAGTGGCAGCTGAATTACTTCTGGAGAAGTGGACTTGTTCTATCCAGAGAAATAAAAGAATGGTGTTAGGTTTCCTGGAATAGTTGAGTTTTGAATGATTTATAAAAGCAATAGCTCAAAAAGCAGAGCTGTGTAACCTGGAGAGGGACAATGACACTGCAGTCCAGAATTTACACAACAGTACCACAATGGAGGTAGGGGAAGAACTCCTTTCCTCTTTTGTTCAGAAATACAAAAAAAATGTAGATCCTATTTGACAGAATCAAACTGCACAGCACGGTGGTTACCAGACACACCCTTCTAACATGATTAAAAGACATACTTTAGTACTTTTAAACCAGCTATAAGGAATATTTCAGCTGATGAATTACATGTTCGCTACAATCTTTAGGCCACATGATCCATCTCCGTATGAAGTGAAGCAATGTTTAGGAAGAAGGAGTGCTGAATCATGTTTATATATGCGGAATTAGAACATGATTGCAGCTGCCAAGGAGTTTAGCAGATACACCTCACGATAAGATCTTTATCATCACAGCTAAGAGCAGAATTTCCTTTGTTTATTTAATGCTTCTCCGTCAGCTTACTTGCAGTGGTTCCTCTTCTTTTTCACTGGGATAAAACCAGTTAACCGGAGAAAATCAGTTAAAAATATGTACGCAAGTGGCATAAGGATACATTCGTGCTACAAGGATGGTAACTTAGCTTAAACTGTTGGTGTCCCTCCTCTTCTGACCCCTCCCCCACCAATTCTTTGTGGGAAACAAGGAGCTGTGGCCCAAAGCCTAGTAGTTATTCTAAGGAACATGGATTAGAAGATGTTTGGATGAGTTAGGCTTCTTCCCCTTATTTCACCCGTTTATCACAAGGTGCCACTTGCTAGGAAAAATAAGGGGTAGATAAAAAGCAGAAGTAGTACTGGAATTGTGTGGTGTTTTTAGGTAAGATGGGTCTTGACATTGTCATCTGAGAATGAGTTTGTTTCTTTCAATCTTTCTTTGAATTCCCTTCCCCCAAGGTGGAAAGTTCTGTAACGTTTATAACATGACTTTGATTTTAGCTAATTTTCCTGAATACTTTATGAAACATTTGGTAACCTGTTTTGCACTTAGGATAAAAGGATAAACATTTCAAAACAAGTAGCAAGTAACAAATAAGCAACTAAATGGAACCTACGTATTTAATTTTTCCAAGATGTATTGTGTTTATTACAAGAAAATAATTTGTACATCCCTGAAAAGTGGTAGCATTGCTTAACAACCACACCGTGACATTTTGATTTCAAGCGGGTGGGGGAGTAAATTCCTGAAATGTGGTAAATCTCTTTACAACTTATACAATAACACTGCCCTAGAAGATGTTATCTCAAACATAGCTTTTGTTTACATTCTGCTATGGATATCTATTTGGAAAATGATTTTAGCTCAGCCAGGTCAATGAATCAATTAAGATAATAAAGTAACAAAAAATCATATTGTGCTCTTTACTATTTTTGAAGCTAAGATGCACTGTAATAGAATGAGAACAATTTCAAAGAATCCTGCTTAAAGTTACAACAGTAACAACTAAGGTTAGAAGGTGTCCTTCACCCCGAGATGATATAGTCACTTTCTTTCAAAGTACCTATTGCTTTTTCATCTTGAACCAGCAATTCTATATTGATTTGAATTAGATCCAGGAGAGCCTTGTCTCTTCTTCAGACTTCTGGAAAATTCAACACGCAGCAGAATTACTAAAGAATTCAGGACCTCACAGTCTTGACCATGCTGGGATAATTAAAGACTCCCAGTGTTACTGTATCTTTATCTGTACAATTAATATTGCCATATCCAACACTTGGGGTATTTATCTCTCATTTCCCAGCCATAACCTTCAACATCTAATAGTAAGGAAAACATTACTGTACCCCAGTGTTTCATTATCCCAAGACAATCTCTGGCTGTGTAATTTGTGGTTGTATGGTTGTATGAAGTCCAATGCACTTCAGGATTCTTGAGGATTTTCTGTCACATTCTGAATTTATTTTTCAGAAAGCAGCACACATCTCTTCACAGCTATTGCTTCTTCACTTGCTCTTTTTGAAAGCAGAGGCAACACATTTGTGGAGTCCTCTTTCACAGCCCCTGAAGCTTCTGGTGGTTATTCCTTATCCAGGGGCAGAATTATAAGCCACGCTGTCTAAGGCCCTGAAATCTATTCCTCTACTATATAAAAGCTCTTCTTGATAAATATAGGACTTGGTAATATAGTAGTCCATCCCATCTTTCTTCTCCATGTATCTTTCTTCTACCTTTTCAGAGGGTCTGTGGTGGTATGGTGCCCTACAAAATAAGGGCACTTGTTGATCAGGTGATCAGAATTAGGGTATTTTCCCCCCAAATAATAATCATGCTAGTACACTTTTAAGCATGATAGCCACATTCAGTTGGCTCCTGATATGCAAGATATGGGACCACATATTATAATGTTTGGGGAAAAGAGTAGAACTAGCTTTTTCAGAGGAAGAAGGAAGAAGGAAGAAGGAAGGAAGGAAGGAAGGAAGGAAGGAAGGAAGGAAGGAAGGAAGGAAGGAAGGAAGGAAGGAAGAACTGTGAGAATTAAGTGACTACCAAGCATCTGTAAGAGAAACAATTTTTCCTCAAAGATCAGTTTCATGAATTGTACATGCTACAAACATACAATAATCTAAAAAGTGGGCCATGATAACTGATGCTCTTCTTTCCTCTGGCAAACAATTTCTAAGAATTTGAAAAGAAAATGCCATATAATTTTCCATTTAAAAAGGTCTGTGGAGATTCTTAGTCATCCAGGTCATGGTAATCCCAAAGCTGCTTTTTCAGGAGGCAACTGGACTTTCTTGTTTTTTTGTTTTGAGGATGTTTCACTTCTCAGATGAAACTTCTTGGATGAAAAGTGAAACATCTTTAAAACAAAAATCAAGAAACTCCAGTTGCCTCCTGAAAAAGCAGCTCTGAGACATCTAAAAAGGTGTTTCAGTGGTGAATGGGTATTTATTTAGCTTGATTAAAGTCATGAATGTTCTGATGTGATCGTTACTTTGCCCTGCATAAATCTGCTTCTTTTTCATGAGACCTTTTAATCACCCCTTTTCAGACTAAGTTATAGTAACAGAACTGCCTTCACATTTTGTATTGTGTATGGTGAAAGCCCATGGTTACTAGTCAAGTATAAATATTTAGATTCTCTTCCCGAGCAAAATAATGTCTTTAAAAACCACACCTATGAATATGAAGATACATACCCATACTAGGCAGGAGCCCATCAACCTTTGCATGCTGAGTTTACAGACAAAGACTTCATTACTTCACAAAAGTCAACCAATTATATTATACTGATAGTTTTATTGTGTCACATGCAAAAGATTAGAATTGGTTATATTGTTAGAAGTTCAGAATACTGTCACCATTTTATATGATTCTCAGCACTCTGGTACCTAAAAGGTCTTGCTTTTCCCAAGAAATGTCAGCCAAGCCAAGTTTAGGTTGAATAAGTCAAATCAAAGTATACTCAAAATGCCTTTCAATCGGAGTCAAGATGGCGATGCGTGAGTTCCATATTTAATTTCCCCCCAAATCTTTTAAAATCTCTTTTAATCTTCCTCTTTTATTCTTTTATCATATACATGCACTCCAGATTTTCTACTGTCATTTGTCCAACATATTGGTCAGCTAGAGTGTGGACACAGTCAGTCACATAGCTCAATCTATTACTTGGATCCCTGACACAGTTGAGGATGCAAGTTCCCAAAGTTCTATCCAAAATTATAGATCTTCACTGTGTTAGACAGACCAAAGTGTACGGTGTAAACACTATTACCAGTGTGCAATCAATTTTCTTAGGTGAGTAATACCAATCATTTGACCTTTCTAACCACTCCCTTTTTATCATATTAGAATTAATAAGTAAATCTATTATGGTTTCAAGTCATTAGTATTTTAATGGGGTATTTTTATTCTTCTTCTCCCTGAATTCTTTCAGCCTTGAGACTTCCTTAAGCCCATGATTCAGTTTGTGTCCACCACAAATCCTTGATTCACTGTCCTCTCTTCTCTTGCCAATGTAATAAGAACTGTCAGTGTTGATAATTGCCCGCCCCCTCCATGTTTATACAGTATTTTTAAAAAAAGATAAATATGATGTTGAGTTGACCAATTCTCTTTTTCTCCATTTATCTGTCAGCCCTAGAGCCATTTTCCCCTGACAGGGTTGCCATAGTGGAACTGAGTTGAGCTGTGGGAATGGGAAGGGGGAGGAAAAGATAGCTGGAGGATTGTATCCATAATAAAATTCTTTCTTCTGAGGACCAAGAACTTTCCCACCAGGTGCAAGAAGGTGGTAACCTGAGACCAAACAATCCTTGGACTGTGACCTGATTGGACCATGTGACAGACTACATAGACAGGGGAAAGAAAACTTTACTTTTAACTAGGGGAAACACGATGGGGTGGTTAGAATCAGGTTTCCCAAGATGTGCCAATATGACATGCCTAATAAATCTATTATCTATTTGAGGAACATGCTTGCCTTGGAGTTTTGATTCCATTGGATGTGTTACTTGGAACCCTGACACTATCCTTTTTACACTCATAAGTTTCCTTTTTCCTTTCTCATTGTCTTTCTCCATGAAAAGCCCTCTAGCTGTTCATTTTGCTGCTAACTTGCTAGGCTTCCTCAATGTAAAAAAAAAAAATCGACTTTGTTTCTATCATCTACCAGTCAATAGATTATGATGGTTTTTCACATACATTTGGCTTTCTGTGTTTACTGGAAAGATACTAATTCTGGGACTAGGGAAATGAGATTACCCCTGACATGAGTGGTGTTGAGCTGACCATGTCCATCCTGGCCACATCCCCCCCAGCCTCCGAAGGTCAAACACAACTCTGATGCAGCCCTCAATGAAATAGAGTTTGACACCCCTGGTCTACAGTATTAATGACTTTTGCTTTGGTTTTCTAAGCTGTGAGTAGACTTCAGTGACCAATAATGTAGTACTTGCTAGTCAGAATAAGATTTTATTATTATAGAAAAGGTATTATGTCACTTTTTATGGGATGGGCATCCATATAACTTTGATGAATAAATAAATAATCTATATCTGCAAAACCAGCAGTAAATGCTTGAGGCAACAAATAGTTCAGGATCTTAAGGGCAATGAGTTAGTATGGCAATGTTCGAAATCAAAGGTTAAAAACAAAGAAAGAACCTAGGTCATTTTCAAGCCAGCTGGCTTTGCAACTAATAACCATGAAAAGTCTAGAAACTTACCTGAACAATTCCCCCCCAAAAAAGAACTTATCAAAATTTGCAGCAAGGCAGAGAAGCCTGACAACAAAGTAAAGGCAATGATTTGTCTCCAGAAATTCAGAGTTATAAATTTAGGGGCAAGATTGGAATATATATTGTATGATATGATCCTGAAAAAGAAAGCACCTGATCCTACAAGACCTCCAAGGGGGTGTTGCTGCACATTTCAATTCAGCATCTTTTCTCCTTAAGCTCAACTAGTCTACCTGGATCAATTGTGGCATTTTTACAGCACTGCTAAGTTTAGCTTCCTCTCCATCTGGAAGTTATGAACAGTCACTTCAGATTTCTCCTGGACTTTATCTTCCACTTCCTGCTCTCTTTCAGATGAAAAAAAAAACCTTGAGAGGAGACAGAGGGTCCTGCAATAAATTTCCAGACAGGCCACAATTTTTGTTGTTCCAAATGAGCAAGTTATCCTCCTATGCTGAATGAGTCTGTTCATATCTTTGAGGGGTTTCTGAGGCCATCCCAACATGGACAGGCAATGGCTTTATTTCCAGATATTGTTGTTCTTCTATATAGGGTTCTCCAAAGAGTCTTGATTCCCTTATTTGTATTGATATAGCTTAGATAAGGACAGGCACAAACTATAAGAACAAGCAAGATCTACCAAGATGAAAACAACACTCCCACCAACGCTGGCAGGATAAGCCACTTAATGAACAGAGAACAAACCCCACTTCCTTCTAGCACTGAAGATGTTGCCCAGTTGGGTAATAAAACATCTTCAAGTAAACAACCAACCTCAGAGAGCACCAAGAATCTCACAGACCTGCACACAAAAACATTAATTTGCTACATGAATAATATGATGGCCTGTTTGCACACATGTGGAAAGGAAAACAATACAAAACACATCTGGAGAAAGCCAATTATTTCCTGTGTGACTTTCTGAAATTATTTAGAAACCCATAACTGAGTAAAGCAAAGAAAAGACTTACTATCCTGAACACTGTATTGCTGCCAGCAATGAATGGCAGCAGTTCTCAAGCAAGGCTAGTCGGAATCTCTTTCTTCTCATGTTAAAACCAATGAAAGCATTTCTTGATGACAGAAATGTAATTATTAAATATTTTCCCCATGGCAAAACAGTGAAAACAAATTTCAATTGTAAAAATATCAGCAGCAGAAATAATGGAATGCTGCATTTCCTCATGTTACAAAACATGAAGAAAACTGTGCTGGAACAAATAAAAGATCTATCTAGCGCAGCATCTGCTTTTCATAGCACCTATCTACCTATGTTTTCCAGGAGCTGACTCTGCAAGGTATAGGGTTTCTAACCCTGAAGGAATTTGCAACAATCACAGTGATTAATTATTGATTTTATATTGTATTAGGTAGCATTAAGACAGATAAACTGGACATTTTGTTAGCCCAGAGTTCATATTTTGCAAACAGTCAAATATTCATTCATTTGCTAGTATGTTCTTGGTTTAATTGTCGCCATTGGGCACTGTCATTAAGAAACTTTGTCCCAAGGACAAATTCTTGAAAAGTTGAAAGGAAAGTTCAGTGGAATAAATGTTGGGCTTGTTATCCATTTCAGTGAGGGAAACATTGAATGGGTATGTTTTTCATTATGCTCTTCTTTCAAGAAGAAAGACATTAAGTGGCCATTATTAGTAGTTATACAGAGTTTGGGTTGATTGTCATCTAGTTATCATTGAAATATTTTTGATGAAAACAAGAATGAATGAAACCAACATCTAAATATCTACCAACTGAAAAGAATAGTAACAATATTAACAATAGTAATACAATATTGTTTTCTATCTGGGGAAAAGTCACGTAGCATTAAAGTCTTCATAATAATTTATGGATAATATTCAAAATGGGTGCAGGAAAATTGAAGTTTACACCAAACATAAACTTTGCTTCAATGGTAAGAATCCACCAATCTTTGATTTGTATTACTTATAAATAAAAATATCAATTAAAAGAAATTTAATTAAAATAATTTAATTTCCCCTAATTAAAAGAATTGAAGCCAAGCACCTTACTATGAAAAACAATTGTGTTATAAATTAAGAAAGGGGTATGGAAAAACAATGTGGAATGACTTACTAGATCACACATAAACACAATCTTATGCAACAGCCTGCCTCCAAGACAACCACAGCATAATTGATGACAATGAAGATCCAATTATTATATATTTTCTCTTCCCTTTTTCATCCCAAATTTGATGTCTACAGCTGCTTCTATTAATAGTCGATCTCTCAGCCTGGCACACTTGGGCATAAAATGAGAAAAACTGAGAACTTAGTTTTGCCCGTGACTTTCTGCCGTGGACTCTACTCATTACAGTCGAAAGACCTTTCCCCTGTTGCATTGTATTATAGATGTCTTGCAAAACAGGGCATGTTGGGAAACTATGAGATTTCCCAGTTTGGAAAACCATGTATAGCCACAACTCTGAACATAGAACTGGTCCTGAAGTCAAGAGCTGAATCCCCAAGAAATTTGCCAAGCAAAATCTCTTCCAGCTCCTATAACATTTATCCTCAAGACTTCTGTCCAACTTCTACCAGCAGGAGATGTCTTCCTTCCTTCCATTATGCCCTAAGAAATGGAACTTTTTATAACTTCTCCTAATATCATTAGGAAACAGTCTACTCTACAGACCCATGAACAGTTTACCCATGAAGTTCAATAGAAACTTCATAGTGTGTAATTATATGAATAGTCGAATAACCAAACTTCTTTTCCCGACTTCCTTCAAATTGAATTCTCTCTCAGTATCTTCTGTACTCATTTGTTGATGTGGGTCTTTGACCTGGTTTTTCTTCCTCTCTCTTTCTCTCTTTTGGAGCATCTTTCTTAGGTTATATCTCCTAACCAGTGCCAATTGTTTCTTTAGTGTTCCTTGTATAAAGCCGGATTGCCTTCCATCTTGTCCACAAGTAGTATTTATGCCAGGACGACTCCCAATAGTTCCATATCTCTTCCTTCTTTCTCTTATGCCTTGTCTCCCTCTTCCTCCTTATTTCACCCCAAGTTGGAATCTGCAGTGCTGAGCTAGCTTGCTGTCTTTCTTTTCTCTCCCAAAATAACTTATTTTCCTCCATTCTGTCTCCTCTCCCATTGCCTTTAGGGCTAATTAAACTATAACCTAATTAAACTATAACCTTTAGCACTAATTGAAGTATAGCATATCTCCCAGGAAATCTTCATATCTCTTCCCCAAATCAGTGCCTCCCTGTACTTACCTACCCATCATTAAAGAGCTTGTTTCCTGTTGTCTAGCTATTTAGTTTAGAACCCAGACAGTGGCAGCAATAACCCAAGATTATTTCAAATCCTGTCCCTTAGAAATAGGATGACCTAGAGAGTGTTGGATGACTTGTTTGGGCATGTAAAGGATGCAATTAACTTCCTTCATCCATAGCCACAGTGAGCACCTTATCCTGTCTGTCCATTCATACCTTTCACCTTTTGATAAAAGAGCTCTGGGTGTACATATGATGATCCAAATACAATACCACCCCATGGATGCCAATTATCCACAGTGCTCATATCTATTATGCAAGCAGCATTATCTGAATCCCAATAATCAACCTGGATATAAGTGAGTTCAAAAGACCTGAATATTGTTTGGTTCCAGATATCAACCCGGCCTCCACACTTCCTCTCTCAGATGTTTATGTTCACTCTCTAAGTAGAGTACCTAAGAAGACTTACTGCTTCACAGAATCTGGACTAGTTGTCACGATCCTATTCTGTGATTTTATTTTATTTTTTGAGACAGGCTAAGCAGCCATCCCATGAACTTAAGGCTACAGAAATGTGCAGATAAGTCTCCTTGACCCTTTTACTTCTTTGGTAGCTCCTGCTTAGGCTGTTCTGCTTTTCCTTTCCATGTTCACCATTTCTGGATGGCACAAGCAAGGGAGCGTAGTGGTTCATCTATTCTGTTTCTGCATAACATTCATCAGATTGAATAAATAATAGTTGATGATTTGTAACACATTAATTCCAACTAAAAGCAAAAAAAATAAAAATAAACCACAAGCAGATTTGTCTGTTGTAATCTCTAAATTCATATGCTAAGCTTGAGAAGTAGAACATGATTATTTCCTTACTTCTTTCCTAACTCAGCTACTGCTTTGGAAGCTTGCAGGACTTAGTCTGAATTTTTCACGTTCTTAATTTGTTTTTTCCCTCTAAACTATGTACTAAAAAAACAAGATAATAATTTGATGGTCACTAGGTGAGCTTTGTCAAATCAGTCCGGGATGCATTTCATTTGCATGTTTGCTGCCCCTGACCTTTGACCTGAGAGTGCTTATTTTCTGCAAGAAGCGCACACACAGAGAGAAAGGCACACATGCACAGACACAAGCACTTGAAGGTACAGAAGAAGCACGTCTTGGGAAAGAAGGAAACACAGAGATTTGCATTAATAAGCCTCAAGGATATTCAAGATGTTCCAAGCATGTCAGCAGCACGTCTCACATGAGTGGGAAACATGCTGGGGAAGGGGGGGATGGATACATCATTCAGTATATTCTTTGTGCGTGTGGTATGCATGTACTCCTTAAATTGCCAGCTTCAGACATTGGAAACAATATTGGATTCTGAAAGGAAAGCTCTCATAGTCATGTAATTAATTAAGAAGGACAGTCCATTTTTCTGGTTTCCGTTTGCCGAATAATTAATTCATGAATGTTGATTTATCAAAATTATTCTTTTTGCATGCTCTGTGCTCATATTCACTAAAAACAAGGGAAACTGAATTCATACACAGGCATGGCTTATGTAATTAGAAAAAGGCATCTCTTAACTACCACGTGAACTTTTACTTTGCACTACCCCTGATTGTGTCTTGGTAGATGACAATTTCATCATGACATCCTGATCAATAAGCCACTTAAGTGAACGATGATGAACTATACTCAGATAATTGTAGATAATTGTACTCAAAAAAGTGCTCATCAAAGGCTTTCTAGATAATTGTACTCAAAAAAGTGCTCATCAAAGGCTTCTTATGGAACTGGATAGAAATATCACCTGGTATGTCTCAAAATTCAGGCTTAGATTTCCTACTCTTTAATATTTTTATTAATGACTTGAATAAGAAGATTGAGGAAATGAGAATTGCAGATGGCTGGGAGAAAAAATGCCATTTTAGATTGGAGAGAGTGGCTGAAAGTAATTAAATGAAATTTAACAGAGTTAGATGAAAAGTTCTTCCCTTAGGAAATAATAATAATCAAAGACACATGTACAGAATGGGGAATATCTGGTTTGGTAGTGATATTTGTGAAAAAGGTCTTGGGATAGTTATTGATTACAGCCTGAATTTGAGCCAGCAGGGTGTTCTGCATGCAAAAAAAAAAAGACCAATCCAATTGTGGGTTGAATCAACAGATGTACCATTTCCAAACTGCAGAAAGTAATCATTCCAGTTTATTCAACTTTGGCCACATACTACTTGTATTTTCGATGCCACCCTTTTCGAACAATTCAGAGAAATGCGAAGTGGTTTGGAAAAATGCAGCAAGAAGGATGATTAGCAAGTTAAAATGCAAGTCTATGACAACAGATTGAAGAAACTGGATATATTTAGAAAATATGAATAATAGGGAATATGAAAGCATTCTGCAGATATAACCTGTGAAAGAATGTCATGCAGAAGACGCTCAAGACCTGTTTTCTGTTATTAAAGAATACATAATGGGCTTAATTCAGGCAGATTCCAATGGAAAGCTAGGAAAACTTCCAAATAATAATAATAGTTTATGACAGTGGAAGCAAATACTAAAAAAAATAAAAAATGATGGCCTTCCTTTCACTCAATTTGTTTAAGTGGGGGCTAGATAGCCAGATGTTTGCAATTTCTTAATTTTCATTTCTACATGATGAAGAGGTTGGAGTTAGTGGCCTAAATGCCCCTTTCATCTTTAGAAAATAAGCCCATTTTTTTTCATTTTTTTTCCACCTGAGGCAATCCAGAGATTCTCAATGGGTTGCAGTTATGCCACTAAAATGTCCAGAGCACCTATTCAAGCCACAAAAAGTTAAAAACATAAAACAAAAATTATACAAAAATCAACTTAATACAAAGAATAAAGATGGAATTGTTAAGCACCTGTATTTTTTCCTCCGTCTTACTTTTACTTTGAAAGTAGGTTCCTGTTCAGTTGGAGCACCACAATTCATAGCAGAAAGATGCAATTTCAACAGATCACAACAAAGAATTTGATTTGTAGGATTTCAAATAGCAGCTACTTCCAGAATCAACCAGATTCTGATATCCCTTTGGTACTGAAATTTCAAGAAGCCAAAACTAGAATTGGGGACGTTATATTTTCACTATAGTACACAATTTTCCAACTTTTTTAAGCTAGTGAACCTGTTAGTGGAAAAAAAAAATGAAATTCCTGATCAAGAGATAAATCTCTAGTGATAGAAAATTATCTCCATGAATTCTTTTTTTTAATTTTTGTCCTGAATCTCTCAGGGAACCCCATCATATACTAGTGGAACTCTAACAAACTCTTAAGGAACACAATTTGAAATAGAAATAGCACTTAGACTTATATACCACTTTATATGCTTTGCAGGCCTCTCTAAGTGGTTTTATGGAGTCAGCTATTGCCCCCAATAATCTGGGTCCTCATTTTACTCACCTCAGAAGGATGGAAAGCTGAGTCAACCTTGAGCCTGGAGGGATTTCAGCTGCCAAATTGCAGGCAGCCAATAGTCAACAGAAGCAGCCTGCAGTACACCACTCTAACCACTGTGCCACCGAGGCTATCCTGGCAAAGAATATAAGTGATCATCAGTAACAGACCTCTGACTTTTAATGTGAGGCAGCAAACTTTCTTGCCCCCTTCATACAGTCCTATGGTTTGGTCCAACTCCAAGCAGTAGACATTATCTTCAGTGTGCTTCCTAGAAAAATGACATCATCTAGATGTGAAAGGTTAGAGAAACATGCAATTTCAATCTCCCCCCCACCCATGACATGATAAAGTGTTCACAACCACATAGGGAGATGTTTCATAGGGATGGCTTGCCAGTGGAATTTCATTTCTAATAACCACTGAAATTAGTGTCATGTTAGCATAAAGAAAATAGAAAAATAGCCTGACTGAATCCATTTGTTCATCTAATTCAACATGACTCCATCAAATAGAGCTTGATTACTGAAGAGTTGATTCTTGGCACAAGAATGGAAATGACTTTTCCACTGCCTTCTTTCTAGGTTGTTTTTTCAACTTCCCAGTCCAGCTCTGAGATTTTCTGGCGATTTTCCACCAGGAGAGATTAGATAGTTCAGCTAGATTGACATCAGCCAAGCGTGATAAGTGTTGTAGCTGCCCCAGTTATAGTGATGGTCATTATACAGTGATAGTGCATCACAGAATATGCAAGACAATATGCTTAGATTTCAGGGTGTGGCAGAAAATGCAAGGCCCAGAGCTGCACTCCTGAAAAGGAGAAATGCCAACTAACTCACTATCCTCTCTGAAAGAAAGCAGGTATGTCTGCAAAACTTTAAAATATTTCCTAACAACCAAAGCATAAATGTTATTCTGTGCTCAATCCTGGGAGGTTCAATTCACATTTAAATCCTATCCGGTTAGGATCACTTGTACTTTGCATTTTCTCCAGCTCTGTGTGAGGTTCATGCTATCCTTTCCTCCAATGTTATCCTCAAATTGAGCCTTGTGAGGTGCATTGAGCCGAGAGCCAGTGAGTTTCCCAAGAGTTTCAGCTAAAAGGGGTTTTATGGCAGTTTTCACCCCAGGTTTCTTTGGGGAAAGGGTGCGGGGGGGTGGAGAGGAAGACTTCTTTTTCACCTTCATATTCTCTCCTTACATTGTGAGACCCACGAAGATACTTCGCTGCCTTAAGCAGAATCAGCTATTTTTGCTCGCTGTAAGTCCCTCCCTTTGGAGGGGGGAATTGCGAAATTGTTGAAAGTAACTGAGTCTATCTGCATATTAATGAGTCAGAGGAAAAGGGCAGCAGGAGCTGTTTTAAAAGAGGAGGAAAGCCTCCGTGCTCAGGCAGAGAGGAGCTGAAACTGGCGGGACGTGCAGGAAGAGACACAACAGAAACCAGGAGAGCAAAGCCGGACGAGTCAGTCACGATTCGTCCTTTGGCCTGACTCCCCTCAAAGGCCAACTGACCCCCCACTATCTGAACAATCCCGGGGGGCAAAAAGAAAACAGGTTGACCCCGTGAGACCTAAGTGAACCCATTTCTAGGCTCTTCAGGTCTTACTATGAAGCTTTTGACCGCAGTTCTCCTCTTATTGGTCCTTGTAATCTGCTTTACCAGCGTAGAAGGTAAGTTACAGGTTCCTCACTAACCACCGTCTCTCTCACTCTGACGTTTTTTTCCCTCTCATCACTCACCGTAAGAGCAGATTGAGATACAATTGTGGTCTTTGGAAAGGCTTAGAAAAAGAAAAATGACAAGAGACCGCAGAATATAGCTTTGCAAAAATGAGAAATATCAGGAAAGCTCCCTTGAAAAGCCATGTCAGGTAGCCCTGATAGACATTTAATTTTTCAGCCAAAGTTTACTTCTTGGAATGACCAGTTTTGAATGGTGAACTTTTTCATAGTTTTGCACAATGGAAAAAATGAACAGAACTCAAAACAGATGCAGGTATCAAGAACTTTTAACATTTTGGTTTTGTTAGAAGGCTTGAATTGTTTGTTGTTAGATTTCTCTTTGGCCCAGCTTAGTACTTAGTACTAAAATTATTTTATTTGCAGTTTCTAGAGTGTAAAATGATGAATTTGGAATGCTTTTGGCATACTCTTAATATTTATCAAAAGGAAAGAAATTAATACCCATGAAAGTCATACTGTTTATTTTCCTTAAGCTTTTCATTGTCATTAAATTTCAACACAGCAGGTGTAGAATTAATAAGATGAGGTTATCACATGGCTTGTTATACACAAAGGTTGTAGTCCAGTGGTCTACTTGGGAGTTAGCCCTACTAGATCTAATGGATCTAATTTATGTATATAAATAGAGACATTTACACATTTTCTGTCTACTTCAACTGAATGTAAACTGCTTAAGCATATGTTGAATTGAAGCCTTGATATAAAAATGTTTACAAATACAGCACTTGTTTTTTTAAAGTGAAACTATAAGCAAAACAAATGTTTCTGTAGATTTTAAAATAATATTTGAATTTAGTCCATACACAAATGGACACATACTCTTTGTCTTATAGGATCAAAATGCAAATGTTTAAGAAAGGGTCCGAAAATAAGATTCTCTGATATTCAAAAACTTGAAGAGCGGCCAAAATATCCGTATTGCAAGGAACGAATGATCATGTAAGTTTTTTTAAACAGTGTTATATCTAAATCTAAGTCTGCTTTTCTGCAAATGTTAAAATGATAAAAATAATAAAATGTTTATTACAGAAGCATATCATATTCAGTGTAGCAAAATAGCTGGAAACTTGTTTTTTCTCTTACATTTAGCAAACATTGTTAATTAAGTGTAAACTACAAATTTATAATATGAGGTTAGAAATGCAATAAATCTTTTCAGTTGTTTATGTACCTGTATTTACTCGTGTATGTGTGGGCATTAGTTTCCATATTCTGAATCTTAATCTTTACAGAAGCAATTAACCCAAAATATTTATTATAAAATGCTGCAGGACAGTGCAGTTATTTCAATCCTATTCTCTTAAGTGACGAAATCCTTTTAACTGTAATGTAATACTGAATACATTTATTTCGATTCCATTAAGCTCAGTGAGATGTACTGCTGCTAAACATTTGGACTATATATAAGGAATCTATTTTAGCTGAGTAGAGCTGCTGATTTCAGTAGCCCAAATCGCCTTTACCTCTTTGGGGATTTATGCTAAATAGCATTACTTGCCAAGTCATTGTTAATCATGTCTGCTTTATATAATACTCACTTCTCACCCCTTTGACTGCCATATCAAAAACATGCTAATGAAATCTTCCTTTTTTAAAAAAAGGCGTAGAACTTTTTGTATAGGCTCTGAAACCCACCTAAGTAACAAATATAAATGAACTGGTCCTACTTTTTTAAAAAAGGGATAGTTGTAGGACATCAGAGCTCACTCTCCTCTGTGTCAACCGATGCAAGAAACAGAACCCTTCAGCAATATTTTCTTCCAAGTGGTAAATCAAATATGAGAGATGGAGGAAAGTAGTAATAGCTACTTTCAGATCCCTTAATATCTTTCTTGTGATATATTTCAGTAGTAGACTCCCCCCCAAAATGTTTACTAGATAAAGTATATAATGCCAAATAGCCGGTGGCTTCTTTTATTTTAGATGTGCATCACAGTGATTTAACTCAGGAAACCACAGGTATTATTTCAGAAAAAGTCAGCAGAAGTTGGGAAAAAGGCTCTGTTGTAGAATTAAGATTCACCTGCACCATCACCCTTTGAGGAAAAGAAGTAGCCAGTATGATATCTTCTTACCATGTAAAAACAGTCTCCACAGTAAAGATTTATTAAAAAGAGTCACTGCCTGATCACTTTTATCATTCTGTTGTGACTCCTCATTGAAATGATGAGTGGCGTACGAATCAAAGGGCACAGTTTACCTCACTATTGTGTTGGAATGGTGGCAAAAGCAAACACTTTTCCACTTCTTAAGATTTTTTTCCCCTACACTGTCATTTTTTTTATGCTGTAGCAGGAAGACAACAAGTTTGTCCAGGAAACAATGATTTGTAAGCAAAGAGAAATTTTATTCTGCATTGCCATTGTTTGAAAACTCCAAACAACACTCTCTGATGTTTCCTTTTAGTTTGTCTTCTGAACCAGTTGAATTTCTTTGCTTGATTTAATTACTGGTGATTTCTGATTTTTTTCAGATTGATAACTCCATATTTTTCTCAGGAAAACCCATATATTACATGTGGTTCTAAATTTATTAATCTTTAAGACTTAAAAAAAATACTGAAGTCTGAAGAAAGACAAACATGAAAAAGAGTCTTAAGATTTTTTTCACTGAACTTTTCCTTTCTGAATCCCTCTGGTTAGATATACAGATATTTTCTAATTTGTTGAGGGGTGGGAAAATGGATGAATTCAATACCAATACAACTAACTTACAATAATAAGTAAACATTTCATAAGACACTCAGTATGTAAACATTCAAAGAAATAGACTAATTTGTAGCCTGCTTATTCACTGACTCCTATAGCAGGATCAAACTGAAATAAGCTGAGCTCCTGTATTCAAGTTTTAGTATTTCTGACACTTATTTAACTTGTCTGCATTGTTTTTCACTTCACATGCATTTTCTATAATGTGCCCACCCACTCTTACCAGGACCGAAATAGGGATTAACAGATGTTCATTTTTTTAAATAAATTGGCTCTCACTCTGTTTTATTATAATCTATTAGAATCATTCCTAAAGCTAATTTTGGAACTGGCATAAACACACGTATACTTCATCACAGTTCAAAGTTCAGAGGTGGGTGTTATCTGGATTATTCATGCGCTGTGCATCAAACCCCTTTACCTCTGTGCTCTGAATGTGAAGCACTTCTGCACACTGCTAACCAGCGTGTGTGGAGGCATAAGTTAAAATGTTCAGATCTTAGGACAATGCATATCTACAGAGATTTTTGCAAAATCAAAAAATTAAAAATAATTGCAGTGGATTGTTAATGTATTGTTTCCTCTTTTCAAGTAATATCAAATTGTTTAATATACCATAAAAAATTATTGTAGCTGGGAAGAATGTGCCTTGCCAAAGCAATTTCTTCCACTCTGTTCTGAATCACTAATTTCTTTCACAGCTCTGTACTCAGTCTGGTACACGGCAGTTAAATAAGTTTATCGTAAATATTCAAGATAGTTCATAACCATCAAATTATATATTCAGTCATTTGGAAGTAAATCCCTTCAATTCATAATTTCTCAGTAAATTTCAAAAATAGCAGATTCAAGATTTTCTGATATATTATTTGTTTAAAATATGCAATATCTGCCAAAAATTGTAGTTGAAACTATGTAATGCATTACATCCATGAAACCCAACAATACAAAATGTAGCTGGAGCATAAATTTTATTCACCTGAATAAAAAAGGCTAAGTTAAAATAAAGTTATGGCAGGCGTGGAGGTCAATAAAACAAGCTAAATGGGCAGAGAATCTTTTCCGAACAAAAAAATATCTTTGCATACAGATGAAATTTAATCCAATTGCATGGGCTTCTGAGAATAATATTAACCCTGTAACTTTAGGCTGAATCTAGCATGTTGTTCCACAATTCCTTTTACCAAAGTTCTAGAATTCAGGGTATGCTCTCTTTTGAACTTGATTCTATATATACCCTTTCCTTAACCTGTCCTGCCCCAAAAGTGTTGCAATTTTCCTTTCCCAAATTCCCAGCCATCAGGAATAGGCTGGGAATTACAACCCTCCTTAGAGTAGCAGTTTAGGGATTTTTTTGTGTGTGGACTGTATTAAATCTTCTGTGTTTACTGAGAGGAAACCAAAAACAGGGATTTTTCTATGCATAACTGTTCAAACCTGCAATATAGGGGTGATGATCAACTAAGAGCTAATGGATATGGGATAGGCGAGAAGAGCAGAATTTCAGAACTACCTTACCCTGAGATTGTATACCCAGCCTTTCTGGGCAAGAGAACTGAGAATCAGTGATCCAGACATCGGTATAATACAATAGTACATATATGATAAATGCAATATTATAATTAAAGACCAGCCATAAAAATGTAATGCATCCATGGTCATAATCTTGAAGCAATATTCAAATGAACTATCTGCATAAGCTGAATTAGTTGCTAATATACAACAATGGAATCACCCCAAAACTGGCAGAATTATAACAGAATTATATTATAGAAGAAATTATATAGAATGCTGATAAATTGGGCCAGTGCAAAAATATGTGTCCTACCAACTCTGCTTCACAAGGGTCATGCAATTTCCCTTCGAACCAGAGAAAGTTGTCTTTAGAAATTCTCAGAAAGAAAGAAAAAATTGGCTCCCTTAGAACAGCGATTTGTTGGCATTTGTTAGTATGGAATCCTCAAGAGCTTAGTGTGAAATTTTGGATCAGAAAAGGAATGGTTTGGCCATCCGAGATTGGGGGGAAGGGGGGAACTACCTTTTATGGGAAATAAACTCAGAAGATAGTTCCATGGACAGGAAGGGAGGTGTCCTCCTCTCTTGCTCCCCGCTCCATAGTCCCCAAATATCAGCTTTCATGTGAAAATCAGGAAAGGCCTGTTCCAACTGCTTCTGTGGTCCAGTGTGCCAGTGACCTCCTTTTTCTGACAGGTCCTGAGAAATGTTCAAACTTCCAGAAGGTATGGAGGTAGCTCTTTCCCAGTCCACTTGCATAGACAGTTATGTCTCCATTACATCAGTGACCTGAAGCTGACAAAGGGTTCAGAAACGTGCATCAGCATAACAAAAGCAGTGCGAGGCTTTCCTGCCTGAGCATTGGCTGCCAAGGACCCGTCTGGGCTGCCTGATGGGAAAACCAAACAACAGTGTGCTCTCACAAACAAAATGCCAGCAGAAGTGGGATGTTGGAAGGCCAGCAGAAAAACAATCACAAGCTTTTTTAGGATGGGTATGAGGGAGCTTGAATGCCAGACTTTTAGAAGCTCGGCCAGATCTGGCAGTCAAAGGGAAAAGCAGAAGTTCTGAGGTAGGAATATAACTGAAATGCCCATTAGAGAACATTTTCATTCTTTGCTAAAAAACAGCAAAAGCAAAAAAAAATCCTCTCATAATAAGCCTCTGAGCATGCAGTCTTGACATCCCTTCTATTTTTTCTCTTTTTCACAAGACAAAAACACTTGAGGTTTTTTTTATTATTATTTTATTAGATCATCCGAAAACTTAGTTGCCTACCAGACTGGGACATTTGCTCTTTCTTTCTGTTTCTAGTTTCTTCTTCTCTGTTGCAATGTAAACCTTGTCTAAAAATAATTGTTTTGAATAGGCATAAGGTTGCAATCTCAAACTAAATTCAACAGGACTTCAGAATTGAAAATGTTCATGCTTTTATATGTTAATTCAATGTCATTGTATAGAGTGTACATTTTATCTTATGAATTTAATTTGTAAACTTTTTTTAATAATCTTTTAGGAAAATGTTTAAATATAAAAGTTACACTACATATTAATAATGTCTTAGAGCTTGGGCAATGCTTCTCAGTTTTCCCTCCCTTTCTACCTTGAATTTTCATTTAGAAAAGAAATCAGGTATGTAAATAAATAAATAAATAATAAGTTTCCTATAGCAAGTAATCAAATCACAATCAGAGAGAAAAATATTGTAAATTTGACTCTGTTGGGATTATTCAAGTTAAGATATGTATGTCCTAAAGACATTAGTGTGATATGTGAATCCAATCCATCTATAGATTGATTAATTTTAGTTCATTGAATAATGATGATTACTAATTTCAGGCACTCTGCTAATCTATAAACCAAAGATTATAACCTACAAAGAAAGACATAATACTGCTCCCTAAGCCTAACCGAACAAGATGCCTTTATATTATGCAGTATGAACTATGTTACTATCACTCATGAATAAGAAGCACAACTGAAACATACTGTCTGTGTATATGTCTGTGTATATATATATATGTATGTATGTGTATATATATATATATATATGTATATGTATGTAGGTCTAGGTGTGTTCGGGTCTTTTCCCGTGTAAGATTGAGAGTATCTTGGTGACGTTTCGACGAAGTCCCGCTTCGTGCTTGCACGAAGCCGAAAGCACCAGCCTGAAGATGACGAGTGGGTCCTCGTCAAAACATCGCCAAGATACTCTCAATCTTACATGGGAAAAGACCCAAACACGCTAAGTTCTGCGTATGTATGTATGTATGTATATATGGTATTCAGCTTTGTTCGGGTATTTTCCTACATCATTATAGTTATGCTTTTAAAGTTGTAGCAACTTTTTGGCAGAATCTCATCTACCATCAGCAGCCTTCTGTATAGTGTTCGTCTATACAGAAGCCTGATGATGGCAGATGACATTCTGCTGAAACGTTGCTACAACTTTGGGAAAATACCCGAACAAAGCCGAATGCCATACATGTAAGTACCCACGAAAACTTAAGAGAAAACACACACACACACACACACACACACACACACATATATATACATACATACATACATACATACATACACACACAGACACAGACACACACACACACACACACACACACAGTCAGACATAAAGAGTCACACAAAGCGCTGGGATTCATGAAAGTTTTTAACGAAATGATTGTTTGGTATGGTTATGTTCTAACACGGAATTTTACACAAACTTCTAGAAGAAAGGGGGCCAAGGGGAATGAGGCCACAGTGCACCAAAAAAATCCATGAGAAAATAAGCAGGCCTTTGCTGTGACAGAAGAAAACACAAGAACTAGAGCTGAACAATATTGTCGAGGTGGTTGCCACGGCAAAGATCAGGAATGCTACATTAAGCTTTTATCACTTTAAAGTTATGCTGGGAATTGAGAGCAGCAGAGTACTGAAAAATCTTCTGGTTCTTATGAAGGCTCGTTATATAGAACAGAAAGATACATACATAAAAATATCCATTGCTGGCCTCTAAATATGGGAAATGTTATTTATGTGCACCAAAAATGAATGTAATGCATAGAAGAGCTTGTGGGATATAAAAATAGATCCACCTAGCACCTGAATCTTGACAGTGGTGATCCATGCTGCTTTAGAGATTTGTTCTTTTCTCTACCATTTAACTCTTTGTCTAGTTAAGAGCTTGATTGCCAGAAAGATGGACCAAGCACATCCAGATATTCTATTCTCCCAACTACAATTCTCGAACAGAATTTTAACAGCATTAACAGCACTGCAGTCTGTTTACCAGTGCATGAATAGCAATAACAATAGCACTTAGACTTATATACAGCTTCATAGTGTTTTACAGCCCTCTCTAAGTGGTTTACAGAGTCAGCATATTGCCCCCAACAATTTTGGGTCTTCATTTTATCCACCTCGGAAGGATGGAAGGCTGAGTCAACCTTGAGCCTAGTGGGATTTGAACTGTCAAGTTGCAGGCAACCGATAGTAAGCAGAAGTAGCCTGCAGTACTGCACTCTAACCACTGTGCCACCACAGATGAACTGTGACTTAGCGGTACTTAAAGTGGAAGGTTCTGCCTAATACCAAAATTGCATGCAACAATGCAATAAAGGTTTCAGGTGTTGAGAGAAAAACAATTAGAGAAATATAATAATAGAGAGAAATACAGCCATTACACAAAATAGCTCTGAAGAAAGTAATGATCTACTGTGACTTTCCAGATATCCCAACACCCCCAATATATCCCAACAGGCCCAGCCATGCTCAGTAATAAAGGATGTTTTGAGAAATGTAGATTAGCAACATCTGGAAAGACAGTTTGCCCAATGCTTGTAGCAGAAAAAGATAGTTAACTAATTATGGTTGTCCCAAAGATGCTTTTTTCAAGAGGCAACTGAACTTTCTGGTTTTTCTGAAGAAGTTTCATTCCTCATCCGATAAGCTTCTTCACCTGAAGAATGAGAAACTAATTATAGAGTTAACAAATCTTTTTGTTAAAATTGTAGGAGCCACTCCAAACTGTACTCACAAATTGGTTTTTATTTCAGAGT
The DNA here is from genome assembly GCF_049901715.1 of Pseudonaja textilis. Lineage (NCBI taxonomy): Eukaryota > Metazoa > Chordata > Lepidosauria > Squamata > Elapidae > Pseudonaja > Pseudonaja textilis. The sequence continues at coordinate 77,463,214 of NC_141991.1, forward strand.
CACAATGAAATCACGATTCCGAGGTGGCCATCAATACTGCTTGCATCCTAAACTCCCAAGTACAAAAAGATTACTTAAGTGGTATACAATATGGAAAGAAAAAGAAAGGTGGGTAATTGATTATATGCAGGTGAGGATAACTATCTAGCCTTATAACAGGAGGGCTTTCTTGCTAACCAAATTCGCTCATTTAGAAAAAAGTTGTTCCTGACACATGTTTGAGTCAATGTTACAGTGACAAGCATTCTAGGTGTCACTCTTAGATACAGGTTCAATGTAACTTGAAAAAAAGTTATGCAACTGAAAAAAGTGTAATACATTAAATGACAGATGAATGTGTTTATATTTCTGCTGAAGTAAGTTCTCCTTTGAAAGTCAACTATGTCTAGGCTAGAAACTGTGGGAGACCATGAGTTCTAGCGCTGCCTTAGGTCCAAAACCAGTTGGATGATCTTAGGCCCATCACCCTTCCCTCCACCTCTCTCAGCCCTAGGAAGGAAGCAATGGCAAACCACATCTGAAAAACCTTGCCAAGAAAACTGAGGGTCTACTCCTGTAGTTGCCTGGAGTCAAAACTGACTTGAAAGCATACCCACACAAACAAAAACCTTCTGCTTAAGCCTGGAGCCAGTGTGTTAAACATTGCCTGCCTACCTTCTTAGTGACTAACAGGCTACTCCAGATTTTAAGTATCAATCAAATCCAGCAAGCAGTTTATGTACAAAGTATTAATATAAGGGTGATCACTAATATTTTAGTCACATTTTATGCATGCAATATGAACCATAAATTATGCTGGTCTTTTAGTGTGTAATAGTGTGTATTTGTGTCTGTGTGTGTGATAGGTGGTCAAAGTGTTTAGGGAATGAGCAGGAAGCAATGTTTATTATTTTTCAAAAGCTGTTGTAAATGCAATGCATTCTGCATTTCTACTTCTGCCACATAATTCTGTTTCACAAGATTCTTGCAGTGGATGCAGGGGAGGAATAAACCAAAGATTAAAGAAAATAAGAGAAAAAGGAGCTCCACACAGTTTTAATTTTTATCCTACCCATTACACAAATGGAGTCCCATTTTTTTTTCCTGAGGAGGATACAGCCCTAGGGAGACTTTTAAAAAAAAATAAAAATAAAAACCTCTGGGAAACTGATGTCTTATCCTTTGAATTATCTTTCTTATTATGCTTGTGTAGTGGATTGAAAAAGATCCTCTGGTTATGCTTTGCTAAAATCCTTTAATAAAACTGAGTTCCAAATTTTAGCTACAACCCTAAATTTGCCTAATACTAAGATCAATTTTGATTTAAGAATTTTGCTTACAGATTATATTTTGCACAAAGCTCAGATTGAATTGAAGTTAAACAGCATGCTTCAGGAAAGATCCACCTATATCTGGAATTTCTTCATATATAAACAGAGCTTTCACCTAATCAAATATTTTAAAAGTCTTTTTTTGTAACCTAGTAATTTCAGATGTACTGGGCTATTGTTTTCAAACTTGCCACCCATTTTTTCCCAGAAGTGCGGTAGTTGACCAAACACATCTGATGCAGAGGTGGTATTCAGCAGGTTCTGACCACTTCTGGAGAACCGGTAACACAAATTCTGAGTAGTTCGGAGAACCGGAAAATACCACTTCTGACTGGCCCCGCCCCCATCTATTCTTTGCCTCCGGAGTCCCAGCTGATCGGCTGGGTCTTCTTTTGTTGCTCTGCACAGGAGAATGGAGCTGGAAAGGGGTGGGGTGGGGAGGGAATGGGGATTTTACAGTATCCTTCCCCTGCCACGCCCACCACACCATGCCCATCAAGCCACGCCCACAGTAGTAAAAAAAATTTTGAATCCCACCACTGATCTGATGGGTATTGATTTTGGCAGAGCATTGTGTTACTATCTAAAGATACCATGAAAGTAAAAGCTGAAATGTCTTCTGGGTCAACCTGAACTCTATAATTCTGTTACAAACAAATTGCCGCAGTGCTCCCAATGGCAGGTTTGGAGGGATGCTTCCCCTACTTTATCAAGAGATCTCTGGATTAATTGGCATAATCCTGCTAGGGGTAACGTAGTTAAAATCTCCAGACCTGAATCACATTTGGAATCATGAGAGAAGCCATTTTGTTAGAGTCACAAAGTTGGTATTAATAGGCATATATAGTCTCTGAATTAAGTGATTTTATAAATGCCCTCGAGAAAGGCACTTCCACAAGAAATCTCCTCTCTAACTTGGAAGGGGGAAATTAGTTGCTCATGTGAAACATTATCAGGTGAATGTTTAGAAGTCTGAAATTATCTTTTTTAGTTAGGTCAGGTAGAGAGAAGTAGAAAAATGAAAATTTTAAAAAGGGATATTCTTTAATTTGCTTAATGTATCAGTTTAATGTTGCCATTCTAATTAAAAGCATGGGCACAGAATGTTGTTATAATATCTGGAAAAGTCACAGAACTGGGACAGGTGGATTTTTTTTTTAGGTATAACATTTGTCCAAAATGAAAAGAAAGTTCTGACTGATATGGACCAAGATTTGTTACAGGTTCAGTTTTGGCAAGGAATAAGATGTTTGGAATATTCAGTCTATATGCCTCAAATAAAAAAATAATTGCAACTATATCCCTGAACATGAGAAGAAGATCTGTTTTCTAGTATACATGACTATGTAAAGGTCTGTCCTTCCATTCGGCTATTGCAGGACAAACAGTTATAACTGCAAGAACAATCTTTTAACATTAGACTTCAGATTTTTTGAAAAACCAAAAGTTCTACTTGTAGAAGTATGGCATGTTGCATCTAGAATCATGTCATAATATAGAATTGTGAATTAGATTAGATTAGATTAGAACAGAATGGTGACTTCTAATCCTGTTTTAGGCATGAAAGCCGGTTGGGTAACTTTGGGCCAGTCCCTCTCTTTCAGCCTAATTCTTCTCACGGGGTTGTTATGGGGAAAATAAGAGGAGTATTAAGTATGTTCACACCTTGAGTTATTTATGACAAAAATAATAAAAGTGGGATAAAAAAATATAAAAAAATTCTAATATTTTATTACCATCTTTTTACTGCATCTCTGGCTTAGCAATTGTGTACCAGTACTATAAATCTTTGTCCAGTTATCCAATGTAACATAAGTATCCTTCAAAAACCTCTTCCTAGGTGAATATCCCCAGGATCACACAACAAAAACCCTTGTGGTTAGAGAACAAATTAAATGCCTGTTTCCCAGGTGAAAAGGCCAGAAGATTGCTTTTCTGTATAAAAGATGAATAGAGACTTGGGTAAACAGCCATTTCCTTCAGCATTCTGGTTCAATGAGCTTTGGCACACCTGCCCTGAGGTGAAACAGCAGAAGCAGATGAACTTCTAGGAACAAAGGGCCTGATTGCCTACCTAGTTCCCCTTTGATAAAAGCTCAAAATACAATCAAAACACTGAAGGTACTCTTTGGAAAACATACTCCTGCTTCCCATAAGAGAGGAGGGTTTTTATTAGCAGACATTAGGCAGAGCCAAGCACTTAATGTTTAAATTGTATATTAGAAACTTCTGAAGGTTTTAAAGATCTGCAAGTGTTATATCTAAAAATAATTGATGATTTTAATTATGATTTTGCTGGTTATGTAAACAGATAAATGCAACACTAGGAGGTAAAAAAAAATTCCAAGTAAAAATTGAGTGGTGGTGTAACAAATTTGCTTCTGGTTACAATTTAGTCCCACTAATAAGGTAAATAAGCTCACATATGTTATTTCACCTTTTTAACCATGGTTATGAATAGCAAATTCTTAGCCCTTAGTAGCATTTTTGGTGTGCCTTTTTGAACCAAAACTAGTAGTTACATAGTCAGTGCTGGATTCTATCAGGTGTGCCCCGGATTATTGGTATCTATAATGAGAAAGACCTTGGGAGACAGGGAAAAGAGATGCTGCCTAGAGAGTGGTCAGATAAGGGGCAGCATATCCTGCATAATGGGTGGAACAAGAGGCTCAGAAGAGACCCTAAGTGTTCTGCAGGAAAATTGTACTTTCAGATTTGTAAGATTTGGTTAATATATAACAGGGATAAATGTGTGTTGTGCCTGATAGCTTACTTGAAATGGGTCATAGAATATAGTCAGAGGTGGAATTCAAATTTTTTAACAACCGGTTCTGTGGGCGTGGCTAAGTTGGTGAGTGTGGCTTGGTGGTCATGTTATTGGCTGGGCGTGGCCAACTCAATATCACTCACATTGAGGCACACATCTCCTTGCCTGGCCTCTCATGACTGTGGAGATGCTGCAACAGTCGTAAGTGTGAAAAATGGTCATAAGTCACTTTTTTCAGTGCCATTGTAACTTGTAATGGTCACTCAACACAAGCAAAGTACCAACAAAGGAGGGGAAAAAAACTCCAGAGAAGTTCCTGAGACAGGAAGTCTAGTCCTGCCAAGAATGTAATAAGGGTTAACGGAGAGGCAGTTTCTGTAAGCATCACCAGAATATTTCCTTCCTGCCTTCCTTACAGGATTAGGCCAGTAATTTCTTCTAACAACTGCTAGAATCCCACCCCTGAATATAGTGTCCTATATTCTATATTGACTATAGAATGTAGTGGCCAATATGTATGGGAACATCAAATAGGAATGGTTGACTTGGTTAATTTACCCCTGGAGCTTGTGACCCCATGAAACACAAATGAACAAGAAATTCTAGCCATTCTGTTGTGAGAAATATTAGCATATTGGCCTGTTTTGCATATCTTCCCCTCCAAATAGAGAAGTGTAAAGAAGGAACAGCTGAAAAAGCAATAATCCTTACAACACTCACTCACAGCCAAGGGCTAGCCATACAAACATTTCAACCATCCTAACATGAGCTCTGTCCCTTTATGATGTTGTGATGCCATACATGCATATAAAGAGAGTAGAGCTTGCCTCATATTCATGCAACACTGGTTTGGTCATTTGAACAAAAATATCTAACCTTGCAGATGCCCCTGACTAAACCATACCTATTGCTGCCTACATGACAAACAGGGAATGGCAGGTGATATCACCCAGCCTTGCCCATACTCTCCAGGCCTTCCTTAGAAAAAGTGATGGAGATTTGACATTCTCAGTATAGAACTGCCAAGAGATGTGGCTGTGTGAGTGATAGGCTGGGTTAAGGATGTTGTGGGAACAGAGCAAACAAACCTAAGAGACATTTCACTATGAATTAATACAATAATGTATGAAGGAGTTCTCAGTCAAAACACTGAACTTGGATTGACAGCTATACTTTGTAAAATATTTAAATTTTTGTTTTATTAAACAGTTTTTGCCCATTCTCAGTATATATAGTATATTATTAAAATAAAAGCTATAAATCACAGCAATTGTATATAAACAAGCAGGCTTCTAAGCTTAATCAACTGCTATTGAACTGGAAGAGTTTAATTTCAAAACACAAGCTTCTTGAAGCAGCTTCTAAATCTTTTCCTATATTGAATCTCTCATTCTGTATTTCCTAATGTGTTGTTGTCCAACTGTTTACATATATCTTTCAAAACAGTTTAGATATGCAGTGACAAACCACAGCAACATTACAAAACTCATAATTAAGCTAACATTGACATAACACAAAATATTAGCATTGTCTTAAACATATATAAAAAGCTAATTTTGTTAACCACCACTTCAAGAGCCAATATGCCACTGAATAGCACTAACTACTGAACAGTAATAGTTGGAGACAATAATGGGAGCTGATATCACAGAATCATCATATATCACTTTTTACCAATTAGTCCAATACTTTACCCAATGCACAAATTTACTTCTAAAGCATCCCTGGCCAATGGCCATACAAATTCTGTTTTAATAACTCCAGCAAGTTGATTAAGTAGCATAAGACTTAGAAAGAGAACAGAGGCCGAAGTTCATGGGACCATTCCCCATGGTAAAGATCCTCAACCCAGTCATGGTGCAATTGAAGTTGCCCCAATTGTGAGTAAAGACTAATAGCATGAGAGAATTGATCCCTGCGCCTACACCTCCTGCAAGCTCATGGACACAGGATTGTCAGGATTCTGGTAGTTACTCCAATTAAATCATGAGCCTCAAGCCACACTCCCAAAACTTCAAAGGATTAGAAGTTAACATGCCAGCATTAGCCTGGGCGTAGCTGACTCTGAGATACGTAATTCACTGTCACCCTTGATCCTGCTTTTCCCCCCACCCCTCTGGGTGTATCATCCAACGAAACACGTCCATATCCAAAAGTCATCAATCATGCTCTCCAATTAGATTTTCACGGGGCAGAAGCTTCAGTCTTTGAAGAAAATATGAATAGAATGTACTTTTGATTCCACACTGCTGCCTGCTCTTTGAAACCTCCCCCCTTCTTTCTGTTGACAACTATAAAGCGTGTATACAAAATATTTTATGAGTTGACACAAGTTAGATCTCATCTGCCCAAGAAGGCTGATGGATCAGTGCTTTGAATTTTAATTTACTGAATAGCTTATAGGGTTGTTTCACTGTTTGGTCAAGCTAATTTCTTACTTTTGTGTTTTCAGAGTTTATGAAGAGTAAGAGAGTGATGTCTAGTAGAAGTGTGATTGATTAATTGATGGGCAGAAGAAAGATGGACAACAAAGATGACTTCTCACAAGACACAACATCTATGTTAATTATAAAGCACTTTTCTTGTTACCAAGGATCACTTTTTACATTTTATAGCTGCAAAAAAGCCACCAGATTTCATAAGTGTCTTTATATATTAGATCCTATACATGCCTTCTTTCTAGTGAAAAATATCATGAAACTTAATATTCATTTAAAATGTATTTGTATAATCTTAATTTCATAACTGTTTTGTTCCTATGACTGGATATTGGGCTTTATAAGCTCATAAAATGAATCTTAATTTCTCAAAAACAAAATCTAGAACAGTCACTCTTTTTTAGCATGGCGAGGGCAAATTTCTAGTCCACAGTAAACATTTCTGGTGTATCCTTTTCTATGGAATCAGAGGGGCTAAACTAGGGATCATTCTGTATATCAATATCTACTGCTGTAAAATTTGGAAATAAGGTTTCTCATTACAAAATTGATAAAAGCTGTTTGTTTTCTAATCCCTGAAGGTGGGATAATATAAAATATATTACTCATACTCTTTTGGTGGATAAAAATATTTCTAAAGCAGTTTAATATGGAAAAGACACTTTTTTCTTACCTGAAGTTCTTCTGAAGTTTGCAATTTTGCGTTGTGATATCTTCAGGTATATTGTGTATGATTTGTTAGATTTGTAGCTTAGAATTATCCAAAAATGTACCTTATTATTGGGAAGGGATGAAGTTTCTGATAGGGGAATGGACATATCAGTTTTAGTCATAAAGCAACAATCTGTTATTTCGAATGTAATCATTTCACTGGTAAGCAGTACATTCCTCTTTATAAAAAATACAAGTAACAAAACTATCTTTTCAATTGTAAATATACTATAGGAGATTTCCCTATATTATCTTTCTGTATAATGTATTGTACTGCTAAGTTATCATACACTATTTAAATGTTTGAAATATTTAGGGAATTGCATGCAGATTTCATATTTCTTTCTATGACAAACGGAACGCAAGGAATAAAATACATTTTAAAGGCTGGTGGCTAATTTTCATTGGATTCAACATTTGGGACTCTAATAAACAATTTCTGGATTAGGCTGTTGTGAACATTAAAGGTCAATCTCCTGTTATTAAGGCCACTAGAATTTGGAGAAAGTCCCATATTCACAGGGAAGTATCTTGCATTTAAGCGCACTTACCCATATTTTTTAAAAAACTGTTCAGACATTAAAAAAGAATGCCATCAATCCCAAAGATGGATTCAGATTTTTTTTAACTGTTACTTCTATGTTCCCCCTTTTGCAAAGTTTATCTAGTTTCACAAAGGATCTTAATAAAATCGTCTCTTTTTTTAATTCCAGATGTTGTAAATACTTCATTTCACAACATCAAGGGGATAATGTACGGTTCGTGTGGAGTTTCCTCTCCAATAGTAGTAGTAGGTAGTACGGCGAGGCAAAAGTACACACACTTGTAGCACAAAGGATCCATGTGTCCAATGTCACACTTGTTCTGCCCTCTCCTATCTATTCTGAAGCATATGGGAAGAAATAAACCTATTGGGTGATATTAGCTTTGCTTTGCCATATACACAAATGCTTATAAATTAAGGGAAAAGGGAGAACTCAACAGAGTAAATGCAGTTGGGAGGACAGGTAGAAGACACCAGTAAGGCCCTAAGAAGATAAAAATGGATTTGGAATACCTTAGGACCTGCAGGCATTTGTGACAGATTACTTTACTGCCAAGAAAGTTTGGGATCAGGATAAGATCAAAGAAGTACTAGGCTGGACTCTATTATTCTATCAATGAATATCAATCTGACCACTTACTTCACCAGGAGCCTCTCCTCATTAGGGGTCCTTATAGATAGTCCGTGAGTTATGACTGTAATGGAGCCCATTATAGTTGATGGTTGGGATGCCCATTAAGTGAACCACCTCATTTAATACACGTGTATTAAATTCCTGTTGTCCACAAAGCATTCATTAAATATGTGCTCATTAAGAGGAACACGGGGTGCCTCGAGGTGGCAGATACCTTGGGGGCCTAATATAGGCACTAGCCCACCTGATTTTTGCCTCCCCCTAGCCCCCAAGATACCCCATGCTCTGTTTCCTGCCCCTTGGTGTCCACACAGCCACTTAGGCCTCCTTCCTACCCATCCCCTGCCACATTCACATAGTTACTTTTTGAAGATTTCCAGAGCTCAGGAGTTTGGGGTAGGGAAGGAAGACAGGTTGCTTCATTGCTGGGCCACATGGTACAATCCCATAAGTGGCCGTCTTTTCTCTGAGTGAAAAATAAATGGCAAAACTAAGGCTAGCATTAGCGAGGGAAAGAAAATCTCTCATTTGCTATCTCTAACCTTAGCTCCATCAGCATTAGCCTCTCTTAACATTAGCAAGGAAAGGAAAACCGAGAGGTTTTTTCCTCACAAACATTAACGCAGCTAGCTCTAGTGAAGGTAAATCCTTGTGGAGCGAACGCTAGCATTAGTTAGTGAGTGTGGGGGGAACCCTCTCAGTTTTTCTTTCCTCACTAACACTAACCTTAGCTTCACCAGCCTTATTTTTCATTTGGAAAAATACAGCCGCTTCTGGGATTGTGCCCCTGGCCCAGCAATGGATTGGCCTGTCTTCCTTCCCCATCCCAACCTCCTGATCTCTGGAGATCTTCAAAAACTAAGTGTGCAATTGTGACATGGGGTGGGGAGGAACTTGTGAAACCCAGTGGGGTGACAAAGCAGACCCAGTGCCTGTGGGAATTCGGAAGGGCAGAGTGGCAGGGAAATAAGCAGGGGAGGGGATCACACTGCAGAGTCTTTGTGGTTGGTCATAACAGCGAACGACCACAAGGGTGCTGTAGGCGATGTAACTTTGCAACTGGGTCATAAGTTGCTTATGGGGGACTGACTCTTCCATAACTTTGAACGGTCACTAAGTACTGTCATTCAGTAACTGTTGTATTGGGATAATGTCTTGCTAAGATAGCCAAGTTCTGTACAGACCCTGGTTGTTGTCCAGACCTCTAAAGAAATGTACTGTCTTCACTTACAGGAAGAATAAACAGGAAGCCAACTGATTGACAAATAATCAATAGCAGGCCTTGTTTGGCAGAACATAAGGCTGATTTGTGCTGCAAAAATTTAGGCGACCACTAGATGGCAGCAGAGAGATACAGGTGTTCTGCTGTTATATAGTCAGTTTCTGGGGGTTTGCAGGCCAGGTCACGTCATGTTGTTAAGGAATAATATAATCATCACTCTCAACACGCATCACTGTATTTCCTTAGAGTACAATCATCACTGTATTGCTTCAGTTCCCTCAACCAATCCTTTTGCCTCTGGCTCATTGCTTTTATTATACCGCTCACACAGAAGCAAATAGCAAGTAGCATATTTGGCTGATTGTAATAAGGTTCAAGAGTTTTTATTCTTCCTGACCCAGCATAATGTTGGAAAGAGGCTATGTACAGGGCTAGAGGACTCTGGCCATCTGCCCATCAGCATGCTAATGCTCTGGAAACTGAAGAGTGTGGGATCAAATTTGATGTGGAGGTAGATTCTGGCAAAAGAAAGAATTTGAAAATGAGCCATATCTGGCTTGAGGATTCAGAAAAAAAAACCATTAAAATTGGATTATAAAATGTTACAAAAACTGCTCATTGAGGGTTAGTCCTTAAGAACCACATCCAGTACTCAAACCTAAAGTAATTCTCTCTCACCCCTAAAGAGGCAATAGATGCCCAACCCAGATGCCTTGGCTGTTTTGTTTTGGCATCTGGCCAAGGAAAAAGCTAGAAATGTCAGAAATAAAGGGGAAAGAATTAAGGGAGTTAACCAATGTCTAAACATCCCACATTATCTCAGATCCTTTCTAGCTCAGATAAGCTCAGATAATCAGAGTTGGAAGGGACCTTGTAGGTCATCTAGTCCCCGCCCAAGTGGGAGACCCTACACCATTTCTGACAAATGGCAGTCCAATGGCAGTCTATTAGTATTGGAGTGCCCATACAACATTTGTCTTGTGAAGGTACTCCTCAACTTACAACCAAAATTGGGACCAGGGCTTCCATTGCTAAACAAGAACTCATTAAGTGAGTTGTGTCTATTTTTATAATATTTTTGCTGCAGCTGTTAAGCAAATCTTGTGGTCATTTAAGTGAATCCAGTCCCCCACCCCACTGACTTTGCTTGTCAGAAGCTAATTGGGAAGTTCACAAATGACGATCACGTGATCTTAGGATTGTGCAATTGTTGTAAATGTATGCCAGTTGCCAGGGGCCCAAATTTTGATCATGGAGATGTTGCAATAGCCCTAAGTGTGAGGACCAAACAATCAAAGCACCAAGGAGTCCATACTGGAAAAAAAAGGTGCTTGTAAGTCACTTCTCTCAGTATGAAGTCCTTGGTGCTCCCTGAGCTTGGATGTTTTTTTAAACAGATGTTTCACTACCCATCTCGGCTTTTAGAACACGAGGCAAGGACATTCCCCTCGTTTTAACATAATTCAATTGGCTTTCAGAACACAGGAATGCTTAATATATGGATTCTAAATTAGCCTACTTTCTGTACATTTGGGTTCAATGAATTGTTCCTCCAAGGAAAAATTGTACAATCCTTTAAAGCACAACAGTTTCCTTGAAAACACTCTTAGGTGAAGCTGTAATACTGTATTAGCATCTCTTAAACTGAAATTACAGCCAGTTTCCATGTGCAGCATAGGACAGGAATGTAGACGGCTTTGCTTTTTCTCAAATCTCTATAAATAAAAACCTAATCTAAATCTCATTTACAGAGTCAACAAAAAGCAGACATAACAAAGACCAGAATAGCAAGTCTAATTACCATTAACTTGAAGAAAACCAAACTTCAACCAAACCAATAAAACATAGTCATTTTGTCAAATTATACTTTAAAAAGGCTACAGTATTTTGTGCACCCTTCCTAGAGATTAAATATTGCCAAAGAAATGCAACAGAAATGTCACATATAGTATTGTACTGTATATTCAGATAGGCAACAGGGATAAATGCTAATTCTATTTTCATACCTGTTTTGACAGTATTCTTAATGGTTTATCTTCTAATGTGATATAGGCTATCATTTGATGCTCAAGTGAATTAAACATAGGTCAACAGGACTATTCATGCAAAAGAACAGTAAAGTCTCTTGCAAGTTGAACTTAACTCCTAGTGTAATAGAGATTGAAGTCTTGGAAGAATTATAGACACTGTTTACCATTCCCTTCTTCTAAGATTTGTTATTGTTGTTGTTCTCTTGCATCCAGTGTTTAATTCCAAGATTTCTGATCGTCTCCTTTTCAGTATTAACCAGGTTCAGTCATGCATTGCTTTTTCAAGATCAACTGCCATTGACTGGGTATTGCTGCCTGCTCTGATGTGCAATAGAATAAATGGACACAAATATAACATCAACAATGCAATGTTTTTTTAAAAATGGTGTGGAATCAGTTCCCAAAACATTTTGTTTCCTTAATGTAGCTACTTTTCACACGAGGATCTTCAAAGATGATTCCCGGATCAGTCAACTTGTCTACAATTCACCAAGAAGTCCACCTCTATCTCTGTGCTTAAACAGAGGCAAACATACCTGTATCATACCTGGGCCTCACCACTCAGTAGAAATCTAGAAGAAAGATTGTTTACATTTATTATATACAGGGTCTCATACAAGGGGGTCTGTTTGTCTTTCTTTGTCTTTCTGTTTGTTTTGAAATGCCAGGGATAGTAACCTCAACAGGCCAGATTTACAGATATAAGAAGGAGGGGAACTCAAACAATTGTGATTAAATGAAAGTGTGACATGTTCAAAGTGTTGTAGTTTGCATGGGAAATGTCTAAAAAAAGTGAAGTAAAAGAAGGATGGATAGTTGGATGGATAGTCAGACAACCATTAGCCACATCCTGCATTTAAAAGCAATCTCTCTTGTTGTCCCCTACTGAAACCTGTTAAAAATATTTTAATCATCTCCATGGTTTAATTTCACTTCCATCCTGTCTGAACAGGATGAAAAAAATAAGGGAGTAAAACTATCTACACAGTGATCAACTCTTCAACATGAATTAAATCTCATTCCAAAATGCCATTGTTTTTCTTCACCATCACAGCTCAAAACTTCTTTGGATTCCTAGGTTATTCTTCTCTGAAAATTTTGTTCTACTGAATTTCTGGTTTAATTAAAACCCCACACCACCTCCTCTTAGTGAAATCTCCCCCCAACACATTCCTAGCTGCCTAATGAGCCTCTGTTGCTTTTATTAATATTCACTCTCCCAGTTCTTTTTTATTCCTTTTCAAATAGTTACATCAACAAACACACACACACACACACACACACAAACACACAACTCACACAAAATCAAAAGCTGAACACTGACAGAAAATGAAAGAAAATATAGGTGGGAGAGAGAAAGGGAGAAAGGAAGAGAGAGAAAGAGAGGGGGTAGGGAGGGGGAGAGAGAGAGAGAGAGAGAGAGAGAGAGAGAGAGATGACAGAAAGTTTGATGACACTGTTGTAGACAAATAAGTATTTCAACTCACTTCTCTTTGACATAAGATTAGGTTACCAGAACTGGATAACTACTAGATAACGCAAACTTGTAGAGAAAATTCCAATTCTTTGCTGGTCATCCTGGTCTGATAGCCCAGTTAGAGATAGAAACTGCTTTCTTATCTGTAATAGACAGAAGTAAGCAGCATCAAATAAGTAGCTATTACGTTTCTAAAGTTTTCCAAGAAAATCAGAAGTTTAGAAGGACATCTACTGGTAACACAAGCATTTGTATGTTGAGCCTGCACTCTTTATTTATATTTAAAATTACTTACTGATTGAAAAGGGAGAAAAATAAAGGAAGTTGGAGGGAGGAAATAAATTAAAGATTTACAAAATATAAAAAATGGGAATTGAAACAAAAAGGAAAAGCCTTCTACTATTACTCTTACAAATAGCATTAAATTGGAATAGATATAAAGATAATCATATACAGTATGGCATGTTACCAACTAGTATTAAAGTCAAAGCAGAAAAGTGACAAAGCCAAAATGATAAGAATTTTTAGTCAAAAAACTAAGAATTACCAGGAATTTGTAAATTAATCCAAAACAGCTCATCTTTACATTACATTCTATCAGACAGAATGTAATGTTTTAAAACTGTACCTTAAAAGAAACTTAAGTGCTCTAGAAAAAGAATAAGGTGTGTAAAGGAATAGAATCACATACATTTTATGTGAGGTGTTGCCAAGAAATGAGAATATCTCCCAGGTCAATAACGGGTCCATGCCAAAGACTGAAGCCTCAGGCTGAAATTCTGTAACCATAAATCTGACAACAAGTACCACCAAAGTGCTTCTTTTGGAATACTTATGGCAATTGCAATGTTGTTTGAACTATCTAGTAACTATTCCAAGTCTGGAAGATGGATCCAATTTATACACTGATGAGATGAAATAAAATAATAATAGTTCATTTTTTTCTTCTTCAGTGGAAGAAGAATGAAGATCCCTAGCAATATAATGTTGGTTTGTTTTCTCTTGGGATACTCATGTTCAACAATGTATGATATAGTAGAAAAGTTTTACATGCTGCTATACTAGTTGAACAGTGGTTTGATTCCAATTCAGCACTGGATAGTATCATATATTCATAATGTAAAGCCATTAGGTGTGCAACTGTTGATGGGACAAAAGATTGCGCTTCTGGTAGAATTACAAATGAGGCTGCCAGAAAAATAAAATTAAAAAATTGCCATTAAATATGGTCATACTTCTCACTAATGTTTACTAATACTATGTTAAATGCTTAATATTGCCCATTCTTCACTTTAAAAGTTGTCATTGAGCAGCATCTTTTGAAGGCCAAAACCATTTTTTTTTTCTTTTTGGGGTTGGTACACTTGCATTCAGTCCTTTAGCTACAAGTTGCACAACCCCAATGAAAAGTTAATTGAACATAATACTTAATCATGAGTTTGTATCTAAAGTGCAATGCCTTTGTTCAAGCATGACAATGTATCTTATCAATATATTGTACCTATTAAAAAATTAAATTTATATCTGTCCAAGGTCTCAAGCTCCAAAGCAAGAAACCTAAATATGTAAATAGGAGTCAAAAGCCAACAGGTTGAAACCAGGCAAAAATCCAGATATTAAAGACAGTTAAATTTCAGAAATCAAGGTTCCGATATTTGAGTAGCAAAGGCATGCAAAGTCAGGGTTTTCAGTGAAACCTCAGGCTTCAAGTCAAGCACACAGATACACTATTCTTCTCTGGAGAAAACAACATAGTTTGCCTTTGGTATCTAAAAGGCAGCAAAGTGGGTGGCAATAGAAGTCTTTTTAGGACAGCTATTTTATGTGAAAATTCAGATGTCATCAAACAAAAGGTCATCTATAACCCAGATACTCTTTTCTCTGCAGTTTTCCCCCAGCCTTAGGCTAACCATCTTTTCCATCTCTAGAAGGAAAAACCTTGCAATATTCTGAGGTTTGATCCATCAGCGTATAAGATTCCAGGCACTAGGGATGCTACAAAACTGAAGCCACCAGCTGCCTTCTGGAACAGCCAAATCTTTAGGAGGTTCTGGAGTCCCTGGAGAGTGGGTGCAATCCTTACTTCAGGGAACAAAGTGACACAGAGAAGGGGAATCTCCACAGGGAATGCCTGGGCCCCTTCCCATCACATTCTTGATCACTAAAGATCTTCAACAGGCATATTTTTGTCCTCAGCGTTTATGTGGGATGGATGATATTAAAGATAACCTAGGCCAGTGATGGCTAACCTTTTTCATGTTGCGTGCCAAAAGTGCACGTGCATGTGCACATGTGTGCACTCACGTGACTGCACCCATGATACAATGTGCACACAAGTTCCCCCGCCCCTATGCATACGCATGCGATCCCCTGCGTGCACACCGTGTGCCTCTGCACATGCAACCCCCCTCATGCCGTAGCCTCTGCACATGTGCGTGTGCCCCCCCACATGCTGCATGGCTCTGTACATGCATGCGCAACTTCCACATGCGCATCTCCCCCTGTGCATGCGCAGCAAATACCCAACAATCAGCTGGCTGGCAGGGGGCACACACCCATGCACAGTGGGACTCTTCTGGGTGACCTCTCGCATACCGGCAGAAGTGGCTCTGCATGCCACTTCCGGCATGCGTGCCATAAGTTCACCATCACAGACCTAGGCTGAGCCACGTAGGGCAGTAGTGGCTTACCTTTTTGTGCTTCTGTGCCGAAAATTGCATGTGCACTCATGCAGGCATGCTTACATACCAGCACCTAGAAGGCAATGCGCATGGGGCCCCCACCCCCTACGCATGCGTGCGTGATCCCCTCTTACCTGCACTGGGCATGTGCGTGCATCCCAGCTAATTTTGGGCCTGTTTTTCGGCCTCCAAAGGCTGCAGAGGCTTCCCTCAAGCCTCTGGGAGGCCGAAAAAGGCCTCAAACGGGCCAAAAATCAACTGGGAGGCTCGGCATCTGTACTGTAGTAAGTTTGGCTGGGCTTGCATGCCCGCACAAATGGCTCTGCATGCCACCTGTGGCACATGTGCCATATGTTTGCCATCACCAATATAGGGCTTCTTGGAGGATGGTTGTAATATTCAATTGTACTTGAAAATGTATTGGTAGCCAACTCCTAAAGGGAATGTCTGAAATTGAGATTTGATGCTGTGGTCGTGTAGTTTATGCAAGCCTAACAGAATGCAGGCCCAATTGCTTATATTTTTTAGAGCATAAGACCATGTATGTTTGCTCAGAAATAAATGTCTACATGAGAGGAGACTTTGAGTGGCATGGGGATGAAGACCCGTCGGAAAGTTGAGAGTTCAATCCTAGGTAGCAGTAGATGTTTCTCTCCTAGGGCACAAAGGAAAAATATTTGTTGTGGACTCCATGTGATGGAAGGGCATCCACCAATAAATGCTCAGCTCCATCTATCCAGCCCAACTCTACCTTGAATTAAGGAATTACAGGGTCATAAAAAGGGAGATGTTTTTTTTTATTATTATAAAACATTTTCTCCTGCCAGAGTATATGTAGAATATTAACATATGCATCCTGCTAATGGATAATAACTTAACAAACTCCAATTCTTTTGCAGAAGAGATTACTTGCCATTTCTGAAAGCAAAAAGGCCAAAATAGTTTGCACTTAAGTAGTAAAGATTGCCATCTAGTGACTAAGGTGTGCAAATTTTAATGAAATGGACAAAATTTATTTACTTAATTATTTATTCAATTTCTATAGCCACCTATCTCAGCCAATGACTCTGGCCAGCCTAAAATTCAAAATATATATTGCTGTTAAACAATAAAAACATTTTAAAACAATAAAAACATCCAAAATAAATATACATAGCAACCGAGATTCTTGACTAGTTAGCAATACAGCCAGGATACAAAGCCCTTGATACATTCAGGCACAGGAACATGGTCAGGATTTCAGAGTGTTTCAAAAAGCTACCAAGGTTAAGGCCATTCTAATCTTCAAGTAGAGGGCAGGGGTAGGATTCTACCAGTTCACACCTATTCGCTAGAACCGGTTGTTAACATTCTAAGCAGTTTGGAGGACCAGTTGTTAGAAAAAATTACTGGCCTAATCCTGTAAGGAAGGCAGGAAGGAAACATTCTGGTGTTGCTTACAGAAACTGCCTCTCCGTTATCCCTTATTACATTCTTGGTAGAACGAGACTTCCTGTCTCTGGAACTTCTCTGGAGTTATTTCCCCTCCTTTGCTAGTACTTTGCTTGTGTGGAGTGACCATTCAAAGTTACAATGGCACTGAAAAAAGTGACTTATGAACGTTTTCCACACTTACAACTGCATCCCCACAGTCATGAGAGGCCAGGCGAGGAGATGCATGCCTCAATGTGAGTGATGTTGAGTTGGCCACACCCAGACAATAACATGACCACCAAGCCACATCCACCCTGTCACATGAACTCAAAGCCACACCCACTACCTAAGCCACACTCACAGAACTGGTTGTTAAAAATTTGAATCCCACCCCTAGGAGAGGGTGTTTTATAGAGCAAGGGCCACTACAGAAAAAGACAGTCTTCTAGTCCTCAGCAGCAACACTCTTGCTGACAGAATCTAAAGTATGTCCATAAATGTCTCTTTCTCCACAGAGCAGAGATGAGGGCATGTCATACCTGAGGTTACTATTACATGCAATTCCTGTAACAATATGATTCTAGGCCACTTTAAGATTTATATTTTCAAATCTTACTAACCTACCAGGTGCCAAACTGCTGCTGTCAGAGCCTGAGAGAGACACCTTCTTATTTTATTGACTTCCCATGTCATTTTAGAAAATAACTCAGTTTGTTTCCAGGTGGATCCTAGCAGTAGGTCTGGTTGGTCTCTGCTTGACATCATACTGAGATCTGTCAGTGATTGTTTCATTTCAGCTGTGATCTATCCAATCTGTTAAAGTGTGTGCAGAATTTACAGAGAATTCATTTTGCCACTGGCCTTTTATGGTGGCAAATAATTTGATTGCTACAAAAATAGAATATTATAAGGTTTGGGCTGTGGATATACAAAGTATATTTCTCTCTTTTCTATCAACACACTTTTTTATTTTATTTAAGCAAATACAGAAATAGAATATACATAGAATGAAAGTCAGTCAGACTATATTTGATGGGCATAGGGGACGGGAAAGGCCATCCTGCAATGGATTTAGCCAAATCCTGAGGTTTATTAGGCTGTTCTGGATTGGATTTTCTATGACTTCACAAAGCAAAACAGAACCCCCACATATGAACTCACTTTGACTGAATTGGTGCCATCAAGGATCTTCACAGACAGTTCAGCGCTTATTCATAATAAAAACACAGGGTTTTTTAATGTCTTTAAAAAATAATTTCTTTCCTCATAAATTATATGAATGGGAGCAATGTTATGGAGTATAGTTCTCAAACTTTGTATATTTTTTAAAATTTGAGAGATTTATTATCAAGAGATCACTCCACAATATCTATTGTTTTATAAATATCACCAATCAAACAATGAGATGACAATTTTTCACCTCACTATTTGTCTATTTCAATGCGTTATACATAGACCCCTTTATTCTGGACAACTACTGTCCAGTTTCTAATTTTTCCTTTTGGGGGAGGGTTGAGGAGAAGGTGGTTTAATAGCTGTTGCATGGGATCTTAGAGGAAATGAATTATTTAGAAACCTGGTCAGTCAGGTTTCAGATTGGGTAGAGTAGGGAAATAGCATTGGTCATGCTCGTGGGTGACCTTTGACAGATCCTTGTGACAGATGGTGTATCTATCCTTGTAGCTTTCAATACCATTGGCCTTCTGAACTGGCTGCGGGGCTTGGCAGTGAGATATACTGTTACAATGGTTTGCCCCCTTCCTTGGTTCCTGTTGGTGTTGATGAGAGAGGAGAGATAACATACATAATAGCCCTTCACTTGTTGGTTGCATCAGATTTTGATGCTTTCCTTCTCCTATTTAACTTTGTGTTAAACTGGTGTCAGCCCTCCCAGATAGACCTGGGAAACACAACAAGATGAACGAATTCAACATTATTGTAATTTTACCTTAACAGAATCTTGCGACTCTAAAAGTACAAACTTCCCATCTCCACTTGCTTGATCTATTAGGGCAGGTCCTTTTACTGACTGTTAAGCCATTGGAAGCTCTTGCCTCTCTTGTCTGATTGTTTCCTAGGCATATCTTGTTCCTTGAGGTCAACAACACATTCCATTACATAATTCCCTTCATACCCACCTTTGCTTTCGAGTAGATTGTGGATTGTAAGAACAAAATATGACTGTGTTCTCTCAGCAACTCCCCAGGAGCACATAAGACTTCCTGTCATTCATCTGCTCCAGTTGAGGTGATAGCTGCCACTCTCTCAGGAATCTGCTGACCAATCCCTCTCACTTTTTTTTATGCCTGATGTGGAAGGAGCTGAATCATTTCCCCCCACTTGGTCTATCTCTTGGTATCTACAAAGGTATCTCCCTCCATCCCATGGAAGAGTTTCTGTTGCTTGTTTTGATTGACACTTGATTCTGGTAAGTTTGGTAGCTTCCTAGGATGGGGCTTGTTGGGATATGGGTTGTGAAAATGGTGTGCCAATGGTGGCAATGAATATCTGTTTCTGCCACCCATCATGTGTCTGAGTCTTCATATCCTTTCCTGTGTACTCAGTACTTAACCTGCTTCACTCTGTGTCTAACACTGCTTTTACCTCAGAGTCTTCCTCCCCATCTACCGGAATGGGAGGGGGGGTGTTATCTGTGGATACAGAGTGCAGCAGGAGGGGCTCTTTCACACACAATGACCAATAGAATACAGGTAGTCTCAATTTGCAATCGCAATTGAACCCAATATTTACGTTGGTAGGTGAGAAATTTGTTAAGTGAATTTTGTGCCATTTTACAACTTTTCTCACCACATTTGTTAAGTGAATCACTATAGTTCTTAAATTAGTAACAGTGTTGTTAAGTGAATCTGGTTTCCCCATTGACCTTAATTGTCAGAAGGTTGTAAAAGATGATCCCATGACTTTGGGACACTGCAACCCACATAGATGTCAAGCATCGAAATGTAGATCACGTGACCACGGGGATGCTGCAATGGTCATAAGTGTGAAAAATTGGTCATGAGTCACTTTTTTCATTAAATGAACTGTTAAAAGTTGAGGACTACCTGTATAGGGTGAATATTCAGTGATGGTAGCAATTACAAGCAAAATGCTTCTGAGTTGATATTTTATTTTTTATTTTTGTACCCTTTTATCAGTTTGAGCTGTTCTTTTACGAGGCTTTGTGCTGCCTGCTTCTCATGCGAGAAATCTGTGGCGCAAGAAATGGCACTTTCTTGTCTAACTGTTAATAAAATCCATCATAGGTGGAATCCATACATAGATTCTTCAGAACCTATGTACTTATTTTTTTTGAAAATGAGACAAAATTCTTTCATTCAAAAAGTCTACAGAATGGTAGGGTTTTTTTTTTAAAGTAATATTTTAAATATTCTGCATTGGCCAAGTAGTTAAAGAACATGGCAGAAGATCATTTCAAACAGTGGTGGGATTCAAATTTTTTTATTATCGATTCTGTGGAAGTGGCTTGGTGGGCGTGGCAGGGGAAGGATACTGTAAAATCTCCAGTCAGGTGTGGTATTTGCCGGTTCTCCAAACTACTCAAAATTTCCGCTACCGGTTCTCCAGAACTGGTCAGAACCTGCTGAATACCACCTCTGATTTCAAAATGTCAAAACGCATTCTCACAGGATTTCTGAAAACGTCAAAGGCCAAACTTAAATTAAGTTGACTTTATTATTAAATTGCAAGCTATTGGAAGACCAACAGATGGCACTCTCCTCTGCCAAGTAGAGAAATGGAGATGCTGAATTGTGCCCATATCATTACAATTAAAGCACATAAAACTGCTTTGAAATAGCAGCATATTGGATCTAACAGGTGTTTTACTGATGATGAAAATTTACTGACATTTTCATCCTCAATAATTACTTAGTAGTGAGAACACAGCTCAAGCACAGTAACTACACAATCTTTGACTACATAGAAATGCTGACAAAAGCGCAATATGAATGAATCAGTAGGTAACAAACACCCTTGTTTTGATCAAGTGATTAAGACATTGTCCAGTTGGAAGGAGCTCCTTGTATTGTTGTCAACTGGCAAAGCATAAAGCATATAAACATGCTAGCTTTGGGGAGATTGAATCTCTGTAGGATCTGCCTAATTCATTGTAATCTCCTATCTCATTTAAGTGGACTTTTCCAGTCTCTGTACAAATCACAAGGGGCCATGAGCAAGGTGAGATCCATTGTCTGAGGATCTCACCTTGCTCATATCTAAGGAGAGGTGGAACCAGGGATGAAATCTTGATTTGATTCAAGGTTCGATCCCTGTATTTGTTAGGTAGTGACAAGTATCTATCAAATGAGAATTAAAGTCTATGACTCTGTTGATGTGGTGTCTTATTTATGTCATAATAAATGTGTTAGCTGCTTGAGGGGCATGATCTACAAAAGGAGTGGCACTCTTTCCTGTGGGATAAGGAAAATAAGTCATACCTATAATTTTATAGACACAAAACAAGGGATGCTTTGATACAAACATAGAGAGGGATAAAAAAAACATTATTTGAAAATCCCAAGTTGGCTTTCCACCATGGAAGCTATAATCCACCCCAACACGATGGAGGTAGACAAGATGGCCAGATATAAGGAAATTCTAAACAATCGAGGGAAATTTTAAAAAATAGGCAGGAATTGCAAGATCAGGGAATAACTATTGATGGGTGGCCCTACTTGCAATTACAGTCAAGATACAAAAAAGATATTGAGGAATCTGGAACTGACATCGAGCCACAAAAACTAGATAAACTTTTAACAGGTCCAGATGAGAAATTGTTATCCAAAATATATAATTATTTATTAGAATTTGACAGAGCAGAGGAGATAGTTAAGAGATCGATGATAGCATGGGCCAAAAATTGTGGCTGCAGTATTGAGCTAGAGGAGTGGGGAAAAATCTGGAATATAAGTTATAAGATAACAAAATCAGCAGTTTATAAAGAAAATCAAGATAAAATGTTTTACCACTGGCATTTGTTGCCCACAAGACTAGCTAAGATTTACCCAAATTTAGAATCAAAATGTTGGAAATGTGGACAAAAATAAGGTACTTTCTATTATACGTGTTAGCTATGTCCTGAAATGAAAAAATATTGGAAGAAATTACAAAAATGGATACAGGAATTAATTGGAGATCAAATAGAATTTACCCTGGAACTGTTTCTCAAAGGGTAATCAAAGGAAAATATAACAAAAGGACAAATATTTGGTGCTACATATAATAACAGCAGCCAGGATCACCTTTGCGCAATGTTGGAAGAAAGAATATATACCATCCGAAGGCCTAGTGATTACAAAAAAAACTGAGTTTGCAGAAATGGATAAGTTGACTATAGAATTAAAAGGAAAAGAAAATTCTGAATATTATGCAATATGGGAGAAATGGTACGACTGGATAAAGAATAGAAATAAGAAAAGAAATGTATAATATAGATGTAGAAGGTATAGAATTAGAATTTATAGATTATATTAGATATGGAATGTAGTTATATAAAAAATTGTCACAGTATGTTTAATATTGATAGAGATGTGTAAAAAGAAAAATTCAATAAAAATAATATAAATAAATAAATAAATGTGTTAGCTTAAGATTGCAAAAGAATGTGCTTGTCCTGCTGTATCATAGATCTAACATTTCTATTCGCTGGAGAGTAAATTATTATGAGTTATTATTATGAGTTATTGTTATGAGTAAAGTGCTTGAATTCTGCTCCTTTAGTAGCAATTTTGATTATGCCAGACTTGACCAATCTGATACCCTCAAATGTGTTGGACTACAGACCTCTTAAATGCATTGGTTTTGCCGTTGACAGTACAAACTACTGTCTAATGAGGAAGGCTCTTTTAAGGGCATCACATATGGCTTTCAAGAGCATGAAAATAGCTAGCTGTAGAAACTTTTGCAAGTCAAAAGCAATGTAAGCCCTCGTGCCAAATCACTAGAGTTCTTTTCTTATGAATGTAATTTGTAATACACAGAAAATAGTGTAGTTTAAAAATCCTGAGAAAGCCCAAAGACCCACAGGCTCCTTTCCTGGGCCCTCCTGATTTACCTTTTTTTTCAGTGTTTCAAAGTGAAGTGTTGCATTCCAGATGCTTGCCACCGGTATCCTAAAAAGTAATTCTGGACCACAGGTGAATCCAGGGACATTTTTTGAAATCAAGCCTAAAGAACAGTTGTTTCTCTGAATCATCCCCATGTGGGACTGTGAGATGTAAGAGACAATTGATGGGCTCTCTGATTGAGAGTAATAATCAAAGTAGGTGTCATGTCCCTGTCGGAGTCTGAATCTGCGGAGGAAGACAAACAGCTGACAGGGAGTGGGAATGTGACTCCATTGGCTGTAGAAGAAACTGGGGAAGGGCAAAGTTCATCTGGGCAGAGCAGCAGAGAGGTAGAACAAGGCAGAGGGAGTTCAGAGGAAGACCCAGACCCACCCCTCTTCATCCTAGGCACGCAGGGAGGAATGGAGAAGAGAGTAACATAGGTTGCATGGCTTATGGGGGAGGAAAGGGCCCTGATTCCCTTCATTAGGCACACCTGGGAAGAGAGTTTAAAAGAGTGCAGCATCTTCTGGGAACAAACGTGAGTTTATCTTGTGACTGTGGTTATCTGTGTTCCTGGAATCCTCTCAACCGGGTTGGTTTACTGTCATTTCTTCACATCTGGAATTCCTTCTCTTGCCCTACTGGATTAATTACCTCATCTTGCCTTGATTGGACTTACAATTAAAGTTTTTGCTGACAACGTTTTGGACTTGAATATCTGCAGCCAAAGGCTGTTCCTTAGTTTTTCTCCAGACCAGAAGGTAACCAGGACATCAGGGGCAAAGTTGGAGCTAATAAAGGGACTCCTACTTATTATTTGACTGTATTGCCTTTGTGCCACTTCCCGGGTCATCACAGTAGGCTTCTGTTTTGTCCTTTCCCTTATATTCTATTTCTTGAACAAGTCATCTAGCCTTCATCACATCAATGACTTTCTTGTGAAATGGGCGCTTTGTGACTAGGCACACACTCCACAATTTAATTAAGTTATAATGAGCTCTCCTACAGCATCCATTTTGTGATTGCACAAATAGTTATTTATTATGGAGATAAACATTGCCTCAATAAGCATAAGATTTCCAGCTTCATTTATAGAGATTTGGCTTGGACTGATGGTGACTAAGATCTTGGAATCGCTGTGGATAAAACATAAATCCTTCCTTCCTTCCTTCCTTCCTTCCTTCCTTCCTTCCTTCCTTCCTTCCTTCCTTTCATCCATCCATTTCTCCCTCTCTCCCTCTTTTCCTTCCTTCCTAACTCTTGGAGGTAACTGGTGAATATCCTTGGAGTTTTCTTACAAACAACACAAAAGTGTTTGCCATTGCTTCTTCTGGGACGTTGTTAGAAACAGGGAAGGGGAATAATTTTAAAAACATCCAGGCAAGTCCCTCCTTCCAAGCTTTCCCTAATAAAAGATCATTATAATAGAATCTTTTTACAGCAACATGTCTGTTCAGCTAAGGAGTCTTTAGCCCTTCTGTCCAGAACTTCTCCCTTAGATCTAGTCTAGGGGGAAAAGAAAGGACAGTTTCATGCTGTCCAATTCCTGGGAAGACAGAACTTAACAAGTCTTGTGCCTATTGTGAAGTATGAGGAGAGGCTACATTTTTATTCAGCCTTCCTGCAGAGGTTTAGGGAACACTTCCATTACAAAATTGGTAAGCCCAAATCTACAAATATAAAAAGGATGCTATTGGAAAAAGAAAAATATCAGGAAAATATATTTAGCCTCCAAAACTTATTATTGTCTTTTTGAAGAAGACTTTTTGTTTTAGCACGTGTTCATTGTAGAGAGCTTGACAGGAGATCTTCTGGGCCTTGTCTTTGGCTGTTCATAGGCAGTTCCTTCTTATTTTTGTTCTTCTCCCTGCCCCTCCTCCATTTCCTTTTTCTTGTCTCCTAAGCACTATTTCCAATCTTAACCACAAGTAGGAAGATAAGAGAGATCCAGCTTCTTTAAGGAAACTATTTGGCTAATGAAAGGCAATGTTTCATCTACAATATCGTGGGTCTAGCCAACTAATCAGAAATTATCTAAGGATTACATCTTCCATCCTAATGACTTGGGAGGCATTATAAAAACCAATTTGGTTTTCCCTTTTACTGCCTTTACGTAAACAGAATACATGGGAAATGTCAATTTGGAAAGAAAACGTAAGTTCCATCTCTTCAGGCCCCCTCTACAAGAGATCTAAGTATTAGATGCTTTGGGGACCATGCCAGTACTATCAAACCAAAATTTTCAGAGTTGTTTTTCTGTGTAATATTTAGCCTTCAGTTCCTCTGGTATCATCTTTCTTTGAGATGAATCAAAACTGGATAAATGCTACAATTAATGAGGAAGTCTGCTAGGAAAAATAACAGCAGCCAGGAAACAATATTTGCATCTTATTTTAAACAATACTGATTAAATATTCAAAATTTTCTTCTCATTTCTGCAATATGTAAAGTTTTTCCCCCACTTCTTTCTACTTCTTCAAGAAGCCCTTCTGCTATAGCCAGGAATATAACAGTAATAGTTGATTTGTTAATTTAGTTTTTACAGCCTAAGACTTCCTCCTTCATCATCTCAAATCGTCCGCTTTATTTCTTTTGTTTGCAGCCACTGACAAAGTTCTCTCTATTTAACATCTCCCAGGGAGGAAGGCAGAAAAGGAGAATATGGGGAAAGGCCTTCACTGTAGAAGGGAAACTAAAAATGGATTAGCACTGCATTAGAGGACTTCTCACAATTTCCTGCAGAGATTGAGGGAGTGGGAAGGAACCTTACTACTTCCTGCAATCTTTTCATAGAAAAGGAAGAAAGTACTGTAGCATTAGCTTTTCAGAATTAGTAGCTTGGATACACCAGTTTTTGAACAGACAACTGGAAATAGAACATCCAATCATAGCTAAAGAGGCTTTAATCATTTCATGAATATCCATGAAACAACCAAAGATCTGGAAGACAGGGCTGGTTCCAGGGGTAGGATTCTACCAGTTCACACCTATTTGCTAGAACTAGTTGTTAACATTCTAAGCAGTTCAGAGAACTGGTTGTTAGAAGAAATTACTGGCCTAATCCTATAAGGAAGGCAGGAAGGAAACATTCTGGGGTTGTTTACAGAAACTGCCTCTCCGTTAACCCTTATTTCATTCTTGGCAGGACTAGAGTTCCTGTCTCAGGAACCTCTCTGGAGTTTTTTTCCACTCCTTTGCTGATACTTTGCTTGTGCTGAGTGACCATTTAAAGTTACAATGGCACTGAAAAAAGTGACTTATGAACGTTTTTCACACTTACTGTTGCAGCATCCCCACAGTCATGAGAGGTTAGGCGAGGAGATGCATGCTTCGATGTGAGTGATATTGAGTTGGCCACACCCAGCCAATAACATGACCACCAAGCCATGTCCACCTAGTCACATGACCACCAAGTCATGCCCACCACCTAAGCCACACCCACAGAACCGATTGTTAAAAATTTTGAATTCTACCCTGGCTGGTTCCCTTTGGGTCCCTACTCCAAGATGATATTGCTATCAGAAATCATGAGGGTGGGCATTTTTCATTATTGTCCACCTTATTTTGGAACAATATTCTCCTGGGATTAGACTGACACCAATCTCATTGTAATTTAGGAAAGACCTAAATCCCAGAAGGCCTTTGTAGGCTAATAGGATTGGACTCCCACTTTCAGCAAAGTTATTGATTTATGGAATGTGTTTTCCTGTGGTAGCATAAGAGAATTTTATTGTGATGTTCTGTTCAACTTATTGTTTTATCTCTTTCAAAGTGTTACCTATTTAGAGTTGTTTGAGACTGAAATACCATATAAATTTAAACAAAGAGATAGATACCTGAGAATTTTATTGCGCCCTTAACAATCACTATGTTTTGAAAAAACATACGATTGAACACTTAAACCTTTCTTTCCATTTCATCCAAGACCACAAGCAAATTTATCTAAACTGATACATGGAAAAAAGCAGAGGCAAAGACCTAGTTCAGAAATGCACTTGTGTGAACCAAACCACAGTGGGTACTTCGATTTCTATCTTATTATCATGGTGATATCTCCAGAATGAAGCAATCACCTCTTCCGCTCACCATTTTAATGCTACATCATAGAAATGCTTGCTGCTTTCTAGTCACTTCAGCCCTTGGTCAAGTAGTCCACAAAAGTTTGGTCTGTTTGGGGGGGAAAACTGCATTTCTAGTTCTTTTCTTTTAGGCTGGGCATATGTCAGAGAAGCTCAGTTAGTGAAAATTCAGCATTAGACCCTGGACAGCACCAGGAGCCCTAGAGAAGAGCTTCCCTCTTTTTCCTTGCCAATGAAGGATGTGGAATGCTTCCTCTGAGTAAGCAACACGCAAACAACAGCTTGCTATTATTCACCTATATCTAATAGAGCCTCCTTCTCTTTAAATACCACAGAGGCAATAGAAGGATTGTTTTTGACACATGTTGTCCAACTGAATGCAAGCAAAGATGCAGATATAGGAAAAGGTGGTAGATTTTGCTTCTATTGATGGATTAGTTGCACTTCATTTTTCTGTATAACTTCCATAAGCATGCTTCAGCATAGGGCTACCTAAAAATGATTAATTCATGTTTAGTATTATCTTTTTTTCGGCCACAATTTTTCAGATAAAAGATGGATCTTTTGCATCAATTGTATTTCAATACTAGGAAGTTGTTTTTGTTTTGTTTTGTTTTGCTAGAGCATACTAATAATGCTTCTGGTTTAAGTTCCAGTATAGGTCATACAAAACTTTTGCTAGACTAATACTCGAATACAGCTCATCAGTCTGGAATCCACACTGTATATCGGACATTAATACAATTGAGCAAGTCCAGAAGTATTTCACGAGAAATGTACTACACTCCTCTGCTCACAACAAAATACTCTATATCACCATTAAAAATTTTGGGCTTGGACAACCTTGAATTACGCCACCTATGTTTGGACTTAACCATAGTACACGAAAGTATCTGCTACAATGTCCTACAAGTCAATGACTACTTCAGCTTCAACCGCAACAATATAAGGGAACACAACAGATACAAACTCAATGTAAACTGCTCCAAACTTGGTTGCAGAAAGTACGACTTCAGCAACGAAGTAGTCAATGCCTGGAAAGCACTACCTGACTTTGTTGTTACATCCACTAACCACCACTCCTTTAACCTCAAGCTATCCACTATTGACCTCACTCCATTCCTAAGAGGTCTGTAAAGGGTGTGCATGAGTGCACAATTGTGCCTACTGTCCTTGTCCTATTGTCCCCATTTATTCGTACCTATTTCCTGTATTCTTATTCATGTTTATACTTATACCTATTATCTTGTAAGTGATTCAAATCAAATCAAATAAATAAAAAAAATCAGATATACAAAATATGCAGAAAAATGCATTAAATACAAAAATGCATTCAGTCTTGATCAAATATACTGAAATCAGTGGGATTTAATTACTTTTTTTTCTTTATAACATAGAAGGTTTCCAACACAGAAATTTAATATACTTTTAGATCACATATGAGCAGAACAGACTCGTCTCTGGTGGCAAGATATGAAATGGCATTCCAACAGCCTTGATGCCAAAGAACACAATCTGTGACTATTAAAAAAAAAAATCACATGTCCATATGAAAGATCATATGCAGTAAATCTATAAAGATACAAAACATTTTCTGATGTATATACCAGTAGGAGTTGATATTTAACACCAATAAGGTACACATGAAATTGGAGTAGATAATGGAGATAATGCCTGAAGCTTTGCCAGAAACTGAACCTTTTCAAGAATCTCTCTCCCCCTCCCCTTCTCAAATGCAAAGCAAGTGGACATATGGCTCATCTCCATCTTGAGAAGGCGGGTCCCTTTTTCCCAAAGTTTCGGATTGTATGACAAATCACGTCCTGGGGAGAGAGACGCTCGCACCAAGCAGAGGGTTTGAGGCGTGTGCCTCATTACCCCCAGACAACGGCTTCATTAGACTGGAAGGGGGGCCTAAAGCCCCACCCGCTCAGCACCACTGACCTCTCCTTCTCAATTTCCCCATTGTTTGTCCATTCCTGATTCTTACTCTCCATACCATATGGTTCAGCTGAAGATTAAAAAAAAAAATAAGTATAGAGGAAAAGATCCACGCTGCCTGAATTGGGAATGTTCCAAGCCTCATACACAATTTAGATCCGCAAACACACTGTTACTACACAGATCTGGTATCATTTAACACCGAGAAACTGAGGGCTCCTTTTGTCTGAAGTTGTCTATCTCTTTAAACATATGAATATATTACAGTGACAGTGTAAGTATGAAAACTTTACCCACCTTGCAAGAGTTTAGCAGGACAAATATATTTGTTAATCATCCATTCTGATGCTTATTCTGTATAAAATCCATGTTTGGCATTGTTGAGGAACAAGAATGAGGAATGTTGCAATTTGGAGACCCTGCCATTAATGTCAGTAAAACTCAATTGCCCATTTGACACTAATATCTTCTCTATAAATCTCTAGGTCTTGTCACAGGTGGTTTTTTGAAGGAATTATTTTGAGAATTACAGCTCAAGATCCCATCTTGCAACCCATAAAGCAATCTTAAAAGTGCAGTTATAGAAAGCAAAATCAAAAGAGACCTGATTTTTATGTGCTATTTACCAGTACAAAGCAGTATAAAATCTGATGACATCTTTGTCAATTTTAATTATCTTTTGATTAGAGGACACTGCAAAGATATGCAGTTATAGAGTCATGTTTAACAGCACATTCATAAAAATATAACAGAATAGCTAATTCTGTAACATATTTCCCAGAATGTGAATATGTTAAGCCAATGTTAAGACTGCACCCAGTTTGAGCTATCTCTAATTAAACTCTATTCTTTTCTTCCAACTGTTTATTTATTTTTTTTACAATTTATTTATCTAGAAACTGTCATCTTGCAATCTCTGCTAATTGGAAAATTCATGGAACTCTTAAATTCTTGATTATTCAAGAATCCAGATTACCAGCCTTGTCACAGTCTATCCAGACTGCCAAATTCACAATAACTTAAATTAAAAAAGGATTTCAACAGCAATCCTGTTGCCTTGCAATGCACTAGTCTTAGTTTAATGGGAATTTAATCCACATCTTATTGGAAGCATTAGTCTGTGGCACAGCTGTGAACTAGACTACCTCATGAATTAATTGAGACTTAAAGTACCCAGGACTGAATAGGGATTTTATAGGGAAAACACACACACACAACTCCAAAAGAAAATCCTCACAATTTGATTATTAATACTTTTGACCAGTGTTGCTATTCTACTGGTTCATCCGGGTTTTGATGTACCAGTAGCACTGAAGATCAGCAGAGACCAAACCAGTTCTCTCTGACGAGGTGGTATTGGGCCCACCTGCCTGCCCTGGCTCCCGTACTGATCTTTATTCCCTGCTTTTGAAGTGCGGTTGCTTTGTGCGGCACAGCAGATTGCTGCACGTCGGCTGCTGAAGCTACAGGGAGATTGCAGGAGTGCAGGAGGTGATTAGGAAAGCCTCTGTGCGGGCACAAAGTGCAAGTCTGGTGCGCATGCGCAAAGTGTGTGCACTTGCACAAAGCGCACCCACCAAGCCACGCCAACCGAACCAGTGGTAAACTACTTTAAAACTCACCACTGCTTTTAACTGCAGTATATTCAGAGAGAGAACTCCTATTCATTCATATTATTCCAATGTTTATTTACATTTCTGGAATGAATAATTTGAACACTTGCTGCTTACAAACTGGCTTATTTCAATCTCAACGCCCAATGATAGATTAGTCAAAATTTCTCTTAGAATGAATAGAAAAATCTAGCTCTTCAACTGAGAGGAGGAGGAGGAGGAGGAGGAGGAGGAGGAGGAGGAGGAGGAGGAGGAGGAGGAGGAGGAGGAGGAGGAGAAGGAGAAGGAGAAGGAGGAAAAAGAGTTTTTAGATGTGCATGCTTAGGACTTGAATTCAGTTTTCACCAGTCTTAGATTGTGGATTTAACTGTAAGTTACCCACACATAATAATAAATATCAGTAGTAATAGGCACTTGGGTGCAATCACAAAACATCTAGAGCACCACTTAAACATTATTGGCATTGACAAAATCACCAACAGTCAATTGCAAAAGGCAGTTTTACTTGAAACAGGCTACATCCCATGATGTAAATTTAAGTCCATCAAACAACATCTGTTTATCACAGATCCTTGGGAAGGACTTGATAGGAGGATAAAAATGTCAAGTCCAATCTAAATATCTGGCTGACTTGCAACCAACCATAATAATAATTGTAAAAGGTTTGACTGTAATTGAAAAGAAGAAAGTGTGGATAATTTTTTTTAAAAAAAACAAGTTTTATTGATTTTACAAACAAACAAACAAAACAAAACATCATTAAACATTAAAAACATAAAACCTCTTTCCATTGTAAATCTTTACAAGGCAGGTAACACATTGCTTTATATCACATACTTATAATTTATCCCATTTCCATATAAACATGTAAATTCCCTTTACCAAATTCCACATTGTTTCTCTTTAATCATTATTGAATCATATTTCCTTTCTAATTTATCTGCTATTCAATCATCACATTTATATTTTCCTCTGGCTTGTTTATAATTGTTCTCATCTAGTCTTCCTCCGAGATTTTATTATTTAATTCTTAATTGGACACACACACATAAGACATAAACATAAAAACATAAAACTTTCTTTTAGAAAGTAACTTGGCCCCAGATTACCTCTTTTTGTATGGACTTCAATTGAATTCATGCTCTTCTTATATACCATTACCTATCTTGTTTACCATTCTATATCTATTATATAACTCCTCTCCACTTTTGCCTCGTCTTAATTCTGTTTTATATATTTAATCTTGCTTTAAAAAAAATATTTTTATATCTTTTGTCCATTTCTCCATTTACATCTGTCTCATTTCCAATGTAAAAAAGAATAGTTTCCCCTGGAATCACTAATCGGAGTATGATGCCTTTCTATCATTCCCCTAAATTAAAATTTAAAATAACACCTAAATCCCAATCAGATTCTGCTTAGTACATTCTACTATTTCAGAAACCAATACTACAATAATAAATCCATAACAGTCAACACATTAATCCATTAAACTCTATATTTAAACTAATATTTTAAACATTCCCTTTAGTATTTTATTAAAACTTAATATCATTCATTATTAAACATTTTAAAGTTATACCTTAATATTTTAGTCTTTTATTAGATCTTTAAAAGTTCTGATTATCTACTTATAATACAAATACCACTATTACAATACTCATGTGTACTTTGCAGAATCCCCCTTTTTTTTAAAAAAAAAACCATACATTACCCATTATCCCTAAAAAAAAAATTCTTTTCTCCATCTTGTTTAATACCTTTGTAACTTTTTTCCCCCTTTTCCCTTTCCTTCTTAGCCCGCCTAAACTTTTTACCCCCTCCTCTCCAAACCTCTGCCTTCTTGGTTTCCCCTTTCTGTTGCATTCCTCTTTCCTTTTGCTTTCTAGGACTTAAGAAATAAAAAAATATTTATGAAAGAGAAAAAGAAGATGCAAAAAAAACAAAAATAGAATGAAAGTGTGGATAATTGATGGGGCACTACCAGAGGATATTGGAAAAGAAGACAGAGAATTGGAGAAGATCACAAAGTATTAAGATCTGAAAACTGAAGTTGAAAGATTATAGCATAAATCAGGTCCCAGTAGTTAATTGGCACACTATATGCCATACAAAAAATCCTGGACAGCACTTGGAAAATGTGCACATTAAGACAATTTACATATGTCAATTACAAGAGGAGCCATGGTGGCACAAGTGGTTAGAATGCAGTATTGCTGGCTTACTCATTGCTCACTGCCAGGACTTTGATTGTGATCGGCTCAAGGCTAACTCAGCCTTCCATCCTTCCCAGCTTGATAAAATAAGGACCAAGTTGTTGGGGATAATATGCTGACTCTGTAAACACTTAGAGAGGGCTATAAGGCACTATGAAGAGATATATAAGTCTAAGTGCTATTGCTAGTGCTACAAAATCCACACATGCTTGAATCCACACATGTACCACACCAACACATTACAATATCATGGTTCTAGGGAAGAATTTGATGGCATATGAAGGCCAACACCAGCTAAAAACCTGGCAGCTGTCTTCCTCTTGAATGTTTGGTTTAAGCTATAGTAGGTCCCGTTACCCTAATTGAGAAAAAAATGAATTAATATTCACTAAATAACAAAAATATATTAACAGTTCCATAAGCCATGGTTTTTACCTTCATTTTTTCAGAGCACTCTGTTTCCATTAAACATACACAAATACACATTACATAACGTGGAAAATTCAAAAAGGTAAGTTATTTGATACTCAACAAAAAAAAGTAGCAGCAGAAACTTTGAGGTGTGATGGTCATATATTGTTGGAATCCACACCCACACTATAGATGGTCCTCAACTTACGTCTACAAATGAACTCAGAATTGCTGTGCTAAGCAAGGCATTTGTGAAGTGAGTTTTGCCCCACTTCATAACCTTTCTTGCCACAGAGGTTAAGTGAATTACTGCAGTTAAGGTAGTAACAGGGTTGTTAAGTGAACCTGTCTTTCCCATTGACCTTTGCTTGATAGAAAATCACAAAAGGGGATCTCATGAAATCAGGATCTTGTAATAAATATGAAACATTTGGCAAGTATCCAAATTTTGATCACATGACCAAGAGGATGCTGTAACAGTCATAACTGTGAAAAATGGTCATAAGACTTTTTTTTCAGGGCTACTGTAACTTCAAATGCTCATTGAACAAATGTTGTAAGTGAAGGACTACCTATAAATTGAGATATAAAGTGAAAGTGGGGGACAGGCACAATGTTCAAACATGATGCCAATAATTTTCATTACCTATAGCCTGTGAAAAAGTAGAAGGAATGCTTTATCAAATTGGGAGATGATATATAATTGGGCAAAGCAGCTGAAACATTAAAAGATAGAAATAAAATTGATCCTGCTATGTTAGATAAACAATTTGGAAATAATTGTATGAAATACAGAGGAATTATTGAGTCTGTCATTTGCACCTCTATAACTGTCTGGTTTGGTTCTGCAAGCCAACAAGACAGACACAGACTCTAGAGAGTAATTAGGACTGCAGAAAAAAAAATTACCACCGACCTGCCTTCAATCGAGGACCTGTATACTGCACGAGTCAAAAAGAGGGTTGTGAAAATATTTACAGACCCCTCACATCCTGGACATAAACTGTTTCAACTCCTTCCCTCAAAATGATGCTATAGAGCACTGCACACCAGAACAACTAGTCACAAGGACATTTTTTTCCTGAACTGCTAAACAAATAATTCCCTCAACACTGTCCCAACTATTTACTAAGTCTGCATTACTATTACTATTAATTATCCCATCCTTCCTTTCACCATTTCTTCCCACTTATGACTATATGACTATAACTTTGTTGCTTGTATCCTAACGATTTTTACTGTTTCCTAGTATGATTTGATTGCTTACTGTACCCTATGACTATTAAGTGTTATATCTTATGATTCTTGACCCTTGACGAATGTATCTTTTCTTTTATGTACACTGAGAGCATTTGCACCAAGACAAATTCCTTGTATACCTTGGTCAATAAAGAATTCTATTCTATTCTAAGTTTGACAGAAACAGATGCCAAGTTCATTATTTAGGAAGTAGAAATTATTCATAGGTGTAGAATGGATAAATATTTGGGGTGGCAGAGTAATGACTTAGGAATTTTAGACATGAATAGACATTCCATATCCAAATCAGAGAAACTGAGAGCAATCTATTTCACTACATCAGAATGTATTGAAGGCTGTGTCCAGTTTGAAGCACCAAGTATTTAAACATTCAGACTCAATGGAACTGACTCAAAGAATTGACAAGGAAGTACAGTTAGACCTCGACTTACAACAGTTCATTTAGTGACCATTAAAAGTCACAACAGCACTAAAAAAAGTGAAATATGACCATTTTGCATACTTACGACTGTTGGTCACATGATCAAAATTAAGAGGCTTGGCAACTGGTTCATAATTACGACGGTTGCATGTCATTCTCTTTTGGGACCTTCTGACAAGCAAAGTCAATGGAGAATCCAGATTCACTTAACAGCTATATTACTAACTTAACAAATGCAAAAAATCACTTAACAACTGTGGTAAGAAAAACCATAAAATGGAGCAAAACTCACTTAACAAATGTTTTACTTAGCAGCATAAATATTGGGCACAATTGTAACTCAATTGTAAGTAAAGTTGTAACTCGAGGACTACCTGCATTTAGATGGCAATATAATTGTCCTTTCAAATAGCTGACAGGATTTTACTCAATTGAAACTTGTTCTCTATACAGAACATGAAATAATGGGATTAAATTATAGGAAGCAAACCCCAATTGAATTTTTCAGGAAATTACTTAAACATTAACAGTGGCATTCATTATCTAATCTCAGCATTTCCTCCTAGCATATTCTCCTATCAAGATGGATGACAATTATCCCAGACCAGACTTTGAAAGTAGGGCCACATTCCATACATTGTATGTTGCATATAGAAAGAGGTCATCACTTTGATCTGCAGTCTGGGCTGCCATCTTAACTTTTCTGACTACCCTTTTTGGATGCCACTTCTAGTAAATTATAACAGCACTGAAATAAAACATTATTTTTCATTTTAGAACTTCCTCTCCTCTCTCCTCTCCTCTCTTCTCCTTTCTTCTCCTGTGCATGACAAGACTTCTCAAACAAACAAACAAATAAATAAGAAAGATCTCTTGTGAGTGCAGTACTTTTACAATGCCAAATGAAGGGATTATACCAGGAATTAACATTTAAAACTCTCCAACCAGTATTTCTCTGACTCAGAGATCTTTTGGATAGTAAATCATACACCTGTCTTCTTTAGGATTCTGGCTTTACAAAGTGCAAACTTGATTTTTAATAGGCTAGAAGAAGAAAGTAAGGTTGCTTTTAATCAAGGCCAATAGAAAGTGTGGAATGTGTTTTTCAATAATTATTCTTCCTTCGGTTATCTGTTCCAAACTTGGTTTTCTTTCAGAGCGGCTGAGTAAAGCCTCTCTGGTCCCTTGCCTTGTTTCCAGACTCCCCTAATTCCTGCCAATTTATCCCATATTAAAACTTCTTTAACGAAGAATGAAGAATCAAGCACCTGCTATGCAAATGGCAGCAAATCCTTCCCTTCTGAGGGAAGTGGGAGGGGGGGTAGCCAGGAGGAAGAAGGGAGCACGAAGGGCATTCATCTGCTGGGAAACTGTTCATATGTAAACAGGTTTGGGGCCTTGACAGATTGCTAAATGCTACCCAAGAAATTCTGATATTAAGATGAAGTAAAGTTATGCAGATCCTCAAATACCCTACTCCTCCTTAAATGTCCACTTCACAGTCTTATTTACTATACAGAGGCCGCTTTTCTTTTGAGCATAAATTCTCATTTAAAAGTTTCAGCTGAATATGTTCTCTCCAAAAGGAAGGTTTGGGGAAAATATTACATATGAGAAGATCTAAGGACGTTTATTGATTATCTTGCTGTTTATGGGGGGAAGGGGGAATGCTCAGTACCATAGTTCCTTTTTCTTCTCTCTTTCTTCTCTTTCTTTTGAAGCAATCCTGTTTTGGCCTTATTTTATAACCCTTCCTTCCTTCCTTCCTTCCTTTCCTTCCCTCTGTTTTCTTTCTTATTTTTGTCTTATTTCATAATTATTTCTAGCAAGTAAACCAATAGTTGAAACTTGGTCTTTCTTAAAACTCTACAACTTACAGAAAAGAAACCAAGCATCAATAAATGTCTATTCACTTTATCACGTTTTTATTCTCGAAGAGATTCCATTTCCCCCTCAATTTTCTCTGGCCTGATTCTCTTGGATAACATGGATTAGCGCTGTTGAAACTTTAAAAAAACAAAACAAAGTAGTCCTTTTTTCTTTCCCTCTCTCACGTGGCATTGAATTGCAATCCTATCTCAGGCTTAATCCCATAAGACATTCTCCTTGGAGCATCCTCTTGGCTAGCTCTTTTCATTCCTGGACCGGGGATTTCTTCAATACAATGCAATTGTGTGTATGTGTGTGGTGGTGTTGTTGCTTCCATTGTTGTTCTTGCTTTGTGGCCTATACTATTTTTGAATTTCTAGACACTGCATTATGGCAGTTTTATGAGGTGACTAAAATAGAGCTGGACCTACAAATGCCACTAATTCTATCTTTAAAGTCACTTTTAAAATGGCCTCATCTGTCATTTGGGAATTGGAGTGGCAGTGGGGGTGTGGGGTGAGATACTTTTACACTGTCCTGTCTTAAGATCATTTATTTTCAACTGCTGAGAGCATGACTGACATTGAAACTGCTATTCTGGCTCAGATATTGTTTGGGTTGAAAATGTATTGTTTAGGCCGCCCATAAAAGAAATAAGTTAAATGCCCTGGTATCCCCCATTAACTTCCCCCTCTTCTTAACACACACTTTGATAACCATAAAATTCATGGTGGAATGGGAATATTGTTACAGGGGACAAAACCCAGCCAATGGTTATCACTTGCTGCAGAGTTCTCCACTTTTCTGTTCTTCAAAACAAAAGGTGTCACCAAGGAAAAGAGACTTTGAACATTCTAACTTTCTCTCTATCAGATATATCAAAGAAGCAACAATGTGGAGATATTATCATTATTCTTTCTCTCTCCACACCACAAAAAAACATCCTTGGAAAAACATTAGGAGAAAAATCATCAAGAAGTTATGGTAAAAACTTAAGATGCGACAGCGGTGGCTTTCTTTACACATGCTGTGAGTGTTTGAATAAGAACAATGACCCAGCACTGTAACACGCTAAAAGAATGACTGACAAAGGATTTCAAGGAAAAGGTTTGGTTAGAATACAAGGCAAGTGAAACTGAAAGGAAGCAAAAGTGGGGGAACCCCATTTACAATGGAACAATGCATGTACTAATCGCTTTGATATATTATACAAGCCCAAAGACCCAAAACATTGTGTAATTATTTATAAATGACTTCTCCACTCTTGTATATAATACCAGTGAAAGAATAAAACTGCAGGCTACTCTCTAAACTATTTCTAAATAGACCTGCCTCAAAAGGACACAGAAGTGTTTGAAACAAAATAATTAATGGTTGATTTTATGGTTGTCTCATTAAAACATTTTAATTGCTGCAAGAAAAATACATTGTGTTCATAGGCAACCATAATTTAGCTAAAGTCTAAAATGTGTATAAAATAAAATAAAGGATATAGTGAGCTATTGTTACCTTGTTTCTGATTTCTTAATGCAGTTAAGACAAAATGCAGGAGACTAGATGATAGTTTTGTTGTAAATTTGGCTTCAATTATTATTTTACATTGTGCATATAAATGATTAAGAGAAGAAAGGTTACATCTATTTTTATGAATCACTTCCAGAGACTAGCATAACATTTCAAGTGCATTCAAACACTATGTATTATCCAGAATAAAAATTTCCTCAATGAAATTGACTTTGAATTTACGTATCCGTCATTTCGTTGAAAATTAATTTGAAAAATCATTTTTGTGCTTAAATGTGGAAGAACTCTGGCCTGATTTATGGGTGGTGTCCATCTCAGGAGACTTATATGAGCATCTTTTTTAGAAGATGGTAGCGTTTCAATGGAAATAAAGCAACCCATTTTGAGATGTTAGCAGACTGTGGCGGAAGTTTCAAGTCTACTGCAGACTGATTGCTCATGTAGTCAGGGGCTGAACTGTTGGAAATATAGCCACCTATTTACTTATAACTGCTTAAGTTGATATGGACATTTCACCAGTTCACTCAAATGATACAGAAAACGATGCAGTACAAACCGAATGGCAAATTCAGGTAGCAAGGAAAGAATCCAAAAAGTGATTAGTCCTTCATACGTAGTAATGTACACATTTATTATGTGTAGTCTGGACTTCAAGAACATACCTTATAGGGGGAATTTAGCCAGAAAGTTGAGTGAACTGCATCAAACAATCTTTAGCTGTCTGAATGATCCTACCCAAGAGTCTCTCTCTCTCTATGTGGTCATGCAGCCACTGAATTGTACAATGATTCTGCTGTGCTTTCTGCAAAAAGACCCTGAAGATTCTGGTTCACTTGGACAATTCCCAGTGGACTTGGAAAATAGCATATAAGAAGATATCCAACAACATGAAGGAACGGCTTCTTAAAATGCACTATCAAGAAGCAGAGAAAGGTTTAAAATTGTTATAAAAAATCTCTTGAGCAACATTTTTGTTTAACTAATGCGCATTTGATCATATCCTCACGTACTTTCTCTGTGTTTAGAACTAGATTCTTTTGGCCATTGAGTATTTTGAAATGAATCCCACTGTACAATGATTAAAAAGACTTCCTGAAGTCGCTAATGTGTTTTAGAAGTACTTCCAAAATCTGTGGGGGTTGGAATGGGAATACAGAACAATTTTAAAAATGCATGGATTGAAAAGACCTGGTTGTCAGAATTGTTTGAAATATGAGCCTGGTCAGCTGACTGAAAAAAGGAGGAAAGTATTATGTACTCTGCTCTTATTTATGAGTTATGAAAGCATAAGATTCTTAAGAAAATATTTCCCATCCAAATAATCCCAATCCACTAATCCTCAGACAAAATAAAAAGCAAAATTACTGAATTGATGCCCCCCCCCCCAAGAAATTATCTACTTTAATTTCTTCTACTCATCCCTTTTTAACAGTTAAAAACTAATTTCCTCCAAAAATTTATTTCTGTGTAAATATTCATTATGCTGCATATGAGCACATCCCTACATGAATTTGGGGTAGGACATTCTGGACAATTTTATATCAAATTAAATCTTGAGCAGTATGAAGCAGGAAATGTGATAGACAGATGACAGAGAACATGTGGGGGGAGAGAGGAGGGGAAAGAATGAAAATTATTTATGTGATAACTTATTAATACTTTCTGAAGGACACTTTAAATATATACCATTGTATTTTCTGCAATCCAGTTAAACAACAAAACTGACTGTATATTAGTTTAAACTCTTCGGCCAAGGCAATCAATTCTTTAAAAAAATCCAAAACAGATAATCCTTGATTAGCAATTACAATCGGGACCAGTCAACTTTGTTGTTAAGCAAAGTGTTCACTAAATGAAATTGAAACTGTGCTTATGATCTTACCTTTGCTCTACAGGCCTGTGAAGATCGTAAATGTGAGGGTTGATCATGCAGTTATTTTTTTTATTAATATCATAACAGCAAATGTTTGCTAAACAAGGCAAATATAATAAGGAATACCTGTAATTGTTTCACACAAAACGGCTTCTGAAGTTTGTCAATTATCAGGATTAGGATGTTACCAATATATCTGGGCATCAGAACTTAATTATTTCTTTTTAAAAAAATGAAAATACTTAGCTTTACTCCTTAACAAAGCTTACTTTGTTACTCCTTAACAAAGCTTACTTTAAAATAAGTCAGTCTAGGCCGCTCTTATTTGTATATTATCTGTACCAATACTTATCAAAAATGACAGTAAATAAAAATAATTTTATTACAATGAAAATAATTCAGAGAAACAGAAATCCAAGCCATTCTCTTTAAAATGTTTTCCAGTCAATTGTCTAAACTTGATTTTTGAAAAGTCAATGAATTTTCTGCAATTGATTATCATGGACAGAAGCCCAAGAAGCCTAAGCAGAATGATCTTTGCTGGCTAAACAATTTATTCACAAAATAAGTAGACTGCTTGCTATTGAGCCCAACTGAATTATTCATTTAGCACTTCTTTATGTTTGCTAATGAATCCATTTTAATTCTTTCAGTGTAGGGACAATTCATAAGAATTCACTAAATAGATGCTCCAAATAAATTGTATGCATGGTATACTTTGGCCAAAAATAAAATAAAATCTGAAGATGGTGTCCTTAATACCAGGCAATAAATTCATGCTTTTTATTTTTCTATTTCAGATCTGACTGGATGAAAACAAAAATCTATTTAAATTAATGTCCAAAATATAAGCTACAAATACAGCTAAAAGCTGTGCTTGCAAATAAATATACATACAACTATGGATAATAGTTGATTAGAAAAAAAAATAGATTAGAATCATTTTGAACTAGTTGACCCTCAGCATGAAAAGCTGTGGAAGTTACTTTTCTACTTCAAATGTTAATAAAAATGTGACAGTGCCCATTTCTAATGGGGAGAGAATAAATGGACATAAACTGAAAGTAGAAGTCCAGAAACTTACATTACAGGATTCCCCCATTTATAAAATGAAAATAGTGGTCTCCTCATAAAAACTTGACTGAGTCATTGATTGACTGACTGATTAATTGATTACATTTCTCTCACAATGTTTCTGAGGCAACTCAAGCTGGCACACAGGAAGACAACAATCCTGAGGGAAGTTTTGGCTGAAATGTGGGTAAGCCTGAAAACATCAGCCAGTTCCATGGTGGTATGAAAACTTGAATTTTGATTTCCTTGGTCTATAGTGAATGTATCAGGGAAAAAGACATTAATATACATCATCATCATCATTATTGTTGTTGTTGTTATTATTATTATTATTATTATTATTATTATTATTATTATACACAAAAATGACAGTATACACAGCAGACGAGATAACCATGCTGGGTTTCGTATCATAAATCACTACTCAAACACTTCCCAAGTATTTAGGACTGTGTGATGTATCAGCGGATTATGCAAGCAGATTCCAGTAAGGTGGCCTTCTGCAGTTGACCAATGGTGATTTTGTCAGTGCCAATTGTTTTTAAGTGCTTGCCTAGGTCTTTAAGCACAGTACCCAGTGTGCCGAGTACCACTGGAACCACCTGCACTG
This sequence comes from Pseudonaja textilis, assembly GCF_049901715.1. NCBI lineage: Eukaryota > Metazoa > Chordata > Lepidosauria > Squamata > Elapidae > Pseudonaja > Pseudonaja textilis. The sequence goes on from NC_141991.1 coordinate 77,505,403, forward strand.
GTTTATGCCAGAGTCTCTACAGTTCAATTCTCAAGTCCTGATATCTGGTGACTTTTTCAAGTTGTTTCTCATCGATTCTGCTGTCACCAGGTACGGCAACGTCAACGATCCACACTTTTTTCTTCTCCACAATCGTGATATCCGGGGTATTGTGTTCCAACACTTTGTCAGTCTGCATTCGGAAGTCCCACAGTAGTTTTGCACACTCATTTTTGACCACTTTTTCACGCTTATGATCCCACCCATCATCATCACCATCATCATCATCATCGTTGTTGTTGTTGTAAAATTATATTTGCGTTATTTCTTTAAAAGACAAAACCTTAATTACAAATTAGAGGGATTAGAAAACCTTAAGTCTTTTATAATACATGCATTTTATAACACCTAAAGTGTTAAAACACTTTCATATTCTACTTCTCTACTGATGGTTCTGCCAGGATCTTTTCCACCAAGAAAAAGAAGCCTATTAAACAAAGTCAAGATGTGTTCAAAGGCTATATTAAAGACAGCATGGACAAAGGAAGCTGGGAGCAGGAGAAAATGTAAGGAAGAATCTGGAGGAAAGCCCACTTGACTGGAATCCTGTAAGGAAACAACAACGGTAATTGGCCTCAATTTCAGAATATTAAATGTAGGAAGATTTACTACTGGGCACTTCTGAAAAAGCTTGCCAAGACTTGCCCAAGCAGACTCTGAGAATCGGACATGATTGAACTGAAGGTGGGGAGGATAGGATGTAACACCCATCTTGTGCAGACCTAAGAAAAAAAGTACTCAAAAGTCCTTTGAGTCAAGCTTCTGAACACATCCATACTGTATTCTGACAATAATATGAAAGTGGTTTCCCTTTACTTTTTCCAAAATGCTTGTGTTAGATTTTGTTTTAATTTTCCAGTGTAGGCTATAAAGGTTGGCTTAATAAGGTGCCATCATTTCAAATGAGACAGCATTTCAGAGCAAAGGACTTTGATTAAGGGTCACTCTGCTAGAATTTACACCCTTAGTGCATTTGTACAGGGTATGAGTGCATTCCACCTAACTGAACACATCACTCACAGGTGTAATCTACATCTGTGTAACTGTATTTACAATTGTATCCTTCATCATTTCATTTTGATTATTCCACAACTCCGCCATCACAGATAGTAGCATCCAGCTGTCCTTATCTAACCTCAAAAAAAAAAACCACACAAAAAAACAAAATCTAATTAGTACTCAATGAGGCACCTAGGAATCCAATCTAGGAAATTGAAAAAAATCAGAAAGTAATAGAAAATTGCTTGTGTTGTTGTCAAACCAAATCAAACTAAATCCTACAAAACTTTTGATGGTTTTAAAAGGGCTGTTAAAAACTGAACTTTTCCTGACAGCATTTTAGTGATGCTTTTCTATGCCATCTCCTACTTTTTTTCTAACTTTGTTATTTTTTTAGTTCCATTCTATAGGTGGTGGTTAATTTTATTATATGATTGCTTATCATTCGAAGCCACTAAACATTGCAAGACAAAAAAAAATCCAACAATAAATTATAAAAGAAATGTTGATTGAATCACTAGGAATCAGGTGTGCTGTTTCTTTTATTCCCTAACTTAAAAAAAAATACTGAGACACTTCACCATGCAAAAGAAATACTTTCATAAAATAATATAATTGCGTTATTGCCTACATTTAATCAAGCAAAGTCTTATTGCCTGCTTTCCAAATAGATGTAGAACTTGGCAGTGAGTGAAACTACAGTATTACTATCCCACACTAACTTGGACAAAACGCTTTTTAACCTCTTACATTGACTTACAACAATTTAAAACCCGATTACTTCGCCATGTTTTAATCCCAAGCACCTCTGACTTGATAACGCGAAAACACACCTCCGACCTATATATGCAGACCGCAAAGTAAAGAAAGTGGATGGAATCCCAAAGAGGATAAATCCACATCGTTCTTACTTTTTTCTCCATAGGCAAGGAGAGTAGCTAGAAAAGGAGGCGCGCTTGTTTGTTTTATTCTAGAGTTTTGAACTCTGCAAAAAGTAAGCTCTATAGTCTCAACCGAAAATAAAGCCGCGGTAATGTATTTTTCTTTTTTTCCGTGCAAAATGAAGAGCCCTCCCGGGTATTCTTGAAAGTTTGTTAAAGGCAAGTCAAGGGAAATTTCTGGCCAAACTTGTGGGGGTGTTTAAAGCGCGCCACATTTCAGAGCCGCTAATTAGAAATCCCCCTCACAGACACACACACACACCGCATCTAACGCGGCAGGTAGAAGAGAATGACAGGAACTCGATGCCCCCTTTGACACTATTATGATCGCGATTATTTATTCCTCATTCTATTCAACGGGCAGGGGGTCGAGTTCCCCCGGCCGGCGACGTCGCTTTTGTTATTTCCTGATGCCTTCAGCCCCCATCACGTCGTGCTTCATTCACCGAGGCTCAGAAAAAAGCCCTGCCCTCCCCAAAAAAGAAGAACAATAAAATCAAACCAAAGACAAAAAAAGGGAGAGACCCGAAAAAAGCCAAGCGGGCGCCCTCGCCCCCACCCCCCAATGCCCGTTTGGCGCAAGGTTGAATGGCCGGCGGTTACGCTCTCTTCCGAGCGGGAGGGTCCGGCTCGCCAGGGCTCCTTTGGTGGGGGGGGGCTTGTGCCTCCGGCCCAAAGGCTAATCACTTTGTTCCTCCCTGGCCTACCCCCCTGCTTCCCCTTTTAATAGACTAATGAAGCTCAAAGGAGGAGACTTAGCCTAGTGATAGCTCACGTGGCTCGCCGGCCGTGCTCGCTCGCCATTGGGTCGCCGTAATTATAGGCACACTCCCGGGAGAGAACGGAATCCTCGGCACATAAATTATGCAAACGAAGGAAAGTGCAGCACGGGGCAGACCTGATGCCTCGATTCATTCATGCCGCCAGAGCTCGCTTGGGGGAGGGAGGGGAGAGGGGAAGAGGAGGGGGTCGCGCAAAAAAAAGAAGGAGAGGGGGGGGGCGGCGAAGGGCGAGATCTATTGTTTTACAAGGGTATATAAGATTTCTGAGGCCAGTCGTGTGCCAAATTCGCTGCTCGCGCGACCTGATAGCGGCAGAGAGATTCCCTCTGACAAACGGGAGGGCTGTCGCGTGTCCTCTCCTTTCGCTTTCAGCAGAAATCCGGGTTTCCAAATTAACGTTTGGAACTTGGGCGGGCAGGCGGGCGAGCCAGCCGGCCGGCGTGCGTCGTATGCGTGGACCGCCGCCCTGAGAGCGCTTGAAGTGAGTATGAAGCACACACACACACACAAAAAAAAAAGCACAGACGGAGCTGTTATTGCTGGCCGGCTTCTGAGATAAATTAGGACGCTTAGATAGGAGGGGCTGCAATTCGGTTATCTTACGCATTAAAAAAAAATACTCTTGGATTTCCAATTGTTCTTGAGAGGGGACGACCCCAGCGCAAAAGAAAAAAAAACCCTCTTGTTTGATTCTAAGTTTAAATTCTGGACTTTGTTCAACTTCCACCCAGTTTGTTTGCCTTGGAAATTTATTTTAAGGACTATTCACCCTTTCTCTTGAAAAGTATTTCCCCCTTTCCACTGTACCTCATTTTTCAGTTCCTTCCGTTTTTCACCTTTGGCTAAAATCTTCCTTCTTCACCAACCTGGTAGCTTTCAAATCTCTGGATGTGGGTGATGGGAGCTGTATCATCACATTTTCTGAGTATGCAGCCTTAACTCACCCCACCTTCTTCTTCTCACAGGATGTCCTCTGCTTTGGAGACCAGCTACTCTGACCTTGACAACAGCAGTGACGTGTCCTTCTGTATCACGGATGATGAAGGGAGCCTTGGGGGCCTACAGATCCCTTCCCTGGCCTTTCCCAAACACCTTGCCTCCCCAGAGCCTGGCTCCCAGAGGTGCGAAGAAGAGAAAGAGCGGGGGAAGAGGCGTAGGGGCCGTACCAAGGTCAAGAACGAAGCTGTCCTTCACACCATCAAAAAGACCAGGCGGGTCAAAGCCAACGACAGGGAACGGAATCGAATGCACAATCTCAACGCAGCCCTGGATGAGCTCCGGAGTGTCCTGCCCACCTTTCCAGATGACACTAAGTTGACTAAGATTGAGACCCTGCGCTTTGCCTATAACTACATCTGGGCCCTTTCGGAAACTCTGCGGCTGGCGGATCAGTGCCTTCAGAAAAACCCCAAAGAAATGGTGCTGCCCAGTTTCTTGGGCTCCAGTGATCCACCCAGCCCTGGCAGTGATGCTGGATCCTGGATTTCCACAGCATCTCCTGCCACCTCTTCTCTCTCTGCCTGCACTTCAAGCCCCAGCAGCCCAGCCACCTCTGAAGACTATTGTTATGGGTCTGGTGATGGTCTCTTCACCTTCCGCAGCCTGCCCAAAGACTTGCTGCAGAATACTGCTTGTTTTGTGCAATATCATTAGAAGGCGGAAGGCAACTTGTGACCAAGGGTACTCGCCTCCCACAAGCAAAAGTTCCCAAGCAGCCAGTGCTTATTCTGGGGACTTGATCCAGCTGGGTTTTTTTTCTAGATATAACAAGCAGGCTGGTGGAATTTTACCTTGATTTCTCAAATAATCAAAGCCCTGTATTTTTCCATTCTAAAAGTCAAGGGTGAACAACACTGGGAGGGTGTGCATCTATTGTACATCAAGATAGGGAGGCTGTGATAAAGCAGTGTTTAGGCTGGCCTATAACCTAGCCTTTTGAACAAACCTTTCCCCACTGCTATAAAAGCAGGCTTTAGCCCAGAGCATAGCTTTATTTCTCTCCCTGCTTTCTTTTTAAAGATTTTCTTCTACCACTTTTCCTTTTGCACTTTTCTACATTTCACAAATCCCACTTTGTTTCTTTCCTTTTCAGTCCTGAGCTCTTGGGGGCATCCATGTGATTTAGGGAAGAAGAAGAAGAAGAAAATCGGGAGGGGGGGGGGCGCGAAGGACAGATTTGCTGCTACAGACAAGGTGAAAAGTCAATTTTACAATTTGTAGCACTCTAATGAAGAAAAATGAGCATGAAAATTTGGTTTGAACGCCCTGACAATGCAATGAAAGGGCTTAGAGAAGGTGGATTCAGCTGGGTGCATGGACCTCCTGCTAGTGACTTAGCGTGCCAAATGCCCAATAGACTCCTAAAGCTCAGGATGCAGTTTTGCCTCTCCCAGGCAAAGCTCTGAACCCCCAAGATGATCATCAGTCCTGAAAGAAGGCAAACTAGAAACTCAAGTTATCTGTTGTGGCTCTTGACTTTCACTGCTGTCTTGTACTTGAGTAGAACCAGAGATGGGGCATTCACCTACCGGCTCCAATGTTGGTTTAATTTATTCAAAAACTTTCATTCCTAGGGAAATTGTATTTTTGTAAATAAAGAGCTTTATTCTTATGATATACATTATCTTAAAATCAGATGCTGTACTTTTTTTAAAAAAAAGGTTGGATGTAAATAAACATCTTTAACATTTGTAACTTCTGTGCCTCTTCATTATTATTTTCTTTCTCTCCCCACCCACAGCTTCTACGTTTTTTATTTATTTATTTTTATTTGTCAATTACAAGATAATAGGTATAAGTATTATATATTATGTTCCTAAAATGTATTTCTGTTTAGAAAAAAAGAGGAGATGCATTCTATTAATGAACTGGGAAATTGCACAGATAAAAATTAAAAAGCACTTACCTGTAAATCAGTCTTAACTTTACAGAATTCTCCTGCATCACCTAAACTTTAAACCCGAGTAGAGGCCATTAATGCTCACAAGAAAGCAAATTAAAAGTGTTAGCCTCAGTTTAGCTCTCAGCATGAGACTACCTGTGGGGATGCACACTTTAAAAAGAGAAAGGGAGAGTTCTTTTGGTGCAAGAAATATCAGCTGGCAACAGATTTTCAAAGAAAAAGGGATTAAAAGGATCAATAAAAACTGACAATTATGTAGAAAGAGGAAAGTGACAGGTGGATGCCTAGAGCATTGGGGCTTTATATTTTTGCCCTTTTAGAAGCAACACTAAAGCTTTCTTAAAGATTTCAAGCTTTTAATCCTTTCTACATTTTAAAAAATGGCTTGAGTCTGAATAGTTAAACAACAAACATCCCCATTTGACATGACTTCCAAATGTTTGTTCTTTTTTATTATTACAAAGTCTTGATGAAAGTGTTAAGAGAGGTATTCCTAGTTTTATCACATACACTCTTACATTTTAACAGCCAACATTGTATACTTTTGCAACATGCATCAAAAGTATTGAAACACTACACTAGAACTCTAGGAAACATTAAAGTAAGAACTGCCAACCATTCACATTTATGAATGATCCAGGATATAAATATATGTCTTCTTAAGCCAAATCAGTTATGTCTGGGCCATAATAGCAAGGGGAATTGTTCACTGTGACCTTTTATTAGTTTTGTCTCATTCTTTAGGCCCTTTCCCTTGTCTCCTTTTGTACCTTCTTTTAGTCAAAATTTAGCTTGTGACTAAATTATACATGGCAGAAGTATGTCATTGTATTTGCCCTTGCATATCAACTGGTAGAGTAGGAACAACTATAGGAATACGTTTAATTCATGAGCTATCAAGGGATGGCATCTCCAAAGCATTTTGATGTAGACATAGTAGTAAACATTATTTAAGAAATAATAGCTCCTGGAAGCTCATTAAATCTGAATCAAAATTTACTTAGCTTGCCCTAGGGATGTCAATAGAAACAACTCCAAATTGGATTAATCTAAAATCAAACAATTACAGAATTCTTAAGTTCTATATTCTAGGTATGATCACTAAAATAGAGAATCCCTATTTTCAAGGAAATTACTGGTATTCCTTCTGTATTTCAACATGGACATTTTAGAAAATTCATTTTAGAAAAGTTCCAAACTTGTTGGAATAAGGATTGTGAAGCAGATCTAATCTTTCACTAGTTACAACTGCCGAGATTTCTGTTTTCTGATGTACGTAATGTGCATTACACGTATACATTGGATTTCCCAGGAAAGGGGACTATAATAAATCAACATGCAAAGATTATGTAAAATATTCATATTTCAAAAGAGTGTGTAAGAATGTGCTAGTATGACCAGCCATATGTACTTACAGCATCTGGGACTACTTCCCTCACTGAAAAGTAATGAAAGTCCTATCATGTCCTTGCCCCAAGGAAGTCAGTCTTTTGTGCTGTACACAGACACACAATTTCTTCTTTGGGATAATTTGCTACTTGAAATCATGCTAGATCTGCATTCCACCCCCCCATCCCCCCCAACAATCCTGTTGTGATTTAGGACTGCTGTCAAACCCTAATTTTTTTAAAAAATGAGTGGGAATCTAATGTAAATTAGAAGCCCCAACCTGTTTTTTGTTTAGATGTCTTCATTTTGGGTGGCCTTTGTTTGTCTCTGAATACATTTGTGTTATTACTACTTTTTGTAGGTTTTTAAGGGGTCTGTGTGTTTTATTTTAATGTTTTTACTGTAGGAAAGGCATGCCAGCTAGTTAGAGTCTTTCTGGATTGCAGCAGCAGATAAGCCCAATAAATTAATAAAGTCAAGAAAAACAGTGTCTTTGAGCACTGTTAACACACTTGCTCAGCACATACTTTCTGCTGTGCACGATTGGTTTTGCTTGGGAGATTGTTCACCCACTGAGCAGAAGCTCAATTGCTTTGCCTTTGTATGTATGTCACACTGTGGGTGAAAAGACTGTCAGGTTGTGATCTGAAGCACAGCAGACAAAGAAAAGAATGGCTAGTCTTTGGGGAAAGATATAAGAATGGATTAACCCCCACATTGAAACCTGGAGAAATAAACTTATGGGCTTGAAAATTGTTTTCACTTTACCTCTTCTATGTTTTCTCCATTGGAATTGTCCTACTCGCTCTCCTTAATAGCCGACATAGGGTGTGCAAGAAGGATTTGCAGCTCCCATTATGCAGGAAGGTTCCTAAAAGGGAATCAGTCCAGCCTTTTGCTTTAGAGCTTATGTCATTTCTATAGTGGAGGATAAATCCTCTATTTGGACTCCAGCAAGAGGTCCCTCCAATCCTGCTGTAGGTGCACGTGTCTCGGATACAACACTGGTTTTTTTTTCCTTAAGCCCTTAGGAGACGCACCAGGAAACCCATCCCAAAGCCATACTCACATCCTGTTTCAAGAAGAGTGCATATGCTTTCTTAAGCATGCAGCTGGCAGCAACACTAAGGACATAACGCAACCACCGCCATGCTCTGGCTCAAAACAATGAGGCTAAACTTGTAACTCCTCTCTCCCTAGGTACAAAAATTAATGAGCATTTCCCTCTGCCCAAAATTGACACAATCAACTTTATCATCCCATCTCTCTTGTGCAGAAAAGAAAGGGATGTCATCTGTGCAATTTAGAAAATTTACAGCTAGAGTGAAAAGACTACTGTTACACTTTTCAGCTAGAGAGAAATCTTGAGAAATCAAAAACTGATAGCCTGACTTAACAGATAACAGATCATCAGAGTTGGAAGGGACCTTGTAGGTCATCTAGTCCAACCCCCCTCCCAAGCAGGAGACCCTACACCATTTCTGAAAAATGGCAGTCCAATCTCTTCTTGAAGGTCTCAAGTGATGGCACTCCCACAACTTCCGAGGGCAAGCTCTTCCATTGGTTGATTGTTCTCACTGTCAGAAAGTTTCTCCTTGTTTCCAGGTTGAATCTCTCCTTGTTCAGTTTTCATCCATTATTCCTTGTCTGGCCTATGGGCACTTTAGAAAATAGCTTGACCCCTTCCTCTCTGTGGCAGCCCCTCAAATATTGGAAGACTGCTATCATGTCTCCCCTGGTCCTTTTCTTCACTAGACTAGCCATGTCCAGTTCCTATAACCATTCTTCATATGTTTTAGTCTCCAGTCCCCTAATCATCCTGGTTGCTCTTCTCTGTACTTTTTCTAGAGTCTCAACATTTTTTTTATAATGTGGTGACCAAAACTGGATGCAGTACTCTAGCTATGGTCTTAGTAAGGCTGTATAGAGTGGCATTAGTACCTCACTTGATCTTGATTGTATCCCTCTGTTAATGCAATTTAGGATTGCACTAGCTTTTTTGGTGGCTGCTGCACACTGCTGGCTCATATTTAGCTGGTTGTCCACTAAGACTCAAAGATCCCTCACAGTTACAGCTATTGAGCCTGGTTTCACCCAGGCTATTTGTGTACTTTTGGTTTTTCTTGCCTAAGTGTAGGACTTTACTTTTCTCTACATTGAATTTCATTTTGTTAGATACAGCCCAGTGTTCTACTCTGTCAAGATCCATCTGGATCTTGAGCCTATCTTCTTGGGTGTTAGCTATTCCTGCCAGCTTAGGATCATCTGCAAATTTGGTAAGTTCCCCTTCTATTCCCTTGTCTAAGTTGTTAATGAAGGTATTGAAGAGTACTGGGCCTAAGACAGAACCTTGTGGCATCCCACTGCTTACTTCCCTTCCCACTGCTTACTTAGACCCATTAAGGACTGCTTTCAGTCTTCTACTCCAATAACTAAGTAACACACACACACACACACACACATCTGGAAGGAGAAAAAGGGCTGAAAACAGGGAACAAAATAACAACCTCCCCCTCCTTTTTTGGTTGGGAAGACTAAACACATATTTTGATGAACTGTTGGGTGGGGGGAATCTACTATCCTTCTCTAAGTCTCACAGTAAACCTATGGCCCAAAGAGATGGTGGGTTCTCTTCACTGGATATTCAACAAGGTGTCAGACAGCCTCACCCTGGTGTATTTCTGCTCTGAACATAGTCTCAGCAATAGTCTAAAGGCTCCTCCCAATTCTATGATTTAAAAAAAAAAAACCACCCATGCAATGACCCATCCCAGATTGTGTAGTTCTAGTTCATTTCTTATACAGAAAGAAGTGAGGCTTCTTTCAAAGCAGATGCCTTGGAATATCCATCAATTTATTTGCTTTATATCTTTCATCACAGAGTTTTCTTGCTTAGGTGCCCTCCTGAATGAACCGTTGCAATGAGTTCTACATGTTCTTCGAGGCTGCCCTTGACTAACTGTCCATGATGCATTGGTGAAGGCAATTATGAGCATTTCTCGATACAGCCATTTTAAGCTTTTGCTATGCTGAGTTATACTTGTTCTCAGTAGACTTCTGGATGCTCTTCAAGTTACCAGTTATTACCTTAATAGCCCTTCTTAGCATGAACCAGGATAGTTGAAAGATTGTCTTTCCCCAGTGATTTCTACCCATCTTTTTATATCTGGCAGAAGGGGCATCCACGTCCTGTTGATTAAATAATGCATTTGACACGGTCCAAGAAGTCTTCATTTTCTGCTACTGCACCTGCCCTCCAGAACATCTTATCACCTGAGATCAGGTTGGCCTCAGCCTTGCTGGCTTTCCAGAAATCAATGAAGATCTAGAGGTCTGCCAGGCATGAGGTTCGGTGGATTGATACTATGTTACCTATTTTTAAACTTTCAACTGCCAATTCTTTTTCAAATGATATGTCTGAATGATATGTTTTAACAGTTTCAGAGTGTGCTTTTATTTGCCACTCAGAATAGTTGGCTAGAGGGACAGCCATAAAAATTTAAATATATTAATAAACAAATGCACATAGTGTTTATTCCCCCTATTTTTCCTCACGCAGTAACAACCCTGGGAGGTTGATTGGGATGAGAAGTCACCCAATGAGCTTATGTGGCTGAGGATAGATTAAGATCTGGATCTCCCCAATCCTAGACCAACTAAACACATTGGCTGTTTTATTATTAAATGACTTATTAGAATAAAATAATGCATTCAGCGACATTCATTACTTTAATAATAAACATAAAATGTGAGGTTATATTTTCTGCAACTAAAGCTGGCCGTTTCACTTTCCTCATTAATATCTGTGCATTAGATCTTGAATTTTAATAATGAGAAGTTTCAGCAAGAGATTAATAACTGACAGCCTAATCCATTGCAGCACTTAATCACATTGGGATTTTTTCCCCTGGGAAGTGATATATGAACACACCCTTAATAATTACTATTTCTGAAATAGTACGCAAAAATCAGATGCAAAATCAACATTTTCAGAGGTAATTGAAAGTAAGATTTACAATGCTGCAGCACCGCACACATTGAATAGTTCATATACTGCACTGCAGTATAAAGGAACATCTGTGACAGACGCCAGCCTACAACTAGATCCCATTATTATCCACCAAATTCAATACTTCCTATCGTTTGCAGCTTCCCTGCTGCCAACTAGACTATTTGTTGAAGAACTAAAGCATCTTTATTGCTGGTGTTAAACCTTGAACAATGCTTGAATTTCAACAATTAGCAAGACCATCTCTGTGAGGGATCTTCTTGACTCATAATCTGCTGTAAACTTGATTTACTGTCGACTTTCTCTGAATGCCTCCCTTAGTACCTGTGAGCACATGAAAGATAATACTATAATTATAGATCTCAGTCACTCTAATGACCCATTAAGATTGATTTGTATAGTGGTTGGGGATTATAAAGGTAGAAGCAGGTGAGAATTCAAAGTTTGGTATGAAGTCTTTTCTCACTGGTGGCATAGGACATGCAAAAGAAATCATTTGGGGGAATTAATAAAGCAAAGACAGCAATAACTATAAAGACCCAAAATAAAGTTGCTCCATTTTAACAGATCTCTCAAGGATTTCTGTGAACCAAATATCGGATGTATTTTCAGCTGGCATATGTGATCGTAATGTGGGAAATCCACCACTTACCACCCACTCGTAGTCCTGCAGTTCAATTTTCCTGGTTCCTAAAGGCTCTCTTTCACAAATTGAGGTACTGAAATTCAGCATTAAGGAACAGGAATTCACTGGTATGAAATGAGGGGTATGAAGTGGGGGAGAGATGTTTTACACAGAGATCCAAATCCAAGGACAGTCAAATGTGTTTACCCTTGTTTAGTTTTAAAGAATCTACTTTAACTAATCCTCTAAACCCTCTGTAAGAAAATAAGGTCAAAAATGTCACATGGTTATTTAGAAAATCTGCAGTGCCTTCTCCAGTGCTGCCAATCAACCATCTGCCATTAGCCTAGAGCAGAAGCAAGCTACATTGGACTAAACGGAGTTGGGCAACAAATGAATTGGAAAATCTTCCAGCCTTTTGGTTAGGAGAATCAAATCCCTTGGCCCAAGGTAGCCTTGAGTAAACATATGAGTTTTGATGGGAAGTAGTAGCCAAGAAGCCTTTTCTTCCTTTGATTTTTCCCTTTTGTTGAAAGCAGATGACATTTTGGTTCAGTACTTACATCTTGAGTGTATGTTGTGGATTGTCTGTCACAAAATGTCTATTGTTAGGAGCCGTGGTGGCGCAGTGGTTAGAATGAAGTACTGCAGGCTACTTCTACTGACTGCTGACAGTTCGGCAGTTCAGTTCTCACCAGCCCAAGGTTGACTCAGCCTTCCATCCTTCTGAGGTTGATAAAATGAGGAACCAGATTGTTGGGGGCAATATGCTGACTCTGTAAACTGCTTAGAGAAGGTTGTAAAGCACTGTGAAGTAGTATATAAGTCTAAGGACTATTTCTATTATGCTAAGACATTCATTTAGTAAAAGGAAAACTGAAGATTTACTCTTACTAGTTTCCTAAACTATTAATACTAAAAAAAAAACACCCTATCAGCTTGGCAGTTACTTCAAAAGAATCCCTGAAATAATATTTTACTTTAGGAAAGAGTATTAACAGAATATTAAACAAGAAAAGGAAATATAAGAATTGGACCAAAGATAATGTGCAAAGATAAAAAGTTATGGAAAGCTAGCATTAGGCTTTCTTAATTCTTAACACCTGCCTTTAACATTTTCCACTTATTACTTCATATTCTTTTTTGACACTTTCCAATACTTATCTCACAAAAGAAGATAAGGGGATAAGATATGTTTATGTATGGTCTTGAAAATGATGTGACATGTTTATAATCATACAGTTTAGTAAAGGACTGGGAATAATTGGCTGGCTGGCTGGCTGGTAGGCTAAACAAATATGTATTTTGCTGATCTGTGACCAAGTAAAAATTGATTGACTGATTAACAAATATGGAATTAGTAAATGCAACAGAAAGAATGACTTAATTTACCTTGTAGCGATGAAAAGATCTGAACATCTCAATTATACTGTGAAATATACAGTCAAAAATTAGAATTAGAATTCTTTTTTATTGGGCAAGTGTGACTGGACACACAAGGAATTTGTCTTGGTGAAAATGCTCTCAGTATTCATAAAAGAAAAGATACATTCGTCAAGAGTCAAGAATCATAAGCTACAACACTTAATAATAGTCATAGGGTACAAATAAGCAATCAAATCATACTAGGAAACAGTCAATATAAATCATAAGGATACAAGTGACAAAGTTACAGTCATACAGTCAAAAGTGTGAGGGGATGGGTGATAAGGAGTGATGAGAAGATTGATAGTAATAGTAGTTCAGGCTTTGTAAATAGTTGGACAGTGTTGAAGGGATTATTGGTTTAGCAGAGTGATGGCATTCGGGGAAAAAACTATCCTTATGTCTAGTTGTTCTGGTGTGCAGTGCTCTATAGCATCGTTTTGAGGGTAAGAGTTGAAACAATTTATGTCCAGGATGTGAGGGGTCTGTAAATATTTTCATAGCTCTCTTTTTGACTCGTGCAGTACACAGGTCCTCGATAGAAGGCAGGTTGGTAGTAATTGTTTTTTTCTGCAGTCCTAATTACTTTCTGAAGTTTGTGTCTGTCCTGTTGGGTTGCAGAACAAACCAGACAGTTATAGAGGTGCAGATAACAGACTCAATAATTCCACTGTAGAACTGTATCAGCAGCTCCTTGGGCAGTTTGAGCTTTCTGAGTTGGCACAGAAAAAACATTCTTTGTTGTGCTTTTTTGATGACATTTTTGATGTTAGGTGTCCATTGTAATATGATAGAACCTAGGAATGTGAAGGTCTCTACTGTTGATACTGTATTGTCTAGTATTGTAAGAGATGGTAATATGGGAGGGTTTCTCCTAAAGTCTACCACCATTTCTATGGTTTTGAGTGTGTTCAGTTCCAAATTGTTCCAGTTACACCATGAGGCTAGTTGTACAACCTCCCGTCTGTATGCGGATTCATCGTTGTCTCAAATGAGACCAATCACTGTTGTATCATCTGCAAACTTCAGCATTTTAACAGATGGATCGTATGAAATGCAGTCATTGGTATATAGGAAGAAGTGGAGAGAGCACATAGCCTTGAGCAGGGAGGGCTGTGCTATTTGTTCAGGTATCAAATGTGATTCTGCCTAGCTTCACCTGCTGCTTCCCATCTGTTAGGAATACAGACTCAGAGAAGGGTTATCTATGATGGGCAGGCTTAGAAGTGTCCAAATGGTCATCCTACCCTCTGTGGCACTTGGGCAGAAACTCCAAACCTTGGAATAAGTCTACAACATCAGAGTGTATATTAAAAGGGGCTAGGTTTTGAATTATGATTCTGGGTGCTGCTTTTGTTAGTCTGCTCCCGTTGCCACCCTGTGGACATCATTGTGCAGTTTGCAGAAGAGCGATAAGACTGAATATAACTCTTTGGGAAAAGAAACTGGTGACCCACCCCAGTATTCTGCCAAGACAGGCACTCATAACTAAGCAATGTCTGTATGATAAGAGAAGTACCCCTGACCTGAAGTTGGAAAGTAAGCTACCGAGGGGAAAAACGGTAAATTCTGGTATTTGTGTGTTGTTGTTACTGTACAGATATAACTGCATTATTAACTATAATATAGTAATAGTTGTATTAAAGCTGAAAAAACTGTTCAACTACTGATGTGATCAGAAGAAATGTTTTGTGCTGGAAAGATACGTGAAACATTGATACATGGAATGTCGGGGAAATTTGATGTTGTCAAAGCAGAACTGTCAACCCTGATATTCGGTGAACTGAATTTAGTAGAAAAGTGTAGGTTTACTTCAGATTCTTGTGGACAAGAACATCCAAAAAGAAAAAAAAATGTGGCCATTATTATTAATAAATACTGTCAAAATGGTGACAGACTGAATCCGCGATCATATGCCCCAAGCCGGCTGGATTTGGGGCTAAGCCATCCCATAGAGGTGGTGAAGAAGGGGGAGACTGCTAGCAGGGTCAAGGAGAGCTGGCCATTACTCCCTTTCCCGAAGGCGGTTGCAGCGGTGGTCAGAAATGGCCACCTCAAAGAAGAACTCGACCGGAAAAGAATGTGCAGGAAGAAGATAAGAAGAGAAAGTTTTGGTTGACTGTGTTGAACTGAAAAAGCAACAATGTAAGGTACCCTTGAATTTGAACTATAAAAAATAACATTGTTCCCAAAGAAGACTTTGAAGCAGTGAAGGAGAGAGGGAAGGGAAAGGATTTGCCTTTTTTTTTCTTCCCTTTCTTATACCGACAGCTAAGAGATTTAAGTAAGAAATTGACAAAAATCCACTTTGACATCAATAGGCATTTAAGCTGAAAATAAAATGTCAAAGGGATAATAAAGACTTTTGGATACTCAAAAACCTTTAAAAGCAGGAAAGGAGAAAAAAAAGGAAAGAATAAAAGGGTAGGATCTGGAAAAATGGAGGAGACTGCCTGGAACTAAAAGGAACTTATAGTGAAACCTTAACAGGATTCCTAAAAGATACATTCTAACTGAAACTTTGTAACAAAATAATAGAACCCCAGGAAGAGAAAGTGGAAAAAAGAAGCAAGAAGAAACAGCTTTGGATTATTTGGATTACTTAGTGATTTTTGGATTGTTGGCTATTGGATTTAAATGACTAAAATCAATTGGGTGGTTGTTTAACAGTGTTTAAAATGGCATCATTTTTAGAAGAACTGAAAATGGAACTTAAAAAAACAGAAAGAAGATGCACAAGAAGGAAGAGGTTCTTTTGGCTTCGTATTTCAATTTTTAGAAATGGAGATCTGGAACTATGGGAAACAACAAGAAAGGCTTGTAGAACAAGAAGTTCAGGACAAAGAAGAAGCCATCTTTAATGATCAAGTAACTTTATGTGAGGTAAAAAAAGGAAAGGGGAGAAAGAGAGTGAAAAGTTTAAGATTTGAAAAAAACAACCCCAAAAAAGAATAGTTTGAAAAATAATTATAATATTAGGAAGCAACAGAATAGAGGATTACAGAAGAGAGAATTAGAAGTAGAGAGACAAGGGGGCAAAAAGGAGAGGGAGAATAAGAGGGGGAAGAAGGAAGGGAAAAAGTTATAAAAGACAGAAACAAGATACAGGAAAAATGTATAAGGATTGAAAGTATAAGCCTATTTAGAGATAATGGGTGAAAATTTAATTGAAAAAGGGATTCTTCAAAGGTACATAAGATAGTATTTTTGTATTAGAAATAGAAATAATTTTAGAAAATATGAAACAATGTATGATTAAAATGATGGATAAAATACTTATGGTAATGCAGTGGAATGTTTGTTAATAAATAAATGAAACAAAGAGAATCAGAGAATGAAATTAGGAAAGGATGGGAACATTTTAATTATTATTAATGATTCATAAAAATATAAGTGAAGAGAAATATGAAAAAAACCGAATTATGGAAAGTTTATAAGCATTCCCAAGGAAGTATGATATTCAATTGAAAAGAATTGTTAAAAATGTTAAGATTCTAACCAATATTAATGATAGAATTGAATTGGAATGGAATGGGTGTTTTATTTACTATTTTTATAAATATATATATATAAGAACATAGTGTGTATTTTAAGAATGTACCAAGCAGAATTCTACTGGAAGTTATGTACTATATTGAATGTTATAATTTTAAAGGCATAAATTGAAGTTTAAATAAGAGTTGAATTGATAAAATTAAAAGATATAAAGGTGTCATACTCCAATTAGTAACTATAGGGGAAAATTTGTTTAATGAGAAAAGATAATATGAAATTGAAACAGGACAGACAAAAGTATAAATATAATAATTAGAAAGACATTGAAACTTAGAAAAAGATATATAATTGAATTTAGATATGAGATAATTAAAAATAAAGTTGAGAAAACCAAGGGAGAGGAAAAATTTAAAAAATGGAAAAAATGTTAAAATAGTAATAAGATATGGAATAGAACACAAAGATGAACATGAAATTGAGTTTGTGCCTGTATGGAGAAGTGATAACCTAGGAACATGCTATTCTCAAAAAAAGATGTTTTATTTGTATTATGTTTTGTGAAAACCCCAAATAAAATTTTTATTAAAAAAATAAATACTGTCAAAATGAATGTCCAGATACAATCCTGAAAATGACAACATGATCTCAATTTGAGTCCAGGCAACTCAATCTGTATTCAGTGATTCACTAGAATAGTTTTATGATGTTTGCCCTGTCAACCTAGCAACCCTAACCCTAACCCCCAAAAAGATAACAGTACAACAATATAAAGAATTGGAAGGGACCTTGGAGGTCTTCTTGTCCAGTCCATTGCTTGAGCAAGAAACCCTACACCATTTCAGACAAATGATTGTCCAATCTATTCTTTACAAACCTCCAGTGTTGGAGCACTGATTAATTGTTGTAACTGTCAGGAAATTGCTCCTTAGTTCTAGGTTGGTTCTCTCCTTGATTAGTTTCCAACCATTGCTTTTTGTCCTGCCTTCAGGTGCTTTGGGAGAATATCTTGACCACCTCTTCTTTGTGACAGAAGAGGCAGTCCCTTAGCTTTTGGAACACTACTATCATGTCACCCCTAGCTCTTTTTTAAATTAAACTAGACATTCCCAATTCTTCATATGTTTTAGCTTCAAGTCATCTTTGTTGCTTTTTTCTGCACTCTTTCGAGAGTCTCAACATCTCTTCTGACCAACACTGGATGAAAGCTTCCAAGTGTGGTCTTACCAAGATATAATGGTAGTCCCAGAGGCGGGATTCAACTGACGTTACTACCGGTTTGGTGATTACATTTTGTGTGTGCATGTAAAATAACCTTAGGCTGTGCCACCCGGACAGCTGAAAAGTGCTGCGCACAGGTGCGCAGCGTTAGAAAAGCCACTTTTTTCCTGCTTTTTCAACATCAGCTGTGCCATGCAAAGCAGCTGAGGTTGAAAAAGCAGGAAATAAAGGACAGGTAAGAGCCCGGGTGGGCGAGTGGGCCAAACAGCTACAAACACAGAACCAGTTCGGTATCTGCTGCTCTTCAAAGCTACCAGCTCTATATAACTGGGCAGAACTGGTAACATCCCACCCCTGGGTAGTCCTCACTTAACAACCAGTTGAAGTTACAATGCCCTTCCCCTGGTACTTACAATAGTTCGTAAGTTCCAATGGCACCCCTGCAGTGACATAATTGTATTTTTGGCATTTGGCAACCAACTCATGTTTATCGCCATTTGCAGCATCCCAAGGTTATGTGATCACAATTTGGGCATTTTTTGAGAGTTTCATGTGTTTACTTTCTGTTTCCAGCAACAAAACACCCATTGGATGAAGTGGATTTGTTTAATGACTGCTTCATTCACTTAACAACGGTGGCGTTCATTTAACAACCACTGCAAAATGATTGTAAAATTCAGTGTGGTGGTTACATGGTGACCGGCTTAATAACTATCATGACTTATGACCATAATTCTGGGTTCAAGTACAGGCAGTTCTCTACTTATAACTGAGCCCAGCATTTCTATTGTTAAGTGAGACATTTGTTAGATGAATTTTGCCCCATTTTATGACCTTTCTAGCCCCGGTTGTTAAATGAATCACTGCAGTTGATAAGTTAATCTGGTTGCTGAGTGACTCTGGCTTCCCCATTGATTTTGGTTGTCAGAAGGTCACAAAAGGGGATCACATGACCTTAGGACACAGCAATGCAGGGGTGGGATTCTGCCAGTTCGCACCAATTCTCTAGAACCGGTTGTTAACATTCTAAGCAGTTCGGAGAACCGGTTGTTAGAAGAAATTACGGGCCTAATCCTTAAGGAAGGCAGGAAGGAAACATTCTGGTGTTGCTTACAGAAACTGCCTCTCCATTAACCCTTATTACATTCTTGGCAGGACTAGACTTCCTGTCTCAGGAACTTCTCTGGAGTTTTTTCCCCCTTCTTTGCTGGTACTTTGCTTGTGTGGAGTGACCATTCAAAGTTACAATGGCACTGAAAAAAGTGACCTATGACCCTTTTTCACACTTACAACTGTTGCAGCATCCCCACAGTCATGAGAGGCCAGGCGAGGAGATGCGTACCTCGATGTGACTGATATTGAGTTGGCCACGCCCAGCCAATAACATGACCACCAAGCCATGCCTACCAACTAAGCCACGCCCACAGAACCGGTTGTTAAAAAATTTGAATCCCACCCCTGCAGCAATGGTCATAAATATGAACCAGTTGCCGAGCATCTGAATTTTTTCACCCTGCTGTTGTCTTTATTATTTATGCTCCAAAAAGATACATCCCAAAATAGCATATGTAGAAAATTATTATTCACATATGCTCTCAAAAGAGAGAGAGTGCACATTAGAAAAAATGAAACTTGCGTGAGCTAAGACAACACATGAAGGAGAAAAGGAGGAATAAATGAAGTTGCTCACAAGCTTCAAACCTTAACAAACATAAATGGGAACAGAAACCATCTTCAATTTAACCGAAGTATTTGGAATGCTGACAGAACACGACAAACATCAAACATGGTGAAACGTTCAAAGCTCATCCTTTCTGTGCAAATTCTGTGACTATGTTTAGAACTTCAAGCCTCTGGCCCTGTGCACCCAAAACATAGAACAGGGTGGGAAATCCATGGCTCTTCAGATGTTGTGGAACTATTATTCAGAACCATAGGCTCAAATTTACTATTCAGGAACCAAATAAGAACACAACTCAGGATGAAGATGAGAAGTTAACAGGGCTAAAGAGCTGGAACTAAGATACGCTTTGTGAGCTTCAAATGCACTGTTAACTTCCCAGACCTACCAAAAGGTATGGCTTTCTGGATATTGTTGAACTTCCAGTATTCATCAGTTAGCATTGTTAAACACCAGGGATAAAAGGAGTTGTATTCCAAGGCCATCTGGAAGATTATACCTCAACCACTCAAGATGGACCATAGAGTAAGCCATATTTGCTTCTCATAAAGCATCTGAATTTTGATCACATGATCATGGGGATGCTGGAAAGGTCATAACTGTGAAAAATGATCATGTCATTTTTTTTAGTGACATTGTAACTTTGAACAGTCACTAAACAAACTGCTGTAAGTCGAGGACTACCTGTATAGTCGTAAGTTGAGGACTATCTGTAATACTAATTATTAGATAAAGTACTGGAACACTGCAGGTATCAAAGGTTAAATAACATCTGGAAAAAATGTGACCTTAGTATACAAAATGGAACAGGTGATAGCAGGAATTCTACCAAGAAAACTCAATGTTTATAACATAAGAATTCTTAAACTACCTAAAAAAATGATGCCTCTATAGATTGATATCACCTAGTGGACAATACTGAATCATACTGACTATGTACTTGGCAAGCAAAGATATGAAGCCCCAATTCAGTCAGAAAATCAAGACTTTGAGCCCCTGACATCCTGACTTAGACTAAATGGAAAAGGGGGGCACACACATAGGATATTTGGTATTTTTATTTATTTCTACTGGATTTTTGCTGTTTTAGAACTGAAGATTTAGATATGGGGTTATTGTGGCTTGCCAGCAGCAGGTGCAGATGGCTGAGGTCTCAGATAGTGAGGACCCAGATGAGGGGCCTGCATCAGAGGCAGGGATCAGGCCAGGATCATCAGGAAGTGGAATGTTGCCTTCAGAGATTGTGGAGGCTGGCAGCAGTGATGAAAAGGTCCCTGAGGAGCCTGTGCCCAGTGCACATGTGCATAGGGCTGCTCAAAGGAAAGAGCAGCTGCAGCAGCACGGGCGACTCGGGAGTAAGGCTGCAAGATAATGGCCCCTCCCTCAAGAGATAAACCAGCTGAGAAAACGGGGTTCTTTGCAGGAGGCAAAGAAGTTTTTGCACTCAAGCCTTGTGGAGATTCAGAATATCTTTGTTGGTGTTTAGACATTCTTTGTATTTGAAATATTTCTTAGTAACTTTATCTAGTGTTCTTGGCAGCCTTGCACCACCTTGGCAAGGCTCGTTCTTATCAGAGATAATTATTTTGAAACAGCCTTTTAACCGTGAAGGAATGGAATTCATAAAAAATCATTGAAAGGTTCTTCTATTACCTCTGTTTCATGTTTGTTTCCTTGGAACAAGGTTTGGGTCAGAACAGAGGTATAGAAAATGAGGAAAGTATGAAATGGAGAGGCATTTGGTTGTATTTTAAAAGACAGTGATAAGTTGTTAATGTTGAACATGCTTCCTAGGGACAAAGGGAGACATTTCATCTGATAGGGAAATTCTGCACTTTTCAAATATTTTTAATGTGTTTTTCTATTAGGTTTTGATTTTGTCTTATTGTTTAATATAATCCTTAATAAATGTATGCTAAAATAAATCCTGATGCTGACTGTAGCTCAGATTATGAACTTTTTGTTTTTCCAGAATTACAAATTAAGCTAAAGAAAACAAATTAAATAATCAAAGCAGCAAGATATTACCTCAGCAATATCTATAGATTTAATGAATTCGATATGATACACAACAGTAGTTGCAGAACTCTATACTTGACATAAATGAGAATAACAGCTAAGGGATTTTGTACTTCCATTGGAGAGAGAGAAAAGGATTTTGGTTACTTTCAAGTCCAGAGTTCTGCCTCCCTAAAAGAGGGATTTAATGATAAAATAAAAATGATATCTGTCTAGAAGATTCCAACTAAGCAGAATGGCCAATGAGGTTCTGATAGCAAAGATTCCTTTCATTTAAAAACAGACTTTATCTTCCCTTCCCAGACTTTATCTTCCATTTAATACTTTCTTATTTTGTTTTGAAAGAACCCTGGATCAGAGCTTTTGAGGGCTCTTGGATTGAAACGGGTAGAGGTAGGCCACGGACTCCAATTGAAGTAAGAAAATACTAGCTTTGAATTATGTCAGTTTTCTTTGGAATGGAGCTTCTTGAACAAATTACACACTCAGGTATAAAGTACTTTTCTGTATTGTTGATTATTCTTTCACATTGTTGTGTCTTTTTCATGATGCTATGTAAGATATTCTCCAAAAGTCCCTAAAAGTTTAAATAACTTATTACACTCTAGAGCAGGGGTGTCAAACTCAAGGCCTGTGGGCTGGATCCGACCTGTGGGGTGCTTAGATCTGGCCCACGGGGCCATCCTGGAAACAGTGAAGGACCAGCCGACAGTGCCTCTGCCAGTGAAAATGGAGCCTGGGAGGGCCATATATGACCCTTTGGGGCTCTATTTTTGGCTGCTACTGCCTCCTGCCTCCTGCAGCTCCCTGCCCGTGAAAACAGAGCTTGGGGAGGCTGCACGCGGCCTGCCCAGACTCCATTTTTAGCCGCAATGGCCTCCTGCAGCCCTTTGCCAGCACAGGGAGACCATGAACAGCCTCCCCGAACTCAGTTTTTGCCTGTAGAGGCCTGCAGGAGGCCATTGCAGCCAAAAACAGAGTCTCAATGAGTGGCGTTGAGCTAGCCATGCCCACCCTGTCCAGCTCTCCAAGGTCAAACACAACTCTGATGCAGCCCTCAGCGAAATCAAGTTTGACATCCCTGCTCTAGAGCACAGGTGTCAAACTCGATCGTGTCACGTGATGTGTTGTGATGTTTTTTCCTTTTGTGGAGCCAGGGTTAGCATGGCCTGCACATGACGCATCCAGCCCATGGGTCGCCAGTTTGACAGGCCTGCTCTAGAGATAGTCTAGAGAGAATTTCACAAAAAAGTTATTACACAGAGATTGGTATGTCACAATCCAAATCCTGTCCTGCTACAGTACAAATGAATGGTTTGCTTAATGACTACAACATTCATTTAACGACCATGGCATTTGCTTAATGACCACTATGAAAAAGCCAGAAATTCACTTCTGGTCACATGAGTGTCTCAACTTATGACTGTAATGATTTACAACTCTAACTCTGGGTTCAATGACAGTCAGAAGTCGAGGACTAACTGGAGGCAGAATCCCAGTGCTTTAAAATGTAGTTTAATATCTATTTGGGTCACATAGGAAAGGAAAAGAAAAAATGATACATTTCTCAAAGTATTGTTCTTTCAAGACTATCATAGTTTATGCACTAAATCTGATGTGTGCTGAATTCTAAAGCTGGTTATATTTTGTAAGCCAGATTTGATAGCTTCATAGCTTGTTAAATAGTTCTGTTTTCACTTTTGTTTTTCTTTTGGATTAAAAAATATTTTGTGTTCTAGGAGAAAGCTGCACAACATTTTCTCCTTTAGAGAAAATTGGCTAGTTGATGGCGGTCTTAATGTAACACGTTTCAATAATAGATTGTAGTCAATGAAATTAGAAAATAGCTTTTGTTTGTATTGTTTGTGTATTTATTATCCTTTTTGCAGCTTCTAGGCCTCTCCGAATATCTCCATTTCATGATTTGACTTTCTAATTTACCTGACATTTTCTAGGAAGCCTATTCATTTATCCATTTCACTGAAGTTTTTGGCAGGTGGAAGGGAAACACTCACAAACCTTTGGCTGAATTTTAGTAGCCCAGTATAATTTCCTCTCCTCTTGTTTGTACTCTACTTTGATGGCCCTTCCCCAAGAAACATCGTGTTACTCGCAGAGCTACAATGGCCCCTTGATAAGTCAAGTGGCAGCTAATTAGCCCTAAGAGGCTGCGGCAAAGGAGGATCCATGTTACCTGAATGGCTACACATCGTCACCTGCGGCACTCTCTGTGTCACATACTAAATGGGGAGCAATTGTTCAGACCCTTAGAGACTCACCGTGGCGTATCGGATGCATCAGCCTGGCAAAGAGAATTGTCAATCAAAATTAGGCAGCAGCAGCTGCTCTCATTCAGCCTGAGCCAACAGAGACAGTGTGTGTGTGTCCATGTGCATGCACACAAATATGCAAGATAGGTTCTAAGAACTTTGAGGAAGAGTGAAATGTATATCCAAGAAACTCTATACCCTGTCACAGACTAGAAATAGATGGACATGCCTTTTATCAGTATTAATAGATAACTTCTAGCAACATTGGTATTTGAGCCTACTGGATTCTTCTTTTTAAACTCATTATAGGATTTTTTGTTGTAAATTAAATAAACATTTACTCTTAAAGAGAGTAACTTTGAAAATGGGAGAAAAAGGAACATATTTTTTGGGATGTCAGGGAAAATTATCTTTCTAAATTTATTTTACTTTCTGATTTGAACAGCACATGAGAATTAATTAAGAATGAAAAGAAGATGTGATAGCAGGAGATATCTGTTGCAAAATTTCTAAATTCTAAATTTTATACTTTTTCATATAAAGAAAACAAAGCACAAAGAACATACTTCAGAATTATTTTTTTGTCCAGAGTTTTGTTACAGAGTTTTAGAATATAAGTGGCTTTTCACATATAAAATTGTCTAAATCGATATATTTGTATATTGGCTTGTGGATAAACAACAAAATGAAGAATGATTCCCCTTACAACTTATTCTTGTTTTTCAAATCAAATGCCTTCATAATGGAAACATAATGGAAACAGCAGTTTCATATTCATACCATTCAATTATCATAACCAGTCCCATTGATTGTAACATTTTAATGTAACATTTATGTAACATTTTAATTAGATTTTATCAGTTTCACTATAAAATAAAAAAACATTTTGATTTGATATATTTCTCACAATGGAATGTGTGCCAAGTGTAAAATGGCATGGGTAATACAAACCTATGCATATACACAACTGAACAACTTATTGCCTTCATAGCACTGGGAAGAAACAAGTTGCCACTTGAAAACCATCTTGACACTTACTCGTGCCCTAATTTGAACCCTCCGAGCTCAGATCAATAAAGTTTGCTGGTAAAAGTAACACAATTCAAATTCCTTTCTTGTTCTTCTGGGCATTTGCACTATAACCCCCATCTCTCAGTCTCCTTCCATCAAAGATTTAGACCTCTGTAAGATTGCTCACAGAATAAGAATGGCAGCATCTCAACATCAATGTTTTGAAGCCTGTATCACCATTGACGGGAGATACTGCGTACCACATCCAAGATCCTGAAAACGACAAGTGTGAACATGAGCTCCAAAATCAGAGCAAAAATGTAAGTTTGCACACTGTGTTGATCCACTTTTTCCTTCTAACATCTATTATAAACAAGTCCACTCAACTCCAGTTGGACAAGCAGACATCATGAGGCTTGTGCAGGGAGCCATGGATGATGTCAAGTAACATGGTTGCTGCCTCATAAATCAAGAAACTGCAGGGCACATAAGTCTGCTTTTCAGGGAGGGAGGCCTGCATTGCCTCTTCCACTGCTCCCCCACCCATTTGTCTCATTTTTGAAAAAGCTGAATTACTGCCTTTGAGTCCAGGTCTATTTTTCTCCAAAGTGACCATGAAGTGGGGGGGAAGTATAAATCACATTTTTAAGGGAGCCTGGCACTTGGTTCACAATATTTTTTTTAATGGGGCTGGGGGGCAGGAATAGAGAGAGAAGGGAGGGGTAATGCCATAATGTAAAATAGTTAAAAGCTTATTAGAGCCGTTCAGGGCAGTATGATTTCCACTTTGTTTCAGAACACCCTGAGCTCATCCTTTCATGCTATTGTGCAGCCCGCAATTCAAATCTCCCTTTGTCAGCATGAATGGCTCCTCTCAAAGCTCTTTTATGCCAACATATTCCCTACGGGCACATGCCCTTCAGCTCTATTACTGATTTACCCCAAGTATTCAGCCCATACCTTCTGCTTTTCTTTCTTTTACTTTCCAAAGATCCAAGTGACACGAGCCCAGCGTTCCCCTTTTCCCCTCTGCGCTCCGAGCTGCCACCCCCCCACCCGTCCTCCTCCCTCTCGGACCTGCCTGCCCATACCGAGGGATGGGGAGAAGACCGCCAGTCTTTCCGCGCCTCCCCAAGCCCCCCCCCCGCCACCGCCCAGAGTAGTTCCTCCAAGTACAAATGACTTCACAAGAACCGAATCTAGCTGCCCCCCTGGCTCTGCCTCCCTCCTCCCCCGGGACCCGCGGCTCTCATTCGTCCTTGCAGCCTTTTCGGGGGGAGGGAGTGGAGGGATCGGGACGGGAAATACCAAGTGGGCCCTATTACTTCTACGTATCTCTAATTAGGCTGGCTTTGAAGACCTATTCAGCCCGGTCTGAAAGGCTCGCGTCTCCCTCCAGCTCATTGAGGGATGTTTGCCGTTTGCAGAGACATTTGCATCTGTTTGTGCTGCTGAAGACAACCGGGGAGGCTTTCAAGGCGCCTCCGTTCTCTTCAACTCCCACTCCCACTCCCCCTTCTCCTTAAAAAAAAAAAAAGCGCTGGGTCCTAAACCAAAAATTATGCAGCTGGAGCAGAGTTGAGGTACGTGAAGCTGAAGCAGCAGACACGTTTGGGGGCGGGGGGGGGGAGAGAAGGAAGTCCAAGTGGGGCTACCCCCCCCACCGCCCGACAATTCTAAAGCATTCTTTACTGGTCAAAATATTCAATAACCAGAGTTAACAGGGCAGTTTTGGCCAGCAAATCTCCTAACCAGATTAAATCCCAATGACACAAAAAGGCCAAAGAGCCCTCCTCGGTGTTGGAGTGAAGGGTAGGAGCGCTTTTATGGGATAGAAAGTGTGAAATCCATGCAGAAAGAGAGTAAAGAGCTAAAACCACCCAGCCCCCTCCATTCAGAGACTGATGGCTTAACGTTTGACTCCTGATTCAATGAGGTGATCAGCAGGGAAGGAAGAGAAAGCAGGCCACGTGTGTCAAATGCAACACCCTCATTTTTGCACTGAATATCTCCTACCGAAGGGGCAGGTAAGTCAAGTTCAGTTAAAACAGCAACATAGAACTGGATTTCTATACTTTTCATTCCGATATAATATGTTTACAGTGCAGACTGGGTCTGATCTGAAAAGACAAGTAGACAAGTGCATCTGGTGATTTTTGGATGGGCAATAGAACAGAATAGAATTCTTTGTTGGCCAAGTGTGATTGGACACACAAGGAAATTGTCTTGGTGCATGTGCTCTCAGTGTACATAAGAGAAAAGATACATTCATTAAGAGTCAAGAATCATAAGGTACAACACTTAATGATAGTTGTAGGGTACAACAAGCAATGAAATCATACTAGGAAACAGTCAATATGGATAGTATGGATACAAGCAACAAAGTTACAGTCATACAGTCACAAGTGGGAGCGGGTGGGTGATAAGGAATGATGAGAAGGTTAATAGTAATAGTAGTGCAGACTTTGTAAATAGTTGGATGGCCAGGAAATTCAAGGGGTATAGAAAGCTGACAGAACATCCCAATGAAGTCAATGGCAAATCACTTCCAGACTCATTAGAAATCTATGTGGATAAAGTAGATATCAATCTTAACTCAAAGATTGATGCTTTAGCAGGCTTTCTAGTACAGGTGGTTCTTGAGTTGCGACCACAACTGAGCCCAAAATTTACGTTGCTAAGTGAAACATTTGTTAAGTGAGTTTTGCCCCATTTTACCACTTTTCTTGCCACAGTTATGAAGTGAATCATTGCATTTCTTAAGTTAGTGGCAGGTTGTTAAGTGAATCATGCTGACTTTGCTAGACAGAAGGTCACAAAAGCTGATCACATGACTCCAGGACACTGCTACCATCATACATATGAACCAGTTGCTAAGCATCTGAATTTTGATCATGTGACCATAGGGATGCTGCAATGATTGTAAGTGTGAAAAAACAGTCATGAGTCACTTTTTCGGTGCCATTGTAACATTGAATGTTCAGTAAATGAATTTATATAATTTAAGCCAATTGCTAAAACAACCTATAAGAAGTCCTTGCCCAAGGATAGTGACTCAGATAAAGGTGGGTCACAATGATAAATAGAAGAAGAGAAGAGGAAGTTGAAGGAGGAAAGTAGGTGGGATTATATATTAATTCATATCATTGAGAGAACCTGGTAAACTTATTTTTATTTTCATACATTTCTATGAGTGGTAGTTTTAAAGACAGCGTGAAGTGCTGTGGCCATCAAAGGAACTCTCAAGTTTACATCTTTAAATGCGTTACTTCAGAAGAATTAATTGTTCATTTGGAGGTAGGATAGAAAGCTATATCAACCCAGGACATTCATGTGCTGATATTTAGATGTCCAGGCCATCCACAAACGGAATGCAAAATATAAAATCATTATTGAATTTTACAGATCAAAGAGAGGAATAGAAACAAGGAATTCATATTTTACATTTCATAAATGAGTTCTACCTGTATGGGAGGATTCTCGAAATGTAAATGGGAAATCATCAGAAATTTTAGCTATTCTGACATTTCAGATAGTAACCCAAAGAAACATTTTCAAAGTCGTACACTCAAGATATGCATAAACCCCTTGTGATGGAGGCGTGGTGCCCTAGTGGTTAAGATGCTGGCCTTGTCAACCAAAAGGTTGACAGTTCAAGACCCAAGCACCCATGTGACAGGATGAGATCCCATTCTTGCCCCAGCTCTTGCCAACCTAGCAGTTTGAAAGCATGCAAATGCAAGTAGATACACAGGTACCACTTTGGTGGGAAAGTAGCAGCGTGTTGTGCACCTCAGCATATAATCATGCCAGCCACTTGAACACAAAAGCATCTTTGGACAATGCTGGTTCCCTCAGCTAGGAAACAGTAGTGATGACCACTATTCGCTACAGTTGGACATAACTGGGCAGGGGAAATCTTTACCTTTACTTTATGATGGCTAAATCTTCAAAATATTTTTAGATTAACATCTTGCTTTTCTTCAGGTTGATTAGGACAACTTACGTAGCACTGGACAACAGCCACACAATGTCTGTGACACACTGGCCCAGAATCACTTTGGTGTGGGTAACTGTGGTCTTGGGACTCTGTAGTTTTAGCCCAATATCTTAATCTAGTCCAATATCTTAACTATATCTCAACCACATTGGATCCATATTGATACCTAAACAAATTTTGCTGCAGTTCATTAGCAAACTAGTAAAACACCATCATATTCTGACTTACCAATAGATATTTGTAGCTCAGGTTTGAACTGTGTTGTCCTTGATGCTCCAACCTCAGAGGACATCAAAAACCCCACATATCCAGAGTTGCCAAATGTCCACTGTTTGTAATATTACCAGCTTGAGATTTATACAGAAACCTGTGACTGGATTTCAGTTTCAGCTTTTGATTTTAGACAAGTGGTTTTTTTCGTGATATACTTTAAGCATGTTCTCTTTACTCCTCTTAGTCTTAAGCAGCATTAAGTAAGGCAGACACAACATTGGCTCTTTTTGTTATTTCATGTTTGAATTAAACTCAAAGGCAGATCTGCAAATCTGTAGTTCAGCACTGAATATGCTTTCCTTTAGGTGTATGTATATATTTTATGCGTGCATGCACACACACACTCACTGTACATAAAAATGCACATGCATAAATACATAGTATTGTGTGTGTTTCCAGTTTCCAAGCCCTATTCTTGGTGGGTTTTTTTCCTTTTGATTCTTTTGAGAACACACCATGTTTGTGTTCTTCTTTCTTTCCCACACAAAAGCTCTCTCCATTTCTTAGGACCCTGGTCACACAGCCTTCAGATCTTTACAGAGGGAAGATGCAGAGGTGAAAGGTCAGCCCAGGGCACTGGCAAGAGACAAAGTCCCTTCAGCTGCCAATGTAAGCTGTGATAACAGTCTTCTCAAAGCTCATCCACTTGAGACTCTCTGCAAAAGCTCTCAGACCTTTCCAAGAGCCTATGATGTTGACTCTTCTGCCATGACATCCAACTTTAGCATAAGTATAAAAACCAAATTGGAAGCATCATTTAATTAAAAAAAAATCCAAGCCTTAACACAGGGGCTATGTGTAAGAGAATACTTCTATTGCTTCACATTAATAATACAAGAAGTTGTAAACTTCAATGTTCATTTTTTAAAAATAAATTTAATAATTAGAATTTGCCACCATTATTTGTCTGAATCTCTCCAATTCTCTTCTAAACAGAAGATTGGACATAGAATTTGCTTCTACAGTTTCATTCTCTTTTTTTATTCTTTTCTAAAGTTTACCCAATTCCATAGTGAGTTGCTTATTTTTGGTGTTCCTATTTATTTATGTTCAGTATTTATTTTTCTACCCATTTCTAAGCAATTCAAAGTTATATTCTTGTATAATAATAATAAATTATATTCAATGTACATGCCACCCAACTACCCCGAGTGACGGCGGAGGGTGGGTGGGGTCTACAATTGTTAAAAACGTTTAAAAACAAAAAATAATACAGAAATACAAGACAAGACAAAAGAACAAAGATGGCAGAGAAAACAAATACCTGATTGGGAACACAGAAAAGGAAAAAAAGGATATTAAGTCATGCTTGTAAAAACTTGGGCAAAGAGCTACACCTTCGTAGCCCTTCAAAATAGCAGTAGATTTGGAGCCTTTCAAATTTTGGAGGGAGCCTCATTCCATAGAACAGGTGCAGCTATAGGAAAAAGCACATTTTGGGAATCCCAAAAAGTGACATTATTTAATTGATGGAATCCATATCATGCCAAATCTACTGGCAAGCCAGATACTACAGAAGTCAAGGTGTCCCTCAAGTAACCAGGCTCTATGCCATGTAACACCTTTATATAGAGCAGAGGTGGGCAACTATGGCCCCTTTATAACTTGTGGACTTCAACTCCCAAAATTCCTGAGCTAGCATGGCTTGCTCAGAAATTCTGGGAGTTGAAGTCCGTAATTCATAAAAGGGTCATAGTTGCCCACCCCTGATATAATCAGCTCCTTGAATTGCACCCAGAAGCAAACCAACCACAGGTTCAGTTCACAAAGTAGAAGTGTTTACCTGAGCATGGCAAGGCATACCCATTACTAAGCTAGAAAAAAGTGGAATAGATAGCACCATCATTAGATGGACTCGCAACTGGCTGACAAACCGTATTCAATGAGTAGTCCTTAATGGGTCTAAGTCTACATGGAGGAAAGTAAGCAGCGGGGTGCCACAAGGTTCTGTCTTAGGCCCAATACTCTTCAATATCTTCATTAATGACTTAGATGAGGGAATAGAAGGGGAACATCAGATTTGCAGATAATACTAAGCTGGCAGGAATAGCTAACACCCAAGAAGATAGGCTCAAGATCCAGATGGATCTTGACAGAGTAGAACACTGGGCCATATCTAACAAAATGCAGTTCAATGTAGAGAAAAGTAAAATCCTACACTTAGGCAAGAAAAACCAAAAGTACACATATAGACTGGGTGAAACCAGGCGCAATAGCAGTAACTGTGAGAGGGATCTTGGAGTCTTAGTGGACAACCAGCTAAATATGAGCCAGCAGTATGCAGCAGCAGCCAAAAAAGCTAATGCAATCTTAAGTTGCATTAATAGAGGGATACAATTAAAATCAAGTGAGGTACTAATACCACTCTGTAAAGCCCTAGTAAGACCACAGCTAGAGTAGTGCATCCAGTTTTAGTCACCACATTGTAAAAAAATACGTTGAGACTCTAGAAAAAGTACAGAGAAGAGCAACCAGGATGATTAGGGGACTGGAGACTAAAACATATGAAGAACGGTTACAGGAACTGGGCATGGCTAGTCTAGTGAAGAGAAGGATCAAGGGAGACATGATAGCAGTATTCCAATATTTGAGAGGCTGCCACAGAGAGGAAGGGGTCAAACTATTTT
The DNA here is from genome assembly GCF_049901715.1 of Pseudonaja textilis. NCBI lineage: Eukaryota > Metazoa > Chordata > Lepidosauria > Squamata > Elapidae > Pseudonaja > Pseudonaja textilis. Next base: position 77,537,108 of record NC_141991.1, read on the forward strand.
CTAAAGCACCCAAATGCCAGACAAGGAATAATGGATAGAACTGAACAAGGAGAGATTCAACCTGGAAATAAGGAGAAACTTTCTGACAGTGAGAACAATCAACCAGTGGAACAGCTTGCCCTCGGAAGTTGTGGGAGCGCCATCACTTGAGACTTTTGAGAAGAGATTGGACTGCCATCTGTCAGAAATGGCGTAGGATCTCCTGCTTGGGTGGGGGTTGGACTAGATGACCTACAAAGTCCCTTCCAACTCTGATGATCTGTTATCGCTTCCTGCCTTATTGTATTCTGAATAGAGAATGATTTTGAGCCTAATAAAGGAGACTTTTGGTAGCTCAGGGTTGAACTTGTTTGTTTTGTGCTGTGTCATGATGATGTTACCTACTTAGGGTAATGAAACATCTGCAAGAAAACAAGCACACTCTGAGAGTACCAGGACCCCTAATTTTGAACCTTTCAACTTTTTTGGAACCATTTCTTCTCTTCAATTCAAAAATCTCTATGTTCTTAGAAAAGAACTTAGAACATATGGAGTTTGGCAGGGATTTTATCAAATGGGTGAAATTAATTATACCTCACAAAATGTACAGATAGTTGTGAATGGAAAATTAACAAAACCCTGTAAGATACGGACAGGAACTAGAATGAGTCTTGTCACTATTGTTATTTGTTTTAGCTTTGGAAGTATTGAAAAGAGATATAAAATGAGATGGGAGATGGGGTGAAGATCAAAAGAGAAACTTATAAAATATGAGTATTTGCTGATGCTCTAGTGATAATTGTGGAATATCCTCTGGAAAGAATAGAAATTATTAATGGAAAAACTAAAGAATTTTGAGATGTGAGCTGGTTAAAAATTAATCAACAAAAGATTAAAATGTTAACAAAGAAAATGAAAATGGAGCAACAAATGGAATTGATAATTGACTGTACTTCTATGACTAACATGAATTGTATGTTATACCAAAATAATTATGTTAAGACAGGGAATAAAATCAAGAAGGATATGATAAAATGGAGAAAAATTGCAATTGTCATTGTACAGGAATATTTTGTCAAGAATAATGTTTTTTTTTTGAAACAATATTATGACAAATGATATGCCATTTATCCATTGACTGAAAGTTATATTTAAGTTTGTATGGCAAAAAGAAAAAGATGTTAAATATATGCCACTTCAAGGTACAAAGGATCAAGGAAGATTGGGACTGCCTGTTTGAAAACTTATTTTTTAGCCTGTTGCTTAGTCTGGTGAAAGAGTGGGTTTTGCTAAGAAACTAACAAAAACTAAACTAAAAAAAATAGAATTGGAATGATGCAATCTGACATTCAGACAACATGGTTTTCTATGGTATGATATAGTTAAGGTAAATGTTAGTTTTCAGAATCATTATATTAGAAGTGTCATTCTGAGAATATAGGTCGGATATAAACCAAGACTATGCCCAAAATGCCTTTAAGAGACAGAGCACAAGAAACATTGTATAAGAAAGAAACAGTAGGTAAAGAAAAATGTTTAACTTAGTGAGAATTGTTAGAGCAGGAACATGGATTATATAAGATGAAATTGAAAGAATAAAAAATGAAATTGCAGACGGATTTACTTTTCAATAGTTTCCTATGTTTAGTCAAGATAAAGATTTAAAGTACATGACCTTTCGGAGCCGAGCAGCAGAAGGCAGAATCTGAACTATGTGCAAATGATGAGCATGTAATTGGTAAAAGTATAAACTTAAATTCATACTGAAATAGAAAAACAATAAGGAGGAAAGTGTACAATAAAATGGGCTAATAATTTTGGATAAAGTATATTGCTGGAATAGTGGGGAAATATGTGGTTAAAGGGATTAAATTGTTATAACCAAAAAGAGGATTTTTATAAAATGATGTACTATTGGTATATGACTCCATAATTGTCTGAAATATATAAAGGTACCTCAAATTTTTATTGGAAATGTGGACAATACAAAGGGCCATTTGATCATGTCTGGTGGACTTGTAAAAAATGGAAAGAGGAATGGTTGGTGAAGATGACAGGACTTGCAAATACAAAAGAATTAACTTGTTTGATTAAAGAAAGACCAATAATTACATTTATCAGTGATTGTAAACTCCTTATGGATTTTTGCTGGAAAAAGAGAAAAATGAACTTGTGGTTTATGGGTGAGGATTTAGAAAAAATAGCCCTGGAGAAAAGAAAATAATGAGAGCGTGTAAAATATAAATGCATTTATTCACTATTATAAAGGTTAGACACCACTTCTTTACAATCTTCCATTTCTATTCTTTTTATTCACTTATTTGCTATTATTTCTTTTTTTTGTTTCTTTTCTAATATTTGTATTGTTTCCTCTTGTATTTTCAATAAAAAATATATTTAAAAATAGACCAAAGTGAAACCATTTGTGTCACCACTAATGTCACCACTAATGACACCACTAATGTCACTAGACTAAATAAAACCATTTAGCAAACAGATGATATATCATCTGTTTGCTAAATGGTTTTATTTAGCCTACAGTATTTACAGTTAACAAGACCACTTTTTTTTTAGTCTTCCTGATTTCATTTTTCACTTCAATATCATTCTGGGCATGTTTGAACTAAGGTATTTTGAGGCCTAATATCGACACCTACAGTGATTCTGTGGAATGTTTTGAGTTTTTCTAGTAAAAGGGATCAGATAGGTAATCTTAAACCTTGGACATAATGGTCTTATAGAAGCTTCCTTTTAGATAATCATATTGGGAGGGAAATAAGCATTGTTTTAATTCAGAAAATAAAACATAACATACCAATATCTGTGTTTGTGTGTGTGTGTGTATGCGTGTAATATTATTATATTATATCAGAAATTAGCATTTTTTGACAGGAAAGAACCTGATGATTACATTTTGCCTTTTAGTCTTCATACTAGAATTCAAAAAGTATATGTGACTTCATTTAATATATATTAATATTTTATGAAAGCTAAATATTTACAAATTTATTAGATTTATATCCCGCTTTTCTTAATACTGGTATATATTTGTATCATATATACAATGTATAATTTCTGGTTTTTCAATTGCAATATTTTTCCAGCAAATCTTTATTTTTCAGAATATCTGCTAATAAAGATGTTATACATACTATTCTTCCTTTTTTTTATTACAACAACCACCTTGTGAATTTGGTTGGGCTGAAGGAACACCCAGACAGATACTTAATGTGTTTCTCCTATCTTCAGTTAAAGTTAAATTTGTTAACAACTTTGTAGGATCATTGAAGGCCAACCCAGAAATTATCAAAGACAACCTGGAGCTCTGAAGCAAATTCTCCAACATGGAATTTGCCTTTTTTAGACAACTACATGCTGGCTTGTTATTGTTTCCCCTGAGCAATCTAATAAATTGTATTTCTTCCTCAGATTTGTTAAATCTATGAACTAGTAGCCAGTTAAAACTGAGGAATGCTTCCACAGACCAACATTTTCTGCAAGTACTTTCTGCCACATAGAAACCAATGGAGGTACTATTTAAATGAAGTAAATAAATATTTAAGTTATTTTACTTGCTTCATTAATATTCCCATAAGTATTTTCCCCTCATTAATGAGTTGGTTCTAGCACATAATATTGCCCATACTTTTCAAATACAGTACACCCTTTTTCTTGAAGGATGTGACTTTCAAAAGAAAGAACTGGCACATGGGGTTATAGGGATGCATATGCAGATCAATATCTCAAGGATTCAGATCTTGCAGAAACACAGGATGGACAAAGAGAAAGAGAGAGAGAGAGATGTTGTTTTGGAAAGAGGAAATGAGGAGTAGATCAGGCTGCTGATCGAAGGGGAAATAATGGGATTTTCTGGGTTTCACATTGTTCTTCACACGAAAAAAAAGCCTCTGGTTGTCTTTTCCTCTCCTCCACACTAGTGAACAAAAAGCCAAAGCCTCTTTAAGGACAGCCTTTTCTAAGTTAATTATTATCACAGACGGTATTGGGATTTTAAAAAAAGCTGCTTTCCCAGCTACTTGTTTCATTTTTATCTTTTTGGAAATGAGTAGAACATGAGCTGTGAGTGATACTTCACAGCACACCTTGTTTGGTCGATATTTACTTAGCAGAATAAATGTTGCTGGAGCTCGTTTATGCCTATTATTTCAATGTCCTTCTTTCTTTCAATGGCACATCTAGCTTCATGTATGCCTATTCTGAAACACTAGATGAAGGTCCCTCACTGGAGAAAGCTATTGATTTTGTGATGTTCTTGAAATGTGTCTCTTAAAAAAAAGAAAAAGAAAAAAAAGAACAGAACTTGTGTTTTCAATAGCCAAAGCAAGCCCATGTCACCCAGTAATAGGAAGTCATATCAACTACTCAAGACTATCCAATGACTCACTCAAGGAAGGTCATTCACACCTTGTCCCCAAGGAAAAAGTGGCCAACCTCCTACCCTTTCCTGGGGCCACTGAAATAGAGAAGCATTTGTAGTGATTTCTATATAGCAAGGTCAGTAAAGAGATCTCATGATGCAGACCTTGCTTGAAAATGTCAAACCCACTGGCTTTTGTTATCAGTAAAAGGTCTGAGATCTTTCCAATTTGATAATTTGTTTTTTCTGTCCACTAAGCCAAGAATTTGCTTTTTTTCTTTTCTTTTCTTTTCTTTTCTTTTCTTTTCTTTTCTTTTCTTTTCTTCTTTCCTCCCTCCCTCCCTCCCTCCCTCCATCCATCCCTCCCTCCCTCCCTCCCTCCCTCCCTCCCTCCCTCCTTTCTTTCTTTCTTTCTTTCTTTCTTTCTTTCTTTCTTTCTTTCTTTCTTTCTTTCTTTCTTTCTTCTCTAACACCTAAGATACAGCAATGCTCTTTTTTTCCTTAAAAACCAACATTAAAAGGTTTGAGATTTAAGTTTTGAAGAGATTTTTACATACTAATTATTCACCCAAGGCCCCATGCCTTTGTCTTATGTTACAATTTAGGAAACTTTGAGGAATTAAGGTGATCTTTCCCAACGCTGTGTCCATCAAATGCTATACTCCAATTCCAGTCATCTCCAGTCTACACAATAGGAATCATAATCCAAAGTATCTGCAGGGCACAGCATTTGAGAAGAATAATAGAATAACAGAGTTGGAAGGGATCTTGTAGGTCATCTAGTCCAGTGGTCACCAGCTGGTGGTCCATGAGAAAATGTTGGTGGTCCGCAGAAAAATTGTTTGCATTTTTTATATTGCACTAAATCAGGGCTCTTCAAACTATGGCCCCTGGGTTGATATGTGCAATGAACGTTTGTGTTGCTGCAGAGAGTCTCCCTCTTTGGGGTCTTTTTGTGCAAGTCGGAGCGGGGCAGAAATTCCCACTTGAGGTTTGTTTCAGCCTCTTGGTACAGGGCTTTGGGCAAAGGCTGGAGGAAGTGCTGCTGGTGGCAAAGAGCCAGAGGGCCTTGTTCCAGTGGGACTGCATCATGGCCTGGAACTGACTTACCATTTCATCCCGCTAAGTTTCCAAGTGCCGGTACCTGGCCTTGCATTCCGTCAGGTCTTCCCTCTGCTTGGAAAGCCTTTGCTCATAGTCCTCATTGAGGTGCTTCTGCTGAGCCTGCTTTTTGGTCAGATTCAATTTGAACTGAGCCAACTGTTTTGCCAACTCTTTCTCATGGTGGTTGCTTAGCTCTACAACTGCTTCCTGTTGGGGCCTAAGGAGCCTGGGTGGGCAGGCGAGGAGTGGTTGGGAGGGGAGGGGCAAGTAGAGGCTGGCAAGGTGCCCTTTAACATGAGTGACATCGAGTTGGCCATGACCATCCAGTCACATGACAACATAGCCACACCCACCCAGCAGATCATTAGGCATATCATATTAGTGGTCCACGGGATTTAAAATTATGAATTTAGTGGTCCCTGAGGTCCAAAAGGTTGGTGACCCCTGATCTAGTCCAACCCCCTCCCAAGCAGGAGACCCTACACCATTTCTGACAGGTGGCAGTCCAGTCTCTTCTTGAAAGTCTCAATTGATGAAGCTCCCATAACTTCTGAAGGCAAACTGTTCCATTGGTTGATATTCTCACTGTCAAAAAATTTCTCATTTCTAGGTTGAATCTCTCCTGACCAGTTTCCATCCATTATTCCTTGTCAACCTTATGATCATACTAAATTAAACATGTTGGGGAAACCTAATTTGGAACTAGGAAGGTAATCCTTTTGTTGGAGAACCTGAGGAAAAAAATCTTTAACATCAATTAATAGTATTACAATTTGTTTTGCTAACTGGTGAATTGCTGTATAATTAACATGTTGGCAAAAGGTGCAGTGATAGTGTACTTGTTATGTCCTGAGGACTCTAGGAGTTCTCACTCAGGTCCAGTCCCTTTGCGTGGGTGTTCTTCCCTTCACTCATTGGTTGGTTCTCCCCAGCAGCCAGCTATAAAAGCAGGCTGCGGGGTCCAACCAGTTGCTGATTGCTGCGAGCCAGTTTCCAGGCGTGGCAAGCACGGTCAGCCCTTTATTGTTATAATAAAGTATTTGTTGCACTCATGCTCTGGTTCAGCCTCTCTTTTCCCAAACTTAACACTGGCGACGAGGATGGGATCGCCTTTTTCTCAAGGACGCTCTCTACCATGGAGCGCAATTACAGCCAGATCGACAAGGAAGCCCTAGCAGCTGTTGCAGCCGTGAAAAAAATTCACGAATTTCTTTTTGGCCATTTTTTCGAATTGGTTACAGACCACAAGCCCCTCCTGGGCCTACTGGCCGGAGACAAACAGACCCCTCAAGTCCTTTCAGTGGCACATCTAGCTTCATGTATGCCTATTCTGGAAACACTAGATGAAGGTCCTCACTGGAGAAAGCTATTGATTTTGTGATGTTCTTGAAATGTGTCTCTTAAAAAAGAAAAAGAAAAAAAAAAGAACAGAACTTGTGTTTTCAATAGCCAAAGCAAGCCCATGTCACCCAGTAATGGGAAGTCATATCAACTACTCAAGACTATCCAATGACTCACTCAAGGAAGGTCATTCACACCTTGTCCCCAAGGAAAAAGTGGCCAACCTCCTACCCTTTCCTGGGGCCACTGAAATAGAGAAGCATTTGTAGTGATTTCTATATAGCAAGGTCAGTAAAGAGATCTCATGATGCAGACCTTGCTTGAAAATGTCAAACCCACTGGCTTTTGTTATCAGTAAAAGGTCTGAGATCTTTCCAATTTGATAATTTGTTTTTTCTGTCCACTAAGCCAAGAATTTGCTTTTTTTTCTTTTCTTTTCTTTTCTTTTCTTTTCTTCTTTCCTCCCTCCCTCCATCCTTCCTTTCTTTCTTTCTTTCTTTCTTTCTTTCTTTCTTTCTTTCTTTCTTTCTTTCTTTCTTTCTTTCTTTCTTTCTTTCTTTCTTTCTTCTCTAACACCTAAGATACAGCAATGCTCTTTTTTTCCTTAAAAACCAACATTAAAAGGTTTGAGATTTAAGTTTTGAAGAGATTTTTACATACTAATTATTCACCCAAGGCCCCATGCCTTTGTCTTATGTTACAATTTAGGAAACTTTGAGGAATTAAGGTGATCGTTCCCAACGTTGTGTCCATCAAATGTTATACTCCAATTCCAGTCATCTCCAGTTTACACAATAGGAATCATAATCCAATGTATCTGCAGGGCACAGCATTTGAGAAGAATAATAGAATAACAGAGTTGGAAGGGACCTTGTAGGTCATCTAGTCCAGTGGTCACCAACTGGTGGTCCATGAGAAAATGTTGGTGGTCCGCAGAAAAATTGTTTGCATTTTTTATATTGCACTAAATCAGGGCTCTTCAAACTATGGCCCCTGGGTTGATATGTGCAATGAACGTTTGTGTTGCTGCAGAGAGTCTCCCTCTTTGGGGTCTTTTTGTGCAGGTCGGAGCGGGGCAGAAATTCCCACTTGGGGTTTGTTTCAGTCTCTTGGTACAGGGCTTTGGGCAAAGGCTGGAGGAAGTGCTGTTGGTGGCAAAGAGCCGGAGGGCCTTGTTCCAGTGGGACTGCATCATGGCCTGGAACTGACTTACCATTTCATCCCGCTAACTTTCCAAGTGCCGGTACCTGGCCTTGCATTCCGTCAAGTCTTCCCTCTGCTTGGAAAGCCTTTGCTCATAGTCCTCATTGAGGTGCTTCTGCTGAGCCTGCTTTTTGGTCAGATTCAATTTGAACTGAGCCAACTGTTTTGCCAACTCTTTCTCATGGTGGCTGCTTAGCTCTAAAAACTGCTTCCTGTTGGGGCCTAAGGAGCCTGGGTGGGCAGGCGAGGAGTGGTTGGGAGGGGAGGGGCAAGTAGAGGCTGGCAAGGTGCCCTTTAACATGAGTGACATCGAGTTGGCCATGACCATCCAGTCACATGACAACGTAGCCACACCCACCCAGCAGATCATTAGGCATATCATATTAGTGGTCCACGGGATTTAAAATTATGAATTTAATGGTCCCTGAGGTCCAAAAGGTTGGTGACCCCTGATCTAGTCCAACCCCCTCCCAAGCAGGAGACCCTACACCATTTCTGACAGGTGGCAGTCCAGTCTCTTCTTGAAAGTCTCAATTGATGAAGCTCCCATAACTTCTGAAGGCAAACTGTTCCATTGGTTGATATTCTCACTGTCAAAAAAATTCTCATTTCTAGGTTGAATCTCTCCTGACCAGTTTCCATCCATTATTCCTTGTCAACCTTATGATCATACTAAATTAAACATGTTGGGGAAACCTAATTTGGAACTAGGAAGGTAATCCTTTTGTTGGAGAACCTGAGGAAAAAAATCTTTAACATCAATTAATAGTATTACAATTTGTTTTGCTAACTGTGAATTGCTGTAACATGTTGGCAAAAGGTGCAGTGATAGTGTACTCATCACTAGTTGTTGCTATTAAGTGACAAGTTTACTTATAATAACTGTTATGCTCCATGATTTTACCTTGGAGGAGAGGGTAGACCTGGTATATCAGAGATCTAGGTTTCAGCTGGTACATCAGATACAATTTCAAGTTAGCAAAGACAAAGTTATGGTTGGGAGAATGCAGGTGATCAGAGATTATAGAAAATGGGATGTGAAGCATGATTGTGAGGTTGGGCTTGACTGAGGGACAAGTTAGGCCTGCTGTCCTTGTATCAGCCTCTCTACATCATAGCATCATATCTATCTGAGTTGTTCAGTGAAGAAGGTTGTGAGTTCATGAGCTTGTTCTAGGCGATCACTGGCTTGATCCATGAAGGCAGCCAAAAATATTAGAACCGGATTTTATCTTGGAGCAACTGAGATATGACCTGAGGATGAGGGGCATTTTCATCAGTCCCTTGTAATGAGTAGGTCATTTTCTAGTTTCCATGGGGTTAATTAGTATCATGGATCTCTATAGGGAGAAAGGATCTATTCAGTCATTCTACCCCTGATACCTAATGGAGCCTTTTGATTTACAAAATATATCTGTGGAGTTTCCCATAGGCCTGGTGGGCATCTCTGTTGAATGTTATTACAAATGTCTGTTCAACATTTGTAATATGAAGTGAACAATGGTGTTTGATTTAACAAGAATTTCTAAATAAATAAATAAAATAAACCAACAAAAGAGATACCCAAAGAAATACTGGCATAAGACAAAGAACAAAGGCAAACTATAGGTAAGAACTCAAGTCTGTCCAGACTTAAGGTAAAAGATAAGCGGTGCTTGTTTTTATTTCTTGTACAAAGACACTTCCATGGTCATATGGCCAGCATGACTATATGCCAAGGTACATAGAACACTGTTACATTTCCACTGAAAATGGTACTTCCACATTGTTGAACAGTTTATCCAAGAGTGCTACCCTGTCCAGGATAGCCACTGAAAAACAGAACAGAATAACAGAGTTGGAAGGGACCTTGGAGGTTTTCTAGTCCAGGGGTCACCAACCTTTTGGATCTAAGGCACCACCAAACTCATAATTTTAAATCCCAGGAACCACTAACTGGTTCTGTGGGTGTGGCCTAATTTGTGGGTGTGGCTTGGTGGTCATGTGACTGGCTGGGCATGGCATGTATGTAAATATTATAAATATTTATATAAATATTGAATTTTTTATTAAAAAAGAGTAAGTTTTAGCTAAAATCAGGCAAAGCAGGCAGGCAGATTGAGTTGCTCACAGAATCATTCAGTGATCTATACTGAGGTAGCTCAGTCTCTCAGATTTGTTTGCCGTGAGTCTGCACTGAATAATAGAACCTTCAGTCCAAAGGGATGTTTGGCTGTGCTTAAAAGCAGAGCCGAAGATCTAAAGACTAGCAAGAAAGCAAGAAATCTAACCATTTTCTACCTCCTAGCTAATCTAAATCTCCTGGCACAGCAGAACACTTGATGGGTGGAAAAATAGCAATTTAGCAGGCAAGTTTGCCAGGTAAGGAATGAGTGGGCGGGGAGGGTTCCCACGGGCCATGTGGGCGGTGCAGACTTGTGTTTCTGCGCAACCTGGATTAATTGCTTTGGGCGGGGTGCTCTGGGGGTGAGATTTCTCTGCGGCCCACCAAAATTTTCTCACAGCCCACCGGTTGGCGACTGCTGGTCTAGTCCCACCGACTGCTCAAGAAGGAAATCATTTCAGACAAATGGCTGCCCAATCTCTTCTTTAAAACTCTTCCAGTGTTGGAGCACTCACAACTCCTTGATTATTTATCTACTTGCATTTGCATGCTTTCGAACTGTTAGATTGGCAGAAACTGGGGCAAGTAATGGAAGCTCACCTCGTTGCACAGTACTTGGGTCTTGAGCCTGGGCTGCCAGATGACAAGCTCAGTGCCTTTAACTGCTGAGCCATTATGCTCTTACAGCACTGGTTTACTGGGTGTATACATTTAGTTATATTCAAAGTGTAACAATGGATTGAAAAAAAATAAATAAACAGAGCAAGTGATGTGACATTATTTACCTCACATATATACACGAGCCTGGAAGAATATCCATTCTGCACTAATTATATCCTTTCTGAATGATTGTTTTGCTTACTGAGCAAGCATTTTACTGTGAAGAATTCTGCTACGGTACTATTTAGAAACTTGGGCAGCATAATGCTAGTTTATATATATAGCCAAAAGTCAGTTGCCAGTATAAATGTAATATTATTTTCTCTTGACAACATTGTGACATCACAGTGGCCAGTTCTTTAGCTGATATTGGACTTCACATATTATCTTTTCTTCCCTGTTATACAAAAGTATTTAAATAACTGTTTAATGAAAAATACAAAGAGCTTTTCAGCAGAGCTCTTTCTTCCCTTCATAGTGGCATCTACAGAGGGAGTTAAAATGTGCAAGGTAGTGGGACAGAACATTGCAAGGCAAGCCCTGCCCCCTTTCTGTGTACATTCACATCCCACATGTGTTCAAAAGGAGCAGGGCCAGCATGTGTCGTGTTGTCTGTCAATATTTGGAAAATCCTTCATGCCTTTGACTTAGCATGAATTGATAATACTGGAAATTCCAGGGTCCAGTGAAAGAAATCCCACCTTATGCGATGTTCATATGTTAATGTTATTTCCCTTCCCCAAAGGAGTAATATTGTTAGTTGAAGGACTTATGGTATGGAATTTCCTCATCTAATTTCCTGGCATCAGATATTCCTGAGCAGAGAAGAAATCACAGTTCAGAAAGTCTACTACCCCAGAAGAGAAGGTCAGAATAATGCTTATCATTATTGTACCAGTACTTAATATAGGCAAAGGTAGGTTGTTGATCTTGTTGCACTGCTTTGGGACAATGTAATGATAGCTCTCCACCAGCAAAAATGGAGCTCGGGGTGTGTGTGTGGGGGCCCTTCCGAGCTCTGTTTTTGCTGGCAGAGGCACTATGGGCCAGGCCTTGAGTTTGACACCCCTTCATGGAGATACAAATAATCGCTGCAGTATGAAGTTGTAGATGGCATTTTCGGTGATGTTATAGGTGGTATATTCCTATGGCTTGTATTTGTTGACTTGTACAAGGCTCAGATGGGGATTTGGTGAAGAATGAAAATGAGACTCAGGTTGTCAGATTAATTACTTGTCAACAGATGTCGCTTCTAAAAGGTATCACCTTACCTACATTATCTCTACAATTGTTAGGTTGAGAAGCAGGATGGGGGAGAGGTGGAGAAAGGAGGAGAGGGGATTAGTTGTTCAAAACTCATGTTTATAAATCATTTTTTTCATGGTTTGGCATGGTTTGTTGAATACGGAAACCACCCAGCTATGGTCCAAATCATCCTCACGTATTTATATGAAAGAAATGCACATGCATGCATTTAATTTTGCTTCTCCTGGATGCAATACAAAAAGGGAAAGGGTAACCTTGTTTTCTTTCAGCTAAGAAAGAAAGCTGAAAAAAAAAACCAAGGTCTTTGTCAAGATATTGTACACAGAGATTAAACTAAGTTCCATTTTTTGTGCATTTTTTCATCTCAAAAAGGGGGCTGCTTCTTGATTTCAGAAAGGCAGTAAAACAGCTCTTTCGATAGGAATGTTCTTACTCCATGTAGAGTTTCTTTATGATATTAATTCTTGGTTTCGAACTCCAGATCATCTGCAGAGTAAGAATAAGCTTACTCATGTAAGTTAAAAAAAAAAAGTGAGGGTGGACTTGGATAGTGCAGTCACAATCACTATCTGCAGATGCCCCATCTCAAACTCCTCACCTTCTATAGCCTTTGCACCAACCATCTTGGTTTGCTTGTTACTTCATCCTTTTCTTCTGCAAGACAAAGATGTACAAGCTTCATCTGAAGTTGTTCCTTAAGCTGTTGTGGGAGGAGAGGAGATACAGAACAGGTGATATTTGTGCATATTTGTCTAGCGTCCATATTACATGATATGGGAAAATGTGCTCCAGACACAGAGGGCTGTTGATCCTGAATGTTCTCCTCAGAACCAGAGAATGCCATGGAGTGGTATTTCCCTGCATTCAGCCCAGTCCCCTGATAATATTGAGCATGCTGAACAAAGGAGGAGATGGATTTTGTCCCATGAAACCAATCCAGTCCCTCACTCTGGCATTGTTGTGGTTAGCCAGCAGCAGGTGCAGATGGCTGAGGAGAGCGATGACTCTGATGAGGGGCCAGGACCATCAGCGAGTAGACTGCTGTCTTCAGAGATTGTGGGAGCTGGCAGCAGTGATGAGGAGGTTCCCGAGGAGCCTGTGCCAAATGCACATGCACAAAGGATTACTTGGAGGAAAGAATTACAGCAGCACAGGCAACTCGGGAGTAAGGCTGCAAGGATAAAAGCCAGGTTTGAAAAAGCGTACTTTGCAGAAAGCAAAGAAGCTCTGAAGTTCAACTTGTGGACATCTTAGTTCGTGTTTGGAGAATCTTGTAAATTAGTTCTTATCTCTGGGTTTTTGGCAGCATTGACAAACAACTTGGCATGGCTCTTTCTTGTCGGAGCTAACTAGTGGAAAGCAGCCTTTTATCTGTAAAGGAACAGAATTCGTTATTAAACCTTAAAAAGTGGGAGCTGCTGCCTTTGTCTGTGTTTGTTCTTTGGGAACCTGGTTGGGTCAGAACATGCATACTCCATGGTCACATAATTCTACAGAGCACAGATGCTCACAATATAATTATTGGGAAAAATACAAAAAATGTTAAGGAAGCATCCATCACAAGGTTAAAGATAAAGGAATGTTTATCTCTTTTTCTTTTAAAGAATGTGTTTTCATGGTTCTATCAGACAAGTTGACTAAAAAAATATTTTATTATTTATTTTGAAATAAAGCCTCTCTGGGTGTTGCTTAGTATGTTATATTTCTATAAATGGACTAGCTCTACAAACTAAGGCAAGCAGCCCTCTGACTTTTTAGCAATTTTTACTATTTACCTTAAGTTCTGCTTTCACGGAGAAAAGGAGAGAGAATCAGTAGCTGGTACCTTGCAAATAAAATGGCCAAAAAGGAAGAGTTGATGAGGAAGAATCACAAAGATAAGCAGGAAGGGAAGATAATTCTTCTGAATTGAAGAAACAATTTGGAAAACAATAACACTTCCAAGAAGTAAGAAACCTGACTCCAAGCTATACCTCTTCAGGTTACAGGTGGGAGTTCAACAAAATGATATGATCCTCCAGATAATTATACTGATTGCTTATATATAGAATCTACCCAGAAAAATGGAAGAGAAAAGAATAATGATTTTAAATATTTATTTTATTTTATTTGCTTGTTTGTCAGGCATGTATGAGAAAACAAGTACAAGAATGAACGTAACATATAATATGTAAGTATAAACAGATATAAGTATATACATAAAAAATGAGTAACGAATAAATGGATAAATGGAAACAGTAGGACAGGGACAGTAGGCATGCTAATGTGCTTATGCATACCCCCTTACCGACCTGTTAGGAATGGAGTGAGATCCACGGTAGACAGTTTAGGTTAAAGTTTTGCAGGTTTGAGGATGTAACAACAGAGTCTGGTAGTAAGTTCCAGGCGTTGACCACTCTGTTGCTGAAGTTGTATTTTCTGCAATCGAGTTTGGAGCAGTTTATTTTGAGTTTGTATCTATTGTTTGCCTGTGTATCATTGTGGTTGAAGCTGAAGTAGTCGTTGACAGGTAGAACACTTTAGCAGACAATTTTGTGTACTAAGCTTAGATCAGACCATAGGTGGCGTAGTTCTAGGTTGTCCAGGTCCAATGATGATGTAGCATTCTCTGTTTTATACTAGTTTTTCAGTTACATGAATCTGGGGAAGCAAGACTCATTCAAGGATTTCTCCCAATTGTCAATGATGCAGTTATCTAGATTTGGAAGAAGTAAATGGGAACAGGTATCTAAGGAAAGATGTAAAACAAAGGCCACAAAGATGTCCATGAATGAGACTAAACTAGTAGTAAAAGCAACCCTCTTACCTAAATGATTTCATGGAGCTCTCCTTTTTACTTTTCTTTTCTGGGGTGGGGGATGATGATTATGTATATATAAAAACAAAAGATGGTTTCCTGTGCGTATTCCATTAAGCTATGACATCAAGTTATTCTTCCTGCAGCTACTTGCCCATCTGGTTGTTGGTTCTTAACTCTACCCCATGCACTGCTGTTCTTCCCCCAGGTCATTTCTGCTTCCCTGTTTCTTTTCCTGGTCTTCAGTCTATGTGCAAAAGTAGCAGGGGAGCTCTTAAGAACAGCTAAAGCCCCTCGGCAGTGGTGTGTTCCAGCCAAACTGCTCTTGTATTAGTTTTTGATGAGTTTTCAATTTAGGTCTTTGCAGATAGAAGGAAAGAAACGACAGGAGAAGAGGGGAGGGAGGGAGGGAGGGAAGAGGGAAAATGCAACAGATGGGCCCGATTGTGCTCTCTAGGCAAATTAAGGAAGACATCTGTAGCTCCCAAATACTGGTGGTCTAAAGCAATTAGTCCCCTGTGAAAAGGGGCCTCTTGGAGACTCCTTTAGCCAATCCCATCCTGGGGAGTGCTCATGTTACAATGGCCTTGACCACAGTTCATTGAGCCAAAGAAGAATAAGAAAGAGAGAGAGAGAGAGAAATTAATTCAGCAGAAGCAATGTAGGAAGGCTGGAATCTGTATACTTTAAAATGCAAGGTTGTTTACAACCTTCTGCCTTAACACCATTTGCATCGTGGGGTGGAGAGGGAGGGCAGTCCCTTCCTTTCTCCAAACCTACCTGCTTTCTGCTCCAAACTTGAAATTGGCAAAAATAACTGTTTGCGTAGACACCTACAGCTCAGTTGTACAGTGTGTGTAATCTGAAAATTGCCCAGGGACCTCAATTTTCCACTGATTTGTTTGGAAAACAATGAATGAAGACCCAATTCTCCGTGGTTGGAAGGATCTCCCCACCCATCCCTTCTGCTGCCTTCAGAAAGAGGGGGGAGGAGGGAGGGGGAACCTGTTATACGATAAGCTTCCCTTCTGTAACTGATAATTATAACGATCATTATGATTCCAGGTTGAGCACCGGTGGACTAATCTGGTCCCTTGGTCCTCCAATTTCGATGCTCCAGGAAACCAAAAGTGGGGTGGGGGGTGGGGGGGGGGGCTCAGAAAGGATTTTTATTTAAACTAGATAATATGGAGCCACCAGTGGGGGCTCTTTTCCTCATGCATATTTATGTTCCGCAAAAGGTCTCTGTGGGAAAAGTAATCCACAAGCCACAATGGGCGAAGCAGCTCAGAGGAGGTCACAGCACTTTTAAATTACACCTCTTGGTTTTGTTCACCCAAGTACAATGGGGCTAAGAGATAGGAAGAAAGAGTCTGTGCTCTACAGCACACCCTGGGACACTCCGCAGCTCAGTAAATAAAGGCCTAAACTGATTTGATATCTTATTGGATTTCAGTTAACCTAAAAACATGTTCATGCTCAGTCATGGAAGCTGGTCAAGAGCTGATCTCTGGAGGGGAGGAAAATGGGAGGAATCTCTGTTTGTTGATCAAAAATTACTTTCCTTGGGATTTCAAATGGGTCGGGTTGAAGCACACAATGGAGCCATCTGGCCTCTTAACCTGTTGCTTATTTTAATTAATTGATGGCATTTTTTATTGTTGTTGCTGTGATACTATTTTAAAAGATGACTCTTGCCACATGAGTGTGTAAGTATTTCACGAGAAGGAAAGTCTTTGAAGGAAAATTGGATTATGCAACTACTACTATAAGGCAGGTCTTTTTTAAAAATGCATGCCTTTAATGACTATTTTAAAAAAAGTAAAGGTGGACAGTTTTTTTTAGATGAGAATAATTTTTTTAACCTAGATTTTCACGGATGGCCATAGTAATGTTACTATTCAGATTAAATCGCAGACAACTTAATTCCTCCTCTCCTAATAGTTGGAAGGGAAACAGAATGTAAATGCCATTGCCATGATCATTGCCATCATATTTTTTTAAAAAAATTAATGAACTATAGACTTCATGTAAATTTGTGTACATTTTATTAGTGTATACAAACATATTTTTGAATGCAAATTATCTTTTTTTTAGTTGTGAGCTTCCATGGGGGTTACATATATCTAAGCTTAAGGTTGTGATTTGATATTTTCCATCACTCTTTTGTGCAGATTTGGAAACCACACATTGAAGAATGTTGCACAATACCGTGAATCCCAGACCCAAATTAACAAAACACTTTTAACCATGTTAGCAAAATCCAACAATAAATGTGTTCACGTAGCATGTTGGCTTAACAGAATGGATATTTTTATACAATAATGGCTGGACTTCTTCCACCATGCCAATCATTAAACCTACAACAGCATAGTCTAGTACCATATATTGTTCAAATTAGCTATTGTGCTTTCACTAATACTTCTAATAATAATCTTTAGACTATAGGGGATACAGTGATATTATGGTCAGGTAAAAGATACAGTTCAATCATCTGTAGATAGACAGTTATGGATGACTGATGCAGATAGATCACAGGTGTCAAACTCAAGGCCTGTGGGCCAGATTCAGTCCACAGGGTATTTAGATCTCGCCCACAGGGCCACCCTGGAAACAGTGAAGGACTGGCCCATGGTGCCACAGCCAATGAAAACAGAGCTCAGGAGGGCCATGTTCTTTTTCGCTGGCAGAAGGTTGCAGGAGACTATCACAGCCAAAAATAGAGTTTGCTCCGTTTTGCTGGCTGAGGGTTAAAGAAGGCTGTCACAGCCAAAAATGGAGTTTTCAAAGTCCACAGGTGGCCCTCCCGAGCTTTGTTTTTACTGGCAGAGGATTGCAGGAGGCTGTCACAGCCGAAAATGGAGCTTGGAAGCCTATTTCTGCTAGCAGAGCCACCAGAGGTGCCCCCAACATGAATGACATCCTGCTGGCCAGGCCCATCCTACCATGCACACCCCGGCCCCTTAAGGTCAAACAAACCCCTGATGTGGACCTCAATGAAATTGAGTTTGGCACCCATGACGTAGATCAACAGGACATCTGTTCCACATACCATTTTCATCATCATTGGTGTCATCTCGCGCTAACACAAAGAAATAATGGGGAAAGAAGCTATATTGGGGTAGACAATGTTTTAAACCCCAGTAGATATCTCACAAAATGAGTGTCATTGGATACTGAGTTGCAAATCCCTATGTACTAAAAGGCAAACTTCTCATCCTTCTAGCTTACCCCCAATGCTCTCTGTCTCCCCCATTATTCTCTAAGGCTGCAGAAGCTATCTACCATTTTTATATTTCATAAACATATCCATTGACCTAGGCGCCAAGAAGTGCTCCTGTAATTAAAGATGATGCTAGAGGCTGGGACTTTGCTTTCTAGAATGCTAAATTCCCATTTATTAATATTATGTATAAGTAAAGCATGGGTAAGCTGGAAAGCCTTGGGATCAGGTAAGGCAGAGATCAGTATGTATACTGCCTACCTCTGAATTAAGAAAACAACTGCCTATGAATGTAGACAACCATAAATTTAATGGACCCATGGCTTTGCACAATATAAGGGACTTTTCCATGGGAAAGGTGGGGCTCGATGTGATTAAGGCTCCCATCTCTGGATCATAATAATCTTTATGACCACTAGAGGGCAGTGAATAAAATCTTCATGGATGGTAGTGGACAATAGTATGGCTCTTCATGGCTTGTTGCCCACAAATACAGCTGCTCCGTTCTAAATCAGAGGCATGTATAGGCTCTTTCTAATGCTGGATAACTAAATGTGTGCATGAGATACAGATCTGTCACAGCTCCTATAGATATTTTCTGCAGCTCAACTACTGAAATGTAATAAATAAATATTTATACATGAGCAGCTTGTCTGTTCAAAGATGCATGTACCATTTTTCCAGCCACAGCCTTTCAGAATGCTAACAAAATATTCAAACTCTTTCCCTGAGACTACATACAGTTTAAAGACATACAGTTTAAAGAGCGTAGATATTTAAAGGGGTACAAGTTTCTTTCATTCAAAAACAGCTCTCTGTTCAAATGGCCTTGCAATAGGAGCAAGGAACTTATAGATATTCAAATTTTGCTAAACTACAATGACGAACAGTCTGTGGTCAGTTGTATTCAGTAACTGCCCCATCTTACAAAATTGTATCAGATAGGACCAATAATTCTGAAATTTTAAGCTACACCTACACATAATAAATGGAATATTTTTCAAAATAAGACATTATTTAATGGAACATAATAAAAGAGACATAATTCAAAAATATTTTTGGAATTTCGCTTTATTGGATGAGACATTGCAGAACAGATGTATTTTCCTGCCCATATGAATACAAACCATAAATGTGAAGCAAGGGAATGGTAAGTCGTCATATTATGTGAAATAACATATATCACTGGACATGATATAGAAACAGGTTTGGGAGATATTGGTGCTGGCCCTTCTTCTATTGCAGCTTGTACCCTTCTCAATAGAACATAAATTATGTCATGCCCCTGTCGGAATCTGATTCCTTGAGGGAGGCTGAGCAGCCGACAGGGAGTGTGAGTGTGACTCCGTTGGCTGTGGAAGAAACTGGGGAAGGGCACAGTCTGGCTGGGCAGAGTAGGGGAGACGTAGAGCAAGGCAGAGGGAATTCAGAGGAAGATCCAGGCCCACACAAGAGCATGCAGGGAGGAATGGATAAGGGAGCAACATGAGTTGCGTGGCTTACAGGGGAGGAAAGGGCCCTGATTCCCTTCATTAGCTGCAGCTGGGAACACAGTGTTTAAAAAGGGAGTTTGCATACAGTCACTTGTTGGAAACAAATCATGTATTATCTTATTTTGTTGATGCTTATCTGGGTTTCTGGCGTCTTCCCAACTGTGTGTGTTTTCTGGGCCAAAGTCTGCAATTTCTTTTCCTGCACTGTCCAGTTAATTGCTGCAGCGTGGTTTGTGTGGATTTTTATTTACAGTTTATATGTACTTTGTTTTGGGACTGAATTTCCTCCACTTAAAGACTGTCCTTGGGAGAGTTTTTTCTCCAGCCAAAGGTCACCTGGACATTGGGGCAAAGATGGAGGTATTAAAGGGACTTTTCTTACTTATGTGACTGTGTTGCCTTTGTGCCATGCCCCGGGTCATCGCAGATTAGATAATGAGTGTGAACATTATATAGATTGGACCACCATATGTTGTTCCCAACTATGAAAGTATAGGCTTTTAGACAGAAGTCTAGGGAAAGCCTTTGAATGTAGCAGGGTTGTCTTGCTCCATTTTAAGGTAAACAATGTAATATAATGTAAAGGACTTTGTGTGTGCAGGGGGAGGAAGATAATACCATTACTTTCAGAGCTTAACATGTTGTGATGTCATGACTGGCTTCAAGCAGAGGTCTAATCAAGCATCAATATTTTGCCTGATGATTGCATGACATTAAGTTGTTGTTGACTCTTAGCATAGATAGAATTTCTCCATGACAATCTCCCTAACCTGGTCTTTCAGATCGTCCGATGACACCTTGCTGCTGTCATTCTTTTCTTCTCTTTCCATCACTTTTCCCAGCATTGAAGTCTTCTCTAGGGAACTGGGTATTTATATTATGTGCCAAAAGTAAAAATTACATTTCTACTTTGATCTTGTCATTTATGCTCCAAAGAAAACTGTGGATTAATATTTTAATGTTGCTGCTGTTGTTATTTTGATAATCCATTTGTTTGAGTTTCCTTGCATACAATGAAAGTATTCTCTGTGAATTGCATTCATGTATCTATATGGCTTTATTTTATTTTATTTTATTTTATTTCATTTCATTTTATTTCATTTCATTTTAGCATTGTTGCAATCTGTTTCTTACAAGAGAAAAGTATTTTCATCTGGAACAACAGCTCAGTTTAAGGCTATTAAAAGTACTGAAAATGTGGATTGAACACCACTTAGTGGCAGAAAAATAAATTACAATGTGAAACTTTCTGGATTAGTTATATTATCCGCTTTGCACTAGATAGGTAGGTGCTAGAAGACAAACAGATTAACCAGGCAGGCAGGCAAATAACAGATTAGACAGATTAGAGAGAGATGAGAGAGAAAAGAGGATAGAAGATAGATAGATAGATAGATAGATAGATAGATAGATAGATAGATAGATAGATAGATAGATAGATAGATAGATAGATAGACAGACAGACAGACAGACAGACAGACAGACAGACACAGGGACAGAGACAGAGACAGAGACAGAGACAGAGACAGAGACAGACAGATAAGAGAGAGTTCAGACAAATTAGATTGTATAAGATACCTGTTCTGTATAGAAATCTACATACTCGAAATCCAGCAACCCGGATTGGCTAAACGCACTGCCACCGGATTGGCTGAGTGCGCGGCACTGATTGGTCGCTCGGGATCGCCCGCGATTGGCTGAGCGATCGCGGGCGATTCAAACGACCGATTGGCCGCAGCACTCAGCAGAAGGTCTTTTAAGCCGCGCTTTTTCCCCACTTCCCGTCTTGTGTTTTACCCGAATAAAGAGCTGAACCAAGTCACTGCCTCGCGTCCTTTGTGCGTATGAGATATACGACACTGGCGGCGAGGATGGGATCCCTAGCAAATCCCACACCGCACGTGGCCCACGGAACCGCAACCGGCAACATGGCCAGCGGCAACGTGCCACCCGCTCCTTTCAACGCCGCTACTGAAGAATGGGAATCTTACATCGACCGATTCCTCATGTTCTTGGAGAGCAACAATCTCAAGGGCGCGAACGGACAGAGAAAACGGGCGTTTTTCTCACGCACTGCGGCCCGCGGTTTTCAAAATGGCAAAAGCCCTTGCCAAGCCGCTCGATGTGAAGGTCATGGACTGGGACGACCTCGAACCCCTGCTGAGGAGCCACTACGCACCCGCTGTGCCCACCCTCATTCGCCGGCACGAATTCTACCGCCGCGACCAGAAGCAAGGTGAGAGCGTCAGCAAGTATGTGGCAGAGCTCAGGGACCTCGGAGGGCTATGCGGGTTTACCGATCTAGACGAAGCCCTGAGGGACCGCGTCGTCCTCGGCCTCCGGGATTCCGTCCTGCAAAGCGGATCATGGCAAAAGCGACATCTCCCTCGCGGATGCCCTCGCAGACGCCACGGCAGCAAGCGACCGGAGATCCGCAGCCCAACTGAAGCAACCCAGCACCGCAGAACGGACCACCGCAGCCGCGACCGCGCGACAACTACCGAACAGCCACCTCCACGCACCACGGCGACCTCGAGTCCTCCTCAGGCTCGGAAGGCGGCGAGGAAGATGTCCATCGCATGCAGGCGGGGCGCGACCGGCGCGACCCACGGAACCGAAGATCAAAGTTCCAGTGTGCCGGCTGCGGGGTGAGCATCCAAGGTCAGAATGCCGTTTTTAGACGCGATCTGCCGCCATTGCGACAAACGGGGACACATCGCAAGGTCTGCCGCCTAAAGAGGAACCACAGCCCCGCCACGAGACACAACCCCCGAAGACGCGACACCACCAGGCGCAACAACACTCCACCAAGAAACCGCGATCGGGACAGCGAGAGCCGCTGGAGCGGAAGCGAGGAACCGCCGTTTACACGGAAGCCGCCAGCGTGAGGAAACCCACCAAACGGTCATCGTCGGCCATTCCTCCAACTGGGACAGCCGGAAGGTCCACGTGGAGGTCGAGATCGAGGACGCCCCTGCAAATGGAAGTCGACTCCGGGTCGTACCTGTCCATGGTCGCATGGCGGGAAATTAAGCGACTAGTACCTTCCATGAAGCGGCACGAGCTGGAGAGCCAAACACTCGTCCTCAAAGATTACCAGGGGAATCGCATCCCCGTGGTGGGGACCGGGCACTTCAAGGTCACTTTTAAAGGGCGCACCGAAATACTTCCGCTAACAGTCGTCGAAGCGAGACCGCCCCAGCCTATTGGGACTACAATGGTTTGCGCCGCTGGGACTAGAAGTGACCGGCACCAACCACATCGCCGAAGCAGACTGGGAGGAACAGCTGCGTGCGCGACTTCCAGGAGGTCTTCGACGGGAACCTAGGCAATGCCGGGGCCCCCAATATCGTTCAGCCTAGACCCCACCATTGCACCCATCCGCCTCAAACCCAGGCGAGTACCTTTGCCCTCCGACCCAAAATCGATGAGCAATTAAACAAGCTCATCGAACAGGGAGTCCTCGAGGCCACAGATCATGCCCGATGGGAGACCCCCATAGTCACCCGATAAAGCCAGACGGGTCGGTGAGAATCTGTGGGGACTACAAGGCCACCTAAACCGCGCGCTACAACAAAGCGCCTACCCCGTCCCAGTAGTACAACACCTCTTGCACTCACTGGGAGGAGGCAGGGTCTTCGCCAAACTCGACCTGGCACAAGCCTATCAGCAACTGCCGGTAGGCGAGGAAACCGCCGAGCGCAGACAATAGTCACACACCGGGGGCCTTCCGCTGCAAGAGGCTGCAATTCGAGTCAGCGTAGCCCGGGGGTATTTCAAAGCCTGATGGAAAGACTCCTCCGGGGCATAAAAGGTGGTGCCGTACTTTGACGATGTATTGATAGCGGGGCTGATCGGAAACAATTAGAGGGCCGCCTACGGGAAGTACTGAGGAGATTCCAAAAGCGGGGCTCAAGGTTAGAGAGAGAAGTGCCAACTGCACACAACAAGGGTCGAGTTCCTGGGGTATTTACTAGATCAGCATGGAATCCACCCCACCGAGGGCAAAATAAAAGCCATTAAAGAAGCCCCGAAGCCCCGAAACAAAGCGGAATTACAAGCGTTCCTGGGGTTAATAAATTTCTACAATGTTTTCCTGCCCCAAAAGGCGACCGCGGCGGAGCCATTGCATAGGCTGCTCGACAAGGCAGCCACCTGGACGATGGGGAGACGAGAAGAGGGCGCCTTCAACAGAACCAAGGACCTTCTCACATCAGGCGCTGTCCTCATCCAGTACAGCGAGACACTCCCCATCACGGTAACGTGCGGCGCATCCCCTTTCGGAGTAGGAGCCATCCTCAGCCACACCCTCGCAGACGGAAAAGAAGCGCCCCATCGCTTTTTCTCGAGGACCCTCTCAAAACCGAAAGAAACTACAGCCAATTGGATAAGGAGGCTTTAGCCATCGTCGCGCCGTAAAGAAATTCCCACGAATACCTTTCACGGCAGGACCTTCACCATAATCACGGACCATAAACCACTGCTGGGAATACTGGCAGGAGACCGGGCCACACCAATCATCCTCTCCCCAAGGATGACAAGGTGGTCCAATTCCTTCCGCCTACAATTACCGGCTAATCCACCGCCCGGCAAAACAATTCAGCACGCAGACGCCCTCAGCCGCACACCGTTGCCAACCCTGGACGACGACCCAGCACCAACCACGTCTACCCTGAGCATCGAGACCTTACCCAACCTACCCCTGACGCGTCAGACATTGCCCTAGCAACCAATAAAGACAGGCGTCTGGCGCAGGTCCTGAGATGGGTGGGGAAAGGCTGGCCAGAAAAAGAGGAAGACAGCGAGTTCAAAGCTTACCGAGCCGACAAACAGAACTGTCAACACAAAAAGGTTGTTTATTGTGGGGGACAGGGTCGTAATCCCGGAAAAATTACAAAAAAAGTCCTAAGCATGCTACACGAAGGGCACCCCGGCATCGTTAGGACAAAAGCCTGGCCAGAAGCCACGTCTGGTGGCCAGGGATGGACAAAAGATCGAAGCCTGGGTAGCCTCCTGCAAGCAGTGCCAGGAATCAAGACCAAACCCCCGCCGCCCGAGGCCGAGAGTGGGAAACCCCCAGGGGTCCATGGTCCCGAATCCACGTAGATTTCGCGGGACCAACCAAAGGACACACCTTCCTAATAACCGTGAGCGCTTACTCAAACTGGCTGGAGGTAAGCAACATGAAGGCGACCACCACAGACTCCGTCATCAGAGAACTCAGCAAACTCTTCGCAACCCACGGCCTCCCAGATGTCATCGTATCGGACAACGGCCCCAGTTCACCGCACTACCGTTCAGAAATTCCTAGCAGAGCGAGGAATCCGACACGCATTAACAGCGCCGGCACACCCGGCGGCGAGCGTAAGGCGGAGAAAATGGTCCAATTCACAAAAAGACCATCAAAAGATCGAAACCGCGACATACAGGACAAGATAAATCGAATGCTCCTAATTCAACACATAACCCGAGTACCACAACAAACAAGAGCCCAGCGGAGCTATTAATGGGAAGAAAACTGCGATCCCGCTCGACCGCCTGCACCCCACATACAACCGGAAAGACCCCTGATTCTACCAGCAAACACAGAACATTCTCACCGGGAGACAAGGTTTACGCCAAAAACCTCACCGGAGACCCCCTCTGGGTACCGGCAACGATCACCCAAGCAACAGGGCCACTCTCGTACCGCCTCCAAACAGCTGACGGACGAGCGTGGAAGCGCCACATCGACCAACTGAGATCAAGAACCACGCTGGGAAACACAACCGACACGCAGATACCAGGTACAGAAGGGAACCGGCAGGACACCAACCAAGAGGGGAGGAAGACCCCAAAGAACAAACCCACCCGAAAAGGAACCAGCAGTACTCACCACCTGAAGAACCGGAGAAGCGACCCACTCGAAGCCTCGCCTGGAAGGAGCAGCCGAACCAGCTCAACCGACCCCGGAAGCCCGGCGGGAGCAGCCAAGCCAGCTCAACCAGCCCGGAAAAGCCGGCGGGAGCAGCGGAGCCAGCAGCTCGACCGACCCGGGAAGACCAGGAGGGAGCCGCGGCGAGAGGCCTGACTCACCCTTCCAGGCGGTTCCATCAACGAGGCGGAGAGCGACAGGAGTCCCACCCGAACCGGCCAACAACCAGATGACAACTGACCAACGCAAGTCAAGTAGGAAAATACGGGCCCGCCTACTTACGGGACTACGTTACGTAGGACCAAACCAAGAGGGGGGGTGTTCTGTATAGAAATCTACATACTCGAAATCCGGCAACCCGGATTGGCTAAAACGCACTGCCACGGATTGGCTGAGTGCGCGGCACTGATTGGTCGCTCGGGATCGCCCGCGATTAGCTGAGCGATCGCGGGCGATTCAAACGACCGATTGGCCGCAGCACTCAGCAGAAGGTCTTTTTAAGCCGCGCTTTTTCCCCACTTCCCGTCTTGTGTTTTACCCGAATAAAGAGCTGAACCAAGTCACTGCCTCGCGTCCTTTGTGCGTATGAGATATACGACAATACCTTTGTCCTACTTTGTGCAGTCCTGTATATTAGACTTCAACTTCCATAACTCCCAGGCATCAGAGTCAATACAGTTACAGGAGTTGAAGTCCAAAGTGCCTGGAAAACACCAGGTTAGAGAAAAGTTTATCTTTGACTTTAATTATTTTTAATTTTAAAAAGTGCTTTCTCTTATTTCTTTCTGAATACATGCCTGTCAGTACACAACCCAAAGAGATTGGGTATAATTTATAGTACAATATCTACAGAAAAGTAATATAACTACATACAGTATATTCCTCTAAATTTCCTGGAGAAAAGACACCTGAATGATAATAAGTAAATATAATCTGTTTTACATGTTACCTATTTGAGATTATCTACCCATTTATCTTTTCCATTTTTAATTTTTTTAATTTATTTTCAAAATACATGTGTATTTACATTTTTAACAGTTTTGTGTCAAGTGTTACATTTTATTTACAGTTCTATTTCATATCAAATCTTCTTTCTTTTTTCTAACCATATATATATAACATTTCCCAAGCTTCATAAAACTCTGACTCCTCTTTGCCTTTTAATTTTCTCATAAGCCTGTCCATCTCAGCCCAATCAAGTATTTTATTAATTACTATGGTTTCAGAAGGTGTGTCATCTACTTTCCAGCTTTGGGCATAGGCAATTCTCACCGCTGTTATTACATCTTGTACTATATGTTGGGTAAGTTTCTCCAAATTTCCTTTAATCATCCCCAGTAAGAAGTTTTCTGGCTTAAATTCAATATTGTACCCTGTAATTTCTCTTATCCATCTCCTCACTTTTTCCTAGTACTTTTTGGCTTTGGGGCATTACCACCACATATGGTGGTATGTTCCATCTACGAGCTTACATGTCCAGCATTGTGGGTTCATATTCGGGTGTATCCTGGCCAATCTCACTGGTGTCAAATACCATCTATAAAACATCTTGATAAGATTTTCTTTATGCGCTGTTGATAATGTTAATTTGCAGTTCTTGGTCCACATTTTCTCCCAATCTTCTAACTGTATGTTGTGACCTACGTTTTGTGCCCAAGCAATCATCATCATTTATCTTTTCAAATTTTATCTCTAGATGAGAAAAAAATGATTAAGCAATAATATTATTAATATGCCCTTTAATATCAATAATAGACAAATAACAGAAGACAAATCTGCAGCCCAAGTTGCCCAAGCAACCTGGTTTCTTCAGGATCTTTTATATCTGCTTTAAAAAAATGCAACAATTGTGCATTAGATCCTATATAATGTTTATTGTTGCAATAGAATCACAGCTAAATTCGATACTCTGAAAAGCAGCTTTAAGTATAATCCTTTCTTGTTCTCTCCTCAGATTAAAAACAGTTCTTTTTTTCCCCCTTACCTAACATAAGACCTGCAAGAGGTAGTGCATTGGCAATGCACATTTTTCTCTAATCTTACTTTTGGTTCCAAGAATGGCTAACCAGATGCCAATGGAAAGCCTTAAACTAGGCATGGGCCCTTGGTCCCCATCAACTAATACTCAGACATGTTGTCTCCAGTAAACAATGTAATAAATATTAAGTTTGTGCAATTCATCACATTTAGTTCTAAATACATACTTAAGAGTAAGGGCATAAACATAGTAGCTGTCTGCAGCTCTTTAAAGCAGCCATGTCTTCCCCCAGAAATGATTGCTCTCTGCAGTTCTATGCAAGCCCAGAAAATACTACACTGCTTATAGCATACATATATCTTAAGACACCCCGTGCCATCCAAAGCATCTTCTAAAACTTTAATCCAAAGCATTGCACAGGGCTAATCCACAGGGCTAATATACTGTATAATAACTAATAAGTATTGTTTGTACAATCAGTTGGATTTTGTTTTAAATCAACTGGTTAATATCACTATAGGTTTTAAAGTTACCCTATGTGCTGTGTCTAGTTCAGTCTCAAAGTTCTAAACATAGAAATTCATTGGATTACCCTGGTTATACTATTATAATCTTTACTGATTCATTTGCTAATGTGTAAAAGATCTCAAAAGTCTTTTATTGTCTTAGACTGGAGCTAATTTTTATTCCCATCATAATGTTTGATTAACCTTTTTCTGTGGCTTCTCAGTGGCATCATTACTTATTTCTTTTCTCAGTTCTTTTGAGCTAATTTCCCACCTGGAATTTTCTTTTTATGAAAATTACCATCAGCATATATATGGAACATGTTTGCTCTAATGGACATTGCATTGTTTTGCATTAAACAAAATTACCACTTTGGAAATATTTTTTCCTGTTGATTTGGTTTTAACCAATGTAAAAGTTTTTGATTAAAATGAAGGCCAGTCCTTTTGATTGTTGTTCATGGTTTTGTTTTACAAAGATCAAACGATATTGCTACCAGTTAAATGAAAATATCTAATTTATTTATATATTAAGTTGAAGTTGTATAATGAAAGAAATGTGTATATAGAAAGATGATAAGGAAATGTAAAATATGTCTTGATGTTGATATACTGATATATTTTATTTCATGTTTTTAAATTTTGAAAACTAAATAAAGTTTAATAAAAAAAAGAAAATTCACACATATGCTTATGTGTTTAAGTCTTAGGAGATAATTTGCATCTGCAGATTGGAAGAAAATCTGGTGCTGAAGGAGGTAGATTATTATGAAGGGGGAAAATATTTGAGGTTTGGTGGGGAATGTTATACTCTAGTTTCCTTTTAATTTATTCCAGCAGATGGAGCCAATAAGTAAGCAAAACAATTTATGAATCAATGTCACAATAATATTCTACACTTCTTATATTCACTTCTGCTTTAAAGATCATCATAAACACAGGCACTTTCAGAGGCTGTCAAGGAAAACCAGGTAAACCAATTATGTAGCATCTATTATAAGAATTTATAAAGATATTTAATAATAAAGTTGGGTATTGGGCACAGAGGTAATCCTCAATTTACATCCATTCTTTTAGTGACCATTCAAAGTTACAAAGGCATTTAAAAAGTGACTTATGAGTGATTTTCATACTTTCATACCATTGCAGCATCCCCATGGTCACATGATCAAAATTCAGGTACTTGGCAACTGGCATGTATTTATGATGATTGCACTGTCCCAGGATCATGTGAACACTAACTGTAACTTTCCCAGCCAGCTTCTGACAAGCAAGGTCAATGGGAGAAGCCAAATTCATTTAAAGACTACACGATTCACTTAACTGCAGTGATTTACTTAACAGCTGTGGAGGAAAAGGTCATAAAATGGAGCAAAACTCACTTAACTGCCTTGTTTAGCGCAGAAACTTTGGGCTCAATTGTGGTCATAAGTAGAGGACTACTTATACTAGGGTATATCTGGATTACAGTTCAATCAGTGGACATTTTTTGGTTAAAAAAGATGAAAGCAAACATTGAGAAGCAATGGCACTCTAGGAAAACAGTATTCTAAATAACTTCTTCCACCTATCTGGAAGAAGACTTCTCATCATCCGAGTATTACATATCTTGCCAGCATGCAGAGTGTTCCATAGCCGACAAAAAATGCTGGTGCAGTTAAATGGTTAAAATATTAGAAATAAGAACTAAAGCTTGGAAGCTGCAAAACAATTTTCAGGGAAAACCTTTGATGGCAATTAGATTAAAACATTTCTTAAATTATTTGTGAAGACAATTGTTTGTTTCTTTGCTTTGGTTTGCAGATACCTTGTCCAAACGTAGATGCAAAAGAATGTGTGTCCCTTTGTAGAACTGCGTGAGTAGCAAAACGCCAAGGGCAAAAAAAGAACAATGTTTTCTTTAAGTATATCTATACCACAAATTAGCAAAGAGAGGAAGACAATTCGACAAGATATATAGAGGAGAACCATGCAAGAATGGCGGGGCAGGAAAGGTAGAGTATCTATTAGGCTTTATTTTATATAGTCCACTTTATTCAGTGACCTTAAAAAACAGAACAGTTCTTATATGGGAGGAATCTGTGAGCACAAAATGTTTTTTAGAGAAGTGTTAATGATGATGATGATGATGTGTGTGTGTGTGTGTGTGTGTGTGTGTGTGTGTGCAGTGTTTGGGGTCCAACTACCTTAATGGGAATGTCCACTCCATTTAATTTGATTTATAAGCCCACCCACTTGGGGTCAACTGCCCCCACCCCACTCCCATTGCTGCTGGCATGCCACTCCCCTTGCATCTGTTAGACACTGAAATGTCCTTTGGACACAACAGTTCATACACATAGAGTCATTAATGACACCTGCTTTTGGTAGCTGCTAAATCTGATCTTTCCAAATGGGAGAAAATGCAAGGCTTTAATTCCACTTGTAAGGTCTGAGAAGGTCCTCATTGACAGTTATTTTCTTGTTTTTTCAAATAACCAACTACTTAACAAGGCTGGAGACATAACTAACACCGAATCTTTCATTTTTGATAAAGAATCTGAAGGTGAAAAAGGGTGAAAAAAAATTAAAACTGATCATCCAATTTCATATCAATATCTTAAAAGGCCGGAGGATATTTTAAGTGAATTCCTATATTTTGGGTCCAATATTACACAGAAAACCTGGGCATAGATGGTCACTTTTACATGGAAAGGGTGATGTAAAAGGTAGGACTACTATGCTTTTATCTTTCCCCCCAAAATTCAAATAAATGCTACCCACTTTTGTACTGTCTCAATAAAGCCAGTGTGACATTATTAATACAATATAACTCATAATATCAGTTCTACAGAGATAACAAAAATAAATGCAGGTCAAAGCCATGTTTAGTTAGTGGTTGAAGGTTCCATTGAGTTGTGGGATGCTGCTTGTTTAGCAACCAGCTTGATGAGCGTGCTTGCGCGTAGCACTGAAAATGCAGCATTTAGAAGCTCAGCTGCTCACTTTCCAAGGGAGGGAAGGAAGGAGGGAGAGAGAATGGGGGGGTTACTCAATGACATACCACAGAAGTCTTGGTGATGGCAATGACCATACAAGTAGTCCTCAACTTACAATCATTCATTTAGTGACTGTTCAGAGTTACAACTGTCCTGAAAAAAGTGACTTGTACCTTTGCAGCATCTCCACAATCACATGATCAACATTCAGGTACTTGGCAACTGGCATGTATCTGTGACAGTTACAGCATCCCAGATTCATGCGATCATCATTTGTAACCTTCCCAGCTGGCTTCCAAACAGGCAAAAGTCTGTGGGGGAAATCAGATTTGCTTAACAACCATATGGTTCCCTTGACAACTGCGGTTGTCATTTGCTCAACAACAATGAAAAAAAAGGTTGTAAAAGGAGGCACATATGCCTCGCTTAGCAACAGAAATTTTGGGTTCAATTATGGTACTAAGTTGAGGACTACCTGTACTCTTCTATAATGATATGTGGTCTTGGAAAACTTGGCTGCAATGAAACGAAGGGCATCTAGAATATGACATTCCACTAGATACTAATCTGGAGCAAAATTAAAGCACAGACCTAATGCAGGACCAAAAATTATACACAAATATTCTGCCAATATCAGGGAGAACCCCTGATGCCGTACGCTTTATTTTTGTTGAAAACAAAAAGCAAACCACATGCCATATCCCAATAAGATTAGTGCTCCAATGAATCTTGTGTTCATATCATCCATAGCTAAAACTGTTAGTGTTATTTTTGGCGTGCAAAACCATAATCATTTAGTGTCAGGGATGAGAAATAATGAAACCTGCCTCTAAAATATACGGACTATCATTCTAGATGTTGTAGTTGCATATGTCTAATTTCATGTTCGTCCCTATGATTTAAATCATGAATTAGATATTTAGATGTTTAGAAAGTAAGAGTGTATAGAGTTACTCCTAATGAATGCAAAAGGGAACGAAACAATAAACATTGTTTAGACAAAATAATTATGAAAAATCAAGCAAAACTTTCTGACCGCTTTGTTCAAGCTCAAATAATAATTCATAATAAATTATTTTAAATAAAAACAAAATAATAATAATAAAAAACAAAAACAAAATAAGCACTTAATGCTAAATCAGAATGGAATTAATGCAGATAGCTCTTGACTTACAAGCCATCACTTAGAGACTATTCAAATTTCCAATTTTGCAGCTTTGATGGCTGTACATAGACACCTGCAATCACATGATGGTATTTTGGGTGCTTGGCAACTGACTCATCTTTGTGGCTGTTTGCAGCATCTCAGGTCACCTGACCAGTGGTGGGATTCAGCCAGTTCATACCACTTCAGGAGAACCTGGTTGTTAACTTTCTGAATAGTTTGGCGATTTGAACCTTACCACTGCACATGACCACAATTTTTGACATGCTTTGGTGGTTTACAGAGCTTACATTTGGTCTGAGCCCAAAAAACCACCCACTGGTAAAATAGATTTGCATACTGACCATGGTGTTCATTTAATAACCCTCAGAAAAAAAATGTCCCAATTTTGGGTCCAGGAATGTGGTGCCTCAGTTTATAACCACAATAACTTACAACTGTAATTCCAGGTTCAATCACAGTCGTAGGTTGAGGACTGGCTGTGTTTTAAATTATTAATTTAACCTTGGGTCTTAAAGACAACCATCATTTTGTCCCAGGAGCCACAGGATAGATCAGATTTTTTTCTCCAAGTCTGATTTATTTTTAAGTGATCTTGGAAAATTTAGAGATGGAAGCTTTTCTCCAACCTTTCTTTATATTGGTCAGCTCTTCAAGGTAGACCAGACTAGAAAAGCAAAGTTATCAATGCTGGTGTTGTTTTTATTATATGGTTACAGTAGCAGAATCTTGTAATTCTGTGTCTTCTTGCTTTCCTATATCTTCATGAGAAATAGGGTGGGCTAGGTCTGAGGTGCTTTCTCAAATTACATTTCTGTTCTGGACTCGGATTTCTTTTATCCAAGTGTTGGCTTGAGTGATTCTTCCTTCTCCTCTTCAAGGCTATTCCTTCTGTCCATTACAACGTCAGCTCTCCAACAGTATCAGCGAGGAAAACAAGGGGAAATAGGGATACCAACATAAATAGAAATACGAAAAGTAGTGCATCTGAAGGAGCCCAAGACTTTCCAGCCTTCCATTGTGGAAGCCTATAATCCAGGGGGGAAATCTGGGCTAGACCTGAGGACTTTCTTTGGAGGAAAGGGCAGATAGAGGAGTGAATAAAACCCTCCTCTCTGACTTCAGCATATTTTGAGTGTTCTCAAAATAGCGTTTGTTCCATTGAAGACAGGAGTTATTTGAACCATTCAATAGAACTGCTCTGTCCTGATGAATCCCAAAGGACATACATCTATATAGAGTACATATCCATACTGAGAATCTACAGATATAATAGAATAGCAGAATTGGAAGAGACCTTGGAGGTCTTCTAGTCTAACCTCCTGCTCAACATTTCAGACAAATGGTTGTCTAATATCTTCTTACAAACCTCAAGTGATGGAGCACCCACAACTTATGAATAGTTATAACTTCATTCCTCTCTGGTCCACATTCTGGTCTATGCTGTCCATGACATAGAATGCGAGATACATTGGATTGAAAAGGATGTGTCCCATTTCATATTTTTTTTAAAAAAAGCCTTAAGCCTTTTATGATCCCATAATCACTTAATTTGGGGTAAAGTGGGTGAGATTAGATGGAGCTGGACGTTAACTGGCTCAGATATCTATAATTGATAAGGGGTTGAGAATTCAAGTTATGTCCTCTGGATTAACATTAGTAGATATAAGACTGTTTTTGTGTGCTTTAAGAAAAGCCTCATATATACTAGTATTAATCCAGAGGCCATAACTTTACTTGTTATAGGTATCTATTTATGGACCTTTGTATCATAAGAATGGAGATATGTTCGGAACAGACTGTGAAAACATAGGAGAAATGAGCTAATTTCTTATTAGGCTTTCTGTCAAAGGAAGGACATTGGTACTGGCTTAAATGAAATATCTTAAAAACTAAAAAGGGTCAAAATTCAACAAGAGTAAAAGGATCAGAAGGAGAGAGATATAAATCTGGCAGTTTTATTCCGCTTCCCCTTGGATAGCAATTTTTCTTATGACATTGAAGACTGGAAAGTTCTATCTCTCTAAAATTTCAGAACTTTCAATATTTTTAACCACCTGGCTAGCTAAAAAGACACCACTGGATTCTCGGCACCAATAATGCAATTTATTTTATTTTTTATACAGACTTCAGCACGTGTTCCACGTTTCGTCTTTGGAGTAGAATTTTTTTCCTAATGGTAACATCAACAATCAGGCAGGCTGACAACTCAAGCTATTCGGAATCTTCCCTTGATCTTTAGGCAAGTGCCTTCCTTTAATGGACAAGGTCATGCTCCTTCCTGTCCCCGTCCTGCCCCTTTAATAGCAACTGCTTGCAGGGATGACCCTTTTTGATAACGGAGTCAGAGAGGTCAAAAGCCGGTACTAATTGCTGTCCCTTAAGATCTCTGGCTGCCTTTTTTTCCTTTTTCTTTTTGGTATTCCAAATATATGACCTCCAGAGGTGTTGGAAATACACCCTTTTGGAAACAATACGATTGTACCTAGTTTACTTATGGGCACCTGTTGCGTTTTCCAGGATTAGCCTTGTACATACAGCTCTAAAGTGCACAATCAAATACTTAACAGCAGTGTGATTAATGCAAAAGAGTTTTGTAGCAGCCAAAATTCCTTTTAGCATTATTTATGGCAGTTGAAGTTTCCATGGAGTTCAGTTCCTATTTCTCTTAGCTGTCAGGGTATGTGTTTCTATGTGTCTGTACCTGTATACATGCACAGAGAAGGGATATTTATTGTACTCTATTCTATTGTACCATTGTTTATTTTATGGTTGAATCATTGTTTTCTTAGAGTTGATTGAGATTGAAGCTGATACAGGTTTCTTATATAGAAACACTCCCGCAGGTTCAGAAAAGAAAATAGCAACCAGAAGAATCAAATATGAGACTATATGATAAAATAGCTTCTCTTTTCTCTTTTGCTATGGGATCCTATTTTAGGTTTATTGGTGGCTTAATTAATTTTCAAAATAGTACTCCACAAAAGATGGGAAAGGTTATTTATTTATTGGAATCATATTGTTTCTTTCTTGTCTGTTTCCCAACAGAAATAGGAGGCAGCATGACAGATCTTCTGTGCCATATTCCCAAAATAACACATATGGACAAAAAAACAACAACCCAAAATAATAATCATCATGCTTTTATCCCACAGGGGAAACTGAAGGCAAAAGTTAACATGATATTAAGTTTCATAGAGAATCCCCCACAATTTCAAAAATTTTAATTGCACAGCATTTTTTGTAATATTGGATTTTTCTGTTATCATTTTAATGTTTTTTTTTTTCTGTTTTGTTTTCTTCTTTTTGATGTGCATTGTATGGTTTAATACTTTACAGGGGTATTCTTCCTTTTATAATACCTTTTATAAATACCTTAAATGAAATTAAATTGAATAGCTTTGTTCTTTATTACTTGTGCTAGTTCTCTTTGCTCAAAAACTTTGCCAACTAATATTTTATCTACTGGAAAATAGAAACTCCTGGTAAAGTGATGATGAGGGAGGCAACACCTTGTCAGCCTGAGATCAGTATTTTGCCCTTCCCTTTACTTTAAGGATCATCTTGCCAAGCATTGCCTGTCTCTAATGAGCTGGCTGCAAGATGGAATAATGAACAGAATAAGACAGATGAACTGGAAAACAAGCCTTTGGAGTCTATAACTGAGCCTCCTCAGTCTGAAGAACAACATGCATAACAATTATGTTTATGGTTCATCTGTCATACCAGTATATAGGAAAGCAACAGACAAGTATTAAGGGACTTGTTTCAGTTTAATACCCGCTAACTACCAGGATCAAGCATAACAACATCATGGCAGCTTTCATACTCTCTTATTCCATACGACCCTTACACTACAGCCACATACCTCACCATCCTCCAAGGTAGCCTACTGCTTTATACAGTAATTCATCCACAGAAACGGGAGAAATATTTTTCCTCTACTCTTATCCAGGAATTTATGATAAATGCCAAATCAATGTTTTGTCCAGGATTAAATCTTGGATAGATCCTTTGTCAGAAACTGATTTAGCATTAAAGAAGTTGGATCTTTAAACTAAAGGGACCTGGAAAACCCACTGATAAAGTCTTGCCTGGCAGAATGCAGAGCTTTGCTAGCCTTTGTAGCTGAGATGGCTACAAAAAGGTGATCCATTAAAAAATGGAGCGAGGATACCAGTCAAGACTACTCTTTCACTGGCTCCATCATTAACGATGGAACATCTGAACAACAAATAGCCGATCAAGCAAGAACTTCAGGAAATTTAAAATAAATCATGAAATCTTGCAAATTAAAGAGGAAGATAAATCTTTTTTTAATGATAACTATTCTTGATAAAGAAAATGATCATAGAAAAGATAAGCTCAAACTCAAGGATAAGAAAGCCAAAAAGCTAGCAATCAGTCCTAAGTCAATTCAACCCAGAGGCTTAGTTTAACAAGCGGAACAGGGAAAACACAGCATGCCTACTGACTTAAACCAACTTAAGGACAGTCTTTAAACAATAAAGTAGAAAACTTGAAAAGCATGGAGCTGACACATCTGTCAAGTACAGTTTTTGCTGCCTTCTGAAAGGGGCAAATAATTTTGACTGGCATTTACACCATGATTAAAAATAAGCTAGTGTTCTTAATAATCCAAATCTAGTTATTTAACTTGACTCAAAGGATTTCTTTCTCCATATTATTCATCCCTTGTGCCACTGGTTACTCAGTTCAAGAATACTGCCAGGACTAATTACCTATCCTATAAATAGAATTCACACCAAGTAATATGAACATTTTCTTCACGTAAAGTTGCTGAGCAGGTTTTTAGTTTGAAACCTGTTCACCAAAATGCTTTAATATTGTGTTTTTCCAAAAACGGTTTAGTATACATCCTCTCAAGCCTATGGATAATGGAGAGCTAAAATACTTGAGCACCACAGATGCTCTGTTTAAGGGAAAGTAGAAGTTTCTACATAGTTGGGAGAATCTCCTTCCAGTGGTCCTCTACACTTCAGGACAAGCAGCAAAATGCACTTTACAAAATAATGAAAAACTTTACAACACTGACAGAAAGTGTACCCTATCTGTTACTTTCTTCTTATCACAGCATCTCCTTTCTCTCAGAAAGAAACTTGATGGAAGACTTGACTCTTAAATATTAGAATTATAGTCTCTTAACAACTTGGCGTACCTTCTTTTCCATTTTATCCTATCTCTCAAAGTATTCCAATAGAATTTGCTATTGTAGCAGATTATTTACAATAGTCATGTTTTTCACAATAAAGCAGCTAGTTGGTATTCGTGGATGCACTCTGCTAGGTTTAGGTAATGTTGATTGTCCCATATTCTCTAGTTATTTGTATATTTTCAATTAGAGATTAGATGGAGGTACAACCTCCCTCTTTTTACCAATCTGGGATCAGTAGGTATGGTGCATAAATGTTTTAAACAAATGAAGGAAATAACGGATAATCTAAAACAGGAGTCATTTTTCTTATGAGTATCAGTGAAAGACTTTGTTTACATAATACTGTTTTTTAAAATAACAGCATTGAGCAGGGCTGACAACTATAGTAAAGATTTTTGGCTTTCTTCAGTACTTCCTCTTCTGAGCTCACCTAAGCAATATCATTTTGATCTCTGTAAACAAAATTAAATATTTCAGTGGCATTAAGCCTGAACAATGAAAATGAGTGATCTAGCCGTAGCCTTTGTTGGCTTTATTATGACAAGCACTACGGCAGCTGGTCTGTCAGTCACACCATGGGAAGCAGGAATTTTGATGGCTGATTTTGCCACTGGGAATAATTAACTTTTGATTAGCAGGGTCAACAAGGACAGAAAGAGTGTAAAACAATAGGTGAGAAAAGGGGACAGGATCTTGTAGAGAGTTGTCAAAGCAGCTCCAGATTATGTATGTGCAAGCTTTACATTTCTGGAAGTTGGATAGTGTTTTTTTTTTTAAACTTGTACATAAAATTGCCCTATTTTTTTTAAAGGCCAGGGATATTCACTAGTTTGAAAAAGATCAAGAATGGTTAAGGCTAAAGAATATGTCAAATAATGATAGGACATAAAAAATTGAAAAAGATTCATATACTCCAGTTCAATTGCTGTTCCAGAATACTGTCAAGACACTACTGATTTTAGAACATACATTTTCATCTTTGTGACAAAATGATTTATAATTTTCTGTGATTTATAGTTTTCTGTGAAATAAAAAATGATTTATAGTTTTCTGTGAAAATAGGAATAGCATGCTTCACAGGCTTAAAAAATATCCTTTGGTTGATAATATTATTAAAATGTGCTTTAAAAAGCAATACAGTTTACAAACTACATAATGGAGCACTAATGGATTTGCAGAGAGTAACTAAGGGCCAAGAAGAGAGTTTAAGAACTTTAAGATATATGATATTTTAAGTAGAAAAAAAAAGATTACAGATCACTAACTAGAGGCAGAATCTATCTGGCATTTAATAAGAGAGCTTTATCTAAAAGCAATAACATAGCACCTATTCTAGATACCTTTTGTACAGGAAGTGAATTATGTTTCCCTCTTCAGAATTATGCAGCTATATGCATTTTTGGAATCCATTTTCCCCTGAGGAAATAAGGGCAGGTGATGGGGCAAAGGGCAAGACTTCAAAACTTCAAATATGGCCAGTCTGTATTGGAGTTAAGATAATGAGCTAGATGGATCATTCTCTCAACTGAGTTCCTGAGTATCCCTCATGGACAGATGTAAACCTCATCAGAAAAGATACTATTACAGATAATCCTTGCTTAATGAAGATAATTAGAATTTCCATCACTAAGTCATGTGGTCACAAAGTGTGATGTCATGTGATTCCATTACTTACTGATGGCAATCCCAGAACTCCCTATTGCCATTAAACAAAAATTAAGCAAGAACCTCATGTCTTGTATTTTTTTTTCCCCTCAGCTCTTCTCTCTTAGCTTTCTGACTTTCCCGGACTTCCAGAGGAATTGGTGGATTCAGCAATGACAGATAACAGAGTAATGGCTTCAATCCAATCAATGGCTTGTCTATTTTCAAAATCAGTTTCAACTCTTTTCTCAGGATATATTGGGCTAAAAAGGCTCTACATGGAACCATTATATCCTAGTTTTTATTAGAATGGAATAGAATTTGCTATACGGTTAGATATTCAGAAAAGTAGGGGGAAAAAGGACAACCTAGGACAACTTGAGTGTGTGAATGCAGTTGAAATAAATATAATTTCTCTCCATCAGTATTGCATAGCAGCATATGAAGGTAAATCTTCACATGTACATAGACAGGCAAAGACATGACATTCAGAGTTTAAAAAAATTAATTTGAAGGTACATTTTTATTTGCTATAATTTACTGAAGGTTGATGGATCATAAATACAGAAGATTAGGCATAATGGAGAGTTTAGATAAAATTTCACAAGATAAATTAATACCACTAGGTGCTTGCACCCTGGGTTTTTTCCATTATGCATCTATGTGCAGATCATTATCCTGGATCATGGTGGGAAATTTTTATACCAATGACTAATAATTGGAACCATATGCAGGGCTTTCTTTCACCTAGACCTTCCTTCCTAGATGTCAATTTTTGCTACCTTGTTATTGAATAAATGAGTCCCTGGTGCAGCAGAATTCCCTTCTGTTATTATAACTTATTTATTAATTTAAAGGCTCTCTAGTTTTGACTGAAGGTATTTATTATTGAATGCACTAAATGCCACCAAGATTCTGAAATAGTCCAGTTTCTCAGATGATTTCAAGTTAATACAATGGTTGTTCATCCCAATATTTGGGATAGCGAACAAATTAAGAGCAAAGTGTTTCCAGATACCCTGTGTTTAGGAACACTGAACATGTCATCAGCTTAACATTCATTATAAAATTGCATATTTAATATGGTGTTGATATTGCATGCTATCCAGAGAGTTTTGGGATTGGAGTGGGATACAAGCACAAACAAACAAACCATCAAACAAATAGGAGACAGTTAAAAAAAGTCAAGGTACTTGTCTCAGTAGTGCAGTGATATAGTAGTCTCAGTCCATTATATGTGCGTGTAAGGTTGATGTACAAATAAAAGGATGGGCCTTCCTAGCACTGCATTTTTCTGGACAGAGAGCTCTGATGTTGTTCCTGGAATCTGTTGGATCCATTCTCCCAGTTTAGGCGTCATGGCGCCAAGTATCCCTTCTGCCACTGGAAACACTTTGGCCTTCACTTTCCACATCCTCTCTAGTTCTCCTTCAGGCTCTGGTATTTCTCAAGTTTCTCAAACTCCTTGGTCTTGATGTAGTTGTCACTTAGCACGGCTACATCTTCAGCAGTCTTCTGGTCCTTGTCTACTACTACAATGTCTGATTGACTGGCCAGTACTTGCCCATCCATCTGGACCAGAAGTTCCAAAGAAAATTAGCCCTGTTATTCTTCAGGACCTTTTGTGGAATTTCCCATCTGGATTTGAGAGAATCTAACCAGTGGTGGGATTCAATTTTTTTTACTAGCGGTTCTGTGGGCATGGCTTGGTGGGTGTGGCAGGGGAAGGATACTGTAAAATCTCTAGTCAGAGGTGGTATTTGCCGGTTCTCTGAACTACTCAGAGTTTCCACTACCAGTTCTCCAGAACTGGTCAGAACCTTCTGAATACCACCTCTGAATCTAGCCCATGTTCTGTTCAGATGTCCTTGTACACAATGCCAGCTGCTTGGCTGTGCTGCTCAGTGTATCTTGTTCCTGCAC
Source organism: Pseudonaja textilis (assembly GCF_049901715.1). Lineage (NCBI taxonomy): Eukaryota > Metazoa > Chordata > Lepidosauria > Squamata > Elapidae > Pseudonaja > Pseudonaja textilis. The sequence continues at coordinate 77,577,940 of NC_141991.1, forward strand.
AGTCTGCATTTCAGATCCTGTCTAGTGTGATAGATACTTGTTTCTATGGAACTTAGTGTCTGTTCTTGTACAGCTATGATCACTGCCTCAATGATGTCTTTTAGTCTACTCAGTCAAACTCCTGGCCCATGGGCCAGATCACTTGCTGGCCATGCCCATGGCTGGTTTAGCAAAATCCCGCTATGTCACATGATGCTGCCGTGATGACCTGAATTAGCCCCTGGTAGAATTTCACAATGTCAGTCAAACTCAGCTATCTGTCAATATCAATTATATCACACCTAATTTGATATTTAGGTAGTAGGGCCGGGGAACACTTCACTCAAAAAATTTCAAGTGCCATTGCCAGTTACAATAGAGAATGCTGCAATAGAATGGAGAATGAATTGGAGCAGTTTCATTGTCCCATATGCTTATATTATAGCGAGGATCAGTTGCAACACATTAAACTAAATCATTATATTTAATCCTGTATATATCCAGAAAAAGGTCAATATGCTGGATGCATTCTCATAACATGCTAAACTAAAAAAAAGTTTGATTACATCACAGGTGGATCTTTAATGTTGCTTGAATGATCATTATTCTAGATTTTGACAAATTGGGTTTTTATTTACAGTTTGTCACAGGTTACAAATGCCTGTTTTTGCAAACTCAGAATGGCATCCATTTCAAGATCTAACAATGTGATAAATCATAAAAATTGACTAAACAGCCATATTTGATAGGGAAAGGTAGAAAATAGCAACATATTCATTAGCTGAACTTTTTTAGAGGATATTGTACAAACGTGATCATTATTTTATTAGAATTTCCATCATACAAATTGTTTTGAACAATCGTAAGTAGTAAGAAAATAACAAGTGTATCAAAAAATACGTGCCCTTAAGATGACCAAATTTACAAAATCCAAATTTGCAAGCTTAATAACAGTAACCATTTCAGTGGTAACGGAGATAGTTTAAGTCTTTTTTTAAAGGTAAAATTGATTCTAACCAGTTAATACTATATATATTCTTTCCCATTGCTTGATCTTAGACAGATGCCAGTATATTTTTTTAAAAAAGCATGTAACTGACAAAAACTATCTTCTTGTCGGTTCTGCTATTCTCATCATCTGTTTTGAGTTAAACATCAAACAGAGCTACATCATTCTTTGTTACATTCAAATCTTTAACAGTGATCCCTTGTTCAAGAAGAGACAAGCCATTCTTGGTCAAAGCATGTTGGGGTAAATAAGTGAATTATTACATCCAGGCACTATGTACTTATTTAAGAACATAAAACAGAATAATAGGGTTGGATAGAACCTTGGAAGTCCCTTCTAGTCTAATTCCCTACCCATGGCAGGAGTTCCTATACTACTCCAGACAAATGGCTGTCCAGTGTCTTCTTGAAAACCTCCAGTGATGGAGCACCCACTACTTCTGGAGGCATCTCACTGATCAACTGTTCTGTCAGGAATTTTTTTCTTAGTTGTAGATTAGAACTCTTTAACAGTTGTTTTTTGTCCTGCCCTCAGGTGATTTGCAGAATAGGTTGACCTCCTCTACTCTGTGACAGCCCCTCAATTACTTCTCTTTGACAGCCCCTTAAGTACTGAAGGCTGCTATCATATCAACCCTAGTCATTCTCTTCATTAGATTAGAAATACTTGTTTCCCTCAATTGTTTGTCATATGGTTTAGCTTCCAGACCTCTTATTATCTTTGTTGCTCTTTTCTGCACTCTTTCTAGGGTTTCAACATCTTTTTTTTTTTTTTTGGTATCATGGTGACTAGTATTGGAGTCAGGATTCCAACTGGCATCTAGCTAAATCATGAAGTAACCTAGAAAATGAAAGTGGACTGCTATTATATAATGTGGGAAAGAAGAAAGTTGCCCCAGTAGAGAAGATTTTGGAAAGCATTCTAAATTTAGAATGGGATTGATCTTCTCAGGAACCACCAGTTTCCCTCTGAGAACAATATATATATATGTATGTATGTGTATGTATGTATGTATGTATGTATGTATATGTATATCTCCTTAATTAATGGGAAAATGTGCAGATTTATTCCATATATTTTAATGACAATTTGTAGCAAATGCAACACTATTTTCTTATAATCAGTCATAATGTAGTACTGCAAATAAAATATCAGCTGGTTTATTGAAATCTCTCCATTACAGCAACTCTTCACCCTGTCCCAACCTCTAATTATACACAAAAATTATTGCAGTGAAGTTCTAGCATTATTAAGCACTCCAAACCTTTTAATATATCTTGATATGGCTGGTATTTGAGGTTAAAGACTAAATTACACATTTCGCATAATCTCTAACAGTCATCACCTTTGTTGGTAAATGTTAAAAGTGTTTCCATGTGGCTGGCAAAATTGGCTTATATGCCATAAAATGCCTTCTCAATTGATACAAGGCTACAAATTACATTTCCACATTATACAGCTTAAGTGGTCCTTTCATTTAATTGACTTTACAAGCAATTGTATTTTCATTTCAAGTTGGAGATTGTTTAAAAATGAAAGATTTTTTTTTTTACTTTACTGGGCTGGGGTCACCATTTCTAGAGATCTAAGGAATTATAAAAAAAATGCACTAAAATCAAGCAGTTCATGAAGATAGGGCTAATTTTCCTTCAGCAAAATGATAATTTTAAGTTGAATTATCTGCATTTTCATTGGCTTCAACCTGACAGTTAAAAAACATCCTAGTGATAATTCAAAACACAAAATGCAACAAATACATATTTTTTCTGGGAGATATTTTGTTCTGTATCAGAAGACCTGGATAATCTTCCATAACGTTTTGTTTTCTAGATAATGAACAGTAGTTCCATCAAACTCCAGACAGCTAGTCACTGAATCAAATGTTAAACATCGCTAGCTGTGATGCCCCCTTGAGCCTCCAGGAACACTTTCTGCAAAGGGAGGATCAAAACAGGCAAAATGGTGGCAACATAGGAGCCCCCCCCCCCGAATGATGATGGTCTCTAGACAGAACCCAGAGGGGAAATGTACTTCTAATCCACAACAGTATACATCCTAATTGCATTTTTTCACGACTTTTGAATAAGCTGTAATTTCCTGGGTTTGGTTAAATTGTTGAACTATCATTTGGTTTTACAAGAATGCATCCCCTGCAATTCGAATTCATAAAGCATAGTTTGCGCAGCACGATGTTACATTCCTACAATGTCAAAATCTAACAAGTCAATTCAATAGTCTATAACAAAAGAAGACAGTCAAGTATGTTGGGATTTCCTTTACTTTTTCAGAGAAATAGAATTGTTTTGTAATTAATTGTTCAGTTCCATTCCATAATGGGCAGAAATGATCAAATGTTGACTGACCAACACATAATGCTGAACCATAAAATTTGTTTTGTTTTATTGTTGTTTAAACAAGGCCATATAGCTTGTTCCATATAATGTAGTTTATAATTATATTATCTGCAAATTTGGCCAGTGGATCAAATCACAGAAACACACTATGTTATGTAGAAGGCCCTCCCTAGAATGAGTGGCTTCTTCACTAAGTTTGGAAAGGACAACTATTCAATGAACCAACGTTTAGTTTTCCCTTAAATTGTTCATTTTATACATCTTTTGTTCAGCCCAGCAGAATAATTGCAAACTGAATTAAAAACTAAAAAAAAAATCAGAATGCAAGCATTTGATGTATTATACTAAGCTACAAGTCACCACATAGATTCCAAGGCACTTTGACTTTTCTGTAAAGGAATTATTTGTTGGATAACTAAAAACACCTGGGTGCATGGAAATTCCTGCTGCAGCTCAGCTATAATTTTCTCAGATAGTAAAAAAAAACAAAAAAACAAAAGGTGAAAGAAAGCCCCAATCAATCAAAATAAATGGCCAATGCACTGTAGCAATGATAGTATTTTCAAAATTAAATTCTAATCTCCACATGATTTCTTCTAAGTTACTTTTATTCAAACCATTCATCTGCCCCTCCTCTGTGTTTTCAGAGTTTTTGTGTAGAACCCCCTAATTATTAACACCAGTTTCCCAGGCCACCGTTTCTGTGTGAACAGAAATGAAATGTGAACCAAAACCGCCTATGTTTTGCTTGCTTGAATAATTGTGACTTTCTCTAGAGTTATTTAGCACCAAAGTTAGTAGACATCCTCTTCTACTCATCAACATTCATGGAAATGATAAGAGGGGAGAAAATAGCTCTATGAATGGAAAGGCATTGATTGATTACAGTTGCTTGCACACTGCCTACTGGAAAGGGTTACATTCCCTGATACTGAGCCTGTGCAAAAATTGGGGTGCTCCTAGACTCAAGAGCTCTAGCCTGAGGAAGAGGCCGCCGCTAGAGGGCATTTGCACAGGTACATCTTTTGTGCCAATTGTGCCCATTCTTGGATCAAGAGGCCTTGCTTACCATCACTCACACCTTAGTTATTTCCAGTTGGATTGCAGCTCTACACAGGCTTGAAAACCACTCATAAGTATTAACTGATCCAGAACACAGTTGCGCACACTTTTTTCTTTTAGAAAAAAGAACGTTCAGTTTAGTAGCAATGCCCACATTGCAGTTTTTCAATTTTGTTCCGGCAGTCTCTTTAATATCTTTTCTATTTCATCACCTGGAGACAAATGGGAAGCTGAACTTATTGTGAAGGGTTTCTCCAGTCAGTGATAAATGAAAGGCATCAGTCAGTGTCATCCATGCAAATTGGAACAACCAGATCATGCTTGATTTGAGTACAGTACACAATAGCTTTCGGTTCGTGATGTCTTTGACTGTTTCTCAACATTTTTCTATTTTCTTCTGGTTTTGCTTTTTTTGTTCCTTTTTACTTCCTATAAAGCAAATTATATCCTGAGCTCAAGTGCTATAACTGAAAGGTTCCTCATATCCACTTAATTTTTGTTTCAGGTGCTGTTTTGTACAAGAGTTAACATAATAATGAACTTTTTACTTACAACTGTCAGGGTTCCAAAAATCGTCTGACTTAATCATTAATTTCGAGACTGGCATCATCTCAAGGTTCTTTATTAAAACATGTTTATTAGAACATGTTTTCTTCTTCATCACAACACAGTTGTGTCATTCTAAATGCAAAGGAGTGGCCTTTTATTTGTTACACCACAACACCAAAAATTTGGCAGTTTATGGAAAAATCTCCTGGTAGAAAAAAATAATTAGTGCTAAGGAACAAAATACTGAAGCACTTTAAGAAAATCCATACAGTGCATGAAACCTAGCAAATAATTGTTGAAAGTCTTATTACATTTCTAATACAAAATTAGACTGGATTATAAGTTTCTTTTGTGGGCAATATTACATTCTAGTTTATTATATGTATTTTTAAAATCTGTTGTATTTTTAAAATTTGTATTTTGTTTCACTTGTTGGAATGGTATAAGGTCTCCTGCTTGAGCAGGGGGTCAGACTAGAAGACCTTCAAGGTCCTTTCCAACTCTGTTATTCTGTTATTTGAAGTGGGAAAAACACTTTCTAATGATATATGTAAGTGTGCACAGTGCCCTCTACTGGTTGAAAATAATAACTGCACCATTTCTGCTAGTATTTCCCCTTTCAAGAATAAGTCTTTTACATAGCATATTGTGTACAGGTAAACCTCGACTTGCAACAGTTCTTTTAGTTATAACTGCTCTGAAAGAAACTGACTTATGACCATTTTTCACGCTTACAACCATTGCAACATCCCCAGGGTCATGTGATCAAAATTCAGACATTTGGCAGCTGACTCATATTTATGACGGCTGCGGTGTCCTGGAGTCATGTGATAACTTTTTGCAATCTTCTGACAAGCAAAGTCAATGGGGAAGCCAGATGCACTTAACAACTGTGTTACTAACATAACTGTGGTGGTTCATTTAACAACTATGGCAGGGAAGGTCGTAAAATGGGGAAAAATTCACTTAACTGTCTCACTTAGCAACCAACATTTTAGGCTGAATTGTGTCGTAAGTTGAGAACTACCTGTATTATATTTATTTTGAAACACATATTCTTACTTTATATAAATGTAATATCCAATTCACATTTAATATCAACTTTTTTTAATCCTATATATCCTGTATCTTTTATTTTGATGCAATTGGTGAGTTCATTTAGTTTCTGCACATTCCCAACCTGTAATCTGGCTTAAAGTGGGTAACAACAGATTAAGTTACACAATTAAAAAAGAAAAAGCAACATAGTTTTGTGATGTTTATTATTCTAAAACTATAAGCAAACACAACAATGAAGTCAAAAGACATCACTCTTAAAACATAATAAAGAGTCTGACTGGTCTTTATGACCCCCTAAAATAGCATAAAGAAGCTCCACTTCACTGAAGTGTGTGTCTATGAACAAAAAGTGCTACATGAATAATTTCCCTTCTAAGAACATCAGAGGCTGGGGAAGCTATCAAAATTGGCAGAACCTATGTATACAAATATTAATATGTACACAAGATATATGTACCCAGATGACATACTATATAACTGAAAGATGGTTTTATTTTTTGTTTTTATTATTAAAAAAAGAATTACCATCTTCTTTAATTGCATGGAACCTATATTCATGAGTAATACATGGGCTGGAAGGTGGGGAGAGATGTCTCACTTCTAAACATATACCTCTTCCATGCTTTCATCTTCTTATTTGGAATATCCTCACCTTTCATCTCTTCTCACCAGGCATAATAAACGTTTATACTTTATAACTCCTAGAACATTATTACCACATCCAAGTCCCCTTAGGACTTTACTCAAAATTTTCTTCATTAGCTTCCAATCAGCTATTACTTCCAGTACAGAAAGTTTCTTTACCTTAAATGGGGTGTTTGTTTGTTTTAGCCCTTCCTTTGCTTGGCCTTTGTTCTGATGATGCTGATGCTTGCTCCCCAAGTCTATCAATAAATAAATAGACTCTTAATGGGCTTTATTCTTTGCCGAAAGTTACTATAAATGAAATCCTGGAAGCATCCATGGATCCGCATTGTAAGTTTTTATTTCTTAGATATTATTTCCTGCATTCTCACTCAATAACAGGAGCAGCTCCTGCTGCCCGTGAGCAAAGATGCAACTGTGGCCAAATAAAAGCACCTGAAAGTCTTACCAAATTAGGAACAATCATACTTAAACAGAGTGATCAATATTGTTTATGTATTTCAGCTAGAAAGGTATAAAATGGATATTTAAACTATGTACAATTTAATATTGAGACAATTTTAGGATATGCTCATTTGTTGCAATAGTAGCAACGTAAATCTAAACTCAGAATCTTAATATTGTGCTATGTCCTCAGGATTTTGCAAATGCTAGATCAGCTAAATAGGCCAGGGTCATTTATTCTGTTTCTGAATTTCTATTATCCCAAACACACAGATGTTCCAGTTCACGCGTGACGGATGTTGTGGTAGAAAGAAATCCTACGGGAATGTGATCATACCAAAACCCCGCCCCAAACTTTAACCTTAGACTGTCTATGATTGACAGTAGTAGGGTGCATGCATAAGCGCACCAACGTGCCTACTGTCCCTGTCCTATTGTTTCCTGTCCTATTTTTTTTATTTTTCTTATATGTATCCATGTATTCATAACTATGTTTTTACTTATACCTATTATCTTGTAAGTAATTGACAAATAAAAAATAAAATTAATTAAAAAATATCATACTAAAATGAAACAAACTGCTTCTATAAAATATCACTGCCACTAAACATGGCTCTTATGAACCAGTCCCAATGCCCTGAAAGTTTGACAGCTGTTCAAGAGGTCTAATTCTGAAAGAGAACTCAGAGCCAAGAAAGGCGAACCAATTAAGAGCCTGGGAAGCAGAATCCTCCAGAAAACAGCCTAGACCCTTCAGGAAATAAAAGATTCAGGAAAATCTGCAGCAGAGAGAAAATGCGTACATGTGCTTTGCATCTCAGACTGCAACCTTTTCCCCAGTGATGTACTCTGGCTTCCACCATTTCAATGGCTCCTCCTCCTCTGGCCAGATGCATCTCGGCCGCTGTCGAGGGCCAGGGAGGCAGCGGTCAAGGGGGACCCAGCAGGCAGCATCGCATCGCAGGGGATTTACCTGTGGTCCTCTCAACGTGGAGGCCTGGCAGCAGTGCCCCCTTGCCACTGGCCGTGATCCATTCCACTGCTGGTCCGTGACCAGAGAGAGGGCAAGCAGTGGAGTGGGGCCAAGTGGGAGAGAGGCAGGTGAAGGAGGAGGGAGCAGCACTGCCCAGCAAGGTGGCAGTGAAAGGAGGGCCAGAGAGAGAAATAGGGAAAATAAAGGAAATGAGAGGAGGGGGAGGGAGGGAGGAAGATGGGAAGGAAGGAGAGAGGGAAGGAAGGGAATGAGAGAGGGAGGGAGGAGATGGAAGAAGGAAGGAGAGGGAGGGAGAGGAGAGAGGGAGAAAGATGGGAAGGAGGAAGGAAGGGGAGGGGGAGGAAGATGGGAAGGAGGGAGGAAGGGAATGAGAGGAGGGAGAGGAGGGAGGGAAAGATGGAAGGAGGGGAAGGGGAGGGGAGGAAGATGGGAATGAGGAAGGAATGGGAGGGAGGGAGGGGAGGGGAGAGGGAGGAAGATGGGAAGGAGGGAGGGAAGGAAGGGAATGAGAGAGGGAGGGAGGAAGAGGGGAAGGAGGAAGAAAGATGGGAATGAGGGAGGGAGGAAGGAAGGGAATGAGAGGGAGGAAAGGAGGAAGATGGGATGGGAGAGAGGGAGGGAATGAGGGAGGAGGAAGATGGGAAGGAGGGAGGGAAGGAAGGAAGGGAATGAGAGAGGGAGGGGGGAAGAAAGACGGGAAGGAAATGAGAGGGAGAAAGATGGGAAGGGAAGAAGGAAGGGAATAAAGAGGGAGGGAGGAAAGAAGGAAGGAAGGGAATCGGAGGGAGGAAGATGGGAAGGAAAGAAGGTCTCGCGCCGCCGAGCGAGCGCGCCGAGGCCCCCAAGTCGGAGGAGGAGGAGGGGATGTGACGAGGGCTGCGCGCTGTGCATTGTGGGACGCGCTTGCACGTTCGCCTGAGTCGTTCCAGTTCACGCGTGACGGAGCTCAGAGGGGAGCGGGAGAAGCCGGGAAGGGGGGGACGCATTGCTACCGCTGCCGCCGACCCCGCTGCGCCGTAAGTGATCCACGCCGCGTTTCTTGCCCGGAGCCTCCAGGACGCGAAGGCTGCCCGGCGGCGGGGCTTGTCCTTTGAATGCTCGCCGCTCTTCTCTCGGTCGCTTGGGAAGGTGGGGTTGGGAAACGGCTGGCTCTTCGCTCTTTCTTTCTCTTGCCGTTGCAGCCCCGGAGGTGTCCGTTTTGCAGGCAGCAGCCCCTGTCTTGCCTGCCCGGCAGTCGCCGCCAAGTTCGGCTCTTGGGCGATCTTTGGGAGAGCTCAGCCGCGACTTTTTTTTGGCATCTGGGATCTCAGTAGGGGGTGGGGCATGGGAGAGAAAAGATCCCTCTCTCGGGATCGACAGGGTTAAGAGAGAGCTGGAAGACTTCCCCGCTATGCCCTTAAAAGAGAACCAGGAAATAAACTCTCTCTTCTCTCGTTGCATCTATTCTCATTTTGACTTCAGCTCGAGCAGGGTCGGATTGGGAAGCGATCCGCAAATCCCGAGGAAAACAGCTCTGTTGCTCCCCAATGTAAACAATTAAAGAAAAATGGTTTGGCTTGCTTCGGTTACGTTTCTCCTCCCTCCCTTCGACCGTCCTTCACTTTCCTCTTTCCTCTCACCTCGGGTCATTGGACACGAACAGATAACGAACAGGGATTGCAAATAGAAATGCTGGGGGTGGGGAATTAATGGGGGGTCATGTTCCCTGTTTCAGGGCAAAGGATGCTCCTGGCCCAAACTGCTTTGCTCAAAAGTAGCTTTTTAAAGTAGCTCATTATCGAAGGGATGGATGAAATAATGTAGCAGAAAATACCATGTCAGGAAAGGGGACACACACACACACACACCAAAACACATTTAAGAAAGTATTTTAGAAATCTGAACCAAAGCTGTGATGCTGACCCTGCGAGATTTACCCTGTCTTCTGAAGCGGGCAGCCATAATAAAATGAATAATAAATGTGTTTAGAAGACCTGTTAATTGAATTATGACCTTCAGTTTATAAAAGGACTTCAGAAGAAGGTGATTGTGAATAAGGTTAGAACAGGGTCATAGCTCACAAGTAAGTCAAGAAGGTGGGGGCCCCAATATTAATAAGATACGGTTTGAATCTGTTCAAAGTATGAAGTACACTTCTTACTAATTTGGATAATTCGCTGAAGTGTACATGCATGAAATTTCAAAATTACTTCCTGGCAAACGTATGTTGTCATTTTCAGTTTGGGGACCAAATTACCTTATTACTTATTACCCTGACTTAATTCATAACTCAATATGTAGATTTTGGCAGTGTTGAGTTATATCAGTTTTTCACGATCGGAGATTTTGTTCATCTCACTAGAGTATTAATATTTGTGCCTTAACGCCTATTGGGAGAATGTTACTTAGCAACAGGTGTATGGGGACTACTCTAGCTTACATGTTTCTTCTGTTTCTTAGGGTTTGAAAAGAACAAGCCCCAAAATCAGTCATTCTTTCAATCAGGCAAGAAGTGCATGAGTAGGTGAACAGAAATTTTTAGTAGGACTCTACATGCTTTAGATTTGATTTCAAAATAGCAATTTGGAGCATACAGAGGAGTAAATATAGCATCTGTGTGCAACTTTTTGAAGCAGCTGCATTTTCTCCTGGTATTGCATGGCTGTTCTCTGTAACTGATATATGAACCCTGGAAAAGATGCGACTGCTTTAAAGAATTGTAATAGGTATTACATTCATGCATCCTCATAATCATAATCATATCCAAAACATGGCATAACCCTAATATTTAAGACAGTCAGAAACCAGAATAGTAGTTACTAATATTTGATAATACATTAATTTACTAAGAAATTTCTGTTGTGGATTTGCAATATATTTTATTCTTGACACATATTCAGCCATTTTTAATTGACTAAATCTTTCTTTAGATTTAACTAAACCTATACTTTTCTTTCTTTCTCTAATCAGATTCTACAAATAGGAATGTGCAGTAATGCCTATACTATGTGTATAATTAAATTCTTAATTATAAGTATTGATTATTATTAACTGCCATATATATTTCAACTGTTTCTACTGTAGCTTTACACTTGTGTAATTGAGAACAGAATCTGAATAACTTGGTTCAAGTGACAGTGACAAATTTGGAGTTTGCATCTGAATGCGTTCTGTACATAGTCTTTGATTAGGGAATGTATCAGCAGTTGTAGAGTCATTGGAATTTAAGACATTCAATTTGGAATTCTGCCAGTCGCATTAGTAGATTTTAAAAGAAGATAATTGGAAATAAAACTGATGTACCATTTAAGAATTGAAACAAAAGTGTGTATGTGCATGAAAGCACCATCCCAGAATATCAAAATGATTTAATAAAAACTACTTGACAAACTCAAGGAGGATGAATAACTGTCATTGTGCTATGCTTTTCCCTGCATTCTATGTATTTATGTTGTCTTGTGCTGAGAGTATATGTAAGCAAAATCTCACACTAAAAGAAGTGCATACATAAGTAGGCAAGTAGCCAACGTATATCTTCAGCTAGAGCAGTTTTATGACACGGTTACAGAAAAATACAAAAACACTGCAGAATGAGGAAGTACATAGCATATATATTTCAACCATAAATATTGCCAAACAACATTTGACATCAACATTTTCTTTCACTTTGCCTCCCTGATTATACTTGGTTATGTTTTATTAGCATAATATGTTTTCCCTTCAGCAGAAAGCAATAAAATGGAAAGGCCCAGTTCCACCAAATATGCTTTCTGAACTCCATGTGTGTATGTCGTTAATGCTTCATTAATAGCTTCAAAAAAGCAGATTTATACTCAGCTTAAAAAAAGATTGTGAGAAGGCTATAAGTACTTTACACATTCATTCTTTAAAAAAAGGTTTGCCTAAGAGCTTTATGTATATACTGTAATAGAAGCAATTGCTAGGTTGAGTATCAAGTGTAAGAATAGATAGAATATAATAGAATACTTTATTGGCCAAGTGTGATTGGACGCACAAGGAATTTGTTTTGGTGTAAATACTCTCAGTATACATAAAGAAAAGGTACATTCGTTAAGAATCAAGAATCATAACTTACAGCACTTAATGATAGCCATAGGGTACAATCAACAAGCAAATCATACTAGGAAACAGTCAAGGGAGGGGATGGGTGGTAAGGAGTGGTGAGAAGATTAACAGTAATAGTAGTGTACACTTTGTAAATAGTTGAACAGTGTTGAGGGAATTATTTGTTTAGCAGAGTGAGGGCTTTCAGGAAAAAACTGTTCTTGTGTCTAGTTGTTCTGGTGTGCCATGCTCTATAGCGTCGTTTTGAGGGAAGGAGTTGAAACAGTTTATGTCCGGGATGTGAGGGGGCTGTGAAAATATTTACAGACCCCTTTTTGACTCGTGCCCTTTTTGACTCGTGCAGTATACAGGTCCTCAATTGAAGGCAAGTGAGTAGTAATTGTTTTTTCTGCAGTCCTAATTATCCTCTGAAGTCTGTGTCCTGTTGGGTTGCAGAACCAAACCAGACAGTTATAGAGGTGCTGATGATAGACTCAGTAAGTTTGTTCAACTATGGTTTATTGATTTTAAGGGAAATTAAGATGAGGGTATTTAAACAGATTTGGTTTTGGTTCAATTTTTTTCAACAAAGAGAATTTATGTTCCATCAGGAAACTGTGAAGAACAGGAATTAAAGTTGAGGTTGACAGAGCCATGGGTAGAGAATATTTCTTTTGAATGTATTTAAATCTCAGTGCATCCTAGGATACTGAAGTCTGGCTGAAATGTTACATAATACGTTTCAAAAATCTGCAGAAGTGGTGAGTACCAGATAAATGGAAAAGTATAAAGCTCTGTGTCTTCAAAATTAGGAAAAAGGGGGAACTATAATGTGGTGTGTTGCTTAGAGGCACATACACACTTTTCTTTCAATTTTTAAGTGATATGCAATTTTCATTTCCAATTGTCTTTTAAAATGCAATGCTACTGGTAGAATTCCAAACTGTGTGCTACAAATTGAAGAAAATATGTGGGAAGAAGTAAGGAAAAATAAAAGACAACTCAATTCTGGAAAAGGGGAAAATGTGAGAAAGAAACTCAAAATAACCCTACTTTGATTCTGTTGGGTATAAGAATGGAAAGAGGGAAACTCTGCCAGTCTTCAAGATTCGGTACAATTCCTCTAATCCTTGCACTGTTTCACAAGTTGGGCTACCTCAAAATATAGACTACTTGGGAAGATTCTAGACCAGATTACAAAAAGATTTATGTATGAGCACTTTAAAAGCAACACAAATTAACAAATTTGCAGATGAAACTAAATTAGGACATATACATTTATTAAAAGACAAAAGTAATTTTGGGGTTATTTTGATGGAATATAGAAATGGGTTGAAATTGCAAAATAAATATGTAATGGAGACTTATGCTTAGCTGTTTACATTAAAAAAAATCAAATTCTCAGATGTAAGTTACTCAGCTTGGAAATAATACTTAAAGATTTATTGGAATGTGTAGTGCAGCTGACTTCTTACTGAATATGAGTCAGCAGTATAATGTGGCTGCACGAAAGCAAATGCAATGTGGGTGGCATAAAGAGAATGCTTGATCAGATCTCAGTTTCAATATTGATTGAGTATTGATAATCTCCAATTGTCTGGAGAAATTGTGGGATCTCTGTCGTTATAGAAGTCCAAGAACAAGCTTAATACCTGTATGGTAGGGATGCTTTAATTAGGATTGGGCTTGATGGCCTAAGGAACTCTTGACTTTTTTCAGTTGACCTGAATCATAATGATTTTACACAAAACCCTAAGCTAAACTCAAACCTTATTGTGAAGTACAATGTGTGAAACAAGTCTCCACCAAACTAAGATACTTTTAAAAGAAAATAAGAGAATTTATGAAAAACATGCTAGTGTTTGGTTATCATTCTGGATATATTTTATATATCTTGTTGTTGGTGACTTGGGACTGAGCCTGCTATTGTACTCAGTTTGTGATCTTCAACTTAGTGTCTAGATGCTCACCAAGATTCCTAGTAACTCTTTAAAAAGATGTTAACAGTGGTGATTACTTTTTGTTAGTTAAACAGTTCAGGGAGAAAAATAGAGACCCTTTCACATGTGGGTAGTTCCAAAGAGATGTGCATCTTCTTTTGAAATTGGCAATTTATGATGGTCAAAGTTTTCCTGTGTCATAATAATTAGTTGGGGCCAAATGTACTGATTCTATAAAACATTTGAATGTTCAGGGTTTATAGGGCTTGAAAGTTGCTTTGATTTCACTGTCTTAAATATACAGTATACAGTATAGACAAATGATTCTGCGTAGAGTTAGAAGTAAAACTTTCTTGAACAGACTGAAATTTGAATTCCACAATTCTGGGTAGAAAGACAGCTTCTAGCATAGTCTCTGTAGCAAGCACTGTGTTTTAAGTGCTGAATAAAGAGGAAGGAAACAGTGAATGGTATGTACATTTTTTTTAACAAAGCCCCACTTTACACTGAGTAATTTTCTTGATGCTGTTACACAACTATAGTGCAGTATTAATCTGGCATTCTATCCTATCTTGGTCAGTAAGAGTGCAAGAGACAGCATTACACTGTGGAGAAAAAACAGGAAATTCTGAATGGCAGAATTTAATTGGTAGTAGTGTATTGTAAAAGGAACACAGTTCAGCTGAACAAAACAGCAGAGAAATCAGTGTGGTATCATAGATAGGTACCCTGTGCTACACAGTAGAGGCCTGAATCTAAATTTTAGCTCTTAGTTTGCAGAAATATTTTACTTCCATAGTCAACTTTGCATGGTTCTTGTGAAGATATCAGGCAGTAGTTGCATCCCCTTCATTTCACACTACTGGAGAGCCAGATAAATGAATGAAATGACTTATGGGCTAGATTGAAATGGTAACCATCGGATGGCTATGAATTCACAGTCTTGTCTGTTCAAGAAGATGTAAATGTAGTTCTAGTTTGGCTTGGCTTTTATCCAGCGTTTAGAGATGATTATCTAGTAGCAATGCCATAGGTAACAAAATCTGACATGTATATGCAAGAAGTCATTGTCCAAATGCATCTCAGAAGAAACAAGTTACTGCCACAATGCCACATAGATATTAAAAATGAACTCAGCTGAAATACACCCATCTTCTGAGGGCCAGCTGTCAGTCTATTATTAAATTAACTTTCTTGACAAATATGCTTCAGAAGCTAGCTTTGTCAGTGTGAAATATGTGACCCAACTTGCTCATTGGAACAGTCTTCATCTGTAGTGATGTAGTGATATGTGGAAGTGGCCTTGGGAGAGGGGGCTGAAAGCTGCAGATTGGACAGTCAGTGTGTAAAAAAACTACATCAGCCCCAAGGAAGAGAGGGCATGGGAAATATTTCAGACGGGACCCATGTTAGTTTTCTGGAGAATAAAAGGAAAGGCGGGGAGAAATAACTTCTTTGCATGATTCTGTTAATATAATCTTAAAATAAACATAGAGCTACTATTTCTGGTCTGGGCTAACATGCAGGGCTGACATCCTTTTAGTTGAGCTTCTGGTGACTTCATGGTCTTGCCATATTGTGGCAATAATAATATTTTCTTCAAGATTTTCCCCCAATTTGACTTGTAGTCTTAGTAATTCATGAGATATTCAAGTCCTAACCTAGTTCAATTCTGCTTAGCTTTTTAAGATCAGTTGCATGCTATCTGATGTGGATACAACATTGTAGCACACCCAGTGAAATTGGAACACTTCTGATGAGATATGACTTTTTTCTCCTGTCTTCATTTCTGAGCTACTAACAGAAGTTTAGCATCTTATTTAGAATATTATTTGAATTTAGTTGATTAAAATGGCTTGTTCCAATTCTGGGATTCTGTTGGAAAATGGTAAATTGGACAGCTTTATGGAAATTGTCAAATTTCAGTGATATGTATATTAACTTTAAGAAAATATGTCAAACAATTTAACGTCAGGTGGCATTTGTATTTGTAACTGTTATTAATAAACCAGCCTCTTCTCAACTGGTAGATTTTAAAAATTCAATAGATGTAGTTTTAAAGTTGTTTTAAATGGTTTAGATTGACATTTCAATATAAAATATGAAAAATATCCATTACTATTATTTAGTTGTGAATGGTTTTATAATGTTCAATTTCCAGAGTGACTGAGGCATCTATTGTTTTTAAAGACTGGTGGAAGAGCCAGAATTAACCAGATGTTTTGTTAGTTACATGCCAGTTTTCATTTTTATTTTAATTCCAAAATAAAAAGAACAAAGGAATGGGGTGAAGCTTCTTAACTTTTTACAATGCTTCATTAAGTCTGAACAATTGTTGTTGCAGTGATAAGATACTATATTCAGTTAGGACTGTCATGATAGCCTCAGTTGAAATAGTACGTCTGTTCTGTAATATAAACAAATTTCTATATATGGAATAATTAAAAGTTTAACTACAATCTGTCTGACATTACAGCCTTGTATGAAAACATTCATAGAAATAGTTAAATATTGGATCAAACTGGATAAACTATTTTGTTTGGAAATGCCTGTACTTGTGTTTTGATAGATCTTGGTTGCAAATACACAAAAAAGACATAGTGATGAAATTGAACCAAGTGGGGTCAAAAAAGAATGGAGAGCAAGCAAATCAAAAATTCAAAACAGAGATATCATTATTTAATAACAGGGAAGAGAAAAGAAAGAGTGAGAAGAATTACTGTGAAATAATTTCATTTGATGTCAGATCAATTTTGCCTGAGAAGGTCAATAAATGCCAATAGGTTTTCCTTTGGTTTATAAAATTTTGTTTATGGAACTGTCTATCTCCACACTGGTAAAGGAAAAAAGCCACAACATGAAATCAAAAGTTTAAGTCTTTGGAAAGATTTTTTTTTTTAAAAAAAACCCACCAGTTCCCAGCAGAGCCACAGTTTGTAAACTACACCTCCCCACAGAGCTTTTTAGCATTTTATGGTAATGCCTATACTTTTAGAAAAATGCAAGGTAAAAATTACAGGCACTCCGCAGAATTATCCATAAAAAGGTTGTGCATGGTAGTAAATTAACTTGCAGGTTTTGGCCATCCTTCATGGGTGTCAAGTGCAATTATGTTTGTGGAAAGTAGTTGTCAGACTGAAGTTTATGAAACTCCATCTGGGGAATGGCATAAAAGTCTGGTTGGTAAGGAGATGAATTCCACCATTCCACATTCCAGGAATTTAATTGCAACTCTTTATCCTTTCCAAAAAGATAAAAGGACTATATATTGTATATGCAAGTGTTGTTTACAGGACTTAGTAAGAAGTAGGCCTTGCTAGCCTTGGAATTTGCTGTAAAGGTCAGTCCAAAAACTTAAAAGATATATTGAAGACTAGTGTACTTTCATGTGAAAAGTGCCGATAACAAACTTTATTCAAGTGGGACTAACCAGAACCATACTGTATATCCTATCTTTCTTCTTCCCTCCCTCTCTCCCTCCCTATCTTGCAATAATTGATAGAGGAAGTTTTCATGTCTTTATAAAAACAGGAAGCAAAATTACTAGAAACAATTCTAGAAACAACTAATAGGTAGAAAAATAGGCTAGGGAAAATTAGTGTTGTTGTATCAACAGGTTTTTCTGATCTGGAAATTAGTTAGGAATGTTATTGGCACATTGTCCAAACCCCAGGCAAGTTTTATGTATTTGATGCACATGTATACACATCGGTGTATAAGTTTGTTTTTTGAGAATTTTGAATTAAACTCTACTTTTGCTTTAGAGATTTTATCAGGCCTTTTTTATCTTTCTTCTATTATATCTTCTTTGTCACATAACCTAAACAAACCTACTATCCAAAAAGTTGCATCGTTCAGTGAAATATTGTTTATTTTGGAAGCTGATTTTGCTTACATACTAATCAGAGATGGTATTCAGCAGGTTCTGACAAGTTCTGGAGAACTGGTAATGGAAATTTTGAGTAGTTCGGAGAACCGGCAAATACCACCTCTGACTGGAGATTTTACAGTATCCTTCCCCTGCCACGCCCACCAAGCCACACCCACAGAACCGGTAGTAAAAAAATTGAATCCCACCACTGATACTAATAATGATTAATTCCATTACCATTGTTGAAATACAGTAAATATCCTGTGTTTGTGATAATGTGGCAATTGAAATTGTACAGTGCAGTTAGAAATCATGGACCTTATTTAGCTGTTAATATTTTGTAATATTCAGGTTTTATTTATTATTTGCAATAAATATTATGGAACTTATGGGTAGTCTTACTTTCTTCTTTATTTTTAGTGTGCTGATCCAGACCCCCTTGAAAAAAAATGTCCAGTAGGGGTGGAAAGAAAAAGTCAACCAAAACATCTCGCTCAGCAAAGGCTGGGGTCATATTCCCTGTTGGACGAATGCTTCGTTATATAAAGAAAGGTCATCCAAAATACAGAATTGGGGTCGGTGCTCCAGTATATATGGCAGCAGTACTTGAATACTTGACTGGTAAGTTCATTTTAATAAGACAATAGTGAGAAAGCAATAAAAATATAAAATAATCATAAATGGAATTCATGAACGAAGTGAGGAGGAGGTTTGGTGTAGAAACATTATGCACATAATCCAGTTTGTCAAGTTTTAATCCCGGTTTCTTTTTTCTAATTCTTGGAAGTACAATACCATAAAATTTGAGCAGTTGTAAATGTTTTTTTTTAATTGAATTTACAATAGATTTCTCTGAAGATTTGTAGCTTTTGAATAATTGTTTGTAATATTTAAATACCCATGTGCCCTTACAGTATGTCAGCTTCTAATAAGAATCAAGGTCAGAGTGTAACAGTGATCTTTAATGCATATAAAGTTTCTGCTCATAATTTGATTTTACAAGAGAAAAAGACCACAAATAGAAATTTAAGTCAACTTTTTAAAATAGAAGCAACTAAGATAATATTTTAAAAACCCTATATTTTTAAAACGTACAGTACTGAAAAATTATTGTATCTTCATGAAATGTTGTTAATTTCACTTGGGCTAAATTTTTGTAAGGTATAGGTAGCTAGGGTTAGCAGGATTCTTTGTTCGTTGTAAACTTGTAAAAGTTAAATATACAACTTTTAAGAAAACCGAATTATGTTTATTTTTAAAAAGATGTAATACTGAGCTGCTTTTAAATATTAAGTAGATTAATATTAAATAATATCAGTATAAAGCTAAAGTATTTCTACTATTCAGTTTATGTGCCCTTAAGTCTAATTCAATTACTGATTAAATGGATACGTCCATATTGCTTCTTGATAAAATATGAAAATTTTATTTGCATCATTGCCTTTGGGATTCCCCCCCCCAAAAAAACTTTTTCAGACCTGACATTTCCTAAGTTTTTCATCCAATTACTAATCAGGTTTGACCCTGCTTAACTTTTCAAGACCAACCATAGTCATCTAGAAATTGCCACTTGTTAAGACTGCCAGGTCTTCTGATAGTCTCTAAATATTTGAGATCAAAGTAGTGTATTCTTGAGTTAGTATATTATTGTAATATAAATATCTAAATTTGTATCATTATGCATTTTTCTTGGGAGTAAAAGGAATACTATCAGACATGAAATCTAAATCACAATATTCAAAACTGCATGTCCTTTTACAAAATAATCTTTGCCGTGTGTCTTATTTAAGAGAACAACTTGCAACATGTATTGCTAGAAATGTTTATGTGCAACACATGCCTCCAATTATGTAACTGTTTTCCTCATTTCTGTCAGCTGAAGTATCTTGAGCAGAGAAATAAAATGAAGCATGAAGATCAAATGTGGAGGTTGGTAAAGATGGGGTGGTAGTGTAGAAGTATCCGGCAACTTGGGAATTTGTAAACATGGTCTGCAATCACTAAGGAAGGTATTATAGAAAGAACTGAGAAGAAGGCATTGTCTACTTCTAATTAGTTCCATTATGAGGAACTGTGATTACTCTGTGCTTGTATTCCTGCACATGTTTTCTTTTAATTGCCTGCATGGTTTTTCTGTTTAACTAATTTTTTTAAATAAGCAAAGTTCAGAAAAAGACACTTTCATTTGACTGATTACTCTGATGGCTGTGCCCATTTAAAATCATTATGATCAAAAGTGAAAATGTTTATTTGCAGTGGGAATGTGTCATTTGCTTTTATGAAACAAACAAACAAGAAGTACTCCATTTCATGGTCCTTTGAAATCTTAGTCTAGAGCACCGGCCTTTCAGAACTCAGGGACCACTAAATTCATAATTTTAAATCCCACAGACCAATAATATGATCTGCCTAATGACTGGCTGGGCGGGCGTGTCTAGATGGTCATGTGACTGGGTGGGCATGGCCAACTTGATGTCACTTACATTGAGGGGCACCTCGCCGGCCTCTACATAGGCATTCCAAGCAGAGGGAAGACCTGCGGGAGTGCAAAGCCACATACCAGCACCTGGAGGCTTAGCAGGCTGAGATGGTTGGCAAGTTCCAGGCCATGATGCAGTCCCACTGAAACAAGTCCTTCTGGCTCTTTGCCATCAGCAGCATTCCCTCCAGCCTTCGCCCAAAGCCCTGCACCAGTAGGCTGAAGCAGACCTCAAGTCGGAATTTCTGCTCCCCACTGACCCACACAAAAAGACCCCGAAGGGGGAGACTCTGCAGCAACACAAATGCTCTTTGCATGTACCTGGTTGGGGGGTGTAGTACCCGACCCAGGGGGCATTTTTGAGGACCCCTGATTTAATGCAATATAACAAATGCAAATAATTTTTCTGTGGACCACCAAAATTTTCTCCTGGACCACCAGTGGTCCATGGACCACCAGTTGTTGACCGCTGGTCTAGAGCACTGTGTTTCAACCTTAACAAATTTAAGATGCATGGACTTCAATTCCCAGAATCAATGCCCACTTGAATGCTGGCTAGAGAATTCTGGGGGTTGAAGTCCACACATCTTCAAATTGTCAAAGTTGAGAAACTAGTCTAAATGATCAAGTAAAATTCATCCATTGTATAGCTTCTGTTCCCTGTAATTAAGCAATTTTATCTAGCAGTAAGTAAGCAAGCATTCTCTGTTGCAGCACGTGTCTAGTGGGCCGCGAGAAAATTTTGATGGGCTGCAGAGAAATGTCACCCCTAGAGCACCCCCCCAAAGCAATTAATCCAGGCTGCGCAGAAACACAAAGCTGCGCCACCCACATGGCCCATGGGGAAAAAAAACCCCGCCCACTCCTTACCCGGCAAACTTGCCTGCTAAATTGCTGTTTTTCCTTTCCATACATTTCTCTAATATACTTGGGATGTAGTTTGCTAGAAAAGTGCAATAGGAAGAATCCTAGAACTGTCTGTTTTGCCCATTAACTTTTTCCTCAATTGGAAATGAACTGCCAGTACATGCATTTTATAAATTTAAAACAAACAATGCAAAAAAATAAATAAATCCCAGGATTGTAACTTCTCCTTGGAGTTGCTGATTTTGAGAGTTTGTTCTTGTGTGTTATGGCATCACCAAAATCCTCAAGAAATTTCAGATGTAAAAAATCAGATTTCTGTTGAATCATAATTCATGGATGAAGACTTATGCTAAGGCATTGAACGCTTGAACAATAAAGCTCTCTCTTGCCAGTTTGTTTTACTTACCATTTTAAGTCCTCATTATGTTGGTTGTTCCATTATCTTGAACTCAACCCGCAATATTACTTGAAGTAATTGAAGTAATTTAAAAACATGGGGCAATTGTATCCGAGTCATAAAACATAATTTTTAAAGGATGTTTATTGCAACCTCTGTGATGTGTAAAACTAATTTGATTTGATGAATAACGTAAGTTTTGAATATTACTTAAAAGGCATCCTAAGAGGGAATAAAAAGTTTTCAGTGAAAAATGACAGTATCCTTTTGCATACATGTCATTCCTGCATATGTTGTGTGGTATGATTTCTATTTATGTTTTGCGTGTCCAAGTTAAATGGATCAACTAATACCGAAAACAAAATATACTTACTTGAAACATTCTCAGATTGATACAGCCAACGAACCCCTTCATAGGCAGCAAGTATATTTTTCTGATAGCAAAAGTCTAAAAATGGGTTCCATGTTATATGTGACCGGCAATGTTGAAGGACTGAAATCTCTGAGCTCAGAATTGGTGACCCCCATCTAGAAGGCTTTCCACCATAGTCAGATGATCCACCTGTTTTGAAGGAAATCACATAAATCAAGCCAGCACCAGAGAGCACAACAGGCAGAGAAATTAGGAGGAAATTACAAAAGGCGATGAAGAAGTGAAATTGGGATGAGGAAATGCAGGGCCTCTAGGCAAAATTGCCCTTGTGGAACTGTTGGCTCTATATGCTGTTCTCTAATGTGGCAAGAATAAGCAAAATATTTTTATAGTCAAAATTTTTGAAGTTGATTTGCTGCTGTCTTTGAAAAGGGAGTCATGTACCTGGTCTTTGAAGACTATTGTAGGTAGTCCTTGATTTACAATAGTTCATTTAGTGGATGGGAAGCAAAACATTTTCAAGAAGGAAAACCAAGAAAGCCCACTTGCTTTTTGGAAAAGGACCCTTGGATCGTTTAGTGGCCATTCAAAGTTACAGCAGCGCTGAAAACAGTGACATGACCATTTTTCACACTTACAACTGTTGCAGCATCCCCATAAACATGCAAACAACATTCACATTTTGTCATTATTTATGACAGTTGCAATGTCCCAGGATCATTTGACTGCCTTTTGCTACCTTCTGACAAGCCAAGTTAATGGGGAAGCCAGATTCACTTTACAATTATGTTACTATGATTCACTTAAAACTGTGGTGACAAAAGTCTTAAAATGGAGCAAAACTCACTTAACAACTGTCTCACTTAGCAATGGAAATTTTGGGTGCAGTTGTGGTTGTAAATTGAAAACTACCTGTGTTCTATTATTGTTCCGTTGAAGTGAAAGCCAGTGATAGTATGGATTAGGTGCATTTACAGCTTTAAAAATGCACAAAAAAGAACTTTACAGTTTGTTTTAGTAATTACTATTACCTGACTATGCTTCACTTGTTTGGTTTTCAGTTCTAATTCTTGTATTTGTTTTCATCTTTCCCCTAATTTTCCTCCTGTCTTTTCAACAACTGTTTATCTCATCTAAAAAGCAGTATTTAATTCTGCAGTTGCAACATATAAATGATTACGGATGCTGCATTGAGGGTGTTTGGAAAACATAATGGCTTGTCAATGTCTCATGGCCACTTTGGCAGCAAGGTTAATAGACAATATAAATATTTGAGATTAAAATGTTCATTGCTATCTAGACCAGTAACATTTTGCATTCAGTATCAGAACATCTCTATAGTTAAATGTTAGTTTCTTTCCATTGTATCCATATTTTTTAAAAAATTCACTTTGCAGAACACACACATATATATACAGACATATATACAGACATATATACATACATACATACATACATACATACATACATACATACATACCTACATACCTGCCTTATAAGGCTGATTTCAATTAGATTTTTTTTTATTTGATATTTCAGCACTATACTTGAATTTAATAACATACTCTTGGGTCTTTTAGCAATGCATTACTATTGATTATTAAAATAAACTTTTATTTGATAACTTTTAAATATTATATATTTTAGTAGTATATTTTATGCTGTAGTTGTTTTTTTCCTCTGTACTCAGTTTTACAAAAACTGAATAGGCTGTGGGACAAATCTCTCTCTCTCTCTCTCTCTCTCTCTCTCTCTCTCTCTCTCTCTCTCTCTCTCTCTCTCTCTCTCTCTCTCTGTTTCTGCTGCTTTTTAATTAGCCTTAATCTTTAAGGTAGGAAATCACTCATAAGCCCTATTCCTATGAAATTCTTGAGGTTAGAAGTGGGTAAGGTTCCCCCAGATCTTCCTGTGGTGCCAGCAACCATAACTGTCCCACTGGTAACTACTATTTCAAGGTGTGTTTTTTTAATTGGGGAAAAAGGAAAATAAAGTGAAGCTCAAAGACTAGCTTTTCTTTAGGAGACTTAAATTATTGAAAAATCTTGCCATTGTAGTACAAATCCAGCTATTTCCAATTGTGTGATGGCAAAACTGGGAGATTTGTTAATTTGTTCAAATCATGGAATAAGCACATAATAGGAACGACCAACTATGGCTAAAGTTAGGCCTCACTTTCTTTTCTACCTGTAAATGTTTCCTTAAGCAAGTGTGAAAGAGGTAACCCTCTGCTACAAGGACTTGTTCAATGTTGTATCCAAAGAAATTAGTACTTTGTGGTCATTTATGTTAATGCACACAGGGGACACACATGCAATGTGATTGGTGTCTAATTTGTGTAATTACTAGTTTATAACAAGTGCCCTTGGAACTTAAGGATGTAAGCCAAGAGCAAATTTAAGAGCACAAGACCTGTCTTGAGTTGTAAACTAGTTGAGCCAAAACTCGCGTACTGCTTTCACTCAAGCAACATCTGGCAGTTCTTAGTCTAATCATGTTTAGATGTGTTTAAAAGGGGGGAAAGGCATGTGTAAACTGTTAAAGAGTAACAATGAAGTGTAAACTGGTAGGCAAAGGAAACACCATTTTACAGACTAATTGAGAGAAGGAAAAAGAAAGAATGGGGTCAGAGAAGCCGGTATGAAAGGATAAAGATTTTGACTTTCTTCTATTAGGGTTTATAAAAAACAACTTATATTTACATTTGTTAATCAGGTTTTGGTCTTTTTTCAGTTCTGTTTTTTTTTAAAGCATCTTCTTAAAATTATATAATCATAGGGCTAAAAGATGTATTTTAGTCCAATCCCCTGCCCAAGGCAGGAGTCCTTATACCATCATGGATAAATGATTGTCCAATCTTTTGTTGAAAGCTTCCAATAATGGAGCACTCACAACTCTGGGAATTGATTAATTGTTCTTACTGTCAGAAAATTCTTCCTTATTTCCAGGTTGAATCCATGAGCTTTTCACCCTTTGCTTCTTGTCCTGCTTTTAGTTGCTGTGGAGAATAAATTAACACTCTGGTCTCTGTGATAGCCCTTTGAGTATTGGAAGACTGCTATCATGTCTCTTACGAACTTTTTCTTCATTAAGTTAAACCTACCTAGTTCCCTTAGCTGTTGATTGTATGAACCTCCAGACCCCTTATCATCTTCGTTACTCTTCTCTACACTTTTTCTAAGGACTCAGCATCTTTTTTGCATCATGGTGACCAGAACTGGATGCTGTATTCCAAATGTGCCCTTACTAATGCAGTATAGCTACACTACATATTTCTTGTAGCTACTGTTCAAAATTAATTTATGAAAAAAGAAGTTCTACTGAACTCCATTAAGAGCTAAAGTAATATGGTGTTTAATAGTCACATTCCCATTTAGATGACTTTAGCCAATTGATCTCTCCAAACCCAATTTACTACACTAGGTTGTCGTGAGGATAAAAACAGGATTTGAAAT
This sequence comes from Pseudonaja textilis, assembly GCF_049901715.1. NCBI lineage: Eukaryota > Metazoa > Chordata > Lepidosauria > Squamata > Elapidae > Pseudonaja > Pseudonaja textilis. The sequence goes on from NC_141991.1 coordinate 77,603,458, forward strand.
TTCTGTATGCTATCGTGAATTTCTGCTTTAAAAAATGTGATAGAAATGCAATAAATTGAATATCTAAATATTCATAGGATCACACTCCTGTTGTAAAGTTATTAAGACCCAGCATCAGACATATCAAATACAATTTGAGATTCCAACAAAATTGGTGCGATGCTTCTACCATGTGCTTGTCCTTGATTATTGTTGGAAGTTCACAGGAGTGTTTGTGTCCTAGTGACACAAGATTCACTAAGAAACCTAAAATAGATTTCCACCCAGTGTTTTTTCCACCACTTCTTCTATAGCTAATTAAGATGGAAAGAAGAATATGGCTGAGCAAAGAATTTGAATGAGGTGCTTCAAAAAGTACATTATCCTGAAGGAAGTTCTCTCTTTGAAGCATTAAACCAACTGCGTCCTTTTATGGCTGCTTCAAAAGCTACCCCCGATTGGTTTGCATGTGTGTTTTCACAGATACTACTTTATGCTTCAAAGGGAAGTGCTTTGTTCACTTCAACATGTTTTATAAAACATTTATCTGATTTCTATAGCACACAGCCTTAAAAAAATAACATGTTCTTCCTTTACCTTCCTTTTTGCTTTCTGGAAGGCTACCTTTTAGAAGCACCTGCAATGTTGAAGGAAAGAATGAAATAGAAATTTGGCTTGGGGGGATTTTAATTCTGAGAGGTTTCTAAAGTGAAAATATAAATTCCATTAAACATGGTTCAGTCAGCTGCATGGTTAAAAGCTGTCCCTTAAACATATAATGCACGGGCAATTAACTGGGTGAACAGGTCTGTCAAGATACATCCTTGGAGTGATCATTGTTGACTCTTAATTATGGCAAAGGTAAGCCTGACATTTTTTTAAAGAAGTATTTTTGGAGAAAAGAAGTATTTTTTTCAAAATAAAAGAAAAACAATGTTCAAGAATGTTCAAGAAATGTTCAAGAAAAACAGTGCTTATTATTTCTGTTGAAATAATTCAAAATTATAAGATGATTTAATCAATTAGTCACTGATAGAAGACTGATTTATGTATGTAAGTAACAGAGAAAGGAAATACAAATGAAGTACCTATATGGCTTAGAAATTGTTTATTCTATTTATGCTTTCCTTATTAGAGTTTTTTTAAAAATTCTGAATGCTAATGTCCCTCTCTTAGTTTCTGGAGTTTTTCTCAGATTTCTTTTTGGCTGAAGGGTTGAGTTTCACACACTTTTTAGGCTTTTCTCTTTTGGTTTTTGGGGGTGTTGGAAATGCTGGCAATTGCTTAGTATGTCATCTGTTAGCTGTTAGAAACTGAATTTTCTACATGATGACTTCATTGCAGTGAAGTAAAGAAAGGCAAATGTTTTTGAAATCAGAGAAATGGTTTTCCTCAAGACAAAATATCTACCCAGAAGAGGAAACAAAATCTAATCAGGCTTTGGATGAAGTCAGAATTCCTAGCTGTCAGGTATATTCACATTTGCATAGCAAAAGTCCAGGTCCTGAACACCTGGCAATTACCAAGGACTTTTTGCTTGAACTAAGTATTGAGAAAAGAAACCATCATGCAAATTTAGCATTTAACTTGTGTTCTATAATGAACAACAGATTTGATTTGAGAGCTGACATTTAACCTACATTTAAATTTCAAATGTATGAAATTGCAGAATCATTCCATATAAATTTCCATAATATACATTAAACTTTGAGTTTGATCAGTTACTTCCATTTCAGTACTGATGTTTTTATATGTAGGACTCTGCTTTAAAACATCATGGGAGTTCTACAGTATTTGGAACACCATTACGAAAAAGAATGAATGGAGTTTGTTCAGAGCTCTGACCTTGGCTAATGCCATATATCATGAAGCTAGTTAGAAATCTATTGTGTATGTGAAAATGTTCACAAGGATCACAGATTTATGGGGTTTGTAACCAAAGTTGTTAGAAAATGCCTATTTCCCCCAGCTGACTGAGACCATAGGAAATAATAAGAACATGGTTATTGTGAAAAGTACTACTCTTCTTAGAAAATTCAGAATTTTCCAAATTATGATTATGTTCACTTCGTACTTTCTATTTAATTTTTAAAACAATAAATAAAACTCTGACATACCAAACAAAACAGGTTAGCATCTAAAATAGGAGGCATGGAATTCTTAACAAACTTTAACCCTTTTAAAATGGAATCCATAGAATTGTGACATTGTTATCTGATTCCTGAGTGGGAAGCCAAATGGGCTGCTGAACGCCCAGATGCCAGCAGTTACATAGATGACCCTACACCAAAGGTGCCAGATTTTGACCTTCCTCACCAGCATTGGTCAGCTCTGAACAGGATCCGTACCCAGCATGGTGTCTGCCAGTGGTGGGTTTCAAATTTTTTTTACTACCAGTTTTGTGAGTGTGGCTTGGTGGGCATAGTTTGGCTTGGTGGGCGTGGCAGAGGAAGGATACTTAAAATCTCCATTCCCATCCCACTCCAGGGGAAGGATTACTACAAAATTCCCATTACCTCCCCACCCCACTAACCTGCTTTCCAACTCCGTTCTCCTGTGCAGGGCAACAAAAGAAAACCCAGCTGATCATCTGCGACTCGGGAAGCAGAGAATAGATGAGGAAGGGCCAGTCAGAGGTGGTGGTTTTTGCCGGTTCTCTGAACTACTCAAAATTCCCGCTACCGGTTCTCCAGAACTGGTCAGAACCTGCTGAATACCATCTCTGGTGTCTGCCAGGACTCATTGTTTAAGTGGGGTCTTGTCTCTACCCCTCAGTGTGACTGTGGTGCTCCTCGACAAAATATCCATCCCATTGTGTCCAAATGTCCATCAAGAGCTTACACTGTCCCAATGTCTGATTTTTTTCAACACAGACCACCCTGTCCTTGAATGGCTGGGTGGACTGGACATTAACATTTGAACCACTATAAGTCCATGTATGTGCCATATACTAAATAAATAAATCCTGAGTAGGAAGCTCCCCAGTCAAGTTTTAAGTAAAATTGGGAAATACCTACATTTCAAACATTTGCTGGTAGCCTTGCCTTCCCCCTGGTATGTTGCTAGTAGCTTGGATCTCAAGTTTGTGCTTAACCCTGATTATTTGAGAACTGACCATGACTATGGTTTTGGATTTTTGTGTCTCCCTGGATACGAGCATTTGACTGAACTTACTATTGTAATGCTGTTGTTACTGACTTTCTTCAAATTTGATCTGATTAATTGCATTCCCTTCAAGAGCCCCAAACAAGATAAAATGCCCCCAGCTCTAACTCCTCAGAATTGGGCAAGGAAAAAGAACTTATAGGGAAATCATAATTCCCAGCAACTGTTAGGCATGTTGTTGAAAAATTCTTAGGCATGTGTTGCAGAACAGTGTTTTGTAAGTGTACAGTATATCTTTTTTCCTGTGATCCAATATCCCCCTATTAAACCTTGGAATTTTAAATCTCGTAGGCTTTCCCTGCTCTGATATTTAATACTGTACATACTTTCAAATTGGGCTAGCCCTGTGTCAAACTATATTAATGGAAATCTGGTATAAAAACCAGAAGGTTTCATGAGAACCAGTCAAACAGTTGCAGGTGTAAGTTATATGTGAAGTTTCTTGTTTGCTACAAGCTGGAAAAGTTCTGTGTGTCTGTTTCCTATCTTGAAGAAGTTGCTGGCTTGGGGGTTCAGGTTTTTAAGTAGTTTGGTTTGCTTTTTGTAAAATATGATGTATTGGTCACTTCTTGTATTGAAAAAAAAAGTTCCTCTCTGTAAAATTCCCCAAACTAGATGGAAAAATGTACTGTTATTATATTGTGTCACTCAAGGACTATGAGAATGAAATGCATGTGTTCTTCTTCTGTACTTATATTCTGTTTGCTATATCTCCAATTTAAACTCTCTAAGCATGTCTGCATCTTGTATCTGACAAGAGATTGAGATAGCTCAAAATGATCTCAAAATGATTATTTGGGACAGGGGGTCCTTTTTACAGAGGTAACCATAGAAAATCTGAAGAGATGGGTGAAGGACAAAAAATAATTCCTGTAGCATTTCAGAGAATACTTATAGAGTGTAAGATATGACTTGTTGTATGTTTATATCAGCTGTTAAGTGAAAATCTATTTTTAGACTCTGATAAAGGCAATGAATGGAATTGGTCACTAGCATGTAATTATTAATATAGTTATGGAAGAGAATCCTATCCCCAAACTGAGCAGTGCAATTCATCTTAATAGATATTGACAACAAGTACAGTGGTATGTGAATTAAGTGCAAGATAAAATTAGTAAGACTGTCATCATTTTGACTGTGTCCATCAAGTTTTTAATAGTGTTCATTGTTGCCCTTTTTTTAAAAAAAACATTGAAAAATTATTTTGTTAATAATTAAATATAATCCACAGCTTGTCTAAAAGTAGTCACATATTTCCCAATAAACTTTAATGATCAGATTATTTGTAAAAAAAATCCAAAAATCATCTGATAGTTGTGTACATGCTCTGACATTGTTAAATGTATTTCATATTCATTTATTACTGAACTTATACCTGGATTTTCATATATTCCAGCGCTGAAGCAGCTGACAATGAAAACAAGTTTAAGATACCAGAAAGCTGATATAATTAAAAGCAACATTAAAATGAGCCATTAAAATAATTAACAGAATTTCTGTAGAATAAGGTGCTTACTTGAAGTTGTTTAAACAAAATCTATTATTGCTTTTAAATATACCAATAACTAAACATGTTTATGTATACAGTATGCATACTTTGTTTATTAAATCATCTATATCCATTGAATATTCTACTTGCTGATTTTGCATCCTTTATCTATTCACTTTCTTTATAATCATCTGTGTGACTCTTCCCATTTAAATCTTCTTGCTTCCTTTACCTGCAGTTGTTTTTTTAGTGTACATTGCCACGAAACATAGAATATTTAGGTATTTCCACTGTTTACTTAGCTGGACAGCTAATTCTTGCTCTTCCCTTACATATGTTATGTATCATTCCTGTGCACAGTTGTTAACTTTTTCCAGATCAAGTTATTATTAGCAAAACCCTTAAAAATCTGGTTGATGTTCAAGACTAGAGGTCTTCAAACTTGATAGCTTTAAGACTTGTGGACTTCAGCTTCCAGAATTCCTCCTCCAGTCATGTTAGCTCAGAAATTCTATGAGTTGAAGTTCACAAGTCTTAAACTTGCCAAGTTTGAAGACTCTTGTTCAAGACTGTCAGATGTGCTAAATGTATTTTAAATTCTTCATGAAAGTATTTTTTTTGGAGAACGTCTTTGGAGAAAACTAGCACAGACGAATACCTCTGATGTCATATAGATCTTGTCCTCCATCTCTATGCTGAAATAAAATGTTACCAGATTATGTGCAATTAATTCTTGCCCCATTTATTTATCCTTAATATTGTTTTAACACTTATAGTGCTTTTACTGATTTTAGGATTGCATTTTTTAAATTCCTGGATAAGGTTATGTGTTCTATTTTGAAAATAAGAAAGAAGAATCAATTTTATCTTTCTTGGCAGCGGAAATTCTTGAATTGGCTGGAAATGCAGCACGAGATAACAAGAAAGGCCGTGTCACCCCTAGACATATCTTGCTGGCTGTAGCAAATGATGAAGAATTAAATCAGGTGAAAATATATTCTATGGTTTTAGGGGTTTATTTTTCTTTCTTTTTTAAATTCCTGCTTATTCTGTCTAAAAATGTAATTCATAATCTGTTAAATAAGTCAATATTGCTTCAGTTGAATTATATCTTTAGAAAATATATTAGCAGTGGTTAACTCTGAAGTTGTCATAGAGTTCCATCACTCAGTATGGACCCAACTCATAATTTGGGTATTTCATTATCCTTTTCTTCAGAATCAAAGTTTTAGTTTCTTCAAGTTTTAAAACCCCTCAGAGATATCTTTTTGCTCTACTTCCTTTTAAGCTGTTGAAAGGTGTCACCATAGCCAGCGGTGGTGTATTACCAAATATTCACCCAGAGTTGTTGGCCAAAAAGCGGGGTTCAAAAGGAAAATTGGAAGCAATCATCACTCCACCCCCAGCTAAAAAAGCAAAGTCACCATCACAGAAGAAAACCACAACAAAGAAAGCAAGCACAAAGAAAGTAGCAAGAAAATCTAAGGTATATCTACATTTTTTTGCCGGTCTTATGCATTTTTGCTCAAAAATATAGTAATTAAGTTGCTAGATGACTAGTAAAATATATCACCAATCTAACATAAAGTAAAAGGCAATTGCACAGAATTATTCTGATTCATAAGAATACCTACAGGTCCCACTGCCAAAGCAGAATCAAGGCCATCATAGAAGACCCCTCACACCCTGTCATTTATCTTTTTGACCTGCTGATGTCTGGATGGCGTTTTAGGTCAATAAAATCCCACACCACTAGTCTAACAAATAGTTTCTTTCCCTGGGCCATCTGAACCACAAATAAACACGAAGTCACTATCTTACTAAGATGTGAAATCTCAATACCCCATTCAGATGTATAATAACATAATCCATCTCTTGTGTATTATACTCGGCTAAGCATTACAGTCAGTGTTGGATGTATATTTTGTGTATATTTGTAGATATCATACTCTCAAATTGCAAATGGAGACATGGGTACTCTGTTTTTCTTATCTTCATTTTTAAGTGCTTTGGTTTTGTTGTATTGCGAACAGTTGTTGGGGTGCATCTACAGTTTCGTTTTACTTGTACAATGACAATAAAGTTCTTCTAATTCTTCTAATTCTACATTAGATCTAGGTATTTCAGGAGTGGATATGTGAAATATTGACTTTTCAGATACATAGTAATAACAATACAGCTTCTTTTATAGATTTAGATGTATAGATAGTTACATTTTGTGCAGTAACATTTTCAATTCTGATTTATCTGCACATTCATTTTTAGCTATAGAGACCAAAAAGTCAGCTGTTTTTGGTGGTGTTATACCAATTACTATTTATTTTTTAACATAAGAAAATAGGTGCTGCTCTTGAAAAAAAAAGATGTAGGACGGATGACCTGACTTTAGCATTTAAGTTCTAAAAAACATGATTTTGCTATTTCGTTCCTCTCTGGAATCTGCTCATCCCAGCATATTCTTTCTTTCTTTCTTTCTTTCTTTCTTTCTTTCTTTCTTTCTTTCTTTCTTTCTTTCTTTCTCTCTCTCTCTCTCTCTCTCTCTCTCTCTCTCTCTCTCTCCCTCTCATATATACAGACACACACATATATATTCATATATACATATATACACACGTGTGTGTATGTATATTAGTTATGTAATGTTTCTTTAAAATTGGATTTGCTAATAGACTGATTCGTTAACTGATTTATATGTGAAAAGAAACAGGGAGAAGTCAGTAAATCAGCAAGTGCTGACAGCACAACAGAAGGTACCCCAACAGATGGTTTCACTGTCTTATCCACGAAAAGTTTATTTCTTGGGCAAAAGGTAGGTTTGTGCATTTATTCAAAATATTTTTTGTACGTGTGCACGCATGTGTGTTAATTGAACCTGGAGATATATTTCTATGAATATCCTCAAGTTATTTTCAAACATTTATAAATGATATATATTAATCAGCATGCCATCAATTTATAAACTGCAGTGGATTTTTAAAAAGGCCCCACTCTGAAAGAGCGTGAAATTTAAACAGACATAAGATTAATAATAAATATGAACGAATACAGTTATGCATACTTGGAACTCACTTACAATTGGGAATAATGATTAGGGGGTTAATCCAATAGTCTCAGAAAAGACAGGTCTCCAGGGCTAGGCATCCCCAATCCTCAGGCTGTGGTCCAGCACTGGTACACAGTCTGTCAAGGATTGGGCTGCGCAAATGAGTGAAGCTTCATGTACGCAAATGAGGAATCCAGGCAGCATGTGAAATGGTCCACAGAAAAATGCTCTCCATGGAACCAGTCCTTGGCACCCAAAAGGTTGGGGGCAATAGGCATTTAAAAGTGGAAGACATACTGCCTTATATTTATTGAGCAACCCTAGAAGAGACAGATAGGAAGGTAGTCTTCAAGTAGATTATCCTGGCAGATTAGAAGGAGCCAAAGGCTAGGCAGAAAGTTTTTTAAAAAAATAGATGAAAATATAGCCATGAAGAAGTAAAGACATGGCATTTATTTTGATATAAAACAGAATGACAATTTTGTAAAGGATGTTGGTAAGCAACAACATTTGGACAAATAATGATTCATAAAACTGAAAAATTTTGGTAGTGATTTAATAGAGATAAAAACCTTAAATTATAATTGTAAGGAAAAGGTTTCAGTAGTCCAGAGTAGCAATAATTTAGTACAACAGAAAGAAAGAGGAAAGTGGGCAAAATCAAGCTTAGAATTAAGGTTATCTTCCTGGAAATAAATTACAAGCATCCATAGAGACAGGAGGGGATTGACATAGTAAGCCAGAGTCACAAATTAATATAAATAGAATAATTTATATTATAAAAGAAATATGCATCAGTTTCTAAAAGAGCTTTGTATATAGTAAATGATAAGACTAGTAAGGGAGACATTGCAAGAGGATTCTACAGTCACAATCCAAAGAACTTTTACATTGGCTGAAGCCAATCTCAACTCATACACTGTATGATCTAAGAAAAGAAAGAATTTGGGAAAACATTGGAGAGATTGGTGCGTGAGAAAGACATTAAGCAGTTCTTTATGCCTGATCTCCCCACTTCCTAGGTTTTTCAAGGCATATGTGGACTTAAAAATTGCTTATTTGAGCATTCACATGTTGCTACATGTTTTTCTTGCAGTTGAAAATTTAAGGCCCATTTTCTCCAACCTGAATTACATCAAGATTAAGTGATTTAAAATAAAGTGTGCTATGTTTGGTTACAAAAATTGTAAACAGATTTCTTCTGGTATCATAGTGTCACATTTCATTTGTTAATTATATTGCACTGAAATAATAGAGTTTGATATACATACAAGAAACCTCCAGAGAAAAATTTTCACACAAATAGAGAAGATTGTAAATATGTACAAAAACAATTGTCTTTTAATATGATTTATATGAATATGGCTTCTAATCATATTATTCTACTCTACTGACATGATGATAATTGAAATTCTTTGTCAAGATACATCCATAAATATTAAGAGATATTTGCTAAAGGTTGAACAATAAATATTGGTTTATAAGTAATGATGTATGGAGAAATAACATATATTCAGATGGAGAATGTTTTTATACCTAAGAAGGCTTCGCGTATATATTTAGCCATATTTAAAAAATTTAACCCTAAACTTTCCATGACTTATTGCTATTCTAAGCATTATTGTTTGTTATCACAAGCTTTGAATACTGAGCTAAAAATATTTTTATATTATATTTATTATATTATATTATTTATATATTATTATCATATTATTACTTCATTAATCTGTATGAGGCCAAAAAATATGTTATGTATTGATGGTGGTTAAATGAAAGTGATGCCAAAAGAGTATTATGTGGAGCATTCTTAATCTCAGCCCTCTTAATCCTGTTAATGTCGTGGTGTTCTAACCACATTCGTTTCACAAGCTGCTAGTAACATGTGTGGAAGCCTTAAAAAATCTAAGAAATGTATGGCTCTTGGAAAGACTGTAATCTGAAATGGTGGCAGCAGATAATAATAGAAATACCTCTCTTTTTTAAGTTGTTGTATAATTGGAATTATATCATGTGCAGACTGGTTTCAACTAATGTTTATCCATGATATCATCAATCCATATAGCTATCATGTGCTATATAGTATAAATTTATGTTAATATTGAAGAGAAAAATGTCTTTTTTGTGACAGTGGGGGGAGCCTAAGGGACAATATTGCTATCTGCCAAGCTTCCATTCAAAATAACTCCTTTCAACAAGCAGGCAAGTGTTCTGCTGTCTAATGGGGGGAGGGCAGGGAAATGTTTATGTACCCACTGAACATTTCCTTTGAGAAAAGAATCGTTTTGCACAAAATACAATTTGTTGTTTACAAGCTTAAGTGTGCAAAGCCTCCACTAGACATACAACAGGCTAAATACATTTTCTTTTCCTCTGTCTTTTTTTATTGAGTCTAAATGTATAATTGGAAATTTATTTTCAAATTAAGATCTTTCTCTTCCTGGATTTGTACAGTAGGCTGTCTTCCAGTATATGCTTATTACTTATGGCATTTTGAAAACAGTGGAATATAAGCAATGGATTGATTCAGGCATAATGTGTGTTGATTTAACTGAAGTTCAGAAAGCAGGAATAGATGACTGGAATGAGCATTTCCATGCTTTCTTTGCTTTGGGCAAATCTACTATGGTATTTTGCCTCTCATTTAGTTACAAATGAAATATTAAAATAATAATTAAAACTATAAGCCAGCCAGAATTTTGTACATATATATATCAGCATGAACCCTTCCTTCATTAATATTTCATTTTCTTTTTAGATGAGACTGGTTTTTTTCCTTCTCCTACCTCTTCCCCAATTTTTATTATTATTTTGGCAATCTTAGTACAAGTTTCAAACAACAGAACATGAAAAAAACCAGAAAATATTAGAAATGAATAATATAATTTGCCATATCTCTGGTGATGTTTCAGAATGGATACTTATATCATTCATCTTAATACAAAAGTAAAATTTTAGAGTGGAAGTACTACATACAGTCAAACTTTTCAGGGCATCTCTGAATTGTTTACAGTGCAGTCCATCCCATATCTTCCGGGGACTACATCCTACTGGCTTCAACTGAAATTACTCTTGAGTTTTCGGATGCTTTTATTGTTTAACTCAAAACTACCTAGATGTACTCATTCAACTCTGTCAAAAATTTAAACAAAAATGATCTGTCTACCAATCACAAAAAATAGAACATGAACAATGTGAAGGAAGGCTATTTTCACATGAATTTAAATGGATGCTATGCATAATTTCAGCTATTATGATCAAGAGATGCCCCTGGGTTGCATGAGCAAGAAGTCCGAAGTTGTTGTAGCAGTACCTAGCAATTTAGCATCTTTGGGCTTTTGCAAACCCTTCCTCATCTGGCATTACAATTTGTAAACTAAGCCATGTTCTGTCAAATTTTGACTTCCCATATGGAGAATTGTGTTAGTTTCTAGAGTTTGAAACATATTCTGTGTTTGTTTATAAGCAACTTTCTTTATGACCTGCTGTTTATTTTTGCACATTTGCCTTCAGAGATGCTGTCCTCATCTATGTTGCAAAGCTTACTTTTACTGCAGCTTCTCTGTAATTTCCCAACTGTCCTGTTGTTATTTCCTACCTCATGCTTTTCTTTTCAGCTGAACCTAATTCACAGTGAAATCAGTAATTTAGCCGGCTTCGAAGTGGAGGCCATTATCAATCCCACCAATGCTGACATTGACCTTAAAGATGATCTAGGTAAATGGGGAATGGGTGGCTATAACTAACAGTCACATGAAAATTATGGAATTTGCAGATTATTTTCATGTAATAAATTTGATATTTTATCGTGCAACTCAATGCATGTTCCTCAGATACAAATTCCATTTGATTGCAGGGGGACTTAACGCAGGTAAGATAGAGGAGTGCATCTTTAGTACTCAAAATACATAATAGAAAGACTGTTAATATGTGTAGCATTCTCCAGATACTACTTGCATGAAAATGACTCTCTGAGTAACTCTGAAATCATTTAAATGTTGTTCCATAATAATCAGATGTGACTGTTGGTTCCCTTGGGAATATTTTGCATATAAATTCTGTGAGGACTGAAATAGCGCTTTATATCACCGTTGGCTTCAAACTAAGCAGTTTCTCCATTCTGATTTCAGTTTTCTATTTTCCTTGCTTTAGCTAAAGACAGAAATGGATAGACATAGATAGTTAAGGATGCAGTCCGATACAGACTTACACGGGAAAAAAACTCCATTGAATACAATGTGAATTGTTTCTGCATACACAGAAGTACTATAAGTTATGTATTTGATGTTCCTGTACCTTCTTTCATTCTCCCTTTTCTCAGTATACACCTGTACACAGACTCTTAATTTTTTTTTAAATGCTACCATGTATATTAATCTGCAGAACATAGGATTATTATTTTTTTATTCTTACATTTGCATACACTGAAGCAATTGGTTAGGATAGATACTATAAGCTCTGGAACCTTCTGGAGTTTTTCCCCTTATCAGCTGTGTTGTAGATTTTTAATGTTAAAATGATCTATGTTAATTATAGTTTTAAGTATCATTTTATCAAAGAGAAGTTACCAGGCACACAGATTTCTTTTTTTATATGAGAATGAGGTAAGAGAGAGAATAGTATTTAATTCCCACATTATATGGAAGTTGATTAAAGTGAAAATAGTACAATAGTTTGCCTTGATTTAGGTGTTTTATGAATAACTTCTTCAACCACATTTACCATTTTGAATGAGAGATCACATTCTATGGTTGGAGCACTCCATTTCAGAATATTGTTCCTAAATCGTTGATATTTGATGTGTTTTTTTTAAAGCCATATCCCATTCATTGCCAAGGACAATCAAGTGCATATTATTGTATATCCTGATCGAAATTATAATGAGGATGTGAAATCAGTGTTAACTACTTAAACAATTTTCTGAAATGCTACCATGTATATTAATCTGCAAAACATAGGGTTCAAATATTTTTTATTCTTATATTTAACTTAAAAATCAACTTAGGAAAGGCATGGTAAAATTAAACACAAATAATTAAAATATAAAAATATCACATTTTGGAACTTAAATTATGAAATTAGCACTTTTTTCTCATTAAAAAGAACAAATACCATGGTGAATTCCATACTATCCTATGTTTCTGTTTATTTAGAAGTTATAGAACAAATATTATGCTGAAATCTCTACATATATTCATTCTTGAATCTTCAGTTCCTTAGTCATAAGTCTACTACTGGGAACTCTAGAGTAAAGGTAATTTATAATCTATTGTTTGCAAATTATTTATGTCCTTCAAAAACCCAGCACTTGGTCATATAGTTTCCTATTAATAGATTCAGAGGGAAAATTTAAGAATTTTGCCTCAGGATAACATGGCCATTGTTTGTTGAGGCCAAAATGAGCCCTTACCCCCATGCCATTCAAGATATCTGCCCCTTTCATATTCAGTAAATAGTTATAGCATTGCAATCTGAAAATGCTCCCAGAACCTCTGGGGAGTTAAACTACACATTGATTTCTGTAGGTCTTAATGCATAAATGTTCCCAACATGATTAATAAAATCATGTTGGGAATATTTATAAAAATCAAGGAATATTGTAAAGATAGTGTATCAGAATGGAGAAACAGTTGCTTTGTCAGATTTGATGGACCAGATTGGATAGAGTTATCATAATGTTTTTTTAAGATTACATTTTTACAGGTTCTGCAAAACCAAGAAGATGCTAGCTGTTCTTTATATTTCCTTCCTGAAACGCAGTGTCTTTGACCTATTGGTCAAGTACTAAAAGTTATGTATTTGATGTTTCTCTACCTTTTCCTTTCATTCTCCCTTTTCTCAGCCCACACCTGTACACAGGCTCTTAGGTTTTATTGTGATGGTTTATTACACATATTTTGGAGCCCAAAAGGTAGGATAAAGAAGGATGTTGGTATGTACATAAATGTAGATCCTGTTCCGGGTCTTTGACCAACATGGTTGATACACATTTGTTTACCTGTTGTAGTTGCAAGTTGTTCAGGCTGACATTGCCACAATCGACAGTGATGCTGTCGTTCACCCGACAAATTCTGACATCTACACCGGTGGTGAAGTAGGTAATGGAGAGTTCAGTGCTGCAGACTTTGTGTGTGTATGCATGACCAATCAGCAGCAGCAATCTTGTCCTTGCTCTGCAGAGCTGCATTCTTTTCTCACTTCCAGCAATCCACCTCAATTCTAACGCAAATTTCAAATGGTTAAGTGAAAAAAGCTCTTTGATCAATACAAATCAACCTTGACTGATCTTGGGGGGGAAAAAACCTAACCAAGGTTGGACATGGTGGTGCCTAGATGCAAATCCATCTGAAATCCACAATTGTCTACAATAAACTGGCAAGTTAATAATAATAAAAAAGAGTTCTAGAAAAAACACGGCAAGAAAGTCCATGTTCTTGTAGTTATTAATCATTAATTTATTAATTTTGGGAGGTTTCAATTTTACCTTTATTACATAAACAGTGATTCTGCCTCATTGTGTAGTAAGAAGAGTTAAGTCTCTGAGCATACAACTTAAAAGACTTCCTTGCCCTGAAAACTAGAGCTACACGTGGAACACTTAAGAGAGGCACCATTTAACAGAGGCATTTCACCAAAGTGTGGTTTTTGGAGAGAAATGCTAATTTCACAAGCTTAAATCCAATTTTGATTATTTGATTATGTGACATCAAGTTGGTATGGACTCTTAAAGACCACACATAGGTATTAACTGACACAAATATTAATTCTGTAATGGACCTGTGGGAAGCATGGAATGACAGCCTACCAACATATTATCAAATTAAGGGACCATCAATATTAAAATAATGATATTTGGGAGACAAGGATTCATAGTATAGCAAATTACAATGATGTAAGACCTCCCTCCTAGAAATACTGGGAACCACTATAAGATCAAGATACAATAACATTAGTTTTTGAATGCCAATAACTAGGAAAAATGTCCAAAACTAAATTGTGTGCAGAATTTCATATGGAATGTCATAGATCAGAAACCATATATATTTTAAAGTAATGGTTTGATCCATTCTACCTTAATAGTTCTTATTTCCATTGAAATTGATGGAAAAATTTACGTATGCAATATGTCCTTTATTTTGACTTTCAGAACCCATAATTTCTAAAAATAGCAAGATGTGCTTCAGTATCAATATTTGATTTGGGAGAGGAAGAGCGGAATTATTTCATTCAGTATAACATATGGTCTTCTAATTGCCTGTGGCTGCTGGAAGAAAGAATAGAAGTGCATACATGCTTAGCTTCAAATGATTAACTTTTATTTTTATAAAGACCTTTCTAACTGCAGTGTATATTGGGGAAATATTTCACAAATTTTATAGGCATCTGCTGTTGTCACCATTATGCCAATGCCTGCTTTGACAGCATGAAATAGTGACATTATTCTATGGGAGTTTCACATACATTTATGCTTGTGTTAAGCCACTCAGCTGAAAGCTGTAGAGCATGATGAAAAGAGAATGACACCCCACTTCTAATGTAAAATGGAGACAGCATTTCATTCCTTAAATACAAGTTAATGCTTCTGCAATACCATTATATACCCGTCAATACTAAAAAAAAAAAATTCTCATCGGTCTTAAAGTCATATGAAAAATGTAACTCCAAGGAAGATTTTTGAAAGATAACTTAAACATTTTTGTTAGCCCAGCCTTAATTGGCAAACTATGTGTATAAAAATGGCCTTAGGAAATCGATAAAAGCCCTCTCCACATTTCTCCAATCAGCAAGCCTCCCAAGCTTAACAAAATAAAAGTGAAAATATATTTTCTTTAAAATCATTTCAGACTTTCAAAACCGATTTCTGTGAATGTTTGCATTTGGCCAAGATAGCATCTTCCCAGGTGTATTTTCAGTCACCTTTGAGGAACTTACAGGACATAGTTCCTTTATAGCCAGTGTGACCACTTCCTAATTAATGGTCACTGTTCCCAGAAACATTTCTGTCAAGTTTACTGAAACTGGATCAACTTGGGTTGAGTCAGACCATTTCATTTAAAGTTCTGTGCAATTAGTGTCAGCAGCTTCACACATTTCATATCTTTGGCTCTCCCTGTCTTTTCAGATATTAGGAGAAAAGCATGAAAGCTTTTACATGCAAAACATATGCCTTACCATATGACAGCCCTCATTTCTATCTGCTGTTACTACTGCAAAAATAGTTTGAAACTCAAGAACCTGCTTATTATTTATTAATTAATTTTTTTATGCTGCCCATTTTACCTGTAAGGTGACTCTGCAGTCAATCTGTTGATCTGGAGTTTCCTACCTGTAGTTCAGCAGTATAACTCCTGTGGAACTTGAGAAGCAGTGCAAACAAACAAAAAATATCAAGAGCCACAACTTTTGGACTGTGGACTCACAATTGTTTTTAAAATGTGCGAGTCATTTATATTCTTTTCATTCAATAGCTTGATTTTGCTGCTCCCAAGGTCAATTTTCCAGGAACTGAGGATGTGTGGCTCTCATCCATGTTTGGAGAAGAAAACGCTTGGGACCCTCCTTAATGATAGAATGGGTCTTGTGATAAAAGGAAGGCAGAAAAATGCATGTATTAAATCAGTGTTTTTCAAACTTGTCAGTTCAATTCCCAGAATTCCCCAGCCAGCCAAAATAAAACCAATAAAGGTTAGGCTGTGATATCAAGTAATGCATAATAGATTCCCAGTAGTTTTAGATACTTGGTTTCAATACGTACTACCAAGTTAAGTATTTTTCAACGGGCATATAATATGTGGACTTCCATTAGAAATTACAGCCCTCTCCCCTGTATCATTTGAGTGAATTCATTTTGGAAATATTGTACTAAAGTACCAAAAGCCTGACCCTACGCATGTTTACCTGGAAGTAAGCTTTGATGAATTTGGCACAGGTTGCAACCTACGTATCGTCACAAAATTCTCTTGAAATAAGCCCCGAGTTACTTACTAGGTAAATATGTTTATGATTAGGCTGCAGGGATCAATTTGCAAAGTTACTGCTTTAATCCAGAATTAATCCAGTGTCACTATCACTGTTTCTTTGCCTCGCTCCTTGTATAATCATGGAACAAATGCAATGTGATTTGGGTGCTTCGTTAGGAATGAACCTTTTCCAGCTACGTTCTATTTCCTCTGTATTAAAGTAAAGCTGCAAAATAAGATCTAAACCAGTTCATAGTGGACTGCCTTTGCGCAAACCTCAGCCCGTAATGGAAATAATGCAGCTCCCTTCCTAACTCGAGCAGCATTTGTTACACTTCCGTAGCTGCAGTGAAGCAATTCAGTGGAGGGAAGTGGGTACTCTAGAGAATCTCCATTATTTCTGAGGCTCTTCCTCTTGGTTAAAGGTGGTTCAACAAGCCGGGCAGTTGTCAAGTAAAGCAGCCAGTTGCACTCACAAGACTGTTACACTCCCGGGGGCCACCTGTTGGGGTCAGGGATGAAGATGAGGTGAGTTTCAAGTTCTTATTATGGCGACTTTGTCTTTAAAGCAGTCTGTAACAGAAAGGGGGACCTTGCCCTCCATGGGAAAGCGTTGGTACAACAGTCAAGTCTCATTGCATTAGCCTGTTCTCCGGAAGGCATGTCTACCGGTGGTTCTATGGAAGCAACAGCATGATACGTCGTTGCCCTGCTGGTTGGCATTGCAAATTGTATCGGGATAAATCCCGTGGGAGGGTGAATTTTTACAAAGATGGCGATCAAGAGGGAATTGTTACTTATGGACCAGTCCTCAAAGGTTTAGATCTTACTTTGCAGTCCCCCACCCCCACCCCCATTTTTTTGCTCAGAGAAATCTGTGATGTATAGCCACCTGAAGTGATAAATACTCTGTTGGATGTGGAACAGTCACCGCTCTGTTCTTGCACAGGGAGCACATTGGAGAAGCGGGGTGGAAAAGAATTCCTGGAGGCTGTTGTTGAAGTTCGCAAAAAGAACGGGCCATTGGACACAGCAGGAGGTGCAGTTTAAATCCTTGGGAAATGGGGAACATGATATGCTTGTGTACCATAGATGGTAGTTCAATTTAACTTAGACTCTTTTAATTAACCAGAATGTCCTCAACATGTCATCGACAAGGATTGTGTTAAAAAGGCCTTTGAACCTGGGTTTATAAGAAGGCATTAACACTACATTGAAAATAATAAAACAAGAGAAATGGGACAAAGAAAATAAACTATGCATACATTCAATTTCAAATCACTACTAGCATATGCACTAATTCAAACTGCTATATTTGTAAAAAAAAAATTAAAAAAATTAGAGGCATATAGTCCTATGCAAGTCAACTGCATGTGGAATTGAAGGAGTATAGAATCCAAGGTATTGAAAAATGACCTAAGTAGAGCTTACTTACATAGTATTATCTATATATTAATGGTAAGCATTATATCATTTGAGGGGAAAATCTGTGTGAATTTGTATTGAATTTGTATTTCACAATTGACCTAACTCATGTGAATACAACCAAAGAGTATAAGTATGTAGAATACAGGGCATGTTGCCCCCCCCAGTCAAATTATAGTTTAATGTTATGTCCAAATTTACCACCCGGCATAAATACAATCATATTCATTGTGCAGTATAGGTGATCCATTGGAGTAAAAAACTACATGTATCCTTCATTGCTGAATTATAATATCCCAATAGTATTTTCCAAAATGTTAAATACACTCTTATTTTTTTCCTCAACCAGCTGTTGTCAGTTCAGGACATGGATTGCCTGCAAAATTTGTCATCCACTGCAATAGCCCCAGTTGGGGTTCAGACAAATGTGAGGAATTGTTGGAAAAGACAGTGAAAAACTGCTTAGCACTGGCAGATGAAAAGAAGCTGAAGTCAATTGCATTTCCTTCCATTGGAAGTGGCAGGTAAACCTGGAATTCATCCAGTTTGTACCAAATCTATATTCATACAACATGCTAGGCAATAAAGTGATTGTTTCTTGTGGCTTGGCAAAATTGTGGTTGATAAGGCAAGGATAGCATGATAAATTACTTACACTATAAAATTCAGCAAACCATGATTTAGTATCAATATAATCCCTGGAGTTCTGATTGCTTCTGATTGCTAACCACTATGGAATATATTAAGCCACCATTTCCTTGTGTTGATTTAAGATGAAGTCCTTATAGTTTCCAAACTTAGAGCTAAATGATACTTTTCTTTTCTATAAAACCCAAATCCATACAAATGTGCCATGGCTATGATGATCCATTATAGTAGCTTCTGTATCTCAATAAATGCTACGTTGCAAAATGATTAAATCCTTGCAGTTTATATGTTATAGCTTACTATACACTACTCTTTAATGTTGGCTTCGCCGTGCTTT
This sequence comes from Pseudonaja textilis, assembly GCF_049901715.1. Classification (NCBI taxonomy): domain Eukaryota; kingdom Metazoa; phylum Chordata; class Lepidosauria; order Squamata; family Elapidae; genus Pseudonaja; species Pseudonaja textilis. The sequence goes on from NC_141991.1 coordinate 77,622,501, forward strand.
TGAACGGTCCCTTAGTGAGACAAATAATTAAGCTGGGTGACTCAGCAGTGCCCTTTTTGTCTTTGGCAGTGCAAACAATAATGATGCCATTCATTTCTGTCCACAATCTCTAGTGAGGTCAGACCTATCACCTTGGCAACATTTTAGCCATGACTAGAATTTTAGGAAATGGTGCAGTTAAAAGAGCCAATATTACGAAAAACATTTTTTCAGATAAAATATCTATAAAACAATATTATATTGCTTCCTTGATGAATGGAATTAATTCTCTCTCTCTCTCTCCCTCCCCCATGAAAAAATGTTTACTGTTCGATAAAGTTCTCTTGTATGGGGCTGTGTATGTATATAGAGGGAAGTTTAATAGTATTGAATCAGATTGATATTCCAAGTGAAAATGTGTTCCTTTAAAGAATAGCAGACTCATCTTGTCAGTTCAGTTCAATAAATCTGAAGAAGAGTAAATAAAAATCTTAAAACATAAAAATGTTTTTTAAGAGCAGCATTTTCTCTCAGTCCCAACACATGTACACAGCTGTTCCAGGACAGGCATCTGTCAACCAGACATTACTCGTTAAATCTGTATAAACAGTTCTGTCCAATTTTATGGATAAAACATGAATTTACATGGGGTGATTCATTATAAGTGTGTGTATTTCAAGAAAAGAGGGAAAGGGGGAGGAGGCACAATGGGCAATCTATAATCGTTATGCCAGATGTTCTGCAATGTCTAATTTCAACAAAACCAAATTTGTAGAATGGCATTTTAAAAGTTCAAAGTTCTATATACTCTTCTCTAAAGCAATAAGTACCGTTGTTTAAATGTAGACTTCAGAGCATATCTTCAAAGTCCTTTAAAGCTTGCCTTTTCATCTATTCATGTTGGAACTGCTCAAGAATCTCCTTTCTCCACTGCTTGTTCCTTAGGATTTGCAATCACTCAGGAAGTTAGGGATTCCCTGAAAAGCTCACCAACGTGCCTACCGTCCCTGTCCTGTTTCTTTTTATTTTTCTTATATGAAACCATTTCATGTATTCGTAATTATGTCTATACTTATACCTGTAATCTTATAATTGCTTGACAAAATAAATAGATAGGTAGGTAGGTAGGTAGGTAGATAGATGATAGATAGATAGATAGATAGATAGATAGATAGATAGATAGATAGATGAAATATGCAAAAACTTGCATGAGTTGTTTCCAACCATAAGTTCAACATTACTGTAGCATAATGGTACATAATATTTTTAGACCAAGGGGATAAGAACATACTGTTGACTCTGCAACCCCCAAATAAATCCAGCAAAAAAAATAATTTGTTTCCAATTAATGCACATGACATTAAATACACTTAATTAAAATTTAGTTTAGAATATTTTCCCCTTCTGTCACATTAAAGATTACCATTTATTGAGAACATTTGGAGAAGGTTTGAAAGGGGGGTTGACCATAAATTTCTAGAAATCCACTGATTGTATTTTGCTGCCTAAGTAGAATTGAGCCCAGCTTTTCCAAGCTTTTCCATAGCTTATGTTTGATTATTCTCAGTGGCTGCTTTACAAGCCATGTGGTTTAAGAAGCCACACTACAAAGAGAAGATAGAAAGAAAAAGGCTGCCATTTGTATTTGTCTCTACTCTACTCTAAGTGAAAAAAGAACCAGGGTCTGCCTCATTTCCTATTGACTCTCACCCCATATATTCTTCCTTCAAGCTTCTGCAAGATGCACAGCACATGTCTGTATAATATATAATATAGTATATATGTCTACTCAGAGATTTCAGTGGACGTACTCCCAAACATGCAGATACAGGAATTCATTATAAATGTCATTATAAAATTAATTAATAGGACCTTTGGTATTAGAAAACTACTTTTTGTTACAAGCCTCATGAGGATTTTGTCACATTTTTGAAACGTAATGAGATTCCTATTCCACTTTCAACTTTTATTAAACAAATTGTAATTATCTTTTGTCTCCAAAATTTTTTGAATAGGAATGGTTTCCCAAAGCAGACTGCTGCTCAGCTGATCCTGAAAGCCATTTCCAGCTATTTTGTATCAACGATGTCCTCTTCAATCAAGACAGTCTATTTTGTTCTCTTTGATAGTGAGAGTATAGGGATTTATGTGCAAGAAATGGCCAAGTTAGATGTCAACTAAATCTAGAAAGCAAATGATACTTGCCTCTTTACCCAGCCCCTCTCCTTAAATTCCTCATTGTAAAACAGATAGCCCCTTATTTTAAATTTCATTCATCTAGGAAATAAAGATGGGCTTTTTTTTACTTTTAAAAATGTTTTATGTTGGCACTGATAGTTGACATTACTGCTGTTTAATGCACTGTATTCCAGGCATTATCTGAATTTAGTGTAATCTAGGAGATTTTATAGTTTTATTTTAATGAATTATGGATTGATTGGAAAATTGTTAGCAGTACATAGTCTTTTATTTGTGAAAGAAACCGGCAGATCCTATTTTGTAACAGTGTTGTGGTGTTCTTATCAGGTGGCATTCCTTTCTCATCTCTTTAAAGAAGGAAAAAATGCTACATATCTAATTTGTGTTTATTTCATGTCTTAATGATGAATCCAAGGAGAAAAGTACCCGTTGCCCTTAATTATATTTGCAATTTGGAACTTGTGTGGATTGATTTAGTAAAATGTTTGAAATGGTCTTGGTGTCGTCTGAATTAATGATTTGTAAATCTTAGATTAAAATGGTAGGGGACTCAATGACTCAGCAGTTAAAGACCCTGAGCTTGTCAGCTGGAAAGCTGACAGCCCAGGTTTGAGACCCGAGCACCACATGATGGAGTGAGCTCCCATTACTTGCTCCAGCTCCTGCCTACCTAGCAATTGGAAAGCATGAAAATGCAGGTAGATAAATAGGTATCACTTTGGTGGGAAGGTAACAGCATTCTGTGCTCCTCAGAGTATAGACATGCTGGCCACATGACCATGGAAATGTCTTCAGCCAAAGATGGCTGGCTCCCTCAGCTAAGAAACCAAAATGTGCAATGCCCCCTAGAGTCAGACAGAACTGGATAGGAGAAACTACCCTTATCTTTAGCTGTCCATTTGGATGTTACCAAACAATGACTGATAACTTATATTTCAGTGAAATATGCATATTAATTCTCATAGATTATGATGGAGAATGGAGGTTTGTGCCGAGTGATCACATTTTCAACCCTGCCGGGATAATGCATGTGTGACACGTAGAAAGGGGCAAATGTTTTGATCATGTGGCTATGGCCATCATCTTGATTTCTTTCTTTCTCTCTCTCTTACACATACACATACAAAGTGAGACCACTTTTCCTCTGTTCTTTTTTTTTCTGTCTGTTGCTTCCAATGAGAGTCCTTAGCCTAGTGGAATTCTAAAAGAAGAGCCCGTTAGATGAGATCCTGTTTCTGAGAAAAAGCAGAATAATTTGGATAAAGTGTCCATCTAATCAAGAATCTTTCTTCCAGGATGATCGTCCAATTGATTCTGGGATGTCCACTGCAGAATCAATAAATAGTTTTAGGTGTCATGCAAGAATATCTAGTTCAATTCTTCTTTCCTATTCATGCAATAATTCTCCATGGCTTTTCAAATTTTACACTTGAAATAGTGGTACCCTGTTATTGTTTGTCTTTAAGATCGGATATTCTCACAAATAAAGCCTTTGTTTTTATTATTACAAAATTATAGCCTATTCATAATGTTTTCAATGTTAACACTATATCAGCAATTGAAGCCATTTGGGAGTCAGTTGGCCTGAACTTATTTGACTCTTGCATACTCCAATATTCAGCAAAATCAATAAAAACAATATAGAATGGAACCCAGCCTTTCCACGTGCCTAACTTAAGCTCCTGTTCAAGTCAGTGGAGCTGCTTAAAAACTGGATCCAGCCCATAGATCAGAACTGGAGATTTATGGCTCGCAATAACCTTTAGGCAGCTTAATGATAGGCTTAATGTCAGGATACAAAGTGCCATTGTTTTAACAAGAAAACACTAATGCTCAGAGTAGACCAGATTCTCTCACCTCTCCAAAATAATTCATAACTATTTATTTATTAATCAAAGTTATATGGATGCCCATGTCACAGAAAATGTCTCTGGGCTGTGTATAACAATCTACTAATCCAATAAATTAATTCCTATTAATGTAAAACAATCCTTACTTAAAACCCATTATATAATAATAGTTGTTTTTAAAACTATGAAAGAACTAAAAAAGAGATGAAGGGGTGCTAATGACAATGGAGCCACATCACATGTTGCCTCTTAAATTGCCTTTTAAATGGCTTGTTAATTTTGGCTACATTGCACTATTGTGAAAGTTCCCATTTAAACAAGTTTATCAAATTAATTGAGATTTTAATTATATCATTCTTTTTAATACAATCAAAATGTCATGTCAAAATCTGTTTAAAAGTAGAGGATTATTTAACAAAAAATAATTTGCTAGCATAAGAAAATACAAATATATGTATTTGTATTTGATTCTCTAAAGTCCACTAGATGTCACTAGAGGGATTGTAAGAATCTGGAAAATATCAATTACCGCTTTGGAATATTTCCTATAAAAGGCCAAATTTAGTTTGTCAGTAGCTTTCAGATGAACATTATACTTGCAGTCTTCCAAACACAAATGGAGAATCAGATGTCTTATACACTATTTGCGAAGAAAATGCTGCGGGTGTGAGAATTTAAACCATAATATTAGGTGTCAGAATTGTGAAATAACTGGATGCCATCTTATATCATTTTTAGCCAGTAAATGAAAAGCAAATGTTCTTCCTTCAGCCCAGTCTCATTGTACAGTTCAAATACAATAAAGAATAAAATATAGTTTATAATATCCTGCAATCTGAATACATTCTTGATACATAATGTGTATTTCTACAGTTACAAGGACTGTGAGGATATTGAGAACTCTCAAGCAGTTTTGAAACAGACATTTGGCAGAAGTTAAAAATACCTACAATATATACCCACATATGTATGGAGTTCCATCTTTGACAGAAAGATATGTGTGCTATTTCTCTCATGTACACCAATAATAGCCTAACGCAGTTGAATCAAAATATATATATAGCTAAATGGGAGAGTCTAGCTCTCAGGAGTGGGCTTCCACCAGTTTGCACCAATACTTGTATTTAGGGATCACAAATACAACGAATGTGAAGCTGTGGACTAACACCCACAGTAGAAATTGTGGGTTGCCTCATTTTCACTGTTTCTAAAATGCAGCCTGTCAGTCAGCTTCAACTCACTGCTTTAACTTAGTAAATTGTCAAAAAAAAAAAAGATGTGAGATGAGGGACTATATAAATTTACCAAATAAATAAATAAATAAAACTCAAACCAAGGTTGTTATTATTACTTATTTTTGGCCACTCCTATTTTTAACTACCGTATTTTTTGGAGTATAAGACGCACTCCCCCCCCCCAAAAAAAAAGTGGGCGGAAATGTCTGTGAGTCTTAAACAGTGAATATGGGCCCATTTTGGGCCTCCCAAAGCCTCTTTGCATCCCGTTTTTGCCCTCAGCATATAGAGGCACTGTGCAGGCCAAAAACGTGCCCCTTTTTGGTCTCCAGAGGCCTCTGTGGGTCCTGTTTTTGTCATCCCTGGCCGGGGAGGGCAAAAACAGGATGCACAGAGGCTTTGGCCCGTTTTTGGCCTGCAGAGTGCCTCTGGACACTGGGGAGGGCAAAAATGGGATGCAGGGAGGCAAAATATTTTTTCCTATTTTCCTCCTCTAAACCAAGGTGTGTCTTATAGTCCGGTGCATCTTATACTTTGAAAAACACAGTATTGTCAGATAAAGCAGGACCAGTGGAAAAGAAATCAAGATGTTGCCACAGTTTCTGTAGGAGAACAAACTTCACGGAACTTTGTAGTGTAGAAGAATGACTGTTCATAGTTGAAAGAGAATTGCCTTACACAAAGCCAACAGAATTTAGATTTGTCTATGACTTCTCTTGTGGAAATTAATAAAGCTTTCTTAACACCTATTAGCTGGAGAGAGACTAATGGTTTCAACATAATTCTCATACTATATGCCACCATAAAAAGAGAGAGATGAAAGCCTTCCCCTGCAAATGTTACTAAGCAGGGGTGTTTGTCTTAATGAGGTTGGAAATGAGATGCTGAGTCAGACTGATTGGTTGGATCTAGTAAAAACAAGCCTTGGGTTCTTGGATTGTATTCAGTCTTACTAATGGGAAAGTACATGAGGTAAGAATGGTCTGCTAGTGTTTGCACAAACACTAGAAGCCCAACTGGCCCAGGCCACACCTAGCCCAAATGAATGAGTGAGTAATGAAGTAGTTTGTGCATGTAAAATGAAAGTATTGGGACTTAATAGCCACACAAGGGTAACATGAAGTTTACATAAAATCTGTGGTTGCTGAATTATTCTGTTGACTTACACTCTCAAGAGAAAGATTGGCTGTTGTTTTTACATGCCTTTATTGGTCATGGTAAAAGTTCAGGATGTTTTTTCACATATCCCACCTTCCAATATGTTATATGCAACATAATAATATCATACAAGTCTATTCAAACATTTATGGTTTGATCACATAGTTGACAACATTCCCTCCAACATCACACATACAAATATTTTGAATGCCGTTTATTTTCCACTTCACCCAGTGATTGAGAATCTATTGGGAGGATAATCCAAGCAGATTTATTGCTGTGACGTTAGCCCCAGACATTGCCTTTGCATATTCAAATATCCCAGATATTGGATTGAATATCCAAAAGCTATGCCTTAATAGTCTGCAGAGTTTTTGTCCAATAAGCAGGGTTATCAATATCCACCGAACAAAGAAGACAATAGGATTTCCTTCTATGAAACTGTAGGCAAAATCAAAGAGTCTTTTTTTCAGAGCCAGAATACACATGAAATACAGACAGCAATGCATTCATCCTTCAAATCCTATTCATAGAATATATTATGTTATGAGAAAGGGAAAACAGCTATTTGAATTCTGCAATTTCATTTCCTACATTCTAAAATTAAAATACTACATTGCACTTTTTCTCCCTTTGGGGGATATTTTAGTTTAATGCAAAATCCATTGCTGAATACGAATTGAATAAATCTGTCTAATTTACAATTTTGTGGATTCCAATAAGGCCACTACCTGCATCCTGTAACTATTTTGTTTTTGTTTTTAATGCACCACTATAACAAAAGTCAAAGTAACTTCACAGCTTTGTTTCTGTGGCTATTTTCCTTGTAAACATGACAAGACAAGTTATTCTTTCTCATGTACTGGGAACTGAATGAGTATTTTGGGGGTGTTTAGTGTGATCCAGCAGAACTCTCGTGTTCATAGAATTTGAAGATAATGTACTTCACAGGGCCAGATTAAGGCCAACTGGTGCCATAAGCACAGCCCAACCATGATGCCCTTCACTATTTCCATTGCTTGATTGACAGGATATTAAAACCCAGTAAAACTAAGGGTAACAATGAAAGAGTTAACAGCATGATAGTTGTGGTGCCCCCCTTCCATTGGTGCCCTGAACATGAAGCTTAATGGTTCATCTGAGGCTGGTCCTCTATAAAAGTGTTTTGGCCTCACCAAGGACACTGAATAAGCCAACTAGGGCTTAATTACACACAGATAATTGAAGACATGTGATAGATTCAGCAGAACCAAGGCGCTGGAGATTTTACTGCACAAACTGTACAGTGTAAGTTATCATTCAGGAAGACAGCTATTGTTCAAGCCCTTATCTGTGATCAGCTGAGATCCATTATAGTGCCAGTCCCCAAGCAGACAGTAGTGATATCTCTCTATGATTATAGACCAGTAGCTTTAACATCTGTTGTGATTAAATGGTTTGAGAGACTGGTGTTGAACTACATTAAGGCTAGTCTTCCATCTACTTTGGACCCATACCAATTTGCATATAGGAGGATCAGATCAACTGATGATGCTATGTCTATTGTTGTCCATACTGTATTGAAACAGGGAACATACACAAGGCTGTTATTTGTGGATTATAGTTCTGTCTTTAACACCATTCTACTCAACAGGTTGTTTCTTAAAATGTCCAATTTGGGTATAAATCAGAAGATTTGTCTGTGGATAAAGGATTTTCTGACAGATAGACCACAGTCAGTAAGGATGGGATCTCACCATTCTTCTACTCTGATACTAAGCACAGGAGCCCCCCAGGGTTTGTGCTAAGCCCCTTCCTTTATTCTTTGTGCACACATGACTGCACCCCATTGCATAACACAAACACAATTATTAAATTTATGGATGACACAACAGTGGTGGGACTCATTAATAAGAACAATGAGTCTGCTTATAGAAAGGAAATACAAGGGCTGACACTGTGGTGTAAAGAAAATATTCTTACACTTAACATCCAAAAAATTAAAGAACTTATAACTGACTTCAGGAGGAAGAGAGAGATGTACATTTACCATTGTACATAAATGGTAAGGAGGTGGAGAGGGTTGGTGGCTTGAAATTCCTGAGCACTTATATCTCGGAGGACCTCTCATGGACTATGGATGCTAACATGCTTGTGAAGAAGGCACAAAAAAGGCTGTACTTTTTGAGAATGCTCAGGAAGATACATCTTTCTCAGCATCTACTTCTGTCCTACTACCACAGCATCATTGAGAATGTCCTGACATATGGCATTCTTGCATAGTATGGGAGCAGCTCTGTAGTGGACAAAAAAGCTCTACAGAGAATAATTAAAACTGCCCAGAATATCATCAGGCTCCAGCTACCAGCCCTGGACGACATCTTCGCATCTTGCTCTTTGAGGAAGTTGCACAACATTCTCAAAGACTCTTCCCGTGCTTACAATCTTTATAAACTGTTGCCTTCTGGCAGAAGATACAGAACAATTAAAACTCAGACCACACGTTTTATGAACAGTTTTTATCCCAGAGCTATAATTGCACTTAACAATGAACTTAAGGACCACCATCAGTGAGCTGTTGGACAGTATTACTTGGTCTGTTGTGTGGATGCTTGTGTGTTTTTAAGGCCGGGGAATTTTGGCAGGGGGGTGGGTGGTTTGTTTCGGGATTTTCATGTGTGTATGTGTGTTGGGTCTGGTCTCTGGGTGTTATGTTAATTTCATTATATGTATACTGTGTATACATGACAGTACAATGACAATAAAGAATTCAATTCAACTCACTTCAATTCAATCTTAAATAAAGTCCAAGTAATGTTTCATCTTGGTTACTATTGCCATCTGGAAGAAAAAGATCTTGCTCTTTCTAAATTCAGATTCCTGAGAAACTTCAGAAAAAATATGGAGGAACACTTGCCTAAGCAGTCAGATAATGGGAAGACTACACACTAAAGTTGCAGATAGAAGAGATGAAGGTATTTTGAATTGTTGGATAATAAGTTCAAACAAGCAAACTTGTGTTGAGAGTCTCATACTACACCTGGGCTTTGTATTCAAGCATTTGGACTACATGTTTACATCATTTACATCTCACTTATTTGTCTTTTTTTTACTAAGTTTTTATTTTATTTTTTTACAACAAATGCATCTTTTTTACAACATGCCTCAGTACAATTTAAAGCTTGAGTTAAATATACACAGAGCAAAGATCATAGCTAATGGAACATTATAAATTTTTCAAACAGTAAATGTACCAGATAAGGATGTTCAATTTCTCTTCTATCTTTAGACGTATTAGCAAATATTGGAAAGAAATACACAGCAATATTCAGAATTTAAAGGAAACAAGCATTTGAATTGACACACACACCCTGATTTTTTTCTACTAGAATCTTTCCAGAATAAATCAACATAAAGTATCATAGCTGATTTAAGATCACACTGATAGCTGCAAAGACAAATTTGGTTGAACATTGGAAAAACAATAGCTTGTTGACAATATCAGAATCAGAAAGCAGGCTTGAGGAATATGCTAGAATGGCTAAATTAATGGTCTGACTAAGCAGGAAGAGCTTCCCAATATATTACATATAACCCAACAAGTCAATTTCAAACATTTAAATTATGGTTTTTAAGGAAGAAATATTCAGTGTAAAGGTGATAACCAGAAACAATTTTAACATTTATGAATATTTGATATAATCACCAGTCAAGCAAACTAGAATGTAATGTAGAATTTAAATTGTTTTTATTGATTTATTTCTCTTCTTTATTATTTATTCATTTTTCTTTTCTTTTCAACAAGGTCATTTGTACTTTTTTATATAAATAATGATAAATAGTGATGATATTTAAATAAATAAAGTGTTCTAGTGATTTTCAATTATTTATTAAGATGATATGAGTATATAAGATGATATACATATCCAGTTCATTATTTAATCAATCAAATGATGGATTTTAAATATTACAATTGTAAATTCTTGTTCATTTACTGAGATTTTATTTTATATCCACTATGTTTTTAATATTTATTCTTTTTTTCCTTTTATGTAGTCATTTATTTGGTTCCTTCAATGTTTTAAGATAACTTAATTTTTTTTAAAAAAGATACTGTGACTGGTATATAAAGTCATTCATTGAGTTTTGTGGCTGAAAAAAGACTTCAATTTTTATGTCCTCTGTGCCAGTTCAAATGTTGGAGATTTAAAACTAATTTCATATATTACTCCAAAACTTTATATTCTACAATTCCAAGAAGCAAAGATGAAGAAATAGTTTTGCTCTGAGAATTTTGTTTTGTTTTAGAAAAAGACCACAGTTTGCCAGCTGTTATAGATGCAAAAAAAGATCTTTTGAATTCTAGAGTCTCTGTCAAGAAGACAAAAAGAAAAAGAAAAAACAAATTCACGAAAAAGTATGAACAAGTTTTGAGGTGTCATGTTCTGCCAGTGAGGAGGGGACTCATCCCCCCCAAAGAGCAATCAGCTTGCCAACCAGCTGTGCCAATTGTCCTGGCACCTCAGAAATGAGATTCAAGCAAGCAAGCAGTTCCACTAGAGAAACCTGTGATCGTTTTTTGTGTGTCATGTCAAATCCAGTATTGGAGAGAAAGCAGTGGAAAAGTAAGAACTTAACTTTAAAACAGGTTTTTGTCCTAATAGTTTATATTTTGGGATAGGAAACTTCCTGCATTGGTTCTATATAATTTGGCCATGTTACTGGACAATTTAGATGCTGATCAATCATTTCTACCCCAGCCTTAAAGAGGAACTTTCAAAGGTATATTATGGTGAATTCCTTGAAAACATCCAGATGAATCAAGGTGTGCCATCTAAGCACAATGCCATCTAAGCAGTCAACCTTTCCTGCTATTTTCATTTCAATCTATCCAAACTGAAAGAAGCCTTCATTGCTTCCCCATTGTAGACCACAGTTCATTTTTCTTTTTCAGGTTAAATCGTGAAATTTAACCCAATTTGGATAGAACCAGTTTGCTGCTGACTCAGAACCTCATACTGAATCATTCCCTTTTTAATCATGTCAAATCAAGATCTGCAGGAGAGGCCAAAAAAAAAAAAAAATCAACATGGAGGTTGCAATTGCAGCCCTGCCCTTTTCTATGTTTGTATAACATCAGTACATACAGGAGAAGGAATTGCTCAGTCACAACCACAGTCTTGTGAACTCTCTCCTCCCATGGATGCTCTTGAATCATCTTTAAGCATTTAAATCAGGCTTGAAAATTAGCAAAATGATGAAGAATTTATAGAATTTAAAGAATTTATAGAAGAGGATCATGAGAATATTGTTTTCCACTGACTTATTGTTGACTTGCAAAATTGTGAATTATGAACTAACATAGCTTGTTCATTAGAAAGAATATCTGTCTTAGTAGCGTTCCTCCCCACACAAATGTAAGGTAGATGAATTCTGTGGAGATGGGTCAATATCTTCTTAAAATATGACACTTATTCCAACTCTTCCCAGAGTTTTATCAGCTCTTCAAGGTAGGCCAGGGAAGGAAATATACTCCACAAATTCTGTAATTCTGCTTTTTTGTTGCAAAGTGTAATAACAGAATCTTAAATGTATGACATAGTCCCTCCCTCCCTCCCTCCCTCTCTTCCCCTTCACTAAACCAGGTGTGGCCCTGGCCAGTGAGTTTGACAGCCCTGAAATAGAGCTTCTTGAGTTTTTTCTCTCCTCCTTTTAGAGCTCTTCTGATGAATTCATTCTTCAAAGCCATTTCTGTACTCCTCTATAATACTGTATTTTGCAATTCAGTGAATAAAAATGTGAATGGAAGTCTCTATAGAAAATATCTACCTGACAACACAGGTTTATCACTGGACAATTATGAGATTAAATGCAGATAAAATAATGTTTCATAATAGCTTAATATGACACAAGAAACGTAGTTATTATTTCAAGCATATGAGTGTTGGAAGAAAAGCACTAAAATGCAATGTGCTAATGTGGGAAGAGGGAACCCCATCATTAGTATTGGGGCAACATCTGTGTCATCATCATACCAATGCCCCTTGAATTGTTACTGGTGCAATGTTAGGCCCTGAATGCTTGCATTTTTTCCTCAAAATATCTACTAAATAAAACCAAAAGTATGGAAGAAAATTAAAATTGATGCATTTGTAGAATACTTATTTATTGAACAGTGTAAAAATAACAACACTGAAAAATAACAACCCATGAGATAGTAACATAATGCAAATATTTTAGTAAATAAAAATTATAATGAAAAGAGTGACACTGTTTTAATTTTTTTGCAAATATTCTCAATTTCTGGCTAATAATTTTGATTTTGAAGAGCCCTGAAAGGGTTTTGAAGGGTGGGCATGAGTCCTTGGACCAAGACTGATCTGATGGTTCAGACAAGGAGGTGTTTAAGAATGTCTGTGAATGGAGAGAATGGCCACCGGGGCAATAGAACTACTATCATCTGAAGATGGCTGAAGGTGAAAAGAAACACAGTCCTATCTGTGTAGAAGTTAACAGGTTGGGAAGAGGCAACCTTATTGCTAGTGTAAAATTAGAGTCTGGCTCTTATAGATAAATGAGATTTTCCGGTTGGTAAATGTCAGGAACCCTATGAATCTCAAGCCATCACAGTCTTGATAATCTGCTGAATTTGGCTCAGCCTATTTTGCCTTATGGGGATAAATCATCAACAAACTCTGCAACATGAATTCATTATACTGCAGAACTTAATTGCTTCAATGAGCACAAAGCGTGTCCTTTTTTTTCAGACTTGCAAGCTGACAACACTTACTTGAGATGAATGATATCATTTTAGTCTGGATATTAGCTACATTCAAGTATCAGTCTTCCCCTCTGCCTAACTAGCCTTATACTTCGTTCTGTATGTCCTTTGCAGACAGCCTTAATACCTAAAGCTGGAACCGCAACTCAGAAGCAACAGCAGCATAATTGATAGGCCTGAAGAGTGCAGGTAAGTAGAAGGATTGTATTTACATCCTTGCTCTGAACTCCATGGGGAACAAGGCTGGTGTATGATGGCTACAAAACTTGAAAATTGCCACAAGTTCCTTTCTGTGTTTTGCTCTTTGGAGATTTAGTTCATTCCTCCATAGAATCCAACTTAATGCCTTCATAGCTCATGTTTAACCATTATCACTAGCAACTGGTTCATAAGTGTCTTTGCTTTGGGCTGAATCTCACAAATAGGAATCAAGGGGAGATGATATTTGCTGTTTTCTAATAGCAAATGAATAGTGACAACATCTCCCAGCATAGCCTATGAAATCCCAGTTCTGCTGCATGTGTTTTCCTGCCGACTTGGTTAACACAGGAAAGGTGATATTTCTGTACCTTGAAATGACTAGGCTTCTTAGGCTTAGGAGAATAAATTAAAGTTGAGCCAGAGTATGCCTCAGCTGCAGTGGATGGGCAGATTGATTTGCTTTCCATCTGGGAGATTAAATTCTGCTGCCAAAAAAATGGCACCAGCATAATTAGCTGTCAGTCAAGTTGCAAAGAGACAGACTATGTGGGATAATTGAAAGCCCTGTAGCTTCTCATTACTTACTACAGTAGCTCTATTTGCAAATTTCCACCTTGAGGTAGTTCTCAGAATGTTGTCAGAAATTATAGTCATCCCTGCTGGCACATTCTTCCCAGTGCAAAAGATGAATATCAGCCAAGGTGTGGATTAATACATTTTCACTTAACCTAACTTCATTGTAATGTATTTGTCAACAGCTGTTGACAGCTCCACTAGGCTTGAATTACAGTCTTATCCACCCAGCTAGAAGGAAATCATGAGTTCTCCTTTGCATCTTATAGATGTTTGCAGGCACAAAAATCTCCTCCATGACTGGAAACTGGACAAAATAACTTGACCTCATGTAAACATTTCCCGAAGGATCATTGTTAACTTGCAACAAAACTCACCAAAAGTTTTTGGTGGCATCTTGGAGATAAGTAAAATATGACGGTGTTAAATTTTGGGGGTTCTAAAGCATTCCATTAGATGCAAATGAGGTGTGGAATTTGAGATATATTGATGGAATAAGTTATAGCTTTTGAGAAACACTCATTAACCTGGATGAGCTGATGACAATAATACTGAAAATGAGACCATTACATTCCTGTCTTGGAAAGATGCTAGAGCAGAAATGGCAATAGCAGTGGCACTTAGATTTATATAACACTTCACAGTGCTTTACAGCCCTCTCTAAGCAGAGTCAGCATATTGCCCCCAACAATCTGGCTCCTCATTTTACCAACCTTGAAAGGATGGAATGCTGAGTCAATCTTGAGCCAGTGAGTATCGAACCCCTGGCAGTCGGCAGAATTAGCCTGCAATACTGCATTCTAACCACCGTGCCACCACGGCTCTTACACTAAATCATACTAGAAATCACAAGAATTCACACTAAAAAGCCTATAACTTGATCTGGAAGCCTCACTCTCATTAGGTATTATGTGATATTATTAAGTATTAGGTGATATATTGTTGATTGATGCAGTTCAATGATTTAGGTTGATTAGGAGAACCAAGCCAACTTAATTCAAGGCTTCAACACAAAATGTAAAATCAGGCTGATTTGATTTTTCAAATCTGGAAATGTGCACATTGGGAGGAAATATTAAGAAAAATGTACAAAAAAGACTTTGGGGGAGGAACAGTTACAACAATGTGGGGGGTAGGGGGAAAGGACTTTCTTTAGAAAAAAAATGGAAAAAATTAAAAACTGAGGAACAAAGTTGCCTAGTCTGTCTTTAACAACTGTCCATTCTCAAAATGTATTTATCCAGACAACTGCTGTAACTCCTCTCCTGAAGAATTATAGCTTCTCACAGAAGAGGGAGCCCATGTCATAACACCAAACCTGAGAAGACTTTCCCCACCACCCCTAACTTCACTATGCTACTACTTTCTAAGCTAATAATTTCTTCGAAGAGACTTTTAATGACAACTGTAATTGGATATCTCACAGGGCTGCACTATTCCCAGCTTTTTTGGTGTAGCAAATCAAGTCACATGTTGAGTTTTCCTAGTTATCATTTTTTTTAGCAAATGCCCTGAAAAATCTTCTCTTTGAAATCTGGATTTCAGTGCTGAAGATTTTTACATTGAAAAGAAGTCAATCGTGACAGCCTCCTTTTCCAATCTGGACAGCCCAGAAACAGGTGTACCTACTCTTTCTCTTCATCTGGAATTTGTCAGCAGGAACTTGCCAAATTATTGTACCACAGCAATGAATGTTTCCATAAAATCAGGATGTAACAATCGGGAGAAAATGGGAAGTAAAATGAATGGGCTTAATCATTGAATATTATAATATGCACTGATCTTATGTTATGATATTCAGACGTTACTCTGATTGTTCAGTCTGATTGCAACAGATTGTTAGCCTTGGAATAAACAGACTAGAGACACACACAAGAAAAACAATTGGTTTTCTCTTTTACATAGTTCCCATTCCTCCCTATACCCTACCAGGGTGTGAGTGTGTGTGTGTGTGTTTGTATTTGTGTGTGTTATAGATAGATAGATATGGATAGATATAGATAGATATAGATGGGAGGGAGAGAGGGAGGGAGAGAGAGAGAATTATCCTTTTATTTCGTGTGCCACAATCTATGACCTTGAACTAACAAAAGAATTCGATTTTGTCTACTTAAAGCTACTCAATAACCCCCCCTCCCATTTTCTCAAGCTATGTGGCAGCAGTGAATAAGGATTCCAAAACTGACAGATATTTGCATGTATACAGTATCTCTGTGTGTGTTTGTGTGTGTGCACACATATAATGAAGTCCAAGATAAACCTAGATGCTATTTAGTTTTGAGAAAATATTACAGTCATAATGAATTTCAGTATTTATTATTTCATATAGATATAGATGGGGGGGGGGAGAGATTTGCATGCATACAGTATGTGTGTGTTTGTGTGTGTTTGTACATATAATGAAGTCCAAGATAAAGCTGGATGTTCTTTAGTTTTAAGCAAATATTACATTTCCCTAACTTTAAGTCATAATGAATTTCAGTATATATTATTTCATTTTTGATACATGTAACTTTTTTCACTGCATGTATTAACCAGAAGCTTTGACTGGGCTTTTATTTTTAACTCTCATAGAAATATACTGTATTTGGGCAATGTGTCGGAAAGCAATAAGACCATAAAATGGTCAGCAAGGGTCAGTTTCTGTTATGTCTTTAGGACTGGTTGGAGTTCCCAACCAGGTCCGCTGTTTGAGCGGGAGCATCAGCGGCTCCCATTGGTTGACTCCGTTTGACAGTCGGCTATAAAAGCCGGCTGTCGAGCAGAGCCAGCCGTTGTTCGCTTGCAGTCTGCCTTGTTAGCTAGCAGACGCGACAACCCTTTATTCCCTGAATAAAGTCTGTTAGTTGTATGCTCTGGTCTAAGCCTCGTCTATTCCTTCGCTCTACAACACTGGCGACGAAGGTGGGATGTGAACGCAGGCTAGCCAGAAGCACTCAAATTCAAAAAAGCTGAAAGTCACGCCAGCGAAGCCTCGGAGCTGAACCGCAGCCACTTCGCACTGAAAGCTCAAGCTCGTCCGCTGCGAAAGAGCTGAAGTCATGGCGCTGAAAGCTCAGCCGCCCACGCCCCCGAGAGGGCGCAAAATTCAAACCGCTGTCGTTTGAATTAGTTACTCTAGCGAAGTACGGCACTGTAGCCACAGTCGCCAACGCTCCCCAGAGAGCGCGTAATACAAAACTGTTATCACTGAGCTGAAGTCAGTTAAGGCGCTGTTAGCTGCCGCCGAAAACGAGCGCAGAGAGCACAACGCAGGCTGCTCTTGCAAGGGCCGAGTCACGGAGCGAGTCGAGGGCATTGTAGCCACAACCACCAGCACGCCCGATAGTGAAGCCCCAGGGCCACGACCAACCTGAGAGATAGCCCGGTCTACCGATGACACCGAGGGGCCCAAGATGAACGCCAATCCGGCGTTTCAACCATTCAGACCCAACGAGGAGATGTGGGACTCCTATAAAAACTGCTTTAGCCATTACATCGATGCCATTGGGTTAGCCGACGCTGCGTAGCATAGGGAGAAATCGTACTTCCTTAGCTACTGCGGGGCTGCAGTTTTCGACACTGCCACGGCACTTTTTGCACCACGTGATATCAAGAACGTCCCATGGAGTGAGCTACAAGAAACGCTCTCGAACCACTACTCCCCTAAACCTTCCCAGATCGCAAGGCACTACACGTTCAGAATGAGGAAGCAAGCCGAGGGAGAATCCATCAACCAGTACATGGCCGCCCTGAGAACAGCCGCTCTTCAATGCGAATTCAAGAATTACTTAGACGACATGCTTCTCGACCAACTCGTCTGCGGGGTAAGAGATCAGAGGCTCCAACGTCGTCTGCTGGCCAGGAAAGATCTAAATCTTCCCCAAGCGATGGATGAAGCCCTAGCTGCTGAACTATCCATCCAGTCAGCAGCTGAGATTCAGGGCACCGCACCAAAGCCTGGTACGTCCACCGTCCACTCAGAGGAGGTAATGAGCGAAGCCAACCCCTCTGAAATTTCAGATGTCCACCGCCTCAAGCAACTGAAACAGCCACAGGTAGGAGCGAGGCAGAGAAGCAGCAGTGGCCCACAACAGATCCCTTTGTGTCTAACCTGCGGGGGTTCCCATTCCCGGGCATCTTGCAGGTTTAGAAACGCCAGTTGCCTAAACTGCCACAAGAAAGGTCACCTTGCAAGAGTCTGCCAGGCAGCACACGCTCCTCCCCAGAAGTTTCCTTCATATCCTAGCCTCCAAAGGCAAGTAGAAGACTTTTACACGTGTTACCACGCCAACCACACTTCCCAAACTCCAAATAAAATTAAACTCTCTCTTTCCCTAGAAGGTAAACCTTGCACCATGGAGGTGGACACCGGCTCAGCGCTCTCAATCATCTCCTGGGATACGCTGAAAAAGATTCAACCCAGACTGACCAGGAAGCAGCTGCAAAAGTGCCACCTCACCCTGAGAGACTATCAAGGCAAGAACATCCCTGTCCTCGGGAAAGGCAAGTTCCTTGTTAAATTCAAAACCTTCAAAGGCCATTTGCCTTTAGTGGTGGTTCATGGTACCCTCCCTAGTCTTTTGGGGTTAGATTGGTTCCCCTCTCTTGGCCTTAGCATAACAGGAATTCATGCTGTCTCAACTTCTGATGTAGACACATTGTTCTCTGACTATTCCGATGTTTTCAGTAGCAAGCTGGGTTGCTACAATGGCACACCCATCTCTTTCTCCGTAGACCCCCAGGCAGTTCCTGTCCGTCTGAAATTCCGTAGAGTGCCTTTCGCTATCCGCCCCAAATTAGACGCGGAATTGGACAAACTTCTCAAACAAGGGGTAATTGAACCCACAGATTTCGCCAAGTGGGAGACCCCCATAGTCACCCCACTCAAAAAGGACGGTAGTTTGAGAATTTGTGCTGATTACAAGACGACCCTTAACCGTTATCTCCAGGTTAGCGCATACCCCGTTCCTGTCATCCAGCACCTGTTGCACACTTTCGAACCCGGCACCATTTTTGCCAAGCTAGACATGTCACAGGCATATCAGCAGTTCCCTGTCGACAGCCACACAGCAGACTTACAAACCATAGTAACCCATAGAGGGCATTCAGGTGTAAACGCCTCCAATTCGGCGTTAGCGTAGCCCCAGGAATTTTCAGTCACGAATGGAGAGAATTCTCCAAGGTCTTCCAGGAGTAGTCCCATACTTTGACGATATTTTGGTCTCAGCTACGGACAGGCCCCAGCTCCTCCAGAGGGTTAGGGCAGTATTGGAGAAGTTTAGACAGCATGGGCTCAAACTCAAACGGGAGAAGTGCACCATCGCCACTAGACAAGTGGACTTTTAGGATATAGACTAGACGCCTCAGGCATCCACCGGTGGAGTCAAAAGTAAAAGCCATCCACGAGGCACCCACACCTACCAATAAAACGGAACTACAAGCCTTCCTGGGTTTATTAAATTTCTATGCTTCATTCTTACCACACAAAGCTTCAATCGCTGAACCTTTACACAGGTTATTAGATAAAGACACTCCGTGGCACTGGGGCCCCAAAGAATCCCATGCCTTTAAGGCGATCAAATCTCTGCTCACTTCTGACGCCGTTTTAATTCAGTTCAACCAACGCCTTCCCTTGGTCTTGGCCGCTGACGCATCCCCCTTCGGGATAGGAGCTGTCCTAAGTCACAGACTCCCCAATGGCACCAAGGCGCCAATTGCTTTTTTCTCCAGGACCCTTTCCATGACTGAAAGAAACTACAGCCAGATTGATAAAGAGGCTCTGGCTGCAGTAGCAGCAGTCAAAAAATTCCATGAATTCCTTTTTGGCCACCATTTCGAACTCATTACCGATCACAAGCCTCTTTTGGGGCTCTTATCAGGGGACAGACAAACTCCACAAGTGCTGTCCCCCAGGATGACTAGATGGACATTGTTCCTGGCGGCCTATTCGTTCAAGCTGGTCTATCGCCCCGGTAAGACTTTAAGCCACGCAGATGCTCTCAGCCGCTGCCCTTTGCCGACCCCGGTTGAGGACCCAGCTCCGGTGCACACAATCTTCGAAGTCAACGAACTTAAGCTACCTGTGACTGCAGATGACATCGCAGCACACTCCAAGAAAGATAAAATAATCGCCCAGGTTCTGGACTGGGTGGGGAGAGGGTGGCCGGATACAAAGTGTTCAGTTGATTTTGTCCCGTTTAAAACGCGTCAACAGGAATTATCAAAACTCCAGGGATGCCTGCTGTGGGGTACCAGAGTCGTTATCCCAACCGCCCTTCGCGTACCCATATTGAAGGTGCTGCACGAGGGCCATCCGGGTATCGTGCGAATGAAGGCATTGGCTCGCAGTTACGTATGGTGGCCGGGGATGGACGATCAGATCGCAGAGTGGGTAAGCTCTTGTAAACCCTGTCAAGAATCTAGGGCGGCCCCACCAGCAGCCTCACCCACTAAATGGGAAAGCGCCAATGCCCCATGGTCACGGTTACACATCGACCTGGCCGGGCCTGTGCATGGCAAAACTTTCTTGGTGGTCGTGGATTCATACTCTAAATGGATAGACATTGCTTTGCTTCCCACGACCACCACACAGGCAGTTGTTAAAGCCCTGACCCGACTTTTTGTAACTCATGGGCTTCCAGACACAATAGTCTCCGACAACGGGCCGCAGTTCACGTCCTGTGAATTTAGCATGTATGTCACGAATCTGGGCATCAGACACGTCCTCATGGCCCCCTTTCACCCCGCCAGTAATGGGATGGCGGAGAGAGCGGTCAGGTCGGCAAAGGAGGCACTAGCCAGATGCGGTCAGGAAAACTGGCATTCCAAGTTGTCCCGCTTTCTCCTCAGCCAGCATACAACTCCATGCACAACCACTAACAAATCCCCAGCTGAACTCTTAATGGGGAGACGTTTAAGGACTACTCTTGACAGGCTGCACCCTCATTACTGCCCGGATACCCCCTTGGGGTCGGACAGCCAGGTACGAGACTTTGCCTTGCAGGACCCAGTTTTTGCAAGGAACTATGCAGGGGATCCATTATGGGTGCCAGGACAGATCGTGGCTATCACCGGTCCGAGATCTTACCGGGTCCAATTAGAGGACGGTCGCGTGTGGCGGAGGCACCTGGACCAACTACGCAGGCGGCGGAACGACCTGACCAGAGGTGAGCCGAATCCACCAACCAGCCCTCAAGTCCTCGCCCAGGTTCCAGAAGGGAGTTTCCTGAGGGACCGGACATCCCCATTCAAACAGAGTGAGCTGAGAACGGACCCAGACTGCCGACCCGAATCTCCATCACATCCACCCGGCAGAGACACCAACCACCCAGACCGAGCCGTTCTGCCGAGCCAGCCCGAACGAGGGGAGACTTCGCATTCCCAGGATCCAGCGCCAAGCCTAGATGACACCCCGGCGACCTCGGAGTCTTGCTCCATGGACTCGTTGCCCACCAGCAGTCTCCCTGAGCTACGACGTTCCGGTCACCAGTGAAGTCCACCCTCATACCTCAAAGACTATGCATGTGCCCAGCTAGGGGGGAGGAGTGTTATGTCTTTAGGACTGGTTGGAGTTCCCAACCAGGTCCGCTGTTTGAGCGGGAGCATCAGCGGCTCCCATTGGTTGACTCCGTTTGACAGTCGGCTATAAAAGCCGGCTGTCGAGCAGAGCCAGCCATTGTTCGCTTGCAGTCTGCCTTGTTAGCTAGCAGACGCGACAACCCTTTATTCCCTGAATAAAGTCTGTTAGTTGTATGCTCTGGTCTAAGCCTCGTCTATTCCTTCGCTCTACAACAGTTTCCATAAAAATGAAAGTGCCAATGTTGCTGTTGGCATTTCACAATATTTCTAGAAATATATTGCAGAAAATACCACAATTGGCCAGGTCATTAAAAAACAAAAAACAAATGACACAAAAATGCATTTGGTTAAGTGGGCTAAAGGGACAAGATTTAAAAAATTTTTTTGAGGAAGTTGCCTAAAGGATTGGAGAATGTAAACTGTAGAAATGGCTTTGCTGTGCTGTTTTGCCTGCCCAATCTGACAGTCCTTAGAGCATAGGAGTTGTTCCAACGATGCTTAGTGTCATGGAGTAAAACCTCTTCATTTCCAAACCATCTTTAGCAGTTAGCAGAACATCAAATAAGAAGCTTCCACAAGGAGGTGGAAGCTTCCACAAGAACCATCTTCTACATTTATTTCTTGCTGGTCTCCTCTTAATTAGACTCCATGGTGGAGGCAAATTATTTTTAGAGTGGTCCTTTTGTCATGAGACAGTGGCTGCAGCAGATGCTTCATCTTGAGTTTCAAGTACCACACAGCTGTTCCACAAGCAATTAGTCTTCCTATGCGCACATGAAACTCCATCATTTTCCCCTTTCCTGTCTCCGCCTGATGTTTGTTCAGTCTAGAGACCTGTCTAAACTCAACATCTGCAGTGGTCCTCTATAAATCCACTGAATGCACATTGTGATAACATTACTCCTAACAGCTTGATAAGCACAAAACAACTAGCCTGTGTTGGACTCTGGTTCATGGTTCCAAAGGTTTATTTGCTCTTTTCTCTTAATGAACCTTCAGGCATGAACTCATTTCTCGCAATAGAGGAGGAATAGCTGAATGGAAACTGACAGAACTTGTGTAAACAGAAACACAATGAGTGGTAAAGCCTGACCTTTTCACCTATGCTTTAAATGTGACACTAGTAATTTTTAATTGGCAATCTGTTCTGATTTTCTTTGTATATGTTCATGATAGATTTTGGCTGCTTCTTCTGAGCCTCGGGGATCAACTTATATTTATGATTACTACTTTCATTTAATTTCATTTAATTTATTATCAGCAAGCACACATTTATCCTAAGCCAAGTAATATTGCTATATGTTTTACATATTTAACAATGTCAGTCATTTTAAAATATGTGGAGTTCTTTTTAATGTTAATTTTTAGCAATATAAAATATGTGAATAACTGAAGGAACTGAAGGGTCTCAATAATGTATTCCAGATTGTGGTTTCTTTTTCCATCATAATCCATCATTGGACCATACACAATCCCACCGTTTTTGGAACATGAAGATGGTGAGTTTTATCACATTTTCTTCAGTGGTCACCTGTAAAATCTCAATAGTTTCCTTTATCTTTTGGAAATTTTGTTCTTTTTTTTCTTTTCTTTTCTTTTTTTAGAATTTTTTCATTGCATGCACAATATACTTTGGTAAGGATCAAACCAGATATTATTTATAAATGGTCCTGTATTTAAAATACCTTTTTAAAAAGGCAAATAATTTTTTGACATAACTGCACATATGAAGAACATTAAGCTTTTCTTTACTAGTATAATTAAAAAGGTGTTATTTGCTTTAGAAGAAATTATAGTGTGGCATCAATAAAGGATTGTCTCTTGCTTCCCAGTGGGAAAAAAAGTTTCAGAAGGAGTGTTTTCTCAGAACAAAAGCAGATATGGGCAAAAATAAGAGCTCATCAAAATAATAATAATAATAATAATAATAATAATAATAATAATAATAATAATAATAATAATAATAATTGTGGTTGTTGTGGTTGTGGTTGATCACACAATCAGCCAGGTGTTTAGACTAGATTTGGCATTTTATTCCTACTTACTAAGTCCTTTCAAAGAATCCAGGATAGGCAGATGTTGTTATTTAATAATATGAAGGTTTCATCACAGGGTGTAAAGTGTTTCAAATAAGCTGCCTTTTGCAATTGACTGGTGTTGATTTTGTCAATGTTGATAGACATTCAAGTGGTGGTCCAGATATTTTGGGACGGCACCCAAGGGCACCTATTACTATTGGTACTATCCTTGCACCACAATTGTTCTACCTCCATTTGAGGATTTTTATATGTGATTTTCTCCAGTTCTGCCTCTTCTTTTCTGCTGATTCCAGGTACTGCCACATCCACTATCCAGACTTTTGACTGTCTTATCAACAATTGCTAACTCTAGGATACACTCGTCAGCTTTAATCCCACCATCACAACCATCACTATGACCACCACTAAAATGGCTCATTTCTTTCATTAAAACTGAGGTGTGATAAAATGGATTGAGCAGAGCCACTGGGAAAGAAAGCAGGGGAGAAAAGATTTTACTCCCATCACAACTCATGCTCTTGGCATATCCAGGTTGGAGGAAGCCACTACAAAATTTAATTGGTTTTACTTTCCTTTATTTTAATTAAAATGCAGTATAGTCAATATGATGTTTGATCATATTGACTATATTTATTGATCATATTGACTATATTGCATTTTATTGATTGATTGATATAATCACTGTCCCTCTTCTGCATTGTCCCACATTACAGCTTAGAATGAGATCTCCAGGACCATATGCAACTGTGGGAGTTCAGCTTATGCCCGTCTGCCTTAGTGAAAAAGGGACACAGCAGACTAGCTAATAAGGTTATTTTATTTATTTATTTAGGTCCCAAGACTCTTCATAAAAAAAGAAATTCAACAACATAGTAAATAACAAGATAAGATTATGAACATCCTGAAACAGCCCCAATAGAAAGAACGAGATACCAGACATTTCAGAAAGCTATGACTATCAAAAGGAATTTTGCAACCTTCTTAGTGATTTCTGAGGACTGATGCCATAAAAAAAGAACAGAAACCTCCTAATCCCAGGAGCAATTAGAATTACTGAGAAATGGGACTAAGAGTTTCGATTGCTGTTGGGTGTATATAATGGACATGTGAATAGCATGTGATATAGATTCAACCTTTTATTTCAGCACAGACAAGTGCAGCTTTCAGTAGGGAGGTTAATGTGTCTACTAATCATCCTAATGGGTGGCACCTCAGATTGTGCCATGCGAGGACCAGGTAAGAGTAGAAAGAAATATCTAGGCACAGTCCAATGAAGGGTGACAATTACACTGTAGGAAAAAAAATGGGAAACACTGCTTTTATTGGTCTGAATATCTAAATCCCAAATCCTCTACTTCAATTCAGCCAAAGTATTATCAGGGCCAAAGGCAGAAAATACTAGTAAGGAAACGTGACATTATATGATATCATTAATTTGCTTCCTTGAGGTAGTTCTAAACCTGTTGTGGGATGAGATGGACCAAGGAGATTATCAGGGTACTTGCTTCAGCCAGAATTGAAGTCGTCAGATTTTTAGTCAAGCCCCAGAAGAGATGAAGCCTAGTTCTAACAATTTTAAAGAATTAGAAATCAAGTAAAAGTTTTCATAAATCTTGATTATAGCTTCTATGCTTGGGTTTCTGTTATAACTACACAGCTGAGCTCCATATATTATTGAACCCTAAATTTTGGATTTAAATAATTTGATAGTTACCAAGACATAATTATTTCCATAATTATTTTACTTGTAAAATTAACTTGTTATGACAAACTTCTCTCTGACCACTAAAAGGTAGTATCAAAGTATCATGACCAAATGAAATGAAGAAAGTCAAGTCCTTCAGTTCCCTTAACAGAAAAGTTACAGAGAGACCAGTCTCTCCAAGAAAAGGATAGGATACGAGCAAACAGTTTGATGAGAATTGACCATCCAATTTCCCCCAATTCCATCAGAAACCACCTAGTACAAGGCAACACATGACCCAATGAGGTGCTCTTATGATTTATGATTGCTGATGATTTGACCCACCAGATCACATTTATAGGATCTGTAATATGTCTTCTCCGCAATGGGATGAGGAGATGTAACTAAAGAAAGGTGGTCTGTCAGAACCTGGTCCCATGCCATGAAGGGCTTTAAAGGTTAAAACCAGCATCTTGAATTTGACCCAGAAGCAAATAGGCAACCAAAGCAGCTCGTTGATCAGAGGTGTGACACATGTTGCTCT
Organism: Pseudonaja textilis; assembly: GCF_049901715.1. NCBI lineage: Eukaryota > Metazoa > Chordata > Lepidosauria > Squamata > Elapidae > Pseudonaja > Pseudonaja textilis. The sequence continues at coordinate 77,648,283 of NC_141991.1, forward strand.
AGAAGCACACATACTGTAACTGTCCATGCCACTTTATTCTACACCATCTGAAGCTTCTGGATACTCTTAAAGGCAGCATTACAGTAGTCCCATCTGGAGGTGACTGGGACATGACTGACTGTGAGCAGAGCCTCCCAATTTTAAATCTATATTATCCCTGTCTCTTAAAAAATGCCACTTATGCCCTGGCATAGTGGGATGAGCAGAAGTATTTTCCTGTACTCATGACCGTGTCATGATTTTAAGTGATGTTTAAATATCAAAGTGCATGTTCTCAAGATATTTTACTTTTTAAAATCAAATCTGGAAAAGGAAGAGTGAGCTGTTGGGGTTCGTTGGGATCTAACCATCAGGATTGCAAATGGTACAACTGGGTTGGGGAAGAAAAGAAAATTATTACTCATGGATAGGGTTATCCAAGAAAGCACATAAGAACGATAAATTCAAGGACTAAAGTTACTGAGTTGTATGTAATTCCTACATAGCTTTGATTGGTGAGTATGCTTGGGAGTTTTACATTCTCTCTCCACTGAAAATATTTTGGATAAGACAACTGAAAAGCCAGATGGGAATCTTTGGCACTCTGCCTTTCATTCTGCATTTTAAAATGTTGCTTTGTTTCATTTGTATTAATGTCATTTTCCTACAGATGTTAGATTTAGAACAGCTCTTCACATAACTCCTCATAAACATACAAAACCCCTATAATCTGGATAATTAGTACTCTGTATTTTTAAATGTCCCAAACATTGTACAATATTTTTAAAAAACTGTTTTCAAAATGCATAGCATGCAAATCAATTTTTGCTTTGGAGTCTGGACTATATTGTAGATAAGGGAGGAAGCATCACTGCTAAGGAAGGGTTTACAGGAAAAGTGATTTAGATTAGATATTGAGAAAGGGCTCCTAACCGTAAATGCAATTGGGCAATGGATGAGGTTGGCTGGAGTATTTGTGGAATCTACTATCATAAAGGTTTCAAAGAAAATCTGGAGCATTCAGCATCAACTTAAAGTCTTTTATTGAATTACTATTCAGATATTATCAAAAAAGTGGGGAGAGGGACATAGGCATATTTTTGTTTGAAAGTCCTGGCTCCAGCTGCTCTTTGACTTTTTCCTGTCTCTTTTCCAGACCCTTCACCTTTTCATTCCCTCAAAAGTGAATCATAGAAAAGTGAAGGTCCCAAAGGTAAACAATATTGTCCATTTCCAGTTCCAAAGCTGGACACAGACATCCTATCTGATTCTATCTATTTCTATACTAGCTTTGTCTGTCTTTGTTTCTTGATTATATAATTATATAATAGAGTAGTCCAGTATTAGGATCTGAAGTGGGAAAGGGGGCTTCAGATGTGGCACAAGAACCCTGTTGTATCTGTCAGCTGCTCCTTAAAGAAGTTTGTCTTTTTTAAGAGTCAAATAATAATAATGTCAATCAGTATTTCTCATCTTGGCAACGTAAGACACATGGACTTCACCTCCTAGAATTCTGTGAGTTCAAATCCACATCTCTTAAAGTTGCCATGGTTGAGAAGCACCTTGGGTGTACATGAAAGAAAATATGGTATTGAATTAAGGAGGCATTAGGAAGGTAGCAGGAGAAGCAACCAATATTCCCTAAAATATTTGTGGATGGATGAAAAGGTGGGTACAACAAATGCCAAAAAGATGCTATGGTAAATGTTTCCTTAAGTTTAGGTGAATATATTCTAGGGCAGGGGTGTCAAACTCACATCGTCACAACATCATCACATGACATATTAGGACTTTTTCCCCCTTTGCTTAAACCAGCCATGGGTGTGGCTAGCACATGATGCATTTGGCCTGTGGGCAGTGAGTTTGACAGCCCTGTTCTAGTGCATAAATACCCTACCCAGAAAGTTTATCTTTCGAATGCTGACACATGATGTCCCAGCTGTTAGAGTGTGTGACCAAAACACCCCAGATGATTTCAGAGGCTGAAGTCCATCTGACAACCGTCCTGATTCCAAATGTTTCATGGCCTTGCATTTGTAGGTTTGTTTGATATTATTATTTTCACTCCTCTGCTTTTATTGCAATTTATTATACACCACACTGAGTCTGTATGGGTTGGAGCAATCAATAAAGGTTGTTAGATAAATAAATAACCAAAACTTGAATCTGACTCAATAGTCAACTGACAGATAATTTTTGAAAAATTTGCTTTCTGGTAAGTGCAAAAGTGTGATAAAACCTACCGTGTTTCTCATATAATAAGGCCAAGTTTTTTTTTTTTTTTTGAGCCCCCAAAAAATGGCTAGGTTGTCTTTTCGGGGGTGACTTAATTCACCCCCCCCCTTGCATATTCGGGCAGGTGGGCGGCGACAGCTTGGATGTTGACCTCGGCATTGGTGGGGCACTTTGTATCAGGGTCAACGCAGGCAACACCATATGCGGGTGCGCAACAAGAGTACTTCCTAACGGCAAGCCCCCCCCCCCACCATTCCCCCCCATTTCGAATGTTTTAATATAGGCCTTAATTTGGGGGGAGGGGTTAATTTCATTTCATGCCTATAAAACATGCTGGGACTTCCTATTGGGGGAGGCTGTATTGTTGGAGAAACAGGGTAGTCTTTGTTCAACAGAGTTTGATCAAGCTAAGTCTTATAAATGAAGATGTTATTGATTGTCCTCAGTATATACCATCTTTTGGATTTCTGTAGCATTAAGTGTTGATGGAGAGTTGATTTTTTTTTTTTAAAGTACCCATTGCTTTCAAATCCTTTATTTTTATTTTCATGTGAGACTAGTTCAGGCATACTTTTGCAAGCCAGTTTGATTGGGTCATTGTCATAATTACATGGCAACTTTTAGAACCAGAGGACCTTAGTAAATGTATCCCCAAGTAGAATCCAAGTTCCAGGAAATAATACCAATTAATGCTTTCTAGCTGCCTCTTCCTTCATGGCTGGAGGCACATGAAACATTGGCATTATTTCTGGCTGGAGGCATGAAAGCTGAGTGACTTCTTTTAACTGAATTACCATTTGTGGATTACTACCACCTAGGTGGCTAATACCTATGAAAAGGCTCATTTGTCTCCGAGAAACCCTCTGATTCCAATTGAACAGCTTTTTTATAGATTTGTGTAACCTGGAAAGTGGACTTGTAATATCTTTGCACTTCATTAACTTAATAGACTTAAAGAAAAGCAGAAGTATTTTCATGCCTAGCCAACCTTTGAAAGCAAAAAGGTACTTTGTTAAGAAGGAGGGTTTGAATTAGTTATCCTTTTGTCATTGTTAAGGAATGGTGCTATGTTAAAGCAGTGATCCAGTAAAGATTTATGAAACAGACTATTTGGAGTTTTCTCTGGTTTGTGCTTCCCAGAAAATAAACCTGCTGAAGACTCTGACTGCAAGTAGATTTTTTCTCATTTGGTTATTGATATCTTACTTTATACAACTCAGGGCAACTAAGTCAGCAACTAAAACAGGAAGCTAAACTGAAGAGTAAAATCAGCATAAAAACAGAGTTTGTAACACATGCATGGAAGAAGCAGAAGAAACAAGTATAAAATAATAATCTAAAGTAAAAAAAACAACAACAAAGCTTCCCACCCCCACCCCCCCTGCTCTAAGAGATTCACCCGGAAGGATTTGTGGATGGGAGTAAAACAGCATGTGGAAAAATAAAGATTTGCTTTATATATGGGAGTCTGCATTATGAATCAGGAACCTCCCCATCTGAGCTGTGCTTAATCTTTCTCATTCTCAGATCCACCAGTTTCCTCCTTGGAAGGTTCCATTTTTTTTCTCCTTTACTTGAACAATGGAGGTTGCTGCTGCTGCTGCTAATTATAATATGTTCCCTTATTAGAATGCCTGCTCAGAAAATTATAAGTTTGGAACATTAGGAACTATCTATTAGTTTAGTCTAGTTTACTTTACTGTCATTGCACCCCGTACAATGAAATCAAACACCATCTTCAGTGTACATCATGACCATGACCATGAAAACAAACACAAACACACATCCTTCACCCTTCACATATTGAACCAGAAACCCCTGACACCGCACCAACACTGCACTATACAGCAGAATTCAAAAGAGCTACTGCCCTGGGATAGAAGCTGTTTTCCGGCCTATTTGTCCTTGTTGTTATTATTCTGTACTGTCTGCCAGATGGTAATAGTTCAAAAAAAGGGTTCCCAGGATGAGATGGATCTTTGAGAATGTTTTGAACTTTCTTAAGGCAGTGGGAGCTATAAAGCTCTTCCAAAGAGGGGAGAGGGCAACCAATGATCTTCTGGGCAATTATGTGTGCATAAGAGCACCAATGTGCCTACTGTCCCTGTCCTATTGTTTCTTTTATTTTTCTTATATGTATCCATGTATTCATAACTATGTTTTTACTTATACCTATTATCCTGTAAGCAATTGACAAACCAAATAAATAAAATAAAAAATAAATAAATATTGTTATTTATTGGTCTATTTTGTTTTTAATTTGCATAAATTAGCTGTTCTTAAAGATGATTGCGCAATCTCAAGGGAAAACTAGATTAGAAAATCTACAGTAATTTTTCCCATCTTGGGGAAATTCCCCTTCCTGGATTACAATCCTGGGTAGCATGGGAAAAGGTTGTTTTGGCTGTGAACTGCAAAATGTGAAAGCCAACTGTGGAAGGCATGAGGATGGGGAATGCTGACTCATGGCAGAACATCTTGGCACAGAAATAGTGTCTGTAAGAAAGACAAATGAAGAAGGCATACAAATAAAACAATGAATTAAACAAGGCATGGAGCTGCTAAGTGGGAAATGAGAAATTGCAGAAGAAAAGGGATTAACTAATCCTTAAAGAAGAAAAGAAGAGGGTTTCTTACTTCATTGAAAAAGAAGTGGGGCTGCGCAAATCTAGCCCATTCAAAGGAAAATTCCTTTGTGTCTTCTAAGAATGCAGAAGAATTAGCTGTGCTTCTCAAAAAATAGGACTTGGATGAAGTTTATTCTAGTTGCCTTATTTTCTTGGATTTGAAATATGCACACATTGGACTCCAATCTCTCTGAAGGATAGTGCAAACTATTGAATCTCCTGCCAGGATCCTGAATGCCAACTTAGCTGCTTTCATTCCACACTCAGGTTTTCCTTTTAAGTAGTGCTCTGATCCGTTAATTTGTTTGGCTAGAAAGCCAAGAAGACATTTAGACTGGTGAGAACTACGTGCTAGAGAAACATTCGATTAAGAATTGGTCCCCAAAATTACTTTTGTGGATTGTTCTTAGATTTATTCAGCAATTTCCCACTAAGTGATTGAAATTATGTACTCCGGCATCTTGTACTAACAACAATTTAAATCCCTCTGTTGTGAAGACTTCAGATCTTCTTTCCATGTGCTTAATTAGTATGGGGTTTTATGGACATTTTTGAGTATGAACTTATGTAAGAAAGTATAAGAACTGCAATTGGGTCTCTATGAGTTCATCCGGTTCAATTCTATTTGAAGCAGTTCTCTCTTTATCTGAAGGATTTTATCGGCACATATTTTCAGTTTATTAAGATAGCCATTCTGGCATGGTGGTTAAGCACCAGGCTAGAAACCAGGAGACTATGAGTTCTAGTTCCACTTTAGGCCTGAAAGCTGGAACAGCCAGTCATTCTCTCTCAGTCTATGACATTACGCTCAGGCGACAAGCCAGTTGGTTAATTTCTGTCACAACCAATGGACCAACACTTGATTAATTGACACACAAAAAGCATACTGCATTTGCGGGAAAATGCTAGGAAGAAAAAAATAAATAGCAATTTATCTCCTAAAGATCATGCAGTCGCTTTGATCCTATAAACATCACCTATTCAAGGTAGTAAAATAGTATGAGCTGCCATTGTTTTGTAGTCAATCACCATTTTCCCTGATACCACAAACGCAAACAAAACCTCTTACAAAGTGAAAACAAATGGAATGGAGAGGACTGAAGTCAAATGAGAAAAAGATGTTTTCAGTTACCATAAATGTTAAATATTAATAATATTTTATATTATCTCCCCAAACCAAAGCCCAACTATTCTATTTTCCCAACATACAAAAAAATCGTGTGGTTAAGAAATACAGAAGATACTTTGATGAAATGATGCTTTTGATGCTATTTCAGCATTCCCACTGATTCAGTTCCAAGAGATTGACCATGCACTAAATTGCATTATTCTACTGTTAGCAAAATATTGCTTCATTTTATAGTCTGTTTTACCACAACAGTTGTCGCGCAAATAAAAAGAAGCCTGGAGAATAATTAGTCTCATTTTATTTACTGCATATTGCTAAATATGTTGCAAGGATTGGAGCCTTGCTTTCACATTGTTTCTTTGATCTTTGGTGAAGTAACTCCTTTGGTTATCCATGAGTAATTGAACAGATCAACGTGCAGCTCTCTGGTGTTCTCAAAAATATTAGCATTTAGGTGGACAGTTTGTGTCTTGCTCTGTTATATTACACAGAATTGTTATATGCTGGGCATGCCTTCAAAGTTTAGAAGTAATAGTGGGATTAATGCATACTTTCTTTGAATAAAATGTTCACAGATTAATTATTTATAATCTTATAGATTAATTGCTTATTGCAATCTTATTAAAATGTCCAAGAAGAATTTCTGAGGAGTATTGTAATTTTTTTAAATGTCTGAATCCAGGGGGAGACATAGGCAGAAAAAAATCAAGACAGCCAGTCCAATTGTCCAATAAAGCCCTTGCCCATTTTTAGTATCTGTTGTTGAAGTCTGACTGAATGCAATAAAATCAAAAATTTGCAGGCTTGTCTTTCTTCCTGCAAAAGTTCATCAAATTATTCTATTTAAATGGTATTGCAATATATGCCTTAGACCCAAAGTAGATGAAATGTTAGTGGCTAATCATTGTACTTGGTTTTATTTGACCAAGAATTACTTTCAAAAAGTAAGCAAGGCTATGATACAGTTTTGTGCCGGGATAAAGGGTATATTTTAAAAAATAAAATACAATTCAATTTTTTTAAAAAAAATGTTTAAACCTTCCCTTCTTCTAATTAATTGTTATTCCAAACAATTTAGAGCAAGCAACAGACTGGGATTGGAAGACTCTAACAATAATGTATTAATGTAATATTTTGAAGGAATATAAATTAACAAAATATGAATATATACATAGAACAATATGAAAACAACTAATAAAGTACAGATAATCATATCCTTATTAAATGTTAAATTGAACAAGTTGGTTAACACAGTGCAAATCACTATTGAAACTGTAAACTATAAGCAATGTTTATAAATTAAAATAAAATATAATTATATCCAGTACATAGGGAAATTTCTGATATGGCACAACCTTATATAATATTAAAATCCAAGAATGGTTTCCAATTGGAATTAAATTCTGCATCAGATTATGTACATTTTAAGTACAAAGTCACTCTTAGCATTGAAGTACCTTCCTATAATTTAATTAGGCTATTCTTCTAAAGAGATCTGCATCCATCCTTCTCACCTTCCATAAAGCCTGGAACCCCAAAAGGGCTGGAGGTGACTGACAGATGAAGACAAGAGCCTTGGTGCATCCCACTCCTTTCCTCCCCTTCTTTTAATTGTAAGTTGTTGTTACTTGATTATTTATTGTTTTTAACGTTGTATTGGGTTTTAATGTTGTAAGCTACCCAAAGTCTCCTCTTGGTGAGATGGGTGGGAAAGAAAGAAAGAGAGAAAGGAAGAAAGAAAGAAAGAAAGAAAGAAAGAAAGAAAGAAAGAAAGAAAGAAAGAAAGAAAGAAAGAAAGAAAGAAAAAGAAAGAAAGAAAGAAAGAAAGAAAGAAAGAAAGAAAGAAAGAAAGAAAGAAAGAAAGAAAGAAAGAAAGAAAAAAGAAAGGAAGGAAGGAAGGGAAAGGAAAGGAAAGGAAAGGAAGGAAAATAAATAAATTATCTTTTCCAATATAAACAATTAAAATATTGAATCCTTGCAATCATAGTCATATACAATGTTAGTACTTTGATATATTTTGAATGCATGCATGTTATGGTGAAGTTTAACAACAAATATCTCAGGTTGTAATGGAATTACAATTCTCAAAAGCTATTTCATTCTACTATGAATTATTTTCCAGTATTTTGGGGCTGTACAACATTGTGTCACATATGAATAAAAGACCCACCTGTTTGTTACATTTCATTCCATTATTTAGAAAAAAGAATTATTTGTTGTAGAATCGAGACTGGAGTACCAACCCTAGAACATCTTATACCAATCTGTTTTTAGTGTGTTTTTTAGGGTAGATTTAATATGGTTATTCCATTGAAATTCCCACTGTGCATCAACTGTTCGAATTCTGTATCCACTGAATCATACAATCGACAACTTGTTCAGATTCTGAATCATACTTTAATTTATAAATTATAGCTAACAGATGTTCAGTATTATGATTGATTAACCACATGGGTAGAAAATAATTATAAGATTTTCAAATTCGGTCAAAGGTCCCAATGTTTCTGCTTGTGTCTGTTGTTCTTTAATTGCAGCGCTGCTTATTTTGAAACAGTGAAGCTAATCAAACATAGCAGAGCATTGTGTGGTAAGAGATTTCAAATGTTTTCATCTTTCTTCTGTTAAGGATAAAATCTTGCAGTCTAAACATGTTGTCTTTCCACTGACTGAATTCCTTAGTATATTCATCTCCGTGACAGTAAACATTAAATTCTAGCAACTATTAACTATCCCACTTTTACTCCGATGATTTGCTTTTTTGAAGAAGTCTGGAAATGTATAATAAATTCCTATTGTTGCACTTCAATAGTGAAAGAATAATTTTGGAACATGTAGGGATACCCACGTTGGGAGCTGAGAGTATGACTTATCAATTTTCCAGAAATTCTCCAGCAGGGGGAAAAAATCCTGTACCAGTTGCTGAAGGAGAGGAAATTTCCATAGCAGATGTAATAATATCCATGTTGAAAACCTAATCCTACCCTGCTTATAAAAATTACCTTTTTTTTTTAACTTTTAGGGTCCTTTCCGGTCTTTGAAAATAAATTTGTATTTATTTTCAGAGTATTGATGAGTTGTACTGACGGCCTAAATCAAATTGGCATAATGTTTCCCAAGCCTACCAAAGGCTAAAATGCCATTTTTTAAATTGTGAAAATGGCCCAGAATATTGAGAATGGGTTTGAGATGCAAATGCATTTAGACTGCCACAGCTTTTTGTTGCCTCTAAATCAAAATATTGGAAATCACTTTGGCAAGTGAGTATTGATCCATTCTGCAACTTTAAAATGGGGTAATTTGAACTTGGAATGTCATTCCTTGTGACAATGGGTCAGAAGTAACCTAGCTATCACTGAGTTCTAGTAACCTGGTTTCAGGAGCACACTTCTTTTTTCCAGCAGCAATCTGGTCAAAAAAGTGAACCATTGCCTTAATATGAGGTACAGCAAATCAATAATAAAACAAATAGATCCTGGAGAACAGAATTCATCTCTTTAGATGAAGTTTATACATGGGAATTAATAATTCTTATTAGTCTTTTGTCTGTGTTCCCTGTAATAGAAACTCCTGTCTAGACTGAATGGCTACCCCACATAATCCCAGTTAATATCCAGTAAAATCACTCTGAAATGTGATAGCCATAGTTATCAGCAAGAGGCAGGATTAAGTTGATTGATTGAACAATGGACTTCTGGTTTTTTAACATCAGTATAGCTCTCGGAACATAAAGTTATGTATGCACACACATGCATGTCATGGGAGGAGGGAGAAATATTTTATTGCAAAATAAGTGATCTTAATCAGTAAATGTACATGACCTAGGAAGGGAGGACTCGACAATGTTGCCAAAGAAGATAAATGGAGAACAGGCAGAAATAAATACTTTCTTTTTCAAAAGTGAGCACTCACGCACTCTTGGGCATTCAGCATGAAGTCATTTCTGGTGACTAGCTCAGCTCTTTCTTCACAATAAAAAGCTGGCACACTCCATAAACTCTACCAAGCTCCAGGGCCTAGAAACAAAATATTCTGAAACTTGTATTTCATCTAATAAAAGCAGGCCACCTTGACATACAGAGTGCCCTTTTGCAGTACTTCATTTAGTGCATCCCCCTCAAACCATATTTGTAAACATTCAAATGGACTTTTCTTAGTTTTTTCATTGAAGATGCTTCTCTTCTCATCCAGAAAGCTTCTTCCATTCTGACTTCTTCTTCAGTCCAGAAGTTCTGAATGGGATGGGAAGAGAAATGTCTTCAAGGAAAAAACAAAGAAAAGCCCAGCCGCTTTTTGAAAAAGCACCATTGGGATATAACCATGACTGAGAATGTCCATAGACATAAATAGTCAACATATTGTATATCTTCTTTTTGGGATAACCTCTTTCTATATAACAACGTCATGTGGCTTCTGAACTATTTTTTAATGCCACCCTCTGCTCCTTTGTGCAATGCATGATTCTGGTGGGACCCTGAATCCAATAATATTGATCCTATTATTGTTTGTCATCCAGCCAAAATGAGGGAAGAAGCTTCATAGTAGCAATGTTTTAGTGTTCTGAAATGGCTGCTTGGACAAGAGATCCATGGCATTTTGGAGGAAAGGTAAAAGCATTCTAGTGGCCTTGTGTCAATTTCCAATTGTTTCCGGTTAACACATTTTAAAAATTGCCTTTCTCATATACAGACAGGGGGAATTCTAAGTCTATGTGGTTGCCTTCGTGTCCACTTAGCCAAGTATTTCCAACACTAAGAAAATGAACCCATTTTAACAAAAATCTTTCAGTGTGGGAGGCTCCATATTTCCAAGTGCATTAATATGCTATAAGGAATCTCTCAGCGTTTTCTTCTATAAATCACTCTCTGTTCAGTCAATCAGTTCAAATTTAATTGAGCACCTAATGGAAATGTTGTGTTCATTCTAAGAATCCCAGTAATTTAACTCTAATCCAGTGTCACAGCTACATTTTTTGCTATTTTCCAATAGCCTGTCATGATATCCTTCTATGAAACCTAACACATGCAATCTTCATTCTTCTTCTGGCCACTCAAAGAGATGCCCATTAGGTCAGGGGTGTCAAACCTGATTGCATCGCAAGCCATATCGTCACATATTGGGATTGTTTTTGTCTTTGCGGGGCTGGGGTAGGCATGGCCTGCATGGGCCATTTCCAGCCCACAGGCCACGTGTGTGACATGCCTGCATTAGGTGATCAGCCACCTGACTCCAAAAGTGCAATTTTCCCATTATGTTTAGGACTAAATCCTGCATCAAGGACTTCCCCAAATGTTGCATGATAAAAACAAAGGAGAAAAATGTTGGCTTCCCATTTTTGACACTATAAAAACCACTTGAAAAACCATCTAATCTTTGGGGGGGAAAAGCACAGCTCCTTCATTAGATAGAAAGCAGAACATGATTTTATTGGTAGATCTTAATATTAATTTGAATGCTTCCGTATGATTAGAAGATGTATAAACAATCCAAATTTGATTATCTCACAGGAAGAGAATGCATACTATGAAAGCATAGCTTTCAGAACATCTTCTTCCTACAACATGAAATGGGGTCTCATTTTTGACCCTGTAAGTGAGAGCAAATGTGCCTTAAACACCAGCCATGATTTCCATTCACCATTTCATTTTTTCATTTCCCCCGCCCTCACTATTTTGTCAAAGTTGAAGCCATGCTCCCTGACTTGTAAACCTTGAGATCCCATAACAAAAGTATTGCTCAAGGCAGATTACAGCTTTTTGTTTTTGTTCTTTCACAGTCAAAATGGCTGCTTTGCTTTTCCTGTTTTTTTGGGCAAAGAATTGTTTTGACATCTAGGTTAGTTGTGGTGGATGATGTAAGGAAATCTGCAAAATAAGAAGATGAAGCAGGAAATTCAGCTGTGTTTTCCAGGTGGGTGGGTGCTACCTGTGATTGGGGTTATTAGGTATTAAAAAAAACAAAAATAGTAGTGAGCATGAATTTGTATATGACATCATCTGCCTTATTTGCTGGCTTACTTTATGAACATTTAAAAGCATACCCATGTAGCACAGATGTCAACAAAGCACAATGCTTTGGAATGAGCTGATTTAGCTTGTGAGGAGCTCTTAAGAGATCATTTAAGAAGACCACCCATGGCTGCAACCCGGGAGGCATGGTAGATGTTTAACTGCATATGAAAAATCAGCCACAGTCCCACCTCTGATCTGCGGTATCTACAGCAATTTATCCCTGCAGACGGCTGTGAGTGGCTTTTTTCTCAGCATTACTATAATAGGGATATAACTATAAATCAAATATTGCATGATTCTTTCTCTCTTTCTCACCTTCAGCTCAGTCTAAATCTTAGGAAACATTATGAAAAATCTGTGAGCCTGATCTTCAACCTCCATTATCAATTATAACGCAGGGCAAAGCAGCAGTCCCTGCCAATTTACACTACAGAAAAGGGGGGGAGGCATTTGGATTGGCATTTTCATTTCACAGTGATTCTTTTTTAGCTTTCTCAGAGAAGAATTGACTTAAAAAGAGGAGAAATTATTCACCCTATTCCATTGTGCCAAGGTGGAGCAGGAGAAATAAGCAAAATGCTGCCCAGTTCCAGTCATATAAACCAGTGTTTCTCAACCTTGTCAGCTTTAAAATGGATGGACTTCTGTTCCCAAAATTCCCCTGCAGGCTGGCTGGGAAATTTTGGAAATTGAAGTCCGCACATTTTAAAGCCGTCAAAGTTGAGAAACACTGATATAAACAAATGGATTTTGCTAGTGATTTCTTTCAGCTACTCTGATTTGGATCTCTGTGAATATTTAAAAGAGTTTCTTACTGTAAACCAGTTTCTTACTGTAAAAGAGTTACTTAGTGAATCTATAAATGATAATATTCTCCTCCTTTTTCTTTTGTTCCTTTTTCTTTTTCTTGTCATTCTGGTTGTCAGGCTTTTTTTGCCTTTCAACCCATCTTTCTCAAATATCTTAATATTATAGGCTACAGAATAGGTACAACATGATAGCATTTGATATTTTTTTCTACTGGTTTGTGCCTGATCTAAGTGATGTTTTATTTATGACATTTGTTAATGTGGGCATAATAATTATGCCTACTGCAACAATTGGTATAACAGTTACTAGCAGTAGTGCAGGAATAGTGGAAGGGAGTATACTAATATATATAAGTATGTATAGTTTATATATTTTAATATTTTATTTAGTGTATATTCATTTTTAGTATTTATATTTTTTTAATTTTATCTTTACTGAATATGTTGTATTTTTATACTGTATAATTTCAATTTTTGAGGGAGTATATATGTGTGCATATATTTTTATACTGTATAATTTCAACTTTTGAGGGAGTGTGCATAGTTTATACATTTTAATATTTTATTTAGTATACATTCATTTTTAGTATTTATACTTTTTCAATTCTAGCTTTACTAAATATGTTGTATGTTTTATACTTGCTAATTTCAATTTTTGAGGAATATACCTATTTCTAGAAATCACTAGACTGAACGCATAATGTTGGGTCAATGATAAATTATACATCCCTCCGCTCTTCTAAATCTATATAGACTGTGAATTATATTAGTTGTGGGTACCAGTTGTTCAAGACACACAGCTGCTACTGCCCTTCTGCATATGAGCTTCCCATGGGCATCTGGAAACAGAATGCTAATCCAGAAAAGCCTTTCATCTAATCTAACTCAGCTCTTCTTAAGTTCTAACTTCTATTACAAACCTAATTGCTCCTTTCATGTTATAACACAATGGTCAGCATATCCGATTCTGTCAGAATCATAAAGGACTCTCCTTAAGATCTGCAATGAAAATGTCCAACTTACAACACAAAAAAGCCTCATTTAGTTATGGATCTAATTTTCCATATAGTTATTTTTGCTTTGGGTAGAATTTTTGCAATGGAGATTGTTAAGTTTGAGCAATGAGAGGCTGAACCAGAGCATGAGTGCAACAGTACTTTATTTACAAATAAAGGGCTGACCGTGCTTGCCAAGCCTGGAACTGGCTCGCAGCAATCAGCGACCAGTTGGACCCCGCAGCCTGCTTTTATAGCTGGCTGCTCGGGAGAACTGAATAATGGGAATGGGGGAATTAACGCCCACACAAGTGAGTGGACCTGAGTGAGAACTCCTTGAGTCCTCAGGACATAACACCCCTTCCCCCCAGATGCGAACACGCATAGTCCTTGAGGTAGATGGGGGGTTTGTGTTGGCGCCCGGAGCGGCGCAACTCGGGAACATTGTCTGACTGTTCGGTATCAGTCTGTGACGGTTGAGCTGGCATAGTGTCGCCAACACCCTCTCTGGACTGGGCATCCTCGGGAACCACCGGGTTGGTTTCTGGAGTCAAACTCTCGTGGGTTGGATCCGGTTGATCAACTCTCTGGGCGCTGTTGTCCGGGTTTGGGCTGACCGGAACGACTGCTGGCGTAGACTGGTCACTGGGTGCGATGTGGCTGGGTGGCGGATGGGACGATTCCCCTTCGACTGGAGACTCTGGATCCTTGTTTGCGAGGTTGCTGAGGCGCCTTCTGAGTTGGTCTATGTGTCTCCTCCAGACGCGACCATCCTCCAGCCTGACTCTATATGACCTCAGCCCGGTGACGGCGATGACTTCGCCCGGAATCCAAAGTGGGTCCCCAGCGAAATTCCTTGCAAATATCGGCTCCTGTAACATAAAATGTCTAACCCCCGAAGTGGAAGCGAGGGGAGAGTCAGGGCAGTATTGTGGGTGCAGTCTATCCAATACAGTCCTCAGGCGCCGGCCCATCAGAAGTTCCGCTGGGGACTTATTGGTGACTGCACAGGGGGTTGAGTGCTGGCTCATCAGGAACCGTGAGAGTTTGTGGTGCCAGTCATCTCTGCCAAACCTAGCGAGGGCCTCTTTGGTGGTCCTGACGGCCCTTTCAGCCAACCCATTACTCGCAGGGTGAAATGGGGCTGTTAAAATGTGGCGGATGCCTAGGTTGGCTGCAAAACGGCTGAATTCTACTGATGCGAACTGTGGGCCATTATCGGAGACCAAGGAGTCGGGTAGTCCATGGGTAACGAACAGGCGCGTTAACACGTTGGTGATTGCTAGTGTGGTTGTCGTGGATAGCTGCGCCACGTCTATCCACTTGGAATAAGCGTCCACGACCACTAGGAACATCTTTCCATGCACGGGGCCGGCCAGATCGATATGGATTCTAGACCAAGGCGCTGGCGCTCTCCCATCTGGTAGGGGTGGCGATGGGGAGCAGGACGGGATTCCTGGCAAATGCTGCAGGAACTTACCCAATTGACAATGTCCTCGTCTAGACCCGGCCACCACACGTAGCTGCGTGCCAACGCTTCATTCTCACAATGCCGGGGTGTCCCTCGTGCAACGCCTCCAGGACTTGGGTACGCAGCGAGGTCGGAATGATCACTCGAGTGCCCCACAGTAGACAACCCTGCAAACTGGACAGCTCCTGCATGCGAGTCTTAAAGGGTGCGAATTTGTTATCAACATTGCCTCCCGGCCCCCCTCCTCACCCAGTCGAGCACCTGGGCGGCGTTTGGTCTGCCTTGGTTTTGGAGGCGATGTCAAGGGCGGTGATGGGCAGGTCCAACTGGGTGATTTCAAAAATGGCATTGACAGGAGCTGGGTCTTCAGCCGGAGCGGGTAAGGGCAGCGACTGAGTGCGTCAGCGTGGGATAGAGTTTTGCCGGGCGGTGGATAAGTTTGTATGAGTAGGCGCGAGAAAAAGTGTCCACCGTGTCATCCGAGGGAGAGGACTTGAGGTGTCTGTTTGTCGCCGGCCAGTAAGCCCAGGAGGGGTTTATGGTCGGTGACCAGTTCGAAGAAGTGGCCAAAAAGGAATTCGTGAAACTTTTTCACGGCTGCAACAGCTGCTAGGGCTTCCTTGTCTATTTGGCTGTAATTTCGCTCCATGGCGAGGCGTCCTGGAGAAAAAGCGATGGGGGCCTCGGCGCCATTGGCAGTCGGTGACTAAGGACCGCCCCAATTCCAAAAGGGGATCGTCTGCTGCCAATACTAAAGGAAGGTTGGGGTCGAATTGGATGAGCACTGCCTCTGCGTAAGTAGTGATTTGACGGCGTTAAACGCCTGGTCTTCTTTGTGCCCCCAGTGCCACGGTGACTTTTTGTCTAGTAATCGGTGTAGGGGTTCGGCTATTGAGGCTTTATGGGGCAAAAAGGAGGCATAAAAGTTTAGGAGTCCCAAGAAAGCTTGTAGCTCCGTTTTGGAGGTCGGTGTGGGGGCTTCGTGGATCGCCCTGACCTTGGACTCCAGGGGGTGAATGCCAGAGGCGTCAATTTTATAACCCAGAAAGTCCACCTGTCTAGTGGCAATGGCGCATTTTTCTTTTTTTAACTTGAGGCCATGCTGTCTGAACCTCTCTAACACTGCTCGCACTCTCTGGAAGAGTTGGGGTCTGTCCCTGGCCGAGACCAAAATGTCGTCGAAGTAGGGTACTACACCAGGGAGGCCCTGTAAAATCCGCTCCATAAGGGATTGAAAAATGCCCGGGGCAACACTTACGCCAAATTGGAGACGCTTGCATCGGAAGGCACCCCTGTGAGTGACAATGGTCTGAAGTTCCGCTGTTTGGTTATCAACAGGGAACTGTTGATATGCTTGAGACATGTCCAATTTAGCAAAAATACTGCCCGGTTCGAATGTATGCAATAAATGCTGAATGATGGGCACGGGATAGGCGCTAACTTGTAAATATTTATTGATTGTTGTCTTGTAGTCCGAGCAAATTCTCAGGCTACCATCTTTTTTTAGGGGTGTGACAATGGGCGTCTCCCACTTGGCGAAATCTGTTGGCTCAATGACCCCTTGTTTTAGTAGTTTATCTAATTCAGCGTCTAGTTTTGGTCGAATAGCAAATGGAACTCTACGTGGTTTTAATCTGATTGGGGCTGCCTGGGGGTCAACGGTGAACGAGATGGGGGTTCCATTATAACACCCCAGCTCCTCGCTGAATACATCTGCGTAGTCAGCGAATAAGGAGTCAGTGTCTGAGGTTGAGACAGCATGGACTCCTGTTAACCCTAGGCCGAGGTGGGGAAACCAATCGAGCCCCAATAAGGTGGGTAGATTGCCGTTAACTACCACTAGAGGTAGGTGGCCTTTAAAAGCTCTAAAACTGACAAAGAACTTGCCTCTGCCGATCACGGGAATGGCCTTCCCTGGTAGTCCTTCAGACCGAACTGGCATCTCTGAAGCCGGGTAGTAGATAGGCTGGGGTGGAGTCTCTTGAGGGTGTTCCACGAGATTATTGAGCGCTGACCCTGTGTCAACCTCCATGTGGCACGGTTTACCTTCTAGGGAAACGGAGAGAGAAATTTTACTAACAGAGTGGCAAGTCGCCTGGCAAGGCGGTGCGTGCAACAGTTTAATACTTGCCTCTGTGGTCCCGAGTGCGAGGGACGGGGGTCTTTGTGCAGCGCTTTGGGGGCTTGGCAGACTCTCGCAATGTGCCCCCTCTTATGGCAGTTGTTGCAACGGCTCCTTTAAACTTGCAGGTGGCCCTTTGATGTGATCCCCACAGGCTAGGCACAGGGTGATGTGCTTGGGTGGACCGGTGTATTCTTGTTTGGCCCCTACCTGCGACCGTCTGTCATTGGTGAGGCGATGGACATCGTTCTCCTCGCTGTGGCCTTCCTCCGCTTCCACCTCTTCGGAATGGACTGGGAACGCTGCTAGCTTGGCGCTTGGGCCCTGAATTTCGGTGGCTGAGTTCGTAGCTAGCTCGGCTGCTAGGGCCTCCTCTACCGCTTGCGCAAGGTTGAGGTCTTTTTTAGCTAGCAGTCGCCTCTGTAGGTTGAGATCCTTGACCCCACAAACCAATTGATCGAGGAGCATGTCCTCCAGGTATGTTCCAAACCCGCAGTGCAGGGCTGCTGTTCTGAGGGCGGCCATATATTGGTTGATGGTCTCCTTACTTGATTGCTTCCTCATTCGGAACGTGAACCTCCTGGCGATTTGTGAAGGTCTGGGAGCGTAGTGGTTTGTGAGGATCTCAAGCAGCTCGGACCACGGAACGTTTTTTAATTCTCTCGGCGCCACGAGTGCTGCAGCGGTATCGTAAACGGTGGCTCCGCAGTAGATTAGGAAATAGGATTTTTTCCGATGCTCTCCCGCATCCGACAGGCCGACCGCATCGATGTAATGATTGAAACGGTTCTTATACGATTCCCACTTCTCCTCGTCTGGTTTAAACGCCGAGAATACTGGATTGGAACTCATGGTGCTGGAATGGCTGGGCTACCTGCGGAAGAAATCTCTCTGGGACTACGAACGCTCGTGAGTTACAAGTGATATCAGCTCTGGAGAGGTTTTTTGCTACCCTCTCTTCTCTCTCTCTCTGGGTTACCACGTTGGCTGCTAGCCGTTGGAGGTGTCTTGATTCGCGCCAAAAAAAGTGGGCGTTAGTGACTCTCTACAGCGCTGTGCTGTGATTCCTACTGGCCCGAAATTCAAATGACACCCGTTTGAATTTCGCGCCAAATGCAGAGCGGCTGCGGCTCGCAGCGCTTCACTTTCCCCGTAGCGAGGCTAACAAGCGGCTACAGACGCTTCTAACTATTTGACTCAGACCGCTTTCTCTGGCTGCGGATCTGCGTTTGCTCTTTTTGATCGCTCGTTTCGTTAGCTGACCGCTCTCTCTAGGCTGCGGATCAGCGTTTCCCTTGTTGCCAGCCGATCGCTCTCTCTGGGCTGTAGATCGGTGGCTAGTGACTCAGCGGTTGCAAGGTGCTTCTGGTAGCCATCCCATCCTCGTCGCCAGTGTTAAGTTTGAGCAATGAGAGGCTGAACCAGAGCATGAGTGCAACAGTACTTTATTTACAAATAAAGGGCTGACCGTGCTTGCCAAGCCTGGAACTGGCTCGCAGCAATCAGCGACCAGTTGGACCCCGCAGCCTGCTTTTATAGCTGGCTGCTGGGGAGAACTGACCAATGGGAATGGGGGAATTAACGCCCACACAAGTGAGTGGACCTGAGTGAGAACTCCTTGAGTCCTCAGGACATAACAGAGATCCTATGATTTTTTTGTGAAGATTTATTTTTCCAAATGATTTCCTGTGGTAGATAGGTAATAGAAAGATATAGCTAGATAAGTAGCTAGATAGCTAGATAGCTAGCTAGCTAGCTAGCTAGCTAGCTAGCTAGATAGATAGATAGATAGATAGATAGATAGATAGATAGATAGATAGATAGATAGATAGACAGACAGACAGACAGACAGACAGACAGACTATAAATAGAACTATTTTACAATCACAGGAGTGCAATTAAATGATATTCGTGGATTAAAGTAAATCAAAGCCATTATGGGGACAAAAAGATTGAAAATGTCATAGACAATGTTTACTTCTGCCCCCTTCCATATCAACTAATGCTATTGAATGTTATCTGTCTATAACCTCACATGTTTAACTAAGGCCTGAATAGGTGAAGAGGGAGGATTCCTCCCTGGAGATCTGGCTGACTGAGTTTTGAATACAACATCAGCCAGGACTCGGGAAAGAGGAGATCAGCATTTGCTTTCTAGGAGATCCTAGCAATCATGAGGAGCGCTGTTCTGCAGATAGCTACATATGAGGTGTTATTCGTAAAGATAAATTAAAAGGGCATACTAGGAAACTTGCTTGTTCACTGTCCTCCCATATATACTGCAGTATGATCTGTGATCTCTTCACTGTGGCGGTTGGGCATTCACAAGGCTATTGGTTCTGAGTGACCTCATCATCTTTCCATGGGTCTGGAGGTGGCTCAAACTTTTGTGATAACCGTGGCCTTTGTCCAAAATAATGGCTGATTGACTGATGCCACATATTGGATCTTATCTGAAAGGAAATAAACCATGAACTGAAATTCATTTGCTATGTTCTGATGCACTATGTTTTGTGCATCTTCATAGAATGCCATACTGGACACATACACATTTCATAAATGAAATTCTCAAGGTTCTCTTCTAGATTGTCTCATACCTGGCTAATATGGAATGTGGGCCGTGTTGGTTGATGGATTGATTTTGTGCCGTCAAACTGGAGTTGATTCTTAGCAATTGCATAGGTAAATTTTCTCCAAAAATATTGTTCCTAATTTGATTTTTCAGTTTTTTCTTTGGTGCACCCATTGCCACTAGTACACTGTGTTACATTGTTGTAAACCAGTTAGAGGTTAGTAAGAAAGCTTAATTACAACTGGGGTATAATATTCTTCAAATAATTGACATGATACTATGACTACTAAGCTCTTAGCCATTCTATGTAATATTCAACATTAATGGATATAATTTTATGATCTTGTGTTTGAGCAGTGTGGTGGCCTAATGGTAAAGACATTTGCCTCCCATTTAGAAGGTTGAGAGTTCAATCTTCAGCAATGGCAGACTTTTCTCTCCTAAGGTGGAAAGAAAAAAAACTGCTTCAAATTCTGCATGGCATCAGGATGAGCATCCAATCAGTAAATACTCAGCTCCAACCAGTTGTCCTCACTCTACTCTGAATTGGGTCATAAAAAGTGAGGTTTTTTATAATCTTATGTTTGTATATCATTTGATTGAAAAGTAGTCTAACATCTAGAAAGGCTTTCCTAACACCGTGTAATCATACCTATGATTAGCTTTGGTTGATATTTCTTGCAGTACAATCTTTTTCCTCCATCCATCTCTACTTCCACACCTTCATGAGGTTATCATGTTCCATGATCCTCAGGAAGTCTTGCCATCCAATTTATGGGCCTTTCTGACATCTACAGTATCCTTGGTATGTAGTGACCCAGTCTGGTGTAAGGACTTTTGTTTTCATTGCATTAACTGCTAGATCAGTGGCAGCAGAAGAACTATAATCCTGTAGGATTAAATATCATTGAAACAACTGCAAGGTTTTCTCACCCAAATATCTCAGTAATCCCAGTTCTCATGGTAAGTGCAAAAGCCCAGTTCAAAGACATTGACAAAGATTCAATTTCATGTAATTGCTGAGTGCATGGCAATACTTGAGATGAGATATATGATGTTTCCATTACAGCAATAATGTTTCCTAGATCCTTTGTGTTGTCACTGTGTACGCTTTATTAGAACCATGTAAGCCAAAACATTTATTAATTCCAAGGAGAGGAATATGAGATGGCAATATATCACAAATCTAATGAACAGGCACAAACTCTGCATGTCTGTAAATAAGAGCAACTGTTATCCAGGTTTTATATTTCGGTTTGGCTTCATTGGATGGCAATTTTTAAAACACTTTATAGAAAATGTCCTTAATAGAAAAAAGGAGGTGCAACTGAAAATTTGTATTTTTACAATGGCTTGAATTAATAAATAAACAACTGAATAAACAACGTGAGAATGTGACAGAAGAATCCTTGTGAGTATAGAATAGATAATATAGTCAAAAACAAAAACCAAGAGATAGAAACCAGTATGTTCCTACTATATATCAATTTTACAAATATTATTTACTTTTCAGAATGATTGCTAGAACTGTTTAAAATTCTCTCTCAGGAACCAAGCCTAAACTGAGCTTGCACTTCAGAATATTGTTATGAACATACAATTATTTTTAAAAAGCACTTCTTCTCAAAAGCTCTATATAAACATACAGAAAATAAAATCTGGTATAATATGCAATTAATTTTTGGAACTTACTATCGTAGGTCATGAACGTAATCACTATCTCAAAGTCAATCTGAAGTTGGGCAGCACCGTAAATGAATGAATAAATATTGAAGCAAGGCTGAGTAAACTACAGAGGATATGTCCAACATTGAATATTGACTCACACTGCAAGATATAAACTCTAGATTCAAACCAGCAGATTTCTCAGTCTAATCATTTGAGAGACTCAGGCTGCAACTACAATTCTACCTTTTGTTTAGGAGAATCCATGTATCATTTGAGTAATACAATGGAGTTGGTCAGGCATTATCACATAGAAAATCTACATAGTCTATCTTACAGAGGGCAGTTTCTCTGTGAAGGCCTTCAAAAATTATTAGAAGGAAGCAACTTACAACTGACTAAGCAGTCACTAAGTTGCAAATTTCCCCAATATGGGGAATTTATGGTAATTCTGCCTAGATTTGAAAAAATAACTGAGTGCTTACAAATGTATTTTAGTGACGCCATTTTTTGTTTGGGCAACTCATAAATGGCCACCCTATTTCTATATTATGGCCAGTGATTCATATTAAACATGGACTGGTACTAACAAGCAGCCTTGGCAGACCTGCTACAGGTGTCTATGAGTGTGCTGTGCATTTATTTATCTAGCTTTCATGTGATTCAGTCTTTGCTATCTTTTTACATCTTCATACCTTGGAAGATGTCACATTCTTATACTTTGGAAAGGATATTTGTTATCTATTTTTGTTATAAAAACAATTAAATCATCTTTCTAAGATTGTTCCATGTTTACATCCAACCATGATAACTAGCATATTTGCCCTAATATTTTACTGACAAAGGGATTCTCATGTTCTTCTTTTATCCATGTAGGCTCTTTTCCTTCTGGTTGATCACCACTGGCATTTTTCTTGATATTGCAAGCCATTACTTTTTTTTACCTTTCTCCATTTTTGTCCACAGTCTGTCAAGTTTCAAAATGCACTGTTGCAACCATTATCGCTTCTCAGCTTGCCAATGAACCAGGCAGGAGGGAAGGGGGATGCTCCAGACATCAAGAAGACAGCCATGAGAATCAAGGACACTTCAGTGTTTACCAGAGCCAAAAGATTTTCTCATAACAATTCCATAAGATTCAGTCAGACAATGTGACCTAGTCTAATAGGGGAAGGGAGAATCTAAACTTTTCCTATGCGGGTTTGCGCAGGAAATAATTAGATCTGGTTTTGCCTTCATCTGTGCTGAAATGATGTACTTGATAAAGTTTTGCATTAAGAGGCTTCTATTCATATGCTAAAATGTCTAAAATAATTCACTAGGACGCTTATAAAATAAAGAACTTTGACCTATAATAACAACATGAGGCTATGACTATCTAACTCTATCCATGCTGAAGATACACCATATTCTCAGTGCTATTGGGATCCAGAAAGGAATATGAAAATCTCTCAAAAATAAACCAACTGCTTAAACCCACTTTGGTGGGGGGAGGAGAGAGCACCTTTAAGTCACTGTTGAATACCTGGCCTAGTCCCTGAAGTTTCTTGGCACCATTTTTAGGTGTGATTAGCCAGGTGATTGCTTTCTTCCTAAGGTTGATAGAGAATGACTGGCCCAAGGTCACTCAGCTGACTTTATCTCTAGCCAAGACTAGAACTCATGATGTTCTGGTTTTTAGCTTTTGTGCCTTAACCACTACACTAAACTGGTGCTCATATTTATTTATTGGATTATTATATAAAGTTTACATTTTGTCATACCAGCATGCAATATGGGACATCTCATTCTAAATGCTTCCAACCAGAGATGGTATTCAGCAGGTTCTGACCAGTTCTGGAGAACCAGTAGCAGAAATTTTGAATAGTTTGGAGAACTGGCAAATACCACTGGAGATTTTACAGTATCCTTCCCCTGCTACACCCACCAAGGCACACCCACAGAACCGGTAGTAAAAAAAAATTGAATCCCACCACTGCTTCCAACTCACTGTAGTAAGCCTGGAAGCATTTGAAGTTATAAATCCCATCTATCCAAGAAGAAATGTATGGCCTTGATAGAGAATTCCAAGAAATTAACTGTTTAATGATTCCTAGCTATTAATCCTGGAAGCATTTAGAACATGTCTTCCAGCACATAATGCCTCAATCTCTTTATCTTATATGACATAAAAATGTATTTACCATTCATAGTCAGAAAGTAATTTTACAAAGTCTATACAGTACCCATATTTTACTATACCTATATTTTGTTGTCACCTAATATTAATGATCCAGCAAAATGATTTTGGTAGCAGAAAACCATTAGTTTTAATTGCATTGATGATCATACATGAAAGAAAAATCAAAATCCAAGGCAATCAGAATACAGTGCAACAGAAGAAACATTTACCAGTTTTAAGGAATTTAGAAGAACCGTGGAGGAAAAAAGGCCAATTGAAATTTAAACTTCATGGGCATGAAGACCTAGCTTTCATTTTTAAGTCTGGTATAGCTGATGGCATTAAACCCATTTTCAAAAGAAACGGTTATTTTATTATATGAGGCTCAAAGGGAATGTTGATTTAGGTTTAAATTTCATAAAAGCAGAACACAGTAATTACATGGAAGCTACAAGAAGAATTCTTTCATTCAGACCAAATAAAAAGATTTTTAAGTTGCTCCTGAGAGCTAGAAGAGGATTTACTGACAGCATGGAAATGCCCAATTCCTCTCTGCAAAGTCTGGATTCAATATACAGAGAAAAAGAACCAGAAAGGATTCAGTGAGGGCAAAGCTAACTTGTCAAGGTCTGAAATGGAATAAGAAGAAAAGTGAAGCTCATATGCTGGACATATAATCCTAGCATTTCCATAGGATTATTTTTTTCCAAGACAGGTGAATCATCAGAAAAGGAGGCAGCTGCCTACATCAAGGTTGTTTTTTTTTTTAAGGTTATTGTTGGATCATGACCCCCCACAATTAGCAATTTGGATAAGCACGTTCAATAAGCAAGAACACATTTGAACTAGTGATTTTCTACTACAGATACATCTTGTTTCTGTTCAAATATTTGAAATGTACATCTAACTGTATCCATTAAGAAGTAAATTTTATTGAAATATGCATCTTTTTTACGTTTTCCTCTTTGATAAAACAGACATCCACTCCAATGGTATGCCAAATATTTCTTCAAAAACCCATTATTTTTTTAAAGGCCTTCCAGTTGTGTCACTAAATTTTTCTTTTCAATTGGTTTCTAAGTGCAGGTTTTCAGCTATGTGCATTGGGCTGTACAAAAAAATAAATCTCAACCAGATATGTCTTCAAAAGATAAGTACAGAACATCATAGGAAGAAGAAATCCATGTAAATATAGAAAGACTGAATTAGAGAACATTTAGTAACTTTTCATCAATGTCTAAATTTTAGTTTTAAAAAGTTAGTTTTCTTCCTTTTTCAGACTGGTCTACCTTTGACCTAGAACTTTTGAAACTATAACCTCTTTAATTTATCATCCTATTAAAATATGTATGTGCCAGTGCTGAAATGCTACCGTTTCAGACCGGTTCAGCCAAACTGGTAGTTTAAAAAAAAGCTCCAATGATCAGCTGAGAGGAGAAAGAAGAGAAAAGCACAGGATCAGTCCTCCCACCCACCCCTGCACTTTTCTGTTCTTTATCCTCTCAGCTGATTGATGCGGTAGAGCCTCAGCTGGTGTTTAGAAAGCTGCATGCACACACGCAAACTGGTAGGGAAACGGAATCCTACCACTGGTAAATGCCTGTCAGTGGTGCGTTTCAAATATTTTTAACATCGGTCCGGTGGGCATGGCTTGGTGGGTGCACTTTGCACACGCGCACATACTTTGCATGTGTGCACATGCCAAACACGCACTTTGCGCAGGCGCAGAGACTCACCTCCTGCAATCCCGCACTCCCCCTGTCGCTTCAGCAGCTGCCACACGGCAATCTGCTGTGCCACGCAAAGCAGCTACACTTCAAAAGCAGGGAATAAAGGCCAATATGGGAGCCCAGGCAGGTGGGTGGGCCCGATAGCAGAGCATTCGAGAGAACTGGTTCAGTCTCCGTTGCTCATCAGCACTACCAGCCCGGCAGAACCGGGCCGAACTGGTAGAATACCACTACGAGTGCCTGTATTGATCATTGAATATGACTATATATGGGTGTGACTGTGTAAATGTATGAGTGTGAGTGTGCCTATGCCTGTTCTTGTGATGGAGGCACTTGTATAATCAAAAGTTCTTGCTTTCTCAAGAAAGCTTCACATCCCTTTCTCAATCATTTGACCTATAATATTACAGAATGACTGGGCTAGTTCTTGCCACATCTCTTTGGGATTAATGAATTGAAAATAAAAACAACATTTAAATCACAAAATAAGATTTTTTACCCAGTGGAAACCCAGTCTACCACAGTCTTTAGTGGACTTCTGAAGCATTGTTTTCGACAAGCTGTGGTTTACTGCTCTGGCACGATCAGCCAGTCTAACATCTGTCCCTGAACGCAGTATTTAGCATGTTTGCATGGGAGACTTTGTGCAATTGAAACTCTACTCAGGAATGCAAACGCTGCAGAAACATTTGCTCAGAATATATCTGTCATTCACATAAGCCAACGTAGTTTGAACACATCCAGTAAATGGTGAGAAGCCAAGTCACTTTTCCGCCAAAAGAACTGCTACTTAAAGCTCATGGAAGGGTTTCTCCAAATGGCTTTCTATCTTGCCTTGATAAGTTATTAAACAAAAAAAAAGCATCTGTGTTATTTTTCTTGTAAGTGCTTTGGATCAAATCCTGTAAATGATGTCATCAGCAGGAGACCCAACCAAACCAATTCCCGGAGATCGAATTTAAACAAGGAGATGCATCCATATATCTCATTAAATGCTCATTTATTTAGATGTCTGAATCAGATTCTTCTGAATTTGGCAGTTGCTGTATAATTGTATTTTCTCCAGAGTAGAAATGTGCATGGTTACAAAGCACAAAGAAAACAGACAATGGTTTAAGGTTGCCAATTTTTAATTTAAATATGCTGTATATCTGGAAAGGACTAAAGATGACATCCAACTGAGCGGGCTGAGTAAAACCAGAAATGATATGCTGGATCAGAGAAAACTGGAAAGGATGAAAAATCCTTGTCATGCCATTTCTCAGTTTTATTGCCAAAAAAGAAGAAGTTTTGACTTGATAGACAGGTTCTGCAAGTTGTATTGCATGGGCATGATCCTTTATTCTGAAAGAATTCCCCTTCAATCTCTCGGTTTGATTCAAGATTTAAAATGTTAAATGGATAATGTTGCATTATATTTTCATTTTATTTACACTTTAGTAGGATAGGTAAAGGAGTTCTTGTGGATTTTACTCTACTAGTCATTGCCAATTATAAGGGGCAGTGCTCATTCCATTTCCATGACATTTCTGTGATCATGTAGCCAGCATGACATAACAGAACGTTGTTACCTTTTCACCAAGGTGGTACCAATTTATCTACTCATATTTGCATGTTTTCCAACTACTAAGTTGGCAGGAGTTGGGGGAGTATGGGAATTCACCCATCATATGATGCTCAGGTCTTGAATCTGGGCTCCTGGCTTTCCGACTGTCTTAACTACTGAGCCACCACAAATAGATAACAGAGGCTTTTTTAGTTTTAATTTTCATTGGATTTTTGAATAGGTTAAGCACTGGTCCCAACATTTCTGATTCAAATAGGGATACCAGGCACACATTCGAGAGTTTAAAAAGAGAGAGCAGGACATATATATAATTAATGTAATATAATCTTATATTACTGTTTAGGATGGCAATCTAAGGTGAACATTATACATGCCAAGGTCATAATTTTAAATATTGTGATCTTTCAACATGGAACATCCCCGTTAGCAGTAAAATCAAAATGCAAACATATGGAACTTACAGATTCTAAAGGTTAGGTTCAGTCATTCATAAATAACCTCCAACCAAAATTAATAATTAAAGATGCCTACATATCTAAAGTAGCTGTGATATAAATGCAGACCAATGGCTGTTTTTTTTAAAGATATTATTTCTTAACATGAAACACCCTACTTCCTGGAAATTGCAAGTGGTTAAAAATCCTATTTGTGGAACTGCTGAGAATTTCAACTTTATTTGTTGCAAGCCAGCTGCTAGATGTGGTTGTATATTCTCATAGTCAAATAGCAGCAGTGACCTGGTCATTTGAATCAATGATGCAAAGAAGGAAGGGAAATCCTGATGCAGAAAGGATGTGTGAGGGGAGGAGGTATGTCTAGGTGCAGGGGTGACATGACCCCACCCCCCCAACCTCAAGCCATCAATGAGCACTATATGATCCCTGAAGACCATCCAAATAGCACTTGCAGAGATGAGTGATTATGGATGGCTGCCACTCTTCTTCTCATTGCCTTATAGCTCATGTTACCCAATTGAAAAGAGTTGATAACTTGTTTACAGTAGCAACAGCTCCACACAATAAATGACAATAGTTCATGGTGAATCATCTGGATTAATTGAAGACTTGTTGATACAATTAGCTGGTTCTCACTGCATGTCTGGTTTTCAAAATCTGCAGCCAGGGAGATGATGATGATGATGATGATGATGATGATGATGATGATGATGATATACATGATAGATAGATAATACACTCATACCTACACATGCATGCATGCACGTACACATACACAAATACACAAACATAAATACATGCACACAACACAAAGACATAATAATAGCTTAATATCTCCAAAGATTCAAAATAAGATTTTAGTGGATCCAGATCTGTTTAAGTACCAGTGACCTCTCTTCGGAGAAGAGCTATTACTAGAGTAGCTATGCTATTGGCTCTTTAAGTACATGGGAGTAAATATGAAGGCTAAGTTACACATTGCAAAAAAGGTTAGTTACTTTCCTATTATTTATGTGATTGATGCAAGACAGCAATTACACAGTCCCAATTTAGTGTTAATTCCAGCCCCTATGACATGTTGTTCAACTCTTCTGAAGTTTTTTGAACCACTAATCAAGATAGGATTAACAGAAAGTATATGTTTATAAAGCCTAGGAAATTTGCAGCAGTGCCCAAAACTAATTTGGGTAGCCAACTAATATACAGGTCCTTGGGTGTAAAATAGCAACTTAAGATTTTCAACCGACATCTAAACTGGAAGAGAGACAGAAACCTTTCCTAAGCCAAAGATTTCATTGCAAACATCCTCATGCAATGAAGCGTTTTGATTTTAAAAGCCAGAGGTAATGAGCTGAGAGAATGATTAAAGTAGCAAAACAGTCTTGTTTAGAAAATCATTAAAATCAAATCTCTGCAAATGTAATTATTTAGAATGTTGGGGATGTTGTTTTAAATCAATATTTGAAACAGAGTAACTGTTTACTGCCTATTAATGGGACTGAAAATTCTCTTTCTTCAAAACATTTGGTATTCTATACATTCTACACTGATCAACCAGTGTAGGCTGCATTAAACCTGTTCTGTTGTTCCTCCAATTATGGTTTATATATTCCCAAGAGAGAAGTAGTGTTGACTGGAGCTCCAAAACATGGCTAATCAAAGACTCTGCAAATATGCAAATATGTCACTTTCTTTCAGACTGATTGGATTATCCCATTATCATCTAGACTAGTTATAGTCCTTTTTATAGTCCTTTTATACTGTACTGACATGTTGCACATTAGTGCTCTATCAGCCTACTTCCAGATGATTCAAAACAAATTTAGGATCTGGAACACCACCAGGTGGTCCAACACACAATGGGAATGTCGCCAAGCTGCTAAAACTGGTTCCAGGAACCAAAGCAGTTCTGTGTAGATTTTTGTCTATTCAACAATGCAGTGCTATCAATACTGTTCCATCTATGTTTGTAAAACTGCTATTGGTTAGTAGTTCCTCTCTCAGATACGTTCCAAGATAGTTGGGGTTATGCTTATTTTATGCTTGTTTCATTCTTGCCCCCAGCTGGAGATCTGAAGGATGCCTTCCAATGGATGGATTTGAATCATCTCTTCTATTTGCTCCCATTTATGCCCTAAAATAATTTGAGATCCTCCTCAAATTGCCCCAAAATTGTGCTATTGAGAGAAGACATCTGTTTCAGTTAATAGATAGTTTAAGTCAGTTGTTGATCAACACATAAACAACAAAGCATGTAAGATAGGCACACACACATTAGTTCATTAGCCTTTGCTGGGTTTTACAGAAAATATGACAGATTTTGGCAAAGTTTATAGAAATGATGTATTTCTTCTAGATATAAAAATTCCCTGGCAATGTTATTTATTAAAAGTAAAAAATATACAGTGGGCTGTGATTTCAATGGTACTAGTAAAGTGCGAAGACAAGTTTAACCATATAAGGAATTCCCTTACATTTTTCCTCTGTATTACCAATTTGTTGAGTGTGTTAAGGTAAGGCCCTCTTGAATGTTGAAACTTGTAACTTGATACAGTTCATTGGATTAAAACATTGAGCTAGTCTTAAGTATACAACCTAATGATTCACAAAAACAGGCAGGGAGATGTTGTCCATTGGATCTTCCATATCTAATTTATGATGCTGGAGTGTGTTCTTGGTGTTTTTATTATTATTATTATTATTATTATTATTATTATTATTATTATTATTATTATCTGCAATGTGATCCCATTGTGGTTCAGCATATCTTATATTTCGATTGAGGGAATATGGAGAAGCAGATGTCAAGCCAAGCCGAGATAATTCCTGTCATGGTCTACCTGTGGCTATTTCCAGGGCATGAAAAGAAATGCAGAATAATTTCCCTGGCTTTTTCTTTTGGATTAATGGCTAAACAACTAATGGAAGTTTTTATATACATAACTACAGCAAGATTATTATACGCACAAAGGTGGAAAGATTCAGTGCTACCCACAACTGAGAAATGGATGGTGAAGATAATGGAACTTGCTTAGATGGCCAAATTCAATTCTTGGATCAGAGAAAAGATTTCCATATTTAGTGTTGACTCTTAGAGACTTTTTGCATGGAAAAAAAAAAGAACTTTTGATGATTACAAAAAATAGATGTGTAGAAAAAATGAGAATTATGTTGTATCCATATAAGAGCTATATATACTTATAAGTGCTGTAAAGAAAATATACTTCTTTTTCATTTTTCTCCATTTTGTCTTTATCTTTCTTTTCTTTATTCTTATTAGTTTCTATCAGTTCTTATTTTTCTTTTCTAACTTTTTAAATTAAAAATTATATGAAAAAAAGAAAACTTCCCACATTCTTTAGACGTTCCTCAAATAGTTCTTGAGTAATATATTCACCTAATAATAGCAGGTTTAATAATCCAGGTTTATGTTTTCTCCTCTAATGAGCACTTGGCACTCTCAAATTCAAAGCAGCTGTCTTTTCTACAAGAACCACCATGTGTAAAGACTTTTAAGATTTCACATAAAAAGCCTTTGAAACATAAGAAATGATGGGTACTGTTTTTGGTAAGCTAAACAATTTTATTTTTTAGACCTCATGTTTGCAGAATTTAGATAACAATCTTTGCATTTTATTTTTCATATTAATGACCGTGTTTTCCAAACTTCACTACAGAAGAGAGATCATGGAGTGCTTTGTGTGACCCATTTGCCATTCAGTTTCTGAGAAACGTTTTTTTTTTTTTTGCACCGTCCACTGTAATGCATCCTTCAGGAATAAGTTATGATAACAGGTCATTTCTCCAGGGTCACAACAAACTGGTTCAGGTTCTTCGTCACACCAGATTTTAATACCTTTTCCATTTAGCTCCTAATGTCGAGGTTGTGTGTTCAAATAAAGCAAACAAAACAAAACCTTAACCTGTCATAGCGACTCTCTCCCAATTACTCTGACAAAAGTCACTCACTGAAGGAAGTCCTTGATGTCAGGAATTTTATCAGGGTGAACTAATGAATCCTGCAGCAGTCAACTTGTCTTCGTAGGTCTTTGCACCTTGCCAAAAAAGCTCACTTGAACCTTGAGTGGGCGTTTCATCTCACTCTCTTTATTTTCCCTGAAAGAAATGCAGGACACAGATGCGAGATCTTTCCCCACATTCTTTTTCAGCCCATCACCTGCCAACAGTTTCTTTCTTTTGACACTTACAGCTTCACTTACAGCTAGATAAAACAGTCCCAGAAGCCTAAAGACTGGTGCATACTAACAATATTAGACCTGATGCCCTCTGCTTATAATTTATTAGGCATTTTTAGGCAGTGAAGGGAAGTAAAACGTGTGTGTGTGTGTGTGTGTGTGTGTGTGTGTGTGTGTGTGATGCATTAAAATTAAGGCATAAAATAGCAATGGCAAATACTGCAGTTAGATTTGAACTAATTCTACACCATTATAATGCTCTCCCTTTCACTGGGATATAGCTGCATGCAGGAAGGGAAGGAAGGAGGGAGGAAGAAAAAAAGGAAGGAAAAAGGAAGGAAGGAAGGAAGGAAGGAAGGAAGGAAGGAAGGAAGGTAGATACCCATGGCCCTAGGTGTCAGATTCTCTCTGCTTATAAAACTTGGTTCCTTTGATCACTCTTAATCTGAGGCAATACCCCTGGTTCCCTTTCTCAATCGCATGTGTAGAGATTATATGCTGTAGAGCAGGGCTGTGAAACTTGTAGCCTGTGGACCAAATGCATCACAAATGCCCACGCCCAATTTAGGGAAGGGGGGGAAGTTCCAATACATCATGTGATGACACCATAATGATGCGAGTTTGACACCCCTGCTGTGGAGAGTTTACTTGCACAAATCCCTGATTGTTATCTTTAAAAACACCTGTCTGTAAAGTACTGTGAAAAGACCCAGTTCTAAAAACAGCCAGGCTGTATTACCTTAGTGATGTGATACTCTGCCTTGTACAAATACACATTTTCTGAATTGACACATTCTTTTCTTCAGTTCTTGAAGGCTTTTCTTGCAGCAACTGTGGTTGAACTTTCGCTGCAACCATCCAGGGTCTCTGTTTGCTACAATGAAGCATCCAACCTCCTTCCTTGCTTTCTTCAAAGTATTTAAAAGCCATCTCTTTTAACATGCTGTACAGTAATTTGACTTCTGATTTTAATGTTCTGTATAATTCTCTATGTGTGTATCTATTAATTTATTAGCTTTATATCCCGCCTTTATTTTATACAACTCAAGACAGCCTATAATGCTCCTCCTCTTATTTTCTCCACAATAACAACTGTGTGAGGTGGATTGGGTTTAGAGATTGTTCTAACCTAAAGTTACCCAACCAGTTTCTGTATCTAAGGAAGGATTAAAAATTACAATCTCCTGGCATCTGAAACAATACATCAAACTGACACTCCCCAATTTAAACCACTGAGACATCGATAGTATTAACATTCTAATGAATAAAACAATGACCATTGTCATTATTTTAAAGTTGCTGAATCACTTTCTGTAGTATATAAAGATCTACAAAATAACCCCCCCCCCCAACATTTTAGTAGATTAAAACACCAAGGGACATTTCAATCATTCAGGAACTTTTGAGACACACTAAACTTTTCTCTGAACTGATTATCTCAATCTAGTAAATAACTTCATTAAAAAAAACCCAACCCCAGACTCCTATTCCATTATTGTATCAAAATGCATTAATCTGAGAAAGTTTAATATGAATTTTAAAATTCAGGTTGCTTCCTTTCAATGAGAAACTTCTACATACAGTATAAAACCTGAGACTTCAGTGGGCAAATTCCAATTTGAACATTTACAAATATGTCAATTGAATTTAGGTTTATAAAAAATAGAAGAATATTACTGATTCTTTACTGACTAAAAACAGTAGCAGCTCATGGAATAGTGTGGTCTTTAACTGAAAATTACTTTATAAAAATAGGATTGTGTTAAGCCTTTTTTGTTTTGATTGGCCTGGAAGTGAATACCCAGTTCCAGGTTTCTTTATTATTTGGGCTTCATCCTTTTGTAATATGGTTACTTTATTTTAGTTTCCAAATATTTGAGGTTAAAGTGAATAGTTCATTTTTAATGGGATTATTTCTCTCTTTCAGTGTTTGCTTTCATTATAGTTTAAATCATTCTGAGCCTGAGAATCTAACCTCACTGGAAGCATGTTTTTTCAATTTGATGTAACTTAAATTTAACCTTTGACCACAAGCAATAAAGATACTACTTTTTCATCCACTGAAAGACAATACTTTTTTAGAACCCACCGTTTTTCCATTTCCAGGTTTCTAACCTTCCTATTAACTGAATTTTGGTTGCTTACAGAGCAAAAAGTCAATTCTCGATGCAGGAGAAGTTATTTAAGAAAGAACTATGCAAGTCATAAAATCTTCCCTAAAATATATTGCCAGTTCTAAATCTAGTGTTTGAAACATTAGATCTGGTTTCCAATGTGTTTGGGTGTGTTTTAAAGATAAAAATTCTATTTCTTTTCTTTTTTTCATTTTTTGGAACATTTTAATGAATTATTGCAATTGTCTATCAGAATGTTGGTGATCCTGTCTAGTTTCCTAATCTAGTTATAATTATAGGTGAAGGAACCTTAAATGAACATTCTTTGACCCATGTCCCTTTCAGAATTGTAAGTTACCTCTGTGGACCAATTCCAGGAATTCTCCAGTTGTTTTTTAATTGAGAAGCCCCCACATCTCCCTGAGATGGGATTATGAATGCAAGTGTTGAAGAAAGATACAGAAACTAACTCAGTTGCACATCAACTGCAGGCTCTGCCTCAGTAGTCCAGTAGAAAAACAGTTATGTGGTTGTCACTTTAGTTTCACCCTAATGTGTTTAACTAAGCAAGCAATGTTCGTGGATTTTTTTTCCCCAGTGCACAAAACTCCCCCTATCTTCAAAAGTGTTCATGGATTTGCAAGAGAATTTCTCTCTTTTTTTCACCTCCTGGTTTTGATCAATGATCTTTCAATTTCAAACCAAGTTCTGATCTAGTCAGAACTGTGATTTCTGTCAAACCACAGAAACGTTGGTTGTCTGGCCATACACATGCAAGTCAAGCACACATGCACACATTCACCAACTCCATATATCTTTATTAAGGTGGAATAGTTTCTATTTTCAAACATTTCCTTTGATGTTAATATAGCAGAGGGTATCTGGAGTGACAAAAATGTTAGACCTGGAACCTGCCCTCCCTTCCAGCTTAAATGTAGCCATTGGAGAAAGATAAAGCAAACTTAAATTTTCAAATAATAATACATACTGTGTTAATAAATGGACAGCTTAGAAGCATTTCCTGTTTATACAGTTGGTTAATAAGCATCCATCACTCGTGTCACCCATGCTGGACACCAAATTCAAATGTCAAACAAAATGTAAGAGGTCACACATTTTCCTTTGCTAACTAAAAGTGTAATTCATAAATATTATTGCTACCAAACTCTCCATCTTCGACTGTTGTTTAAAATATGCACATGTAATATAAATTGTGATTAAATTTAAATTGGCATATTATTTCCTGTTTTAAGAGTGAAAAGCAGTAAGAATTACGTTTTACTCAATAGGCATTTTTATTGAGAAATGAAAATATGAGCTGGCAGGCACTGTCTAGAAAGTTCAACCTCACAAAAGGAAAGATTTTTTATGAGCTGCCACCCGTGTTTAACATCGCTTCTCCATCTGCTGTTTTCCCCAGATATACTAAAATAGCTTTTCATCTACTGAAATTAAATACATTTGGTTAAATAGTTCAACTTACAAAACTGTCACATAATCCACGAGTCAAGTTCTTTCTATGCCAGCTTCACTTTCATATATTATTTTAGGAAATTGTCCCGTGAAGTTATTTATAGAAGTAGCAGCAAGTGGCTAATTTCATTTCAACATCTGAAATAATGTGACTACCGTTTGGTCAAGAGCTGGAAAAGAATAGGATATATGGAAATAATTAAATGTAAAAAAATGGTGTGGAATTTTGTGATGATGGTTACTTTGTAACATATTTTTCCATGTTCTTAAAAGGGTTTCCTGATTGTTTTTGCAGTTAAATTTTGGTCTAATCATCATGTTCATTTATTGTAAGTCCATGGACCAAAAATAAAAGCAAATACAAATCAAACAGAAGTTATACAATGAAGATGAAATAAAATGAGCAAAATAAAGAGTGTTGTTCTTACTGCCAATGACAAAAAAATCTAAACTATCATTAATGGTGTTCCTGATTTTATTATTCAATAAGTATCAGGCATAAAATATTTTCAAGCAGCAGCCTAACAGCTGTCAAACACCAGAGAAATCAGGAGATGCAGGCAGTTCAAATTAGTATAAATGTTTATTGCAGTTTAAGCTCTCTACAAGAACCTGACCTACTAGCGGTCAAGGGAAATGAGCGGGAATTAAGAAGGCATTCAAGGGGGGCTGGACTTGAATATCTTGTGGGCACACAGGGACTCATGGCTGATGATGAGTTTCACCCCTCCCTCAGGCTCAGTCTGGGCATCTCCTACAATAGCTTCTAATATCTCCATTGAGATTTTTTTTTTGGTTCGAATTCCTGCTGTGAGCTAAGGTTTGGACTCCTTGGCCTAAATTTGTCTTTCCAATGTTATAACCCAAACATACAATATTAACAGGATTTTTAAAAAGACTTTTCCAACATAAATAACCATTGAGTCATCTTCTGACAAGTTCCAGCATAAGAATTACATTACTAAATATTATATTCCACTGTATCCAACTCTTACCTATTTTATGGAGAGCTCAAAAATCAAGGAAATCCTTTTCTTGCTTTCACCAGAATATATCTAAATATAGCATCTTAAACAGGCTAGGGAAAAAGCTAGTTAATATCAAACTCCTTCCAATTTGCCAAGACAAGTAACTACTGGGAATGGATTTTTATATCCAAACTTAGGATATACGATGATCTGAAAAGTACTATCAGTTTCTGAAAATATATATCCCTAACTACTTATTAGTTTTCTAAGAGAGTTTGACTGAAATTGGATGTGATTTTGTTCTGAAAACATCCTTACTCCAGTTAGCAGCTCTCCTTAGAGAGCTCCTCAATAACCTTTCATTAGCAGTTAGGCAGCAATTTTTAGAATATGTACGGGATAGATAGTACCATACTTCAAGGCCACAGTTACACCTCTCTGAGATAGAATATCAGAACAGCCATTAATTACTGCAACATAAAGGAAATACTTATTCCCTTATTTCAGAGGATACAGGGACTTTAAAGAAAATTTAACAAGTAATAAAGTAATAAAAGCATATTACAGCAATCAAAACACATTATCAAGGATCTAGATCCAAATTTCTAGATCCAAATTTCTTAGAGGGATCACAGTTGAGATACTGTAGTTATGCAAACATGCTCTTTGCATTTGCATATGAAACCCAGTGACAGTAGGGTTCAACACTTCTAGAGGAACACCTCTAGACAACGGACTTGCACTTCCTGGGAGAGTGGAACCACATTCAGAACAAATTTTAATCTCCATCCTAGATCCATCTTTCTCCTTGTCAACTGCGTCTCGATTTCATCTGCCTTTAATCGCAATCTATTCAGTTTTATCTCAAGATTATCAAAATTTAGACTGAAACAATGGCAATGAACAATCAATATAAGAGTTGATTGATCGATTATGCATCAATAATTCAATTCAGCCTCATACATAGACTTTCTCCAGGATGAAATATATCAGCATATGTGACTATATAAATGCAAACATGATTCCCAGATAGGCATCTCCTATCATTACTTGTCATGAATGACTCTTTACAAAACCCAACAGTAAATACTCTTGAATCATATCAAAGTCTTTTCAAGAATATAAGAATGCCACACATTCCCATATTATCTACTGCTGCAGAGCTTTGGGGGAGGGGAGGAGAGAGAGATTTTAAAAGCCAGTGGAGTCTGGAGTTCTTTTCAAAGCTTGTAAAAATGTGAGTCTGAATATTTTGTTTTATTAGTCAAACTGTGGCAAATAGCAAAGGCCCATAAGATTACTGAAAGGAAAAGAGTGCTAAGTCCTTTAAAATAGTATGGGGGAAGGACAAGTTCCATGTTCTACATATCACAGACAAACATTGACATATAAATGGATTGAACTGTAATACAACACAGATATTTTGTGCTCTTTGATGTGGCTGATATTATGCAGTGCTGGAGACAGAGAAAGATTAATCCAAAGGATACTATGTGGTATTAGGCAAACAATGTGACCACCATTACCACCACCTGAATGTGACAGAATAAAGCTTTTCACTCCATTGTAGCTCATTACAATCAGATTCTTGAGCAAATAGGTCTGCAGGCTACTTCAGGTTAGAAATAATGTTTAGTTTCTAATTTGTCCATTGCTCTCCTACTTTCCCCACCATTCCTCCTAAAACATGGCAGCGTCATTCTAATTTTTGTGCTATCTACCATTTCCCTGTGTACAACAGAAAAAATGGCAATTATAAAAGAGCACATTTTATTGGTAAATGTGTCTTGATATGGATGGTAAGTGAGAACTGAGAGATGGGGAGATATTGAACCAGTGGAGGGATTCAACCGGTGTTACTATCAGTTCGGTGAGTATGTTTTGCGCTCAGGGCATTTTTGCTCCCGGAAGACTTCCCTGGGGCTCAGGAAGGAAAAAAACAGAACCTGGAGAGGGTGCACAGCACCCTCAGGCTCCAATTTGGGGCCTTCTGAGCCTCAGGGAAGCCCCCTGGAGAGGCATTTTTGCTCCCATTTTTGCTTTCCATATGGGGGGCACGCACTCCCCTGCACTCCATTTTGGTGCCTTCTGGGCCTCAAGGAAGCCTCCCTGGGGCCCAGGAAGGCAAAAAATGGAAGGGAGACGGGGGCACCCCCTTCCATTTTTTGCCTTCCTGGGCCTCAGGGAAGCGTCCTAGGTGAAGCAGTAAGTAAGCAACACAGTTGATCATAGGAACAGCTGATCGTCAGGAGTGGGGGAAAGAAATACCTTAAGGAGTGACTGGGCGGGGAAGAATGCAGTTAGCAATGTCTGGCATGTGCACAATGTTGTGCATGTGCGATAAGGACTGACTGGGTGAGGAGGGGAGGGGCAGGCAGAGAGGGGCGAGGCCAGCCAGGGGCACGATTTACCAGTTCTCTGAACTGCACAGAATCATAACAACAGTTCTATAGAACCAGTTCATGGAAGAATCCCACCCCTGGCTATTGCTATTGCTATTGCTATTTTTAAAAAATCACATCAAAACTGAACTAGAAACTATTCTTGTCAACAGTTTCAAGCACAGTTATTCTTCAACCAGGGAGGTATCACAAAAATGCAGCTGGTACAGATTCAATCCTGTCAACACATGACATGACCAATGATTTTGTATTCATAAAATAGTTTTCAAAAGACATAAAATAGCTTAAAATACACTGACTGGTCATCAAGGAAATTTCTCATAATCTCATCAAACTTGTTCTCAAAGTGTCACTGTGACATCCATCTGATATCTATCTGATCAAATATAGAGATGACAAAAGACCAATCTTAAAACCCGGGCTCATAGTTGACAGTTTTATGGGAAAAGTCAAGAAATAGTCACAGCCACCAACTAATGCTTTTTAGGAACATTGAGGTATCCAATCAGTAAGGTGCTAAAGCAAGGTGGACAGGATCACATTATACCCCAAGCAAGAGCCAGGATTTTCCATTAGGAATGGAATGGAATAATGTTGCTTCCCTAAGGTCAGCATCAGGGCCACACTCTGCATCTATCTCTGGGCAAAAATGAGCAGTTACTCATTCACTGAGCAAACACATGCATTTTTCTACATGCAGCCTAGAAGTATAGCTGAACTAGTATCTGGCTATTAATGAGGGTATCTTGGGATCTTTACTACTTTCAGAATTTATATACACAAAAAATGAAGACTTAAGAGTGAAACAGATTTCCTCTCATACCTACTGTTCAAATATTTTGGACAATGCTCAGAGAAATTCAAAGAAGTAGTACCAGATTAGAAGAGGTGGAGAGACTTGACCCATAGAATTGCCAAGAGATGGATGCAACTGAATGGATAACATCATCATTCAGAGAAATGAACACCTTTTCCTCTACACTGAAAACAAGAGGATGCAAGCATTTTATTTTTCCCCTTTCTCGTTCTATGTGAAGTGGGGGCAAGTAATTTATGTTATTCCAAGAACTGTTGTAATTCTGGGAACAGAACAAAAGCAAAATGATGATGAGGGCACTTTTCTGTTGGTTAAACAAGAAAGCATGATTGACTCGTGGTAATCTCTTCTGGGTTTCTATGTTCCAAGGTGGCAGAATTCAAGACAACCACATAATTTAATTCAAAAGACTTTGCAGGGTTTGGAGGGGGCTAGAAATGGGGTCATTTATAAGTACCCTGTGTTAGAAGCTAACCCTATGGGTGGGATGCTGTCGGCAGAGCAGATTGCTGTGCCTCAGCTGTTTTACTCACCAGTGCTGAATAGAAGGTAAATTTTGAAGCTTAAAATTAGTGGTTTTTGAATGCTGTGTGTGCACAAAACACACATTAGGCACATGTGCATGAATCATGTTCTCATAGAACTGGAATCCCAC
Source organism: Pseudonaja textilis (assembly GCF_049901715.1). Taxonomy (NCBI): domain Eukaryota; kingdom Metazoa; phylum Chordata; class Lepidosauria; order Squamata; family Elapidae; genus Pseudonaja; species Pseudonaja textilis. Next base: position 77,688,433 of record NC_141991.1, read on the forward strand.
CACTGATCATCTCTCTCTCTCTCTCTCACTCTATCTATCTATCTATCTATCTATCTATCTATCTATCTATCTATCATCTATCTTCCATTTCAAAATGGAGAAATTGATGTCACCAGCGTTCAACAGTCCTGCAACTGATGCATAATGGGATAGGGGAGGATCCTAAGGACTACAAAAAAAGAGAGTTAATAGTCCATATTTATTCCTTGTATTTTCCATCCTGTAATGCTAGGCTAATATATTAAGGCTGCAATATAATACCATGCCTTGAACCTAAAGGCAGGCTTACTTCTCCACAGCCATGTTCAAAAATGCAATATAATATCAGGGGGGAAAATAACAGAATTCAAACAAGTTTGAGCTTAGATTAGTTCAATATAAAAGAAATCAGAGCCACTCCATTTAACCACTGTCTAACATAACTTAAGCATATAAATCCCTGAATAATATTCCCCTTCCAAGAAAGTTAATAAACTGTGATGCTCCACATGTGGCTGAACTACAATTTGAAGTACCCCTCCCCTTTTATTGCCTTCAAAGTAGCTGGACAACAGATGTTGAAATATATCACCAGTATACATCAGTTTCGAAAGCTTTATGACTTATCCATTTGTTTTCAGGACAATTCTCAAGCAAGGTTAGAGTTAGGATGACCTGCCTTCAGTCACTCTTATCTGTTCTTGAGCTGAAGGTCACCCTAAGTTCCCCATTTCAAAACTAGAAATTCTTCTAATTCAGCTTACAGTATCTGCTCTCTGTTGTCATCCAAAGGTATTGTCCTTCCTCAGTTTCCTTGTATCTAGCTCTACAATCCTAAATATGTTATAGTTCTTGAGATCTTGTTTCATGGGGAGATTACATCAATATATGGTCATGGAAACAATGCCAGAGATTAGTAATAAAGAGAAGCCAACGTGACACACATCCTTTAGGCAAGGCTCCTTAGGGAGCCCTCCACAATTACAACAGCTGGCATCTAAATCTCACTGACCTTCAGCTGGGGCTGAGCTCCTAAATGCCATGTTCTCCTTGAAAAATCTAGGCAAGGCATAAACATCATTACCAACAGCTCATCAAACCATGTAGGTCAGTCTTGGTCATAAAACACTAAGATTTTTTTTAAAAAATCAGACAGGACTTTCCTCTATAGTTTAGTTTTAGTTTGTACAAGATGTGTTTTCATTGCATTGAGTAAATCAAAATACTGTTTCTGTAAGCAAGCACCTGCTATTTCACTTCATTTCATTGTTTTTAGCGAAAAGCACAAACCCATCACAATAATTATAGCAAAAAGGATGCGTTGCACTCCAATAACAATAGCACACATTTCAAGAAAGAAAAAGAAAAGGAAAGGAAAAACAGGGAGGAGAAGAGAGGCAAAAGAAGATAAACTCTTTCCTGTCAACTTGTTTTTTTAAGTCCATAAAGGTTCAAAGAGCGGATCACCCACCAAAAATTGGCTATGTACATGAAAAATGTTTCATGCTGACAGGAGATTATACACGCATATATACAGAATATATTCATGCTGCACAGTAAACCAGAACAGATGGAAAAATAGGATTTATGTTCCACAGACTAATTCAGTTAGCAGTATCCAAATGATATCCAAATGAACCAGGAGTCCTATACAATATTTGCAATGGAAACCTCTGTATTTTTCCTCCCTCTAACTCACTGGTGCTTGTCTGTACAGTGATGTTGCCAATTGCACAATCAATTTGTAGAGTCAGATGTTTTCCATGTTATGCAATTCACATTACAACCCAGTTGTGTGTGAATAAAACATCAAGGCACACTGAGCAGATCTGTTCTAAGATGTCTTAGTGTTTGAGACCTGTACAAAGGAAATCAGGACATTTATACAACACAATAAAGACCTGCAAACTAGAAATGACTGAGAAAGCATTCAAAACTCTGCTTCTGTGATTCCAGGTTTGAAAGAAAGGAAAATATCATGTTCTGTATCACCTAAGCAGATACAGCAGTTTAGCCAAGCATATTTATGGTGATAAGAATGTATTTTTCAAAATCAAAAGTTGGTTGAACTCCTAATATGCTTAATAAGCAAAAGTTGTACAGTTTAAAGTTACATTATGATCAGCCTTCATACCCCAATTACTTACAGTGACAATTCTGGCTCAGTTCCCATTTAGAAATTTCAAGAAAGCAATAATATATCATTTGGCTTCTCCAATATTTATTCTGTCATGAGGCAAGAAGTTACATTATTGTAACTACATTATTATTACAGAAACGTCCTTGTAGGAGCCCTAATATTTGTTGATCGATAGCTATGAATATCAAATGTATTATGCTTGTTCTAAATAATTTTTTAATCTGTCCAGTACTTCCTGGATTGGATGGCAGCAATAAGAAAGTTGCCATCTAGAGGCCACAGTATCTTTAGTTCTCCCTCAGCTTGTGAAACTGAATCTGATCTACATCACCACAAACAGATTAATAAGAATCTGTATCTATTTATTTTTGACATATATATGTGTGTGCTGTGTCAGTTACACAGGACTATAAACAGTGTACAAGAGTGACAACAACCCACACTGATGCAAAAACAGTGAATTAGATTTTTTTTAAAAATAACATATCATATCTGGTGTGTGTATTTTTGTATGCATACTTTTGAGACTATTCTTTAAAAAGAAATGAAATGAAATTTCAAAGTGGACTATTTGCCAATGAGATTTTGTTTTGACACCTTGGAATCAGATGCCAAAGATGTTCAAAGCACAGAGTTCCACCTCTGTAACTCTGAGATGGAAAGGCCTGTTTTTTTTCCCCCTCAGTGACAGAGCTATTAAGAATATTGCTCTGGCAATAGGTTCCCCTATTGATCCACCTGGACAACTAAAGGAATTCACACTATGTCTAGATGCCATACCAAACTACAGAAAGAAGACCACTTTTGTCCGTACCAATTGAGGGAGGATGGTATATACTTTCAGCCTAAATTATACCATGACTGTTCCAGGTAAAATCAAGATTTTTGGAGTCAGCATTTTAAGAAAACATTTTTTAAAAAAATAAGAGACCTGGCTTACTTTCTTGGCGGCAATCATCCAGTGCAGAACTGGCATTTGTGTAGCAACCAGACAGTATTTCTGTTTTTTATCTGATCTTATTCTTTTCTCCTACATCTCTCACTCTCTCACACACATACACACACAATATACAAAGGACTCACAAAAAATACAAAGGAACGGGTTGAGAAATTAATGGCACATGTTCTTGAATACACCAGTATTTGAATATCTTTAGATTTTTCTAGATAAACATGACTTAACCACAGAAATCTACAAAAATATTTCTAGTTTTTATCCTATAGAATCCCCTTGTAAGACTATACAAGCTATAAAAAAATGAAATTTCCATGACCTCTTCAAAAGCCACGCTATATTATGACAATCCATTTGGTGATTTTTATCAGCTGTTGTAGATCAAGACATTAGCTTTTCATTCAGACAGTGCTGGCTGTGCCTTACACCTTCTTCTCTTTCTCAATTATTTCCATAACCCAAATGATCCCTTGCTAAAATATAATCAGTTACTACTTAAACTAATTACATTTACATTAGCTATTAGTCACTAAGCATTTGACCATCTTAAGCTGAAATTCTATAATAATGCAGCATGAGACTTTTTACTTTGTCTGTTTTGAATCTTTATTCATGTAAATATTGTCCCTTACCTAACATAATCAGAAACAGATAACGTTCTTTTTGTAACATTTCCTAAACCTACTTGAAAATTCAGTTTTCAGAATTTACTTCTCACACTTTGCTTCCATCAACATCCCATATAAATTGCTAGTCCATAAGATGTGGAGAAATGGCAAATAGGTGTGGGGATCAACGTGTTCTTAGTATCCTTGTTCTCATGGCGTGAGGCCATCAATGTAGGTCAAATCAGAAAGAAGATCACTGTGTGGATTATAGGTGTTGTGTTGTACTGCTGTATGTAGTAATAGAATTTTGAACAACAAAATTACTCTCTGTTCCATCTTATACATAATAAAATCAAGGTGGGGTTATCTTGACATTCTGATGCATTCTGCTTTTCCGGGGACTGTATTGTCATTTCTCTCCCTTAACAGCTCATCCATTTCTTCAGCAAGATTATTTCAACATTCCTTTACTTGCAGTAAAGCAAATTTTAATCTTTATTGACCTTGGAGACAAACTACTGACAAGAATAGGAGTACTTTGGACTCTTCATTCTCCACCTTTACAAAACAGCCAACCATCAAAAACAGCTTGGCAGGAAAAAAAGGATAGAAGTATACATTTCTGACTTTATTTTGCCATTCACATCTTCCTTTCTCACAGAACAGAACAGAAGTCAACCTACATGGGATGACCTATTATAGCTCCCACTCATGCACTAACCAGAAACATTTTGCTTTATAACTATCAGAGTTTAGAATGTAGTGTTAAAAAATAAACACCATTGGATACCGGATGGGTTACTAACAATCTATCTGTTGATAAGTTTCAATCAGCACACAAGAATGTTCACTGTGTTATTCTCTGGAACATTTCTATGCCTTCCTTTGAATGGGTTAACTCTAAAGATAATGATGTTTTTGTTTGAAACATCAATTCTCTTAGAAACCTTCCATTTCAGTTGGAATGCAGTGAGGTAATATTTCAAATTTCTGAAGTAGTGATTCCTGCATTTCAGGATATTGAATCCTTGAGTCCAGACAGAAGAAAACAGAATTCTTGAGATGAATTTCATTTATGGGATGCCAACTTGAAAGTTGGTAGTGTCATACGTATTAGAAGACTTTCCAGACATCACAATGTACTTATAAGGTAATAGGTATAGGCTTCTGTGTAGGTTTGTATATTTTGTCTTTGGAATTGTAATATTTCCTAATGTTTGAAAAGTTACTTTTATTGTTGTTTGTTTGTTTCTATCTAACCCAGGAAGAAATGTGGGGTATGCTCTAAGATCCAAGAGATGCTGCAACATAGAAAGAAGAAAAACGGGAATTTGGAAAGCAGTGGAGAAAATATACAAAATGGAAAACTGTGATGTTTTGTGGCTATAACAGTTTAAGCTTTATACAACAAGAGTTTAAGCTATGTTTTCCCTGACATTTGTCTTGTGAATCCAAGACTCTTTTTTAAAAAAGCAAAACATTACAGTGGCCAGACAGGATGATTTCAATAGATGGCACTTCTATAGAGAAAGAACCACATGGAAGATACTCCTAGGTAAATTGATGGAATGGTTTGCATATCTCATTTCTTCCTTTGATACAATAATGGGATGCTGATGGAAACAATTCTGGAGAAGAAATAAATCTAAGTTTGACTTCAATGAAATTGGAGTAAAACATGACAAGAGGAGAGGAGGATAAAATGCTTAGAAGTGTGTCAAAAAGTGAACAGGAAGTGTGATAAGAGTGAAAGCAACACTTTGTGAATGTCTTTTATAAAGGGTAGACAACATTCAAATTAGACCTCTGGCCTGCCTGATGATATGAAGGTTCTGCAACGAGGCCATACAACTCATAAATATCATTAACTGGTTTATAAAGCTCATTACAAAAAAGGCCAAAGGAAAAAAATGAGATCATTATTATAACACTAAGCTTCAGATTTGTTTTAAGACCAGATTTGGCTCTTTCATCCTCCTCAGCTCCATATATCTTGCTTAATAGTTCTAGTTCATACTAAATATTATTCTCATGTTAATGCAGAGCATCTGGCCATGTCTTTCTCCACTTCATATGAGCCAGATTCCTTGCTAAATGCAGCATTACTAGAAAGGGTTATTTATCAGCAGAAATCTACAAGGTTGGTTTCCATCAGGCAATATTAATAATTATGTTTCTGTAGCACCCCTCCAACCCACTCCACCATTTGCAAAAATAAAAATAGCATGAGGAAGGTGGAAGCCCACACAATGTTTTCATGTCAAGCAGAAACTAAATGGGTTGTAGCTGAACCTTTTTTTTTAAAAAAAAGTATTTAATGTATTCTTTTGTATGCTGCTAGCTCACTAGAATATTATATATCAAACCTATTTCTCTGGTGACCCCTAGAAATCCATGAATCAAGAGAATTACTTGAGATTCCTAATTTAACTCAGTGTGGTGTAGAGAGAAAAGTTGTAGGTTAAATAAACTAAGCTGTAAATCAGTAAAACCTGCAAAGTGACAGTCCAAAGAAAGACTGGCCAAGGGGTTTTATACCCCTTTACATTGGTTTTATAAAGCATTAATGAACAATATAAGCTTTCTTACAGGATTCCAAATCCTGTTATCTTCAATTAGTATCCTTTTAAAAACAAAATCTTCTGAAAGGTAAATAACCAGTTTACAAGGGACTCAAAAATGTAAATATTGTTTGGAAAGTATCAGGAAGCAGTTTTGTATTGAATGAGGGTTGGGATAAATGAAACACAACAAACATAAAGAATTTCGTGATTTAAAAATGGAATTTTAGAAGGAATATTTATGTTTCAGATAGAGAGAAAAATGCAAACCTATTAAATGCAAATATTTTTTTCTTTTTACAACCCTTTAATCCTCTTATTTGGGATGGAGTTGGGGCAACTGAACGGAGCTGAGCATTTACTGACAGGATGCCTTTCCCAATGCCTATGTGGAGTTCATAGCAGATATTTTCTCTTTGCACCCTGATAGAGAAACATTAAATGCAAAACATTATAACAGTGAAAATACTGATAGAGATGTTTGAAGAATGTAGTCAGAAATTAGTAGCCACAATTCGTGCATAAGCACACAATCGTGCCTACCATCCCTGTCCTATTGTCCCCAATTATTAGTTCCCATTTCTTGTATTTAAACTTATGTTTATTCTTATTTCTATCATATTGTAAGCGTTTGACAAAATAAATAAATTTTTAAAAAACAATTCAACAACACCAGTAATGGTATCTGCTTTTATGTATAGACTATGAAGAAATGACAGATATAGAACCAAATTTATCTGACAAGATAAGAGATGGGCTCAAAAATAAGACTTACAGATGACAGGCCAAGAAAATGAATGGGAAAAGAATATTTTCATTGGTTCTAAAAAAAAAAAATGGCTGGTATTTTAACATTCAAAACAGAAATACAAATAATAATTCAAGAGAGTGACCTGGCCAATTTTTTTCTACTGGATTTTAAAAAGAAGCTTATTGAGGCCTCAAAAAACTCTGTTTGTTGTTTGCAATGCAACAAAGAAGCAGGGAAAAGAAATTAAGCCCTATGAAAATATTCGAATGAGTTACATTCCTCAACTTCTGACCATTCTTTCAGTAACTGTTTGAAGTTACAATGGCACTGAAGACTGAACAAAGACTTATGACTGGGGTCCAAAGTTACAGCCACAGCAACCCCTCAGTCATGTGATCAAAATTTGGGCACTTGATAACTGCCCTGAACTTATGGCTACAGAAATACTTCAGTTCACCTCCCCTATCTATCTCCTCCATTGCTGTTCCCTGCTGACCTCCATTTCACTGTCCCACATTATTTTTGATGTTTTCTTCCTTCCATCGGTGTTGAAGCTTGTAGTATTGAAGGTTGTAAGCCTTTTCTTTATATACCTCTTTTCTCTTTCTGTATAACATTCTTACTTCCTTCTTTCTTCTCAATTTATTCTTTTACCTTACACCTTTTATTATTTCTTTCTTTCCCTGCTCTTCTCTTGAGTTTAAATTGTATTACATTTTACTACTATAATCAGAATTCTTAATAACATTACACTAACAAATAAAATAACAGCTCTCTAAAAAAATTAACTTGTAGCATTGTTTAAGTCCCAGTTGGAAAAATTTGTCATAAACGTATTTTGGAAAATGATCTGTTTGTGTCTCAATTATGCACAGTCCATTTGATATGCCTGTAATTCAGATAAAAATGTATAATCTCCCAAATGTTGTTCCACAACTATTTCAACTCCTGAGTGGCCTTAATTTGCGGTGATTAGGAGCTTAAAGTAATTCTAAAAACCTCCAAGGGGTAAATTTAAGAACTTCAAACATTTTTTACAAAACAGATTATCATTTTTTAAAGTTATACTAAACAAAGAAATTATGTTTTAAAGACTTTCCTTAGGCATTATTTTAACATTTTCTTTGACAACTCGTATAAACAGTCTAATATAATATTTAGCACATTGGATGGTTTTAGTAATCTGTTGATTAGAAAAGCCAGTTTTTTTAGTATCATAATATAACTTTGTGGTGAGGTGAGTGACAAAAAAAATTAATTAATAAATAAACTTGGATGCCCAGATAATGATAAGAAAGATCAAGAACAGATCATATGCCATAAACATGGCATATGCCATAGTGGATCAGGCAGTTAAACTGAATAGAACTGGAAATCCATTCAAAGTCTGCACAGCTTGTGACATTAATTTAATCAGATGTTCAAGTGAAGGCCTTTAAAATGTTTCTAGCAATCTGTAGCAGTGCAGTTGATGTCCCATTTGGGAGTCCTGTGGCAACACCTCCAAACTCTATGGTACACAGTAAGTGAGAAGTACAGAGGGACAAATAGTAGAAAAATTGTTTAACGTAGAACTTCCACACACAGTTCAAAAGTTGCTGCCAAATTATCATTTTTAATGTCACAAACATTAATTTTTTAATGTTCATTCCTGAATTAAATTTATTCAAATGGTTGTATTTGTTATTGAATAAATGAATATTATTACTAATGAATAATTTTTGGGAACAACCACATTGGCTGTTCTTAGTGTAATTTATTTTACATTTTAATTTAAATTAATTTAAATAAAATTCTGTTCTGCCATACACCGATTCTTCTTTCAAACCCTACACACTTGATGGAGACTGGCCTCCAACATGGGTCTAAAAACTAAGTGTAGGTTCTCCAGTGGTACACCTATTTATTTACCATGTGCTTAAATCAAAGCAGCAATGAAGTTGGCTTCCTTGTGACCCTGAAACTGGTTTCCCTCTGTTTGGCTTTCAAACTGGAAATGAATTTAATAAGAAAAGTGCCCAAAGTCTGCATGTAGATCTTTCCTGCTCCCCCTCACAGACTCTTGGCCTCAAAGAACATTGTGGATGAATCTGATGTTTCTGTAATTTGGGGTGGAGTAGGGAATCCCAGTGATGTATATTTTGTAAAGCTATCAAAGCTTTCTTTTGCAGTCATTAACAGTCTGTGAAATTCTACCCATGTCCTTACCCCTTTCACTGTTCTCCCATCGATCTCTCTGCAAGAGTGAAACAGGGAAGAAATTTACAAAGGCATTCCATGAATGCCCAAAGTAATATTAGGTAAAATGCTTCAGAAGATGATTCCGTTCTGTTCTATTAGGTTCTGTTCTCCACATTCTTGCTTGATAATGGGATTAGCACTCTAATCCTTTTGAGAAACTCTCCCCACCTTACTTATTCTGTTCTCAGAACAAAAGTCATTTCTGTAGTCATTTCTCATGTTGAGGCGCATGCTGTAATGAGTATTATAGTCCTACAATATGTTACAAAATCCAAGATAAGATAAACATCACAGTTCTGTTGTATCTGTGGATTACATGGATGCATATGTCACAATAGTGGGAGTATCATAGCTCTCTTTCTATTTTAGTCGAGCGACTAACTTTACAGAAGAGCTGTAAGAAAATCCCTGTAATTTTGGACACTCTTGAAATCTTTGTTTGAATATGTTGAGTATGTTGCTATTATGCCTTTTGAACCCAAACTTCAAAGTTTCCAAGATTGAAATGGAAAAAAAGCTTACAAAAGGCATCCCTTGAACACCCAAAAATAATATTAAGAGAGAGTAATTTACTTCAGAAGATGATTCTGTGGTAAATTTACTCCGTGGCCTGGCTTGATAATGGGATTAGCATTCTAATCCTTTTGAGAAACCTTTGCTTAATCTGTTCCTAAAACAAAAAAGTAGGTTGTTATTGCCACATTGCCTGCATAGATCTGGAACTAGGCTAGGAATGGCACAAAGAGCATGTTAAGACATGTATTTCACTTAAGAATCCTCCAAAATGTACATTTATTGCTTCAAGCATATAAAACCCTTATTTTCATTTTATGAGAACATAAGAACAACTCTGGTACATTAAATCGATGCCCAGGATTTTGTTTCACAAGTTATTAGACCGCTCTTTCACATAATCTCCAGCATGAAAGTTAAACCTTCTGCCATTGCACCCGTCACACTCAACAGTTTAGATATATCACTGAGCCATAAAGACTAATCATTTTTAATAACTGTTTCCTTGATAAATTTAAACAAACCTCCTTTAAAGCTGTCCAGATGAGTGGCCATCAACCATGTCTTGTGAAACTACTATAAACTGCACAGGTTGTTTATGCAGGTTTTGAAGAAAAACTTTCTATAGTTGGGTTATAAATCTCTTTCCAGTTTCCATGCATTGAAAAATGTCTGGTCTTGGCATGGGGCAAGGATTGGAGCACATAAACTACTGTCCATATTCTCCATGCTATTCTGAGCATCAAGTCATGACTCTCTCAGATCATATTTCTCCAAAGGAGTCCCAAACTGTCCAGCTTTTCTCATAGGGAGGATGTTTATACTCCCTAGGCTCATACTGGTTGCCTTGGTCCACAATTTTTCCACTAGCACTGTGTATAATTCAGCTCCCAACTATTAGCAGCGGTCATTGTAAGTAAAGAAACTGATTATGCTTCTGGCCTTTCTTCTTTCTCCCAAGAAGATTAGTTTGATATCAAGGATGTTCTCATGGCAAAAATAAAGATTTCCACCTTGACTGCTGACATATGTTAAAATCCTGCATCAGGCTGAATCATACAAATTATGGTCTAGCACCAGCTGGGTTGAGCTGCTCTAGCTTGTGGAATCACCAAACCCTATTAAATGAAAGCAGAACCATTTTCTCAAGTCTTGATCAGTTTTTCCAACTGTGAAGAATCTCTTCACGAAATTCCTGTCTAAATCTGCTTGTAAGAATTTATGACCCTACCACCACCGCTCACGTTTCTCTATGTTTTTAAAAGCAAGAATGTTAACACTCATAATTTCTTAGTAATGAAACTGAGGAAGGAGTGGAATGTACTGGCCAGGCAAATCTATTATAATCATAACTGAAAAGTGAGTTTCATGTATTGCTAGAAGAATATTACATTAGTGCTTATTTTTCTTTAATGTGATATGAATAACTAAAGCCTGGTCATTTGAATCTGGTAATGTATTTTTCCCTGCGGTTACAAACATTGTAAAGTTCAGTTATTGCTACACCCAAAGATTTTTCTGTCAACTGAGCTTAGAAATGGCCAAATGATAACCTTATGAACTCATGCCACATTAGCCACTTTGATCTTGAGTTAGAATAATGCCTAATAATCCTGTGTTATGTTTTATTGTCCAATGCTGTGAACTGAAATTGCAGTTAATTTCATTAGATATAAGGAGATTATTTTTTCCAGGAAAAATTTCTCTCAACATTTAGGACTCATTCACTCTTACCTGACTTAACATTCATTCTGGGTCACCCATTCTCCAGAAACCAATAGACAGCAATATCTATTGGTTCATATATCATTCTTACTAAAACAATAAAAACTAACCCAAGACATACTGAATAAAAATAATGCAGGAAAAGCTGAAAAGATTTGCTTTTTACACTGGATCAAGGTTTTCACCACTCATGCCACCATCATACCTGCTATAATCTTCAGAGGCAACTCCTTCCATCACAAGCTCACACATGTAAACTTTCATTATGTAATATTGTGAATAAAAAAAAAAGTCTTCTCCAGGAGGACTTGGTTCTCTTTAGAGAGAAGTCACAAATATCCGTTGATATTTTGTAAGACCTTAGTTTCTACATGACTGCTGGTTTAGAAAGTTTATACAACAAAAATTCAGTTCCAAAAAAAGGCTATAGGGTTACAAAAGCCAGTGTTACTAACCCACTTTTACAGAATTGTGGTGATGGAAAAAAAATAGAAGGGAGCATTATTTGTGCCCCTTTGAGTTGCACACGGTAAACGTAGTAGTGTGTGAGAGAGAACAGGCTGACTACAAAATGACTATGTCCCTTTAAAGTCTCTCCTTTGCTAGCATAGCAACTCTTGGCTGTAAAAGCTGAGCAGAGAGGCAGCTGAGTGTGGTGTTGTTGATGTGTATGGGAGAATAGGAAGGAGATGTGTGTTTATCTGTGGAAATAAAGTAGCCTAAAGCAGATAGAAAAAGAAACTATTCTCCAGCAGTTGGGCTTATCAGGAGTAGTAGTCAGAAGAACAGTGAGAGGAGATGTAGTAATGGGAAAGAGTTGAGTAGTGAGCTGTGAGTAGTAGAGTTTGAGTGCTTGTGTGTTGCCTAGGGACCTGTGTGGTTTTATTGGTCCTCTTGGATTTTGGAAACCATTGACTTGGGTGTATGTAAAAGAATCTGTGACACAGGCATGAGAGAGGGAGGAAGAGGAGAAAGGGAGGGATAGAGATGGGTAAACTGATCATTGCCCAATCTTTTATAAAGGAAGAAAATCAAGAAATTACACAAAGAAGGATATATTTATAAACCCATGTGTTGCATAGTTATATTTGTCAGAATCAGTGGCATTCATTATCACCTGAAATTTGCTGCTACATAACTTGCAAAATCCCTCTGCAATTAAATAAAAATTTATATATGTACATATTCATGGGATGGGAGTCTGTGCATATATGTTTTCCAAGGCAAAGTAAAGTATATGGATGTAGGTATTTAGCTATGGTTTGATATTCTTAATGTAGAATCAATAAACCAATGAAACATCACCAAGCAAGAGTTCAATAACCTGCACTTGACTTCACATTTACATCAGAACAAGATTAATAGCCATGCATAGTTAGCAGTGAAAAGTAAGCATGCACAAAAAAGTGCCAATGTCTTATATCATGCTTACAGATTTTCAACAGGGACAAAAGCAAAGGACAAAAGACATTTCAGGAATAAAATCCAGACAATATTTCTCCAAGGACCAGAGCAAACATTATCAAAAATATTAGGTTGCTTCTCCCTCTCTCCCTTTCTCTCTCCCTCTCTCTCTCTCTCTCTCTCATATCTCTCATCTCTCAAAGTGTATTTTAGAAGCCTAAACAAGATTACAGCTGGCTCCACAATCCTTCCATGCCCTGATAAGAAAGTTTCTAGAGCACCTCATAAATTCCATTATAAAAGACATTTGAGACTTAGTGACAGATCCCAAGGGTAACAAAAACTAGCCTTGAAATGTTTGCCTTGACTATATGAAGCAAAGGACTCTTTGGCCATTGTCTCATGTGACCTACAATGTATGTGCTCAAGCATTGTAGTAAAGAATGCAATAACAGTTTATATGGAAGAAACATAATTGATGTATGATTAAAAAGGCATTGGCTGAGAAGGAGTAGTAGAATATAAAACAGTAAAATGTCCTCCTGGATTCATCCATCAGATTTTCCTATCGAAGCTAACCCTGGTTGTCTTCTGCAATAAATGGTTATTCCACAATCAGATATAATATTCAGAATCGCAGAATCAGAGGGCTGGAAGAGACCTTGGAAGTCTTCTAGTCTCCCCATGTCCAAGGTGGAGACCTTATCCTATCCTAGACAAATAGTTGTCTGTATCAGACTGATTGAAGCACAGCTGAATGACACTATGGTCATCCTATTTGGTACAATAAGACCTACCTCCACTTTCTAGTTACCAGTTTTCAGTCATATTTCTGTACATCTATGAAGGGATGTAAGATCATAAGGAAATAATTAGTAATATTCACCTACCAATCAATACAGCTACTACTGATGCTATAAACAACAGACTTCACTCCAGACATCCACCTATTAGGATAGCCAGAAACTTGCGATAACAACTTTAATCTGCTCCAGGCCTGGGATTCAAGAATGGGCCTCTATTGATCAATCTTCAATAGGCTTAGGACTCAACATTGCAGGTGACGTAGTCTCCTTTGGGGAAAGCTCTCCTCTTCAGACTTCATCTGTGGTAGTCCAAAGCAGACACTGTGGCATATTGTGGAACCTCTGGGCCCACTTCTCTAACATGGGGAAAGTCAGACTTTCTGTATGCAACTTAGTATTGACTATATAAATAGTCTATCTTTGAATTTGTAAATTGAATGAATAGTTTCATATTTGCACATTGAGAATGTAATTGTGATGTGTTTTTTAACACTTTTTTCCATACACTAAATAATCAGTCAAGATCTTTTTTTAAAAAAAAATCAGTCTTGAACATATGCTTTGTGTATATTCTTGCTTGTATAAATTTAATGTTGCCATATATTTCAATTCAAATTACCAGAATAGGCATGAAGAACATTCTAAATCTGGGGAAATCCTTATTTTCTTTAAATGTATTTATTTGCTTGCTTTGGATTCTGTGCTGCTCAGTTCCAAAGGAACTTACAGAACAAACATATATAGGATTAAAAATAAAGCAAAACCAAATAAACTCTGACAATATTTGATCCTATTCCAACCAACAAAGGGATCCTAAATTAAATTAAAACTCCTAACCACAAACTGCAACCCCAAAATGTTTGCAAAGTCAGGTCAGTTTGGATCACACAAATTTATGAAGCCTATTCAACAATCTCCATTTTTAATTACCAATAATATGTAACATCCTTCAGGCACCAAATTTATTTATTTTATTACAAAAAATAGAGATCTGCTTAATTAAAACCACTATTTCTTTGACAGAATTCAAATTTCGATATATATCAATCTGATTAACCAGGCTTTTAGCCAAAATATATTTTTCATCAGGGAAAATTGAGTTTCTTGCAAGAAAAAAAACCTTCAGACTCCAGCCCATAATTCCTTTCAACCATTCCATGTTCCTTGAAAGAAATATTTTTTTTCCATTTAACAAAACCAATGATATTATATCTAAGTTACTTCCTGGAGTAGAGGCATGTTGTTTATATTATATTATATTATATTAGTTCCCAGGTGCTATCTAAATGCTGACTAAATTCAAAATTTACCATATTGAAAACTGTATCAACAAAATTTGGGTGGAAAAAACATACCTGTACAATAGAATGTTACAAAAACGCATAATAATACATCCACAAGTTATTTTAAAAACATACTTAAACAAACCAAGGACTAACACTAGCCAGTTGGCATTTCATCAAAATGCTGAAATCCAATTATGATGCCATTTCAGAAGTCCTTTTATATATTATATATTTCTAAGGCAATGTCAGTCACCATCTAGGTATAAATGGAAAATTGCATGGTTTATCTTTTGTCCCCCATGAATGCCTAAGAAACAAAAGAAATAAAGAAAACACACAAAATAGAAAAATTAGCTAAAACAAAATTTAGAAACACTAAGGATTCTCGGGTGGATCCTTCTTCCTTGGCTGCAAACATTTTGAAAAGAGGGAAGGATTCACCTGGCCCCTTCCATTAAATATATTTGTAGAAAATCTGTCCAATTAACTCTCCAATCAAATTAATACATTTTTTAATAAACTGCTATTCCTTTGACAGAGGGTCCATGCTTTTTCAAAAATAGTTGACGGCCATTTCGGTCACATCAAGTCGTAGAATTGTCTTTCACCAGTATCCAGAAATAAGCCAAACAAAACATAAAGTCATCATTTTCTAATGCCTGGCCATGAGATGTAGCCCATGAAATTTTTGCCCTTGCAGGCAAATCTTGAAACTAAATTCAATTTTGTTTCCAATTCCACAATGTTTGTATTCCAGTCTGTTTGTAATGCTTTATCACAATCAGAGCCCTAATCCCCAAAACATGACAAGAATTAAGTGGTTGGGACTTCAAAAAGATGTACAGAAGGGACATAGAACACTACATATTTAAATTTAACTAGATTTCATTGAAATAGCTCTTGAAAGTATGTATTCTATGGCAACAACCCTATTTTTTTTAATCTTCTAGATAAGTGAAATTAAGATATATGTATATTTTTCATCCTGAGTACCTGGTCTGTTGCAGTTCTTGGCAAGCCACCAGATATTTGGAGAGGTTTTTAATCATCATCTTATACAACTTGTTCTTAGCTCTTGCTCTTCAAACCTTTCCAGTATATCATTATATTTTCTTTGGAAAAAAATCCAGTTCAGCATCTTCTGAGAGATATAATTAGCAATAGCACTTAGACCTATATACCGCTTCACAGTACTTTACAGCTCTCTAAGCAGTTTACAGAGTCAGCATAATAACAACCTCACAAGGTTGGAAGGTTTAGTCAACCTTGAGCTGCTCAGAATCGAACTCCTGGAGTTAGCACTGAATTAGCCTGTAGTACTCCATTCTAACCACTGCACTACCATGGCTGTTAACATCATTGCCTATAACATCACAAATAGTCCCACTTTTGTCACATTCCTTGTTGAAATGTCTGAAGAAATCTTTGACATTAGAATGAATCTCTATATATCTTCCACTTGAATTAATGTGTCAGCACAAATCTCTACCTGATGTGGGGGTAAATCATTTCTACTCAAAGCCCAGTCACCCAGATCTATAACAGCTTCTCCTGAAGACAAAATGTCAGCTATGAGACAGTGGGAGAAGGTAGAAAAGAACAGGGTGTCTCCTCTTTCCAAAGTATAATTACCATTATCGAATTCCAAGTGCAATACCGAACAATATATTTTTATTTATAAAATCTATTGGCAACCCATCTTACCACAGAGTAGCAATGTAATCTGTATGTCATCTTACTGGTTCTCTTTGTTGACAGACATTATATCTGAGCAGATCACCATCTGGCCAAAACCTCATTTTAAAAATGCTCTGATCTAGACAGCATCCTGGATCAATACCAATTTTGAACCATATATTGGTAGCTATTGTTTATTTAACTATAAAATAAACAATTTGGTTTATTTTGTGGGTTAAACCCTATTGCCTCTGTCACTCTGATTGTCATCTACAGAAGGAAAACAGTATGTCAAAGAGGAAGAGGGAAAAGAGAGAGGTAGAATGAGAGAGAAGCTTTTCTGCAATCTATCAAATGGTGTTTCACAGATTTTTTTATAGTACAAAGGCACATATCACGTAGGTTTGCTGATGAGTCCTCCCCCCCGATTGTGTCATCAATACAAAGAAATATTGTATTCTTTTGGACAAAATGAGACAAGTTATTCTGTTCTGTTCTATTTCTCTTGGTGACTGATAGAAACTTATATAATAGATGTTGCTGTCTCAATGCCAGTATTGGAGACTGGATGGGTTTTGTACAAGCGCCAAGGTCATACTTCAACTTCTTCCTAGTATTCTCAAAGATGGTTTTTCAAAAGGCAACAGGATTGTTTTGCCTCAGGAAGAAGACATTTTGCTTCTCATCCAAAAAGCTTCATTAGTGAAGCTTTCATTCTTTCTCAAGGCAAAACAGTCCTGTTGCCTTTTGAAAAAGCACCTCTGAGACAACTATGACCTGGATGACTGACACTCTCCATAGATATTCTTCATAGTATGTTTCTGACTTAGCATGATTGTGGACACAGATTATGGACTATAAACCAGGCTTTGTGGCTTAGTTCACAGTGCAGATTCAGATTACAATTATTTATATGTTTACTGCATGTAGACTGCATCTCTTC
The DNA here is from genome assembly GCF_049901715.1 of Pseudonaja textilis. NCBI lineage: Eukaryota > Metazoa > Chordata > Lepidosauria > Squamata > Elapidae > Pseudonaja > Pseudonaja textilis. The sequence continues at coordinate 77,706,022 of NC_141991.1, forward strand.
TCTGATAGCTCTGTGGGTTTCCCCTAGTTACCCTGAACATCTGAAAATAATCCATGGAGATGCTGTAGATCAGGGGTGACAAACTCCTGTCATCATAGCAGCATCACATGATGTATCGGGACATTTTCCCCCTTTGCTAAACTGGGCATGGGTGTGGCCAGTGCGTGACTCATTCAGTCCATGGGTTAGGAGTTTAACAGCCCTGCCCTAGATGATTTAACTGTCCAGTTCAAATAGAAATGGACATCTATCTTTGCATTTACAAACTGATATTGCTACAACTGTTTTAAGTTTCCTTATAAATATAAAACAAATAACTTCTAAATTCCCATTGTGCTATTCTCAGCATATCTGGAAAAAAAAGAGTCAGTAAGTTTTCACTACCTAGCAAACAGAAATCTAGATGAGAACAATGCATAAAATACAGAAAGCCTTGCCATGCTAAAATTTGAGAAGGAGGGAGATTCACCCAAGAAAGAATATTTTAAAAATCAGGGAGGTTAAAGCCCGCAAAGTCGAAGAGCTCATCTGTTCTGAAGGCCTGGCTTATACTTTATCCAAACTGCTTTCTTATGTCTCTATTTCTATATTAAAAAAAAACTCCTGGAACCTCCATGGCCTTGCCTGTTTCAATTAGGCATTGGAACCCACATCTGGGCCCAGCTGGCAATGAAAATTGAGCAAATACTTAGTAAAACACTAAAGAAACAAAGAGGATAAATGTAGAAAAAATAGGAAACATATTATATGTTTTCAAATTAGTTTACCTGGCAAAGGAGACAATACTTAGATTAGGCACACATGCTATGGTTTGTTGAACCAATCCTAATGACTGGGTGCACCCCTAACTCTAAACTTTGGATTCACACTTTAAACAAATTAAACAAATCACAATATGATTTAACATAGTCTGTAAACAACAACTCTGTCTTGGGTTTTTTTTCCCCTCTTCCATTCAATCGTGTTCAACTCTCAGGCTGTCTGAATATTGAACAGTCAATATTATATTGACTATCTGGATAAATGGCAAAAACTATGGACCAGAAATTATAAACTAACCCTGTCAACGCCCTATAAAGAGAATTTGTATAAGATGTTTTGCAGATGGCATTTACCCCCAGCAAGAATAGCAAAAATATTCAAAGATAAATTGGCAAAATGTTAGAAATGTCACCAGATGCCTGGATCTTATTACCATATGTGGTGGACATGTATTGATGCTAAAAGATATTGGACTAAAATACACACATGGTTGGAAAAAATGATAAAACAACATATAGATTTAAAAGCAGAGATATTTTATTTGGAATTTTGCCTGAAAGTTATAACAGAGAGATAACATGTTTGATTATTAATGTATTAACGGCAGCTAGAATTGTATTTGCACAAAATTGGAAAAATGAGAAAATTCCAACAGAGGAGCAAACAATTAAGAAAATAATGGAATGTGCGGAAATGAGTAGATTAACAATGGCAATCAAAGAACAGGAAGAAAGAGTATTATAAGATTTGGAATTTATTTCATAAATGGTTAGACAGAAGAGTAAGAAACTGAAATACGTGGTGATAGCAATAACATTTTATAACATATTTATTTTGAAAGAATAAGAGAATAAATATAACTTAGTAAGGATGGATTATATTTTTGAAAGATAACAACTATAATGTTAATGATAATATAATAATCAAACAAAATGATATAAAATGTTGATTAGAATGGTTATAAATATAATTAAATAAGAAATGTATGATAATATCATTATGTGCACAAGATAAATGTACCCAACTAACAAGCTGTAGAATCAGAAGATGGTTTTATTTGTTGTTTTTGTTTTCAATTTTTTTAAAAAAATATTAAAAAATATTATATTGACTGTTTCCTAGTATGATTTGATTGCTTATCGTACCCTATGACTATTATTAAGTGTTGTACCTTATGATTCTTGACTCTTGATGAATGTATCTTTTCTTTTATGTACATTGAGAGCATTTGCACCAAGACAAATTCTTTGTGTGACCAATCACACTTGGCCAATAAAGAATTCTCTTCTATTCTATATGTCCCTGCATCTTTCTTGGCAAGATTTTTCAAAAGTGGTTTGCCATTGCCTCCTTCCTAGGGCTGCAAGAAAGTTACTGGCCCAAGGTCACCCAGCTGCCAAAGTGGCCAAGGTGGGACTAGTATAGTAGTCTCCTGGCTTCTCACCTGTTGCCTTAACCATTGTATCAAACTGGCTCTCATTTTGTTTTTAAATGTTCACATTGAAGCCACTGAGGAGGTATGGGTTTATACATTCAAATATTACAAGGCGGAAAAATGAATAAGCCTAAATTTTCAACCAGATTTTACTCCAATTTTCTTCCTTTTCTTCTAAAATGAAATTGTGGGTGTTGTTTTATTCAACTGTGTCTTTAAAAAAAAAGTTTTGGAAATATGTCCTCTATTTAAAAAGATGTTATTTGCTTCATTCTCTACCTAATTTCTTTTTATCAAAGACAAAAGTAAACTAGAAATCAGAGTTCTGTAATTTAGAACTGCTTGAGCAATCAAAATAAACAATACATGAAATTAAAGCTCTACTTGTACAATATAGAAATCATTAACGATTCAATTGCTAAAAGAGAACAATAGTGCTAACAAAGGGGAAGGATAAGCTCCTCCCCGCCGCATCCAGTGTCCTTTTTACTGAAGCATATTCCCAAAAGTTATTTCCTTCCCAACTGGTATTAGATGAGGACCCTTTCCAACACAATAGTACAATCTTGAAATAGACACTTGTTTATGTTCGAAATGTTGCAGCAGATCCTGCTTCCAAATCAGGACACTTAACATTCTATGTTCAAGTATGTGAAAATGTCCCTTAAAAGAAAAACAGCAGGCCAACTCTTGGCCATAAAGTGTACTATGAGTTGAAGCTCAAATACTTTGGCCACCATGTCTATATAACTAGAATAGAATAATAAGAGTTGGAAGGGATCTTGGAGGTCTTCTAGTCCAACCATTCTCAGGCAGGAAATCCTACACCACTTCAGGCAATACCATTGCAGTCCAATCTCTTCTTAAAAACATCCAGTTTTGGAGCATTCACAACTTCTGGAGACAAGTTGTTCTACTGATTAATTGTTTTAATTGTCAGGAAATTTCTTCCTAGTTCTAGGTTGCTTCTCTCCTTGATTAGTTTCCATCTATTACTTCTTGTCCTGCCCTATTGGAGAATAGCTTGACTCCCTCTTCTTTGTGGCAAACCCTGAGAAAGAAGAACATTGCTATCATGTCACTCCTAGACCTTCTTTTCATTAAGCTAGACATACCCGATTCCAGCAACAGTTCTTTATATGTTTTAGCCTCCAATCTCCTACTCTTCTTTGTTGCTCTCCAATGAGAAGAGAGAACTCATTGGAAAAGGCCCTGATGGTTGGGAAAGTTTGAAGGCAAAAGGAGAAGGGGATGGGAGAGGATGAGATGGTTAGGTAGTATCCTCAATGCAATGAACATGGATTTGGCAAACTCCAAGAGACAGTAGTGTCTGATGTGCTAGCGCCGTGGGGTCATGAAGAGTCAGACACAACTTAGCAACTGAACAACAACAAAATAATATAAACTCTATAAACTCAGAAAGTGCTCACAAATGACATGTGGACAACTTAAGAACCAGAAATGCATTGTCTTCTTCGGTCATATAACTTGGGTCTGTTCCTAAGTATTAAAAATTGGGGGACAGGCAGTGTAATGTTTCTGAATTTTCAAAAGCACAAATAAAAACAGACATGTTAACAATAAATGGAATTCCCAAATGATAACGTTTATATTCTCACTTCATCCTAGTACTAATGACGGAACAAGTCACCTCAGACTCAGAACTGGTTAGTCATTACAAGGCAAATTAAGAATATTGGATTTGGCGAGGGGGATTCTAAATTGAATCAAAATGTCACTTGTACCATGTTACACTGCTTTGTCATTTTCGCTCATGCTTGTCCTGGTCCCAGACAGTAAACATAGGAGAGCTAAAGCAAATTAACCTACCCCACCTATCTGTTCAGGTAAGGTGCATTTGTTTTAACAGTGAGTTTCAGGGGGAGGGAATACTTTTGATCTCACAGAAGCCACAAAATCAAGGCAGGCTAAGGTAAGAGCTAACAAAAATGTATGAAAACTTTTGAATAATAGACTGTAGGTATTCTTATTTGGGGATAAAAACCATTAAGCATAAGATGTTGAACTGTTAAACGTGAATTTAATTATAGCCCATGCTCAGGCCCTGTTCTTCAATGCACATTATATCTTATCCTTCCAAATGGGGGACATTCTGAACCAAATCACCATGGTTGGGAATGATGGAAGCTGTGGTATAACATATTTAAAAGCTGGCAAATGGGAAATATTGCTCCGTTAATATACTCACAAATCAGCAAAACAATACATTGATTTAAAAACATACCTAGCACTCAGTTGTCATCAAGGAATCTAAAGCAAAGTCACATGCTACCTTAAATCTCTGTTAAAGTTACCAAAGTTAAAATGGCAATCATAAATTAGTGGAATACACCTCTTTTTGTATTTTGGGAATAGAACACATCAGACAGCTATACCCACAAGGATAATAGCAGGGATGGTTCACAACTTCCTTGTAATAGAGCCTGGGATTAAACTTTCCCAGTGATGGCCCCCACTTCCACCTTCCCTCAAAATCCCAATGCAATCCCAATGCAAAATCCCTCCCAATTAATCTGAGGAACAGCTTTGTTCCTTCTTATGTGTTGAGTGGGTTCCCCCCCACCATCCCCAATATCAAATGTAGAAGAATAAAGGTGTTTGCAGGTTATTGTATAATGTTTTTTACACTCTGACATGGTCAGCTTAGGGAAATATCTATGTCTTGATGGAGTTGATTGGGTAGCAAAGTGAGTGCAATTGTTAGCAAGTTGGAAAGGGCAAAAATAGCTGCTGTATGAAGTATTCTTGGTATATTCCCAATTTCCAGTTGTTCTAAAAATGATCTGATAGGCTTTATGTATCAACAGAAGTTGCCCACCATACCAATAATCATAAGATCACAGTCTCTTATCTAAAAACAATTGTGTCATCATAGTTTTTGAGAAACTACTTATCAGAAAAATCAGAATTCTTTTTTTGCTATGGTTTATATTATTTTGACTAATCCTCAGAATCTACCTAGTCTAAAAATATCTACATGTTAAAAATAAAATTCTTTTTGGTAATGATGATTAATCTTCTCACTCAGTGGAAGTCGTGGAATATTAATTCTCACTTTACCAGGTCATTTTGAACAGTAGGCTTTACCAGGCAATATCCATTAATAGCAGCTTGAGTAAAATCTTGGACACTTGATCAGAAATATTCCTAAGTTCCCAGATGAGAACTCAAGACAGGATGAATTCATTTGTAATGCAAGGGAGAATAAGAATTGGAAGAATATCAACATCTGAGGGTGACATGAATTGGAGAAGGAGCAAATAACAAGGAACTAGGGATTTGAACTTTCTAGGTACCTGGGCTAGTGAATGGAAAATTAAGACTAATGTAGAGAAACATGAAATAATAAGTCCGAGGCCAGCAAACTAAAACAGGGGGATATTATTCAATATGGCAAGGCAGCATGCTGATCGGGAAAGGGATTTGTAAGTCACTGCTTGTAAAATCCTTCAAGCTTTAAACTCAGTGTTGGCTAAGCTGCAAATGGCTAAAAGGAAACTGACATTCATCAGTGAAGCCTGGAGAATACAAATGAGGAGGAGTCCTCAGGTGGCTTTGGGAGGTTGATGTCGCTCAGAGTAGGCTTTCCATTTGCAAAGCTGTATAATCAGGTTGCCACTTTTAGTTGTTTTCAGATACAGAATAGATGCCCAGAATCCTGATACAACAGAGAACACAACATTATTTAGGTGAATATAGCAAAAGGAATACCTTGATAACGACAAGAGCAGGAGAACAAGTCAAGCGGTAAGCTATGACAGAGGCAAGGACAATGACATGTCCAGTAAAAAGTATTCTTTAACTGTCTCTCTTTCCCAACTGTTAAATTCTATTTGTGGTAAATAAATGAAGTGACAAGTAATCTTCCTAAATGCATTTCCATGAAGCTGGCTGAAGCTGCTTTTAAGGACGAATCATGGTTTTATTGTTATTTTCCTTGCAATTTGCCTCTTTTTGTTTTGCATTTGGCCAGGGCTAAAAACTGAGTTGTCCAGACTGAGGTGGTCATCCCACTTGGTAGTTAAAAACTTACCCATCATTCTAAAAGAATAAAAGGCTCAGGACTGTAATTTTAAGGGCTTATGTTTGAATCTGACTGGTAAGGACTAAATGAAAATAAGGATTGAAATGCTACAAACTGTTCTTTTTCCCAGGCTATTATTGGTCAGGAAAAGGAGAAGTGGATGGCAGAAGATGAAAGGATTAGATAGTGTCGCCAATGCAGTGGGCATGATGAGATTGGGCAGACTAAGATAGGAGACAACAGAGGGGCTGGCAGGCTGTGGTCCATCGGGGTCATTGAGACCAGGCATGATGTGTTGAACAACAACAACAAAAATTAGCCACTTGATTTTACATTGCTCTCCCGACTGCTCATTGATAGATCCTTGTTTTTGTTCACATGTTATGGGAAGTTTATTTTTCAACAAAGCTCAGTACCATTGGCGTCACTAGTCAAAGCCATTTTCCATTCAACAGCAATATAATGTCATTTCCAAACAGACATTAAGAAATCCTCCACACCTTTGACTTTTATTTGGTTTTTCTTTTCTCTATTTTTCTATGTTGTGTATATGTTTGTTCATTTATTTTAATTGTATATTCAATAAAGTTTGTTTTTTTTTTAAAAAAAAAAGAAATCCTCCACACCTAATATTAAATATTCAGCTTGGTTTTCTTTCTTGCCTTCCAATTCATTGGAATAGAATGGAATGGAATACTATCTATCTATCTATCTATCTATCTATCTATCTATCTATCTATCTATCTATCTATCTATCTATCTAACATCCACCCCTCCAGGGACAGAGTCTGATGTGGAACTGAAAGTCCTGACAAGAAAACAACAACACAACCATATAGAACTCATTGGAGAAAGCAGGCTGCTGTTTCAAAAAGCCAAAGAGAGGATCAAACAACAGGAAATCAGCATTCTTGAGGGACAGTGCCAAAACTTGTCCTGCTTGACTATTCCATATTACTCTTAGACCAATGTTTCTCAACCTCAGCAACATTAAGACATATGGACTTTAATTCCCAGAATTCCCTAGCCAGCCATGGGAGTTGAAGTCCACATGCCTTAATGTTTGCTGAGATTGAAGCACTGTATTCTGGGGCAAAGACATATAAATGTATTTACATGCCCTAAAGCAGCAGTCTCCAACCGGTGGGCCTTGAGTAAATTTTGGTGGACCTTGAGAAATCTCACCCCCAGAGCACCCCCACAAAGCAATTAATCCAGGCTGCACAGAAACACAAGGCTGTGCTGCCCACATGGCCCGCAGGAACGCTCTCCGCCCATTCACTCCTTACCCAGCAAACTTGCCTGCTAAAATTGTTATTTTTCCTTTTTCTGACCATCATCTGTTCTGCTGTGCAGAGATTTAGATTAGCTAGGAAGCAGGAAATGGTTGGATTTCTTACTTTCTAGCTAGTCTTTAGAAAGTTTAGATCTTTGGCTCTGCTAAACCTCCCTTCGGACTGAAGGTTTGCTTGCAAGCAAATTCAGTGCAGACTCATGGCAAGCAAACTTGAGAGCCTGAGCTAGTCAATGGCAGATAGATAGATCACTGAATGATTCTGTGAGCAACTCAATCTGCCTGGTTTGCCTGATTTTGGCTAAAAATTGCTCTTTTTTGTAAAAAATTCAATATTTACATACATGGTGTGTTGTGAGTTAATTTTGTGAGTTTGCTTACAAGCAAATATATTGTGACAGATTGAGCTAGCCAATGGCAGATATATAGATTTCTGAATGAATCTGTGATTCTGTGAGCAACTCAATCTGCCTGCCTGCTTTGCCTTATTTTGGGTAAAAGTTGCTCTTTTTTAATAAAAAATTCAATATTTATATAAATATTTATAATATTTACATACAAGCCATGACCAGCCAGTCACATGACCACCAAGCCACACCCACAAATTAGGCCACACCCACAGAACCGGTTAGTGGTCCCTGGGATCAAAAATTATGAGTTTGGTGATCCCTGAGGTCCAAAACGTTGGCGACCGCTGCCCTAAAGAATGGAACAATATTTTCATAAAGACTTCTTACCTTTATTTGAATATTATTTCAGCACAAAGAACTATGATATTGCATTTGTTAGAGGGTTTTTTATCCTGCCTTTATATTTTTTATCAATAACTCAAGATGACAAATATGAATGGGACTTAGTCTAGATATAGACATATTCACTAAGCAAACATGTTCAGCTTTCTATCCATAAAAAGACAAACTATTGTTTTAAATAAGCAAAGTCATTAAAAACTGACTCCCCGACTGTTCGTTGTTTTGTGGGTTTTTTTGATAACACTGGAGGGTTGGTGTTTTTCTTTTTGTAATTGCTTTCTTACATGTTTTGACTAAACATGATGCCCAAATGAGGTGCTGATCTCACACATATACATAGACATGGGTTTTGTGGATTCATGGTCTATTGTCAACAGACTTTAAGGCAGCAGCCACCTGTGTTGTGTGTTTTAAGTTCATACTGGCCTCAGCCCAAGAGTGTCTACCATGTGAGTGACATTTGAGAAAGTTGCATTCAGGTGGCAATTAGTTTCTGACATGGAGCTCAAAAATTAAAAAGCACCTCTGTCAGAGCTGGTATTTGAACTACAGTCTGATTACCCAGCTGGCAGTTCAGCAACCTTTTGTTTTGCATGTACAATAAATGGATAGGCATGCCTTTTACAAACCTTAAGAAGCAGATAAATTATTCTTTCAATACCCAGTTTGCTGCTTTCTAAGTCCTTAGATAATGGCAAAAGTGGTTCCTGTAACACAGTAGACACACTGTGCTTTTCAATATGTGAAGCTTCACTGTTTTTGGTGTGTGTGTGTGTGTGTGTGTATACACACACACACATAACAAAAATAGTGCAGCTTCACATATATATTGTTATGTGGGTATATATTTATTTGTTGCACAACTTATTTGTCTCTTTTATGGGAACTCTAAGCTAGGCTGAGACGGAACCATTGCAGACAGCAATGATTTTCTAGAAACACATAAGATACCATACAATTTCCTATTCTGTATTTGCATTATGGATACAGGAATCCAATCGAGGTATCCGTTCCATAAGGACTAGAAACTTGGTTGGCATATTTCCAAATAAAATACTGGATGGTAATCTAAGATTAATTGAGGCAATCAAATCCCAGACTTTGAACCCCATAGAAAGTTATGAAAAATGAAATAGGAAGATCTAAAAAGTGGTCATTATTAAAAAAAGGGGAAAAAAACTATGCCTTCTAGCAATGATACCTGATTCAAATAGATGGAAAACAAGTTCTAGCAGTCAGCAGATGTCATCTTCCTATAATCAACACTTCAGTGCCAACACAAGCTCAACCTGATGGACTCGTCCGCCCCATCCATGCCAGCAGAAGTGGCATGCTGTGGATCCCTTTTCAGTCAAGGAAGTCCTTCTGTTGGAGTCCAAAAGAAGAAGTGTTTCTGCTGTGGCTCCCACCCTCCAGAACAGGGGAGTCAAACTTGTGTCATCACAACATCATGTGATGTATTGTGACTTTTTCCCCCTTCGCTAAACTGGGTGTAGGCCGTATCTGGGGCATGGGCCACGAGTTTGACAGCCCCACTCTGGAACATCATTCCTCCCAAGGTGAGATCAGCACCCACCCTTGTGGCCTTCCAAAAGGCCTTAAAAACACAGCTGTACCAACTACCCCAGGTCCCCAATGGGGATGTGGCATTTTGGCTAATGCAATAGGTGATACTCCACCTCCTCCCCATGCACGTTTTGCTGCTACCCTCTCCAGCCAAGATAGGAATTTAAATTTAAGATCCCTATTTATTATGTTTTACAGTGTATTTTAATTGTACATCTGTGAGCTGCCCAGAATTGAGCTGCATGCAAGTTTAATAAATAAATCACCAGACATTAATATACAGACTAACAAAGAAATTTGGTGCTTGGAAAAAATGAAGACACTTAAAAATAAGATTGACAGAAGAGAAGGCGGCTAGATAATATCACTGATTATAAAAGGGCAGAATTGCAAGGGATCTCTAGATCTGGTCTGTTCCCCTGCTCAAGCAGGATTTGTTAAAGCATTTCAAACAGATGCCTATCCAACCTCAACTAGAAGAACCCCTAGCAAAGAAGGACTTACTGCTCCATGAGGGAACCTATTTCATTAACTGACAGCTCTTGCCACTAGAAAGCTTTAATATCCAGTACAAAGCTGCTTTCTTAGCATTTCAACCCATTGCTTCTAGTTTTGTCCTCAGGGCTGAGAGAGAACAAGTCCGCTCCTTCCTCTGATTTAGACAATGATTTAGATATCTGAGAATGCCATCATAGATCATCCTCAGACTTTTCTTCCACAGGCAAATCATATCCAGTTGCTTTATGGTTGCTTGTAATGGACTGTTAGCCCTGAGCTGCATGACAGGTGGGCACAATCACATAAACTGAATAAACAAATACAAGTAGTCTTCAATTTACAACAGTTCGTTTAATGATTTTTCAAAGTTACAGTGGCACTGAAAAAAGTGACCTAGGACCATTTTTCACAGTTATGACTTTTGCAGCATCTTCATGGTCATGCGATCAAAATTCAAATGCTTGCCAACCGGTTCATATTTATGACAATTGCTGTGTCCCAAGGTCATGTGATCACCTTTTGTGACCTTCTGACAAGCAAAGTTAACGGGGAAGCCAGATTTACTTAACAACTGGGGTGACTTATCAACTGCTTATTAACTTATCACTTAACAACTGAGGCAAGAAAGGTCGTAACATTGAGCAAAACTCACTTAACAAATACCTCACTTCACAACAGAAACTTTGGGCTCAATTGTGGTCATAAGTCAAGGACAACCTGTACATTTGTACAAAGAAAGGATCTCAGCAGCCTGAGATCTATATTGGGCAAGGCCCTCAAAGCGATTATTAAACAAGGTGGTGACATAAGGACGAGGAGAGGTGTTGCAGTCCGTTCTTGGTTCTTCATCCCCTTTACTTATTGCGGGTGTGATAGAGAAAGGAGTGAGACAGGGGTGCCCCCTATCACCTCTGCTCATCATACTATCTTTGGAAATATTACTAAGATGAATTAGACAAAACCCAGAAATAAAAATCAAGAAAGAAGAATATAAACTACAATCATTTGCGGATGACATGGTCTTTTTCATCGAAGATCCAATAGAGAGAGGACAAGAACTAATTAATGAGTTAGAACGATTTGGAACAGTGGCAGACTTAAAATTAATAGAAAGAAAACAAAATTAATAATTATTTAACAGAAAAGCAGATATTAGAGTTAGAAAAGGTGATGGGACTACAAGTGACAAAGAAAATTAAAGATTTAGGTATATGGCTCACAGCACACCATAAGACATTAATGGAGAACAACTGTAATAAACTATTACAACAGGTAAAAAAAGATCTTAAGTTAAGCTACAACTCTCTTTATTGGGGAGGATCGCCACTATTAAAATGACTATCTTGCCAAAATTTATATATCTATTTCAGACAATACTGATTAGAATACAGAAAAAATATTTTGTAGAACTTAACAGGACTATTGCAAATTTTATCTGGCAGGGTAAAAAACCTAGAATAAATCTAAAAGCGTTACAAGATATGAAGAGCAGAGGTTGTATGGGACTCCCAAATTGGGAATTATATCATAGTGCAGCATCTCTAGTATGATTGAAATAATGAGTGAATCTAACCAATAAAAGAATATTAGTATTAGAAGGCCATACAGGGACTACTAAACAGAAATATTTTCATAGACATTTAATCAGAGATTCCTTATTGTGTAATTGGATTAAAATTAGGAAAAAACACTATATAAAGATTCCACTTTGGATATCAACAATGGAAGTGATGATTCACTCCAATAATTTGGACATGAATAAGATGATAAAATATAAAGATTTGCTAGATATACAAGGAAATTTGAAAACATGGCAGGACCTCCAGGAACAAGGGCTACAAATTAACCGGTGGGCGTATCTCCAAGTGCAGAATAGGTATAGACAGGATATGAAAGAATATGGAATTCATGTGAAACTAAACAATTAGATAAAATTTTACTAGGCCCAGAAAAAAAAAATATAACTAAATTTTATAATTACTTATTGGATATAGAATTAGAGGAAGAAATAGTCAAAGGTAATATGATAGCCTGGAGTCGAAACATTGGTTGTAATATTAGCCTAACAGAATGGGAGATTCTTTGGAACAGGAATAATAAAATCACAAAATCGGCAACATACAAGGAAAATAACTATAAAATGTTCTATAGATGGCACCTGCCCACTTCAAGACTGGCCAAGATGTACCCCAACATGACCCCGAAATGTTGGAAGTGCAAAAAAAAAAAAAAAAAGGACAGTACATATTACCACATGTGGTGGTCCTGCACAGAATTTCAAAAATACTGGCTGAGAATTAAAAAATGGTTGGAAGAAATTATGAATGAACAAACTGAATTAAAACCAGAATTGTTCTTATTAGGGATATTTAGGGAAAAATATGCCAAAAATGTTAAATATATAATACTACATATACTGACCGCAGCCAGACTGGCCTATGCTCAGTGTTGGAAACAGCCCTACATTCCACCAGAGGAATTGATAATGAGCTGTGCAGAAATGGATAAATTAACCCTAGCTCTAAAAGATAAAGAATCATCAGAGTATTTCATGATTTGGGATTATTGGTATGAATGGATTGAGCAAAGACAGACTATATAGTAAACAGTAAAGGAAGATAAGCAGTAATTGTAGTGAATATATATTCTCATAAGATATCAATTGTAAATATTGCACAATATAATGTTACAAATAGGAAATCACAATCTGTCGTTGTTGAAACCTTTTATTTTTTTTTCTATGTTGTTTGTTTTGTTTTAATTGATAAAATCAATAAAGGTTTTTTTAAAAGAGATTATTAAACAATGAATTTGCAAGCACTTGGATTCCTACCCCCCCCCTTTTTAGCAAATTTCTACTGAATTTAGGGTTCCTGAAACTTAATTAAGCGCTTGATAAAGTGTATCACAATGTTCTTCGTTAACAACATGGTAAAATATAAGCTAGATTAGTGGTCACCAACCAGTGGGCCAGGGACCACTGGTTGGTCCATGAGAAAATTCTAGTGGTCCGTAGAGAAATGTTTCCCCACAAAGCAATTAATCCAGGCTGCGTGGGAACACAAGGCTGTGCTGGCCTGCCCTTCGATCACATGGCCTGCCCTTCGATCCAGCGCAAACCTTACCTTGAGTAGAGCCACGCGAGCTGGAACTGGAAGGTAAGACCAACAGCAGGGGAGGGAAATCTGCCCCAGGGTGGCTTTCTGACTTTGGTGGAAAAGTTGGCCCTATATTCCAGAGCTGCGGTAATCACAAGACTAGCCCTTTGGTCATCCAGGAGCAACTCCTCCAGTCCATGGCAGGCCGGTGCACCTGGGTGGAGGAGCAGCTGCTCCAGGATGATCAAAAGGCCAGTCCTGTGACTACTGCAGTTCTGGAATATGGGACTGACTTTCCCACTGTCAGCAAGCCATTGTCAGTCAAAATTCATATTAATGGTCCGTGGGATTTAAAATTATGAATTTGGTGGTCCCTGAGGTCCAAAAGTTTGGTGCCCCCTGAGCTAGATGATACAACAGTAGGATAAACTCAGCTGGCTGAATGACTGCACCCAGAAAGTGGTAATAATATCAGAGAAAGACAGCGAGTATCACATCTTCATCGCTTCCATTCTTTTGGATCAGTTACGTTAGAAATTTAGTCAAAAGTTCTGACTTTTTTTCCCTTTGAGAGGAACACTAGGATTGCCGTTCTCCAAGCATGCTTTATAGCTCTGTAATAAAATAAAATACTGATAATGGTCAAATAGTGTCTGTATATTGATGTGGGCCGTGGGTGGCCTAATAGGACACCAGAGGCTTTCTGAGGTCTCTGACTTGCAGAAGTTCAACTAATTGTTTTTTCCCCTAAAGACAGAGGTTCCAGTAATGAATCCACTGAATCACTGTTTAACATGCAGCTGTTTTTAGGGGGCTAGAAGGCCAGCCAGAAAAAAAGGGAACTAATCTGGTTATATATTATATATTTGGTCATTCGTTTCCAAATCATATCCTCCTGAAACTTTTGGCTGTTGGACAAATTAAAAATCAGTGAATGTATATCATACGCAGATATAAACACTTTACCGACCTACCATTTTGTACGATGCCCAGCTATGCTTTACTTGCAAAAGCCTTCACTCTATGAAAGAGGGGGAGGTGGTTTTATATTGCTTTTCTAAAGCATGGAAGAATGCCTTTAAAATCTCACATTAACAAAGATTGTTGCAAGGCAGCTTAGCAAATCCAAATGACCACTGGTTACACAGGCATTCAATGAATCGCTTTCGAGTTATAAGCCTCCATATAAAGAACACCATCATATTGTGAACGCATAATCGCATCTTAAATTTAGCCCGCCCCCCAAAATGTGATTAGATGTTCTTGCCTTCCTTGAATACTTTAAACTATAGGTAACGAGTCCTTTTCCTGTAAAATGTGAGCAAAATTTCTTGGTTATGGTTATACTTTCACATTCCTATTCTGTACACAAACCAAAAGGAGCACAGAGGAGTTTAAGATTCAGCATATCATTTCCAAAAAAATAATAATAATGAACTACTCCCCACTAATGCCTTTCTTTCCTATGCAAAACCCCTAAAACCAAACAAATATCGGTTGTTCAGAACTGGAGGAATTTTACCACAAGAATTTACGTGCATGTCAATAAGAAAAGTGATTTTCTGAATTCAAAGATGAAAGATGTGCATGGGTGTTTTCTGTGGGTGTTTGTCCATGTGCATTTAAGGAACATCAGAAAGGACTTTTCATTTAGATACAGATACTATGTTTCTCTTCCAATACAATCCATTTGTACTTGCAAATAGCTAAGTGTCTAGTGTATATAATATAACTGAAACTATTTATCTCAATCAAAAGCGATAAGGAAAAAAGTTAGCATTTTCCCTCCCCATAAAACACACAACATTCTTAGTTTTGTGATTCACAAGCCTCAGTTTGCCAACAGGTGGCAGAGCAGACTACTAGTTTATTTGCAGATGCACCAAACAAGTTTTATCTGATGCTGTTAGTGATCTATATAATTACACGTGTTTGTGTTTTATTTTTTGTGGAAACCTAGATCTCTCAATAACCACTAGAAAAAAAACGACGAGAAGACATCAGAAATGCAAGCATAGACTTTCAGAAGTAAATGTTCAAAAGCAAAGCAAATAAGGTATTTTCATGCATTATAATTTCAGGCATTACACTTGTTTTTGCCTAAGCCATTTTACTCATTTAAAGCTTTCCTTTAAAAAAGAAAAATCCCACTCCTTAGCTGAAACAACTCCAGGGAGCCTGCAAAGTTTAGTACTGCAAATAAAATTGAACAAGATGAAAGCTGGTCACAAGCAAAACGTAATTAGCTGAAATTTGTTAGCGAGTCTGCACTTCTTAATTTATTATTAAACTTAATATACAACAACCATTTCTACTTGCCACTTTATTAAAATGCAAGCATGAAAATTTATTAAAATGAAAACAGAAATATTAAAGCAATTGAAAAGAATTAAATGCAACCATTAAAATACTTTTTTTAAATATATTTTTCACCCAACAAAAAATTAAAAATAAAGAGGATTGAGTCTCTTGCTTCTCCAAAAATGGAAGAAAAAGGAGCTGAATTAAGGGATTGGGAGAGAAGCCAGCAAAAGAAAGACTGAATTTAAATGAGATTTGGATCTGGTTGGAAGATATAGACAAAAATATTCCAGAAGACATTCCCAATTTCTAGAAGAAATCCCTCCTTCCAGAGGTGGTATTCAGCAGGTTCTGACTAGTTCTGGAGAACTGGTAGTGGAAATTTTGAGTAGTTTGGAGAACTGGCAAATTCCACCTCTGACTGGAGATTTTACAGTATCCTTTCCTTGCCATGCCCACCAAGCCATGCCAACAGAACCGGTAGTAAAAAATTTTTAATCCCACCACTGTCTCCTTCCCAATATTTCCCTATGGAAAGATCTCTTACCACCAACTCCATGCTGGGTCACATGATTGGGAAGAAGACTTGGAATAGAACAGCTGTCTGTCACAGCATTCTGCTGCCCATCAGTCTTTCCCAAACAGAAGCATTGGGATGGGGGAGGGATTTCTTCTGGAACATTCTTCTCTACACATCCCCAACCAGATCCAAAGCATATTTAAATTCAGTCTTTCTGTTGCTGGTTTCTTCCCCAAACCAAAGTCCAGAAGCTGTGCTTCTCAGGTTTTTCCTACCCTCCTAGGATTTTTTTAAATAAATTAGGCTTTCAGCTCAGCAAGGAAAGGATTCTAGAAGAAAGAGGATGCAGCTCTGGGGAACACCATAGTAGTTCGTAGCTCCTATTTCAAGGACACTTGTTTCCAAGTGATACCATTTGAAATCTTATCAAGAGATAGAAACAGAATCACTGCAAAAGTGGGCCTCTAGTTCTCAAATTCCTCAGAAGGATTCTGTGGTTGATGATATTGAAAGCTGTTAAAATACCAAAAATTCCAAATATCCTGCTATCAATCTCCAGATAAAGATCATCCCTTTCAGCCTGTAATCCTGTCTAAAGCCAGTTGGAAATAGGTCAAGTGGATTGTTTCATTTGTCTCTGAATAATACCTTAAGCTGCCTCTGTTCATAAGAAGACCAGTTCTAGAGTATGTGAAATCCAAGGGCGATTATGAGAAGGTTTAAACATTTATTGCAAAGTGTTGTACAATGCCAATTCAATTGTTATGTTTGAATATAGTGTTAAATTATAATGTATGGTATGATGCCATAGAAATAAACCCATCAAATATTTAGATTTTTTTTCTGAACTGATAAGAAAGATTAGCTTAAGAAATCTGCAAAGATCAGAAACCAACATTTGAAGTTGGTTTGTTTCTCTAAAGTATTCTTATTTTTACCTGCTGCTTGCCTAAATTCCATCATAAGGTGTTTCTGGAAATTACATGTATCTTTCCAAACTTCTTATGGCAGTCAATCCAATACTTTTAGAGTTCATATTTGGAAAGGCATAAACATAGCATATGAAATAAAGTGGTTTCTAGGTTTAGAAAAATGGAATCAAAATCTTCAACAATTGAAATATGGTTAAACCTTTAACCATTTTCTCTTAAGGAACTGCAGTTACATATCACTCATATTTAATAAATGTTTTTCTTTCCTAACACCATTAGAGATGAATGTAACTATGTCATGGACATAGTGTGTAGTGTATTTAAAGAAATGAATATTTTAAATCAATTTTACATAACATGGCAATCATTAATATGCTATTTTTCAAGAAAAATTGAAACAGCAAGATTAGAATTTAAATCCTATTCAGCTTGATTTTATTTGACAGGATTTCCCAGACAGCTTATGCTTTGGGTTACAGTGTAACAGTCCATATTTTTCTTTTTAAAAAACCTGCAATTCTCTATCAATTTATTCAGTAACAAACTCAGTGGGATCTTCTTCTAAGGAGAAATGTAAAGGACTGTGTAAAAAAAGGCAATATTTCATTTTTAAGCACTTCCAAGGAAAAAGCCAGTTAACTTCACATGCATCTATTTAGGATTAACTGTATTAATCATTGTAGTCAGTGATGACCTTCCTGTTCCTTGATTTTTGGATGAAATTATAAAGATTGTTTTGGCACAGATCAGAATTCAGCTTCGTTTTCTGAAGACCACCCTTTACAACTTCAGGAAAGTCAACTCTCTAAGGGATTCATAAAGGAAATAGCTTGCCTGCTGTTAAAAAAAAACAGCTAAAATGTCCTGCTGTTCATTTATAAAATATTGCATGCAAATGAAGACATTCTAGCACATTACTCTTGGCCTCTGTGCCTAGTAGATATAATTTCAAAAAACAGCCATAACATTTGTAGGGTCATATAAAACCAAGATGTTTTCAGTTTTAAAAACTAGTATACCATCCATGGATTTGGGGGGTAGGGAAGATACAAAATAAAACTGGTGGGAAACTTCAGTTCAATGTTCCTTTGTAACTTTAATTCTCCTGTCTAGAAAAATAATAAAGAAAATACACAATAGATATACAAAATACAAAGATCTAAATGAAATATTAGGAAGCAATATTTCTTGTTTGATGTTTAAAAAATAGGTATTATCTAACTGATTATCTTGGTCATTGCAGCCATTTTGGAAAATCTTTCCAGAGCAGACATATTATGACCTAACACACAACTCTTTGTCAAGTTTATAAAGAGGCTTACCAGACCTAAAAAATTGCCTACTGCAGATCTATACACATGGATAATAAGTAAATTGGCAAATGTTAAACATAAAATGTGCTTCAATCATATTTAAAGACATATATTTTTAAATTTAGATGCAAAGTGAGGAAACATCTTAGGTTCACAAAGCAGAAACTTACAGAAAGGGAGACATTAAAGGAGAGAAGGTAGAAAAGTAAGTAGAAAGTAAGTTTTGAACATATGCAGGTTCTTAGGCCACCAGAGGGGAATTAACATAGCAATTGCGATGCAAAGAGGAGGACAAAACTTGCAGATATCCTGAGGAGAAAGAGGTCCTGAAGATACAAGTCAGAAGATCCAGGTTTTGTTAGCAGTGAAAAGGTAGCCAGTAAATGTTAATTGAACCCTTTAAATAACGCTTCAGAGAATGTAATAACAGCTACATTTTAGGATAAGCGCAGTGTTATTTTAGCAGACATGTTACCATTGCGAATGGGGAGTTGAATAATCTTGGAAGGGTAGAACAAGGAGATTGGACAGACATTTCTCTGAAAATGATACAGGGTCTTCTGCTTGGACAGGGGGTAGAAGTAGAAGACGGAGTAGAAGACTCCAAGGCCTTTTCCAACTCTGTTGTTCAGGATTCTGGCTATATTGTCTGCACCATAAGAGGAAAGCAAAAGCAGTAAATTACTTTGCATGCATCTGCTGAATTCCACTCTGACTGCAAAGTCATCCATTCAAACAAACTGTTGTATTTCTAGCCTTGCTGCTGTAGAAATTTTTTAAATCATATAGTTTAGAAGAATAACGATGACAACTCTCAATGCTGTAATAATCACATTCAGCAATAAACCTCTTTGCCAGTGTTTATGCTTGGGTCATGCTCAAGTACATATGTTCTTGGATGCTGTCAAAATACAATAAATCAATAAATGTAAATCTCCATACATTGAAAACAGACAATATCAAAACTTGTATTAGGACCAAATCAATCAATCAAAATAAAGCTGGAAAAGACCTTGGAGATTTTCTAGTCCAGGACTGTCAAACTCACGGCCGTGAGCCAGATACACCACGCACTGCCTGTCCACGCCCGGTTTAGCAAAGGGTGAAAGATCACAATGTCATGTGATGATGCCATGATGATGCAAATTTGAATCTAGAATTTGACATCTAGACAATGGAGACGTCTAGACAATGGAGAGAAGGACCTGTACATTGATTACCATGCAGACTGTATCAAAAGAAAGTCACACAACCCACAACTCAGCATCCAAACCTTCTTCAACAAATCCACCATCACCCAAGACTAGGCACGCACACCCCCAACTACCTCAATTCAAACAACAACTGGCCTTAAATGCAAGCTACACAATGCAAGAAGCCTTGTAAATAAAATACCTGAATTTCTTCTCTTACTAAATACGGCTAAATTCGACATCATATTTGTCTGTGAAACATGGCTCAAAGCATCTCTCCCTGTCTCCATTACCACTGTAAGAGACTATCATGTTTACCAATCAGATCATGAAATCTGTAGAGGAGGTGGTGTTGCTATCTTCTATAAAAAGTCCTTACATCTAAAAAACATCCAAGTTACCCAAGAGCTTGCTCTTCCTGAAACCATTATCTGTGAACTGACCTTAAATATCACATTTCGGTTCTTACTATGTTACAGAGCCCCTGATTATGACATCGAACATGTAAACAAGCTAAATACACTACTAACATGGGCAGCATCCTGCCCACACGCTTTTATCTTTCTTGGTGACTTCAATCTACCTCATATTAACTGGACCCTAAACGAATGTACAGATGAACCCATACATGCAACCTTCTACAATGATGTAACAAAACTGGGATTGGAACAACTATTAACCAACAATACTAGGCTTAACAACTGCCTCAATCTCATCTTCTGCAATAGTCTGAATTCAATTTATGGAATACAAATTAAAGAATCCTTTTCCAACAGTGACCACAGCATGATTTTTTGTCTCAACATATGTCCTCACAAAAATCATCATAATGATGGGATCTCCAATTATAACTTCAAAAAAGGCAACTATGATCTTATAATCAACTATCTCTCTTCCTTTGATTGGCAATTTCTATTCACTGGATGCAATACTGTTGAAGACCATTACAACATATTCTTACTAGAAATCAAAACAGCCATCAAACTATATGTACCAATAACAACTCCGAAAACCAGGAAAAACAGATTACCCATAACAATAAGGAAGCTTCAATCCAAAAAGAGATCACTTTGGTGAAATAACAAATCTGGTCACATTGCCAACTTCAAAAGCCGATACAAAAATCTATGCCACCAGATAAAAACTGAATGCACTAATTATCACATTAAACAAGAGGAAAACCTTCTACGCACAAATTCCACCTGCGTTTTCTACAATTTTATAAACAACAAACTGAAAGACTCAAGGTCTATCCCACCCCTGAAAGGACCTAATGGCAAAGACTGCAATGACGACACCATCAAAGCAAACCTCTTTAACACATTATTTGGTTCAGTATTTGTAAACAGCAATGGATCAAGCCCAGTACTTCCTACTCGAACGACAGACAACTACAATGATCTAATACATATTGATTTTATAGAAGACATTGTTGAAAAAGCACTGCACAATCTAAAACCATCTCTATCTATTGGACCAGATGGAATATGTGCCTACTTCTTAAAAAAGCTATCCACTGTCATAGCCGAACCTCTAAGCATAATCTTTGAAAAATCTTTCAGGACCAGCTCCTTGCCAAAACTATGGTCACAAGCCACGGTCATCCCCATCTTCAAAAAGGGAGATCCCAGCCTAGTTGAAAATTACAGACCAATCTCTTTTTACTGCGTTACCCGTAAAGTCATGGAATCAATTATTAACCAATCCATTATCCTCCACTTAGAGACAAACAACCTACTCTCTAATAAACAATTTGGTTTCAGAAAAAAACTATCTTGTAATCTGCAACTCTTACACTGCAAAAATATAATCTAATCCTACATAGCTTCTTCTCTGGTAATATCACACTACTAACTAGAGCATACAAAACATTTGCTAGACCTATACTTGAATACAGCTCATCAGTCTGGAACCCATATCATGTATCTGATATTAACACAATTGAAAAAGTCCAGAAATATTTCACAAAAAGAGTTCTCTGCTCCTCTCCTCATTGCAGAATACCTTATGCCACCACACTTGAAATTTTAGACCTAGACAACCTAGAACTATGCTGCCTTCAGTCCGATCTAAATATAGTATATAAAATTATACATTGCAATGTCCTACCTGTCAATGAATACTTCAGCTTCAATCATAACAATACAAGAGCACACAATAGATACAAACTCAAGGTTAATCACACCAAACTTAACTGCAGAAAATATGACTTCAGCAACAGAGTGGTCAATGTTTGGAATACTCTACTGACTCTGTGGTTCTAGTCCAACCCCTTCTCAAGTGGGAAATAAAGCATCATTCTATGTTTCTACTCCATACTTTTAAAGCACAGCTCAGTGTAGTTCTGCATTTTAAAAAGACAAATCAAATGCCAACACAAAAGTTATTTCAAATACATTTCAATTTTTATATTTTATGTGTAAAAATATAAAATATAATATAAATGTTGGCTTTTACTGACTTCATCACATCTAGAAAAAAATGCTGTTGTGCTTGCAAAAGAGAATATTGTTGTTTCTTATCTCAATTTCTGTGATGTTTGGCAATACAAAAATGTTGTGGGTGGCAAGCTGCATCAATTTTATTTAACTCTGCATTACACGGAGCAGAAAGCACAATGGCTTAGAGTTGTATCCAAAAGATGATATTGTAGTTACTGCAAGGAATATAATGGTGGCTGTGCCTTCAGTTTATTGATAATCAGCAGGACAAAACATTGTGCTTGTGCATGATACAGACTGGAGTTTGAACATTGACCTGAAATGCAGTAATTAGCAGGCTGTTTGTGTTATGTGTTGCATGCATCAATCTTCTTTCAACAGCTCTTTGCTTTAGGATCCATCCTGTTTTGAATCTTCTTTGGAGACAATTAAATATAAGCTTAGCTGAAAGCAAAAGCAAATGGCCAACAGTTTTACCCAATAGAAAAGAGAAATAAACAAAATGAAACCAGGGGAGATAATTCCCTAGGAAGAGCTGAATAAATGCAAAAAGGTGCAGTTATTTTTTTTATCTTTTTTCCCACCTGCTTTTCTTTTAGAAAAGTCATAAAGGACTTTCAATATTTTTAAATGCCTTGTCTGGATCATTAGAGCCCACAACTCAGTTACTTTGCTAAAACAATGAGTAGCCAGCCTGATATTGTTGAACCTCTAGCCAACAAAGCCAAGGATGCGTGATGCTGGTAATTTTATTCCTTTAGCATGTAGTCTTCTAGGACAAGCCATGATAATATAAGATAGGTAATTGCCTTTCAAATTATATATTTTATGTAATCTGCTGATGTGGTGCTGCTGGCTTTTCCCTTATATAGACTTCCCACTACACAAAAACAGCATGTATAGGTACATTTTCTTTTTTAAATAGACAAGCTGGCCAGTTGATTATGGATTGGAAATCCAGACAAAAGTAACATGGGTTATGCCAATGCAGGCAGAAATGACCCTTTGATCTGTCTTTACATAGGAAAAAATCTTTGCACAGAACATAGAATAATAGGGCTGGAAGGAACCTTTAAGATCTTTTAGTCCAATCCCCTGCCCATGGCAGTAGATCCTATATCATTCCAGACAAATAGCTGTCTACCCACAACTTCCAGAAGTAAGCCATTTCACTAATTAATTGTTTGCACTGTCAGGACATTTCTTAGTTCTAGGTTGGATCACTCTGCAATGAACTTCCACCCATTATTTCTTGTTCTGTCTGAAGATATTTTGAAGAATAAATCAACCACCTCTTCTGTGTAATAGCCCTTCAAGTCTTGGAAGATAACTATCATATATTCCCTTCTTTGTTAGACTAGACATACTAGTTTCTTCAGCTGTTTATTATATTGTATAGCCTCTTAACCTCTTAGCATTCTTGTTGCTCTTCTGTGTATTGTTTCTGGGGTCTCAACCAGAGGTGGTATTCAGCAGGTTCTGACCAGTTCTGGAGAACTGGTAGCGGAAATTTTGAGTAGTTTGGAGAACCGGCAAATACCACCTCTGACTGAAGATTTTATAGTATCCTTCCCCTGCCACACCCACCAAGCCATGCCCACAGAACCGGTAGTAAAAAAAAAATTGAATCCCACCACTGGTCTCAACATCATTTTTGTATCTTGTGTCCAGAATTGGACCTAGTATTCCAAGTGTAGTGTTTTTTTTCCTTCTTTTACTTTTGGCATTGGAAAGAGACAGACATTCTTGGAACAAATCAGTTGCTGTGGAAGATATAATTCTCCCCAACTTACCCCATCACATGCGATGCCATGCATTTGCTATGGGGTTAAGGAAAAGAACCAAGGGGTTATCTTATACTAATGGAACATTACTTTGACCCTTAGATAGAAAAAAGGAGGATGGTTTGTTCACAAGTTCTGTTTGCAGGTTAATTGTTTATAAGAGATCGTAATGCTTAGATTCCTGTGCTTTACTTTCAGTTTTCTCTCATTACCTCAGAAACAAGAAGGGAGTTTCTGTATTCCATTTCAACTAATTTGGATTAATCCAATCCAATCAAATTAACAATATTAACAATAGTTTGCAGAAGGAAAATGTTATCAAAGAATGGTTACCAAAACACCTCTTGTCTATGGAGATTCTCAGTCATCCAGGTCTGAAACAGCACCTTTTGGACAAAACTCGTCTTGTACTTTAAACCAGTTCTTTAATTGCAATCAACATTTATTTATTTATTTATTTATTTTGTCAAGCAATTATTAGATAGCAGATATAAGTATAAACATAGTTATGGATACACGAAATGGATAAGTATAAGAAAAAAAAGAATAAGACAGGGATGGTAGGCACGTTGGTGTGCTTATGTATGCCCCCTACAGACCTCTTAGGAAGGGGGTGAGGTCAATAGTAGATAGTTTAAGGTTAAAGTTTTGGGGGTTTAGGGAAGAAACCACAGAATCAGGTAGAGTATTCCAGACATTGACCACTCTGCAAACTGTAGTAAAAGTCAGAGAGCAAAGTGAAAAAAAATAGGACTGAAATTACAGTAAATGTAAAAATGACCAAACTTATGACAACAGGCAGAAGAACCAACCTTAGAATTGGCAATGAAGTTATTGAAATAGTGGGTAGCTTGCCTTTTAGGATCAATCATCAACAGTAAAGGAATAATCAAGAAATATGCCACAGATTAGCACTTGGTACAGCAATCACAAAAGTGTTATAAAAATGTTCAGATACCATGATGTATCTATGCCTAGAACAATCAGAATAATGGAAACAATAATGTTAACTTGTAACACTCTATGGAGGCAAAATTGTCCTTTTAAAAGGCAGAATAGGAGCATTGCTGCTATTGAACTTTGTTTTCGTCAAACAAATGGATCCTTGAACAAGTCAACCCAAAGTTTTCACTCGAGGCGCAAATGACCAGGCTCAAATTATCCTACTTCAGGTACATTATGCAAAAGCATAGCTCTCAGGAAAAGGCTCTGATGTTGGGAAAGCAAGTAGCATCATGGATGGATTCAGTTTCAATAGTCAGAGGTGTACCTGAAACACCAGGTTAGGGACAACACTAGAGGTTTTGAAGAAGAGATTGAACAAGCATTTGTCTAAAATGGTATGTGGTTTTCTGCTTTAACAGGTGGTTAGACTAGAAAACCTCCAAGGTGCCTTCCAACTCTTTTATTCTGTTATTCTGGTCATGAGGAAAATGTGTCTACATAATTGCTAACAATCAATACTGATTTTATGAAGCAACCAGTCAATCAAATCTCTCAGCTTGGACATTGAGTCACTTCAGTTTTGAACCCATTAACCACTGTAATGTAAGCAATATGTCCTCTCATTGAACTCATCAGAATTCCCTCTGTAGGAGGTACCCACCCTTGCTTTTCCTTTACATATAGTTTGCAAGGGAAAAGATTATTATTAAAACAGTGCAATCATTTGGTGAATGGAGGTAACACTAAAGTCACCCCATAGAATGACTTCAGATAAATGGGGGATAGTGCTGTGGTACTTTGGCTGCAAGAAGGAAGTGAAAAATTCTGTAAGCCAGCTCTGCAAAACAGGCTTTGCAACATCCAAGTAGTCCTCGTTGAACAAATACTTGTTCAGTGACCATTCAAAGGACGATGCTGAACGAGAGGGACTTACAACAGTTCCTAGTTGCAGCTATGGCATATCCCCACATTTACATGATTGCAGTTCAGGCACTTGGCAAGTGGGTCACAATGATGACAGTCCTTCTTCCTGCTGGCTTCTGATAAAGTCAATGAGGAAGCCAGCAGGAAGTCAGAAATGGCAATCATATGACTGGGGAGTGCTATTACCATGCAGGATTTGCCTAATGCCAGCAACTGAAACTGCCACAACTGTCATCATAACCGAACATGGTCATTTAACATCACACTTCTCAGCCAGTGAGTATTGAGTATTGAAGATTTGTCTTTAAATGAATCCAAACTCCAATTCCTCTTTAGGACAATGATAGTTTATTCAATATAGTATCAAACAACAAATACTCTAATCAGGCAAGAATGGCTAAAAGCCAGGCAAGATCAGAGTTGGGTTTGAGTTTGCTCCCTTTCCTTTTATCACCATTATCATGAGACACACCCCAAAACACCCAGGCCTATACGCAGTTCTAATTCTGGCCACGCCTAACCCATTATCTTTAAATGCTATTCACCCTATAACATGTCTACATCTCTACCCTATTCTGACCCTCACTAACTAATCCCCACCTGGTGCCACCTTCACCATGTTTTAACCTGTCCTAATTACCACCTATATGTGCCCCAACCCCCATAACAATATGCACCACATCAATAAAGAGCCAGCTCCAGCAGCCCCAACTCTAACCTTCTCTCAGCCAGACCTTGAGTATTGAAGATTTGTTTTTAAATGAATCCAAACTCCAGCTCCTCTTTAGGATAATAATGGTTTATTCAATATAACATCAGACAACAAATACTCTAATCTGGCAGCAGCAGAGATAAGGTGACATGGCCAGCTGACTTGCTGTAAGACATATTCGGAGCTGATGGGCTCTGGGTGAACTTGGAGCCTGACAACACTCTAGGACCTTATCACTTAGTGAAAGAGTTGCTGGTTTCAACTCTTATTGAGTTGAAGTTTACCCCCTTAATTAAACACATCACACTAATTATTCTGTGAAGATCATTTGCAAAAGGTTGGGGCAGCCATAATGAGTAACAGCTGCAAAACAAAAACAGTCATGCCAAAGGAACAACCCTATACAATTTGTTGCTTCTTATATATAAAAAAAGAAATAATTTAGATTGAATGAAATATAACTTAAGCATAAAAGTGATATTTTTTCACAAATTTTACATAGGACCGGCAGGTTTATTTTGCCCTGCTGTTGTTATAGGAAAAACTTTTCTTTGAGAATGTGGGGTCTTTCTCTTCCTCTAAATGAGTACTTCTCCTAAAGTGACACATACCATCATCTGCCAGCCATACCCCTTTGGTTTCTAGACAGGTCAAACTTTGCACAAAAGAAATAAGTTTGACATCAAAACAAGGACAAGGTACTGTCAGAGCACTTCAGCCCTCCAGAATATTCCATTACAGATCTCAAAAATATCCATCTTGGAAAAAATAGATTTCCCCAGCATGATTGATTGAGAGATTGCTGAACACACATCAGAAAGTTTCAGGCTACACCATGCGTATCCAGAGTTCTTTGTAAACCCTTTGCACTGTCTTAAGAAGCAAGCTGTTCCATATTTGAGAATCTATTTTAAATCTAAAGCTAAAAGAGCAGTTGTCGTTTAAGCCATGCCTGCAGTTATTTATGTACTTAGGATGTACGAAGATGGGCAAATAAACGTTTCAGCCTATGAAATGTTATGTTAGCATGCATGCCTGAATTCTCTGCCATTAGGAAATATTCAGGCAAATGAAGCAGAGCTTACCTCAAGGCTCAGGTTGATTATTCTTATAGCAGTTTCTCACATGTGCTAGCAATTATGATATTGCTTGGTCAGTCCATTCTCTGATAGTGGCTGGTTGCAATGAACTGATATACTGCTGTCAGGAGCTAAGCTAGTACATGCACACATCATAAATTAGAATAATATGGCATGCAATGAAAGCAAATAAAACCACTCGTAGCTGTTTGTGATGGAAGTAAGTCATAGCACGTATAAGCAAAAATTTAATAGTATTTATTACTATTAGGACTTTTTACCAGGAAAATTGGTTCATTGGGATATTTATGAAAAGCTATAATTGTATGTACCATTTCTTAATGGGCATCCCCCCCCCCTTTTTTTGGTCACATAATTAAAAGGAAAGTACTTATATTCACCATCCCTAACAAAACTAATATGATCAATAGGGAATACTAACTGTGAAAAAGGATGATCAAGGAAATTATTCGTGGTGAGGATTATATTCATAATGATGTGTTCAACTAAGAAAAAAAAACCTGTTATTTGATAAACAATTCTTAGATCTTCTACCCATCTCCTGAGATTTGTTTGCTTATTAAAACAAAAATTTAAGTTTGCACAGTTACTTACAGAAAAGTACAATCAACATAGTGCATTTCCTCAGGTTTATAATCTAAAAACGCACAGCATGAATGGAAAAAGAACAAGAGGAAAACTCGGGATCCTCTAGTTAATGTTTCTTTATTCTCATAATTTCTAGCTAAGGTGGAAATCTACCTAGGTAGCCAGATGTCACCATTGCCCCCATAGCATACAGTTCCAATGGCTTCTGTGATTAGAGCATAGGGCCTTAAATCCATCTGATAAGAGCAACAGAAAGAAGAGATAAGAAAAGAGAAAAAATCTTGCCCTTCTTAGTTCAAGCATGCTGTTCCTGCAATGGCCAACTCGATGGCTAACACACTTGTCCTTATCATTGGTGTTCAGAAGTATACTGTTGAGCTACTGACATCAAAACCACTGCCCTTTACTAGCATTATTCTCTCCAATATTTTTGCAATACACTCCGAAACAGTCTTGCATGAAGTCAACATTTTCACTAAATGTTGAAAACATTTATATTATTTATGATCAGTCACCATCTGCGTAGACCCTATGAGCTCAGACCACCCCCATGGGCAAAGAAGCACTGCTAAATTTGGGACAAGCACTGCTAAAAATTTATTATTACTATTATTGCCCCAATGTGCATTATTTTACTCTGAAATGAATCAATTCTGACTGGACTTTTGTGCAGAGGGGAGGGTTAATTATTTTTCCTATGCAAATAATGCAATCTCTTCCCAACGAAATAGTAGCCATAAGTGGGAAGATATTAATTTTCACCAACAATCTAATAGAATCTCCTGTTTAATGTCTTAACCGTAAGAATTTAGGTACACAGCCCAAACAACACTATCAAAACACAGTAATTATATTTATTCATTTATTTCCCCACCTTTATTTTTACAAATAACTCAAGGCAGTGAGCATATCCAACACACTTTCTTCCTCCTATTTTTTCCCACAACAGCAATCCTGTAAGGTGGATTTGGCTGATGGAGAGTGACTGGCCCAAAGTCACCCACCCAGATTTCATGGTTAAAGTGAGATGAACTCATGGTCTTCTGCTTTCTAGCCTGCTGCCTTAGCTATAATACACAGGGGGAGAAGCAGGCAGATTCTTAAAATGACAGCTACATATTTAAAAGCAATCAAATGAGGAATCTAATCTATCATGTTGACGTAACAAGAAAAAAAAAATCTTTGTTCAAAATAACGTAGCAAAATTGTTCCTGGGTGGATTTCTTGAGTCGAACTTAATGTGCTCATCATAATAAAACAGATAGAATCAAGGACTATTAAAACTAAAAATTGTACATCTTTTTAAAACTGCAATGCACCAGAAAAGAATTAAGTTGTAAGCCAATGTAGTTGAGGAAGTTATATCAAAACCAATTCAAAAGGCTTCATTGTGGCATTACATTTTTGAGCAATGTTTTGGTTCTTCACTTGATAACTGTATTTCGATATAAGTCCGTCTTCATAGTGCTATTTTTCTGTTTTCTGTTGCCAAGGATTCAATCCCTTTTAAGCTTCTTACATGCTATAGAGTAAGTTTAGATATGAAATGCAAAAACCATTAATTAAACTTTTTTTTATTCTAGAGGCTGCAAAGCAATCAATATGAATATGCCTTAGTATTAGATCCACTTGACATGAAAAGTTGTTGTCGTTTTTTTCACTCAGTAGCAAATTATGATTTGCAATTCTTAGGCATATGCAATTCTTGAATTTTTGTATTGCTCATGAACTTTTGGGGATGACAGCAACCTGGTTTGCCAGATTTAGAATTAATGATATATTTTGATCCAGAGTTCCCCAAAAGACACCTCAAATAAAAACAAAATTATGTTTTTCCAGTTACATTTTAATGGGTCATGAGAAATGGTCTTGGCATCTTCTATATTTTTTGCTTACAATGATTCTGATATAATTATGCTTTGCAAGAATAATTGAATTTCTTTCTGTCAGTATGTAAACATCTAAAAGGTCCATATAATAATTCTGACGCCATTTGAGAAACTGTGTGCTAGATCTGCATACCAAGATCCAATCATCAGTATAAGACAAAAAAGCAAATATAAATAAAGAAGCCCAAGTCCCTTTTATAGCAATATTAGAATTTCCATTGTTTATTCTAAAGGAAAAGACCTCCCAAAAAGACAATGGTGGAAAGCAGGTGCTTGCCAAAGGGGTTCAGCACTTAGCTATGGAGGGTAGGGAGGGAGTGGGGACAGGGGCTAAACCACATTTTCTAAACTGCCAAGCAAAATATTTTCATTCATGAGTTCACCCAGCCTAAACATGTATCTAATCCTCTAAAACTGACAGCAGTTCAAAAAGCCAGCCATTCACTTCAAAGGAAAACGGACCTGGGGATTATTAGCATTATCACTTATCAAGAAATGTCCATTGGCTTTAGGGTCAAAAAGCTCCACTTAGCAAACCAAGGTAGTGACTCTATGTAACATTGTTAAAAGGATGGGAAATCTGACTCATCCAGTTCTGTCTCGTTCTGTGTCAAGGATTCAACAAAAGGACTGTCAAAAAAAACCCATCATTATAATAGGCAGGAAAAGTATTGTAGTCTATATAAGGCATCTGTAAACATTTTCAAAATTAACAATTAGGGGAAATATTATTTGTAATGTGTAAATCCCTATCACCAACTAAGATCCATAGAACAGTATAGCCATTAAAAAGAACGAAGGCATTTATTTCCCAGTATTCTAATGTACATATAAAAAACCCCGGCACATCTGGCCACAGTCTTATTTTCCTACAGTCACAAATGCACAAAATTCTTCCAAGCATTTGGCCAAAGTAAACTTCACAGTCAAAAAAAGAGAGAACTATCCTTCTGTCTTTTTCAGTTTTAGACTGGAAGCATTTAGAGGAATTGGGAATTCAATTAGCAAGAGCAAGAGCACTTAATGTACCACTTCATAGTGCTTTATCTCTCTAAGCAGTTTACAGAGTCAGCCTATTGCCCCCAACAATCTGGGTCCTCATTTTACCAACCTCAGAAGGATGGAAGGCTGAGCCAACCTTGAGCCGGTGAGATTTGACCTTCTGAACTGCTGGTAACAGGCAGCCAGCAGAAGTTAACATAAGATAAATATAAAATGATATTTGAACAGAGTTATGAAGTGAGGAAAGGTGTTTCTTATATTTAGCTTTAAACTGTTCCAACAAGATATCCACAAGAAAAGCAATGCAAAATATGAATTACAAAATAAATCCATTTGTTTCCTCTAAATCATTAGAAATGTGAAATTAATTCAATAGACATTTGCAACGCCATGGGCTCATTTGCTTCTGAACAATACTTGAAGCTTGAATACATCTACTTAAGAGATAATTGTTTCAGTGAGGCTATTGCCCAAGAAGTTGCATATAAACTTAATGACTTTGGACTATACAGTACAAATTGCTGGAAATAAGACATGAATGGATCTAGGATCCAAGAAAGATCAGATTAGGAAGGATAAAATAAAGATCTAAATGCAACGATACAAGAAGGAATGAGAAGGTGCTTCCCAACTAAGCTTTCACCTAACTTCTCCTAAAAATCGCATAAATTCATTTACAGAATGTTAAAGAAACATTACAGTGTTTATAGTAGGATTTCAATCTTTTCAACTATTTCAACTAAATAGTTTTTCAACTACCACAGAAGAAGTATTAAAGGGCTTCTTCTATTTTTACCAGATGAGAGTTTTCTGAAAAATAGGGAACATAATACTGAAATTATGAAATGTCATAAAAGTATCTTCCTCCCTGTAATTAACAGTGTGTGGATAACTACATTGATTATTTAAAAAATTGAAGATATTAAAGAGCTCATAAATGAATTCATTTACCTATGTATGGATTAGTTCTATTTTATATACGGATAAAGAATAGTCATCAACTTCCAGCCCAATAACTTAAATTATGGACAGACAATTTTTAATGTTTAAGATTATAATTTGTATAGAGTGTGGAATATGTTTGTGTTTATTTGCATGATACATTGATTGATCTACTTTAATCTATTTTATCTTAAAAAATAAGAAGTAATAGTAAAAGCTGAATTTTGGCTCTGGATTCATTGTATGAGGAACCATCCAACTAGAAATATACTCAGTGTTTAAGGACTTTCCATAACAGGCACTCTAACTTGTTTTCTGTAATTTAATTCTCTTGACATATTATATAATTTTATTTCTAAATACAATATATCTAAATTGTACCTGAAAGTTTAACATATTGATGCATACATTTTCTTGCATTCTACAATTCATGCAAAATATGCAAACAATTTCTCCCCATCCTCTCATTATTGGGAATATGGAATTTCTTATTGAACAATCTGATAATTACAAATTGTCTTTAAATAAAAAAATAACACTATAATATGCACACAAAAGGGTGTCTTCATAATGATTTACATTTATATGAATGGTTTTATAATCACTACAAAACACTAACCCTATATCCAAAAAGAATCACTATTTGTTAGTATCATATTTAATATTCTGATTTTAGTAAAAGAAAA
This sequence comes from Pseudonaja textilis, assembly GCF_049901715.1. NCBI lineage: Eukaryota > Metazoa > Chordata > Lepidosauria > Squamata > Elapidae > Pseudonaja > Pseudonaja textilis. The sequence goes on from NC_141991.1 coordinate 77,738,744, forward strand.
CTGCACTATTATTTAAATTTACCCAATAAATGGGTTTCTATTAATAATCTTGCCTCCTCCTTAAAATGTGAGTCTTGATCTTACATTAATTGTAGAGGATAATTAATTGCCAGAAATTGACAAGTAAAATTATATTTCTTTGCAGTAAGATCCGAATTTTGATATATAAAAGATAACTAGTTTCTTTCATTCTTAATATTGTTCAGCAGAAACAGAAATATTTATTCATGAAAAGCCATTTTCCTTTTTTTCAAATCCTAAATTGAATTTCCCCCAGTTTCACCACTTAGAGCTTAATGGGATTTTTTTTGTCTGTACAAAGAGTTATGAGGCCAAAGTGACCTGTTCTATCCCAATATGACTCCATTTCTTGGCTGTCCTGGAACTCAGACAGAAGATCCACTATGTTGGGAATGAGATGGCCTCAGGCTTACAGCAAACATGGTTTACTTTGCATCTATGTAATTTTGCTGGCCATTGATCATCAATAAATAGTTCCATAAGAAAAAAGGGGAGGAGGCTATATCAATGCCCCATCCAAACTCTTCCTTCACTCCACTGCCTTGTCCTTGAAATATGCTGAAATCATAGTTAAAATATGAGTTTTTGAAACTTCAAAGATAACACATTCATTAAAACAATGGCTGCTAGAAGCCCTGAATGATTCAGTCATTAATTTAAAAAAAAAAAAAGGGGGGCTTAGATTAGTTTATCTTATCAGTGAAATTATTCCGGAAGGGGGACCTCTGTGCCCACATCAAACTTCCTTTTTATGATTCAGTTGGGTGGTAAAATATAGAAATATCTACCAATTGTCCCTGCCATTCACGAGCTGTTGGCCAAATTCCTTTTCAACATAGTCTATATAGAATATTGTACTTAAAAACACTAGTTTTCAGAAGACAAACACAGAAAAGATATGTCAACGCCCAATAGTCCTTTGCCCATTTCTTTCTTCATTGGCTGACTTACCTTTCTATCGAAATAAACAATCTGGATGCAATTTTTAAGAAATCCGCCCACCTGTGAAAAAAGGAAGGGAAGCTACACATCAATAATTGCCTTATTGTTGCACTGCCAAAAAAATAGCATCCTCTACAATGCAGAATTCATGAGTCACAAGGTTTTATTAAAATAAATGTCAGTTGTCAAACATACAGTTTAGAGATCTACTACAATTTATTTGTCCAATGTCAGGAATGTGTATTATGATTATCTCTACGAACAGGATATTTTGAAGCTGAAGCTGCTTCATGAGATATTGTGTTCCTATATTCTGGTCAGATACTTGGCTCAGGTGAGACTGTATAAATGATGTCAGGTGCTTGAAATTTTGCCAAAAGACAGATGCCAATCAAGATGTACATCTAATGTACAGTAGCAATATGTGAAGGAAAGTTTTCTTAATTGTTGGGGAAGAGGAGGTACTGAGCCTTATCACAGTGACTGGGAATTATTTGCTGAAATAGATTAAATCTCATTGTCTGGTCCATTTTTATCTATTAAATGCATTATACCAATTGTCTATTTTATTATATTGTCCTTTTACATGTTTAATCCAGAATTCTATTTTGACATTGCCACTAACCATTATAATCTAATCCAAATGGCTAAAAACATTTCATGACAATTATAAAAAGCAGTGCAGGTTAAAAAAAATGCAATACTGAAAAAAATGCAGAGCAATAACTCAGATAACTCAGAATTTTACTGTATACAAATCATACTAATGTTCTGAAATTTGGAAGAGATGTTTATCTCAACTGTTAAAAAGTCTTCATTTTTATTACTATCTCTTTAGCGGTCAGCATAATTTATAGATCCTACCTCATGCTGCTAGGATATGTAGGGAAAAACTGAGAAATTGAAGCTTGACAAATTAATGCACCCAACATTTTGCTTTATTTTTATGCTGTGACAGAATAATATTTCCTGTCTGTCCAACAATGTGAATCTAAATTCTAGGGATTTTAATAACCAATTAGTATTATAGATGCCAATTAGAAAAAAGACAGTAACAAAATCTTAAACAGGAAAATGAAAGGTTAATTTGCCATTCCTACACTATTTCATAAGCAATTTTAAAATTCCCCTTCTAGGAGTTTTATATAAATCTGAGGTGATTACGATCAATCTCTTTTCACAGTCCTGACAAAGATAATTGCTCTCAGTTATTAGATCTGACAGAAGTTTCAAGGAACAGTAGTTAACTTATACACTTTAAAAACTCTCTTTAAAGAAGGAAAAATGAGAGGATGCTAGAATGGAAGACTGAAAAATTCAGTTTTAAGAAAATAAAGCACAACTATCAATATTATTTCATTTGGTCAAAAGGATTTAAAAGATTTGGGTGTATGACTTTCTAATTACATATTTTTAAATGTCTGAATGACATGTCTCATGAAATGTCAAGTCACATTTCATGCCCTTAAATATATCATCAGTTTTAGGGGAAAGTATCACCTAAGTTTCTAAATAAGCAATCACTAGCTTTTGGGAAAAGTCAAGGCAGCACACAATTCAGAAATAAAGTCCTAGTTCTCTTCCACCCACAATAAGAACTATTCATTCTAAGCTGGGTGTAGATATAATATTTATTATCTACATACTATGTATGGGAATACATCAACCAAATACATGAAATTCAGCACATATAGTTCCGTATTTCTGGATTACACTCACATGGATATGCAGGAAAAGAGGATCATTACTGATATCGAGTCAACCTTTACAGGATGGTAGAAAATGAGTATCTTATTTCCAACATTTATTAAGTAGAGATGTGATTGTTCTTACAGAAAAGTCTGCCAGCTACCTACCATAGGAACAGTTTGATAGTAAAACCAATTACTAGGAAGGTGGTCAGCTTTCCTTCACTGGATATGTTTAAGCAAAAGATAGAAAGTCATGTGTCCAACAGGCTCTAATTTCAATTCCTGTTCTGAGCCAGGGGCCTAAATTTGTTGGTTGTTTGTAGGTTTTTCAATTCCTTCCAGCTGTATGCTCTTGAGGCTCTTGTGTTCAGTCTGATGCAGGTGTGTGAGTCATAAGCACAATCACTCAAAGCAGGAAAGCTCCAAGATTACTGAAATGTAGAAAGTGTACACACACACACACACACACACATTCAGCTTGGAATCCAGCATAACATTTACAAAACATGAAACTGTGTGTAGATCGGTATTTATACATACACACACATACAAACACACACTATTCACATGGTCTCAAATCCTGCAACAACACAGAATGAGAATCAAAGATATAAACTGGGCAGAAAGACAGAACCAGAGAGGTAAAAACAGGATATAAAAAATTGGGCACCAGCCCAACTAACAAATAGAAGCCTGAACCAGCAGTAAATAGGGTGAGCCTACCTGAGAGTTTAGACCTCAAAGGAAGGAGAACTTTAAGCCACAACATTTTTAAAATGAGGAAACAGATTATCAGGTTTTGCAATCAACTGATTACCAGGACTTGCCAAATCCTTTAAAAGCATTCCCAGCCCACCAAAACTGTTTCAGGGGAGCGACATTTGCAGTTTGGATTTTAAGATGATTCTAAGTTTACAAGGGAGTGTTTATGGCTTCCAAAGGGAGCATCTTCCCTATCTATTAGAAGGGACTGAGCATCCCTTAGCAATTTTAATAGAAATGATGGGGGTTGGCTACATTTTTCCATACATACGATCTACACAGAGTTTCATGTTTTGGAAACGTTAAGCTGGATTCCAAGCTGAATAGATCCATCCCCTCTCCAAATCTGTTTTTTTAACTGTCCAGCAAATAGCTTGTGAAGGAAAATTGCAGACAATTCACAAAAGTAAATAACTCATTTGATTTGAAGCTGTTCCTGCACCTTTTTAAAAGGATTGCTAATTCTTTTCCCCCCAATTCCCTATAATGTATCTTTATGCCCTTGCCTGCACATCTATGTCACAGACCTTCACACATTCCTTGAGAATTCATCCTATTAATTTACTGTTATATCCACTCAGGTTTAATTACTCCTTTGTGTGTGTGTGTGTGTGTGTGTGTGTGTCATTTCTAGAAGCTTACTAAATACATATATAGCTGTGATTCATAATCTTGTAAATGTTTACTTAACTACACTATATTCCGACAGGTAATCCAATGTAGCAATTGAATCTGCATCTATATTATGTTTAATAAGCATGAGGTGTGACTGCACATTTGGGGGGATGCAGTTTGATGATGTGTTTTTCAAGCATTACTGGACATACCTTACCAAATGGAAAGCACAAGGTACAGATTCTGAAATCCACAGCTTTAGGGCCAGAGAGCCACAACAGTAGGGTCCAATTACAGCAGCAAATTGGTCCATTACTGTTTGAGGAAAATGACTGCTGCTAGTAATTACTGCTAATCCACTAATGAGCAATTGTTTGCTGCAAGTTCTTAGAGGTGAGCCTAATACTGTGAATACAGTACAATAGAGTAGCTTCCCATCTCCACCAAAAGACCCTCCTTGCTTCTGCTAAATCAACTTAATTGAATGGATGCTTACTTAGCAAATGTATTGTGAATGTGCTTCATATAGGCCTCTTTTAATAGAAACATGATCTTCTGCAGTTCAGGTTTTCTTCACCTTAAGGCAACTCTGAAAGACAAGAAATCAGGTGCTGATTAATTTGTTATTTTAGGGCCATTGTATGCATTGGGGCTTTTCTTCCCTGAGGATAGTTGGCAAGATTTAAGGGGAAAAAATCCAATAGTTTTGAAATCTGTAAGACCAAGGTAGATGAAGCCCAGTAAAGAATTAGGATATGCTTAATTCTGACTATGCTGAATAATATCCTCCTTTTTAAGTTTGCATTACATATGCTGATTTGAAATGACTCCAAATACAATTTGGTTTAAAAACAAAACTAATAAACCCATAAGCTCATAAAGTCAGAAATATTTCCTGTAATAGATCAACCTTTGGGCTTGAACTGAGATCTAGTGTGGGAACTTTATAGAGTACCCTGAAAGGATGTCAAATGGAAATGAAATGACTGTCTGGGCCAAATCTGATATAAAGTTAAATAAGTCATTTCAAGTGCTTTAGTTCTCTTTGCAAATAAAATTAGAACATGTTGCACACTTCTGTAGTTATACTTCCATGAGTCATCTTCTTCATAGATTGTTGAGCCTACTAAAACACAAGATTCTACTCTATTTATTTTCAGTTTAAGGACATATTTTAAAATGTGGATTTATCCTTGCTCCTACTGAAGAAAGAAAAAAAAATAATCACCATTCCATTTTTTTTAAAACAAATGGCTATTTATTCTGATCCTGCTATGGTTATGCAGAGTGTGCATCCTAATAAGAATTGTTTATTCCTTGAGGCAGAGTGCCACATTTTCTGGAATGTGAGATGAATATCCAGTGTAACTAAAAAGAACTTCAAAAATTATTTGAAAGAAGTGCTTTTGACTTTATGCAAATACAGTGTGTCCCTGCTACTTCATTGTAACCTGTTGTAAAATATTGTGTCTGCTTTAAGAATTGTATTAACTCTTAAAGTTGTGTCTGCTTTAAAAGTGGTATTAACTTGAGTCACTACATTGATAAAACAAAAGAATGTTTTATGGAACAGCAAAGATGTGCTATGTTTTAAGAACATTTGAAACACTACATTATTTTTTCAGTATTGCACAGCCTTATTCCTGAAATGACAGGAGCACCATAAAGATTCATATTCTCTAACAATAATAGATGCAAACCTATATAAAGGACAATGGCTGCATCATTTATATCAGAAACCTGATGTAGTTTTCCTAACTTGCATTTGTATGTCTATCTGATATAGGTTTTTTTTAAGCTTGCTTTTTTTTTCACAGTCCGTTTTCTGTCAACAAAAGAAAGGAGCAAGTTTTTCATTTCTGGCAAGATTCCTAGACATTTAGCAATCCTACAATAGGCAGAAAATCAATTAACTAAATTAACCTAGGTTACCACTCACAGTACAATTTAAGACTCAAATAAATATTTTTTCAATAATTTTATTATGGATTATAATTTTACAATTATAAAATTATACAATTACAAAATCTAGGAGATATAAACAAAATAAGAAGTGGAGAAAAGGAAAAAGAAAGTGAAAGATGAAAATAGAAAAAGAAAAAAAGAACTCTATCCCCAGCAACTATAATCATCTTTAGGCCGGTCACACGCTCTCCATCCTAGGAAGGAGGCAATGGCCAGCCACTTCTAAATGTCAGCTCATAAAATATTTCTCTGATCTTTTTAGAGTTGCCAACAGAAAGGGAGGGGGGATCGGTGTAGCAGCTTGCAAAACCGAAACTGCATTCCATAAATGTTTTCAAAGATAGTAACTAGGTGACTGAAGTTTCTAACTGGAGAGCATGATTTATGACTCTTGGCTATGGATGTGTCACATTGGAGAATATGAATTACAGTACACCCAGGGGGTAGGGGGGAAACCAAGGTCAAGGGTGACAATGAATTATGTGTCTCAGAGTCGGCTACATCCAGGCAGTGCAGGCATGTTAATTCTCAATAACTCCTTTTTAAATTTTGGAAGTTGACTTGAGACTCATGATTTAAATGGGGGTAACTGCCGGAATCCTGACACTATAATCTAGCCAAAAAATCTGCAGAGACTAATAATAATTAATAGCAGGATTCCACACTGGCTTGAAGGAATAAAAACAACAGCAAAAATCAAGTTAAGAGGAATAAATTTAATGTATCATATTAAGTGCTTGGTGTTATATTATCCTTTTTATGGTGATATTATTACAATTAAGTTAAATATGTTGATAATTATTGATACAACTCATGATTTTTTAAAATGTATATTCTTATTGTATGTTGTACTGGAAGCTGCTGAGAGTCATATAGCCATCTAGAAACCTTGAAAATAAATGCATAAACCCTTTCCTCAGTAATTCAGCCTATTCTGCAATGGCTAATTGGGAGCGGTTATGCTAATACAAATTTCTTTTTTCTTGTTGGCTAAAGCAACACACATGCTACTTCCAGGATAATTCTCTACCTATTACATACTACAGTATGTCTTCTGAGATTGGTCATGAGCAAAGGAAGGATGGAGCTATTTATGCAGATTTCTAAATTTATGCGGCCAAACTATCCATGTATTTGATCTCCCCCAAACCTATAAATAAGCTCTGATTCTGAAGAAACATAACAATAGAATGATCTGCAATTGATTTGAATAAGTGCAAGGACAAACTAGCTTGTGTTTTATTCCCAATCATTTCAGGGCCCATTACACTTTTTATTGAAAAAAATGTTAGGCATGCTTGCTTTGAGCAAGACAAACAATTTCAATGCTCTAAAATCAGCAGTGCAACAACTTGTGCTTATTCAGTCCAATATTTTTAAGCTCCCTTTCTTAAGATCTGCTTTCTTGCAATGATATCTGAATACATGTTAATGATAATAACATATCATGACAAACTGCATGGATATTTATCCCAGGTTTGGTACAGGAAATCATACCACAACATGGAAATTCATTTGGCATGACTTACACCATGAGAGTACAATTATGATACAGACCTCTGCAAAATATATGGCCTGGATTAAAGGCCTGTAAATACTTTTAAACAGAAAATTCATTCTGGTCCGATTCCAGCAACTGCTTAGAAGAGACACTGTGTAATCTTACTGACCACGGTCTTTGAGGCTAAGCAACTTTTGCAACACCTAGATGAACAAAAGAAATTAAAAGAAGTAAATAGAGGGAAAAGGAGGTCTTATTAAATCTACTTTACACCAATACCATTCACTATGTATCTTGTAACTTTCTACCCTTGCATTCATTTATTGCTTTTTGTTTGTAGTACTTCTTCCTTCTCTCTTTTTATGGACCTCAACGACTTCATCCACCCATAGCTTTCTGGGACTTCCTCATGATCTCAAGACATTCACCCTTCTTTTATGTGTTAGTTTTGCATTTGATCCTCATTTATTTTCTGTGACCAAACTACCTCAATGTACTTTTTTCATATTGGTCATATTTGTATTCAATTTTCATTCACTCTGCACCCATTCATTTTTGATCATGTCTCTTCTTGTTTTACAACATATGCTTTTTAAATTAATACATCCCCATCTCATGCAGTTTCCAGGTTTCCCTTGACATGCTCAATTCTCAGAATTAATCAGAATAGAGCTGGAAGGGACCTTAGAGATCTTCTAGGCCAGGGGTCACCAACTTTTTGGACCTCAGGGACCACCAAACTCATAATTTTAAATCCCAGGGACCACTAATATAAATTTTGACTGACAGTGGCTTACTGAAATTGATGGAAGAGAGAGAGATCTGATCTAACCTCTCTCCCTCCCTCCCTCCCCCCCCTTTCACACACTCACACACACTCACATAATCACACATAAAGGCAGGGTTGGAATTCAAATTTCTTAATAACTGGTTCTTGGGCATGGCCTAATTTGTGTGTGTGGCTTGGTGGGCATGTTACTGGGTGGGCATGGCTTGTATGTAAATATTATAAATATTTATGTAAATACTGAATTTTTTATAGTAAAAAGAGCAACTTTTACCCAAAATCAGGCAAAGCAGGCAGGCAGATTGTGTTGCTCACAAAATCACAGACTCATTCAGAGATCTATCTTTCTGCCCTCAGCTACTTGAACTGAATAATAGAAGCTTCAGTCCTAAGGAAGGTTCGGCTCTGCTTAAAGATCTAAAGATTAGTTAGAAAGCAAGAAATCCAATGTTTTCCTGCTTTCCAGCTAACTTAAATCTCCCAGCACAGCAGAACAGCTGATGCTCAGGGGGGAAAAAGGGAAAATAACAACTTAGCAGGCAAGTTTGCCAGGTAAGGAGTAAGTGGGTGGGGGGTTCCCGCGGGCCATGTGGCCAGTACAGCCTTGTATTCCCACACAGCCTGGATTAATTGCTTTGGGGGGTACTCTGGGGGTAACATTTCTCTACGGACCACCAAAATTTTCTTGCAGACCATCAGTGGGCCACGGCCCACCAGTTGGCAACCACTGTTGTAGGCCAACACCCTGCTCAGACAGGAGCCCCTATAACATTTCAGACAAGTGGCTGTCCAGACTTACAGTGATGAAGCACCCACTGTCAACTCTTGAAACCACTCTAGTTGAAGCCATATTTTTCTCTGCTTCATTTTGTAGTTGCCATGTTATGAAGAGGGTAGGGGACTTATGAAATGTGGAATGCTTTCCTCTAAAATGCCTCTAAATAAGGCTCATGAGAACCAAGGCCAACTCAGCGTGCCCTAGCAACGGCAAGAGAGAGTGCTGAAAAGTTCATCACCTGCTTGGTTGGCTCACATGACCTGTGATACAAGGGGTGTGGCCAGTATCTATTCTTTAATTATACCAAAGTGCAGGAATTATTCAGAATTGGTTTTACATTTGATTGTGCCAATATGATGTACCCAGTAAACAGGATCTTTGAGAAAGCTATGACCTCAGAGTCTTGAACTGATTGGGAGCATTACTCAGAACCATGACACCCACAAATTCTGACAGCAAGCTGTTCTACTGGTTAAGTGTTCTCACTCTGAGGAAGTTTGTCCTTAATTCCAAGTTGCTTCTCTCCTTGATTTATTTCCATCTATTGTTTCTTGTCTTGCCTTCTTGTGCTTTGAAAAATAAGTTGACCCCCTCTTCTTTGTTGCAGCCCCTCAAATACTGGAATACTGCTATCATATCACCCCTAGTCCTTTTGTTTTATCTAGACTAGCCATAGCCAATTCCTTGAACCATTCTTCATAATCTTCATAAGCATTCTTAATCTTAGTTGCTCTTTTATCTGCATTTTTTCCAAAGTCTCAACATCTTTTCACTGCATATAATAAAGTGAGCAGAAACCCACACTTACATGTTTTCTTATTTTGACCCACCATTGTTCTTCACAACCAATCACAGCAGTAAACTTATTTCAAATCATTTTCAAAGCAAGCATTGATATTACAAGGAGAAAGCAGGTGAGATTTCTCTGAGATAAGAAGATGTGCAGGAGAATGAACATGAATTTCAAGCTTCTCCTTTAATTATCAAAAACTGATTAATCTATTTAATCTAATTAATATCAATTATTGCAAATGATTGCCATGGTCTTGATGTAAAGAGAAGTCCTTCAATCTGACCAAACATGGATAAAGTGTAAGCACAGTGCTTAAATGCAAAAAAATAATTAATAGTTACTTGTTCCATTTGGTTCTAAAACAAATCTTTGCCAAATGTTATCGATATTTGCAGAAAATTATAGATTGCAAGGGTATAAAAACTAAGCAATTCCAAGCCCCAGAGCAGGAACAAAAGGCACATCTTGTCTGTTTTGAAGCAGACACTTTCACAAAGAATGAACACATACCCAAATTGAACTGCATAATCCAATTAGGGACAGAGGTCAATCCTGATACAGTTCCTGGCAATTGCCTTTTGCTGCAGCTAGTTTTGAGTTCATTGTTCCTAACTTTATAGATTGAAAGTGTGAATAAAAATAAAGAATTGTTATTCACCACTTCCAGTGAAGCATGACTATGGTTGCATTTTCGCATTGGAAAAAGAGAACATGCGTTTGTCACAGTTTTATTTATTTATTTGTCAAGGGATTATAAGATAACAGGTATAAGTATAAACATAGTTATGAATACATGAAATGGGTACATATAAGAAAAATAAAAAGAAACAATAGGACAGGGATGGTAGGAACACTGGTGCGCTTATGCATGCCCCCTACAGACCTCTTAGGAAAGGGGTGAGGCCAATAGTAGACAGTCTAAAGTTAAAGTTTTGGGGGTTTGGGGAAGAAACCACAGAGTCAGGTAGAGTATTCCAGGCATTGACCACTCTGTTGCTGAAGTCGTATTTTCTGCAATCAAGTTTGGTGCAGTTTACCTTGAGTTTGTATCTATTGTGTGCTCTTGTGTTGTTGCGGTTGAAGCTGAAGTATTCATTGACAGGTAGGACATTGCATTGTATGATTTTATATACTATACTTAGATCGAATCGAAAGCAGTGTAGCTCTAGGTTTTCTAGGACTAGAATTTCAAGTCTGGTGGCATAAGGTAGTCTGCAATGAGTAGAGGAGTGGAGAACTCTTCTTGTGAAATATTTCTGGACTTTCTCAACTGGGTTCCAGACTGATGAGCTGTATTCACGTATAGGTCTAGCAAATGTTCTGTATGCTCTAGTTAGTAGTGTGATATTACCGGAAAAAAAGCTATATAGGATTAGGTTAACAACTCTTAATGCCTTTTTGGCTATGGAGTTACAGTGGGTTCTAGCACTTAGATCATTAGAGATGAGTACTCCAAGGTCCTTGACAGAGTTTGGATCCTCAACAAGGTCTTGATCATTCAGCTTGTATTTTATTTTCTGACTTTTTTTGCCGATATGTAAGACAGAGCATTTATTTGTTGAGATTTGAAGTTGCCATTTGTTTGACCATTCTGATACATAGTTGAGGTGTTTTTGAAGGGTAGCAGTATTGTCGGTGGTGTCGAATAGCTTTACATCATATGTGAAGAGAACACAGTTGCTCTTAATATGATCACAGAGGTCATTTATGTAGAATATGAAGAGAGTTGGTCCTAGAACACTGCCTTGGGAGACACCACTGATGACAGGTACAGAATTTGATAGGACACTCCCAATTTTGACCATTTGTTGTCTGTTTGACAGGAATGCTTCTATCCAGTTATGCAGGTGTCCAGAGATAGCATAGGATTTTAGTTTTAGGAGTAGTTTGTCGTGTAACCACTAGTTTTGAATTCATTGTTCCTAACTTTATATATTGAAAGAGTGAATAAAAATAAAGAATTGTTATTCACCGCTTCCAGTGAAACATGACTATGGTTGCATTTTATGTTGGAAAAAGAGAATGTTTGTCACAGTTGTAACAATGGTCTTTTAAAAAAATGAGAGCAATAATAGCCAAGTGTTTTCTAAGTGAAAAAAAAAAAGATTGATTGATAGGAGCAGGAGAAGAAATGGACTTATGCAATAATGACTGCTTTGACTTAGAAATGCACACCTTTCTTTGGCACATGTATCATGCCACATTTCCCAGGTGTAAGATTGACGTCAGATTGGATTGTAATTGAGAGGTCAATTTACACTTCTCTGGTCCTTAAAATTCTTCTCAAATCCCCCAGATAAGCTTGAAATGTTTTGGAATAAAAGGGGGCCATCCACAATTTACACACATTGAAACATTCCATACGATAATAAATCTGACTTGCTCAAGCCAAATATATGGGTAAACAAATTATTCTCTATTCATATAGTATAAATGTTTAGATTCTGACATTGCCCTCCTCTCCGCTCCCTAGAATTGGCTTCCACAAACATGGAAACAAAGAAGCCAGTGAAATATTTTTGTTTTTATATTGTGTTTATGCTATATGTGTATTTAGTTGTTGTTGTTTTTTATCATTCTTTCCAGAATGAAACAAAACAAAAATACCTCGGGGGAGTGGGGGAGCTGTTCAAGTTAGAATCCCAGTCTTAATTAGGATAAATGCAAAATTACCTCCATATAGCTTTCTGTTTAAGGCTCATTCACTTCACAACCTAATTCTGATGTTGTGGACCATCCCATGAATTTTGTTTCCTTGTTTGCTTTCAGCCCAGATATTGGTGTTAGAATTTGAAGTTCACATGAATGTTAACATCTGGGTTTGGCAAATTTCCAAATGTTAATGGGTTATGCCAGGAGCTGGTTTATAGGGAAGGCAATGCAAATACAAATCCGAAAACATTTGCTAGAGAAACACAAACAAACATATAAGTAAGTTCCCATGCACATGCCATGATAGTGGCTGTCATTCAAAACTTTCTGTGTGGTCTGAATCCACATACACGGAACTCTTGAACGAGATGAACTGGTCTACCTTGGCTTCAATGAATTGCATGGACTCATTCATTTGAGTACATTTTTATATGTTACGTCTTGGAAGCTCCATTGGTGACCATGGGTTGGCTATAAGGTAGTTTTTAGATATTTATTAAATAAAGATTGAATATCATGCATAGTGCCAATGGACTGGATCAAAATCTGATATCAGTCAGCTAATGTAATGATGGATAGAAGAAACTGCTCTCCAATGAGTCAGACTACTGGTTCACCTCACCCACTTTCATCAACATTCACCAGCAACAACTCCTTAAGGAATGAATTGCAATAGGAGTTTTCAGTAGACATACATACAGTAGAGTCATTTGCAATAAATCTTTGATATAACAGAGAAATCCTTGATTTAAATGGAGAAGTTTAAACAGAAAAAAAAACATTCCTTGTAGCTGAAGTTAGTAGGTGTTAGGCATTAAATGAAGGGTTTACTGTACTTATGAAATTTCATTTTATCAGATTGGCACATCACAATCTGGTACTTTTATGAGTAAAGGCAGCACTTTGCTCCTTGAAAGAAAGCTGGGATGCAAAAGGAATGAATCATCATTGCAATCTGGAATATCACGTTTCATCCTCTATTTTTCACAGCAGTAACCTATTTGCATCTCTCAGATTCTTAAGTAAGACTCATTTATGGTCTTAAGTGGTATCTGTGAAACCAATTTCACTGTCCTTTCTTCTTCAGTTATTTTGAGTTCTCATTCAGAAGACTTAAGAGGTATGCTACATTAAACACAAGTTACTTGGGCCTTTTTTCCCCCATTTCTAGGTTAGATTCTCTTTCAAAAAATAATTCAGATGTAATTTAATCTTCCCAACTATATTTGTAGAAAGTTATCAATCATGTAAAATTATGCTATCTCTTGCTAGCTATTAGATAAAACATTATTTAACCACAGAAACCTAAAGCTGCCATGGAAATAGCGCACAGCATTGGTGGTATTATTCCTATTACTGGGAGCACCTTAAGAAGACAATGGACAATCAATTGGATTTTGTATTGATCCACAAAACCCTACAGATTATAAAAAATAATAATTTTGTGATGGCATACACACGCTTAATACAAGTAGCATCTAATAAGTATTTTCCCCTTTAAGGTCTATGATTCTCTGATAAAATTCTCCAATAAATTAGATATCTATGCTTCATTCATTAAAACAGCCCTACTTTATGTAGGGGATTTATGAGGTTTATGTTGATATCAATGCTGGCTTGTGTGTATGTGCTATGTTATCATCCCAAGGAGCTGTAGTTCTGCACAAAACCCAACTTACAAGCAAGTTAGTTTCTATTTGGTGCTGCTTCATAAAACCTCTATTTTTGCAGATTGAAAAAAAAATATTTCCACCATCACTTGCATTTTCCTGGCTCAGGTGCAGGAAAGCGCCGGTAATAAATTACAAGAACTACTCAGAAGGTACATTGTACCACAGAAGGTTATGATATCTCAGGAGGCTGTGAGGGAATCCTTCCAATATTTGGGTCTATGTGAACACATGTAGTTTATTAGAGGATGTATTGCTGTATTTGATTATATTATTTAATTCATAGTCTCATATTACTTCGGCAATAATGGTTATAATGCTGATTTTGTAAGTCTATATTAAATTTGTTTGAATGCACTGTATTATGACTGTCACCATATGAGATGATGGTTCAGGAAGAAAAGCAGGTTCAGAATAATAATCCAAAATAGACTTTACGGTTTTCGGTTCCATTTAAGTCGCATTCAGTGTATTGTCCTAGATATTCATAGTAGCAGAATATCAGTATGTTCAATCTTCAGAGAAGAATTCTAAACGGAGAGAAGATGGACATGTTTACTGTCAAAAAGGGCAACTGTCTGGACTCCACTGAACCTGAGAGCTGTGTTCCGCTGCAGGTGTCCATTTCAAACTATGATGATGCCAAAATGACAACACATGTGTCTTAACTGCATGCTGAAAGTTCTGCCCTTTATAATTGTGCTATGACAGCACACACCACCAGTATGCACAGGGAAGAGAATGTGGCACAATTTTTGCAATGCATGTTTCATCGTTCCTCTCTTTTCTTCTCAAGCCAATGAGCTTAGTTGTCAGATTCCAGCAGCCTTCTGTAATCTGCTACTCCAAGAATTTGGGGGGGAAAATCAAACAAGTTTAATATTTGTTCTTTCCAAATATTTATAAATTTATAAAGTGAATCTGGCTTCGCCATTGACTTTGCTTGTCAGAAGATTGCAAAAGCTGATCCCATGACCTTGGGACAGTGTAGCCATCATAAAGCTGAGACGGTTGCCCAGGATTCTTAATTTTGATCACATAACTATGGGGATGCAGGGGTCATAAGTGTGAAAAATGGTCATAAATCACTCTTTTCACTGCCATTATAACTTTGAATGGTCACTAAATGAACTGTTGTAAGTCGAGGACTACCTGTATACTCTTCAAAATACTTTAATAATAGATATAGAAAATATAATCCCTTCTTTCTTTTAGTAAACGATTTGATATTAAAGATACCCAGCTACCTTTTGACTCCAGTGATCTTTTTCAAAATCCAAATAGTTCACTTATGTTATGGAGACACCTTCTTCCAAAACTACACTTTTGCCAGACTGTGGCAATAGTTTCAACAGAATTTAGGAAACATTTGAGAACATAATTTAAGCAATTTCCAAAGGTGTTTTGGAAATGCTTTTCTTCAAGACTTGCTTCCAAGAATGACCCTCTCTGGATGACATCTTTTTTTTTTCAGGTGGGGAATAATAGCACAGCCTTAAAAACAAATTTGGCATCTCCTAATAGCCTACTGTTTGAGGAGGTACTGAAAGCTTTCTGGGAATAGCTTAGTTTATCCCTAATGTGTGTGCAGTGCAAATTTAAAAAAAATTAGTTCTGCTAGTTTTTAAGGATGAATTGATCTACATAACTTAAAATCCATTCACACCAGGCTCTGCATTGCTAAAAGCATGCTTATGAAGCAACGTGCTAAGTGACCTGGAAAAATACACAGTAAACAAGAATCTTGTCTATACAGAACCCTTGCATTGTATCATCAATCTGAGTTGCATGGGGATCACAATGAATGAGGAATTATTGACTTATTTCTGTACATAATTCCACCTAAGATGAGTCAACAGCCAGTGCAAACAATAATTTTATTGATGCTTGTCACCAAAAAAAAGAGCAGTTTAAGCTGACAGTTGAAACTGGCAAGCAAACTAAGCAGTGCACCATCCTCATTGAAATGGGCAATTTGGTACTTCAGAGCCAAATTTGAAAATTGCTGTTATTTCTGTACTATAAAGTTCTAAGGTTTCTATCTTGTGACACAGCAGGAGACCTGATAGAGTGATGTCATTACCCCAAGGAAGTTTTTTTTAAAAAACAAGCAAACAAACCTGGACCCTTTATGACCCACAAGCAGAACAAAGCTGTCGCTGTGTCCTCCCATTCAGATCCCTCAGCAACTGGTGTTAGGGGAGATAAAATATAGCCTTACACATTCTATGAACAGATCTAGGCATCTATAAAAGCAATCTAAGATGATGACTTTTATTAATTTGTAGCAGTGAATGCAGTGGTATTACTATGTGTTGTGCAAAGAAGCTCTTCCTTTTGTTTTTCCTGAACCTCCCAGTTTTTATTTGCATAGCTGAGATTCCTGCATCGTTGTGAAAATATGATCCTGAGATTCTAGCATTGTGATGAAGCTTTCTTCCAATCCTTTCTCCAAGATGTCCCCCCAGCACATCAAATCATAGCTGTAGAGTTCAGCTATAACTGAAATGCGAGAGATGTGATAAATTATGAACAAAATGCTTTTTAAAATGCTGTAAGAAATGTATTCATTGTAAGGAAATATAGCTGCCAGTTTCACTTCAGTGGAGTAGCCCAAATCCTTACATTCCTGCTAAAAGGAAAGGAGAAAGATTCTGAATATTCATTTCTATTTTTCCTTACAAGATCTGCTCCTCAGCTTAGCATCCCCCCTGGAGCCAGTAGGGAAGCAGATGCAAGAGTTCCTTCCAATGGAAAAGAGCCCATCCAAACTCAGAAAGTTCCACCTTTATTTAAAAAAAAAGAATTCACTACATTTTGCATTAACTCAGCTAATCTCCCAATCTCATTTAATGCTAAAGGACAGAGATCTCAAACTCATGGTGAAGATTCTTCCTGTGGAAATGCTGTAAGTGTGACCACACTATAGATCTAAGTAATCAACTATGGTGTTGGCTTTTTGTTTTCATAAGAACCAGAAAACAAAGTTTATCTTCTTCAATACAATCTCACAGTGATATTGGTGTAAACCTATGATCTATCACAGCCTTGATTATCTCTTTCCTGGCCAGTCTGTGCCAGTCCAGGCCAAATCAATTTAGATGTGAAGTTAATTTTTTACCCCATCCATCAAATGCTATTTACCTTCTTAAGCTTCATTTTTCTATTTTAAATTTTTTTCAAGTATTTAGAATCATTTCTTGTTTATCCCAATCTAATTGGATAGAATGTGGGTGGGGATTGAGGGCTACATGGTTCTGTTAAGCACTGAAGCCCAGAAGTTAGATGAGCTGGCTGAAATATATCACCTATATGTATCATATAAAATATATGACATTCACCACAATTTTTATTTTTATATGTTTTGTTTTGCTGATAATTTTCTTTGTAGTGGATGCTTTCAACCAGTTTCAGTTGAGTGGACAGCTACAGTACATAAATTGATGGAACAAATAGTTACATCAAACTATCTGTGCTCTGAATACACACCACCAACACCAACATCAGTATCTCTAATGAAAGTTCTGTGCTACAGCCCCCTCTCTTTGTTGCTTTGCCTAGACCAGGCCTGCACAATACGTGGTAACCAAGCAGCCTTGTGTAGCCTGCCAGTGTTTTTTGAACTCTCAATAACTCCACTGCCATCAAAAATCTCTGCTGTCATGAAAGATCTGCCACCAGCACTTCCCAAAAAGACATCCTGCCTCCAAGCACCTCCTATACCTCCGGGCCATTAGTGCCACCACACTACAGATCACGAAGCAGTTGATTGGTGCACCAATTACTCCTTTGCGGCCTTTTATTATTTCTTCCTGTCATTGAGTTGTGCAGGCCTGGTCTAGATCATATTCTCATTGGGGGGAAGGGAAGAAGGTCAAACTTGATGCATCTTGAAGTATGTGCTTCAAAATTGTCCTTAAATGTGGTACATCTCTCTGTCTCTCTGCCTCTTGATAAGAAGTAGATATAAGAGTTCTAAGAGGTACAATCTTTACTGAGGCTGTACCTCTCAGATGATAAATATTTCTCCTGCTGCCATACAATGGTTATAAATTCTCCTTCCCCAAAGCTGCAATTAAATAAATTAAACATTAAGGCTTAAACAGCTTAAGGGAATATGACAGCACTTAAGATTTCATTCAAAATGTTTTCAAAGCAGTTTGTAAAAATATGCTAACTGTCAGGGGAAATGCATATACATGAGTGTTAACTATGCAGTTAAGATCAAAATTAAAATAAAGGCCTGGGAAGACTCTGATATGCAAAACAACTCCTCAAAAGGTGTCTAAAGTGCCTAAAAGCCCTCCTTTGTAGGGAGGTCAAAACATTAATTTGAATACCAAGAAACAATACGTTTCAGCAATCCTTGACTGTAAACCAAGCATACGTTTTGCAATGTGGTATAATAATTATTTTGGCCAGTTTATAACTTGATAAAGGTCTAAATAACTGGTGACATAATAAAACAAAATGTACATATCCTTAACATGCACTAACTGTCTAAATCAGTGGTCCCCAACCTTTCTGGCTTGTCAGATTGGTGGTGTCATGGCCCTGTCAAAGGCCAGGTCCAAGGAGGAGGAAGAGATGGAGCCAGGGAAGACAGAAGAAGATGGTGCAGCCCCTCTGGCCCCAGAGAAGTGACCAGAGGAGCAGGATGAGGCAGCCTCTGGTCCTTCAGGCCTGAGAAGGGTTGTCAGAGAGGAAAAGAGAGTGCAGGATGACGGAGAGAGGTGGGGAGGAGATGGAAAGGACAGGCAGCAGAAGAGGAGCAACAGAGCTCAGGAGAAGAGCAACTGCCTCCCCCGCTTGATCCCTGAGCACTGAGAATGGAGAGGAAGCAGGATCCGTGCAGGGTGACCCGGCATCTTGGGAAGAGGTTGCCCCACCCCCCATCACCAGGTTCACCTGGGGAATAAGATTTAAGGAGAAGCTTTGGGAGGGGTATTTGTCAGGCATAAGCATTGCATTCTTCCAGCCACACTTGTTATTCTGTCGCGGGAAAGATCAGACTCGAGACCGGAGTTGAATTCAGCTCTTTATTAGCTCTCAGTAACTTCAACTAAACCGGAGCTGCGGCAGCCTCTTTTATAGCGGCTGCTCGCGGCTCGTGGCCAATGACATCTTTTAAAACTTCCTGTCGTCAGGCGGACCAATCGCAACTGTTGTTAAACAACCAATCGATAGGCGGCAGTGGTAGTCCAATCAGAATGCAAATGTCTATATACAACACTTGTGATTACCGACATCTTGCTACCTTGCTTTGTTTTGCCTTGCTTTGCTTTGCTTCAACTTGCCTTACCTTGCCTAGCCTGCCTATGTGTGAGTGTGCAGGAACACTGCTCTGCTCCAGGTTTTTTCTGCAGGGCCAGAGAATGAGGGGGCAACAAGGATGCCCTATGGTCAGGTTTTCTGTACCGCTTCTGCTCCCAGGACTGTGCTGCTCCTCTGGACATACAGCAGTGAGGAACTATTGGAAGCGGGTGTGCATGTTTCGAGCTCTGCCCTTGAATTTGCAGTAAACTCTGTGGATTTGGGGGAAAGGTTGGAGCAATACAAGGGAATTAAGCCTTCGCTTTGGCTGTGTTGCTCCCAGGCCTCGCCTGGGTCATCACAGGTGGGGGGGGGGGAGAAGGGATGGTCCTGTGTGAGCGGCACATGCATGTGCAGGCACACAGCTCCATTTGCACAAGCAGCAGGTGCAGGCTGGCCCACCACTTATGTAGCCCAGCGGTGTGGACCCTGATCTAAATCGTCAATTATCCTGTTCATGGCAAGGCAAAATGATAGTAAGATCAACTATCTGAAGAAATGTTGCCATTCCTAATTTGCATCTTCAACAAAAAATGGTTTGTATCAAAACTTACTTCATAATATTCTTTAATATCTAGTATATCCCAAATATACTTTTTCTTCTTGTATTAGTGTCATTTTAAGATGAGAACAAATTAATGTACTTTTATATAGAACAATCTTCTACTAGATTACAAAAATGGAAGTTACACCTGTAATGCCTTAAGAATAGCATATCTGAATGAATTGGCTTCCACCACTATTTGCTTATAAAAATACTTGTATCCATGTGTACATTATTTACCTTAAAGTTTTGGGGAATTATTCTCTCCAAATAATTGTTTCTGCTCTCCTCCTCTGCCTTGTCAGCACCTAGCACCACAAAAAGTTGTTGAAATACAGAAATGAGTGCAGAGCAGTGGTGGGATTCAAATTTTTTCAGTACTGGTTCTGTGGGCGTGGCTTGGTGGGCATGGCAGGGGAAGGATACTGTAAAATCTCCAGTCAGAGGTGGGATTTGCCAGTTCTCCAAACTACTCAAAATTTCCACTATCGGTTCTCCAGAACTAGTCAGAATCTGCTGAATACCACCTCTGGTGCAGAGAGAAGAAATGCCATCCCCTTTATTCTAATGATGAAAACATTACTGTCCATGAAAACCAGCATTTAATTTCATCCAACATTCTATTCCAAAGATATTCCCAATAAAATAGAGGAAATTTTTAAAAGAAAAATGCTAAATTTGGGGTGCAGTTTTATCATGTAAGATTACTATAATGCTGGGACAATATATACATGAATTCTCTTCAGAACTGAACTCTAATAATATAGATCTAACATGTAAGGGGATGGAGCATGAAGGATTTTTCCCCTGCTCTCTTCAGTCAAATATTAACTATATTGACTCTAATATGTTGTTAGAACACATTTCTGGAAATGGGGCTTTCTAAGCAGCTGCTTCATCATTGAGCTGGAATCCAGACAGAGAAATGAAATTGTGGTTTTCAGGATAAAGAATGCTCTGATCCCAGTATACAAGGAAGTAGAGCTGCATTTGGGTTGAGTTTGGTTTCAGTCCCACTGAAAATTACCAAAAGCCAGATTACTGGCTGCTTTTCAACCATTATTTGTGTTTGTGTGCATCTTTGTGTGCGTGTGCATGGACTGGGTGGAAAAAAGACACACCTAACTGGCTGGTTGCCATATATCTCACCACACTAGAATAATGCATTTCATTGTACAAGAAATACAGTCTGTACAACACTGTACGGACAACAGTAGAAAATTAAGCAACAGTAACATCTGATGGGTTGTACTTTTAGCTGTCAAAACTGAAGAAGTTAAGCTAAAATTATGAAAACAAATTAAATTTAACAGAAAGTGTTATACGGAATCACTTAATCACAAAAAGTGCCAATGCTAAAGCAAAATGGAGTATCTCTGCAAAGAAAATAGGTCTCCAATATTGTGCTGTCCCAGCCAGTCTATGGGAATTGGATAGTTACTTAGGAATTATGAGCTGTCCCCTTAAGGGAATGCATCATGGTAAAGGTAGTTAAAGGTATCCTGGGAAATGTAGTTCATGTCATGTGGCCACATCTGTAATCCTGATTGGTCACTAAATTGACCCTCGAAGCGTTGGGGGAGGTTTTCCTCACTTTTTCCTGAATACTCTAACTCATGACAGCTACGAGATGGGTTAGGAGATAACCATCTTTTAATACAAGGCAGATATACAAAGGATTGATCATTAAAGAAGAACTTTGTCATAAATGTGAGTTATGAGGATACCTGATGAACCAATAAATGTAATTTGTTATCGACATCTTGTTGAGTTATCTATCTGCATCTGTACAGCTGCAAATCCACCTCTGTGCAGAAGGCAGAAAAGTAAAAGATATTCTCCTGAGGCCCATCTGTATAAAGATTGTTAATTTGGATTTGTAATAAAGCAAAGTAATATTGAAGCCAGGAGTGAATATGCAATGTTAACCTAAACCTGCATGTATCATTCTCTCTCTCTCTCTCTCTCTCTCTCTCTCTCTCTCTCTCTCTCTGAGCATTGGAATTTTTTATATGCTGGTTGGATGTGGGAGGGGTTGGAATTTCCCCACATACTACAAACAAAGAGAACCAGTAACCCACCCACCCTCTCTTCTTTGCTCAATTTGTCTTTCTACTATCTCAAAGACTCAATTTGCATAACAAGGAAAGTCAGATATTTCCCAGCTCTCAAAGGAAAACCAAACCTCTGTCTTTAAACCTTCTCCATTTATGCAAGAGACTTTCAAACATCCTACTCTTTGGCTTATTCTGCATCTTCCCATTGTTGGCTAGAGTAACCTTACAGCCTGTTTGGAACTGAGGGAAGGGGCCAGGTATTACCCATCTATGTCTCTTTCCAGTGACAAACCCTTTCCATATGCAATGGAAAGTTTGAGAAATCTTGCATGTATTGCTAAAAGGAAAGGCTTTGCATTTCTTATACTCTCGGCTGTTTTGAAGAGGCAGTAAAGGAGGCCTCTCCAGCTATTTTACAACCACTCTGGCTGGTTTATTGGGGGTCATAAATCATTAGTGAAAGACCGTCTTCAAAGCAACAGAGCACAAGGCTGAACTGGCCAAACAACAAGCAGAAATGGCCAAAGCTCAGGCCAAACAACAAGCAGAAATAGCCAAAACTCAGGCCCAAGTGGAGTTACTTGAATGACAAAGAGAGATGGCAGCAAAAACAGCACGGGCCACAGCATGGCAGAAGGTGGCTAATGCTGCCTCCCTCAACTTCGACCTCGACGAGTTGGCAGAAGAAGCCTTGGGTCAAGGCCTATGTGGACAAGCAGCACTCACTACAAAACGAGCAGATGGAACTGCCTCAGTTGCCGAGCAGTCTCCCACAACCAGGGAAGCACTGGGATGAATCTCAACCACAGACTTTACATGTCAGTTATGCAACTGACGTTGTACAATCTAAAGTATGAGATTCACTCCCCACCAACAGCAAACCTTCCCCAACTGATGTCGTATGTACTAAGGACCGAGATTCTCTTCCCAACACTAGCATCCCTACTCCAACATCTCATGGTCTACCAAGTGAGCAAATTCGCCCACCAGTGCTCACAACAACTTCTCGATAAGTCAACATGCCATCAACGACAACTGCCTCACTCAAGGCAGCAGCATTCCTGCCACACCCTCAATACCAATCCAGCTCCCAGGCACCACAAGGTAACCGTGCCCAGCCTACACAGCAGCGTGACGCTTAACCATCATCCCCAGTGTGGGAGAATGACATCATAAGTACTGGGAGGAAGACTACAACCCATCATTGACTTACAACCTGAACCCACCCTACAAGAATCCAGGGGGAGAACCCTCTACATCAATAGCTCCCCCCAACTCAGCAAATGCTGAAGATTACTGGGTAGGACAGAAGATTACTGGAGAAATTTGGCTGTACAGAGTGGAAAGCTAAATTGGCATGCCAACGGAGTTCGCAGATTCTCTGACAAGCCAGGTGGCGAGTATCTAGTATGGAAGAAATTTTTCCTGTGCCCCATTCAGGCAGCACGCCTGAACCCTGATGAAATAATCGGACACTTGATAGCATGGCTAGGGCCACAGTCTACCAAAATACCGAGGGCACTTTTGGCATCCCACTTAGACGACCCAGCTGCTGACCTACAATTATCATGGAAAAGGCTTGATGAACTGTATGGAGCTTCCAAGGATGTAGAAGCAACACTCTTGGATAGCCTCAACAGTTTTCCTAAAATTCCTATTGGCAAGCCTCACCAAATCATAGACCTTGCTAACATACTTGTCCAGCTGAGAATGGCACAATGGGATCCCAACTTACCGGCACTCACCTGTCTCGATTACGTCGACACACAGAACAAAATTGTTCGAAAACTTAGTCATGATGTCTGCAGCTGGTCCAATGAAAAACTGTACAAAAGAGATGGTTTGCATCCATCAAAGAAAGGGACTGAGTTACTTGGCATTAAATTCACAGATTTCCTGGATAAACATTTAAACTGAACAGTGGGGACAGAGAATTAATGGATTCAGAACATTTCTGTCCCCAGCAACCTAAAACTAATAAGGATACCAGTGCTTGCAAAATAGATGTTTGTGCAGGTAAGATTATCAACCTTGATGCCAAGCATTTAATAGTGAGTGCCATACCATGTGTACTAATCAAACAGGTGGCAAGAAAGTAGGGGCACGCAGGCACAACACAGGTTATGTAGACAGTAAACAGTGTCAGACATAAAGATCTCAAGTGCCTATATACAAATGCACAAAGTCTGGGGAAGAAACAGGGTGAACTCAAACTACGAATACATGAAGGTAAATATGATATTGTTGGACTAACAGAAACTTGCTGGGATGAAATCCACAACTGGAACATACTGGTAGAAGGATATTCAAAAAAACCAGACCCCAAAAAAGAGGAGGTGAAGTTGCACTGTATGTAAAGGACCATTATATTGCGACAGAAATGCAAGAAACCAAAGATGAAAACCTCCTAGAATGCATATGGGTCAACATAAAAGAAAAAAAGAATGACATGGCCATAGGTGTATATTATAGGCCACCCAATCAAGCAGAAAATATAGATGTACTTTTTGCCAGCCAACTAACAAACATATGCAGGAAACGCACAACAATAGTAAAGGGAGACTTCAATTATCCTGATATCAATTGGAAAACTAATTCTGCACCAAGTGAGAAATCAAATAAGTTCTTAACCAACCTAGCTGATAACTTTGTGGTCCAAAAGGTAGAGGGTGAAACTAGAAGGACAGCCATACTAGACTTACAACTAAGTCCATACAACTAAGGCAGAATATCAGCAGCTAGCCAGAATCTGCAAAGATGAAGTCAGGATAGCAAAGGCTCAGAAAGAACAAAGACTTGCAACAAAAGCCAAAGATAATAAAAAAAAAAGTTTCTTCCAACATATAAATAACAAGAAAAAAATCAAGGAAACACTAAAGAGAGAAGATGGCAAGGAAGTAACAGGCAACAGAGAGGAAGCAGAACTGCTTAACTTATTCTTTGCATCCATCTTCATGCCAAAAGAAACTATAGCTCAACCCACCAAAAACATAACTAAAAGACAGACCAGAAATAAAAGTTAAAATAAGCAAAAAAATAGGAAGAGAATACCTGTCTGATCTTGATGAAAACAAATAACCGGGGCCTGATGGATTACATCCCAGAGTTTTAAAGGAGCTGGCAGAGGTCATCTCAGAACCACTGCACCATATCTTTCAAAAATCCTGGAGCACCAGGGAACTACCAGAGGACTGGAAAAGAGCTGATGTGGTTCCCATCTTCAAAAAAGGGAAAAAAAACAGACCCAGGAAACTATAGACCAATCAGCCTAACCTCAATACCTGGGAAGATACTGGAAAAGATATTTAAAAACCAGATCTGCCAACATCTAGAAACAAGTAAAGTAATAACTAACAGTCAGCATGGGTTTGTTAAGAACAGATCATGCCAAACCAATCTTATTTAATTCTTCAACACAGTGACTAAATTAGTCGACCAGCAAAATACTGTGGACATAATATATTTAGATTTCAGCAAGGCATTCAACAAAGTAAACCACAACCTACTTCTTAGTAAGCTAGAAAAAGGTGGAATAGATAGCACCACCACTAGATGGACTTGCAACTGGCTGGCAAACCGTACTCAAGGAGTAGTCCTTAATGGGTCTAAGTCTACATGGAGGGTTGTAAGCAGTGGGGTGCCACACAGTTCCGTCTTAGGCCCAGTACTCTTCAATATCTTCATTAACAACTTAGATGAGGGAATAGAAGGGGAACTTACCAAATTTGCAGATGATACTAAGCTGGCAGGAATAGCTAACACCCAAGAAGATCCAGATGGATCTTGACAGACTAGAACACTGGGCCATATCTAATAAAATGAAATTCAATGTAGAGAAAAGTAAAATCCTACACTTAGGCAAGAAAAACCAAAACTACACATATGGACTGGGTGAAACCAGGCACAATAGCAGTAACTGTGAGAGGGATCTTGGAGTCTTAGTGGACAACCAGCTAAATATGAGCCAGCAGTGTGCAGCAGCTGCCAAAAAAGCTAATGTAATCCTAAATTGTATTAGCAGAGGGATACTGTCAAGATCAAGGGAAGTACTAATACCACTCTATAAAGCCTTAGTAAGACCACACCTAGAGTACTGCATCCAGTTTTGTTCACCACATTATAAAAAAGTTGTTGAGACTCTAGAAAAAATGCAGAGAAGAGCAACCAGGATGATTGGAGACTGGAGGCTAAAACATACAACGAACGGTTGCAGGAACTGGGCTTGGCTAGTCTAGTAAAGAGAAGGACCAGGGGAGACATGATAGCAGTGTTCCAATATTTGAGAGGCTGCCACAGGGAGGAAGGGATCAAGTTATTTTCTAAAGCACCTGTAGGCCAGACAAGGAATAATGGATGGAAACTGAAGAAGGAGAGATTTAACCTGGAAATAAGGAGAAACTTTCTGACAGTGAGAACAATTACCAATGGAACAGCTTGCCCTTGGAAGTTGTGGGAGCACCATCACTTGAGACTTTCAAGAAGAGATTGGACTGCCATTTGTCAGAAATGGTGTAGGGTCTCCCGCTTGGGCTGAGGGTTGGACTAGATGACCTACAAGGTCCCTTCCAACTCTAATTATCTGTTAAATCTGTCAAATCTGTGACGTTTATAAGAAAAATGTGTGCTGTTTTACCCAAAACCATATAAAGATATGTTATTCAAAAGTCAGTCGTAGAGAAGGAGAACTATGGGAGATGAACTCTTTGGTCATTCTGGATAACGGTTTGAAAACTGACTAGAAAAGAGATGCAACTACCACATTTTGGAGATCAAAATTTTCAGATACTTTTGTCCTGTTCTGCCAAAGCAGTTCTTCAGCCATAGTTCATGCCAATAAATATAAAGGAAAGGCTGGTGTATGCTGACCTCACTTCTCACTTCTCACTTCTGTTTTTGTGTGGGTTATTCAGCTAGGTGGCAAAAAATGAAGGGGTTGGATTCAACTTGCATTCAGCAAATGGCTTTAAAGTCCCAGGCATTTGAACTTGCCTAAACAAGGCTAATTATTCCAATAAAACTACATTCAGAAATTACCATGATATGGTTTTTCACAGAGCTGTCAGGAAGATATCTGTGATTTAAAGTTATAAAATATATTTTGCCACACAAGAAAAATATGGTAAAGCATTTTTCTCCATTACAAAAATGTTATCAGGGTTGTGCATGGATCTGATCTATGCTTTCAGTAGAAGTCTGTTGGGAACTCCTTAGTAAGGCTGAATCTGTGAATCTTATTCTGATGTTGAAACTTCATTGGAAAAAATCTGGTCTGGGAGCAAAAGACAAACAGCTGTTAAAAATGCTTAATCCTGTGCTCATAGTTCCTTCTTAGTGTCATACTTTCTCACATTAAAGTTTTTATGGTAGTCCATAATTCAACTTATGATATCTACTTCTGTCAAGTGCTTTGAAAACTTGAAGTACCCTATTAATCAACATGTTGACAATCAAGGCAATGGTGCTGTGACAAGATATAACTTTGATTAGTTTGAGGAGAAGTCCTTCTCTTCAAACAGTATCATAGGTCACCAAGAGGTCAAGAAAGACAGAGACATTTTTCATTTTCCTTTGGAATCCATTCTCCAGGTAGGAGGTTAGTACAAGGACTTGATCATTATAATCATTTTTGGGGCAGAATCCAGCTTGTTCTACTTGAATTACAGATCCTACTGCTAGGCCTACTCTGTTTAACACAAGTCTTTCAAAAAATTTGTGGACAACACAGAGAAGAGCAATTGGCCAGTAACTTTGGAGAAGATTTGGATCCTTCCCTGGTTTCAAAATTGCAATAATTTTGGTCTTCTTGAATATAGGAGGCAGTCATCCAGAGTATAGTAAAAGTAAAGGAGTCCCTGTAGTTTTACTCTGCTAGTTGTTGCTGATTATAGGGGGCAATGTTTATCTCAGTTTCAAGGCCATTGAGCTAGCCCTGTCCAAAAATATTTCCACAGTCATGGGCCAGCTTGACATGTTGTAGTACTGTTACCTTTCCACTAAGGTGGTACCTATTTATCTACTCACGTTTGCATGCTAAGTAGGCAGGAGCTGGGAAAAGTAACAGGAATTCACCCCATCATGTGGCACTTAGGTCTCGAACCTGGGCTGCTGGTTTCCAGCCAACAAACCCAGCACCTTAACTGCCAAGCCACCATGCTACCTCTGAGTATAGTATGGAACTAAAAAAGGAAGCAAGCCAACTATGATAATGGGGTCATGACACCATCATTTAGTTGCTGTTCCACAGTTCTTCAGTAATTCTGGATGTACACCATCAAATCCTGCAGCTTTATTGTTTTGTAAAGAATCCAGCCATCCATTTCTGCATTTTTTCTAGGGTAAATGGGCATGAATATAAAGCATGTATAAAACACTGCCATAGAAGTTTTGTATATAATTACATGGATTGTGTGTATATGTTTACTTCTCTTTGTCATATTCTTATCATAACTAACTAAAACATTAAAGCTTCTTACTTCATCTAAAAAAATAACAGAATGCTGGCAGAACACACCTTTATGTCCTCTTTTCTTACCCTTATGATTTCACAAGGTTTTGAGTTTTGTTGCTTTATAGGTTTATTATCTTTTATTGTGGTTTATGCAATAAAAATATCTGTTTTTAAAATATGTCATCCTGAGAATGAAATTATAAAATAAATCATGAATGAACGAATGAATGAATGAATGTAAACAGTAGCTTTCCTTAGTGGTTTTCAGCAGAGCTTCTTCTATTTCCTGGTAAGGCATACAGTCTCACTCAATAATCCTGTTTTCCCTTTTTGTTCTCTTTCTCAGACTTCCAGAGCAATTTCTCCTGAGGTAGCCTCTGCTGATAGACGTGTCTTAGTGAAACAAATGAATCTGACCACAAATCACATCTAATGATTTCCCCACAAATATATTGAATGTATAGATGTCACTTCAGCTGGGAGAAAATGAGTTAATTTTCCATTGGGGATAATGGGGAAAACTCCAGTTCTACAAGGGAAGTATTTCTTTAATGGCAAAAGAGTTTAGAAGAGAAAACTGCCAAATACTTCATGATGCTGAGAAACCAATCCATGCACATCAGCACTCACTCCCTCATTTTGCCATACAGTCTTCTCTTCTGACTACCCTTTTGTTCAATTTTCTCAAGTGATGGTAACATTGCCTTCTCAGTACAAATGACCCATCCATATTTTTGTGACTAAAGTTACCTAAATACACCACAGAAAGGAAGGGGAGACTTGCTATGCTCAACTTGGCAGCAGCAGAAGCATCGAAAGACAAATTTGAGCTGACAGTTCTTTGTCAGGTCTTGATTTTATTTTATTTTAGCCACACACACTTGAGCCTAGTTAGCCTTCAGGGAACTGATTTTTTTTCCCTCATTCATGGATGGGTCAAAGAGTCAGTGGACAATCTTCTCTGTGGAAGGACAGGAGGCCATTTTTCTCACTTTGTCTCATTTATGTGTACCTTATCCATTTTTCACTCCATTTTCCTTGAAAAGCGCAACTAACTTGATACATTAATTTGTAGTTCAATAGTCCTCCCTGCATCATATAATCTAGTTAATATTTGTTGTACATTGTGTGGGCTTTCAACCAACAAACTTCATAATCTGCTCAGCGAATACATCCACCAGAATGAGTAAACTAAACATAACGTATACATTCTAAGGCATTTTCAAGATCTATTCTGTCATAAGCAATGGGATGGGAAATTTGATTTTCCACCTTATGTGGCAGAAATAAAGTCAAAAAGTGACTTTGATTAATTCATCCTGTGGAACTCCAGTGCTCCAAACAGAAGTGTTCATATATTAATGTCCCAAATCAACATCCTTCTAAGATCACCTCATGCATTCAATATACATTTATGCATAACTACATTAAATAAACAAGGAGGGAATAATGTATCTTTGTCCTATGCCTAATGTGAGACAGTTACTAAGCATTTCATTATTCTCCCATTGCATCTCTGAATATGCTTTTCCTCTCCCTCACACTTTGCCTTCACGTGAATTACAGTAAGGAGAGGTTTTCTCAAGTTCATTTCTTAGAAAGGTCTTAAGTTGTGCTTTCTGATTATTGCCTTGATAGTAGATCTTCCCATTGCCCTCTAAGACATTCCCTACTCCCTCTATAATAATGAATCAGAAACAATTGTTTATTACTACAAAGTAATACATATAATATTTTCTATTCCCTATTTATCTGTAAAAATACACTGAAAATCATAGGAAATATACTTTAATATTATTAATTTTATAGAATAAGGGACCCAAGAAGCCCAAAGTTCTTAGGGCCCACAAAAGTCATAATGTATCCCTGCCCAACATATTTAGTCTGCTTATATCACAGCTCTCCTTCTTTAAGAATGTTTTTTCTCCTTTCTGCTCCCAAGCAAAATCTTTTGCTTCTTCCAATAAATGCACAGGAAAAGCTAGCGGGAAATAAAAAGCATATGTGCTTGTGTGATGAGGATAGCCTACTTCTCTCTAAAGCTATTTATATATTCTGTTTCTTTTCTCTGCAGGAAAA
This sequence comes from Pseudonaja textilis, assembly GCF_049901715.1. Lineage (NCBI taxonomy): Eukaryota > Metazoa > Chordata > Lepidosauria > Squamata > Elapidae > Pseudonaja > Pseudonaja textilis. Next base: position 77,769,362 of record NC_141991.1, read on the forward strand.
CCTTATATTTGCTGAAATGTGAAAGTGTAGAACACACAAGAAAAGCAATCTCAATTTGAAGATAATACTCATTAACATATTCTCAACATATTCCATACTTCACTGAACACTGGAATACCTATTTACATAGGATCCCAGTTTATAGAAATTAAGAATAGCCTTCTAGATTAGGCCAAAGCCTAGCGTAGTATAGCATTTGGTTCTCACAATGACACACACTATCCCCAACCTGAATGAAACAATGAGACTTCAAAACTAATCACATTTAATAGACCTGACTTCCATGAATTGAGCCAGACCCCCTTTAAAGTCATCTAAGTTAGTGATGATCTCATCTTGTAATGAACTCTTAACTATGTACTTCAAAAATAGTATCAAGATGTCTCAAGATGGAATGTTCTGACACCCTTTTTGTGTATGGTAGAGTTAGTTTTTTGTGTGGTGATTGGCTATGTGCTGTGGTGTGGTTTGAGTGCTGTGTTTTGGAATATGAAGTTTTTTTGATAGCTGTTGCAGAGAAACTTTGAACAGCCATTTCTCTTCTGGTTTTGTTAGTGTGGTGGTGCGGCAACGTTTCATGGTCCTTCTGAACAGAGTTTGCAGACAACTTCTTTTGTGTGCGATGGGGTGATTGCTTACAAATCTTGAGGATCTGGTCCTTATGTGTGGATTTGGGGTAGACATGGGTTTCTAGTTCTCCGTTGTCTATCTCCTTAGGACAATATCAAGGAATGGGAGTCTGTTGTCTGTTTCCTCTTTTGTGTATGAATTTGATCCCAGTGAATATATTATTGAGTAGATGGTGTGTTTCTTAAATTTGGGAGCATTTGATGATGATGAAGGTGTCATCGACATGGCATGTCCAGAATTTTGGTTGGATTGTGGGTAGATCTATGGATTTGAGTCATTGCATGACTGCTTCTGCTATTAGGCCTGATATGGGTGATCCCATCAGGGTAACTTGTATGTGCTAATAGATTTTCCCATTGAACATGAAGTATATGTTGAGGCATAGATCCAGGAGTTTCATGACATCATGAAAGAAGCAAAATAAATAATAGTATTTGCTATGATGAACCTTCAGAGGAAGAGTGTTTTTCCATATTGTACTTTGCTTAAGCAAGAATTTGCAAAATTCTATTCTTGACAGAGAGAAGAAATTTTGTCTGAACAAAGAAGCATCTGAATTTTTCCTCTAGAACTATGGACATTTAGCCTCTTATTCCTTTATTATCTAAATATTTTTCTTATGGTCAGTATCAATCGCCATTTTATAAAGGAATACCAAGCCAATAGCAAATAGTATGGTTACTTCTGAGATCTTAAAAAACCCTTATAAATCAGATTCACCTGAGGCAGTACTAAATTAATTCTCCCATTGAGCATGGAGATTTCCTCCTTTATTCATTTCAACACATAGCTTTTCAACAGATTTTACTTTATGCTTTACAATAACAAACCAACCTATGGTTCTATCATTCTTATTTTTAATGTAGATAAATCACAGGCAACCGTAGGCTGGTATATTATTATAAGCAGAGATAATAAAATACATGGGTTATTCTCAGGAAACTTTTGACTTTCAACAATTCTTACAAACTTTTAAGGAGTCCTTGGAATTGGGTGGCTAATTAGTTCAAATAAATAGTTACCCTATTTTGTCTTTTTACCTTTGGACTATGTGATTTTACTTTAATTATTTATTCTTCAAAATATTTTTTTCATTTTAAAATCTTGGCCAACTTATATAAGAACAAACTAACTGAGACTATAAGTACTTAATACTTTTAATAAACCTAGCCTAAGATGAAGTCAATATGTAAGGACAAAGTTATTTATTTAGTGTTAATAGTAAGCATTTCAAAAGAAGTTGAGTAGTCATAATCTACAAATAATTGATCAATCTTATATAGGAACTGGTTCTTATATGCCTATGGTTTTAATATGTTTTTAAAACAGTGGTTCACACATGAATATATTTTGTCATTTTTTTTCCAGTCCATGATGAATGTCTGCTGAATGCATATATCATCTGCTAAAAACCTGTTGTTAGAGATGTGGAAGTTTTGTATGTGGTGATCAATAATAATCAAATCAATAGGTGTTACAGCAGTTTGACAGAAAACTGCAAGCTTACGTTTTAATACACAGTATGCCTTGGGAAGGGAGAAAATTCTACTGATGGGATAACCTTTTCTCATACATCTAAATTTTGTAAATTGTTAGTAGCCATTACAGATAGAAAAAGTAAGAGATCTATTTTACATACCAACACACATACATGCACATGTAAAAATATGCTTTAAAGTACACAGAAAAGCAGCCTTGTGGGAAAAATACCAGGGATTGGTTTATTCCATACTAAAAGCCCAAAGTACTTGAGAAATGTCTTGAACTGTACATAAAGGGGAAAAAAATCCTTTCTAACATCTATAGGTGTTGAGTGTCTCTCAGTTTTGGGTCCTCTTCCAGAAGCCTTGAAGTTTGAGAGTTCTGCACAGTATTTCAGCTGTTCCTAGCACTGCATTGTTCTGGATGGAGAGCTCTGGTGCTGTACCTGGCATCTGTTGGAATCATTTCCCAACTTAAGAGTCACAGTCCTAAGTGCCCCTACAACCAATCCAGAGGTGGTATTCAGCAGATTCTAATCAGTTCTGGAGAACCGGTAGCAGAAATTTTGAGTAGTTCATGTTAGGAATCTGTCCACCAATTAGTTGGGTTGGCAATATATAAACCAACAATGTATGTTTGTAGCTTTAAGACAAAGTCACTGTGTTGATTTGTACTATATTCCAATTGGTTGGTTGTGTTGCAAACTACCATAAGAGAGAGCTAGAGATCATAGCTTGCTCTCTCTGACATTCTGTATCTCTGGCATCCTGTATCTCTGATATTCTGTTGCTATCAAAACTGTGCTTATACTTTGATATCTTTTTTTACTGGAAATGATAAAGGCAACCAGTAAGAAGACTTTGTAATTGGATATTCTTTGGACTGTAAAACATATATTACCTGGACTGTTTATTGGACTGTGCTATTTCTTAAAGTAAACTTTAACTCAATTTAGTGTATCTGTCTATCTGTGTAGTGTATCTGTTCATAACTACTCTCATTAACATTTCCATGTGCATATCCTTGTTACTCAAGGGTTATTCTGTACATATTATAACAGTTCAGAGAACTATCAAATACCACCTCTGTCTGGCCCCAACCCCATATATTATCTGCCTCCTGAGTCCCAGCTGATCAGCTGGGTCTCCTTTTGTTGCCCTGCACTAGAGAATGGAGCTGGAAAGCAGATTAGTGGGGTGGGGAGGGAATGGAGATTTTGCAGTATCCTTCCCCTGCCATGCCCACCAAGCCACACCCACCAAGCCACACCACACCCAGCAGGTCACGCCCAAAACTGGTAGTAAAAACTTTTGAATCCCACCACTGAACCAATGGGACCAATTTGGCCTTTACTTTCAATATCCTCTCTAGTTCCTTCTTCAGGAACCAACCCTTCTCCAACTTCTCATACTCTTTTTCCTGATGTTGCTGACGCTTGCCACCATTACATCTATCACCACCACCACTTCTGCTCCTTATCTTCTATCATGATGTATGGTGGATTGGCCAGTACCATGTCTGTCCGGATCCAGAAATCCCATAGTCTTTAAAGGATGTGTTGTTCTCCTATCTCCACATTATTACAAATCATTTATCCATTTCAATAAGCTTTCTTTAGAAGACCAAAGGTGTTTTTCCAAATAGCAACTGGACTTTCTTAGGGAATTTTATTTTTCACTTCTCATCCAAGAAGCTTTTTAGGTTCTAACTGGACTGGTGAGGAAAGGAAGGATTTATATTCTTTGAAATCATCTGGTCATTAGCGCCCTGAAGGTCGGTCATTAGCTCTCTGTGAGTCCTTGAGGCTACTTGGGAGTTTATCTGTATCCTCAGAATCACCTGAATCAGAGTGCAAATGGATGTGGAACCTTCTTGTGACCGCTGAAAGGACTGCATTGTAAACAGGTGATATATAGTGTCGTATGCCTCCCCTGCTGTTGAGGGAAGGCTGTTTAGTTTGAACATAGTCTCTTTGATTTCACTTTCAACCCATTGGTTCTCTTTGTCCAGAATGTGAACTTTGCTGTCTTCAAAAGAGTGACTTTTGTCTTTCAGATGCAGATGGATTGTTGAATGGCATATAGAATCTGCCTTCCTTTTCTTGAGGTCTCATACCAGAGAGTTGTATACAAATATTGCATTATGTTATTCTCTTATGTACATGTACTCTTATTTATATAACACCCTTACCCTCCTTGCAAATAAGAGGATTCCTCTGTGTTTCTGTAGTGCATCAGTTAACAAATAGTGGAAAGCAAAAAAAATAATTTTAAGGGTAATATTATATAAGAATGCTGGTGTTTGTTTAAAACCCACAGTTTAAGTGGCTGCAGCTGTATAAATGTATTAATGACAAACAGTACAGAAGGGATGGGGAAACGGCAGTGAAGTAGCAACAGACTTTGCAATAGCAATGTACCCATTCACACATGCTGACTTGCAATAAAGCATTCACAAACTGGGATTTCCATTATTGCATTTCTCTAGTTGTTTTTAGACTTCCATGGTAGAAAATAGGTGGACAACATTCCAAACTCTGACATTACTAGAGTTGGGAAAGAGTCAGCTGACTCCTTCTAGGAAGGAGAGGCAGGCAGTCCCTTAGTGAATCCTCTTGAGATGGGGGGGAGTGATAATGCTGTGCGAAGGCTGTACAACCTGTTTATTATCGTCTAAACCGAATCCAGGTTTGATGGCTAACATTGCTTGTTTCTACGTGTAAAATTGTGCCAGATACAAAATTGTTGCTTTTTCTTTCCTGAAAAATGCCTGGAGATGCCTGCTCTTCTGTACAATGCCAAACATAGATCTTTCCTAGTTCTAATGTTGGAAAACATTTTGAATGGGCATGGATCCTAATGTTCAACCACTGAGCAATGTTGTTTTCTTGGGAAAAAACTTATAATAACAGATCTGAAATTTCTTCCTTGTTTCTAGTAGGGCAGCATACATTCTTCTTGGAGCCCTGTGCTGCAACAGTTTCCTAAAAGTTATGCAAATAGGAAAACCTGAATAACAATTCAGCTGAGATGGTTAGCTCAGAGTAACCTGCTTATATTTATCATCTCAGGCAATTAACGGATTTGCAGTATCTGATTTCAACTGTTATTGAATGATAAATATGTTTTGTAATCATTCTTTAAGCATTCTTGTCTCAAGATTATATATTTATTTTTCACCTCTAAAATTATTAAAATTTACCAGGTACCATATATTTATTGAGATTCTGTCACCCAGGTCATGGATGTCCCCAAAGTGCTTTTTCAGGAGGCCGTGGACTTCAGAAGTGAAATGTCTTCAAGAAAAAACAAAGAAAGTCCAGTTGCCTCTTGAAAAAGCACCTTTGGGACTACCAGTACAACATATCCATATTCATCTAACTTCCATCTTGGAAAATGGTGCCCACAGAATATGTTCCTGTCACTGAATTACCTGATCATATAAATTTCTCACATAAAATTACCTGATTGTGGGAAAACAAACTTCCTAATTCTCTTTCCACTATTTTTCTATAGTCTAAAATGTACAAGTTTGATTTTCTTTGGCCACGGGTATGATTTAATCTTTCACATGTTCCAATATTATTCCAGCATTACTCCTTCCCTCTCATCTTTTGTAGTGATTAGAGGCGTATATCTTTGCTCTGCATTTTCTCCATCAGAAGATGCCAACATTTAATGTACAGTTATAAAATTTTATATAATTATAAAATTATAAAATATATAGCCAAATCTGTTATTTCAATGCCATTTGTGAAGTGGTATTGAAACATGTTTACATCTTTCCCCTTTATTAAACATAAGCACATTTTTATGTATATATTCACACACCAGTTATGCAATCTGTTTTGTATCAGTTTTTGAAATAGCCATCCATTTCATGAAATGTTAGTTTTTGGGTAGTATCAATAAATATACCACTATTAAGATTCTCTTTCCTTCAATAAATTTTTAGAATGTGTAGCATTTTAATCACTTTTTCCATTTTGTTTATATAAACAAACTGTAGGCTAACAATGCAACATTTTTATCTGAGAACAAAAACTGACTACAACATAGCCAGTATCAATATATACTAAATGGACATTAAGTCAGGTTATGAAAATATTTCTTGATATTCTGAACCCAAAGGATCCATTTTTCTTGGTTTTTCCAGTATTTTAATTGCAAATACAATTTTTCATCAGAATATTTCGTTTACATGCAAATTTAACACTACTCCTTGTTACTCTATATCTAAATGTGCATAGATGAACATTGTAAAGTTAATTTGCTAATTAAAGGAATTCAAAAGAGATAATTGTCTATACATCTTAAATTATATGCAAATTAAGCACTTGACTGATCCACAACAGCGTAGATGTAAGTCTTGGCCATTCATAGCTGATGTTTGGGATAATATTTGGTTCTATTTCTTTTTGAATAAATATTATAGGTTCCAGGTTTTAAGTAACATGGGTTTTTTTCTAGAATAATCTTAACATAAGAACTCTTCATAGCTTTGGGAGAATGCTACAGTACAGTCTTAGGTTGAGCTATTCAGAAGCCTGTCAATGAGATTAGTTTTAGGATTAGAAGTAGAATTAACACAGAGACATCCAACTCACAAATTCAAGAGTTCTCAGAAGTTGCACTCCTCTACTATACTACTTGGGGGTAAGTTACATTGAATTCAGCTAATTTCACATGCTAAATCATTTTCCATGTATTCTTTTTTAAATGTATCTCTTAAACCAACAGACTGTAATTATAAGTAAAGTTTTTAATATCCTTTTCTGAAATGCAATTAAAAAATCAAACTAAAAAAAAAGTTGTCTGAACTGCAACTTCTAGAATTCCGCAGCCAGCATGCTAAATGGTATAAAATGATGGTCTGTTTCAACCATAAGGATTTATTATCCTACAAATAAAAGTCATAACTTTAAAATAACACCATCAAATCAATATTTTATATCAATAAAATAACATCATAAAATCATTGTAACATTGTGAAATCAACATGCCATGAAATCAATGAAAATAAAATGATTTTTTTAATATTAAAAGAAAACTTTATTAGAGATTAAAAAAGAAAAACATTAAGTACAATACATTGAATACAACTTTATGTTGCAGACAAAATCTGTATATACAAATACATAACAAATAAATATATAAAACATGCTTCTAATCAACTAAGATGGTGTGCTTTTTTCTTGGTGATAATTTTACTACTATTCATTTCTTATTTGGTAAACATTCTTAATTTAACTACTCCATTCATCAAAAACATATCTTTAAATTTCCTGGTTTTTTCTCTTTAATCCACTTATACCATTTATCCCGGTAATATATCTTGAGTCTTCCTTATTCCTAAATTTTTGTGTGAGTAGGTCCACTTCAGCGCAGTCAAGTATTTTCTGAGTAATCAAATTATTTGTTGGCATTTGTTCTCCCTTGACAGTTTTTATCTGTCAACAGTAATTCACCCTACATCAATGTAATTTTTCAAGGAAGAAGAATTATGTAAGAAAATTGTTTCCTATTCACAAACTAAATTATCGATAAATATTTGGGAGAAATTTTGTCCTATGAGGAAATTAAATTAAAATTCAAGTTAATTTTGTAGAAAGTTTAGAAAACAAGCATTCATTGCTGTTATAATTAAATCATTTTTCATTTGCTTTTTGTGTTTCAGAATCTTTTGACAATCTTTTGCAACTTATAGGAGCTTTATGGGTTTGAGGAAATACAGAGAAAGTGCTAGGCAAAATGAATGCCATCTATTACAAACTGAAAATAAAGCCTTCTTGATCTTTAGTAGGCCTTGTGGTCACAAAAATGAAGGGTAGGATATTTTGTTTGGGGTTAGCATTCTCTTTTGTTCAGTAAACCGATCAACAAAATGTTCTCTAGCATCAAATTAATTTCCTTGTTCAACCACTTGAAATACAAATTTTAAAATGCAGATCTTGCAAATGACTAGAGTTTGTTCAGCTTCCACCCCACACAGCAAAGAACTGGAAGAGTGTGGAGAATGTCATGCAAACCAGCCACATCTGCTTGCATTTCATCACTAAAACGGCAACATTTGACTTCAGCCTGACCTTGAAATTCACAAGCTGAAGTGAAAAAGAGGAAATAACTGAAAGCAGCGAAAAAATAAGCAGGAATGAAAAGAAGCTGAGCCTGTAACCACATGCTGTAGAATGAATTAAAACCAAATGAGTAACATATCAGGATGTGCTGTTTAACACAAAAAAACATCAGTTAGGTGCCTTCCTGCACTATTAGAACCATCTTTGGGTGAGATTCCACTGGATTTAAGCTGAAATAAAAAAGAGCTTTGTTTCCAAATTTGTGCAGAAAGTTGAAGCAACATTTTTATTCAGTGATCATTTCTGTATTTGTCTCCATTCAATGTCCCTTTGATATTCAACCTTTAGCCTAATTTTAATATTTCTGTTGAATTATTCCATTTATCAATGTTGGTTGTCTTTTTAAAAAAGAAATGAAATCCTGTATTTCATTACACATTTTTCTTAGTTTCAGTTTGGTAAGCTTTTACTCTGGCCTTCATTTTTGGATGCTTTTATTTCGTGTCACCTTTAAACAACATATCAACTGTCAGAACAATTAATTTAAAGAGAGTTGTGCATTCAGATTAAACTATGCATATTCATAAATCAAAGACATGTCTACATCAAATTTCTTTTCTTTCAGGTTTACTGGACCTATCATTATTTTATTTCTATACAGCAGGCATAGTATAAAATTTACCAAAATATTATATGATATTAGGGCAGTCCCTACTATTCGTTATTTACCTTGCAGAATTAAGTTCTGAGCTGAGTCTACTGTTGTATTTAAGATGCTTTGATGTGTATTTATTTTATTTATTGCTATCCTTCTGCAATAAGGTATGTTACATATGTTCACTACCTTGAGTTATTTATAAAAATAAGAAAGGCAGGAAATAAATAAATAAAATAAATGCATCTATTTCTGGAAAGTCTTGAAACTTGATTACTGTTGTTGCAGCAAATCTATGTGAGACAATGACAGGACATTTTCTTGTTATATCAAGTACACTCATTATATATTTTATATTTAATTCAAATATTTAAATTTGAGATTGGTAAAATTGGGCTACTTAAATTTTATAACTACTTACAACTTAGGTTATAAATGGCAACATGAAATACAAATACATTTGAAACATATTGAATATTAACAGTGCATATTTTCAGCAAACATAGCATATATATTATTAAACACTAATACCGGGGCACATCAGCAGTTTCCCACTGAATACTATTGAATACTAGCTAATATTTGTTAATAATCAAGCATCTGAAAGCAAAAAAGAAATAGTATTTCAAATATCAATTTGAAATAATTATCAAATTTTCTAAGTAAAATTCTAATCTTTGATAAATATTCAAATACACAAAACATATTTAAACACATTTTCCCCATAAGATTTCCTTTAAAACATATCAGTTTAATAAGTCTACTTATATACACTGTTATTTCTATTAAAAAGATTTCAAATGATGTCCTTTTGAAGGTGAACTGCTTATAAGGAAGAGTCTTGTAAGGAAGCTGCTCTCTACAGGTACAGTCAGGAAATTGATGGAGACAGCTTTAGTGCTTTAGATTGAGCCTCAGATGCTGTGACCAAGTCATGTTTTTACTACTGGAGTTAAAACCTTAACAGTCCCAAGCAGTGGCAGCTTTTCTAATTGCATAGTCTATTTGAGCATCTAAGATCTGGACGAAGACATTTACAGAGTGTCACATCTGATAGTGAACCTCTACCCCATGACCCAAGAAAGGAGGTGTGCATGCACTAGTTCAGGAAATCCTTCCCAGTTCAGATTCAGTTCCCTTCTGTTAAACTTTCAGAAAAGTTTAAAATAGATCATTGATCCACCTGGCAATTCAGTTAAAATAGTGATTCTCTTGTTCGGTACTATTTGGTATCATACCTTAAAAACAGCTTTCTGTTTTAAGCATGCATGTTTGAAAGGTTTTTTAAAAAATATTAACTAACTATACCTTAGCAATCTTTTTGTGGCCCAGCATGTTAAAGTAATGGACGCCATGCCCACAGTGAACTGTGAATGTATGATGTTCTGGACTTGGTAGATCAATGGAGATTTGTTATTACTGACAGCAGCAACAAATTAGCCTTGTTGGGAATATAAGTCACCTAACAGTTATTTGGGAAATATATAAACCAGGATAGACATTTTAATACTGTATCTTTAAGAGCATGTCAAAAAACTCTAATTGGGTTTGGTTTCTCAAACGGCCATAAGATGGAGCCAGAAACCTGGGTTGTTTAGTCTTAGTCTCAGAAGAGAGTGTGTCTCAGTGAATCTCTGTTTCCTTCTGTTGGAGAGTATTGCCATTTCTTCTAACTGGACTTTGTTACTGGATTATCCCTGGACTAAAAACTGACTGATTTACCTGTGAATGACTTTTGGACTGCTTATCTTGAACTTTGCTTAAACCTTTAGCGACAGTAAAAACTTACATTTACTGTACAGTGTATCTGTGTGCTGTGTGTGTATTATTCAAACACTACTCTCAAATACATCTCCCTGTATGCGCTCATTCTTCTAACGGGGAATTACCTCAACACTGGTTATGGGCCCAGGCCATACTAGTCTCAAATAACTAAGAGTTGGTGTGAATGCACAGTACTGTATACAGACAGCTGTTTACTGTTTAATTGTGGGTTACTATCCCGATAAAGATGGCACAAGACACTTCAACAAGTCTATCACTGATAACCCAGTTAGATGGAACAAACTATGTTTCCTGGTCTATGAAGTGCAGTCTACTTCTGCGTAGAGAAGGGTTATGGAATGTAGTTCAAAATCTACCAGATGTAAAATGCTAGGGATATAGAAAATGAGGATGATGCCAAGAAGCTTGCTGACTTTAAGCAGAACAATGAACAATTGTATAATTGGACTAACACTGAGTGACCAGCAGCTAGTCCATATTCATGGAGAAGAGTCTGCTGCTAGGTGTTGGGAGAATTTGAAGAGGATTTATGTTCGTGACAGTGTAAGTGCACACATACATCTTACACGTAAACTGTTTAGAGCATGTCTTCTGAAAGGTGGAGATATGTTAGCTCACTTAAACTTCATGAAAAGAACTTTTCAAGAGCTACATGAAAAAGAACTGATATTTTCAGAACTGCATCAAGTTTACATCATTCTTTCCTCATTGGATGAAAGTTATGATGATTATGTATCTTCACTGGAAGTCCTGCCCAGAGATAAACTGATATTGACTGACATAACCAGAAGATTGCTAGAAGAAGCAAGAAGATGGCTGGATAGAGACTAACTGAGAAAGAAACAACCACAAAAAGAGGATTTGTCTTCAACTGCCTATACTGTTAGGAAATGTTTGTCTTGTGGGGCTAGGGGACAAATAGCTAGATTCTGTAAGAAGGGAAAAAGACAGAATACTGGTAATCACCAGAAGGCTAAGAAGAATCTTAGTTTAGCTATGTCTAGCAATTCAACTGTAAACCATGATTTGTGGGTTGTTGATAGTGCAGCATCACAATCCATTACTAAAGATAGAAAAAGGTTTGTAAAGATGTCTATGAGTAGGCAACATGTATCATTGGCAAATGGATGGAAGATTAAAGCATCAGGTGAAGGTACTGCATATTGTTCTTGTATAAACGAACATTTAACTATGTTATATGTACCTAAACTGAAATTTAATTTGTTATCAGTAAGGGCTTTAGTTAATCTTGTTAATCTTACCAGTTAATCTTGGTAACCTTTAGGGGAGATAACTGTATAATAGAGAAAGAGGGTAAAAGTGTTACTGCTACATTAGAAAATGATTTATATGTAATACATGATGACAAGTTGTAGATGGCTAACTCAGTTTATAACAATGTTAAGCCACATGATGAATGTATACATTTATTACATAGCCATCTAGGGTACATTAATTTCAAAATGCTCAAACATACTGTTGAATTGTCAGAGGGAGTAAAATTGAAACCCTGTAGCAAGTATTTAAACTGTAATGCTTGTAGCCAGGAGAAGAGTAAGGTTACTCCTGCAAACAGACTAAATGGGTTGAAGACCAAAGAACCTTTAGAGGTTGTTTTTGCTGACATAATTGGTCCTAAGAAACCAAGTTTAGGAGGTGCCTGCTATATTTTGAGTATTATGGACCATTACTCACGATACGGTTTCGGCTATCTTATGAAAAACAAAACAGAAACATTCCAACATTTCTTTAACTGGCTAGGGTTTGCTGAGAGAAAAATGAGGAGTAAAGTAATTACTTTAGTTACTGATAATGGGACTGAGTTTGTTAACAAAAGATTTCAAACTATGTTGAAATTGGCTGGTGTTGAGCATAAACGTTCTGCACCTTACAGACCACAACATAACTCGTTTGTAGATCGAAGAGGGCAAACATTACAAAGCCATGGCTCGCACTATGTTATCTGATTCAGGTTTGCCTGAAACACTGTGGGGTGAGGCCATAATGTGTAGCAACCATGTTTTAAACAATGTAGTGAATACAGTAACTGGAGAATTGCCATTCACTCCTTGACATGGCAGAAAACCAAATTTAAGTTACCTACACACATTTGAAGCTCCAGCATGGGTACATATTCCCTCACAAGTAAGACTGAAAGGGCAACATAGAGCTAAGAAGTTATTTTTTGTGGGCTACAAAGCCAACCATATATCATTTAGATTTTGAGATCAAGGCACAGCTCATGTTTATTGTAGTTCTAGTGCAAAATTTCTAGAGCACGTTGGATGGGATAAACTGGAACAGGAATCCAGCAATGATATTATTATTGAGACCCAAATAGTCCCTAAAGATAAAATCAGTAAACCATGAATAGCCATTAAGGAGGAAGAACAGGAGGAAGTAGGATAACAGGCACAGGAGGATGTAGAAGAACAGGAGCAGGTGGCACAGGAAAGTCCACCAGTTGCAACACACTATATATTTAAAGAAACCTTTAGGTCTCAAAAGGATAATACAACTGATTGCTGGAGACTGAAAAAGAGTCTTTATGGTTTGAAGCAATCAGGATATGAGTGGAACCAATGTATAGTTAAAGAATTAACCTCAACAAGCCTCCATCAAAATAAAATGGGATCATCAGAAGTGGAATTTTACCTGAAAGAATTGTTCCAAAGATGCTTTTTTTAAAAAAGCAACTGGAATTTGTTCTTCCTTGAAGGTGTTTCACTTCTTGTCCAAGAAACTTCTTCAGTTTTCATCTCTTGGATAAGGAGTGAAAACATCTTCAGGGAAAAACAAAGTCCAACTGCCTTTTGGGACAGCCATGACCTAGATGACTGAGAATCTCCATAGACATGAAAGATTATGAGCTTCAATCAGTACTCTGCCAAAATGAATTTAAAAAAGAATTCTAGATTGAGATTATCCATTGCTCATGAATTCTAATTATACATTTTAGCTCTGATGGATGGATCTTGGGAGGGGGGGTTGTGAAATAAAATCAATCCAAGAAGACTGAAGTCTGTCCATCCTGCTAAAGTCAAGCAGATTAGAAAGGGATGCAACCTGTGAAGTCCTGGTGAAAGGAAGAGATTGCAAAATAACAGATTAGGCAAAGATGCCAATTGAACAACCGTTTAAGGGCCCAGGTGTGAATTCTATGAAGACCTGTAAATTGGGCATGCTTTCTAATTTGACTACTCTGCTGGTTTCTGTTACCTGTCACAGACTTCCTTCTTCCTTTCCTAGAACCTTGTCTAGCTTCCAAGGCCTTGCATTGCTGGCTTGGCAGGAGCCAGATCTGATAGTGAGACAAGACAGGCACACATAAATGAGGATGCAAAGCTTGAAATTAGATCTACCTGTCATTTACTAAATAATGAAAGATAGAAAATATGGGTAACAGCAAATGATCTTTTTGCCTGAGAGAATATGCCACACTAAGAACTCTTAACATATTATTATTATTGCATCAGTTATGCAAATAGCATTGCAGAACCACATAAAATTTTCTCTAGAATAATTAAGAGGAAAGCACAAAATCATTTCAGCTTGCATTTTACACAGACATTTAAGCAGATGGCACTATCCAAATTCAGCCATCAATCACTTGCAAATATGGTTTCTAGTTTTTGTCCTAAGGAACCTTTACAACCTAATCCTGTATAAATTTATATGGAACTCCCATTAAGTTCTGTGGGATGCCACAACATTGAAAATCTACTGCTCAAAAATGTTAATAATAACTAAGGAGAAGCAATTGCAACAGAGACCAAATATGATCACTTCCTTCCTGCTTTGTTTTCTATATAGAATGTAACACTAGCCAATCAATTTTTAAATGGTACATACGTCAAAGATATCTTGAGACTAACATAGCTAAAATTGAGAGGGAAGGATTAGAAGATTGTCAAAAGCAAAACTTTACTCATGTAGTAGTCTTAAAATATGCAGGATATTTCTGTTCAGAACAAAAACTGCCTCTTGGGAGTTAAATATGCATTCTCTAAGCTACCAAACTCTCTACATGTATAGCCTATAAATCTGTACCTTCCTCTGCACTCCAGTTTAACTTTGGGCTTTCCCTATGATCTCCTTTTAAACACAATAGGGGAATGCTATTGTAACTCTCTCTTTCGCTTCAGTTAATAAATGCTTAGTCCTCCCTTTCAACCATGTCTCATAATATAAAGGCAAAGCAAGAGAAGAACAGAAAATTAATTTGCAAAGCTTGATTTGAGAGCATGGCCTTCTTGCAAATCACAGCCCATTCTCTTTGCTTTGCAGAAGACTTGTTTTCAAGTTCACCGCTGTATCTTTGCCCGTAGCAATTTGCAGCTGGGAGATTTGCAACAGTTATTGGCAGAGGCTAAGAGAGAGATTTCTAAATGCTCAAAAGAGAAGGCAGACAGTCACATCTGACAGCTGTCCATAAAATATAATGTATAAATGGGGTGATATAAACCAGTGAGAGAGCCTCCAAAAGCGTGGCTGGGGAGAAAAAACGGGAGAAAATAAGCTTGTTAGAATTCTCTGTATCACAGCCATTTTCCCTTGACAGTTTGCCATATCCTAATATGCTCAACAAATTGGCAACCTGTCTTGATGTATTTGCATCAGGATTCCCTTAAGGGAAATGTCTATATTATTTCTGTTTGGGGAAAAGAGAAAGCTCTTGGTATGACAGGTAGGTCAAGTGTTTCTTTAATAAAGCATATGGTAGCAAGAAATAGGCTATTGTCAGTGATTTGACAAATAGGTAGATTTGGTATTGGCTCTCTTGAGATTAGCCTGGGAAAGCTACTGGATAAATCACCCTTGTTATTTTGATTTAACTCTTCCACTGCATCACAGGTTTTCTTGCCCGACTCAAAGCAAAAGCTACTGTTCTGTTTGTATTAACAGAGTGCCTCTCAGGTTTCTTCTATCCAATGGTTCAACTTCAAAAGGGTTATAAAATCTAGTGGTGATCCAGAGTTTTGCAGGCAAGATTTAGTAACCCTGAACTTTGAGTCAAACAAATGTTACACATAGTCAAAATTGAAATATAATTTATGTGAAATGTTTCTTCCTAAAAACTGTGATCTACAAATGTCATGCTTATTTGACAACTGTGTTTTAAGATTATATTTTCAGTAATTTTGGAATTGAAAGATATCATCAACCAGATATTTTGCAATATGTTTTGCTTTTATTTTTCAAACAAAAATGCCTTTTAGACCAAATCCAGAATTAGTCATGCTTACATTGCACTCATTGAAATCAATGAAATTTCAGTTAGTCATGAACAGGTTTAGCTGTTTTAAGTATGCCTAAATCTAGGCCTAATCCATGTTCAAATCACATTCTTATCCAAAAATAAGTATATCCATAAAAATACACTTCTTGGATAAGAATGTAATCTAAACATGAATATTTTATAACCTCTTTAATGTGTGGTTCAAAAAGTCTCTAATATTAGTTGGAAATTTAGTTATTATTTATATATCAAATTAAAATAAGATGGGTGTCATCTTTCTTCAGAGAGAATGATAGGAAAACAGGTGCTACATTAATTTTTAGAAATTCATGTGATAAGATCAATCATGAAAAGGCATGATCTGAGATGTCTGTCATTTTGTTATAAGTACTCCAATGCATTTCCCGTTAAGATGGAAGAAAACTGAAGAAACTGAATCGATGTATGCCATACATCAGATATCAAAATAGACGAAACAATGTAGTTCCAGGGTTAAAATCCAATTTCATTAAATCTTTCTAAAAGCATAAATAGTTTTGACTGCAGTTGAATAAACAGTTCTGGGAGAAGGGAAATTCTGCTTTATAATTTTTCCAAAGTACCTCTGGAAAAAATTGATGACATACATCTGTACAAAACAGCTTTTAATTCATCCTTGTGCATTTGAATCTATTTGCACCAGAGCCAAGTCTCTGTAAGTCAGCATTGACTAAGGGACAGGAAGACATTTGATGATATTAGGAGATACAAGCAACAGATACAGTACTTTTATTTGGAGGTGGGTTGAGCTTTGTGTACAAAATGAATCCCTGTATGCAGTAATGGTATACATTTTTTTTTACTACCAGTTCTGTGGGCATGGCTTGGTGGGCGTGGTGTGGTTTGGTGGGTGTGGCGTAGCGTAGCGTGGTGTGGCGTGGCTTGGTGCGGTGGACATGGCTTAGTCGGCTAGCAGGGGAAGGTTACTGTAAAATCTCCATTCCCACCCCACCCCACTAACCTGCCTTCCAGCTCCGTTCTCAGGTGCAGGGCAACAAAAGAAGACCCAGCCGATCAGCTGGGACTCTGATCAGCTGGGACTCGGGAGGCAGTGAATAGATGGGGGCAGGGCCAACCAGAGGTGACATTTACTGGTTCTTCAAACTACTCCAAATGTCTGCTACCAGTTCTCCAGAACCTGTCAGAACTGGCTGAATACTACCTTTGCCCATATCCCATAAAATAAGGAAAAGGCATATATTTACCAACCATGCAATGTTCAAATTTTCCAAACATTATTTGCTCCATTGAACAACAGGCAATATCAGCCAATATCATTTGGAACTCTGGTAGAATGGATTGTGTAAGATACAAGTGATAGAATTGTATATGTTGTAGAACATTCAGAAGAATCCATGCATGCACTAAGAAAAAAAATCACACTGTAATCATATGTATTTTCCTTATGTTGTTGTTTTAATGAAATTTTAGTAGAAAAGAAGATAATATGTCTTAGATGTAGTCTCTAAAGAGGCAGCGCTTTGATCATGGCTAGCATTTTGATTTTTCTGACCATAATATGTAGACAGCTATGCCCTCCACAAGTCTACTCCAAAGGATTGGCAGTTTTTCCAAACAGCTTTTAGAGGCAGAAAGGAAAAATGAATTGGGGGTGGGGGAGCAAATGAGAATCTACACACATGATGTTGGCTGTAGCCCACTGTATTTCTAATCACTTGATTGTTTTTAATAAACATACTAATATTAGTTCCATATATAGATGCCTATTTTGTTCATAGTTTATGATATGGTGCTGCCTGGGAGGGTAGTAATATTCATGAGTGTCTTTATATAATGCATTTGAAGATTATGCACTATTTACTGTGGGAACTTTAATGTGAATTTTTTTTTTAAAAAAAATCTACCATTAATTCTGAGCTAATTCAAAAAGAACAGCCAAGACTGAGTCAACCAAACACTTACGCAAACATTATCGTTAGAAATGAAGATGTACAATGTGCGTGATGTTATGGAGTCCTTGGCATTAGTTAAGAAAATAAGAAGTGAGAACAAAGTTTAATTTATTGTTTGGCACCTGCTGACTACTTCTTTATTCCTGCTACAGAAAGGCTGTTTCCAGGTGTATATATGTGTTTATCACAGAATATACTAAGGTACACTGAATCTGAAGTGTGAGAGAATCTTAGCATTACTATTCAACTCAGATTGCTGAAAGATAATTTCTCTTGTAAGGCAGGGCATAAACAGTGATTCATATCTAGAAGATGATAGGCAGAAAGAATATTTCATTTGTCAAAAATGTCAAGCCTTCTTAATAAAATATTCAGCCTGGCAATACAGGAGAGAGAGAGATGAACAAGCAATTCTTATAGATCTTCCCCTAATCCCAGAAGTTACTTCAAAGAATACTAATTGGCTAAATTCCTCTACCAACATATTTTAAATCCTTAACTTTTCACAAACCAAACATAGGGGAGCATGCACCCTGAAGGCCCATCCTACCTCTTAATTAACTTTTAGTATTGAACTTTAATTATCTTTGCTTCTTATCTAAATTTTATATACAGTTTTTGTGTTTAATATTTGACTTGTGCACCACCCAGAGTCCCTTTATGGGAGACAGATGTGGTTTCTGATAAATAATAAACAAACAAACAAATATTGCTAAGAAAGAGGTTTTTTTTTTTTTACTTTTCAATACTGAATCTTTTTCAGAACAATATTTGAAAATTGTAACACTACAACAGTCTACGTATGTGTTCCAGAATAATATATTAATTTTCAGGACCTTAAACGTGAAGTTAAATAAATGAATGAATATATATCTCATTACATTTTTATTTTCCACAATTAGGTTCTGTGATTTTTAAAAAGTATACTTTACTTAATTGATGAGAGATCCAGCTTAGTGTACTTATTTAAGGTACCAGATTAGAGACTGTGAGTTCCAGTATTGCCCTAAGCACAAAACTAACTGGGCCATTCACTCTTTCTTAGCGCTAGGAAGAAAGCAAGGGCTAAACACTTAAAATTGAAGAAACCTTTTTTGAACCAGCTAAATCTTTAAAACACATACTTATAATTTTGCATTTTGTGGGGCCAGTGGTGGTATTCGACCAGTTCTGCCCGGTTCTGGAGAGCCAGTAGTGGGGATGAGCAATGGAGACTGAACCGGTTCTCTTCGCTGCTCTGTGTTTGGCCCACCCACCCACTCAGGCTCCCATACTCACTTTTATGGCCAGAATTAAAAGCGCAGCTGCTTTGCACGGCACAGAATAAATGCTGTGCAGCAGCTGCTACAGCAACCAGCATCGTGCAGGCTTGCAGGAGGCAAGTTAGAACACCTTTGTGCCTGCACAAAGTGCGTGTTTGGCACACACATGCATGCAAAGTGTGTATGCGTGCAAAGCACGGTCACCAAGCCACGCCCACCGAACCAGTGGCAACTTTTTTTGAATACCAGCACTGTGTGGGGCCATTTGAAATGCTAAAAAAAAGATGAAAATGAAAAATCTTGCTGGGAGGAATGTACATTTCACTTCTTTCTCCACATATTACAAATGATGAAGAAGCTATAAATAAAGAGGAATCTTCTAAAAGATCTTTATGAATTAAGTATTACTGATACTATTACAGCTTCTTCTTATCCTAATAGCCATTATACTCAGATAGTATAATAATGATTGCCCAAAGAACATGTCTTTCCTCTCATACTCCCTTTTTTTCTTTTCAGGAAGGTAGTTGCTGAAAGAAAAGGCTGCTGTTTCACTGACTCTCCAAGAGGCTCTGCACTGGTGATGTTATCCCCATCGATGGACCCAGTACTGAATGCCTGCCATTCAATCTATCGACATGTTCAGCATCAAATCCTCATGTAATGCATAGCCTCTATGTAGTGAACCTGAACTAATAGCACTAATCTGCTATCCGAACTACCATGCAGTGACAAGGTGATTACTAAAAATAAGTCTGGCATTCAGTTACTTAGGTCATGAGGATCTACCACTTACATAATACTTGGTGGGCTGAATGGAAGAATGAAGTTATTGTGTAATTAGCTCAAACTCGCCCTCTGCTTATAAGCATGCCATTTGGCTTAAGAAGAGGGGAGGAGATAGAAAGCAACACAATTCAGGTAGAAAGAAGTCTTTATCCCGAATGCTATGCCTAAATAATTTCAGGAGTTCATCTGGCAAAGACCATTTACTATCTGCTGCATACTTTATAACTCAAGTCCCACTGATAGCATGCTCATCACCCAAATCCTGCCATCATAGGGAAATTTTACACATTTGCTTCAGGCCATCGAAGTATTTCTACTTTGTTATTTGTTCTTTTTTCTCTTCTAAACTCAAAGGCTATTTCAACTGTCCCTTTGTTTATAATCCCTCTCAAGCTGGGGTGGGATTCTACCAGTTCGCACCTATTCGCTAGAACTGGTTGTTAACATTCTAAGCAGTTTGGAGAACCGGTTGTTAAAAGAAATTACTGGCCTAATCCTGTAAGGAAGGCAGGAAGGAAACATTCTGGTGTTGCTTACACAAACTGCCTCTCCATTAACCCTTATTATATTCTTGGCAGGACTAGACTTTCTGTCTCAGGAACGTCCCTGGTGTTTTTTTCCCCTCCTTTCCTGGTACTTTGCTTGTGTGGAGTGACCATTCAAAGTTACAGTGGCACTGAAAAAAGTGACTTATGACCATTTTTCACACTTATGATTGTTACAGCATCTCCAGTCATGAGAGGCCAGGTAAGGAGATATGTGCCTCAATGTGAGTGATATTGAGTTGGCCACACCCAGTCAATGACATGACCACCAAGCCATGCCCACAACCTAAGCCACACCCACAGAACCGGTGTTAAAAGTTTGAATCCCACCCCTGCTCTCAAGCTATGATTGGTTCTTTGACTAGCTAGATGTTATTTCTCCATGTGACTCTCTTCTCATGAGTAAGTGGCTTGGTCCGTATATAATGGTAATATGATGCCTCTAGAAAGAGATGGGATAGAAACATGAAACTGAGAGAGCAGAAAAAGAGCTAGGACATCATGGACCTCCAGCATCTGAGATGGAAAGTAATCTGAAGGACAGTAATTCAGTTCTTCAGGACTGCATTTAGCATCTCAAATCCTTAGGCATGACTTTTTGAGCTTATACCTGCATGTGACAGAAGGAAAAATTTTAATTTAATTTTGATGATATGTAGATTAGCGGTAAATTAAACCAACACTGATTTGACACATTGACCTGCCACATACAAACAAACACAAAGTGAAACACACACTGCTTTGTTGTGTCCCTGACTTAAGTCTTAAAAAATTGCATTCTGTTGCCATAAAAATATAACAATTCCAAATTTTCTAGGACTGTGTTCTAACTGGCATTCAACTTTCTTCCATTGGACAGGTGAGGCATTGTCCACTTTTTCCTCCTGAAAAATTGTGACTATGCAAACATATTTTATGTTTATGTTTTATGCTACAATTGGATGGAACTTACTTTTTCTTTGTTCCGCAGCAAAAGCAGAAGCAGTGGATTAATCAAACAATCATTCAAGTTCTGACAAAGCAAGCCATAACACTGGCTTTCAAGTAACCTGTTTATAAACAATATAATCTGTAGGTCTGTTCTGTCATGTTGCACAGCTGTCTATGTGCATGGCCAACTGATTGATGAAAAACTTCATTCGTTCGTGTTTTGCTTTGTGCAAATAATGTCAAACAGGGAGGGGGGAGAAATCCTATTCTTCTTATCCATCATCACCCCTCCATTCTGCCCAGTGCATTCCATGAGGACTGCATGTTTTGTAGCCTGTTTCTATCACCACAAGCAGTCCCTTTAAGCCTTCTAATGACTCTCTCAGCCACACATGAAATGTACAATAACAAAATCAACAACCAGGAAAAGAGAGCAGAAAGCAACTCATATCCTTCTGTAGCTTTTTTCACTAATGAGTGTGCTGAGCAAACAAAGAATCTTGCTTACATTCTCAGATTTCTTGGGATGTGGGCAGCAGGACATTCCAGAAAGTAGGAACAGGGGTGGGATAGGACAGGGTTAACTACCGGGTGATTTACAAGGTGATTTACAAGGTTCTGTGATTTATGATGTGCTTCCCTGCATGCTGCGAAGGTGCGCCTGTAAATCGTCATCAGCACACTGCGTGCAAAGAAGCAGCCTTTGAAACAGCCCTCTTTTCCTGCTTTTTTAACTGCAGCTGTTCCTCACATGGCAGCTGAAGTTGAAAAATCAGGAAATAAAGATCAGGTAAGAGCCTGGGTGGGCATTACAGAGGTGGACACAACCAGTAGAAACCCACCCCTGTGTAGGAAGCTGAGGTTGTCCTCCAAACAAGTCCAATGGAAGCCAAGCTGTCTGTTTACTCTTCTTATCTATCTTGTTTTCCATTTCTCTTCCCTTCCCTTCCCGTCCCTTCCCTTCCCTCCCTCCCTCCCTCTCTCTCTTTCTCTCCCCCTCCCCTTTTTCTGTTTCATCTTGTTTCAGTTAGAAATATAAAGGAGCAAATGCTTTGGGGTAGAATGCCCAACAGAATCAGTATTCTTAAGCACAGCTCTAGATTCTATCCCCATTAAAAGGAAAACAGTGAATGTTGATCCTTGCTCATCCGAACTAGGCAAACACCTATGTCTTTTTCACTCATTTTCTCATAGTCAACTCAATACCAATAACAACATGCTTTTCCATCATTTTCTCCTACTTGCCTTTTTCTTCCTATTAAAGTTCAGAATCTGGTGCAGCTGTCATAGCAGCATGTTAGTCTGGGCTCCTAAGCCTTTTCTGAGCAGTTACAAAAAATCCACTGAAGAGTTTACTCCCAACAAATCATAAATCTAAAATTCCCACATTTCACTGTATAAACATAATTGTCTCCCGTTTTTTAGAAAGAGAGATATAAAGCAAAGTTGGTCACTCTTTAGATAAAAAAACTCTTTTTATTTTCCAATGTGTGAATCAATGGAGACCAGTCCTAACAGTGATTAGTATACATATTGTCTGGAGAAGAAATTTTAGGATTTTTCCCAGTAGGATTATACATTATCTCCTAAAACAGTTCAGAAATACACTATTTTTCCTGGTTGTTTTAAATATCCTAACAGTGGGATATTTTTTGTGGTATATTCTCCTTCCACCTAGCATATTCACTATTTGTATTTTAGAAGAGTTTTTCAGAGTAAATAATTATTTTCGGTATGAATTTAACCCAACCTTAATAAGACTTGGATCAGTTCTATAGATTTGACTGGCTGAGTGTTCAGATATTTTCAAAATCTAATCCATACTCATAAAAGAGATGGGGTTATTTTTAAAAAATAAAAGAGCTTCAGGATATTTTTTTTCTTTTCACTATTTGTCCTTCTGAAGAATATTTCTAATCTTAGCATTCTTCAGATTACAAAGGATAACATTTGCTAGTTTTTTCCTTGAACACTCTCTGATTAGCTCCTCCATATGAAACAAAGGCTTTCTCTTGCCCAATTACATATTACATTATCATTTGAAATCATGCTTCATACTTTTCCTTTTAAGGAAAAAGCAGCTTTAGGGTCCCATAGTAATTTCTTACCAAAACTTCATTTCACTACTATTTATTATTGTTGTGGTTGCTGTTTCAGTTTCAAGACCAACTCCATAGAGACTGTGTGTGGCTTATAATTAAAAAATTAAAAAGAAAACAACATATATCAAAGAAAAAGGATACAGCTCACAAGAAGACAGCACCAAAATCCAAAGTGGCTCAACCACAATCCTAACCCAAGGCTGGGGGAATATTCAAGTATCTAAATATATTGTTTCACATGAATCAAAATTTAAGCCTTCTTGTTAAGTCCTTCTCTGAAAAACTCTAAAAGGCTGTTTCGTTGTAGTAGTTATATATTTTGTGTCCTTAAAGTTTTGGCTTCAACCAATGAGATATTCCATGACATTTATTAGTGAAGAAGAAATCAAAGAGCAAATCAATAAAAATTTCTTTTGATTTTAAGACAGCCCAAAGCCATTCTGTTATTGGTGACAGAAAAAAATGACAATTTTCCATAGTTGAAAAATATACCTGACTTGGTCATTTTCAACCTTGTCTTGGTTCTTTGTCCATAACAAATTTTGTGGATATCTCTGTTTAGAGATACATCCAACCAAGTGTCCTAATTTATTTATTTATTTGTTTATTTAAATTTATATTGCTGCCTATTCGCCCTTGCATTAAATTAAATTCTAATGCATTAAAAACTAAAGATTGGGGAACAAGACTCAATTTCATTTCATTTCCTTCCTTCTTGTCAGATTCAGACAACATGAAGTTGTCTCCACACACACGTATGCACAAACACACGCATGCATACGCACACACCAATTTCTCCTCAAAAGGATAGAGATTAACACAGGATAGAGATTAATCCCAATGGGGTTCAGAGTTCACAGATTTGAACTAGTATCTGTACAGTAACTTTCATGGTGCAATCAGTATACCATACCACACAGGCTCTGTGTATATAATTGAATGTATCTAATATTTATTTTCCATGGAGGAGCAGTGTAACACATATTTCCTTTGAAGGGGTTCCTCTGAAGAAATACCTCAGATGGAATATCCTTTTAATTATTTAAAAATATTTAAACACTGACACTGTATTTAAAGATAGTTTTGATTGAAGCAAAAGTAATAATATAAGGATCAAAGCAAGAAATGTTGGTCAAATAAAATTTAGGCTTCAAGCCCTATTTCAGTCCTTTTATCTGCCAAAAGCAATTGATACTAAGCTGATGGTGAGCCTTGTTCTCTCTCCCAAAATATTTTCTGTCTCTATTCATTTCATATAGAATGAATGCACATTCATAAATGGTGCACAAAGGAAACTGATAATTCCCTAGTTACATTTAAAGTTGTGTTTTAGAGTACCTTGAGAAAATCATGTTCATCAATGTATACCTGGTTATATAAAATTGGCCAGCCTGTGAATCACCTCATGTTTTGCCAATGAATTAAATAAAGTTAGTGTTGGCAGTCTCAATCGTGCATCATTCATACTGGTTTTGTGATGAATTATCACAAGGATATTACCTCAGTTTCAATACTAAATAAATAAACAAACAAAAAGACAAAACAAGAAACGCAAGCCTAATCACAATTCTGGCATATATGATCCCTGTGGTTATTTTTATTTTTATCTATCTGGAAAGCAGAACAGTGAGAGGAATGAAATGATTCTGAAGTGCTTTTCATTCCTCAACATATGAAGAATGACTGTGCTTGGCAAAAAAAGAATGCTGAGAGAACTCAAAAAGAACTTTCAATGTGTTATTTCATTTTTCAAAAAAAAAGTCAATAAAAAGTCCTGCACAATTATCATAAAAGAATTAGATGACTCACATAAAATTTGGCGATCTCTCTCTTCTATTACTAATATGTGGCTACACTTTGTATTGTATTTAGTGACAATACATGAGGGCAACCAAAGTAAATGACATTCATTTTTCAAATGGACAAAGAGACAAAAGAGACGCCCTCTTCCAGCCTAACAACACCAGATTCCACACTCACCAGGTGTAAATAAAGACACTGGGAATGTTAGACTTGTTGACTTTGCTTTTATGTTTACTTTAGTCTTAGACGTGCAAGAGTTTTCAGGGTTAGGAATGTGTCTGCCCAAAAAGAACTGAACAGCAAATCATGGAAGCAAATGTAATATGTAGAAGCATGGTGAAATATCTTCTGGTTTCTTAACCATTATTAATGGCTAGTTTGCAAAAAAAAAATCCGAAGAAAATTGATTGTGACAACCATTTTATATACAACATTTTCTTCAGGAGTCTATGATTTCAAAAGAATTGTTGATGAATCATCATGTCTATATTAGTGGTTTTCTTTTTTCATGAAAGATCTTGGTATCCTGACCATGAAGAGGGGAGGGTTAACTAATTAAACATAGAATGGCATAACAGGTGACAATATGACTGAGAACAAATAGAAGATTCCCAGTTGTGCTTTGATTACTATTTTTTTTATTAAATGGTACTGAATCATACTGAAGAACATATATCTACTAATAATTATTGGCAACTTCTTAATTAACTAAAAGCCTTCTATGACATCCTATTCCAAGCTTATGGTGCTATCAAGAGCAATATGAAAGGTGCCCATGAAGTGACAGAACATGACTAAATTATTGCCTCTTTTTAAAAAAGTTATTTTAAAAATTAAAGTACAATTGAAATCAGGTAACTGAGTTTTTTCTATGATAACTGCAGCAAGATTATTATATGCTGAATAGTAGAAAAGTTCAACACTATCCACAATGGAGCAATGGTTGATGGAGCTTGTGGACATGGCTAAATTAATCTTTTGATTATAGAAAAATAATGTCTACATTTATTGCTGACTGGAAATGTCTTATAGACTTATAGACTTTTTGCATAAAACAGGAAAAATGCACTGAGAAGTTGTGGTTTTGATTATTAGAAAAAAACTGATTAAGGAAAAATGGACTTTCTTTTGTACTCATGAAGTAAGAGATAATTTTGTAATTGTGCTTATATTTTCTACAGACGGAATCAGAAGATTCTTTTATTCCTTTTTATTCTTTCGCTTGCCACTTTTGCTCTTTTTCTTTTTTCTTCCGATCTTTCTTTTAGTTTTTGATAAAACTTTTAATAAAAATCCGTGAAAATATTCCACATGAATGACTGGGACCAGTGGACACCACTTTTTTATTTATTCATTTTTGTAACATAATGGAAACACATGGATTTTAAAAAGATTTTAATCAAATCAATAATGTATAACTTGGTTGCAATTGCTACTTCTAGTTGTTAATGTCTATGTTAAAATCTTGACATATTCCATCATACTATTTCATCAGATAAATTTGAACACATATGCCAAATAAATAAAACAAAACAAGATTATCTTTGGTGGTAAACATTTTGCAAAGCACAAAAAAGGAGTAAAAATAGTAACCAAATGAAACTATGAATATGAGATCGGATAAAATATTGTTTATATCAAAATCAACTTACACCATAAACCTCTGTTCTTGCAAATTACACATATTCCCTATGAAATTTTGTTCGCTTCTCACCATGTATTTTCTTACATTTCTGATTTACGCTTGGGAAATTCATATAATATTTTCTCTAATCCTAAGTATTTCTTTATATTATGCATAGAACCCTATGAAATGTATTGTTAATTTAATCTCAGTTCTTTACTAACAGTATGGAATAGAAGTGATGTCTATGCATGTCCCAAATCCGGTCACTTCTATTCCATACTGTTAGTAAAGAACTGAGATTAAATTAACAATACATTTCATAGGGTTCTATATTACGTGTATAACTCAGTTAATATTTGAAACATAGACAGCTCTATTCTCCATTCCTAGTCATTACATTGCACCAGTGTACTTGATCATTTTTTAACAAACAAAAACATTGTGTGCATTTTTTAAACTATTATTCACATTAATGAAAAAGAAGCAAATTTTGATGATTAAAGAGAAAGAGGTAGATTTTCTATCAAGCTCTTGACCTTAACTTCATTAGAAGATGGGGCAGTAGTATGTACACATTTCCTGTACAATCTCCCCCTGCCCCTTTACCCTCAAGCTTCTCTAGCTTCCCTCTCTTCTATTCAAAATAAAAGAAGATGGTATGACTTTTAAGACATTAGACAACCACTTGAAATGGTGTAGGGTCTTCTGCTTGAGCATGGGATTGGACTAGAACATAGGTCGGCAACTGGTGGTCTGTGGCCCACTGGTTGTCCATGAGAAAATTTTGGTGGTCCGCAGTGCACCCGTGTCTGCAACAGGGGTGATATCGGTGGCGGATGGACTGATGCACGTGGGGAAGGAGTGTAGTGTGTGGGAGATCACAGCATTGGATCCCTTCCCGGGTGTTCCCTGGCCTGTAAGGGGAGGGCGCGATCTCCCATGCCCCTCCTCTCAGGAGCCATCAAGCCTCCTCCCATCATGCTTCTCTTCCTCCTCACCAGAAGCACTCACACACCAAGCAGGAAGGAGGAGGCTTGGTGGGTGCCAGAGGGGTGGTGAGTGCTTTGCAGCTCCTGAGGGGAGGGGTTGAGCCTTTCCCTTGCAATATCTTCATCTGAGGGCTGGTAGCCACTTCCTGCAGCTCAGGAGGTTTACACTCTTCCCGCTGCTGCTCGGCCTCCTCGGAAGCAGGAGGTAGGAGCCAGCAGCCATGACACAGGTTTGCTAGGCAGACTGCAGGATTGCCCCACCTCCCTGCCAGCCATCTGGTCTTCAGCATGTGGCTCATTGTCTTCCAGACATCAGATTGCCACCACCCAGCACCAATTCAGAGGTTCTTCCCCCCCCCCCGAGACAGAGAGAGGGGGGAAGAGAGACAGGGACAAGAGAGAGAGAAAGAGGGGGAAAGAGGGAGAGGGAAAGAGAGAGAGATAAGATAGAGAGAGAGAGACAGAAAGAGGGAGAAAGAGGGAGAAAGAGAGAGGGAAAGAGAGAGAGAAGACGGGGAGAAAGAGAGAGAGAGAGAGAGAAGACACACAGAGAGACAGGGGGAAGAGAAAGAGAGACAACACACAGAAAGAGAGAATGGGGGAGAAAGGAAGAAAGAGGGGGAAAGAGGGAGAGAGACAAGATACAGAGAGAGAGAGAAAGAGAGAGAGGGAGGGAGGGAAAGAGAGAGAGAAAGAGAGAGAGGAGAGGGGGGTAGGACAGTGTTTTGTTTTCTGTGGGAAACAGGTCCAAATGATGCTTTGAGTATTTAAGGTTTCAGAAACAGGCAGCCAAGCTAAGTGCCTGAAGGACCCCATCAATGGGGGTCCAGGCGTTTCAGCAAGCGGCATGCTGGATTCATATTAGTGGTCCATGGGATTTAAAATTATGAATTTGGTGGTCCCTGAGGTCCAAAAGGTTGGAAACCACTGGGCTAGAAGACCTCCAAGGTCCCTTCTAACTCTCATATTCTATGTTCTAAGACAGAGGTCTCCAAACTTTGTAACTTTAAGACTTGTGGACTTCAACTCCCAGAATGCTCCAGACAACTGGCTGGAGCATTCTGGGAGTTGGAGTCCACAAGTTGCCAAGTTTGGGGAACTCTGTACTAAGATATGGAGGGGATGTCCTTTAATGGAGCTCTTTCAGAGCAGAAAACACAGTCGGTCAGGGAAGCTAGAGAACAGTGATGGCAAACCTTTTTGTTGTTGTGTGCCAAAAGTGTGTGCGTGCCGGCATCCACAATGCAATGTGCCCTGCCCCTTCTGCTCATGTGCACGCAACACCCCCACCCTGACCCCTTATCTGCACTGTGCATGTGTGCACCTCCCAGGTGATTTTCAGCCCGTTTGAGGCCGTTTTCGCCCTCCCGGAGGCTCGAACAAGACCTCTGGAGTCTCAGGAGGCTGAAAACGAGCCCATTTCGGCACTTCCAGTATTTCCAGAAGGCCTGGTTTTTTTGGCCTCCCAAGGCTGCAGAGGCTTCTCTCGAGCCTCTGAGAAGGTGAAAACAGCCTCAAACAGGCTGAAAATCAGCTGAGAGTGCATGTATGCACAGCGCAGGTAAGTTTGCTGGGGCTCACATGCCCACACAAATGGCTTTGCATGCCACCTGTGGCCTGTGTGCCATAGGTTTGCCATCACTGCTATAGAAAGATAAAGAGGTGTCTAACCTAACAAACACAAAAGTTCTCAAACAAATTAAACATCATCCACCAATTTTGAAAGTGCTTTGAGAATGAGATAGGGGGGAAATGACTCTTTCTCAAGGGAACAGGACTTTCAAGAAACTGAAAGATGGATTTTGGCATGGCATGAATATATCAGCTGACTTATAAAGAGTTGTTTCATGGGCCTTTATTGTGCAGGCATGCTATAACACTTCAACTTATAGATCTCAAGCACAGCTTGTCATCACAGGTTACGAAATCAATATTTAGGGTGTTTCCAATTTGATGAACACACCTTTGGTAACTAAAAAGAGTCAGCAGAAAATCACTTGTGGCTCACCAATATAATACCACCATAAAAGTTAATTTATGTAAAGAAATGAGTGTCTTCTGTAAATCTGAACATGTGGCTATTCTAGGCCATAAAATATTTAATAATATTTGGGAAGTCAGCAAATTGTTATATAATCCAGTGTTCATTTATTTCAGTAGTTCAGGTGGAAGAATGAGACAGCCTCTTCCACTGTTATTTCTGGCAGGAATATTAAAGATACATTATCAGTAATGCCGAAGATAGCAAACAGCCACTAACAGTCCAACAATCCATAATGTATGTATGATATTTAAAAAGGGCTTCCTTTTGTTTATTCTACAGAATCATTCAGGCTATCACCATGAAGATCTCAAATAATGCACAGTCCTACCTACACCAATTCAGAACAGAGGCCTGCCTCAAAAAGGAAAATGAACTTGCATTGGTTTGAAAGCCTATCATTCTTCTGGCACTTCAAGCCCTAGACCTAGACTATAGTCAAGCCAAACCAAGTTTGTTTGTCTTATTTATTTATTTATTTATTTAGCCCTTTTAACTCACCTTTAAGATAAAGAACAAGGCTCAGGATGTCCCTCACAATTAGTACAACACAATTTGGACAACAGATTGAGATGTCACTGAAACTGTTGCTTGCTCACTTCTTCACCAGGCTGATATAAAATGGATTTTTATTTGAATTAGAGTAACTGCTGGGGATGATCAGACAGTGGGACAAGGGGATGCTAATGAAAAAAAAATATATGGCACCACAACCCCAAATCCCTTCTCTTTTGAACCTGAGTTATGATACCACATACAAATAAGTAAGGGGCAGAGCTTGCATTGTGATGTCATCACATATGTTTCTTCTTTTTTGAAACCATGACTTGCTGCAGATATCCCCGATAATTACTTTCAAATAGGCACCTACACACTTCAATGAGTTCATGACAGTTATGTAGCATAATCATGTTGTACTGTACAGGCACAAAAATGGCAGCTTCTGTAAACAAGCATTTCAAAAAGAAACTTACTTTGTTTACACAGGCTCATTCATAAATGGCTGGAGAGTCACGTAGATGATTGAAAAAGAAAGTGAGAGGGAAGAAAGATGCTGTAGTGCTCCGATGATATAGAAAGAATTTTGAGTGAATATATATGGGTGTAAAACTGGGCTGGAGACTGGCAACACAGAGCTCATGAATACCAATGGGTTCCAAGCATTTCTTTGCTTCCTGCTAAGCTTCTTGTTCCATCAGAACTTTTTAAAAAGATTATTTTTAACTTAAAAATAGGAGACCCGTATAAAACAAATAATAAAGTAAAACAAAAGCAAAGCAAATGAGGATCACATTTCTTTACAGTTTATCTTTAAGGTTCCACAAAAGGTCCACTAAGAAATTTGATAGCAATTCAAGGAGCTAGCTACTTTCTGAGAATGTGGTGTTTTATGGCTAGCTATGCCTGCTATGGCACACCATTTTGAATACAGGTAACTCTTCCATGGCCATGAATTTTGGGCTCTCAGCTCAAAAAAATTGCTTACCCTTGGTTTAAGGAATGCATTTTTCACACAGGCTAAATGAATGCACTTTCTTGATGAAGTTTTCATGGGGTTCTTCCTTTATTCTACTGGTATATGCTATGAGATTGAGACCAGACATTTTAATCTCCCTCATTCATTATGTTTATTAATATAATACAGTATAATAGAAATGAATCTTAACTCTGTGGCTTGGCAAACAGAATCAGAGCCACTAAACTTCTCCTATATCAGGTATTCACAGGTTAGTTCTTTAGAAGTTCAAGAGTCCTCTTCTGGTCAGACGTAGACCTAATGCAGAAAATATCAAACAATTTCAGAGACAATATGATTGAGTTAGATTTGGACTGTACTATTTCATCAACTCCTCTGAGGAAAAACAAACAAACATGGGAAATGCCTTCACATGAAGCGGTTTGAGACTTTCTCAGCAAGGTCAGGTCACCACAATATATTCTTCTTCTGGATAAAATACAGTTGCCTAAATGGGTGCCTGACCTGTTCTTGCACCAAATGTGGACCGAATTTCTGCAATAGAGAGGAAAAAGGGGAAGTTACTCCCATTGATCTGAAATGTTTGAACCAGGTGTGTCTACAGAAAAGCAGCACTAGGCATGACTGTATAGTTAGCGTTTGCTCTGCAGCTGGTGATGATAGACAAGTGACCTGACAATAAAGCAAATAATAAACCTGCGAGTGAAACGGCATTCCAGGTTATAAGAAAACAAAGTAAACAAGGCTTTAAAATGACAACATAAAGATAGCTAAACTAATCCCTACTTAGCAATAATTTCATTAGCTACTTAACCCCAGATGAAGTGCTTTCTGCTTTAAAGTAATCAGTGGGCACTGTTAGAATTTAGACATAAATTATACAGATGATAGATAGATAGATAGATAGATAGATAGATAGATAGATAGATAGATAGATAGATAGATAAACAAACTTTATTTGTATTTATTATTTGGAGCTTGCTAGCAGTACAGAACAAAAATCTTCTGGAATGCAAATGCAAAACTATAATGACTGCAGTAAATTTTAAATTCAGAATTTGTTTCCAGTTTTAAAGGGAGGTAAAGATTGCATTTAGTATTTGGAGCCTTTTGGGCAGAATGTTGCCAAGTTCAAGCTCCTGCTGGCCAAATAGAAATTAGGGCAAAAAAAAAAGGAAGTGAGTCCCCTATCAATAATGACATTTTAGCATTACTGAACAGAGAAAATTGGGGCTGTGGTTCAACATCTCCCAGAGTTTTTGGAAGTAATAAATTTAAATAAATTATTAATAACAACAACTAGAACAACTACATTCCTGGAGAAATCCCCATTGGGAAATACTGATCTATCACAAGGGAGACTTATTAATATAGGCATATTAATTCTAGATGAATGCACACCTACTTCTTGCCTCCAGTTCGAAACATTACTTTCAAACCTCTCTTCATAAACCTGTAAGTTGAATGTTACTCTTGCTATCCTTTCTTAAAATACTTGAACTGAGCCCATTCCTGTAAAAATGAAACAGTGATGTTTGTCCCCACAATACTTATTGAACTTGTTCAGCCTTGAGATCAGTTTCAAAATAAATTCTAGTTTTGCCATCCCAAAATAGCTCTGGTAGGCAGAAAGTTTAAGGCAGTGATGAAACTAATTGACTACTGTTATCAGACAGACAACCCCATCAATTCTCCCCATTTTTATTTTCTATAAATGGAAAATCAAACTGTAGTACTATGTATTGCTTACCCTGATCCCAGAAGCTGAAAATCCATCAAATAATGAACTACTCCTTAAAACTGGCAAAGGCTGCAGATAGTCAATCTGTTCCATTACATCAAAGAGAACTTTTCAAGTTTTTGGATCTGCTTCTCTGAGTATGATTACACAACTGTTAATTCAACTATGGCACTCATTTCAGTGCTTTATGCAGTCTTCAAATTGCTATTTTAAAAACAACCTTTCCAAATATTATTTGGTAATTGGTACTGCATGTGCATTTTTATGAGAACTTGGGAAAAGAAGATGACAACCTTAAGAAAACTCAATTCACTGCTTCCCGTGTGCCTTGACTGATCTGTTTCGATGAATCACACTATTTTTCTACTATAGAAATCTATGGTGGATTTATTCAACATTCTTGTATGCCAAATTATTAATCTGCTTTTGAAAGATGTAAACTACTAAACCACATTCCTCACTTCAATGCAGGAAACAGGGTGTAAGAAGAACACACATGAATGTAAATAGTTGAAATGTACTTTCCTTAGTTGTTCAAGGCTGAAAGTATGCTGCAAAAAAAAAAAATGCCCATTCTAAATTTTGGGATGGCACAGTAACAAAAGTAAGACACCTATAGCAAATTTGAGTTTGGGCTCAACTAAATAAATGTATGTGTAATGAAAATTTATGTATTCAATATGCATGAAATGTTGCTTCATCATAAATACATGAACATCTGATGCAAAATCCTCTTTAACTCGTATATGTTTAACATATGAAATTCTCACCATGTTGTTATAAGATAAAAGAACACAGTGAGTCAGACGGTGCTTGGAAACTAGTCCATGTCAGTGGAACTAGTCTCAGGTCCAGTCCTTGATACCATCAATCAAAAAGATCCGAGAGAAGCTCTGCCAGATGTACATACTTGACTAGATGAAATGTTCTGATTTACTATAAAGTAAGTCCCTCAGTAAACAGCATTAGCTTGAGGCATTGTAGAAATCTCTCAGTTTACATTCCCCCATGCAGGACAATAGCTATAGCTCTGTAATTATGCAGGCATATCAATTTGCTTTTCTAAGAACTGAATCTTAGTCTACCCTTCTGTGATCACCCATCATAAGAAGAAATGGGAGGGGGGAACCCTATAGCTACTATGTCAAAACTTCTACTGCTTATTCTGAAGGGATGTCAGAACCTCCTAGAATGCTTAGTTCACAATGCACATTACATCATATAAAGCCAAGACTCCATTTGAAATGTCAGGGTGTAAAACAAGGACCTTGTAATTAAGTATTTCAAGTGGAGGCCTACGAATATTGAACAAAGACCTGAAAAAGCCCAGCTTGGTGATAAAATCAACAATAAATGCCAAAGGTTTTATTTCTAATGATATAGTCCCAGTTTTACAATTCTCTAGGAAACCACTTGGGCAAGCACATGGCAAAACAAAAGAAAGGATTAGACTCCAAGGAATAAAAGATGACAGATTTGTTTTCAGTTTACAAAAGTTTTTGTACTACCACATGAGCATTCAAGGTTTTAAAATACCTTGAATGAAAGAAAAGAAAAGAAAAAAATGAATAAATGAACAACTGCAATAATAATATACTCGGTAGGCACTGAAATTTTGGGGGATTTTTTTTAATAAAGTCTAGTGATATATTAAAAAAAAATAAAGAAAAGCCAAAGACCTTGCTTCTAAGAAGGGAATATTTCTAACCTCTCTTTTCTTTATTTCTTTTTTGTATACTTGCCTCTAAAATCAAATCTGAGAGGCATCACTAGATTGAAGGCAATCATGGCTGGGAAAACATTTCAACAACAATCAGATTTGGTCTATAAAGCATAGAACCACATAATTAAGAGGTTAGAAATCTTTAGTAAATTGGCAGAGAAAAAAGTAAAGAAAGTCTCTAGACAATATCAAAAAATTATCTGAGCATTAAATGTTCAAACTCAGTGGCCCCCAACCTTTGGAGCACCAGGGACCAGTTCCATGGAGAGAGTTTTTTCCATGGTTCAGAGGGGGTGTGGTTTTGCATGCTACCTGCATCCCATGGATGGGGTTTTGTTTGTTTGTACAGCCGCTTTCTGGCCTGCTGCGGCCCAGTGCTGGTCCATAGATCAGGGATTAGGGATCCCTATTCCAACTGCTTTATCCCATGTGATAGACTCTGTAAAGTCTTCCATGTGACAGACTCTATAAATGAAAAGAGACAGCTATACCAAGGACTAGATTCAATCTCTTCGACCATCTAGGTCCACAAGAAGTCTATGCACAAGATATGGGTCAAATTCAGCATCCCAGTTTATATTCCCTAACAAATAGTCTTAATGTAGTTCTGGAGGTCATCATAACTAGCCATTGCAGCTCATAACTCTGTTCGTGATCTTATGATTCCATAAGATGAAGGCATTAAAGTTTGCAGCTATCACTATATTTCAAACTCAATAATGGCCAGAGGGTTTTTTTCTTCCTTTTATATACGCTAAACATCTTATTCTTCAGTTTCAATTGAAAATTCCATGGCAAGATTGCATCTTCTCAGTCATTGGGCTCTGATTTTCAAGGAGGGATGAGACTGTGATGCTTTTAGATCTAGCTAGTCTTTCTGTAGTTCCATTGTCATTGATAAGTAATTACTTGGTGGGATTTCCAGCCACTATTATATGGTAGCAAAGAGCTCAACTTTCCTGTAATTCTTTCCTGCCATTTACTATTTAACTGTACCTTTTTACATTCTCTCCTCCTCTCTCTCTCTCTCTCTCTCTCTCTCTCTCTCTCTCAATCTTTCCACCACAATGAGAAGAATGGGATTGAATATTTTTATAACAAATGACAATATGTCAAGCAATGTGAAAGTTTCATGATCTTCATGGGTCATTTTTCAGAGTCCTACTATCATTGAATATACAATTTATAGGAACATAAGAGAGCAAGCTACTTCCATCTTTGTTGTCCTTTAGTTTACAAAGATACTTTTATTCAGGCTTTGTACTTTTGAAGCTAACTTTTTTGTGGATTGGTTTTTATGTGGCAAGTGTGGCTTATTTGTTTCTAAGATGCATTTTAACTTGTTTGCTTTTATGTTTTCATTATTATTCTGTATTTTATTTGTATATTATTTAGCTGCCTTAAGAATGTGTGTGTGTAATCAGTGATACACTGAAATTGAAATTATAAACTTTTATTGACCATGAGAAAGAACATAAATGCACAGTGCACAAAAATTTCACAATAATCAATAGAATTTGAAAAATTGGAAATTTTCCTTTCAGTATAATGCTCATGCTGGAATTGTAGATACATAAGTAGGTACATGTGTATGTTTTTCTTTTGTTTTAAAAAAAGAAGTGAGTCACATTCCAACAAATCTTTCTGAGGTTGTGCAAAAGTTTCTGTGCCTTTTTTTTTCTTTCTCTCTTTCTTTCTATAGCAATGAAACAAACAAAAATGAATAGTGTTTTTTTTTTACAACAAAACAAGCAACAAAAGAAACTCAAGCAACATAGTTCATGAAGTGTTAAACTATAGTGTTTGGGGAGGAAAGAAAATTCCACCAAAGGGATATTTAGAAAAGAACTCAGAACTAAAATTACTAGTACTTTAATGCCATTATAAAATAATGTTTTGATTGGCCTAATCAAACATAACCAAGGAAGACTGAATGAAGAGGTTGCCAAAACGGCAAAGCATCCATCTGATTCTGCGGCAGAATGGAGACATTAGCATAGAATGAGAATGACACAAACATTTCAAAAACAATGGTTTCATTTGCAATTTCCCCACTTCCACATAGTATCAAGTAGGGTACTAATGGCTATGATTGAGGTGCTATAGGTTTAATCATAATCAACGGTGGGATTCAAATTGTTTTACTACCAGTTCTGTGGGTGTGGCTTGGTGGGCGTGGCAGGGGAAGAATACTGTAAAATCCCCAGTCAGAGGTGGTATTTGCCGGTTCTCCGAACTACTCAAGATTTCCATTACCAGTTCTCCAGAACTGGTCAGGACCTGCTGAATGCCACCTCTGATCATAATGTGTCTCATGAGGTATTAAGCTATATGTATGGCTGCCTAGATGATGGCAGTGCTAAAAAAAATAACCAAGCTTTCAGGAGCTGGTTTCTAAGGCAATTTTACTTCAGAAAGAAATAGTTCCAAGCAACTTCTGAAAACATATTTCTGTCGCTGTTGTTGGATCCTAGAGTTTGAGCAGATAAAGTCAGCCAATGTGGCTGGGTACTCATTCTTGTGAGACACCAATGAACAGCTATCCAATCAATCTCAAAGAACTACCTAGTCTTGGCCAATGCATATGTAGAGCTGCAGATGCACAGGGGTTAACACTCCTTTTGAAAGCATTTTGGTGAATCACCTCCAAGATGACTTTATCTCCTTTCCACCCATTTCTTTTCATACCACAGTTTCATGAAACTGTGGCTGTGGCATATTACAACACTGCATTGGCTGACTGGGGTATGGGTAATAAACCACAAAATATTACTGATTCAGTTGACATCATGTGACTTCTGCTGTTTAAAAACAATGGTGTTCGGTCAGATAAATATTTTTTAGGAATCATTCATAAATCATCTGCTACCTGTATAATCATCACAACTAGGTTATAGATAGCACTGCAAAAAGTTGATGGAAAATAGATGGGGGTTTTAAGAATACAAAGGAAATTATATTGGGTTCCTTGAGTTGAGCCTCATCTATCACCATTCCTAGAGAATGAGGAAATTTATTTGTCAAAGCCAGACCACAGGTCCAAGACTCAACCTGTTGTATGATTAGTCAACAATGAGCATATTTTGCTCACCAGACTACCTTAACAACAAATTAACACTGAGTTCCACTGCATTACCATTGTATCACTATATGGCAGATTGGCTGAGGCCTTAGTATAGAAGTTAAAGA
The DNA here is from genome assembly GCF_049901715.1 of Pseudonaja textilis. Classification (NCBI taxonomy): domain Eukaryota; kingdom Metazoa; phylum Chordata; class Lepidosauria; order Squamata; family Elapidae; genus Pseudonaja; species Pseudonaja textilis. The sequence continues at coordinate 77,807,399 of NC_141991.1, forward strand.
TCTTAAATCTCCTTTCTCAGAAGTCTTTTAGATTCCACCTCCAGATTTGGTGTAGTATCTTTGGTCATTTTTGATGCTACCACTTGACTTCTGGGCTCACATGACATCCAACTCTTACCTCTGTGTATGAGAAAAATAAGGATGTCATCATGTTTTACTCTTCTGAAGATTAAAAGCTAACAATGCCCAAAGTGAAGTTATTACTATAATGTTGATGATTGTCATAACGGAATAACAGAGTTGGAAGGGACCTTGGTGGTCTAGTCCAACTCCCCCACACTTCTCAGGCAGGAAATCCTATACCATTTCAGACAAATGTTTGTCAAATCTCTTCTTAAAAACTTCCAATGTTGGAGCATTCACAACTTCTGGAAGCAAATTGTTCCATTGATTAATTGTTCTAGCTGTCAAGAAATTTCTTCTTAGTTCTAGGTTGCTTCTCTCCTTGATTAATTTCCATCCATTGCTTCTTGTTCTGCCCTCAAGCACTTTGGAAAATAGATTGACTCCCTATACTGTGTGGCAACCCCTGAGATATCAGAATACTGCCATCATGTCACCCCTAATCCTTCTTTTCATTAAATTAAACATACCCAATTCCAGCAACTGTTCTTTATATGTTTTAGCCTCCAGTCCCCTTATCAGTTTTATTGTTCTTCTCTGCACTCTTTCTAGAGTCTCAACATCTTTTTCCATCATGGCAACCAAAACTGGATGCAATATTCTAAGTGTGGTCTTGATTCTATTCCTCTGTTAATGCAGCCTAGAACCATGTTGGGTTTTTTGGCAGCTGCAGCATATTGCTGACTCATATTTAAGTGATTGTCCACTAGGACTCTAAGATCCCTCTCACAGTTACTACTATTGAGCAAGGTACCATCTATACTATACCTGGGCATTTGGTTTTTCTTGCCTAAATATAGAACCTTACTTTTTTCACCACTGAATTTCATTTTATTAGATATGACCCAGTATTCAAGTCTGTCAAGATCTTCTGTATCTGAAACCTATCTTCTGGAGTGTTGGCTATTCCTGCAAGCTTGGTGTCATCTGCAAATTTGATGAGTTCTCCATCTATCCCCTCATCCAAACCATTGATGAAGATGTTGAAGAATACTGGGCCTAAAACAGAACCCTGGGGTACTCCAATGCATACTTCCCTCTATGTAGATGCAGTTCCATTGAGGATTACACATTGAGTGTAGCTGGTCAGCCAGTTACAAATCCATCTGGTGGTGATGCTGTCTAACCCACATTTTTCTATCTTATCAAGTAGTAGATTGTGATCTACTTTATTCAATGTCTTTACTGAAGTCCAAGTAAATTACTATGGTCCACTAATTTTGTCCCTTTGTCAAGGAATGCAGAAAGATTTGTGTGGCATGATCCGGTTTTGACAAACTCATGTTGGCTTTTGGTTATGACTTTGTTTGCCTCTAGGTGTTCAATGATTCGTTGCTTGATTATCTTTTCCAGAATCTTTCCAGGTATTGAGTTCAGGCTGATAGGTCTGCAATTTCCTGGATTATTTTTTTTTCTTTTTCTTTTCTTTTTGAAGATGGAAACTACATCAGCTCTTTTCCAGTCCTCTATCATCATCATCCTTGCAATCTCTTGCTATGAATGATGGAGACATGTGACTAAATGAGTCAGATTCTTCTTTTCCTCCTTGGGTGATAGCCCAATCTCATCAGAGACAAACGGAATCAAATGTTATTTTAAAAGAAGACATTCTTTTAGGTAGTTCTCACTTAAGTGACTACAATTGGGAACAGCAATAATATCACTAAGCAACATGGTTGCTAAGCACAACATCAAGTGACCACAACAGAAAAATTCTCAATTTTTTATCTCATGGCTGCGGCGATGCTATAAATAGGAGGCCTGGTAATAAAGTTACTTTTTAGCACTGTTGTAACTTTGAATGGTCACTAAACAGGGCAATTATTAAGTGAGTTCATTAAGTTTTCAAGTTATGACCACAATTGGGACTAAACAAAAACATAAAAATGTATTAACGTATGGACATATACTAGAACAGGGGTTCCCAACCTGGGGTGCGAGACGATATTCCAGGGGGTGCGAGAAAAGTCCAGGTAAATAATAGGATATTGGCTATATGTTGGCTTTTTTTTTTTTTTTTGCAATGGATTAACTTAACTGAGCAAAATATAAATTTCAGGGGGTGCGAGGTTCAAGTGAAATTTCTTTAGGGTTGCGGAGCGAAAAAAAGGTTGAGAACCACTCTACTAGAATATACAAGTATGCTATACTATACCAAATATACAGTGACACATATATAATAGAATTATTTATTTATTCATCATTTTGTATTTTTACAGCAACACCCTGTAGAACACAAGTAGTCCTTGGCTTACAATAGTTCATTTAGTGACCAAAGTTACAACAACATGAAAAAAGTGATTTATGATCATTTTTCACACTTACAACGGTCATAGCATCTTCATGCTCACATGACCAAAATTGAGATGCTTGGCAACTGACTCATATTTATGACAGTTGCTCTGTCCCGGGGTTTTGTGATCCCCTTTTGTGACCCTCTGTCAAGCAAAGTCAATGGAGAAGCCAGATTCACTTAACAACTGTGTTACTAATTTAACAACTGCAGTAATTCACTTTACAACTCTGGCAGGAAAGTTCATAAAATGGGACAAAATTTATTTAACGATTGTCTCACTTAACAACAGAAATTTTGGGCTCAATTGTATTAATTGAGGACCACCTGTATAGCATACATAGCAATCCTCTTTAAGACCTTAACTACTAACTTGCCAAAGGTTATTACAAATTTGTATTCTACTCTACTCTACTCTACTCTACTCTACTCTACCCTACTCTACATAAATTATAAATAAAACTAGAATCGATTCTGCCAAACTATTAATGGTATGAGATAATTTTCTTATTGTGCCCATAACAATTTTTGAAATACGTCATTTGAGTTCAAATAAGCGGTAAAAAACAATATATATTCCCAATGCTATATTTAGAATTTGGGAAAATTAAAAAAAACTTATGAAAGTCATAGTTTTAATTAGCAGAAACTAGGGGTTCCTCCCATAAAAAAATGTTCAGCCTTACTCCCTTTAAATAAACCTTTCTCACTCAGTAACTATCAGCTGATTTGAAAGCTCCTATTGGTTATGCCTGCTTGATGTATGGTACAAGTGTTCCCAAGGCCATAGGCTTTCTAGATTATATATCAGCTATATTTGTTGGTGATCAAACCAGTCAGTCCTAGAGAAGATCAACCCTGACTTCTCTTTAGAAGGCCAGATCCTGAAGATGAAACTCAAATACTTTGGCCATCTAATGAGAAGGAAGGACTCACTGGAGAAGAGCCTAATGCTGGGAAATATTGAGCGCAAAAGAAGAAGGGGACGACAGAGAATGAGGTGGATGGATGGAGTCACTGAAGAAGTAAGCGTGAACTTAAATGGACTCCAGAAGATGGTAAAGGATAGGAAGGCCTGGAGGAATGTTGTCCATAGGGTCACGATGGGTTGCACATGACTTTGCGACTAACAGCAACATATTTGTTGATATATCACCAGAAGGATGTGGCTTACTCTAAAGAAGAATGCAAGAAATGAGGCCAGTCAGCACTCCTTTTGCAGGCTCCAGAATCAAGGTTAGGGCACATTCCCCATCCAATCCCCAAATCAAATACTTTTGAGATCCCAGGCATACTCACTTTGATGTACATATTGATGCAAACTGCATAGTTACGCAAAACGAACAGAGAGATCTCTGCTTCTGTCCAGCCATACATAATCCATCTTAATTCTTTCTACCCTTGACCTGTTTTATGAACAGAATTGTTTCAGCTGCTAATCCAGTTGATGAGAAGCCATACAAAGGAGTCATCATTTAGCAACCATTCTCGGGTGATGAAAAAATAATTTACAACCAGTCAGTTCATTTACAACCTTTGCAGGTCTGTAAAGCAAAGGAAAGTTGAAGCAAGATTGTAAGCACAGGCATGGCTTCCTTTAGTCACCAATTTGCCCATCCCAATTGTGGTTGCCATTTGAGAACTACCTGTATTCACTAATCATTCCTAATGTTGAAAGCTGTAGGAAGGATGTTCCAGCCTGAGGTGGAGTTCCGTCATTGAGCTTCTTGCTTAGAATAATTTTGTGGCCAGGCAGAATGGAATCTGAACATACTTCTCTGTCTAGGATGTTCCAGTCTTTAGATCTAGTCATTTGTATGATTGGATCATCTTAGACATTGAAGTTCATTAAATGAAAGGGATTGCTTTAGATCAAAATTAGCAATGCACAATACATATGTTACCATCATCCATTCTGTTTTCCTCATTCACATTAATGTAGATGTCAGCATGTTTTGCTTTGTTAATGTTAAAACATGCATTTAAGTTCTCTTCATGCTCACTCCATTGAGGGAAGCCTAGATTGTTGCCCTCAAATACTACCTTGAAGTTCATGATGTCAGTGGTTTGGGTACTAACTCCCAAAGGACAACCAAAACCTTGGCACAGCAGTTCCTGGCAGGCTATCACAAATAGTTATAGCACAAACACAATCAATGTTTCTTTTATGCAGTGTGGGTGGCAAAAATGTGCACATGGGCTGGTGGCTCTATACAAGGATTTGTACTGTTTTAGTATACAACAGATCTTGGTACAGAGGCATCACAAACAATGTTAATATAACATGACCTTTTTGTAATATTGTTTAAACATTTAGGGGAGGGGTGTTAGGATAAACAGACTGTGTAACCATTTATTAAATGCTTATACTTTGTTTTATTGATATAGCTAAACAAATCTCATTTTTCTCAGCACTTTCTTTACTAAAAAAGCACTGCTGTTGTGCTAAGAAAGAAATGGGGAGCGGGAGGATTTACATATGGAGAAGGGTGAAAGTTGATGGCCAGCAATGACAGCTGTGAAACTTCATCAAAGACAAGCTCAGAACAACGTCCATGATTCAGTTCTCTTCTGAGCATCTTTCCTTTTGTGGATAAGTACTTATGTTTAGCGTATAATTCAGAGGCAAGATTTTAGAACTACCAAACTACCACACAAGAAGATGACTTATACACTTACAGTGACAATAAAAAAAAGGTTTTCAGGTTCATCTATTTTGTCTCAGTCCTCCCAATAAAATAAATTAATGCTTGGAGAAGTTGAATGAAAGAAGTAAAGGTAACATGTTTGTATTACCAGTCAATGTGCTGGCTGTAAGAAAAACTGTAGAATCCATATTAAAGACTGTATCTTTACAGTCCCCCAAAGTCCAAACAAGGCCATAAAAGTCAGAGTTGTACATCTTACTTTGTGCCCTTCAATAACTCTGCGTCTATAATAGCAATAGCACTTATGCTTATATACCCCTTCATGGTCTTTACAGCCCTCTATAAATGGTTTACAGAGTCAGCATATTGCCCCCAACAATTTGGCTCCTCATTTTATCCACCTTGGAAGGATGGAAGGCTGAGTCAACCTTGAGCCTGGTGGGATTTGACCTGCCAAATCGCATTCAGCTGGCAGTCAGCAGAAGTATTCTGCAGTACTGCACTCTAACCACTGCACCACCGCGACTCATTAGTTTGAACTTTGAAGATGCAAGATAGGAAGAGAACCAACATTTTTGAACTTTGGTGTTGGAGAAGACACCTGAGAATACAGGTAAATCCTCAATGTATGACCATAATTGAGCCCAAAATTTATGTTGCTAAGGGAGAAATTGTTTAGTGAGTTTTGCCCCATTTTACAACTTTTCTTGTCACATTTATTAAGTGAATTTATGCAGTTCTTAAATTAGTAACACGGTTGTTGGGTGAATCTGATTTCCCCATTGACTTTGCTTGTCAGAAGGTCACAAAAAGGAATCACATGACTCCGGGATACTCCAGCCATCAAAAAGTCAAGCATCCGAATGTAAATCACATAACCATGGGGACACTGCAACAGTCATAAGTGTGAAAAATGGTCATAAGTCACTTTTTCAGTGCCATTGTAACTTTGAACGGTCACTAAATGAACTGTTGTAAATCAAGGACCATCTGTGCCATTGACAGCCAAGGAAACAAATAAATGCACCATTGAACAAATCAACCCAGAGTTCTCACTCAAGGCACAAATGACCAGATTGAAATTATCCAACTTCAGATACGTTGTGCAAAAACCCACCTTTCTGGAGAAGGCTCTAATGTGGGGAACAGTAAAAGAAATGCTGGAATTTGTATCATGTCCGCATGATACTGACTTTGTCATTTTGCCTCCTGGAATTCACAGTGCAGGTTAAGCACTTAACTACAAGGATGTCATTTTAAATGTCTAGAACTCAATCAGCATCATAAAACGTTAAAAATGTTTTTTAAAAAGCATTAAAACTAAAGCATTAGTATTGATACTAATACATCCAGGAAATGAGTTGGGATCATCCTGATATCTGAAAGGAGAAAATTCCAAAAGACAGGAGCTGCAGCAGAGAAGGCACATCTCAGAGGTGGTATTCAGCAGGTTCTGACCAGTTCTGGAGAACCGGTAGCGGAAATTTTGAGTAGTTCAGAGAACCAACAAGTACCACCTCTGACTGGAGATTTTACAGTTTCCTTCTCCTGCCATGCCCACCAAGCCACACCCATAGAACCGGTAGTAAAAAAAATTGAATCTTACCAATGGCACATCTCCTGATTCTCGCCAGCTGATGAGATCCAGATGATACTCAACCTGCCTGATCAAATTGGTTAGAAAAAACTAGATACCTTATCATACTGGTGTACCTAGCCCTGTGCACAGGAGTGGACAGCACGTTGAACAACACGAGGAAGAATCCCTTTATCATCATGGTCTTTCTAACACATCTGTATTCCAGAGAATTATAGACGGAACACTTCCTGCAATTTTTCCGTAATTTTCTGTACGCTACAACTAAGGTCCAAGACACAGAGCAAGTTGCTTGTAATATAAGATAATAGATCTTTTGCTTGATAAAAACTTCACTGAAAAAAGAATTTCAACCATTTCCCACCAGTATCTCACAGTTTTAAAGGAACTACAAGCATGTCCTCATATTTGTTATTTCAGCACAACAGTAGTGAGATAATTCTAGAAAAGGTTGTACAATAAGTCACTACTACTTAAAATCCTTTTTCTGGCTTTTTTCCCCAGGTGTCAAAGCCATGTTTATTCATTTATTCAACAAAATGAATTTAGCTTTATTCATACTAGATTCTTTAGGAACTATTTCATTTTCTTCACATATATTTATTCTAAAACATATTTACTCTTATGTCTAGACAGCCTCCCCACACAATCACTCATACCTTCAGTTGTATTGGTTCTAAAAAAAAAAAACCCACTGTGCAACCGCATAAAAAATGTTCTTTTTGACTCCAAAGGTTTCTGTGTATTAGCACCTGACTCAGATGCTCAAAGAAGGAAGACAGGTTGAACTACCTTCCTTCCCACAAGTATCTGTGTGAGTGGCATCTGCACTCTTTGTTTTCTTTATACATATGTTCATCACCTCCAGGAAATATACAGGTATTTGGTCAGGAACTAAGCCTAAACAACCTAAATTCCATCAATTTCTAGTTGAGCTGACTGAAACTTAAGACCTGCTTTTTCAGAACAGGTATATAGAATTAGGCTTGCCCCAAAGACAGTGTCCTTATATGACTCTGCCCTCAGTCACTTGGTCCCTGTCCAGTCAGTCATGAATGACTAGGCTTTAAGTGGACTTCTACTCAAGCATTCTTTTGAGCATGTGTAGCACCATAGAGCCAGTGCAGCATAATTGTTACAATATAGAACTAGGACTTTGAAAATCCAAGTTCAAATCCAGTGTCACCCAATTATCACAGTGGTACATAGATATAAATCTAAGCTAATCTATAATAACATGCAATAAATAGTTTATCGGGAATTGATTTGTGCAGCAATGTTTGATTGTTGGACCCCAAGCTCCATAAATGAAGTGGTTAGAGTGCAGTACTGCAAGCTACTCCTACTGCAATTTGGCAGATCAAATCCCACCAGGCTCAAGACTGACTCATCCTTCCATCCTTCCGAGGTGGGTAAAACGAGGACCCAGATTGTTGGGGGCAATATGCTGACTCTGTAAGCTACTTAAAGAGGACTGTAAAGCACTATAAAGTGCTTTAAACTGCTAAATACATGCTTACTGGCCCGCATAAAGTCACAAGTTCATATAGATAGTAAAAAAGCAGGAATGCACAATATTTTCAACTAAAGCACAACCTTGATTTTTAATGATCTCCTTCAAGCTAAACTTCTAAAAGGAAGTAAGGATGGGGGGGAGGTTGGGTCCTAGCACAAGTAACAATAGATTTTATTTGATTAAATATAAAATGTACTTTGTCCGGTGATGTCTCCCTCGCTGATGGACCAAAGACCGCAATCATCCACAGCTTCGGTCCATGCTCTCCTGTCGGAGGGCCCTAACCATCCTGATCTGAGGCCGGAGCCACCTTGTAGGGGTGATGAAGAAAGGGGAGACCACCAGCCGAGTCAAGGGGAGCCGCATCTCCCCTCCTTGGCTTGGCAAACACTCCTTTCTAAAGACAGCTGTAGCTTTGGTCAATATGGCCACCCTGAAGAGGAAGAGCTAACTGGGATAAGATTGTGCAGGAATGGTGAAGAAGAAGACAGCAAAGAAATGGGGATAATTCGGCGCAACATTTAAATATAAGGTAGCCTGGAATTAAAATTATAAGAATTTTTAAGAAAGACAATTAAAGCGGCAGACATAGAAAGTGAAGAAAAAATGTTTTTGACAGCTGAGAGTGGCTTTGAACCATAAAAGGAAGAAGCCGGAAAAAGACATCTGTTTAAACTGGATAAATATACTTTTGACACTAAACAGGCAGAACTAAAGCTGAATTTGAACGTGTCAAAGAAAAAATTAAAAATAGTAATTGATACTTGGATTAATTGGAACTTTGAAGTTTAAAAAGCCCTAAATAAAGAAAAAGCGGGAGAAAAAATGGTTAAATTTGGACATAAAAGAGAGTGCTATATAGTGGCCAAAGAACTTATTTATGTTTTTTTTTAAAAAAACTGCTTTTCTCAAGAAAAGACTTGACACAAAGTAAGTGAAATCTTGATACTGGAAATTGAAAGTGGAATCTTTAACATTAAAATAAAGAAAGACTCAAGAAGAAATTATCTATGTTTGGTGATTTTGGTATGAACTTAAACTTATGGATGTTGGACTGTTTGATAAATCTGAAAAACCTAAAGAGAAATTAATAAAAGCTGATCATTGGAAATAAACTTTACAGATATTAGTTGAATTAAACTACTGGACAGAAGTGTTTAAAAATGGCAGAATCTCTTTTGGAACTAAAAATGGAACTTAGAAATATGAAAGAAACACTACAAGAAAGAGGCAAATCATTTGGCTTTGCTTTAAAAATTTTAGAAATGGCGATTCTAGAATATGAAGAACAACAAGGAAGAGCTGATCAAAGAAGAGGCCATTTTTAATGACAATCGGAACAATGAATATTAAAGTGAAGGGGGAAAAGAGTGGGAATTAAAAACTCGAGATACAAGGAGGTAACTTAAAAGGGGAATATCTTAAAAACCAAACATTGTAAAAAGAAACAGCAGAAAAGTAAATTGTAGAAGGAAGCTACAGGGGGATAAAAACTGGAGGATGGAAAGAAGAGGGGAAATGAAGGGGAAAAGAAGTGATAAGAAACAGGACCAGGAAACTAAGAAATATGAAATCAAATAAAAATGAAAAGAAATTGTTTATTTAAAAGACATAAAGATAATGGTTAAATAAGAATTAAGAAAGGGGATTCTGCAAGGTGTTGAAGTGTAGTATAAATGTATTAGAAGTTATAAACTATTTAGAAAATAGGGAAATATAGATTATTAAAATGAAAGATTAAAACTGATGTTTTTATTGTTTTTGAAATGTTTGCTTTTTGTTAAACTATATATAGAGATAAATGGAATAAATGTGAAAAAAAGAAAAATTATGATAAGTTTATTAACTATGTTTAATGAAGGTATAGAATATAGTTGAAATGAATTAATGAGGATTGTTGCAATGAGATTAATATCAGTGGTTATGATCAATTAAATAGATTAATTGTTCTTTTTGAAATTATAAATAATTTTTATGTAATTGAAAAGGAATCTGACCTAAAAGGTATATATGTTATGTAGTTGTTAGGAGATTATTATTATTAATTTTTTAGGCAATAATTAAGAATTAAATGAATATTGGGATTTAAAGGGGAGTTAATTAAAGAATATATAAGTTATAGGGGTGGCACACCCAAATTAGTAATTGGGGAAAATCTTTTTGAAATGTTTGAATTGAATTAGAATTTGTGAAATGATGAAATAAGAATATGCGATGAAATTGCAAACCTGACAGATAAAAGTATAATATAATGAATATGTAGGTACAAGAGTTATTTAAGGTTTAAGCTGGAGGAAAGTATTTGGGAATTATTATTATTATTATTATTATTATTATTATTATTATTATTATTATTATTATTGTTGTTGTTGTTGTTGTTGTTGTGTTGGTAAGATATTAAACTAAATGTGAAACACTGCAGGCACAGAACAAATTTAGTGTGTTGCCTGTTTATATGCTGCCTATATAATGATGTAACAAATTATTTATCCTAAATATTAAATTATTAGGAAATTAATATTTTGAAACTTTTTTATAAGTTTATATCTATTTTTAAGCTGTCGTTTGAGGGTTGGGTTTTTTCCTATATGTCCAGTTCCATGCCTGCCCTACCTTTGTCGTAATGCTTCATTCTACCTGAGTATCTTTCTTACTCAGAACTCTTGAATTTACTGTCCCAAAGGTGCTTTTTCAAGAGGCAACTGGATTTTCTGGTTTTTCTTTCAAGGCTATTCACTTCTCAGCCAAGAGCTGCTTCAGCTCTTCTTGAATATGTTTTTTCCTTTTTTCCCTCTCTCTCTCTTTCTGTCTCTCTCCTTGTTTGTTTTTTACAGAAATATCCTGCAAAATAATTCATTTATTCAGATAAATTCTTAATCAACCATTTTTCCACTTAGAAACCCTATATTTGCTTCACAGACAGTTCCATTATTGCCATTATAATTGCCATTATAGCCTTTTACAGAAATAAGCCAACAACTCATATTTTCATAGAAAATGAATTTAATGGAATTCATTTTCAATTTTGTAGAAACTGAATTTTTTATGGGAAGGGTTTTAAATTGTCTAAAAATCAGTCTATTGCCTTGCCACTGCCTACTTTGAATAGAAAATATTTTCTGCCAATGCCAGAAGGGACATGATGGGGCTTGTAAGGTAAAAGTATCTGAAAGCAGCCAGTATTATTCATCAGCCCCCTTGTCCTTAACCAGGACTAAAACTATTTCAGTCTTCCATCAGTTATCAGCAGCTTTAGTGTGAAACTACAGCATTTAGAATTGTATGAAGAAAATCAAGAAAAGCTTCAAGCACTAAGAAAAGTGGGGAGAAGTACCAACTTTGGACCTTTTATTGGCCTATAAATTTTTCTTACATTTATTACACTTTTAATGAGATATCTTAGAATCAACAGTGGTGTAAATAATGAAAACAACACTAATAAATGTCCCAATAAATCTTAGGCCAGTCCTTTGATGCTAATTTGCAGGTCCCAGTCCCTCTTTTTGTTTTTTCCCAATGCAGGTTTCCTGACAGCCTCTCTGTGTTCTAAGTGAATGGCAAGGTTAGGACGCAAAATATCAAAATGCACTTTTTGGCTCTGGAATCAAAATAGCCCTCCCTGATTAAAGTCAGCCAGGTCTTTTGTATCTTAAGAAAGCAAATTTATCTCCTCACTTTTCAATTATTGCAGGGTGGGCTACAGCAGAATAAATTAATTCAAGCTAGAGCAGGAAAAAATATGCTTGCTTCTGTCTGCAAAGCTACACATACAGTAAGAACAGCACAAAGTTATTGCAAGCATTTTCACTTTTACTTATGAAATTTACTGGACAGACTCACAATATCACTTTTTAGTGCACTTCTTGGGCAGAATATGCATAAGTTCTGACACTAATGTCGAGCATGATCCACCAGTCATTAAGGTTGTGCATTACGGATTCAGGAAAACTAGATTTTTGGAGAGAGGATGTCACATTGTCACACCTTAGTTGACTGTAGTGTATAGGGAGAAAACTTTGTTCAACTGGATCTTGGAAATTCTCCTAGTATGGTGGAAGTGACTAGAAGGCAGCTGATCTATTAGTATATCATAGAATTATTTGTAAAGTTTTGCACAGTTCAAAAAGCTTAAAGATAGAAAGAACAAACATCTCACAATCCCAAAATGATACTACTTGAAATGAGAAAATGAGAGATACTGTGAATTGACTTTTGTGTTCAGTTCATAGAGATTCATGGTCGGAACCGGTCTGTCTGTCTGTCTGTCCGTCTGCTGCTCCTGTATCTGATTGAGGGTTCTAATGAAAAGCAAAACATTGTACTGTGATTTGGAAAGGGCAGCCCAGCTCTGAAATTGCAATCCACGTTTTGAATTGTTTTGGGGGTTATTAAGAGGCTTCACAGTAACAATATATAATAGAAACTGAGAAGAAAAACTAGAAATCTAATAAAGAAAATTAAGGTGAAAGATGAAGGAAAGAAAAAAAAAGAAAAAAACCTAAAAACAACAGGGGAGCAAAAAAAACATTCCAAGGCATTTTCCAAAAGCAAAGAATCATGATATGTCCAACCAAGTTATATATATAACTTGCATACAAGCAACTTAGAACTAAGGAAAAATTTCCTGATGGTGAGATAAATGAACCTGTGGAATGGGTTGCCTTCAGAAGTTGTGGGTGTTCCATGATTAGATGTTTCCAAAAAGAGATTAGATAACCATTTGTCTGAAAGGGTAAAGAGTTTCCTGTTTGAGCAGGGAGATCCCTCCAACTCTATTATTTTATGTTCTATTTCTAACTTCCCTCAAGGTGAATTAAATCCATATGACAATAGCCTAGATTATTTGACTACCTTGGATCAAGGTTTTTCTATCTGTAACAAATCCTCTTTCTAAAATTATATTGCCCGTGAGTTTAATTAACTTACAGATTTCAGATTTCCTCCTTCTTTCCTATGCTATTGTTTGCCAACTGAAGTACACAGGTTACAATTTAAAAACCAAGCACAGAGTACAATGGAAGTATAGTCTTGTGCAGAAGGATCTTTTTTCTTAGTAACTCAGGTTTATCAGGTTCCTCAAACTACAGAAATTAATAGTTTATGTAGCACAAACACAGGACGTGTACAGAATGAATAAAGAAAGTGGAAGTTAAACCCGTAGAGTGATTATGATTCTCACAAACATAAAGCCATCTTTATTTGCCCAAAAACTTCAAAACATCTTTGTTAAAACAAGTTGCAGACTACAGATAGGGGGTTACTGACACTATCTTGCAGACCAATTTCTTATCACGGGCTCCAGAACAACAGATAAACTTCTGGGGAACAAGCAAGATGCACGCACTGTGTGGGCTTCTTCCAACTATCAGATAGAGGCTATATTTCAAATCTGTTATAAGGAGCATACAGACAAGAAACTCCCTTCTGAACATGACCCATGATTGATTGATCCTTGAGTGTCAGAAGCACCAAGTATAATCCACATCACAATGGCAAAACTTGCCCCTGATTTTAATGCATCTGGGCAGCATCGTTTTAAAGACTCCCTCAAGATAGACTCCTTTTGTGGTTCTTTTGCTTTCAGGCCTCTGATCCTCCTCCTTCTCCTCCATGGTCAGCTCTGTGGGTTTTGCAATTCTCTTGATGGACAAGAAAGGCTGCTTCATAATGTATTTATTTTTTATTTATTTTATTTGGTTTGTCAATTGCTTACAAGATTATAGGTATAAGTAAAAACATAGTTATGAATACATGGATACATATAAGAAAAATAAAAGAAACAATAGGACAGGGACAGTAGGCACGTTGGTGCGCTTATGCATGCCCCCTACAGACCTCTTAGGAAAGGGTTGAGGTCAATAGTAGAAAGTCTAAGGTTAAAGTTTTTGGGGTTTGGGGGAGAAACCACAGAGACAGGTAGAATATTCCAGACATTGACCACTCTGGTGCTGAAGTCGTATTTCCTGCAATCAAGTTTGGTGCGATTAACCTTGAGTTTGTATCTATTGTTTGCTCTTGTATTGTTATGGTTGAAGCTGAAGTATTCATTGACAGGTAGGACATTACAATGTATGATTTTATATACTATACTTAGATCGGACCGAAGGCAGCGTAATTCTAGGTTTTCTAGGACTAGAATTTCGAGTCTGGTGGCATAAGGTATTTTGCAATGAGTAGAGGAGTGGAGAACCCTTCTTGTGAAATATTTCTGGACTTTCTCAACTGTGTTAATATCAGATACGTGATGTGGGTTCCAGACTGATGAGCTGTATTTGAGTATTGGTCTAGCAAATGTTTTGCATGCTCTAGTTAGTAGTGTAATATTACCAGAGAAAAAGCTGCGTAGGATTAGGTTAACAACTCTTTTTTTTTTTAAATATAGTTTATTAATTTTTACAATTAAAACCAGTCACAATACATACACAAATAAGCAAAAGAAAGAAAGAAAGAAAAGAAAGAAAAGAGAAGAGGAAGAGAGGGAAAGAATTTTAAGAAAAGAAAGAAAGAGGTTACAGGATTAAAATTATTCTTATTTAACAGTTTGCAAGATCTTCTTTTGTTTTCATCACCTTAACTTGTGTCATAAAACCACACCTGTTTTTAACTTATATCGCTACCTCGTTGTTATGTATTGGTACTTTCCTTTTATGCCTTATAATATATTATTTATCTTTGGTCAATCCAATTATACCAACAATTCCAGCTGTCATAGTATAGTGAAGTGTCTTTGTTTTTTAGCGCCAAAGTCAATTTATCCATTTCTGCGCATCTTGAGATTTTTTCAATAATCATTTCTTCTGATGGAATTTGGTGTTGTTTCCAATGTTGAGCGAAGGCTAATCTGGCCGCTGTTAAAATGTGTATTGTTATGTATTTAGTTTTTTGGAAATTTGCTTATCAAAAATCCCTAGTAGGAAGGACTCTGGTTTGTATTCGATCTGCTCTTTGGTGATTTCTTCCAACCAAGTTTTGATTTTCTTCCAATACTTTTGGGTTTCTGCACAGGACCACCACATATGGAAAAAGGTTCCTTCTTTTTTCCTACACTTCCAGCAATGCGGACTCATGTTGGGGTGCATCTTCGCTAACCTCGAAGGGGGGAGATGCCATCTATAGAACATTTTATAAAGATTTTCCTTGTATGCTGCCGATTTGGTAATCTTATTGTTTCTGCCCCAAACTTTCTCCCATTCCGCTAATGTGATGCTGCGCCCTACATTCTTACTCCAAGCAATCATATTTCCTTTTACGATTTCTTCTTCTAGTTCTGTTTCTAATAAGTAGTTATAAAATTTTGTTATGTTTTTTTATTTGATCCTAATAAAATTTTATCTAACTGTTGTAGTTTGTTATTAATTCGAATTCTTTTTGTCTTGTTTATATCTGCTTTGAATCTGAAGATAAACCCATTGATCAATTTTATGTCCTTGCTCTTGAAGATCCAGCCTCGGTTTCAAATTTCCTTGTGGGTCTAATAAGTCTCTGTATTTAATCATTTTAGTAAGCTCCAAATTGTTTGGGTGAATCATTGCCTCCATTGTTGAAATCCATACTGGTACTTTTGTATAATGTTTTTTCCTTATTTTCCTCCAAATTGTTAATAGTGCGTCTCTAATTAAATGTCTATGGAAATATTTTTGACTGGTTTTCCCTACGTCCCATAGAAAGGCATGCCACCCCCTTTGTAAATCATGGCCTTCTAGAAATAGTATTCTTTTATTGGTTAAACTCACCCAATCCTTCAACCAAACTAATGAGGTGGCCATATGGTATAACTCCCAGTTTGGAAATGCTAACCCTCCCCTGCTCTTCATATCCTGCATTGCTTTTACATTTATTCTGGGTTTTTTCCCTTGCCAAATAAATTTCAGAGTTGTTCTATTGAGTTCTTCAAAAAACTTTTTATGTAATTTAATTGGGATCGTTTGGAATAAATACAAAAATTTAGGGAGAATGTTCATTTTGATAGTAGCAATTCGGCCTAGTAGTGAAATTTGAAGTTTTCCCCACGATTCTAAATCTTTCTTTACCTGATGTATCAGCTTATCATAATTGTTTTCTTTAAGTGTCTTACAGTGTGGGGTTAGCCAAATTCCTAAATATTTCACTTTCTTTGTCACTTGTATCTGCATTATTTCTTCTAGTTCTATTTTCTGTTTTTCTGTTAGGTTTTTGGTCATTAATTTGGTTTTTTTTTGTTTATTTTAAGTCCCGCTACTGCTCGAATTTCTCTAATTCACTCATCAATTTTGGTCCCCTGTCTTTTGGTTCTTCAAGGAAGAAAATCATATCGTCCGAAACGCTTGCAATTTATATTCCTCTTTCTTAACTGTTAATCCCTTTATATCTGAATTCCGCCTAATTCGTGTTAATAATGTCTCTAATGCTAATATGAAGAGCAGGGGAGAGAGTGGGCAACCCTGTCTCACTCCTTTTTCTATCTTTATTGGCGGGTGCATTCCCCATTCACTATTATATTAGCTTGTTGTGTGTCATATATAGTTGTTATAATATTTTCAAATTTGGTACCCAGATTCAAATTATAAATTTTTTGAATTAAAATTGCCAATTCAAATTATCGAAAGCTTTTTCTGCATCTAGAAACATGAGTGCTACTTGTCTCTCTGGGTGGGCTTCATAAAATTCTAGTACATCTAATACTATTCTTAGATTATTCTTTATTTGCCTAGTTGGAAGGAATCCATTTTGATCTTCATGTATATACAAGTTTAGCAATCTTTTTAATCTGTTTGCTATAATAGAAGTGAATATTTTATAATCAGTATTTAAGAGTGAAATCGGCCTGTAATTGTTTATATATCTGGGATCTGTATCCTCCTTCGGGATCAGCGAGATCAGTGCCCCCTCCATGAGTCCGGCATCCTAGCTGCTAGTAAAACGTTATTAAAAACTTCCACCATAAGTGATCCGATTTGATCTGCTATTGCCTTGTACAGCTCCCCTGGGATCCCATCTGGGCCCGGGGTTTTATTATTTTTCTGGCTCTCTATTGCTGATTTCAATTCCGATTCAGTAATGTCTTTATTTAATAGTTCAGCCATTTCTTCCCAATTGCCTTATCCTTTACTTCATCTAGATAATTCCTTATTCTATCTTCACTGACATCCTCTCTTTTGTATAAATCTTCAAAGTATTTATGAATGATTTCTTTTTTCTGTTCTATTTCCTGGTATGTATCTCCTTTGCTATCTATTAACTGGTATATCAGTCTCTTCTCTTTCTTTTTTTTCAATTTATAAGATAGCCATCTTCCTGGCTTGTTGGCATGTTCAAAATAGATTTGTCTAGTTAAGTTCAAATTCATAGTCATTTTCTCTTGATCAATTAAATTCAGTTTATGTTTGATTATACTTATCTGATTTTGCAGTTTGGATTCTTTTGGGTTATTTTGTAGAAGGGTTTCTAGCTCCTTAATTCTCTGTTGTAATTTATTTTGTTGGGAGTATTTTTCCTTGTTTCTCTTAGCATTATAAGAGATTGTTGTGCCTCTTATAACCGCCTTCATCGTATCCCAAACGTTTTGTTTCGTGGTTTCTCCGTTATCATTTTCTTTAATAAAAAAAATCAATTCCTCCTTTAATTTATTAATATATTCTTTCTCTCTTATTAATTGAGTGTTTAAGGTCCATCTTTTCTTTGGTTTTGCCCTGCCCTTCCATATTACCTGTATTGGATTATGATCTGCCCATTCATTAGGCAAAATTTCCACTTCTTTTGTCTCATTTGCTATCTCTCCACTCATCCATGCCATATCAATCCGTGTCCATGTTTTGTGGGGATTTGAATAAAATGTAAATTGTCTTTTTCAGGATGTAATCTTCTCCATATATCTGTCAGATTTAGCTCTTTCATCATTTCCCTACAAATCTTGGGAGCTCTCTCTTCCCTTTTTATTCTTCCCGCATTACTGTGATCCTTTTGGAAATCAGCAATGGAGTTGAAGTCCCCTACCATACAAATATTTCTTTTTGCAATTCAACCAATTTTCCATATAGGTGTTTAAAAACTCTTTTTGGTCTCCATTTGGGGCATATATTACTACTAAAAGAATTGGAATATCATTAATCCAGATCTGCAAACCCAGAGTCCTTCCTTCTAAGTCCGACCATATTAGCTCAGATTTCAAATCCTCTTTCACATATACTGCGATTCCCTTCTTTTTTCTCCTCATCTGCTGGTGTGGTAAATAATTTTCCTAGTTTCGGGCATTCTAAATATTTTTCATCCTTCTTCTTTATATGGGTTTCTTGCAGGCACGTTATATCTGCATTATGTTTAATTAATTTAGATAATATCCTTTTTCTCTTAATTGTTGAATTTAAACCATTTATGTTTATTGATAGTAATTTTTTTTCTTCTCCCATCTATTTAGTTTTGTTTTGCTCTTTGTCGTGTAACAATTCCTCTCTCTTCTTGCGCTTGTATTGATGTAGTTCCTTCTGTCTTTTGTTGTGAATAGGTATTTTCTTGGTTTCCTACCGTTCCAGTTCTATTTTTATGTCCACTGTATTCTTCTTGAAACTTTGTGTCCAATTTCTCCCTACTATTTTGCTCCTGTGGGCCCACCATCCGTTCGTAAAAATCCTGGGCTTTTTCCATAGTATCTATTTTGATTTTCCTCTCTTTCCACGACACTAACATTCCTTCTGGAATAAGCCATTTAAATGTGATTCTTTCTTTATTTAAATATGCTGCCAGGAATTTATAGTCACGCCTTTGTTCCCTTATTCTCCTCGGTATCTGTTTAAGAATCACAATTTCTTTCTCTTTGTAGGTTATAGTTTTATCTCTTGAGGTTCTGTATATCATGTCTCGAACACATCTTCTAGTGAATCGTATATGTACTTCCCTAGAACAATTGTGGCGTCTTGCATAATTTGTATTGACCCTGTAGACTTCATCAAACTCTTTTTGAATTTCATCTTTATCCATCTTCAATAAACCGGCCAGTATTTCTGCCATCAAGTATTCCAAGTCTTCTT
This sequence comes from Pseudonaja textilis, assembly GCF_049901715.1. NCBI lineage: Eukaryota > Metazoa > Chordata > Lepidosauria > Squamata > Elapidae > Pseudonaja > Pseudonaja textilis. Next base: position 77,826,579 of record NC_141991.1, read on the forward strand.
CTTTTGATTCTGTCACATTTTGGAATCTTAGATAAGTTGCTGCCTTGTCCATTTCTAGGAGGACAAGGGAGTCCTCCATTTCTTTGCTCATACTTTTGAAATCTTCATCCACCCTTTCTAATTCCCTTTCTGTTCGTTCGGTTCTTTTCTCTACTTCTTTTATTATAACTTCGTTTTTCTCCAAGGCCTGCTGCAACACCCCCACTTTATCCTCTACTTTAGAAATGTCCGCTTTCATTTCTGTCTTTAGTTTCCCCATTTCTTCCTTCAATTCATTGATATCTGCCCTTGTTTCACTGTGGTTTTTAATCATTGTTTCTTGCAATCTTGTCAATGAGTCCTGTAAAGTTAGGAACATTGCTTGGATATTCGCATTCGAGATGCTAGTTGACTTCTCTGTTGGTAGTGTTTCCTCTATTGTTTTTTGTGCCATGGATGAAGTTGTTGTCAAAGTAGACATTATTGTGGGATTAACCTTCCTACCAGATTTCAAAGCAGTGGTAGTTGTAGAAGTCATTTCCTTCAAAATTTGTTTTTGTTGTTGTAGAATATTGAATATATTATTCCAAATTGGCATTCAGTATTCTTAGTTCTGTAACTAAAATTGACCAAGATCTATCAACCTATTAAGTAGCTATATTCTTGACTAATTAGTAAAGTGTAAATATTTTTCTCTAGTTTAACTTCAATATAAAGTAACCTTAACTATAAAATATATTACATTCACAGATAAACCCACACAAAGAAATATAATATTGGTCTAGAGAGCTCTAAGCTTATTAAGTAACTAATACTTAATATTCTTACTGTCTCCCCTATATTCCCATTCAAATTATAACAATCTCTATTAATAATAACTTAACTAAATTAATCCAATATTTTAACACTCTAATATTTCATTACTAAATGTACATATTTATCAAGAGGAAATCAGAGGGGAAAAAAAAAAAAAAGCAAGCATATTTCAACATAGCATACCATCAACAAATAAGAAAGAAGAGAGGCTATTTTTAGTAAGTATGTACACACAGAAAAGGGTTGGGGAAAAGAAAAAAGAAAATTCCAAAGACAAGAGTTTTTGTTTCCGCTTTTCACTTTGGAAGCTTCCACTTCTAGCACACCGGAAATGGCAAATGAAGATTTGCTGAGTAACAGCTGCCAGTAAGCAATATTCCCACTCGTTTCAGCGTTCTGGGTGCTGCCTATGGAGTTGCTCTGTCTTTCCCCCCAATCGGCTTCGTTCTGCTTCTGGATCCAATTTAATAGCTTCAATCCAAATGTTAGTGATAATAGAGTCTTCAGACTTCCAAAATTCTCTTGACTTCTTTTTTATTTCCGACTCTCTTCTGCCTGCCAAGCTCTTTCACATTCACTAAACCAATTCTTTTGTAGCCGCTTCGTCTTGGAGCTCACAGCTGGCATTCACACAGTATTTAACAGCCTGGAATCAGACTATTGTCAAACAAATATCTTCTCTGCCACGACTCTCTTTCCCCCCGAGCTTGCAAACTTTCACTCACTTTTTTCTTCCCATCGGTGGCAGTCCGGACTTCGGAGCCTCCATTGTTAGGAGGCTGTTCTTGATCGTTGGGCTCTGGAGGGCTTCCTCTTCGTTACAGGGGGGTTGCTTTCCCCACACTGCAGCCCGAGGTTCCCCCTCACCGGCACGAGTCTCTCCAAGACTCGAGCACCCCGAAAGATCGCACCAAACTCAAGAAAAGAGAGGCTAGAATCACGAGCGGATTTCTGCCCCTCTAACCGTCCTTGCCTCTCCACCGGAAGTTCAGGTTAACAACTCTTAATGCCTTTTTGGCTATGTAGTTACAGTGGGCTCTAGCACTTAGATCATTAGAGATGAGTACTCCAAGATCCTTGACAGAGTTTGGATCATCAACAAGGTCTTGACTATTCACCCTGTATTTTATTTTCTGTTTGTTTGTTTGTTTGTTTTTTGCCAATATGTAAGACAGAACATTAATTTGTTGAGATTTGAAGTTGCCATTTGTTTGACCATTCTGATACATAGTCGAGGTCTTTTTGAAAGGTAGCAGCATTGTCTGTGCTGCTGAATAGCTTTACATCGTCAGCGAAGAGAACGCAGTTATTCTTAATATGATCACAGAGGTCGTTTATGTAGAGTATGAAGAGAGTTGGTCCTAGAACACTGCCTTGGGGGATACCACTGTTGACAGGTACAGAATTTGATAGGACATTCCCAATTTTGACCATTTGTTGTCTGTTTGACAGGTATGCTTCTATCCAGTTATGCAGGTGTCCAGAGATACCATAAGATTATAGTTTTAGGAGTAGTTTGTCGTGTACCACTGAAACAAAGGCTTTATAGAAGTTTATGTAGATTGCATCTATTGCTTTGCCTTGATCGAGTTGTGTAGTCCATATGTTTTTGCAGTGTAAGAGTTGCAGATTACAGGATAGTTTTTTTCTGAAACCAAATTGTTTATTAGAGAGTAGGTTGTTTGTCTCTAAGTGGAGGATAATGGATTGGTTAATAATTGATTCCATGACTTTACAGGTGACGCAGCATAAAGAGATTGGTCTGTAATTTTCAACTAGGCTGGGGTCTCCCTTTTTGAAGATGGGGATGACTGTGGCTTGTGACCATAGTTTTGCAAGGAGCTGGTCCTGAAAGATTTTCCAAAGATTATGCTTAGAGGTTCAGCTATGGCAGGGGATAGCTTTTTTAAGAAGTAGGCACATATTCCATCCGGTCCAATAGATAGAGATGGTTTTAGATTGTGTAGTGCTTTTTCAACATTGTCTTCTGTAAAATTGATATGTATTAGATCATTGTAGTTGTCTGTGGTTCGACTAGGAAATACTGGGCATGATCCATTGCTGTTTACAAATACTGAGCCGAAGAATGTGTTAAAGATGTTGGCTTTAATGGTGTTGTTGTTGCAGTCTTTACCATTAGGTCCTTTCAGGGGTGGGCCTTGAGTCTTTTAGTTTGTTGTTTCCAAAATTGTAGAAAGCACGGGTGGAATTGGTGCATAGAAGGTTTTCCTCTTGTTTAATGTGATAATTGGTGCATTCAGTCTTTATCAGGTGGCATAAAGTTTGGTATCAGCTTTTGAAGTTGGCAATGTGACCAGATTTGTTTTTCTGCCAAAGTGATCTCTTTTTGGATTGAAGCTTCCTTATTGTTATGGGTAATCTGTTTTTTCTGATTTTTGGAGTTGTTATTAGTGCATATAGTCTGATGGCTCTTTTGACTTCAAGTAAAAATATGTTGTAATCGTCTTCAACAGTATTGCATCCAGTGAATAGAAATTGCCAATCAAGGGATGAGAGTTGCTTTTTTTGAAGTTATAATTGGGGATCACATCATTGGGTTTATTTTTGTGTGGACATATGTTGAGACAAAAGTCAATCATGCTGTGGTCACTGTTGGAAAAGGGTTCTTTAATTTGTATTCCATAAATTGAATTCAAACTATTGCAGAAGATGAGATCGAGGCAGTTGTTAAGTCGAGTATTTTTGGTTACTAGTTGTTCCAGTCCCAGGTTTGTTACAGCATTGTAGAAGGTTGCATGTGTGGGTTCAGTTTTACATTCATTTAGGGTCCAGTTAATGTGAGGTAGATTGAAGTCACCAAGAAAGATAAAAGCGTGTGGGCAGGATGTTGCCCATGTTAGCAGTGAATTTAGCTTGATTACATGTTCAATGTCATAATCAGGTGCTCTGTAACATTGTAAGAATCGAAATGTGATATTTAAGGACAGTTCACAGATGATGATCTCAGGAAGAGCAAGCTCTTGGGTAACTTGGATGTTTTTTAGATGTAAGGACTTTTTATAGAAAATAGCAAAACCACCTCCACTACGGATTTCACGATCTGATTGGTAAACATGATAGTCTCTTACTGTGGTAATGGAGTCAGGGAGAGATGCATTGAACCATGTTTCACAGACAAATATGTTGAATTTAGCCATATTTAGTAAGAGGAGAAGTTCAGGTATTTTATTCACAAGGCTTCTTGCACTGAGTAGCTTGCATTAAGGCCAGTTGTAGTTGGAATTGAGGTAGTTAGGGGCATGTGTGCCTAGTTTTGAGTGATGGTGGGTTGGATGAGGTACGGTTAGATGTGGAGTTGTAGGTTGTGTGACTTACTTTTGATACAATCAGCACAGTAGTCAATGTACAGATCCTTCTCTCCATTGTCTAGACGTCTTTTGAGTTCATTGCAAAGTTCACGGGAGCGGATTCTTTGCAGTATGGATAAGTCTGGTCTTGAGCGAAGTTTCTTGTGGTTGGGATTGGTATTTATTTTATGAATGAATAAGCATTTGCTGGACTCATTTTTGCATACGACTCTACAAAATTTGGGGGCCACCGAGCCATCATTGTATTTGAACTCAGGGCCATCTCTGGTTATTTCAGTGATATCTTCAGGAGAGGTGTTTGTTGTATTTGAGTTGCTTATGATATTACAAACTTTGGTGATGTAATCTGATTCGTTGGTGTCTTCAAGACCAAATAAGATGGCATTTGGACATTTCTGATCACGTTCCATGATGTCTCTGATGAGTAAGGATATATCATTTGTGGAATTATTTGATGGGATAGTAATTATTTGTGGTTGTGGTTTGGTGGTTATTTTGGATTGTAGTTGTGATTGCAGTTGGGGTAGTAGTTGTGGTAGTGGTTGTTGGGTTGGGATTTTATTTTGAGCTGATAGGTAGTCGCTTAACAGTGCTGTATTTTTTTTTCAAGAGAAATTGGGCTTTCTTGTATTATTGTTTCAAAACATGTTGCTAAGCATTTTTCTATTGAGTGCATGAGTCATTCTATGCTATCAACTCTGTCAGGCAGGGTACTTGGTTTGTTGAGCTTAGGAAAATATGATGGACATAGACAAGGGAATGTATCTGATGCTTTTAGGAGATCAGCTAGGTCTTTGTTTAAGTTTAAGCAGGCAAGGTGGACTTGATTGTCACATAGGTAGCATTTGATGTTATTTTTGCTTTCATTGATGGTTTTAAGACATCTGAAGCATGTACAGGAGTCTGGGAGGTCATTGGTAGAGATATTATTTCTTTGTTGTATGGTAGTGGAGGATTTGGAGTTTCTGGAGTTTCTGGCTGGCATGGTCAATGACAATAGTACACTAAACAATTACAATAGTTAATTAATGTGATAGGTAAACAGTTACTTAATGAATGTTGGTAATTAATAAATGTTAATTGATAAGTTGTACTGCTGACTAAAACAGGAGAGCAGACCAGAAGCATTATTACTGCTAGTTTCATACAAAAAATTTAAGAGGAGAAGGATTTGGATTGGGTTTTGTTCATTGTATTCAGCCTATATAATCTCCATGTCTGAAAACAAACAGAAGTCTGAAAAACAATATGTAGACACCTTCACTCCTACCTCTCCCTGGAAAATCCCCATAGCTTTGTTCTTTCCACAGGCTGTTCCATAAAAGCTTCTCCAAAAACAATGATGACCCTCTCAAGGATAATTCCGAAGGAGCCTATTTGCCAAGCAGAAATGAAATCTCATCAGCCTAAGACATAGACAAGGTTCTTCTGTTTCGCTATTCCAAAGTAAACGAGGACTTTATCTGAAGCTTTGATTTCAAAGCCGATGTTACTGAGCATGTGAATTAAAAGTGGGAGTGCTTTCCAGTTGTTACAGGAAGCTTTATTTCTTTAGACCAAGAAGTTTCAAACTAGCATGTAGACTTTCCCTTGCTATTTAGTCTTTTTCATGCCACAGGGACTTAGGGCCAGATTCAATAGAAATTCCTTCCAGCATCTACTACACAGAAACACACCCAACTCTTAGCAAATCACTTGTGTGTTTTTGTGTATTGTGTGTGTGTGTGTGCGCACGCATGTGTGCGTGTATAGTGCTTACTCAGCTGTATTTTGGCAGCAGCTGCCTTGGGACTGGATTGATTCCAACTAGGCTGTTATGTTGTGGCTATTAATGTAATTAGATGATTATTCCACTTTGCTTTTTGTTTCTTGTATGCGCACAGTTACAACCCCCATACATAAAACACCACTGGTTACATCCATATACTCTGTGAATCATAGTATAAGTCAGAGATGGGATTCAATTTTTTTTTACTACCAGTTCTGTGGGCGTGGCTTGGTGGGCATGGCAGGGGAAGGATACTGTAAAATCTCCAATCAGAGGTGGTATTTGCTGGTTTTCCAAACTACTCAAAATTTCCGCTACCGGTTCTCCAGAACTGGTGAAAACCTGCTGAATACCACCTCTGGTATAACTGCTCAGATTAGAGGTGACATAACTCACTTGTTGTTCAGCTAAATAGTTTTCTTTTTTAATTCAGACTTCAGATGTTTTGTATTTGTGTGCTTTGGTGTTGATTCCTGGAAACTGCCTGGACTGCAGTTTCCTTGGCAAGATTTCAGAAGTGACTTACCATTGCCTTCTTCCTAGGGCTAAAAGAGAGTGTCTGGCTCAAGGTCATGCAGATGGCTTTGTGTCTAAGGCAGGGCTAGAACTCATGATCTCCCCGTTTCTAGCCAGATGCTTTAACTACCACATCAAACTGGCCGTCTGAAGATGTTTTAGCCTCCAGTTTAGGTGTTTAGCTCTTGGAACTGCACAGAAGTGATGCTAATACCATAGCCAGATCATCTGCTGAAAGACCAATGAAATTTCATGGTTATGATCTGAGATACCACATCACTCTCAGAATTCTGAGTTCACACTTCTGAACTCAGGCCAGATAAATGAAGTTAAAGTATACATGCAAGGAACTAGATACTACTTCTGTTCTTTTGGTGTTGCAAAACAGAGATTAATCACAAGTTCCCAGAAATGTAACAATTAAGCAATGACTTTAATTTAAGCTAAACATATAGGATACAGCAATATCACAAATTAGGTATTTTGTGGCACACCTTGCAACACCAATGTAACATCAAACATGACAGAGTTGCATTATGCTAACTATGAGCACCTCCATTGACAGGCCAAACCTGGGTGTTTTCAGAGTAACTTCCAAGCAATCTCACCTATGTGACGGTCTCACTGTTTCCTTTGCCTGCAACACAGCAGTGGCTGACTTGACTAGTCATACTTTTTGAGGAAGCATATAAATACCTGCTTAAGAATAGGTTATTGCAGAGAGTTATCATACATGGTGCAGAGTAGGAGCTGTACTGTGCAAGCTTAGAGAACTTAAAATAAATTGGTGATGGGAACCATGGAGAAAGAGAGCTTTGTGCAAGAATGGAATTGCATTACAAAAAGAGCTTGAGCTCAAAGTGTATGTGGAAAGTATTCCTAATATACATGCATTAGTGCTAAAGATGCCACATAATCCAGTAGGATGCTAACTATCAAGCTGGTTAAAAAGATAAAATGTGCATAGAGGAGATGTTGCTAAATGAGCAAGCATTTCTTTCCCATATTTCCACCAATTTTAAAAAGAGCTGTGGACATAACTGAAGCCATTACATGTGGTTTAAAAAAATTGTCTAGCTTTTGTTTTATTACATAAAGGCAATCTAATGCCTGACAAAACTAAGGAAAAAAGAGCCTTGAATTTTTCATACCAACAGGACTTTTTCCTTGAGTAGATTTTACTCTAGCACTAGTGGCATGTCAACTGAATTGCTAGATTTGTGGGACATGAATGTTGTGGTCATCATTATGTAACTCAACATAATTGGAGACCTCTTAAACATCAACACAACCAGATGGTGTTATATGAGGCAGATAGTGTAAGTTTTAACAATGTAGGTTATTCTCCTACCACCTTTCCAACAAACAAATGTTGCTGCTTTTGCACATAGCTATATAAAGACATGAACACACTTATCTATAAAATGCCTGCATGTCATTTAGTATCGAACAGTATATTATCAAACTTAATGTGCTCACATGAGAGTCTGTAACTGGTGGAAATGTATTACTCATATTAGACTAATTTTAGAATAGATATAAGCAACTATACAGGAATTGTATTTGTCTTTTCTACCTAAAATAGAGGTTGATAGTCCAAACATAATTACTGTGACCATCTAATGGAGATAAATCATAACATAATGCTAATTTCAGCTTTTCAGCACACGTCACATTTCACAGGTGTAATTAATGGTAGCTGTAAAAATTAAGTTCAGTGATTCCTGGAAGGAAGTTTGGGCATGAATTCAGGCATCAGAGAATGGACAAAATGAAAGATATTGGTGGCACCAGGCTTGCAGAAATGTGCTTCTGTAGATGTGGCTTGATGCTTTCCTTTTTCGCCAGCTTGTCCTTTGCTCATTTCATATCTTGCTATGCCACAGTAAGCCAACAGAGAAGATCAAACTCAAAATCCCATATCCCTGGATTATAATCCTTAATTCAGCAAAGAAAACTGTCCTACTTAAGCAGGTGAATGCTTGCCTCAGGTACAGTATGATAGCTGGCTTTAGAGAGAAGCTGACTGATGCAAAAGGCAAATGACAGCTTTTTGGGAGGATAACTCAGCAACATATAGCCTAAATAGCTAAGTAACATTGCAGCAAGGCGGAGTTCAAGCTACATTACTTGAGAAAAGAGAGGATTTTGTTTCGGTGAGAATATGTCAGCTCAGAACAGGGCTTTGTTTAATCAGCTTAATCAGTTCCTGTGCTAATCGCAAAACATTGGCACAATATATCTATTGTTTGCACTGTTTGGAGTCATCCTCGTCATGAACAAATTAAACTTCAGAAACTATTCCTAACCTCAGTCTGTCAGTATCATCAACAACAATGTCAAACTTTTCAATAATTCTTTTCTCTGAATAACACTAGTCCTTGAGACTGGTCAATTTAAATTTGATCAACTGATGAACCACTACAAGATTTTACTGCTAAGTAAATATGCATAGGCGTGCTTTTATAAGTTTAATTTGTCACATAATGGAAGCATTTTTAGATGTAAAATGCAACCTTTTCACTTTTTCCACAGAATTTTGCAGGTAACCTAGATAACATAAAGTTCCATTTATAGTATATACCTTCTATGCTTTCCAATTATTTCTTCTGTTTTTGAAGCAGGAGAACTGAAATAGCAGCCCACTTCCTCAGAGACTCATAAAGCTAGGATTTTATATCTAGAAATTTCCTAATTAATTAGTATTAATGTGCTACATTGCAGTTTTTCATGTCTCTATCATATTAGTTAGTTTACTTTATTGTCATTGCACCTCATACAACGAAATCAAACACCATCTTCAGTGCACATCATGACCCTGAAAATAAACACACTCCACACATTAAATTGAAAATCCCAACATCCCAACAACACTGCACTATACAATATAATTCAACAGAGCTACTGCCCTGGGATAGAAGCTGCTTTTCAGCCTATTTGTCCTTGTTTTTATTATTCTGTACCATCTGCCAGATGGTAATAGTTCAAAAAAAAGGTACCCAGGATGAGATGGATGTTTAAGAATGTTTTGAACTTCTTAAGGCAGCAGGAGCTATAAAGCTCTTCCAAAGAGGAAGTGGGCAACCAGTGATCTTCTGGGTAATGACATTAACCTTCTGGAATGCTGTCCTATCTGCCACTGTGCAATTGGCAAACCATACAGAGGTGCAGTAAGTTAAGGTACTCTCTATGGTGCACCAGAAGTTTTTCATTCAGTTGTTGTTTCCTGAGAAGTCTCAGGTAGTATAATCTCTGCTGGGCCCTTTTGACCCTTTTGATTAGTTTTAGTTGTTGGAAAATCTGAAGATCTTTCTGTAGATATTTTAGGCAATAATCCACAAACTGATTAGACATACCCTCAAAATCCTAACTGGAAGTAAAACAACAGAAAGTAACAAAAAAAGTCTTAAATCACAGTCGCTAGATGCTGCAAATAATATTAAAAATATGGGTAAAATATGAGTTTCAGTATGGCAAATGGGAAAAGGGAAAGTGATAACTAATGAATATGTGCTATTTTAATTTAAAATGAATATTTGCTTAAAATATTGGCAATGCATTTCTATTCAGAAAAAGTTAATCTTTTATTTAATTGGCAATTGCAAAGTATAACAATTGAAATAATTAATCTGCCTTGAAGTTTGTATGAATATATTTGAATTTTAGTCTTAGAAAACTACAGTAAGCATAGAACTAGAGTACTTTTCTCTTAATTCTTCTCCACAGAAATAAGAAAACAGCCATAGTCAATGTGTGTAAATAATCATAAAAACTAGATAGCTAGATAGAAAGATGATAGATAGATAGATAGATAGATAGATAGATAGATAGATAGATAGAAATGAGATTAGATAGATTAGATATATTAAATTAGATTAGATAAATTAGAATAGATAAAATAGATTAGATAGATTAGAATAGGTAAAATAGATTAATTAGAGAGAGAGATGGGGAGAGAGGAGGTGAGGGAGGGAGAGGAAGAGGGAGAGTATTGCAGTTAATTGGGAGCTGTCCCCTTAAGGGAATGCCTCCTGGAAAACAGTTAATGCATCATGGGAAATGTAGTTCATGTCATGTGGTCATATTTGTAATCCTGATTGGTCACTGAATTGACCCTTGGTTGGGTTTGGGGAAGCCTTTGTTCTTTTCGGTGCCTGGACGCAGCAGCACGCTGGATCCCTTTACTCCATCATTATGGGATGAAGATAACTGTATTTTCAATGTTCTGTTTTTAAATTGCTGGCTGAATATAAAAACAATTAGATAAACTCTACAAAGGCTTCCATACAAAGTATCCTTAGTGGATCATAAGGCATCCTCAAGCTATATCTCACAGTTATGTCGAGATTCATCTAAGGTCCAAATCTTTGCATAGTTGACTTCATAGTGTGAAAATACAGTTATCTTCATCCCATAATGATGGAGCAAAGGGATCCAGCATGCTGCTGGGTTCAGGCAAGGAAAAGAACAAAGTCTTCCCCCAACCCAACTAGAGGTCAATTCAGTGACCAATCAGGATTACAGATGTGATCACATGACATGGACTACATTTCCCATAAGGCATTAACTATGTTTCCCATGAAGCATTCCCTTAAGGGGACAGCTCCCAATTCCCGATTAACTATATACTGTCTGGACAGCACAGAGAGGGAAGGAGAGAGAATCTTATACAGAAATAAGTCTGCCACACAACTCCTCCCAGGCTTCTCTCAGGGGAAAATATGGAGGATTAAAGCTTTATTTGCATTCTTGCACTAGTTTTCACAGAATTCCAAGCAGAATTTAAAGCACCCATTACACAATTATACTCAGTTTATTTTGAAAGATTCTCACCTCAGGAAAAAAATCAGTCACTCACTTCAAATAATTTCCAACAAAAGTTATTTGCATAGTTCGCTGCCTGCCAATCCAACCCCAAGGAAATCTTTACTACATTCATGGGAAAGCGGGGTTAACTATCCTGACTCTGTGTCTCTCTTGCCAATGTTCAACACACAGGAGCCAAATGCACTATTATATTGTTAATAGTGAGCGGAGATTGATTAGCATAATAAAGTCAAGTCATGAATAAACCCTAATAATATTATACTTCTGTGCAGAAGTTATAATTAATGCTAATAGTGGCTAATGTAATCAGTATTCCACACACATACAGGTATGACAACCAGCATGTATTTATGATGGTTGCAGCATCCCAGGATCATGTGATTGCAATTTACAATCTTCCCAGCCAGCTTTGGGCAATCAAAGTCAATGTAGGAAGCCAGATTTGTTTAATGAATACATGATTGATTTAACAACTGCAGTGTCTTGCTTAACAATTATGACAAAAAAAGATTGTAAAATTGGACACAACTCACCTAATAACTACCTTGTTTAGCAATTCTGGTCCCAATTATTGAGATTTATCTGTAGGGTAAATATACAAAGATACTCATACTCTCTGACACAGGACTCAAATAGGGACCAATAGCAATAGCAATAGCACTTAGATTTATATACCTCTTTATAGTGCTTTACAGCCCTCTCTATATGGTTTACAGAGTCATCTTATTGTTGCCAACAATCTGGGCCCTTATTTTACCAACCTTGAAAGGATGGAAGGCTTGAGCCAATCTTGAGCTAGTGAGACTTGAACTGCAATACTGCATTATAACCACTGCATTTCCAAGGTTCAGTAAAAGACAAATCAAATCCTGTACCTTTTGGCTCAAATACAAAAATAAAGATACATTTTTAAGAGAGTGATTCTGATTTTTTAAAGAAAAATTTAATCTCTTTACTCGTGAATACTACTTCAGAACACTGGGGGCTGCACAGAACGAAAACTCCTACAGGTCAAACAATCTGGTTGTGACAAATTCTTCTACTTTTAATAGGATTAACTTTTAATAACTAGTTGAAAGGCTGGAACCTTGGTAGGTCAAAATCAAACAGTAGCTAACCTAAATCTCTGCTGAACAAAATTGGCTAACTTATATTAGACTGATTCCTATAGCTTGAGGAACAAAGAAAGTTATTTTCAAACCTTGTCACTATATCTCTATTTTTGGCTGCTTAATCAGCTGCAAAATGTGCTGAAATTCTAAATATTGATCTAGATCAAGGGTCTCCAACCTTGGCCACTTTAAGCTTGGTGGACTTCAACTCCCTGAATTCCCATTGTTGGCTTATATGACATGAGCTAAAACAGAAATAAAGATATGCCTAAACTCTTTTGTGGTCCATAGTGCATTTTAGAACAAGGCTTATGTTTGGTGATTTGAATATTTAAAAGAGCTGTATGCTTCCACAAACTTTGGCCAACTTTGTGTCCTGGCCCCACAAACTTTTGAAATGTGCCCTCCAGTATGCTACTGAATACTAAGATGGATCCTCTTGCCTAAAAGGCTAGTATTTATTTATAATTAAACAAAAAACTCACCTGAATCAATAGAATATGGGCAGAAGGGAAGTCTTCTACCATGCAATTTTATGCATATTTAAGGATTATGGGATTCCCACATGAAAGTGTTCTTGATTGCAATTTTACTTAAAGGGTCTAAGTACCATTGGATACAATAAGATTTGCTTGCTTCCAATTGCATTTTAGGCAGTTCTTCTGGATGTGTAAAATGATACCACACAAATGGATATGTTACAATTAAAGTTTTACTGATTACCGTTTCACAATAGATGTACTTTCCCAATTTAAAAATTAATACTCTTCTGTAGTATTAGTTTTGTAAACACTGCTTTGGGAAATCATACTTACATGCTACTATGTGTACATATAGACTCAACACAATATGACAGGTTGTCATATTTAGTAAATATCAATGTTCATCATCAAAATAGAATTGCTGGGTGAAATTGTTGGGTCAAATCTACGTGCTCAAGCATAAGCCAAAGTTTGTTTGCTTGCTTTCCTTTAATTTATGAGAAAGATAACGTCAGATAATTTGTCTCAGTAAAGACATTACATCTACTGAACTAAATGTAATTAAGATTGCACAATATCGCTAGTTTCAAATGAACAATTAAATTGTATTTAAACTCTTTGTCATTGAAATAAAGCAGATTTAACTTCTTAACTATAATGCATTATCTGTTTACTACAGACGTGACCACAGTTTATGCAATATAAATGTTGTTGTTAGATTAGATTAGATTAGATTAGATTAGATTAGATTAGATTAGATTAGATTAGATGGAGGATCTCAATGCATTTTAAAATAATGATGAGATCCACAATCATTTGAAAAGTTTTAACATTAAAAATCTCATGGCTTAATATATTGGTGATATTTTAAAGGTAAAATCAGTATTCAGCTTTGATTTTTTACTTGAAAGTGGGCCAGAATTTTTGTAGGGCATGGTAAAAAAAAATAAGATGGCAGCTCTGACAATGTGATCGAAGCTAGGCCTGACCTAAAAAGAGACTTTTGATCACACTGTTATAGCTACTACCTTGAGTATTTGTTACCACATCCTTAAAAGTGATTAATTTTTATTTGCATTAAAATGCTTTAAAATCTTAATGATCCATTATTGATCTTTATCAAATGCTAGTACAAGTGAATAATATATTGCTTTATTTATTTGCATTCTGCCTTTTCTAGCTTGATCGCTCAACAGTGAGACTGTTGAAATGGGCTCAGCAGTGCCTACATTTTCTGTGTCACATGAGAAAAGTTCATCTTCCTTCCCCTGTGCTTACCACTTTCTATAGAGGGATGATCGAAAGCATCCTGTCATATCGCTTTGGAAGCATTACTGCTTCAGACAGGAAGTCAGTGCAGAAAATAATGAGGATGGCAGAAAAGATAATTGGTAGTTCACTTCCTTCTATCCAGGACATAGGACGTAAGCGATGCTTGAGCAGGGTCCACAGGATTGTCTAACACACTACACATCCTCTTCATGACCTGTTTTCCTTGTTACCTTCTGGGAGGAAGCTTCATGGTGTCATGCCCCCGTTAAAATCTGACACCAAGGGAGAGGAGGAACAGCCGGCAGGGAGTGGGAGTGTGGCTCCAGAGGCTGTGGAGGAAACTGGGGAAGGACACAGCCTGGCTGGACATTCAGAGGAAGATCCAGGCCCATCCTCTCTTCATCCTAGGGTACGCAGGGAGGAGTGGATAAGGGAGAAACATGAGTGGCGTGGTCTATGGGGGAGGAAAGGGCCTTGATCCCCTTAATGGGCTGCAGCTATGAGGACTGTTTAAAAGGACAAACTGAGCATGGGCCAGTGCTGGAAGCAAAGCGTGAAAATATTTCTAGTTTGTCAGTTCTTATCTGAGTTCTGGCGTCCTTCCAGTATGTGTATTTCAATATCTGTGGATGTCTTCAAGCCCTTATCCTGCCTTGTCTCATTAATTGCTTCAGTGTGGTTTGTGTTGTTTTATAAATTATATGTATTTTGAGTTTGAACAGTTCTTTTTCGCAACTGTTTGTGAGGGAGCTTTTTCTCCAGTCAATGATAATTGGTCCTGTAATAGTTGTGCTTTTAAGACATGGGAAAATACCCAAAGAAACCTAAATACCATACATATAAATACCCGCGAAAACATTAAAAAAAGTGTGTGTGTGTGTGTGTGTGTGTGCTGTTCGTCTGATATTGAGGGGGTAAACGATAAGATACCAACTCACTCATGTAGCTTCAGTGAAGTTTTTATTCATCTCCCACACCACAACAACAGGTAACAGTGATCAAATTATGTTAAAGTCAGCTCTGGTTTTCGTTGCAGCCCAGAGCTGTATTTAAACATGTTATACCCTGGATAATAACATAGTTACTATAATCATCTTCTGGCTGCCTTTGCTGCCTAACATCCGACATCCTTAAATTAAGGAAACATGGTAACTGCACCTTTCCCCCTTATCGGTGATTCCATGCACCCCCAAGACAATTCACCCCATCCCCCATTTGCCCCGCACCATTATTACACCACCATCCTCTTGATATCCAGCCATGAATCATCATTATTGCACCACTCTTTGCCAGGAAGTCACTGTCAGTCATTTGAGGAATTCTGATTGTAACGCCAATGTGGTAACACAGTCGATGTAAGGTAACTAAATGACTATGGTTGTATTGCATCTCGGCTGTCTTGGCTCTTGTCCATTCGTCATTGGAGTCGTGACAGGCAGCCCCCTCTACCAAGATTCTACATAGAATACAAGAACACATTAGACAAAGGGATAATGGTGTATAGGGGTTATACAATGGGCCCTGGCTTCTCAGGATGAAGGTTGTGGAATCTTTGCCTCAGTCTATCTGCACACATATCCGATTCAGAATGCCTCTGATTCAGGATACTCTTTCCATCGCACTAGGTATTGAATAGTATGTCTTCGTATTCTAGAATCTAGTATTTTATCTATTTCAAATTGTTCTAGTTCTCCACATACTGGTTTCATCGTTGTTTCTATTGACACTTGTTGTTGTTTCTATTGACACTTGTTTTTAGTAAATTTGTATGAAAAATGAGATGAATCCACCCTAACCATGATGGTAATTTGAGTTTAATTGTCACTGTAAGATTACTCTTATTATATCAAAAGGGCCTAAATATTTTGGACCCAGTTTCCAGCTGTTCAGTTTTAATTTGATATATTTGGTAGAAAGATATACTTTATCTCCCACCTGGAAGGGTTTAGAGTCCTGTTGTTTTTTGTTTGTTTGAGTTTTATATTCTTTGGAAGCCTTTTTCTAAGGCTTTTTGTACATTACTCCAACATCCTTGTATTTTTTCTGACCATTCTTTAACACCAGGTGGGTCTTCTTTTTGACAAGTGAACTCCGGAATTGGGCCGAATTCCATACCATGTACTATATAGAATGGACTGTACCAGGTACTGCTATGCAGTGCGTTATTGTAGGCAATTTCAGCAAACGATAATAAATCTACCCATTCTCTTTGTTGATGTGAGAAATACGATCTTAAATATCGTTCAACCATGGAATTCGCTCTCTCTGAGGCTCCATTTGTGCTCAGGTGGTATGCCGAGCTGAGTCCCTGAGAAGAACACATCAAAACAAGAAACGTCTTCCAAAATCGTGCCATGAACTGCACCTCCCTGTTGGATATTATTCTTCTGGGCACCCCATGTAATCTATATATTTGTGCCACAAACATGTCTGACAATTGTCCTGCCAATGGTAGGCCTTTACAGGGGACAAAGTGTGCCTGTTTTGAAAATAAGTTTACTATGGTCCATATTACAGTGTATCCCTTGTGGTTTGGTAATTCAACAATAAAATCCATGGCTATATCTTGCCATGGATGAGTTGGCTCTGATACTGTTTGCAATAGTCCCATTGGTTTGCCTACTCTAGGTTTAGATGTTGAGCATACATGGCATGTGCTCAACATCAACCCTCATTTTGGGCCACCAAAACTGACAGTGGGCTAGATGTAATGTCTTTAAAAATTTGAAATGTCCTGCCTGTTTTACATCATGACAATTTGTAAGTATTTCTTCCCTACACTTGACTGGCACGTACACTTTATTTCCTCTCCATTTCCTTTAAATGAACACAAATGGGATTTTTTTTTAAGCCAATCATCCTGTGCAGTAGCATTTTGTATGGTGCCATGGGTTGTTTCCTTTAAACGAGCCACTTGACCAACATATTTGGATGAGTTATTAACAATTAGGGGTTGAATAATAATATCTCATGTTGATTGATATTGAGGCAACCAGGACAAGACATCCGCCATGAAATTCTGTCCTTTCGGTACATAGTTTAATTTGAAATTGAATCTATTAACGTACAGGGCCCACCTGACCTATTTAGGAGACAATCGTTTTGGTAATGCTTCTAAATTTCGGTGATCTGTCCACACTTCAAAAACCTCCTGTGCTTGTTCCAGCAAATGTCTCCAAGTACTTACTGTCCATTTTATGGCAAAGGTCTCCTTCTCCCATATCGCCCAGCCTCTCTCTGTAGCTGTAAACTTCGGTGATGTATATGTGCATGGCTGTAGTGCTCCTGTTTCATTCTCTTGTAACAGGACAGCCCCTATGGCCACTTCACTCACATCCGCCTGCACGTTGTACTTCTTCATTGGATCAGGATGTCATAAAATGGGTGCTTGAGAGAATAACGATTTCAATGTTTCAAAGGCTTGTTGACATTGCTCAGACCATTTAACTGGTTGGGTTGGCTTTGGTTTTTCTATTTGTTTCTTTGTTTTTAGCAACTCAGTTAATGGCAATGCAATGTGGGCAAATTTAGGTATAAATTGTCGATAAAAATTTGCAAAGCCCCCAAAACCTTGTACCTGTTTTCTTGTTTGTGGGATTTTCCATTCCATTACAGCTTTTACCTTCATTGGATCCATCTCCAATCCAGGTAGTCCAGGTTCATACAATGAAACTCACACTTAGATAATTTTATATATAATTTGCCATTTAATAATTTAGTTAATACGCTCCTCACCAATTGGACTTGTTCTTCCATAGTTTTTGTGTAAATAAGTATATCACCCAAATATACTAGCACCCTACAGTATAAATGTTCTTGTAGTACACCATTAATAAGTTGCATGAACACCGCGGGGGGGCCATGTAATCCAAAAGGCATTATCTCGAAATTGATAGCTTCCGAGGAGACAATTGAATGTTGTCTCCCATTCATCCTCAGGTCTTACTCTCACCCGATAATATGCCTCACGCAAGTCTAATTTAGTAAAAAACTGTCCAGTTGATAAAGTAGCCAACAACTCACTGATTAATGGTAATGGGTACAGGTTATTGACACAGATCGTGTTAAGTCCTCTGAAATCAACATACAAACGTAGACCACCATCTTTTTTTTCTCGGAATAGTACAGGGGAAGCTATGTGCGATTGTCCAGCTTTAATGAATCCCCAGGCTAAATTCCTTTCTAGAAAGTTCTGCATTTCTGTCATTTCCTTTGATGTCATTGCATACATCTGGGGTTTTGGCAATTTTGCCCTGGGAATCAGTTTGATAGCACAGTCCATTGGGCAGTGTGGCAGTAGAATCTCACACTTCATCTCACTAAATACTTCCACCAAATCCTGATATACTGATGGAAAAGAGGAACTATGTTCATCTATCAAACTGATGGGCTCTAACCTTGAACTCTGTTGTTGTACTTCTGGTTCTTGCTGTGGCGGTTCTGGACCTATAATAAGCCTCAACCGTCTAAAACCGCCTTCCCACCAAATGGTGGGCTTCCAACAATCCAACCATACTAAACCTAAAATAACTGCCTCTCGCATTTCTGACACTACAATGAACCTTAATCATTCCCAATGGGCTCCAATTTCTAATCAAATAGGAATTGTCATCATCATAGTCAGTACCCCCCTAACAATGACCCATCAACCTGCTTGAATTTCATGGGAGTAGGAAGGGGTTCTAATGACACATGCAGTTCATCCGCAACACGTTGACTAATCAGACATCTGGTACATCCAGAATCTATCAATGCTCCATATCAGCTTCTAAGTCCTACATTCTCTAACACTATAGGCATTATAAATGGCCTAACAGGAGAGCTTACCATGGTGTCTTCTTGGCTGTCATCACCACTGTCATACAATCCCAATACAACTCTCGGCTGATGCTACTCACTGTATTGCTTCATCTCTTGTGTGTCTGGAGCTGTTGATGGTTCTTTTTGTATGATACCCTGTATTTTTTCATGACTACTACCTTCCCTGCCACTATATACGATTTGTGAAACAGTTCTGGAAGGACCCCTCACTGTTTGCTTCATATGTCCTGTATCTATCATAGGGCATTCAAATGCCCTATGTCCCACTATATTACAATGAAAACACCTAAGATTTAAATGACCCTGGTATTGTTGGCCACAATTCCTTGCACACCCCTTCCTATTCCCACATTAGTCCCAACCGAACCAGTTTTTCATGGAACTTCAGATTTCTCTCTAAATTCCTTCAACCCTACATCTAATTCGACAACCGTTTTATACCAGTCTGTTATTTGTTGGGGCATACCCCGCTAGAGACAAGCCTTTCATAATCCTCAATCTAAACTGGCCCTGAATTCCCTAATCAATAGACGTTCTGGCCAAGTCCTCAATTTCCCAGCCAATCGTTTGAACTCCCTGACGTATTCAACAGCTGGTCTTCCATTCTGTTTTAAGGCCATTATTGCTTCCTCAGTCTGGTGTACTCTAGACTTATCCTCAAATTGATTACAAAGCGAATCCAAGAATAACCCTACATCAATCAACTGTCTAGCATGGGCACTATGCAGCTCTGCCACCCAATCTGCTGCATCTCTGATTAACACCCCGGTAATTGCTACTATCATTGACCATTGGGAGAGGTAATATGTTGCATATAATTCCAAATGATTTACTACTTGGCTGAGAAATAAAGCTATGAGTTCAGGATTTCCATCAAAAGAAGTTTGCAGTGAGGGTGGACCCCATACCATATGCTGTTCCCAGCGGTCAGTCCTTCTGGGGGATCCCCAAGATCCTCCCTGCAGTTCACATCGAGGTAAGGACTCCAAACGTTCACCACTAGATGTCATGCGTGTGGCTCCTCTCCTTCTGGGCTCTGAATCCCCCACCACCATTGCAAGTGAAGAATCAAACCCGGCTGAAACATCATGTGTTGTTCTTCTATGGTTATGGTCTCTTTCATTCCGGGGCAGAGAACTAAAGAAAGAAGTGTTCTCTGTGTTGCTTCCCCAAGAATGTTTGGTGTCATGGCTGCTGATACTCAATTCCCCATATTTTAAACAGATAAGTTCAAGAGTACTAGCTCCAAGGCTGGATGGGGATGTGCTCCAGTTGTCTCCCTCACCTATCCTCCTTTCTCTCCACTTCTCATAGGTGTCAGCGTGTACAGGGACATGAGCAGGAGGCTTACTCCTAAGAAACCCCATGTCCTCCATTAAGTCAAACACACTCCTCCGTCCTAGTCGAGTTTTCGGTCACACCACCTTTTGCAAACTGTCATCGGTTCCTCTGTCCGAGCCTCCCGTTCCTTCAGCGAGTGGCACCTTTCCCCCTTATCAGTTATTCCATGTACCCTGGTGACAATTCACCCCATCCCCCATTTGCCCCGCACCATTATTACACCACCCCCCTCTTGATATTCAGCCATGAATCATCATTATTGCACCACTCCTTGCCAGGAAGTCGATGTCAGTCATTTGAGAAATTCTCATTGTTACACCAATGTGGTAACACAGTCAATGTAAGGTAAGTAAATGACTATGGTCATATCGCATCTCAGCTGTCTTGGCTCCAGTTCGTTCGTCATTGGAGTCGTGTCAGTGTGTGTGTGTGTATGTGTTGTGTGTTATGTATGTTATGTGTGTGTTTGGGTAAATATGTGTTATGTATGTGTTTGGGTAAATATACACTATCTCTTGAGAGCAGACAACAATTTCATTTTTAATGTGGGGCAGTGTGCTCACAGTACAAAAACTGACAATAAAGCTATCTTATCCAAGGAATACAAGTCAGTGTAAAAAGGTTCTTTCTTTTTTTCCCTTTTTTGATCTCACAATACCTTTAAAAATGGGCTGAGAATGAGAAAGGGGATTTCCAAGTTCACCATTTTTTACTTCATGACTAAATGAAGATTTGAAGCTCAGTCTTTCCAGTCATAGTCCAATGATAAAATCACATACTGCAAGATTATATCTTCAAATGAAAAAATCCAGTAGTGTGTGGATGAATGTGTTAGAAAGAGTAAGAAGAGAACACATAAGAGCTCGGTGTTTATATCTCTTTTTTTTACAGTATATCAGTATGCTTGTAAAAAGATCCGCAAAAAAGTAGAAACAAACAGTATAGTTGAATTATCACAGCAATATTTCATATAGATAATAACACTGGGAACATTGTCCCAAAGGTGCTTTTTCAAGAGATATGGATGACTGAGAATCTCCACGGACATTTAGTGGGAACATTGTTTCTCTACTGTACATTTCAAGAAATAAATATTTTCTCAAATGAAATAATAAATGCAATGTCTTCCATAAAGAACACTCATTCAGATATGGATGTGAATAGAGGCCCTCTTGAACAAGGTAGTACTATTAATTTGTTTCCTCTTTCAACAATTTCATTTGAAATAATTCAAGTTTCAGTTGAAGTTATGACCCAATATAATTAGACATTTGGATACATTATACTGCTGATATATCAAAGGAAACTCACCCTTTTCTTTCACTTAGGATATTGTTTTCATGCTGCCTGTTACACATTATAATGATGTATTTTCCACACATTTCATACCAATCTCAAAGATGTGCTAACAGGTGTAGATATTGAGCTCCCTGTTGAGGGTAAATCTGAGGAAGCTGCACAGCACAATTTATTTTTTTCAAAGTCAGTTTTAAGCTCCTTCTTACTAACAGCCATATACCAATACTCTTGATCTTGAAGCAGAAGCACCAAGGGAGATCTAGGGAAGTTGCATGTGTGGTTTATGTGGAGAAAAAAATGCCAAAACTGATTCCAGCTCTCTATCTTATGTTTCTGCCTCAGTATTAAAATAATATGTATTCCTTTTTGTAATAATTTATAGTCTACCAGCTTCTGTTTTCAGAAGAGGCCATTTGATCTTAGAGCTACTCAAGCTGTAGAGATTTAAAATTATTTGTAGCTTTAAGAAGGCTACCTCATAAATCATGAAAAAAATGTGTGTTAACCCACTCACATTTGGCTGGTTATTAGAAGTGACACAAAAAAGAGTGCAATAGCACAATTTAGAAAATGGGATCTATCATTTCAGAGTACATCATGTGGCCCTTCAGTATGCAGCACTGGCTTCCTGCTTTCAAAGGAGAGGGAGCCAGGGAATAGCAAGAAGAAATAAATGTAATCACTTCCTGAGAGAAGCAGCCCTTCTCAGAGATCCTGAGACACAGATCAATTCCAATTTTGAAACTTTACACACACACACACACACACACACACACACACACACACACTTGTGCCTTCAAGTCAGTGCTGACTCCTGGCAACTGCCTGGACAAGCTCCTGCAGTTTCCCTATAATAAAAAATAAAAATGACAGCATATGAAAATACCTAGCACTATCCAAAAAGGCACCTGTGAGCTACAATTTCAGTATGCCTAAATGCAAAAAGAAGTCTAAATTTAAGCGCCCTTTCCCAACTGAACCTTGGTCCAAATGACCCCCCTACTTTCCCACAATCTGATTAGCTCTGGACAGAGAGATCCTTGCACAAACGTTTGTGCAATAGCTTGAGCCCAAGAGCAGAAGATGCTTTCCTTATGACTCTGAAAGTGTACCATTGTTATGGTGTCCCTGATTATTCTAAGGCAGCTTATAGCTCACTGCTTATCGATTCATTATTTCTGTTAATGTCCTGCTATTCCATCATGCAACTGTGGGAATATTGCAATCTATAGGACATGACATGTTTAACATGCAATAGAACTGTATCTTTAGAATGTTCTCTAGGTCCTGCCAGCTATCACATGAATATTTTCATGACTGTCAACAATGATTAAATCAATGCTATGAATCAGAGGGAAGAAACTGATGGTACTCCAGATGTTGCTGAACTACAACTCCCAGCATTCCTTGGAAACATGACCAATAACAAGAAATGCTTTTTGTTGTTGTTCAAGGTGCCATAGATTGCCTATCGCTACTAAACTGATTCACAAAAAAAAAAAAAACAAGTGGCAATGTAAGAATTATGTTTCGTCTTCCTTTTTAATTGCTTTTTCTATTATTCATCCATTTATGAGGGCTTCATTCAGGATTAAAAGGTATTTGGGACATCAGTAACATGGAGATTTTGTAAGGAATAGCCTAGAATTTAATTAATTTAATTAAGTCTATAGGTGGTGTGCATAAGCGCACCAATGTGCCTACCATCCCTGTCCTGTTGTTTTTTTTCTTATATGTATCCATTTCATGTATTCATAACTATGTTTATACTTATACCTGTTATCTTATAATCGCTTGACAAATAAATAAATTAAAATAAATAAATAAATAAAAAAGAATTACCGTGTTTCTCACAAAATAAGGTCGGGCCTTATTTTTTTTTTTGACCCCCGAAAAAACCGGCTAGGTCGTCTTTTCAGGGGTGACTTAATTCCCCCCACTGGCATCCTCGGGTGGGCAGGCAGCGACAGCTTGGATGTTGACCTCGACGCTGGTGGGGCACTTCATATCAGGAGACCTTCCACCACCATTGCTTTCCCTTCTCCCTTGCTGCCATGGCGTTTAAAGCAACACCGTGGCATTTGGCGCAGCCACGTGCGGCTAGCCAGGGCTCCTCCCTGCAACCGGAGCCCGGCAGAGACATTCGGTTTCAGGTGCTCCTGTCACCGCCTTCCCTTTGCCTTCGAAGGTAAAGCCAATTCTTTTAAAAATGACACCCTACTACAACAAAGACTCCCCTGCCCAAGAGGGCAGCCCAATCCCATGTGGGGAGGCGAATCTCCCAGGGCCACAGCACAGGATCGACCCACCTCTGGAGAAGCGCCCAGCCGCCATCCCTGCCTGGCGCCGGGCAGAGCGCGAAGAGCTTTGCCTGGGGTGCCCAGCACAGCTGACAGGCAGGCCCTCCTTCCCAGCAGCAGAGCTCTCATCAAGGCAGCGAGCGCCTCCCCACCGGACTCTCTGCTCATCCCGCCAGGGCTGCGCCAGAGCCGTGCGGGCTGGGCAGAGCCAGAAAAGTGAGCCACGAGTGCGCACCCGCCTGCCAAGCAAAAGAGCCGGGCCAACCTGAGCTTGGCTTCCTTCCCAAGTCCCTCCAGCACAAACCCAAAGGGGCCACCAGGAGAGGCTGCCCGAGGCAGTGATAGCATCTGCGGACAGGGAGGCGAGGTGATGGCAGCTCTGCTTCCCTGGCCGGCGGAGAGCCGCCCATCCTTTCCTCCCCTCGCCCAGCCCAGCCCATCCCCACGCATCTCCAAATGCGTCGGCAGCTCTAAATGCTGCAGCACAACGGGCATCAGGCAGAGGTGCTGACTCGGCAGGGCTCAGCTCGGAGGAGGATGCGGCGCAGGCCGTCGCCTTGCCTCCCTGTCCACAGATGGGTGGGTGCTATCACTGCCTCAGGCGGCATCTCCCGGTGGCCCCTTCGGGTTCGGGCTGGAGGGACTTGGGAAGGAAGCCAAGCTTGGGTCGGCCCGGCTCTTTTGTTTGGCAGGCAGGTGCGCACCCGCGGCTGGCTTTCCTGGCTCTGCCCAGCCCGCATGGCTCTGGCGCGGCCATGATGGGATGAGCAGAGGGTCCAGCAGGGAGGTGCTTGCTACCTTGGTGAGAGCTTTGCTGCTGGGCAGGAGGGCCCACCTGTCAACTGCGCTGGGTGCCCCAGGCAAAGCTCTTCGCACTCTGCCCTGCGCCAGGCAGGGATGGCAGCTAGGTGCTTCTCCCGGAGTGGTCCGATCCTGCGCTGCGGCCCCAGGAGATTCACCTCCCCATGTGGGGTTGGGCTGCCATCTCAGGCAGGGGAGGCTTTGTCGTACCGGTAGTAGGGTGAAAAGAATTGGCTTTGCCTTTGAAGATGAAGGGAAGGCGGCGACAGGAGCACCTGAAGCCGAGTGTCTTCGCCGGGCTCCAGTTGCAGGGAGGAGCCCTGGCTGGCTGCACATGGCTGCGTCAAACGCCGTGGCATTGCTCTAAACACCGCGGCAGTAAGGAAGAAGAGAAAGCAACGGTGGAGGAAGGTCTCCCAATATGAAGTGCCCCACCAACACCAAAGTCAACGCAGGAAGCACCATATCTGGGTATGCAGCAAAAGTACTTCCTAATGGCAAGGCCCCCCCCGCCATCCCCCCCCATTTCGCATGTTTAATATAGGCCTTAATTTGGGGGGAGGGGTTTAATATGATTTTATGCCGATAAAACATGCTGGGCCTTCCTATTGGTGGAGGCCATATTGTTGGAGAAACACGGTAGCTGTTTGGGTTGGAATGGGATAAAGTTTTAGTGATATGTTCACATAATTCATATTCTAAAGCAGGGGTGTCAAACTCAAGACCCAGGGGCCAGATCCAGCCAGTGGGGAGTGCTTATATCTGGCCCATAGAAATAGCAAAAAATCAGCCCATGATGCCTCTGCCAGTGAAAACAGAGCTTGCAAGTAGCCTTCCTGAGCTCCGTTTTCACTGGCAAAGGGTTTCAGGAAGCTGTCACAGCCGAAAAGAGAGTTCAGGAGCCAGCTTTTTCTGGCAGAGTGCTCGGGCCACCCCAGGAGTCCCCCAACACAAGTGACGTTTTGCTGGCCATGCCCATCCTGGCCACACCCACCCTAGCCCCCCAAGGTCAAACACAAACGCGGCCCACGATGAACTCAAGTTTGAGAACTCTGCTCTAAAGCTTTATTTAAGGACTATTCTTAAATTATTTAGATTCTTAATTATGAGTTTAAAGGATAATTTTGAGATGTAAATTGAACCTACAACTAAGAAAGAATTTTTACTAAAATCTGCAAGCAATCAGATTTTAGAATGCTACAATATGACAGAATACAATTTTGAATTGAAGCATACAAATACTCGTGAACTCTAATTTTCAAATTGTACAATTCAATTATATACTGTTTTATTGACAAATTAAATCCTATGATGGTAGTATAAAATCCCAGGATTAGTTTTAGTTCCTCTGACCAAAGTTTCAAATAAAATTAGTGACACTGCTTTGAGGTGCAAAACAATGATAAGTATTGCAAGAGCTCTAAAATAAGCTTAGCAATCTTTATTTTAAAAAGAAAACTCTCATTGTAAATCTATGAAAAAAGAAATCCCTTATTCTTTATATATATATGACATTTTCTTGCCCACTGTGATTCTTGATCCTCTCACACATATACACATACCAATTAAATTCAACATTTGGTCCCCAAACTGTATTCACTTTTCTGGTGATTTGGATAATAACCTTTGGAATATAAAAATGGTTAAACTACATATGCCATAATAAATTGTATTTTAATTTTTTAATGTATTGACTTTAGAGAATGAAACTATAACACTATGTGCTACTTTATTTCATAATATACAGAATAGAACCATCAAACTTATAAATGGTTTTATATGTCTGTGTGTATATACACACACACAAACACACACACAAACACACACACATATATACACTTCTTTTAAATCTTGAGTTTAGATAACCTTTTCATTTCACCTCATTTATCTCCCACATTTCCTGATATTGCTATGCAACCTGCAGGGCCACCTGTTACTGTATTTAATTAAGAATAATGTAAATGCAAGTTGCAATGTTCCATACTTCAGCTGTAGATTCTATTCACTATCCATTACTTAATGCACTCCTTTGGCCCTTTATCTTTCTCTCCTACCTTCTCTATTAAATAAATGTCAAGGCCACACACACAAAAATCTAACCTCAACTGTTGCCAAGATTCAAAGAAAAGCACCACTAATTTACAGAGAGCTATCACTAGCTTATTATTGTAATTAGAAAATACATTTGTCAAATTCAAGTTGATACGTGTTTATTTGGGGGAGAATATGAAGATTTATACACTGTTTTAAAACATCAGAAATCACACCATTTAACAGTATTTTGTAGTAATACGTGTATTAATGATCATTAGGGTAATTTTTTTTTTTAAGACAAACATATACAGACAAAACATAAAAACATAAAACCATCTTCCATTTTATATACTAACAGTGTGTCAGTTGGTTACAAATCTTTTGTGCTATCCTTTCATAGTCATTACTCACAGTTTATATAAATTATCACATTGTCAAACTAACATATGCTTATATATTTATCAGTTATTAATCATTCATAACTAAACTATTTATTCCATCATTTTATACAAGATATTCTAGATTTTATTATGATATTTAGATTGTACTTTCATCCAATGGTTATATATATACCTGTATTATATTTTATATAGATCTATTAAACTTCTATTACAAGATTTCCTAGTCAATTATACTAACATGTCTTTTTATCCAACCATTGATAAAACAAATCCCATATCATATAAAATTGTTTAATTTCTTGTTCTTTAATTTCAAATGTCAATTTACACATTTCAGCACAGTCCATAATTTTCTTAATAACTTCCGCCTGCTTAGGTATTTTTTCATTTTTCCAATTCTCAGCAAATACAATTCTAGCCACTGTTAAAACATTTACAGTCAAATATTTCAGTTCTTTTTTGTATATTTCTGGTATAATTCCCAATAAACATATCTCTGGTTTAAAGTCTAATGTTGTTTTATCATTTTTTCCAACCATGTGTAGATTTTAGTCCAATATCCTTTTGCGTCCAAACATGTCCACCACATATGATAATATGAACCAGGAATGTGATGACATTTCCAACATTTATCCAATTTGTTCTCACAATTCTCGTCAGGGGTAGATGCCACCTGTAAAACATCTTTTACAAATTTTCTTTATAAGCAGTTGACATTGTCATTTTATAATTTTGAAACCACAATTTTTGCCATTTCTCTAAATCAATCCCATATCCAAAAGTTTTCCCCCAAGCAATCATCGTTTCTTTAACTTGTTCTTCCTCTAATTTAAATTCTAATAAATGTCCATAGATATTTTTAATTACCTTTTCATCAGTACCCATCAAAATTTTATCTAAATCAGTCAACTTATCATAGAAATCTTGTTTTAAGATCTTTATCAAATCTAGATTGTATTTTCAAATATGGAAACCAATTCATCTTTATACCTTGTTCCTCTAGTTTTTGGATAGATATAAGTTCACCCTTTTCATTCAATATCTCACCATATCTAACTGTTTGTTCCTTTTTATATGTTATTGGATAAGGAAAAGCTTCAATGGTAGATATCCAATAAGGGTAATTTTTAAAAAGTGTTCCCATCCCTGGAACTACATGGGTCTTGATTAGGGGTGGGATGCTACTGGTTCTACCTGTCTCTATAAAACCGGTAGCTCTGAAGACCAGCAGACACGGAACCTGCTGCTGTTTGGCCCACCCACCTGCCTGCCCGGGCTCTTACCTGTCCCTTATTTCCTGTGTTTTCAACCTCAGCTGCTTTGCGCGACACAGCTGAGGTGGAAAAAGCCGTTTTAAAAAGTGGCTTTTCAAATGCTGCGCACCTGCATGCAGCGCTTATCAGCTGTTCAGGCGGCACAGCTTAAGGTTTATTACATACACGCACAACAAAACGTAATCACCAAAACGGTAGTAGCACCGTTGAATCCCACCTCTGGTCTTGATTATGATGTCCAATGTAGGTGGGTGGGTGGATGCATGGACAGAAAATCCATCATCATTTGGAGTGTAAGATTTTAAAACTAAATAAGACAGAATAGGCAAAGTAAATAAAAACTATGTGGGAGGGAGGGGGTTTGTAAAAGGAAGGTATTCAGATCTGATAAAGTCAATATTTTCAAATATCATAGTTTCACTATGAGGGCTCCAGTCCAGCATAACAATAGATTTTTTTTCCAACAATAGATTTTTTGAAGGTGTTCACCTTCAATCTGCAAGTCCTAGTATTTGATTTTTTTTTTCTAATAGTTTATCCTCAGATCTAGCATCATCTGAAATAACAACATCAGTGAACCAGACTTTTCTTCTTTTCAACCATGGTTATATCAGGCATGTTATAAACAAGATGCCTTTCTGTTTGATCTTAAAGTCCCATAAGATCTTAACTCGCTCATTTCCCAAAACTTTCTCAACCTGATGGTTCCTGTAGCTTTTACTACCCTTGATTCCAAACTTCTGGCAAAGTTTCTACTGAAAATTTTATCAATTTAGTCATGATACTGCTTGTAGCAGTTTGTGCAATCTTGCCATAGTCACTGATCAAATACTCAATTGTTCCATCCTTTTCACTACAAAAATGACATTTGTTACTGTTTGTTATAAATTGTGCTTTTACCTTTATGCAATCTTGATGTTAAGGAGCTCCATATAAGATTGTTGTCAACTTTTCCTTCTAAATCCTTCAAGTATTGGCTACACATTGGCTTGTTCCTCAAATTAACAAATCAGTTTTCAATTGTTTATTTTCTACATTCAGCCTTCACCTTTGTTGTTTTCAAGAACTTCCCTTGATTGACTTCTTTCAGCAAGGGTTCTTAGCTTTTCTTCGTGCAGTCCAGAGCTGTCAAACTATTTTATAGCTTTATAGTTTATATATTTTATAATAATAACAATAACAACAACAATAATATCTATTCACAACAATGTGAAGTCATAGGTGCCAGTTCTTTACCCGGTATTAGCCTTCATACACACTGAATTCCTCCCAAGAACCTAAAAGGTTGTAATGTATCAGTGTAGATCCAAGCAGTGAGATCTTTTGCAACTGACTGATGGACATTTTATTAATGTGCATATTTTCTAAGTGACGTCCAAGTGTTTTTGGGTTTGGCACTGAGTAGGCCAATAAGCACTGTGATCAAAGTTTAAAATAGTAAAACTCAAGTTCATGGTCACTTCAGCTCTCTGGGACCAGTTATTGTTATTTTGTAGGGGAGGGATATGGGAGGAAGGACCCCTAAATACACTTCAGGGGGAAAAGATTGGATATAAATCTAACTCCCAAACAGAAAGGCAATTCCACAGAATGAAAAGACAGTGCAATGTAATGATTTCTCATTAATTCATTAAAGAGGGAGAGAAAGTATTTATTTCCACCACAGTGTTTATTGGACTTCACCCTCCTCCTCTATCTTGAGTCTGGCAAGTCAGCAGCGGAGATCCTATAGAATATGTGACTTTCTCAAGGACAAACATCAAATCAATGTTAGGATTCAGAAACTCCTGGATATAATTATATTATTTACATTACTTTGGTTTGAGTTTTTATCCTTCCAAATATACATTTCTAAATGTAAAACAGACTGTTGCAGACTTCCTACAATTTAATTTCCTCCTGTCAAAAATAATCATATTTTATGTGTATGCTATTTCAAAGTGCTAATTTTATTTTTATATTACCAAAAAACACATTTCATACAACATAGGTGAAATCCTTGGAAAAGATACTGACAGGGCTGTGCCTCATTAAAGTGAAAACCAGATGCAGAGTTGTCTTAAATGAGAAATTGAACCTGAAAATGCAAAACACAACTACTTTGGCAATAATGTTGCTCTAAGCAGAAACCAGTTATCATTACCCTTAAGGAATGAAATACGTCTTCTTCAAATTCCTGGCCTTCTTACAAGATATGTTGGCTATACAGATTGAGAATGATGTAAATTGTAACCTAACACTTCTGAATGACACCAGCTTAGAAAAAGCTTTTAAAGGTAATATGTTTGGGAATAACCATTTATTCATACATGTATTCGTGTATGAGATGTATGTACTGTGGGAACAGGTGAGAAAGATCAAGCTAAGAAAAATTGTTTGAAAATCTACATTGTGATAAGTATACTAGTGACTAGTATAATTGGAACAATAAGCATTTCCATTTTGCATTGTATTTCTCTCTCCAGCTACAACTTCCTCCCCACATTTATATTTGGGTTTTTTTAAGCATTTTGGGAGCAGGTGGATGACTTTGTGGGACTTTGTGGGATTTTAGAAGCAAATTAGACCAGGTTAGTATTTGGATGAGGGACCTCCAGGGAATGCCACAATTGTTGTTGGCTAGTCTAGGAAATCAAGAATCTTTGCAGAAGTAAATTATGGCAAACCATTTCTGCACTGTTGTTGAGAAATTGCATGGAGGTATCTAAGGAGTTCCCAGGAATCAAGCTTGATTCAAAGGAGATTTTACCTTTATTTATTTTATTTTAGGCAGTAAAACAAAACAGGGAAGGATACACATATACAAACACACGCTTAGTCTGTCTTCCAAATCAGAGCCAAGTGCAACTGCTTCTGTAACTTTAGTAAGCATACCCACTAAAACAGGAGCTTAACTTAACATGCAATTTGACCTTTGTTCATCTGAAAAATAAGAAATCAATTTCCGTTCAGACCACATAAAA
Organism: Pseudonaja textilis; assembly: GCF_049901715.1. Lineage (NCBI taxonomy): Eukaryota > Metazoa > Chordata > Lepidosauria > Squamata > Elapidae > Pseudonaja > Pseudonaja textilis. The sequence goes on from NC_141991.1 coordinate 77,857,914, forward strand.
TTCCAGGTCAAAATAGAAATCAGAGATTACAGTGAAACTCTAGATCAAATCTACAGAAACATGAAATTCAATAGTACAGCGCTTTATTCAAAGGGATCAGTACCATAGTAAGGAAAAAGGAAAGAGATTCAAGGTTATCACATCAGCTAATTGTTGAAGAAGGTTTTGTTTGTAATTGTTGGAACACTTGAAAGGTCTGCTAAAACTCATAAACAGTGACTTGCTATTGGGGGATTGACCTAGCTTTGTCTTGCCTCAACCAAGACGATGAATAATATTGGTTCTACCACTAGGCAGAAATAATGCAACTGAAGTGGACAACGGGTTTAGAGTTTCATTAAATTCAGGTAAATCATTATTTATTTAACTTATTCCCATCTACTGTTTCTGCTAGGAAAGGAAATGAAACGCCTGCAATTTTTCTGCCAAATTATTCCACTAACTTGGCTTCTATATACTATATGTTGACTTAAAGAAGAGAGATACCATACCAACTGGCTGGAGATATTTGTCCGCTTCAGTTTAATTTAATGAAATACTTTATGCTCAGGTATATTTCCTTGTGAGTAAATCCTCCTGAATTCAATGGGGGCACAGTGTGAGGGTTACTTGATTCAGTATCTACTGGATAGTAATCAATCTGAACTTTCAAAATATGAGTTTCTTCATGGTTTTGTTTCATATGATTTCATGGAACTGTCTATTTGTCGTGTCTTTATGTTTTTAACAAATTTAATTCAATCACTGGCCTGATTGCAAAAGTGTACCACTTCTATAAAATAAATGGTCTTCACTCTGTAAATATATGAATTTTTCAGTGGGCATTCAGAGCTTGTCTTTTATTGGCATCCAGTCAGTGACATAGAAAACAGTCAACATTCATCATTTCAAACAAAAACAAACAAAAAATTGAGAGAGAAACAAAATGGCAGCCACTCTACAGTGATAGCAAGCCATTTCACAGTGGTTAGGATGAATGAGAAATGGATCTTCTCAATTAGAAACAGTAGTGTTGGTCTTAATATGATTAATAAAAAGATGCATCACAATATGAATAGCAGAATAAGAAATTCATTTCAGTTCTCAAAGATTGCTTTTATCATATATCTCATAAATTTTATAAATTTTTCTCATGTTCTCCCTGCCTACACAAATTTCTTGTGGCTATAAAACAAAATATTTTTTTCCAAAGTGACAGTGAGCTTGAGTAATTTCTGTCATAATCAATCATTCTACATTGGTACTTCCTGCTTTTAATTGCTGGTGGATTATTACATTATTAATTTTTTGTATTTATTTCATTCAATTATCATTAAATAAACCCAATTCTACCATCAGCTGATATGTTGAAGAGAAAGTAGAATTATAGTAAAACCAGACTTTGTCATACTCTGGATAGTTCTTCATACTGCTCATTAGATAGATATTCTCCAAAAGATAATAAAAATTAATTTTAATACAGGCAATAAAAACTTAGCATTTTATTATGTGTATTAAATGACCTTACATAAATGAACATTTTCATCCCCAAATGAGCACAGATTATTAAAAATGCCTAGTCTTTCCTTTGAAAGTGATTTAGGACATGTCAAATTTTTCAACTTTCAATTTCCAAACATTAGGGGTGCTCAAAAATTGTGACATGCCTTGGGGATCATAAAGATATTTTGGTTACTTTTATATAATGTAGATGTTCTTAGTAAGTAACTACATAAATACTATAACCTTTTAACATTTTGTTTATTTCATTTGGTTATAAATCTAAGAAAGAATACATTATAAACCTGATTCCTTCAGTTTCAATAGCTATTAATCATACATATTGCAACGTTGTTGGAAAAGTGAGATTTAAAGATGACCAAAAAGTTTTAACTTATTTTCTTAAAACAAACTGGTCTGCTCAAAAGTTAAGTGTTTTTATCCTTTGTCAAAAAATACAAAAAATATGCTGAATTGTCCCGTTGAAAATACTGGAGGAAATGAATAAATGGGAATAATAACTTATTTTGAAGCAAGAAGAGATGCCAACTCTATTATAATCTACTTCTTATTCCAACATTGATATTTACATCTTGATTATGTGTAAGAATTGCTAACTGCATTGTAAGAAAGGGGCGGGGTAGCATGTAACTATTGTTACATGAGCAATGTAGCTTTTGCACTGCTAACTTTGAATGAAAATGAAGAATCATCCCCCCAAAAGTTAGCATTTTCTTCTGGCTTTTCATGCAAAGGTTCTGTTCTGCAGCTTAAGGCCAAGGGATCCAGGCCCTGTGATGAAAGCAATAACCATTCCCAAACATGTATAAATGGCCCTCTTAACTATTTATGAGACTTTATCTGAAGTAAACCAGTGTAGGAGAAATAAACTTGAAGTAGAAGAGCTGGCCTGTCTCCCAGATGGAGCTTGATAAAATGTCTTTGTCAGTGTTTCTTCTCAATTTTATGGCCGCCTTTAACAGCTTGGTATTGAGGACTTTTTTGACCAGAGGATGGGGAAAGGAGTAGATCCAAAGTGAAGTGGCTTTCTCAACCAATATTCCCCAAATGACTTTATTTGAACAGATACTGTGTTTATCTGACTATCAAGATAACACCACTTATTCTTTTCCTTGTCGTGGTAGCCTGTTGTTCAGATTCTCAGTTCTGGTATATATAAGAAATTCCTCAGAATAGCAATAAATTTTGAAAGGGTATCTGGTTCAGTCGACTCCTTTCCTCCTATTAGTGGATCTATTTTACCAAGCAAATTGATACTTAAACTGCATAAAGTGGATCTTTGACTGCCAGAAGGTTTCATCCCAATATGAAAAGGAATTCTTAAAGACAAATGTTCAAGTTATAGGAGGACTGTTCTTTCAATGGATTGTTTAGAATGTATTAGAATTGTAATCCACATTCATTCTTATCAGAGTGAGGTTTCCAGTCAAGACTGCCCTGAGAGATTTTTCATTTGCAATCAAGTACAATTCTACATTGCAATAGGTCTTGGGACTTGAGAGACTGCCTGTCACCCATCATATCTGCCCATTTGACCCAATCTGATAGGGTTGGCATACTCCAGGATCCTTCGATTAAATAATGAGGTGTCTCAGAAGAATGTGCCTCTTCTGTCGCGGAACCTGCCTTCAGGAATGAGGTTGCCCCCAAGATCCAGATAGCTCCACCCTTCTGGTATTTCAAAGTGCCAGGAAGACCTGGCTCTTTCCTCAGGCCTTTGGCAAGCATGGTGGAAGCCCATGTTCTTCTTTTTCTTTGTTCCCATCTGGCTTGGTTATCTCTGCAATCTTTGCTCTTTGTCACTTTGTGTTGTTTTATTCTTTAATGTTTTGTAAACCATTTAGAATCACTGGGATATAAATTTAATAAATTAATATGATTTTTTAAAACCCTTTTTAAGGTAAAGGAAAGACAAGATTACATTGACACCCCCCCTCCCAATTTTTATACACAGAAGCCAAACGGAGGTTGAATTTTACTTCAGTGTTGTGAAGTGAAGCCCTATGGTAGGTCAGCATATCCAAAAAAATGCCCCAAGAAGACCCTTGGAAAATTAAACTTGTGTGCTTCGGGGCCATCTCCATGCCGTCAACTCACTCACTGCAGTGCTCATCCAAAACAAAAAGCAAAATATTGAAAGGGCAGCTACCAATCACTAAAAGAATATCCTCTCCTACCTCTTCTTATATACATTCTTGGGTTACCTGCATGTTATTTAATTAGAAATTTAATTCATATTTTTTCTGTTTTGGGGGGAAATAAAACTTAGTCTGTTTTCCAAGAGCTCATAATACTGGCATGCTGCCCCCCCCGCCCCGGTTGATTTTGGATATATCGTGTTGTTATCTAGAGTCTGGAGGGGGCAACTGCCACATAAAATATGTAAAGAAAATTATCAGGAAAACTAATTACATACAGTATTACCCAAACAAAAGCCTGTTTAATTAGGTGATTTGGGTACTTTACATCTCATTGAATATAAGTGGTAAACCTAAATGAAGCTTTTCACCCAATCTATGTAACAGAATCTCATTTCATGATCCTGAAAAACTGTATTCAGTATAGAGCATGGCTATGCATTAAAGGAAAGACAGATATAAACACAACACAAAATCAAAATGTATATTAGTGGTCTCAGTTTTTAAGAGTATGCATTGAGTTCTGTGCAGGACCTGCACTGCTTTCAGTTCTGTAAAACAAGAATTTCAATAAAAATGTTTGTTTGTTTTAAATCAAAAAAGTCATTATGCTGTAATTGAAAGTTCAGCCATTTGCTGATGGAAAGGACTAATTAATATTCATTAATCAATATGAATAATTCTTAGTGAGATTTTGACCCATTTCAACTGTTGAACACAATCAAAATGAGCCTTGTGGTTCATTTTGCAATGGTTTGTCTTCCAAGTCTCTAAATATATCACTTAAAAAAACAGCTTCAGGTCTGAGCTTATCTTTTCCTGATCTGACAAGAAAAGTAGAACATATACACAGAAGCCCTAAATGTTTTCATTGCTGGGATCACAGTTCAGAGCATTGGTGTACCTTACCTCCCAACATGCCTTCAGATCTTGAGAAAACTTAAACACATTTTAGCCTTTGTGATGTGGAAAAAAATACATGAAAAATGATTAATGTTTCTGACCTGCAGGTTTTATAGAGCTTTTGTGTAGTTTTCTCATACTGAGCAGTAATATTTCACTTATTGTATATCTTGGTCTTTGCAAACTACTTAACCCATACATCCTGAGTTCCTCTTTTTACCTTCCCTGCTCTCCCCCAGGAGTATAATTAATATTCTTTGAGGGAGATGGGTGGTTCAGAAATGTGAAAAATAAATAAACAAACAAGTAGATAAAATACAAGTAGTAAATGATCAATATTTTTGCTTTCTTTGTATTGCAATTTCATACAATCAAACGCTATAGAAATAGGAAATGGAAAATGGATAAGATTATCATCTTTCATTTCATTTACAGGGCAACTGGGAGATCCTTTGAAATAATATGAGCATATATCTTTAGTGCCATAACATTTTCAGGAAAAGAGTATGGGGGAGCGAGAGGACTAATAGGATGAGAGCCAGTTTGATGTAGTCAAAGGCATCAGGCTAGAAACCAGGAGACTGTGAGTTCTAGTTCTGCCTCAAGCAAGAAGCTAACTGGATGCATTTGGACTGTTCATTCTCACTCAGTCCTAGGAAAAAGAAGGCAATGGCAAGCTAGTCATGAAAAATCTTGCCAAGAAAACTGCAGGGACTAGTGCAGGCAGTTGCCAGGAGTCAACACTGACACAAAGACACAAATAGATAGGTAGATCAATATAAAGTCATAAGGACAGGGATAAGAGAGAGGGGGGAAGATTCTTCTTTTCTTCAATAATGCTTCAATTGAACAATTCTGATCTTATCTGCTCTGTTATACTCTGTGTTCCAATCTCCAAAATAGATTGCATTGTGACTTGTGAGACTATCCCTGCATGGAATAGAGGGAAGTACACCTGTAATTAGCAATGTAGTAAACAATATACATGTAATAAACAATATACAATGGACTTCTAGGTCTCTCTGGTTTTTTTAATGAACAGGTAATCAGGGGCTCTATATAATACTGCTTCAGTCTTCCAGAGAAACTCCTCTACATTTTGCTCTTTATGGTTTATTTCTTACTTTTTCCTGATCCATGCCTCATAACAAAAAACCAAAATAGCATGCAGGACCCATTTTATATTGGTTTCTTAGACATATATAGACTGCAGGTATCCCAAAAGGAAATAGAATTACTTGAAGCTCTAAATGTCCTCTGAAAAAGCTTGCATTTTTATATTAAAAAATAGGTAATCCTGTCCTTTTTACCATTTCTAATCAGACACTGAAGCCATTCTTAAAGAGATTAATTCCCAGATGTCAATATTAATGCTGTGCAACCTTTGTACTTTGCTGACCTCAGAACCCTATATGCTGCAGGGAGTGCCTGAAAGCTATGCTACCTGAGCATACCTAATGAAATAAGTTGTCCATCTAGTTATCTTTGTTAATGCTGACATCGTGAATGTCTACACTTTAGGTGTTTTTTAGTCAGACATAGAACAGCCATTGCCACCTATCCCTTAGCTGTTAAAATTTCTATTTGCTGCTGGTTGGAAGTGCCTCATATGGTGACCTTGAAAGATTACAGACAAAGAAATAGCAAAAGCCACGTGAGGTAAATCACTCTCTCCATTTTCACCAAGCTTTCTTTCAAATGTGTTGGACTACAAGCCACATCAACCTCAGCCAGCATTGCCAAACTGGAGGGGGGCCAAGTTGGATAATATTCTAACCCATCTATAAATGAAAGCCTAAAACTGAAATACATTGCTTGGCACTTTATGATGAATGACTTTTCCCAGGCATGATTTATATAAACATTCTTTTCCTATGAAATATAAGAACAGTGGTAATTGAAAGAAAATCTGAGTAATTCTCCTTCTGAAAAGACATATCACAGTACAGAACTAAAAGGAAGAAACAAAACTATATTATAATTCAGAACTATTTTGAAAATATTTTAGGTATAGAAATATAAAACATCCCAGAAACATACCAAATTAACTAAAATGGGACTTTGTAAAAGAACTAAGTACTCACAAATATAGGTCCAGTTCTAGACTAAAGTTTCCAGGATTAGCCAGACTCTAAAATGCAATGAGACTCCAAACTTTTAAAAATCCAGGTTTATAATCAAATATAAACTATCACAGAAAATTTAGTCTATACTGGGTCCTCAGTATACTCAGCCAGTTTAAAATGCATAACTAAAATAATAAATAAAAATACAATGCTTGCTTAATATGTCTTGGTTATTTTTATTCATGTTATTGTTTATTTATATTATTCATATATAAAAAGAACTATGGTTTAATAGAATCGTTTGCTGATTTTGATTTGCACATTTTACATTTATGATTCATATTAATAAAAACATCCTGATGCATAGTATAATAAATTATCTCTACTTACGGCCATAGTAAACATTTGGAATAAATTTGCTTTCAGTTTTTTTCACTTTTTTGTTTTGCATGAAGATAATTATTTTTGGCTTCTTACTGCCATGGCTACATTGGCCATTCTAACCATGATCACTTTTTGAATGAAAATACACTGGGTTTATTAGGGAGAAAAGTTACCTTCTAAACTTGACACATTAAAAAGAATACGTATTAATGAAATAGAATAGAATTCTTGATTCATGGACAATGCAGCCAAAGGCCAGATAGCTTCTAAAAAATCAACTACTGGTACATACATTATAATTAAATATAGGCATACAAAGCAGATATATCTTAATTCCTTTTCAGTTTGCTTGATGTATTATGGTTGGAAGATTTTCCTCTAAAATTTGGGATATGGAGCTCTGCCAGAGAAGGTACGGTTTAGATCTGATGGACCAGACATATTGTCTGTTTTGGTTTTTAATTAATGAAAGCTCCTATTATGTCCATTTGTTTACTTAAATATAAAGTAGAATAAACCTGAGTCTTTAAAGACAAACATTTAAATCAGTAGTTAGTCCAGAAAAATACACATCTTAAGTAGTTTTGGCAACTTTATCAAAGATGATGAAGAGTAACACAGTTTCTTCAGAACAATGTTTCTGATATTCACCAACTCATTACCCAAACAATGCATCCAATAAATCTTTGCAATGTGTGCATCTTGAGTGAAAGCAAAAAGAATGTATAGTTAGTGGAACACATGAGTTTAAGTTAAGCCAACAACACTAAGAATTCAGGCGGGTGGTAAAACATCCCTAATAAATTATACATATTCCTGTCTGTGTGTGTGTTTGTGTGTGTAAGCAGTCATTTATGTATGCATAATATATAATAGCATGTATAAAGTGCATAGTCTGTAATTTTTTGTGGCTATCATCTGCAGATAGTTTTTGAAAAAAGCTTGTCCTTTCCTAAATCTAACAAAAATCACCATGCTGCGTGGGTTATTTTTCTCTTTTTCTGGCTTATAAATTAGCAATTTAACAGGGGTAAAGGGCCATACTAATACTAAATGGCAGGCCAGGAAACATACCCTAAGAAATACTGAGCAGGGCCAGGACAAAAAATTAATTTGATTTCATTTACATATCTGTTTAATTACAATTGTACAGAACTACTGTGACTACTATTCAGTCATGTATTTTAAAATGTTCTTCTCCTGCAGTGAAAGTTTCCGTTTGATTACAACTTTTGGAGATCTCTAAAGGCACTAGAATTTTACATTATATGCCACTCTGTCTTAGGATAAAACTCCAAGTCTTGATCTGGTTAAAAATACCCATCCAAATGTCTGTATGTGTGTATAGAATTAGTAACCAAGATTTGCCATAGATTACAAATTAACCATTCATTGATTTGGCTGCAACAGAGTAACATGCCTGTCCTCTAGAAACTGGGACATTTCATGATTACAAGTAATGCTTTTTATTCAAACTATGAGATTAACTGTATTGTGTCATAGAACAGTATGATAGATTTGGTGATTATTATTGTTATTATACATACACATATCTTCACAATATTTTAATGAAATTATATAGACCCAGTCATGCAGTAAGTTCCATAGCTGAGAGAATATTGAATTCTGAACTTGGTTCTCCTTACTCAGAGGCTCAGAGATATTCTTTCATAAATGTAGTAAAAGAAGAGAAAGCAGCAGCCCTTGGTCCCTTTTGCCCATCAATTGCTTGTCCTATAGTTTCAACAAATATGATTACTCGTGGTAAAGCTACCAAATCTGGTTGCAAACACTATTAGACAATTGCAAAAAACTTCTGTATCTCTTTGCGGTCGTGCAGGGGTGGGATTCTACCAGTTCACATCTATTCTCCAGAACCGGTTGTCAACTTTCTAAGTAGTCCAGAGAACCGGTTGTTAGAAGAAATTACTGGCCTAATCCTGTAAGGAAGGCAGGAAGGAAACATTCTGGTGTTGCTTACAGAAACTGCCTCTCCGTTGACCCTTATTACATTCTTGGCAGGACTGGACTTCCTGTCTCAGGAACATCTCTGGAGTTTTTTTCCCCTCCTTTGCTGGTACTTTGCTTGTGTGGAATGACCATTCAAAGTTACAATGGCACTGAAAAAAGTGACTTATGACCATTTTTCATACTTAAGACTGTTGCAGCATCCCCACAGTCATGAGAGGCCAGGCGAGGAGATGAGTGCCTCGATATGAGTGATATTGAATTGGCCACGCCCAGCCAATAACATGACCACCAAGGCACACCCACCACCTAAGCCACACCCATAGGATCCCACCCCTGCTGTTGTGTCTTGTGAACTGGCTGTTTCCAGTGTAGTCATGATGACAAATGGAATCCCAATAGGAGCCTTAGCAGAAGAACAGCACAGAAGGATCCTGGTAGAGAACCAGGCACTGGGAAGATACAGTACAACACTATTTTTCTTTGGACTTTTTATATTGATTATTACAGTCTCTGGTTCCTCTTCTCTGCCAGCTGAACTTTATTGGTGAAATCATCCTTCTTCCTTCACAGCAAAACCAGGGTTGAGTTACACACTTAGAATCATACTTTATTTTCCATAACAGACCATACACTGGTAAACTGAAATATAACTTACTTGGGCTTAGAATCTTGTGTGAATTAAATCATCGCGTTTTGCAAATCATAATTTAGAGTTTAGTACTATGTAGACCTAGACAACTGTAGTTAATTCAGTAAACCATAGTTTAATACAGTGCATAAAATTAATCAAAGGGCCCTGTTGCAAATCCACACAGGGATTATGGCCACTGCACTCCCAACAGAAGGACAGGACTTCAGTGGTATTGCTCTCAATGTATTCATCACGTACTCCAGGGTTGGATCTGCATTAAAATAGAGCTTTGAAAAATGCCTATGTATTTAAAATTCATGTGGTAATTATGGACATTTGGACAATATTATAAATGATTTATTGAAAAAAATGCTGGAAGCAAAATATAATATATTCTTTAGCATGAACTAGATTCCCATTTCTTGACCTTCATTTTTTCCATTTTATCCCAACCACCAAAATCTGTCAGACCATCCATGGACCAACTAAATGTGTATTTCTGAAGATTATGATTCTTATTCTCATGTCTCTATTGTCAGTCTCCAACAGGCTCAGAAATTGCTATATTCAGTTCCCAGAACTAGAAAGAGATTGGAAAGGTTTATTTAAGACAATTATCAAGAACTGTTGAAGATGGAAATTTAATTTTGCTTTTTTAAAAAAGGGTACCAGATTTAGAGGTCTCTGTGCTTATGTAGATTTGCCTCAGACCAAACTGCTGACTTATTACCATCAGTTATTTTTGCAGCATTTAAAACTAAACTGCAAATTTTATATTCTTTGGAGAAAGTGAATGATTGGCATAAATAAATGATTCAACAATCTGCTTCTTTCAAATAGATTTCAAAAGGATGCTACAAATAGTGCAATTACAATCAAAGATCAACACCTTACCATGCACAATTCAGCTGGTTCTTGTATAAAACCAACATGCTTTTATGAGCTGTTTTCATGATAGCAATGGTGATACTTGTACTGGTATTGAACAATTAACAGTTACTAAATACAATCAAGCTTCATATAATGCTTCATAGCTGTTAAAAATGTTTCTGTTTAAACATTGCATGACATTTTATATAGATAGATCAATGTCTACGCTCCAGTTCTTTGGACAAATGCTTAAATAAAATCCTATCCTTTGTCTGAAAAGCAAACGCAGGCAGAGATCTGTACAGTTATTTTCAAACTGACCCTTGGGATTGCTGGTGATAGAAAATTGTCTCACAACAACAGCAGCAACAACTGCTCATTAGGATCCAGCACATTTCATGCTTTCCAAATCCTTCATGCATTTTATCCCAGGACTGCTGCTAGTCTCTCAAATGCTACCTAACCATTTAGGATGGCAAATAAAAGATGTTATAATAAATAGGTGGCTTCAGATGTGTTCCTAGAGACAAGATGCAAATTAACAAAACAAAACAAAACCCAAATACTAATCTTGCAATAAAAGGCACATATTTTTCAATATTGTAGTTGCCCAAATGATTTAGGAATAATCTCAGCTGATGCTCTGGATCTAATGCAAGAAATAAAATATAGTCAATATTTATGTGTATAGAAAATGCAGGGAGGGAATCTTCCTCATATAAGGACTTTCCCTACCAAAAATGCACAGGGTGTTTGGAATTTTGTTTAGAAAGCACTTAATTTACAGCAGAGTTCAACAAAATTATGAAGAATGAATACTGTAACCATAGCTCTATCTGAGTCTTATAATACAGTACATTTAAAAGAGCCAGCTTTTGATTTTCCAATTTGGAATTGGGAGTTAGAAAACCTGAACATTTAATACCTTTAGTTAATCAGCCACTTAAAAAATATGGCTGTTTTTTCAAAAAAAATTAAGTACTTAGTGGCTTCACCAATTGTTTTAGTTTAATTCAAGTGAAACTAAAGATTGCATTCAAGATTCATAGAAGCCCAGGTGTAAAAAGTAGTTGACTGGGACCATGGTGTCTTGGGCCTTTCCTCTTGTCCTTTTTTTAATATTGGGATTCTTTGTTTCTTGCCAGTCTTTTAGCCACCTCCGCAGATACCTTCCAAACATACATATTATGGTTCTATACGAAACTTCTAGCCAGAGCTTCTTGGGACTTGAGATACCATATGTTTAGCCCACCTTGAGATACTGTATGCTTATTATAATCACTACCACGCTACTACAATGCACTTTACTTAAGGATTGCCTCCAAAATGCAACTTCAATGGGTATAAAATTATTTATACTAAAAGACTACAATCAGTTCAGCAAAATAATATCTTTTCTTGTATTTCTCCATTTGTTACCTATGGTTCTAAGTACAATTCAAAATGTTATCCATCACCCATAAAGCCCTTTATATCTTGGATCCAATTACTTTCAGGACCATCTACTGCAGGTAGATTTTTCCTTTGAGTGAAGAAAGAATGCTATATATTCCACCTTCCTGAAGCTCTGGATGTGGGGAGCCAAGAAGTTTGTTTTTTGTGCCAACCAATCCTTGCCAACTAGTCTATATCATTCATCCCAATAAAAGGATGGCCCTCTCTCTGTTAACATTCAGGAGGGATATAAACACATTTTTTTGGCCAGGGTTTTGATCTGTAATTCATAGAGATACTTCTACTGCCATGTATTACCAGTCAAATTTATCGTTTTGATTTGGGTAGCATAGACATGGTGTAAAACAAATATGTAATTATTTGCACACAAACAGTATTTTGCCTCCCTGGATGACTAAATAAATTAATTCAGTTCTAGGATATTTGGGGCCAAAGGTAAAAGATGCTCAAGGAGAAAAGGCAGTCCAAGCCTAAATTGTACATATCACTTATATTTTAGTTCAAATAGCACATGCCTTAATCTCTTAATTAAAAGAAACATGGTTTCATGCAGATGTTATTAGACTACTTTAAAATTCCTCCTTAGTCATAGAATACCAGAAACTGGAAATAATTTTAAATCTCTGATTAATGAGGATCTTCTCAGAATTCCATCCGTTTACATTTTCTTCCCTTTTTCAGTATTATTTGTAAATTTCCCTTTGCAACCATAATAGCAGGAATTAATTTGTTATGGTGGCAGGAAATATTTTGTTAACAGCAAAGATCTCATTAGTAAAAACGAAAAAATAAATTAATGTGTTGAATGCTGAGCTAATAACCATTCCCAGATTTATATCACATAACAGCAGAATAGCAATGTTTTTGAAATAGATTTGTTTTATGTGAAACGATAGAGCATGTGCACTATATGCTGAAAATCTCAGATTTGCTACCTGGTATGTAAGTATCCCCAGTTAAATGAATCAGTAAGTAACAGATGGGGAGGAATTCCCCCTTCAGTGAACATGAATTACCAATCAGAATAAACAATACAGAATAAATCAACGGCCACCAGTGGCACTCAGGCTACATGTGCTGTCAACTCTTTTTTTATTACCACCCAAAGCTCCTCAAGATCATATTCATATTCCCAAACTTTCCGGAAAGTTTAATGGGTCTATTTCAGTAAGAATGCCTTACCACAAGAATCTCCAAAAAAGGTCCCCAAAGTATGATTACCATTGGAGGGGAGGGAAAGAATAGTTCTTTGTCATACTATATTGCATCATTGCAATATATTTGTGTTGCTTTATATGAAGGGCCAATGCATTTCAGTTGCTTCACTTACATGTCTATATCAAGCACATCTTCCTTGAGCTTGAAATCTAACTTTAAAATAAGCAGATCCCAAGATGGAATCTTTAGAATGTGAACACAGGAATGTTGCTGTTTAAATTATTGTGCAGTTGTAGCTTTCTCTTAAGTGTGGCATTAAGCCACATGCACTCTCCATTTGGAAATTACCTTAACCACCGATTATTAAGCCAGCCTTCCCTAGAGCTAATTTACAAAATTTCCCAGTGCACAGTAATTGAGAAAAGGAAAAATTCCATTGGAGCCATTAAAGGTCCTGGGGGCTGGAGTTAAGGATTACGTTGCTCATTATGGACAAGAAGAACAAGAAAAAAAAGGATTACTAAATACAAGAGAATTCCCTGGTGTGTGGGCTAGAAACCTTACCATCAAGTCCTTCTTAATTGTATCATCATACAAAATACATATGTGTCATTTTTTTTTGAATCACTTCAGTGAATGTATCACAAGGTCACATCAGATACACAGTATGTAAAAGAGCAATATTCATTCATTTGTGAAATGCAGCAGGGAGAGACCTTTGTAAGATTCTTTGTGGCTGGGCATGTGTGATTAATCTGCTAGAGATAATTATCTGGTATACAGAAGTTACAGATGCTTCCTGTTAAGTAATAAAAATATAAGGTTTCCCAAAATATGGCATCATATTCTCTAGAGTAATTTTCTCAACTTCAGCAACTTTAACATCACTCTAGAGCAAGGATGTCCAGAGTTCAGCCTTACTTTATTTTTATTAACATTCCAAAATCCACAATCCATCACCTGCTGCAAAATACATGTGCTTAGAATTAAAATATTCTGAAGCCAAGATTTGTTTTAAGTACCATGATTGAATGGGATTCATATTGGTTGAGGACAAAAAATAATTCTTACTTTAAGCTTAATTTCAGAGATCTAGCTTCAAGTGAAATTATTGCTGCTGTTCCAGACATCTCTTCTCTTCTTTCTTGTATTAAGAAGTGCACAGAAAACCTATAGCAGCTCATGGCAGGCCTTGTATATGTTTGGGGGGTGGGGGGATTCTTTTCACCTAAAAATGTATCTAACAAACAATCAACAACCAAAAGCAGGAAATGGGTATCAATTTCAACTAGATGGACAAAGCATATAGATGAGCTTCATTTGATGCACCTCAATCTTAAACATATTTTACTTAAAGGCACAGTCCAAATCATATCTGTGTGTCTCCTGTGTAATGGTCTTTGAACGGCTTAGTCTTTCTTATTCCACTGTGAACCCAAAGACACTACCAAGAAGTACCAAATTTGTTAGTTGTAAAAATTGGTTTTTGCTTATCTTTCCTGGATGTTTTTCTTCTGGCACCCCTTCTTTCCCACCTAGTTCCTGGGATCCCAGACCACATTAAGAATAATCTTCCTATAGATGTTTACGTGTGATAGTTTGCACAAGGAAGGAGAAAGGAAGCAATATATTTTTAAAAACCTTCCTAATAACCTGTTATTAGACACTGATTTACATGCAATCTTCTTTTACTCCCTTTAATTTCACAGCCCCTTTGAAACAGCTGCTCCATTGCAACTTGCTCATCTAGCTGAAAAGAAATACATCACTAGCTGTCTGCCTTAAACTAGTAGAAAGTATTAATTTATGAGCTGTTTTTAGTAACCTTCATACAGCTCTGATGTGCTGGGTAGGTTCTTGTGCCAAAATCTCTCAGACAAGGTTATGTTAACCCAAATCAACCTCATTCCTTCAATCATATTTGAAAGCCTGAGCAGCCAAACGAATACTAACATTAATATCATCAATCCATTTAACAACTGATTAATGCCCTGTATGTGAATTCTATCTACTTCTTACTTCTGGAACAAATGGAAGGCTATAATTAACTGTCTCAGTTACCTTCTTTAATCCAATTCCATATTAGATACCTACATTTTAGTTTACATCAGGGAATCTGGAAAGTTCTAATGATTTCATTATGGATCCCTCAATAAATATGAGAGTTTTTTTGTAAACATTTGTGTATATTTTCAACTCCATGGGGAAAAATTCCTGATATTTATAAATGCTTGAGTGATCGGAAACCATAATTAAATAGGGAAATGTGTTGATCATTTCTGAGATTGTGGTCAATCTTAAAATTAATATATTTTTAATCTGAGCATATCTGGGACATACACTTCTTATTGATGCCTATAGTTAAATGGGTTAAATCCTTTTCCTGAATCTACTGGTTCTGAATGGCAGGGGCCACCCAAAAATCACACTCATTTTATCTGCCATATTATGCAGGACAATGTTAAACCTATAAAGAAACGTAATGGAAGCTCATACAATGCTACAGTGACAAAAGGTCATTAGGTCATTTTGGAGATCACACAGTGGAACTGTATCTAAAAACTTAATCAAATGAAATAAGTATGCATTTTTTTTATTTCTATTATTCAAAGCTTTGGAAAATTACCAAAAATTAGAAGTCACTTCAAAGCACCAAACAACTTATTATCTACCATGCTATAGTAGATTTGAATATGTTGTTTTTCCTATGCATGCTTCTAACATACACACCAATATTATTATCTCATATTCTGGCAGATTGCAGTTTGTTTGTAAGGAATTAAGCAGATTGCAATAGTTAATTCATTTTATAGTACTATAGTATTACATATATTCTATACCATGAACATCTAAAAGTCAAATAGTGTAATTATAATTATATGAGTGCTTACTTTCCACTGCCATTATAAACAATATTTCTATTGTGACCATATATATGTATTATTTTTCTCAGATAACCTTACGTTATTCTTTAATCAAATTGCATTCAATGAGAATTTTCAAATCATTATAGAGATGTATGTCTGGTGTGTTTCTTGGATTGATGTCCACAAGCAAGTTCAATAAATTGTAGCTCCATGTGAATGAGTACAAGACAGTAATCTTATGTTCTTGGCTTTATAATAATTTATATCCTGAACCTTACTGTTCTGAATACAGTTCAGCATGAGATTAGGGTCACTTTAACAAATTTTAGAAAGCAGGTTACATGATAGATTCTGGCAATTATCAGCATATGCATTTTTTCTCATTTCAATCTGTCTTATTCCAAAATATCAGTGTGCTTCTCTTTTATTTAATCTATGATAACTCTGTTATTTATTTCAATGCATCTAGAATACGCCAGTGTGGGATGAAAAGGATGCCAGCTCCTATATTTTTAAAAAATGCTGTGTGGACAAAATCAATTTAAACTCAAAATATCCATTACTGAAATTGATCTTTCTAGAATCCCTTTCATATAGTACATTTTTCTAGAATCTTTTTCATATATCTCCAGTTATACAGTACACATACATTATTTCCTGAATGATTTCTGAAATTTATAAAAAAATGAATTCCTTGAATTAGGTCATCTGTTCAGATGTGAAATTCGCTGCCAAATTTAGCTTAGCATGTTGTGCCAACCCATCTTTCATCTTTGTATAGTATTCTGTTGGACTGTTACTGAACTGATATGACAAAATGTGGGGAGGACAAGAATTTATTCTATTATTTACAAATGCATAATTTAATCTGTAATGCAATTTGACAATCAGTTTCAACGTACAATGGATTTACCTTAGTATAAGATGGATTTACTTTCTAACAAATACGTAATGGGGAAGCTGGTCAAGTTCCTGCTCTAGATCCTTTAAAGTTTAAACTACAACTCCCATAAGCCTCACAAACATTATCAATGACTTGGGACTCTGCAAATTGTAATCTAAGACTTCTGGGTGACATGAGGTGACCCAGCAGTTTCATGGACGTGTTGCAAATAAGCGGAAATGAATTAATAAAAGGGTTCAGATTCAATATTACAACACGTGGTCTTTTATCTCACATTCATGCCAAATTCAAGTTTTTTTTTTAAATTGAAACTGCTTTTGTACAACAGGCCTCACCCCGTCCCGCCTGACACCTCCCCACAAACACACACACACACACACACCAATTCAGGCATTAACCCGGGCCTTCTCTCAACTTTCCAGAATCAACCCTTCCTCAACCTTTTCAGTCTCAGTTCACGTTTGCCCTTCTTATCGCGAGATCAAGCGACGTGATTTAACTGCAAAATACTCTTATTGTATGGGGTGCCGATTCCGTTCAGCCCCACTTGTCAGCGCGAAAGGGTTGATTCGTGGGGCAGGTCGGACTAGAGAGAGAACTTCCTTTCTCCTCACCAGAGTACTGTAAAATAATACAACTTCGCCAAGAAGTGGCCGACGGGCGAAGAAGGCCTGGGCAAGAGTTTGGAAGGCCAAACTGTGCCCGGCGACCCAAGAAAAAGGACCCGCTTAGGAGTTTCGCTTATTTTAGTTCACTGACTCCGGGCACTAATTGTATCGGTGCGGAGGCAAAGCAAGGTTAGGAGAGGCTCCGAGCCCGTCAAGGCAGACAAGCCAGCCAGCCAACCCTTTTCTCCTTTCCCCGGCCCCCAATCGTTGGCCGCCCGCTTAGATTCCCTTTCGCGGAGGGTTCCCGCCTCCTGTCATTGAGCGCTTTAGCAAAAAGTCTCGCTAACTTGAGAAAGAAGAGGAGGAGGAGGATTAGGCCTAGCGAGGGAAAGGCATCCTCGCCTTCAAATCCCCAGGCAAAGAGCTTGTTATCCGCTGCCCGGGTGAGGCTCTCCGTAATCACCATTCCCCCAGCAAGGAAGGTGAGGGGGCGGGAATGTTAATAGGTCTGTCACTAGCAATAGGGAACCCGGGAACGAGCCGGCGATTGTGGCAGGGCGCGGGGGGGAGGGAAAGGGGGCAATTTAAGCACGCCGAGAGGGAAGGAAACGAAGGCAGCCAATTTGTAGAACCTGCGCCTCGTCAGGGCCGCTCGGGGCCTCCACGTTTGGTTTCTGATTGAGAAGGGCGGGAGGGAATACAAGAAGGCCGTCGGATAGGAGCGGGGGAGGAGGCGGCGGCGGCGGCCCGGGGTCAGGATAACAACCGGGAAAGCAGTTGCGGGAGGGAGGAAAGGAGTGGGTGCGCTGGTCAGAGAAAGGCCGCCGGCTGGATGGACGGGCAACCCTTCTTTGCTCCTTGGAGGAGGATACTCCAGCAGTAAAGAAAAGGAAAATCCTCCCAGGCGAGGTCTTGGCTGATGCCTTCTGCATCAGGAATTGGCACACTTCTTTTCTGGGGTCGAGACATCCCGGAAAGCCAGGCTCCTCCGGACTAGGGAGGCGATCTCCGGTGACGGGGCGGGAGGCGAAGGGCTGCCCGGCAGAAGAAGGGCGGCGGGTGCAGCTAGGTGCGGCGGGATCAATCAAAGGGGGCCAGGCTTCCCCACCACCACCACTCCCCAAACGCCCAAATCTCGGTGCGTCCCTGGCTCACTCGCGCTCTCCCCCTCGACAGCGTTTACCACCCTGCTTGACGTCAGAAGAAACCGTGAAGATCTCCCGGAGAAAAAAGCCTAAAGCTCGGCCAGCGCATACCTGACTGGTGGGCTCTCGGACAGGAGCAGGCGGAGCCAGGCGCTGCAGGGCCACGAGGGAACGAAAGGGAAGGGCCTCTCCCGAGCGCCCACCCGCCGCTCTTCTCACGCAGGGCTCCGCGAGCGGTGGAGTCTACATGGGACCCCGGGAGTAGTGCCAGAGCGCTCTGAGCGGAGGCAACTCAAATCTTTTTCTTGGCTGGCTGGGAATAAATATCGTGAGCGAACGAGAAGATCGAGACACCCGGTAAGCGCTTCTCGGGCGAGGCGGGCGCAAGGAACGGACTGGAGGGAGAACTGCGGGATTCCGCTGCAGCCTCCGGGGAAGTTGGATTTCTCCGTTAGTTGTTTCGGGTTATTGGGAACAGCTCTCGTTTGCCCCGCGCCCCGCCCGATCCCAGTCCTTGTGTCCCCCTCCCTACTTAAACTCCCTCTCCTAACCCCAGAGGGCAGTGTTCGAACCCCACTGGCTTATGGGGTGCGGGGACTGGGGAGGGGAGGGGAGAGGGTTCACTGGTCTTGCTTTCCTGTCATACACCAAGAGGGTCTCCGCAGCTAAAACTAGTCCGCGACCAGCAGAAATTCTCCTCTAACCCCTCCGAGCGGAGTTGCTCAGCGCCCCGTCTAATCGCTTGGCAACCTCCTCCCCGGTGAGGGGAGCCACGGATCGGCGAAACCCGGTCCGCAAGCCGCCCTCGGCTCCCTTCCCAGCCTCAGCACTTTCCCCCTCACTCAAAGTCGCCGTCGTCCCCGCGGCTTCCCTAATTGCAGCCTGGGCTTAGCCTTGAAGTTGCAAGTCCTTGACATCTTTATACCTTGTATAAATTCTCGAAGGTTCCTGCGCTTCGTCAAAGCTGACAAATATACCCGAAAAATATAATTCCAAAGGGGGTTACCTCATTTTGCATAAGGCAAAGTCTGAAATCAAACCAGAACGCTTTTGCTTTGGGGAGACTCTCGATGGGGCTGTCTAGCGTCAAGGTTGTGAAGAACAATTTTATTCCCTGCTGCTCCCGCTGGATCAGCATGACAAGGAGCACGCTGGGACGTCGCTAATAAATGTTATATTTTTAGGGGATTCGGTTTTCTTTTATGGCTACTTGATCTTGGAGTATGGGATTCTGTATATTTCTAACACACATTCGAGCATTTTGCAGTGGGAAAAGACTAATCTAATATTTCACAAGTGCGTTTTTCTAGAGATTATGAGAATCCAAATGATTTTCTTGGATACAACCCTTTTTTCTGCCAGATTTTGATAATTTGCCAAATGTTGATTTTTATAAAGCCAAATAAAACAGCATGTACTAACCCCAAATGGAAATAAAGAAGGAATTTCAATCATTGCAAAGACAATTTTAATAAAGAGAAATTAATCTTTGTTTGCATTACTTAATAGGAAATGTCATTTTAATTGAAAAAAAAATACAAAGTGTCAGCAAACTTAAAAGTTAATGAAAAGTATTTATATGTATGGAGGAAATCAAACTTTCCTTGTTTAAATTAAAAGTCTAAATAGAAATTATGGTACTAATAAAAACAGAAATAAGTTGATTCCAGAATTCAAAGATTGAAAGAAATTGCTGCCATGTTAAAAAATTGTTCCTTATAACAGAAATCCCTCATTAGTTTGACTTTTTGGATCTTACATATAGTTTAAGACAGAATACTTATATTTAAGCAGATTTAGATTTAAATCATTGTCTTTAACTTAAAACATACACATGTTGATAGTATATCTTGGCATTATTTCGATGGATCCATATTTGTTTGTTTAGGAATACAGTTTTACTTGGAAGTAAATCCCATTTCTATCAAGGGTACTTGCTTTTTAACAAGCATATGTTTCAAATTGGAGTGCCAATCCCACAATCAGTTTAAATCCAAACAAAACTCTGGTTTAAATGGACTGTGGATTTAAAATACTTCTTTCCTTGAAATAAAACAAGTACACAAGCAATTATTGTAGACAATCAACAATTGACATGTTTCTTTGGAATATGACAGTTTGCTCCCCACCCCACTCCCCAAAGCTGTGTATCTCAATATGTGCCCTTCTGTGACACAGTTTTCAATCTGTTCATGTTGATCTAAAAATAGCACATAACCTGACAAAGTATGTTATTAATCTTTATATTGGAAGAAGGGGAACACTTTCATATCAATGCACCGAGACACATGTTTCCAATATTAGTTATAAGATAAACTGGAATCTGCTGTTTTAATATTAGCTTTTTTCTGCCAACTGCCTGCCTTTGGCGTTATATAAGATTTAGAGTTTTCAGTTTCAGTCGTTCAGTTTTGCTTTATTTTCTATTTCCTGTTCAGAATTACTCCACTAGGTTCCTGTGGTCTGCAGGTTTTCTGGAAATCTGTTCTTACTACCCACTCCATTAATACTCCATTAGGTAATAGTCCTGGGAAAAATTCAGGAATTTTCTACTTAGGCTTTGGGGCCTAAGGTTGACAAATAATTAAAAGTGAGAACTCCCACTGCTAATTGTAGGCAGCATTGATTTAATTCTCAGAACACACCACTTCTGAATAAAGTGAGCATAGGTCTGCATATTTGTTAGTGCCAGCGGGGGATTTCCAGGTGACAGAGATTTAAAAGGAGTTGCTGGTAAGAGACTTGCCACAGCCATTTTAAAACAGGATATTGTCCTCCCATTTCACTAACCTCACTGGCTCTCCTTACCAGATAAATCTGGGGCAGAACCCTTCCAAGCCTCCTTGTCTTCTGCCAAATCCAACTGAACCCTAGATATCAGAGGGACAACTGAGCTGTGTTTTTGTTTAGGACAGCTGGAACGGCTCCCCTCATGGCTGCACGGGGATGGTTGGACTGAGCTATGAATCTTAAGTGAGCAAATGCCCTAAGGATTTAATTCAGCAATAAAAATGTGTTTATTGTGGCCCCCCCCCCCATCTTCAAATGTACTTTATTGAATGTTGGTCTTTTCCGGGTATTTCAGTTAAAAGGGGATCTCCAAGACACACACTCCGGTTTTTTTATTTTTAACGGAGGTTTTGGGGCGTTTATATTGTTATTTGTGTCAAAGCAAACCCTATAAAATAGTTATTTAATCACGGTGTGTTTTGTGTTGTTCACAGAGTTTGTGCTATGGAGCACGGCCGGTCCAAAAGTATCCCTCCCTATGCGGATTTAGGTAAGATGGGGTGTTTTCGCAGTTGGGAGGAGTGGGGTAATGGGGCAATTTCGAAGTGTGAGATCCGCGATTCCTTTCGTGCCCTAATAAAAGCCCGAGGAAGCTCAGACGGGAAGGGATTCAAAGTCGTTGCTTCCAGTCTCCCGATTCCCCCAGGCCGGCGTCAGCGGCTGAGTGCCCCGAATCCTGCTCCCCTCCCCACCCACCCCCCAGTCACTTTAGCGAGTGATTTACCTATATGAAAGATCAAGCGGTTTTTGTTTTTTTTACAATGCAACCACGGAAACGAGTGGGGCAGAAGCAACCCTGGTTTTTATCATTTTTGGCTCTCCGGGGCTGTGGCTTCTGGGGCTGGAGGCACCCAGAAGCCAAGTGACACACCAGGTCTGATGAGCCGGGTCAGGAGATCTGAAAAGGGCTTATTTGCCTCAAGGGAAATGCGTGTTAGCTGGCACCTATAGGTGGTGCGACCCGGTTTGCAGTGCCTTCTGGGATGGGTGACCCTTCCTGGGACGGTCGTGGCATGAAGTTTCCAGTTTTTCCCGCCGCGAAGGGGCGAAATCCGGCGAAATCCCGACTCGGATTGGTCAATGGAAACGCCCACTGGACTGCCGCGGAGCTGGGGTTAAGCCGCTAAATTCCCTCGGTAAATCGCTTAGCTTACTTGCCCTGTGATCGAACTGCCCGAGTTAGCTTTGCGTTTGTGCTTGTTTTCCTTTAAATGATTATTTTCTTGAAGGCGACGTTTTTGTTCGGAGGCCAGTCAGCTGAAGTTTGGGGAAGCGTCTATCATTGACCTTTATGAGGTTTTTATCTTGAGTTTTCTCCCGAGCAGAAACTTTGATTTCTCCGCTTATTTTTCTTTAGCGTCTTAGAGGTTTCCCTCCTCCGCACAAAATTGAGCCGGTTCCCCGACGAAGCTTAATTATTTATCTGCTTTGGCCAGGAAATAAGGCCGGTTGTCCCAAGCCTCGAATTGACTCTGAGCCATATTAAAAACACTGGTCATTATTAGAAGACTTCGGCTATTCAGGAAACGTCCCGTTAAGAGAGAACTTCTTCTCCACTGCTACCCAACTCCAAATATGCCAGCAATTAAGAGGCTGCTCGAATTAAGCATGTATAAGGAAGTGGGGGGGGGGGCTGGAAGCGTGGAGATGATGGAGGGGAGGCAGAGATAGACCCAAAGGGGAAATATAATCCCTGGAGGTCCCGATGCCTTTCTTTTCAGCCTGGGAAAGGGCCCTAACGAAAAGGAAAGGCTGGCTCTTCGGTCTTTGATTACACTGGATCAGAGGGAGACTGTTAATTCAACACATATCCCCCACGCCCACAAAGGCGCTCCAAGTTCAGAGATGCCCCGAGTAACCTGAGCAGCCCGCTTAACCAACTCTCTGCCCCCTTTTCTCCATGCATGCAATTAATCTAAAAGGCATGTTCTCCGTGGGGGAAAGCCAGGAATTCTCCAGGGCTCCCGATCCCACTGCCCTTCTTCCCCCACTCTCCCGGGCTTTTCTGCCTCTTCTTCCCACCTCTCTTCCCTCCAGAAGCCCTTCTCCTCTGCAGATCAGGAATAGGCATCTCTGGCTCAGCCAAGGACCGCTGTTGTGTCGTCGTCCCCCCGCCAAATAATGGTGGATAGGAAATTGCCTGTGGAGCGGAGGCAAGAATTGCATGGAGTTCGGTTTCATTTACGTGGAATTCCCATTAAAGGTGGTTCACACGATTACTTTTTCATGCGTGCAATTATATCTCCCTTCGGGGCCATTACAGATTGCATGGTCCCAAGTCTGGGAGGTCCCTGGAAGCCATGCCCAAAATAGACCAATTGGGCAATCGATTGGCTGCTGTGGCCCTAAGGGATGAGATGGTGGCTTTGCTTTTCCTTGAAGATGGTTTGGTTGGTGTCCTTTAGTAAGGCCCTTGACTCCATCAAAAGAATCGGACTCTGCAACAGGAGCAAGCCTAGACCCAAAAGGGTAGCCTCGTGATCCGGAGCTGAGTTTCCAAGCAAGTTCAAACCAAATTCGGAAGGATTTGATGCCAACAAGGTTTGCCATTAATTGGTACCCTCCATGGAGGGCTTGATCTTTTTTTCCACTAGGTGAAAAGGTGTCCTTTGCTTTCCTTCTGCTAACAATTCTTCATTGACTGCATTTCCATGTCAGTGATGTATAGCATCACCCTGACATTATTCTGGCAATGCGTCACTGACACCTTCTGCTTAATATTACTTCCATCTTAACTAGCTGTCCCATTAAAGGGTGTGTGTTCAGGTTTGTAGTGTTAATCCTAGTTGAGATCATTTCCAAGTTGCCCAAGATGCAAGTAGAAGGCTACCATGAGTAGCCTGTTTGCCCACGTTTGAATCTTGGATTTTTCTTTGAGGCAACCTCTGGTCTACTGAATGGGATGTCAAGCAGATGATTTGACCAAATCAGCCTGTGGCACACCGATATCTCTTATCTATGCAGCTGCTACTGCCTTCTAGATGTTTGGAGCTTCAGCTCCTCTCATGTTCAGCCAACATAGCTGATGGGCACGATGGGAACTAATGCCCATCCCAAGAACTCCCAAGTTCATACATGCAGTTGCATTTTAGACCGGATTCGGGAATATTTTCCAGCTCACCTAGGAAATTTCTGGATTAGCTAAGCTTCCTGTTGCTATAAGTCTTACTGGACAAGATCACCCCTTAGACGTTTTTCTCACCTTCTCTTTGTTTTCTGTCTTTCAAAACAAAAAACAAAAACCGAATGGAGCGATCCAGGCCTTTGTGGATTTCTTCCCCCAAATTTTTCAGCCTGGCTCCAAACCTGCCACCCTCCTTCGGGTTTCAGGAAGGAGGGTTGGCTTTTCTTTTTTTTTTTTCCTTTTCCATCTGGAAACGGCCTGCAGCGACTTAGGCTAGTGCCTTAGGCTGTTCATAGTTGCTCCTGGTAGAAACTGTAGAAACTGACCGCTGAAAAGGTAAAGGTCGCTGGTCGCCTTCTTTTGAGGCGCTTTTCTGTTTGCTTGCTTGTTTGTTTATTTTGGGACTTCCTGGTCTAACCAGGTGGTCCCTATCCAAGCGCTGGCTAGGGCCTGCCTCGGCTGAGTGGCTGAGATCACCCAAGAGCTCTCTGGCTTCAAATGAAGGCGGGTCAGCGCAGCCTGCCATTTGTCCTTCGAAAAATAAGCTTTGGGGTGTTATTTGTCTGGGTCAAAATCAAAAACAAAAAAACCTTAAACTTCCCATTTCTTAGTCCTTGCTGTTTCTTACCCTTCCCACCCAGATTTTGTTTGGGGCTGCGGGTGTATTATTAAAAATCTCTTTCTCCCGCCCCCGCCCCCACCTCCCTTTGAAGTAGACCTAAATGGAAGACCCTAGACGCTTGGGGTTGCTCCCCTTTCCAGCCAGGCTTCCTCGGGACTTCCTCCCGCTTTCTTTGATATGTCTGCCAGGAGGAAAGGGGGGGAAGCTCCCGGCTTGTGATGCAGAGGGTGCGAAGGGCTCCTGACGGGGCGGCCGCAAGTCAAAAGGTAGGAAGGCGTTCCTTTAGGCCCATTTTGTTCCTTAACACTTTGCTGATCTTCAAGGGACCAACGAGTCGGCCAGCTAGAGGATGCCCCCTTTCCCTCCCTCCCTGCCTCCGGGAACGCGCCTTCTAAACGTCGGAGGCTCCCAAGCAAGGCCATGGCTTCACCGGAGGAGTTGAACCGGCCGGGGAAGAGGGCCATCCTGGCCCCGGCGCTCCCACAAGAAGCCCGGCACTACCGTGGTTAGCTTCCCTCTTTTCTTTCTCCCTTCCCGCCCCCCCACCCCGGTGATTTGGCCCAGCCGTCGCAAGCAGGCCCTACAGCGGGTTCGGACCGTGCACACAGCTGTAAGGAAGGAAGCCGGGCCAAACGCGGTCAAAAGGAGCCCTGGCTCCGGCACCACCTCCGCTGCTTTTCTGGCAAGCGACTTCGACGGAGAGCCAGCCGGCCAAGGAGCACTTTTCGGGTCGGTCGCCCTGGGCCTCGGAACGCTCCTTCCGCTTGGCGCTTCCCTTCCCCGCCTGAAGGGAAATAGCTCTGGGAAAGTCCTGGCCGGGCTCCCTGCCCTGAAGGCGATCGCTTGGACGGGGACCCCCCCTCCGGCTCCTGCCGCCTCGCAGGCCAAAAGCTCCTCGGGGCGGGGCGGTGAGATGGAGCTGCCTTGGGAGGAACTGCGGTGGGCTGCGGGCCCTGAAGGGAGCCCCGGCCGCGAAACGGGCTTAGCCTGCGGGTTCCTTCGCGTTGGGGGAAGAGGGGGGGGGGAGTTTCTCCCGTCACCTAAAGGCCTCGTTTTGCAAACCTTCTTTCCCGGGGCTCCAGACAGGATGGAAAGATTGGGACTAGTTAAGGGGACAGCTTGAAGAGAGGAGGAGGGGGCGATTCGTCTTTGCGCCCTGCTTGGGCGCGCAAGGCCGTCCGCGGGGGTGGTTCGCTTTTCCCGTCCGCGCGGAGTGGCGGCTTGGCAAAGGCCGCTTTTCCCCCTCTTGGTTCAATGGCGCGAGGTGGATCCTTTGCTTTATTTCCACCAGGCTGTGTCTTAAGTTTCAGGGGCCTGTTTTGAGTTTCCGTGCAACCTACAGACGCAATGCCTTTAATCAATTGCATTATAGTGTGTCCTAGCTATCAAAGTAAAGATGGATGGAGTTTACAACATTAATTTGGTGTGTTGTGTGTGTGTTCCGCTAATGCTGCGGAATTCGCACACGTACAAACTCACACAGCATGAGTGTGCCAGTGTGGATACATAGATACGGAAGCAAGGATGGTTTTGAGAGGAATTGGGATCGGTATATACTGATTTTAGCTATGTTTCCTTTTTCTAACCCTTTAATTAGTCTGGTTTTTGTTTTGGGTTCTTTTTTTTCCTAACTCCCAAGGTTGCTTATCCCAAAGGAATAAATAATATGATGGGCATGTATGTACCTACTATACGCAGAACTCTAAAATACCCAAAGCAATGAATTCTCATTCCATGTCTTTAACCCAACTGGAATTTGATTTAAATATCAATATGGTGATTGAACAGGAGGCTGTGTGTGTGTGTGTGTGTGTGTGTGTGTGTGTGTGTGTGTGTGTGTAAAATTAGCAGTGTGCATTATTATAAGATTCCTGAGGATAAACACTGATAGTATGGAAAGGTTTTTCACTTTCCCCAGAGATTAAGACAATGAGTGATTACATGTGGTTATATAAAATAGACCCCAAAATCGATGTTACGGCCCTAAAACTTAGGGGGAAAGATATTAGGAATGGCCTCAATAAGTCCATTGCTAATGATAGACGTGCAAAGCAACCGTAAACAAATTTACAAGGAAGCAAAAAAAATTAAAAGAGCCTCCTCTTGCATTCAAGGGGACCTATGTCTGAATAGACATTTGTCTGTCCATGCTACCATACATATCAACCTCTCCCACTAAAGAAATGGAATGTGACAGTAGATCAGTCCCAACTTTTAGATGTAAGTGTAAAATCTACTGGTGCTTTTGTTTAAGACCTTGTAAAATACTTGATCCTGATATCGGAAGCCTTATCGTTTGGAAGTCTTTTACTGTGAAAAATAGATCTCGGGGCTCTTGTCTAGAACATTCAGAAGAATGCCAATTCAATACAAGCGCCATCAAATTTGGGGAGGGTAAGTCCTATTAATTTTAAATATAAGGCCAGGGTGAGAAGATCTCTCTCTTCTTTTTCTTGAATTTCCATACTATGACCATGGTAGTAAGAAGATAGTCGGGGCAGGGTCCATTTTAATTACAGACCTGCTCATTTTGTTTTTCTGGTGGAATGTTGTGGAAGGTGGCTTCCACTGAATAGCCATTGAATAGCCAACCTTCTATCTACTAGGCGGTGTGCTCCAGATGTTTGGAACAACCACAACTATTTTCCCCAGCAAGCAAGGCTACAGTGTTACATTACGAGCAGATGTCATTTTGGGAGAAACTGGATTAAAAGTTTGAGAAAAGCTCTGAAGAGTGGATGTCGATTTTTGTCAGTTCTTGGGCGTTTTTCCCTTTTACTGCATGTTTCCTTCTCTCCCCAGCCTCCACCTTCTTAGCTGCCCCTTTGAAGCAAGTATTGTGTGCATTCATTAAGCCAATGACTTGTCCCATTGCGGATTTTTAGATAGAACTTATCTTTTCTCCGCAAGATAGAAAACAGCCATTGTTCTTTTCTTCTTGTCTGCAAGAGGCTGATGGGCACATCGTCCTTCTGTGCTGCAAAGGGATTCATTGTCCTCTGATAAAATAGTTACATATTTCCCATAGAAATCCCAGTGTCACTTTGTGTCGGCAAAAGGCACACAATGAAGTCCGGCTCAGGGGCCTGACCACAGAAGGGGGAGCAAACCTTCCTTCCATGATAAGAAGTCAAAGCCGTTTCTCCTAGCAGCTTCTTGGATGCCCTTTACTCTTCTAGGCCAAGCTTCTTTAAGCTGGCGCCTTTCAGTTATCTCAGATTACAACTCCTATAGTCCACCAACCAGTGATTATGCCCGTTGGGACATGGGGGTGGGGTGGGGTGGGGTGGGGTGGGGGATTGCAGACTTGTCCATCTCAAGGGCACCAGGTTGGGGGAGAAGGAGAAGGCCATTTCCATTCAGCTGGTCTCCAGCGTATTCCTCCAGCACAAAATATGACTTAGCAAAGTTGCAGTTGAGGGTTCTTCTTTCTTTCTTTCTTTCTTTCTTTCTTTCTTTTTTTTTTTTTGAGACTTACACTTGTGTGGAATAAAACCTGCAAGTTTGCACCAAAGCCCTTCCCTCCAAGCCAGATCAATTTCACTATCAGCTTGGGTATTGGTATATCTGCATGATAGCATTGACCGGCCTACTGGCT
The DNA here is from genome assembly GCF_049901715.1 of Pseudonaja textilis. Lineage (NCBI taxonomy): Eukaryota > Metazoa > Chordata > Lepidosauria > Squamata > Elapidae > Pseudonaja > Pseudonaja textilis. The sequence continues at coordinate 77,886,648 of NC_141991.1, forward strand.
CTCACAATGGAGCCTCCTCTATCCCATCCAGTTAAGACTTTGTCTTCTAGAGACTATGCTACCATGTGAAGGCGGGAAGAAAAAACGTAAAATGGCTTATTAAATTCCTTTAAAAAGAGCATAACATGAAAAAAAATAAAGAAGCAACCATCTCAGAAGGGAATTCACCACCTTTGGGGTTTTTTTTTTTAAATTAGCAGTTCATTATAACAGGCTTCTCTTCGGCATTTGTTAGGAAGTGGCATCATTTACAAGTTAACAATTCTCTATACTTTATGTAAGTGAAATACAAGCGTCTGAAAGCATTAACTAAAGCTGTGCAAAATCAGCCCAGGCAGGGAGTCCAGTGGTGCCCTACCAGGGAAGTGAATTGCATAGGTCATTTTCTTATAAAGATGCAGATAAATGCAAGGATAAAACAAGTTTGCAACAACCCTACTGTTTTTAAGCCAGTTGTTCCCAGACTCCCACAACTGGTATGCATGCGTGAAAGATAGACATGTTGCATCAGAGTTGTTCTTTTTTTTCCTTTTTTTTAAAAAAATGACTGATACTAGATAATGTTAGATTTGCAACCACAATTCATCTCTTCTGCATTTGTGGGGAACAGATGGGTTTTATCTGGATTACTCTGAGTGCTCATCCAGGCCCATTTTTGTTCCCATGGAATGGTAGACATTTTAGATTGCCTTGTCATAATTTAACTTCACTTCCTGAAGGGTAAGAGGAGAAAATCTGATCGATTGCTAATGTAGGTAGAAGTTTTACTGAACTTCTACCAGGTACAGGCTGGTTTAGTTGTTTTTTAATGGCAAGGTTTCCTTTTCCAAAGTTCAAAATTACCCAACTCAAACAATTGTATTTAAAAGTTTGTGGTTCTTCTTTGCTCACTATTAATCAATTAATGCAAATGTTTTGTCAATTCTAAACATTTGATAGGGTTTAATTCAATGTAATAATTAAGTTAATTAATTTACTTTAAACTCAGATTTTAGTTTGAGCTGCCCATCTATAAAGGATCCACTTTTGGTTCTTTGTAGATGTCCCTTATTTTATAGAGTATAGAGTGTTTATATACTCTATCGTCTTTATAGATATGTCATTTGAGAAATGACATAGATATATCGGGCAGCCTTCTGTAGAATATATTTCCAGTAAGCATATGTATAGGATCAGAAAAGTATAAAATTTGTTTTAAAAAATTGTGTTCTTGAGTTACATTTTTGAAATTATCTACAGACAAATTTCTCTTCAGGCAATACAAGTTGTATCAGTCTCATAAAATCTTAATTTTAAAACACGAGGTTTACAGAAAAGCATATTAATCATTTGGGTCAAGGGGAAGATACCTGCTGTAAAATTGTCTGAGCTAATGTTTATGTGGGAAGTAAATAGTTCACCAAGTCAGAATAATGGGGATTTTCCAGTAGGAATTCCACGGGTATTCCTTAACTGCAAACTAACCCCTGCTTTCATGAAAAAGTATGGAATTGCATTGACCTGTCTATGGATCTAACCCACGAAGCAGTTAAAAGGGGCTGAACGCCCATTAATCCGCTTATGACCATTTGAACCATACAAAAAGTAGACAAGAGGCGCGCAAGTATTCTAACTGAAGAGATGTAGGCATTAACTTGAGCAAGAGGATCCCTCGGTGAATTTTGACGTTTACCCTTTTATCAAATCGGATTACAATTATTTATTGTGGTGCTATTGGTAGTGAGGATGAAGGAGAAGGGGGATTGCTGGCTCTGTGCCTACCCGTTAGTATGATTTTAATACAGAATCTCCGCGGTTTTTAACGCGTCCCCTGAAAGGCAGAAAAGCTACGTCCACCAAGGCACATGGCGGAGGGATCGAAGCCGGCCGCGGCTCTTGACTTGAAAGTAATCCCGCGATCTCCAATCACCTACTAACCTCCCCCTCCTCCAAAACAAACAAACAAACAAAAAAAAAACCCATTTGGTCCTGTGCCTTTTAGTCTACAACATAATGTATACGTGTTCGCTTTACTCTTAAGACTCGCTAAGTTCGATCAGGTGACTGTTGAGCAGAAATGAACAAACCTTTGCGGCGCTAGCATCTTTTCTTGGTTTAATGGAGTGGGAAACCCAAGATTGGATTGGGACAAGACAAGACGGGACGGGCCAGGACGGGGGATGATGGGGCGGGGTAGAAATATCTCCTGACTTCGTGTGCCTACAATAAAAGCGTTAACGGGGAAAAGAACGGCTTCCCAAATGCAACCTTCCTTAAGAAGAGACGTTGAGATCTGGACACAGGGCGCGGTCCTGGTTTATTCGCGGGGGGCACGGGGGGGACAAATCGTGGGATTTGTCTTAAGACCAGCCACTTATCAGTTGAGTTTGGTACCAAATGCAGTCTTGCAGACCTCTCTTTTCCCCTCCCTTCCCCCACATCCTCCTGGTAGTCCATTGAATTCACCTTTCCCAGGCCCGGGCATCATCAGGTCGCGCTCCTCTCCGCAGCTTCCAGCCACCATCACCCTGCGTGCTCCCCTTCGGATAGGACAAGGACCGTGGCACACGTTCTCCCAAGCTTTCTCTCTTCTGCCCCCCCCCCCCTCCAGCACACTCCCTGCCTTTGAACAAGCCACCATCAGCCTCAGAGAGCAAAAGCAGGCCGGCAGTCTTAAGGGGCGGTCACAGGAATCTTCCCTTCCAAGCGGAAGGGGACCCCGCCAGGCAAAACCCTACTCAATCTTTCCCTGTTGGGGGAAGGATGCGGAGCCTCAAGGATGCGGAGCCTCAAGGGAGACTGGTGGAGGCTAGCGGTTGATGTCACGGTCCCGATTAAATGACCCATCAGAGGAACTCTTGGGTGGGTCCCTCCAGGCAGTGTTATCAAGGCGGGGGGGAGGAGGGGGAAAATCTATGCATTTGGGGTTCAAGCAGGCATCCTTTAATCATCCACGTTCCTCATTCTATAGCAGGGGTCTCCAACCTTGGCCCCCTGGCCAATTCTAGGAGTTGAAGTCCACAAGTCTTAAAGTGGCCAAGGTTGAAGACCCCCTGCTATCAATGTATGCGGAAGGTAAGATGAAGTAGTAACCCAACCTGCGGAACTTTGTTCTCTTCTGGTAAAAAGGCGTCTCTGGGCTTGCCACCGTTCTTCCTAAGATGAAATAATAAATGGTTTTCTAGCGTCGATTTAAAATCAAAATAATCTGTCTAGTTCCTTTTCAATCAGCCTCTTCCAATATGGCACTAAATTCGAAAGCAATATGTTGGCTGGGGATTCTGGGAGCTGTAATCCAACTTCAGGCAAGCACTACTGGTATATTGAGGAAAACTCTTAAGAAATCTACACTCGCTGCACAATCATAACGACTGAACAAACACTGTGGAGGGGGGTGTGTGCCATCTCCAATTATGCAAAGCCACGTGGCTCTTAGAACAAGCAACAGCTATTTGCAAGCCAGTTGGTCCAACCTTCTCTCTAAATGATTGGGATATTTCCTTTATTGAATTTGATTGATGATTGGTTGATTGATTGATTGATTGATTGATTGATTGATTGATTGATTTTGATTTTGGTGTCCTCAAGTCAGAGTTGACTCCTGGTAACTGTGTTGACTAGTCCTTGCAGTTCTTTATATAAAATGAATTGTTCTAAGTTCTAATAACTTCATCAGAGTGATCCAGTACCCAAAATGGAGGTGCAGATATTAAATGTAAAGATAATATACAGAGTCCAGCAGATCCAAGGAACTGCAGGGACACAGAAATGTAAGAAGTGAGGTGGCTTGCTTCTCAAGGACACATTCATAGACCAAACATCTTCAGGATGAGATGAGGTTGAGGAATGTAGGAATAATATAGAGCCCAGTTGCATAACTGGGTTTAAAGTACAGTCCATCTCTTCCAAAAGCATTAAATCCATATCTCTACGGAGCTCACATAAAACCTAACAAATATTTTGAAAAGTATTTTGAAAATGCTCAGGTGTTGCATTGCTTCAGATGCCACTTCTGAAGTCAAGCCAGAATGTACATAGCAGAAATTGTATTGGGAGAAGGGGAAATGCTACTTTAAAACAGGTAGAACTAAAGACAAATTTAAGTTGCCACTGCTGTAAATTGGGGACGAGACAAAGGCACTATCACAAAAAGGATATGCCACATTAAAACATTACCACAACCTGTTAATGCCACAGTAGGGAATGTGCTTGGAAGGGGAGAAGTGGTATTGATTGTGTTGACAATTAAAATCTGCTTCTGTAGGGTGTACTTAGTGAAAATTGCTACTAACTAAATGACTGCGGAAGTCTTGTAGTTTAGCTTGGAACATTTCTCCAAGCCACAAACCTGAGGCTCCATTGGGAGACTGAACTGAAAACCATGGATCTGTGTGTGTGTGTGTGTGTGTGTGTGTGTGTGTGTGAGAGAGAGAGAGAGAGAGAGAGAGAGAGAGAGAGAGAGAGAGTGTCCTGCTGCTAGTCCAGGATCTATTGCTCCTTCAATCCACAGTAGTAGTAGCAGTAAGACCCCAGCAGCAACAAAAATACACAATATAATGCACATAGTAAAAAGGGCATTGTTCAAGCTTGAGCTACTTTGCAATTAACAAAACACAAATATTGCAGGCTACAATTACAAACTTAGCAGCAGCAAGAGTTACTTGGGGGAGGGGATCTTTAGGCATCGAAAGAAGCTGCACAGAGAATTATTTCTGTCCATCTAGGAAATGAACTAAAAACAAGTGTTAGTGCCTTACAAATAGTAAAATTACTAGTAAAGCAAAACCTGAGTGCCTGATTCAATATCACCTCTCTCCTTGGAAAAAGATAATACATTGAGAAGGCAGCAGCAGGAGAAACAGACGCTAGGTACCAACTCAGAACCCATTTGGGGCACAGATGTCTGAACTATTTGGTAGTGTAACCTCTAAATGGAACTAGCTAGCAAGTTCTCAGGTTTCATGCAAAGGTATAATCCCATCTCGCTTGATTACTAGGTATCCTATTGTGGTGGGCAAATGGACAAGAAAAGTCAATAAAGGGCAAACAAGGACATTTTTTTCCCACCTCAGCAACGTGTTGTCCATCTTACAGTAATGAGAGCATAATAATAAAGCACTTTTATGCAATTTTATCTCAGACCCACCTATATCTCTGTACATTCTGTACCTAGGCTTTGAGGCTTGGTGTCAATTGTCTTCTAATTTAACATACAGGATTGTTGGGATTTAAGTTACTGTTAATTCTCATTTATCCTAATATTAATAATCAGCTTTTGCAAACTTAATTCTTCCTGGATCAGATAGCCTTATCATGAAATCTAGAGAATTCCTACAAAGTGTTATACTGAACAGATCATATCTGGTCTATCTTCCAGTATTAATCCTGAGATCCTGTTTATGTAAAATCAGAAAGGTTGGTAGCCTCTCAGAGAAGGAAGCAACTAAAGCAAACATCAATAATGAGGGATGTGCGTATCTCTTCTACCACACTTCCTTTGATCTTCATTCTAACTTGCCCCAATAGTCCTTGGGCCATTCATGGATCCTTGTAGAGCATAATGCCCCACATATTGCATCCCTCCACTTCTCCTAAAATGGTCAGGCGTTATTAGGTTTAAAGAATCAGAATTGATTTTCGTGAGAATGAGATTCCTTTATCTTTACAGTGTAAAAATATAATTGCAGAAGATGAATACTCTTTTTTTTTCCTCCCATAATCTTTTAATGATTGTCAAAAATTGAAGATAGCTTTTTAATCAAGTGGTAGAAGAGATTAAAGTAATAGTAAACATGTAAGTACACTAAAATAGTTTATACTGAATCACATCAATAACTGATCACGCTCCAGCCTTCCCTTCCTTAGGAGTTCAAGGAGGTTGGACTTAAACCCACCATTAGCTATACTGGCTGAGGGAACATGAAAGTTGAAGCCTACCACATTGTGCTAGGCATAAAGTCACGGGAAGCTGGTCTATTCTAGCTTTTCCAATTGTGCCACCCAAGATCTGTTTCTACCTAAAGATGCTCAAGAATGAATATACTTATAGTTTTGGAGTTCGCCTCAACTGTTTGTCATGCTGGATGGCAGAGACACCAGAGGGAAATTGTTTAGTCATGTTAAGGAAGCCAAATCTGCAGGAGTCCATACTTCAGATCAAATGCAACTTTTTCATAACACTCAACAACTTTTTCTCTTTTTGTGTTTTTCCCTCCCCCACCCCCAACCCAATTGTGTAACATCCAAAATGGCAAAGAGTTCCTCTAACTTCCAACTTGGTGATGGTCTGGTAATATAAGAAATATATTGCATAGGACCCGTGGTAGCGCAGTGGTTAGAATGCAGTATTGCAAGCTAATTCTGCTGACTGTGGATTGCTGACTGTCAGCAGTTCGGCAGTTCAAATCTCACCAGGCTCAAGACTGACTCAGCCTTCCATCCTTCCGAGGAAGGTAAAATGAGGACACAGATTGTTGGGGGCAAATATGCTGACTTTGTAAACTGCTTAGCGAGGGCTGTAAAGCACTGGGAAGTGGTGTATAAGTCTAAGTGCAATTGCTATCACTATATTAACTACTATTACTTGAGAATAACTGCAGAGAGGCATTTCCTCCTCCTTCTGCACTGGTCCAGATATCTTGGCCGTGCAAGTGATCTTGATTTTCTCCCCACCAAAACAATTCCAGGCAGTCTTGCAGACCAAACTAGTAACAGAGGAAATCTTCCATAGTTAGGCCCTTTGTTTTAATTTCACTAAAACAATCTTTCCTCTTCAAAAGCAAACCAAAGCAAAACCCAAAACAAAACAACCCCCTACATCCAGGCTGCAGACTTGAATTACAAGTATTGTAAAGTAAAGCTCACTGAGCTCAGAGCCATTTGCTCTTAAATAAACCACTGTGGGCTTATTTTGATTGCAAAAATGCCTGAATTGATACTTGACACTAACATAATGTGTTGTTTCCCTAAAAAAAAAAGAAGAAGAAAAAAATGTTTCCCTTTCTTTTTCATTGGCACTCATATAATAACGATTCTGGTCTCCAAGACTGAACTTCAAAGTCAGTTTCCCAGTGGCCACAAGAAAGGTCTTTATTTCAAATCAGGTCTGAATGACCACTCCTCCAATCATAACTGCTTCTTAATCTGTTGCCCTGCAGATACATTGACCTAGAATATCCATCATCTGCAATAAGCATAACTCATCCACTGAAAACCTCTTCTTGGTTGAAGAGTGTACTGTATCCAAATCCACACCTGCGTTGTAAGATATAGTGCCTGATTTCTCCCTTCCCCCCACCCCCTTTGACTCTGTACTTGGATGAGAGTTAACAAAAGGCTTTGCAAAAGCAAATCCAGAAGCGATGAACCCTTTCTTAGCTGGCAGCCAGGCCTGAGTGACAAAGTAACATAAGGGACTTGTGGTTGCTAGGGTCCTCCTACGCCATCCTGGCTTTAGATGGAGCAAATCTTTCCACCTGGCTCTTTCGATGATCCCTGGACCAGAACCCTCTCAAGGCTGTTCCTTTCATATCAGGGCCTTTCTGGTCATCCCTAGCAGTCCCAGTTGCCTTCTCCTCAGCTCACCTTCTCCCTGGCTCCACCTTTCTTTCCACCTTCATCCACAGCCCAGGGCTGCCGCTTGGCCCTGAGATCCGCTTCTCCCCAAAGGAACAGTTGAGCCAAGCCAGCTTTGCATCCTGGAGGTGAGAGAAAGGAGAAGAAACCGGGTACAGATTGATTAGAGACCTTCTCCCAGGTAGCCCTGAGGTTCACAGCGTTGTGTTTCCTGGAAAGGCCGTACTTATTAAAACCGGCATGTATTTTCTGTTCTGAATGGAAAACATGGTGAGTGAAAAGTAAGAAGAATTCAAGTTCCTCCTTTCCGACCTGGGAGGGGAAGGGGAAGGCAAGGGATCTGTAACTCAGAAATAAGAAATTTGTCTCTCCCAAAGAGACAAAGAAAGGGCAGGCTGAACCTGCTTAGGGGCATTTTGTTACTTTGCCATTCAGCCTGATACAAAAGCAGACGATAGAACTGCAACTTGGCACAGATGAATCCGAAGGATGTTTCTTCCCGAGAGAGCCCCATTCATTGCAATGGGACTTTCTCCAAGACAGGAGCTATATGACTGTGGCTTGATCCTGGGTTTACCGGCCTGGAAGGCATTGGCCAATGCAAGCTGGGGAACATTGGGTTTTCTAAAGGCCTCCTGGACGTTTGGTCTGCTGGCAAAGATACAAGTGTTCATGAAAATAGCAGCATCCTCTGAGGAGAGGAAGAGGAGAGAAAGTCTGTCTGAACGTTAGGCTAATGTTGAGCAACGTTGTAGTTGTGCTGCAAAACCTTGTCCTGGATGTTTTTTTCTTTGTTTGTTAGTTTCCAGCTTGCTGCTTTCTTGGTTCCTAAAATCCAAAAAGCCTTTGGTGTTTTCTGCTGCATTCCCAAATGACATTTCAAAACAGTTATTCATTGTAGCAATTAGAACACCACAGACTTCATTGGTGATACAGTTAGGTAACGGGTTTACCCTTCCTCTTTAAAAGCAAAGGGTTATTATTCCAGGTACTTCTGAGGTAACAAGGCAGCTGTGTTGGAGGGACTCTGCTCCATTTACTGAAAGGAGCCTCAACTTACGCCAAAGACCAGCCCCGGCAGTAGGCACACAATGTAGTCAATGTAAGGTAGAACCCTAACTAGGTTCCTGGATTAATCCATTTTCTGAGTTTCCTCAATATAGTAAGCCACTTCCTAATATAACAATTCCGCCCCCCCACCCCCACCCACCCCAAAAAAAACCTAAAGAAGAATCTAACCCTAATCATTGCTTATACTGAAAGCAGCCACTATAAAGTTGGGGTCTTTCATGAAAACTGTGATGACACCTGTGCTAATGTCCCAATCTTCAGTCTTTGACATATTTCCCACATTCGCTGGAGGGGGGGCGGTATATGTAATAGGGGAGGTCTAATAAGACCAGGGTGAAATAACTGGACTTTGGGAGTTTGTTTAACCGAAACTGACGTTGGGTGGGTTGGTTTGTTGATTATTTGGGCACTTCAGTCAGGGGAATCGTTCCTTCTCCTCCTCCTCCTCCTCCTTCCCCCTCCCCCCAGTGATTTTCCTTGGCTCTGAGCTCAGTATAGACAAATATTAGGCAGCGTTAAAGTTCAGAGGTCACCTTTTGGAGCATGAACGTGGGGCGGGTGTGTGTGTCAATGGGGTGGGAGAAGGAGGGAGGGAGGGAGCCAAACTGCCAGGAATAAGATCTCGCTAGTGGGGCACGATCTGCCTCTGGTGCTTTATCAAAAGGGCAAAGAGGGTGAGGTAGAGATTTTGCGCCCCACGGTCCCCATGGCCTTGCCAGGTGGCACTGCTGGAAGTGGTGGTTGCCCAGCATCTGAAAGGCCTCAAGTTCCCCCTCCCCGGATTAATTCCCCTTTGCCAGTGGCTGCAGCACCGTTGTGGGGAGTTGTGAGCTGACTTCGACTTACGGCTGTATTTAGGGCTTAACGGGGCTTCTTAGCTCGCTCAGAAAGCCTGGGTTGGAATTGCTGGGCCTCAAGGATGTGCAGGAATGAGAGTCATAAGAAGGGGTGCGGGGAGGTAATCCCTTCACTTGATCGGTTGGAGGGGAATCCAATTCCCGAGGCGAACTCTGGGGACAACTGGGGAGCCCACCCTTGACACTTTGATACCCGAGCGGTCCTGGCAGCAGATTTTCCTCGAATTTTCCCTCGTGGAAAGGGGAACGTGGAGGGAGCCTCCAAAGGCTCCTGGTTTAGGAGTTTAGGGCGTGGGAATCTGAACCAGCGCGGTTGCGATAGTGGTTGCGACAGATTCCGGCAGGGTTTGCAGGCAATGGGGTGGATGGCTGGGCGGCCAAGAGAAGAGCTCCTTCGGCGGGTCTTCTTAGGCTGTGGATCGGCTCTGAAACCACGCTCTCCCAAAAGCCATTTGTTTTGCGGTGGGCGCGAGGAAAATCAGCCCGGCCGCCCTCCATCCTGAGCCCTCGCGCGGGGTGGTGGCAAGAGAGAATGCTGCAGAAGCCCCAGGAAAGAATGGGATGAACAGAAGAAGTTGGCTTCTGGGGAAAGGAACCCTCCACCCTTAACTCCCTCTGGGAAAAACTCCGTGGTAGTATTTCTCCCCCACCCCCACCCCAAATGGGGTCAGAACATGACACCGTCCCAGGTCCAAAAAGAGGCAGATGGAGAAATTCACCTCACTTTCGGGAAGTGCTTTCACCTGTTTTCCAGATGCAGAACCAGTCTGTAACTCTCCGCTTTTAAAACTCGGGGAAAAAAAATCACCCTGAGGTTTGCCCCTGCCTGGAACTCGAATTCTTCAGAGCCATCACTCCCAGGAGGGTTGCAGCCAAGCGCTCCAGCCTTGGAAAGGGGGTGGGGGGGCAGGGGGAGCCCTCCCCTTCAGAACAGAAATGGTCGTGTGTCCACTCCCTCCCCAATAAGCCCGTTAAGAGAAAGCTTCCGTTTGGCCTTTCCTGCCAATTAATGTATTTTGTGCTGGACAACACATCGTAAGAAATTAGTAGTGCAATGGAAATTGCTGAAGGGCTGTTCTGTCATTTAAGATCCACCGGTATCCATAGGAGCTACGTTCATCTCGCTTAATATGAACTCAACCCAAAAGCTACGGTCCACCGAACTTGCTGTGCCATGATATGGCATGCGTTTCCTTATTATTATTTAGAGATGCTTCAGTGAATCTTGCCATTGTGGTTGATGAGTCATAATGCATGGCATAGTTTCTTGTGGAGTAAATGTGCCAACTGTAATTCATTCACTAAACCTCGGTTAAAGAAGCCATGGCTTCCTCCGAGGTGTGAACCGAATCTCTGAAGGCGTCTTCTTTGAGGCGAGCTCCAAGCAGTTGTGAAACTAAGGTGGAGTTTTCCTTTAAAATAGTATTTTAAACACTTCCCATCTGTTTACCAATGGGCCTTGTATGCTCTGTTCATTAGGTTTCCCAAAAAAGACTTTTCTCCATGTCATCATCCGAAACGGACTTTTTTTTTTTTTAGGAGAGTATAAATAACATGATAAAAATGCTTCTTCTCCAACACCTTACTCTAATCAACAGCCTGGTTTTCGGGGAACGGGGCGAGAGGCAGATCCCGATGCACCCTTCGTGGTATTTCCATACCGGCGATGGAGAGCGCTCTTCATTACTCTACAGAACAGTAATGAAGAGAAGAGACTCCCCTCCCACAGCGTGGCCGGCCGGTTCTTCGGGTGGCCGAAGAAGCCAAGAGATGTCTGCCCAGCCGCCTTTCTCACGTGAGAGCCGCAATCCTCGCGGTTGAGCTCTGGCAAGGAAGGGAACTAACTGTAAAGACGGTGAGGTGGGTTTATATGGTCGGTCTTCTAGTCGATGCTGTCATAAGGCAACAGCTGCATCCCAAGCCTGACCCCCACCCCACCCCCCACCCACCCACACACACACCCTGGGAAGAGGAGGAAAGGGAAGGCGGCTTGGCATGGGTTTCAGAGGCATGCGTCTTACTGTGCTGCGCCCTGGCCGGATCTAAACCCCAGGGCTTCCCCCCCCCCCGCCCTCCAGGCTGAGTTGAACGCGAATCCAATGGCCAGAGCCGCCCCTCGCCGCCGCGAACAAATTGAGGCGTCTGCAAGCAGCTTGGCTTTGAGAGGGGGTAGAAGTTGAGGCCGGAGACAAACGCTTTGGGCTGGAGTTCACACCCACACAGCCCGGCCGCCCCGCTAGTAGTGCGAAAACCAAAGCCGAGAAGGAGGATCTGTCCTGAACGACCCAGGACAGCGGAGGGAACGGCTCCGGAGTCCTGAGCTCTCCTCCTGAAGTTGTCGGTCCTGCGGCCGAGGAGGTCGAGGCAGCTTTTCGCCTTGGCTCGCCGCTACCTGAAGATCCCAAAAGTTTGTGGCGAAGCTCCCGTGGAAGGCAAGCGGGAGTGGCAAGTGAATCGCGAAGGTAGCCTAAAATGGCAGCTAGACGGTTTGAGAGGAAATTCCGCGGGGATCCAGGGATAGGACTTGGCACGTTTGGGAGCGTTGTTAATGAACCGGGCAAATCCCATTTACTTCGACGGATTTGTCGCACCGTCATCCGATTGATAGAATTGAAAAGTCTCATTTAAGCTCAGGGTCCTCCGTGACCCAGATTTGAGATTTAAAAAGAAGATTTGGCGGCTCTTCACTTAAGACCGTCAATTATATTAACGGATTAAACACCTTACTTAGTTGTTTATAATGACACCTAAAAACGCCTGGTTGTTGTTGTTGTTGTCGTTGTTTAAACAAAATAGTAGAAGCAGTTCCACCTTGGTTTGGAAAAAAATATTCCAGTTGGACTCGGAGAAGCCAGGGATGTGGTTAAGGTGGTGAAGCCTGAAGTCTCGATTTCCCCGACCAAAGACACCAGGCAAGGATCCATAAAAACAAATTCTTCTCAATCTAGCCTACTATATTATATTTCCTCTCCCCGAACTCAGAACTACGGGGAAATTTCCCTGAGCCAGCATTTGCGGGACAGCAGAAGGCAAAGAGGAGATCCAGTCTGTGCTGTTCAAATGTTTGAACTGTATTTCCCCTCCTAAAATTGGGAGAAACATTTATAATTCATTATTAGTTTTCCCCCTTCCTCCGAAAAAATATCCTCGAAGCTTTTTAAACAGAATATATACCCGCTTTTACACTACTTCCTGGCACTTTGCTTTTAACCTCTAATGTGGTTTTTATAAGTTGCGCGTCTAACACAAAAATAGGTCTCACTACATTTACTAAAAGGCTCTCCGAAGTAAACCAGAAGGAAAAAATACTTCTGAGTAAATATGGAAGGAGTTGGCTGACTTATTCGAAATCCGAGGACACGTGCAATCACCGAAAGAGTTGAATTTTTGCTTGCTTCTTCGGAAACATGTCCTGTGGTCTTTTAGTAAATGCATTTAGGATTGCACTCTACGTGAGTCACGTAGCTGAACAGTGGAATGAATCGAAGGCCGACCTTGCACATATTCGCTGCAATGAAAGCCCAATCAGTCCCATAATTTGACATCCATCCTGAGCCTGGGGAACCACAACAACCGCTGGGGAAGCTTTTCTTATATAGGACGTAGATGGATACAAATTGCTTTTCTGGCTAAAATTTGCCGGGAGGAATAGGCCGAGTGAACGATCGTTCAGTAAGACGGATTTCCATAGAAACTCTTCTCGAGTAAGCGATCTCCTTCCCCACCCCGCAACTCCCCCATTCTGGTGATTTCAATGACAGAAGTCCCCTTGCCTGAAGCGGACCTTGGAATGACCCACACTGTCTGGAGCCGGGGGGGGAGAAGCAAAGAGAGGGGGAGCAAACTGGCTTTGGGGGGAAACAGCCTCGTTCCTGAAACTCGGCTTTTTAGCGGGGGGTGAAGAGGGGAGGGAAGGGGGGAACCGAGCTGCAACGAAAGGAGAAGGCGACGCGGAGCGGGCGCGGTCTCTTTAACCAATGCGCGAAGCCCACCCTCGGAAGCTCTCGCTCGCTAAGGCCGAGAGCTCGCAGGAGGCTCCAAGCAGGCGAAGGAAAGAGCTCGGTGGACGAAATCTAGTAACCAGGAGGACGGGGGCGGGAGGGGGGGTTGAACTTTCCTAGGCGGGGTGGAGGTGGGGGCGGGGAGGGAAGGAAGGAAGGAAGGAAGGAAGGAGGAGGAGGAGGGAAGGAAAGGAAGAAAGAAAGAAGGGGCGGAGTCTTGCTTCAACTTTCAGGCGTTCGTTCCAGGGCAGGTCATTTGAATCCTGGCCACCCCAAGCGACTCGCCTGGTTTCCTCGCCCCCCACCCCCCCTGCCCCCATTCCCCGGGAAATCGGACCTGTCTGAAGCTCGGCCGTGCCTGTCCTACAGTCAGCCAAGCCGAATCTTAGTGGATTTAAAAGTAAATAATATCAATAAAGCGGACTTCGGTGGACCCCCTCCGCGGCAGCCTCTCGCTGTCATTCGCTCTAGTTCGGTGGTTTCTCCTTTCTCAGTTTGTATGAACATAAAGCCGAGAGCACGCAGGCTCCGCCTCAGCCTCCCTCTTGCTTATGGATTCCTTTAAAGGTGGGATGAATTTGGAAAGGCTTCCCGACAACCTGAGAACCCCGCAGGCGTCCCACGACATGGCTTCCAGCTTCCATTTGCAGAGGTCTTCCGAAGGCAGAGAACCCATCGAGAATTCGGCCAGCGAATCTTCGGACACCGAAGTCCCAGGTAAAGCCACCGTTTGGGGCGTTGGGCGGCCGCGGTTTACAGGAAGTAAGCAGAACAAGACTCCTGCCCTCCTCCTCCATCCCTAGCGAGCAGGCGAGAGGGTCCCCACTCAAAGCAGAAGCGCCCCGGAACCCCTTGGTTTCGCCATGGGAACGAGGGGCGGTGAGATTCGTCGCGCCCTCTCGGTTGTGGCGGAGTTTGCGCTCAAGTTTCCCAGGCTAACTGGCACTTTTATTTTTTATGTTTTTGTTTTCTTCTTCTTCTCCAAAAGACGCAGCTCTCGATTTTTTTTTAAAAAAAATGTTTATTTGTTTGTTTATTTTGCGAGCCCTTCCATTCGGGCTCCGGGTTTTCAAACTCACGGCAAGTCCTGTTCGGTTTTTTTGTTTTTTTTTGTCCGGTCTGGATAGCGTAGACGTGTAAAAGGATCTCTCTGGAGGGCCAGGGGAGGGCACCCATCAAAACTCAGGCGGGGAAGAAAAAAGGAGAAGGAGAAGAAGGAGGAGGAGGAGAAGAAGAAAAAGGTGGAGGAGAAAGGGAGGAAAGCTTCAGGCCCTGGCGAGGGAATGCGCAGACATCTTATTCCGCCAGGCGTTGCTTTCAATCCGAGATGTCTTCGTAGAGGGAGAGGCATGTTTAGGAGAGAGTTGTGTGAAAGGACACCGGCGGCAGCTTCCCTCTGTCAGCCTTATTTGCAGGTGAACGTGAGTCAATTGCCTACTCCACAAGACTTAGTTATGTATGCCGTCCAACTCTTCCGAAAAGGCCTTTGCTACGAAGAAGTGGTTCTCTTCTATTTCAGGGCAAGGGGGGGGGTTGCAAAATGTCGTCCCCCCTCCCCCCCCCTCCGCCAAATGTAAGTGCCCAGCCGTGCTCCTTGCTTGAGAAAGTTACCCCGAGTGCTCCTCCTCCTCTGCGGCTCAAATCTTGGGAAAGTTAACTCCCTAAAAATGAGTAAAAGCAACGCCTCGATGACAGACTGTAACCCCAGAGTGAATCCTTCACACTTCTCCTTTCCCAGGAACTGTGTTGTGGATGGCAACCTATAACACCTAAGAGCATTGTGCCGGATTGGTGTGCACTTTGACAGTCCTGCTTTAGTGAAGGCATCTCAAAGAGTCGAGAAAGGTGTTTGGGGAAATTAGTAGATATTTCTTTGGGAAAGGATTTAACTTTCAAATTAGGAAGAGAATCTAATTCTTCTAGGAGAGTAGAATCCAATTCTCAAACTCCAAATCATCTCTGTATTTTAATGTGACAGCTGATCTCAATAAAACTGGCCGAGTTTCCCCGAAACTGAAATAAGTTTAAGACGCCACCCTTCAAGTCAATCCCACTATTTATTGCTGAATTTAGGCTTGTGCTACCCCTCTTAATGCTTACATATTCAGTTGCATCAGTTGGAGAAACCATTTCCACAAGCAAAGAGAGGAAAGAGCGAAGCCAGCAATGCATTCCCAATAGGAAAAATTAAATAGGGAACCACCGGTAATATTTAATAGAAAGGGTCAAATTAAACAGGAGCCTGGGAATTTGAACGATAATGGGGCAATTGCTCAGAAAAACAACACCTTTGCCTCTAGATTTCCTCTGAAATAAATTTTAGGCTTGTTCACCTGGTAGGAGCGGCCCAGCAAAAAACGCAGTGCCTCCTCGCCAAGTCACGCCACAATTTCTTTTTTTAAAAAACACACCCAGCTGTGTGGTTTGCAAAATGGCAGGAGGACCACTGCAGCTGAGGGTCCTTATGGTTGTGCCAAGCTGTGGTTCCTAATGGTGAAAAGGCTTCGAGCAAGCAGCACCTTCCCTGTTTAGGCCCACCGGAGCTTAGTTTTCACTTCTTACCCGTGGAAATAAACAGTGCAAAGCCCGCCAAGTCCAAGCTGGTGGGAGTGAGCTGTGTCCGAGGAGGCCCGAGGGAGAAGGCAGCTTTTGGGGGGAGCGGGGGCGGGGGGGAGACTCCCTTGGCAGAAGAGAGTTAAAATTCACCCCCTCTTGAGGACTGATGGGGACGTAAGGTCCCTGGGGGCCTTGCCCTCTGTCTCCCTCACATTTTCCCCAAGGTCCAGCCTTAAGACAAGCCAATGCCACCAAACCTGCCCCAAGCTGAGCCCTCTTTTCTGTGGCCCTGCTAGGAAAAAAGTGAGTGTTGTACCCAGCCCTGGTGGATAGGGAGAAGAAGCTGGAAAAGGACTACAGTTTCCTTAGGCGGCAGCAGCACCAAGGCTTTCTGAACTGCTTCTCTACCCTCCTGTCTGAGCTGCGTTGAAAGAAAGAAAGCCGGGGCTTCTCCAGAACTAGTTGTCCTTTAGGGGCTACCGCCTGGGCACCAGCCCATCTCTCTGATCAGAGTCTTCTGGGAAGAAGATCAAAATCCAGGCCTTCAAAAGGAGGAGAGAATGTATTTAGGTTTTCAGTATACAGAATAGCCTCCCAAGCTGATTTATACCATGGAGTTGCCTAATACTTGATGGGATGGGGTTGTTGTTTTTTTTCCTTCCCCCAAGCAGCAGCTTGTTGTACAAGAATCCATGTGAATTTAATCTTGCCGGTGCCTGCAGTGGTCCTTGGCCACTTTTCTTTCTTTCAAGAGGCATAAGTAATTTCTGCATTTTTATGTGGCATCTGATCTTGCCGAAATTAAGCCATTGAGCTCTTCGCTCTTTTCAATTAGAAAGGCAAAGCACTTTTTGTAATCTGCTGAAATCAGGGGAACATCAAGGGCTTATTTGGGGATGGATCATGTCTGCAGTTTGACTTTTCAATATAAAAAAGGGTGTATAAATATTAATGTGGGAGGGTGTAGGTCTGTTTAAGCATATATAGTAGATGCATATGATAATAAGGTGACTTTCTTAAATGTCTGTAGAAGGAGGAAGAAAAATAATATTCTCTAAAAAAAAAAACCCTCTCACTTTCTAGAAAGACATGGCTGGAGACCCACAACTCCTTTACTACACACTTCAATTTGAGTCATGCCGTTTATTTTAAGCAGGCTATTAAAGAAAGCAAACAATGTGGATTATTAGCCAGGTCAACTGCAGAATCTTCTGCGTGGTTTTAATTATAATATATTCAAACTGCAAATGGACACACATCAAGAATATGTTCCAATACTCTTTTGAAGTACTTACATAATATCAGTTTACAAACTGATTTAGAATCGTGTGAAGATGAATGACTGTTGCTTCTCCACCATGGTACAACCTGAACTACTTCAGTAACTATTGCACAAGCAATTTAATTATAAATACTTGGACCAAAAAGACTCTGCCTTAATTCAACTTGGGAAGCATTCTTTTCCAGGTCCCATTAGACTTGCTAGAATTTATAGGCTGCAAATTGGCCAGTTTGATTATAATTTAGTTATAAAAGTATTAGCATTGAAAGACATTTAGCTGAATTGTATTAGCATTAAGAGACATTTAGCTGAATTGTCGAGGTGTTCAACTGAATATCAAGTCTTTTCAAAAGTGGTGGGTTCCACTGAATTCAGCTACACTTTTTTCAGTAGGTATGGATCTAGGCCTTAGATGGTAGAATTATCCTTCTTTGTGTTGACTCCTGATGGCTGGCTGGGTAGGTCCCTGAAGTTTCTTGGCAAGATTTGGAAAGTAGTTTTCCATGGCCTCTTTCCTAGGACTGAGAGGGATTAACTGACCCAAGGTCACCCAGCTGGCTTCATGCCCAAGGCAAGACTAGAACTCAAGAGTTTTCTGGTTTGCAGGTTTATGCCTTAGCTGCTATATCAAACTGACCGTCAGAAAAATATCTCAGAAAAACAATACCCTTACGCTCTCTAAACATTCACTTCAGTTCCACAAATAATAAGTTGCATTGATATTCCTAACTATATCTCATCCCCTCCAAAGCATAGTGGGAGAAACCTTCTGCCAATTTAACCTGGGAATTAACGTGAATCGTTTGTATCTGGAGACTGCCATGCATTTTAAAAATAGGAGCGCCCTCACATTTCTTGCACTGAAGCCTGTAAAACTTGGGGCTTGAGTGAGTCCTGATGTCTTCCCACTCCCATTTACATGAATGGTTAGATCCTGAAGGAAAGGTCATGCCAATTGACCTGTCACTTCAAACTTGTACAAACTTTAGCCGTTAGTCTACAAACACATTTTATGCTTTCTGGAGAACGTTGCATACAAATGCAATTTTTGTACTTTTGAACAGAGATAAATCCAAATTTGCAAAATATCCTTATCTCAATAGTTTAAACAAAAACGTTTTCTTAATATTATACATTTTAATTAAATATTAAAAGGGATCCTTGAAAACTCATAATGAAGGTAGAAATTCCAAATTCCCAAGGTATAGCTGCTCCTGTCCTTTCTTCCCCGTTCCTTCAGTTTAAGAGGGGGAAAAAAGTTGTTCTCTAGTCTAAGTAGTATACACTGGGAGAAGTGTATATATTGTAACCCTTGTAAGTCCTCAGCATAATAGAAAAAATGCCCCAAGACGATCAAAATGAGCAGTGAATTTCTTACTTTTTGAGACAACAAAGATTCTGATTTGTAAATGAAACTTTCCGAATTTTTCTATTAAGCGTAAAAGCATAATTTTTAAAAAGTATTTTTTTTTCCCTCTATTTCATCGCTTACTTTCTAGCTTTCTGAGTTTTCTAATGCAGAACAGCTCCAGATCATCTCTGGCCCTTGTTTCTGTAGTGACAAACCCTTCCGTTCTCCAAACGTTTTGAAACAGGGGAGCTGGTTCCAATCCAAACCTCCTTGCTGCTACTGCGAAATGGGGTATAATTTACGGGAGATTCGGGTTACAGACTTTCATATTAGTCAACTTGTTTGCAGAGGCTCGGTTGCTTGCGCCGTCTTGCGTTAAAAGGGCCTTTAATTTTTCTTCGTAATAATACTATTAATCGCACCCCAACCGATCCTTATTGTGGTCTCGATCTCCTCGGCCCACTTTCTTTCTAGAAAAGGAGCCAAGCGGCGTGCAGAAAAACGAGGAGGGGAGCGCGGACGACCCGGCGAAGAAGAAGAAGCAGAGGCGCCAAAGGACTCACTTTACCAGCCAGCAACTGCAGGAACTGGAGGCCACTTTCCAAAGGAACCGCTACCCGGACATGAGCATGCGGGAGGAGATCGCGGTGTGGACCAACCTCACGGAGCCCAGAGTCAGGGTGAGCCACCTCCGCGATCGCTCTCCAAAGCTTTCTTCTCCTCTCCTCTCCCCTCCTCCTTGCCCCACTGTCTGCAGACTATGCAAAGGTCACTCCTTAGAGCTTATTCCGCCTTAGTGCTTAGCCTTTCCCGGGTTGAGCGGGCTTTGCCTGGAAGTGAGCCCAACCCGTTCCACTGAGCAACCCCTGAATAAGTGTCTCGGAGACAGGAAAGCCAGGAGAGAAATTTGGTAGGATCCAAAGAGCTCCAAGAGTTACTTGCAGGCATCCCCCTCCTGGTTCGGATTGGGAAGGGCAAAGATCGCCGCGCGGGAGGGATGCGGGCGCGGAGGCGGCCCGCGGAACCGATCTTTGCATGAGAACAGAAGACAAAGTCGTCTTCTGCAGCCCTCTCCGTTGCAGCAACGGGCCTAAGAACCGCTGCGCTGTGTTTAAAGGGAGCCGGAGGGACGCCAGGCCCGATGGAGGCCTGATCAGGGAAAGCACAGGCCGTGTAACTTCTCCCTCGCTTTGCAAACCCCGGCTCTCGAACGCCTTCAGTTCGGGAAAAGCCCACAGAAGAAGCAAAACTAACAATTACGTGAGCAGAAGTAAGGCGTAAATCCTCTTGGTACGAGCGAAGGTTTCCCCCCTCCTCCCCCGTTTGGCAACCTGCATAGGGTTCCAATATTACCAGGCCTCGATTAGGGCACAATCAAGAGTTTATTGAATTGCTGTATAAATGCGGCCATCTCCCCACATTTTATTCGAAGAATCTCATCCCATGGAGGTTTGCTTAGAAACCAGAATCTCCAAAGCCACTTACTTTGAAGTAAGCTCAAGGATTACCGGTGCCTCCTCATTGCTTTTCAGTACATAAATATATACAGAAAAGGCTGCAAATCTGGGAGCTACTTTAAACACTCACTCACACAGAGAGGGGGGAGAGAGAGAGAGGATTAAACCCATGTTTAAACTTTGCTGAAAGGCTAGCCGCTAAAATCAGTAAACGGAGCTGTCTGTCCGCACAGCTAAATCTCCTTCATTTCACTTGGCGTCCCTTCTAAATAAGATTATTTCTTGATTAGTTGTTGGACCCTTTATTATTTTTTGTGTCCAACCCTTTGGACGCTTATTAAACGAGACTCCCAAAAATCCGTCAAAGGAAGGGACACCCAACACGTGCTCCTAAATCTCGGCTGCGCAGTTCCATGGAGGGTCAGTCCTGAATGAGGTTTTGCTCTCTTCGAAGTGGACCCTCGGCAGACATGAACGGAGCATCCAAATCGGGCTGAGATTTCATCCAGGAGGTGAACGAATCTTGAATGGCAAGCAATCTTTATCGCAATTCCTGATGGGAAAAGATGCTTTTTCAAATGGCTTGAAATGCAGTCTCTCCTGCCTTCCCTCTATGTTGAAGGAATGGCCTTGCTAAGAAAAAACGCTAACAGAGTCACAAGCCTTTTTGCTTATTTATTCATTTATTTATTTGGGAAAAGCATGATTTGCCCAAAATAGACAAAGGTCACCCAAGATTTATTGTTTCCTCTGGGTTGATTATAAATGCAGCCATTTAATAACAACAGCAATTCTGGTTCATCTTCATGGTGGACGGAAAGAGGATGCAACGCTCCTGGTGGATGAGCTTTGTGAGTGCGCTCATTTTCACAGGAAGGGGAAATGTATAAAAACACCAGATTCCCCACCCCAAAAAAAAGTCAGGTGAAGGAGGAAATTGTTTTGGTCTCGCTTCCTACTTCTGGAAACTGATAAGGAAGCTTTGGGAATGTGGATGTGTTTCTCCCCTGATTTCTATAGCCTTCTATAGACTTCTGTTGGTTCTGACTATAAATGGGAAATTTGGGGAGAAACGCAAAAGATTAGGGATACATTGATCATTTTGATACTGATAGCCAGGTAAATGGGCCAGGTTACATGAAATCCTCCAAAATTCCCATCATGACTCAAGGGCCTTCAATGGAACTATAATAGCAGGTGTTGGCTTTAACCCTGGACAAGGCCAATAGTGTAGCTATAAAACAAATGCAATATTGGGATTGATTTGACAGGCATAATCTCTCTCTCTCTCTCTCTCTCTCTCTCTCTCTCACACCCACACCCCCCCACAGACAAATATACTGGGCAGGTATACAGCCAGTCATAAGCACATTAGCAGATGTCCTGTGAGGTTACTAGGGCTAAATTTCAAAGAATTGTACCTAGTTCTGGAATGAAAAAAATTAGTCAGCAGGCTAAGTTGCTATCTTATTCATGGTAACACTGAGTACTGTCATGTTTTATGAGACTTTTATCCTACAGAGTACACAGAATAGCAGTCAGTGTGCCTTTAAAAGGGTACATAGTAGAGGTAGGAACAGACAAACTCCATTACAATCAAGGGAAAGTTGTCACATACCTATAAGCAGGATTCTGCAACATGCTCAGCTAAACTCTATTTCTTTGAAATGTAATGTTTTGTGCACTTCTAATCATTCTGATTTGTGTATTGCCATTGTGCAGATGCATCCAACTGTGAATAATACAATAAACCATGATAAAGCAAACCAGAGTTTACTCTGAGACGGACATAAAACCCAAAATTTGGGCAGAATTGTGCCCAATAATGGAAGTAAATCATAGTGAACTGAAAGGTTTTAGGTATGTTGCTTTCAGAGAGCTATATTAATTTATCTGTACAAGTGTAAGAACTGCACCAATTATTTAAAAATAACCAAGAAAGAGTAACTAAATTAAAATAATATTAAGGGGGAGGAGGAAAGACAGGTATTTGGAATATTTAGCTACTTCTTAACAAGGATACACTGATCATTTTGATACTGACAGCCAGTTTATATATATATGAATTTTTGTGCCCCTCAATTCATGCCAAGCTGAGTGTAGACGAAGATACATCACTACAATGCAATGCAGTGATGTATACTTGCATATGGACAATTGCTGGGTAATAGGTTTTGTTAAAATCAATGGATCCTCCAAATCATGGACAAGAGAAAGAATAAATTCACCAGGGGGTGGGATTATTTGAGATTCCGAAATGTTTTCTAGATAGACATGGCTGCTTGAGCTGATTGTCAGGGATTTCCTGCCTTCAATGGCAGGAATTGCTGAAGTTTGTTTCAAGGGATCCAGTGTCAGAAATAACCTGTAAGACAAACAGGATTGGCATTTTATTAGTCATTCTCTTTGCTTGTTTTGTATGCTGGATTCCTGGTTTATTGGTTTGGGGTCTCCTTCCCTCAACTTCAGTTTGCTCTATGCTTTCAGGGGGGCAAATGAATCCTACAACTTCTGAAGGTGTGGGTGTATTTAATTCCTATTGGCTTGATGAATGCAGTAGTTCTTGATTTAATAGGTTCTAAATGGAGATCACCCTAAAGATATGACAATATTCCAGAGATAAGTTATTGAGGATTCCTATAATTTATTGGGGTCCACAGGGAAAAAGATCTACTGAAGTTGTGTTATTTTAGCTTTTTTTAAATAGATCTTATTAGATTTGAAAGGTGGTCAGAGCTTTTCCACATAGATTGTTGACATCTATTTAAAATATATGAACCTCACACTCCACACCCTCAATGGGATCTACAGAAACTTACTTTGCCAAGAAGGCCTCACCAACAACACCCGCCCCCCAACAAAATGCTAGCAGAAAAGCAGAGACAAGTAGCTTTAGGCATCAGGCTGCAAGGAAATCAAGAGGTTCCTCATTATTATCATCTGCAAATTAGAACCTTGTAGCCTATTCCTGTGCCTTTCAAATTAAGATCCACCAGTTTTTCTCCTGTAGAAAAAGACAGTCTTGGATTTCAATCCTGCAGCTGCTTACTGAGTGGAAATTGGATGGGACTTAACCAGGGGTGGGATCCGACCGGTGTAACAACTGGTTTGGTTATTTACGTTTTGTGCTCGTGTGCATGTCAGCTTGCTGCCTGGACAGCTGAGCAGCGCTGCACGCAGGTGCACAGCATTTGAAAAAGCACTTATTTCCTGCTTTTTCAACCGCAGCTGTGCTGTGCAAAGCAGCTGAGGTTGAAAAAGCAGGAAATAAAGGTCAGATAAGAGCCCGGGCAGGTGGGTGGGCCAAAACAGCAGCAGACATAGAACCAGTTCTATGTCTGCTGCTCTTCAGAGCTACCGGTTCTACAGAGCTGGACAGAACCAGTAGAAACCCACCCTGGACTTAATGAGTCTGCCCAAGACTTTCCTGAAATTTTAATGGCAAAAGTCATATCAAAGTAGTTCTTCCATACTTCTATTCTATGTATTTTCTTTACTGCACTGTTTCTGTACCTTGAAGTCAGCAGAGAAATCTGAAATGCTAAGCTTAGCATTATATTTCAGCTGATTAGTTATGCTGCCTTAAAGGAAAAATAGTAAACCATCCACTCATTCCAAAGCTTACACTCTACACTGGAGGGATGGGGGGGATTCCTCTTTTAACATAGCCTTGAGGCTGCCCCTTAATGAAGCATTTTGAAACTTGCATGGCAAAGTGCTTTTGTGATAAAAGACTGGAGGGTGGGAGACTTAGTATGCTGAAAGAAGTGGCATTTTACACTGAAAGAAAAAAATAAAATAAAAACACACTTCTAATCACATTTGCCCCCCAACATCAGTGAGAAATCCCCACCTGGAGTACATCTATAGAGATACACTTCCCCAAAGTTTGCAGCAATGCACACTTTTTTTGTTAATTTTGGCACAATTCAGCCAAAGTTTGTATAATAGAGTGCAATTGATGTCATTTGCCCCATTCTCTCCATTCTCAAATTATTCCGCCTATGATCTAATTAATTGCTACAGGGTTAAAATCCTGCTGTGATCAACAGGGATGTGTTTTGTTTTTTTCACTGACGTGCCATGAGAATTAATGAGTTTGCCCTGTAAGGAAGGAGCACTTCATACAAAGTTATTGACCCTAATAAGTTAATGTGGAGGCCAGACTTGGCTTCAGTAGGGAAGGATTGCTTCCAAACTAAAGTAGGATGCTGGCTATCTTCAAGCAGAGGGTAAGCAGCCATCTGATGCTTAATTTAGATTCCTCCACCAAGAGGTTCAATCCAATAGCCCACATTCCCTCCTTCAGACCCTCCCCCCCACTGCTTATAAAATAGGGGGAAATCAATAGATTACTCCATTTCCTTCCAAATCTTAGCTCAAACTCCTCTGTAGTTGTGTTTTTCTAAAACTTTAATTTGGCCAAATATGCTAAGAGGACTTTGTTTGAAAATATCTAGAGGCAGCATTAAAATGTTTAGCCTCGGTTTCAGGAAATCCCTGTCTGGAAGTACTCTCTACGTTTTTTTTTTTCCTCTAGGAGTTGCAGCTAATTCTTCCTCCCCAACTCCTTCTCTTGCTCTTTCTTGTTGAAACTTGCATTTTTGTTTTCATTTGGTTAAACCATTCTCCAGACTGGCAAACACATTTGATCTGCAAAGAACTTTCTAAAACAGGGGACAAAATAGGCATCCACAATCCTGTGAGTTGGGCTCAGGAATTCCATAGTTGGACTTAGGAATTACATAGCCAATTAAATAACCCCTCGCTTTGTTTTTGAGAGCCAATTTAGTGTTGTGGTTAAGGCATCAGACCAGAGACTGGATGACCATGAATTCTAGTCCTGCCTTTGGCAGAAAGCCAACTGGGTGACTATGGGCCAGTCCCTTTCTCTCAGCCCTAGGAAGGAGGCAAGGGCAAACTACATCTCAAAAACTTTGTCAGGGGAAACTGCAGGGGCTTGTCCAGGTGATTTCTGAGAATCGGACATGATTCAATTGGGGGGAGTTGCACTGTAGTCCCACCAGAACTACAGAGCCACTGCTTTGTTTTCGAGAGTGCCTTTAGGAAAAATGGTATTCCCACAAAGCGGTTAGATTCCCAGTTTAGCTGTTTTTTGCTCTCAACAATAGCTTTTTGCATCTGCTTGATAGGAGTTGGCAGCCAACTCCTATCAAAATCCTAACCTGCCAGTAACGCAGGCAGTTCCACTGGCCGTATTTCCCCCAGGAATCACGTGGCTAAGGCCTACTGCTCTTAGAAGAAGTGGACCCAGTGCGATTGCAACTGCGTCCTGCCTCAGGTTACGAATGAGATATTTTTCCGGTGTTTTTGAATCCCTGGGTTTTTCATGAAAACAAATTGAAAGCCTTTCCTAAAAGATTATTTTCTCAACGATTGCACCAGCTTCTCTCCTCTGTTAGACCTCCCCAGGGCATCTAAACTGATTCCCTTTTCTAGCAGCAGAACTGTAAATACTGAACATTCAGTTGTAAAAGCAGATGCCACTTTTGGTGAAAGGCAAAAGATGCATAGGACTGGTTGGCTGTGTCTACCTTTAGGATACTTGCCTCATCCGTTTCTAATTTCCAGAAATAAGGAATTTTTGTTTGTTTGTTTTTTTAAGTTGGATAAAGCCACCAGGATCAGTCTGAGAACAGCAGTTTGGGCAATAGGTTTGGCCAGAAAGTGGTTAATGGAAGGGAAACAAGTAAATGAAATCCAAAGATCTTGAACAGGAAACAAAGGAGATGCCAAGTCAAGGCAGCAGTCTGTAAGGCTCCAATCGCAAAATGAAAAGGCCATCTCCAGAGAGAAATGCCAGCTATCCCTCTGACTAAATGCTGTCTGGGACAATCTTTATCTGCTTTGGAGATAAAGGGCAACTATTGAAAACATTGATGTCTTTTCCAAGACAGCCTATTTAAGGACAGGGGCTTTTTTTTTTAAGGTGAGAATTTCTTTCATGGCACACATCGGATTAAGCAATGGCTAGGACTGACAACTTGGAAAAGGGAACATTTGGAGGGCACCAATCTTATCCCCACTTTAAAGACTATCCTCTTCAAAGTATTAATTCTTATTAATATCAACATTAAATGGTTTTCAGGCATGTACAAGTTGTGATATCGGCAAATACCCCAAATGGACAATTAGAATGATTAGCAGCCTTTCTTACTAGACCAAAAGTACAGGTTTCTCATAGCTTACAATAAAGAAATTCCAGAATGTTGCATAGGATGAGGCTGAAAAGAAGTAGGAATATCGGTACATTTTTCCTATTAACTTCCCCAAAGCAGATTGAAATATTAATTAATATGCGTGTTTAATGTATTGAGTAATGAATAAGTTAATGCATTTTTATTATACTTTGATAGTTTTGATTTGATTGCAACCAGAGTTTTGCTTAAAGCTATCTCAGCCCCATCCATTTCATAAGGTTGTTGTTCTGGGGGAATAAAAGGAGGATATTTTTGATATCTTTCCACCTTGAATTATTCAATAACAACAACAATAATAATAGTAATAATAATAATAATAATTGCTCCAGAAATAATAAAATCTGGACTTTAAGATATACAGTAATATATAAACTGATTAGAGATGTTGAGAAAACTTCTTAACCATTCCTTGTTGCTACAGGACATTTTCAGAGAAAGCATCAGAGGGGGAGTTGGCTGAAGAGATAGTAGAAATCTAGACACAGGCAAAGAATGCTGCAACACAAAACAAAATCAATGTAACAAACTTACCCCTCATGCTTACAGTCCACCAATATAGCATATCAATAGAAGTTACCCGGTTAGCTTTACACACCAAACTTAATTTGAATCTCAAGTGGCTGAACCACAGAATGTATTTTCAGTCCCAGGTCTTGCCTTAGCTCATGAGAACAAAGATGCCCAGAATAAGATTACGTAGCTACATTGCACAACTGTGTGTATGGTCCAGGAGAAAGAATGGCTATTCAACAGATATGCAATTTAGTTTGGCACCTCTTTCAGAAAGAAAAGTAATGCTGGACAACTTTTCCATTAGGTTCCCTTCCCTTCCAAATTATTGTACCGTATTAAGTTTTCAGAAAAGATCCAGCAGGGGATTCTTTAACTAGTCAACTGAAACAGCTCTGAATCATGCCGGATCAGTTTGTAGATTGGGAATCGCTAGCCCCTGGGCTAGTGGGCAGCCTTGGAATCTTGAGAACTGGGGACAAACAATGCTATGTCTTTGTTTACTCTTCCTCAAAGACTCCTACAAAAGATTGTCTTTTTCTTGAGCAGCATTTCCAAATTGGCTGCAGCTGCTGAGTATTTTTATTTTGTATACAGATAGTAGAAGCATTCTTAGAAAAGAAGGCATACTGGAGATGGGCAGTCTACTTTGCAAAATGTCAGCAGTCAATGTGATGATTGATCTTTAGTGACAATATAGATATTCTCCATAGATCTATCCCCAATTTGGTCCTTCAGCTCTTCCAACTATACACTCTTTGCTACTGTAACAGACTCTAACCACCTTAAAGCTAGTCATCCTCTTCTTCTCTTTCTTTTAGATTAAAATAACAGTAATTAAAACTAAAGAGGAAGTGTTGCTGTGCCCACAGTGCCATGATGGGGACCCCAGTTCTGTTTGGAATCTTTAAATCAGTTCTATTAATTAATAATTGGGAAATTGCTCTCAGTTTGCCATAATGCCTAGGTAAATTTCAAGCTCCCTGTTTTTCTTGGAACCCTTCACTGTATCGTGAAATTCCCAGTTCATTACTCTGCTCTCTGTGTTGAGCTTGAAAGGAGCTCTCAGTTCTTGAAGATGCACCCCTGGTCGCCCAAAGCTTTACTCATTTCAACACTGCAACTTGGGGCAGGTGGGTAGAAAAACAGCCACACAACAAAATGTCCAACAACCACAGCAAATGATTTCCCAGTAAATCACCATTTTTATCCTGCGCCCTATAGGGAAAGGTGAAATCTCCCTCACTTCCACTCCATCGGTGAATCAGATAGTTTCCTGACCAACATTATTGCACCAAAATTATTTGCCTTTTGCCTTCTTCTAGGAAGTTTTTCCAACTTTCCAGTCTAGCCCACGCAGTAGTCTTGAAATACCCAGTAATCTTGAAATACTTGGGTAGTCTCATTTTCAAGAACCAACCAGGACCGGCCTTGCTTAGCTTCCCAAAAAAATCAGATCGTATCATGGCTTTCCCACAGTTTAAATGACAAGGTGTCTATTCCAGTACGACTTCCTAAGGTAGATGTCCTCCGGTTGTATCTAATAGATTGTCATTTTAGGATGATGGGCAGGGGAAGGGGCCACCTTGGAGAAACCCTCACCAGGCTTGCTAAATTCCACCTGGAGGGACAGCAGGGTGGACAGTGGGCGGACCCTCCCCCCTTTACCTTAGGCAGACAGGTGCTAATTTTAGGCAGACAGTCTCTCTCTCCCCCCCGTTAATGTCTTTGTCGAGAGCGGACGCGCAAGCGCAGTGCCTGCCGGTGGCCGTTTCTAAGCCGGTGGGGCCCTTTTTTTTTGCCTTCCCCCCTCAGGTCTGGTTCAAGAACCGTCGCGCGAAGTGGCGGAAGCGGGAACGCAACCAGCAGATGGACCTTTGCAAGAACGGCTACGTGCCGCAGTTCAGCGGCCTGATGCAGCCCTACGAGGACGTCTACCCGGGCTACCCGTCCAACTACTGGCACGCCAAGAGCCTGGCGCCGGCGCCGCTCTCCTCCAAGAGCTTCACCTTCTTCAACTCCATGAGCCCGCTGTCGTCGGCCCAGTCCATGTTCTCGGCGCCCAGCACGCTGCCCTCCATGAGCATGCCTTCCTCCATGGGCCCTTCGGCCGTGCCCGGCGTGGCTAACTCCAGCCTCAACAACCTGAGCGGCTCGTCCCTCAACACGGCCATGTCGACTCCCGCCTGCCCCTACGGCCCGCCGGGCTCCCCTTACAGCGTCTACAGGGACACTTGCAACTCCAGCTTGGCCAGCCTGAGGCTGAAGTCCAAGCAGCACTCGAACTTCGGCTACGGCAGCCTGCAGAGCCCCGGCTCCACTCTAAACGCCTGCCAGTACAACAGCTGACCGGCCTCCGCCTCCTGAAAAGGGACCGCGGCTGCGCTCAGGGGCAGGAAAAACGCGCCGGAGGAGGAATGGGGAGGACGAGCGGGTAGACGAGCCGTGCCTGGCGAGGAGAGAGCGAGCGAGCGAGAGAGGGACGGACCCGATCGGACCTAAAACACAGGGATGAGTTGCAATGGCTTTTTGTTGTTGTTGTTGTTATTGATATTTTTAATTTTTCTCCTCTGGATGATGCGGGTTTTGTATGCGTGTTTACTTGAACTTGCACAGGACTTTTCTTCCTTAACAATCGTCCACTTTAGACGACCAGAAGACACGGTAACGGTGGAGGCGGGCGGCTGTGTGCGTGTGGATGCGTGTGTGCGGGAGGGGAGAGGGCTGAGGGACGTTGCCGAGGAGCTCCGAGCGGCCCCTTCGGGTGGCGGTTGCCTTCGGTGAGGAAAGGAGGCGTGGCTCCGGGTTCGCTCCTTGCGGGCGGGGCGGGGCGGGGATCGTTCGACAGGGAGGGGTCGCCGGTGCCAAGCGGAAGGACGGGGCCCTCCGAGTGGGGCGAGCCCGCTTTCTCCCAGCGCTCTATTTATCTTCGCTTTTCCCTTGCGCTTCGCCGTTGAGCAGGCGGCAGTTCTCCAGTGCGTGACTCTCGACGGGATTTTGTTTCTCAAGCTGGAAGCTTGGGGGTGGGTGGGTGGTGGGTGGAGAATCACTACAAGTTGGCGGCTGAAAAGGTTCCTTTTCATACCTCTTCATTTCCTACCAAGCCTGCAGTGCGAAAATCCCTCTAGTCTCTCTTCAAAAAACAAAAACAACAACAACTATAGAGTTCCTCCCCCCGCTTCCCTTTCAGAGTCTTATCCTGATAATCAGATTATCGTCCGTCCTTATTTAAAGGAGTTTTTTTTTTTAATTTAAAAATTAAAAAGGAAAGGATTCTCGTAGAGAATCTTAGGGGAACATGTTAAGAATGCAAAGAAAAAAAGAAAAAGACAGAAAAGGAACACCAGAAAAATACTGCATCTCAAATCAAGGAGAGGAAGTGAGCTCATGGGTGGGTAAAATAAATTTGGGGTGGGGGATGAAATGACTTTGTTTTTCTCCAGCTTTGGTTTTAGATGAATCAATACAAGTACGGAACCCAAACAAGAAATCTTTAAAAAGATGTTATGTGTTAAGTGTAGATAATACTTTAAAGGATTTTTTTGTTGCAAATTTTTTAAAAATATAAAAATGATAAATATGATCTTTAAATATTAATACGCATACAAAACACATATGAAGTTTTTTCGCAGACATACTTGTTGCTTCTTCCTGTTGATACTTATTACCTGTAGATGACAAAGAAACATAATATAAAATGCACAAGGTACTTCTTTCCCAGTGTATCCCCACCTGTGGTAACCGTTATGCTGGATGTTTCAATAATGCTGTTGTGGAGGATGCAGTATACATATTGTTTTATAAGTTATGTTTTTGTGATTTTTTTTTTTGGAAAATTAAGAGCATGGGAATAAAAAAAAACCTCTTGAACCTCTTTGTCTTCCTTTCTAGCTACATTACTATCTAGACTGCCCTTCCTTAATATAGGACTCCACAGATGTGTTCAGATTATAGTTCTTATCATCCATAGCCTATATAATCAAGATGGTTGAAGACACTGGATAACCCAGCATACCTCCCATTTGATGGAAGTCCTTATTGATCTAGTTTAAAAACACACAAAACAATTTTTGATAATATTTTTCAATGATATTTTAATGCTATAATGCCATACTTTCAACACATACAGACATAAAAAGATCTCAAACCGTAAACATAGTGAGACCAGTTAAGCAGAAATAAAATGATAGTGTTCATCAAGTAAAATGATAGTTCACCAAGTAAAACACTCACTTGTTTTTATATTATTTATATTTTAAATTGTATATGTCACCCATCTTGCTGTCAAGAAACTTTCACAGTGAATCCACTAACTTGCAGTTGGAGGCCAGAATACTGACTTATCTCCTCAAGGATTTTCCCTCCACACTCAGGATGGGGGGATCCAGTTTCAAAGTAGAAAATCCAGCATTTGTCTCTGGAATGAACTTTCTAATCTCAATGGACTCCAGTTTGAATGCCCCAAAAGAACTATAGAGAAAGGTGAAGCAGAGATATTCCCGGGCAAACGGCTCCCCAGGTCCATTTTGGCATGCCTCAGATTATGCCACTTCTTTTTAGCAGAAGAATTCATAGCTAACATTTATTCCCAATGAAAAACTAAAATTTATTCCTGATGAAAAATTCATAGCTAAAATATATTCTGCATTCACACTGCTATGCTGTGCTTAACAAGAAAATACTCATGTTTTAAATTCATGTAAATCAGAATGCAAATCAGAATGTTATTCTCAAGGGAGTTGTCTATGTCTTGACACTGAGCATGCTTACTTGGGAGTACACAACCTTATGTCATAGGGAAAATAAAATACTTTAAAAGTTCAAATCACATCTGTGAATGGTCATCCTGCAATTATTAATATGGTGATAAGATGAGGAAGGAAGAGAAGGAGAAAACGCCAGGATGATTCACGGCCGCCAAGCAATTCAGTCAGGGCTAGAGGAGAAGTCGAAGTCAAGGCCTCAACCATCTGAGAGATCCAAAACAGAGTGCCTGCTTTTTTGTGTTAAGAGTGCTACGCTTTTCCATCTCTGCCAACCTTTGAAACGACACATTTACAATGCATTGAATAGATTATTCTGTGGGTTTATTTTGTTTCAAACGATATCTTTTTGTGGAGGATCTAGGTCCAAGGTTGCTCTCTCAGAGCAGACCCTTCACAATATTGCCTTGGCAATCTTTCCAAAAGGGCCCTGAGATAGGTGTGATTGTTTTTTCTGAAGGGTGTTTGGGACTGGTGGAGAAACAAAGGGAGAATCCTTTCCACGCTTTCCATTAGCCCACTCTAAACCTTACATGTCCAGGCGTCTTTTCTCCCTGGGAAGTTCTAAATGTGCTTCTTGGGATACACCCAACTGAGTCAGCATGTTTTTGCAGGCATCCTTTGGCATGCTGCACTTTCTCCACTTCTGCTGGGGAAGGCTGCAGTTTGGCTGGGGGAGGGTTTCTGGGAAGGCGTTGAAATAGGATTCTATTTTAGGGCGGTGAGTGATATGTTTGCAAATGTTTTTTAATAATAACTCTTGGTTCCATAAGCAATGAGAATCCACCTTGAAGCAGAGAGAAGGTTAAGAAAAGTATTCTGGTTAGGTTAACAGATGCATTAAGATAACAAATACAGAAAGGAAAGAGGAAGTCTTCTTCAAAAACAACCCAGGAATTCAAAAAAGCAGAACTCAAAGCAGCATCCATTTTTACCAGTTAAGCAGAAGAAAATAAAAGCACAAAGCCATGAGGAATGTGAGCAGCCTAAGTAGCAACAATAAAGGTTTCTTTCTGAACGAAATCAATTACAAAGAGGAAGCCTGCCAAAGAACTACTATAGTCCCTTTTAGACCACCCAGGTGTAAGAGAAGTACTTACAATCAGAATAAAAAGTGAATTCTTTTACTTCCACAAAAGATGCTTATTTTTCAATTAAAGACCTAAATAGGTTGCTCATAAAATAGCCTGAATTTACAGCTCTCCTTAGTTTAACATGCAAAAACACTTTTATATGCAGAGAAAATGCTAACGTTATGCAAGAGGCAATTAATGTAATGATTATTTACACAAAAGACCAATGAAAAGTTCTCTATATTTTGCTATACTTGAAATCTGTACCAAATAATGATTGCATAAATACCTGGTTAATATGCGCCCTAACCTACAAAAAAAATCTTTTCAAGAAAAAAAAATCATATTTCAACATGTAATCTGGAATTTATACTGTAGATGAAGTGAATGGTTAATTCCTTTGAAAAATGACTGTCTTTGAAGTCTTGTCCTTTCTCACTAAATTTTTGTGTTGATGGACAGCTAGTGCTACTCATATTTTAGTGCATCTTTCTATTTTGTGTCCTTCCAAATGACAACCTTCATGTGGGTCCTCCATTCACACAGATAGGAGTGTTAAGAAACACTAACTTAATCACAGATATTTCAGTCAATATGTTATCCTTGAGTTTTTCCATGAAGCACTGAAAAGTTGTTTTAGTGAAAAATAAAACCAAACTGCAGTAAATGACTTCGATAAATCAGCAAAGAACTAAAGAGAATGGGACACTTTATGGAAGATTGGTTTAGATTCATTCTAAAATCCATTCTTGAGTCCCAGAGCAATCTGTATATTCGTTAACATACATACTATAGACAAATTATAACACTACTTAAAACCAAATAGGGCAAAATTATTGAAAACCAATAATCCTAAAATAAAAAGTGACCCAGCAGTGGAAGAATGGATAATAAATAGTGAATTCTATACTTTTCTTTCCACAGAAGTAAATTCAGTAGTCCGGAAAATTTCTTGTGGGAAATGATCTTGTGGCTTCATCTTCAATTTAGTGTTGAGGATAGTGTTAAGAATGAAATACTGTATGTGACAAAATAGATTTTCTTTAATTTTAGCAAGTTGGACTGACTTGTTAACTACCTGTCCTTTGCATAAGGAAACTTTTTTTAAATGAAATCTTTATATATTTTGTAGATTTTAACTACTTGCTATCTAAGACAACTCAACATTTTGCTGGTTAAAAAAAAGAGAGATAGAAGCAAGACTTTTTGAACAAGTTGTGATCGCTTGCTTTGGATCCTCTTGTCTCTCTAAAATGAAAATGATTTCTTGTTTACCCAAAGGATATTATAAAAACAAACATAAAAAAAGCTAATTTGGAAGCCCAAAGTATATGAAGTATATCTAAGTGCACATCTACGTTACATATATCTACGTTACAGAGTATATCTGTAGTAATAAGCTTTGTGAAATTGCTGCTACCAAATATAACAACAAATTAATCATTTTATTGGGCGAAAGATTTTCTACCAAAAATCTTGCTTATAAAGCAACAAAAAGAAAAGAATAGCAGCTTTCAATGGCTATCTTTGGACAATTTTATAGACAAACAGGTGGGTGCTTGATCTATTTGGGAATAAAGTAATAATTCCCAACTTGAGGTACAGTAGCAGCTTTTTGAGACATGCAACCAGGGTGGAAGACCACCTAGCGGAAACTGGAGGAAGAATCAGCTAATAAGAGACAGCTAATGACAGACCTTGATTTAAGGCATTTGGAATGGGAATATGCTGGTGGAAAAAGGACAGGTTTAAGAAAAAAAAGTGTTAACTCTTCATGTGAAAAAACATATATTTATAATTAAACCTTCACATTTTAGCCTCACTATAGAGAAAACAAATTTATTTCCTTACGGATGAATGCATCTTCTATGTTAATAGAAGAAAACAGTTAAAACTCCATCTTTGTGAAGTCTACAACATCACATTACCATATAAATTGGAAAAAATAATTACCTAACTTCTCATCAAAAAATCATTTAACCAAGAAACTATATTAATTAAATGACTGAAGGGGGCAGCAAATCAGGAAGGAATACCATAAACTACCTCAGCATCTATCACAGGGCTGTCAAACTCCTGGCCCGCGGACCAGATGCATCATGTGTGGCCACGCCCATGCCTGGTTTAGCGAAGGGGGGGGGAAGTCCTGATTCATCACGTGACACTGCCGTGATGACGTGAGTTTGACATCCCTGATCTATCACATTGCTTGCACTGGCATACTTGCTATGGAACCTCAGCATAACTCTTATGAAATCCCAGTGTGAAAGCCACAGCAGCAGAGGTAGTATTCAGCAGGTTCTGGCCAGTTTTAGAGAACAGGTAGCGGAAATTTTGAGTAGTTGAAGAACTGGCAAATACCACCTCTGGAGTTTTTACAGTATCCTTCCCCTGCCACACCCACCAAGGCACACCCACAGAACCGGTAGTAAAAAAAGATGAATCCCACCACAGAGGCCTCTATGCCTGCAAATCTTTGTTTATGGCTCAATACTACTGTGGCTCAATGGGCCTTATTGTGCACAACCCAGGCCAGGTTGGCTGATAACAGTTTTTTACTTGGGGCTTTGCAAATCAGAAATGAAAAGTCATTATCAGAAAATTCCTCTTTCAAAACTGATCTTCTCATTGAAAACCCGCAAGAAGCATTTGTGAGCATCACCGCCATTTCATAAAATGCAGCTGAATACATTGTTTAAAAGGAAACCAAAACCAATTCCATTTGAATGAGATACATTCACTTATTACATTTATGAGCTGTCCATCTCTGAACAGTTCCTCTGAGAAGCTTACAATTAAAAGCATAAACAGAAAAATATTTTACAAAATTAAATACAGAAACAAGAAGGAAAAAAAGCAAGATTGGTATGGTGGTAGCATCTTCTCAGTTTAAACCACCAGCAACCTCCACACTGAATGCTCCCATCAGGACTCCAGGCTAACTGGCAGAGCCAGGTTTTAATGCTCTTCTGGAAGGACAGAAGGGTGGAGGCAGACCTCATCTCATATATATTACTTTATTATACATAATAATATAGCATGGTAAGTAACAGTGACTCAATCCAAAACAGATGTAGAATGAAAAAATAGTCCTTGCTATGGAGCAAACCTTAAATATTTACCTGTGATTATACTTGCTCCTATACAAGCAGAAAGTCTTTATTGAACACTTCTGCATCCACTCTTTGCTTACTCAGTAGTCTCCAAGGATGAGAATTCTTCTGCAGATACAGTTTAAGGGCACTGATTTAAAAGAAGAATATTGTGGATCAAACACCTCTGGAAATAGGAAAAAAAGCATCTGGTGCTCGCTGTACCAATTCAAACTCTCTGTATGCTTCTATTTTTGAATTATATAAATAAAATAGACTTTACTGATTAAAACAAGACTCAGTAAAGATACATTATATCCCAGTTGGCAAATAGTGTGTGAAAAAAAGAATCTGATAATTTCAAAACAGCTTGAGATTCTAACATATAAATCAACATTTACTCATTCAATTTTTGAAAATTAAATTACATGGTGATTTTGCAAAGAAAAATAGTGTTTAGCAAACAAGACTGAGAATGCATTTCCTACACACACTTTGTATCTGTCCAGTAGCAAAAGTATCTTTGGCTGCTCCAAAACATTTTATATGCCTAGAAGGCATCAAATTGCCTTGAGATATGGATAATTGATAGATGATAGATGATGGATAGATAAGATAGACAGACAGATTGCTGATACAGTAGATACCATGTTTCCCCCAAAATAAGACCCTGTCTTACATTATTTTTTCCACCCAAAAAAGGCACCAGGTCTTATTTTCGGGGGATGTCATCCACAGACTAATCTTACTTACATGCATCGCCACAGCCTCCTTTTCGCTATCAAGAGGCCTTCAGGAACTTCTGCAGCCAGCAAGGCCTTCCTGAAGACCTCTGAAGCCAATAACAGAGCTCTGGATCAATCCAGAGCTTTGTTATCAGCTACAAAGGCCTTCAGGAAAGCCTTGCAAGCCTTGCCAGCTGTAGAAGAAATGGGCTGGCAAGGCAGGTGTCAGGGTGTGTGAGCCTTGGCTACAACTGTGCAAAGGTAAGTAGTAGGGCAGCTCCACCATCCCGATCCCCCCCCCAGCTTATTTTTTAACCTGTGTACTCTGGAGTGGCCGGGATCTTAATTAGGGCTTATTTTGGTGGTAGGGCTTATATTGGGTGCCTGTGTAAAAATCAAGCTAGGTCTTACTTTCAGAGTAGGTCATTTTTTTGTTTGTGGTTTGTCATAGTATCAGCCAGATGTTTTGAATGTTTGATGTTTGATGGTATTAAAGATATTGTCATAGGGACTTCCGGTTTGAAGGGCTTCGGTGACAGACAGGAATCCACGATCGTGCGCAGTTTCTGCCTGGGCTTGCTGCTGGAGTGCCCTGAGCCGGCTGGTTTCGGGGCTAAGCCACCCCATAGAGGTGGTGAAGAGCGGGAAGACCACCAGCAGGGTTGAGGAGAGCCGCATCTCTCCTCCTCAGCTGGCCATTACTCCCTTTCCTGAAGGCAGTAGGAGCGGTGGTCAGAAATGGCCACCTCAAAGAAGTACTCAACCAGAAAAGAACGTGCAGGAGGAAGATAAGAAGTGAAAGTTTTGGCTGACCAGGCTAAGTTGAAAAAGCAACAACTAAGGTACCCTGGAATTTAAATTTTACAAGAAATAACATTGCTCCCAAAGAAGAGTCAGAAGCAGCGAAAGAAAGTGAAAAGGGGAAGGTTTGGCTTTTGTTTTTCTTCTCTCTCCTTCCTTATATTGACAATTAAGAATAAGAAATTGGAAAAATCCGCTTTGGCATCAATAGGCAATTAAGCTGAAAATATAACTAAATGCCAAAGGGACAATAAAGATTTCTGGACATTAAAACCTTTTTCTTCTATAAGCAGGAAGGGAGAGAAAAAGAATAAGGGCAGGATCTGGAAGAGGGAGGAGACTGCCTGGACTTTAAAAGAATCTAAAGTAAAATTTCAATAAGACTTCTAAAAGATACATTTTAACTGAAACTTTGCAACTAAATAGTAACCCCAGGAAGAGAAAGTGGGAAAAAAAAAGAAAGAGCAAAAAGAAACAGCTTATGGGTATTTGGATTACTTGGTGACTTTTGGATTTTTGGTTATTTGAATGACTAAAATCAATCGGGTGGTTGTTTAAAAATCTCTACAATGACATCAATTTTGGATGAATTGAAAATGGAACTTAAAAAGTACAAAGAAGATGCACAAGAAGGGAAGGGTTCTTTTGGCTTCATTTTTCAATTCTTAGAAATGGAGATTTGGAACTATGAGAAACAACAAAAAAAGACTGCAAAACAAGAAGACTGGGACAAAGAAGAAGCCATCTTTAATGAACAGGTAATTCTATGTGGGGAAGAAAAAGAAAAGCGGGGGGGAGAGAATGGAGAATTTAAGACTTAAAAAAACAACCAAAGAAAAGAAAAATAATTCAAAAAATAAGTATAATACTGGAAAGCAACAGAAAAGGGGAATACCGAAGAGGGAAATAGAGGTAGAGAGACAAAGGGATAAAAAGGGGAGAGAGAAGAAGAGAGGGAAGGAGGAAAGGAAAAGAAGTTACAAAGGTCCGGAGCAAGATATAAAGAAACAGGACTTATTTAGAGATAATGGGTGAAAATTTAACTGAAAGGGGGATTCTGTAAAGGTACATGAGATTGTGTTGTTATATTTGTAATAGAAATACTTTTAGAAAATTGGAAACAACATATGATTAGGGATAGAATGGTTAGTGTAATTTAGTGAAATGTTTGTGAATAAAGTAAATGAAATAAAATAAATGAGAAAAATGAATTAGGAAGGAATGGGAACATTTTAATTAGTCAATGTTTTATAAAATATAAGTGAAGAGGCGGGGGAATTGACTATGGAAAGTTTATAATTGTTCCCATAGAAGTATGATATTTAATTGAAAAGTAACGTGAAAATGTTAAGACTTTAATGAATATTAATATTAATGATAGAATTGAATTGAAATGGAGTGTTGTTTTAATTATTTACATTTATAATTTAAGCTTTTTTTTTTTTTTAAAGAATACTGTGTGTAGTTTAAGAGTGTACCAGGCAGAATCTGAGTGGAAGTTATATATTATATTGAGTGTTATAACTTTAGGGGAAAGATATAAAGGCGTCATACTCCAATCAGTAACTACAGGAGAAATTTTGTTTAATGAGAAAAGATAATAGACAATTGAAACAAGACAGACAAAAAATATAAATATAATGATTTAAATTGAGATGAAATAAATAAAATAAAATTGACGAAATTAGAAGAGGGGAGAAGCCATGTAGAAAATGTAAAATAGTAATAAGATATGGAATAGAATATAAAAATGAGCATGAACCTGAATTTGCGTCTGTACGAAGAAATGTAACCCGGGATTATGCTGCTTTCAAAAAAGATGTTTTAATTGTATTTCTTTCCTTTTTGTGAAAACTCAAATAAAATTTACAAAAAAAAAAAGATATTGTCATAGGATGTAAGCTTTTCCAAGTAAAGCTAACTTTTGCAATTGACTAATGATGATTTTATCAATGCCGATGGTGATTATCATTATGTTGGTGAGATATTTAGACTGGATTTGGCATTTTTCTTCGCCTCTCCAGTTATTATCATTATCATTTTGATCCTTACATTCTTTAATTTTTGCTCCTTCATGTTTTTTTAAATTACTTGCTTCTTGCTTTATTTATTTAGTTTGGCCTCAAGTCTGATCTTCCACTTTTGAGATTGAATATAATTTTGGTTTTGGTTTTCTAATTAGAATAGCTAGTTCTTCTGCAGCTACTACCTTCTACAGTAGGCAAGCTGACTGATCTGTTTGATAGACATTATTTTAATCCTTGAAAGCATCTTATTTACATCCTTCATTATAGCCACCAGATCTTTTTAGGGCATTACTTTCAATGGTGGCAGTCTTTGTCCATTCACTGGTAAGCTGCATATGCCATAATCTTCTCTGTTAATTTTTCTTGTCAGTTCACACATTTCAGTGCTGGCTTATAATGCTACTGTTATTGCTCTTCATTTTTACAGTTTATATCAGTTATTTCCTTTATATTTCAATCATTTTGTGTGGGTAATCTACAGTTAGATTCAAAGTTTTCGACTTATAGAAACTTAATAATTGAAGCCCTAACCAAGGACCTAAGAATTATTAAGATAGTGACTACTGTAAGAATATAGGCAGTTGCAAGCAGGTTGGTTTTTGTAATTGGGTATTCAGGTCTGATAAGGTCAATATTTCCAGCTATCAAGGAAGTCTTTTAGATAGTGCTCCAAGAGCTTTAGTCTCAATTGTATAACAAGGGATTTCTTTTCTTTTTTTAATTTTATTGATTTTCTATTGTTTACATTTTGTTAGTGCTTAATAAACATTGTGTTGTCTGGGTTATTTAACTGCTTAACAGTACAGGTTAGCTTCTTAATCTTCACCTCTTTTTTCCAACCACTGGTAAATTAAAGTCCATGTTTGATAATATTCTGTATCTTCAAGGGATTTCTTTTTTCATAAGGATTCAACTTCGGTATGCAAGTTCCAATATTTCATATTTTTTCAAATTGTTTTTCCACAATCCTAGCCTAACCAGGAATAATGACATCAATAAACCAGACTTTCTTCTTTTCTGTAACTGTTATTTCTGACATGTTATGAACCAGAGGCCTGTTTGTTCAGATCTTAAAGTCCAATATGATCTTAATCCCACTCATTCTCTAAAACCTTCTCAACTTGATAGCCTCAGTAGTTTTTTTTACTACCTTTGAATCCACACCTCTGGCAAAATTTTCACTGAATAATTTTGGTGATTCAGTCATGATGATACTTGTAGCAGTTTGTAGCTTGCTGCAGCCACTGATCAAATAGTCAATTGTTTCATCCTTTTCACTACAACTATGCTGTTGTTTGCTACATGTTGAAGTTTTCCTCCATGCAATTAGTTGGTAAATCTTCTTGAGAATGTGATATGAAACATTCCTTGAATAGGGGTCTTATTAATGTGACATTCTGGTGAGAGAGAAGTTCCCTGAGGATGGGCTCCAGCCCAAGTCTGAAAGCTTGGAAGACTAAACTTCTGGTCCCAGTGACTGACCCAAATAGAATCCTGCAGTTTCAAATATGTTTGCATTTCATCAATCAGTTTCTATTTCTTATTTAGTCTTTATCAAAAATTCTTTTGTTAAAAAAAGTACTTTCACCGGCTATCTTAAAGTTATTCTCCGATTTCTAAAATGCTACAAGTTGTTGAAAAAGGAGAAGCAATGATTACTAGCATTTTGCATTTTACAACTTCTCTTAATCAGAAAAAGAATTCCATGTGAACAGTTCTGGTCCAATGCCATAATATACACTTCAATAAAAATCACACACTGAGTAAAAAATATGGACAGCCTATCTCAGTGTCCTATATATGGCAACAGTTGATGCCAGATATTTCAGAACAATTATGAAATAATCCATTCCCATTCACTTATCCCTTTGACAAAGCAGAGACTTTCAAATACTTGAGTATGAAATTGCATCCCACAGTCATCTTGGCTCTCAGCCACTAAAACATTTAATCACTATGAATTTGTTTAAATATGTGTTGAATTGAATGATACAGCCTTAACAACATGCTTTGAAAGTAGGTTCCAGAAGTGCTTACAGCATGGAACATGACCTAATTATTTTAAACCTGATACTTATTCATGTCATCATGTTCACTCTGGTCCTTGATTTATAGCAGGGGAGAAATAAGAGTTCTTCATTCATGTCTTCCCTACTATTTTTGATCTTTTATGACTCTACTACATGGTTGAAATCTGATGCCTTGTCAAATGACAGTCTGTCAAACTTTCTGTGAAAACGACTCCATGTAAAAGAACTACTGAAACATGAAATCCAGCCCTATCTCTTTTTATTTTGCACTCTGTTCATAAAGTAATCAGGACATCCTGCATGTATCCAGCACTCCAACATCAGTACTTAAGATTTGACAGCAGTTTTCAAGATATATTTAAAGGTGATACTTGCCACTAACGCAAATATAAAAACAGCACAATCCTGATAAGAATGCTCAATATTTTTAAAAGCTATATTACCATGTGCCAAATAAAATAATAGAAAATATTACAGTATTACCTTTTTATTTGTTTTATAACTTCTTTATGCTCTTCAGAACCTTATATATTACCACTAATCTAAGGACTTTGGGTTGCAGTTCTATAATTATCCACTGAATTAAACAAAGCTTTACTTTGGATAGATGTGTATAGGATTGCATTGATATGGTGCAAACCTTTGCATGTTTAATTTCTAAAGGACTTACTTCCTTTAGTAAGTATTTCACATATGATGAAGCTTGACTTACAATGCTTTCTCATCATTTAATAAGTTAAGAGATGGCACTAGAAAGCCAGGCAATAAGACCACATATGATGAGCAGCAGAATCAATTTTTTTATCTACTTACAAATCTATTGGAAGGATCATGCAATTGATGCCAACAACAGCATATATATAGAAATACCTCCCCCCTCTCTCTGTGCATGTGTAATAATAGTGCAAACATTGAGGAATTAACTTCATATACTAGGATCCTAATTCTGATTTATCCCCAGCTGATATTTTTAAAAGAAAAAGAAGGTACATTGAACGGGTTCTCTGATTTGGCTCTTAGAATCAAATATAGCAATATTATTGAGAATGGCAAGGCTACTTCAATCACCTCTAAACACGTGAAAATGAAGTTCTCCAAATATTTCATCCAAAGCTCAGTATATGCCATGTAAGATTACTTTTGCAGTGGTTGAAAAGTTTGTGGTTTCTATAGATCTTAATAATGTCATCATCCCTTGTCTGGGGGAAGGATACATGGAACTTAAAAGGACAGATTGTTAAATAGAAAAGTAGAGTCTTCTCAAATTTTTCTATTGCATCAAATAGAAATTGAAAAAAAAACATGCATACATACATTCAAAAAATGAAGTGGGGAAAGCATCTTTTAATTACTGCTGTGGGAAGCCGCCTTCTTAGAAGAATATTTTAAAAAGCAAAATATTATACTTCCCTAAATGAGAAATGGAATAATGAGCAATGTAGCACTTCATGGGTTGGAAGCTCTTCTTTTTGGAGACACTAAAGGGATATTTTCCTGATGCCTCTATCAATACCTTCCCCTTTTTGCATCTACAGTTTGATCAATTTTTAATCTTTGGCGAGTAAAAATGTCTGTGTTACCCACACATATTATGGCAAAAACAGGGGATATTGTTGGAAGCCCCCCTCCTAGAAGATATTTTGAGGAATATCAAAAGGGCAGAATATGATATTTCCCTAAATGAAAAATTGAGACGCATGTTGATTTTAACAGGCAGGAAGCAGACTCGCTCTTAATAGCCCTCTCCAGGGGTGGGATTCAAATTTTTAACAACCAGTTCTGTGGGCATGGCTTAGGTGGTGGGTGTGGCTTGGTGGTCATGTGACTGGGTGGACATGGGTTGGTGGTCATGTTATTGGCTGGGTGTGGCCAACTCAATATCACTCACATCGAGGTACGCATCTCCTCACCTGGCCTCTCATGACTGTGGGGATGCTGCAACAGTTGTAAGTGCGAAAAATGGTCATAAGTCACTTTTTTCAGTGCCATTGTAACTTTGAATGGTCACTCCACACAAGCAAAGTACCAGCAAAGGAAGGGAAAAAAAACTTCAGAGACATTCTTGAGACAGGAAGTCTAATCCTGCCAAGAATAAAATAAGGGTTAATGGAGAGGCAGTTTCTGTAAGCAACACCAGAATGTTTCCTTCCTGCCTTCCTTATAGGATTAGGCCAGTAATTTCTTCTAACAACCGGTTTTCTGGACTACTTAGAATGTTAACAACCGGTTCTAGCGAATAGGTGCGAACTGGTAGAATCCCATCCCTGCCCCTCCCCCCCAGCAGATATTTTGTGCCCATTAAAGACTGGGCCAGCCTATCTACAAAACAAAAGACCTTCAGCTCCAGGATGATGGGATTAAGAAGAACAGGATAGAATAAGATTAACCCACTACCATTTAGCAGAAGACACAGAGCTCACTACATTGTACAATCTCCTAAGGGTATTTCAGTCATCGCATTATCTCAGAGCAGTCCAAACTTCAACCAAACCTGGGAGCTCAGACAAACTCCTAGGATTTGTACTTTGCCTATAGTGCCAGGTATAACCCCTACATAACCCCTACATGGCCCCATGGGAGTCTGAACAACAACCAATAGAATACATGTTCTTGCAGAGGAACGGGAAGCTCAAGTGCAAAGGTATTAAAGAGAAGGTATTAAAGCCCCTCTCTTTCAACTCCATTTTGCCAGCTGCACCAAAACCATGTGCTTGGTGGTTCTGTTCATCATCAAACCTTATTTCCAATGAGCCTCCATGTTTCTAGTGTCTTTCTCCCAGCTTAGAACTGAACCAGATAGATATTTCTTCCCACAATGCAAAATCTCAGTTTCTCAAAAGTACATGCAGTTCAAGTTAATCTTCAGCTATGTAACTTTTAACCACACAAATAGCAATCATAAATCTGTGTAAAGTATTACTGGCGTTGCTAGACTATGGCAGCATTTTTTTAAATATAGATTTTTTAAATAAAAAAGTAGTCACTGCCACCATATCCTAGGATACTATTTAAAAGCAAGCTAACAAGAAAACACACCCGGCAATACATAGTCTATCAAATCCTTTGTAAAAAGTAAAGGAGAATATTTGTGGCTCAGAGATGAAATTAGGAGTCCTTAGTGCTTTCTGAACTTGCTTGTTTTCTTGCAGACATTTCATTATTCAAACTAATTATGTTATATTATGTTATGCTTTGCAAAAAGACCCATGCACACTTGTCCTTG
The DNA here is from genome assembly GCF_049901715.1 of Pseudonaja textilis. NCBI lineage: Eukaryota > Metazoa > Chordata > Lepidosauria > Squamata > Elapidae > Pseudonaja > Pseudonaja textilis. The sequence continues at coordinate 77,931,242 of NC_141991.1, forward strand.
GAAAAAATTATATATATATATAACCCAAATTATATAATGCTTTGTTTTTCTCTCTTTTGTGGTGTTGGAAGAAATGTCCTTCTGGGTTCAGTTCCAAGTGGGGAAGAAAGACACTGGAAACATGGTAGGCTGTCCTGAAACTCTGTAAGCTGTCCTGAGTCCCAGGCTTGGTTGAGCCTTGCTGGATGATGATGTAATGAAAGGGCTTTGGGCAATTCCTATTATGGCTCTACCTGGAGAGTTTATTCTATGTTATGTAGAATAAACTGGCTCAGGCCTTAATGGCCCAGGGGGCTGAGTTTCTGCCTCTCTGAGTTTCTACTTCTCTTTTAGGGGAAATATTCTGCCTTTTTAGTATATCCTAAAATATTTCATTTTTCTAGGAGAAGGGTAGGTTATAACTTCCAACAATGGTTGAAAGAAGGAGATATCCACAGGAGAAACCCTCTTCCTAGGCTAACTCCTTCAGTCCTGGGAACATCAGGACAAGAATGAATGTTGTGGGAGAGGCAAGGATCTGCTACATGCAATATCCACATAGAGGTAAAGATAAAAAGTATTCTTACCACACACATTGTTCCCACTAATATCCTGGTCTAGTAAGAACCACTGTGAAAGTGAAAAAAAGACCAAAGGACCCATTACCATTATCTGCACAGACTTTGGAGAAATTATACTTTTTAAAAAGTGGTGTTGGAAGCAATGGTGGTATTCAGTTCGCACCCATTCAGGCAAACCAGTAGCAAGAATTTGGCATGGGTCACCAAACCAGTAGTAAGTTCTGGCTGGCCACACCCCTGACCTGGTCACCACTGGCTCGCTTGCCCCGCCCATCTAATGCTCACTCACCCCGCCCGCCTGACACTTGCCCACTAAGGTATTTCTTTTTTTTCTCCCTCCCAATTCCCTGAGGTACACCCCGCTCTCCATTTGTTGCCTTCCTGTGCCCCAGGGGAGCCTTCTGGGAGCAAAAATGCCCCCCAGGAGGCTCCCTTGAGGCCCAAAAGACCCCCAAATCGGGTGGGTGGGTGATTGCAAAAAAGCAAAAAAAAAAAGAGCCATGCCCACCCAGTCACATGGCCATGTCCACCAAGCCACGCCCACCAAGCCACGCCCACAGAACCAGTAGTAAAAAGTTTTGAATCCCACCACTGGTTGGAAGAAATATCCTTCTGGGTTCAATTCCAAGTGGGGAGAAAGACACTGGAAACATGGAGGCTGATTGCAAAGATGTTATAATGGTGGACAGGATCACATGACTTGGACCTCTTGGGTGAAGAAAAGGGAAGAGATGCTGAGAGTCCTTAGGTTTTATGCCATCTCTGGGATTTTAACTTCCTGGAGCACAGGAAGAGTATCCTGATTGGTTGCTATCAGAGGTCATAGCTAGCTCTATATGCTAAATTTGGTTGCATCTTGCTGGGTGATGGAAGGAAGGGCAATGAAATGGCTCTGCCTGAAGAAGGTTGATCTTTGTTATGTAGAATAGACTGACCCAAGCCTTAATGGCCCATTAACAAAAGGGGGGGCTGAGTTTCTGCCTCTCTGAGTTTCTAGTTCTCTTTTAAGGGAAATATTCTGCCTTTTTACTATATCCTAAAATATTTCATTTTTCTAGGAGTAGGGTGGGTTTTAACTTCTAATAGTGGACTGACCATGTCCTATTCTCAGAGTAAGCACTGGGTCCTGACAACTCTGATGATCCTATTCCACTATCTCTTATTAAATGAGGGAAAGGTTGTTCTGCATTAGCTCCAAACAAAGCTTCCCATACTGTATTCATGATTTGTGAAACAGCAGTTGAGTAGACTAAGTAGTTAGAAGAATCCACTCTTGAAAACAACATAAGCTTGCCTTTTTGTTTAAGTATGTTGGAATTGGCCTTTAATCCAGGGCTACTTTCTTGAGGTGAGGGGTCCTAGCAGGTCTTTCCTGTATTGGGATGTTGCAACGTCCTTCCTTTTGGCCAAGGAGCAAATGGCTGTCATGTGGGAAATTGGATCTCATGTTCCCATTGGACCTCTTCAATGACATGACATAACAGAAGAAAGAAAATATTTAAATTTTGAGAAAGCAGATTTCAACTGGACGTCTGGAAGAATTTCAAAATAGAAAGAACTCTTCAACAATTAAACAGACTATCTCAAGAAGTGGTGAGCTGTCCTTCAGCAGAAGTTGTTTTTTTTTTAAGGATGAATACAATTGACAAGTAGCTTTCTGTTCTCTGCAAAGGTGGTATAGATACTAGTCTAAGGTATCTTCTGACTTTCACATGCTGCAATTTTATGAGAAAGCACCTGGTGTATATTATAATTTAACTATTTTAGAACATAGAATGACAAGATTTTGGACATTAGACCAGAGCTATGATTGTCCATGCCACATTTTCCAATAAGAACAGCTCTATTTCCAAAAACTGTGAGTGGTGATCTTGCAAACTTTATTTCGACTTCCAGTGTGCCACAAGCATGTTGTTTTCATTCCAGAGATGAACAACTAAAAGTTCAGCCTTGTGTATCAGCATTTGGGTCTCCTTTGAAGAGGAGAGAGACCTTTCCATTTGAAAGTGTCATAAAACTGGGAATAAACCCTAAAAGCTTTCAGATCAGTGAAGTATTAAGAGGCAAACCAGATCAGGGAAGAATAGATTTATCACATGACACTGTTGCTGATTCAGTAGGACAACACTAAGAAGAAAAAAGCAAAGAATAGCATGTAGAATTCCAATAATTTGCCAGTGTTTGGAGGAAAGGCCTTTGAGAAACACTTAGAGAAGGATCATAAATTTGTCTTAAGATACACCTAAAGATCTTTGAGCTCACAATATACATTGCTACGTAGAGCTCCCAGCCAGAAAGATGCATTAAAATGTCCTTACCAATCAGGTTGAAGCCCATTTCAATTTGACTAATAAAAGCAGAAACAGAAACCAGAAACCAGCAAGTCCTTGTCAACAGCAACAAAAGATGGCCACTTAGTGAAAAATCTCAAAGCTGTCTATTGTTTGATAGATGACCCTGAAAGACTCCTAGTTAGTGCAATTAAGTGAGTTGGATGGGGTGGGGGTGGAGTTCGACTTAAATTTGAGATTTACCAAACTGAGAAGGGAGAGAAGATGTTTGTCCCTCAATCCAAGCTCAAAGTCTGGAGTGTGTGTGTGTGTGTGTGTGTGTGTGTGTTTCAGAAAAGATTAAATTTCACCTTGCAGGATTATGGAGAGGACTTTTAGGGGCTCCTTTCTGGGGGAAAACAAAGCAAAGCAGCTGGAGGGATTAGGCCAAGCTGCATTTTCAAAGGGATTCAATTTAGCTCCAACAAGACATTGTACCTGAATCCTACCCCCAAAAAAATTGCAAAACAAAATAAAAAGGTACAACCACTGTCCTTCAGTGGAAGTATCTTTAACAAAAGGACAAATTCAGCTTGCTTTTACAATCTCTTGCCCCATCTCCGCCCTAAAAAATAACATAAGAATCCTGACATGGCTGCATCAAGGTCTTGCAGCTCTTACTTATCTTTTCAAAGGGTCGCCCACCAGTTATCAGATGGTTTTCTATTTTTGTTTTGCATAAATACAAAAACTACAAAAAGAGATGAAAGCTCTCGTGTATTGTGTAATCAAAAAGGGAAGGAAGTACGCCACTTACTACATTCCTGTGACAGTTAATATTGTTTTCCATTGGGTCAATTGGAAAACAGGCAAAAAAATCACCTCATAGTAGTCTAGTAAACAGATTGCAAGGGAATAAGTTCCCTTCCTTTCCTCCCCTACCAGCTGCTTGGTTAATAATCATGACAATGGGCACTTCCTCACAGCCCCCTTAATATGCATTCTTTCTGTCTTTGAATGGGCAGACAAGTACGTCAACATAATTTGCCCTATCCTCATAGCTGAGCTTTACAGTTTCTCAACAATGAGGATGGGGAAGGGGCACTTTCTCAGGATTTAATTTTCAAGCAGTTATGCTCCCACCCAGTCACCTATCAGCAGAAAAAGCAACCACCAATCAGGCTGCATTGTTGGGCGTTTCCCTTCTTGACCGTGTGAGCAATGATACAGTCCGGCAGCTGATGGGCACTGCATAAATATGAGAAAATGTTGGGAAAGCATCAACAGTGGTATGACCACATTCTATGAGCAGCATTCCCCATTGTCACCTGCATCACATACCACTTTAAGATTGATGGAAAACACCATCATGGAAAAACAAAGCAAAGATGGCAAGACACAATTAACAGTGGTGGGATTAAAAAAAAAAATACTACCAGTTCTGTTGGGTGTGGCTTGGTGGGCATGGCATGATTGGTGGGAGTGGCAGGGGAAGATTACTGCAAAATCCCCATTCCCCACTAACCTGCTTTCCAGCTCTGTTCTCCTATGCAGGGCAACAAAAGAAGACCCAGCCGATCAGCTGGGACTTGGGAGGCAGAGAATAGATGTGGGGGGGCAGTCAGAGGTGGTATTTGCAGGTTCTCCAAACTACTCAAAATTTCCACTACCAGTTCTCCAAGGCCAGTCAGAACCTCCTGAATACCACCTCTGACAAATAACACAGACATGAAAATCATCCAATTGCTATGTTTCATTGCATGAAATGGCATTTGTTGGTCTAAAAAGCAGACCTTGAATCTGTGGGAAAATGCTAAGATAAATTAGAAGCCTATTTAGTGGTTTAACCAGTCTAGAAAGCTGGAGACTATGAATTCTAGTCCCCCTTAGTTATGAAAGCCAAGTGGGCGACCCTGGGTGACTCCCTCTCTCTCTCAGCTCAACTCACTTCACAGGATTGTTGTGGGGAAAACAGGAGGAGGAAAGTGTGTTAGAAATGTTCACAACCTCAAGTTTGTGTAAAAATAATAAAGGAAACAAATAAAGAAATAAATAATGTGAGGTGAGATGAGATGAGATGAGATGAGATGAGATTGGAAAATTCTACATGCATTCTCCTCTTCACCCCCTGGCTTCCAATGCCCATCAGTCAGTGACCTAGATTTCTCCCTTACTGGCCTTCCGGATCAATAGTCCTCTTTCAAAAAAGTAAAAGAAAAAACAAAAACTGTCTGGTTTGGTTCTGCAACCCAACAGGACAGACAAAGACTTCAGAGGATAATTAGGACTGCAGACAAAACAAGTGCTATCAACCTGCCTTTAGTCGAAGACCTGTATACTGCATGAGTCAAAAAGAGGGCTGTGAAAATATTTACAGACCCTTCACATCCCAGACATAAACTGTTTCAACTCCTTCCCTCAAGACGACGGTATAGAGCACTGCACACCAGAACAACTAGATACAAGAACAGTTTTTCCCCAAAAGCCATCACTCCATTAAACAAATAATTCCCTCAACACTGTTCAACTATTACAAAGTCTGCACTACTATTACTATTAATCTTCTCATCACTTCTTATCACCCATTGCCTTCCACTTGCGACTGTAACTTTGTCATTTGTATCCTTACGATCTATATTGACTGTTTCCTATTATGATTTGATTGCTTATTGTACCCCATGATTATCATTAAGTGTTGTATCTTATGATTCTTGACTCTTGACGAATGTATCTTTTCTTTTATGTACACTGAGAGCATTTGCACCAAGACAAATTCCTTGTGTGCCCAATCACACTTGGCCAATAAAGAATTCTATTCTATTCTAAAAGCATGACTTGTCATTTGGGATAGATCAGGTCACAATTTTCTTCTGCTTCAACTGAGTCTCCTCATAGGTCCCATCAAATCAAGCAGATTTGATTCAATTGTAGGACAATTCTGGGATACTGCCAGCCCTATATCATATATATGGCAAATAAACACAGAGTTCAGTGCGAGGCAAGAGGATAGGAAATTGCTATTCTCATGCTAAATAAAAATGTATTCCAGAAGACAGATAGATCCATTATATTAAAAAAAAACCAACCTTGTACTGTCATCTAGGAAGGAGTTCACAGACAGATTGACTTATCTCCTTCCTGCTTCCTTCACGGTCCCCTCCTAAACCTATCAACCAGATCTTTTTTTTTTTTCATGCTCATCAGTCTCCTAGAATTCATCAGTCCTGTTTAGAATGACCCATGCTTTTCTAGGGGAAGATGTGACAGAAATTGGTTATCAGGCTAATGTGATTTGATGGAAGACATCTGGAAAATAAAATCATTTATATTTGGTGGCTGCCAGATGCCACTTGAGTAACTCTAATGAAGACAACAGAGGCAATCCAAGGACAACAAACCAAATAATCCTGTGAATAAGGTCATCTGAGCCCTCAGGATCATCACTTATGGATTGCATGTTTGCCCTATCTAGTTATTGAAAACTGTCCTTGGGAGAGAGGATAGTATTACCTGTCTTGAAGAAGTAATCATCATTCACCCAACTGTTTTAAAGAGGCATCAGCCTATCTCTATCTTCCTGGGGAATCTTGAGAAGAAGTGGTGGCACTGCAATTTCAGAGAACCCTGGCTGAAACAGTTACCTCGATTACCAAGATTACCAAGTCTTCTCTGTAGCTTCCTCCAGTCCTTTTTTGGAAAGTATACCTCTAACCCTGCTTTTGTTCCACAGAAGAATCACAACCTTACTTGCAAGATAGTTGGACAGTTTCTGAAAAAAACTGTGTCAGATTATAAAAAGAACCGCATGAATAGATTATTTGTGTGCTATTTTATTCCTGTACTTTTCTTGTTACTGTTTTTTTAAATCACATTGTTGTACTGAAGATTTTCTGTATTCTCTACAGAGGTAGATAAACTCAACAAAACATCAACACAAAGTATTTATTATTGGTTCATCAGGTATCTTCATGACTCACATTTGTGACGAAGTTCTTCTTTATGTCCAATTCCTTTGCATATCTGATTTATAGAGAATACAGAAAAGTAAAAGATGGTTATTTGTATTCCTAAAGCCCAAGAATAGTAAAAGGATTGCTTAATTTGAATTCCTGATGCCAAAAGAGTATTAAAAAGTAAAAAGATGTATCTGAATGTGAAATTTGAATTTCTGTGTTAAAGACAAAGATATATCGAAACCAAGAATGCCATTCCAGCCTAAAAGGTCGCCAGCAATCAGTACACTTTCGCTAGGACACCCTAAATGGCCGCCAACAACCACCAGACGTCCACTAAGAGACTCTACACAGGCATATGCCTCCGCAACACACTTTCCAACAGCTTCCCGACACCCTTTCACACCATGGAAGCAAGAGTACCATTCCAATCCTAAAAGGCTGCCAGAAGCGACTACCAGACTTTCACCTTTGCCACCAAGAGTACACCCTAAAAGGCTGCCACAGACTTGCACCAAGAGGCTGAACTTGCAGATTGAACCTCAAGCTTTGCATGCTTTGCTTTGTTTGATGCTTTAATACTGTTGACTGTTTCTCTTAGTTATATAGTTAACTGTTTATCTTAGTTATATAGTTATATGCTATTCATAGTATTACTGTTTACTGATTATCTTAATTTATAGTTAATTTTTTTTCCTCTTCTCTTAATAGTGGAATTCCCAATTCCAGGTGAGGAGTGTGCTGTCCCAGCCAGTCTATGGGAATTGGATAGTTACTTAGGAATTATGAGCTGTCCCCTTAAGGGAATGCATCATGGTAAATGTAGTTAAAGGTATCCTGGGAAATGTAGTTCATGTCATGTGGCCACATCTGTAGTCCCGATTGGTCACTAATTTGACCCTTGATGGGTTGGGGGATTTTTCCTCACTTTTGCCTGAATTCCCTAACTCATGGCAGCTGCATTCTATCGCTATGAGATGGGTTAGGAGATAACCATCTTTTACCTACAAATCAGATATGCAAAGGAATTGGACATAAAGAAGAACATAACAAATGTGAGTTATGAAGATACCTGATGAACCAATAATAAATACTTTGTATTGATGTTTTGTTGAATTTATCTACCTCTGTAGAGAATACAGAAAAGAAGAGTTATTCTGATTGCAGCACTCCTAGTAAAAAAAAGCAAAACAACACTGAAAAGGCTGTGCAAGTCAGGAATCTAGTCTCTCACAGACCAGATCAAAATGTTCACATCCTGCAATCAGATGGGAAGGCAGAATGGTCACCTGCAGATCTAGACAGCCAGAAGGCACCCCAGCCTTATCATTGTGGCTTCATAAATTGTTTATGTAGCAAGTATTGATAGAAGATAACAGAAGAGCTAAATTTATTTAAAATTGGTAGAACAGCTAAATGTTAGTACTGTTGCAGCAAATTGGGGAAATAGATGAGGATATGTCGTTTATCAAGTTCACTGGATTATCAAGTCTGAACAAGTCCTTTATCAAGATCATCAGAATAGGAGGATGAGCCCCTTAGCCAGATCCTATGGAATCTTAGTACAATAGAATTCCATTGGCCACCTAAACCAGGGTCTCCAACCTTGGCAACTTTAAGACTTGTGGACTTCAACTCCCAGAATTCTGGGAGTTGAAGTCCACAAGTCTTAAAGTTGCCAAGGTTGGAGACCCCTGACTTAGACCATTAAGCAATAGTAATAGCACTTAGATTTATATACCGCTTCACAGTGCTTTTCACAGCCCTCTCTAAGCAGTTTACAGAGTCAGCCTATTGCTCCCAACAATCTTTTACCCACCTCAGAAGGATGGAAGACTGAGTCAACCTTGAGCCTGGTGAGATTCAATTTGCCAAATTGCAGTCAGCTGGCAGTCAGCAGAAGTAGCCTGCAGCACTGCAGTCTAACCACTGCTCTTAAATCCAAGCCTTTGCTTAATCCAAATTAAAGCAAAGTATAAACATAAGGTATATTTGGCAAATATGATTCCAGCCTCCTCTTGAAGACAGCAATGGAGAAGAATAGGATTGATTGGGCTGGTTAAATAATGTTGCAATGTCACTTTGCTAATGGGCTTTCCTTCTAAAAAACAAAATACAAAACAATGAAGCCTTACCAAGTTTCCTCATTTATCCTTAGACTAAGTTACTGTGCTGCACTGGTTTCTTAGTCACTTTATTATCATAGTCTGTTGTTCACTACAGACCTTGGAAAATGGGACACTTGATCAGATGTCTTCTCTCATTCAGTGCCTCATTAGGCACAAATTACAGAGCTGATACTATTCCTGACTAAGGAAGTGTTGACACCTGTGGTTTACCCAAGTGTCAAAAAATATTTGGCAGCCATTCTCAACTCTTATGTTGTCAGAAAATAGAGACTTTCTGTGGTACATTTTCCAATGTCAGCACAGTCTGAATATAAAGGCAGCAACTGATATACTTTCTAAACCACTGTGGTTGCCTACAGACTGTCCTTGAGAGAGTTATGATGTAGTGCTGGGGAGAGATAGTGAGCATTTGGCCATGCTATTACCTGGAGTAGACTCCACTTAAGAGGAACCATAACTAACTAAATGTGTTAGAGCACTTAATACCTTCTCCATCCCCCTATTCAAGAATGTCAAAACCACACTTGCTTAGAGGGGGTTGTGTCTTTCAGACCTGATACTTAATACCTAGCAGCTGGCTCCTGGCTAATAGCAGGAGAAAATTTAGGAAGTTAACATGTGGGAACAATCCCAGCTAGAATGAGCAAGAAAAAAATGGAACTAGTTAATCAGGCTTAGTATAGGATCCTTTGGAATAGGAAGAGGAAAAACTATATTCCTGTTAATCTGCTGAAGGATTTCTTGCCATATTATCATCTCTTGACTGTCATCTGAAATTACAAAATCCTTGGAATGAGACAAGATTAGCAATGTCTGATGAATTAGATTTCAGATCTCTATTTTATGAGATTAAAATGCAGCACTGTATTTAACTTGCTAAGGGGAGAGAAAGTTCAAAGGGGGACATTGATTTGCACTTTACCGAGCTACAAAAAAATAGTAGTAATCACAAGGGAAAAGTAACTGGAAAATCTCCTCTAACTTTCTTTCGTCTGTATTTTTTTATAACTGTAACTATTCCTATTCTACACTTGGTCTAAAATTGGTCACCACCATAATCACTGTTTTTCAAGATGCAATTATTCCTTTCATACATAACTTTTTCAAACTTTTGCCCTAGAAATCAGTGCCAGTAGTACCATTGCTTAATAGTTCATGGTTACAATTCAGTGGTCTAATTTCTGAAGCTGTAGGGTTCCCCCAAAGATACAAGGAGTTTGAGAAACTCCATGCAGCTCTCCAATTGTATGTTGCTCACCTTCATTTTCCAAGAATCACTAAAAATTGTTTTCCCCCTGCTGAAATTAAAAACAAAATGTTTAGTCTTGAACCATATCAAGTCCAAAATTATAAGATATAAGCTGATCAATAGTATATAAAATATTTATTTTAATTTTAATTCAGTCATGTCTACAATTAACAATACTAAGCAGTCTCCATTACCAGTCTAATGTAACCCCAAGTTAAACCTGGAAAATCATGAACATTTCTTTGAAGCTCATATGTGATTTAATAAGATATTTTAGGGAAAACGTTTTCTTTAATGAATTAAAACACAATAGTAAATCCGACTTTTGAATGATTCCATGAAGCATTCATCTCTTAGTTTTTAAGCATGTCAGCCAACACCTATTTAAAATACTCAGATAGGTTGTTGTTAACACATTTAAACATGCTAGTTTAACTTCAGATATAATCTTTTTTATAGGATTATATCCTATAGAAGCCTTTCTATAGGATTATACTATAGCCTATAGCATTATGAATATTCATCTTAGGAGTTTCCATACAAATATCTATAGCTGGCTGAAGAATCAAATGAACATGAGTATTGTAATTCCTGCCCAAATTATTTGCCAAAAATATAAAACAATAGTTTGAAGAGCACTAGGCTCTTTGTTATTTCAGAATGGCTTTTCTCAATTCATTTTTTTAAATTTTTGTCTTGTTTACAGAATTGCAAAGAGCCTTGCACATAATTTTTTTGTGTTTTATTGGACCACCCATACCAATAAGTTGGTCATGATGTAATGTACTTGGACCTCTATATGACTATCCCATTTATGTCAGCTTCTTTTTCCTTCCAAACATCACTAACCACTGTGGTTGTGGTTAACAAGTGTTTAAGGGTTCAATGTAGTTCCATTTAATAACTCATTCAAAACAACCAGCATTCATGCTTTCAAACACATCAGATATTCATTGACATGATTTCTCTGGATTTCTGTAATGATGGGGGTGGGATCCTATGATCTGCAATGCTGATTAATCTAAAAGAAGATATAATTTGAAAATAGAAGCCTTTCAAACGTTTTATGACAAAATAAAAATAGATGTTCAAGAATGATTCTTTTAAAAAAAGATCTGCAGCTGAGAGCCACAAGAATGGACTGATCATTTATTGACATCATAAGAAGTCACAAGGGAGGAATGGACAGGATAAGTTCCTCCTAACTTTCAAGGTATGCTAATTTGAGGTTTAATACACTCTATCCTTCCTTCCTTCCTTCCTTCTTCCCTCCCTCCCTCCCTCTCTCCCTCCCTTCTTCCTTTTCCACAGTAGTGGGAAAGTTTGCTGCAAGTACTTATAACTATCCCTTAGTGACCATTCAAAAGATACAATGGTACAGAAAAAAAATGACTTATGACTGTTTTTTATACTTATAACCATTGTGGCATCCCTGTGGTCATGTAATCCAAATCCAGACACTTTGCAACTGGCATGTATTTAAGACAGTTGTAATATCCTTGGGTCTTATGATCACCTTTTGCAACCTTCTGGCTAGCAAAGTCAATGAGGAAACCAGATTCACTTAACAACCATCTTAACTAACTTAATAGCAGCAGTGATTCACTCAATAACTGTGGCAAGAAAGTTGTAAAATGGGGCAAAATTCACTTAACCAATGTCTTCCTTAGCAGTGGAAATTTTGGGCTCAGTTGTGGTTGTATGTTTAGGACTACCTGTATTAAATCTTGGCAGCAATCCAGGAAGGGAGTCCGTGGACTCCAAAAAAGATAGAGCGGGGAAGTCAAGGCATGCAGGCCAGAAGTCATACCCACGTGCTCACAAGGACCAATCTGAGCGAGTGATGACCATTTCATCTGTTCAGCATTACTCTGTTTCTTCCCCACCCTCCAGAAGATCCTAAAAAAGGAAAGAAACCTCCAACACATTTCTGAAGCATTATACAGTACTTCTGCTTTGGGTCTTTAGGTTTAAATGGATTATCCGGATTATAGGATAATGGCTGAAAGTGAGACAAAACATAAGATGAGAAGTAAAGGGTAAAATTTTCATTTGGGCGCTCAGTAGATATAACACAATGAACTCCTGGTTAGGATTATATTATCTGGACCTGAGAATTAATATTACTTGGTTTGGCTTCTATTTTTTGTGTTTAAATCTAGTACAACATGTCAAAATATCTCCAGGGATCTTAATATAAATGTTATCTAGTTTCCCACAATATCTGTTTTTCACTTACTCAAGAATTTATATGTTTCACTGAAGGAACTAAGTAGGACTGAATAAACAGGTAGAACTTATATTTTCAGCAATAGAAAATGAAAATCTGATCTTGGAAAGATCCTAACTTCAATCAAAATCCTTTTTTAATTTGATAAGAACCATTGTGCAAGTTTCCAGTCCGCTCCAATAGTTGATATGTATATCATTTAATAAGTCATATTTGTTCATGTCATATTTTCCTTTTCCTTCCCTCTCACTTTTTTTCTTTTCCTTTTTAAACCTATCACACTTGGTGAAAAGGTCTTGAGAAAACTGAAACTGTATGATGCTTCATCACTTTGATATAACCTTTACAGAACATACCTTTACAATAACAAGCTGGAAGGGACTTTGAAGGTCTTGTAGTCCAACCTGCTACTCAAGCAGTAGACCCTATACCATTCCAGACAAATGGCTGTCCAATCTCTTCTTTAAAGTGTTGGAGCGCTGGAGGCAAGTCATTCCACTGATTAATACCTATATTAATTACTTTTATACAGATTTTGGATTTTCCTTCTTACAACCAGTGCTGCTTTTCTAAAGGAGGAAAAATTATAGGAATGAGCTATTTTTTTTTAAAAAAAGTACTATGCTTCTGAAAGTTATAGCTGCAGTAAGGCTCATTCAATAGGAGGTAGGTTTTTCAATATAATTCCCATAGTAAATGCAATGTACATTCAGTTCAAATTTTTCCATACATTCATATGGAAGCAATTAAACCTATAGTTTTTCACAAACAATATATCCACAATATATGGAAATAGGACTCTGACTAGCATCTCAATCATCTATATCTATCTATCTATCTATCTATATCACCTATCATCTATCTATCATTATCTATTTATCTTTATCCATCTATCTCCTTTGCCTCATAACTGGCATGCTTCTAAAAATAATCACAAATCCTTTACAGCAAATTTAAATCTAGTTATATCAGTTCAATTCAAGGGAACTATTTTTTTTATGTTGAACATCACCATCGTTTTACCAAAACAGCCAACCTATGCATAAACAAAGAACACTAAAATTCCATGAAAGTAAGCTAATTGGACTTTGCCTGAAGGCCAGGTAAAGATAAGAGAAGAAACATCCTTCAATAATGGGGAGATGTTTAAAAAATGGGACATGGTAGGATAATTTGTTTGACAAGCATTGTGTTGGTGAAATAACTAAGATCAAGGGCAAAGGGTAAAAACTTCAAAGAAAGAGAGCAGATATGGTAGTTTCAAGGCACTTTTAAGCAGCTTTAATTCTACTCAGAGAGTATTAATAAGATTTTTCAGCATAGGAGAGATACTAGCTCTGGATTGCACATACCCAGATGATCACTAGATGATCATACTACCAACAAGATATAGAAAACTGGCTTTTTAAACTCCTTATTCCAAGAGACATGTCCACTCCACCTCAGTTATCTTTGCAATAATCTCATTTTATAGGCTGGAAGTACTGGGTTGTAAAATGGCTAAAGTTTTTTTAAAAAAATCCTAAATTCATGCCTGAAAATAAGGCAAAGCCTACTGACTTCTCCATCCACACGAAATTTTAAACTGCGAGACAGAACAACTTCAATGAGTGTTTCCACATAAGAGAATAACAGAGTTGGAAGGTATCTTGCTAAGGTTTTCTAGTCCAATCTCCTGCTCCAATAGGAAACTTTTTCAGACAAATGATTGTCTAATCTGTTCTTGTAAAGAGAAAAAAAAGGAGGAAATGCATGGAAAAATGCAATAATTTTAATATTGGAAGCATGGCTCCTCTGGAGGCTCTCGGAATCACTTAAATTCTCATTCATTTCAAATACACACATTTAAAAGACATCTATGTGCTATTTGGCTCCTGCTCTATCAATGAATTCAATGAATAGAAAGCCAATCAGCAGGACAAGGAACGTCATATCTCTATCAAAGCATTCATATCTGAACAGCAGTAAAGAATCATCAGCTATGCTTCTTGTAGAAACCTTATTGGAAAAAAGAAAAGCATTCTTGTTGGAAAGAAGAAAATTAAACATGGCTGCATTGAAACACTGCTCTCCAGTCCCAAAGTCAGTAGAGAAGCAAGCCAGCATAAATTGCTCTGCTCTCCCCCGTGAAGCCCTTTCTACCTCACCACACAAGGCAAGCAAGTGGTATTGTCCCTAAACTTTTAGTTTGCCTTAAGACCATATTCAGAAAGACAGTTCATCAGCCATTTTGTTGCTGTATCAGCTCACCTTGATCACAAACTTCCTAATAGCATTTATTTGTTTAAATGATTTATATATCTCGTTATAACAGTATATCTCATGGCAATGGCTCTGGGCAGCATAGCAAGATTAAAACTACAAATAAAACCCAACAATCCAAATATTAAATCATTGCAAATACAAAAGGTATAAGAAAAACTAATCAACCCACAGAGCTCGCTCTACCTACCTGCCAAATGCTTTGGGGAACAGATAGGTCTTTAAAACCTTACCAAGGCCAACAGGTTGGATCATTTGGATCTCTGGAGGGATGCTGTTCCACAGGTCAGGTTTTGCAATAGAGAAGGAATGATTCCTGGCTCCAGAAGACAATATTGCTTAGGGGAAAAGGCCCAGAGCTTTCACATCCTCTCAGTTCTGCCAGGGCATGGCGAAATGATTGAAGACAAGTAGTCCCCAAAATACCCCAAACCTGCCCATAGTGAGCTTTATAGGTAATAACCACACCTTGAATCATACTTGGAAGCCCATTGGGAGTCAGTGCAGCTTAAAGAGCCCCATTAAACTTTCTCATAGCAAGCAATTACAGGGAAGAACTTTACTTAGACATGGAGCCCAGCAGAGAGTCCTCCTTAGATAACAACTCAGGAGAAACTCTTGGGTTAATTGACCTGAGCAATCTCAAACCCAGATTGCTGGACAGATTTCCCTCGAGAATGCATTATGGCAAACACCCTAAAATTGTTATTTCCTTATGCATCCCTTGCCTTTACAGTAAACTCCCATTAAACACATATAGATCACGGCTACACCCATGAGGAGCAGAGGTGGTATTCAGCAGGTTCTGACCAGTTCTGGAGAACCTGTAGTGGAAATTTTGAGTAGTTTAGAGAACCGGCAAATACCACCTCTGACTGGAGATTTTACAGTATCCTTCCCCTGCCACACCCACCAAGCCACGCCCACAGAACTGGTAGTAAAAAAAATTGAATCCCACCGCTGATGAGGAGACACTGGAGAGAAGGTTAGAGGCCATCATCAAGAACATCTTTCTTAGTTTCTTCCTCCAGCTGTACTCTAAAGTAAATAATATTATGCACATAATATAATATAATAATATTATGCATATAATCATGAGGAATCAAGTAGAAACTTAAGGCTTGGAATTCATAAATTGGTATAGGCCATTGAAACTTGCCTACTGTTACATGGTGCATTATTTCTTTATTTTAGTTCCTTGGAGTTCTTACTGTCAACTTTTCACTAAAAAAAACAAAATTCTGCTGTCTAATCAACTTTGTTTCTTCATTTTTCTTCAACCAGGCATTCACTCTCCCATACACAAAGCAAGTAGAAACCAGAACCCATCAGGTCTCACAAGAAGCTTCTACTTTGAAGCATATTGCCAGCTGCAGGACTTACCCTGATCTTCAGTATAGATTTGGGGGAGGGGGGAGGAGGCACTGAGAAGAGGTGTATTGTTAAACCTTTAACTTGACAAATATGGGACAAGTTAATGGGAATAATTGTTTGAGTCTCCTAGTGTCAATTTATCTGCCGACAAGTGTCAGCAGGAAAAACATCCACCAGTCACACTTCTTAATATGGAGTTTGGGGTGGGGGGAATAGGGCTAGGCAAAACTAGGTGGATGTTTGGAATGAAGAGCTGAGCCCTCTTTCAAAGGGCTTGAGTGACAGCAGCTCCTAAGCCCAGGAGCACTTTTTAAAAGAAGGACCTAACACTCCACTGGATGACATTGGAAAAACAGCCAAATCGAATCCAAAAGTAGCCAACCGGCACTGCTATGGCAGAGGATTTACAAGGCGAATTGGGAGAGCACCCTTTCACTTCACTCATCAGTCAGGGACTATTTCTGGCCAGAATTCAGCAGTGATTTATTAAGAATATGTACATGCAGATGAACATGTAACTGGATATCTCAGGTTATCCTGCAGATTTCTGCAAGTTGCAATGCTGACAGAGAGAGGCCAAGTTCTGACCTTGTATCTAGCAGCACCATATAATAAGCAACGCATTACCCAGCCCAGATTAATAAAAGTGATAGCCATGTGAAATCTCTTTTAGGCCAAAGCAGCAGAAAGCTTGTAATGTACTCATTGCAGAACCAGCACCATGCACTTGGTGAATCCAGCTCTCGTTCCTACTTTAAATCAACACTGTATGCAGCACTGTGGGTTTTTCCCCCCAAACAGCACTATATTCATGGATATATACAGTCTGTGTAATGACTGGCTGGTGCTCTCCTAGCTCAGATAAAAGGATGCTCTTCTTTTGATTTTTATTTCATTTTATTCATGAATCTTATGCCACCTATCTCATTAGTCAAAGGGACTCTGGACAGCTTAAGTTAATTGCAAGCACAATCTTTGCGTTCAGTATAAAAAAGAGGTTTGAACATTAATTTTGTAAGCCTACAATTAATAATGCCATGTAAAAGTTGTGAGTCAGGCTTTCAAATATCATGAGAAAAATTAAAGCACTATTAAAACTAAATATTTTTCTCCTTTCAAATTTATCCAGTATCTAAATTTACAGTATTTAAGGAACCCTGAAGTAATATTTTGCAAGTTTTTCTTAGAAGATTAATTTAGCATTTGGAATAAAATGCAAGAGCCTTCTGAATTCAAATAGATGAGCCGGGTCAAAAGGCATTTTGATTTTTTTAAAATAATTTTAGAAGCAAAAGTAATTCATGACATACAGAAATTACAGTGATGGAAGAAATCCTATAGACTGATTACATTCCACTCTTCTATCAACATATAAAAATGCCTTTAAACCAGAAATTAGAAAAACTGTCTTTTAAGCTAACAGGATAAATGAGAAAATGTTAACATTAGCAATTACAATAGTAGTGAGGAGCAATCTATCCTCTTGTACTCCAGCCGTTTTGTTATCCACCATGAATTAGCCAAGCAAATTCCAGAGTGTTGATTTAAAATGACACCAGAATAACAGAGTTATCAGGCATAAAGGTAACAAGTTTAGTATTTTCCTGGAGATTTGTTTATATGAATATTGTACACATCAAAGAAAAGAATTGGTTTCACTCTTAACTATGTTGTTCTATGACTCATGAACATTTTCACAGTAGTTCTTTCCTGTGGTTCCATACAAATTGCAATGACATCAACATGATGATAAATGGGTGATTAGGTCACCATACAAACACCACAAATATGTATAATATTTGTGTCAAAAATCCGATGCAAGTTGCAGCATTTTCTTGATATCATCATATATGTATTATCACATATGATTACACCATATATGATAGCACTGTTCCAATATTTGAGGAGCTGCTATGAAGAAGAGGGAGGTCAACCTATTTTCCAAAGCACCAGAAGAAAAGACAAGAAACAATGAATGGAAATTAATCAAGGAGAGAAGCAACCAAGAATTTAAGAGAAATTTCCTGACAGTGAGAACAATTAACCAGTGAAATGGCTTGCCTTCAGTAGTTGTGGATGTTCCAACACTGGAGGCTTTTAATAAGAAAATGGACAGCCACTTGTCTGGAATGGTATAGCATTTCCTGTTTGAGCAGGAAGTTGGACTATAAGACCTCCAAGAAGACCTCCAAGGTCCCTTCCTGTTGTATTCACAGACTGACTGAAGTCCTCAGTCAGGTCTGCACTTCTGGCGGGAGCCGCGGACCACTCCCATTGGTTGATGCCGTTTGACAGCCGGCTATAAAAGGAGCTGTCAAACAGCATCAGCTGTTGCCTCCAGCTGACTGCCTGTTAGCCCCAGCAGCCGCGGCAACCCTTTATTCTTTGAATAAAGCCTCTTGTCTGTTAGCTCTGTGTCTGCCTCCGTATTTACCACCACTCCACAACACTGGTGACGAGGGCGGGATACAAATAAGAGGCGACCGGACAAAAACAGTTGAGCTCAGTCACTTCAAAAAGAGCCGAAGCCACTACAAGCTGACTGTCACAGCCACAGACACTCTCTGCAAGCATGAAGTTTAAACCTCTCCCAGCTGAGGAGACAGACGCTGCCAGCACAAGATGACTTCGAATCCTGCGTTTCCACCTTTCAGGCCGACGGCCAAGAAATGGGAATCCTATAGAAATCGCTTCGACTGTTTCCTGGACGCGATAGACCTCACTGATGCCTCAGATCATAGGAAGAAATCCTATTTCTTAAGTTTTTGCGGACCCACGGTTTTTGACACTGCCACGGCACTGGTCGCTTCGTGTTCTGTCAGGGCTGTCCCATGGGAGGAGTTACAGGAGATCCTTTCCAGTCACTACTCCCCTAAGACATCCCAAATTGCTAGGAGACACGCTTTCAGGAGGCAAATTCAGGCTGAGGGAGAGTCTATTAGCGAATATATGGCAGCTTTACGGTCAGCTGTCTTACACTGTGGATTCAGGGACTACCTAGAGGATATGCTCCTTGACCAAATAGTCTTTGAGGTCAGGGACCTGAGACCTCAAAGATAATTGTTAGCCAAAAGGGACTTAACCCTAGCTGTAGCCATCGAAGAATCACAGGCTGCTGAGCTATCTGCGCTGTCAGCAGCAGAAATCCAGGGGAACCCCATTAGACAAAGCAGCTCAACTATCCATTTTGATGAGGTTTCCCTAGATGAGGTTTCTGAGGAATCAAACGATGTAAACTGCCTCAGACAACAGAAACCCCTGCTAGAAGAATCATGACAAAAAAACCAACCTAATCCCCAGGCGGCAACCCATTTGCCTGAGCTGTGGGGAAAACCACCTCAGGGCACCCTGCAAATTCAGGAATGCCATTTGCTTGAACTGTCAGAAAAAGGGTAACTTAGCTAGGGTCTGCCAAGCTGGGAAAACTTTTGCACAAAGACCTCAGACTACTCCCATTTTCCAAAGGCAAGTTGAGGACTGTTATACCTGTTACCACTCAGATCAGACAACCAAAGGCTCTAACAAAATAAGTATTTTTGTTTCCTTAGAAGGTAAACCCTGCAAGATGGAAGTTGACACAGGCTCTGCACTATTCATCATCTCCTGGGAAACTCTAAAGAAACTACTTCCAAGGCTGTCTAAGTAGAAGCTCCTCAACTGCCACCTGACTCTGTGTGATTACCAAGGCAGGACCATCCCAGTCCTTGGGAAAGGCAAGTTTTTAATTCAATTCAAAAACTTTAAAGGCCACTTGCCTCTAGTAGTGGTAGATGGTGCCCTCCCTAGTTTGCTAGGATTAGACTGGTTCCCTGCTCTTGGTCTCAACGCAACAGGCATCCACACTGTTTCAACTACTGAAGTGGATTCCCTATTCAGAGACTATTCTGATGTATTCAGCGAAGGGTTGGGATGTTACTCAGGTACCCCTATTTCATTCAATGTAGACCCACAGGCAATACCCATCCGTCTGAAACCTCGTAGGATACCCTTTGCTATCCGCCCCAAATTGGATATGGAGCTGGATAAATTACTCAAGCAAGGGGTATTAGAGCCAGTAGATTTTGCGAAGTGGGAGACCCCCATAGCCACCCCACTTAAGAAAGACAGCAGCGTGAGAATCTGCGCTGATTACAAGACGTCCCTGAATAGGTTTCTGCAAATCAGCACCTACCCTGTCCCTGTCATCCAGCACCTTCTGCATTCCTTTGAGCCTGGGACTATTTTTGCAAAATTAGATATGTCACAGGCCTACCAACAGTTCCCTGTAGATGACCAAACTGCAGAACTACAAACCATAGTCACCCATAGGGGTGCATTTAAGTGCAGACGCCTCCAGTTTGGCATAAGTGTAGCCCCTGGGATTTTCCAATCTCTAATGGAGAGGCTTCTCTCCCAGGCGTAGTCCCCTATTTTGATGACATTTTGGTTTCAGCCATTGACAAACCACAACTAATACACAGAGTCAGAGTAGTCCTTGATCATTTCAGGCAGCATGGCCTTAAACTTAAAAGAGACAAGTGCACCATTGCCACTAAGCAAGGGGACTGTTTAGGTTATAGAATTGATGCCTCTGGTATACACCCAATTGAGTCCAAAGTCAGGGCTATCCACGAGGCACCCACACCTTCCAACAAGACTGAGCTCCAGGCCTTCTTGGGGCTTCTAAATTCCTACACTGCATTCCTCCCACACAAAGTCTCCATAGCAGAACCTCTGCACAGACTTTTGGACAAACAATCCCGCTGGCATTGGGGACCAAGGGAAGCCCATGCCTTCCAGTCAGTCAAGTCCTTGCTCACATCCAATGCAGTATTAATACAGTTCAATCAGCAGCTACCTTTAGTCCTGGCTGCAGACGCTTCCCCCTTTGGCATAGGGGCTGTTCTGAGCCATAGGCTACCCAATGGCTCTGAGGCACCCATTGCCTTTTTCTCAAGAACCTTCTCTTCAGCAGAGCGCAACTACAGCCAAATTGACAAAGAGGCTTTGGCTGCAGTTGCTGCTGTCAAAAAATTTCATGAATTCCTCTATGGTCACCATTTTGAACTAATCACAGTTCACAAGCCGCTGTTAGGTCTTTTGTCTGGGGACAAACAAACCCCTCAGGTTCTATCCCCAAGGATGACCAGATGGACTTTATTCCTGGCTGCTTATTCATACACAGTGGTTCATTGACCAGGGAAGAACCTGTGCCACGCTGATGCCCTCAGTCGCTGCCCTCTGCCTGTTCCGGTTGAAGATCCTGCACCTATCCACACTATTTTTGAGGTCAACGATCTCAACTTTCCCATCACTGCCCGTGACATTGCTGCTCACTCCTCAAGGGACAAGGTAATCACCCAAGCTCTGGACTGGGAGGGAAGGGGGTGGCCAGAAATTGATTACGCCCCTGAATTCCTGCCCTTCAAGACTCACCAGCAAGAACTCTCATCACTACAGGGTTGTTTACTGTGGGGACAAGGGTTGTCATCCCTTCTAAGCTGCAGGGGCCGGTTTTAAAGGTCCTGCATGAAGCCCGTCCAGGCATCGTCAGGATGAAGGCTCAGGCCCGCAGTTACGTATGGTGGCCAGGCATGGATGCCCAGATCTCCAGCTGGGTAAGAGCTTGCCAGCTATGCCAGGCTACCAGGCCAGCTCCACCCTCATCTACTCCTGCCAGGTGGGAAGACGCTGGGGCCCCTTGCTCCCGGCTGCACATTGATCTAGCAGGCCCTGTGCACGGGCGAACTTTCCTAATCATAGTGGATTCTTTTTCAAAGAGGATAGACCTGGCCCTGCTGCCCTCCACAACCACTCTTGCTGTCACAAAAGCCCTAACCAGAGTATTTGTCACCCATGGCCTCCCTGACATCATTGTATCTGGCAATGGCCCCCCAGTTCACCTCTTGCGAGTTTGATGTCTTTGTAGCCAACCTGGGCATCAGGCATGCCCTCACAGTCCCTTTTCACCCTGCAAGTAATGGGATGGCTGAAAGGGCAGTCAGGTCAGTAAAGGAGGTGCTGGAGAGGTTTGGCCCAATTGACTGGCACTCCAAACTTTCCAGGTACCTGCTGACCCAGTACACAACCCCCTGTGCCACTACCAACAAATCCCCTGCAGAGCTCCTTATGGGCAGACGCCTAAGAACCACCTTGGATAGGCTGCACTCCCATTACACCCCAGTCAACCCTTTGGGATCTAACAGCCAGGCCAGGGAGTTCGCCCTGCATGACCTGGTCTATGCAAGAAATTACTCAGGACACCCCTTATGGGTGCCAAGGCAAGTCGTGGCAGTAACTGGGCCTAAGTCCTACAGGGTTCTACTGGACGACGGTCGTACCTGGCGCCGGCACATTGACAAGCTGAGAAGGCATTGGAGAATGGCTGCCATCGACCCCTGCTGCCCGACGAGAGAGACAAACCACCCGACGCAGACCAAGACTCTTCCAGGGCACCGGGAGCGAAGGGACCTACCTGGACTGCCGCCTGCTCCTTGACCAGAGTCCCCCGATGATGAGGCTTCCTTGCCTTTGAACGACGACGCAGCCCGGAAAGCAGAGAACTCCTATCCGGCTGCAGCTCCGTGCAAACTAAGACAATCTGGTTGCCTGCGCAGGCACCCGGCCTACTTTAAAGACTATGCATGTTCCTGGCCAGGGTAAAGGAATGTTGTATTCACAGACTGACTGAAGTCCTCAGCCAGGTCTGCACTTCTGGCGGGAGCCGCGGATTGCTCCCATTGGTTGATGCCGTTTGACAGCCGGCTATAAAAGGAGCTATCAAACGGCTTCAGCTGTTGCCGCCAGCTGACTGCCTGTTAGCCCTGGCAGCCGCGGCAACCCTTTATTCTTTGAATAAAGCCTCTTGTCTGTTAGCTCTGTGTCTGCCTCTATATTTACCGCTGCTCCACAACACTTCCCATTCTATTATTCTGTTATCATTGTTCTTCTTGGTCTCTCCTGTCAGACATCCATGGATTTCTTTCGAATAAATTATTTCCTGATAAAAACTGAGAATTTAGAACTATTACATGTGAAGACTGCAGTCCCTATTTCAGTGTGTCAGCTGTCACTCACTGCACAAAGGGTTCTGTGTTTGGTTTTCCTTGTTACAAAGCCCACATTTTAGATCACAGGTGTGAAACTCAATCGCATCACATGAAGTATCATGACATTTTTTTTGCCTTTGCTGAACTGCAGTGAGTGTGGCCTGAGTGTGACACATTCGGCCCGCAGGCTGCCAGTTTGACAAGCCTGTAATTTAGAACTTTCACCTCTAACGGTTACCCCAACACGGTTAATTAACTCAGAAACAAAAGCTAAAACAAAGTCTCAGATTATATCTTCTCCTTTGGTTCATAGCAGCTCTTCAGCTTTTTTTTTTTTTTTTACAAATCATGAATTGGTTTCATAATCATCTTTAAATGAGTATTTTCTAAGATGGAAGACTGTGAAGGCTGTGCTTAAGGCACTGTCTCTTGAAATAAAAATGCCATTTAGTTGTCCTGTAAAAAAACAATTATTAAATTTGCTTTTTTCACCTTTTGTTCATTGTTTTCTTTTAGTGTTCTATATCTGTGAGATCATTAATGAATAGAAAGGACTTTTGCTGTTTGCTGATTTCTTTATAGCACTCAATTCAGGAGCCTTTTTAAACTGCTACATTAAAAACCATTTACCAGAGGCTCATGTCTTTTAAGCTTCAAAACCCATTGGTGGAAGTTCTTACACCTTGATTTAAAAAAATACTGCTTGTTGTAGAAATATAAGTAGATAAAATAGAAAAAATCGAGTAGGCAAGCAAGCAAGAAGAGTAAATACATTTCTGAAAGCCTAATCTGTCCAGCAAAAGGAGGACATGATCTTCTTTTATCCTCATGTCCTCCATCTTGCAGGCATAGCCTAAAAATCAAACATTGCCAGGCTTTATTAGTATCCTCTGGGATTTGAAGAACTGTTTTCAAAACAGTAGTCATTGAAACTCTTGTACATTCTGACCCTGTAAATTGTCTGCTTCTTTCTTTCTCTTATGTTGTCAAGCCCAAGGTAAATCAGGAGATCCAGGCAGTTCAAATGAGTATAAAGTTTTATTGTAAACTTGAGCTCTCTACAACAGGGGTGTCAAACTCGATTTCATTGAGGTTCACATCAGGGATGTGTTTGACCTTGGGGGGGCTGTATGTGTGGGTGTGGATGGTGCAGGAGTAGTCAGCTTGATGTCAATTGTGTCGGCCCCTGTGCCTTGAGCATGACACCCCTGCTCTACAAGAATCTGAGATACTAATGGTCAAAGCATATTGGCAGTAGATAAGATCAAAGAAATTCAAGGTGAGCTGGACTTAGATATCTTGTGGGCATGCAGAGACTCGTGACTGATGATGCATTTGACCCCACTCTCAGCTTCAGCCTCGTCATATCCTACACATCTGTTGACAAACACAACAGCATAAATTTACATTGTGTAATTTATTTCCTAATTCCAGGAATTGGGTTCAATCAAGTCCCTTCAAGTCTATAATTTCTGTAGTCTATAAATTAGATTCCCCCTCATAATTTTCTGTGGACAAATTTGAAGAGCATCATCATCAATTCTAAATATAGGATACATACAAACAGAGAGAGAACAAGCAAGAGAGCTGGGGAATTTTAAAGTTTCCAAGTTTTGAAAAACATTGGATTATATCAACATTTTTTTCATCCCTGCTGGAAGCCATTTTTATTCTCCATCCATCCAATTGTTCCCTTTATGCCACAAGGAATCACTTGGTGTTCTCTGTTCTGCTGCTGTTATATAAATAAAAGGATTAAAGCTGAATCATCCAAAGGGCCCCTCCCTTTGGGATTTTCCATGCTAATTAGCCACAATATTGTTTCCAGGGACTCTGGAAAATTTTGTATTCTTTTGATATATAAATAATGTAATTTTTTTCCCGTTTTCTTTGTATTTTTCTTCCTTCTTTTGCCTTTCTCCCGTGCTTTGCTAGTCAACTATCTCTGGTTTTGTTTATTTTTTTCTGGTGTTTTATAAATAAATATCAGGTTATATAAATATTGCTACCTGATCTGAATATTGTGTGCTTGCTCTGATCTAGATATAGGGAATATAGGATCAAATGGGAGTGTATTGGATGCAATATAATTGGGAAATTATCCATAATAATTGCCTGACACTATTGAAATATTGTACATTTATGAAGTAATTAATGTTTGCTTAGTTTTTTTTCTTTTAGTATCAATTATTAAATCTCTCTGAAACTTGTAAAGCATGTACTTTGTCTTAGGATGCTTGAAATTAAAAACATTATACAAATTTGAATGTTTCTTACTAGTTCTGTTTCCAATGAGGCTAGCCTCCGATTATATTTTAAACAGCCAATAATAAGGTTTTTAAAAACGTATAATTCATGTGTGATATTTGGTACCCTTTTAAGCAAATATTTTCCAAATTGCCTTCTTTTTCCCTTTGGCACTTAAAAGTACTTTTCATTTTATTTTGTTTTGTTTTTTGTTTTGTTTTTGCAAGCACAAATTAACTAGAAAATTCCTTAGTTTAACTAAATTCATGATAATAACCCCATATAAAATTGACTATCCATTAATGCATGATAACTTCTGTGTAATCTACCATGTTTACATATCACTTTGAAGTGAACGTGTCAGAGTTTGCTATGTACTTCGATTTAAAAAGAACCTGGAACATCATCAAATCCTTACTATTACATAGAGTGCTTTTTTCTGTTTTTTTTTAAGTCCTTTAAGGGAAACTCATTGGTATCAGTAAGTAAACAAGTAATACCTGTTAGTTTACAGACCTATTAATGCAATCTTTTTAAATCTGTGGCCCTTGAAAAATTGGGGCCAACTCCCATATTTTCCTAATACTTGGAAGGAAGCAAATACACCTAAAGATCACGAGACTAGGGAAGACTGCATTGATGCAATGATATGTCAGGTTGTTATTAATACCTCATTCTACTATCAGAAGGCTTCCTACAGCCTAAATAAGTCATGTGAACCTCACATATCAAAAGAACTTGATGCTGAGAATCTATAGAATATTTGCTTTATCCCCTGCCTGGTTGACACAGAGAACATTTGTTTTTCTGTACAAGCAAGGCACATTGTGATGAGACTTTCTCAGTAGAACTGGTTTCAAAGATTTTGTGAAATACTCACATCTCTGTGTGCATGTTTGTATGCATGTGTAATAAGCCCAAATTTTTGAACAGTAGGAATTTTTGCAGGCATAGTCTTCTGCACTGGCATTTACTTATTTATTTATTTATTTATTTGTTTGTTTATTTGATTGATTGATTGATTTGTCAATCGCTTACAAGGTAAGTATAAGGATAAACATAGTTATGAATACATGAAATGAATACATATAAGAGAAATAAAAGAAACAATAGAACAGGGACAGTAGGCACGTTGGTGCGCTTACACATGCCCCCTGCAGACCTCTTAGGAAAGAGATGAGGTCAACAGTAGAAAGTCTAAGGTTAAAGTTTTTGGGGTTTGGGGAAGAAACCACAGAGACAGGTAGAGTATTCCAGACATTGATCACTCTGTTGCTGAAGTCATATTTCCTGCAATCAAGTTTGGTGCGGTTAACCTTGAGTTTGTATCTATTGTGTGCTCTTGTATTGCTATTGTTGAAAATGAAGTATTCGTTGACAGGTAGGACATTGCAATGTATGATTTTATATACTATACTTAGATCAGACCAAAGGTGGCATAGTTCTAGGTTTTCTAGGGCTAGAATTTCAAGTCTGGTTGCATAAGGTATTTTGCAATGAGTGGAGGAGTGTAGAACTCTTCTTGTGAAATATTTCTGGACTTTCTCAACTGTGTTAATATCAGATACGTGATGTGGGTTCCAGACTGATGAGCTGTATTTGAGTATTGGTCTAGCAAATGTTTTGCATGCTCCAGTTAGTAGTGTGATATTACCGGAGAAAAAGCTATGTAGGATTAGGTTAACAACTCTTAATACCTTTTTGGCTATAAAGGGAGACTAGTATAGATCTATTTCAAGCTATTTAGCTCTCATACCCTTCTGGGATTCAAACCCTGGCTACTTGCATTTTAGGTAGATGTATTAACCTCTAAGCCATGAGCTCTCCTAACTAAATTGCCAATAAGCTCAGTTCCCCACTAAAAACTTAAAAAAATTAGGACAATTACAAAAAAACCCACCATCTATCTTTTAATATAGTGGCTCCTAAACTGTTTGACCCAATGACCAAGTACATAGTTTGTCTTCCAAAGTTCTGAATGCTCCATTGCTGGGGGTTTTCAAGAAAAGGCTAGACAGCTATTTGTCAGCTTTTGTTAGAAAGTAGATACAGTAGCTAAAAATGAAAACCTTAAAAACCTGACAGCCATTTTTTTTTCCCATACAGATAACTAATGGCTATTAGGGATATGTACAGACCACAGTTTCTTCAGACTCTGCTTCAGAAACAATAAAACTGAACAGTCATATTGTTCCTATTAGTTCTCCTTGGGAACCAAATCCTGCCTTATCAAGAGTACTTTTTGAGCCACAGGAAATAAGCAGCTCAGGTCAATGACCAAATTTTTTGGTATATGGAGCACAGCAAGACTACTGCATCAACAGCTAAGTTGCAACTGAGCAGCTTAATGGGCAAGGATCTTGCTATTCTCTTTCATGTTGGCAATATGTTTTTTTTTGTCTCACCCTTTTTTGTAAACAACTCAAGGCCTTCTTCCTATGTCTTGTTCCTATTTTCCTCATTACAACCACCCTGTGAAGAGAGAATATGTAGCGACTACGCAACACACGCATTTACATCGAAGCCACAGCGACCTGAAGGATGGCATTCCTCTTCATCAGAATAAACATTGTATCATAATTATATGTGCGGTCTATGTTAAATTCTGTCTCTCATGGAAATTTACAATCACAGAATGCAGGTGGGCTATTTGGGAAAAGGACACTTTCGCCGTAAAATGGGCACTTAGTACATGAAGACACCTATTAGAAGGGTTGAAAGAAAAATTCAAAGTTTGGATGGATCATAAAAATTTACAAGCATTACAGAAATCAAGAAAACTATCCCCTAAACAAGTAAGATGGGCTTGCATTTTAAACGTTTTGATTTCCAGTTGCGATATGTTCTGGAAGGTAAAAACTTCATGGCGGATGCACTAACTAGACTACCTTAATACAATGTGTTTAGAGACAAAGTTATTCAGCCCATGATCTCTGTAGGACCGTCAACCAAACAAATTCAGATGTTGACCACGAAAGAGATAACCAAAAAGGAATTAGAAGAGACTACAAAAATGGATGTATGGATAAAAACAAATAATAGTGCCTGTTTACATAACGATGGATTGTATTGGAGAGGGGATAAAATATATGTTCCATCAAATTGTAGGAAAAAGATATTATCCCAATGTCATGATGTAAGACAGGCTGGACATTTTGGATTTTTAAAAACACTACATTTGGTAAGGCGGCAGTTTTGGTGGCCACATATGAGATTAGACATTGAACAGTACCTTAAAGAATGCCACATTCGTGCTACTACGAAACCTCGAGTAGGAAAACCTTTAGGACAATTACAAACTGTATCGGATCCAAACCGGCCATGGCAAGATATATCCATGGACTTTATTGTGGAGTTGCCCAGCAGTAAAAGATAAACAGTAATCTGGACTATTATAGACTTGTTTTCAAAACAAGCTCACATGTAAAGGATTACCTTCGGCAACAAAGTTATCCAACCTGTTTATAAAACATGTATATAGATTACATGGCACACCTAGGAGGATAATTTCGGATAGAGGTGTGCAATTCACAGCACGATTTTGGAGAGCATTTGTACGCCATTTAGGATGCTCTTAAGGTCTTAGCTCTGCATACCATCCCAGCACCAATGGCGCTGTTGAAAGAGCTAATGCAATGATTGAAAGGTATTTGAGATCATACACATCTTATCAACAGTGAGAATGGACTGATTTACTTCCATTTGCTGAAGTAGCATATAATAATGCTATACATGAAAGCACAGGATATAGCCCATTCCAGGTAGTAAATGGGATAGAATTTGTGCCAATCCCTGATTTACAATGTGATGAACAACAACCCATAAATCTCCAAATGTGGTCAAAAAACGTTCAGGATAGTTGGGATAAAGTAGAAGATACTCTCAATAAAATGGCACTAGAATATAAACATCAAGCAGACAAGAAAAGGAAAGAGTATAAAGCATTCAAACCTGGAGATCATGTTTACCTATCAACTAAATATATAAAATTACACCTAAATAGTCGAAAATTGGGACCAAAATATATTGGACCTTTCCAAATTATGAAAGTGATAAACCCTGAAAATGTAAAAGTTAAATTGCCACCACGGTTACATTGAATACATCCTGTATTTCATGCTAGTTTACTTAAGCCTGTAGAACACATTGATATACCTCAACTTGAGGAATCTGTAATAGCTAAAGATGTAACCCATGCTGAAATTGATAAAATTCTAGACTCATGGATGTTGTGGCTCCGGGCTTGGATTCAGCTCCTGTGACTGATATGAGTTCAAGTGAGGAGGACATGGCAGAAAAATATGAGCCGGCATGGCTCAGTGATTGGACTGGTAACCAGGATGAGGAGATGGACGTGACAAAGGAAGACAGACCTGATGTATTAGAATTGTCAGGACCTTTGACCTCCTCTGGTTCCTTATCTGATCAACAGCCGGAAATGGCTGACAGGGAAGTTTTGAGAGAGTCTTCTAGTGGAGATGAGAACTTGGAAAATTTGTGGTTAAATGTAAGGAACAGAAGATGGTTGAGAAGGCAAAATCAGCTAAGACGAAGGAGGGCAAGTCAGTAAATTAGCACGTTGCCTCAATGAATATAAAAGGACACAGCTGGGCTGGTACAATTTGCCAGGAACTAAGTGACTTATTGAGTGAGGACGTTACAGCAAGAAGCTCTGAGATTTGAGATTTATTGCCAGGAGTGGTTTGCCAGACAGAGTAAAGATTTATGCTGTGGATTGAGATTTCTGCCAGCCGTTATCTTGTAAGACTTCTTTCTGTTTGATTTAATTGTGAAATGGCTGCTTTCTGTTTTGTTCGTTTGAATTTTGAAGGGGAGTCATAACACATGGATATGTAGAAAAGTGTTACAATTCTTAGTGAGATGGAAAGGATATCCTGAAACAGAAGCAACCTGGGTGAAAGTAGCAGATGTGTGTGCAAATAGACTGATAAGGCAATTTCATACCAGATATCCTAATAAACCTGAACCACAAGTAGAGACATAATTAGTGATATAATGTATATTGTTTTATAGACTGATTCCTGGTAGAGGGGGACGCATGTCATGACTACGCAAAATACGTGTTTGCATCGAAGCCACAGCGACCTGAAGGATGGCATTCCTCTTCATCAGAATAAACGCTGTATCATAATTATATGTGCGGTCTATGTTAAATTCTATGATGTGAAACTCTATGCATTAACTACGATTCATGTGATTGAGTTCATACGAATAATTATCATTAAAACAGTAATCATGGGTAATAAGGGTAATCAGGGGTAATGAAGGGTGATGAGGGGAAATCATTATAAATATCGAGTCCCAGGAAACTCGGGTTAGATCCAACTTTATTTTGTTTGCTTAGCTATTATCTCGGACTCCTTACGGAGGAAGGAATAAACAATAAGCTTTTGTGTTACGAAATACTGAAGCGAAGAGTGTCTTATTTTCTCCCTGCATTTGTGCCAAAGAGTAGCTGAGAGAATAAGTGGCCCAAAGTTGTCCAACTGACTCTCATGCTTAAGGCAGGATTAGAACTCACAATCTCCCAGTTTCTAGCCTAGGTGGCTTATCCATTAACCATGTCCCTATTGCATTTCATGCTTCATGCTTATTAGTAAGACAGAGGATTTGTTTCCCCTTTCATAATCAAAGGTATGCCCCCTTTGATTATGGTCCTTTAGCTAAACATTTGCGCCTGTAGTTCTAGATGAGAGGCTAAATAGATTCTATTGCTCAACTTCACTCTTCTAATATTTTGATCTCAGTGAGTAGACATTCCCCTCCTTCATGACCATCTCTTTACTGCACCTTCTGATTTCTCCCTATTCTGTAGAGATCCTATTCCTCCTCCAAGAATTCATGCAGGGTAATAATAGTTGGAGAATGATAAAGTATTGTACTAATTTGCACGTCACCCACAATCCAAGCTTTTACAATTCCTGCTGCCTATTGTGGCTCTATTGTTTGTACTTTTTACCAACATTCAGTCATAATAGGAGTTGAATTTTTCAGCAAGAGGAGTTGAGCCTGCTACATTATAAAGGAAGGAGTCTAGCAGTTCTTATGTTAGGGATTCTTTTTAATTGACTTTTGAAAACACTTGTGATATTATTTTTGTTCTATCAAACATAGTTGCCTCTGATTGAAATCCTATTTTGATTAAATTAAGCTTTGTTAACTACATTCCAAATAAATTCTATAAGGCTATGTGTAAATTTGATGTCCAGCATTTGAAAATTAAAAATTAACCTACAAAAAGATATCAGTCTGGTTCAGGAACTACTTTCATAGTTGGAATATCAATTTTTGTGATGAATTCTGCTCCATCTGGTCATTTACTGAAATAGGTATCATGAATACCCTACAGCATCAAATGAAAAACACCCCAGATTATAGTCCTGAGGCATTTAATGATGTCCGCTTAGCAATATAACTAAAGTACAGGAGAATGGGAGAGACATGTCACACACTGAATTTGAGAAGTGGCACCCTGCTATAATATGGTTGCCCTGCTGTGTTTGGAGTGGAAAGTGAAAACCATTTTTTCTCCCTAGCTGCAATTTTCAAAATGCATCTGAGTCATTTTGATTATTGCACTAATTTTGCTTTGGCTTTTACTCTGTGGTGGGTTAGTTTAGTTAATGCTATATTTTGTTTTCTTTGTGTGTTTTCATTATGCGGTACAGCGATGCCTTAAGTAAATTATAATTCTTCATTTTTTTTAAAAAAAATGCTTCATTCACATATTGCAGTCTAGAATACAAAGGGAATGGTTGGAGGACTGTTTGGAATAAGGTTAAGAGGAAGGGAGAGCCTCCGTCCGTCTATTTGCAGCTGAAGAAATATGAACTCCCTACCCTACCCTGCTGATTGAATGGCCATCTGTTACAAGTATTTGTGCACACCTTGATCAGAAGACTCAGAACCAGTTTTACTAGTCTATTGCACAGCAAGTTCTTTCACTTCTAAGTCTGTAGCTAATTACTTCCAATGTTGGCAAGGTTAATGTTGATTTTGTCCGTCTACTTTTCGAAGTGTTTGGACGAAGACTAGGAAGAGATATGATAGCACTCTTCCAATATTTAAGAAAGTGATTACATATGATAAAAGCTCTTCCTTTGCTGCCCCAGGCTCATCTCTAAGGCTTCATTAATGTACATTCTGCCAGGAGCCTGACAAAAAGTCTATAGGCACATTTTTCATTGCTTTTACCAACCGAGTCTATTCTGTCTCAATAGCAAGATTAACAGGCGATGGTAGACTTGGAGTTTTACTGTGAGTCAAGTTATGGAAACAGATCAGTAGATTCCTTTGGCTTTGGTTCCACTTCCACCAAGCTTTACCTACTTGCAGGAAAACCACCTACCACCCACTAGAAGAAAAGACTGTAGGGTGGTATAGCCCATTGCCTAGTTGCCTAACATGTTGTAGACACAGACCTCCCTCTTCTCTCCTCCACACCTGTGACCTATCTCTCAGGCCAGCGGTCGCCAACCGGTGGGCTGTGGCCCACTGGTGAGTCGTGAGAAAATTTTGGTGGGCCGCAGAGAAATCTCACCCCCCACCAAGGCAATTAATCCAGGCTGCGCAGAAACACAAGGCTGCGCTGCCCACATGGCCCGTGGGAACCCTCCCCACCCACTCATTCCTTATCTGGTAAACTTGCCTGCTATATTGCTGTTTTTCCTTTTTCCGACCATCATCTGTTCTGCTGTGCCGGAGATTTAGATTAGCTAGGAAGTAGGAAATGATTGGATTACTTGCTTCCTAGCTAGTCTTTTGATCTTCGGCTCTGCTTTTAAGTGTTCAGTGGAACCTCCCTTAGGACTGACGGTTTGCTTGCAAGCGAATTCAGTGCAGACTCATGGCAAGCAAATTTGAGAGACTGAGCTAGCCGATGACAGATGGATAGATCACTGAATGATTCTGTGAGCAACTCAATCTGCCTGCTTTGCCTGTTTTTGGGTAAAAGTTGCTCTTTTTTATAAAAAATTCAATATTTACATACATGGTGTGTTGTGAGTTAATTTTGTGAATTTGCTTTCTAGAAAATTTTATGAGTTTGCTTGCAAGCAAATTTTATGTGACAGACTGAGCTAGGCGATGGCAGATAGATCACTGAATGACTCTGTGAACAACTCAATCTGCCTGCTTCCTTTGCCTTATTTTGGGTAAAAGTTGCTTTTTTAAAATAAAAAAATTCAATATTTACATGCATGGTTTGTTGTGAGTAAATTTTGTGAGTTTGCTTGCTAGCAAATTTTATGTGACAGACTGAGTTAGCCAATGGCAGATAGATAAATTTCTGAATGACTCTGTGATTCTGTGAGCAACTCAATCTGCCTGCTTGCTTTGCCTGATTTTGGGTAAAAGTTGGTCTTTTTTTAAAAAAATAATTCAATAATTACATGTATGGTGTGGTGTGAGTTAATTTTGTGTTTGCTTGCAAGCAAATTTTATGAGTTTGCTTGCAAGCAAATTTTATGAGTTTGCTTGCAAGCAATTTTTATGTGACAGACTGAGTTAGCCAATGGCAGATAGATAAATTTCTGAATGACTCTGTGATTCTGTGAGCAACTCAATCTGCCTGCTTGCTTTGCCTGATTTTGGGTAAAAGTTGGTCTTTTTTTAAAAAAATAATTCAATAATTACATGTATGGTGTGGTGTGAGTTAATTTTGTGTTTGCTTGCAAGCAAATTTTATGAGTTTGCTTGCAAGCAAATTTTATGTGACAGACTGAGTTAGCCAATGGCAGATAGATTTCTGAATGAATCTGTG
Source organism: Pseudonaja textilis (assembly GCF_049901715.1). Taxonomy (NCBI): domain Eukaryota; kingdom Metazoa; phylum Chordata; class Lepidosauria; order Squamata; family Elapidae; genus Pseudonaja; species Pseudonaja textilis. The sequence goes on from NC_141991.1 coordinate 77,965,326, forward strand.
ATTCTGTGAGTAACTCAATCTGCCTGCCTGCTTTGCCTGCTTTGGGGTTATAAAAACTCTTTTTTTATATTAAAAAATTCAATATTTATATAAATATTTATAATATTTACATACAAGCCATGCCCAGCCAGTCACATGACCACCAAGCCACACCCACAAATTAGGCCACACCCACAGAACTAGTTTGTGGTCAGTGAGATCTAAAATTATGAGTTTGGTGGTCCCTCAGGCCCAAAAGGTTGGCGACTCTGTCTCAGGTCATTTTGTGGCGACAAATTACCTCATCTTTCAAAAGATTATTAGGCTGTTATTCAAAAGTAGCCCAACTGACAGTTCCCAGGCACAAAGGATGGCACATGTGAAGCATCTCTCCTGCTTTATCGTACATCCCTGGCTGCTCTGTGCTGGTTAATCTGATGAGGAGAAGCACAGTAGAAGGAAATCATGGAAAACAGGCCAGCCCTGTCTTTGATTCTGCTACAAAGGAACTGCAGAGCTGGCAGTGAGTGGCTACAGTGAGTGAAGCGGATAAGGTAAAGCAGGATCATGCAAAACAGCGATATAATACAAACAATAAAAAGCATGATCGTGTCACACTTTTTGTTGACAAAAGATCTGAAATACACTTATTGGTGTATTACAATAAGAGACCTACAATACACTTATTGTGATTGAAATGCTCTTGCTCAATCATGTCTAAGACAAAAGGTGTGTTGGTAGAAGCAAAGAAGACACTGGATTAAATTGGAGAAGTTTGAGTTGAATAATCAATGGCGTGAGGACATGTCATTTCAGCCTGTTTAGCGAGATTTATTCATCTCACAATTAGTGGATGTGAGAATAAGCCCTAATGAGGTATCTGAACAGTAAAAGAGAACACTCCATTATAAGAGCATTTTAAACAGGGAATTTGATAGGTGGCTATTTTGTGAAGAGTTGGGGATGCCCTATATTTCTTGCACTGAACAAAGCAGTGGTGGGCAACTATGCCTTTATGACCTGTGGACTTTAACTCCAGCCATGCTGACACAGGAATTCTGGGATTTGAAGTCCACAAGATTTAAAGGGGCCATACTTGGCCTCTCCTGGAGTTGAATGTTGGTTGAATTTTCAAATAATAGTTGATGGTGCACACAAGCCTATTTGAATGGTGCTCCTAAACACAGTTTCCACCTATGCATATTTGTAAATTCATAATAGGGAAAGCGTAACTGATTTGAGTTAAGTACACTTAAGTATGTTTAATGTTGCTTAACTTAATAAGAGGTTTTTTTGGATCCCATCAAGATTAATGTACTTTTCTTGCAACCAACTTCTGCAATCTGTTCCTTGGGATAATTGTCAGTATTTCATCAGTAATTTATGCTTAGCTTTATTTTTACAACGAAGTAGATTTCATTTATTAGACTGGTGAGAAAGAAAGTGGGTGTTTGATGGGCAGCAAATGAAACACAGATTGGGAAGATACTGAGGAACCATTTTAGTAGAAGTACTTATTCATATTTCGTACAAAACTTTGATCAGAGTTACACTGTTTTTAAACAGTAGTACAATTCTTCAGAACATTTGATTTTATTGATTAATTTATTATTTTAATTTCTCAACCAATTAAATTAATCTCAACTTATTCCTTAATTTTCTAGACAAACATGTCATACCAGTACTAATAATTGATTAAAAAAGAAACTACACTTGAAATTCCTTTTTCTTCAGGAAGCGTTACTTTTATGTCTATTTGGCAAATATGCATTTTAGGTTTATTATTGATCTGATTCCAGACACTCTGTAAGAAATTCAGAGAATTCTTGTATTATCAATACTTGAAACACTGATTTTTCAAATTAAAACCAAACTGTTAGCATTTTACCTTAACTTTTATTGTCACTATAAATGCTAAATTTATATTTTAAAAAAGTTGCTGGTGCATTTTTAAATAAATAAGTGTCTGAAGAAATTAGTTTACTTCTTTCAATATTGTGTTTGTCTCAGATGCATTCCATTTTCTTTGAGTTTCGTACTGCTTTGGTGCATATTCAGTTTTGCAGCCTAGTTAATCCATTGTATGAACTGCCTTCTTAAAAGTATTAAAATTGTACCTGTCTAAAAAAGGAACTGATATGACGACAGCTCAGTAGTTCATAATGAGTTGAGAATTTTTGTAAGATGCTTCATTTTCTTGTTCAATTTTTTTCTTACATTAACCCAACCACATGACAGTTTTTCACCCCGCAGCAGAAAATAGCCCTGCCAGTTATATGATTGATTGGAAACCAGTGCTGATCTCCAGTTCTTCACAATCCTCATCTCTATCTGTAAATTTATATTCCAGCAGACTCATATTTGTCTTTTTTTACAGCCACCATCACTGCTGATTTGAAATCAATCTGCAAACCTCTATTAATCCATTTTTTTCAACAATACCAAGCAGGCACCTCCAATTTCTCCCTCTGCATTTGATTACCCTTTTTCCTAAATGAAGAATTTTGTAATTGTCTCTTAATTTCACTCCATTACTCTAATCCATCAGGGTCAGATTGAATTTTCATTCTGTCTCCTAAGGTATTGGATTTATACCCAATTTTTTGCCAGCTGCAAATTTGATAAGTATTTTTTCCATCACTGAAGTTATTAAAAAATATTGAAGAGCAAAGGACCCAATACAACATCTTCTAGTACTCTGCTACATATCTCTTTCTAGTTTGAAGTAGCTTTAATGAACACTCTTTGATTGCTTAATATCAATGACTAGGCAGCTTTCCATAATTTGAAGCAAAATTAAAAGTAACATGGTAATGTACTGTAACTCCTAAAATAGGCATATCGCAAAAAAGAAACCACTTGAAATACCACTTCAAAATCATTTTTTTTCAGCCCCGTATACTAGTACTATTCATCTGCCCAAAATGGTCAAGTATGGCTTTATATCATTAGAAGATTGTCCCCACTTACCACCACCTGCTTTGAATCATTTGCACATCATCAATTCTTCAGGATCCCTCCAAAGTTATAAAGTTTCAGACAATCAGTTCACAATTTCCTTTAACAGCCTTGGATGCAATTCATCAGCTCCTATGTAGTTTGCCATTACCTTATTCCAGAATGTTTTATTATTTTCTAATCCACTCTCCATCCCTGGGATTTTCTGGTGGTCTCCTATCCAAGTTATAACCACCTCCAACTTCACTTAGCTTTTCTGAGATTAGTCAAGGTGAGGAACATGCTGCCATCTACTGTACAGCTAACATACAATCCATATTGTGTCTAATGTAGAATAATCACATACTATTAGAATTAATGCTCTATGAAATATGTCTACCAAAGGACTATATGTAAAGAAAGATGTTACTGATAGTGAGGGTCTCAATTCAAAATGATTTACTATTGCAAACCAACATTTAATGTGAGTTCTATTCCCTCAAAATATATGCAGCATGATAAATGAACTTGTTCTGTTATTTTTTTAAAAAAAAATAGTATGTTTTTCTGTTAGAAAGTATCAATAATTATGCTTTATGGTATCATTTTTCAAATGTATAAGAGCTTAGAATCACATTTAGGTGTGTTTCAAATTTATTTTACTGCTAAAAAGCTGGCAACTGACCCAGACTAACCACTTACTATTAAACAGGACATTTTTCAAGTGTTTCTTTATGTAATATTATATACCAGTCCACAATATATAATCACAAAGGACTTCACAGTAATTATGTAAAAATATGTGAGTCAGAAAATTCAGCACCAACTGTGAGAATCCTTTCTGTTCCTTTAGGGGTGAAATTTAGGAGTGAAAACCCCAAAAACTTTAACCTTAGACTATCTACTATTGACCCCACCCCTTTCCTAAGAGGTCTGTAGGGGGCGTGCGTAAGCACACCAACGTGCCTACCATCCCTGTCCTATTGTTTCTTTTTATTTTTCTTATATGTATCCATTTCATGTATTCATAACTATGTTTATACTTATACCTATTATCTTGTAAGTGATTGACAAATAAAATAAATAAATAAATTTGATCTGCATAGTTCTTAAAAGAACTTCAAGAGCTGATGGTTTATTTCTTCATTCTGTTGCATATAAAGTATTAGTCCTTTTTCATTCTTTGGCAATAATTAAGGAATAAGGTATTCTCAAAACTTGATGGTACATTCTCTGTGAATGGGAAATGCCTTCTGGCCAGAATAATGGACTTGACCACTAGAAAGGCCATAACAAATGGCCTGGCTTGAATTTCTCTTGGTATTCATCAACTTTGGGAAGTTTCATGTTAATATCAATTTCAACTCTTCTCACATGAAGAATAAGAACACTCTCAAGTAGATAGATACCTATGTGTTATGTCTCACCTTCACAAGATAGATGAGAAGTCCAAACTTCAACCAAATACAAGCAGGCAAGAAGATCACAAACACTGCCTGTCAAGTCCGACAAAATAACAGAAACATAAATCACTAAAGCTTTCCAGAAACAGGATACACCGAAGCTCTACATAAAAATTCACACTTTGTCCCGTGCGGAGTTCCCAAACACACCCACTTTTATTCCCTGTGGGGTGTGTCACCAACTCAGCTCAGTCTCTGATTCGTCCACGTCTCCTGCGCTGCATCTCACACTTCCTCCTGCGACGTTGCCTAGCATCAAGCCAGCGTTCGTCTGCTTGATTCTCCGTCAAAGGCTGCTCCGATATGCCCTCCTCCTCCTCCTGATTAGCCTCAGGCTGTCCCTCTCGGTTATCTGCTGAAACCGGAGGCAAAATCAGGGAGGAAGGCATTGCCAAAAAGGAAGGTCCTAGGGAGGAAGGCATTCCCAATTCCACCTCCTCCTCTTCTTCCGAATCCTCTTCCTCTAAGAATGCAGACTCAGGACTCAGAGCCACAACACTATCCCTCACCGCAGGGCCCTTCCCCCGAGTCTGATGATCAGGACGTGATTTCAAGGGGAACTGCTCATGGAAGCTCCGTATAAGGTCCGGGGCATGGAACATGGAAGCATCCACCCAGGAAAGGGCCTCCGGTCCATCCCCCAGCCTCTCAATGAAATACTGAAACCGTCCTTTCAGCCAGCAGGAATACCGAATGCTGACCACTGTGCTGTCAGCAGCGGTATCATCGTTGTGTACAGGTGGTGGAACATCCGCAGCGGGAGGTCGAAGATCACAGGAAGGGGCGACAGGAACCAAAAGGTACCAGTGGAAGACAGGATGAATGTGCATGGAGCGCGGTAGGGTCAGACAATAAGCTACGGGATTGATGACTACCTCGATAGGAAAGGGGCCGATGAACCTATGGTCCAGCTTCTTGATCAGGCAGTCGACCCAAAGATGTTTTGTGGACAACCACACCCGGTCTCCCACAGCCAGCGGGGGTGTCACCCAGCGAGATCGATCCACGAACCTCTTATAGTCCTCCTTGGCCCGAATCAATTGCTGTTTAATCAATTGTTGCACAGAATGCAATTCCGACAAGAATTCCTGTGTCTCAGGAACTGGGGAATCTAAAAGTGTCAATGGAAAAATCTGCGGATGGAAGCCCACATTCGCATAAAAAGGTGTCATTTGGGTGGAGGTGTGCTGGGAGTTGTTAAAGGCAAACTCCGCCAGAGGGAGATAAGCCACCCAATTGTTCTGTCAGTGATTGACAAAACACCCTAAATATTGTTCGAGAATGCCAATCACCTTCTCCATCCCACCATCAGTCTCTGGATGGTGCGCTGACGATAAGCACACCTGTACCTGCAACGTGGTCATCAGGCTTTTCCAGAATTGAGCAGTAAGTTGAACACCACGATCCGAAACTACCCTGTCCAGCAGACCATGTAGGCGAAATACATGCTGTAAGAACAACCGGGCAGTAGTACGGGCCGAAGGTAATTTATGACATGGAATAAAGTGGCCCATTTTGGTTAACATGTCAACCATCACAAGTACAGTCGTAAATCTGGACGAAGATGGCAAGTGAGTTAAGAAGTCCATGGAAATCGCTCTCCATGGTCTGTCCGGAGTCGGCAGAGGTTGAAGAAGACCAGGAGGCGCACCCATCGTGATTTTCGCTTGCCGGCACGATACACAAGACATGACATAGGCATGGACAACATGCTGAACTCGAGGCCACCAAAAAGTCCACGTGACAAGATGGAGGGTCTTAAAAAACCCAAAATGACTGGCTGCAGGGTTGTCGTGACACTGAGTCATAATAAGGGCTTGAAGCAGCCCCATGGGCACGTACAACTGGCCCCAATGCTTGAGTAACCCCTCCTCCAAAGTCCATGGGGAGTTGGGTCCAACCTCCCCCGTCCTCTGCTGCAACCAAGCATCTAGGTGCTGCGCCTCTTGCACCTGAGTCCGCAAATCCACTGGTTCCTGGACTACGGCCAAGTATTCTGCTGGTAGCACCATCCGCGGAGGAAGGGATCCTCGAGGCAAAGGTATTCAGGTTGGTGAGACAGGGCATCCACCCTCAGATTGTGACCACTGGGGATATAGGTCACAGAAAAGTTGAACCGGGCAAAAAACAACGACCACCGGATCTGCCGCTGATTCAACTTTCTCGCCGTGGACAAGTGTTCCAAATTCCGATGGTCCGTCTGGACCTCCACCTTGTGTCAGGCCCCCTCAAGATGATGTTGCCAAGTCTCAAACGCAGCTTTGATAGCCAGCAACTCTTTTTCCCAGATGGTGTAATTGCGCTCGGAAGGAGTGAGTTTCCGGGAATAGTAAGCACAGGGAAAAGTCATGCTATCCGCTGGGGCTTGTAACAGCACTGCCCCAATAGCCATGTTGGATACATCCGTCTCCACCACAAAAGGACGATGCGGATCAGGATGCCTCAGAACAGGTTCTGCAATAAAGGCCTTCTTGAGGGCCTCAAAAGCCTGTTGCTGTGGGGGCCCCCATTGGAATGGGACCTTCTTTTGAAGGAACTGGGTTATTGGACCCGTCAGCTTGGCAAAACCCGGGATGAAGGTCCGGTAATAGTTAGCGAACCCCAAGAGACGTTGAATGTCCTGCACTCGATGAGGGGGTTCCCAACTACACAAGGCCTCCACTTTATGTGGGTCTATGGCGATGCCTTCGGGAGAGATGATGTGCCCCAGGAACTCTATGGAAGTCTGGAAGAAAAGGCATTTCTCCAGCTTCGCATAGAGTTGATGCTCCTGAAGACATTGCAAGACCAGACGAACGTGTTGAAGGTGGCTGTCCCTGGACCTGGAATAAATCAGAATATCGGTCAGGTACACCACCACGAACCGATCTAACATGTCCCGAAACACATCATTCATCAGGTGCTGGAAGACCACGGGAGCATTGGTCAACCCAAACGGCATCACAGTGTACTCAAAATGGCCATATTGGGTGCCAAATGCCATATTCCATTCATCCCCCTGTCGCATCTGCACCAGGTTGTAGGCCCCTCAAAGATCGAGCTTGGTGAAAACAGTGGCCTCCCGCAACCTCTCCAACAACTCCGGAATGAGCGGCAAGGGGTAGCTATTCCGCACCATGATGGCGTTCAACCGGCGGTAATCGCAGCACAAGCGTAAGTCTCCCGTCTTCTTCTTGACAAAAAGAACGGGAGCTGAGAGAGGGGACGACAACGGCCGGATGAACCCTCGGGCCAAGTTCTTGTCCAAAAAGTCACGTAGGGCGGCCAGCTCAGGCTTGGACATGGAATACAAACATCCCTTGGGCAGTGGTACATTGGGCAGAAGGTTCACCGGGCAATCATAGGGCCGATGCGGGGATAACTGGTCTGCCTTCTTCTCACTAAACACGTCCGAGAAGTCTGACAGTTCAGGAGGTATGGAGACGGCAGAGGTGGTGATGTCTTGGCCAGCACAGGTGTGGCGTAAATGGTCCACGCACTGCAAACTCAGAAAAGAAATGGTGTTCCACGACCATGCCACCTGAGGATCATGAATCCAAAGCCAGGCCATGCCGAGGACTAATGGGAGATGGAGGTCCACGGTGACATAAAAGCAGATCACCTCCTCATGGTCTCCAATGACCAGGCGCAAAGGCTGGGTAGTGAATTGAATGGATCCAGCAAGAAGTTCCCTCCCATCAATAGTCTCAACCCTCATCAGAGCGTCCACCAGAACCAAGGAGACATCAAAATGAGCCACAAAGGCCTGGTCCATAAAGTTAGTCGTGGCCCCTGAGTCCACCAGCACAATCGCGGGAATCCCTTTTGACTGTGTTGCCCAGAAAACCCGAGTGTCAAGAAGTAGATGCCAAGGGGGCCCAGAGTCAACCTCCGCTACTTCAGGCGGGTGTTTGATACATGCCCGACCTAGGGTTTCCCCAAGGTCGGGCCTGCCCCATTTCCTGACTGATCAGGCCGAGATTCAGGCACAGGCTTGAGTGCCCCCCTTCGCTTAATAGGACAAGAATTTGCAAAATGTCCTGGCCCCCCACAATACAAACACAAAGCTTCTTGATGTCTCCATGTTCGCTCTTGGGCTGTCAGGCGAGGTCTGACCGCTCCCAACTCTATTGGCTCCTTGGCCATTGCCATGACACGTTGGGTGACCCGGGGCGCTGGTTGCACAGGGTGCTGTGATATAGATGTGGATGGCTGCTCCTGGATGGTGCGTCGAGTCTTGCACCATTGAAGTCGGGTGTCAATGCGCAAGCATTGCACCACCAGAGCATTGAGGGTTGGGGCCGATTCCACTTGAACCAACTCATCCTGCAGCTCATCGGACAGGCCATCCTGAAAAGCGTCCCTCAAGGCTGCATTATTCCAATTGGAATCCAGACAGATCAGCCGAAATTCTGAAATGAATTCCTGCAGGGGGCACTTCCCTTGGCGAAGTTCCTTCAGACGTCTGTCTGCTGTCTGCACCCATATGGGGTCCTCATACATTTGACACATATGTTGCCAAAACCCCTGATAATCCATTAACAACAGGCTGTTCTGCAGTAATAAAGGAGTGGCCCATCTGGCAGCTGAGCCCGAAAGGAGGCTTATTACAAACCCCACCCGAGCCTGGTCATCTGGGAAATCCTCCGGCCTCAGAGCCATAAACAATTGGCACTGTCCCATGAAAGCCGGGAACATCTCAGGCTGCCCAGAAAACTTATCCGGCACAGCCACCGGGCATTTCTGACGGGGAGGGGCAGGAGGAGCAGCATGAGCCTGCAGCAGAGCAAGTTGATTAATCAACTGGGCTACCTGTTGTTGCAAAGCCTGGTTTTCATTCTGCAGCTGCTGGTGAAATTGCTGCTGCTGCTACTGCTGGTGCTGGTGGTGGTGGTGGTCCATCTTGGTCAAAAGATGGTTTACGTGTGTGGCACAGGACAAAAATGTTATGTCTCACCTTCACAAGATAGATGAGAAGTCCAAACTTCAACCAAATACAAGCAGGCAAGAAGATTCAGTATTTACTGAGTTAATTCCTTTGAGCTGGCTATGTTCTTGGCAGTATCACACACGCTGCCTGCCAAGTCCGACAAGATAACAGAAACATAAATCACTAAAGCTTTCCAGAAACAGGATACACCGAAGCTCTACAGAAAAATTCACACTTTGTCCCGTGCAGAGTTCCCAGAGCAAACACACCCACTTTTATTCCCTGTGGGGTGTGTCACCAACTCAGCTCAGTCTCTGATTCATCCACGTCTCCTGCGCTGCATCTCACACTTCCTCCTGCGACGTTGCCTAGCATCAAGCCAGCATTCGTCTGCTTGATTCTCCGTCAAAGGCTGCTCCGATATGCCCTCCTCCTCCTCCTCCCGATTAGCCTCAGGCTGTCCCTCTCAGTTATCTGCCGAAACCTGAGGCATAATCAGGGAGGAAGGCATTGCCGAAGAGGAAGGTCCTAGGGAGGAAGGCATTCCCAATTCCACCTCCTCATCTTCCGAATCCTCTTCCTCTAAGAATGCAGACTCAGGACTCGGAGCCACAACACCTATGTATACATAAATCTATTATCGGTACTTTCTGTAGGTGTGGAGGGGAGATAGATAGATGATAGATTGATTGAGATAGATAGATGATAGATAGATAGATAGATAGATAGATAGATAGATAGATAGATAGATAGATAGATAGATAGATAGATAATGCATGTGTGTGTATATTTTGCCATAAACCTATGAAAAATGAAAGAAATATCACCACCAACACCAAGGTATATTAGCAAAGCAGTCATATTATGTTTGCATTTTTCAAAAAAGAAACAAAGTCAAAAATATCTTAGCTCATGGGAGTTTTGCATTAATCTGACCAGTTCTAAAACTTAAGTTTCTATTCTACTTTATTTTTCAAATGCAAAGAAAATAATTTTGGCACATTAATCACAGCAATGTCCTACATTACTTTGGTGACAATGGACTAGTTAGATTTTCCCTTAAAGCACTGCAAAGAGTGCAAGAACTTTTCCTCAGAATGGTATAGCAGGGTAGTCAAAATGGCAACCATTTCGTAGTAGAGATCTAGAAGCCTGAAATTAAACATATACAGTCATTGTATCAGTATTGAAAGACAAAAAAAAGCCAAGTTCATTCATTTTCAGTGCAACATAGAATTATTCTACTCAATTCTATATTTAACATGCAGCAAATTGCTCCAAAAGTCATTTGGCCATGCCATCTCTAAACACATTACTTAACTATAGTGTTCAAGGTAACCATTTCAGATGCTTTAAAAAGAATGTTTGCTATTTGGTCTTAGGATTGGGGACAGTGAAGCATTTGATCATTGCTGAACGTTAGCATGTGAGTAGGATCTAAATCCCAGACTCTTATTTAAGAAAAGTTACACACTTGTACACAGTGGCATCCTGACGATCAAGGGATGCCAAATAGAGGTCAATGAATGGCAGGCTGGCACAGAAGTCTTCCAAGATCATAGGATCTGAATGAAGCAGGCTCTTTTTAAAGCTTTCCACCATTTCATCAAAAGTTTTGTACTCAGTTGATTTCTAGGGTGAAAAGAGAGCTGTTAAGTTTAATTACTCATTCAGAATTCATTCAGAAGCCAGTTTTGGTTTCACAGAACCAAAAGTCGCTTATCCAAATAGCCACAACGGAACGTATGGAGTGGGTCATCAGATTTAAAATTTGCCTCATGAATAACCTCATTAATGTTTACAAATTTTGTCCAGTCTCAATATTTAAGGATGGGGGTCCCCTCAAGTTATGTTGTGCTAGCTCAATATGGAGGGGAAAGGGTGTTCCTATGGGAGGGATGAGGGAAAAACATTGGGAACTTGTAAGTATCTGTAATGACAGTAGGGTTACACAAGGCAGGAACATCATTCCAGCTCCCTAGCTAAAGCAAATAGAGTCGCCTATACAACATATGGGGTAGCAGCAACATAGAAATGTTGGATTTTAATGACAATGGCAAAGGCTTCATTTCAGACTGAGGTGGGATGGGGAGAGACAAGAGACAAGACAGTGGCAAATCATTCATGTATTTTACCAAGAAAACCACATCAACCAAGTGATTGACAAAATGATGCCAGACGATGGGTTCTCTAAGATCAGATGGCACTCAAACTGATATTGTGAAACAGCTGGGGAACTTTCAGAGTACTAATGATGTTTATGATGTGACTGAATTAAAGCTTTTGAAATTTCTGGTTGCTGATGTTGGCCTGGGATGAAAAGACATCCCAAAGCCACAAAGACAGCATTTCAGCAAGAACAGGGAACATAAGATGTGTGAATGTGAGAACGCTCAATACAGTGAAAAATGAGATGAATCAACTACAACGAATGAACGGGAAAACTTGTCTATTGAAAAATATATAAAATACAGAGCTTACCTGCAGATTGAACAATTCAGATATTTCTTCCTGTTGCCTTTTTAAGATGGCCTGCTTCTTTGCAATCAAAGTAACCTGCCTTTCTTCTTTCAGCTTTTGCTCATATTGTTCAGTTGAGCTCTACATAGATTAAAGGATGTTGAGATAAAGGGCCCACTTGGTTTTAGCTTCCTACTAAGAATGGCCTCACTGGCTGGACATGACAGAAGAGAACTACAGAGCAGAATTCATTTACTGCAATCTACAACCATCTGGTTAAGCCAATTCTGAGCAACAGTAGTTTAAAATCAACTGCCTCATTGGCCAACAGCCATGTCTCAAATGATATTGTTTTCACTTTGCAACTTTAAGGAACTTCTCTCCATTGTGTAGTCTTTCTCCTCAGTTTCTAGGTTACCTAGGACCTAAACAGGACTTAATTGTACTATTATTTTGACACAATCATGTTTGGATGACTGTAGAAGGCACTGTAATTTACTGGTAGGAAAACAACCTCTGAGATGGCTTATTATTAGTGGATAAACATGTCCAATCACATACAATGTTTAAAACATAATATTTGCATTAAGAGCTGAAATTCAAAAATCTGAAAAACAACTAGACAACTGCAAATGTGTGTGTGTGCATGTTTGTGTGTATATACACATATATAAAAATATCTGAATTTGTTGTTCTTATTTATTAGATTTATCATTCATTTAGCTTTGAGGTGACTAATTCTTTGTTCATATCTACTGGTTGCCTGAAGTTCTACATACCAGATCTGGTAGACCTAACATAAACACTTTTCAGCTAAGGTAAACCAGAATCAAACAGGGGGTTATATACAGTCCACATTATGTTAAAAAAAAACCTCAAAATTAAAAATATAGAAAAATAATATCCCAAAAGAGATTTCTACTGAACAGATTAAATACTTTAATTTTGACATTCAGTAACCCTGCGATAGTTGACCTTATTTTTATACCCAATGTCTATTTCTAGTAATTGGATCTGAGTAGAAATTTTTAAATCCCACATAAAGTTCACTTACCTGGATATCCATAATGACAACTCCAATAAACATATTGAAAAATACAAAAAATCCTAGGAGAATGAACACTATTGTGAATGTTCGGCTTGTAACAAACTTTTTATTATCCAATTCCTCCTGCAAGTCTGTCCATCCATCAACCTGAAATTTATCAATTGAACATTACAATCTAAAGATACCTTTTGTCAAGCATCTGAAAACTTATTTCTTTAGTCTAGAGATGGGACACTATGGCCCCTTTATGACATGGCTGGCTCAGGAATTCTGGGAGTTGAAGTCCATAAGTCATAAAAGGGCCATAATTCCTCCACTACTGCTCTAGTCCAATGTATTCCCCCTCTCCCACAATACAAACATACCTAATCAGGTATAAATCGATTGCACTTATTCTAAGTAACAAAAATTACCAATCAGGTAATAAAAATATTTCATACATTTCACTGCACTGCTGCATTTATGCCATTTCAGTCATTTTGGTGTTTGTTTTATCTGTTATCTCCTTTTGTGTTAAAAAAAGATTAAGTAAGATAAAGACTACAGTATTAAGCAAAAGCTGAGGAACATGAGAAAGTAGAAATCTTCCCATGTTAGGAGTGCTTGCAGGACGCAGGCCAAAAAGTCAAGATAGTGGCCACAACCAAAATATCAGAAAGCATGTAAAAATGGGGTAGAGCTTGGTATATCATTATGGTTGGTGTCTTGATGTTGTTGTTTTTTTACCTCCTGGCCTATGTCCCACTTTGGGGCCTTCTATTAACGTGTGTTTGATCCTTCTGAAAAGAAAAGGGTAGACTAAACCAATTTGGCCTGATCCAGAGAAATCATGGTTACTCCTACGTGGGTATATTAGTGTGCTCACTCTGCAAGCTAAGCTAATAATGTTCGCAAAGGCTACTTAGGCATGATGATGATACTTGCAGAGGATTATCTTCTTACAATGCAAATTAAATCAAACAGTTCTAGCAACTATACCAGCTTGATTTAATCTTAGAAAAGCAATTAGTGACATTATAGTCTGAATTTTCAGCAAAACAAGTAATTCCTTAATAGGTTCTCAAAGTATGAATTGTGATCCACTGGAACATCAGAGGTAACTTAGAGAGGGGTTACATTTTTTAAAAAAAAAGCCTAGTCATGCATGATAGGCAAAGTTTGAACACTGTCAAAGCTCACCCTGGGCTTTGGACCTTGTTTATCTATGTAAGTCCACAAAGCTCGAGTGATATCCAGACTAAAATTTAGTTCTTGAAAATGGCTTAAATCAAAGCAAACAGGGTTGGAGAAAATACTAAGTGCAATCTTGACAAGTTAATAACCTTGATCTAAATAAACAAGGTCTTGCCCTTTGTTTCCTCTTTTATAAACACTCAGATGCTCTCTACTCCCTCTAGCTGTATTCCAATTTTTGTCTATCTAGGTTCATTTTGTTGGAAAACTAGCCTGGAGAAAGAAAGTCTTCAGTTTCGGTTCCCATTCTAAAACAATAACATTAGTCTAGCAGAGTTGACCAACCTGTGAAATGCACAAAAATTACCGTTACTAAGCTGAAGAGTGTAAAAAAGGCAGCTGCTAAACTGCCCCAGTTCTGTGGATCTCCATGTTGTTCGTCTCCATACAAACCATGCCCCAGAACAGCAAAGATAAACATTAGCAAGAACAACAAGACAAGGACATAGATTACATTTTTCACAGTCTGTCCCATAGCTGCCAGTAGATTCTGTAGAAGGGAAGAACAAAAGAAAAGAATACAAGTGAATACAATTTATGTAATTTTATGTCGATTGCTTCCAACCTGATGGTCTCCAGGTGCATGAGAACAACAATTTTCAGAGCTGCCAGCCACCTCTGGAGGACACCAGGACAGGAAGGATGATTTACAGCTAGTCCTTAGTTTAGGACCATTCCTTTAGTGACTGTTTGAAGTTGTGATGGTGCTAACAAGTGACTTAAAATTGCATCACTGCATGAACAACTGTGGTAGCATCCCTGTGGTCAGGTAATCATGTGCTGAGTAATGGGCAGGTATTCATAATGGCTGCAGTGTCCTATCATGTGACTGCCATCTCAGCAGGCTTCTAACGAAGTCAATAGGGAAGTGGGGGGGGGAGATAACAAATTGCAATCATACGATTTTACATAATGACTGTGTCAAGCCCGAAATTGACATATACAGTATGTAGCCATTTTAGTTAGGCTTAGTATATATTCTTTTTCTTACTTTCTCTTTGGCGGACATGGGGGAAGGGTTTTGGGCTTGTCATATTCCTAAGGGGAGAAAAGTGGAGATAGGGACAGTTATTTAGGCTAGGTGATTCTTCTTCCCATGGGAAAATGAGCTAACTGTGTTCAGGCACCTTGAGGCGCAGATTTATGACATCAAGCAACGTTGAATTACTTCTGTTGGAGAATGTGGCTTTTGTTTCTAACTTCTGATATTGTGGCGTAATTTCGGATTGTGTCAGATCCGGAATAACCAAGGACTTTGCCAATTTGATGCTTTTCTAAATAAAAGAAATTGTTTTGGGAGATGGACTTTGCTCTTTTCTTTTTTAAATGGATTTCATCACTTGGAAACCTGACAGACTGTGGCAAAAAAGGTGGCAAAATTGGGGGTGGACATATGACACCTCACATTGACCACACCATTTAATAAAGAGTTTCCCTTTCCCAATTCTGTTGTAAGTTGACGACTATCTCTACATGCAGGGTGGGAAGGAGGCTCTAAACTAAAAATAATGGAATGATAGGTTATAGAGTTGGATCTTTGCCCATCTGAAGCAAAGTTGCCATCTTACACAATGATCAACAATGGCATGGCATGTTTAATTGTGAAAAAAGAAATTACAATAAACTGGCAGCCCCATAGGCTACTTCAGAGAAAACAATTTAGGGGCAGCATATAAATTACACCTTCTTGAATTCTTCCAATCCCTTAAAAATAGTTCCACTTTGGATCACATGCCTGGGAGGGAGGACTTAAAATGTCAGCAACATTTTGTGCCACTGTTCAGTGCTTGTTATATAGAGGTACATTGGGGAATTTTTTCGGAGTGTTTTTTCTCCACAGTCCCCAGCCTGATTTAGCCCATTTTTTAAAAAAATTGATTTTTTCTTTTATTGGATTCTTCTCCCACACTAAATTTGGCCACAATTCTGTTCTCTTTTCTTAGATTGAATTCTGTCTTCTTTACATAATTTCTTTCCAACATTCTGTTGAGTTGGAAATTATTTTTTAAAGAGTGAGATGAATGAAGGCTTCAAAGCTGCATGCAAGTTAGTCTTTGCCTTTTCCAGTCATTGCTTTTATTTATTTGGCCAGCACATGTGAACATTATAATCATAATGAATAATAGTACCATGTGCTTAAGTTAGAACTTAGAAGTGGATTCTGGAGTACAAAAAGTCATATGCAAATATGTCTGAAATGACAGCTTGTGGAGTTACTGTCTCAATACTAAAAGGCACAGGAGCTGCTTTGATCTGACATCACAAAATTATTTCTTTGCTATATCCAGGGGTACCAATGAGCAGCTTATCCTGGCTTTGCAGAAATCCATTAACTTTTTATCCATTAACTCCAAATAGTCCAACAAATGGATTTAAGATTTGAAGTGTGAGATGTTTTTGGCACTCACAGATGTTTGTTCTGAAAGAACTAGCAGATTGCATAGGTTCCCTTTGGCATCTGTATGCTTATAGTAAAGGAAAGGTAGCAAGCCTATTCTTTAGTCAATCCCTAGAGTGAAATAGTATGTAGGCTGCATGGGCTTTCCTGCAATGTTAGCCACAATCCATGACCAACACAATGCACTCAAGCAAAGTTCTTAAGTAGGAATTCACATCTGTAACTGAAGAATCTACCACACTGATGTCATTTTTCAGTTCTTTATAAGAATTAGTTCTGTTTGAAGTTCTTAGCAGATGACCCCATGCTTTTTAATATTTCCTCTAAGGGCTTATTAAGTAAGAGTTATTACATTGCAAAAGACCAAGAAAAATGACATCTAATAGATATTCTTAAAGAGTGGGAACAACAGTACTGTATTGTAGAAACTTTGTTTAAAAAGTAGAGGTTACTGTCCCTGTCCTATTGTCCCCATTTATTCGTACCTATTTCCTGTATTCTTACTCATGTTTATACTTATACCTATTATCTTGTAAGCAATTGACAAATCCAATCAATCAATCAATAATAAAAATAAAAAATTACTACTTCTGTGAGGTCCTTGGTACTTCCTGAGCATGACTACTTTCTTGCAGACATTTCATTACCAAACCAGATAACATAATCATTGCTAGATGTTACCTATTTAGTAATGAAATATTGGGTGAAATAGTGACCCAATACAACACCCTCACTTGACACAACCCTCACCTGACATGACCTCCACATCACAAGACCTACTCACCATACAAAGCCCTTACAAAAAGGAGAACACCAACACTGGCACCCCCTAAACTCTGCTGAACAGGTTACCTAACCTGGTAATGAAACATTCAGAAACCAACCCACAAGCTCGGAGAATGAACCTCCACCCTCATCCTCCACTTGAGTTGCAGACATTTGCCACTGTTGCAGAGAGAAAGGCATTCCAATATGTGATCCCTTCCCAAAGCCTACAGGTGAATCTTGGCATTAATATTGACCACAACATCACATAAGTATACAAGACAGAGAGGTCCCTTCTGAACAGGAAAAGGAAAGTTGTATCTGATTACTTACAGTTATCCCTGGACTGTAGTAGAGTAGTTTGAGGACGCGGAGAGCTTGGAACCCTTTCAACATGGTGAAAATATGGTGTCTTTGGGGGTTACTCTGGTCAATGGTGTATGGCAGGTAAGCAAGGAGAAGGACAGCAGCATCAAAACGCTTATAACCATCTTTCCAATAATTAATCGGGTCCAAGTAAAGGCTCATTAGAAATTCTGTGGTGTAGATGGCTAAAATGATCAGATCTGCTACCTAAGAAAGAAATTGTTTGTAAGTGATATTGTTCAAAGGAATATGCTTGCATATATGGGTGTGCTTGTATACACACACACACATAATGTATGTGTATACATTATACACACATATGATTCTTTTTCAAACCTTATAAATTAGTTAGTCATTTTTTCAGGTTTGTCTGCTTATCTACCATCCAGTTGAAATATTTACTAGATTATTTCATTTTAGTGTTCTGCTAGAATAGTTTGAAGTAATCGATTAAGAATGGTGGAAACAAAGTAAAGTATCCTTGTAAAGTATCCTTGACAGTTGTGCCCTCTGACTTCATTTTTAACAAATTATTATTTTAATAAAAAAGTAAATAAATAAATGAGAAGTTGTACAAAGCAGAGCAGCCTTTAACTCTTGATTCCAGTGCTTCTAGACTTCACAAATAAGTCTTTACCTTAGCATAGGGGTGTCAAACTCACAGCTTCACGTTGTCATCACGTAACGTATCGTGACTTTTCCCCCCTTCGCTATAATGGGGGTGGGCGTGGCCAGCACATGGTGCATCTGGTCCGTGGGCTGCAAGTTTGACACCTTTTCCTTAGCAGATAAATGCTGAGCCTGTGCAGCTCACTCCTTCCTTTAGGAGTGGAGTTTCCTGTTCAGAAGCACAAAACTGGGGAGGCAGACAACATAAAGGAGGGAGGCTAGGAAAATGGCAGGACACAACCTCACCAATTTGTAATAATTTGGTGGCCATCCAGATTATTACAGGCTAGATCCGGCAAGTCTAGCCATGCGTTCTTCCATGAGAGGTATCTAAGAATTAGGCCTCTTAGAGTAATACTAGTTGCATACCAATGCGAGTGAATCAATCAATCTATCGCTCAGTGAATCTTCAAGTTTCAGATCTGAGACTGAAATTCTGGCTCTTTCAGTTTTTTTTAAAAAAGACATCCTAAGGAGACAAGTTCTGCATAGGATTGTGATGGTGAACCTATGGCACTCATGCCAGAAGTGGCACGCAGAGCCATTTTTGCCAGCTCATGAGCCGTCGCCCGGAAGAGATGCACTGCGTGCGCACCTCCCGACAGCCAGCTGATTGTTGGGTATTGCACGGAGGGTGGGGCATGCAGGGGGGTCACATGCGCATGTGCAGGAGGGTGTGGGGGTCATGCACATGCTGCATTATGGGTGCAGGCACGCATGCACATGCGCATACGCATACACACACACTTTTGGCATGCAAGGAAGAAAAGGTTAGCCATCACTGGCATAGGAAATGGTATCCACCCAATGTCTGGTTGTCTAATATACTGTTAAATTTTAACGTAGTTCTATGCCTCTTGGATAGTAATTCCATGTTAATGTATGAAATGATGCAGCTCTATCAGTTCTAATTTTTATTTTTAGTCTACTGGAAGGTGATAATGTTGTATAATGATCTGGGTTTAATAAATAAGCAAAACTACCTGACTCCCATTTTCAAAGCCCTTAACAGATTATTTATTTAAAAAATAAAGCAATGAACAGACTTCTTGACATTAGCCAGGCTTTTCTCTCCTCTTCTGTGCCAGCAAAATATAATTAAAGCCCAGAAGTTTATGTTTATTAGCCCCTGTCAAGTAAGTTAAGAGATTCAAGGTATGTAAAAGATAAATCCTTCTCAAGAGGAAGGCTACAGTAAATCAGGACAAAACAGGTTATTGCAGTGCAAACATTTTCATTTCAAGTTCATATTCTTGGAGCTTATAAGCAAAACACATTCAGTTCTAAAAAGATTTCTAGGTAAAGAGAAAAGTATACCCAGTACTAGGATGGAAAAATCAGTCAAGATAAACCAATCTCTATCATACAGAAGATGCAGCGCAATATTTTCCAAGCTTTATGGAATATTTGGGAGAGGGAGAAGGAATATGTGGAAAATCTGGATTCAAATTTCAGGCAATTGCTGAGAAATATATCCGAAGTTATTACCTATTTTTCTAGTCGGCTGTACTGTAAAGCCTAATAGCTATGGGTGGGCATGGCCTGAACAAAGAAGTCTCAATGTCCTCAATTATCAAGCCACAGACCCAGTGCTGGTTACCACTGTGATTAGATGTAGACCAAATTGATTTATGGGTTATTAGATTTTAGTCTGATGTCCCACCAGGTTGAATCTTTGCTTACATTTGAACCTCGCTCTTCTATGCAGGAGAGGACAACAATGGCTTTACATCAGCGGTGTCCAATCTTGTGGACTTCAACTCCTTGGCAATTTTAAGACTTATGGACTTCAACTCCCAGAATTCCAATTCTGGGAGCTGAAGTCCACAAGTCTTAAAGTTGCCAAGGTTGAACACCCCCGCTTTACATATTTGCTGCTAATAATACTGCTTTTGCTGGAGGTCTTCCTGTTATTGGGCAGGGCTGTCAAACTCCTGGCATGCATCACACGTTGGCCACAACCATACCCAGTTTAGTGAAGGGGAAAACAGTCCCAATACATCACATGACGCTGCCATGATGAGATGAGTTTGAAACTCCTGCCCTAGGCCTACTTTAGAAATTAGCATAAATAGTACAATCCAAAGAAAAAAAATGTGTTCCATGACATGCAAGAGAGCTCTAACAATCCTTATCAACATCTTTTTAAAGCAGCTGTATCTTTTCCCAGAATTGCAACACTGTCTTCTACAGCTGTACCCCAATCCAGGGAAAGCATTCAGCAAAATTGACTGTGCCTCAATCACTATGCATCTCTTTATGGGGCAGCATTGCTTAAAAAGGACTTGCCCTTGAGTTGTAGATGATATTATGAAAGACACATATGCTGCATGTTTTATCAATTGAATCTCATTGTTTTCACTAGTTGTTCTTTAAAGTTTGAACACGAAAGCATGGAAACCTTGCTGGGTCTAACCAAAATCTCACCTAAGTTAGCTAATTAGAAGTGGCTAACTTCTAGTTAGCTAGCCTAACTTGATAGCTAACGGGAAGTCCCTTATAAGCTTCCAAGCAACCCCTGGGCTTAAGCCCTCTATTATGTTCCATTATGATCAAGTTTACAGGTAGCCCTCGACCTATGTCTGAACCCAAAATTTCTATTGCTAAGCAAGGCAATTGTTGAGTGAATTTTACCCCATTTTACAACTATTTTTGCCTCAGTTGTTAAGTAAATTTTGCAATTATTAAATGAATTTGCTTCCCGCATTGACTTTGCTTGTCAGAGCTGGATGGGAAGGTTACAAATGGCGATCAAATGACCCTGGGAGCCTGCAATCATCATAACTACATGCCAGTTGCCAAGCACCCAAATTTTGATTCCATGACCACAGGAATGATGCAGCAATCATAAATGTGAAAAACTGTCATGAGTCATTTTTTTCAGTGCTGTTGTAAATGAAAGGTTGTTAAGTCAAGGACTACCTGTCCCCAGTCATAATTGCTTTGCTAGGGATAAAGGGTAGCTATCACAAACTGATAGCCTTTGGCTCAATGAGTTGGTTGAAATCTCTTTAAAAACATGATTTCTCCTCATCTTGTCTTCTAAAAAAAATGCCTTCAGAATGAGGAATTGTGGCCACCTCAGTCAGCAGTTTTCATTACCTGCAGGAACAAATGTGACTCATAGCGAACTTTATAATCTGTTTCTAAAGACAAGAATATTGCATTGAGCATAATGCTGCTGATCATAACAGACTTGAATAGAGGATGATAGAATACATTTTCCACAAACTTATACAGGTCAGGATCTCTCCTCCTGGAAAGGAAAAGAAAAAAAAAAGGACAGAATTGAATCTGCAACCTGAAAAATCCTGTTTTCTTAAGCTACTGCTTGTTCAAACAAAAACAAATTCATATCATGCAGAAGGTGTGGTTATATATGAAAGGCTTTGGATTAGATAGAAGCAGTCAGATAGTTGAAAGAACTAACTGCAAGTATAGACTCATTGGATTACCCTTCAATTGTGATGAAATAGCAAGAAAAGAATTCAGATGTCAAGTCAATGGGAGAGTAAGACTTAACATTTCCTTTCCTGGGAAGGGCCAAATGCTTTTAGAGGTAATTCTACACAGCCACCAGTCTCACCCCTTAAATGCCCAGAAGCAGCTTTGAATAATTGCAGAAGGGTCCCTATAGTTGCAGCCCGTCTTTCCATAGGGCTGGTCAGCTGACTCATGGAAAGGTTGATAGATAGAGGGGCAAGGGAATACCTCACCTCGGTTCAGCTCTAACCAAATTTATTTTTTTTCCCCACTAATAAAAAAAGGCTGGTTACTATGCAGTGGCAAAAGCAACGCTACACTTCCGTGTCCCTGGAGGTCACAGATACCGACAGCGTCTTGACTACATGCAGTGGGGCTGATGAAATTCCAACGGAAAACTCCCCACTCCACTCTTTCAGAGGACTTGCTACAAATACAAATCCTGCCCTATTGTCCCCAATTATTAGTTCCTATTTCTTATATTTAAACTTATGTTTATTCTTATTTCTATTGTATTGTAAGCTTTTGACTAAATAAATAAATAAAATTTTTCTTGGATTCATCTCCTCTGGAATTGGAACAAGGCTAATAATCACCTTGGCTCTGAAGCCTCCTGGTGTTGTGGGAATACAAGAGCATTACACCTTCCGATTTCCCTGTAACAGGAAGTTTTACTGTTTGCCGTGCCCGCCTAGGAGAACACTTTTATCTTTCTTCCAAAAGAAAAGCCATTGTAGAGGAAGGGAATTTCAAAGAAAGTAGCAACTAAAGTGATTTGACCATCTTGAATGGTTAAAAAGAGCCAAGAGGTGGTTTATAATAGAGGAGTGAAAGGATAAAGCACCCTAACCCATAGCCCAGGGGTGTCAAACTCACAGTGTCACAGCGGCTTCATGTGACATAGTGGTAAACCGGGTATGGGCGTGGCCAGTAAGTTTGACGCCCCTGCCCTAGCCTCTAGGTTAATTTTTTATTTTTAAAAAAGGTAAAAGTATTAGACTATGGTTGTATATAATTTAAGGCTCTCTGAGTATGTCATGCTTTAGTCCCTTCTCCCAGCATTCACGTTACAATTACTGTCATACATCTTTAATTGTGGATCTCCCTTTCTAAAAAACTGAAACCTACTTCAAACTCTAGTTTCAAGTTCCTTCATAAGTGAACCATGGTTTGATTTTCTTCACTGTCAGACTCTTTTAACCAGAATACAGAATGCAGGTAGTCCTCAGCTTAAGACACAACTGAGTCCAAAATTCATGTTGCTAAGTAAGAAATTTGTTAAGTGAGTTTTGCCCCATTCTACGACTTTTCTTGCCACATTTGTTAAGTGAATCACTGCAGTTGTTAAATTAGAAACACGGTTGTTAAGTGAATCTGGCTTCCTCACTGACTTTGGTTGTCAGAAGGTCGCAAAAGGGAATCATGAGCGTGGGACACTATGACTGTCGTGTGAGTCAGTTGTCAAGCATCTGAATGTAAATCATGGGACCATGGGGATGCTGAAATGGGTGTGAAAAGTGGTCATAAGTTACTTTTTCAGTACTATTGTAACTTGAATGGTCACTAAGCGAACCGTTCAAAGTTACAATAGTACTGAAAAAAGTAACTTATGACCACCTGTAATAGAGGCACCTTGGAGCTGCTTGGAGCTCCTTGGAGCTGCTTAAGCAGGACCCTACACCAGGGGTCTTCAAACTCAGCAACTTTTAAGACTTTTGGACTTCAACTCCCAGAATTCCTCTGGAGACCTCTGCCCTATACCATTCCAGAAAAATTTGTTCTTAAAAACTTCCAGTCATGGAGCACCCACAACTTCTGAAGGCAAGTTGTTCTACATCAGTGGTGGGATTCAAAACTTTTTACTACCGGTTCTATGGGTGTGGCTTGGTAGGCATGTCTTGGTGGACATGGCAGGGGAAGGATAATGCAAAATCCCCATTCCCTCCCCACCCCACTAACCTGCTTTTCAGCTCCGTTCTCCTGTGCAGGGCAACAAAAGAAGACCCAGTCCATCAGCTGGGACT
Source organism: Pseudonaja textilis (assembly GCF_049901715.1). NCBI lineage: Eukaryota > Metazoa > Chordata > Lepidosauria > Squamata > Elapidae > Pseudonaja > Pseudonaja textilis. The sequence goes on from NC_141991.1 coordinate 77,989,060, forward strand.
CGGAAGGCAGAGAATAGATGGGGGCAGGATCAGTCAGAGGTGTTATTTGCCAGTTCTCCAAACTACTCAAAATTTCCACTACCTGTTCTCCAGAACTGGTCAGAACCCGCTGAATGCCACCTCTAGTTCCACTGAATGTTTTGTCAGGAAATTTCTCCTCATTTCAAGATTGGTTCTCTCAATTAGTTTCCATCCATTACTTGTTGTTTAACTTTCTCTAAAGTTTTCCTCCTTCTGAAAAAGCAGCTTTTTACCCTGGTCTTAATGTAGATGAGAATTTATTTCCTTTTTTTTTTTTTATTGGTGCTTCTGAACTTTTTTTTAGAACTGTAGATAAGACTCCTACTGCCCATTGCTGCCCTTTTCCATTATGTGCTTTCCCATCACTCTGAAGCCTCTCTGGCTACCTACTGTTAGAAAAAGCCCAGTTGGGGAAGATCAACATCATGTATTACTTAGAGAGTTAAATAAAGTATGAAAATCCAGGGAGGCTGGAAGCTGTTGGAGAAAGGATTCTACAGCATAGTGGAGTATTCGCATACATAACTAAGAACAAATGTTTCATTCTTGACCTGTAAAAATTACTCCAAGTCATTAAAAATCTCTTCTAAAAGGAATTTTGATAGAAAAATGGATTCCATCAAATTAAAGGAACGCCTTTTTATGTATACTACAAAATCCATCATTCCATCAAGAACATAACATTCAAAATTATCATAAATTATTGAAATAGTTTTGAGTAATATATAATTCAAAATTTCAGGAGTTTCTAGATGTGATATAAAACTTTAAAAATCCTGGCTGAAACCTTACCGGTATCCAAACGCATAGCGTGCCTCTTCAGTTTCAGATCCAGACTTAAATGCCTCAAATGAGAGCTTCTCAATCAGTCGAGCTTTTTCAAGTATTTCTGCAGAATCTATAGCCATGATTCCCAGAATTTGAACTGTGCTTATCTTTTCACAACCACCACTGCACATTCAGAGAAAGTCTACCTGGAGAAGAATGAAAGTGCCAATATGACCTCACTTACTTTGTGACCTCACAATTTTGGAATAGCATATGTAAAATCTAAAATCTACTGCTTGGGTTTTTGACAGCTTAGAGGAAAGCACATGAAATGTTCCATCATTTTGATAGTGGTGTAATTTTTTATTTCTAGTATGGATACTGTAGAAGAAATGATTCAGCTATGGATGGAGTATGGAGGAAAATGAGTACAATTGTTTGCACAAAAACAATCTGCCTGCTTTTTAGAATTTGCAGTTAATACTTTGAAGGTAGTAAATTGTTCAAGACGTTGGTAGACTGAGGTGCCATGACTAAGATGTAACTAGGTTATAACCTTCTTGAGGTTACGCTTTTGTCTAGCTACCAGTTGCATGAAAAGTGCAACAGAGGCATCTAAAAAGCTTCTTGGCTTAATTTAAGGCAATCGTAAGCAGGCATGTCTGCCTTCTAATACAAAATGTTAAAAGGGCAGATTTGTCAGATAAAACATACGTCTGTTTGTGATGTGTGTTTATGTCTTGATTGGAAGTATTAAGCTTTTATCAAGGGGAATTGAACATCTAGAGGATCCTCAGAGGAAGGAGAAATGTGTTTAATGAGAGAGGAAGCAAGTAGGGTCAGAAATGAAAATCTGTAATGTGGATTGGCTTGTGAAAAAAACTAGACCCGCATTGGAAAAAAACAGAAGGAACAATGGAAAAATGCAACCAAGGTGCTGGCTTTACAGAAGGCTCAGAAAAGGTTTCCCTCTTCCTCCTCCTATCCAGGAAGAGGAGGAAAACAAAAGTAAGTCCGACAAAGAGTTAACAGAGGAGTGGAAAAAGCTGAGCAACCCACTGTAGCCATTATAGCTTTCACAGCATCAGTGTAATATACTAATCATGACACTGCAATAAGTACAAGACGCGCTACACTTTGTCCTAACTAAAGTTTGCAAGTAGTCCTTAAAATCAGCTTCACGTAAAGCAAATTATAGGCAACCATTGACTTATCACTACAATTGAGAACAGAATTTCCATTGCTAAGCAAGGCAGTTAAGTGAGCCATATCCAATTTTATCACCTTTTTATCAGTTATTAAGCAAATTGTGGCAATTGTTAAGTGAATCATGTGGTTGTTAAACAAATTCTGCTTCTCCCACTGACTGCTTGTCAGAAGCCAGCTGGGAAGGTTGCAAATGGCAATCACATGACCCCGGATTGCTGCAACTGTCATAAATATGGGGATTCTGGGAGTTGAGAAACATTGACTTAGGAAGTTATCAAAACATACAATTAGACCAGGAGTGTTCAAATCCGGCCATAATTATTGGTACTTCTAACATAATATTTTGCAACGTTGTCTTTTGAGGCATTAACTGCAATCAATCTCTTTCTGTAGCTTCAAAAAAGGCTTCCATACTTCTCACCTAAATGTTGGGTTCAATTCCTTTATTAATTCAGAAAAGCCACCAAATAATGTGCCTTGGAAGTCATCCTTCCATTACTACCTTTAAAAAAAATCCTTTTGTCATTTGAATCAAAAGTATTAAGAAATTACAGAAAGTTTATTTCCATTTTAAACTTCAATATTGACATGATTTTTCCTCATGTGAAATGAAATTCTGAGAGGCTTTAAAATCCACACAAATATCTTTGACAAGTGCTTTAAACAAATTACTGGAAGTACTTGCTTTCTTAAAGAGTGCAATATTAACACACACCTTTTCAAAGGAATAAATCTAAAGCTTTTACTCAGAACTTGACTTGGACACTTGAAGGGATAAAAGTGGAGAGGGGAGCATGTATGCAAGCACCAGTATTTAATTTACTCATCCATTCCTGCAAGGATAGTTTCTGTCTTTTGCAGAATCGGTGCATTGTTCTGAAAAGGATTTTTGGATAGAAACTGACTTCTTGGTTATTGAAGGACGCTTAGCTAAAATCTATTTTCAAAGCCTTTATGCTGAATACATCAAAATTCATAAAGAAGGTTGCATGTTGAATTATTCTCCAGTACACCTTTAACTTATCCATGTTCTGACTACAGTAGGTTTTATGTCTAGGGGAGCATGCATGTGCAGAAGTATACGAGTTATCACCAAAATCAGTCTTTCAGATAAAACAATGAACAATCTTATAGCACCCATTAAAACATGGACCATGTGTCATTGGTATTAGGGCCACTTAGAAATGTCAATCAAAATACTTTCACAGACTTTTATCATTATGGAAAATAGGCACCATATGGAATTAGCAGAATCAGAAACCAGAGACAAGAGTTTAGAAAGAGTAATATGAATTGTTTATTCAAATTAAAATATAGCAAATTAAACAAGGTAGGCATTTAAATTACATGAACAAATTCAGTCAATAACCATGGGGCCCATCTCTGGATGAAGATTCTATAGCATCAGGAGCTTCGACTTAACTTTTAAAGGCTGTATCCTCTTCAGATTCTAACTGAAATTATCCAGTTTGATTTCCGTTTTTGACTTGCTACCAAAAATATACTTAATTTTGTCAACAGAAAAGAAAAATGCACAAAATTGGTCAGTCTTTATATCTAACAAGGAACCTGTGTATTTTGCCTATTTTAGATTTTTAAAATAGTTAAATAGTTAAAATAGTTTAAGATTTTAAGCTATTAAATCTTAATTAAATAGCAACATATCAAAACTCAACTATGTTTTTCTTCTGCAAACCTTCTTACTTTACAAAGAAGGGAAATCAATACTTACAAGCTATTTTGTTACTCACTGTGATCTCATGAATATACTACGTTGCCCTAATATGGCAGTCAGCATAATATAATGCAGGGGTGTCAAACTCAAGGTCCAGGGGCCAGATCCGGCCTGTGGGGTGCTTAGATTTGGCCCATAGGGCTACCCTGGAAACAGTGAAGGACTGGCCCATGGTGCCTCTGGCAGTGAAAACAGAGCTCAGCGGGGCTGTGTGCAGCCCTCCTGAGTCTGTTTTCGCTGGCAGAGGGCTGCAGGAGGCTGTCATAGCCGAAAATGGAACTCAGGAGCCTATATTTGCTGGCAGAGCACTCGGGCCACAACCAGTGCCCCTGACACAAGTGATGTTGAGATGGCCATGCCCAACCTGGCCACGCCCACCCCGGCCTCCCAAGGTCAAACACAACTCTGATGCGGCCCTCAATGAAATTGAGTTTGACACCCCTGGTATAGTGAATGGACAAACTGTCATTTATTCGTTCAACCATTCACTCATGGCAGGCCCTTTTCTCCATCACATTCACCCAGACTTTCTCAATCTAGGCTCACACAAACCAGGCAGGGAAGCCTAAAACAAATCAATATACATATCCCAGATGCCTCGCAGACAGGCGGAAGAATTCATATTGACTGCAAAATCCAAATCTCAAGGGGTACAGACAAAGAAACTTGCCCTGGCTTGTCCAACAGGTTCTCAGCTCAGCCCTAAGAAATCTGAGACCAGTACTAAGAGCTGTTATATATTTCTGGGCTGGGGGTAAAACAAAGTGCCAAACAACTGTCCGGATATCTCTAGGGAGTCAATGCTGCTAAAACTTTTATTCAAAATTGCAATCTTTTTGAGACATAGGGACTAGTCAGATACAGCTTGCTGAAGAAAGTAGTTGAATCTATCTCTAAGGTAAAGCAAAAGTGATAGGCAGACTTGAGAACAAGATATGCTAGTGTGCTCTTTAAAGGAATTTGTGATTTTTTTATATATTATATTTTGTGCTAACTAACTTACAGGTATTGTGCCATCCTAAGTTTGTTGAGCCTCAGATCCTGTCCATCCTGGATTCATGGCCTAGCCTTTTCAGAATATTTTATGGGAGAGTTGTTTGGAACAAAGTCCTCCAATCAGTATGATCAATGGTCAAGAAAGGGAACAAATTTGGAGAGAGTCTGGCTTTTTACTACAATATGCTACACGAAGACTCTTGTTTGTCCAGAAAGAGCCAGATCTGTGCCTCAGGAAACAGAAGAGTGGGAATTCCCATTGAATCTAGCCTAACAGTTGAAAGCATATGGAATCAATCGGACAAATACACTTAGCTCAATATAAAGTATCACCAGGGTTGTTGTTTTTTACATTCATTGTGATTACTGTATTTATGCTGACCAAGATTTCCAAGAACATTACATGATTTTTCTCACACAATCAGTTGTGGTCATTTTATTCCAGAGAATACCTGAAAGTTTAAACAAATGGAAAGTGCATCTATATAACTACAGCAAGGGAGATTTTCTCTCAGCTATATTCCTTGCAATTATACATATTAATATAGGGTCACTGGACCCCTCACATTCATTATTGAATAAAAATTCAGATGTTCATGTTGAACTGTTCCATTGTCATTATCTATAGCAGACATGTCAAACCCAAGGTCCGCGGGCTTAGGGTGCTTAGATGTGGCCTCTGGGGCTGCCCTGGAAACAATGAAGGACCAGTCTGCAATGCTTCTGCAAGCGTAAACGGAGCTCGGGAGGGCCACGTGCAGCCCTCTCGAGCTCCATTTTCGCTGGCAGAGGGATGCAGGAATCCGTTGCAGCCAGAAACGGAGCTCGGGAGCCAATTTTCACTGGCAGAGCGAGCGCCTGGGCCACTACAGGCGACTTTGACATAAGTGATATCGAACTCGCCACGCCCCCTGGCCACACACCCCGAGGTCACACACAACCCTGGCAGTCCTCAATGAAATTGAGTTTGTATAGAATCTAAAAGATAAAATACAGCACAGGGTACATAAGATGCAAACCTGACCTACTAATAAGCTCAAATCATTCTTCTTTGGAGGAATTCCTGCCCAAATTGTCACTTGTCAATGATACACAGACTAAACAAACTCAACTTTTTAATGCAACAATTTTAGTATTTTCTCTATTTGATAAAAATTTTATGTATCTATGCAAAAGCTTCTGCAGGAATGAAGAAATTTGAGGATAAATTATTTTTAAGAGAGAAGACTAAATAAACAAATTATAGACATTTTGTATGATTATTTTAGCACCCAGTTGTTAGACAAGACACAGCAGCTTTGTCAATAAATTGAGCCAGCTTGACATCTCGCTTTGTCAGGCCACCACAGTCATGGGAAATGAGTGTTATCTGGACCTTTGAACAAGAAAGAAGAAAGATAAAAAGTTCATAACGTACAAAAAATTGCAATCAAATACATTTTTAAAAAGAACCTAATCATTCATAATTTAATCTATTTCCTTGCAGACTAGATTTAGTATGAAAATCTCAAATACATCTTAATTTGTATATTTAGTTTTTATTGTATATTTAGGCTTGTCAGATGCTACATCTTTTCTATCCTGCTCTACGGAGTGGAGAGTTGGTCTCTGAGAGAAAGACACTTGAAGAGATTAGAAGCATTTGAAATGTGGATTTACAGGCTGTTACGTATAAGTTGGGTTGACAAAATTAGAAATGAGGAGGTGATAAGCCACCTGGGAAAACCAAGGGAAATCATCAAAACCATAAAAAATCGAAAGTTAGAATATTTTGGACATGTGATGCAAATACAGCATACTTCACTTAATCCTCTAAGCAAAGATTAAAGGCAAACGAGGTTCAGGCAGAAGAAGATGATCATGGCTTCAAAATCTAAGGGACTGGTTTGGACAAAACTTAACAGTGCTTTTTCATGTGGTTGTTGATAAAAATAGGATCGGCAACACGACTGCCAACGTCTGATGACAGATATGGTACAAGAAGAAGAAATTGAGTTTAAAAAGCACCTGTCTGCTGTTCAAAAATTGGAATGGTGCTGAACATTTTTTTATATATCTCAGCAGTCAGATATAAACAGAACTTGAACACAGTTCTACAACAAAACATGATTGCAAAAAGCTTCTCTAGAAGAATTAGCATAAAACTGTTCTGGTTTCCCAATCCGTGCAGACAGTCCCAAAAGGTACCAGAGTTAATGGCACTGAATGCCACTGAGGGTCTCAACAAAAGTCACTGAGCCAGGTGACCAATACTGTTTTGGTCCTGAATCCTGACCGAAAATCTGTGTCATTTAAGATTCTCTGTAGCTGATTTGCAGTGACTTTCTAATGTAAACCAAATTTACAAGAAAGGACAGGTTGGAAACTTGGTGAACATTATGAAATATAGCCAGACCTAGGAAGGCCTCTTCAAGACAAGACTACTGACTCTTTCAAGGCAAGAGGCATTATGTCTAAGCCCAAAGAGAGACTGATTAACTCTTGGAGCTTACTGCTCATGCGCCCCCCCCCCTCCCAAAGAAGTCAGGAGGACCACAGATCAAACTCACAAGTGGCAGAATTCATACTACCATGAACATAATTTACTTCTTTGGGTTTCAAAAGATCAAAAGTATCCCATATATGATGCAAATGCTGCCTTGCTTAACAGTGGATGCTGTCCAATTGACATTATATTTTCTTTAAAAAGTACTTGTACATATTCACTGCACAAGAAAAGTGGATTATAACCAATTGCAAGTGAAAAACTGTTCAGTTTAAAATAAAGGTGAAGAGCCTGGCAATAATTTACAGACCAGCTCTGATGTTTCTTCCAAGGGATTATTCACTTATCTCTAGCAGAACACTATGTTCTGCTTTGCTAAATTTCTCTGTATCATCAAGCTACTGGGGGAAGAAAAAAAGGATTTAGTCTAAGTCTCAGAAATTAAAATTGTATCAGGAATATCAAGAAATATACACACAACGTTAGAATAGAAATAGTTATCAAAACTCCTACCTGCACATTTTAAATGATTTAAAAGTAAGAATTTATCCTAAAGATAAAGTCACAGATAAATTCTAATTGTGAATCCAGTGATATGAACATTTAAAGATCCTTAAAAATATTTTAATTTTGAGTTGGTTCCTCACAGACTAATATGCTCATTCAGAAATTTTATTTTATTGCTTAATCTGGAGATATATTTGAAACTACACCAAGAAATCTAGAGTTCTCAAAAATTTATTGGCTTTGTAATTTGGAAAATTAACTTGCAATATCAGAAAGCAAGAATATCTAATACTATTATTTTTATTTACTTTTTAAAGGGTCTGTTCCTGGGGACAGAAAAAAAAAGCTAATAAATCTGGAGAGCCAATAAAAATCTGCTGCTCCCAGTAGTTTGCAAAGTGTGAACAGGCATCACAAATATATAATATCAGTTCCTAAAGATCTCAAAAATGTGCTACCAAATTAAAAAATATATATGGCAGAAGGAGAAATAACTAAATACCATTTTGGAGAATAATCATATTAACACTAATTTAATTTAATGTGATTTTAAATAAAACAAAAATTGTTGTTTTGCTCCCTGTCCGCTACTTTCTGTGTGAGGCCCTAGTATACATTTTAAAGGTCAAGAATGGTCCACAAAAGTTAGGCACAACTGGAAAAAACAACATTTGCAGGGAACATAAGGAAGAGGGAGGAGGCAGAGTGACAGCAGTGCCCTACTCATTTCTTGCATGTGTCATAATTTCATACAATCCCTCAAAGGGGTGGAGCTTCAGTGTTATGTTTCTTTCCGCACTATGAAAAAAGCATTGAAATAATGAAGTTGCCATTGCCTAAAATATAGATTATACTTTCAAGGCTGGTAAAACAAGAGTTTGTGGATTTTTCCTATTACTTCAATGAACCAACTTCAGCTATATGAGGGAAGGTGAATATGAAACCAAGCAATCATTGAAAAAAAATGGGGAATGAAAGTGAAATAATTTGAAAAAGATTCCAACAAAAAGAATAAAACTGACCAATGATCTGATTTTTAATCTACATGGGGGAGGGGATTTACAAAATATAATTGGAGCCTGGTAATCACCAATGAAAAGAGATAAACTACTAGTTCATTAATCTTAGTTCATTACCTTATTGTACACATTAAACCATTCAGGATGATGATTCATCTTTTCAGCCTGAAGTGCTACCCGAGTCATAAAACCAAATGCCTGCATAACGAAAAAGAAATGCATGTGTTATTCTTAAAATAAAGCATTTTATTATATTCTGCATATGCCAGAAGGGAAAAGTGTCAAAATGTAAAAGTAAAAAAAAAAGCAAACATGTATAGGCCTGATACTGTACATGCAGTTCTGAAACAAACAAAACCCTGGTTAAATTTTACTAGTAATGGAGAATAATACCAAGAAAGTATGTCACATAGATTATTTCACAAATTGTTACAGAAGTCTGATGAAGCTGGCAAATGTTTGTATCACACTATAGATACAGAAAATTATCTGAGTTAAGAACAGGTGTGATTTGATCCAAATCAAACAAAGCAAAATTGTATGTGCTTTATTTCACCCACTTTATCTTATGCAAAATAAATTCTACAGTTTACATACAGTATATCGACACAGTACATGAGTGCTTAAAGTATCAAGAATCTAATATTATACAGTGACTTTCTCTTGCTAAAACCAAACAAAGTGCTTTCAAAATAAGACTAAAAACCTAATTGAAAGATTATTTTAACAGCAATAAATCTGTGATACATTAAGTATGATCTTTCAAAGTCCACCTATCTATCAAATGTACTAAAGTCTCGTTATAAAAATTTGCCGGGGGAAAAACCATGTTCAACCCTTTGACAGCAATTTTGACTAAACATATAATCAAGAAGTAGTATAATAGTTGATAATAGTTTCAGTATTTTTTCCTCTACCTCTGCTGAAGTATGACTGCAAATCACTTCTCCAGTCAGATGAATGCAATCATTACAATCAGAGCAAATTATTCCAACAATGTTTTTTATGTACAAATTATCAAAATGTTGGCAATTGAAATTATTTGCTCTCAGGTGAATCACAGAATTGCAGCCATTGTTTCACTTGATTCTGAACTGAATTCCAAAGTCAAACCACTGTAAAAAGCAGCTTTGAAACTTAAAAAGTTCTGAAACTATTTTTGAAACACTATGAGCTTTAGTTTTTAATAGTGATAAATTAAGGTGTTTTCTACAATTTAATGAATGGCATGATTTAGAGCTTTTACTTTATTACTCTTTAAAAGAAATTTACTAATGTTTCCATTGTGATTTTTTATTTACTAGAATGTGTATGTAATCTCACTTCCAGGTTGTAGTACTACAATACAATACAATCCCCAAAAAGATAAAATCAAAATAATCAGTATAATTCTCAGTATAATTAACTACATCAACTTCTATGTTGCAAAAAACTCCTAATGAATGCAATAAGTAAACAAAGCAAGCATCAGACTGGCTGTCCCTTTCTCACTGAGATTATTTATGAAGTTAATCCCTGCATTTTGAAGTTACATTGCCTTTATTCTACAAAGAGATGGAAGAAAACTAGCTCTCATAGATAGGGCACAATTGTATTGTTTCTTCACTTCAAAGTTCACTCAAAAAATCCACAGTAGTAATAGTTGAGAAAAACCCAACCAACCAACCAATGCAAAAGTTGACAATAGTAAATTGCAACTACAAACTACAGCTACATGGCTGCGTCCATTAAGTCATCAAAACTCATTCTTGAATTGAGGGACTTTTCCTTTAACTTGGACTTGAAAATGTTCTAACAAATCTAGTGTGCCAATAGTCCAAACACTAAATTTTGCTTAACTCTAGGATTTATGGGCAAAATGATTAGGTAGAAAGTGATAAAAAATTATATCTGCTTGAGACACTGGAAAGATACTGCCAACAACAGTACAACTCAGGTCCTCTCCCCCACCCCCCATATTCTTTGGATTGAGGACAATGTACTCATTGAGTTCCTGTCCAGGGAGGATTAATCAATATCCCTCTGTCTTAAAGATATCCCCTGCTGAGGATAGATATTACAATATAGATCCCCATTTATTTAATTTTTATCTATCTATCATTTTTATCTATCATCTAGCTACCTACCTATCTATCAAATAAATAAACAAACAAACAAATAAACTACTTTAATATGGAAATCTCTTTCCTTGAGTATCTAGCCATTCTGGTGAAGAAAATGCTTCAACTACCAATTAGAGTTATACAAAAGGAAAGCTTTGAGTGTTTTCGTTTTGTAATGGTGGTATTTAGTTCAGGGACCACTGGTGATCAACAAAGGCAACCCAGTTAGCCTCTAGTATAGGCATCCAAAAATAACAAAGAGCAAAAATATAATGGGATTATTAAATCTTCCTAGATTTGGGGGTTTCAACTGATATTTTATGAGATTTTGGATAAGAATGCCCAAAAAGCTGCAAGATCCCGAAAGTTCTGAGCTACTTATTTTTTTCAATCCTATGTTTAGGTCCCAATACTGCTCTGAAAGAATCATGCATTTCATGCTGTCCACAGACCCACGTTGCTAATTCTAGATCATATTATGGTCCTCAAAAAAATAAAAAAAGGATTGGAAATTGTTGTTGTAAACCAGAATAAGCAAGTCAAAGATTAAACAGTAGTAGCCCAACAAGTGGAGTATTTTGTTTGTTTTTTAGTATCAGGAGTTTGATTATCCTTGTGTTTGGAAATTTAATTTTATAGATCATTGAATGCAAGCTAAAAAAATTAATCACATTAAAGTCTCAATAAAACTATTAATGTCACTCAATTTATTAACTACAACAGTTTTTTGAAGGAATTCTTGTTCAAGGGTGCTATGACATTTTAAAATATTTTATGGATCTTGTAGAATTATTTTTTTAACAGTACAAAAATTTACGTTGCTGCAGTCAGGTTTATGTGTACACTAAGAGACTCATAGCTTTATAGTCCATTTTAAACCTGTACAACTGCCTCCCCCTTACATATATATTTTTACTAAGAAAATGAAAAGCAGGTCTGTTGAAGTAATTTCGGCCGAGCAATCTCCATTAAGCCTTCTAAATACTTCCCTTGCTAATTAAATGAAATCAGAACTTTATTGTTTATGGATCACCTTTTGTATCTGTAGGCTTATAACCTTCCTTTTTTATAAAATACAATTGGGAATGGGGAAAATAGCTATTTAGGATTGATTATATATGAAAACATTATTACATAATCAGTTTGGACATTTCTTCACGTCTTGAAACATAATCAGTAATTGGGTGTAATTGGTGATCAAGGAAACTATCTGGTGATCAATTAAAGTAATTACCAGATTCCGGCAACACAACCAATCTTAATTTGAACAAGAGTCTGCAATTCTTCAACTTTAATTTAAAATAATGAATATTATTAAGCAGTCTGTGAGCCAAGATCATGGTCAAGCCTACATTATATGTAGTAGTCAAATTAGTTTTGGTAAGTTTTTGTTTACCTGCAAGCCAAACACTTCATGTTAGAAAGTGTTTTGTTTATTTTGAAAAAAAAATCCAACATGATCTTGACCTTCATATCAGCACTATTGTTAAGTTTACCATCGCAAGTATATTTTAACATCTGGATTTTTTTCCCCCAACTCATAGAACATGTCTTAAAATAATTCAATAGAAAAAGAGCACGCGTTGTAGTTAATAAGCTTACATCTTAAAGACCATTTTTCCCCCTAAGATACAAAAATTGTCTTGGAGAGCATTCTGGGACAATTTTATTACACTAGGAAAGGTATAGGATGTATACAAAAAAAATACAATTGCACATTTGTATTATACAATTTGCATTCAATTATATTTTTCTCAGGAAGTTTGACCAACACAACTGCTACACTTTTTCAGCTTAGTAAATTATTTCCAATATTAACCTCTCACCAGAACAAACCTTTTCTCCTCCTTGAAGAATTCCATCTGACTTGAGAAAAATTCCCTTTTGCACACCTTGTTCCTTAAATTTTACATATTACTTGCAACTTTCTTACATTCCTTTACATTTCTACATTGCTATTCTCAAGTACTAGATAGTCTTCCTCTTTCCTTTTGATCCCAATATTTTCATTACAATTACCTAATAACTCAGCTAAAGTGCTTTGTGATATCTTTAATAGAAAGAATTCTCAAAGAAAAACAGTAACAATATATTTATTCATTACTCATTCCTGGATGTTCTTTAAGCATTGAATAGGCAAAAAATACATTAATCCCATGTTACTTAACCTGTAGCTTCCGACAGATCAATATGCCATTGACTCTTGTATTAATTTTGACAGCAAAGGTTAAATTTCTTAATAATTTTCTAAATAATTAAAGTTGCTGGTATATTATCATGAGTCTTTAGCATACTATGTCAGAATAATTTTTACTTAAAGTATGCTCTATCATGCTACATCTACTACTCTATTTGCACCACTTCATATTAAATTAAATATGAAACACATATACTAATCAATCTCATGGTTAATGAAGTTTCTGATAAACTATTACAACTCTTCTGAAGGTTATACTATGTTTAGAAAGTTACTTATTTCATTGTTATCTTTCACAAACTGGATTCAACTAACTTCATATTCTAGAATACAAATATTCTTTTTGTATTACCAACTACTGTGATTAAACATATTGCTGGAGTTAAACTGAATGAAAATCAATATTAAACGTGTTTCTATGTAAATGGCAGATAGACTGTAAAATATCAGTATTTTACAATATTCCTAATATCAATACTAGGAATAAATGTACTATATTGACTGTACTTTTATAACTAATAATCAGATACAACTTAAATGTGTCAGTGAGATTCAGCAGTGTTAAGTCTACTCAGTGACCATATCCAGAAAATAAGAAGAAACAGACAGAAATGAATGTATTATGCAGAGCAAAGGTTCATATTTTCCATTATTTTCTTCTGGGCAGGGACTAAAATTTAGTGGATGGCTTTATGAAATGAATGGCTTTAAGAAATTATCAAGGAAAATTTGAAAGGTACAGAAATATCTTATTTTCTATGTAAATCTTTAAACAGGAATTTTCTATAAACTATACAGGCAGTACCAGGTTTGCATCTTGATACAAGTGGGCTGCCTATTACTAAAAATGGCAGATTCTGGATATGTTTGAACAACACAAAAGATATAAGGAAATAGGGTGAAAAATGACAATAATATAGATCAGAGTTTCTTAAATGAGATCGAGGACCTATGCAGGTCTCCCAAGATCCTCTCAGGGATCTAAAAAGTCAAAATTATTTGCCCAATATTGAAAATATTTGCAAAAATTTAAAACAATAATGCTCTTCTATTTTTATTTATGAAAAATAAAGCTTTTGTGAAAATATTTCATTTTATGTTAATATCTAATCGGTTTAACATTATGCTATTTTAATATTCTTGCATTATGTTCATGTTATTTTACTGTAGATATGCTAAATCACAAGTCACTTGTTGAGATAGGTAGTCATATACATTGAATAAATAAATAAATATTTCAAGAATACATCTATTATAATGTGGTAAATATTGATAAATATAAAATAATACAAATAAAAGGACCTCTTTTGTGGTCCTGCATAATTTAAAAAGTGGAAAGGGGTCCTAATAGCAAAAAGTTTAAGAAAGTTTAAGATCTAGACAACTAGCCCACTGCAGAAACATGGGCTCTGCTCTGTAGGCTTCCATGTAGATTATATTTTAAATGGTTCACTCTGAGGTAAAGGATAACGGTAAAGGACTCCCTACAGTTTTTACTCCGCTAGTTGCTGCCAACTATAGGGGGAGGTGCTTAATTCCATTTCACTTTCAGAAGAACATACAAATTATTCATGAATTCACTGTATTTTAACTTATTGTGCCTACTAAATCATTCTTAATTCTAAATACAGATTCTTTCATTCTAATGATGGCCTTATTTTCATAGCTTATTCATATACTACATAAGAGAGATTCTATAAATTAATGTCTAATGAATGTCAGATAAATCCTAACCTAACTTCATCTAAGCTAACCTAAACATTAAACTCTATTTCTATATTCTTCCAAGATCTTATGTAGAAAAGGCTTCGCTCTTTTTACTACGACTATATGCTGTGGTTTACAATTTACAATACTTGTTTACAATTATTATGGTGAAGAAACTAGCTAGTCAGCTCTGTATCAAACATTTTGACAGCAAAAGCACAAACTCTGATCTATTTTAAGTACTTTGCCACTCTGTGTAATCTTGTAAAAGCCATTCTTGCCTTTGATATTTAGAGTGTTTACACTTCATATGCTATTCAAACAATGTTTTACATATTAACAAATAATGTGAACAAAACTTCATGTTAGATCAAATTCTTCAACAAGTGTCTTGCCAAAATTCTGTGATTTTCCTATAAAATTATTCCAATTTGTTGATCTTACATTGGATGAAACATACTGTAACAATCTTCATAATTTCTGTCCTTTTGGGACACTGTGATTTAAAGTAACATAATACAGACCAGTACCACTGCTAATCTAAACCACCTGACCAGATAAACAACAGTTTCCCCTTCTCTCTTCACTGAGGACATTTCTGTTTATTGTCATATGATTTGCTAATTTTCAAGAAATGAAGAATAAATGCAGCCAAGTCGAACTGTGGGTAACAAGAATTCGTTATTGCACACTGAAATATCTTTACATTTAGGTATTAACATAATGTCAAAAGTTTCAGGAGTTTCAAGGAAAAGTAGGTTAAATGGTTAAAAGTATTTATGGAAAAATATCAGTAACTCAAGAATAAAATAGTTTAAATCAATATAATTTAATCTCAGTTAGTTTTAGGAGCTGCTACATATTTCAAAGGCCATCCAAACAATGACATTCCCATAAGACATTTTCACCAGGTCCCTCACTGATTTAAAACAGTGGATCAGAAATCAGGTGGAAACATGTATTTAAGGCAATAAAATTAGCACACAACTGACATTAGGTAGAGTACAAATGAATAGCAATTTTATATCAGAGTAAAGACAGAATGGTCAAGAGGGGAGAAATATATTTAAGAATGTTTTGTAATTATAACTTTATTTTTTATTATTATTGCAAAGAATTTTGATTCCATTTTAGACCATAAGAAGAGTTATAAATTTCTTTTATTTATCACCAGAAAAAAACAACTGGCGATGAGTCGAATATTTTACTTTATAAAATAGAATGCCATAAATTAACTTACATATAAATAGGTATGGATTTTCACAATCACTTAGATATACCTGATATAAAACATCATCTGAACAAAAAAAGAAATTGGCAAAGTATGAATAATTTCAACTAAAAGACAGATCAAATATCATATGCAGTTAGTCTTAGAACACAACAGAGGTTCAAATTTGCTTTATTCAGACAACAGTTCTTCTTCTCTGTCTCCAACCAATGATGATGCCAAATCGTCTTTAATAAAATTGAAACAAGTTATGGTATGATTTGAAGATCAGCTGTCTGCAGGTATATTTGAATGAACCTAAATGGGGAGGATTTGTGTTTTCTGGCCCACATTTTGAACTCCTAAATTCTGCTGTTGTTTAGAAGAGTTGTGAAGACCTGGCTCTTCCTCTAGGCTTTTGGCAAGGGAAAACGAAGCCCCTTTGTTTGTTTCTCAACTTTTATCTTTTTTCTTCTTTTTAACTGATTTCATTGTAATTTTCTTGAATGTTGAGAGTCACAGAGTTGTTGGGTGTCAGGAGGGCATCCAAGCTAAATAAATGAATAAATTTTCTAGAATACTATTTTCACATATTGTATTCATCTTTATGTTGCCTAAAGTTTATTGCCCCAATACATATTTATTTATTTTTAAATGATGATTTCTTCAAAACAAGACATTTTCCAGATTCAAGGAAAGGGTTTTTTAAAGTTTATTTTCTTATTAAAAGTATTTAAAATAAACCTCCTAATACAAAAATAGTGGAAACACCATATGAAGCTTTAAAAAAAACTAAATGCAAACGTTAGATGTTCCAGGTTTGATCACAGAACATCTCTTGCTGATCAACATTTCATTTCTCCATATGTTAGTTATCATGCATTACACTTAGAATCAGAAAATAAAGATACCTTTTTCTTCAGAAATACAAGAAATGGGTGAATGTTTGTATTTTTGTTACAATAATTAGACTTTTCAGTTTCTAACCAAAATACTGTATCTCAGAGTTTGCCAATATAAATTTCCAAGTTCTAAGCAAGAAAGCACCTGTTCAGTTGCTTTACATAATGAAGTCAGTGTCAAATTCAAAAAAATATAGTTCAAAGTTTACTGGATAGTTAACTCCAAGGGATGCTTTGTTACATCTTTTCAGAAAAAAATAAAACATTTGAGATATGAGTTATTTACCAGAATATTCTATATGTTACAACAAAACATTATTTTACGTTGAATTTAATTAAGTCCTGTTTGATAGTGGCATACAAAATATTTCAAATTATCAGCTATTCTGACATTACCGGAAATGTTCCAAATGATGTTCCAATCATTCCAGATATATTCTGAGCTCAATCTTAAGACTCCAGGTATAAATTCAGATAGTTTTACATTATAAGGTATTTCATTATTGAACTCTAAGAAAAATAAAATAATGTAATTTTATTTATTTATTCAATTAATAGTCATCAATTTCACATACACGATACTAGGAGTTACCTAATAGACATTAAACTTAATTTACTTACTTAAGGTACAATATTCTCAGTGCAATATTGCCCTTCCTCTACAAAAAAAACGTAAAAGGCCATACAAAAATTATGGTAGGTACTAATATGCAGATAAAAATACAAAGAGACGGATATAAAAACACATCCAATCCATTTAGATATTTATGAAAAGCTTTTGAAAAGTATCAAGCATATCACTCAAGAAAATAAATAAACAATAAACCTATTTTGGGGCAAACTATTCACACAAATACCTTCAGACCACTTCCATTCCATCTGGCCAGGAGTTAAGGTGAGGGGTTGCATAATTTACATTCAGGCAGCATACTCCCAATTCCTAATTCTGAATTCTAAACACAAATTTTCAAATATTCTATTTCCACTTGTTATTATTATCCAAAACTTATTCCAATCCATAAATTAATAGAACATCCACACTTATAGATTAAGGCTGTCTTGAAGTTTCCATTAGTTTCCTACGTGCAAAAATATTGTATTATGTTTTGAAACTGGGGTGCTCTCAACAGAGACTTGGATTCATCTTTATGGCTACTAGTTAGAATTGGTTTTCCTTCAAAACAATCTTATTCATAGTTTGGATAGGCTTCTAGACCTAGATGTCCAAATAATGATAAATTTCACCAACTTAGGCTGATTCACCAGCTATAGCCCCATGATAATCCATCTCATTATAACCTCCCTTTCAGATTATGGGCCATTCTGAAGATGTTTCAGAGATCTAAGCAGGCTGCACAATTCTCTAGAACTGGGTAATATGAACACATCATAACAATTCCTGGTCTTAGTTCACTTCTGCCTCCAGTTCAGTGTGCTGGTTTTAACCTAGGAAGTTTTTCCTTGTGCTTGGAACACACCACCTGAAAAAACGCATTATTTTAATTTTAATTTCATTCTTTTAAAGACTACTTTGATGTAGTGGTTAAGGTTCTGACCCAAATACTAGCAGACTGTGAGTTTTAGTCTCATCTTAGACATGAACACCAACTGGGTATTTGGGGCCAGTCACTTTCTCTCACTGTGGGAAAAAGAGGAGGAGGAGGAAGGAGTATTATGCATGTTTGCCACCTTGAGTTAAAGTAATACATAAAAATCAATTCAATGCAGAATTAATAAATTGTTTGCCAATACATTTTTATTTTGCAAGTATCTTAACAATTTTGTTCTTTTATGCTAATTTTATAATTGCTTTATTTTATTTCTTATGTTAAAATTTTTATATGATGTTTTAATTTATATTTTAACTGTAGCAAATTTAGGATTAAGTGCTG
Organism: Pseudonaja textilis; assembly: GCF_049901715.1. NCBI lineage: Eukaryota > Metazoa > Chordata > Lepidosauria > Squamata > Elapidae > Pseudonaja > Pseudonaja textilis. The sequence goes on from NC_141991.1 coordinate 78,007,810, forward strand.
ATTTCTTAACTCTGAAGTGCTGTGAGATTATTAAAATAAGAATCTTTAATCAATCTTTACTCCTGATGATTACAGGGACAAGTCCTTACAGTTTTCTTGGCAACTTTTTCAGAAGTGAGTTGCCATTACCTTCTTCCTTGGGCTGAAAGTAAATAGCCCAAAGTGAACCAGAATTCACAATGTCCCAGTTTCTAGCCCAGTCCCTTTAATCAGTACACCAAGCTGGCTGTCTCTTTAATAAATAACAAATTCCACCTCACTCAGTCTGAAGAATTCAAGATAACTATTTAAAAAATATGGAATTCTGATCTAGAGTTATTTAAGTACCGCCTGTAAGTAATATCTACACCTGTGAATAAAGCAATGTTTTAATCCAGCTGCTTGTCGATAACCTGCCTTACCACACTGATTTTTCACACAAGTTTTCATAATTTTGCATGTGATAATATCTGTGAGGGCAGATTCATGAGCCATGCCTATGGTTTGTGGCAAAGAAGAAACTGAAACAATGGAACACGTCTTCCTTTGCTACTCCCCTATTTCTTAAAAACCTGACAAACTAATTTCATGGTCCTTTACTTAATAATAGATAATACTGTATGTGTGTTTAAGAATGATCAAAGTTTGTATGGCTGCCAACTCTATAAGGCAGGGTATGATGAATTCATTGGAAGCATTCTTTAAAGCCATACAGAATTTTTACATGTTACAAAAACTTATTTTCTTCCTTTGTAGACCCTTTTTAGCGAGTAGTTAAAAAAATCTCTTTGTGTTTTATAGTATTTTATATTCTGGCTGCTTCTCCTCTAAGTTTTTGTTATGCTATTTGCTACTCTGAAGGCAAGTACTAATGAATGCACATATGAGTACACTCAACTGATTGTACCAAACTAATATTATTTTAAACAAGATTAAAAATATAAATATTGCAATAATAATTACAACTTTTAGCAGCCAAAGATTGCTCTGTAAACCTTTATTCCAAATATATTTTATTACCACTGCTTTCTAAAATGAATTGCTTGAGAAATGCCATCTTTGTTAAGACAGTTATATCTTTTAAATTAATTCACTTGTGATAAATTCATTATTTAACTACCAGGTCATAACAGATCTCAGGTCTGTTTAGGGCAGGTTTGTCCAAAAATTATCTGCTTTTGGAATTCAGCTCAAGTAATTAAAAAAAAAACCAATCTTAGACCAGCGTGAAATTGTTCCTATCATATGCAATCAATCTTTGGCTTAGATTCTTCAAACATCCTCAAGGTTATGTAAAATAACTAGCCTAGATTGCTTTCTGAAAAATGGGAGAAATTATAATTGCTGTGTCACAGCTTGCTGACATGGTACATTGGTCACTGGATGTTGACAGAAATGACACTAGAAACTATCTGGAGTGTAGGGCTTTTTTTCCCCAATATTCTCCTTGTGAATAGCTTTTATATAATTGATGGAATCTATACTCAAAGCTGGATCAACTCAGCACACTAAATCATAACATAGTTTGTTTGACTTTGTCTTACTGTATCTTGAAAACTCAGCCACTGTAGTTTTGTAATATATAAATAATAGTTTATCATTCAGTGTGGCAAATGAACATAGACAAAAAATTATTAGTAAAAAAATCATACCATTATGTTGTGTGAATCTATTTGTGACTATACTTGGGTTAGACTGAGTGAAAGACATAATAAAATTGTTTTGTAACTTAGTTAAATCGTATTAATTTCAGTGGATGTGTTTGCCTGTAAGTATGGATGCAACTCATTGTTTAATCAATTCATGGAATATGAGTTATATTTCAGAATAAATGAGACTTTGGATCAAATAAAATAAGCAACCAAGAAAGCCAAAGTTAGATGAACCCAGCACTGTATGTGTAGTTTTCCTTCTTTAGCATCTATAAAAATATTAAGTGAAATCAATCTATCTATCTATCTATCTATCTATCTATCTATCTATCTATCTATCTATCTATCTACTTTATCTATCTATCTATCTATCTATCTTAGGATGTTGCTTTGTACAGTTTTTTAACATCCTATCTAAATTTAAATGAAATTTTCTACAAATATTTGATGTGTCCTGAATAATACAAGGTAAACAGAAGGTAAGTATGACAAGCCTTGAGAATGCAAGGTGGAAAGAAATATCTAAACAAAGATATTTGATTTCATTTTATTATCTTTGCAGATTTTTTATTAGATTCAAAGATACATGTATTTAATTCACTAAAATCAATCACTCATAAGCAAGTTATGACTAATTTTTATACCAATTTTCTTCAGACTTAAACTGTAACTAATTCATTTTGTATTCTACATATTATCAGTTTGATTACTCAAGTAAAATATTTAAGCTGTGGTTCTATCATTATTGACTAGAAAATCAGCCCTGCTGATACTTACTGTCTTCAATCCTATCTGAGTAACCTAACAGATAAACAAAAATTTGCATATTTGGAATCTTTTACAAACTGGCTAAACAGCAAATATTTTCCATGATAGTTTCTTCTGTATGTTGATGAAACTTTAAATAAAGAACTACAATTGTTCAGAAATCTAAGAGAGACCCTTTGAGATTCTAAAATATACTTAATTAAATAATTGAATATAATCAATCACATTTATAGCAAGCTATATAAAAACTAATGAATACAACTTAAATTAAAGGATATCACCAATTAAAGAAATACATTGTTTTGTGAAGCAAGCAACTCTAATTCACCTCTAGTTGTCCAATTTGAATCCATTTCTAACTTTTAAAGTAGCATTTTCTTCAAGAAATTAGAACCAAACCATAAGTAATAATGCCTCTTAAAAACTGCAAATGATATTTTGTGTTTATTTACTATGCTGCTCTACTCCCAAAAACCTCAAATCAGCAACCAAAGAAAAATATCAAAAAATTAAGATTAACAACAAAACAACACACAAGAATATGTTAAATGTAATGGCACTAATCAGCATATGTGGATATTAGTTATACTATTTATAGATACTTTGTCTTCATTATGTTAAAAACAGAATCAAGGAACTATAGTTGTAATTCATTAGATTTAGATTATATCATAATTATAATAGTATAACTTTGAATCAATCCTCAGTTTCAAGAGGAAGAAAGAATAATACAATCCATCTCACCACCATCACCCCCAATTTTAGACATGTTTATGTTACTTTGACATAGCAGCAAGTTGTCTTTCTTGGTCTTGCCAAAATAAATATATCGAAACACAAAAGGGCAGGAAACAACAAAAAATGTGAGCTCTAGCAAATATATCTAAGGCTGATTTACAGCTTTCTGAAAAGCCAAATGAAAAAACTGCACTTGATCTCAACTGATAAACTGTGGTGCTGCCAGTGGTTTTGCAGAGCAGATGTAACATTTTAGCAAACGTGATTGTTTGTGAAAGAAATAATTTTGATCAAAAACAAAATTGCAGCCAGCAGAAGTTCTGCACTTTGTCATTGTAATCTGCTCTGACAGGAAGCTGTAAGTGGAGATTCCTACCGTGAAAGGAGCAGATGTGAAAGGTCAGCCTTGGCCTGGAACTTCAAAACCGTTAACGTGTAAAACAGTGTGCATTAAAGCCTGAAACAGCTAACCACTGGATTAACGGATGTCCGCTAAGTGGGTTTGATGTTCTTTTTGGCAAGTAATGGTTAATTTTTAAAATAGGTATAATTGTAGTTTTCTCCCCCCCCCTCTTTTTACTGGCCAGAATCCATTTAATTACAAAGTAAGATTTTTGAAATAAGGTTTTTAGGAAGAAAGAAAAAAATCTACATAATCTTTATTAACTTGTTCATGACAACTGTTTCAAAGTAAGTGAAAGGGATTAAAGAAAATTAGACACAGCATTTGTATTAAATGATACGTCTAAAATATCAGATATTTATTCCAAAGTGCTTGTTAAATCTAAAAAACAAAATATTTAACTTGGTTTAAATGTCCAGTTGAGATACTGCTGCAAAACAGACACAATGGAAGCATTATTCAATCTTACCCAGTGAAAGCGAAGCAGCTGAATATAATGCACAGTGAAGATGGAAGAAACACTGATGGGTTTTTCAGACATGGCAGAACTCCAAATTTTAGTTAGTTAATCAAGTCATCTTACAAAGTATTCAGCAGCTCAAATTAAGAATAAATAGCTGTCTTCATTCTGCAACTGACTCAACCATATGTGCCTTTTTTCGAATGTAATGAGAAATGGTAAGAAAGCAACTACTGAGATATCTGCAAACTTCTGTTAGAAGCTGAAAGGGGAATTTTAAAATAAATAACTGCTAAATTTCTCAGTTAAATCCAGAACATTAAACCTATCATTCAGATTCCTAATCCTTTAAAATAAACTGAGAATGAAAAACTACTTCAACTGATAGATAGAAGGACTTTTTCCTCATTTAAATAAAAACAAAATGCCAAGTTCAAAATTCCCCAACAGTCAAAAAGCAGTGTGGCATTTAGAATGGAAGTTTTCAGGTCATTTATTCTAATTTCCTTGCTCATTGCTATCAAGTTGTTCTTCTAAAAACCTTTGATTTATCTTTACATGAAGCTTGTGAATACTTTAGGCTGATAATGAGCTTTATGGTAGAATTGGAATTTATCTTTTTCCAACTATTTTCAGGTGTCACACTAAACAAAAACAAACTGTGTAAGACTTAGGACCATATAAATAGGGTATGAATAAGTCCATATTACACGTAAGATTTAAATCACTGTTCTGATACAAAACTCTGGAAGGTTCTCTGTATAAGATACTGTATCTACGATTAATCTTAAAATAAAGTTTATATCATAACATAATGGTATCAGATGCTATTTATTCAGGAAGAATATCAATTGATATCTTTGAGTCACATTAAAGTTGCACATTATTAATTTTAATTTGTGGCCTTCCCCTCTTTTTTATATGTTTTGATGGAGTGGTATCACATGGAAATAATCTTTGCTTGGCATGACTTAGAATCTTGCTGTAGATTTCAAAAAGGTTTTTCTAGATCAATTGCCCTCCGAATGAAATTTTTCTTAACAACTATCACTTATTATCCAAGAAAGAATCCACATAGTCTCCTTTTCCAGTCAGGATTCCAACCAGGTACGGGATAGAAATCATGCTGGTTGTTTATGTAAATGACACACTTGGATAGGAAGAGTGCAATCCCTTTGCTACTGCTGAATCTCTGCAGTTTCCAATTGTGATATCCTGGGCCACCTACAAGGTTAGGATTAGACACAATATTCTGCTGTTGTTTTACTTCTTCCACAGCGGGCACTTGCAAACAGTGGCAATAATGGTGGGGGGAAATGCAGGAGGAAAGACTAAGCCCCAGACATTTCAGTTCAAAGCGCTACAGAATTCATTCTTTTCCCTCATAATGTTCAGAACTTACATGAAGCTGTTGGGAAAGGGATCATCTGTATGCTGATGAAATGCAATAGCTTATTTCATCCCAGGTCAAGTAGGAGATGAGGCAGAAGTTTCATCTTAGTGCTGGAAGTTGTTACCATCTACTTAAGAAGAAATTAAATCAGACTTCACTCCAGCAAAATACTCTAGAATGGCCCCTCGTTTAAAAGTCATCTAATTCCAAGATAATTTGTACTTGGTTAGGACTAGGAATGGCATGAAGGACAAGGAATGACAGGATAGTAGTGTTCCAATTATCTAAAGACTGCTACAAAGAAGAGGGGATTAATCTATTTTCAAAAACACCAGTAGGCAAGACAAGAAGTAGTGGATGGAAACTAATCAAGGAGAGAAGCAACCTAAAACTAAGGAGAAATTTCCTGACAGTTAGAACAATTAATCAGTGGAACAGCTTGCCTTCAGAAGTGGTGGGTTCTCCATCACGGGAGGTTTTTAAGAAGAGATTGGACAATCATTTGTCTAAAATGATATAAGGTCTCTGTCTATGGAGGTTCTCAATCATCCAGAAGATGGCTGTCCCAAAGGTGCTTTTCCAAAAGGTAACTGGACTTTCTTGGTTTTTTTCTCTGAAAGCGTTTGGCTTCTCATCTTCAGAACTGAAGAAGCTTCTTGGGTGAGAAACAAAATGGTTTCAAAGAAAAAAAGTCCAGTTGCCTTTTGGAAAAGCACCTTTGGGTATAAGTTCTCCTGATTGAGGAGGAGGTTGGACTAGAAGATCTCAAGGTCCCTTCCAACCCTTTTGTCTAATGAAGATTCTCAGTCATTCAGGTCCAAAAAAGCACCTTTGGGACTTTCAACTCTGTTACTCTATTCTGTTCTGGTTCTGGATGTGATGGCATTCTTTCTGCATACACCTGGAGGTGTTTCTGGGTTTACAGTTCCTGCAGGAATAGCAGGTACAAGCTGCAGGCAAGACAGACTTTGCTATTTTGGCTACCCTGCTAGTTGTAATGTTGCCTGGTCCAGATGTCATTATTAAGAGTCATCATGTACTTGTCACCTCTTGACAAGACTATTCGAACTGACTTTAGTGAGCGTGCAACTTTCAAGTATTTTAAGAACACAAGTGGCCCATCTAATAATGAGAGCCATTAACACCATATAACACTTCTACTATAAGAATTGCACATCTGGCTACTGAGTGAAACATGAAGTTCTGCTTATTACCTATAAATACCTTTAGGGTTGGAACATGGATATATTTGAGACTGTCTATTCCAAGTAAAAACTGCTCACCTAATATAATATAATCTAGTAAACTGAATATATCATGACCTCTACCAACTGGGTTTTCGGAAACAAGTATTCTCTATTATGGCTGCTCTTCTTTGGAACATCTCATCTCCTGGGGTGAGAATGGTATTCAAGAAAATTGTGTTGGTTATTACCACTTAAGTAGTGGGTGTAATTTGTAAGGATATTGTTTCTGGTAATTAGAGGAGGACAATGTTTCTATGAATGGTGTAGTATTAGGCATTTCTTTTCATTTTATCCAGAGGACATCTGTAATTTTCTTACGTTACTTATTCTATATTATCGTAGTTTGTAAGTTCAACTCCTGAGTTGCAATATTAGACAGTGTGATTTCGACAGTTTTCCACATCTATGTGAAACAAGAATTTGTTCCCCCACCGCCCCCACAAAAAAGATGAATGCAAATATTTTCAAGGAAACTGTATTCTATTTAAATTAAGAATACAGGAGTATTCTTAGTAAAAAAAAAAAAAGGTCCATGTTTATAAAAATCAAGCGATTCCCACATAGGAGAAAATTATCTAAATAGATAATTAAAAATCTTTTGTGATAGAATAAGCTAGATAGGATATTAAGTTATTAATGTAGATAACACAAAGAAACTTGTGTATTTTAGATTTATTTTAGTCATGAATCTTATAGCTATGAAATTCAATACTTAATACTTGCTACAGAGACACTATATGTAGTACATGTTTTATATCATATCATCAGCGGTGGGATTCAGTTTTTTAACAACCAGTTCTACGGGCGTGGCTTAGTTGGTGGTGTGGCTTGGTGGTCATGTGACTGGGTGGGCGGTGGCCAACTCGACATCATTCATGTCAAGGAGTGCTTCTCCTCACCTGGCCTGTCATGACAGTGGGGATGCTGCAATGGTCATAAGTGTGAAAAATGGTCATAAGCAGTGGTGGTATTCATTTTTTTAAAACTACTGGTTCTGTGGGCATGGCTTAATTTGTGGGTGTGGCTTGGTGGTCATGTGACTGTGTGGGCGTGGGTTGGTCACATGACCAGATGGACATGGCTTTATGGTCACATGAACAGATGGGCATGGGTTTGTGGCCATGTGACTGGGTGGGCATGTCTTTGTGGCCATGTGGGTGGGCGTGGCCAGGCGACCATGTGACCAGCAAACAAAATACAAGTGGTCCTCGCTTAATGGCCGGTTGCTTAGCAAGTGTTCTAATTGATCTCCCCAGAGCTACCTGACCTGTTTTGGAGTTTTGACAGACAGACACACACACACACACACACTCTTCTAACCCTGCTATTCTATGATTCTGTAAGGATCTCCTGCTGGAGGAGGGGGTTGGACTAGACACCTCCAAGATCCCTTGCAGCCCAGCCCTAGATTGCTGTATGCTTCAAAGAGTCTTCTGAAGCCAGGGTTTGTGTCCTTCCTTCCTCTCCTTTTTTTTCTCTCCCTCCCTCCTTCCCTGTATTTATCTACCCATCCATATATCTCATTCATGGTCTCCTCTCTCCCTCTCTCTCTTTCTTTCTTTTTCTTTCTTTGTCTCTTCCTTCCATCTCTCCCTTTCTTTGTCTATCCCTTTTCTTCCTTTCACTTGCTTTCTTTTTTCTTTTATTCTTGTCTCTTTCCCTTCCTCTCTCATTCCCTTTTTCTCTTTCCGTCTCTTTTTCTCTCTCTTTCTCTCTCTCCTCCCCGCTCTCTGTGTGTCTCTCTCTCTATGGGTCTTACCCCAAGTATCTCTGTCTCTCTCTCTCTCTGCCTCTCTCCTTATCTTCTCCTTTCCCTTCCCTACTCTCTCTCTCTCTCTCTCTCTCTCTCTGTCAGTGTCTGTCTGTCTCTCTCTCTCTCTCTCTCTCTCTCTCAAAGCCGCGGCTGGGCCAAGTGCTCTTTGCTACTTTCAAGGGACAGCGGCGAACAGAGGAGCTTCCACAGGGCACGAACCACCTGAGTGGAAGATTTCCCCCCCTCCCTAACCTGAAGACGGGGGAAAGCTGCATTGACTTGCCTTCTGCTGGTTGTCGTGCGGAGCATAGTGAGTGATGGCGTTCGGGGTGGTGGAGTGAGGGGGAGGGGGAGAGGTTGAGCTTTGCAATATGCTGCAGGGTGGAGCTCTGCAGCGTTTGGGGGGCTGTTGAGCTTTGCAGCATGGAGTGGAAGGTGGGAGGATTTGCAGACTACACTGGCAGGGCAGGGGGAAGGAGAAGAGGTGAGGAGGGGGATTTGCAGGCGGTAGGGCTCAACAGAGAGCGTGTGCAAAAGCTCTTTCTATTCTTCCCAAGACTTTCTCTGCCTTTGCGGGTGGTGTCTTCTGCAGCATCAGTCCCACCCACTTTTCCTTCACTCATCTCTTTCATGACATGAGGTGGGGTGGGGGATTGAGCAGGTGTGTGTGGGGGGGTGGAGGGCTGAGAGGGGGCGAGCGCTGAACAGAATCACTGAAGGGAAGGCAGCGTAGAAAGAGGCAGCTGGCCAGACCCACGCACAGAGCAAGCAGAGTGGTGGGTGGGAAGCCCCTGAAAGAGGATTGGGGAGAGGAAGAAGAACTGCAGGCAGCCCAAGGCACCTTGTTTTACGTGCTTAGTTGGTCGTCTCCCCCGATGCAGCCAACTTCTTTAGCTCGGGGAGGCTGATGGCTGGGGATAGAGTGAAACCACCGCCGCTGCTGCTATCGGGACTACTACTGAGACTGCTGCTGGCTCGGCTCTGTGTGTGTCTTTTTCCCCCACTTTCAGCAAGTAACACCGAGGCTGGCACTCGAGGAGACAGAGGTCCCACGATCGGCTGCCGCCAAGGAGGCGGTGGTGGCAAAATTCAGCAACGGAGGCAGGCTGAAGCAAAAATGCAGTCTTCTCCCTCATTGGAGGGGTAGGGTCACCACGCGCAGACGGGGTGGGTAGGTGGGAATGGCAAGCACACATGCACGGCTGGAGCTAGAGGCACCGGCGATGTTAAATGGAAATCGATGAGACGCTTCCAGTGCAGCTGGCAATCCTTGTACAGCCAGTCCCTTCAGGCGACCCTTCTCTTCCACTCGTGACCGGCACACACATACAAACAAAGAGAGTGTGGGGGGGAGAGAGGGGAAGATAGAGACCCGGCCGCTTCGCTATCCCCTGCCTTCGCCCTTACCTTCTCAGGCCAGGCAAGGGAGGGGAGGGTGAGGAGCAGGACCAGCCGCTAAACCTGGGAACGGTGGCTCCCAGCTAAGCCGGCCGAATGGCTGCTGCTGCATGCATTGGCAACAAGGGGGGCAAGAACCCCGGGATATCTGCCCACCCACCTGCTTGCTGGCCGGGCTGGGCTGGCCTGGGCTGGCAGAAGTGCGTCCGCCACCGGGAGAAGGAAGAAAACGTGCTCCGGGAGGGCGGGCAGGCAGGCGGATGTCCCGGGGCTGCTGCACATGCGCACATCCACCCAAGCACAGTGGACCAATAAACACAGAATTAAACGTCACCAAGCACAGAATTAACCTTCACCAAAAACCAGTTTTAGACCAAAACAAAGAAAGGGTATGTAAACTCAGTTTGAATGTCAATCTTTCTAGCTAGCCAAGAAGCCTCGCTCAATGTCACTCATCTTGGTTCCCTGTCACTAAAAGCTTTGCTTTATTATTCAATTATTTCTTCAAAGTGCAAGTATTTCCTCCCAACAGCAGTGTAAAAATCTTAAAACAACCCTTCCCCTTCAAGAAAGCCTCAGAAGCTCCGGAGACAGGAAGTCTAGGCTGTCTGCCAAGAATGTAATAAGGGTAGAAAAAAAATGAAAGGAGATTGCTTCTATCGGTTCTCCAAACTGCTTAGAAAGTTAACAAGGTGTTCTATAGAACCGGATAGAACCTGTAGAATCACAACCCTGCATATCATGAATAAGTGTAAAAGAACATTGATTATCATTTCAGGCTTTTTAAATAATTGCCGAAGAAGGCAACAATCTACTCTTCCAGAAAGTCCTATCCACTTAAGCAGAATTTTCCATATGTATCATTTTGTTCTGTTTTATTAGGAATCTACAAGCATTCTTCCTTCCCTAAACCTATTCTTTTATTGAAAAAGAGCTAGTTGGTGTAATAGTTAAAAGAACCAGACTAGAAATTAGAAGACTCTGAGTTCAAGTCCTACACCTTAGGTATGAAGCGTGCCGCCTTGGTTTTCAGAAATGGTCTGCTAGGTACACTCTCTCTTTGGATTTGGGAATACAACTTTGAGTGTAGAATTATTTATTTTTATTAGGATTTTTCAACTGGCCTCCTGTTTTGAGCGGGGGATTGGATTGGAAGATCTTCAAGGACCCTTCCAGCCCTATGATTCTATCTTCTGTGTTTTAATACAATAAAAGTTCAAAAATGAAAAAATGGAAAATAGAACAAAAAATTAAAAAATACGTCTAGTCAAATGTATTATTCTGAAAGGGAATCTTTTTGAGAGGATAGTCACTTAAGTAATGAAGTTATTTTCAAACAGGAAGGCTGAGGTTCAAAATAAATAGGAATGATATGAAGGATATAAATAAATAGCACAATAGCCTTATCTCTAAAAAAATTGGAAGTGGGGCGTTGATACTTACCTGATATGCCTGTTCTCTTTGAGCTGCTCAGAGCATCCAGTAGTGGGAGGTGCTTCAGTCTCCGCATTCTTAGGCTGAGCTTGAATTGAGGAACGCTCCTCTTCCTCCACGTGACTCCACCACAGCGTTCCCCAGTTTTGCGAAGAGAAGAGGAATAAATGCTCTCATCCTAACTACCTAAAAGGTTCATTGGCCGAAACGAGACCCCACCAGATGGAAAATGGGGTGGGGCTGGATGCTCTTCACAGCTCAAAGAAAACGGGCATATCAGGTAAGTACCAACGCCCCTTCTCCTATGAGCTGCTCAGAGCATCCAGTAGTGGGACATACCAAAGCTTGGCCTGTCCTACGGGAGGGACTCCATCTGGTCCGGAATCTCCTCAGGGTCCCTAAGAACCCTTTGCAGAACCCGTCTGCCAAATGAGGCCTCCGCAGAGGCAAACACATCAATTTTATAGTGTCTAATGAAAGGTGATGGAGAAGCCCAAGTCGCCGCCCGGCACATTTCAGTTATTGGTGTCTGAGTGGCCCAAGCTGCCGAGGTTGCCACACTCCTAGTTGAATGAGTAGTTATGCCTCTGGGCACCTGCAGGGCTTGAGACTGATATGAATTAGTCATTGCCGCTCTTATCCAATGGCCTATGGTGGACAGTGACACCTTGTGACCTTGTGTTTTGGGCTGAAAGGAAACAAATAAGGCCTCCAATTTACGGAAGTACTCTGTACGCTTGATATAGATTCGCAGAGCGCACCTTACATCAAGCTTGTGCCATTGCCTTTCCCTTTCCTGCGACGGCCTGGGACCAAAATTTGGAAGGATGAGCTCTTGTGCTCTATGGAAAGCTGAATTGACCTTGGGCATAAATGTGGGATCAGGACGGAGAACCACCCGATCGGCATGAAAAACACAGAGGTCTTGTCTGACAGACAAGGCTGTAATTTCCGATATGTGAAGAGTGGAGGTGATGGCTACAAGGAAAAAATTATATGTCAAAAATTGGAGACTTGACACCCTCAAAGGTTTGAAAGGGTCTTTGGTGAGAGAAAGAATGACCTTGTTAAGGTCCCAGGTGGGGTAATGGTGCACTGCTGGGGGGCGTAAATTGGTGGCCCCTCTAAGAAAGGCCCGTATATGTGGGTGATGAGAGGGAACTGAGACCCTCACAAAAAAGAATTGATGTCAGTGCAGCTACTTGTCGTTTCAATGTATTAGGAGACAGCCCCTTGTCAAGTCCCTCCTGAAGGAATTCTAAAATCTGAGCAACAGAAGGGGAAATGGGGTTAATTTGAAACTTGCTACATCATTTACAGAAAATGGACCATGTGGCGTTGTAAATTCGAATGGTTGAGGGCCGTCTGGCAGCTAGAATAGTGTCAATGACCTCGTTGGAGAGCTTTTCGCTCTTCAAACTGCTCCGCTCAACCTCCAGACAGTCAATTGAAACCACTGAGGGTCCGGGTGTAGGAGGCGCCCCTGGGATAGGGAGATCCTGTCTGGTGGAATCCTCCAGGGAGGAGCTACCGAGAGACTGCGGAGGTCTGCAAACCATGGCCGTCTGGGCCAGTGAGGTGCCACTAGGAGCAATTCTGCTTTCTTGTGTAGCAACTTCTGGATAACCCTGGGTACCAGTGCTAGTGGGGGGAATGCGTACAAGAGCCCTGTGGGCCCTGGGCAGCGGAGCGCGTTGTAATTCTCCGCCCCTTGGGATGGGTACCTTGAGAAGAATCTCGGGAGCTGAACGGGGAGGCAAATAGGTCCACCACCGGTTGTCCAAATGTCCTTGCTGCTTCTTTGAACAGGGATGGGTGGAGGCGCCACTCTGACTGGTCTATGGTGGCCCTGCTTAGCCAATCTGCTTGTGTATTTGACAGGCCCGAAATGTGTTCTGCCTTGACACCCAGCGACACAGGCACTCGGCTTCCCTCATTAATTGTATTGATTGTGTGCCCCCTTGTTTGTTTATGTGAGCTTTGGCTGTCACATTGTCTGTCAGAATGAGAATGTGCTGACCGCATACCTGGGGGAGGAAGCTGCGAAGGGCCAGGTGTACAGTGCGAAGTTCCAGCCAGTTTATGCTGCAGGACTGTTCTATTGCAGACCATCTGCCCTGGGATGTGAGTGACTGGACGTGAGCACCCCATCCAAATAGACTGGCATCTGTGGTGATAGTGAACCTTGGAAGCTCCTTGAAGAGGCAGCCTTTGGAGACGGGCCCAGGGAATAATAGAAATGCATGATATCATTTTTCCCAATAATTTTGACAGATCCAGTAAGGCCACCCTCCTAAGCCGCCTGATCTCCCTGACAGATTTTTGAATACCAAGTAGTCTATCTGGAGACAGATAGACCTTGCCTTCCACTGTATCAATAACTGCCTCTAAATGAGTTATTTGAGTCGATGGCAATAATTGGCTCTTCTTCCAATTTTTTTTTTTTGTGGCTATATAAAATTATATATATACACACCTATATATAGTGTGTGAGTCGTATCTCAGTGATAATACTGTAATGAATTATAATATTATACTGTCCAGAATATATTATAATTATTATTGTTGTTGTAAGGAAAATTACAACATTGCCGGTACAATTGTTGAATTATTGCTCCTAAGAGCAGAGGTAAGTATATAATCTCAATATTATGAGGACAGAAGAATGGTCAACCAATCAGCCAAATTTCAAAACGCCTAAGGCCCAGTTAGAAGAGAAATTGGGGCCTTCAGCAGCTGACTTGCACAGGCGGACTCAGGCCCGGGTGCTTGCTGCTGTGCCACTGAGGAGAGCTGTGGGGTTTAAGCCAACAAGCCTTAATAAGGAGAAAGTTAACCTCGAGTGCAATTGGCCAAAACGAGGTTAAATGACTCTGAGAATCCAGAAAAGGATCCTGCCACTTCGAGTCTATTTCACCCACAGCACAGAAAAAACGCAATAGAAGAGGGCATGCAGCTATGAGGTGGCACTCAAAATGGCGGCCACCAGCAATAGATAGGTGTCGTGCCTCTCAGCGGCATCTTCCCGCCAGAAAAAAGGCGAAGCTGAAGCTCTGAGTGCAGAGGCGGCCTGAGAAGGGAGAGATTAGCGCTTCTCCACTGAAATCGGCATTCGAGGGGGGGGGGAAACAGCGATACGACTCTAAACAGTAAACACACGGCGCTAAGAAACGAAAACGAAAGAAAACGAAGTGGCAGTCAATCATGCAGAGATAAACTTTCCAGCTATGGGGAGGTAGCGCAAAGCCGCTACAGAGCCTCCCGCCGCCTTTCTGGGGGTGCAACGACGCTCCCCCTAGTTAAATTGTCGAATTGAGCACTTGCACAGAGGCTAAAGAGAGGGGTGAAATAATCAAACCTGCTGAGAACTCAAAGGGAATCTTTTGAATTTAAGTCCTGGTTCGGCCAAGGAGCAAAGTAAAAGCACTGCCTGTCTCGCACGAGGCTGAACTAAAACTGGGGAACGCTGCGGTGGAGTCACATGGAGGAGGAGGAGCGTTCCTCAATTCAAGCTCAGCCTAAGAATGTGGAGACTGAAGCACCTCCCACTACTCTGAGCAGCTCATAGGAGAATCACATCTTTCCTACTCTAGAAAAAGACTTGGAAAACTTGTGATTTCTATGCGACATTCCCCAGATGATATCCATGGATACCTCTCAGGGCCAGAGAATTATATCTTATGCCTACAGGTAGTCCTTGACTTAAAACAATTCATTTAATGACTATTTAAGTTACAATGAAAATAGGGACTTAGGACCATTTTCAACTTACGACTATTGCAGCATTCCTGTGATCAAAATGCAGACACTTCTCAACTGACTTATATTTATGATGGTTGCAGTGTTCCAAGGTCATCTGATCACCTTTTGCAAATTTCTGACAAGCAAAGTCAATTGGGAAGCCAGTTTCACTTATCAACTATGTTACTAAGTTAATTGCAACAATTTACTTAACAACTGTGGCAAGGAAGGTTGTAAACTGGGGCAAAATTCACTTAACAACTGTCTTGCTTAGCAAAGGAAATTTTGGGCTCAATTGTAGTCTGAAGTCAAGGACTACCTGTTTACTATACACTACCATTCCAACTTGCTATTTAATTTCTTATCTCAGAGTGGGATTAATGAATGTTGCACAGCCAAATTTTACTGTTTAAATTGAGAAGCCTAATGTTTTATAAAATATGCATTTAAAAGATATCTAAAGAATAGTGCATTCAACTTACATTCATATTACATAAGTGCCAATGCAGAGCTACATCAAATCAACTAAGAAACATGATATATTTTATTTTTCCCCTTAACAACTATTTCTCTGTCTTTTTTTTTCCTTTCTGAAGAAAAGGCTTTTTAAAATGCTAACCATGAGGACAATTTGCTTCCATTTTTCCATCAAAGAAACAAAACAAAACTATATTTTGAACTTTTTACCAGACACTTTTCCTAACAGGGATAAGGCCGGATTCTTCTTTTTATATATATATATAAATTTTTATTGGTTTTTTAAAACAAACATAAACAAACAAAACATAAAAACATCAAATCACCTTCCATATATGTACATACAGTGTGCCGGTTGGTTTACAAATTGTTTTGTGCTTCCATTTCATAGTCTTCAATTGTAATTACATTATGTATAATCTCGTATTTTCAATCAATATATTAAATACATTAATATCATTATTAATTAATCATTTGACTATACTTTTATTCATTCATGTTTTCCAAAATGATCATATTTTACTTAATTTGTTTTATGACAATTCAGATTATCATCCCAGATCTATCCTAGAATCATTTTGTAGATATAAGAAATACATCTTTATATATTTATTATTTTCTAAAAGTCTACATATTTCATTGCTATATTTTATTGTCTAACCACTGATAGAATAGATCCCAAATTTTATAAAATTGTTTATCATCTTGTTCTTTAATTTCAAATGTCAAACTACTCATTTCAGCATATTCCAATATTTTCTGAATGATTTCCTACTGTGATTGTATTTTCTCATTTTTTCAGTTTTTAGCAAATACGATCCTAGCTACTGTTAATACATTTACAACCACGTATTTCAAGTCTTTACTATATATTTCAGGTAAAATTCCCAATAAAAATATTTCTGGTTTCAAATCTATATGCTTTTGTTTTTTCATTTTTTCCAACCACGTGTGGATTTTAGTCCAGTATTTTTTAGCATCCGCACATGTCCAACACATATGGTAATATGAGACAGGTATCTGATGACATTTCCAACATTTTTCGGATTTATTCTTGAACATTCTTGCTATTCTTGTGGGGGGAATGTGCCACCTGTAAAACATCTTATACAAATTTTCTTTATATGCTGACATTGTCATTTTATAATTTTGAGACCACAATTTTTGCCATTTCTCTAGATCAATCCCATATCCAAAATTCTTCCCCCAAGCAATCATAGTTTCTTTAACTTGTTCTTCTTCTAGTTTAATCTCTAATAAATATCTATACAATTTTTTAATCACCTTTCCATCAGTACCTCTCAAAATCTTATCTAAGTCAGTCAATTTATCATAGAAACCTTCTGTTTTAGAATCTTTATCATACCTTGAATGTATTTGCGCATATGAAAACCAATTCATCTTTATACCTTGTTCCTCTAGTTTTTGTATAGATTTAAGTTCACCCTTTTCATTCAATATTTCACCATATCTAACTGTTTGTTCCTTTTTGTATATTATAGGATAAGAAAATGCTTCAATAGTCCATAGCCAGACTGGAATTTTCAAATAACATTGTCTTTTAATCTTCTCCCAATTTAACCACAGAGATTCCCGTATATAATGTCTTCTAAAGTACCCCTGTGTTTTAGTTCCTTTATACCATAAAAAACCATGCCACCCCAACAACAGGTCATGTCCTTCTAATGTCAACTATCTAGTATTTCTTAATGTTATCCATTCCTTAACCCACATCAAATTTGTAGCTTGGTAATGCAACTCCCAATTAGGCAAACCAAATCCTCCTCTTATTCTAGCATCTTGCAAAAGTTTTAACTTTATTCTCGCTTTCTTACCTTGCCATATATATTTCAACACAATTTTATTTAAATCTTCAAAGTAGTTTTTTCCAAGCCTAATTGGAATTGTTTGAAACAAATATAAAATTCTGAGTAATATATTCATCTTGATTATTGATATTCTCCCTATTAATGACAGTTGTAAATTTTCCCATTTCTCCAAATCTAGCGCTGCTGTTTGATATAATTATTCTCTTTTAGTGTACTGCATCTTGCTGTCAAGTATATCCCCAAGTACTTGATCTTATTCGTGACCTGAATTTTCAATAGGTCTGCCAATTCTTCCTTTTGTCTTGATAGCATATTCTTTGTCAAGATCTTTGTCTTATCTTTATTTATTTTCAAATCAGCCACCTTTCCATACGTCTCTATCTTTTCTATCAATTTTGATGCTGCTTCTAGTGGGTCTTCTAAGATAAAAACCAGATCATCTGAAAATGCTTGCAACTTAAATTCTTCCTTTTTAATTTTCATCCCTTTTATATTCTTTTCATCTCTAATATTTCTGTTTAGCACTTCCAAAGTTAACACAAACACCAAAGGTGATAGTGGGCACCCTTGTCTTGTTCCTTTTCTTATATCGATAGATTATGTCAGTTCTCCCTCTATCATTACCTTTGCCATCTGCTTATGACATATAGCTTCTATTGCTTGAATAAACTTTCTAGCAAAGCCCATCTGTTCCAGCAATAATAACATGAATCACCAATTCACATTATCAAATGCCTTTTGTGCATCTAGAAATATCAACGCCATTTGTTTTTCAGGATGTGCCTCATAGTATTCCAAAGGGTCCAAGATTACTCTCATATTGTCTTTGATTTGTCTCTTTGGCAGAAATCCATTTTGGTCAGGATGGATAAAATTATTTAAATATTTTTAAGCCTTTCTGCCAATATTGAAGAAAAGATTTTATAATCTGCGTTTAGTAGGGAGATAGGTCTATAATTCTTGATTTGTAATGGATCAGTCTCCTCTTTTGGAACAAGTGTGATATAAGCATCTGACCGTAATTTAGGTATCCTCTTCTTTAACATAACTTCATTCATAACTTCTAGCAGTGGAAAATTCAATGATTCTTGTAATGTTTTGTAAAATTCTGCCGGAAGTCCATCTGGGCCTGGTACCTTTCCATTATTTTGTTTCTTAAGTGCTTCAGTTAGTTCCATCTTCGTTATATTGCTTTCTAACATTGTTTCAATCTCTTTAGGTATCTGGGATAAATTATCATTCTGTAAATACTGTTTAACTCTTTCCTCATCAATATTCTCTTGTGTGGATAGTTTCACATAATAATCTCGAATAATTTCCTTCTTCTCTTTACTACCATAGCAAACTTGTAGGCCAGATTCATCTGATCCAATAATCTTTGTACTACAAGGGTCAATTGGATGTTTTCCAAAAGTTCACCAAAAATTGATGAAAAAATGGTAGCGCCCCCCCCCCGCTTTTTTTACTACTTTCCTGTCAGGTGGCATTTAACACATGCACCACTGATTCCAGAAGTAGCAAATAGGTATCAGAACTAGTAGCCACTGACAGCCTAATTCTTCATGAATTTTTCAATGCTCTTTTAAAACTATTTAATACTTGATACCAATGAATTCCACAAAATAGAACTAGAACTAATATATAACTTTTTAGTGATATATTTTCAACTATGATGTCAATCAATAAACACCTCTTTGCATTGTGCTAACATGCCGAGTAAAGAATCAGGAAGCCCCTAAACCTTCCCACAGATATTCCATAGTAAGGGGAAAGTTGAGAAGATGACAGTATGGGTTAAGATGTTGCAGTGCACATTCCATCACTTCTGCACTTGCAAGCGATGCTGCAATTCAAGTACAAATAGGGTAGCTTCCCATATTTTATCATATTGGCCTGGTTAAGAACATATGCTTATGTAGTAGTCTATATCATAAGCTCACAAGATAGCTTTAGGCAAATTATTTCTAAATATGCCCACATGTCAAACTAATGCACTGTGGTTTATAAAACAATATAAAGGATAATCTGTATATAAACCAAATCACCATGGTTTCTTCAGCAAGCCATTGTTAATATCATCCATGCTTGACATGAGAGGATAAATCAGGTGGTCTTGATTTCAAATTCCATTCATGTATAATATATTCTAATGGGGAATACAAATCTGACATAGCACATAGGCTCTTTTAGGATTACAGCTAAAAATGAAAATTAATATTCTTAGAATTTACCAGAAAATTCTAAAAACCTGTAACAAAACCTACTCAATGCTAGGTACAATGATACAGTCAATTTGAACAACCATGAATTAGCAACAAGATTCATGTCTGAGCTAAACATGCATTTAAACAAATAATTAAAGAGAACATTAGGGTAAGTGGAATGTGATGACTCTATGGAGATACACAAAATTAAAATATAAAGACTTTATCCTTGCTTCCCAAATAAACAGTCTTGAACTGAGGTGTGAATATAAGTCTCTCAATTCAGTTTTTAAATACCATTAACTAATATTATTCAATTTTTAAATGAAGATTAAATGTACTGCAATCCACTAACCTGTCAATTTAAAGATTCCTCCTTAGCATTTTAAACCAAATTAACTATTTCTAAATCAGGCGTGCCAACCCACAGCCTGCAAGCCATATGTGGACCTGGGCAGCTAGTAAGTCCACAAGACCATAAACCTCTGACATTTTCAACATTTGAAAAACTACAGTTTTATATATATATATAATTATAGCAATTAGACCATAAAGTTCCAGTCAAATATATGTAATATATATTTATTCCGAGAAGCACAAAGCCGAAGACACAAGCCTGAAGATGATGATTGAGACTTCATCGAAATGTCGCCAAGACACTTCCAATTTTACGCAGGAGAAAACCCGAATAACCAAAGATCCATATGTGTGTGTGTGTGTGTGTGTGTGTGTGTGTGTGTATGTTTTCTTACGTTTTCACGGGTACTTACATGTATGGCATTCAGCTTTGTTCGGGTATTTTCCCACGTCATTGTAGTTGTGCTTTTAAAGTTGTAGCAACGTTTCAGCAGAATACAGTGGTACCACTGTAAAAGCCTGATTCAGAGATGAACACTATACAGAAGCCTGATGATGGCAGATGAGATTCTGCCGAAACGTTGCTACAACTTTAAAAGCACACCTACAATGACGTGGGAAAATACCCGAACAAAGCTGAATGCCATACACGTATATGTATATATTTGTTTTCTGAGGTTTTTGCGGGTATTTATATGTGGATCTTTGCTTATTCGGGTTTTCTCCCGCGTAAAATTGGAAGTATCCTGGCGATGTTTCGACAAAATCTCATTCATCTTCTTCAGGCTTGTGTCTTCGGCTTTGTGCTTCTCAGAGTAATGTGAGCTTGCAGCTGCTTCTTCCTTTTAACTGCTAGTGGGGGTGTAACTTGATTGGGTGGGAGCTTGGCTGTGTTCTGATTGGGTGGCGGTGTGTTCTGTTCAGGTGGGGGCTTGGTTGTTAGTACGTTAGTGAGAGTGTGTAGTTTGGTTTTTAGGTGTTGTTCATCAGCTAAGCATTTTGTTCTGGAGATGAGTGTCTCGGCTACGGAGTTGATCTGTGCTGGGTAGTAGTTTGAGAGTGCGTGTAGATAGCAGTTTGTATGTGTTTTCTTCTGATAGATGGTGTGTCCTAGGGAGCCATTGGATTTTTTGTATACTAAGACATCTAGGAAGGGAAGTTGATTGTTAGCTTCTGTTTCCATGGTGAATTGTATTTTGGGGTGTAGGCTGTTGTGGTGTGCAAGGAAACAAAACTTACAGCCCAGCGACCTACTAGTGAGCTTCAATGTCATATCCCTCTTCTCCCAAGTGCCTATAAAAGAAGCCTTGACAGCCACCCAAAACAAATACAACCCCCTCCCCCCAAGCACATCCTAGATCTGACCATCCTAGATCTGACTGCCTATCCAATACATACTTCACCTACAATGGAAAAAAATACAAACAAACAGAAGGAGCATCCATGGGATCACCCCTCTCACCTGTCATCACAACCCTCTACATGGAACACTTTGAAACACAAGCTCTAGAAAAATATGATCACAAACTCAAACTCTGGCTTGGATACGTAGATGACACCTTCATAATCTGGCCACATGGGAAAAAAAAACTGAACAACTTCCTCACATACCTCAACAGCCTACACCCCAAAATATCAGAACTCATCTCCAGAACAAAATGCTTAGCCGTCGGACAACACCTAAAAACCGAACTACACACTCTCACTAATGTACTAACAGCCAATGGATTCCAAAGAAAGAAGATTACCCACCTAATCCAAAAAGAAACTCCAACCAAAATCCAAGACAGAAGACAAGAGAACGGCAAAGCCCTCCTCCCATATGTAAAAGGCACCACAGACAAAATCAGCAAGATCATCCAAAAACACAACATTAAGACAGCATTCTGCACAAACAGAAAAATATCCACCATCCTAAGAAACCCTAAAGACAAAATCAAGTTAGAAAACCAAGGAGTATACGAAATCCCTTGCACCGCCTGTCCCACCACATACATCGGACAAACTAACAGAAGAATAAGTGCACGCACTGAAGAACACAAGAACTCAATCAAAAAAGAAGAACCGACCTCTTCCCTGGTCCAACACCTCAAAGCCACAGGACATGAGATTGACTTTAAAAATACCAGAACTTTCGCCAAAACTGAACACTTCAACAACAGAATAATCAGAGAAGCCATAGAGATAGAAAAACGCCCACACAGCATGAATAAACAAGATGATACCTCCCGCCTACCAGCCATTTGGAAACCCGCCCTCATTAGCAAATGAGTACTTAACATGAAGAATGACACCAGACCCACACCCATGAGGGCCACACAAGATGCTACCACACTTCCACGTAGAAAGCAGACTCACACCCACACAGATGATAAGACACGACCACGGACTAGAAGCCGTACTGGAGCTACATCACTACCCGCTTCAAACCCCTACGTGAAACCCCATACATGAAGCGAACGGACGCCCACCATGAAGATGTGGCACGACCACGAAGCCAAACAACAGGATCACAGCTCACCAGCTCAAATCCCCCAGCAACTAAGACTAACCTGAGCACAACTAAGCCCCCACCTGAACAGAACACACCCCCAACCAATCAGAACACAGCAAAACCCCCAACCAATGAGAACACACCCCCACCCAATCAGAACACAGCCAAGCCCCCACCCAATTAAGTCACACCCCACTAGCAGTTAAAAGGAAGAAGCAGCTGCAAGCTCACATTACTCCGAGAAGCACAAAGCCGAAGACACAAGCCTGAAGATGACGAATGAGATTTCGTCAAAATGTTGCCAAGATACTTCCAATTTTACGCGGGAGAAAACCCAAATAACCAAAGATCCACATATGTGTGTGTGTGCGTGTGTGTTTGTGTGTGTGTGTGGTATTCAGCTTTGTTCGGGTATTTTCCCATGTCATTATAGTTGTGCTTTTAAAGTTGTATTGTGTTCCTTGAACACAATACAGAAGCCTGATGATGGCAGATGAGATTCTGCCGAAACCTTGCTACAACTTTAAAAGCACAACTATAATGACGTGGGAAAATACCCAAACAAACCTGAATACCATACATGTAAGTATCTGCGAAAACTTAAGAAAACACACACACATACACACACACATATATACATATGTATATTGGGTCTTATTCAGTACAAAGTTCTACCATCCTTTAAAAAATGTATCATTTTTCACATTTTTAAAGAAAAATCATCATCATCATCATCATCATCATCATCAAGTTGTAAAACTTAAAATAACAGGATCTGGTAGCATATGGGGTTTTTCAAGTACAAGGGATAATCAAGAGAAATGTATTTCCTTTAAATCAAGAATACTAATTAATGGCATTTACCTGATTAAAGGTTTTGAATACGAATTCTCTGAATATAGCATCTCTTTCAGTGAGCTCAGTCCAGCCAGCAGCTTTAAGATCATATAAAGCTTGGTTCCTTTCTTCGGTGCTCAACCAGCTAGATTGTGAAGACTATGATGTCAAAGAAAGAAGAAAAATGCACCATAAACCTATGTTAACCATACAGAGGCTTATTAGATTAAAAAGACCACATTGCATTTATTATTTGCAATCATACTGGTTGTGTCTTCACAAATAGAATTGTACAGATTGATTCTGCTCCCTCCCATAAAGTCATATATGGATTCATTCTATTTAGAGTATGAAGTTAAGTAGCATCTAAATTAAAACATCTTGTGCAGCATCTTAGGTAGAAAACAAACATCATTGATACTTGCATTTGAGTAAACATGGTACGTGGTAACTTTGCATTGTTCTAGAGCAGAACAGGTAGGAACAGATGCTGCTATATAAAATTAATAAACATAATCCACTAAAATTGAAAATACTTTTATATTATGTCATACAGGAGAAAAACATGCTCTTAATTCTTTCCCACTGAAATCTGGACACCCAATAACAAATAAAAATTTGACAGACTTCTGAAATTTGCAAAACTAATTTTTTGAGGGAAACCCACCCTAAAGGAGATCTCCCATAGCCCCTTAAGGATTCTACATTACGAAAGTTTGAAACTCTGAGAGAAATAATTCTGGAAAAAGAACAAAGAGATTAAATTACTAGAAAGGAAGAATAGATCTGTAAAAAGTTAAAAAGATAACATTGTCTGGAGAGGTGATTTCTTGGTTCAAGTTATTTTGCTATGGTTCCAGTGGGACAAAAGTGAAAAATATTTTTGGAATGAGAAAATAATCTTACACATAATGCAGCATACTCTGATAAACACATACCGTCATATTATATTTTAGGTAAGCAAAAACTTTTAAAACCTGGCTGACTATTTCATCTATATGGATGGTTTTACATCACCTGCATGTTAGAAGCAGATTTACAAATATTTCTCTCTTGGTAGAGAGAGAAATTTACCACATTCTGAAATATCCAATCTGTGCAACTTGACATCACCTGCTGACTGTAACTCTCCAATTGTAAAGCATAGTAACACAGTATAAAATCTAAAAAACTATGTTTCCTTTGCGTGTTTTAAATTCAAGTTTTTCTGCCTCTTCTCTAGCGACTATTGTAGGTGAATCCACATAGCTATTTATAGGCATCTGTTTTCCGATTGGACAGGCTGCCTATCATCCTGCTTTATTTCTCATTTTTCTCCCAGTTTGGATATATCGATAAATTTAAACTTTTTTAAACCAGATGCAATGAACAATGCATTTACAATATAACTGCCAGGATTTTGTTCAACAATATTAAGAATTCCACAAAACTGGTCCAAGCACTCTCTTAACACTCCCTTCACATTTTTTAATAAGTAACCTTTTATTGTATTAATGCAGAAGGTGAAACAAACAAAATGTTAAAAAAGTATGATATTTATGTAGTTACTTACTAAGCACATCTAAATTATATTAAAGTAACCCAAATATCTTTACAATCCCCAAGGTATGTCACAACTTTTGAGCACCCCTAGTGTTTGGAAATTGGAAGCTGAAAAATTTGACACACCCTGGTTATATTCTTCATTAACAAGAACAATGATCACAATCGCATACACTTATCCAAATCTTTACATCTGGATGATCCACAAGACACATTTACTGAGGTTAGAATGATGAACAAAGTTTGTGCTTTTTAGGTGGCATTCCAATATAATGCCTCTGTATATTTCTATATAATCATAGATTTTCTGTTTTCCAGAAGCCTGGTGCTAAAACAGCAAATGTTTGGTCTAAGTGTGCTAACCATGAATGTTACCAACACATAACATTTGAAAGAAAAATATAGACAGGTTGAACTGCCGTTTTTTTTTCTCAGCTACTGGATAGCTGGAAAGGAGTGATGCCTGAAAGCATTATTTGTAATCCTTGGCAAAAACCTTTGCAAAGAATAATTTATTGGCAAATAAATTATCCTTGCCAGTCATGCAGGATAAAAACAATGATTATAAAAAGACATGCATATCTTCAGAGATGCTTTGCACATGTGGTGGAATTAAGGAGTAGCAGAACTCACAGTCTGCAATTCAACAGAGAAAGAGAGAGAGTTTACTTTTCTCTCTTCTTATTGCTGGAGTTTACTTCTGAGTGGAAGTAAATAAAACTGTAATGTTAGAAACCAAGAAAAAACAAATCTAAGTTCCTAAGTTACAGAAGAATCTTTTATTTTGAACTGGCTTTTGAAGTCAAACTAAACATTTTGGGAGGTGAAATTAGGTTATTTAATGAAGTTAAAAATAAAATGATAAAACAAACTAGAATTCATATTCAGCCATGAATTTAGAAATGATTTAAGAAGAATGCCTGGAGTAGTTAGATTTAATATGTATTCTAATTTGTTTTTAACATCTCATTTTACATAATTCACTACCTTCTATTTCTACAGTTTATAAACACTAAACAGTAAATAAACTTCCCATCAATCAATTTTCTCAAAGGAAAATACTAACAGCACTTCTTCAGCACAATCTGGCATTCAAACAAATTAAACATTTCAAATAAATCAGATTAAACATCACAAATCTCTGAAATTCAATTGAAACTTCAGACATATATGTAAAGTGGACAATTTTAGAAACTCCAATCCTATGAATTTGAATAATTACATTTGTTATACACAAATAACATTTTGTCCACTAGGTGGCACTATATTTCAAATGTAAGTTCTTATTCAAGGTGAGATAGAATTTAAACTTTCTAAACAAGAAATAATAGAGATGTTAAATTATATAAACAAAAATTAGGAATAATCATATGGTAAATAATATAATAAAGAAAGCAGAGTTAACATAATTATATATCAAGTAAATTCTTTATTTAACCTTACTGAAAAGACATTTATATAATTAATAATATTTTTACTGATTATGTAATGTCGATATCCCACATTTATATTTGCAATTATTATTTACTAATGGATGGAAATTCAGCATGAATCAATTTAAAAAGATAAATTTCACGAGTTACCAAGATACAATCGAAAAGCTTCTTCATATTTGCAAAGTTAAAAGAATCAATTATTTTTACATGATTAAAATATTATAGAATAAAATACATGATGAAAACATGTGCAGTAATACTTCACTATTAAACAAATTAATTGCCTATTAAAAGGTGAACAATACAGTAATAATCAACAAGCTTATAGTCTGAAAATGACTAATGAATTATTTCTATTTTTTAATAATTAGTATATAACATAAATACCATTAATATTAGATGTTGCTGAAATACTAACATTTATTTTAAGAAAATAATGCCTATTTATTAAGGAACAAAGTATTGGGGCATCGGGTCTTTTTGTAGTTTGACTGATTTTAACATATAGCTAGTCTTCAACTCAAGACTGTGATAGAGTCTGCCCATTAATCACATACTGTGACAACTGTTAAGTGAAGCTCCATGATCACCTCACTTATGAAGCCCCCACCCCTATTCTCAGTCATTAAACAAGCATGCAAGTTGTTAAGCAGAGCATGGGGTGCCTCAGAGGCAACCTGGGAAGTCTAGCCCAGCCCGTGCCACAGGCCTCCCAAAGCCTCTCCACCTTGAGGCACCTCATGCTTCGTTTCTGGCCTGAGACTCTGCAGGCCTTGAGCTTGCCTCCCATCCCACAGGGCCCCACATCCATCTCCTCTCTTTTTGAAGAGCTCTGGAGCTCACTGAGCAGGGTGGCACAATCTGGAAGCAGACCCATTGAATTGTGGCCACTAGGAAAATGGCATCCGATTCCAGAATGCTTCCCTGACATGAACAACTTGCCTCCAGAAGTTGTGAATGCTCCAATACTAGAAGTTTTTGAGAAGAAATTGGACAACCATTTGTTTGAAATGGTAGAGGGTTTCCTGCCTAAAAAGGGGTTGGACTAGAAGACCTCCAAGGTCCCTTCCAACTCTTGTTATTCTATTCTGAGCATTCCGCAGCATGGTGGAATGCTGTGAGGCTTCATTAGGGAAGCAAAACAAGTTGTTCCCTTTCCCTAACTCTAACTCCAGTGCTCTTAGAAAAGTGAGGACGACGAAGTGGAGGTCAGTGGTGGAAGGGAGTTAAGTGGTTGGTCATAAGGGGACTCTGCAGCAGCTGTAACTTCAGGACTGGATTCTAAGCAGCTTTTTTGGGGGGTGGGGGTGGGATCTACCATATGTTCACTAAGCAACCAATCATAAGTAGAGGACTATTTGTAGTCCATGTGTTTTTCCTGAATATAAATAATATCACACAATATCACTTTCAAAAAAGGGTAAAAACCAGACAAAATAAATTGTTAAGAATGTAGAGATAATTTGGAAAGGAAGATATGTCCATTATCTTTTTTTAATTTTTCCAGACTTATCGTCTGCATGCCATTTAATATTAACTACTAATTCTACCTGAGTAACCGATAATGGAGATCGAATCGATTGGCCTATGGAGCTATTTTACTTTTCTTGGATGGTTTCAAATGTCTACTTTTATTCACTTACCATCTTTAACCAGTTATGTGATGCAATCATAGATCATGGGTCATATATGGCTTTTTGTTAATTGTTGACATTTCAATGTCCACTCACCATTCCTTTTTTATGTTGTAATTTCTACTTCCTCTTTAGCAATTCTTTCCTGGAAAACCATGTCAAACTATTGGGCTCTATGCTTATTTTGAGTCTATGCTTATTTGGAAGTTTTCTCCTACATATTTTTAGAAGTCGGTATATTTTGCAAAATGTGAAATAAAAAAGCAGTATTTCCTTTTTAAGAATAACCTGGTATAAAATATAAAGCAAAATCAAATTTTCAGTTTGAAATATGTAACTTAGATTAACAGATCAAATAATCCATAAATCTTATTAGATTTCAGAACCACCAATTGCAAGTCTTAGACTCACACTCTGAGAATATATTTAAGAAAATGTATTAGAGATTCTTGGGTTTGTACGCTAGCTATTATTAATAGCTTCCTACATTGTCATTACTTCAATGTCTGCTGTTCAATGCATGCCTTGAACTTCATTCTTGAATTTCAACACTAATGCACTGCTTGTTTGCCAGCTGAATACACATAGGCTTGCAATCTGTTCCTGAATTCAAGGTTACTTAAAGTAACTATTGGGCCATTAATACAGAAAGTGTCATATCACAACTTCACCATTTCTATTCAGCTGTTTGGAAAACAAGTTGTGATTATTCCAGTTAAAGTTCATCACATTACTTGATGCACAATCTTCTAAGGTGTGTGTGTGTGTGTGTGTGTAAAACAGACAAGGAACAATATACTGAACAAAAAAACCTGACCTTGATTACATTAACCATATAATAATTTAGACAAATAAGCAAATTATATGGCCACATGTGAGAAGTCTGCATCCATCTAACACAGAGACCCCCAACTTTTGGGGCACCAGGCACCAGCTTTGTGGAGAGAGGTTTTTCCACAGACCAGAAGGGGCATGGTTTCATGTGCTGCCTGCATCCCAGAGGCTCTGCTTGTTGCATGGCCCGGTTTCTGGCATGCCATGGCCCAATGCCAGTCCACAAATTGGGGGTTGGGGACCCCAATCTAACAGATTCTTAAAGATGTGATTCATAAGAATGTAGACATATAAAGGTTACTTTTAAATAATTTTATTCGGAATCATATTCCATTTTTTAGCACATGTTAGATTGCAAATTGTGTGCATTGCCAGATGCTTACTTGGGAATTAGCTCTAAGTGGGATTTCATTTTGTATAAACAAGCACTAGATCACTATGTAAAAAAATTCTCATTAGTTTGCCAAACTAGAATGAATTTATACTTGCCTAATCTGCTGTTACTATGCATAACTTGTCATAATAAGCAAAGCAATTGGTAGTCACTTGATTGTAGGAAAACTGACCATCACAGATGAGATGCTACAGGTACAAGTAATAGTACCTGTAGCACTAGTCTGCTGTTTAATACTAGCCTTCATTAAACAAAATCTGTAAGGAAAAAAGAATCAATCTGGCATTTAAAAGTTTTTTTTAATCGTAATTTTATCTGGCCTATTTTCCACAAAAACATGCATAATAAATGTGTTCATTTAAGATGCTCCAATATCTTTTGCTGCAAGAGCAATGATTATCCCTATGAAAGCTTTTGTAAGATCAAACAACCATTTACTAAGCAGAGAAATATTGGGAGCCAATCAACAACACAAAAAGCCTTTGTTGTGAAGATGATACTTTTGTCCTGCCTTTTTTATTGATAACTGGTTAACATACCTAAATTATTAGTATTATGTATTAAATTTGTACACTGCTCACTCCACGATGACTGTTTCGTTTCACCCGGAGGCATAGGAGCAGAACCTGAAAGCCGATCTGATCTAAGAATTAAGCTGGTAGGATAATCCATAAGGGGAACTGAGCTACCTACTCTTTCTGTATTTAGATGTAGGATCCTCCTACCCCGAATCTGAAGCAGTCCCAGCCAGATCCAGGTTTAATGCAAAAGAGCTTCCTGTAAGGAAGATCGTTATCAGGACAAAAAAAGGGAAAGCGCCAATTGCAAACTCTAATATTCGAATTACATGTGCGAGGATCATTTAACGTTCTCTTTGAGCCTCTCTCCCTTGCAAATAAAAAAGGAGCCCAGAGGTCCAAATCTGGATTTCCAGGTCAGCCTTCCCTAAATTGTTCTCGTAAAAGCTTAAAACCGCAGTTAAGAGCTTCAAAGAAAGCAAACCAACATGAGTAAAGGTCACCGGGCCACGTTTTTTACGTGGACGATCCCGATCCATCCCTCCCGCCGCCCCCCCCCCGCCCCCCCATCTGTCAAATCGTTCCGAGGAGGATTTTTCTCCTCTGCTGCTCAGCCGCTCACCATAGCTGAAAAGTTGCTCCGGCCGCCACCGCAGCCCCGGCCTCCCACAGCCACCAGGACCCCTCGCAGGAGCAGCAACAGCCGCCCCAACCCTGACCCGCGGGGACTCAGCATGGCTCAGCGGGCATCTCCGCCCTCTCCAGCCAGCGCCTGCGCCGCGGCCGCCCCAAAAATGTTTGGCGGCCGCTAGGGGGAGCCTCTCGTCGCCGTCCTACGCAGGTGCTCCCCGGCCTGCGCAGATCTTTGCTGGGAGGCGCAAGTCGATCCTACCAGGCTGGGTCCCGAAAGTGTGGCGGTCTCTGGTTTTCCCCGAAAGCGCTTCGTTTGAGCCTTTCTCGGATGCCCGAAATGATCGGCTTGAGTTCATTCAGTTCAAGGGCGGGAGCCTTTGGGTATTCTCAGAGTTGGTAGGGATTGAAAAGTGCCTGCATCTCTTTGGGTCTTTACGCTAATTCGGGCAAGTGATCATTTGGCACCTTCCCCGGCGGCAGCTACAGGTGGCGCTTGCAAGGAAAGTTCATAGAAAAAGAATGGGAAGTAGCATTGTCTGAAGCAGAGAAAATATAATTTATCTAGTACTCTGCTGTTTGTACTAAATGCTGCTGAGTTAAGAAACATAATATTCTCAGGGAGCACAAGGAAACGGTAATTACTTTTACAAGCCATTCTATCAGCTCATGTAGTCTTTGTACAAAAATGTTCAGCTATGAGGAAAAAAGCACTTTAGTTATCAAATGTACGAGGAAAATAAGATATGCCTGTATCATCTCTTCCAGATTTTGATTCACTTTTGATTCTGTTTTCTGTCTCATGCACATTTTTGGTATTTTATATTGGTCTCTTATGCTGCCCTTCCAAAGAAGCTTTTAAAAGTTATAATAGTCTACCATGAATGGATTTATTATGAAATAACAGCTCTAAAGATTTAATGTAGCCACAATACCATAACTATCCATGTTATAGGTTATTCTTTTAATTTCTGTTGATTCAAATTCTTACAAACACAAACATCAAAACAAAAAAACACAATTAAAAAGGCAATGTCCATGAAAGTATACATACATTTACATCCATACTTAATTTAAACAGCACAGTATCGTGCATGAAATTATATTTCCTCTTTCCAACCTACTGTGACATTGTTTTATGTCCTTTTAAAATACTGAAGCATGTCTCCATTTCTAGTAAAAATGACATGAAGATTAGGATATATTAAATGTTTTCTTAATTCTATCCATTTCAATCAAATACTGTGATCAAAGCACAAATGTGAAGGTGTCAATAACTTACACATTTATCAAATTGCATTAAATTTTCAAAAAGTGTATCTCAAAGCTAAGGATTGTTTCTAAACCCAATTGACACTTAAATGTATTATTTTCATTCTACAATCGTACACACCTGCAGTTATTTTGAAGGTGTATAAGAATTTCTACAGTAGGAAGCAGAGATATGTTCACTCTATCAAGATTATCAGGCCACTTTATATTTATATATATACATACATACACACACACACACATACACGCGCGCGCCATTAAAATGGATTCTGCAGAGTATAGATTCTATAGGGTAAAGCTGTCCCATCACCATTTAATTAACCAACTGCAGTGTTCACTGTTGAACTTTAAGAAATTTCTCCTGAATGATAGTGCTATTTTTAATATGCAATAAACTTAACAGGACTTGAGTTCATAAGACATTGAGGAATTCACTAGTTTATCAACTTATTCTAAAAGCAGATAGTACTCAAATCACATATCATTCCTGATGCTCCTGATCATGACCAGGTATTAACCAGCGGATGCTCTCTGTCCGAATAGTAGCATACATGATGAAGCTGATAAGAAACAATAAAGAAAATAAGAGGAGCCAATCTATTCCTTTACTCTGTGTGCTAGGCAGGGGACCAACATGATCTTCCATGCTCACCATCACATCAGATTTAGGTTGTATACCTGAAATGAAATATCAAATTATTACTTTGATGCAAGATGAGGCACCATAAATCATTTAGCTATTTGCATGTGTAAACCTCCATTTTCTAGCTTGAAAATAGCATACTTGTTATCATCCGCTAAGACATTTACTAGACTTTAAAATTTATTCACTGAAGTAAAAATATATTTCCAGCAAAACTATTAATGTTACCTATTTAATTCTATTTCCATTTCATTGTTAAGAACTCTTGCAGCCTCAAGAACAGTAAGTTTGTGTTTTCATAATTTCCATAATATATACTTGATTAGCCTGTTTTATTTCCTCGTGTTACCAGGGGAAGGTGAAAGAAAATAAACAGGCAATCATCCGGGTCTAAAATCATATCAGTAAAGGGAATAGTGCCATGATTTTTTCTCTCCTTCAAGGGGCAGTGAAGAAAAATATTTTATATATTTATTTAAAACATTCATATAGTCACCCATCTTTCAACCAACTCCAGATCAAAAATACTGCTTCTATCTTAGCTTTCCCAATTATTTGCTACAGCATGTAGAGAAAGTAGTAGTTTTATCCTCTCTTGTGGATAAAGGAAAGCTGAGAAAACCTGGTTTCTTTCCTTGTTAACATGAAGAGAAATATCTACAGAAAAAAATACCTTTCTTGCATTCACCCTCAGTTCTCAAATATGCAATCCCCAAATAATCAAAAGAATCATAAGCAATAACTCCTGCTGTCACAGAGGAACTGAAATATATGTACGTAACCAATATTATAGTATGATATTAACATTGATCTTTGATGCCAAAGTATGTTTATATTATCCAAATAAGGCTTCTGAGAAGCAAATGACAGGATGTCAAGATCTTCAGCAGAACCAAAATCACCAGAAGTAGAATATTATTTGTCTAGCTAGGACTGCAACCTTATTTTGTATTCATCCAAAATCTTAAGTCTTGACCATAAAACTGCTGCCACTACCTTCCTTACTGGAGACGAAACAATAATGTTGCTGGAAAGAATAAGTATTTACTAGAGTTAGACAGGGCTATATCAATTCTCCCAATTTATAGTTCATCTTACCAGTCTGATTAAAAATAAATGCTTTCAGTGTTTCCAGAGTTCTATCTGTATGGTTAAATCTTGCCATTGGCTTAGCACCTTGAAAAAGGAGGATATTAGGAACAGCCACAGTTCCAAACCGAGTTGATAAACTGCAAACAGTAAAGCAGAAGAATCAGTTTTGCTAAACAAATTTTTGATTTAAAAATTTATAAAAACTAGCTCTCAGTTATTCTTCATTAAACTAGAATCACCATGTAAAACAAAAACAAAAAAAGTGAGTAGGGAGCACTGGGTGGTCAGAAAGTATTCCCTGCCGTTACGTGTCATTATTACTTTATTACATTACATTATTATTATTGTAAAGACACGTTATGAATGTATAAAACAAAGTTAACAATTATCATTCAGAAAAAAATAAAATTTACCTGCTATGTTGGGAGGCATCCAAGGCCAAGAAATGTAGTGTTGGGAACACTCGTGGCAGACAATTAAAATGAGGAGCCAAATTGGCAGAAAAACGACACCAAGGGGTATAAAATAAGACCAAAGTGCAGTCACTGCCATTTGGATTTAAAAATTCCATTAAATCCTAAAATGAGATTAAAAAATAATTTTAAAAACCAAGTGCTACTCAGAAAAGCAAAGAAGTGCCTCTACATGAAAGTTCTAACTAACCATTCTATTATAAAACATGTTTCAAACTTGAACAATAACCATAGTATGAATTCATTAAATTGATCACATGCCATTGTAAAGTTTTAGCGACCACATGGATTTTTTCATGATGATATGTAGAATGAATTTGAGAGCTCTAATTTCCTAATTTTAAAAGTAAACATGCATACTGGCCAGCTAGTTTATTATATATTTTGAATATCCGTTATTGAATAGTTTCCTGCAAGAAGACAGACACAATCAAACCCATAAAATCTTGTGATAGTTTGATATTGACAATAGCCTTCAAGAGTAAACACATAACAAGAAATCCATATTCCTTAAATCCAAATAATAGAACATAAGAAGTGTGCTGTATCAAATTAAAAGCTATCTAAATCCAATAATGCAGTCAATTCACACAGAAGGTAACAAAATGCCTTTGGAATAGCAATCAGTATGCAGAACTACATTGCCTCCAATATCGCAGATGACATTCATTTTTTTTTGATAACTCAAATATTCTATGAAATAAATACTATCCTTCATAAACATCTTTCTTAACAATTTTAGGAACAACAATGCATTCCTAGGAGATTAAAGTTGGATCAGTTGAAATACCAATCTTCAGATTTGATGAAAAAAAGTTCAGAAAAAAACAAAATAGAATCCATCATCTTTATTCTCAGAATCATTTTACGTGGTTATACCTCTCAAGTTGCATAGCATTGTGTTCTGTAGATTGCTGACAGTAAGAAAAAAAAGCATATATCCAAAATTAGTAGGATAATATTTAGCTCAGTTAACATGCTTCTCTATGTACGCTAAAAATCCAAGGGCTGCATTCACATAACGCCTTGTGGACTAGTTTTAAAGTTGATTTTTTGTGTGTGTGACTTGGTAAAAAAAAACCCACCAGGTTATGTGGTTAGGCTATTGTTCAATGTTTTATTCACAACAGGGATTAACTGAATAACCATTTCAGTTATATTATGCGAAGTCAATTTGACATTCCAGTTCATGAGCTCCTTCTCTTAATAGGAATACTGCCGTTCCATTAATCTAAAAAAACAACCCCAGATTCAACATCATGCAAATTAAACAGGTACTGTAATACAAATTAAGTACTATAATAACATAAAGAGACACATTTTTACTCTAGTCTACTGTTTCTCAACCTTGACCATTTTAAGATGTGTGGACTTCACCTCCAGAAGTCCCCAGCCAGCAATAGACTTCTGGGTGTTTAAGTCCACACATCTTAAAGTGCCAAGGTTAAGGAACACAGCTGTAGTCCTATCCAGACCCTACTTTAGCTGCACCTAAGCAAGACCATTGTTGTCAGCCCAAATTGCCAACCTTCAGCTTAAGGAGAAATACATCAGAAATATATCACTTACTTGGGAAACATTCAAAATCTGTAATGTGAAATTTGTCATTCCTGTAATGTTTCTTTCTTCACAGTTCACTTTTGGGGTTTTCATACCATCTGTGTTATTTGAGTCCTCTGCTGATGAAGGATGCACTGCTTCCAGCACTACTGCTGGATGTACTACTGGCTCTTGTGCATGAGATCCTTGCTGAGATACAGACGCCATGTTATTCGTAAGGCATTCACCATCTGCTGATGCATCGCAAGTACCAGTGTCTGCTTCAGAGAGATGTGTCTCCTTTGTGGCGCTTGGAATAACCGACAATACAACATGATGGTCCGCAAGGCGGCTACCACTCATCATGGCATCAGCAATTTCTGCAGTCCTATACTGTACCGATTCTCTGTGTCCATTACTGCCTGAATGGACAGAGCTGCTTTCCAGATTTAATGGTGAGGAAGTTTCACTCAGCTCTTCTGATAGCAGGTCAGAAGTTTCGTCTGTTTCTGCTGCAAAATACACATACATACAGGTATACATATAGATAGAAATACACATCATTTAAAGTGTCATGCAGCATAATCACACATCCTTAATTTGCTCAAAGTGAGAATCCAGCTATAACTATTATTAACTTACTAATCCATAATGGTTAACGCTTTCCGTTTTGTGTCCATCTCTGCCAAATACATGATTCAACAGCATTTAAATAGAGCAAGAGACGTAGGATTAGACACATTCACCTTGCCTTTACTCTCTTTAACATCAGAAATGAAAACAGGCCCTTATTTCAGGAGAGAGAAGAACAATGCAACCTGAAAACCACGGAAATGCAGAGTGAGCGGAATAAATGTTTGCTATCTGGTTCACCCCGCCGCGGCCTACTTTGGAGAGACGCTGAGGAAGGGGCTCCTTTGCCTCTTTCCCCACCCACGGAAAAACAAACAAACAAAACCACCAGGAAGCCCCTACACGCGTTCAACCAAACGGTCGTCGGGACGGCAGGTGCGTCTGAAAGGCAGTTCTTCCTCAATTCTTTCCTTCCCTCCCTCCCATCCCACTCAATATTGCCATGGCAACCGAACCCTCCTCACCTGCCGCAAGGAAAGCGAGCAGCCAGACCACCCGGAGGTGCCGCCCCCACCCGCGCGAGGCCAAGAGCATCCTCCTCGCAAGGGAGGGGGCCGGCCGTTCTTCCCCCACCACCCAAAAAAACAAACAAAAAAAAAAAACACCGCTAAAAGCCTTGCAAAAGGAACCTAGCCACCAAAGGAGTGCTTCCGGTTGTACTTCCACTTCCGGTTTTGCAGCTCCTGTGTTAAAGTGCTGGGCTGGCTCTTCTTTTGTCTGCAACCCGGATATCGTAGCCTGGGAGGAAGCAAAGGTGGAATTGTATGCTGTTGCCTCCGCGATGTTTTGGGAGGTCCTGTGCTTCCTCTCCCCGGAGGAGTTTTAATAAAAATTGACATAACTTATTTTCCTCGTAAAAAGCGCTTCTTTTCTCAATATTATAATTGCTATACGAAATGGAGAAACGAATGGCTCGACTTTATAAACCCTACAGTGAATCTAGTTCTTTATTTTCACTCTGCGGGATGTGGGGAGAGAAATGTGGTCTTAAGGACCCTAGAACAGGGGTGTCAAATTCAAGACGTAGATCTGGCCCACCGGGCCAGCCCGGAATACAGGACCGGCCTGCGGTGCCTCTGTAAGTGAAAACAGCTCGGAGGGGGCCGCATACGGCCACCCTGCACCCCGTTTTCGGCCACGAAGGTCTCCTGCAACTCTGACAGGAAAAATGGAGCTCGGGGAGTTGGGCCACACCCCATTTTCAGCTGCAACGGCCTCCTGCAGCTCCGTTTTCACTGGCAGAGGGCTATCAAAAACTAAAAACCAACCAAAAGGAGAAATGTTTCTCCTTTTGCATTTGAGCATGCAAAGGGCCAGGAAAGGAGAAAGGGAAAGAGCAAAGACAAAGAAAAAGAAGGGAAGATGGAAGAGAGCAAGGAAGGAAAAATAAGGAAAGAGGGGAAGAAGAATGAAGAGGGAAGGAAAAAGGAAAGAGGGAAGGAAGGATTATAATGAAAGTGAGGAGCCCCCAAGTCCTACCTTAGCACTTGGGCACAAGTGCCCTGACACAAGTGACAATGAGCTGGCCATGCCCACCACGGGCACATGCTGCCCACCCACCCCCCACTTCTCAAAGGTCAAAAACAACCTTGATGCGGCCCTCAATGAAATAGACTTTGACACCCCTGGTCTAGAATTAAAATGACCTGAGAAAATGAAGTTATGTTCCAGTCCAGTTTCAGGCCCATGTTCAGCACAGAAACAGCATTGGCTGCACCTATAGGAAAAGTCAAACCTTCCCGGTCTTGCTTAATATTTCAGTGGCTTTCAGTGCCATTGGTCATGATATCCTTTCAAGCCTTCTCCAAGATTTAGAAGCAGGGAATACTCTATTATATTGGTTATAAGGGTTCCAATCATGGGGAGAAATGCAAGTCTTGGATTTTAATAGGGAGATGCTGCAAAGCCAGATAATTTTCCTATTCAACATCAGCTATATATAAAACCATTGGATGAAATCAGACATTGGCATGGAGTCAAGGTTCACCTATGTGCTGATATTAACATGCCCATGTTGATATCCAGTTGTCTATCTTAACTTCTGACTAAGTTCATGATGCTGTCCAGGAGATTCCATTATTCACTCTCTTCAGTAGTTAGTTTGGAATTGGGGGTTCTCCTTGGGTCTATAGCTCCAGCTTGAGCAGCAGGTAACACCTGTGGCCAAAACATCTTGTATACCAATCACAAACTTTCCTACAATGATAAATATTACTCACTGCAACTTGGGCCGTAGTCACATCTTCATTGGACTACATTACACTGCTCTTGAAGAGCATTCAGAAACTACAGTTGATCCAGAATGCAACAGCTCAGGTAGTGATATAGCTAAAAGTTGTATAGCCTTAGTTTTTAGCTATACAATTTGGGATGAACACCGTTTGAATGGAGTGTGAGTAGGAATGGATTTCCAGAGGAAAAATTGCTGACTACAGGAACCAGGAGCACTACTCAGGTGACCCTGGAGGACACAGATAAACCTCCAAGTGCTTCAATGACCCTCTAAAAGGATGCAAATGACCAGCTGTCCGCAAGGAATATAAATCCTTCCATTCCCCACTATCCTGTCAGAGCTGAAGAAGCTTCTTGGATGAGAAGTGAAATGTTTTCAAAAGAAAAAACAAAGTCCAGTTGCCTGCTGGAAAAGCACCTTTGGGACATGACTGAGAATCTCTACAGACTTTCACGGCTGCTGTTATGTTAATGTTCTATAAACCACCCAGAAATGCTTGGTGAGTGTATGTACAGCATTAAAATTTGAATGAATAAATGACTGAACAAACATTAGACAAACATAAAGAATGTAAAAGTAATATTTGACTCATTAAATAAGCAACTATTGCAAAGCACCCAAGTAATTACCTACCAAAGTCTCACAGGACTCCCAATAAGTTCTTTGGTCATCAGAAAAATGGTGTGATGAACAGTATAAAAATAGGTGGCAAATCTGGAGTCTGCCCCATGAATAAGTTATACAGCAGTTCTTCATTGGGCAGAAGTCCCTGTCTGACCAAAGGAACACATTGCTATTCATTTGGAATGCGGCAAAGGTTTTCACCACCAGCTGAACAGTCTGCTATGGTGTTTCCAGTGGACAACTCTTCCTTTGTATATACCAGGGCTAAGCTTGCGGTGTTTCTTTCAAAGCCAGTGTCTTAACATCTGCAAAGGAAAATACATTTTTTAGTTAAAAACCCCTGGTCCGTGGACTGGCAGAAACTGAGCCATGCAAACTAATGAAGCCCCATCCATAGGATGCAGGTAGCCCACAAAACCATACCCCCTCCACTCTGCGGAAAAACCTCTCTCCATAGAATCAGTCCCTGAAGCCCAAAAGGTTGGGTGCTGCTGCTCTACACCCAACTGTAAAAAAAAAATGGGAAGGAAAGAGGAAAGAAAATGTGTAACCTTAGGATTATGGGATGCATGGCTGCTGCAATTTGTGCAGCAAGGTTGTTGGTGTGTGTGTGTGTGTGTGTGTGTGTTGTCCAATTGCAAGTTAAAACAAAAGTTCAAAAGCTGCTTAGCATGGAAGAAAAAGAGAAGATACAATATTCTGAATATTTGAAACTTTGTTTTTTGATGGGGGAGGGAATTAAGTGACTATGGGAGATTCATGGTTGTTCCAAAAGTGATTTTTTTTCAAGAGGCAACTTGAAAGTCCAATTGCCTCTTGGGAGGGGAAGCACCTTTGGGGAGGGATTAAGTGAAATTCTGCAGAAGAGCACCTTGTATTCAGCAGTAGCCCCAATAGAATGCCAGATTTTGTTGATCTTGATTAGCCTCTTAAGTGCTAAGAGTGGCAAATAGGTTTCAATTTATATCAGGGATTGCTTATTTTGACCCACTGAAAATGTCCCTTGGGCAAACAAATATTATGAGCTGTATTCAACTGATGAAACACCTGAATTATTCCACGTCAGCGTTCAGCATTAAATGACGCACACAGTACTTTATGAGACAGAATAAAGAGATTCTCTTACAAGAAAAGCTTGAAAAGTATTAATTTATTTTCTGAATTCCAATTTTCAGGTCTAGTCAACCTTAAGCATACAAATGCATACAGTTTAATAT
The DNA here is from genome assembly GCF_049901715.1 of Pseudonaja textilis. Taxonomy (NCBI): domain Eukaryota; kingdom Metazoa; phylum Chordata; class Lepidosauria; order Squamata; family Elapidae; genus Pseudonaja; species Pseudonaja textilis. The sequence continues at coordinate 78,047,688 of NC_141991.1, forward strand.
ATGTCTGCACTATTTTAATTCTACCTCTATCTGCTCTGGTAGAAGAGCTTACACATATTGATTACCAATTGGTTTCTGAATCTAGTTCAGAACACACAAATAGGTCATCAAAATCAAACAATCTTATATAAAATTTCACAAGAAACACTTTCAGTTGAAGTATTTCAGATTTTAAATGCAAGAGGCTTTTTCATAGGTTTGTGTAACAAATCAAGGATGCATCTATTTAAGGAATATACTGGGCAGTAACTCTCTGGCATTTTAGATAGGAGGGTTATCCAGTCTTAAATGGAAATGTCAGGAATAAAACCCAGGATGTAATGTAATGTAAAACGAATGCAAATAATGTATTCGAAACAATGAACAACTAGGTCTCCTTTCTCCAAAGGATGTAATGCACCTCTAAAAGTTACAGGGCCCATCTATTAATATAAGACATAAAGGCACATAAAAATTAAATTAAAAATTATCCATCTTGTTCTAATGAAGAATCTAAAAAGAAATACCACTAAAAACTCTCTATTGTGACATTGCAATATTTCTGAAAGGATTTCAGTAATCACAGTGCACAGTTTTTTTAAGCAAAAGGTTCATGTTAGCCATGGAACTGACAATTGACAACCTATTCAAAATATTTTTAAAAAGTGAAAACAGATTTAAAATGAAAGATTAATATTCAATTAATTGATCCATTTCTTTTAAATAATCAACCATTACATTTTTATCACAAATTTACCGTGATGCTCACCCTCTTGCCACTCAATTGATTTCCAGATTTAAAATAAGTCATTTCAAACATCCAAAATACAAGCCACCCATTCATACTTTTGCTGTCACGCACACCTAGTCTCACACATGTACATACAAATATTAATTAGATGGTCACTAAAATCAATAGCTAGTAACATTTGTGGACACTGCCCTTCAATCAGACATTGTAAGAATACATGGGGAGCAGAGCAAAAGAAAAACGTAAAAAGAATTTAGTTCAATATTTTTAATGGATAAAATAAAGAAAACATCAAGCGATTAATAGTTCTTCATTCTCTAAAGTAGGATGGTACTGCATTATTTTATAAATTTAAGACATGAAATTTATGAAAGACAGATGCAATCTATGGCAAAAAATGAAACATTATTTTGTGTTTAAAGTAATTACTTTATTAATAAATATACATCCAAATGATGACATAAGTACAGTTCATGAATACTACTCCATTCCCATACAGACAATTGCACATGAGTAGCTGAGGTTCATGGATGTAAGAACAAAGAGTTATCTAATCAGACTTTTTACACCAGAAGACAGGATGGTGACATTAATGATTTTATTTCTAATAAAATAACCTGTCCATGGAAAAACAAGTCGTGAAAGTGAAAATCTTAAAATAGTCTACAGTATTTAAATATATATATATATTTAAAAATTGTTATGCTATCATAATTTTCAAGATGAAATTGATTACACATTGCAGAACTTAAATTTATCCATTTGGGAGAGGAGACCAAAAGGAAGGGCTTGTTCTAATATTTTCATTATAATAATGAACTATATTTAATATATGTATAATAAAAAGCATTTTGAGTATAAGCAAGTCTAGAAGTTTTGATTGCAAGCAACTGTAGTTGGTGAACTACATGATGCTGCACTGTATATACAGTAATATAAAGTAGAATGACAATTTAGGTAATAATTGTAGAGTTCTCATTCTGAAAGTTTTTGCCTTTCAAATTCTTTTAATGCCCTGACTGTAATCCCTCCTGCCTCGTTGGTCATGGAATTTCCCATCCCATATACATTATTTTCCTGGATTTCTTGTGAAACCAAAAAAATGTGCAATTTATTTTAAATGGCCCATTGCAGAACAAAGATCCTGAAGTTATGAAGTTATGAAACAAAAGTGATTCTTGGTGTAGTAGACAAAGCTGTATTTAGAAAGTACTACTAATACAATAATTTTGAACATATCCAGTGCAAGACTTAAAAAATAGTAGTAAAGTTATTTGGTTCCATAGTTTATGTAAAGTTAGTTAGAAAGTAAACAGCATTTTTTATGTCTTTTAAGTAGTATAGGTCCCTATTAATGCTTAATTATTTATCAAAAGATACAACAAATATCTATATTTAATCAAAAGAAAGATAAAGCACAACATGTAGATGTTTTGAGCAGTGTGAATACACATTAACAATCCTAGCTTATGTATGTAGAGTACAATTTATAGAATATAAAATTATCATTTGCTTTACAAATCATGTATCAATACTATCGAAAGAAAGGATACTCTTCCTTCCCAGTAATAACAAAGCATAGGAATTAACATGCTGTTGCAGTGTTTATCATGACAAGATAGTGTACCAAAAAAGCACAATGTATTCAGAAGATTATATACAGCAGTAGCAAAAATATTTGAATTTATCATTCAAACATCTCAAATCGTTGACTTCTGTTTTCTCTATAGCAAGGCCCTTATGAACTGCAGTAGAAGGTAAAAGCAATTGGAATAAAGAAATGTTCAACAGTGCTCTCCTGGCCTGGTTAATAAATCCAATGAGTATATAACTACCCTTTCTGCCTTTTTTAAACTGTACTAGTCTTTTTAATGGATGTGTTTTTCATTTTATAGATGAGCATAAATTGCTTATTTTCTCAGCATATATTTTCTCAAAATACATAATTCATCACATTAGAACAATAATGCACCTGCCTTACCTCCCAAACCACTGTATGGCATCATCAAACAAACTCATTTGTGAATTTTTAAAAAAAGTATAGCACAAGAAAAACAGGAGGTAAGAAATACAGTTGATTAAAAATACACTTCTGGAATAAGATAAATTTGTATCTTGCCACAAGAGTATGCCTTTTTTTTAGATTTTACATTCAGCTTCTCTCCAAGCAGCTTTTGGGGAAGGGGGAAAAGTGTAACAAAACAGACAATATAGTACAATTTATGTCCTGAGGGAGAATTAGCTCACATTAGCACTGTGTGTCAAAAGTTGCACCTCTGTGGAAAAAAAGACTGATAATTCCAAAGTTTCTCAAGGAAACATGGCTTGATCAAAAATAATACAAAACAATTTAGTAGCAGTTTAGCTGCCTTAACTTACATGACTAAAAAGCCTTCCAGTACTGTTGAGGTTCATGGTTGCCAGTGCGTACAAAGTCTCCTCAAAACAATTCAATACTCTGTTATAAAATATAGGATAAAGTCCAGCTCATTATGAGTTAGGCATCACTGGAACACCTGAAGGCTTGCTGCATTTTTCCTGATAAAAAAGGCATGAAATGACACCCATTTCTTAAGTTGTCATTACTGGAATCAGAGCTGTCATCAAAACGTCAGCAGGCTACAACATTGATCTTACAAAGAAAAAATTAAATACTGTTAATTTTCACTTGTACATAATGTGAAAGAGGTCTATTCCAAATGAAAGTTGCAAATATTTACAACCTCTTTCAAGTGAATCTGAAGATAAAACATTTAAGAATTAATTATATATAAACTTAGTTTTGGAAAAACAATTATAAAATCTATTTAATATTGAGTGTTTTCTGATCAATTACAATGCAATTTGTGTAATACTGTAGATACAGTCATCTTTTTCTGTCTTTCCCCCTTTTTCTCTCACACATACATACGAACATACACACTCATCTACAATCCTTAAAAATAATAACACATACCCAGCTCAAAGCAGAACATTTATTTTAGGTGCACAAAAATCAGAAATTGTATTTATCATTCTGCACCTCCATGCATAGATATATTCCTAAAGTCTGTTATATATCTGGGTGTCTATAAACACATCAAATCACAACTTGTTTGTGCATCATCTGTATCATTTCCAATTATGAACCATGAAATGTCTTCCTTTGGTAAATATATGCTCACTTAGATCCAGAAGTTTTGTACTGACAAAATTATTTTAAAACTGGGAAGTTCACTTATCTGAAAAGTATAGTTTTCAATTATACCAAATATTTTAACTTTTTTTTTTTAAAAAAGGCTGCCAGATATGCAGATATTATAAAGTTATTTTGAAGTTGTATTTCTTGACAGATTTTGAAAAATACAGGGCAGTTCTAGAACTTCACTTATGTATCACTCAAATTAATTGGACTAATAAGGGAACAAAATCTCAAAGATAACCTTCATTATGCCCATTAAATGCATATTTGATAGCACTTTTAAGAGCTTATTTATAAAAAAATCTGATATTTCATTATTTATAATTTGGTGTATATAGTCTTAGACTTTATAAACTGTAACTCAATGTGCAATAGTTAGCACTTCCAAGAGAGATACCATACTGTAATGGAAAAGAAGCACTTAAGACTATAGATCAGGTGCTGCATACAAACTATTTCTTTAACAAAGTGTTTGAATTACTTGTAACTGATAGCACTTCAATGAATGGCTGCCTGGAATGATAACTTCCTAAAAATATAGCTTCGAAGTTTTGACATATCTACAAGTTCTGAGGTCCGTATTAAATTCCAGCAATTGTGGAAAAAAATCATTTCTACTCATTCCTATTTAAAAAGAAAGAAAAAAAGGAATCACATACATTGCAAAATTTATAGAAGTACTGTTACTTATAAGACAATCCTGAATGATTGGCTTCTATTAGTCTATTCTGATGTGTTTTAATCAAATCTCTGTTGCGATCTCAAAAACCAGGGAGCTGGAAATCTGCTATTTGAATTAATAGCTCCTCAACTAAAATGACTAGCCAATAATTTTTGTTGCTCAGAATATTTGCAATTACTTTTTGAAAACACACAAGCGCATCACTGGGGATTCCACTTGTAAACAAAGAAACATTATATAGTTATGATATATGCCATCTTTAAAAAAAATAAGAAAGGAAGTTGTGAAAAAATTACAAAAGAAGTGAAAAAACATGCCACAACTCAGATAATTTAAAAATGATTACTGAAGAAATATTATCAACCTATACATATTATTCAGTGGGTTGTTTGATTTTGCTACTTGTTTCACCAGTAGCATGTACTCCTCTGTTATGGACCACAGAGTAAGGAAAAGCCGCACTGCTACAAGTATAACTTAGATTTGGAAGCCGTGATAGAGCTTTAATGCTGCCAGGAGGTCTCCCAGGGCTGACTTTGTAACCTGCAGCTTTAGTTGTGCCCAGGGGTCTACCTGGACTTGTCTTAAATCCAGCTGCTTTGGTGGTCCCGAGTGGTCTACCTGTGCTCGTTCTATACCCCGCTGATTTTGTCGTCCCCGAAGGCCTTCCACGTTTTCCAGATCTGTTGAGATTTTTCTTTTTTTTTAGTTCATCTTTCGTCTCTAAATTTCTGCTACTTGTGGTCTGCAAATGTGGTTCATTTAATGCATCTTGTCTCTGGCAGGGTATTGGCTTGTGCCCGACTGTGTGGCTATACTTGGTTTGTTGTGTGGAATATAAATCAAACTGATCGGTGGGTGTCCCATTGTCATCATTAAGGCAAGATGTTTTTCCAGTCCCGCAGAAAGGGGAGTTGCTACTGGCAACAGGATGCATCATTTTCTGCTAAAAAGAAAATATTAAAAAAACCATTTAAAATCAAGGTAACATTTTTTTTAAAAAACTTAGTTTTGCATTAAATTGTGTCTATTGTGTTATGAATGCTTTCCAAGGTTAAGAAACTTCATATTAGGATACAAAGTAGCCCAACATATTATTTAAAACAAAACCATTTCAAACCATTGCCAGTGTATACTTGCAATGTGTATTTATGTTCAGTTCACATGTTCGTAGTACATGAACTCAACCTTTTATATTAAAAATACTTTTAAATTCATAGCAAAATTCTAAATCAAAATAAGCTTCACAGATGTGAAGCTCTTTTCGGCACTATAAAATGCAAACAATAATTCATAATCAAGCAATTGCTTCTGATGGACACTACCAGTAAGTTATTATGTGATCCCTGTGAAATAGTCTAGCACATGGGTGACAAACTCGTGGTTTACGAGCCGGACGCATCACACACTGGCCACCCCCACCAAAGTTGCAATATGTGATGACGCAAGTTAACACCCCTGGTCTAGCAGGATTACCAGATTCTATAACCGCTTTGTTCCCTATGACATCCGTCTGGTAAACTTGCAAGATTTGTTTCTCTCCCATATACATCCAAACTAAACTGTGTGGTTTCTCCATGTCATATAATATATGTGGATATATGCATAATTTTGTATTTATTTATTTAGTCATGTTTATGTAGTGTATATTAGAGGTGGAGACCCTGAGAGCTGTATGCAACACAATTTCATTTTAATGTATGCTGATTAGTCTACATTCAAAGTGACAATAAAGTTAATCTAAATCTAAGTCTAAATTCTAAATCCTGCCAAGGGCTTGGGCTCCTTTGTCAGTTAAAATTCTATTAAAAACTGCTAAAAATTGAACACACATTTGAAGATGCCAGGTAACAAGTGTTCTGGGGTTTTGACTTACACTTTGGGTTAATCCTAGCGTAGTCTGAAAATGGCAGATAATGGTTTTTCAATTGTGAGCAGGGCTATTAACATTTCATATCAGCTAAGCATCAATCATACTTCATAAACAATTTTCAAAAAAAAAAATCTGGATTATCTCAACACAACAGTAGCTTTCAACTGAAACATCTAATATAGTACAGTAATTTAATTCAGGTAAGTTAGCAAGATCCAGAACTCTTGAATTATGATCAACACTGTATTTTGAACTTCTAAATCTGAAGAATTTTTATGTACAATTGAAGTCTACTGTTAAAATGAGCATTAGTTATTTAAACAAATCTTGAAATAAATTCCAAAATATAATAATTGCATTTTTAACAATTATAAATCATATATGTATAGAATATATGAATCATGTATGTTTATTAATTATATAAAATACAATATAGGTAGTCCTCAACTTACAACCATTCATTTTGTGACCGTTGGAAGTTACAACGGCATTGAAAAAACTAACTTATGACCAGTTTTCACACTATTGCAGCATCTTCATTGTCCCTTGATTAAAATTCAGGTACTTGGAACTAGCATGTATTTATGACAGTTTCACTGTTTTGTTGTGATGTGATCCCAATCTGTAACTTTCCAGGTGACTTCCAACAAGCAGAGTAAATGGGGGAAGCCAGATTTGTTCAACGACCGCATGATTCATTTAATACGTAATTGCGGTGATTAGCTTAATACTTATGGCAAAAAGAGTGTAAAATGGAGCAAAGTTCATTTAACAACTGTTTCCTTAGCAAAGAAAACATTGGGCTCATTTATGGTCATAATTCAAGGATTACCTGTAATTATATTATACGTGGAAATAAAGGAATTTATTGACAGTAAGAACATTAAGAATTTTTAAGCAATGGAACAGCTTGCTTCCTGGAGTTGTAGATTCTCTGTCACTGGAGGGTTTCAAGAAAAAAAATTGGACAACCGTTTATCTAAGATGATATGAGGATTTCAGCCTTGGGCAGGGAATTAGACTTGAAGATCTCCAGGGTTCCTTCAAGCTGTATGATTCTATTTATACAAAATGCTGAACCAAAACCAAACCCCATTACTAATCTGTAGAGATTCTCAGTCTTCCAGGTCATGGTTGTCCCAAAGGTGCTTTTTCAGAAGGCAACTGGACTTTCTTGTTTTTTTTTTTCTTTGAAGATGTTTTGCTTCTCATCTAATTGTATCCTGGAAAGGTGTCTCCTGAAAAAGCACCTTTGGGACAACGATGACCTGGATGATTGAGAATCTCTACAGGCTTTTAGCTATACAATTTGGGATGAACACCCTTTGAATGGAGTGGGCGTACGAATGGATTTCCAGATAAAAATTGCAGATTATAGAAACCAGGAGCACTATTCAGGTGACTCTGAGGACATAGATAAACCTCCAAGTCAGAGGTGGTATTCAGCAGGTTCTGACCAGTTCTGGAGAACCAGTAGTGGAAATTTTGAGTAGTTTGGAGAACTGGCAAATACCACCTCTGACTGGAGATTTTACAGTATCCTTTCCCTGCCACACCGACCAAACCACGCCCACAGAACTGGTAGTAAAAAAATTTGAAACCCACTACTGTGTCCAAGTGCCTCAAGGACCCTCCAAAATAATGAAAATGACCATCTGTATGCAAGGAATATAAATACTTCCATTCCCGACTATCCTGTCTGAGCTGAAGAAGCTTCTTGGATGAGAAGTGAAATGTCTTCAAAGAAAAAATAAGAAAGTCCAATTGCCTCCTGAAAAAGCACCTTTGGGAAAACCCCACTACTGTTTGGTTTAAACATTATGGCTTAATGCAATCTAACCCCAGATCTGCATGCAGTGACGACCTTCCACAGGCAGATTTTGAACTAGTAGAAACTATTACAAGAACAAGGATGAACGTTAATTTTTTTGCCACTTATTTCCTTTCCCGTTCCACTATCAGAAACTCAACCAAATCAAAAAGGGCAATCACTGAATTTAAGACTTAGCTTTTATATTGTTCTGAAAAGAATAATTCAATTACTCAATTATTGAGATAATGATTGTTGACTTTTTGAGATAGAAAACACTTTTTTAATTCTCTGAACGCAAAAATCCTTTCATTTCTATCTTTCTCACCCACTATAGCAAAGTGTTTTTCAACTTTGGTGAATTTAAGATGTGTGGACTTCAATTCCCAAGTTAGCATTCTGGGAGTTGAAATCCACATAGCTCCAAGCAGCCAAAGTTGAAAAACACTTTGCTGTATTGCAGTCTACTGGAAAGTTAAGAGAGACCAATAGAAAGCAGACATTAGCACAACTGGTCTTAATTCCCTCCAACCTAATCATCTCTGATAAATGTAAACTGCACTTAAATATAAAATAGTCTAGTCATGGCTGCAAAGAAGCATTCATTGTGCCCACAAAGTGCCACCTAGAAAAGCTATTGTTTTCATTAATTGGTCTAGTGAATCAGGTTTGACTCCATCTAGAGATTAGTATCATCTGTCTAGAATGTTACTTGAGGAAATTTGAGGAAAAAGATAATCCAGAGTTGCAGACTAAGTTCTAGTCAGACATAATTCCCACTGATTTGGATGGAGCTTACTCATATTTAATGGTATACAGTAGCAGCCTTAGTGATTATCAGAATTCATGCAATATTAAGCAGGCTGCTATAATGCAAGTTTTTATATCAGAGACGACAATCTCACCTCCCTAAATTTTATTTTTTGCAGCTGTCTCCATTACAGTTCTTCAATAACCAAAAACAATATGATTTCCTGCTAAACTAAATCAAAAACACACAAAAACAATACAGGTAGTCCTTGACTAACAGCCACAATTGAGCCCAGAATTTATGTTGCTAAGTAAGAAATCTGTTAAGCGAGTTTTGTCCCATTTTATGACTTTTCTCACCACATTAGTTAAACAAATCACTACAGTTCTTAAATTAGTAACTTGTTGTTAAGTGAATCTGGCTTTCCCATTGACTTTATTTGTCAGAAGGTGGCAAAAGATGGTCGCATGATCCTGTAACCCTCACACCAGTTGTCAAGCATCTGAATGTAAATCATGGGACCATGGGGATGCTGCAATGGTCATAAGTGAAAAATGGTCGTAAGTCACTTTTTCAGTGCTATTGTAACATCAAACTGCCACTAACCTGTTGTACATTGAGGACTACCTGTACTGTAATCCCTGAAACAGATTTGGCAGAGGCAATACGCCAGAAATAACCCTAGCCTATTCCCAAAATGGAAGATTCCAAATCTATCCATGAAAATTTGGCCCTACTTATTGCCAACTCTCAATTTTCCCTCCCTCAAGTTTAAAAAATAATACAGACAGCAATACAATCCATGTTGAGCAAGCCTAGACACCCCTGACTTATACAAATTACAGCTGGTAAGCATTTTGATAAGCATTCCCTATTTTTATTTAGATAAAAAATAAAAGCTCTTCTAAAATTATGTCTGATACAGTGCAATGTTACTCAAAAGAAAAGCAGCTTTCTAAATTAAGACATCCATACAAAAGGGAACATTCACACACACACACACAAATCATCAGTCTCTATTAATGATGTTCTCAGAAATATTACAATCAACACCTATTTTAAAGTTAAATATTTGGGGAAGGGATTTATTTTCCTTTCTAATAAATACAATACTGCTGCATCATCTAAAAAATACCTCTGCACTAAATAAAGATGTTTTTTTTTCTTTTATTGGAAAGCACTGGATCCAATAAATTTTCCTGTTGAAAGAACAGATGAAGGCAATCTTGACTAATGTAATCCCCTCTGCTCCGGCAATTCATTATATTATCTATCAGGCTGTTTTCCAGAACAGCTCTTTAGAAAATGCAGCAGAGGTAGTTCTCAACTTAACAACTGGTCACTTAGCAACCGGTCAAAGTTACAAAGGCCTCCCCCCAAAAGTACTTATGACCCATATTTGAATTCTGACAGCCCCCCAGAGCACATGACTGCATTTTGGGTAGTTAGCAACTGGCCCTCATTTTTTGTTGTTTGCAGTATCCCCATGGTCCCATGATCACGATTTATGACATTTTTGCCGGAAATCAACATTTACTTTCAGTTTCGGGCAAAAAAATGCCAGTAGTGAACAATGAGTTCACTTAATGACTATGACATCCATTAATGACCATCACAAAAAATATATTAAAATTGGATGCAGTTCCATGATGACCTCCTTAATGACCAGTACAAATTATCATAGTAATTGTAGGCTCAATTGCAGTCATAAGCTGAAGACAACTTGTTCGCGGAAAAGAATCTACCTATTTCCTACTCTGCAGAAACAGAATTTCATTAAATCATAATCTGGATCCAAAACCCATCAGAATTTACCTTTTTTTTTTGCTTCAGAACTTTGTAAACTTGTTTTATAATCTGCCTTTTTTATAGTTTAGCAATGTTATTTATAAAAACTATTTCCTGAACAAGAGGGGATATAATATTCCCATCTTGCCTTAAAATATTCCTAAACTGACTCTTCTATATTTGTAGGTTCATAACAAGGACAAAACACTATGGCAGTACAGTAGAATTCTGAATTAGCATTAGGAAACTCACCGAATTGCTCTGGAACATTTACTATCTCTCCATCATACATACCTTATATAAGATATGATGACGAAGCTAGAATAAGAGGAAGGAATATTAATTATATTGCTTTGAAAAGGGATTACATTTAAAACTAATAATTTTGTACATCCTTGTACGTATGTTTCCATTAAATCAGTAGAAGCTAACTTGACTCAAAGAAAAGGGAAAATGTATACATTTATACCTTCTTTTTCTTCATAATATAAATCAAGGAGAAGAATATAATCCCCAAGGCAACTTGAAAACAGGCATAGGAATGCTTTACAAGTTGACAATAAGATTCTTAAATGTCTTCTATTTAGCCATCAATTAAATCTAGATCTGTCTAGACTCTGGCTACATCCTGAACCCTCAGACAATATTCTAGGTCTAGGACTTAGATGTAGTAAACAGACAGGGGCTGGAATATTTGCATTAAAAAAAGAACCAAAGAATGGAAATCACTTTTTCTCAACAGCTATCTTGTGGCCTAGTCTATGTTTTATTTTCCTAAAAAGGTTGATCTATCTGTATATGTTTTGATTTTTATCATTATACACCACCACAAAAACAAGGTGTTAAGAGATAAAATAGACCTGATGCACAGTGGAAGCCTGTATTCTGCAGATGCTATTGTCTCTCTAATTCTACAGAGAACTTGGAAAAAGTGAAAGAAAAAGAAAAAACATAGAATTGTAAAGGAAGCAAAAAACCAAAAGCCATCTTGAAATTTTGAATGTTTTTTTTTTTTGGGGGGTAATCTGCAGCCATATCTTGAGTAGAAATAAGCAGGAGTTCATTTTTCTTTTCATAGTACAAAGTAATACACAGCCCTCCCAATTAAATAAAACACAACAGATACAAATTTAATGGAAAAATAACAATATAATTCTGTACATATGGGACCTATTTCTGTAATGTGCTCAGGGCTATAGACTAAATATTTAAAAACAAAGACTCAGGCCACATGTATAATCAAAAGGATTCCAAGTACAGTAAAAGCACAACCTAGATATGAGTCAAAGGTAGAGATACGTAAATAATAGGTTTTAATAAACATGTGCTGTGTTTATTAAAACCCTTAATTAGCAAGTTAATATTCATAGCCTTATTTGTGCACTTAAGAGAAATATATAAAATATAAATAGAGAAAAAAATATGCAGTCGTTTGTAATAGGCAAATTAAATAGGCCATTTAAGAAAATGAAACAAATTCCAGAAAGACGCTGTGTATGAGAGCAGCAAGATGTCCAGCCCCCATGGCTGCTGAATGCAAAAAGCAATAAGTAACACAAAGAACTACAGCAGTTTTACCCCTTCTCTTTCACTCACCACTGCCCCCCAAAGCACCGGAGTGTCAGCGGTCTTCCTAAGATATTTACAGGGAATATTGCATTGGGATATGTGAGTGCCAGCATGTGCTATAGACTGAGAGCATTTTATTATAAGCTCGAGGGAAGAATAAATCAGGAAATGGGGGCAGAGGACTTAATGAGTTTTTGCTACTACTCCCCCAGATCAAAACCATTAGGACTCGCCATCTGCTTTATTCAAAGCAATTTACCCAGTAAACAAGTTACCTTTTTTAACCTATCCTCTCACCCTTCCCTTTTTTTGCTACTTCTAATTGAATAGTTAAAGCGACGGCTGGGTGTTTCCTGACTCCACTTAACAAACGGGCTAAGCGTTCCCGACCAATTCCTTTTAAAAAGCCGTATTCAAAATAATGGCAACAGTTATTCGAAGTGTACCGAAGTACTCAAAATGGTACTTTGTCTCCCGAAGCTCGGTCGAAAGAACATAACGCGCCCCCAAGGAAAGGGCAGTAAGTCGCTCCGGAGCCCAGAGAACCGGAGTGGGAGAAGGGGGTGGGGGGGTCGCAAAACCGCCTCCCTCTTCAATGCAACGGGGCGCAAAAAACAAAAAAAAAGAGGCTCGAAAGCTATTCCAGACAGCGGATGTCGCGGTTCCTCCCTGGAGGTAGAGGGGAAGAGGGGCTCGCGCTCTGCCCCAGAGGAGGAAAGCGTCTCGCTTCGTCCTCTTCCTCGGCTCCAGCGACAAATGCAGGGGTGGGCTTGTCCCGATCTCAGGAGCTGCGCCCGCGGAAGGGAGGGAAGGAGGCAGGCAAGCAGGCAGCGCCGCTCGGCCCTTTCCCTTCTTTCTCTCGCACGGAGCCAACTGGGCGAGGCTCCATCTTGCTCGCCTGTGCAAAGGAGCGGGCGGAGAGGCGACGCCAGGCCCGCGGGCGACTCCTACCTGTGGGATCCGGAGAGAGGTGACGCTGGGGAGGGGGGGAATCGCTTGGTCCGGGAAACGCGAGCTGAAGCAGGGTCGGAGCCGGTCCTTGCGGGGCGCTGCGGCCCCTCCCCGCCGCCGCTGCTTTTCCTGCCTTCCTCCCAGGCGGGCAGACCGAGAGGGAAGGCGAGCCGGAAAGATCCACGAGTGGGGGGAGCGGGCCTGGCCGAGCCGAGCGGGCCAAGCAGCTGCAGGGAGCCGCGGTGGCAGCGTGCGCGCTCTGGGTCTGGGTCTCTGCGCCGCGGGAGCGAGCGAGCGAGAGGGGGAGGCTGAGGCTGAGGCAGGGGAGGAGCGGCGGCGACTGCTCTAAGCGGAGGAAGGGAGCGGCAGGCGGACGCCTCCGAAAGAGGCCGCTGGCTGGGGCGGTCGCTGGAGGGAACAGCCGCCCGGAGAACCTGGCTTGGCGCGTTCCAGGGGCGACGCGACACGGCGTCACATGTGCCTGGGGAGGCGAAATGACGGAGCCGGGGAGCCGTCGGGCTATGTCCTCCGCTTTGGGGGCGGCCTCGGGCTGCCCGGGGGCCTCAGCTGGCAGGCATCTCTGCGGGGGTACGGGCGAACGAAACGCGGGGAGACGGGGCCCGAGGGGAAGAGGGGCCACAGGCTGTGACCTTCAGGGCCCAGGTCCAGAAGCGCGGAGGTCGTTCAGCGCCGCAGAATGTGATAAGGGCTATAATTTATAAGGGTTGGGGTGCAGGGGTGAAGCCCCAATTGCTACCCGAAACCATAAAGCGAATTGACTTGAACGCCTATGTGCTTCAATATAATTATTTTCTTGTGTTTGTTTGCTAAAGGAAATCGCATATATGCATAAATCAGTGCTTAAAGATCACCACATCCTGATGCATTTTTCGTTTAGGATTTATGAGCTGCCCTATGGCTAAAATCTCCCTGGGTGATGGATAATAAAAACACTAAATCAAATATGAGTAAGCCATAACAAAGGCTGCAAAAGCCAAGGTATCAGATGAAAAGATAATTTAGAACACATAAATTAAACTGCTTAATAGCAAAACAGCGGAAATATATGAAAAGGGGCACTGATCTAATAAAAAAACAAAAGATCTGCTGCCAGCAGAGTAGATAGGCTTTAAGTGGATCTCTTTTGGAGAGACACTCCATAGCAGATAGACTAAAGGAAGTGAGAACATTCGCGTCTCAGATGACAATTTCAAGGCTTGGAAAAAAACTGAGGAGAGATTTCTCTGCAGATTTTAAATACCCAACAACATTTGTATTTCCACCCATTTGAGAGGCAATTACAACCAGTCCAGTCAGAATTAGGCTTCAATTAAAAGCTAGAAAATCTGTTTCTATCAAAGAGTGCTTGAACTTCATGAGCTGTCAACCTATTGGAGTATCTTGCCTGAAATCTTTATACATGATAAAGCTGCCACCTTCAGACTCAGCTGTTATGAGTTTGGCAGCAATATCAATGTGTGGAAGTATCAACCAACTGAAATTAATCTGGTGTGTTTCTGAAAGCTCTTCATAAATTAGATTTTTGTAGGTTATCATATCCCACATCCTTTCAATATAGAATCAGTGGACAAGCATACAATTCTCATGGGCTGGTAAGACCGTTTCTGTACAATTGATAAGCTGAATGTGAACTTGTCCAAAAGTTTAACAAATATACCACAAAAGTTAATGCATCCTTAGTTTGTAGAACTTTTTTTCTTTTCTGGAGGAGATTCAAGAACAGGTCTCTCAGATTCTATATAATATCACTCAGGGCAGTGTTTCCTCCTTTAGTTGGGTGGTTTATAATTTTGAAAAGGGGAGGGGAAGCCTGATTCCAATCTTCAAAAAAGTCATCAATATTTATATGTGCATATACTATTTGTGGTTATTGGTGTTACATATTATAATGAATCCATCATATTATATATTATAATTAATACCAGGATCAGAACTTGCGCCCATCAGCTTTGAACCTTGTCAGTTTTCTCAAGTATTCCCTAGAGCCTAGACCAGGGGTGTCAAACTCCCAGCCCACAGGCCAGATGCATGACATGCTGGCCAAACCCACCCCCGTTTTAGCCAAGGAGAAGAAAGTTGTGATACATCACATGACGTTGCAACACCCCAGCTCTAGACTGATTTTATGGTAGGAGTCTCAAACATGCAGCCTCAAGTTATTTTCTTAGGCTGATGGATACTTTGTAGGTTCAGTGCTGTCCAGCCAGGCCAAGATACCCTGGAAGATGCACAGGCTGGGCCATGGAACCATACCAGGGGTTTGAGGGGCCTGGGGTCAGGGATTGAGTGGCTCACCCAGATTCATCCCAGAGGGACTTGTGTTCAGAGTTGGTGCCCTGAGACCTGTTCTGAGAAAGTAAATGTTTCTGAGGCTGGTCTGGGGTGTTTGGGCAAGAGCAGAGGAAGACAAGGCTTAGCCAGGAAAGATGGGATTCATCATCCTTGTTTGATGGATTTGCTAGATTGCTAGCCATTCATTCTGGGTAGATCTTGGGGGGGAAAACAACCCAATAATAAAACCAAGTCTAGGGCCTCTGGTTTAAAAAATATTGCTAGGTATCGCACTGAGATACTTTCCGTTTTTCACCCAGTAGAGCAGTTCTTCTGAAACTTGGCAACTTTTAAGATGTGTGGACTTCCAACTCCCAGAATTTTCCAGCCAGTATGGCATCTGGGGAATTCAGAGAGTTGAAAGTCTCACATCTTAAAGCTGATGAGGTTGAGAAGCACTGCTTTAGAGACTTGTAACAATATATAAAAAAGATTCAGTCTTGCAGACTGATGAACTTCAGACTAATGAACTAATTCTCCTCGGGAGGATTTTGGGAGGATTTTAGATGGAAAGCCCTGCTTAATGTCAATCTGCCAAGTTCTCTATAGGAAACTAATAATAGTATATCCAGGTATGTGTATCCTATGCCTCTTGGTTTGGTCAGCATATGCATATCCCCTGTACTGTGAGAGACTATTTAATTTAGGTTTTCCTGTTAAAGTAAAAATAAGAATGCTTTCTGGCAATCCTTTTTTTCAGTCAGTTCTAGTGATATTTGTTCTGACTCACAAATCTGGTATGTCAATTAATATTAAAAGTGCCTCTACAATTTTTAGTTTGCCCAGTGTACATTTTTGTTTTGTGTTATACTCAGCTTCCAGATTCTAGGCATACATCAATATGTTGATTTTAACAGCACCAGCTACAGACAAATTTAAAACTCGTCTCATGGATGTAGCCACATGAAGGGTTAAATTCAATGGAAAACCAAGCTTGGAACAACATTTGTTTTAAATAAATCTATTTAAAAGAAACTCCTTTTCTCCCCTTCTACAATACAATATAAAATAAGCATTACGATTATTTTAAAGCATGTCATTGTAGATTGTAGGGTTTTTTTTAAACTATCTTGTTGTGCTTTTGAATAGAGAAGACATCATCTGTTCCCCTGCTGGCCCACATTACATTTAAGTAGCTGGATACATACAGCATGAGACAGTGGAGTCTCTGCAGCAGCAAACAAACAATTAAATATTAATCTACTGCACTTTTCATGATAATGCTTGTAGCTGAATGGAGCCAGAGTGCAGTTTCTTTACTATTTTTTTAAGAGAAGCTTGTTACAAAATGGACTCCCAGTTTTGCTCAACTATTTAGGATAATTGGCTGAAGCACAAAATCAGTAATGCTAAACCCTTCAACCTAGTATCAAAATCTTCCTTAAAGATTATATAAATGCTAATTTCTTTATGCACATTCCTGGTGGCAGCTGCAGTTTAATATTTATGTTTCTTTAAAGAAGTCTTTAATATTTATGTTTCTTTAAACAAATATTTACCTTTACAAATCTCTGTTCCTAAATTAATGACCTAGATAGAAATGTGCATGTATATAAATGATTGTTCAAAAGAATTTGGTGAGTTAAATAGACAGCTATGTTAGTTTATGATAGCCAAAAATCAGGAGAAATCTGGTACTCCTTTTCAGACCAACATATTTTAATAAAGGGCGTTAACTTTCATGAGCTGTGGCTCACTTCACCAGATGTATGGGATGAGTAAATTGATCAATTTTGCCACCTGGATATGATGCAATGAGCTCATGAAAGCTAATGACTTTTAATAAAATATGTTACATTGAGAAAGGGTTATCAGTCTCCTCCTGATTTTATACAAATATAGAATCCGGTACAATATACTTGTTTGCCAGAGCTAATTTCATGTAGTGGTTATGGCATCAGCTTGGAAACCAGGAGGCTGTGAATTCTAGTTCTGCCCTAGACAAGAAGCCGGTTGGTTGAGTGTAGGTGACCTTGGGCCACTCATTCATTCTTTCTACTCTAGGAAGACGGCAAAGACAAACTGTTTCTGAAAATCTTGCCATTAAAAGTGCAGGTCTAGTCCAGGCAGTTGCCAGTAGTCAACACTGAATTGAATAAATTGACTTGGTTGAACACCAAATTGCATTTACATCAGTAGAATTCATTTCCATATAACTATGGACAATTGTAGAGGGAAGTGATTACCAACTCATAACTACATGGTATTATCAAGCCAACGCATAAATACTTTCATTCAGAAGAGAAAGGATGTAGAATCTCCAAATTTTGCAACACTTCATCTTGAATCAGCATAGTTCATAAGCTACTTCATCTGATTCTGTATCCAGCTCATCAGGTAAAGCTGAACTCAAAACTGCTATAAGGACTGAGAAAGGCTGTGCTTTCAAAGTGTCAGAAAGCAGCCCACTGGTGGGGTTTTGCTCAGCTTGTATAAGACTATTCAGCTTCTTTAGGGCCATATTGCAAGCCAACTCAGTAGAAGACACTGGTAGGCTACCACCTCAATAAAGGTCACACACACTAGGGTCAAGTGTAATGCGGGGACATGCCTGACTTCAGAATACTCAAAGAAGTTGGTTTCTCAGGAAAGCAAAAAGGCTGGCAAGTGGGGGAACCCAAATCTGGCTGCCCTGTTGAGTTTCCAAGGCTTCAGCTATAGATGGAGATAGAAAAAGTAGGAACTATCCAAGAAGTGGAGAGGTTTTTCTTCTCATATGTGATTTCTGTATTGAAGCAAAGATATCAGTTCAGAAAATCCATTCTTGAGAAAAATGGAGGACACACAAAAAGGGAACCAGAACCTTTCTGTTAGTTTAGAAATTTCAAGGAAGAACGGATGAATTATCAACAAGCTTATGCCTACTGCTCTGATAAAAAAATATGACTTTGAAAATATAATTTTTGCTATATATACACACGACTTTTACCAAGGTCCAACAATCAGAACTGCAGTTTCCAATCTTCATTTAGAAAGGTCATTCTTGGAACCTATTAAAACCATTTGGCTTTTCTTCAAACTGGGTTCTTTTCCAAGACTCCTTGTAGTTCATAAATGTACCAGTTTTTACTAAGAGGAATTGTTCCAGCAGTGTTTTTGACCATAATATTAAGTGTGTGTAATTGCTTTTTGTAATGCAGTAATCTAAACCAAATACTTGATTAAAAAAAATAAAGATTTGGAGTAGCAATGCCATGGTTGCCTTACCTATATTGGTCCACTAAATAATAGAAGCAATATAAAATGGATTCAGCAAAACCTACTTTTGTATTCCATAATGATTTTGTTAATTATGTATGAGATTTCTTTCTGCCTCACTGATTTTAATCTCTTATCTCTGGCGTCCATTGAAGGCTGCAGCAAAACCAAGTATTCAAATCATACTTCAGTTGAATGTGGAGATAGACAACCGTGCTTCTTAGAAAGGCGCTTTCCCTCCCCTGCAGTAAATATAAATCTATAAGCTGAATGCCCTTTTAACTGTTCTTCCTTTCTTGTAAGACTTGGACTATCTTGCATGTTACGGTATAATCACATACAGATTTCTTCCTTTTCTTAAACAAAATGTGCTTTTCAGTGCTTCAAACTTCAATGAAAAATCAATACCAGTTACTGAAAATCAAAGCAGCTTCTTTAATGTAAAAAAAGTGATCTCTTCATCGTTCTGCAAATTTCTCTAGGCCTGGGGTTTGTGTGGGGGAGGGCCTTCCTCCTTACAACCAACCAGATGTTGAATTGACCTTCAATTTACCACACTGAATACCACATACAATGTTATTTTTGAACAGTTGTTTACCTACAGTAATACTGGTTATGTACCATGAAATGAGTGTTGATTCTTTATTCACCAGTTTCTCCAGGATTTTGTGATATTATCAAAATGCATTTTCTTTAGGAAACTCTTCTGCTTCTTTTTCTTACTCAGGATTACCTTGAAATAATTAGTTACATATACTAAGTTTCAGAGACAAGTAAGGCTTTCCACATGAAATTTTATTTTCAGATGTTTCTAACTAGTAAGACAGTGCAGATGCCCAAATTTACAGAATATTTATTAAATGTGAAATCCAATATATAAAGGTTCATACACTACACTATTAGCTGTATTTTACAAGGAATACCCACAGATATTTTTGCTGTTCATTTCACGCTATCAAACTAAATGACAAAAATATGGATCCAGAGTTACTATCTCCATAATTACCATTTATCTAAAAGCATTCTGAAATGTATAATATTGTATCAAATGTCCCATAATCTTTTTCCAACTATCGTTAAAATATATATATTTAGTTAACTGTGCTGAACAGAAAGGCATTCTTCCTGTCCTAAACTAGGGTGAACCAGCAGTTAGAATTTCTTCTACAAAAACCTACCCTTTAAGAACACAACGTTGTTTAAGCAGATACCATATTTGGAAGTGATCTTGGTCAAGAAAAATAATCACAAGAGCAGCACATTCCTTTTCACTCATGTGACTGGGAAAAGCAAGCAAACAAACTTGTCTTAAAAGGTGGGGCAGAAATAGATCATACAAATCACAAGTGTGCATGCACACAGGCATCACCACACCATACCCTTCTCTTACAATCTGTTTAAAAAGTCAAATGATCCCTGTAAGGGGAAGCAGAATAACATGAGAATGTATCTGCAGAAGCTTTTAAGTCTAATCACTTTACAAGTCTTGTCTGCTGAGTTACAATCTTAGGCAAAACATAGCAAGGAAAGGGACTGGAGGCAAAAGGATATGTATGTGGGATTAATTAGAAAATGCCATTGTAAAGAAGATTCCAAAATCAGGGATTTAATTTATGTAAAAAATTACACACCATGCCCTTACCCAGTAGCTTTCTGTGGAAGCCTTGTCCTAACTATGCACATAAAATTTCTGTGGCTCTTACCTTTCATAAATATGCAAATAATTCCTGTAAGCAGACATTTTGATGTTTATTTAAAATATTTTTATTCCACTTTTCTACTTAAAAAGTATTCAAAGAGGCGAAATCAATTGAGTCAACAAAGTCTTGCATTCAAACACTCATTTGCAGATGATGAAACAAAATACAGTTTAAATAGTTTAAGGTTTCTAGATTACAGGTTGTATCCAATTAAGCTGATTATTCTGTAAACCATCGAGTCTGTTGATTTAGTGGTTTATAAGTAGAATGACTACAGTAAATTTATTTCTGCTGTAAAAACAAACACCTCCCCCCAATTTTTAATTAAGTGGAAGCTTCCGTGAACAGAAAAATACATGCTTTCTGCAAATTTCTTCTCCCATTTAACTTTCTACATGGTTCCAAAGTTTTCTCCAATTCTTTGGAGTGCATTTGGAGAGAAAGAGGTTTGACGGGTTGAAGCACCAAAGGAGAATTAGCAAAAATGCTTCCTTGTATCTCACTAGAATCTCTGCTGAATCAGAGCCTCCCCTTAGAGAACAGACACAACTGGACACATCTTAAAACTGCAGTGCTTTACAAACTTATCATCTGAAGGTTTTTAAAACCAACAGACTTCTTTAATGAAATGATTATGTATAAATAATAGTCTGTGGCCATGAAAGCAGGATATATTTTTTTCTTATTCAATATGTACAGAAAAGAATTAGACAATTCTATTGTATTTAATGAAGCAGTTAGAAAACATGTATATAGTGAAACACATTTTTTAAACAAAGGCTTGCATTCCGTCTAAAACTGAAAGTGTGTTTTTCTGATTAGCTTCATATTCAACTTCTTCTCCAGAAACTCCAGGCAGATAGCTAATAGTCTCATCTCCAACTTTCCCCCCTAACAATAACCCTGTGAAGAAAATTGAGTTGTGAGAGACAAGACAGGGAGGAGGAAGGAGAGTCACCAGTGAGTTTCTACAGCTGAGGGAGGGTGGATCTGATCTGTTTCTCCCTGGTCCTAGCCAACAACTAAACCACTGCAACACACTATTAAATATAGTAAGAATTAATTTTTCCCTATATGAAAGTGTCATCAGGGCTTTTCTAAGAAATTTCCCAACATAAGAGTATTTCAAATCAAAACCATACTCTTACTTTTCTCTTTCCAGTACTTCAAAATTAAATGTTAGCTTTAAAACAAAAACATAAAAGAGCCACAATATAGCACAAAGAAAGATGTCACTGTCTAAAAATGAAACAGTTAACAACTCTCAGTCTATTCAACTTTATGTTTTGAAAAATATGAGTATTTGACATTTTAGAGAGAATGTCCCAGGGTCATCGGTAGGTGAATTAGCAACAGAAAACTTTACTGAAAAAGCTGCCACACTGGCAATGCCCTATAGGTAATAAGAGACAAAAAAAAGTCTGAGATCCATTGGATGCAACTTCCAGATTCCTCAGACACAACAGCACTTGGAATGGGGTACAAAATTAGAACAGTCCTAGAATTGACATATATTTTCTTCCTTCCATTAAAATCTAAAGGAAAGAAAGTTTTAAAAGCCAGTGAGCAAATTAATACCTAATATTAATCTTCCCTTCCATTTTTTTCTCCTGGTTAGTGAGACAAGCAGTTTTAGGAATTGGCTATTCCTTTATCAATAATTCCATCCCTATTGCCATAGACACCCTCCCCCCCATTATTCCAATTTCTGGGAATGGTCTGCATGCTTTTAAATTTAGAACTCTGCTCATATTTTACAATGAAAATTGGTTTTTGTACAGAGGAGCACGCTTTTTCATAGGACATTTCTAAACTGGAATATTACATACCTACCGAAATCTCCAATTATAGAATAATACTAAAATTAAAACTACAGGAATTTGAAAGTTATTTTGTAGCAATTCATATGAGTACCGACAGTTAAACACTTTGAAATCAAATGTGATGCTCAAACAGGTTGCTGTCTTCCAAGAAAACAGTAATTAATGCTGAAGGTGCTTGAGTAATTATTTTTATGTAATCATGAAAAAAATTGGGAAAATAAACTACCCTTTCTATGCAGTGAGCTAGATTAAATCTATACTTCTCTATCCAAGAGTTCTCATATTACAGAAGTACAATATTTCCCTTAATTAAATATACATTTGTATTACTTGGTTGTTTTCAAAAATGTAATACTGTTATCCATCAGTCAAGTCAACTCTTTTTTGACATGACATTCCAGAAGATCATAAGGTTCTTAATATCACCAGGAAATGGAGGAAAGGAGGAGGGGAAATCTAAAACACAACAGAGAAAATTTTAATCTTCATTCTAAATTATTTTTCTTTTCCTAAAAATGAGCAAAAAATAGCTGTAACATCCCACTCCTACCTGAAATATTTTGAACTGGGAGTGTATATTATGTTCATGAAGATTATTAACTGACTGTATTTATTAAGTTGAAAATGAAAACAGTAGAAATTAAAAAAAAATGCCCATCTGAAACTGTTGTTCTATATGCAGAAAACAATCCCCCACCAAAATAATTTTGATCTTGATCTTTAATCAAATTACAATATTTTTAAAAAGCAATGTACAAATAAGCAATAAACAACAAAGGTAAACAAAAATGTTTCACAAATGAGAAACTAGTAGAGAGAAAGTTGCTCCAAATATTTATAAAACTTTGTATCTTCCTTTGTTGGTTGGTTGGTATGAATTTTGCTGCAAGAGAACAAATGAGTATGTTATTAATCAAAGATGCAATTGATAATGATTAAGAGAACAGTAAGTCAATCTGACTATAAAAAGCAACAAAAACACATGTTTAATTCAGAGTTGCCCAGAACAGACATTCATAAATTGGATTATTGTGAAGCAGAGCAGGGAATGCAGCTTTCATTAATTCCTCCCAATAGTCTTGAAAATCCATACTAAATGGTGAGACGTCTTTAAACAATTATATGTGAACTAGCATCTGGGGGTGGGGAATACTGTTTCTTCCTAGCAGAAACTAGGAAAAAATTGCTATCTTCCTCCTATACAGAATATCCCTCTGCCATTAGAAGGACCCTTCTGTTCAGACAGACAATTCTGAATGCAATCTTATGAAAGAAGTATAAAACAAAGTTCAATAAGCATTTAACTGTGTTAAAGTGATTTCGCTTATGGCATCATCACATTAGATAAAGACTCCTTCAAAATAACAGTATACACATGAATTGGAAATATAATTTTTACTTAAAATATATACAGAATGAAAATTGCTCTACTTTTACAGAAAAATATAATATAATTCTAAAAAAACTTTCCAGATTTTAACGACTGAAAAATATGTTTTAAAAAAGGCATCCTGTAATAATTTTTTCTTGATATATTGCTGATAACAGTAGCTAATATAAATTTTAAAGTAGAAATTCATTACTTCAAGACTTTAGGATTTGCAATATTGAATAAGTAAACTTAAGATATTATGATAGATTTATGTTACCATGTCAGTAAAAATGGTGCAATGTGTTAAATCAAGAGAATTTCTAAGTGACAGCATCGTCACAGAAAAATAGTATTTTCTTATTTCAACTTCCCTTAACCACTGGAAATGCCAAAACAGCTGTTCCAGCAGCTGTTCCTTACAAAATCTTACAAACTGATTCTGGTTGGAATAGGTGGTCCTACAGGTACCCAGGTGTCAAGCCAAGAAGTGCTTTATAGATCAAAATAATTATCTTAAATTGAATTCTGAAACTGATCAGCAGCCAGTGCAGGCCTTACAAAATTAGTATAGGAGCATATAATCACTGGGAGCTCATACATACAGATGCCTTTTAACATTACATACAGAAACCATGAAATCATATTTTACCTACCAATCGGATAAGCTCTTCTTTGATAAGCCTAGTGATTTCTGCCTTTGCTTTCTGAACAGCCAGTTCGTTGGCACCTGGAAATGCAAAGGAACTCCCCATTAAAACATTTGATTATTTAAACATAATCTTAAATATTCTTAAAGATGTTAAAATAATACATAAATTACATGTTAAAAGTATACTTTAAAATTGATTAGTATCATTTTGTACTATCTCACAATTGTTGGCCAGAGATGTTAGGAGTTAGGCAGCCTACACTGTGTACAAACATACAGATAGATAAACAAAATAATCAAGTTATTTTGCATGAGGATGTACTCATCTAAGTAAATATAAATAACAGATATAAAGCAACAGTTGTACCAAGTTTCTTATGCAGCTTTAAAAGTCTCAACTTTAAAAAGCACATTCCCTAATGCTATACATCTCTGGCAACTTTTTTTTCACATTCCCACAGCATGGAAGCCTTAAAAAATTCAGACTCTTTTAAAAGCAGAAAGATGGTGTATTGGCTGTTTCAGATCATGTTCAAAGAGAGTGTAGTCCTTAGTTCTCAGTTCAAATTTACATCTGTCATTATATGTATAGAAAATAATCAATTAGAGAATTGTTAGAATTTAAAAACAAACAAACTTGTAGCCAAATGATTGACTAGTCAGGCATTGCCAAAGAGGAAAATAGATACTAATTTGCTTATGAACCTGCCACCATGACATAGCAAGGTTGCAATTTACATTTTAGAGGTACATTATCTATGGGTTAAAAATATTTTCATTTATTTCTAGGGAATACTATTGCTACGATCCCCCACCTCTGGGCTGCGGCTCATAGCTGGGGCCTATTCCGAATTGGGCTGTGTGAGTGGCTGGCTGGAGCTCACTCATGTGCAATTCAACTTACATAAGTGATGGACTGGTGGATCGATAGACTGCCACTTTTACAAGTTGAATTACATGTGTGCAATTCATGCAAGGGCTGCCAGCATGCATGCACCAGCCCGCCACTCGCAAACCCAGTTCCCATTCCCTCCACCAGCTGGGCTACTAAGCTGCAAAGGTTGGGGACCACTGTACTATTGCATAACATAGACCTGGGCATTTTACAGATCTGGAGCCACATCTAGCTCAATTGTCCCTGTCTGGCCCGCATAAGGTCAATCAGAAATTAGAAATCAAGTGTAAATAAGTGTATGTCAAGCATGCAATAGAACTACGTTGCTTTTATTTTGAAGGCAACTGCTATTTTTTTTTCAATTTACATATACATGTGTGTGCCTATGTACTTTTGGTTTGGACTCCCACAAGAGTCCTACTTTCTTATGTGGCTCCTTGTGAAAATTAATTGCCTGACATAAGAGAACATGTATGTAATTCATTTTAATACTGCAAGCTACTTTCTTAGAATTGTTAAAGTTTTCAAAATAGCCTACAGTGCTTAACTGTTTTATTTATAAGATTCACTTTATTTTAAAGGAATAGACTTTTGCAAAATATATTCAGCAGTCATATGTTTTCCCTCAATAATTACCTCATTCCATAAAATATTCTATCTTTCCATTCCTTTTACTGAATACATTTACTCTTACTGAAAAATGAGAGAAAAGGAGAAAAGCCAGGAGGCAGAGATTGTTTGTTTTTTCTCCAAATATTTAAAACAAGAATATTTTTGTGATTGTAGATATTAATTCCTTAGTGATGGATAGATTTAGAGTTATTTTAAAGAACAGAGAGCTCAATGCTAATTCAATTTGCAACTATTGGACAATATCCGAATAAATGATAAGAGCTGTCTTTCTTGAAAGGCATCAAAATAAATGTTTCAAATATCATACAAATAAATATCTGTCATGCTTTTTATATTGAATGGTTATTTTAAATATAGAAAATTCTACCAAATCAAGGTAATTAAAAATGTTAACATGAGCCAAGTTCCATTTGAGGGTAAATAAAACATAAAAATGTTCCATACTATATGGTCCATACTATAAAATAGACTGTGTGCCATGCGCACACATAGATGTGAAAATCCCTGAAATCTCTTCTTCAAATAGCCACTTTCCCTATTTATTACACTATTTCTATACTACCCAATTCCAAATTGACTCTAGACACTTTACAATAAAACAAACATAAAAATAAAGCACTAAACCAAACAGATTAAAAGCAACAATTCCATAAAACTTTCAAAATAAAAATTTACAGTCAAATCCTACTCTCGGGAAGGTGCAACTAAATCTATTGAGTTCAGTGAGGTGTAGTTATTCTGCTTGTATCAAATTCATACTTGAATATAAATCATAATGTATCTGGAACAGGTTTTAGTAAACAGCCATTACACATTATCCTTTTAAAAAAAAATAATTTTACTAAAGTGCAACAAGGAAATGTACAAGGAACAAGTAAGAAATATCCCCATGCCTCTTACATGTTACTCAAGAGGCAAAAAATAATCGGAATTGACAAAAAGGGACAGAAACCATAGACTTATTCAAGGATAAAAGCTGTGGTTCACGGCACCAAGACAAGAGTAACCTATACATCAGGTTACAAGCTAGAAATAGCTTGTGTCCAAGCTAGAAATAAAATAATCTGTTACCAAGCTATCACAGGAGACAGAAAAAAAGTAAACTCTAGACAAAAACAAGTTTCTGCAAAAATAGACAGCTGAATCCCTAGCTGCCTCTCATGCAGGAAGCCAGATTCTGTTATCTTTCAACAGAACTGGGAAAAGATATGTTTTGCTCCCTAAGACTGTATGAATGGAATGTAACTTGGCTGGTACAGGAAGATGAAAAGGACAGCTGCTGTTTAAAGCACCATGCATTATTTCAGCAATTGGGCCAGCAGGGCTGGATTTTGATTTTCATAGGCATGTTTGGGGCAGGTAGGTAGTGGAGAGACGAGCCCTATGATCTTTCTATATCAACAATTGAGAAAATATTAATCGCTATGTAAGGTACTAGTTCCTCATTAGATCGCAAACGTAGCCAGTGCCAAGAATGAAGAAAACAAACAAACCAAACCCGATGCCCTGCTTCTATTCTTTGGTTTGCTCAGCTGGACAGAGCTTAAACAAAAATGACAAAAACAGAGTTAGTTCTCTTGCAGTCAAATGTGCACGCTTGTTCTGCTGAAATGTAAAACTGCCTGTTTTTGTGACTTTTGTCCCCCCTCTCTTTATGTCTCTCTCTGTTTCTGTTGTATCTGCGCACACCCTGTACTTTTCTTTAAAAGAGCAAACTGAACCATCAAAAGATTAAGCAACAGGGAAATAGAATCTGAGGCACGGTTGCAAGGGAGAGCTATTATTATTTATTTTGCTCAATTTGCTACTTTTCTTTCTTCATAGCCACAGTTTTAAGATTCTGGTTAGCAGCAGGGGACCTTTTCCTGGTGGGGAGGGGCAATTAGCATAAACAATGTTCTGAACACCTGCTTACTTAGTTTAGTTTATTGTCATTGCACCTCATACAATGAAATCAAACATCATCTTCAGTGCACATCATGACCATGAAAATAAACACAAACACACATCCTTCACCCTCCACACATTGAACAGAAAACCCCTGACACCGCACCAATACTGCAGAATTCAAAAGAGCTACTGCCCTGGGATAGAAGCTGTTTTTCAGCCTATTTCTCCTTGTTTTTATTATCCTGTACCGTCTGCCAGATGGTAATAGTTAAAACAAAAAGGATGAGATGGATCTTTAAGAATGTTTTGAACTTTCTTAAGGCAGCAGGAGCTACAAAGCTCTTCCAAAGAGGTGAGAGGGCAACCAATGATCTTCTGGGCAATGACATTAACCCTCTGGAGTACTTTCCTATCTGCCACTGTGCAATTGACAAACCATACAGAGGTGCAGTAAGTTAAAATACTCTTTCTGCGATGCAGCGGTAGGAGGTCACCAGCAGTTTTTCATTCAGTTGTTGTTTTCTGAAAAATGTCAGGTAGTATAATCTCTGCTGGGCCCTTTTGACCAGGGCTGCAATATGAGCACACCAGGTCAGGTCCTCTTTTATGGTAACACCCAGAAACTTAAAAATTGGCCACTTGCTCCACTCGGTCTCCATTGATAAGCAACGGCTGGATGTCTGATCTGTTCCTTCTATAGTCCACTATAAGCTCCTTGGTCTTATTGGTGTTGAGGACCAAGTTATTGTCTCCATACCACGAAAGCAGTCCATCTCATCTTGGTATGCAGACTCATCCCCCCTGGAGATTAGTCCCACCACTGTTGTATCATCTGCAAATTTAGCAATAGTATTACTAGAATGAGTGGGAATGCAGCCATGCACATAAAGACCACAGAATAAGGGACTCAACACGCAACCCGTGTGGTGTACCAGTGTTAAGAATAAGGGCTGAAGAGGTATGATTACCTAATCTGACCCTCTGTGAGCAGCCAGACAGGAAATCCATAATCCAAAGGCAGATTGAATAAGAATGGCCAAGTTTAGACACTAGTCTATGTGGAAGAGTTGTGTTAAATGCAGAACTAAAATCTACAAAAAAATCCTCACATAGTCCCCCTGCTGTTCTAGATGAGTCAGAGCAGTGTGAAGAGTGATGACTATAGCTTCCTCTGTAGATCTATTTCTTCTGTATGTAAACTGGTGTTTATCAAATGTTTATCATTTCTATGTACCAGAAATGATGTGCCGGCAGACTAATTTCTCAAAGCACTTCATGATGATAGGAGTGAGTGCCACTGGTCTGTAATCGTTGAGGTTATTGATAGGGAACTTCTTTCGCAGTGGAACAATGGTGGAAGCCTTCAAACAAGATGGAATACTGGACTGGGATAAAGACCGATTGAAGATCCAGGTAAAGACTCCAGCCAACTGATCAGCACAGTCTTTAAGAACTCAGCCAGAGATACCGTCAGGACTGGCAGCCTTTCTAGGGTCCACAGCCCTCAGAATGTTCACCTCCTGTTCCTCCACAATGAGGTGGGGGCTTCATTTGGCTGGTGGTTGTATTTTAGCTGTCTTGAGTTCTCCACTTCAAAGTGAGCAAAGAAATGATTCAGTTCCTCGGCCAATGAAGCATCCCCTTCAGCAGGGATGACATTGGTTGGTTGATGGTTTGTAATTTGTTGAATCCCTCGCCACACCTGCCTCATGTTATTGCTATAAAAATTATCCTCAATCTTCCCCTTACAATCAGTCTTGGCCTTCCGAATACCTTTCTTCAGATTAGCTCCGGCAACACGGTATCTTGCCCCATCACCGGACCTAAAGGCCTTGGTCCTGTCACGTGCTGGACTTCCTTGGTCATCCAGGGTTTCTGATTGGAATAGATCCTAATATGTTTATCCACAGTGACAGTATCTGTGCAGTGTTTGATATGGCACAAAACAGTTGCAGTGTGCTCCTCTAGGTCAGGGTGGTAAAAGATGTCCCAATTTGTGTTCTCAAAACAATCCTGAAGTTGTTGGGAAGCATCTTCTGGTCAAGATTTCACTGTCTTTATTATAGGCAGAGCCCATCTCCTAAGAGGGATGTATGCTGGTGCTAAAAGCAGTGACATATGGTCTGATTGTCCCAAATGTGGTAATTGTATAACCGTATAGCCATGTTTGATGTTGGTATATACTTTGTCCAATATGTTTGCTCCTCTAGTAGCACACTTAACATGCTGATAGAATTTAGGGAGCACTGCTTTTAAATCAGCTTCACTGAAGTCCCCCGCTATGATACGCACAGCTTCAGGATACTTATTCTGTTGATTACTAACAATGTTATACAAGAATCCCAACGCTATGGTAGTATTGGCATCAGGTGGGATATAGACTGCAGTAATCAAAACCACGTTGAATTCCCATGGAAGATATATGGGTCTACATTTAAGAGTCATATATTGCAGATCTATGGAGCAGTGGCTGTCTACAGTCTTTGTATTGGTATACCAGCTTTTGTTCGCATAAAGGCTTAAACCTCCCACTTTGACCTTGCCAGAATCTCTACTCCTGTCCTGTCGGTGAGCTACGTAGCCTTCTAGCTCAACAGCTGCATCTGGAATGAGTGAATGAAGCCAAGTTTCTGTGATTAGCAAAACACAGCAGTTCTTGATGAATTTAGTCTTTGCAATCTGTAGCCTTAATTCATCCATTTTGTTAGTCAGAGATCTTGCATTGGTAAGAAATATACTTGGAATTGAAGGCTTGTGTGGAAACTTACTAGGCCTAGAAAAAGAAAAGCCCAGCATGGCATCCTTTCTCTTCCTGTTCCTCTTTCTCCGCCTCTTCCTCCTTCCTACAGGGATAGTGATCCATGGCTTCCCCAGAGTCCTAGCTACTTCCTTCGGTATGTTATGAGAATGTATAAAATCGTCCGTAATAGCCTTTTCACATTTCAGTTCAATTTGTAACAAGGCTTGCTGATTATAGATGCTCCTTGCCCCACAGGATTCAATCAAGGAAAGGATCCAAAACACACACAGAATCATACAAATCATAACACACCATACACTGAAAGAAGGAGCCGCCAGCCGCAGCATCCATGTGCGCAGCCATCTTAACATGTAAATTGGGAAATATGCAAAGCAATGTTCAACTGCAGATTTTTCACACCTAAATCTTTCCCAAGCTTGGTGCCATATAAGATATAGATTAACTTTCTTAATTTCCTTCGTAGAAAGATGGGGTATTAGTCATCTCACTCTACTATGCAAAAATATTAGTCATACTCACTCTCAATAGCTAAGTAAATTTTTCTTTCCCCCTCCTTGGGTTCTTTGCCTGGAGGAAAATAGGTTCCTCTGATTGTAATGGCAGCTTCAGAATATTCACTTATTCTGTGCAGAGCTTCCTTTGAAGTCACTTTCCATCTAGCAGTCTGCAAAAGAAATTTAAATTTAAAAGTCAAGTGAAATTCTCAATAAGATGAATTCCCTAAAGTTTCATGATAAAATCATCAGATACCTAAAATCGCACCTACATATTTAGGCTCTGTTCACTAGGAAAATTAAATAAGATACGTATACATAGCATTTTATAAAAACCATTAAGAAAGCTTGATTTAATAAATTTATTTTTCTGGAAACACTGTTTTGAGCTAGCTTTTAAAAGTTTTGCATTTTTTCTATGCCAGAGTTCATCAGTACCCTGCTATCATGTTGTTTTATGGCTTCATCTCAATTCAAAGAATAAAATTTTCCCCCACAGGTTTTGTGGGCTTCATTTAGTAAAGACAGACTTTATTTATATAATTATTTATTATTTATTATATATTTAAGCAGTTTGCAGCCAAACAACACAATTTGGAAGTGTTAAAAGGCACTATAGAGCTTTATGCTTGAATGCATGAAAATGGATTTTGTATTCCTATTAAAGTTTATGCAACAGTCTGGTTAAGGGCCATATTCTGGGCATGTGTGCTGTCAAAGGGAAAGCAAAATAAAGTAAAACAACTTGATAATGAGCCAGAGTAATGTAAGGTGCACACTAATAATTTTGCCATACTAAAAAATGCAAAGAGTAGGGACCACTCACATATCCAAGTTTCTTTGGATATTAAATAAGCACCTCCAAATTGCATATTACAAACACACCTGATTCCTTGCAATATTTTTCTGAATACATATAATACTGGAGGCTGGAATTCTAGAAGAGCAATTGTAATTTCCAAGGACAACATTTTCATTACCAATATAGCCAAAATGATTTATGTGCTGTTGAATGGCATCCAAGTGCCCCTTATTGGAAATAAAATCCTTTGTCTTTCAAACACCCCACCATTCTCCATATTTTATTTAGGATGAGAGTATATTGACAGCCAGGCTGGCTCAGTGGTTAGGTCATCAGGCTAGAAAGCAGGAGATTGTGAGTTCAATTCCTGCCTTAGCCAAGAAAGCAAGTTGGGTGATTTGGGGCCAGTCACTCTTTCTCAGCCCAACCCACCTCACAGAATTATTGTTATGGGGAAAAGTAGTGGACAATATTCTACTTGTTAGAAAATCTGAAGGAAACTGAAGTACAATTGCTATAGCTGAGCCACTTATAGTTCTTTCCTTCCTTCCTTTCTTTCTTTCTCTCTTTCCTTCCTTTCTTTATTTCTCTTTCTTTCTTTCCAACTACCAATTTTTTATATTGCTCATTTCACCTATGTGACTCTATACAATTTGCAAATAAAAACTCTAACATAGATGATTTCCCCTCAGTAATGAAGGGAATAGCAGGACGTCCTTCTCCAAAATTTAGCTCTGCAGACCCTCATTAGCCAGCAGGAGAATGTGGAGACAGTGTCAGGCTATCCATATAACTGAGGTGTTTTCTTCATTTAGTGACACTGTTTGCAGAACTGTTGATTAAATCAGGGGTCCCCAACCACCGGGCCGCGGATTGGTACCGGTCCGTGGAACATTTTCTACCAGGCTGCTGGTTTGCTGGGCACCGCCATCTTGTTTTGATGAGAAAGTGCTTCCGGTGAGCTTTTCTGGTTGGAAAGTGGCGTTTGGGTCCTGAAGGAATCCTTGCACCTTAGTTTCATCGAAGGGGGGGGGGCGGCTTCAAACAAAACTAAGGTGCGAGGATTCTTTCAGCACCCAAGGCAAGGAGAGCTGAGTGACCATCCCAAAGCCATCCCGAAGCCCATCGACAAAGGTACAAAGGAGGAGTTGAAGGTGGCGGGGAGAAGCGAGGGACGGCTGGCTGGCCGGTCGTTTGGCTCACCTTGCCATGCGTGCTGATGCCGGTACCGGGCCGTGGATCATTTTGTGATGCCGGTACCGGGCCGTGGCACAAAAAAGGTTGGGGGCCACTGGATTAAATAAAAGCTCCTTCAAGGTAACCCTCATTGGATGGTGCTAATTTTGATTACCTAGACAAGATCCCCAAGCACAGATGAAAGATTTGTATGAGATAAGCCTTGGTAGAGACCTGGTTTCCTGTCACTGGTTTTAAAATCATCTGTCATGCCCCTTTCGGAATCTGATTTGGAGGGGGAGGCCAAGCAGCTGACAGGGAGTGGGAGTATGGCTCCGTTGGCTGTGGAAGGAACTGGGGAAGGGCAAAGTCTGGCTGGGCAGAGCAGGGAAGAGGTAGAGCAAGGCAGAGGGAATTCAGAGGAAGACTCAGGGCCACTCCCTATTCATCCTAGGGCACACAAGGAGGAATGGAGAAGGGAGCAACATGAGTTGCATGGCTTATGGGGGAGGAAAGGGCCCTGATTTCCTTCATTAGCTGCAGCTGGGAACACAGTGTTTAAAAAGGGAAGATACGCACAGCAAAGTTGTTGGAAGCAAATCGTGAATTTTCTGGTACTGTCGAGGTTTATCTGGGGTCCTGGTATCTTCCCAACTGTGTGTGTTTTGCTGGCCTTTTAAGTCTGCAATTCCTTATCCTGCCCTATCAAGTTAATTACTGCAGCATGGTTTATGTGGATTTTTATTTACAATTTGTATGTCCTTCGTTTTTGGACTGAATTTCCTCCATTTAAAGACTGTTCTTGGGAGAGAGTTTTCTCCAGCTGAAGGTAACCTGGACACTGGGAGCCAAAAGTTGGAGGTATTAAAGGGACTCTTCTTACTTATGTCACTGTGTTGCCTTTGTGCCATGCCCTGGGTCATCACATCATCGCAATGACTTTACATCACTAGATTGTGAAAATTAAGCAACGTGACTGGCCCTGAATGATGATGCAAACTCTTTTTTTCCTGGAATATCACAGGTTGGTCAGTATCATTAAAAAATCAAAATAAATTTGAGGATTCATCACACGATATTCTTCTCCAGTAAGAAATCTATGCTATATCAGAGATGGTATAAGATAGTTACTGGATTAACTCAGGCAGTATTGTGACTAGAGTTAGCACTGCCTTACAAGTCAATTTTTATTCTGATAAGCTTTTAAAAATTCAATGTGATTGTAAGCAACAACATTCCTTAAAAATTAAATGTGCAACTGAATTATAAAAACAAAAAACAGAAAAATGTTAGTTACATGGGAACAGAAAAAAAATATTATAAGAAGAGCTATAGCAATTAAAAACCTCTGCAATTTAAATGAAAATGAGAAAAGCAATCCTTGCCTGAGGGAAATCATTGATCTCCAGTTCTTCTTCATATCTCTTAAAAGATTCATTTTGTCCCTCCTGCTTGTCCTCCTCTTGTTTTTCGATAGGCACATAATTGAGCTTGGCATTGATCTTCTCAGCGAGTTGCTCCGCAATTGTTTTTGCAGAAACCGTGGGAGCCTGAATTGTGCCACCCCTCAAGATAGCGTTTGTAGCTTGCTGCATCACATCCTGAAATAAGGTATTTTTAAAAAAACTAATTTCAGAAACATATCATTTGCAATTTAATATATCAAGATTTTTGTAAAAATGTACAGTATAAAACAATAGAACAAAATGAGAAATGAAAAGCTTATCAAATAAGCAAAACTGGACATAGATACTACTTAAGGGGATGGTAATATGACTTTGCTTCCAGAAATAAAGGCCTTCA
Source organism: Pseudonaja textilis (assembly GCF_049901715.1). Taxonomy (NCBI): domain Eukaryota; kingdom Metazoa; phylum Chordata; class Lepidosauria; order Squamata; family Elapidae; genus Pseudonaja; species Pseudonaja textilis. Next base: position 78,082,571 of record NC_141991.1, read on the forward strand.
CAATGTTTCAGTCTCTTAATTATTCAAAAATCACTGTGATTTTAAAGTGTGATACTTCAGTCGCCGATCTGTCAATGCTGGCAGATGGGAATAGGAAGCAGATTGCTGCTTCGTATTGCAACCATAGCATCAGTTCCCACATGCTGTCTAGTACACAAAAGGAAGATGTAAAGAGCAGGCAAAATTGGAAAAGTCAATTGTCTCCCTTCTTTTATTGTAATCATAATGACAGTTTCAAATCAGAAATCTAATTGCAGAACTTTTTTATATAACATTTTTAGCAACAATTGCCAACTCTTGTTTCTATTCCAATTATCTAATTTCCCAGTCTCCAAATAGATACGAAAACAGAGATAAAACAAAAGATTTATTATAAATAAATTACCAGTTGTACAAACAAAAAAAGGGCTTGCAATATCTTAGAGACCAACCAATTTATTCTGGCATAAATGATATCTACTTCACTAAAATAAATGCCTTTACAAGAGTCTTTGTTGTTTTTGCTGTAACAGACAACATTACCATCCCGCTAGAAATTAACTAGAGGGCTGCAGATAATTACAGCATTCAAATTGGCATTTTTTTCAGGCAACAAAAAACAAGCACAGCATAGGACACATAACAAATCTGGTCTGGGGCCACCAGAAATGTACAATCTATGAAACATGATCACACATGCTCTGAGCTGGGAAGAATCAACTGGGGGAACACAGCTTTTGTTTGCCAACTAAACAGCTCCAATGAAAGGCCCAAACTCAACCTCACTAGGACCAGAACGAAAAATTAAAACTTTTCTTACAAATAATAGATTATTTTTATATCAGAATACTTTCCCTTCCAAAAACTTTTAATGCCAATCAAATAATGTTTATATCTTTTTATGTCTTTGCAAAGCACTAAAATATTTATTAAACTATTCATATAAATTTCTTGTTACTGATAAAATCATATTTTGAATTTACAGATTAGATCATTAGCACTTCAAACATTGGCAATAAATACATAATAAAATTTCAGTTATCTGGATCCCCCATATACAAGTTTGTGAATATTTTCTAGGTTTAGTGTACTATAGCTTCTATACTGCTACCAACCCTTTACTATTATACCAAATACATTACACAGATGTTATTCAAAATATTTTGAATTATTTGTGATAATTTTGTGTATCATGTACACAGTTAAGAGAAATTTATAATTTATAATGGACTGATTCATATTTTTCTGAATACAAATTCAAATCGGGTTTCTAATTCAACTGCAACATTTTTTTCTTAAATGAAATAAATAAAAGTGTTTCATCCCTCTTTCCTGCTAATGTCTATGTCTACAGAGCTGTCTGGATAGTGAAGATTGTACTATATAAACTTAACAAACATAAAGCATTCAACATAAAGACTATAAAAATTGATTTGTAGAAGAGGATGACCTTAAACTGAAAAGACACCAATACTTGTGCCTCGGCTCCAAGATTCTTCTGTGCATTGATTCTCAATGCCAATCTCTTAGCAATTTCTAATTTCTCTGCATTTCCTGCTGTAGGGGCAGGGACATTAGATGAACCACCAGAGGTTGCCATGTCCTTCACTCTTTTCTTTGAATTGAACATGCTTTCAATCTGCTCGTCAATCTAATAAAAAAGAAAAGGGAAAGTTCATATTTTTAGGGTAAACATAGTAAATGATTAGAAGCAATATGCTAATGGTTTAGATACCTAAGCAATTGATTTCTTTTTTAAGTACTAACCTGAAAAATCATCCAAAATAAAAATTGCTCAAAAATATCCAAAGTAAAAAAGTAGAAAAAATTGTGCTTGACTTTTTTGGCAAGATCAAATATTTCACAAATTGTGAAAGTGATAGACAGCTATTGATGAATGAAAAATAATACAGTATTTGACTACAATTTAAAAGAAATTGGGCTCACAAATTCACTCCAATATAAGGTCAGCCAAAGGACAGGAAAACAAAAGTGTCGTGTCAGCACATTTTATATCTGAAATGTCTAACTAAAAGAAATGTATGAAATACTTACATCAACTGCTGTATCTTCATCATCTGAATCCTGCAAGCCAAGTGCCGCTTTTTGTAACTTCTTCCGCTCATTTGCCAAAGCTTCTTCTGTTTCATCAAACTTGAATCCTTTACCAGAGAAGCCGCTACTTTTTTTAATCGATTTCCCCTCCTATAAATGCAATTCAAAGTCACGGGGGGGGGGGGGGTGTGGGTGTTTGCGCCAAAGGTTTTCTTTGGGAGTTGATGATGTGGGGGTGAGAAAATTTTGCGCATCCAGGAACTTCCGAAAGGATGCCTTGTACTTCAGATGTGAAGCTGGTGGGGCCGGAACGATGGCTTTCTTCCTGTTTCTTATCTGGTTTCGCCTCCTATAAATGCATATTCAAAAGTCAGCCACCAAATATAGTATCTATCACAAAACTAAAACAGTATATTTAAAACTGGAATTTTAAGAGATCAATTAAGTTGTGTTCAAAAATTTAACCATCACTCAAAGAACAACATATATTAGTTGAACAAATTCATCCTCTCCATTACTCTTCAAATCTGTTTTGAAGGACTAGAGAATCTTCTCAAGACCAGACTAGGAAAACTTAACTTAAAGAGAGTGTTGGGGAAAATTCAGCTGTTAATACTAAATGTAGTTAATGATGTACAATGATTTATCAGTTACCAGAGGAGCTACCATTCTTTGGTGCTCCCACATGAAGACAGCTTTATTTATTTATTTATTTGATTGATTGATTGAATTTATATTGCTGCCTATTTGCCCATGGCAAATTTAACTTCCTAGAAATTAAAAAAAACGCATCACCCAAAGTTCTAGCACAATCCATTCTAATGTGTAGAAGAGGCCTTCTATGATCAGAATACACTGTTTACACAAGAGTTTCTTCAATTAGTCTGAAAAGGTACAAACTGCATTCCTAAGGCACCCAACTATTCTGTTTAAGAACTGTTATTTACATACATAAACAGGATTTAAGTAAGCAATCTGAATATGACAACTATAACATGGGTAACTCACAGCTTTCTGCTGATCTTTGAAATCAATCCAAAGTTTCTCTAGCTCAGGAGGAACTGTGGTACCTGACAACTCCAAAGCTTTAATTATATCACCAGCATACCGTGCTTGATCTTCAGTTATGAAAGTATAGGCATAACCCTGTAATAAAATATTAAGCATAAACATAATATAACTGAAAGTACGTTGGCTTTAAGTTATTTTTCTTTTTGTGAAGTTTCCACTATGCTGGGATGTTATCTTTATTTTCAAAGAAATAGATCCATATCAACATATATAGTTACTGTCTGTCTGATCAATTTAAATACATGTATACCCACACGTTGTATTGAAACTTTTAAACAAGATAAAAACTAATACAATTACCAGTAATACAAAAGAAAAAAGAGAAAAAATCAAAGAAAAAAAGATCCAGGAGAGAAAAAAGTTGAAGAAAATTTCAAAAGAATAAAAAGATATAAAGAAGTGGCTTCCAATATTCTTCTTAGCAGTTATAAGTAGAAATATATTTGAATTTCTCTTTCTAAAATTACATCATATTACTCTTCTTTGTATAATCTACACTGCTCAAAAAAATAAAGGGAACACAAAAATAAGACATCCTAGATCTGAATGAATGAAATATTCTTATTAAATACTTTGTTCATTACATAGTTGAATGTGCTGACAACAAAACCACACAAAAATTATCAATGGATATCAAATTTAGCAACCCAGGGAGGTCTGGATTTGGATTTACACTCAAAATTAAAGTAGAAAAAAACACTACAGGCCGATCCAACTTTGATGTAATGTCCTTAAAACAAGTCAGAATGAGGCTCAGTAGTGTGTGTGGCCTCCACATGCCTCTATGACCTCCCTACAATGGCTGGGTATGCTCCTGATGAGGTGGCAGATGGTCTCCTGAGGGATCTCCTCCCACACCTGGACTAAAGCATCCCCCAACTCCTGGACAGTCTGTGGTGCAACGTGGATGGAACGAGACATGATGTCCCAGATGTGCTCAATTGGATTCAGGTTTGGGGAACGGGCGGGCCAGTCCATAGCATCAATGCCTTCGTCTTGCAGGAACTGCTGACACACTCCAGCCACATGAGGTCTAGCATTGTCTTGCATTAGGAGGAACCCAGGGCCAACCGCACCAGCATATGGTCTCACAGGGTGTCTGAGGATCTCATCTCGGTATCGAATGGCAGTCAGGCTCCCTCTGGCAAGCACATGGAGGGCTGTGCGTCCCCCTAAAGAAATGCCACCCCTCACCATTACTCACTGCCAAACCAGTCATGCTGGAGGATGTTGCAGGCAGCAAACGTTCTCCATGGTGTCTCCAGACCCTGTCACGTCTGTCACATGTGCTCAGTGTGAACCTGCTTTCATCTGCGAAGAGCACAGGGCGCCAGTGGTGAATTTGCCAATCTTGGTGTTCTCTGGCAAATGCCAAATGTCCTGCACGGTGTTGGGCTGTAAGCACAACCCCCACCTGTGGACGTCGGGCCCACATACCACACTCATGAAGTCTATTTCTGACAGTTTGAGCAGCCACATGCACATTTGTGGTCCGCTGGAGGTCATTTTGTTGCAGGGCTCTGGCAAGGCTCCTCCTGTCCCTCCTTGCACAAAGGCAGAGGTAGCGTTCCTGATGCTGGGTTGTTGCCCTCCTATAGCCTCCTCCACGTCTCCTGATGTACTGGCCTATCTCCTGGTAGCGCCTCCATGCTCTGGACACTACACTGACAGACACAGAAAACCTTCTTGCCACAGCTCGCATTCATGTGCCATCCTGGATGAGCTGCACTACCTGAGCCACTTGTGTGGATTGTAGACTCCGTCTCATGCTACCACTAGAGTGACAGCACCGCCAGCATTCAAAAGTGACCAAACCATCAACCAGAAAGCATAGGAACTGAGAAGTAGTCCGTGGTCACCACCTGCAGAAGCACTCCTTTATTGGGGATGTCTTGCTAACTGCCTATGCTTTCCACCTGTTGTCTATTCCATTTGCACAACAGCATGTGAAATTGATTGTCAATCAGTGTTGCTACCTAAGTGGACAGTTTGATTTCACAGAAGTGTGATTGACTTGGAGTTACATTGTGTTGTTTAAGTGTTCCCTTTATTTTTTTGAGCAGTGTATATTGCTTATCAGAAGTATATTTTTTTCATTTTTATGCAAAATGTTCCTAGAAGAATAAGTTATATTTTCATATTTTTACACAGCCAGTGAGATCAACTACATTTTAAGCATTAGTTTCTGAACTATTAAGCAACATTCCAGAAATGATTAAATATGTTTAGCTTTAAACAATAGGATATAATATATTTCTAATCTTACTTTTATTTTATTTTTTAAGCTTTATTTTAAAATAAACCTGAAATCAATGCAAAAATACAGAGCATGATCCAGAATGCATATCCTGTAAATGAAAAAGTGAAACCTATCTTCAGTTGCTCAAATGTGCAATGAGGAAAAATATAATTTTGTTAACATTTTTTCCTCCTGCAGTCTGTATAATCCAGAATTGAGTTTTGGTTCAATGGGACATTTCCAAACAAGGTTTCACAGAATGGAATCCTTAAAGCGATTTGCTCAGAATCTTTGCATGTGCACATATCTTATCTATATGCAAACTATCAGACATTATAATTCTACAGCCCAGTCCTATTAAGCACATGGTCAACAGTTTTCGATTTGGTTTCAATCACAAAATTGCTATTTAGTTGAAAATGAAAGATACAAATTACTGGGTCAATACAATTAGGCCAAGGACTGAAGAATATTACATCAAGGATTACACCATCTGAGAGCTCCAGGATATTCACCACTGCTCTGTTTAATTGGAAATGAGCACATTTTTTATTGTTAGTAAAACAATTTTCGATCAAGTGGTTGCTCAGAAAGTATATAAATCAACGAAGCAATAACCCTTCCAAAGGAGCCTTTATCTTTTAAGTCATCAGTGGAAAAAATATTTACATACTTTGTTGCCTGCACGCCCAGTTCTGCCTGCCCTGTGCACATAATCCTCATAATGATTAGGACAACTGTAGTTGATTACAAGCATAAGATGCTTTACATCAAGACCTCGAGCTGCTACTGATGTAGCCACAAGCAGTTTGCATACTCCACTCTTAAAATCATTGATTATGCTGTCTCTGTCATATTGGTCAATACCTGCAGAAGAAAACACATGCAAACGATGCTGATGAACATATAAGGCTCAGTTATTTTGTCAAATAATTGAAAGACAAGGAATGCCTACTACCTCCATGAAGTGAAAGACAGGGGTAAGAAGCTCTCATCAAATCTTTCAGTAATCCATCTGCATGTTCCTGTTTATCCACAAATATAATGACAGCTCCTTTTTCCTGATAATGTCCTAGTAGCTCAAGCAATTTCAAGAACTTGTTCTCTTCCTCTATGACAACCTGAAAGACCGGAATAGTTGGTGAAAGAAGCAGTACAGTTATCCCCAATGGAACATCTGGAGATATCAGTATGGTCTATAATAGCAATATACCCGATTCAAACATCATAGCAAATGTTCAATGGAAACTTACTTTAATTTTACAATAAAAACATTTTTTATAGATAATCTATAACTGCAACTAGCAAAGAGCAAGATTTGACTTCATTTTTCTTCTCTATGGGGGAAAGAAGACTGCCTAGGTACAAAGTGAGTACTACAAAGATATACCATTATTTTGGGAGCATGTCAAAGACCTGTTCCAACCCATACAAATATTAGTTTACTCATTAAATGATTTTTAGGGCTGCCATTTCATTCATGGAACTCCAGGCAGTTCACATTATGTCAAAATTGTACAATATCTAGATTAACCTTAACTCAACTTAAAACTATAACTGCATAATATACTAAAACAAGGACACAGAAATTACTGAAGTCTACAATAATTTGATTGTTTAACCAGCCTTACCCAACACCCTGGCCAAATGTATTAGCCCATGCCGAATATGTATTTTGGCCATCCACAACATATTTGAAATAATTTCTGAAATTATCTCCAATTTCTAAGGCAATTTACTATGTAAACTTCACTATGGGCTACTAGTTTTAAAAAAGTAAGCCTTAAACTGTATTTCATATAACCAAAAATGTAAATTCTGGCTTCTGACTAATAAAAATAACTAAGGATAATATTTAGAAAAATAGCCTTGGGTTCAACTTTTTCTTTGATAATGCCACAGTTTTCTTTGAGTCTGATACTTTGTGATAGCAAAGTGCCAGTTCCAATCTGAATATGTTCCTTTATAGTAGCATATGGATTCCTTTGACTTGGAGGCTATAGTTATCCTGTAGGGATAACTGAAGACAGGGGAGATCTGGGCAGGGGTTCGGGGGCATCGCAACCTCCTTCCTCAGCCGGCTAAACTCCCTTTTCCAAAGGCAGTGGAGCGGCGGTCAGCAATGGCCGCCACAAAGAACCCCTCAGCCAGACAAGTTTGTGCAGGAGGAAGTTGAGAAAGTGAAAGTTTTTGGCTGAACCGGGACAATAAGTAACATCTGAACACCCTGGAAATCTAGCTCTCTAAAGGACACATTGTTTCCCAAGAAGATCGTAAAAAGCTGCGGATGAAAGTGAAAAGGGAAAGTTTTTTTTTTCTTCACTCTCCTTCCCTACGGAGATAGCAATGGAAATCGGAAACACCCGCTTTGGCAACAGAAGGTAACTAATTTTGAAAATTAAAGCCAAGGGGACATTAAAGATTTCTGAACATTGATATTTAAAAATCAAAATCTTTTTGCTGTAAGGGGGAAGGGAGAGGTAAACGATTTATATTAAGATTCTGCTGGAGGAGACTGCTTGGAGTTTTTTAAGATCAGAGATTAACTGCAATAAGGCTTCTAAAAAATCATTTTGGAATTGTGTAATTGAACTCTACCCCAGGAAGAGAAAGTATTAAAAGAAGAAAGTGCTAAATGAAACAGTTTGTGTTGATTTGGATTGCTTGATGACTTTGGGACTTTTGAAAACTATTTTTTGAAAGATTAAAAACATTTGGTTTGTTTAAAAAAATATATCTCACAATGGTATTATCTGTGGAATAATTGAAAATGGAATTTAAAAAGCTAAAAGAAGAGGAACAAGAAGGCAAGGGCTCTTCTGGATCTGTTTTTCACTTCTTAGAAATGGCGATTTCTACTTATCAGGAAATACAACAACAAGAAAGCTGGGATGATGAAGAAGAAGCCATCTTTAATGGACAAATAATTTTAGTTGATGAAGAAAAGGGAAAAGGTGGAAAGAAAATGGAGAATTCAAGATCTAAAAAAACAACCAAGAAAGGGAAAAATAAGGTGAAAAATCTATATAATGTCAGAAAGCAACAGAAAAGAGGAATACAACAGAGAGGGGAGATTAAAAGGATGGAGATTGAGAGATGGGGGGGTAAAAAGGCTAGATTTGACAAGAAAGGAAGGGAAAAGGGGAAGAGAAGTTATAGAGGCTTAAAACAAGATGTTAAAAAACAGGGGGTTTTTTAGAGACAAAGGGTAAAATACAATTTAAAAAGAGATTCTGCAAAAGTACACAAGATTGTATCGTAGTATTTGTATTTGAAATAGAGTTAGAAAATTGGAATATTATATGTGTTAATAGAATATTGTAGGGAATGTGTAAAATGTCTAAGATTTAATAATAGAGTTTAATTAATTAATTTGTTATGGAACATTGTTTTTACTATACTATAAGCTTATTATGTTTTTTATTTTAAAATGTTACATAGAATGTACTAAGCAGAATCAGAATGGAAATTATGTATTATTTTAAGTGTTAAATTTGGGGGGAAGATAGAAAGGCGTCATACTTCAACCAGTGATTACAGGAAAAATTTTGTATTAAAGAGAAAAGATAAATAGATAATTGAAAAAGAACAGACAAAAGATACAAGTATAATGATTTAAATTGAGATGAAGTAAATAAAATAGAATGAAAAGAATGAAAAGAGGGGAGAAGACATATAGAAAATATAGAATGTTAAATAAGATATGAAATAGTATATAAGGTGAGCATGAATTTGATTTATGTCTGTACAAAAAGATGTAACCCGGGGTTAAGCCGCTTTCTAAAAAGAAGTTTTATGTTTTCATGTTACGTGTTTCGTTTGTTTATGTTTGTTTATTGAGAATTAAGAATGTTGGATGAGAACATATGAAATCGTAAATAAGACAGATGACAGTATAAATTTAATGAATAAAATTGAATAGAAGTAAAGGGAAAAATAGTGAGAAGTTGGAAAAAGGATAATAAGATATGAAGTTGAATACATAAGAAATTGTGTTTGTATGGAAATGTGATAATTTGGAACTATGCTGTACTTAAATAAGATGTTTTATTTGCTTTGTTAAAAGATGCTTTATGTTCTCACGTTTTATGTTTTGTTTGTTTGTGTATTGTCTTTGAAAATTAATAAAATTTGTTTTTAAAAATTGCATAAAAGTGCTATCACTCTGCAGCACAGGACAATAAATGTTATCACTAGTGCTTTGATAAACTGCCTCATCGAAGAATCACAAAATAACAAGAATTACTCTCTATGTTATACAATTAATACATTTCAGAAGTCAATGCCTGCAAAATATTTACAAGTAAAGCTATCTTGGATATATAACTTTGTTCTAAAGCTATCCTTTGAAGGCTGTCATTAAGACAGGGAATACAAAGGTTACATTTCTACATCTTACCACTTTCTGTTCAACATCTGAACAGACAACACTCCGGCCACCAACTTGGACCTCAATTGGTTTGCTGAGAATACGGCGGGCTAAAGCCTCCATGGCTCTAGGGAAAGTAGCAGAAAACATCACGGTCTGGCGATCAAGTCTCACATTGTCTACAATGCGCATAACCTATTGTGAACAAAAGTGGGTTAATGGTGAATTTCCCAAATCAGCTACATACTGCTTTCCTGTGGAAAGAAATTCTTCTACAATATTCAGTGTTCAAACCAGTAGTAAGCAATTATTTACTACTAAGATATTTACAGGTGGTTAATATGTAAACTCCATTCTTTTTTCCGACTTTGTATAATCTTGTACCTAATTTAATGAATTGGTTAACAGACAGCAATGTAGTATAAGTAGGTATCAGGCAATACTTTGGACTCTTCCATGCCCATTTTGGTACTTATATTAGAGATTAAACATTTACTAGACAAAAATAACTTTCTACTGATCAATAGCTATGCCATCAAAGAGCAGAACATGAAATATACTATGTAAACCTTTGTTAGGAAATCTGTAAAAACTAGTCATTCCTATGGTTACCTGAGGCTCAAAGCCCATGTCAAACATTCTATCTGCTTCATCAAGGACAACATATGTCACTCTCCGAAGATTTGTCACCCGACCTATGGAAAGGAGAGAAAACAACAAAAGGAAACAAAAATAAATCTAAAAGCTATTTTTCTTCGTAAAATATTTAAATAAAATGGTACATATTCTGACTAGAATTTAAACAAAGATTTAATCATTTATTTATTTTAGAAAAACAATTCACTAAGTGCCTTATCTCTTGTACTGGCAAATGTTTTGGCAATTGTGTACTGATGCACAAGGCCCATTATTTTGTCAATTACTTCTCTTGTATATCAGTACAGGGCCAGAAGAACCTGCAAAATTCAGAAAACAGCCCTCACCAAAACACATCATAAAACTAAGACTAAGGTGAAGCAACGAGCCACATCAGCCATTATCTGTGAGCGCCACCTACAAAAAAACATATTAGAGATTACAGCGCATGTGTGGAAAGCAAATTCAAATGATAACTGAAGAAACCTTACAAAATCTTAGTGTCACTATTGGAAATACTTATGATTCAAAATTTAATTACACTGAAATCCAAGAAAGCTTTATCTCCAATTTTCTAAGCAGAAAGTCTCATACTGGTTCACAGAACCTATTCATAGAAACTACCATCATACTGACATAAACAGAACTGTGCAATATTTTCTCATCTACAAATATAGCTTAAAATTAGTGAACTCAATATTAAGAATAGCTATCCCACACACAGTGACAAACAGACCCATGCAAAAGACTTCTTTGCCTTGTGTAATGATCTAGACCAAAAAGATTTTTAAAAATTTAAACTAAAGATTTCCAAAGGTGCTGGTATAAAGTATACCTAAATCCCACTTAATTGTTTGAGAATCAGCAATTCTATACTAAATCTTGTATCCAAAAGCACAATGTGAATACATCACTGATTCTCCATCACTAGTTAATGTACTTTGCATTCCCTCCCTGTTGGTTTATATGGCAAAGAAGAGAGAATATACATACATATTTAACATATATATACTTTTCTTTTAGAACTTAATTCTATGATTCTTTTTAAACAGTAGAAAGCAGTTTGAGGATTTGACCTGAGAAGCCATGAACCCTTAAACTGAAAGAATTACAGATTTCTACTGTGGGTTTCTATTGCTCTAATATTTGATGGAGCTAGAGAGTACAGAAAACCTTCTTGACTACTTTTGCATATAGAGTGAGAGTTTATAGTAACTTCAAGAATATATCTAGCCCAAGAAAGCAGAGTCATTTCTAGCACAAACAAGAAGTTACAATCCACAACAGCCTGCTTTCTATTACTTTATACCAGGGGTGTCAAACTCGCAACGACACATTGTCGTCACATGACATATCGCAACTTTCCCCCCCATCACTAATCTGGGGGTGGGCGAGGCTAGCGCGTGACTCATCTTTCCCATGGGCTGCGAGTTTGATACCCCTGCTTTATACAAACTGCTACTCCCATTTCAATAAAATCAAAGTGAATGTATTAAAAACAAGTAAAAAAATCTGCAGAGATGCCCTAGCCACGTCACTTCTATTTCACTTTGTGAATATATACAGGATGTCCAAGTTTCACCTCAGCTACTGATGCTTATTGGTTGGAAGCTGGATTGAGTTAGACCTTACTGCAGCATCTTCAAGCAAATGGATAGCAATTTTTAAAAATCTGAAGGAGGAAATGCTATTTTAATGTGGTGTAAAATAAGTAATTCAAAGTAAACACAAGATTTCTATTTATTTTTTCTTTACTTCTAAACATATTATGTAGTATATTATTTCTAATAAACCAAAAAAAGAACTTCGCAACACTTTTCAAAAAAATAATAGGCTCTTACTGTACAAGTGTACATTATTTTGGAACAGCATTGCTGTACCTACCTTTGATGACTTAGTCTTTGGAAGCTCAGTTCTATAACTCTTGAAGGAACTTTTTCCACAGAAGTCAAATGTCAACAGTTTAGTAAGAGTTTTTGCAGTAAAATACATAAACAAACAATCAAATATTATGTGATAAGCACATAATGTTGCAGTAAAATGTACTTTAAAGCTGCAATATCTCTGTTTAGGTTATTCGTTATCAAACCATTTTGAGGAAAAAAGCCATTTTTTAAAAAAACTCAAACTGTTATGTTTTGTTCCCAAATTTAGAGATAAAAACTTCTTTATACAAAAGGTGAGTAATCGGTGTTAATAACCATTAGATAGAGAACGTGATTTCAATATAAATGATAAGTGTCAAACAGCCTTTTTAGAAAGTCAATTCTGAAATTGAGCTATAATCCCAAAATGAGTATGTTTATTTTAAGAAATGCTTCAAAGGTTTCCATTCGTCAAATACTTTTGAAATTTCTAATGAAAAATATTGAACAGAGTCATTTTTAAGACCATTCTGTACATTAGGATATCACAGCTTCAACATATCTATGAATTTCATTATTGAAGGGGAGGGAAACAATGTGTCAGAATTTCTTTACAAATAAAAAGTATTTTCTTACCATTATTAGCTGCTAACATATCAATCATACGACCAGGTGTGCAAACTATTATTTCCGCACCCCTTTTCAGTTCAGCAATCTGAATATAAAATACGTAGAAGAAACTATTTTAATGTATAACATTTATAACAATACTTAAATTTCCAATATTAATATATGGTTTAAAATATGAATCCTTCTGTTCTCAATTATTAAATTGATACGTAATGTCAGAAAAATATAGAGCTAGCACACAGAGAGGGGATTGGGGGCTCACATCCATCGGGCCCCTTTACCAAAACCCTCATTTTAGACAATATCCATCTATTATCCCACCCTCTTCCTAAACACAGGGAAAAATGAATTGACTCTGAAAAAATGTGTAAAAGTAGCTAGAGAGGAAATAATGAATTTTCTACTTTCTGTGTGCTGCCATCACATTGTTTCAAATGGGTTGTTTTTAAAATATAATTGTTGTGTCATATGTAGACCTATATCCAACATTACTTTGTTACCAGAAAAAGTAGCCACTAAGTATTAACCTAGATTGAGAAAACCTCACTAATCAGGTTTTATAGCACCTGTCAGACAACTGACTAATTCAAGTCCACTTTGCACTTTAGAATATTGTAAAGTTGTACATATTCTTTCTCTATGGAAAGCTGGCTAAAACAAATCTATGTTTTCCAGTCCTTGTGAATGTACAAAGTACATTTAGATTCATTTTGAAAATTGTACTTTGAAACACAAACATTTACACCTGTCTACAAAGCAACTGGGTCTTCCTCCAGAATCAATTAAAAAGTGCAGAGAAGCCCAATATTTGTAATATTTGTAACACTGAAGTATCTTTTTTGAATCAGATTAAAAATAATCTGGCACAAAGTTTATTTTTGTTTCTAGAAAAAATATTTTTCTGTTAATAAAACACTATCTAGACCAGGCTTGTCCAACCTGCGGCCCAAGGGCCGCATGCGGCCCAGGTCACCTTGTAATGCAGCCCAGTGCCCACCCCAACCTTTGTGCCAGAGCCAGTGAGGAGGAGGAGGAGAAGCAGGCGCGAGGCAGGGCGAGGCAAGCGCCAGGCCAAGCAGCAACAGAAAAAGCAGGCGCTGTCAGAGCGCCACCTCCTGCTGTTGCCACCACCGCCATCGCCGCTTCTGCCCCCGCTGCCACTTCTGCCCCTGCCGCCGCTGCCGCTTCTGCCCCGCCGCCTCCGCTTCTGCCCCCGCCACCACTGCTGCTTCTGCCCCCGCCGCCACTGCCCCCGCCGCTGCTTCTGCCCCCGCTGCTGCTGCTGCTTCTGCCTTCCAGTCCTGCCTCATCCAGCCGGGCCATTTGCAGGAGGAGAGGTAGGCGCGAGGCGGGCGAGCTTTCTCCCCCCCCCCAAAAAAATTTGGCCGTAAAATAAACCATGATAAAAAAAACGTGATAAAAAAACTGAGATAAAAAATAAATAATTTTTAATAAATAATTAATAATAAAAACATCTCACTAACTTCATTTCCAAATAAATTTAATATGTTAACTATGTTTTCTATGGTTTTTTTGGATGATCAGGTATTGTTACTGTTATTTTATTTTATGTGCGGCCCAAACCAAATTTTAATCTTCTAATGTGGCCCAGGGAAGGTGAGGTTGGACACCCCTGATCTAGACCTTCCTATATCTTTTTACCATCAGAAACAGCCTGAGGAATATGGTAGATGCAACAGAGGAAATCAGGAAAATTCACTGCAGAAGTTACTAATCCAGTACTTTTAAATAGAAAAAAATTTAATAATTAAGTTATGAAGGAACTGCCAAAGCTGACTGCAAAAAATAGTTGTCTATCACATAGGTAGAAATACTGTACAATCCTATTACAGCTCTTCAGCATTACAGATTCAATCTAGGGAAGATGCTTCAGTATGTCTGCATCACCTTATTTTCCTAGGTTCAGGTGGCTACCTTTCTGTTCATCCTGGGAAAAGGTATGGCTGTTTAAAATAGTTGCTGCACTGGTAATGCATGCTCCAAAGCACTTTTTGGAAACTGAATCCAAAGTTCTGACAATCCTAGATCCTATCAATGTGATATAGGTTTGATAACATACCTGTTCACTTATTCCTGTGCCTCCATATACACACACGACTCTAACCCCAAGAGTCTTTGAGAATTTCTTACATTCCTTTGTAATCTGTAGAGCTAGTTCTCGAGTAGGTGTCATAATGACAGCTGGAAAAAAAAGCAGAAATTTTAATCCAAATGTTCTTATCATGTGCACACCAGAAGTTTCAATAAAACTTAGACTCCCCTCAAAGATTTTCATATATTATGTAGTGACAAGAAAAAAATTTCTTGTTTTGTTATATTTTACAGAACTTTCTACTAAAGCAAGACCATCACCAATATCTTTCAGCATGAAGCTTTTTCCAGCATGAAATTAAAAATATGGTTATTTTCAACTGATTAGTTTATGCTCTGCATTGTTTCCAAAGCTGTTTTATTACTGTATTTTATTTCCTTTTAGGAACATTTTAGGAACCTGTGCATAATAATCCTGTTTCTCTACATGAATGATTGGATTAACAACATCATCCATACCTATTGGACCTTCGCCTTCTTCTAATGATCTCTGATCCATGATGTGTCTGAACATGGGCAGCAGAAATGCAATAGTCTTTCCACTTCCTGTTTTAGCAATGCCGATTAAATCACGTCCACTCATAATTGCAGGTATAGCTTGGGCCTGGATAGGGGTAGGCTTTTCATAGCCATGTCTTAAAAACGAAATAAAAGGTACTTTATGGACATGAATATTATCATATATAGTTCTACAAAAGTACTGATTTTCAGTTTTAATTTCACATAATATATTTTAGAAAATATAGCTATAGATTAGTGAAGAAATTATAAATACGGGGAACTATTACATATTCTGATACTTTTAGATGATGTTAAGCTGTAATTCACATTAACTGCACCCGAGTCTAGGAGATCCCGATGAGTATACTTCAGCAACACCTGAAGGATGACAAGTTCCTGATTTCTGGCATGGGGGTTTGTACAGCAGAAACTGCCTTATATTTGACTGGAGCTAATTGCTGTTTACATTTTGGCAATATATGAAGCACTACATCTCCCATTTTTGCTGTACACTGCAAATCTCTTCACAATTTTTCCTAATGCTAAAATATATAAACTATCTATTTCCTTATTGGCTACTTACTTTTTCAGGGAATTCAGGATTTTCATAGAAATACCACACTGTACCCAGGTTTTGATTGGCTTGGGACATCCTTTACCCTTGACTATAATTCCTTCCATTTCCAATCTGTATGCATTTACCTCTGCAACAAACAACCTGAATTAATATATGAATCACTCATTTGTTGACACTTATTAATATGTCTTCTATATGAAGAATGATATTAATGTTTGATCACTTTTTTACAAGATGGCATATCCAGGTATCTTTATAAGCAATATAAAACAAAGTTTTAAGTATAACTGGTGAAAATCATGAAATCAGCATCGTTATCTACTACTATGTATCTTCTTTTGTAATACAAAATAATTATCAGCTTTTTATCTAGAAAGCCTATTAGCCTGTTTAAGACCACAGTAAACCATATCTAATTAGATTGATTCTGGATAAGTAGATACACTCTTATTATGGTTTGCACAAGCAATGCCTAAAAAAGTCCTGGCTTTGCATTTCACGTGACTGCAATTACCCCTGGAACCTTTCAAACTCTGAGACTAGGCAAATCTATAGATTAATAATTATCTCTCCATACTGTATTTTTTAACATGAAAGAAAACTGAAGATTTTTATTAGGGCAGAATGCACTTAGGCAGGGGAGAAAGCACCTACTTTGGGCTCTTCAATAAGGAAGTTGTGGGCAAGGATCTCAAGCTGATTCTTATGGGAAAAGGAGCTAAAGGCTACAAATCATATGAACAGATGGCTCATGGTACACAAGAAAGAAGCCTGTTGGTGGAATGGCTATTCTGAATCCAAACTAATGACTTCATAAAACAGTCTGGCTGTTTTTCAATAGAAGTGATTTGTTTTCCTGTCAGCTTTGAAAAAGAATCAAATACTATGCAGATCCATGAATCTCTGCTTCTTGGGTAGGAGAAAATTTATTTTTCTCTCTTTTTTTTTTTTACCCTGTTGTAATCAGGTGCTTCTTATTCTCCCAATAATCTTTCCAGATATAAAAGCAGGAATTTGTAGTTGTGGTGTAGAAAGTAAAATGCATTATTAGACCAATGTTTCTCAACCTTAGCAACTCTAAGATATATAAATTTCAACTCCCAGAATTCCCAGCTGGCATGCTATCTGATTGAGGATCTTTGGGATTTAAACACCATGTACTTCAGAGTTGCCACAGAAAAACTGTATTACAACGTAAGAAAAAGACAAGATAATCCAGAAAAGACAGCAGCTGATAGGAGCTTTGAGGGTTCTCTGCAGCCTCCTATACTATTGAAGGAGCTTTCAGCCTCAAAAATGTAAGAGGTACCAGAGTAGCGGAATAAAGAAACTGCCACTTCCTCATTTAATTTAAAACCATTAAACCAACAATTAAATGAGTGAAGACTTGGTTGGATGAGGCAAAGCTGAAACTCCAGGCCTGCCTTGATTGCACTGATTGGAATGTTTTTGAAGATGCCTCTGCAAACCTAGATGAGCTCACAGATACTGTAACATCATATGTTAGCTTCTGCAAAGACTTATGTGTACCAACAAGGAACCTGAAAATATATAATAACAATAAACCTTGGTTCACAGCTAAACTTAAGCAGCTATGTCGTTCCAAAGAGGAAGTCTACAGAAAAGGTGACAGAATGCTATACAACCAGGCCAGAAACATATTAACAAGAGAGATCAGAGCAGCAAAAAGAAGCTACTCTGAAAAGTTAAAGAATCAATTCTCAACAAATGAACCAGCAAACATGTGGAAAACTCTTAAAAACATCACTGGCTTCAGCAAACCTCCTTCCCAGGCAGAAGGAAATCAACAACTAGCAAATGATCTGAATGTGTTTTACTGCAGGTTTGAAAAGAAACTACAGACACCTATCTCCACAACCTACATCTCAAACACACCAACAACAGCCAAGCACTGGCCCCAATCCATTGGGCTCACAACCTCTGGTGATCACAGAAAAAGAAGTGCAAGATCTATTACACAGACAGAAGCCAGGAAAACACCAAAGCCAGACAAGATAACTTCTTCTTGCTTAAAAATCTGTGCTGACCAATTGGCCCCCATCTTCATCCGAATTTTCAATAGATCACTAGAGATGTGCTATGTTCCTTCCTGCTTCAAACATTCTAGCATCATTCCAGTGCCAAAGAAGCCCTCCATCAAGGAACTGAATGACTACAGACCAGTTGCTCTAACATCTCTAGTTATGAAAATCTTTGAAAGGCTTGTGCTATCCCACCTGAAAACCATCACGGATGCGCTGTTAGATCCCATGCAGTTTGCATACTGAGCAAATAGATTGACAGATGATGCTGTTAACATGGCTCTGCATTACATCCTACAACACCTTGAATCTCCAAATACCTACACAAGGGTCCTCTTTGTAGACTTCAGTTCAGCATTCAATACCATCATTCCAGACACTCTTCTAAGTAAATTAAACCAACTAGCAGTACCTGAACACACTTGTAAGTGGGTCATAAGCTTCCTACAGCAGGTGAAGCTAGGCAGAATCACATCCGATACCTGTACAATCAAGCACAGGGCCCCCCCAAGGCTGTGTGCTATCTCCACTTCTCCCTATATACCAATGACTGCACCTCAAACGATCCATCAGTTAAAATACTGAAGTTTGCTGATGACACAAGAGTAATTGGTCTCATTCAAAACAACGATGAATCTGCATACAGACAGGTTATATAACTTGCCTCGTGGTATAACCGGAACAATCTGGAACTGAACACACTCAAAACCGTAGAAATGGTGGTAGACTTTAGAAGAAACCCTCCCATACTACCACCTCTTACAGTACTAGACAACACAGTATCAATAGTAGAGACCTTCAAATTTCTAGGTTCTACTATAGCACATGACTTAAAATGGACACCTAACACCTAAAATGGACAAAAACATCATCACAAAAGCACAACAAAGAATGTTCTTTCTGTGCCAACTCAGAAAGCTCAAACTGCCCAAGGAGCTGCTGATACAGTTCTACAGAGGAATTATTGAGTCTATCATCTGTACCTCTATAACTTTCTGGTTTGGTTCTACAACCCAACAGGACAGACACAGACTTCAGAGGGCAATTAGGACTGCAGAAAAAACAATTACTACCTACCTGCCTTCAACTGAGGACCTGTATACTGCACGAGTCAAAAAGAGGGCTGTGAAAATATTTAGACCCCTCACATCCCGGACATAAACTGTTTCAACTCCTTCCCTCAAAATGACGCTATAGAGCATGGCACACTAGAACAACTAGACACAAGAACAGGTTTCTCCCAAAAGCCATCACTCTGCTAAACAAATAATTCCCTCAACACTGTTCAACTATTTACAAAGTGTACACTATTACTGTTAATCTTCTCACCACTCCTTCTCACGGACCCCCTCCCACTTGTGATTGTAGGACTGTAACTTTGTTGCTTGTATCTGTACGATTTATATTGACTGTTTCCTAGTATGATTTGATTGTTGATTGTACCCTATGACTATCATTAAGTGTTGTACCTTATGATTCTTGACTCTTAACGAATGTACCTTTTCTTTATGTATACTGAGAGTATTTACACCAAAACAAATTCCTTGTGTGTCCAATCACACGTGGCCAATGAACTATTCTATTCTATTCTATTTATGAGGAATTAGTTTAATGAGGAAGCAGCATATTTTTTGAGATGAACCCAACTCACAATATCTCGCAATTTAATTTACTGAATTTAGTAGCAGTTTCTTTGATACGGCTGATTACCTTCCACAGTCATTTTGGCTAGCTCGGGAACTTCAACATAGAAATTTTTCCTGTAAGGCTCATATTCAATCTTTCCATGATCCACTGGTTCCAGCAATTTCCTATGTTTCGTTTGGTAGCCTGTCAGTGCGGTCTGGAGATCAACTTCCTCCTCTTCAGAGGAATACTGGTGGGTTACAAAGCAGGAAAAGTGACCTTTAGGAAGATTCTTTTCTACAAAGCATTTCTATATTTTTTTTAAAAATTTGAAACTCTGCAAGGCTACACATCATAAAACCAGATAATAAAAGATAAAACTAACAAGATAACTACAAAAGCATGACAGTACCAATTAACAAAGATTTACTCATTATGAAACTTGTTAGAATGAACCACTTGTTAACTTATATATTTAAAACTTCACCTGTCACCTTTCACAATGTACCTTTTACCAAGGTAGCTTGCATGCTCCTTTTCCTCCAAATCTACACATTTACAAGCTTTATCCTTCCCTGGTATCTGTACTTTTACTACAAAAGCTACATATCCTACCTATTCGTTTTGCTTTTGCTTATTAACTATTATAACACTAAGGTGAGGTAAGGAGAACCGTCCAAGCAGCTGTGGAGAAAACACTCAACATATGTTCCCCTTTTAAAGAGGTAAATACAAGCTTTTCAATTGCCCTCTCTAAATTTATATTAGCCAAATGGAGGAACATGAATAGCCTATGCTGCAAAATCTCATTTCCCATATTAACAGCATTTTTGATTATGTGAGCAATCTCACTGGATTTTCTTCTGCTCCCTTTCAGGGACATTTCATTTTGAAAAAAGTTTAAGTCTTAAGCATTCACAATACCAAAGTAATGACAAATGATCTGATTCCAATGCAAATACATTCATTATTATACAGACTGGGAAACTGCACAAAATAAAATGATCCCCATAACTTAAACTAACTCTTAAAACACATAGTATTTCCTGGAGTTTCACATGAAATAATGCAACACAATTTAATTACCTCCATTGCATCTTGATCATTCACCATGAGTTCTCCTTTCTTCTTTTCAGTCTCTGGAGAAGCTTTCTTGGTTTTCACTACAGTTACTACTTTTGTAACTGTTGGACCCGATTTCTTTAAAATGAAAAGGGAGGAGGGGTATTTTACTGAGTTTGGAAGCACACATAGCAAATCACAAACATGAATTACTTTAATACTCTAATTTTGAATTTATGTGTCATAATATTCAAAAAACTATTTGAAAACCTGAATCAAATCCAATTTACCTTTTCACTTCCAGCTCCACCTTTTACACTCCTCATATTAAATTTCTTGACCTCTTCTTTTACTTCTTCCATGTATGCATCTAGTGGATCTAGCTCTTCATCTTCAATTTCATTACCATCTTTTTCTCCTTCTGCAGTTTCTTCATCATCATCTAATGTGAAAGATATTTTTAAAACCATACTGGGATACAATCTGTTCCTATATATATATAACTCATACTTTCCTAAATATAAGTAAAAAAGAGGATTCTTTTCTGTATAAACAATGACACTGATTTTCTGCACAGTCTAACTTTTTCTGAATGTGGAAGTTGTTTATTTGTTTCTATCAATAAAACTAAATATTTTTAAAATGAACAGACTCAACCTTCCTCTCTTCATAGATATCCAACCATTCTGTTTATTTCCAGATTATCATTTTTATTTTATATTTTTATGTGCATGCTTCTATAAAGATATTTCTGCTGCATGTTTTTGAATCAAATTCTAGTGCTATTTTCATTTCTGTTTGTGAGCAATAAAATTTTAAATCCAAATGGGGCTTTTCCTTTGCTTTTCCTTTAGGAACTCAAAGTAATGTGAACACATTCCCTCCTCCAACTTTTCCTACATTAACCCTACGAAGTAGATTGGATTTGGAGCAAGTCTCTGGCTTCAAGTCAACCAAGGAGTTTTTTGGGACTTGAACTTGAGCCTCTTGTCCCTATCCCAAAAATTTCACAGTAGCTCCTTGTTTAAATCTCTCTCATCCAATAAAACTAAATCAAGAAGGTCTCAACACTGGACCCTCTTTTTCAAATTCTCTACAAAATATAGACTCAGTGCATAAGAAATAAAGTGTAAAAACAACATGCATAAACTGTTCTATGGACAGAACACGTAATTTCAGATGGTTTGAGAACCAAAATTTGCATCTTTGGGATGTTTTCATTTGTCCAGGACTGATTTGCTCTGCACAGTAATAGCAGAGAGAAGCACATAAAAACTCCAAGGTTTCAGCAGCTTCAGGGAGGCATGGAGAGGAAGAGTTGGGAAATTAGATAGGGATGTGTAGGCTGGATTTTATTTCATTCCAAATCCATAAAAACAAAAAAGGATTTTAAATTTCAGTTGTCTAACCAGGGTTGATCCAAAACAATTTGGTATAACCCCTAGAAAGCAAAGGGATTGAAACAAAGTATTTTCCCCATCTCATGCACAACCTTAAGAACCACTGTGGCTATTTTCTTCAGTTATGTTCAAAAGAACATAGCTTCTTTCTTCACAAATAATTTTAATATAAAGACATTAATACCATCATCATCTTCTAAACTCCATTTCTTCCCCTGCTTCATCTCTTCAATTTCTTTCTTCAGTTCTCCTATATTTTCCATAGCTTTCTTGCGCTGCTCTTCTCTCCATTTTTCTACTCGTTCTTTTCGTTTTCTCATTTCCTCTTCCAATTTATTTTGATCAAAATTCTATTACAGAAAAAAAATCATCCAAAAGGTAGTATCCAATTTCTAACATAGCTTAAAGAAAAATGAAATTGATCTAGATCCTGGCAGCGTACAATTAGTGAAAACCGGATTATCAGTTCTATCCAGTACAACAACTTTTTCAGAAAGTAAACTTTCTTTAAAACGAAAATGTGGTAAAACTACATTCTAGACCAGTGGATAACAAAGGAAAAGGAAATATGAATATACAACTATTTTGTTAAATGAATTAGTATGGGTAGCAGCATGCTAGAAAAACCTAGATAGAAAAACCTGTCTTTCTAAAAGTCTACATGGTTTTGTAAGCAAAAATAAGTAACAAATGCCAAAAAGATCAAATACGTTAAAGAGGTTGTAGTTAATAGCAATAGCACTTACTTATATACCGCTTTATAGTGCTTTATATTCCTCTCTAAGCAGTTTCCCGAGTCAGCATATTTCCCACAACAATTTGGGTCCTCATTTTACCCACCTTGGTAGGATGGAAAGCTGAGTCAACCTTGAGTCTGGTGAGATTCAATCTGCCAAATTGCAGGCAGCTGGCTGCACCAGCAGTAGTTTGCAGTACTGCACTCTAATCACTGCACCACTGAGGAACTTATAATGCAAATTATTCAGATTTTAAAATATATAATCATTATTATATCAGCTACTGTCTGGCTACATCAAATAGGAACAACCTTTAAAATAGATGCACATATTATCATTACTTAAATGTTTTGGTGCTATTTATCATTAAAACTTAAGAAATTCTGCAGAACCTTCAAATTATGGTTTTAAAAATGGCTTGTTACTCTTTATAGACAGAGAACTCTTTCTGTACTTACATTTACATCTTTATCCTTTTCTTCTTCCTTGTCCTCTTTCTCTTTTTTCTTGTCTTTGTTAACTTCCACACCTTCTATCTTTTCTGTAGAGCGTGATCTGAAACACATAGAAAGCATTGTGTATTGCAGAATGCTTTCTGATCTCTTGACAGACAATATAATGAATACAAATAATTATTTTTATTATACATTGCTTCATTGAATGAAATTAAATTATAATAAACAAGTCTTAAGTTTCTGAATTCCTTTTTCTGCCCTTCTGGCACATGCAGGCAAGATACTTTTAAGGTTTTAATTGAGATTTAGTATTATGTCCATACCTAGACAAACTCATTTATTATAAACCAGGTTAGGAAAATAAGCCAATTTTAAATTGTGCTTTCCTAAAGTTAGAACAAATTAGTTTCCCTTTGTCAGTGTTTAGACAGCATATTCATGGCCTAATACAGCTGCCCAAATATTTCATAGTTCTTTATGTATAGCACAATCTTTACAACCATTGGACGATTTCATACTCATGCTTAAAAAATTGCAGACATTGAATCTGTAGGCACTGGAAAATACAGTCTTCAATTTATGACCAGTTGCTTAATGACGATTCAAAGTTACAACAGATCTCCCCAGAGCTAGTTATGACCCAGTTTTGGTGTTACCTCAGCCAACTGCACATTTCTGTAATGTTGTGATGGCATTTTGACCACTTGGCAAACAGATCACCTTTATGGTTATCTGCAGCACTAAGACCACATGGCTGCAATTTGTGGATTTTGTTTTGCTAGTTTCTGGCATTAACTTTTGGTTCCTGGCAAAAAACATCCATTGCTGAAAATGGATTTGGTTTACGATCACTATGTTTCCTTAACAATCCTATAACTTTCGATTCAGTCACGTGATTCCTGTATTCCATACGTACCGTTGCCTTCAACCATTTTGTGAAACGGGTTCCTAAAGTTTGGGTGCAATCTTAAATTGCAATTTAATCAAAAACTGAAAATGAAGGGAAATTTCTATCTCTCTCTTTTGAGTAGATAAAAAAAAAAATCCTGAAGGGAAAATTTAGCTCTTAGGAACCAAAAAGGTGACCATTCTATCCAATGCAGATTTAGCCACACGTGGGTCCACTAATTTTAAAGAATTAAAATGTATCAAAATCTGCATAGAAACAGCTTTATGTATACTTATAGTCCCACCCAAGTTTACTGAGTTCAATGAGATTTACTATCAAATATGTGATTAGTGTAAGCAAGAAGTCTAACAATACAGAGATTAGTTTGTTAAGTTCCTTTTTATAAACAGTTATTCCAAAGATCAAAAGAATATTGCAGAGCAATGCTCCAAACTGCAGTACATGAGTAAGATCATGGCCTTTTTCTAGTCTATTCAATTATACCAGTGGTTTTCACCAGGTAATCCCTGGAGGCAGCAGGATATTTTAAGGAAACCTCAGGGGAAAAATATGTAAGGGAAGGCATGGCATGGGCCACAATAAAGCAAAGTAAATACTGTCTTTTTGACAGTGAAAACACACCAGTTACTGTCCTGTGTCTACATCTGAGACATGGAATTGTGCATTATTGTCAGCCTATTTATGTGGCAGTTAGTGGAAACCCACAGTAAGCAACTGACAAGGGAGAGTGTTGCAGTACTAAACTTATAAATAAAAACATATATTCTATTTACAAACCAAGTGTGCAAGTGATGAACTTCTTCATTGGCAATGGGACCTGGACAGGGGATTCACAGAAGAAAATCAAGGCTGGAACGGGCCACAGGCAAAAATGGTTGACAAACACTGATTTGTATTACTGTACTCACAATAAGCATAAAACTAGGTGTACTAAAAGGATATTCTCATGTAGTGAACCAGGTGTAGCAAAAAGACATTTTTGGCATATGAAAATACGATATACAAACAGCATTCCACAATAAAAGACATAGCTACATATTTTGAATATGATAACATCTATATTATCAAACTTTTAAAAAATGCATACACTCAATTACCTGTTTTCTACTTTCTTGCTCTTGCCAGGGCTGGAAGATCGAGACCGTCTGCCTCTGCTCCGGCTTCCAGATCGTCTTCTCTCTCGGCTGCGTGATCGTCTTCTCTCTCTACTCCTTTCCCTTTCTCTACTTCTTGAGCGCCTTTACAAAGCAGATTTGAAATACAATCTTAAGTAAAACATTTTTTCTAGTTCATAAGATATCACTCCCCAAGAGGAAGTAGAAAATATTCATTTCGAAAACAAAAGAACACCAAGTTACAATACAAGAATAATGAATTCTAATGAATTAAGAACCAAAGCCAATTTTTACAGTGGCAAATTGTAAAAGCATGAAAAATATTCCTTCTCCATATCATCAACCTTTTTAGAAAAATGTTCAGCATTTACTGAGATTTTTTTTTCTTGCAGAAGTCTATTAAAGACTGCGACTTACCTCACCCGTTTTCTGTCACGCGATCGAGACCTCCTCTTGTCCCTGCTCCGCGATCTTTCACGCCTGCGGTCTCTGTCTCTACTCCTAGAACGTCTGTCATCTCCACGTTTTGCTCTTTTGTCAGATGGAGAACGACTGCGGGAACGGCTACCAGAGCGCCCGCGTGATGAGGAGCGTTTCCGGTAATGTCTACAGTCGTATAATAACAGAAGGGTGAAGACCAGGAATACAGAAATTCAAGTATAAAGGATGTGATAAACAAATACCCAAGACTATGATTTAAATTATTCAAAATGCTTCCAAACTAGACTGTGAAAATAGGTCATTCATTTTCAGTATTTTCACTACTGAATTGATGTGGTGGTCTTATAAGATTAGTCTGAGTCCAAGATTGAAATCTTTACAAACTTCTGAGATTCTCTGGGATAGCTGTTTTCTGGGAATCCACTTGATTGTACTGTTAAAATACTAAATGGAAAATACTAGCTAGCAAGTCCTAAATTCTTCTAGAAGGGGTAAATAAAATGAAATAAAATTTGTTAATCAGAGGATAATATTACATACATTCTACTCTATTAATCTTTGGACTCAAAATAATAAGTGGAAGAGATAAAAAGGCCCAACAGTAGTAGAAAGGAAGTAGCTTATGAATTTTTCACAAAGAAAAGACAAACCCAAACAAACAAATATATCTCCTGTCAGTTAATAAGTATATATTCCCCCACTCTTTTCTCTTTGTATAAATACTGTTAATTTCTGGGGAAGGATACAATATGCTCTTGGTTACCAATAGAAGTATAGAAAATACAATTCTATAGTTAGCAATTTCCTCAATACAACCTCTAATAAATGTTGCTCACCACTCAAGTGACAAGTGATGTGCTCCAAAATGAAGAATATATTTTCAGCCATTAGAGACTGAGGTGTTGGTCAAGCATGTATTTTACCTCTAGCATATTTGAATACATAAGATAACAATGTTCAAATAAAGTACAGTCAGATTCTAAAGTACAACCAAGTTTGTTAAGCACAATGCACCCAAATTATAAGTATAGGATTACACAAGTAAAAATAAATAAAAACCATCCTCTTTCCTATTTAACTATCCTCTTAAAGCCTTTTTCAAAGCACAGAGTGCTTAGAAATTAAAGACAGTTACTTGCTACTGCCATAGAAAAGAGAACAATGTTGGAACATCTTATGCTATAGTCGCACTTCATATAAAATGGGAAAACATCATATAATGAAGGAAAAACAGCATCATGAAATCCCAATGAACATCTGAATTGAATATCACACATATATACTGAAAAAGGTGGCAACTATTTGATTAATGCAATCATTAATCATTTACATAGTACATTTGTGCTTAAAAATTGTGAGATGAAAAACTATTAAGTAGATTAACTCACTGTTTTTGTTTGGACAACTGTTGCTTTGTTGATCTAAGGAAATGAGAGAGATTAAGTAAGCAAGGTGGTATCTTTTGGATGATTTCAGCATGAAACCTTTCAAAACCTGCCAGCCACAGCTGGGCTCTGCTTATTTTGTATAATACTGAGCTTCCCCTATGAAATTTTCTGTGCAAGCTACTGCAAGACCAAATCTAATATCGTGAAAATCATGGATATTTTTCAAGATTGCGCTATGCAACTGACTTTTCACTAATGGCCATTTCCCATTTGACAAGCTCAACATTTGCAAAACAACCCTCATTGTAATAACTGTTCAAAAAAGATCTCACTATTAGAACGACAACATAAATGGTGGAGAGGACAGTTGTATTCTCAGATATTTGATCCAATTGTTTTGAAATTTATTTATGCAATTATTCTGGCAAGCAGTTATGAATGACCCCCCCCATATTCAAATGTACATAAAGTGCATTGTAATGTCAGAATAATGTTAGCACAAGGGCTCGAGGAGTCTTGGTGAATCAAGATGTTGCAATAATGGATTTTTTTTTTTATAATAATGCATCTTTACATCTTTCACCAGGAACAATCTGACAATATTTTCCTCAACTTGGCTCTTATGTGTTGTTCTCTTAATACTGTAACCCATAAATCCGTCTACATGTCATCCTAACTCGCCTATCCTATATAGTCAAACGAATACATTGATAAAACCAAATGAAAGAAAATGTAAGATAGAGAATATTTTGAAGCCCAAATCACAACTTTACACAACTCGTAGCCTTTTAAGGATCAGTTCGAGGCAAGCCGGGGGAAACGTGCCCATAGACTCGTCCGAATAAAAGTCGCATTTAGACCGATGACCTAACTGGACTTTAACGTCGAGAAAGAAAGAAAGAAAAAAAGACCAGAGGCTACCCAGAAAGAAGCCAGAGGCCTAAATCTAAAGGCAACACGGACCGCCCTTATCCTCCATGTTGCAAATCGCCTCGTGAAGGCTTATTCCTATTTTGAAGCTCCAGAGTTTAAACTGGCGGTGCCCACTCTTCAATCCGGCGGCCACCCCAACGTCGAGGTTTCGCGGCCTCCTTCCTACGCGCCCCGCGATCCCCTCCCTTCGGCCCCAGGTGCGGCGGAAAGACCAAGCCCAGTAACGCGACAGCCAAGTCAGCTCCTGAAGTCCGCCGCCCCTTCGCGCCCTTTACCTCGATTCCCGGCCCATGGCCGCGACCCTCGAAGCAGCGAAGAGGGACGGCTTTCTCTTCCGCCTCGGCTCCTCAAAGCCAAGCTGCGCCTGCAACCATTTTCCGAGAAGCAAACAAAGCGGAAATGCATCACCGACGCCGAAAGGGGAAGAAGAAGAAGAAGAAGAAGAAGAAGAAGGCCCGGATCGTGTCCTACAACCGGCCCACAGCAGCCTCTTCTGCCCGGAGGAGTGACCAGCAGGCGCTCTCCGCAGCAGGTGCGTATACCGCCGGAATTTTAAGCGGATGGTAATTTTGTCCTAAGAGTGCTTGGTGTTGTACCGTGACTAACTCGGAGACAAACGACGGTAGCCCGTGGTGTTTTTCAGAAGAAAACCGAGCATATCTGTGCTTTAATATTTATTCGCAGTCTGCTGCCACCTGGTCACATCCCAAAGGTGCTTTTTTCAAGAGGCAACTGGACTTTCTGGTTATTCATTGAGGAAAAAGGAAAGAAAAATACTTTCCTTTTTCCTCATACTTTACATAAGTAACCTTTGTGATCATATTAAAAGCAACTGCGTTCTTTTCGCGGATGATGTAAAAACTATTCAACACCACTGACAACCGTGCTACGCTTCAAAAAGACCTTGACTATGTCAGAATGGTCAAACAAGTGGCAACTTCAAATCTCAACAAACAAATGCTCTGTCTTACATATTGGCAAGAAAAATCAGAAAATAAAATACAGGCTGAATAGTCAAGACCCTTGTTGATGATCCAAACTCTGACAAGGACCTTGAAGTCCTCATCTCTGATGATGTAAGTGCTGAAGCCCACTGTAACAACAATGCCAAAAAAACATTAAGAGTGGTTAACCTAATCATATGAAGCTTTTCCTCCGGTAATATTGTACTACTAACTGGAGCATACAAAACATTTGCTAGACCAATCCTTGAATACAGCTCATCTGTCTGGAATCGGCACTGCATATTGGACATTAATACAATTGAGAGTCCAGAAATATTTCACAAAAAGAGTTTTTCACTCCTCTACTCACAAGAGAATACCCTATGCCTAGGGTATTTCAGACTTGAAATTTTAGGCTTAGATAGAACATAGAACTATGCCACCTTTGGTCTGACCTAAGTGTAGTACAAAAAATTATCCATTACGATGTCCTACCCATCAATGACTACTTCAGCTTCAACCTCAACAACACAGGAGCACACAATAGATACAAACTCAGGGTAAACCGCATAAAACTCAGTTGCAGGAAAAACGTCTTCAGCAACAGAGTGGTCAATGCCTGGAATACTCTACCTGATTCTGTGGATTCTTCCACTAACCACAAAAACTTTAACCTCAGACTGCTGTTGACCTCACCCCATTCCTAAGAGGTCTGTAAGGGGCATGCATAAGCGCACCAACATGCCTACCGTCCCTGTCTTAATGTTCCCTTTTATTTGTATCTATTTCATGTATTAATAATCATGTTTATACTTATATATACATTATCAAATATACGCTTGACTAAAAAAATAAATAAATAAATAAATAAATAAATAAATAAATAAATAAATAAAAAGCCAGAAAGTCCAGTTGCCTCTTGAAAAAGCACCTTTGGCACAACCATGACCTGGATGACTGAGAATCTCCATAGACAACTGGTCACATTTGTTGTACAATGGAAATGCATAGACATTTGATCATCGGCATGAAACATGAATCCTCTCAATTTCATATTTTGGAGAGATTTGCCTGGAATCACCATCTCTCATGACAACTCTTGGGGTGGCATACATCCCAATATTTCTTCTCTGTCCAGTTTTGATTCCATTGTGGCTTTAAAAATGTGGATCAGAAACAACTTTTCTTAGTCCCATAAAAAATATATTAGGGTTGTACAAAATTTCAGTCAAATCACGAACCATGTGTTCGAGCATAAAGAATTACCAAATTACTTTTGGGCAACTTGGGGCCCTGCAACAATGCAAAAGAAATGTCCTCTTAATTTTTGATGGGATCCTAATCTGGACCAATTCACAGAACACATTTGTTTGAACCCAGTGAACCACTGCAAACACAGTTTAGGTTCATATGTGATGGATTTGAGATCAGGTTGCCTTCAGTTGTTACTATGGATGTATCCGTATGAAACACAAATCATAGTTCTTTTACTTGCAATGAAGTTTTGTAATTAGATTCAGTTTTTGGCCCCACAGTGGTGCTAAAATATGGACCTGATGCATGGCTTCATATGATTTTACATCTAACCTAGCTGAAATCAACACTGATAGACAAATCAGAACTTTTTGCACAGAACCAAACCATAAGATCTAAGGATTTTTACCAATATAATCCAAAAAACTTGAACTCAGCACACAAATCCTACTGGACATTATTGTGTGCAACTCTCCAGACAGACCAAGCCATGTTACCATTTTTCTCAATAGGTAGACAGGAAAAATCAGAGCTGGTAAAGTTTGGTATTAAAAAATCAAAGGAACTAGTTTTCTAAAAAAACTAATTGCATCTGTTTTACCTGAAATTATAAGGCTATCTTTATAAGGCACTCTTCCATTATAGTCAGTTCTGGAAATCTCTGGCATTCTCATGACACAAGACAATATCTGTGTCATATTCTCAAGAATCTTCACGGTATTCACATTAAGAGATCACCAAGTCAAAGTAGGTAGCGGATTTGAGGAATGAATTCTTATGGATCATATGGAGGATAAAGGGTAAAGCTGTTCTTATATAACAAGTTTATTACAAACTTGATTGCAGGAAATATGACTTCAGCAACAGAGTGGTCAATGTCTGGAATACTCTACCTGACTCTGTAGTTTCTTCCCCAAACCCCAAAAACTTTCACCTTAGACTGTACTATTGACCTCACCCCTTTCCTAAGAGGTCTGTAGGGGGCCTGCATAAGCGCACCAACGTGCCTACCGTCCCTGTCCTATTGTTTCTTTTATTTTTCTTATATGTACCCATTTCATGTATTCATAACTATGTGTATGTATATATATATATATATATATATATGTATATGTATATATATATGTATATGTATATATGTATATATATAAAACCTATTACCTTGTAAGCGATTGACAAATCAAAATAAATAAAAATAAAAATGAAAAAAATGTGGAAATAACCAGATTTTCCAAACATTTTGTTTTATAGATCCAGGAAGCGTTCTATCCAGCAGATAGTAGGCAGGGCACTGTTAAATTCAGCTACAAAGGTCTGATTTATTTTCTTAATCCTCTTGGAACCAGAACGTTCTGTACTAAATTACTAATTCAGAAATAAGGAAAGTTAACAAAATCTGATCTTTGCAGACATTTTAATGTATATTCAAGTAATGCCAAAACATAAATAATTGCAACATATATAGCTTCAATGCATTTAACAGAATCAATGCAACTATTACAACAATGTAAGATTTTTACAGAGAAAGTCCAAATTATGGAAAACGAAACACACAAAGCAGCTTATTTCATCATATACATACTTTTAGACAGCACAGGAGAGCTGCTCCTTCTTTGTGCTTGGAGAAACTTTTAAACCACCAGGCTTTCTGCCCAATTATTTTCTATTTGCATTTAAATATGTAAAAAATATTAAACATAAGGATGCCAAAAAAAACTGCTTAGTGTGATATTAGCAATTTCCTTAGAAAGGCCCCATACTTAAAGAGGATATTTTGCACATTTTTCAATGCAGGACCAATAATTTTTTTTAAACTTGAATCTTGTTTATGATGTTTTCTACCCCCCCCCCCTTTTTTTTTTAAAGTATAGATGGATGAATATCTAAGTGTTGTGGTGGGTTTTAAAACATCAAATATTTGTTTTTGTGGAGCAAACATTTGGGGAAAATATGCAGATGTCCATCTTAACGTGTTGGTCATTAATTTTCCTACTTTTATCTGTTTTATTTTCTGTGGAATGAGTGGGTGTTTTTTTTCTAGAATCACTATCTAAAAACAGTCTATCCTGTATGGGTCTTAGATAAGATTTCACTGTCAGAAATGGGTTTTTGTAATTGATTATATTCACCATCGCAGTCATTGGGCAAAAATAGCTAAGATACTATCAAAATATCAAGAAATGGGATTGATAATTCTATACCTTACATTTGCTTTTTGAAGTAAAAATATATCAAAAAAGATCTTAGATTTATGCTATTTTATCAATATTTGAAGTCCATCATCAAAAATATGAATTATAGGAATTTAGAAAAATTAAATATGCAGAGTAAAAACTTAAAATAGACTTTTCTCAAGGTAGTATTATAGTTCATGTTGTAAAGAGACAAATTTGTTTTTTAAACCAAATTAAACTGCATTGCCAAAATATGCACATTTCTTTGTGTATTTCAGCTATGACTTATTTTTCAAAACACTTTTTCCAGGGAGCAGTGGTAAAATTTGGTTCAGTAAATGCAATTACTGAAATTACAATGTAAGGAAACTTATGAGTCCATTATAAAGGAAGAACCGATTTAACTTTCTATCAAGTATTTAAAAACCTGTGTTTAAATTTAGTCTGTTAAATTATCTGTAATAATTGTAGGCAAGGCAAAACAACATTTCCAGTTAAGTCAAGCTACTTGACAGCAGACACTTCAAAAATTAAAATCCAAGAAAAAAAATCATCTCGTTTATCAGAATAATGAAAATATTCCACTGTATAATTTGTATCTTTGATTAATTTCCAAATCTTTGCAAGATAGAACCACTTACAGATACTGAGAATGGGCTAAATATACATAACAGTGACAAGATGAAGATAAGGA
Organism: Pseudonaja textilis; assembly: GCF_049901715.1. Classification (NCBI taxonomy): domain Eukaryota; kingdom Metazoa; phylum Chordata; class Lepidosauria; order Squamata; family Elapidae; genus Pseudonaja; species Pseudonaja textilis. The sequence goes on from NC_141991.1 coordinate 78,115,780, forward strand.
AGAACTGTAACATAAGAAAGGATTGCAAATACATGGCACATCTCCTTCAGCCCGTAATGGTCATAAAATCTAATGCAAATTAAGATCAACGAATAAAATCTGCCATATTTTATTATTTATAGTCATTGTGATTGGCTAGATAAATGTGAAAACGTGGGAAATTGCTTGTATTTAACAAAATATAAAAGGGTACCAATTTTAAAACTAAGTTAAGGCTTGACTCTAGAGAAGGTCAAAAAGGAACATCAGGATTTGCTAAGTTTAGTGGAAGATGCTTCAAGTAATTGTTTTCAGATGAGTTTATAAGAACCAATTTATATATTTTAAAATTAGCATTCTACTATAAACAGACCATATTCTCTGATACCTGTTTTCTAAAATATTATGCATATTAAACACTTGACTAACACTGGGGTAAAATACTAATTTGCACCTTCTTGCGCTGCAGTGTACCTTGGTATTTAGGTAGAGATACTAAAAATCCCATGCACATATTCTTGAAAAGAAAATATATGGAAGATACTGAGGCTTGGCCTAACTTGTAGTACAAAGAAAAAAAATCTAAGATTAACTGAAATGTCAAAGAGATGAATGAAACTAGTGACAATTGTTCAAAGGGCTAATAACCCAAAGACCAGTATTTCAATCTGCAGTGTCCATTTAATGCAGCATATTCCTAATTCATGTAAACAAGAGTAGCAAGATTCCAATTCAAATGGGAACGTACATAAATGTCAAGTTAAATTACACTGCTATTTTTAAATTCATCTTTCTATATTATCAACAGAATATTACCACCTGTAATGAAGGAGACGAAAAACCAATTTGACCCAGTCTAATCACATTCCTAAAACCAGAAGCCTCTGAATTTTATCAGCATTTTTATCAGTATATGCCACTTGCTCGAAGTATGAACTAGTATATTGAAATGACAAATATTAACACAGAGGAATGATCTTAAGAAATCATTCTGGATTGATCCATAGTGGAAAAGATCAAGTTTCAAGCATGGGCTTCTGATGGGAGGAAGAAAGAGAAGCACTACCTACTATGCCTTTCAACTGCCTGTGCCCTTTATATGATGTTGCAGAAGGTACTTATCCCAGTGTTTTGAAGGGCACATGAAATGGAGGGATAGGCCAAAATAGCTTTCCCATCTTTTGTTCAACAGAAGCTTCAATATAAGTTCTCAAGATAAGAATTCTGGAACAAAGCCATAAAATGTAATTCGGTCAACCACACAATACCTCAGTTGTCTTGGGGTTTTGTGTCCAAAAGAGAAATATTAAAATACAAGGTGGCATCTGCCATAGTGGGAAAACTAATGTCTTCCTTAGTAGCAGGAAAGGCCCACTTTTGAAACATTGTTACTCTGTCTTCCATGTTTGAGATTACACATATGATACCTAACCTGTAATAATTCACCCTCTTAGTTGGGAATGCAGCTTTTCCTTCATAGCTATGATTAAAGTACACTGAATTCAGAAAGAACTGAAGAACAACATTTAACCCTGTTTGTATATTTACAGAGAGGTGTGAAAGAATTCAAGACTATAAAATAGTCCTGCTGATGTATTGAATCCCTCAGCTGCTATCATGGCACTTCTGAGCCAAAAAACACAAACAGTTCATGACAGAAAATGAAAGTAAAGAAATAAACACAAAGGTCTGTAAAGACATCTCCCATTTTGCTGTAAGTGTCCATGGAACGGCTAATTACTTCTGCAGGGATCCCAGACAGTAAAAGAGCAGCAGTTAATACTGTAGTTTTTGTCTTCTTTTCACTCTGTGCAAAAAAAAAAAAAAAGAAAGTTTAAGTTTTCAGAATTTTCATCTTAAAGCATCTTATTTCATTTTAAACGTTATAGAACCTTCTTCTTCTTCTCCCACAATTTGTTCCAAATAAGGAAACAATTAGCCTAGGATCACCCAAAGAACTCTGTGGTTGACGGAGAACATGAATCTCCCAGGTCTAAGTCTATCACATCAGTCATCACTAAAGTGAATCCTTCATCCTTGGTCACTGCACATTAGAAATGTTAAGGATCTGTTTTTTCTAATAAAATGCTTACCTTCGGGAAATACTTTGACAGTCCCATATATGCAAGTTGTAAAGTAAGGAATGGAGCAAATATTGACTGTAGAGAAAAAATAAAATAAAAAATTATATACTTTAGCAAATAATCGTTAGAAATCATACCAAACAGATGCTTTCAAGGAAAGCTTCTATTTCTTGTAACATTTCAATGATTTGGCTAAAAAAAGCACTTTTTAAAATGCTGCTAATCAAACATATTGCGTTTGATTAAGAAAAAAATGTTTTTTATTTAAAGAAAGAAAAAAATATTTTTTCCTTTATGTACACTGAGAGCATATGCACCAAAGACAAATTCTTTGTGTGTCCAATCACACTTGGCCAATAAATAATTCTATTCTATTCCTTTATTCTATTCTAACTCATAGGTGTTAAACATATTTAGTCACAGCTATGGAGATGGGTGGAGGATTGTTATCTATGGTAAGTTAAATATTAATATATTAATGATAATTAAACCAGGCCTATCATTTCCAACCCAAAGATCTTTGAGCATCCAGTGCATAATATTAAAATGCATTAGTTAGGATTACTTTGAAGGGAGCCCAGAATTTATGTTGCTAGGTGAAAAATTTATTAAGTGAGTTTTGCCCCATTTTTTTACTTTTCTGGCCACATTTCTTAAGTGAACCGAGCTTTCCCATTGACTTTGCTTGTGAGAAGTTCACAAATAATAATCACATGATCTCAGGATACTGAAACCATCATAAATATGAACCAGTTGTCAAGCATCCAAATATCAATCACATGACCATGGGGATGCTGCTTTGTGAAAAATGGTCATAAATCACTTTTCTCAATGCCATTGTAACCTCAAAAGGTCACTAAATGAACTGTTGTAAGTCGAGGACTACCTGTAATAAATTCTAATTCCCTGACATTGTTTCTAGTACAATTACATCACCATCAGGCACTTCAACAAGTGGTTCATTTATAAAAACGACAGCATCCCATGGTCATACAATTGACAATGGTGAACTTCACAGCAGGATTCCGACAAATAAAGACAGTGGAGAAGCTAGCAGTAAGTTGCAAGTTGTGGACCACAAGTGATTTGCTTAACCATAGTAGAATTGACAGTGTAAATCTGCCATGATCATCTGATGTTTTGCTGAACTACAGCATCACTTAGCAATGGAGTGGTTAGTCTCAAATGTGGTTATTGAGGACTACCAGTACTTACTTACATTAAAGATGCTCTGAAGAACAGACTTTCACACAGTTCTTAATAATTACTGCTAGAAACAATAGCTGATTTTATGGATTTGGACCTGAATCTATTTAGCCATGAGAAAATAATTGTTTTGCATAAATACCTCATACATGTACTACTTTACAAACCTGTCAGCAAGGCAACCAAGACAAAAAAGGGGAGAAAAATGAAAATAAATTTTAAGATTTTTTTTAAAAACTTACCAAATATTTGCATACAAAAGCTCTAACACCAATGGCAAGGAGTGCACAGCCCACCAATCTAAAAATGTGAAAGGAATCAAATTCCTCCACAACGCTTCCATTTTCTTGACTTGGCTTCTCATTCATCAGCTGGTTTCTAAGCTTCATCGCTTCATCAAACCTTGATAAATACTGATCTAATCCATGCCGTGGTGCTCTCTGTGGAACGTCCAATAGTTCCCCTCTACTGCGTTGCCGGAGCTCACTGCTGCCATCGCTACCAACTTCATGAGTTTTGCTAAATAAGTCTATCTTCTCTCCTTTGTGCTCTGCTAAACTGCTTGTGTGGTCAGCCGTTCCTGATAAGTTGCAGACTGTATCACCAAGCACAATCCGTTTGGAAACAGGAGCAGGAAGGGAAATTGGTTTATCCTGTTCCAATTGAAGCTTAGTTTCTGAATGAGTGTCATCATCTAAAGAGAACAGAACAAAAACTGAAATCATACCACAAATTTGAAGTTGATAACAAATTCTTAAGAGACGTAGAATAAAGTATAGGATATCGACAAATGATATGAGGCTTCAATTAACCAGTCCTCTTCCACATAACCACATTTAAAATTCATTCTTTCCCATGTGCACTTCTTTAAAATATAAATATATTATAAATTCCCCACAATCACAACAGATTCAGCAGAGGAAAGTACACGAGGTCCTTGATTTGAAGGTGGAAAATGGTGATCATGTGATGCAGGGACACTGAAATAGGCATAAATATATGGCAATTATCAAGTACCCAAATTTTGATCACTGAGGGAATTGCGATGGCCATAAGTAAGAACAGTCATATTTTTTCAGTATTATCATAACTTCAAATATTTGTTGAATGAATAGTTGTAAATGAAGGACTGTGTTATTGTATGTACAACAATATTTTCTGCATAGAATAGGGAATTGTGCCACATGTAATAAATCTTTTAGACATTAATAATGTAGCTTTTTCTAATCCATTTATCTATAGCTCTCAGAGACATTAGCAAATATATTTATGCAGTAAATTTTAGAAGTGCATCCCAATCTGAAAATGATGACAACTGTTGAAATATAAAAGAACACAGATATACACCCATAAACATTGTTGGATTTTTTAGAACTCCCTCAATTTTTCTCTTGCTTCTCAAAGAATCATATGCCCTAGAGTAAATGTTCCATTATCAATAATAATGAAAAGCCACAGAAATTATCTGTTTGTACATCTTAAATGTCATTATAAAGCAATATTGTATGCAAAAATACAGTGGTGCATAGCATTCGATTGCTCAAAAGAAATGAATAAATCCCCCCTGTAATAATCATCTCTTAATAACAGTTTTACATTGGCTTATTTGTGCATTGAAAAAAATATTTAAAATATCAACAGTAATCATATATTGTACTGCCTAGAGAGTTGGACTAGTCACTCATTCCTATATTCTACTAACTATAGAATTCTACTAACTAATTAAGATATTCTCTAAGCATGCTTAGAAAACCTCATGGTCACCTTTAATGCATCTGCAGCCCACAATGAAGTCATCTTAAAATGATATCTATTCTGTCAGAGAATACTTACTTGGCTTACATAATTTTGAACTGTATAGATAATAGACAGATCATGGTATATGAACGTATTTTCCAAGATCATCTTTGCTGCTGATTTCTTTACTGTTGATGATTGACCCAAAAGGCAAAGACTATCCATCACTGCAATAATCTTCTAAGGCTGGTTACTCTATCTGATATCATTTGGTCTTCTTTATATTTAATTTTAATCTCATTTTTCTACTAGGGTACAAGTAGTCCTCCACTTATAACCATTCGTTCAGTGATTGTTTGAAATTACAACGGTACTAAAAAGTGACTTATGACTGGTTTTCACATGTACAACCATTGTAGCATCCCTATGGTCAATCAAAATTCAGACACCTGGCAACTGGCATGTATTTATGGCAGTTGCACTGTCCCAAGGACAGATCTGTTCACCATCTGTAACCTTCCTAGCAGGCTCCCAACAAAGTCAAGTGGAGGAAGCCAGATTCATTTAAAACTCATGATTAATTTAACAACTGCAGTGATTCACTTAGTGACTATGGCAAAAAAAAGTCATAAAATTGGGGCAAAAGTCACTTTACGAATGTCTTGCTTAGCAATGGAAATTTTAGCCTCAGTTGTGGTTAAGTCAGGGACTACCTTATTTGATTATTAGAGCTTGCAGATCCTTTGCATTTTCAGCTGCAAGGGCAGTGTCCTTTTCCGTACCACCCATTGCTACTGGCAAGGCTAAAAATGTAATAATTCTCTTACAAATCTCAACTCCTTCCCCAAATTTAACATAGCAACTAAGATACCTCCAATTACGCTAAAAAAATGCTATTCATTAACGTAAGGTTTTCTTGTTTGGGTGAACTCACAGACATTGCGTTTTCCATTCAAATTTGACTTTCTTCCCAAAATGAGAATGCAGTTCCCGAACAACCTACACAATATAACCATTTGACTGTGACGGTTCCATTTAAACAAATAATGGGTTTAAAACGTATCAGAAAGCAACTCCATTAAATTTCCATTATCCAAGAATGGCGACACCTTTTATATTTGAGAAGCTCGAAGCGCCAAATAGCTGGCCGCTACCTTAAGTCAGCCGTTTCCAGTGTTGCTAGAAACAAAAGTTTTGCTGCAAAAAAAAAAAAAAAAAGGCCAGATTTTTAACCTCGGGGCAGGAGGCGAGGAACCGGGCGGGAGGGTTGGAGAAGACGGAGGACAAGGGCCCCCCGCTTCCCTCCGGCCGAGGCTTCCTGGGCTTTCGTCGCCCGGGGCCCCCCGATCCCAGGCCACGCCCCGTCCTCACCCGCCTTCGGCCGATGGAAACCCATGATGCGATTGATCCGCTCCTCCGAATTCATCAGGAGCTTTCGGCGGCGAATTTCGGCCCGCCGCTGAGAGGCTGTGAGTCCGCTTAGCGGTGGGGAAGACCCGCCGGTTCCTTCATGGTGACTGATATCACACCCTTCCCCTTCCATAGGATCCGGCTCCATGACCCGCCGCTCGCCGAAAGAGCTGCGACCACCTTCGAGGCTTTTCTCTCCTCAAGTAATACAATGGAAATCACCAAGGCCCCCAGCTCTGACAGCCGCTCTTTAACGCGCAAGCGCAACTAACGACATTTGAGGACCGCCTTCAGACGCTGAAACGAGCGACGCCATCTTAGATGAGGGTGTTCCTGTTAGAGCAAAATCGGCAGCGCGGTGACGGGGGCAAGTTTAAAGCCCTTGTAACAGAAGCTGCCGACCCTAGCAAAGATGGCGGCAAAGGCTTCGGGAGTGAAGCGGGTGAAAAGGGATGAAGTTGAGTATGATCTCATCGGTTAGGAAAAAATCATAATCGGTTCCGTCACGATCAGCTCCGGGCTGCTTCCGGCGGGGCTCCGCGTATTTCCATTGGCAGCCAGTTGATAGCGGAAGTTAATGGTTTATCCCCCAAATAATTAAGAAAATACCAAAATTGTTTTCCATTCTAATCTCAAAAATATTTGCAAAAAACGGACAATATTGCCGCTAAGCTAAAGTCAAACCACAAGGTATCTTCCAAATACCGTATAGCTGATTTTTATCTCTCTAGAATCTAGATAGATATATCTCATTCTTTGGCCTGGAGATAAATATTAAAGGCCTATTTTAATGTAATAAGACACCATGGATAGATATTAAAGATTTTTGATAATGCGACCCAATTATGAAAGAACTCTATACAGAATTTAATAAACTGTTAGTTATGGTCTTGTCAGTATTTAGGCAAGGATTTTGTTTTCCTAGCCTTCGGCTTGCATATGTTTATTTTAATTATTCTATTCTTCATCTTTTATATTGAGCTTTTTTTTTAGTGATTTTGTGCTAGAGTTGTTTTCTATTAAAATGGTTTAGATTTATTTGGTGTAATTGAATTTTATGTTTTTACTGAGCTATAAGTTTTGCAAACTATAGAGCTAATGTCATTTAAATAAAAATGCAACAAATGTAATGTTTTGTAACACTTTAGGATAAAAGTGGTTAGGAATGGTTTATTATTAATTTTGAGTGCTACAAATAAGATCCAATATAAAGGCATGGTTTGGAATAAATAAAGAATGGTGAGACAAAGTAAGAGGAAGTGGAAGCAGGAATGTTGGGAGAAAAATGTTGGAATGTTTGATTTTAAGGGGAAATAAAGCTGAGCATAGCAAAGCATGTTATCTAGGATTTTAATAAATTCAATAATAAGTGTTACCCCGTGTCAGAAGAAGCTAATGGGGAAAAGCTCAAAGCCTAGAACAGGGGTGTGAAATTAATTTTCCCAATGGGCTACATGAGAAACTGGGAATGTGTAGGTGCCTAGGCACACATAAATTGAAAAACAAATTGCAATCACCTTCAAAATGAAAGCAATGCAATTATATTGTGTGCATGACCTATCCTTATTTACATATTATTTCTAATTTCTGGAGGTCTGGCTTAGAGGAAAGGGTTTTAAAAGAATTTGGCAAACAATTTCAAAGAGAAAAAGAGGGAGGACAATTAAGTCAGTGGGGCTAATGAAGAGAAAAAGACAAATTTGAAAAGTAAACTATGTTAGGATCAAGGGCATTTGGATGTATCATAACATTAATCATTGCTCCTTTGGTATTAATATGATTGCATGAACGTACGGAAGGGCAGAACTGCATCACATCTTATGTTTCATTTTTTTGACAAAATCTTGGCTTGTTAAAAAAAACTCCACAAAAAAGGTCAGGTAACTCAGAATAGTAGAATACACTAAAAAAATAACATTTCAGAATAAGCTGAGGAAAAGATACGTATAACAAAAAGGGCTTTTTGGATGCTTTCAAAATAACATTCACTATAATAGCTGCTCAAAAAAGAAGTTCAGATATTAACAGATAGAAAAGAAAGCTACTCAACTTGGTATCAGACTCAACAAAAAAAATGTTTCACCAAGAAACTGATGGGCAAAATTGAAGTTTGAGTTCAACAGAAAGAGGATGTTTGCATCCGAATGTGCAGAAATGAATAGATTAACATTGGAAATTAAAGGGAAAGAAGAATCTGAATATTACATGGTATGGGATTTATTTATCAATGGTTAGAAAACAAAATAAATTGAAATGGATTAGATGAATATATAAAAAATAAGATTGTTAAAAATAGATATATTGGATATTATATGAAAATGTGATTGTTATTTTATTGATAAGGATATTAACCATAAACTGTAAGCACATAAAACATGTACCTAATCGACACATGGCTGAAATGAAATGGATTTATTGTATATTAAAAAAAAAGATGTTTGCATCCAAGGTTATTGAACGAACTAACTACAATCTAGGTCAGGGCTGTCAAACTCATGGCCCACAGGCCGGATGCCTCACACTGGCCATGCCCACACCTGGTTTAGTGAAGGAGAAAAAAGTTGTGATAGGTCACATGATGCAGCCATGACACCATGAGTTTGATACCACTGAGGTAGATGTATCTAATTTTTGCCTATACCTTCTTTTCAGAAAGCTGGCTTATTCTGTTGGAAATTCTGGAAATTATTAAAGTGCCAGATGGCTACAGAATAAATATTGCTTATCTTTTAAAAAAAATCAGCATATTGTGGACTATTCCAATGCTGAGATTCTAGAGTAGATAATAAAAAGCTACTGTGGTAATTGCCAGATGCTAGCATGGATTTGATAAAAACAAATTCTGCTCTAATAAGCTAATTAATTCCAGTCTAACAACTTCCTTAATAGATTATTAAAGTGCTGTTGAGAAAATATACTTTGAGTTAAAGGAAGTTTTTGATAAAGACTCCCACATTATGAATAGCAAGCTAATTTAAAGTGGGCTCCATGGCATGAAAATAGCTGACTTGAAAATTGTACTCAGAAAATGCTTATTAAAATTTTGTTCTTTAGATTTTGAGGTATCAACTGGAATACCAGTAGGAACAATTCTGTGTCTTCTAATTTTAATTATTTTCTTTAATGATTTGGTTTTAAAGATCTTACACAATTATATTTTTAGCCAAGGGTTGTGAATTGTTTGACTGGTGTAATACATTAGTGATTATGGTCCAAAAATATAGGATAAGGGCAAAATTAATGATCCATTTTACATGTCATTCAAATGTAGTTTTTATTACTTTCCATTTTTTAAATTTTCCCAGTTTCCACATTAAACAGTGAAGATAAATAATATACTACATATAACTGATAAAAATCCTCCAAGCCAAACTGAATTCATGATTTTATTGATATGTGTTGATAACAAAGAAGTGGTTTGCTATTTTGTGAGATAACTTCCCTTTAAGCCCTTGTTTTCCCTTAAAGTTCCCTGTCCAGTTCTCATCAGAGTCAAGCCTCTCAACCAAGTTAAAGTTACCCAAATGCTTTCAGTGCTAAGACTTGATTGACAGTAGCTTTAATATTTTGCTTATAACTAAATGTGTTTCCTGGATACAGGACAAGATGATTTAAGTAATTGTAATGAATAAGCTATTATATGCAGTCAGAAAAAGCTGGCTGAGCTACCTTTGAAAAAATAATAAAATACTTCCAAAAATGTTAATCTTTCATGAAAAATTGAGCTAATTTAACAAGATACTGTACTATTCCAAATAAATACTGAAGTTTTTAATTCACCTTCCAAAGTTTTTATGTACACAGATGTACTGGTTAGAATTGTGGACAGATTAAGATATATTTTCTAATATTGCGCATCCCTCATAAAAGAGCCTAATGTGATTATTGAAATTTAAAAAATACATTAACTAGCTTATTTAAGTTGATTAGTTGCAATTCTCAGAGAAGCATTCTAATTAATAGTCAGACCATGTTTTAGTCAATGATCCAGCAATTCTTTACATTGTAATTCTGCATATTTATTTAAACTATTTGCTGAATGTGAAGGTTACCACATCAGAAGAATGAATCTTACTTGCTTCTGGTAAAAATACATTAAACTGTTTGTATTTCAATCCACAATTTGCACTGCATTTAAACAGCATTAATCCCCAGGTCTAATCATTCATAGAAGTATCTCTTTATGTACTGAATATCATTTTATTCATTAAATGGTCAGATAGTCTCTGCATGTTCCATTTTGTTTATAAAAACATTGATAAAATTCTATGCAAGCTCTTTCAATTAATTTTATTGAGTAGCCAAATTTGATAAATTAGCACAGCTAAAATAAGCATTTGCATGTGTTACAAATGACTTTTTACAGGAATAAAACAGTGAAAATTACAAACTGTAAAAAGGGGAACAAAACCTTGCCTTCAAGTCAGAAGAGCAAGGTTTACAATTGCACACTAAAGATCAATGTCTGAGTTCAGAAAACAAGGATTAATATTACAATATTTTACACTACTTTACAAAATCAAATTTACTAAGAATTTAATATGTAGTGAAGAGAAGGCTTGTCACATTTGATGGTCCCTTAATATGTTAAATTAACCTTGAATAAACAAGTTTTTCCACATTATTGCAAAACAATCAGGATTTATTCAAATGCAAATTAAGTTACAGAAAAGTAAATGCTAATATGTTGTTGCACGATCAAATTAGAATATTGGTAAATCATACTAATTATTCTTTAAAATCTTGAACTAGAAAAATAGAGAACATTTGCTGGTGACTGCCATGCTGAGATGGGAGCATCGAGGCTACTCTTGCTTACTTATGTTATTAAAGAACCTAAGACATATATAAATTGTGATTTAACATTTATACATGGATTTGCCCTGGATTTCTTAAGAAGTTGAGGAGGATATCAATTTTCTCCTCAGAAAGAATTAGAAAATTCACTTCTATTTCAAAGTGCCTGAGCATTCTAAACAGTATTCCATCCAAAGAGCATAATATGCTCACAGTTAACATTTTTTTAGAGTTAGTTAGGGATGTACTCTTGAAATATGTTTATCAGGTTCCATAATTTATTCAAACCCCATTATTTTTATCTTACATAAAGTAGAGCTATGTCTACATCATACCTTTCTCTCCTCTCCATGCAGAAGAATATTTTTACACACGGAAAAGTTAGGCACGGTGCTACTCGTCAGGATTTTACCATTAAAGTTCTACAGAATCTGATTAGACCAATTCCTCTGCTTCAACTTGAATGTCTGAAGCAAGGAGGAACCCACAGCCAGCATGAGGTGCTAGATACATACTTCCCTGTATCTAATTTTTGCCTATACCTTCTTTTCAGAAAGCTGGCTTATACACAAAGGTTTGTGTATATTTTTTGGAGAAGAGCTAATTAATCCTCCACCACATATTGTATTTTAAAGCACCTGACTGATTTCCATAATTACAAGTGCATATCTCATCATGATTTTATGGTTCTGAATTAGATTACCAATATTTTAAAAAACATTTCAAAATAACTGAACTAAAAAAAACTAAAACAGTGAAATCAGTTATAAGGTTCCTGAAGTCAGCAGGTAGATTTTGTTTTAGATATCTGAATCATTTTAAAGAAATGCCCCCTTTCTTTCAGTTGTTCAGCAACCATTTTCTAAAAATCTTCATAAATCACTCCAACAAACTAAATAGGTCATGATGCAGACAGTATTGCTATAACATTTGTTACAATTGCTATTCAGTTGGCAGTTGATAAATACCATAGTTCATGAAAACAACTTCACTGGCTTTTTGCACAAATTCTTCAGAGGGGTGAAATTAAACAAATTAAAGCAATGACCAACAAATCAATGCAAATGATTCTACCAAAAACTACCAGGAAGGATTTGCAGCAGAAAAATACTCAATTTTTCTTTGGTGGGGTGGGTGTAGGGGGCGAGTGAAGTAAAGAGCAATGTAGAAACAATGATTGCCATAATATACCACCACACTTCCTTCTGTTTTACAAATGTCAATACACTTATATTACTTAAATTATAGCAATTTCCAGGGAATCATAAAACTAAGACTTATCTTTTATAACTATCCATTATTTGAACAGTCTGAATTGAGCAGGGTTCCTGTCTATAGTTTTTCCATTAAAGCCTCAAAATGTTTGAATAGCAAAATTATTACTACTAAATCTGATGCTCCTCTGGATCTCAACAAACTATTAAATACACCACCAATGTATTATTTAACCAGTAAGCATTTTATCAAAACCTCAGCCCATGACAAAAAGATGACTGAAAAATTAATAAAACAATATGAAAACAATGGTTTTTGGTTTACTGTCTGTTCCCCTATTTACTTTCAATGAATTAAGACCAAACACATCATGCTAACAGCCAAGACTAGGATCAATTATTTTTCACTATTTTTTTCAGCTGCATCAGATCTTTTTAAATTTAATTCTTACTGAATATAATGTAATTTCATTAATCTTTCAATACCTAGAATACTGACACATCCTAAAGGTATTCAAATGAATTATTTGATATTCATTTTAAACCCAAGTAGACTACTTCAAGTTTACTTTTGTTCTTATCATAATCAATGTTTAAAAGAAATGGAAACTACACTCATTAAAACTGCAAGTATTTTTGTTCACAATGTATTTTTCATTGTTCCTTTAAAAAGGCAACTTTTAACAAATAATGTATTGTATAATCAAGACAATATAGTTTCCTGGAAACTCAAGTCTTGGAGTTTTTAATTCTAGCAGCAAAACACAAAGCAGAAAAATAAAAATGAAAGGTAAAAAAGTTAGTTTATAAGCATTTCTCCAATATTGCCTTATGCCACAATTACTTACTTGTGAAACATTTTTGCAGTAAATTAAAGGCGTCCAACATATTCATATTTATTTTAAAGTTTTAACGTACAACTACACAATAGTGTACTTAAAAATTCCACAGTCCTTTATTTGCTTTTCTTTTCCTTTTTTTTTTTGGGGGTGGGGGGAGAGAAGATGGGAAATCACAGTGAGATTTTCATCAACTGCACCAGGCCAACAACTTATAGGAGCATTACAGGAATAAGAGTTCTGCATGGAGGATACATTCCTTTGAGCAGATGAACCATTTAAGAAAAGAGCTCATTTGTTCATTTTTTGCTGAATATGCAAAAGAAATTCATAATATGATAATGCAGATTCTGTTCTGTCTTCTATCATGTTTTGTAAGAAACTTGGTTTCCACGGACTCTCATCCCTTCAAAATAAACAGAAGGCCATTATAAGTACATCTTTACATCCTTTATTTCTTTTAGAACTATTCATCATGGTAACTGACTAGCAATGATCATATTTAGTTAACATTTATTGTATGCATAGAATTAATGTTCAATATTTACTTTGAAAGAACTTTGTCTATTTTAGACAGTCTAAATTGCTAACAATCCTGCAAATAAATGTTAATGATTTCATAATTCCATTTGCGTCATCTTCATTGCCTTCTTTTATTCCTTTCCATGGCATTACTTAATACTTTTGGCTAGTAGTAGTTGGGGTTTTTTTGCACTGAATATGCTTTCTGTCTCTGCAAAAAAAGTGTCTTGTTGTACCAGACATGAACTGAAGGAAGTCTGCAACTTAAGGTACTTACATGCATGCAATTATTAGTGTTCAGAAAGGCAATCATGCAAATTTTTGTTCAATCTCTCAATCAAATTTCACAAGCATTCTACTTACTTTAGAATATATAATATAGGAAAGAAAGGCCTTTGCTCCCTTAGCCAGAAAATAAAAGCAAGCACTCTAGATGATTCAGCTGTGTTCAATTCTGGAAGATGTGTCTGTCAAAAGCAAACAAAAATGTGGGTAATGATGGAGCAAAAAATATTATAAAATATATTCTCTATTCCGAATACTGAGCAGTGTATACATCATGGACTGATTCCACCTTCATGAAGCGACTTCTCCAAGAGTATACTTTTTTCTATCAGAACACAACGTAGAGTTTCTGGTGTTTTTCGAGAGACAGAGCACTGGGAGAACACTTAAGCAAATTTAAGATAAAGTAGTCTTTGACTACGACTATGTGTTCATTGACCAATCAAACTTACAGTGACACTGGATACAGGGAATTTAATGGCAGGTTCTTGGAGTTCTGACTGTTGCAATGCCCACAGTCAGAGAACCATGATTTACAACATTCCCTGCTGGTTTCTCACAAGCAAAGTTAATGGGAAAGTCAGAAGTCCCAGTCAAGCAAGATCTTTGCTTACTGACAGCATCTCAGAATGCCAGAATTGCCATTGCTAGGTGATATAGTCACAGGAGGTCACACTTTATGGCTGCATTGCTTAGCCACAGTAATTATGGTCCCGATTGCTGTCCTAAGCCAAGATCTACCTACATAGAAAACTGTAATGTATTACATTAAGTGGGAAAGGAATATCTATTAAAGCAGAAAGTCTGTTCATTCTGAATGGGATACTACACACAAAGAAAATGGGAACAGAATTTCATGTATTTTTAATGTACATAACATGGCAAATGGGATGTTACACTAGACTGAAGCATATAGTGCACAAAACATTTATTTAATGATAACATTTTTGGAAAATTGTCTAAATTATAAAGTGCAAACTCAAGCATTCATAAGGGTATCTAAAAGCCAGCATCACAAAAGCTCTCTGCAGGTCTATTTAAAAAACACTTTAGTTTGCACAACTGGTACTTTGTTGGCCATGCCTTAATCCTTTCGGGTAGTTCACATTACCTCAAGGAATAGAAGTAGGTAACATGACCTCGACTGATACTTCAACTTAAATTTCTTGAGTCAAGTTCAGATCTTGGCAAGTATATTCCTGTTGTTTTCTTGGCAGCGGTATAGTATGGAAATGCCATGTTCTTACCTTTTGATATTTTTTTTTAACTTTGCTTACTGTACAATCTATTCTTAAGATTTCATTATGATCTCCCATCCAGCTGGATCTGACCCCATTTAGCATTTTCAAGACCAGTTTGGCTAGATGCTGCCATCTGCTGTAAAGGTATTGTCCTACAACTCTGTAAATCCTTAGTCATTATCATATTCACTGCGCTTGATGAAAATTGTAGTCCAAATTATGAAGGACTCAGGCTGTCTACCCTTGCTTACCGTGTTATATTCTTACCATATTGTGTGGTATTGATGCATAGTTTGGGGCTCCAAGTACTTGGCTTATAAAGTTCTGTCCACAATTCTTTCCAACCCATAAAAACATGACCTGTATATTCAAACACAGGAATTAGTAAATAATGTATGCATTAAACCTTTACCTCAAACCAAGCTAATAAAGTACTGCTATAAAGCTTTATTTATGGAGAATGAGATGCCTCCTGCTGCTTGTAGTATATATAAAATCCTACTTACAGAGCCAGCATCCATAAGAAAAGCACCATCCCGGTTTAACTTTTCTACGGACAGCTGAAGAATGGGTGGCTGAGGTACTGTTCTGTCACCAATGTTGAGGGCTCCCTAAACAGATAAAATTATTTCTAATAGGCAAATAAAACACCATGACCGATATCAAGTCTAAAACATACATTATTATCATATATCTATGACATAAAGAAAAATAATTTCCAACCTTATTTTTTAAATAATTATTAATGTTTCCAGATGAAGTGGTTTGCAAATTGCACACAATTTCTGTTCCTTGCACTATGAAAGGTATTTTCATTTGCAGGAACCAATCAATAGTTGTTCTTGAAAGAAACTTAAACTTAACAACGTTAAATTTTATTATTTTATTACTTGCATGTAATAATATTGTTCCATTTGTTAAAGTACAGGAATGTGTACCATTTAAATTTAGTTCTTTCATATCTATTTGTAATATCAGATATTCTACTTGCATATATTCAATTTTAATGTCCTTTGCAATTATCCATCATAATTCAATATCTCCATTTAAACACATACGAAAACACTGAATTTGATGGCTAAATAATTTGTATATCAAGCACAAAATTAGACAACTACATACAAAAATAGAAACAGTGTATAACATTTCTATACTTGCCAACTAATAATCCAATTCATAAATGTCACAATTTATACTGTATCTTGAAAGCTATTATATTTATATCTACTCTCAAAGTCTGTCACAATTGCTACCTTCATAATTAATGCCTTCACCTATCATGTCAAATATTGGTCCCTATTTACAATGTTCTGGATTGTCAATACTCACATAAGTAAATCATCCTCAAGGCTTTGATAGGGAAAAGGAAAAAGTTTTCCTTTTTCCAAACTTCCAAAACTTGAGGTTTAGAAAAAAGAAGACTGACACAGAATATTGCAGAAAACTGCTCCCTAAATCTGAAAAGCATGGAAATGCATGCCTGTATTATAAATGTGCACAAAAATTAAACATTTTAGTACAATTTTGTATAATACCTGAGATTGGGAAGATACATCCAATGATTTCCAGACAAATTTAGATGAAGAACTTACCTCATCTGTGAGATTGTCAATTCTATACAGATTGGGATGCATAATAAGCATGAGGTACACTAATGGTTGGCTTTTCACTTGACACATTGTAAAGATGCGTTCATCTAAACGGGTATTTGTTTTACTTTGGAATGCTTTCTGTAAACAAAAGTACAACAGAAAACAGAAAAGACAACTTAAGAATTATGCACATGTCAAGACCATCAATTCCAACCATACATTTTTTTACTTCATGCAGGAAGTCTGGAAACTTATTCTCAATAAAGAATAGTTTTTCTAAATTTGTTACTGCATATAAATATCTGGGAAAAAATAACACTAATACTGTAAATGGTTATTATTAATTTTAATTAAATTTATTTAGCCAACTTCTTTCTAAGCCAACTTCTTATTTCTAAGGCAATTTCTATTTTTATTTTTACCTGTTTTAAGAGAGCCAGGATAAACAATGGAAACAGACGTAATGATGCAGGAGCCATAAGACCTGGTTGCTGAATGGTTAGGACAGATGAGCGGTATGCAGAAAGAGAATCTATTACAGCATTCACCAGTGCATCTCGAGCATCACTCAAACTAGCAGAAATTGACCGATCAACAGCTGAAAAGGAACAGAACATAGTCTACTTGATTGTCAAAAAGACAATCGCAATAAAAAGTATTATCAATGGATACTAAAGACTCACTCACTCAATATCTCTCACACACACAGATATCCAACTTACTAAAAAGAATACAAAGCAACACTTTATAGTAACTATAGCTCTTTATGCTGTGGCACAGTTGCCAAGCTTTTTAGGTAGATACATTTTGTAAAGCATCTTTATGCATTCTAGAACAATCTCAGCCAAAACATTCATTACCACCAATCTTTAAACTTTGTACAATGATTAGTATCAATGGAATAAAAAATATTGTGCAATTCAATCCAACAATTCAGCACATACCCATATTGGCTAAAAGGCCCGTAATAGCTTGTATATCAGCTCCTAAATAAACATCACTCAATTGGTTTACAACTGGTAAGCACAGTGTGTGGACACGTATTCTTCTTTCACCTGTTAAAAAAGCAGTTTTTAATAGCATTTAAAATAATTTCAGAATATGTTTCAAAAACTACAATAAATTAATTCTATTGCGGACATGGGGTGAAATGCATTATTCAAACTCATTCTTACAAATTTAAATAGAGATTGCTGTTTTCTAACCAAATTTATGTAAAAGACATTTTACTTTCTGCTTTTTTCAAACCCAAAGTGCCATTTAACACTGAAAGCCATGAGTATCTGCCAATAACCTATAAAGTTCTTAATCATGGAAACTGCAAAAGTCTAAAGACTTTAATAACAACTTTTTTGTGTTATTAAGAGCATGGAAGGTGTGACCTTGAAATGTATACTGGATGCCACACGCTGATTACCTTTACTAGATGTATACAGGAGGGCTGACTGAAAGCAGACCACCTGCATATCTGTCAAGCTCTCCTCTACTGACATTTGGACAGCATAGCCTGCATCAGGATTCACATTTGGCAGAGACAATAGATCAGTTGACCGTACAAAGAAGTTGCCATGGAAGGTGTGAATTGAAAGGCCTGTGAAAAGAATTATAATGTTTAAAACATTATAATAAGTTTAAAATGACTAGTATTCATTCTTCAATTTTCCACATATTAAGCACTGTCACTGAGTACTTCTATAAGGTGTCATGCTCAGCTCAAAGCATCAAAGCAGAAGCAATGTGTGGGAAATGAAATTTCTGTATGGCAAACACATCCCATTGTCATAAAGTTTTTGTAGTATTATTCCCAATGTAGTGAGGAACACTATTTCTTTGTGCGTACAGAGAGGATTTTACCACATAAAAGGGCAATCTAAATGTAGCCAGTCTCTCTTGAACTGCTTAAGTTGATTAAAACATTCTTAAATAAGTGATGCAAATATACTACAGCGTTATCATTATAAGTCTGTTATGTTTTCAATAATAGAACTGAATCGAAATTAAAATATGTACCTTTTTTTTACAATAAAGAAGAAATATAGACTTAGGGCTATGTTCTTTTGAATCATGAAAACATTTGAAAACTGTGGTTAAAATAAGCTTAAGTTTAGAAAAATCATCTCATTCATAAATACAAAAGAAAGCTCATTCATGTGTGCAACTCATTTTGCATTACCTGTTGATTCAAGATGTCCTCTTCCCCCCAACCCTCCAAAATCTATCCTTTTACCAAAAAAGAACATTTAAGGCATAAATTTACCTTTGGATTTACAATGCATTCTTTAAAAATCTTCCTAGAAGTACCAATCTGCTTTGATAGGCAGACCAGATTCTCCAAAGACCTGAGCCAATTTATTTAACAATATAAGAAACTCTAGGGAAAGGGGAGGGCAGGGCAGGGGTGAGAGCTGCTTCCACTGCAACCATCCAATACCTTGCTCCTGGGGAAGAGGATGCCGTGTTCCCATGATCTTTGAATCAACTATCTCAGATGATTTACACATGTGGAAATAGCCTTCACTGATTATACAATAGGTTATAATATTCTATGACAACTCTTTCCTAAAAGCTCATACATGTAAAGAAAGAATAGTAACTTAAGCAATGCTGAGTATTAAACATAATGTCAGAATTCCAAATTCAGGCTACTTAGAATTTCAGATTTTTACATGTACCTTTTCACTTATTTAAGCAGTTTTGACAATACTTCAATTAACACTGGCATACAAAGTGTCTGACCTTTGGTACATCTTATCCTCATGACAGCTTCAAAGCCAATCTTCCTAGTTAAATATCGCTTTAGTTCCTTCTGTAATTTCTCCACCAGAAGAGGATTGTGTTGATGATGGTAAGCTTGATAATAATGGACACTACCAGCAGAATACCTTGATATACATCCTAAAAAAAGTAAATTTATTTCATTTTTGGACTTAGAGTAATATAATATAAAGAACAATGTTTTAAAGTAAGAAAAAGATGCACATTTTTGCACATTTTTTTCAAGCATTAGGTTAACTATTGAAGTAGAATACATTTCTTTCCTAAAGAACAGATTTTTAAACACAATGAACTGGAAATATCATCAAGTACATTATTGACATTTATTGCTCCATCTTTTGATTGTGATGTTTTAGTTTTTACAATTTAAAATCTGTAATTGTAAAAACAAAGTTCATTACAACTTTACTATAGTTGTATACCTTTATTAATCAAGCAGAAAAGAAAGCAAACCAGTAGAACAGGGCTTCTCATGCATACATATAGTTTTATGCAACAGTTTTGATAAAGGATGACCATATTTTATTATAATCATCCCAGCGCAATCTACATCTTTTAACAAAGCATTCCTAAATGGCGAGCAAGAAGAATGTCTTACCTAATGAAGCCAAGTCAGAATACTGTCCACTAAGAAGAAACAAGTCAACTGCAACCTGCTGTCCTGAGCAATCCAAGGCCAATTTTTTATAGAAGTCAGTAGATGGTGTCAGAGGAACATCCTGGTAAAAGGCAAAATATGCACTTGAAGGGGTGTTTCACTCATGTTTATGCCACCAACAAAGCAATATTCATCAAAGCACTGAAGCAGCCGCATCCTCCCAAAGGTTTAGCACAGCCTTTTTGTACTAAATTTCTTCCATATGCTTGTGTATGCACTCAAGATGCTTTCACCAGGAATGCTGGGTAAAGGGAAGTTGCAGCGTGTGGTTGGTTGAAAAGTGATGTTTTGCTCACAGCCTTACTGTAAGGACAGCATTGTTCAAATATTGATTTACACTGGCTATTGCCTAATATTTAAAAATGTTAGTAATGTTCAAACTAACGCAAGGATTTTGTTACAAAATGAATTGAGTCTAGGTTTCCTAGTAGTCAAATTGAAAATGGCCATTTAGGCATTAGGGTCAATGGCCTGTTCAGTAGAGCAAATGAAATTAAATCATCTATAACAGCCTATATTTGTATTCATCCTGTAGAGATGTTCAAGAATTAGTTTGGTTAAGATATCAAGCTAAAACTGAGGAGACTGTGAGAGTTCTAGTCCTGCCTGAGACACAAAACCAGTTGGATGACTTTGAGCCAACCTCTCTCAGCCCTAGGAAGTTGGCAATGGCAAGCCGCTTCTGAAATCTTGCCAAGAAAACTACAGGGATTTGTCCAGACAGTCACAGAGTAAATGACTTGAAGGGTACACATGCACACCCCCAAAAACCACCTGTCTAAAAATAAATTCTACAGCTGAACTGCTCTACTTTTAGGAAGTATGCAGTCAAACTCTATCTCCCCGTAACTTAAATCCGTAATTCTTGTAGTGATACAGAACATGTTCTGCAAATAACCTTTTCAGATATGTGAATAGTGGTATTATATTTTCCCTTAGTTTTTTCCCCTCAGGACTAAGTATGCCTAGTGCCTTCAAATACATCTTCACACAACAGTTTCTGCTCTGCTGATCATTCTCATTGCCATGTTCTGAACCTGTTCCAGTCTCTCTGAATCTTTCTTAAATTATAAAACTCAGAATACTATCCAGAACTCAATGCTAAATCTGACCAAAGCAGAATAAAGGAGAACTATAGTTTCCTGTGGTTTAGAAGATATTCTTCTGTTGAAAAATTTGCATTTTTGCAGCCCCACTGCAGACTATAACTATTTTTAAAAAGAACTGTTACAATTAAAAAAAAAAGATTTTAAGAGTCACTTAAAAATCAGGCATAAATTTTGTTTTGCTAACCTTTGTGGATGCTTTTTGGTTAGGCTCTTCCCGTGGTTTGAGTGCACCTGCTCCTAAAGATGGAAGCTGAGTTTGGAAGACAGTAATCCGACCCCCAGTAGGTGACATAAGTTTAAAGGCAGCCTGTAGTGCAGGTCCCAAAGCACTTTGGGTTTCCAAAGATTTAATAAACATCTGAGGCAAAGTTCTCAATAAATCTTGAATCAGCTGAAAGAAATCAAATTTCCATCTTTTTATATGTTATTATTTATCAATTTTTATATTATCCAATATTTGAAGCCCACTCTGCAGATTAAAAAAACTGAAATAAAATCAATAGTAGTACTAAGTGAAAGTTTTTTGTCTAATGTTAAAAATTTATGTACCGATGTACCACCATTGGAAATACCATCCATTATTAGGGTTTCTCCAATGAGGAGACCTTAAATTAATCACTCAGCCGTTTGTTTATTTTGTTTACATGTAACAGCATCATCTCATCTGATAGAACTGAAAGCTTCAAAATTTCAGGTTCCAAGCTTATCAGTATAATAACTGATCAGATGCTTAGAGCTTTAAAAGTTAGTTATACAGAACAGAGGGTGAGAGTGTAGGTTACACAAATGAACCAGAAAGATCAGTAGCTGCCCTCTGACTGTCCTAATCTTGTGTAGATAACTCAGGCACCCTCTTGTCCAATTATGTGGAAAGAGTTTGTTTAGGTGGCTCTTGAGAAGTGGACTGGAGTTACTCTTCACACTGCTGCCTGCCATTTGTGATTTGTCCCATTATTAGGTAATGAACATTTTAACTGAAGTTATTTTGGTCTCAGGCCAAAATATGTTTTAGATATTATTACATGGAACAGGAAAATAATATTGAAAAGTCAATTGCTTAAAATATACACTGCTCAAAAAAATAAAAGGAACACTTAAACAACACAATGTAACTCCAAGGCAATCACACTTCTGTGAAATCAAACTGTCCACTCAGGTAGCAACACTGATTGACAATCAATTTCACATGCTGTTGTGCAAATGGAATAGACAACAGGTAGAAAGCATAGGCAGTTAGCAAGACATCCCCAATAAAGGAGTGGTTCTGCAGGTGGTGACCACAGACCACTTCTCAGTTCCTATGCTTTCTGGCTGATGGTTTGGTCACTTTTGAATGCCGGCGATGCTTTCACTCTAGTGGTAGCATGAGACGGAGTCTACAACCCACACAAGTGGCTCGGGTGGTGCAGCTCATCCAGGATGGCACATCAATACCAGCTGTGGCAAGGTTTGCTGTGTCTGTCAGTGTAGTGTCCAGAGCATGGAGGCGCTACCAGGAGACAGGCCAGTGTATCAGGAGACGTGGAGGAGGCCAGCGGGCCACAAATGTGCACATGGCTGCTCAAATGGTCAGAAACAGACTCCATGAGGGTGGTATGAGGGCCCGACGTCCACAGGTGGGGGTTGTGCTTACAGCCCAACACTGTGCAGGACGTTTGGCATTTGCCAGAGAACACCAAGGTTGGCAAATTCACCACTGGCGCCCTGTGCTCTTCACAGATGAAACCAGGTTCACACTGAGCACCTGTGGCAGAGGTGACAGGGTCTGGAGACGCTGTGGAGAAAGTTCTGCTGCCTGCAACATCCTCCAGCATGACCGGTTTGGCAGTGGGTCAGTAATGGTGAGGGGTGGCATTTCTTTAGGGGGCCGCACAGCCCTCCATATGCACGCCAGAGGTAGCCTGACTGCCATTCGGTACCGAGATGAGATCCTCAGACCCCTTGTGAGACCATATGCTGGTGCGGTTGACCCTGGATTCCTCCTAATGCAAGACAATGCTAGACCTCATGTGGCTGGAGTGTGTCAGCAGTTCCTGCAAGACAAAGGCATTGATACTATGGACTGGCCCGCCCGTTCCCCAGACCTGAATCCAATTGAGCACATCTGGGACATCATGTCCATCCACCAATGCCACATTGCACCACAGACTGTCCAGGAGTTGGGGGATGCTTTAGTCCACGTGTGGGAGGAGATCCCTGAGGAGACCATCTGCCACCTCATCAGGAGCATGCCCAGGCATTGTAGGGAGGTCATACAGGCATGTGGAGGCCACACACACTACTGAGCCTCATTTTGACTTGTTTTAAGGACATTACATCAAAGTTGGATCAGCCTGTAGTGTTTTTTTCCACTTTAATTTTGAGTCTAACTCCAAATCCAGACCTCCCTGGGTTGCTAAATTTGATTTCCATTGATAATTTTTGTGATTTTGTTGTCAGCACATTCAACTATGTAATGAACAAAATATTTAATAAGAATATTTCATTCATTCAGATCTAGGATGTCTTATTTTTGTGTTCCCTTTATTTTTTTGAGCAGTGTACTTTTGCTTATACTTACAACGTATAATATTCCTCTTACCTCTTTGCTTTCATTTAAATTTACTAATAAGTTTTCCGGCATGGGTATAAACACATCTACAAGATAGATAACAAAGTATTTAATTTATTATTTATCGTTGGATTTAATGACTGTTCAGTTATGATAGCCTTGGAAAGGCTGTTTTACAACCTATGAAGCCCTTCCACCCATGATAAAAATCAAGCTGCCTCCCCCCCACCCCCCAGTGACATGACTGCTTTTCAGGTGCTTGGCAACTGATTGCAGTAGTCCACAGTCATAGGACTATAATTCGCAAAGTTTTCTGCAGTTTCCAGCAAAAAGCGCCCATTCAGGAGAATGGATTTGCTTAATGACTGGCATAAAAACGGTAAACAATGGGTTCAGTAATGTCACAATTTACAACTGCAAGAACTTATAGCTAAAATTCCAGTCCCGTTTGTGGTTGTAAGTCAAGGACTACCTTAATACTTTCACCTGTTCTCCCCCCACCCCACAAAAATACAACCTTTTGAGGTGAGATAGACTAAAAGACTAGCCCATAGACACCCAGCCACCTTTTAATCACAGCTACCTGTGATTAAAACTCAGAGTACCCCATTTCTACTTCAAAAGCCCCCGATGAGATCCACACCCAACCTTCTGACATTCTGAAAGGGCCTGAAGCCTTGCTTCTGCCACATGGCCTAGTACCCTATGGGGGCAATCTTTCTGGACGTGGTTAACTGACTACAACCCCATCTTCCACCTACATGCATTTTGCTTCCTACCTCCCCATTTTTGTTAATTTTAACTAATTTAATGTTACTATTTATTGGTTGAATGTTTTTATTGGCTTTCAATTATTAAAGTCATCTTCAAGAAAAATAAGCGGCATGTGAGCTGAATGAATAAAGTAAAATAATTAATTTATTAATTAGGAAGCAAGAAGCAAGCAAGCAGGGTGTGGGGGAAAAAATACAGAGAAAAGTGACCTTTAAATTTCCCTCATCTCTCAGAATAAATCTAAGAGGGAAAAACCTTTACATTACCCCAAATACAAACTACTAGAGTCATGAGAGACATTGTACAAACTACAGAAATAACAGTATTTATTTCCTGGACCTATAGCCAGAAAGTGACTCTGAAATTGGGGTGGGGGGGGGACCCTTGAGAGCTGTGCGTGAAGTGCTTTGCTTCTTTGACATTTCCTATAATGAAAATGTGAGAAGACAGAATTTGTAAGTGAGCTAAGAGGTAGCCCTAAAACACCTATAGTAAATAAGACAACTATCATAAGGCTGTGTGTAGAAGAAAATCTGCAATGAACAAATTTAAATCCTAGGTTTTTTTCCCAAAAAAAACAAAAATTGAAAACAGCAGAGACCTTACTTTTCTTGAAGACTGACGCGCAGTCTTCAACCCGAATGACTGAGGCATATTCTACCTAGGAGCATTTTTCTAGCTGTATCTTTGACTAGAGGACATTTGCTCTTTTTCCTTTCTTGCTGTCCTAGTTTACAGTATGACTCAGAGTCATCTTTAATAGCAAACTGTGAAGATTTGTTATTTAACTGTTTTATTTCTCTTTGAAAACAGAAAATGTTTTGGATTAATGTTTCAGTTAAGGAGCATATGAGAAGTCATAAAGTATACTTCATAAATCTGGTATTCAGTATTACTTCTTCTTACCTTCAATATCTGAAATGATTAACATTTGAGGCTGTGAGAGACCTTCCTGGAGGCTATAGAAATGGATTGTGCTGTCAAATGTTATGAAGCCTATTTTTGTTCTAGTGTTCCCTGGGAGCCTGAAATGAAGTAGAGAAATTAAGCACCAGGCATCAAATACATAAAGTGTGCACATGTAAGTGTGCACATATTTTCATAAAACAACATTTCATGTAACATGTTAAATATAGGTAAATAAATTATTTTTCCATGAACTTGGTTCATTATTAAGTTTCAAAGTAGTGGAATAGAACTTTATTGTGACAATGATATGAAAAAAAAAGGAAAGACCGAGAATGGCCCAGGTGAGATATTCTGAAATGGAGAAAAAGCCTACGTTCATTACAGAAAAAGACATTTTGTTTCTTACAAACATTGCAAAATACAGAGTTCCTTAAGCAAATTATCCTTTCAGATTATGCACACATTTCCTAAAGAACGTATTCAGTTCAATAGTCCATCCATTTTTATTAAAAGATGAGCCTCAAATCACACTGTGAGTCATGCTACTTGGATTACCAATAATTCTAAAACGTCCATAAACTTTCATCATTGCAGGTTTGTGTAAATTTATGTTATCTGTATACTGATGTCATCATGCAATGAGCTAAACTCTTGTGCTATCCTGTTTTTCAATCCAGTGAACATTTCTTAATACCCACTCCTCAAATATTACAGTAAGTATAATTTTATACATTCTGCATTGACATACTCCAACCCAACTTAATGATGTTGTCATGGTGGACTCAGATTTGAGTTAGAGGAGGGAACAGACAATGAGCAGCCAGTGCCAGCTCCTGAAGTGCTGACAAACAACAAGCAGCCAACCCAGGTACCACCAGACCGACCGCTGCCTGAGCAAGCAAAGGAGGTAGGTCTATAACAGCACACACAGATGCTGTCACTCTCTGAAGATGAGAGTGCAGAATAACCTCCCTCCTCTCAACACAAGAGCTTGACAGGCTGCAGAGAGAATAGAACGTCTGTGCTCTTTGAGACTGCTCACACAGAAGGGGGCTCGCCCTACCATGAGCTGCACTGGGGTTGCTTCTATTAAAGGGAGCAGCAAGCATAAGCTGTTCCTTGGCGACAACCACCCTAACTCCCACTCCATGTGCCTTGACTTGTGAATCTTGCAACCCTATTTTTGGTCCTAAAATGGCTGACGAATCTGCTACATGCTTTGACCCGAGGACTCCACTGATACTCTCCTGTGTGTTGCTTTGATTTGAAACACTTCTAAAGCAAAACTGTTGAACTTCGGGGGGCGAGGGGGAGAGATGACACTTTATGCTGCAAATGC
Organism: Pseudonaja textilis; assembly: GCF_049901715.1. NCBI lineage: Eukaryota > Metazoa > Chordata > Lepidosauria > Squamata > Elapidae > Pseudonaja > Pseudonaja textilis. The sequence continues at coordinate 78,142,801 of NC_141991.1, forward strand.
ATCTTTTTCCAACTCTCATCTAGTAAACAGAACAAAATCACCCCTTTGTGTGTTTGTGTGTGCTTGGTCCAGGACTGGAGAGATATTAATTTTAAAGATTACATTGATAGATTGAAAAGATGCAAAGGACTCACAGATCTAAATTGTCCAACAAAGTCTTGCAGACAGTGTCTAAGTATCCTGTTTCTATTGCATTGTGTGACACATCAAATACAAAGAGGTACACAGGAGGCTGAGGTGGACGTAGCTGAAAAAACAAGACACAATTATAAACATTTAAATATCAATCTAGGGCTGCTGACTTTTTTACTTGGCTGTAAAGCAGTCTGTATTTTTAATACCATAAATATAATGCACTTTTACAAATTATAATCCATGTTTGATGAATTCTCTATTGTGAAAATGAGAAGTTTTCATTGTAGCAAGTTTACCGAGCTCTGCTTTGTAACTCGTGTTACAAAATGGAAGAAAAATCATAGTATGCACACCACACATTTTTCAAAAACAGCCAATGGTAGTATAGTGGATTCAGAGATTTAGAGAACTGAGAACCACTATGACATAAAAAGATATATTTATTGTAAATAAGAGTCAATATTTCTTTCAAATCTTGGACAGTGTGGATGGAGGTCAAGGTGCTAGATTAGAAGCAGAGAGATCTAATTTTTGGTCCTCCTTAATCACAGAAGTTGGTGGAGTCTGAAAGAAGGTAATGACAAACTACTCCCAAATTTTTGGGAGTACATGAACCTGTAGACTGACTTGAAAGATGTTTCTCCAATGAAAGATACCCTTTTCTCTGGTGCAATATAAGATCAATAAGCTTTCCTAGAAGTACATAAGCATCAACAACAAAAAAGGGAAAACGAGATAACTAAACTCATGGAATAAGACACAGAATTCCATAGAGCTCGATTTGTTTCATAAGCAAGAGCACACTCCTTGACTTTTGTTTTTTTCTAATAATCCTTCACAGTATGTGAAAGGGTGCTTTTGGAAATTTGGAAACTTAAGAGCAGTTTTTAATACAGAAGGAAGATGCTCATGAAGAGCTTGAGAATCCAACCAACTACTTGAAAGTTCTAAGATGTAGCAAAGTTCTCTAAGATGTATGGTACAAATTACATCCAGTCGCTATCATCATATCCAGTACCTCTGTCTATTTTTTCTATAACAGCTATGCAAGAATGGATAAATGAAAGTCAAATAAAAGAAGGAAAATGTTGAGATACAGTAGTTCTGCACAAATTGTGTTTATTATGACTACGCAGTGTATAAGATTGGGAAGGGAGGGAGGGAGGGGAGGAATGAAGAGAAAGAAAGTTGGGGAGGGAGATCTTACCATGTATTCAGAAGGAGCCATAAACTCAATAGTGGCATTTTGTACTTCAGGTCTTTTATGAGGTTCTCCATAAACTCTTGTCACAGGATTATACATAAACTCTTCAGGTACTATAGGAGGAAAAATACATTTTATAAACCAGTGTAACTCTCAAGGTTTACAATATTTTATATAATATTTTACAGCCTAATAGTCTTTTAAAGAAATATTTATTCCCATAATATGTTCAATTACCTAAAAGCAGCAAGAGATTGATGTCATAAATGTATCTTACTGGAATTAAATAGCTTATGTGTATGTATACATGTGTACACTTAAGAACTTATCATGAAGTCAACTGATTATTGGATTTAAACTCATTTAAAAAACTCACCATCATTCACTCTGTAGCACAAGTTGCATTTCCATCTCCTTTGATCAAGGAAGCTGACAAAAGGATTGATATACGTTCTACAGCTACGACATCTCACAATTGTACTAGAGGTTACTACAGGCAATTGCTGAAAAGAAGAATGTTTAAGTCATTTGTTTAAGAACATTTGTCATCAAGTCATGTACCAGTGGGAGACATGGCTTTGCAGTTTTCATATTTGCAGACAACATTGAAATATTCATCTGATAAAGGAATCAGGTCTTATTTTGAAAAAAACTGATTTTTTATAAAATATCTTACACTATCAATAAATGCTAAATTACTTGGACTTGGACACTTAACATGTGTTAAGTGCAACACACTTAACAATATATGTTTATCCAGAAGATGAGAACAACCTATATAAAATGTTGTATGTTGTATTCAAGCAGACAGTTATGTAAAAAAGAAATATATTATGAGGAGACAAGATAGACTGTTTAATTTGTAAGAACTGATGTCCCATTTCCCACAAGGTTATTCCCTAGCCTAGTAACTCTTTATTATTTGCAAATACAACCATCACAACAGATTAAAACCAGGGAAGAAAAGATACTAAGATGCTCTTAGCTTTGATTAAATATTATCTATTGAAATGCCTTAAAAGTTAAACATAAAAAACTGAAAGCTTCAATATCGCTAATCAATCTTTAGTTCAATCTGTGTAAAATTTCATCACTGTTGCAGCACTGCGCATTCATACATGCAGTTAAATAAAATATATTTAAAATACCATATGCTGTTGTAACTGGACTCTGAAAAGGCAATTTATACAAAATTCTATTTTTGGTAAAGTCATCTCATCTGAATTTCTTCTAATTTGTAATTCTTCTCCTGGTTAAAGGATTTAATTTCTTTAAATAACTTGTAGTATACCCAAATCGATAAACTAAAATTCCTAAAATTTAGAAGAATTATCCAAAAACAATCCTAGATTTTAGAATTTTTATTTGTAGAAACTGCTACAGCCAGAATTAACCATCATGTTAATTGGCCATCATGACAGATTACATAAATCAAAGAAAATTCGTGGAATTCATCTCCGAGACAATTATGGATAATACATGCATGCAGAATATTATTATTATCTAGAACAATGTTTTCAAATTTGGCAACTTTAAGATGTGTGGATTTCAACTCCCAGAATTCTGGAAATTTGCTGCAGCCTGGAAATTTGGGGAGTTGAGTGCCATACTTCTCATATTATGAAGAATATTAACTAGAGTGATTTGAATACAGATTTCAACACCCTAACATTCTCAAACATTAAATAACATACCGATAAATCTTTGAAAGGGTGAAGTAGAAGCCCCAAGGGAAGTTTGGCTTTATTCAGTAAGGCCTGAGTCTGAGGAATGTTTGTCAAAGTACACCGGAACAACCTATATGGAAAACCAAAGGATTAAAGAACGAATTACATGTATCAACCTTCCTGATCTCCACAATCAGTTATTACTTTTCTCTCTCTTCATTTTGAAGAAAATTAAGCAGCATTCAGTTTAGGAAAAAAAACTATAACAAATGCAAAATTTTAAATAAGTTTGTAGGATTGCATGAAAGTGCTGCAGCAGTATTTTTTTTCCTAGCATTTTTTTGCAAGTGCAGGATCACTCCGCCACCCACCCCTTTCTTTCTTTTTTTATCAATCAAAAGCCAACCAATTTGGTTGCAACAGGAATTGACTGACTAATTTGTCACCTGAGCTTGACATCATGGGCTAAGTGTGTGACTAGTCCAAAGTCAGCTTTCATGCCTAAGGCACAACTAGAACTCACAGTCCCTTGGTCTGTAGCCTAGTGCTTTAATTGCTAAACCAAACTGGTCTCCTGCTACAGCCATATATTAATAGCAATAGCATTTAGCCTTATATACCATTTCACAGTGCTTTACAGCCCTCTCTAAGCAGTTTACAAAGTCAGCATATTTGCCCCCAACAATCTGAGTCCTCATTTTACCGACCTCAGAAGAATGGAAGGCTGAGTCAACCTTGAGCCTGGTGAGATTTGAACTGCAAAATTGCAGGCAGCCAGCAGTCAGCAGAAGTAGCCTGCAGTACTGCATTCTAACCACTGCGCCACCGTGGCTCTTAACTTGTAAAGTAAGTAGATACCCTGCCCAAATTACAAAGGAAACATTAGAAATATCACACTTTGAAAAATACACTTCTCGGTCAATCTTTTATTTATACTATTTATTCACCACCAGAATCCAAAATCGCCTTTGCATACTGCTGGTTTTTTATATCTACAGTACAGCCTTAGAACTAACAGGATATTTCTGAAGCTATAGTTCAGATCCATATATAATTTGAATATTCAAAACCAAACCCAAATCAATAACAGAAACATGAGGGGTAAAGTTGGGAATTGAGGAGGAACAGATGGAGGAAATAGCAAGTTGACCTCAGGTTTTCATTGCTTCGAGCAAAATATTTTCTCACTGAGAAAAAGTATGAACCCAATGCTTAGCTCTGACAAGCCTTCATAAATTGTTAACCAAGCATTAATTATGTTCATAAAAATATAATCTAAAGAATAATTGATGAATTGGATTCATATATATGATCATGTATATATTAAGCATACAAGAATGAATAATTTCTATAATATTTATGTTGATGGTCATAGTCGCTTGGGTGGGCCATCCATAAATCTGTAAATAAAGGTGTTTGCAATTTTTGCAATTTGGGGAGAATACAGTTTATACAATATTTAAGTTTTTTTAAAAAAGAACAGTTACTATCAAGCATCAAAACAAGATTCCTTATATGATTTCAGAATCTACTTTACTGAATGCATTTAACTTCCAAATGTTTAAGTATGTTTACATTTCTCAAAACTTAAAGGTGCATTAGCAATGTACTCAAATATAGAAAAAGTGCAGATAATCTTTTTTACCCAATATTCATTTTACTTCATTAAATCATTAAAACCCACAGCCCAGTGAATGTTAACAACAGCTTTATTTTGATTCAAGCAATTCAATTCCAAAGTTATGATGGTAAATTGGGTATTCACCTGATTGCAAGGGCATAATTTTTATGCACCCAGATAAAGCGCAAAGCTTTTGCCTCCTTATCAGCATTGTAGAAATTGTCTTCTCAAACTATTTGAGCTATGAAATTGTTCTGAAGCACTGCCTTGTGCAACTGACATTTCAGCAGAACATAACTACACAGCTGAAAAATACTGCTGTATTGTAGACTTTAATTGCAAAATAGTGGGATAATACAGAACAGATAGTTCTTGACTTACAACTATAATGGAACCTGCCAATTCCTGTCAAATGTTGTGATGGTCGTAAATCAGGTCACTCAGATAACCAATCTGATTTTTTGTGATGTTTAAGTGAATGTGGCAGCTGTAAAATGAATGCTGCAGTCATCAAGCAAACCCAAGTAACTTCTGGTTTTGAGAAAACTGTCATATAACATGATCCATAGGACCACAGCATGCTGCAAACAATTGTAAATGCAGCTGTGCTGCCAAGTGCAACCATGTGACCTGGGGGGGGAAGGGAGAAGAAACCGCCAAAACTTTGGAACAAGATCATAATTCCCCCTTTTCAGGTAGGTTGCAACTAAGTTGAAGACTACCTGAATACAAATTTAAACCTCAATATCATAACCATCGTATAAAATTTTATCTATTTGAAAATTATTCAAACAACTCACAAGTTTAATTAGCACACCTCATCACAACCGAGCCAAATAAAGTCAACACATTTTGCTATCTTTCCTGTTTATCCATGAACATAAGAAATGATAACTGTTTCTTTACAATCTCTCCCTGCTCTCATATTTGAAAAAGGAGATCATGACAGCTTTTTAATTTTTATTTCAGCTTATAGGACCCAATCTCAAATTCTGCTGTTAAGTCTATCATTTTAATAACTGTAACTTTCTTACAAAAAGTATTCAGGTTATATATTTGTTATATATAAATAGAAAGAACCATGTTAGCCTATATTTTTCCTTTACATAGATTAGTTAGAACCATTGAAAACATTGGAATTTTATTCACCACTGATAATTTTTTTATTAAGAATTGTATTTTATCAAGAGGTGTGGCAGACATCTAAGTAATGATATAGGATATATAAATCTAATTAAAACCTAACATTATGGTATCATCTTGTTGATGGACTAAAATTACTTTCTCAGCCTGTTTTTATATACCAGAAAAAAATGTGGCATTTTAAAAAACCCAGAAAGACATTAGGGAGAACCCTCAGAATAATAGAAATTGAAGAGATTGATTCTTTTACGAGCAGTATCAATTAACCTTACTCGGGATTGCAGTTGAGCTTCTGAATATCTTGATGCAAATTGGGAATGGGTGCTTGCAAGGGGGTTGCAGGAAGAATATTTCTCTCTTGAAGAAGGTTGATAGGTCTTAATCCTTCAGGCTGAAGACTTAGTCCACCCATAGATGCAGCTAAGGTATTTGCTCCCAAGCCAGGCTGCATCTAAGAATAATAATAATAATAAAAATAAAAATTTAACCTTTATGAAAGACATTTAAATCCATAGACACCATGAAGGATGGTATGGTTAATATTAGATGTAAATTCATAATTCATAAAGCACTTATAGTAGTTTATTTACAGGTCGTCCTCAATTACAACCATTTGTTTACTGACTATTCAAAGTTACAGTGGCACTGAAAAGTGTCTTATGACCAGTTTTCACACTTAATGACTGTTGCAGCATCCTCAGTCATGTGAACAAAATTGGGAAGCTTGGCAATTGGCATGTGTTTCTGATGGTTGCAATTTCCCCAGATCATGTAATCACCTGTAACCTTCCCAGCTGGCTTTCAACAAGCAAGGTCAATGGAGGAAGCCAAATTCACTTAATGACCAGGTTGCAGTGATTTGCTCAACAACTATAGCAAAAAGATTGTAAAATGGGACAAAACTCACTTAACAACTATCTTGCTTAGCAACAAAAATGTTGGGCTCAATTGTGATCATAAGTTGAGGATTACCTGTATTTTATTATAAACAAGTTCACCATCCTATTAGCACTAAAAACTAATCTAGATATAAAAGTCCATATTTATTTTTTAATATATTCCAGTAATATTAGTTATTTGCATTTCTATCCTGTTTTCCTTGTGCAAGCATGCATGGGAAAACATCCTCATTTTATCTGAATAATAAAGTAAGTAGGTTGTGTAGAATTCAAAATTATCCACTTATCTATAATTATCATACATTGATAATTCCAGTCCAAGTCCAACATATTAAATACTGCACTATACGAACACTAAATTAAAAAATAAAGTATATTGAACTATGCAGTATTATTATGTAGACAACACTGATTATTAAAAAAACTGAAGGAAATAATGAAGGTGAAATGCATTTTTTCAATTTCATAATGAATTATTAATAACTAAGAAGAGTATTGCAAGAGGGATGAGGTAATTTTGAAATCTCTATAAGGATCACATTAAGAGGAGAATCTAGCCGATTAAACATGTGTCTATAAAGCACAAATTTGAATGAGAGGGTGGAGCTCACTTGAGTGGGAAAATGTAACACCTGGCGCTTAACTCAAATTAGAGGCATATCTCCCCTTCCACTATGTCTACAACAGCAGAAAATATTTAGCAATAATAGTTTAATACTGCTGAGCTAGTCTTACTCATCAACTTAGTTGGTTTTAACACGTTTCTCCCTCGAATTTGGGTGGGGGGAGACAGAAAGGACAGAAATGTAAGAGAAACTTTTAAGATAGGAAAACTAAAAACAGTTTTTTTCATATAACAAACGCTCTTTTTGTATACCAGCCAGTACTAATCTAGCTATAACTAGGAACTGATTAGTCAAGAAAATCAGAAACATCATGTAGGCAAACAACTCCAACCCCTTGTTGTAGATAGGAATCCAATTCAGAATATCCCTGATGACTGTCTAGCCTCTACTTGAACACATCTAATGAACAGGAATCCACCAAATCTGGATAATTGGTTCCAGAGTCAAACTATTGTCACTGTTAGGATTCCCCCCCAAATATTCAATTTTAATTTACATTTTTGTAACTTTATACATAGCTTCCAAGTGTGCTCCTTCTAGAGGAATACAATTCTATCCAGAGCCAGGATCAAATTACAGGTCCTGTTTGTTTGGGTAGCATTTAGCATGTAGATTCTTGATATCTTGCAAATCAATCAAGACTGACTTATAAGTATGGTGTGTGATATTTCATGAATATGTTTGGTCTTGATGAAAATGCACATCATGATACAAGCAGTCCTCAATTTATGACCATAATGGAGCCCAAAATTTATGTTGCTAAGCAGGATAGTTGTTAAGGGAGTTTTGCTGCATTTTACAACCTTTTTTGCCATAGTTGTTAAGTGAATCATTACAGCTGTTAAGTTAGTAGCCTGTTTGTTACAAATATGAGTCAGTTGTAAGCGTCTGAATTTTGGTCACGTGACCTTGGGGGTGCTGCAACAGTCATAAGTGTAAAAAACAGTCATAAGTCACATTTTTCTTTTCTTTACCACTGAAATTTACAGTTACTACACTTCTTCTTGGAAGAAACTGAGAATCTCCAGAGAGTTTCCCTCCATACTATATCTAATTATTAGTGTGCTCTTTCATTGAACCAAATGCCTATATGTTCAGAAATCTTACCCTTAGACTATAACAAACTAAATTTAGGGAAACTCCAATTTGTTTATAATTTTTGATTTGCATACCTTAATAAGGAATCTAATACGGAATCTAGCACATTCTTCACTTCTAAATTATTCCTCAGGAACCATTAATTTAAACCTTTTAATGTTCTGTTCATATATATTATATATGTTTCAAAAGCAGATTTCCACTTATACAATTTAAATATCTTTTCCCTCTTCTCTCTATATAAAATAAATGGTAGACATATTGGCTACCAGGAAAAGAGTGATTGGCTGCCAGTTCTACCCATTCCACTATTAAAAAGTCTTTCTAGATCAGGGATCTCCAAACTTGGCAACTTTGACACTTGTGGACTTCAACCCCCAGAATTCTCCAGCCAGCATGGCTGGCTGAGGAATTCTGGGAGTTGAAGTCCACAAGTCTCAAAGTTGCCAAGTTTGGAGACCTCTGTTCTTGATACAAGTCTATGTATCCATCCAATGTCTTGTCTACTGAGTTTCTTGTCTAAGAAATACAACTTTAACAAGCAAGAACTTCTATATTTCATTGTAGCACTGAAAACAAGATTTATAGATAATTTATATTTTTTTTAAAATTGGATCTACCACCTCAAAAGGCTTTTTATCAATATCAGGTCTAACATTTGAGCTCTTTAATTATGAAAGAACAACTTCTACAAGGTCAACAAAGACTTTGTAGAACCTAGAAATATCATGAATAAAACTGAGAAGGATTTACCTGAGGGAATTGCTGAGGTCCTGGATAATGCATTCTTGGTCCTCCAGGTAGAGAAGCATTTTGGTAGCCTGGGGGCAAGCTAGGATAAGCAGTCCCAACATGTTTGTTCACTTTAGTATTTTGAGGAGCAGAATTGTGTGGGGTTGCTGAAAGAGTAAATACACCAAATGGTAAATAATCTTAAGATTTGTGGCCACTTTTAGTGATATACAGTATTTAGTTATATAGCATTACTCTACAAATAAATAAAAAGTGGTGTGTTTACGTAACTTCTAAATTTAGTTCCCCCTCTCCCGCCCCTGGCAATAATAGCTCCCCTAGTATTGCTAACTTAAATCATAAATCAATTGGCTGCCTGAATAAAGCTTCAGTTTAAGATATGTTTCTGCTTCGGAGATCCTTAAGTATGCTCAGTCTTCACACTAATAAATACACTTATGTCACCATATTCTCTTTTTGTTTTCATTAAACGTTGTGCCTTTTCTAGTCACAGCTTTTGAATGGGTTTAAGTTACAAATGGAATTCTCATATTTGAACAAAAATCTAGTTATTATACTGTAATATTTATTTACAAGTCTGACATGTGGCACCAATCCAAAAGAACTCTGAATGGCTTACATTGCTCTCTTTCAATAAAAAAAGTCTTCTCTTCCAGTGAAGACTTGGTATAGTATTCATAACCAGTGGTGGGATTCAAATTTTTTTACTACCGGTTCTGTGGGTGTGGCTTGGTGGGCGTGGCAAGGGAAGGATACTGTAAAATCTTCAGTCAGGGGTGGTATTTGCCAGTTCTCCAAACTACTCAAAATTTCCGCTACTGGTTCTCCAAAACTGGTCAGAACCTACTGAATACCACCTCTGTTCATAACTTTAAAAAGAAATTTTTATCACAGAAACAGGAATAGATCACTGTAACAAAAACCAGATTACAGCAAGAAGCAGTTGTTGAAAAAAAAATTGATTTTATTCAATTTAACTTTCTTTTTCATATGATTAAGAACAGATACTTGAATAACATATAGATAGTCATTCCCAACAGTAATTGGGACTGGGAACTCCAATGCTAAGTAAAACACAAGATCATGTGATTGTGCTGACTTATGTCAGCAGTCCCAAATGCCGTTGCTATGTGAATCCTGTTTGGCTGCAGCATTCCAAGGTCACTTTGCCATTTGCTATTAACTTTCCCATTGACTTTGCTTGTCAGAAGCCGGCAGCAAAGGTTGCAAACAATGGTGATATAACAATGGGCGACGGTGATGTTGTAATTACAAGCTTGATGACCATGATGTCCAATAAAACACATTATTACACTATCTGGAGGACTACTTCAAAAGCTACTAATGGAAATTTGGGGACAACGTCATGAAGAAATAGATGGAACTAATTGGGCCAAACACTATTTCTAGTTATTTCTCTTGGCAATATTTCAATTAACAGATGATGCTTAACTTGGGATTTCAGATACAAGAGACTTTTTTTTTGCTAGGACTTCACCTGTATTTTATGGTCAAAGTTCAATATTTTTGAAGTATTCCAGCCAATGCTCAAATCTCCAGATTCGCTATCATCATATATTTTGCACATGCATTAGCTTTCTTTAGTACATGATTCTGTACAAAATGGTGTTGGCATTGTTTTTAATCTAGGAATGCTGGTAACATTCTACGTTGCATCACAGAGTGCTCAAGCATGTAGTTCCACCAGCAAGCAGAAAAATTGTGGTTAGAAATAGAGAAAATAAATTTTAATCACACATTTAAAAATAGACTTCTTAGGTAACTTGGAGTGACAACTGCCTATGTTTAGGAAAAGTGCAGCAAACTGGGTCCAATATTCACAAAGCAACAGGAAAGCTAAACAACTATGTCCTGCAGTGTGATGCAAGCTAATCGCTTGAAGAGGAGCCAGAAAGTGAAAATAAAAACAGCAGCTAATGCACCTGGCAAAACCACACGAATCCAAATTTCCATATCAGCAATGGCATTTCATCAACACCATGGAACTTAGAACCTTTTGTGATGGTTTTGAACACTGAACTAAGGAAAAATGCATATAAAACCATGCAGTATGAATGTTTTATACAGTCCAAATAACAGACCTTCAAGCAAGGAGACAGTTTGCTGCCATTTTATATAAACACAAATGGATTGCAAAAGTTGTTATAAAAGGCATGTCATGTTGTCCAAGATTGTTGGAAGAACCAGTGTAATTCAGAGGACATGACTTACTTTCACTTTTTCCAGATTAGTGTTTCAGCCCCTCAATGCCCAAAGCTTGAGCATATCAGAATCAGGTGCTGAACGTATCACCTGAACATACTGAAGATTTCCTAACTCTTGACAATGAAGAGCCATTCATTAGAAAAATATGAAGAGCCATTCATTAGAAAAATATCAAGCACAAAAGATGATTCAAATACACTTTATTGCCCTGAAACACAGCCAGCCTGTGAACCAGTGGATCATTCTTGCAACCAAAAACTGTAAGGGTTGTGGTAGTGGATAAATTAGATAAAGATCATAAAATGGGGCAAAACTCAACAAATGTCTCATTTAGTAACAAAAATTTGGAGTCCAATTGTGGATGTAAGATGAAGACTACCTGTAATGTCTTTCACTGAGTTTCTGTCTGATCATGAAACTGCTTTTTCATTAAACTGAGGCAAGAAAGGTCCAAAAATGGAGCAAAATTCACTTAACAAATGTCTCACTTAACAACAGAAATTTTGAACTCAATTGTGGTCGTAAGCTGAGGACTACCTGTATACCCTCCTCTCCAAGGTCATTAAACCAAAAGTGATCCATTCAATATATATTTTTATTGCTATTTATAAGAATCTAGAACAGTGATGGTGAAAAAACCTGTAAGTACTGTATTTGACTTCAGAGATCACTGAGGTAGAAACCCCACGATTATGAGCTTGTTTCTTAAAATAATTCATTTTTAGTATAAATTAAAGTGAGATAGAAAAATATTTGTAAATTTTAGAACTGAGGAACACCTTCCAAAAATGCAGAGTTAACTGAACTGGAGCTGGTCTGGTTTCCAATATCACAAGTATTTATCTTCTTCTTTGGTTCTAAGAGTATTTTTGTTCTAAAGTAATATTACTCTGAAAAATTTGATCTTCATTATTCTGCTTCATATTTACCTTTCAAAAATGAAACATAAAACTGCATCTCTGATTACTAATACCTATTCACACACTGTAGAAAGACTACTCAGATTGTATCAACAAGAATAGAGCTCTCTTAGTAAAAAATGAAAATTTCAGAACTTTTCTAAGTAATGAGTAAATAAATCACAATTTAAACAAGCTGCCCCCATTAGTGATTTAAATCTAATATACCAAGAATTACACATACCTAACAATTATTGTAAGGTGTAATTTCTGTAGGTCTGGAACATATGTTGGTTTTTATTAAGATATAACCAGCATGACAAAAGTTAAACCAAGTGATTTTAGACCTAAACATTCTGCAAGACATTTCATTTTACACTACACCCCAAATCTTCTTACAAAAACCCAACTAAGGATGAGTCATGCAGGAGCAACTTCTTTAATTTAAAGAAAATGGACATTTTTTATTAATAGGCAACCAAAGAAAAAATGTTTTAGGTTCAATGTTTCTAATGGATAAATTTCAAAATTGTTTTGCTTTGTTGATAGTAACCTGGCATTTTCATTGTTAACTAGTTATAGTTGCAACTTTATCTTGAGGGTTTAAACAAATCAATTACATCCTGTTTAAACACACATTTCACATCTGGATTAAAACCAGACTTTATAGTGCTGCTGAGTAAAATATTAGAATATTGCTAAATGTCTGTTAAATTGCTGCAGGGGTCCATATCACTTTTAAGGCACAGTTATACATAATTTATAAATATATATTCTATTTTCAATTCCAGGAAGTACATTTCTTCTATACAAAAATAGCTCATATTTTGTGTGTGTGGCTGTTTTGAAACAGTATATGTTACAATATACTATAGAAACAATTCCCCATTTAATTTACCTTTGATCAATGGAAATGGAAGAAAGACTATCTTACCCAGGAAACCACCTCCTTCTATTGCATCATAATTGTTCTGGACTGATAGTCCATCATTAGCAGGGCATGTAGTATCACCTATTAACAAAATAATCTGTTAAAATATGTAACATCACAGCTGATATCATAGATTGTAAATGATTATTTATGGCTTAGCATTATATGTAAATAGGACCATTTTGACCTATTCAATATATTATGGTTAAAGTAAATTGGCTCAGTAAAATATATGAACCCAGTCCTTGCTTATCAAGTTAAAAAAACTTGTTCCATAAAAATGCTATGTTATACTACACTATTTATTTGTTTTCAGCTGTTAATAGGATCCCTTTTCTCCTAAATAAAGTATCAATACTGGAATACACAAATAATCATATTCAACTACCTTATATAATTCAGGTTACATAATTCATATTTTTGCTCCTAACTGGCTAAAAGCAACTTCCTCTAAGAACCGCATTAATGCTTACCTTCTTGCATACTTGCTGAGTTCTGTACAGCCTGGGACATAGTGCTTGTTGGGGGAGGAGCTAATGGGGGAGGAGAAGGATGTGTATAAGCTGGACTTCCAACTGCAGAAGGTCCTAAAGGAGGTTGAACTGGCAAATAAATGAACTGATTAGCTGGTAGTGGAACAGTACAAGAACCTAAGCAGAACTTAAACCTAACACAGTGTCTCAATGAATTTATTCTGATACAGAATCTGTTCATTTCTTAGCACCATAGCAATAGCACTTAGACCAAGGGTCTTCAAACTTTTGTTTAAGACTTATGGACTTCAACTCCCAGAATTCCTGAGCTAACAAGACTGGAGGAGGAATTCTGGGAGTTGAAGTCCACAAGTCTTAAACTTACCAAGTTTGAAGAGCCCTGACTTAGACTTATATACCACTTCACAGTGCTTTACAGCTCTGTCTAAGAGGTTTACGGAGTCAGCATATTGCCAACAATCTGGGTCCTCATTTTTCCCGACCTCAGAAGGATGGAAGGCTGAGTCAACCTTGAGCCTGGTGAGATTCAAACTGCCAAATTGCAGGCAGCTGGCAGTCAGCAGAAGTAACCTGCAGTACTGCATTCTAACCATTGCACCACAAGGATGGGCATTATGGTCCCTTTATGACCTATGGACTTCAACTCCCAGAATTCCTGAGCCCACCACTGTGTTAAAGTCCGCAGATCGTAAAGGGGCCATAGCTGCCCACCCCTGTCTTACAGTTTAGTACTAGGTATAAACCAAATCATTATTGCAGATTTTGGGTAAAAAAAATACAGTAATTTAATTTTAATGTTATACATAAGCAAAATCATATATCCTTCCGATTGCAATCATCCCATGAGAAGTTACTGACAAAGACTGAACATATTACTAGAGAATCATACAGTGTATTTTTACAGCTAAAGATGATTAGGATTCCAATTCCCTTAAATACTACAATATAGTGACTCACATACAGTTGTTCTATGCAAATATATGTTCTATGCAGGTGTATTAGACCATTTTATAGACAGAGACAAGAAGTACAGAACATTCAACAAGAACTGAGTTCAGCAATACAGGCCAATATATTCATTCTACAGCAGGGATAGAATGTTCTCTAGATCTACCCTTTTTCTCATCACCACATCAGCATTACTTATCTGTGCCAAGACAGAATCAATACAGGTAGTCCTCGACTTACAACAGTTCATTTATAGACTGTTCAAAGTTATAATGGCACTTAAAAGTATGACTTACGACCATTTTTCAGAGTTATGACCTTTGCAGCTTCCCTGTGATCATGTGATCATAATTCAGACACTGGGCAACCAGTTCATACTTATGACCGTTGCTGGGTCCCAAGGTCATATGATCACCTTTTGTGACCTTCTGTCAAGCAAAGTCAATGGGGAAACCAGATTCACTTAACAATCTGGTAACTTATCAGCTGCAGTGATTCACGTAACAACTGTGGCAAGAAAGGTTGTATAATGGGGCAAAATTCACTTTAAAATGCCTCACTTAACAGAAACTTCAGGCTTGTGGTCGTAAGTCGAGGACTAACCGTATTTGTAAGTTCATATTACAACTACATCTATATATTATATTCTACAATGCCACCCAGTTCTACGATTAACTTCTTAGCCCCCAGAACTATCAAAGAGCTGAAAATTCACTAAACAACAAATCAGCAGGCAACTAATGACTTACATTAAACATTGCTAATTAAATAGAACAGTATTGCTAATTAGGGTTTGAAATTTTGTTTACTCTACAGGACTGAGGAATCTGCAACCCTCCAGATATAATATTCTTTCTCTTTGGCTATGCTAGCTGATGCTGCTAAATACTGTAATTGAATTACAACTTGCAGTACCATCAGCCAGCATAGCATTTGAAAGAGGCTAAACTGGTTTTCCAACTCTGACATGAAAGGGGAATCCCTCTGACACAGATTTGTGGAATCACAGAAGTTGTAGAGAAGGAGGCGGCTGAGGGAATCCCGTTATTTTAGTACAAGGTCACTTATACAATCTTCAGTTTTACATTAGTAAACTTATCATGAATACCTTGGATGAAAAATATCTAGGATTTTTCCCTATATCAGATATAATGATATAGTCTGAGAACTGCTTCTTTTTTCTTACCTTGCCTTGTATAGGTGTTTTGAACTGGAGGACCTCCAGCAGAAAAAACATAATGATAGTTTGTGGGCAAATTTGTATTCCCTGATGGCAACAACGACGAAGTTACTGTGTGAGCAAAATGATTTGGTTGAGATACTAGATTAGGTTGAGTCAAAGGATTCTGCACATATTGCCAGTTTGAATTAGCTGAGAGCTTATTTCCAGAATAAAAACTACCATCAGAAGTTGATACAGCAGTTGAGTTCTGCAACGAAGAAGGCATTGGGGCAACAGGACTTGGCTGTGATGCTGTCAGAGAAGATCCCATTGGGGTTCTATTAAAAGTCTGACCAGAAGGTATATTCCAAGATGTACCATGGCTATATTGTCCAGAGGTGGCATGCAGAGGATTCTTTGTTGCAATTTGCTGAGTATACATATTTGGGATCAAAGAGTTATGTCCCTGTCCATCTGATAAATGTGATGAATTCATCAATGAGCCTGGCACAGGACCTAGAGGAAGACATTTTCAATTAATAAATGAGAAACATTTTTGTTGAGAAACCTCAGGTTATTTCAGTAATTGAAATAAAGCAAATAAGGGCATCCACTAATTTTATTTGGCTTTACAAACTGTCAAATTACTCAGAAATCCCATAGCTTTATTACGCTCTGTAATACCATGATAAAAGATCAAGATACTTAAGATGTGTAAGTGAATCCCGACAACTCCACAACTGTACAAACCCTCTCTTTAGCAATGGCTTAAAACAAGTCATAGGGAACTGCTGGAGAAGAAAAAAAAAATTCCAAATGAAGCATAAGCTACCCATGAGAACCATCAACCTCAGCATTACAGTAAATTATATAATTTTTAAAAGGATGGATTTTTGTCAACAGAATAACCATTACCTGAAAATAGAGAACAATTAACTGCACATAGTAGGGAAAGCTGGAGGCGTGATGGTGTTACAAGACCTCAGGGAAGGGACTGACAGAAAGATATACACCAGCCACCTTCGTTGCTGTACCCAACTAGGTATATTTTTCAACAGCATGTGCTATTATTATAGCCATAGGAATTCTATATTTTATTAAAAGAATAACAAAAAAGTGGTTGTCAATAAAAAGTAACAAAAAGTAATATTTTTCTCCAAAAGAAGAAAATAAATATTAATGTGGAAGGTGAGACTAACAGGATGGGAATGTTTTCCCACATAAAGGGGGGGGGGGAGGAGAGAACCCCTCCCAAATTGTTCCTTATTTGTCACAAGTTATACAAACTCAGCCAGGATCAAGTTCATTTATTTCAATCTTATATACTGTATTTTAATAATGTTCTATACTTGAACATAAACATTTAAAAGACCATCTTTAGCTTGATCTCTTTTTCTATCTTAATACTTTTATATGTTTCATTCTGATTTTAAATCCAAGTTATTTGAAAAGCTGCTCTGGATCCTCAAATGAAGTCTGCTAAAAACTATTCAACTATTCAAATCATGTGCATGTCTTCAATGCTGTATAAACAATTTATATAGCAAGCTCTGGATGATAACCAGATAAAATTAATAACAAGACTGAGGGAAGGAACATCATTCTTCATACCGGCAGTTCTTCTACATGGAGTTCAGCTTATGTTTTGCTCCTTTAAAGTTTATTTCTCTTCTGCTATATGAAAAAGCACATATTATTTCTTCAAATTTTCTGCAGCTTGAAACAGGAGTCTCAAACTGATGACTCCCCACCTCACATCCAGGAACAACAAGAAGTAAGGCCAACACCTTGTGTGGCAGTTTCAAGTAGGCCACGTGCACAGGCAGCTGCACGTTTAGCCACACACTGAGGCATTGTTAACCACATCAAACAGTAGTAGTGGCAGTGGAAGCAGGTCCTGTCCCTGCCTACAATTTACTGTACATCAGTCTAAGGTTTGGGATGCAGCTATGTCTTGGTCAATCCCTGGGGTTGCAGATGCTTCTCGCCCGATTGTTGGGAGGGATCGCAGCCAACAGTGGGCCGAGCAGGCTCTAGCAGTGTTGGACTTGTGCTCTCATTCTCTCAAAATGCCTCAGGAAAAAACCTTGCAGAGGGAGGCAGTGGTGGGATCTGTAAGCTGACTGCTGGGTCCAGCTCTAGTAGAACAGAGGGATCCCGTCTCCTACACCTAGACATTCAGCGCTTTCCCACTGCAACTTGTCCTGCTCTCGTATTCTCCATGCAAGAGCCGCTCACTATACACCTAGCTCCAATATCAGCAACAACTGCCACTGTCACTGCATAGCAAACATGGTAGCCAAAGTGAAATGATGAATAAGGATGGATAAAAATGATGGATGAAATTTAAATTAAAAAGTCAATTTTAAAATGAAATTGTACACTTTTTCTTAAAAATGTACATAAGCACAAAATGAAGAACATAATTTCTTATAATATACTATTCTTTCTAATATACAGTAGAAGCAAGACATGTTAACAGGCTTGTTAACTAGACTTCTCAATAAAAGTGCAATGACTAAGGTTAATGAATAGCGAATATGAGGTCAATTTGTACAATAAAGAATCTATGCAAAGAATGGAGGAATGAATATAAAATGAAGCAAAAAGAGAATGGAGCACACTATTGTAGTTTCAAGGATTTGAGACCTAAATTCTTTATCCAAGGGTATATTTGGTAAAAGTTAATAACATCAACGGACAATTAATCCTACCATGATCAAAATTTGGATGTTTGGCAACTGACTCATAGTTATGATGCTTGCAGTGTCCCAGGGTCATTAGATCCCCTTTTGTTATCTTCTGACAAGCAAAATCAACGGGGAAGTCAATTCACTTAACAGCTGTGTTACTAACTTAACAACTCCAGTGATTCACTTAACAATGTGGAAAGAAAACCCATAAAATGGGGCAAAACTCACTTAACAATGTCTCACTTAGCAACATAATTTTGGGGTCAACTGTGGTCCTAGGTTGAGGACCACCTGTAATTTTATAAAGTGATACTATTTACTAGTGAATAAGCTGATTTAAAGTAACTAAATACAATGTTTCTGACTATGGATTTATATCACAAGGTAATCAAACTCATCTGACCAAAAGCCATTAGAATTAAATCGGCCAAAATAAGAACCTATAGAATACATACAGTATGGACAGGTTTAAATTTAATAGGACCTATAAAAATAATAACTACTAGAAATAGATTTAAAACACAGAGACATATCTAACTGAAATTTCCCTGAAATCACAAAGTAGGGGGCACCGTAGCAAAATTTCTAATTTTTCAGAACTGAGGCAAATCACAGTGACAAATGCCTTTTGTGGAGGGAGGGATACTGGTCACACTGTGACAATTCAAACATCAGATTCTAAAATGTGCTATGCCCGTGTAACTAAATACAGCATCAAATTATATAACAAGTCTAGAGGACATCTCCTTTGGTGGAAGTGTAAAAGCTTAAATGTTCCCATCATTCCATACAATAATTACCATAGAATTTTCAGGATCACAACCCATTTCTCTACACAGAAAATAGCTAATAATTGCAAGGCAGCGTGAACATAAATTTTCCTATTACTTCAAAAACAAATTGGTAACTAACACTTTAGTTTTCCAAAGCAATATTCAGCATCAATGCAAATAAAATTATGACTTAAAATTTTCTCTGATGCTCAAAAAATCAGAGTTTGGAATTTCTGCTACATAGAATGCCTAATTCCATTTCTTTTTACATAGGATATCAGGTCTTATTTTCAGTTTTATGGAGTTACAGAAATCAGACAATGAATACTGCCACTACTGGGCTGGAAAAGCAGAAAGGTAATGGAATAATAACAGGCTTGAAACATTGGTGGAGAATGATAGCTTACTATTTTGTCTAGCATAAAACAACATGTTTCCTGTTTAGGCTTTCCCTGATTGCAAAAACAAGTGGAATCTATAATTCCTTAATTCAGAATTATACATTTTTAATAAGAGAGCATTCTTATCACCCAGTACCTTCTGTATGTATATTGTTCTATTTAAAACTGCAGTTTAGTCAGAATTGTTGCCTTTATTGTCGCAGAAGCTGCACAAGATTTTGGATAACATTCAAAATTCTGTGCAAGAGAGTCAAATGAGTCTTGGGATATTTTATAAGCTAAAAATACATATATTTAATTAATTAAAATATAAATTAGATTACTTCTGAAAAAAAATTGACAACACCTAAAACACTTTAGAGCACAAATTTCAAGATCTTCCAATGTTTTAAATCATCATAAATCCACATAGACAAACTAAAATATAAGAACCATACAAGTTTAAAATTGTTTCAACTAAAGAAAGATAATACAGGTTATCTTTGACTTACAACCATTTGTTTTGTCACCTTGAAGTTACAATAGCACTGAAAAAAAGTGACTTACATTTTTCATACTTACAACCATTGCAGCATCCCTATGGACTCAGGGTCATGTGATCACCTTTTGACAAGCAAAATCAATGGGGAAGCCAGATTCACTTAACTGTGTTACTAACTTACCTGCAATGATTCATTCAACAAGAAAGAAAAGTTGTAAAATGGGGGAGGAGGGGGAAATGACTCATTTAACTGTCTTGCTTAACAAGATAGATTTGGGGCTCAATTGTGATTGCACGTCCAGGATTACCTGTAGCATCTAGGGCTTTTTCATTTGAAGTAGAGAGAGATAACATGATAAGAGCATAAAATTATGCATGATGTAGAAAATACGGATGGAAGCAAGATTTTTCTTTCAACGTCAGGACTCAGAATTACTTACTTGTTGAAACTAAACATGTTGAGATTTTACGACTGATATAAACGAAGTATATTTTACATAATGCATAGTTAAAATGGGATTCACTGCTTCCTTTAGCCAAACTAATGGTTTTGATAACAGATAAGTACATCTAAACATCAGCTAGAATTGTAAATTGTGGATAACCTATACTATGATTTGTATTAAGATCAAAAATATTGATTAAAAATCACATACCATGCCTAGATGTCCATCTTGATTGAATTGCAAGATATCAAGAATCTACAGGCCAAATGCTATTCTTCCTAAATCAGTTTGCAATACACTAAACAATACAATTGGCTTATGTATTCTTTCTACATTTCCATTTGTTGCCCACCAGCTCCAGCACACAATCCTGTTGTATTCATAATCATGTCATTCCCAGCTAACTTTGTGTCACTCTCATTTTATAATTCAGGATGCCAATATTTAGAATTCTACACTTCACATGTAATAGAAAACTCTCACATAATGAAAGCTATGATCATTAACTCCAAATTGGTGTAGTAAAGGGGAAAGGACAAAGTTCTGTATTACAGAACCATAACTTATAGAACCACAGTTTCAATCTTTTTAAGAAACAAAATTTGTACAACTCCTGTAAGTACTAATACAACTTGATTTTCTTCCTAAACTTATAATCTTTAAAAAATAGAATACTAATTACTGTCAACATCCAACTATGAAACTATACAGTGAAACACAGCTATATATTGGCTTATTGCTCTTATTTTTATCAGAAGCACACACAGGTCCGTGCACAAATGAGGCACAGTTTACACAGTTCCTCAACCAGCCTCAATTGACAGCTTTGTGGTCTAGAGAGGAGGAGAAATTGAGCAACTAGTCAGCTGAGAGATTTTCTGATTATACCAGCATAATGAATTCCTTAAACCAGGAGGTTTTGAATTATGCACAGCATTCTTTACACCCACAGATCCCAGAAAGCAAGCAGCATCCATTCTGTATGCTATTATTCTCTTCACAACATATATAGATACACACACACACACTGTGTAGGGTATTTTTTTTTTGCCAAAGAATGTTCAACTGGAAAGCCGTCTCAAAAGGGTAATTGATCAATTAATTGTTCAGAACACACACATTTGGGGACATTGCAAACCACCCCGTTTTCTAAAGACAAACCCTCCCTCACACAGCGTCAATAGGTTGCAAAACACAAAACCTGGGCCACAACAATTTGTTAGCTCATTGGGTAGTGCCATATATATATGTGTGTGTATTCTGCTACCCAAATTAACCTATTTCTCCCTCTGGGAGCCGCTTCCCCTGTCTTCGTGTTAAATTCTGGGAAATACTCTCAAGAGGCAGGCGTTTCATCGTTACGAGTATCACCAGGGAGTGTGATACAGGGAGCGTCCATCGCTGTCTCGCCCCCAAGAACGGTAAGAAAATGCTCCGTAGCCGCTGCTCCGAGTGCGGATGCCCCCGCTACAACCTTTCTCCCAGGACCTCCCTGTTACACGCAGCGCCTTCCAAGCACGGAAAAGGGAAGCCAAGGCCTGGGGATTGGAAAGGAGGGGAGCCCGCCTAGCAAAAAGCCTGTCTTCTGCTCGAAGGACCATTCAGCTCCGCGAGGGGCGACAGCCGAAGGGTCGGTCCGCATACCCCCACCGACGCCACGTACACGGATCCTCCGCGCTCCGGGCCGCCCTGCCCCTCCGCAGCGTGATATATGACTGTCCTGCCGAGAGGGAGCCAGAGACACCCAAGATAAGCCCCCTTTAGAGCAACCAGTAGCCCCCTAAGATGACCTGGGGTGCGGCCGGCTTCACTCACCATTGCTGTACGGCTGCTGCGGCGGCGGTGGCTGGCCGGCTCTACTAAGGCTATTAGACGCGGGCCTTCCTGGCTGGGCCATAGCGGCAAGCAAGAGGATTGCTTCGCGGGCGTCTCTAAGTCTTGCTCCGGCGCCAAGCCCAGGAGGGGAGGCCCTGCTCTTCACACCGGAAGAAAGTAAACGAGGCTACGCAGGCGCACTCGGTACACGTGGCACTTCCGGAACGGAGGAGCCCATAGGCGGGGCTTAGGGCTGAAAAAACGGTGGCATTTGGAGGCGCGGTAGGGATTTAAAGGGGTAGCGCTCTGGGGACGTCACCGCGGTCGGGTTTTGCTTTAAAAGGGTTGACTTGACAAGCGGGATTTAGCGACATCTAGGCTCACTCTTCTCAGAGTCCACTTTTTAAAGGAAAAACCGACCCATAGCTGCTCGGAACCATTAATGGGTAAATCAATAAGTCTTCTAGGATGCGGAGAGTGAATTTTCTTCAATCCTGGGAAATCAGCTCACCCAGAGTTTGAGATTTAGTATGGGGTAAAGTCGGGTCAAATACATAAAGTGTTATGATATACGGTACGCAACATGTAAGCAAACTTGGACAGTTTATCAGCTGCAAATTTATAAAAGGAAAAGCTTTCATCAATTTTCTAAGGTAAAATCACACTGGCTCCTGATAGCTTCCTAAGCATGTCTGTATAGATTTTTCTTTCTTTTTTCTTTGGCAACACGACAGAAGAGGTTACCAACACTGCATCATCTGGCGTGGTTTTTCAGCTTTCCAGTGTAGCTTATGCTGCAGATGTGATATTTTTTAGACTTCTGCCACCTAAGCAGAGCTGATGTGGCTTAGTTTTTTGACATCAGCAGTGACATCGCAGAATCTTACACTATGTTGCAATACAAGTTCCACCTCTTATGCATACAGAAGGAGAGGGCTTGTTTCACAATAGAAAATTGCTTTCAACTTTCTTCCCTTCTCTCGCTCCCACGGAACCCACTACATTTTAGGCAGGTTTAGCTAGGTGACAACTTCTATAACATTTTTAAAGATAAAAGAAGGGTGTTTTTAAAATTCGGCAAAAGTTTGATATTTTAAATCCAAACAATTTTTTTTTTAAATGACAGCTTAACAGTTCAACTGAGAAAAAAAATTAATAGGGGAGATTACCAAGGGGAAAAATCAAAGCAGTCTTCTCAGCTTTGTGTACTTTGCAAAAATTCATCTTTTAGATGATTTTGTATATATACTGTGTTCCAGAGTTCTGTTGTTGCATTAAATTGCACCCAAACAATAGGATACTTTAGCAGGGAAAAAAAAAACCCTTATAATTATCTTCACATTCTGGCCACAATTCAGAGTTAGATTATCTTAAACTTATTGAAGTCAATTGGTTAAAGTTTACAAGGAATAGTATGTCAAATAAGTATTCTAAATAAATCAGTCTTTTGAAATGACAAACAAGCCTCTGGATTGCAGTGAAACAGAAATGTGTTGATAAGTGAATACACGGATGGAATATCTTGGGCCAAACAAATGAGATTTCTCTGTTGGGAAGAAGAGTGAGATATGTCACTACTACTATTACTACAGCACAATGTCCATTATATCTAAATTTGCTTATCCTGAAAACAGGGTGGGGAACAGACAACTAAAAAAAATATGGAAGCTCATGATTCACCATCCCTAAAAACACTGTAAGATTCCCACCAATCATGTACCAGTACATGAAAAGTTTCATTGATAGTGTCACATATTCTCTGTATTCCCATTCAAGACACTAATGGCTGTTGTTTTTGACAGAGCACTGAGAAGAAAGAAACCAAAATTTTAATTTCAGCAGGAAAAAAAGTGTCAGTATAACCCCATTTGCTTTTTGGGTTCTGGAAGAAGAAGCCATTCTTGATAGAGACAAGATTTTCACTACAATACAATTTCATGGATCTAGGACCATGATGGCGAACCTATGGCACACGTGCCGGAAGTAGCATGCAGAGCCACTTCTGCCAGCACACAAGAGGTTGCCTGGAAGAGTCCCACTGTGCATGCACATGCACCGCCCGCCCAACAGCTGATTACCGGGTATCTGGTGTGCATGTATGGGGAGTGGGGGGTTGCACGGGAGATGCATGTGCATGCACAGAGACACGGGGGGCATCTCTTGCACATGCACAGAGGTGTGCAGTATACACAGGAGGATCTTGCACACATGCGCAGAGATGTACAGCATGCACGGGGCTCTTGTGCGCATGTGCAGGGGGGCGTGTCGGATCATGTGAGCATGTACAGGGTGTGTGGGGAGGCCTGCACACATTGCCTTCTGGGTGCTGGCACACAAGCATGCGAGCGTGAACAATTTTTGGCACAGGATCCCAAAAAGGTTAGCCACCACTGGTCTAGGAGGCAAAACATGCTTTCTCTTTCACCACACTTACCCTGTTATGGCCAGGTTTTTATGGCTGTCTTAAAGGCTGCCACGTTGGGATCATCTGAATTTGAAGGGGACGTTGCTCCACCTTCCCTGTGGAACAATATCCCCCTCGAATTCAGATGATCCCAACCTGCCAACTTTAAAACCTGGCCATAGTGTTACATGAGCCTCTTTTAGTTGTGTGTGATCGGAATTATTTCCCCCTAGCACTGTGTCTTAACTTTTAAACTGTTATTTTTTAAGCCATCTAAAAGCCATCCAGGCTTGCTTAGCAAGCAAATCATCGTGGAAATTGAAAAAATGGGTAGAAAATCAAGTCTATACTTCAAATAGTACAGAAATGTTCCTTATTGATTCTATCATAGTAACCAATCTTTCTGAAACAATCGGTAGCAACTAATGTAACAATTCGGACAATGTTGCTTGTCAAGCCAGACTTACTGCCAAACCAAATCCTTAGCCTCACCATCTTCTCTCTCCTAGTTCTTTGCCTCCCTGCTTTGCCTACTGGCAAAAATACCCATTCTACAACCTCCTTTTATAGGCCAGATAAATTGAATGAATAGGAAGGGAGAATCGTTGTTGGGCTCATCAAGTAGTCCTTTCACTTGCCCTCACATCTTCATTTCTAAAACCTGGACTAATTGTGGTGGAAGAAAGAACTTCATATTATCTAGCACTCCCTAAAAGCACAAAGCTTGTAGCAATAGGTATAGAGATGCCCATCTGCAGTTGGCAGATTTTCACAACCTGACAGAGAGCATCTGTCACTGTTGCTACTTAACACTATTGATGGATCTTCTGTTGATTCACACATAAAGTGTTGAATGGATTCTATCCCTTTGGAAGATGCATAATACAAGGTGAGAGGGATGTAACTGCCTATCAGCCTAGTTATGGTCTTTATTGTATTACTGTATGGTGTGGAATAATGAATCAGCTTGGTATAGTGATCAAGGCATCAGGCTAGAAAGGAGGAAGCAGTGAGATCTAGTCTCACCTTAGGAACAATGCCAGCTAGGTGTCTTCAGGCCAGTCATTCTGCCCTAGGAAGGAGGCAATGGTAAACCACTTCCCAAAAAATAAACCTTGCCAAAAAAAAACAATCAACCTACAGGAACTAATTAGTTAAATACTGACTCAAAGGCAAAAAAAAGCATGCTGTGTTACATCATAGCCTATGCTTTGTTGTGGTGACATGAATGTGGCCACAATATTGTATGTGTGTGTGTGTTTGTTTGTTGACCTTTTCTATTCTTTAGATTCCAGTGGGAAAGACTTTAATTTTCAGTGAAAATTCAATTCCACTAGAGGTATCTTTAGTTATAGGATGATTGTTTAGCCTCCCAGCCAGCAGAATTCAAGCTCAGAATTTTAGCTTATAATTTCAATCATACAAGACAGTAAGTTCTACTAATTTTAACAGATACTTTTGAATATGTACATTATATATATATATATATAAATATATATATATATATATATATATATATATATATATATATATTTGTTTTCTGAGGTTCTCGCGGGTATTTATATGTAGATCTTTGGTTGTTCGGGTTTCTCCCGCGTGAGAAAACCCGAACAACCAAAGATCTACATATATATATATATATATATATATATATATATATATATATATATATATATATATATATATACACACACACACACACACACACACACACACACACACACACACACACATAAACAACTATGGCACCCCAAAAGTAAGAAATATATCCAAGAACTCTAGATCTTGATGAGTCTGGTGCTTAAAAGTTAATTAGAATCAAGGCGTTGGAATATATATTGTATTAATCCATAATCTCTTAATTCTTTCTCTCTCTCTCCACAGAGAGAGGGAGAGAGAGAGAAAGAGGGAGGGAGGGAGAGGGGGTGCATGCAAACCACACCATTCTAAAAAAGACCAAATGGAGCAAAGTTTGAATGCAATGCGTTAGTCACAGGTCAACATTTCAGCATACTAATTAAAGTGACTGAAGAGGTATATTTCCCTTTTGAACAAATTTACCATGGAAATAAATAATAGGAAAAGAATTATAATCTTACAAATGAAAGATGATGCTAAGTAGATGTACCAACATTTTCATAAATGAAAGGGAGTATTTGTGCAACAAATGTTTAAAACACCAAACAAACTTTGAACCTTTGTCTTTGTGTTTCTTTTCATAGCTAATTAGAGAACTGTTTAGAGAAATTATTTTGAAAGAAGAATTACAAGGTAAAAAAATTAGAGCAAGTTGCAAATAATTTCTACAACTTCTGACAATTTATCAGCTTTCTTTTGCTCCATGATTTGGAGTTGCTATATAAGAAATAACTAGCTAATTACTAAATAATGTGGGTCTAAACTTCTCCTTTGAGTGTTTAACACATTTTTTAATGTATCCTCAGTTAATCAAAGACTTTTCCATCTAAAAATTAAATGGTTTGGGGGGAAATTATCTGTTTTTCAGATAAATGCAAGCATTTAAGAACTAGTTACAGATCCTGGACAGACTTCATCCGATTTTAATGCTGCTGATACTCCATAAAATGTAGACATTGTAACTACTATACAGCCTTTTATGTAGTAAGAGTACACTTGTTTTCACTAGTAACTATTTCCTGATGTTCCAATCAAGGCTACTTTTGCAGCTTTGCAAAACCTTATTTATTTGTTTGTTTGTTTTGCAAATACTTTGCAAATACACAAATATTTTCCCTTGCTATTAGTGGATAATTTGTTAAGTGTTTTTATATTTTTCAATATGTTGATTCAGATACATCCTTACCTGAGCAATATTAGTTTTAATCCTAAAATTAAAGTTAGTGTAAAAGTTGTTGAACAAGATAATCTGCTCTTATAAATGTATTATGTAATAGGCTTTGAGGACTAGTCAGTGTTAGATTTTTAAAAACTGCTAAGGTGCTTTTAAAGCAAACTAAGACTGCAATTCATATAAATATTTACTTAGGAATAGGTACCACTGAATATAAACATATATAGAACTCCCAGCTGAAAAAAATCATGAGTGAGGACCAATTGAAATTTATTTGGAATAACATTATTACAACTCTACCAAATATATTATGAAATTAATCGTGTTAATCATAATAAGGAGTTGAATTAAATGATCTGGAAGGCCCATTTTCAATCCTTTAATTCTGCAATTTCCATAATCTGAAATTATACATTTTATAAGGTACGTTTTATTCTGTGACATGCTGATGCTAAGAAAAGAGAAATTGAAAATTCCAATTAGCAAATCATATCATCTTAATACGCATTTATTGTTTTTTCATGGTTGGAAAACCAGTACAAGATTTAGAACTGCATAAATAAATTACATTTTGGGATTTCCAATGTTACATAAATCAGACTTTAATACTTTACACAGGTAGTTCTCGACTTTGTTCAGTAACCGTTTGAAGTTACAATGGCACTGAAAAAAGTGACTTATAACTGTTTTTCACACTTACAATTGTTGCAGCATCTCCACGATCACATGTTCAAAATTTGGACGCTTGGCAACTGACTCATATTTATGAAGGGATCATGTGTGGTCAGCTTTTGTGACCTTTAGACAAGCAAAGTCAATGGGGAAGCCAGATTCCCTTAACAATCCTGTTGCCAATTTAACAATTACAGTGATTCACTTAACAACTGTGGCAAGAAAGGTTGTAAGGTGGGGCAAAACTCACTTAACAGAAATCTTACTTAGCAACAGAAATTTTGGGCTCAATTGTGGTTGTAAGTTGAGGACTGCCTGTACTGTAATCTTACATTTGTAAATTGGTCAGTGTCCTTTATTTTGTCTCTAAACAACTTCCATAGGGATGTTTAATATTGCAATAGAAATTCTGATATACACACTGGATGAAATTGTTCTTGCTCCACAATTTTTTTCTAAACCCATCAACATTGTTATTTAAAAGCGTTTGGTAAATTTACTTACAGTGTAATACATTTCCTTCTAGATTTTCAAAACTTCTGTTTGGGATTAAGTGTTAGACCTAATATTAGCTCAATTTCCTCAAAACTGGTTGAATAGCATGCCTGCTAAGCACATCTATAATGGTGACAGAGCTGACTTCAATTATCTTAGTTGTTTTACTGAGATTTTACTCATGTTCTACGTGTTAGACTTTTTATTCAGAAGACAATGAAATTGGGACATAAGATTCCATATAAGATGCTTCTGTGAACATGGCAAGATACAAGCTTTGCAGAGAGAGATGCAAACTTGAAATAAGGAAGAATTTCCTGACTGTGAGAAGTATTAAGAGGCGGGATAGCCAACTTCCTTGAGTTGTAGGGGCTCTATGATTGCAGGTTTTCAAATAAAGCTTGGAGACAGATTTATCTGGAATGGTCAGGTTCCTACCCCGGGCATAAGATTGTATTAGAAGATTTCAAGTCGTCTTCTATAGAAGACTTCTATAAGTCTTATAGTGCAATCTACCTCTAAGAGTGCTTGTTATGGGGAAAGAAACGGGAGATGGAACTACAATGTCTGGTATAATAGTACACTTTTAAGGTGCCACAATACATAGCTATTTTTGCTGCAAGAGGTTTACTCTTCCCCGTATAGATATTTAGGCATTTCTATATGAAACATTTATTAAGCAATTGTGATATACCTCTTCCCCATTTCAGTTTTATTGCTTACAGAACAGTAAAGGCAGAATAAGGTGGGTGGGTAGGTAGGTAGGTAGACAGACAGACAGACAGACAGTTCATTGGCAGCGGTGTCTGGAAGTATCTTCTCTGCTTTACTAGATTACCTGCAGAACTCTCCCAATTTCGTTCCTAAGATCTAGTGATCTAATGCTTTCGAAGGGCCATGGCAAGGAGCGCCCCTTAAATAGACGGAATTTCCAGATGGGCTTCCTGAAACTTTGCTGACAGGTTGGGTTGCGAGACTAACTTGTGCTTCCAGTCCTTTCATTTCAGCCGTGAAGGGCAAACCTACGGGAATCCACCATGAAGGGGAGGGGGAAGATTCCCGATCTGGCGGGCGTGCCAGGTCGCAAGCGTGAGCCGGGTGACCGGTTCGCCCACACGGCCCGGAAGGAAGGAAGGAGCCGTGGAGGGGCGGAGCGGAGGAGAGGCAGCATAGAGGAGAGGGGAGGCCTCTAGGCTGCTGTGTCGGTAGCTGTGGATGAAGGGTGCGAATCTCAGACTCTCTGCACGCAGGGTGAGTGGCTCGTCTCGGCTTGGCAGGAAGCGGTTGGCATCGGGCTGGGGTGGAGGCTTCTGGATTTTCACCCTTTCCCTTGATCCGCATGATCTCGATCCCTCTCATCTGCCTTTCTACTCTATTATCCTGTCCTCCCACCTCCCCAGGCTCCCCTGACTTGTACGCATTCCTCGTCTCTCAAGGCTTCCTCTTGGCCTGTGCCTTTAGTTGTGTCTCTTGTTTTCTTAGATCTGGTCGCCCCTTCGCCGCCCACCATCGGCCGCGTTCCTTATATTTCACATTACCCGAATTTTCCCACGTTGATTCCATAACTCTCCCCACTACCATTACTTTATTTTGAGCTGTGCAAGTATGCATGCGTGTGAGGGTGCGCGTATATAAGCGTGATACCGATGTGGCCCTATTAATATTCGCTTTGTTTATAACCTTCCCTAAGCAAATGAGCATCCTGTTATAGGAAGGAAGCTAGAGATTAAGTGGGCCACCCTGTTGTCACAGAGTGAGTCAGTACAAAAAGAGATCAAAGGTGAAACTAGGTTAGAGATTTGACCTGTATGCTGGCACCTACCCGTCTCTCATTAGGAGTCACTATTATAGTACAGATTATGTGCTAAATGCTTGTCAGTTTCTGCCTGTTCTAGTTCATCTTACAAGCAGCCAGTTGAGGTAGGCAGCGATAATGCCCATTTAGAGGCGAAAATTCAAAGTGATTTGTTAAAAGCCTTCATGACATATATATGACGTTTGGAAGGTGGTGAAAGACAAGCTACCCAAATTGGCAAATGTATATTCACATCCTCATTAAAAGCATAATTTAAAATGCTTGTTAGCAATTTCTTCTGGTTGATAATTATTAAGGAATAAACTTAATACTCATGAGCTTCCACTGCTATGGAGCAAACAACAGATACCCTTGAGAGGAACATGAATTATTTGAAAACTATAATTGCTCCCTGGCTTATGGAGGTCTAATACAATGGAACTGGATTTTTCAGGCAGTTTGGGAGTACTATTCAGAAGAGCAAATATACAATCTTTTACACTTTCGTTCCCTAGACCCCATCAGCAAGTTAAATTTAATTCCTTAATTTAGGAATAATACTGCTTTTGATCAAGTAATGATTGAAACCACTTAAACAATGAAGTTTGGTTTCTGATTTTGGCTTTTTCTGTAAAAAAAAAGCAGGTATCTGAAGTATATATTATAATTGAATTACATTTGTAAAACTGGGTACCTGGATATAAAGCACATAAAATTGCAGTTACACAGAAAGAGGAAAACTCCAAATGTATAAAAATCTTGTACTCCTCTCAAAAAAACAAGGATTAGATAGAAAAAAAGCTGTAAATACACCCAAATTTGTATTGACAGCATAGTTTTCCTTATTTGACAACTAGATTGTATGCATTTAGCCCTATTTACTATGGATGGGGATAAGTAGAGAAGAAATCTTCGAGATATTGAGTTGGTTTTTGTTCTCTTTGCAAACAAGTTGATAGAGGTCTCAGTCCAGGGCTGAGAACACAGCAGACCTAGGAACCTTCAGGTACTGGGAATCATTCAATTTTGTGGCTTTTGTTTCCAGGTAAACAAGCTTTGGACTATTTAACCTTGTACAGTCAGTAGGTTAGCCTCACCTTTGTCACATTCTTCTTCAACCACAGAGGATCCTGATTTTCCAGAGTCTTCATTTATGGGGAGAGCCTGTATGGAAAGAAGAGGTTCTCCCTGTCAAACATCTATTTCAGGACTAGCATATCCTGCCTCCCTTACAATTACTATGTACTTCTAAAAGCTTTTCCTTTTACATTCTCAAGGAATGTGAGATTTCAAATAATTAATTGGGAAAACTTGTCTTCCTTTATATCATACTTATTTCTAATAAGTCTGTAGGCTGCTCAGCTCAAAAATATTTATATTTTAAGAAAACAAATCTATTGAACACATATGACTAAAATGTTTTTCCAACACCAGCTGTTAGACTCAGGATAGACATTTCATGAAATAAGGTTCCTATTACTCATTTGGGTATAGATATCCAAGATTGCCTAATACAGATTCATTCCTTCAGACCATGTTTCATTTCTCTGTAATCAAAATTTAGTTGACTCATCCCTTTGAGGTATATCAGCAATGAATAAGTGTTGATATATTGGTGGATTGAGTATGAGTCTAGTAGTAATAGTAATTTCAGGGGGAAAAATAGAAGAATTGTGAGCTTACAATGTGTAGCATAAAAAATGAAAAATATGTACAGCCGTTCAGTACAGGAAGAAGTCAGAAGGCTAATTTTAAAAATGTAACTATTAATTTAATAGTATGGTGTATATTATATTTGGTGCTGAATATCTGTCACTTGCAGATTTTTAGACAAGGGAACAATAGTTTTTTCATTGTTTCAGAAATAAACACCAGAAAAAGTATTCTTTTGATGCATATTTTGCATTTTGTCAAGTTCTCAAACCACTGGGTTTTATTCCTGATACTGCATGTCAAATTCTTACAGCCTAAATTTGCTCTAGTGATATTCCATTGCCACACTAAAGAGTCTTATAATCTCTTTAATACTGTCCATCCACCTTATCTGTTATCTCCTCCTTCCTCAACCTTGCCAGACATAGTGGTCTTTTCTAGTCCATTATCTGCTTGCATCATATATTCAAAATATATGAGTTTCTGCTTAGTGATCATCATTTTAGCACAGTAATTCCAGGGGTGGGATTCTACAGGTTCGCACCTATTCGCTAGAACTGGTTGTTAACATTCTAAGCAGTTTAGAACATTCTAAACCGGTTGTTAGAAGAAATTACTGGCCTAATCCTGTAAGGAAGGCAGGAATGAAACATTCTGGAGTTGCTTACAGAAACTGCCTCTCCATTAACCCTTTTTACATTCTTGACAGAACTAGACTTCCTGTCTCAGGAATGTCTCTGGAATTTTTTCCCCCTCCTTTGCTTGTGTCTCCATTCAAAGTTACAATGGCACTGAAAAAAGTGACTTATGACCATTTTTCACACTTACGACTGTTGCAGCATCCCCACAGTCACGAGAGGCCAGGTGAGGAGATGCGTGCCTCAATGTGAGTGATGTTGAGTTGGTCATGCCCAGCCAATAACATGACCACCAAGCCATGTCCACCCAGTCACATGACCACCAAGCCGTGCCCATCACCTAAGCCACGCCCACAGAACTAGTTGTTAAAAATTTTGAATCCCATCCCTGAGTAATTCATCTTTATTTGGTCTGGGCTTAATTAATTGGGTTTTTTTTTGCAGGCCACAGTATTTTTTGTATCCTTCTCCAGATCCATAAGTCAAGAGGCATCTGCTTTTTAATATAATTTATTAAAGTTTATAAGTAGACAGCTAAACGATTAATACAAATAAGAAACATAAAAACCAAAAAGGAAAATGCAGTAAGGTAGAAAAAGATATATAAAAGATGATTTTCTCTCTGTCCACACAAGCATAAACCATTTCAGTAATTAACTGCTTCTCTAATATTTCAATTTAAAAATATCTTCTTTTCCTATATCATTCCATATCAATAATCAAATTATAGAAACTCCATCATTCAGTACTATTAATAAAAGTCTATTAAGAGCTACCAGAAATAGTAACATATATATTTTAACCTTAATCAAATAAATCCAATCTATAATCCAATTTACTATGTTTTCTAAGAAATAAATCAAAAAAATCTCTCATAAATAGATCTTTAAAGCTTGCTTTATCGTTCAGTTTTGTTCAACCAGAAATCCCATTAAGAGCCATAACAAATGTATTTTACCCAGTTAAATTTCACTTTATAGTTCTTCTGTTTACATTTTAATAACATATTTTTTAATTCCATTGAATAATGTCCACAAGTTTATTTCTTATCATTTTCTCTTTGTCTGTTTTCAGGACAAAGTAGTTTAATTTGTCTCTTTTGTAAATCCAAGATAGGACAGCTTTCCAAATCATTTTTCTAATTTATTATGTGTAGATTGCAGAGGCATCTGTCTACTTTTTCTCTCAAACTTTCATAACCATATATTACTCCTGAAAGAGCATTGCTTTGGTTATTCTGATATGATAATACTTAGGTGGACTCTGATATACAGAATATTGACATCTTGTATCTTTCTAAATGTATACATTCTGTTTTAGAGATTTTATAAGTGATATAGATTAGATTACGGAAGACATCACTATGTAAAACTTTTGTTAAATTATATGTTGGGCATCAAGTTTCATGTAGATCTCATAAACGTCAAAGATTTAATGAGGTATGAGTGGCAAATTGCTACCAACTGTATCTTCTGCACAAGATTCCCCTGGGTTAAATTCAAATATGTCAGCTCCAAAAGTTTAAATTAACCTTATTTAAATAAAAATAATATTGCTATTACTCCGTTAAATAATTTTTAGTGTCCTTAGCTCACTGCTTCACAAAACAATAGCATCTTCTCCCCCAGAAGGCTTCCGATATCAACTATGAGAATGTTGAAATCATAATTTTTCAACTGTTACGATACAAATTGTTCTGAAGTGTAGATGCATGAAGTTGAAACAAACAGACCATGCAAAAAAGTTTCAGTTTTGGAAGTATAAGTAATGCAATTTAAATGAATGATTAGAAATAGGTATGCAGCTGTGTTAGAAGGTCAGGGCAAAGATGATCTTCCTGAGATGACTAACCAAGGCAATCAAGAAATTGCAATATTGCTTCCAAGGTGTCCTTAGCCCTCTGATTGCTCAAACTGTTAATAAATTAAAGTAGAGCTTAGATTACAACATGTGCTCTAAAATTCCGGATCTGTTTCATCTAAATTGATAGCATAGGCAAATATCCAAAATGACTGTGGAAAACAAGCTGATACCACTGAATTCATTGGGATCTCACCGCCTATTATTGGATTAAATTAAAATGAATTATATTATTGGATGGATTAAAATGAAATGCATACTCTTTATTGGACGGTGTGAATCTTGTCTTCCAGCAGGTTTTCTATAGATACAGCCAATAACTTTGCACTGTGCCTAAAGCAAAACAAAGTTCATGACTTGTAAAACCTCTCATATGCTTCTACTTACAGAATTGGTGCATAATCAATGTGGCTGTTTGGCATCTCCTCAGATTGTATAGAATGTTTTTTAGTATGTTTAACATCTGTGTGCTGTAGTGAATGGGTGGAAGGGACCACGTGCCCCATCTTTGTAGAACATTCTCCTACTGGAATTGAGAACTGCCCCCTTCCTTTTGGTCTGCTGGAAGGATATTAAAACCTGGCTTTATTGATTGGCCTTATGGCCCTGAGGGGGAATCTTTATCACTGGTGGTGGCTGATTGAGTAAGATCACACCCTGTCCTGTCCTCTCTCAGCCCTCTTAGTTTCAGTTTTAGTACAGTCTTTAATAATATTTTAATCTGTGTAATGTTAATGTTTTGTTATTTTAATTATTAAGTATTTTTTACTTGTTTTATAGCTTGTAAGCCACTCAGAGCCACCCTGTGGTGGTGATGGATGGCAAAACACGTAGTAATAAATAAATAAATACAGTGTTTCTCACAAAATAAGGCCGGGCCTTTTTTTTTGGAGCCCCCAAAAAACGGCTAGGATGTCGTTTTGGGGGTGAATTAATTTCTCCCCCCCGCGCACCAGCACCATCTCCACAACAGCATCTGAATCGCTCCCGCTTTTCCCCCATCCCCGTAACAACAGGAAAAAAAAGATTTTGAGGTACCTGGGAGCACCGTGCGCTGCGTTTTAGTTTAATCCTGAGTGGCTGGATGGGCGTGAGAAGAGCCGAGCAAGCGTCTCTGCTGCTGCTACCCTTAGTGCTCCAGCTTTGGGCTCTGCAAGTTTGCAAAAGTCCCAGTGCGCAGCCCGTTCCTGCATTCCAAGCGCCCAGGCCGAGCTGCAGCCACTCCTCTCGCCAGCGCCGTCTCCAACAGCAGCAGCAGCGGCGGCGGGAACCGTGGAAGTTATGGAGGCGGCTCCCCCACTGAGAAGTGGCTGAAACACTTTCATGGTTCCCGCCGCTTTTGTTGGAGACGGTGCTGGCAAGAGAAGCGCCAGCACTGGTGGGAACCGTGGAAGCTATGGAGGCCTGAGAAGTGGCTGAAATGCTGCCGGACGCCGCCCGCCTGCTGACCCCGGTAACGGAGGGGTAAGGGAGCCCTCTGTGCTCCACCATGATTGGCTGTTAGGAGCGGCTGATGGTGAGGCATAGCTGCCCGCAGGCACTCATAATGGCAAGTTCCCCCCGCCTTCCCCAATTTCGCATGTTTTAAACTAGGCCTAAATTTGGGGGGGAGGGGCTTAATCTCATTTTATGCTGGGTCTTCCTATTGGGGGAGTATTCTTGGAGAAACACGGTAAATACATCAGAACTTCAAATTAAGAATGTTTTAACCCCCGTCACCCTACCACCCAAAATTCTCAGAACAGATTATATATCAGCCCACATTGTAAAAAATCAATACATTAATTCATGATGAAATATAATCAATTCACTGAATTCACTTCAGTAAACTGCCGAAGAAAGATATTTGTAAGATCTGAAACCTTTAGCTGATAGAAATCTATGAGATGTTATAATATTAAGAAGGAATACTAATTTGCAAATAGTAAAAGATGAGGCTACAGATATATGAGGTCATAAAAATGCTTCCACTATATTTTCATCCTGAATTTAAATGGACTAAATTTGTATTCAAGTCGTGAAACTTTAAATGTGTAAATTAAACTTAAATTAGTGACCTCATTAGTTTCCTGTACCATTAAATGGCATAATGCAGCATGCTGTACCTGTCAACTCATAAAATATTTCTATGGTATTTTAGAGTTGCCAACAGAAAGGGAGGGGGGAAAGGGGTTTGAAAGAGCAGTGCGGCAGCTTGGAAATCGAAAGTGCATTCCATACATAGTTTTTCAGAGATAGTAACCGGGTGACTGAAGTTTCTGCCATGAAAAACTCTAACTGGAGAACATGATTGATGACTCTTGGCTATGGATGTGTCTCATTGGGGAATATGAATTATGATACACCCGGGGATGGGGGAAAACCAGGGTCAAGGGTGACAATGATTAATGTGTCTCAGAGTCCGGCTACACCCAGGCAGTGCTGGACATGTTAACTTCCAATAAATCCTCTGAGGTTTTGGAAGTTTGGCTCGAGACTTATTTAATTGGGGTAACTGCCAGAATCCTAATAGCACCTTTTCCCCTAGAATAGATCTCTAAAATATAGATCCTATTTTTTCTAGGATTTTTCATAATTGAAATATCTTCATGTAGCAGCAAACTTTTAATTATAAAAGCTTCAAAAAGTTTATCGTGCAGATTCTCATATATTTAGTTCAATTGATGCATAGAAGCATGAAATATTCAAGGAATTTTATGAATGTTTTAATTGAAATTGAATTTTACCTGTTGCTTTTTGCTGAACTACATTTGCCCTTCATTTATTTCAAGATCTTTCTTACTTTACAATACCAAATTTTGAACCTTTTATTACTACTGTTGTATCTCTATACCTTCTATACTTTTGGAAATGCTATCTGTTATGAAAAGCATATACTGTATAGAAAACATTCTGAAAACCTTTATCAGAGCATTGTTAGGATCAGGTCTGATTGCAATAGCACCATTTTTAGTATTTTGTATTATATGCTTCTGTTAAGTCAGACAGAAATTTATGAAATGCATAAGCATTACATAATGTTAGTCATGAAATTTAATTAAGAATGAACCATGGGACTGCTTAGTTTATTTATTTATTTATTGAATTTCTTTGCCACCTATCTCCTCTTCAAGGTGACTCCAATTCTGGCTAAGTGTGTTATGTGAACCGAGCCATTGGTTTAGCTTGTTTGGTTATTTCAACAAACTAGTTTCAAAATCAGAGTTTAGTAAATATTTGAACAATCTATCCATATACTGTAACACCCTGCTACTTGTATGTTATTTTCTTTAACTCTTTTGAAGTAAAAACTTGAAAATTCTATTTAACGGGAGTAGAACACAGCCTATCTGGTAACTTGCATGACATACTGCTGATTGTGTTCGAGTTGTATTATATTGTAAAATCAGAGATGTAAGAATTTACAATTAAAAGAATTACTATTTGAATATTCATTTGTGAAGGTGGAAATTTTTTTATAACAAGTTGAAATATGTATGAGTTTTGTAGTGGTACATTTTCTCAGGAGAAATCAGCAATCAGAATCAGATATTGTTTTGCTAACAAGATGAAGAAATCTTTTTCTGCTTTACTTGTAAACAGAATTTACTGGAAAAAAAAACCCAGTTCTCTTATAACAAAACACGGGCAATTCTTGGAGGTATTGAGATTAAGTTAAGTCTAAATTGACTAAAGTTGATATGATTTTTGCAGTCACATAGTAGACTTTAAACTTTCATTTGCCAAGTTGTTTCTAGGTGATTGGTGGCCTGAAATGACAGAATTTCTAGGGTCAATGACTAAAGTGCAGTCAAGTTGTATATTAACTTTTCTGGTAGCTTACTAAGTCACCAAGCCACGGTTTGTTTAAAAAAACACACAGTTTGTTGAAGAAGCAGCAAGGGTTGGGAACACAGAATACACTAAATCAAAACTAACCAAACAGTATTATCACATAGCACAAAATAAACGAAGCTATATTTTATTGAGTCTTTTTTCACTATTAAATACAGGAGTGCATATTTTGGAGTTCTCTGGAATTCTTAATCAGGCCAAGAAGCATAAAAACTAGCCTGATAAAATGTAGCAAATGATAAAATAGTAAATGTTATCTCTCCTTTATAATGGTATATATTAACGTGTCTGCACATCAATCCCAACAATCCAAGTATGGGGCAGACTGGGGTTCACCATTCCTTTAATATATTGTATGAACCAGATATTGCATTCTGCTGCTGACATATGATCAAACTCTTCATGCCTTCTTCACTGTAGCTTTATAATGGCTGAACTGCACGTGAAAGACGCAGAATGAAACTTAATTTATTAATTTTAGTTATTTGCTCCATTTATATCCTGATTTTCTCCAGGAGTTCAAGATGGCATCCAAAACAGTTTGCTAGGTTTCCCACATCCCAACAACTACAATCCCGTGAGATAATTTAGAATAAGAGAGAGTGATTATCGTAAAATAATTCAGGGAGCTTCCATGGCTCAGGGAAACTTAAGTTTGACCACGCTCCTTTGTTAACCCAGAAATGCTTGGATAATCAAAAAAGTTTTTAATTTTTATTGCAGTTCATTTATATTTACTGCATATGTTGGCTACTCCTGGGGTGGTGGTAGGTGTTTTTTTTTCACTGTTGTATTTTTCTCCCATTCCTTTCGATTAAGCTTTATCAATCCAAGTAGTTTTTAAAGCCAGACTCCCTTCATCTTCCTTGTATGTACAGTAGTCACTAATTAAAAAATAACATTTGCATTTTAATCCACCTTTGTAAATAAGCTTAGAAAACTTACTAGCCTGTTTTGGGTTAACAGAAAAGAGGTAGTGAGTTTTCTCTTTCCTTTAGCAGTTTTCAGTGCTAAGCAAGAGGAGGGGAGCCTGGGTTCTGGAGTGGCTACAGCAGGGTAGGAACCAGTGGTGGGAATCAAATTATTTTATTAACGGTTCTGTGGGCATGGCTTGGTGGGTGTGGCAGAGGAAGGATACTGTAAAATCTTCAGTCAGAGATGGAATTTGCCGGTTCTCTGAACTCAAAATTTCTGCTACTGGTTCTCCAGAACTGGTCAGAACCTGCTGAATACCACCAGAGGTATTGGTCCCACCTCTGGTAGGAACTTAGTTTTGCTATTCTCTCCACCGAGTAACTTGCCTGAGTGTACTTCTTGCCACAACAGCTCCCAGATGAATGTTTAAACCAAAAGGGTCTTTGTATATTTACAACATTTCAAACTTCTTAATATATATTTCTCCCATTGAACACATTTGTTCTTAGAATTGGTAAACATTCATTTCACTTGCCACAACAGGGATAGGCAATCTGTTGTAATTGAATGATCGTCATAAACACTACCATTCATCACTCTTCTTACAATTTCCCGTGAAAACCAAAATACATGCTGTGGTGACAAATAACAACTCCAAAGCACTGGAACTGTCAACATCCCCCCTTTCTTTCATTGGAGAATGGAATTAAACCAGATTTTATAGAGGTTGGTGGAGAGGGGGGCTATGCCTTCTAATACCATAATACATCTGTTTTATTTCATTCCCCATTGAAAATAAATGGGAAATCTTTTTTCATTAAGTTTCTTTTCTGCTAGACTTCAGACAGATAATTTGGGAAGAGGGACTAGATAAGGAATCAGAAGAACCACTTGCCATTTTGCCTGTCCCTGTTCTACAATATCTTTACATTAGCATGATTTTTCCAATGTAGTTTTAAAGAAAGAAGATTACTTTGGGGCTTAACCTAAAAAGTTCTCTTTAACTGAATATGACTAGGTTTTAAGAAGTTGTTTTCACTTCTGAAACCTGAGTAGTTATTTTGCTTAATGCTCTCTGCACTGATTTGTATGTTACTTGAGAAGATAGATTTCCTAAGCCTCCTGTAAGCTTTTTCTGGATGGTATTTTGTTCAAGCAATAAATAAATCAGATGACGTGTATGTACTGCTGTGTTTGCTTGTTCTTGACCTTTGCTTTTCAGACGTGTAAGTGATAGCCCTTTACACATGGTGTTGTGTAACCAAGAATTCACGTGACAATTGTATTCCTTAATTTTATCAGATATTTTCAATAAAATTTGATCGTTCAGCTTCACATTTTACATCATAATCTTTTGCATGTTTGCATGGAAATAAGTCCTATTAAAGTCAGTGAGGAATTCCTGAGAAAATATAGGATCATGCCATAAATGTATTGCATCCAAAGCAGACAGTACAATTTCTAATATCTAATTTATGTTTGCTTATTGAACTTTATATGACAGTTAAACAGTGGAACAGCTTGCTGTCAGAAGTTGTGGGTGCTTCATCACTGGAGGTTTTTAAGAAGAGACTGGACATCCACTATCTGAAATGTTACAGGGGCTCCTGCTTGAGCATGGGACTGGACGAGAAGATCTCTAAAGTCTCTTCCAGATCTATTCTGATTGATGGATAATATTTTCATCTTAAAATATTGCCCAAGAACCATCAGTAGGAAAGCGGTAGAAGTGCTTCTTACCAGTCTAAGATGCAAGTAAAACATTACAAAAGAGTGGCTGTAATTAATCTGTGTTCTGCTTTTTTATCATTTGCATATGATATGCCAGATACATTTTCTTATGACACATTTCACATTTTAGTAAACCATCTGGAGTCTTGGGAAGTGGGTAGTGTAGGAATATATGTAAATAAATCCACTTCTCATTCTGTATCATTGGATGCTACAGATAGGAGGGGGTGGAGAGCTAACCTTTTGCTGTAGTAAAAAGTTTGCAGTCATTGATGAGTTTAAGTGGTCTGTAAAAGACAAAGCAGAAAGTCAGAAGCAAGTATAGCTAATGATGTAAGCTTTTACATTTTAGAAGATTTAATAGCAAATATGAGGTTATTTGAAGTATTCTTTGGACTGGATTGTTGCCTTCAGCTTTGAAAGGTTTTGAAAAAGGTCAGGTGTCTACCAGGTGCTACTGCCAGCAGAGACAAGAGGCGTATTCTTAAGATAGTCAAGAATGCCAGCAAGGACTGTGATGTTGATGCTATTATATACATCTTGGTACAAATGATCTGTCCCAGAAGGATGTACTGTCTGTTCAGAAAGACTTCCAGAGCTTAGGGTATGAACTTAGTAATATGGCCTGTAGGCTTATCTTTTCAGAGGTTCTAGCAGTATACAAGGAACAAAAAGGGAAAGGGCAGCGTGTAGCAGAGTTTAATGTGTGGCTAAAGGAGTAGTATAAAAGGGAAGGCTTATTAGTCATGATGTCTCCAGCTGGTCCAATGAAAAACTGTACAAAAGAGATGGTTTGCATCCATCAAAGAAAGGGACTGAGTTACTTGGCATTAAATTCACAGATTTCCTGGATAAACATTTAAACAGCAGGGACAGAGAATTAATAGATACAGAACATTTCTGTCCCCAGCAACCTAAAATTAATAAGGATATCAGTGCATGCAAAATAGATGTTTGTGCAGGTAAGATTATCAACCTTGCTGTCAACCAAAACCAAGCATTTAATAGTGAGTGCCATACCACGTGCATTAATCAAACAGGTGGCAAGAAAGTACGGGGAGGCAGGCACAGCACAGGCTATGTAGACAGTAAACACAGTGTCAGACATAAAGATCTCAAGTGCTTATATACAAATGCACAAAGTCTGGGGAACAAACAGGGTGAACTCGAACTATGAATACATGAAGGTAGATATTATATAGTTGGAATAACAGAAACTTGGTAGGATGAAATGATTGGAACTTACTGGTAGAAGGATACAAACTATTCAAAAAACCCCAAACCTCATAAAAGAGGAGGTGGAGTTGCACTGTATGTAAAGGACCACTATATTTCTACAGAAATGCATGAAACCAAAGATGAAAACCTCCTAGAGTGCATATGAGTCAATATAAAAGAAAAAAAGAATGACATGGCCATAGGTGTATATTATAGGCCACCCAATCAAGCAGAAAATATAGATGTCCTTTTTGCCAGCCAACTAACAAACATATGCAGGAAACACACAACAATAGTAATGGGAGACTTCAATTATCCTGATATCAATTGGAAAACTAATTCTGCACCAAGTGAGAAATCAAATAAGTTTCTAACCAACCTAGCTGACAACTTTGTTGTCCAAAAGGTAGAGGGTGAAACTAGAGGGACAGCCATACTGGACTTACTAGTCCTTACTGAGTCCTAATGTTGCTAGAAAAAACTTGCTTCCATCCATATTTTCCATACTGTGCATAATTTTATATCTTTCTATCATGTTATCTATCTTTGCTTCAAATGCAAAAGTCCTGGATGCTACACATAGTCCTCGATTTACAATACAATTGAGCCAAAAATTTCTCTCGCTAAGCGAGACAGCTGTTAACAGCTGTGTGTTGCCCCATTTTATGACCTTTCTTGCCACAATTCTTAAGTAGATCACAGCAGTTGTTAAGTTAGTAACACGTCTGTTAAGTGAATCTGGCTTCCTCATTGACTTTCAGAAGGTTGCAATAAAGTGATCACATGACCCCAGGACACTGCAACTGTCGTAAATACATACCAGCTGCCAAGTGTCCAAATTTTCATTATGTGACCATGGAAATGCTGCAATGATTGAAAGTGTGAAAACTGATCCTAAGTCCCTTTTTTTCATTGCCTTTAAAACTTTGAACAATCACTAAATTTTGTAAATAATACAGGACTGCCGGTATTACTTTTCTCTCATGGAATTGTCTT
The DNA here is from genome assembly GCF_049901715.1 of Pseudonaja textilis. Taxonomy (NCBI): domain Eukaryota; kingdom Metazoa; phylum Chordata; class Lepidosauria; order Squamata; family Elapidae; genus Pseudonaja; species Pseudonaja textilis. The sequence continues at coordinate 78,186,239 of NC_141991.1, forward strand.
GACCATTATAATCACTGGCATCTCTTTGATCTTCTTTAAAGTAGTTTAATCTAAAAATTGGACCAGAAACTGTTTTGTCACTGGGGAGACTAGGAAAAAAAAACTGATCAAGGGCCATCTAGGAGTTTGGTCAAGCAGATAGATTTTCCTGTTGTAACCTAATTCTGAGCAGATTACACAACATTTTATCTAAAAGGAAGCAGATTTTATCTTAATTGGTGGCAGGTATAACAGCATTGGATTTAGCTCTGAAGAGCCTTCAGGTGCAAACCTTTGAATCGCTTTTCCACCCAGAAATTTTTACTGTATTCAAAGTAGGTTAAAATACAAAACATGAAAATATTTTAAAAAGAGCAAAAGAATAAAAAAATACAACAATAAGACATTAAAAAGTAAAAGTGTCTTTAAAAAAAAGCAAAGACTAACATATATATACATATTCTTTTTCTTTTTTAAAGACACCTTTGAATCAGCTTCCACAGATACAACAATGATGGTAATACACTAATTTTTCTCCAAGAAATTCAGTTTGATAGTGACACATCTTCAGTTGGCATTCACAAAAATAATTACCTTTAATACTGGATGCACACATTCTGATTTTGTCCTCTTTGCTGTGTTATGAAACTTGTGCTGTTGTTTGCATGTGTATGTTGGCAGTGTTCTTTCTGTGTTCTAGAAAGAAACTGCTATGATTCTGTGCTTAAACTTCTTAATCCATCCAATAATTTATATGACGTTTGCAATCTGAATATACATATAGTAAAATGGTAATAGTCATTGGCCAGTAAATAATTGTGTACTGTAGAAAATAACAGATAAATTTCCTAAATAATATTTATAGTTCTAGTTACTTAAAGGACATGCTATGTTCTTATGTTAGACTTTGTAAAATGACAGGTTTAGAATATTAAGGTAATAATATAATAAATTAATATTATAATAATATTATAACTTTTCAATAAATGTATTTTCAGTAAGTTGCAGATTTTCATTAAAACCTTCAATGCATCTAGTGTACTTTTTGCCCACTGCTTCAAAATCATTTTTACAACTCTGCAGTTTTGGATTAAAATAAGCTTTTTATTAGTTACTTTTCTGAGATCCTTCAGAAAAGGACAGTGCTATATAGCTTAGGAGTCATAAGAAGTCAAGTAATCATATTTGTCAGCCAGTTCCTGTGCAGTTGGAAAAAAAAATCACATTTGAACTGCAAGATACCTTAGTCCAAATCATGACCTCATAATGCTGTTGTGGAAAAGGTTATTCATTCTCTGTGAGTTTATAGTTACATAAACTGATAGAATTCTGTGCATCTAAGTTGGTGACATGCTTCTCCTCCACCCAATGCCACTTATCAGAAATCTAGGCAGTGAATCTCCCTCCCACTGGAGAAAACTGTTGGGGAAATACCAACAGGAAGACTGAGCTCTTTGGAATGTGGCCTTTCTTTTAGCATAAAAATACCTTACTCTTGAACACAGTACTTAAGATTTTAATCAGTTCACATTTTAGTAGTTTCACAACAAAACAGTTAAAGCAGATTTACCCAGTAGATACACCTTACCCTTTCTTCCTTTTCCCATGTGCTTTTTCAGTAAATTTTAAATGCCTTCCATACCTGTGATTACTCTTCTTTTCTTTCAGATCCAATAAGATTTTGAAATGTCCTTTATATTTGACTGGATTTACAGTGGCTTCAGTAGTGTACTGCAATTTTTAGGTAAGATATCCACAGTTCCATTCCAGTGTTATAATTTACATTCATGGAAGTTTTTTTCTGATTTTTTTTACACAGTGCTGGTTAGACAACTTCATTTAAGTTGATGCAGATTGACTAATATTTCTTATTTATTGTTTTAGACATGCTAAAGGATACACACATAAAACACTTACAATTCTTTTCTCTGTCTCAGCCTAAAGAATTACCTCTAGCTGCAGTAAATGATATTAAAATACATGAAAAAGGAAAGCTAATAGTTTGATCTATTTGCAATGTTACTATAAGTATAAGTATTTAATCTATAAGTATTTGGCAATTCGGCTTTTGAGTCTATCATAAAGAACAGACCTTCACTTTATTTAGCATAAAAATACTTCTCTCTCCTCAACCTCTTCCATTACTAATCTTGATCTATACCCCCCAATAGTCCATCAATGTTAGTCCCTATTGCTGGTTTAATTTTTCTTTACATTTTGATGTGGCATGCCGGCTACTTTTTCCAAAGTATCTTTTCCCTTTTACCCTCGTATTCAGATTGTTGGGTTAATACATAAGCCTGCTCCTGGAAATTGCAATGAAGTGAGTCACAAACTTGCAAAACTGTTAAACAGTATCATGAGGGACATCCCCTACTTTTGCTTTGTGAGTAATAAGGTGCTGGTAAACTGACTGAGGCAAGAGTTCTCAATTGGTGAGTTGTGACCCTCCAAGCAAGGGATCATGTCCAAATCAGAGGGACTTGGCCATTTAAAAAAAAAAGATGTGACCAGGTTTGCAGAGGCACAGCTTTGAGTGTTGTCAAAACTCACTCTGGTCTTTGGTCCCTGTTTGCCTGTGTAAGCTTGCAAAGTTTGAGAATCCATGTGATACACAGGTAAATAAAAAGCAAGAGTTCAGACTTTACCCCAATGAAATAATTTTATTTATGGGCAGGAGTGCATCAGTTTGTTTATCATGTTTTAGGCCTAATGCATGATTTGACTTGGTTGATGGTGGACTCCTTGGATTAAAGAGGGGGTGAAAGAGAGAGACAAAATATATCTGGTAGATAATGTGAGTAGAAGTAGCTTGGCAGCCTATAAATCTGGCAGTGCCTTTCAGGGACTTGTGCAGTGAGTCTAACTATCACATAAGTGGCTAGCAAGTAGCTACCTGCTTGCATGATCGTCAGATTCACTGCATGACTCTCTGAAGGGCACTGCCAGATAAACTGATTTTATCTTTCAGTGTCCACATTTGAGGGTTAAAAAAAAGTTAATAGGGCAGTTGGGAGGATCATCAATGTCTTGCCCTTTTACTGGTGTGTGATTATTGTACACTTGTACACAAGTGGAGCTTCAATCAATCACCCTGCCTTCAAAGAGACTTTCTGCCCAGACATTGCTTTCTGTACTCCCCAAAACCCTTAAACCGGAGATAACAGTAGAGTCTTCAGAAAGCTAAAGTGTTGCATTTCCGTTCTTACTTCACAGAATCATTGAATAGTGACTGGTTACTGTTTTAAGACTTATTTTCAAGCCTCTGTACAGTTGGCTCAGGAATTCTGGCAGTTGAAGTCCTCAAGTCATAAAAGGTCCATCGTTCCCCACTCCTGATTTAAATAATCAACATGAACTATAAGAAACATGGTTGGCGTTTTGGTTTTTGAAGGCTTAAGCATTGACCAGTCATATTTTAAGCAGCATCTTCCAGAACAGTGTCTGATTATTTGCTTTTAAATTCTAGGAGCACATGGTGCTATACATAATGTCTAGGTTTCATCAAAAGGGTTTCTTATGCCATTCTGGTGTGAGCTGAGAAAATTAATTCCTGTTCACCAAACAGTCTCATTCTTTTTCAGGATTATACAAGAAAACAGGTAAACTAGTATTCCTCGGATTGGATAATGCTGGAAAAACTACTCTCTTGCACATGCTTAAAGATGACAGACTGGGACAACATGTCCCCACATTACATCCCAGTAAGTCAATGTTTCTTTTTCAGTTTTGATGTATACTTAATAGTGCTTTAAAGCTGGTGTATACTTTGTTCATTTTTATGCCACCTAAAAGCTTATGGGGAAGAGTATGAATTAACATAGGTAGTAGCAGTTGCTTGCTTGCTTTCTCTTTTTTCTCTCTTTCTTTTTCTTTTTACTGCTGATAATAATGATTATTTTTATTTATGACAATTTCAAATACAAATTTTATGTGTGAAAGAAATCAAATAGGTGGGGGTTTATTAAATGTATGCTGCCACTTCTTATATAAGCACTCAAAAATATCTTACAACAATAAAAACAAACTGTACAAATGTAAAACTGTAAATATAGTACAATCAAAATTAGTCAAACATTAAAAACTCAATGAAGGAGTTGGAACAGTAATTTATTTTTTTCAATTTTCCCTGATTTGGCCCTGTAATGACATAGGCCATTAACCAACCCAGTACTTAGCTGCTTTCAGAAATTCAAGGGAAGGATTTACTGAACGATACTTCTTCTTTTAAAATAAATATATATATTTCATGTTTCTATAGCTTCTGAAGAGCTGACAATTGCTGGTATGACGTTTACAACTTTTGATCTAGGAGGACATGCTCAAGGTAAGAGAAGCAAACAGGCAGAATCCTAAATGATGTTAGTTTAATCTTTGTTTGCTGTATTCCAAGGTGATCATACTACAACTTTTTTTTCCAGTTCTGAAAATCTTTTTTTAATATTGTGAGTATTTGATTTTAAATTTGTTGTGTAGACATTGTTCTGATACTTTTTTTCTCATAAGAAATGCACATATTAAGCGTAAACTTTTGTATCCTTTCCATGGGTGAAGGCAACTCAAATGTTGTATCAATGCACCTTCATTGTTCTAACACTTTCTGGTCAAATTTTCTTGTCATTCTTGCTATGTATTTATATATTTATCAGCTTCGACTTTGGCTATCCAATGATTTCAAAATGGTGTTATTTAGAGTACATGAAATGTTGCTCTGAAATGGTGTGTTATTTAACTTTTTTATAAGATGTATTAGTAATACAGATAATCCTCGACTTACTACAGTTCATTTAGTGACCGTTCAAAGTTACAATGGCACTGAAAAATGTGACTAATGACCATTTTTCACAGTCATGACCTTTGCAGCATCTTCATGATCATGTGATCAAAATTCAGATGCTTGACAACTGGTTCATATTTATGATCATTGATGTGTCCCAAATTCATGATCATTTTTTGCAGCCTTCTGACAAACAAAGTTAATGTGGAAGCCAGATTCCCTTAACAACAGGGAAACTTATCAACTGCAGTGATTCTCTTAAGAACTGTAGCAAGAAAGGTCATAAAATGGGGCAAAGCTCCCTTGACAAATGTTTCACTTAACATCAGAAATTTGAGGCTCAATTGTGAATATAAGTCAAGGACTACCTGTAGTTATTGGACATTTTTTAAAAAATCCACTTCAAAATATAATGTTTTCAAAAGCTGTTGATATTACATGGTAATTCAACAATAAATCCACAAGAAATTGTGTCTCTCAATATCAATGATATGGTTTTCAGTTTTAAACCCAGCACACACACAAAAATCACTTTCAAAAACCTTTTCACACAAAGATCCAAATGCCCTTTTAAAAAGTTTATCGAACCAAATGGAAAGGCTACTGTCAGCAGTCCTTGACTTACATTCATTTGTTTACTGACTCTTCAAAGTTACAACATTGAAAATGACATACAACGGATCCTTGTACTTACAGTATGACCATCACGGCATCCCTATGGTGCATGTATCAACATTTGAGCATTTGACAACTAGCATGTATTTACAATGGCCTCAGTCCCGAGGTCATGTGATCACCAATTGTAACCTTCCCATCTGGCTTCCAACAAGGAAAGTCAACGGGAGAAGTCAGTTTCACTTAACAACTGCATGAGTCATTTAACAAATACAGTGATTTGCTTAACAACTGTGAAAAGAAAGGTTGTAAAATCTGGCCTGACTCATTTAACAACCAGCTTGCTTAGCAATGAAAATTCTAAGTCCCAATTATGGTCATAGGTCAAGGACTACCTGTAGCATCTATGAATAGAGTAACAAGAGTTGCAGGCAATTTCCTGTTGCAGTCTCTTTATAACCCTCTTTTATTAGCTCGCAGGGTTTGGAAAAACTACCTGCCTGCCATCAACGGCATTGTCTTTCTGGTGGACTGTGCAGATCATGAAAGATTGGCTGAAGCTAAGCAAGAACTTGATGTGAGTTTACAGTATATATATTTGGCACTTGGTAAATCCAGTTGAAAAGCCCAATATTGTGATGACTGGTGGGAAAGCAACAAAACTTTTAAGATACAATATTTGTGTGGATCTGTTGTGTCATTGTGGGAAAGACCAATTACAGTTATCCTTTACTTTTCCTTAAATCTGGGTTCGTAAAGTAAGAACTATCAAAAGTCACAAACCAGGAGGCCCACAATTTGCCCAATCAGAATTGTGTCCTTGGGTAGGATGCTTCTCCCTATTAAAGAATGCATTCAACCAGCAAAAGATGTTCAAGGCCCATAATGTATATTCTATATCTATGTTCTAGAGCAGTGTCCCACAATATTTTGGGCACCAGGCACCAGTTCTGTGGAGAAAATGGTTTTGGGGGCTGCCTGCATCTTGCGGATGGGGCTTTGCTCTTTGCACACCCCGGTTGCTTGCATGCCATGGACTGATGCCAGTTCATAGACCAGGGGTTGGGGACCCCTATTCTAGAGGAACCTTCACCATGTTTCTTATATCATAGTATTACTGCAAAGTAATATGCAGTGCAAGTTCAATTTTTCATCTCTTTGCAAGCCATTATAGGAAAACATTGAAGATCATTATATGTTTCATAACATAAATAAATGGACTTAAAAGAACTTTCATTAAAATGGAATATTTATGGAAAAAAAATATTAGCAACAGTTCATCTCAATCTCCAAATCTTAATTGTGATTCCTAACTAGTTACCCTCTCATAATTTTAATATAGCTACCATTTCTTATCATATATAAGTTATTATGTTATAATCTGAATGGAGTTAAAATGATATTAAATGTCTTAGAAAATTTGATATCCAATATTGTCCATCCTTTCAAATACATTTTTTGGGGAAGTCCAATATACCCCGAATACAGTTTTTGATGAATCAACTTCAATCTTAGCTTGGCTGATACTATTTTAACATTTTAAGATAGGAATCCATTGATGAGACTTTATTATATATCATATTTGATCCTTATTTAATGTTATGAAGTAGAATCACATGGAAGAAAGCCATTTTGTATACAGGGTATCTGACTCTTCCTCTTAATGTTCAAGAGATCTGGAAGTCAGTCAATATAGATACTTTCAAGTACCTATACTTCAGAAGGTCTCTTCAGAAGTTTCTCCTTGTGTTTGATGTCCTTCTATTTTGTACTGGTTGTATGGAACCTAAAATATTGTACATTTCTTCCTTTCCTCTTAGGCATTAATGACAGATGAAACTATTGCTAATGTGCCTATCCTAATTCTTGGCAACAAGATTGACAGACCAGAAGCCATCAGTGAAGAGAGGTTACGAGAAATGTTTGGTTTGTATGGCCAGACAACAGGAAAGGTATGGTGCCTTTTTCCATAACATTAAACTCTGGGATTTAGTGTGTTAACTATATTTTTCCTCATGTATTTCTGAGCTCTGCTTTACTTCTAGCTTGTACAAAATTCTGCAACAATTCTATACTTCTGCACAGTTTAATAATATTTCAGGAATCCAGTTGTAACAAGTTTTCTGGAATTTTTTTTCTATTTCATTATCTAATTGAGTTATTTACAATAAAAGTGAATTTCTCCTTTTTTCCCCCTTGTAAAACTACATATTGCCTACCTACAAAGTAAAGCCAAACTATTTCTGTCCAAGAATAGTTATACATAGAATATAGAATATTCTTTAGTGGCCAAGAATGGTTGGACAATAGATAAAAAGAGCTACAAGAGTTAAAGGGGGTTAGCACTATCAAATAATACTGTTGAGCATTGTCTTCCTGTAAAGAAATCTCCATCAAGAATTCTTGACTGAATCTTTTTTTAATTTCAGGGGAATGTCTCGGTGAAGGAATTGAATACTCGGCCCTTAGAAGTGTTCATGTGCAGTGTGTTAAAGAGACAAGGTTATGGGGAAGGATTTCGCTGGATGGCACAATATATTGATTAATGCCAAATTCACATTACTACACACTATCCAAACCTGCTCATGTTCTGATCAATCAGTGTACATAACTTGAACTTAATAGATTTTGGTTACAAAAGCGTATTTTTTTTATTGTATCAATTGTGTTAAATTTTAAGCATAAAGACTGAAAACAGATTTTAAGCAAGTTTGTCAATTTGGATCTTGTAACATTAGTCTCTAGGCCTATCAAACCACCTTCTTTTTGGATTAATTTATATGTTGTCTCACCCATTTTTGTTTTTAGCTTTCCCACACAGTATGTTTTTTGAATGCACTTTTTAACAGCTCAACCCTACAGACTTGTTGGTCCTATTTAATGCTCATCATGTTAAATTTTTAAGTATTTTTTTCAGAACCAATTTTATAAATGTAAAGTGAATAACAATTCCTCAAAGGATAGTAATGAATAAGCTTTATGAATAATTGCATGATGCCTTACAGTTTTCAATAATATACTTTTCTTATGCAACGTCATGCAATAAAACTAAATCCCATTTCGTGACATCTTTAATGGGGACATGTTTCATTTTAATGTGTCAATCTAGTAAATATGTTTTAAAATGTGAATCTGTGGGGTAGTTTTCTAAAATGCAGTATAATTTCCATGTACTGTAGACTTTTTATATTATTTATTTGATTACCTTTACACTGGGAATGAATCACACTAACGTTATCCATGCTTGTGGATGTAAATGTTCGGTCACTGTTTTTTACGTTGTACAGAAAGAAGCACTACTGTATGGTCTCGTTGTGTAGTGCATCATGTAGTGCTAGTTGAGTGCCTGAGTGCAGCTTTTTAGGAAACCATTGGATTGGTACTGCAAATACACATTTAGAAGCCTGGCTCCTGTGTGAATTATGTTACTGGATTGAGTATGGTGTAACTTACCCACTGCTCTGAGCATTTGTCTTTCCTGTTACAACATTCATACAACCTGTCAAATGTTGCAAAAGGTGACTGATTGCCATTCAAATGATACAGAGAACAGGTCAGTACTTTGTTGCCATCCTTGGCTACGGAAATGGGATTTTATTTTTTATTTTCTCTGAACTGCATATCTGTTAATAAACTAAGAGTGGTCATTCAGAGAAGTATTTGTATATCGACTTCAAATTTTTTTATTTAGCACTGCCACAAAGTTCTACAATTTGATTTCAACCCCCCCCACTCAAAATGTACTTAGGAAATGAAAAAAAAAATACCCTTGTTCTGAGAATCTTAGTGTCCTTGCGTGTAATTTCCTTCAGTTGAGAAGCCAAGTGTTCAGATGGCACAGGGGGCCCTCTATGGATGCTGTTTGAAACTGCTTTCCTTTCCTTCTCCCTTCAGTCCAGATGCTGATTAAGATTCATATGCTAGATTTAAAAGTGAATGACAGAAGACCTCATGTAGATATGAATTGTTAGACTGCCTTGTGTAAAGCCCCAGAGGTAGAGTTTTTGAAGAACTATAATTATTTTTATTATATATACTTATTATCAGGAAATAAGCTTTTCACTGATATGTACCCGTATGCATTTTCAGAAAAACTGGAAATGAGAGTGTAAAGGACGACATTGATATGGTCTCTGGTGTCTTGCTAAGTTATAGTACAATACAGGTAGTCCTCAATTTATGACCATTCACTTAACAGAAATTCAAAGGTACAATGGCGCTGAAAAAAGTAACTTACAACCAGTCCTCAAACTTGTAACCCTTGTAGAGTTCCCATACTCACATGATCAAAATTCAGGCGTTTCTCAACCAGCATGTATTTATAATTGTTGAGTATCCTGGAGGTCACAAGATCATTGTTTAGGGGGTTTCTGACGAACAAAGTCAATGGAGGAAGCCAGATTTGCTTAAAGAACTATGGTGGGTCACTTCATGAAAATGACAAAAAGGGTTCTAAACTTACTTAACTGCATCACTTAGCAATGTTCCCACCCCAAATGTGATCTACCTGCATACAAATACAACATTTAAGATTTGTTCAAGTATACAGTTAACCTTAAGAAGGCAATTATATTTTGGGGAAGATACCAAACCTACACACACACACACACACACACACACACACACACACACACACACACACACACAATTAAACTTTATAGTTCTGATAAAGGAGATCTTGACCATTAAATCAATTAGTTTATACTGCCTGTAGCTCTCATTCTGCATGTTGTTGATCTTTTTTTCTATAGCTTTGATCAAAGCAAGCATTTTTGTTTTTCTCCCCTTTCATTCAAAATGCTTTTAGAACCTGAAGACATCTTTTTCAAGACATTTCATAAAATTAGAATGATCAGTATTAGCGGGAACTAGTATGTTGATTTTAGTTGTTGCAAAGGAATTAGAAAAAACCAGCCCCTGCTGATATCTGGAAATGTTATCTTCCTTGATTCTTCATTTTAAATGTAACACTTCCAGACCTATAAAAGAAGGACAGAATGGAATGGAATGGAATGGAACAGAACAGAACAGAATAGAATAGTTCTTTCCGTATTTGATCTTCTCTAGCCATCTCAATCTTTTTGTTACCCTATTAGTATTAATGTAGGACTTGAGTTCATACAGCTTATTTTAATGTGTTCTCATGTGTTCCTGTAAGGAAGCCTTTTCCTAGAATAAAATAATGTGCAGCTAAAATCCTTTGGATGCAACATAAAATACATTTGTAGAATGGCTAGCCATCGCTGTTAATTGGATTTCTCCTCTGCCAGTGAATCTGGCAGGTTTTCCAACTCTACATTTTTAAATTCATCTTTGTTAGAATTTATTTTTATTTTAATATTTATAATGGTTATCTCATAAATAAAAAAGGTACAAAACAGTGAAAATCGCTTTGCAACTAGCTGGATCAGATATTATAGCAATTTGTTTTCCAAATACGAATTGTAAATAACAACTGTTTATTTCTCATCTTTTGCTCTGGAATTCAATTACTGCTGTTGCCTTGGAAGACTTTCAAAGCTAAGTGGGTAGTTGCTGTATAACGTGGCAAGCAAATACAGTAACTCAAGATGGTCAACCACTAACCAAACTGGCAGGGAGTGGAAAGTTTTCTATCTTGCAGTGGTAAAAGAAACTAGAGGTAGTCTTTGACTTATGAACACAATTGGGAACAGAATTTCTATTACTAAGCAAGTAAGTCACACCCAATTTTGTTACCATTTTTGCCATGGCTATTAAGCAAAACATTGCAGTTATTAAGTAAATCATGAGGTTGTTAAATAATCCAACTACACGACTGACTGCTTATATGATTGGTCACAAATGACAATCAACCCCAGGTTGCCGCAACTGTCATAAATACATGCTGGTTACCAAGCATCCACATTTTGATTATGTGACTGTGGGGATGCTGCAATGGTCATAAGTGTGAGGACTGATTGTAATTTACTATTTCCATTGCTGTTGTAACTTTGAATGATCGCTAAATGAATGGTTGTAAGTTGAGAACTACCTGTACTCCACGAGACACATTACTGACACATTACTGACACAACAGGAATATCCTACTGGACTTCTAAAATAAAAAATGGGGAAGAGGCAATATATGTTAAGAATTCTAAATGAAAATGCTGATACTTTCAGAAAAATAATTTGTGTGAAAAACCTGCTTATTGTTTGTTTCTCATCCCATTTTCAAAACTGTTTAAGACAAGGGAAACTTTTTTATAGAGAGAGATGCCTCTCCTTAAAGGAAACTACATGAATTCCACACACAGTGAAGTCATATGCATCCAGGACAGACATCATTATTGTGGTTTATGAAATAAACACATTAATCATCATCAGAATTCATACAGTTTCTTCCATTAAGCTTTATATAGAAGTAATTTAAGTTGCAGTTTAAACATCTTACTATGTTTCAGGCAAGTGCATAATGCCAATCTTTTTCTGTTTTAATCCCCTCGGCTAGAATAGTATTTATTATCAGTATTTACCAAAAAGGAAATAGATACAAATATACAAAATGACTTTTTCTATGACTTAAATGGGAATTGCTTCTGTGATATGAAGAAATCCTCCCCTCGCTTTCCCACTTCTTTCAACATGGAACAATTTCAGTCAATTTAAAAGTTATGTATTTAATTTCAGGGAATAATTCCCAAAATTGTTCACTCGTTAATTCTGTGTGTGTGTGTGTGTGTGTGTGTGTGTGTGCAACAATGTTTCCCCCATTGAGGGGGTGGTTTGTTAAATAGCTTTCATTTAAAGGACAGCAACTGTGTGCTGAAAAAATAAAATTAACTAATAAAATGCTCATATGAAATATGCCTAACTTAGTATGTATTACTAGAATTTCATCTTTCCCCTGCTTGCCAGAGCTTGTTTTTGAGACAAAGCAAAAAAAAACATGGTGCAATTATTGATTTAAATTTTGATTGCAGCATACTGTGGTATTTAATTATGCCCTAATACCAGGATCTAGATGTAATAGGCAGAAAATAACTGGATGGCAAAAGAATACATATAATTTGATCCTTATCTTTAAAAATCAGGCATATGTGCATTATCACTTATTTGTGTGTCAACTCTAAGTGTCCATATGAAGTTCAAGAAAGCTGAACCCAAGTCTTTTGGCAACCTTTGGCATAGACAGAATCACTTTGGACCAAAGGGAGGGCTTCAAGCTACCTTGTGATTTTCAAAAGGAGTAAAAACATTTGTTCAAATGCTGGGGAAGAGTTTAGCCTGTTTACTCTTTATTTTAAGATTATGAAGCTGATATCTCTCCATGTGACAGTAGCATCAGATCTATTTAGAGGATTGTAAACATGAAATCATCCAGAGAGATTTATTTGATTCTTGACCTGACCTTATCCAACGGTTAAAGAGACTGGCTTCTACAAAGACGTGACAAACTATGGGAAAGCAGCATCTCAACCCCCAAGAATAAGCTGCCTACCTTCCTCTGATCTATTTTGCTGTGTTTTTTTTACTGTCAGGACTTTTGAGATTGATAATATATGTACTTCTAATTTAAATGGACAAGAATCCAGGCTAAAGAGCAGCATTCCTAAGGAAGGACAGTTGGCCTTTTTCCAGAATTTTCCTTTTCTCTTCTTAACAAACCCATATATTTGGCTATATCCATCTATACCACAAACTATTACTCCTTCAACTAAGAATAACAGTAGCTTTGCGGGATCAAGCCGAAGTCTTTTTAATCCAGTATTTTGCTCCTCCTAGCAATCAACCAGATGTCCCAATGCTCACAGGCATCAGTTGGAACTATGCATCCCCAGCTGGTTTTTTTTCACTGCAACTAGAGTTTAAGGGTCACATAAAGTCTTCAAGGCCTTTGAGAACTCATGACCACCATAAATTTCTCCACCACCTTTTAAAGCCACCTAAGTTAATGGCCATCACCATGACCTGTGGTAATAAATTCTACAAATTATCTCCTGCATCAAAAAGTACTTTCTTTTCTGTATTGTAGATCTTCCAAAACATTTATTTAATATTCTGTGGTTTTAAATTTCTGAGAGAAAGGAAAGAAACTTCCTGCTCATTTTATGCAACTTAGGCATGATTTTGTATACTTTGATGTTTTCATCTACTCATCTTTTATCCAAGTTAAAGAATTTCAAACATTTCTGTCTTCTCATATTAAAGGTATTTGAGCCCTCTGATCATTTTAGTTGTTCCATTATGCTTTCCCCCCCTCAGATCTTCCTTTTTTCCTTTTTCAAAGATTTCTAATAATTCTTAATATAGAATTGGTTCTATATATATATATATATATATATATATATATTCTGAGGTTCTCGCGGGTATTTGTATGTGGATCTTTGGTTGTTCGGGTTTTCTCCCGCGTAAGATTCGAAGTATCTAGGCAACGTTTCGATGAAGTCTCACAGCCAAGCCCCCACCCAATCAAGTCCCACCCCCACTAGCAGTTAAAAGGAAGAAGCAGCTGCAATCTCACATCACTCTGAGAGGCACAGAGCCGGAGACAGAAGCCTGAAGATGATAAATGAGACTTCATCGAAACGTTGCCTAGATACTTTGAATCTTACGCGGGAGAAAACCCGAACAACCAAAGATCCACATACAAATACCCGCGAGAACCTCAGAAAATATATATATATATATATATATATATATATATATATATATATATATATATATACACATATACATATACATATACATATACATATACATACATACATACATACATACATACACACACACACATATACACACACACACACACACACGTGCACACACACACACATACAAATAATATTTTTCACAAAATAATAAGACATATAAAAAGAAGTAGAAAGAAAAGGGAAAGAAAGAAAAACGAAGTACAAGAAACAATAAAGAAAAAAATAAAGTTCAGTATATGAATGACTTCCAACCTTTCCAACAAATAATTACAAACTTATTGTTTCTCCTTCCTTTTAGACATAGCACAAGCCCCTTTAGTGCTTTATTTAATCCACATCTTATTCTTCAAATGTATAAATCATTTTTTTCTTCTTTCAGAAAAACTCCCTATAAAGTTTCCAGTCTTTCAGAAAAGTTTTGGTTCTTTCTCTCTCTTACCAAATAGATGTTTTGCCATTTCTGCAAATGCTGCCATTTTTGTAATCCATTCCTCTACTGTGGAGATTTCATTATTCTTCCATAGTTGTACATCTTAGTATAGAATTTGTTTGACTTACAGCTTTTGCGTACTAAGTCAACATCTTCACTGAGGGATCCCCTATGACTCTGAAGATATTTTTTCTGATTTATTAAACAGACCCCCATCAGCTTTGATTACCTCATCATGCATCACATTAGACTTCCTTTTTTTATAATTATTTTTTATTTTTAAACAAACATACACAGACAAAACATAAAAACATAAAGCCATATTCCAATTACATACATATAGTGTGTCGGTTGGTTACAAATTTTTTGTGCGTCTTCTCCATAGTCCTCACGATTGTATATATTCTCATATTATCAAATAGATATTTCTAAATACATTTATTATCATTGTTAATCAATCATTTGACTATACTGTTATTCATTCATATAGTTTAGACTTTCTTAAACAACCTAATTTGCATTTTAAAAAAAAATACTCTCCCAGTTTAGAGAGATCTTTTTGGAGCCCCGTGGCTTTTGGTTTACAGTTTTATGTAATCTGCGACCTTGATCACCTGTTAACCTTTTGGTTAGGATCATTTATATGTGTTAAAAAACATTTTGTCCAACACAAAGAAGTGTTTTATTTCTGCTGCCTGTCAACAAATTAGCAATCCATAAAATGATAGACCCTGTGGCATAATTTCAGTTGGCAAGTTCCATTGGAGGAAGGCTCTGAAGATGACAAATATAATAGACCAATTTATCTAGGCACTAACACTTTTTTTTCCCAATTCTAAACAGGCCTTGTTTTCAATGCCATGATTCTCTAAGGAAACCATTCTGGGGTGAAGAGGCCAAACTTTTGAAAGTGGCAATTCGCAAATGGTATTCTTAAACCATTAAAAAAGGGAACCTTAGTACTCTGCTATACTAAATTCAATCTGAACATAATGGTGAAAAATATCCTTTTAGTGATATGATTTTCATGATAAAGTGTCAACTTCCAAGTGACAAGTCTCTTAGCCTGTGCAATGGCAAGGAATAACCTAAGATCAAAAGAAGATAAATTGAAGTCAGTAGTGGCTGTCCACCTTAAGCAGCACTTTTTTGTGTCTGTTTCCCTCCAGAAATCTGAGCTTATCATCCTGCAATTTCTTATTAATCTCTGTACAGGTCTACAACAAGGGTATCAAACTGGATTTCTTTGAGGGCTGCATCAGCATTGCAGTTCTTCTCCGCGGGCCGGGCCAGGGGGATGGAATGGAAACCACCTGCAGCACCTGCCAGCCAAAATGGCCCCTGTGCCCCATTTTCAGCCTGGACAACCTCCTACAGCACCCTGCCAACCAAAACAGGGCACGAGGGTGCCTCATCTGGCTCCCCCGCACCCTATTTTTGGCCTGGCCTCCTGCAGCACCTTGCCAGCGAAAATGAGACACGGGCCTCACAGGCCCCACCCCTCAATCTCGTTTTGGCTGCCAGAGGCACCACAGGCCAGTTCTTTACTATTTCCAGGCTGGCCCCGCAGGCCTTAAGTTTGACAACCCTGGTCTACACTATTAAACAAAATATTTGGACAGATCCAAGTCGGGAAAGGTTGACCCAAACAAGAGATAATGAAATCTATCCTAATAGAATGGCCAAAATGTCAAAGTTACAGAACTATACTGTTTATGGATGCAGGAAGACAACGGGACAGGGTTTGGGTTATGAGAAGTGAGCTACTGTGCTTTACAAACCATAATTTATGGCTTAGTGCAATAGGTGAACACAGTCAACTTGGGTTTATTTATTAGACCTTGGCTAAGCAAACCTTGAGTTTGTGTGATGTATGAACCGAGTGGTATCTATGAATCAGGCAAGTGGTATCTATGAACCAAGTGGTATCAATGAATCAGGCACAGGTCAGCAAAAGCCAACTGCCCACCTTGCAGCTGACTCATATTAATACTTCCCCCTCCTTTATTTATACGTGAATTCTGTTAATTTCCATGCTAGAAACTCTAGGTTACACACATTAAAACATATCCCATGTCAAAATGTATTCAAATGAATTAAAATGCACGGCATCTGGATCAGATGTCTTATAGCTAATGGCATCCTAAGCCATAAAGCTTTCCAGGGCTTTCTAATAACATAAGCTATTCTTATCATGAAATCTTGTCTTGAAATTGGAGATCAACAGAGAGAAATTAATCTGTGAATAAGTTGTCCCTTCAGAATAATAGTTTATTAACACATGTACTGTGCGCGCCCAATAAAATATGTCTGCTAGCTTGAAAAGGGATGAAAAAAAGAGCTGCAGGCTAGTTTTTAAAAAGTGCCTTAGTATTTTGATCTTCTGAAATTCTAGCTGGCAGAATATAGAAAAATTCAGAATCAGATGTAAGGAACCTCTGTACAAACATCTCCCACTTTTTTACTACCCTGCAACCTCTTAATCTGGGGTAGAATTGGAGTGACTGGGTGGAACTGAGCATTTACTGGACAGTTGCCCTTCTGCTGTCAACGTGGAGTTTGCAGCATATATTTTTTCTTTGCATCCCAGGAGAGAAACATCTGCCGCTACCTAGGATTGAACGCTCAACCTCTCAAATGAGAGGCAAGTGTTACCACCATGTCACTCAAAATCTCTGTACAAACATCAAAAGGCAGAAAACAGGAACAGGAAGGGTGAGAACAGTCATTGCTGATATCAAAGCAATGTTGTTTTATGAAAAGAATATAAAAACAGTAAATATTTCATTTACTATTTTGCACAGAATTCTATCAGGTGGCTTGCTTCTAAAAAAAGCGATCTAGATCTTGCAAGCAGTTACTTGTGCAATAAGTAGTTCTTATTGATTTAGCAAAGCATTTTAAAGAGGCAGGCCACTGAATTAACATAATCCTGACTGGATGTGCATACACATACTGTATGTGTGCGCACACACATACACACACAGAGGAGTTTAATTAAGAAGAATCCATGCATTGGAGATTTGTGCTTCTGGGTCAAATCTCCAACAATAAACAAATGGACAAAGGGGGATGAAAAGTAAAAGGATTATTTAAGAATGATATAATTCAGATAGATTTCCATGGTATTACTACATATACTGCATATTAGACTTCCATCTGAAAGAACCTAAAGCAATGCAGGTGTCACAGTTTCAACATTTGAAAACATTTTCCCCACTTTTTTCTCTTTCTTAAACTATCCCTTCTGATTAAATTTTTTAAAATATTTGATTTGAACTTGGACTCAGAACCCCTCCTGTGACTTTAAGATGTGGCATTTCTATAATAAAGTTTTGGAACCAGCAAAAACAATCTTCATCATCCATCTGCAGTTAGGGAAAGACATAGAGGGAATAAGATAATGGGGATTTCCTGTATCTTTCAGAAATTAAATAATCCTGATGTCATGACATAACAGGGTACCTCTGAAAAGCACCATAAAGTATGGGGGGCTGAGTAATAACATCCCACGTGCCTTTCTCTTCTCCGAATCAGTTGGCGATCCTATAGATGGCCCAGTGGCCATCAAATCTCCACTAGGATGGGGGATCATAGGAATTGTCAGTGATGCTCAGATGCAGACTCCAACCCAGGCAAATGCCTTAGCACCATCCATTCCAACAGCCTTCCGATGCCCTTTTTAGCACCATCGAAAACAAGAATGGTGCTCCAGCCTAAAAGTCCACCACTGATCAGTACACGTTTGCTAGGACACCCTAAATGACCACCAACAACCACCAGATGTCCACTAAAATGCTCTACACGGACATATGCCTACTCAACACCCTTTCCACCATTGGCTTTCCAAGAGTACCGTTCCAACTCTAAAAGGCTGCCAGAAGCGACCACCAAACTTTCACCTTTGTCAACAAGAGTACCTGTCAACCCTAAAAGGCCGTCAGAGATGACCAGCCGACTTGCACCAAGAGACCGAACTTGAAGATTGAACCTCAAGCTTTGCATGTTTTGCTTTCTTTGATGCTTTATTAATGTTTACTGTTTTTCTTTTACTTATATAGCTTAATGTTTATCTTAGTTATATGCCATTCAGTTAGTATTACTGTTTACTGCTTATCTTAGTTAATACTTAATTTTTTTTCTCTTCTCTTAATAGTGGAATTTACAATTCCAGGCGGGGAGTGTGCTGTCCCAGCCAGTCTATGGGAATTGGATAGTTACTTAGGAATTATGAGCTATCCCCTTAAGGGAATGCATCATAGTAAATATAGTTAAAGGTTTCCTGGGAAATGTAGTTCATATCACGTGGCCACATCTGTAATCCTGATTGGTCTCTAAGTTGACCCTCGAGAGGTTGGGGGAGGTTTCCTTCCATTCTTGCCTGGACTCATGAACTGATAGCAGCTTTTCTACCGCTACGAGATCGGTTAGGATATAACCATCTTTTACCTGCAAGGCTGATATACAAAGGATTGGTCATTATAGAATAACTTCATCACAAATGTGAGTTATGAAGATACCTGATGTACCAATAAATGTACTTAGTTATGGATGTTTTGTGGAATTTATCTATCTGCATCTGCAAAGCTACAAATCCACCTCTGTGCATGAGACAGGAAAGGGTCCCTCTGAAAAGGACGATAAAGTATGGGGGGCTGGGGGCTAGATTAGAAGACATCCAAAGTCCCTTCCAACTGTTATTTTGTTAAACTTGTTCTCACACTTCTAAAGTCCTCTTGTAGTTGGGATGGGGTTTTGATATTTTCCCCCAACTCTGGGGAAGAAACGATGAGGTCAACAAGCAAGTTCCTAGTATGAATGTACGAATTCAAGAAAGTTCCAAGACTACTTCTTAATGTTTTCAAAAATAAAACTTGTAAATGACACCTTCATCAAACTGGACACAGTTTGATGCTATTATATGGGGATGGGGGTGGGGACCAGTGTGTTTATATGCAAATTCCTCTGGAAAGTGGCAGTTTTTACACAGCCACAAATTAATTAGTGGTATGTAGATAAAGAGTACCTTCATTAAAGCCAGAAAAGTTTCCTCAGAGGAAGGACAATCCTTTTCACTAGTCTAAAAAATTAATTGATTAACAAGGATATTGCCTTGTCAGGGCTGAGCTCAATTCTCAGTTGGCATCTAAGTCTTCATATATCCAAGTAATATTCAAAACTACCTGCTATATTGTGACAGATTTGTCTACGGAGATTCTCAGTCTTCCAGGTCATGGTTATCCCAAAAGTGCTTTTTCAAGAGGCAACTGGACTTTCTGGTTTTTCTTTGAAGACGTTTCATTTCTCATCCAAGAAGCTTCTTCAGCTCTGACTGGATGGTGGAGAATGGAAGGATTTATATTCCTTGCAGACAGCTGGTCATTTGCCTTCTTTTAGCAAGTCATTGAGGCCACCTGGAAGTTTACCTGTGTCATCAGGGTCACCTGAGTGGTGCAAATGGATGTGGAGCCTTCTTAGAACTGTGTTGTAGACTGGAGATAGATGATGTCGTATCTGCCCCCTTCTGTTGAGAGAAGGTCGTTCAATTGTGACAGATTGCCAGTTATATTGGCTCCAAGATGTGTAATATAGATAGGTATGCGATTGCCATACCAAAGCTAGCTCTAATCCTTTGGAAGTGTTATGTTCTTCTGTTTTATGTATCTGTTGAAATTCAGGAATATTTCAGGTATAGGTGAATTTAAATGAATCCCAATATCTTGTGACAATATTGACAACCCATAGCCTTTCTCTCTCTTTTCTCTTTAACTTTAGTGCTTCCAGGCCTTTATAACTGGTCTTCCAATATTTATTAACCTAAGCCTTTACATTCCATAGAATATATCTGAACATTTTATTCACACATACAAAGTGGCTCATCTGAACTATCTATTGATCTATTTATTGAACTATTTATTGATTTTAGAGCTGAAGAATTATATTTATTTTTAAAACTCTCATTGACTGTGTTTTTGCCTAATATTAAAACTTAATTTAATGATACAAATCTCAACTCAGTGAGCATCTTTTTATGGCTCACTCAAGCAGGAAATCAGAATCTATGTTAACTGCATTGCAGTATTGTTGAACTATAAGCGGTGGTGGATCTTTATTGTAAATCATCTATAAAACTCTAATTAAAATTGTTTGGAAAAATAATATAACAAACATGCTGAAATGCCAAAAGAGAAAGATATGGAATCATGCAAATCAGTGATTCCCAAGTTTTAGGAAATGCAGAAAATAGAAAAGAGCCAGTTTGGATGACCTTGAACCAGTCATTCTATCTCAACCCTAGGGAAGCAGGTAATAGCAAACCCCATCTGAAATCTAGCCAAGAAAGCTGCAGGGACTTGTCCAAGCGGTTGCCATCTGAGTTACAGAACATAGAGCATTACAATATCTCTATCACCACCCTTCATTCAGAGTCAGACAGTTCCTCTTGTACCTCTTTTAGGTCCAAATCAAACATCAGCTGTCCAGTCAGTTTCATAAAATCAATTTCCTATTCCCAGGTGCTATTTCCCATTATATAACTCTAGGCAGGATAGTCCCCACCCAAGCTAATTAAAGTGAATTTCATCCTCTACGATGGTGTTGAATCTGTTTATGTGATTCCGCCAATAGACACAGTCAAACAGGTAAAGAATAGGGAATCTGTGTGCAAAATCTCCAAATATTCCTCACCATCAGTTGTGCTGCCTGTGACTGCTGGGAGTTACAATTCAACATGACCTGAAGGATTAAGTGTTCCTTAGCTCCGATCCATGTTTCCAAAAAAAAAAACAAAAAACCACTCTCTTATAAGCTCTTTAATTTAGGAGCCATTCTAGTGCAATGTGGTGACAGCTGCAGTAGCAAGCAACTCAGCAAGCAGAGTTTATTTATCCTTTTTGGAACTGTCAATAATCTGTTAGGATTTGCAGGTAGAATTAAAAGAGGGAAGGATTGGATGAGCACTGTAATATGAATATGACAGGGTCTCCATTTCCATTTTAGTTATATACACAGTAGTCAATATCTATGTCTTCTGCATATCCGTCTCTTCCCCTGGCCAATTGCACAAGAGATGTGAATGTGCATTTGCATGAATTACACAAATTTCTCTGTTGGAGATCTTCTTTATTGGACTGGGATGTGGAGGATTTTCAGCACATATCTATTCCCATTGACACCAATTTACTTGTTCCATTCATTTTATAAATTTACTGCTGGGGAGCTATAGAAATGGCATCTACAGTATGTCTCTGGCCAATGGATCAGATTTAGTAATTTGTTTCATCCGCTGGGGGACTCTTAGGAGCAAAACTGTGATAAGAACCATTTTTCCAGAGCAAGTTAATTTAATTCTTCTTAAGATGTATCTAATTACACACACTCTCATGTACAGATGGGAAGAAAGCCCTTCAGTGTTTCTAAACGCCAGTTTCTTATTTAAACAGAAGTAGAGGAGGAAGATAAATATATGTTTTGCTGAATAACAATATACACATTAATAATTTTTAAAAGTAGATAGATTGCCAGAAGGATGAGGAAAAAATAGGAAGACTGAGGGAACCTGACATCTGATGGTAATCACCATTGTCAGACAGACTGTGATTGCAGACTAGAATGAAGGAAACAATATCTAAAATGCTTAACATTCATACTAATTTATCATCTGCAAGCTGAAGGGTTCAAAAATGAAGCCCCACCACCAGCTCCTGGGGACAATCTTTTACTATTTGCTAACAGCGAGACAGTGCCTGGGCTATCTCCTGTCAAAATAGACTCACGTACAATTGCCAGCTTCCAGAAGATGGCATCTTAGCGCATAACTTGCGTGCCACAGAACCTGCAGGGTGAAATATTTCCTGCACAAAAAAAGAAAAGGCTCTGCCTTCTTAAACTCAACTCTCCTCTTAACAGAGGGGGCGGCAAAGTCCGACAAGATGCAGAGGAAAAGAAGAAGAGGACTTGACAGCATTCTTGCTCCTGCTTTTATCTTTCTGCTGCTGACTGTTTGTAGAACACAAATTGACTGTGATATTTTCGCACTTCATGGAGGATCTATATTTAAAAATCCTGTCTCAAGGCCAGCCCAAATGACTGTGCTGCCTGAGGCAAAGAAACAAGATGGCTTCCTTGCCCGGTCTTTCTGTATGCAAATGCCAAAGGGTTTGGCAATGTCATACTTCTTCAGCACTGACAGAGAGATCTCCTCCAGACTCATTTAGAGGGTCCAGAGGCCAAATGATGCACAACTGTCTGCACCGCTCACTATTTGTCACCTGAGGCAACTACATCGTTCTTCTTATCAGAACTCTTCCATTTCCACAAAGACATGTCAATAAGTTCACAATTTTAATAAGCCAGATGCTAATTTACAAAATCTGTTAGAATATAAGTTAGAATCTTTTTCTAAAGCTAGTTCTTAATCTTTGGTAACAATCCTTTGCTGTTTAAATTTATTTCGTGCTTTTCTCCTCTATTGGTGGAGTGGCATCAGGAACAGAGTATCACAGTGATGACGCTCTATCTGTACTATTCTGTCTTCTGACATCATCTTCCAAGCCCTGAACATGTCAGGTGAAGAGGCAATGTTACTTATCTTATCCTGCATAGTTGGCTTTTCCCTTTGCAGAACAGAATTGACTCCAACTGAAATGCCACAGGATATTCTCTTTCCCACATATTTTTTTTTCTAATTAAATTATGAGAATTTTTTTACCTAATTGCTTTGTATATTTCCCAGGAATAAAGTACACATTAAGATTTAATAAGACTCTGCTCCACTCACCACAGAGCAGCTATCCAAGATGATTGTCTCTCTTAATGTTCTCGTCTGTTTCCTCAAGAGCTAACCAAAATGATCATTAAGAAATAAAGGCCCTTCCATGGGTATTAAATATACCTTTGTGCACCTGGTTCCTTGCAAATGATCTACAACTGTGCTACACCCAAGGAATAATAATAACAAGGATGCTAATTATCCTGTGGCTGATCCTGCATCCAGACAAATTGTGCCATCAGTTCTTGTGGGAGGGGGATCCAACTGTGTCCTTTGAAAGAAAGGAGCCACTATCAAATGTTGGTGCTGGTGTCAGCAGCTTCCCAATTAGCTCAAATGCTTATTTCTATTTGAACTGGTTCCCTGTGGCCTCTATTCCTGCTCTGCATTGTATGTACATGTTGCAGCCTGATTCTTCCTGTCCTTGCCTGAGCTAAACTTGACACATAACTTATAGGGATCTTGGCAGGAACACTTGGGCTTTTAAAGGAGCTCTTAGAGAAATATGTTTTGTGCATAAAGAGACCTTTTGTATCAGGAATCTTAGAAACTAATGTTTCTGGAAAAATCAAAGGATTGGGGAAGTTCTATAAAACTGGACACCTAATAGTATACTTGCTGGCCTATGTAGCAATCTCTCAGATAAACTATAAGAGGAGGCACCTTCTTATAGGCTACACATTTGTTAGGGACCCAAGATAGAAAGCTTTAAGACAACAGTCCCAAGGGGTAGAATTCCTCCCTGTTTAAGCAACAGTTGAACCCAAACTTGAAATGTTTGTTCTTCTAGCACTTAGTTAAAATGGTTATGATAAATGGGTAACTGCTAACTGCAACCAGGGATGTTATCTCTCCGAATGACACAATAACACCAGTAAAGCAAAATATTAAAACCTAAGAGTAGTTATAATTTCTGAATAGCTGATTCTTGACTACAGGAATTAGAAGCATAATCATCCCTTGGAAAGTTATCCCATTCAAAGGATTAGTTGACCACTTCTCTGCCCATTTGGTCCTGTTTCTTTGTGCTCCAGACCCAGAAAACTTCTCAATGGGCCCCTTGTTGATTTCAGCATTTTTAAATGGGACAATTGCCATATTATGAAAGCTGAGCCCCAATGCCAGACTTGGCAGACCCCAAGCTAAAAAAAAAAAAAAAAAAGCAGTCCTTGCCTCAGGTTCTGCAGACCTTCTCAGCAGCCTGAGGAAAAGTGCAGATGACACAGTTCCATTTCATTCCATCCAGCTGATTCATCCTTCTCCATTGAACTCCACTGAACTGTGTGTAGGTGGGGAAAGGCTAGTGAGAAACCCAGGATTGAGAGAGGTGGAACACTGCAAATGTTCATCAAGAACTTGATGTGATTTTCACCTTTTCCTGTTTCCAAACAAGCATAATTGTAGGCATGGTAATCATTGTTGTCGCTATTTACCTGTTTGTGTCAGCTGGACCAATCACAGCAATTTTTTCTCTCAAGATGAGTCATGAGATTAAAAAAACAAATCGTTTATTTATTTTCCACGCTTTTGAACTGCTCATCTCCCTCAGAGAGGGAAATTGACAGCTAAGAGCACAGTGGAGGTGGAATAAACCCAACAGTGGGGATTGGAGGATGGTCTCTGGGCTGTGCGGCTGATGGGCCAAGAACAAGGAGACTTAGGGACCTCAAAGGCAAACCTATATCACCCGGACCGCAAGAATACGAATGGCTACTAGATGGCAACAAAGGAATGCTTGTCTTGCAGCCTCTCACAGGAAGGAAAACGAGAATAAAAAAGCAGCAGCGACCGCCTGGGAATGCCACTTCCAGCCCACGTTGCTGAGGCGAAGCGTCCCGGGCAGCGCACCGGCTCTCTTCCGTCGCCCCTTATGACCTCGGCAGCCCTCGTGGCTACTTGTCGTCGGGCTGCAAGAGAGGTCGTCGACCGCTAGAGCGGGTGGCAAGGAGACACAGAAAACCTCGTCTCTGCTGACCTTGAGCGGCCCTCCAAATGTTTGCAGTAGGGAACGGTAGCTTCATAGCCCCGCGCGACCCGTTGTTTTGAAGCCTTTAGGGCAAAGGGATGGGCACTATAAAGATCCCCAGGCGGCCTCCTTCGCTCTATCGATGCCCTTGCGGCGGGCTCTTTTCGCAGGCAGAGCTTAGGCCCTGTGTGCGCGCGTGTGTGTATGTGTGTCTGTGTGTTGGGGGCGGGGGACAGCAGGGAGCGTGTCGGAGCCCGGGCGGGAGAAGCGCGTTGCAGCGATGATTCACGCGCTTCCCTGGGAAGAGGACGCGCGAGCTTCTGCGGCGAGAAATCATCTCTCCCGCTCCGCTTCCGCTGTTCCCGCTCCCATTCCCCCCGCCTCCCCCCAGCGAACTTGCTCCCTCGTTTGCCTTCTGCAGGAAGGAGAGTCGGGAACTCTCAGGGAGGCTCGAGAAATGGAAGATCGGAGCAAGCATTGATCAGCAGGAAAAAGGGATTTATCTCTTTCTCGCGTTTCCCTCAGCCACCGTAATTTAGTTGCTGGGTATAATGGCCTTTCGCCCCTCCCCGTTGGCCAGCTGTATTTATTAGTTCAGTTCTGAAGCAATATTACCACCAGCTCCAACCCCTCGATGCCCATTTCGTTGCTACGGTATGTTGGAGCTACCTCCCCTACCTGCGAAAATCTGTGCTGTGCACCAGCCAGCAGATTGGAAGAATCCCCAAGTGGGAACAGCCTATCAAAGCAAAAGGATAAGTGAGTTGGTTAAATCTAAGAAGGTGTCCTGCTTATTATGGAATTGCAGTAATAACACTTGCCTGAAGTCTGTGTGTATTCTTGAAAATACTCCTAGTGAAGGGGAGAACCATACCCAGGAGGCTGATTAACAAAATGGAATAAGAAATTGCCTTACTCCCTTTTACTATTGCAGGCTCAGAGCTATTGCTCATAACCAGATTGAAGTGCTGTCTACCAATCTTTTTTTAAAATTTCCCAGGCCTTCCTGTTAATCATGTCTAATTCTCTGAGACTACCTGGACAAAAGCCCGTACTGTTTTCATGGCAAGGTGTTTTTTTTCCCCCAGAAGTAGTTTGCCATTGCCTCATTCCCAAGGCTATGAGAAAGTGGCTGGCCCAAGATCACCTAGCTGGCTTTGTGCTTTAGGTGGGACTAGAAGTCATGGTCTCCTGATTTCTAGCCTGATGCCTTATCCACTACAGCAGACTGGGTCTCACCAATCCTTTTAGCTGGCAAAAAACCCTACACCAAGACAAAATGTTGTTTGTAGTGGTGACTCCTCTCTTGCTATAGGTTTAATGCTGGCTTGTATCCCATATTCCTGCCATTGCTGGTCAGCTAGTGTTCAGGACCTTAGTCTCTCTTTCAGAACAAATGATTCTGAGCTTCAAAAATCCAAATGACTATTAGAAGTCAGCAAAGCATTGGAGTGTTCTGGATCTCTTTGGTGCCATCTAGCCCAAATCTGGAGCTAAATTTCATGTTGTTTTGGAGGGTTGTGTTTTTTTTTTCAAAATTTCTTTATAGGAGATCAAGCAGTGGCAAAACAACTTGCCTCTTCCCTGAAGCTGTCTCCATAGGGTGTGGTAAAAAATGTCAAGAGGTGGCACAATAATGCAATCAAAACTACCTGGTTTTTATTGCACCTGCAACACAAATAAAAACCAAGCACAGCTTCTATTAACCATCACAGCAACCATCTTGACTTTTCTGTCATATCCTGAGAACACCTCTGATTTCCTGGTCGGCTGTCACTCAGGAAAGAAGAGAGATGTCCAAAAATGGGTACCTCTGCCCACTTCTGATTCAAGCCCAACCACTGTTTCTTCTGCTTAACTAAGGGTAAACAGCATTTTGCAGGAAAGAAAAAAAGAAGCTCCCCACACCTAGGGAACCATAATCCTGCAATTACTACTGGAGATGTTGTACAAAGTTTAGAAAGAATATAAGGCAGTCATTTTTTCCAGGGAATGAGAATGCTGAGAGAGCAACCAAGAAGGGTTAACAGGAGTTTCATAGGGTTCAACAGGAGGAAGAGATAAGAAAGACAGGAACAAAGAAGCTGTTTGTTTTGAGAGCTGAATGCTCAGCTGGTAGAACTATCACTTGAATAACTTCTGATTGCGAAGGATATGCCCAGAAAGTTTGCTGATTGCTTTTGAAGGGTTAGCACCTCCTACTACAAGAGCTGTGAAAGAATACAACGCAGACAGTTTCCAGGCAGCAAGTTTACTGAGCAAGTGAATAGGAAAAAAATGGCAGGAGTTTGAAAGGAAAATTCAAGGTGTGTTTCCCTAGCAAATGTTCTTTCCACTGATACTATGCATTTAACTAACCCAAGAGTCTAAAAAGGAACAGAAAGAGATCAAAGTTTTTCTCTTGATAGGGTCCTATATATTAAAAGTGAAAACAAGTGATACAGTTCTCAGATCATGATGTGCAATGGTTGTAGCATGTTTGTGTTCCTCTTGAAAACATCCTAGCATAATATTTTTACAATAATAGACCAGACACTAAGCTCAGTAAAATAAATTACAGAGGCAAGCATGATCTTATATACCCAGTAGCTATCAGTATAGCCACATTGGTCACCCTATCCCATAATTGTAACCTGATATATCATTGCAGCGAAGCGCTGGCAAAATTTGACAACTAAATGGATAATATTGGGATCTCTGTCAGCTTATAAAGTTTCTTATATAAACCTATGTTTGACCAGCCAGTTTTTTAAAAAGCGGCTGCAATAGCCTTTGTGTCAGGTCAGGATAAAATACATAGCATTAAAACACACACACACACACACACACACACACACACACACACACACTCAATAGATTCATTTCACCTGAACTGCATGGGTATAACCCCTGTCATAATGGAGTTTTGCTGAATTTGTAATCCAAGATAGCTGAGAGAGAAATTAAAATGAGCTCTAGAGAAAGCCCATTGTTAATTACAAGAGGTAAGACAAGAGAGATATTGTCTGCTCATCTTCAGGGATGAGTCTTTGAGTTTCTCTCAGTGGTCAGTTGATTTTTAAAGTTTGGCTCAGCTTATTTTAAAGATCAGTCCTGCTGATGCAGTGTCTAATTATAATTGGCCTTATCCATCCTGATATTAGCAAATACTCAAATGCAAATCCACAAGTACACAGTTTGTCCACCATTGTGATCTGCAATTGTCCTGTGTGATAAGTGAAAGCAGTCTCTTAAGAGCTAGACTGAGCTTTTGCTAAGTGAATAGAATAGATTGCCAAACACTTACCGGGAACTCCTGTGTGCCAATTATAAGTTTTGGTACTATAGGAATTTATGATGAACTTCCCTAGTGGTACTGTTAAGACTGGTTTTGAAAGCTGGAACCCCCCCCCCCCGCATATCAGATACTTGACAACTGGCATGCAGTTAGGACCATTTTCAGCATCCGATAGTCATGTGGCAATGTTTTATGATAGTTTTGCTGAATACTTGCATTTACTTTTGGTTTTCAGCAAAACTGACTCATAGTGAACCATTGTTCACTTAATGACCTCAGCCGTCACATAATGACCATGCAAAAAAGTCATCAAATTGAGTCATCAAACATGGGTAACCTGATTTACAATTGTCACAACTTAAGACCGTAATGAGCGGGCTCCATTACAGTTGTAAGTTGAAGAGTACTACCTGTATTATAAAATATCACAATGTTCATTTTCTTGTTCCTCCTTAGAATATTAAAGCAAAACTCCTCCTCAGACTGATTTGTTCAATAGGAGAATCATGTCAGAACCTACATAGAGTCCATTGCTATCCAGGTAAACAACTTTTAAACAACTGTTTTTTTCTCATTTCTTTTTTCTAAAATGATGCTAGAATAACAGTTGTTTTAGCAAGTTCTGTACAAGCTCTTGCCTTTGGGGGGGATTTGTTTTTCCTTTGTAAATTTTACTTTTAACATTCCACTTATTTTATCAATTTTTCAATTTGTACCTTTAAGTTCTTGGCATTATAGGTATGAAAAAGGGACACCAAACCAACCCTGGAACAATTGAAGATAAATGGCTCTTCACCTCAGACACTTCAATGGAGAATTTCATATCCTAGAATTCTATAAATTCTGTAAATTTTTGGAATGCTGTTCCAGAAATTAGATGATATGCCAACTTTGCCAGATGCCATTTGTAAAACATTTTGGGGGAAACCATGACCTGGATGATTGAGAATCTCTACAAATTCTTCCCTTGCCAACTAAGATAATGGATTCCTATAGAATGAAAACTTCCAGGAAAATGCTGCTTCTGATAAGTATACTTGTTCACTTGGAAAGTAGCATTTGTACTTGTGCTCTAATGATGTTCCAGCTGATGAAAAAATTATCTTCTAACAGCAAAACTCTCCTCTGTTTTTTTAACCACTCAGACTGTACTAGCCTTGTTTGATAAATCAACAACATTTCTACACAAACTGACAATCTGAAGACATTTCACACCCATATAAGATGCAGAAAGCATATCATCCTCAGCAAACTCCTTTTTACTTACTAATAAGCAACTTGAGAGGTGGGGCTTGAATTAAAAAAACAGAATTAGAGCGGTGGCTGTCATACTTCAGTTCATCACAGAAGACAGAGATTGATTAGATCAAACAAAAGAAATGCTACCCCAGAAGTTGACAGAGGGAGTAATTCTCAAGAATGACAATCAGAAAAAAAAAACCACCACCACCCCAAGTTCAATGGATGACAAAAAACAACAGAAAACTAGTGCTGGAATTCGGTAATAACTTTCAGGCCTTTGCAGAAGAAAAGGATCATCTGGGCAGAAATAATAAAAGTTTACATTGCCTAGAAGATAGAGGAGACTGGAGTCTTGAAGATCAAAGGGCATAGGACTGCCACCTACAAGACAATAATTTTAATAGTTGAGGCGTGGTGGCGCAGAGGTTAGGATGCAGTACTGCAGGCTACTTCTGCTGACTGCCGGCTGCCAGCAGTTCAGCAGTTTGATTCTCACTGACTCAAGATTAACTCAAACATCCATCTTTCCGAGGTCAGGTAAAATGAGAACCCAGATTGTTGGGAGCAACATGCTGACATTGTTAAACTGTAAAGCACTGTAAAGCGTATATAAGACTAAGTGCTATTGCTGTTGCTCTGTATTGATAAAATTATGCCTGCTGGACTTAGAACATGTAAAGTATGCTGACTGACAAGAGAATGGTCAGGAATATATCAAAGCAGCTGTAGAAATCCATAATATTTATTCCCATCACATCATCATGGAGACAGATGATACTAACAAAAGTATCAGCTAGAACCGCTAGAACCACTGTTCCTGGGACTGGCTATAAAACCTGTGTCAATGGAAAAGCTTTGATTTCTTGGGCCAAAGTCAATTTTATCTGCCTGATGGGCTGCTAGCACTATGTGGATAGAAAGAATGTGTGTGGCCAAAGCATACTAAGCTTAATTAGGAGGACTTTACTAGTACTACCAGATCTGAAAAAATCCCACATGGACCTTAGATGGCAGCAAAGAGATATAGAAAGGTCCTCTAGATGTTTGCAGCCTATATCTTGTTAAATTGAATTCTATGGATTAAAGACAGAATCCTCCAGCTCTTATAAGGATTTTTGTACTAAAGAAGTAAATGTAAGAGCAACCAAACTGGTCTTTTCAAAACCACTCCATTAAAGAAAAAGAAATCAGGAAATTTGACACATAAAGCTCATAGAATTTGCTGAGGTTGTTATTGTGCTAAGTGTATGGAAACTTAACCAATTGAGCTGGAACATTTAGTGAAGGAAGTCTAATATGATTGAATCAGAATAACAGACAAGTGGGGTATTTCCCATGAATAGAAAATAGCAGTTCAAGGATACAACTTTTTCAAGAGAGACGAAGGATTTTCTGTATTTTATATAGGGAGTGCTCATCTTCATTCAAAAGGAAAAGAAGCAATAGGAAAGGAAGGATAGTACCACTATTTGTTAAAATTATCCATGCTTGCTGAGAAATCCCAGTGAATAAACATGAAGAAAACATCTGGGTTAAATTAAGCAAAGAAAGAAAAGAAAGTACTGATGCTGTAATCCACTGTTGAACTAAAGGAAAAATGTAAATATTTTCTAAAAGTATATGGATAGTCTTTCAATGGTACTCAGAACAATAGGAATGGGCAAGTTTAATAACTCCAAAATCTACCGGAAGACACATAACATGAAGTACTCTGTCCAGATCCAAGTCCAGAATCTCAAATTTTATATTAAAGCAGAATGTTGTTTGATGGAGAAGAGCATTCCCTATAAAACATAGAAAATCCTTTCACTTTGTCATGAAGTAGCTCCCTTAACAGATGATGAGAATGTTATGGGCATAATATATCTTGTTTTAGCAAAGCATTTGACAAAATATCTCATGTCATTCTAATTAACTAGTCAGGTAACGATGACCCAGGCAGGTTAAAGAAACTGTGGCAGGGTAGAAAAATGGCCTGAAATTAATCGAATACAATTAATCTAATACTTGTCATTTAGGAAAAAAGACTTAAATGAAGAGATTGGCAAAGTTGTGGGTTGACTCCTTTATCTTTTGCTGCCTTCCCTCCTAAGGGTAGGGATATCCCTATCCCCTATCCCTATCCCCCTACCCTAAAATATCCCCTAATCAGAGCTCTGCAACAGGAATGGCACAGATTTGGCTGGGTTTTCTCTTTCTTTCTATGGGGAATAATTGCTGACTTGCAGATTCCTTCATGCTCTGTTCATGAGACAGTGTGAGAGCGCGGAATGTTCCTCCCCTGATTCCTACTGTTTTGTTCTTTCAGTGTTGTATTAAATCTGTAAAGATCATCAAGTTAAAAATCTTACTGTTTGGCCAGTGCTATTCCCCAAGTCTGAGATCCATTGGCAGAGCATTGCTCCAGCTAGGTCTTTAGCAGCCTTTATTTATTTGTTAATTGCATTGATATCCCATCGCAATCATAAATAAAGTCTTGGCAGCTCACAAAATGAAACAATGAATGCACAGTAATTGAAACAACAAAAACATACACTCCAAAACAATATCTGGTGTCGATTTCCAAATGCCCTCCAGAAAAGCTGTGCTTTCAAGGTATCTAATTCTGGAGTGTTTGAACTTGAAATACACATGAAGCATATGGTTTTGTAATTGTATATTGTATATTGTAATTGTATATTGTAAAAGGAAGATAAATGGAGAGAATAAAGTCTCCCTTTAAATCCTTGTGCTTTGTCCATGAAAATAATAGTATGTCTCTTTCAAATGAATGGCCTGAGAAGACCTGAACAGGATTGAACTTGACGGATGGCCTGGGACACAAAAATAGACATTTTAACTGTTCTTCACTGCTGAAATATCCACTCCATTGCTTTCAAAATATGGCAACAACCATTAGAAAATGGTGAGTGGAAGAAATAACTAGAAATTGTTTAGAAATTGTGAGGAACCATGGGAGAGGCACAAATGGCATAGAGGCAGAAATGGACAATAAACAGGGCTGTGGTTACATGCCCTGTTGTTCAATTCGGCATCCCATGTTGTAAAATGTAGTTGATGACATAGCTTAAGTTTCGTGCTTTTGGCTTAGTAATGGAAATATGAATTGTGATACAGAAAGGTATGACTTAAGCTTGTCACTTGAGACAGAGATAAGCTAAAAAGGATTATCACAGTGGCACCATAGAAAGAAAAAGGTTGTGACAGATATTTGCATTTTGGTGAGGTCCTGTGGTTAGGCACAAGTGGGGAAAGGCAGTTGGGAATAGCAAGTGTTGAATAGTTGGAATTATACTTGATCAGAACCTGAATAGCAGTCAGCGGTATAAGATAGCTGATAAAAAGACAAATGCAATTTTAGACTGCAACAATAGAAGTACAATTTACCCAAACACAAAAAAGGATAGCTGAGCTCTGTTGTATTCTACAACCTAAGTACTATATCCAGTGTTGGATACCCCATTTAAAAAAGATCCAAAGAAACTGAAAAATTTGTAAAGAATGTATTAGGCTACAAATGAAAGCATTGTTCATACCTTTGATAAACAACATAAAGGGATTAGTAAATATCCCATGCCTTCTGTCCAAGCCAAAAAAATTTACATCTTTTCAGCTTAAATCAAGGCTGTTAAACTCGCTGCCTGTGGCCCAGATGCGTCACGCCCGGTTTAGCGAAAGGGGAAAAGGTTGTGATACATCATGTGACGCTGCCATGATGATGTGAGTTTGACACCCCTGGCTTAAATGGTTCCCAAAATGTATTCTCTGTGCTTGCTGAGATCACTGTGTTATGTCCAGAAAGTTCCAAGGAATATGTCATAATTCCATAATTCATACTTTATTCTTGTGGATATCTGATCTGACATACTGTGGCTCTCTCCACATGAACCATTTGATTTGATCAATATGCAGGCTACTGATAATCATATATTGCTGTTTTCCCAATTTTGGGGAAGAGAATTCTTAGGGCTACAGCTTAACACTTCTCATTCCAGTACATTCCTAACCATATAGTGCAATAAAATAACATTAATTTTAAGGTGAATATCAGCAAATAAGTCATATATAAAACTTAACTTCAATTCCTGACTCCAGCAATTCCAAAATGGAGACTGATTTGTGATGTCATGAGATAAACTTAATGATTTCACACTTGCTGTGCACACTGTTGTTTGCAAGTACATAAGAAATGGAGTTTGTATTGAAATTATGCGTGCTCTTTTGCTACTTGCACTTCCAGTGGATGCCAATTATTTAAAATAAAACTCTCCCTAGTAGTGAGATTAAGCCAGTGAAGTTATGTTGCCGTTGTTTACTTCTCTCTTTTTCGTTTTACAATTTAATTGTCACTTAAGAAAAGGATTTAGTTTCATCTTTTGCAATGTTTTCCCCATCCTTGAGCACAGGGAATTCTTTTGTATTTGTGTCCTTGGAAACCTTTTTCCCCCTTTGAAGTGCAGTAATAACCTGAGCTCAACCTCCTGTATCTAAGCTCAAGTGCTAAACATGATACAATCAAGAAGCCCAAAATGAACCCAGCATTGTTTGGCAGGGAAGGAAGAATTGAAAATGGTAGAAAGAGCACTGCAGTCAGATATACTCATTAATCCTCTAAGCTACTTTAAGAGAGAAAGAATGCAAGGGAAAATATTACATTTTCTCCAAAGTTATTTTCACTGATCCCTAAGTTCTAAGTTTATCCATCTAAAACTAGATTTTCTTGGAGAGGGTTATATAGGTAGTCCTCGACTTATGACTTATGTGCCCAAAATGTCTGTTGCTAAGTGAGATATTTGTTAAGTGAGTTTTGCCCAGGGGTGAGATTCTACCGGTTCACACCTATTCGCTATAGAACCTGTTCACTTTCTAAGCAGTTCGGAGAACTGGTTGTTAGAAGAAATCTCCTTTTGTTTTTTTTCCCTACTTTACAGGCCCAATCCTGTATGGAAGGCATTTTTTACATTCCTGGGTTGTTGCTTACAAAAACTGCCTCTTACATTCTTGACAGGACTAGACTTCCAGTCTCCAGAGCTTCTCTGTAAGTTTTTTTTTTTTTTTACTCTGTTGGTACTTTGCTTGTGTCAGCCCAAAATTGACATATGTGTAGCCATTTCACTTTGAAACCTGACAGCTTGACTTTCTTAAAGGGAAGGATTGTTTTAAGCTTTTTACACTGCTGTTGGGAAGAAATACTCCCCTGTTGGAGTTAGCACTTTGAAGAAATAATTGAATAATGAAGCAGAGCTGCTGGAAAAAAGCTTTTAATGACAAGGATCCAAGATAAGTGACACTCAGCAAGGCTTCTTGGCTAGCTAGAAAGATTGACATTCAAATGTGAGTTTACATACCCGTTCTGAGTTTTGGTTTAAAACTGGTTTTTGGTGAAGTTTAATTCTGTCCTTGGTGATTTTTAATCCTGTGATTATTGATAGGATAATTTTCCCCATTCAGCTTTGCTTGGAAGGAAAAAGGTTAATCTCTGTTCCTGAAAAGAAACTGGGTTGAGAAATCTGGCTAGTTCCTGTATTTATTTTTTCTGGTAATTGGTTTAACAAGCAACAGCTACTGTTGTGATTTAATTATTTGTATTGTGTTTGAATTTTTTCCTGCTTCATGGTTTCTTTTTCTATCTTGGGAGGGGGTCTTCCTTCACTGCTTTAGTGGTTCCTGGCACTATCCTTTTGGGGTGTACTTCCAAGAGGCAATGGGGGCCTGTGATCTTTCCTTAAATCTGAATGATTTCTTTAGGATGTCTTGTGAGGTAGTAAGACCAGCTGGTATCTTTAAATGGTGCAAATGGATCTAAGGATTATTTCTCCTGGGTGTGCTCTTTCTGGAGAGCTTAAATGATCTCTCTGTGAGCAACAGTTGGCTCTGATAGTTATCATTACATTTAAACTATTTTAATTCCTCAAGGTAACTCCAGCTTGCAGGTATTTTTAATCTAATGATTGGTATTTAGAGCAGCTTTTCTCAAGCAAAGAAGCTTTTTGTATTTTTGTACAGGTAATCCTTGACTTACAACTGTCCATTTAATGACCATTTAAAGCTACAATGGCACTGAAAAAAGTGACATGACCGTTTTTCACACTCATGGCTGCTGCAGCATCCCCACAGTCACCAGAGGCCAGGCAAGGAGAAGCGCCCCTCAATGTGAGTGATGTCGAATTGGCCATGCCCACCCGGTCATATGACCACAAAGCCACACCCAACTAAGCCACATCCACAGAACCGGTAGTTAAAAAATTTGAATCCCACCCCTGGTTTTGCCCCATTTTATGACATTTCTTGCCATAGTTATAAAGCAAATCACTGAAGTTGTTAAGTTAGTAACATGGTTGTTGTGAATCTGGCTTCCCCACTGATTTTGGTTGTCACAAAAGGTGATCACACTGGGATGCTGCAAGTCATAAATAAATATGAGTCAGCTGCCAAGCATCTGAACTTCGATCACACGAGCATGGAAATACCACCATGGTAATAAGTGTGAAAAAATCTATTTTTTTCAGTGCCCTTGTAACTTTGAATGGTCACTAAATGCATTGTTGTAAGTCAAGGACTACCTGTATTGGTCAGAGTCACAATACTATCAGAATGGTGGGGAAAAAAAACCCAGAAACATTTAGCTCATTAAAATATTTGTCCACCTGTTTCATTATATTTTTATAAATATAGTCTTTGGAAAGTTTAAAGCAATGCTAGAGGGATCACTTTCATATCCCTCTAAACCAGGGACGTCCAACCTTGCTAACTTTACATTTGGGGACTTAAACTTCAATTCCCAGAATTCCTTAGCCAGTTTTCCCTCTTCTCCTCACCATGGACGTGATCCCTTATTGCCTTTCTGTTTGCTTGGTAAAATTGGCCACTTTAGGCTGTTGCAAGACGTACCCTCCCTTTCAGCTGCTGGGATCTGCTATCTGCTCAACTCCAAGATTTTGAAGACTGCATAGAAGAGCAACTAAGATGATTAGAAAGTGGAGGATAAAACATATAATGAACTTATAATGAATTTAACAGGAACTGGGTATGTCTAGTCTAGTGAAGAGATGGACGAGGGGTGACATGATAGCAGTCTTCCAATATTTGTTGGGTTGTCTCTGTGTGTGTGTGTGTGTGTGTGAACCTAGTCTCCAAAGCAGCTTAAGGCAAAAAAAAGAAATAACCGATGGAAGCTTAGCAAAGAGAACTAACAAAGAATTCAGCAGAAATTTCTTGTCAGTGAGAACAGCTAAATATTGGAACAGCTTGCCTCCAGAAGTTGTGGATGCTCCATCATTAAGAGACCAGACAACAATTTGTCCAGAACGGTTTAGGGTCTGCTGCTTGAGCAGGAGGCTGGACTGGAGACCTCCAAGGTCCCTTCTAATTCTGTTATTCTGTAACCTGTAACAATCAATTGCTTATGTCATGCAAACTAACCTTTATTATGGTTGCTGACAAGAAGTTGTGGGAAGGAAAATTCTACTGCCACAAAAGTCTTCCCCACTGTCTCTCAGGGCAAAAGGTTAAACATTGCAATCTGGATTTTGAACCAAAAGTGAGAAATTACAATTAGAAAGACCAAAGATTAAAATGCAGCAGGAGGTGCTAGTGTGTCTAGGTGAATATTCCTTCTAGGCCATTTACCTGGAGACACCAACCCCTCTAAATTAAGTAAGGAAAGATCCTTCCCCAGGAGAGACTGATCCTTCCATCACCAATGCTAAATAAATGGAAACCACAGTTCGGCAGAGTGCTTGACTACAAAATGCTCCTTTTTGGAATGTCAGCTAAATACACTTAAAAAAAATAATAATTCCTGGAGTGCACACATTTTTGTACAATTTTGAAGAACAAAAGCGATAGCACTTTCAAGGAGGACTTGGCGCAGCTGCCTCTAATAGCTGATTCTATACATTGTGCTTTCAGAAATAAACCTTCCCTTTGATTCAAGCAGTTGCTTGTGTTTTTTATTCCTGGCTCAGAAACAGTCCTGGAGAGATTTCTTTCTAAAAAGTATACCCACTTGTATAATTTACAGAACTTGGATGATGATGATGTTATTATCCATTCAATCGTGTTCTGGTCCTATGGATCAAGTCTCTCCACATCTTCTGATTTTACACTTACAGAGTTTGGATAAAGAAACATACATTCTAAATAAATTGAGATAAATAATTTGGAGCAAACCCAACTGTATTTTATGTACAAGAAGTAGAATTGTAACATTTTAATATCCTAAAGCTGAAGCACTAAATAACTTGATAAACAAAATGCTAAATACTGAATTGCAAAGCTACCAAGTGAATGGGATGTACTGTATTAGTGCACTAAACTACTTAATAGTAAAATATTGGTTTAACCTATTAAAATATTAAAATATCTTAGTTATGACTCCATTAGTCTATTAACCAATCATTTTATTACACATCAATTACAGGATTTAAATTCCATATAATTAACATAATATACTAAATTGATTCACCCTTATCTTGCTTAGCTCCTCCATAGAACAATAAGATATTCTATATGCTGCTTGACGCAGGCTATGCAAATATAAGTCTTTTATTTGCAAGTAAGTATTTTACACAAGTTTTCTCTGGAGCTTTCAATATTTTTTTCCCTGGGAGTATTTCTATCCAGGCAACAATAACAACAAAGGACACAGCCCAGTGCTTCTAATTCACCCTTCCCACAAAGGCAGTCTTTTACTATGTAAAGTATTTTATATTTATCTTCAGAGATGACTGTATTGAGAGTTGCAGGCATGAGTCCAAGCTGAAGAGGAGAGTTCCCATCCACTTCACCCTGTGCCTTTTTCTCATGCCTGGAACCTAACAGCAAAGTTATTTTAGGGTTTAGTGCTCTTTCAAAAAACTCCTAGACTTGTATTCTGAAATAACCCGACAGACAGGCTTGTGGCTTGTCATTCAATCAACTTAAAAAGGTCTAACTGACTTTTCCCCACTACATGCCAATGAGAACAGTTGCTAGTTGTTTTCCTATCAAAAAGTGAAAAAGTGCAGTAGGAGAAGAAATGGAGAATCCACCATTCTCTTTCTTTCCAATTGGTATTGGAGGCTGAAGCTCTCTCTCTTCCCCTCTCTGTCTCTCTCTCTCTCTCCCCCTCCCTCCTCCCCCCTCTGTGTGTGTGTGTGTGTGTGTGTGTAAGTGAAGGAGAGCTTTCCTGACATGGAATCTAATCCGAGGGACAATTAGTGAAGCAGATTTTATAACTGTAACAGAATAGAGATTTATTTACAGGGAATGCATTATAATGATAGGAGAAATCCACTACTAGCTATTTGCATCTTACCAGGAAGGTGTGCTCTGGGCATATGTACCTAAGAAGAAAAAGGCAAAAGGAGATGATTGGCAGTCTTGTAGCCAAAGACCAGATAGGTCAATAAAAATAATCAATTCTGAACTTTTTTTCTTTACTCCACTTTCTCCCTGTGATCAGCTGGTCAAAAGTACTAAAGGATATGTACCAATGGATCCTCCAGCACATTTTTCTGGAATTAAGAAGGGAAGGATCACATAGTAATCAGGCCTCAATGTAGAGTCTTATCTTTGCCTGGTTGAGGACATCCAGACTTGTAGGCAAAAATTGGATAGCCACTAGATGGCAGCAAAAAGATATGGAAAACTAACTCTTTACTGCCCCCTAGGGAATGGTCTTGATTTCTGCAGCCAGCCAAGATTTGGGATCTGGCCAGCAGAAAAATCACCTACAATCTTTAAAAGGCAAAGACTGGTCTTTTATGGTGGTAAATTGTAACGTGGTGACTTGTGATGAGGAAAGGTGGCACTGAGTTGCTTGGATTTAAAAATGAGCATGCACACCTCCCATTGGCTATGCCGTGGAAAGCTTTGGCAGGGCAAGCTGATCATTGCCTAGGGTAGTCAAATGTCAATGCTGACTTTACTGCAGTGGCCTTGATGGCTTGTTCTCTTTGGCAGTGGGAAGCCCCTTGGCACCGCCAGGCTCTGATGAGTCTTCAAGGAGTTGGCATGTTTGCAGAGTTATTTGCTGCTGACTCATGTGCAGAAATGGACTGTCAGCAGCTGCCAGAAAATTGTTTTCCAGACCAATTTTCTCTCTGCATGTTGCTTATAAAAATTTTTACCTTTTAAGGATGAGAAAGAAAGCCCCCCCACCTTCTCTCTCTCTGTTTAAAAGCCTGACAAGCAGGAAAGGACAAGCAAGAAGGAAAGAGTTTTCAAAAACACAATCCACAGCAGCCTAATTGCATTTTCAGCATGAGAACTAAAAATATCCAGACTTCAGAGGAAAGCTTCTCTCTATGTAGCCTCCTGACACATGTTGCATGCTCACATCAATGGACTTTTGCCCATTGAACCAGTACATTATTTAGTGGTGATATCTGGGGTGCGTGATTATGAATGATTATGTAGTGATTTCTGTGTAAATTGCAATCACTGTTGCTCATTCAGGGTTCAAGCTAATGTGGACCTGTTAACTTGGGACTTCAAAATTATTATTATTTGCTACATTAATACATATGCTATGAATACATAGCATACCAGAACATCACCATTTATTTTTCACCTTTGTTCACAGTTCTTGTTTTAATGCAAGAACTTTGCTTCTCCAGGTATTTTACTCCCTTGTTTTGATGGACTGGCTGTTACCAACTAGCTTTTCCAAGGTCATTGCTCTAGAGGTATCAAACTCAAAGCCTGGGGGTGGGGGGCAGATCTGGCCTGCTGGGTGCTTAGAGCTGGCCTGCGGGACCACTCTGGAAACAGCAAAGCACAGCCCACAGTGCCTCTGCCAGTAAAAATAGAGTTTGGTTTTCACTGGCAGAGGGCCGCAGGAGGCAGTTACAGCCAAAAACGGGGCCCGGTGGGCATACATGGCCCACCTGAGCTCCATTTTCACTGACGGAGCTCAGGAGCCCATTTTTGCTGACAGAGCTTTTGGGCCCCCAACATGAGTGATGTCAAGCTGGCCACACCCACCCTGGCCATACCCACCCCTGCTGCCTGAAGTCAAACACAACCCTGATGTGGCCCTCAATGAAATTGAGCTTGACACCCCTGCTCTAGATCATTGAGGGTCCTTGCTGTGGAGTATACATCACTTTTTTATTATTATTTTGATGGCTTGCTTTGGTTTGCTTAACATTTTCTAATCTGATTTTGTCATGCTGACTTCCAGGACTTCCCTTCCATTAGGTACTTCCATTTAAGCCCCCAAGCCAATGTTTTGATACAAAATATGCTAAGGCTAAAACTTGGATCATTTATGTGAGAAAGAAACAGAGCTAGGCAACTTTGGGTTCCAACCAGATCTTTTGGAGTTAGATCATCCATCAGGCTACAACAGATTGATCAACGCAAGAGGTTGTAACTGTTATAGACCCAAACATCTGCTCAGCAGCCAATTGCCCACCTCAACAAAAATATCAGTTGATCTAGATTACCTAGATAGAAAAAGTCACCTCTTTTTGGTTCTTCTGCCTTGTCTGGATTGAGCTCAGACTGCAAATTTGTAGCCTAGTCCAAAGCTAAATTTTTTGCCTTTCCTCTGACACATGAAAGGGAAATAGAAGTAACATGCCCAAAGTCTATAATTGTAAACTGTATTTTACTCAGTTCATTCAAATGTAGCTATAGAACACAGACCAAAGCGTTTGTGACCAGAGGTTCTACTGTACTTTAAAAAGAAAAAGAAATGAAAGGGAATCCAAGGACTCAGGGAGTGAGGCCAAGATGTTCAGTCCACTTTAAGAGATTAAGAAACAAAATGGGTGCCATTACACTTGCAGAGATTTAAGATAGTCATTTCATCCCTTAGACTCCTTCCAACATGAAAGCCTGATCCATGGTAGTGGGTAGATTGGAGTGAAATTATCTATTTTACTTTAATATCATTCTTACTCTGAATAGAATAGAATTCTTTATTGGCCAAGTGTGATTGGACACGCAAGGAATTTGTGTTTGGCACATATGCTCTCAATGTACATAAAAATAAAAGATACATTCATCAAGAATCATAAGGTACAACACAACGGTAGTCATAGGGTACAGGTAAGCAATCAAATCCTACTAGGAAACAATCAATATAAATCGTAAAGATACAAGCGACAGAAGTTACAGTCATACAATTATAAGTGGAAGGAGATGGGTGATAGGAGTAATGACAAGATTAATAGCAATAGTAATGCAGACTTAAGTAGTTTGGCAGCGTTGAGGGAATTATTTGTTTAGCAGAGTGATGGCTTTTGGGAAAAAAACTTCTTGTGTCTAGTTGTTCTGGTGTGCAGTGCTCTATAGCATCGTTTTGAGGGAAGGAGTTGAAACAGTTTATGTCTGGGATGTGAGGGGCCTGTAAATATTTTCACAGCCCTCTTTTTGACTCATGCAGTATACAAGTCCTTGACTGAAGGCAGGTTGGTAGTAATTGTTTTTCTGCAGTCCTAATTATCCTCTGAAGTCTGTGTCTGTCCAGTTGGGTTGCAGAACCAAACCAGACAGTTATAGAGGTGCAGATGATAGACTCAATAATTCCTCTGTAGAACTGGATCAGCAGCTCCTTGGGCAGTTTGAGCTTTCTGAGTTGGCGCAGAAAGAACATTCTTTGTTGTGCTTTTTTGATGACGTTTTTGATGTTAGGTGTCCATTTTAGGTCTTGAGATATGATAGAACCTAGGAATGTGAAGGTCTCTACTGTTGATACTGTGTTGTCTAGTATTGTAAGATGTGGTAGGATGTGGTAGATGTGGGAGGGTTTCTCCTAAAGTCTATCACAATTTCTACAGTTTTGAGTGTGTTCAGTTCCAGATTGTTCCGGTCACACCACAAGGTTAGTTTTTCAACCGTCTGTATGCAGATTCATCATTATCTTGAATGAGACCAATCACTGTTGTATCATCTGCAAAATTCAATAGTTTAACAGATGGATCTTTTGCGATGCAGTCATTGGTATAGAGAAAGAAGAGAAGTGGAGAGACCACACAGCCTTGGGGGCAGAGGTGGTATTCAGCAGGTTCTGACCAGTTCTGGAGAATCGGTAGCAGATATTTTGAGTAGTTTGGAGAACCGACAAATACCACCTCTGACTGGAGATTTTACAGTATCCTTCCCCTGCCACGCCCACCAAGCCATGCCCACAGAACTAGTAGTAAAAAAAATTGAATCCCACCAATGCTTGGGGAGGGGCTGTGCTAATTATATAGGTATCTGATGTGATTCTGCTTAACTTCACCTGCTGCTTCCTGTCTGTTAGGAACCTTATGACCCACTTACAAGTATGATCAGGTACCACTAGCTGGTTCGGTTTAGTTAGAAGAATGTCTGGAATGATGGTATTGAATGCTGAACGGAAGTCTACAAAGAGGACCCTTGCGTAGGTCTGGAGATTCAAGAAGTTGTAGGATGTAGTGCAGAGCCATATTAACAGCATCATCTGTCGATCTATTTGCTCGGTATGCAAATAGATTTAAAGAAAGAATGATTATCTGGATTTCTACTGTATAGTTCAGATCTGGTAATATTAATAGGCCCATTTTGCTCCTTAACATTCCTTTCCCAAATAGGGGGGAAAAATGAAACAAACCCAAGTTTTGCTCACTTCAGAGGTGCCATAAAGAAGATATCAGGGATAGAAGAATGTAGGAGTTAAGACAGAATCTTTTGAAAACAACGATTCAGAATCGTGGTTAAAAAAATAAAAAAAATAAAGAGGTTTCTACCACATTGAAATTTATACATTCCTGTAGTACTACAAATGAATAGACATTTCAAATTACATGGCCAATATTCAAAAGTATTATATGATTTTCTGTATAACATGGCAGTTATTCAGAAAAAAATATGGGTGAAACTAAATAACCTTTATGGAAGACTTATTTGCCTTTGCGGTGGTGGTGAAAACAAAGGAAAAATTTTGTAGCTTTCTAAGAACTGTTTAGAATTGTGGTGTGGTTCTGTTATTATCGAATAGTGTGGGAAGCCCCTCCCCCCCTGAATGAAATATTTGGGGGAATATTAAAAGAGGCAGAATGTTATATTTCCCCAAAGGAAAATGGAGGAAAATCTTAATAAAGGCAGAAAGCAGCCCCAGTCTTCCTGTCATAGGAAAAGGTTCAAACTAAGAAGCTTGACGAGGCTAGCCTTTAGGAATGCAGATTTTGTATCCATTCAGAAAGACTAGACCAATGTATTCATAAATAAAACACCTTTAGCCACAGCTCCCACAGAAGGCTGGGGGTGATGGGATTAAGAATTTTCATTCTCCCACCTAAATTCTAAGGACAGGACATGATCTTTAGGATATAATAGAATTTACCCACCACTATTAGAATAGCAAAAGACACAAGGCTCGTTCCATTGCACAACCCCCTGGAGCATCTCAATCATCAAACCCCAGAACCTATAAAAATCCATCCGTTCACTCAGCCATTTTGTCAGCTACCCCAGAAACATTCTCCTGTCACTGAAGTTTCCAGAAACCAAATAAACAGAGACCTTCCTTCCTTGTAGTAGGCCTTCATTTTATTTCCAGCGTTTTTCTCCCTTTTGGAACCAGACTGAATTTTTCTTCCAACAATAGAAATCCAAGAAATGAAGGCTGGAAAAATTATTTAGATCTTCATTTTCTTCTTTAGGAA
Organism: Pseudonaja textilis; assembly: GCF_049901715.1. Lineage (NCBI taxonomy): Eukaryota > Metazoa > Chordata > Lepidosauria > Squamata > Elapidae > Pseudonaja > Pseudonaja textilis. The sequence continues at coordinate 78,230,591 of NC_141991.1, forward strand.
GTGTAGGGTCTGCTCTTCTATTTAATATTCAACTACTGTGGTATGAAGGAAATAGTTTATTTTTCTTAAGGGAAGCCAGTTTACTGAGCAATCTCTTTGAAAGACATTAATGTAAGTCTAGTGTAAACCACATGTGAAAGAGTGCATGCTCACCATTATAGTAGACATATCTAACTGAAGTTGCTAGGAAGCTTAAGAATCAAGATTCTTCTCAATTTTTCATTATAAAGTATGAAATGACTTTTTAAAATGTCAATTTCATTTTTCTTTCCCTAAGGTACCTACTATTTTACTGTTTTAAGTGTAGCAGTGAATTTCTTCAGTCCTTTTAGGTAATTAGCTATAAAGAAATGGCTTCCAATATTTTTACAGCAGTTATAAATGCATTTCATTTTATCTTCTTTCCCTAAGGTTACATAGTGGCCAGCCTTTTTTCATATGCTATAGTTTTTAGACATCAAACTCATGAATCACAGATTCATTTGTTTCCATTTTAAAGCAAAAAGTCCATAAAGGGTTTCCAGTCACTAACAAATATAGCTATTGTTTTTTTCCTAATCAAACAAGTTAATTTTGCCATCTCTGCAATTTCTGTCATCTTCACCAATTATTCCTCCATTGTGGATATTTCAGAGTCTCACCTAGATATTTTTATTTGAACTTTGTGGTATTAATATAAAGATCATCACTTCAGAATTGATATGAGATAGCTAAATTATGAATTTTAAATGTTTAATGTGGAATATAAATGGAGCAGGGATGGGATTCAACCAGTGTTACTACTGGTTTGGTGACTACGTTTAAGCTATGCCGCCTGGACAGATGAAAAGTGCTGAGTGCAGGTGCGCAGCTTTTGAAAAGCCTCTTTTTTCTTGCTTTTTCAACCTCAGCTGTGCCGTGCAAAGCAGCAGAGGTTGAAAAAGCAGAAAATAAAGGACAGGTAGGAGACTGGGCAGGCGAGTGGGCCAAACAGCAGCAAACACAGAACTGGTTCGTGTCTGCTGCTCTTCAGAGCTACCGGTTCTATAGAGCCGAGCAGAACCGGTAGCATCCCACCCCTGAAATGGAGCAAATGCTCAACAAAAGAGAACAAAATAATCAGAAAATGTTAAATAAGATGGGATTTGCCTACAATGAACACATATTAAAAAAGAAGATATAAAATATTTGAGACATAAAAATCTGGTAAGGAATTTTTTCAGGAGTAGTGAAAAAAAAGTTTTGTATATGAATCCTCAACTATATATTCAAAACTGACATTGATGATTATGGCAGATATATTGGGGTGGAGGTTAATCTACAGTGGGCTAAAACTTTGATATTGGAAATTTATGCCCCAAATAAATATAAAATAGCATTTTATGAAGGACATGGACAAATTATTAGATTTTTTAATATGAAAATTGGTGTCTCCTGGGAGGTTGGGGTAAGAATGATATTCCCATTAAAAGTCAGAACTTCTGAAAAAAGTTTAAAATGTACAGGGTAAATTATCAAAAAAAAATTTTTAATGTAATCGATAATTTGGAGCTTGCTGATGCATGGAGATATAAAAATGATTGTTCAAAAGTATATGTTTGTATTTCTGCTATTAATGTTTATAAAGTGGAGATATTGCCAAAGACTTTTTCAGGTCACAATCCAAGGACTTTAACTTTAAAAGGAAAAATTGTTCTTTTAGGTGGATTGTCAGCCCTGAAGTCATTCTGAGCTGAAACCATTTTGGGATCATCTTCAGGACTGCCCTAGCAAGGCTGGTTGGAGCTGTGAGAACATAAGTGGGGAGATAGAGATAGCTAGGGATGTGTAGACAAAACAACATTCTTTCCTGTGAGACACAAGCACGCTTTACCAGGTGTTGGAGAGGGGTGGACCAAACCAGCCATGATGGTGGCTGCAATCTGGTTGGACCATGTGATGGACATGTGACCTGGGGAAAAGAACTTTGGGGTTTAATTTGGGTGGGGAAAACCTTGGGCCCTTCAGAGTCGGGTTTTCCCCATATGTGCCAATATGGCATGCCTAATAAATCTACACTTTGAGGGAACATGCTTGCCCTGAAGTTTTGATTCTGTTGGGTGTGTTAACTGGAACTTTCACATGGATATTGAATGAGATGTTGCTGTCGGAGGCAATGGTAGTGGAATATTATAAAAATAAGTTAAAGGAATTTTTGAGAATAATCTTAATAAAAGCACAGAAATAAGAATGGCTGGGGATGCAAGTAAAGCTTCTTTAACAGAATATCTTACATAACATAACAGCAGACTTAAAAAGAAAAGGCAAGAGAAAATAAAAATATTTTTGATAAAAAAAGGAAGAAAAATTTAAAAAATTCCCAGAGATGACAACTATTACTCACCAAATTAAGCTTTTACAGAGGCAACTATCTATGTTAACAGTGAGAGAGATGGAAATAAAGATGAACTATGCAAAACAAATAAAGTTTGAATTTGCAAATAAACCAGAGAAATGATTACCATATGAGCTGCAAGGAGAAAAAGTAAAGAAAGTAATATTAAAGTTACAAGATGGAAATACTGTAATAACAGATAATGCAAACACATGAAAAAGGGTTCAATTGGTATTAGACTACTTTACAGAAAGGTCAAGAAATTCTTTTAAAAAATGGACAAATATTTATATAAACAGAATTAACTAAAGGTTACAGAGAATCAGACAAATTTTGAATTGACCTATAACAGTAAGGAAACTGTGAAGCTATTAAAAAGACTAAAACAGGAAAGGCACCTGGTCCAGATGGGGTGGCCAGTTCCTTATTATAAATGTTTTGAGAATGAACTTTTACAACCTTTATAACAAACAATGAATATTATTCTACAAAATGAAAACCCTAAGAAGCTTTTCCTAAGTTTCAAGTAAAAACTGTTTCTTATATATTAATAATATAAATTCATGTTTGATTCCACCCATTCACATGTCAGCATTTCAAATGTCCCAAAGGTGTTTTTTCAAGAGGCAACTGGACTTTCTGGTTTTTCTTTGAAGGCATTTTGTTTCTCATCCAAGAAGTTTCTTCAGCTCTGAAATGTCTTCAAAGAAAAAAACAAAAAGTCCAGCTGCCTCTTGAAAAAGCGTATTTGGGACAACCATTATCTGGATGACTGAGAATCTCCATAGATATTCAGTATTTCACATGATAACTGGTTTTCAACATTAATCTGCCAATTCTATAAAGGAATTCAGAATCACTTTCATTTTGCTTTTTAAAATAATAGCAATTACCCATTTATGTGAGGAACAGTAGAATATTTTCACTGGTAAGTAGGTTTAAATTACACTGCTCAAAAAACTAAAGGGAACACAAAAATAAGACATCCTAGATCTGAATGAATGAAATATTCTTATTAAATCCTTTGTTCATTACATAGTTGAATGTGCTGACAACAAAATCACACAAAAATTATCAATGGAAATCAAATTTAGCAACCCATGGAGGTCTGGATGTGGAGTTACACTCAAAATTAAAGTGGAAAAACACACTACAGGCCGATCCAACTTTGATGTAATGTCCTTAAAACAAGTCAGAATGAGGCTCAATAGTGTGTGTGGCCTTCACATGCCTCTATGACCTCCCTACAATGCCTGGGCATGCTCCTGATGAGGTGGCAGATGGTCTCCTCAGGGATCTCCTCCCACACCTGGACTAAAGCATCCCCCAACTCCTGGACAGTCTGTGGTGCAACGTGGCGTTGGTAGATGGAACGAGACATGATGTCCCAGATGTGCTCAATTGGATTCAGGTCTGGGGAACGGGCGGACCAGTCCATAGCATCAATGCCTTTGTCTTGCAGGAACTGCTGACAAACTCCAGCCACATGAGGTCTAGCATTGTCTTGCATTAGGAGGCACCCAAGGCCAACCTCACCAGCATATGGTCTCACAAGGGGTCTCATCTTGGTACCTAATGGCAGTCAGGCTACCTCTGGTGAGCACATGGAGGGCTGTGCAGCCCCCTAAAGAAATGCCACCCCACACCATTACTGATTCACTGCCAAACCCACTCATGAGAGAAAAATCTGGACGCCAGCTTTCTATTATAAGCAATCTGTTTTATAAACTTCCAGTGGTTTTTTCCTTTAAATCCCAGTCAGTTCCTTCTTCAGCTTCCTTCAAAGCCTCATAATGTCATTGGGTGTAGGGTGTAAAATTTAACTCCTATCCCTTTCTTAGTTATGATATTTCTCTAAAGGAGTAGCCCCTTCAAGTTTACAGTTTAGCTATTTGTTTGTTTGTTTGTTTGTCAAACATGTACAAGATAGCAAGTATAGGTATAAACATAAACAAACAAAGGTAGTAAGTACAGATAAATGGGGACAGTAAGAGAGGGATATGGTAGGCACGCTGGTGCATTTATGCACGGCTCCTTTATGGACCTCTTAGGAATGGGGTGAGCTCCATGGTAGACAGTTTGAGGATGAAGCTGTGAGGGTTTGAGGCTCTAACAACAGAGTTGGGTAGAACATTCCAGGTGTTGACCACTCTGTTGCTGAAGTTGTATTTTCTGCAATCGAGTTTGAAACGCTTTACCTTGAGTTTTTATCAGTTATTTGTCCATGTATTATTGTGGTTGAAGCTGAAATAGTCATTGACAGATAAGACGTTGTAGCAGACAATTTTATGTACTATGTTTAGATCAGACCTCAGGCAGCGCAGTCCAAGCCTTGAATTTCAAGCCTGGTAGCATAAGGGATTCTTTTGTGGGTAGAGGAGTGGAACACTCTTCTTGTGAAACACCTCTGGATCCACTCAATCTTGTTAATATCCAATATACAGTGTGGATTCCAGGCGGATGAGTTGTATTCAAGAATTGGTCTGGCAAAGGTTTTGTGTGCCCTAGTTATCAATACAGTGTTACTGGAGAAGAAGCTTCGCAAGATTAGGTTAACAACTCTTAATGCCTTTTTGTTAATACTGTTACAGTGAGATCTGGGACTTAGATTGTTTGAGATGTACTCCTAGGTCTTTGACAAAGTGAGGGTCATCTATGAGATCGTTTCTGCCCAACTTGTATTTGGTGTTCTGGATTTTGCAGTGTAGCACATGTGAAAACGTAATAACAATTTTGCATCATACATCACATGTAAGTGCTTAGTTTAGCCTTGTATGCCAGTGTTAATAGTAAGGAGAAATCAGAACCAAAAGACATGAGGTATTTTGCTGTGGAATTGATTGTTAGAGTGGTGTGTCATTGCAAGCTCTCTATTAGTACAGAAGAGAAATTAAGCTGAGATATGTTAATCTTCCCTAATACCAATTCTCAGGATTTTACAGTCAACAAGGCCAATGAAAGTTCCTGGAGTTGAATCTATACATCAGAACGGCATCTAGAAAAGACCAATACATGAGCATGGATAGATTGTAATATGGTGAGAGAATTAATTAATTCCTTCAGTATGAAATTTATAAGTTACCAGTTGCTGCTTGTAACTAAACTTTTCTTTGGAAGAATAACTGAGCCTTAGAGTTTAAGGGTAGCATTCTAGGTACATTTTGTCATATTTAATGTGTTTGTTTATAATTTATTTCTTTGGTTGCTTTTGTTAAGTTTTCTACCCTGCCTTTTTAAAAAAACAGCTTGAGGTGGATTTCGTCAAAATCCCCCCTTCATTTTATCTCTCAGTGGTAACTCTTTGAGGTAAGTCAGGCTCAGAAGCTTACTGGTCTGAAAGCACCTGCTGAGCTTCCATAGCTAAGGGTAAATCTGAAGCTCGGTCTCCCCATTTCGAACCCATCAGTTTAACCACTGCACTGCATTGCTATTAAATAAGTGCAACTATTTTCATGAATCTGAATCTTAGTTCAATTACATTTCCCCTCTTACCATCTTATCTCTGGGGTAGCATAAATTTAGGCAGATTGGATTTTTTTTTTTCTACACATACTAAGGAACACACACAAAAGTCTTATGCTAGCCATTGACCAAAATTAATCTAATCTAATATCTAATCTTAGCATACAACAGTCTGTTTTTCTTCTTTTTCTCAAATGTCCCCAAATCAGAAGACCCTTCGGAGTGCATGATAGTTATTGAGAGGAGAAATGGACTAACTTGCCATTATTTTGTTACCATCTTAATAAATGGGTGCTTTAAAGACTTGCCAATGATTTCACCAATGTTTTATCACTCAAATACCAAAGATAAGCAGCTTCATTCACAATCAACATATCTGTATGTTCACTATCTTCTGAGACTTGTTTTCTAAAAAATGGTTCATAGAGACTTTTGGTTAGTGAAAGCTCTGGAATTATCAGCTCATTTTTCATTAGGACCGTGTTCCGTGATTCATATCGGCAAAACAATCCTTGGATGTCTATGGCTGTCTTTGATTTCCCCGTCCTGCTGTATTACAAATAATGTATAAAAGAGGCAAGTAAAGTGAAACAAATCACAGCTGGGACCCCACGGTAGCAAGTGTCACCATACTGTAGTCATTCATCCAGATGAAAGCAACGTGCCAATTGAAGTACCTGTCACAGTACAGTGCAGTTCTCTCCACTTCCATTCCCATGCTGTTTAATATGAGAAGGGAGGGCTGGCTGTGGATGAGCACAGCTCTGAAGAAGATGCACTTTGGTAAAAAGCAAAACATAAAAGAAGGAAGTTAACTCTGCATTTTCAAGCCAAAACAATTCCTCGGCCAACTTATTGATTCCCGAGGGCAGCAGACTGGGCAAGGCCATGTGGCTTGAGGCTACAGTGAGTGTTAAATGACTGAGGTGATGAGCCTGGCCACTAGCCAGTCTCCAGCTCTGGCCACAGGAAGTCTTATCCCAAAGTACCAAAAATAATTACCCTGAGCTTTATAAAAGCTTTAGGTGCCAATTATAGGAAGGGTCTTCAAGGGGGCTCCCAATCCCTTTTGACTTCATGCAGCCCTCGGCCAGAAAAGAAATGGAGCTGATAAAAGAGCGCTGTAGGCTAAGCTACTTCTCTGTGCACTGTATAAATCTAGAGATGGAAAAAGCTTTTCTGTACCATAAAATCCAGCTAAGCTGGGAGAGAGAGATCACGATCGACACCTATCCAATTTATTGTTAACCCTTTATAGTTGAATTTAAATTTTTCTTCCTGAGGGGCCTCATAGGGGTTTTACATTTAGACAGTGAAATGTGGAGCTGAGAACAAATGGCCTTTTGAATGCACTATGGCCACATTTTCAAGCAGAGGGACTGGGTGGATAATTTATCCAAAGTCCTTGAGGGAAGGAGAGATTTCCCCACAATTTCTTAGGAGACGGACCTGCCTGGCCCTTAGCGGTGACCACCCTGATGCTAAACAGCTCATGGGAGGATTCCCCTAGGATTCAGGCCAAGTGTGGGAAATCAGGAGAGATTACTGCATGATGAAAGATGCCACCTCCACACACATTGTTTACTCACATCATAATTTAATCTGTGCCAGTTACTCCACCCTTGAGAAATCCTCTCATATGTTCTTTTTCACTGAAGTAATTTCTAAAGCAAATTTGCAGTTTACTAAATTGATTGACAACTTAGAGAGAGGGGGAAAAAAAGTCACCAGCCACTTTCACTGTTCAACAGTAATTAAAACTGTTACGGCCAATCTATAACATGTGTCAAACGTGACATGCTGTGACGTTTTGCATGACACACCAGCATTCACCAACATGCAACAACTATTCTCTAAAGGATACCCTGTTGATTTTTGGAGGCTGTGAAGGTGTGCGAGGATGGGGTGTGCTCTCACACGACCTCTGGGAGTTGTGCAAAGGGCCATGCTCTTTTGCAGCCTCTGGAGCCTCCAAAAATGGGGCCTGCTTTTGTGAAGGTTTCAGAGGCTGCAGTAGTTGGAAGCTGCTTCAAGAACAAATGTTTGGACTATTTTTTTTTTAAATAAATGAATAGGCAAATAATTGTTTCGGTTTTGTTTGTGGGGGCATGGGAGGGGGAGAAAGAGAGACTGGAAGGGTCAAGTTAGGCAGTTTCTGAATTTCTGACATCCCAGGCCTAAAAGGTTTGCCATCACTGAACTAAAACCATTTTTTAAAAACTCATAAAACAGGTTTATAATTTGAACCATAACAGATCTTTCGAGTCAGTCCAGGAAAAAAATGAAAAATAAATCTACTGAAGCCATTCAGTCACAAATTGATTCATTTAATCAATTAAGAATCATGGAGCATGAAAAAATCAGCAAATATGTAAATTTGCTAGTCTTTAAGGTATCATAGGACTTTTGTTGCAACAGACTAATAAGGTTACCACACTGAGAGGATGTTTTCCATGTGATGCAAACTTGCAAACATTTAGGCAAACTGCTATGTATGTGAACATTGATGATTTAGAAGAGTAGCCTTTCAGAACATTAGCTAATTTCTCAGAGGCTAATAAAATAGTTTCCAGCCAATTAATCTTTATTAACCTAAAATGGACCAAAACCTCTCATCAACCATTGAACTGCTCTCTGGAAATTACAGCTAAAAGGGAAATGTTGATTTTTCTCTGATTGCTGGTTGCTTTAAATGCAACAAACCACTATAGATCTGAATATTTGGATATTGCTATAATGAAATCATTCCTAACTGGAATTCCTTTGAGCTTGTCTTGCTGTTCCCTTCCCTCATCCTTTTTAAGATTTTTGTTTGTCTTATATGGGCTAGCATTTATTGCTCTATTTATAGCTCAGTGTTGATATGCAAAGAGTAGGGATGCTTTTATTCTTTGCTTTGGAACTTGAAGTACCTCATGTGGTGCTGTGGTGGTCAGAGAGGGAGTTGCTCAACACATCCTTAGTCCAATTGAACAGGTTAGGCAGGTGGAGCATGACATCACATGGGGTTAATGACGTTTAATATATACTGGAGTTGGGCGGCTTAGCAAGCACCACACCAGTAAATTTGTTTAAGTCTGTGCAAGCAAATGAGTTCAGATAAAGATGGGACATTTGGAAAAGATGAATCAATACTATATCGGGGTAAAGAGAAATTAGTTTTCTGTCCTTGAATGCATTATCTGTAAAGGAGTCTGGTAGCAGAAATGAAAATGCATTATTTCTATTTGACTCTATTTTCAAAGGATCCTCTCTAGCTGTTTCTCTCTTTTGGCATTGGACTAAATTTTAGTTCAAATGGACCTGATCGAAGTGATTGATGGCCCAACTCATGGTGGGAGTAACATATTAGAGTTAAGTTTTTTTCCTCAAAGTGGAGCCAACATGATGTGGTGTTAGGGGAAACACACTATTCTTGGGACCACTTTTGGCATATTTGAATACTTCAGCTGGTCTAGAATGTAGCAGTACATGTAGCATTGGGTGCATTGTGATATGTTCATGCAACACCATGGTTACATTGGCTAAAGTGGCTCTCAATAGGCTTGCAGGTACAATTCAAGATGCTGGTTATCATCTGTAAAGTCGTACATGACATGGGATAGGTAATTTGCAGGACCTTAATCCCTGAAGTTTTATGCCCATCCTGTTAAATCTGGCATAGCAAGCATGCTCCAGATTGGCTCAGAGAAACAGTGTCACCTGGGAATCCCTGGGAAGCATGCCTTTTATGTCATGTCGCCAGAATTGTGGAACAGGTCCCTCTGGAGATTCAGTTGGGCCCAACTCTGTTGGCCTTCTGTTGACACTTGGCTTTCCCCCAGGCATTGGGGCTGGGATGATAAATACAGCTTTGTGTGTCACTATAGGATGTGGTGCTCCCTGAGCTTGGTTGTTTGCTTGAAGGTGTTTCACAGGTCTGCTCCCTATTTATATACAGTAGTTTACCCTGTCAGGATTGGTGAGATTGTGTTTTTCTCCTTAGTAGTTCCTTGATTAGTGTAATACTTTCTGCTTGATTGTTGGTCTCATGTTAATGCCTACTTATCTGCGTTTTGGCTGATGGAGAGGATGTATTCTTCATGTTTTTTATTCTTCTTTTTGAATGTAAATATGGTTTATTTCTATGTGTCTATTTATGGCTGGTTTGCTGAATGCCAAGCTTCCAGGAATTCCTTAATATTTTTGGATTTAGCTTGGTCTTGATCCTCAACCACAGTTTTCTAGTTGAAACTGTGGTTGAGTCTATCCATGTATTTTGAGATTAAGGAATTTCCATGGTGCCTTCTGACTGCTAGCTGATGTTCATGGATGCACTCTGCTAGTTTTCTGCCTCTATCCCACATAGTGACTGTTACAGTCTTTACACCAGAGGTGTCAAACTCACATCATCATGGCAGTGACACACGATGTATTTGGAGTTTTTCCCCCTTTGCTAAATTGGGCATGGGCAGCGCATGATGCATCTAGCCCACAGACCAGGAATTTGACAGCCCTATTTCACTACATATAATGCAGATGATTGTTTTTTTTATACTTGGGCTACTGGGACTTATGGTTTACTTAAGATACTTTGGAAGGCTTTAGTTGTTTGTGTGCAATGGTGATGCCATGTGTTTGTAATAGTCTACTGGTCTTGCCTTGTTTGCATCAGCTATGAAGTGGGATTGCTACCAAGCTGATTTTAATGTGTGGTAATTTTATCCTTTTCACAGCTTTTGTTGGTTGTGATGAAATGGGTTGAATGTCACATTCTTTGGATAAAGTTGTATGGGTTTACAGTTTGTTGGAAGATGTTGTACAGGCAGTCTATTTCCTTCCTTTTCTAGTGTTCTGGGTTGCTGTAGTGCATTTAGACTGAATAATGTCATCACACAGTTTCTTTTGTAGGAGGTTGGATTGTTACTTCAGTAATGGAGCACTTGGTTAGTATGTTTTTTTTAAATAGATGTGCATTTCTTATTTTTTTCTACTGTATTTCATCTACTGATTAAGATATCCAGGAAGGCCATTATATTATTAAATTCTTCTTCCCTTGTGAAATTTATTTATTTGAAGATGTTGGGTTGTTTCATGTATCTTTGCTAATTTATTATTATTATTATGGCAAAGATGTCATCTACATACCAGATCTATATTTGGTTTTATATATGGGAATGCTCTAGGTTTTCTAAACACTCTATTAGGGTTTCTGCAATGAATCCCGAGTCTTTTGGTTACTCAGGTCTTTTGGATACCCAAGACTCATAACAGAGACCATAATGAAATTTGGGTTGTATTGTTATGATGTTTCTACAGTGGTTTCAACTTGGTTCTTTTAATTGATTTGATTGTATGTTATGTTTTACTTTTTGTTCCCTACCTAATGTTTCATTGATGGATGGCGATATAAATTTATCTCTATTTGCATGTATCTTCAGTGTGTTATTTTTTTTAAAAAAAAGCTGCTGGCTGCTAAATCTATTCAGACAATTGGATAGCCTCAGGCTTAGATGACAGGTCTGAGTGTCCTTGAGTGTTTGTGTCTAAAGAAATGTGACACATATAAGAAAAAAAAGAGTGAGACTTCCGGTTTGAAGGGCTTCAGCGACAGACAGAAATCTGCGATCGTGCTCAGTTTCTGTCTGGGCTCGCCACTGGAGCGCCCCAAGCCGGCTGGTTTTGGGGCTAAGCCACCCCGTAGAGGTGGTGAAGAGAGGGGAGACCCGCCAGCAGGGTTGAGGAGAGCCGCATCTCTCCTCCTCAGCTGGCCATTACTCCCTTTCCCGAAGGTGGCTGTAGCGGTGGTCAGAAATGGCCGCCACAAAGGAGAACTCGACCAGAAAAGAATGTGCAGGAGGAAAATAAGAAATGAAAGTTTTGGCTGACCAGGTTACATTGTAAAAGCAACAACTAAGGTATCCTGGAATTTAAACTTACAAAAAATAACATCGCTCCCAAAGAAGAGACGGAAGCAGCGAAGGAAAGTGAAAAAGGAAAGGTTTGGCCTTTTTTTTTTCTTCTCTCTCCTTCCCTATACTAACAACTAAGAGACTTAAATAAGAAATTGGAAAAATCCGCTTTGACATCAGTAGGCAATTAAGCTGAAAATAAAACAAAATGCCAAAGGGATAATAAAGATTTCTGGACATTAAAATTTTTCTTTTTCATAAGCAAGAAGGGAGAGAAAAAGAATAAGGACAGGATCTGGAAGAGGGAGGAGACTGCCTGGAATTAAAAAGAATCTACAGTAAAACTTCAACAAGACTTCTAAAAGATACATTTTAACTGAAACTTTGCAACTAAATAGTAACCCCAGGAAGAGAAAGTGAAAAAAAGAGCAAAAAAGAAACAGCTTGAGTGTATTTGGATTATTTGGTGATCTTTGGATTCTTGGTTCTTATATTTGAATGACTAAAAACTTTAATGAATATTAATATTAATGATAGAATTGAATTGGAATGGAATGTTGTTTTAATTATATACATTTATAATATTTTCCTTTTTAAAGAATACAGTGTGTATTTTAAGAATGTACCAAGCAGAATCCAAATGGAAGTTATGTATTATATTGAATGTTACAACTTTAGGGAAAAGATATAAAGGCATCATACTCCAATCAGTAACTACAGGAGAAATTTTGTTGAATGAGAAAAGATAATAGATAATTGAAACAGGACAGACAAAAAATATAAATACGATGATTTGAATTGAGATGAGATAATTAAAATAAAATTGAGAAAATTAAAAGAGGGGAGAAGCTATGCAGAAAATGTAAAATAGTAATAAGATATGGAATAGAATATAAAAAGAGCATGAACCTGAATTTGTGTCTGTACGAAGAAATGTAACCCGGGATTACGCTACTTTCAAAAAAGATGTTTTATTTGTATTTTTTTTCTCTTTGTGAAAACTCAAATAAAATTTACAAAAAAAAAAAAAGAGTGTTAGATGCCTGAGTCTGTTTCAGTGCTTGAAAGAAAGAAGCTTAAAAACATGAGAGAGGCAAAGCAATAAGGAGAAGAGTGAGATTTGGTGCAGAGGTTGAGCGTGTGGCTCTTGGGGCTCCAACAGGGAAGGAATTCAGCCTTGATTCCTGCTGAATAGAACCCCAGTTTTGGACCTTGGATTGGCTTCCCCCTGGACACTTTCTTCCCATTATTTACCATTAGTCAGTCCTTTCTGAGTGAAGAAATTGTGAGAAAATCAGTGGATGGTGAGCAAAGAAGAGAGACAGACTGCATAATCTCTGTCCAGCCCAAGCCATTCGCTGGCCTTTTATCCTCCTTTTTCTTTCCTCTGAAACTCCAGCAGCTGGGAGGACAGTGTGCTGGAGAGCTCTTAACAAGGGATAATGAATTGTTGCATACATTTGGGTAAGTGCCTCATTTATGGCCTGATGGATTTGCTGAGGGAGGTTTGAAAGCTGTTATCCTGTGTATCTTTTTGGCAGGAGTTGCCACGTTACACACATGTATTGTTTTGTCACTTAACTTGACTGCCTTTCAGGGAAAATTCCATTTTATTGAACCAACAATTTCCCCCTCAAGTGTGAAACTGCTAATTGGCCAGTCTGCACAAACACTCTTTTAACCTCAATCTTTTTGGGTTGTTTGTTTCCCTGTTAAATGGCAGCAGCATAACTCACCCTTTCAAAACAAAAGCATCTCTGGTTCCCCATTATTTCAGCATTCAAAGGTTTTGTAAAAGGAATAGTGATGCTCTTTCAAAAACAGAACCGGCATCCTTTTTTAAATATGATCTTTTGCTGGATTATCAATACTGGAGTCAAATGCAGATTTCTTTTAAAAATATAAACCTTATTGATACGTAGTCAATAAGGGATTGGGTGGGATTTTTCTTAATCTTTTCATGTGTTGTATATTGCACTAATACTTTTTTAGTTTGGTACTTGAATATTTTATAGTTTTTGAACATTGGAGCTTCTATTTAAAGGAAATAAATGCAACGCAAAGTTTCACTTCATTTCTTAGTCTGTGGGTTTACTTTTTGTTAGGCCATATTTCAGAAGATCTCCTCCTGATCTTCCCTATGGACCATTTTCAAATACTTTTCCTTCTGGATCTCTGGAGGCATGGCATATTGAAGGCAAACAGTGAAAACGGAGCTGATGACTGTGGCAAAGACCAAGGAACCAATGGGTAGGCCAGTTCCTTGGACCTCTCTAGATAAGGAGAGGATAGGAGATCACCCACATGTGCTCCAGATCACTATGTCAGCTGCCACCTCACACTTGCTTGTGCTTTGCCACCATGTTGTAACAGTCTTCCATGAACTCTAGGGAGGGCAGATGCTTGGAGAGATTGAAAGTAACTACTGTATCTCCCCGAGAGGCTGCTTCAAGGTCACCTGTTGGGAGAAGAACTCAGCTGCCTACCAACCTACATTTGAAGTGACTGTTCTGAAAACACCTTGCTTGAACCTGATTGGTCAAGGGGGGATTAGTGATGGGAGGCCATTAAGGGAGAGAAAAAATTAATTTAGGTATTTTGGCACACGATTCTCAGTTCTGGTTATGCACCACTGCAATGCACTTGACTTCTAATAAAACTATTATCTTGCCCAACAAATGGAGCCAAGAATTGTTTCTAATTAGAGGTTTAAGGCAGGTCTGACAAGCTGCCCCTCATGACTCCACAGGACAGCAGTTTCCCATGGGTTTGAGCCCTGGGAGCTGATGAGATGAACCATCATGCTTGCAACTGCAGTGCAACTTTTAAAAAGACATTCAATTCACAAGTTTCACTTTTTAATCATTTTTGGAAATTGCCCACAGGCCAAGAGAATGATTTGAAAAAAGATGCTTTATTGGATATACAAAAGAAACTTGTTGAAGTTTAAAAATAAAAATATACAAATCATAAACCAAGAGAATGACCCAGAAAATGTTTTCTTATTGGATCTACAAAAAAGGCTTGATAAAGCCTTGAAGAAATCTGGGTGATTAGATAAAAAAGAACAGAAAAGGAATCAAAACCTGTGACAATATTTGTTTGAATTCAAGATTAATATTGTTAGAAGTTTTGCAAAGTTCTGGCAACCCTTCATGGGAGTTTCTGCTGATTGATTTTTTTTCTGAACTTTGTATTCTTTTTTCCACTTCTCTTTCCTCCAAATTTAGTTTTCATTAGTTTTTACTATATAATCAAAATTCTTCATAAAATTATATTAAAAATATTTTCCTTCCAAGAATGTCAGCCTTTAATGGTGCATGTTTTTCCTTGGAATTAACTATCCCTCCCTTTCAACTCAATTTTTAAATTGTGGAACCCTTCCTCCACTCACATTCTGGATATCCCTATAGTCATTTTTTTATATTCCTACATGGTTAATTAGTTTCCTTCCTTATGGAGATGTGACCAGCATCATAGGATAACTGTTGTATACCTTTCTATCACCTCAGACTTTGAAGAGCTATTCATTTTCTATTGTGTCCCTTTCCCCAAACACTATAAAAATTGTTCAAGGGTGTCAGCCTGATTTTTGTGAGAGGTATCAGGTGCATCAGATTCAGATGGAAATGTGTCTTTTTGATTTGGCATTCCAATTTCCTGCCTTCAGTGAGCCAAGATTACAGGGTGAAGAAATAGTTATCAAGGAAAACTACAAGGTACTCACCTGCATATACAAGAGACTACCTGGTACATTAGTTTTGCCCCTTTATGGATTTTTGTTTTTCTACCTTTGAGTTAGTTTTTAAATCCTGGATACTGCCTGGACAAGTTCCTTCAGCTTTCTTGACAAGATTTCACAAGTAGTTTGCCATTGCCTGGTTCTTATGACTGAGATAAGTGACTGGCCCAAGGTCACCTAACTGAACTGTGTTTAACTCACAGCCTCCTGGTTTCTAGTCTGCTCACCCATGACATCAAACCAGGTCTCATTACTTGATAATCTGATTTCTCAGTATTACCATTTTTGCTACAAATCTGAGATCCTGGGTCATCTCAAAATATTATTCGTAGTCATCATTCTAGTATTGTTTTGGAAACCTTAACTTATAAAACAGGGAGGACCACCTAGCTTCTCTGGCTGAAATTAATAGCAGGAGCACCATCCAGTACTATGGCCCCAATCAACTGGCAATATTCCTTGCCTCAGCTCCTTTGTCATGAATGGGAAATTGCACAGAAGTTCTCTATAGGGATACAACTAATTTCACAATAGTTCCTTGTCTCTTTGGTCATCATAATGTGCCTTCTAAGAATGGCTGTGAAATATGTAGGCATCTGATTCACTTGCCAAGCCTCAGTGGAGGGCTACAGGTGAAATGAAATGCTTTTCACCAAAAGAATGAAAGATATGCAGTTCCTTGACACAGAGAGAAATCATCTGGTTAGCTGACTTTGAACCAGTCACTTTCAGCCTAATCTATCTCAAAGGGTTGTTGTTGGGGGAAAATAGGAAGAGGAAGGAATATAAAGTATGTTCAACTCCTTGTGTTATGTCTAAAGTAAAAAGATTGGATAATAATCTAATAAATAAACAAATAAATAAAATTCATGTTACTCTCTGGGCTGATGTTTCCAGCTGTGCCACATTATTAAGCTGCAAACAATTTGTCTTGCATTGCAGTGTCTGACTGAGTCTTTTATTTCATCCTATTTATAATTCCACTGACTCTAAAAGGTCTCTTGGGGGCTAACAACAAAAATAAAACTGAAAAGCAGAAAATAGAACCAATATAAGGTACGGCTCCGGTGTTCTTTCCCCTAGGCCTAATTCCTTCCTTCATCATCCCTCGCTGGAAGTCAAAACTAATCCCACTTGAGGGCCCTGTTCACGCCTTCCCCCCTTGCTTGCCGGTGATCTGTCTGGATGAGAAATGCTGGCAGTTGCTTTGTCCAAAGAGCAGCAAAAGGCTGCTGATTTTCATTTCGGGATTAGTACAGTTCCAAACATAGCCATTGGCAGGCTTCCCTAACATATTTCTGCTGCAGATAACCTTTGCCTCCCCCCACTTCCCTGAAACAAACGAGCAGGGGAATGAAGAAATCCAGCACTGTTGCAACAAATAAGGACATTCCTCCTGAGGGTTCATTTATTATTTGTTCTCCTCATTCCATTCCCATCTGATCATATCAGCATGCGTTTATTAAAGTGCTCCAAAGTGTGCACTTGGGCTTCTTTCTGAAACGTTACCCTCCACCGATAAAACAGCCAAGACATAGGGATGAGAAAGACTCAGGTCAAACTGGAACAAGAGAAGGCTTGCGTGTTGTCAGAACGCAATTCCTTCTTGTTGGTCCCTGGCAGATGTTACTCCATGAGAGCTGACATTGTAACACATGTGCGTGAGCCAGGGCCTTATCTTCCTGCTCCTAGAAACGCTTCCCTCAGTCCTGGGGTGGTAAATAGGAGATTTGTTTTCCAAACATCTCTCCGAAATTGCAGCAGGTGCACATCATTTTACAGCCCTATATGGACATCCAAGAGAAAGATGCTATTTTAGTGCCCAGCATGGTTGCTCTGAATGGATTAGCTGGGGAGGACTAAATCTTAAATACAGACTCATCAAATTAGGCACATTTATGCACAAGTACAGCAGCATCTTTTCCACATTTAGGGATCATATTGCTATCAAGCAAGCATTTAATCAAGCATGACATAAAATATTCTTTGCCGCTCCTTGTAGGATATGGTGAGGGCAAATTAATTAACACTCATATTTAGTAACTTGATGAGACCCAATCATGTTCACCTACTTTAATGTTTATTTTAACATTTCCTTTCCAAAACCGGCTGGTTGGTTTGCTTGTTTTCCTGGAAACTCCTAGGTTAGTAAACCATAACAGCAGACTAACACAAGAGAGCACCTATACCAAAAATAGCAGAACCTCCTATTATAAACATGACAACTATTCCTCCAATTCCCTGGACTTATCTGAGTATGAAGAGAGAAGTATAACAGTGTGAATAATACAGGTTGATAGACTTACTGTTTTTGGCACTAAAATGTTTATTGAAGTTAGAAGCTAGGATTTTTTTAATGGTATTGTCTTTTTGTGGACCTGTTTGAGGAGAATTATCTATAAGTTTGTAGTAAATGTGTATCATGTCCCAGCTACTTGTTTTTAGATCAGGGGCTATGTTCACAATCCCTCATGTCCTACTCACCTCCCAATTGGACTGCTGTAATGTATTCTACATGAAGAGTATCTGGAAGCTTCAATTGGTCTAAAATGCTTCCAGAGCAGCAAGAGAAGAGAACTGGTAATGGAATTTTGGAGTAGTTCAGAAAACTGGCAAATACCACCTCTGACTGGAGATTTTACAGTATTCTTTCCCTGCCACACCCACAGAATTGGTAGTAAAAAAAAAAAAGAATCCCACCACTGACATTGTTGTGGGTACTATGTGCCAGGGACTTATATTTGATGAGTTCCCAAATAACGATAGCACTTAGACTTATATACTGTTTCATAGTGCTTTACAGCCCTCTCTAAGCGATTGACAGAATCAGCATATTGCCCCCAACAATGTGGGGCCTCATTTTACCAATCTTGGAAGGATGGAAGGCTAAGTCTCAAAACCTGAAGTAACTGTCCTTGGGAGAGTTTCTGAGGAGATTTTCAGTAGGAACTCTTGATTACATTCTCTTAAAATATTTACCCAGTTCTTCCAAACACATAATTCTTTCTCCTAAGCATCTCTTGGGGATCATTTCATATTCGTAAAAACTTATTGATAGGCTGGGTTCACCAAATGAACTATATAGTGAATAGAGGCTTAAAACTCCCTTATTTGTAGTCCAGTACTTTACCACTGTACTGTTCTGGAGTGGCTTTATATCTCTTGACAAAGTTTTGTTCTGTTTTGTTTGTTTTTCTTCCAAATGTTGGATTTCTTTTTGTCCTTGAATTGTGATGGATGGTGAAAAACTGGATAATTATAGATGTCTAGTTTCCATACGATTTTCAGTTAAAATAGTGGTATGGTCATAATAATGCAGCATTTACAGGTAGTCCCTAACTTATTTGTTTAGCAACCATTTAAACTTAGAACAGCACTGAATGAATGGATTTATAATCCATGCCCAAAGTTATAGGCATTGCAGTGCCTGCATGATCAGGTGATCATAATTTGGGCAGTTGGCAGCCTGCCACATTTCAACTGTGGGGGCACTCTTAATTCCCATCGCCCAGCTATATCCTGCCCCATCTCTGCCCTTTTGGCCTCCTGCTACCCCGTCTTCCATTACCCCAGCTGAACCTTTGTTATTGTCTTCTTGCTTCTGTTGATAATGTGTGTTTGTCTGGCTGTTGGACTGCACAGGGGCTGGCTTCGTGAGGCGAAAAAATAAAGCAAAACCCCCCACCAGGCAGTTTAAATAGGCCACAGTGTGGCAAATGCATTGCACTGGTTTTGCATTGTAAAAAAAGGAGCAGGAAAAGCACAAAGCACACCAAACTGTCCCTTTGTGCTGCACTTCTGGTTTTAGGGGCCAGCTTTGTGTTACAAAAAAGAGGGAAAAGCACAAAACAGATCCTCCATG
This sequence comes from Pseudonaja textilis, assembly GCF_049901715.1. Lineage (NCBI taxonomy): Eukaryota > Metazoa > Chordata > Lepidosauria > Squamata > Elapidae > Pseudonaja > Pseudonaja textilis. The sequence continues at coordinate 78,249,901 of NC_141991.1, forward strand.
AGTTGGAATGCACCAAAGCCTTTCTGAGCCTGATGAGGATGATTTGGGGCTATGAAGAAAAGTGGGGAAAAGCCAACATTAATCTCCCCCCACCCTTTTTTTTGCAGTGCAAAGTGAGCCCCAGCTCCACTTAGGAGCTGTTTGTAAACAAACACCCCTTGGCAACAAATACCCCCCTTTTCACCCTTTTTTTTGCAGTGCAAAACCACTCCCATATGGCCCAGAAGTGCATGCAAAGCGAAAGACCTATTTTGGTGCATTCCAGTTCAAGGAGGCTTTACTTCTTTCCCCATTTTTCACAACGCAAAGCCAGCCATTTGGCCCAAGAGTGTGGCACAAAGGGGCACTTTGGCATGCTGCGGTTCCTTTAAGTTGCTTTGTGATCCCTTCCCCTTGTTTGCCACACAAAGCCAGCCTCAAAGGTCCAGCAGCCAGACTGGGCGCACCTTGTCACCATCAAGAGGAAGAAGATGGCAGTGAAGGTCACCAGGGTGGCAGGGTGGCATACAGGGTGAGTGGGATTGGGCTGGGGGGTGGGCTGCAGCTTCCCAGGGCAGGGCAATCAGCCCCAGAGTCAGATGATTATGGGACTGCTTGGCACCCCTCAAGGCAGGGTGCAGGGCCGCCAAAAAGTCAAAAGCAATGTGGAGGAGATAGGCAGGAGAAGTTAGAAGTAATCCCTCCCTTATCTTCCTGAGGCTTAGGGCTGGGAGGGATCAAGCCCGGAATGGCTTGGCTTGGCTTGCGTCCTCAGCTAATGACTGGCAAAATTCACTTAATGATAGCAGCAGATTGCGGTCGCTAAGTGATTGTAGTCATTTACAACCACATTCTTTAACAACCAAAATTCCAGCCCCGATTGTGGTTGTAAGTTGTGGACTATCTCTATAAGCAGTTTATCCAGTCTTCTCTTCTACAGACAAAAAAGCATGATTAAGATTTTCTCCACAGCAGGAAAATGATATCCCATGAACCATGTTTATCAACAGGGTGGCATATTTCCTAAATGCTGAGACAATCAAGCCCAGATGACTTGCTTATGATTTGAGGTAACGGTCATGAATCTGGCAGATTCTAATTCACAAGTATGGACCCATTTGAGTGGAAACTATATAACTGCCACTAGGTGGCCATTTATCCCTGAAAAGTAAAATATTCATCTTTAAATGGCATTCTTATAGTCTTTATTCCTGGTAAAAATGTCCACTATTTCATCTCCAGAATGAAAGAATGCTATTTGATTATTATTTTCTTTGGCTTCAGACCAACACTGGCAACAGTTTGTAGTTTACAGCTATTTATTTTGGATATGAAATCAGCAGGAAGTTTTTTTCTTAGAGGTTTTATTCCATTTCTTTTTGTATATTGTTTATGTGTTTGACAGACGAGTTTCTGCCAGGTTAAGCCACATTATGCAAAGCACAGAAAGGATGTAAAAAATAGCAAACCAAAGAGATGAAAGGTCTGCAATAGAATAAAGGAAGCAATGTGAGATCTTATTCACACCCACACACTTCACTCTGCAGCTCCGTGGCTTTTTACTTTAGTAGCCATTCTTTGTTCTACAATGTTCACATGCCAATTCATACACAATCATTCCTTCTTTAAACACTTAAGGATCTCAACTCCATCCAACCATCATTTTCTGGCCAACCATCATGTTTTGACTGACTCATATCTTTGGTTTTGCACTTCAAAACATAATTATATAAATACAGATGTATTATAAATATTGTAATTGTGTAAAAAACTTTATATTATCAACATACTGTATTTCTCAGGGACTAGTCACACACATTAAGATTCAATCCACTTTTCTTCCAGCATGCTTTTATTCTCGACACTCTTATTGTTTCATCGCACACATTTCTCAAGTACTCCATTTTTACTTATTCACAGTTACTTTTCCTTTCTTTGCAACAGAAGTGCCACCTTTTTTCCTCTGTTGACAAATATTTATTTCTCCTAACCAGGGGCATCTCCAGGGTACTCAGAACAGCCATAGTGACAGGCGTGACTGTGGCATTGAAACCACCTCCTCTTTAATATATGTCTCAATGACATGCCAAAAGCAAAACTATGCCCGCCCTTCTCCATTTTCTCTCTTACAGGCCATCAATCCGAATCTCCCCAAGCACCTTCCCAAGCAGACATAAGAAATGAATGATCCTGGAATTTTTGCGTTCACTCTTGCTATGTTTTCCTTTATAGAGGGGAACAATAATCTAATTCTTCCAATTGTGAGGTAGCAGATATGCCATCTTCACCCTGATGTTAAGCAAGAGATGTAGCCATTTATTAGCAAGCCATATTTATATTTAAATATTTTGCCAATTACATCATTTTCACCTGTAGCCTTACTATTTTTGAAAATTTATGAGTTCTTTGTTTCTCACTTTTATTTTTTTTTGGCAGAAACATGTTTCTTGGCACAATTCCACTTTGAATCCCTTTCATTGCTGTATAATCTCTAAAACAACTCTTACAGTGTTCCCTCATGTAAGTTCCATTCCAAATAATTTCCTCAAATTTATTTTTAATTCCAGTCATTCTGCTGGGAATACCTTGTTTATGACTTTTCAGCTTTACAGCTATTTCTCAAGCAACTTGTTTATTTTTATGAAAATTGCTGTGCATTTTTTCTGCCTTTAAAACATCTTAGCCATTCTTTATTCTCTTTTTGTTGCTACAACTTGTTTTTTCTCTCATAATAAAATCAAATATCTTTGTAAGGGTCTTTGGTAAGTTTTTATGGTAAAAAGAAAGGTTGACATACAATTCAGTATTATTGGGAAAGGGAAAAAGTAGAACAATAACATCATATGTAAATAAAACTTTGTGCAGTTATATAACTTGGTAAAGATATTTGCCCACCTGCAGTGTGAGTATGGACTTAGCATCCCTTAAAAATGGTAAACATAAAATTTATCAGTGTAGGCATTGTATCTGGAAATGATAGGGGTGATCAGAGAACATCTTGAGGATAGGAGCAAGAATTTCTACTTCTCTCTATCAACAAAAGTAAACTCTCTGCAAATAAGCTTATGAAATCTCCTCCCCCCAATAAAATTAATGGGAGGGCATCAAAACGAATTCTGGAAAAGGCCCATCTATAATAGTTTAGAATAGATTGTGTAGATACCTTGTAGTAGAGGATATATGTATAACGTTTGTCAATAGCATTCAGTGGCAGTGGTGATGTCATTTTGACAAAGTCCTCATATTTTCTCTTTTACTATTGATTTGGTTTCTCCAGGGTTAATAGGCCAAATATTCAGGAAAAAGACAAAGACTGCAAAGTTTGGCTATACAGATGCGGTGCCAATAATAGATTCAAATTATTAAATCTTGACAGCAGCAGAGGCATCAGGCCTGAAAGGTCAAACATGACTCTGAATCCTGAGAATAGAATCCTAGTCTAGGCCTGAGCCTTAATACTTGCCACAGTGGCTTCAAGCCTCAATATTGCATTGGGAATGCATTTTTGGGTACCGAACAAAGTCCTAAGGAAATTTGATTGAATGGCTTCAGAGGCCCCCAGGGGTATACCATAAGGTATGTATGGGTGCTATTGTATCCCATATAATAGGTTGGCAACTGCTTTAGTCATAAACAATTTAACTGCTGCTGGGATCTAATTTGCCCCCTGTTGCCTATGAAATTTAATTATTGCTTGTGTGCTCTTTTGGCCAATAGAAGAGGCATAATTTACCTAGGCTGTTAATTTCCTAGAGGCCTGAAATACTATTCCCAAGTATTTAAAACATTTGACCTGCTCTGATTCAGGGGAATCAATTGTCTACTTCTGCTTTTGCCTTTTGTTTGAAAAAAACTAAAACTTTAGCTTTATCATAATTGATTATTAATTGTTCCTCATTAGAGTAGGATGTCAGGGTTCTCAGTGCCTGCTTTATGCCTACAAAAGACAAGGAGCAAGAGATAAATCATCAGAAGGGGCGTTGGTACTTACCTGACACACCCTTTCTCTGTGAGCTGTGAAGAGCATCCATTGTTTGTTTGGGATGATACTTCTGTCGCTTGTTTGATAGGCTGGGCTTTAATTGAGAGGACCCTCCTCCTCCTCCATGGGACTCCTCCCTAGCGTCCCCAGTTTTGGCGAAGTTGAAGTATGAAATATTTCTTCTCCTTCACCCTTTCTAATACTTGGCCGGAATAGCATCCCACCAAACAAATAAGGGTGTGGATGGATGCTCTTCACAGCTCACAGAGAAAGGGCGTGTCAGGTAAGTACCAACGCTCCTTCTCCAGATGAACTGTTCAGAGCATCCATTATTTGGGACATACCAAAGCTTGGCGTGTCTTACGGGAGGTCTTCCGTCTGGCTTGGATTCCCCTTTTTCTTGGTCCCTATGGACCCTTTGTAACACTCTCCTGTCAAAGGCAGCCTCCGTAGAGGCGAAGACATCTTTCTAATAGTTTTTAAATAAAAGGCGATGGTGAGGCCCATGTTGTCACCTTGTAAATTTCCTCTATTGGCGCTTGTGACCCATGTTGTCAACATCGCAGCACTCCAGGTCGAATGAGTGGTGATGCCCCTGGGTACAGGAAGAGACTGTCTCATAGGACTTGGGAATTGTGCTCTCAGCCACTTACTGGTCATTGAGGAAGAGGTCTTGCACCCAATGGTGGGTGGTTGAAAAGAAACGAAGAGAACCTCCGTTTCCTAACACACATCGTGTGGTTGAAATATATAGAGAAAGCTCACCTTACATCTAGACTGTGGCATTGTCGTGCCAGATTTTATGTCGGTTTCAGACAAACGTACATGAGTATCAGTTCCTATGGTCTGTGGAAACCCAAATTTATCTATGGGTGAAAGATGGATCTGGACTAAGGACCACTCTGTCTGTGTGAAAAATACAGAGCTCCTGTCTAACTGACAAGGCTACTAGATCCAAGATGTAACTGGCCAATGTAATGGCAACCAAGAGAACCACCTTGTATGTTAGGAATGGAGACTCATGGTCTACATGGGCTCAAAGGGAGTTTTCTTGAGTGTGGTAGGGACCTTGTTGAAGTCCCACGTGTGATATCAATGCACTACAGGAGGCTGTAAGATTGTAGCCCCACGCAAGAAACTTGCATATGCATGGGTGATGAAAAATGGACTGCAAGTCTCTCCTGGCGATGACCGATGCTAAGGCCTCCCTTTGCCTGTTTATATGAACAAGATAATAATGAAATGTCATTTAAATAACACTGCTGTCTAACAGGTGTTCCCCTGAGATGAACAGCCAGAGCCATCAGAACCTTTGTAAGAACCTTGGGCAGATGACAACCCGAAGGACAGTGCAACATATTCAAAATGTTGAGTATTATAACAAAAACTAAGAGGTTTGCTATGTGAGGATCTAATTGGAATGTGGGGATGGGCCTCCATTAAGTCAATGGAGGGTAGAAAGTCGCTCCTTCTAAAGCTCAGAAGTATGGAGTTCAGTATACTCATCTTAAGCCTCCTATAAACTAGGGACCAATTAAGTCATTTTAAAACTAAAATTGCCCCTGCCGATCCGGTGCCACAGGTCGGTTGCCTGGATCTCCAATAAATGAACAATAGCTGTCTCCATCATGCTCCCTTTAACAGGATCCCCAGAGAGAGGGCAAGTAATGCAAAGGTTCCGGGGAGAGGATGGAAATTCTATAGCCAGGCCTAATCTTCTGATATCTCTAACCCAGGAAAGAGAGGTAGAGGCATCTGTCCGTGAAAGGCTTGAGCCTTCCACCAATAGGGGCACAGTCGTGAGGCCTATGTTGTGCCTCGGAGACCTCTATTTCATGTTCCTCAAGAGATTCTTTTGGTCTGCCCTCCCCTTCAATATCTATCTCCAGATCGGAAACTAGCCGACTGTTGGTGATTCATGCGTCCAGACGGTCCTGGAGTCTGGAGAGAAAAAGTCCCTGGTAGAGGGAATGAAAGAACTCTTCAAAAAGCTGGGAAGGACTATTTTGTGGTCTATGAAAAGAGAGGAACTTATTTTCTGCTTCTAGTCTCTATCAGAGATAGGTCAGGGGCACCACCAACCAAACTATCTCCCTATATTGGGGAGGAAGCAAGCTTCCATTAGTTGTGTGATATCTGCTTGCCAATGTCTGAGCCATAGCAGTAGGCGAGGAGTAACCTGAGATGCCCTGGCTTGAGCAGATAATTTAATAGAGTTTTGCGGCGTCCTTATGAGCCCTGATGTTGGAATTTGAGATAATCTCCCTCAGATGGCGGAGCTACCTGAGAGACGATCTAGTAAAAAAAAGGGATGCGGCTGACTCCGCTCTTATGGCCCCCACATCAGATCGACATGCCCTACATGGAGACAACTTGACCCTGTATATCCTTTAACTTGAGAGCCTCTTCTGCTTCTGTTGGAATTGCAGAGGATGATGATAATTGCCATTATTGTTTTATCTACTATCCTGGTGATGAGAAATTTAGCAGAATCAGAAAACCAAATTAAAATTTTTCTATCATATCCTGTAAGAGGGGTGTTCGCCACTGAAGAGACCCCTTGTTTCTGGACGAGGTCCAAGAACCTCTGTGGGACAGTTATAACTTCCTCTTACATTATTGGTTGGGAGAAGATTAAATGGTCTGACCCGCCTTACAGTAACGATTATTGGGCTGAGGGGGAATGAAATATCAAGGCAGGCAGGCAGTAGTTTTTTTTTTTTTTTAAACAACAGAGACTTGAAAAAAATCTGAGGGTGAAACAGACCTGAAAGTCGGTGGTCTGGCTTAATGCCTTCAATGTCTGACATGCCCCCCCCTTTTTAGGGGATCCGCCTCTGATTGATTTTGGTCACTGTCATGAGTAGACCCTTCCTCAACCTGTTCCATCTGGTCTCTAGTTCTCCCTAATCCTGTGCATCATGTAAATGTGTAACTGGATTATATAATACTCCCCTGAAGGAGGTATTTGCTGGTAATAAAGGTCCGTTCTGCATAGTAGCTAAATCGAGTGAGAATCGAGGTCAGATTGTGGAGGCTGCCTAGCCATCAACTTCTACTGTACCCTGGCCGCAATGCCTCTTAAAGTCGCCATGTCCCTCCAGGCCTTCAATTTGTCAAGGATATCCTCTGGGAGGAGGAATTCTGGTGTGGTCCCACAACTGTCTGTCAGACAAGTAGTGTTGCTGAAGGCCTGGGTTGAACCAGTCCCTCTGAGGCTCTCCTGGATGGCGTTGAGAGATCCAGGGATGGAGGCAAAGTGAAATATGGAACATTCACAAATTTGCATGTCATCTTTGCTCAGGGGCCATGCTAATCTTCTCTGTATCATTCCAATTTTAGTACATGTGCTCCTGAAGTGAGCACTCTGGAACTGGGACCAGCCTGGCTAGGGAAGAGGACTGAGACTTCTGTTCAACCTCCCTCTAACACATTTTGGCATCTCTTGGCATCCTTTGTTGCCTTAGAGGTCTCTCTAGGACATTTTGACCTACTCTGAGTTGGTTTATTGTCCTCTGGGGGTATTTTGGGTTGCCCTTGAAGATTCTGACCTAAAGCCCATGAGGTGAGATATCTATATCTATATATCTATATGTGTATGCAATATTAATGGACTGTTGACTGGTCCAGAAGCCTGATGTAAACAGAGGCAGGGAATCCTCTTGATATTTGCTCCCCCCCCCCTTTTTGGTAAATTCAATTTGTTATTATGTTATTATTCATAATAACATTGATATCATTAATATTATGTTATTATTGATAATATTTTTGTTATATCTGTGCACATCTACTCAGATAAATTGTTGTGCTGTTACCAAACTCATAATTAGATGACTGAATATGGAATCAAATTGTGAAGCCAAATAGAGAACACGTTTCAGGACCTGTATTGCAATTGGGTGATCCTGCAGTAAGGGCCCTCAACAGTTTCCTGCCCAGGCGGACACAGGCCTTGGATCTCGCTGTTACTGTGCTGCTATATTCTGTGAAGGCTGCCAACTTAAAAATGAAGCCCGATAGTCAACCTCAGAAAGAGGTCCGCAATTGGCATAAATGTCCCCTGGACCCTCACGGAGAGATCCTTGTGAGGGGAAGTGGCCTCTCAACAGATAATGCCATGGAATTCGTATAAACAAAATGATGCCGGTGTTGTTTTAGTCATCAAGATGTAGCATCAACCATCACCTCTTATTGTGAGCCGATGCGAATCTAACTAGAATTTGAGAATTTGAGCGGGAGAACTCTGAGTCCTCTGGCTCCCACCCGATCAATAGTCCTTGCTTCTTCTATATATCTTGCGGGAGTATATCTGAAACTACAGAATCTCCTGTGGAGAGATACCTGAGGGTAAGGGTGCTCTGTCCTGCTTAGTGACCGGAGTTATAGGGAATTCCAATCAGAAGGAGCACTCTGTTGTTGGCCAGAGCAGTAAGCTGCACCTCCGCAGAGATACATTGGTGTATTGTTAATTCCATCCACAGTCTCATCTTTGCGGGGATCTTTTCCGGTAAGTCATCATCTTGACAGAATCTGCCTGCTGTTGGAACAATGTGGCCACAGAAGTACTTCGTGTCACTTGTACTGATCTAGATGGGCTACCTGATCTTGTGCAGTTGCTCTGCATCTGGATTACACAGACAGATCCAGGCGTGGTTGCAGAGGGGGATTGGAGCCAAAGTAGGCCTGGAGGAGATGAGGTTTGAGAATTTTCTTCATCCTCCCACATGAACTTCTTCATGTGCTTTTCTAGTATCTTATGGTGCTTGTTAGTATCTTTTTCTGCTGCTTAGGAGGAACCCTTAGAATGCTTCAATTTGTTTTGAGAATTTGACATGACTCTTGAGCTACTGCTGCTTGCCATTGTGACCGCTTATTAAATTTTACTGTTGATGAGGCTGAAATGTTGGGCGGTTGGCACACCCAGGGGCCTGAACCAGCAATGGCCAGGGAATCCTAAAACAATGCTCCCCAGTTTTGTATAATCTTATGTAAGAATATTGAATTGTTATTCTTGTTCCTGTTATTATTGTTATTATTACTTTGTTATTAATATTATTATTTCTGAATTAGCCAAATTTGGAACACCTCATAGGCCTAGAAAGGAGGAATTGTTGAAATAAGATGTAGGCCTGCGACAGCTTCCTGAACAGGCGGACACCGGCCTTGGTGCTCTCTGTGGTGCTGCTGTTTAATTCTGTGAGGGTGTAAGCCATCAGTTTCCTCCTTAATGAATAAGGGTCCAAAATAGAATAATTATATCTGAATATCTATCTATATATATACACACACACATATGTATTAGGGTGATTTTCCCCGGGTTCCAGGAAGGAGACCCCTGCTTGGGGGAAAAAAAGCCTCTCACAGTTCCAGAAATAAAATGCAGATCACTACCACATGCAATGGCACCAGCCATTATCTCTTTAAGCGCATAATGAGTTAAATCGGCTCAGCAGCACTTCCATACCTTGTGGGGAGTTGATACTGCAGAGTTTCCCCTTGAATAAAAAGGTGTGGTGGGGCAGATGGGTGCTGATGCCCGCACCCCAGACAGTGTTCTCAGGGAGAGAAAGAAGCCTCAGACTCTTTTAAAATGGAGCCTCTCCCGTCAGGCGCAGGCAGCGGCAATCGTAGTGGCTCAGCTTGAAAAGATCGTAATGGTATAGGCTAAGAAATGTGAGTTGTTAGCCATGCAGCAGAGGCGTTATCGTCTCTGATCGTCCTGGAGGCGAGAGATCATTATCTGAAGCTACAGTGAGCTCCCTCGGCTTGAGTTATATGCCATAGGGAGCTGCTTGACTCATTGAAACTAAAAGCCTTAAAGGAATTGTTTAGAGTTTAAAAGCAAACATGTTTGTTGTCTCCTTATGAAGCCTTTGCTATTCCGGCCAAGGGAAAGGAAATTAAGCTGCCTATATCCATGAAGGCTGAGCAAAAACTGGGGACACTAGGGAGGAGTCCCGTGGAGGAGGAGCGTCCTCTCAATTAAAGCCCAGCCTATTAGACAAGCGACAGAAGCATCATCCCAAACAAACAATGGATGCTCTGAACAGCTCATCTGGAGAACAAAGTAAAATTGGGAGATGTGTATGGGCTAATTTAGATCCAAGGATGATCAGATCAAAACTCTCCAGAAACATCCTTGGATCTAAATTAGATCTAAATTGGATCTAAATTATATAAAATGTATGGCATTCAGCTTCGTTCGGGTATTTTCCCACATCATTGTAGTTGTGCTTTTAAAGTTGTAGCAATGTTTCGGCAGAATCTCATCTGCCATCATCAGGCTTCTGTATATATATATATATATATGTGTGTGTGTTAAAAAGCAATGGTAGAATACATCCTTGTTTTACATTTGTGTTTTATGGATTGAATAAAATCACTTCCCTTCCAATTACCACAACTCAATTTTAACAGGAATCTTCGTCTGTAGAGGATCAGCTTATTGTTGAGATATTATCAAAAGTTGCCTCAAAATCAATAAAAGCTGCATATAAATTCAAGTCAGTGGTTTGTATATTTATCTGCCAGATGCTGAAGCACTAGGCAATGGTGTATAGAACATCCTGTTTGAAATCTTGCTTGCTCTGGGTCAATTTATTCTGGCCTCTATTATCCAAGATAGGAGTCTGATAAATAAATATGTGGCATATGCTAATGATGTTCAATAGGGACTAATTGGCCTATATTTAGCCAGATCATCCCTTTTAACATAATGGGTCAATTATACTGTAGCTTCCCCTCAATCCTCTGGAATCTTGGCTGTCTGGTTAAGGTGTGAAAATAAAGAGGCAATATAGGGGCCTACAAATCTGTATTAGATTTAATTAGCTCATGGGGCATACAGTCAATCTCTGGGGGCTTTACCATACTTGAGCTGATGAGTTAATGAGTTTTTGTACTTCCTTGCGTTTGATTGGAAGCTACAGTGGCAGTGGGGATAATATCTATGGAGATTCTGAGTCTTCCAGGTCATGGTTGTCCCAAAGGAACTGGACTTTCTGGTTTTTCTTTGAAGACATTTCACTTCTCATCCAAGAAGCTTCTTCAACTCTCAGCTGACAGTGAGGATAATGGTATATTCATCACATAGGGGGTAGCATGTAATGGGCTTGGAAGTGGTGCACCCAGGTACTTGAGAGATACCATAATGGAGTTGTATGATGTTGTTATGGTATGCCAAAATAGGGAGTGAATTTTGGACTGTGGCTTCAATTATCTATGACCATTTTTTTCCTCTGTAATCTTGAACTGTTTTCTTTCTGATGAGGGCCTTATATTTATGTTCCTTTAAAATTTGAGTGGATCTGGTGAGTTGGTCTTGAGTAAGAAAGCAAGGATTCAAATAATGCTGTTTATCAAACAATTTCTTAGAGTGCTATCCCCTCCTGATTGGATTGGTATTCGCCTTCATTACAAAAGATTGGAACTTACTATGAGATTATGATATACATTAAGTATTGTATTACCTTGTAGGACAGTCAGGTCTGAGCATGCCCCTATATTACAGAAGATTGAAAAGTATGCAATTCCTTCCTCCAAGTGAAAGCATTGGACTATCCTACCTTCGAGAGGGTCATTCCCTCTGATCTCATTAGGGCTACCTTGCGTCAGATATTTTAAATGGGTTTCAACTTGGTTCCTACTTAGGCCTTGTCTAACTTTTCAAATGAAATTTAAGGGGAGATGATCATTTTCAGTCCTGGAGATTCATAACGTATCTTTCACTCTTGTAGAGATCATTCTCTGTGCATTTTTTCTTGATCCTGTAGGCTAAATTAGAAAATTATAGAAGTAGAATGTCACAATAGTGAACCATTTCATGGTATGGACATGTCCATGAAATCACCAGGTCTCTTTTTGTTAACTTCCTGATCTGGGAAGAAGGGTTCAAGTGTTTCCCTTTTCTTTCCTGCATTTGGTACTGGACACATAGAAAGGAGGAATGGTCCGTTCTGCCTGAGATTTCTCTGTTACTGATACTGAGCACTATCAATGCCTGACAACAAAATGGAGGCCCATGGGGAAAAAGCTTTCTAAGTGGGCTCTCCTTTTCCTCAAACCCACTCCAGGTACTTTGGCTCAAGGCTTCTATTGTCCTAAGATGTTTTGCCTTAGTTTACAGCAAGTTTGAGGGGATCTCAATTATTTAAAGTCAACAGGACCTCCATTCTAAAATGTGCTATTAATGAAAAGCAAGAACACTTGCAATATTTTTCTAACCTATTCTAATTTGTAGGCTCATTGTTCCAGCGGGAAATAATCAGATTCATCATAGGTTTTATTGTAAACTGCCCAGAATCACTTAAGTGAGATGGGTGGTGTAGAAATGTGATGAATGAATGAGTAAAATTTCAGTTTCCAGTACATTTGACCAGCCAGATCATATATATGATAAAGTATGCAGGATTTGGAGGCTAGTATTGTTGACTCATCAGTGATCAATGAAAGATATTTCCAAGTATATTATTTTAGAAAATGCAGCAGCAGTTTGTGCCTGAAAAAAAGCTTAAAGGGCTTTTAGATTTCTTTGATGTCTTAACTGCTTTTTAATCCTTCAAAAGTTTGAACAGCTAATAAACTGGAGGGTAGCTGCTACAAAAACCTGTTCTATCCTCCCCAATTCCTCCCTTAAGAAGTAGGCAAAGATAGCAACAAGTTGGTAAAACTTTCCAAAAGTTTTCATTACATTTTAAAAACTTGACAGGAGTGGAGAATAATCTCATTTGTTATATTTAATTTAAATTGTTAACTTTTTAGAGTGCAACTAAAACATCTTATTGGTAACTCAGTGTGTCTTATCATAAATGAATTCAGAATTAATTATACTTAGCCACTGAGGACCTGAAGAACTGTTAGATTTTGACCACTGTGTTTATAACTCCAATTCTAAACACATTTATCTGGTTGTCTACTTAAATGAACTTTAGAATGGAATACTTAAGTTTATTGGCCTTTATGTTTGACGTTATCTGCTGTTATTGGCATTTGGAGATCCAAGGCAACTTGTCTTTCTCATAGGATGAATTTACTACTTTACAAGTAGTCCTTATTGAACAGATACCTCTTTGGTGACCATTCAAATTTATAATAGCACTGGAGGGGTCTTACAATGGATTCTTGTAATTGTGGCCAATGCAGCATCCACAGTCATGATTGTCCTACAGGTGCTTGGCAATTATGATGTTGCAGTGTCTTGGGATCACTATTTGTGACCTTCATTGCTGGCTTCCAACAAGCAAAGTCAATGGGGAAGCCAGCAGGAAATTGGAAATGGTGATTACATGACCGTGGGATGCTGCAATTGCGCAGGATTTGCCTAACAAGTAGAACTGCTAGAATGGCTGGTCCCCGTTACCCACTGTTAAGCAAGGATTATCTGGTATTGTTGACTTATTTAACTTGAAAGCCTGACATTAAAAGGAACACATACATTCAGTTTAGTTATACGTAACTGTTATTTTACACCTAGTTGTTTAGTGTTCATAACAAAATTTGTCATATAAAGCTGATCGTTTTCTTTGCTATCAACTCGTTTTCTCCATCCTCTTCACTAGGTTTCAATATTTAATGTCTTGTAAGTTAACCATTAAAAACACATAATACATGCAATTTTAATTCTTACTCTCTGGGTTGTGTGTAGGAGTATAAACAGTCACTGGAGTGTTTAGTGAACTAGAAAATAGATGAAAATAAGCACTTTCCTCTGCTTAAAAATCTTGTTTGCTTACTGTTCTGGCTTTCGAGAGACCAATTTCTATTCCTAAACTATTGAAAAGTAGTTCATATCACATTCTGCAATTTTGTTGTCCTTTCGTTGAATTATGGCACTCTAATGGCCACACAATAAGAAATTAAAATTGAACGTTATCCATCCTGATATAAACAATTCATATTGCATAGATTCATCTTAAAGTCTTGTGGGCACTTGTGGCCATATTAAAGGATGGTTTCCTTTAATACTGAGTTAACCTGGGCTGCTAGATATTCAGCATTCAGATCAAGGTACACAGAAAACACATCTTTATTGACTGCATTTGCTAACACATTGAAGAATGCAAAGATATTTCTTTTTCCATAAGCAAATGGGCCATGGTCCCAATGTGTATTAAAGCATACACTAAATCGAAACATGATGAAAATTATGGCAGACAGACCTATTCCAAGGCAACACAAACAGCATGCATAATACAGCTTTCACACAGAACAACCTTGATACATTATATTGCTTTAAGGATTAACTAACATGGAAAATGTACAAAAAGGAGAAATAGGTTTTGCATTAATGAAAAATACATTTTTTCTCTACAAAGGAATTTCTAATACAAGAAAATAAATATTGCAACATAAGCCAAAAATAATTTAAAATTGCTCTTTTCAATATATTTTCAATATTTCTCTTTTATATTAACAAATGGCACATCACTTTCTTTGAAACAAAGAAAACAGGCGGCCTTTGCCTCCTGTGACATTCATATTGTTTCCTGTAACTGATACAGAGTGGGCCTGTATTGTGTCAGTGTGGAATGGACCAAAGTGTGCAAGAGATTCCTTAAAGAACAACCAAATTGCCACACCCATCTAGTAACAGGAAATGGAGCCTTGTGACAGGTCGTAAGAACAGGCAGGAATGAATTTTACCCTTTCCCCCCTACTCCTTGGGGAGAAATGGCTAATTCTCCACCGTGCTTTGAGGAAAAGCACTGCCAAACCTTTGTTTCTTAAAAATGCTGACAAAATAACTATCAACAAAAGATTCATAATATACCACAAAACTCCCGTTTCCAAAAATTGAAGGTGAAATTTGAGTGTATTTGAGCATTTCCTAAAACCAGACTAAGACATTCCATTTAAATCTAAGGTTTCAAAAACAATGTTTGATCCTTATTAATGAACAAAAAAAATGAGCTTTACTATAGCCATGTTAATACATAATCATGATGCTAACAGGATTCTCCCTTTACAGTGCAAATGTCAATGCCTGAAGTTCACACATTATTGGATTAAAGACCTTTATGTAATAAAATAGACCATTTATGCTCCCCACCCCAGTTCAGTTCAAAATACATTTATAATGCATCAAAAATATTTTTCACATACAATTCCTTTTTCCTTTATGCAAATCTCTCTAGCTTCTACAAGAAAAGAGGCAGGTGCTAAGTAGCAAAGGAAGATTGGCATTCTCCTTAAAAGGGTTTTGATGAATATGCACATAGCTGTCAACTGAGCAGGAGCTAACAGAGACACTACTGGAAACAACACAAAAGAACAGATTTTAAGTAATTCAGAGCTGGATCTTAACCGTGACAGAACACTTGCCTTGTGCGATGAGCAACTCCCTTTGACAGCTAGCTATATATCAAGCCTCAAATACTAGAGAAGATTTTGATTTAACCATCTGGAGCATTTCACTGTGTTTATTCCACCACACGGCAAACACTATTATTGGGGGCACAATCAAAATAAAAACAATAAATGGGCCCGCTGGTATCCCTTCTTTGATGTCCTTCAGTGTGGGTAGTTTGGATTTGGAAGCAAACAATGTGCCTTGTAACTTGTACCTGCTTAAGGCACTCACTTCAACCCTTTAAGCTCCCAGCCTCCCTCTTGCCAAATGGGGCCTGGCCCTGCCCACTTTTGGACTACAACTTTCAGCATGCCCTCCTAAGTGAGGGCAGACGCTGAACTAACGGAAGTTGTACCTGTGCCCTCCTCCATATTACATCGCAACAGCTGGCAAAGGGCTTCTTCTTTAACCCCATAGACTGAAACCAAGTCCAAGGCACTTACTGGACTTCACTGTAGCTACCGTGGCAACTTTAAAGAGGCATGGACTACAACTCTCAGAATTCTATGAGATGCAGTCCATACCTCTTAAAAACTGCCAAAGTTGAGAAACATTTCTATAGGGACATTGTGAACATTACTTAGTCTGAACATAGTTTTTTTTAAAATCCCAAACCATATTCCTCAGTATTTGCAAAAATACATAAACTTCATGAACCCAGTCTTATCGAGTTCTGTCATTCAGAGAAAGAACTTACACACTTCCCTATAAGGTTTCGACAAACAACTGAAGTGTGCATGTGGATTTTTACCAATTCATGCAATGTGCCTGAAACGCTTAGTAATGCACAATGTAAGAAGTGGAAAGCTTGCAAAAGAAATCAGTAAAAACTCTATTTGCTGGCAGAAGCCCCTCTGGAGTCAAACCATTTATGTGAGAGGAAGGGCAATTAAAGTTATTAGGAAAAAGTGGGTTCCTGTTTCTTTGAGAAATCTTCGGTATCCTTTTTCTCATGTATAATTCTTACTCTCCATACAACAAAGCCCACTGTAGCCTTGTAAACGTTTGCTCTCTTCAAAAAACATGATGGCTGAAATAATATGAGCTTATCATTATAGAAAGGCCCTACTCCAACACTCCATTCGACTCTGTGAAGTCTCGCATGAATACGGCTATCTTGTTCCCTCCAGTTTTAAGGAAGACTATGAGTCAGCAACACTCAATGAGATTTTTGTGATACATTTATATATGTGTTTGTTTTCTTAAGTTTTCGCGGGTATTTATATGTATGGTATTCAGCTTTGTTTGGGTATTTTCCCACGTCATTATAGTTGTGCTTTTAAAGTTGTAGCAACGTTTCGGCAGAATCTCATCTGCTATCGTCAGGCTTCTGTATTGTGTTCATCTGTGAGTCAGACTTTTACAGCTGTTTCAGTTTTAAATTTGGGGCTAGCCTACTGCTGTGCCAGAATGGTTTTTTCTTCATCCTGATTGGTTGGGAGTCTTAGTCTGTGTTTATTGGTCTTGGAGTTTGCTATGTTCTGCTTGATTGGTGTTTCTAATATCTTCTATCTGTTTTGTGGCTTTTTTTTGTCTTGATTGGCTGGCAACATTGTGTTTCCTGTATTGAAGGCTTTTCGTGCGGCTTGGCTCCAAGTAAATGGACGACTATCATTTATTAGGAAGCTAGGTTTCATCTGGATGCCTGGTTGGGGTGTGTTTGAGCTGGAGGTACCAACCAGGCACCCAGATGAAACCTAGCTTCCTAATAAATGATAGCCGTCCATTTACTTGGAGCCAAGCCGCACGAAAAGCCTTCAATACAGGAAACACAATGTTGCCAGCCAATCAAGACAAAAAAAAAAAAGCCACAAAACAGACAGAAGATATTAGAAACACCAATCAAGCAGAACATAGCAAACTCCAAGACCAATAAACACAGACCAAGACTCCCAACCAATCAGGATGAAGAAAAAACCATTCTGGCACAGCAGTAGGCTAGCCCCAAATTTAAAACTGAAACAGCTGTGAAAGTCTGACTCACAGACGAACACAATACAGAAGCCTGATGATGGCAGATGAGATTCTGCCGAAACGTTGCTACAACTTTAAAAGCACAACTACAATGACGTGGGAAAATACCCGAACAAAGCCTAATACCATACATGTAAGTACCCGCAAAAACTTAAGAAAACATATATATTCATATACATAAATATATATATCACTGGTTAAGATTAAACTGGAGACTCTGGACCATGGCAAAGTAATAATTATTTTTGCATTTTCTTTTTTAAAAAATTATTTCATAATAACATCTTATTCACAGTAAAAAATGGAGTGTTCCACCCTTCTATATACATCATCTAAATGAAGAGAGGTGTTGCTTTAATTTGGTTGTTCTTTAAAGTTTACCCCTTTTGCTGTCCTGTATTGAGTGAGCAAGCAAGTAATGCAGTAGCTGGCAAATGAAGCTGCATACAGCAAGATTTCTGGATTTTTTTTCCTCTTGTTTTTAAAGCAATAGTTGAACTAAAGCACACGGAAGCAAGATCCATTAAAGGCAGCATATTGATTATTTGTATGACATAACTAGGATATTGTAGCTAAAGTCTAGCAAGCTTGATAAGATAAAACTAAGTCCTATTTACTGTATTTAACATTATCTGAACATACCAAGCCTCGAAGATGGAACAAAATTTACTTGCCAATCCATATGTTAGGCTACTAACATTGAACGGTTCCATTTTGGTCAATGATTTGAAAAATAATTTTGCAAACATATATCAGTAAAACACTGATGTGTATTTGGCAACTGATTCTGGTTTCTTTCCAGAATAGAGATTCTCTAATTTATAGCTCAACTGGAATATTATTAAGGATTTCAGAAGACTGGTAAAAATAATGAGACTTTCCCAAAAAAAAAAAAAAGGATTGCCAGTATATGGCATCGGAGAACAAAATAATAATAGTAATATTGCTCTCACTGCAGTGAACAAGTAACATCAGAAATCACAATGGTGGAAGATGGTTCAAATGATGAAAGCATCATCTTCAGCAAGCTTGCAAAATGGGTCATGAATACAGATTTAGTCCTTTAGTTATTCAACAGCTTTTGCTCATAATAAGTTTCTGGTTTCTGGCTGTGCTATTTTACTATATTCTTTGGCATCCATAAAATAATTTCACAGATTCATCATAATTAAAAGATGCTTTTCTCCCCCAGTTTGAAAGTGTCCCAGTGTGCATATGTAAGGGTATGTATAAATGTGCGTATACCACATACACACATACACACACACACATATTCAAAGTTACCTACCATCAGCAAAAATGTTTAGTGAACTTCACTTGTCTTTTTATTTTACTTCCCTGAGCTTACACTGGGGCCACTCCCATCAAGCCTGTAGCAAACCTCAAACCCTTGACTATAACCTTTGAAGCCAAAATGGAATCAATAGTGTAACGAAGTGCAAACTTGGAGATCTGTATGACTCATAAGTCACACCAGTTTTTAAACAACATTTAAGGCTTATTAGAAACATCTGATGTACAGTATTACTGAAATATTTAGAATGCTGACTTCTGTGAATCACCCTCTTAGGATGTGTTGATGGCTCACTAACAAGTTTTTACTTTGAAAGGAAAGGAAATAAAGGGGAAAAGCCATCAATGTAATTAGTGTTTATAAAAACAAATAAGATGGGAAAGGAAATGTTTCAATGATGCTGCCTCTTCAACCAAGTGGC
This sequence comes from Pseudonaja textilis, assembly GCF_049901715.1. Lineage (NCBI taxonomy): Eukaryota > Metazoa > Chordata > Lepidosauria > Squamata > Elapidae > Pseudonaja > Pseudonaja textilis. The sequence goes on from NC_141991.1 coordinate 78,268,898, forward strand.
TGCTACTGTACAGAAGCAGTTCCTAGAGATGAGCAGAGATGTATTGAGTTATCATGAAAGCACAGACTGGAGTTCTTTGAAGTTCTTTGAATAATTCCCCCTCTGAGTAATTGAAACATTTCTTCTTCTGATCTTTGTTTGGCCCATACTAGGCTATTTTAACCTGAGGAAAGTATGGGGGAATGGCTCTAATAATCAAAGGTTTAGGTTTTACCAATGAGTAGTATAAATAATACCCCAATTTACTCTGGAAAGATACTGACAAGGAACAGAGCAGCTTTAAGCGTGGATTTGTAAATTCTATCTACTGAGAGCTTTGGATGGGTCTTTATAGAGCTCTCAGCTGATAACTGGAGTGGTTCTTGCTTCCTGGATAATTGAACTGAAGAGGTAAGGGAGAAGAAGGGGAAAAAAAGTTTAGTAGACCATAAATACAATGTTGTATTCCTCTACCCATTAAGTGCTTTCTTCAAATAAGCCTGTTGTGCTTCTTTAAAAAAAAAGAATCGCTTATTTTACTTCATACTTGCACACACAGACATACACACTGGCAAACCCTGCACGTGTACATGCATGTGCAGGTGCACAGACACACATACCTATAAACATCTATTTTTACTATTCCACGTTCTATGGATATAGTTGGCTTCCATAGTAGTATTCTCCTTCTGAAACCTGCCCCGAAAGAGGCAGTAACATCTGGCAGATCATGAAATCAATTTACTTAAGTAATGCCCATAAAGCTGTCATCCCTGCATGAACAACAGACGCTGGCAATCTCAGATCTCCTCATTAAAATCCTGAAATGTCCTGCTTGCTCCCAGAAAACTGATGTCCTTAATAATGTGTATGCCTGCATTCTATGTAACCAAGATATACATGTGACAAGGGTTAACTACTGTGACTGTATAGAAGTCAAAATTGGTGAAGCCTGGAGCTGTTTCTCAAGCATATAGAGAGAGGAAACAACAGTGCTCTTTTCTGAATTATATATACAAATTAAAAACAAAGTAACAAACCAAACCCCATTGTTATACCAGTTGAAATTGGACATGGCAGTTTTAACTGGATTTAGGCCTCACAAAGCTGTCATGACTGGTCTCAGAGGTGCATTAAGATGCCAAAATACTCATTCTGAAATTATCCTCGTTTCCTGAATCTAACTGGCTGTGGTGCCCTCTGCCGCTTCCAGATTCTGTGTCAGAGTCACTCATTTCTGCATCTGAAAAGTAGCCATCAGTCTCATTGTCAAAAGGATGCAATATAACCTTTGACCTTTCATTTTCTGGAGGTCCATGAAGCATTTCAGGTGCCTTGTTCTGTGATCTTTGAGTCCCTTTGCCTTCTTTCGGTAATTTGAACCTCACCACTGTTTTCAGACTACCTACTGAATCAGGCACTTGAACCAGAGTGTTAGGATCTGTTGGGGTGTATTTCATGACATCCTCATCGTGGTTTAGGTTATTTATGAGACTCGGGGACGCTTGCGAATCATTTGCTTTTGGAAGAGGAAGTCCAGGATGAGAAGAGCCCTTCTTAGATGTCTTTTTCACTTCACAGGCCCCTTTGCGCTCGGAGTACAGTTTGTCCATACTTTTCTCCGCCTTGCCATTTCTTAAATCGTGGGATAAAGATTTTGTCGTGTTATTTGCCAAGTAACTGCTGTTAGTCCATTGATTTGAATCCTCTTCTTGATGTCTTTTAAAGAGGGCATTTAAGCCGTTTCTTGCTGTTTTTTTCTTGGTGTGTGTTCGATGTTTACTTTTAGTTTTCTTAGCTGGGTCACTCTGCTTCAAAGGTGACTTCAAGGAATGATCCATCATGAAACTTAATAAGGTCTCTTCATCTTGTAAAAGTTCCTCGGAAAGGCCTGGGGTTGTGTTTTCATGATGGCCATTGTTCAAGGACCACCCACTCATTGCCATGTTCTCTGTGGTGATCTGTACAGATTGAGCCAACCAGCTGTTGAAGAAGGTCCCGGCAATGGGAAAGGAAGTTGACAGGCCTATTACAAGAATGGGTAGAAACATAGAATGCGTTAAGATCAGTCATGATTTTTTTTTTTTACACCTCATTACAAATTCAAACACTGTCTGATAATTAGATTACAAGAAACCAGTTCAATAATGCAGGAATATCCGAATCACAGGCAGCAACTACATTGTGAATAGACACCGTCACATGATCACTCTATTTTCTGAAGGTAATTTTCCTTTTGCCTCACTGTTAAATACAGGCTTGACTTACAACTATTTGTTTAGTCACCATTTGAAGCTGCAACGGCACAGAAAAAAAAAGTGAGTTGTGACCTTTTTGTAGCATCCCCATGGACACTGATCAAAATTCAGACGCTTGGCAACTGACTCATATTTATGACGGCTGCAGTGTCCCGGGGTCTTGTGACCAACTTTTGCAACTTTCTGACAAGCAAAGTCAATGGATAAGCCAGATTCATCTAACAGTCGTGTCACTAACTTAATAACTGCAGTGATTCAGTTAAGAACAGCAGCAAGAAAGGTTGTAAATGGGGCAAAATTCACTTAACAAATGTCTCCACAACAGAAAGGAACAGACTACCTATAACGCCCTTCCCAGGGTTATGTTCTTAACTTAATAACATCCAATGCACCCTTTTTGATATTGTTTTTTAACCATGAATATATGAGATAGAAATTGCCTGCATGAGTAATAACTGAAGGGCTAGAATATCCATAAAAGTTTATGCCACCAGGTATTTTCTAGTTTTTAAGTCGCAACAAAACTCCAATAGGCTTCCTGCTCCTTGAGAGATGGAAACTTCTGAATAGCAGTTTTGGATGAATCAAATTAGACGTGAGAATGAAATGATATTTCAAATAAACAAGCTATTTCTCTTACAGGGCAAGGATAGGGAACAGGCAATTCTCCTGGCAGAAAGTATCCCATAAACTGGACACCTTGCCAGAAAAAGAGCACTTTCCACATGGATCACTTGCTTTACCTTCAGATAGTAGTGACACCTGAAGATAGTTTCTAAAAAGATCTTGGTGGCTCTTTACCATGCTTTGAAGAACAGGTCTCAAACTATGGAAGTTTTCAAAGATAACCATCAGTAAAACTGAACTAAAAATACACGAGGAGCCACTGTAATAGTTGTGAAATGCTCCTGCAGTACCTGGACTCTATTAATAGGCTGGCAGATTGTTTTAACTAGAAGTTTCCAAACTGCTGCTGGAATTCTGTGCATTTCCACAGACTAATCTGGACGCTACAGAGCATGGATCACTACGAACATGCTGTTTCTCTAAATGAGGTCTGTCAAACTCCCGGCCCATGGGCCGGATGTGTCATATGCTGGCCATGCCCACATCTGGTTTAGCATTGGGGAAGAAAGTCCTGATACATCACGTGATGCCGCCGTGACGTGAGTTTGACACCCTACTCTAAATCATCCACAGCAACAACATGATGAGGTTCTCTATCAGTGGACATCAGAACAGAGTTGGGAATTCCCTCTAGCTTACATGTCTCAAAGTAAAGCCAACCTTTCCTTCTGTGTAATAGTTTTTTTTCAAACAGTGGTCTACAGCAAGTCAAGATTTGGAGTGAGATCATATGACGCTCTCTCTACCCATACATCATTTATTCTATGCTGGGTGAGTTTTCATCCATTGCTTGCTTTGCCATTCTCCTCCTCTTTTTTTTTTAGGACTGGGAATATTCTCACTCTTCCCTCACTTCTCCAAGTGCATGGAAGTCAAAGCTTTCTAGAGCTACACTTTCCCATTGCTTCCATCAGCGAGAAAGCTGAAGGGGGAGTGAAATCTAGAAAACGGAATTTCTCATTAAGATAGCCCCTGCATTTTGAAGCAGTACCTCCTTGGAGCTAGGCTTGCCTTATGCTCTTCCCAATGGGTAAACTGTTTCCAAGAGGGTCATATGCTCCCAATGATTTGAAAAAGTACTCCTTAATATGGATTAGGTGAGCAGACCTTTGCAAGGGAAACAATCACCCTCTTACAACAATCCAATCCCATTTTAAGGAGCAAGCCAGTGCTGTTTAAAGTCATGTGCAACTGCATCCAGAATTGGACTATAACCCCAGATAGATGAACCACAATCCAATAACATCTCTACCACTGAACAGCCTATTGGTGCCTGTACAGCCTTTTCTCAATCATGAATGGATGCTGCTGATTTAGCCCTTCTAAATGGAGTATTCTCCAAAGTAAACAAGAAACAGAGTTGTATTATACCTAAATAATGGATGATGCCATTAAAGAAAATAATGGGAAAAGGATAAAACTCTATAGCATCTCAGCATACATATATATCCCATGGATGAAGAGCCTTGGTGGCGCAGTGGTTAGAGTGCTGTACTGCAGGCCACTTCTGCTGACTACTGCCTGCCTGCAATTTGGCAGTTCAAATCCCACCAGGCTCAAGGTTGACTCAGACTTCTATCCTTCTGAAGTGGGTAAAATGACCCAGACTGTTGGAGGCAATAAATTTGACTCTGTAAAACTGCTTAGAGAAGGCTGTAAAGCACTATAAAGAGGTATATAAGTCTAAGTGCTATTGCTATTGCTGACAGTGATCAGTGAAATCTGGAATCAAATAATTCTATGACTCTAATCCCTAAATTGAGAGTCTGTTCAGAACATCACGTGTACGTGCATGGAGAGTTGCTGAGAAATAAAATCAAAATTATCTTCAATTCCTGGTCCTTCTCTAGCATCAGCCACTCAGTCACCCACCAGGACAAAGGAGCACATTTTTACCAAATGGATGCTGATGGACAGAGGGGGACTTGGGTATTCATAAAGGGTCCAAAACAGTCAATGTGGCCAATCTGAAACACACATCTACAGTGGTTTGCCCTTTCCATCAGCCCCACAAAATCATGCCTGTTCTTCCCATGCCCCATGTTCTCTGGATACAGGCGTTCCAAAAACAGTACAGCCTGCAGAAGTCCACTGCTTTTATTTTCTAAGGCTACTCGATGGGCCATGTGGAATCCAGAGACATTGTTTAGAAGAAAAGGTAACATGATATAAAAAGTAAGCAAATAAAAATGAAGTTAAGTAGGGCAGAGAGTCTGGCAAGCGCAAGAGACACATCCCCTAGCGCACCAATGCGCGTATACCATGAAGTATATCCCAGCGTAGCAGCAACTGTGATGGTTTTTTTGTGTCACAACCTAAATGACCCAATTAAACAGCTGCATCCAAGAATATCTATAGTGGAACAGCCATTATATATTTGAGCACTCTGCCCAGAGGAATGCCACCTGCAGTTTGCAAAATATGATGCCCTATATATTTGACACAAACTAGTAAGAATACCAAACTGAGAAAAAAACACAACTCCTGTTTTTCCAAAATTTACCCTGTATGGCTAAAATGAATGTGTGTCAAAGGTGAGATGAATATTAAAATATAGTTAAACATTTATTTCTCAGAAAACGTTTTGAGTATTTATAACCTCATCTATATGACTCTAAAGGCTTGATAGGTAATTCAGACATACATTTTGAAGCTAAACTTACCCAGCTGTCCAAGTACTAACTCGTTCCCTGATTTTCTCTTTTCTTTCTTCTCAGGACTGCTTTTCCTATCATCTCTTCCTTTTCTTTTTGGATCACTTCTCCTTCCTTTTGTTCTCTTTTCAGCTTGCTCTGTTCAAATTAAAAAAAAAACACAGAATGAATCAGTAACACAATAAAGGTCTGCGTGCCGTCAAGTTGGTGCTAAGATCTAAGACAGATCTTGTCCGTGAATCTGTCCCTAACAAGGAACAGCACAATAACATACATTAAAAAACAACAACAACCCATCAGCCACAGGGAGATTTCATGATGTGAGAAACCACTGCTTATTTTATTAATTTAGAACTCTGGCTTGTTTCATGTTCTTCAAAATATCTTATGGTTGAATTACAATCTGTAAAATATGCCAGATAAAACAGTGAAATATGTTAACAATTTTAAACATACAGGAATCAGAGTCAGTTTGGTATAGTGGTTAAGGCATCAGGCTAGAAACCAGAAGACTTTTAAGTTCTAGCCTTGCTTTGAACACAAAGTCAGTTGGGTCACCTTGGGCTGGTCATACTCTCTCAGCCCCAGGAAGAAGGCAATGGCAAACCACTTAAAAAAAAATCTTGCTAAGAAAACTGCAAGGACTAGTCTAGGTAATCACAAGGAGTCCCAAGGAGTCAATGATGACTCCAAGATAGCAAATGAAAATAAAATTGTGAAATGACATAGATGTGATAAGCTTTAGCTCACAGAAGCTTATGCTTTTTAATAAAATATCTTAGTCTGAAAAGATGCTACCAAATACTTGATTTTAGAAAACTACCCAAGGAAGTAAAAAAAAATGGAATCCGGCTCAGGATTCCAGAATACAAAACTACTACAAAAACCAGGTCTTCACCAGGCACTGAGAGGCAGGTAATAAGAGCACCAACTTGGTCACCATGGGAAGGGCACACGACAGCCAGGGATCACTGGCTCACAACACTCCCAACTGTAGAATCCCTAAAAGGGTTTTCCTTTACAGCTGTTAACATTCAGAGGGGTATATGCTGGAGGAGGTGCTTCCATATGTAACAATATTCTAAACCTTTAAGGACTCTGAACATCACTAAAATGTAGAGGTCAGACTAGTGATGTATAGGCATTAATTTTAAGACTGGAATTGTATCTCAAAAAGACATTGATCGGTTACGTGTTATCTTTAAAAGCAGATACATATCTAGTATGATAAAGAAATCCAGAAGGGAGATTGTCAGCGTGGAGTATGGATTATTATCTAGGCCATCCTTGAAAAGAATATGTATCCTTAATTGAGTATTACAATCATTATTGCTTATATGAAGCTGTGCCCAATCAATCAACCAATCAACCTACCAACCTCCTTCCTTTATGACAACTTTGGTTACTAGAGTCTTTGCAGGAGAAATGGGGGAACCTGGGATGGAGTCAGAAGAGGAACTGGTTTAGAGTCTCTACATAACCACAAACAGACTAAGCCCAACCACTTTTAAATTTTGTTGACCTTTATCTAACACCAAGATAGTGTTGACCATTAGTGGAGTAGATTAATAAAAGATACAAAAGATCAGGACCACATGTGAAGTTCCAGTTAGATTAATTTTATTACTAATCATGCCTATATACAAGAATCTATTCCACTAACAGTCAGCTCTATATTGGCATTAAATAAGGGTCAACGGAATTCAAGAGGGGTTGGAATTCAAGAGGGGTTCCGTAGAGACTCTAGGCTGATTCTTCTTTTGACTCCACCCAGGTTCTGCCACTCCTTCTCCTACAGTCTTTTTTAAATTAATTAAGACCATTAGGTGGGCTATCTGAATTAAACACAATAATCCTATTTTACATTCTGGTGGTTCCTCCTGGCTGTGATTCTGAAGTCATTATACAGACTATGTACATTTATATTTGGGTCAATAAAGCATTATAGGTTTTGCAAGAGCACATCATGTAGTTATCCCTTCTATAAGGCTACAGTTTCATTTCAATGTTTCCACATTTTTAGTATAATCTTAGCATATAGTTAATCATTTACCGAACAGGAATTTGAGATTATGAAGGACTAAGGTTAAAAAAAAAGATGCAAAGGTAGCAAAATTCCAAAATGTATTCTGTGGAATCGTGCCAGATGGGACCATGGTCCAATGATAAAATATATGCTTCACCCACATACAATAACATATTTAACCTTGGACATCCGCTGCTAGCAACTGATGTAAAAGATCTTTGCTGGTAGACTTCTAGCAGTTTTCTAAGTTTTCACTAGCTTTGACTCCTTCATTTTGAAGATCAAATATTTTGTTGGCAATTAAATTTGTAAAACAAGTTTATGAAGATAACATTGGTAGTCATTTAAACACACATTTTCTGGACCAAAGTTTAGTAAGAGTTACACATTTATTATTCTTATATCCTGCTACACTGCCTGAACGGGCCCCTTAGGGCATCCTACAATATTAAATTACAAAACAATTAAAATCCAATTTTAAATGGTTACAAAATATCAATAAATGCTTAACAATTAATTTAAAATAGCAGCCTAATAAATCTACAGGGCAACACTAAACAGCAGAGCAATAAAACCAGTCAGTTTAAAATTAAATCTGTCCTGCTCTCCAACTACCTGCTACAGTAGAAACGTTTGGCTAGTTTTTTGGATGGGGATGCAATCATGAGTTTCCGGGCTTTCTCAAGGACGAAATTCCAGAAGTCATGAGAGTCAGGTCACTTCCATTTTGTCCTCGTCAAAATATCTTGGACTTCCTATTGGCTTCTCTAACTCTATTGGACAATTGCTTGTCTTCTTGCTGCTCTCTCAAGCCATCTGCCCTTACTAATAGGCAATGGTAATTAGGTCTGCTGTCCCCACCACCCCCACCATACACACACACACACCGCACAAATGACCACAACTGAGCCCAAAATATCTGTTGTTAAGTGAGACAGTTGTTAAGTGAATTTTGCCTCATTTTATAACTTTGTTTTGCCACAGTTATTAAGTGAATCGCTGTAGTTGTCAAGTTAGGAATACAGTTGTTAAATGAATCTGGCTTCCTCGCTGACTTTGCTTGTCAGAACATTGCCAAAGGCAATTCAGGATACTGCAACTAAAGATTGGTCAGTTGCCAAGCATCTGAATAGAATTCTTTGTTGGCCAAGCGTGATTGGACATACAAGGAATTTGTCTTGGTGCAAATGCTCTCAGTGTCCATAAAATTTTGATCATGTGAGTATAAGGATGCTGCAACAGTCATCAGTGTGAAAAAATGGCCATAACTCACTTTTTTCAGTGCCATTGAAGTTTCAAATGATCAGTAAATGAACTGTTGTAAGTTGAGGACTACCTGTACTTCAAGCTTTTAGCTCATTGCTACCTCATATTAATTGCAGCGGGCACATAAGGAAGACGCTTAGAAAACAAGAGTATAAGGAATCTGTATTATGGTCCAAATTGATATTAGAAAAACAAAATGTGTCTATCTGATTCTATTCTTGATGGATTTTTTCTGGATTATAAACCTCTTACTGGGAGTGCAAACATGTTGTCGTTTTGTCTCTCTTATCCCAAGAAGTCTTGATGTAATGCTTGGCAGCAGTTTATAAAGCACCCACTTTTGGAAATTTCTGTCTAATGCAAGCCAATTGCCCTTAGCTGCTACTTTGTGGTTAGGAGCTACCAAGATGAAAACACAGCAGCATTGCCACAGTGCACACCAATAGGCCTTGCTACTATGAACTTATTCCTAAAGATAGCCAGAATGGGCCATCACAACAAGAATACTGGAGTTATGTACTGGAATACAGTACAATACTGGACACTGGAGTTATGGCTTGAAGCAATTAGGCTTTTGTTGCAGCCAGTTAATAAACCACTATTATTCTTTTAATACAGGATTTATATTTGCAGGCTTGCTGATCAAAGATTTTTCTCACAATTACTGAACCGATTTCCAGGAAGAAAAGCAAAGCAGAATGGATGTTTGCTCAGTTCCTGCCAACAAACTGGAGAAGGGCAGACACATTTTTCACTTGACTTAACAAATAAAATATATGGCTTTGTTTAGATGGCGCAGTGCTTCCAAACAACAATATCAATGCTAGACTTTTTGAAAAAGAAGCCTGTCAAAAGGAACAGCTGCATTTCAAAGGCTGACAACTAGAGGGTTGTTTTTCAGTTCACGGAAGATAGATAGGGGAAAAGCAGCTTTCAGACGGGCAACCTTTCCAGCTTTAGGAGACATCGCCTGCCTATAAGATTATTCATCAGCCACACAATTGTTCACCAAATTCAGCTTGTCCTTTAATGTGACAAATACATTGTGCCAAGAGTTGTACGTTAACTAAGATGCATGCAGCAATTAATAAACCTGTACTAGATCAATGATAAAGGAGGAACTTATCTTCCCTCTGTGCAGGAGAAAAACAGAGAGCAAGACAACTTGGGTTAACCTGAACAGTTCAATAGGAAAACAAGCGGAACCATGTAACTACAGGGAGTTTTTGACTTGCTACCATTCACTTAGTGACCGTTCAAAGTTACAATAGCGCTTACAACCAATGCAGCATCCCCAGTGTCATGCAATCAAACTTTGGTTGTTTGGCATCGGGCATGTTATTTACAATGGTTGCATCCTGGGGTCATGTGATTGCCATTTATGACTGTCTCAGCTAGCTTCCACCAAGCAAAATCAATAGGTAAAGCTGGATTTGTTGAAAGACCCCGTGATTCACTTAACAATGTCAATGATTTGCTCAACAACTGTGGCAAAAAAGTCATAAAATTGAGTGCAACTCATTTAACAACCACCCAGGTTAACAATGGAAATTCTGATCTCAATTGTAGTCATAAATGGAGGACTATCTATATAACAAAAGGAAACCTAAGAATATTGAAAATAAGGATGCTTAGCTTCAAAACCTATCAGCATCAATCAGGCTTGCATTTCTTCACAATGCCACTCATAGGGCTATAATCTACACTGTAACTCACTGCAGAGAGGGAAATGATTCTGCAACTATAATAAAAAACAAAGCTCACCTTTCTCTGTTCCCCCAAATACACAGAGGAATAAGGAACAATGAAGTACAGCAAGTAAAATATAATATAAAATGTTTTTATTTATTTAATAATTATTAATCAAATTTATGTAGCCTCCCATCTCGCAAAGGGAACTCTGCAGTACACAATAAACAGATAAAAGTCACAGATAGAAAACCCACAGATATATAAAAATATAAAAATCACATTAACAGTAAATATTATAAAAACATGAAGATGCCACTCTTTCTATCCATTTCAGTCTACTGATTTTCATTAGAAAAGGTGCTTTACCAAAAACTGCTGGCAGTCAAAATAAGTTGACACGAAGCTTATAATTTCTGATCTAGGCTCTTATGAGGGCAAGGCTTGGGTGTCATAGTAATGTATTTCTTTCAAGTAAGAGAGCTAAACCGGACAAAGAGGACAATCTAATAATGCCTACAACATTGGCAAGGGACATGGAGGCTGATTCAGTAGCACTGGAGGAGATGAAAATGTTTCTACTCCCTGATCCATTTCCTGAGCATAATTACCCCTTAAATCTGTTATTTGTCCCATTATAGAAATGTATACATGCAGGCTGATTGCACCCAAAGTCTCTCTGGAAACAGAGCTGGAAAACAGTAGCTCTGGAGAGAGGCAATTTTCATTAGGAAAAGGGCATGGGAAAAGGGTTAATGATTTGGGTTGCTCCTTCTTCCCTGGCCTCCTATGGTTATTTGCCAGCTCTTAGAAGCAGAACATTCAATAATGGATATGTGTTTTCTTATCTATTTTGGTTCTGAATTTATGGGTAAGAGTAACAAAACAAGAAATATGGAGCAGAGTGCGCTGAAACCAACCATATTTCCCATCTTTCTCTCTAGGGCAGCCTGGGATTGATGGATGGGTATTATAAACCCAAACATCTGGAGGGATCCATGATGAAAAAGGCTACTTTCTGGTTTACAGATGACATATCCCCCAGCCTGTAACAAAGATGATGAGTGAAATACACCACTCAGAAACTGAGAAACAAAACAATATATTTTCCAATTACTCTCAGAGGAAAACAACTTTTAATCATCCTGCTAGTCCCAACCTTCTGTGCAGACCACTGAAGAGCCATACGCATGAGGATGAGTGCTGGCTCCATGTGGGATGTCACACGGTGCATCTGATACTTTTGAAGGAAAGCAGACGGTGGCAGACTCAGCAACCAACAAGGCTCATGAAACAATTTTTGCCACAACTCATGGAATAGTATATATCAAGAAATATTCCATGAAAAAATGGGTATTTTTAAAGATATCTTTACAAATGTTTCCAACAAGGGGAAAAAAAATTATTGGAATATTCTGATTCAATAAATATATTAGTTGTGATAGTAACACTCCAGGAAGAATATGTTTCAGGATTTATTCCAATTTTTAAAGCTTTCCCAGAATAGGCTTAAAAATTCTCATTTTTCAAAACTGATAAAAAAAACAAACAGGTAAAATATATGCCCTATGTCTTCCAATCTGTCCATATCTTTTTCAAGGGAGGAACTTTGTTTTCCTTTTCTTGGAAAATCTTGCTAAGCTTCTACTAAATAGGATGTTGAAGGAGAAGGGCCAAATAGGATGGAATCCCAAGACTCCTTTTTTTTCCCAACTGCATAGGCTGCTGATATTTCTGGGTTCAATTCAAATCCTAAAAATCCTTACAGATGTAAGTAACTTTGGTTCAAAATATCCTAAGACATGCTTGCTCTCAAATGAACTAACCTGAACTCTGAGATTACCTGGAAAGCATCTAATTCATAGTTGTTCCCACATATAAAAATTCCCTGCTTTGGGAAATAAATTATATTTTGTGAAGTTATACTATTTAGATTTCCAGAACTCCACGTTACACAAGCCAAATATTTAAAGAAACCACAAGCGACAGTAAAAAAAGACCGTTTTAAACACATTTCCAAGAAAACTATTTGCTTTGGACAAAAAGAACTTCTGTGCTGCATTTCAAAAGAGCAACATTTAAGTTCCAAGTATTCTTTCAATTAATCTAATAGTCCTGTGACCACTGTGAATACAGAATTATATGAAAAAATAAAATTGACAAGAGTTATTTGCCCAATGATATCCTGAACAGAAAATAAGTCTAAAAATAATTGACACTGACTTATCTGGCATATAATAAAGCATGAAGACAAGTTTCAATGAAATTCTTCTTGTGATAGAGCAAAAACATTGAATCTGATTTGAACTCTACAATTTGCAATTACAAAAACTGTTTTAAAATGCTTCTGTCTGATTATAGAAGGTGAGATCAGCAGGAGGCTTAAATCTTAAATGCCAAGTTTATGGTTCAAAGTCAGAAAAGGTGGAAACACATAGGTGGTCTTGAAAAAGTTATTAGCATTGTACTTGATTACTCCTTGAAGGGAAGACCCCTTGGGAATTCCCAGGCTGCTGCAGAAGGCTCAGGAAGAAGATAATGGCAAAAGTACCACTTAATAGGAACAATAACAGCAATAACAACAAAACATTTCCAGTAGAAAGAATGCTTCTCTCACACCTTTCTTTTGTGGATGTCTATTCCTGAGGCTAGCAAACAAGTCTCAACTTCAGCTCAGAGAGAAAATGAAAAGTCCAGTCAGCTCAGCCTCTCTTTTGGCAAATATGAACAATTGGCTGGGTCCCCCAAATAAGACACCTGCACTGAAGAACCTGGCTAATTATGAACCCAGCATGGAAGCTGCTATGTGAATCACATGTGTGGCTGCAACATTCTTCCTGTTTATTTTGGCAGAAATAACTACTAGATCAGTTGGTGGATAATTTTTTCCTCATGCATACTCACAGTAATGTACTTTTAATCTAAATGAGACTTATGCATAATATACTATATCTGAAAGCACAGGAGCAGTATCGCATCTTACACAACCAATACTTTGATTTGCTAACATACTCTATTATGTGAATTCTGTGAAACACACAAACACCGAATCAAATTCTGCAATCAAGCCAATATAGGTGGAAGAGTCAGAGGTCGTACATACTACATGCTAAAACATATTTAACAGGATAGCAATAGCTATGATTTCCAACATACCAACTAAAACATTTCACATAATGACTTAATGAGATACTTTAAGACATGATCTTTTTTGTTTGATTCTGGCTTAGCCACATTATGGTTTATAAGCACTCATTTATGGTTTACCATGTCACAGACTGGATAAGGGCTTTCTAACTACGGGATGCTCAGTTATCCAGAGCAGACGAAGTAGAAGAAAAGATAGTTATGAAATGCCCACATCTTTGAGATGGAGAAAGCTATATGCAATTAAATTATCCCTTGTTCCCAGAGGTCCAATTAATGTCAAGGGTAATTACTGTGAATAGGTTCTTTTCATTATGACTGTAGAGTGGAGACTTTAAAGATCTTTATTATGTTTCAAGATGTCCCCAATACAAGCTTGTAGACTCCTTTTCTCCACTATCTGTTGTAAGTAGAGTTTATTCTGGATAATTTGAATAGGATTAATATCCAAGTAATAACCCTTGGACTGTTAACATTTTCTGGCCCTTTAAGTTCTCCAAAGGTAATGCAAGTCCAATCCTTGCTTTCTATTAGTATTACTTGCCTATTGTGGGGGTTGGTATAATCTTGCCTTGTTTGCACCAGCTGTGAAGTAGGGCTGCTACCAAGCTCCAGACCCAACTCTGTGAGCTCTTAGCAAGAGGGATGCTGAGCATTAAACTGAATTTCTAACAGTGTTTCAAACAAACAGTCTTGCTCTTGCTTGCTGTCTACTTGTCCTAGCAGCTAGATGTTTCAATAAGCTTAAAGCAGTAGCAGTTGGTACTACTAAAGCTGGCTGTATGACACTTCCATTTCTTCCCTTCCCTAACCCTACAGCTTTTCTAGCATTTCCTGGTTGCATTTTACTAATGTGTGACAGGGAAGGGTACAGAGCGGCCATAAGTCTGGCAGCAGCTCCACCAGTTGGACAGTTTCAGTGCAACCCTTTTAAGTCTGGAAGGATCACTGAGGTAGCAGCCGCCAGAGTTTAGTGCGCTCCTTTTCTTTCTCCCAATTATAAGGGTATTTGAATAGTCTGTCAGTTTTCATAACTTTTATTTAATTAATAGACCACTGGACACTAGAACAGAAGAATAAAGTAATGAAAACAAATCAAAGCGAGCAAGCCAAAAAAAAAGTTCCATAATCCCCCTCACCTCAAGGCCTATATAACTGTTTCTTTAACAATTTCCCGAACAACAGGTGTGTGCTACATGAATCCCAGGGAGAGATCACTCCAGAGGGTAACAGAGTAGGCATGCTTTCTGAGCCCTGCATGATGACATTATTTAATTGATGAGACCAGAGTTGACCCCCCCCCCCTTGCTGGCTAGGGATGTCCACAATCTAAGCAATCTCTCAGATAGCCAGGCCCTATGCCATGACAGGTCTTGTATGTCATAACTAGACCTTAAGGCCAAGTAGGAACCAGTGTAGCTTGTGGAGCAATAGGGCAGTATGTGAATAACACAGTGCCACCTTCATTGCACACATTGCTGCCCCATTATGAACCTGTAGAAGGACATAGGGAATGACTTTGAGGGCCAGAAGGAAAAACTGCTCAGGTAACGATCAGAACAGCCTGATCTTGAGACCATTCTAAGAGTCTAATTTAAGTAAATGTCTCAGACAGTTACTTCCCTAACTTGTATGAAGATAAAGTACACACTCAGACTTGCAAGATGTTCTATAGATGTTCTAATAAAAGTAGTTTTAGATCGATATGGCATTTTTTTTGTAGTCTGGTCTACCTTATAGGACTAACAGGACAAGCTGTAACTTTCTAATAGTCTTCAGGGACAGTCCCAAGTGTAAATGATCCTCATTTATGACCATTAGTTTAATGACCATTCAAAGTTACGACAGTATTGAAAAAAGTGACTTATGACTGGTCTTCACATTGCAATTATGACCATTATGGCCTGCCAGAAGACCTTGAATTCTTGCTCCCCGCTTCCCCGGGCCATCTAAGTACCTTTTTGGTCACTCATTTCTTCTCAGCCCTCTCAGATACTAATAAATCACATCAAAAAAAAAAAAAAATCCAGCCAAAAAGGTAGACTTTTCCATCAAGCATGTTTTGAAGGTGGGAGCAGAAAAGGGTGAACAGGTCAGCAATTTACTGCAACCAGTCAGGAATCCTGTTCAACTACGGCTTGTTTTTAGCCTCAACTAATATTCAACAAAATGCCTTTTCTATTCCCCCTTAGCTGTGTTGGCTCACCACTGATGCTGATCTTTTAAACAATTATCATCTCTTTTTGAAAGCCAAGCTGCACTGAAGTCAAGTCTTCATTAAGAAAAGGAAAAGTTCATCTGCTGAATTCTTAAACAGATGGCATTGTACTAACTTCTAAACAGATTGGACTTTTTATTTAAAAAGGTTAAATTGTAAGTTTGTATTATAGATTTGTCTTGCATTTTTATATTTACCAAAAGTGTGTATTGGAAAAACCATTAAACTGAGTATATTGGGTGACAATTCATGCATGAACATGGTGTTTTCTTTCCCCTCAGGGGCAACCTTCCAGTGCTCCTTTGTAGGTTAAAAGGAAAACAACAGCAACTATGCAAACAATTGTTCTCCTTCAAAAGTACTCCAATGCTGCTTCACACATATGTATAAAAAGCAGAAACGAATCGTGTTATCAGACATTGTTATAAACAGGGTTAAATAGATAGAAGACAGTACAGAATAACTAATAAAATTCACAGTAGCCTTGAAGTTTAACAGATTCTGGGTTACAGGTAGTTCTCAGTTACCAATGAGACCGGAAACTCTGCCGCTGACACAATTGTAAAGCGAAACTTCATGTGACTATGCCAACTTACAATTACAATTCTGGTTGCCATTTTTAGTGAATCCCGCACAGACACAGCATCTCACAAATTATCGCCATTTGAAATCTCCTGCCACCTTCTCCACTGACTTTGTTGGGAGCTGGCAGTTAAGGTTGCAAATGGAGATCACATGATGGTGGGACTGCAATGTTACAACTGCCAGCTTCTTGCCAAGTGCACAAATGACAATTATGTGACTGTGGAAAGACTGCGCGGGCTACAATTACAAATCATTGTTGTAAATCCTTGTTCAGCATAAGCGTAATTTCAAACGGTCACTGAATGAGTAGACATTAAGCAAGGTCTGTCTGTCTATCTATCATCCAAGTGAAGAAATATTTACAAAGCTTACTGTTATGAGCATCTTTTTTTAATAAGAAAAGTAAGCACTTTCCGGCAAGTTTTATTAAAGGCGTAAGTTTATGATTCTTTTCTGGCAGAAAGGTCTACCTATATATCTAGTTCCTGACAACACTGTAAACAGTAAGGCTGTGAAATGTAAGCAGTAAGGCTGTGACATTTCCATGTGTAATCCCCAGCGCTTACAAGATAAGAATAGAATAACCCATTCACAGCTGTAATCACTCTGACAACATTGTCTTTCTAGCTGTACCAGTCTAATTTAACAGTTTTAAGAGGTGTCAGATGTTCTTATCATGGGTACAATTTGGGATATAAACAGAAATGTCACAGTGCTGTTGTTGTACTTTCTCATTTCATAATGTTTTGGCCCCAGTGTCTCATTCTCAGCTCATAATTCAGAGTTAACTGTGCTCCACAGAAGCATATGTTACAAAGATACCACAAGAATAACAGTTGCTTTTCTTGTAAGACTGTACATTTATCATCAAAATATCATTTTTCTGGTGTTACAATCTTGAAAATAGTTGATCTGAAAATCTCATATTAACAAAATACGATGCAAATTTGAAATTTTTATTTGCATTCAATTGATTGAAACTCAAATATTTTTCAGTGCTCAAATTTTCAAGATCAAATTTCAGCATCGAATGTAATCCAGACAGTCCTAAAGAACCCCGAACCATGTGAGGCTTCTGAGAAGTCACAAATATAATTGGATAAATATTCTGCCAAATGGCCAGATGCTTATTCTGGATGTTACACAGCTTAAGTTTTGGGTTCTCTATTCTTGAAAACAACATAAAACGTACAATTTTCAGACTAGCAACTGTGCACTGTATTATATTTTTTTCAAGAACGTGTACTGATTTCATGTTCATTTAAAAACTTGACTTTTGTCCATTTAGTCTATTATGTATTGGAAGGTATTCCTTATGTACAAGTACAACTTCATTTAAGGATAAAGCTAAAAACACAAAGGAACAAAAAAAAGTATGTGCTATAATTTAACCTTTGATCTTTTAACAAAATAGTAGGTGCCAAAAAGGAAATACAACAGTTACTAAACTCTGCCAATGAACCAGACGTCACCTCTAAAACTTTAGTATCTACAGCCTTGGGGCAAAATTATCATTAAAAACTCAAAGAGATGGAATGGCACATCAAACCTCTGCCAAAGACTTCAGTCCAGACTAAGTTGACAAAACAAAAATTAACTATCAGTAAATTTGTTAAGAGTTTCTGCTTAATGTTCTTTTTAGAGAAGTTATATGGTTTGCTTATACAAGGTCAGTACAACCACATAATCAGGTTCTTGTCCAAATCATGAAATTAAATGAATTGTCCTGTCTTAACAGTATATCCAGAAGGAACTGAATGATTGTGACAAAGAAGTATTTGCATTTACCTATAAATGTGATAAACCTCTATTAATTTTTTTTATTGTAAAAAATGTATTTATTGTACATGGATTCTGAAATGTAGATGGCTAATGAAGAGAGGGCCTCCACTCTGATATTTTTCAATTTTAAAAGAGATGCTGATGTTATATTCTTTTTGCAACAACTTAATTTTCTTTATAGTTTTATTTTCCAGATTAACAATATATTCGTAGTCAAAATATTTTTAGAATCCTTTTTTTTTGTAAATTTTATTTGAGTTTTCAAAAAAAGAAAATAAACACAATTAAAACATCTTTTTTGAAAGCATAGTCCTGAGTTACATTTCTTCGTGCAGACACAATTTCAGGTTCATGCTCATTACTATATTCTATTCCATATCTTATTACAATTTTACATTTTCTACATAGCTTCTCACCTCTTTTAATTTCCTCAATTTTATTGTATTTATTTCATCTCAATTCAAATCATTTTATTTATATTTTTTGTCTGTCCTGTTTCAATTGTCTATTATCTTTTCTCACTAAATAAAATTTATCCTGTAGTTACTGATTGGAGTATGATGCCTTTATATCTTTCCCCTAAAGTTATAACACTCAATATAATACATAGCTTCCATTTGGATTCTGTTTGGTACATTCTTAAACTACACACAGTATTCTTAAAAAAAAATGTATATAATTAAAACAACATTCCATTCCAATTCAATTCTATCATTAATATTAAAATTCATTAAAATCTTAAGATTTTTCACGTTACTTTTCAATTAAATATCATACTTCTATGGGAACAATTATTAGCTTTCCATAATCAATTCCCCACTCTTCACTTATATTTTATAAAACGTTGACTAATTAAAGTATTCCCATTCCTTCCTAATTCAATTTTCTCACTTACTTTATTTCATTTACTTTATTCACAAACATTTCACTAAGTTACACTAACCATTCTATCCCTCATTCTAATCATATGTTGTTTCCAATTTTCTGAAGTTATTTCTATTTCAAATATAACAATACAATCTCATGTACAGAATCCCACTTTCAGTTAAATTTTCACCCATTATCTCTAAATAGGTCCTGTTTCTTTATATCTTGCTCCGGACCTTTGTAACTTCTTTTCCTTTCCTTCTTCCCTCTCTTCTTCTCCCTCCCCTTTTTACCCCTTTGTCTTTCTCCCTCTACTTTCCTCTTCCGTATTCCCCTTTTCTGTTGTTTTCCAGTATTATACTTATTTTTTGAATTATTTTTCTTTTCTTTGGTTGTTTTTTAAGTCTTAAATTCTCCATCCTCTTTCCCTCCTTTCCTTTTTCTTCACCACATAGAGTTACTTGTTCATTAAAGATGGCTTCTTCTTTGTCCCAGTCTTCTTGTTTTGCAGTCTTTTCTTGTTGTTTCTTATAGTTCCAAATCTCCATTTCTAAGAATTGAAAAACGAAGCCAAAGGAACCCTGCCTTTCTTGTGCATCTTCTTTGTACTTTTTAAGTTCCATTTTCAATTCATTGAAAAGTGATGCCATTGTAAAAAATTTAAACAACCACCCGACTGATTTTAGTCATTCAAATATAATAGCCCAAAATCCAAAAGTCACCAAGTAATCCAAATACACACAAACTGTTTCTTTTTGCTCTTTCTTTTTTTTCCACTTTCTCTTCCTGGGGTTACTATTTAGTTGCAAAGTTTCAGTTAAAATGTATCTTTTAGAAGTCTTATTGAAATTTTACTTTAGATTATTTAAAGTCTAGGCAGTCTCCTCCCTCTTCCAGATCCTGCCCTTATTCTTTTTCTCTCCCTTCCTGCTTATAGAAGAAAAAGTTTTTAATGTCCAGAAATCTTTATTGTCCCTTTGGCATTTAGTTATATTTTCAGCTTAATTGCCTATTGATGCCAAAGCGGATTTTTCCAATTTCTTATTCTTAATTGTCAATATAAGGAAGGAGAGAGAAGGGAAAAAAAAAAGGCAAACCTTTCCCTTTTCACTTTCTTTTGCTGCTTCCGACTCTTCTTTGGGAGTGATGTTATTTCTTGTAAAATTTAAATTCCAGGGTAGCTTAGTTATTGCTTTTTCAATTTAATCCGGTCAGCTAAAACTTTCACTTCTTATCTTCCTCCTGCACGTTCTTTTCTGGTTGAGTACTTCTTTGAGGTGGCCATTTCTGACCACCGCTCCTGCCGCCTTCGGGAAAGGGAGTTTGACCAGCTGAGAAGAGATGCAGCTCTCCACAACCCTGCTGGCAGTCTCCCCCTTCTTCACCACGTCTACGGGGTGGCTTAGCCCCGAAACCAGCCGGCTCGGGGTGCTCCAGCGGCAAGCCTAGGCAGAAACCGCGCACGATCGCGGATTCCTGTCTGTCGCCGAAGCCCTTCCTAGAATCCATTTTTTTGAAGGTAGGAATTAAGTATTGGGATAATTTTCCACTGTTTGAAAACATAAGCCATTGCTTTAATTACACACATTGCTCAAAGCAAAATAAATGCATCAAAACTTTCAAATGTCAAATAACCCAACTTCTTTCTTTCTAAAAATACTTTTACTAATCTCTTTAAAAATACAGTAAATAAAAGAAAATGCCATAGCATAATTTAGAATACAGATTTTCTAGGTCTCAATAGGAAAAGTTACCTGCATAAAGATCTTTCTCAATAAGTTTCATCTGGAGATGGAAAATCTGTTCCTGGAGTTTACAAATGGAGTGCTTCATTTTCTCTCGTTTTGTTACCATATAACAAAGATTCCTAACCTGCAAAGGAGAGTAAGAGTTTTTACTTTAATAATAAATTATTTGAAAAATGATTGGCAGCTCTGTACCTAATTTAATTGCAATCTATCTGAATCAGGTACATGTCTATAGAGACTCTTAGACATCCAGGCCATGGTTGTCCCAAAAGGTGCTTTTTCAAAAGGCAACTGGATTTTGTTTTTCCTTGAAGATTGAAGAACCTTCTTGAATGAGAAACAAAATGTCTTCAAGGAAAAACAAAGTTCAGTTGCCTTTTGGAAAAATACCTTTGGGACTGAATAAAATGTATTAATACAAGAATATTGTATTAAATGAAGTAACTATAGATACTCAACTTGTTGGCCAAAGTTCAACGCTATCGTTGAGCTGTTGAAAATTGCACAGTCATCTGTGAAATCTATGCTTGATTTATGAATGTCCCAAAATACAGATATGGTTACAGGTTATATAATCTGGATACGTTAACAGCAATAATCACATTTTGGTCTTAGTATAGATTCCCAGGCCTGCCAGTCTAGCTAAGTGAACCCAGAACATTAGCCAAAGATTAACATAGCATGTTAACAAATGCAAAAGTATCTAAAATATACTATAAATGACATCTGCAGGTAATATTTTTGATTATCTTATAAAAAGTATAAACAGGCTTATAAAATATTTGAAAAACTAGAATTGAACTAGTTATCATCCCTGATATAGAAAATAAATATTCCACCTTATTATTTATTAAAGTAAAAAAACAAAATAATATTACTTAAGAGTTGTGCTAATAGAGATTTGTTGGCTTTCTTTTTCCAGGCACTACAATACTCCACTGAAGGAAATAATTGTTCTCCGAAGTTAAACAGATTTTCTTGAAACTTAAAATGAACTAGACAGTAAACTTTAGAAATAAGGTTCTTTTACATATAAAATTTGAATGAAAGTCATGTAAAGCATCTCATATATTAAGGGCCATTGCTTGAACACATCCAACTATGAAATCTTAACAGGTTCTAAACGGTTAGGATGTTCTTACTAATATGCAGTTAGAATCTGCCTTCTAAATTAACTCTGAAATAACAGCAAATAAGTTCGCATCTTGACATGTATTTAAAATGTTCTATCATATCTCAATCACCCCACAGTTTTTTCTCAAGGCCCAACATATTCAGCAACTTCTTCATAAGACATTTTAGTTCTCTGATCGTCTTCGTTGATCTTTTCTGAATCTGCTTAATTTCTCTGAATCCTACTTATAGCGTGATGCTCAGAACTAGATTCAAGCTGAAGTCTAACAAAATCAGAATATAGCTGAGCAATTACTGTCTCTGAACTGAAAACGATAAATCTGGTTGATGCAGCCTAAATGTGCATTTGTTTTCCTTGCAATCACATCATACTACAGACTCATATTTACTTTGAAATCAACTACCGTTCCAAGATTATCTTCTTATGCACTGTCATCAAACCGGATATTCTTCATGACACACCTATTCCTGTGTATTTTCATGTTGTTTCCCAAAAGGCAAACTATGTACTTGTTTCTGTTGACTTTCATTCTGTTATTTGCAACCTATTTCTACAATTTATTGAGATAACAGTGAGTATTTAATCCAATTCAGTGTTAATTCTCTGGGGACAGATTCCTTGGTTCTTTTGGTTTTTTGAAATTTATATTTATGGCAAATGCCATCCATATAGCTCTATTCACATGTTATTTCCATGCACAGACTTTAACATTTGAGAAGCAGCCTCTCCTTCTCTAAATCCTGCTGATAGTATCATTCTTGAAGAGCTATCTCCATAAATACTAGATTGCTTTCTGAGGGGAACCTTTGCACACACCTGAACCCTTCCAAGCAAGCTGCAACCCCGCAGAAATATGAGATGAATGAGGTATAAGCAATTCCATGAAATCATTTCTTTTTCTATTTATTCCATTTTTCTTCATTAAGAAAATGAGAATACTGTATCTAAGAATTCTGGAACTATATCACGCAGAGATATTGTAATTGAATATGGGTGCAGTAAGTTAGTATTTTCCACCTGGATTTAATTTAAAATTTTAACCACAATATTGTTTATTTAAAACAGCATAATGAAAAATCTGGACTTGTGACCCTTAACTATCCAAAGAATACATTATTCTGATATACAGCTCAGAGTAGTCAGCGCACTTGTTTACAAATTATTGGACAAATTATTTTTATTGTTGTCTTCTTGCCTGTGAAGAAGAGGTTATCATTCCTACAACTAAACAATTTCCTTTAATTACATTTAGAAAATGAGCTTGCAATCTTACGTTTGCTTATTGGGAATTAAATCACACTGAACATAGCTGGACTAACTTCTGAATAAAGGTCCATGGGACTGTGCCATAAAATAATTTTTGCCTTTTTATGTCCCGTAGCTCACTTGTGAGTTGGACCCCCAAACTTTACTGTCCATGGATTTTAGAAAAAGACTATTAAATTATTTTAAGCACCCTCTACTGCATTCCATATTTCCAATTTGAATTTGTCCTAATTTTATTTTGTCCAGACATCATAGCTTCCTGCATACTAAGCTATCTTTCAGGGTAATGGCTTGACCCTTAATATTTGCTTTTCATACATAGGTGGATTGTTCCAACCAATAAAGGGATCTTTGTTTCGTGCAATTTTTTTTCCTACTAGGCAGGTATACAACCAACAACCACTCTATTGAAATAAACCCCAGTCATCGAAAGGTCACTTCTGCCATGATTCCTTCAGGAGAGCTGTTGTTTTGCCATTGACCAATGACCCAGTTGCAATAAATTTCTCCCAGAGAAAAGCTCCATTCAGCATAAATACTGTATGCAGTGGGAATGTCAAGCAGTAAAAAAATGGTTAGCTATCTTTTATTGACAGCACAGCCATTCTGGAGAGAGCAAAGCTAGACACAGATCAAAAGACCAACAAGAGCTGTTCAAGTGTCAAATTACTTCCTGACATATTATCATGCAGAAGCCACTACAGGAGCCCAAGAGCATAACCTCTGACCCCAACACTCAAGACCAATTCTTCAGTTGAAGAGCTCTTGATTTCTACCATTTGCTTCTTCAAATGCAGTAATCCAAGCTAGTTCAATGGATGGTTTTAAGTCCCGCTGTCACCTGCTGACAGAAAGATGGTGTGAAGAAAAAAGAAAGCCTTAGCAGACATCTACATAGGCTGCATCATCTTTTGATCTCATTGGTTCATTCCTATATTAACAGGCTGAATTTTGCTTCTATTGAGCAATAAAATTCCATCTGCAAATGCCACTAGAGTCATAATCTGAAATGATATTGGAAGCCTGTTATTAAAATGAAGTTTTATTCATACAGTTATAAATAACATTCAAAAGTATTTATGCCAATTTAATGCTGCATTCTTTCAAGTGCTATAAATACATTTTATGATTGGTTTTATGTTTTTTTATATGTTGCAAGCTGCATTGGGCAAGCCATTTCAAGGAAGGGAACAAAGTGAATGTACATTTTATTAGTAAAATAAAAAAAAATAGTAAAATACTCTCTTTGTTTTGTTTATTGAACTTTTCTGCCCTTGAGGAAGTTAACAGTTATGCATGTCAACCTGCAAACAAGCATATCACACGAAGGCTTAGTACAACAAGCCTTTATAGGAAGGGAGAGGAGACACTTTGGTTTTTTTAACTTCTAATATTAGCTCAATCCACAGAAAACTCTCAGAATTGCCCAGAGACTGCTACATATGCATTTGTTTGCAGAAGACAGGAAGTATGATCAATGTTGCATTAAGATAAAGCAATCAAGAAGTGCAATATTTCTCAATCTGGTATCTTCCAAATATGTTAACCTACAATTTCTCCCACTGGTTATGCTAGAGGGAAATTATGGGAATTATAACTTCAATGTAAGTGAAATATGACAGGCTGAGATTAATGGAGTTAGGAATTGGTAGAAGCCCAATTCCAGGTGTTTATGCTGCCTCCTGAACAACTTAACACCTTAATGTAATTTTAATAAGTTCTCTTTACTTTTAAAGCTCATGTTGTATTATATTTATAATTTTTAAAAAATAGGGGGGAAAAGAAAGTTAAATTAATATGAGAGTAATTTATATTGACACGTTAATATATTTTCATAACCGTTCTCACTATTTTATGACCTATGACGACGATAGGTTTAGTCACCTTTAAAAAAAAAAGAGTTTACAAATTATTTTGTTGATAATACCTCTATCATCATTATGAATCCCTCTTTCTTCATTGCAAAGTAATAACAGAACTTCTGGGTTCCTAGGCTTTTCTGGAAAGCTCATCAGAAATGTTAAAAGAAAGGTAATATAATACCCAATTATTGGGATTCATCTTTCCTAATGAATTAATGTGAATGATGTTTTACATAGACAGTGAACTTCCAGGATCTGAACTGTAAATAACCAAGTAGGCAAACAACAATAGAACGTTTGTCGTTAAGATAGGAGAACACTGTATTCAATTTTTCTTTCTAATTGTCTCTGGATGCAGTGAGACATTTGGATGGCTATGTCTGGAAGGTATATTTTTTAAAAGTGTAAGGGATAATAGGATTAAAGAAACAAGACAAAGGATGTTTGTTAAATGGTTCTGTCTGTTAACTTGGTTTTGGCTTTGTTTAAACATACTTCCTTGTAAAACATATGATGCAAATTAATACAAAGGATGTCAGTTTACAAATAAAACCAATCAAAAGGGAATGGAAGATATGACTATTATAGGCTTAATGCATTCTCATTAGCCAAACAAATATGGGCAGTTACATTTTAAAGGGAATGAAGTTTCCAAAACTGAATGGTTTGCTTTTGTCAACTACAAGAAAAATGTCCGTTCATGTGTGAAAAGATTTTATTAGATTAGTAATATGAATTTCATACATTTAGTGATCAAAACAAATTGTTTTATTAGGATGTACTTGATGTTTTATTTATAATTTTCTAATCTAAGCAGTTATAGGTATAATTCATAGCAGCTTTAATTGGATTTTTCTACTGACAAAGTATTCGTCTTGTGTTTAATACAGAAAATTCACTTCAATGTTTTGCCAACACATAACTTTTAGGTTGGCTTCCACTGTAGAACTGTTTCAAATGATTCAACTCCACATTTCTACTTAAGATGTGCTTCAAGTTAGACATAACTTCTGGGAGTTACATTAACAAATCCCTGTAGGCAACATTTTCAGAAGGGATTTGCCATTGCCTTCTTCCTCAGGGTGACAAAAAAGCTTGGTTCAAGGTCATCCTGCTGGTTTTTTTTACCTAAGGCAGGACTAGACTAACACAGATTTTTCTAGTCCTGGATTTAAATCACTAGACCAAAGAGGCTCTTCCACATGAATTAAAATAAATTAAATTAAATTAAAGACACTCAGATATTGAGTCTCTGATTGCCAATTATGGTAGAAGTGAGCTACTCATTTCAACAAGCCTTAAATATGACAGTAAGATTGTTCAAATAATTTTTAAAAAACCAGTATCTTTAATATTTTCTATCTAATTGGGGAATTATGAGGATAAAAAGACAATTTCAAGCTTCATGCTCTATTACTTATTATTTTGGGAGACCTTGGGAGCTTTTGGGTTGCCTTGGGACAGAATAATTTCTTATTATCCTTAAAAGTTAAAGTTCATGATGCCTTCAGTGCTAAAATGGAAACATTTTAGTCTACTTGTGGGAACTGTGTCTCTTTGAACTGCTGAAGATGGCAAGATATTGAGAGCCAAGATTCCAGAGAATATTGTATATTCAAGGCCAACAGTAGACTGGTTAAGGTAATGGGCTGGCATTGGGTAGATTCATCTTTTAGCCCATCTTCAGACGTGGGCATTCACTGGATGTCTTCAAATCAAAGTCATTCATTCTGAGTCCAATCTAATTCAAAGGATTGCAGCTGTGAGGAAAAATGGAAGAAAATGCAATCTATCCTGCTTTGAAGTTCTTTTATGAAGGGTCGAATAGAAATAAAATAACATTTATCTACTTATATTAAGAGGCAGTTGTGGTGAGTTAACTGGGAATAGAGCAAGGGGATTCTAGCCATCAAATTAAAATGCTGAGATGGTGGCTGTGAAGAGAATAATATTGGCAATATCAGGGCATTTATTGGAAAATCTCAAGCCATATTTAAATTTTGCAAGCTTCTGACATTTCATAATTGCAGTTATCTATAATTGCAGATAGAAATCCAGTATAGCACAGTGGTTAAGGCATTAGGATAGATACCAGGAAATTGTAAATTCTAGTCCTTAGGCACAAAGCCAGCTGGGTGACTTTGGCCTGGTCAGTTTCTTGCAGCCCTAGGATGGAGGCTTTGATAAACCACTTCTGAAAAACCAAGCCAAATAAACTACAGGGATTTATTCTGCAGCCTCTGAGAATTGGACATGATTGAACTGAAGAAACTAAAATCTATGCAATTATCTATTAGGAGCTTCCAGATGCATCTTGTTACAATGCCAGAAAACAACTTCTAAACGGAACAAGACTTCTATCATTGAAAATTGATGATGAAAATACTGCAGGAAGTGAAATGTAAAACAGTGTTAAAAGCAGTTAGAAGAATCGTACAGGGAAGATTTTGTGAGACAGATGAAATACTTGATGAGAATCAACAGAGAATAAAGGTGCTTTTGGAATATGGATAGCATTAAAGCAGAAACAGAGGTCAGTGAGGACAGTTTGCATTTGAGCCTTGGAAGGCTGATTTGCAAAATGTTCATCTAATTTCAGCCCATAAGTCAGCTGTCATACTATCAATACACTCCAATACATCACTACAGTGGTAATTATTATTCATGGCATTATTTGGTTTTATACTGTCCTATTTCAATACACAGAAAATGTTATTTTAGTGCCACAATGAAAATCAATCTTTTCAGTTTGGTTTCCTCCAAATAGTCAAGTTGACTGAAGATGCTGGGAGTGACAGGTCAATTTACTCAGAGAATACGTATTGGGAAAATCTAAACAGGACAGTAGAAAAGCTCTGGCAGAGAACTCAGATCCTCAGAGTTGGGCGAGGCTGTATCATGACTGTTAAATGAACTGAGTCTTTCCTGTCAAGCCTAATGATTTAGGCTACATATCCATCTAGCAACATTGATTAAATGAAAGATACTGCTGTTATTGTGTATATGTACAAGATCTACAAGATTTTGGGACTTTTAAAAAAATCCAATATGTTAAGTATAATATGCAATTTGTATTTTGAGATATTCTTTTACATTTCTCTGGTTATGAGGTTTAAATAGCTTTTCAGAACAAACAATGGCAGAATCCTTGGTGGTTTGAGCTTGATGGTTTGCTTGCAGATATTTCATTACCCAATTAGATAGCATCTTCAGTGTGAGTGAATGTGGGTTTAGCTCCCATACTCATATATGATAGCCTGCCCTGTCAATTTCTAATCAAGAAATTACCAAGGATAAATCCAATAAATCCACACCAAAGCTTGCTTGCATGCATATAGATGATTTGTTTTAATGGAAAGTTTATTACTTTCAAATCTAAGCTGACCATAATAATCTGTGACTGTAGGAAGGGTTGCGTTCACAGGAAAGGATCAACAGCTGTTGCAGAAGTACTAATAAAATCACAAATTAGAAGAACAGTTGAGACCAATGCAATTTTAACTCTTGTTTTCTTAAAAATATTCTTTTTTCTCTAACTATAAACAGCCATTTCCAATGACCATTCCTATTTATTTTGGATCATGGAAACAATGGGTTTTTATAAAAATGAGACTTGCAAAGTGTCATGTACGTTGCATGCGGACTCCATGTCCACACAAATATTTGCTGCAGAGTGCTGCTTTCTATAAAAAGACAAGCTGTTCATTACATATAAACAAACTCATAATGTTAAACAATAGAATAAAAATAAATAATGAAAACATTGTTTTTATTTGTGCTCTGACTCTTCATCTCACTGTACTTGGAGCACATCAACCATAGCTTTATCCTTCAACTTGTCCCAATTATGGGCAGCCGCATGCACCTGAAATATTCACTACCAGGGCTTGTCTTGCATATATTTATTCTCACACTTTATTATCTTCCTCTTGCTTCCTATCTCAGATTTATTTTTTTTAGCTTGTTTGTACTTTGTATTCAGAAATCTTCCTTTTTGCTTTTTCAGCTCTTGTGCTGATAACTTACTGCCAGTTCTGTCCCCATCTCCTCAGCTACGTGACTAGTTATACCATTTATTTTTTTAATTTCAGATGTGCATAGCTAATAAAAAATGCAATTTGTAAGAACTGGTAGTATTTATAGCATGGCACTTTGAAAAGCAAGATTTTAAGAAAACTCCATGTAGGCATCAACCTTACCACTATACACAGCAGGGGAATATATTGGGGGGAGGGAGGAGAGAAGCCAATTTCCCATGGTAATTGGTTACTGTGTGTCTCCACTAATATCAACTATCCTTTCAAAAAGACAGTGTTAACATATTTCCTGGTCCTATTTATAAACTCATCTCTACTCTGAGAATTAATCACCAAATAAGAAAAGCAGCAGAGAATAGCTTTACAGTATTTAGAAGAGCCTTCATTCCAGAAATAACTGTGCTTTAGAAATGTATTACATCAATGGCTCTCAACCTTTTTTCACCATGGACTCCCTTTAAATACCTTTTGTAGCCATGGACCACCAAGATTTATCTTAAGGTTTAAATCACAACATTTCTTCCAGACTTCATGGACCCCTTATGACAACACTGTGGCCCCCATCAAAGGTCTGCAAACCACAGTCGAGAACTACTATATTACATTATAACATACTGTTATCATATTGTGTTGTATTCATTTGGTACTTTATCCCATCCTATCATCTCAGTAGGGAGGTGCACAGTGCTTTGAATTTGAAGCTGAAAAAGTGGCTTGGAAGTAATATGGACATGCTTGCCAAGGCTAGTAGTGCTGCATTTTTTCTTGGGCTTACAGTAGACAGTGACTGTGTGAACCAAAGAATGGCTGAAAGGAAGTCTGAAGCAGAAAGTCTGATTCAGGACTGTAGACATTGTTAACATGTGTAGTCAGGAATTTGTGTTAGGATTTATTTGCACTAAGTCTAAGCTGTGGTATTGTGGGGCTACTTTCGGTTTTACTTCAGCCTGTATTCAAGGAATATAGTTTTTTCTTGTGATCTGTAATAATAATTTGAAATCTTTCCAGTCTCTTTTCAGAGATCTTCAGTGGAAGTTCCTTCAATTATAGCAATGCTGTATCTGGAACATTGCGTTTACTTTTGGATCTTTTTTCTTCACAACCTGAAAGCTGCTCTAGTATGTCTTTGGGGACAACTTTTTGTAATTATGTTCTTCTATAATGAATGTATATATATTACAATTTTAAAAAGTACATTTTATTATTTTTCTAATGTTTTCCTGTTTATCCCCTGTAAGATTGATTTTTCAACCGGAGGGGGAGCAGTTGGGGGAGGAAGAGCTGAATTCTTTAGTTGCCACACTTATATACTATATAGCCAAGAAGTGGCACTATAGAAATTATTTCAATTTTTGCATTTTGATTTTTAATCACAAAAAAGGCACAAAATATGGCATTTCTACAGTATCTCTTACATATACTGGAATTAGGGGATAGATGACAGATGACGTGCTCTGTGGAAGACAAGTGTTTGGAAAAAGAACAACCAAGCTACTAGCTAAAGCAGGAATTATATCCAAGTATTTGAAGACCGAAAGATTGGCGGTTCCAAACCACCCATCTTCAACCTTCATCCTACAGCCACAGTCTTGCTACAATTATATCTTATCATACATACAATGAAAGAACCAGAGGATGTAATGGGCATAAATTTTGTCTTCTAATCAAGCTAGTGAATGTGCATAAGAAGTTGATCTTAGGCTGCACTAATAATTAACACTTTTATCACACTTGAAAATAAAAGCAAAAATATATATTTAACCACAGAAAAAAAATGAAATAGGAATAATTTTATTTTGCATGCTTCTGAACTATTTATGGTTGGTTTGCACCAAATCATTTCACTTCCGCCCAGCTAGAGAAGAAAAGCTGGTGTTCTTATCATTTCCTCACTAGATGGTAATGACATATTCAGCATTAATGTAGCAAACAAAAATATGAAACCCATGATTATAATGAAATTGAATAATTTACAACCATAAGGTAATGCATGAACTGCGGTGGCGCAGTGGTTAGAATGCAGTACTGCAAGCTACTTCTGCTGATTGCCACCTGTCTGCAATTTGGCAGTAGGATTCTCACCGGCTCAAGGTTGACTCAGCCTTCCATCCTTCCCTGGTCAGCTGGGGGCAATAGACTGACTTGGTAAACTGCTCAGAGAATGGTTGTAAAGCACTGCAAAGAGGTATATAAGTCTAAGTGCTATTGCTATGTCTGTCCACTGCAGGTTTGAGTAACTGTAGAGAAAGCTGATTAAACTAAACTCCCTCAAGTCTTGTAATCTACAGATGAATTGGGACATTTCCATTGTAATTTGGGGAGCTGTAATTTTTTTGTACATTTGGAAGGTGCCAGAGTGCGGAAAGCAGGAATATACAAACAAGAGTTATTAATCCCAATAATTCTACTCACCCTTTCAAGATCCTGTCTAAGGTGTGTGAAGAGCTTCAAGCGTCGGTACAATACATCCTGCTCTTGCTGAGCCAAATTATCCACTTCATCTGTCTTGGGCATCAGTAGTGGCTTGTTATAATTAGCTTTTCTCTTCATCTTCCAGTACTGATAGACAAAATCAACTAGCCACTCAGTCAAATCAAGGTTCTCCGCCACTTCAGAAGGTTTCACAAGATCATAGAAGTCCTCTTCCAACTGTTGGAGCTTCTGTTTTCTCAGTGTTACCTTTTCCATGTCTAGTTTACCTTGATCTGCCTCCATCCGTACGTCATCTGGTGGCTTGGTGGCACCAGTGCTATGCTCAAGACAGAATGACTTGAACTTTACCTCATCGTTTTCTGCTAACAGTGTCCGCATGTCCAAATTGTGCTCAAAGGCACACGTTACATGGAAGGCTGTGATGCAGGAAGGCATGGAACACTAGAATGGGAAAGAAAAGCGAACGAATGCTTGAACAGCTGCTTGGAACATTGCACATAAAATATTGTCAACTAGTAACATTTTTGCAAGAAGATAAGCCCAAGAGAAAATTACCAACAGAAACAGAAGAAGGGGTAAAGGAATGGAAAGTACTGTATTCTCATTAGCTTTCACACTGGCATTTTCTTGAGGTGATGAAGAAATACCCCACGTGCATTTGCACCAACCATTTAAGCATTGAGAAATATCTTGTTTATATGCTGCGTTGCTGCTCTCATTATTTTTATATCACATAACTATTTCTCATGGGATCTATTTGAATTGCTGAGACATAATTAAATAATTCAATGTAGACCAACTTCTGTCTTGTTAAACCGATCCATTGTATATACTTCAGTATGATCAGATTAAATGTTCCGATTGTTTGATAGCCGTCTGTGATAACATAACGTATAAAATATAATGAAAGATTCATCCAAGAGAAGGAGGATAACCATGCCCTGTGGGGCAAGATGTAACAAATACAGCGATACACTGCTCCAGCTTTTAAAATGTGCACTGTGCTGCTAAGGAGATGCATACTTACTAAGAAGACAATTTTCCTAAGTATCTGTAATTCATTTTCTATGGTCTATCACAAAGGTAAAAAATACACACAATACATTCTTCCAAAGAAAAAGTTTGGCAAATACTGATAAAGCAATTTTATTTCCCTTCTCACTATCACTTAACTCTCAGTATAGCAGTTTTTCAGAGGCTATATACGTTACAGGGATGCGGTGGCTCAGTGGATAAGACACTGAGCTTGTTGATCAGAAAGTCAGCAGTTCGAATCCCTAGCGCTGCATAACGGAGTGAGCTCCCATTACTAGTCCCAGCTTCTGCCAACCTAGCAGTTCGAAAGCATGTAAAAATGCAAGTAGAAAAATGGGGACCACTTTGGTGGAAAGGTAACAGCGTTCTGTGCGCTTTCGGCGTTTAGTCATGCCAGCCACATGACTACGGAGACGTCTTCAGCGCTGGTTCTTTGGCTTTGTAATGGAGATGAGCACCACCCCCTAGAGCCAGAAATGACTAGCATGTATGTGCTATATGTTACAGTTTGATTAATTTTATTTACAAACCTTCAACTAATTAGCCCATATGCTGGACAATATTATTGGGATCATAATAGCGAAAGCAAGGGGCTCCACCTGGATGCCTCTCATTAACGAATCAAGGTGGGAACTTGGATTGGCGTCTGCGTGCAGTCTTTCCATGCGACCTACAAACTGATCCTGGTTTGCTTTGTGCAGCTATGTGAAAGGGACTGAAGGCTCAAAGGCAGAGGTTATATTCAGCAGGTTGTGACCAGTTCTGGAGAACCGCTAGTGGAAAATTTAAGTACCATGTTTCTCCAACAATACGGCTTTCCCCAATAGGAAGTCCCAGCATGCTTTATAGGCATAAAATCAAATTAAGCCCCTCCCTCCTAATTAAGGCCTATATTAAACATGTGAAATGGGGGGGGAATGGGGCTGGCCGTTAGGAAGTACTTTTGTAGCATACCCGGATATGGTGCTGCCTGCGTTGACCTTGGCGGGGCACTTCGTATAGGGAGATCTTCCACCGTTGCTTTCCCTTCTCCCTGTGCTGCCATGGCGTTTAGAGCAACGCCGTGGCGTTTGGCGCAGCCATGCGTGGCCAGCCAGGGCTCCTTCCTGCAACTGGAGCCCGGCGGAGACACTCGGCTTCAGGTGCTCCTGTCGCTGCCTTCCCTTTGCCTTCGAAGGCAAAGCCAATTCTTTTAAATGCCATACTACCGGTATGACAAAAACTCCCCTGCCCGAGAGGGCAGCCCAACCCCACATGGGGAGGCGAATCTCCCGGGGCTGCAGCGCAGGATCAGCCCACCCTGGGAGAAGCGCCCAGCCACCATCCCTGCCTGGCGCCGGGCAGAGCATGAAGACCTTCGCCTGGGGTGCCCAGCACAGATGACAGGCAGGCCCTCCTGCCCGGCGGCGAAGCTCTCACCAAAGCAGCGAGCGCCTCCCCGCCAGACCCTCCGCTCATCTCTGCTCAGAGCCATGCGGGCTGGGCAGAGCTGGGAAAGCGAGCCGTGGGTGCACACCTGCCTGCCAACCGAAAGAGTCGGGCTGACCTGAACTTGGCTTCCTTCCCAAGTCCCTCAAAGACCAAACCCGAAGGGGCCACTGGGAGAGGCTGCCCGAGGCAATGATAGCACCCACCCATCCGCGGACAGGGAGGCAAGGTGACAGCAGGGCTGTTTCCCTGGCTGGTGGGTCTGGCGGAGACAGCCCGAAGCCGCCTGTCCTATCCACCTCTCGCCCAGCCTGTCCCCACCCCCACGCATCTCCAAACTCACCGGCAGCTCCAAACTTTGCAATGGCATGGGAATCAGGCAGAGGCACTCACTCGGCAGGGCTCAGCTCGGAGGACGTGGAGCAGGCCGTCACCTTGCCTCCCTGTCCACGGATGGGTGGGTGCTATAACTGCCTCAGGCGGCCTCTTCTGGTGGCCCCTTTGGGATCAGGCTGGAGGGACTTGGGAAGGAAGGAGCACCTGAAGATGAGTGTCTCTGCCAGGCTCTGGTTGCAGGGAGGACCCCTGCTGGCCGCACATGGCTGCACCAAACGCTGCAGTGTTGCTCTAAATGCCACAGCAGCATGGGGAGAAGGTAAAGCAACGGTGGTGGAAGGTTTCCCGATACGAAGTGTCCCACCAACGCTGAGGTCAATATCCAAGCCATTGCCACCTGCCCGCCCGAGGATGCAGGGCGGGGAATAAGTCATCCCCGAAAAGACGGCCTAGCCGTTTTTTGGGGGGGTCAAAAAAATAAGGCCCGGCCTTATTTTGTGAGAAACACGGTAATTCAGAGAACTGGAAAATACCACCTCCTGACTGGTCCTGCCTCCATCTATTCTCTGCCTCCTGAGTCCCAACTGATTGGCTGGGTCTTCTTTTGTTGCCCTGCACAGGAGAACGGAGCTGGAAAGCAGGTTCGTGGGATGGGGATTTTGCAGTAACCTTCCCCCAGGAGTGGGGAGGGAATGGGGATTTTACAGTATCCTTCCCCTGCCACGCCCACCAAGCCACACCATGCCCATAGAACCAGTAGTAAAAAAATTTAAATCCCACCACTGCTCAAATGCTCAACTGAAGTAATGCACAGGCCTAATATAAATTTATTTATCTATATGGAGCAACGTGATTTACCCAAACAGAACCCTTTTATTCAAAAGATTCAAAAAGGGAAATGAAATAAACAAATCTCAGAAAAAGTGTACTACTTATAATAGCTATGTGGCAGAATGTTTTGGGGGGAGGAACTGAGAAAAAGAAAGAATGGAACATCAGAAAAGTCTTAAAATGTGTCACATAGATGAAGTAAGACACAAACAATTTCAATATTAAAAGTAAACTTCTGTTATAAGAAATGATGCAGGTCGGTGTCTGAGCATTGGGCACAAGAACATTAGTACATAAAAGTAATGTAATTTGGAGATGTTCTGATATGTAGGGTATTAGTATGAGATATTAATGGCAGAGAAATGAAATTTAAAGGCCTTTTCTTCCCATTCTCCCTACTGAATCATCCTTTTTTATTGGGATTTTGATGAAGGAAACGGAAGAACACTGTGTGTACTTCTTAAGTACTAATGTACTTGGCAGCTGAGAAGATGGGTCTTTTGTCATACAGGAAGTCCTCAACATATGACTGCAATGTAGCTGGCAGTAAAGCCACACGACTGATCAATTTTACAATCTTTTTTGTGGTCATCAAGTGAATCTACAGGCATTAAGTGAAGCAATGGTTTGCTATGGGTGGAATTTTGTCAAAAGCGGAAAGTTTTGGCAAAACCATTGCTGGATTTTGGCAAAACCATTGTAAATGCAAAACAATGCAGATGTCCTTAACTGCAGCCATGTTGCCAAACACCCAAAATCAGGTCATGGGGATCAACCACTGGAACTTCAAATCTGATCATAACTTTGAACAGTCACTAAACAACCAGTTGTAAGTCAAGATCTACCAGTAGTTCTTTGTTACTATTCCTTTTAATCCTTAAACCATAGTATCTTGATTTTTGGTTGGCAAACAGGGCATAATTTTATGGGAAAAATTTATGATTCCCCCCCACCCCGAACTTGTAATATATCTGGAGACACTAACTTTTCACCATTTCTTCTCTTTGATATGAAAGATACACACACACATGCATGCATGTCTTTAATTAATATTTAAAAATGGAAAAAGTGACTTCAATTTATTTTGGGCCACTATCTTTTAAAATAAATGTATTAATGCTTACTGCACTGAGAAAAGAGAATTTAAAAAGTCAATATATTTTTAAAGCTTAAAGTGGTTTTATAGAAGTCTTCTGCTAGATCCCTTCCCCGGGTAACAAAACCTAAGGCACCATTTCCTCTGAATATAACAGGTATATACAGTATACTGCTTCTTCCAAGCCTCCCTCTCTTCATCACTTTTTTTTTAATGGCTCAGAGTGTCACGTAATTATTCAAGCCATAACCCATATGAAATCAGTCTATTCTAGCTGCTAATGCCAGTTAAACTGCAGTAAGCAGCTATTTTGAAGGGTTTATTACAGTAGGCAGCACCCTGAATGGCTTATATAACCAGGATCTTATAATTACCAAAATGCTAGCTTTGGCTTTGAGTGATTACATTAACACCCAGGATACCGAGAAGTTAAGTATGAGAGCTGATATTTCAGGGAAAAGGAAGAGCAATTCCATGGATAGTTTTATTTATCTTGTGGTTTCATTTTTGCTTCAATGATCCTCCAAGGCATTTTTCTGCTCTGCTGAACTTCAAAAATCACCCAAGGAGAATATCAGGCTGGTATGAAGTTTTATTCCCCATCTTTTTCTTCATAATTTTTTCTATACAAAGTAGTCCATTGCCTTTGCTTTATGTACTTGGAATCTGCCAAATGCCATTTGCGGCTTTCACTCCAATGTAACGATCCAAAAACAATTGCAAAAGGAGAAAAAAAATATTCCTGTTTAAGGACTAGCCTGCTTATCCAACGCCAGCAAGATAAAAGAGAAA
The DNA here is from genome assembly GCF_049901715.1 of Pseudonaja textilis. Taxonomy (NCBI): domain Eukaryota; kingdom Metazoa; phylum Chordata; class Lepidosauria; order Squamata; family Elapidae; genus Pseudonaja; species Pseudonaja textilis. The sequence continues at coordinate 78,305,995 of NC_141991.1, forward strand.
TAATGTCAGGGAAGTGGAGTGGGAAGGCACTTGCCCCGGTCCCAAGAAGGGAAACCAGCGGGGAATGGCGCCTGTGATATTTAGGCGCGAACTTGAAGCCAGCCGTTGAAAATGGCGGGAAGGCAGAATCTCCGATGTTAATTGCCTGAGCAGTTTAATGAGCCGTTGCTGCTGACTCTCTAAATTGTCAGATAAATGATCCTGTCAGTCGAAACGGCAAGGAGAAGTGAGCCGCAGCTGCGAGCGCTCCGCCAAGATCGCACAGATAAGACGATCGGGGGGTAGATAAGCTAATTGCCTGAAGTGGCCATCTCAGGCTGCCTGTGCAGTGGCAGACTCTGCCAGCCACAAAGAACTGCTCTCAAACTGATTGGGGGGATGACCTAATTGAGCCACAAGCCTTGAAATCGCCAAATTAATTGGGGAAAAATTTACAAGCCGAATTAACCCAAGAGCAAACCTGAATTTTGACTAGCTGAATCAGAAAACCATTCCAGTCAGGGAGTGCACAACCTCTTACCATGAAGGCTGAGCTAAAACTGGGGGACGCTGGGGAGGTGTCCCGTATGCCCAGCCTTTCCAGAAGAGACTGAAGCACCTCCCACTTCTGGATGCTCTAAATAGCTCATGGGAGAAACAGTGATTTTTTTAAAAAAATTTTTTTTTAAAGATTCATAAAGCAAAGTTGACTTAAGCAAAGTTATGATTCATAAAGCAAAGTTATGATGGGGTTCATTGTAGGCATACCTATGTGACTCAGAGGATCAAAAATATGTTGAAAAGATGCAACACCATTATTTTTCTTATTCTTACTACATTTTGAGGTTGCAGGCAGTTGCCAACTATAAATAGCTCCAACTGAGTTTTCTTGTCCAGTAGCCAAAGCTGTAATTTTATTGCATAGCTACCAATGGAGGCAATTGTGTTTATATTGGGAGTAACATCCGGGGTACTTTAAAATGAGGGATTGGAAAGATCCTTTGTGTTGCTACGTGCACAAGCAACAGGTAAGGTAGTAAGATAAAAGCTGAACAAGGAACTTTTTGGCTCTACTACAGTTTTCAAGTTACAACAATACATGAATTAGTCCCATCCCCCTACTTGCCTTTGCTATGTGCATCACAAACAGTATTAATATCATTCTTAAATTGTTTATAGCTTTTGCTGGAACAACAGCCTCCACAATGACCTTTTACACAGGAAAGATGATCCATGCTACCTTAGAGATAAAGTAAATAGAATGCCACCCATCCAGGGTTTCGTTTGACAGATGGCAAGTGGTGCTTATCAGGGACTCTGCCCAAAATGCACACAGGAAATAATTAGTTAAGCTGGGCTAATGGGTGAACAACAAAGAATACCTGTTCAACCTTTGGTATCAAAGAATGCTAATAAAGCGAGAATGAAGGGCATTATTGATGCATTCTTTTTGACCCAAAACCCAGACTAGTAGAATGAAACTGTACAGGGTTTCATTCTACTAATTTCATCTGGGCAAGGAAGGAAATACTGAAAGAGAAAATGTATTAAGTTACATGATAATGTACGCACACACTAACAGGAATAAGATAAACCACAGGGTGTTAAAACATTCTTATTTGAATGTTCTAGTCAAAGAAGATGGCAATCATTGGCTGATAACCTATAAATGTTTATTCATATATGCAATTCAGGATCACAAGTCCTATAGTACTGAAGCTGATTTGGCTATTCCCACCCCCCCATTGAAAGATTTCATAATCAACCTACTTGGAAGTCTATGAACCACTTACAAGGAAATTCCAGATAATTCCAGCTCTACAATCACCCAATGTACAAATAACAGAAACAGAACTCTTTAACTGTTTCAGCAGGATGGTTAGAAACTACTAGGGAAAGGCAGCCTCTAAGATACTCATGCCCTAAGCCACATAGGTCTTTAACCAGAGCATTAAATTGCACTTAGGAAGCTATAGGTAACCAGTAAAATTGCCACAGCAGCGGTGTATCATCAAGACTGTCCACTGAGCATGCATGCTGCCACTTTCTGGTGTACTTGAAGATTCCAGATGGTCTTTAAGGGCAGCCCCGGTGTACAATGTGTTACAGTAACTTAGTGATGATAAGGACATCAGTGTTCACATTCACTACATTCTGTTCCACATAAGGCCACGACTGCTTCATCAGGAGTGTAGCTATGCAACACTCTTCCTGGTGATGATTTCCACTTGCTCTTTGACCATGAGCCAAGGAGGATATCCTGCTCATTCTGGGGAAACACACAACCCCATCAAGAGTCGGGTATGATATAATCAGAGAATCAGACAGCTTCCAAATCAATAGCCACTCCATTTCATTTGGGTTGAATCAGAGCTTTGCTTCCTTTTCAATAAGGGGAAAGAAAAATTCAGGGAATTACAAACCTGGTAAAGATTAATGCTGATTTATGGGCAACTAAATATCTCAAGTGCACATAGGTATCTTGGAAAAGTAAAGAAAGTGCCTTTCATCTCTTCTCCCTACAGTCTTTCTTAAGGCCAAGGGTTCATAAAATAAAGAAAAATAAAGCCGTGGCTTCTTTCTCTGCTTGTAGTGGATATATCTACACATTTTTTCCCAACAGGATTTATTACTGAACAATGCAGCATCTTCTGGTTTGAACATCACTTTATAAACAGGGAAAAGAAAGTAAGGGAGGCGTAGGCAGGAAACAAGTAATCTCCAGGCTACCCATCAATCTCACTCCAAACAGAGCTGAGATTAACAGTAGAATCTTATGTTATAGGAACTCCAGCAAAAGGCGTTAGGATATGCTGAAATATCACCATAGTAGAGTATTATATTATGTTAATGCAATTCTGGCCACTGAAAATGGATACCTCTGCCATCAATGTGAGATTAGCAAGATCCTAATTTATCTCAGATCATATTCAAGTCTCTACAAACCATATAATTTTACCTGGCAAGTCATGAAGTATTTACTTCTACATTGCCTTTATTATATTTATAAGCAATTCAAGGCAGCAAACATAGCCAACACATCTTCCTCCTCCTATGTCTCAAAGGTGCTTTTCAAAAGGCAACTGGACTTTCTTGAGGTTTTTTCCCTTGAAAACAGTTTCTAGACAGAACTGAAGAAGCATCTTGATTGAGAAGTGAAATATTTTGAAAGGAAAAAAAAAAACCAAGAAAGTTCAGTTGCTTTTTGAAAAACACCTTTGGGACAACCACGATTTGGATAATTGAGAATCTCCATAGCCTTTCTCCTCCTATTTTCCCCACAACAACATATCTGTGGGGCGGGTTGGGCTCAGAGAGGGTGACTGGCTCAAAGTAATCCATCTGCTTTTCATGGTTAAGGTGGGACTTGAACTCATGGTCTCCTGGTTTTTAACCTGGTGCCTTAACTACTAGGTCAAATTGGTTCATAATGCAAGTTATGAGTTATTCCGAATTCAAAGAACCAACATGCATTTCTCCCCAGTTTCTCCCAAGAACTGAGTACAGTGAAGATCTGCAGCAATTATCAATCATCACATGACGTTAGATGATTCTAGCTGCACTTCTTTAAGGTTGCTGGTGATTTTAGTTATAGCTTTGCAAGATGTTTGACAAACAGTTACATATCACTGGTGCCTTGGAGCACTGAAATGATGCTTGAGCTTTCACGCGGCATATTATTTCCTTAATATTAATGGATAGACACTGGGGATGCACAAATTAATATTTTTCCATATCATAATTCTTAACTATCATTTACTTTGGGCACTTTGTCTATATATTCGTCAAATGCTAGTTGGAGACTATTCTTTTACTTTTAGCCATAGTATATTTGTGATTTTACTAGCATAACCTCTCTTCAATTTTTATTTAGCAATAGCAATAGCACTTAAGACTTATATGCCAATTCACAGTGCTTTACAACCCTCTCTAAGCAGTTCACAGAGTCAGCATATTGCCCCCAAAATCTGGGTCCTCATTTTACCCACCTTGGAAGGATGAAAGGCTGAATCAACCTTCCATGGTGACATTCAAACGGCCAAATTGCAGCCAGCAGCCAGCAGAAGTAGGCTGCAGTACTGCACTCTAACCACTGCGCCAGCACAGCTCAATATAATTAGCCAGTCTCTTTTGGATGGTTGCTCTTTTAACCACTCATGTTGATTTTTTCAGAATTATATCTACTTTGCACTAAGCTTTGTAGCTTTTACTAAGCTTCAAGGATTTTGATAGCTCTCTCCAATAAGGTTTCAGTGAAAACAAAGATTATTCCAACTCAAACTCAAAGTAGAGTTGCATTTTGAAATTCATCTGGATAAACAAATCCAGAAGAAGGTGCTATATCACCACGATGTAAGGGAATTTGCAATCCTAATGGAGTGGGAGGGTATGCAGATTGAATTTCATTTATTTCTAAATTCCAGATTTGTGTTTAGTCATTGCTTAAATGTTTAAACAAATGAATCATCCACATATTTCTTCTTCTTTGCAATAACATTCAACTTCTACCAGATTAGAACTGACCAAGAACCTTGCTGGCAATCTTAAAGGAGACTGGTGGACTGTGGGTTTAAGAACAACACTTTGTTTTCCATTTCAGATAACTTTTCATGCAAATCCATTCAGTTGCAAAACTAACATGTGAACCAGAACTAAGAGGATGAAATCTTGGAGAAAACATATTCCCCTCCCCCCCACACTGCCAAGTGTAGACAATTTCTTTCTTTGCCCTTCCGTTCTTTGAAAGCAGCTGTCTTTGTGACAAAATATCTCCATCTGGCAGGGTGAATAAGCAGAGCTATCAAGAACCGTCACAAACGGAACTGAATCAACACTGGGGAGATTTAAAGAAATGCATTCAAGTTTTCATTTCAGGACAGAAATAATTTTAATGTTAATGAAACATATTCTAAGTCTAAGAAAACAAGGCCTGGTATCAAAGATGACATTTCTGTGGCACTTACAGAATCCTGCCAAAGACTTGTTCTGTGGTTGCCGTTAAAAAAAAACCCCTACCTGATTAATTAATTATCTTATTTAGGTTGTCTGCCTGGTAAAGAAAGAGCTATCAGTCAGGCTGAGACTTGAAAACAATCTCTCTTACTCTCCTGTTAGTAGAGAGAGCTGCCTGCAGAGATGTAGCCGGCAGCATGAAGATACCATAACAACTCTTCTAGCACTAATCAAAGAACAACATATCAGGTCTGGGAAAACGTGTTTCAGATCTAGGGATTCAATTAAATAGGTTTTTCTTGCTGTATTCTAAGTTGAGTGATTCCGTTGTTAACAAATCCAAGTCCACTGATATTAATATGCTAAATAAAGGCAGCAGCACTGCTTAAATATTCTGAAAAGCCACCAATAACTGACTTTTTAGACTGTTTATCTATATTGCTCCCCAGTGAATCCAAACCTGCACAACATCTATACAAAATGGGCGTTGGTTCTTACCTGATACGCCCCTTCTCGGCGAGCCGCGAGGAGCATCCAGAGAGTGGGAGGTGCTTCTGAGTCCTCTTCTCACAGGCTGAGCTTCAATTGAGGAACGCTCCGCCCCCTCACGTGGCTCCATGCAGTGTTCCTCAGTTTTTGCGAGGACGAGAAGGAAAGGCTATGCTCATCCTAGCGACACTAGTGGATCCTTGGCTGAAACAAGTTCCCCCACCAGACGGAGAAAATAGGGTGTGGCTGGATGCTCCTCGCGGCTTGCTGAGAAGGGGCGTATCAGGTAAGAACCAACGCCCATTCTCCCTCGAGCTGCTCGGAGCATCCAGAGAGTGGGACATACCAAAGCTTGACAGTCCTACGGGAGGGACTCCGTCTGGGCCGGAAGCCCCTCCGGGTCACTGATGACCCTCTGTAGGACTCGTCGGCCAAACGAGGCCTCCGCTGAGGCATATACGTCTATCTTGTAATGCCTAATGAAAGGAGACGGGGAGGCCCAGGTGGCCGCCTGGCATATGTCAGCGATTGGAGCTTGGGTGGCCCAGGCCTCTGAAGTAGCTGCGCTCCTAGTGGAATGAGCGGTGATTCCACTGGGTGCGGAGAGGGATTGAGATAGGTAACATTTGGAAATAGTTGCCCTAATCCAGCGGCTGATAGTTGAGGGGGATACCTTGAGCCCCAATGACCTGGGCTGAAAGGAAAGGAAAAGGGATTCCGATCTTCTCAAAGGTTGGGTGCGCTTGATGTAAATGCGCAAGGCCCGTCTCACGTCTAAAGTATGCCAAAGAACTTCCCTGTCCCTCGAGGGTCTGGGGCAAAAGTTTGGTAGGACCAATTCCTGGGACCTGTGGAAGGGTGAGTTGATCTTGGGCAGGAAAGTGGGGTCGGGACGGAGGACCACCCGGTCAGCGTGGAACACGCAGAGGTCCTTCCTGACCGATAAGGCTGCGATCTCTGAAACTCACCGTGCGGATGTAATGGCCACCAGAAAAACTACCTTAAACGTTAAAAATTGAAGGGAGGACTCCCTTAGGGGTTCAAACAGGGGTCTCGTGAGCGAGACGAGGACCTTGTTGAGGTCCCAGGTAGGGTATCTGTGGACGGTCGGAGGGCACAGGTTGGTGGCACCCCTGAGGAAGCCCCTGACCCGAGGATGGTGGGAGAGGGAACCGAAGCTGTCACAAGAGACAACAGTTGACAGGGCTGCGACTTGCTGCCTCAGGGTGTTAGGAGAAAGCCCTTTGAGCAGGCCCTCCTGGAGGAAATCCAGAACCTGGGCAATAGAGGGGGAGGGGGGGTTGACTTGGGACTTATGACACCACTTGCAAAAGCCATTCCAAGTGGCATCATAAATCCGAGTGGTTGAGGGCTGCCTGGCGGCCAGGATGGTGTCAATTACCTTACTGGAGAACTTCTTTAAATGGTTCCGCTCAACCTCCAAATGGCTAACTGGAGCCATTGAGGGTCTGGATGAAGAAGGGGCCCCTGAGAAAGGGAGATCCTATCCAGAGGGATTCTCCAGGGGGGCGCCACTGAGAGGTTGCAGAGATCTGCAAACCACGGGCACCTGGGCCAATAGGGGGCTACCAGCAGCAGGTCCGCCTTCTCGAGAATGAGTTTCCGGATCACTCTGGGCACTAGGGCTAAGGGTGGGAAGGCGTACAGGAGCCCTGGGGGCCAGGGGCAGCGTAGCGCGTTGTGGTTCTCCGACTCGGGAGACGGTACCTGGAAAAGAACCTGGGAAGTTGCGCATTGGACAGGGATGCAAAAAGGTCCACCACCGGTAGACTGAAGATTCTGGACGCCTGCCTGAACAGGGATGGGTGGAGGCGCCATTCTGCCTGGTCCCCCGTGGCCCTGCTCAGCCAATCCACCTGGATGTTGGAGACTCCGGAAATATGGTCTGCTCTTAACGAGATGAGGTTGGACTCTGCCCAACGACAGAGACGTTCGGCCTCCCTCATCAACTGAATAGACTGGGTGCCCCCTTGCCTGTTGATATGAGCCTTGGCCGTGACGTTGTCCGTGAGGATGAGGACATGACGTTTGTGCACCTGAGGGAAGAAGCTTCGCAGAGCCAGATGGACGGCGTGGAGCTCCAGCCAGTTGATGCTGCATCCTTGTTCTATCCTCGACCATCTGCCCTGTGCCACGAGCGCGTTGATGTGAGCGCCCCAACCGGATAAGCTGGCGTCTGTGGTAAGGGTAAGCCTCTGGGGCTCTTTGAAGAGATGGCCCTTGTTGATGGCGGGGTTGGTCCACCAGAGGAGGGACGTGAGGACCTGTGGAGGTACCTGGACCCTGGACTTCGAGTTGCTTCTTCCGGATCTTTGGAAAGGGAGCAGGAACCACTGCAGGGACCTGCTGTGTAAACGGGCCCAGGGAACAATGGAAATGCACGAGACCATCTTACCTAACAATTTGCAAAGGTCAAGTAAGGATGCCCTCCTAGAGCGCCTAATTTGTTTGACCAGACTTTGGATACTGAGGAACCTGTCTGAAGAGAGGAAGACCTTTTCTGAAACCGAATCGATTATGGCCCCCAGGTGAGTGATTCGGGTGGAGGGAGCCAGCTGGCTCTTTTTCCAATTGATAAGGAACCCGTGGGCTTGGAGGGCTGAAAGGGTAGCCCTGGTGTCCCTTTTTGCCTGGCGTTTGGAGGAAGACAGGAGGAGAATATCGTCCAGATAGCAATGAAGTCGTACGGGAAGGCTTCTGAGGTGAGCCGCTAGGGCCGCAAGGACCTTGGTGAAGGTCCTCGGAGCCGATGCTAGGCCAAAGGGGAGGGCCACATATTGAAAGTGAAGGTTGTTATAACAGAATCTAAGGAATTTTTGGTGGGAGGGACGGATTGGGATGTGTAGATAGGCTTCAGAGAGGTCTATAGAGGATAGCCAGTCTCCCTGCCTGGTACCCAAGAAGATAGATTGCAAGGTGTGCATCTTGAATTTGCGCTGAATTAAGTGACGGTTAAGTCGTTTTAAATCTAAAATGGCCTTCCATCCCCCGGAATGTTTGGGGACCACAAAGAGGTGGGAGTAAAATCCCCAACCTCGCTGGGCTGGGGAAACGGGTTGAATGGCCTGAATGTTGAGAAGATGTTGGATGGCGGCATCCATCAGTTGGCGTTTGGCGGGGTCCCTTGGGGGGGGGATGCCATGAAGAAGTCAGAGGGGGCTGACTGAAACTCAAGGGCGAGAACAAACCTGATGGTGTCTCTAACCCAAGCATCGGTGGTGGATGCATCCCATTGGGTGGCGAAGTGTCTGAGGCGGCCGCCAATGGGGAGGGAGGAATGTGCTCTATCTGGGACGATGGAAGGGTCTTCCCCCTGATCCCCTATAGGGTTTCCTATAGCTGCCGCCCCTTCTGCTTCTGTCACCCATGTCAGTTCGATCCTGGGGTTGGGATTGGAAAGAAGGGGGTCTTGGGTATCTGGGCGGAAAGGGAGGCTGATAGAAGGGACGGGGGGAGCCTCTTCGAAAGGGCTGAGGGCCTCTAGATTCTGACCTCTGGAAGAGGGAGGGAAGAAACTTTTTCTTACTGCGGCCCTCGACCAGCAGGGGATCTAAGGCTGGGCCGAACAGTTTGTCCCCTCTAATGGGAGCGGAGGCTAGTTTAACTTTATTTTTAACGTCCGCCTGCCAGGGTTTGAGCCAGAGCAGGCGGTGGGCCGTAACGTGTGAGGTTATAGCTCTAGAGGAGAACTTCACTGATTGGTAAGTGGCGTCAGCTGAGAATTCCGCTGCCGCCACGAGCTTGGCTATATCCTGATGTGCACGTACGTTGGAGGAGGGAATGTGTTGCTTCAACTGGCGAAGACACTGGATTGAGGATCTGGTGAAGAAAGAGGCGGCCGTGGCGGATCTAATGGCCCAAGCATCGGATAGGTGGGCGCGGTGTAAGGCCAGTTCCGCTCGTTTGTCCTCGGGCTTCAGTGCCTCCAGGGCCTCACTGGGGGAGGAGGAGGACGCTAGTGCCACAATGGGCTGATCTACCTCGGGGATGTCCAGTAGGTTAGCAAAGTCCGGGTCGAGATTGAAGAATCTCTTATCCTGACTGGAAGGTGCCGGGGGCGGTGGAAGCCAGCTGCTTCGCCACAAGGTCTGAGAAAATGGGTGGGGCCGAAATGTCCTTGGCCTCCACCACGGGCTGCTTGAATATGGAGTCCTCTGGGGCCTCCGAAGGGGGGGGCAGAGGGAGACTGAGGAAGAAGGCCAGAAACGTTTTTGGCTTTAAACAGAAGGGATTTAAACATGTGGGGCTTGAACAAACCCACAAGTGGGGGTTGGTCAGGGGAAAGCCCCTCATCCTCCGACATCTCCCCCTCGGTCAGTTCTCCCTCTAGGAGGGGCTCGCTGTAGCGGGAAGATCCCATCCGGGATTCTTCTTCCACTTCCCTAGGATAGTCAAAGGCCCCTTCCTCCTCCTCCTGGTCCCTTTCCAGAAGAGGGCTATCCCTCTGGAAGAGTACCTGACCAATAGGAGGATCCGATCCTGGAAGAGATCTGATGGACAGAGACTCGTGTCCGGGGGCTTTTGGGGAGGAGCCGGGTCTGGACATCTGTTGCAGCCCCTCTGCAATACCTTGGCGAATAGCCAGTTCCATCCAAGCTTTGATGTGAGCTGGAACCTCCATTGTGGAAGGATCCTCTTGGCGCAGACCAGCAGCCATAGGCGTGAAGGTGGCTTTAGGAGTCCGTCTGGTCGGTGGTCCCGGGGCCTGATGACCCTGAGGGGAGCTGCGCCTGGAAGAAAGGTCTAGAGGGGGGAGTTGAGTAGAAGTGGAGGCTCGAGGCACCTGTGGTGACTGCCTGGAATGCCTATCAAACTCCTTTTCCAAGGCCTTATGGGGCCTTAAGGCGTCTCGCTGAGAGGCCTTGGAAGGTTCCGTAGCCTGCCTGCGCAAGTGGTAAGACTTTGATTTAGCCTTCAAAGAAGGGCATTTAGAGGAATTGTCATCTGCCATTTTAATAAATGAAAATGTATAAAGTTCACTAGAGGCGGTTGGCTCACCTAGAGTTAGGGCTACGACCAAGGCCGGGTGATCTCCGAGCTGGCCCACACCCCCTTTTAGAATTTAGTATGAACTATGAAGCCAGAGGAAATTACTTGAAGACAGTCAAAGGATATGAATATACAAAAAGGTATTGTATATGTGATATTATTATTATTATTAATATATATGCATATATATATATATATATATATTTGTTTTCTGAGGTTCTCATGGTATTTGTATGTGGATCTTTGGTTGTTCGGGTTTTCTCCGCGTAAGATTCAAAGTGTCTAGGCAACGTTTCGATGAAGTCTCATTCATCATCATCAGGCCTCTGTCTTTGGCTCTTGCTTTTCAGAGTGATGTGAGGTTGCAGCTGCTTTTCTTTCTAACTGTCAGTGGGGTGGGATTTGAATGGGTGGGGGCTTGGCTGTGTTCTGATTGGGTGGGGGTGTCTTCTCATTGGTGGGGGCCTGGCTGTGTTTTGATTGGTTGGGGGTTGGCCGTGTTCTGATTGGCTGGATTTCTTGCTGCCCGGCTGAGTTCAGGTCGCTGCATCTCCATAGTTGGTGTCGGCCGACACCAACTATGGAGATGCAGCGCGACCTCGAACTCGCCGGCAGCAAGAAATCCAGCCAATCAGAACACGCCAACCCAACCAATCAAAACACAGCCAGGCCCCCACCAATGAGAAGACACCCCACCCAATCAGAACACAGCCAAGCCCCCACCCATTCAAATCCCACCCCACTGACAGTTAGAAAGAAAAAGCAGCTGCAACCTCACATCACTCTGAAAAGCAAGAGCCAAAGACAGAGGCCTGATGATGATGAATGAGACTTCATCGAAACGTTGCCTCAGACACTTTGAATCTTACTGGGAGAAAACCCAACAACCAAAGATCCATATATATATATATATATATATATATATATATATATATATATATATATATATATATTATTTTTTTAATATAAAAATCTTTTTTATCTGATATTAGATATGATTGAAGATTAATCACAAGATTCTTTCTTCTGTCCTTTTTTTTTATATAAAGTTAATAAATTGGACTGTACTACTGTGCAAACCAGAAAACAAAGGTTGGCTAAAGTAATGACCGAATTTGCCAAATGAACGCCTAAGGCCTGGAACAGAGAGGCCTAGCAGTAGACCTCCAGACGAAGACTGAAGGGGGTGGGGACTGCTGGACTTCGCCCCGGGTGGAGCTGCGGGACGCCAACGAACGTGCCAGACCAGGTTGGTCAGAGTGGCACCCTAAATAAAGCTCAAGACCCAGGGGGTCAGAAAGGAGCAGATTCAACCGCAGCAGCAAGAATAAGACAAAAGGCGCCCGACCACGAGGCGGCGCCAAGATGGCAGCCGCGAGCTGAGCTACCGTTGGGGCCTCTCAGGACGGAAGGGAGGGCTCCTCTGGCTAGCTCAGCGTGCCTAGAGGGCTGTGAGGAGGAATTTAGCCCTTCCCTTAACGATCGGCGTTCCGGTGGGGGGAAAACCAGCGTCACCCTCTGGCGCAGATTAAATGAGCTGCTGAGGCGGCGCGGAGGCAGAGACTGAACTGGTGGCGGGGGCGCCGAAGCGCTGCGATCCCGCCCACTCAGGCCCCTAGAGGCGAGGGAAAAACCTCCCCCTGGGTCAAAACCTTTTGCGCAGGGGCTAGGAAAGGAAGCAAACCTGATTCCTTACAGAAGATGCAATGAGGAATGAAGAAACCTGGATCAGCCAAGGAGCCTATTTGCAAAACAGCCTGCTCTCTCAGAGGCTGAGCAAAAACTGGGGAACGCTGCATGGAGCCACGTGAGGGGGCAGCCTGTGAGAAGAGGACTCAGAAGCACCTCCCACTCTCTGGATGCTCCGAGCGGCTCGAGGGAGAACTGTAAGGCGATGCCATCATTTTTCCAAGTGGGCAGAGCACAAAAGAAAATGATCCGATTCTTCGATTTTCTTAGAATCAACTACTTACTTGAATACAGGTTCCAGTACAGTCCTTGCAAAGACTGCATGACAGAGCCCATCTGCTTGCTGGGATATGTGAAATTTTTGTAATTGGTTCCATTTTTTCAGGGCATCCAATGCTAACCTGTGAATAAGACAAAGCATACAAATAATCAGTTTCCATACACTGTCTTGAAGAACAATGAAATCAATTCTCCCTTAAGATGAGTATCATAAAAGACATCTTTGATACAAATCTTTGGGGATACTCATAGCCCATACTACGGTGACATTTATTTGGAATGTCCAAACTGATAACCAGTTATTGCTTAACTATAATAATGATTCAAATGCTAGATTTTCTTAAATACTTTCAGTCAATGGTATGAACTGTTTATGGAAGATGTATCAAGCATGACTTAATTCAAACAAATTTCATCCACACTCCATTCATTCTGTTTAGGCAGAAATCACTTGGTCTCGTACTTCAGGAATCCATAAGGCACAGCTAACATGAACCCATTTTGTTCCACTCCGGGTAGGTTTCAGGGCTCCCCCTCTCTTTGGGCAGAGTAAACACTTTGGCTGAACTCCCAGGGCACAGGTCCGACAGAGCCAGTTTCCAAGGGGAACTTTCAGGATTCCATAGCAAGCCTAAAAAGAAATATCAGGACAATGATTCATTACTTATGTGATGAACAGAATAACAGAATTGGAAGGGAGGTCTTCTAGTCCAACCCCCTTGCTTAAGCAGGAAACCCTACACCACTTCAGACAAATGGTTACCCAATCTCTTCTTTAAAATTTCCAGTGTTGCATTTACAACTTCCGGAGGCAAGTTGTTCCACTGATTAATTGCGCTAACTGTCAGGAAATTTCTCTTTAGTTCTAGGTTGCTTCTCTCCTTCATTACTTTCCATCCATTGCTTCTTGTCCTGCCCTCAGGTGCTTTGGAGAATAGCTTGGCTCTGTCTTCTTTGTGGCAGTCCCTGAGATATTGGGACACTGCTATCATGTCACCCCTAGTCAATGGCGGATTAGTCACTGGTGCCTTAAGCACTGACAAATCTTGGTGTCCCCCTCCTTTGTACATACTGAACAAATGAAGCCATATTCTCAAATTTGTGATGTCCCTTTGGGCCTTGTGACCTAAGCATGTGCTTAGTCTGCTTAATGGTTAATACACCACTGCCCCTAGTCCTTCTTTTCATCAAACTGATGAGTTCATATCAAGATTAATACACCTTATGATAAAGTAAGTACCACAATCCACTTTATGAATAAAATGACCCTATTAATTTAGAAATAATAAGTGTATACGATTCCCTGTTCCCACCTACCATTAATATAATGTAGTTGAAACAGTATTATTCCTCCCAAAAAATCTGATTAGGCAATTTTCTGGATGAATGAATGAGAGTTGAAAGAGAGTGAGAAGATGGGCAACACATTATTCCTGCCCCTGAATTTCCACGACTGATTGATCCCATTGCCTTAATCTTGGAATTTTGATCTGGACTTTTCTACTGCATAAGAAATCTTTTTATTTACCATCTAAACAGCAGTGATATTTTTTGTTACTTTTTTCTTTCAAATTCAGTACAAAGCATTTTTCAAAGCTGTTTTCCATAGTCACAACAGAGACCTATTTTGTTAAGTAAAGGTTATTCAATTTTCTGGTTAAGTTTACAGATCACACAAAACCATGAAATGATTGATTTTGACTTTTCATGTTATAATAGCTTGTGCAACAAGTTGTTAAAACATATTATGGCTTAGTGCAATATATGTACTGAATGATAATAAAAAAACATAAACGAATAGCAAAAAAGATACCAGATTCAGCAATTTGTGGGAGGAAAAGGTGGGGAGGGGGAAGACATTTAAAAAGGAGAAATAATGAGCCTAGTCTTATGGTCTTCCATTTCAGGTGCTACTGGGTTTCCAACATAAGAATTCTGGGACATCATTGACATTCCTGAATTTGATACACTTATTCCCTTAATATCACAACAAGCAGTAAACTGGCCATAATTAACAACAAAAATATCATGAATATGCATCCAAAGATACCACTGAATGGTTAAGAAATGCAAAAAGCATTGTCATCTGCTGTTGAATGTCTCCTGTTCTTCCTTTAGGCAACTCCTAAAGTTGCCCACAACAGAGTCTGCTGTGGCAAATGTCCAGAACTCTGCCTCTTCAATGTAGTTGTTGCCAGGATTTTTGCAGATATGGTAGTTCTAGGTACCTGCAAATGCCCTAGACTTACCAGAGATAAAAATGGAAGTTAAACCGGTTCAGTCTTGAGAACATAGCGGTAAGAATGTAAGAATGCTCTTTTAACATCCTTGTTCTGGGCTTGGGGCAGCTTTCCTAAGTAAAGGTATTCTTCCAATTCTATAAATCAATGAATCTGAGGGAACTGTCCTTACTACCCAATCAGAGAGAGAACTGCTACTTACCTGATGCACACAGACGTTGCATTTGTCACAGAAAACCATCTCATTGCCATCTTCTCCTTCTGGTGAACGGCACACATCACAAACCACATCCTCATCGTACTCTATCCCAAGGCCTTCTTCTGTCTCAATGGCAACGTTCATATTCTCATAGCACACAGTCTCCAGTTCCTCAAGCACTCTTTCCAAGGTGAATTCATCCATTTCTGGCTTTTCTTAAAGAAAAAAGGCAGCAACACTTTATTTACTTTCTGTGAAGAGTCTCAAACTCTGTTGTGATAGATATTTGTTGACCCTTAGGAGTCAAGAGAAGAGATATTATTCTATTAGCATCAGTTTTCTAATAAACTGAGCACCAACTGTTTATACTTCTCTTCAATCCTAATTGAAATAAAGAAAATCAGTGAATGATGATCTGAAGCTTAACTGCTACAGCTGAGGAGCACATATTTTTCACAGGTTCAACACTGTAGCTGAGCCAATATAAAGCACAGATAGGAAAAAGAAGTCAAAAAACAACAACATTCTATTCAGGTTTTCTTAGTCTCGTAAAAACTATGGTGGCAGCATATTCTGCCCATTGAGCCAAAATATAATTTCTACAGCGGTGTTAAATAAACCCAGTGGCTGTGGTGCGTACTGTAAATCAAGGTTTATGGCTAGACAGATTGTGAAAATCAGCCAATGGCTTTTCTTCTCCAAAATATGGTTCACAACTATGGTTCAGTTTGACATTTAAGCATAATAAAAGATGCCCACTAAAATTGGGTACCAGAAGTTCTTAAAAGAAACCTTCTCTTCTAAGTTAACTTCAATTTCACCAGACTGGTCACTTTTTGTCTATCTTATCTTGTGGCTTATTCTTATTAAATCAGACTTCTAAGTAACTAAAGCCAGCCATTTGATTGTGGAAGTGCCTAATTCATAGCAGGAATCACTGCTCTGATATTATATCAAATCAGCCAACTTTATAGAAGTGATTTATAACTGCCACTTTGGTTCTATCCACAATGCGGTATATAATAGTTCTGATTTGTTTAAAAGATATTTTGTTAAGTATTCTGCATTCTAGTAAAGGGGAACAGATAGAAAATAGCAAAGGAAAAGAATTTTACTAGTAAAATAACTTTTTTCTGTGCCTTTGAGTCAATTTTTGCTAATCCCTGCAGTCTTCTTAGCAAGATTTCAGAAGTGATGTGCCCTTGCCTCCTTCCTAAGACTCAGAGAGAGTGACTGGTCCAAAGTCATCCAGCTGGTTTCGTGTCTAAGGCTGAACTAGTCTCATGGTCTCCCAGTTTCTAGCCTGAGGTAAAATAACTATTAAATAGTTATTTATGTGGGTATGGTTTGTATTAAAGGAACTGTTAGCAGTTATGATGGGAATATTATTTTATAGGGAACAACAAGTTGCACAAAATCTTATTCATGTTGTGTTCTGTTATTGGCCTTTCAGAATTATAGCAATAGTACCTGAAAGCCCTTTCAAACACTATTTTCTCAAAAAGTATATGGTATCTTGCCAGATGTGTCTCTCCGCCTGAAATAATTTGCATATCTCTGCTTTATTATAATTAGTACTAGCGCACGCATCACAAGTAGATGGTCCCGAGGGATATACTGTGAAGAGTTATCCTTGTAATACGCTGTATCTTGTTTAGAACATCTTGAAATTTCAACTGATCAATCAAATGATGGATATAAAAAGGGAACCAAAATGAAATGACCAAAATTAAATCAAAATAGAACTTAGTACAAACCAAACATAGTTGGAGGGTTGCATATCACTTCATAATGAGCAAGATCATAAAGGTGATTTTCTTTAGAGTTCACACTTTATGTGTGTGGTATAAAGGAAAAGTGAGGCTTATCTATTACATCCATGATAAAATTAGTGGCTTAAAGTCAGCCAATCCAAAGCATTTAAAAATACAAGGATTATTTCTTTAGAAGCAGTATAACCGCAGCAAAAATCCTTTTCCTGTTAGAGAACACCTTTTATATTTGGAATCCTGGAGACCTGCTAATCTTTTGCTTCCTTTATGTTCCAAATATCTGTAATTTGTATTTAGAAAGCAATCTGGTGTAAGTGTATATTAACTTTACATGATACTTTTTAAAGATCCTAACACTGTCCCTAGGAACATGGTGCTGAATTGATTAATAAGTGCTTGTTCATCCTCCCATTGCTAGTTTGCTGCCCAAACATATTGCCTCCTCCTCCTCCTATGTGTAAGAAACAGGAACCTCTATGGATTTGTAGCACTTGAGAAAGCATCCTGCCTATGATGAGATCCTCCTCTCTGTCCATCAAACTACAAATTGGAGAAACAGCTTATGAGGAAAATTCCCCTCACGCTGCACCCATTCACTTTCTGTTTTGGACTCTCAGTTGCTCGGACTTTACACATCTCACACAATCTTACCAGATATAGATACTGAAATCAATCTTTGCCTGAGGGAGATAATTATAAAGCATTTCGTGGAAGAGGCTGAATATAAGCAAAAGGAGGCAGAGCATTTTCCTCCGCTGATTCTGATGAGGGGAGAGCCAAAACTGCCAATTCAAACATTCTCTTTCAAGAATTCTTGGAGGGATGTTGTGCCTCCAGGAATGCTTAAAAAAAATCTTCCTAGAGAATGAGCGAGTAGGTAGGTAAGTAATAAATAAATAATACAACTCAGCCAATTGCTTATTAATCTTGAGTAGACTCCATGAAAGGACCTAAGGTTTTATTTGGCCCTCAAAAATCTGGCTTTTGGGTTCTGAAATATCCCCAACAAATGAATGAGTGGTGAAGATGACAGAACTAGAAGCAGTGGCTAAATTAACTTGATTAGAGAAAGATCAATAACTACATTTATCAGTGACTTGAAACCCTTATGGACGTTTTGCTGAAAAAAAAAAGATTAGAAGAAAAAGTATGTAATGGAAAGAAGAAAATTATGGTATAACCTTAGAGAGAGTAAAATATATCCTCTCAAATATAATTGCATTTACAACTTCTATCAAAAGATATGAAACTGCTTCTTTATAATCTTTTCTTTTTTATTTCTTATTTATTCATTATTTTCCTTATTTCTCTCATTAAAAAATGTTCAGTAAAATTATATTTTATAATTTAATTATAGATTGTATAATATAAAAATTATATATAAAAAAGTCTGGCTTTCCAAGAGGATAACCGGTTCTATGAAACGGAAGACAATCTTTTAGCATTACATATCCATTCTGAAAGACAAATTTGCATAAGCAACAAAGGTTTATTGCTAATGGCTCATTCAAATATTTAGGAAACAAACAAAGAAACAAAGGCTTTTAAACATGGTAATTTAGCTAACTTGATAGAATTGAGCTTGCATTATAGCTGTTTGATATTTTATTAAAAAGTAATAGATACATGGCATAAATAAACAATTAAAAGAAGTTCAAGCAACTGAAAGGGAGGAAGCATGCTAATTTTTCCTAGGTGAAATAGGGACTGCAGTGGCTGGAAGTAGCAGCACAAACTGCCTATTCTCTTTTTGCTCTGTAGCTATTATTCTTATCTACCTCACACGCAATTCCATAAGAATCGTGACCATAGTCTCTAGTACTTTTCTTCCATTCATCCTTTCTTTTCTGTCTTTATCTCTGCTTCTTGCCAAGAACATTAACTTTGTGAAAAACTTGAAATTGGAAAGAAAATAAATTTATGAAAGGTAATCCATTTGATTTTACAGCTTGTGAAAGAGCTTAGATAACTCTGGGAATGGGTGAGTTTTTACAAGAAAGAGGAGAGGAGAGTTAAAATTGCACTGGAAAAAGATAACTCTAGCTATCAGGGCCTATTCTTATTTCAACACTTAGCTTGGTGAAGAACCACTCACCCGGACCTTGGGCAAAGGTACCAACTTCTTTATGAAACTTGCTCTTTTAAAAAAAAAGGTTTAGGCAAGGATCTGGGATGGTATGGCACCTTGCCTATCTCTATTGGTCTGAGGTTCAGCAACACAATTCCAAAACAGAATTCTTTAAAAGGCTAGAATGATTAGACTACAACATGCAGAGAAGTTTCACTACACCTGTTTTATTGCTGACAAACCTTTAGGAAACCAAGTTTGGTATTGAATTTTTGGAACAGCGCAGACAAAAGGAGTTTTACTAATATGATCCCAACTATTTGCCTATACTGGATGTAGCAGTACAACATGTTTTGTCCTTCAACAGGTACCCCCTCCTAGCATCATTCCAAACAGGGAGAAAGATGAGAATCATTGGCTATTTATGCTGATGTACACAGAAGTCCTTTCTGCCATAGACAAAAGTATAATTTATAATCTTTGTAAACAATCCCTTAAAGTATCATTTTAATTTGGCCTAGAATTTCAAAGTTATTCTGAAGGCAGCATCAAAATATGTCCTATGATTTCTGGTTCAATCTCCTAAGAATCATTCTGTGGAATTATCTTAGACTTCCCTAACCTAGGGGTGTGATGGCTCAGTGGTTAAAGAGGCTGAGCTTGTCAGATGGCAAACTGACAAGACCTGAGCGCCACACGATGGGGTAAGCTCCCATTCCTTGTCCCTGCCCACCTAGCAGTTCGACAGCATGCAAATGCAAGTAGATTAACAGGTACCACTTCGGTGGGAAGGCAACTGAATTCCATGCACCTTTGGCGTATAGCCATGATGGTTACATGACCATGGAAAATGTCTTCAGATAATGCTGGCTCCCTCAGCCAAGAAATGGAGATCAGAACTGCATCCTACAGTCGGACACAAATTGACAGGCAAATTTTCTCTTTATTTTTTACTCTATATCCTTGTAATATTTGTTTCAACCTAGCTATTCACCTTAGGCAAAAGGGAGAGAGAAGTTATACTCGAGAAAGTATAACTTGAAGGTGCTACCAACACCTTGAAATGATTGCTTCCTAGTGAGAGAGCAGTACTGGTGGGTTTATGAGGAAGAGATATTCCCTGAAATTCATTAGCTGGATGGCAAGGACTGGAAGACTGGACTATACATTTGTACCTTGGTACTTGACTGCTTTAAAACTCAATGAATTTGATACTGGACGCACTTTGACCTGAAAATTTTGTCCCAGTACTCATGATTTGTTTAGTACTTGACAAGCAAACAAGAACTTGTCGGAATCAGTTGCCTCATGACTAATACATTATTCCTTATGAGAAAAATTTGGTACTCGTTGTTTTAGGTATTAGTCGAAACCATTTAACAAGTATCGTATTTACAAGCCAGACTTCCCATAGTCCCTGTCTTCTGTGGTACACTGACTGTACATATAAGTTGGTATCTCAGAGAAAGTCTCAATACGACCGTCTTCCATACCTGACAGATTGTTAATGGGTAACCTCTTTCCATAAGTGTACATTCCCTTAGCGAACTTTCAAACTTATGCAATAAGTCCCCCCCGCCCCAGCATTTGCGAACAAGGCCCAGAACTACGAATCTTGTAGCACAATGGCAGTTGTTCTCCCTTACTGCAGAGGCTCTGCAACATTCATCCTGCATGTTGCCAGCCTAAATGGAGCTTCTGAGGGGTGGATACACCCCCCAAAAGTCCCGTTCAGGTGTCCAGAGGCTTGCCTGGCACGTTGCCAGCTGAAATGTAGCTTCTGGGAGGCAGATCGAGAGGCTATGCTGTACAACTGTCTGTCTGGGAAACTTTAACTTGGATTCTTACTCTGAACAAGGCATTGAACTTGATGGTCCAAATGGCTGTTATGATTCTCTGAAGAAATAATGGCAGGAAGCGTTTGTGAAGGATTTGAACTAGGCCATGTAGAAACAAAGTAATCAAAGCAAATGACTAAAATAAACTTAAGTGCAATTTACAGCTGAATTTAATACTCTTAATTTTTCTACTTGTGTTGCAGGGTCAATGTGAAAAAATTAGAAAGGTATAGAAAAGATTATCAGAGAAAAAAAAAAACCCTCACATCTATTTCCTGCAGAGATCACAAAAGACCCAGAAGAATTGGTATTTCATCCTAAGAGGAATTAAACTTCTCATACTTGCAATTCTATCCTACCATACACCTTCAGTTACACTTATTCCCCATAATTTAAGAAGCTCATAAATTTTTCATTGTTAGACATCCTGCCCAAGTGAATCTACATACAAAAGGGATAGATGAAAAATTTCCATCTTCTAATTTCCCTTCATTCTGAAGGTGTTATTATTCAGCAGAAGGCCTGAGTCTCATTAAGTTTTTAAGCACTAAGCAAAAATTACGCAAGATGACTTATGGATGGTGTTATCCTCAGCAATTTAGGCTTGTGGGTTAAATGGCTATTTCTTCCTCCCTTTTACATGTACGCTCACCTTCCATTTGGGTGTAATTATACTACTACTGTAATGAGGTACCAGGTTCAACTCAGAAGTACCCCAGAGTGTTTGTAGTGACAAATACCTTGGATAGGAATAAAACAATTAATGGCTTATGGATCACTCAACCACAAGACCCAAGGGTAAAATACTATTTCTATTTATATTCTATTTATTTTCCTCAGTATCATATAAAGTTATTACTATTCATAAAGGCAGATTAAAAAAGAAACATGAACAGAATTGCTGCCTTTTGATAACATTGAGCAGGGGAGCTTTCTCTGGCCTTCAAGTGCTTTAACCTTCATTTTTATGTACGGGAATGTCTTTAAATAGAAAGCAAGAACCATTTGTAAAATTGTTAATGCTCAGCAGCTTTTACTTTTGAACAGTAGAGAAAAAGCAATATGTAAATGTAAGTGGCCCTCAGCAAGTCTCCTGAAACAGATCTGGACTCATTTCTGTAGAAGTGAGATCATAATCTGGGACACAGTGACAAAGGAATGTATAATTAGATTAATACCAAGAAAAGGTATTACCACAGAAACAATAGTCATGACATTCCCTAGGAAAACCTGCTGCCTGCTATCGACCGCTAGTCAGTCATTTATACCTCTTTTTCTGCAAAATGAGACATAATGGAAATAGTTACTATTTTTCCCATCTTCTAATCATAGGTATGAGGAAAGTATTAATCAGTAGATGTTACAAAACTACTAATTTCTCACTTGATGGCTGGGCATCTCTCAAAAGATCAGACTGTCTCCCAGCCCACTGGTTTCTTGAAAAGCCAGTAAACCTGGCTAGCCTTGGGAATACATTTGTGATGAGGGGGACCTTTCTTCTATGGACCTGGATGCGGCTGCTATTGGCTTTACCATTCTTTCCCACTAACATTATTTTGTAAGATGCACAGAGACTTGTTGGGATTAGAGTGGCATATAAACTGTAGTGAATTGTTAATAACCATTTTTTACCACTGGCTAGTATTAGAATCCCCAGAAAATGTGCCAGCTATTTTCACAGAAACAGAGAATGTAATGGATCTCAGAGATCGTCTAATCCCACCCACCACCTAAAACATGAATCTATCAATAGTCAGCTTCTTCTTAAACATGTCCATTTCACTAGCTCCCAGGGAAGTCCGTCCTGAACAAATGCTACTGTTAGAAGTTTTCCTCCCTGATAATTAACCAAAATCAATTTCCTTATAATTCTTCTTGATATGTCTTCTGCATCAATGTTACCTTGACTTCTTCATAAGAGTCCTGCAGATGAAAGACTATTAAAAGACAGCTATCCCATTTCCCTGGGGCCTTCTCTTTTTCTAGCTGACATAGCCAAAGGATCTAACTGCTCATTCTAAAACTTTCCTTTTAGGCCCTTTATCATCTTAGTCTCAATTTAGACATGCTCCAATTTGTCAGAGTTCTTCCTAAAATGCAGTGCTTCAAATGGAATC
Organism: Pseudonaja textilis; assembly: GCF_049901715.1. Taxonomy (NCBI): domain Eukaryota; kingdom Metazoa; phylum Chordata; class Lepidosauria; order Squamata; family Elapidae; genus Pseudonaja; species Pseudonaja textilis. Next base: position 78,328,628 of record NC_141991.1, read on the forward strand.
TGACATGCTAGGTACACTCCGGCCATTGTAGAATGGAGAGGAATGGCAATTTCTTTTGATTTTGATAGTACTAGCAATATAATCTAGGTTTGCACTTACTTTTTTTTTTTTTTGCAACTGCATCACATTGCGGCTCATATTCAGCTTGTGAATACACACCAAGACACCTCTCCCCCTCCCCTCATTGCATGTATTGCTATCTAAGAGCTCTCCCTCCATCTGAAACTTACCTTTGATTTGTTTTCCAGCCCAAACATAGAACTTTGCATTTATCTCTGTTAAATTTCAAGTGGAGCTTTTCCCCAGTATTTCCTCTTGTCACAATTGTTTCTGAGAAACACTGAAGAACTTTGTAATACTATTTCTGGCTATATGAAAAAGGATAATATGTCCTGAAAAAAGTAATACATACGTCCACACAAAAATCATCACAATGATGGAATCTCCAATTATAAGTTCAAAAAAGGCAACTATGATCTTATAAACAACGATCTCTCATCCCTTGATTGGCAATTTCTATTCTCTGGACGCAATACTGTAGAAGACCATTACAGCATATTTTTACTTGAAGTCAAAAGAGTCATCAAACTATACGTACCATTAACAACTCCCAAAACCAGAAAAAACAAATTACCCATAACAATAAGGAAGCTTCAATCCAAAAAGAAATCACTTTGGCGGAAAAACAAATCTGGTCACGTTGCCAACTTCAAAAGCTGATACCAAAATTTATGCCACCAGATAAAAACTGAATGCACCAATTATCACATTAAACAAGAAGAAAACCTTCTACTTACCAATTCCACCTGCGCTTTCTACAATTTTGTAAACAACAAACTAAAAGACTCAAGGTCCATCCCACCCCTGAAAGGACCTAATGGTAAAGACTGCAACGATGACACTATTAAAGTCAACCTCTTTAACACATTCTTTCGCTCAGTATTTGTAAACAGCCCAGTATTTCCTAGTTGAACCACAGACAACTACAATGATCTAATACATATCGATTTTACAGAAGACAATGTTAAGAAAGCACTACACAATCTAAAACCATCTCTATCTATTGGACCAGACAGAATATGTGCCTACTTCTTTAAAAAGCTACCCACTGCCATAGCCAAACCTCTAAGCATAATCTTTGAAAAATCTTTCAGGACCAGCTCCTTGCCAAAACTATGGTCACAAGCCACAGTCATCACCATCTTCAAAAAGGGAGACCCCAGCCTAGTTGAAAATTACAGAACAATCTCTTTATGCTGCGTCACCTGTAAAGTCATGGAATCAATTATTATCCACCACTTAGAAACAAACAACCTACTCTCTAATAAACAGTTTGGTTTTAGGAAAAAACTATCATGTAATATGCAACTCTTACACTTCAAAAACATATGGACTACACAACTCAATCAGGACAAAGCAATAGATGCAATCTACATAGACTTCTGTAAAGCCTTTGATTCAGTGGTACATGACAAACTATTCCTAAAACAAAAATCTTACGATATCTCTTGACACCTGGATAACTGGATAGAAGCATTCCTGTCAAACAGAAAACAAATGGTCAAAATTGGGAGCATCCTATCAAATTCTGTACCTGTCAACAGTGGTGTCCCCCAAGGCAGTGTTCTAGGACCAACTCTTTTCATACTCTACATAAATGACCTCTGTGATCATATCAAGAGCAACTGCGTTCTCTTCGCTGCTGATGTAAAGCTATTCAACACCACAGACAATACTGCTACTCTTCAAAAAGATCTTGACTATGTATCAGAACGGTTAAACAAATGGCAACTTCAAATCTCAACAAATAAATGCTCTGTCCTACATATTGGCAAAAAAATATATATCAGAAAATAAAATACAGGCTGAATTGTCAAAATCTTGTTGATGATCCAAATTCTGTCAAGGATCTTGGAGTACTCATCAAATGGCCTAAGTGCTAAGTGCACTTAACTACACAGCCAAAAAGGGGTTAAGAGTTAACCTAATCTTACGTAGCTTTTTCTCTGGTAATATTACACTAATAACTAGAGCATACAAAACATTTGCTAGACCAATACTCGAATACAGCTCATCAGTCTGGAACCCACATTACCTATCTGATATTAAAATGGTTGAGAAAGTCCAGAAATATTTCACAAGAAGAGTTCTCCACTCCTCTACTCGTTGCAGAATACCTTATGACACCAGACTCGAAATTCTAGACCTAGAAAACCTAGAACTACGCCGCCTTCGGTCCAATCTAAGTATAGTATATAAAATCATACATTGCAATGTCCTACCAGTCAATGAATACTTCAGCTTCAACCATAACAACACAAGAGCAAACAATAGATACAAACTCAAGGTTAATCGCACCAAATACGACTTCAGCAACAGAGTGGTCAATGTCTGGAATACTCTACCTGACTCTGTGGTTTTCTCCCCAAACCTCCAAAACTTTAACCTTAGACTGTCTACTATTGACCTCACCCCTTTCCTAAGAGGTCTGTAGGAGGCATGCATAAGCGCACCAACGTGCCTACCGTCCCTGTCCTATTGTTTCTTTTATATTTTTTTATTTTTCTTATTTGTAGCCATGTATTCATAACTATGTTTTTACCTATACCTATTATCTTGTAGGCAATTGACAAATAAAAATAAAATAAAAAATAACAGGCTGAGGAAACATAGCAAAGCATCCAAGGGATGTAAGCACAACAGATATGAATTCAAGGCTTGCAATTTGCTTTACAAACTTAGTGTTTCTAAGGCCAGAAAGTAATTCCCTCTATTACAAAAATAATCATCATAAAACCTTTTTTACTGCTCATGACTTTAGCCTAGCATCAAGCAAGTGTGTGCATGTTCATGTGTGCATCAAAATCTGCGAAGAGGTAGAACCCATGCCCTATTCTTTTTATACATGCATGCAATTTCAATGCATGTACAAAAAAGGTGGAGTCAAAACTGTGATGCCACACCAGGCATCCTATATAGATTTTGACTCCCATCAAATTGCATGCCATTGAGTAAAAAAATAGGGTTTTCACTGAAATTGAAAAATTTCCATTAATCACGTTAAAAAAATTTCTAGGTGTACATTTATCATTTTTCTGCATCTACAGTACCACCTAGAGAAATGAGGTATAGAATCTGTCTGGCTCCCCTAATTAAAAAAAATAAGACTTTCATTTTAAACATACATTTCTTACTTTCTAAGTGTCCTGATAATGATACACTTGGTAAGACAGAGAGAAATATTAACATCGGCCATGTTGAACAATCACTGAGACTTATTTTCAGTTGAATTGCACTTCAGCTGAAATCCATTTTCTGCAGGGCTGTCAAACTCGTGGTCCATGGACCGTATGCATCATGTGCTGACCACATCAACGCCCGGTTTAGCAAAGAGGAAAAAAGTTGTGATATGTGACTTTACACTGCAAGTTTGACACCCGTGATTTACTGAAACTTGGACCTTTTTCACTCTGCGGAGTATATCAAGGAAAATAAAATAATTCTTAAGCAGTAATTTTAAGTTCATTGGCCATCTCATAAATTGAGACACAATGTACGAACCTTATCCTTTCTTCTACTGTATGCTTGTATGTGTCTAAAAATTATTTGATTATTTGAGAATGGTTCAGAAATATATGTGTGTATATGTATGCATGTATATATGTACTGTATGTATATGTATATAAAAGCAGGGGTGAGATGCTGCCGGTATAACAAATGGTTCGGTGATTGCATGTTTTGTGCACACACGCGCGCACTGCGCACTCGTGAACAGCAATACAAAAATCCTTACTTGCTATGTTACTTTGGGGGAGTAACACAGCTGAAGAGCGGCAATCTGCTTTTCCGCGCTGATCAGCTGGGACGATAAAGGTCAATAGAGCCCAGGAGTGGGCGGGCCCACATGATTGTCAGAGCGAACCAGTTCGCTCCCAGCAGATCTTCGGAGCTAGGTGATCACCCAAACCGGTCCAAACCGGCAGAATCCCACCCCTGCACAAAATAAATTTATTTTATTTTGTTTGTACAAATCACAAAGTGTAAGATACAAACATTTTTGGAAGAAAAAAAAGTGAAATAATAGACCACACATAGACCTGTATGTGTGTAGGTGTGCATGAATGTTCTACTTGTAATACAATAATCATATACATATATTTAAAAGCCTTCTAACTGTCTAAGTGTCCTGATAATGATCCACTTAGTAAGGCATGGAGATATATTAACATAGTGATTCCTTTTGAACACCCCCCTCATAATAAAGCAATGTGAGAATCTATCAACATTTACATTGTGTTTTTAAAGTTTAAATACTGTAAGACTTAACCTCCACTTTTATCTTTCCAAAACAAAACAAGATGGTTTTCTCTGAATTTTGGGGAGATGTATTTTTGCTATTACGTATGTTGATTGATTATAACACAAATGTTTCCACAGAGAATAGAGACATAGTTCTGCTAAAGAAACGAAAGCTTCTTTGATATATGATTATGACATTATGAACTTTTGTACAAGCTTACAAGACTGCTCATTGAACATTTCTGAAGTGCCTCCTAAAAATCACAAATCACGAATCCCGAGTGACAATCGTTGAGGCCAATTTTCAGTAAATCCACACAGTTTTCTCACCATAATACATTGCTGGTTAGAAGATTCAACTTCTTCTAAATGTGGGAATAGATACAGATGTGACTTTGAAGAAATGGTGTGACAAAAGTTATAAAAATATGGGGAAAACTCCCTGTCAAACTTAACACCCAGGAATTTAAGAGAAGGAAGGGAAAACACAACCAGGCTTTCAAGAATGATGTCAGCCCCTTTGAGATAAAGCAAGTTAGGAAACAAAGTCCATAAGAATACTGCAGCCCTACTGATATGGGCAAGAATTACAAAATTTGAACTTTTCTCTTCCCTCCAGGGAGTCATGGCACAACCAGTCTGAGTTTCTTTCTACTGTTTTTTTTAATTATTATTATTCCCTAGGCTTAGAACACTCTTCTGTACTTCTCACCTCATAGTTTCTCCAACATCATCTATGGCAGGGGTTTCTAACCTTGGCAACTTTAAGACTTGTGGGCTTCAACTCTCAGGATTCCTCCAGCAAAGCTGGCTGATGAATTCTGGGAGTTGAAGTCCACAAGTCTTAAAGTTGCTAAGGTTGGAGACCCCTGATCTATGGCTTACCATGAAACGAAAGTACCCAAACTGACAGTTTTGGACTTTTCTTGGCTAACAGACCTTGCCCACCCATATTTGGGGAATAGGAAAACTAGTGGCATAAAAGTTGATGACTAGGTAATAAAATCATCTAGAAATGGCAGATCTGTAATCAAGTTCACTATTAATGACATAAAGCAGTTGTAAGTTGACAATCCCTCTTAATGTCCTGCCCAGTTTTTCTTTACATTAAAGTGAATGATGAAAGTACATACAGTATACAGAGGTCTTCATATTAGATGTCAAAGTATTTTCCTCTTAAAACAGTGAAATTTCCCTCCAAACATAATTAAGAGGTTAAAAATACATTTTATTAATTGCTTATTCTGGATAAGTACTATTGTTTTAAAAACTAGGGCTCTTATTTTTTAAAAACGAGGGCTGCCTTCTAATTGTTTTCCTTATCTTCATATGCATATTAATTTTGCTCTTTTTAGAAGTCAAGGGAAAGGGGAATAACAGTGCTTTCATCTTTTCTCTCTCTTTTTTCTAAAGAGTGGTGTTCTCAGATGCTCATAGCAATGAATCCCATCTCCATAAATGAATCAAAACAACTAGCATATGAGCCAAAAATGTGCTGTGAAACTCCCTGGTATTTCATTATGAACCTATCTTACTAATGCACTTAAGAACCAATTATCACCCTTTATGTCACCCACCGACATCAGCTATTTCTTAAATTTAAGATAATGGCACATTTTCAGAAGCCACTTTATAATATTTTTTTTTCCTTTGCAATAATACTTTATGCTTCACTTTCCCAAATAATTGCTGTAGGTATCATTGGGAATCTTCAAAGTAGTAAACTCAGGTTTGATTTTGGGACACCAGCAAAGTATCCTTGGGGCTCCCCGTACTATCTTTCCAGGACAGAGGGGAGACAAATAATGTGAAGGAGTGGTGGCAACAGCAATGGGATGCCATGTCAAAGCTAGCACTTTTACAGCCAGAAAAGTCCATTTTAATCAATTATTTCCTCTCCATTATTTGGACTCTTATACATTAGCTGTCACACTAAATTGCATTATGGTTAAGTTTTTCTTTATAGTCTGTTGTGAATCCACATGGAGTATGAAAGGCCACTACAGCCTGTTTACTTATTTATTTATGAATTTGATTTATCTGGTGCTCAATCATGCACAAACCTGGGAGACTTACAAAGATTAAAAAAACATAAACAATTCAATGCAAAGACATGGCCCTTCTGAAGGAAAAATATTCTACAAATCATGGTTTAAAAATTGCTGGCTTAGTAGCATCTATGAAAAGAAATGAAACAACAAAATGATCCCTCTGGATCTCCAATCAGCTACCTGCATTGGTCCGAAGAGCCCGTCTGCAACATTTCTTGTTTCTGTTTCCTCTAGTAAGGAGCTCCAAACCTATGCAGTGAGGGACGGAACCATCTGTTTAATTTTCCCATAACCTCTCAAGGTAGTGCCTTCTCTTCTATGTCTTCGGTATTGGGAAAACATTAAAGTGATGGCTTACTTGCTTCGGCTATGCAGAAGGCAATTGGGCCACTTAAAAAGGTCCTCTTTTGTTATTGTTTGAGATGATTCCCAAATCCAGGGCAACATGTAGTTTGCCATCTGTAACAAACCCCCCACATCCTTTGCAGCCAGGCCTCCTCTAACACTGACCCTTATCTGAACAATTTGAATTTCTCCCATGATTTCTATAAGTTTGTTCAAACAGACATATAAAATGAATAGTTTTTTCTGATGTGACTCTGCTTAATTATTTGTCAATTTTATCAGCAAACATCCCTCTAATCCTATAGTAATGGCCTCAGTATGGCTCAAATGTGGCGATAAACTTGTGATTTTTCTTTCTCTTTCTCCTATTTTGTATAAACTTTTTTATAAACACTACATCCCCTGCAGCCTTCAGAGGCCAATAAATATATGAATAAAAGCAAGTGCTGCCTCAGCAGCTAAAGGTTACCATCACTGCTCTTCACCTTTGCTCCTGAAAGACCCTCTGAAGCAGCAAAAAACTGCCTTGTTTGCATGACACCCTGAACTGCATTGGGGCGGAGGTTGCATATCATAAATAGTCAAGACAGTGTAGTGGGGGGGGGGGGGCTCTATCAAGGAATGAAATGTCACCTGAGCCAACTAATCACATGCGGTGTTCAAACAAGGACTCAACTCTTTTCTCCTGTTTTACTTTCTGCTCCCTTTCCCATAATCCAGAGACTGTGTGGGTGAGAAAAGATGCCATCCCACCCTCCCACAATGGCACCAACCCCAAATGCACCACTGTAGATATCCATTTTTTGTTTAATTCTGCAAGGAAAAAAATAATAGGCTGGGAGGTTGCCAAATAGGCTGCTTCCTATGTTTTTTTTACCTGTATGCTATGGCTAATTGGGTCAGCAACACCATGCAAATATTCCCATTTAATACTGTAAACATTATAATCACATAAATATGCAAACCAACAACAACAAAAAGGAAATGGCATTGGCTGTATTACCAAGATTTGAGAATGCCACTGCAATTATACTCTGGGCATCTTTTCTTAGAAGAGACTTCTATACATTGGTTTGATTTGGTACTTCCCAGGATTAGATTTGTGTAAGATTGAAGTCCAAGGCAAAGTGGCTGTAGGAAACATGGCGAAGCATGCAAGGTGGAAGACTGAAGGTCTTCAGCTGTCTTGGGTCTTTCGAGTTCTTCACTCACTGGCAACCTCTGGGTCAAGATTCCAAGTGACGAATCCAACCAAAGCAAGTACAATAGAGATGATCCAATCTCTTTATACAAAACTTTATTCACTACATCACTTCTGCATGGTTGAAGGCAAAACCAGATCTAGATTATTCCCGCGCTAAGGCCCATAGTTAAAGATCACATTCCTCCACCACTACCACCCCCATTAGCTCAAGTCACATTGTCTAATACGTTCTCCGGATATTGTAGTCTTTCTGGCTTTTGTAAACATCTGCTGAAGTATCTTTGGTTCTCATGCAGACATCTTGATGTCTGGGCCATGTTCTATCTCCCCCCATAGTTCGTTGGCAAACTGAGATGTAATAATAATGGCAACAGCAAAATGGCTTTCAAGTTCGACACTCTGCTTTAGTATATCATTTGATGATACCTTACCTAATGTTTAGCACTTAGCCTTGAAGTGTCTGAAAGAAATGGTTCCTACCCTCTGTGTTAGCTTCTGGTGATTAAAATGAAAACAAAACAAAACAAAACCAAAACCGTAATTCCTGTACCACTGCCTCTTGCTGTACAGCATGTGGTTAGAGGCTTCAGCCATTCCTGGCAGTGCAGAGCAACTTCACTAGAAACCAATATAACCTGTAATAACTTTTTAATTTAAGTATTTAAAAGTCAAAAATTTCTGTTAAAGGAAGAAAACAGAAGACTATTCACATTATGAGAAAACAATAGCTTTCATGAGAAAATAGTTTTAAAAGGAAATTACAAAAAATAAAAACATCCCCAATGTTTACGACAGACCAAAAACATGATCCACTATAAATAAAAATATAAATAAAAAAGAACACATTATAAAGGAATTGGAGTGGAATTTCAAATCATTGTTCCAAATCACAAAATTTCAAAAGGGGAATTATTTCCTCATGCCCAATCTGAGATATTCACAAAAGGCTGAAGTACACAAAATGCTGAACTGATACAGAGAAATAAAAGAAAGTGAACTTGCATAGCACAGGGAAATAAATATTGATGTTCTAATACAGATTATTTCTTAGACTTCTTCCTTCTTCCTTCACAACTAGTAGCTACAGTGTATGTTCCTCCAAAAGTTCTTTTCCTGAACTTCCCTTGTTCCCTGAAAATTCCAAACTTAATTTTGGAGCAACAATGTTAATCCCCTCTTTTGTCAACCTCAGTCTTGTTAAGTATATCCAAACTTTTCCATCTACCAAACAGAGGAGCTGGATAGCTACTCTGTGTACATGGCAGAGAGGATCTCTCCCTTGGGAAGATGTGAATTCTGGGTTTGCACTTGGTATCTCAGCTGGCTGGCTGTGAATGAGTGCCATTCTTTCTTCCATTTCATGCTTTCTAGAAATAGTCAGGGATTCATTCAAAAGCAGCAGGGATAGGCACATCTAGGTCTTTTCCTAGCAACTGAGGACTATTAGGGTCTGGGCAAGAAAATAAAGATTCAAACGAATCCTTAGGAAGATGGAATGGCTGAAATCCAGGTATATTCTGCCTTTAAGCTTTGAACAGGGCTGCTACCGGTTCACACCAGTTCTAATGAACCAGTAGTTCCGGTGAGCAGTTGGCCCCACCCCCCGCCCCTTCCTGTCCTATATTTCCCTGTTTTTTAGCTCAGCTGATACACGTGGCACAGCGGATTGCTGTCCCTCAGCTGTTTTATTTACCAGCGCTGACACAGAAGGTAAGTTTGAAGGTTAAAATGGGTAGTTTTGAACACTCCATGCAAAGTCCACGCTCACCAAACCGGTTGTATTCTCTGTACTGAGCTGTTAGCAACTTGAGGTTCTTCTGAACTTTCAGATACTTAAGTCCAAGACCAAAAGGGCCTTTGCACTACATCTTATGTACCCACTGGAACTATTTCTGGATCAGGTGGTGTTGCACATAACCATATGTGACCTTGTCACTTTTTGCCCCGATTGCTGCAATTTGATGGGCTGCCCTAGAAGATCAACCAGACTTCAGCTGGTTCAGTATGCAGTCAACTGAGTAGTTATGACTTCAAAGTAAATTGTATACTGTACAGATATAACTTATAACCATTGTTTAGTGGCTGTTTGAAGTTACAAGGGAACTGAAAAAAGTAACTCAAGAGTGTTTTTCACACTTATGATTGTTGCAGCATACCCATGGTCACGTGATCAAAATTTGGATGCTTGACATCTGGTTCATATTTATCATGGTTACAGTATTACAGGGGTCATATGATCACCTTTTGTGACCTTCTGACAAGCAAAGACAATGGGGGAAGCCAGATTTGCTTAACAACCACATCATTCACTTAACAAGTGTGGCGAGTCACTTAATTGTGGCAAAAGTGCTATAAAATGAGGCAAAACTCACTTAATAACTGCCTTGCCTAGCAATGTTAACGTATACAAATCACGAAATACAATCACTAATGGACTATTAATGATAGATTTCAGATACAACTAAGGTTCAAAAGTGTACTGAAATTAATTAGAAGGCGCATGTGCATCGCTGTGTATGAGATATCTTAAACTACATTTCAGACAATTAATCTACATGTGGAATGTCTTTCTGTCACTTCCCCCATCTGAATAAAGGAAAACCTAAGATAAAGATGCTAATTACAATGTCTCTAATCATTTGATACCAACAGCATAGACTGATCAGGAATTCACCTGCTTAGGAAAAAAACAAAACTAACCAAGATTTAATTCTTTTTCTCCAAGTGATAAATATCCCATAATTAAAGCTGATCAAAGATTGTGAAAATAAGCATTATTGTTTAAACCAAGGCATTAATCCATTCCCACCAAACGACACAGATGTACTCAGCCAAGAGACTAACTAGAGATATACTAATTTCTCCTGCAGAAGCAACACCTAGATGTAAAAATGGCCTGGCCTATCCCAAAATGTCTCTTGCTGTGCCTTCAGCAATATTTTCTTTTGGCCCAGATTCCAATGTATAGCATCAAATACAGGCAGGTAGCATGTCTGAAAGGAGACTGAGTGTGTAGAAGCCTATACTGTGAGTACCAAAATATAAAGTATATTGAGAAGGGAATTCACATCTCAAAAATCTGAAATATATTGTATAAGAGAACCAGTGACAATTATGGATAAAGAACACTAAATAAACTGACTGTGTTTGGGGACATTTCAACTACAAATAAATTTTAAAAGAAGATCAGCCAATATAATCAGACTCGTATCTTACAGTGGTGCAGGTGCTGATTCTATTGCAATGCAGCAAACCGTACAAACATGGCTTAGGTGGAGAATGCAGCTCCCTTAAAATCACCTTTTTCATTTTTAAGGAGAGGTTGTTATTGATCCTTATGGCTTTGAATATGACTGGAATTACATGAGGTTAAATCTGGTCAGAATGATTATTTTTAAAAATTCTACATATGGGAGAGTAGGAAAATAACTACTTTCCATAGCCACATTGTAAATGCAAGTTATGCTGCAATACAAATTATGCATTGTACAATATGTATAATTGATACATATTAAGAGAAACTCAAAGCTTTATCACATCAAAATCAGAATTATATAAGCATGATTTTAAAAGTGGTTGGTGAAGAACTTACATTCCATACATATGCAATAATAAATTAAGTAAATGATTCTGTAGATACAAGATAATCCATGCCCTCAAATATCTAAAGATACCCAGCTATCTTTACCCTCAAGTTATTACTGACTTAATTGTTCTGATGTCATAACAAGTTTATTAAGCCTTGGACCAGACAGCTGAATATTATTACAGAAGTTGTGAAGGCCTTTGATTCTGTTCCAAGATTGGCCCAAAAATTTAGTCAAGTTGATTTGTACTTAAACAATGAGCTTACAAGATAATATCCAATAGTCACAGAGCCTTTTTACATTGCTTGATGACTAACTCCTGTGTGTAATTTGTAATGTCTCCGTTTCCCTGTATCCTTCTAATTACAGGATCATAATTTATCAAATATGAAAGGGTATCACGTTTTAATATATAGCATCATGTTATTGTATAATATAACCCTTGTTAAGTAAAAATGGGTTTTTAAGGGAAAAAAGATCAGGACAGCCTGCTTGTTAAATTCCTATATTAGAATTGCCAGCAGACCTACTATAAATCTTTTGCTGAATCTGTGGCCCAGTTATTTTATTACCATCAAACAAACCTCACGAGGCTTAATGGTTTTCCCTTCATCAGCACTACTGTGGTTTATTTTATGTGTATTTAGCTCCTCAAGTTTCTTGAGTCAGTTGTCCGTTTTAAAGAGCTTCCTTTGGAGACTCTGGATTCTAGGGCAAACCACTATTTGTATTTTCAAGCTTTGGCCTCCCTTGAGTTTTCTTGTTGGATGTTTATTACTTTCTTGCTACAAAACTAGATTATACAGGAAAGAAGCAACAGCACACTGACACCATTAATTAATCTATGTTCAATGGCTTCTTGTGAGCATCCCCCAGGAACTATTTTTAAAAGATTTCTTCTCTGGTGACTAATGGCATCACCAATAACTACTTAGCAAAGCAATCCTGCAGAATCCTTTTCCTACAAAAAAGTAAGTCAGTAAGTCGGAGTGAATTTGGACAGAAGCCTAAGACTTTTTGATCTAGTTCACATAACATATGAAGTCAACATGTGATTGATTAGGTCTTGGCCATTGGGACTTGCAAAATGTTAAATTAAAACTCAGCCTGAGTCTTAAAATGGACCAGAACTTGGAAGAGCTTAATTGGTTCATATATCTTGTATTAGATCTGGATAGTAAGACTGTTGGGAAAACCAGTACTTTACCAAATGTTGACCAGCAGGCTTTTTAACAAAAAAGAGGCTTTATTACAGTATAAGTAGCAAAAGGGTTGTTTATATCAGTAGAATAAATTTTTTTTTTGATGTGCATTCTTTTTCTTCTTCACACTTAAAGTGAGATCCCATTAAATCTAGGAAATCTGCAAAGGGTGTATTTTTCTGTCACCAGCTACCCCTTTTCTTGTTCAAAAATTCTTTTGTCTTTCTCCTTTATTTCTCTGAGGCAAATAGATGAAACAATCACTCTGTTAACATTTAAACTTAAAAGTAACTTAAAATAGTCCATAAACAGGTTCACCTCATATTATGTACCCATTGTCAATATTGTTCTTCCTTGAGCACTAAATATATTGGTGACTCTTCCTGACTATGGGTAGATTCTGATATGATGTATAACTGACAGAGCTGTCAAACAAAGGATTTTCTTTTCAAGCCATTCCAAACATATTGTTTATAATGATGCACAAATTGGATTACATGAAGATTAGAAGAAATCCAAATTTCAAATATAAATGAAGATTTATAGCCCAGCATTTGATTATAGCAAAAAAGCTCACACTGACTATATGGGACTACAATTCAGTACTTGATCCAGATTACTTGTGAATTTTTTGGCATGCAGCATCTACAATAAAACCTTCAAAAAAGTTAAATGTTCAACTGGCAATTCTTTATACTGACTTGCAATGTCCTGCCTAATGACTGCAACTGGGACTATTGGAACTACTGTCATTAAGTGATATCGTCACATGATGTTTCATCCAACAACTGCATCACTTAGTGACAGAAATTTGAATCCAAATTGCTGTTCTAAGCCAAGAACTATCTGTATATGAATGTTCTTGAAAGCAATCCTTACTGTCTTCACTAGAATTTACTCAGTTCTAAATGTACATAGAATTGCAGTGCAGTAAGTAAAAACATAAAAAACACATAAACAGGTTTTATCAGGCTTTATAAATGATAAAGTGTGATGTGTGCATAATGGCAACTTCCTCAAGCCACTTTGTTCAAAAGAGTATGACTGTGGGATTGGCTTAGTGAGGATGATAGGACTAGCCATGAAAATAAGAAACAGCTCTGAAACTGTGCTGCGGTATGATTCCCTGCAGATTTTGTTTGATATATTTGGTAAATGGCCGAGGCAGTTTTGCAAGAATTGGCAGCTTAGAGCACCGTTCCACTTCAGAGATGTATGCGCAAATACAGACAGAACAGCTCAGAGGTGAACTCAACAACTTTTGTTTCTCAGTGCAAAAAGACGCTAAACGGAAAAGGGTTTCTGAAGGCAGAATGAGATTTCCAATTTGCATGGTATTGAAGTGTCTATTTAATAATAATAATATTATAATAATAGTAATAATAATAACAGTAATAATAATGCGGACAAAACCATCGATCACATACTGAGCTGTTGCAAGACAATCGCTCAGACTGACTACAAACAACATCACAACACAATCGCTCAGACAGTCCACTGGAAATTGTGTCTCAACTATCATCTGCCTGTAGCAAAGAACTGGTGGGATCATAAGCCTGAAAAAGTGGTTGAAAATGAGTGTGCAAAACTACTGTGGGATTTCCGAATACAGACTGACAAAGTTTTGGAACACAATACCCCGGATATTATGATTGTGGAGAAGAAAAAAGTGTGGATTGTCAACATTGCCTGGTGACAGCAGAATCGACGAGAAACAACTTGAAAAAAATCAACAGATATCAGGACTTGAAAATTGAACTGCAGAAACTCTGGCATAAACCAGTGCAGGTGGTTCCAGTGGTACTCGGCACACTGGGTGCTGTGCCTGAAGACCTAGGCAAGCACTTAAAAACTATAGGCACTGGCAAAATCACCATTGGTCAGCTGCAGAAGGCCACCTTACTGGGATCTGCTCGCATAATCCGCTGATACATCACACAGTCCTAAGCGCTTGGGAAGTGTTCGACTAATGATTTGTGATACAAAACCCAGCATAGTTATCTCATTTGCTGTGAATAACAATAATAACAATAACAACAACAATAATAATAATAAACAACTGTGTCCTGATCTGTGATGTTGCCTTGGTGACATTTATGGAAATTTGTATTTTTGGCATTGTGCTGACCTTGCTACTGTAGTCTTGCCCCAAACCAGAAAGAACATAATTCAATTCAATGTTATGCTTCTCAAGCAGAAAAAAAAATTGCAGAGACATGAGTTTAAGTTTACAGTTAAAGTCACAGGGTTTCTCTTCCTCCTACAGCTTTCACGTTCTTCATTCAACCTCATCTGCCTAGACCTTACAATCCTACCTGGATTGGAATTTGTTACCTTAACCTGACCCTATCTAATACCTTTAATATTCCTCGCAACTCAATGGATATTATTCTACTTTTTTAGAGTACTATTCTACTCTACATCTACTTTTATTCAATTTAGTTCAACCTCCACTTTGTTTATACCGCTTCCTGGAAAAATCCCAGGTAGACATGGATACTACATGATATTAATAACATAGTAACAGAATGTGATAGTGTGGGACCACTTATTTCCTGAGGGTATCTGCCTGCTTCACTAGAATGGACAGGATGAATATGCTCTGATTTACTTCCACATAGTATTGTCATCTTGCAGACTTAGGAAGTCTGCTTTTTCAGGAGTCCACCTTATGAAAGACACTCTTTCCCCAACAATCTGGCAGCGCCCCCAAACTCTCAACTTTCAGAAGGCCATTAAAACCTGTCTCTACCCAGACCCTATGGAGAGTTGTTGGGACACCTGGAAGGTTGATGGAGGGGCAGGATTAATAGTCTTTTAATATGCTTTTATGGCTTTTAAATTTTTATTGTTGTGAGTTACCCAGAGTTATTTAGAGAGGGCAGTTATACAAAACTTCAAAACAGTATAATACAGTTTAATTTCACCACAGAATGGAAAATGTGAAAAATATGATTTAAAGCAATATTTCCAATAATGTCAGTATGCCCAAAGATACCACTCTTTGTGCCAGTCAATCTCTCTGTCCCACATGACATATTTTTTACACTTTCTTAGTAAAGTACTGCCCTCCAGAACTGTCTACCTTTCTCAAAATGCCCTTTGTCAGGTTCCCGATTAAACTTGGCAGAAGCTACCCAGACATCCACCAAGACATGATTAGATAAGAAGCTTGACTGCATACCAGAATGGAGCCACTTTTTGTGGCTAACTGCCATTTGTCCATGTAAGAGAGCAGCTCTTCTGATACCCCCTCCAGCCTAAATCCAGCATTTTTCCCTCACCTTTCTCACCCGTTCTCAGATACTGCTTTGTACTCTCTTCAGGGCTGCAACTGTAGATGGTTGTAGATAGTTAACATAATCTGCACTTTTGCTGTGGAAAACTCTAGCTAATAGTGTGACTCCCTTGCCCTGTCCCATTCTTAAAAAATGAGGAATGGCAGAAGCTCAGTGTCCACCTCTTCAGAAAGAAACTCAACCCAAATAAGCTTGGATAATAAATAGGGAGCACATTCCAAGAGCATCAAGCCCTGCATTGGCTGCAAACTCAGGGAACAAGAATCATTTGGATTTCTAGTTAATAATCTTTATTGCTAGTACGATAATGGTAAAAAACCTTGACAGCCTGTGAAAGTCATTTTCCTGCTCAGTTTATACCTAATGTGATTAACGCATAGTTATTCGGAGGCTTTCTTATGTGTATCTCATGTCCTCCCCGTCCCCAACTAAGAAATCATTCTGGAACTGCCCTGCTTCGTCTTTTAACAGTTCTGCTAGCTTCTCTACATTTCCAGGGTCTGTTAGATATTCTGTCACAATATCTATCTTGTAAATGCTATGGAAGGTTACATGCCAATAAATTGATGCTTTGTTATTGGTTATGTTTCATATAAGAACCATTTTGTGAAAAAGAAAGCTGCTAAGGAGAGGGCCCAGTACAGCCCCCCCACAACGCCTAGTTATTCATCCTTCATCCTCTCAGATATACCCTCATACCAGGGGGTGTCAAACTCAATTTCAATGAAGGCCATATCAGGGTTGTATTTGACCTCAGGGACCAGGTCAGCGTGGCTAGCGTCACTTGTGTTGTGGGCATCTGTGGTGGCTTGAGTGCTCTGCCAGCGAAAACAGGTTCCTGGGCTCCATTTTTGGCCACGATGGTTTCCTGCAGCCCTCTGCTAATGAACACAGAGCTCCATTTTCTCAAGCAGAGGGCTGCAGGAGTTCATTGCAGCCGAAAATAGAGCCTGGGAGTGCCATGTGAGGTCCCCTGAGGTCCGTTTTCGCTGGCAAAGGCACCGTGGGGCGGTCCTTTGCTGTTTCCAGGGTGGCCCCATGGGCTAAATCTAAGCACCCTGTGGGGTAGACCCCTGCCTCATACTAGTTCTTGGGTGATGATGGAGAATTAAACTTGTATGCTGCCCAACTTTCAACTATTAGTTCATTAAGGTTTATCCTATATATAACCTTAGTTATGTACCATTTGCCAAAGCAACGACGACCATGTGATAAAAAGTTTGGCTTGGATAAAAAGAGAGAAAAAATTTAAATCAGAAATTAAAACCTACACATACTTGTTGACAAACACCTACCCATTTCTTTGAGCTCCATGTTGAAAAGTTCTAACCAGCAAGCATCAATTTCATCCAGATCATAGCGACATACTCTCTGGGAATATGTTCTGGAAGCATCTGAATTTTCAGAGCTGGACAGGTTCGTTGGAAAGGTCTGTGATGAAGAATGTTCTAATAGAGGGATTATCCTGCAGAAGAAAACAAGCTTTGTTGTAAAAGACAGCTTAGAAATGAAATAAGCCTGTTAGAAACATGTAGGAAATATATTGACATTATCAATACACATACAAATTATAAATATGCATATTTGGCGAAAAGAAACACTAAGTAAAATAAGTGTTGAGTTCTATTATCTAATATTTATTTATTTATTTATTTGATTTATATTGCCACCTGTTCGCCCACAGCGACCAAGGCAGCTTACACAATGTAAAATCATATTTAAAACAAAAAATAAAAAACAAAAACAATAAGTACTAACAAAAAGAATCCAATAAATTAGTAAAGTACAATAGAACAAAATTTGGGAAAAAATATGCAAAGCAACTATTTCAGAGTGGAGAAATTTAGGCATATAATAAATCCTGGGCGAGATTCAAAATATATGCAAGAATATCAACTGAGGAAGATGATGAAAGGACCTTCTACAGATGTTTTCAAAGTTATCCTTCCTATAGTACAACCCTGATATACTAGAACGAAGAAAGTATTTAGCACATCACATTGTAAAAGGCAAATTACACTGAACATAAAAATGATGTTCATTACTGATTCTCTGCATCTCTGATAAACTATCAAGAAATACCACATAAAATTAAGAGTCTGCCTTAAAACTAGCGTCAGTGACTGTTTTGACAAGCAGGAAATGTTTTCTGAGACCAGAATTAAAGGTTATAATATCCTAAATACAACAGAGTTCAAGTACCTTAAGAAAAACTTTAAATGACCTTAGTTGTACGAATGAGAAGAAAGGTCATTTAAAGTTGCACTTATTTCACCTATGCCCCTATTTAAAAAATGGTCTCTGTTTAAGTGATTCAATTGGTAGATAATCTCAAATGAGACCTCACTTATTACAATAAACACAGGTATTGTGTGCAAATTAGATGACCTATGACTTTTTTTCCATACTCAGTACAAAACTTGCCTGATGCTCAGCAGCTATTATTCAAAGAACAGATAACAAAAAACAGTCCTTCATTCAATTGTAATTTAATTATACATCACTGTAACTTCATACAAAATAATTTTTTTACTGTATCAAAAAGTACAGCCAGCACTTAACCTGAAATAATTGCAAGATAACCTCAAATTATGGAGTAGCCTATAAGCTTCTAAATCAGAAAATCCTATTGGTGCCTCTACAATAGTTATATTGTTAAAAGTAATACAACTAATGAAATGTCATCTGATATTTGTAATTATACCCCAATAGCTTGCCTTTTTTAAAAAAGAAAAGGAAAGGAAAAGGAAAAGGAAAAGAAAGGAAAAGGAAAGGAAAGACGGTTTAATCCTAAGGCTAATTCAGCAGAATTCCATAGAGGCAGGTAACCTAATAGCATCTTAATAGCAATAGCACTTAGACCTATATACCACTTCACAGTTCTATACAGCCCTCTCTAAGCAGTGTGTCAACCCTGAAAGGAGCCTGGACTGAGGCCATCTTTAAGGCTTCAGGATTGCCACAAAAAAGAAGAAGGGACAGGGAGGGGGGAAATAGCTAGCCAGGTATTTGTAGTCAAAACAATAAGTTTTAGTTTATTTTATTGTCATTGCATCTTGTACAACGAAATTTTTCTGTGGGAACCAAGGACATTCTAACATGTGGCTGGGGAGGAGTGAAGTAACCAAGCAACAGGCCAGCACCTCGATTATGCAATATGTCTGAGGGCTTGGGGGAAGGGAGAACTTTTACTTTTTAATTAGGTGAAAACCGCGTGAACCTTTGGAGTCAGTTTTCACCAGTTGTGCCAATATAAAGTATCCAACAAATCGTTCCTTGAGGAATCTACCTGCCTCAGAGTTCTGCTTTCTTTGGGTGCATTACTTGGAACGCTGATACGGCGCTTTACAGAGTCAGCATATTGCCTCCAACAATCCTCATTTTACCACCTTGGAAAGATGGAAGGCTGAGCCAACTTTGAGCCTCTGAGAATTGAATTGCTGGCAGTCGGCAGAATTAGCCTGCAATACTACGTTCTAACACTGCGCCACCGCAGCTCTTTAAACCATGACTCTTTAAACTAGCTTGTGCGATTACTGATTTTGAAGCTACCTTAATATATAAATTATTTTGCAAACCTGGGTAACACCCAAGGATTATAAAGTCCTCTGGAACACTAGATTAGCCACTGGCATTAGGCAGCAAACAAACTGCTTTTAAATAGCATCTTTAAAATTTTGGCTGTACAAAAATTACTGCAAAGCTTAAAGTGTATGGTGATGTCACTGCATCACCTTCTTCCTTGTAGTCCTCAAATCTTATCCTTGCCAATGTCCTAAGGGCTAGAAGAGGGATAAGATACACAAAACAACTGTGCAGATATGAAAGCAAAATCCTCCCCGTCACTCAAAACAGAATAACTCAAAATCTAAATATCTGCTCCCACCCCACAACATGCAATCACACTTTTTTCCTCTGGGACATAAGGGACTTTCCATACATTTGAACAGGATGCTTGATGCCACAGCAGGGTTCTTCTATAAAACACCCAATTTTTATTGGCTTGAGTCATCATTTCTGAGTGGCTTCCCAAATCAGACTTGAAATAACATTTCCAAAACCCTTATTTTGCTTTGCTCTCTTTAAGAATGTCTTTACTGTATTAGTAAAGGAACCATCTAATCCAGCGGTCTTGTCAAGCAGTGATCAGACACAGATACTTCTGTGAAGTCAACAACAAACAACGCATGAGGGCATTGCTGTAACTCTGCCTCTGTTTTGTTTTCCCCCCAGGAGCTGGTACTCAAAGACAGCTTCATTTGTTCTCGTTTATGTTCCATAATGGGCTTACCCTTCACCAGTGTTAGCAATCTTTATATCTTGGTGTGATAAAGTGAGATAATAATTTCCTCCTTCTTCACATTGTGGCTTATTTTGTTTTTTAGCTCTCTATAATTCTCATACTCCTCTTACCTTGGTTTTCTTTTATCTGAACTAGCTTTCCTATTCCCTGTAACATTTATTTATTTGAAGGAGAAAAACTATCAAATCTAGTTTAAGTGCAAGGATCTTAGGCAATACATCTAATTTTTAACTGAGATATCTAGTCCTTCTACAATTCTTCTATCAAGTCTGTAATGATAGCTCTCTAGTTGGGGTGGAAGGGAAAGGATGCTGTAGCTCAACAGATTATTTGATCCCCACCCCACCCCCCAAATGATTCTACTCCTATAAGTTTACATTCAGTGGCACTAGAAAGATTACAATGGCGTAACAACAAATTGAGAAACTGCTAATACCATGTTCTCTGTCTCTTTACTTTCCAGATGCTTCCTTATGCCTTATCTCTGCCTTGATGCTTAAGGGCATGGATCACTACACTCAAGCCAGGTTGATTTTGCCAATTGGTTTCTACTTTTATTATAAAATCCTTGTGCCACCAGTTCAAATAATGTGTATATCATCACACCACAGGTGCTTTGAAGCTTAAAATACTTTCTGCTGACACCATTAGCAGCTAAAAGTCATCATCCTCTCAATTCTATCCCCATTAAATGTGATTCTTCTATTTCCTTTCAACCTTGCTAACATAATTTTCTGGTAGTACCTCCTTCCCTTTTGATGCAGAAGTCAAACAAATGTGACAAAAATCTGCCTACATCAATCTTCTCATAATATTAGACACTAGACACTTTCTTTTCCCTGGAGCTTATAAAGATATCACTCAGAAAATCTCATGTATAAACAAACCCCCACTTTGGAAGAGGAGGAAAAAAAGAACATTTTGGATGTGTGTGTGTGTGTGTGTGTGTGTGTGTGTATTATGAATGATAAATGAATACAAGCTGCTTTAGCCTTAGCTGAAATACAGAAGGCTAAATAACTGTAACTCTGAAAATAATTTGCATTGAAGGTTTCCAGAAGCAGATGATAAACCACAGAATGCTGCTTCCTCTACCTAAACTGTAAAAGTTCTTCAAAATAAAACAAAGCAAAGCAAAGCAAAACAAAACATAATATCCTGATGCATTTTCTTTTTAAAAGATATTTTCAAAGCCTTCTCCATTTCTGCAAAAGTTGGTAAAGCTCAATATTATTTTTCCAGGAAGTTACTGTTATATGCAGATTATTGCAAAATCCCCCCAGAGTTGTATCTGAAGTTATAAAATATTCAATCTAGTACACATTGCCCCAGAAGTAGTCAGATCTGGTTTGACACCTGGATTTTGAGCAAGATACATAAAAACTAGGAAAAACCCATGCGTATGTATAGTTTTCCAGCAGAATAGGATGACATTTCAAAATCACTGCCAGTGTTTTCAAACTAGGTGTTTTTTTAAAAAAATGTTTTACTTTCAGTACATAAAACATTTTTAGCACATCCACTGCCTACTTCATGAATTATGAGCACTTCATCACAACCTCAGTACCATGCCCTTGACTTAGCAGAAAAGTATGCCAATGTAATTTGTGCAGCCTCATGGCTGAACTTCACTATGCCTCAGTGAGGAAAGCAGGGTGGAGATCTGTCCTTATAGATTCAATGCAGGGTGGTTTCTGGGCAGTGTCTAATGGGTTTCCAAGCTTCCTTTCCCTTCCCACCCAGGAAGGGAAGGATAATTAATCAATCAATCAATCAATCGATCAATCAATCCAGCAGATAACTAATACCTCAATGTCCATTATTTATAGCGAATTTTTCTCTCTAATATCTTCCTCCTCTTCACCTCAGATCAGTTCAACCCAAAAGGAATTGAGTCATAGAATATGGATTTGTCAGCCAGCACCATATTTTAATGGGGAAGAAAGACAAGTGGCAAAGTAATTTTGAAAGTGGATACGGAATACTGAACATATATGTGTACTCCATACTGCAAGATTTGATGCAGAAAAGCCCTTCCCTCCCAATGCTAAATGGGAAGATAGGAAGCCAAAACTTGTTCTTACTAAAAAAAAAACAAAACATCAACCTGCACCCTCTTTTCACAGCTATACAGAATATACCTTAAGTCAGAATCCATGCAAGCTCAAGTCCCACAGACAATTTATTACATATGTTACATTAAATATTCAAGTTGTTTGCCATTTTTTCTTAAATACTTCCTCTTTCTCTTTTGATATATAACTTTAAAATATTCCTAACTACAATAAAGTTTAGTTTGGAAAATAACATATTAATGCAAGTTAAAGTGAATGGCCCATGGCCACTGACTTCTGGTACACCCTGTACCAGAATATACAAATCAACTGCTGAAATTTGGCTCTGGAAGAGCTAATCCCAGTAAACGTCACAACAGAATTCAGGCTTAGTAAAAGAAGAGGAAAATGTTCCCTCCTGCCCACTTACTACATGGTTTATTATAATATAATAATAAAAAATGCTCACGTTTGTTCTTGGGAATCGATTTCCCACCAACTTATGCAATCAATTCTTCAAATTCATATTTCAACATTTCAAGTTTTGAAAATAATTTGATTAAATCAAACTCAATATTTATTCCAAATTAAACTCTCACTGATCTCAGTGTGACTTAAACACATGCCATGTTTGCTGGATTGCAAGCTGGCCAGGGACAGCTGCGGGGGAGTAGGGGTTTTTGTCCAAAAAGACAAGAAGATAGCTTTCCTCCCAGCTATCCCATTTAGCAAATAAACTTTAAAGTCTGGGAAGCAAGCAATATTGGAAATTTAACTTTGGTATCAGACTTTTAGATGTTTCTGTTTTTAATAGATTTATGTACTATATTGTTTTATTATTTATATTGTTGATTGGGAGCCACCAGGAGTTTGATACAAGATGGGCATCTATTCAAAACTTTTAAATTAAATAAATAAAATAAACAGTGTCACACAGCAAAATATCCCCAGAGAAAAAGTTTCATCTGAGAAGCAAACTCTGATGCCAGTTCTGACAGTTCCTGGCTCATTCAAGGGGTGAAGCTTGCCATGGTATTTGCAAAGAACCACATTTCCCCCTTGAAATATCACTCTGTAACACAAGTGCCAAAAAACACTGATGCTGACAAAAATGAACAATGATATGTTCTTCAGGAAAAACTTTTTAAATCCGGGGTTTTTATGATCACTCAACTCATTTTATTCCAACGTTTTCAAAAGAATAAAACTGTGGGCAATTTTGTTACCAAGAAGGGATATGAATCTTATCATAGTTGCCATGGACTGAAAGGAGAAGCCCTACTAGAGAATCTAAAGATCCCTATTGCTCAGCATGCATTTTCTAAAAAGTAACTGACCCAAACTTTTGGAGATACTCAAAATGAATATAAACTTCTAAGACCTTATACTCTGACATCTTATCTAGGTGTCATATGCATTCCGTCCCTGAAGTGGTCATATCACATAGATATGAGGACTAATAGTCATCATTGGATCTTCAGCATACCGTATATATTTTGCTCATTCATTCATGCCAGCTTCTGAAATTATATCATTACATCTTAAGATACTGAATTATTTACATTAGGAGTCCCCAACTGCAGGGCTGCGGCCTGCTACCAGCTGTGTCCTATTGGAAGCCAGGCTGTTGAAGTAGTAGGTGAACATGCAAAGTTTCATTTTGCATGCGAAAGCATTCTCCCCCTGCCGCCAAAACCACCAAAGCTGCTGGTCCATTGAACCAAAAAGGTTGCGGACCCCTGCTTTACATGCACCTTCTCAAATATGACAGCCTTCAGGTGTGCTGAAACCGCAACCTACAGAATGTACCAGCCAATTTCTATATTCAGGGAGTTTCACTCAAGCACATATGGGATCAGATGATGAAGGTACCGGTAGCAGTAAACCAACTGTGCTGAATAGCATTTTCATTTAACTGCTCTGAATCTTTTACCATTTGAGAAGTGAGATTTTACTTATCAATTTCATTGGCTGAATCCTATTCTCAATATTATTGGGGGGGCGGGAGAGAGGAAGGGAAAATAATTGTTTTCTCTATATCTAGAATAAGCATATAAACTCTATCACCATGTTTTCTGTTAGTCAATTTTCCACTGAAAGTCCTAACCGTATTAACCATTGTTTATACAACACGAGTTTCACCTCTGCACTGGCATGAGGAGACAATATGGGCTGTGGCTTCATTTATAAAACGATGTTCCACTGAAATATAGTTGCTATGTGAGGTCAGCAGCCTCTAAATTTGACATATAAATTAAACTAATTAAATTCAATTAATAAATATGTAAGATGAGCCCATGGAGTATCAAGTTTATTTAATTACAAGTAGCTTTAAATGAATGAAAATTCTTTGGGGTCACTTTCTAACCAGTAACTATGATTGGTTCTAATTACTTGATTTTACCATTCTTACTAAATCCTGTTTAATAGAAAGATGAACTATAATTATACTAATGTAATGTTTTAAACATGCATTCTAATATAGTGTGTTGGAAGATACTTTGAGAAAGCTGAACTCTAAAAACATAGTTAAATACCTTTAAATAAATAAGCAAGTAAGTACATAAATAAATCATTGGTTTGGTTACGCATCTCAGATTCCTCCCAAGTGCTACAATATCCTATTGACCTGGGGCAATTACAATTGTATACATTATTCTAAGTGCACCTAAACTGGCCTGAATAAATTGCTTTTAACACAAGCTTAGCTGCTTTGCTGCTTATGTTTGTGCTTATTATAAAACTTTTACAGGGATTATTATTACTTCTGCTTTGTGAACATTTTCAATTTGCTTCTAGTTCTAAATCCTGTTGTACTAAAAGAATCCTACTTCATGACTACTTAAATTTATCCAGGTTCCTTTGTTATGAGGTTTAGAATACTATTAAATTACTGTTCAGTAACACCTCTTTTGCTACCCCTGTAATTTTTTACTCAACCAACTGATCAATCTTTCTTTTAAGAGGTTACCTGCTTCTGATTTACTTAAACTAACTATATTTCAAATCATAATTCTTATTATTATTAGCAACCATTGTTATGTGGAATACTACACACAAGAACTATCTTTTCAAATGTGAAACTGCATTATCTCTTCCCTGGGATTTGCAAAACACAGTCAATGCCTTATTACATTATTAGAGCACCCAAGGGTGAAATGAAACTATTTTCCCCTATTTTAATACGGTTTGGCCAATTTTAAGGATCAAATGAGTAAATATTGGAAACTAAACTGAACAGTTCCATTCACTAAAGGTAAAGGTTTCTCCTGTCAAGTTGTGTTTGATTCTAGGGGGCGATGCTCATCTCCATTTCTTAGCCAAGGGAGCCAGTGTCATCCAAATACACTTCTGTGATCATGTGGCCAGCATGACTATACACTGAGGCACACGGAATGCTCTTACTTTCCCACCAAAGTGGTACTTATTTATCTACTTGCATTTGCATGCTTTCAAACTGCTAGGTGGGCAGGAGCTAAGGCAAGTAATGGGAATTCAACCTGTCATATGGTTCCTTGGTCTCAAACTTAACCTCAACTTTTCAGCTGATAAGCTCAGCATTTTTAACCATTGAGTCATCGCACCTCTCTTCCATCCACTAAAAGGGTACCAAAAGAGTGTTGAGTGACTATATGCAGCCTATAGTTCCTTGCTGTAGACCAGGGGTGTCAAATTCAATTTCATTGAGGGCTGCATCAGGGTTGTGTTTGACCTGTGTGTGTGTGTGTGTGTGTGGCCACAGTGGGCTTGGCCAGGTCAGCGTCACTTGTGTCAGGGTGCCTGTGCTGGCCCGAGTGCTCTGCCAGCAAAAATGGGCTCCTGAGCTCCATTTTCAGCTGTGACAGACTCCTGCAACCCTCTGCCAGTGAAAATGGAGCTCAGGAGAGCAACTTGCAATCCTCCTAAGCTCCATTTTTGCTGACAGAGGCCCTACAGGCCAGTCCTTCATTGTTTCCAGGGCGGCCCTTCGGGTCGCATCTGGCCTGCAGGCCTTGAGTTTGACACCCCTGCTGTAGACTTAACCGTCCTCCTATATTTCTTTTCAGAGAGCTTTTATTTTATTTTTATTATTATTTGGAACATATTCTATTTTGTAGGAAAATAATGGTTAACCAAGCTGGTGGTCTAGGACCTAACCATAGTCACATGCTTTTGGATTTGGTGAAATCTTATTATATTTCAGATATTTTAAAAAAATGTTTGTGAATAACTTTTAAGAAGTAACCTCTAATAATACCCTTGACTTTCATATTTTTACCATTTTAGTGAAGTTTTATCTTTTGAACTCAGATATACCTTCATTATATTTATAAATTACATTTGATAGCACTTTTACCCATCTATTATTAAATAATGCAATCAGCAACAAAATAAATTATTTACAACATTCCCTTGATTTCTTGGAGGAACAAACATTTTTATATGTTCATTAAGAACTGTTAGCAAAGTGTAATAATCAAAGAAAAAAATAGTGGTTATACAATAAAAAAAATCCCTACATATATTACATGGGTTAAAGTACATATGAACATATGGGGGAGGGAGAAATAAAGAAAAATAAAATATGAAAAAATATAATTATTAATGTTAAATAAATTGATTTAAAAGGTAATTCTGTGATAAATTTAGAAGTTCAATAAAAGGAGTAACATCTACTTTTGAAAGGAAAAATTAAAAAATGGGTCACTAGTCAAATTTAGAGGAACCGTAGAAAATGTCATTAATGAAATAACGTTTCTTTCATATAAATTGTAACTGTAGATATTTATACAGTACCTGTGTGAATGATTTGAAGCATTTTTTATCCCCTAATTTAGGCACTAGATACCAAAATCTTGAAAGTACACAATAGGGTTTTAGAAGAACTATTCATACTTATGATTTGAATAAATTGGTCAGTAATGTTTTACAATATTTAAGCATCAGAAAAGGGAGAATAAAGAATTGCTGGGTAATCTTTGTGCATTAAAATACTTAAACGGGTTTAGAAATTCAACAGTCTGGATTCAAAGAACTAAAAGAATTCCAATGATAGGTCAAATATATGTGGCTTACATCGTTATCCAAAAAGCAGAGACAGGGGAATGCAGCAGAAACCTCTTACAATTCTATGTTTTGGCTGGGAAGATTAAGGTGTGTTGCTGGATTGTTACTGGAACTACCCAAAGATAAAGTTTTAGAGATGTAATAACCTTTGTAACTGTAATGTTAGCCTACAAAATTAGAAAAGATATACGTAAATAACTAAAACAAGATCAATGTAGGAAGTAAATATTAAAGAGATGTTTAGATGAATGCCCCAGGATAGGGGTCCCAACCTTCACAAGTGAATCCCCATCTCCGGGATGCAAGCAGCATGTGAAACTATGCCCCTTCCAGTCCCTGATAAAACTCTCTCCACCAAACCGGTCCCTGGTGCCCAAAAGGTTGTGGGTCGGAGATGTTAAAATTGTTTAGGCTACGAACTGGATAGCAAATATAATACCAAATTCGATAGAATGGTTTGTCAGACCACCAATATGGAACAATTTGATTTATACACAGCAAGTTAGGGAGACAGGCAAAGAATGCAATTTTTCAGTCCAAAATGATACAGTACTAAAAGAGGAAATTTGGACATATTTCAGCGCAATTTACACTTTTCATGATAGCTTCCATATTTCCTAATTGAATGAGTGGATCTTGCTAAAACAGCTAACAGGGCTACAATATTATTTTTGTTTTACTATTTAAAAATAATGCAAAAATAGGAACTTTTCATTTTCATTAGAAATGAAATGATTTCATGAGCAATGTTTGTTCTTTTTATTTATTGGACTCATTACCTATTAAAGGCATAAATCAACACTACTCCAAATGATTATTTTAAATTATCAAAACGGAACAAAATCTATATTAACTTCTTGGTCTCCATGTAACTGTATTTTGCAATTACTGCTTCTCTCTGTCTCCTCCCTGCGCCTCCCTGTTTTTGGCAAGAACAAATGTTGTTTTATTGTTTATGTAGATTTGAAAATATTTTCTAATTTTTTGTTTCAATAAGGAAGTATCAATTCCTTATTCTGTTTAAGCCAGATTTTTCCACAAACCATGCATTAAAGAGAAATACATCTTTAGAATTCTGCCCCAATTTGCATCTAAACATCTGTCAAAGACTTTTTAAAATGTCATTACTGCAGATGTCCATCCCAAACTCTGTTATTTTCTTGACCTCATGGTATCAGCACGGATGTTAAAGCATGAGCCAATTCTTGAAATAGAAAGTGACTGCAAACAAAAGCTAAACCAGCCATAATTGGCACCACTATGTTACCTCCAAACTGCCCCAGCTCACACATGATTAGACTTTTAAGTCTCTGTTAATCCTATTTAAGTAAGTGGCTTACATAACTGCCAGGTTACACTAGGGTAATGGTTTGATATGCAGTCAACTAATGATCCTCAAAAATATTTTTTTTTTTAGCAGAAGATAAAAATGCAAATAACATTCACTCTACACATTGAAGACAGTATTCACATGACTGGCAACAAAACAGCACTGATATTTTGGAATGATTCAAGAACAACTGCTTATTCTCTTTCCCTTCCTTAGAATCACCTATTATCCACTCTTTTCACTGTAGAAAATATGTCATGAATATCCTGGAACCTGTTTTTCCACAGCAGAGAAAATCAAGATGGACTGGGAAACTTGCCAAATTGGGAGTCTTTCTGCTGCAATTCTCTAGCGCAGGGGTTTCAAACTCATGTCATCATGTGACATATCCAACTTTTTCCTCCTTCACTAAACTGGGCATGGGCGTGGTCAGCACGTGATCCATCGGGCCTGCTAGCCGTAAGTTTGACAGCCCTGCTCTAGTGGCTCCACCTGTTAAATCTTCTTTGGTTGGAGTAAGATGCTGTAAACACTGGAAAAAGTAACATATCAAAACATGAATTGTGGATCCATGGTTCTGGCCAGGCCATAGTTTCCAATATATATTTCTCTTCAGGAGTCCTGTCTAGGTTGGCCACAGCAAGCTGTACATCCTTGAAAAGGAGCAGGATGACTAGATGACTAATTCTGACTACTTTTATTCTCTCTAGAAAAGAAGAGATTGTGAAATTGCTCACATGCACTCCAGGCAGCTGCTCCTTGCAAGTAGACTGCAGGAATCAAGGTTTTTGCTGTTAAATCATGAATGGAATGGCTAGGAATTGAAGGAGTTTCATCAAGCAGTGAGGGTGGCCTACATGGACAAAAAGCTCAGTTGAGCCTCATCTCTTAATAGCTTTTAAACTGCTTTTCAATTATTAAAAACCTTTGACTCCACAAGTTTTACAACTTACACTGAATGACTTTCTGTCAATCCTTGGAAAAAGAAGTTTAAAGTAAACAGGAAATAAACAATTAGAATTTTGACTTTTGAAAGTTATAAATGGATAAGGTCCTGAGGGATTTAAAATAATCTTAAAATTAGTTATAAAAAAATCTTCCCTAGAAAAATGCAATGGTTTAAAAATGGTAAAATAGGATTTTGAAAGGTTGGACATTTGAGGGAACAAGATAGAACTAAGGATTATAATTAAAGGAGAAACACACTTAAATTCAACTCACTAATATAAGAATGCAGCAAAATATTCTAACTTTGGAAGAATTCAAAGATATTTGAGAAAAATGGATTTAGAAGTTAATCTTAAGATTGTTTGTTATCATGAAAATATTGAATTTAAAAGAGGCTTGTCCATGTGATCGCGATGGTCGGACAGGACTTTGCGACTAATAACAACAATAGGTTTTACTGGATAAAACTGAGACTGAATGTGGATTTTAAAATAACAAGTTATAAGAATGATATTATACTGGATATATAAATAAAAATGCCATATATCTTAATAATTAAAAGGGATATACGAATAAAAAACAGAGGAACGATGTGGATAATGTTCTTATTTGGGATTGATAAAAGAGATTTCTTAAAGTTTTGAACAGTTTTCTGAGAAGAGACAAACAGAAAAATGAAGTCTAGCTCTGGGACATTATTTAAGGATTGCTAAAATCAAAAGGAAGGAATGTAAAATTGCTTTATTTACTTAAACTTAAATATATATGTTGTTGTTTCTGATAATCTTTAAAGAATTTTTACTGACCAAGACCAAATGACAAGACTTTAGATATTTAGAAAAATATTTTGTTTTTGTATTTTTAGAGAAAATGATTTATTTTTAAGAGAAAATGTTTACTGTGTTAAAGTAAAGGGAAGGAATATAAATTTTGAATAAGGTTAAATATAAGCTAAAATATTATAAAATATGCTTTCTGGTAACTGTCAATGGACTTTTGCTAACTAGGGCTGAATGACAGGGCTTTGTTTATAGATAAAACATGTGATAAGGGGAACAAGAGATCTTTTGTTGTATTCCCAAAGATGATGATCAGTTACTGAAATTGTTTCTACCTGTGATGAAGGGGGAAGTCCTTTCGTTATATATTTTGTTTTTTTTTTAGTATATTTTTATTTTTTCTCCATTTTTCTTTTTACTTCTTTTCCACACTTTCTACAGTATATCACTTATTTCATTCCTTTATACTTTTCTTATTTTGTATTAGTCTTTTGTCTTCGTAATGGAAAATTGTAAAAGAAACAATCCTGTTTAAGGCAGACACAGCAGAACTAAACAAATACCAGAATGACAGCTGTTAGCACAAAATGGATTGCAGCAATTATGAGAGACGGTTGGAGGGGGAAAAAGTGAATTAAAGGGTATGGGTTACAGTGAACATACAATCATTTTATGTATGAACTACATCATGGGATGGAGAACTTGGGGCGGTTCCGTCTTTTTGGTCCCCTTCTGGCAGACCTATATATGGGAATAAGCATATGAAGGGGTGGGATTCTTCCGGTTCAGATAAACGCCTAGCTATGATGGTCAGCTGGCTCCAAACCGGTTTGATCCGACAATCATTTGGGCCTACCTGCTCCTGTGCTATACTCACCTATCTGTTCAACTGATTTGCATAGCAGAGCGGATTGCCACACCTCAGCTGTTTTACTTCCCTGAAGTAACATTGAAGGTAAATAATTGCAATAGCTGTGCACGTGTGCACACCAAGTGTGTGATTAGCGAACCGGTTTTTACACCAGGAGAATCCTCCCCCGCCCCCCGTGCATATGCAAAGAAGAGGAAGCAGAAAAAGGAATATCCAAATGTGATCTTATCCTTGTACCAAAATCGAGAGATCTTTGTCTCTAAAAGTATGCTATCAAACCCCTCTATCATGTTAACAGTAATATCTTTTATTCTGTTTATTGGAAATAAATTTGTCCTAAGGCTTAAGGTAGTGATGGAATGAAGGATTTTTCAATGAGATGCAGAGAATGAGAATGAGAGAGAGAGAATGAGAATGCATACTTAAAAGCATAAGATATCATATGCGGAAGGTATCATTCAGCCTAATCATTTAAGAATGACCACATAGGATCATATTCATCATTCTTTCCATGGTTCTGATATTAAGGAGGGATAAATTAATAAAATACATGGATTAAAAACTGCATTGGAGAAAGATATGTTAGGATGAATGTGTGGTTTGTGCCTAACGGAAAATGAAAACATGGCTTGAGGGAGATATATGAAGAAATGACTATGGTGCAAATAAGAAGTAGTAGTATGAAGACAGAGGTTTTAACTATCCACTTTTAACTATCCACTTCCACTTCCAAAAGATGATTCTTGGAAAAAATGCATTAATGCCTTCTTTGCTAAATTTAATATTATTACATTTAACTAAAGTCATGGTTTTAAGCTTTGCAGAATTTATGCAGATCATATGACCTGAAATATGTGAACTTGGACATTTGGACATTAGGCTCAGACTGTTTGTTGTCTGTGCATAATGCAGTTGTGAGTTTGACCACTGTCATCATCTTCTTTACTTTTCTCCCCATATAGAAGTTTCTGCACATCAAAGCTTCACAACTACAGGGCTTCGCAAGTACAAGAGCAATCATGTGCTCAACATGTGTTAAATTAAAGGCAGTTGCTAGTAATAATACTGCCAAAGGACCAAATAATGTACACCAGTAGCAGCCTCCAGGATTTAGAAACTCTGATACTGATAGCAATAATCAGTTCCCCAGATGGCAGAAGAAGCCTTGGGATGTTGTCAGTACATCTGATATTTTACTACAATAACCAAAACCGCAAAACACTGGTGATTTGCAGAGAGTTGTGGAAGCACAACTCTTGAATGATTAATAGTGTGTGCATCTCCCTGAAGGTTTTTATCCAAAACTATTATTTTGTAGAAAGAAATCTGAAACAAAACACAACTGAAGCTAGAGGTGAAAGCTTTCCAATGGAGGGAAATAAATCTCTGTCCAGTCTGGTAATCACCTGCCTAAAGCTGATAATGACTACAAGGACCTAAAAACCTGAGAACAGAGAATACCCACACTACACTGAACATGTTGCTCTGGAAGGGGATTAAACATATAATCAGAGCACAGAGGATGCTGACTGCACATTATAGTTCTGGCAGCCCAGTCCTGAAGGGCTCCTTCAGTTGCAGGCAGGGATTCTTGCAACTCCAGTTAAACTAATACCCAGGGCACCGTGAATGAGACAGAGCCACGTGGCAATTCCCGAATTAGTGCTAAAACATAATTAACTCTACCAGAGCCAGAGTCTATGTCTAGGACAAGAAATGCAGAATGGCTCTGAAAGGTCCAGCTGGTCCAGGAAAGGGATTCTTGGTAATTCCACTGTCTCTAGAATAAGTCTATCTGGAATGCTGAATATGGCTATATCTTAGACTTGCTTCAAAAATAAGTCTCTCTCTCTCTCTCTCTGTTTTGTACACTGGTTTTGGGACAACCTCATCTAATTTGATGAGTAAACACTTCTGCAGTGCCCTGCAGGAAAAAGTCATCAATCCTACTTGTTAATCAATAAATTACAATCTCTGAAATTTATACATGCAAATTAAAGTGACTATACCTAAAACAAATTAGAGCTTATGAAGTGCTTAAAATGCCAATTTAGCAAATTCAGCTCCTCATTCTTTCAAGCAGATGTCTAAAGAGATCTCTGACCTGATCTGAGTGATTAAGTAAAGACTCAGCATAGCTTTGTTAGCTTTAGGCTATCACAGGTCTCACTGTTGTTTTTTCAGCACTGTAAATGGTCATAATTGCAGCATGAATGGATCATCAAGCATACATATATACATGTATACTGTATGCATTTATGTATATGTGTGTACACACAGTATAAAGAATAATCAGATTACACCAAAAATCTTTGCCTGTATATCCTTTCCATATGTACCTGTACCTTCTGGAGCAGGGGTGCCAAATTCAAGGCCCAGGGTGGGATCCAGCCTCCATGGTGCCTGGTAGGATGCCTCTGCCAGTGAAAATGGGGCCGGGGGGCACATGCAGTCCACCCGAGCTCCATTTTCATTGGCAGAGAGCTACAGGAGGCTGTCGCAACTGAAAACGGAACTCAGGACCCCATTTTCACTGGCAGAACGCTCGGGCCACTACAGGAGCCCCCAATACGAGTGATGTCAAGCTGGTCACACCCACCCCAGCACAACCTTGATGTGGTCCTCAATGAAATTTAGACAACCCTGTTCTGAAGTGATCACATCTGGTCTTTCAGGCAACCTCCAGATATAAAATGTAATTAAACATAATACGCAAACTAAACCTTTGATATTTCTGGGCATCTTCCAAATTCACAGAAGCTTGACAACAAAAAATGAAGTAACGACCAGTTACCAATTTTTAATAAGCATTTGTTAAATTAATTGATACATTTAAGTTAGGAGGATGCCAGCCCTCAAGATACACAAAACCAAGAAACAGACATGGCAGACATTCAAGGAACGCTCTTTATTTTTAGTGGAGTAAAATAGTTTGAGGGGACCTGCTCTGACACTGGAGCCTCCATCTTGGGGTCAAGCCCACTGCTGGGGAAATCAAAACTAGAACAAGATTCTCTGGACAAAATGATTTCCGTGAGAAAATGGAAAAAGACTTGCTATATGAACATCCTGTGTCGTACAGAGTCCTGGACATCAACAGCACCTGATGAGTTCCAACTGACTCTCTGAATAATTGTCTTCTTCCATCTGGCCACTGTGGCTATCCCTTTGGCTGGTGGGAAAAATATCCCCCTCCCCCTTTTTTGGTTGAATTCAAGACTTTCCATAAGAGTCCTAGTCCCAACAGAGAAACTGCTATGAACAATTCTGAGCAAACTCCATAGGCAGGAGATGAAAGAAAGTGAGCCGATTTAGCAAAAAAACAAAAACAAAACACCACCCCACTCATAATTGTAATTAGAAAGCAACACCTAAAAATCCTCCAATTAGAACTGTAATGTGGGCCAGCAAGGAACAGAAACAAGAAAGGGGTAGCAGTGGCCAGTTTTGGAGGATACAAGGCCTTCCGTATTTAATGTCATGATATCTGCTCAGGTACTCCATCCCTGCATGCTGGACAACACAGCTGCTGCTAACAACAGCAGCAAAGGAGCAACCTTGTGTGAGAGCAGGGACTCTCCTGAACTTGTAATAGGTACCCAGCCAAGTCAGCAGATCTTACAATGTAATCTAGGATCAAAGGAAAGAACATCAACAGGACTATGTAGATCAGTGAAAAACACTGATGTAGATCAACCAGGACCTGAAAAACACATTAAAAAAATCATAATTGTCATCTCGTGACAATTATGTGAAAGTTGTCTGATTCACACTGCTGTTGCTTTAGTTCTGAAAAGGAAAAATGCAGAAATTAAAGGGTTAATCAATCGATCTATACAGGCACCCTTCTCCTTGGCACAGGTAATTGTGTCATGTATATATGCATTTGTTAACAATGAAAGACCTATTTAAACCTCTATTTGCTGCACACTCTGGTGTTTCTATATTTAAGATTCCACTATCAAAAGATGGACTCAACCCACGCAAAGGAACATTATGTGCAAAGTGGCTTCAAATGGGAAAACTCTTAGGGCATTCTGGAGTACCCACGCAGTAATAAATTACTTACCTAGGACACAACACATCAAACATGTTTATTTGTCACACTGCCTATTTTGCTCTGTGTCATGATACAGAGTGGGATGTTACAGCTGGTTATTAATAGTTTAATTAAGACATCAGCTTCTCATCTAGCAGTAATAAATAGTACAGTGTCTAATTTACAAATGTACACAAATCAAACCTCTTGACACCCTCTTAAAATAAATATCAGAGTGTCCATTTGATAGCCAAGAACAGAAGTAATTGAACGGCTTGTTATAGAAGATGTGAACTAAAAACAGCTCCTGTTGTCAAACTCAGAATCACACTTTAGTTGTTTATAATGCAAGCACAGACAGTTTCCAGTGTTGACACAAAGCTGAGCCAGACAATGAAAAAACAGAAACTTTCATTTCTAAGGAAATCTCCTGAAGTGTGCAGAATTTCACAATGCTCACATAATAGATGTAAAGCTGTTTCCCTTAGCCTCAGGGAAAAGAAGGGGGGATGGGAGAGACTGATAGGTGCTCTGTATACTGAGAGTAATGAATTAAGGTAAGTGCTGATCTAGTGTCTGCAGCTTTGCAGTATAGTTAGCTTCTCCACTAAAACTGCAAAGAAAGCAGAGGCTGGGTGGGATGGGAGTAGGGAGTAGAAGCTAAGGCAGAGATGGTATTCAGCAGGTTCTGACTAGTTCTGGAGAACCGGTAGCGGAAATTTTGAGTAGTTCAGAGAACCGGCAAATCCCACCTCTGACTGGAGATTTTACAATATCCTTCCTCTGCCATACCCACCAAGCCACGCCCACAGAACCAGTAGTAAAAAAAATTTGAACCCCACCACTGGGCTAAGGTCTCTATTATTTTTACCCAGGCATTGCAGTACAGATTTCAATCATTTTAAATCGGGAATTTCTCCCAGTGTTTGAAAAATCCAGCCTCCTGAGAGTCAAAGGAGTTTTGCAGAATCTACTATGGTGTCTGTCATGCACAGAGGCAAGTTGATCCTTAAGGTTTCTTCTCAATCACTTTTCAATCACTTTGTCCAATATCTCTGGGATGTTTCACATTCTTTTTTCTTTTTTCTTTTTTGGGGGGTAAATACATTTTACTTCCCCTTCAAGAAACAGAAAAGCTGTATGAAAATCTTAGCTATTTCACTCCGATACCTGATATTTAATAGGTTGCAATCAGCAACATAACCACATTGGGTCAACTGATTCCCACTGATATTGCTGTCCTTGCTTTGATTGTATTCTGTAGTTTGTGCCAGAGAAAAACAATAAGTTACACATTAAAAGAAAAGGTAAGAAAGGTGGTGCTTGGTGCTACAGTGCTTCTATCGTACACTTTGGAAAGGGATGAATCTCCTGGTTAACAGCAGATTGGCTCAATACATGATCCCTTCCAGCACTGTAATACTAACAACTGGAGTCATAGAGCAAGCAAGCACCAGTAAAAGTAACAAGAGTACTCTGATGTTCAAGGGCTTCAGAGACACCTTTTGTAATAAAGCTCTTGAGCCAGGAGGACTACAGAATTAGGATCAGGGGACTTCCGGCTTGTGACGCTTCGGTGCAGGCAGGAATCTGCAGCTGTGCACGGTCCCTGCCTGTGTTCACTGCCTGAGTGCCCCGAGCCATTTGGCTTCGGGGCTAAGCCACCTTTGTAGAAGGTGGTGAAGACTGGGGGGTTCTGGCAGGGACGAGAGACATCGCATCTCTCTTCCCTAGCCGGCTAAATCTCCCTCTCCGAAGGCAGCTGAGCGGTGGTCTGTAATGGCCGCCACATAGAAGAGCTCAGCCGGAAAAAGAAAGTGCTGGAGGAGCTTGTGAAGAAGTGAAAGTGATCTTTGCTGACTGGGACAAAGGAACAGTGAAAGTATCCTGGTATTTAACACCTATTAAAGACACATTGTTCCCAGACTGAGTAAGCAGCGAATGGATATTAAAGGGAAAACTTTTTTTCTTTTCACTCTCCTTCCAAACGGAACAGCTTTGAGAGAAATTGGAAAACCTGCATTGAAGGTATGCTAAATGCTAAAGACTATGCTAATGTCAAAGGGATATGGATTTCTAAATATTTAAAGAAAAATTTTTCTTTTGCTGTGAGTGGGAAGGGAGAGGAAAAAAATTGAAGTAGAAGTTGAAAATAAGGAGCAGACTGCCTAGAATTTTAAAGAGCCATTTGAACATTAATAAGACTTCAAAAAGACATATTTTAATTGGAATTTTGTGATTTAATAGCAACCCCAGAAAAAGAAATGGAAGAAGGGAAAAAGTGCTAAAAGAAATAGTCTATCTGGATTGTTTGGTGACTTTGGATCTTTGGGGAAATTTTTTTCTTTGTTTAAAAACACTTGGGTGGTTGTTTTGGGAAAATTTTTTCCCTCTTTATAATGGCATCATCCTTGGATGAATCTAAAACTGAATATCCAAAATATAAAAAGGAAGAACAAGACTGGAAAGATACTTTGGACATTCTTTTTCAATCTCTAGAAATGGCGGTGCATTCTTATGGAGAATTGATTGCGCAGCAGGATAATTGGGACAAAGAAGAAACTATCTTTGATGAACATGTGATCCTATTTGGGGAGAAGAAGAAAGAGGAAAAGGGGATTTTAAAATCTAAAAAAACAACCAAAAAAGATAAAAATGAGTTGAAAGGTGGATATAAGGTTAGAAAACAACAGGAAGGGGGAAAGCAGAAGAAAAAAAGGGAGGTGGAGAGACAAAGGGGTAAAAAGGGTAAGGAAAAGAATAAGCAAGGGAGAAAGGAAGGGGTGAGAAGTCTCAATGATGGGAAGCAAGATTTAAAGAAACAAAATTTATTTAGAGACAATGGGTAAATCTGATTGAAAAAGAGATTCTGTAAGGTACATAAGATTGTGTTATTATAGGCATTTTTAGAATAAAATATTTAAGATATAAATGAGTATTAATATGTATGATTAAAATGGTTTTGACAGGGGTACTAGCTATATTATATATTTATAAATTTGTTTCTTTGTTATTGTTGTTCTTTCTTTTTTTTTTTCTCTCTCTATATAATATATTGTGTAACTTTAGGATGTGCTAAACAGAATCCCAATACAAGTTATGTGTGATATTAAGTATTATTAGGTTAGGGGAAAGAGTTAAAGGCGTCATACTCCAATTAGTGTACAGGAGAGGTTTTGTTTAAAGAGAAAAAATGAATGGATAGTTGAGAACAGACAAAGAATGATAAGTATTATGACTTGAACTGAGATGAGATAAGTAGAATAAAACTAAGAGAGTTAAAAAAAGGAAGAAGCTATATAGAAAATGGAAAATGGTAATAAGATATGGAATGATATATAAAAGGAACATGATTTTTGAAGTGGTGTCTGTACGATGAGTTTTAACTCGGGATCAAGCAACTTTCAGAAAAGATGTTTTATGTTTTTATGTTTTATGTCTTGTTTGTTTTTGGATTGGAAGAGAATAATGAAAATGTATAAGACAGATGGATATAAAAAATGTATACAATCTAAAGTTAAAGAGATATAATTTGAATAAATAGAAGGAAAGGAAGTAATAAAGAGAAGTTCGGGATAAGATATGAAGATGAACAGATAAGGTAAATATATATATTAAATTGTGTTTGTATGGAAATGTGATAACTTGGAATAATTCTGTCTTTAAATAAGATGTATTGGTTTTTTAAGAAAAAGATTTCTTAGGTCATTATATTTTATGTTTTGTTTGTTTGTGTATTGTTTTGTAAACTCAATAAAATTTGTTTAAAAAAAAAAAGAATTAGGATCAGCCAGTGGCAAGGCAGAACTTCAGGTCAATGTGATCAATTCAATTAATCTGAAGTCTCAGCGCCACATTGCTATCATGTGACTTTTAAAAAAAAATTATTCATTTTTAAAACAAACATGAACAAAAAAAAACATAAAAACATCAAGCCATCTTCCATATATATATGTGCTGGTTGGTTTACAAATTGTTTTGTGCTTCCATTTCGTAGTCTTCAATTACAATTGCATTGTATATACTCTCGTACTTTCAATCATATATTAAATACATTAATATCATTATTAATCAATCATTTGACTATACTTTTATTCATTCATATTTAACGAAATAATCATATTTTACTTAATTTGTTTTATAACGGTTCATATTATCACCCCAAATCTATCCTAAAATCATTTTGTAGATATAAGAAAAGAATACATCTTTACATATTTATTATTTTCTAAGAATCTACATATTTCATTACTATATTTTATTGTCTAACCATTGATAGAATAGATCCCAAATTTTATAAAATTGTTTATCATCTTGTTCTCTAATTTCAAATGTCAATCTATTCATTTCAGCATATTCCAATATTTTCTTAATGATTTCCTCCTTTGATGGTGTTTTCTCATTTTTCCAGTTTTTAGCAAATACAATCTTAGCCGCTGTTAATAAATTTACAATCAGATATTTCAAGTCTTTACTATATATTTCAGGTAAAATTCCCAATAAAAATATTTCTGGTTTCAAATTTATATGCTTTTTTGTCATTTTTTCTAACCACGTGTGGATTTTAGTCCAATATTTTTTTAGCATCCGCACATGTCCACCAAATATAGTAATATGAGCCAGGTGACTGATGACATTTCCAACATTTTTCGGATTTATTCTTGAACATTCTTACTATTCTTGTCAGGGGAAAATGCCACCTGTAAAACATCTTATACCAATTTTCTTTATATGCTGTTGACATTGTCATTTTATAATTTTGAGACCACAGTTTTTGCCATTTCTCTAGATCAATCCCATATCCAAAATTCTTCCCCCAAGCAATCATAGTTTCTTTAACTTGTTCTTCTTCTAGTTAATTTCTAATAAATATCCATACAATTTTTTAATCACCTTTTCATCAGTACCTGTCAAAATCTTATCTGTCAGTCAATTTATCATAGAAACCTTCTGTTTTAGAATCTTTATCATACCTTGAATGTATTTGCACATATGAAAACCAATTCATTTTTATACCTTTTTCCTCTATTTTTTTCATAGATTTAAGTTCACTCTTTTCATTCAATATTTCACCATATCTAACTGTTTGTTCCTTTTTATATATTATAGGATAAGAAAATGTAGTCGATAACCAGACTGGAATTTTCAAATAACATTATCTTTTAATCTTCTCCTGTATATAATGATTTCTAAAGTACCCCTGTGTTTTAGTTCCTTTATACCATAAAAAAGCATGCCACCCCAACAACAGGTCATGTCCTTCTAATGTCAACAATCTAGTATTTCTTAATATTATCTATTCCTTAACCCACATCAAATTTGTAGCTTGGTAATACAACTCCCAATAAGGCAAACCAAATCCTCCTCTTATTCTAGCATCTTGCAAAAGTTTTAACTATATTCTCGCTTTCTTACCTTGCCATATATATTTCAACACAATTTTATTTAAATCTTCAAAGTAATCTTTTTCAAGCCTAACTGGAATTGTTTGGAACAAATATAAAATTCTGGGTAATATATTCATCTTGATTGTTGATATTCTCCCTACTAATGACAGTTGTAAATTTTCCCATTTCGCCAGATCTAGCGCTATCTGCTGCTTAAGTTTGATATAATTATTCTCTTTCGTATACTGCATCTTGCTGTCAAATATATCCCCAAGTACTTGATCTTATTCATGACCTGGAGTTTCAATAGATCTGCCAGTTCTTCCTTTTGTCTTGACAACATATTCTTTCTCAAGATCTTTGTCTTATCTTTATTTATTTTGAATCTTCAAAGTAGTTCTGTTTAGCACCTCTAATTTTCTGTGCTAGTTCTTCTTTTTCTATTAGACCCATTTTTAACTTAATGTTCTTTTTCCGTGGCATTTTCTGTAACTCTTTTTCAAGTCCTTTATACTCATCCTTTAATGCCTTAGAGGCTAATTTTTTCATGGTGTTTCTTTTCCTTGTATAGTCTATTATCAAGCCTCTGGAATATGCCTTCATTGTATCCCATACGTTCTGGATTGATGTATCTTATTTTTTGTTTTCTTTAAAGAAAAAAGCCAGCTCTTTCTCCATCCACTGTGTGAAGTCTTTTTCCTTTAAAATAGTATTATTTAATGTCCATCCATCTTCTTTTTTGCCCTTTCCATTTAATTGTCATTGGATTGTGATCTGCCCAAGTACTTGTTTCAATATTTATTTCTTGAATATTAGTCAACAATTCTGTTGACATCCATATCATATCTATTCTGGACCATGATAAATGTCTATTTGAGTAGAAGGTGTATTGTTTAGTTTTAGCATTTCTTTCTCTCCATGTATCTTTTAAGTTTATTTCATCTATCATTTTAAAAAAAGATTTAGGGAGGGTCTTTCTGTTTTGCTTTATTGTTTTCTATGCTGTATAGTCCAGTTTATTGTCTACAATTCCATTAAAATCTCCCATCATAACTATATTAGCATAGTCCAGTTCAATTATTTTCACATGTAATTTTTTATAAAATTCTTCTTGTCATTCGGGGCATAGATTGCAATCAGGAGGGTTTTTGTATTATTGTCCATTATTTCCACCATTAGTATTCTTCCGTCGTCGTCAGTATAAATCAATTTTGCTGGGATAATATCTTTAATGTATAAAACCACTCCTCTTTTCTTGCATTGTGTCAAAGAAGTAAATATTTTCCCTAATTTTGGCTGTATCAACAATTGTTCATATTGCTTTTTAATATGTACTTCTTGTAGGAAGATTATATAAAATTTTAATTTCTCTAATTTATGGAAGGTTTTCCTTCTTTTAACAGCTGAGTTAAGTCCATTTATATTAATTGTAATCAATTTTTTCTCTTCCATGGTTATATTTTGTAGTTAGGTTTAATAGCTCTCGTAGATCTTGGTTCACGTTGTTCTTTGCCTTCCTCCTTTCCACCTATTGCACCTTCCTCTTTTTCAGTCATCATTTGGCAGTCCTCTTGGAATTCAATTAGTGAAATTTCTTCTTCTGCCTCTTCCTCTTTCCCTCTAAAAAATTCTGTGTAAAATGATGCAGCTTTCTCAATTGAGTCAATTCTATGTCTCTGTTCTTGCCATGTGAACGTTGAACCTTCTGGAATCAGCCATCTATAATTCACCTCTTTTTAAAGTAGCATTTTGGTCAGGAATCGGTATTCTCTTCTCATCTCTCTCACTCTTCTGGGTACTTGTTTCAAGACCTCAATCTCCTTGTCTTTGTATTTCAATGTTTTTTCTCTTGCCACTTGCAATATTTGCGTTTTAATGGCTTTCTTTGTAAATCTGATGTGAACTTCTCTTGGTAAGCTATTTCTCATTGCATATCTTGTGAAGACTCGATAGACTCATCTATTCCACCCATCATCTTCTCTTCAGTTATTTCCAAAGCTTCAGCCAATATTTCTATCATTATCTCAGCTAGGTTTTGTCCCTTTTCTTCCTCAATGTTTTGGAATCTAAGATAAAATTCTGATCTGTCCAGCTCCCATCTCAGCGTACCACTTTTATCTTGTTCAGCCACAGTTAATCTGTTATCAGTATCTCCAATCTTCTTGTCTCTTTGTTTATCTTCTTCAATTTTTTGGAATCTCTCATCGTACTTCATCATCATTTGTTGGATGTTCTCCACCTTTTCATCGGTTTTCCCTGTTCTTTGTTCTCTGTTCTCTTTTCAATATTCTCTGTTCTTGTTTGAATATTTTGAATTCCTTGCACAATCATCTGCAGGGTCATTTTTTCTTGTTCTTTTTCTTGCTGTAACATTGTCTG
This sequence comes from Pseudonaja textilis, assembly GCF_049901715.1. NCBI lineage: Eukaryota > Metazoa > Chordata > Lepidosauria > Squamata > Elapidae > Pseudonaja > Pseudonaja textilis. The sequence continues at coordinate 78,371,751 of NC_141991.1, forward strand.
TATTGAACGTTGTCCTTCATATGGTGGAGAGGAAGAAGCAGAAGTTGAGGAACCAGGGGCTGTTAATTTCCTACTCATTTCGAGCAATTCAAAATCTTCAGGTTCTTCTAGACCTTAATCCAATTGTGAAATAACCAATTGCAATTCCAAATAAAAATAGTAGGAAAAAAGAAGCCAAATAGTAATAATAATAAAAAAACAAAAAAAAAATTCTTCAGGTTCTTGTATACCTTAATCCAATCAATTGGTTAGATAACAGTAAAAATTCAAAAATGAAGGAAAAGACCATAAACACACACAAAAAAGAAGAAGTGGTAAATCCTTAAAAAAGGCGGAAAAGTGAAAAATAAAAAGCTAAAAAAGAGAAAGGGAAAATTCTTCAGGTTCTTCAACACCTTAATCCAATTAACAGGTCTCAAAGATAAAAGGATGCATAAGAGAGAAAAAAAGGCCAGAAAAATAAACAAAACAAAAAAAAAGAAAAAAGCCAATATGGAAGGTAGATGGAAAAACAAAAATACCGGGGGGAGGGGGGAGGAGAGAGAGAGAAAAAAGACTGCTCCCTTAAAAAGAAAAGGACGAAAATCATTAATACTAAAGCTTTTCCTTTAAAATAAAGAGCAAGCGTAGAAATTTAACTTCCAAAGACAAGAAGAAGAAAAAAGACAAGTTCCAAAGGGCCAGAAATCCAAATAGCTATTACAAAAAGTAAACTGATGAGGAGGGGTAGCGCAGCTTAGAAAAAATAAAAAGAGCACACTGCACTTTGTTTAATTATCCAAGGCTCTTATTAGAATGCTCTTCTTCAGAGACTTATCACCTTTTCTTTTCCTATAAGCTTCAACACCAGACTCCAACTGTTGATAGAAACCCAGAAGAGCACCTGTAATAGAAACCCAGAAGAGCTGGCGTCTTGACGATACGGCATGCGATCTTGGAGGTCTGAGATCGCTGCCGATATCTTTGCTCCTGGATGGTCCTATCGGATCTAAACCGTCCCGAAGAGACGGTGAAAGTAAAGAGCGCATCCTGTCGATCCCAGGGATATCGCAAAGTCCCTGGTAGATCCAGGAGAAGCTCTTTTTGCCAGCGGCAAAGAGGCAGCCATTAAAGCTGCTGAAGTTGGGACAGCTCCGAAACGAAAGAGAACGGAAAGAGAGAGTGTGCCGGTTTGGTGAGAACTTTTTCTTTATTTTAAGATTTGAAAGGACACCCTAAGAAAAAGAAAGAATCTGTAAAAGTTTTGACAGAAGTGACTAAGCGGAGATTTTAAACAGGAATGTCAAAGTAATATTTTTATTTTTTTTCCTCATTGCTGGATTTTTTACACACGATCTTATATTTTGAAACTGGACTGGTTTTTTCTCTTCTTTTATCTCTTCTTTTTCTCCTTTTTGATTTTATATTTTAGGCTAGACTCCCTTTTAGTTTTTTTAATATCTTTTTCTTTTTTTAATTAATTCTTATTATATTTTGCTTGGAAAGGGAGGGGGAAAGTGAAAGCAAAAGAAACTTTGTAAAAATGCCAGCTAGAGGCTTGGAAATATTCTATTTCTCTTTTGACCAGACAAAGCTGAGAAAGAACTGAGACTTCTTTTCAAGGACATTGTCATGTGATGTTTTGTGATTCCCCCCCTTCATGGAGCTGGGGTGGGCGTGGCCTGCATGTGACCCATCTGGTCCGTGGGCGGCCAGTTTAACACCACTGAATTAATTAATCCATCACTGGGTGGACTACTTATTGAGGAAGGTACGGTCCTAGTCCATTCAACCCTGTCATATGAATGTCTTCACATCGTGCCATTGCCCCTTAACTGCTCAGCATATTCCCTCAACGACTCTGCAGTCATCACTCCCTGCTTGGCAACCCTAGCACACACTGAACTGAAAACCTTGTCAGATCATCATATGCCTTCTTTAGGAGCACTGGCTGGGTCTGATGCCAGAGGCCGAACAAATAAATGGAGACGGCTGAATGGCTCCTAAAATTTTTGTTAAAATAGGTATGTTGTGCGTATTAACCTATTCACACACATGGCACCTTGTGACTCTGACATTTGCTGGTACAACATGCTGGCTTCTGTTTTGTCTCACAGTTGGCCTATACTCTACACCCCTGATTTTATATCATTTTTACACCTGTGTACTGTGGTTTCTAGAGTTTGATGGAGAGTTTGTTTTGTACTGACTGTAATTATTATTGCTTTGTAATAAAGCCCTCATTCCACTCTACTAGCCAAGAAATACATGTGTATCCATTCCAGAGTGAATATGGAGGCAGTCTTTGAAATCTATTTGCTTAGATATCTGTGATGCTTAGGCTATCATAGAAACAGAATTCCAGAGGACTGAAGAATATAATTATATTCTTAGCTTTATTGCTTTTCCATTTCCAGGGTTGTATGAAAGAAAGAAAGAAAGAAAGAAAGAAAGAAAGAAAGAAAGAAAGAAAGAAAGAAAGAAAGAAAGAAAGAAAGAAAGAAAGAAAGAGGGAGGGAGGAAGGAAAGGAAAAAAATGCCACCACATTTTTTTTGCTGCCAACAGCTAATATAAGTTCTGTACTAGCTGATTATTTTACACTGTTCGAATGCAGGTGGCAAACTTGGATGTTAGGATGCTTATTGTTCATCTAACAAATCTGGATACTACAAACTCAGCATATACAATCCTACTTTGGTTAAGGACTACAAGCAGATATTTGTTCTAGTGCATACTAGACATGTTTAAACTGTATCAAGAGTTTTCTCAGAAATGATCCTAGAAAGGAGAAAAGATGAAAGTCAAAAACTTCATTACAGAAAAAGCTTGTCAGATTGGCTGGAAATCGAACTGCAGGAAAGCTATCAGGGGAGCACTTAGTGGCAGTTTCAACACTCGGCGCCTAAAACGTAGCATACATTTCACCATGCCAAAAAAAGATGACTATCTATCAACAGCAGGAGGTACAACAGTATTGAATTAAACTTTAATGATGCTATAATTTGAAACTTTTACCAATTCAAGAAAGAACACGGAGAAGGAAGAAAATAACTTAATTAAGACCAGACCTAAACCTAAAGGACCATGATCACTAATAAGTTGATTTCCAGGCAATTGTCCACTTCTTCGGTTCACAGGATGGGCAGAATTCCTACAGAATAATACTGCAGACTGAGAACTCCAGAAAGTTGTTTAGAAGAATGCTGGCAGAAGAACAGCAGAGATATACTTCTAAAGGAAGTGATGGAATCTGTCACTTCTTATGAAACCATACTGACCACTATTTTATTTAAAAGAAAGTTGACCCTGAATTTAAGATGAACTCCATGGAACAAAATGAGGAGGTAGATAGAGAGACGTATCTCTAAACATAGAAAAAGGGGAAAAAAATGTACACACTAAATTTTCCTGGGTATCTGCTCTATCTGAAATCTGCTTTGGAGATTTCTCCCCCTCCCCTTTTGCATATATCAATCACACTTTTGTGCATTTACCAATATCCACACTCTCAAAAAGGATTTGGAACAGCAATCAATAGCCATGTAAAATATACAGAAGCAACCTACAACTAAGGAGAAAGGGTGTTGGTACTACCTGATATGCCCGTTCTCTGTGAGCTGTGAAGAGCATCCAGAAGTGGGAGGTGCTTCAGTCTCTTCTGGAAAGGCTGGGCTTAAAACTTCGGGACGCCCCTCCTCCTCCATGGGACACCTCCTCAGCGTCCCCCAGTTTTGCGAAAATTGAGTGCCAAAGTCCGGAACTCATCACCTAATCTGGATCCCTGATTGGAACGGAACCCCCCCAGACGGAAAGAAATGGGTGGGGCTGGATGCCCTTCTCAGCTCACAGAGAACGGGCGTATCAGGTAAGTACCAATGCCCTTTCTCCTATGAGCTGTTCAGAGCATCCAGAAGTGGGACATACCAAAGCTTGGCCTGTCCTTAGGGTGGGACTCCGTCTGGATCGAAATCCACATCTAAACTCTGTGGACCCTCTGCAGGACTCTTCTGCCAAATGAAGCGTCCGCTGAGGCATAGACATCAATTTTATAATTTCTGACAAAGGGAGATGGTGAAGCCCAAGTTGCCGCTCTGCAAATTTTGTCTATGGAAGCCCGTGTGACCCATGTTGCTGATGTTGCCGCACTCCTTGTTGAGTGGGCTGTAATACCCTTAGGAACTGAGATGGACTGGCATTCGTAACTTTTAGCTATGTTGGCTCTCAACCATCAACCGATGGTCGTCGCCGACACCTTTTGTCCTAAAGTGGATAGGTTGGAGGATAGGAATAGAGCCTCAGATTTTCAAAATGCCGCCATGCGGTCTAGACAGATGCTTAAGGCCCTTCAAACGTCAAGTCGATGCCATTGATGCTCCAGTCTATGAGATGGTTTCGGACAAAAATTTGGAAGCACCAACTCCTGTGCTCTGTGGAAGGCTGAATTTACTTTAGGAGTGAACCATGGATCCAATCGGAGAATCACTCTGTCCGCATGAAACCCGCACAGGTCCTTTCTCATTGACAATGCCGCCAATTCAGAAATCCTCCTTGCTGATGTGATTGCAATTAGGAAAGCCACCTTATATGTCAGGAATTTAAGACTAGTGGTTCTTAAAGGCTCGAACGGGCCAGCTGTAAGTGTGGTTAACACCTTGTTGAGGTCCCAGGTAGGATAGCGGTGAATTACAGGAGGTCGTAAGTTTGTACCACCCTTAAGAAAGCTGCAGACATGTGGATGGTGCGCTATGGAACGGAGGTCACCCCAGGCTATCACCGAAGCTAAAGCTGCCACCTGTCTGCGTAAAGTATTTGGAGATAGGCCCTTGGTCAACTCCTCCTGTAAAAAGTCCAATAACTGTCCTATTGATGGGGCAGTTGGGTCGATCTTAGACCCCTGGCACCAGCGACAGAAAGCGGACCACGTGGCCTCGTATATACGATTTGTTGAGGACCGTCTGGATGCTTGAATGGTGGCAATAGCATCCTCTGAAATCTGTTGGGCCCTTAAATGGCTCCACTCAAACTCCATACGGCTAGACTGAGCCACTGTGGGTTCGGGTGAAGTATCGACCCTTGGGAGAGGGAAACCTTCGATGGTGGAATTTTCCAAGGTTGTTCTCTCGACAGGTCCTGTAAGTCTGCGAACCACGTTCACCTGGGCCAGTAAGGGGCGACCAATATCAATTCCGCTTGTTCCTCCAATAACTTCAAGATCAACCTGGGTATTACCGGGAGTGGAGGAAACGCATATAGAAGTCCGGGAGGCCACTGACATCGCAGAGCATTGACAGCCTCTGCCCCCTGAGTTGGGTACCTTGAAATATACTGGGGCAATTGGGCGTTGAGAGGAGAGGCAAATAGATCAATCACCGGTTGCCCAAACCTCTGCACTGCTTCCTGGAAGACAGATGGGTGTAGGTGCCACTCTGCCTGATCTATCATGGCCCAGCTGAGCCAGTCCGATTGTGTGTTTAAGGCCCCTGCTATGTGTTCCGCCTTGAGCAAAAACAGATCGGCATCGGCCCACTTGAACAACTTGGCCGTCTCCAGCATCAGAAGTTTGGAATGGGTCCCCCTGTCTGTTTACATGGGCATTGTTTGTGATATTGTCTGTCAAGACCAGAACATGACGTGATTGAAAAAGGGGTAGAAACTGCGTAAGGCCCGGTGAACTGCTCGCAGCTACAACAGGTTGATGCTTTGTGATTGTTTGGAAATAGTCCAAATTCCCTGCACAGTGTGGGATTGGAAGTGAGCTCCCCATCCTACCCGGCTGGCATCGGTTGTGATCGTTGCCCAGTAAGGTTCCTTGAAAGGACACCCCTTGTTTATCATTTTTTCCGACCACCAGCAGAGCGATCGAAGAACATTGTGCGGTACCTTTATCTGGACATTGGAAGTGGTTCTTCCAGATTGCTGGAAAGGTAGCATGAACCTTTGGAGCTCCCTGGAATGGAATCGAGCCCAAGGCACAATGGAAATACAAGAAATCAGTTTCCCAGCAGTTGAGACAGCACTGCCAGGGAAACTCTCTTTAAGGCTCGGATCTCTCTGGCCGAAGACTGGATACTGTTTAAGATGTCCTGAGAGAGAAAGACCTTGCCCTCCACGGTATCTGTCACTGCCCCTAAATGAACTAACCTAGCTGAGGGGATCAAATGGCTTTTATCCCAATTAATGGAAAAGCCATGACCCTGAAGGGTCTCCAGAGTAATCTTGGTATCCAATTTTGCTTGATGTCTGGAAGATGACAAAATTAAAATATCATCCAGATAACATTGTAAGCGAATAGATTTGATCCTGAGGGTGGTAGCCAAAGCCACTAGGACCTTGGTAAAAGTCCTAGGGGCTGAAGCCAGACCGAATGGTAGGGCGATATATTCGTAGTGCCGATCACAATAGCAAAATCTAAGATATTTGTAGTGAGCAGGTCTAATTGGTATATGTAGATAAGCCTTTGTGAGATCTATAGAGGTCAGGACATCATTCTCTCTGATGCTGAGCAGAATGGACTGGAGAGTAGACATCTTGAACTTTCGATAAACCAATGATCTGTTCAGATGTTTGAGGTCCAGAATTTCCCTCCAGCCCCCCGAACTCTTTGGGACCACAAACAATAACAGCCTTGACCCCGCTGTTCAGATGGGACCTCTCTAACGGCCCGAATATGTAGAAGATGATTGATAGCCTCCTGCATCAACGCCCTCTTAATGGGGTCCATGGACCTAGGGCTCCTAATGAAAAAGTTTGGGGGGGAGGATTGAAACTCTAGCGCCAAACCAAACCTAATAGTGTCCTTGACCCACGTATCAGAGGTGGAGCTGTCCCATTGATCAGCAAACAATTTTAGACGCCCTCCAATGGGAACTGCTGTCAAGGACTCCGATAGAGGTCAGTGAGGAGGCCAAAACAGAAGAAACCCCAGAGGGTAGTGGAGGCTGATTTTTTCATCGCTCCACTTGGAGCGATGAAAAAATCAGCCTCCGCTACCCTTTGGGGTTTCTTCTGTTTTGGCCTCCCCACTGACCTCTATCGGAAGATTCAGACCTATCCTGTCTAAAACTGGGCCTGTAGCCTGATGTTCTCTGAGATCTGGGAACGTATGGGCCTTGATAGTAGGACCGAAAGGAACCCCTTCGAAACGAATGGGGCGTTCTGTTTTCAGACCTCCGAAAAAGAGGGGGAAGCACTTTTTTCTTGTTTCTATTCTCTATAGACACTGCCAAATAATTTATCCCCCGATATTGGGGCTGATGCCAACTTGCATTTATTCTTGGTATCTGCATGCCAATGCCTGAGCCATAGCAGTCTCCATGCTGATATGTGAGATGCTATGGACCTAGACAAGAATTTGACTGTATTAAATGTGGCGTCTGCAGAAATTCTGCTGCTGCAATAATTTTAGCTACGTCCTGGTGGGCTCTGACATTTGACACCGGCAATATATCCCTCAAGTGGAAGAGCCATCGTAGGGAGGACCGTGTAAAAAAGGATGCCGTTGTAGCTGCCCTAATGGCCCAGGTGTCAGAAACATGTGTCCTACGGAGTGCCAACTCTGCTCTCTTTTCTTCCAGTCTCAGGGCTTCCTCGGCCTCATTGGGAAAGGTTGAAGAACAGGCCAGTGACACAATGGGATCATCCACCTCTGGCATTTTGAGAAAATTTGAAAACTCTGGTGCCAAATTATAATATCGTTTATCGTACCCTGTTGGAGCTGGGTATGATGCTGCTGATGCCCATTGATTTTGTACTAATTCAGCAAACATACGAGGGACAGGAATAGTTTCGCCTCATTAGCCGGTTGTGAGAATATTAGATCCTCGGATTCGTCCTGAGACCCTGTTGACAATGGATGAGGGCTTGATGTGCCTAGTTTAGCGGTGTTCTTTAACTTGAACAATAAGGATTTAAAGAGGTGGGCGAAAAAGGCCAGAAAAGGTAGGTTGGTCCGGAATGAGGCCTTCATCATCCGACATTCCCCGTTCTAGTGGGTCAGCCTCTGACAACCCCAAGTCCATCTGATGGATCGACCCCACCTCCATGGGAACATCCCGATCCTCAAATTCCACCTCCTCCCGAAGACCCTGGGCTGGTATGTTAGGAATATTGGGGAATACCTGAGTTTGATATTGTCCCATATGCGCAAAGGATCGAGCGGACAGGGATCCCGAATCCGAAGCGGCCGAGAAGTGTCTGGTCCTGATGGATTGCTGAACTCCAGCCGCAATGCCCCTTTGAATCGCCATCTCCATCCATTGACTCATTTTGATGGGGATAGTATCAGGTAATCCCTCCTCCTGTCTTAGGCCGGCGACCGTAGGGGTGAAGGTTTCCTCTGGGATTAGCAGGGCAGTGTTCATTGGAGGAGATGTGCCTATGGGAGGTTGTCAAGAAACAGCCTACCTGGGCTGGGTAGATAAGTCCAAGGGCCCCAACAATGGACTTGGGTCCTGATCAGATTGTTGTGTCATAGCCATCTTGTCTGCCTCCCTGGCTCGTTTCTGCAATTGCCTTTCCAAAGCTAGGTGCCGTCTATGGGCATCCTTATCCGCCGCCTTAGAGGCCTTTTTGGGGCCCACTGGCTTATCTCGGGACTTATTTGTCTTGGAGCGGAAAGCGTCACCTTCCATTGTGGATGACTGATTCTCTTGCCTCTGACTTTAATTTTTAATTATTTTTTAAAAATTATTATTATTATTGTTATTAATATTTGTACTTTGGGGTGATGCCTTCCCCTGTGGTTGAAAGTAGAACGCTCCTCCAGGAGAGTAAGTATGTATGTATGTGTATCTATCTATCTATCTATCTATCTATCTATCTATCTATCTATCTATCTATCTATCTATCTATCTATCCATCCATCCACACACACACACACACACACGCCCATATACATATACATATGCCTATATCTATATGTAAAACTGTGCATATGGTAAACAGTATCTAAGGGTCCCTAACAAGGGAAACCCCCAAGCGCTCCAAGCAAGAACTTTCTGGATCCCTGGTCCCCAATAAGGGAAACCAGCTATACAGGATCTGAGGTGGACTCTTTCTTGTCAAAACAAAACGTCCTGCTGTTTAAAATGGCACTTGTGGCTTCACTCCAAAGAAATGATCCAAAGGCAATTGCAAGGAAATTCCTGTTTAATGACTAGTTTACTTATCCAACGTCAGCCAGACAAGGGAGAGCTAAACCCAGGGAGAATGAAATGGGAAGATATTGCCCCGGTCCCCCAAAAGGGAAACCAGCGGGGAATGGTGCCTGTGATATTTAGGCGTGAACTTGAGCCAGCCGTTGAAAAAGGCGGGAAGCCAGAATCTCTGCTGTTAATCTCTGAGAAGTTTAACGAGCCACTGCTGCTGAGGCTCTAACTTGCAAGTTAAATGCTCCTGTCAGACGAAACGGCAAGGCAAAGTGAGCCGCGGCTGCGAGTGCTCTGCTACGACCGCAGAGAAGACGATCGGAAAGTTAAACAAGGTAATGGAGTGGCAGGCTCCGCTAGTTACAAAGAAACTGTTTTTAAACTGAAAAAAGCCAAATTAAATGGGGAAGATTTTTACAAGCCGAAATAACCCAAGAGCAAACCTGAATCAGAAAACCGTTCCAGTCAGGGAGTGCACAACCTCTTACTACGAAGGCTGAGCTAAAACTGGGGGATGCTGGGGAGGTGTCTTGTGGAGGAGGAAGAGCGTCCCGGAGTTTTAAGCCCAGCCTTTCCAGAAGAGACTGAAGCACCTCCCACTTCTGGATGCTCTGAACAGCCCATGGGAGAAACTTCCTAACAGTGAGAACAATTAACCAGTGGAATGGTACTTCATCACTGGAGGCTTTTAAGAAAAGACTGGTCAGCCACTGTCTGTATCAGGTCTCCTGTTTGTGAAGGGGGTTGGACTAGAAGACCTCCAAAGTCCCTTTTATTCTGTTATTCTGTATTCTTTTACTCTATTATTCTGTATATAAAATTTGAGCCCTATCTGCCTTGAGCAGCCATTCTCCTATACAGACAAATGTATGCTGTCTGCCTCTTCCCATCAGAAGGACTGTATCCCATCAGAAGAACTGCAAACAGAAAGTAAGGAGCACTGGAGAGCCAGTTTGATCTATAGGTAAATCCTGATTTATAATAGTTTGTTTAGTCATCATTCAAAGTTACAACAAACCTCCATGGGGCTACTTATGACTTGGATTTGAAGTTCTGACAACTACGGCCTCCCCTTGGTGACATGATAGCATTTTGAGAACATAGCAACCAGTCTGCATTTGTGGCCTTTTGAGGTATCCCGCAATCACTATAATTATAACCATTATTTACAATGTTTGTTGTTGGAAACTGGCATTTACTTCTAGTTTCTGGTACAAAAAAAGTGCCCCTTGTGGTCAATGGATCCACCTAATGAGGGTGGTGTTCACTTTAATGACTGTTACAAAAGGTCACAAACTTAGGCATTGCCATGTGGTGACACACTTAATGACCAGCATGACTTACAATCACAATTCCAGGTTCAATTATAGTCATAAATCAAAGACTACCTAAAGTAGTTAATCCATCAGGCTAGAAATTGGGAGGCTTGAGTTCTGGTCTCACCTTAGCCAGAAAGATGATTTTGGGCCAGTCACTCTCCTTAATCCCTAAGATGGAGGCAAACTGTTGCCAAAAAACCCCCTGCAGAGGCAGTTGCTAAGAATGAAGGAAGAGGGAGGGAGTGCGAGGATGAAAAGAAGGAAACTACTTTTTCTAGGACAGTAAACAAGGGGAAAAGTGAGTGAAGAGAGAAGAGCTATCTGAAACAAGATTATGCAAAAAGAATTAAAATTAACTGTGTAAGTATCCCCTTCCAAATGAACTTCAAGCTAATCTTTGAACGTCTATCTATAGTTAGTTTCTTGTTCATTCCTTCATTCTTAATTGCTTCTATGCTCTTTATCAGGAATGAAAAAAAATTCTTGATTTTTGGAAGGTGATGGGTTTTTTAACCAATATATATTCTAATTCTTACAGAGGATGACATCTCTATCTGAAGTTAATATATATGAAGTACAGTAACCTAAGGCTCCTTAACATAGATACCCTTTTAACTGGCAGTTTTGAAATAAGGGTTTCAATGACAAACTACCGGCAGTTACCTTGTAACTCATGCAGTCTTGTTTCCCTTTTCTATTCTGTCTTTAGCCAACTGGTATTAAAGCCTGTTTTCTAAATAGTCCTCATCTATTATTTCATCCCTGCCCACACCTCCCCAATATTGGTTAAAGAATAAAAAAAAGTCAGGTCTTGTTGGCTCTGATAAATATCTAAAGTTGTATTTTTCAGCAGACATACTACTAACACTAGGCAGAAGAATTCAGAGGGAGAAAATTCTTCTAAAATTGGAGATGGAGAGGAAGCAAGAAAGTCATTTTCCAGTCAAATGTGATGAAGGTAGAAACAACTAAGCAACCTGCAACATCTTTCTGCTCTCCTATTGTAAATGTAGCTGCTGCTGCTTGAGCTCTATACATTTCAATGGGAACACCTGCCTTCTTCATGCAAGCCAATCAGCTCCTAACATGTTTTTTTCAGCCCCAATAAAACTCCTGATTTAAAGGAGCATCACATCTTAGACAGGCCACTGCCTATTCCTTGTTCCCAACAGTGAGAACTCCTGAGTGGGTTGTTTGCCTTTTCAATTTTTTTCTAAACTTAGGGCTGTTATCACCATTTGGGTGATAGAATACTCTCTAAATGGGATTAATAAACTAATGCATTTGCTGTGCCATCTTTTGACTTGGTTTGGTATACATTAAGCACTGCAGACTGTATGAGAAAATAGCCCTGTATTTTGAATCCATTTCATATTCCCGTGATGGTGAACTTATGGCATGTGTGCTGGAAGTGGTATGTAGCGCCATCTTCACCAGCACGCGAGTGGTCGCCCCGGAGCAGGTCCGCCACACGCATGCCAACTGATCGTTGGGTAGCTGCTGCGCATGCGCAGGGGGCAGGGCATGCACAGGAGATGGATGTGCATGCCCAGAAATACGTACCACACGTGGGGGAGTCATGCATGCATGTGCAGAGATGTGCAGCATGTGTGCAGGGGGTTGCATGTGGATGCACAGGGGGCGTGGAGGGCCTTACGTGCATTGCCTTATGGAGGTTGGCACCTGCGCTCATGCACTTTTGGCATGCAAGGACGGAAAGGTTAGCTATCACTGTTCTATTCCATCTCACTGAAACAGCAGCCTCAAAACAAACTAGCTTTGTCCCATCCTTATTTTTTTCTACATTACATACAGTACTAGCTTATACTAAATGATAATTCAGTGTAAATGGCTTTTACTGCAATTGCTATGTTTCTCCAATTTAACAGTAATGAATGCATGTAAATATATGAATATTCATTTTCAGAAAATGAAGACTTAATGGTGGGGCCCATAAGTTACTTGGATTGAGTGATATGAAAGATTAAAAACTGGTTTAAAATACATGCTATGCCTGTTTGTCTACAACAGCTACGTCCTTCTTATGTCCTATTACCCAAAGCATTGCCATTATTCTCAAGACCATTAGAGGTATTCCATTAACAAGCACGTTTGATCCGAGTCCCTGGGATGAAAGTAACAACTGCTGTGTAGTGGTATGCATGTTACCAAACTGCTTTTTCTACCTCAAAACAAAGAGGGTTGAATAAGCCAACCAATGTTTATACATGGACTTTAAAAGATTAACTAATATCTCCTTAGAAAAATGTCCTCGACCCAGCCTACATTCAGGACATTCTCCTTGTCATCTCCCGCAAAAATGTTTTGTGCGAGTACATGAAGATTCTAGAAGACCAAAAATGTATTCTTTCATATGTATCTACTTTAAAAGTTAGGAATTAAAAGGAAAATGTTATCCAAAATAGCTTAAGTGTGATTGTTTCCTTTTACTTGTATTTGGTGAAATAAAAGTTGGCATTACAAGCTGGAAGTTGATTAAAGAATGAGTCATATTCAGATGTGCTAGCTTTGCCTGTAGGAGCCTGGTTGTTATGATCCAACATTTCTGAAGTCTTGAGCAGAATCTAAAATTCATACTTAAAGACATTGTCAGTAACATATTAAATATGGTAAGAACAGATTCAAGTAAATATGTCAAGTATACATTTATTAAACACTCTCAACAACTCACCAGTCTTTATGAAGATGTAAATAACAAATGCATAAAAACTCTAACTGAACAAAAACAAAAGAAATCTTAAATCATTACTAGAAGGTTCAATATTCCTAATCTCTAACCTAAGGCATTGTTAGAACTGGATGCATGGTTACAGGTACAAAATTTAGACTAGATGGCTGCTAAATTTAAAACCATGGATGTACAAAAAGAAGGCTTCTCTGCTCTGCTTTTCTTCCTTTAGAGCAGGGCTATCCCATTGCAGGCATATCAGAATTTTGTTTGCCCTTGGGGATCTGGTGTGGGTGTGGACTGGTTGTCGTGGCCAATTGGGTGGGTGTGGCCAGGGTGGGCCAGGCTTGGGATGGCACAGGCCAGATCTGGGCTGCGGGCCACGTGTCTGACTCGTCTGCTTTAGAGGGTCCCTGAAGAAATGAAAGTGAGAGGAGATACAGCAGACTCAAAGGCACCCATGATTTTTTTAAAAATAAAATAAAGTAACAAATAAGGTAGCTGCTGTCAGGTATGGGCTATAAGACAAATGATTGGAGAAAATCAGGGAGGGTAAATGGGGGTTGAGACCTAGTTTGATGTAGTGGTTAAGACATCAAGCTAAAAACCAGGAGATCGTGAGTTGGGCAAAAAGCCAGCTGGGTGACCTCAAGACAGTCACTTTTTCTCAGCACTAAGAAACAAGTACAGATAGCCCTTGACTTACAACAATTCATTTAGTGACTGTTCCACGGTTACAACCGTACTGAAAAAAGTGACCTAGGACCATTTTTCAGTTATGACCTTTACAGCATCCTCTTGGTCACATGATCACAATTCAGATGCTTGGCAACTGGTTCATACTTATGACCGCTGCAGTGTCCCAAGGTCCCCTTTTGCAACCTTCTGACAAGTAAAATCAACGGGGAAGCCAGAATCACTTTAACAACCAGGTTACTAGCTTATTAACTGCAGTAATTCATGTAACAACTATGGCAAGCAAGGTCATAAAATGGGGCAAAACTCAGGTAACAAATGTCTTACTTAACAGCAGAAATATTGGGCTCAATTATGGTTGTAAGTCGAAGACTACTTGCAATGGCAAACTATTTCTGCAAAAACAATGCAAAGAAAATTGCAAGGACTTTTCCAGGCAGTCTCCAAATATCAGACAGGATTGAACAGAATTAGAAAAAAAAGGTTATTAACTAGGACTCAAAGCCTGGGGATCAGATCTGGCCTGCAGGGCCACCCTGGAAACAACAAAGGACCGGCCTGCAGTGCCTCTGCCAATGAAAACGGAACTCGGGAGGGCCACAGGTCAGCCCTCCTGACCTCCATTTTTGTTGGCAGAGGGTTGCAGGAGGCTGTTGCAGCTGAAAATGGAGCTCGGAAAATCGTTTTCTCTGACAGAGCCCTTGGGCCACCACAAGCACCCCTGACATGAGTAATGTCAAGTGGCTACACCCACCTGGGCCCCCCAAAGTCAAACACAACCATGATGTGGCCTTCAATGAAATTGTGTTGACACCCCTGAACTAGGAGATAGAATACTGAAGAATGTATGTGGGGCCCCAATCTCCATCAAATCTGTCCATGACATTATTCCTAAATATGAACAGAAAATAGCAATATTCTATAGGCTTCTACTATCCTTCTCTTCCTTTTCCTCTACAGATTTTATAATCTGCTTTAACAATGATGCAGCATTGCTCTGTGGTTACACAAACCTTAATTAACATTCGCTAGATTCCATTAACTACCATGGTTTGTCAAACTAAGTTCAAATGCTGGGTTTGAATTATAACGATGAGGGTAATTTTAGCCAATGATGACACAGCTGGTGCCGATTTAGATGTAATGCTATAGTATGCTGACTATGACAACAGAAAAACCATAGAAGATAATTTGTATGCATGTAGCCTGTTGTACATCCTGGAATTCTCTACTGTAATTATGCATCTGGAAAAACAACTTAATGGGACAGCTAAGATCAGGTATGTAAAATTACAGTACATGCACGAATACTAGTTACAGAATATCCCTATGATGCAACATAAGCCTCCCATTTATGTCACAGGTGTTAATAGCATGTTATGGAGAGGCACTTTATGGAGAATAAAATCCTGCCATATAAAGCCTTGACAGCATGTTTTTCTATCCTTCAAGATGACATGTCGTCTATTTTCACTCTGGGACATCAAGAGGTACTCTGTGTTCCTACTGTCAATGTAGAAGGACCCACTGTGGTTATATTTGATTGGTGGAATTTTGCACTGTCCTGAAACCTGGAGATAAAAATAGGAATCCTCCTGGTTCACAATAAAAAAAGAAGGAATTTAATGAGCAACACTGAGAACAGATACAAAAAAACAAACCTCCCCCAAAAACCTGAATGAGCATTCTAAGTTTAAAGGAAAGTACAATAGAAGCTGAAAACAATTGTGTTGAGATAAACCTGCCATCCAAAGAACAAGATAAGACTTTTGAACTTTAAAGGCTCTGCATGATATATTCAGAGAGATAAGTGAACAGAAAGAATTGATCATAACCAGTGGAGGGGTTTGAAAATGTCAGAGGAGCTGAGTGACTCATCCCTGTGTATAGGAAATCTTTTCAAAAGGAGTAAAAGAGGAAGGTGGGTAGAGGATAAATATGTGGAAAAGGGAAACCTTAAAAGAATAAAGGCATTTTAATCTTAAAATATCCAAATAAAATACAGGGCCATCGGGGAAAGTATTCCTCTTTTAAAATGGTGGAATTCTGAAGCGTTTATATAGAGCCATGCCAAGATATCACATGTTATTGTTAGATTTTTATCCCACTTAATAATTTGTAAATGTAATGGAACTTCCTGCTGAAACGTCTCACCTCTTTTATAACCATGGAGGAAATAGCTAATTCTGCAAGTCTTGAAAGATCTGTACATCAAGCTTCTCTATTAAACACTACAGAAACACAACAGAAGCTCCCTGAAATTACATACAGCAGCACTGAGGTTCCTAAATTTTCAAATAGAAATGAAGAAGTGCATGTTCACTCCTACATACGTTTAGTACAACCACACTTATCTAATTGACCCAGATAGAATGCATCAAAGGTATCTGGATAAAGCTTAATTAAACTGTATAGTTATTGGGCAGAATATATGTTGCTGCAGACATGCCTTTTGAAGTAGGAAGCAGACACTACTGTGACCTGCTGCTAGTTTACACATGCATTTGTGCTTTAAAACATCACATATTTATTTGAATAAATGAATACAAACTGACACAAACCTATTTTGCATGGTTCCAATTTATAACCCACAGTAAGTTGTCAATCATCCAGAGCCTGTAGCTTAACAGGTGCAGTAAACTGTCCATGTCATATCCAAGGCTGCATACCAAAAGTGGGTAGGACTGGGATCTGGTCAGGTTTTATAGATTTGATGAGTTTTAAGGAATAAAACAGGTTCCTTTTCAGGCTCCGGTCCTTCAAAAAAGGGTTAAATTTGGAACCACACCAACTCTAGGACAGAAGAGCAGCATAGATGGCCTGCATGTAGCTTTGAGGCCACATCTTTGTGCCCTGGACCTGTCCTAAAGGACATTTAGCAACATAGGTATTTCCTTTGAATTATTTGTAATGAAAGACAGAAGAGAGAGAGGGAGCTGTTTCTCTCCCCCCTCTCCCCCCCCCAAAAAAACAACCCACCTCAAATACAATTTCTTCACTGGAGTAAATTCATATATTCTACAGCCTCTTTCAGTTTGCATTAATCAATGGAATAGAAACTAAGTTATAATCATGAAGCTAAGCCTGTACAGAAGTCAGTGCGAGAAAGCATGGTTCTGCTCTCCCCATTAGTTCAAAAACGGCAAGTTAACAACATTTGCATCTATCCTTCAGTAGTTATTTGCAGTGCTCCCATCAAAATTTGTTTGTGGTTACTGTTGCCAGAGTGCATGTTGATTACACAGTAAATTTATTTAAATAAACCACAGAATAAAAATGGCATTGTTTGATATTTTTCTTTGTGTTGAAATGTTTTCATTTATAATGAAACATATTAGTAACAGAGCTCCATAAAGATGCTAAGAGTCAGGGCTGTAATACTAAGCTATTCATGAGTTTATAAGCAGGTGGCCAGATGTCAAAGAGAGGGCTCTGGCAGAACAGTTGAACAGAAGTGGAAACTTTTCATAAAATTTCCTCTTCCACAGAACTATTAAAAGCTGCACGGAGGCATGCCTGCTTATAATTAGCTTCTTTCAACTTATTAAGTCAAAATTGCCCTGAATTCCTCACAGGAAGGACTGGATAGAAAATAACAAATAAATTATTATTGTTCCATCATGGACCAGGATTGTATATCAAAGAAAATAGCTTGTCCATTATATCACGGACAAAAAAGAAACTCAAGGCAAGATTAATAGTTAAAAAAGCTTCTGGGGAATGACAAGCCAGGGCATCACTGTAGACCAACCAATTTTAATCAACTAATTGGCTGGATTCACATAGTATTCTGAATCATAAACTCTGCTTTGCAAAGTGAAATGTTTGCAGTCACACAACATTCTACGCAAAACCAAGGTAAACCATATCATGGTTCAGCAAAATTTATATGAACCCTCTTAGTCGCCATGGAGATTACAAACCTGCATCCACAGAGATTTGCAATGTTACGTTCATTTAGTTGGGATGAAATTCAGCTGAAAAAAACAAGACTTACTACTGTCAAAGAATACAAAGGGTTCTGCCCTATTTGGGGACTAATATTAGTGCCCTGAACAGGCTATTTACAAGTCTACTAGATTCATATTTATATTACTCGTCTGATATCTTCTGCCAACAATGAAAACAACATCTTTTAATAAGTAAGTTCATTTAAGAAGCCTAAATAGGGAGTGATCCCAAGTAAGTTTAAATTTGTGTACTCCCCTCTCCAGCTTTTTTCTTGCTTCTTGCCTTGTCAAGTACATAAAAGTGAAGCAAGCACATGATTTATCAGAATACCATGGAATAGAATAGAATACTTTATTGGCCAAGTGTGACTGGACACACAAGGAATTTGTCTTGGTGTAAATACTCTCAGTATACATACATACATCAGGAGTCGAGAATCATAAGGTACCACACTTAATGATAGTCATAGAGTACAATAAGCAATCAATCATACTAGGAAACAGTCAATATAAATCGTAAGTATACAAGCAACAAAGTTACAGTCATAGCCACAAGTGGGAGGGGATGGGTGATAAGGAGTGATGACAAGACTTAACAGTAATAGTAGTGCAGACTTTGTAATAGTGAACAGGGTTGAAGGAATTATTTGTTTAGCAGAGTGATGGCTTTCAGGAAAAAAAACTGTTCTTGTGTCCAGTTGTTCTGGTGTGCAATGCTGTATAGTGTCACTTTGAGGGAAGGAGTTGAAACAGTTTATGTCCGGGATGTGAGCGGTCTGTAAATATTTTTACAGCCCTCTTTTTGACTCGTGCAGTATACAGGTCCTCGATTGAAGGCAGATGGGTAGTAATTTTTTTTTCTGCAGTCCTAATTATCCTCTGAAGTCTGTGTCTGTCCTGTTGGGTTGCAGAACCAAACCAGTTATAGAGGTGCAGATTACAGACTCAATCATTCCTATGTAGAACTGGATCAGCAGCTCCTTGGGCAGTTTGAGCTTCCTGAGTTGGCGCAGAAAGAACATTCTTTGTTGTGCTTTTTTGATGACATTTTTGATGTTAGATGTCCATTTTAGGTCATGTGATATAGTAGAACCTAGAAATTTGAAGGTCTCTACTGTTGATATGGTGTTATCTAGTATTGTAAGAGGTGGTAGTATGGGAGGGTTTCTTCTAAAGTCTACCACCATTTTTAAGGTTTTGAGTGTGTTCAGTACCAGATTGTTCTGGTTACACCACGAGGCAAGTTGTATAACCTCCTGTCTGTATGCAGATTCATCGTTGTCTTGAATGAGACCAATCACTGTTGTGTCATCAGCAAACTTCAGTATTTTAACAGATGGATCGTTTGAGATGCAGTCACTAGTATACAGGGAGAAGATATACATAGGGAAAAGATAAGGGGAACTATAGCCCCTTTTACAACCTGTGGACTTCAACTCCCAGAATTCCTGGGCCAGCCATAGGTTGTAGTTGAAGTCCACAGGTCATAAAGAGGCCATAGTTGTCCATCCCTGCCATAGATACTGCTTAACTGGGGACACAAGAGAAGCATGTGTGATCTATGAATGTCAGTAACATGTAGCATTCCTTCTCACTACTTAAATATGTTGATCTCTTTTGGAAATTTAAGCTAAGTATCTTTAGAGCAAGGGTATCAAACTCAATGTTGTCATCATGTGATGTATAACACTTCCCCCTTTTGCTAAATTGGGGCTGGGGCTGGCCAGCACGTGACACATCTGGCCCGCGGGCTGCGAGTTTGACACCCCTGCTTTAAAGGAATAAGGAGAATGTCCTGGAGGAAATAATATGCAACCACAAAATCAATAGACCAAAGGCTTTATCTCTTGATATCATTTTTCTGAATAAAATATAACACTTGCTTTCTTAATCTGGTCTCTAAAGCTTCTAAAGTACATATTTACACAAATGGTAATTGAATATGCAGATGTAACCTATGAAATAATATACCATAAAAATGAGAGTACCATCCAATTAGAAGCAGAGACCATTGTAAATATTCAAAATTTTCACTGTACAACTGTTTTAGGAGACATATTTGTGTGGAGGATTGAAATTATGGTCCAGGATATCTGCAAAGACTAATGAAGGTTCCCAGTGATGATTTACATCTTGAGGCAACGTATTTTCAGTTGCTGCAACTGGAATAATTATATCTGATTGCTGTAACATTTTGTGGACAGCACTGGTCACATATTTCATTAGCCCACATCCCATAAATAGGATTATGAATGACTGAATTAGCCTCGAGGTTCCAGAATATCACAGATCCATTATATGAATTCAGTTTTTATGGTGGATGGCTATTTCATCTGTATTTTGGAAGGTTTACATCTCCGATATGATATTTGTGCAGATAATGTAAATTATGAACGCAGCAGTACATTTTAGCAAGCATCCAGCTTATTTGCCAAGAAACTATGAATGGCCTAAATGCCCTTTATGCTTCAGAACAAAAGCTATCCCTGGACTCATCTGGGTTAAATAAATATGGGCTTGTCTCCGCCCTGCCATTTTTTAGTAAAATTATTGAGAAGGTGGTTAGCCTCCAACCAGAGAAGGTCTTTGATAAAATGCATTTTGTGGGCCTGAGCACACAACTGAAACTGTATTAGTCATTCCTGTGGAGGACCCGTTGCATGGTTTAAGGGAAGTGGTACACCTCTTCTCATCCACTTCAATCTCTGAGGTTCAGTGGTATCCTTTGGAATTGTGTTTGAGAGCTGGGCAATCCCAATCAGCACTATTGTGGAAGGAGAGTCTGAGCCATTAGATACTTGAATATGGGTGTCTCGGGGCTCCTCCCCTCCTTCCATTTAACATTTATTGGTACGTGAAAGGGGCGTTGGTTCTTACCTGATACGCTTCTTCTCATAGAGCTGCGTAGAGCATCCAGAGTGGGAAGTGCTCCAGTCTCGGCTCTCACAGGCTGAGCTTGAATTGAAGAATGCTCCTCCTCATCACGTGGTCGCTCGTAGCGTTCCCCAGTTTTGCGAAGATGAGAAGGAAAAGGCCTTGTTCTCATCCTAACTAACAATTAGTCCATTGGCCGAAACAAGATTCCCCACCAGACGGTAATAAAAGGGTGGGGCTGGATGCTCTACGCAGCTCTACGAGAAGAAGCGTATTAGGTAAGAACCAACGCCCCTTCTCCATAGAGCTGCTGCGAGCATCCAGAGTGGGACATACCAAAGCTTGGCGAGTCCTATGGGAGGGACCCCGTCTGGTTCAGAATCTCCTCTGGATCCTCAAGGACCCGCCTACCAAAAGAGGCCTCCGCCGAGGCAAAAACATCGATTTTGTAATGCCTGATGAAAGGGGACGGGGATGCCCAGGTGGCAGCCCAGCAGATGTCGGTTATTGATGCTTGCATGGCCCAGGTGGCCGAGCTCCTGGTGCAATGCGCAGTTATGCCAGAGGGGATAGGTAGGGCCTGTGCCTGGTATCCTTTCGATATAGCGGCCCTGATCCAACGGCCAATAGTGGCAGGTGATACTTTGAGACCGAGCGACTTGGGTTGGAACGACAGAAATAATGCCTCTGACTTCCGGAAGGGCTGGGTGCGCCTGATGTAGATCCTCAGGGCGCGCCTCACATCAAGGGTGTGCCACTGCCTCCCCCTTTCCCGAGAAGGTCTAGGGCAGAAGTTTGGGAGGATGAGCTCCTGCGCTCTGTGGAAAGCTAAGTTAATCTTGGGTAAGAAGGTGGGGTCGGGCCGGAGAACGACCCGATCGGAATGGAACACGCATAGATCATTTCTGATAGACAGGGCTGCTATCTCCAAAATCCGGCGGGCAGATGTGATAGCAACGAGAAATACAACCTTGAGCGTCAGAAATTGGAGGGAGGCCTCCCTGATGGGTTCGAAGGGAGGCTTGGTGAGTGAAACGAGAACCCTATTGAGGTCCCAGGCAGGGTAACGGTGAACAGCTGGGGGGCGTAGGTTGGTAGCTCCCTTAAGAAAAGCCCGGATACGGGGGTGGTGGGAGAGGGGACCCTCGCTACCGATAGAGATAATGGTTGCAAGGGCCACGACCTGCTGTCTCAAGGTGTTAGGGGACAATCCCTTGTTAAGGCCCTCCTGGAGGAAATCCAGGACTTGTGCAATGGAGGGAGAGAGGGGATTGATCTGGAGTTTGTGGGACCAATTAGGGAAGGCGACCCACGTGGCGTTGTATATTCGTGTGGTCGAGGGCCGTCTGGCCGCAAGAATGGTGTCTATGACCTGGCTGGAGAACTTCTCCCTCCTTAAGCGGTCCCGCTCAACCTCCAGACAGCTAATTGGAGCCATTAAGGTTCCGGGTGTAGAAGTGGACCCTGAGACAGAGAAATCTTGTCGGGGGGGATCCTCCAGGGGGGTCCACTGAAAGATTGCGGAGGTCAGCAAACCACGGACGTCTGGGCCAATAGGGGGCAACCAGAAGGATTTCCGCTTGCTCCAGGATTAGCTTGGGGATGACCCTGGGGATGAGGGCCAGAGGGAGGAAGGCGTAAAGAAGCCCTGGGGGCCAGGGGCAACGCAGGGCATTGTGGTTCTCCGCCCCGTGTGAGGGGTACCTGGAGAAGAACCTTGGGAGCTGGGCATTGAGGGGGGATGCAAAGAGGTCCACTTTTGGAAGGCCGAAGATTGAGGCCGCCTCCCTGAATAGGGATGGGTGGAGACGCCATTCCGCTTGGTCTAGGGTGGCTCTGCTGAGCCAATCCGCTTGGAAGTTTAGGGCCCCCGAGATATGGTCTGCCTTGATGGATGTAAGGTTTGCTTCAGCCCAGCGACAAAGGCGTTCGGCCTCCCTCATGAGCCGAATCGATTGGCTGCCCCCCTGCCTGTTGATATGGGCTTTGGCCGTCACGTTGTCTGTGAGGACCAGGACGTGTTGCCCGTGTACCTGAGGGAGGAAACTGCGAAGTGCCAGGTAAACGGCGTGGAGCTCCAACCAATTTATGCTGCAGAGTCATTCTGTTGTCGACCATCTGCCTTGGGACGAGAGAGAGTGGACATGTGCACCCCATCCGAACAGGCTTGCGTCTGTAGTGAGGGTCAGCCTGTTGGGCTCCTTGAAGTAGTGACCCTTGTTGATGGCCGGTCTGGTCCACCAGAGGAGGGACGTAAGGACTCTTGGAGGAACCCTGACCATGAGCCTTGAGTTGCTCCTTCCTGATCGCTGATACGGAAGCAGGAACCATTGAAGGTGGTATGAAAACGGGCCCAGGGAACAACAGAGATGCATGAAACCATTTTGCCTAACAACTTTGACAAGTCTAACAAAGAAACCTTTTTTGAACGTCTAATGAGATGAACGGATTTTTGAATGCTAAGGAGTCTTTCCGGGGACAGGAAAACCAACTCCTGAACAGTGTCAATCACTGCCCTCAGATGGGTTAACCGGGTAGAAGGGGAAAGGTGACTTTTTTTCCAATTTATCAGGAACCCGTGGTCCTGGAGAGCAGAGAGAGTGATTCTGGTGTCTCTTTCTGCCTGAGCTTTGGAGGGGGACAGGATGAGGATGTCATCCAGGTAGCAGTGGAGACGGACTGGGAAGTTTCTCAGATGGGCTGCCAGGGCCGCCAGGACCTTGGTGAAGGCCCTGGGGGCCGAAGACAGTCCGAAGGGAAGTGCGATGTACTGGAAGTGTTGTTTGTTATAGGAGAAACGTAGGAACTTGTAGTGAGGGGGCCAAATTGCGATGTGCAAGTACGCCTCTGAGAGGTCAATTGAAATGAGCCAGTCCCCTCGTCTGGTTCCTAGAAGGATAGATTGTAATGTGTGCATTTTAAATTTGCGGGGAGACAAGTAGCGATTTAGCCTTCTTAAGTCTAAGATCGCCCTCCAACCGCCTGAGTGCTTTGGCACTACAAACAGATGGGAATAGAAGCCCTGTCCTCATTGAGTGACGGGGACGGGTTGAATAGCCTTTAAGTCGAGGAGGTGACTGATGGCGGCCTCCATGAGAGCACGCTTGGCAGGGTCTCTGGAGGGGGGGGGAAGTCATGAAGAAGTCGGGAGAGGGGGACTGGAACTCAAGGGCAAGGCCAAAGCGGACAGTGTCTCTGACCCAGGCATCAGAGGTGGAGGCCTCCCATCGGTTGGCGAAGTACTTGAGGCGTCCACCGATGGGAAGGGAGTGAATTGAGTTATCTGGAGCACCGATAGGGCCTGCTCCCAGATCCCCGGAAGGGTCTTTTATAGGAGCCACCCCTTCTGGACCTATCAGTGGAATCAGCCCAATCTTGGGAAGGGGGCGGCCGGTAGGAGGGAGATCTCTGGTACCTGGGGGGAAAGGAGGTCTGGAAGGAGGAATGAAAGGATCCTCATCGAAAGGGCAGGGGTGCTCTGGAGTCGGACCTCCGAAAAAGAGAGGGGAGGTATTTCCGCTTGTTACGACTCTCGACCAGCAAGGGATCAAGGACCGGACCAAATAATTTACCTCCCGAAAAGGGGGGGGATGCCAATTTCACCTTGTTCTTAATGTCCGCTTGCCAGTGGCAGAGCCAGAGCAAGCGGCGAGCTGTGACCTGCAATGATATGGCCCTGGTGGAGAATTTCACAGACTGATAAGTGGCATCGGCCGAGAACTCAGCCGCGGCCGTGAGCTTTGCAATGTCCTGGTGTGCCCTAAGATTGGATGCGGGGGCATGTTGCCTTAGCTGGCAGAGCCATCTGATAGAGGATCTGGTGAAGAAAGATGCGGCCGTGGCCGATCTAATGGCCCAGGCATCAGATTGGGGAGCCCGGCGTAAGGCCAGCTCGGCTCGCTTGTCTTCTGGTTTCAGGGCCTCTAGGGCATCGCTAGGGGTTGAGGAAGAAGCCAAGCCCACGATGGGCTCGTCGACCGTGGGGGTGTCCAACAGGAGAGAGAAGTCAGGGTCAAGGTTGAAAAACCTTTTGTCCTGACTGGAGGGGGCCGGAGGCGCCCCTGTAGAGGCCAGCTGTTTGGAGACCAGATCGGAAAAGATAGGTGGGACCGGGATGACCTCGGTCTCTACTACCGGCTGCCTAAAGATGGAGTCATCGGGGCCCCCCGAGGCAGTGGGAAGGGAGTCGGAGGGAGGCTGGGTGATCAGGCCAGAGATATTCTTGGCCTTGAAAAGAATGGATTTGAAAAGATGCGGTTTGAACAATCCTACAAAGGCGGGCTGGTCAGGGGTGAGGCCTTCATACTCTGACATCTCCCACTCCATGGGATCCGCCCCCAAGAGGGGTTCGCTATAGATCATGGACCCCAATTCAAAGACCTCTTCAACCCTGAATTGAATCGGGTCCCCTTGATCTTGTTCCTGCTCCTCCTCCTCTACCCCATGAGAAAGAGGGAGGTCCCTCTGAGAGTGTACCTGACCATGTGAAAGATCCGATCTGGGGAGAGATCTAATGGATGGAGACTGGGCTTCAGGGGCCGTAGGCCGAGGGGCCGGACCGACCATCTGCTGGAGACCCTGCGCAATTCCCTGGCGGATGGCAAACTCCATCCAGGATCTCATTTTCTCAGGGATTTCGACCATGGGATCCTCCTCTGGTTCCTCTTGGCGCAAGCCAGCAGCAGTGGGAGTGAAGGTAGCTTCGGGGACTTGTCTAGGCGCCGGACCCGAAGATTGAGCAGGCGAGGGAGGAGCGGGGGGTTGGGAGGAGGTAGAGGGAGTGGCGGGAGGGAGGGTCAGAGGCACGGAGCATGACTCTCTAGACCATCTATCAATTTCCCTCTCCAATGCCTTGTGGCATCTGAGGGCATCCTTCTGGGAGGCTTTGGAGGTCTCCTTTGCCTGTCTGCACAGATAATGAGTTTTGGACTTGGCCTTCAGAGAAGGTCCACGTGAAGAATTGTCATCTACCATCTGAAAAAAATGCTGGAAAAAAATTGTTTAGAATTAGTAAGAGACGGTTGGCTCGTCTAGTTTTGCGACCTGCACCAAGGCTGGGTGTCTCAGCGGTTGTTTCACGCCCCCCTTTTGGTAAAAAAAAAATTTTCTCTTGATTTTTATAATTTGTTTTATTTATTCATTTATTTATTAATTTTTTTTTTAAAAGTACCAGTATGATATTATTGAAGCATTGGAACATATACGGATATATATGGAAATAATTCGAGCCTATTGCTCATGTGGTTTGTTTGTTTGTTTTTGTTCCAGCGGAAAAAAGGGAGACTGCCCCAAGAGGGAGCAGCAGTTGCAAGGCACAAGGGTTAATTCAATTAGCCGAAAGGAACGCCAGAGGCCTGAGAAAAAAGGAAAACGAGTGTTGGCCTCCAGCAGCTGCCTCCCCAGACGAAGACTGGGGGGTTGAAATGCTGCTACCTCGCCAGCTGAGGGGGCTGCGGAAGCCAACGGACCTTGGGAAGGCTCAGAGACCCTCGAAAAACGACCCAGAGGGAATGAGCAATAGGCTTTAAGCAGTCCCTGGGGATCTGCTTAGTGAGTTTGATTATCTACGCAGCCTGAAGAATGGCCCAAAATGGCGACTGGCCACGAGGCGGCGCCCAAAATGGCGGCCGCGAGCCGATGCTGAGGGAGAGGGGCTATCAGCAGCGGAAATCACTCTCCCGATAGAGAAGGAGGCCTACGAGGGCCCGAGAATGGGAGGAGAAGGGGGCAGGTTAGCTCTCCCCTGGTATATCAGCGTTCAGTGGGGGGGAAACAACCGATCGGAGGCAGGAATGAAAGCAAAAACGTAAATAGGGAAAAAACGAACGAAGCGGTAGCTGAAGGGGGGGCGCCAACAGCGCGAAGCATTGGAATTCTGCCCGATTATCACGCCCCCCAGGAGGGGAAAGAACGCTCCCCTAGGGAGGCTATAGACCCCAAGGCAAACTGCACAGAAATAATATAAAATAAACGGTCCAACCTGGAAGTGAAGAGAGAGAATCCTAAGTCGGCCAAGAGCTCAGAGAAAACACAGCCTGACTGTCACGAGGCTGAGCTAAAACTGGGGAATGCTACGAGGGACCATGTGATGGGGAGGAGCGTTCCTCAATTCAAGCTCAGCCTGTGAGAGCCGAGACTGGAGCACCTCCCATTCTGGATGCTCGCAGCAGCTCTATGGAGAACCACAGAGACAACATCCATCAGTTTGAGATCCATCATTATTAATAATGCCAATGAGACCCAGGATTACTTCTTGATCCTAAACCATACAATGCTGTACTCTGGTTACCCAATACTCGGGGTATATCTTACCCAATACTTGGGGTATAAGGAACTGATGACAGATTGCAAAATAGATTGTAGCTACATCCCAGCAAATTGGAATTACTATTGGTACAAAAAGCACATGATTTCACTGAAATTCAGTCTATAGTTCTTAACAGAGTTGTGTGTCTCCAGAAATCATGAGGTGTTGAACTCATGCCTCCTATTGGAACAACAGATGGAAAACATTGCTAAGAGAGGTCTTGGTTAACTTTGGCTTGTTGTGCTCATTTCTGGACCACGAGGAATTGAAGTCAATAATTCTTGCTTTACTATATCTCAGATATAGTCTCTCTCTGTCTCTCTCTCTCTGTATTTGCGTGCCTTTGAGCTAGTTTTGACTCTTAGCAACTAACTTGCCATTGCCTCCTTCCTAGGACCAAGAGAGAGTGACCTGGGCCAGAGTCACCTAGCTTACTTTATTAGTCACATCTAAAGGGTGACTAATAGTCACAGTATCCTGGTTTCTATTCTGAAGCCGCAGCCACTACACTAAACTGATTTCTAGGTAGCTTAGAAAATACAATTAAAATTAAAGTAGCAACCTGAGAAAAAGAAATCAAATGAGTAAAAATAAGATTACCAAGATCCACGTCAGGGAATCAGAACTAGTAATTGCTCTAAGTAATTGCTTAAGAAGAGTTTACCTTCCAAGAGAGTTAAGCCTCCATCCTTTTATTCCTCAGAAGTCATGTGAAAAGCATCCTGTTCTGCATGAGTTTGGGGGAATTTGAATGTTAATGGAAGCAGCAGTTTAAAAAAAAAGATTGTAATGATTTAAATATTTATGGAATTTATGAATGTTTTTAATGGATCATTATAAGCTGCCTAGTTTTTCAAGTAAATGGCATATACATTTTGGTTCAATATTTGCTATTTAATGTTTTACATAATGTACATTTTTAATCTTGTTTTTAATTTTCTGTTAGGCTCCCAAGACATATTTTGAGATAGGCAGCCATGTGAATTGAATGAATGAATGAATAAATGAATGAATGAAACATCTGGTCTTACTAAGTATGAAATAACTAAAGATGGATGAAAGGAATAAACTAAGGATAACAAGAAAACAATGAAGATGATGAATGGTTTAAAGAAGTCCTGAAACATTACCATATTCTGGATGTTAAGTCAGCCAAAACATAGATATTTTTCTTTTTATCCTCCAATCTTCATTGAGAAAGAAAGACATGTCGTAGGACCTTTATATAAATCCTTAATTGTATTATAACAGAGACTTTTAGTCAGTCATCTTCTCTCTACCTATACTGTCATCTAAAGACTTCTAATCTCGTATCCATAAATAAATTAGCTCATGAAAGCCAGTGGGAAGATAATTCTGCCAGCAGCCTTCAATGGGTGCTCCTACTGCTATTATGCCACCTCAGTTAACTGGGGAATTATTTTGGGGGAAATACAATAACTTATTATTGCCATATATTAAAATATTTTGGAATTTTGAGCACTTATCACATATTATGAATTTAGGGTCCTTGTCACATATTATGTACCTACAATTTAATGGTGTTTATTTATGAGAGATGGCAAATTTATACTGAAATATTGGCTGGTACGTAGGACTATTAGAGATATGGGTAGAGAGGAAAGAATGGTAATCCCCAGAGAAAGCTTCAAGTTCAAATCCTGCCCACAGTAGGCCAGTATCAGGACACTTTATGATGTGCCTCTGAATGAAGAGAAAAAATGTTTTTCCATCTCCATGCACTAACGGCATTTGAAAACAAGACAAAATCATATGTACCACCCTGGTATGACATCAACATTGCATCATGGTGAAGGGTATCAAGGTAGAAACAATGCAAAAATCACATAGATAGTAAATCTTCTACTTGGATATTGCTTTATATACAAGTGGGTCAATTTGACAGATGTGGTTCGCAAACAGCCCTGCCCTGCTGTATTTTTCCTTTCTCCCCTGAAACTGCATATCAGAAGAACTTATGGGGAAATAGCCTAAGAATCTTAAGAACAGAGACTTGGACCAATGCCCTTCAATGAGCTTTATGGCTCAGTAAGTATTTCTATCTTGGTCTCAACCTTTCCTGCCCTAGCACTTTTTCCACCACATTACAGAAATGAACCTTAAAACCTTACCAGCACACGAGAACCCCAAATTATCTTAGCCACATTGAACATTGCCTATGGAAATGAGTTAGAAATCAGGTTCCCGCGGTATTTGGCTTTCCCTGCCCTCAATTCTAGACTGTTCCACTATTTACTGTAAACTTGCCCTTGGCTTGCCTGGTAATACACTTTTTGGTAAGTTAAAACAAAATTAATAATTTTGAACAAAATAAGAAGATATACAACATATGCTTTAGGACAGGGGTTTTCAAATTTGACAGCTTTAAGACTTGTGGACTTCAATTCCCAGAATTCCTCCTCCAGTCATGTTAGCTCAGGAATTCTGGGAGTTGAAATCCACAAGTCTTAAACTTGCTAAGTTTGAAAACCCTTGCTTTAGGAGAAAATACCTTATAATATATTTTGTAAATAAGAATTTTATGACAGATCCCACTTTATTAAAGTCTTCTGTTCCAATGACTAATCCTCTAGAGTTAGGGTTAAAGGGCTGATTAAATATTACTTTTAATATTTCTAACAAAATAGCAAAAATGTTGACTAAATGTCCTTCAGGATAGAGAAGCTAAGGTAATTCTTCAGCAATTTTATCCAAAGGTTGTAGACATTTAAAATTGTTTTTGTGTTTTACTAGTTTCTTTGAATTATGTGTAGGGAATAGAAAATACATGAAGAAACAATTACAAATCTGGTACTAATCCAATAAAAACAGGAGCAAGTTTTTGGACTGTGGTGTGAAAGTTAATTCTCACATGATCAAAATAAGCAACTTGATACCAGATCACATAATTACCAGACAAAGAACAGATGGAAACTTTACCTTCCATCCAAAAGAGAATCACTGCTAGACCTTTTATGTTCTGCAGGAGGGAAAAAGAGGACAAAAAAACCCCTGAATAACAGTTGTAATAGAGCTTGTGTTTCATACACAGTAATGACTGGAATACTTTCATAATGGCTTTGTAGTTTTGCTGTTAGATATCTATTGAGAAATATATATATATATATATATGAATCTTCCTGCCCTGAGAAATATCCTTTTTAATCAAGAGAAAATTGAGATGCGGAAACTACGTGATTAGGAAATTATTGCTGCATACAAATATTATTAATGCACAATGATGCAAGGCAGAAAGCAACTGCAAATACGTTGCCAGAGATATCAACTAACCAATCAATATACATATTGTTCTGTCAACATACACCTGAGTGTAAACAGTAATGAACTACATATATGAAATGCAAGGCACAGGATAGATATCCATATGTATACCTCATCAAAACAACTACGTGCATACAGCTCAGCTAAGGTAGAACCATGAGTTAAAAAGAGCAAGAACGTAAAAGTTTCTTGTTCTATATAATTCTTAGATTATGCAGATCATAAAGTTTATTACAGAAGAATCATAATAAAGGGGAATCAGGAGGGAAAAGGAAACTGTGGCAGCCACAGCAGCAGCAAGCAATTGTCTTTGTCCCTTTTACAGCTACATGCCTGGGCTGCCAGAGACCAAGGCAACTGGGACCTGAGAAGCCAAGTATCAGTTGAAGCAGTTGAAGCCTTAATAGATGTTCAGAGAAAGAAATAGAGCAACATCCATTGTTGCTGCTTCTATGAGAAGAGCCCATGCCAAGTGTCCCAACCGCGGTAGCAGAAAGAGACCTGCATGAAAAAAACAGAAGATAGTAGCACCACAGCAGCAGCCACAATGGCAGCAAGGAAAATGTTAACATCTCAGCCTACGCCAAGGCCTGTCATTTTCTGTATGAGGGACTGATCGCTGCCCAGACATGTCTGGAAAGCTAGTGTGAGGAACCCAGGTGCAACTCATCTCAGCCAACTGAGAAAGAATTAATAACTGATCCTCTTGAACCTCTTAGATAAAACCTCTGGCACAGAAGTCGTTCAAGAGGTAGCAGCAATAACCTACTCATATCCCATATGGGTATTTGCTTATCAGAAGCAAAAGAATAGAAGCAGAGAAAGCCACAACTCTTGGGATTGCAATGTTATTAGGTTGTTCATGATTTCAAAGTCACTGTTGTTTGATTGCCTGAAGGGATGATTTGCTCCGAAAATAATAACACCAGGTAGTCTTGTAAGGGTACTTTTATATGTTGCTTCTAATAGTGTCAGCCCCAATATGTAGATCAGACTGAAAACTCAGCTCCACAGAAAAGCTAAAATACTTTTATTGAGGAGGATGCATATAACAGAATCTTGCAAATCTGATAGTGCTGCATCTTCTCCCTCTTCTTATGTTCCAGTGAATGTGGGAGGCACCTGCCTATTCCACTTCTAAATGTTTATTTTATTTAAATATTTATTCAATTTATATAGCTGCTCATCTCGCATTCATGACTTTGGGCAGTTTACAATTGAAAAATAAACATAAAACACTGAACATATACAAATATTAAAAACAATGCAATAGAATCAGCAGGAGAGCAAAGCCATTCAAGAACTGCATAGCCATTTGATGAGCTCCACACCATGCTCTGATCCCCTAGTCAGATGACAAAGCCAGGTCTTCAGGCCCTCCTGGAAGTAATCAAGGTCGGAGTTGGCCTGACCTCAGGGGGAATGAAGTTCCAAAGGGAGGGTGTAACAACAGAAAAGGCCCTTTTCCTGGTCCTACAAGATGACATTTTCTAGTCTTCCTGCTGCAGGAATAGGTGCAAGGTTCTCCTAGCTGTAACTGCCACCTGCTCTTCATGCAGAAATTGTGAGTTCAGGATGATGCCCAGGTTCTGAAGGAACTGACAGACGTGATATCAGAACCACTGAACTATATTCTTCAAAAATCTTGCAGCATCAGGGAGCCAGATGTCTGAAAAACAGTTGATATGGTTCCCACCTTCAATAAATGAAAAAAAAAAAACTGGATCTAGGAAACTGCAGACTTATCAGTCTGACATCAATACCTGAGAAGATTCTGGAAAAGATAATCAAGCAACAAACCTGTGAACACCTAGAAGCAAACAAAATCAGAAGCAAAAGCCAACATGGGTTTTATCAAAAACAGATCATGTCAGAAAAAATCTTATTGTATTCTTTGACAATGTGACAAAATTAGTGGACCAGCGAAATTCTGTGGGTATAATTTACTTGGATTTCAGCAAGGCATTTGATAAAGTAAACCATAACATACTCTTGATAAGATAGAAAA
The DNA here is from genome assembly GCF_049901715.1 of Pseudonaja textilis. Lineage (NCBI taxonomy): Eukaryota > Metazoa > Chordata > Lepidosauria > Squamata > Elapidae > Pseudonaja > Pseudonaja textilis. The sequence goes on from NC_141991.1 coordinate 78,404,002, forward strand.
ATGAAGGTTAGACAGCATCACACCATTGGAGGGATTTATAACTGGCTGACTAACTGCACTCAACATGTAATCCTTAATGGAACTGCATCTACATGGAGGGAAGTATGTGTGGGGTACTCCAAGGCCCTAACTTGGGCCCAGTACTCTTCAATATCGTCATCAGTGATATAGAGAAGGGGACAAAGGGAAAACTCATCAAATTTGCAGACAACACCAAGTTGTCAGGAATAGCCAACACCTCCAGAAGGATCTTGACAGACTTGAATACTGGGCCCTATCTAATAAAATGAAATTCAATAGTGAGAAAAGTAAGGTTCTACATTTAGGCAAGAAAAACCAAATACATAAGTATAGAATAGGTAGTAACTGTGAAGGAGATCTTGGAGTCCTAATGGACAATCACTTAAATATGAGCCAGCAATGTGTTGCAGCTGCCAAAACAGGCAACACACTCCTAGGCTGCATGAACAGAGGGTTAGAATCAAGATTACATGAAGTGCTAGTACCAATACAAAAAGATGTTTAGACTTTAGAAAGAGTGCAGAGAAAAGCAACAAAAATTATTAGGGGACTAGAGGCTAAAACATATGAAGAATGGTTGCTGGAATAGGCTATGCTTAGTTTAATGAAAAGAAGAAGTGGGGTGACATGATAGCAGTGTCCCCATATAAGAGGCTGCCACAAAGAAAGATTATGTGTGTGTCAACTTATTTTCTAAAGTACTTGAAGGCAGGGCAAGAAGCAAACTAAACTAACTGAAAGAGAGAACCAATCTAGACCTTTCCTGAAAATTAGAACAATTAATCAGTGAAACGACTTCCTCCAAAAGTTCTGAATGCTCCAACACTGGAGGTTTTCAAGAAGAAATTATGGTCTTCTGGTTTCTACAAGCTGTCTCTCTTAAGTGACGTTTAGGTTTATTTGAGTGAATGAAATTTCATTATTGTTGATGAGTTGTAGAACTATTTCAGACCAGCAATATTTTGGAAAGTAAACACACTTTATAAATTCTATCTATAGTAGAATTTAATGACTGTTGCTAACATCACTGAGAAATTAAAATGGAAAAATCTAGTTTCCCCTTCTGATACATCTACTAACATCAGTAAATTATGTGGCTTGCCTTCTTACTAAACCTTCTAGTTTAAGGAGAAAGATGATGTTTCATTTCTTTTCTAACACAATTGTGGGAAAGTTTTTTGACCTGGCTTCTATTAAAAAGACCAAGTTAGAAGAATGGGGAGGAGTTAGTGTCTCCCTTAGAGGTGCTTCTTAAGTAACAGACTAATAACAGTAAGCATGGCATCTTTCTTCCTACTTACAGTAGTTACTCTACCCATTAGAAATGTATGGAATAAGAAACTATGTTGGTGTACTGGGTACCTCTCAAACAAAAGAGAGGCCGCCTTAAATAGACATTTATCCCAAAAGTTTTAGTGTTGGAAGTTTTTTAAAAAATATTTATGCCTCTGCTGCCTTACCTGAAACAGCATCTCTTCAGATAACACCCCTTCTCTTCATTAAAATCTAATTCTCATTCCCCAAACAAACCAATCCTTATTAGGAACAGAGCATATATGCTCCAATTTTCAGAGCTAAGGGAACATATATAAGCTCTTTCACTAGGCTTTTTATTGGTTTTATTTATCATGCTTGAAGTTGCATTTTTTATTTTGTATATCATTGAATAAGTATTTCCTTGAGTGCTCAAATTGAATAGAAGAGGCGTTGGCTTACCTGAACACAGTTTCTCAGCATGCCTTTGGAGAATCCACACATAAGGGTTGATTCTGCCTTTCTGCCCAGAGACTGAGTCATCAATCTTTGTCACACCTCTTCCTGTCAGGGCCAGGAAGTCCCAGTCACGCTGAAGGCGCAGCCACCTGATGATCTTCATTGTGGTATTGGCTTGGCCTCCCACCTGGACGCTGGACCAGATGGTCACCAGGATGGGAGGGGATTCTCCAAAGGCATGCTGAGAAACTGCGTTCAGGTAAGCCAATGCCTCTTCTCCAGCATGCCTATTGGAGAATCCACACATATGGGACATACCAAGTCAGGTCCTGTGATCTCCCGTCTGTATGTACTTGTTAGAGCAGCCTTCTGCCAAAGGCCACCTCTGCAGAGTCAAACATGTCTAGTTTGTAGTGCTTTACGAAGAGAGATGGGAAGGACCATGTCGCTGCCCTGCAGATGTCCTCCAATGAGGCCTGCATCGCCCACGCAGCTGTAGTAGCTGCACTTCTTGTTGAATGGGCAGTTACTTGTCTGGGCACGGGGAGAGCAGCTAACATATTAACAATTAGCGTGATGTATGTAAGTCAGCACTTCTCATGGGATTCTGCTTAGCACTGTGGGTCACAAGTTACGTTGAACAAGAACTAGAGAAGAATTGCTGAACGACTAGAACTAAATATCTAAGAATCACCAGGCTTTTAAATTATTGCAGTAATGAAAATATGCATATTCATGTAGAGCTACACAGAGAAACAACAGGAACTTTTCTATATGTATTCATGTTCATAAAGTTGATATGTATTCAGAATCTGGCCAAAAAACTATAATCGTTTACCTTTAATAGTAGGAGTATGTGATATGTTCAATCTACCAAGAACACCTTAAAAGCTGCTTTGGTGGTAGTCTATGTGGTACTAAAAACTTAAATTGAGGGCTTTTTTAGTTAGGAAAAGCAGAGAATCTCTAATTTAATTAGACGTTAAATAAGTACTAAAAACTTAAATCGAGGGCTTTTTTAGTTAAGAAAAGCAGAGAATCTCTAATTTAATTAGAAGTTAAATAATGACTCCTTCCAAAGTCCTTTGCTAATCTTGCATTATAAGGGGTAATCTATACATTTGGAATATAGAATCTGCTGGTTTCTCAGTGTTGACAATTCCATTGCAATGACTTGATTTGCTACAGATCCAGAGAGAGGATATGATTTGGAATGATTCTTTATAATGGAACTTCCCTGACAATGCAGGAATTCATCCACCTTATTCGAAACCCTCTCATTCCAAATTACTGCCTTTGAAATCCACAGTAACTACAAAAGCATCTACAGAACCAAATGTATCAAGCAAACTAGCTCAGAATTTTTCTTTGTTTCTCTCTTGCTGTGTATATACGGGAAATCCAACAGTCAATTTGGAGACCACAATGAAACAAAGCTTGATGGGAACAAGACACACTGTACCTTGACCTCTGTTGAGATATTCCCCTTTAGGAGAATGAATGCACTCAGGGAAACGTAATGAGTGGTGAGGAATAACACACAACCAGCATACAGATACACTGAATGGTAAAATGTAGATTTTACTTTCTGTAAACGGGTAAACAAAGTCCAACAAACGGTCCAAATCATACACGGTTAAAGCAGGTAGTATCAGTCCAGGGATAATCCAAAAATGAAGTCAAGTATCATAAAAAAAGTTCAGTAAACGGAGTTTGCTAACAGTTGCAAGACTCATAACAATCCAAGTAGAACGCCGATCAGGCAATACGCAAAACAGAAAATGCAAAGAGAAAGAAACCAGGTTTCTGGCTCCATCTTATGGCCATTGGAGGAACCTCACCCAATCACAATTTCAGCATTCTCTTAAAGATACAGTATTAAATTACTATCCTGGTTTATATATTTCCAACCCAACTGTTAGGTGACTATCCTAACAACCTCACATATTCTGTTTTCTTTCCATGCAACTATTAAGGAGGAGATCTTACATTTTCGCTTTAGTTTGCTTAAGCCCTATTTTAGTGCTACACTATTGTTCAAAGCTAGAACATTGTTTGATTTAAGTGGCTTGTCAAAACAAGCCAATACCACTATTATGAATTTTGCTCATTTCAAACAAGTTATAGTTAAATCTAAGCAAATTTGCTTAGGGGCTATTAAGTAACAAAGCTATGCTTATGGAAAATGAAAACCTCCCTTTTCCCCCATAACTTTACCTGAAAATAAGTGAAAAAACATTTGAACCCAACATTTGCAGCAATGTTCATTCTGCTCATTATAAATTAAGAAAAGTCTTTCCTAACCCAAGACCTATGTTCCCTCTAATTTCTGACATTTCGTGTGGAGAAAAGGTTTTTTTTGGGCAGCAGGTTGTTGTTGTTGTTGTTATTATTATTATTATTATTATTATTATTTTAAGGGGCATCCACTTTAACAATCTTCTTCATCTTCTTTTTAAGCTGCAATTCCCTTATCTTCAACCAATGTGGAATATCATCAGGTTTAGGCAACTGGACTGATTTAAACAAATTCCTCCTCTCATCTCTGTACAAACTGAAGGAACAATGCATACATTACTTTTTATTTCCCTCCTTCTTGTTTGCTAACATAAAGACATCCAAGAAGGTCACTATTTACACACCACATTTCTTTTTTTTTAAAGCAAATTTTATTGATTTTAACAACAAACAAACAAAACAAAACATCAAAACATAAACAAAACATAAAACCTCTTTCCATTATAAATCTTTACAAGGCAGGTAACACATTATTTTATATTACATTCTTCTAATTTATCCCATTTCCATATAGACACATAAATTCCCTTTAACAAATTTCACATTATTTCTCTTTACTCTTATTCAATCACACTTCTTTTCTAGTTTATCTGCTATTCAATCATCACATTTATATTTTCCTCTGGCTTGTTTACAGTTGTTCTCATCTGGCCTTCCTCCGAGATTTTATTAATTCTCAATTAAACACACACACATAAAGCACAAAAAACATAAAACTTCTTTTTAGAAAGTAACTTGGCCCCAGATTACCTCTTTTTGTATGGACTTCCAATTAAATTCATGCTCTTCTTATATACCATTACCTATCTTGTTTACCATTCTATATCTTCTATATAACTCCTCCCGACTTATATATTTCATCATACTTTAAGACAATATTTTTATATCTTTTGTCCATTTTTCCATTTACATCTATCTCATTCCCAATATAAAAAAAGAATAATTTCTCCTGAAATCACTAATCAGAGTATGATGCCTTTCTATCATACCCCTAAATTGAAATTTGAAATAACACCTAAGTCCCAATCTGATTCTGCTTAGTACATTCTACTATTTCAAAAACAAATACTACAATAATAAATCTATAATAATCAACACATTAGCCCATTAAACTCTATAGTTAAACTAATATTTTAAACATTTCCTTTAATATTTTATTAAAACTTAAAATCATTCATTATTAAACATTTTAACATTGTACCTTAATATTTTGATCTTTTATTAAATCTTATAAAATTCTAATTTTCTATTTTTAATACAAATACAACTGCTACAATACTATCATGTGTACTATGCAGAATCCCCCCCTTTTAAAAAAAGAATCATACATTACCCTTTGTCCCTAAAAAAGATTTTCTTTTTCCCATCTTGTTTTATACCTTTTCCCCCCCTTTTCCCTTTCTTTCTTGGCCCACCTAGACTTTTTACACACTCCTCTCCAAACCTCTGCCTTCTTGGCTTCCCCTTTCTGTTGCATTCTTCTTTCCTTTTGCTTTCTGGCATTATATTGTTTTTGCATCTTATTTTTCTCTTTCATAGATATTTTTTTATGTCTTAAGCCCTTCCTTGTCCCTCCTCTCTTTCTCCTTTCTTTCTTAATCACACTATTTAATTCATTAAAAATGGCTTCTTCTTCCTCCGCTTCTTCCAGCTGTTGTTTAATTTGCTGACACATAGCAAGCGCTATATCTAGAAAACAAAGGGCTTCTCCCATAGCGTCCTTGCCTTCTTTCCTTATTTTTAGATATTGTTTTTTTAGTTCATCGAGAGGTAGAGCCATTATAAACTTTTTCTTCTTCTTTTTCTGTATCCTCTTGTTATTAAGCCAATCAAATATTTCCAAACTTAAAATCCCAAAGTCATCAAACAGTCCAGGCAAAGCACAAACTTCTTCCTTTTACAGTTTCTCTTCCTGGGGGGTAAAGTCAATTAGGGAAAAAAAACCCAATCTGTATTTTAAATCTTTTTTGCAGTTAGCTTCTAATCTCTTTATCTTCAAAGCATCTCCTCCAACAAAGTCTTGGAATAATTTTTTTTTTCCAAGCCTCTCCCCTCCTACTTGTAACAAAGGGCTTTAAATTTTTACCTTCTGTTAGAGAGCAGATTTTCCATGTCCATTTGTTAGTTCCATAAGGGAGGGAGAGTAACTTTATCTTTCAACACTTTCCTTCGCCGCTGAGAACCTCCATTAGAAACATTATAGCATCCAAAAAGAATAGTAATTTTCCAGGTATTAGATATGTCCTTAAAGTCCCGGTTCAGCCAAGAAAAACTTTCATTTTAAAACTTCCTTCTTCTTCCTCCTGTACATTCTTAATCCAGTTGCCAGCTTCTTCGTGGCGGCCATTGAGACCGCCGCTCCACCGCCTTGAGAAAAGGGGGTTATTGCCGGCTGGGGAGAGGGTCTGCAATGCCCCTCAACCCCTGTCGAGATCCCCCCTATCTTCAGCTACCCCAACAGGGCAGCCTTATCCTCCAGATCCGTCAGGATCGGAGGCACCAAGACAGCTAGCACAGCAGGGATCGCAGAGAAAGCGAATCCCTGCTGTCACCGAAGCCTGGCAAACCAGAAGAGCCTACACACCACATTTCTGATTCTCAATTGCCCTGCACTTAAAATAATCATTTGTGCCAGAATGACTAAAGTGGCTAAGTCATTCATTTTAAAAACAAGTTCAGGACTGGAAAAAGTAGTAAGTTGCATTGTAATTCATGGTTGCTAGATAATTGTTTCTCCTACAAATTTAATACTTATTTTTATACTGAATTTTTTTTTTGGGGGGGGGGGTCAACTGCCTTGAAACATTTATATGAAAAAAAATTCCTATGCAAAAATGTAGGAAATTCAAAACAGGAAATGCTAATTACTTTGGAGACACCTGCTCTACCAACACCGGAAGTTGTGGCTTCCTTATGTATTTATTGGTTTTAACAGTGGTCCACTGTGCAAATGGCTATGAAAGTGTTGTGAGAGAGAGATGGGGAATAACAAATACAGATGAACAAATTTAGGTCAATGTATCCATCTGGGAGCTTGAAAAAAGTCCCTCAATGAAAGGTGCCTGGACTAGGAATGCCATGAATTTTAGGTTATAGCATAGAGTTGAGCAACTCAGATGTCTTGACAGCCTGAAGTAGACAGGCATGCATTTCTGATACCCAACTTTGTTTAACAATAACTGCTATCTCTCTTCCCCTCAACTAGCTTAATCTGCTATAAACAAGACAGATGCAGTTTTATATTTCAATAGATATATTTTCCCAATGGATAACCTGCTCCTTGTGGATGCAGTGAATATGTGGTTCTGCCTTTCCAATTATAATTTCGCTTTCTTGTCTTGTTTTCTCCCAAATCACTATTTTGTAACTGGTTCTTGTTGGTGAAGCTCAGATTTCTAGAAATCCAATAAATCAGCTCCTGCAAATCTTATCTTAGTCTGTACCTACCACCGGAAAACCTGACTACCTCTGCATCTACCAAATGCAAGATTAACTCAGAAAACAGATTTGATAGACAGATGAGATAAGAATTTAAAAAAAACACTTTCCCAGGTTTTTTTTAAGCAGCAGTAATATAGTATATTAACAATCTCTATAGATGAAATTATTTCTGGATTTGGAAAACAAGATTTGGTGTATTTCATCACCTTAAGTTTTCTTCTCTTCTCTAAACACTATATATGCATTAAATATCTCAATCTGTGTCTAAATGATGCAGCCTTTCCCAAGAGGTTCTGCACCAAATGTGGGAAATCTTCAACTTTCATAATCATGAGCCAGCAAAACCAACGACTGGATATTATGTTGGCTAGATATTATAGGAAGTGAAATCCACCCCATCTGAGGGCAAGCCAGGACAATCCTATTGCCTACTGGGGACTATGTCTGAGGGCTATGCTTAATCCAAAGGAGTCTTGAATTCCTTAATTCCAGAGGAATCTCAAGTGTCTACTGCTATACTGGAATGAGGCCAGAATATTCAATAGCCTTTTCCATCCGGGAGAAAGCGCTGACCATGTTAAACAACTGCATATGCCTGCAAAGTACATTTGCAAAAAATGTGAATCTGTTTAGCCTGGCTTTAAATAGGAACCTCTGGCCCAAGCAATGCCAAGATATCACTTTTCATCTTGACCCAGCACCGGATTCAACCTTCAGCTTTACAGAACATTCAGGACTGCAAATACGCATGTATCAAAGTTGGTAAAGACAAACATTCTACCAACATGTTAAAATACTGAATAAGTTTAAAATGTAATTTGCCTCGTTTCCTTTCCAATTTCTCATTAATTTTTTTTTTAGTTCTTGAAGGTTATTGCCTTCCTTGCCCCCATACTAATGGAAGGAGATAAAAGCACAAAAGTTTATTTCATAACTTTGCTTCACCAACAACTGTTGCTGCTGTCACTGCTGAGCAAGGAGTGCTTCAGGCAATTATTGACTTTACTGAATCCTGTGGGGAGGGAGAGATTTCCTGGATAAAATCTGAAAAATACCTTAAACATGTTTAAAATTCTGTTTCCTGTCAAAGCACTATTTCTGCAGAGTAAGAATGCTATCTAATCAGTCTTCATTGTGACACTTAACATCTTTGAAGTAAAAAAGGCTCCCCAAATCTTTTATACATTTTATCACAGCTAACTTTTACAAAAAAGAAAAGAAGAAAAGGAGTAGAGACAGAGATACTGTTAAGTCAGTGTACACCTTCCCACACCTTCCTTTTCTGTATACTGTATACATGGAGGAAACAGCAATTGAATATTTACACTATTAAAATGCTCTTTTTATTAACGATAAATAATATACACTGTTGGGCAGAGAGACCATCACAAATGACCAAGGTCCCAAATTTCCAACCATAGTAGAACCAAGTGTTGCTTAACCAGGTTCAAACTAGGAAAAAAAATTGTTCTCAATGGACTTTGAAAGAAAAGATAATATGTAGGAAATAGTTTGATCAAGTAATGTGCAAACAACGCTACTTTGTTTTTATTATTGATTAAAACACTTACATACTACTGTTCATAAAATAACTGCAAGTGGTTTAATATTAAATAAACAAGCCAAGTTAAACAATCGAAGAATAGATATGAAAAAAGTATTTGTGAGAGACCTACCTATGCAAGAGACCTACTGTATTTTTCATTCCGTAAGACACACTTCGACCCCCCTCCTCCCAAAGTGGGTGGAAATGTCTGTGTGTCTTATGGAGTAAATATGGTGGATAGCAGCCCCGCCTCTTCTGTGTCTTTTCCGCAGTGCAGGAGTCAATAGGTAGAGCTGGCACATGAGAGGACACTTATTTGTGGTCCTCTCAGGCTCCGCCTCCTGCCCTCACTACACTGCTGCTCCATGTTCACACTGAGACGGTGCTCCATATTCTTTCTTTTTTTTGTCTTTTCCTCCTCGAAACCTAGGTGTGGCTTATGGTCAGGTGCGTCTTATGGAGCAAAAAATACGATAGGTATAAAGATCAGTCTTTGGTACCTAAACAATGCAACAATAAGACCACCGAAAGCTAGTGGAGAAGAGCATTCCACACAGCAGGCATTCTCCCCCAGAAAGGTCTGACTGAGTAAGGTGACAATCTATACTTCGTGAAACTTGCAATATGATCTCTTTGGACAATCTCAGTATTTATGCAGTTTAGAAGCAGAAAGTCAACCTCATAGACCAAAGTCATCCAGACCTTTATGATTGATACAGTTTGATACACCATAATATGATGGGATCGTATTGCCCAATATTACAACCTGACCTCCACATTCTGTGTTCACTGATGTTTTAGAATAATCCAAATATGCAGTTAACCAATCGTTTGACAGCAGTGGCCACAAATAGGAATTCTTTAGGAAAAGACAATACCTGCTAATGTCACTACTGACCAAACGGTTCTCTGATAACTGCATCCCCTGGTTTCATATAGACAGTTAAAAATGATTTGCGATACGATTATGCCTTGTTCAGCTGCCATGATTCTAAGGTTAGGGTTCAATGTCATTCAATGTTATTTTCTAATACTGTCTCTGCAAGTTGGCATGTTTCCAAAACCATCTCATGGAGCTGATTCAGAAGGCTACCAATGGTTAATAGTACAAAAAAGCTGCAGCATCAACAAAATCACACTGTCATCTCTTTTTCATAGGTCATTAAAGGCTAATTCAGTCTTTCCAGGTTAAAATTCAACGTAATTGGGTTTTTTCAACAAAATTAGAATACTACACAGATGCATAGTATTATTCCTCTCCAGCCCCTTGCTCCCAAAGGAGGTACTTTGATGAAAATAATAAGACTTTACATTCATGTTTTGTCCCCCAGAAGGGGGTAACTACCGCTTCTTTAAGAGCTGGCAACATAAACTCTCACTCAAAAATGTGTTTTACAGATATATTAACTCAGCTAGCTCTAACAGCCAAGAGAGGAAGGGGTCAAAAGATGCAGACTGATCAGCTACAAGCATCATGTCCATATCCCCAGGCCTTCAAAACTGAAAGCACTGAGACATAACTGGACCAAATGATGCACTAGATATTATGTCAAAAGTAGAATACGAGATGACATGAACATGATTTTATCTTCCCAATGTCTTGCAAATTGGTCATAGCAGGCTTTTGGGATTATTAAGGGCAAATAACCTTAATTATTCTGAAGAGCTCTGCTGGATGTCCATTTGAGGATGCAGTAAAGATTACAAAATAAATTTTTTTTGCAGCCTCATCACAAATTAGTAGATATACGCATGTGTCCAGTTGGACAGACATTTTAACTTTCTCTTGGCCTGTACTGATCAAATATACAAATATACAGATAGAACTTTACCTATTGTTTCACTTACTCATTTTAGATCCAGAATCCATTGAGAAACATGTTTTGCACTAAATTGCCGATGAACTACTTAGAAATCTTGCAGCACAGTTGTGCTACTGGATTCCTTTTTTTCGAGTAACCTCAAATACAAAACTGCATGATTTCTTTGCCTTTACTTAATGATTTTGGAAAGCCCTCAGGTGCTAAACACTGAAATCAATACAGTGCCACAGAGACAAACCCAAGACAAACCCAAGCATAAACATGTATCTCAGGAAGGAGAAAAAGGTACCAGTTTCACTTACCTTACCACTGGTTCTGGGATTGTTTCTGTATTTGCTGGCACCTGAACACCTTTTTCCCACTCTTGCCTCCAGGGATCAGCAAGAATATAGTACTCATCCGGGCTCAGCTGGAAAGAATCTGGGATCTTCATTGCTGTTATCAAGTCGGTGCGAAAAACCTGAAGATGAGAGATGAAAAGGACAGTAATGAAATCATTGTCAATGAAAATTTTGAAAGCAGAAACTTTTGCCAAACTTAGAACAGATGAGGGAGTGGAATGGACAAGCTGAAACAGATATGGCCAATAAGATGGCTCCTTACATACATGCTAAGGTGGCATGTCTGAATTCAGCCAATGAGAAGAAAAATCAAGAAAACTGGGATTGAACAGGCAGCTCTGAAGAACTAGAGAACAGTGTCATATCATATCATAGAAGGGCTTGCTTATAAAACTGGGCAATACTGCACTTAATAAGGCTGAAAATGATTTGATATTCACAACAGTGGAAAAGAAGTTACTGAAATTTATTTCTGAGCAAGTGAAGCATTGAACAAGGGAGCTAAATTCCATTGGAGGTAGAGCTAATACCAAGAACATTTACCATTGGAGAAAAAGGACAAGTATTTTGTTGTTGTTGTTCAGATAATGAATGTATGCACCATCATCCACATGACACTAAATGAAATTAGCACCTATTATTGTGATTTTCTTTCCATTGTGCTACTCTTCTCTTGGACATGTTCTTTCCTTGTATTTCCCATGTGCGCAGTCTGAATTCTCAAGTATGTTTCATTTTACTATTCACATATGAAAACACAAACTTTCTCCTCTTAATTTTTAGAAACTATTCTTTTCAAAGTACATTATTGTTAAGGAAAGTACCACTTATACTGAAGAGAAAGATCACAAACACTTTATTCACTAATGACCAGGAACATAGGGGGATCTTTGTATGGCAATATTAGCAAGTAGTCTCCAATTTGTATTCTATAATTAGGGATCCTCTATGATTAGAAACCAATGTATCCTTCAATTTACCCTCATTTCTCCCAGAAATAATTCTGCAACTGCAATTTATAGTGCTGCTTGTAACTTTTGAATTAAATTGTGAGGTGGGGTATCTATGTATAGGATAAGTTAGGGAATGTTTCTTTTCCTTCTTTCCTTCTGAGATTCTTAATTTCATTGTAGGGGTAGAAAAAGAGACTTGCCTGTGACAATCTGGCATAGCATAGTACAATCTAATCTTTGGTAATTGACTGCAAGATGATTTGCAGCTTTGATGTTTATATTCCACCTCTGCACATGACAGTGACATAGAACAAAACAAATAACTCTAGTGACTAGTCTAAGCAATCTAAACTCTCATCTCTCATGTTTTTTCTCCTTTGAAAAGCCCATACTTACCTCCATCGATAAACTATAGGTTTAGACAAATTAGTGGATAATATAAGTGTAAGTCTGTTCAAACATATACCATTTGAATTCCATACATTAATGTTCATTTGTCTTGTTAATATATCTTGAAGAAACTCTCTGAAACAAATGGGAATCCTTTGTCCATAAATATTCTTTTTTTTAATTACTCTTTTGAAGTGCTTTAGAATGTTAAAGAGATAAGTCTTCTTTTTTCCCTTGACTATTCTAAAACTTTGTACTCTGTATGATTTCCTTGGAGGAAATACATACATCCATAAAAAAAAAATATTGCCTGTTGAATAGTGATAAATAAATATAAATTGTGGGACATAGGTACATACTAGATACACCTGTGGATGGGTTTATATACCATAATACACCATTTCCCTAACTCTTTTTTCAAGTTCAAAGACTCACGTGAATTTGATGAACATACGCCACATGCAAGTTAATATATTCATAATATTGTACTTCTTCAGGAAGAGAGAATTTGCACATTAGGGTGAACCTATGACTCTTTTTTCACAAAGTCACAAACTATCCAACTACATTTCAGCCTAGTATGTTGCATCAACCTATTTATATGGTTGGACCATGATTCAGGCTATTAATCCAGGGAAGTGGGTTAAGTGCATAAATTACAGTTCAGTTCTATTCAGGTAAGGCTATCATAGCAGAATGGGCGGTGATTCAGCAATGGAGTATCTGCCAAATAGAATGAAACAGTCCTTGTACTCTCTTCAGACATCAGGCAAACAAAAATAGGTTTAAATAAATAATTAAAAAGGACAAACTGTGGCTACCGAGTAGAATAGACACATTCTTACTTATCCAGAATTTTAAACATATGCAATAATATTTTGATGAAAGTACTCCCCGTTGCCCTTCCCAGACAGAAACCCTGATCAGATGACCTAATTATAGTTTCTTGCAAGACTACATTAAAATTTGACAGAAGTTCCTTTTTTTATATATATAAAAATTTTATTTGGGTTTTCACAAAACATAATACAAGTAAAATTTCTTTTTTTGAGAATAGCATGGTCCCAGGTTATCACTTCTCCATACAGACACAAATTCAATTTCATATTCATCTTTGTGTTCTATTCCATATCTTATTACTATTTTAACATTCCTTTCTAAATTCACACACACACACACACACACACATATTTCTAAGTTTCAATACCTTTCTAGTCATTATATTTATACTTTTGTCTGTCCTGTTTCAATTTCATATTTTCTTTTCTCATTAAACAAAAATTTTCCCTGTAGTTACTAATTGGAGTATGACACCTTTGTATCTTTTAATTTTTATCCATTCAACTCTTATTTAAACTTCACTTTATGCCTTTACAATTATAACATTCAATATAACACATAACTTCCAGTCAAATTCTGCTTGGTACATTCTTAAAATATGCACTAAGTTCTTAAAGAGAATATATATATATATAAGAATAATAAATAAAATACTTATTCTATTCCAATTCAGCTCTATCATTAATGTTAGTTATAATCTTTGACATCTTTAACATTTCTTTTCAATAGGGTATCATACTTCTAGGAACACTTATAATATTTCCATAATTTTTCATGTTTCTTTCATATTCCTCTTCACTTAAATTTTTATAACACAATTATAATAATTAAAATGTTCCCCTCCTTTCCTAATTTCATTCTCTCATTCTCTTTATTTCATTTATTTATTAAACATTCCATTCCATTACAATGAGTATTTTATCTATCATTTTAATCACACCTGTTTCATATTTTCAAAGTTCATTTCTATTTCTAAAATAACAATACTATCTTATGTACCCTTGCAGAATCCCCCTTTCAATTAAGTTTTCACCCATTATCTCTGTGTCTTCTAAACAGGCTTAATTCTTGTACGTTTTCCCTGTTTCTCTATGTCCTGTTTCTGTCCTTTATAATTTCTTTTCCTTTCCCTCTTCCTCCTCCTCTTCTCCCTTCCCTTTTCCCCCTTTCCTTTCTTTTCGCCACATTGAAATACTTGGTCATTGTAGATGGCTTCTTCTTTGTCCTGCCCTTCTTGTTCTACAGTCATTTCTTGTTGTTTCTCATAGTTCAGGATCTCCATTTCTAAAAATTGAAATGCGAAGCCAAAAGAACCTCTTCCTTCTTGTGCATTTTCTTTCTGTTTTTTAAGTTCCATTCTCAATTCTTCCAAGACTGATACCATTTTGAAAACTTTTAAACAACCAACCGATTAATTTTAGCCCTTTAGATCCAATAGCCAAAAATCCAAAAATCACCAAGTAATCCAAATAACCCAAAGCTGTTTCTTCTTGCTTTTTTCCACTTTCTCTTCCTGGGGTTCTCTTATTTTGTTTCAGTTAAAATGTATCTTTTAGGAATCTTGTTAAAGTTTCACTGTTAATTCCTTTCACTTCCAGGTGGTCTCCTCCATTTTTCCAGATCCCACCCTTTTGTGTTTTTTTTCCCTTCTTTTAAAAGTTTTTGAGAATCCAGAAATCTTTACTATCCCTTTGACATTTTATTTTCAGCTTAAATACCTGTTAATGTCAAAGTGGATTTTTGCCGGTTTCTTGGTTAAAACTCTTAGTTGTCAATATAGGGAAGAAAAGAAAAAAAACCAAGTCCTTTCCCTTCCCTCTCATTTGCCGCTTCAAAGACTTCTTTGGGAATAATGTTTTTCTTTATAATTCAAATTCCTTGTATTGTTGCTTTTTCAGTTTGATCAGGTCAGCCAAAACTTTCTCTTCTTATCTTCCTCCTGCACATTCTTTTCCGATAGAGTTCTTCTTTGAGATGGCCATTTCTGACCACTGCTGCAACCGCCTTTGGGAAAGGGAGTAATGGCCAGCTGGGGGAGAGAGATGCGACTCTCCTCGACCCTGCTGGCAGTCTCCCCCCTCTTCACCACCTCTATGGGGTGGCTTAGCCCGGAAACCAGCCGGCTCGGGGCACTCCAGCGGTGAACACAGATTTTGGTCTGTCGCCGAAGAAGCTCAAACTGGAAGCCGACAGAAGTTCCTTTCTGAGTTTCTTTCTCTATGGGATACACATTTTATGAATGATTCTCTAGTAGCATCTCCCCCACACACACACATATACCTCATCTTTCAAGGTCATTCCCACATACAGTACCATTACACTCTCACAGGTAAAACATGTAAACGCTGTATAGTTTGTGCAGGAGATAATGACAGTAAAGGTGAAGATTCCCCTTGCATATATGTACTACTCGTTTCCTGCTCTAGGGGGCAGTGCTCATCTCCATTACAAAGCCGAAGAGCCAGTGCTGTCCGAAGACGTCTCCATGGACATGTACTCCATGGTCAAGATACCTTGACGTACCTTGAGCTAAATGTGATTTTGAGGGGAGAGTAAGTTTATTCACAATAACAAGTCTCTTAAACAGCAAATAAAACCTTTTGATTAGGAAATAACCCGAGAACAGTAATTTTTTTTCCAGCAATCTTGCTTCTTACAGAATGGTCAGTAAGGATCTGGTTCCTTACATGTACAGTAACTGCAATTCTCTGAACAACCATTTGTGGATTTACATACATGGGTTATTATAGGCCTTTGCAAAATCCTGTTTGGGTACTCCCACTGTACATTATGCCAAACCTTTTGATCCAGGAATGAAAATTTAAAAAGAGTATAAATTACAAGCTTTTGCAGGTGACCTGGTATTCATATTAGAGGATCCATTGGAGTCAGCACCTAAACTGATAGAAAAGAAAGAAGAGTATGGGAAAGTATCAGGTTTGAAAATAAATAAAGATAAAACAAAGATTTTAACAAAGAACATTTAGCAAGATGAAAGAAAGAATTGGAGTAAGTTTGGGGGATCCTGGTCACCAATAAGGTTAAGTATTTAGGGATCCATATAACGTCAAGATGTAGCACACTTAAGGAGGATAATTATCTTAAACTCAATCAACAGATTGCGACAGACTTGATAAAAAGGGAAAATTTACAATTATCATTGATTGGGAGAATATCTACAATTAAGATGAATGTATTGCCTAGAATTTTATACTTATTCCAGACAATTCCAATCAGATAAGGGAAAAATTTTTTTGAAGATTTAAACAAAATAGTGCTAAAATACATCTGGTAGGGGAAGAAAGTGAGAATAAAACTTAAATTGTTACAAGATGCAAGAATAAGAGGAGGATTTGCTTTGCCCAGTTGGGAATTATACTACCAGGCAACGAGTTTGATGTGGGTAAAGGAGTGGATAACACCAAGGAATACTAGACTTTTGAATTTAGAAGGACATGACTTGCTGTTAGGGTGGCATGCCTTCCTCTGGTATAAGAGAACTAAAATGCAGGGGTATTTTAGAAGACATTATATTTGAGAAGCATTGTTTCTAAACTGGGAGAAGATAAAAAAAGCAATATTATTTAAAAATTTCACTATGGTTATCTACTATTGAAGCTTTTTCCTATCCAATAATATATAAAAAGGAACAAACAGATATGGTGAGATATTCAATGAAAAGCGTGAACTTAAATCTATGCAAGTGTTGGAAGAACAAGGTGTAAAAATGAATTGGTTTTCATATTTGCAAATACAATCTAGATTTGATAAAGACGTTAAAACAGAAGGTATTTATGATAAGTTGACTGATTTAGATAAAATTTTGACAGGTACTGATGAAAAAATAATTTAAAAACTTTCTGGACATTTGCAGGAGTTTAAATTAGAGGAAGAGCAAGTAAAAGAAACAATGATTGCGTGGAGGAAAAATTTTGGATATGGGATTGACCTAGATCAGGGGTGGGCAACTATGGCCCTTTTATGAATTATGGACTTCAACTCCCAGAATTCCTGAGCAAGCCATGCTAGCTCAGGAATTTTGGGAGTTGAAGTCCACAAGTCATAAAGGGGCCATAGTTGCCCACCTCTGACCTAGATAAATGGCAAAAATTGTGGTCTCAAAATTATAAAATGGGCATTAGTAAATTTACCTGTGAACGCGCTTTCTATCTATGCTGCGAGAGAGCCCAGGATGGGTAGACTCATTCTTATGATGTCATTAAGCTGAGTCTGTACTTGTATATAAAAAGCTAGCTCCCGGGAGAATCCCCAGCTTTGGTGAAGATACTTGACAGACTGAAGAAGTGTCTCTGAAAGCAAACAATCCAATACATTAACATGCCTTACCATCTCCGGACGAACAGATAAATTTACCAACACCCATTCTCCTCCATGCTGCAGCGAGAGCCCAGGATGGGACATATCAAAGCTTGCATGTCCACAGGCAGGTCTTCATCCAGCCAATCACTCCGATGGTGGAACCACTTGCTGAAGAACCCGTCTGCTGAAGGCCACCGTCGCCGAAGCAAAGGAATCCAGATGGTAGCGTCTGATGAAGGGTGACAGGGATGTCTACATGGCCGCTCTGCAAATCTCTTCCAATGATGCCTGGGTGACCCAGGTGGCTGGCCGCACTTCTGGAAGAGTGCGCCGTTAGACTACTGGGTACTGGAAGAGCCACCGCTTTGTAGGCTTGTGCGATGCACGTCCTGACCCACCTGCTAATAGTAGGGAAAGAAGCCTTGCTCCCCAAGTGAGAAAGTGAAAAGAAGACAAACATGGCTTCTTCAATGGAAGAGAGGAGGTCGCCTTCCCGAATGCTCTCTAAAATAGAATGCAGTGTCTGCATTTTGAATCGCCTGTATTTGACAAATTGATTGAGAAATTTTAGGTCAAGGATGGCTCGCCACCCTGAGGCTTTGGGAACAACAAAAAGACCAGAGTAAAATCCACGTCCCCGTTGTAAGGTGGGAACTGGTTGAATAGCCCTTATGTTAAGTAGGTGTTGAATGGCCAAATTCATAAGGGCTCTCTCTTTGAAGTGTCCCGTGAAATGGGAAAAATCAAAAATTTTCTGGGGGTGACGATAGAAATTCCAATTGTAGCCCTGACCTAACAGTATTAAGCACCCAGACATCTGTCATTGACTCCTCCCATTTGGAGGCAAAGAAGGCTAAGCGGCTTCCAATGGGTGGGGAGAATAAGGTATTACTTAGAGCAACGGAAGGCACTACCCCCTCCCTCCCAAAGGGCCATTTACCAGCAGAAGGTTGTTGTCTGCTAGGTGGTTCTTGACATTGATCTTGGCGCTGAGAATATGCCGTCTGTGGCCGAGGAAAGTGGGAGGTGGACTCCGCCCGAAAGACAGGTGGGAGATAAGGAGTCAGCTTTTTTCCCCGAGGAGGAAAGAATTTTACGTTTATCTCTGGTCTCGATGAGATACGGCTCTAGAGACTCTCTGAAAAGCTTGTCTCCTGCGCAGGGGCAGAGGCCAGCTTCCATTTGCGGCGTGACTCCACCTACCAATTTCGGAGCCACAGAAGCCTTCTTGCCACCACCAAAAATGCCATGGCCCTTGATGCAAATTTGGTGGAATTGAGGGTGGCATTCGCAGTGAATTCCACCGCTGCTATAATTTTGTTAAGGTCCTGATGAGACCTGAGGTCACAGGCAGGCAATCGATCTTGCAGTTGGTGAAGCCATTGTACAGATGCCCTCGTGAAAAACGGTGCAACTGTCGAAGCCTGAACAGCCCACGGAGTTGCTTGGTGGTTGCGCTTGAGGTTCTGTTCGGAACGCTTGTCCTCTGATTTAAGGACATCCTCTGGCTCAGTGGGAATGCCAGAAGAGGAGAATGATGCCACAACCAGAGTGTTTGCTGAGGGCACTGCAAGGGCGCTGGCTAGGGATGTGCTAATATTGTAGAACCGCTTGCCCAAAGATGGACGAGGATCTGCTGAAGGGGAAGTGCACTGTTCCTTGACCATGTCGAGAAACGAAAGGGGAGAAGGCAAAACCTCCGTGGCTACTGGCTTGGAGAAGAGCGAGTCTCCTTGCCCAGAGAGCTCCCCTTGTGGTTCAGGTGCTGCTTCCTCAGGTGACAGCTTGGCAGTGACCAGGGCCTTGCTAAGTAGGGGTTTAAAGTGGGCTGGTTTAAAGACTAATGCAGAGGAGGGCTGATCTGGGAAGAGTCTTCTTCCTCTGAAAGATTGTGATCGCAGATTTCGCCCTCTTCACGCTCTGAACGAGAGGAGCAACTGTGTTCAGATGGGGAGGCACCCTCTTCCCCTTCATACTCCTCCCATTCTGCCTGTAAAGAATGGACCCTGAGGTCTTGGGGTCTGTGGAAATCTCATTGCGGAGGTAAGGAAGCCATAGACTGAGAAGGGAGAAGGGCCTGAACCTTTTCCAGAGGCCAAAGAATCTGTTGAAAACCTTCAGCCAATCCCTGCCTAATGGCTAAAGAAACAACATCTTGGATCTTCCTAGGCCTGTTATCAAAGGTAGTGGAAGGCCGAAGGCCAGCTGCAGTGGGCGTGAAGGTGGCTTCCGGCCTGATCTGGGAGGCCTGAACTCTGCAGGGAAGAGAGGGGACATAGGGCCCAGAAGTTTGTTGGAAATATGGCCGAGACCTGCTGAAATCCTGAGGTTGTTCCTCAAATGCCTCAGGGGACCAGACCCGGGGGGTGGTGGTCCAAAAGGTCCATGAACAACTTCCCCTCCCCTGGGGGGGTTTCTCTGGAAACCCTGGTGTTCGGCTGGCTGGGAAACCTGTTGCAGTTGCCCTCTCAGTTGTTGAATAGTCTTGTTAAATTGTCTCTCTAGAGCCGCATGTCTGCGTTTCTTTGCCTTCAACTCAGCTTGAGTTGTCTTCTTAGGGGCTAGAGCCTTAGCTCTGATTTTTGCAGCCACTTCCCTCTGAGCAGTACGTTGTCTGCATCTTTTCCTTTCAGTGGATTGGAGGGCCTGTTCCACTGGGGGAGGGGGGGAAGCTCTGCATGAGCACTGTCCTGATCCATTTTAAAATAAGCAAGGCTCAAGCGTTGAGAGAATGGCTCTCAAAAGTGCTTAAGGATGGCAGAGGGTGGAATTGGCTCTTTGGAGCCCTGAAAATGGCCGCCAGGCCACTTAAAATGGCCGCTCACCTCGTGTCTGAAGAGACTGCACTCAAAGATGGCCACTGCTCGTTGATGGCTCCAAGAAGTGAATTTCACTCCTTAGGCTATTGCAAGCCCCGAGCGATCAGATCAGCCAGAGAAGGAAGAGATGCCTCCCACGCGATCAGCTGGCTGGCTCTGTTATCAGTTTGCCGATCAGTTTTACGATCGGACAAACTGCGGCTATGGGGAAGGTCTCAGTCGCTTCCCTGCTTGCCTAGCAGCGCTTGGGAAAATGTTTATCTCAACGTTGCAGGAGAACGGAGCCCTACTCTCCTGAAGTTGCAGTTGCCCAGATCCCCGGAGAGCTGATTGAAGCAAGGGTAGCTTCTGTAGAAAATCACTGAATAAAACGCTAACACTTTTAGAGACACAGCTTGTGACTTAAAGAAGCTGAGTCAAAGCTGGGGATTGACTTTTTATATACAAGTACAGACTCAGCTTAATAATGTCATAAGAATGAGTCGACCCATCCTGGGCGCTCGCTGCAGCATGGAGGAGAATGACAATGTCAATTGCATATAAAGAAAATTTATATAAGATGTTTTACAGGTAGCACTTACCCCCGACAAGAATTGCAAGGAGGTTCAAGAATAAATCGGATAAATGTTGGAAATGTCATCAGATACCTGGTTCATATTACCATATGTGGTGGACATGCTCGGATGCAAAAAAATATTGGATTATAATCCACATATGGTTGGAAAAAATGATAAAACAACACATAGACTTTAAACCTGAGATATTTTTATTGGGAATTATACTGGAAATATACCATAAAGAATTGAAATATTTGATTGTAAATGTTTTAACAGCAGCTAGAATTGTATTTGCTAAGAATTGGAAAAATGAAAAAATACCTATGCAGAAGGGAATTATTAAGAAAATCATGGACTGTGCCGAAATGAGTAAATTGACATTTGAAATTAGAGAACAAGAAGATAAACAATTTTATATGATATGGGATTTATTATATCAATGGTTAGATAAAAAGACATGGTAAAGAAATAGATTAGTAAGCCTTACAATAAAAGTTAATAGATCGATATAGAATACAATATAAAATATATAACCATTGGATGAATGTATAAGATTAAACCTTAATGAAATTTAGAATATCTTGTATAAAATGATGGAAAAATAGTTTAGTCAAATGAATGTTTAATAATTGATATTACATAAGCACAAGCTAGATTGATACGGTGAGAGTTTATATAACTTGTGAGTAATGGTTAAAAAAAGGATAGCACAAAAGATTGTAACCAACTGACACACACTGTATGTATATAATTGAAAGAGGGTTTTATGTTTTTATGTTTTGTTTGTATGTTTGTTGTAAAAAATAAAAACTTCTAAAAAAAAGAATGGAACTTAAGCAGAAATAAAAAAATTCCCAGTTTCCCAACCAATTTTCCAACTACTCAAGAAGAAAACTAAGCTAGAACTTTCCCTACAGTTAGAACAATTAATTAGCACAACAGCTTTCCTCCAGAAGTTATGAATGCTCCAACACTGGAATTTTTAAAGAAGAGATTTGACAATCATTTGTCTGAAATGGTATAGGGTTTCCTGCTTGAGGAGGAGTTTGGCTTAGAAGACCTCCAAGGTCCCTCCAAACTCTATTATGCTGTTATATTCTGTCATTCAGTTCCATGTTTCATCAGATGAAACTGTGTTGCACATTGCAAACAGAGATTTAAAACAAACCTCTAGACCACCAGAACTCTGGAAAATTGACACATGTATCTCTTCATCTAGTGTGGTCTAGAGTGATCGTCCAGATTTTTGCTGCCAAGAACTATAGTTTCAGCTTGAGATTCCCTTGGTCTCAGAGCAACCATTTACCCTGCAGATACAGATATTCTGATGCAAAACAAGATGAGGAGAATAGGCTGCCTCTATGATGTGTTGGATCTCCATGTATTTTTTTCAATTATCTCGTCCATGGCAGAAGAACATTGTGACACAAAATACTACATGAATTAAAATCTATCGATTTACTTTTGAATAAACGGTTTCTTTTAAATCTATGTTGTTTACACTTAAACTTAACCTTGGACGTAATCAAGAAAAGGTTCACCTGCAGATTTATCTTCTTTTCCCTTCCTGTCTGCCAAAAACAAACAAAAATGGCATACCAACCAATACTGTTTTTATAGATTTTTGTGGAAACTCCCAGTCTCCAGAAATGAAAGTGCACAACAGAATATACAGTGCAAGGATGTATGAACAACCAAGTCAAAAATTTAGGAGAAACTTTTAAATTTAAAAAAGCCCTTAGCACAAAACCCTTGGGAACTAGGCATAGCTAAATTATGCTGAAGAGGCTTGCTCTATTTGGCTGTATGTGTTCCGTCTGTACACTTTATCCTGTTGGTTGAGAAGCCTTCAGAATGTTTCTGAAAATTAAGTCATTATTTGACAGCATGTAGCAACTCAGGATTGTCTGCCACTTTGACGCCATTAAAAATGAGTTAGACAGTAGATGTTGCAATAAGAAACAGCAGTCCTTCCTTTATTCTGCAGTATAATGAATCTCAATATAATGAGATTCAATGGCATGAAAACTGGTTTCCTCCAGAAACTTCTTGCTGTCTCAAGAAAGACTGGAAGCAAATGGAATAGGAGTAAAAGAAACTTGGACTAGTTAATTATATTCTACTTTCAGAGAGGACTGTTGATCCGTAAGACCAAAAAAATATACTAATCCTACCAATTTATTTGTTGTGAGAATGCTGGGGGCTTGGTTCTCAACTTGAGCATGAAGTAACCACGTCAGAGAAGATCTCAAATTAGCCTGAGGCACCAGACATAACTGATAGGTTAAGAGAGATCAACAAGTTCTCTTAGGAGATGAACAGGGAAAGTCCTAAATCTTATCAATACTGAGCAAAACCTGTGGTCAAAGATTCTCAACAAATGCAGATCTAACTGATTCAGAACTGCTTCACGTATCATAAAAGATCCACACAGGCTGAAGCAATTGAAGACATGTGGGTCCTTCAAAACAAGGTAAAATGCCATGAAAGATTTTGCAGGTCCTTGGAATTGCATTCAGAAGCTGGCAGGTAACTAATGCAGCTTATAAACTGCAATAACTCATTGACATAATGAGAAGCACTCATCCTTACTTTGCTGAACTTTGAACCAGCTGTAACTTCTGGATGGTCTTTAAGGGCAGCCCTGCATAGAACATATTGCAAAAGTCTAGTCATGAGATGACTAGAGTATGAGTGACTATCTGAGTTACTCTCAGGGAAATACTTTAATAGCTGACCAGCTGCTGTAAGGCAAGATGATGAACTGAGGATGAACCAGCATGTGTACTGCTGCTTTAAGAAGCTGTCTATATAAGGGAGGCCATGTGAGGGCGTCTCTCTCTCTCTCTCTCCAAATATTCTACCTCCATTGTAAGTTCTCTAGGTAGAGTTGAAGATTGATTGATTGCCTGGTATTTGCCTAACACATGTATGTATATAGAGACATTTAGACAGTTACCAACTTTATCAGTGAGGATATCCCTCCTTCTCACTAGTTCAAACAAAGGCTGTGCAAGAGAATCAGAAAAATTTCTCCCCAATGCACATAGTTATATTGCTTCTGGACTGAAAGTAGTTTTAATAGAAGAGAAAGTAATTTTAATAGAAGATAATATATGAAAATAGTTCACTTGTTAAAACACCTGCATCCATACTATTTGTCTTCAGCCTTTGCTCTCAACATTCTGACAATCAATATCAGATAAATGATTTAAAGGCAATTTTATGTTTTTAATGAAAGGCAAACTACCCTAGGAAAGACTTGAGTGTGGAGGAACCTTTGTAGGCATAGGGATGATTTACCTCAACAGAATCCTAATATTGAAGTTAATTCATTTAATTCTTTAAGCTTCAGCTGATAACCCAATTAAAGCTGAACAACACCAACATAAGTAACCTTTTTCTATAATGTCAATTCCATTCTTTATACATCAGCAGCTCTTTCTATCCACTACATTTGTTCAGAGAATACTTCCTACCACAACTAAGCAGAGCAAAACTGAACTATCCAGATACTGTCAGGATGCATCTTCCAATAAAAACATAATTAACACTCTAGTTTTTATAAAGAATGGGCTTGAGAAAGGTCAGCTTCCTTGAAGTCTCTATCTGCCAATATAACATAATAGTTAAAAATGCTGCAGAAGCATTTATTACCTAGCTGGTGTGGGGGAAATGAGATTAAGATAAGTGTTAATTAAGCTTGAGACAGTATCTGCAAAACATCAGAATCCTTTTTGTACATTTTCTGGTTATCAGGGAAGTAAGTCAGCTAATGAAAATGAAAAAGAGAAAGAAGACCTCCACCACCATCCAAAGCTAATCTAGTATCTTTTCTAAATATAACAAACATTATTGCTCTTTCCATGTGTTTGCTTTTCTCTGTCACAGTATCATGCTAGAGGCGGTTTTGAATTATTCAGTATTGCCAAGTAACTATCACCTACAGGAAAAGAGCAAACAAGATAAAGCAAAGCCTTTTACCTTAGCTCTTCAGCTTCTACCAGATGCCTAGTTGACTCAGGTTATCTATGCATATCTCGTGTCCATGACAATCTGCTCATTATATTATGGATGCGAACATTCAATGTCCATTTTAAACCCTGATCTTTTTCTCCTCCCTTGTTAGCCATCTTTTAAATACTTTATGCATGTCTAAAACAAAAATCACCAAACACATTACTAAAGGATAGAGAATTCAGAGAAAATTTCAAGGCTCGTTTAGAGAAAAAGCTGGTATCTCTAAACAGAGAATCAGGAGACAGACCTGCTGAGGAAAACCACAATAACACAAGGGCAAACAATAGATAGAAACTCAAAGTAAACTGCTCCAAACCCAATTGCAGAAAATACAACTTCAGCAACAAAGTGATCATTGCCTGGAACTCGCTACCAGACTCTGTTGTTACATCCTCAAACCCCCAAAACTTTAACCTTAAACTGTCTACCGTGGACTTCACTCCATTTCTAACAGGTCTGTAAGGAGGTATGCATAAGTGCACCAATCCCTACAGTCCCTATCCTACTGTTCCCATTTATTCGTACTCATTTATTATGTATATACTTATACCTGTTTAAATTTATATGTTTATATGTTATGTTCATAGTTATACTTGTTTTCTCATACTTGCTTGACAAACTAAACTAACTAAATAAATAAAACAGGAAGTCTGTCTTTGCTAGGTTGAACTTCTGAAGGTGATGACAGAGGAACAGCTAGGAGAGAACATCAAAACGTCTGGAAAACATGCATAGCATCAGTATAACTTAAAATATTTCCTCACTAACGGTATTTGCTGACCAAGGAACAACTTTTTAAAGTTGCTTGCCTCTTCAGCAATGGGAAGTGATGCAACAGAAGCAGATGTTAAAATGTCAGTGTTTTGTCTGGTCATTTTATGTCCAGATCCCATCTGGACTTAGGTGAGAGTAAAGAATGAAAACATGAACTGAAGATTATTACTCACAAAAAAGGTAAGAAGCAGAAAATATGAACTTGAAAAGTACACAAATCCCAAAATGAACAAAGAACATGTTAAGAGAAAAGATTAGGAAAGGGATCAAATAGAAAAAGGAGTCCCAAAAGTTATTTGTATAGTAGTAGTAACACTATAGTACCTCTAACTCCACCATAGGCTCAATGGAATAGCTACTTGATAATCAAACTTGGTGCTATTATGGGATTCAAACAGAAACCACAGTGAGATCATGTCCGAATTACAAGAACTCTATAGACTAGCAGACTATACCAACACACACAATATATTATGGTTAAGTTGATATTGCTTACTGGCTCAATACTTACAAAATCACAGACAGGAATCTCTTGTAGTGTGAACCACTGAAACAGTTTAGTAGATTTACAAGGAGATTAAAAACTAATTGATCTAACCAGGTTGTATTTATTCATGTATCGCTCTGTCCAAACAGGATCTGAACTCACTACTGAACCTCTACAAAGGAGATCCTGTCATTAACCATGCCTCTGTAACATTAGACTGGTGCAGTAAAATGCTTGCCTCTTTACCACCTTCTTCATCTACAGATCTTTCCGACCACAGAGTATGAATGAAGAGTAACTCATTTTAACTGACAGTCAGCTACAGAATAGTTTGCTGTTTTCACTTCATCTATCTTCCCACTCTTGTATCCTGTTCTCTTCTGTGACAAAAGTATATGGGCAATGAGATCAAACACCTTAAAAAAGGAAATCAGTCCCAGGATTTTTTTTCTATAGCAGCAGGTCAACTCATATTTCTCACGTATATTCCTTGGTAAGAACAGAATCTTTTTCTTTTGCGAAGGAACGCTACTTGCTACCATAAAAACAAAATGTTTGCATGCTTTCCTTCCAGCTGCTGTCTAGAGACATTCATATAGTTCATTTTAAGTCACCAGGATGGCTTGATGGGGGTCGTGGCTTCTCTTTAGATGAGCGTACATTCACCTGCTACAGCCACTAGTATCATCTTCTTTACTGAAAAGCTCACACATTATGAGATTCTGATTATCAAATGAGCTAACTCTAAAGCTGCAAGTTGTTTACAATACCTTGGGCTAGAAAATATAATATCCACAACATTCAAGGACTCAAGGAAATGAAAGGTCAGTATTTGGTACAATTTCTCATCAAAATATCCATGTTAGGCATCAGGTGTATGTCTATGGATATTCTCAGTCATGCAGTCTCAGTTATCATGTTGTTCCAATGGTTGAAAGAAGGGTCAAAGAGGCCATCTATGTTAAGACTGAACAACCTACTCTTCAACAGAGGGGAGGCATATGACAACTCCTATCTCCTGTTTACAAACCAGTCTTTTCAAGAAGGTTCCACACACTATTCAGGTGACTTTAAGGGCACAGGTAAACCTCCAAGTGGCCTCCACGACTCTCAGAAAGAGTGGTAATGACCAGATGATTGCAAGGAATATAAATCCTTCCATTCTCCATCTTTCAGTCAAAAGCTTTCTGAGTGAGAAGGGAAATGTCTTCAAGGAAAAACAAAGAAAGTCTAGTTGCTTTTTTAAAAAAAACCTTTGGGTTTCAGGTGTATATTCTTTGCATTAAATCTGTCCTTGCCTTTCAGTCTTAACCACTATTGCTCAACTGTTCTTTTTAGCTTTTCTGTTCAGGGCGAGAGTTAAAAGATTAGTTCTAATTTTGGCCAAATAGCAATGCTTACATTGATTTCCCCCAAAGATGAAAAGTGCTGCAACCTGGATGTGCAATATTATTGCCTTGTTTGTTTTAGTTCCCATTGAAGAGAAAAGCCTCTAGATTCAGTATATCTGCCAAATACCCTCCATTAGGATGATGCCTTTTCTAATGTCAAACTGCAAATTATGAACTATCAAGAAAGGAGTACTTTAAAAGATTAAGCAATAGGATTTTACAAAAGAAACAAGAACACAGTTTATCTGGAAAGCTGCCCACAGCTCATATGTTCAAACTGCAATCTGAACATTTCCCCCCTTTGGTTTTGAATTATTTGGGATTAGAGTTTGGGAAACAACTCAATTATTCTACTCAAGCTCTTCTGAATTATTTATAGAAGCTAAATAAAGAATAAATTGGGCATGATGAACCGAAGACCTGATGGTGGAGGGAAAGTTGCATACTGGAAAACAAGCAATTTTCTCTCAATAGGAGTGTTTATTATTTTCTTCCTTCTGCAGAAATTGACAAATTATCTTTAAAGGTCTGCTGCTTAGCAACACCAGTTCCACTGATCTGCTTGAAAGATGTTAATTGCTTCTCCAAACAATGAGAACTGTTTAAAGGGAAACACCTCTCACTTAATGGCAAGCAAAATTGGTCACAGGAAAAAAAAAAGGCTGATAAGCCACTGCATATACTCACCAAGTAATAATCTATCTAAAGTGCTCAGATTTCACTAAGGTGCAAGAAAGCATAATTACCCACATTTATAAAACACAGAAAATGTCTTGGTATGGAACCTGATTTAGTTTGCTTACATTTTTCTCAGCCACTAGGTAAGAGACAAACTACTTTAACCATACCAGTGAGAGGGCATTCTAATGAAGATCTGGGAACAGAGTTTATTCTGCCATCCAGCATGATGAAGCAATCAGCTTTAAGAAGAAATACAAGGGGAAGGAGAGGTAGAAAGTAGGAAGTTTCTCTGAAAGGAAGACTAAAAAGGTGGAAGGAGGGCTTTCCCTCTAGCAGTAATATCACAAAATATTACTTCATTGTGTTTGACCTTCCACAGGTATATTTAAGGGTAAGTATGTAAGTGGTAAATTACTTCTAAGTGAGCACCAAAATGTGAATTCTGCCAGATAAGGAGCCAAAATAAGGCAGGAAGATGTTGTGGGGGGGAGGTCCTTGACACTAGCAGAAGTAAAAAAACTCTTGGTAGCAACAAACAAATTAACCCTAAAACAGGGCTGTTGCGTCATGTGCTGGCCATGCCTACCCTCAGTTTAGCGAAGGGTCGTCATGAGTTTACCACCCCTGCCCAAAAACAACTCACAAGAAAAATACATTCAACATTATAAAATTAAGTTATAAAATAAATTAAAATTATTAAAATAAAATTATTAAATAAAATTATTATAAAATTAAATTATAAAAGTACACTCAACATTACAAAATTAAGTAGTGACAGAATATGAGTGTAGCATCTGGAAAATAATAATTTAAAAAATGGAATAGAAGAGATAAATGTCAAGATGGACACTTTGCTTGAAGATAATGCCAAGTCCCACTTGTTTCTACTGATTTTCAAGAGAAGGTAGGCGTAACATTTATTTAGTTCCAGTGAGTACAAATAATTGTTATTCCAGAAACACGCTTCTGCAGGATTTTATCAAACTTTATCTGGATCAGGTGTTTTCCACTAACAACTAAATTACCAATGGGTTGCATGTGCTCTTCATTTGCTTGCAAAATCAAGTTCAGAATTTCCCTTGCTCAAATGCTTCCTGCTCCCAGGGAGATACAGCTAACACTGGGATCTGCCAAGCCTAGTTAGACTCGCTGCATTTGAAAATTCAAGCAGTGTTGAGGTGATGGCCTGTCAATACTTCCTTCTGAGAGGTTGGTTCTGCCCAACTCTCTCTATAAGATGATAAATGCCATCATTAAAAATCAACCTAAGTATATGTAATTTGCTCTACTCCATGCTCCTGAGAGAAGCAGAGGATAAATTGAATAACCACAACTGTATTTCAATATGCTATTTGCAAATTTCTGACTGATGGTCCACCCTAGAAAGTGGCATGTTTTAAAATGTAACTGAAGAATTAACAGCTACAATCTTCCTAACCCATGGGTGCTTTCTGTATTAAAAGCAGAATGAAAAGTACATTGGTTGGTCATCAAGGATGATGTTCTGCATTAAAGCCTTTCAGTTGCCAAAGGCAGGACAGCTCAGGAAAATTAACATTTCAAAACTGTGTCTTCTGAATAATCCTGAGTTGGAAAGGGTGTTGGTACTTACCTGATACGCCCATTCTCAGTGAGCTGCGACGAGCATCCAGAGAGTGGGAGGTGCTTAGTCTCTGCTTGGATTGGCTGGGCTTAATTGATAGGACGCTGTTGCTCCTCCCTGGGTCCTCCCTAGCATCCCCCAGTTTTGGCGAAGACGAGGTGATGCAACCCCCGCCCTCTCCCTTGTTATGCTTTTCATTGTTTGTTACATATATCCAGATATTGGGTGGGGCTGGATGCTCATTGCATCAACGCCCTTTCTCCATTGAGCTGCTCCGAGCATCCAGAGAGTGGGACATACCTGTCTGTGTTGGAACCCCCTCGCTGTCCGAGTGGACTCATTGTAACACCCTCCTACCAAAGGGGACCTCAGCAGAAGCAGATACATCAATTTTGTAATGTCTAATGAAAGGTAATGGGGAGACCCATGTCACTGCCCTACAGATTTCTGTTATAAGAGCTTGCGTGGTCCAGGCTGCTGAAGTTGCCGCGCTCCTTGTTGAATGCTCCGTGATGCCTCTAGGCACCAGTAATTATTGAGTCTCGTACACCTTGGATATTGTGGCCTTCAGCCACCTGCCTATGGTTGAAGGAGATATTTTCTGTCCCCGAGTAGTTGGCTAAAAGGATATAAAAAGGGCTTCTGTCTTCCTGAAAGGAGCCGTTTGGTGTAGGTACATATGGAGAGCTCTGCGGACATCCAGTCGGTGCCATTGATGCTCTAGACTCTGAAAAGGTCTGGGGCAAAAATTTGGGAGGATCAGTTCCTGTGCCCTGTGGAAGATTGCCCAGATTGACTTTTGGTGTGAACGTGGAGTCTCGTCAAAGAACCACTCTGTCAGAATGGAAGATACAGAGGTCCTTGCGGGCCAATAAAGCTGCTATTTCAGAGATACATCATACTGATGTTATAGCTACGAGGAACACTACCTTGTATATAAGAAAATGGAGACTAGTTGTTCTCAGAGGTTCAAATGGACTCCTAGTGAGTGCTGTGAGTAGGTTGAGTAGGGTGAGTCAGGTGGGATAACGATGTATCATTGGTGGACATAAATTCGTGGCACCTCTAAGAAAACTCTTTATCTGTGGGTGGTGGGAGATGGATGCTAGACCTTCCCACCTCACCACCGAGGCAATAGCCGCCACCTGTCATCTTAAAGTATTTGGAGAGAGACCCCTGTTTAGACTATCTTGAAGAAACTCTAAAACTTGTGCCACTGATGGTGAAAATGGGTCTACCTTGGATTTGGTGCACCATTTATAGAAGATAGTTCACGTGGCATTATATATATGGCTAGTAGAAGGATGCCGAGCCACTTGAATCGTGTTGATCACCCAGGTCAAGATATTCTGACTTAAATGTCTCCGCTCAACCTCCAAGTAGCTAATTGTAACCATTGGGGGTCCGGGTGTTGGATTGGTCCCTGAGTGAGCCGAATTTTGTGCAGTGGAATTTTCTATGGTTCTTCTATGGACAGGCCCCTGAGATACGTGAACCATGGCCTCCTGGGCCAGTGTGGTGCCACCAAGATCAGTTCTGCTTTCTCATCTAACAGCTTCTGGATCACCTTGGGTATCAGTGGGAGAGGTGGGAAGGAGTCCCTGGAACCACTGGCAACGGAGGGCGTTGAAGTTCTCCACCCCGAGATGGGTATCTTGAAATGAATCTGGGGAGCTGCGAGTTTAGGGGAGAAGCGAACAGATCTATAACCGGCAGACCGAATCTCTGAATTGTCTCCTGAAACAGATCCGTGTTCAGGCGCCATTCTGATTTATCGACTGTGGCCCTGCTCAACCAGTCTGCCTGTGTGTTTGTCAGTCCTGAAATGTGTTCTGCTGTGATGGATCCCAAGTTCCTTTCTGCCCCAACGGCACAGTCTCTCTGCTTCCTCCATGAGTTGTTTTGAGTGTGTACCCCCTTGTCTGTTGATGTGTGCTTTTGTTGTGACATTGTCTGTAAGTATGAGGACGTTTCTCATTCGGATATGAGGAAAGAAACTGCGAAGGGCCAGGTGGACTGCCCTGAGCTCCAACCAATTTATGCTGTTCAATCGTTCTGCTGCTGATCAACGTCCTTGTGCTGAAATGGGGGACCAGGTGTGTCCCCCATCCAAACAGACAGGCAGTTGTGGTGATGGTGAGTCTGTGGGGCTCCTTCAGCGGACAACCTTTGTTGATGGTCAGAATGGTCCACCAGTGTAGAGAGAGTAGGACTTTTGTTGGAACAAATACTCGGATCTTGGAGTTGCTTCGCCCTGATCTTTGATAGGGAAGCAAGAACCATTGGAGTGATCTAGCATGGAACTAGGCCCAAGGAATAATAGAAATACAGGAAATCATTTTTCCCAGTAATTTTGACAAACCGGCCAGAGGAACTCATTTCAGGGTTCTGATAGTTTGAGCTAAGTTCTTGATGCTCTCCTGCCTCTCAGGTGATAGAAACACAAAACACTCGTCCCTTAACTGTGTCTATTATTGAACCCAGGTGAGATAAACGGGTCTTTGCCCAACTAATGGAGAAACCGTGTTGTTGAAGGGTTCGCAATGTAATTTGCGTATCCACTTCTGCCTGTCTGGGTGAGGAAGATAATATCAAAATGTCATCCAGGTAGCATTGGAGTCTGACAGAAATGCCCCGCAAGTGTGCGGATAGGGCTGCCAGAACCTTTGTAAAGGTCCTTGGGGCAGATGACAACCCAAAGGGTAGAGCAACGTATTCAAAATGTTGATTGTTATAGCAGAATCTAAGAAATTTGGAATGAGAAGGTCTAATTGACATGTGTAAGTAGGCCTCTGCCAGATCAATGGAAGATAAAAAGTTGCCCTCCCTTATGCCAAGCAGGATGGATTGCAATGTACTCATTTTAAATTTTCGATAGACTGGAGTACGGTTGAGTCGTTTTAAATCTAGAATTGCCCTCCATCCCCCCGAACTCTTAGGGACTACAAAAAGAAGAGAGTAGAATCCCTGGCCTTGCTGATCCTGTG
Source organism: Pseudonaja textilis (assembly GCF_049901715.1). Taxonomy (NCBI): domain Eukaryota; kingdom Metazoa; phylum Chordata; class Lepidosauria; order Squamata; family Elapidae; genus Pseudonaja; species Pseudonaja textilis. The sequence continues at coordinate 78,437,007 of NC_141991.1, forward strand.
CTACCGGTTGGATGGCCTTAATTTCCAGTAAGTGGGTGATCTCTGTCTCCATCAGGCTCCATTTAATAGGGTCCCTGGAGAGAGGACATTGCATAAAATAGTTCAGGGGTGTGGAGTGAAACTCTAGAGCCAGGCCAAATCTGATAGTGTCATGAACCCAGGGATCTGATGTAGAGGAGTCCCAATGGTCTGCAAAGAATCTTAATCATCCCCCAATGGGAGCAAGTTTCCTGGAACTATCTTGGATGATGGAAACCTCTGTTTCCAGTTCCTCTAAAAGGTCTCTTCCCTTGTCCTCCCCTACGAGGTCTGTCGCTGAATTCCGGTCTATTGTACTGTGGGGCGCCCCTATACCCTGGTACCCTCTGGAATCTAGTGGAGAATGGACCTTGATAATAGGGGCGAAAGGAGCCTCTCCAAATGGGCTAAGTCCTGGTGTCTGAGCAATGGAGGAGGGAGGGGAGAATCTTCTTCTTGCTTCTGGTTTCAATTAGCAGCGGATCTAAGGCAGCGCCAAACAATTTATCACCCAAAATTGGGACAGAAGCAAGCTTCCATTTGTGTTTGGAGTTGGCTTGCCAATGTCTAAGCCAAAGTAATCGTTGGGCCGTAATCTGTGATGCTATGGCTCGAGCTGAAAATTTGACCGAATTAAATGTAGCATCACAGAAAACTTTGCAGCTGCAATTAGTTTGGCAATGTCTTGATGCGCCCTAATGTTAGAATTTGGTATGGTGTCCCTCAGGTGACGGAGCCATCTGAGGGAGGTCCTAGTAAAGAAAGATGCTGCTATAGCTGTCCTTATGGCCCATGCATCAGATTGATATGCCTTTCTGAGCACGATCTCGGCCCTCTTCTCCTCCCGTTTAAGAGCATCCTCTGCCTCAGTGGGAATAGTGGAGGAGGATGCCAAAGCCACAGCAGGCTCATCTACTTCAGGGGTACTCAGAGAATTGGAAAAGTCTGAAGCCAAATTAAAGAATTTTTTATTGAAGCTTGTGGTGGGGGTACAGTGCTGCTGAGCTCCACTGTTTCTGGGTCAGATCTGAAAACATTTGTGGAACTGGGATAACTCCACCTCGTTAATGGGTTGAAAGAAAATTAGATCTTCCGATTGCTCTTGAGATTCTTGTTGTTGGGCAGAGGGAAACTTATCAAGATGAGCTGTGGTTTTTTGCCTTAAATAGGAGAGATTTGAAAAGTTGTGAGCGAAACAGACCCATAAAAATAGGTTGGTCAGGCTTGATGTCCTCGTCATCTAACATGGTTCTTTCTGGGGGCTCCACCTCTAGGGGGGCTTCACTATCTTGAAGTGAGACTGCGTCTACTTGTTCCATTTGATCCTCTCCTTCTCCCTTCTCCTGAACATCTTGTGAATGTATATGGGAAATCAAGGAAGACTCCCCTGAGGATAATGCAGGACAGTTCTGCATAGAGATCTGATTGTGAGTCGCAGTCCAACGTTGGGATCTGTCTGGCCATGAGGGATTGTTGCATCCCCGCTGCAATTCCTCTGCGGATTGCCAACTCCATCCATGCCTTCATTGTTTCTGGGACCTCATCTGGAAGGAACTCCTCCTGTCTTAACCGGCCGCCTTCGGCGTGAAGGTTGCTCCAGGGGCTCGTCTCGAAGTTTGTGCACTTGATTTATGGTACCAGGTGGTCGAGATGGCAAGGACAAGTCTGAGGGTATAGGGGTGGATTAAATCTGAGGTTGTGGAATTGGAGTGGGAGGCTGGGAAATCCTCTCAACCTCCCTTGTGTGCCTTTCAATTTGCTTTTCCAACGGTTTTTGGCATCAGGTGGCATCCTTCTCTGCGGCCTTTGAAGGACCCTTAGCTCTTTTAGACTTGTCTTGGGTCCGTGCCTTGGCTCCACCTCTGCTTGCCATTGCAATCCTCTAAAGCACCTCAGAGATATGAGGTGACTTTATAAATATAGATATAATAGATATCTCTCTCTCTCTCTTTCTATATATATATATATATATATATATATATATATATATATGTTTTCTGAGGTTCTGCTGGTATTTGTATGTGGATCTTTGGTTGTTCGGTTTTCTCGCGTAAGATTCAAAGTATCTAGCACGTTTGATGAAGTCTCATTCATCATCTTCAGGCTTCTGTCTCCGCTCTGTGCTTTTCAGAGTAATGTGAGATTGCAGCTGCTTCCTCCTTTAACTGCCAGTGGGGTGGGACTTGATTGGGTGGGGGCTTGCTGTGTTCTGATTGGGTGGGGGTGTGTTCTCATTGGTAGGGGTTTGGTTGTGTTCTGATTGGTTGGGGGGTTAGCCGTGTTCTGATTGGTTGGAGGCGTGTTCTGTTCAGGATCACAACTCACCAGCTCAAATCCCCCAGCAACTAAGACTAACCGGAGCACAGCCAAGCCCCACCTGAACAGAACACGCCTCCAACCAATCAGAACACGGCTAACCCCCAACCAATCAGAACACAACCAAACCCCCTACCAATGAGAACACACCCCACCCAATCAGAACACAGCCAAGCCCCCACCCAATCAAGTCCCACCCCACTGGCAGTTAAAAGGAGGAAGCAGCTGCAATCTCACATTACTCTGAAAAGCACAGAGCCGGAGACAGAAGCCTGAAGATGATGAATGAGACTTCAAACGTTGCCTAGATACTTTGAATCTTACGCGGGAGAAAACCGAACAACCAAAGATCCATATATATATATATATATATATACACACACACACACACACACACACACACATATATATATATATACATACATATATATACATATATACATATACGGTTGGCACGTCCGGGCTCCTGTACCCCAGCCGGGACAGGGAACCCACTCAATACTCACTTCCCCTTTTTTATTATTATTATACAATATCTAGGATTGAGGCTTTTCTATTATTATAATCATAATCATAATCATTAATATTAATATTGTTTATATATATTATGTATCTAATACATTGAATAAAAAATACTTAATGCCTTAATATACTGAGAAGATCAAATAAGCCAAATTTGAGAACACTAAAAGATAGGGCAATTAGCTACAAATAATAGGCTCTCAACAGCCGTCCCCACAGGCCTTAGGCCTTGGTACAGGCTGTTTGTGCTATGATTGTTTATATAAATACTTGTTTGAACTGTGAGGGCAGCCAACAAATACTAATGAATTAATCTCCCAAACCGGAGCTAAAGGGAGTAGAATTTTGGAGAGAAATTTTTAGAAAGCCAATCTGTATATAAAGAATCTATTCACCTCAATTTGTTCCTGCTCCGACCAAGGAAAGCTGCCTATCGCATCAAAGGCTGAGCTAAAACTGGGGGATGCTAGGAAGAAGCCAAGGAGGAGCAACAGCATGCTATCAATTAAGCCCAGCCTATCCGAGCAGAGACTAAGCACCTCCCACTCTCTGGATGCTCGGAGCAGCTCAATGGAGAAGAGACCATCAAGCCAACACCTGCTCAGTACAGGAATCACACTTCTCCATTTGAACATGTCCAAATAAGGACTCATCATTTTCCGTGGTTATTGGTTGCACTGTGAAACTGCTCTTATTTGTTAGGCTCTCCCCCCACCCCACAACATTCAATTGGTAACTGCCTTCCTATATCATTTCATCCAGTTCTTAAAAGTGGGTAAATACAACCTCAGATGAACAACAACACATGATATATTATATATATTATACATGATATATTATATCATGTCATCCTTTATTTTACAAATAGAAAGCCAAAATTGAGAAGGCAAAGAGGGCCTTTTTACAAATGTATCTTGTGCACCAGTTGCACCCAACCTTGGACTGGGAGGCTCTGCTCACAGTCATCCATGCCTTGGCCACTTCTCATTTAGGTTACTGCAGTGCACTGTAAATGGGACTGCAAGTAATAAAATGCAGAGATACGAATAATTATGAACATCCCTCGGAAAGAAATAATGCCACTACTTCATTGGATGTTCCATAAGCTCCCAAGATCAATTCAAGTGCTAGTGATCACCTATAAGCCATTTCATACAGCACAGAATCAGGATATTTTTGCACCACCTATAATCTGTTTATCCCATGAGGCCCAGCAGGCAGACACATTTTGGATCCTTTCTAGGAAAAGATGTCACCTGCAGAGATCCAAGAGGCATACCTTCTCTGTTGTAGTGCCTGCCCTGTGTATCATGGCTTTCATGGTTTGGATGACCTCAACTCTATTGACCTCCTACAAGGTCCTGAAAACACAGCTTTTCTTCTGGTCATAGGATCAGAATGTGGGATGAGCCTATCCAGAATGACTTTGATGAAAAGTCTTCTATGGAAGATACATATGGGAGATTAAACACTTTTTCAAATGGTAAGTTTCCCAGAGTTGCTTTGAAAATTGGACAATCATATAAATAAAGTAAAAAAAATAAAAATCATAACCAATACATGTACTGTATGGCCTTGGCCAGCACTTTCTTTTGCAAAGAAAATCTAAATAAATACTTGACAAAAGATCAACACTAACAAACCAACTTTTTGTCTAAAATTACCAACCATGAATATGTTATCATCATTCTTGATACCTCTGTGAAAAACCAACACAAGTAATTTGTGATATTCACTGGCTATCAATCTATTATTACTGATTCAGAACCATGTTATAAATTCATACATTTCTTACCGTAAGCGTTAACAGTAAACAGACAAACAATACCACTTTCCAGCTTTAATATGAAAATCAACATTCTCCCTTCACACTGAAATTTGTGCTAAGAACCATCAGGGAAACTTTGTATTTCAGGTATCAGTATTGCTCAAAGATCCATTTGATAAAAACTTTTCATTTCCATTCACTTGATATCTGATTAAATGTAAAGATGGCCAGAAATCAAATTTTCCTGTGGCTCTATCCTCCCAGTAATTAGAGGTTATGAAAATATAAAAAATATTATGTTTGTTAGAATGCTCTTCTTTCCAGTTCACTTGTATCAGTTGACATGGAAAAGGAAATCAGAACGGCTAAATTCAAAGAAAGTTAGTTACTGATTTTGGTAATAGCAGATTGTCTCAAAGGATTGCCAAACTATGCAAAACTGTTGTACTGTTTGTTTTTAATTTTGTCCTCAGCTACTTTTAAAGGTAAATTTGCCCTCATCTACTTGTAAATTTTCTGAAGGAAAATTTTTGAGTAGTGTTGCCAAATCAAGTACCTTCTGATATTTTGGACAACAGCACTCACTATGTCCAGTCAGCATGGACACTGGCAGTGCTTGATGATAGAGCTACTGCAGAAGACATCTGGAGATGATCTTGGGAAATGTTGATCTTGGAACAAACTGGGCAATTAACTCAATCTTAACTTAACTTGCCTCTTCATAAAAGGCCAATATTTCTTTTTACACATGTCAAACCTTCCAAGTTCATGCTTAGCACTGCTTTTGACACTGGATCAGGCACATTTGCGTAAATTTGCATAATACAAATACTTTAACGGATGTTGAACATCTCCATAAAAGAACACTCTGACATTGATGTAGGCTGGGTGATGCTTACCTGAGCTCATTTAATGCATTGGAACAATGGATTATACTTGGTTTATGTTTTGCAAAAAGTAATAAAATGTCAGTATTTATAAGTCAAAATCTGATGCGGAAGCAGGTAAATCACAACTTTTATTTCAGACTAAGTCCAACTGAAAATCAGCTAGATTCAGTGTTGAGTGGACAAAGAGACAGTTATATAAATGTCAGGTATATCTACATCTGAGAAAATCCACATGAACTATCTTGCTTCAGAAAGAAGCACAGGTCTTTCAGAGTATTTCTGAGATAAATATTTAAGTATGGGTATTCCTCGAACTCTAACAGCAATTAGGACTGGGATTGCTATTGCTAAGAATATAAAGTGCAATCCCAGGATGGTCGTGACAGTCAGATGTGTAGGTCATTAAGTGGGAAGCAGAGGAAATCTCAGATAAGGAATGCTAGGGTGCCACATAAGGGTAGGGAAGCCTTGGGAGGGACAGCACAACTCATGCACAAATTGAGGAAGGGAGTACTGCAAAGCAACACAAGTGCTGGAAGGGCAGGGAGGAAGAAGGTTGTAGTGCAAGTGAGGAAAGGAGTGCATGGTGTGAGCAAAGGGGGGTACGGTGTATGTGTATTTACAAGCAAAGAAGTGAAGTATGAAGAGTGTGAATGTAAAAGGGTTGAAGGAAAGTCACTAGCAATTTCCTTGCCACCTTCTCCATTGACTTTGTTTGTTGGCAGTCAGAAGAGAAGATTGCAAATAGTGATGAGATGATGGCAGGATTTTGCAACCAGTTGTAAGTGTGCACTGGCGGCCAAGTGCTCAGGTTTTCCTGTGACCATGAAGGTGTACAAAAGCTGCAACTTCAAAGGTGTTCCGTAAGTCCCTTCATTTAGCATCACTGTAAATTCAAAACTGGAGCTGAACGAATGGATGTTAGGTAAGGACTACCTGTATTTCAAAAAAGAATCAATCCAAGGTGTCAGCATTGATGATGTTACCTAATTGGGTAATGAAACATCTGTAAACAAACAACCAAGCTCAGGGAACACCAAGAACTCCACAGTTCAATCCTGAATTACAGAGAGTGTCTTCTATTACAAGTTTCAAAATTCTGTGCAGCTTTTCCAAAAGTTGATTTGGAACTTTTGAGAAGATTATTTGGAAAGGAAGAAGGAAGTGGGACTTGCAGAAAACCCTCCACTCCACTCTCCATCCCCTTCCGGGCCACATGCTATTGCTGGAAAGTCCATAGCAGAAAAAGGAAACTGTCTGGATTTCAGCCAGGGACTTTTACATAGTGTTTCATTTTTCATTTCATGATTCCAGACATCTTACTTAAAAACACTGATGCATTTATGTGACAGTGTCAACATCATTGTTTTCTGTTTTTTAATAAGCTAGTCTTGGCTCATCCTTACTATCCTTACATCCCCCTTTAGAGGGATGGCTATAGTTTATCTTCTTGTTAAGCCATAAACTGTACTTAAAATTGGAATCATCAATCCTAGTTTAAAGTAGATTATGATCCTAATTTCTTTGAGAAAAGTTAAAGGAACATTGTGGATTTAGTGCATTGTGGATTTAAATATTTTAAAATTGTTAACTGGCTTGTGTAGACATCAAGGTGAAACACACATTTTAAAAAAACTGTTGTTATATTACAGCTTCTTAAGCCTGCTTTAGGATTACCCACAATTGTCACCAGTGCCTTCCATAGGACTGTTTAAATGTGTGCATTTAAACAGAAACATATCCTTGTTGTATTATTCACTATAAATCTTCTACTGACTTCTATCATTCATCTCTCCCTTTTGCTATTTTCATCTACAGCAGGGGTGTCAAACTCAAGGCCCGGGGGTCAGATCCAGGCCGGGGGAGTTCTTAGAACTGGCTTGCAGGCACTTCTGGCGGTGACATTGCAGCGGTGTGGGGAAGAGAGAATGGGCTCCATTTATTGGACCCGATCTCTCGTGCTAGGAGCCCCTTTAGAGGGATGTGTGTCTCGAAGGGAGGAAGAGAAAGCAAAGAGAGGAAGCTCAGGGGGCAGCGTGGTAGAAGGCAACCATCCGCTGCAATGAAGGGAAACCTCCCAAATCCAGCATGAAAGTGTCAGTCATATTAATATGGCTGACCAGAAGCCATGACAACTGCTAGACAAGGAAGAAGATCGGCAGACTGTGGCATTGGACGGGAGCTAGAAGCCCCAGGACCTGTAGAAGTAGCGTGAGAGAAAAGGGAAAGTCTCAAGATCAGCTGGCAGTCAAGGAGGGTCTGACAGAGAGAGACTGAAGTTTCAAGTGACAGCGGCAAAATGGCGGTGTGGGCTGTATTGTAAAGGAAGAAGAGCATGGCTGGAAAGGACTGGAATGAGAAAGAGGACATGGAGAGAGCGAGTGTAAGTGAACAGGAAAGTGAAGTGAGAGGTGTTAAAAGTTGGACAAAGAAAGGGATGGGAGAGTCGGAGAAACAGAGCTTGAGGAAAGGATTTATTTTGAATTGGCTGAGAGAAGTGACTAAGCAGTATTGTGGAAGGATTTTAGAGGAATGGCAGAAAGAAAGACAAAAGTGAAGAAGGAGAGTGGAGATGTGAAGAGAGATCAGTGTAGGTGGGAACTATTGGAAGGAATGGGACATTTTGGATAGGAAGAAAGCTGAAAAGGGATGATCGAGACAGAGGAAGAAACAACGTGCTATAGGACTGAACGGCTGATGCAACAAACAACGGGGAGAGTCTGACAGAGATAGAGACATTAATACTTATATTGAATAGAGAACCTGAAAATAAGGTGACGAACAAAATAGCTGTAAAACAAAGTGCCTTATCATATGTTTATGTTGTTTCTATGATAGTTTAGAGTTGTAATGTTAACTTAAGAGTATATACTTTGAATACACATTAAACAACATAGAAAAAAGATTGCCTGAGTCCTCATATTGTGAAATAGGAATTTTTGCTTATGATGCCAGGTTACTGTTGATTGTACTTGGAGTGAGTAGCTTATAGTGTATAGTTATCACATTCAGATTAGATGGTTGTTTAAGAACTGGCTTGCAGGGTCGCCCTGGAAACAGCAAAGAATCGGCCCACGGTGCTTCTGCCAGTGAAAACAGCTCGCAATGACTGTGCATGGCCCTCCCAAGCTCCATTTTTTTTCTGGCTGAGGGTTGTAGGCAGCCATCCCAGCCAAAAACAAAGCTTGTGAGGGCCACGCATGGGCCCCCTGACCTCTGTTTTTGCAGACAGAGGGTTGCAGGAGACCATCCCAGCTGAAAAGGAGCTCAGGAATCTGTTTTCGCTGGCAGAGCACTCAGGCCACCGCAGGCATTGCCAGACACAAGTGACATCATGCTGGCCATGCCCACTCTGGCCACGACCCTCCTAGCCCCATCCAGAGCTTCAACAAAATCCTGATATGACCCTCAATGAAATCGAGTTTGACACCCCTGATCTACAGTATTCCCTTCAGCTAAATCTTTCTCATAGTGCACATATACAGTATTTGTGAAGCTGGAAGAATATGAAGGTAAATCCATCATTGTATATTCCTCGCCATTGGCCCTTAGCATGTTGCAGCCCTCTGCAAGGTTAAACTAACAGATAACAGATAATCAGTGTTGGAAGGGACCTACCCCCCGCCCAAGCGGGAGACCCTACACCATTTTCTGACAAATGGCAGTCCAATCTCTTCTTGAAAGTCTCAACTGATGGCACTCCCACAACTTCCGAGGGCAAGCTGTTCCATTGGTTGAGTGTTCTCACTGTCAGAAAGTTTCCCCTTATTTCCAGGTTAAATCTCTCCTTGTTCAGTTTCCATCCATTATTCCTTGTCTGGCCTACAGGCGCTTTAGAAAATAGCTTGACCCCCTTCCTCCCTGTGGCAGCCCCTCAAATATTGGAAGACCGCTATCATGTCTCCCCTGGTTCTTCTCTTTACTAGACTAGCCAAGCCCAGTTCCTGCAACTGTTCGTTTATGTTTAAGCCTCCAGCCTCCTAATCATCCTGGTTGCTCTTCTCTGTACTTCTTCTAGAGTCTCAACATCTTTTTTATAATGTGGTGAACAAAACTGCATGCAGTACTCTAGGTCTCGTCTTACTAAGGCTTTATACAGTGGTATTAGTACTTCCCTTGATCTTGACTGTATCCCTCTGTTAATACAATTTAGGATTGCATTAGCTTTTTGGGCTGCTGCTGCACACTGCTGGCTCATATTTAGCTGATTGTCCACTAAGACTCCAAGATCCCTCTCAGTCACTGCTATGGAGCCTAGTTTCACCCAGTCTATATGCATACCTCTGGTTTTTCTTACCTAAGTGTAGGACTTTACTTTTCTCTACATTGAATTTCATTTTGTTAGATATGGCCCAGTGTTCTAGTCTGTCAAGATCCATCTAGATCTTGAGCCTATCTTCTTAGGTTTTAGCCATTCCTGCCAGCTTAGTATCATCTGCAAATTTGGTAAGTTCCCCTTCTATTCCCTCATCTAAGTAGTCAATGAAGATATTGAAGAGTACTGGGCCTAAGACGGAACCTTGTGGCACCCCACTGCTTACTTCCTTCCATGTAGACTTAGACCCATTAAGGACTTACTCATTGAGTACAGTTTGCCAGCCAATTGCGAGTCCATCTAGTGGTGGTGCTATCTATTCCACTTTTTTCTAGCTTACTAAGAAGTAGGTTGTGGTCTACTTTGTCAAATGCCTTGCTGAAATCTAAATATATTATATCCACAGTATTTTGCTGGTCTACTAATTTAGTCACTGTGTTGAAGAATGAAATGAGATTGGTTTGGCATGATCTGTTTTTAACAAACCCATGCTGACTGCTAGTTATTACTTTACTTGTTTCTAGATGTTGGCAGATCTGTTTTTTTATTATCTTTTCCAGTAATTTCCCGGGTATTGATGTTAGGCTGATTGGTCTATAGTTTCCCAGGTCTGGGTTTTTTCCTTTTTTGAAGATGGGAACCACATCAGCTCTTTTCCAGTCCTCTGGTAGTTCCCTGGTGCTCCAGGTTTTTTGAAAGATATGGTGCAGTGGTTCTGAGATGACCTCTGCCAGCTCCTTTAAAACTCTGGGATGTAATCCATCAGGCCCCGGTGATTTGTTTTCATCAAGATCAGACAGGTATTCTCTTCCTATTTTTTTGCTTATTTTAACTTTTATTTCTGGTCTGTCTTTTACAGTTATGTTTTTGGTGAGTTGAGCTATAGTTTCTTTTGGCATGAAGACGGATGCAAAGAATGAGTTAAGCAGTTCCGCTTTCTCTCTGTTGCCTGTTACTTCCTTGCCATCTTCTCTCTTTAGTGTTTCCTTGATTTTTTTCTTGTTATTTATATGTTGGAAGAAACTTTTTTTTATTATCTTTGGCTTTTGTTGCAAGTCTTTGTTGTTTCTGAACCTTTGCTATCCTGACTTCGTCTTTGCAGATTCTGGCTATCTGCTGATATTCTGCCTTAGTTGTATGTCCTTCTTTCCATTTTTTGTAATTGTCCTTTTTTTCTTTCAATTTTCCAGAGAGATCTTTGTGCAGCCATGCTGGTTTCTTCTTGGATTTCTTGTTTTTCTTTCTCAGTGGTATTGTGCTGGTTTGGGCTTCTATGATCATATTTTTAGAGTTTCCCAAGGTTCTTGAGTTGTTTTCCCCTCTAGGTTTTTCATCCATGCAATCTTTCCCAAGTTCTCTCTGAGTTTATAGAAATCAGCTCTTTTAAAATCCAAGACTCTGTGTCATTATGTTCTGTTGCTTGTGTTCGTGTTATGTTGAATTCTAGTATGACATGGTCACTCTCACCCACGGTTCCTGCAGTTTCAACTCCTTCTATCACTTCTTCTCTGTTTGTAAGAATTAAGTCCAGTATGGCTGCCCCTCTAGTTTCACCCTCTACCTTTTGGACAACAAAGTTGGCTGGTTAGGAACTTATTTGATTTCTCACTTGATGCAGAATTAGTTTTCCAATTGATATCAGAATAATTGAAGTCTCCCATTACTATTGTTGTGCGTTTCCTGCATATGTTTGTTAGTTGTTTGGTAAAAAGGACATCTATATTTTCTGCTTGATTGGGTGGCCTATAATATACACCTATGGCCGTGTCATTATTTTTTCCTTTAATTGACCCATATGCATTCTAGGAGGTTTTCATCTTTGGTTTCATGCATTTCTGTAGCAATATAGTGGTCCTTTACAAACAGTGCAACTCCACCTGAGTTTATGGTTTCCAGCATCATCGAAGTATTCATTAGAATAGACTGTGGAAATCAGAACTGGAATAACTCTGAAATGATTGTAAGCAGATACCTTGTAGAGACAGAATTTGATAGATGGATTAAAAAAACGTGATGAGTGTCAGTGCATTAGATATATCTCAGACTGTGAGTTTTAGTCCTGCCTTAGTTGTGAAAGCTGGTTGGGTGACTTTGGGTCAGTCACTCTTTCTCAGTCCAAATCATATCACAGAGTAGTTGTTTTCCGGGAAATAGGAAGAAGGAGGAATATTAAGTATGTTGTGCTGCCTTGAATTACAGAATGGCATGAACATGTTTGGAATAACACTGGGTTTGATTTGTGCTTCTGGCATATTGCCTGCCCACCCTCAGCAGATGCCCTTAACTCAACTGAGCAGTAGTCCCAAAGGTGCTTTTTAAAGAGGCAACTGGACTTTCTGCTTTTTCTGAAGTCCTGAAGAAGCTTCTTGGATGAGAAGTGAAACGTCTTCTAAAAAACCCAGAAAGCTTAGTTGCCTCTTAAAAAGCACTTTTGGGACAGCCATGACCTGGATGATTAAGAATCTCCATAGACATTCAACTGAGCAGTAATACCCTTATTACCAAGGAATGTTGCATATGGCACAGGTGCAACCAAAAATAATGAGTGTAGTTTATACTTCCTCTATATTATTAAACAGTAAATATGAAAACCTTAACAAAGTCCAGCCATGATGGCAGAAAACGTTAATGATTGTGGGGCCATCTGTGATGCTCACAGCATATGGAAGATTGAAGGTTTAGAATAAAACAGCAGTAGTGGGCATGGATTAATAAATTAAACAAAACAAGAAAAAGATATTTGCTATTTGTGAAGCTAAGATAAAGGGGAGGCATGTAATATATCTGTGTGACAATGACGTGAAGTTGATGAATAAGTATAGGGAAGCTAAGGCTTAGGATTAATTATGAGTCCTGTATTAAAAGTGTTGCAAGATATGGTTCCATTCAACTGTATGAATGGAAAGATGACATAAGAAGTTGTCGAAGCTGCATGAAAGTAGTGAAAAGAATTAGGTTAGAGGGTATTACAGAAGCTTGTATAATTATGCTAATAAGTTTGAAAATGGATGCTTGGTAGAATAATGAAGTGAAAATAGGTTGTTAAAAACAATACAAAGATTGTTTAAAATTATGAAATTTTATTATATTATAAAGAAAAGGGTATTTATAAAGCAAATAGTGAAATATAACAAGAAACAATAGTGCTTTAAAAAGGCAGTGATTTTTGAGAGAAGTAAAAAGAACTGTTTTGAAAGTGAGTGAAGAAGGTTAAGACAAAAACCTACATTAAAAAAAATAAAAAAATAAAAATAAAAGTGATCAAATAATTTGGAATGAACTAAAGTAAGAAATTCAATACAAATATGGGACTAACTGGTATCTTCCAAAGTAGAACTGAATCAAATGCTAGCCATGAAAAGTGGTGAAAAGGACGTGATTAATTGCTGTGTCTCTTTTCAGCTTGTTTATTTTGATTTTAGTATATTTTCATTAGTTTATTATACATTGCCAAGAGCCACACTGATTTAATTAGATAATTTTATAAATGCTTTAAATTAAACAAACTAACAAAACCAGAATATGTGTTGTGGCAAGAAGCAAAAAGGCCCAAGGCCTCTAAGAATTGATGATGCGCCAGAGAAGAATTTGAAATAATCACCAATAAGGAATTATTTCTGTCTATCCTAACATTGTTATACAATAAAATCAGTGTTTACAAATAGGTTAATATGGTTCTCTCCTCCCACCCCTTAGGTAAGCATCTTGTTTTTCCAGTTGTACAGCAATGCTTATAATTAATCATTTCTCATAGTCTTTCATAATAAGCATCACCTTTGACATATAATGTAACCTTTTAGAACTTAGAATAACTTTACTGTCACTTTGAATGTACACTAATTGACATACGTTAAAATGAAATTTCATTGCATACAGCTTTCAAAAGGTCACCACATCCAATATATTATATAAACATGACAAAAATAAATAAATACAAAATTATGCATATGCCCAGTTATATATGACATACAGAAACAACAGTTTAGTTTGGATGTACAAATGTACATGGAGAGAAAAACGAATCTTGAGAGTTTACCAGACAGATGACATAGGGAACAAAGCTCTTATAGAATCTAGTAATCCTGCAGAAAAAAGACCCTAAAATGGGTGTATGGGGTCTCTTACAATGCTTTGAGCTCTAAGCATGTAGTGCTTATAAGCAATATCCTGAATAACAGAAAGCAAGCTTTCTATAATCTTCTTGTCTGTCCTTACCACTCTCTGTATGGACTTTCCATCTGAGGAACTGCTGCCACCATACTAAATAGTGATGCAGTTTGTTAAAACACTCTCAATCGTGCCTCTGTAAAAAGTGGTCAGGACAGAAGGAGAACGATGCACACTTCACTAAGGATGAAGTGTGGAGAGACCAGTTCACACTGTTAGTTATACGCACCCTCCGATACTTAATACTGTTTGACTACCTCTACAGCTGCATCCTTGATGTTGACTGGAGTATACCGGCTCTTTGTTTCCTCCTCTTCCCTGTTTATACCATGGAAGTAACACAAATGGCATCCCAGCTGCAAGATGGAATCAGAATGTTCTACCAAAGAAAGAGGACCTAGCTCATCACCTACTAAGGAAACTACTGCCATATATGTTGAGGATCCAATCCTACGTAGCTTCTTCTCTGGTAATATCACACTACTAACTAGAGCATACAAAACATTGGCTAGACCTATACTTGAATACAGCTCATCAGTCTGGAACCTATATCATGTATCTGATATTAACACAATTGAAAAAGTCCAGAAATATTTCACAAGAAGAGTTCTCTGCTCCTCTACTCATTGCAGAATACCTTATGTCACCAGACTTGAAATTCTAGACCTAGAAAACCTAGAACTACACCATCTCTGGTCTGATCTAAATATAGTATATAAAATCATACATTGCAATGTCCTATCTGCAAATGAATACTTCAGCTTCAATCATAACAATACAAGAGCACACAATAGATACAAACTCAAGGTTAACCTCATCAAACTTGACTGCAGAAAATACGACTTCAGCAACAGAGTGGTCAATGTCTGGAATACTTTACCTGACTCTGTGGTTTCTTCCCCAAACCCCAAAAACTTTCACCTTAGACTGTCTACTATTGACCTCACCCCTTTCCTAAGAGGTCTGTAGGGGGCGTGCATAAGCGCACCAATGTGCCTACCGTCCCTGTCCTATTGTTTCTTTTTATTTTTCTTGTAAGTATCTATCTCATGTATTCAAAACTATGTCTATTCTTATTCCTGTTTCTTGTAAGTGATTGACAAATCAAATCAAATAAATAAATAAATAAAATGTTTCAACTTCTGAACTGTAGAATACAATTTATAAAAGGGATTGAAGTTTACCTAATTTTCATAGCAAGCATTCCAGAATTTGTGGTTCTTGTTACCATTCTCTAGATGATTATGCTCTTTTAACCCCAGTAGTGAGTGACTCTGGAAACAGATGCAATAAATTTTAATAGGAAATTTTCAAAAGTTATTGTCACCTATATCATAAACTTACTCCTTGCTTTAGATAACCTGTCATCCCTCACCCTGATATGTACAACACTGCATTCCTGCTGCATTTTAGGAAGGAAGCAAAAGTCATCGCAAGCAGAAGAGGAATTAGACTACACCTGTCCAGCTATAACCAGCCTTTTAAAAAAATTTCTTCCACACCGTACAGAACGCATCATGTTCTGTTAGTTAACTGCTATAGATACATTACCTCTTCTCCAACTACACAAAATACACCTCATTTGTATAAACTATCAGCAAGTTATTTCTGAAAGCAAAGACTGAACTGGAGGCCTATAACCCCTACACTTCAATCATCACAGTGAAGACTTCCTGAATCGTGTGTATATTGTTACTTGCTAGAAACAAGAGAGCTTAAAACCTAACAAAAGGATGACAATGAAAGCAGTTGGCAAAACATCACCATCAGAACCTAAATTATCACAAAACAAATTATTTCCCAGACCACAGCAACCAATTACAACCACGAGACCACAGAACTACAGATTCCAACAACCGGTTCTATCGTCTGATCCAAGTGAAATCATTCAATCACTAATAAGCAGAAAAAGAGGGTGGTTTGTAGGCAACTTCATCTTGAAAGCCACAGAAATTTCTGTCATCCATCTTTCTTAATATGTATGCTTTGTCCTAGGAGCACAAATCTGAGATATGATGTAAAAACTGATCAGGTTTATCACATGTGCTGATTACATAAACTTCCTACTCTTCCAGTGAGCACAAATTATACAGAACATGATTGCTACAAGGAGGATGGTGAAGATCTCAAGGCTTAGTTGATGTCAATATTTTCTGTTGAAGACAAAAGGCCAGCAAAAGAAAGGAAGGATTGATGAACTCTTTAATGCAACATTTGTATAATCTATACAGGTTTCATTTTTTTCAACACTAGTATAAAAATCAAGAAGAGTGGTTTGCAGAAGTGGACTTAATTTCCAAGGAGAGAAGGTATGTATATGGGTAACAGGTAGCTAACCTGATCAGGATGGCTTTAAACCAGAGTATTTATGGAGATGCTCAGTCATCCAGGTCATGGTTGTCCCAAAGGTGCTTTTTAAAGATGCAACTGGACTTTGTGGTTTTTCTTTGAAGACATTTTGCTTCTCATCCAAGAAACTTCTTCAGCTCTGACTGGATGGCAAGGAATGGAAAGATTTATATTCCTTGCAAACAGCTGGTCATTTGCATTATCATTGGAGAGACCTGGAGGTTTACCTATGTCCTCAGTCATCTGATTAGTGCAAATGGGATTGCTGACTGGAGACAGTTGGTGTTTTATCCCTCCTCCTCTGTTGAGGGAAGGCTGTTCAATAGGGTAATGGGCCATTTATGTCAAAATTGAACAGCTCTTCCTCAACAGAGGAAGAGGGATACAACATACGAAAAACAAGGAAGTCCAGTTGCCTCTTGAAAATGCACCTTTAAACTAGAAGACAAGGAGGTAGGAGTTGTAAAATCACTGGTGAATAATTAGCAAGTAATGGGTTGAATAGAGCAACAAAGCAAAATGTTTTGGAAATTACTAGTTTGAAACCAAGAAAACAAGCATAAAGAAAAGGAGGGAGTTCAACCCATTATTTTAAATGTATCTTCATTGATATACAAATTAGGAATAATATGCTAGATTAGCCGAGTGCCATGAGGCATAAATGCAAGCATGATTTACTAGTGATTAAAGAAACATAGTGGGATGATACTTAATTATGGAATATTGGACTGGATGGGCCCACACTTCAAAGGAACAGTCAACATAACAGAGGAGATGGCATATTCTATCAGGAATAAACTTATTAGTACAGAGGTTTACTAGATTTGTGGTTAACACAAGTGTTGAAAGAATCTGATGAGAAAAAGGCCAAGCTGACAGAAGGGATATTTTGCTAGGTATCTGCTACAGACCATTAACCATTAAAGTAGCAGATGAATATTTATTAAAGCAGGTAACTGAAGCCTGAAAAAGCTATGAAAGAAGATGAGCTAGGATTAGTGAGAAAGGCAAAATCAGCAAGAATGTTTCTTAAATATGTCAGAAGAAAGAAAAACAAGACAATGGGATGATACTTAATCCAAAAGGAGAAATCTTAACAAGTGACCAAGAGAAAGCAGAGCAACTCCAAGTTTGCCCTATCTTTATTACATACAAAGGAAATGATGATTTAAGCAGCACAGACTGAAACAGAAAAGAGTGCAGGTCAGCAAAGAAATGATAAAAGATCTAGCTAATCTGAATGCCTTCAAATTCCCAGGTCCCAAAGCTGTTAGAAGAGCTAACAAGTTCTGCTACGTTAGAAGAAGTGCTGCATCAAAGACACATAAAGTCCTTACTATTCTCTACTCTCTGTTGAGACCACCTCTGGAGTATTGTGTATGATTCTGGGAACCACATTTCCATAAGGATATAGACAGGTTAGAGTAGGTCAAAAAGATTATATTAATCTGAGGATATGCTCTGAGGACAAGTTGAAGGAATGTGGAATGCTGCAACTGGAGAAAGGGACGACTAAAGGGGAAATCTCGTATCAGTAGTTGAGGTAAGCCATACAATAGAGAAATATTTTGCATTGTCATTTTGGGACAAGAAATAATGGATATAAGTTGCATTTTTTATTTCATTTAGATATAAAGAAAATCTTCCTGATGGTATGAACTATATGACAGTGAAAAAGTCTAACTACAGAAAAAGTGACTCTTCTTTCTCCAGTAGTTTTAATGAAAAGGGATCACTACTTGAGCATAGGTCCATTGGTTTGCACAGCACAGGACTGGAGTAGATAATTCCAATGGTTCCTTCCAATTCCATGGTTACATGAAGAAGATAAAATAATACCGTTCTTGCTTTATAGATTTATAAGGATCTCAAACAAATGGCTTGGATCTTAATTTTCATTTCAGAAATAGAACAAATGTAGCTTAACTAGAATAAAGGATTTGAACCCATGCACACTCATACGTCATACGTCATACATCAAAAAGCTACACCTGAAAATTCAAAATCCCTTGGGAACTTGGTACATATATTATTATATACTTGGTATACATAATGCAACCTATATGAATGGGCTGTTAAGTTGCAACTGTTTATTAGGTAATTTCATTAATTATTTATTATCAGACAATTGGACAATTTCCAAAATTTCTACTATTTTTGCCAATATTAGAAAAAAGCATTGTCTATGCACTTATAGCATGCCCTTGTGTGATCTACAGCAATAAGTAAGCCAACCAGTCACTTGTTTGAAATGGGTGGCTACAGGAATGAATGAATGAGTAAAAAAATAAACAAATAAATACATTTAAAGTATTGGGGGTTTTTTAGGTTCAGCATGAAGCAGCAGCTCTTTCCATGAACTACAAAATAAATGTCCTCAGCCTGCATTATTAAGGAACAGCAATAGTTTTATGTTCTCCTATTCGGCAATTACTGGAACATGATTCCAAGAAATTGTATTTCCTAGAGACATGAAGCCTGACATCTTAGATGACCAAAGGAAACTGTTGCCCAACCTTGCGAAGTAGTTAAAAGAGCCAAATTCTTTCTCTTTCAGACTGCGATGAGTGATTCATCACATCTCCCTGGAGGCTTGTGTTGGATGTTTATGCGTCATATGCTTGCTAGAAGCCTGGAAAAATACATATAACTAACCATCCTCTTAAAACAAGCTGCTCATGACAGGAATAGTGCAGAGCATCGCTGCTGAGCTCTGGTTGAAACATGCACATTTTCTCATTTATTTACTGCAGCTGACTTTGATTTGCATACATTATGTCGTAAACTGTTAAAAAGAAGTTGGTGTGTTCTTTTTCAATATTGGTCTATTTCCAAAAATGTTCAGAAATATGCAGATTAGGTGTGCATTTAAATAGTGCCTGTAACTGAGCCCACGCTTACAGTCATAATTCATAGTGGTTGTTAAGCAGGCCACCACATGACCTGATTTTATGACCTGTTTTGCAGCAGTCATTAAGCAAACACCGCAGTTGTTAAAGGAACCCATTTTCTTCAATGGGCCCTTTTTGTCAGGAGTGCCGAAGTAAATATTGAAAATTGTATTCATGTGACCATGAAATGCAGCAAACAGACATAAAAGTGCAACGGTTGCCAACCACTCAAAATGTGATCATGTGATGGGGCGGGGCATCGGACCCTCTAGCCTGGTTCATTAAGTACCTTTGGGGAGGCCTGTCATAACCATAACCAGTCATTAAGTGACTGGTCTTTAAGCGAAGATTACCTGCAGTCTCAAAGATACTTTTCTTTTCTTTAAAAAAGTTCATACATTGTAGTAATAAGTAAAACTGCCCTTAAACCAATATTTCACAGTCTATGCCTTAAATGTAGTTGGAGAGGGGCTGCTTTAGTAGATCAGTGATCTCCAAAATATACCACCGCTGAAGCAGCACCCTGCCCCTTGGTCACAAGGCTCCTCCTGAGATCCAGATGTCCCCTCTCCACTGTTATTTCAAAGAGCCATGACGACTTAGATCTTTATCCAAACTTTTGTTAAAGAAGAGTGAGACCTCTCAATTCATCACACTTGCCATCATTTTATCTTTTTTGTAATTTGTTTGATTGCTTGTGAGCCTTCTGAAGCCATTGAGAGTTGGATGGAATCGATATTTAATAAATTATTATTACTGCTGTTATTTGATAAACAGAAGCTGAAGTATTCAGAATGGCAGATATTGTAGGAGACATGACACCAAACTCATTTTTAGAAGGCTGAAATAATGTCAGCTACTATTCCTTGAATGATGCAACAATGCTTCCAAAAATGCCTCCAATTTGAAATCTACTTCAGGCAACCAAATACCTTGGGCCAGCACTACATGATTGTGCATCTGGAGATAACTTCACAGCTTGTAAGAGGATGGCAACCCACAAACAGCACTTCCCCATAATCTTCCCCACTTCCTATTCCTTATATAGTTTCAGAAGGCAGAAGTATCTTTTCCAAATTTTCACTTCAAACTTTAAGTGGAATCTTGAATTGTCATTGTTGCATCCTGCTTTGAGAGCTGTCTGTTTACTTCAGAAGGGCAGCTGGATAAATTTTTAAGATAAGATGTGTAGGAGAAGGGATGACAGAACCTGAGGTAAGAGTGAAAAGGGGGATCAACCTAGAATTCCTATGTAGACAACCCCCCCTTGAGTGCCATTGACCCTTCTCTAATTCTAACCAGGAGCTGGCCCTCAGTTGGGAAGGTTCCAGCATATAAATTAGTTTAATTGAACCTTCACATGTGGGTCTTATTTGATATACACTAATAAAATACAAGAGAAGGCTAAGTTGGTGTTACTCAGACACATACAGTATATTTTGTGGTAAAGTGCGCATTAGCTCTAAACTGGGGTCTGGGAAGAATGCTCATCAAAATACTGTAGTCAAAAGGTGAATGGAGCTCAAGAGAAGCTGCTGTGAGAGCTTCTTTTATGATTTCAGTTCCCTCACGTACATTTTAAAGACCTCTACATAAATAGCAATAGCAATAACATTTAGATTTATATACCACTTCATAACAGTTTACAGAGTAAACATACACCCCACCTCCAAAACACAATTTGGATCCTCATTTTACCGATCTCGGAAGGATGGAAGGCTGAGTCAATCTTGAGCCGGTCAGAATCAAATTCCTGGCAGTGACTCAGCCTGCGTTTTAAATACTGTGGTACTATAAATTATTTTCTTTACACACCTATTACCTCCACGTAGAAGTCTCCTGATTGCTTATAGTCAGTTCAATAAATCAGTGATCCCCTTTTTGGCACCAAGGACTGGTTTCATGGAAAATAATTTTTCCATGGACAGAGGGAGGGGGTGGTTCAGTTTCACGCACCCACCGCTCACCTCCAGCTGTGCAGCCCTTTTCCTAACAAGCCACAGAGAGGTACCAAAATGTTACCTGGGGTTGGGGACCCCTGCAATAGATCATTCCATGTAGGAAATTTTTCTTAAAATAATTAAAATGCTGTGGCAAATTCTACATGAGTCTGCAGTTCTTTGTCCCAGATCTAGCTTTTCCCTTAGTGATTAATTGGAGAGGAAAAAGGCACTAGCCATCATCTCAGATTCCTTATCCTAACCAGGGCTTACAACATTTAAGTCTAATACAAGGATAACAAGTTTGGGAGAAAAGTTCAAAGGCAAGATTGCAAATTTGAGACTGCAAACCTATTTGTATAATTTTAAAATGGCTTACAGGGAAAATAGGCACATGATGAATCATTTTAATTATACTAAATTTAATTTAAATTGAATCAAATTTATTTCCCTTATTTACTTCTTTGTTCTGCACCCATGCACTTGTTAGAATGCAGTTCATAACTGAACAGTTATAGAAAAATGCCAACAAGAGGTCTAAGAAAATAAAAACTTTCAACAAACCTCTGAGGGTTTCTTCTCCTTTTGCCTTGACCAACCAGATTTTGTATTTGGAATTTTGGAGCATCTTGAAGTTGATGTTGTTTGACCTTTGAAGAAAAATAAATTAAGTTAAAGATAAACCAAGCCTTAAATTAAGAACAGCTTAATTGCAAACCAAATGTTGTTTGCAATACACAAATCTCAAATGCTTTCAGCTTTCAGCATGGAATGCCAACATATGCTGGCAATTTCAATTTATCAAAATCTGACACCAAGTCTACATACTGCATATACCATCTTTAGCTTCTGAACGAAAGGGATAAATAAATCATAAATGGAGTGTACTGTTAGTATCCTTTGACATTAAAATATCTGCAGATTATACAAACTTAACTCTGCATTTTAAAAAAGTTCTATTATTACTGTCAGTGCGTCTTACCAGAAAATATGTGTGTGTGTGTGTGTGTGTGTCTGTCAATCTCAAGGTTAAAATCCTTAACTTCTTCCTGCTTTACCAACAGACTTCTGATAGTTCTTCTCTAGCATTGAAGCTCTGTATCATACATCTCTTGTTTACAAAAGAGTTTTCTCAGGCATGAGGCTCAAGGGTCTTTACCTTACCAACTTCAACCTTTTCATGCAGTTTTTTAATCATTTCCCCATTTCAGCCCTTCCCTTCAGGGTCAGCTCTATTCATGTTGACAAAGATGATTTACTCTATGGCATGTTTGCTTGCTATTTTCATACCTTTTCCCCAAAGAATTATAAACATTTACTACAGAGTGATCTCAAACCTCCTGACCTGCATGGCTTTAAATGGTTCCTTTGTCTTTCTTCACATTTTTTTCTTGGTTAGAGAACTATCAAACTTATAATCACTATCTTGATTGGAAAAAACAGAGCAAATTTACTCATCGATTCCCCAAATCCAACCTGGACTCAGGTATTTCTTTCTAAATGGGACATTCAAGATGGACACAGGTAATTATTTATTGCGTTATTGTCTTGCTGCTGGACCCACAAATGAAACTAGAAAGTGTACCAGAGACCAGAAGGTTGATTTGCTTGTATGTTTGCATATGAGTGCTGGGACCTTGGGAGACAGTCATTATTTTAATGTTTATTTTCATTTTAGAAAATAATTTAATATACATTTAGAGACAAATAACCCATTACCAGGTAAAGGATGGAAAACCAATACTTGACTGAAGTTTTAAATTATTTTTATTCAAATTTTATGTTTTTACTTGGCTATCCCAGAGAAGTAGAAATGATCATGGGTTAGAAAACATGGGTCTCAGGAGTTCTCAACCCCTCTATGTCTGCATTCACACAACATGTTAAGCTAAAATACTGTTAGCTAATGTATTGGCTCAGTGTATTTGCAAGCCTAACCAGAGCAGTTAGGTTATGGTCGGGGTGGAATTCAAATTTTTTAACAACCGGTTCTGTGGATGTGGCTTGGTGTGGCCAATTCAACATCACTCACATCGAGGCATGAATCTCCTCGACTGGCCTCTCATGACTGTGGGGATGCTGCCCCAGTCGCAAGTGTGAAAAATGGTCATAAATCACTTTTTTCAGTGCCATTGTAACTTTGAATGGTCACTCCACACAAGCAAAGTACCAGCAAAGGAGGGGAAAAAAACTCCAGAGAAGTTCCTGAGACAGGAAGTCTAGTCCTGCCAAGAATGTAATAAGGGTTAATGGAGAGGCAGTTTCAGTAAGCAACACCAGAATGTTTCCTTCCTGCCTTCTTTACAGAGTTAGGCCAGTAATTTCTTCTAACAACCAGTTCTCCAAACTGCTTAGAATGTTAACAACCAGTACTAGTGAATAGGTGCAAACTGGTAGAATCCCACCCCGGCTATGGTTGTATAGTTTGCAAATCCAGCAATTGTACTCATTCACAAAATAAAGCAGTTTAATTAACTGTAAATTAGCATGCATTCATGAATTCAGGCATTACTTCCAGTCTCCTTCAATTTGCTTTGTAATTATGAACTTATGGTTATGTCTCTTTTTCATGTATCTGGGTCCTGATAGAGACTGGAGTAAGAAAATCTGGGTTAAATTAGCATTTTTATGCAATTCATATTTCCCAGCCTTGGGTTTTGCACCTGTGAGTTTGAAATTGCTTGCCTCAGTTTGTCTCTTCCATGGAATGAATTAATAATAAGCAGAAAAATGTGGGTAAGGTAGATTTCTTCCATCAGCCACCCCACTTTCGCACTCACAGTTGCCCAAGCAACTTCTATGCAATGAACTATGTTTGAGAAAGAGGAATATGGTCTCAAATCATTGCTTTTTAATACTGATATACAATTGTGTTCATATACCTTGCTAAGTCACAAGTCAGTATATACTGAACCCTGACAATTTTATTTTATTTATTTGATTTGTCAATCTCTTAAAAGGTAATAGGTGTAAGTATAAACATGAGTAAGAATACAGGAAATAGATATGAATAAATCGGGACAATAAGACAGGGACGGTAGGCATGATGGTGCACTCATGCACACCCCTTACAGACCTCTTAGGAATGGGGTGAGGTCAATAGTGGATAGTTTGAGGTTAAAGGAGTGGGGGTTAGAGGATGTAACAACAGAGTCAGTTAGTGCATTCCAGGCATTGACCACTCTGTTGCTGAAGTCGTACTTTCTGCAATCGAGTTTGAAGCAGTTTACATTGAGTTTGTATCTGTTGTGTCTTCTTGTATTGTTATGGTTGAAGCTGAAGTAGTCATTGACTGGTAGGAGATTGTAGCAGATAATTTTGAGTGCTATGCTTAAGTCTAATCATAGGCAGCGTAGTTCAAGATTGTCCAAGCCCAAAATCTCAAGCCTATATAGAGTATTTTGTTATGAGCAGAGAAGTGTAGTACTCTTCTAGTGAAATACTTCTGGACTTGCTCAATTGTATTATTGTCTGATATACAGTGCGGATTCCAGACTGATGAGCTGTATTCGAGTATTGGTCTAGCAAAAGTTTTGTATGCTCTAGTTAGCAATTCGATATTTCCGGAGAAGCTTCGTAAGATTAGATTTACAACTTTTAATGCCTTTTTGGCAATGCGGTTACAGTGAACTCTGGGACTTAGGTCATCTGATATGAGAACTCCAAGGTCCCTGACAGAGTGAGGATCATCAACAAGATCATATCCACCTAGTTTGTATTTGGTGTACTGATTTTTTTTACCAATGTGTAGGACAAAGCATTTGTTGGTAGAGATTTGGAGTTGCCAATTTTTTTATCATTCAGACACATAATCAAGGTCTCTTTGAAGGACAGTAGCATTGCCGGTGATGTTGAATAGTTTTACGTCATCTGCAAAGAGGACGCAGTTGTTTATAAGTTCATTTATATAGAGTATAAAGAGTGTGGGTCCTAGAACACTGCTTTGGGGGACACCCCTGTTAACTTAACTTTGATATAACGCTCCCTATTTTTACTGTTTGTTGCCTGTTTGACAGGAACCCAATAATCCATTTATGACGGGATCTGGAAATGCTGTAAAAAATTTAGTTTTAACAGTAGTTTGTCATGTACCACTGAATCAAAGGCTTTGCAGAAGTCTATGTAAATTGCTTCTATAGCTTTACCCTGGTCAAGTAGATGTTTTTGCAATGTAGGAGTTGAAGATTGCAGGACAATTTTTTCCTGAAACCAAATTGTTTTTTGGAGAGTAGGTTATTTGACTCTAAGTGGTTAATTGAGTGGTAGTTAAGAATTTTGCAGCCCACTTCTAGAAGTTGTATAATCTGATTATAGCTAAAATCAACTCTAATTGAATTATATCAGCAAATTTTAAGTATGATGCTCCCATCACCTCAAATTCTCTGTTCACTGGTTTTCTTATCCTTGCACTTTTAAAGAGATTGGTTATCAAATCTTCTGGATTACCTTTCATATCTATATTTGCAAGTAATTCAAAATATAATTAGAAGTCATGTTCAGGATTACTTTTTATGCTATATAGTAGTTTTACAAATGTTAAGCAAAGTTTATTTTTATCAAAATAAAACATCCCATTTAATCTAAAATCCATTTTTTAATGTATTTATTTCTATCCACTCTGCTTTAGAGTAGCTTAAAGAAAAAATGCAGCTTGAATACTTATCAACTATCACAACAATGTTTAGATAAAAGTGAAAAACACTTTTGAAGACTGCAGTGAAGAAGTCAAGCAAGATTCCTTATGTCCATCTCAAGTGTTGTTGTTTTTTCCTTTTCCATTTAATTGTGTCTGATACTCAGAGACTGCCTGGATAGTTTTCTTGATGAGTGTAATTTAGTAGAATTGCTGTGTATCCACATAAATAGACTGTATAAGTTCCAGACTTTCATATTAATTGTACATAATATTATTCTCCCTTAATTTATTTTAAAAGAGCTACCTAATACTATGGATTTTTAAAAGACAACTGGTAGAGGGCTCCCTGCATTTCAAAAAAGATATAAGGATTTCAGTTTTTTTTTAATGTTCCTTTATTTTGTTTCTAGAGATTTTACTTTGTTTCTTTGCAGGGCTAATGTGTTTTCTTTTTAAAAGACACTGTTCTTGCAGCAGTGCAAAGAAGGACTCCACACCCATAATCCTCATAGTGAAGATTCTGGAGAATGCTTCAAAGCAAATTGTCACAAGGAATTAATTGCATGTGCTTCTTTTGCTTTCCAATCCCAGTAGGTAACATTTTATTCTACTTAAGAAGGCTACCTCATATATCAATTCCCTCTTGAATCTGAGGCTTACAAGTCATCTTATTGGTAGCTGTTGTGGTCCACTGGCAGCCTGTGGAGACGGCAGCAGAATCAGGCAGTGGGGAAAAACATGGGCCAATCTGGGGAGAACTCAGACGATGGTCCTGCCTCCGATACAGAGATGGAGCCAGGGCCATCTGGGAGTTATGTGCTGACTCCGGAGCCTCCAGAATCTGACAGCAGTGAGGCAGAGGAACAAAGGGAGCCTGTTCCCAGTGTGCGTGTGCGCAGAGCTCCCTGAAGGCAAGAGCAGCTAAGACAAAAGGGGTGACTCGGTAGTAAGGCTTGGAGGTGATTGCCCCTCCCATAAGATATAAAGGAAATGCAAAGGGACAGGAACCTTTGCAGGAAGCAAAATTGTTTGCTCTGGTCAGTTTGGAACCTGAAAGCTCCGTGGTGAATTTGTGCTCTGTTTGGTTTTGAAAGACTAATTGGTACTTTAGTCATTGGCAGCGCTTCAAGAAAGATAAAGGTGCACTATTATCAGACTTCTCCCAAAGAATTTTGGCAGACTTCCATGGGACTATTTATAACTGGTTGAGACTCATTATGGGCTGTGAATGACAATAATTCACAGCCGTTGAACTTAAATAAAATGGTTTTGGATTTAACGTGTGTTTGTTGGTGTCTCAGGAAGCCTTGGTCAGAATAGTAGCATCTTTAATACACAAAAGAATATAAAAAGATATAAAAAGACCCCAAAAGGATATAAAAGTTGTACCATAAAGAACATGATGAGGTTCTTTGTTTGGTTGTGTGAGTGTGACTTTAAGTTAGCGTTAATTCTTGGTGACTGTCCTGAAAGTCCCGGCATGATTCCAGAAGTGATTTGCCATTGCCTTCTTTCTGGGACTGAGAGAGAGGGACTGGCCCAAGATCACCCAGCTGGCTTAAAGCAAGATCAGAACTCACAGTCTCCTGGTTTCTAGCTGGCTGCCCAACTATCACAATGAACTACAAGACCTGATGGTTTTTAAGTACAAACCGAATTTTAAATCAACACATTTGCAAAATTTAGACCAAAGCAATTTTTATTTTAGATGACATTTGATTTATGCTGTGCCTTTCTACTCTAATGAACAAGGATTTTTTTTTACAAATTATATACACATATTATTTTTAAAAATTTAGTCAATTTGCAAGCAGTGACAAAATTGCAGAGTTAATGCTGTCCTATAAACATCAAACATACTCTCCCCCCAGACACCTGTAAATCAAATATTAATCTTAATAAGGAAGGACTTCTTTCCACACTGAATCATGCATATTATTATACTTTAAAAAACCCTATCTTCAAATAAATATAGAAATAACATGGAAAGGTTAGTTTTTAATCTTTTATCTTAAATTTACACATCTCAAATTATAATGTATACTGCCCCCCTCTTTCTGAGAGAGGGAGCGAGAGAAGGGGAGAGAGGGGGAGGGAGAAGAAGAGAGAATTAATTAACAGGTAGCAACTCTGGGCAAATCTGACTCTTTTCAGTAGTATTATCTTTTCTGAAATTGTGACTCTCAGAGACTGAGGGAAATGGCAATAAGGTGCTCTACGTGTGTGTGTATGCACACATATTTATAGAGTCATCCAGCCGAGTATTGTTTCCTCTCCCTGAAACAGCCGCAGAACCACCTGAGAACAAAGCAGGTACCCACTAGGATTTTCGTTGAGTAATATTGGGACACCCCCAAAATATAATAGTCCTAAAAATATATAGTTTTGCCTGCAGACTTAAAAAAAAACACAGCTTCTTTAATATCAATCACTCTTTAAATAGCTCTGCCTCATCTCTGCTGGCTTTGCTTTTTATACAGCGGGTCATATTTTAACTAGAGTAATCATAAACCTAACTACAACCTCCTTTTTCCAAGAACAGATAACAGCTTCACAGTGTCATGTGGCTCTAAATGTCACACCTTGTACCTTGTTTAAAGGTAGGTACAGGTTTATTGATAAGTTTACATAACATTTGCAAGCCAAAGTTCCATGCCTGGTACAAGTCCAAAGCCAGTTCTTTTGGTCAACTGAGATAGCCTTACACAATTTATTTTAAC
This sequence comes from Pseudonaja textilis, assembly GCF_049901715.1. Taxonomy (NCBI): domain Eukaryota; kingdom Metazoa; phylum Chordata; class Lepidosauria; order Squamata; family Elapidae; genus Pseudonaja; species Pseudonaja textilis. Next base: position 78,465,539 of record NC_141991.1, read on the forward strand.
TACACTATTGCAGCCTCTGGCTTGTTTTAACTGCCCAAACTCAGACATTAGTTCTTAAGCACCATGGGTTCCAACTAGGGCAGGGGTGTCAAACTCAAGGCCCGGGGGCTGGATTTCGCCTGTGAGGTGCTTAGAACTGGCCCAAAGGGCTGCCCTAGAAACAGTGAAGGACTGAGCCCCAGTGCCTCTGCCAGCAAAAATAGCGGTCAGGATGGCTGCATGCGGTCCTCCCAGGCCCCATTTTCAGCTGCAATGCTTTCTGCAGCCTTCTGCTAGCAAAAACAGAGCTCTGGTTTTGCTGGCAAAGGGCTGCAGGAGGCCATTGGGGCTAAAAATGGGGTCCGGGGGGGTGGTCTGGGCAACCCATCTGAGATGTTTTTGCTGGTGTATTGCTCAGGCCACCATAGGCACTCCCAACATGTGATATCAAACTGTACACACCCATTGGCCCCTCAGGTCAAACACAATCCTGATGTGGCCCTCAACGAAATCGACTTTGACAACCCAGATCTAGGGCTTAGATTTTAACAGGAAGAAGCAGTAAAAGTAGGGTATCTTCATAATGTCACTTGGATATGGCAACGTAAAAATGTAGAATGACGAAAGTATAGATTTTGACTAAACCTTTTGGTTTGGAGAATAATTTTGAAGCATGTTCTATTTCAATATCCCCATCCTTGTAATTACTGTCTGGCTACCAGATAACTCAACTTGAAGCCCACCTGTGTTTGCAGATAGGCTTACTTCAAGATCAAGGTTTTGCCATTGACCAATTATGCACACATTACTCACAACAGGAAGACAAGTAGTTCCAAGACCTTCATTGACAGGTATATATTTACTTCTTGTAATATATTTATAAGTAATCCCTGTACACAATTCATTGTCCAGGGACTACCTGTAACATGTAGTTTCCCCAACTGTCTGCATGTAATTATTCAAATTCTTTCCCTGCTGAAGGTGAATCATTGGTTATCTTGTTGTAAAGTTTGAATAAAAAGTCTTACTGTCAGTAGTGTCTGAGTTATCACTGCTGATCGAGTATTTTCGCCGTTTCTCTTCCATCTGTAAGAAAAGAAATTGAACATTACATTTGCTGCTCAAGAACTCATTATGGCACCAAATCACTGTTATCTCAGGAAATCCACATATCGCATTAACACCAGCAGCACCAGTGAATACTTAGCCTAATGACAGTAAATTACTACGGGCCTTTTTTAAAAAACTGTTTTTTAGATGTAACGTTGTTTTCTTTTCTATTCTCTGCCTCTTGGATGCATGAATGTATCTTGCTTTTAATTATGCAACATATCTCCTAAGTATAATTTTCAAACCACCCATACAACTTACCCAAATCTAAGGATTCTCCACTAAGGAATTTACTTGGTAAGTCCATAAAAATAATGCAACTAAAATGCTATCTTGCAACTTATTATTCAAATTCAACAACCAAATGAATTAAGAGTTTGGGAGAATACATTTGAAAAGCATCTGAGGATAAAATTGCAACAGCATGGACCAATGGCATGAAACCAAACTATAAAATGAGGATGCAAATGGTTTTATTTTGAAACAGTTGTATTCATATATAAATGGGAGGGGAAAATGAGAACTTGGACAAGTAAGTAGTCTTTTGGTAGCTTGCTTGGAATCTAAACTATAGGTGGTTGTTCTATATAGAAAGTCAATGAAATACAACGGCCTGCTATGCAGATTTCAAATTTTCTCCAAAAATTAAAAGTAGTTGGCCATTTTTCTTAGGATATGAAAAGTATCACTCCACAATGAGATCAGCTTTTATTATGCTTATAACAAAATGCGGACCATTTTCCTTCCACAACAGATTGTTGTAAAAAAATGTCCCAGAGCTGTTTGCTCCTTGCTAGGTTTTTGGTATGAAACAGGTGACTTAAGATCCTGTTGTATTACTGTAACTATGTACACTGTAATGTGTACATGTCTGAGTTTAAGTTCGTTTTACTTTAGTGACCTTTAGAGTGTATTTGTTCTATGCCAAATTCACAGTTTTATGTATATTCTGCCATATTTATTGTGTATGTTTATGTATATAGTTATTTATAATGTTGATTTCTTCTGTGAAATCTACATGGCAAGCAAATTTACTAAATAGAGGGCTAAATAAATAAATAGTAAATAAAAAATTCTTTTTGCAGCCCTGGTTTTAATTACATTTTACCCAGCTAATGATTTTTATCAATACAGAGTAAGAAAACCATTTAATGATATTTCAGCAAGTATAATCAAACCTGTAGCAATAAGTAGAACAAATAGAGGTTGTATTCTACAGGTTACTTCCAATTGTAGATGTGAAAAAACAGCTTGAAAAAGATTATGGGAAGATTTTACATACAATTTAAAATATATTATTTGCATATATAGATAATTGCCATTTTATACACCAACTGACACATGAGGGAGTAATACCCCAAATGCAATGCTGTGTATCTATAGCACCTATAGCAGTATCTCCATGTTAAAATAGAAGTGAGCAGATCAGTGTTAATAAATATCACACATATCTCATCTGGTGCATATAAGATACAAGCTATCTAACCGTATACACAGCACACAAATGGTGGCAAATCATTCCTATAAGTTAGAGATAGTTCTTGACTTACAACCATTTATTTAGTGATCATTCAAAGTTACAACAGCATCGAGAAAAGTGACTTCAAATATATGACCGTTGCAAAATTCCCCACAGTCACATGGTCAAAATTTGGGTGCTTGGCAACGGGTTCATATTTATGATGGCTGCAGTGTCCCAGGGTTTTGTGATCACTTTTTGCGACCTTCTGATAAGCAAAGTCAATGGGAAAGCCAGATTCACTTAATAAACATATTACTCACTTAATAACTGCAGTGATTCACTTAACAACTGCGGCAAGAAAGGTTGTAAAATGGGGCAAAATTCACTTAACTGTTGCTTGGTAACAGAATTGTTGGGCTCAATTGTCATAAGTTGAAGACTACCTATAATTAATTAATTTGGAGATTTTTTTCTACTTTCCATTGAATCAAATAAAAAAACATTAAAAACAATATCAATTGTTCTGTAACAGCACAAAATCCTTAGTCCAAACTGTTCAGAAAAATATACAGGTAGTCTTCGTTTAACATCCGCTTCAGTGGTGGGATTCAATTTTTTTACTACCGGTTCTGTGGACGTGGCTTGGTGGGTATGGCAGGGGAAGGATACTGTAAAATCCCCATTCCCTCCGCACCCCACTAACCTGCTTTCCAGCTCCGTTCTCCTGTGCAGGCAACAAAAGAAGACCCAGCAGATCAGGAGGCAGAGAATAGATGGGGGCAGGGCCAGTCAGAAGTGGTATTCCGAACTTCTCAATATTCCCACTGCCTGTTCTCCAGAACTGGTCAGAACCTGCTGAATACCACCTCAGATCTGCTTTTTCAGTGACCAGTTACAAAACAGCATTTAACAAGGGGGGCTCACAAGGGGTTCCTGTAGTTATGGCCATTGTAGTTTCTGTGTGGTCATGTGACTAACTCAAGTACTTGGAAACTGACTTGCAAGTACAATGCTGCAGTCATATAATTGCCATTTGCAACCTGTACTGCCAGTTTCTGGCAAGGAATATCAAATGGAGAAGGCAGCAGATTATCACAAATGGCATTCATGAGACCATGGGACACTGAGACAGCAAGGTTCATCTAAGATACAACAGATACTGGTACTGCTGGAACATTGCCACTGTACAGTGATATTGTATCTTATGACCATAACAGTTAACACTTAAGAACAGTGTTCCTGGTTCCAAATACCACTTGTTAGTTAGGATTCCCTGTAGTTATATTGGGGTTCCTATGAAAGTGTATAGATCAAATCATAGCAGTATCCTGCATAACGAAAATGAGGCAATTGCATTTTCACACGTACAACCACTGCGGCATCCCCATGTCACATGATCAAAATTCAGATGCTTGGCAATCCGTCCTGTTTATGTGATCACCTTTTGTGATTTTCTGACAAGCAAACTCAATGGGAAAGCAAGATTAACTTAACAAGCACATTACTAACTTAACAGCTGTGGCAGGAAAGATCAAAATTCATTTAACAAATATCTCACTTAGCAACAGAAATTTTGGGCTCAATTGTGATCACAATTATATCCTTATAGTGCCATTACATGCACTATATTAGCACAGGTATACATATAGTTTTGTGGCCATTTTCATAGGTCTAATTTATAGGGATTGTAAATGAAGTGCAAAATTTTAATAGCTAGTTGCCAATTTGCAACCAAGAGACAATATATGCAGCTTTATATATCCTGCAATAAAGGAAAATTGAGGTGGTTGCAATTTCAACTTCTTCCTTCATCTCTTCATTTCCATGAGCTGTGGCAAGACTGGATCATAGTCTTGTTGTACTTCATCCTAATGTTTTCCACCTGCCTCCCCAAGTGACAGATGCATATATATGGGAGAGAAAAAAAATCAGAATCTGTTTAGAAACAGACAAAAGAAACTAAAATAATCTGTTTCCTCATTGCATGAAAAAAGTTATCTGCTTGACTACACCTTAAGTATTGAGGCAGAGGTCTCCAAACTTGGCAACTTTAAAGACTTGTGGACTTTAACCCCCAGAATTCTTCAGCCAGCAGAGCTGGCTGAGGAATTCTGGGAGTTGAAGTCCACAAGTCTTAAAATTGCCAAGTTTGGGGATCCCTGTATTAACGGCTCATACATTTTCTTGGCACGAGAAAAAGTCTTTGTTGACACACCTGCTTTACAAAAATTGAAGTAATGCAGGTGTAGTTAGCATGCAATTACAAAATTATCTCATAAAAGGAAACCACAAAAAATCTTAACACACTGGTCTAAGGTTGTCTAAGCTATCGCCAAATAGATACTATTTAACTTTCTCTAAGGCTGAGGGCGGAAAGAACAACCAAACCATAGAAAATAGTTTTGTTTGTGGTTTAATCACTAGAGCTATTAAGAGAAAATTGCACTTGATGACAAGACCACAGGATGCCTTTGGAGGAGATGACAATCTGCAAAGGAATTCCCATAAATACTAAATCATAAAACCTTAAGTACCGCTTTCATCTCCAACACATGTGCAATATTTTAACATACCACTATGAATGATAATAACAGTGAACTAACATAAGCATTTTTACTGACAATGTTGTGATAAAAAATTGCCCTGTCAAAACATGATTAAAATTACTTCTTGACAATATGGCTTTATCAATACTTCGCTCCAGTAATTCAGAGGGAACAGATGTTATTAAACCAGCCTTGTACTTGACGACTATTAGATTTCAGGGAGAGAAAAAGGTGCTGAAGATGGATTGAAGAGAGTTTATAGAGCTGAAATTCCAACTGAACACAGTATTGATTTTTGCTGACTAGGTCAATGTAAAAACTCCAAAAGGACAAAGGTAAAAAAAAAAAACTATAACAGGGTAATTCCTGCTTCTTGAAGCTAAGAACAGAAAAATATTTTAGCCACGTTCTCATGCTATCCTACATAATTCCCTTAGAATGCAGTGCCTGTGAGTTATATTTAATGGCATCCTATCTAGATCTAAAATCAGGTTAAATGAAAAATACCTATAAAATTCTACTACTCTATTTTCCATCAACTTAAACCAACCATTTTGCTATTTAGCACTACTTCCACCCTTTATTTTTTACACCTGCACTTATGTGCTCTTTCTCAAAAATAGAATTTATGTGGAGGAAATCCATTTGAATTCAAGAACCAGCTTCATCTAGTGAACTAAATGAGTTCCATGAGAACATACTACTACTCTCTAAAATCCGTGTGCCAGCACAAGCTCACTAATCTGTGCAATAAATAAATAACTTGGCAGAGATTAGCGGGATTTTTTATGAAGCTATATAATTTTTCCACTTGTAAAATGATGCTAAAAGTCTGGTGCTCATTTTTCTTTTACGTCAAGCTTCTCTCCTATATAGGAGCTTGCAACATCTTATCTTGTAATTCTGTCTTCCCTAATCTGGTAGCTTTGAAGCCGCAACTTCCAAAATTTTCAGACATGTTGGTAGGAATTCTGAGAATTGCAATTCTAACACACAAGAAATGCACCATTTTGGGGGGAAATGTGATAACATGTGGAATCAAAAAAGATTTTGGAATTCAACTTTTTGTTTAATGTAGAACCTAAAGGCCGGATACAATTATAGCACTCTTTCTCAACCTGATGCTCTTCACACCTATCAATGTTTCAACCTCAGATGAGCCACGCTGAACTATAGCATCTCTGAGAGATGGCCAGGATCTGCTTAAATGCATGCAATGTAAAAAATCAATACAGGTGGCCCTCAACTTACGACCGTAATTGAGCCCAAAATTTCTGTTGTTAAGTGATGTTTTGCCCCATTTTAGGGCATTTCTTACCACGGTTGTTAAGTGAATCACTGCAGTTGTTAAATTAGTAATGTGGTTAAGTGAATCTGGCTTCCCCATTGATTGTGCGTATAAAAAGGTTGCAAAAGGTGATCACATGACCTTGGGACACAGCATAAGAACTGCATGACCTTGGGACATAGTCATAAAGAATGAACCAATTGCCAAACATCTGTATTTTGATCACATGATCATAGGGCTGCTCCAAAGGTTGTAAGTGTGAAAATGGTCATAAGTCACTTTTTTTAGTGCCGTTGTAACTTTGAATGGTCACTAAATGAATTGTTGTAAGTCAAGGACTACTTGTAATAAGAATTGTATTCTTGAAATAATTTTTTTCTGAAACAGATTGGCAACCAAGTTAACCTTTCAGGTACATTATACATGAGAATTGTTGGAGCAATTATCAGAATCTCTTTCATCATAATCCCATAACGTGGCAAATAATGAGGCAGAAACTGTAGATTCAGAGCAGAAGAACCCAGAGCACAATTCAGAGCAGAAGAACCATATAAATGGGAGACGCCCCCATGCTGGCAGCATTTTCCCATGGGGACATTACCAGCACACAATGTCACAAAACCTGGCAGTTAACTAAATTGCTACAAAGTGGGCTGAGGACTCTTCCATTACTTATCTCTCAAAGAAACCAGTAAAGGAAAACATTTGTAGCTCAGGGTTGAAATGAGGGGTCCTTGATGCTCTGAGCTTGGTTGTTTTGTTGCACTTTTCATTACCCAAACTAGGTAACATCATCAATGCTACAATCATCACTAACACTGATGATGTTACCTAATTTGGGTAATGAAATATCTGCAAGAAAATGACCAAGCTCAGAGAGCACCAAGGATCCTTTCTCTCAAAGAAAGGAAGGGTGAGTGTTTCTTCACAGAATCATCTAACAACCAGTTGTATTGCTTCTTCTAGTTTCCCCTAAAAGAAATTCTGCCAGACTTTGACAGTTACTTGTGGTTCTAGAGTCTTGAAATAACAACAATCTGCAGATTAGATTACTAGGTTTCCCCATCCAGCAGGGTAAGTGGCATTCTCTACATTCTTTACACTGTTTCTCTGTTAGCTGTGTCATTCTCCCATGCAGAGAACAGGCAGGCTTACAAATCTCTGGTTTCTATAGATCACTCTATGAATTAATATCACACTTGTAAGTCCAAGTTCTTGAATTTCAGTATTAACCATCCAGAGGCTTGTGGATAAGTAAGATGGTAACTATGGTATTTGTGCAATTGAATCTTCCTGAATATGGCACCTTTCAGATATGTTAGGAGTATATCTGGCCCTGGTGACTGGGCCTTCTGGAACTTCCGTATTATTATTTTTTAAATTGCAATTGCCCAGTTAAACAAGTCTAGGTAGCTTACCACAGCTATGCCAAAACAAATTTAATCCCTTAAAAAAAATCTGTTTTCCATTAAAATTAACATCCCTCAAAATCTTACAGAAGACAAGTTTTCACCAACTTCCTGAAAAATAAAGGAGTGATATCCCTCTCAGGTACACAAATGCCACAGAGAATGTATTTTCCAGGTCTGCACCATTTAATCTAAGATGGAAGATGTGCAGCAAGCAGTTTCCATCTGGATAAGGCAGTCCCAAAGATAGTAAGGGCCCAAGCCATACAAACTTTTAAAAGTAAACAATCAGAATTTTGAATTAGGTCCATTAACTTACTGGCAACCAGTTTAACTTTTGGAATATATATGCTGAACTAACTAGCACTGGTTAGCAGATGAGCAGTGAATTCTGTAGAGGCTTCCAAGTCATCTTCAAAGACAACCACACCTAAAACAAATTACAATAGCTTGAAAGATCACTACCCACAAATTACTGTCTTCAGTATCTTCAGGCCCAAGAACAAGTGCAACTGATGGATGTGCTAATGTAGCTACCATACAAGGCTCCTGGCTACATCTCCTACCTGAAGTTCTAACAGGAGGTCTGAATCCAGGAGAACTTCGAAATTGCTCATCAGGCCCTTTGGGAAGACTATAACCTTATAAAGAACAATACACAGCGCTATTATGGAACCAGGTATTTCTTTATATCATGTTGTAATTTAGTCTTAGTTTATTTCACCCCATCAGACCTTTCACAACTTCCAGCACTGGGACTTCTACCACATTTCCTATTTGGTATAGGCTCTAATGTAAAATGAACCTCATCAGTATTTGGATATCTGGTTCCAAACTGAAGGGGTTTTATATAGAAGTTTTAAAAAAAGGACAAGGGAGAAGGCCATCACTGAAGGAGGGGCACACAGTGAATAAGGGCTTGATCTTTCCTGACCTAACAACATTGATTGGAATCTGAACAAAAAAGCTACAAAACTGTGACTCCGATCTCCATAACCTCACAGAAAATCCAGAGACCATGGCTGATGATTCTGAATGCTGCTGAGATATCTAACCAGATGAAGAGTGCAAATTCCTATGTCAATCCAATCCATGTTTAGAATCACAATCTTTTTTTAAAGTAGTTTATCATTTTACAGGGCAAATTGGAGAGGCAGCAAAGTTATTTAGTCATCAAATAATTTCCTTTGAAATGCTTTAGCTATTAGCATCTCTATTTGCTTTTTTTCCCCTCTCTGGTGACTTATTTTGTGATAAAGAAAGAAAAAGCAGATGCCTGGTTGTGCTGAAAAAGAAATAAAACAATTTTCCATTTGTTCTTCCTATTTATCTGGTGTTTTTTTAAACTTAGCTAGGAAAAAAATTGCAAACCCCAATGGCATTTTAGAAATCTTTGAATCGCTAACTACCCTCTAGCAATCCATTTGGTTCTTATTTTCTCAGCTGAAATTAGATGGACAGTTCAACACTACTTAGCCTTTATGTTAATAATATAGGACTTTCTAAAACATAACGCTAATGTTTTCTTAGATGGGTAAAGTATCATTAAAATGTTTTGCTGGGGTAAAAAAGGTTGCTGAGAAATTCATTGCTTCTAAGGGCAGAATTCAACATATATTGTATAGCTATTTCATATTTCCCTTATTAATAGTTGTTTTGGCAAGAAAGCAGTAGTACTGGTAAAAAAATATGTTCGGACCCTTCCCACCCACAAATTCTATAATTAGGCTAGACGTGTCCAAAACAAGCTTTGTCCTACACTTTCTTTAGTTATGTCATCAAATGTTTCCTCTACATTTTGGGAATCAAAAGCTAGAACTCCCGGCTAAGTTTGGATTCTGCCTCTAGTCTACAATTTAAAGGTGAAATCTCTTTTCATCTGCAGCATGAAGTAATCCAGATCAGGCCCACATTTATAACCATAGCGAATATAGTTCTATTTCACAATTCAAGCAAAAGGACTCAAGAGCCTATAAAAGCCTTGGAATCGATACAACTTTCTTAAAAATACCCCACTGGGAAAAATATTTATTAAATTGTATTTTAAATAAAAGCAAAGAAGACTTCTAATCATGATTTCAGTATATCACTGGCAACCAACCAAATTCAGAATTCCTGGGGCTATCATGTCCATTAAATAACAACGTATTTATCCTTATGATAAAGGGCAAAAGAAGACAGGCTAAAGGGCAAAGAGAGAAAGGGAAATAATTTGTTCCCACTGCAAATAAAAACTTTACAGTACTTTTTTCTTCAAATGACTCAGTGGGAGTCATTCCTTTATAGGATAGTGTAAAACATTTTCTCATATTTTAAAAACTTACAAACATGCCTTCTACTCTACTAGGGATCTTTGAAAATTTCTCTTGTGAGAAAAAAAAATCTTGTAACCAGAACTCCAGCCTCTTCCTTTCTGCACCACCTGCCCTCATTCTACGAGTCAAATAAACGTATAGAATTAGCCATGAAAAAATTGTATTTCAAAGAAAGGTATAACCATATGACAATTTTAAAGAATAGCAAGATTGTTTCAAATTTCCCCTATTCATTAGGATAGGGCATTACTTAAGTAAATTGAACAGAGGCTGATATTCTCAGTTTTGCCCTCCTCTATTACTTATGACTGTTGTGCCTTTCCTGACAAAACTACTGATGTATCTTGCTGCCACATGAGCACACACAGCACATTATTGGTGAAAATTCACTACTGGAGAACTTGACTGGTTAACACCTATGCCTTGCATGAAGAAAGGACTAGATTCAATCCACCATCTTCCAACAGGATTAAGGAAGACATTTGTCCAAAATTTCTGGAGGGTCACGGTAATCAGTCTGTAGAAATAATCTGGAGGTTTAGAGTCTAATGACTCAGTGTATGTTCCTGTAATACATAATTTGAGCTCTCATTCCATTTTACATTTATCTTCAGCCCGCAAAATGGGCGTTGGTATAATTACCTGAGAACGCCCTTTCTATCTATGCTGCTAGAGAGCCCAGGATGGGTTAGACTTGTCCTGATGATGTCATTAAGCTGAGTCTGTTCTTGTATATAAAAGGCCAGGTCCCGGGAGTGTCCCCAGCTTCGGTGAAGATACCTGACAGACTGTATGAGTGTCTCTGAAAGCAAAACAGAATCTGGAACGTTAGTATTGCTTACCAGAATATGGACAATACAAGGGAAGGGCTGGGCTCTCTAGCAGCATAGATAGAAAGGGTGTTCTCAGGTAATTATACCATTGCCCATTCTCCTCCATGCTGCTGCGAGAGCTCAGGATGGGACATACCAAAGCCTGCATGTTCACGGGAGGGTCCTTGTCCGGTGATCACTCAGATTGTGGAACCACTTGCTGAAGTACCCGTCTGCCGAAGGCCGCACTCACAGAGGCAAAGGAATCCAGATGGTAGTGTCTGATAAAGGGTGATGGGGATGCCCATGTGGCCTGAAAATCTCTTCCAGGGATGCCTGATTGGCCCAGGCAGCTGAAGTTGCGGCACTTCTGTTAGAGTGTGCAGTCAGCCCTTGAGGCATCAGAAGAGCAATAGCCTTGTAGGCCTGTGCAACGCACGTCCTGACCCACCTGCTTAAGGTGGGAGGAGAGGCTTTATTCCCCAAGTGAGATGGGGGAAAGGAGACAAACATAGTTTCAGTTTCCCTAAAGGTGGAAGTGCGCTTGAGGTAAATTCTAAGCACTCTCCTAACATCTAAGGTGTGCCACTTGCGCTCTAAGTTGTGGTGCGGAAGGGGGCAGAAAGCTGGTAACACAATATCCTGGGACCTGTGCAACCAGGTATTGACCTTTGGGATAAAGGTGGGATCTAGATAGAGAACAACTCTATTATCATGAAAGGTGCATAGATCCTGCCTGATTGAGAGGGCAGCCAGTTCTTACACCCTTCTAGCCGATGTGATTGATACCAGAAAAACCACCTTTAGTGTCAAGAATTGCAGAGACACTGTGAATGGTGGTTCCGTCAGGGCCTGAAGCATCTTAAAAAGGTCCAATGAAGGATACCTATGTACTACCGGGGGATGCAGGTTAGAAGCCCCTTTTAAAAACTCCTGACAGAAGGATGGTGAGACAAGGAAGGAAATGAGTCCCAGGATAGCACTGAGGAAAGGGCCGCTACTTGGCATCGTAAGGTATTAGAGGCTAGTCCCTTCTCTAGGCCTTCTTTAAGGAAATGTAGAACCTCTGCCAGTTGAGCTGAAGTGGGTGAAAGACCCTCCTTACAACACCATTGGCAAAAAACCCTCCAGGTGGCATTGTAGATGCGCTTCGTTGATAGTTTGCAAGATGCCTGGATGGTGAGAATAACTTTCTCTGGTGAAAAATCTGTTTACTTGGGCATTTGGGGGAGTGGAGATCCACTTCCAGGGTACCAAACCTCAGGCAAAGGTCTCTGAAAAGGGATGGGTGGAGGCGGCATTCTGCGTGGTCGACCGAGCTCTGGCTCAGCCAGTGGGCTTGGGAGTTGTCGACCCCCGAGATGTGATCTGCCATTATCGACAACAAATGTCTCTCCGCCCACAGCCCCAAACATTCGGCCTCCTTCATGAGGGCCCTGGACCTCATCCCCCCTTGCCTGTTGATGTGCGCCTTTGCGACCATGTTGTCCGTCAACACTACTACATGGGATCCAGCTACCATGGCCCTGAAATGCCTCTGTGTTAGAGATATGGCCCTGAGCTCTAGCCAGTTTATGGGGCAGTTTTTGTCTGTCTGGGACCAAATACCCTGAGCTATCTGACCCTCCATATGCCCCGCCCCCAACCCAGAAGACTGGCATCTGTGGTAAGTAACAGCCTGTCCAGCTCCTTGAATGGGAGTCCCTTCCGGAGGGCCAGGGAGAGCCACCACTTGAAGGAACGCAGGGTCTGTGGAGTGAGTTGGACCCTAATTGATGTGTGGCTGGTTCCTGCTCATTGAAAAGGGAGCAGGAACCATTGTAGAGATCGGAAGTGAAGCCGTGCCCATGGGATGATGCCGATGCATGAGATCATCTTCCCCAATAATTTGGACAGAAGTGCCAGGGGAGCAGTGTGTTGATGTCGAACCTGATGGATGATCTTGGCGAGGCTTTTCCCCAGTCTGGAGACAGAAAGACTTAGCACAGGGTTGTGTCAATGACAGCCCCCAAGTGAAGCAATCTGGTTGCAGGAGTAAGATGGCTCTTCCTGGTACTGATGGAAAAGCCATGATCCTGAAGGAGGCAAAGTGTAATTCGCAGGTTTCGATGGGCAGAGTGGGTGGAAGACGACTGTATCAAAATGTTGTCCAGGTATCATTGGATGCTCAATGGAACTGACTGAAGAGAAGCCACCAGTGCTGCTAGGATCTTCGTGAAGACCCTTGGAGCTGAAGAGAGCCGAAGGGGAGGGTTTGATACTGGAAGTGATGGTGCTGGTAACAGAAACAGAGAAACCGGTGATAGTGAGTCCAAATGGGTATATGGAGGTAGGCCTCCATAAGGTCAATGGAGATCGCCCTCCCGAACGCTCTCTAAACTAGAATGCAGGGTCTGCATTTTGAAGCGCCTATATGGGATAAACTCACTCAAAAATTTGAGGTGAAGGATGGCTTGCCAAACCCCTAAGGTCTTAGGGACCATGAAAAGTCAGGAATAAAATCCCTGTCAACCTTGATGCTCAGGGACAGGTTGAATGGGCCTTATGTCAACTAGGTGTTGAATGGCTGATTCCATAAGGGCCCTTTTTGAATTGTTCTGTGAAACAGGACAGAACACAAAATTGTCTGGGGGTGGCGAGAGAAATTCCAACTGCAGCCCTGACCATAGTGTTGAGTACCCAGGCGTCTGTCATTAACTCCTCCCATCTGGAGGCAAAGTAAGCTAACCGACCTCCGATGGGTGGAGAGAACAAGGGATTACTTAGAGTGACGGAAGGAATGATCACTTTCCCCACGAAAGGGCCATTTACCCGCAGAAGGTTGTTGTCTTCCAGGTGCATCTGGACATTGATCACTAGGAATATGCCCTCTGTGGCCGGGAAAAATGAGGGGTAGTTTCAGGCCAAAATGTTGGTGGACGGTATGGAGCTGGGCGATAATCAGTTTTCTTTCCTGATGAGGAAATAATCTTCCATTTATCCCTGGTCTCAATGAGATGTGGTTCTAGTGCATCGCGAAAGAGTCCTTCACTGTACAGGGAGCCGAAGCCACTTTCCACTTCCATCGTGACTCTGCCTGCCAATTCCGAAGCCATAAGAGCCTTCTCGCTGCCACTGAGGCGGCCATAGCTCTGACTGAAAACTTAGCAGAATTAAGGGTGGTGTCCACCATAAATTCCACTGCTGTTGAGGTCCTAGAGAGACCTGAAGTCAGATGCCGGGATCCAGCCTTGTAGTTGGTGCAGCCAGCGAAGCGAGGTCCTCATGAAAAACGATACAGCGGTCGAAGCCTGGACAGCCCACGCAGCTGCTTGGTGTTTGCGTTTGAGTGTCTGTTCAGAGCGTTTGTCCTCGGGCTTAAGTATGTCCTCTGGCTCGGTGGGGGTGCCAAAGGAAAATGAGGCCATGACCAGAGCATCTATAAGGGGCACTGCAAGAGCATTGGCTAGTGATGGGCCCACATTGTAAAATTGTCTATCATGAGATGAAGGGCAAGGACCTGCAGTGGGGGAAGCACACTGTTCCCTGACCACGTCGAGAAATAACAGAGGTGAGATTAAGACCTCCATGTAAACCAACGACTTGGAGAAAAGGGAGTCTCCTTGCCCAGAGGGTTCCCCTTGTGGTTGGGGGCCACTTCCTCAGGTGACAGCTTGGCTATAACCAGAGCCTTATGTAAGAGTGGTTTGAATAAGGCTGGTTTGAAGACTGTTGCTGAGCGTGGTTGATCTGGATGAGATTCTTCCTCCTCTGAGAGGTTAGGGTCCCAGATCTCCCCCTTCCCGATCTGAATGAGAGGAGTGACTGTGCACAGAAAGGTCCGCGCAGTCGTCCTCCCCATAATCCTCCCATTCTAAGTGGTTGGAGAGAACCCAATGCTCCTGGGGTGGATGAAATCCTCTCTGAGGGGGCAAGGGGCCCTGGGGTTGTGGAGGGAAAAGGCAGTGAGCCCTTTCTAAGAGCCAAAGGATTTGTTGGAATCCTTCAGCCAACCCCTGCCTGATGGCAAGAGACAACATCCTGAATCTCCCTAGGACTGTTATTAATGGGAGGGTCAAGGGATCGAAGGCCTGCCACAGTGGGAGTAAAGGTAGATACCAGTCTGGGCCGGGAGCTACCCTGGACCCAGGCGGGTGGAGGGAGGGCATACGTCCAAGTGGCCTGTTTGAAATTAGGCCGACACGCTTAGGTCTCAAGGATCGAGTTGTTCCTCCAGCCCCTCAGGGAACCAACATGGAGGGTTTCCAAAGGATCCTGAAATTCCCTCCCTTCCCGTAGAAGGGTTTCCCTGGTAACCCTGGGATTCTCCTGATTAGGAAGCCTGTTGCAGTTGCCCTCTCATTTGCTCTATTGTTTTATTAAACTGTCTCTCTGAGGCAGCGTGTCTTCGTTTCTCAGCCTTAAGTTTGGCCTGGGACTTTTCTTGGGGGCCAGAGCCTTAGCCCTAATTTTTGCAGCCACCTCTCTCTGTACTGATTGAGATCGCTGTCTGCATCTTTTTCTCCTGGCTGGTTGGAGGGCCAGGTCCTCTGGATAAGGAAGTTCAGCTTGGGCCTTGTCCTGATCCATGGCAAGAATAAGCAAAGCACAAGAGGTGCTGGAAGTTACCTCAGAATGTGCTGCCTATTAGTGGGGCCTTGCTGCCGAGGAATCCAAGAAATTTGCCCTTGTTTTGAGGCCGATCGGAAGTTGGGCCGCTTACCTCATGTAATGGAAGATTGGCTCCCCCAAATGGCCGCCCGCACATGCTGTGGCCTCTGGTAATGGTGGTTGCTCTTTAGCTGCTAAGAGCCCCGAGCGACAAATTCGGCAGTTAGAAAGAGGGAAAGGCTGTGGAGGAGGTTGATGGATGCTTCCCTTACTTGCCTTCTGTGATGCTAGCAAAGTCGAGTCCTCGGTGTGGCAGGAGAGTGGAGCCTCGCTCTCCTGAAGACACAGCTGCCCGGATCCCCGGGAGCTGTGTTTAAAGCTGTATTTGCTTTTGAAGAGTTTGAATGGTAGAATTATCACAGTGCCCTTCAGAGACACAGCTTACTGACTAAAAGAAGCTGAGTCAAAGTTGGGGACACTCCCAGGGGCTGGCCTTTTATATACAAGAACTAACTCAGCTTAATGACATCATCAGGAGTCTAACCCATTCTGGGCTCTTGCAGAAGCATGGAGGAGAAAATATCATTTTCCATTTAATTTTCATCATTAACATGTTCCAAAGATTAGACTGCATTTGTCTTGGTGTGTTGAAATTTAAGGTTTCTCAAACGTTTAGAAATGCGCCACCATCCCATGTAATATTCAAACTTCCACTTTATTTATATAAACCAAGTTGTGGAAAATCTATTTTTTAACAGATTGTGGAGATATTTGTCAAATTATCCCTAACAGAACACCAGTCACCTTTGGACTGTAGTATTTAAAAACAAGAGCCAGATAGTACTTTCTGTGGTAATTAGGAGAGGGTCAACAGATGTGTAGAGAAAGCAAAGGAAGCATATCCAAAGTACCCTGCAAAACTGTCAGTATAAATTACATTTCAGATGCTGCGGAAGTCCTTGACTAGCTATACCTGTAGTTTAAAATTTAAATCCAAAACATCGGAAGAACCACACAGAAAACTGGAGTGGCTTTATCATAATGGGATCATAACTGCCTGTAGCTCTATAGCCTGACAAGGGAGCATACTCTGGTTTTGGGGGGTGGGGGGGGTGGAAACGTCGATAAATTCAATAAAACAATGAATAAAATTCCTTCCACAGTCAGTCATAGAAATGCATTATTACAG
Source organism: Pseudonaja textilis (assembly GCF_049901715.1). NCBI lineage: Eukaryota > Metazoa > Chordata > Lepidosauria > Squamata > Elapidae > Pseudonaja > Pseudonaja textilis. The sequence goes on from NC_141991.1 coordinate 78,482,239, forward strand.
AACTTTGCTGTTCCTGTCCTCTGAAGGGCCGTAACGTAAACCAGGCACCTTGTTTACACAGTAGTTAATCCTTCAAAGAACAGGAAGAACAAGGCATACAAAAGTCTTTCCACCGCTAAGAATCGTATATCTTGTTTCAATACGCACGCACAGAGACCAATTCAACACTATATTAACAAAACAGCATTTACTAAAGCTTATGTATTATATTTTTATTAATTTCAGACAGACACCTAACCTTTTCATTGTACACTATTTATTGACCTCTATTTCAAGAATCCAAGGAAACTCCAACACTTCAGAAGGCTGCAGTTTATGTAGTATGGATTATGAAAATGTGTACTGTGCATATTCAAATTTCCTGAAACCTGAATGGAAATTGAAAACATATCAACGTAAAGTAAAAATTACTGAATGTGGATGAAGTATTTCTTACAAAGTCCACATGGTTCAATGTTTCATGTGATGCTTGAATCTGATTGTGTATATTATTTCATCAGTTGGTCTTTATTAATATGATGCTTGATATGTTTAATCTTGTTTTCAGTCACTTTCACCTCTTGGTTGCATTTCACTGCATTTTTCTTTGGGGGAATTTTCAATTTTATGCCTGTTTATTTCAGCCTACAGCAGTTTCCAAGCTGAACAGCAGGCCCTCTGCTGGAGAATAACAAAAAGAGAGAGAAACCCAGTAAAACTATTTTTAAAATCCCTTATCATACCCAGAAACCAAACTTCATGTTCAACAGGAGTTGTAAAAACATTGCAGCAGTTAAGTAACTTGGAAATTATAATTATTAAAGCTTCTCAGGCAGTGAAAGAAGAGGGTCAATAGAACAAGTTGATCAATTAAAAAACTCCTCTCCACTGAGAAGATAGAGCCAGTAAACAAAAATTTCCTGCCTTCAGAGATGAATCATTGGGGCAGTCTTTGGCTCTTTCTTCAGCTTTTTAATCCAATTTTTGTCAAAAGTGTTGATGAACAGTAACAGCAATAATGAAGAATGAAATACTGTTTTTCCCCAGAATCATTGGGCGTTTTACAAAGTATTCTCTCTGAATGTCCTCATTCAGCAGTACTTCCTAAAACATCTCTCTAGAAATTAGATTAACTGGCAGAATTGAGGTCAATTCCTTTAACTTGTCTCTAGACAGCACAGAACCAACAGGTTGGACATAACCACAAGACCCAGGATAATCCTGAACCTCATAGCCCCAAACATTTTCAGTTTGAATCCTCATCCCTGATAAAGGGAGTTATCAACAAGCACGAAAACTAAATGTGCTTAGACATACTCTTCCCTTGGTTATTTCTTGTCCTGATCACAGAAAGAATCTTGTTTTTCCCCTGTTGGATTGCTGAATAAACTGCTAGTTGAAAAACTGGGCAAACTCTGTCACAAAACTAAGAAACCTGGTGCTAATTGTAGCAGGAAAGTTATCTCCTTCTTGATATCCTTAGTTTTACCAACTGCCCTAAGTGGGATTTCCAATATCTTAGAACAGGGAAAACTGTTTTCTGAGAAAGTCTCAGAAAACTCTCTTCCCTTCTCCTCCCACATTCGTCTGCTTCAGACATTCTTCATCCAGTTATTCTTGTATAGGTTTTACTCACTAACACAGAAGAAGTAGGTAACTGCTCAGTGGATTTCACAGGTCCCCTTCCTCTTCCCTACAAGCTCTGAGCAGAATAGATGAGTGGCCTACACTGAGGAGAAGGAACACCAAATCAATGTAATAAAACTCTTATGAAAATTGCTTAGAATGTCAGAATTCAGTGTAGAACAGCCATTTTCAAATTCAGCTACTTCACTAATGTTGCTGAAATGCAGATTAGTAGGCAGATAAAGACAAGTTTTTAATGCAAAAAATTCTCATTAATATGCCAGCTTTTAAGATCAGTTACGGAATCCCAAAGGAGTTTATAAGGCTTGGAAAATCAGCCTAAAAAGAAGTATAAAGTGAGTTCCATCACAGGAGACATTTATACAGGCCCAAATTCCTGCTTCACTTGTCATTCAGCTTGAAGCCACAAGATGTGGGCTATTTAATTCTACTGGAGCAGAATCTAATTTTGCCAAGTAGGCAGATTAAAAGGTATTAGCCTGGTGGAAGGTTCCAAGCTTAGTCCTGGCACCTCCTCTCACAATAGCTGGTGGTCATAAATGGCTTCTCCTTTTGCCTTGGGCCTAGGATAGCATCTGCCAGCTAGGGAAGGCAGTATTGAATTTGCTGACGTTTTGATCCACAAATACTTCTGGCTCAGAATTAGAAGTGATGAACAATCTGGGCAAGGAGCCAGAATGCCAGCAATGTCTTGCTTTCAGTAGAAGCACCTTAACCACCTCCATCCCTTAAATAGAAGAGGAAAAATTGTCTGCTGCAAAACTGAAATACAGTATTGAAGTGTTTCATGTGGAGAACATACAATAATCTTTTCTACACAGGAACTGGTGAGAAAGGACTATTTAAGTCAAGAATGGGAGAATCTCCTCTAATTGGGGATTTGTCCCCACCTTCCTTGGGGGCTCTCATTAGAAGGAAAACTTTGTTTGATGGACCTCCTTCTCTTTTTTTAAACCAGGAATGATGGAAGGTGCATTAAGGACAATCACTGAGTCCCAGTAGCTACATTTTAGAAACAGATAATGTACCTGTTGATTCTGTGAGCAGTTTGCAAATCCCTTCAGAAGATAACTAACACCTGCTCTGGGTTCATACTGCACATAATTTTAAAATAATTAGCTGGGTTTAAATGTCAACCATTAAGGCAGACTAGCCCCAAACCAACTCCTTCAGGCAGAGCAGGAAATTAGTGTTCCCAGTCTATTTAAGGGGAGCAGGAATCAGGGAAATTATTATGAAAATGATAACATTTCCATTTAACAAGCTGCTGTTAGACATGATAGCCTATTATTAACATTCATTCCTTCCAAACAGCTACGATATTACCTGTAGCAATTTCTACCTAGTGGGATTGTCATATTTTGTTGGAAGGATCTTCTGAATAAACCATTTCTACATTTAGATCCCTTTATAACTTATCTATAGCTTCTGCCTGATTTAAACATAAAGTATTTTAAATAAGTATGCCCAAATTAGTTTGCACTTGACAGAAATAAAGTTAGTTCCTGTTCTGCAAAGTACACTGCTTAAGTGGACATCATAGTGAACACTTAAAAGGAAGCAGAGTCTTAAGGAACAAACATCTTCTAATTGTTAAGTTATGAGTTCCTTCAAATCTTCTATTTTTTTCTCATTTTATTATAGGCTATTGCCTATTGCTGATCTCAGGAGAGATCACTTCTTTTGAAAAAAAAGAACTTAAAACATTTGTCTATTGGGCCTAACTTCTCAAGGAAGAGAAGCTCATTCCTATCAGAATCAACATCTACCAATCACAATACTTCATAGTAACTTCACATTAATATCTAATGATTTATATTTCTATGGGAATAGTGTCCATGATAAGTTATATATAAAAAGACAGGTATCAAATTTGCTATTATCCTTATTTTCCTTAAAACTCAAAGGAAACCCCTTTCTCTTCATTTTTAAAAGTGAACATTGGCTATATAAGCAGTTTACAAATTTTACCATACAGAAGAGGTGCATCTCTGAAAACTAAATATAACCAATTCACTTTCATTTTATAGATCAATGTATTTAACCTTTGTGCATATGCATACATGAGCACTGTAAAAGTTCATTTAGAATCCTGGAAATTGATGTTTTTAGTTTTAAGGAAGTTTCTACTGATTGCTGATAGGGAAAAGCCCACTCGGCCACAAAACCAGGTTCAAAGATTTCAATTTGTTTTCAATTCATGTTTACAAATTTTTATCTTCAGTATCACACTTAGACATTATACAACTGAAGATAACAACTCAGAATAAGAATATACTATATAATGCCATGTCAATCAGCTGCGTATGGACACTTCGTCGAAATGAAAGGCAAGTTTGTATATAGTACAGTATTTGTATGGTACAGTATGCTGATGAACTGATGAACAATTCCAAATATATGTGAGAGAAATCTTTGGTGTTGGACAAATTAATTTGTTATAAAAGGCTTACTTAATAAATATATACATCTGAATATTATGTCACTCATGTTTTATATCCACCAATAAAATTCATATGAATACATCAGACAGCAGCAACAAATTAAAATTACTTGAATAGTTGGGGAGGTTCCAATAGTACTGAAACTCTTTAATATCATGTGCCATATTATAATTTTGGATATACATAGCTCTGGTCTGCTAGAGCAGAGGTCCCCTAACTCTCTGTCTGCGGCCCACTTGGAACTGGGCTATGCGAAGAGCGGGCAAGCGGATGTGCGCAGGCAGCTCCACTTCCACAAGTGGCACGCACTTGTGCTTGAAGCTTCTTTCACGCAAGGGGTGGGTGCTTGCGCTCATGCACAAAACTCCATTTGCCGCTTACAAAAATGGAGTTGTGCGCCTGCCACACACACAGAATCATCCCATTTCCTCCCCTCTGGTCTGCCAAGCCGGAAAGGTTAAGGACCACTGTGGTAAAGAACCCCATCCTAACAGAAAAATATTATACCTCAGAGCCAGATCATCTTGCCATGAACATTTTATGTATTCCAATACCACTTTTAACTAAGTTATCATCATTTTTCACTTTTTACACATTGCTTCCAATATCTCTAAGAACTCTAGGTTTCAATTTGCACTTAAACCTGATTTTGTCAATAAAACATGAGAAAGAAAAGGACGAGGAGACAGTAAACCAATGAATTCAGCTCAGTGTCACAGAAGTGTTTATTGTATCATCATCAACCATATCCAGGGGTGGGATTCATCCTGTTCAGACCGGTTCGGGCAAACCAGATGTTAAGTTTATCCTAACCCTAACTGCTGGCCCAGCCTAGCCCAGCCTGCCCCTCCCAGGAGTCTCCATGCAGCCCATTTTGGATGCAGATTAAGTGCAGGGTCCACACGGAGGCTCTGGGAGGTCGAAAAACAGGACTATGGAACTTTGGAAACAGGCCTGTTTCTGGCTTCTGGGGGGCCTCTGGACCCTGGGCGAGGCCGTTTTCGCCCTCCCAGAGGCCCAAGGGAAGCCTCTGGACCATAGGGAAGACAAAAAACAGCCCTCCCAGAAGTTCCAGTAGGCCACACCCACCCAGCAACTGGGCAGCAAACCGGTTGCTGGCATTTTTGTATCCCACCCGACTGTATCATTCTTCTTGACTGAGTGGAAGACACTGAATTATAGTAATTTCAGTCACATTCATGTGACTTTTTATATTATACAGTCCATCTTGTTTCCTGTATTATTTACTTTTAATCTTTGATGACAGTTCTGTATTTCTTCTTTCCTCCATTTAGCAAAAGGAATGACGGAGGCAATATTTGTAATAGTAATAGATTGTACAGTATAAAAGGTCTAAAAGCTGAAGCTGAATCATGGCCAGATTTCCAAAATTTGAATGAATGAATGAATGAATGATCTATACATACATACATATATACAAATAAGAGTAGATATTACATAGTCTCTACATGTTGATGAGCTAGTATAATTCCAAGGAACTTCAACCTGCGTGGTCAGAACAGTGAACTTAGAATTTGGAATAACTTTGGTACTTTGAATGAATTGGCATAGATCAAAGGTTCACCACCTCAAATATACGCTACAAAAACATAACAAAACAAATACAAAATTATGCTTACACCCACATATATTATATGACACAGAGAAACAACACAGTCTAGGGCAGTGATGGCTAACCTTTTCATTGCATGCTGAAGGTGTGAGTGTGCGCGCCTGCACCCATAATGCAATGCGCTTGCGACCCCCCCGTCTCCCTGTGCATGGGTGTGACCCCCGAGCACCATGCACCTCTGCACATGCATGCACAACTCCCTGCACTGCGCACCTTTGCACATGAACGCACATCTCCCAAGCACGGCAGATACATGACAATCAACTGGCTGGTGGGAGGCACATGTGCATGCCCAGTGGACCTGATCTGGGGTGACGACTTGCATGCCGGCCGAGATGGCTCTGCGTGCCACTCCCAGCACGCATGCCGTAAGTTCACCATAATGGGTCTAGGGCATCTGGGAGTAGCTTCTGGAAGACCACACATTTAATTGGTAACACGGACCTCAAAAATTAATTACAATTTACATTGTTTTGAAGAAGTAACTTTGTAGTTTAGAAGTTCCAAATGACCACAGCTGCAAAATAACTTGACCACAATTATTTCTGTACTGCTGTATTGCACTGGATGTGGAGCTGCTGTGGAAATGTTTCCTAATTGTTAGTTGAAATACAGGTGGAAGACTGCAAATTGGGTCAGACCTTAAAGATCATTCCTTAAACTTCAGGATAGTTTCTGAACAAAACAAATGACAGGGTTGACCTTTTCGGGCACAAATGACATGATGGCTGGCTCACATGAGCATGTTACATTTGCCATCTCAAAACCTTTTTCAACTGCTCTCTGATGAATGTAGACAGGCAGTAACTGGAGGTCTTCTCTATTGTGGCGTCTTGCATTTGGACTGATCTTCTCAGATGGGTTCAGTGTGAGAATTGGCCAACCTGATTTCAATATCACACTAAGACTTTCTAATTGCTTATTTTTCTAGTCTATCAGCTAGTTGGTTTTAATCTGGTGGTTTTTACTATACTCCACAGTTTTTGTAGTTTCATTTTATAGTCTTCTGCTATATTGTATTGTGCAATTATATTTATGTTTTTATCATTGTTGAATTTGTTTTATGATTTCCAAAGCTACCCCGAGACTTCAATGCCTGCAAGGAAGCATATCAATCTTTACATAAATAATCATAGGCTGAAAATGTCATTCTGAGATATATTGTTCGACATCATTCAGCAATCTATAATCTCTTTTTAGAGCTTCCCATGTTAATCCCAGAAGCCATGCACCTTCCATCCAAAATCAAGAGTTTTTCTAACTAAAGAATAGCTGCTAGAGAGATTTGCTTTCATTTACCCAACCATCTTAGGAAAAAATACAAAGAATTTACATAAGAATGTACAATAAAGCATTTTCCAGAGGTTACAACCAGACCAGACTCAAATTATTCTTATTTCACACATTATGTGAAGAGCTAGATATCAGGAGAAGCTCCAATGTTGGAAAAAGTAAAAGGAAAGAAGATGATGACCAACAGTAAACTTGGATAGACTAAATTACAATGGTGATGAGTGCACTGTTGGAAGACCTGAAAGACTTGTTATATAGGGATGAATTGTCATGGAGAAAATCTATCTATGTGGTCACTAAGGCTCAATCACAACTTGATAGTACATAATCAATCAAAGAGGATACAACCACTATATCCCAAATTTTCAGTGTGTTAAATATAGGTTGTGGGAATTAAGGTTGCAATAAGATCTGGATATTGCTCAGTTCAACTTTAATGGATTCTGACATTATAAGATCTAGCTATAGCATGCTTTGTTTTTATTGAGGAATTAATGCATATTGATTAGTATGATTTTTATAGAGCTTATAGCAATGCTTGATGTTTTGGTTCTATGAATAACTTCTAATCTAAGTTTCCCCAACCTGCCATCTTTCAGATGTGTTAGGATTCTAACTTCCAGAATTTCAAATCAGTATACCTTTAGAGGGAATTTTCTCATTACATCTAGAGGGCACCAAACTGGGGAATTCTGTTTTAATCTTTCTGAAATATAAAACAAGTTGTTTTGGTGACTTCAATAGCAAAGATATTTTCTGTATCTAGCAGATACCTATATTTATGATTCTAATTCCTTTTTGCATTTTTAACCTTTATTTTTCTTAATTCTCTGACAAATCAGAAACTTATTAGTAAGTAAAACATAAATGATTATTAAGATACTGGGAGAGATAGAAGCATTACTGACAGTGTTTAAATTAGAATAGCAATGAATAAATATAACTATGACAAGTTTAGGTCACTATACAGAAAGTAACCATGCCACTTTGGAAAGTGACTGGTGGCAAAGGAGGATCAAGTACTACATTTATTACCAAGAGTGCAAATTTCCAATTACTTAGTAAAGATTTTCAAAGATGGTGAGCTGCGCTATTAGCAATGAGAAAATAATATTTTTTGCTTCTATGCACAACTTTTAGCTGAAGAGGCTACCTATTCTTAAAGCTTAGCTGAAGCACAGTATTGTTACTAGTAACTTCCTATTCTCTTCAATATTTATGCAGTTGTTCTACAGGTATCTGACTATTTATGTTGGTATCCATCTTGACTCTGGAATAGGGGAACATTGTTGGACAGATAAACATATATCATAGTCAAATGGCTATAATAGACATGATGTGCAGTATCAAATAGGTCAAATCCTCTTAGCCTTTCAGGATGCTCTTACCACCTTTAATTTATTTTTCTTGGCACATAAGCTCAGTCTCAAACTAAGTACTAAGTTGCACCTACCCATCATTTAAAAAAAAATATATCTAGAGCTCGTGAGATGATGATAAAGCACATTTTTAAAATAAAAAGGTATCTGAAAGAAAATTGATATACAGCATACTAAGATATCAACCCCTCATTACCAAAACATTCTAATTTCTTTTTCTTTCTTTCTTTTTACATTATTCTATGTTAATTGTTGAAATTTTAATGAAAAATGTGGGTTGCTATCAAAGGAATACTTGTACCCTGTTCCTATTTCATTCATTTTAACTTAATACCCAAAAAATTAAACAAAAACTAAAACCAACTTTTAGTTCCAGGAGACATGCCACATTGACTAACAAGAACTTCAAGAGGTATCATGAATTAAGATCATGGATTTGACCAAAGTCAAAAGAAGGCATGTTTTCTACATTTTTCATAGGCATATAGATGAGACAGTTTCAACAGGTGCAACTTTTCTCATTATTGTATAAATGGTAAAATTTCTTTGTGTTCTCTATACCAAATATAAAATGATTAGTAACTACCTTAAGATACATTCTAATGATAATCTTATGAAACAAAATGAATGAATAAACTAGGTTCTCAGAAGGAAGGTTTTCTTCTTGGTTTTAAATGATTTGATTATCAACATTCAAGTTGAACTTTCTTACCGAAGAGCAAAACTAACATCTTTACACACTTTCCAATTTAGTATCCATTATGCTTTCACCTGAGCAAGTGTTTAAAAGTCAAGAATTCTTAGCACCAATGATAGACTGAGCAAAATAGTACTGTTTGTACAATTAACAACCAAAAGCCTTAACAGTCTAGTCTTATTTTTTTTGTGAATTTGGTGAAGGCATTAAGTTTAATGACTCCTGAGGGAATAATCTTTTTTTTTTGCTAGCCAAAGATTAAGATCATTATTAATAAATGATCATGATTTGATTTGAATGAGTACATTCAAAGTTTGACTTTTTAAAAATATTATTAAGGACATATTCAATCTCCACACTCAAACTTCAATTTTCATAAACTAATTTCAATATATAGTTGTGCTGGTTTGAAATTATTAAATTAAGTATTGCCTATTTCATTTAATATCTTGATAAATTAATACCAGATGGACATTTGCTGTGTACAATATTTATAAATTTTCAAGAGTAAAATGTAGATGAATTCATACTCAGACAGAATCATCATCATCATAGAACTGTGGCAAAAGAAAGCAAAGCTAGTACTAATAATAATAGGTGCCATGCTACTATCTCACATCATTTGGAGCGCTACTTGAACACCTTTCAGCATTGCCAAAAATCACAAAGAGTCAACTGCAAGACAATTGCAAGACAGTTTTACTTGGAACAGCTTACATCCTGCAACAATACCTTTAACACCATCTAATAGGAACATCTGCCTATCTCAGATCCTTGAGAAGGACTTTTGACAGGTGGATAATTCCAAATGCAACAAAACCTCTGGCTAACCCTGTGGCCAACCATGATAATAACACCATCAAATAATATAAAGAAAGTTTCTGGATATTGTTGAGATTTTTTCCAGTAAAAAAGTTTTTTTTATTAAACTCTGAAGTAAGGATGGAAAGTAAAATCCTGAAATTAAAGCAATACTTGAGAAAAGCATTGAGATAATACAATCTTATTCCGAGAAATGAGGGACCAGTATACAACAGGGAATAGATAGCCAAAGAAAGCTAGCTGAGGGACAAATGGACACAGGTAAGAAATTACCTTAGAACCAATCCACTAAGCAACATGTTATACTCCTATTCAAGTATACAGTTACTTGAAAAGAAGGGGAAAATGTATGAGTAATGAAGGAGGGGGGGGGCATTAAGAATATGCAGGGCTGCCCAGTGAGTGCCAGTATGCTGTTCTAAAGTCCATTGTGCTAGAATACAAGGTATTATTGGAGCATCAAGAAGGGCTTAAACTATCATCAGGGATTAGAAATGAGTCCCACTGGGGAAAACAGCACCAAGACAGAATGAGTATTTCCATGAGATTTAAAAACAACACTGAATGGTGACAAAAAAGAACTAGGTAGAAAGAAGTTTCTGGATGGAAGGTTCAATAATTCAGAAAGAGGACAAGAAGTACAGGTGAAGTTGACACAGTGTTGGGGAGGGGGGACAGAACAGAAGGAAATACTTGGAAAGATTTCTAAGAGATAAACTGGATGAGCATGTGGGTTTTGCTAAGAAGGGACAATACTCTTAAAAAGCAGTTCAACTTGGACTAATCTGATTGGGAATTATAAAAGGGAAATGGTGTATTGGGGGACATGCCGATGAAAGCATGGGACAATTGGGAGCCACTTCTAGCTTCCAAGTCAGATTCTAACTCTTTACTGTCTTTCCTTTCTGGAATTCCTTGTTCAGAAGACTGAAGGTCCCACCCAGCAACACCAGTTCTCCTGAACAATCTGCCCATAGTTTGTGAGGGAGATCTAGGTGTCCCCTATGGCAAAAAAGGAGGTGTGAGTGAGGAGGGAGAACAAGCTTCATCCCAAAATAGAACAGAACACAGGAAAAGGTTCCAACACATATATATTACTTCACTCTCATCATCCTTCAGTTATCCCGCATCAGAAATATGAATGGGGGCGGGGGGAGGGGGCGCCCGAGGCAGGACTCATGATTTGGGAGGCAAGTTGAAGCTTTATAAAAAAAATGGACCACCTCTTCTTTCTGGTACCAGGGAGCCTATAGAAAAAGGCTGTCCACCCCCTATCCCCCCAAAACCGGCAGGGAGGGAAAGGGAGGAAAGAGGGATGGCGGCATGAGAAAACAGCAGAGCAGCAAAGACGCGACGCTTTCGGAAGGAATGCCTACCGCAGGCAAAGTGCAAGCCTGTGAGGGAATGCAGGGAAGGCGGCAGGCAAACCGGGTGGAAGAAACCGCCTCCGAGAAGGGAGGAAAGAGCAGCCCGCGTATCCGCGGCGGGCGGGCGCGATTCGGTAGCAGAAGATGCAAAAGATGAGACGCCCCCGAGCAGCCCGTTGGGAGCAGGGAGAGTTTGAGAAGGTAAACAGCCACGCCCCCTACAGTCCTCAGCTCCACCGCGCAGCTCAATCGCAGCCGCTGCCTGTACATTTCCATTCCGAATCTCTCTGGATCCCCAGCGGCGTGACTCTCGTCCTCGCTCCCTCCCTTTCCGCCCCCCTCCATCACCATCACGCAGCCATCCATCCTTCGGCGCGGCTGCAAAAGCCATCAGCGCCCCAGAGAAGCTGGTGCCATTCAAAGCCCCGTGGGGCTCTCCCACCCCAGCCAAAGACTGCGCTGCTTCTTCTGCCTGCCTCCTGGGCGCATTGTTTATGTCTGTTGCAGGAGCTTGGCAGGAACCCCACAACCTCAGCACGTGAGAGGAGCCGATCATGTGGGTGCACCAGCTCCAAGACAGGCAAATGCTCCAAAACGTGCTGCGTCTCAACAAAAATGAAACTCCCGTCTCCTAATTGCCGCGCGATCCCCTTTTGCACGACTTGACACCCACACCCACGTAATTCCCCACATGCAACGCACATTGTTTTTTTTTTACCCTCCAACCCCCCCGCCGTCCTGGGTTCATATTCTGGAAGACTATTTTTCCTCCCGGTGTCCTCTCTTACCCCGCCCTCCCCCCGGTTACTCTTCAACTGTGGCGAGTCCCCTCCCCACCCCACACACCCCCTTAAGACCTTCTGGGGTTACCTCTGCCGCAGTCATTAATCCGAGGAACCGTTTCCCGAGGCTTCCGTTCCTTTAAAAAGTTGTTGTTTACATTCCTGCCGCCTCCCTTTTAAAACATGACTGACCAACATGCGCAATCAATCTCTAAAAAACGCTGCACATCCCCCCCCCCCTTCCTTTGCAGGCAGTAGTCAGGGAGCAGTAAAACAAATGCAAGGAGGGAAGGGAGAGAAGAGAGAAGAGCTGCAAAAACCCGGAGGGGGGGGGAAATGGAGCAATCCTCCACCCATTTTACCTTTGCTGGGAGAGAGCGTCCTCCCAAGAGTTGAGAATGTTCGTCGGGCTACCAGAGAGGGGTAAGCGAGAGATGCTCCAGAAATGGCAACGCTTACGGAATCTCCCTTTGCAAAGATCAACCCGGTACCATTGCGGAGGGCGAGAACGACCCCCCCTCGCAGGATCCGAAGATGATACCCTCCCCTTTCAGGAGTAGATACAAAGTAACTCCATAGATGCATTTAAAAAAAAAAAAAATCCGAAGAATTGCTTCCAGCTGAGATGGCCGCTCTGTGCAAAATCCAGCAAGCCCTGTGTGCGCGTTTCTGTTTCTTTTTTAAAAAAATTTCTAGACTTCTTTCCGGATCTTTGTGCAATTGCCCGAACGTCTGCGCCTAGGCTTTTATTATTATTATTTAATCCCTCGGCTGGCGAAGAACGGACTTCTCCGAAGGAGTGTATAAATTAAGACTGATGCTGGCGAGTTCGCCACTCGGCCCCCCTTCTCTCAATTTCTTCTTTTCTTGCTTGTTGTTTCTCCCTCCTGACGAGCAGCAGGTCCAGGTGCAGCTGCAGACGTGGGTCCCATCCCTGATTGTGCTCGGCATGTGTTGCCTCCCACCCCGGCACACTCCTCGCCCACCCCCTCCCCTCCCCTCGTTTTCACCCCCCTCCGATGCGCCGAGTCCCCATCTCTTGTCTTTCGGGTGCCCTGGGCAGCTGGAAAAGGCTCGGCTCGCACAGGCGGACTCGCTTTTTTCCCTCGCGCTTCTCCCTCCCGAGCCTGCTCAGGTCACTTTCGCAACGATCTTCAGCCTGGCGCGCTCACAACAGTGGCGGCGGTGCACGCACAGATCACAGAGCTGGAACACTTTCTTCGCTTCCTCCGCTTTTCATACGCGCACACGCCCCCCCCCCCCGGTCTCCTTTTCCCCCCGCCGCCGCCGCGAGCGCTTTCGCCTCCTCGAAGCGATGCAAAGGCGTAACGGCAAAGCCTGCTGCTGCAACCTTACGAAAAATAACCTTATACTTAGCAAAATCTTTTGGCGCCATATTAATGACGTACTTCAAATTTGCCATTTCTTCCTGCGTCAAATAGACGTTTTTTACAACTAACAGATGAGGTGCAGAGCGGAGAGGGCGAGCGCAGGAGTGAGAAGAAGTGGGGGTGGGGGGAAGAAAGAGGGAGAAAGACCCTCGGACCGTATTTTTTTTATTAAAAATAAGCCCTCGCGTGTAAGGGGGGGCGAGGGGGGCTATCGCCTCCGAGTAGACGTGCACGAGGAGCGGGCAGGGGGGCAAAGTAACCGGGGCAAATGCAGATGGGAACGAGATTGCTCTCTTTGCGGATCCCAAAGTTACTCGGCGGCGAGGCGAACGGCGGTTTGTTGAGGGAAATGGTTCTCCGGGAATCACCTTGGGCCGAGATTAAACTGGCTTTAAAGCACTTGTTTCTTTTTTTATAATTATTATTTTCGTTCGGAGAGGTGCCCAGCGGGGGAGAAAAGAACGGAGCAAAATGTCGCGCTCTCTGTCTCTCCCCCCACACCCCCGACTTCGTCCCATGAAGCCGGGTTGCTTCGTTCCCGGCAGTCTCTCTCTTCTGCCCTGGGCTCCCTCTAGCTCTCTTTTCAAGGCTTTTTGGAAAGCGGCGAGGGAAACGAAGTTTGCGCCGTTTTGCACAGGAAGAAAAAGCCCTAGGGCCGCCCTCCTCTAGTTCTCGACTTGACCTTGCCATGCACAAACAATGCACTTCAAGCCGTGTGGCTGAGAGGGTGTTTGTCTGTTTCCCTGTAAGCGGCAGCGGCAACCGAGAACTGCTCCGACCTCCAGCTGGCCACACCCACCGCTGCTGCTTTCGGCAGGCACCGACTTCCAGAAGAAGGACGATTATTTCACTCTAGAGAGGAAGAGAGCGGGATAGGCCGCCTACCTGACCGGCTCCCGCCCGCTCCAGACACCCAATCTCTTGCCCTGGATGGCATCTTTACAAACCCCCGCACTCCGGGAACTTTGATAGCCTTTTCTCAGTGGCCTCATTCCTTCAGTCCCAGGGAGAACTTTCCTTCCCCCCCCCCTCAAAAGCTGGTCTTGCTTGTTCGGGTTTTGGAGTCAAGTGTTATCATTGCTACCAATCGTCACTCGATCGATTGGCAGGTTTTCTAGCTAAAGGGGAATCGCACCCATACACAGCATGCGAGCACTCTTGCACCTTTGACTTTAGCCTTGTTGCAATTTGAGTCCATTCTGTTAAAAACTTCCCTGTTAGTCCCTCCTGTCTCTTGGCCTTTGCTTCTTTCTGACAGTAAAATGAGAGGCATATTGTGAAAAAAAGAAGCGGATAAAAAGATCCTTACCATATTGCTATCCGAAATTATATTAGTCAGTGTAACCTAGGATTTTTGTTTTAATTGAGGCAAGCTTCCTCTCAAACAACTGATGTTGTGAGGTCACTGGATAATGCTTCTCAGGCTAATAATAGCCATCAACAGGAATATCTGCAGGAAGAGGGTTAAAAAAATCAGCATGGCATCCATTATTATCTTGTGGTCAAAGCTTCACCTTTTTTATGTGCATCATGACATGTAAAAACAGGTAGGGGCTTTGATTACATGATTATGACCACCAGCCTGGCTTTGGGTTGTTGTTTTTTTACCTTCCTGTGGACACCCTTTATCCCAGATATTGAAACACAAATTTAAACTATGGTATATAATGATACCTCAAAATCTCTAAAGGAAATTGTCAACATATTTGGAGGGCACAAGAATAGGGAAAATAACCAAATTCGACTTGCACTGTATTTGGAAATGACTGGACAGACTAGATCCAAATGCTAAAACATGGGTTTTCCTTAAATAGGATATTGAACGAATACCAAGTGTAGCACGCTGCCATGTTTGTTGTTCAGTCAATGCACTGTATACATAGATCTGTTGCTAAGAGTTGAAAATGACCATCATATGTTTAAGCTTCTATCATTATTTCCTAATATCATGGTCTTTACATGAATAGTATATGTTTCCTTCTCTTTTGTCATGTTCTCATCGTAGGTTAAATAAATAATAGTGATCTGCCACTCCCATCATTCAACCAGCTATCCTGAGTGAGGACAATGGAAGTTACATCATTGTAACTTCCATTGTTACATCAAGTTACAGGAACATCTTGTGGACAATTGCTGAAGGAAGACTATTTTGGTTGCTGAATATATGTTTTGCATACCCCAGGATGTTATCCAGAGAATAAATGTAGACCGTATTTTGCTTTGACTCCTTACTTTCTTTGAATTAGCAGGCCCTATTTTTTTTTATTAAGGATAAAGAGTTTATCACTCATACAGATGACTTCTGAAATACATCACCAAGTGAGATACAAGCATACAAAGCAATAGTGAAGCATTTTTATTGTATTTTTATCCCATCTTTATCATTTTGTAAGTAACTCAAGATGGCAATATACATACCTAATACTCCTTCCTCCTCCTATTTCCCTGCAACAACAACCCTGTGAGGTTGGGCTGGCCTAAGAAAGAATGATTGGCCTAACACCCATTTGATCTCCATGCCTAAGTTGAGACTAAAATTCCTGGTTTCTAGCATGGTTCCTTAACCACTAGATCAAATTGGATTTAATTATAATTGTGTGTGCATGTGTATGTTACTGAATATATTGTTAAATAATTAATATAGAAATCCATAATAGATGTATATCATTTAGAATTATAGCTATAAAGCTTCACTCTTAGAAATTGTCAAAATCAAGGAGTTTGTCATATACATGTACACATATATGATGAACATTAGTATTTTACTGTCATATCTGTCAGGAAAAACAACATGTTTGTTGGATTGCACATAAGAGAATAGAGTATTGTCATTTGCAACATCGATAGATAAATTCTTCAAGAAGTGTATCTGATTAATTCAAACAAAGATAGCATCTACTTATTATAGGGATGCAGCTGATATCCAGGACATGAATTAAGATTCCCATTCTCAACCCCCACTTTTTTATTTAGCTTTTGTTAACCAAATCTAGTGTAGCAGTGGATTCCATTTCAGCAGACTATTGGCTACAGATCAAAAGAAATGAATCACTGCTGCAGCAGGCTCACAAATAACATATCTTCAGTCTAAAGGCTAAACCCATAATTTCTTGATGAAGGCAACTTGTTAGTTTCTGAATGAGTATCCCAACTGGAAAGTCCCTTGTGCATACTATTTTGAACCTTAACAGTAGGATATATTTATAATTGATAAATAGGTATTACAGATGGATGCAGTTGTGCAGCCACAGTTAACATACACCTCTTGGAGTGAGAAGAGAGAAATCCCATCCTAAGGGTTGCGGACATGGAAGAATAAAAAAAGCACTGAGAAATATATAGTATTCAGAAAAATCACAAAAGGGCTCCTCTCTGATTCACTATATAATATAAGAGGAAGGGGAGAGAGAGCTGACTCAGGCTTACAAGATTTTATTACAGTAGTATATGCCTGTAGGCTAGAGTTTTTCTTGTGGAGTCTGTTTCCTGATCTGGACTATTCCACCATGGAAAGAGAGCTATCCAAGTACAGGAGGATTCTTCCTCTAAGTGGATCTTTTTTTTAAGGGAAACTCCATCCTTGTTTTGTTTTTGTCTTTTTGCTACTCCTTTCATAGGAGGAGCTGCAACTTCTCTTCGTGGGCTGGCAGAAAGCCAGGTAAACAGGCCCAATCCTAAAGGAATTAGAATTAGAGATTTAGGGAAAATATAGCAATTGAAGGAATATTAGAGCAACCCAGGGACTTTATTTATTTAGATAAACAGCAAATACAAAATGGATCCTCCTATAAAATGGATATAAAGTAGTATAAAAACACATTTTTAAACCTTTTTTCAGATGCCCATAACAATTGTATAGTTTATAGAATACACGGTATTTTTCTCCTTGTAAATCTTGTTCTAATTCATTTATGGAAATTCTCAATCATCAAAATCATGGTTGTCTCAAAGGTGCTTTTCAAAAGGCAACTGGACTTCCTTGGGTTTTTTTCCTTGAAACATTTCCCTTCTCATCTAAGAAGCTTCTTTAGTTCTAACTGAAATGTTTTCAAGGAAAAAAACCCAAGAAATTCTAGTTGCCTTTTGAAAAACACCTTTGAGACTTGTTCTGATTTCTTGATTCATCTAATATTTCTATAAAATGAATTAAGTGAATAACCGGAAGCAATGTCTTACAACCTAACAAACCTTCAATTCTGTTTCAGTTATAGGATTCGTATATCATGTGATGTCAAAAGTTTTAATTTATGGTTTGTAAGCCACAAAGGCCTATTTCACACAGAAATGCTAAGCCATACTAGCTGGGTTCACATTCACACTAAGTCCAAAACAAAACAAAACACAGCATAGTTTAATGCAATATCTGAGGATGATAGGTGGCTCAAAAATGTGCAAAGTAATGAATCAATCAATAAGTGTGAATCTTTACAGTGTCTCAAAAAGGAAAGCAGTGGTCATTAGCATTCTGGTTACAGGTTAGTGATGAACATCATTCCCCCCCCCCCCCTGCTTTTCCTGTCTTAGGATCAAAGTCTTGCTTCTCCTTTCTTTACTCTGTATCCACTGGAAAAGTAAAGAGAGCAGATTCTTTATAAAACAGTACAAGAAGAACAGGAATATTTTCAGAACAAAGATTGTTCTAAAACTCTCATCATATATTCAGTCTATGTGTATGTATTCATAAACCCTATAAATCTTTAG
This sequence comes from Pseudonaja textilis, assembly GCF_049901715.1. Taxonomy (NCBI): domain Eukaryota; kingdom Metazoa; phylum Chordata; class Lepidosauria; order Squamata; family Elapidae; genus Pseudonaja; species Pseudonaja textilis. The sequence continues at coordinate 78,500,374 of NC_141991.1, forward strand.
AGACATCTTGTCAAAGAAACTGAATCTACGGTAAACACTGATAAGCCTGAAACTTCTGACCCTTTAGAAATGAAGTGTGCATGCATAACTGTATCATCAAAATTCAATTTCTTTCTCTTGTAACCTTTTTTTAATATCCTGAAATTTGACTATATTGTTTATAAAGAGAATTTTCCTATGAAAATCTAATCTTACCAACAAGCCTGTTTGAACAGCTATCCCTTTTATTTGAAGAATCTTCGCAGATTTCAATTCCATATTTCTGGTTTTGGGGCAGGTGAATTCCTATTTCTCTGAAGCTGGGCAAAAGAGGAGGTCATTGGTAGAAGAGATAAGGACTCTCCAGATGAATAGACAAGTAGGTTTCCAGAGGTTTAACTTGACATATGACAGATTACTATAATTCTCCCTTTTACGTAGTATTCTTTAGAATATATGAGTCTGCCTGATTGGAAGTTCAAGTTCTCTCAATTCTGAGAGCTATTCATAGGCTTTTGGACTTTGTTCAGATCTAACGTAGTCATTTACCTTATTATTCCTATTTTCTTACAATAACTGATTCTTATATGTACAAAATATAAATGCCAACAATAAATCTTTTACTTATCTAAGGAGTATGAATTAGAATCTCTGGAATAAATAAATGGGTCACTACAGTTCATCTACTCCATTATTTGGAAAATGTTCCTGTTATGCTAGAAGAGAGCAACAATGGTGTGCAGACTTCACTAGGAATTGTAGAGGACTTCTCTATTTACTAGAGTCAGAAAGGCAAAACAGTTTTGAAGTTGGAAGAATTATAATTTCAGGGGATGAAGCCCACTCTGTTTTTTGTTTAATTGACATTTATTAAGTCCATATCCTTGTTCTGTTTGCTTATTTGTAAGAAAAGTAGCCTTTGCATGATGAAGACACAATTGGAATTACCACATATTATGGTATAAGAGTTAACCTTTTATTAGATTTGTATACATTTTTAAATTAGTAACTAAAGTTAGGTTTCTAAGAATCACACATTTTTAAATGCTTCCATAAATATAACTCAGACTGCTGCCGCTGATGGCTTTTTTTGCCTCTTTGATGCCTCCATTTATCTAGCTATTATCTATCTCAAAAAATTGCGTTATGGATTAGGATTGAAACCAGACTACCTAAATAGCATTAGAAACAGACTACCCAAATAGTATTTGAAATTATTTCAGACCAAATAGATGATTGTGTGGGCACCAAAAATGTTATTGCTAAGGCATGACTGAGGGGCTTGGAGAAAAGAACATTCTATCTTTGCTTGAGCGCCATGGATGTCCTCAGAAGTCCTGAATAATTATTACACAACATGGGAACAAGAAGATCTTACCCACTTGGACTGCTGTTCTCCTCCTACTTTCTCCCCAGATATTTGTTTTATTTATGATTATATTTTTATCCCATCGTTCTTGTAAGAGTTCAAACAAGTGCACATGACGGAGGCTCCCCTTTATTTGGTCTTCTCTTCAACAGCCCTGTGAGGTAGGTGGGTTTGAGGGATGGTAACTGGTTCAAAATCAGGCTAGTAGAGTAGAGGTTGAATAATCCAACACTTCAACTACCATAGCTACTTCGGTGATCCACTTCAAAACTATGCCTAACTTAAGTTCACTGAGAGGACCAGTTCTGCCAATAGGTTAAGCCAGGGGTGTCACAGTTGCATCGTCACGGTTGTATCACATGACATATCAGGAATTTTTTTTCCCCTTTGCTAAACCAGGCAGGGGCAGAGCCAGCACACAACACATCTGACCCACGGGCCATGAGTTTGACGCCCCTGGGGTAAGCAATAGGAAGCGACAGTCAAAGAAGAGAGTTGCCTGCCAGATATGGCCTGCTCTGCGCCCTATAAACTAGCTTAATGTTTGTCCCATCACTAATGTTGGGGAAAAATCTAGTCAACTTTTGTTCCTGGAACAGGTAAAGGCATAGTTTTGTTTGGGAGTGTTTTTCTGTTTTATAAACAGAGAATATACCTACACATTAGGAAAGAATCATCAAGTAAGCGTCTTCCTGAAACACACGTGGGCTGTTTTAACACATAATACTGAAGATTCAGCCTCGCTAAGGTGTAGCTTTAGCCCATTTTTATTTCAACCTTGTGTGTGTGGATGAGCCACACGAAGGTGCAACAAAATAGTATAAAAATACCTCTTGTCACAAGCACAAAGAAGTGGAGCATTCTTTTAAAGAAATAATCAATTTTAAAAAATACATACATACAGTAGAAACAAAGATGGTTAAAAGTTTCACCTTAAAGGGAAGGCTGATTTTTGTCAACAATCCTAACAAAAGTTTTTTGTTTTTGCTGTTACCTTAGCCTACTGAATTTGTTGATCTTTTGCAGATCATTTACTTATTAAAAGAGCTTCCTGCTGGCATATAAGATTTTCCCCATTGTCATTCTTTCCATTCACTACCCACAAATTCTTTCATACTTAGATCCCAAAGATGCTTTGGGAGACAAATGTCTTAGTAGAGTGAGAAAACAACTTAACATTTCTACCACCTAGCCAAGAACATTTAACAAAAACAAACCATACTAAAGCATGCAAATGTTTCAATGACAAATAGTGTGATGACGCTTCTACTTACATCAAAATTAGCAATTTATCTTTCTTTTATTAGAACAAACCTTTATAGCAACACTGACTTTTTTTGAATGTATCCAGAAGTTCATCTCCTATCATTCCAGGATGGTCTATTGTCCCAATATAATATGCATGGTTTCTACTAATGTTTTGTTCCAATTTAATTGCAGATAATTCTTCCTGGAGATGTGCTAGTGTTAACTGATTGTTAGAGTTTAGATACTGCATGGATTAAGGGAAGGGAGGGGAGGGGAGGGAAGTGAGCCCTACATGCCATATTCAGACTCATTGGTGCACACTCACTCAAAAGCATGATAGAAATGTATGAAAGACATACCAGAGCAGGACTCCTGGAGAATAAAATTATGGCATTCTGGGGAAGAAAATTTACATCCAGCTTTGCTGAGATGGATTTCAGTTTATATAATTCAAACCTAAGATCAACAACCAGAAAAATTGCAAAAATAAATAAATAAACCCCAGCATGTATCCTGCTGCTTGTCACTGGAACAAAAGCAGCACAGTATTGTACCCTTCTTTCCAATGAATAATTTAACAAGACATAATGGTTCTGTTAGGCCTAATAAGGCCAAAGGATGTCTCACAGAGGACTGTCCTCAGTTATGACATCTTTTTGCCATCCTTCCTTTTAAGTGTAGAAGTTATTTATATGTGTTCAGGTATTTCATTAGCTTGGGCCTGTGCTATCTATAGAATATCGCTTCAAGTGGAACCAGAACATCGGTCCATTTAGCTCAGTCTAGGCTACAACAATTTATAGAAGAACTCTAGGATTTCAACAAGAATTTTTCTTAGATGCATTGAAACTTCAGGCATTCAGGCATTTTATTTTTTAAAAAAGAATTGCTTTACCACTTTGCTACAGTTATTCCTGATGTTGCATATTTGTACTGCCACAATAGTGCAATATAGGTCAAGTCACAGGATATTTACCAGAATAGAAGGAAGATGTATTGGGTACAGCTATAAAATTAATTGTGTTCATGTTAGTTTTGTCATAAACATGCAGCTTCCTGCAGAAGTTTTTTTTTTTTTTTAAGATAACGTTGCTGGGATTGGGCGAAAGCTGTTGATCATGCAGTTATGTTACAGGACACATTTTAATATCTGAGCTACCTTCCCAAGGTGTCCTCTGGTTCAGCTCACACAGCAACATGGTTTGTTTGTTACATTTTTAATGATTCACGTCCTTCCTCAAAGACCACAGATCTATAATGTACACTTTGAAACTGTTTTTTCTATACCTCAATGCGGAACTCTAGCCACTACTCTATGGCAATCCTCTTCTGCATGGTACTGAGGCAGAATCTGTATTAAATCTCTTTCTATATGTAATGCGCAGGATTGGCAATATGTCTCCTAAACCCAGTTGCAGCTCAATGGTCACATGGCAAACAGTCTAGTGCAGGGGTGTCCAACCTTGGCAATTTTAAGACTTGTGGACTTCAACTCCCAGAGTTCCTCAGCCAGCTGGCTGAGGAACTCTGGGAGTTGAAGTCCACAAGTCTTAAAGTTGCCAAGGTTGGACACCCCTGGTCTAGTGCAATAATTTTATAACATGAGTATGAAACCTAAACCTCAGAATTCCAGGAGAAAAGCAGGGACAGTACTAGAATCTTCACAGTTATTGATTGATTGATTTAACTTATTAGATTTATACTCCACTTTTCCTTCTGTTCATCTAGATGATTTTAAAAATAAAGAATAGCAATAGCACTTACATACTGCTTCTTAGTGCTCTACAGCCCTTTCTAAGCGGTTTACTGAGTCAGCATACAACAGTCTGTTTCCTCATTTTAATCAACCTCAGAAGGAGGGAAGGCTGAGTCAACCCTGAGTCAACCTTGATCAACCTGTTGGCAGTCTGCAGAATTAGCCTGCGATACTGCATTCTAACCACTGCGCCACCACAGCTCTGTAAAGAAAATATAAAGAAAACATTGTAGCAGCATTACTATTAAATCCAGGTAAAAATTAAAAAGCCAATAAGCTTAGTGGAAAACATATGCATTTAAAACTTCTTAAATATGAGAAAAGTTGAGGACCAACTGCAATTCCCTAGGAAATATACTTTGTAGCCTGGGAGTCACATCAGAGAACGCCCTTTTCCACACAGAATCTCCGTGAGCTGGATTATCTTCAGATGGGCTTTTCCCTACTAATCTAAGCAGGACTTTTAAATGAACTGCTCTGTAGTTGCAGACTCTTTTCATTCTATGTTCACTTTGTGTTTGTTTCTCTGTTTGTATCTTTGAATTTTCACACATTCATTTCTGTGTATGTTGATGTTTTTTATATGTGTGTATATACACACACACACACATACACACACACACACCTCTCTCTCTCTCTCCCTCCCTCCCTCCCTCTCTCTCTTTTATCTATCTATATCTATTTATCATCTGTCTGTCCATCCATCCATTCATCCATCATTTCCACCAACCCCATGGATAAAACAATGGTCAGAACAGGAGAGGATAACTCTTCCCTGTCACACTAATAAGTGTTTGCGTGCTACTTATTCAATTTCACAAACTGCTTTTATCAGTGAACTTGATGACAATTCCTTTTAATTAGTTCCATAAAGTCTACAGAAAATTCATCATGTCCCTTACCTTATCAGAGTTCTCCTAGTAAAATTGACAGTACCATACTTTTAAAACACGTTGTACCACAGCAGTGCATGGAAACCATGATTTCATATATCAGCAACACAAAAATTGACTTTTGAAGGAAAATAATATCAAGAAAATAAGTTGGAGCATAGATTTCCCTAAGTCAGGCAATCATCATGTCACTCCAGAACAGCTTATTTTGACTTTTTGAGTACAATATTAAATACTATGAGAGGGCATTCCAGAAACACCATGACCTACAAAAAGGATGGCACACCTTTTTGTAGGAAACAGGAATGAAGAAACAACAGTATTTTCATAGACACCTAATTAGAGATGCCCTGTTACAAAATTGGACTAAAATCAAGAAGAAACACTATATGAAGATACCAATTTGGTTATCTATGATGGAAGGTATGATCCATCCAACAATTTAGACTTAGCTAAGATGATAAAATATAAAGATGTACTAGATGCAGAAGGAAATTTGAAATCAATACAAGATCCTCAAAAACAAGGGATACATATTGACTGGTGGCATTTCTTCAGCTACAAAATTGATATAAAAAAGATATTACAGACTTTGGAATATATTTAAACATTAACAATTAGATAAAATACTAATAGGCCCAGATTAAAAAAAAATTACAAAAATTTATAAGTAGCTGCTGGAGGTAGAATTAGAGGAAGAGATTTTAAAGGGATGTATGATAGCCTGGGCCCAAAATATAGGGCATAATATAAATTTGACAGAATGGGAAAGCATGTGGAATTGAAATTATAAGTTAACGAAAGCAGCCGCATACAAAGAGAATGCGTACAAGATGTTTTACAGATGGTATTTGCCTCCTTTGAGATTAGCAAAGATGTATCCTAACATGAACCCGACATGCTGGAAGGGCAAGAAGAAGAAAGGTACATTCTACCATATGTGGTGGTCTTGCCCAGAGACCCAAAAATATTGGCTAAAACTCAAAAAATGGTTGCAAGAAATTACTAAAACACAAATAGAAGTAGAACTGGAATTATTTTTATTGGGGATATTTAAGAAAAAAATAAGGGAGAAATATGAAATATATAATATTACATATTCTGATGGCAGCTCGAATTGCTTTGGCCCAATGCTGGAAACACCCATCTATACCTTCAGATGAATTGGTTATTCAAAAAATAATGACGTTCTGAGATGGACAAACTAACGTTGATGTTAAAAGAGAAAGAAGAGACTGAATACTATAAAATTTGGGGAAAATGGTATGACTGGATCAAACAAAGATAGTTAAAAGGTTGATGAATTAAGGATAAACAATACATAAGTTAAATGTTTATAGTCGCATAAATTGTATATATTTGTAAACAACGCACAAAATAGCAGTATAAGAAAATTGCCACAGTTTGTTGAATTGTTGAATTGTCAAATTTAAGAGATTTTTACTTTTTACTTGTTTTATTGATATTTGTCTTTTTTAAACTATAAAATATCAATAAAGTCTATTTTTAAAAAAAGAAAGAGGGCATTCCAGAAAATCCTACTGCAATAGTGAGATGCTACAATGCTGCCATTTCATCCAGTCTTAAGAGTCCTAAGAACCATTTGTTAGGAAATGTTAATTTATTAAAAAGGCAGAAATCCAACATTTATGTAACTTTCCTTTGGCTGCTCGGTATATGAAGCACAGACAATTTCCATAGCATCTCTCTTGGATATTGAAGAAAAATACAGTTTGAAAGTTTCTCAGTCTTTAGGGAAGAACTTACAAAAATGCAAGTGCATAATTTATTGCATGTCAGGATTGGAGTTGTTATTTTTTTTTATGTTAGCAACAAATTGCAAGAAGAATCACATGCTTTCTATGAGTGCCGCATTTTAGGAGAATTTAATTTGGCTTAAAAGTGTCATTAAAATATATGCATTGTAAATTGCAGTTGTATAAAATGATGTATCTCTCAGATAATGATACTTGAATGGTCTCCTGTTGCACCGATAAAAACATTCTAATAGTTTGTACAGTGAAAAAAAATGTTGCCATATTTTCAAATTGCTGTTCTGATTTTTGTTGTTGCCATTAAATAAATATTGAACTCTGTAAATATGGAAAGGAATGGCCTATCAGCCTCAAGTTACCAGATTCTGAAGGAATTGAAAAGAGTATGTCTTCCATAATAAATACACTAGAAATGTGTAGTGTAATATAGTTCAGAGATGAAATCCAAATAGAGATCCCTTCATTCAATATGTATGTATGTATACACACACAGTACACACACACACACACACACACACACACACACACATATATATACATACATACATACACACATACATACATACATACATACATGTGATGGTGGCACAATGGTTAGAATGCGGTATTGCGGGCTAACTCACTATTCACTGCCTGTTCGATTCTGACTCTGTTCAAGGTTGACTCAGCCTTCCATACTTCCGAGGTTGGTAAAATGAGGACCTAGATTTTGTGGGGGCAATATGCTGACTCTTTAAAATACTTAGAAAGGGCACAATGAAGTGGTATATGAGTCTAAGTGATATTGCTACATACATACATACATACATACATACATACATACATACATACATACATTCATACATGAAAAACCAAGCACCCAATCCATCAACTATACTCATTCATGTATAGAAAACTTGGACTCCAACCTTATTGTCCCATTGCTTTGGGAGTTGCTCTTCATGGCTTTCTGGAAAGTGAAGAGGGTTGGGGGCCTGCTGGATCTCAAGTAAAAGGGTGTTTCACAGGGCAGGGGCTGCTAGGGAAAAGGCACACTTCCTAGATCCCACTAAATGACAATATCTAAAGGAAGGGACTAGAGCGGGCCTACTCTATCTGATCTAGTAGAATGGGCAAAATACCTTCAGGAGAAACAAATAACCCTGAGACAACTTGGCTTGTGTCAGTCAACATCAATAAGCAATGTCATCTCGTGGGATAGGAAGCAATCCTCCTCTGTTGCAATATCTGCCCTTTAGGGTATTGCTTCTCCTAGAGATTTATTTTTCTCAGTCCCCAAACTTCCTGCCTTCAAGAGAAAACTAAGAACACAGGTCTTCCTTCAAGTCTTGGGTTTGAGGGCTGGATGGGCTCCTATGTGTTGGGGTCAATATGGAGGAATATTTGTTTTTATTGTCCCCCCCACTCTCAGGGCAGTTGTATTTTTTATATAATACCATTGTTTTTTATGTTTTTCATTTATTTAATTTTGTGATGCTACCCAGAGTAGTTTTATTTTATTTTTTAGATGGGGCAGTTTAGAAATTAGATAAATAATTTTGCACTTAGGATGGTCTGAGATCCTCTCTTCCTTGGAGTGGGGAAAAGATGGCCTGATAAATATAGAGAGTCGCAGTGTAAACAAAGCTTGGGAGTGTGATGTGAGCAGAGAATGTTAACAGCCAATAAAATACCGGTACTTCTTTCTCTTGTTAAGGAAAAGGAAAAAGATATATGGAGTCAATGGAATTCTTAAAACCAGAGTGCAAGGTAACCTGATGAGCACTGGCATGTAGTTCCCTGCCCACCACACCAGACAAAATGGACTACACAGGGGTGGGATTCAAAATTTTAACAACCGGTTCTGTGAGCGTGGTTTAGGTGGTGGGCATGGCTTGGTCATGTGACTGGGTGGGCATGGCTTGGTGGTCATGTTATTGGCTGGATGTGGCCAATTCAATATCACTCACATTGAGACATGCATCTCCTTGCCTGGCCTCTCATAACTGTGGGGATGCTGCAACAGTCGTAAGTGTAAAAAATGGTCATAAGTCACTTTTTTCAGTGCCATTGTAATTTTGAATGGTCACTCCACACATGCAAAGTACCAGCAAAGGAGGAGAAAAAAACTCCAGAGAAATTCTTGAGACAGAAAGTCTAGTTCTACCAAGAATGTAAAAAGGGTTAATGGAGAGGCAGTTTCTGTAAGCAACACCAGAATGTTTCCTTCCTGCCTTCCTTACAGGATTAGGCCAGTAATTTCTTCTAACAACCAGTTCTCCGAACTGCTTAGAATGTTAACAACCGGTTCTAGCGAATAGGTGTGAACTAGTAGAATCCCACCCCTGGGACTACAGCAACCTGTGACTCAGAGAGCTGAGATGGCTGCATATGCTGGAGCTCTATGGAGAGCTTTCTCTTTTGGGATGCTTCAGGCAGTAAAATGTGCTCTCTGTAAGCTGTTGCAGCATTCCCTGTCTCCTTGTTGAATACTACAATGAGGCACCTGGGATGCTGTAATAGCAGGGATGAGAGAACAGTTTCCTCAAAGGTGATATTGTGTTATTCCTGGTAAAGATGAAGACTTTAAAAATATTTCCAATACTCTAGATAGGGTACTCATGCTTTTCTATTCTGGATCTTTTCCTGTCTTAGGAGCTTTCCTCAATGAGTGAAGTGCTTGAGTTGGCAGAAAGCCATGCTGGCATGAAATTTGGAGCCCCTGTTGTCTATCCCTACCCTGCCGCAGTTGGCCCTGTGACTTACTGTGCTGGCTGGTGTTGTCCTGAAAAAATGACAGTTTCTATATTTTCCAGGCTTTGTTCAGGAGACAGAGTAGGATTGAAGGAGGATAGTGGATATTGGAGCTGATGACCCTTTGAGAGCAGTATGTAACAAATTTTATTCTAATGTATGCAGATTAGAGTACATTCAAAGTCACAATCAAGTTTCATTTCTGTTTCTATTCTGTTGTATTATATTTCATCATTCCAGTGTGATACTATTTTATAATCCTATAGATGGCATGGTAATTTTGATATTCAGAGTTGTTGCTTGGATCCCAACGTATGAGCAAGTTTTGAAGATTTGATTCTTATAACACCTTCCATAAAATAGCTATGGAGATCTCAAGAGCTTACCAATTAAGTTCTATAAATTTGGCTGATGTAAAACAGTTATTGTCTAATCACCAGTATTTGTTTTTGCTTCCATTGTAGACCAACAAAACTTACTTTGTTATAATTAAGGTGTTGCAATAAATGATAAGTTGATCCTTGGTTCATGGGTTAATTTTTAGGCCAGTCACTTTCTCTCAATGTAATGTGCCTCACTGGTTATAGCTGTGGGGAAAAATGGGAAGAGGGAATTCTATATACACTCCCTTCAGCTCCTGAATGAAAGTCAGGATAAATATTGTCTATATATTATGTATATATTATGCTGTGTGGGCGTTTTTCTATCTCTATGGCCCACACAGCATGAACAAACGAGATGACACCTCCCGCCTTCCAGCCATTTGGAAACCCGCCCTCATGAACAGACGAGTACCTAACATGAAGAAGGACACCAGACCCACACCCATGAGAGCCACACAAGATGCCACCACCACACTTCCACGTAGAAAACAGACTCACACCCACTCAGAAGATGAGACACGACCATGGACCAGAAGCTGCACTGCAGCTGCATCACTACCCACCTCAAACCCCTCCGAGCCATGCATGAAGCAAACCGACACCCACTATGAAGATGCAGCACGACCACGAACTCGAAGCCAAACAGCAAGATCACAGCTCACCAGCTCAAATCCCCCAGCAACTAAGACTAACCTGAGCACAACCAAGCCCCCACCTGAACAGAACACGCCTCCAACCAATCAGAACACGGCTAACCCCCCAACCAATCAGAACACAGCCAAAACCCCTACCAATAAGAACACACCCCCACCCAATCAGAACACAGCCAAGCCCCCACCCAATCAAGTCCCACCCCCACTGGCAGTTAAAAGGAGGAAGCAGCTGCAATCTCCATTACTCTGAAAAGCAAGAGCCAAGACAGAGGCCTGATGATGATGAATGAGACTTCATCGAAACGTTGCCTAGACACTTTGAATCTTACGCGGAGAAAACCCGAACAACCAAAGATCCATGAATATATATATATATATATATATATATATATATATATATATATATATATATATATATATATATATATATATATATATATATATATATATACAACATACATACATACATACATACATACATACATACATACATATATATGTATGTATTCAGCTTTGTTCGGGTATTTTCCCACGTCATTATAGTTGTGCTTTTAAAGTTGTAGCAACGTTTTGGCAGAATCTCATCTGCCATCATCAGGCTTCTGTATAGTGTTCGTCTGTGAGTCAGACTTTTACAGTGGTTTCAGATTTAAATTTGGGGCAGCCTATTGCTGTGCCAGAATGGTTTTTTCTTCATCCTGATTGGTTGGGAGTCTTGGTCTGTGTTTATTGGTCTTGGAGTTTGCTGTGTTCTGCTTGATTGATGTTTCTAATATCTTCTGTCTGTTTTTTGGCTCTCTTTGTATCTTGATTGGCTGGCAACATTGTGTTACTTTATTGGAAGTCTTTAGTGCAGCTTGGCTCCGGGTAAATGGACAGCTATCATTAGTTAGGAAGCTAGGTTTCATCTGGGTGCCTGGTTGGGGTGTGTTTGAGCTGGAGGTATCAGGGGGGATCTGTTTGTGCCCAGGTATTTGCCTGGCTTGTGGTGTGGAGATTTTTTTGTTTGTGAGTGCAGGCTTCCAAATGATTGACAGTCTGGTGGAATCATCTCCTCTATTCATGCTTTCTGGTCTTTTTTCAATCTCTATGGCTTCTCTGATGATTCTGTGGCTGGGGTTTTCTATAGTGGCTAGGGTTTTGGTGCCATTGAAGTTGATGCTATGATCTGTGGCTTCCATGTGTTGGACTAGTGAGGAAGTGTGTTCCAGCTTTTTGACTGCATTTTTGTGTTCATCCAGGCTGGTACCTATTCTTCTATTGGTCTGTCCAATGTATGTGGCTGGACATGATGCACAGGGGACTTCGTATATGCCTTGGTTTTCCAGGTCAATTTTATCTTTGGGGTTTCTAAGGATGGCTGCTATTTTTTTGTATGTTTTGAAGGCAGTCTTGATGTGATGTCTGTGTAGTATCTTACTAATTTTGTCTGTAGTACCTCTTATGTTCCATAGGTCTGTTCATCTTCTGGGTCTCTATTATGTCTCAGTGTGTTTTTGTGGATCAAGCCGGTGATTTTGCTTTTGTGGAAGCCATTAGCTGTCAGTACTTTAGTCAGGGTACATAGTTCAGTCTTTATGTGTATCTTGTCTGCCAGGCGTTTCGTTCTAGCAATTAGTGTTTTGGCCACGGAGTTTATCTGTGCTGGGTGGTAGTGGGATTGGGCATTGAGGTAGCGGTTGGTGTTTTCTTCTGGTATATGGTGTGTCCTAGTGTGCCATCTGTTTTTTTGTAGATTAGTACATCTAGGAATGGTAGTTGTTTGTTTGTTTCCATTTCCATGGTGAACTTGATTTTGGGGTGTGTGCTGTTTAGGTGTGTTAGGAAATTGTTTAGGTTTTCTTTTCCATGGGGCCAAATCACAAATGTGTCATCGATGTATCTTAACCATAGTTTGGGTTTGTGGATGGCATTGGCCAGGGCTCTCGATTCGAATTCTTCCATGAACAGGTTTGCAATGACGGGTGACAGTGGTGATCCCATAGGGGCTTCTTCAATTTGTTTGTATCTTTGTCCTTTGTATATGAAATATGTGTTGGTTAAGCAGTGTTAAGCAGAGCCCTGGGGATCCATGGATGCCTTCTTCGAAGAAAAATCTGACTCTGGTACCATTTTAAAAATATTCAGATTTCTTAAATGTCATATAACATGTATCATTTATTTGTTATACAGTATCCTGCCTTTCCTCCAAGAACTCAAGACATGCATAAACCTCCTGCCTGCAGTTTTTCCCCAGCATGTAATAACCCTGGTTAGTACTCTGATCAAAGAACATGTGGGAAGTTTATCACTTAAATTAGACTGGGAAGTAAAAGAAAAAAAGGAAGAAAAACCAAAAATCCAACAATATATGAAGAGTTGCCACCACAAAGAACCTATTCTCCAAAGCACTTGAAGGCAGAGCAAGAGGCAATGGATAGAAAGTAACCACGGAAAGTACCAACCTAGAACTAAGGAAAAATTTGCTGTCAATGAGAACAATTAACAATTAACCAATGGAACTGTTTGTGAGTGCTCCATCACTGGAGCTTTTAAGGAAGAAATTGGATAGGCATTTGTCTGAAATGGTATAGGGCAGCGGTCACCAACTGGTGGGCCAGGGACCACTGGTGGTCTGTGAGAAAATTGTGGTGGTCCGCAGCGAAATGACCCCCCCAAAAGCACCCCCAAAGCAATTAATCCAGGCTGGGTGGGAACGCAAGGCTGCGTCTCACACATGGGCCGCCCACCTAACTTGCTGACATTGGTGGGAAAGTCAGTCCCATATTCCTGAGCTGCAGTAGTCACAGGACTGGCCCTTTGGTCATCCCAGAGCAGCTGCTCCTCCACCTGGGTGCATCAGCCTGCAATAGACTGGAGGAGCTGCTCCAGGATGACCAAAGGGCCAGTCTTGTAACTACTGCAGCTCTGGAATATGGGACTGACTTTCCCACCAATGTCAGCAAGCCACCATCAGTCAAAATTCATATTAGTGGTCCGTGGGATTTAACATTATGAGTTTGGTGGTCCCTGAGGTCCAAAAGGTTGGCGACTCTTGGTATAGGGGCTCCTACTTGAGCATGAAGTTGGATTAGAAGACCTCGGAGGTCCCTTCCAACTCTGTTATTTGTTTGCAATCCTCATACAGAGCTTCAGAGATATAGTAGTTTCAGAAACACCAGGGTCAGGGAGAGAAGGTCAAAAGCAGCATGCCATCCCAGGAATAACCTTCAGTTCTGAATTTGCCCAGATTACCAACTAAAGCAGGGCATCAAGACATTTTCTTAATTGGGAGAATGGTTCATGTGGAAAGAGGTGCAAAGTATCCAGAAATAGGTGGAAAAAAATCCTTTAAAACTAGAATTAATAATCAGTTTATCAAGGCTGGCTACAACGTTTTGCACTGTAATTTCATCTCTCCGCCATCACCACTGATTTTACACTAATGTAGGGATAGTGGGTCAGAACATCAGGCTGCATGTTGGGGCTGACAGTATGGAGACAAACAGGCAATCAGTCTGGAAGGAAGTATGTTAACCAGCTTCCTGGATAAGCAATTAGTTACACTATAAAGCCAGAGCGCTGTTTAAAAAATCAACTCTATTTACCTCTTGAGTCACAAGCCTACTTCAGATGCAATACGGTATTCTGACTCTCCCCTGAATTAACATGTATTGAAACCCAGATTCAATACATGTTTTCTGAGAGTGCATGTTAGAAAAACACTTTGCATTTGTCAGCCCACTGGAAGAGCGGGATTGAGTTCTTTCTCTGAGAAAGGCAAGTGCTGCTTGTTCTATGAAATACTGCAGGGTTGAGAGTCAAAGGTATTTGCTATCCATTTCCTCTTGTGGAACTTCATTCCTGTCAGATTTGTATTCACTTTGCAAGAAGAGATCTTTTTCTAGAAAACAAGGCAACACAAACAAAATTTAGAATTCACCACAATAATAGGTAAGAGCAAAATTCTGCACACGCAGACACATGCACACACACCAATCTCCTGCTGTGCACTCTTCTTACAGTGGGAGAGGGGTTTCTTAGGAGGGCATGGGTATGTATGCCAAGGGTATATCTTCCAAGCAGAGTCACCCAAGATGTGACAATTATCTCAATTGCCTAGCTAAAGCAAGCAGGCACCTATATTGGGCAGCAACGATATAGGAAGATGTTGGAAGCAGATGATCACTTTAGTTTAGTGAGGCAAAGGCATCATTTTATACAGCACCGGAAAAGACAATAGTAAATGATTGCTGCAATTTTAGCAAGAAAGCCACACGGATAGACAATGTGAAGTGATTGATGATATGGTACCTGATGCTGAACATCTCAAGTCAGATGGTATTCAACATGCGACTGAGGAAGAACTACCAGAAGAAATACAAATGGGAAAGATGAAGTAAATCAATTACATGCAGATTGGTTTTAGGCAAGCTGAAATGGACTGGGATTGGACACCTGCAGTCCGAAGATCATAATGTTTGCAGCATCACTCAGGTCATGAAAAACAAAGAAGGCATTGCTTTGATAGTCAGGAAAGATATAAGAAACAAGTATTTGAGTTCAATGTAGTCAGGGACCAGCTAATACCCGAAACAGATAGACTTTATGGACAATACTTTAATATGATGGTTATCCAACCATGCTCTATTCACTGATGCAGAAGGGAAGGTTGATGAATTGAGGTCTGAGTTTAATCTGAAGTCAACAGAACATGCAAGCAAGACGTGTTGAATGTGTTTGGAAACTGGAATACCGAAGATGAAAATATTAGAAGAAACGTATAGTTGGACTGTATGGCCTAGAATCTGAAATGAAGCAGAAGATTGACTTATCAGTTTCTGCAAATCCAATGATATCATTACAGCTAACATATTCTTCAAACAATAAACAACATCTATCTAAATGGACATCATCAGACAGTATTCTCTTCCGGGAACAGAGGGCGGACAAACTGAGGTGAAGCGTCTTAAAGGTTGCTCACAGTTTATTTTAAAATACGTGCTAATAAATGACAGCTCTTAGTCTGCCATGAAGCAACAGCTGTTGGCTGTTTGACAGCTCTTTTTATACTGAGCTGTCAAACCAGCAGCCAGTCAGGTTGTGGTAATGCGCCTCCTGCCAGCGCCAACCAGAGGGGAAAATCTGGACACAGCACTCCTTCCCACCTTGACAGCGCATGTGTAGTTTTGAAGGTAAGCAGGGTGGTGCCTTGTCCTCGTGGACCTGCGCAGAGTTGTTTCAGTCATCACGGATGGAGGCATTGAGGATGAGGCTTCCGGAATGGCTGGAGACTGCATCAATGATTCATTTGGTGGAGACTCCATGGGAGACAGGGCTGGAATCTCAGGTAAGGTTGCTTGTCGGCTTGTTGTGGGTGGCTTGTTTTCTGCCAATGGGAACTCGACAGCATACCTGGTGTATAACGTTCCGGCCTAGGACTCCCTTGTCCCCTGAGCTGGTAAATATGATGTTTCCATACTCTGCCATTCTCCAGTTCCATTACATAGGAGCAGGGCCCATGATTCTAACAATAGTGGCAGCCAACCATAGGGGGTCACGCACATAATTCTGGGCATAGACTGGGCCCCCTATTTTGAAAACCTGGGTTTTGTTTGATGAATCTAGTGGTCTCTCTGGGGCGTAGTTGGGGTGGAGTCTGTCCAGGTCAGTCCTCAGCCTACATCCCATTAAATGTTCAGCTGGGCTGTGATTTGTTGTAGGTACTGTGCTATTTTAGCTGGCCAATTCCCTGTGCCCATTCTGGCCAGCGCTTCCTTGGAGGACTGCACCATCCGTTCCCACAGGCCATTACTGGTGAAGTGAAAAGGGGCCACCAATGCATGGCGAATCCCATGCCCAATCAAGAATGTCTCAAAAGTTCTTGATGTAAATTGCGGGCCATTGTCAGAAAATATGAGGTCCGGGAGCCCATGAGTGGCAAATAACTTCTGTAGGGTAGCAACCATGGCCTCAGACATGGTGGATGTCATTAGCAACACTTCTAGTCACTTGGAGAAAGCATCTGCCACAATTAGCAAAGTCTGCCCTTGGAATGGCTCCGTGAAATCTAAATGAATGTGGGATCATGGAGCCCTAGGGGTTTCCCATTCCCTCACCGGTGCCATGCGTAGTGCTGACCTAGACTCTTGACACTGCTTGCAATCTGACACCCACTCGGTGATAGCTTGGTCCATCCCCGGCCACCAAACATAGCTCCAACCCAATGCTTTCATGTGGACAATCCCTGGGTGACCTTTGTGTTGCATTGTAGTTCTCCTCCGCAGGCTGGCCAGCTGAGGGAGATGGGACAGAGCCTCCTGCAGCACCTTGGCAGCCAAAATGGGGCATGAGGGTCTCACACGGTCCCCCACACCCCATTTTGGCTAGCAGAGTGCTGCAGGAGGCCATCCAGGCTGAAAACAGGGCATGGAGTATGTGCATGGTCCCCCAGACCCCATTTTGGTTGCCAGAGACATTGCGGGCTGGTCCTTTGCTATTTCCAAGCCAGCCCCACAGGCCAGGTTTAAGCACCCCACAGGCCAGATCCAGCCTGCAGCTCTTATGTTTGACACCCCTGATCAATGGAAAAGGAATCTGAAGTCAGGAAATATGTCACTGACTAGCATTTGATAGGATAGCAATGAAGGCCTTGTAGAAAAAAGATTGATGTGTCTATACTTACAAAGTTCAAAATCATGCAGAAAGTGTATTTAATTTTGACACAGTATGAAGCAAAAATTGAAGTTTGAAAAAGCAGCTTGGAAAGAGGTTTCATATTTTTAAACTTTGGTGCTGGGAAAGAATGCCATGAATACAGTGGTAGGATTCAAAAATATTTACTACCGGTTCTGTGGGCGTGGCTCGGTGGGCGTGGTTTGATGGGTGTGGCAGGGGAAGGACCCTGTAAAATCTCCATTCTCTCCCCACTCCTGGGGGGAAAGTTACTGCAAAATCCCATTCCCTCCCCACCCCACTAACCTGCTTTCCAGCTCTGTTCTCCATTCTCCTGTGCAGGGTAATAAAAGAAGACCCAGATGATCAGCTGGGGGCAGAGAATAAATGGGGGTGGAGCCAGTCATAAGTGGTATTTGCCAGTTCTCTGAACTACTCAAAATTTCCACTACTGGTTTTCCAGAACTGGTCAGAACCTGATGAACACCACCTCTGCGTGAGTAACTATGAAAAGAAACAAATAGATCATAGAAAATATCAATCCAGAGTTTTCACTCCAGGAACAAATGACCAGGCTCAACTTACCATATTTTGGGCAAATATCTAGCTCCCTTGGAAAAACAATAGGAAAGAGTAGGAAAGAAAATCAGAGGATGACCAACAGCAGAGTTGATGGACTTAATTACAACAGTGATGGTTGCATTGTTGGAAGGGCCAGGCTTGGAACAAAACATCCTGGAATTTTGTCTGTGTGGTTGCTAAGAATCAACACTAGACCTGATGGCATATAATGGTCAATAGCACTACACAATCTAGTGAAAACACTTCCGCATCAGCGGTCATAAGCCAAATTCTTAGTCCTATCCATATTGGATGTTCCATTGCAAAAAGACTACCTTTCTGTATGTCAATTTAATTGGAAAGGCACATATCCCAAATGGTGCTAATTTTAGTGGTAAAATTCACTTTCACTTAATATAAAAATACAAATATGCAGTCTTTTTATTAAATCATAAGCAGGCAACCAAGATTAGTCTTTTTTTCTGTAAAAATCCAGATAATGACAATCATTTAATTTGTTTAAGTTGACTGACACAAACTACACAGTTTGAGTAATTTGTGCTATTAAGTCATGAAATATATGATGTCAGTGCCCCCCCCCCCCAAATGTTCCTGCCTCTCTATTATACAGACAGCCTTAAAGATTTTGAGAGGCTGGTGCTAGAACAATCTTCCCTTGAAAGACACAGGCTTAAATGTAAACAAGCAACTATTAATCCAGGTTTAGGTTTTACGTTGTTTATTAATCCAGCCTACATGGATGCATCATGTATACTGGAGGGGGGGGGGACCCTGCCATCACTAATTCACCTTCTCTCACCTTCTCTCTCCCCATTTCATCAATGTCATTAATTGAAAACTATCATATCTTCTGGAAATTATTCCAGAGAGGAGCTGATTCATTTTGGAGAAAGGTAATATTTGAATGGTGGCATACTTAGGATTTCTTCTTACCCAATTAACAATGTTATTGTTAATACTAATTTAATGACACAGTGCAATATTTCATTTTGAAAACTTTTTTCACTAATGAATTGTGGCATATCATATATTAATAATAATTTTATTAAGTTTATCAAGATATAAAATATAAAAGAAAGTGAAAATAGTGGGAAGATGGGGAAGGAAAATGAGAAGAGAAAGAGGTGTAGGGTAAAGAGGAAACAAGAAAAGAAGAACACTGAGTTCCAACTATTTTTAGCACAGTAGAATAAGATAGTGAATTACAGCCTCATCTTTTTATTTTTACATATTTAACATGTAGTAGCCATTTCTATAACAACAAATTTATCTAATCAGAAAAACCCAAAGTCAAAGTTTCATTTTTTTTCCATCTCAAGCACAAGATCCAGAAGCAGTTTCCAAGCAGAAACGAAGTCGGATGTATTACTTTCTTTGATTAAAGTGGCCAATTTTGCCATCTCTGCTACTTCCATCATTTTTTCCAGCCATTCATCCATTGGGGAAATTAGAGTATCTTTTCATGTTTGTACATAAAGCATTCTTGTGCTGTCAACATATATAAGAGCAAAGTTCCAGATTTTTTTCAAGTTCTTTGTCCATTAAGCCTAAAAGAAAAGTCTCTAGTTTTATTTTTATGTTCACCTTAAGAATCTTAAGGTGTATTAAAATATGACTCCTACCCCAGTATTTATTTTATCACAAGTTCACCAAAGATGGCAAAGTTCCTTCTTTAAATTTACATTACTAATGTACATTTGAAATATCTTTGCGCATCTTTGACAGTTTATCAGATGTTAAATACCAATGATATATCATATAATAATTCTTGAGTTGTGAAAGAATTGTGTTGCTTGCCACAAGGATGGTCCTTATACTGTCCAGCAGGTGCATGTGATACCCCTGCTAGCATATTCTATTCTCAGATCAGACAGAAATCAATAGCAAGGATGTAATAAATTGGAGAAGAATTGGGAAGAGAAATGAAGATATTTTGTTTTTCATAACTGAATTTCAAATGCACATTTAACACATAGTAAAGTGAATAGGAACTTAGGAAAAGTTTTGAACTGCCTTAGGTCAACATGGCTTTTCCTGGCTTCTTTCTCCTTCAAATAACAGAAAAGAATAAATTTAATTATTAGTGTTTCTTTTCTTCTATAACTTTGCATCATATCCACATTTTCTGAAATTACAGTCTGAGATTATTTTAAACTCAGGAACAATAGGCTGTATAATTTAACAATCAAGAGGCAAATTGAATTTGTAAGGAAAAAATGGTTAAAGGCAGCTGCCTTCAAAGATCACTTAAGAGAAGAATACAACATTTGCGTGAATATCAAATCCCACTGCTTGTTTCCTTACTTTGTACCTTAGTGTGATATTTCATATTATACTTGCTTTTCCCACTTTTATTCTAGCTGTAATGAAATCACTGAAACATTAAGGTACCAGTTTATCCAAACACTTAGATTTTAACATTAACTGCGTGAAGATAAGTGTGAGGTGCAAATTCTCACCATAAATAAAGAAGTTATATGTGCTCTGAGCTCCATGTGAACCTCTCTTCTTGAATAAAGATACAACTCTGTTCTGTCTCACTTTTCTTCTTTCCCAAAAGATGAAAGAATACAAACTCACACAAACACAGGCAGGCAAGCTGGCTTGGACTTCACAGAGTTAATTCTTTGGAACTGATAATATCCTTGGCATTCCAACATCCTCTGCCTGCCAAGTCTGAACTGATAACATAAAAATCTACTCACAGAAAATTACAAGGCAGTCCACAAAAATCATTCACGAAGAAAATCTGAAGTAAGATTAAACTTTGTCCCGTACAAAGTTCCAGCTGAAAACACACCCACTTTTATCCCCTGTGGGGTGTGGCTCAATGACTCAGCTCACTCTCTGACCCTCCATGCCTCCTACGTTGCTGCTCACGTTTTTCCCTACAACACTGCTTAGGATCAAGCCAACACTCTTTCTCTTTACTCCCTGTCAGAGGCTGCTCCGATATGCCTTCCTCCTGATTAATCTCAGGCTGTTCCTCTCGGTTGTCTGATGAAACCTGAGGCATTATCAGGGAGGAAGGCATTGCCAGAGAGCAAGGTTCTGGGGAGGAAGGCATTCCCAGTTCCTCCTCCTCATCTTCCAGGTCTTCTTCCTCTGACAGCATAGGCTCAGGAATCGGGGCCACAACACAACTCCATTTGTTGCTTTTTATTGAGTGAAATAATGGATAAGATTCTAGAGAGAGAGAGAGAAATTGTCAGTAAAATTTGGCTTACATAGGCCAAAATTCAGACTTGACCATTTTTTCCAAACAGGCTCCCTTCAACTTACTTTGAAATAACTTAGAAAGATGATTGATTGAACAGATTTTTTTTCCTAAGAATGTTCTAGCCACAACTCTGTTAAATCTGAAACAAGAAGCTCATGTCAGTTTCAAAGCTTACATTGCTAAGAACTTGCTACTGTAATGTTCAGATTATTGCAGGGTAAATTCAGCACCAGAAAAGTAAACACAGATGACTGAGGCTTCATTTAACTTCTTTATAAACATAAAAAGTAAATTTTACAATACCAGTTGTAGATTTCTTCAACATGAAGCAATGTGAAACAGAAGCAGACATATTACAGGTTCAGAGCAGGACAGCAACTCAGGAACTCAGAAACACATCAGTTTGCCTTCAGTTCAGCAGGCAAGCAAGGCACACAGCAGAGGAGAGAAGCAGTTTCATTTTCAATAGACAGACTCAGACCTTAACATAGCCTCAGAGTTGCAGAGCTTACTATAGAGCCACAACCTAGGCCACTTCTAAGTTTGGAAACTTTCAGTTTCCAAACAGTTCTCATTGGCTGACTTAGTTGCTGACCTTGTTGGCTGACCAGTTGGCTGACCTTGTTACCATGCTCTATTCCTGTTCATGAATATACTCTGACATGTAATACTCTTTCAGCTTACATATCTCTATCCTGCTGATTAAAAAGGTAGCATAGGGCCCTCCCTCAAGTGCTTTCCTTGAAGTGATAGAAAACTACAGTGCCAGAAATTTTGCAGTCTCCTCCCCATCACCCCTGCAATCCCTATCCTTCCACAGGCAAACCTCCTGCAAATGATGCTCTCATTTATGATGTACACAGGGCACATTAAGGGAAAGGACTGATGGATTCCCTTAGCTCTGTCTCCCTACCCCAGTCAATTGTCAGCAGCTAGTGGTAAAACATGCATCTCTCAGTTGGCTTACTTTGGACTTGAATTAGATCTGGAGAGAAGGCAAATTTTGACAGACGACTAGAAGAGCAAGTTTAGCTATGTGGTTTTATACAAGTGTGAGTCACAGGTGCATTCAAAGGAAGAATGACTATCAGCTAAGGTCCACTGATATTTGGACTCCTTCTGGACACAGGCACAGTGTTATTTCAAAAAAGGGGCCCAGCCATGTTCAAAAATAACTTGAGTACCAGCTGATGGGCACTGGGAGAATTGCATCACAAAACAATAGTGAGCAAGCCAGCTATCAAGAATAGAATAAAGTACTATATTGTCACTTTGAATGTACACTAATCGGCATACATTAAAATGAAATTACATTGCATACAGCTCTCAAAGGGTCTCTACCTCTAATATAAACATAAGCATGACTGACTGACTGACTGACTGACTGACTGACTGAATGAATGATAAGAATGAATGAATGAAGTATGCATGTACCCACATATATTATATGACACTGAGAAACAACACAGTCTAGTTCAAATGCACTGTATGGCAAGACAATGGCAAGAGAAACAAATCTTGCAAGTTTATTTTTACCTTTCTCCCACTTTGCCACTTAAACCCTTCCAATGGCACCATGGATCACCTCCTATTCAGGTTAATCAGTGTCTCTGAGACAGGTATAGTCACAAAAATATGGAAGATATAGGGAAGCAACCTGGTTGGAAAGAACGAGATTGTCCTGCTGCCCAAAGAAAAATTCTTATGGAAGACAAAACTAAGGCACTGAAAGCAAGGCAGATGCTCATACCAGCCTTAAGTGACTAATAGGTGCGAGGCTAATTCCAACCTCTGGGATTACCTGACTGCCCCACCTAAATGTTGGGAGAAAAGGGGAAAAATCTATTCTGACCCCAGTGCCCCTAAGAACAACTTAAGACTGCTTCAGTTATTGATCAAGGATAAGATGAAGACAAGGTCATGAGTTCCCAGTAGAAAAGACTTTGGCAAGGACATGTTTGTGCCAACTTGAGAATCAAGTGAGGAAGCCCTCTACCTCTATCAAAATTGCCGTTCTTTGCCATAATGTTATGGCAACTCCATTGAGCAAAACTAGTGAAGGAGAAATAATCTGTACTGTCTTGTGCAGTATATAGATGAAATGGTGTGGGGTCTCCTGCTCAAGCAAAAGGTTGGATTAGGCAATCTCCAAGGTCCCTTCCAATTCTGTTATTCTAAAGATTGACATCAGTCGTGTGACGTCAGATAGGCAAAGCAACCACAACAGTGTTCATTTATGAAATGTTTAATCCTCAGCCATTGTCTTTTTAGATACCACATTAGCAATTTCATTCTTCTCACTCTTGAACATCTACTGATGATTATTCTTACTTGGCTTCAGTGATTCTACGTGCACTGAAAGATCCCACGATCTCCTATTTTTAGGAGCTTACTGGCTGCTCCTTTATGGTTCCTCTGGTGTACAGAAGAAGATCCATGGAGTGGAAATGGCTAGGAAATGGGTTTTTGTTAAACATTTTTTTAAAAAGTTTCTAATCTCTGATTTTATGTATTCTGGTATTCACGTATTACAGGTTCTACAGGGAACAAGAGATTGCTTGTACCTATTACCAGCTAAAACCAGCCATCTACTTTGTCATTCAATTTTAGGGACATGGAAGGTGAATTTATGATTTGCTGATCAGATCCATAACGTCAGAAATGGAGCATATCTCAGAGTCAGCAAAACAGTTGCTCCTAAGAGGCTGCTTTTCCATTATCTCCACATTTTGTAAATCTAGAAGTCAAATAGTGTGGAGAAAGCCAGAGGAAGCCCCTATCTAATAACATCCAAGCAATACACTAGATACTCTTTCTCAGACCATCTTTTCTATAATGAATTCAGCATTTGTTCTGAAATTTGTTCTGTAAAACGTTGGTTAGCTTTGTTACACCACCCTACATAGATTTACCTTTTGGGTTTCTCTTTAGTTAAGTTTTTAAAAGTTGTTCTCTTTAAAGTACTTAAATCAAATATTTTAGCAAACCAGGTGGATCTTTTCACACCTAGTCCAAATGCAACTTTTTGAAAAAGTCAGGAATAAGTAGGAAATTGGAAGTTCCTTGAGCCCATAGCTCATTTTTCCAGATGCATGGTGTGGTTAAGTCTGTATTTCTCAACCTTGGGAGCTTGAAGGCATGGGAACTTCAACTCCCAGAATTCCCTATCAGCTGGCTAGGGAATTCTGAGAGTTGAAGTCTACATTCTGTACAGCTGCCAAAATTGATAAATGCTGAGTTAAACTAATGCAGCATATGGGGGGAAAAATAGAAGTGTTACAAATGCTGTATCAGTTCAAACAGTCCACACATCTAATGACGTGAGCTGGAGCTTTGAAATTGTATCCTTTTTAACAAAATAGTCAGAAAAGGTGCTTTCAGTCTCATTCTGATTTTTGCCTGCCACAGCTATCCTTGTACACTGCCTTCCTACAAACAGTATATCTGCCGGGAGTAGTCACTGGAATCATATGGCACCTGTATTATGATTCCTATGCTATTAGCTTCCAATTTAAAATGTTGGTGTTAACCTACAAATCCCTTTATGGCTTGATGGCAGGCTACCTACAGGACTCTTATTTCCCTACAGAAGTCAGCCTGATCATAATTGTGCTTGGAAAAGCAACTAATTATTCCCCGCTTTTGGAAGGTCGGAGGGACTAGTGTTCAGAGGTGTTGTTTCTCAGTGGTAGTGAGAAAAATTGGATAGATAAATGAACAAATAAACAAACTGTGTTGGAATAAGTATTACAGTCCTCCTATTGTGCTTTCTCCAGAAAAAGCAAAATCCTTTTATCCAAGCTGATTGTTAGCCAACAATTTGGTAACCTCTGAATTATATACTGGAGGACCAAGTTCTTCTTGTGGTTGTGAGAAACAATTTCCTATTTTGTAAAAGTACATTTAAAAGTAGCCAAAGATGGATTTCCATGAGATGTAGCCAGATTCCACTCTGATTTATACAGCTTTGCAGCACAATTGCTTCTGATTGAACTAGGGAAGGACAGACACAAATTGGCCTCCTGCTAACTTTGGCTTTCACTGCAGTAGTAACAGACATGTATCTTCCATTATTCTCTTTCCCCCTCCCCCCTTTCTCATTCTGTCCCTCTTTTTGTTGTTTGTATTTGAAATTAACCCTGCTCAGTATATTAATCTGATGCTAGATCTCAGCATTAGTCTGCCAGCTATTATATCAGCAGTCTTGCAACAAACCTTGCCATGTAATTTTCTTTTTAATAGTGATTTTATTAAATTAAAAAACAGAGTGCAGAAAATAAAACAAAGAAAAAGAGAAAAGAGGCAAAAACTAAGAAAATAGTAAAAAAAATAAATATATAAAGAAATTTCCCCTTTCATAACAACAAATATAAACAATTTTAGCAACATCGTCTTCTCTTAAAATGCAACCAGTGATCTCTTCCCATATCATTTTTCCTATAAACTGATCCTTACATCTCATTGTTCAGTCCTGATCATCAAAAGTCCACTAAGGGTTACGAAAGATAATGTATCTATTTTAACCTTAAGTAAATAAACCAATTTTATATTTCTTATTTTTACTTTTGACTATTGTCATCTTTAGTTCCTTCAAATAATGTCACTGAACTTGATTTCTTTTCATTTTTTCTTTGTCCCTTCTTATGAAATTCTTCAAAACTTTAACAAGTCTCATTTGTAAATCCAATACAAGAAAGTTGTCCAGGTCACTGTTTTGATTTGTTGTTTCCACATCCCTTTTAATTATTAAAACATCAGCCAATTTCTTTTGCATGTCCAGTGTAGCATCTTTCTCCATTTCGTTCTTGCTTGTAATTTTTCAATTCACTTTCAAATCAGTCTCAGTCTTGTTTGTTAAAACTTGTTTCTCATTTATAACATTGACATTTGAGTCCATTGTTCAAAAATACCCTTCAGTATATCTGATGTTAAAATATTTTGCTTCGTTCTGTATACCTATATATTCCCTCCAGAGGGAAACCTCTGGTGGTGACTGCTCTGCCTGGCCACTGACACACCGGCTCACTCAGTTGCTTGCCCACCTACCCAGCTCTCCTTCTGGCCGCATGCGGTGACTTGGCTGTGTGGAGTTGTCCTGCAGTGACTTGGCGGCAGTGCACTGGCAGAGACAATTTGATAGTGGCGAGCTGGCTGACTGACCTGGCCATGTGAGTTAGCCTAGACCCCAATAAAGTGATAGCACTGAATTCAGACCTTGGCAAACAGAGCTTTCCGTATTAATAAGAACGGTTTCTCTTGCGGTGCAAAGTCAGTGGTTAGTCCTCAGATAATGTCTCTGAAGTATTGTTAGATAGTCTTCTTGTTTCTTCTTGTGGGAGAGACTATTTTTGAAATCCAAACAGCTTGGCCAATGCCAAAAATGAAAGAAATGTAAGGTTGATTCTATCTAATGGCAGAAGGAATCTTTTAAGATTGGAAACAAGAATGGGGAAAGTGAAGTCGTCTGTATGCTTCAGAGCAGTCAACTTGGCCAATAGCTACAAAAAAGAAGATATTATATTCCTAAACCTACTGAATGTAGTAAGCTGCCTATTCTTGATATGAATATTATTCTCATATTAACTCTTTCCCTCTTGCTCATGAAAGCAAGAGCACTTTTGAATGCATTAGTTGCAATCCATTTTCTATTCCTTGCAAAATCTTGGCTTTGAGCACCTGAACTTTATTTCCTTGTGTATATGTAACGACCGTAACTGAATAAATTCAAGCTCTTGTCCTATTATTCAATTTCCAGGTGAAGCTACCTAATAACAATGGATAGGTTTCACACTCCTAGGAAACAAAAACCAAATAAACCATACAATAGCATAGTAGAGGCCTGCAGGATATGTGGCCTGCCAAGCATCCTTGTGGAACCTGCTGGCATTTTTAAAAATTCAATATATTCGCTATCACCAAAGTCACTGAAGCCATGAAGGCATCCTGAAAAACATGCTGCTGAGTGTCTTCAATATCTCCAGGCCTCATTCTGAGGTGGTATTCAGCAGGTTCTGACCAGTTCTGGAGAACCTGTAGCGGAAATTTTGAGAAGTTCGGAATACCACCCACCTCTGACTGGCCCCACCCCTATCTATTCTCTGCCTCCCAAGTCCCAGCTGATCGGCTGGGTCTTCTTTTGTTGCCCTGCATAGGAGAATGGAACTGGAAAGCAGGTTAGTGGGGCGGGGAGGGAATGGGGATTTTGCAGTAACCTTCTCCTGCAGTGAGGTGGGAATGGAGATTTTATCGTATCCTTCCCCTGCTACACCCACCAAGCCACGCCCACCAGAACTGATAGTAAAACAATTTAAATCCCACCACTGGCCTTATTGATGCCACCAGTTGCAGTGTGTCATGGCTCTGCTAGTGCCAAACAGCTGATCATTAGGCCAGGTGTTCCTTTGCAGTCCGGAATGATTTTTTACTTTATCAATGGGGCCCTTCCTTATTTTATTTATTAATTTGTTTGTTGTTTATATTTCATATTTCTTAACCGCCCATCTCCACAAGTTGAGCAGGGCTGGCTTAGGCCAAGGGTTACATGAATCCACATAGGTACTTTATATTAAAGAAGAATAGAGCTAGGATTCACACAACACACCAGTCAACAAATTCTACTATGATTCTGGGTGTAGGGTAAACACAGTGCTAATGTACATTCCAGACATAAGCAGGAATTACTTCTTTACTCCTGAACCCTGAATATTTGGCAGAGATGTACAGCTATGTTCAGAAGATTCCTGTGCATAGGCTTTTAGCAATAAATCAGTTTAATTGAACCTTCACATATGGGTCTGACCTTTCACACCTCACAGATGGAAAGGTGGAAGTTTGAAAGATGGGCAGTGTAACTCTATAGTGCAGACCAAACTGGGCAGGATGTTATGCCTGTTATCTTGATTTGATTCCACCTCCTCTTTCAGACACTACTAGTTCCATAGAAAATATTTCATGGCCTTAATTAAAAGGAAATCATACTGCTATATAAGTGGCAGATGTCACACTTGGACTGTAATTCTATATATATTGTATATATAGGTACCCATCATCTCTGTGATGAACCTTTCTGGAAAGCCTGCACTTACCAGTACAGTAATTCAATTTTTATGGAACAAGGTGACTAGAGTTTAATGGTATGGTATAAATTAATTCACATACATATATAGACTGAAAATAAGCATTGACCCTCTCAATTTTTAACTGAGAGAAGGTACACTACTTTTTTTGCCTCCTTTTGTCCAACTTATTCTAATTCCAATACATATTTCCTTTCACCTTCTCCATCTTGCTACTTGGAAAGGAAGGTGGATTATTTTCTTCAACTTCTGGCTATCAGATTTTTTTCCTGAGCCACCAAAATGCAGTAACTCTGTGATTTGCTTTTTATTCAGCTCCCAATAGTCATTATCTGTGTTCCCGCAGCAGAAGGAAGGTCCTTGGTGAAGAGTCTGCAGTTGTTTGAAAACAACTCCAGGCTTCTGTAATTCCATGAGGTCTGTTGTGTTCATGAGCAGAGCTGATTTATTTCAGGCACAGCTATGAGAATTTTGAAATAATGGTAAAATTCAACTTTTTTAAAAAAAAAATGCTGGGGCTCTGTGGAGTCTGTGGGCAGTCACCTATACTTCCTGATTTAGGAGTTATTTCGAAAAGAAGCTTAGCTTGAGAGTTTTTTTGGCTTTTCCTCATAACAACCACTTGGGGTTAGGAGGCAGGCAGGAGGTTGCATATAAATGCCAAATTGAATGCAACAAAGATATGGTTAGATTCAAGCATTTAAAAAATAATAATATTTAATGTGGAAGTAGGATGAGCTGGTATCTGTTACTTCAAAACCTATCACTGCTCAGAGTAAGACCCTAAACTTTTTTGAGGTTGGGTTGTCCATATTTTGAAGTCAATAGAAGTGAAACTATTGTAGATCATCTAACTGTTTCTCAATCTGAGTAATTTCTAGATGTATAGACTCTTAAGTTCCCGAATTCTCAGCAGTGGTTATGCTGGCTGGGGAATTCTGGGAGTGGAAGTCCACATAGGCAACTGAAAGTTGCCAAGATTGAAAAACACTGATTGAACTCCTTTTGAGGGATTTGAAAAGAGTAAAAGTAACCTGAGCCACAAACTAGCCAATCTCATTGTACAAACCCAGATAATTTATGGTTCAGCATGTCATGTATGATCAAAAAATTACATTAACAAAAAAAAAACATGGATGTGTCAAACAAACCCAGCCATCACCACATTCACCCTCATATGTAGACATCTTTTATTTCTTAGGAATTTGAGAGAAAATTCTGGAGAGTTTGTTAAGTACAGATGCATGCACATGTTTATTTTTGGAGTGGGTTAGTTATTTTGAAATTCCACTGAAATCAAGTGATGTCTCTTTCTTCAATTGAGGTTCTCAAATCGGTCAAGCTCTTCCTCCTTTTTAGAAATTTCAGTTTATGATAGTCCAGCTCTGGGCTGATTGAGAATTAGCTGATGTTATTTGGAAGTGAGAATGAGAATACCTGGTGTGAAAATGTTCCATCAAAGTATTTTACAGTTTCATCACCCATCAGAATGAGCAACATTGGTGAGGTCTCCATAATTTAGCTGTGTGGGCTGGGTACAGATTGGTTTAGTCACCCAGGTTTCCCAGCATAGCTGGTTAGACCAAAAAAAAAAAAAAAAACTCTAGGAAAAAATTCTCCTCATACCCAGAGGCAATTTTTGTAAACAAAACATGTCAACTTAGTCTGCTTTTAAGGTCCCCTGTCTAAAAACAACAAACAGAATGTAGTCACTCACTGACTGCCATAGGATCAGTGACTGCAATTTCAGACTGAAGATTTGTAATTCTGCTGCTGGACAGTTTTAGAATCCATCCAAGGATTCTTTAGACTCGAGGGAAACCTGTTGTGCAGTTGTCCTGGCAATTGGTCCAGCTCTTCAGTGAAGTGCTCAAGGATGTTGAAGGATGTTGCCATTTCCTTGCAAGATCCCAGCACCGGGAGAAATGGAGGAGACGAAAAGGCAATATGTGGGAATTAGGGTGTGATTATTTCTGCTCAGGGCAATAACCCTACAAGTTCTGTTTTAGCACTTACTTTTATGAATAGACTAGAATTCAAATATCACCTCTGGGGTTGGGACAGAAGAAGTTATTCTTATTAAAGCACACACAAACAAACTCTGGTATGTTGTGGTTTTCCTTTTCTTTGTAAGAGCTTACATAAAAATGAGCTCCACCCTTAGGCAAATTGAGGCCACTGCCTCAATCTGAAGTGTCATTAAAGCTCTGGCATTTAATCGTTCCTCCACTGATTGACTTTCTTATGCCAATCTTTTTGCACATTTTCTGTCCTAGGGTTAAACTATGCCCCCCCCTCCCCCCGCCATTTAATTGATTGGATCAGGGTACTCAGTTCTTCTCCAGCTAACTTTGTTGTACAAAGTGTCATTCTGAATTGTTGCTCAGCAAAATGAACTGCCACAGAAAGTGAGAACTGTTTGCAGGATTTTCTGTTGCACATGTATATAATTTGCTTTGACTGGCGTGTTATGCAGCTGGACTGGGAGCTGGCCTCAATTTGCTACTTTTCCCAAGCTGACTTAAAGGAGTCCCTTACTATTTTTCATTTCATGGAACCAATACTGTGAATGCTAACTCCTGATCTCCCTGGGCAGCCTTCCCCAATCCGATGTCCTCCAGATATATTGGCTCACAATTTCCATCATACCCATTCACTTTCATCTGTGGCCAGTACTGGTTGGGGATGCCAAGGCTCATTTGGAAGGCACCAGTTCAAAAGTGCTGTAAATTCTCCTCTGGATTTCATTTTAGGACAGTGAATCATCACTTCAGTGAATTTAGTTCCAGTACAGAGCTGACAAATAGTGACTTCAAATTCAAAATCTTTTACAGAGTTGTTGATTTAGGGACAAAAGAAATATGTGAACCATAACATGTTTTAACATGACTTTCTCTTTCCTGCTTGGCAATATATTTGAATTTTGAATCGTATTAAGCACTAGCTAAAATCTCAGTTAACTGGTAATCATCTCTAAAACTATAATTTTAGTTTTCAATTCTTTGAATAATACAGTGGTGAGGGAGCAGCTTAGGGCTTATTGGTCTAATTTTCTACCATCAAATACTGCAGTCTGAAAAATAAAATAAACGTTTTCCAGTTTCTGAAAACATTTAACATGGGTTACCTTTACATGGTTTATTTTATTATGATTTACACTATTTGCCAATTCAGATAGTATGATTGGTAAACCAGACTTTATTGCTTAGCATGTGGCATGAAACCAACCAATTGTAAGCCATAATTCAAATCATGTCATGCAGGGGTGGGATTCAAAATTTTTAACAACCGATTCTGTGGGCGTGGCTTAGATGGTGGGCATGGCTTGGTGGTCATATGACTTGGTTATTGGCTAGGTGTAGCCAACTCAATATCACTCACATCGAGGCATGCATCTCCTTGCCTGGCCTCTCATGACTGTGGGGATGCTGCAACAGTTGTAAGTGTGAAAAATTGTCATAAATCACTTTTTTTCAGTGCCATTGTAACTTTGAATGGTCACTCCACACAAGCAAAGTACCAGCAAAGGAGGGGGAAAAAACCTCCAGAGAAGTTCCTGAGACAGGAAGTCTAGTCCTGCCAAGAATATAATAAGGGTTAACGGAGAGGCAGTTTCTGTAAGCAACACCAGAATGTTTCCTTCCTGCCTTCCTTACAGGATTAGGCCAGTAATTTCTTCTCCGAACTGCTTAGAATGTTAACAACCGGTTCTAGCGAATAGGTGTGAACTGGTAGAATCCCACCCCTGAAGTCATGGTATATGTGAACACAATGTTCAAGTAAGCAAAAGTTCAATGTAATCATTATAAACTTGTAAATAGGCTTTAAAGAACCAAAACTTATGACTCTTGTTTACAAATAGATGAACAAACAATTCAGAGTTGAAAAGAAGACATCTATAGAGAGACTGCTAGTTAGAAAAAAAGAGAGACCTAGAAATCAAAAAGGTATCAACAAACAATTATATTTGATTCACCTGCTGACAAAGAACTACTATATTACTATGTCAGTTAGCCTATTGAACTATGATCACAAGTCTCTTCTGAGCTGGGAAACTCCCTGCCTGCCCTTGAGGTAATCTACGTATCCAGGAAAACTACTAGGTTAGGTTAAGTTGGGCAAATACAGGCTTTGGAAAAGATGAAATATGGAAGACAGCTGTGTGCACCATAGCAAAGAAGAGAGGAAAGAATACAATGATGCTACTAATAGTAATAATAAAACTGCTATACATTGAATGAAACTGATTTCAGTCCTAACACATACTACCAAGGAGAAGGGGATGGAATGAATCAAGGTAACTATGTCCAGACATGTGTCTAGAAATAAAACATCTTCATTTAAACAAGCACATTTTTAAAATCAAGGGTAAAAAGAAATATCCATTTCACACGCTCTTTTTATTCTTTGGCTAGAAAAATGTTGCCTTGCAACATGCCTTCAATTTATGTGTCTTTTCATACACCAGTTTACTTATATTTTTACTTCCTTACAAAGAGCTTGGTGTGCCTTGCCTATTCTTTGCTGCCATAATATTCTCCTAATGTGAACTAGTTTACTTACTCTTCAGTGTGGCGAATGGTACAAAACCCCATACAGTGCAATGCATTTGCTCTGGTGTGACTATTAGTTGAATTTAAGATTAGAACCTAATGAGGTTCTGAAAAGAATGAGAATTTGAAACCACATCTTTTGAGTCCTGGTAGATGTTTGTGCCCCAGTTTATTCAAAGGAATAAAGGGATTCTTTAAAATGGGGGTTGTCAGTTTTATCAAGGGCATCTTTCCATTTCTTTAGCAGAAAATCCCACCACTCTTGTTATGTCCTGAGGACTCAAGGAGTTCTCACTCAGGTCCACTCACTTTGTGTGGGCGATTTCCCCCATTCCCATTGGTTGGTTCTCCCCAGCAGCCAGCTATAAAAGCAGGCTGCGGGGTCCAACTCGCTGCTGATTGCTGCGAGCCAGTTCCAGGCTTGGCAAGCACGGTCAGCCCTTTATTTGTAAAATAAAGTACTGTTGCACTCATGCTCTGGTTCAGCCTCTCATTGCTCAAACTTAACACTGGCGACGAGGATGGGATGGCTACCAGATGCACCTTGCAACCGCTGAGTCACTAGCCACCGATCCGCAGCCCAGAGAGAGCGATCGGCTGGCGATAAGGGAAACGCTGATCCGCAGCCAGAGAGAGCGGTCAGCTAACAAAACGAGCGATCAAAAAGAGCAAACGCAGATCCGCAGCCAGAGAAAGCGGTCTGAGTCAAAAAGTTAGAAGCGTCTGTAGCCGCTTGTTAGCCCCGCTACGGGGAAAGTGAAGCGCTGCGAGCCGCAGCCGCTCTGCATTTGGCGCGAAATTCAAACGGGTGTCATTTGAATTTCGAGCCAGTAGAAATCACAGCACAGCGCTGTAGAGAGTCACTAACGCCCACTTTTTTGGCGCGAATCAAGACACCTCCAACAGCTAGCAGCCAACGTGGTAACCCAGAGAGAAAGAGAGGGTAGCAAAAACCTCTCCAGAGCTGATATCACTAGTAACTCACGAGCGCTCGTAGTCCCAGAGAGATTTTTTCCGCAGGTAGCCCAGCCGTTCCAGCACCATGAGTTCCAACCCAGTATTCCCAGCGTTTAAACCAGACGAAGAGAAGTGGGAATCGTATAAGAACCGTTTCAATCATTACATCGATGCGGTCGGCCTGGCGGATGCGGGAGAGCATCGGAAAAATCCTATTTCCTAATCTACTGCGGAGCCACCGCTTTACGATACCGCCGCAGCACTCGTAGCGCCGAGAGAATTGAAAACGTCCGTGGTCCGGAGTTGCTTGAGATCCTCACTAACCACTACGCTCCCAGGCCTTCACAAATCGCCAGGAGGTTCACGTTCCGTATGAGGAAGCAATCAAGTAAGGAGACCATCAATCAATATATGGCTGCCCTCAGAACAGCAGCCCTGCACTGCGGGTTTGGAACATACCTGGAGGACATGCTCCTCGATCAATTAGTTTGTGGGGTCAAGGATCTCAACCTACAGAGGCGACTGCTAGCTAAAAAGACCTCAACCTCGCGCAAGCAGTAGAGGAGGCCCTAGCAGCCGAGCTAGCAATGAACTCAGCCACCGAAATTCAGGGCCCAAGTGCCAAGCTAGCATCGTTCCCAGTCCATTCCGAAGAGGTGGAAGCGGAGGAAGCCCACAACGATGAGAACGATGTCCATCGCCTCACCAATGACAGACGGTCGCAGGTAGGGGCCAAACAAGAATACACCGGTCCACCCAAGCACATCACACTGTGCCTAGCCTGTGGGGATCACATCAAAGGGCCACCTGCAAGTTTAAAGGAGCCGTTTGCAACAACTGCCATAAGAGGGGCACATCGCGAGAGTCTGCCAAGCCCCCAAAGCGCTGCACACAGACCCCGTCCTCGCACTCGGGACCACAGAGGCAAGTATTAAACTGTCGCACGCACCGCCTTGCCAGGCGACTTGCCACACTGTTAGTAAAATTTCTCTCTCCGTTTCCCTAGAAGGTAAACCGTGCCACATGGAGGTTGACACAGGGTCAGCGCTCTCAATAATCTCGTGGAACACCCTCAAGAGACTCCACCCCAGCCTATCTACTACCCGGCTTCAGAGATGCCAGTTCGGTCTGAAGGACTACCAGGGGAAGGCCATTCCCGTGATCGGCAGAGGCAAGTTCTTTGTCAGTTTTAGAGCTTTTAAAGGCCACCTACCTCTAGTGGTAGTTAACGGCAATCTACCCACCTTATTGGGGCTCGATTGGTTTCCCCACCTCGGCCTAGGGTTAACAGGAGTCCATGCTGTCTCAACCTCAGACACTGACTCCTTATTCGCTGACTACGCAGATGTGTTCAGCGAGGAGCTGGGGTGTTATAATGGAACCCCCATCTCGTTCACCGTTGACCCCCAGGCAGTCCCAATCAGATTAAAACCACGCAGAGTTCCATTTGCTATTCGACCAAAACTAGACGCTGAATTGGATAAACTACTAAAACAAGGGGTCATTGAGCCAACAGATTTCGCCAAGTGGGAGACGCCCATTGTCACACCCTCAAAAAGATGGTAGCCTGAGAATTTGCTCGGACTACAAGACAACAATCAATAAATATTTACAAGTTAGCGCCTACCCTGTGCCCGATCATTCAGCACTTATTGCACACATTCGAACCGGGCAGTATTTTTGCTAAATTGGACATGTCTCAAGCATATCAACAGTTCCCTGTTGATAACCAAACAGCGGAACTTCAGACCATCGTCACTCACAGGGGTGCCTTCCGATGCAAGCGTCTCCAATTTGGCGTAAGTGTTGCCCCGGTATTTTTCAGTCCCTCATGGAGCGGATTTTACAGGGCCTCCCTGGTGTAGTACCCTACTGACGACATCTTGGTCTCGGCCAGGACAGACCCCAACTCTTCCAGAGAGTGCGAGCAGTGTTAGAGAGGTTCAGACAGCATGGCCTCAAGTTAAAAAAAAGAAAAATGCGCCATTGCCACTAGACAGGTGGACTTTCTGGGTTATAAAATTGACGCCTCTGGCATTCACCCCTGGAGTCCAAGGTTAGGGCGATCCACGAAGCTCCCACACCGACCTCCAAAACGGAGCTACAAGCTTTCTTGGGGCTCCTAAACTTTTATGCATCCTTCTTGCCCCATAAAGCCTCAGTAGCCGAACCCCTACACAGATTACTAGACAAAAAGTCATCGTGGCACTGGGGGCACAAAGAAGACCAGGCGTTTAACGGCGTCAAATCACTACTTACGCCAGAGGCAGTGCTCATCCACCGACCCCAACCTTCCTTTAGTACTGGCAGCAGACGCATCCCCTTTTGGAATTGGGGCAGTCCTTAGTCACCGACTCGCCAATGGCGCCGAGGCCCCCATCGCCTTTTTCTCCAGGACGCTCTTGGCCACGGAGCGAAATTACAGCCAAATAGACAAGGAAGCCCTAGCAGCTGTTGCAGCCGTGAAAAAGTTTCACGAATTCCTTTTTGGCCATTTCTTCGAACTGGTCACCGACCATAAGCCCCTCCTGGGCCTACTGGCCGGCGACAAACAGACACCTCAAGTCCTCTCCCTAGGATGACAAGGTGGACACTTTTCCTAGCGCCTACTCATACAAACTTATCCACCGCCCGGGCAAAACTCTATCCCACGCTGACGCGCTCAGTCGCTGCCCCTTACCCGCTCCGGCTGAAGACCCAGCTCCTGTCAATGCCATTTTCGAAATTACCCAGTTGGACCTGCCCATCACCGCCCTTGACATCGCCGCCAAAACCAAGGCAGACCAAACGCCGCCCAGGTGCTCGACTGGGTGAGGAGGGGGTGGCCGGGAGGCAACGTTGATAACAAATTCGCACCCTTTAAGACTCGCATGCAGGAGTTGTCCAGTTTGCAGGGTTGTCTACTGTGGGGCACTCGAGTGGTCATTCCGACCTCGCTGCACCCGAGTCCTGGGGCGTTGCACGAGGGACACCCGGCATTGTGAGAATGAAGGCATTAGCACGCAGCTACGTGTGGTGGCCGGGTCTAGACGAGGACATCGTCAATTGGGTAAGTTCCTGCAGCATTTGCCAGGAATCCCGTCCTGCCCCCCATCGCCACCCCTACCAGATGGAGAGCGCCAGCGCCTTGGTCTAGAATCCATATCGATCTGGCCGGCCCGTGCATGGAAAGATGTTCCTAGTGGTCGTGGACGCTTATTCTAAATGGATAGATGTGGCACAGCTATCCACGACCACCACACTAGCAATCACCAACGTGTTAACGCGCCTGTTCGTTACACATGGACTACCCGACTCCTTGGTCTCCGATAATGGCCCACAGTTTGCATCAGTAGAATTCAGCCGTTTTGCAGCCAACCTAGGCATTCGCCACATTTTCACAGCCCCATTTCACCCTGCGAGTAATGGGTTGGCTGAAAGGGCCGTCAGGACCACCAAAGAGGCCCTCGCTAGGTTTGGCAGAGATGACTGGCACCACAAACTCTCACGGTTCCTGATGAGCCAGCACTCAACCCCTGTGCAGTCACCAATAAGTCCCCAGCGGAACTTCTGATGGGCCGGCGCCTGAGGACTGTATTAGATAGACTGCACCCACAATACTGCCCTGACTCTCCCTCGCTTCCACTTCGGGGTTAGACATTTTATGTTACAGGAGCCGATATTCGCAAGGAATTTCGCTGGGGACCCACTTTGGATTCCGGGCGAGGTCATCGCCGTCACCGGGCCGAGATCGTATAGAGTCAGGCTGGAGGATGGTCGCGTCTGGAGGAGACACATAGACCAACTCAGAAGGCGCCTCAGCAACCTCGCAAACAAGAATCCAGAGTCTCCAGTCGAAGGGGAACCGTCTCATCCGCCGCCCAGCCACACCGCACCCAGCGACCAGTCTGCGCCAGCGGTCGTCCGGTCAGCCCAAACTCGGACAACAGCGCCCAGAGAGTTGACCAACCTGATCCAACCCACGAGAGCTCGACCCCAGTAACCAACCCGGTGGTTTCCGAGGATGCCCAGTCCAGAGAGAGTGTTGGCGACACTATGCCAGCTCAACCGTCACAGACTGATACCGAACAGACAGACAATGTTCCCGAGTTGCGCCGCTCCAGCGCCAACACAAACCCCCGTCTACCTCAAGGACTATGCGTGTTCGCATCTGGGGGAAGGGGTGTTATGTCCTGAGGACTCAAGGAGTTCTCACTCAGGTCCACTCACTTTGTGTGGGCGATTTCCCCCATTCCCATTGGTTGGTTCTCCCCAGCAGCCAGCTATAAAAGCAGGCTGCGGGGTCCAACTGGTCGCTGATTGCTGCGAGCCAGTTCCAGGCTTGGCAAGCACGGTCAGCCCTTTATTTGTAAAATAAAGTACTGTTGCACTCATGCTCTGGTTCAGCCTCTCATTGCTCAAACTTAACAACTCTCTTTTTCTACAATTTATAAATCTCAGCGCTCATGTTAGTGGTTCAGCATTTGGCTGTCAGGTTGCAACAGTACTAGAGGTGCCTAGTTTTAAAAGCTTATATCCCAGGAAAAATAAGGAATACAGTATTATTTTGTATTTGTTGAGAGGTAGTTCAAGGAACTCATTCATAAAGTAAAATAGCTAGCATGCAGCTCAAAGGTTTTATATTGAATGAAATTCTGTTTAAGAACTCCTCACGTATTTAGAAACTAGAACAAATCAGCATAATTAAAAACACTGAGGGTAGTAATTTGGACGTTTCCCCCTCCCCCCCATTGTGCAGCTGGCTGGATATTGTAGATATTGATTCTTTTAAACTCCTGTGAATGGTAAGACATTCTTGGAACAACTTTTTACAAAAGCAGAGCTTGTGGGAATTCCAAATAAGGACTTCTGGTATCTTTAAAATGCAGCTGGGATTACATAAACACTCATTCATAAATCCCAGATTATAAATTGCACTGATTCAATTCACATAACCCTGTAAAGACACACCTTCCCACCCTATTTTGGCATACTGTGTAATGCACAAGTATAACCTACATTCCTTTACAAATAACAGTGATGCATACAAGAGTAAGCAGATACCCCAGCCTAATGGTTTGCCAAGAATTCTGCACTTCATACATTTTGGAAAGACTGAGAACTACATAGTGGGTGAGACCATAATCACACATGTAGGTTGGGCTGGGGAGGTTTTGAGCGGGCTATTTTGTGCTTTAATAGTGGTATCCCTAATATAATGCTTACACCACGGTTTTTCAGTTTCTAACTCAAAACAGCAAAAAAACATGCTCTCGCTTTACAGAAGTCCTGGTCAAAAGCTCCAGGGCCTGAAACAAAAAAAATTGGTTCAGTACGGCAAGCAGCCTTGTGGCTACAGCTTCTCTACCCTTGTCCTAGACACAGCTGAACAACATCAAATCTCCATTATTAAGAGTATATAGTCCACCAAGGGCCATAAAAATTGCAAGCATGCAGCCTTTGAACTGTGCCAGAATGTTTAATCCCCACCCAGAAGATGGGCTGTGCGACAGCAGTAACTATCAGTTTTTCTAGGCTATTAAGGGAAAGGAAAAAAAAAAAAACAAGTAGCAGGCTGTGCAAAACAAAATTAAAAACAAAACAAAACCTTGTGACAATCACCTTTTTCTGTGTATAGAAAAGAGCCAGCATTCAGCTCTGTAATTATGGTTCCCAAGTTTCATCCATCACCATTTGGATCACTTAGTGCTCCAGCCCATCACATTTCAGCTGACTTTGTGCCACTTCACCTTGGCTTTTGGCTGCACCCTGTCGTAGGCATACAAAAAGCTGCTCCACAGAGCAAGCTGTTCACACAGCTGCAAGACAAGAGGATACAGCTGCCAACTTGCTTGTCAGGCTAGGCTGAGTAATGCTTAATGGAGGGAAGTAAATACTGGATTGCCATAATGCTAAAATAAAAATTAGTAGAAAAGGTCCTACCTCCAGGATCATTTATTGTAGATTTATCTAATTCTTAAGTAATTTAAACCAGCATATTTTTTTTGTATGCATATATTAAAGTGGTTTAAAAGACAAGTTGGTTTTTGATTGGAGCTGTTGAAATCCACATGATTACAAGCTAGCCAAAATGAAACAAACACTTAGCTGTCATCAAGCAGTCTAGATTTTTGTAGGCCAGATCTGGCAGTCCAACTTTGTCTTTTCTCTTTTCTCCCACCACCTCAGTTTGTCTCATCATTATAATTTCCTATGTTATTTCAGTGATTATAGACTTTGGGTATTACATCAATTTGGGTATTCATTCCACCATATTATTTTATGACCCAGAAAATAAAATTTAAAGGAAGAAGATGCTCAGATTGGACTTACATATCACTCTATATAATTGTTCTGACCCAAACCATTTTCCAATAAGACAAACAATAACCAAAGGGAACAGAAACCTTTTAACGAGTCTTACGAATCCCCAATTAAAAGGCTGCTGCCAACTAATTAACTTTGATAAGCACAAACCTTGCCAAAACTGTACAAGACTGCCAAGAATCACAGATAAGAAATATTTCACAACGCAAGAGTCTTCAAACACCAACCTAAAATACTGTAATGTACACGAGGCTGAGTTTCAAAACATCTTTGCTTCCTGCAAAGAACGTTCACTTCACAGCTGCCTTTTACCTTCTTGAAGGAGGGGCCATTACCTTGCAGCCTTACTCTTGAGTCGCCCGTGCTGTTGTAGCTGCTCTTTCCTGTGAGCAATCCTGTGAGCACGCGCACTTGGCACAGGCTCCTCGGGAACCTCATCATCGCTGCTGCCAGCCCCCACAATCTCTGAAGGCAGCAGTCCATGCTCCTGGTCCCTCATCTGAGTCCTCACTCTCCTCAGCCATCTGCACCTGCTTCCAGCTAACCACAACAATAATGTGGTTTATTTAATTTGCTCTGATGCTTGATTCCAGGTTGAGCATTGTCATTTTGTCAAGCATGTTTGATGGCTTCATTCATTAGTGTAGTGAAAAAGCAATGGTTAAAGTAAACTTTGGCAAATGGAAGTGAGACATATGTTCTTCATTTTTTCACATAGACAGCAGAGCAATGAATATTGTACAGCATTGGTGCTATATAACCCCTGGAGAAATGGAGATAAGGTAGAAAAAGTGTCCAAGAAGAATAGAAAGTAGATCGGAATTTATTGGTAAATCTCTTGATCAATCAGTAATCCAATCAGAAAAGACCTGTGTTCTTCAGTTGTTTCCGAGGGGGCCACAAAATGATGCGGGAAGCTTCCTCTCTTTAATTTATATTGTTGAAATGACAAAAGATGAATACAACCAACTTAAGATATTTTATGTACAGAAACCTCTGCCATAGAAAAGTGATGAAATGTCTACACATTCTTAGAGTTGATGTTATTTTCAGTAAAATAGAGGAAAAAACGTTGCCCTAACTAGAACTTTGCAACCCAAAGTGGCATTTGAACTGGTCAGAACAGGCTGATCACAGGTAAAGTTTCTTGGAGAAGACTGGTACTCAAAGAATGTAATGGCTTTTCTTTATGTTAGAGCTGAAGTACCATGATTTTGGCCTAAGTGTGGCATTTGAATTAAAGATACTAATTTTAAGACACCACTTAATGAAGGATTTTCCAGGCCTACCCTTAAGTCCTTGTGCTAGTTTCTGGAGACCATGGTGGTTGATTTTTGTTGTTTTTCACAAAATGTTTCTTTCTGCTCTCTATGTCCCTGCCTGCAGTCAAGTCTTCATCCCACTCCAACTCTTTCCAGTTTTTTTCCCCCATAGCTTCTGATTAGTTTGGTCTGCTATACTCAAAATACCAAAAAGCAAACTGTAACTCAGTGGAATTATTAGTATTTTAATATGTCATTAATTATCAATAAACACTACTTTAAATTATAAAGGTTTCTAGAGTATATTTAGAACCTGTTGTTTTTTTTAAAGAAATCTAAAAACAGTCCAATTTTCCAGCTAATTTCATATCATTAGGACATTATTAGGACATTAGGACATTTTTTCTAAATGCAATATACTTTAGTGAAGCCTGTCAATAGTAAGTTAAGAAAAAGAATAGAGAAATATAAATTAGCTCATTTACAAACAAGAAACATTTTGTCTTTTACAGAACTTCATTTTAGTTTAAAGAATTGAGAGAGACATTTGCTTTGCTGGAGTTGTAACAAAATAACTGGTTTAGTCTGATCACTTATAGATACCCCTAATAAACATCACATTTGAGAATTGACATTTTATTTTTATAAAACATTTATTTCACTTGGCTCATCCCCAGAATTTGGGACTATACACTTGTAAGGATGCTACCTTTTAAATGTAACTTTCTTTTCCCAAAAAAAGAAATGTGAGATAGCATATTGGCTTTTATGCTTCTTTTCAATATATCTGCAGTGAGACACAATCAGGCTTTGCATTTCACATTTTATAAATGTTAATTCCTTCTTGGTTTCTTCTTTCTTTTAAAGATTTATGCTATTTTTAAGGACATAATACATCAGGAGACCCGGCTTATGACGCAAAGTATTGATCAAAAGGTAATTGGCAACCCTTCTTGTCTTGTCCTTCTGGAGCAGAATTCCAAGCAACCTTCAGAATTCTGCATCACCAACTGCTAACTTTTCAGCTTCCCTCAGCATTTCTATTGCACCATATTGTACTTAGCACAGATGGTAGTTTGGAGGAAAACAGATTTTCCCAAACAAGCGTATTCATTAGGTTTTTTTTTTCTTCCTTTTTGCTCTTTCAGGTTACAATAGACAGAACCATTGCTCATATTTAGAAAGATTATCTTCCTCATCCTGTGACAATTAATAGCAGCAGCAATAATAGATAACACATTTTTTTTTGCGCCATTCACATATTATTTTTCATCAATGCTCATCAAAAGCAGAAGATACTCCAGTGAAATCTGAAAATAGAACAAGAGCAGCAGAGTGGAAAGCTCATTTCCAGTGTTTAAAATGCAACTTCCTTCCAAAAAGTAAAATAGGCATTTAACACATTCTCTATTCATAGTGTTCCGAGTGCTTTACAAATGCCATCACAGTAAGCCCTAAAAGCATCTTATGAGTCAGCATTATTTATTATCTACAAAGTAGTATTTTGGACCAGTTTCCATTATATCTTGCACTGACCAAGTACTTTTCAGAGTAAGGTATATACGGACTTGGTAAATGTTCTGGAAAACCATGCTGATAGGGAAGCAGCCACTGATGTTGTCCAGAATATCCAGCTATCTATCCCAATGCATTGCTCTACAAGTCAAGATGTTATATTGTGTATTGTCATCTGTCTGATGTTCCAGACAGAGGTACCTGCACTAATGCATCACTCTTGGAGTGATTTGTCTCTCTGAAAAATGCCCAGGGACATTGATACAAGACTTCAGAGAAATGTATTAAGATGGGCTATGTGGCTATTGAAACAAAAAATGGCAGAAAGGAGCCCTTCCTGGGCTGATTATGACTAATTTGTGGAGATAGAAATTTCATATTGCCTCATGAGAGGATTGGCTCAACAATTAACAGGGATTTCTTTAGTTACATTTGTGACTGGATGTCAGGTGCGTAACATCAAATATTCACTCTGAGTTCCTTTACCTGCCACAGACGCACTGTTCTCAGATTGCTTCCATGCCCTTGCTTATGATTTCACAACATCGCCTAGCTTGGACAGAGGAGTGGGTTTATTTTTGGCTCAGCTGCAATGCCTGAGGAACCACTTTGAAGGTAGTTCACAACTAAAAACAATAAGAGATGTCCTGCTGGATGGACCCCCTGGCTCAGTTAATCCAGCATTCTGTTCTCTCAATGCCTTAATTACCTTGGCCAATTTCAACTTGATTTCCATTTGGTTTGTATTGGAGACACACTGCAACCATATATTTCTCTTGGATTTCTTTGTGGCTTTCAATATTTTCTGAGGTAAAAATGGACGCATAAGATTTCCGGAAGCTTTCAAACTACTTACATGAAAGCCACAAGTGCAAAATGGCTTATAGCACACGTGCAAGCTAAGTCTCATTCCCCCGATGGGTATAAAAATAATTTTTGTTCATGATCAAGCTTCCTATTCAAGCCTTCCAATTCAAATCAGAGAAATGCAGCGGGAGTGGATCAGGCAGGGATACCGGAGGCAGACCTCAAATATATACAGTGTATGCATGCTTTTTTTTCACTGAAGCCTTTATATATCAAAAGTCTTAATGCCTGTAATCACACATTTTGCTTCCATCTGGAAGGCCAATTCTAGAAGCTGTCGGTTTGATTTTTCTTCTCCTCTAAGAAAAGCACTGGACATAGACAACTATATGGAAGATGAAGATCACACACAACCACACAGTCTGACACATACGGTGCTGCCACAAGCTGTTTAGAAGTAGGATACAAAAAGTGTGAGAAATAATACTTCATTGGGTCAGTACCTTTTTTAAAGGCTAAAAACAAGCACTCTCCATTGCACTGAATCTCACACATAAGCGAGATAGACAGGAAAGAAAGTGAGTCATTCTGATGCTGAGTAATAAAGTTATTATGGCTCCTTGGCCAAGGCATACTTCATTAACTGTAGGTCTCTTTCTACTGATTCTCATCCTTCCCACTTGAAAA
The DNA here is from genome assembly GCF_049901715.1 of Pseudonaja textilis. Lineage (NCBI taxonomy): Eukaryota > Metazoa > Chordata > Lepidosauria > Squamata > Elapidae > Pseudonaja > Pseudonaja textilis. Next base: position 78,544,782 of record NC_141991.1, read on the forward strand.
TGTTGCTGCCTGGGAACCAAAGTGTATGCTGAGATCTTCGGTGAAAAGATTCTCAAATAATTAAAAAGGTGATTGAATAAAGCATGTTTAGTCTGACATTTGATATGTTTCTTTTCCTCTCAGAAGCTTGGTAACCATTCCGTATTATTAAGCTTCATGCAGAAGGACATTTAGGAACCAAATATAGCATGACAGCAAAAAGGCCAAGTATAAACTCCGAATTTGTTAAATAATTAGCCCAGTTTCTTAAAAGACCAGATGTATGGAAGTAAAAGTTAATCTTTCTGTAAAACAATAAAGTAATGCATGAATATAACGCAGTTCAGAATATTAATTGGATTGTACTTGATCCTGTGTTAGTATAATGGCATGAATTTATTTGCTGGAGATTCACAGGAAGAGTGTAGTAATGTGACCACTGAGTAGAAACCTGTAAGAGAAAAAGACAAAAATTACAGGATCCTACTCCTGGTTCCTTAAGTTATAGTCCTATAAATGTTTCTAGGTATAATTCAACAGGATTTATTTTAAAATAGACCTTTACACAGTATTACTGGTGAAAAAAATTGTGACACACTTTGAACTTGTTGAATGAATACCCTAAACTGGTTTGGGTGATGAAGTTATTATATAAAGGGATAGTGTCAAAATCACATGAAGTGATAATACCTCTCCATACGGCACTAGTGGGGTTACACTTGGAATACAAATCCAGTTCTGGTCACCACGATACAAAAAAGATTCTGAGGTCCTAGAAAGTGTGCAGAGGAGAGCATCAAAGATGACAAGAAATTGTATGACGAACTAGATATGTTTAGCCTAATGAAGAGAAGACTTAGGGAGGGTGACATGATAGGAGTCTTCCAATACTTGAAGGACTGTCACAGGGAAGAGGGCATTGATTTATTTTCCATAGCACTTGAAGGCAGGACAAGAAGCAATGGGTGGAAGCTTGTGGCAGGAAGATTCAACCTGGAACTAAGGACAAATTTCCTGACAGTGAGAACAATTAATCAATGGACTGCCTTGCCTCCCGGACTTTTGGATACTCTTATCGCTGAAGGTTTTCAAGAAAAAATTGGACTACCATTTGGCCAGGATAGTATAAGGATTCCTACCTTGGGCAGGGGGTTGGACTAGAAGGCTTCCAAGACCCTTCCTTTCTATGTCATCACCTGAACCTGTAGCAGTTAACTTGGGTTAGTGAGGGTTAGTTTTAGCTCGATCAGCCCTGGGACTATTTGACATTACACTGTTATCAATCACCAACATTGTACAAATGGGAGGGGAAGTTGACAGAAAATTCAGCCTGTCTTGCTCCATTGGTACAAAAACAGAAACCTAGATGACTCTTTGATTTTGCGTGGTATAAAATAACAAGGAGGTTTAGCAAGCATTCCTGACTGTCTTCATTGTGCCACACCTGATTTCAACCACAATGAAATGCTTTCCCAAACAGATCCTTTAAAAGCAAGAAATGACAATTCCTCAATCATCTTTGGTGTACCTGGGAAGTCATCTAGACAGTCCATATTTGATTGGAATATTTGTGATTGTGTGCTGATGACCTATGGTGGTATTTCTGCCAGGACAAATGATGAGAGATACTGAGAGTTGCAGTCCAGCAACCTCTGAAAGGTTATTCTTCTCTAAATGATGGCACTGGAGATGCAACTGAGGGAAGAAGAGGGCAATTAGAGAGAGTTGACAGAGTTGTTGGGGAGGAAATGAGAAGAGGGATCTCTATATACACGATTTGATAATATGATTAAATCTGATGTTAAAAGCAGTTCCTGAAGAACAAAGTGATAAAAGATAGCACTGATGTTACCCAGTTGGGTAATGAAACTTCTGCCAAAAAACAATCAAGTTCAGAGAGCTCCAAGGACCCACAGAACTGTATTTACTGTAACCTTGATTACCAGTTGGGAGGAGAGCTACTGGATGATTTACCTAGGTTAGGAAGGCCCTTTAATTCCAAAATGTCAACTACAACAGCAGCTCAATAGCTGGGTTCCCATTAAACTCAAACTGAACAATCCACATCTAACATACAGGTGGGCAACCTGCAGCCCTCAAAACTCTTTTTTTGTGGGCTGAAACCGCCTCTGTGTGCTAAAAAGCGGTGCTGTATTTTTGTGCTTTTCTGAAGCAGGAACCACATTAAAACTAGAAGACAAGCTTTAAAAGAATCTTAATCTTTGAAAACATTGTTGATTTGTATTGTCATCTTGGCCCCTTTGGTCTTTGGGCCCACTTCCCAAAAATCTTATGCATGGTCCTCAGCTACTGCATGTTCCCCACCCATCTTGTTTAGGTTGTATGAATCATATCAGTGTGTACATACACATATTGTATTGTAAATGATACTGCTTGGAATTTACCAGCAGTGGTCTGAAAGTTCCTTAACTCGGTTTCCTTATCTCTGGACAGAGACTCAGAGATCACACCAAGTTTCTACTATGAATCTCAAAGTGCTTTTAGTAGATCGCACCAATCTGAAATCTGCCTATCTTTATTCTGTTTCTTCTCAGTTCTCTGCTGAAATTCCTGTTTGAGTCATCCATGATTCAAGTCATTTCAGGAAGACTGGGGTGGAGGGGGGGTGGGCAAGAGATCAGAATAATAAGAGAAAATTGTTTCTTGGCTAATTCTTCACAAAAGAATCAGATTGTCTCGCTCTGAGTCATCCCTATTAATGCCAGGGAGCAGGGATCCCTGTAGAGAACACTGCAAAGGAGCGATGGAGGGTTATCTTTTCCTCCTCAGCATGACTAGAACTTAAAGTGGAAAGGGGAGGGAGGGGATAAAGGAATCATAGCTTGAATATAAAAAAAAAGTAATGGTGGTAGTGAAAATTCACCCCCTCCCAAGTATTCCAGGCTCTTTAAGTGCTGCGTCTCTCTTACATTGCATGCCAGAAATTGCATAAAGAAAAAGAAGGTAATGTAGTTGCGATGCATGCTATCTGTCTTGCAGAGGCCTAATTTACTTCTGCATCTCTGGGTGCCACTACTGCACATCCATCTATCTATTTATGGATAGGAAGCCAAATGGTATGATATGTTGAATGCCTATTCACCTTTGCCCTGCAGGTGGATGGGAGGGGCGGGGTGGGGGGGGGGGGAAGAAGGGTGGAATCCCTTAATTACATCTTTTTTTTTTCAGCAGGACTCCTCCCCTGTCCTCCCATTCTGCCAGACTCCAAATCAAGAGGCTCTAAGAAATTTTACCCCTTTTTCAGGACTGGATAGTAGCACAAATGGCATGGTTTTGGTATATTGCTTTATTGCTGATAAGAGAAGCTCATTTTGCATATATAAGAAGGTTAGCTGGCCTAGTGTATGAATATATGTGTACATATATTTGTATGTGTATATGGTGTATATGATGCATAAGCACACCAACATGCCTACTGCCCCTATCCTAATGTTCATTTTTATTAGTAGTATCCATTTCATGTATTCATAATCATTAGAGATGGTATTCAGCAGATTCTGACCAGTTCTGAAGAACCAGTAATGGAAATTTTGAGTAATTCGGAGAACTGGCAAATGCCACCTCTGACTGGAGGTTTTACAGTATTCTTCCCCTGCCACGCCCGCCACGCCACGCCCACAGAACCAGTAGTAAAAAAATTTGAATCCCACCACTGATAATCATGTTTATACTTATACATGTTATCTAATACATGCTTGACTAAATAAATAAATAAAAAATAAAATAAAATGATGTACATAATGTATATGAACTATATAAGATGAATATGTATATGTAGACTGTATGTATTTGATGTATATGTATATGATGTGGATATGAATATGTGTGTGTATATGTATGTGTACACACACAAACACACACACACACATGCACACAGAGTGTATGTCAGTGCCAAGGTTTAGGCTTCTTCCCATCCTTTGGAGTAACAAAACTTTGGCCATTCATTTTCTAGTCTTGAGATTGAGACAGGCACTCGCTCCATGTTTACCCAATAATCCTGTCTGGATCCTATCTTAACCATTTCAGCCCTTACATATCGCTGCTATTTGCTCAGGAGTAAAACTGCCAGGGTTGCTACTGGCAATTTTTCTTCCAGGACAAATATATACGTGGAAGCTAGATGTACTAATCTACAAAAAAACAGATGGCACACAAGGACACACCATATACCAGAAGAAAACACACACTCAACGTCCAATCCTACCACCACCCAGTACAGATAAACTCCGTGGCCAAAACACTAATTGCCAGAACCAAACGCCTGGCAGACAAGACACACATAAAGACTGAACTATGCACCCTGACTAAAGTACTGACAGCCAATGGCTTCCACAAAAGCAAAATCACAGGCCTGATCCACAAAAACACACTGAGACATAATGGAGACTTAGAAGATGAACAGACCTATGGAACAGCTGTCCTGCTCTACATAAGAGGTACTACAGACAAAATCAGCAAGATACTACACAGGCATCGCATCAAAACAGACAGAAAAATAGCAGCCATCCTAAGAAACCCCAAAGATAAAACTGACCTGGAAAACCAAGGCATATATGAAGTCTCCTGTGCATCATGCCTCAGCTGAGGTCAAGAACTAATTGTATATAGGCACTAATCTCACAATACAGTGAATACCTACATGGCAAACAAAAATTAAAATCAATATATTCTATAAATAATCAAAAATAATAAAGGAGACATAAATTTATGCCTGAAGTTCAAAAGCATTCTATTTAGCCTCTTGGCCCAAATTCTTAGAGGAACAACCAGATGTTTAATGGCTTTTGAAAGGCTAAAGAGTCCAAGTTACCCAAATCTTGAGCGGATGCTGTTCTATAGGGCAAATGCTGCAACAGACAGGGCACAACTCCTAGGTCCTACCAGATCAGTGGCCCTCAACCTTTAGGGACCAGTTCCATGTTTTTTCTGCAGACTGGAGTGGGCATGGTTTTGTTGTGCTGCCTACATCCCGCAGATGGGGCGTTGCTTGTTTGCATGGCCAAGTTTTTGGTATGCCATGGCCCGGTGCTAGTCCACAGACCAGGGTTTGGGGACCCCTGCACCATCACCCCTGTGATGCAGTCTAATAGACGGGACCTGGAACATGTCCTCCCTGATGGTTGTGACTGGGCAAGCAGAGACAATAGGAGAGAAGCTTGTATCTGTATAGTTTCATATCTATTTTGAAATACTGACAGCTTCTTCTTTAACCATATATTTTGGTATGTCTCTAATGAAAAGAGAATAAGCTCATTTTGGGTTTTAAAACTTTGGAGGCCAAAGTATCATTGAATTCATGAATGTAGAAAATAGCAGACAATGTATAGCCTTAATACTGCATAATACTGCTGAGCAATGATCAATACATGAGGAGAATATTATGTTTTTCATCCAGTACGTACTGGTGAGCACTTTGGGGAGTTATTGGTGAGGATGGAGCATTATTTAATGTAGTCCTAATAGTGGAATAACGAACACATTGGAAAATGCAGCCACAGGGGTTTTCAGAGGAGGAAAATGGGTGGCATCTGCTGGACTGTTGGAGTAATTGATAGATTGATCTTGCTCACAAGTAAATGAAGTGATAATGAGGTTTTCAAAGTCTTCTGTAATTTGCATAATATTGACCCCAGGAAATAAGAGAATGAAGAAAATTCTCAAACAGAGGCTATTTGTATCTATTTTTTGTAGGTGGATTTTTCTATTGATATGAACGGATAGGTGCCTATGTTTTAATTCCTAACAAAAATGCTAATGATTACATTATAGGAAGTTACTATGCATCACTGGATGTCTTATTTGCAGTTCAGCCCAGTCATATCATCCAGCATTTTTGAGTCCACATAAAGTTGCCAATGGTTGCTAAAATGAATTAGGATAGATGTTATTAGTTTAAATATTTTTAGCTACCAAAATTTTGTTATATAACCGAACTTGCCTCAATTCTTTAGTATTTTTGGTATTAAAAAAGGAGCAATTTATAATTTTAAAAAATATTTGTTAAGCTCGATGGCTTGACGACATCCATCGTTTTTCCTAAGTACAGTAGTGAAGCAAAAAAGGCCCAAGATGTCTTTACCACACATGTCAAGGAACTTTTACTTTTTTAAAAAAAAGTATTTAAATAAATATTTTTTTTTTATGAGGGAGGAACCAAAAGGATTGCAATGGTAAAGCCAACTGAATATGGGAAACAATTTCAAACAGATGGGGAAAGGCTGCCTTTGGATGGAGATAAGTGAAAAATTATCTTTCTCGAGGGTGGAGAATCCCACCTTGACTCTCTCTGCATCTGTCTACATCTCTGTATACTTATCTGCAGTGTCTGTAGCAAAGCCTTCCTGGAATGTCCAGGAGCTATTATTTCTAATGGAAAGAGTAAAATATATTCCAGATGTATATTTAAGCAGGCTAGAAATCTGATCACTCTGCTTCTTCATTCATAAAATTATAGTTCTCAAAAGAGACATGGACTTTTATGTGTCTGTTTAAGATGACAGAGAATTATCAAATTTCTTTCACTCTTTAACATGTTTGTCCTCATCTTGTTGAGCATTCATCATTATTGGACATTTAAATTTTCACAATGATAAACTCTTTTATGCATTTAATTGAACATTCCCACTTTACACTGGAAAAAAAAAGAGCACCTTTCATGACCCTCTATTAAGACCTTATATCATGAGCAGACAGTTTGTGTGGTAGCCTGATTCCAAGTGTGATTTAAAACCAAACAGATTGATAGCATCTTTAAGATGAATATTATTATCATAATCATTTCTGGATGAAGTCTTTCCCAAGAACTTCTTTGCAGCTGGCCTTCTGTGCAAGCTCCACTTTCAAAGCCTTGTGGGAATCCTAGGCAATTTCACAGAGAAAGCGGTGCAAGATTCCAGATCATGGAGAAGGTTTCCATGAATGAGACTCAGTATTCAGAAGGTTGATTTTAAAGATGGATGAAAAGCATTTCCAGAGACAAGGTACTGTAAATCAAGTGAATTTAGGGACAATTTTGTGGTATGTTTAAGATTCTGTAATAGGTATAATTTTACATAATGTGAGAATATTGTTGGAGGACCATAGCATTTGGGGAAGGATTAGGGTTTACATTTTAGGGCTCACAGTTATTGTACCCCAGGATGAGCATGATGATGGACTGGACTGGAGGCTCATGGAGACCAGTGGTTTTAACTGGAAGCTGTTTTGGGTTTTTTTGCAAGATGAAGGTCATACCGTGTTGCCCAGACAAAAGTAGAAGACAAATTTTATATTAGATCTTATCATTCATAAACTGCAACCACCTACTTACCAGCTGTCACAAATTTCCAAGGACTGCCACATTTTTCAAACTTGCTGCCTTAGAGCAAAACTCTGCCCCAGAAAAGAAAGATAAAATTACATCTCAAATAGCTGAAATTAATCAATTTTGAATAGAAAGAAAGATGTGTAGGTCAGCTTAGCTATCTTTGCTCCAATTCTAGTACATGCAATATGAATTACAAAGTGTTTGTTTTTCCTGATTGCATCTCATGTGTTCATAGATGAATTCCTTTGTACATCTTCCTCTATACAATCAGGTGATCAATTAGGCAATGATAACTGCTTTGGAGGTACAGGAATTCATTGTGCATATTGTATGGAATTCTGATAGCAATGTAGATACTTACAGTGGTTGTGGTTCAAAGCTGAGTGTCAGAGGGTCCTATGAACTATGTAGCTAATTGTGAGAATGCTTCCACTTTGGCTTTTCCACGAATTCTGACAGTTTTACGATTGATTCCTCCATTGTAGCAATTTCAATGCTCTTCCATCTTTGCACATATATAATAATCTTGCTGCTGTTACCATTTATGAAATTAATTTTCCATGAGTCTTTTCTAATTCAGTATCCATAAGTTCTAATAAAAAAATCTGATTTCATTGCAATATTAATCTTTAAAATATTTTGCATTGTTGTATCCAAAATTACATCCAAAATTTCTTGGCTTTTTCACAGGTCTACCATGCATGGTAAAATGTCTATTTGTGTTTTTCACATTTCTTGCAGTGGTTTTTAAAGTTAACCTGGCACACAGGAATGTGGCAGATGGAGCATTCATTGGCCTCAGGATGTGAAGAAGCAAGCTTGATGTGTATATGTCAGTTTGCTATAAAATGACATAGGAGGAAAGGCTGTGGAGAGTTGGCAGTTCTAATGTGGCAAATGTTCAGGGTTTTTTTTTTTACATTCTAATGTCACAGACTTCAGAGGATAATTAGGACTGCAGAAAAAACAATTACTACCAACGTCCCTTCCATCAAGGAACTGTATACTGCACAGAGTCAAAAAAGGAGCTGTGAAAATATTTACAGACCCCTCACATGCTGGACATAAACTGTTTCAACTCCTTCTCTCAAAACAACACTGTAGAGCACTGAACCCCAGAACAATTAGACACAAGAACAGTTTTTTCCCAAACGACATCACTCTCTTAAACAAATAATTCCCTCAACACTGTCCAACTATTTTTAAAATCTGCACTACTGTTAACCTTCTCTTCACTTGTGACTTCCCTTCCACTTGTGACTGTATGACTGTAACTTTGTTGCTTGTATCCTTACGATCTATATTGACTGTTTCCTAGTATGATTTGATTGCTTATTATGCCCTATGACTATTACCATATTAAGTGTTGTACGTTATGATTCTTGACTCTTGATGAATGTGTCTTTTCTTTTATGTATACTGAGAGCATTTGCACCAAGACAAATTCCTTGTGTATCCAATTACACTTGGCCAATAAAGAATTCTATTCTATTCTGTTCTGTTCTGTTCTGTTCTGTGCTATGCTATGCTATGCTATGCTATGCTATGCTATGCTATGCTATGCTATGCTATGCTATACTATACTATACTAATAATAGTATTTCCTTCATTGTGATAAAAAAGAAACATTCATAGATTGAATAATAGTAACCACTTGCAAGATACTGAGCCACAACCGGCTAACTTCATTTTAAGTGAGCATGTTATGTAAAGCCAAGCTGATTGGTTAGTTTTTGGTTTAGTATGTCATCTCAGGCCGGAGAATTAAGGAGACCATGATTCACTTGATCATGTGTGTGGGTTGTATGAACGTAACCCATGCAAATTTATATACATAGGGGGTACAGGGAGGGCATTTCCATTCAGCTGATTGATGCAGTTTCAAGGGGATACAGAAAGATGCCGAATGATTGTATTGACTAGAACATCCCTAATATTATCCACAGTTTATTCAAAACCATGCCAAATATTAGAGATTATTTCTTTATTAATGAAGGGCAATATTTCTTACCTAGTTTACATTAAGTGTCCATTTAAACAAATCCCTGGAATGTCTGTGTAACACTCAGAATAGAGTTTTTTTTTTTTAATTTAACATTTGTCTTTCTAAGCCATACCTTTTCTCCAGAAATGATTTTCTTTCTACTGTATGTAGCTTGGGAAAATAAACATTTCTAAGTGATTTGCTCACCAAAAAATAGTGAACCTTATCTTCTTTCTTGATTATGAGGAAATTCTGTGCCTGCCCCTGAATACTTTTTTTTTCTTTCCTGAAGAAGCCAGTAGGGGAAACTTTCTGAACATCAGATGTTGTTCTCCTTTTTTTATCCCTTTCTTGCTCATGACTCATCTGCTGTGTATGCCAGCACACAGCCAAGACCCATTTAAGCCACTTCAGAGAACAGTATGTTGGCCAAGAGAGAAGAGAATCGAAAGGAGACTTTGATAGTGGGCGCATCTTTAGAAAGGTCTCGTTCACAGATCTAAATAGATCAATAGTTGTCTCTGGATAGCATTTCTCACAATGATAAAATACAATTGTCCCGTGTCTACTCTTTTGAACTTCTTGACTGAAGGAAGGTATAACATAAACATCCAGAGCAGAATTCTGAAAATTAATAACCGCACTTGTCACAGTGCATTTCTGGCCCTTACCTGAATGTCTATTATCCATGTCCTATGAGAGGCTAGAGAGCTCTCCTCACACAGAGCAGCACAGAAGCAGAACTGCACATTGATCTACTGAGAGTGTCTTTAGGCTATCAAAAGTCCTGTGCACCTAGCCAGCTGGTTATTTTAAGACCTTGATGCTACTACCTCAATATTGGAGACCATTTTTTAAAGAGCTGATCTAATCTCTTTCTAACTGCTTGACTGGAGGGTGAATTCAATAATATACCATATAATGGATACGCATTTGCCCCTGTGGATCAGAAACAGTCAATACTTTTGGACATATCCTTTGATATTGCTCCTCTTTTATGGATCTTTGTATGGAACACATTTCACCTCAACCACTATGCCGTCTTCGGTATTCAGGAACAAAATTCTCTCTTTTAAGCAGACGAGCATTCTAACACCACCTACAAAGTAGCTAAGTATTTAGACTTGAAGAATCTGTTGGGATCTTCTAAAGCAGGGGTGTCAAATTCATAGCTCGCAGACCAGATGCATCACTCACTGGCCACACCCACTCCTGATTTAGGGGGAAAAGTAACGATACATCATGTGATGATGACATGATGGTGTGAGCTTGACAACCCTGCACTAAAGCAAAATATGCCTATTTCACCTGGGTACATTCAGCTGTATTTTCAATGTCTCCAAACAGCATGAAAAAATTGAACCATACTTGGACTATAATTAACTCATTCTTTTTTGGGGGGGGGGGTGCTTTAAAATCCTTAGGAAGACCACACCTGGAATTCTGGTTTCAGTATTCAGTATTTGGTCACCACACTACAAAAAAGATGTTGAGATTTTGGAAAAAGTACAGAGAAGAGCAGCTAAGATGATTGAAGAATTGGAGAGTAAAACATATGAAGAATAGTTGCAGGATTTGGATTTGGCTAGTCTAGAGAAAAGAAGAACTAGGTGTGACATGATAGCAATATTCTAATATTTGAGGGGTTGCCACAAAGAAGAGGGAGTCAACTTATTTTCCAAAGCACAAGAAGGGAAGACAAGAAACAATGAAGGGAAACTAATCAAGGAGAGAAACAACCTGAAATTAAGGAGAAACTTCCTAACAGTGGGGACAATTAACCAATGGAACAGTTTGCCTTCGGAAATTGTAGGTGCTTCATCATTGGAGGTTTTTAAGAAGAGACTGGACATCCACCTGTCTGAAATGGTATGGGGTCTCCTCCTTGAGCAGGGGGCTGGACTAGAAGACCTCCAAATTCTGTTCTGTTCCTCTAACTTTAGCTTTAGATCTCACATGCAGAAATCAATTGAATGGAAACTTTTCCTATCATGGAAGACTATAGTGAGAAAGTTGTTTTCTACAATTCAGGACTATTAAAGGCACCAATACAATGGAAGCCCTGTGGTGAAATTGAGACTTTTGGACACAAATGGGGATCTAGAAAATGTTGGATTAAACCTCCCACAAATAACCTTGCCCCCTTTTACAGATGATGCAAGTTTACTAAGATGTAAAGGGCCACACACTTTCCCTACCACCACCTGCAATGAGAAAGACTTGAGTGGTCACCTGAGCTAGGTCAAACTGTGCTACTATGCCAGCTCAAATCAAAGTACCTGCTTCCCTGCCTCACAGATAATACCAAGAACATTCTGGCAGGAAGTTTCCATTTTCTAATTTGCCATTGTTTGAAAGCATTCCCTGATCAGAAATGGGCCCAGCCTTTCTGAGGGAATATATACAGCCCAATTACTAATGAATCAATGTGTTTTTTCTAATGAATCACTGGAGGTTTTTAAGAAAAGACTGGACAGCCACCTGTCTGAAATGGTATATGATCTTTCATTTGAGCAAGGGGTTGGACTAGAAGATCTCCAGGGTCCCTTCTAGCTCTATTCTGACTCATTCATTCAGTCTTCCCAAACTCTGGTCTTTGTGAATTGTAATACTTCCAATTCCCACCTCATCTAATCATTTTTCGTGACAATAATTGGAATTGTATTCCAACAGTAGCTTTGATTATGAATTGCTTGTGATTGATCTATGCTATCATTATGCTGGGACATTGTATTGTGAACATATGAAGGACTGGGAATAAATATTTACTTCTAATGAATAGTGTACTTTGTGTTCTACTAGCAAACATTATCTCAGATTCAAGGACAAAGACAACAGTAAGAAGAATGGAGGACAAGTCACCTCATTCATATATTTCAGATCATACAGTATTGTCCTCATAAATAGTTATGCTTGTGTGCAACTGCTACCAAAAAGAAATTATTTACAGTGCTGTGCAACAGTCTTAGGCCACCTTTAGATTGCTTGTTGTAGCAATGGTATAATGACCAAATATAATTATGTCTCTGTCTCTTTATTAGAGGACAACCAGAAAATACAGGAAATTTGTATGCAGAATCCAAACATAAAAAAAGCAGAAAAAAAGAGTTTCCATAGGCCGAAGTGACAAATATGTTGTGTGACCTCCCTTTACACCTGAGCAACAGCAGGCACCTCCTGTTGGAATAGAATCCAAACTACTGCCATTGCTAACACCTGTAGGTGTCTAACTATGCCATGCCAAAACGACTACTGTGCAAAAAGGTCTATTACATCAGGTTTGTGCAATGTATGTTTGAGGACTAGAATATCTACACTAGTTATGTGAGTGTAATACATTGGAAGCTTACTAATAAGGCCAACTTTCTATCACATCATTCCAGTCAAAATGCCAAGGATCACTGAATTTGACAGACATAAAATCATACTTTTGTATCAGCAAGGCTACTCTCACAGGGAAACCCACAAGCAAACTGGATATTCAAGATGTGCTATTCAAAATCAAATGGTCATAAAACTTTGTTTTAGAAACATTTTATGACTATTAAAACTTTGCTAAAACAATAAAGCAAATGGTGGCCAAGACTTTTGCACAGTACTGTATATGCCAAATATATAGGTAGCTCAAAGAGACCATATATACTATTATTTTCTGCTTTATCTGTCTAATTTCACCATACTGAAATTCTTTTTTCTAAACAATTCCTGAGAAATCTGGGGCAACCTATTTTCTCCAAAAGGCATCCAGTTTACAGAAATGTGCCCGACTTCCACATTCCATCTAGAACCAAACTGATGAAGACATGGTTTAAAGAGCAGCCATTTTTCCTCTTCTTCTTTTGGTTTTATCTTCTTCCCATTGAAGGATTTAGCTTTTCTCACCTTGAATGCTTACATACAAATGGTAGGGTTTTTTTTCCTTATGGCTAATGGGCTACTATTGGTTTTATTACTTTAATTCAATACAGAAATGGACTGTAATGATTGACAAACTGTAGGAGACAATAGATGGAGGGATGTTTGAAGAATGTCCTCAGAAGGATCCCCCACCCCAGCAGGTTTACCAGTTTAATGCAAAAATTTGTTGAATGCAATGTAACACAAGAGTTCCAGAGTCCTAGATGAAGCCTGGATGGTTTTCTTTTTTTAAACACATTTGCATTTGTCAATTTGGTGCAGTGGTTAAAGCATCAGGATAGAAACCAGAACAAATTGACTTCTAATTCCACTTTAGGTAGAAAGCCATCTGGCAGGTGACCTTGGGCCCCATACTACTATCTCTTAGCCCTAGGCAGGAGCCAATGGCAAACTACTTCTGAGGAAAAAAAATCTTGCCAAGAAAACTGCAGACACTTTGCAGGAGTCAGCAGACTTGAAGGAACCCTTTCAACGAGGGAACAATTCAGAGGTGGTATTCAGCAGGTTCTGACCAGTTCGGACAACTGGCAAATACCGCCTCTGACTGACCCCACCCGCATCTATTCTCTGCCTCCTGATTCCCAGCTGATCGGCTGGGTCTTATTTGGTTTCCCTGCACAGGAGAACAGGGCTGGAAAGCAGGTTAGCGGGGTGGGGAGCGAATGGGGATTTTACAGTAACCTTCTCCTGCCACGCCCATCAAGCAATGCCCTGCCCACCAAGCCCCGCCCAAAGAACCAGCAGTAAAAAAATTTGAATCCCACCACTGGAACAATTATGCCAGGAAGTCACACAACTCCTCTGATCCACATTTTGCAGATGGAATTAGGACAATGGGGAAAAGAGGAAAGGCACTGAGAAAACAGAACAAAGTGGTGGCAAGAACTGGAGAAGAATTTACAAGGCCCAGGCTGAGAAAAGAACAGCAGAAGGACTTTGACTGTTATCTCAGCAGAATACAGGACCCAAAGTATCTCCTTTCATACCAGTGTTTTTCAAGCTGCACTGCTTTAGGATATTCAAGACAAGCTGATGTAGGGCAAGAGAATGACCTGTTCTCCCTCCAACACTCAACCCCCATCTGTGGCTTTATTGAATGAAAATGAATGTCTTCAAAATGAACCCAGATTTCAGGATTTATCCAAAATTTAGCAAGCTCTTATTTTCTATTAGAAGTATGATTGATTTATTTGGGTGGGGCGGGGAGGTTTTCCCAATATTATAGATTTATTATTTTTCCAACTTTATAAGGTGTTGTTGTTACATCTCTATGTGCATGTGGGCAAGTGTAATTACTAAAAGTAAGTGGCATATTTATTTCTTGCCCAAATCTAACTCCAGTGAACTGTAAATTTTCACACATCCAAGTAATCTTTTTAAAGGGTCATGGTATTGCATCCCTCCTCTGACAGCTTTGACATATTAATTGCAGGGCTTTTTAAACATAAATGTTTAAAAAGAACAGGCTCCAAATCCTGCCCTTGATTTCTCTGGTGATTTTATGACACCAACCCCCATCCTTTGCAGCCCCCCTTGGCAGATGGAAAAATTAGGAGAATAGAAGCCTGCCCTTCCTACCAAAAGCTGCCAACCTGCTTCAGAAGCTCATGCTATTATTTTCATTTTTGAAAGGCAGTCATTCCTTTTAACAACAAAATTATGTTTATGCTTAGTAAGATATGTGGCTATCTAAAGGCCACATAGGAGTGGAAAGGCACAAATCCATGAAGTCCAGGGTTTAAAATTACTTATCCATACAGCATGTTATATGCAAACTATTTCTAAAGATCATGGGGTCCTGTTAAGCAACCCCGGGCTTTGATGAGCACGGTTAGGTCATACGTGATGTGTGACTAAACGCGTCTGAGTCATGTTTGAGGAAGAATGAATGCAGGATCAGCTAGACAAATTTAACCGGATGATCAGATTATAGTGTTTTGTATTTGTTCAGATATATTATAAGGTTCTCTTTTGGCTGGAAAAACCATGCAATACGTCACATCTTGAGGATGAAGTGCTGAGTGAATTGTGTGCATTCTGAAATCTGTGACACTTTTCATTCTGGGATCGTGGCATGACTTTGCTCTGAACTCTTCCCTCTCCATATCCGCAAACAAGTAGAGTTCAAGGAGAAACAGGTTCTAAATTCTCCTCTGGCCTTTGACCTGGTCAAAGTAACATTATTGGGGTGTAGAAGTCCCTGCTTTCTGCCACCTCCTGCTTAATTACACAGCCAGTGGACAAGCCAGGAAAAGGGAGATGAGGTTGCTACTAAACTTGACAGCATGTCACATTAAGGTGCTGCCCCCTGATTCTATTCTGGGAAGGCAAGAAGTGGGTCTCAGATCTGCTTTATTAAAGCACCAAGCAGAGACCCTTCCTGGGGGAGAACAAGCCTGGTAATGCTCAGGAATAATTATGTTGCAGAATAAGTCTCTCTGTTGCTGGGGCTCTTTTAACAATTATCTAGTGTGGGAATGAAAAACTGACGCATCAGTGAAAGTGCTGGTTGCAGCAATATCACATTCAACGGAGAGGTTAGCAACGGAGCAGGAGCAGGGTTGGAAAAAGCTTCCCAACTGTCATTGCCTCAGCAGAAATTTGGGGAGAAATCCAAGTGATTTTCTTTTTAAGCAATTGTTTCTCATTCTTCTCCCAACTCCCAGGCTATTGCCAGAGCATTCTTCCAGCTGGAGAAGCTTTTTGCCAATTCCAAACACATCTTCCCTCATTCATTCACAGCACAAGGCACAGAGAAGTAGGTACAGAGTTCCTGTTAACAAGGATGGAGATTGCTTCAATCTCCTGGCTTCCTGCACAATGTGGGATAAATGAAATGTATGCTGCACAGAAGGCTGCCCATGCAACCCTGCTTGGTTAATGAGAGTTGACGACTGCTCAAAAATCTTCCGGCGTGGGTAGCAGTTCCAAACATGGCCATGACTCTCCTACCTGTCACTTACAAGGCCAGCCACAGGGCCTTAGTAAGCAAGAAAAAGAAGCAACTCATTGAGTTACTTGCACACTCTACAAAATCGTTACTCTGCCTGAAACTGGGTACTTGATTTAGAATCTAGCATCTCATTTTTATGATTATTCCATCTTGATAGAAGGCACTGGGTCTGGTATCTTTTGAATTTCATTTCCTCCTTTAGCATTTGCCTATCATTTATTTCCATTTATCTGCAAAGATTAAGTAATCTGAAGATGCTAGATATTTTGGTCCCGTTGGCTAGGCCGGTAGGAGCTGAAGTCAACAGTCAGGACTGCATTATGTATGCTTCTTCATTTATGAATAACAGAATAAAAGAGCTGGAAGGGATCTTGGAGGTCTTCTAGTCCAACCTCCTGCTTAAGCAGGAAAGCCTATACCATTTCAGACAAACGATTGTCCGAACTCTTTTTATAAAAAAAAACTCCAGTGTTGGAGCACCCACACAACTTCTGTGGACAAGTCGTTTCACTGATTTTCTATCTGTCAGCAAATTTCTCTTTTGCTCTAGGTTGGTTCTCTCCTTGATTCTGGATATGTCTCTATTGCTTTCCCAAATTCTAGCCAAAGCTGTTCTTTCTTGCCAGCAACTAGGTCATACCATATTGCCCAAACCATGGTATATGAGTGGATTGTTTATTTAATTAGTTATATGTAAGGTATATTTTTTCTTATCTCAAAACATCTCCAAGTAGATGCCTTTGATTCCTAACGCTACTCAAATTGATTTTCATTTGATCCATTCCATCCAAGTTATTCTTTCAAGATAACTCCCTCCCCTGCCATCAAATTTGTTTCCCATTCGTTTTTCTTCATCACTGTTTTTTTTTTTTCAAAGGTCCTGTCACTCTATGGGTTCAGTATCTTCTAGAGACTAGTTTTCTCTGGTGGTCACTCCTATATGATAGCTTCTAGAAACAGACAGGATTGCATAGTCACACAGTTGATATCCAATTCCTCTGTGGTTATACAGAAGTGACGGAATGAACCAGCAGCCATCATGATTGTACTACAAAACCTTTTTGAGGTTCCACCTGTAGGCAGCTGTGCCCTTCCACTTTCCCAGCAGAAGCATCATTTCATGTGATCATCGGCTTCGTATGAATGTAGTTGGGTTGCAAGACCTTCACTTTACATACTCTGCAAAGCTGTTGTATGCTGATGAATAAATCCGACCTGCACGCTCATTGAGGCAAGTGCTGCATGCCAAGCAAAGGCTGAGCTAGATTCTTTATTAAAAAGCACAAAAGACTTCACTAAAGAAAAGGGAATGTGATTTGGCACCAGCAGATGTGCAACCATAGCTATGAAGGCAGGCAAAATTGTTAAAGATGAAGGAGTACAGTTTAACAATAAGGATTTTGGAGATTTGGGTTTTTTTTGGAAGTTTCCTATTTATTACAGAATACTTCTACCAAATATATCAAAATCTGAAATCAAAGCTAAATTGTAGAAACATCATTAAAGGAATTAATATCTGGGCAGTCCTTGTTATTCAATATACAGCAGGAATAGTTGACTGGATGGAAATTTGATAACTTGGGTAAGAAGATAAGAAAACTAATGAAAATGCATCATGCTTCGCACACAGAAAGTGAAACTGATCTGCTGTATTTGCCAAGAGCCAAAGGGGAGAGAGGATTTAGAGGTGAAACAAACTGTGAAACAAGAAATGTATGGCTTGAATGACTACATTAAGAAAAGCCAAGAACTGAAGGAAGTCAATTAAGGAAAACTCTTGAAAACAACAAAGGTGAAGACTGAGTATAAAAAATAAACAACTGAAAATTGATTTGTTAATTGGAAGAACAAGCCAATGCATGGTCAATACTTGAAAGAAATATAAGAAAAAGCTGATAAAAACCCCACATAGAGTTGGTTAAAATCAGGGGTGTTAAAAAAAAGAAAAGAAAATGGAAGCTTTCAATTGAAATTGAAAGACTGACAAATACCCGGTCAACTAATTGCATGAAGGCAAAAATTCAACATCTTTCAAATAACTAGCTCTATACCTGTGCTTCGCTACGAAACTATGTGATCGGGCTTAGTTTTTTTGGGGGGGGGGGAAATAATGAGGGAAAATTGTGGCTCTGCCTACCAGCATCCATCGGTGTTCATGTGGCTAGTGTCCTGTCAATGTGTGAGAGAGTTGAGGGCTGTTTGGAAACTGAAGCAGTATTTGCTGTGTGAGCAAGAAGGAGACAGCAAGGAGGCTGGGAGTGGCTTAGCTAAACTGTTCTGGTTGCTTGTGTGAAACTAAAACTGAAACTCCTCTCCTCTGCTTGTATTTTGCATTTGGAACAGTTTTCTTTTCTGGTGGGGAGGGGGAGTAGAACTCCTTAGCATCAAAACGTGTTAATAATAATATAGGAAATACTAATGCTCTGATGGTCATTTCAAAAAATCCTTTTTAGTGAGCACCTAGAAGCCAAGAAAACACATGTGCCAAATTTCAAGTTTGTAGGCTTTATAGTTCTGGAGATTTTGTGATGATGCATGAGTGGTATTTCACTTTTATATATATAGATAGCAAATGTTGCCTTTATAGTGAAGAGAATGAAACAATTGACCATTTGATCAGTGGCTACAACAACATTTCACAAGCAGCATCATGACCAAGTAATCAAAATTATTCATTAGAAACTTAGCTAGAGGTAGAATAGAATAGAATGCTTTATTGGCCAAGTGTGATTGGACACACAAGGAATTTGTCTAGGTGTAAATACTCTCAGTATACATAAAGAAAAGGTACACTTGTTAAGAATCAAGAATCATAACATACAACACTTAATGATAGTCATAGGGTACAATCAACAATCAAATCATACTAGGAAACAGTCAAGTGGGAGGGGATGGGTGATAAGGAGTGGTGAGAAGATTAACAGTAATAGTAGTGCACACTTTGTAAATAGTTGAACAGTGGTGAGGGAATTATTATTATTATTAGCTAGAGGTTTGGGTCTGAATCTTAAAAAAAAACCCAAAACTACTGGAACCACGATATTGAGCAGATTTGGGGAAATGAGTAGGTTCAGACCTTAGAATAACTTATAACTTTATTGTCACTTTGAATGTACACTAATTGGCATACATTAAAATGAAATTTCGTTGCATACAGCTCTCAAAGGGTCTTCACCTCTAATATACACTACATAAACATAACACATAAACATGACCTTATTGGACTTTACAATCCAACAGACAGGCACCTTCATAACATGTCTGATATAAAAGCTATTGAAAGAGGAAAGTCTGGTTCATTGATGTTGCTATATTGTCATGTTGCAGTATTATACACTGCCTTTACACAAAGGGAAAAGCAGTCCAAACTATCAAAAACAGCACCACAAAAACAGATTAGGAACACAAGTCAAAATAGGGAAGAAAATGTTAAATGAGCACCTGTCTACCCTAGACAAATTCAAATCACCAGAACCAGATGGATTACACCCCAAGGTTCTGAAGAAACTGGCAGATGTGATCTCAGAGCCACTGAACTATATCTTTCAAAGATCCTGGAACACCGGGGAATTGCCAGAGGACTGGAAAAGAGACGATGTATTTCCTAAATTCAAAAAAGGGAAAAAAATAGATCCTGGAAACTACATACCTATCAGCCTGACCTCAATACCAGGGAAGATTCTGGAAAAGATAATCAAACAACGAATCAGCGAACACCTAGAAGCAAACAAAGTAATAACAAAAGTCAACATGGGTTTGTCAAAAACAGATCATGCCAGATTAATCTTATTGCATTCTTTGACAAAATGATAAAATTAGTGAACCAGAAGAATGCTGTCGATATAATTTACTTGGACTTCAGTAGACCATAGCCTACCACTTGATAAAATAGAAAAATGGGGGTTAGACAGCATCACCACCAGATAGATTTATAACTGGCTGACCAACTGCACTCAACATGTAGTCCTCAATGGAACTGCATCTACATGGAGGGAAGTATGCAGTGGGGTACCCCAGGGCTCTGTTTTAGGCCCAGTACTCTTCAACATATTCATCAATGTTTTGGATGAGGGCACAGATAGGGAACTCATCAAATTTGCAGATGACACCAAGCTAGCAGGAATAGCCAACACTCTGGAAGATAGGCTTAAGATACAGAAGGGTCTTGACAGACTTGAATATTTGAGCGCTTTCTAACAAAATGAAATTCAATGGTGAAAAAAGTAAGGTTCTACACTTAGGCAAGAAAAACAAAATGCACAGGTACAGTATATATGGTACCTTGCTCAATAGTGGTGACTGTGAGAGGGATCTTGGAGTCCTAGTAGACAATCACTTAAATAAAGCCACTGTGTGCTGCAGCTGCCAAAAAAGCCAACACAGTTCTAGGCTGCATAAACAGAGGAATAGAATCAAGATCACGTGAAATATTAGAATGCCTTGGTAAGGCCACACTTGGAATACTGCATCCAATTTTGGTCGCCATGATGTAAAAAGAATGTTGTGACCCTAGAAAGAGTGCAGAGAAGAGCAACAAGGATGATTAGGGGGCTCAAGGATAAAACATATAAAGAATGGTTGCTGGAACTGGATATGTCTAGTCTTATGAAAAGAAGGACTAGGGGTGACATGAGAGCAGTGTTCTAATATGTCAGGGGCATATATTTTGAAATATTAGGATTTACAGATCAAAGCTGAATGCTTATGGAAAAAGAAACCCAATGGTATACCAATTGTAATTAGAGCCCTTGGAGCTATAATAAAGGGCTTCCTTGATATCTGAAAATATTGAATTTATCATGGCTAAATATCCCAATTTTTGAAAAATCACCCTAGTTGGAATTGCCTATATTCTTAGATGCTACCTTAATCATTCTTAGTTGGAACTTGAATGATTAAGTTTCTTCAGTTTTGCATTGTGAATCTAACTCTAGATTAACACAATAAATAGCAATAACATTTAGACTTATACACTATCTTACAGTGCTTTACAGCCCTCTCTAAGCAGTTTACAGAATCAGCATATGGCCCCCAACAATCTGTGTCCTCATTTTACTGATCTCAGAAAAATGTGAGGCTGAGTCAACCTTGAGCTGGTGAAGATCGAACTCCTGGCAATTATCTGAATTAACAATAATTTCAATAAACTTCCTTAAATAATAACACAAATATATATGATATTGAAGATCTAAAATGTTCCATACAAATTATATTATATAACTTACAGCACTGTTCGAAATGCCACTAAATTAATGCTTTTTAAATGATCTGTCTTTTGTTGAGATTAGCCTGCACAAACTCTCCATTCCACTTCTTGGTGGTGTTTTTTTTTGTTTACCATTCGGTAAGTTTTCTGCCAATGTTATGGAAAGTACTTGTTTGGATGATGCTTGGTTATTTCCAAATAACTGTGGGGTAGAATGAGATGTTATTTTTGGTACATTTTCCCAGAAATGTAGGAGGTGAGGGGTTTTTTTTTAATTACCAGAAATATGCACTTCAAAAGTTTTTGTTTCTTCCGTTAACAATAGCAATGCTCACTTCCTCCATTACCTACCCATAACAAAACACAGGGACATTGCATAACAGCTAAATACAGGAAATGAATGATCACAGCTAATTCAGTTTAACACAATATAATCCTAGAAGACCGTATTTCCAAATTCTTAGAGTGTTTCCAAGTCAGTTGCTTGGACAGTGAAAAAACAAGGGGAGTCAAAACCACAGACCTCCTTAAACTGTTTCCTTACTAATGATTGATAACTCTTTCTAGTGTCATCCAATCAATGCAGTGCCAAAATAACTGTAATGGAAATAGGCTTTATATCAACACAGAGATGGTTAGGTGACACTATAACACACCATAAATCACCAGTGAGGAAATGACCTTAGAGTAGCTTCAACCCTGCCTTATCAGGAGCTAATTTATTCTAACGACACAGCCAGAAAGCCAAATTAAAGTGCTATCCACCAGTTCAACAGGCCAAAAATAAACTGGAATAAAATTGGCTGACCTGATGGCTGAGTAACTTTGGCCTCAGTAATAAGGATGACAATTGGTGCTGTCCATACTTTATTTAAACAGACAATTATGGAAAGTGATTGGTAGATCATTTTCTGGCTAGGTTTCCTCTTCTCCAATGTGAAGCATAACCTCCAGTAATGCTTCTGAATATGGTGTAGGTAGGGCAATGTTGGAGAAGTACAGTGAGTATCTGAAATGGCATGTGAGGTTACCTATCAAGTTGCCCAACTAATAAGTTACAGCCATGGTGGTATGTTGCACCTCTGAGCTGACATGGCAGGCTATTTATGAACACAGATCTAGTGAATTTTTGAAACAGACAAGTTCCAAAAATGTCACACTTGACTGATCACAGGAGGACGGTGTATGAAGCAGAATGAAGTAACAAATAACAAGAAAGCCCTGACCTCAACTAGTCCTGCAAAGGCATGGCAATGTTGTCTTCCCAGGTAACAGCATCTAGAACAGGGGTGAAGAACGATGGCCCCTTTATGACCTGTGAACTTCAACTCTGAGAATTCCTTAGCCAACTGTCCTAGAGCTGTAGTTTTTGGTGGAAGGACTTAGGATTCTCTAGTTACATAAATTAAAAACTTCAGTGTTTAATATTTAGTTGCTCCAATTAGGTTCTTTATTTTGGAGGACCCATCTTAAATTGTGTTGCTACTCCTATGATCTCAAACCATCCTGTGGTTGCCGATACTGTCAAGCGACAGATCTGCCTAGCTCCCAACTAGCCAGTCTAACCATAGACTGTTTCAGACACATCAGTACTTTTCCAGTCACCAGAAACTGCCATTCACGGTGAAGCCATAAAGGGGCCATTGTTCCCCACCTCTGATCTAGAACCAATATCTGCCTATCCCAGGATCTTGGAAAGAACTCGATAGGGGGGTAAAAACATCAGATCCAATCTAAACATCTGGCTGATTGTGCGACAAACCATAATAATAAATAATAAATCACTTGTTGGCAGAAGTGGTGAAAACCTATAATGCTCCCTATGGTGATAGAGACCAGCTTTCTTTCAGTTTAAATGGCATAACACCAGACTAGTGCAGATTGTTACAAAAACCAGTTTAATTTGAAAGAAACCAATTTTTGTTTAAAAGAGCTACCATTTTTCAAAGACCATACATGTTTATAAAGACCCAATGTGTGCTTGATAAAGTAATGGTAGGGCATTACTCTATGGAGACAGATGTCCAGTCTTCTGCAATTTAACCAACATGGCCATGAACGGCTGTTTCTGCTGACTGGAAAAGTGGGGTGGTGGTGTCTGAAACAGCATAAAATGGCCAGTTGGGAGCTGGGCAGATCCCTCTCTTGACAGAATCAGTAATCACAGGATGGATTAAGATCATAGCATGGCAACAAAATTTAAGATGGTTCCTCCAAAATAAAGAACACAAGTACAGAAAGTAAATATTAAACACCGAAGCTTTTAGTTTATGTAACTAGGGAATTCTAAGTCCTTCCACCAAAAACTGCAGCTCTAGGACAAAAAAGAAAAGGCACCTGGATTTCCTACTCCAGTGATTCGCAACATGGGATCTGGAGAACTACCAGTTATCTATGAGAACATTGCAAGTTGTCTCTGATCTGGGAGCCAATATAATTGCAAGAATTGGCAATATTATGGCAAAATTATGAAATGTTTCAAATTCTTGGTTGGAATCTCAAAAAAATTCTAGAAAGTTCACCCCAAAATTATGAAATTTGGTAATGACACATGATTTCAGCCGTTAAAAAAATTACGGTCTAACTACTTCGTTTTGATGTCTCATGGTCTTCATTGAGAGCCAGTTTGGTGTAGCGGTTAAGGCATCAGCCTAGAAACTGGGAGACCGTCTTAGGTACAAAGCTGATTAAGTCACCTTGAGCCAGTCACTCTCTCCCATCCATAGGAAGGAGGCAATGGCAAATTGATTCTAAAAAAACCTTACCCCCCAAAACTGCGGGGATTTTGAAGGCAGTACCTGAGAACTGGGCACAACTGAACAGAAGTGGGGGGAGGGATTCTTCATTCGGGGGTTCAGGTGTGCCTGGATAACCTTTAAAAGTTTGCAGTGACAATATAAGTAGTGGACTGAAAGAAAAGGGAAAGAGTAGGAAATTATATCTATCCCATCACCCAGAACAAAAAGTGTCTAGGTATAAGAGCATAAGATTTATGAAGGGGAAAAATAGTAAGAAAATGGAAAGAGAAAAACAACTTGCTGGATATTCAGCCCAGAGGTGGGTATTCAGCAGGTTCTGACCAGTTCTGGAGAATCAGTAGCGGAAATTTTAAGTAGTTCAGAGAACCAGCAAATACCACCTCTGACTGTAGATTTTATAGTATCCTTCCCCTGCCATGGCTTCAGAACTGGTAGTAAAAAAATTTTGAATCCCATCACTGATTCAGCCCCTCCCTCCTTTCTTAGTTAAGCCTTCAAAGTGCGATGGCCCATAGTTTTTCCCAAGGCAGGGCCTTTGTGGAGAAGAGGGGAGAGTATACTATCTTGGGGTATTTGATGCTATTGGCTTCTTGCAACTATTCTTAACCCTCCTTTGTATTTGATTGCTTTTAAGCTGTTTAGAATCTCCACATTGGAGTGGTTATTAATTGCAGTCAACCAATAGAGAGAATTCCAAGTAACAATAACATTAATGTTTACATGCTAGCTTACTTACTTATAATCTCACCTTTCAGAGCATAAGCAAAGTTATTTTCAGAAAAGATAGCTAGCCTGAAAAAGAGTATTTTTTTACTTTCTGATTTTGTATTGTTCGAATACAATGGACAGAGCAAAATTACATGTTATAAGAATTGGAGATCAGAGAAAGGCAGACTTTTAGCAGAGGCAGGCAGTTTTTATCCAGCTCTCATTTTCTGAAGTCATATTTAGACACCAAAGCAGAAAAATAACTTATCAGCTAAATCTAACCAAAACTGCTAAGAAATGTAACACACCCAAATATTTGGAGCAAAACTCAATAATGTTCCTTTCTACTGACCACACATTGTTGGACTGTAAAAAGATAATTATTATAACTTGGGTTGGGGTTTTTTGTTGTTGTTATTGAAAAACCTCAGTTGCTCAGGAATATAATCAAAACAGATAATATAAAGTCTGCTCTTTTTCAAGAGACTGCTCTTTTTTTTAAACTCTAAGTGCCGTAATAATTTTGTTCACAAGAGCTTCTGTGTTGCAAAATTCAATTTATTATATTGGGCTTTGAAAAACGAATTTGGAGATATTTTTTATTTAAATGTATCAGCTGCCCAGTTCCAAATGAATGATGAATATTCAATACCTTGAAAGAATGCAATTTTAGTTTTTAATTTGAAGATAAATAACTCAGATCACCAAAGAACATTTTGTAGATATCATCTAAAATGAGACCCCTGATGGATCTCTTCCAGTATTGGAGAGCAAATTTCTATTGTTGTGATACATGCTGGATCTATTGGGTGGTGATTGCTCAATGAACACTTAAACCATTTTCTGATCTATTGATCAGGGAGGTTGAATAACTGGCCCTGTGGTTCAGCCAGAACAATCTGGAACTGACCATACTTAAAACTGTAGAAATGACAGTAGATTTTAGGAACAGCCCACCTATTTTATCACCTCTTACAATAATTAGACAACACAATATCAACAGTGACTTTCATGTTTCTGGTTCTATAATCTCCTAGACTTGAAATGGACACCTAACATTAGAACCATAATTAAAAAGGCACAACAAAGAATATTCTTCTTCCGTCAACTCAGAAAGTTTAGATTGCCCAAGGAGCTGTTCTACAGAGAAATTACTGAGTCTGTCATTTGTACTTCTCTAATAGTCTGGTTTGGCACAGCAAGCAAACAAGAGAGGTACAGACTTCAATGGATAGTTAGGATTGCAGAAAAAAACATTTGCAACCAGGCTGTCTTCCACTGAGGAGTACTGAGGAGTACTGCATGGGCCAGAAAGAAGACTGAGAAAATATCTACAGACCCCTCATATCCTGGACATAAATTGCTTCAACTTCTCCTCTCATAACACTGCCATAGGACACTGCATGCCAAAACACAGAGACAATTCCGCCCCCCATACCATCACTCTGCTAAAGCCCAAATTCCCACAGCAGTTTTATGCTTAAGGATATTTATCCATGTAATAGAGCTGTATTGCAGTTATCCTTCTCATTTTTCCTATTACTTACTCCTATTTGTATCTTATGATTTATTTATCCCTTTGTTCTTTGTGTGTACCCTGAGACCTAATGCACCGGAGATAAATTCCAAGTGTCCAATCACACTTGGCCAATAAAAGAATATTCTAATATTCTAATTTTACTGGGCAATACAAAAGCTAGTTTCTCCAAAATGGCTGGCTTTCTTTTATCTCTGGTATCTTTTAAAACTTTGAAACCATTGCTCAAGGAAATAAAAGCCTACCTAATAAAACCTAAAGGGAAGACAAAAATTCTCTTTCAAACTATTCCCTTTGCAGCGAATTCTGTAAATGTTCTGCAAGGACCCATTCAAGCAAGTAATCTGTAATTTGTTTAATTAGGTTGCCTTTACTGATTTTATTAGGAATTCTGTGTATTTGATTGTTTTCCCTTGTTGTTCTTCCTGTTTTCTTCCAAAAAGCTGCTTTTTATATCTAGAGATCTAATTGTTGGTTTTAAGGGTAGCTTTGCAGTGAAACATTTCTTATGTGCAAGATTATAAAGTTGCACAGGTATTCATTGTGTTCTCAGGATTTTTGTAAGTTTCTGCCTGATGTCTGGGCAAAGTCTGCTTATTTATGTCTTTTTCTCTCAGAGTTTAAATAGAAGAAGTGTGCTTGTCAGAGGGAACTGCTTAGAAAAATGGGACCATCACTAGGAAAAATTCTTTTCTTTCCCAAATATGTATATTAGAGAACAAAGATAAGATCCGTCATGTTTTCTAGCAGGTTGCCAACTTACTTGACTCTCTAAAGGGCACTACTGAGCTATAACAGAATATGGGGGCTCAATATAAGAGAGCGGGAGGAAGAGAGTAAGATTATAACCATATCTGCTGCTCATAAGCAATTTGTTTATATTAAATTTCCATAAATTATAATAGTTTTCATCCCTTAGAGCTTCTTCCTTTTTTCAGTGGAGATAATCAGGCTTTGGACCTTCTGCATGAAAAACACTTTTTACATGTTGCATTCATCCTTTTTATGATAAATAAGTGGGAACCAACCGAGTAGGTATCATTCTGGTCAGAAGTAACTACTCAATCTTTTAAGATACACTTCTCCAAATGAAGATTAGCTTCCTAAAAAAAATTCATTATTACTTAAATATTTATCATTATTGAAGTATGTTGCTGTCCTTATGATATAATATATATAATATGTATGTATAATAATTTGTAATAATATAATATGATAAACTAAACTCAGCATGTGGTCCTCAATGGAACTACATCTACATGGAGGGAAGCATGCAGTGGAGTACCTTAGAGTTCTTCAACACCTTCTGAAATGACCCCAGGTAAGGGGATTGATAGGGCACTAATCACATTTGCAGATGAAAGTAAGCTGAAGGGAAGTGCTAACACTTTGGAAGATTCAGAAGGAGACTTGAGCATTGGGCTCTATCCAACAAGATGTAGTTCAGTGGTGAAAAAAGTAAGGTCTTGTACTTAAGCAGGAAAAACCAAATACACAGGTACAGTAGTACCTGACTCAATAGTAGCACCTGTAAGAGGGATCTAAGTGTCATAATGGACTACTGCTTAAGTATGAGCCAGCAGTGTGCTGCAGCTGCCACAAAAGCCAATGCAGTCTTAGGCTGTATCAGCAGGGGGACAGCATCAAGATCATGAGAAGTGATAGTATTGCTTTATATTGCACGAGTAATGCCACACTTGGGTTACTGTGTTCAGTTCTGGGCACCATGACACAAAAAAGATGCTAAGGCCCTAGAAAGTGCAGAGAAGAGCAACAAAGATGATAAGGGATATGGAGGCTAAACTGTATGTTGAATGGTTAAGGGAACTAGGTATGTTTAGCCTAACAAACAACAGCTTAGGGGTGATATAATAGCCATCTTCCAATACTTGAAAGGCTATCATGGATAAAAGGGGATTGATTTGTTCTTTAAAACACAAGGCAGGACAACAGTAGATGAAAACTCGTCAGAGGGTGATCCAATTTAAAACTAAGGAGAAATGTCCTGGCAATAAGAACAATTAGTTAATGGATCAGCTTACCTCCCAGAGTTGTGCGTGCTCCCTTGCTGAAGGTTTTCAAGAAAAGATTAAACAATCATTTGTCTAGGATAGAATGAGGAAGGAATTCTGCCTTGGGCAGAGGGTTGGACTAGAACAGGGGTGTCAAACTCGATTTCACTGAGGGACGCATCAGATTTGAGAGGGCCAGGGTGGGTATGGTCAGCTCAATGTCATTCATGTAGGAACGCCTGTGGTGGTCCGAGCACTTTGCCAGTGGAAAAGGAACTCAGGTGGCCCTCCCGAGCTCCATTTTTGCTGGCAGAGGCACCACAGGCCAGTCCTTTGCTGTTTGCAGAGCAACCCCGCAGGCCAGATCTAAGCATCCCATGGGCCGGATCCTGCCCCTGGGCCTTGAGTTTGACACCCCTGGACTAGAAAATCCTTGAGGTTCCTTGCAGCCCTACAATCCTATTATCCTGTGTAAGAATTAAAAAAAAAACTGGGAGAATTCAATTGGCCATGACAAGACCCACTCCTAAATCGAAGGGAATTGATCAATGTCTCCTGCTAGAGGAATATGCTATTAATATAAAGGAAGGCAGTAAAACCTGCTCTGAAAAAGACTTTCTGTGATACTGGGAATTATAGACCAACCACAACTATTTCGTTTTGATTTGTATTTCAAACATTTTAACCTATTTTGATCACATTAAGCAGCTTACACTCCAATAAAATAAATACAATATCATAACATAGACAACATCAACAAAATCATACTTTGTAAGTTCTCTAATTAATATAAATCCATTTATCACAGAATTCAGTGCACAACATTCAGTGTGTCAACTATACATTTCAGGTATATCTTTATCTTACTTCACCCTCTTAAAGATGCTTTGAAAAGCAGGTTTCTAAAAATAAAAAGTGAGGACACAGGTATTATTTACAGAATGTAAGGGGGAGCATCTGAATAAAATGCTTAACCTTAAATCCTTTCCTGCCACACCTCAAGGTGTGTGGAGACTCTTAGTAAACATCTTCGATAGGAATTCCTTCAATGGGCAGATAAAGTGGTTTTGGAGATAACTAGGCCCAAAGCCACGTGGGGCTTTATATGTCATTACCGCTACCTTGAACTGCACTCAGAAACCAACAGGCAACCAAAACAGATCTTGTTATATGATGCTGTCATGTAGTCACAATTAGTACTTGGATAGCTGCATTCTGCATTAATGTAACCGAATGATTTTAAAGCACAGTCTCATCTAAAGCACATTAAAGCAGTTTGAACACAAGGTGACAAAATCATTAATTATTGTTGCCAGTGCCTTCTAAGAACAGTCACATTAGGGACACTAGTTGTAGTTGGGCAAAAACTCTCCCAGCCACAGCTTCTATCTGTTTTCCTGAAGGAGTGGAAAATTCCAGGAGAATCCCTAAATTCTTCATCAAGTCTTTCTGGAAGAGGATAACCTCATTAAGAATTAAATTTGATATTATCCTGCACTCAGGTTATTCTACCTCGGTAGGGTTGAGTCTCAAATCTGCTTTATCCCATCCAGACCCTACAGCTTCTAGACATTGGATCGAGATTTTCACCACATCTTTACACTGGACTAGAGCAGAGAGGTAGACTGACTATTGCCAGGTTACTAGTTAAATTCTACTTGCTTAATGTATAAGTTAAATTAAATAGAGAGGGTTGATTCCTGTGATTCTCTTTCTGGAGTGCCCTAAGTTTTAACTCAGGAAAGAATAGAATCACCATAAAAGAGTGCCTTAGATCCTTCACCCTTGCAAATAAAAGATACAATAATAATAAAAGGTTGCATTCCCCCATCCACAACCCACCATAGGTCATCAGTAAGATGAACCATTACAGTTTCTGTCACATGTCTGATCCTGAACTTTGCCTGAAAAGGGGCCAGATAATCTGTTTTCTCCAGACTTCTTTTGTTGTCGTTCAAACATCTTTTTCCTTAAAAAAGGAAAATGTCTATGGAGATTCTCAGTCTCCCAGGTTATGGTTGTCCCAAAGATGCTTTTTTTTCAAGAGGCAACTGGACTTTTTTGTTTTTCTTTGAAGACGTTTCACTTCGCATCCAAGAAGCTTCTTCAGCTCTGGCTGGATGGTGGAGAATGGATTTATATTCCTTGCAGACAGATGGTCGTTTGCATTCTTTTAGCGGATCATTAAGGTCACCTGGAGATTTATCTGTGTCATCAGGATCGCCTGAGTGGTACTGGTATGGAGCCTTCTTGGAACTGTTGAAAGGATTATGTTGTAGATTGGAGATAGATGATGTTGTGTCCCTCCCCCTCTGTTGAGAGAGGGCTATTCAACTTTGACATAGATGGCCTCTTTAACTCCTCTTTCAAATGTTTGGTGACCCTGATGACACAGATAAATCTCCAGGTGACCTTAACAACCCACTAAAATAATGCCAATGACCAGCTGTCTGCAAGGAATATAAATCCTTCCATTCCCCTCCATCCAGTAAGAGCTGAAGAAGCTTCTTGGATGAGAAGCAAAACATCTTCAAAGAAAAACCAGAAAGTCCAGTTGCCTCTTGAAAAATAAAGTATCTTTTGGTTAAAAAAGGAAAGCTTGAGAGTAAACAATAGTTGTCTGGTGTAGGTGAGTCCATAGCCACTCCTTTAAAATCAAGATGTCCCGGTCACCATTTTAAAGATTTAAGCACTTTTCCCTTCCCACAACAAGGCATTCCCATTGGCCCAGACCTACCCACTTGTCCCTTCTTTGACAATCAGTGGCAGTTAGGAAGGACAGGAGTCTAGCTTATTGTTGTCAAAGTTAATCTCACCAAGGGTTCTGTTTATTTCCTCAGGGATAACACACTGAAATCTTAGATAATGTATTCACATGCTATATCCACAATGTGCTGAGCTAATATCTCACAGTACCCTGTTAGCAGTTTTTCTGCCCTATCCTTCTTAAAAGAGTCTGAGTCATTTCAAAAAAGGCTGTCATATAGCTCTCAGCAGATACAATAAGGTCAAAGATGTAATTCTGCTTTGCTGGCCATGTTGGTATAGTATTGGCATGGTGTGCTGTTGTATGATGTGGTAATGGTATGGTACGGTATGGTACAGTAAGGTCTGATATGTGGGCTCTTAAATGCATCCAATGAGATTTGCTTCTCCTTCTCCACCAGCATAGTTTCATTTCTGGGTAACAGATAAAGTGATAAGTATATTAGATGTATCTGAATGATATTGATTTTCCTGTATCAAGTGGATGATTTATGTTGGAGGATAGTCCTGCTGGTTCTATTGAATCTCATGATGGTTTTCAATATCAGAATCTATAGTATCTTTCTGGACTTTCTGGCAAGATGAAGCCCTGGAGATTCTAATTTAGAGTGTTTTTGATCCAGTCCATTGAATTGTTTTAAAAAATGATAGGAGACCATTGCTCAGCATGTAGACTGCTGCAGCGTGAGTGGGAATGCAGTCATGCACATAAAGAGTATAGAGTAAGGGACTCAACACACTACCTGTGGCATACCAGTGTCAAGAATAAGGGCTGAAGAGGTATGTTTACCTAATTTGACATTCTGTGAGCAGCCAGACAGGAAATCCATAATCCAAAGGCAAATTGAATAAGAAAGTCCAATTAAAGTGATGTTAGTAGCTTCTGCCACTCCTAAATTTCTAAGAAACTATTTCCTTTACTGTAACACTGCCCAGTGGCTGTAACTCTCAGGAAATGGCCTCTTGAAAATGCCTTCTGCTGTCACATTTCATCTGCTTAACATACATTTCTGTCCCCATCGCTGCTCCCAGGCAACAGAACACAATCCCACACGCTCTCAATATTTTGGAAAACTCAAAATATGCCTCACTTACTGAAGACAAATGTATGGTCCCTTTCACTCAATGGATTAAAGTCTTGATTGCATATGCTATCTGTGAGTGAATTGTCTATAGATCTAGACTTTGTATGGACAAATATAAAGAAATATGGAACTCATTTGTACAAAATAAAGAAGGTTGAAAAAAGAAAAAACATAATAGCCATAAAATGTACATAAAATGGTTACAGGAGCTGGGCATGGCTGGTCTAGTGAAGAGAAGGACCAGAGGAGACAGGAAAGCAGTCTTCCAGTATTTGAGGGGCTGCCACAGAGAGAAAGGGATCAAACTATTTTCTAAAGCACCCAAAGGCCAGACAAGGAATAATGGATGGAAACTGAACAAGGAGAGATTTAACCTGGAAATAAGGAGAAACTTTCTGACAATGAGAACAATCAACCAATGAAACAACTTGACCTCAGATGTTGTGAAAGCTTCATCACTGGAAGCTTTCAAGAAGAGACTGGACTGCCATTTGTCAGAAATGGTGTAGGATCTCCTGTTTAGGTGGGACTAGATGACCTACAATGTTCCTTCCAACTCTGATTATCTGTTATCTGCTATCTGTACTAGAAGTATAAATGTACTTGAATGTACTGCATCAGATAATTATAGATAAAATTATAATTGCTGCTAAAACAAAACATTGCATTTTTGTTGTATTTTTCACTTTGTCTCTTTGGCAAAAATCCATTTTGATCAGGATGAATAAAATTATTTAGATATTTTTTAAGTTTTTCTGCCAATATTGAAGCAAAGATTTTATAATCAGCATTTAGTAGAGAAATAGATCTAAAGTTCTTAATTTGTAATGGATCAGCCTCCTCTTTTGGAATAAGTGTAATATAGGCTTCTGACCATGATTTAGGTATCTTCTTCTTTAACATAACTTCATTCATAACTTCTAGCAATGGAAGATTCAATGATTCTTGTAATGTTTTGTAAAATTCTGCCGGAAGTCCATCTGGGCCTGGTGCCTTTCCATTATTTTGCTTCTTGAGTGCTTCAGTTAACTCCATCATAGTTATATTGCTTTCTAACATTGTTTCAATCTCTTTAGGTATCTGAGGTAAGTTAGCATTCTGTAAGTACTGTTTAACTCTTTCCTCATCAATATTCTCTTGCATATATAGTTTCCCATAGAAGTCTCAAATGATTTCCTTCTTCTCTTTACTACCATAGCAAACTTGACCTTGATCATCTGTTAATTGCAATATTTTCCTTGATTCTTTCTCCTTTCTCAATTTGTATGCTAACCATCTACCTGGTTTGTTTGCATCTTCAGAGTAGTTCTGTTTAGCACCTCTAATTTTCTGTGTTAATTCTTCTTTTTCTATTTGACCCATTTTATGTTTAACTATATCCATTTTTAGCTTGATGTCCTTTTTCTGTGGCATTTTCTGTAACTCTTTTTCAAGTCTTTTATACTCATCCTCTAAGGCCTTAGAGGCTAATCTTTTCATAGTATTCCTTTTCCTTGTATAGTCTATTATCATCCTCTAACATATGCCTTCATTGCATCCCATACCTTCTGAATTGATGTATCTTCTTTTTTGTTTTCTCTAAAGAAAAAAGCCAATTCTTTCTCCATCTATTGTGTGAAGTCTTTTTCCTTTAAAATAGTATTATTTAACATCCATCTAGGTCTTCTTTTTTGTCCTTTCCATTTAATTGTCATTAGATTGTGATCTGCCCAAGTACTTGTTTCAATATTTATTTCTTGAATATTAGTTATTAATTCTGTTGACATCCATATCATATCTATTCTGGACCATGATAAGTGTCTATTTGAATAGAAGGTATATTGTTTAGCTTTGGCATTTCTTTCTCTCCATGTATCTTTTAAGTTTATTTCATCTACCATTTAAAAAAAAAAGATTTAGGGAGAGTCTTTCTGTTTTGTTTTATTGTTTTCTGTCCTGTATAGTCCAGTTTGTTGTCTACAATTCCATTAAAATCTCCCATCATAACTATATTAGCATAGTCCAGTTCAATTATTTTCATATGTAATTTTTTGTAGAATTCTTCTTGTTTGTCATTCGGGGCATAGATTGCAATCAGGAGTGTTTTCGTATTATTATCCATTATTTCCACCATTAATATTCTTCCGTCATCATCGGTATAAATCAATTTTGCTGGGATGGTCTCTTTAATATATAAAACCACTCCTCTTTTCTTACTTTGTGTCAAGAAAGTAAATATTTTCCCTAATTTTGGCTGTATCAACAATTGTTCATATTGTTTTTTAATATGTACTTCTTGCAGACAAATTATATCAAATTTTAATTTCTCTAATTTATGAAAGGTTTTCCTTCTTTTAACGGCTGAGTTAAGTCCATTTATATTAATTGTAATCAGTTTTTTCTCTTCCATGGTTATATTCTGTAGTTAGGTTTAGCAGCTCTCGTAGATCTTGGTTCACGTTGTTCTTTGGCTTCCACCTTTCCACCTACTGCACCTTCTTCTTTTTCAATCGCCATTTGGCAGTCCTCTTGGAATTCAATTCGTGAAATTTCTTTTTCTGCCTCTTCCTCTTTCCCTCTGAAAAATTCTGTATAAAATGATTCAGTTTTCTCAATTGAATCAATTCTGTATCTCTGTTCTTGCCATGTATAAACCTTCTGGAATCAGCCCTCTATAATTCACCTCTTTTTTAAGTAGCAATTTGGTCAAGAATCAGTATTCTCTTCTCATCTCTCTCACTCTCCTGGATACTTGTTTCAAAACCACAATCTCCTTATCTTTATATTTCAATGTTTTCTCTCTTGCCACTTGCAATATTTGTGTTTTAATGGCTTTCTTTGTAAATCTGATGTGAACTTCTCTTGGTAGGCTATTTCTCATTGCGTATCTTGTGAAGACTCGATAGACCTCATCTATTCCATCCATCATCTTCTCTTGAGTTATTTCCAAAGCTTCAGCCAGTATTTCTATCATTATCTCAGCTAAGTTTGTCCTTTTTCTTCCTCTACGTTTTGGAATCTAAGATAGAATTCTGATCTATCCTTCTCCCATCTCAACATACCACTTTTATCCTGTTCAACCACCGTTAATCTATTATCAATATCTCCAATCTTCCTGTCTCTTTGTTTATCTTCTTCTTCAATTTTTTTGGAATCTCTCATCATACTTCAACATCATTTGTTGGATGTTCTCCACTCTTTCATCTGTTTTCCCTGTTCTTTGTTCAATGTTCTCTGTTCTTTGTTCAATGTTCTCTGTTCTTTGTTCAATGTCCTCTATTCTCTTTTCAATATTCTGTGATCTTGCTTGAATATTTTGAATTCCTTGCATAATCATCTGCAGAGTCACTTTTTCTTGTTCTTTTTCTTGCTTTAACATTGTCTGTATTGAACGTTGTCCTCCAGATGGTGGAGAGGAGGAAGTAGAAGTTGAAGAACCAGGAGCTGTTAGTTTCCTACTCATTTTAAGCAATTCAAAATCTTCAGGTTCTTCTAAACCTTAATCCAATTGTGAAATAACCAATTGTAGTTCGAAGTAAAAATAGTAGAAAAAAGAAGCCAAATAGTAATGATAAAAAAAGAGGACAAAATTTCTTCAGGTTCTTGTATACCTTAATCCAATTGGTGGTTAGATGCAGAAAAAGGCTTGAAAAAAAAAAGGAAAGGAAAGGAAAAGTTCTTCAAGTTCTTCAACGCCTTAATCCAATTGAGAGGTCTCAAATAGAAAAGAGTACATGAAAATAAACCAGAAAGGTAGATGAAAAAACAAAAATACCAGGAAAGGAGAAAAAAAGGCTAAAAAAAAAAAAAAGAGGAAACATTAATACTAAAGCTTTCCCTTTAAGATAAAAAGCAAGCATAGAGATTGGACTTCCAAAGAAAAAAAAGAAAAACAAAGACAAGCTCCAACAAAGCCAAAGATCCAAATAGCTATTGCAAAAAAAGTCACTACTTTAAAACCAATAAATAAACATTCCGCTGTTACTGGGGTTTAGTTGTTAGACCACTTTAGTACTTACTATGAACGTTAATCTGTATTTTTTATTTGTTATATTGCATTTTTTTAAAAAAAATGTTTTTAGTTATGTTAAGCACTTACGGGAGAAGAAAGGCGGGGTAGAAATCAAATAAAAATGAAGAAAGGGACTTAGCTGAGCCTGTGGGAGGACCAGAATATCAGCAATATTCTGGGAGTCCACAAACTTGATAAAATATTACGGTAATGGACAAATAACTTTCTAGCTGTTTTCTCAAAATACAAAACCAGGGAGAAAGCAAGCTGATGGACCTGCTGGAAATAACTGGTAGATGCCCTTATTCTGTGTTTCTGTGTGTAATATGAAGATGGAGCTATGGGCTGTCTTTTTAGTGACAGAAAAAAGAAATGGGTCCCACAAGGTTTCTCTTTGGGAGGGAAAAGTGAATTCTAATTACTGGAAAGAAAGGCTGCAATTTGTATGCTTAAATTCTGGATTTAATTATTAACATCCAACCAGTACAAAAATTCTACCTCTGATGTCTCATGGTAGGGCTGCTGAGTGGGTGGTGTTAAGACTCAGAATACATTAATCAAGGTCCTTTTTTCATCTTTCAAGCAGGAAAGTAAATCTTAACGTGTTATTAAAAGCATTTACCTAGTGATCACATCAACAACTGACACCTTTCTGTGAGATCTGTAACTTTACATGTAATAAACCAGAAAAGGTTGCTGAGATTAGAGATTAAATTGGAGGTAGTAAGTAGGGCAGAGGGATTATGATCTCATGTTACAGATTTAGCTCTCGCAAGCTAAATCTTGGTGAGGGCAGACTTACTTCCTGCTTTTCCTAACTTGGGATGAAATTTCAGGTTTAGTAGCCAGAATAGCAAAATATTCAGTTGTTCAGCATGACATGGCTAAATAATCAGTATGGATAATGCTGAATTAAACTGAAGTTTGTAGGTTACTTTATAAAGACAGAAAGCTGAATCCACAGATGCGGCACTTTTTGATAACAGCGTATCATGCAGTACAATGATAATGTATGTGCCTAAATTGGTTTCAGGCTTCAATTGGACATGTTCTCACAAGTTAGAGTTGCGAGATCTGGCAGCCTAATCCTACAAATTATGAATGATCCTAGTTCACTCTTCACAGGATTTTCAATAAGATTTGGTACTGTGATGACCTGGAGCATGGCACAGAGGCAACACAGCCACCTGAGAGTTCACACTCCCTTTTAATGCTCCAAATTTCCCTTCAAACTCTCCCACGTTCTTGACAAGTCCCAGAGTAAAGCGCGCTCACACACATGCATGGCAGCTTCTGGCTGCACTCAGTCCAGCAAAACAAAAAAATACCAGGGGAGACCACGAAACAAGGAACAAACAAGGAGCCCCTGAAGTCAGGAAGAAGATAATGAGTTGACGAAGTCGGGAAGAAGGCACTGAATTCCCAAGTAAGGATACAAGCAGTCCTGCAAACTCCAAATGTCTGTACCGACACACCAAACTCCAATAATTTGGCGTTTGTTCCCGACAAATGCCCCTCCCCTCAGTGTCTCCTTAAGTCTCAGTCCCCAGGTGTGCCTTGTGAAGAGGGGCGGGGTGCTCTCCTCCTGAGTTGTTGGGTCAGCCTGCACTGTTCCCATCTTCTCTCCATTCTCCATGCTCAAGGATCAGGAGGGGGTGGTCCTTGCTCATCGCCCAAGCTCTGTCTTTTATGTTCACTGCTTAGTCTCTCTTGGTCATCCTGCCCTGTTCCTCCCTGCCTATAAGCCGTCCCAATCCTGAAAGGCCCTGGCCTGCCTCGGCCCGCTCCTCCTCACATTCCTCCGAAGCCAACAAAGCTACCCCTCAATCTCCATAGGATGCAGTTCCAGCTTGTCTTCCTCCACAGATTCAGGTTCTGATAGGGGGCATGACGGGTACTGTGAAAACGCATGCGGACTGCTTGTACTTTTGTGTATGGTGACCCATCGCCTCATTTCAACTGGTTACATTTTTAAAAGGCATTTTATGTTTTTCTTTGCTGTAGTTGGATAAAACTGCGATCCTTTCTATGACAAAAGAAGGCTATATGGACAAACAATCATCTCTTAGCAGCTTGAGACAATTATTTACAACTACTTGGTTATCAAATCAGACCTGTCATTTCAGTAGATGTATAAATCATCAAATGAAGGACCGTCCCATTAATATTTACTAACGGTCAACAAAATATATACCACTTCAAAAAATGCAAAAAGGAGGGGCGGGCAAAAAGAAGACAAGAAATTTCTGGAGCATATGATGGTTTCTATAGTTTTATATTAACTGTCATCCTTATCTAAAAGTTTTTCATGTGCTGTGTTATTCTATCCTCTTTGTAACTGAGGTATGAGAGACAGCCAGCTAAGATTACCAAACATATATGTTACCTCAAATACATGTCAAAACTGACAGCACTTTTCAGATTGAATAACATCCAGTTTGAAGAGGCCAGAGTTCATCTTTAGCAAAACAAAGCAAAACTAGAGAGAAGGGAAAGAACTAGAAAAAGAGATGTATCACTTTTTTTTCAGTGTGTGGTGATCTCCTATTGCAGCCTTCTCTAACCTAATAGTCTTCTGATGTGATGCATTAAAAACTCCGTCCTTGTCAGTAGTCTATACATTGGCTTACAGTTAGAAACCAAGACATCTACTTTGTACATCTTGTCTGCCCCACAGAGATGAGAATTATAGCTTCTCCAAATTTCAAAAAGAAATCTCTGAATAATATGCCTGTTGGTTGCTCAATACAGCTGAATTCTTGACTCTTCAGTTATAGAATCTTATTTCCTTTAATAATTTGAAATAAGTGGTGGCGGGGAGGAGGTTCTTCTTATAAAGGATCTTATTTTGTATGCATCTTATTTCTATGTCCACCTAGACATTTTTATTTAATTATTTTGATTTGTCAATTGCTTGCAAGATAATAGGTATAAGTATATACATAGTTATGAATACAGTACATATGAAATGAGTACATATAAGAAAAATAAGAAACAATAAGACAGGGACAGTAGGCAAGTGGTGCGCTTATGCACACCCCCTACAGACCTCTTAGGAAAAAGGTGAGGTCAATAGTAGACAGTCTAAGGTTAAAGTTTTTGGGGTTTGGGGAAGAAACTACAGAGTCAGGTAGAGTATTCCAGACATTGACCACTCTGTTGCTGAAGTCCTATTTCCTGCAATCAAGCTTGGTGCAGTTAACCTTGAGTTTGTATCTATTGTGTGCTCTTGTGTTGTTATGGTTGGAGCCGAAATATTCATTGACAGGTAAGTCATTGCAATGTATGATTTTATATACATACTTAGATCAGACTGAAGGTGACGTAATTCAAGGTTTTCTAGGTCTATAATTTCAAGTCTGGTGGCATAAGGTATTCTACAACGAGTAGAGGAGTGGAGAACTCTTCTTGTGAAATATTTCTGGACTTTGTCAACTGTGCTAATATCAGATACATAATGTGGGTTCCAGACTGATGAGCTGTATTTAAACAGAAGAATGTCCCATTTTGATGGAGAGGAGGAAACATACTATATGTATCATTTCAATCTCATGCCAATCTGTAGTAAATGACATCTGCCTTAAAAATGACAATATATTGCATTAGCTTCAAGATAATGAAAAAGATACCCTTACTTACTCAAGAACAGTGTTTTTGACAGTCAGCCCTGAAATAATAAAAATGGCCCATAAAGAAGGCAGTGGGATAATTACATTCAAAGATGGAGCTATGGAGCTGTTTTTAAATGGAGCCAGATTCTACATTCCCTTTTCTATTTCTAATCCCACATGCTTAGATACTGTGACACTGAATCCAATGTTTCTCAACCATGACAAATTTAGGATGTGTTGACTTCAAGTCCCATAATTCATCAGCAAGCTTGATGTTTCTTTCCAGATCTCTGAAGTATGCCTGGATTGCAAAGCAGCATCCAAAGTACCAAAGACTGCTAAACTCTCTGCATTTGTCAAATACCATAAAAATCAACTCCAGGCATTGCTAACTTATATGTACATGCTGTGTAACAATTTATTTTGAATGAGCAGAGATAACAGGAAAGCAATGATCTAGACCAATTTATATGAAAGGGTAGTTCATCCCCAGCTGATCTGAAAAGCAATACCCACAGTAAATTACCGATGCATGTGCAACTGTTTATTCATAAATAAACTGAATTCAATGGAAATATCCGTCTAAATGCTTGTTTTCACACTCAACAATGCAATTCTATACCTGTCTATTCAAAGTGAGACACATTTAATGCATCTTTCCTTAATCTCTAGATGTTTCCTTACAACTTGTCACTGTAGATTAATAGTTGCTGGTTGTGGACAATGGTCATTGTGGTTCATCATGTAAAGGATACTAGGATGGGAAGTTAATTGAATGGGACTTACCTGTGTGTAGTAAATATGTATAATAAATAAGAGGGGGAGAGATAGTACAGCTCAAAGAGCTTTGGTATGCATGGAAAAGAGAACATATATAAAGTACTGAGATGTAGAAACTAGTTAGAAATTCTCTAGATGTATTAATTTCTCTGCTTGTAAATCAGTATAAATTGATCTGATTTGATAGAATGATACTACTACCTTATAGAATAAGAATGCCACTGACGGAGAGTGCTGCAGAATAGTATGCATTCAGTCAAAAAAGACCAGCAAATGGAGTTGCTTCTAATGGCAGGGGCATCCAGTTAAAGAATTCATGGAGAACCAGGAAGTACCGAAGTTCCTTCTTGAGGTGTTCCTTGATACAGAAGCCAATATGTGCTATAAGAACATCTATTGACTTTACTGAGCTAATTACACCGTGGAACACGGTGCAAGCTTATAGTGTGGCCTCAAGGGTCTTCTTCTCTTCTCACATATTTCTGTTAAATTAGGCCTTGGAGGTTTAGGGGTGGTGGAATGATGTGGAAATCAACAAGGAGTTATTTTTACCTGGACATATTATTGCTTGTACAGAAGGAGAACACTGAACAACTTCTGGATTGGTTTAGTTTCAGTGATCTGTACATTCCATTAATGGATTTTATATGTGCAGAAACCTAAGCATAATTACAGCAATTTGAAAATCAGTAAAGTTCATATTTAGGACATTGTTTACAGGAATGTCAACTGGATGATAACTGACTGCTATACAATTCACATTTCTAAATAAATATGCATAGGTTTGAATAACTTTTAATTGGCACACTGTGATATTTTATGTGACTTAGAAATCCTATAATCATATAGCCAGTGAACTGAGTAAGGCCATTAAATTCCAGTGAAGTTGTCTTTGAATAAACAGCACAATACTGTATTTACTATGTCACTGTATTTTTCACTTCATTTTAAGCTGTGGCTGAATCATCTAATACTGAAGTAAACTAAATAAATTTTCTTACACCACTGAAAACAAGAGGTGAACCTTAATGCTTTTTGCTAGTTAAGATCCACTTTCTGCATCAAGAAGTTTGTGTAATGTGTTCAGAAGACTCACTGAATTCAGTCAAAACCTCACCATAGGAACTGATGCTTTTCAGAAAATGGAAAAAACTAATCCATTTGCCTTTAAAGGTCTGGGAAGGTAATATAAGAACTGTGGTGGTGCAGTGGTTAAAATGCAATATTGCACACTAAATTCTACCTACTGCCAGGAGTTCGATCCTGGCCGGATCAAGGTTGACTCAGCCTTCCATCCTCCCAAGGTCAGTAAAATGAAGACCCAGATAGTTGGGGGCACTATACTGATTCTGTGAACTGCTTAGAGAGGGCTGTAAAGCGCCATGAAGTGGTATTTAAATCTAAGTGCTATTGCTAAAGTCAAATATGTATTATTTAATGGCTTTCATATCTGATGTTCAAGAATCCAGTCTCACTTGCAATTTAAAGGACTATAAAAACATAATACTCAGTATCAAATTCTTACACTCATATGTGTCAGTGAAACTTTGGTTTTAAACAACCAACCGAAATCCCAAACATAACTAAAATAGCATACAGATCTACAGAGAAAAATCTTATTTCCTTACAGTTTATGTTAAGAAAATAAAGATAGCAGAGATGTTGCAGAGATGGACTTCAGGGAGGTGTTTGGCCAATATTAAAGCAGATGCCAAAAACAAGCCCCTCCTTGCCCGAAATACCAAAGTATTAAGCTACTTTTTCCATCGTTGTGTGCATTTAAAAGTAGTAAAGACAGGTGAGTCATCCAAGCAATGGCTGGGTGATGCTATATTACCTACTGCATTTTATTTATTAATCAAATTTAGAAACTGCCCATCTCCCTCACAGAGAGACATTGCACAGCGTACAAATAAAATATCAAAAATAAACTGTATATAAAATTTTAAAAGAGGCAAAGATAATTAAACTTCAAGTCTAAAAATTAATTAAAAGAGGGGGACTTTTGAGTGCTACAAGTCCCACACCTATGTACTCCTCTGTGAGCCCCAAGCAGGATAGCAGAGCTAGGTTGTCCCAAAGGTGGTTTTAAAAAGGCAACTGGTCTTTCTTGATTCTTTTTGCAAGAAAAATCCCAGAAAATCCAGGTGCCTTTTTAAAAGCACTTTGGGGGCAACCATGACCTGGATGACTGGAAACCTCAACAGACACAGAGCCAGGTCCTTAGACAATTCTCAAAGGCCAGGAGAGTGGGGGCCTATCTCATTTCTGGGGGCAAAATGTTCCAAGGGTAAGGGGTAACAACTGAGAAGGTTCTCTTCCTGCACCTTGATAATTGGAATTCTTTAATGGGAATCCACTCCCAGTGGGCTGGGCTAATGTAAATGGTTTGAAGACAATTCAGTACTTCACTTGGCTTCTTATCATATGATTTTAAAGGTCATAAAGAACATCTTGAATTAGATTCAGAACTGGCACCCAATGGCAGTATAACCATAGAGCCTCAGTGGCACAGTAGTTAAAGTGAAGTACTGCAAGCTACTTCTGCTGCAGCCAGCTGCCTGCAATTTGGCAGATCAAATCCCACCAGGCTCAAGGTTGACTCAGCCTTCCATCCTTCCAAGGTGGGTAAAATGAGGAGCCAAATTGTTGGGGGCAATAGGCTGACTCTGCATCAAGTCATTGTCAATTCTTAGCAACCACATATTCTCTCCATTATGATCCGTCCCTAACCTGATCTTTGTCTCCCAACAGCACACGCACACACACCATCACCACTGTAACCTGGTCTGTCCATCTTCTTGCCAGTTGTCCCTTTCTTCTCTTTCTGTCCACCTCCACCTTTCCCAGTGTTAGAGCTTTCTAGAGAGCAAGGTCTTCACATAATGTGTTGGAAGTAGGATAATTACTAGTTGTAAAATGGCCTCTGTCAAGCCAGTGACAGTTCTTTCTGGTTGAGTGACAAGGGCAGAAAAGAAGCCGCCTAGGTGATATTATGTGCAGCTATGGGAGCCCCTCAATCAGAGCAGCTTGAAATAACTAAGATGTATTAGTATTAAGCAAATGCATTAATAAGGTAGTTCCATCACACTGTGTTTTTTGGGGGCAAAACCTGCAAAATTCTAGACGGTAGCAACACAGAGGTACAACCCTCAGGATTCTTTGCTGCCATCTAGTGGTCGTCTGGGTTTTAGAGGCCTAGATTTCTTAGCCCTAACACATGCTTCGCGAAACCCGCCATTCCATAAATGCCAGTGGGCGAACAGGGACACAGAAATGACTCCACACAGCCTCTCTGCGCATGCGGATCACTGCGCAGCCAAGCACGCCAGCTCGGTGGAATTAAGGCCCCAGGACCGGAGGGAGAGCAGTGGAGATTGACGGCCAGAGCGGCAACGCCGGCCTTTTGCCTCCTTCTCGCCAAACGGCTGCTCCGTTTAAAGGCGTCAGTTCCGATTCCTGGTGGGCAGCCTAAAGGAGGGAAGGATGGTAAAAGGGGACAACGAAGTCGCGCCCGACCCCGAATTTCCTGAACAGTTCCGCTCCTACTCGGAGAACGAAAAACACTGGCAAGCGCGGCGCGCCTTCATCCTGCGCAATAGCCCGCTGGAGGGCGGGGAGGCTCCCACTCCGCTACGTCTGGACCAGCTGCTCTCCCTCTCCATGGTTTGGGCCAATCATCTCTTCCTGGGATGCAGGTACCGCCTCCTCGTCCCTTCGCTCGCACGGCCTCCAGAATGTTTTGGGCCGTACAGCTGGGTCCGGCTGGGAAGGATAGAAGTTGTCATCCGATGCTGCACCAGGGAAACGCTAGAGCGGGGGAACGCAGTGGCGAGGAGCGGGCGGCCAGCCGTTTACTCATTCAACGCATGCGCCGGGATTGCCCGGTATTTTCTTAACCGCCCCCTTTTTTTTAAGGGATTACGTCATAGTAAGAGAAGCCGCCTCCTTTGTATTTGCAGGTTTGAAGAGCAGCAGTTTCCTACCAGGAGAGGTAGCAGTGAAGGGAAAATAAGTGTATTCAGACATAAAAATGCAGCCGGACCACAAACAGGATTTTATTTCTTGAGGGAAAAAAGGATAATTATGTTAAAATAAAGTTGTTAAGAGAGTAGCGTGACAGGATTTATTGAAGTTGTTTGCTTTGTTGAACGCAGAGAAAAAAAAATGATATGCTACACATTCTTGTCCAACAATTTTGTATACCTCCTGTCATTCAACGATGGATAACGGTCTCCGATAACAGATTGTTCCATGCAAGTTATATTTCCCAGCATATTGGAATAATGGGCTGTACTTCTGTGCCACCATAAAGGAATCATGTGCTTTTATACAAAAAATGGGACGCTATTATT
The DNA here is from genome assembly GCF_049901715.1 of Pseudonaja textilis. Classification (NCBI taxonomy): domain Eukaryota; kingdom Metazoa; phylum Chordata; class Lepidosauria; order Squamata; family Elapidae; genus Pseudonaja; species Pseudonaja textilis. Next base: position 78,589,753 of record NC_141991.1, read on the forward strand.
TCAAGATAGGCAACCCACTTATTTTAAGTACTTCGTTCTCATTCTTCAGCCAGCAAGTGTCTTGGGGGAACTTACATAAGGTCATTAAGAGCAATACTATTAAAACAAGACTATTTTAGAAGGTGACAATGATGGCATTTTGCCACTTCTTTTTCTCTTATTCACAGGTCAGTTGTTCAGAGGAACTAGAAGCAGGTGGGGAAAATGTTGATAGAAGTTCACCTTGCTGGTTTTTTAATCTTTTTTTTTTTAAAGAAACATGTTTAAAATCTGTTTTTAAAACAGTAGTCTTCAAAGTTTTTGAGCTTTTGGTATTTAGGGGTATGTTACAACTTTGCTTTCCAAATTTCATTTATGCCTTGTTTCTAAAATCCAGGCACATAATTTTTATTAAGTATGTTTGGAAACTTGGTACTTAAATCCAAAGTAATTTAGCCTGCATTTTGCTAAGTTTCATTCCTAGCTTTTATAATAAAGCAGGCCTAAAGCATCCCAATTTTTCTGAACCTTATGGATGCTGTTTATACAATTGAAAGGATTGAACTTTGATGGCAAATGTGAATTGGAGAACAGTAGGAGGCTATTAGATACCTTGTAAACTTTTGTTTTCTTTACACAGCTATAGCAAAGATCTATTGGAGAAGGTGACAGAAATGGCAGATGGAATTGAAGTTGAAGATGTGCCACATTTCACAACTCGTGATGAACTTATTAAAAGGTGAACATTATTCAAGATTTTCGTCTCCTTTAGGAAAACTTCTTGCAGCAATTTTGCACAGTATAATCATATTTGATTACATAACTCTATTCTGGTTTTATTTTCTGGGTAGCTTGGCATATTAGCTGAAAGTGCTTATACTTATGCTAGTCAGAACAACTTTCCCCCTATATTCCTTTCTAGTGCATCCTCCAATATTCCTTGAAAAGCAACTCTTCTCTCTTTGGGCGACCTTTTACAGCATTAGGAAATACATCTCAGACTGGGCTGGGAAAATTAGATGTAATGACTTGCATAAAAATATAAATTTTCTGGCTAAACAGAAGCAACAATGGATATAATCCTTTATCTTATTTCTTAAATATGCTGGCATTATAAATTAAACTTCCTTTTATTCCTTCAGTAGAAAGCTTTGTATGTGCTCATTTTTAGAGAAAAGCAGAATAGCCTTTAATCACTGGATTGGGCTTTAACAATCTCTAATAACTCCTTCTGAATTTAAGCCTAGTTAGTGTAGTTTTCCCAAATTCCATTCTAGTAGATTGTTTTGTTATGATTTGTTAAAAGCATCAGAAATTATGTAATGATGGATATTCCTAATAAATAGAATTTGTATTACAACATCAATAATATGTTTGTATTAAGAGCACATTTACATTTGAATGTCTGTTAAGAGCTCATTCATTTTCTATAATAATTTCAGCAAAAAAAACCAGCCAAAGTGAAAAGCTAATAAGTGATGTCAGATTCAGGTTTTTAAGCCATGCCAAGTTTTTAAACGTATTATTGCACACTTTTCAAATGGTTGGGTGAACATGATGCTTCTGATAATACATAGAGTTTGCCATGCCACTATGTGTTCATAACTGACCCAACAAAGGTATACTAACCATAGCTTGTGGAATGCAGCATTAACTTTTCCCTGGCTGCCATGCATTCAAATGTTTATATAAATCAATACTTAGTCTGAAGTTGTTTAATTATTTAGCATAAACAGATTAGGGTTTAAGTTAAAACCTAGGAGATTTGTGTAATAATGCTTTTAGAACTATTACATTTTGTGTAGGATTTCTAATAACTAAGGCTCTTTATGTAATACTGAATAAACTAAACATTACAAATTACTGAACTTCAGATATCTGTGACTGCAATATACTTAATGGGCTTCTAACTGTGGTTTTTTTTTTTTTTTGAATCAGTACTAGTGCCTAGGAGAAGAAATGCCAGGCTTTTATTCTACTACACAATCTGTTTATATCGAAGACTGATCTGGATACTTCAAGCATCACTTCTGAGATGCATTTTAGATTAGACCATTTTTACACTGAATGCTCACTGAGATTATGTAAAGATTTTGATTAATATATGTATATTAATCAGATTAAGGCTGAAGAAAAGACAAATACTTATGTTTATCATTTAGATATTCTGCCCATCAAACACCAGCCTTTCAGAAAACATTTTAATTTGATGTGGTGATACTTCCTAAGGTACCAGTTATATGGTATGAATACAGAAGTAACAAAATCCCATTAAAAAAGATGAGAATAAAAGAAACTAATGTAAAGTCATGAAAAATGGCTGAATGTAAGAAATAAATGCTTAAAAAAAACACAAACCACTGAGTTGCCTATTTTTTCTCTTTTTCACTACACTGCTCAAAAAAATAAAGGGAACACTGAAACACAATGTAACTCCAAGTCAATCATACTTCTGTGAAATCAAACTGTTTACTTAGGTAGCAACACTGATTGACAATCAATTTCACATGCTGTTGTGCAAATGGAATAGACAACAGGTAGAAAGCATAGGCAGTTAGCAAGACATCCCCAATAAAGGAGTGGTTCTGCAGGTGGTGACCACAGACCACTTCTCAGTTCCTATGCTTTCTGGCTGATGGTTTGGTCACTTTTGAATGCTGGCAGTGCTTTCACTCTAGTGGTAGCATTAGATGGAGTCTACAACCCACACAAGGTTGCTCAGGTAGTGCAGCTCATCCAGGCTGGCACATCAATGTGAGCTGTGGCAAGAAGGTTTACTGTGTCAGTGTAGTGTCCAGAGCATGGAGGCGCTACCAGGAGACAGGCCAGTACATCAGGAGACGTCGAGGAGGCTGTAGGAGGGCAACAACACAGCATCAGGACCGCTACCTCCACCTTTGTGCAAGGAGGGACAGGAGGAGCACTGCTGGAGCCCTGCAAAATGACCTCCAGTGGGCCACAAATGTGCATGTGGCTGCTCAAACTGTCAGAAACAGACTCCATGAGTGTGGTATGAGGGCCCGACGTCCACAGGTGGGGGTTGTGCTTACAGCCCAACACCGTGCAGGATGTTTGGCATTTGCCAGAGAACACCAAGACTGGCAAATTCGCCACTGGCGCCCTGTGCTCTTCACAGATGAAACCAGGTTCACACTGAGCACCTGTGGCAGAGGTGACAGGGTCTGGAGACGCTATGGAGAACGTTCTGCTGCCTGCAACATCCTCCAGCATGACCATTTTGGCAGTGGGTCAGTAATGATGTGGGGTGGCATTTCTTTAGGGGGCCGCACAGCCCTCCGTGTGCTTGCCAGAGGTAGCCTGACTGCCATTAGGTATCGAGATGAGATCCTCAGAACCCTTGTGAGACCATATGCTGGTGCGGTTGGCCCTGGGTTCCTCCTAATGCATGACAATGCAAGACCTCATATGGCTGGAGTGTGTCAGCAGTTCCTGCAAGACAAAGGCATTGATGCTATGGACTGGCCCGCCTGTTCCTCAGACCTGAATCCAATTGAGCACATCTGGGACATCATGTCTCGTTCCATCCACGTTGCACCACAGACTGTCCAGGAGTTGGGGGATGCTTTAGTCCAGGTGTGGGAGGAGATCCCTCAGGAGACCATCTGCCACCTCATCAGGAGCATGCCCAGACGTTGTAGGGTGGTCATAGAGGCATGTGGAGGCCACATACACTACTGAGCCTCATTCTGACTTGTTTTAAGGACATTACATCAAAGTTGGATCAGCCTGTAGTGTGTTTTTCCACTTTAACTTTGAGTGTAACTCCAAATCCATACCTCCATGGGTTGCTAAATTTGATTTCCATTGATAAATTTTGTTGATTTTGTTGTCAGCACATTCAACTATGTAATGAACAAAGTATTTAATAAGAATATTTCAATCATTCAGATCTAGGATGTCTTATTTTTGTGTTCCCTTTATTTTTTTGAGCAGTGTATATATGCCTTGTATCTGACAGTGTCTCACTGATCTTGTTTCAGCTTGAAAGTTAAGTAGGATTGGACTTGGTTCTTAGATGACACATTGAAATATTTCAGTTCTATAGGCTGAAAAACAAAACTGAAAGAAGGAAATGGTAAAACATTTTCATATTGGCATCATTTGCAAAAAGTTACCTCAACTGGATGGTAGGCCTTTTGGTTGTGGCTTCTGTACTTTGAAAGTCCTTGCCTAAAGAATTTTTAGTGTTCCCATCCTTTTTCATATTTCTTAAACCATTAAATATTATTCAACCATGTGTTTAATAAGGATTGAATATTTCTGGTGGCTTTTTTGTAATTGTAATTAAAATTGTAATTGTATTTCTGTCTTTTGGTTGTTTCTTCTATAGTTTACTATGTTATGTACTGCCCCAAATCTGTGGATTGAAGTAGGTTACAAAACCTAAATGAACTAAATAAATGGTTGCTAACAGAAAAATGATGTGGTCTTTTCAGCGTGTTAATAGAGTTCAGCTATATTTAAAGATTGTACCTCTTATATGACCTATTTCAAAATTAAGGGTGTTACATCTTTAACCATCCATATGAAAGTTTCTTGACTTCTCCATGAAGTTTTAATTATATATAACTCTACTCTGAACTCTTGGACTTCAAAGATATCTCTTGTTGACCATTAGAACATTCCAAAAAATAGTAGTAGTATTAAGCTGACTTGATTTTGTAAAAGAGCAGTATGCTTTGACTTTAAATTGATTCAATGAATATAAAGTATTGCCCTAATCTGAATTTTAAGAAAAATACTGGATATAAGGCAAAAGGAGTCTGATGTTGCAATTTTAAGATAGGTTCCCAAACTAATGTTCAGCTTTCTCCCACCCCCCGCCCCCCCTGCTTTCTGGATATATAGTAATTATTTAGGATAACTAAAACTAAGATATCATAGAAAGTTTTCCACTTAAGCAGCTCTACCATTGTGGGGTGGGAGAAATTCAGTTTTGGATGCATCTTCTCCAGCATTTATCATGATTTTGGAGCTCTGGCATATCTCTACTATACATCAAAATTATTTATGTGTGGGGTTACTCTATACCTGCTGTTCACACAGTTCAGGAATAGGCAACGTTTTGACACCTGGGAATTGAACACCACATGCTTTTAGTGTGTGAAAGCTGCAGTTGGAATGTTGATGCAAAAATGACCAAGATTTTTCTCTTAGCCTTTGGAAAAAGATTGAGGATTTTCTTTTTAAAATCTACTTTACACTTAATAGTAAGCCTTCTACTACAAAACGGCTGGGAAGTATGCAAAAGTTATAGCAACTACTGGCTTAAGACTTGGCTTAAGTTTGAAGGGTTGAAAAAAGGGAGAATTAGGATTAGGATTCATGAAGCTCCCCCAAAAGTTACCCATCCCAGTCTTTCTATTGCAACTATTGTGAGGAAAACAGCTAAACATTTGTTTAAAAAGGCCTAGGAAAGGGAAATAAGTTTCTCTCCTTTGGTGTAGCCCTCTGGACTCCTTAGAGATTCCAACCACAAAATTGTTCATATGGTAGGACCGCTCTGCTTATTAATCAACATTTAGCTGGAGTTGGGAGATGGAGTGAATTGAATATGATTTCATAGGAACATAAAAGCTTTGTTGGATTAGACCCAAGGTCGATTAGTCCCGAAATTTGTTTTCAGTAGGTCAGCCAGATACTTCTGGGAAGCCTACAAGCAGGCATATGCTCCCCTCCCCTTGTTGGCTGCTAGCAAGGGGCATTTTCCTTAACCATGACAGCTGACAGTTGATAGATATTTCATGAATGTACTTGTTCTCCTTATCTAGCCATCTAAGCTCAAGGCCTTTGAAATGAATGCCCTTTTTTTCTGGGTTGAAAGTACTGCCAGTATGTTTGATGAACCTGACCTGAAGTGGTTTGGGTAGCCACTGCTTCTATTGAAGATAAATAGTGATGGCAGCTTATTGGCATCACTAGAAGTGGTATTGGTGCACAACTGCAATCTATGCAATCCACTACATGTTGTATATTTAGAAAGGATGGGACAGACAAAACCTTTTTCTGAAAATGTAGTATGGCTGTATTGGGCCTGCTATCATTAGAGGCCTATAGTTCTCAACATCTTACATTTAGGAATAGCTAATTATACTGTACATTGCATATACATCTCATATTATCAGTGAGACTGCATTCTCATTCTCAGTTGAGGCAGTCTGGTCCAGAAGTTAAGGTGCTGATGTGAAGCCAAGAGACTGTAAATCCTAGGTCTCCCTTAGGTATGAATGCTTGGCCAATCACTTTCAGCCCAACCCACCTCACAGAGCTGTTGTGGGGATAACAGAAGGCAGAGCTATTAGGTATGTTCACTGCCTTGAGTTATATATAGAAAAGGCAGGATAAAAATCTAATTTCCTGAGTGGAAAATGTACCAGCAAGATTCCAGAAAAGCACAACAGCTGTTTTATATTAGAATGTATCTTCTTATCTATTTAGTCAGAGTTTGGAGCAAAGTTTTCAGGATTTCTACTGCAAATTCTCGTAACAGATTTGATGCAGAATAGTGAAGGGGGAAAAAATCTATCCTGTTGCTTTTGGAAATATGTTGTGAGGCCTTGTACCTTTCTCCATTTCAAATTATGCCCAACATAGCATTATATCTATATCTGAAGAGACCAGTCACTTGGGAGTAATTTTACCATGAAAACTTTGATGGTAGAGAAAGGCTGAAGATAATTGCTGCAATTAATCTCTTAAAAGAAGCCAGAAACCTGTAAGTACTTTTCACACCCCAGCAAGTTTAAAAAATCCATTGCTCATACACAACTTATCAACATTAATTTTGATGCAACATAATTCCTTATGGAGATCTCACTGTGTATAGATGCTTCTAGTATATTTTATTTATATCTGAGGGGTCATTAACTCCTAGATTTGTAGAATGTTTTACTTGACTTTTTACAGATATGAAATTAATGCCAACTCTGACAATTTAGCAAACTATTAAAAAGATTTGGATCCATCTTTGCAATTCATTCAGTAAGCATATTCAGTTGGTGTTTCTCTTTCATTTAGCAAACACAAGCCTTAAATGACCTACTATGCCTGTTAAGGTTGTTATAGTAACATGTAGTCTGATATCAGTACATGACTACTATTTATATAAATGTAATATGACCTTAACCACAACAAAGAATCACATGTGCATAGCAGTCAAGGAAAATGAATTAGCTCTTTGAACAAATAGCTGTAATGATCTAACAGAAAGGAATAGGCTTCCACCTTAAATCTTGTCTATGTTTAAAGTAGGAGTGGGCAATTTTTCTGTGGCCAAGGGATTAATGTTTGTGGGTCTGGATTTGGGATAAGTGCTGTGTATGTTTTGCATTTCAACTGCAAAATGGTTATTTAAGGGATACTATTGTGGCTTTCCATGTTTCCTGCTTTAAAATGGGAAAAACTGATTTGTCAAGCAATCATATTCAAAAGGCCTTCAAGAGCACTGCAATTCCACACAGATTTTCTTCAGTGATCACATTCACAGAATTATACCAAGGATAGTTTCTCAGCCTTTTGGTTAAAAGCAAGTGTAGAATGACCAAGTAAGGGTAGAAGAATAGCAACAGAACAAAAACTCATAACAGAAGACTTGTACAGCCAAGGCAGGGGTACACAATTATTTAAAAATCCAGGAAGACAAAGTTTTGGGACTACAATGTCCATAATTCATTGCTACTAAATATACTGCTCCAGCATTTTAGTGCTAAGTCCCTAGTGGGCAGTAATTTGTTTCTCCATGTTCGGAGCTTTTTGTACTTTACAAGCTTGCAATGGGCAAGCTTTGGCAAAAATGTTTACTTTGGACAGCAACCTGGGTGCAATATCCAAGTCAGATGTAAGGTCTCTTATATTAGTCTGCCATACAGGACTAGTGAAAAATGGCTATGCAGCATGGTCCTTAAAAAAGCATAGAAAAATTAATCAACTTTAGAATCTGTGTCAAAAATAGAATAGTGACAAAAATGTCTTGCACTGAGGTTATGTATTTCAGCTTTACATGAAATATTTTATATATAAAACTCTGTTAAGTGATATGTCCAGTTTAAAAATCTAAAGAATTCAAAAATAAGGCATTCAATATTTTGAAAAAAGTACAGATTTACAAAATATGTATATTCTGTCATGAAAACTTCACACCAACATTATACACTTTGAAAAAAATACAAACAGGATATATTACAAATTTATGTAGCAATAACTTAGGTCATAACATGCAATAAAAAGTACATTAATCAAAGTACACAAGCTTTTAAAGTTTTGAAACTGAAGAGCATTTGCAAATGCATCTGTACGCAAGTCAAACGTGGCACTTGAGTTCTGGTAGCATTTCCTATCGCAAGTTAAATTGTACATGATGATTATGGGGTGTCTGTTAATGAAAGTCATTTCTTATGAATCATTCCAACTTTGTTCAACAATCGCTGAAACTCGTTTTTCATATTCACGTTTGTTCTCTTGATAAAGTTGTGCAGCCTGACTGTTGGCAGGACTATTAGGATTGGGTTCATCAAGCAGTGACTGAAGGCAGAGGAAGCCAAAAACATGAAAAACTGTATTAATTGGCATTCAAAGGATAAAGACAAAATAAATATAAAACAATGCAACACTGGACAGAAATTATAGTTAGACTGGTGTTATACTTTGTATAGTGTTAAATTAATCAACACCAACTAGCTTAGTCAAATAATATAACTTACACCTGAAGATTAAACAGCTAGCACTTCTATATAAGGTCTGAAGAAAGTGTTCATTTTCTTTTTTTAATTACCTGAATTGAAGTTAAAATAGATGAGACATCGTATGTTGGACTCCAACGATTTTGAAGGATATCTAAACATATGCTTCCATCTGCATACACTAAAATAGAAGATATTAGCATTATGTAATTTGTTTCAAATCATTAATTTCCAATTTACTACAAACACAGAATAAATAATTTGGATTCAATGATCATCTAAAAAAGGTGATGTAGACTTTCTGATTCTTCTTAAAGGTAATTTTAAAAGTCCATTTTTTTTTTAGTGTTACAGCTAGGTTTGCAAACTGGCTTTCTTTTTGCTAACTAGGAGAAAATAATAGGCAATCATGGCTTTTGAAGTTGATGGGAAAAATGAAGAATGCAATCTCAAAGAGTCATTCCCTGATTTCACCTTTTCCAGAGGAACTAAGTGTTTCAAACGCCATGCAGAAAGTTTAAATTATTTTGAGATCTTATTAAGGCAAGTCAATAATATATTCTCCCAAGGTTTAATATTGTAGTATAAATTTAATTTAACAATCCAATGCAAAGAAGTTCATAGATTTATTGCCAAGCAAACATCTGAAAATGTGTATTTCTAAAAAGAGACATCTATTTTTTTCATAAACAGGATTAGCTTTAAGTATATCTCACATAAACCATCCATTATATTTAGAGACTGTAACTTAATTATTATTTACACAGGAAAAAAAGCCTATATTTTATAAAGATATGGTCCCATATAAAGTTTATTTTCCAAATTTTGGATTTCTGCAATGATTAGTAATGTAATACATGAGATTCAAGATCCATGGATTTTAAAAATTAAATCGAAGGTTGTGATTTAATGTAAATTAAGGTTTATTTTTATTTATAGTAACAGCATGGGAGGTGGTATTTACTGTAGTCTAATGTATCTCCTTATGACAGAAAACTAATTCTTTTATGGTTCCATACAAAACGAGAAGTTTTAATTTTTCTCCCAATGGAAACATACTTCTTTAAACAGTCTGAAGTTTTAGTTTTTTTCTGCATCTTCTTATCTGCTTATTTTAAAACATTTTTATATCAAAACTTCTTATATTAAATTTCACAGCAGCGTATTAGTAATTTATTACTCATCACTTTTGAATTAATACATTGTAAAGTACCTTTTAAAGAGGCTTAGCTAAGGCAATAAAGGAAAAATATAAATAATGTTAAGTCTTTTTATATGCAGGTCCTTTGTATTTTGGCAAATGACTGAATTACTGCTTCCAGTTAACTCCCTACAGTGACTTTGAAACAAGAATGTATCTGAAGAATTAATAATCTCTAAAAGAGTCAAGCATTTATTATCTTAACTTCATGATTATTTTGATCTGAATGGTTAATATTGTATTTATTTTATAAATTATCACTGTCAAATTGCGAAGAATTTCTGGGCTAACCAGTTGCCACAAGCCTATCTTCAACATACAAAAATAGAACACTGCTGAATTTATGATTACATTGAAGGTTTTATTATAGCATCTTCAAATAAAACTTACCATTGGGATGAAACATCTTCGATAAAAACCTAACCGTTGGTGGTTTATTTGGGTATTCTTCTGAAAATTCTATTATTAGTTTAAAAGTTCCTGTGTGAAAAAAGTAAGCAATAAAGAAGTGTGGTGAGGCTTAGAAAATAAACAAATACATACATACATACATTCATACACATGCAATTTCTTTTTAAAAAGTAGACAATTGAAAACTAACCTAATTTTTCATTTTTGCAAAAACATGGCCTACCATGGTAAAAATGAGTTAAGATTAAACATTTATTTTTATTTCAAATATTAATAAAACACTGAAATGCAAATAGAAATAACATGAACTTCCTCTAGCAATCCATCTAAAAGACTATGGGCAAGATCTAAAACCAAAGTTAACTATCAACATTTTTAAGGGAAACACTGCAGATCACTAGGATATTACAACTGAAGAAACCAAACAAAAAATAGAATGCAAGATCATGTATGACTGATATGACTAACCAGTTCAGACCCCCCCCCCCAAAAGGTAACACTGCATTTGTAATAGTTATTCATTCTTCTGCTAAACTAAATGTTAGAACTTCTTAAATATTATGCAGTGGTGATATTCAACTAAAGTTGCCACCGGTTTGGTGGACGTGGCTTGGTGGCCACACTTTGCAAACATGCAGGTGCAGAGGCGTTCTAACTTGCCTCCTGCAAGCCTGCATGACGCTGGTGCCGCACGCCACTATTCTGCACCGTGCAAAGCAGCTGCGCTTTGAATTCTGGCCATAAAAGTGAGTATGGGAGCCCGGGCAGGCGGGTGGGCCAAACACAGAGCAGCGAAGAGAACCGGCTCGGTCTCCACTGCTCATCGCCGCTATTGGCTCTCCAGAACTGGGCAGAACCGGTCGAATACCACCACTGATATTATGCCATTCCCTGAACTAAAAAATCCTGCTTTGCATTCAAAAATTCAAGATCTTCTGTGCTTTGCTCCCTCCTTCTCATACATGCAAACACAGAACATAAAGAGATATAAATAACCCACACCTGAATTTCATAGGTCTCAGGTAAACAGACAAGAAATACAACTAGATGAAATAATTCTACTTTTACATTAACAGAATCTTGCCAAGTCTAAGGTTACAAACTTCCTGCTGCCGCATTTAGCAGCCTAATCAATTGGGCTCATCCTTCCTAAGTTTCTTTCTCTGATACTTAAGCTGTCTCAATTGTCTGATTGTTTTCCTGGCAGAATTTCTTTCCTTGTTCCCCAAGATCATCCATGCATTCCATTATACATACAGTACTCTTTCCTTTTATATTTAAATAATAATTTTATTAAACATTACAATTAAAAAGATAAAAACTAAAAAAGGTTTGACTATATAAGAAATAAAAGAAAACTGGGAAATACAGTAGAGAAAAAAAGAATATGGTAAAGAAAAAAATTGGTTTCTCCCTTCATCCCAACAAGTATAAACAATTCTGGTAACTTATCAACTTCTCTTAAGACACAACAAATTATCTCTTCTTCCTATATCACTTTAAAACAAATCCTTAAAACTGTGCAGTCGTAGTCATTAAAAGTCCTTGAAGGGTTATCAGAATATCTCTTTTGACTTTGATCAAATAAACCAACTTTATATTCCTTTAATTTCTAACAAACTTGATTTTTTAAAATAATTCAAAACAACAGCATTTTCCTTTAGGACTAATTCTTATAATTTCAAAATCCTATTTCAAACTTATAGTAGCTGGACCCTTAGTCCATTTGTAGCTTTTCAAAATCATGATTTTAATCCCTCTTTTGTTGCTTATTCCAAAAAGTGATTTTTTTTTTGTCTTTAAATTTTTATTTAAAATTTCTTTTGCTAAGAATTGAAGGAAACCATCTGGTGTTATAATATAAACTTGTCAGTCTAAATTTTCTAATAGTTAAGCAATTTCCAAAAGTGATTAAGGAGTGAGGTTTGGCAAACCTTATGTCCATATAGGCTACACTAGAGCTGTGAGCTTAGTTGAAATCCCTTAACTCTCAGCTGTTCTTATAAATCGACCGTAAAATTCTCAGTTCCTGCAGTGCAAGAGGGTGATCTCATAATCTCTCCTTTTTCTGGACTTTGCTGACCAGAATTCACCATCTGGCTGTAAATCTCTACCACAATACTATCCCTGCTTCTTTACAGACAAGTTTACCATGAATCCTTACTAGAAGCCACTCACATGGTATTCTTTTCAACACAGTTTATTGGCAGGAGGGAGGGCTTAATATATATTGAATAGATGCATCGAAATAAATCAACTTTTATATAGAATGAATAAAATACTTTTGATGTGAATTCTTCCTCAGTGTAAAACATAGTACGGATTCATCATTTCTTCCATTCTTTTGAGACAAAGGGATTTCACAATGTATTGACTATGTTTCTGGAATGCAATCCCCGGTATATCCACAGGGATAAATTCCAGAGTTCTAGAACTATTTTCCAGAACTATTTTATTACTGTTGTTTTAAGCCTCAAAAATATATTAATTTAATTAAATTGGAGTTTATTTCACAACAATTTGAACAATTTCAAAATTCCAATTTGAATTTTGGAGTTTTACTTGTAATCCAAAAATAATCATTCAAAGAAAACTGATAAGTCTGTGGACAGTTTTAGAAGGTGTTACTATATTCAATACAGTTGCTATAAAAAGGTAACAGGATCTATATGCTATGCCAGAACAGGAAGCGTGTTATCGGCAAGAGTGTTGAACTCTTCCACTTTTTTTTTTTTTTTTTAATAACAGCTGCATATGGAAACCCCAGGCAACTTGGCTTGTGAATTTATCTTTTTGAGGGAGCTGAAAAAGAATGGTTTCCAGGAAGGGAAGATTCACAATATTATTCTGCTCTTTTCAACTACAATAGAAGTCAATGCCAAATAAATCTGATCCAATAACGTGTGTGGATTTATCAGACTTATAATGCATCCATTCCCATCTTCTAATATACAGATTAACATAAATCAGTTTCAACCATTAAACTGAAATGTTATTGCCTACATTTATTAGTTAAAATGCATTATCAATTATAAGTCTCTCACATATACCTATCCTTCAACATGTTTTGAGTTATAAACAAGCATATTTCTAACTATTAAAGCTGTAAAAGCTGTGCAACATTTTGGCTTCAATTGAAAAGAATTGCAGAATGCAAGTATAGCATCTGTTGGTGAGTCTTTAAAGCAGGAATGATCCTGGAAACAGATGCATCTGCGTTAATGAGTCAGTAGCAGTTTTTCAGAACGAAGTCTGAAGCATTGCACAACTTTAAAAATGCTTCTTCAAGACCTAACATTTAAAAGTGAGAAGTGGGTGGCTATATTGTATGTCTGTCACTGCCATAATAGTCTCATATTTTACTGTTGTTGTTTGTATCAAGGTAATCTAATATACTGAGATATTTGCATTTCCAAGTGTTCAAATATTAATTAAGACACTGTATTACCAACAAAACCTAGGGTATTACTGACAAAACTGGAAATCTGTATGAAAGATAAACCCAGCTGCTTACTGAATACACTAAACCAGGGTGTCAAACTTGATTTCATTGAGAGCCACATCAGTGTTGTTTGACCTTGAGAGAGGGGTGTGACCAGGGGGTGAGGCCAGCTTGACATCACTCTTGTTGAGGCTTGAGCATTCTGCCAGCAAAAACTGGCTCCCAAGCTCTGTTTTCAGCTGCAATGTCTTCCTGCAACCCTCTGCCAGTGAAAATGGAGCTTTTATAATAGAAAATAGAGCCCTCTTTTTGCTGGAAGAGGCACCATGAACCAGTCCTTCACTTTTTCCAGGGCAGTCCCATGGGCCAGATCTAAGCTCCCCGTGGGTCGGATCCAGGCCTTGAGTTTGATACCCCTGCATTAAACAATTAGAATACAAATGGTCTAATGTTTTGATATGTTATTATCTAAATGTTTTGATATGTAATTGACTGAGTCAATTTTCTCAAAATCCAGTTGAATTAAATGACCTAAGGTTTGGTAAGGTCTGAAAAGAATGCCTCTCACAGGTGAGAACCAAAGGGTAGCTTTAGTAGTGTATAGGAATTTGTCCATGTTAAAGATAGTTTTTTTTCTGAATATAGGAAAACAATGCTTATTTTTAAGATTCTGATGTGTGTGAATTCATTTTTAGAATTATCAAGTTTGCAGAGCTAGTGCAATTAATTATAAATAATCCCATGTGAACCACAGATTTGAGTAATACTAAAAATCTAACTTACTGCAGATTTTGAGTTTTACTCATTTATTTACCAGCTTATTTATCCTGCCCACCTGCAGAGATCTCCTGCTCGCTCACATTCGGATGACAAAAACAAGATATAAGGGACAAAAAAAATCCATATTATGGTTCTTAAATCTACAAATATTTCCTGCAGAATTATTTTTATTAAAATATATTTAGTTTTGTTGCATATGGCAAATAGATCAATATTTAATTTCCAATTAAATACATTTGCCATAGATACTTTCTGAATCATATTTTTGTCACTGAAAAGCAAATGATTGCTTATATAGTTAGGCTGTCAGTTACTGTTTCTTGCATATTATTTTTCAGGATCTTCAGGTATCAAATGCAGGAAATACTATATAGGCTGATGAAACTAAAACCCAAAAAGATGAAGTTTAAAGAAACATACCATCTTCAAAGGGAGTACCTTCAGGCCTGAAAAGAGAAACAAGATCTATAGTGATTAACTCTTGTACTTATTTATACCTACACTATAAATGGCAAAAATAAAACTCACATTTATAACTAATCTGCTGTAACTGGGGATTCCATAAATATACAGAATATATAATTGAAGATGTAATTTTCTAGTATCCCAGGTCATCTATTTTCCCTGAGTCCTACTTGCATTTATAATTTGAGATAAAATAAGCACCAAATGGGATTTGCTTACAAATGTTCAACATTATGAGACAGGCATAGCCTTGCTATGATGTCACATTTATACTTAAAATTATTAAGAACATTTTTTTTATTTGGAAAATTTGGAAAAACTTTTATCAATACATGTTGGATACTCTAATTATTTAGTATTTATATCATGTTCACAGAGAATTACCTAACATATATTTTCTTTAAAACTGAATTCTTTACTTACCCAAAAATTACTGCATTCCATTGCATGATATTGTTTTCAGATGGTGCACCACTGACCCCAACAGGTGGATCTTCTTGTAATCTTCCAATAAACAAAATATAATAAAAATATAAAATCTTACTATGTAAATGCCAATTATGCAGTTTGAAAGAAATCAGAATCATATTATTATTCTAATACTTTATTACTTAACTCTCAAAAAAAACTACTGACCTGTTAAGAAAAAATATAAAATATAGAAAGATTCTCTCCAATTTAAAAGATATTGGGTCAGAATATCCTTACTATAAACAGAATTTTATAGAAAAGATGAATCCAGTTCTTGGAGAGAATTGGCATTACAGGTAGTTCTTTCTCTAAACCAAAATTGAGCCTGGAATCTTCAGTTGTTGAGAGAAGCGCTCATTAAGCAAGACATCATGTGACTATTTCACTCAAACAAAACAATTCTGGCTGTCTCATTTGTGGTTGTTAAATGATCATGCAGATCATTAAGTGGAGCACAGTGGTGGGAGGCCCTAGAAGGTCTAGTGCAGGCTACAAGGCTCACCAGTGCACAGAAAACTGCCACAGGGCCAGGAAGTCCAGGCCTTCTCTCCACATCTCACCAGACCTGGGAGGCCTCAACCACTTGCATTAACTGCAATTTCAGTTGTACATGTAAATTGCTCCACTTACCTTTGCATTTTTCTGCAGCTGCTCACTGGCGTGCCCAGCCAACATGGGACACAGGCTTCCTTTATATTACTGAACATTTGAAAACAATTTAAAAAAAAAATGATTTAAAGGAGCTCTTTATAGCTTTCTGAATGATTGTGGGAATGGCACCTGCTTGCAGAATGATTTGGGTGGCCTTTACAGGAAGACCACATCTCACATCAATTGCATATGCCTGTCAGCAGGTGCAGAAAAATTAAAGGTAACTGAAGCAATTTACATGCACTGTTGGCCTTGTAACTTGTTTAGGCTTCCTGGACATGATGGAGTGGGAAGCAGATCAGGTGGTCAAGGCTGCAGCATCTGTACAGGTGCAGATGGGTCAGTGGGCAGCTGGGATGAGGGGAAGAGACAGGCAGATGGGGAGTTGCAGAGCCCCTGCAGTCAGTTGCAAGGATGGGTGGACTGCCAAGTGCCCAAATTTTCATTACATGAGTGCACGAATGCTACAACAGCCTTAACTTTGGGTGCAGGTTTTAAGTCCCTTTGTTCAGCACTGTCATATTTTCAAATGGCCAATGAATGAATTAAGTCAGGACTATGTACTTATAGTTATCTTCACATATTAGGTATTGATTGTATCTCTCCAAGGAGGGGACATTAAGTTTATCTATCTGAAGCACCAATAAATTAGAACAGATTGGAAATCTCTAAGTCTTTTGTTTGTATCCAAACAATAATCAAACCATTTTATTTTGGTGGGTGGAACAGCCTGATTTTGATGTGCTGTCCCATTCTATTCAATCACCTCTATGAGGTATTCCATCTCTCCAAAACACCTATATATTTTGTCGATCATATCCATGAAGTATCTTAATTTTTTACATTATTCAATCACTCAAACTGAATTATCAACAGGTCATCCTTTACAGGAAAATTAAACAGCACAAAGTTCTACCATGTGACAAACATGTCCTCTATAATTTTACTGTTATGAAACTTTCCTTATCCTTGACAAACAATCCTGTTACTGTAATATGCAAATGTCTTTATTGAGGCATAAATTAGATTTCATTGTTCTCATTTATTTACATTTAAGAGTTCACAATTTTTATACAGGTTTTCTACACAGCTGTATCTAAAATAAAACTGTAGTCATATACTTTTGTTTCTTGGAAAGAAAGTAATTGCAAAACAGTGATAATAAGCATAAGGAAATCAATAACATGATCCTGCTAATGTATACTTATTTGGCCTTTAAAACTACTCTGAACTTTATACAGCTCTGATTTTTAGGCATGCTCATTCAGTCCATTTAATGTCAACAACACAGGCTACCCAAAGCCTTGGCTGGATAGCAAAAAAATGTGACCCTCTGCTACAAGATAGCAAGTTTGCACACTAATGTCACACCAAGTTATTAATTGCCATGTGCATTTCAGATATAACTTTGGTTATTAAAGTTTCATTAATACCATGCTGTGAAAAGCCTTTCACTCTTTAAATTTTGTATTCTAAATGGGGATTTCATATGTGAAAGCTGTCAGCTGAAGGTTGCAAAATACATAAATGCTATTTGCTACCTCGGGTTGAAATTCATAAACTTTCTCCCATTAATAACAGCATTCTGAGGCTAGTATGGAAGCTTTCTGGGAAGAAATCACCTTCAGGGCCATTATACCAACCTATCTATCATAGAAGGCACTGTGGAATAAATGAATTCCATTTTGAGATATGTTTCTCATTTAATATTTAGTGGGGCTTTCTTATTTATCTTTGCTAGATACCACAAATGAAGCATATTTCATATTGTTTCTTTCCACACAGTGCTAAATCCAAATAGTTATCTAATGCCTGAAGTGCAATTTAACCCCTAACCAAATACGGGGTAGAACTGCTCTACATATATGCAAAGATGTGATTGTCAGTTATAGCATCCATTCTGAAACATCTAGACATATAAAAATCACTTTTCTTTTGCCATTTCCTCCTACACCAATTTCAGTCTAACCAAATGTTGGACATCCTATAGCTGTGCTGATGTTCTAGTTAACACTGAATGGGAGCAGCTGTAATATTAATAAAGTGATATACACATTATCCAAATGTTCAGTTTATGAGCTGTTATTTAATTAGGATTTTAGGTTTTATTGGTGAAGTTTATTAGCTATGCCAGGAAAGACATTTTGGATGGTTTTTTTAACAGCTTGCTTGAGAAAGAGGAATGGCCATATTTCTGCCAACTAGCAATAACAAGCTGAGATGCCTCCAGATGTCACTAAAAGCCAAGAGGCAAAGAAGACAAGGAAGCAACCTAAGCAAACACGGAAGTACAAGCTCCCCCTTCCATAAAGAAAATTAAATAGCTTCCTTGTGCTAGTTATTATACAGTACCTGGACTGTTTATTGTATTTGCTTCAGCACAACTGGCTTTTTCACAAGTATTTTATCAAAAAAGTATCTTCAAAATGATTCAGAGGAAAAAGCAAATCACAGGCTCATATACTATTTTTCTTCCATCCACATTTCCCATTTCTTCCTTTCAATTATAGAATTCTTTAGCCAACCTTTCCCAGATTTCCCGTCTGAAATAGAAGCCATGCACTATTCTCTTTGTATATGTATTAAAGAACAAAGTGAAGTAAATTCCAGATATACAGAAACGAATACTTAAGAGAGATTAAAAGATTCCCAACACAGTAAAGAAAGAAGAGGATCCTACTTTCCACTCCAGGGTTTCTTCACCCAAGATTCAGCAAAGCTTGCTTTTATTTTATTTTTATTTTTAATCAATTGTGCAGTATTGGCAAAATGCTTTGTAATCAGTGGACAGAAAGCATACCAAATAAACACTTGAAGCTAAAGACATATTTCACACAATCTATGGCCCATCAACCAGTACCTAATGGATGTTTTTTAAATCAAGTTTGCGGCTTTCATGCAACGCTTCTAATCTTTCTGTCTGGGGTTTAGAAAAAAAGAAAAGAAACATGCTTTCGTTTCCCCAGGTAGCTCAGTACTTGGCAGCAAATCAGCAGCTTTTTAAAGCAAGGCTTCTGGCCACCATTTCCAAGAAATAGTTAAAAAGAAAACCTGGCACTTGGCTTTCTCTCTCTCCACTACAGGCGCCCCAGTCAGCTGTATGTACTACGTGGTCAAGTCAGTCCATTTTAATCCGGCTCACTTTATTTACAAAATAGGCATCAGACCCGAGGCTTTCCGTTTCTAAAGGGAGGTTCTTTGGGTTGGGAGGATTATTAAAAAACAACAACAACGCACATGCATCGAATAATCCGATCTTTTAAATTTCATTTCTCAAATAATCCTTAGTTTTAGCATCCTCGTTGTTTTCTTCCCTAACGCGGGACGGCTAAAGCCCAAGAGAGTGGAAATAGTTTCTTACAAAGGAGGGAAATACTTTGCCTCCCAGTTTTTGAGCAGGAGAAATTCAGATTTCCTCTTTCGTTTCTTTTTCTCTACCAAGGCCCATGGACTCGTCGCCGCCCGGAAGGGCGATGCGTAGTTCAGTTCCAGCAAGGGACCCCCAAGGAAGATATATCCCTTTCCCCGAGAAAAGGGGAGCCGGCTGGAGTGGGGGGAAGGTTCAATCCCTTCACGAAAGAGGATTTCTAGCCCTGGAAAGAGCGACCCGGAGACCCATTGGGAGCATTTACCTCTTGAAATCCCTCATTAGCCTCCGCCTGGCTGGAGTGGACATGATCTTCTCGCCCCGATGATCGAAGACTCCCGGTCGCCCCCTCCCCCAAAAGCCTCAGCACCGCTCCTAGCGCAGCTGCCTCGCTCCTCGCGCTGCTTCACAAACAACTCTGCAATGGCGTCTCCCTCCGCCGGTGGGAGGAGGGAAAGAAGCCACCCTTCGCGACTCTACCACTCAGCCCGCTTGCGGAGGAGACCTAGAACGCCTTAGGAATGTACCACCGCGCCAGCGTGAAAAGGGGAGCACCCTTTCTTCGAGAGGCCGCGGGGTCGCTTTCGCTCGCTTTTTTAAGCCTGAGGGACGCTGTTGGCGCGCGCGCGATGTTTTGCAGGTTTCACTTGTAGCGCATTCTGACTTTTGATTTCAACGTCGGGTCTATTATTCATGTTTCCATATATTAAGCACAGTTCCCTGATGGTTAAGTTGTGGAGGTGTGGTATAAGCCTTATGAAGAATCTAATTATAATCAAGTCTCACGGATAGTCCTTTAAGAGTTAATGTATCATCGCGTGAAAAATTGGTTAAGATGCTACACGATTATTTTTGCCGCCTAATGTGACCAGCAACGGAACCTATAAATGTATGACTGTGTGTGTATGTATATGTGTAGCCACCTTGCCACCAAAGGAGTGCTTTTTTTGCCACAATCTTCCAATGCTTTTTTAAAAAATACATCTTTGTTCTACGATGAAATCGAGGTTGCTTGGGTAACAGAGGCAATGATGCCCTAAAAACAGGTGGGTAATGAAAAATTCTTGTGCTTTCTGATCACTTTGTTTCTGCAAAATGACAAATAGTTAAGAAGCGGATCCAGATAGTCCACACAGAAGCAACTATACTAATGCAGATGAAGAGAGACGCGGGCGGACGTGAATGAATATAAGAAAAAAAACAACAATTAGCAGAATGCCTAGTTATAGCTACGGAAATACTGCAAGCGTTCTGTTTGTGTGCAATGAAGCCCGATTGCCTAAATGCGCTGAAAATAAAGCGAATTAAAAAAACAAGCCCTCGATCCAGCATATTACCTATTAATTTAAAAAATAGTTTTACCAACGAAACTACGGCGTAGCCGAAACCACCCTCTCCTGAAACCTCTGTTCACCCTTTCGAGCATCTGATGGTACAAGGTGTTACACGGGGACAAAGAAATGGGCTTTTTCTGGGCTGTGGCCAGTTGGCGTCGTTTGGTGCTTTCAATCTAATTTTTGCCGATACGCGGCTTTTTTTTAGGCGGAACAGCGACGCCGTCTTCCACCTGGGAGCTGACGTCACCCAGGACCTTGCCTTGCCCGAAACCTTGTGGAACGTGATGACGTCAGGCCTGGCTGTTGACATAGCGGCGGTTGCCATGGAACTGGGCCGGTTTGCTTGGCTAGACCTGGGAAGACTCAACATGGGGATTTCCCGGGAACAGGTCAGGAGCGCCCTAGATAAGGGAGGGCAACTGTGGGATATCCTGGTGTGACGCGGGAAGGAGGTTCCTTGAGGCCCGGAAAAGAGCAGGCTGGGTGGGGTGGGATGGTGAAGCTTGCTCAGGTTGCGTTTCCAAACGCTAGCATGGGAGGAGATGTGGTGGAAGTGAGGAAAAAGGTTGCAGACTGACAAATCACCAAAATCCAAATGCAGGTTAAAAGCAAATGATTATTTTGCAGTCTTGTAATAATCCCTTGCTCCAGAGAAACCTTCAATATACTCAAAAGTACCTAAATAAATGTGCGGGGGATTGAGTTGGATATGCATTATGCAACTTCCAAATGCACCAAAGGACACATTTGCAATGGCGGTTAATCAGAAATTTCCACTCTGATATCCCCCATGGTGGGCAGGAGGATCCTAATTTATTTATTTAAGATTTATTTTATATGGCCACCCAACTCACTCTCAGTAACTCCTGGAGGCTTACAAGGATAAAAGCCCAATGCAAAAATAAATAAAATGCAATAACCTCCCTGTACCCCGCTGCCGACAAGAATCAAATGCACCATTTGATGGGCTTCATCTCATTTCCATCTGTTAAATGGTTTTAATGCTTCCTGCAAAAATCAGGGAATTAAACTTTTGCCATTTTTCTTCTTGAGAAGTCAGAGATACTCCATCATAGCAGAGTGTACCCAGTACAGAAAATAAGTAAATAAGGATAAGCCACAAAGAATGCAGACAACATTGTTCAATAGAGGGAGAGGTGAGCTGGTCCTGGCAGAATCTGCATTACATTTCTTTGCTATTGACCATTCTGGTAGAGATGAATAATAATTGAAATGCAACCCTCTTCAGGGGAAGAACTCTGCCCTTGATCCCTCTCTTGGACAATTTTCTTATAGATCACATTTTCCATGTTTTCTGCAATTAACCATTTGGGAAATGAATATTTCTAATATTATTATAAATAATAGTTTCTTCAAATAATCTTAATGGAAGAAGAGAATCTTTTTAACAGAGAATAAATCCAGCCAATATGCTATTTCTAATATATTTGCATGATAAATGTAGTTTGCAAGTGGATCTGAAATGAAAGCATTAGGAAATGGAATGTAATAAGAGTCAAGAGTAGACTATAAACTAATTGCCTGATTTGAATGCAGGCTACTCTTTGTATTGCATGGGATATGGTCCACCAAATCTTTAGTCTTAACAACTCAGAGTCATTCTGGATCAGAGCTAAAGTCAATTTATCTAACTATCTGTTCTTTCAGTAGTCAACTTATGAAAAATTGATAAGCAGAGGCTCAATAACATTGTTATGACCTCAGCAACAGTCAATTGGGATCATATTATTTCTAATACTGGTGGGAGCAATGTAATTTCATGACCAACAATTGCAGATAGCCTTATCCTGCAGTAGTCCTCTCAATTGAGAATATTCAAAAACACAAAAGGTATTGATACTAGTTGCCCCCATTTAGTCTTGTGGAACTAGGATAAATCAGTCTCTTTAACCATTATATAGCTTATTAGCTAAAAGATGATTGATTTTGATTGTGTGCTATCAGGCCAGTATATCTGTAAGTGTAGGCATAATTTATCTGCTAATGTTTATAAGCATGTCTTAAGAAACAAACAAAAATAAGACTGGTTAACAAAAAATTTTTTTTTTCTTCCAGAGATTTCAGACTTGAGTATGGAGATGTATGAGATCCTTGGAAAAGTGGGAGAGGGAAGTTACGGAACGGTAATGAAGTGTAAACACAAGGAAACAGGACATATAGTTGCCATTAAGATATTTTATGAAAAAACAGAAAAATCTGTCAACAAAATTGCAATGAGAGAGATAAAATTCCTGAAGGTTTGCTTCTTTTATTTTTTTGAAAATTAGTATTTTTAATAGAGGCCTATATAACTAGTAAGGGGAAAAAAGCAACATTAATACTGTAAATGAAAAATAATCACAGGCATGGAAAGAAATACCTGATGCACGAATCAGTTGTTCACCAGCTAGTAGAGCTGTGGTAGTGATAGAACTGGCAGTGAGTCTGTCTTTGTGCTGCCAGTGGCAGTTTATTTGTTAACTTTTAAAAAAATGCTGGTGGGCCACATGTAGTGTTAGGTGTTTTGATATTAAAATTTTGATTTATAACGTAGTAAATACATATTCTTTCCACTTTGGGTGTCAAATATACAAAATTTGGATTCTTGCATTTCTAGAGGCTTCAACCATTGTTATATGATGCTGTTGTAGTGTGTCTTTGATGTTGTCTCGCCATCTTCTTTTGGGTCTGCCTTGTGTTCTTTGGCCTTCTCTTTTTGTATATGCCTTGTATGGTATAGAATCTCAAGATATTCTCTCCAGGTGAGCAAACCACTTAACCGGCTGTCTTTGTATGTAATTTAAGATTGGTTCTATTCCAGTTCTTTATCTTATGATCTCATTTTTGATTTTATCCCTTCTGGCCACTTCACAGCTTTCCTCAAACATTTCATTTCCTTGGTGACTAACGTCACTCATGCTTTATTGCATATGTCCATGTTTGGCACTGATAACATAGGGTGGAGATGAATATAAATACATACTGGTATAAGTAAAGGGATTATGTTTATGCCAGAGTTATTTTTGTGTAAGCCTTTTAAAATTAGCATGCAGTTTTTTTAAAAAAGAACACTCACGTGAAAGTTCCAAAGAAATTAATTACATTTATTACTGTATGCATTTCTTATATTATGTGTAGCATCAAGGGCTGACTTATTCAGAGTTGGCAGTATTTATTTGCTTTACCGATTTACATTTTTAAAATATGTGCTTAAATATTTTGAAAAATATATTTTTCAGTGAGATTGTTACAGTGAAAGTTGAAGTTATCCCAGCTTTGGTTTGCTGGCTATCCCAATGGAAGATTCATCTTGGAAAAACACATTAAGTTTATCCTGCTGCAGCTACTTCACATCCTCATGTGGCTGCAGCAAAATATGATTATGTTATGCTGTTGCTTTCAGTAGCTAATAAACATAACATTTAGAAATACACCAGCAACTATATATTAATTATATAGTATTTAATAATAGAATTATTTTTATTATCCCTCCATTTCCAAAACTTTGTTTCTGTGAAAGGAGTTCCTTTCATACCCTCATGCTGTTTAACTTTTATATAAATCTGTTAGGTGAGGTGATCTGGGATTTGAATGTGGATGTTATTGGTATCCTGATTTTGTCCCACTATATTCCTCCCTTTTACTGGAGTTATATGCTGTTGCGCAGGTAAGGGAATACTGATTGGATACTCGAATGACCGAGACATGAAATTCATCCTGATAAATTGGAGGCTGGATAGAATTGGAGTTCTCAGATCTGGGCATTTGAAAAATAGCTTACTTTGATCGGATTACACTTTTGAAGACATCAATAACTTTGCTGTCTCTCTAATTTTCTGGCTGAATATAGAGACAGTTAGTTAAACACTACAAAGGCTGCCATACAAAGTTTCTTTGTTGGATCTTATTAAGCATTCTCAAGGTATAACAGTTATGTTGAGATTCATCTAATGTCCAATCTTTGCATAGTTGTCTTCATAGTGTGAAAAGATGGTTATCTTCATCCCATAATGATACAGCAAAGGAAGGCTCCAGCATGATGCTGGGGTCCGGGTAGGAATGAACAAAGGCTCCCCTAACCCAACTAAAGGTCAATTCATTGACCAATCAGGATTACAGATGTGACCACATGACATGAACTACATCTCCCATGAGGCATTAACTACATTTCCCATGAAGCATTCCCTTAAGGGGACAGCTCCCAATTCCCAGCTAACTATATATTGTCTAACCATCACAATTTTAGGGTATTTTTCATCAATTTTTGTCATTGAAAGAGCAAGTAACTGACGAATGGAGCCTGGTATATCTATTTTTAGTCAGGGATAGAATATTCATTCTCTGAAATATTCTTTCTGAATATCTATGAGGTCATATTTGAAAGTAGCAAACTTTTCATATCGATTGAAAATACCATATTTAAGATCAGTGACTCTTTGGTACTGTCATACAAGCAAAGAGAAACGAAAGCTGTGATTTGTCATAGATCATCATAAATGGTTTCTCAGTTTCTTTTAGATTCTTCTACCTCACAGTCAGAAGTAATGTGTTTCCATTTGCCCTGCTCCTGATCTTTATTTAGGAGATGTTGTGATTCTGGGAGCAAGTTTTTGGCAGCGGTTTTCAAGACTCTTTGTCCAAAATTTACCCAGAGAGGATAGACCAAGTTTGCTCTTTTAGGCACTGCAAGGCACTGGTAGGGCTCACAAATTCTGCAGATCCTGGTAACAGCACATATAATTCCCATAAAACCGATTTCAAAAGAATTGCACTAGGTGCCCTATATTTATGGTAATAACATGTAGTGTGATATCTCTCCTAGAAATATTTGCCTAAATATTGGGGTCTGTGAGTCTGTCATCTTTATTCCCTTATGGAAGCTGTATGTTAGGAAGAGATAAAGAGATTTTCAGTTGTGAAATGTTAAGTTATGAAACGACTCCTTTCATGGGCCACTCATGCTACATAGTGATTTATTTCAACAACATGTTAAGATGTAATTATGTAAGCGTTGAGACCAATGTAATTTTATGTTCTATAGTAATGTTAATTTTTTAGTGATTTTCTAAAATTACAATTGCTATTGTATAGTTTTCCTGATTCAATCTGTCGCATAGGTAGGCCAGAAATACATTAATATAGGTGGTCCTCTACTTAAAACCATAACTGAATCCAAACTTTCCATTGCTAAGCAAGGCGGTTAAGTGAATTGTGCCCCATTTTACTTTTTTTCCATAGTTGTTAAGGGAACTACTGCAGCTGTTAAGTAAATCAGGTGATAGTTAAGCAAATGTGGTTCCCCCATTGACTTTGTCGGGAGTCAGCTGGGAAGATTACAAATGGTAATCACATTTGGGACAGTGCAATTATCAAAAAATACATGCCAATTGCCAAGCACCTAAATTTTGAACATGTAACCATGGGGATGCTGCAGTGTTGTAAGTGTGAAAAACCAACCATAAGTGTTTTTTTTCAGTAACTTTGAATTTCCTAAAAGAATTGTTGTAAGTCAAAGACTACCTGTAAATAGTGTAACAATTTATAGGCTGCTTGACTCCCAGTAAATGAGAGGCTTTACAATTACATCACCACGATGTAAAAAAGATGTTGAGACTCTAGAAAGAGTGCAGAGAAGAGCAACAAAGATGATTAGGGGACTGGAGGTTAAAACATATGAAGAACAGTTGCAGGAACTGGGCATGTCTACTTTAATGAAAAGAAGGACTAGGAGAGACATGATAGCAATTTTCCAATATCTCAGGGGCTGCCACAAAGAAGAGGGAGTCAAGCTATTCTATTCTATTCTATTCTATTCTATTCTATTCTATTCTATTCTATTCTATTCTATTCAGTTAAGCGGGCAGATGAGGGTCCTCCCTCCGCCCTTCAGCTTGGCTTTCTTTGTAGGAAGATTCTTAAATTCAGAATTGGCTTTTGTGAGGTAAATTCCTTTTTAAAAAAAAAAATTGTAATGTAGATGAAGAAAGTTTTAAGTTATTTTTTCATAGGTTATACCATAAACGCTGATTTCCTAGTTAATAGTAGTGTTTGTGATACTTTTATTAAATTACAATAAAATATATAAAATATATTAGCTTAAATTAATTATTATAAAAAATAGATGAACAGTAGTTTTCAAAAGTGTTGAGGGGGGTGTAGAGCACACATAATATTCTTCATTTGCTCTTTTGTTAACAGCAATTTCGTCATGAAAACTTGGTCAATCTGATTGAAGTCTTCAGACAAAAAAAGAAAATTCATTTAGTATTTGAATTTATTGATCACACAGTTTTAGATGAGCTGCAACACTATTCTCATGGACTGGATAGTAGAAGACTTAAGAGATATCTTTATCAGATTCTTCGAGCAATTGATTACCTCCACAGCAACAATGTAAGTACTTTACACAAATATTGTAAGTCCTGTACAGCTTGACTACTGCAATGCACTCTATATTTAGCTGCCCTTGAAGACCTGCTAGAAGCTTCAACAGGTCCAGAACACAGCAGCATGAGCAGTGATGGGTCTGCCTCAGTATGCCCACACATACTCTGGTTTGCAAGCTGCACTGATTGCCATTTAGCCTTTGAGTGCAATTCAAGGTGCTGGTAATTTCCTATAAAGCCCGTCGTAAGACCTGGTTACTTGAAGGCTGGCTGTTTCCCACAGTATCTGCTGGATTGATTCAGACTGGCAGGGATGGTGTTCTCTGGGTTTCTTCAATTAAACAATGCTATCTCTTGGGATTCTGGAAGCAGACTTCTGCTGCAGCAGCATTTATTACGTCAATTTAGTATAATAGCAAATCACTCCCATACTTCCCCTTATGCTTCCTTTTACCGAATCTTCAAGATAAACCGGTAGTTTTCCAAACAAACAAACAAAAAATGTTTGAGATTAAAATTTCCTGCTTCTTTCATATATGTCTTTTAAAATTCTATTTAGAAAATCCAACAAGGCAACAAACATCCTTGAGCCACAGAATTCTTTCATTTGAGTTCTTGAATTAATACTTGCTTTTTCTATCCATCCTGTCCCAAACATTCAACTTTTGAACAAAGGTATAATTCCCTTGTTTTCAAGACAGGCTTACAGGAAATTCAATTCCTAATTAACATGTTATTGCTCCTTCCAGTGTATTAAAACAAAAGGTATAATTAAAAACCAAACATTATTTCAAATATGCTTTGTTGTACTAACAGAAAAAGTCTAGGTTTAAATAAAATGGAATATAGTGTTCCCAAAATGATAATAAGCAGGCTTGTTAGACCCTTTGAAAATAATTAAATGGGTGTCATATTAAGATCTAAGCATGTAACTTGCTTTTCAATCCTTCCTATTATTGCTTGAACCAGTATAAAGCTAATACTACTGACAATATAGATAGGCTTTAGTTTTAAGCCTGGCATCAGTTCAACTATTTCATCTAGATTTTTTTTTCTACCTCCCAAAAGATAATTGAATGTTTTAGATATTCTTTTATTCCTAGTTGTTTAGCAGTCTGAACTTGTATTCTTGTTATATTTACTGAACTAGTTAGCCTTTAATATTCTGTTTTCAAACAACATATTTTTGTTCTTAAACCAGATTCTACATTATTCTTCTGCTAGGTCATTCACCGTGATATTAAACCTGAAAACATTTTGGTTTCACAAACTGGAATAACTAAACTTTGTGATTTTGGATTTGCTCGGACTTTAGCAGCCCCAGGTGATATTTATACTGATTATGTAGCTACAAGATGGTACAGAGCTCCAGAGCTGGTGTTAAGAGATACAACATATGGGAAGTAGGTGTTTTTTTAAAAAAATTACATATGGCTGCTCAATATGTATCATTAATTATTTTTAATTAAAGTACAGTCACAGAAAATATTCCAAATACAAAATTCTATAAACTTACTTGTGGTGAATTATTAATAGTAAAGGAACATTAGAGGGCGCCCTGACACATACTCTAGTTCTTATTTTGATTTTTAAAAGTTCTTGATTCAGACTCGACTCCTAGTTAACCTCTGGAACCTTTGTACAGTAACAATATGGGATGGTTTACCATTGCTTATTCTGGATTCTTGTTTGTTTGTTTGTTTGCTTTCCATTCCACCCTTTGAATGAAGGCGCCCATTCAAATACTAATCGGGCCCAACCCTGCCTAATTTCCCAGGTCCGCCAGGGGCTGTTGCTACATGCTGAAGTGTTCCTTTTCTTTTTCTGATAAAGACTAAAAAGTATTCAGGGTCAGCGATTTGCAGACTATCATAGACATAATCTATAGTTTGAAGAGAACTATAAATGTTGTGTTATGGTAAATCCTTGATTACAAAAGCACAAGTAAAACAGTTTCAAAAATTTGAGCTGGGGAGATTTGGGCTACAGTAGGCTCTGCCAGATGGATGTACAAACAAAGTTTGGTATCAATATGAAACTTTATACAAAAAATACACATTCCTTTTGCAGTCAGCCTTATGACTGTATGAGTATGATGACAGGAATGCTGCCAAACTCTTGTTCTAAAGCAGGTGGGTGAATTTGGTCAATTTCCTTTCATGACAAGATTTGTAATAAATTATTTTAGAACATGTATATGACAAGAAGTAAACATTTGTAAGTTTAGTCTTTGTATTTTTGAGCACTTTGTTCATTTCCTGATCTTAGACCTGTGGACATCTGGGCTTTAGGTTGTATGATTATCGAGATGGCCACTGGCAACCCCTATCTACCCAGCAGCTCTGACCTAGATCTACTTCATAAAATTGTGACCAAAGTTGGTAAGTGCTGTTCTTAATGTTACTCACAGAGAAGTAATATTCCGTGCCAATCTATTGGTCTAGAATAAATGCATTTAACCCTATATGTCTGTCTGTTCAGGCTTTGGGATTTAAGTTTCATTAAGGGGAATGGATGAGTCATATTTCTTTATCTGAAAAAAAAAATACTTTCAGTAAAATTTTACTTGGAAAGTTCTTAGTGGCTTCAGAATGTCTCCATGTATTCTTTATGATACATAAAATAAAAAATAGTGTGAAGCAAAATAGCTTTAGTTTTTCCAGCACTTGAATTTCTGAACCACTTTGCTCTCTGCAGCTTTTTCTTTTATGCCCCCCCCCCTATAAAAGAGATAAAACAGTTTATTGTTCATGCTATTTTACTTGATTGACTTCAAATACAGATTTGAAGTCTCTCTCATTTCTTAACCTCTCCAAAGTCGTATTGGAACATACTGATCCCATGTTTAAATACTTCTTCACGTATTGTTAATTTCAATTATTCAAATTATTCCAAGGTTACTCCAAAAGCCAGAAGCAAATGCTTTCTATAAATGTATATATAAAATTATTTTAAAATAATTTATATAATTAATTGTAGAACTGATCTAAGTATATATGTTATCTGTTTACTCCTTCCTTTTAAAGTTTTATCTTCTATCAATTTTTACAATGTGTGGTCTTTGGGGCAGGGATCTATACACTTACACATTATATACTTAAAACTTATTTTAATTGACCATTGGGAGGATGGATTGATTGTTAAATATTATAGGGCATGACATCACTCAGTAATGTGAAATGCAAATATCAATTGATACCAAGCAGAAGAATTTAAATAATGACATCATCCAATTGAGATGAATTGCAATTGCTTATGTTATTTGCATAAGAGTGTCATCATTAATCATCAGATTTTTTTATTTTGCATGTACTAAATGCAAGTTGCCCATTTCCTTCAAAGCTATTTTTTTTCTGAGATTTAGAAATCTAGGTGTGTTGTTCTCCTTCCAGAGTTCTGGAAATGTTGCTTCCAACTCTGCATGGTTTAGGTTCTTCCCTCCCTCTCTATCCATGTTCTTTCTGTGGGAAAATTTAAAGAAAGAAAAGTCTGCAGCTTTTCACCTTATTTAACTTCAAGATGAGAGAATTTGCATTTACCTACAGATGTAGCCAACATGTTGTCTTAGAGTTACCTTATGACAGGTAATGTTAGTTTGGATTTTCAGAAATTGCACTACTCAAGGTACCCATTATTGTGCCTCTATGGGTACGTGTACAATCTGTAGGACTTTAAATAATTACTAAATACTTGTTACAATGAAATAAATCCAAGGTCTTAGACAGGTGAATTTATTCCCATTACACTACAGATGTTGTCCAATGACAACTGAGACTGAAATTACCATCCATAAGTGATGCAGTCTTAAAGTGCAACTGCACTGCTAAGCGATGGCAATCCCTGCAGTCCTGGTTGCCCTCGTAAACTGAATTCCAAGCTAGTTATGCAAGACAACTGCTGCCAGTTCCTAGAACCAGAGGCAGGGCAGAAGCTGGCAGGAAGTTGAAAATCCCAGGATAGCAGGCTGCTAAGTGACTGCTGCTGGGTGTGGGAGAGAAGTTCAGCTCCAGCTAGGGAGTGTACGAGCGTGTGAGAAAAATGTGGATTGGGGAGGGTGTGTGAGACTCCAGTGAGGGTTGGGAGAGCATGCAAGGGTGTGATTAGGGCTGAGGAGGGTAGGGGAGGGTGCAGTGCGGGTCAGTAAAGGTGTGTGAGGGTTTTGTAATTAGTTCCTTTGCAGGGGTCCCCAACCACCGGGCCACGGATCGGTACCGGTCCGTGGAACATTTCCTACCAGGCCGCCGGTTTGCTGGGCGCCGCCATCTTGTTTGACGAGAAAGTGCTTCCGGGTGAGCTTTTCCGGTTGGAAAGCGGTGTTTGGGTCCTGAAGGAATCCTTGCGCCTTAGTTTCACCGAAGGGGGGGGCTTCGAACAAAACTAAGGCGCAAGGATTCTTTCAGCACCCAAGGCAAGGCAAGCCGAGCGACCGTCCTGAAGCCGTCCCGAAGCGAAGCCCATCGACAAAGGTACAAAGGAGGAGTTGAAGGTGGCAGGGAGAAGCGGGGGATGGCTGGCTGGCCGGTCGCTCGGCTCGCCTTGCCTTGTCATGCGTGCTGATGCCGGTACCGAGCCGCGGATCATTTTGTGATGCTGGTACCGGGCCGTGGTACACAAAAGGTTGGGGGCCACTGCCTTTGGACTATGGATACTGTCTCCTGTTTGACTAACCAGCATTCCCCACATACCTGACAGTGTCTACTGACATCTTTCCAATTCCTGACCAGCAGAACCTATCTAGTATTCGATAGACCCTTCTTTGTTTCTTTGTATACATTGTCATTTCCTGCCAAAATATTTTTTTAAAAGTGTCTTCCCTCTGTTTTTCTACCATATCAATACCCCATTGGAGATCTCCAGTATCGAGAGGCTATCCTCCCCCCCCCCGGAGGCGTATACATCCTTTCCCACTCAAATCGGGACGAGAAGGGAAAACATCTATTGCTTTTGAAACCTCTTCCTGTTACATGCTTGTGCCTCACTAGTTATTCTTACACCCCTTTGAGGATATGTTTAGCCAGGAAAATCTGTCCATATTTGTAGTCAATGGGGCAATTTAGTACTATCACAACCATAACCTCCATAGTTTCTATTTCACCCTTAACTTGTATATTTACATTGTAGTATAGGTCTACTATGGCCATAAAGACTTTTTAAGTGTTCTTTGTCCACTCTTGGTACTTTCTTGACCAAGTAAGGACAAATCATTGATTTGCTTCCTAAACCTGCAACTGGGGTTCCATTGATCTTAGCTCACGTTGTTATTTCTTATTCTCTGGATGCTTGCAACATGGCTGAGAAAGATCCCTTTCCTTGGCAGATTTGACAATCCTGAAATAAGTGCCCTATCTTGCCACATTTATAACAGGACCTATTTATTCTTTGGTTTATTTATCCTCTCTTTTCCCTGCATACCTCCTTTTTCTGTCTCCTTTTTTCTTCCCTTTCCAACCTCTCCATGCCCCCTTCTAGCTTCCTCAGTTTTTCTGACTGCAAGATAATCTTCAGCTAAGGAGGCTGCCATTGTTTCTGTGTCTGAGTGACACTCTTGCACCCAAAATCAGTCAGGACCAGTCAGGATCTCTGGGAATTATTCCAAAATACTTTCATCCGTACTATGCCTATCTGGCTGTAATCATTTTCTAGCTAGGTCTCCCAGCCTTGCCTAGAGTTCTCTCACTCCTTCCTATTCCAGTTATATTCACGGAATCTTTGCATATTTTATGACTTCATAATAGTAGAGGATCACACCTCTTTTACTTTATTGTAATCCACCTTCTCCTGCCACCCTTGGCCATTTACATGACATTATTGCAAATTGAGACATAATTGAAAATGTCTCTGTATCTTCATCACACACTTATGGATGGATGGATTTTTATATACCTAACATTCTCTACTAAGGGTAGAGTACCCAGTGGTAGAGCTTCTCCTACAGTGGCTTCTGTTTCTTGAGGAGGGAAAGAAGGTCTCTGTGCTCCTTTCTTTGAGCTTTTCTTTCTTTCCCCTTCCTTTTTCTAGGCAATCTCTACATTCAGCCTCCTGTTTTGTTTCCTCTTCCCTTCTTAAGAGATGGCTCTCTTTGCTATTGGTGGTAGTATCTCCTCATAATACTGGTTCATGATTCTGCTGGACTGGATTTGCTTAAGCCCTCTGCCTCATATGCTTCACTGTTGGATCTGAATCTGTGTGATCCTCAGTAACCATTTCTGCCTTTTTTGGGCTGTATCTGCTGCCCCCTTGATGTGTCCCTGAGCTTGAGGGCATTTTTATGATTCCAGGGTACTAGGGATTATATATGAAGAATTATGTACCAAGTACTGGTTGCATTGCTTCACTTCCTTCATCATGCACTTATTTGAATGTCTAAAGTATCATCTGCATGCTTGGAGCATGATATTGTGATTTCTTGTGAGGAGTTCTTTCGATGATGACAACATGCCGCAGCATAGAATACAAATGTTACATAATCTTTAAACACTTTACTCAGCAATAGGCTTTTACCCTGGCTGTTATTCTAACTCCACCTTCTTACCCTGACAAGTTGGCTTAGCATGTAAACAGGTGAGGCTCAGTCGTTACAACAGCTAAAAATCTTAAAGTTTGTAAAATGGGATCCAGACCTTGCCTCTTTCCAACATTTTTTGTCTCTGTTGGGGTTTATATGCTTCCTTAGCATGACTGTTCCTTTTGTAATTGTTGCCATGATCCAGGCCAAGCTCTGCTCTTAAGCAGTTTTGGTATTGAGCATCCAAGCTGAATTCCAGGCAGGGATCAAACACAGATGGGCCACTTGCCCTGCCTTTGGTCTTGACAGTTGACCGTCAGCCATCTTGCTTGCCTGTAGCTGTTACGTGTCTGGTTGTCCCTTTGCACTTCCTCATTGTCTAGATGCCCCTTCTTTGTGTGCTCTTCTCCCACTCACACATACAGATGCACATCCTGTGTTGGCTTTTCTTTTTTTTAGACTAAGGGGATGAGTGGTGGTCTGTGGATGTTGGTACATTCTTGGAAAAGCCCAGGAGGTGGCTCAGCTATCCAAATGGCATGTTGTTATGCCAGTCAAATAGCGCTGGGTGTGACCAGATGACCAACAGAGATGCAGGTGTGGATATCTGTAGATGGACATTGTCAATCCATCTCTCTCACCTGGCTGGAGGGAATTGAGCACTCATATTTCCAAGACTGTAAACCTATTCCTTTTGTGGAAGGGGCTGAGCTTAACTTAGCCTCAGGAAGTGGGGTGGGTGGCGTTTCTGCTTGGCTGTAACCACACCATTCAATGTTTTTATGCTGTTTCTCTAAAGCACAGAGAGCAGTTCTAATTCTCATGTGTCTTTCCCTTCCATTATGCATGTGATGTTACTATATTTGTTATTAATCTGTCTAATCTCATGCTAATAGTATTATATTCTGATAAGGTATACAAATATGGTTAAACACAAATAAATACAAATGAAACAATACAGGAGAATGGAAATAGCTGTCTGGAACATTCTTCTCCATTATACTTTCTTCTCTTCAATCCTGAATATGGGATGGTGGTGGACAAAATTGTAGGTTGAATGTTTGGGAATTAATAACAATCCTCTGCTAATATACATTCATTATTATCATCTGTATATTCTGTAACCCAGAAAATCACATCTTGGTGCCCCTATTCCACTAATTCCTATAGCACAAGAATCTGTTAACCACTATCATCATCTTCCTAGGCTCGGGCTGTATCTTCCCTCTGCTCTACTTTTATGGTAATAGCACACACAAAAAAGGAAGAAAGAGAAGACAGACAAAACATAATCTACACTGATTCCAGGACAGGTTCCTTGTAAAAAAAACCCACTTAGAAGTATCCTTATGCATGGGTTTCAATTCCACCCATTAGCTGAATTGCCAAGGATTCAGGATGGGGGAAGACATTTGATACCCCTTATATATGATCTGGACTTCAGCTTCCCTCAGACCTTACTAGGATAATCAGTGATTATAGAAGATACCAAATTGCTTGTTCGTGATTTGACAAGGCATGTAAAATAAAAACTGTGTCAGTGATATTGTGGTATTCTCAGTTTTTAGAGTGAATTTTGATGTTGATATGCCTGTATCTAGAGCTTTACAATAGAGTTCTAGGTAGAGACATGTCAGTAGTATGTCCTGATCAATAAGAATGTATAAAAGCAAGGCTGTTTGGGACAAAATCCTATGTTGCATTATAAACATGAATCTTAATATGTAGCATGAAACCAGAGATGCCCATTCCTAGAAATATAAACAAGTGGAACATAATAGGTAACATATTCTTTTGTGTGTGTGTCTGTGTTTCTTTGTCTCTGTGTGTGAATGCTACTTTTTCATAGAAATTGGATGTTAAGGAAACATTGGACAAAAATCTAATCTTACAGACATACTCCATTAAGTGGACTTGCTTTAAATTAGAGAAAAATGGAGGAAAGATAGTTTGTAGCCTGTACAGTGTGTACCTTTACCTTTTTAAGTCATGTTATCACATTAACAGAATAAAGTCTATAAGATTACTTTGTTAAAGTGGTCCTACCACAGCTGCATTAAGACTTTATCAATATCCTTCACTATAATAATATTCCTTTAAAATGATTAACTATTTGGAAACCACAATCCACCAAACAACTATTTGGTATTTCTTAAGAAGTTAGTAATGAAACTGACTTTAAATAAGGGGTGGGCTGCTGGAGGTTCACAGGGGTTCAGGAGAGACCCTAGCTAAGATTCTGTGCAGTTCGGAGAACCCCCAAATCTCAATTCTGGCTGGCCCTGTCTACCTCTCTCCTCCCAGGAGTCCCCACGTGGCTAGTATTTGATACAGGTAAGTGCAAGGTGTGCGCGGAGGCTCAGGGAGGACGAAAAATGGACCTCCCAGAAGTTTGGGAATGCTGGAAATGGGCCCGTTTTCCAGCTTCCAGAGAGCCTTCGGAGCCCGGGGAGGCCATTTTCACTCTACCGGAGGCTCAAGGTATGCCTCCTGAGCCCTCGGAAGGCAAAAACACTCCCCGCCACCATGGTGCAGGAGGCTGACTAGGCCATGCCCACCATGGCCATGCCCACCCAGCAACCGGGCAGAGAATCTGTTGCTAAAATTTTTGAAGCCCACCCCTGCTTTAAATTGATCTACTTATTGATCTCTTAATATGAATAAAATTACCTTAAGCTGAGTTGAATCTTAAAATGTGGATGCAAAATCAGTGTTAACTAATTTACAAAATTTTAACAGTCCAAGAATAATAAATGTGGGAGTAACTTGGATTATTTATTTGTATGTTTGCTGTCTTTCAGGAAACTTGACACCTCACTTTCAGAGTATTTTTATAAGGAGCCCAGTTTTTTCAGGGATGGTTCTTCCTGAAGTTCAGCATCCTAAAAGTGCAAGAAAAAAATATCCCAAACTCAGTGCACTACTTGCAGATATGGTTCATGTATGTCAGAAGAGGTCTGAGTATCAAGCTAATCCTGATGATTATTAATTTGTAGCCTAACATTCTTTTTATGTATAATGTATACATCTTGAGCTATCAGTTGTATTTAGAAATGGGAAAGAATCTTGTCGCATGATATAAAAACTTCTTTGTTGTGTATTTGTTTGTCACTGCCCTTTTCATATCCGGTAGAGGTTTTATTGATATTTTAAATTTCAATACAGGTCTAAAGAGAGATATTTGCATATTTCAGATATCTTTTGAAAGTCCATGAAAATTTCATTTTCTAGTCTAAGATGCTATTTTCCATTTTTATCCAACAGACTGTTGTAGAAAAGCTCTGAGTGTATCTTCAAAGGTACTGAAAGACAAAGAGAGGTACTCTATTTGAGCAGCTGTGCGTGCATATGTATGAGTGTGAGAGAAAAATACATACTTTTAAATCAACAGACCTGATTTTATTACAGCAAGTACCATTTTTAAAAAGGTACCTTTAGATCAGTCTTGACTCCTAATAACTACATGGACACATTCATATGAGCCTTGGAAGAATCAAAGATTTTTGGATGAAATTCCTATTGACTTGGCAATTTAATATGCAGGAGTAAATATATATTAGACATATTTGTCACGTATCCTAATAAATCGATATTAAACTTCTTAAATACATGCTTATTACTGTAGTTGAGGGTGAAGGTTCGTTGTGTTTGCAGTAGCATATTCAGGTTTTATGTGTAAGTAGAGTTTCATTGTTGCTTTCTTAATTGCATAGCACAGGGCAGAGCATTTGGAGAAAAGATGGTGTCCAAGGTTGAGATGTCTTGGATTATCAATCATTCCTTTAAGCACGGTTGGGGAACATTTGAGCCCTACTGGCTCAGGAATTCTGGGAATTGAAGTCCACAAGTCATAAAGGAGCCATACAGGTGAAATTCAAAAAATTAGAATATCATGCAAAAGTTCATTTATTTCAGTAATGCAACTTAAAAGGTGAACCTAATATATGAGAGAGACTCATTACAAGATAGTTCAAGCCGTGATTTGTCATAATTGAGATGATTATGGCTTACAGCTCATGAAAATCCCAAATCCACAATCTCAGAAAATTAGAATATTGTGAAAAGGTGCAATATTCTAGGCTCAAAGTGTCCCACTCTAATCAGCTAATTAAGCCATAACACCTGCAAAGGGTTCCTGAGCCTCTCAGTCTGGTTCAGTAGGAATCACAATCATGGGAAAGACTGCTGACCTGACAGTTGTGCAGAAAACCATCACTGACACCCTCCATAAGGAGGGAAAGCCTCAAAAGGTAATTGCAAAAGAAGTTGGATGTTCCCAAAGTGCTGTATCAAAGCACATTAATAGAAAGTTATGTGGAAGGGAAAAGTGTGGAAGAAAAAGGTACACAAGCAGCAGGGATGACCGCAGCCTGGAGAAGATTGTCAGGAAAAGGCCATTTAAAAGTGTTGGGGACTTTCACAAGGAGTGGACTGTGGCTGGAGTCAGTGCATCAAGAACCACCAAACACAGATGGATCCTGGATATGGGCTTCAAATGTCGTATTCCTCTGGTCAGGCCGCTCCTGAACAACAAACAACGTCAGAAGCATCTTACCCAGACTA
Source organism: Pseudonaja textilis (assembly GCF_049901715.1). Taxonomy (NCBI): domain Eukaryota; kingdom Metazoa; phylum Chordata; class Lepidosauria; order Squamata; family Elapidae; genus Pseudonaja; species Pseudonaja textilis. The sequence continues at coordinate 78,628,010 of NC_141991.1, forward strand.
AAGAAAAACAGACCTGGTCTGTTGCTCAGTGGTCCAAAGTCCTCTTTTCTGATGAGAGCAACTTTTGCATCTCATTTGGAAACCAAGGACCCAGAGTCTGGATGAAGAATGGAGAGGCACACACTGCAAGATGCTTGAAGTCCAGTGTGAAGTTTCCATAGTCTGTTGATTTGGGGAGCCATGTCATCTGCTGGTGTTGGTCCACTGTGCTTCATTAAGTCCAGGGTCAGGAGATTTTGGAGCACTTCATGCTTCCTTCCACAGACAAGCTTTATGGGGAGGCTGACTTCATTTTCCAGCAGGACTTGGCACCTGCCCACACTGCCAAAAGCACCAAAACCTGGTTCAATGACCATGGGATTACTGTGCTTGATTGGCCAGCAAAATCACCTGACCTGAACCCCATAGAGAATCTATGGGGCATTGCCAAGAGAAAGATGAGAGACATGAGACTGAACAATGCAGAAGAGCTGAAGGCCGCTATTGAAGCATCCCGGTCTTCCATAACACCTCAGCAGTGCAGCAGGCTGATAGCTTCCATGCCCCACTGCATTGAGGCAGTAATTGCTGCAAAAGGGGCCCAAACCAAGTACTGAGTACATATGCATGCTTATACTTTTCAGAGGTCCGATATTGTTCTATGTACAATCCTTGTTTATTGATTTGATGTAATATTCTAATTTTCTGAGATTGTGGATTTGGGGTTTTCATGAGCTGTAAGCCATAATCACCACAATTATGACATATCACAGCTTGAACTATCTTGCTTTGCATGTAATGAGTGTCCCATATATTAGTTTCACCTTTTAAGTTGCATTACTGAAATAAATGAACTTTTGCATGATATTCTCATTTTTTGAGTTTCACCTGTAGTTCCTCACCTCTACCTTAAAGGTTGAGTGGTTGAATTTGCTGGTGTTTTTAGTCAGCATTACGAGATTTTTCTTCCTTCAGGATATTCCAGTCAACTCTAATTGTATTTTGACTTAACACTTGCTACATGCTCTGACGTGGTTTAGGACAGGGGTCGCCAACCTTTTGGACCTCAGGGACTACCAAAGTCATAATTTTAGATCCCAGAGCACTAACTGGTTCTGTGGGCATGGCCTAATTTGTGGGTGTGGCTTGGTGGTCATGTGACTGGCTGGGCATGGCTTGTATGTAAATATTATAAATATATAAATATTGAATTTTTTATATAAAACGAGCAACTTTTACCCAATATCAGGCAAAGCAGGCAGGAAGATTGAGTTGCTCACAGAATCACAGATTCATTCAGAAATCTATCTATCTGCCATCGGCTAGCTCAGTTTCTCAAATTTGCTTGCAGTGAGTCTGCACTGAATTTGCTTGGAAGCAAACCTTCAGTCCTAAGGGAGGTTCAGCTGTACTTAAAGCAGAGCCAAAGATCTAAAGACTAGCTAGAAAAAAAGAAATCCAACCATTTCCTGCTTCCTAGCTAATCTAAATCTCCTGGCAGAGCAGAACAGATGATGGTCAGAAAAAGGAAAAATACCAATTTTAGCAGGCAAGTTTACCGGGTAAGGAGCGAGTGGGCAGGGAGCGTACCTGCACACCCTTGTGTTTCTGCGCAGCCTGGATTAATTGCTTTGGGGAGGTGCTCTGGGGGTGAGATTTCTCTGTGGCCCACCAAAATTTTCTCACGGCCCATCAGTGGGCCGCAGCCCACAGGTTGGCGACTGTTGGTTTAGGAGAAACTTTCTGACAGTGAAAACAATCAACCAATGGAAGAGTTTGCCTTTGGAAGTTGTGGGAGCTTCATCACTTGAGACTTTCAAGAAGAGATTGGACTCCCATCAGTCAGAAATGGTGTAGGGTCTCCTGCTTGGGCAGGGGGCTGGACTAGATGACCTACAAGGTCGCTTCCAACTCTGATTATTTGTTATCTGGTTTATTATTTATTAGTTGTTCTTATTTCTTTGGGCAGTGTAGTGCTTTGAATTTGATTCCAAAAGGGTTCTTTGGAGGCCAAATATATGATCCTGGGGAAAGACACGATTACCTTAAGGAGTGGCAGACAGATGCTATATTTATATTCCTTCATACTCCAAAGCATACATGGAATGGGATTGATCATGCTACATAGTTCTACTGTTTTAAGGCTTAATATTATGGAAACTATTGGCCATTTATTAAATCGTATGAGTGGATTATAAGTTGGTACAATATTATGGAAACCACTAACCATTATCAAATCTCAATAGTGGATTATAACGCTACAGAGCACACATCTGGCATTACTTTGGTTCAAACAAGATATTGTAGTAACAGAAGATAAAGTATCTTTTGATCATTTTCATCTTTATTTAGAAAACATACACATCTAGTAATGCATAAGTTAACATAGATTTTCTTAGTAATGAGAAATATTGAAAATATCAAGATACTAATCCAGGGATCTTCAAACTTGGCAAGTTTAACACTTGTGGACTTCAACTCCCAGAATTCCTGAGCTAACTAACATGACTGGAGGAGGAATTCTGGGAGTTGAAATCCAAAAGTCTTAAAGCTGTCAAGTTTGAAGACCCTTGTACTAATCAATCAAAATGAATTATTAAGTGGAAACACTGTCTCTCCATCATGTTCTCTCAAGTTAAAAATAAGAAACAAAATTAAAGGAAAAAAATGCAGTTATCTTCAAAGTCTCTTCAATGGCAGCTCAATATAATCTGGCTACTTATAATAAAATACTTAATTTTCAAAACCTTTCCCCCCTTTTTATCTTGTTTAGTAGTTGCCTACCTACTTTTTCTTGGGTTTTAAAAATCTTAACTGAAAACAAAGGCTATTTTTCTAAGTCTCAAACATTGTTAGCCTTTATTAACTAATAGATATGATTTTAGAAGCTACTGTTTCAAAATTAGACCTCTTTCTTTTAAAAGTGCTTTTATTAATTACATGTATACGTTTCAGTATTAATTCTGTTATTAATTATGTCATGAATTGGTGGTCACAGTTTCAGCTTCTTTAAAAGTATAATGCAATTAAAATGCATAAAAATTCAAACAAGTTTTTCAAGGTAGATAATTAACAAAAATATTTCTTAACAAATCTATATTAATAATTACAAGACGTGTACAATTTTCTATCCATTTCATAGCTTTTCTATTTTGTAGTTTGAGTTTTATTCCAGTTTTTAACAGGATTCATTCATATTTTCTTTGTAAAGCTACTTTATGTTATAAAACTATTTTATGCTATACTATCCCAATACATACATCTTGGGAATTATACACTTCTAGCTTTGAATCATTAGTTGTTTCTTATTAAATATTTTCGTTAACATTACAGAATAAATTCGTTTGTAATTATTGGTTTTAAACTTTCTACACTGCCTAAAGTCACTGTTGTGAGATAAATAAGTACTTTTAGTTTTCACTGAGGAAAAGGAAACTTGAAATTCTACAACAGCATCTAACATTTTAAAGACAGCTAACATCTTTTTTTAAAAAAAATCATGATAGTCTAAGCAGGAATTTAGGATTCTGGAGGACTATTAGCCTTTTATTTATTTGTTTGTGATATGAGAAGGTTTATAGATACATTGTATAATAGGTATTTCATGACGGATGATCATTTATTGTGGATGAATCCTGATGTATTTGGTGAATAGAGGGTTATTTTGTGTCTTGTAATTAGTTTGGCAGGGAATAGTGCTTTTTCATGCTTCTGATACTTCTGATAATTGAATTCACAATTCATTTGCTTATATGAGGAAAGGAAGATTTTTTAAAAGTAGAGGCTATTTGCAAATTATTTTCAATTTGAAAATTTAAGGGCAACATTTTAATTCTGATTAATCAAAATTTTAGCTAAAAGGTTTTCCTGAAATATTATAAGGTGATTTTCCCAATGTTTATAGCAAATTTCAGTATGCATGTTATTTCTATATTTTTCCTGAATAAATTGCTTGAAGTGGAACCCATATCGACTCATACCCAACTCTATCAGCAAATTGTGCTGGCCCAAAATTGGCTTTTCCCCATGTCTTCACTCTTTGTCTTGCCCCTCCTCTTCCAAATCACTAAGCTTCCTTCATTTCACTCCCCAGAAAAAGAGAAAGGGAGATTATGGTAGATCTTCTCGATCTCTGAAATACAAAAGTAAACAAACTTTGTGTCAATTCTGTTTGTTTTTTGTCTTATCCACATTACAACTCAGTGATCCTTTGATTTTATATTGGTTATGCTTAAAATAAGATGAAAGGCCTGCTATTTGTGCCTTGCAAGTCCCAGGTAAATATATTAAGTGGTTATCAATGTAATAATACAGCTGTGACTAATCTGACATGTTACATTAGTTTTCTTTCCCATGTCTCTTCTCTGTTTTGGTAATCATTACTCAGATCACAGACGTAACAATATTGGCTTTAGTTGTCTTGTCACTAACTCTGTTGTATCCTCATTCCAGATTAGACGGGGAGTTGCTATGGTTCAACTGCCTGAACTCTTTGTGAAAGGCCCTGTTGAAATGAGGAAACCTGATTTAATCTATTATATAATGACATATTTCCTGAAGGCTGATTGACAGCCTCTTTATAATTTTTTCACCCCATAAAATAGATTTTCTTAAAATTTTCTGCTATATTTCTGAAATCTACATTTTACAAATATTGTTTTAGACAGTGTCTGCTTATCAGATCTTAAATCTAAAGAATTATACATAGTAACAAAGAGTCAGTTACATCATTAATGGCAATAGCAGTGGCAGGCACATTTGTAAAAATAATATACAGCTATCATTTATTGTTGAACAAAAGTCTAAAGTATTTGATTCCGCATAAAGTAATGAGGCCCATAACTCCTTTAGCACTGATAGACTTCATTTCAGTGAAATGAAGGGTTATCATTCATTCACTCAGTGAAAGGTCACTAAAGCTGCAAGCAACAGAATAATAGTACTCACAAATTTAAAAATGCGTTAGCCAAACATGGAAATGTTAGGACAATTTCAGTTTCTACTTTATGCAATGCTGGTACATATTAAATTTCACTAATGATACAGAAAGTGCTAGTTATTGTAATTCTGGGATATCTCTATATTAACTTTCATATGCCACAGTGTCATCATGTCAGCTACCCACAGAGTTCTAAGGGACTCTGAACAATTCAGTCATGTCAAACAATGCTTGCTCCTTGATCAGTATAAAGCCATTTCTGGATTGATAACACTGCTTCTGAGAAATGTTTTTACACGTTCTCTATGATTCTAGCAGTGAGAAATTCCAGAAATAATATTACAGTTCTTAATTTAACTTTCAATGAGGGAGTATGAAGCTTACAATCAACCTTGTTTTTCTTTTAAATTAGAGCGATAGAGTGAATTAAATATTTCCCTATTGCTCGCTTTATGAAATGCCTTGCCTTTCTGATGGCAAAAACCCACCCCCACCTCAAAAAACCTTCAGGAAAGTCTCTTTGCACCAATAGGACCATATAAAGACAGCAAAGCTATTCTGCATACATCTGAAGACTCTTGGGCTGCTTCCAATGCAACAGTTTCTAGTTTTCAGCCAGCGACCCCCTGGCCTAACACCCCTCCAATATGCCGGAATACAATTAGCCTGGCTAGGTTGCAGAAGACTTTTCTGCAACATCTTTGTCTTGGCCAAATTCAAAACTAAGAGCTTTTCCTGTGTTACTAAATGATAGCCTTAAGTTCATTGTTTTCTGATGAACTTTTAAACAGAGAGAAAGAGAGGAGGGGAGGGAGGAGGAACAGAACTAGCCATTAGCTCCTATTGAGGGTCAGCTCTGTTTGCAAACAGCTTTTGGAAAAATGATTACGAGGCAGCTCTTGCAAATGTTCACTGCTGTTAAATCTAAATATGTTTACATTAATTTGTTAAAATCAGCAACTTTGTAACCAGAAGACTATGTCACATCTAATAGAACATATGTTTTAACACTTGTGCAAACAAGGGCTCTACTATTCAGGAATAATACCCTTATTTATTTTTAAAAGGGCAGAGTAATTTTTGCGAATGTTTTTTCCCAGAAGAGCTTTCTTTGCTAACTGGGAATTATAGGAGTTCAATTCAAGATCCTGAATGAGCCTCAGGTTGTGGAAGTTATGCATTTTCTTCATTTTCATCTTGACTGGATAGTTCTGCCTATTCAAAGACAGGACCTGATAACATGAATAGATTTTCTTTTTCTGGGAATGAAGGGAACTATGCTGGTCTCAGCATTTTAGAAAATCCAGTGATGTTAGGTTCACAGTGGCAGAACTAGTGCCTTGAGGGCAGGAAAAAGTGCTACTAGGAATGAAAATGAGATGAGTTTCCCCTCCCCCCTTATCCTGTGGTGGTGATGGGAACCATTCAGAGCAACTAAGGGCATAAATGGCCAATTATAATTGGGAATGTGGTTGGGGAAAAAAAAAGCTCAAGTGCTATAGTCCTCCTAATTAACACGGCTATGCGTATAAACAAATTGCAAATGTGTTTCCTAATTATAAATTCAGCATAATATCCAGTTTGCCCCTTTGTTTTAGATTCCTTCTTGCACATTTCTTTCTGTTTCTAGATTTGCAATAAATAATGCTCTGGAATAAAAATTAGGTAGGCTTCCTCCAACACTGTACTCTTCTTGTGTTTTGGAGTACATTCACAATCCTTGGCTAGTGTTACCCTGGATATGGATGATAACACTTTTGGTCTTACCCGAGGCTCTAGCTGAGAAAGGCAGAATTGCTAAGTTATCATCTATAGCCCAGCTGGTAGTTATCATTCTTTTTCATATTTGAACTTATAACTGGCAGTATCGGAAAAGTTGATTCACTTTTTGAATAAGCTAATGCTTTAAAGAGAAAAAGCTGCATTTCTTCAGAAAAAGTAAAGTATTGTTTGAAAATTAAGAATGTTAATATAACTGAGGCTTTGATGAGAACATCCACCTTTGCCCTACTCAACCTTTACAGCCTTTGATATCATGCCATGGTACCCTCTGAAATCAGCTCAGAGAATTGAGGCAGGTGACACTGTGTTGTACTGGTTCATCTCCTTTCTCCAGAGTCAAATCCTATTTGTAGTAATTGGGGGGAATCTTGCCCTTGGAAGCTACTGTAAGGGGTGACACAGAGTTTTGTGCTCTTCTCCTATTCAACATCTACATGAGACCGCTGGGAGAGCTCATCCATTGCTATTGGGTGAGGTATCATCAATACACTGACGATACTTCTTTGCCCCTGGTGAATTAAGCAATACCATAGACATCTTACCTTGGTGTCTGGAGGCTGTGAATATCTGGATGGGGAGTAAAAATCTTCAGCTAAACCTTAACAAGACTGAATGATTAGGTTTTGGGGCCTGTTGGTTCTAAGGCTATGCCATCTTTGTTGTTGCACAGGATTGCACTTCCCTAAACAGACTTGTGCACAACTTGGAGGTCCTCCTGGACTCTTGATTCCTGCTCAAAGAGTAGATGGCAATCATGGCTAGAAGGGCCTTTGTACATCTTTATATTGCACCTATTCCTAGATCAGGGGCTCTGCTGATTGTCACTTATGCTTTGGTCATCTCCTGACTGGACTTATCTAATACATTCTATAAGAGGCTATCCTTGAAAAGATTTCAGGTCTCAGGAAGTGAGCCTTCCCTGCCATGGCACCCACATTATGGGCCCCGATGTGAGGCTGATTCCATCCCTGTTGATTTTCTGAAAGTTCTTAAAACCTGGTATTGGGCCTGGGGACCCTAGAGGCCTTGTGAAGTACTGAGATTGTTCTAGTCTTGTTAACGTCTGCTGTCCTTTCTTTTGTTATTTTACTTTTTTTAATAATTGAGTTTAAAAAAAAACATGTTAACTGTTTTGTAGATGAAAAGTATATTTCCTTTAGGTAAGATGGCAGGATTCTAGACAATAAATTATCAGCAATTTGCATTTCTTATGCTATAAAATAGGCCTGTGTTCCTAAAATGCTCTTAGAAATTCTTTCAAAGATCATGAGAAGGATAACTATTTTCTGTTTCAAGCAAGACAGAATTTGTCTTAAAAGGACTGAGACTTACTCATATTAGTGTACTAATGTAGGAATTTTTGTAGAGAAAAATTGAGCAACATTTTTCTGGCAATAAAGAGAGTTATTCATTATTGAAACTAAAGGACAATTACATTTACTTTTTTAAACAATAGGAAAAAATATAATACAAATTTTATTACACAACATTTTTCTGTAGTATATTATTTCTAACATAATAATTTTTATTTACTAGGCTTGTTTACAAATGGATCCTGCAGACAGGATATCATCTGCTGATTTGCTACAGCATGAATATTTCACCAGAGATGGTTTTGTTGAAAAGTAAGCTATTTGGATATAACGTTCAGCATTTAATCAAAGAGCTTTTTGAGGTGGTTGGCTTTTTTATATGACAGATGTAAAATTGCTGTTAATTTATTGATTGGAGAGAATCAAATCTCCACAATAATACTGTTTGTGTTGCTGAGATGCTATATTTTTCTCATGCGTAACATCTGATTTCTTGGAATCTTATTTTCTTGACATGTTCTAGATATAAAACAGAGCAATTTGAAATACAATTACTGTGTGATTGCTGCTATTCAATGTCCCAGTACTCTGTAGATCAGAACATCCCTCCCTAACTAATATCTTCCAGATTTCTAGGTGTTTACTACTTTTAAAATTTTCTATCTGGTGTGGCTTTGCTTGGGTATTCTGACTTTTTCAGTTGAAACAAATCTGGGTATGTGAAAGGTGGGCCAGAGATAGTAATATGAGTGAGGATAATTGAGGAATTCTCCTTATCATAACCAGAACAATGTGAACATGAGGATATTACTTTATGAAATTTAATAGTTTTTTTCTCAAAATTTCATAACTAGCCAAGGAAGTAGCCTGGGAGAAAGAAAAGGAGATGGAGAAATTATCTTATTCTTGTTTTATCTAACTCTCATGTTCTTGCTTTCGGGATGTACTGAATTGACAGGGTTCAGAGCTCAAATCTGAAAATTATACCCTCGGATAGGGAAACCTTTTCTATAGAGACTGGTTTGCACTTAGAAACTAAAAATATATGAGGAAAAGGAAGATATTAATTCCCATTGGAGGAATTAGTCCTAAGGAAAAGGAAGAAAAACCTTACCTTTTGAACCCAGATCTCAGGACCCAGGTTACTGGTTTTTGAGAGTGATGTTTTTGCATATCTGCTATTGAACAAAGTATGAAAAAAAAGTGAACACAAGTGCTGAAAAAAACTCTTTGAGTCTAACAGATACCTTGGAATGATGAAAAGCATAATCTATAACAAGAGAATGTCCCATCACCAGACAGGTGGTTGTTGTTTTTTTTGTAAAGAATGTATATTGTTAGAAACTTGATTCATCTTCTGTGAAAGAAAAGGAATCAGTGAATGAGATATTCTTAGTTTCAACAAATGGCTCACAATATAAACGAAATATGGAAGAAAGAAAAGCAATATATTTCAATAGAAAGGCTGAGAACAACAGAAGCAGGTTTTATTTCCTTTATGCAGAAGATGGGTTATGTAGCTATATTAGAAAGTTTACTAGCCTTGTCTATCTTGTCACCCAATCTTGCTTATCAAAGCATATATAGTTATAGTTTCGGATACAATTTTAGTAATTAGCTTGAATGGATGTAATGTATAGAAGGAAAGCTTGAAGCACAAGCCAGTGTGAAAGTCTTTTTTTTTGTAGACCTTTATAGTTTGGAATGTATTCATGGTGACATGATAATCTTAAGTATTAGATGAAAAGATTGAATGAATAGTGAATTTGTTGCAATTCTGTCTAGGAATTTGTTCTGTTTTTCAAACTTCAAAATAGTTTTGCTAAAGGGACAAGAAAGAATCCTGATTTTTAAATACAACACATAGCAGCAGTGCATAATTTGTCAAGATTGAAAGAGAATGGGAAAGTTAGCAAATATTTTGTACTGAGAAGTAAATATTTAATGTGGAACAATGAGCGCATCAACAGATTCTTAAAATCTTTTCCAATGAGGCCAAATCTATGATATAGAACATGTGTTGTCGTTTGTGTGCTTTGTACAGTATATTTGCTTAGTAAAGAGTGTAGATATACGTCAGTAACAATACTAAATACTGAAAAGAGTTATGTGAACTGTCTATTGCATTAATTTATCTATGAATTATGTACTTTATTTCATATATAGTAGCTTGGTCTCTAGAGAAAAGTAGGTGGTTGGGAAAACAGGGAGAACCAAATTGTTGTAGGGAATCAAGCAACTGGACAAGATTATATTTGCAATTGTCAGTGTGATGTAAGTAATGTCCTTTTTCATATCAGATTCTTACCAGAATTGAAAAGCAAATTACTACAAGAAGCAAAGCTGAGTTATCTTTCAAAATTCAGAGACAATAACAAAGAGATTGAACAAATGAAAGAAGAAAAGAGAATAGTTCATATTAACATATCTCAGAATGGTCCTGTTATTGTAAAGGTAAGAATGATTTATGATTATTTTTAAAAAATGTTTGATCAATGACACAGCATATAACATATATAAATTATCTGATGTAGCAAGCTCCAGAGGAGTAGCTGGCATGCCTTTTGCAGCAAAAGCTATAAAGACTTTTGCAACACCTATAAAACCAACAAGTTTATTACAATCCCCTGATGAGATGGATTTTGTGCAATAGAATTTTGATGCAGCAAATGCATTAGCTTTAAAGTGTTAAAAGACTTGTTTAAAGCAGTATTCCTGTAAAGAAAATATTCTCAATTATTTTAGTAAGACAATTCCACAATTAATAATCCCAGCATATTACTCAGAGAATGTTCATGTATTCTACTAGCAAGATGGTATTTTATCTATCAAAGTTAGTGTTCCATAGTTGTTGAATTAGTATTCTGGATCAGAAGATTATACAGTATAAGAATTACACAGGTTTATCTATTGAAACTATGAAAAAAATAAAGCAGGGTCTTCCTTATGTTGTTATTTCCAAAATAACTATTTTTAAATTGTGAATTAATATTCTGAAATGATTTGAACAGTTTCATTTTTTAATGAATTTCATAAACATGTTTCAGATTTTATAGTATGAGTAGATATATTTGCACAAAGTTTGAATGTATTACCTGTTCTAGGAAATGGAAAAAGACAAAAAGTCAAAGGAGATCAAGATCAAAGGTATTAAAGTGAAAGCGGGGAAATCTGAACTTTCAGAGTTTAAAAGAAATGAACAAGAAGATGCTGTTTCACAGTGGGTGACTTTGTCTCAGAATGCTCTCAACTTACCTCATGAGAGCAAACCCACAATTGGTGATGGTACCAGCTTGATAACAGTTGGCATTGATGCTGGTGGGATAAAGGATGAAGCTCCACAGACACCCTGTACAACAATGCCACGGATACATCCAAACTGTGGGAATCTTACTGGAAATTTCAGTTCACATTTCCTGTGTCCTAATTCAAGGTATGTATTGGGAAACTGAATGCTGGCCATGTGTAGGGGAGAGTTGGGTGGAGGATAGGAAAGGGTATTAATTTTTATTCATTTATTTTAGAGGATTTACAGGCTTCTCCAATTGCAACCAACCTGAATCAATGTTTTATTTCCTCTCCATAACTTGGATTAATACTGTACAAAATATAATTTTAATATTAAATTCATAAACATCACAAAATGAGATCCTGGGAATAAGAGTAACTTCCATTCCCACCAGCCAATCATTTCTGTTAATAGAAGGAAAACATCTCAGTCAACCCTCAGGGCTCATTTAAAGCTTTAAAGAGTAGGGTTTTTTAATTCATAGATTTAAATATAATGTGTTTGACTCCTTATTTAAAAATAATCTTTCCAGGATAAATTTTTTTGAAATGATTTTTGAAATATGTTTTAAAATTTCATTTTGGGGAAACATTACACTTTCAACTGCTTGATTTTGTATAAGAATAAATGTATTCTTTCTTTATCAGACTTCCAGAAAAAGCAAAAAAACGGCGAAGTCCTTGGCCATCAGTAGGACAAATAGGTTCAAACAGTCGTCAGGAAGATGGAGTTATGACTCAAGTAACTATAAAAATATGTATATTTTGTAAAATACTGTAGTTCATGCACTAATGCAATTATAAACCATATTAATTTCCAATTAATTTTAAGCTATGCTAGATTTGACAGAAATAAAACTTTTGTTTAAGCATGGTTTATAGCCCAGCTATAGGTAAAGAAGGAAGGAGGTTTATCCACTTTAGATATGAAAACTCAGCTGAGTGACTTTAGGCCACTCTCTCTTAGCCCAACTCACCTCACAGGGCAGTTGTCGTGGGCAAAATAGGAAGAGGAAGGAGTATTACTTATGTTCACTACTGTGAGATTTATAAGGTAATAAAGGTAGGATAAAAAAAATCAGGATGTGTCCTCTTTGGAGCTTACCTTCTTTGCAGAGTTAGGGTTTGCAGGCTGTATACCTTAAAATCAGTATTCCTGTTTGATGGTCTCATATTTGAAAATATTAAAAAAACGCTCTTATGCTCTTTTAAATCAGTGAGGAAATAACTTAAGCAAATCTGTCAATATCATGCTGCTGCCTTTTGTAGTTTTGATTTGCTGTAGAGGTAATCCTGATTTAGTGATTGCCTCTGACTATGACCATTTGCAGTTACAATGGTGATAAAAAAATGAACTTTGCAGCCAAAGCCTGCATCTATGACCTTCTCATTGTTTCTCAGTCACATTTGCCATTACACACAATTAATACAATATTGCATTGTCCTATACCTGACTTGTTTCTTTTGTTTTTATTTTTTATTTTGCCCCCTGGCAGGGCAAAATAATTATTATTTAAGCAAGCTATCTCTTTCTGAGATGCTTTTCTCCACAATGCAGTGGCATCTCCAAAGAGTGCTAACTTCAAGTTAACAAACCCAGCTCTGTGACCTTAATTAATTGATTGGAACTCTCTAATAGGTTTGCACTGCTGCCCAAGACTGACCAGACCCTAATTAATTTGACACTGAAGATTCTTTTGCCTCTAGGAAGCTGGCAGCTATAAGCCTGATAGGAAAAATATGATAGCTAAATATGAACCAGTGTGCAGCAGCAGCAGCAGCCAAAAAAGCTAACGCAATCCTAAGTTGCATTAACAGAGGGATGCAATCAAGATCAAGTACTAATACCATTCTATAAACCCTTAGTAAGACCACACCTAGAGTACTGCATCAGTTTTGGTCACCAAGCTATAAAAAAGATGTTGAGACTCTAGAAAAAATGCAGAGAAGAGCAACCAGGATGATTAGGGGACTGGAGACTAAGGCATATGAAGAACAGTTACAGGAACTGGGCTTGGCTTGGCTAGTCTAGTGAAGAGAAGGACCGGGGGGAGACATGATAGCGGTCTTCCAATATTTGAGGGGCTGCCACAGAGAGGAAGGGGTCAAGCTAATTTCTAAAGCGCCTGTAGGCCAGACAGGGAATAATGGATGGAAACTGAACAAGGAGAGATTTAACCTGGAAATAAGGAAAAACTTTCTGACAGTGAGAACAATCAACCAATGGAACAGCTTGCCCTCGGAAGTTGTGGGAGCTTCATCACTGGAAGCTTTCAAGAAGAGACTGGACTGCCATTTGTCAGAAATGGTGTAGGGTCTCCTGCTTAGGTGGGGGGGGGATTGGACTAGATGTCCTACAAGGTCTCTTCCAACTCTGATTATCTGTGAAGGGCTTCATCTGTGAAAACTGCTAGCACGTTCCTTTAGATGGGAATTCCCCAACTTACTCTCTTGTAATCCCTTCCTATCCAATTAATGCAAATTCCACCATTAGTTCTTTTCTTGCTAATTATCCAAGAGTGGGGAGGGAAGAGTAGGAAACAAGGGCCATAAGATTTTCCCTTTTACCCAGCTTCCTTGTAAGTTGAATTCTGGAAAATTTCCTCATTGTTTGGATTCACCTAGCTGTTTGGAGTCATATCTTTCTGGCAGAAAAGCAAACGAAAGCTGAAATCAAATGATGAGCATTGTTGAGGGATTGCTTTTCTTAACATCTGAGTTACTGGTTCCAGTTGAGGTTGCTAAACAAAGTCTAGCTCTGTTCGTCCCTAGTATTAAAGCATTCAATAGGTTCTGCCATTCTAGTATAGCCTGGAGTTAAGTATTCCAATTCAATTATATTCCCTTGTAAAACATTTACACCTTTTCAGGCTTCTATAAATGAGTAAGCAACTTAATACTAAGTGGATGTTTATACCTTCCTGGCCTCTGGACCATAGCTTGTTTCTATGATCTGAATTGGAAAATAAATAACTGTCACTGAGCTATGCATCTCTTCGGCTTTTTTGGTGGTCTGGTTACAGAGTAGGCTTATTTGAATGAGGTAACTGAAAATAGCAAATTTTATGGGAAGATTGGCTATTGAATTCTGACTCATAGCCTTTGGTGTGTCAGTTAAATAATTATTTTAGAGACATATGCTTGGAAACACGTCTCAAACATTATCTTGGCTTTCCCATTATCCTATTTTTTTTTCCAAAGGAAGTTGCTTCTTATTCTTTAGCAGATAAAATAAATAAATCTTAGTAAAATGTAAACCAAGCAAGTACTATAGTTGGATTTTTCAGAGACATAATGTTAAATGCTGTCAGTTACTAAAGCACAAAATATATTGATTTAGCCAAATAATTTTTAAAGAACTTCTACTTACTATTATAATGGTATAAATTTATTTGGTAATATAAGCTTTCCCTAAATAAAGGGAAAAAATTTAGTATGTTACATCAAAGGCAGAAATGAATAAAAATAATTTTAAAAATTAAATCTAATGAATTCTCATAGATGTCTCCCAAGAATAGTTATCTTGCATGATTATGGTCAATTTCTTATATTTCTGATTAATTAATTTTTTAATTTTTAAAAATTATTTTTGATTTTTTAAAAATGAGGTTTGTGGGAGGCATCTGGTGGCGGTGTATATACAATTGTCCCCTGAAGTGTTGAGTTGCTGATTTGATATAATTTATATTACAATCATGGTATAGATGTTTCCTTGGATGCATAATTATTCCATGTTTAGAACCAAATGGACAAAGTATCCCTGTATGAAAGAGCTGTTCAAATTGATCAAATGGTGAACATAAACAGGAAGAAACGCAACATTTCAAGATGTGAGAAAAGAGAAATTCACTTGCCAGAACTAAATACAACAGGGCAACAGAAAGAATTGAAAGCAATGGAAAGTATGTTAGTTATATTCTACAGGTCTTTGTGAATGTGTTTGTGTATGTAATTGTAATGCTTTACATCTGAAATGTGTATGTTTAATTATGGACTTTAAATATGAAGTAGCAGTACATAAGATTCGAAGAAATAGTTCCCCAAAAGTTCATTGACAGCAGTCTTTTTGCTTAGTACTTAACTGGAGTAGCCTCTTTTCTTTGTAAACCAGTGGTGGGATTCAAATATTTTTACCACCAGTTCGGTGGGCATGGATTGGTGGGCACGTTTTGCATGTGTGCACATACTTTGCATGCACATGTGCACCAAACGTGCACTTTGCGCAGGCGCAGAGGCATTCTAACTCACCTTCTGCAAGCCTTCACTCTCCCAGTCACTTCAGCAGCTGCCGTGCAGCACTCTTCTGTGCCGCGCAAAGCAGCTGGGCTTCAAATTCAGAGGATAAAGGTGAGCATGGGAGCCTGGGCAAGTGGGTGGGCCCAACAGCAGAGCGGCGGAGAGAGCCAGTTTGGACTCCACTGCTCATCGCTGCTACCGACTCGGCAGAACCGGGCCAAACCGGTCGAATACCACCACAGATACAAACCAAATCCAGAAATTACTGAAACGGGAAGAAATCCAGCTATTATTACCGTACAGTTATGGCTGGCTTTAAGTGGCAGCCATCAAGCATATTTGACCCCAATTCAGATCGAGCTTTAGCCTTTTATATTTTTCCATTAGAAGCATTAGTTGTGGTCCTCGAGTTACAACCATTTGTTTAGTGACAGTTTGAAGTTACAACAATACTGAAAAAAAAGCAACTTGATAGTTTTTCACACTTAACATCTACTACAGAATCCTCACGGACATGTGATCAAAATTTGGATGTTTGGCAACTAACTCATATTTATGATAGTTGCAGTGTACCAGGATCATGCGATCCCCTTTTGCAAGGTTCTGACAAGCAAAATCAATGGGGAAGCCAGGTTCACTTAACAACCATGTTACTAACTTAACAACTGCAGTGATTCGCTTAGCAGCTGTGGCAAAAAAGTCATAAAATGGGGCAAAACTCACTAAACAACTGCCTCATTTAGCAATAGAAATTTTGGGCTCGATTGTGGTAATAATTCAAGGACTACCTGTATTGTGTAAATGCCACCATTTGCACTTATTTCTGTTTGATTTTTTTCAAAGATCAGATTAAACAGTTCTTCTATGTAATGCTGCTTTCTCCAGTTAAAAAAATTAGTTCCATTAGAATATTTTAAGTATAAATAAAATATTAAAAGGTAAAGTTCTGAATAATTTGGCCACAAGATGGTCAAGAATGTATATTGTTTTATTTTCTTTGAACTGGAGAAATTCAATAACCAACTGAGAAACTGCTTTGGAACCCGCTCATTTTCTAAAAAGGCTTGCAATACATGAGGTAGGGGAAGAGAAGAATTACTTTTTTATTGGTGACATACCTTTTGGATAATGCAGATAGCAAATGCACAGACATTTCTCTAGCCAAGTCACTGTCCCTCTAGAGAAATGTAAAACTGAACCTGGAAATAGAAGTCAAATCATACTTCTATGTTCACTGAGGCAGTACATGTCTATAAGCAGTAGATAAGCAAACAAGCATCCAAATAAATAGAATACAATATGCGTGTGTGTATATACAGTATGTAATGTCACACATGTTCATTACATAAGGATGTAATATCTGTTGCTGCATTCAACTTCAGACCTATTCTGAAGAGACTAGTGGCGTGACTGGTCTCTACTGACATTCCCTTCCACATCTATTTCACTAATAAATAGTGGACATGAAATTCTACACTCTATATGATTTTTGTTTTCAGTTGCTTTTTTAAAAAATAACTTTCTTGGGCCATTTATTTTTAATGCTAAGCAGCCTGAGGAGCTTCAAATTTGGACCAGATGCAGTGATTAATGTTGCTTTTCTGACAGGTATTACGCTCCTGCGAATGACCACTTTCATTTATTTTTCATCATATAGGCTGAGGTCCTCATATATGTACTGAAAGCTGAACTAAAATACGAAAGCAATAAACAGATCATTTTTCCTTTTGCAATCTTCAATGGTTTTGTTAGCTATTGAGCTGTAGATTTTCTAATATTTGCTTCAGAACAGAAATTCTATATTGGTTGTACAATTCTATATTGATAATTTTATTAATTTTATGAAGATGTAAAATACAAAAGAAAGTGAAATATTGGGAAAATGAGAAGGAAAAAGGGAAGAGGAAGAGGTGTAGTGTAAAGGGGGAAAAAAGAAAAATATTGACTTCCAACTCTTTTTAGCACATTAGAATAAGATCATGTCATTACAGCCACAACTTTTTACTTTTATATACTTAATTAGTAGCCATTTCTAAAACAACTACCTAATCTAAACAGCAAAACCCATAGTCGGTATCATTTTTTTTTTCAAAAAAAAGGAAAGATTAAAAAAAAAGTGCAATTCTAGAAATAGTTATTTTTTCTTGTAAAGTCAAACAGGTAAGGGTGCTGAAAAGGGAGTCAAAGAAAGCTGAAATATCCAAAATACCATCTTTACAAAATCCGGATCAGAATCGTGACAAACAAGAAGTAAGTTAAATTTCTCTGCTGTGAACTTCTAGCCATATAATAATGTGCTTAGTCTATTAAAATTGATTTAAACTTCCTTGTCTTTGTATATGAAGTAATGATAACAACTCATAAAAATTAAAAGTCCAGGGAAAACCACAATCCCTTTGGATGATTGGGAGGATGGAATAGAATGGGAAGGCATGTGATATCCATTTCAAATGACCCAGGTGTGGTTGATGAAAATGTTGTGAGATAAATTTACTGTTGGGGATATTTACACTGATGGTGGGCTGCTGGGCAGGTTGCAGTAGTGATAGGTCAGAATGGTATATGAATGATCCTGTGGGTGTCAGAGCCCTTTATTCCCTTGAGAGGGTCTTGCATTGGCTTCCTTGATTGCATACCTGAAGCTGACAAAAGAAAATTCACCCAATTCTTTTTTGGGGTTTTTAATAAAACAACACTGATGCCCAGATTACTTTTGAGGTAGCAGAATCCTGAAAATACCAGAAAATCTTGCTCTTTCACTCCCATGTTCCCAGACCTACTTGGAATTCCTTTGGTCAGTTATTGTTTGAATGGGGTTATGAGTAACACTTGCATTCTTTGGTCTGTCATTTATGAATACATAAAAAGCATGATTTCATGCTGCATAAGGAATGCTAAAAATGTTTGGAAATTTTATTGCAATGTATAACACTGGGGTGTTTGGGAAGAAGATTGGTGTGCACTGCCCAGAGTTATTTTTTATAAAATTGGATTAATAAAGAAATAAGATCATTTTAGTGAGCTTCTAATAAAAGTCTTGTATCAACTAATTTTATTTTTGTAATATTTAGAGCACGGGAAATTCAGGAAATATGCAAAATGAATGAAAAAAGCCAAGTTTTTCCATGTAACAGCATGCATCTTGGGAAGATATAGAATGTCCGGCGTAAGACATTTGCTTTTCAATTAACTTTTCATTTAAAAAGTGCCATGGATAACCCTGCAGAACATGTGTAGATCCTCTAATAAAAGTATTTTGAAATGCAAGTCACCAAACTATTCATTTTGTATGGAATTATATAGTATATTTATAGATCTGCAAAGCAGAGCTATAATCAGTTTGTTAAATGTTTGGGGAGTGCATACGTTGTTGTTATTTTAGTATAAGTTGTATTGGGGAGAAAACCCTTGCCACCCAGATGTTGTTGATCTACACTTTTTAATAGCTACTGTCTGTATGTCCATGATCAGGGATGCTGGGAACTGTAGTTCTCTAGATCTTGAGGAACTACTTGTTTCCATACTGCCTTATGTATTCAGCCTGGAAAATTATCAAATTATTTTGTTATCACTTTGTGGTGAAAAATAAAAGAGAAGAGGTACCATAGTTTTCACAGAAATTTCAGCATTGTTGATTGATCAGGGATTATCCTGGGGTAACCTGCCTAAGTATATATACACAGTGCTCATACTAGGACATTAGGGGAACATTTTAACATTCAGCTCCACATAAGCACACATAGAATAATCAAAATTATACCTAAGTGCCTTTAGTTCACCAGCCCTCACTCACATTGCTAGCAATATACAGTTCTATGAAAAAATATTCATCCATTGTTAGATTTTTATAAATTTTGCATATCTTTGCCAATGGATGTTATCTGCTGTAAATATTTTAATTTTGGTGTTATGTTTTCTCTCAGAAATAATTATTTGGAAGCAATTAATAGCAAACGTATGCAAAAAATTTAACAATGCAAAAGGGGATGAATACTTTTTAGCTTTTCACTCCTCAGGTCCATGCCAAAAATGGCATTGCTAAATGTGGCTACTGCTAATAAAGCACACCAGACCATTGTATAAGATAATAGGCAAGGATTCTAGCTTGTGGAATAATTGTAGCTTATCTCAACCACAAAAGATAACTTTGGGCAAGGAGAAAACTAACAAAAACCATCCACAAATACAAACATTTGGAGCCCAGGACAACCCTTATCATAAACTTTTAATGCCTCTAGCCGTTAGCCACCTTCCCATCTCTGGTTATTCACTGGCTGCTAATATAAAACATCTCCAGCTTATCCTGTGACTTAATTTGCCTTTGAAATACTAATGTCTGAGTCCCTGCCTCCTGTATTTCTGGGCATAATTTCTGCTACTTATTATGAATGAAAAAGTAGTGAATTTGTGAGTAAACCTAAGATATTGTAAAATGATTTGCCCAATGATAATAAAAATGTCATGCTGAAATATTATACAGTCATGTAACATATATTTTATATATAGTAGTGTGCAAAAGTCTTAGGCCACCACCCACTTCGTTGTTTTAGCAAGTTTTTAATGATCATAATTATTGTTTAGCCTTGAATACCATATCTTGAATATCCAGTTTGCTTGTTGGTTTCCCTTTGAGAGCAGCCTTGCTGATGCAAAAGTATGATTTTATCTCTGTCAAATTCTGTGATCCTTGACATTTTAACTGGAATGATGTGATAGAAAGTTGGCCTTATTTGTAAACTTCCAATGAATTACACTCATACAACATGGTGTATGTAATCCTGAAGCATACATTATGGTGCACAAACCTGATGTAATAGACCTTTCTGCACAGCAGTCATTTTGGCATGACATAGTAGGATACCTACAGGTGTTAGCAATGGCAGTAGTTAGGATTTCATTCTATTTAGGTTTATAAGGGCCAAGTGCCTGCTTTGCTCAATTGTAAAGGGAGGTCACACTATATACTTATCACTTTGGCCTATGGAAGCATTTTTTTCTGTTTTTTCCTGTTTTGGATTCTGCACACAAATTTCCTATATGTTCTGGTTTTATTCTAATAAGGAGACTTAATTATATATGGTGATTATACCATTGTTACAACAACAAATCTAAATATGACCTAAGACTTTTGCACAGTACTGTACATAATCAATTTTTGTGATAATGTCTGAATCTGAGTAAGCAAGCACCTAAAATGCCGGGGAACTAAAATAAAAACCCTTCTCATTCTGGTGCTTATTTTGAGAGTAAGGCAGTTTACCAATTGTATCATTGGTGATGTTAATTAAGGGTACACTGTAGCTCTGATATACAGTATTTGAATGCATTGCACAGGCAATGGAATATGAGCCCTGAAAGCATAATCTTGATATTTAGCACAATCAAAATATGGAGAATCAAGATAATATATAATTGTGAGGCAAAATATTCAGAAATGGGTTTTGGAAACGGCACTTTGAACTATTGCATGGTTTATCAAGATATCTATATATGCTAAAAGATGTAAAATCGCACAGTTAGAAATGATTCTTCAGATAGTGATAGAAAGTAAATATTAAATACCTGTTATGCATCTGAAAGAAAGTAAGAACAGGAGAAATGAAGAGAAGGATAATTGCCTTATCTACACTGTATCCAGTATTTATTTATTTATTTATTTATTCATTCATTCATTCATTCATTCATTCATTTGCTTTAAAGGCGGCTCAACTCCAGATTTGGGGAGCTCATCATTAAAAATGGGAAAACAATAAAAATATATGCCCATTTTGTTTCCATCAATTTGACATAATCAGGATTGTGCAATCTGATCAATGCAGTGTTATTAATAATATGTCTATTGCTCTAATGACTATTATATGGAGAAGGGCCATTGTGTCAAAGCAAGTGGGAAAAACAGCATGAGCTGGAGTACCTTTTGATTAAAAACAGCCATTACATTAGGAAATACAAAGTATATTCTACTTCAAACTGATAGAAGTATTTTTTTATTATTCATATTGGTTGGTACATTTTAAATGCTCTGCTAAACTGTTTTTTATTTTATTTTTCAGGAGGTCAGAGAAACTTACTATTAATGCAACACAAAGTGAATGAATGCAATATATATATATGCATGCTGCAGGACTTTTTCCAAAATAAATATATACAGTAATTCTCATTTAGCTAATTAAAAATATTTCAATGTGTCTTGTACATGTCATTGGCAATAAGCTGAATTTCTGTGGCTGTTTATTTGCAGAGGGTTTATTTGCAACTTGAATCAAGGATCATTTTTAAAGAAACAAACACACTGTCGCCTGTAAAAATAAAACAAAAGGAAAACCTACAAGTGTATCGGCTGCTAAAGAATTCTTTCCCTTCCTCCACAAAGGCAATCAAGTTAGACATACTCTTACTCAAATACACACCCCAAAACACATATTTTCTACAACAGCTGATCAGAATACCACAGCAATATATGCCTGAATTTTACTATTA
Organism: Pseudonaja textilis; assembly: GCF_049901715.1. Classification (NCBI taxonomy): domain Eukaryota; kingdom Metazoa; phylum Chordata; class Lepidosauria; order Squamata; family Elapidae; genus Pseudonaja; species Pseudonaja textilis. The sequence goes on from NC_141991.1 coordinate 78,650,027, forward strand.
TCTACTTTTTATTGCTGTTTTAATGATTACAAGTAACGTACAAAAAGTACTCTAGCAAGGCTCATTCAATGTCATTAGTTGCCTTGTGTAATGCTGTTATAATTCTATAAAATAGTAACAATTTTCACTTGGTACTGGTTTTTGAACATTAATTACAAATGCTATTTCTCATTTTTAACTATAAAAATATTGTATTTTTATATTGACACACACACATAGATACTGGGTTTTTGGACATTAATGACAAATGCTATTTCTCATTTCCAACTATAAAAATATATATTTATACTGACACACACACATATTCAAGAAACAAGATTCCATAAAATATAATCATGTGAAAAAGAAAGAACACCCTCTTTTAAGTTCTATGGTTTTATGTATCAGATGTCAGCGTTCCAGAAAACCTCAACTCCAATAACTCCGAGACAGACATCTTCTCAAAGGTTCTTTTTATTAGAGTAGTAAACTGGCACATCTGGGAAATCCCAGATCTGAAAGTTCCAGGTTTCTCTTCAATAAGTAAAAAATTACAAATCCACCCCTTACACCCTCATTGCATCACATGCCCCAATCACCATCCGTCCCAACTTGAGACGTCCCCCTCAACCACTCCTAAGCCAGGTGCAGAAAGAACATGGCCTTGACTTAGAAGAAGAATGCTATTATGTCTAACCATATATGCTCCAAGAAATTCCCCCCTCCCATTTCCCCAGGCTCAAGAATGTGGCAGTGTGGAAGTGTCTGGTGCTAATATGGCTTCCAAAGCTGACAGGAGGACCCAAAGGTGCTTTTTCAGGAGGCATCTGGACTTCCTTGTTTTTTATTTTGAAGGCATTTCACTTCTCATGAGAGAAGCGAAGTGTCTTCAAAAGAAAAAATGAAGTCCAGTTGCCTCTTGAAAAAGCACCTTTGGGACAGCCATGACTTGGATGACTGAGAATCAGTCTTATGTATCAGGACATAATAAAAATCTGCTCCTTAGCAATTTTTATAAGTAGGTAAATTCAACCTGAGATGAACAACAATGCATGATATATTATACCATGTCTTTTAATTTACAAAAAGAAAGCCAAAATGGAGAAGCCATGCGAAAAACTAAGTACATCGGTACTGCTTCCATAGGTATGAAGAGGGTAGGTAGCACCAAAGTCTGCTAATCAAGACCCCTTGATCAATTGATCATCAGTAAGTATGACTACTTGCATAAAAGCCAAAGTTTTAGGAGTTTGCTGGTCTCCAGGATTGAGATATTGTGTTAACACAATGCCAAACAATAAAGTCATCAGAGAAACAATTGTTGCTGCCCAACAATGTGGGAAGTGTTATAAGGCCATTTCCAAACAATTTAAAGTCCATCATTCTACAGCGAAGAACATAAGTGGAAAACATTCAAGACAGTTGCCAATCTTCCCAGGAATGGATGTCTCAACAAATTCACCCCAAGGTCAGATCATGCAATGCTCAGAAAACTGTAAAAAAAAAACTCAAGAGTTACATCTCAGCATGTTAAATTCTGAAGTTCATGACAATTTAGAACAAGATTGAACAAGTGTGGCTTGTTTGGAAGGGTTGCCAGGAGAAAGCCTCTGTAAAATAAAAATGGTGGCATGGCTTAAGTTTGTAAAGTTGCATCTGAACCAATCACAAGATTTTGGAACATTGTCTTTTGGACAGATGAAATCAAAATGGAGATGTTTGGCCATAATGCACAGTGCTTGGTTTGGCAAAAACAAAACACAGTATATCAGCACAAACAACTCATATCAACCATTAAACATGGTGATGGAGGGGTGATGATTTGGGCTTATTTTACAGCCACAGTACCTGGGCACCTTGCAGTTTTTGACTCAACCATGAACTACCCTGTATTGCAAAATATTCTAGAGTCAAATGTGAGGTCATCTGACAGCTAAAGCTTGGCTGACACTGGGCCATGCAACAGGACAATGATTCCAAGCACATCAACAAATTTACAACAGAATGGCTGAAAAAAAGAAAAGAATCAAGCTGTTGTAATGAGCCAAAGTCCATACCTCAACCTGACTGCTGTAGCAGGACCTCAAGAGAGCTGTGCATAAACAAATGCCCACAAACCTTCATGAACTGGAGCAAAGTTTGTAAAGAATGGGCCAAAATTCGTCCACAATAATGTGATAGAAGACTGATAAAGTCATACAGAAAACAATTACTTCAAGTTATTGCTGCTAAAGATGGCTCTACAAGTTATGGACTCATAAGGTGTACTTAGTTTTTCACACATCACTTCTCAATTTTGGCTTTCTTTTTGAAAAATAAATGATGACATGGTGTAATATGTCTTGTGTTATTGTACATCTGAGGTTGTATTTACCTACTTTTAAGAACTGCTAAGGACCAGATGATTTTTACTATGTTGTGATACATAAAACCATAGAATTTAAAGAGGGTGTACTTTTTCTTTTTACATGACTAGATGTCACCTGACACAAGCAAGTGGTTGAGGAAGTGGATCAGACTGTACCCCTTCTTATGGCTTGTTGCCTACTTAAAATACAGTAATAATTGTGTGGCAAAACAAATTCTAGTTAGGCACATTTTTGAGAAAAGCTCACCCAGTTGAATTTCTCCTTTGTTACGTCGCTGTGTAAGATCTAAAGTAGAAATCTACTTTGGAAAAAATTGACAACTATATTTTAAAAGAAAACCTTGAATCTACATGATTCTAATCACAGCTCCCAAAAAAACCTGTAGCAATTAATTCTATTACTGACCAAACTACTTTTGTATATTTCTTAATTACAGTATCTGCACTTTTATATTCATAGCTGAAGTCCCAATCAAGCCTTATGCCTTCTTGCATGTCCACAGGAGAGCTGAACATTAAAATTCAGTTCTCAATTTCTTCTATGCCATCCTCAGGGCATGGTGCTTAAACAACACAAACTTTCAAAGCACAAGAGGTTCTTGTAGTGAATGCAATAGCTTCTATTAAACTGTTTGGTAGCCACAAAAATAGTTCATGCATAAGTCATGCATGCTTCAGGGTTATAGTAACTGACACGTATTTTCTTTTGTAACTCTTGCACAATTCATTATGTTCTATCTTGTACTGCCCTAATTTTGCCTTTTGTTCCGTGTATTGTTTTACCATAGCTGTGGTTCTTCTGAATTGGTTATTTTTTAAAATCCTAAGCCCCCAAATCTTTTGCTTATCATGATTTGATGGATTTCTCTCCATCTGATTTTGATACCCAGAGGTCTTATGTCCATCGTTATTGTTATCATCATTAACTTGAACCAACCCACTATATATGTTGAAAACCTCTTTAATTGAAGATTATGGATTCAAATCTATTGTGTTGGTTCAATTTAGGGTTGAGAAACTTGGTCACCCAGCCATTTTCCATGCTTGAGACAGGATGAGAACCGCATCTAATACCTTAACTACTTTGCCATGCTGGTTCTCATACTTACTTGATAATGAATCCTAGGTAGAGATGGCTTTTATATAGAAACAATTATTGGGAGGAGGGCGTCTCCCAATATTGAATATAAGGTTTAATTTCAAATGTAGTTGATCACCTGAGAGCAGGTTTGTGAAGCCAGTACTCGACTGCATACTGTCCTAAATTTTCCATGTCTCTGGATTTGTTGCCCAAGGAAAATATTACACAAAAAAGTGAATATATAGTTTTTTTTCTGAATAATAATTGTAGGGCAGACATAGAATAGACTGTGTAGAGCAGATTACATCTGACCTCTTGAGAAGGAATAAGTGCTGCCATTCAGGAGAGTCACTTATATTTATATTCCCTTCCCACATATGACTAAATGCTCCAAAAATAATTCTAAACATAGCATTTCAGCCAGTTGATTATCAGATCACAAGATTTTTTTTTTCCACGATTTTGTCGCTTGTCATTACTGGAGAGGGAAGGATTAGGTTTCTCTCTCATCACAGCCACTCCATGAAGCTAACCATTAGATCTTACCAACGTCATTTGTTAAAGCTATTTTAGAGAGAAAGATAGGCCCTTTATTTGGTTATTCAGACTAGGAAAATTGGATATATTAGGGTATTTTACAATTTGAATAAAAATGCAATATTAGAAGCATGCCATTGGAATTTAGTGTTAATGAAGTAAAAGAATAACTTGTTTATTTACTGTACTTATAAAAAGCCCTACTTAATCAATTGTTAAATCATATTTCATTTTGGATGCACATATCTGTTGCCTGTTTGTTCTCTGAACAATGTAATGCAAACTTCCCTGGTGCCTTTGGTGTTAAAAATAGGTGATGATGCAGTTAGGATAATTATGGTGGGTCTGAATATAGTTTGCATTCTTACATAACAAAATGTTCTAACCCAGAGCCTTTATTAAAAGGGAGGAGTGGAATGATATGCTGTGGCAACCAGAAATTATGTATATATCACGGTTCTGTTTCCATAGACTAGATCAGGAATATAGCTTCACTGTTGAGTTGAAACCATCTGCAGTCAAGTATCATGAAATGTGATACTTTTGTTGCCTAGATTCAGTGATGGGTTACCACACTGCAGACATTTGTGCAATTAGAGTGTGTGTAATAATGTAGGCCCCTTTGTCCCACCAATCTGCACCTCAATTTTATTGAACGATAAAAATAGCATTTAGAATGTTTTAAGTAAACAACAAACTACATGAAGAAACACCACAGTTCTGCAAGAATTTATCAAATCACTGTTTGGTAATCTGTTATTCCCATTTTGGGTATAGTGGTTAAAACATCAGGCTAGCGATTGGGAAACTGGGAATTCTAGTCCTGCATTGGGCACAGAGCCAACTGGGTAAACCTCGGCCAGTCGCTCTCAACCCTGCTGAGAGGCAATGCTAAGCCCCTCCTGAAAAACCTTGTCAAGACAACTGCAGGGACTTGTCCAAGTAGTCTCCAGGAGTCAAGACTAACTCGAAGACACACACACACACAAACACACACGGGAGGGAGGGAGGGAGAAGAGAGAGAGCATTTCATTTAAATGTTACTGAAAAATCCCTAAGTAATTCAGTCTTACAGAACAAATAATGTGCGTTTATCCAGGCACATTTAATTTGATACTGACAGTCCCACTTTTATCAAATACAATATGGCTATTTGTACAAACGCAGATTGACTGCTCTTCTAGCAGAATATGTTTGTAAGCACATGCCTGGAAGACAGTGGACTGCCCTCTCTGGTTCCTTGGGGAAAGTCTCTACAGCACTGTTTCTCAACTAGGGGATCTGTGAAACGTTTCTGTGGGAGATTGGGATTAAAAAAGCCCCAAACCTACAGTTTCTTGAACTCTGCACACTGTGCAATGCTAGCACTCTTGATGATGGTAAAGTTTATGGGTCATGACTAAATTGCCAGCCTGCTGTTTTTCTGTTACTGTAAACATTGTAAAAATATTGTGTCAGTTAGAAATGAATAGTATTGAGAAATTTTCATATTTTTTGCAATTTTTATTCAGTGGTTCCCTGAGATCCAAACATTATTTTTTTGGGGGGGAGAGGGGGCGTATACGTATGTGTGTATGTGTAAAAGGGTTGATAAAGGCTGTTTTAAAGCATTTCCTCATAATCTCTTTTGGATTTTCTCATTCTCCTGTAACAATCTATTCAAGACATTGTCATTATTCATGTTATTCCAGGTAAAAGTGCATTGTGTGATTCAGGAGGAAAAAAGGGGTCAAATGTCCTATGTTTTCATTAGCTACCTTATTATTTCTATAAATAACTCAAGGTGGCAGAGTTACTTAATGCACCTTCCTCCTCCTATTTTCTCCACAAGAACTCTGTGAGATGAGTTGGGCTGAGAGAGAATGAATGCCCCAAAGTCAAGCAAGTGGCTTTCATGCCAAAGGTGGGATGAAAAGAACTCATAGTCTCCTGGTTTCTATGCCGGCACCTTCACCAAAAATAACAGATTCTGAAGAGTTTTTCCAGCCATCTGTTCTTCCAGCCAGGAAAGCAGTCACAGAATCAGAGAATAAAGGCAAAAACTAAGAAAGCACCAAGTACATTATTTTCTGTAATACCGATAGAAGAGAATACTTGTAGCTCAGGGTTGAACTGTGAGGCCCTTGGTGTTCTTTGAGCTTGGTTGTTTGCTTACAGACATCTCATAACCAAACTAACAATAGGTTTCTCTAACAATATGGCCTCCCCCAATAGGAAGTCCCAGCATGTTTTATCGGCATAAAATCAAATTCAGCCCCTCCCCCAAATTAAGGCCTATATTAAACATGCGAAATGTGGGGGGGGGGAATGGTGGGGGGGGGGGGCTTGTCGTTAGGAAGTACTTTTGTTGCATACCTGGATATGGTGCTGCCTGCGTTGACTTTGGCATTGGTGGGGCACTTCGTATCAGGAGTCCTTCCTCCACCGTTGCTTTCCTTTCTCCCCATGCTGCCGCGGCGTTTAGAGCAATGCCACGGCATTTGGTGCAGCCCTGCGCAGCCAGCCAGGGCTCCTCCCTGTAACCAGAGCCCGGCGGAGACACTCGGCTTCAGGCGCTCCTGTCGCTGCCTTCCCTTCGCCTTCAAAGGCAAAACCAATTCATTTAAAAACAACGCCCTACTGCCGATACGACAAAGCCTCCCCTGCCCGAGAGGGCAGCCCAACCCCATGTGGGGAGGCGAATCTCCCGGGGCCTCAGTGCAGGATCGGCCCACACCGGGAGAAGCGCCCAGCCGCCATCCCTGCCTGGTGCCGGGCAGCATGCAAAGAGCTTCGCCTGGGGCGCCCAGCGCAGCTGACAGGTGGGCCCTCCTGCCCGGCAGCAGAGTTCTCGCCAAGGCAGCGAGCGCCTCCCTGCCAGGCCCTCTGCTCATTCCGCCAGGGCCGTGCCAGAGCCGTGTGGTCTGGGCGGAGCCGGGAAAGTGAGCCGTGGGTGCACGCCCGCCTGCCAGGTGAAAGAGCCAGGCTGACCCGAGCTTGGCTTCCTTCCCAAGTCCCTCCAGCCCGAACCCGAAGGGGCCACCGGGAGAGGCTGCCCAAGGCAGTGATAGCACCCACCCATCTGTGAACAGGGAGGCAAGGTGACGGCCTGCGCCACGTCCTCCTCTGAGCTGAGCCCCGAGTCAGCGCCTCGGCCCGATGCCCGTGCCGCTGCAGCATTTGGAGCTACCAGCACATTTGGAGATGCGTGGGGATGGGGATGGGCTGGGTGAGGGGTGGAAAGGACGGGTGGCTTCGGGCTCTCTCCGCCGGACCCACCGGCCAGGGAAGCAGCGCTGCTCACTTTCCCAGCTCTGGCCAGCCTGCACGGCTCTGGTGTGGCCCTGGCGGGATGAGCGGAGGGTCCGGCGGGGAGGCACTTGCTACCTTGGCAAGAGCTCCGCCACTGGGCAGGAGGGCACCCCAGGCAAAGCTCTTCGCAGGCAAAGCTGTGCTGGGCACCCCAGGCAAAGCTCTTCGCAGGCAAAGCTGCGCTGGGCGCCCCAGGCAAAGCTCTTTGAGCTCTGCCCAGCGCCAGGAAGGGGTGGTGGCTGGGAAGTTCTCCCGATGTGGGTCGATCTGAATATGGATTTTATTTCACAGAAAATAAGAAAGTAGAAAATAGATTAACAGCCCCGGGAGATTCGCCTCACCACGTGGGGTTGGGCTGCCCTCTCGGCCAGGGGAGGCTTTGTCATACTGGTGGTAGGGCGTCATTTTTAAAAGAACTGGCTTTGCCTTTGAAGGTGAAGGGAAGGCAGCGACGGAAGCGCCTGAAGCCGAGTGTCTCCGCTGGGCTCCGGTTGCAGGGAGGAGCCCTGGCTGGCCGCATGTGGCTGCGGCAAATGCCGCGGCGTTGCTCTAAATGCCGCAGCAGCACGGCAGAAGGGAAAGGAACGGTGACGGAAGGTCTCCTGATACGAAGTGCCCCACCAACGCCGAGGTCAACACCCAAGCCGTCACTTCCCGCCTACCTGAGGATGCAAGGGGGGGGAAATAGGTCATCCCCCAAAAGATGGCTAGGCTGTGAAAAAAAAAAAAAGGCCCGGCCTTATTTTGTGAGAAACACGGTAACATCATCAGTGCTAGAAGGGAGTAGGGTGTGCTCTCAGTGTATATAACAGTGATTTGCCCTGTCAACATTAATGGGAGTGGTCTTGGTGGTTCCTTGTTAGGCTGTCGTTTACTGTTAGCTTGTTCATCTGAGATGGTGGTTCTTTGATAGGAGTATTGTTAATTTCTTGATTGTAGGTCTACTGTTAATCTATTTTCTACTTTCTTATTTTCTGTGAAATAAAATCTATATTTTAATTCACAGCTATCTGACACTAGTCACTAGATAACTTTTCTGACTTCCAGCCCCAAATTTCTGGTGATTAGGATGCTGTTTTCATGACTTGAAACTAGCCCAGGAAGAAATACTTCAGCTTCTATGTGAGAACTAAGACAATATGGAACCAGCCCCCTCCTTTTTTAAAGGCTTACTTCAGTGACAAAATCTTTCTCCTGACTGGGCACAGTACTCAGTGTGACTTTCCTATGCTTTTATTGTTTTTATTTGGTTTCCAGTTTGATAGGCTTAAAAATTGATTGATAGATTGCATTTGAATTTTCTTATCTTGGGATCTCTCTCTCTTGAGGTGGGATTTTCCCCAGGTACTAATGCTAGGTACTCCAAAGATTTTTTTCATTGGAGAATCTGTTATAATTTTCCTTCTGCTGCATCTTTTATAAACCCAGATTAACATTTAGAAGAGTGCTAGAAGTGGGTTAGGAAAACAAGAGATTATTGCTTTTAATTATCTGTTACAGAAAAGACAATTTACATTGGGAGAGTCAGATCCAGACCAGTTGTGTTTGTTGCTGGTTCTGTCATCAATGGGTTACTTAACAGATAGGCCAATATAGCTTATCTGCTTCTGCCAATAACTGTTATATAGCTGGGATGAGGTGGGAAGTACCATTGTGCCTACCAATAGGCTACTTCTGGGTGGTGTTAGTCATGGTCACTCACTGGCAGCGTCACCATTCCCTTGCAGTGTTCATCAAGGACAAAGTTTGCTCATTACTTGTTGCTCCCTTTCTCTTCACCCTGGTCCTTCCTTTGCATCTTTTAGCCTGAAGGACAGGTGACAAGCACATAGGAATAGCATATGGGGCAGTGTAAGGAGAACTCTAATACATTGGAAGGAACTACATCCTGCTTCTTTCTGTGCTCCTATGTCATATCTTCAACCTATCAGGCAACTATTGATAGATGGCTAAATTTACCATTCAAGGTACCTGTCCATACTCATCCCATATACTGAGAAAACTTTGGTTGTTATATTCCCCCATAGCAGGTGATGCTCATTGGGAGGGTAAATTAAATAGGGGATTCAACCAATGACTTTCCTTAACTTGTTGAGCATTAACACTACAGCATCAAGAGAAGACTCCCTTGCTGGCCTTGTTAATGAGGCATAATAAGAGTCACCTGTCAGGGCAGCAAAATAAATCTACCTTATTTTTTTTTTTGCTGATTCACTGGGTAGTATTTTAAGGTGTGTTCAGAGACATTTTATGAAGATGATAAATAAATAGCAAATCACACACATCAAATCAAATCAGTTACATGCCGGTTGATGTGCTAATTTGCTATTTATCGTCTTCATTTGAACTTTGAAGATCCTTCTAGGATTTAGAGTTGACAGAAGTACCAATTGGTAACTGATGATTTACAAGCCAAGTTCTAATTCTCAAGACAATGGAGGTATTGATATTAGGGGAAGCAGATAAAAGATTCTTAATTACATCTCTTGGACTATATGTATGTAGAGATATTCCTTCATATGTGTAGGAAATGCCTTCTTCTGATTTCTCTCACACACATTGCTCAATGCAACATTTTCTCCCATTTTTACTTAGATTGTAAGGCAGGCTGGTAAACTGACAGGTCACACAAACCTTCTCAGGCACCAAGGAATTCTAGTAGTTTAAGTCTACACATCTTAAAGTTGCTGATGTTGAGAAATATTAATCTAAATCACTGAGTTCAAGTCCAGCACTCTTACAATTTGGAGAGTCCTGTGTATGTGTGTGTGAGTGTGTATGTGTGTGTGTATTTTAATTGTTCAGGAGTGTTGTCTTCCATCTTGCCCAGAAGAGCTCTTGGGAGGATGCCAGGTGCAATGGCAGTACCTTCTCTGTTTTGAAAGTGAAAAAAGTGAAAAAAAAAATGGAGGAGGAAAGAAAGAACCCCGGAGGGATTGGGCCCTTGAGGGAAAAAATGAAGAAACTTTTGACCAATAGTAATAGCAATAGCATTTAGACTTATATACTGCTTTACAGTGCTTTACAGTCCTCTCTAAGCAGTTTACAGAGTCAGCATATTGCCCCCAATAATTTGGGTCCTCCAAACTTTCTTCTCCTATGCTTAGAAAGTTACTTGCACTTATGCAAGGTGTACGTGGATTGAATTTGCTATGTAGATACCTCCCCCCTTCCTTAATCTGGACTTCTGAATCTCAAGTAATTCATTTTATTGAAATACAGCATTTCCTAATCCAACACATGTATCCGGTGGTTCTTAAGCTCTATACACAACTGAAGAGTTACATAACTAAGGATAGGAAGTTCTGATCTGTTGGGTAAGCCTTCAGTGACTTTCAGCCTGGTTTTGCAGAAAGCATTGCATATTCATTCCTTTTCCATTTAGAACTGCAGAAGTGGGAGTGAGTGGCCCAGAACTGGCTGATAGAAGGGCCGGATGCCAAAGAGGGCAAGAGCCCTGCATGATGAACAGATACATAAAAGAGCGAATTTTGGCAGGCTTGGGTTGCTGTCCTCATATTTCTCAACCAGAACAAACTGCCAGTCCTTTCTGAATGGGAAGAGCGAGCAGGTAGGCTTCCTCAGGAAGTGTCCTTGGGGGATGCAGAAATTATATAGAATTTAATGCCTCCTGGAGCCATGTGCAGCATGCCAAATATATGCAATTTCAATTGCAACATAAAATGGTAGCATATTATCTCCATGGCAACTCCTTGTTTATCCTCATGATCCGTTCCTTGTTTTATTGGCTTTTGTGAACGAATTATGAAGAAACAGGAAACTATGCCTCGGGTTATGTCGTTCAAGGAACGGAGGAAGCCAGAAGACGTTCAACACAGATCATCAAAGCGCTTTGCTACATTCACTTTATTTTATGTACTATAGTTTTATACCAGAACTTTCCAGGATTCAGTCTTTGTATCTATTTTCTGTGCCCAGTTTTAGGGAAAAGATGATTTAGGAACAGACAAAAATGTCCTAGGCAGGCTTATAGTATATTTCCTACACACCATTGACAAAGCAGAGAGAATCTGCAGCATACATCAGGGAGTAAAGAAAGGGCTTCCTAATCAGAAAATTTCACCCCCAAAGCTCATTGCTGGCATTTCCTTTTTTTAGAAATTAACCACTGGTGATTTGAGAGCCCATAACAACTGCTGTGTAATGCAATATGGCAACTCAATGAACATATCAATTCCCAGCAGCAAATGTGAGCAGATTTCAGGTTCCAAACAGCAGCATAAAATTTAATAGGATTCCCAATGTTTGATTTTCACCAAGCTGTAAATGCTGCCAAGTATTTGTTGACAAATTCGAGGATTTATATTTTAATCTGGTGCTATTCCCTAGGGCACAACAGCAATTGGGATGGATGGGAGAGGTTGACATCCTTGATAATTGTCATAGTAAGTGCAGTTTCAGTAAAAAAAAAAAAAGGGTAACAAGGTTTCAGTTTGTATGAAAACTTCACTAGTTCCACTGGAGAAAAAAACAATTCAACTAAAAGGGAAACTCGAAAAGTTAGAATATTGTGCAAAAGTTCATTTATTTCAGTAATGCAACTTAAAAGGTGAAACTAATATATGGGACACTCATTACATGCAAAGCAACATAGTTCAAGCCGTGATTTGTCTTAATTGAGATGATTATGGCTTACAGCTCATGAAAACCTCAAATCCACAATCTCAGAAAATTAGAATATGACATGCAATCAATAAAACAAGGATTGTACATAGAACAATATCAGACCTCTGAAAAGTATAAGCATGCATATGTACTCAGTACTTGGTTTGGGCCTCTTTTGCAGCAATTACTGCCTCAATGCAGCGTGGCATGGAAGCTATCAGCCTGTGGCATTGCTGAGGTGTTATGGAAGACCAGGATGCTTCAATAGCGACCTTCAGATCTTCTGCATTGTTTGGTCTCATGTCTCTCATCTTTGTCTTGGCAATGCCCCATAGGGGTTCAGGTCAGGTGATTTTGCTTGCCAATCAAGCACAGTAATCCCATGATCATTGAACCAGGTTTTGGTGCTTTTGGCAGCGTGGGCAGGTGCCAAGTCCTGCTGGAAAATGAAGTCAGCCTCCCCATAAACCTCGTCTGCGTAAGGAAGCATAAAGTGCTCCAAAATCTCCTGGTAGACAGCTGCGTTGACCCTGGACTTAATGAAGCACAGTGGACCAACACCAGCAGATGACATGGCTCCCCAAATCAACACAGACTGTGGAAACTTCACACTGGACTTCAAGCATCTTGCAGTGTGTGCCTCTCCATTCTTCATCCAGACTCTGGGTTCTTGCTTTCCAAATGAGATGCAAAAGTTGCTCTCATCAGAAAAGAGGACTTTGGACCACTGAGCAACAGACCAGTTCTGTTCTTTAGCCCAGGTAAGACGCTTCTGACGTTGTTTGTTGTTCAGGAGTGGCTTGACAAGAGGAATACGACATTTGAAGCCCATGTCCAGGATCCGTCTTTGTGTGGTGGCTCTTGGTGCACTGACTTCAGCCACAGTCCACTCCTTGTGAAAGTCCCCAACATTTTTAAATGGCCTTTTCCTGACAATCTTCTCCAGGCTGCGGTCATCCCTGCTGCTTGTGTACCTTTTTTTCCACACTTTTCCCTTCCACATAACTTTCTATTAATGTGTTTTGATACAGCACTTTGGGAACATCCAACTTCTTTTGTAATTACCTTTTGAGGCTTTCCCTCCTTATAGAGGGTGTCAATGATGGTTTTCTGCACAACTGTCAGGTCAGCAGTTTTTCCCATGATTGTGATTTCTACTGAACCAGACTGAGAGGCTCAGGAACCCTTTGCAGGTGTTATGTCTTAATTAGCTGATTAGAGTGGGACACTTTGAGCCTAGAATATTGAACCTTTTCACAATCTTCTAATTTTCTGAGATTGTGGATTTGGGGTTTTCATGAGCTGTAAGCCATAAGCATCTCAATTATGACAAATCATGGCTTGAACTATCTTGCTTTGCATGTAATGTGTCTATCTCATATATTAGGTTCACCTTTTAAGTTGCATTACTGAAATAAATGAACTTTTGCATGATATTCTATTTTTTCGAGTTTCACCTGTAGCTAAATTGAAAGATGAAAGCATAAGGTATTTTCAAGGACCTTAATGATATCCTCTTAATTCATGTCATTATCATTCATGTATTATGTTTTCCTCCACTCCTTTTTTAAATATGCATGCATATATTATCATATAGAAAAGAGTCAGCCAAATATTTATGCTGATTCAACAACTAAGCAAAATTGTAAAAGAACTTCAGCATGTATTTCAGACAGATAACACCAGTTCACTTTCTGCTAGCAGAAAACAGGAAGTTTTAATATGCATTGCCATTCTGTGTGATAAAAACCTGATATAATCCCATTTAAAATTACATTTCTATCTGATCCATGCATAGCAATAGTCAAAAGAGCTGTAAATGAGACATGTGAAAATTGCCTACATTTATGATAATTAGTTTCATCTATTCAGAAAAAAGGCACTTCCTTTACAAATTCAAGTATGTAGTTAGAAAGTATCTTTCAGAGAGTGTAGCTCGCCCAGAGTCCTATACTGAACAACTGCATACAATAATAAAATATTGCTATGTAGCACTTTAAATCATGGATGTCCAATCTTTTGGCGTGCCTAGATTGTACTGAGTGAAGAGGAACTGTCTTGGGCCGCATACAAAATATGTCATATAATTAATGCGTATAAATCCCATAATAGTTTTAAAAGTTTACAAGCTTGGGCCACATTACTAGCTGTTCAGGGCTGCTGGACATAGCTGCTTTAAATATTATTAGTTCTTTCCAGTAGTGGCATTATCAGGAATGAAAAAGAACTAGTTCAGTGGATAATAAGGATAAGAAAATGATCTAGAGCAGGGGTGTCAAACTTGCATCGTGACATAACGTATCGGGATTTTTTCCCCCTTTGCTAAACCAGGCGAGGTCGGGGCTAGAACGTGACGCATCTGGCCCATCGGCCGTGAGTTTCACACCCCTGACCTAGAATTGAGAATCGGGTTCTTTCCTTACTTACCTAATATAGCTTAACTTAAAGTTAGGGGTCCAGTATCGACAGTACAAAGTTCTGAGGAATTTGTGGAAGGCAAATTTCCTTCAAAATGCTCTCTATTTTTCTCTCCACATCTACAAAGACACTTATTCTCCCAATAAATAACACTGGAATGTAAAATCACATTAACTAACTTCATTGAATGACTATTAACACTAACATACAATTAACCAGGTAGCAAATTTTTTTTCCAGAGTGTATATACTGTATTTAGGTATAATAGGTATTTGCATTCCATCAAATGGCAAATTACATCTGTTCCTTTGTTATATATTTTTATTTAATTAAATAAATTGTACAAACAAATATATATGAGCCACGGTGGCACAGTGGTTAAAGTGCAGTATTGCAGGCTACTTCTGAGGACTGCTGGCTACCTGCAATTTGGCAGTTCAAATTCCACCAGGCTCAAGGTTGACGCAGCCTTCCATCCTTCCAAGGTGGGTAAAATGAGGATCCAAATTGTTGGGGGCAATAGGCTGGCTCTGTACACTGCTTAGAGAGGGCTGTAAACACTGTAAAGCGGTATATAAGTCTAAGTGCTATTGCTATTTCTTGTTCTTAATTGACATTATTTTGACAATATAATATATAATATATCTAGATACAGAACAATACAGGACTATATGAAATAATTATATCTGTGGACTGCTGCTGAAGGAGTCACTTTTAGGCACTGGATTAGCACAAAGCCATTTCAAAGAGAAAGACATGTATTCTGAATGCACATACATTGCTATCTCTTTATAGAGTGTATGGAAGAGAGCCATAATAGAGAGAATGGAGAGAAAATTTATTTGTGTGTATAGTTTCCCATAATAGACTCGAATGATTTCCTTCTTCTCTTTACTACCATAGCAAATTTGGCCTTGATCATCTATTAATTGCAATGTTTTCCTTGATTCTTTCTCCTTTCTCAATTTATATGCTAACCATCTACCTGGTTTATTTGCATCTTCAAAGTAGTTCTGTTTAGCACCTCTAATTTTTTGTGCTAATTCTTCTTTTTCTATTTGACCCATTTTATGTTTGGTTATATCCATTTTTAACTTAATGTCCTTTTTCTGTGGCATTTTCTGTAGCTCTTTTTCAAGTCCTTTATACTCATCCTCTAATGCCTTAGAGGCTAATATTTCATGTTATTTCTTTTCCTTGTTTCGTCTATTATCAAGCCTCTGGCATATGCCTTCATTGTATCCCAAACATTCTGGATTGATGTATCTTCTTTTTTGTTTTCTCTAAAGAAAAAAGCCAGTTCTTTCTCCATCAACTGTGTGAAGTCTTTTTCCTTTAAAATAATATTATTTAACGTCCATCTAGATCTTCTTCTTTGTCCTTTCCATTTAATTGTCATTGGATTGTGATCTGGCCAAGTACTTGTTTCAATATTTACTTCTTGAATATTAGTTAACAATTCTGTTGACATCCATATCATATCTATTCTGGACCATGATAAGTGTCTATTTGAGTAGAAGGTGTATTGTTTAGTTTTAGCATTTCTTTCTCTCCATGTATCTTTTAAGTTTATTTCATCTACCATTTAAAAAAAAAGATTTAGGGAGAGTCTTTCTGTTTTGTTTTATTGTTTTCTGTCCTGTATAGTCCAGTTTGTTGTCTACAATTCCATTAAAATCTCCCATCATAACTATATTAGCATAGTCCAGTTCAATTATTTTCATATGTAATTTTTTATAAAATTCTTCTTGTTTGTCATTCGGGGCATAGATTGCAATCAGGAGTGTTTTCGTATTATTATCCATTATTTCCACCATTAATATTCTTCCGTCGTCATCAGTATAAATCAATTTCGCTGGGATGGTCTCTTTAATATATAAAACTACTCTTTTCTTGCACTGTGTCAGGGAGGTAAATATTTTCCCTAGCTTTGGCTGTATCAACAATTGTTCATATTGCTTTTTAATATGTACTTCTTGCACAAATTATATCAAATTTTAATTTCTCTAATTTATGGAAAGTTTTCCTTCTTTTAACGGCTGAATTAAATCCATTTATATTAATTGTAATCAATTTTTTCTCTTCCATGGTTATATTTTATAATTAGGTTTGGCAGCTCTCGTGGATCTTGGTTCACGTTGTTCTTTGGCTTCCTCCTTTCCACCTATTGCACTTTCCTCTTTTTCAGTCGTCATTTGGCAGTCCTCTTAGAATTCAATTCGTGAAATTTCTTTTTCTGCCTCTTCCTCTTTCCCTCTGAAAAATTCTGTATAAAATGATTCAGTTTTCTCAATTGAATCAATTCTGTATCTCTGCCATGTATAAACCTTCTGGAATCAACCCTCTATAATTCACCTCTTTTTTAAGTAGCAATTTGGTCAAGAATCAGTATTCTCTTCTCATCTCTCTCACTCTCCTGGATACTTGTTTCAAAACCACAATCTCCTTATCTTTATATTTCAATGTTTTCTCTCTTGCCACTTGCAATATTTGTGTTTTAATGGCTTTCTTTGTAAATCTGATGTGAACTTATCTTGGTAGGCTATTTCTCATTGCGTATCTTGTGAAGACTCGATAGACCTCATCTATTCCATCCATCATCTTCTCTTCAGTTATTTCCAAAGCTTCAGCCAATATTTCTAACATTATCTCAGCTAGATTTTGTCCTTTTTCTTCCTCTATGTTTTGGAATCTAAGATAAAATCCTGATCTGTCCATCTCCCATCTCAGCATACCACTTTTATCTTGTTCAACCACAGTTAATCTGTTATCAATGTCTCCAAACTTCTTATCTCTTTATCTTCTTCAATTTTTAGTAGTCTCTCATCATACTTCATCATCATTTGTGGATGTTCTCGACTTTTTCATCGGTTTTCCCTGTTCTTTGTTCTCTGTTCTTTGTTCAATGCTCTCTATTCTCTTTTCAATATTCTCTGATCTTGTTTGAATGTTTTGAATTCCTTGCATAATCATCTACAGGGTCACTTTTTCTTTTTCTTGTTCTTTCTCTTGCCTTAACATTGTCTGTATTGAACGTTGTCCTCCAGATGGTGGAGAGGAGGAAGTAGAAGTTGAAGAACCAGGAGCTGTTAATTTCCTACTCATTTCAAACAATTCAAAATCTTCAGGTTCTTCTAGACCTTAATCCAATTGTGAAGTAACCAATTGCGATTCCAAATAAAAATACCATTTCTCCAACAATACGGCCTCCCCCAATAGGAAGTCCCAGCATGTTTTATAGGCATGAAATGAAATTAAGCCCCTCCCCCCAAATTAAGGCCTATATTAAAACATGCGAAATGGGGGGGAATGGTGGGGGGGCTTGCCATTAGGAAGTACTTTTTTTTGCACACCCGGATATGGTGCTGCCTGCATTGACCCCGATATGAAGTGCTGCACCAACGCCGAGGTCAACATCCAAGCCGTTGCCCACCCACCTGAAGATTCAAGGGGGGGGGGGAATTAAGTCACCCCTGAAAAGACAGCCTAGCCATTTTTTCGGGGCTCAAAAAAAAAAAAGACCCAACCTTATTGTATGAGAAACACGGTAGTAGGGAAAACGAAGCCAAATAGTAATAATAATAAAAAAAGAAAAAAGAATTTATTCAGGTTCTTGTATACCTTAATCCAATCGATTAGCTAGATAACAATGAAAATTCAAAAATGAAGGAAAAAACCATAAACATACACAAAAGAGAAAAAGTTGTAAAATCCTAAAAAAGACAGAAAAGTGAGGAATAAAAAGCTAAAAAAAAAAAAAGGAAAAATTCTTCAGGTTCTTCAACACCTTAATCCAATTAAGAGGTCTCAAATATAAAAGGCTGCATAAGAGAAAAAGAAAAAAAAACCAGGAAGATAAAAAAAAAGAAAAAACCAGTATTGGAGGTAGATGGAAAAACAAAAGTACCAGAAAGGCAGAAAGAAAAAAAGAAAAAAAGGCTACTCCCTTAAAAAGAAAAGGAAAGGAATCATTAATACTAAAACTTTTCTTTTAAAATAAAAAGCAAACATAAAAATTTAAATTCCAAAGACAAAAAAGAAAAAAAGAAAAAAGCAAAGACAAGTTCCAAAGAACTAAAAATCCAAGTAGCTATTTGAAAAAGTAAACTGTTCAGGAGGGGTAGCACAGCTTGGGAAAAATCAAGAGAACACACTGCGCTTTGTTTAGTTATCCAAGGCTCTTGTTATAACACTCTTCTCCAGAAACTTATCACCTTTTCTTTTCCTATAAACTTCAACACCAGACTGCAGCTGTTGATAGAAACCCAGAAGAGCACCTGCAATAATACTCTCCCATGCTCTTCCCTCTATCTTATCAAATAGCGATGTCATTGAAAAAAAGTCTCAGTTCTTTCTTTCTCAGCTTTGTCTGGTCACAAGAGAAATAGAATATTTCCAAGCCTCTAGTTGGCAGTGTTACAAAGTTTCTTTGCTTTCACTTTCCCCCTCCTTTTCCAAGCAAAATATAATAAGAATTAACTTTAAAAAAGAGAAAAAGATATTTTAAAAAAAGAAATAATTAAAAGGGAGTCTCTAGCCTAAAATGTTACAAAATCAAAAAGGAGAAAAAAAATAGATCGAAAAGAAAAACCAGTCCAGTTTCAAAATATAAGATCATGTATAGAAAATCCAGCAATGAGAAAAAAAAAACATTACTTTGACATTCCTGTTTAAAATCGCCACTTAATCACTTCTGTCAAAACTTTTACAGATTCTTTCTTTTCCTTAGGGTGTCCTTTCAGATCTTAGAATAAAGAAAAAGTTCTCACCAAACCGGCACACTCTCTCTTTCTGTTCTCTTTCGTTTCGGAGCTGTCCCAACTTCAGCAGCTTTAATGGCTGCCTCTTTGCCGCTGGCAAGAAGAGCTTCTCCTTGATCTACCAGGGACTTTGCGGTATCCCTGGGATCGACAGGATGTGCTCTTCACTTTCACCATCTCTTCGGGATGGTTTAGATCTGATAGGACCGTCCAGGAGCAAAGATATCGGCAGCGATCTCAGACCTCCAAGATCGCATGCCGCATTGTCGCGACACCAGCTCCGCCCTCTTGCAGCTATCTATTAAGTTCTGGATTATGAATGTACAGCCTGATTCTGTGCTCCATTAAAGTAAGTCGATTATTTTCAGTAGTAATTAGCATGACAAGCTAGGCATAAATACGAAGTATAATGGTAAGCATTCTCACAAAGAGTAGATAAAACTTAATTGAGACTTGTTACAAGGGAAAAAAAAGAGGTGACTTCAGCCTGGCACTTTGGCCATTTCCTCATTAAAGATTGATAGTATTTTAATGCATCATCCAACAATTGTTGAAGTAATATATCACTAATGAAGATAGGCCTTACACCAAGGCCTTGCAAATGGCTGGATTATTAAGCAGCAAGATGTAAGAAATCACTAGCAGTGGAAATGGTAAAAATAAGTTGAGATAGTAAATAGTTGCAATATAAAATAATCTTGTCAGTTTGCCTTCTAGTAAATGGAATTGCGGGGACATTATGGCTCAGTGGTTAGAGACACTGAGCTTGTCAGATGGAAAGCTGATAGCCTGGATTCAAGACCTGAGTGTCCCATGATGGGTTGATTTCCCGTCACTTGCCTCAGCTCCTGCCCATCTAGCAGTTTGAAAGCATGCAAATGTGAGTAGACAAATAGGTACCACTTCAGTTCAAAGGCAAACAGCATTCTGCACACCTTTACATATACTCATGCTGGCCACATGACCACAGAAATGTCTTAGGACAGCGATGGCTAACCTTTTTGGCACCAAGTGCCCAAAGCGCACATGCATGTGCACAAATGCATGCGTGGGTGCGCAAACCCCCCAAATGCAATGTGTGTGCCCCCCCATGCATGCACTCCACCACTTGCGCATGTGCCCGACCCCCCATGCATGTGCGGCAGAGACCTGAAGACAAGCTGGCCAGCGGGAGGCACACGTGCATGCACAGCAGAGCTGAGCTGGGGTGATGGCTCGCATGCCTGCAGAGAGCTCTGCCCGTGTGGCATAGGTTCGCCAACAGTCTTAGGACAATGCCGGCTCTTTCAGCTCAGAAACAGAGATGAGCACTGCCGCCTAGAGTCGGACATGACTGGACAGGAGAAACCTTTATCTTTAGTTTTAAATGGAATTCTATGTCTGTGCAATCTATACCCACCATGGCTGCAGTTTTGAAAATAACCTAGATTCATTGCAGATTTTGAGAGAGTATCCGCAACAACAGTTCAAAATTCCAAATGTTCTCTATCTCATTTATTTGTTCTCTAAATATTTTTCTTTCAGGCTATGCCTCACGAAAATATTTTTTGAACATGGTGTCCTTTTAAAATGTTGCTATGTCCATTACGTACAATTTCATCTTTTCTTACCATTCTGATTATATATAAAAAATACCATTATTTATTTTCCAACATGAGTGATAGGTCATAGAAGAAGACATACTAAACTACGTAATAATTATTCACTAATTCAGTTCTGCTCTCATTTTTAATAATGGTACACATCCTGCAGAAATTCATCCTTCTGTATATGACTGAAAATGACTGAAAATGTAAATATCACCAGATCTACCAGATAATAAAGAAAACATTCTAGTTACTTTAAACCTGGAAAACAGGTTAATGATATTTTGTATTAACACAAGTTTTACTCATAAAACTGCATACAATACACTCAACCATAATTTAAGTAGAATGGTTGAATAAGTCATAATGGGCTGGATTCATGGAATGAAGCTCCCAGGGTGACATTGGACCAAGTCACTTTCTCAGCTTAGCCTACCTCAGGGAGGCAGTGAGGAAAAACAGGAAGAATATTATGTACACTGCCTTGAGCTCTAAATGAAAGCTGTGATAGGAATCAAACTTAATAAATACATATATAATTGCACTAGCCATAATTCATATTTCACAAACAGGTGTGTTGGTGAAACATACCAAGCCATAAACAAATTAAATTATGCCTTGGTACAATGTGTAAAGTCATGTGTAAAGTCATAATTTTAGATGTGTATACAAAATTTAACTTCACCTAATTGCATTCCCTCCCTTACTCTGGAAGGTAAGCATAATGCAGATTCTTACTGCTAGTTTGAAGAAAGTTTTGCTGCTGCAAAACCATATTGTCCCAAAAAACTGCTCTTAAACACTGCAGCTCATTTGCTACCCAAGACAAGATTTTTAGGTGGCCAGTTTAGGCAAGAAATTAACAATAGTTAACCAATATCATTTGTGTATAGTATGTTTTATTGCCAGATGTGAACTCAAAAACCTTATATGAAAGTTTCTTTTCTCTTTAGGTTTAAAATACTTTTTTATTGGCCAAGTGTGTTTAGACACACAAGGAATTTGTCTTGGTGCAAATGCTCTCAGTGTACATAAAAGAAACGATACATTCGTCAAGAGTCAAGAATCATAAGGTACAACACTTAATAATAGTCATATTAGGAAACAGTCAAAATAAATCGTAAGAGTACAAGCGACAACATTACAGTCATACAGTCAAGAGGGGGAGGGCATGGGTGATAAGGAGTGGTGAGAAGATTAATAGTAATAGTCGTGCAGACTTTGTAAATAGTTGGACAGTGTTGAGGGAATTATTTGTTTAGCAGGGTGATGGCGTTTGGGATAAAACTGTTCTTGTGTCTAGTTGTTCTGATGTGCAGTGCTCTATAGTATCGTTTTAAGGGAAGGAGTTGAAACAAAAACTGAAAAGTACACAAAGATACTTTCATCATAGTGAAAACACACCCCAAAAAGGAGCAATTGCTTCTTGTACAAATATATATATGAAGAGTACCTAAGGGACATTTTTTCCAATTGCATCTAATACCCATCATTGCTATTTTTAATTCTAAGGCCCACAACATTGGTGACAAAAGACAGCCTAGCTCACATGGTTAGTGAAGACTGTTGCTAAAGAAAAACCTTTCCTCTCACTTCTGTCCTAATTCAGTTTCTATTTCAAGACAAAACCATGAAATGTTTTATAGCTCTCTACAGTTTAAAAAGCCCAAGACACTTGATTGTTTTTTCTATAGAAGATTTAGAGCTACTCTTCCAAATTCAAGTCACAGTTGCTTTGCAAATAGTACTGAAAATACCAAAGAGATACCACATCATCATTACCTCACCAACAATGGCAGAGCAAACTACACAAGGAATAAAGCACATACTTCCTAACATTGATGATGTTACTTAGTTGGGTAATGAAATGTCTGCAAGTAAACAATCAAGTTCAAACAGCAGGTAAAGAGCTGTGGTGGAGCAATGGTTAGAATGCAATATTGCAGCTAATTCTGCTAACTGCCAGCAGTTCGATTCTCACTGGCTCAAGGCTGACTCAGCTTTCCATCCTTCTGAGGTCAATAAAATGAAAACCCAGATTATTGGGGGCAATATGCTGACTCTGTAAACTGCTTAGAGAGTTCTGTAAAGCACTGTGAAGTGGTTTATAAATCAAAGTGCTATTGCTAGTGCTATAGTATTAGAAATGCATACAATAGCCTAGTATCTGTTATGCAGCCTTCTAACACTGTCAAGACATTCACACTTTAAAAACAGGAATATGATAGTGATTAATATTATTTGACTTTCACCTATTTTCCTCCACTAAGCCTAATAAGTATAATTACTTTGTTTTTGTAGGATTGTTTCAAAATTGTAAAGGGACTGTTGCATTTAGAAATATGAAGGGTTTTTATATCTTGTGATACCCAAATAAAAGCTTTTACTCCCAATTTTGTAACTTCCCTACAGTATTGACTCTTCTGAATCATGTATTTCTTGGTGCCTTTCTTTCTGGACAACTGGCTGTGCATAGGTTGTGAGAAACCCCAGCCTTATTTATATGTATCCCCTAGAGTTCCTTAGAATTGTGTCACATTAACATATCAGTATTATGCCTCTTGAAATCATCAGCAAATATATTTCTTCTGCTGCCAGGTTTTCCAACCTTGCTATATTGCAAAATACACAATTTGGCTATTTTTTTGGTGTAAACTGAAAACAAGTCAGTATTTATTTCAACGTAGGAGATATAACCAATGCATATCTCTGGGAAAATTAGAGCAATTTTCCTCACATTTAATTGCTCAGAATTATGCAAAATTTATCTCTTATAATTATATAAATTAACTAACCTGGTTCTATGTATCTTGATTTGACAGGTACCATTTTGGAGATGCAATTTTTTTAATTTGCTTAAAAGTCTACAATATCCTGAAAATTTCATCCATGTATTTAAAGTAATTAAGGGAGCCTCATTTATTATAATAATGTTGGTAATTTAGTCATTTTCATTTGTTACGACTTCCTACAATAATAAAACATTTAGCAGTTGCTCTTTTTTATTAATTTCAGGACTTTTTGATGCTTTTAAAGCATCTTTGCTTATAATAATCTTCCCTCGTTAACAGCAGAATCCTATGCATGCCTATTCAGAAATCTGAGTTCCAAGAACTGAAAATTACACAGTAAGTCTACTCATGCCAATACTAATAAAATAGTACTAGAACATTGATAAATAAATGAATCTGTAGAGGAAAACTGAGAAAAAGTGGCATACCTTAGCAGCATGCCAATTCTATTTTTATCAGTTTCTATTTAATCCTCTCTAGGGTGGAGGTTAGAGAAAACTGGTTCTACTCCCTTGCAGGAGAGTCTTGATTGGATGCTGCTTTTCCAATCATAAATAAGGAATGTAAATCAAGCCTCTAAGTGAAGTTTCTTAAAAGTATGTTCAGCAGAGGTAAATGGGGCAAATGCAGATGGTTAAATTTATACTTGATTTGTTTTTAGAAATTATTAGATTTATATCTGCCACTATTTCATACAAGGCAACATAATATTCTCACCTTCTATTTTTCCCACAACCATCCTGGGATGTGGGTTGAGGCTGAGACAGTGACCCAAGGTTCCCAACTGGTTTCATGCCTAAAATGGGATTAAAGCTCACCATCTCCAGGTTTCTAGCTGGTGCCTTAACCACTACACCAAACCAGACCTCCAGCGAAAAGCTAAAGTAATGCTAATAGAAAGATGTCAGTGAATAAAGTAAATTAGTTAAAATCTTTTAATGCAAGATTTTGCCTGGCCAGTCCAATCTGGGAAAGTTAGAACACTCTGGGTTTCATCAATTAAACAATGCCATCTGTCAGAACCCTGGAAGCTTGCCTTCTCAGTAGCAGCACCTACTCTCCGGAATGAGATTCTCCCCTGAAATTCAAATGACTCCCACTCTACTGGTATTTTGAAGGCCTGGCTCTAGAAAGGATTCTTTCTTTCTTTCTTTCTTTCTTTCTTTCTTTCACTTCCCTTCTATTTTTTATTTTCTTTCCCTTGTTCCCCTCTGAGTTTGTTTTCTCTGCCATCTTTGTCTTTTGTCTTGTAATGTGTTTGTGATTTTTGTGTTCTTTATTTTAAACTGTTATACATTTAATAATTATCAAATTGATTACCACCACCACCCCATTTCTGCCCCACAATTCTCCAAAAACATTGCTACAGTGTTAAGTTGCGTACCCATATGTTTATTTAAAACAAAGAGTGGCCAAAAATTGATTACTTTGGTTACATTTGGATCTAAACCTCTTCCCAAAAGCTTCAGAGTGTTGAATCCTAATGTTCATCCCATGTTACTGGGAATGCCAAAAGATAGTGTTGCAGGATAATAGGAGCTATAATCCAGTAGACTTTGAGAGCATATAGGAAAGGTCATCTTAGTTATTACACAGAATTTGAAACTACTGGAGAATTTACCCAGTGGTTTTTATCAACTACTGAACACATCGTGTCTGACCTTTGGAGGGCACTGGCTAACATCAATTGCAATGTTCTATGTGCGTCTTCGGTATAATTTTTATTGCGTTGACAACCCATCGGGGGAAATGGATTTGCGAGATTTTTGTCTTGTTCAACCTGACGCGGTCCGCTAAACTGGAGACTTTTTTTGCGCTTCAGCTTCAATGTCTCCTACCTTTCGTATCTATGGAATGGCACGGAAAAAAAATCGCTGGGGACGACTCATTCAGATTTTTGGAGTTCAGTTATGGGACAGTAGAGGAATATAGTACTTTGCAAAGCATCTTCCTCCGAAGTTGATTCAAACTTTCTGCGAGAATTAGAATGCGCCTTTACCTTTCTATTTCTAAACTGTGATTCAATTTATGTATTCAATTATGTATTTATGTATTCAATTTCAAAGAAGAGCTACCTTTCTCTGCGCGCGACCAGGACGCCTCACACCGTCCCCCTCCAATACACTCCCTGGAATCTTACCCCATTCGCGAGTCTAGAACGCGCAGACGAACTCATCGAAACACCGCCGCGCCGCCGCGGACGGGGCTTGCGCGCATGCTCGAAGAGGCGTACTGTGGGGCGCTCAGGGCAGAACCGCCCATTTGACTGTAAGGACGCATGTGCGCCGCCTGAGCTGGTCTAAGGAGGGTGGGAAGTGTGGGGGTGACGTCAAGGCGCGGCAGCCATTACACGGAGAGCGGACTGGATGAGCGAGTGTGAGAAGTAGCCGCTGCCGCTGCTCCCCGTCGCCTTGGAGGGAGAGATTCCGCCGTGCATGTCTCTCTCTCCTCCTCCGTCCACCCCTCACTCCTTCCCGACGCTTAGCACTCTCCCCTAA
Organism: Pseudonaja textilis; assembly: GCF_049901715.1. Classification (NCBI taxonomy): domain Eukaryota; kingdom Metazoa; phylum Chordata; class Lepidosauria; order Squamata; family Elapidae; genus Pseudonaja; species Pseudonaja textilis. The sequence continues at coordinate 78,675,963 of NC_141991.1, forward strand.
TCTCCGCGAGGGGGAGGGAGGAGAAGGGTGGGCGGAGGTGGGGCAGGGGTGGTGGGTGCCGGCGAGAGAGCGAAGAAGGCAGGCAGGAAGCAGGAGCAGCGACGATGGAAGAGAAGGTCTTCACGAAGGAGCTCGACCAGTGGGTCGAGCAGCTGAACGAATGCAAACAGCTCTCGGAAGGGCAAGTCAAGAGCCTGTGCGAGAAGGTGGGCAGCCAGTGGCGCGGGAAGCGGGTGGGGGGGGGGAGACCCAGACCCAGCCGGGCTGTGCGTGTGTGGGGAGGGGGAGAGAAATATACCGGGGGGGGGAGGAGGGGGAGAGGAAGAGGCCCGGCTGTCCGACAGACAATTCGGGAAAGGAGCCTCGGTGGAAACGCACCGGGATCCAGCAAGATCCGGAAGGGATCGCGAGTGGGCACCGATCGCGGGAGGCTCCGCTGAGATGAGGAAGCGGGTGAGGGCCAGGAGGGCGCTGGGACGAGCCCGGACTTGGGGGAGCCATCCCACCCGGCGGGATGAAAGAAGAAGCGGCGGCGGTGGCGGCGGCGAAGGTGGAAGCGGAGGAGTAGTCCATCTGCCCAGGGAAGGCAGAGCGGGGTGTGTCCCAGGGTCAGGTGCAATGTAAGAGACGGCGCTCTTGGCGGCCAGGCTGCCCACTCTGCGAGCCCCGCGAGGCACTCCCGAGGTATTTTTCTTTTTTCCTCGCGGAGTAGCCGGTGTGGCTCAATGGATCGCTTCCCCCGCTGGTCCTGCGCCCCCTGTCGCATCGCCCGCTCCTCCTCCTCCTCCTCCTCCCACTAGCTCTTAAAATGGCGCCTTTCTCCGAAAATAATGCTGCTAGGAAGTCACTTGTGTTCGGCGGGCGGGTTTTGATGCACGGGCTAGTGATGGAGGGAGAGGTTTGATGAAAGATGCCGGCGAGAAGAAAAGAGAGGAACGAAATGTATTGTTCTAAATCCGCGCAAGCTCTCGGCTGTCCCCCAAGCTCGCTCGGATCGAGAGGATTCAGCGATTAATTTATGCGGTCGGAATAGCGTTCGGATCGTGATTTATGTCCAGAGGTTGTAATTTTACAACGCTTCCTTGGCATTTTATTCCACTGAACTTAATGGATCTTACTTCCGAGTAAATATACAGAAAAGCATTGTTGGAATAATGGGAGAAAATAGTGAATCACCCTGGAATCTTATTTTCTTGTATTGCAGTAGCATGTAATGATGAATCAGTTCAATTGGATTGTAACATTGTCAAATTTCTTCCTAAAATGCAATTGATTTTTTTTAATGATGCATTTGAATACCATTTGTTAAATCACAGTAACAAATGGTATTCGAATATTTAATTTATTAGAGTAGCATTACATTAACTTTATTACATTAAACTTAAATGACAGCAGGAGAAAGGGCAGTTTTTTTCTCAGCGCGTAGTATTTCTTTTTCTAAATTGACTCCTGTGGCTATTCATGTCACACTCTTTCAGTCCATACCACCTCACAGAGTTGTCATTGTGGAGAGGAGGAGGAAGGGGTATTCGATATGTTCACTGTCCAACTGAATTATTTCCAAAAATAGCAGGTGGAATACAAATTAAATAAATAACAATTGTATTTAATTCAAGTTTAAATTTAGGATTATGGTAAGTACTTTTGGCTTAGAAATCTATCTGATGAGATATGTAGTGATTTGGTAATTTTCATTTGATCCATATATAATTTTTTTAAAAAATATTTAATATTTAACCTTCAGTGACAAAGCAGTTAAAAATGTTAAGAGTGCTTTTTGATATAAACCAAAGGTAGTCCTTGACTTACAACCACAATTGAGCCCAAAATTTCTGTTCAGAAATTTGTTAAGTGTTTTGCCCAATTTTACGACCTTTCTTGCCACATTTGTTAAATGAATCATTGCAGTTGTTAAGTTAGTAATACAGTTGTTAAATTAATCTGACGAATTGACTTTGCTTTCAGAAAGCAAAAGGGATCATGTGACCCCAGGACATGCAACTATCATAAATATGAACCAGTTGTCATGCATCTGAATGTAAATCATGTGACCATGGGGATGCTGCAGTGGTGATAAGCGTGAAAAATGGTCATAAGTCACATTTTTAGTGCTTTTGTAATTGAATGGTCACTAAACAAACCATTGTAAGTCAAGGACTATTGTATTCCTCAGTTATAGATGTCTTTGGAGCTTCTCAGACATCCAGGTCATGGTTGTCCCAAAAGTGCTTTTTCAAAAGGCAACCAGGACTTTGTTTAAAAAGTCCAGTTGCCTTTTGAAAAAGCACTTGTGTGATATTAAATACATTGAATTTGCAGCTCACTTATGAGATGCTGCTTTTAACTAGAATTTGAAGCCACTGTTTTTTTAGTTTTGTTAAAGAGTTAGGTGTTAAATATGGGAAATGAATCCTTTCCATACTTGGAGCAGTGTACCTTTGATAGTAAAGCATTTGGAGAGAAAAATTAAGATTGTCCATGTTTAGTGATTGCCACGTTTAATGACTATTTGCCGTTACAGTAGTGATGAAAAATAACTTTACAACCAATCCTCATATTTACAATCCTTGTAGATCTGTAAATCAAAGAAAATCATAGTTGTGGTTTCATTTAGGAACTGCTTCATTTAACAACAAAGATCCTGGTCCCAATTATGGTTGCTAAACAAGGACTACCTGTAATCCAAGTAGTAAGGTTAAACTGCAGAAATAAATATAATGGTAATAAGGCCAGCATGATTTTTAACATGAAATATGAATGGTATGAGATCAGGAAGCTTTTTTGCTTGTTCAATGATACATACATGAATAAGTGAAACATTTTCTCATAGATTCATTATTATCCTTTTGCTAATATGATAAGAATAGCAGGTAGAAATTGTGGTTTTGCAAACTGACTATGTGAAATTCTTTTAAATGTTATTGGAAAAATTCACTAACTCCTTTGGGCTTTTCAGATTATACCAAATGCAGAAGTTCCTGTCAATTTATGTTTTGGAAAATTCAGAACTGAAATCTAAAGAAATATTTTTATAAAATTGAATTGTTTATTCAATAAAAGAGGAATGCATAATAATATATTGATCAGACTTGTACAAAATATAGCATACTTACAGAAAAATCCTTGTTTTTCTAAGATTTTTGTTCAGGTTATCAGTTATCTCTTGTTTTATGTATTTCTTTTATAGTAATACTTATATTTCTGAAACTTGTCCTATTCATTCTGCACAGGGCCATTGCTTGGAATTACCTTTCCTAAAAGAATTTTTAAAATTATTTTGGCAAATCTCGGTTTTCTTAAAGCCATGTGATATTTCAATTTTGTTAGTGCTCAGCACATAATGCCATGTTCCTATATAACAACATCTTCTAGGAAATAAAGTTGGATTATTACAAATTATGGAGGAAGGGTAGAATATCAAGATTTTTTAAAAAAAACATGGACAAAGAACATGCACTTTGCTTCAGAATTTTTTATTATGTGGACAGAAATTTAAGTTGCAGTTTTTGTTCAGAACACAGCAAGGGAATAGAAAGAATTGAGCATGAGAAGTTATTCATACTAAAAAACCCAGGCATTTAAGGTAAATAGATTAAAGGTTACATATTTAAGTTACGGTAGTGATTTGTTCTAAGGAAATTAAACAGATTTTAATTTTTCACTTGAATTAAGATATTAATGACAAATACTGTCCTGCTGATACAGTTAATACAAATATAATAAACTATATTGCCTCTTCCTGTCTTTGCTAATAAAGAAAATAATTGTTCATTTCCTCCATGCTGATTCTCTTTTCTAGTTAAAAGAGCTTGTTGCTCTGTACTGGTATGCCTTTAATTTAGATATGAAGATAAGTAACTACTAGCTAAATATGCAATTGTTAATTAGTTCTGAATTGGATTAGGTACTAATAGAAACCTGATGAATCTGCGTACATAGTATTTAAGGTTCTCATCAGAAGTAATGAGGTTTTTAAATGTTACTCATCAGATCAGCATTTAAGTTAGCAATTAAAGCCCTGTATTATGACCTCACTTTGAAACGTTGTCTTAGCTTGGATTAGGTGTAGTATTTCAAATAAAAACCAAGTTGTTCTAGTCTGCAATTTCGTATATTTCAGTGTCTTGTGACATATGTATGCTTAAGATTAACTGAAATGGACGCGGTGGCTCAATGGCTAAGACATTGAGTTTGTCAATCAGAAAGGTCGGCAGTTCAAATCTCTTAACACCACGTAATGGAGTGAGCTCCCATTACTTGTCCCAGCTTCTGTCAACCTAGCAGTTTGAAATCATGTAAAAATGCAAGTAGAAAAATAGGGACCACTTTGGTGGGAAGGTAACAGCGTTTCGTGCGCCTTCAGCATTTAGTCATGCTGGCCACATGACAACAAAGACATGTTTGGACAGCGCTGGCTCTTTGGCTTTGTAACAGAGGTGAGCACAGCCCCCAAGAGATGGAAACTAGCACATATGTGCGCAGGGAACCATTACCTTTTAAAAGTAAGTTCAATTTTTGAAATCAAACTAATATTTTGAATCTTACATTTTATACATCAACTTTTAAAGTGTTGCTTAAGACAGAAATCCTAATGATAAATAGCAAGAATAAGATAAATTTTATAGGAACTTATCACGTTACTGCTTTGAATAGTAACTAGGACTGCAGCCATTCATATTTTTTAGAGGAAAACGTTTGGATGCGTTGGAGTGTCTGACGTTTAAATTCAGTAGATGTGGATGAGTTAGTTAATCTTAAGAATTTTGCAAATTTACCCAAGCTCCTTTGAATGCTGTTCCATGTATTATATCTGTCTATAACAGGGGTAGTCAACCTTTTTATACCTACCACCTAGTTTTGTATCTCTGTTAGTAGTAAAATTTTCTCTAATCGCCCACTGGTTCCACAGTAATGGTGATTTATAAAGTAGGGGACCAAACCCCTACCACCCACCATGAAAGCTGGAACGCCCACTAGTGGGCGGTAGGGACCAGGTTGATTACCACTGGTCTATAGGGTGAACTAAAACAAGCCTTGGATCATGTGGAAAGCTGTATTAGAAAGTTACTTAGGATGCAGTGAAGGCAGCAGTACTATTGTAGTGACAGAAAATATTTATTTGCTTTTATTTGTGCTTAAACATGTAGACATGAAGTTTTTATTGTTGTATGTTAGCTGCATCCAATCTTAGTGAAAACTCTTTTATGTCTGTTCCATGCAACTGCTATCCAGGTGGTAATGTACAATTTTGGTTAATGCATGATATAAAGTGAACAATGACAAGGCATTGTAATAGATTGAACTCAATCTTAGGTCTTGAACTTTCCATTCCATTCATAATAAACTACACCAGGTCTTAATTTAATGCTTTTAAGAAGCAGACTATCATAAAATCTCACATCTGGGTGTGTGAGAAGTGCTGCAGGGATTGGGAAGGGGGTTTGAATGTGTGCCAGAGATGCTACATGAATTGGGAAGGGCACGTGAGTAGATAGTGTGGATCAGGAAGGAAGCTGAGAGTTTTGTGAAAGGTGCTGTGAGTCAGCATGGGGAGGCAATGTGGGTAGGGAAGAGTGCGTGTTATGGGCCACGCAGGTCAGGGAAGGTTCATGGAGTTATGTAAGAGGTACTGTGTAGTTTGGGGAAGGTGGGCGGGCAGCACAAGCCAGGGAATGGGTGGTGGCACAGATCAGAGAAAGTGCTTTCCTTCCTTTCTGAGAGCTAAGTGTTGCTAGGCGGAGGAGGAAGTTAGGGATTGCAAGACCGGCTAGGAAACTATCACAGAACATTGAAAATAAAGATTGTGTGACCATTTGAAGTTACGATGATGTGGAATGAAGGACATATGATGGGTTCTTGAAATTCTGGCTATTGTATTGCCCTTGCAATAAGATGAACATTTGGGCCCACCCACATTTACAACTGCCTTTTGGCTGCCCGCCTATCCACTGCCACCAGCTGCTCCCATCTCCTGGTCCCGCCTACCATTCTGTGTGCCGTTAGTGTACTGGCCTGGGTCTTCTTTCACAGAGGTGCAGCTTGGCCTTCTCTTGCAAGCTGCCCAGGGATTTTACAAAAGAAGGACTTGTACAGGTTGGGAAAGGTCAGCATATGAAAAAAGACCCTTTTCCGCAGCTAGGGCCTTCTTTCACTAATGGACCTTTCATACCCCTCCTGGTTCCTTCTATCGTATCGCCTAAGAAATCAGACCCAAACTGCACTAGGCTAAAATTATGTCCCAGGTGGCACAATAACAATATACAGTGTGGTGGGTTCAGTAATAGGTAGGGGTTGCTTACAGCAGCACATAGGCAAGCAATAAAATGAACAGAGACAGAGAGGGGGGAAGATAGGTGGGTGAAAGGAGTTGAAGTAGAAGCAATTGTTACCTCCTGCCAAGAATAGGATAGAGCTGGAGGGGATCTTGGAGGTCTTCTAGTCCAGCCCCCTGCTCAAGCAGGAGAACCTATATCAAGTAGCTGTCCAGTCACTTCTTAAAAACCTCCAGTGATGAAGTGCCCACAATTTATGAAGGCAAGCTGTTCCACTGGTTAATTGTCCTCTTAGTTAGAAAGTTTCTCCTGAATTCCAGGTTGTTTATCTCCTTGATTAGTTTCCATTCATTGTTTCTTGTCTTCCCTTCTGGTGCTTTGGAAAATAAGTTGATTCCCTCTTTGTGGTAAGCCCCTCAAATATTGGAATACTGCTATCATGTCACCCCTAGTTCTTTTTTCCTCTAGACTAGACAACTCCAAATCCTGCAACCGTTCTTCATATGTTTTAGTCTCCAGGCCTTTGATCATCTTAGTAGCTCTTCTCTGATCTTTTTTTCAAAGTCTCAACATCTTTTTCGTAGTGTGGTGACCAAAATTAGTTGCAGTATTCCAGGTATGATCTTACTAAGATTTTATAAAGTGGTACTAATGCTTCATGTGATTTTGATTCTATGCCTCTGTTTATATATCCCAGGATTGTATTAGCTTCTGGGGCTTTTTCTGCACACTGCCAGCTCATATTCAAGTGATCATCCAATAGGACTCTGTGGTCCCTCTCACAGTTACTGTATTTGAGACAGGTCTCGCCTAATCAGTACTTACATCTTTGGTTTTTCCTGCCGAAATGTAAAACTTTGCTTTTCTCCAAATTAAAATTCATTGTGTTGGATGGGGCACATTGTTCAAGTCTGGCTTGAATCCAGTTCAAGAGTGACTTGAATCAGATAGCTTCTTGCTTAAATGATCATGTAGGATTCATTCAATAACAACTGGGATTGTCAGAAATGCCATCACTAAGCAGAACAGTCACTTGACAATTGGCTTAATGATTGTCTTGGTTTGTAATGGAATTGTCAGTCGTTAAGTGAAGACTACCTGTAGATTAAAAACATTTGGGGAATTGATTGTCTTTACTTTAGACTGATGCAAATATGAATTTTATTTAGTCTGACTTTTCTGAACTTGCTTTCTTGTATGTATGCCATTTAAAAAAATTAGAAACCCAATAATATTTATATTGAGGTAATTTAATTTAGGTATAGAATTTGCTACCTTTCTATTATGGTGGAGCATTGAGTATAATCAAATTGTATAGTTGACCATTGATGAGTTGTTAAAAAATATCAATTTCTGCCAGTATTGCCATAAGACACCTGGCGTTGGGAATAAAATACTTGTAGAAAATTATTTGAAAGGTAATACTTAGTAATAATAAAGAATCATTCATTTGATTTTTAGACACCTGAAATCAATGCTGTAATTTAATTTCAGACTGATATTTGTGAGAACATACAGACTTGGATGGACAGTTTTGCATGCATGCTAATATTCTCTTAATTGAAAACTTCCAAAGTGCTATTTTATTTTGGCAATGCAGTGTGTATTGCTGCTTAAGAAATTTTTATTTATTGGATCTTCATTATTTTATTACAAGCTATATTCCCATGATGGTGAACCTATGGCACATGTGCCGGAAGTCGCACGCAGAGCCATCTCTGCTGACATGCAAACTGTTGCCCCAGATCAGGTCCACTGCACATGCTCATGTATCTCCTGCCAGCCAGCTGATTGTGGGGTATCTGCCATGCATGTGTGGGGCTGGAGCACCTGCAGGGAGGGTTTGCGTGCACATGCGTGGGGTGGGGGTGGGGGAGTCTCATGCGCATTGTATTATGGGTGCAGGCACACACGCACTTTTGGCACGTGACGATGAAAAGGTTAGCCATCACTGCTATATTCCATTTTAATCTTCTTGTGGTTCTGTTACGTGAATGGAAAGTGTCTTCAAATAAAGCTGATAAGAAATTGTCACTTAGTAATTATAAGTAAATAGATAATATTTATTGGTGTGAATGCTGCAGATTTTATTTGTATTACAATAGCTTCTGTAGATTTCAGAATCATAATTAATGATATCATAGGGTTAGGCTTTGTCTAAAGAGTGCCAGAGAATAGCTGTATCGGTTTTTATTCAGATAATCCATTTATTTGACCTGACCATGATAGTCATATTATGAAAATACCATTGCATTCTGCAGAATTTTAAATGTGCTCACTGCTTCCCTCAGTTTTTGTGTCCTAAAAAGACTTTATTTGAAAAGAGACACGTATTGTATGCTAGAATAGAGAAAAACTAAGCAACACTTAAGAGAAAGGTGAAACATTTCTGCTTTTGTACTTGTTCTACATTTTAAACAAAACTTATTCATAGGGATGGTTAAATCCAAATAGCTTGTTTTTTAAGGTTAAAATGATTTCCATTGTTATGTTAGTAATTTCAATTGCATGCCTCAATTTTAAGTAATTTATTTTATTTTAATCCATAATGCTGATCTTTGGGTAACCACTAACATTGGTAAAAACCTTTGTATTTAATAATACTTTCATTTTTTAATGTGTTGGCAAAAAGTTATTTGAAAGGTAATAAGTCATAATGCCTATGAAAGAATAGCAGATTTCACATTTTTAAAAATAGACTATTTATAATTGGTCTTAGGTGCTTATGGTATATATTTCATATTTAAAACAAACTTCATTATTTCTCAAAGCTTTGTGGATGCTGTTAAATGTAAGACTTAATACAAAAACAATACTTTGGGGTTGCCTACCTTTAGCGTAGTCAAAGAACAAGCTATCCCAGATAATAATATTATTCTTCAGAATTGGCTATGTTTAAAGGAGGAAAGAAGGTTCACAGTAGTTGTCTTATTATTCTCGGCACTATTAATAGCATTCAGTTTTGTTATTTCACAAGTAATAACTTCAGTTACAACATTGAACTCCAAGTCTCTTCACATAGGATAATGTTGAGTTAAGCAATATTCTGTAGCAAAAACATAAAATGTTATGCAGATGGGGAAGATTGGTCCCAGAACTTTTCAGTACTTATGAAAGTAGCGTAAAAATGGGCAATGTCTGGTTATTTTTAGTTTGCCTGCTTTCCTTCTCCTTCAGTTTTCTTTTTGAATAATTTGAATCAAACTGAACAAATATGTATATCTTTTCTGTGATATAAGTTTTACTATGAACTATGGAACAATCAGATTTCTTAATTGGTAAGTTTCAAACTAAAAGATTTCTGAATTATTTATTTAGAGATGTTTTACTCTTTGGCAGTAGAACTTTTATATATGTTGTACCGTAGCCCCTTTCCTTGGAGATTATAATTTCTGCTGTTCTAAAAGAAGGTACCATTTGAAATACCTATATGTAATTTATCAAATCGAATGTGCCACCAAAGTCAGGTAACACTGCAGTCATTAGATCTTTCTGAAGCTACATTGCTTTGGGGAAAGGATGTTGAAATATGTTGAAGGATTACCATATTTAGTACTGTTTCATAGTTCTCCTTCTGAGGTGCAGATGTATATAGGGTGTTATCTCCCTCTTATATGGATTTGTCATGAATGCCCATAATAACACAATGAGAAAAGTGCATCCTTTTTTGACCCACTGTTTGCACAAAAATCTTGAACATGCTCATCTAAAATTTACCAGACTTTATTTTACCCGAAAAAATAAAAGTGCCATTTAATTTTGTCAAGAAAGGAGCATGTATCTGGGGCACACATTTGCCCTAATTTCTCTGAAATTGCATTGACTTCCATTTTCTAATAAACAACCATATTTGTAGTTTTGTCTAGCAACAAATGTTTTAAATGGGGCGTTGGTTCTTACCTGATACGCTTCTTTTCGTAGAGCTGTTGAGAGTGTCCAGGTTGGGAGGAGCTCCAGTCTCGGCTCTTCCAGGCTGAGCTTGAAAATTGAGGCCCCTCACCGTCACATGGTCCTCGGGCACTCCCAGGTTTTGCACAGACGAGAAGGAAAGTCCTGTTCTCATCACACTCAGGAAAAAAATATATTAGATTGCTTGGTCGAACAGCCAGGTTTCCCACCAGACGGCCTACGGGTGGGGCTGGACACTCTCAACAGCTCTACGAAAAGAAGCGTATCAGGTAAGAACCAACGCCCCTTTTCCATAGAGCTGTCTCGAGTGTCCAGGTTGGGACATACCAAAGCTTGGCTAGTCCTGCGGGTGGGGCCCCGTCTGGAATAGAATCTCTCCTGGAACCCTGATGACCCGCTGGAAGGCATGCCCAACAGGAGAAAACCCCTGGATGTTGGAATGTCTCAACAAGGGGCCTAAAGAGGAGGCGGAGCTATCCGGGAGGCAGTCCCGCCAAAGAGGCCAACAGGTGTGCACTGGGACCGGGATTCAAGAAACTGGGAAGATCGACCCGTGTTGGGAATTCCCCTGGGAGAACTCTGGGACAGAGAGAAGGAGGGAGCGCAGAGATCTGTGTGAGGCCCGGGAGCGCAAGAAGGGACCCGGCTAGCATTGAATGGGGGTAGATGTGTTGCCGACCAGTTGCCCAGGGCAGGGTGAGGAGGACAAGAGTGCTCCTGGGGTAGGAGCCTGTTGCAAGCAGGGTTAAAGGTCGGAGTAGAGAAGGCCTTCTCGCACTCCTTCCTCTTTTTTTTTTTTTTTTTTAAAGGACAAGCGCCTGAGGGCGACTGCATTATCGAGAACGACGGAGCGAACCTCTCCCGGATCCCGGGAGGCTTCCTGGAAGAAGTACCTCCGGACCCATCGGCTCCGCTCGGTAGGGAGATCTATAGGGAGAGGATCGGTAGTATCTGGCAAAGGAGGAGGAGTGAGAAGAACCTGGCGAGAGAGAGGGGGAGCCTCTGAAGTCGGACCTCCTAGAGAGGGAAGGGAGGTACTTGCGCTTGTTCCGGTCTCGCCAGGAATGGGTCGAGAACCGGTCCAAATCTTCCCCCAGAGATGGGGGCTGTTGCTAGCTTAGTCTTGTTTTTGCGTCCGCTTGCCAGTGGCGGAGCCAGAGTAGAGAGACGGCGGGCGGTAACCTGGACGAAATGGCCTGGTGGAGAACTTTGCCGCCTGGAAGGTGGCGTCTGCAGCTTCGCCGCGGCCAGGATCTTGGCAATGTCCTGGTGCGCCCTGAGATTGGCTGTGGGGACATGCTGCTTGAGCTGCTGGAGCCACTTGATGGAAGACCTGGTGAAAAAGCAGCGCGGCAGTGGAAGCCCTGACTGCCCAAGCGTCAGAGAGGTGAGCGCGGCACAGGGCCAGTTCAGCTCGCTTGTCCTCGGGCTGGAGAGCATCGGTGAGTCGCTGGGAGTAGAGCGGGAAACCAGGCCCACCACGGGCTCGTCCACGGGGAGGGGGTCGAGCAAGGTGGAGAACTGCGGTTCCAGGTTAAAAAACCGCTTGTCCTGGGCGTTGGGGGGAGGGGGCCCCGAGGAGGCCAGCTGCCTAGAAACCATGTCTGAGAATATGGGCGGGACAGGGATCACCTCAGTTTCCGCCACGGGCTGAGAGAAGAGAGAGTCGGGAGGAACCCCTGCCGCCGCTGGGTTGGGTGGGGGAGGGGTTCAGGCCCGAGGTGGTCCTGGCTTTGAACAGGAGGGACCTAAATAGGTGCGGTTTAAAGAGCCCTAGAAGCGCGGGCTGACCTGGAGGGAGGCCCTCGTCCTCCGACATGTCCCTTCTGGGGACCTGTTCCCGAAAAGAGTTCACTGCCTATGAGGACCTCATGTCAAGGTCCTGCTCGTCCCCAAAGAGGGAAGGGTCCCGGGTTCTTGGGCCTCCATTCCCTCCAACTCCAAAGGTAAGGTTAAGTCCTCTTGGGGAGTTGCCTGACCATGCGAGGCCGCTGATCCTAGAGCCTCGGGGGCGCGGGCCGAGGAGCCAGACCGGCCAGCTGCTGCATCTGTTGCGCTACCCTTTGCCGGATGGCCAGCTCCATAGCCTGCATTGGGTTTTCGGGTATTTCCGCCATGGGGAGAGACTCCTCCGGGCGCAGTTCTACAGCAGTGGTGGGCAAGGTGACCTCAGGGCCTGTCCAGGCTGTGGGGAGAAGCAGAAGCAGGAGGAGGGGAGAGGAGGATGGGTGGAGGTTGATGGAACGGAAGGGTCCCGGGACACAGAGCTTGACTCCTGAGAGCGTCTGTCAATTTCCCTTCGAGGCCCTGTGTCGCCTGAGGGCATCCCTTTGGGAAGCTTTGGATGGTTCCTGTGCCTGTTTGCGCAGGTGGTGGGATTGGCCTTGGCCTTCAGAGAAGTGCCACGAGAGGTATTGTCGTCTGCCATCTGGAGAGGGAGAGAAAAAAGGAAAAAAATTTTCTGGTTAATGCGAGGCGGTTAACGGGTCTGGGTACAGCCTAAGCAGAGGCTGGAACTCCCAGTGCTCGTGTTGCGCCCCCTTTTTGTCAAGGCCACAGAATTGTTCTGTAACGTGTTGGGAAGTAGGGCCTAGCCGGGGCCAATCAGCCAGAATGACGCATAAGCTGTCCCTGCCGGGCGGGAAGGGGAAGGGACATGGCAAGCAAATAACTCCTTAGTTGGGGGAGACTTAGGCAGAATTGCAAGGTATTTGAGCAGTCCCAGGACCTGCCCAGGAGTCAGGGAAGCAATGCGGCCTACTGGTAGGCCTCTGAAAAAAACCAATGACCCTGGGGCCGCAGGCAGAAGGGAATAATGTAAGCTGAAACCAGGTCTGGATGCGGCCTACGGGAGGCCGGGAATCCCAACGCACGTTCCACGCCCCCTTTTAGTAAAAAAAATTTTCTGTTTAAAATAGAGGTTTGGTACGAACCAGGGCCTAGCCCAGAGACCAATCAGCCAGAAAGGTGAACGCCAGGCAGCTACCCCTGCCGGACGGACCGGGGAAGGGTGAGGGGGCAGAGCTGCTACTTCGCCTGCTGGGGAAAAGGCTGCAGGGCCAACAGACCCTATTTCTGCAGGAGGCCTGTTGGTAGAATAAAAGACAGGCTGAGACAAGGGAATCCCAGGCTGCCTAATAGTCAGTTAAGGCTGCGGCCTGTAAAGGGCCTCTAGTAATGGCGGACGGCCATGCGGCCCTCCCAAGATGGAGGCCGTTCCAGGACACACCCAAGATGGCGTCCATTCCAGGGCACACCCAAGATGGCGGCCGTTCCAGGGCACACCCAAGATGGCGGCCGTTCCAGGACACACCCAAGATGGCGGCCGTTCCAGGGCACACCCAAGATGGCGGCCGTTCCAGGGCACACCCAAGATGGCGGATGCCACAGGGGCCCAAGATGGAGGCCGCAAGTAACGGAGGCAGCCCCAGCGGCGGTAAACTCCCAGGGAAGATTAGAGCCCTTGGGAGAACCAGGGAAGCGTACCCTGGGCTAGAAGGCGTTCGCGGGGGAAGCAGCGGCTAAGGCGAGAGAGGCAGGCAGAAGCAGAAGCGGCCTCGCGCGGAGCGATTAGGCGGCAAACGAAGCTGGGGGGAGCGCTCAAGCGCTCGTTTTCTCCCTTAAAGAAACGGCTCGGATATTAAAAACACTCCTGGGGAGTTCAAACCTGAGTTCCTGCGCTGCCTGCCGGTGATCCACGTGAAAGCGATGAGAGAAGAGGCCTAGAATGTTGAACGACCGGAGCAAGGGAAAAACAGCCTGTTAGCCACGAGGCTGAGCAAAAAACTGGGGAGTGCCCGAGGACCATGTGACGGTGAGGGGGCGTTCCTCAATTTTCAAGCTCAGCCTGGAAGAGCCGAGACTGGAGCTCCTCCCAACCTGGACACTCGAGACAGCTCTATGGAAAATAATGTTTTCATATATTGGGGAGAAGATCAGCTGAAAGAAATTGAGTGTTAATCAGACACATGATTTGAACAAGTCTTGCCATTGTGTGCACATTAACATTTGTAATATCTTTTTTCTGTATGGCTAGGACTCTATTTCTTACAGAAGTATAATTAACTGGCAATCATTAGGGGAACTGAATCTTTCAATTTAGAATTGAAACTTTTTTTTTGCAATTGGGGGTTAAAATTTGGTCTACTTTTACTCCTAACTTTTAATATAATAAAAAAGTTAGTATACTTTTATAAAGTTTTTTTTTACTAAATTGTTGCTATGATTGCTGCTTTAATGTTTTGCAAACAAGTAATTGCTTAGGGTGCAGTAGTATATGGATCTGGTCCATCTTGAGCAATTTCCTAATGCATTTTAGCAGACAATTACCTTGCAGATTATTATTTCACACTTGAGAATTGGATTTTTTTTTTCTAGACCGTAAAAGTATATTAGATTTGTCTAGTTTCATTTTGCCAACCTTAGAAATATGTGAATGTAATATTAATCTGTCAGGCTAATGGTTTGAAAGTCAGGAACTTGGATGTGACATTTTAGAAGTCATATATTGGTCCATGGTGAGGTATCATTAGTTTGATGATGTTAAATATAGATAACTTATATATGTCTGTTTCAAGTACAGTGTAAGTTCTGACCTATTGCTGGAAGTTGTAGAATTTGGATAGGCAAAAGTAGGTTAAAATTGAATTCCAGCAAGATTGGGTTTCTGTTTGTTCAGAAAATATCTGGTACTCTTTTTAGTTCAATGTTCTCAGCAATAATACCCACTTCTAGAGCAAGGCTTCCACCAGAAATCTAGTTGGATCCATTTCATCTGAACTTTGATTTCAACTACCCAAAGAAACATGGAAAAATCTACCACCACTACAATACTGTTATTGTTGTTGTCTCTCCCTATAATATTTGACAGTTTTAAGGATTGTGTTTATATTATGCTGTTTTTTTAGTTTTGATTTTTCTATTTTATGGGTCCAGATGAATTGTGCTTGTATTTATGATAAGTATTGTTCAGAAGCAGAAATTACTTAAGGTTAAACTGACTTTTTGCTTTGTTGCAGGCTAAAGAAATCTTAACAAAGGAATCCAATGTTCAAGAAGTAAGATGTCCAGTAACAGTTTGTGGAGATGTCCATGGACAATTTCACGATCTCATGGAACTTTTCAGAATTGGAGGCAAATCACCAGATACAAATTACTTGTTTATGGGAGACTACGTTGATAGGGGATACTATTCTGTTGAAACAGTAACACTTCTGGTAGCGCTTAAGGTAATAAAAATACATTTAAAACATGTTGGGATTAGAAATAACAGGCATATAGAAAATGTTGGGGTTACTTCCAGATATTTTGAATTTTATTATATTGTGCTTATATTCTGAATTACTGTATGGATTTAATACTGTTGAAAATTCTGCACAAAATAAAAACTGTAGAGGAGGAAATTATGCAATGGAGAAATTCAAAGAAACTCCCACATACTAATTAAGATGCTTAGATATGTAGTCCTTGATTTACAACAGTTCATTCAGAGTTATAACAGCATTGAAAAAATAGACTTATGACTACTTTTCACACAACTGTTGTAGTATTCCCATGGTCATGTGATCAAAATTCAGATCTTGGCAACTGATATTTATAACGGCTGCAGTGTCCTGGGGTCATGTGATCCTGTTTTGCAACCTCCTAATAAGCAAAGCCAAAAGGGATGCCAGATTCTTTTAACAACCGTGTTACTAACTTAACAACCACAATGTTTCACTTAACAACTGTGGCAAGAAAGGTCTTAAAATTCACTTAACTCATTTAGCATAGATCAAGGACTGATAAGATTCTACTCTTGAATTTAAATTTACTACACTCTCCCCCTCCCTATATATCAGTACTATCAACCTACACAAAAGGAGGTAGGAGGAATACAGATTTTTAAAATTTGGCTTCAAGAGATGTTTAGAACATTATGTTTTCTCCATACATCTATAAATAGTGATTACAATAGGGGAAGATACCGGTATATATTAATAGAGATCGGGACAAGTTGAGGTAGGGAACATAAAATGAAAAGTTCTTAATTGCTCTGATAATACTAACTACCTTTTTTAATAGGTCCGTTACCGTGAACGCATCACAATCCTTCGAGGGAACCATGAAAGCAGGCAAATCACTCAAGTGTATGGTTTCTATGATGAGTGTTTAAGGAAATACGGAAATGCAAATGTCTGGAAATACTTCACAGATCTTTTTGACTATCTTCCTCTTACTGCTTTGGTGGATGGACAGGTATGCTGAAAATATGAATATTTTTTGTTAATAGCAACAAAAATATAAAGTAGGGTGAATGTTCCAATGTATTTTAATCAGATGTTTTCCTTTTAAAACTATCTATAACTTTCAGAAAATATGTTCAGCTAACTAGTTTTTGATAATTAAAAAAGTTATTTTAATATTAGTTTTAATATTTTCACAGATTTTCTGTCTACATGGAGGACTGTCTCCATCTATAGATACACTGGATCATATTAGAGCACTTGATCGTCTTCAAGAAGTTCCACATGAGGTAACTTAATGCAATTTGAATTCTGAGTTGTGATTAATGTCTAATGGTACTGTTTAAATTATTTTTTCTTTTTTAATTATTAAAAATTACAATAATAAAAACGAATAGAAAAGAAAAAGAAAAAATATATGATGCAGAAGAAGAAAAAACTCAAAAAGAATATAGAAAAGAAAAAAAGAATACAATAAAGGAAATATATAAAGAAGGGACTCCCCCATCACAAGTAAAAACTATTTTAGTAATTTACCACTTTCTCTTAAAATACAGCAAATGATCTCTTCTCATATTCAATCTTTAATTTGTAAACAATAAAGCCTTACCAGTTTAATCCTGGTATCAGCAAAAGTCTGTTAAGGGTTACCTGAGGTTACATATCTATTTTAACCTTGATCATATAAAGCAACTGTACATTCTTTCCATTTACTTTTAACAAGCTTGATCTTTAATTCATTCAGAAAATGTCCTAGATTTTGATTTGTTTTTATTTTTTCTTTGTTCCTTTTCACAAAATTCTTCAAAACATTTAACAAGCCTCTTTTGTAGGTCCAGTATAGAAAATTTATCCATTTTACTCTCTTAGTTTATTTGTATATCCTTTTTAATTATTAGAACATCAGTTGGTTTCTTTCTGAGTAACATCTATTTCTATGTTGTTTTTGGAGCCTGTCATTTTTAAATCTAACTTTAAACCAGTTTCATTCTCGTCAGTTAAAACTTGTTATTCTTCCATAGTATATTTTAAACCCAGTCCGACTAAAGAGGCAGACAATCTTACAATTAATTTCTCAGCCCACATCCTTAAATAGATCTAATGTTAAGACAGTTTTCTTAATTCTATAATTGTGAGTTGACTTTGAGTATTCTTCTCCTTTATAATCTTTAGTTCCCTCTAGTGTCCATTTTTAAAAAGTTTTTTTTAAATAATTCAAAACATATTTTCCCACAGGAAGGCACTTTATAATTGATTCCCAAATCTTATTTCAGATTTATCTGAAGTCTATTTGTAATTTTGTAATAAAATTTTTAATCATCCCTTTGCTGTTTATTCGATTTTTTTTTCATGGAATTCACTTTTTGCAGAGCCATCTTTAGTCTGCTGCTATTCTCTAGAAGTCTGGAGTCTTCAAATTATTGATGAGTCTAGAGTTGGCAATAATGCAATTTTAATGTATTAATTGATTATGGAGTTTATAGAACCCTACTAAGAGATAGAACTTCAATCTAGGATGAAAGATTTAAGTACTGTACACGATAGAGAATCAGTGACATGATAGAGAATCAGTGCACAAGTAGATAATTTATTATACTCTCCTTGTTGCTGAAGGAACGAGCAAGTTAAGGGATATCCCAAAGTGTAGTTCAGCAATATCCGAAAGACAATAATTTCCTCAGTCTGATAGCATCATCTTTCTTTTAATCTTCATAATGGTGGATTCAGAATTATGTAGAGTTAAAAGTTAATGCCCTGGCTCTAATTTTAAATTCATGAGAATTAATTAGTTTGCTTTTACATTACTAATGTGTTGCAAAATTCCCTGGGTACTATTACCATACATACCTGACAATCTTGCTAATAAATCTTATAATTGTCAGTATTTAGAGCGTTCAGTGCTCTTTTATTGAGAAGTGGTATTAGCAGAATAGAGAGAGAAATTCTTTTAGCAGTCAATTTCTCTTACAAGCCTCTAGTTCTCCACTGTTGGTTGAGGAACTTTTCAAAGCAGCTACAAGATGGAAAATTATGTAGAAAATGAGTTCTCATATTAGGTGATTTTGCGAGTTCTTCTGATGGAACAAAGATTCCAATGAAATGGTGTCTGATTGTCTTATTGCTACAGATAACAGTCTATAAGAATGAAATAAAATAGATTCTAAGTATGAATAATTTATCATATTTCTGAAAAATCTTTCAGCCTTGATTTGTATATTATGTTACAGAAGAATGAGCCTGACTCAGGTTTTACTGCCTTGAGTGAGGAAGTAAATCAATTATATAAAGTGTTGGCAATCACAACTCAAACTTAGTGTTTGTCTAATTTTCACTTCTGTATTATATTTTCACCATTCTGAAAGAAACTTCTTTCTGTGGATGGCTAGAGTGTGGGCAAGGAGATGCTGTTTTTTTTTCTCCCCAGAAGTACATTCATTGCCACAATGTCTTACAGTATTGTTGTTCACAAGAATTAGCTTTAGTTGAATTCAGCTGTAGCTGAAAAGTATCTGTAATTGAATTCTTAAGAATGCCTAGGTGTAGGAAACTTAGCAATACATAAATTCTGAATTTCTAGTATCACTGCTAATAGTTACCATTAGCAGTGGATAAGTATAACTGTTCCCAACATATTTAGCCATTCCAATTGTTATTTTGAAAGTTTCCCTTTGAAGTTTCTATGTTGTTTTAGGCATCTTCCATTTTTAAAGGCTAAATCATTATGTTGAAATATTTCTTAGGGTCCAATGTGTGATTTGCTGTGGTCAGATCCTGATGATCGGGGTGGTTGGGGTATTTCTCCTCGAGGAGCTGGATATACTTTTGGACAAGATATTTCAGAAACGTTCAACCATGCTAATGGCCTTACGTTGGTTTCAAGAGCTCATCAGCTGGTAATGGAGGTAAGCTTGTATTGACATGCTCTTAACCGTTTTAAGATGTTTAAAATAAACCCAGATCATACCTTGATATACTTTAATACAGTAATATATTTTATTATAACTATAGTTTATATGCCTAATATTTTATCTGCAGAGGCTCTTATTAAAATTCCATATTTTTTTTCAGGGATATAACTGGTGTCATGATCGGAATGTAGTAACAATTTTTAGTGCTCCAAATTATTGTTACCGTTGTGGTAACCAAGCTGCAATTATGGAGCTTGATGATACTTTAAAATATTCATTGTAAGTATTTAAAAAAATATTTATATGAGAATGTTCAATGTTATATCTTCTAGTTAAAACTTTCACACACACAAAGTCACATGTGCTTGAAATAAATATGCACTGTTGCTTGATCTGGCCTTATCAGGTATTTCAGAAGAGATTATTTGTGGAATAGCCAATTTATTTTAAATTTGTATAACTTTAAAATTTTAAAACATTTATGTTTGGCTATTTCAGGGTGTACTCATTAATTCATGAGTTACTATAAAACCTAACCTTCAATCCTTAAAATTATTTTTCTAGATGAGTTCTTTGAAGTTTCAGCCCTAAGTTATGTTAAGAAATACTTGCTTCTGTTATATTAATACTATGTATGTTAAGGAATCTTTTTACTTTTAAGATTCACACAAATAGGTTGAATTCCTTTTTGAATAAACTCAGTGAATGATGAGACATTAATTCTGTGCCTGGATAGAACTTCCTTGGGAAATTCTTTTTCTCCCAAAGTGGCTCCTGCCATTTACTTTGCCATACTTAGCAGCGTTATAGGGAAGCTTCTCTCTCCTTCAGAAGAAATTGCTCTGAAGTGTTATTTGAAATTTCAAACAGTATTCATTTTGTTATAGGTTATTTTAAAAACATTAATAGACCAACAAATTTGGATTCTTTCTTCCAGTTTGCAGTTTGATCCGGCACCACGCAGAGGTGAACCACATGTTACTCGTCGCACCCCAGACTACTTTCTGTAATGAGATTTTCCACTTGTACAGTATTGCCATGAACCATGTGTTGACCTAAAGGAACATGGGAAGAGCAACAGTAACTCCAAAGTGTCAGAAAACATTTAACATTGAAACCTGTTTTCACATGGACCAAAAGATGTGCCATATTGAAATTCAAAGCCTCTTGTCTGTCAGCGACTGTGACCACTTTAGAATGAACCAGTTCATTGCATGCTTGAAGCAACATTGTTGGTCAAGAAATCAGTTTCTGGCATAGTTCTACTTGTAGTTACTTTTGCTTTCTCTGAGAGACTGCAAATATTAATACGTAGACATTTAACACTTCGTGAATTACAAGTAACTTTCCTTTTAGCTTTAGCTTTCCAGCATGATTGTAGATAAGAATAGCAAACTATCATTGAAGCTTAATGAACATTTTAAATAAGCACCAAGACTGACTTTTCTTATTTGTGTTCTTATTTTGTTTTTTAGAGAAACGATTTAATTTAATTGTATTATTGTTTCATCTGAACTCTGTTCCCACTTCCATTTTTCTCTCACACATTTCCTTTACAAAGTGTTCCATGTATGTGTTCTTCATAGTGAATTACTTTGAAAGAACAATTTATTTCTGTAAGATGTTGCTGCAGGAGAGTGTTGCAGCATTTTTCATAATAAACTTGTGAACTAAGTTTGGAAGATGTATTGCAAGCACATATCATGTTGTATTTAATAAAAAGTAGCTTTTATGTCTCTTTGAACCTTTGAAAGACCAAAACAAGACTAAGTCACAAACAAGCTGATTTCAGGAAACATTACAGTACATAAAAATCATAATCTAAGGATCAGATTCTGTAATCTGATATATTAGGCAAATAATTATTGCCATAATTCTGTAAGCATTTTTCAAACACCTAGGGAGAAAGCTATTCTTTGAAATGGATATTATGACATTTAATTCTATATTTAAAGTGAAAAGGTCTCCATTGTGAAGTTAAATCTAACTTCATCTAAGCATGGTCTTAAAAATTATATATCCTCAATGTTCCTGATGAAATCTACTTTTTTGCTATACTTGTAAACAAAAGAATATGAGGTTACTGCTTTTGTGCTACTGAATGAAAAATGGGAAGGAACTGGTGAGATCATAAATCAATCTCAATACTCTGCACCCATTTTTAGTAGTAGCAGTCTCTCATACCCATTACTCTCCTGCCCAGCTTACTTTCCTTTGGTTTGACCAGAAGACAGTGAGTACGTCATAGACTAAATACTCCAAATACTTGCTGAATATATTCTGATCACAGAACTTGGGATATTTAAATAGCTAGGAAAAATGAATCTATTATAATGGAAGTTAAATTCTTACTTGTAATTGTTGGTATCACACATTTGTTGAATGATGATGAAAATAGTGTAACAATGGGGATATACCAACAAGCCACCTGTAACCGATTGTCTCAAATGTGAAAATCAAAACATGTATTAACAGTGATTTCCTCTTACTTTGTAACTAGTGTTTTTACTTACCATTCAATAAAGTAGTAACAGAATAATGAAGTTGGGAGAAAAGTCCTTATGTGCACAGGGCATGTTAAAGTGTTGTGCATACTTTGTGATTCTTGAAACTTTTTCATGGAATGAAGTGGGCTGATACCTTCAATTTCAAGTAGTTGGCCTAGCATCAAGGGTTGCTGCTCAGAAGCAGGGAAAAATTGCTTCTGTAATTCCCAGCCAAGGCATTTTTAACTACATATAAATTTCTCTCTATACATACATTCATACATACATACCATACATATTTTCAATTTCCTTTTCTTGAAAAACTTCAAAAATTGAGGTTTTTTCTAAGAAACAGTTACAAAAAACCAAAAAAGGGACAAGTATAAAGAAATACTATTGGCACTGTTATTGCTCTTCATTTCCCCCTAGCGTCAGTTGACTAGAATATTCATTTTAATAGAAATTTAACTTCAAATATTAAAAAAACACCTTCAAATAGAAATTAGATGCCAGTTAAAATACCCTCTGATTTAAAAAAAGATAAGCAATAAACGGAAAGTGGCCAACTTTTTCTATGACTTAACGTTAGTCTTAGCCAGTAAGAATATCAGTTTGAACAAAACATTTTTCTTGCACCGTTTTAACTGAATGATAATTAACAATGTTACACAGCAGCTTCATTTTACAGCTTCATCTATTCTCCACATGATCCCATATTTAAGCATAGAATTATTAGAAAACGTTCCCATGTACAATATGTTACCCACTTTTAAGTGTAGTAACTTCCATGATTGGAATTTCTATGTCATGATTGGAGAAGCTTTTCAAAGTGGAAAGCCATCCTTGAATTCCATTGTCTAATTGGCTGCTTTTAAGACATTTTCTAAGCATGTTACTGTTCTTTGTTAAATATGGTTTCTGGAAACGAAAGAGAAAGCTGAAATTGTTTTGTTGAAAAGGCCTGTTGACTGGTCTTAGAGCCTTATGTATTATGTAAAAGAATTGTTCAGCTGAAAAAGCAGGTAGTAAATGTTTAGAACATAATGTGGACTATTTTTTATAATTTCATGTTAACAAAACATACTAATATGAAAACATACAGCATACATAGTCATTTACATCACAAATCATGGACAACAGTGATATTTAATAAACCTGATTTAAGTTGATTTTGAACTATGAAAGTTAATATGATAGCTCTGTTACTCTAACGTTTTAAATACTTATTTAAAAGTCATGTTTGAAAATCACAGCATGGTCAGAAAGGAAGTCATTGTTAAATCCTTTTTGGGGAGGGGAGGAGTAGTACCTAGCCAACTTTGGCTTATCTAGAAAGCTAATTAGGAAACATCTGTGAAGTTGGTTTGTCCAGGAGCTTGGAAAACATCCTGAAAGAAGGCAGTGAGCCAGAACTAACCCATACTAATAAGAATGCATGGAGATATCAGTATAAATTGTTGAGCTCATGCTTGGTTCAAAGGCAATTTTACTTCCAAGTAATCCTTGTTTAGTGACCAATAACTCAGTTGCTAAGTGAAATTAGGACTGCTTATGGTCTCACTTAAGCTTCCCCTTTGCTTTATTGGCCTGAGAAGGTCATAAATGCAAGGATTGATTGCAAAGTTACTTTTTCATCATCATAAATGCAAAGAGTTGCTAAACAAGAACTACCTATGCTATATTAGATGGTGATGGTGGAATTTGATGTTTTCATCAATATCTGGGCTAAGTATTCCACTGTGGCTGACAGTGATCTCTTGTATTGGGTTTATAATGCCTCTAGTCTAGATCTACCTGGACTTACCTTTTTGCTGCAGTTCGCTCTGTTCGCTCTAAGAGAAATTTAATGCTTGAAGATTGAACACTCCAGTTCTACAAATATTAGAAGATGGTGCTTGATGCACTAGATTTACCAAGCAAGAGGTAAGACTTTCTGGCTTGGAACAAAAAAAGCTTTGCTTTTTTGCATGACTAATCCATAAATGTGGGAGGGAGAAGCAAATAAGGAAATAAATTGTGATATTGCTGTGATATCAAACATCATATGGCATTCATTTGAGGTAGTTTAGAACTGCTTTGGGAATAGTTTTTGCCTGAGTTTATTTAAACTTTGGTTTAAGTGGCAGATACCTCTTAATTCCAAACACTGGTTTAGTGTCAAGTTATGATCTGGTCCTTGATCTGGAAAGTTTTTCAGAGGATGCTCCTCTAGAAATATTTATTGGGAGGGGCGGGGAGAGAAAACATAATGTACAAATTGAAATTTTATTGTGCCAGAAGAGTAAATGTAGTGCTGCCCATTATATAAGCAGGCCCCTTTTCAAGGTTTCCTCTTTCAAATGTTGGAACAGTTACACAATTAAATAGAACTATTTGGCAAGGGCAGGCGACTAACCAATAAATTAATTTTGTATTCTTGCTAAAGAAACAACTTGAATAATTCTCCTAGCATAGTAATGGCAATTAACACTTTACCTGAAATGAAACAGTGGATGTAAAGCACTAGCTAATGTTAGGATGACGGAATAGTTTCTTACCAATGATTATATGTGAAAAACATACTTAGACCGATTCCCTTAATACTTAATTCCAAGGGTACGTTGAAACGTCTGGTGCATTTGTGGATACACACGTATAACTCTTAACACAGTAAATTTAATTTCTTAGGCGGCACTGAACTACTTGATATTCCTCCTGTTTCAATTTCTGTCTTCATCAATTACTCAACATCTTTTGTGGGAGGGGGCCAAATAACCCCACGGAGTAATAATCAGAAGGAGCTGGATTCACACACGCACATACAAGAAGCATCCAGGATTATCAGACATGAATTACGCAGCCATCCAACTGCAACAGGGAAAAGAAAAGGGAAAATAATTACATCACTCAGAATAAATGAGAAACTGTCCTTCCTATTATGACGTAACACCGTCGCCACCATTATGAGGTAGCCTCGGTCACGAGCGAGCTCGTAGAGGGCAACTTCCGATTTTGCCTGAAGGACCCCAAGGTACTTAATATCTAAATACGTTTAAGGGCCTCCTCCTTCTTTTTTATACGAACTAAGATATTCCCCTCTCGGCCCCTGCGCAGTCCCTCCACGATGAAGGCGAGGGGCCGATGCTCGCTGAGTCGTCCGGCGCAGGCGCTCAGGACGACATACCCAGCCCGGTGAGTGGAAGGGGCGGGGACAAACGCCAAGGCCCTCGGGTCCGCTCCGCCCCCAACTCTATAAAATGCCCCGGCCGCCAGGCGCTCCAGTGCGCCCTTAATTTGAGTTGGTGGTGTGTTTTTCGGGGAGAAGCTAAAAGGCGCCACCGCTGCTACCGTTGCCATTGCCGCCGCCTCCGCCGCTGTTCGTGCTGCCTCACGGTGAGTGTGGCCGAGGCCTGGTCGAGGTTCGGGCCGCCTCAGCGAATGGTGAGGGGCGAGAACAAAGTTGGCAAGAGGCTTGTAAGGGCCGCGGAGGAGGAGGACGGCTTGAGAACCTATCGCAGGTGGTTGCTAAGGGAGCGGCTTTCCACCCCCCCGCCCGGGAAAAGGGGTGCGGAGACGCGCACAGCCGAAGGGCCGCCTCCGCCATCTCTTCCACTAGCCCGGCTTGTCCTGGAAGGGGAGGAAGGTGACTGCACTCCTTTCGTCTCCCGAGCCAGAGGAGCGTTTTCCTATCCCGTTTCCCCTCTTCTTCTGTTAAGGGAATAACGTATTTATTATTTATTTATTTATTTATTTATTTTAAAAAGGGAGTTGACGATACGTGCCTCATTTCTTGACGGTGTGAGTTTTTGCAGGGCGTCTTTAATTTGCAAACGGGGCACACGTGGGGATATAGAGAGAGAGTGTGTGTGTGTGTGTGTTTTGCTGGAGCGAAGCAAATACAATATAGTGAGTGAAATGAGAAGGGTATAGGGCTGACGTAGCCAGCCGGGCACTGTACCCTCACTGGTTTTATGTACCGTAAATGCTTAGTCACGACTGCCGTTTAATCCGAAGCTTCTTATAAAAACCTCTCTTTTAAACAATCTGGTGAGTTTTAAGCTTTTTTTTTTTAAAAAAAGGAAACAGTAATGGATTGGATCCAAGCCTAGCCTCAGGATTTAATTATGTCCTAAATCATGGGATTTTAAATGATGATTAAAGTGTCCATTCAATTTAATGGTTCTGTTTGAGTAATTAGATTCATTCTGATCTCATCACTGCATACTTTTTATAACTCTTAGATTTGATTTTTAATATTGTATTTATATTTAGTTTATTAAAAATGCTTATGTCTTTTAATGGGAACTTTATGAAAAATACCACGGAAACAATTATTGTGCCCTGAGGTCTCCAAAGTAGTAATCACTTGTGTATACTATGAAATTTATTATCCGCTTTTGTTTTAAGGGGTTACAGTAGTTGAGCTCAAGAATTTTGCTTAACCTTATCCAAAGTGGATTATGTATGATTTGGATACTACTTGAACAATTCTGAAAATTTTCATATATTTTGTGATTTCTGGTTCTATACCTTGAAAAATAATTTGGGTTCCTCTTAAGGTAAAGGTTCCCCTCGCACATACATGCTAGTCGTTTCCGGCTCTAGGGGGTAGTGCTCATTTCTGTTACAAAGCTGAAGCCAGTGCTGTCTGAAGATGTCTCCATGGTCGTGTGGCCAGCATGACTAAATGCCAAAGGCGCACAGAATGCTGTTACCTTCCCACCAAAGTGGTCCCTATTTTTCTACTTGCATTTTTACGTGCTTTTCAACTGCTAAGTTGGCAGAAGCTGGGACTAGTAACGGGAGTCAAACCGCTGAACTGCCAACCTTTCTAATTGATAAGCTCAGCATCTTAGCCACTGAGCCCCCACGTCCCTCTTGGGTTCCTCTTAAAAACACTTAATACTGGTTATGTAGGTTCTTTCATGATGCCTGATCACTTATAATACAAGACAGTAGTTGTTATAGTACAAAACAGTAGTTATAATACAAAACAGTAGTTGTGTGAAGAACGACGGTGTACAGATAGTTTGTTGAAAGTATATATTTTCAAAACTTTTGCTTGGTAAATAGCCCACATGATTAGAATTAGGTCATTGACCATGAATCATGACAAAATGCCCAAATAGTTATCTCATTCTGTAAAATGAATGTCTGCTTTTGAAGCAAGATATAAGCATATGCAATACACTGCCTTAAATAGCATAATACAAATTCGTTTTAGAATTTTAAGTAATTTTAGTCAGACATTTTTATCGGTCATGTGCAGCACTTCAGACTGGAAAGTAAAAAGTTGTTTTGGAACACTAAAAGGTAAAAAAAAATTAAGCTTCTTGAAATACTTAATCAAAACATGTATTTTAGTCTTATGCACTAATATTCCATAATAAAGATTACTTTTAAGGAGGCAACACTACAAATAGAGTGAGTTGTAATCTGATCAGCCCTTTTTTAGCCATTAATTTTAAGCAAGCCATTACTGAGTCAGGTGATATAGCTTTATTGATCACATTATGATGATGCAGGGATGGATGAAATTGAACATTATAAAATAAAAAATTCAATTTCTTTGTAAATATGGTTTACTGTCTATTTTTGTATAGATGCTAGTGAAACCACATAACTGAAATGCAATACATAAAAATACAGGTAAAATATTTTTTCATTCATTTACAGATGCCTTCAATTAAACTACAGAGCTCTGATGGAGAAATATTTGAAGTTGATGTTGAAATTGCAAAACAGTCTGTAACAATCAAGACAATGTTGGAAGGTATGAGCATCATAAAAGATAAATGCTTTCTGTATTTCTGTTTTTCTTTCTCCACACAGACATTTTTAATTTGATAAATTGGATTTTAATCTGAATCAGTTTTAGGGGAGTCTTCCTTTTCAAGGAAGGAAGATGCAGGTTTTTACAGCCTAATGGATTTCCTGAGACTAAGAGCTTATTGGCAAAGGTATGGGTGAGATGATTTTGAAGCTGATAGTGAATTCTTACTATGCCTTGTGATTGGAATACGGTTAAATCTTGTGAAGCAATACGATAAAGATAATATAAAAGTAAAAGATACAGGAGTCCTAGCGGATTTTATTCTGCTAGTTGTTGCTGACTATAGGGGGCGGTGCTCGTCTCCATTTCAAGGCCATCGAGCCAGCACTATCCGAAGACATTTCCATGGTCATATGTCCAGCATGATATCACTGAGCAGTGTTACCTTCCCACCGAAGTGGTACCTATTTATCTACTCACATTTACATGCTTCCAAACTGCTAAGTTGGCAGGAGCTGGGCGAGAATGGGAGCTTATCCTGTCACATGGCGCTTGGATCTTGAACCTGGCTGCCAGCTTTTCCAGCAGACAAGCCCAGCGCCTTAACTGCTGAGCCACCACGCCACCATAAGGGTAATACAGATAGACTGTGAAGTTTTGGAAGCAGTTAAGCCTTGCAGGATGACAGCTTAATTCTACTTGTTAACATACTAAAAAATTGATGAGGGAATTTAGCCAGATAACTTATTTTTTAAACCAATTTGGAAAAAGAGTCTAGAAATCTTTAAAGATTTCTTCCCAGAATTTTCTCTTGACTATGTTGTGATTTTTTAAAATACGGATTTGACATTTTTATAATTTAATGCATTGTTTGCAAGCTACTTTTACAGTTAATTTGAATGTTGGAGGAGTAAGCACTATTTGAAGAAATTTATTACTTTAACCCTTTTCTCTGTCCATAAATGATGATTTGTGATGATACAAATTCTGTATTATAAACACTTTCTAAATTTTATTATCTCTCCATTTCAGTATAGGTATTCCTTGAGCTATGACGGCAGTTGTAAGCAATGTGGTCATAAAACAACATCACATGACTGTCAGTGATGGCAATTCCAGGAGTACCAGTAACCATTGTTAAATGAGATTGTTGAGGACCTCACATAATCATGATTTCCTATTTCCTGCTGGCTTTCCCCCTTGCCTTTGCTTGTAGGAAACTAGCATGGAGCATCAGAAATCATGAACATGTGACCAACAACATGCTATAATTTAATTTTAAGCCAAGTGTTGAGAACCAAGATTGTAATCATGTGGCTATGGGAGCCCTACAATGTCTGGAACTCCATGGATCCATCATAAGTCCCTCCCTATACAACATTGTCATAACTGAATGGTATTGAACAAATGGTCATAACCTGAGGACTAGTTGTAATTATCCAGGTGATTGCTTGTCCCAATAATAATAAGCAGAGAAGGAAAAATGTGCAAACTTTTAAAATTTATTTCTGGAAAAAAATTATTTTGAATAATGCAGAAAATAGTTAAGAAGTGAAAGGTATTGGTCTGTTTTTCGAAATTCATTGAATAAAGAAATAAAACAATATATTCAGAAAGTGATGTTTTGTATGATAAAAATATGTATTCTCAGTCCCTTTATGTCACTCCTAATTAATATTTGCTTTGACAAAGTGGATGACAACATTTAGAATATGTAAATATCCTATGTTGATGGTTTCTTCTATTTTGCCTACCCACTTTTAGAAAGAGGAAAAGAAAGTGATGCTACATTGTTTAGAGTTGAATAGCTTGTAGCTCTATTTGTAATACAAATTATTTTAAAATATATCCCATTCTCTAAATTGGTAATTTTTTGCATGAGATACATTGTTACAGTATATATACAGAATATCCTTTTTCAAACAATCCAAAAACATTATTTGATTTTATACTTCATTTCCTAAAAAGCTCTTTTCTACAAAAATTCTAGAAATTTTACATCTGTTTGGTTACTTAAAGGGAACAGCTACATCAAATACTTGTACAAAGACCATGACAGACATTGGGTTTTTAAAAAAATATATATTATTTACCATTATATAAAATGTTTGTAACATCTTGATATATCTGTCCTCCTTTATGTTATACTTGAATTTATGCCACTTATTCTGGTCATGTGTCTTCACTGCTATTTCAGGGTATTAGACAGCTGCTTTAAACCAAATAAATCCATCAATTAAAATGGATTAAAATGAACTTGCAGCTCTATTCAGTGTAAACCTAGAAATATTTGTTTTAATCTCATTTTAAATCTCATTTTAATCTCACGGGTGGATGTGTGCTAAGGAGTGTAGTTGGTGGGATGCTGTGGATTTGTAGCTCCATAGCAGGCATCTCAAATGGAAAAAGTAGTGGGTATTTAAAGTAGTTAAGACTGTGCCCTATCTGACAAAATAAAACTCACTGATGAAAAAAGTAAGGTTTTACACTTAGGACAAAAAAAACCATGTCTTAAAATGCACAGGTACAGAAAAGATGGTACATGGCTCAATAGCAGTAACTGAGAGGGATCTAGGAGTCCCAGGGGACAACTACTTCAATATGAGTCAGCATTATGCTACTGTCTATCGAGATCCTTCTGAATCTTGAGCCTACGTTCTGGAGTGTTGGCTATTGCCAACAAATACAAATAAGCAGCAAGAGAAACGGATCCGTTTACAATCTTATCCTGTGTGTATTTCCTTAGAAGGTCTTTTAAGTTCTTTACTTCTATGAATATTTTATGGCCGACATAATGGGCCATGATGATGTTAAAGGAGCAATAGTAGAAACTGGGGGCTCCTTGGTACTCTCTGGGTTTGCTTGTTTTCTTGCAAACATTTCATTACCCTAACTAGATAACATCATCAGTGCTAAGCCTAATAATGTTACTTAGTTAGGGTATTGAAATGTTTACAAGAAAACAAGCAAGCTCAGAGAGCACCAAAGAGCCCTCATTTCAACCCTGAACTACAAATATTCTACTTTATTAATAGTAGAAATTCATATCTCTTTACAGAGAAAAATATCAATGTTTTTTTGGAAATTGCTAGATTGGCTTAAGTGTAAGTAAAATGGCTGCTAATATATTTTTTGTTGATTGTTTTCCTTCTTAGACTTGGGAATGGATGATGAAGGAGATGATGATCCTGTTCCTCTTCCAAATGTTAATGCAGCTATACTAAAAAAGGTAATTCTATTTTAACGAAATACAGAATTTTCAAACCATCTGGTTTCATAATATAAACATGTTCTAAGTTAATTTTTATATTGAGAAGTAGTATATCAAATGCTTGGGGAAGGCAGTTCTGTCTAAAAATCATTGGATGGATTATAGTTTTAAGTTTATAAGTATATTCTTGTTTTTGCTGCAGTGCCTTATTCATTTGGGACACCTATATTGCAGAGTAAAGTGCTGGTGTTAATTATAGAATCCTCCCAAGGTACCTGGGTACCTTGAAAACTGTCTTGCCCAGTCAGATTCAGCCTGGCCTCTTATTACATGGAAGAGGTGCTCCTTGTCTCTCATTTCTGGGATGTTAGGAGATCTGAAGCTAGAAAGTGCTGCTCATAGCAGTATCAGTGTAATAGAATGGGCTTCTCATTGAAATCAGACTGGCCTTCTCTCTGGTACCTTTTAAAAAGCTACTGTATTAAAAATGGAGCTTTTTCAGAGGCAGCACCTGTAATTTCCTCTGCACCTCTTGTTTTCTGTCCTTTGATTTTGTAATTTGGATTATAGATTGTTTTAATTGTGTTGTTTTGATTGTGATATTGCAAAACATGATTTCTGAGATTGTGGTGGGAATAGATTCTGTTGTGCATGATGTCATGATTAACTAAAGATCTTGAATTCTGTACAACAGTAAATGCTAAAGCTACGAGACCATCTTTGAGTTTCCCCCCCACACTATGCAGTTTATTATTGGCATTCATCCAATAGTTGTTTCCATAGAACAATAGACTATAGTATTTAATATTGGTTAAGTTCTAACTATTGGCTTACTGTTGTCCATGTGTTTTATGATAACTTTATGTTTATAGTATACTACTGAATATTTTCTGTTGGCTACTTAGTTTTTGAAAGATTGATTACAAATACCTTCACGTTACTTTGGTCAATTAATAATTAAACAGTCCCTCAATGCAAGAATTAGGCTTGTTCATCTTTGTGGAGCTGACTCTATTAAAAGGATTAGTTTTTCTAATTGGACTGCTTTTGAACCCCTCATTGCTTCTGAAAGGACAATTTTCTGGTCAAGAATGCCATTGTCTAGCTTTGCCATTGTAACATATATACCATTTCTTGTTTGTGTTGATACTGAGAGTGATTAAAACATTTCTTATATAGATTGCTGCAGTGCGCTTTACATGAGGCTGACCTTGAATCTTTGGAAGTTGCAGTTAGTCCAAATATGACAGCATTCTGGCATGCATTTTGTTGTCCATTTTGTGCCGTTTTTGTTGCCCATTTTGTGCCATTTCTTCTATCACTTGCATCAATTAAAAATAATGTTATGTTCTTCAAAGGGTTTCTTATATTTGTCATAGTGTTTGTCATAGTGAGGAGCCATTAGAATAACAAAACTATGAAAAAACTTTCTTAGCCCAATTATACAATTTTTAATTATAATTATGTTATTTCTGCTTGGTTTACTTTTAGGCAGATTGTTTATTTTTAACTTTGTACTTTTTAAATGTTCAAAATTAGACTTAATTTTTTAAAGAGTAGTGTCCAGTGATTTCTGTACTGGAAAATACTTCAAATAGTTGTAGAAAAACAAAATGTTTGATTATATAGTTAATATCAGTGCAATATCCTGGCAAAATTGTTAGAGGGTTTATCTTTAGGCTGGTCTTTCTATATTTTTTGACATAA
Source organism: Pseudonaja textilis (assembly GCF_049901715.1). Taxonomy (NCBI): domain Eukaryota; kingdom Metazoa; phylum Chordata; class Lepidosauria; order Squamata; family Elapidae; genus Pseudonaja; species Pseudonaja textilis. The sequence continues at coordinate 78,708,433 of NC_141991.1, forward strand.
CAAAATAGAAATTTGCATAATTTTTACATTATTGAAAATAATTTTCTGCAGTTGAAAGAATTTTTCTAGGAAATAGCTAAACTAAGCTATTTTAGTTAGGAACATTTCTGTTGATAATTTTCACTGTTTTATTTCATTTTTCTGAATATTTTTCTGTAAATCCTTTGTATTAGTATAATTAGGCCTGGAATTCAGAATAATAAATTACATAAGAAATATGTGAAAACTGATTCATATTTTCTACTTTTCTATCTCTGAAAGATTGGTACTTAAGTATTGTGAGCGTGCTTAGTTTGAAAATGGTCTCGCCTTTTGTTTACACCCATAAACCCATAAATCATGTTTGCATTATTGTGCTAAGCAATGTTTATATAAAAGCTTTGTGGATGCCAGTAGAACATTAGCTTAGTGCAGTAGAAAACAAAACAAATTTATAAAGCTTTTCCATAACATACTTAAATTTCCAAAGGTGATTCAGTGGTGTACCCATCATAAAGATGATCCACCTCCTCCTGAGGATGATGAGAACAAAGAGAAACGAACAGATGATATCCCTGTGTGGGATCAAGAATTTCTCAAAGTAGACCAAGGAACCCTCTTTGAACTCATCTTGGTAGGTTGGCCTAGTATATCCTCCTCCATTGATATTTACAGACTAATGAAATATTGGAGTATAATAGTGTGTGTATGTTGATGTCGTAAATAATTTGCAATTGGTTTAAGCAAAATGCCCTGAAATCTAAAATATCTAATGTCAGAGGTAAGCATCATGATTGTAAAGATGCAGAGATAGATAATGCAAGCAACTTAGTAAATGAACATCACTTAAAGCAGGGGCCCCCAACCTTTTGGGCAGCAGAGACCGGTTCTGTGGAGAGAGGTTATTTTGTGGATTGGAGAGGGTGTGGTTTTGTGTGCTGCCTGGATCCTGCGGATGGGGCTTCACTTGTTTGCACGGCCCAGTTTCTGGCAAGCTGCAATCCTGTGCCAGTCCATGGACTGGGGGTTGGGGACTCTGCCTTAAAGCTTGTATATCTGTGCCTACAGCATTCAAGGTTGAGATTTTGCTTAGTTTATCTCAGAAATTTAAACAAGAGAAAGTATGTATGTTTACTGGTTTGTAGTTCCTCCTGCTTTTTGAAAGCTCAGCAACAATGAAAACTTGATATATTGTGTCTTATGGAATATGTATTCCAAAGTATAGAATTCATAATAGGACTGTGAAATGTTAACTGGCAGTCCTTACAAAGTCTGTAAATGGAAGAAAGGCTTGTTATTGCCATTAGCAATAATATTTCTAGATCAAACAAGAAAATACAGTAGTTAACCAGGCTTCATTTCATTTATCATTAGTTGCTATTGTATACAATTACTGCTAGAAATCTTATGTACACTATTATATAATGGAGCACTGATTTGCAGTCTTTAAAAATATGTTGCTTTCTATAAAGGCTGCAAACTACTTAGACATCAAAGGCTTATTGGATGTGACATGCAAGACTGTTGCAAATATGATTAAAGGAAAAACACCAGAAGAAATCCGCAAGACTTTCAATATTAAAAATGACTTCACTGAAGAGGAGGAAGCCCAGGTATGTTTACTTAAAACAAAATCTCTTCACTGTTTAATCCTACAACTATTTTAACTTCTGTAGGCTAAAATAGTTACTTTCTGTTGATTAATGTATACACAGTTTGTTGTGAAGCTGGTGTTGGAATGAGACTCTAAACTATTTTTTTTTATAGACAACAAATACTGATTTGGCAATTCAGCCTTCATATAATTAAAATCAAATGGTAAATAAAATAAATCTGTGCTCTAATCAGTCCCATTCACTGACTTTGCTATCATTCATGTATGGGAAAAGAAGTCTCAGGCAAGCTAGCTTACTATATGTTTATATTAATACACTATTGCTATTTTTTCATTAGGGAGTTTAGAATTACAGTATATACAAAAACAGCTTTTTTATATATGGAAATCAAATTGTTATTCTCGAAATAGAACTAAGTTTTCTCCCTTGGCCATCATCACTTAAGGGCTTGCCCCTTTCAAGACAAGATATTCTATGCAGAATAATTCACTTAGTCTTTCTCATATCAAGATAATGAGGGAAGAATAAGCAAAATTTCTGCAAAGAGCATTACCGGTACAGGAGTCCCTGTGGATTTTACTCCAGTAGTCCTTGCTGATTATAGGAGGCGGTGCGAGAGAGAGAGAAAGAGAGAGAGCATTCTATGGAAAAATGTTAGGAAGAAAAAAAAATCAGAGATAAAGGAAATGCCTTGCAAAATATTTTATTAATTTTTTATTTATTGCTGATTAAAGATGAGTTAGAGTAGGTTGCCTGACAAAATCTAGATCAGGGGTGTCCAACCTTGGCAACTTTAAGACTTGTGGACTTCAACTCCCAGAATTCCGCAGCCAGAAAAGCTGGCTGAGGAATTCTGGGAGTTGAAGTCCACAAGTCTTAAAGTTGCCAAGGTTGGACACCTGATCTAGATGTTTAGACCACAGTACCATATGCATGGCCTCTGAATTGCACTGTTGAGAAAAACACTTAGCAGATGCTAGGTTACCTAGTCTAAGTCTATAGTTTCAATCTTGTTATTAGATTCCAATTAAAAGGACTTGCGTCCAATTCTCTATTACGGAATCGTATGATTGTTTAAAATACTTTTTTAATACTATCACTATAATTTTTGGACTTCAAAGAGAATTTTTAGACACAAGTTCTGCCATTTATTCATTTGATTTCAGTGGATCATTTAGCACAAGGGTCTTCAAACTTGGCAAGTTTAAGACTTGTGGACTTCAACTCCCAGAATTCCTGAGCTAACATGACTGGAGAAGGAATTCTGGGAGTTGAAGTCCACAAGTCTTAAAGCTGTCAGGTTTGAAGACCCCCGATTTAACATGTTGAAAATAACTGCTAATGTCCTGCAACCAGTAATCAAGCTAATAAAACCCATTTCTTCACTGCAGATTTTTATTCATCTTTGATTTTCTTTTGGCAGAATGAGTTCACCATGTTAAAAAGTTGCATGCAGTCAGTTCTAAAATAATCATAACTATATGGAAAATACTAGTGGAAATACTAGTTTTATACAGTGGTATACTTCATTTTTAAATACTACTTGATATCTGGAAGACATCTGAATTGGGGAACTAATTTGAATCACAGGGATGCTATTAATTTACAGGTAAATATCTAGAATAGATATATAAATATATCTATTCTAGATATTATATATTATCAACACCTAGTATTTGATACTGCTCTTCAAAAGTAATTGTAAAGTTTGTCTTTATTTTTAGGTACGCAAAGAAAACCAGTGGTGTGAAGAGAAGTGAAGCTTTGTGCCTGATACCTAACAACACTGTAAGGATTGTTCCAAATATCAGTTGCACTGCTCTGTTTATAATTGTTAATATTAGACAAATGCAGCAGCAAATGAAGTTGTACTAGTCTGGTGGTGTTCTCTTTGCATGTGTAACGTTTGAATATAGATTTAAATTCTATGGTTTAATCAGTGTAATCTGATTTCCTTATTTTTCCTCTTCTCTAAATAAAACTAAACTCCATGCAAGTTCTATATGGCAATTAGCACTGCAAACTAGGCCTTCCGTGCTTCTGAATGTTTCACTGTCACATTAAAATCCTCAGCATGTAAGAATTCAGAAGTCTCTGACCTTGTAAATAAAATTACTTGCAAAACTGTTTTCTGAAACTGAATCGGTGAAGCCTACTTTTATTAATGGAGTAAGAGCCACAAAACGTTTTGAAAAATTAGTTGGAACAATTGTTTTGGGATTCTTCCATTCTACATTTTTTGTAGTAGTGACGTTGTTAAAACTAAAGCAAATTAGCTCTGCTTGATACCTACCATTCTAATCTAATATAGGTGTGGTCTTGGTAGTGCCTGAGCAGTTAGAACTCTCTTCTGGCTAAATACTTGTAGTTTCTGTAAAGAAGCATAGTATTTGGTATGTACCTATTTTTAAAACCAATAAAAATTTCAGTATTTGATCAAAAATAGATTTCTAAACAAATTTCTTGGACAGTTAATATCTGTTTCAGTATATCAGACACATGACATTAGATTGCAGTGATTTGTCACTGCATACTGAGCGATGATATTGATGTTGTATTATTTAAGATCACAACACTAGCCAGTAGGTTAGCAACTTTTTCATTCATTGTGATTCTGTTTAGGGCTTAGAGGAGAGACATGTAATAAGCAATGTAATAAGCGCATCCCATTTCTTTATGAACACTAAATAGAATAAATATTTAAAGATTGATGATGACCTTAAGCATTTAATGTACAATAAAGAATTTTAACATTTAACTATGCATAACAAAATGCACATACTGGGCAATTTCACAAATTTGGTCATTATCAGAATAAAATGGTTGCCAAAAAGATTAATTACCAGTAATATTTTAATATAAAAATAAGTGAATTTCCTACAAAATAGTTCACATACCACTATGTTTCAGTTGAAGAATCTAGCGAGGATAAACTGAGTAATGGAATTTTAGAATTGGTCTCTTTTCAACATGTTATTAGATGCGAGGGTTATGAAAAAATGAAACAATCAAAAATGTGGCAGCAATGGAATCTTAGTTTCTAAACAAAGTTTCCATTCCAATCGATCCAATACTACAAGTGAAACTCGAAAAATTAGAATATCGTGCAAAAGTTCATTTATTTCAGTAATACAACTTAAAAGGTGAAACTAATATATGAGTGAGACTCATTACATGCAAAGCAAGATAGTTCAAGCCGTGATTTGTCGTAATTGAGATGATTATGGCTTACAGCTCATAAAAACAGCAAATCCACCATCTCATGAAATTAGAATATTGTGAAAAGGTGCAATATACTAGGTTCAAAGTGTCCCACTCTAATTCGCTAATTAAGCCATAATGCCTGCAAAGGGTTCCTGAGTCTTTAAATGGTCTCTCAGTCTGGTTCAGTAGGAATCACAATCATGGGAAAGACTGCTGACCTGACAGTTGTGCAGAAAACCATCATTGACACCCTCCCTAAAGAGGGAAAGCCTCAAAAGGTAATTGCAAAAGAAGTTGGATGTTCTCAAAGTGCTGTATCAAAGCACATTAATAGAAAGTTATGTGGAAGGGAAAAGCGTGGAAGAAAAAGGTGCACAAGCAGCAGGGATGACCGCAGCCTGTAGAGGATTGTCAGGAAAAGGCCATTCAAAAGTGTTGGGGACTTTCACAAGGAGTGGACTGTGGCTGGAGTCAGTGCATCAAGAGCCACCACACACAGACGGATCCTGAACATGGGCTTCAATCGTATTCCTCGTCAAGCTGCTCCTGAACAACAAACATCAGAAGCGTCTTACCTGGGCTAAAGAACAGAACTGGTCTGTTGCTCAGTGGTCCAAAGTTCTCTTTTCTGATGAGAACAACTTTTGCATCTCATTTGGAAAGCAAGAACCCAGAGTCTGGAGGAAGAATGGAGAGGCACACACTGCAAGATGCTTGAAGTCTAGTGTGAAGTTTCCACAATCTGTGTTGATTTGGGGAGCCATGTCATCTGCTGGTGTTGGTCCACCGTGCTTCATTAAGTCCAGGGTCAGGAGATTTTGGAGCACTTCATGCTTCCTTCCACAGATGAGCTTTATGGGGATGCTGACTTCATTTTCCAGCAGGACTTGGCACCTGCCCACACTGTCAAAAGCATCAAAACCTGGTTCAATGACCGTGGGATTACTGTGCTTGATTGGCAAGCAAAATCACCTGACCTGAACCCCATAGAGAATCTATGGGGCATTGCCAAGAGAAAGATGAGAGACATGAGACCGAACAATGCAGAAGAGCTAAAGGTCGCTATTGAAGCATCCTGGTCTTCCATAACACCTCAGCAGTGCCACAGGCTGATAGCTTCCATGCCACGCCACATTGAGGCAGTAGTTGCTGCAAAAGGGGCCCAAACCAAGTACTGAGTACATATTTTTTATTGTTTATTTTATTTTTATTTGTCAATTGCTTACAAGATAATAGGTATAAGTAAAACATAGTTATGAATACATGGATACATATAAGAAAAATAAAAATATATAAAAGAAACAATAGGACAGGGACGGTAGGCACGTTGGTGCCCTTATGCACGCCCCCTACAGACCTCTTAGGAAAGGGGTGAGGTCAATAGTAGACCACAGAGTCAGGTAGAGTATTCCAGACACTGACCACTCTTGCTGAAGTCATATTTCCTGCAATCAAGTTTGGTGCGATTAACCTTGAGTTTGTATCTATTGTTTGCTCTTGTGGTGTTACGGTTGAAGCTGAAGTATTCACTGACTGGTAGGACATTGCAGTGTATGATTTTATATGCATGCTTATACTTTTCAGAGATCCGATATTGTTCTATGTACAATCCTTGTTTTATTGATTGCGTGTAATCTAATTTTCTGAGATTGTGGATTTGGGGTTTTCATGAGCTGTAAGCCATCATCATCACAATTATGACAAATCACGGCTTGAACTATCTAGCTTTGCATCTAACGAGTGTCTCATATATTAGGTTCACCTTTTAAGTTGCATTACTGAAGTAAATGAACTTTTGCACTATATTCTGATTTTTTGAGTTTCACCTGTATTTCTACCTCAGTGCCTTAAATGTTTTACCTTCGTATACACTGCCATTTTCAAGGTACTGTCTCAGAACACAGCCTGTGTTGTGGCAGCCTACTGAGCCCAGCATGGTATACCATTGGAATCTGTCTTGAGAGGATATCAGTATTCTATTGTAAAAAAAAAAAAGATAATACAAATCCCCATGTCACTCTCGTTGTTCAGCTGTTATAAGGGAGCCTTTAGCAAAGAGAATTGAAGCTATTGCCTTGATAGGAATTAGCAGTTGTCTGGAAATTTGGGTGAAATCCATGCTTTTTCTGGGCATGTGAACAAGAAAGGCAGAGAGCCCAAAAGATCAGTAATGGAGACTTCTCTGTAGATTTTTTAAAAACGTGTATTGTTTGTCTTTCAGCTTCAGAAACTGAGTTCTGTTCATAATTATGCTGGTTCCTTCCATCTACATTGCTATCTGAGAACTGAGATCAAAGCAGTGTGGCTGACTGTCATCTCACAGTATGCACTTTGGCAAATTACCCTAGCCTTTTTCATCAATGAAGAACAGCTGTTCACCTACTTTGTTTTTCAATTCCTTGATCTGAAGAAAATTTAGGGGCTGTCTCACAAGATAATATGTCTCTCTTAATCTTAAGGGGGAAGCTCAGGCTAGGTGTTTTTGCCCATCATGCTTTTTCTAGCCAAAGAATCAGTTTCATATACAGTAGTGGTCAAGACACCAAGGGTGTAAATTATATGAGTTCTAGTTCTATCTTAGGTATGAAACTAGGTGGGTGACTTTGGCAGTTGAGTTATTTCAGTTCTACAAAGAAATTGACAGCAAAATACTTCAGAACATGTTGCCAAGAAAATTGCAGTCCAGGCATCAACATTGACTTGAAGGTGCCATTTGCCTTCTCATAATGGCCGATGCAAAAATGAGACTCAGTCTGTTTTAGCCATATGAAGAATTTAACTGGGCCCTTTCAAATGGAAAACAATTGCTTTCTCTTTCATGGTTGCTACAGACTCATTTGGGGAGGCAGTGTTTAACTGTAGGAATCAGACTGCGCATTGAATAATATAAATTAGTTGAAATATCATTTTAAAATAGTTGAAGATACATATTTACTTCATGTACTTCACTCGGAGTTGAAGATCACAGCTGATATACCATTGTATAGCTCACACAAAATCAGACAGCAACACCTTCTGTACCTTGCACTTACAATGCCTGCATTAGGTTTATCGTAATTGCAGCTTTTCTCAACTGCTATAGCCATATCCACTTGAGGGAGACCCCTGCCCTGAAATAGCATTTGTTTTTGGTAGGAAGAAAATAAATTATAAAGAAAATAGGTAGAATGGTCAATTTTCACTGCCATTGTCTACAAGTGGCTAACTAGATCTAGCTTTGTTGATATATGCACTTAAGATGCTAGTGTTGATTGAAGTTTTGATTGCAGTTAATGCACGCTGTTTTTAAGAATAAAGCCCTTTTAACATTGTCAGAAAAAGTGCTAAATGTTTAATTTTAAATTTGAATACTTGATGAATCCAAAATGATTGTGGCTGATTAGTTTTCTTCATAAACACATATTTTTGTAATATATGGAAATATACACACACAAAATATAACATTGTTTATAGGATTATAGTCCCCAGTTACCCATTTTTGAATGGACAATCTGGTAGATCACTTTTATTTATAAAGCCATAAACAAATTTTAAACAAAGAAGCAAAACAAATTCAAGATTAAAAAAAGACAAAACAACTCCAGATGATTGTACAAATGAAAGAAATTTTCCCCTGCTACATACATACAGAGATTTTTTTTGTGGCTTATTAAAGTTAAATTTCCATGACATGATACATTCAGTCTTCAGAAAAGCAAATAATGGCATTAAAATTGCACTTGCTGTGTACACATTTAACTCAGGAATAAAACACCATGATAAAAGCTTTCATTTTACACAGCAAGGGAAGATAAAATACAGAAAATTTAATACATCATTTTTAAACATCTCTTTTTGGTATTTAAGTGATACTTGCATTTTTGGAATCTTGATGGTTTTAAAATGTTTCTAATTCTTGTGATTGCTCTAGTCTTAACTAAAATAGCTTATCTTCCTAGTTACATAAATGATAATCATGCTGATTAATATTGAATAGTTAATTCAGTTCCATTTTTGCACATTAGTTATGTACTCGTATGTGCAAATGCAGAAGTGCCTCTTTATGAGCTATGCTTATATCATATTCGGGACATTTTCATGAATTTCAGAGTTCCTCTGAATTATCAATTGGGTGAGCCTTTCTGGAAGAAAAAAAATCAAGTATAGCATTTTAAAGAATAAAATTTCAAAATGATATTCTTGGGGAAGTGCTCTTGCATAGGCTTGAAATCAAGTTTGGACAGCCTTTTCATGCCAAAAGATGCTCCTAGTTTGCCTTGGGTTACTAATGCGTTTTAATGGAGGACTATTTCATGTTGGTCAAGGCACTGGCTGAAAGCTAGGTGATTCTGTTCTAGTCCTACTGTAGAGACAAAATCAACTGTGACTTGGTGTAAGTCATATTCTCTCAGTCCTAGGATGTAGGCAATGGCAAACCACTTCTGAAAATTGTTCCCAAGAAAACCGCATGGACTTGTGTAGTTTCGTAGATGAAAGCTAACTCAAAGGCACAAATAAAGTAAAATATATGTATGTTAGCTGGGATTTTCCCAATTAAGTTTTTGAAGCTTAATTACTAGGATTTATACTACATTTTTGGATGAGTTTTTGTCCTAAAGTTAGGGGAAAATACTACCAGCTGTTCTTAGCAATCATATTGGCTGGTTACAGCTGAAAAAAAGTGGTTGAGAGATTATGGCTTATCTACTCTTGATTTGATGAGGTTTCTGATATTCAGAAATTCAGATTAGGGATCACTTCTCATTTCCCTCAAGTTCCTAAGTTACTTGAATGAGAACATCATGCAAGTATTAGGAGGATCAACCTGCAATTCTACCTTTGATTCATTTATCAGCTTTCTTGCTACTTTCAAATTGTAACCTGTCAGCATTATAGTCTTTCTAATCTTCCTAAAAATGAGGTCCTTTCAGATGGAGTAAATTGGTTTAGTTTCAAGTCATAAAGTTAAGAGTTGCAAACTCTTCAGGGCTGTGATTTTGCAACTTCCTTTACTCCCAGAAAGGTTAATGCAAGGTTCATTAAAATATCATCATAATGAAGTGACTCACCCATTTCAGTTACTCCACATTATGAATTTTCCTTCCAGTCCAGTATTATCTCAGTATGTTGGGTTTGGTTATCGATGTGTGACTATATTTGTCCTCTGAGAAAAACTACCATCCCTAAAGCAAGCACCAGAAAGGGACCACCTGTGTTTAAAGTTCCAAGCAATCAACTTTGCTTAGCACTGAAAATGAATTGGGCTCTGGGGAAGTGTATAACTTTCAAATAAATATCTTCCCTGTAGAATGGACAAAAAGGATACAGAGAACGAGGAATATGACTAGGCTTCAATACTGCAGTTGCAGAAATGACTATAGGTAGAGTGCGCGATCACAATTGGCTTGAAATAGAAGGAGGGTAAATCTTGGCAAGCTTTTAAGAAGCCACAAAGACTGCAAAGTAAATTTTTAATGATTAGAGGCACAGCTTATATCCTTTTATTTCCCATTGATTACATAGCAAAAGTACGGTAAACTCTGAAAAATAAGTATTTTTGAGTTTTGCATATTTTACAGTAGATAGCATACAAAATCTTTATAGCTGAAAAATTGTGATGCACACAGCCCTATGTCTGGAATAGTAGATAGACTTTCACAGCCAGTGTTTTCTCCTATTTTATCACCTAATAAAGCTGCTGGAATAAACATTTGTTAACGCAATCCACCCTTGATCCCAAAGATGAGGCATTAAATATTTTAGTTTCTTACAAGCTGCTTTATACTTTTTCTGTGGAGCATTTGAGTTTGTCATTCAACAACTGCTTTTGTAATGGGTAATATCTATTGGATGGCTGAACCTCAGGACTTTGACTATAATAGTTTAATAAATGCCTTAACATTTATTGCACCTCTCATCTGCAATTAGATCAGTGCATTTTGTTTTTATCTCAGTTGGAAAAGGGATCAAATAATTCAGTTACTGACCAGAATTAAGTTTATCTTCATACTTTTCAAAGAGACTGTTGACGTCCTTATTTAGACAACACTTTTAGTGCTGCAGTGTTGTTTCCTGATCTGGCTTTTGACTGACTTTAAGACTATACCATTTGATGGCAGGCTGAAGTTGTCTCTGTAGCTTCTGTATGCAGCAGAACCAATCAGCAAAGTGCCTGATGAATCTGTGCACCTTGTTATCCCATTAGTACTATGTTCCTATTGATACCATATTGTCCCCTGAGGATTCACCTGGCACTATGGATTTATGAGGCATTGTTGAACATTTAGAAGGAGGTCCTGATGTGCTCGTAGCAGTTTTGAGATGTGCAGATAAAAAAGAAGGATTGGCTTGGTTTTGATGTATAAGATCAGCAGGAGCAGCAAGCTTGTTTGGAATAAAAGCAGGGGATGTACACTGGAGCACATCCAAAGGGGAAGGAGGGGAATCTATAGTACTTCCATTGGAAGAAACTGGGCTGGAGCAGTGTCCTTTTCCTTGTAGGTACCAAATGCACTTCTTTTTCCTCCTAAGAACAGTGAAGAGAGTTATCTGTAAATAAAGGGTGAATTTACAGGGTCATATTTTTAAAAATGAAAGCAGTTATAGCATTTAATACAAGTATAGTGTCTAAGGAACAAGGATTTAGAAGGAAAAACATATTCGTTCTTAACACCTATTACTCAAGTTTTTGTAAGAAGAATTTGTTTAATTAAAAAACTCTTATTGTCAACTTGTATTTTTCTAACCACTAGATGGAGGCGTAACTGTAAAACTGCTAAAATTTCTCCAAGCCAATGTGCAAAACTGATCAAAAGTTATCAGAAATGTTTCGTTCTGGTTATTGCTGTCCAATGGGATTACTGAAAACAAACAAAAAAACACCCCCACACATAGCCGTAGATTTGGATAATTACCAATAAATAAGTATGTTTTTGAGCCAGTCATTTAATTGGGTTTTTTTTATTTAGCTTTAGGACGTACGGCGAATAGATCGTGTTTTAAGTTGAATTCATGGGTGTTAGAAATTAGAAATAGGCTAAAACACAGCCTCAGGCATGAAGCCAGCTGGGTGACTTAGGACCAATAACTTTTTCTCAACCCTTGGAAAGAAGCAGGGACTTGTCCAACACTTACAGGAATCAAATATCTTAAAAGCACCTCCTTCCCCCCCAAAATTTAGAAATGAGTAGCTGTTTTGGCATGAGTAATTCTAAGGATGCTCTATCCATACTTGAGCATATTTCAGAAATTATTTTGCTTTCTTGAGTATGAAGTAATTCATTGGTGATGGGCACCACTTGTCTAACAAAGGATATCACATTAACTTCAAAACTATAACATTATATTTTCCATTGCAGTTCTGAATATTTCCAATACATCTTGGGCAAATCATTGAGATTTGTTTTGATGAACAGGTTTGAACTGTGAAGGCAAACAAATTCATTTTTACCAGAAAAGGCCATTTAATTCACCTTGATTAAGCTGTTCGGGTGCTCTCAAACCACTTTGGGCAAAGGCTGTGGGAGATGGGCTCTCTTAGCCTTTTCACACAGGATTAGTTGATGGGACTTTCTGCCAGGCAATTTCAAAATCATCTATAGCGTGCAATGAAGCTATGTAGTCTGGAAAATCTTCAGTTTATGGGAATGGACCAGTGGTGCAACTATATAATGGATATGTTCTAGGCAGTTCTGTAGCAAACACCACAGCCAGCCTATCTGAGCCTTCTTGGTGTGTAAAGGTTTTCCAAACAGGTTGCTTTTGACAAACACAACAGAGTTCTTTGCAGCATGCAATAAAAGTGGCCAACTTCAAAACACTTCCATCTGAGGATTTTCAGCTTATGAATGCAAAAAGAAAGAGCAGTAATGGCAATATTTTGGCCATTGTACCTTGGAGAGTTGAACTATTGATGCCAGCCAGCCACATTTATGGACTGTTGACCAGCATGGGCAGAACCAGTGGTAGTTTTACCTCAAGTCCTTTTGACATTGACTGGCAAAAAGTCTGACAAGCATGTGTCAGGACAGGTGAGCTAGTGGTGCACCTTCCTCACACCTGTCTGACCTATCTGGCACGCTGGTGAGTGCTCCCAGCCAACTGCCTTGAGAAAAACAAGTAAGCTAACGGTGCCATTGGCTTCCTCTTCCTGGAATACACTGGGCAATGCTCTGCTATATTCTCCCAGCCTATACTAGGAGATGTCTACATGTGCTGAGAAGGCATTCTCAACCTTCTCTTACAGGCCTTGCCAAAGAAGATTCTTCTCAGGCTACATTCATAGTTCAGGCTCTATAGCGAGGGAGTCTAAAGCAGACTGAAATAGAACAATTGTCTTAAAGTGTGGATATCTTTATTGCATTGTGAAACAACTTCAAGGAAATGCAACATTTGAAAATGTGTAGAATCATTATTTTGGGGAAAGTTAAATCAGTAAGCCAAAGTTTTAAGAATTGCAGTAATATCCACCCATTCTGCCTATCTAGACATCACTATCCTGCTGCTTTTCAGATGGTTTGTGCATTGCACTTTAGAAGAGGTGGTGGTAAGGGCTTAGCATCAAAGACGCAGCTGACAACAAGCAAAATGTTAATTCTTACCTCAGTATAAATATATACTGAGAAAGAAGTATAAATACACTGCTCAAAAAAATAAAGGGAACACTTAAACAACATAACTTAACTCCAAGTCAATCACATTTCTGTGAAATCAAACTGTCTACTTAGGTAGCAACACTGACAATCAATTTCACATGCTGTTGTGCAAATGGAATAGACAACAGATGGAAAGCATAGGCAGCTAGCAAGACATCCCCAATAAAGGAGTGGTTCTGCAGGTGGTGACCACAGACCACTTCTCAGTTCCTATGCTTTCTGGCTGATGGTTTGGTCACTTTTGAATGCTAGCGATGCTTTCACTCTAGTGGTAGCATGAGACAGAGTCTACAACCCAGGTAGACTCAGGTAGTGCAGCTCATCCAGGATGGCACATCAATGCGAGCTGTGGCAAGAAGGTTTGTTGTGTCTGTCAGCGTGGTGTCCAGAGCATGGAGGCGCTACCAGGAGACAGGCCAGTACGTCAGGAGACGTGGAGAAGGCCATAGGAGGGGCACAACCCAGCATCAGGATCGCTACCTCTACCTTTGTGCAAGGAGGGACAGGAGGAGCACTGCCAGAGCTCTGCAAAATGACCTCTAGCGGGCCACAAATGTGCATGTGGCTGCTCAAATGGTCAGAAACAGACTCTATGAGGGCCCGATGTCCACAGGTGGGGGTTGTGCTTACAGCCCAACACCATGCAGGACATTTGGTATTTGCCAGAGAACACCAAGATTGGCAAATTCGCCACTGGCGCCCTGTGCTCTTCACAGATGAAAGCAGGTTCACACAGCACGTGACAGAAGTTACAGGGTCTGGGGACACTGTGGAGAACGTTCTGCCTGCAACATCCTCCAGCATGACCGATTTGGCAGTGGGTCAGTAATGGTGTGGGGTGGCATTTCTTTAGGGGGCTCACAGCCCTCCATGTGCTCACCAGAGGTAGCCTGATTGCCATAAGGTACCGAGATGAGATCCTCAGACCCCTTGTGAGACCATATGCTGGTGCGGTTGGCCCTAGGTTCCTCCTAATGCACGACAATGCTAGACCTCATGTGGCTGGAGTGTGTCAGCAGTTCCTGCAAGATGAAGGCATTAATGCTATGGACTGGCCCGCCCGTTCCCCAGACCTGAATCCAATTGAGCACATCTGGAACATCATGTCTCATTCCATCTACCAATGCCACGTTGCACCACAGACTGTCCAGGAGTTGGGGGATGCTTTAGTCCAGGTGTGGGAGGAGATCCCTCAGGAGACCATCCGCCACCTCATCAGGAGCATGCCCAGGCATTGTAGGGAGGTCATACAGGCACGTGGAGGCCACACACTACTGAGCCTCATTTTGACTTGTTTTAAGGACATTGCATCAAAGTTAGATCAGCCTGTAGTGTTTTTTTCCACTTTAATTTTGAGTGTAACTCCAAATTCACACTTCCATGGGTTGCTAAATTTGATTTCCATTGATAATTTTTGTGTGATTTTATTGTCAGCACATTCAACTATGTAATGAACAAAGTATTTAATAAGAATATTTCATTCATTCAGATCTAGGATGTCTTATTTTTGTGTTCCCTTTATTTTTTTGAGCAGTGTATATAGTGAGAAAGGAAAGTAGTTAAGAATGCCACATTTGTATTGCTAGAAACATTCACTAGTTTCTAGTTATTGTTTTAGTCTTGAAACCAATGTTTAACTTATACTACATGGATACCGTTTATAAAAGCAAACATTTAGTATCAAATAAGAATAATTAGAATAAATATTGAAGGTTTTTTCCCCCTAGAAGTTAAGCATTCTGATGTCTAGGTAGAAATGATAAAATGGTTACACAGTTATAGAAACCATTATGTATTGAATTCCTTCGCTCAATAAACCAACATTGAAAGAAATTATACCAATCAACAAGGTAAAAATTCTATATCTAATTGGAGGATATCAACAAATTGGGTAGAATCATGATAGACTGAGAAAATATTATTTTTGACGATCTCTCAAATCTAGGAATAAACATCCAGACATGGTGCTTCCAAAGAACACCAAGGTATTCCTTAGGACTAATTAGCTCTCCAAAAGAACAGGACTGAGAGCCATCAGACAAGATGTTCCAGTACGAAAAGTATAAATTTTATGCCTTTTATAAATTGTCCTCTATTCTAAATAAAACCAAGATAAGAACATTGTTGTTATGGGAGAGGTAAGTAGAAATTTTCTTATCAGTGCTGGTTTACATAGAAAAGGAAGGATCTGATGAACAAGAATTGTTGCCCCTACCCAATGTTTGAGGGCTCTGTGTTCTTTTCCATGTTACAGTGTCATCTTACTATTTCTTACTATTTTCTTACTATTGTTCCTATCATAAATGGAAGCCATTAGGTTTGTATTATATTTGCAGAATATTTTGCT
The DNA here is from genome assembly GCF_049901715.1 of Pseudonaja textilis. Lineage (NCBI taxonomy): Eukaryota > Metazoa > Chordata > Lepidosauria > Squamata > Elapidae > Pseudonaja > Pseudonaja textilis. Next base: position 78,724,212 of record NC_141991.1, read on the forward strand.
TAGTAATCTTATACCCCACCCCACCCAAATAAATACTGGGAAGTCCTGTCCATGCTACAAGTACATCGTTGAAGAGCCCTGTGTTACTTTTTTTTTTTCATCCATTACTTTAAAAACAGTCTGAATCTGTTTATTCTGGAAGAAAAAAAGTGAGGACAGTATGTTTATATCATCTTCAGCCACAGATTGCTTCATTTTCCAGGATAAGAAACTAAAACAATTGTAGGGGGGGCTGTTGATGCATAAGTATTGAAACCAACACAAAGAATAATAAATGGCACTGCTTCCTTAACCAAAATTGTTAAGGAACAGGAGTCATTTTTCCTAATAGATTACTAAGAAGAGACTGGAGGACCATGAAAGCCATACTGTTTGGATTGGCAATTGGCAAGGAAGGGCAAATCAATAAGTTTCATTTACTGATTCATGGAAAAATATTCTGATAATTTACCACTTTTATCCTTTAGTTCATTTAAATGAATCTGATATCATTTTCAAAAATTTTAATCATTTTTCTGTGTACCACTCTAGTTAAAAAAAGGGTTCCCCTCCATATACATGATGCCAAGATACTTCACTAATATCTTCAGCATTAAATGCAGAAAGCCTCCGTAGGTCACTCAAATGAAGCATGTGGAAAATTGAGAGCAAGCTTAAGCAGCACCATTAGTAATGAGTTAGAAAAGGGCAGCTATAGAAATGATGCAAGGGAGATAAATCAAAATGGAGTACAACCATCTTTGTGGTAAGAAGCAGGGCTGCAAAGCGAAAGTTCCCGATACACACCTGCATGGGCCGCACCAGTCCATTTGATGGTTGAGGCCAAAACGAGCTCTGCATTTCTTAGGAGAGGCAGGATCTGAACAAGAAGCATGCGTATTGAATGGGCAAGACAAACAGCAGCAAGAGCAGGAGAAGGAAGAAAAGATGCAACGTCGATTTAGCTGCTGAAGACAAAACTAAATAGGCCACGTAAACTTAATTCTTCACCATAAATGTCTACTAACATCATCTTTCCCCCCAAAAAAGTGAGTGTTAAACAAATAGGGCACGAATGCAATAATTAGGAAAATGAAATTGCAGATCAGTAGTATAAAATACTAGGGTTTTATTATTTATTTCATTTTGATCACTTTTGTGTTTCAACCTATGCATTTTTTAGAGAATATCTGAAAGCTTCCTTTAGGTTTGATTAGATCTGAAATTCTGCCAAGCAAGCAAGCAGGTCTTTTTATGTTAGAATTTTGTTATATTCTTCCCTATGAAGAAGTAACTTAGCGACATCCTATGTGCCAAATCCTTATTGTTAAACAAACAGGTTAGGAAAAAAAGAGAGCAAGAAATCACTTAGAAATTAATGATACTTAGCTACAGTCTAGATCAGAAGTAGGAGTGTAGCCCTTCTGATGTTGCTGAACTATAGCTCTTGGAGATCCAGCCTACCCAGCTATTATGATCTGGTGGGATACGGGATCATCAGCTAGCAATTCGGCAATTTGAGTCTCACCAGTTTAAGGTTGACTCAGCCTTCCATCCTTCCAAGGTTGGTAAAGTGGCCAAGGTTATTGGGGGCAATATGCTGACAATGTAAACCGCTGAGAAAGGGCTGTAAAGCATTGTAAAGTGGTATATAACTAAGTGCTATTGCTATACACACAGCTTTCACATGGGTATATACTACTACTGTTTGACAACTGTATACATTTTTTAGCGCATAGATGCTTAGTCCAAAAAATGGCTGCCTCAGTTAATTTCTATAGGAATCCATTGTTTTTATTGGTAACAGGGATTCCAAACTCATGTGTCACCTACAAACCTACAAAATTATGTGACTGTTAGAACAAAGTATACAAGACAATAGCCAGTATTAGATGGCTAGTATGTATGGGAAACTTATATTCCAAAAGCTTTGGTGGGGTCCTTTCCTCTTGCTGTTGAAAATTTGCAAATGATTTTTATTTTTACTCTTTTCTCAAGGGCTCAAGAGTCATAAAGAGAAATTGACTAATGTTCATTACCCAGAATGAATTCAAGATTTAAAATGTGCATAATATAAATTAAATTTAAGAAATGTTTTGGAATTAATCTGATTTTCTTTCTCATTGGTATCTTCCCAAATGCTGTATCTAATGACAAAATGGATTAATTATATTTTAATATGTGAATAATAATTTTAAGGAAAAACTAATATTAAAAAAGCATATATGAGAATACATCTGTTAAGGTTTTATGCCCTTCTTAGAAACTGTTATTATTGTTACAGGCATCATGCCTGTTAATTATTTCTAATCCCCTAAACAAAGACCTTTGTGCTTATTGAAAGTTTCTATATATGTTTTAAAAATACTGTAGCAACTAATCTAAATTGAATACAAAGGAAAAACATACACCATAAAAACCTACTTTTTCACAATATAGATAGTTATAAAAGCAGGATCTGGCAAGTTTTGCCAAGGCAGAATTTTATTTAATCCATTTTAAAATATCTTTTATTACATGTTTTTTCTCTTTGAATCCCCTCAGGTTCCTGATAATGTACTTCCCCCAACTTTTTTTTTTAATGGAGCCCTTTGACCTCAAAACAATTCCTTATGTATATTTGGGTAATTGTTGCAAAAACAAGCTGTTAGATTGGAAGTCAAATGTTTCATAAATGTTTTAACTTGCGCTTTCCTCATTTGTTATTGAAAAAACCTGAAACAGCCACAAATTTAAGAGACTGTTTAGGCAAGAAGATGGGATTAACTTGGTACTTCAATCTGCAGTTAACATGAGTTACTTTTGGTCTGTTGATATTGTCATCACAGATATAATATATAATTGTAGATAGCAGTAAAGTTAGAAAGATTAGTGCAGACAGTAAAGCATAAATAGTCCCAATAATAACTCATGACTACACTTCCTGGAAGACATATTGTTTGCCTAATGTCTTACCAATGTAAATGAAGTGATCAGAAACCAGATAATGTGCTAGATTTTACACCAGGAGGTTTACCTGAATTGGAATCTTGCTGCTTTTCTCTTGTTCGTCTTTTCTTTTTACCCTATGATTTAAAAAAGGAGGAAGAGAAAATAAATCATAAATTGAACAAAACAAGCTAATTTTGTTTAGAAAGAGAATTTGGTGAAGAAGTATAGGAACTAATGCAACACAGCTCCCCTTCTCCCAATTTTCCTGCTGTAGTTTTATCACTAAAGATTTTGGGTTTTTTTTCCAAATTCCTTATTTGCTAAAGTAAGATGGCCCCATTCATCAAACATTCAAACACACAGCATGTTGACTCTTACTGACTATATTCCAAAGATGCATAATGAAAGCACTTCTTACTTTCAAAATATGATAAAAATGTCCTAAGACGCCAGAGTCACTGTAACAGTGAGGTGGTCAGCAAATAGATGATTGAGATAGATAGAAAGATAGATAGATAGATAGATAGATAGATAGATAAATAGATAGATAGATAGATGTAGGTAGATTGATTGATTGATTGATAGATGATAGAGATGATAGATAAAATAGATTGGGGTGTCAAACTGGTGGCCCCTGGGCCAGATGTGTCACAAAATGTCACGTGACGGCAATGTGAAGCAGCGAGTTTGATACTAGTGTAATAGATGACAGATATAGATACATGATAGATAGAAAGGTAGATGATGGATGGATGGATGGATAGATAGACAGACAAACAGGCAGACAGATATAGATGATAAATATGTGGGTAGATAGGAGGTAGTTAAATAGAAGTAGTTATCTTTATGGCCCTGATTGTAATGTTTGATTCAAGTTTTCTACTCCATCAAAAATCAAGCTATGAATGAACCATTGAGTCTAGACTACAGTTGGGAAGCAGTGTTTTAACTAATTGTTATAAACCCAGATTTTTGAAACTTCTATATACTATCTTAAAGGAGGAGAAGGATGTTTGATAGCAGCAGCTCCAACTGCAGTAAGAGAGATAATTGGGTTAATAAGGATATACCCATACCAATACCCATACCAATAATACAGAGAGATCTTTTCTATACAGAGGAAAATAAAGTGCTAAAAATCTCTCCCTCTTTACTGTGAGGTCTGGACAGTTTTTGTCTAACCTTTCTACCTTGCTGCCTCAGTTGTCCATCATAATTACAATTGAGAGATGTATCATACAGCAACATATACCATAGCGTTACACTACAGGTAGTCCTTGACAAATGAACCCAACATTTCTGTTGTTAAGTGAAACATTTGTTAAGTGAGTTTTGCTTCATCTTATGACATTTCTTGCCACAGTTGCTAAGTGAATCATTGCAGTTGATAAGTTAGTAACCCAGTTGCTAAGTGAATCTGGCTTCCCCATTGACTTTGCTTGTCAGAATGTGGCAAAAAGTGATCACATGACCTTGGGACCCAGCAACGGTCATAAGTATGAATCAGTTACCAAGCATCTGAATTATGATCTCATGATCATGGGGGTGCTGCAGAGGTTGTAACATTGAAAAATGGCCGTAACTCACATTTTTCCGTGCCGTTGGAACTTTGAATGTTCACTAAATGAAGCATTATAAGTCGAAGACTACCTGTAGTCCATGTTTCTTGATGACACACAACATTCTCTTTATTGGGAGCTCATAGTTGCTATTAAAGTTATTGTATATTAAGATCTTAACTGATGTTTCAATGAGATCAATTTGACCTTGTCACTTTCATGATTTTCGAGGGATTAACAGACATCTGTTTCCCAATCTGCTAAAGTCTAATGCATTAAACTGGCACATCGAACCTGCTTATTGTAGGCCATACTCGTGGGATATCAGACATTTGAACTGGTTAATGGTTGACACAAGAATCCTATTGCAAAGTCACACTGTTTCCAAAGTGATATTGCTGCCACACAATGGCCCGATTTGGATAGTGGAAGATGCACAACCTTTCAATTACACATCTTCCACCAGAGGTACGCTGGAACTGAACCATTTTCTTCCAGGAGAGATGGAGAAAAGCAGCTGGCAATGAATGCAGAAGATGATTGTGCCTGGATAACTAAAGGATTGCCCTTGCAGGCATGCTGAGGCACTGCTGATCTGCATCACGTGCACAATTTCTCCCCCAGTGAAACAAAATACTTTTATCTGCTGAAAAAGTCTTTTAAAAATCCAGGAGCAAAATGGGGAAGGTAATGGGATAGAAAGAAATTTGTTTCAGTTTATAGTAGAGCACAACAAAATAAAATAGTATAATTCAACATTTAAATATTCAACTTCAGACTGAAGAACTATTTCAAATCCGCTTACAAATGAAGACATCTGCCCTAGAGCTAGGGTCTGTTTGTATTTTCATATGTATCATGCTAACATACTAACGTTTTAATTATATTAACTTCCATTCTCTGGAGTATAAAATCTATAACCACTAGCAGCTTAAAAGGCAAGCAACCTTGTAGGTTTGGGCTGCCTAGTCCAAAGGATATTTTGCTAAGAACAAGCTCCCACTGAGTATAGCTTACTGTGGAGTAAATATGTTTAGCCTTTGTTTAACTGCCAGAGATGCAACTGCAATTTTGGACAAAACAAAGACTGTTCCATTTTAAGTTCAAACAACATTTAAATATGTTTGTCATTAACCAGGCACAAAAAACCCGCTTCCCTGATGAAAGCAGGCAAAATCAAACCAGATTGTGTTTTCCCCACACTTCTACCCATACAGTACTGATTTTGCTTGCATCAGGAGGCCAAGTTACTGCAAAACTCCCAAAGCCCACAATTAAAACGAAGTTGGTGGTTATTGCTAACTGGAAAACTCCATGGTTAAATTGTGACACAAAACTACATTTCAGCTGTACAATGGAAATGCAGTGAAAATATAGACTGACGTTCTTAATGAAAACCAACAGCCTTGATTTGGAAAGGCCCTTGTGCTTAAAATCATAAGGCAAGTCAAGGCCTAAAAGTGGGGCTTTCTTTCCAACATTGAAAAATTTATAATCTCATAGAAAGAAGGTGGAAGTATTCCTAGGTGCTATATTTAAAAAGTACACGGTGACGGGATGTGTGTGTGTGTGTGTGTGTGTGTGTGTGTGTGTTTCCTTTTAGAGGCCTGAGTCAAACATCCTGGCGCATGAAGATGGCAACTATTATCCCAGAGGGAATATTGATGTGCTCCTCAAGTGCCTTCGCAGATTGCATTTCATTCAAATAAAATCTGATCAGACACTTTTAATTAAAGTTCAGCTGCTACTTCTCTGCCAGCCAAAAAGTAGTTCCCATCAAAGCATTTTATAAGCATTTTTCCCCTTTACCCCTCCATTCCAAATTTTCACCATTGGAGATTCTACCTAGTAGTGTGGATGGGGAGAAGGTCAATCCAGGATGCTGGCAAGGAATGCCAGAAGCAGAGGATGCATTAAGGAGGGAAGAAGCCATGTTCCCAAAATCTGAACCTTGCAAATTATACCATTCAAGCTGAAGTTTTTCAGTGAAAAACCAGTGGCAGCACAGTTTAAAAGGCGTGGAGCTTTGGACTCATAAAAATTTGAAGGTTTCATATGGCAGGAATAGTTAAGGGAGTCTAGTAGTCAGGGGTGGGATTCTACAGGTTCGCACCTATTCGCTAGAACCAGTTGTTAACATTCTAAGCAGTTTGGAGAACCAATTGTTAGAAGAAATTACTGGACTAATCCCGTAAGGAAGGCAGGAAGGAAACATTCTGGTGTTGCTTACAGAAACTGCCTCTCCGTTAACCTTTATTACATTCTTGGCAGGACTAGACTTCCTGTCTCAGGAACTTCTCTGGAGTTATTTTTCCCTCCTTTGCTGGTACTTTGCATGTGTGGAGTGACCATTCAAAATTACAATGGCACTGAAAAAAGTGACTTATGACTATTTTTCACACTTACGACTGTTGCAGCATCCCCACAGTGATGAGAGGCCAGGCAAGGAGATGTGTGCCTCGATGTGAGTGATATTGAGTTGGCCACGCCCATCCAATAACATGACTACCAAGCCATGTCCACCCAGTCACATGACCACCAAGCCATGCCCACCACCTAAGCCATGCCCACAGAACCGGTTGTTAAAAATGTTGAATCCCACCCCTGCTAGTAGTGGACTATACCAAGGCTGTCTCATTTTTTTTCAGCACTGTTTTCCTAATTAAAATTTTAGTCCTTCCACTAGGTAGCCAAAGGAAAAATCCAAAAGCATACTTTTAGATGTCAAGAACATTACTTCCACAAGAGGGCATCACTTGTCAGTGAGAGTATAAGAATACTTTCCCAAAGGAAAAGTACAGTATTAAAACTGTTATCATAATTTTTTTTTACTTTGTACTGTTCTGTTTATAGGCTTTGGATTATGAAAATGATAATGGTGGTGCGGATGTTTCAGATTGAATGTTATGTTGGATGAGACAGAAAGCTATATAAATTTGCAATGATATAATATGAAGGTGGCACAGGAAGAGAAGGAATTCTGTAAAAAGGAAAGATTAAAGCTAGAAAGCACCAGCTACCACCATTAATATGTAAATACTTATGTTGTTTTGGATGATGAACTTGGGTGCTTGTATATGTTTCTGGGATGCCTTGGAGTCAGTGCTGACTCTTAGCAACTGCTTAGACAAGTTTTCTTGGCAAGGTTTCTTGGAAATAGTTTGCCATTGTCTGGTTCCTAGAGCTGAGGGCATCTAGACAGCTTTTTGTCTAAGGTAGGACTAAAACTCAACCCTCCTGGTTTCTAAGGTTAACCACTACATCAATATCAATGATATACACTGATAAGCCCCAAATGCTGGGGACTGCAATCGGGTATTATCTGTGTTTATTATTCACCTTGGTGTAGCCAATATACAGGTTACTTTTCCTGGTTGTAGTCTTCTTGTAAGCATCCATCCTGTTGCTCTAAAAAACAGTACGCTGGACTAAATGACCGCTGATCTGCCCAAGAAGGGAAGTTTTTATAGTATTAAAGATGCAATTGTACCTCAGAAACTATAATTTCCTCTTAACTGAACAACCTATTGCTTACTTGCTGCATTCTGTGTATATTTATGCATGTATGTACAAGAAGGTATTTGCCACTTAGAAAATTGAATATTGAAATGCTGCTTTCTCATTTCCGGGTCTTCACTTCCAACTTCAATCATGTCCAATGCAATGTAAAACTAATACGAAAAGACTGGTATAAGTACATTGTTTCTGCTACCTATTGTCCAACTTATAAACCTAAGCATTTTCTCTAAATTACCCTCCCAAGACATACAATGAGGAACATGATTTACAGCAATTAATTTTTGGGCCCGGGGGATTCAAAATGGCGGCCTTCTGTTTTATCCTCTCAGAATAATATAGGAAAGGGTATAAATGGAGAAGTAGAAACCTGCTGTAATTCCAGAGTTTTGATTAAATATCAAAACTCTGATGTATTCATCTCACAAACAACAAAAGTGCTGGCATAGAGTGTCAACCCACTTCCACTGACACACAAGTTAGCCATCTGAAAAATCATATGGCATATTGATTGTCCCCTCTCAATGAAGAAATTCCAAAGCCAATGAGCAATTCTATGGCCATGGAAAAGCTCAGGGCTCCTGGAATTCTGCAGCCAACGCTGGGTTAGGTGGATGCATGAGTGGCAGATGGTTTCAGACTCTCACTGCCATAATGCAGAATGACATTTGCTGCAGAATTCGCTTACCCTTGCCGCAGAAGCTGGCCAGGAAGTGCTGCTGAATTCCAGGGGCCCTGAATTAAACTGTATGTGATCACGGGATGGAGAGCCTGAAGAAGACTGAAGAGCAAGGGGTAAAGGGTTAAAATAGCAGCTATGGACAGCAGGGAAAAAATAAGCATATGAACACATCAGGAAGTATGCAGGACACCATTACCACATCCCAGGCAAAGACTGAATTCACTATTACGGTTTACTAAAACAAATCATTTGCCTTCTGCTGGAAATTGCATGTATTTTATGCAAGCATATGAATGCTGAACATGAAGTCTTACTTGGTTAAAGAATAGTAGACAGAATTATATATCGGGAAGATTTTGTTTGTTTTCTCTAATCTAAACCTTTTATTTAATCCAATTTTACATTGGACATGGAGCCGAAAGTAAAGTAGCCCCAGAAAAAGTTTCAAACACTTTTATCACAATTTTAACTTTGGACTTAAAATATATACATCTTTGCCAGGTCAGTGGATGAGTTGTATTCCCGCCCTCACTACATATATTTATTAATGAATACCCTTGAATAGCATGTGATATTTATTTAGAAGTCAGTTTTACTGAGTCTGTGCTGAGATTTGATGCCACGTGGATGAGCACAGACCTGAGGTCTAAAATTATGTTCAGTAGATGAGAACATAAAACAGTTACTATGAGATACTAATTTCTGCTTTCTAAAAACTCATGATACACACCGTTTTTGCTTCCCCACCCCCAAGTGCGGAAAATACTGCAGCCATGTCTTCTACTGCAAAAAGCTGTAAGATAAGGATCCTTTTGGGGCACGGGTAGTAGATATAAATAATAATCTATTGCATTGTATTTTCCTCCTCCCCAAATTCTCTGTTGCCCAATGCTTCTACTGTCCACCACTTTTCAAAATAATAAAATTTACCTGTAAAATATATTTATTATACTAATGCCTCCTTATTAATTATTCCTTCCCTTCTTTCCACAAAAGAAAAACCTCTGATTAATTTGGGGTAATTTAATAATGCTTTGGGGTTTTTTTAAAATGATAGTAATCAATCTTAAAAATCCACAGAAACATTTTAATGAAAGATGGCAGGTTGTGCAAGATTAGTAAACTAGTTTGCCTGGAGAGTCTTGTGGGAGACTCTGATCAATTTACCTCTAAGCCAATTGTACTTGAATAATGTAAGAGCCTAAGGAACAACAACAAAATAAAAGCCTTTCTACTTGAAGCGCTTTATGAAGATAACCTGAAGACCAACAAACAAGAATTTGCAATTGTGACCTGCAACGTTTGTGGTATTTGTCTTCCTTTCTGAAAACAAGCTGGAATACATTTGCAGCAAATGCAAATGTATGGCAAGCCTTGAGAAAAAGCCATGGAATTGGAGCTCAAATTGCTACCCTTTAAGAAAGGAAGCTCCATAGTTTTTTAAAAAAGAAGTAGACAGAGGAAAAGGCACTATCAAATGCACTGGGTGAAAGTAAAAACCAAGAGCAAAAAATGAAAATATAGCCTCCACTAGAAGTCAGAAACAATACTCAGTTCCTTCAAATTCCGACTGTGGATGTTCAGAAGGATGAAAAAGAACGTGAGACAGGCCATGACTCCCTAAATGATAAATAGGAAGAAACTGTGCCCAATAAGAAGACAAAGTGTAGTAGTAGTAGTTGGGGTTTTTTTTTTAGGACTCCTACAATTGAAACAAACATATGTTGACTGAATCTATCAACTAATGAAGTTTGCTGCTTGCCAATAAAAGGTTCAAGGATATGACAGAATATTTTCTAAGATTTACCACTTTTAATAGCAATTCTCCCTTCCTGTTGACAGATGTGAGGAAAAATGATGTTGTAAAAAAGAACTATAATTCTTATCATAGCATTTCTGACTAAAGAGTGAAAGACATGCATGATCTTAAGTCGGCTGGTCATGTTGATAAGCATTGTTACATTAAGAATAAGACTAGTATGGTCAGTCCACAAACTGTTCTGAATCCATACTATGGAGATAAAAGTCTGTCTTTTTGCCTGAGCTATGGTACACAATGCTTAGACTGCAGAGTGCTGCAGGCTAATTCACTGCTCACTGTTAGGAGTTCAATTCTTACTGGCTCCAGGTTGACTCAGCCTTCCATTCTTCTGAGATCGGTAAAATGAGGACCTAGATTGTTGGGTACAATATCTGAAAAACACTTAGAGAGGGCTATAAAGCAATATGAAGAGGTATATTCTAAGTGCTATGGCTATTGCTAATCTTCCAAAGTGGGTGCCTTCTGGAAGAAGTGGATCTGGCTTTCGATCAGAATTTGGCAAATCAGTCACATTTTGGAAGTTGTGGTCCAAGCTGGTTTCATCTGGAACACCAGATTAAAGAAAGTTGTGTTAAAGTGTTTTAGATCACGAGTCGCAAACCATTTGGACCTCAGGGACCACCAAACTCATAATTTTAAATCCCATGGACCAGAGACCCTAGGAAAATCCCCAAAAAAGTCTGCAGGAAAATTCCGCATCCAGTTTTCCTTTCGATCAATCATTCTTTATTTGGGATTGCAGGATAGCATCTCCAGTTCCATTCTCATGGGAAGAGATAGAGAGAGACTTTTGGCTTCATGCAAGGAAAACAGCAGAAGCAGAAGTCTTTCTTTCTCTCCCTCAAAATTCCGCCAGGAATGAGTCTTTGAGAGACTTGTTGCATCTTGGAGCAGGATGCATTTCAGGGTCCCAAAGACTCATTTCTGGCAGAGTTTGGGGGAGAGAAAGAAAGACTTTTGCTGCTTTCCTTGTATGCAGCCAAAAGCAGAAGAAGAAAGAAGCGGAAAGAAGCAGTCCCGTGGCCAGGTGAGGCGCATGGGGCAAGTTCCCTCCTCCCTTTCCATCCTCCCCTCACTGCCTCATGTTGTTCGCAATGCAAGCGATGTAAGCCTTGTGTTCCCATGGGCCATGTCGGCAGAGCAGCCAGGATTATTGCTTTGGGGGTGCTATTTCTCTGCGGACCACCAAAATTTTCTTGCAGACCACCAGTGGTCCCCGGCCCACTGGTTGATGACCACTGTTTTAGATCATCAAGAAAGACAAATCAACTTCTGACTTGGTGGAATGTGCTAATTAATAGAGGCATATATAAGTTAATTTAACGGTTATTGGCCTTTCCAAAGGTTTTAAAAATGAGTGGGCATGAGAGATTCCGAATGTAAGTAAAAGACCATGCACACAAGTGTGCATTGTTTTGCTTTCCAAACTGCAAGCTTCCTGCTAGCTGTTCAGTCCAAAAGCTGTAAAGGCAAAACAACAATAATATCCTGCAAATACATAATTGCCTAAATGTTAATTTTCATCAGAATGAAGACATTTTTCCAGGGCTCCACAATTAGCCTTCCAGTCATATGTGAGCAAGCAGAAATCAGCCCCTGCATAAACTTCTTCTGTCCATCTCAAGACAGTACCTTGATTTTATATATGCAAGGGATGTTAAACCAACCCATTGGTTAAGCCAACTGGTTTTGCTGCTCTTTGCTTCTGAGCATCATCAGCCAGTAAAAAGCCACCTGCCAGTCACGTGCCAGTCAAATTCATCTAGTAACCATAATTACATGTAAACCTAGGTTCTCCCATCAGTCTGACATATTACCCACAATACCACTATTAGTCTGTCCTGAAATAGTTAACTGACCCTAATAATTTGGGCATGACATTAGGTACTTCTTCAAGATTTAAAATAGACATTTGCCTGCCTACACTTGCATACTTACATGTGATTGCATTCACAATTTTTATCATACCAGCACCCAATGATTGCCTTTTCCTCTGAAGAAAAAGTGGATTCTTTAAGCAAAATAGTAAACAGAGAAGTCAGGGAAAATTTAAAGGAAAGATTGCAAACGAACTGGAGGTATAATGTGCAGAATCCTTCTTTTACATTTAGTCATAAAATCTCAGACCAAAGTTATGGAATTTATCTTCTGGGCTTTTCATTTTCCTTCTGAAAGTTTTTTTTTTTGGTGTGTGTGTGTGTGTGTGTGTGTTATGCTGATTCATTCAGACAAAAACCTCAAAGTTTAGGTTCTTTTGCAGGATCCTTTGCAGAAGGAATAGAGATTTATGTAAATAAAAGTAGATAGCCCTAAACTTAGCTTGCCACCAATTAACTACATCTATGCAGTCTTCTACTTGTGGATTTCAGCTCCCAGAATTCCCTAGCCAGCATTCACTAGCTGGGGAATTCTGGGCACTGAAGTCTTCAGGTCTTAAAGTTGCCAAAGTTGGAGACCCATGTTCTAAGCAGTGTTATGGAAATGTTGTGGCTCTCTTTTAGTTTTGTTTTTCAAACTCACAGCCTAGTCAACAACTCTGGAATTCCTTATTGGAACTCTTCCAAGTACTGTCCAGAGATGATTATACTTAACTTCTGAGATCAAAGTCACGTGTTGCAACCTGCTGAGATATGCATCAGGGAAGGCACCATCAAATTTAAAGAAGCCTGGTGAAGCTTATCTATTTCTGAATATTGTTTTAATGATTTTTTTTCTTTGTTACATTTCAAGATGAAGTCAAGTGCAGCTATATCCAGATATGAATCTTCTTTCTGTTGTCTCTTTCCATTTTTTTGCATAGTGAACTGCTATAAAATATGCAATGGTGCATCCCTGTTGCATTATACTGCAAAGAAATCCATCCCTTTTGCACTATTCACAAGATGTATCCAGATTTCTAAGGAATATTTTCCCTGAAGTGTTCGTCCTCAAATGCAATGTAAATTATTAACCTAGACCTAGATCTTCCATAGACCTGCATAAAGAAAAGTGCAGTATTCTCACATAACAAGTGCCCTGTTTAGCAATTGTTTGACAGTGGTCACACTGGTTCTTGAACTTATGACCATCACAGTGTCCCCGCGGTCATATGATCACCATTTGTACACTTTACAGCCAGCTTTTGACAAGTAGAGTCAATGGCAGTAAAATCACAAATCGTGTTTAAGTAGTGTCTTGCTTAATGATCAAAAGTGATTCACTTAACAACCATGGCAAAAGTGAGGTCATAGATCTGTTGTGGTCATGTGATTTCTTGCTTCATGTTATGATGGAGTTCCTGTTTCAGTGGCAAGAGTCCTTAAGCAAGGGCTATCTGCATGAAAGCCTGCAGCAATTTCTCTGGACTAAGGACAATTTAAATCTAGCAATATTAAACTGCCTGAATGCAGTTATAATATTCACATACAAGAATAATACGGTAAAGCATATTGTTGAGAGAGAGAGAAATCATTTATACTAATAATTATACATGAAATATTAATTTCTGATTATTATTTACTTTGAGAATACTACCAAAGTATTTCTCCTTTTCCCTATTGTAATTTTCATTATTTATAATGCGTGCAATCTAATTCAAACTCGTGTAAATTTAAAATACAAAAATTCTTCTTATTGCCTGATTATTTTTTTAACCAATTTTATATTGTCAGCATGAGGAGGAAATAAATAGTTTCTTGATGACAGCAATCAATTAATGAATAAAGAGATGTTTAAAAAATTAAATCCTTATACAATTTCAAGGTGAAGATCCACCTTAAAGCAATTGCTTATTTTTCCCCACACAAAAATTAAGTATCTTAGTCAGGCATCACATCTAAACATTTGCTTAACACCAAAAAAGGATGTAGCCTTTATTGTCACTTACATAGTTTGAATATTCTTGAGGCAGTCTTGACAGGAGAAATTTAGCCTTTTTAATGCCCAATCCCATTTAAGTGAAGGAGCGCTGAATAATGTCTTCTTCTCTGTCCTTCAAATAATTTTCCAATGCCCCTCTTCTCTTTTTCAACTGTCTGGTGTCCTTGTAACATTCTGTGGCCGTCTACTTACCAAGGAGCGTAGGTGAGCATGGAATGATGCAAGGACATGCACAGGCAGTCAAAAAATTGGAAAAGGGCATTAGAAGAATATTGGAAAGACAGTGAAGCAGAGGCACTGAAGCTAGTATACTATGAAAGTTTACTAAATGCCAAAGATACCAAACTGGCCTACAAGAAAAATCAAATAAAAAAAAATAGAAAAGAGACATAGCAAGGCAAAATATTACATGGCCAGGACGCACAAAAAAAGCAGCAGGCAAAGGCAGATAACAACATGATCAGGTAATGGCTAAGTGCAGAAAAAAGAGACAATTCTGGCTGTACAAGATCACACTTTAAGAACAAAAGCCAGAATTGAGAAGATGGCAATAGAGAACAAATGCTGTCCCTGCAAAGAAGCTGAAGAAACCGGGGACCAACTAATTGGTTGCTTCAAGAAGATTGTGTAGACTGACCACAAACAATGGGATGACAAAATAGCAACAATGGTGCATTGGAATATCTGTAAGAAATACCACTTGCCTGCAAACAAGTACTGATGGCACAATAAAACAGACAAATTAATAACAAATTAAGAAGCTAAAGTCCTCTGAAACTTCAGAATTTAAACAGATAAGCATTTGTCACACAACACTCCAGACTAAACAACTGATAGAAAAGACTAAAAAATCTGGATAGTAGATATTGCAATACCTGGAAACGGAATAGAAGAGGAAGAATTGGAGAGAAATCACAAAATACAAAGACCTGCAGAAAGAAGTAAGGCTGTGGCAAAAGAAAGCAATGACAGTACCAATAGTAATAGGCACCTCAGGCACAATTCCAAATTCTGAACCATCACTTGAACACTATCAGCATGGACAAAGTCACCATCAGTCAATTGCAAGAGACAGCTTTACTTGGAAGAGCGTACATCTTGTAACAATCCCTTTAATGTTATTAAACAAGAACATCTGCCTATCCCAGGTCCTTGGCAAGGACTCAGTAGGTGGATAAAAATGCCAAATCCAGTCTAATTGTGTGTCCAACTATAATGATGCCATTTATTTTGGTTGTTCATAAAGACACATTTTCCAAAACGTTTTGGAATGGAATGTTTTGACTGTGAAATAGGAGGCTTCAAAGATTTCAGGTTCTTTCTAATCTGAAAATTGGCTGTGGATAATTGAGATCATTTTTTGGAATGGACCATTTCAAGATTGGATACTTTCTGAATACTTGGAATGTCACATGGTGAACCTAGAGCATTTGGAAAAATATCCTGTTTTGAGATTGGAACATTTCATAGCAGAATGTTTTATGGCCCTCTACTCATAAAGCATCAAGCTCAACAACAAAAAAGGGACAAAGAAAAGATGGAGAATAAAAAAAGGTAGCAGAAGTCAAAGGTAAACGTTCAGGAAAAAAAAATACATTTTTGACCACTGGGTAAACCAAGGTAAGGGTGTGGAGATGCAGGTCTTGTGGCAACCATAAATTATGGGCAGAGGCATAAAATATAAAATAAGTGGAAGTCAATGCAAAGGATAGTAATGTATAGTTCTTGCAGAGAAGAAGCCACACGGTGACAAATAGAGAAGATAAATGAGTAGCCAAAATCTGCAGGTTTTTTTTTTAAAACTATATAGAGATTTATTAAGGAAAAAAGTCCAGGGAAAGGAATATTTACTATAAAACAAATAACATACAGAAAACAAAACCATGTTGGTGAGAAAAGTAAATAAAAAGAGTAAAAAAAGAGGATAGAGATAGAATGAAACAAGTAAAAGCTAAAGGGAAGACAAGAATAAAGGAGAATAAGGTGAAAGAAAATACCACAATTTTTAAAATCAATATTCAAAAGTTGGAAATAACATCTTGTGTAAATATAAGAAAGAAAAGCATCTTTATGTTTTATTTATTCTATCTGGATAGAATGGAGAATATAAAAATGAAACAAAATGAAGGATGTGTTGAGTTGGAGCAACAGCTCTGTATTAGATAATCTGAGGTACCCAGTCAGAAATAATTGCAATTAATGTCAAAATGCTGTATGAAAAAGGGAAAATTATGCTAAGGTATGCAAAAACTATGCAAAGAAAGAAATGCTTACAGGTCTGCTGTTTCAAAGAG
The DNA here is from genome assembly GCF_049901715.1 of Pseudonaja textilis. Lineage (NCBI taxonomy): Eukaryota > Metazoa > Chordata > Lepidosauria > Squamata > Elapidae > Pseudonaja > Pseudonaja textilis. Next base: position 78,740,853 of record NC_141991.1, read on the forward strand.
AAAACAAATACTGAAAGTTGAAATGATAGATCCCAGCAGGAATCAATTTAAGAGAATAGGCCCCAAATACCACTCTGGGGAAATGAGGGGGAGGGAAGAGGAAGATAAGGTTCAGCAGGGTGTCATATATATTGGCAAAATAAATAAACAAGAAACCAAACTAGGAAAGAAAATGAAGCGTACAAAATAGAAACCTATCAAAAAGCAGATTTATAAACCCCCAACTGTAAATACTCAACGTATTTTAGAATACCCCATTCCCAATATGTCCATCTGTGACCCAATCAGAGGAATTGTGGACAAACACAATCATCCATTCTCATGGCAAATAGAGATAATGGCACTAAATACATTGAACCTCTTTTTGAGTTGCACTGAAGTTAACATTATAAGATCCTGCTGAAACCAGTGCCTGAAGGGCAGTTACAGTAGAGTTTTAATCTACTCTCAATATTCTGGCTTATAATAACCTATTGAATTCACATCCTAAACTCAATGGGAGAACCTTTCCTCGTGCTCCCACTCCTTGGACAGTGATACCACTAATTCTTGAGCACAATTTGCTGTCAATTCTCTTCCCCCCTCCATCCTCCTTCACCCCTTGAGAAAGATTCATCTGAAAGCAGGAGCTTGTGTATGTGTGAATTATGACTTGCAATATATTGTGAGAAAGTGATGGCAGGGCAGCAGAAAAGAGAATCCCATTGAACTTAGAAAAGTTCTTTTCAATGTTAAGCTCAGAACATTTTCAGGGTAAAATACAAAATAAAATATTCTTGTCATCAATATTGCTTGGTCTTCTTCTACCACTTCTACCAGTTTCATATGACCTTTACTATTCATAGTTCAGATAATCTAGTTAAAGCTTTTGAAACCAGTCTTCAATGAAGTCTCTCACTGGGTTGGCATCACTGACAAACTACTAAGGCAGATAACTGAAAGCCATTAGTGGCAAAGATGAAGAAGCCTGGAGTTATTTATGAAGCAAAAATATCTAGTGTCCCACACAAACTCTGCCACACCAGAGATCCCAAATACTCACATAGTTATCTCTTGCAGACCAGCCAGGATAAAGCTGCATGTGAAGCTGCCTTTCCTTGCGGGCCAGTTCATAATACTTGGCTTGCTCCTCTCGTGACAATGCGTGCCACTGAAAAGGAACCATAGAAAACAATGAGCACCCAAGATATTTACAGTGCTGTCACATCCTGAGATCAGAAAAGGGTACTGTTGCCTTCCAGGTGTTGGTAGATTTTAGCTCCCATCAGCAGCAACCAGCCACATTCTTAAGCAAGATCTAAAATATATCTAGAAATCTTAATTCTCTTTTAACATCTAATTCATTGCACAGATGCAAGATGGGTGGAAGGAAGATCAACATATTCCCAATGATTCACCCCTTAACTTTACATATGGTATTTGGAAACATTTGGTTGCATACATCTGATCTTGATAAACACATGAAAGAAGAATCATCCACATAGCAGAGCAGAATGAGGAATTGGTGACTTTGCAGATGTTGCTGAACTACAACTTCTAGACATTTGTTTATTAATTACATCGATTTATATAGCCACCATCTCACAGCAGTGAATCTGAAGAATGGCCAGCAGGAAAAACAGTACAGTTTCAACTCTTGTGATTAGGTAATGCTCCATTTCCCCCTTCCACCTACGGGTTTTCTGTACCAGAACATGGAAAAAAAGATGCAGCAATAGCAATTTTATTTTAGCATTTCTTCGTTTCTCAAATCCCCAAATCACCAATTACTAATACAGTCACTGTTATTCATTTGCATATGCCTGTGCTTATCAGTTTTTATGGAAACTGAAGTTCTCTGTGGAGGAAGCAACAGCAAAAGTTTATTAAATAAAGATAATTCAATCTCTTATTCTATAAATAAACTAAATCCTTGTACATTGTTAAAAAAAAACAACAACACCCAAATTTAGGAATAGAAGATTTTGACCAAATTCACCAGCAATTGTTTTTACTTTTTTAATGCAATAAATAAGTATATATATCCACTTTACATTTTTACTATTTAAAATAAGATCAGAATTTGGGATAAAATTGAAAGTTAAATTATATGATTGGCCAAAAAAGTAAATTAAAATACCACTGGTCTCTGAAAATCAAAATGAAAAAGCTTCCTCAGCTATAATAAATTAGTTGAGCAGCCTTTGGTAGGCCATTTCTCATGTTACATCCCTTCTCCAAAATGACAATAGTTGGCAGTGTTGTGTGGATCCGTACTTTGTGGAAGGAAAAATATTTTAGATGTAGAAAGTAATCTACAAATAATCATTTTGAGTTTCCTGACGTGTTTTGAAAGTCAAGGATAATGAAAACTAATTCATAATCTGCTGATGCAGGGACTTCAAAACAATCTTCCGAAAACAAACTGGAAAAAGCAAAATGTTTGTGTGTGTGTGTGTGTTGTATTTTTTTAAGCAGTCCTTTCTGCAGCAGTGCAGAAGTTTTATTATAAATTTCATTACATTTTCAAAGCCCATCCAAATGCACTGAAACAGTTACAGGGACCGTTAAAGTCTAAATATGGAGAAGATGCAGCAAAACCATAGAGACCTCAGCTATGGAAAAGCATGTTGGTATACTGCAAACTGCACGCCAATCAGGCCACTATACAGCTGGACTATTCGCCTACATAGGAGAATAATTTTCAGAGCCTTTCACCAGCCTCTTTCCCAATCCATGGGAGCAATATCTCAGCTGAAAATAATGTTTACAACTAAAATCCAGAAATTCTGAAAAACCAAACAACTCATTCACTGTGAACCTTTCCTAATGCCTATATATCAATCAAAGCAAGACAGACCACTTGTGCTCTTACCCGTCTTCCTAAAATTTGGTTGATTGCGGCGCTTTCCTTCAAGGTGCATTCAGCAATGACCTTTGCCCGCATTTCTTTCATGTACAACATAAAAGCATTCAAAGGCTTCTTAATGGTAGGCTTCTTAGCTTCCTTTTCTCTCTTGGGTTCTGATTGTGACTTCCTTATATGAAAGAGAGAAAAAACCCATTGATAATACAGGGTCTTACTTCAGGACTGCAGCCTCTTAGAAAATAATAAACAATAAGGATTGACAGTGTAGGATTAAAAACCCATGAGCCAATTAAAAGAGCAAAATATGTTTTCTAATGGTAGCCAACTCTAAGACATTATCACTGGAGATATAATTTTGGGGTCTCTATGGTCCAAAATATTCTACGAAACATCCTATTGAATCGATCCAGTTCAATTAATTTGCTTTGTTAATATGACATATGACATATCCATGTAGGAACCGCCATGTTCATTACTTTGCCTGGTAGGACGGAAGATATTGTTTTTGAACTGTTACAACAGATGTGTGCCTGATTAGGTCTGATGAGTAACGAGCAGAGTGCAACCTTCCAATCTGTAACCCTTAAAACGAGGCTTGTGGACACTGGCTTTGTAAATGAGAAGCAGCAGCTGCTCTTCCGAAAGATGAAACTGGTAGGAAGCATGCCAGGAGAACATATCAGACCACCTATTCTTGCCACATTCCTCCCACCTGAAGAAGTTCCTTTAGGACAAAGGTGTCATACTGGCAGCCCACAAGCCAGATGCAGGCCACGCCCACCCCAGCTCGGTGAAGGTGAAAACCGTTGCGAAATGTCACCTGATGGCAATGTGACGCTGTGAGTTTGACACCCGTGCCTTAGGAGAAGCAGCTTATGACAAGTGTTCTGTGAAGTGAGGAAGGCAGAGGTCAGAAAGTACTGTATTTTTATCATGGCTGCCCCCGTCTAAGACAGCCTTCCAGAGACTTTTTACAGACTGAACTTTTCTGGAGCACCTTTATGGATGGATATAAATAATTATTACTTGGATATTAATTATTATTCATTATATGTCGTTCTTGAGCTATGGTGGTAATTGGGACCAGAATTTCCATTGATAAATGAAGTAGTCATAAAGCATGATCTGACATTTAGTGAAAGCAGTCCTAGCACTCCCCATTGCCATTATTACCAACTGACCCAAGCTTCTCCCAGCCTGGTCCCTCCTAGTCCCTTAAGTTTGGAACTGCCTCCTTTTCAATTCTCCCATCCTCTTATCAACGCCCCTCCCCCAATCTCTGCCCTTATGGCCACTTTGCATTCTGCCACTTGTGTCAGTCCTGCTTCCCTGTGCTCACTGGCCATACTATCCTCAGCTGATTTTTGTCATCTTCTTCCTCCTGCTGCTAACTAGTCGTGCCCAGCCTGGTTTGAAGGTCTTCTCCTTGAGGGTCACTTGTGCCACTCTCCAAATAACATGCACAATTCCCAGACCATCTAAAACAGTGGTCACCAACCAGTGGACCAAGGACTCTGGTGGTCCGTGAGAAAATTTTGGTGGTCCACAGAAAAATGTCATCCCCAAAGCAATAATACAGGCTATGCCGCCCACATGGCCCATGGGAACACAAGGCTTGCATTGCTTGCATTGCAAACAACATGAGGTAGTGAGGGGAGGATGGAAAGGGAGGAGGGAACTTGCCCCACTCGTCCCACACACCTGGCCTGGCCACCAGGCTGCTTCTTTCTGCTTCTTTCTTCTTCTGCTTTTGGCTGCACGCAAGGAAAGCAGCAAAAGTCTTTCTTTCTCTCCCCCAAACTCTGCCAGAAATGAGTCTTTGGGACCCTGCAATGCACCCTGCTCCAAGATGCAACAAGTCGGAATTTTGGGGGAGAGAAAGAAAGACTTCTGCTATTGCTGTTTTCCTTGCATGAAGCCAAAAGTCTCTCTCTATCTCTTCCCATGAGAATGGAACTGGAGATGGCATCCTGCGATCCCAAATAAAGAATGATCGATCGATAGGAAAATGGGATGGGGAATTTTCCTGCAGACTTCTTTGGGAATTTTCCCAGGGTCTCTGGTCCATGGGATTTAAAATTTTCTCTCTCTCTCTCTCTCTCCCCCTGAGAACGGAACTGGAGATGGTATCCTGTGATCCCAAATAAAGAATGATCGATAGGAAAACGGGATGGAAAACTTTCCTGCACTTTTTGGGGGATTTTCCTAGGGTCTCTGGCCCACGGGATTTAAAATTATGAGTTTGGTGGTCCCTGGGGTCCAAATGGTTGGCGACCCATGATCTAAAATTCATGAGAAGGCCATGCCTGCTGTTCTCCAAATCATTTGCACCATTCTTCTGATGCTTCACAAAACCTTTGAAAAGCCTCTGAGGCATCCTGAAGCATTATAAGAACAGCATGAGCTTTTTGAAGGATAGTGTGAGTAGACTCTAGAAGAAGGCCTAGCAGAGTCAGATGCTGCCTCACATAGGGCAGGCTAAGCACACCTTTTTAGCAGGAGGGAAAAGATGGGTATAGCAGGAACTGCGGAGTGTGGGGTAGCAAGAGCTTTGAGCTGTGCCACCAGTTGTGGGCTTGAACTGAATTAGAGGCTGGGAGGGGGACCAGCTGACTGAAATTGCTGAAGACCGTAGGCCTCTACTTCAGCCCCAGGGTTGCCACCACTGCCAAGGAGTGCTGCTGTCCAGGGCAAACGAAAGGGCAGGAATGGGGGAAAGAAAAAAAGGAAGGCTGGGGTAAGTGTCCCTGCAGTCATAAATGTGGCCAGACTTCCATAGATGATCACAGGAGCTCTGCAATGTCTACAATTTCGAGGACCATTCATAAGTACCATACATTCAGCACCACTGTAACTTCAAACGGTGGCTGAACAAATGGTTGTAAATTGAAAACTACATTGTTATGTCTTTGTTGTGCATAGTAGTACATTTATTTTCTGGTGGAAAGTTTATTGTGTCTTACTGTGTTGCTGTAAGTCTTAAAGATTCAGCAGCATATAAATGCAACATATAAATAAGTGGCACAGTACCTATAAATCTTCAACCCAGTTCTTGGCTACTTACATGCTTCGGTCGTAATGATCCATTTCTTGTTTCCCAGATGGAGATGTGATGCCCGGGTGTGGGAGGCCTGGTGCATGCATCCCAGAGCTAAGCATCAAAGGATGTGTAATCCTGCAATATAACACAGATTTGTTACTGCCTGGACTTCTAATGCATTACATTAGAATGGGATTTGTACAGTAGTTGCACTTGTTTCTAGATGTGGGGAGAGACTGTTTCACAGAACTGTGTGTGGACATTGGTGTAACAGCAAAGTTTGCTAACTTCCATGTAGGTTGACATTTCCAGAGACATAGCACAATATAAACTGAAGCCTGGGTTTCTAAATTCTTCTGGAACTGCAGCATAATGGATCCTTGGGCACTCAGCTGCTCTATTCTGAATTAGACTGAGAAATACAGCAATGGCAGCCAAGAGCTAACCTGCACTTGAATAGAATTTGGTTTTCAACCAATGTGAGACAAGAGTGGCACTGGGTGGCACTTTCTAACTTGATGTCGTTTTCCCTACAATGGCTGTTGGAGCAAACTAACACAAATATTACATGTCAAAATGACAACCTCCCATCTGCTGCCATCATCTTTGGTTATCCTGAAATTCTGTAAGGAAGCATTCTTCCTCGATGGAGGACACCCAAGAATGCTTTGACAAAGCTCTTAGTAAAGCTTATGGCAATGCTGAGTCAGGCAGCGCCAACTCCAACTTGGTATTTTCTTCTTACAATGCCTGTAGTTAAATAAAGACTGCAAGACTTAATTTGCTGTTTGATTAAAGAGCTGTATTTAACAGTTCCTTACTTGAACCTCAGGTTTAAGTTCTAAGAAAAATAAAAAAGGGCTGGGGAAAATTTTATGCTGATTTTCTGGCTTCAGTTTTCTGCAATAATTATTTTATGCAAGTTGTTCTTGCCAAGGAAACTAGGCTGTTGGATGACTAAGTCCATTTTAGATGAGGACCTAGACTTGGCTTAAATGCCAATTCTTTGCCAAGAATTTCTTAGCCTAACTTCCTATGATCTGCATGAGAGCCTATGGCTTTAGTGCTATACAAATATTGAATGGCCCTTTCCCTTTCTCCAGTAATTCTGAACACAAAGAGGTATTAGAAAGTGAGGGCCACATTCCTTGAGTTTTCATAAAACAGATCATAGGCTAATCGTTTGCACATTCTTCACCAGTTTTGAAGAATACTTTCAGCATTATCGAAAGATGCTGTCAATTTACTGAGCATCATGACTAAAAGCTTGAGACAGCAGATTTGCCCATGGGAGACAACCAACTGTTCATTAGCTCTGTTGGCACAAAAAGAAATGATGCTTGATATTAATCTACTGGCATAGCTTGAAGCTTGATCATTATCTGTCAAGGTGTGCGTTCTTGTCTGAAAAATCTGCCTCATTTTCTGTTGTTAATGGGAATGCTGCTATGGCAAAGAATGAAACTACCAGATAACTAGGAGGTCTGTAATGCATTTATCTTAAATATTAAGATACTTAGACAGGCACAGGTGCCTGAGGCAGAGTAAACATTAAGGTAATGGCATAATAATACTATAATAGTAAAAATAATGATGTGCCTTTCCCCATTATGACTCCCAGAATGTCTTCATCAAGAGACTTATTAGGACAATACAAAGCAGAAGCCAGAGGAGAAATGCAATGAATGGTGCTTGCACATACATTCCCTGTAGGTTAATGTATATTCCAGCTGGACCTTCTCAGTAAAGTAAAGTAAAGAGAAAATATTTATTTTCTCAAGTAAAGAGAAAATAAATTTGGCATCCAGTTCATTCCAATTAACTCCCCCAAATTTACAGCTAAGTAGAACATATCCCAGCCAACTGATCAAATTCTTTTATGATGATCAAGAAAGCCCATGACAAATATGTATTCCCTTCTGAAGTCTTTTTTTTTAAAGTTTTGTATGAGAAATCTGCATACCACTTAGGTGTGGCTGGAGAAATAGAAATAGTCTAGGCATTTGTCTGGTATGATAGCACACTCACATTTGCATTGCAATCCTCAACTGTTGCAAATCATTTTGCCGCACACTTCCATAGAAGCAAAGCTAGTATTTGATACTAGCTTGTGGCCACCAGGATATTGGTGGAATGAGGGGAAAAGTGTAAACCCTCTGTAACTCAACAGAACAAAAGTGCAATTGAGAAAAAGCGAAAATGGGCTCAACGGATGCAGCACATAAGGTAGAGAACTGGTAGTTTGAGTGCACCAGGTTTTCTGCCCAATTTCTACTTCTGTTAAAGATTACTAATTGAACAAAGTTGTAAGGACGTCCATTATTTCTCGAAGCTACACCAAGTAGACAATTTTATTTTAAAGGTAGCCAACAAGATATTGCTTCTTTTTCTCTTTTGAGAACCCAGAACAGCTTGAAAAAGAATCACTAGTAAGGACACGTATCGTTATTCTACTGAAGTCCTTAGAAAAGAGCCTTTGCAAAATTCTGCACAGCTTCAAAATCTGAAAAGAGGACTGAGGGTAGAGACCTAATATATAACAAGAAGCATTTTGGAGAGAGCTTAAATAATTGTGGACAATAAAAACTCATTGGAGCATTTTCAGCTCTCCTTCATTTCCATTCCTAGATACTTGACAATAAGAGACATGTTCTTTGGCTTTGCGACATCTTGTGAGGGTTCTCTCTCTCTACTGTCCTACTGTTGTTGACCCCAACCAAACTGTGCTTCTCCTCTGGAAGGTCATCCAATTATTTATTTATTTTTGGTCCGAAAAGTTTGTCTGCTTAAAATAAGAGAACTCCTTCCCTGTTGCTGCCATCTGGACATGAGAGCTTCTCCCTAAATCCTGCAAACTTTCCTGGCTTGAATTGCAACAGAAGCAGAGCAACATATCCTGGCTCAGGCAGCTTATACTTACCTGGAGAAAGTAGCCCCAGCAGAGAGCGCCGACGTATAGGGCTGTCTAAATCCACATGACTGGAAAGGGCAGACAGGCTGGCTCTGCCTGGGAGCAGGAAGAAAGAGGCTATAAAGCATCTACACCCATGTCACTTTTCCTGCATACTTTTTCCCCCATTTTTTTGTCTGGATTCATAGCTGGCTAAAGTTGGGAACTTGTATGTTGGGGAAAGGAAAACTTTTTGTTACTCATAGGCTTTTGTCTAAATGTAGACATGAATAGAGAAGAGTTTTCTCTAGAGTTTTTCTAGAACTCCACCAACAATGCTTAAAAGCTACCTGTAATGACTATATGCTTTGAAACATGGCTAGAGAAGTAGGCTTTCATTCCTGGTTGAGCCACCCAATCAGGTAGAAATGTTTGGCATAACCCTTTCCCCCATGCATCAAGGGATTCATCCAGTCTAGTCACTTGGATGCAAACAAGCAATGCAAAATTAATATTCCTAGAAATCCAGACAAATATTTCTGTCATCTATGCCTTCTTTGCACTATTAGAAATCAAGGTCTAAATGAACGTTTCAAAGCCATTTCTTAATTGATGCTCTTGAGTCAGTCTGAAATGACACCAGTTTTATCACTTGTTCTCTTACATAAATTACACTTACAAACTTGCTCTATTCCAACCATACTCCAAACAGTTACAGAAGATTACATTTCAATAGTGAAAGACATTGTTCTTGACAGCGGCTAGAATTGTATTTGCTAAGAATTGGAAAAATGAAAAAATACCTATGCAGGAGGAAGTTGTTAAGAAAATTATGGATTGTGCTGAAATGAGTAAATTGACATTTGAAATCAGAGGGCAAGAAGATAAGCAATTTTATATGATATGGGATTTGTTCTATCAATGGTTGGACAAAAAGACATGGTAATGTAATAGATTAGATACTTTTGTAATAGAAGTTCAATAGATTGATATAAAATATAATACAGACATATATAACCATGGGATGAAAGTACAATATACATTTCAAAATAAAATTTGAAATATCTCATATAAAATGATGGAATAAATAGTTTAGTCATGGATGATTAATAACTGATAAATATATAAGCATATGTTAGTTTGACAATGTGAAAATCTATATAAACTGTGAGTAATGACTATGAAAGGATAGCACAAAAGATTAGTAACCAACTGACACACTGTATGCATATAAAATGGAAGATGGTTTAAAAAAATAGTGAAAGACATTGTTTAGCTTTGCACATCTTGACTTTTTTTCCTTTCTAAAAAGGGCTGAAATCTCTTGGGTTTTATTGTAAAAACCCCCACTCCAAATTCAAATGCAAATCCAAATCCAAGCACATTCCCAGTGTGCTCTTGGCAAAATGCCAAACAAATACATGCATCTTTGGTTATTAGCCAAGACCTGTGTGTGGGATGCAAAGTTGGCAAAAATAATTTAGCATTACATCACAGGGAAACATGAAGTGACAAGTGATCAGAGGACTGGATTGGGAATGCTTCTGTAAAATTCAACTGAATCCAGGACAATATAGTAGACTCTTCTTTATAGAAGCCTCCACATAAAAAATGTAAAAATAGATGATTTATACTTTTTCTACTCTTGTTAAACAGATAATGGCTTGCAATAATCTATAGCTAGGAAGCAGTGGATCATACTGTGAAATTCTGAGAAAGTATCAGTATCTGCTCTAATTACTAATCAGTTTTTAGTAATTAGATTTAGTAATTTTAGTAACTAATCAGACCACATTTGAAGCATTCCACCTAGGAGGAAATTGCCTACTCTTATTTTAATCCAAACTATGATCTGAGATAGTGTTTCCCCAACCTTTTATCTTCCAAAAGTATGGACTTTTAGTGCCAGAATTTCCTAGCCAGCATGACTATTGTTGAGAATTTGTGGATGTGAAGTCCATCCATTTGGAAGCTGCCAAGATTGGAAAACTCTAATCCAAGACCACAGAACTTTACTTAATTATGATGGGATGAAAGCATCTAGTGGATATCTTGTTAAGAATCAAGAATTTAATTAGTATATACTGCTCAGCTATCTCAAATACAGGAACAACCATGCTGAAAGCAATGCTGGTGAAAACTCGTGGCAAGGTCAAAAGGCTGGAAAGCATGTCTTAATTGTGGGGAAGATCATCAAACTTCAATAGATTAGATCTGCAGGTGTGGACAAAGCCAAAAGGAAAAATGTGCACTAATGGTGTTAGTATTGAAAGAGATTTCCCATTTTACAAGGCCATATGCAATGGAACCACAGAATGTGAAATGCATGAATGAATATACCTCAACCTTTTGAATGCAGAAAAGAAGCACATTAAGGAAAGAGTAATTTTATATGGTCTGGAATAAGTCAAATTTAAATGAGATGATATATTCAGGGTATGAGACCGTAAGAAGGAATAAAATAGCAAAGGCAATGGTGTGACAACAGAATGGAAAGAATAATTATAATTATGTGTTCAGTTATAATCCAGTAAATCATAACAATTGAAATTAATGTATTTTCAATGAACATGGTTACACAAGGTTATGTATTCACTACAACACAGGGGAAAGAGGATTCACTACCTCTTTGGGTAAAGAGGTAGGCTATAGCAAACCTTAAGTGGAACTGAATGAAACACATTGACATGCAGTATTACAAATGGATAATTACAATGCAAAAGAAACAAGATTTCAAATGGGCAAATACAATAATGCAGGACATAGAAAGTTAAGAATTCTGTGAGCAGAACTATTTTTGTTATTTATATTTATTTTAAGCAATATAAATATAGATCATACACTGGAACATTAACTACACAATATCCTGGTCATCTCCCTTAAGGATTATGCAATGAGCTCTATGTGAGGCCGTCTTTAAACAGTATCTGGAAACTGCAGCTGGTGCAGAATGTGGCTACATGAGGAGTCTTGGGCCTCCAAGGATTGTGCAAGGAACCCCTCTGCACCATGAGCTGCACTAGATGCCAGTTTGGTTCCAAGTCCAATTCATGGTTCGGTTATTGCCTTTAAAGCCCTTCATTATGGCATGGGATCAGGTCACCCGAGGAACCATCTTGTCCCAGTTACATCAACCTGTCCCACACAATCAGGCAGAGAGGATATGTTAGAGACCTATCAGTTAAGAATTTTAACTGGCAGAGTTTAAGAAAAGAGCCTTCTCTGCCATTGCCCCTGCCCTATGGAATATCTTGTCTTTAGAGGTGAGGTGGGACCCACCAGAAGGATGTGAAGACCTAGCTCTGCCAACTGGCATGGTGGAATCAAAGAGTGGCTCACAACCCTGAGATTGGTGGTGGCTTGATGGTGCTCAAGATTAAAAGAGCTTTCAGAATAAGCTACCAAAATAGCTAGTGAAAGGTAGAGAATGAAAGCCTTGGGTAACAAGTAGCATACAATGATGGAATATAGATTTGCAGTTTCAAGTAAGAAAGGACAAGTGAAGCTATCTCAATCAAGAAGGTCACCAAATAAAATAATGTATCATGAAAAGAACAAGTGAAGAAAATCAGAATTAACCCTCAAAATATACACAGCCATTATTCAAGCGATCTAATAAGAGGCAAAGAAGTCTAAAAAAATGTGGAAGTTCAGGAATGAAATATTTCACAAAGATGCTTATGAAATGACAAACATTTGTGTAGAAAGCAAATATTCAAAAGCCAAATCCCCATGAAAGTGAAATAGAACAAGCAACAAAGCAGGAGGGCAAACAGTTGCATACTAATGAATATGGAATAAATCTAAGTTTCCAAAATGTTGGAAAAGATCAACAAATATAACTATACCAAACAAGGAAGATAAAAGAGAGGTGCAAATTAGTGAGCCACTGCACTAGATGTTTATTTGAGCAAAAATTTGCTTAGGGCCTTAGAATAAAAAATAAAGACACATATAGGTTGAAACCAGAAGGATTAGGTGATACGACCTTAACATCCAGAGAACTACTGGTAATATCTATTTCTGCTGGCATTGTCTTCATCTTCTTTCTTAGTTAACATAGTTATCAATACCAGAAGACAAATTGAGGTACAAAGAGAAGGAAATATTAAGTCTTTATACTTTCTAAAGTCCCAGTTTTCTATGTTCCATCCCCGGACACACCTGTGATTCTTAATTGCAGAAAAACTACGTGAGTATTCAAACTTATTTCAGAAAAGTTGAAATCAAGTTGTTTAAATTGGGGGAGGGGGGAAGGAAAAGTATAAATGACACCTGGATGATTCTATTTTAGAGTCTTCGAAGACAAAGAGGCTTCCCTTTCAACCTAGATATGTTGCCAATAGGAAGAAAACCTAAAGAGGAAGATCTCTGGCAACATTACTTCCCTTTCCAAGATACCAGAAGTTTGAAATCATCATAGAAGAAACAAGATGTCTAGATAAAAGGAAGACAAGAAGATAGCAGAGAAGCAAAATGGGTTTTCTACATCTGTTTTTGCTGTGAAAAGTATTTGTTGGAGAAAATAGTTATACCTGTATGGCTATTTGAGGAGGGATAACATCTGAAAATGTATTCCAAGTAACAGTGACATAATATTTGCACAATAACTTATCAGTAGAGCCAGATAATTTTCATCTGAATAATTCAAATGAGATCTTGTCAATCTCTAACAAAAACAGACAAATTACTGTTAAAATAATTTCCAGAGAACAGAAAGCCAAATAAAATCATTTTTAAATATGTGCATGTTTGTGGTGTGGTACCAGAGAAGAACAGAACCATTGGGATAATGCCTATCTCAAAGTAGTAGGTGAAAACAGTGATTAAATGCAGGTTTCTTACACTCTGAAACCTATAAAAAAACAAATCTTTGTGTGGAAAATCAGTAGAAGCTTGGTAAAGAGAAGTCCTTCAAATTGTAGCTTTTATTTATTTATTCATTTATTGTTTATTATTTATTATTTGTTTATTCATGTAAGAAGCATAGTAGCATACCTTTTGAGAGTTATCGACAACCTTGCAAAATCACCACACTCTGGATCTTGCTTTTATGAAATATATCTTTTTTATGGATTCTTAAACCCAGATGGGTTGAAATGAATTCTTTGATTAAGAAAAAAAACCTTTTGATAAAGACTTCCCATTCTTTAGAAATATAGGTCCTCTTACGCTCACAAATAAATTAAATGCAAAACAGACAAGTATAACTAGAGAGTTCTGATTATAAGGGAAAGTAAATGATCACTGAGCTAAAGCTACTTAATTAAATTGTAGTAATAAAGTAAATGAGGCAAACAATGTGGTTGACATCTAATTGTCCAGACTTATGAAGTCAGAAGACCCTAAAGAACTCCAAATGATTTTTCCAGTTAGATGAATGGCCAATATTGCAAATGCAGCACATGCTGGGGCGGGGGGGAAGGGGGGATGAAATTTATCATAGAAACTGAAAAGGCTTGAACTGAAAGTCACTGAACAGGCAAAAAAGCCACTGGAACTGTAACAGACAACTTACTAAAAATGCAAATTCACTCTGGGGAGAGTGAAGCATGAAAACTTAGGAATTGTGAGGAAATATGTTAGAAATAAAAGAGAATCAATGTAATTAAATCAGTAAAGTCACACCGATCAGTAAAGTCAAATTTCAAAGTGTAGGTATCATTTTATCTTATCTCAAACCTTACATTCTTCCCCTGGAAAAGTGCAACCAAGCTCATACGACTTAACCATAAAATATTTTTTATTTGGGGTTTTAAGTTTACAGATAAAGATGACAAATGTGACCTAAGATATGAATCAAAGAAAAAGGGTTGCAAGAGTAGGAGAGAGAAGATGATTAGGGATAGTCATTAGAACTCAAAATTATCCACTGAAATTAAAAGATATCAGGTTCAAAAGAAGAAGAGTAAAAAAATATAGGCTTTCACAGGTTTACCCAAGTAGATATCTTCCATGGGTGTTGGATTTTCCTCCCCCAATATTTGGTGATGCACCTAGAAATTTTAGAAACTAAAGTCCAGTAACTTAGAACAGTGGCCCCCAGCCTTTTGAGCACCAGGGACTGATTCCGTGGAGAAAGGTTTTTCCGCAGACCAGAGGGGCGTGGTTTCACATGGCGCCTGTGTTCCATGGATGGGGCTTTGCTTGTTTGTGCAATTCAGTCTCTGGCATGCCACAGACTGGTGCCGGTCCATGGACTGGGGGTTGGGGGACCCCTGACAGAGCAGAGACTAGACTAGAGACTAGACTAGACTAGACTAGACTAGACTAGACTAGACTAAAATAGAAAAACATAGTTGGAAGGGACCTTGGAGGTCTTCTAACCCCCTGCTCAGGCAGGAGACCTTATACTATTTCAGACAAATGATTGTCCAATGGTTGTCTTCTTAACAACTTCCAGTGTTGGATAATTCACAACTTCTGGAGGCAAGTTGTTCCACTGGTTAATTGTTCTAACTTTCAGGAAATTTAGAGGGTGTCAGGATGGGGAAGTATATGACGATAGGCATTACTTTTGTAATATAACTGTATGGTGTCGATCTATGATGCTTGCTGATAAATCATTTAAGAAACAGGCGAAGTCACACATGGGAGATGCACAAACATCCGTATTAATTTATATTGTTTCCTTCAGCGTTGATTCACCTCTGCATCTGGATTAGTTCCACTGCCTGAATATACTCATCTAATAAAAAGATATTGAGTGAAATGCAGTGGTTAAACCATGTTTTGTATTGGTTCATGATCTAAATCAGTTCTGCTCACTAGGGGATCTTAGGAAACACTTTGTTCTTTCAACAAGTGATAATAATCTTATAGTGCTGCTATCAGGCCTGCTGAAATAATCTGTCTGGAATATTTTGAATCCCTTAAAGCATTAGATAAACATTACTGTTAACTATCATTATCAGTGTGGTTTAAATCAGAGTTTAGCTTCAATCTTGAGAGAAACCCTATCGGGTGAGAATTTGGAAGTGTAATTTAATATGACATGAACCAGCCAAGACCTACAGCAGGAAACCAAAATGAGCATCGAAATTTAGCATTCTGGCTTTAGGGCTGAGAAAACCATGACCTCTAATCCCCAAGTGGAAATTGGTCATTCCATGACCCAAGATGCTTCAATGGAACCCTCTGAAAATATATTAAACCATCAAATCAGTTCAGACAAAGTAAAATCCTCCACCCCCCCACTTTGTTATTTGGAACACTCCCAATATAGCCCCATCAAAATTCCCAGCACTCCCAATATAGCCCCATCAAAATTCCTTCTACTGATTTTAAAAAGCTGACATAGTTTCAGGAAGGGGGAGAACTCATAATAATGAGACATCATCTAAGTGAATTCATAGCTCACAGTTACACGACTTTTTAGGGAAGAGGTGTTGCATCAAATGCAATTGAAGACCGGATTCTAAATAATTTGGATAGTTCTTCAAGAGTCTCTCCATTTAACTTGGCAGGTTGTGAGGCTATTCCTGCTGAATGTCTCAAAGGTGCTTTTTCAAAAGACAACTGGACTATTTTTTCCTTGAGGCACCTTTGAGGCAACTATGACCTGAATGATGGAGAATCTCCATAGACATTCCTGCTGAACCTTTTCCTTTTCAGGAAAAGCTCTTGCTATATTACAACCATTGTGTTTGAAGTCAGCTTTCTTCTAGAACGGTGAACCTGTTCTCCTCAGAGCCATTGCCTATCATACCAGTCCTTATTGGCAGAAAGAGATTCTGGAGTCTCTCTCTTTCTCCATCTCTTCTTCCCAAATTGATTTGAATGTAATGAACACTGCCAAGCTCTGCAAAGGATGATACATCAAGGAAGGAGACTAGGGTCTTTGCTTGGGTGAAAGCCCCCCCTCCCCCTTTTTTATAAAAGGGTCTAAGAACATTGGTCATGTTTGTCCATAGAGGCAACTGTGTGAAGTTCTGTGGGATAAAAGGCTTGATCAGCAAACTGATGGATGCACATGAGCCACTTTTACAGGGGCAAGATTAAGAAATACATGGAAGGCAACTCACATGTAAATAGCATTGTGCAATTATGATGTCTGTGGAGTTTTTGAGGCATATAGGTGCACCAAGAAGGTTAAGACGGATTGTAGCCTGTGGGTGCCAATTGTCATACACCACAATCTATATATGGGTTCATGAGAAAATGAAATTGGGCATAAATAAAACCATCCCAAGGAATAACAGCCAAATAAAATTGGTTCCCCCTCTCCTTAATGTGTACTTTTCTGGTTGGGAGTGGAAAATATCAAGTGAAGGCTGATGGTGTATTGGCAGCCATCACAGTTATTGTTTAATATGACTTTGAGCCTGCATGTAGTGCAAGTAGAATGCTCCATAAAATTATTTTTGAAGAGTGGTCAAATTGGGAGAATCAAGGGTTGGATTCTGCCAGTTTCCACCTATTTGCTAGAACTGGTTGTTTACATTCTAAGCAGTTTGGAGAACCGGTTGTTAGAAGAAATTACTGACCTAATCCTGTAAGGAAGGCAGGAAGGAAACATTCTGGTGTTGCTTACAGAAACTGCCTCTCTGTTAACCCTTATTATGTTCTTGACAGGACTAAACTTCCTGTCTCAGGAACTTTTCTGGAGTTTTTTTCCCCTCCTTTGCTGGTACTTTGCTTGTGTGGAGTGACCATTCAAAGTTACAGTGGCACTGAAAAAAGTGACTTATGACCATTTTTCACATTTACAATTGTTGCAGCATCCCCACAGTCATGAGTGGCCAGGCGAGGAGATGTGTGCCTCGATGTGAGTGATATTGAATTGACCATGCCCAGCCAATAACATGACCACCAAGCCATGTCCACCCAGTCACATGACCACCAAGCCACGCCTACCAATTTAGCTACGCCCACAGATCCGGTTGTTAAAAAATTTGAATCCCACCCCTGGGGAGAATTAATTCTCACACAATCAGTGAGAAACAATAGGACAGCAAATCTGACCATTGCAAAGACCAAGAAGAGATTGAAACAAGCCAGCCTGCCCAAAAGAAACCACCAGGCAATCCATTGCATGAGGCAGGAAAGAAAGAAACACGAGAGGTCCGAACACTCTTTTCAGTATATGGACTTGTTCTTGATTCCCAACTGTTGCTATGGTTCCTTAGTTGTGGCTTCTTAACTTTCCTCAATGAAACTTTGGTTATCCAAACTCTTGGTTTCCTGGCAGGCTACCCAAGTGGTTCCAGTCCAGTTCATTGGATGAAACCTGCCACAAATTAGGCACATCCCTGTGATATTTTTAGTTACAATCTCTCATGTATAATGTGCTGCAATTAAAGGCAAACAATTCTTGTGCTGGCAAAGGTGTCAGTTTAAAACCAGATCACACAATTGTGTTTTTTTTAAAAAGCAGATTAAAAATTATCAGAGAAGCATCCAGTCAAGATAAAGACTTCAGCTGAAGTTGGTGTCCATGTGTGTGTCTGTGTGTACACCCTTTTTTGTCCAGTTCAGCCTTCCTCAATTTGGGCTTCCTCTAGAATTCCCCAGCTAACACAACCAATGGTTTCTCTTTCAGCTTAAATGAGACTTGGAGAAGAGAGCATCGACTCTGATATAACCAAAAGATTAAACTACACAACTAGGTGCCATGATGTAGAACTTAACCTATTATTTTAAGAGAAATATACTTAATGCCATTTGTACTGTTAGTCCTTTTCCCCACACAGATTTATAGCCGAGCTCAGAAATGCCAATTTTATACCTGCATGCTATGAACTCTCATTTTAATTTTGCTACAATCAAAATGGGTTCTTCAAAAGCTTCCACTGTGTCATTGTTTCCTCTCCCCAAATGCTTAGAAGGCCACCCATTCCTGTTTTCTTCCCTTGAAAGGCTTAGGAGGAGATGGAGTAACTCCTGCGCTGTCCTTCCATGCCCCAAGTTGCTCCTGGTCCAGCAGCAAGAGAGATCCCTTCACTCCTACTCCATATAAAACAAAGGATAGGGAGAAGCAGCTTGTCTGGCATTTTCATATTAACTCCTTTGATACAGAAGAGGAAAGAGAAACTGACAAAGGCTTTGTCAATTCCACTCTTCTTCCTTTTGTGTGGATTTCTGAGGGGGAGTTGCCTAGCTAGGCTCAAGCTCAGGAGCCAGAATGAGTAATATCTTCCACCAGTGGGCAGTGGAGCCACTGCTTCATAAAGCAAAAATGGAATAACAGCAGCAATTTTAATTACACCGCACTCAGCCAGAAATAAATCAGGACAGTTCTCAGGCACTGTTGATGTCATGGGAACATAGAGCTCCGGAGCCATTCCCAAATGGGCTCAGGCTCCTCAGGGGAAGTGTCCAAAGATGCAACTGTTTGGGGTTTTTTATCCACAGCATTAAAAAATAGGGAATTTTTCTCTGCTGACTATCAATTGAAATGGACGGGGCCACAATGATCATGTTTTATATCCAAAAATATATCAGCTATGAAATTCAGGGATAACGGGAGCTGAAGTTGAAGCTACTTAGAGAGAAAGTTGTTTGGGAATTTTTTTTTCTTTATTCATTCAACATATTTAAAAAATGTTCATATTTGCCCCCTTGCCAATATTTCTTGACAATACTTCTCTCAATCCACTCTAAAATGTTCTTCCTCTCCTGTTGTCTGAGTTGTTAATCGTCACCCACAATGTAACCAGTTTAGGACAAACACAGTATTTAAGGAAAAGGGAGAAAGAGAGAAATCTAAATAATCAACCTTGACTTAAGTTGAAGCGTTAAGCATTTCTTCTTTTGTGAATATAACTACATTCTTTGGTAAGGAAATATCTTACTGTTTAACTTGCAGGGCAGTTTATGACTACATTTCACTTTAAAAAAATCACACTTAACCTTTCAATGCCAGGGTACCATCCCAATTTGCATTGCCCCAAACAGTTAATCAGGAAAAAATACTGCCTTCTGGTCTTATGCTTGATTCAGGCTAAGTTAGAAAAATGTATAGCTTGCAAAAGCTATGTATAAATCGTCATTATACTATATGACAGCACTTACATTATGTGCTGCATAAACACCATGCATTTTTGCCTCTGTCAGATTAGAAAAACTAGCAGGGCTGTGAAATTCCTGGCAGACAACAACACATAGCTTGTAAACTGTGGATTGACTTGATGACTCATACACTGTGTAGTTTAAGAACCTTTGAAGATTTGCACTGACACATACCCCTAAAAACTCAAGTCAGTCAACACATTGGTTTAGAACACTGCTGATTTCAACGGGCTTTCAATCAATGACTCCAATGTGGTGTACTTTTCTTGCCACTTATTCTTCTTAAGGTAGCTCTAATTTCCACACTTGGGTATTTATCTTCATAACTGGAGATTATTCAGGGTTTGCATTATAGAATATTAATATCTTAACATTAAAAGCTGATTCATCTAGGGTGGTTGTGGTGAGGAGTAATGGTGACAACCAAGTACTGTTTTCCCAACAATATTGATGAATCTTGAGAAAACAGAATGACAGTCTACTGTACCATTTCAGAAAAACTAAAGAGCAAGCATTTTCTCAGGCATAACTTGACCACATTTCATAAGGCTATTTCACCACATCAAATACATTCCGTCAGTCTTCAAGGTCAGAAATGGCAGTGAATCAACATGAGATGGAATCCTATATTATTCAAGTCAAATAAACTTCTGCCACACCACATCCATGAAACTAAAGAGATGTTATAGATTAAACAGAGTGGGGGAAAGTCCATCAGAAATTAAATGAATGCATTTATTGACTGAATCTTCCTTCCTTCCTTCCTTCCTTCCTTCCTTCCTTCCTTCCCAGAATTTTCTAGCTATCCGGAATTATTCTTACAAATAATGCTTGCAAAAAATGCTTTTTTTTTCTACAATCAACAAATAATTTTAGTTATCACAACAAAAGCTTCTCGGGTTTCTTACCATTTCTATCTTTTTATTATCTTGTAAAACCAATTACAAAAGGAATGATGGAACAGCTACACAGGTCTTCACATATTTTTTTTATTGTAGAGGTGTATAACTAGAAATCATGGGGTCATATTTGTATTCCAAAGAATTCTAAAAGTTATTACTAGATTATAAAGTTTAATATAAAACGGGAAACATGGTACTTTATTTGAATTTAGGTTTAAATACAAGTGAAATAAAATGAAATTGCTTCATGTTTTTTTCCTGGCTCCAACTAACTATTTTTTGGAGCATGTCAGCACCTGCCAGGTCATTTGGGAGCCATGTGCAGCTCTTGTTCAGAAAAAGCTGTGTACCCTACTTTAGTTAATCTAAATTCTACAACCTGATTTTCCTTATTTCCGAATGGCAGCAGAGGGCTCAATTAATGAAGGCATTCCAATTCTCTGTGAAACAATATTTGATCAAAAAAAGTAGGAGAGCAAGAGAGAGAACCAATATCTCACTCGATAAGAATTCAGAGATATAAACATAGAATCTAGGAAACATGCTAAAATTCAACCACTGTGAAAGATAAAGGGTATTAATACATGTCCAGGGATATTTTTTTAAAAAAGTTATTCAGCTGAAGACCTTAAATACTTACCACCCCACAGAAGGTGTTATCTGTCCAACCCCACTGGGAGGGAGGGAATAAAAACCAGAAATATCTGATGTTTGAGAAGGGCGGTGTACACCTATCAGAAAATGAAAACATGAGGAAATTTAGGTTAGCTTTATTTCTAGTTTTATAAAAAAAATGGAATCAAAAGATTCATTAATAACATCCAAAAGTCAGTTAATTCATCTACTTACCCTCAACTTGCTCTTCCTACTATTTATTACTAAGATGAATATTCTTGGCTTTTTTTTATTTACAACGTTCTTTTCAAAGCATGCAGACATAGAGGCATGAGGCATAGAGGAAGTGAGTGAGACAAAAGTATCCAGAGCAAATGTCTATGGAAATTCACAATCATCCAGGTCATGGTTGTCCCAAAGGTGCATTTTTCTAAAAAGCAATTGGACTTCAGTTCTGAAGAATCTTCTTGGATGAGAAGTGAAAGGTTTTCAAAGAAAAAAACCCGAGAAAGTCCCACTGCATTTTGGAAAAAGGCACCTTTGGGATATCCAGAATAAGGTGAAGAGAGAACGAATAGAACATAGTCAAGGTAGAACTAGGAAAGGAAGCAGTGTGGGAGATGAGTGGGAACTTCAATTTATCTAGAGAAGATAAACTTGGTGTTATGCATAGTTGGAGAGAAGATCTAAATTTAGTGGTAGACAGGGAGAAACTTGTATTGTGAAGGATAACAATATGAAACTGACTTCCTTTTTGCCCTAAATTATATTGCTGAAATGAAGAAAGCTTGCAAGAAACCTGCTTGGATTCTTGTGGGAAAAGATGATGAGCTTTACTTGGCGCCAGTACTCAACAAATTAACTTTGACTCAGAGTTTTTAAATTCCACTTATTTGTCTATCAATTCATGCTTTAATTCATTTATGCATTAATTAAATAAAAAAGTATTCCTATTTCTTAGCTTAATATGTGCTGTATAGAGATGCAGTACTGAGAAGGCATACTTCATTGGGTTGTTGTGAAATACAGAGAACATATTATGAAGTGTTTTAGCATGATATGTGTTCTGCTTCAGATGACCAGTTCTTCAAAGAAACATTCAAGTGTGATATTGGGAGATTTCAATTATCCTGACATCTGCTGCAAATCTACAAAGATTAGAAGTCCAAATAAGGTCCCCCACTCTTTCTTGCTGGATTTACTTCTCAGAAAGTGAAGGAAAGAACAAGAACAATTTGGGTTTGCTATCCTAGATTGAACCCTTATCAACAGAGATGGATTGGCTGAAGGAATGAAAGTGGTGATTATTTGAAGAGAATTGAATCATCATCATGATGTCCAAAAGAGAAGGTCTGAAGAGATAAGTATACTTGAGTTCAGAAAGGTGGATATTGGTTACTCCAAGGGAAGAGAGGTCAGAACCAATAGCCTGAAATCTTGACAGAGAAGTGTCAAGGAAGGAGGGAAAATCCCACAAAATAAGCTACTGAAAACCTAATTATATTCTTATCACAATAAAAAATGGGAGAAATTTAGGCCAGGGCTCTCTAAAATACTGCAGAGGAAAAGGAACATCTAGAGGAAACAAAAGAGAGACCTATAACTAAAGAAAAAGAAATCAAGGTTGACTTCATAAAGTTTAGGAATTGTGTCAGGAAGAGAAAACTCAAAATAAGCTGCGGCTTGAGAGACAAACCAGCCAAAAAAGTATTTGGGTATGTTTGAAATAAAGCAAAGCTAAAGAGATGTGAATTGACTAAGAGGAAAAATGGAGAGCTGATAAGTAAACCTTCCTACTTCTATTTTCTCAGAAACAAAATACAGTCCTGGTTGGTCATCATTATATCTCTTGGGCATGGAGGGACTTGCAGCTTAGGACAGAAAAGAAGAGGATCACATCAGATTCTCTGTTGATCCAAGGTGTTCTCTGGATGGGCAGACACTACCTGCAAAAGTGCAGGTTTGTGTTTGGGGGATTTTTCTTGACCTACAGGTTCTTCTAAAAGAGTAGATGGAGAACATGGCTACTGGGACCTTTGCCTGTCTGTGACAGGTACACCAAGTTTGACCCTTACTGGTGCCAGAGAATCTGGCAATTATAATTCATGTCTGCATCCTTGGCTAGATTACTGTATTACATTTTCATAGGGTTGCCCTTAAAGGTTATACATAAAGTGCAATTGGCTCAGAATGCAGTGACCGGTGTATTTCATGGCCTCTGATATTGGGAGCATATACTGTAAAACTGATTTTGTGAGCCCCTTACAGGTTGCCAAAGATTTTGAGGTATAATTTGAGACAAAGAGTCATGCTGAGCTCATGTAACTAGCTATGCTCCTCCTTACTTCAGTAAGAGTAGCTAGCAGAAGAGCTTTGCATTGTCTGAAGTTTGTTTGTTTTTATTTTAATAAATGGTCTTTTAGGAACACTCACAAAGATTTTTAAAATCCCTGGTTGAGTTTCTCAATATGTCAAGTAATAAGTTGCTTTGTGTTTTATTCCCTAAAGAGCCAAGCAAGATTTGAACTATTTCACTCCCTACTTCCTGTCAGATTTGGTTATTTGCCCTTTGTGGAGCATCTAGTAACTTATGAATTAGTAACTGTCTTTTTCCCTCTTCTCTTTATGAAAAGTAGGTGAGCATTTCCAAGAGGTTAGATATGCTAAAAATATTTTCAATGTGTGGAGAAGACAATGAAACATCTTGGGAGACCAACTCAATATCTGAAAAATCTGCATTGTTAAAAACAATGTCCAAACAATACTCAAAGGGGCTTTACATAAAGTCATTTTTGAGTTTCATACCCACTTTTCCATAGTCCCTATGTTCGGTAGCCTGCTTAACCATATTCAATATTCAGGTTTGTTGTGATTTTAGAGCTTAGGGGGAAAATGAACAGGTAATTTCTAATTATTTCAGTGGAAGTGGGGAAGAAAGACTGTTCCAAAGAAACATACTGAGAAATACTATGGGTGGAGTATTTTTATGCCTTACAAGGTGTATTCATTCAGAAATGTTGCAATGAGATTGAATGTAAATGTCTATGAAAGCCAAAAACAATATAGGATTGTACAATCTGAATGCAGGTTGACAGTATGCTCTCTGTAACATATGCCTGTTAGTGAAATGAAGCCAAAGTAGGGCAGAATGAGAAGAGAGAAAAAACACAAGACAATGTTGTTATATTAAATTCTAGGCTAGTGCTAGACTTTTCTTATGCACTGGAGACAAATTTCTTGTGTGTCTAATCACACTTGGCCTATAAATAATATTCTATTCTATTCTATTCTATTCTATTCTATTCTATTCTATTCTATTCTATTCTATTCTATTCTATTCTATTCTATTCTATTCTATTCTATTCTATTCTATTCTACTCTACTCTACTCTACTCTACTCTACTCTATTCTATTGTTACTCTACTCTCTCTACTCTACTCTATTTTACTCTATGCTCTAAAACATAATATTGCATTGTGGGTATGGATTGCGTCTAGAGCATATGAGATAAAATGCACATGGAAGACCCAAAGGGCAATATATAAACTCTAGTGGGCAATCAGGTTGGGAGAAAGACACTATGCAAAAGAAAGAAAGAAAAAGATCACTTTTCTCATATACTTTCCTTCTGCTAGGATGGAAAATACCTTCTCTGACAGGATCGGAGTTATTGTTTCCTTCTATATGAAAAGATAATCTTAACAGGAAGAGGCATTTACTATATAATCCTTTGTGAGCACGCCAAGTTAGAACAAATCAATGCAGACCTTGCCAGGTATTCTCTGTCTTTGTATTAGTTCTGTGAGTAGATATGTAAGCAATTCAATGTTAAGATTGGTAGGTAAGTAGATGATGAAGCTAAACTGCAAGTGAAAGTGCCTTGGCCTACAAACCTGAGTTTTGGATAAATTATGAATTATAAATGAAAGAAGATTTCTATTCATATTCTAGTTCTCACCACCATTTCATCTCAAACAAAGACTTTTATAGACAAAGTGAGGGTCATGCATTTATTCTTGCGTGCATCTTAGCTTTCTTGCCTATATATAAAAATGCATCCCTTAGTTCATTTTATTAAGAAAAAATCATCCATGTAGTTTAAAAAAGCAGTCCCAAAAGTATATGCAAAAACATATACTGTATACCCTCATTAATCCTTATTTTGATCAGTCAGTTATTCAACTTTTGTTTTGTCTTGTGACAGCAGAGTTGGTTACAAGAAACAGAGTAATCAAACATCTCAGTTGTTCATTTCATATTTCAATTTTGATATTTTTGTATCGTGGTCTCATTTAGTTTGATATTCTTGTTAGTGCAGAAATATCATGATTATATGCCTTAATTTATGGATTAATGCTATCATTCAATATAAATGAAGCCATTATTAAAATCAGAAAATTAATTTATAATGAAATTTTAAAGACTTATTCCTTGATAGTAATTAGTCCACCAGAGGAAGATGTCACAAGGAACAGAGTTGTGGTCTAGTAGTTCTCATACATTATAACAAGCTTTGAAGAAGCTCCATAGAACTACTACTGAATTAAGTTGCTTAATTGTGGTGTCATCAAATCTACAATTTACAGCTTAAATCTAGTTATTCAGAGAAGCAATTCTCATTCTCTAAATGAAAAGCAAGAGACTCGTGACTGAGATCTTGAATGTTTTTATTATTTTCATGATGATGATGATGATGATACTCCTGAAGATCATTAGATCATTTTTGGATCTAAACAGTTCAGCCCCAATGTACCAAATTTCTTTTTCCATTATACCCTATACAAGCTAGTGTGAAGATATGCTTGGAGTTCAGTCAGGAAATGGAAAGTAGTGAAAAGTTAGAATATTTTTACAAAAACATCACTCTTTCTTGATCTAGAAACTGGGTTTCCAATCAATGGAAATAGAGATAGTTACAACAGTCCATTTAGTGACTGTTTAAAGTTACGATGGTACTGAAACGAAGTGTCTTAGGACATTTTCACACTTATGACCATTGTAGCATCCCCATGGTCACATGATCGAAATTCAGATACTTGGCAACTAACTCATAGTTATGATGGTTGCAGTGTCTTGGGGTCCTGTGATCACCTTTTGTGACCCTCTGATGAGCAAACATCAACGGGGAAGCCAGATTCATTTAACAATCTGTCTTACTAATTTAACAACTGCAGCAATTCACTTAACAACTGTTGCAAGAAAGATCATAAAATGGGGCAAAACTCACTTAACAAAAGTTTTGCTTGGCAACAGATTTGTTGGGCTCAACTGTGGTTTTAAGTTGAGGACTACCTGTATATGTTGGGAATGACCAGGGGAGACATGATAGCAGTGTTCCAATATTTGAGAGGCTGCCACAGAGAGGAAGGGTCAAGCTATTTTCTAAAGCACCCAAAGGCCAGACAAGGAATAACGGATGGAAACTGAACAAGGAGAGATTTAACCTGGAAATAAGGAAAAACTTTCTGACAGTGAGAACAATCAACCAATAGAACAGCTTGCCCTCAGAAGTTGTGGGAGTGCTATTACTTGAGACTTTCAAGAAGAGATTGGACTCCCACCTGTTAGAATTGGTGTAGGGTCTCCTGCTTGGATTAGATGACCTACAAAGTCCCTTCCAACTCTGATTATCTGTTATCTGAATGTCCCAACAACAAACGTTCTGTATACCTTTAGGGTTTGTGACAATGCAATAAATGTGGGTTGAGCTATTTCTAGAGGCCAAATACACTCTTCAGAAAGACTCATGGTTAACCAAGATACTCCCAGTGACTTGCAATCTGCTTGTCCATCCTTAAGTATTAAAGCACAGTGCTTCTTTGGTTAAAATACTTTGTTTTATATATCTCAAAGGTTTAGTATCAGATCAGAGGAACTCTGAAAGGAAAAATATGGCCTCCGCCCCCCCCGCCCCAAAGATTACATACTTATTCCTTTTCTCTGTCCAGAGTGAATATGTTTGTTGGTACAAAGCATGCAGTTCAACTTCCAAGACACATGAAGGTGGTATGTAAAAATGGGCAGAGGCCCTATGAAGCACAGAATTGGAAACTAAATGTCTGTGGTAGGCACCCCAAACTTCATGACTATGGCTAAATGCCCCACAGTACACACTTTTTAAAGCACATCTTCCCCCCCCACCCGCCCCAAGATTAGCATCACAGAAGAGGTGAAGAATTACAGTAGTTACCTTGTTTCTGGTTGATGTCAGCTGGCAGGTGTGGTGAATGGGAGCCATGGCTGAAATGTTCATTGCTATATGGGATGAGTGGGGTGAGTGGATGAACCCCATGAGATGGCTGTACTACGGGAACCTTGTTAGACTGAAAAACAGAAGTCAGAAGAAAGAGGATTTAGAAATGCCACCTTTTGAGCTCTGCAAATTGGGGATGTGGGGGGAGAAGAACATCTCAGAAGATGTTCAGAAGCATCCTAAAATTCCTCTCTTCATCCCTACCTTAGTTATCATCACTGACAATTCAAATTGCTTAGTAGATAACACGAAGCTTTGGAGATGAATATGCAAACACTAACACTTCAACAGAGGTATGGTAAGGAACAATTAGTCCAGTCTGACTATGTCTTTATTAGTGAGATAGCTGAAATGAAAATGAATTAGAACAGGTTTGTCAAATGTAAAATTTACTTTAGTAATTGCCATGCTTACTAATTAGCTGGCTGAATAGAGCTCTTGTTTTGTGTGAACTGCTTGCCAGCATCCCTCAAGATGATTTTTGGGGGGCAATCACATGGTCTTCACATGTAAAGTGCTTACCTCCAACATCCTGCCAAAATTAGCATATCAGTTTATTTTGTATATATTTGTTAATCAATTTATTTGTTATTACTTATACCAATGGGAATAAAGAAGCTTGTCTGCTTTATTGAATACTGAGCACTTCATCAAATGTTGAAACTTTTAGAAGCTTTGCACAGGTTGGGATGGCTTTTCAAACTAATACCTTTTAGAGCTGGAGAATGGGTGTTCCTCTACCTGTTGCTGAATTACAGTCTTCAGCATCTCTGAACATTAACATTCTGGGAATTATTGTTCGGCAGTGATATTTCCGCAATGCCCGAAGAACTATGCTTTAAAAGATTGTGACTATGAGAATAAAACCATTACGTGGAACTGGTGCTCCTCTATACTGTACAGTGCTGATACCTAGGAGCCTGGCCATATACTGTGTATGTACTCACAAGATTTCTAAACCCTGAAGTAGATCAGGGCAGGCCTGGAAAAAAGCAGTTTCAAAGTACTGCTGAAAAGCACCATGAACAAGTGTGAATCTGCATGCTTGCACAAATACATTCTTTGTGGGTCACATGTGTTATTCAATGTTTTGCAAGTCCAAATTAGTGTGTGAGGAACAGCACAGAGCACCTGAGCTCGATGCATTGAGTTCTGTGGAGATATTTTTCAACTGCGGGATAAGACTAATATGTCAAGTTATTCTATAACAGTGGACTATCTTTTAAATGACTGATAATGCAACATAGTGATCGTTTTGTACTGCACGGGTTATGCAGATTATTTAGGCTTGAAGAAAATGCACCAGTTCAGTTCTGCCTTATCATGTTAAAGGAGGACAAAGAAATATATGCCTACATTTACCAGACTATTATGCTGCAGGGTTTTTTTTTTCAGTTGAAAAGAAAGAATTAGGTGAAAATATTAGGTTGAAAACTATTAACAACTTCCAGCTGCAGCAAATTCAGAGGAACTTGTTTTCAAATGAAAAATAGTAGTCATGCTATTAAGAGAATCTCCCTGCCTGCCTCAAGCATTCTTACCATTTCATACTTGCCCAGTTTCGCCCGTGGTTGCCTTTATAATGACACTGACAGTACCACACTGGAAAAATTGAGGTTTGTCATTCTGAAAAGCCCTCGGAAAAATACATGGTAGGGAACAATGGGACTATCAAATACAGGATGTTCACTGATTATTGAAAATGGAGTCTTTTAAACTGCCACATTCCTTACATGAGTCCAACAGAGCAAAGTACTATCAAACATGAGTAAACAAGGAAACCATCACATCTATGTTTGATTCTGTCACACCTGGCATTTTATACATAGACACCG
Source organism: Pseudonaja textilis (assembly GCF_049901715.1). Taxonomy (NCBI): domain Eukaryota; kingdom Metazoa; phylum Chordata; class Lepidosauria; order Squamata; family Elapidae; genus Pseudonaja; species Pseudonaja textilis. Next base: position 78,770,246 of record NC_141991.1, read on the forward strand.
AATATATTCACGGCAATTAATATACTAGAGAGGGGGTGGAGAAATGCTGAATATAATGAACTCAGATTGTACAAGCAGAGGGAAAAAATAGGCATGACGACAAAGTTCCAATTCTCAAATTAAGTTGCGTGGAGACCAGAGGACAAGAATATGTTTGATCACTTAAGGTAAATCACTATTGTATAATCAAAAATTAATGCCATCGGAACAAGGGTCCACAAATAAAAACATGAAGCAAATGACCCACATTAAAATATATAGCTATTAGTTAGTTCCATATACACAGGAACTAAGTGATTTGCAAATTTATATGTGCAGCAGATAATTAAAATAAGTCAGCCAAGCCACATACTATTAGGTTAAAAATAATAAAGAACTGTATATAGGAAACATAAATTTTTTTCACATATGGAGAATACTGAAAGATAACTTGCGCAGTTATTCTTTAATTCATTATTAAATTAACCCTGATGTCCATAATATATGAAAATATATGAAAACCATAGCAAAAATTGTCAAAGCAAATTAAAAAGGATATGCACAGCTCTGCACATAACTAAGAAATGGAATGGGACAATTCACCGCAGCCAACTCACCATGGACAACTTGCCATGGCCAATTCACCGTGGCCAACTTGACATGAGACAACTTGACATGACCAACTTGACAAGGGACAATTCACTGGGGGACAATTCAACAATTCAGTTTAATTATTTCAATGTTTGCCATTCATATTTCATTTTGTCCCTCCTTTCTTTAATGATTCTCTTCCATTATTTCTTTGAATTAGTGTAACTCGTGTCCTACAGCAGTGAGGTGAGTTGGCCATTGTGAATTGGCTGTAGCAAGTTGGCTGTGGCAAGTTTGTCATAGACCCACCTAGAAAAGGGTATGGAACAGACTTCTACACACTTGTACACTTGCACTGCAGGGAAGGTCAAGAACTCATCCCACCCCATGTGAGGATGATCTGTTATCAATTGCTTGTCATCTTAGTGTCAACACTGACACCAGGACATATTACTATTTTGTTGATGAGTATGATGTCAATAATACTATTGTAGATTCATTGTATGTGTTGTAAATAGTTCAATGTATTATGGTAAATTCAATTACTATAAATCCTGTGGAAGTATGATCTGAAACATTACATAACATCCTTCATATTTTCATTGGACATTATATTTTCATGCGATTTTCATAGGAAAAAAAATGAGTAAAATACAAGATAAACAAGATAAAATAGAAGATGAAATTGAAACAGAATAAAGAAAACAAACCCTTCCTAATACCATAACCCTGAGACCTAGTTTGGTGCAATGGTTAAAGGCACTGAGTTAGAACCAGGAGACTGGATTTGATACTCAGACAATGTGGAGGCACTGTGCTTTCCAACTAGTACTACAGAGGGTAAAGTGTTGAAATGAGCCAAAAGAAAGGCTCTACAGTGTGCTGAGTAAGCAAGACTGAGTAACTAGTTTGAGTATTGATAGCCACCACTGAAAGTTAGCTTATAGCACCCATGTAATATCAAAGACTCTTTGATCCATTTTGGCTTTAGCTCTCTCTATTCCGAGGTGCAGTAGAATAAATAGGATATAGCTCAGGTGAGATTTTAATTTTCCACCTTGTTGAAAGTTCATCAAGAGTACCAGTGAGTCGTAGGAACACAGTAGCTGAAGTCAATAAGAAAATGGCCAAGGAGAACTCTTTCTGATGCCAGTGGAACCATACTGGTTTCTATGCAGATTAAAGCATTTTAAATGTAGCAGGAGAAGCAAAAAAAAAAAAAATGCTCGCAGAGACCTAGATTGGGCAATGTCTAAGGACTTGGAATTATTGTAGGCACATATCTATGCACCACACAAATTTCAGATGCAGTTTTAGTTTTAAAAGCTTGATGGGAACAGGTAACTGCCCTTTAGAAGAAAAAAAACAAATGAAAAAGCATCAGTCCTAGGATTGCCTTAATGTTAATGCTAACTTTGGCACAACTGGTTAATTTATTTCTGCCCAATTAAAAAGATTTGAAAAAACAAAACAAAGTTAAAACTAGAACTTGCTTAATTTTAGTTTTTCCAGTTTGCAATTGAATTTAATGATCTTTGCTGCAATTATTCTCTCCTCTTATTAATATAAATATATAACATTTTGTTCCTAGATATTGATTGCAAAGTTTTCTCCCTGCAAAAATTCCACTAAAGGCTATAGGACCTCTACTGAGGCCCCCCTGTGTCAGCAAAATGATTAACGCTTTTGTAGATCCAAGGAGCTGTAAGGCTCAGTTTCAGCCTCAAACCACAAGACTTTACAGGTTTTTTTTTAATATTTAATATGACAACCAGGCTCCTGTCTTTGTTTTTTTTTAAACTAATTAAATTCCCATATTAAGTCTACAAAATTACTGACTGTTGCCCTAATATAAAGCTGCTGCCAGCTTTACAATGCCTAGAGGTCTGAGGTCTTACCTTCCCTCAAATTAACAATGGAAGGCGGTCTTATGTTTCATCCAGAGGCAAGACGCCAAGTAGAGATGGTTAGGCCAACTAAATTCAATGAGATTTAAATAGCGAAATATTTAGTGCTGCAGCCTGGAGAATAAATTGTGAAGCACAGAAAGACAGGGATAACTTTATTAAGACAAGAAATTTCCTACTTCAGTTTAAATCTGGTTGTATCATAAAAAACCCTTGATCAGAGCTGCTTTATGAAATGTAATTGGGATTTAAATCCCACTTCCTATAAATTAATATACAAGTTTGGACCAGTTAAAGAGGTTTTATTTGACTATTCCTGCATCTGATAAATGAAGAATTTGCTGCCTCTTCTCCTTACAGACAATTGTCATATTTGATGCTTTGAGATACCTTTCCTGAATATGGAAAAGTATACACTCAGTAAAAAAGTATAAATCAAGCTTGTTTCCCAACATTGGTCTTTCCAGATGTAATGGACTCCTTCTCATTCAACATGGCCCTGTTAACTGTAGTATGTGCCAAGGAATCCTTGGCATCCTAAAGACTAGCATATTTATTATGATATAAGGATAATACATTTGTCAGTAAAGAGCTATAAGGCTCTATTCTAACACATACTGTATATCCTGGAAATTGTTGCAATATGTTCTTCTGAGCTAATCTGGGTACAAATCTATTATTTCATTACTTATACAGACTTCTCTATTAAGACTTTGAGAACGTTCATTTTCAATGTTTATTTAAATATAATACATCAAGACAAGCAGGTTCTATTTCTTAACTTATACATATTAGAGAATGGCTCAGCAGTCTAGCATTCCTAACTATTTATCTAGATCACTGTTTTTCAAACTTGGCAACTTTAAGATGTATGGACTTTAACTCCCAAAATTCCCCAGCAGTGAAGTCCATACATTTTAAAGTTGCCAAATTTGAGAAACAGTAATTTAGATAATTCACAAAACCTGAATAATAGTGATAAAAATTGTTATCACATATCCAAAATATTGAAGATGGTATTAAGAACAGATGGGAGAAAACATTTTTGGGGGGGGGTTAACATTTGAGAACCGTAGAAATCAATTTAACAGAAAAGCATGAAACCAATTCATATACAGTTTTGCTAAATTGATCATTTACAAAATGTTTGTGCCTATGGCATTTATATCATCTAAATTACAAATGAAATATGACTTGAAATAAGTCAATTTCTGGGGTGGGCTCAGAATGTTGAATACAAAATAATGTAAACATTAAATTAAAGGGAGATTTGTTGCCCTCAATTCCATTTAGGCTCAATGTTAAAAAAAAAAAAGTAAAATCATGGATTTACACTCCTGTGCATCATGGTATTCACAGTGAATCTTCACCAGTTAGCAGGTAGTTGCTGCTTGATCAGTCTCAGGGCTTTTTTGTTGTTGTTGTTAAAAAAAAGAGAGAGAATCACACCAGAATAATTTTCAATTTTGAAACTTATCTCAGCTGCATATCAAGGTAAAAGACAAAGATTTATTTGGGAAGAAATCAACAGCTATATAAGTTTTGAAAAACTATTTTAAGTCCTTTTACTATAAAGTCACGTTACTGAAAATTACCCCACTGTTTTGAAAGCCTGTGTATATTTAGTTCACACAAACATAGTCTTCCTTTTTAAAATTTAAGAGGCACACACACACACAAATTCACATTCTTTCTTCTTACCATCCTTGCTTCAAAATGTTAACTGAATTCTCCTTTGCTTGGCAGATTCAGCTGTTCCTTGAATTACAAGGACAGTTTTCCTGTGGGTTTCTCTGAGATTTAGAGGTGGCACTAAGTGCTTTCAACTAGCTTATAGGAGGTGAGCAGCTAGCTTAACAGCTTGGCTGGGTCCCAAAGCTCTTGTGGACACACACCTGCAATCTTATTTCTGTTATTTACCAGGCACACATTTTAAAGAGATAAGCAGGTACTGCTACCGTCAATCAAAAACACATTTCATGCTAACCACACCATTCAAATAACTTAACAGATGCGGGGCATCTGAGTTCTGTGGTGAACCTCCCCGCTTAGCAGGGTCTGCAAAAAGAGAAAGGCGAAAGCTTTCTTGAGCTGGGAAAGACAGCTGCAGTCTTGAGAAAGGCGAGAGAATTGTCACTTGTATTTGGTTTCTCAGAAAATTTCAGTTTTTCTTAAAGGCATAAATGCAATTGATATGCTGGGGAGGGAAGCAGAAGGACAGTGGGAAAAACGATTTCATCTGAAAAAGTTTAATTAGAGAGGAACTATTACTGGTGGCTTGTTTTCTTCCCTGTATACCTAGAACAGCAATGATTATAAAGCATCTTGATGATAATACCTTTACCATAGAGAATATTATTGACACTAGTATTCTAACTGTGGGAATACTCTCCTTGCAAGTACAGGTAGTCCTTAACTTATGACCACAATTGAGCCTAAAATTTATGTTGTTGAGACATTTTAAAAGTGAGTTTTGCCCCATTTTATGACTTTTTTGCCACAGTTGTTAAGTGAATCCCTGCAGCTGATAAGTTCATAACCCAGTTGTTAAGTGACTCTGGCTTCCCTATTGATTTTGCTTGTCGGAAGGTTGCAAAAGGGGATCACATGACCTTGGAACACAGCAAAGGTCATAAATATGAGTCAGTTGCCAAGCATCTAAATTCTAATCACATGATCATGGGCAAGCTGCAAACTGTGAAAAGTGCTCTTAGGTCACATTTTCCAATAGCCGTTGTAACTTTGAACTGTTGAAATGAAATGAACTGTTGAAATGAACTGTTGTAAGTCAAGGGCTACCTATGTCAAGTGGATACCCACTTTTTCAGAATCAACAAAACCCGATGCCTAAACCACATTTAACTTTCAAAATAAGCAAAACTATTGTATGTTTAGTAGCAGACAAGGATAAAGCCACTTACAATACCATGACTTCTTACATGAATAAATGAATTAAAACACAAAACGCAAAACACTACAGTACTATTTCTTGCTTGGAATATTACTATTGTTGTTATCCTATGCACTGACAAGTGGTTATCATTTCTGCTAAGTTTGGGCACTTAATTTTTTTTAACTTTAGCTACAATTATTATTATTATTTTTTAAATAAAGTTTTATTTGGGTTTTCACACACAAAATACAAGTAAAACATCTTTTTTGAAAATAGCATGATCCCGGGTTGAATTTTTTTATACAGACACACTCAATTTCATGCTCATTTTTGTGTTCTATTCCATATCTTATACTATTCTACATTTTTCAATTCCAATCATTATATTTATACTTTTGTCTGTTCTGTTTCAATTTCATATTATCTTTTCTCATTAAACAAATTTTCTCCTGTAGTTACTAATTGGAGTATGACCCCTTTATATCTTTTAATTACATCCATTCAACTCTTATTTAAACTTCAATATATACCTTAAGTTTATGACCTTCAATATAATACATAACTTCCAATTGAATTCTGCTTGGTACATTCTTATAATGCATACTATATTATTTTTTAAAAAAAGATTGTAAATATATGTAATTATAAACCCTCAGTCCATTCCAGTTCAGTTCTATCATTAATAATCATTAAAATGTTAATATCTTTAACACTTCTTTTCAATTAAATATCATACTTCCTTAAAAACACATACAATCTCCATAATTAATTTTTCCCTTATTTCTCTTCACATATGTTATATAAATCATTAAATATACCTTTTGTTACATTTATTTATTGACAAGCATTCCACTGAATTACGATAGCTATTTTATCAGACATTTTAATCATACTTGTTTCACATTTTCTAAAATTATTTCCGCTTCTAATATAACCATACTATCTTATGTACCTTTGCATAGTCCCTTTTTCCATTAAGTTTTCACCCATTATCTCTAAATAGACCCCGTGTCTCTATATTTTGCTTCTGTCCTTTATAACTTCTTTTCCTTTCTTTCTTCCCTCTCATCTTCTCCCTCCCCTTTTTACCCCCTTGTCTCTCTAGTTCTAATTCTCTCCTGCATTTCCCTCTTCTGTTGCTTTCTGATTTTATACTTATTTTTCACTCTATTTGGTTTTTTTTCCCAATCTTAAGCTTTCCATTCTCTTCCCCCGCTTCCTTTCCCCCCCCATCTAAGATTACTTGTTCATTAAAGATGGCTTCTTCTTTGTCGCAATCTACTTGTTCTCCAGGCATTTCTTGTTGTTTCTCATAATTCCAAATCTCCATTTCTAAAAACTGAAATACGAAGCCAAAAGAACCTCTCCCTTCTTGTGCATCTTCTTTGTACTTTTTAAGTTCCATTTTCAGTTCTTCTAAAAGTGGAGACATTTTAAACAGTTTTAAACAACCACCCGATTGATTTTAGTCATTCAATACAATAACCAAGAATCCAGAAATCATCAAGTAATCCAGATAGTCCCAAGTTATATCTTCTTCTTTCTTTTTTGACTTTCTCCTCCTGTTGCGATATTTCAGTTAGAATGTATCTTTTGGAAGTCTTGTTGAGATTTTGCTGTAAGTTCTTTTTTAATTCCAGGCAGTCTCCTCCCTTCCAGTTCCACCCTTTTATTCTTTTTCTCTCCTTTCCTATTTTCAAAAGCTTTTAATTATCCAGAAATCTTTATTATCCCTTTGACTTTTTATTTTCAGCATTAAATGCCTATTAATGTCAAAGTGGATTTTTTTTCCCAATTTCTTGCTTAAGTCTCTTAGCTGTCAGTATAGGAAAAGGAGAAAACCAAATCTTTTCCCTTTTGTCTCTCCTTTGCAGCTTAGAAATCTTCTTAGGGAACAATGTTATTGTTTTTTAACAGTTTCAATTCCAGGGTACCTTATTTGTTGCTTTTGCTGTTTGACCTGGTCAACCAAAACTTTCTCTTCTTATCTTCCTCCCGCACATTCTTTTCCAGTCGAATTCTTCTTTGTGGTGGCCATTTCTGACCACCGCTACAACCGCCTTCGGGAAAGGGAGTAATGGCCAGCTTGGGAGGAGAGATGCGGTTCTCCTCAACCCTGCAGGCAGTCTCCTCCCTCTTCACCACCTCTACGGGTTGGCTTAGCCCCAAAACGAGTTGGCTTGGGGCGCTCCAGCGGCGAGCATGGATCGAAGCCTCGCAGAGACGAGGTTTCGGTCTCTCACTGAAGAAGCTCAAACCAGAAGACAAAACCCGCTACTGTACGTATTTGCTGTCAGTTGATAATGGATTTGCTCTTAATTAATTTCCATATGAATTGGGTAATGTATGGATCAGAAGAAAGATTTACTTTAAAAAAATCACTTCCCAGAAGTTATGCTATAGCTGTCAGCTCAGGTTGCAAAACAGAGTAAACATTCTGAAAGAAATCAAGTTTAGGGATGCCTATTTTAAGCTAATTCTCTCTCAAAATATACAAGGAATGAAATGTACATGTATTTTTGTGCTAATTAAAAATAAAATGTAGGGATTACTATGTAACTGTAATGACACAGACTTGTGGGCATACACATGTGAAAATATGAACAGATTTTTTTATGTAGCTGGCTAAGGCAAGACAATGTGGAATTAATTATCTATTTCTTTTAAATTCTCATGAAGAGATGTGCAGCTGATAGTGTATTTGATGTGGTAGCCCATGTCTTCCTGGAACATATGCTTCCAAACATTTCTGTAAATACTTCACATTTTACAGAGTTCACTGCAACAATCACCATGCAACAGATGTACTAACTATTTTAACTTTTCCATTTGAAGACATTCTTCCTGGGCCACAAATTATTATTTACCATCCAGCTTTTAGTATATAGCATGAGATGAATTAGTTTATCTCTGCTTTGATATTTTTTTTTCATTTCAGAATATGATTTATACTCCCATAAGATCCACTGTAAGCAGAAGTTTAGTAGTCAGTAATCCATGAAAGGACCTATATTTTAGATTTTAAAAAGGAGAAAATTGTTTATTGCAGATGCCACTTAGGCTCGATTCCTCCTTCATGAAACTTTGACCTGTATTTACCAGGAAAAGGATAAGGCATTATTTACTATTTGCACAGCTAAGATAGTTTTGCATAATTTTAATTTGTATTGGGGATATTCATTCCTAGTATAGAAACTGAAGAAAAGGTAATTTATATACTCCTAGCCTTTTCCTCCATATACTGTATGATTTCAGGGTTTAAGAGAAAAGCTATGGACAGCTTATTGGATACTTTATTTGCTTTGCCAACTCATCTTTAAAAGCAATTTAAGGAAAGGAAAAAATATCACTAGCAGAACTCTTCCTTAATCTGATCATTTAATGTAAAGGTTAAGTAGCCTCTGTGAAGCTGTAGAACTTAGCGGACAAGCCCTGTTATAATAAAAAAATGAATTATATTATTCAATAAATTGGTATACAATTTTCTTCAAAAAATATGGCTGAATTAACAGACATTGCACAGTTCATTATGGTCACACATTAATCCCTGAGAATATAGGTTAACTCCAGACAGTTGTAACCCTATAGAAAGTAAAATTAAGGAGGAGGTAGTTGCAGTGGTACATTTCAAAATTTTTTTACCACCGATTCGGTGGGCGTGGCTTGGTGGGCACTCTTTGCGCACACATGCCAAACATGCACTTTGTGCAGGTGCAGAGACTTTCCAACTCGCCTCCTGCAATCTTTCACTCTCCCTGTTGCTTCAGCAGCTGACGTGCCACATAAAGCCACATAAAGCAGCGATCTGCTTGCCACATAAAGCAGCTGTGCTTCAAAAGCAGGACATTAAGATTAGTATGGAAGCTCGAGTGGGCCCAACAGAATGTCGGAGAGAAGCGGTTCACTCTCCGCTGCCCATTGCCACTACCGGCTCGGCAGAACCGGGCTGAACCAGTAGAATACCACCACTGCTTGCAATCATTTCCCAACGTCCATTTTTTTTGGTGTTTGGTACGAAGGGACATTCGTACTAAAAGGAAGAGCGTTCATTCTTCTGACTCCACCACTGAAGAATATATTTGTGGGACAGTAGAACTCTTGCATATTTCTACTTATAATAAATAAATACATATATAAATTATATAAATGCAAAACTGGCCATTGTGCTATTTGCCCTTAGGACTCACCCATCTAGGTTTGAAAAGCAAGCAAAGCCTGCTCATTTTTGTAAGAAGATTTCCCCCCAGAACTATATAAGGTAAGTGCTGTTCTCTTTTGCACTACTGCAGGGGAGAGGACTAAATGAATTGGTGCTAAGCTCAAAAAAAGAGGACAACTTTGTTTATCTGCCTAAACCAGCGGTCGCCAACTGGTGGGCTGTAAGAAACTTTTGGTGGGCCGCAGAGAAATCTCACCCCCAGAGCACCCCCCCCCAAAGCAATTAATCCAGGCAGAGCAGAAACACAAGGCTGCACTGCCCACATAGCCTGTGGGAACCCTCTCCACCCACTCACTCCTTTCCCGGCAAACTTGCCTGCTAAGTTGCTATTTTTCCTTTTTCCGACCATCAAGTGTTCTGCTGTGCCGGGAGATTTAGATTAGCTAGGAAGCAGGAAATGGTTGGATTTCTTGCTTTCTAGCTAGTCTTTAGATCTTCGGCTCTGCTTTTAAGCATAGCCAAACCTCCCTTAGGACTGAAGGTTCTGTTATTCAGTGAAGACTCATGGCAAGAAAATTTGAAAGACTGAGCTAAGCGATGGCAGATAGATAGATCACTGAATGATTCTGTGAGCAGCTCAATCTGCCTGCCTGCTTTGCCTGATTTTGGGTAAAAGTTGTTTTTTTTTTTTATAAAAAACTCAATATTTATATAAATATTTATAATATTTACATACAAGCCATGCCCAGCCAGTCACATGACCACCAAGCCACACCCACAAATTAGGCCACACCCACAGAACTGGTTAGTGGTCCCTGGGATTTAAAATTATGAGTTTGGTGGTCCCTGAGGTCCAAAAGGTTGGCAACCCCTGGCCTAAACAATGCTGCTGTTAGGAAAAATAGTCTTTTAGTATTATTTTTTAACAAATTTCATTGCTCTGTTTTAAAAAAAACCGTTCAAGTCTTCAACTTGCCTCAAGCAGCCATCTTTGGTCACTAGTGAAGCTGAGATGGAAACAACCCAACAGGTTTTGATATGACAAATATTACACTGTTATCAACCAAACATTATACACAACTTTGTCATAGTTGCTGAGTAAATTTATCTTGTGGTTCTTAGCAGTCAGGCAAGTAAGACCTGGCTGTGGTGAATTCAATGAGTCATTTCACTCTCAAAACTTTCCTAGTTTGCAAGCCCCCCAAAAGCTATTGTAAAAGAGAAGTCAAGACTCAGATCAAATTCCTGGTACAAGAAGTGAAAGTATTTATGCATCTTTGACACATTTTAAATATTATGGCTATGAGGGTTATGTAAAATACAGCATCTGAAAAGAAAGAAAGAGAAGAGAGAGAGAATGGGAAGGAGGGAGGGAAAGAGGGAAAGAGAAAAAAAGAAAGAACAACAGCATAACAGAGTTGGAAGGGGCCTAATTAACCCCCCTGCTCAAGCAGGAGATCCTATATCATATCAGACAAATGGTTGTCCAATCTTTTCTTTAAAAAACTCTAGTATTGGAGCAGCCACAACTTCTAAAGGCAAGATGTTCCACTGATTAATTGTTCTCACTGTTGGGAAATTTCTCCTAATTTCCAAATTGGTTCTCTCCTTGATTAATTTCCATCATCTTGTTCTGCCTTCAGGTGCTTTGGAGAATAGGTTGATCCCCTCTTCTTTGCGGCAGCCCCTTAAGTATTAGAACACTGCTACCATGTCACCCCTAGTCCTTCTTTTCATTAAACTAGACATACCCAATTCTTGCAACCATTTTTCATATATTTTAGCCTCCATTCCCCTAACCATTTCTGTTGTTCTTCTCTACACTTTTTCTGGAATCTCATCATCTCTTTTATAACATGGTGACCAAAACTGGATGAAATATTCCAAGTGTGGTCTTACCAAGGCATTATAAACTGGTACTAACACTTCACATGATCTTGAGTTTATTCCTCTGTTAATGCAGCCTAGGAATGAGTTAGCTTTTTTTTTTGGCAGCTGCAGCATTCTGTTGGCTCATACTTAAGTGGCTGTCCACTAGGACTTAAGGATCCCTCTCACAGTTACTACTATTGAGTCATGTGCCATCTATTTTATACCTGTGTGTTTTGTTTTTCTTGCCTAAATGCAGAGCCTTACTTTTCTCAGCACTGAATTTCATTTTGTTAGATAGAGCCCAGTGTTCAAGTCTATCAAGATTCTTCTGTATCTTGAACTTATCTTCTGGAGTGTTGGCTATTTCTGCCAGCTTTGTGTCAAATGCAAAAGCCCTTCTGTCCCCTCATCTAAATCATTTATGATGACAGTGAAGAGAACTGGACTAAGAGAGAACCTTGAATGCTTCTCTCCAAGCAGTTCCATTAAGGGCTACACACTGATACGGTTACAAATCTATTTGGAAGTGATGTTGTCTAACCACATTTTTCTATTTTATCAAGTAATAGATTTGGTCTACTTTATCAAATGCTTTACTGAAGTCCTAAATAAATCATGTCTACAACATTTTGCTGGTATTCTAATTTTGTCAGGAAATAACATAAATAAAGAAAACAGCCACATATACTTGGAAGATTTTGGAACCTGAGAATTTGAAGCTAATCAAACAAAAAACATTACAGTTTTAGATGCAGGGTATTTACATGGCAAGTACTTTTTAACATTACTCCAGACAGTGACAAAAGTCTGAGAATTACTTAAGTTTTGCTCCTGATCATTATTAGCTAAGTCAATCTACTTCACTGAAACATTCACGACCAGAGATTTTTATGTTACAAGGGTTGCGAGACGATAACTTCGATTATGCTTCACATTAGTGAAGTTCGTTTGGTTTGGGATCAACATATTTTGTGAATCCAGCTACTGCTGTTTGTAAACCTGGGTTAAGGAAATGCTGGGTGAATATAATCATTGTGGCAGTTTCAGCAAACCATGATATTGTGAAGTGTGAAACCTCAAGCAAAGGAGACCTGGATATGAATCTAAATCTAATAGTTACAAAGCTCCCTGCTATGTATTCCAGAGAGCAGGTGCTCAAATGTAAACTGCACAGAAAAAGAATGATGATAAAAACTCATAGCTTCTGTATATCAGTTTTCCAAATTTGGTTTCACGCACTTCTCAAAAGATAAGTCAACAACAACCTCAATAACTTTTCAACTTGCTGTCAGGATGTGATCAATACAGAGTCATTTCAGAATTCAGCAGATTGTTTTTATGTTTTTTTCACTTTTTCTGCAATCAGTTTGCTTCAGCCCACTGGCATTGCAAAAAGGAAATGAGGGAAAGTTATTGCAACCTACGCTTGGGGTTTCATTACTGCTGGCTCCTTCCCACACTGTCCCTGCAGTGAGATCTGTGCTTAGGAGAAAGAACTTTGATGCAATTTGGGCCTGACCACATTAGAGTGGCTGACATAACTTTCCTCTGACAATGGCATGTGATCAGAGTGATAAAACTTCTGTGCAATGAACGATGCTTACAACCGCTATATGGCCTGAGCTTCTAAGCTGCTGGCTCAGCAAATGTAGATTGATTTAGAATGAATGAATACTGAATCTCACCATTTGTCATCCTGGCTCCACTGAAAGTTCAGTTTATAAGACAGTAATCTTGCCAGCACACAGAGCTGTTGCACCTCTTAAAACAGAGGTGTCAAACTGAAGGCTGCGGGCCAGATCCAACCCTCGGGGTGCTTAGATGTGGCCCACGGGGTCACCCTGAAAACAGCGAAGGACCAGCCTGCGGTGCCTCGGCCCAGCCCAGCCCAACTTGGCACTGATCTACAACCTGATGACAGCTGGCAGAGTGCTGTAGGAGGCCATGGCAGCCAAAAACAGAGTTCAGGAGAGCAGTGCATGCCCCCCGCAGCTCCATTTTCAGCACAGCCTCCTACAGCACTCTGCCAGCCACCACCAGGTTGTAGATCAGCACCTGGTTGGCCTGTGCCACCATCCAGGGGTCCTCCATGTGGTGTGAAAGGGATGGCAAGGCTCCTCTAGAGGACAAGGGTTTGGCCCTCTCCCTGGTCTTACCTCCCTCCACTGGAGACAATGTATCCCTTCAGTCCTACCCGGGCAGCCACAGACGCCCCCTGACACAAGTGACATCAAGCTGGCCATGTCCCCCCCAGGTCAAACACGATCCTGATGTGGCCCTCAAAGAAATCAACTTTGACACCCTTGCTTTAGAGGGATAAAGTGCAGTAGGAACTACACTGTTTGCCTGATACATTCTGGTAAAAAACAAAAAGGGACTATTTGCAGTTGGCAAACAAAACTTCAATTTGACAGAAGTTGGATAACTACATAGGAAGTTACTAATGCATGCAATCAAGCACTATTCAATCATTGCAAGTTGGCATTAGGTCTCCAGGGTCTCAGAGTAGACTTTCTTCCAGTCTGAGTTAGACATGTCACAGCTTGAACTTGCCAAATTTTGAATGTGTTTTAAAACTAAGCTCTAGGGTTTTCTGTACATTTCCATCAAAAGTGAGAATTGTAGTCCTGAAATGCCAGTAGGAAGTGAAGGACAGTATTGTGGATAATAGATATCAATTCACCTCTTAGATTAAGTCCAGAAGACAAGCACTGCATCTCAATGTCAAGGATGAACATTTTTTCAGGATGCAAATCAGATAGAAGGATTTTGCTTCTGACTCTTTAAATATAAAGAGGTTTGTGCAGTAAAGGGAGGAAATTGACAAAGCAAAGAGAAATAACTAATGGAGTTCTTCAAAGACCTGTTTTATCTACACAGTTGACTTTTAAAACCTGTAACTTCCAGAACCATCTCTGGAAGACTACTTTATAGCTGACGTATCCGTTTCAAACAATCAGCTGTATATAAACAATACCCCACCCCACAAAAATAAGCAGGAAAAATATAGGTGCCAGTTCGATCCTGCAAATATTCCAGTCCTTTTTATTCAAATATTTACCTGTTAGAAGAATGTATTCTCCCACCCTGCCTTCTCCCTTTCCCCTGCTGGTAAATGAAGGAAGAGATCTAGGCCAACAAGCAGAGACAGATGTGAGTGGACCAGACTCATTAGATAAGAATACTATCTGGAGAATTCCTTGTGATTTGGATCTGGATTTTCTCTAAATCTTATATTCAGTTCCCATATTTTGGGGGGAATGTAAGATGCTCAGGCTATATATAGATAGGGCTTGGTTTGTAGAGTCATCTCCACTTTGATAGTCATTCTTGGAATTTGCTATAATCTGTCGCTGTCCTTTTTGAAATGTGATATACAGCACTGGACATTGTACTCCGAACTGGTTCTGAGAAGCACAGAACAATGACTACAGCCTACAGAAAAGATTTTGAATATTTCAAGACTTGTCACATAGAAGAGACAGGACTGTCTTAACAGAATTATGGGCCCCGGGCAAAGCAATGTACTGGGACCCCTATGACAACTACTCATAGGAATAAAAATGTAAATGGTCGATAAAATTAAACATATATTTGCATGTTAGTAGTAAAACAAACTGCAGTAAAGTATAATAAATATTTTGCTGTATTTATATGATACATGGCGCATTGAAGGGGTAACATACACTGATTCGTATTATGGGGCCCCGCAGGCCCATGAGATTAGTATGGTGCCCATCAGGCTCATGTGTTAAGGCAGCCCTGAGAAAAAGTAGTAGATTTATTCTCTAGTGCTGGGGTGGATGATGGGGATGGGACTAGGATCAATAGGTTAACATTACAAGGAAGCAGATTCCAGCTAGGCTAAAAATCAGAAGGAATTTCTTGAATGTAATAGCTGTCAGCCTGTGCAACAGGCAGCCGTATCTTGTGGTGAATTCTCATTTGTTATAGATCTTCATACTGAGGCTGGATAATCATCTAGAATAGAATAACAGAGTTGGAAGGGGCCTTGGAGGTCTTCTAGGCCTTCTAGACTAGGCAGGAAACCCTACACCACTTCAGACAAATGGTTATCCAAAATCTTTTTAAAAACTTTCAGTGTTGGAGCATTCACAGCTTCTGGAGGCAACTTGTTCTACTGATTAATTGTTCCAACTCTCAGAAAATTTCTCCTTAGTTCTAAGTTGCTTCTCCCTCATCTGTCTGCAATATTCTTGGAGTGGACTAGATAACTTCTAATGAACCTTCCAGCTCTGTGCTTTACATTTAATAGAATTTTAAATTGAAGCCTTAAAATGTATTTAGCTTAAACCTTAAAAAAAAACAAAAACCAAAGACTCCCCCAATTCTTTCTCCTTATATTGAGAAAAAGAAAATCCCACCCTAACCAATATTTGTGATATAGACCTGCTTACTTTTTGGCATCCCATCATCCCTCCCCTCCAGAGGTGACAGAAAGGTGGGTCACCTCTAAACAGCAGGCCCCCTCCTGCTTCTCTTTGAGTTTCACACCTGGTGCCTATTAATTATGACAATGCAACAATTCCACCCTTCCTTAAAACCACTCCACATTCCAAAAAGCAATCTGATCAACTGTTTCTGTGGCAGAACTGCCTGATTTGCAAACCTCAGTCTTGTTATTCAAATGGCATCAGAACGGCTAGCAACACTTAGATACTGTACATAAATTTGCAGTAAGTTTCAATTTCTGAGGGTGGATTTTTAAAACTTTCTCAAGCTGATACATCTCTTTCTTCTTCTTTTTGCTTGGCAAGCATTTCTCTTCTAAGAGGAAGATGTAGGTGGCTCAGTGGGAAAAGAAGAAAAGTGGAAAAATGAGGTTAAATGATTTTGTGACTTTTGCTACCCCGATAGTCAAATCATCCCCAACACTTTTGACCTCTCTTGTTTCATATGATTTTACACTTACAGTACATTTACGAGAAAAACAACCTCACACCTATTGGTGTCTTAACAGATAACAGATAATTAGAGTTGGAAGGGACCTTGTAGGTCATCTAGTCCAACTCTCCCACCCAAGCAGGAGACCCTACACCATCTCTGACAGATGGCAGTCCAATCTGTTCTTGAAAGTCTCAAGTGATGGTGCTCCCACAACTTCTTAGGGCAAGGTGTTCCATTAGTTGATTGATCTCACTGTCAGAATGTTTCTCCTTATAAGGAAGCCCCATTACTCCTTTTTAAAAAGTCGCTTACATACCCTACTCTGCTTCTTAGAAGTTAACATGAAATGAAATTAATGCAACAGAGCTATTTTGAGTTGAATTGTTTACTTCTTAACTTTTCCACAAGTCGAAGGCCTAAACTGACAAGGGAAATAATATTCCATATAATTAGGTTGCTGTATGTTTAAAAATATAGAATGCCCATTTGTCATAAGGAGAAGCCAGACAAATTATTACAATTGTTTTGGTTTATATCCTGCTTTTTCTCCATGAGTTTAAGGCACTTTACGTTGTTTTTTTCCTGCTTAAGTTTATTCCACAACAATCTTGTGAGGTAGATCAGGTTGGGATAGTAATTGAATTGAATTTATCCAGTTTTTCTCCATAGCTGAATTTCCCTTCCATACCCCAACACTTGAATCATTATTTCAAACTATCGCTAGATAAATTGCATTTACAACAGAAGATCAGATTTTTGGGGGGACTTTGTAATATCTAGTAACATGTGTCAATTGTTCTGGGGAAAAAGATGTTCAGGAGATGGGTGGAATCATTTGGGATGGAAGAAGCAGAGATACTGAAAGAAAGAGCAAAATCACCCAAAATTTCCTTTCTGCCTATTCTACTGCTGAAAACGTCAGCAGATCTGTATTTCCATGGGTATGGAAACACACCAATTGGATTAAACACAGTGGCTTTCTCATCACAACACAGTCTGCAAAAGCAAGATGCTAACACATATTTAAAAAATAATCAGTTCCTTTTTCTATGATTTAATGATTTAAATGTTTCGATAGTCTCAGCCCACCTGCATAGCCATAGAACAACGCATCAGATGGAAAATCAGTAGATGCAATTGTGAATATTAGCCATATTTACTTTTCACTGAAGTCTTATTTATTTTTTCATAATTGGAGTCAAGGGAACATTACTGTATACAAATTCCTTCTTGTAAATAAAAACATGACTCTGAAAGTATGGAAGGGAAATAAGACCTATGCAGTGTGATTCATGGGGGTTTCGATTCTGACAGAGTTGCTTCAGGGCAGCTCTCAATTTTACACTTGTGGATTCTTCTCAATGTCAAGTTCTTCCGTAACACAGGGGCCAATTGAGAAGTTTCCAATTTTTGGAAGACAATAATTCTTTTTCATTATGGATTGGTTAAGACCTTGTTATTAATAGTGCATTCAGTTTTGGACACTACACTTTAAGAAGGCTTTAGACAAGCTGAGAAAGCTGCAGAGACGGACAATGAAAATTTATTATTTAATTCATATCCCACCTTTATTTTGTATAATTCAAGATAGTGAACATAAAGCTGCCACCCACAATGACCACTGTGGGAGGTGGGTTGGGCTGAGGGAGAGTGATTGGCCAAAAGTTACCCAGCTAGCTTTTATGGTTGTGTGAGACTAGAATTCACAGACTAGTCCAGCACCTTAACTGTTACTACACCAACAGTATGGACAGAAAAGGAAATTCAACATTGAGAAGATATGACAACATTCTTTATGAGAGGAGATTCAGAATACAAATCATGGAAGAACAGAGTCAAGATAAAGAAGCAGATTCTGAATATTAGGAGAAAAATGATGTTGTAAGCCATCCAAAGTCACTTGTTAGTAAAATGGGAGGCATATAAATTTAATAAATAAAATAAATAGGGAGAAACTCCTTTCTAAGAGTAAGAGCAAGCCATGGTATTTCTTGTACCGCTCTATGGATGTTAAAATGGATTTTGAAGAAACCAGATAGGAAGTATATTGAGTCCTTTGAACTTTGATATGAGAGAAGACTCTCAAATAGGCTGTGAACAGCCAAAAACAACAACAAATGGATCACCCAACAATCAACTCAAGGCACACATTATCCTACTATGGACAAAGTAGGCAAGGCTTATCTCTGTAAGAAAGGGTCTAATACTGGGAAAGGCAGAAAGAAAAAGAAGAGATCAACTAGCAGCTAAGTGGATGGACAGCTATAGCAGTTCTTCCAATGCATCATTCGAAGAACTGAAGAACCAGGTTAGGGCAGATCATTATGTATATGTGGTCATTAAGAGTCAACAGTGACCTGATATGCAATCTTCATAATCAGGAGTAAAAGCAATTCAATTAATTAGCGAAAGTAGTGAGCTCTCCTCAACAGAACACATTCAAATCAAGACTAATAACCATCTCACCCGGGATGCTTCAGTCTGAACTGATGGTTTTTTGATTTTGGCTCATTCTAGTATAATAATACCAAAATTGCTGATCTTAGCACAGCTGACCAATAAATATTAGATCCAATTCTATTCAGCAGTCACAAATGTTAATCTGTAGTACATGAACGATAAATTTTGAATGAGATGAATGATACAATTGCATTTCTATTTCTTCATAAATTTAAGAAATATATTCATTCTAAATGTGCATATCTGAGTCTCAGGAAATTTTTTTTTTACTTTTTTATTCTTTTTAATCATTTCAATTGTCTTTCTATAAAACTCATGGGTAAGGCTAGGTTTTAGTTTATTAATTATGAAAAAAGCTTAATTATGAGAACCACTTTTCTTCAGTGCTTCAATTACAGAACTGACTGATACTCTTCTTCAGTTGAAGTCACTTCAACCTCCCTGTATTTGCTGTTTCCATGATGAAATGATTGGAGATATAAACAGGGAAACATCAGAAGCATTCATACAATTGAATCAAGCTTGCTCTTTCATATCAGACAGCGACTTCTACTAATGCATTTCATAGTTTGATATGTGACAAATTTTGCACTGCAATCGATGGGTAAGTTGATATTACTTATTGAGCGTTTGCTTGACAAAGCATTCAACTAATATTCCTATCACCCTGGCAGATTGTTCTTCCTCTTACATCGCTCTGCCTTTTGAATTACAGATGAAGTCAAATGAGATGTCAACATAATTGCTACACTAGTTTAAAGGACCATAGAAGGCTCCACTGGCAAGTTGAAAGATGTGAACATGCCTTCTTTTAATTCCAATGGATGCTCATTCTCTTTTGCTTACATAAGATGTAAACTCAGCCTTACTACTCCCATTCATGCTGAAGTCTTTCATATTTTGATGTGGTTACATGCTCCAGAATGTAAACTTGCAGCATACAGAAAACAAGCAATTACTAAAACTGGGCCAGTCTCAGCATAATGATTCCTTTGTAGAAACCTCATTTAAAATATGCTAAAAAGCCTAGCTGAAGATTGCTCCCATTCAGCTCCATAGTTTTCTATTGAAGTGCTTGTCAACCCTTGAGCCTTGGGGCAGCAATCTCTCCGGGGCAGCAATCAGGTGTAAGCTACGATGAAAGCAGAGTTCTGTTCTCTTGGGTAGTTGCATGGATGGTACATTTCCTGATACCCAAATTAAGAAACATGTTGGATGGAATCATGGTATGAATTAATATTAGAAGACAAAATAGTACTGATAAGAAATTGAGTCTATGGTGGTTATAGTATGTCATCGTAACTAAAAGACTGCATTGTGTATTCTGCCCAAATGTGTGTGTGTACTTGGAAGTCTTTATTTTCTACCTCTGGCTTTATCAAGGCTGGTATAGACTCTCTTCCACAGAGTTGAGATGACCCTAAAGAAAGCGTGATTCCTTTATCTTGGTTACTGTCCTCTTGAATCTTCCTTTCTGAGCTTTGCTAAGGTGTGTGTGTCTGTCTTTGAGTGTGAGTGTGTATGTGTGTGAAATACAGCCAGCGGATTATGCCGTGAATTCTAGATGACACTAAGTTAAGAACTTCATTCAGCTGTGCACTTAATAAGTCTTTCCTCTTTCCCCCTATTCTTTCATCCTTATATTACCATTTAGACACAACCATTGTGTCCTTTTTATTGTGTTAGGATGATAAAAAATAAATATGTTTTAGACCAAATTGTCTCTCATTACACTAATCAATAAATACCACCACTAATAATAACAATTTTGCAAGGACACCAGACAGTTGAAGAAGGAAAAAGGACATTGGAAGAATATTGGAAAGGCAGTGAAGAAGAGGTATTGAAGCATGAAGGCTTACTGAATACCAAAGAGACCGAACTGGCCTACAAGAAAGACCAAAATAAGAACAGAAAAGAGACATGGCAAAGCAAAATATTACCTGGCCAGTACATAAAAACCTAGAAGGAAAAGCCATGTTTAAAGACCCAGCAATGGCTAAGAGCAGGAAAATTGAATAAAGAGACAGAAGGGCTAATTCTGATTTCACAAGGCCAAGTTGTCAGAATTGTGAAGATAGCAGCACACAGCAAATGCTGCCTCTGCAAAGAAGCTGAAGAAACAATGGACCATCTAGTTAGCTGCTGCAAGAAGATCGCACAGATTACAAACAATGGCATGAGAAAATAGCAACAATGGCACATTGAAATATCTGCAAGAATTGTCACTTGCCTGCAAGCAAAAACTGGTGGGACCACAAAATAGACAAATGAAAGAAAATGAAGATGCTAAAGTACTCTGGGACTTCGGAATCCAGACAAGTACCTGCCATACAATACCCTAGACATAACAGTTGTTGATGAAATAGTGGATATTGCAATATCTGGAAACAGCAGAATAGAGGAGAAAGCATAGAGAAAATCTCAAACTAAAGAGCTGTAGATAGAGGTAAAAGAGTTATAGGAAAAAAAGACAAAGGCAGTACAAATAGTAATAGGTATCTTAAATTCAATTCCAAAGTAACGTATCTGGAGCAACACTTAATCAACACTGACATTGACAGAATCACCATCGATCAATTCCAAAAGGCAGCTTTACTTGGAACAGCTTACATCCTTTAACATTATTAAGCAACACCATTTATATGTCCCAGATCCTTGGGAAGGACTTGATCGTTAGTAAAAAATGCCAAATCCAGTCTAAACAGCTGATTGTATGATCAACAATAATAATTTTTTAAAAACACAGAATGTATATATTAGGTAGAAGACTGTATCCTACTCATTTGAAAATGTTTCTCAGTTCTACAGAAATGCAGTTAGTGAGTTCGCAAATTATAATCAATCTATCTTTCTACCAATTGATTATTAACATTGTTATTATCACCATCATTATATTATGAAACATGTAATAGAATATGTTTTATGAAGAACTTCCTTAATATCTGAATATAACAGAGTCTCACCAAGTTACTGAAAAGCAAAGCTACAGAAAGACAGATTGATGACTGTGTTGCCTTACAAATGAGATCTAGGACAGGCAGGGTGAGTTTTGCAGTATTTTGTATATAAACTCCATTTTAGACTTGCCTATGATGTACAGCTCATCATTGCTAACTCTTTTCCTCCTGCATGTCTCTCTTTCTCTCTCTATGATACAAAAGATGGGATAATCATCTTGGTGGTAAAATGAATTACTGACACTCTCAGAAGGGAAAATTATTGTTGTCCCCTTATACTTCAGTTTCAACTATGATAGTTTGACAAAAACTACCATTGTTACTAATCCTAAATGATACACATATATCTGCAGGTAGAAATCATCATTTTCTTCAGATATAGAATTAGTACCTTTCAGTGTCTAATACCTCTTTTTCTTATCTTTCCTATCCACTTAAAAAGGAACTTTATTGTGCAGAGCAAAACAAACTGTTGAACTATCTTTAGTTGCAAAATTATTTTTAAAGCCCTATTGTAAAATACTAAATCTTACTTTCCTCGCTCCATATTCTGCCTTCTCTTTGTTCTCTTAAAAACATGGCTGAATGAAAACCTGCACTATGTGAATTTGCATAAATTTAGACCAATTAGGAAAATTAAGAAATTACATTGATACCAGTATCAATATTATTATTATTTCTTTTGTATATGATATTTTTAAACTTGTGGGTTTTTAATTTAACTGAAAATAAGATTTGATTTAATTTTATTGATTAGTACTATTAGCCTATTAGTACTATTCCTGTTAGTACTAATAGAAAATTAATTCACATTAATAGTACCAATATAATCAATAATATTGATCTTCTCATGATAACTGGAGGAGTGAAACGAACACAAACTTGTTCATTTTAATAATAGAGTCCTGCAATATGAAGCAAATGCCAGTATAACTGATTAGACTGGTTTATTTATTAATCCAGTAATTGACTTTTTGAATGTTATGAAATATTAACTTATTGTAGAGGATTGCATAGAACTGGTTTATTTAAAGTTAGTTCAGGTGCTTGCAAGAAAGGGCTTTCTTTTAATTATATAGTTCTACTTTGTATGAGTATAAGGCAAGGGTCTTCAAACTTGGCAAGTTTAAGACTTGTGGACTTCAGCTCCCAGAATTCCTGAGATAACATGACTGGAGGAGGAATTCTGGGAGTTGAAGTCCACAAGTCTTAAAGCTGCCAAGTTTGAAGACCCCTGGTATAAGGGATAACACAACATGGAACCTTTTAGAAAAAACTGAAAATTCCACCAAAGGTATTGGAGAAAACATAATCGTCACGAGCCAGGCTAAATGTGCTGTACATATGAATTGATGGAAAGGTGAGATTGAAACCAAAACTGGCATTCAATCAAGGCAAGGTGCAATTTAAGGGAAAAAAGTCAACCACTCTATTTCTCATGTTCCGAGCCACATATCCAGCCAACATCTTGCTTCAGATAATAGACCTATTTTAATGAAACGCAAGCTGTACTTTAGTTGGACTACCACATTCTCTTTGTATGCTCCAATTTCTTCTCTCAAGTGTTTGCATAACCCATCATCTGTATTCATTTGTAGGGTCCCACAGCAAAGCAGAAGAGATTACAGCTCCTCTTTCACTAAGAATCCCAGAGGATTGAATTTATATCCTACAATTTGAACTCCATCATCTTAGAGCTTGATTTTAATTTCAGCTACTGTTCCTCCCATGCTGTCAGTGTGCATAATACCTTGAAAAGTAAAAAAGGGCAAGTTTTTCCTCCATGGAATTTATAATGATATAAGCAACAGAAGAAGAGGTCAGACACATGGATTTAGGCTTAGTTATCTATTGTTCTAAACAGGGCATGAGGACCAGAGGAAATACATTGAAGGTTTCAAGAAAAAACAAGTACTAAGGTGCTGTCTCAAGACAGGAGCATCATACAATCATTCTGATAATATGTCAAGTTTACAGGACAGCGAAGGATAAAGAATGAAGTCATCTTTCTGTGATGAAGGGTAAAGGAGGAGAAATGAAGGTTAGAAGATGAAACAAAGTCTGTAGAATTAAGGGAGAAAAGGGCATAAAAGGACTTTCTGAAGAATGAATGAATGAATCAATCAGTGAATGAATCAACCAGCCAACCAACCAATCAAGCAATCCACATTTCATTGTGCATAGTATACTAAATGGTGCAGAAAAAAAAGTAGCGAAATGGAAAACTTAACTTACTCTCTCAAGGAGCTTAAAAAAAGAAAAGAAAAAGTGGAAAATAGAGAAGATGGATGACATATTCAGATTAGCTTCTCATCAACATATGAATTGGGAAGGAAACTGCAGCCATGGACTATGCCACTTATATTACAAATTGCATGAAACCAACATCTGGTAACAGGCATTCAGTTTACATTTGCATAGAGCTGTTGAAATCTGTATATAACATAGGTCAATGAGGTCCAATGAAATAGTTATGTACATGTAGTTTTGTACTCATATGTAGATTTTTTACATGTCATTGATTGGGACAGAATATTTAGTAAAGTTACAGCACTGTTGGGGGTTTGCTGTCAAAAGACAATCCAACTCATTCTAAGAATTTCTCTAGGGAAAAGCTAAGTATCATAGCTGAGCATCAGAGTATGTCTGATCCAAAATACAGAAGTTGGAGATCCCATGTTCAGATTAATCAAAAGACAAGCTCCTTGGACCATGATAATAATGGCCGAAATATTACCTTGCCAAAAGGTGGAAAGAGGAATTCTTTTTCATGCAGTATGTCCAAGACGACCTTTCTGAAGCTCCATGAAATCCCTCCCAACTTTTCTCCCTCAAAGTCTGCTGAGAGGAAGAGTAATTATACAGGTGAAACTCAAAAAATTAGAATATTGTGCAAAAGTTCATTTATTTCGGGAATGCAACTTAAAAGGTAAAACTAATATATGAGAGAGACTCATTACATGCAAAGCAAGATAGTTCAAGCCATGATTTGTTGTAATTGAGATGATTATGGCTTACATCTCATGAAAACAGCAAATCCACCATCTCAGAAAATTAGAATATTGTGAAAAGGTGCAATATTCTAGGCTCAAAGTGTCCCACTCTAATCAGCTAATTAAGCCATAACACCTGCAACGGGTTCCTGAGCCTTTAAATGGTCTCTCAGTCTGGTTCAGTAGGAATCATAATCATGGGAGACTGCTGACCTGACAGTTGTGCAGAAAACCATCATTGACACCCTCCACAAGGAGGGAAAGCTTCAAAATTGCAAAAGAAGTTGGATGTTCCCAAAGTGCTGTATCAAAGCACATTAATAGAAAGTTATGTGGAAGGGAAAAGTGTGGAAGAAAAAGGTGGACAAGCAGCCAGGATGACTGCAACCTGGAGAGGATTGTCAGGAAAAGGCCATTCAAAAGTGTTGGGGACTTTCACAAGGAGTGGACTGAGGCTGGAGTCAGTGCATCAAGAGCCACCACACAGAGACAGATCCTGGACATGAGCTTCAAATGTCGTATTCCTCTTGTCAAACCACTCTTGAACAACAAACAACATCAGAAGTGTCTTACCTGGGCTAAAGAAAAATAGAAGTGGTCTGTTGCTCAGTGGTCCAAAGTCCTCTTTTCTGATGAGAGCAACTTTTGCATCTCATTTGGAAAGGACCCAGAGTCTGGCGGAAGAATGGAGAGGCACACACTGCAAGTTGCTTGAAGTCCAGTGTGAAGTTTCCATAATCTGTGTTGATTTGGGGAGTCATGTCATCTGCTGGTGTTGTTCCACTGTGCTTCATTAAGTCCAGGGTCAGGAGATTTTGGAGCACTTCATGCTTCCTTCTGCAGATGAGCTTTATGGGTATGCTGACTTCATTTTCCAGCAGGACTTGGCACCTCCCCACACTGCCAAAAGCACCAAAACCTGGTTCAATGACAGTGGGATTACTGTGCTTGATTGGCCAGCAAACTCGCCTGACCTGAACCCCATAGAGAATCTATGGGGCATTGCCAAGAGAAAGATGAGAGACATGAGACCGAACAATGCAGAAGAGCTGAAGGTCGCTATTGAAGCATCCTGGTCTTCCATAACACTTCAGCAGTGCCACAGGCTGATAGTTCCATGCCCCACTGCACTGAGGCAGTAATTGCTGCAAAAGGGGCCCAAACCAAATACTGAGTACATATGCATGCTTATACTTTTCAGAGGTCCAATATTGTTCTATGTACAATCCTTGTTTATTGATTGCATGTAATATTCTAATTTTCTGAGATTGTGGATTTGGGGTTTTCATGAGCTGTAAGCCATTATAATCACAATTATGACAAATCACGGCTTGAACTATCTTGCTTTGCATGTCATGAGTCTATCTCATATATTAGTTTCACCTTTTAAGTTGCATTAACTTTTGCACGATATTCTAATTTTTTGAGTTTCACCTGTATATTCTCCTCCATCACTGGATCGATTTTGGCAAAAGTAAATGGACCTCTTATTTTTCCTTGCACGGTGCTGATTAATTTTGGCTTGGTTGCAGCACCAGAGAAAGCACTGCCAAAATAGTTCTGCAACATTAATTTTTGACCTAGGTGCAGGTGGCTTTCATTTTAGCCCACCCTAGTTCCTTGGCTCTCTTCCTTCCATGAGTCAAGGTATCTTGTCTCTGTTTCAAGTGGATTTCATGCCAACTGCTAAAATAGGTATCAAGGATACGACACTCTTGCCTTCTCTTCACCACATTTAAAGAGCAGAACAGCAGCGTTACTTTTTCTTGTGGTGCCAAATGCAGTATAGCATGTCAAGGAAAGGAATGGGACAACAATTACATATCAACTTCTGTGCTTCCCTGAACACCAGATTGCTGGACCATCCATGAAAGGAGTGCTAGATTACTTATTTTAAAAAACTTGGTGTGGATATCCTAAAGCAGTGCAAAGTTGCATTCAGAAGTATTTGGGGACAGAAATGACTCCACTCTCCTATTTGAGTGAATGAATTGAATGAATTCTTTATTGGCCAAGTGTGATTAGACACCCAAGGAATTTGTCTTTGATGTATATGCTCTCAGTGTACATAAAAAGAAAAGATCCATTCATCAAGAAACATAAGGTACAACACTTAATGATAGTCATAAAGTACAAATAAGGATAGAGCCTTTGGAGAAGGAGAGATTTTTTTTTGATGCTACTCACTGATCATATGTGAGGTAGAGAAGTCTAATAAGGTATCCTCAGATACAAGCTGGCTCTCAGACTGATAAAAATCCCCCACTACCCCAGCAATTTGCAATGTGGCCTTTTCAGCCTTTGGTCTATTTACCCACACAACACAGCTGGCTAATTGTACTGATTAAAAAAAAGCTTCAATAAATGGCTTTAAATTGCATTTTAAGTGCAAAAGACTTCTCAGAAGCAAGGAAGTAAGAATTAACTGCATTTTACAAAGTTAAATTTTATTTCTGTTCTCTATGAAGATAAGAGTTTAAAATTAGTTTCATGCTGAATGAATTACTTTGAAGACTTAATTTCCAGCACCACTAGCTTTTCTTTTATTTAATTTGGCTGATGTTCATCAGTACAATTCTAGCAAGTGTGCTTATTAGAAAAGTGGACAGATTTTTACTGCTGGTAAAGGTAGCTTTGGGATAAGTCCCAAAGATGCTTTTTCAAGAGGCAACTGGACTTTCTGATTTTTCTTTGAAGATGTTTTGCTTCTCATCCAAGAAGCTTCTTCAGCTCTGAAGGAGCTTCTTGGATGAGAAGTGAAGCATCTTCAAAGAAAAACTAGAAAGTCCAGTTGCCTGTTGAAAAAGCACCTTTGGGACAACCATGACCTGGATGACTGAGAATCTCCATAGACTTTGGGATAAGTGAATACTACTACTAGTTAGTGCTACATTTTTATAAAGTAATACATACATGTTCTATTCTTTGGTCTGTAGGTAAACTTCCAATACAAATACACCCAGAGAGATGCATATGACAACAATGCATAATAATGATAGTTGAGTTAGGAAAAGTTAGGCTAGGAACAATAAGGCTGTAATATTCTAAAACTAAAGCAAGGAATTGATCAACATCCTTATTAAAACCAACAAAAATGAATATATACTATGGATAATGAGGAGTCCTGTGTAAGGATAAGACATTGTAACTATAATGTGAATTATAAACTTTGAGTTTCCTACATGTGTGTGTGTGTTTGTGTGTGTGTGTGTGCATGTGTGCGTACCTTCTAGCTAGTGTTAACTCACAGGGATTGCCTGGACAAGTCCTTGCTATTTTCTTGGCAAGCTCTGGAAAGTGGTTTGCTATTGCCTCCTTCCTGGGGCTGAGAAAGTGACTGGCCCTTTGTGCCTATCACAGACTAGATGTCATGGTCTCCGGGTTGCTAGCCTGGTACCTTAATCACTACACCAAACTGATTGACACAGCTTCACAGGTCACAAGTTCTTGAGTGCCTATTCAGTTAGATAGTTTAATTAAAAATCCATTCCACAAAGGATGTCCTTATGTTTTATTATCAGTTATCTATTTTAGATATAAAGTGAGTTATTGCTGACAGGATCCCAGGGCAAATAGTCTCAATCCTGACTCACACTATTTTCTTTTATTAAAGTACTGCAATTGAATGGAGGAATACTGAACACTAAGGCTAAGAGCATATAAAACACCATCTATACCCATGGAATTAATCTATTTCAAATTCCCCACATCAATTAGGTAGAAATGTAAAATGCCAAAATTGATTTTGAAAGAGGCAAAGGGGAAAAAAGTATTCAGAAGCAGGTGGTGTAAAATCTATAGTAACATATGTAGCAAACTGAAAACTGGTTTTTCCCTATAAAAAAATTCTCAACAATTCTTTGGGTCAGTTTTACCCACCCTGCCATTTTCTTTTCGAAACAGACAGACACATTTTTTTCCTAATCAATACCATAGCTTCAGTCAGCCTGGGTAATTGTATTTATTTATTTGAAATATTTACATGGCTGTCCATCTTATACTACACTCTGAGTGACTCCCAATTAAGAACTAAAACAACATGCAACAACATTAAAACTATTAAAACCATAAACATCAAAAACAAAAGTCTGGCACCAAGTCAAATAATGACATTCTTGAGTCATCTCACACTCAGCAGGACGGTTTGAGTGAAATATCCAAATAGCCAAGATGATTTGCTTCACTGATCATTCATTAATGAATAACAAAATGATGTCCAAACTTAGTGGAGGCTTTGAATTAACATGACAGTATGCACTGTAATTAACTGACAGGTTGAAGCTTTGAATAGTCCACATATGAGAAGCATCAAACTCAGCTATTATCACATTTAGCTTCTGGAATCTGGAAGTTTCTACTATCTTGTGAAACAGGCAGCAAAGAAAGTTTCTCACATTATAATGGGTAGATTTATAACAATGAAGTTTTTCAGGCCAAGGGCAAAAGTACATTAAAATTAATGTAATTGCAACACTTACTAGTAGAGTTAATTCCCTGGGTATGTAATTATTTTTTCTATTCTGTCAGGTCAAAAATCACAATTTTGCAACAGTTTCAGACGTGTTCTGGGGGCTATGTGTAGTCTTTCAGGGGCCACAGGTTGTATGCTCCTATAATAAACCTTTCTCGTCTTCATAAGCATTACATTGTAAGTAGTTCTAATATCTGATTCATTCAAGGTGCTATCATAACAATGGTTCAGCAGGTGGCAGCACATGGTTGACCTTGTTTGGGCTTAGAAATTTAGCTTGATCAGACTGGTTAATGGCCCAATGACAAAGTATTTCAAAGGGTTACAAGCAGGACTGGAAAGTTTTTTTTTAAAAAAAAAAACTGGCATGACAAACCATCTATACAGCATATCATTCCTTAGAAAAAACCATTTCTGTATGCATGCAGTTATTTAGTTCAACTTGAGCCAGCATTTGTTCTTTGACCCCTGTCAGTAAAAGAAACAGGTGGAAAGTCTTCTTTTCTTTTCACCAACCAGATGGTCTAATGGGTAGGGAAAGAGAATGCATTGAGTGAACATTCCCTGTACGTGTCAGAAGGGAGATTAAGTTCTGTAGAAGGTCTATAGACTCCTACTATGGGTGTGGATCTCTCTTTAAGTTGGAAGCTTTTAAAACCTTTTGCTTCTTAAATAGAGATGATTCATATGCAGGAACTGTTTTTCCTGAGTGTTTACTCTGTACTGAATCAGGTAATTATTTTTCAAATAATAAGTCCAGCATGGGCATCACAAATTTACCAGTAAATGGTATATCTGTAAATTCATGCAGATGTATGCCCCAGTCATAAGACCAATGTGTACATCTCCTTGGTCTCACACTGTGTCACAAAATATCTGTTGAGAGACAGAGTTATTTCAGAAATAACTGAGTTATCAGTTATTTCAACAAATAACAAACAACTAGTTTCCAGACTAAGAAGCACAGGCTCTAAAATTGGTTAGCAATGTGAGGGTTGAGAGGAAAAAGGTGCTAGAATTTAACTACAGTAAGTATAAAAAGGAAATTGCACTTTCAGATTGGCAACTAATCAACTCTTTTAGTAGCTTTTTCCGAAGAAACAGTAACAATTCTCAACTAGCCATGCCATGTTGTGCCCCTGAGAGCACTTTAAGTACAGTGTGAACCTAGAGACCAGTCAAATTATGCTGAATATAGGAAAATTAGATAACACTACCATTTACATAATATATTAATATACACTACAGATACTTAATAGAAGTGGACACACTGCAACATATTCAATCATGTTCAGTACCAGTTAGACTACAATTTTTAAAAAATGCAAATGTGGATAATTTTCACTGGAAAAAGTGACATTATTAACAGAGCTGTTATTATTTTCAATAACTGAGAATTCTTTAGTAAGAAAAATAGATAGAAAAATATTCCCATTCTTCCTATCACATATGTCAGTAATGCAAAGATGTTTACTACTAGCTTCATACACTAATGAGGAGGGGCATCTCCTCACTGAAAAGAACGAAAATATTGAACTCTAAATGTGACCTGGAACTATTCCCAATGCACATTCACAAACACACACCTTTTATTACACCTATCATATTTAGCAAAGTAAACTTTTCAAGTATTGCAACCTTTCTAGTGAACGTAAATAATCATTCCCTCACAGTAAATATTATATTGGCTTTGCTGTTTCCTGTAATGCCCATGTGCTAGTTGGGGGATATTTTTTGTTTGGCTGCAAATAAAAACACAAGAAAGCTTAACTGTAAGGGTGTTTGCTGAAATGTGTTCCTTGTAATAACAATAATTATAACATAAAACACACTAATAATAGTTTATCATTACTTATATGGTATTGAATAGGCTTTCCTAGTTAACTTTCGATTCTGTGAGCTAGAAATATCTTTATCTCTAGAAACATAAATGCCTGGAAAAATGATTTATTATCCTAGTCCCCCATTAAATACTGTCTTAACCAGGGAAGTAACAAGCACAATAAATTTGATTGTTATAGTATGTGAACAACCAGTATGGACTTTTTGCTATGATCAGGTGGAGAGAGAGAGGGGTGAGGTATACTGTCAGTTTTATCTTCCTCTCTTCCATAGTTGCATAGTTCCATAGTTTATCCTACACAAACCAGTAGAATTGATGTACTCTGGTTCCCACTGATTAAGCAATATCCCCCGATAGTCCTTCTCTGTTGTAATGCTTATCGTCTGGAAACATATCTCCCCAGAGATTTGCATACGGTCCTTAATATTATCTTATTTAGACAGGTCTTAAGACCTTGCTCATTTACCAGACCTTGGATGAGAGTGGGTGGCAGGCCCCCCTGTGGGTTTTCTGATTAGTGAGACAGTGATTGTTTTCTCTAAATGTTCTTATTGTATTTCATATTATGTGTATTTTTTTTAAGGTTGTGCAAAGGGGTGACGAGATAAGGTTAGATCAGATCTGATCAGATGTATTGTACATGTGCATGTTGGTAGCAATTATAGCCAATAACCTGGCAGGGACCACACCTGGTTGGGTCCCCTAATATTGTTTCCCTGTTTGATACTTTTAACAGCACCACAAAGGCACATCTGCCTCTTATTTTAATTTCCCACATCTCTACCACAGATGTGGGAAATTAACAATGATGGCTACCAGAATCCTATGCTAAGGATGGTCATTGGAGGGTTCTCAGTTAAGTAACCTCTTCCAGTTGAAATCTGCTCCCAACTATTCTATCACTTTCCAAAATGCCTGATGCTCCTTATGAGATGACAAGATTTCTCTGGGAAACCTTACTGAAAGGTTTGAGTGTAATCTTGTTTTTGCTTGCTGTTGTTTTTCTAGCAACTGATATATACTGAATATATTGCATCAACTGAATGTTACAATTCCATTGGTTCATGCATGTAGAATTCCCACCTATCAGGACATTTTTATGATTACATGAGCAGTTCTCCTTCAGCCAACCAGGCATGGATGAGCTCAAGCAAGTCTGAATCCTATGGGTATAATTCCAGACTCATCAATCATTTGAACAAGGCAAACAAAGCAGGAAGTAATGAAAATTCTGGATAACAAACTATTGCTTCAATAATTATTTAGATTTATCTGCTTTGCTATGTAGTCAGAACTTTCTTAAAAACAGTCTGAATATATTTTAATGTTATATCTGATCAGAATAATTTAATCAAGTTATGAGTCATCATACAGTTCATGGAAAACATGATTTATGTATAATGAGTCTTCTCACATGTATTGAACATACAGATAACAGGAGCATGTTCTGTGGATTTATAAACTAGATTCCATGGCATGTGTTCCCTTTGTATATTTCTCTATATTCATGAGATTTCATGTGTTCTGTTGGATACCAAGAGTAGTTTGTAAGGAGAAAATAGTAAGTACATTCCTATATATAAAGAATTCCTCCACCCCAGCAAAAACATATATAGGTCTGAGGTGTATAATATGGGCAGCTTTTCCTCTAAGATCATCAAATCTAGCACTCATGAGGTCCCACTTGCCTGGACTTGCATTCAGTAAACAGCACTGAATTGTCATTATTGATCTGAACTACAGTTATACATTTGGGTCTAGGATGTAGGTCCTTAATTTAATTTGCTCAAAATTCTCCTAAACATAACAGTATAAGAAGAATGTACAGGGAACATTGCACACAGCACACAAAAATCTGTAGATCAGTCCAAGTGCATCAGACCCAAGGAAATGAAATAAAACCAAACGGTATTTTCCTGAAAAGAATTTAATGGTGTTTGTGGGTTCATGTGACTGCAACTATAGAACAAAGCCATGTGAAAATCACAAGCCAAAGGGCTACCGTGGACAGCCCCAAAATATTGTATACCCACCCACCAAAAGAAAACACCAAAAAAAGATGTACATGCATCTTTATTGTGCATGAACAATCCTAATTAAGCATTAAATAAAATATCATTAAAAGAAGACAGACTGCACTGTTAACATATTACCTCCTCAGGCAGGAGCTCAGATTAAAGTTGATTGTCTTATCTTAATTCTAGATCTTGGATGCTTTACCATTTAATTCCCTAGGAATTAAAACATACCCAAAAGAGCTGCATTAACATATTTTATGGGCATACGTGATGAGAGATGTAACTTTATTTCCAAAGCTATTAACCACAAGCTGAAATGATCAAGTCAGATTTCTCAGCCTACATCTCCAGGTCATTTCAGCAGTGATGCAATATTCAGACAGGCTACATGGCAATGTAGATGGGATTTATCTGATGCATCAGGGATACAAAACCTTTGCAGGTGAAGGGCTTCAGAGGTCTCTTGCCAAGAGCCCGTGGCTTCCCCTAATTTAAAGATAAAAGTGAAACATTCTCCTAGTAAGCTGTAAGTATTTATTTTGTAATTGGTTGCACACCAAATAATGGGGAAAAACATTCCATTTGATTGTGGCAGAAAAATAGAGTCCAAACAACCATTCCCAAATTAAATGTTTTCTAGATATGTTTTGGCTGAGAATGATTGAAAATGAAATTTGATATGTCAGTCAAGTTCAGAAAAACTGATCTGCTAGATTCAAGGTGCATCTTCCTTTGGCTTTCATTGCTGAACATTGCTAGGAGCCAAGTTCTGGGCCAGAAGCCAAGTTTTGGGGCCTATTTACAAAGATGCTGGGTAAAAGCATGTAAAGAATCTTACTGAACTGGAATTTTGCAAAAATACTTGTTTTTCTTTAACTGTAGCAAAATCTAACTGGGTAGAGCGGCCTTTTTTCAAATGTTCAACTGATCCTGGGAAAACTTCCAACAGGGTAAAAAACAGAATCCTATTAATTTGGGGTCCCAATCAGTGGTGGGATTCAAATTTTTTTACTACCGGTTCTGTGGGCGTGGTTGGTGGGTGTGGCAGGGGAAGGATGCTGTAAAATCTCCAGTCAGAAGGTGGTATTGGCCAGTTCTCTGAAGTACTCAAAATTTCTGCTACCGGTTCTTCAGAACTGGTCAGAACCTGCTGAATGCCACCTCTGGTCCCAATGTCTGTGAGTTTAACAGGGTCTGTGAGTATAGCCTGAACAGGAAGGGAACAGGTAGTTCAGGATCAGGAGTAGGCTTCAAAAAATTTAGCAAAGGGTTCTTTCTCTGCCCAGTTGCTGGGTGGGTGTGGCCATGGTGGGTGTGGCCATCGTGGGCATGGCCTAGTCAGCCTTCTGCACCACAGCAGTGGAGGGTGTTTTTGTTCTCCCCAGACTCCGGGGGCTTTTCTCAAGCTTCCAGGAGGGAGAAAACAGCCTTCTCAGACTTTGGAGGCTCTCTGGAAGCTGGAAACAAGCCCATTTCCAGACTTCCTGAACTTCCAAGAGGCCTGTTTTTCGCACTCCTGGAGCCTGCACAAAAGAGGCTGCATGGGGATTCCTGGGAGGGGCAGGGAGGGGCTGGCAGGGCCAGCCAGGAGTGGGATTTGGGGGTTCTCCAAACTGCACAGAGGCTAAGCTAGAGGCTCTCCCGAACCACTGCAAACCCCCAGCAGCCCCACCCCTGTTCAGGATCCAATCTGGGTTGGTCATTGAGACCAGAGCTTTTGTCTTCTGAGCTTTTGGACTTGTGCTAGAGAGTCCATCCTCAGGGAGCTTCTCTCTACATTCCATAGAGAAATGGGCTCCAGGACAAGTCCCAGTGACTGACCCAGATTGCATCCTACAACATTACCCTGGACATGTATATTTGCTTTCATTTGGAACAGGTAGTCCTTGTTTAACAATGGTAACTGGGACTGGAAATTTCTGTCACTAAGTGATGCAGTCCTGTGCAATGTCCTGTGAAAACATTGCTTAGTGTTTCCTGCTTGCTGCCTGCCTATTCCTTTAATTTCATTTAAATAAAATGTTTAGATCCAAATTGAAATTTCTGGACTTGCTTATTTTAATCTTTGTAAAAAGACACACAAATATACTAGGGGCAGACTGTTTTCCCATCCAGCCTAATAGTCCTTTTCTCTGACTGTCAGGTATTCTGCAAGATATATTGGGCACACAAGTTTTGCGTTCATACCAGTGGGGGGATTCAACATTTTTTACTACCAGTTCTGTGGGCGTGGCTTGGTGGGTGTGGCAGGGGAAGGATACTGTAAAATCTCCAGTCAGAAGGTGGTATTTGCCTGTTCTCTGAACTACTCAAAATTTCCACTACCGGTTCTCCAGAACTGGTCAGAACCTGCTGAATATCACCGCTAGTTCATACTATTTAAATAGGTTGGGGACTGAACATTATATGTGTATTCTACCACTACTATGTTTTCTGCCCTAATACAGAAAGGAAATGAAAAATATAACTTTTTCGCATCTATGGAGATTCTTAGGCACCAGGTCATAGTTGTCCCAAAAGTGCTTTTTCAAAAGGAAAAACAAATCCAATTACCTTCTGAAAAAGCACCTTTGTAGGTTACTTTGTTTGCTGGCATCGTCAATTGAGTTTCCAATTTCAATTCAGAAAAAAGTGTTCTAGGTACCAAAATTTTGAAAGAGATTCTAGAAGCTCATTTTGTTGGGGTCACATCTTTCTAGTTAATTGCTTCATCCCATATATAGGATGCAAGTGAACATTTCCAACCAACTGTATTGTTGTTTTTCCTCAGCTGCTGTTTTGCCTTAACTTAACACTTGTGTTTGTCCAAAATGGGGCATGCAGTTTGTTATGACAGACTTTGAGACCCCATTAAAAAAAACCTGTATGGATGCCAAACAAATTATTGTAGTTCTGAGATGTATGCACAAAGTTTAAGATAAACAACTCAAATGCTCCCAGAAAGGCTGCTGTGGTAGTCTAATGCAGGAAAAACAACAAAGCCCTAACAAGAACTGGTAAGAGTAGATTGGTTCTATTCTAGGTTCTATTATATCACATGACCTAAAATGGAGACCTAACATCAAAAACATCCTCAAAAAAGCACAACAATGAATGTTCTTTCTGTGCTAACTCAGAAAGCTCAAACTGCCCAAGGAGCAGTTGATATAGTTCTACAGAGGAATTACTGAGGCTATCATCTGCACCTCTATAACTGTCTGGTTTGGTTGTGCAATCCAACAGGACAGACACAGACTTCAGAGGGTAATTAGGACTGCAGAAAAAACAATTACTACCAACCTGCCTTCCTGTATACTGCACAAGTCAAAAAGAGGGCTGTGAAAATATTTACAGACCCCTCACATCCAGGACATAAACTGTTTCAACTCCTTCCCTCAAAACGACTCTATAGAGCACTGCACATCAGAATAACTAGACACAAGAACAGTTTTTCCCAAATGTCATCACTCTGCTAAACAAATAATTCCCTCAACAGAGTCCAACTATTTACAAAGTCTGCACCACTATTACTATTAATCTTCTCATCACTCCTTATCACTCATCCCTTCCCACTTGTGACTGTATGACTGTAATTTTGTCACTTGTATATTTACGATTTATATTGACTGTTTCCTAGTATGATTTGATTGCTTATTGTACCCTATGACTTATTAAGTGTTGTACCTTATGATTCTTGACTCTTGACAAATGTATCTTTTCTTTTATGTATACTGAGAACTTTTGCACCAAGACAAATTCCTTGTGTGTCCAATCACACTTGGCCAATAAAAGAATTCTAATTTTAATTCTAATTGTTTGGGCAAATATATTCAATTTCATTCAATGCAGCCTATTGCCCATTACCAAAACCAAAAAAAAGGTAGTCTTGACAAGCCAAAGAATAGTTTTTTAGTTTCAGATAAAATTCTGACATTTCTTTAATATAGGAAATCAGGAATTTTCAAGACAACCCCCCTCCCCAATGAGATTTCCTGTATTTTTGTACCCTGGAGGATGGCACCTGGCACAACCAATGGTACCAGTTAGAAGCTAACACATGGATGATCTTAGCTGATTTCTAAAAGCATCATCCTGGGCCTTTTTAACTCGATGGGGAAAAAAAACAGCTTAAAGAAGAATGCCCAACCACTTTTGTATTGTTGGCAAGACATCTACATGAATTTCTGGAAGTCATTCCAGAGGACCAATACCATCTTAAGAGGGCCCCACAACTGATATGTTCACTCTCTGCATGCCTGTGGTTTATATATCTTACTTTTTAACATATTTTAATAAGTATTGTTATATATTATAGGGATTGTATTTTAACCATTGTGTTTAGTTGATTATTGTTCACCAATCAGAATAATCTCTCAAACTTGTGAGATAGGCAGCCATACAAATTTGACAAACAAACAAACAAACAAACAAAATTACCAGTGATCAAGTTGTATTCAAGGGAAATTGAATAAACAACAAAAAACAGCAAAACATAGCCAGGCAACACTGGTGCTAATGAAATAATCCTTTTGATCAATAGCATTTTATTTTGTTATATATTTGATGAATAGTTGTTCATGAACATATTTTTTATATGTAGCCCACAGGCATTCATATGTGTACAAGTGGTTAGTATTTGAACGAAGAATTACCATGGGATGCCAGACTGTAGGGCAGAATGGATAATCCACAAACCATCCCAGAAGAAGATAACTGAAACCACTTCCGCCCTGCTGCTCATAACTTTACATGACACAGCACAAAGAAAATCTTATGGGAATGTTTCTCAACTTTGACCACTTTACAATGTGTGGACTTCAATTCCCAGAATTCCTCAGCCAGTTTTACTGGGAATTGTTGTCCCCACATTTTTAAGTGGTCATGGTTGAGAAATATTGCTTTATAACAGGAGTCTCCAAACTCGGCAACTTTTAAGACTTGTGGACTTCAACTCCCAGAATTCTCCAGCTACCATGGCTGGTGGAGGAATTCTGGGAAGTAAGGTTTACAAGTCTTAAAGTTGCCAAGTTTGGAGACTCCTGCTTTATGGCTTGCTCTTAGCTCAAGCCATGTTAAGCGAATGCTACTGCCTGCTCCTCAGCCCAGAGAAAATAAGGAAACCACTTCAGCTGAGCTGTCATTCTCTTCAACAGTGCTTTCCTCACTTGCAAAAATTCCAGCCAGATCAACTGTATTGCAGAGAGAGAGTAAGGAAAGAAGGAAGAAAAATTGGTACAGTTCTCTCTCTCCTTTTTTCCCCAAGATTAGAACTTGAAATTGTAACCTTTCTACATGATATTGGCAATATTGTGAACAAATTGGTACATATTACCATCTTTGGGGAAAATATCCAGTTAGTCCAATGAAGAAATCAAGAAAACCAGCCAACAGTTCTTCACTAATAAATCCTGCTAATTTATGGTCCATATTTCCTAGCATATGCTAATTGAAACACAGAAATTGAACTGATACCTATTACAATTGCTAGGCTTGGCATCACTAAACACTGAAAAATTAAGTGCATAATTTATCACGATCACTAGCATATACCAATGTAAGAAATTGCTTTAATCAAAAAGCACATAGAAAAGTTGTTTGAAAAATCCTATTGTGGATATTCATTCAAAACCAGTGATCACATTAACAAATTATCATTTGCCTATTAGGATAACAGCCATTTGCATACATCACTAGAAATAGGTGTTTCAAATGGATTTGATGTCTGTGTATATTCCCAAATTTTATTTAATTTCTTTTTTCTTCTTCATTTTTTACTCCGTTTATTTTTCCTTCTAACTCTGCTATATTTTAATTTCTACTTTGATGTTTTCTTTGATTTAAATAAGATTAGTTTTTTTGCTATTACAAAATATTTAATTTTTATCTCATGTGAATTGCATATAGTGAGATCACATTTACTATATCGCTATATGTTAAACTATAGTTCTTCTGGTATTTATATAGCCTTTGTAAGGACTTTCCTCTCCTCAATAATGGATTTGTCTTGAATGGATTTGCACCCATTTGGGGTTGCATTACCAGAAGGCTCCACCAATGTCATCCACAACAGATTTAAATTCAGAATTTTTCATGTGTCTCTTGCCAATCCTAATTGCTACTACACATTATTTGAAAGAAAGGCCCAATGAGTTGATAAGTAATTTTAAAATTAAAATTCAATTTTAAATTTAAATTGACCAAAATGATGATGGACAGTAGAGGTAAATATATATGGGTCCATATGGAGTTGACCACGATATTTCAAGGAATGTACCGTAAATTGAAATGTAACTGAGCAAAGAACATGAATAAATGAATGGAGGGAAAAGAGTTCTTTTCGGTGTTTTACAATGCAGATCTGAATGAAGGTGGTTTGATCTCATGGAGAGAGTATTCACTGAGAAAATCAGACATTATTAAGGATAAAACTTTATTGAACTGATTTATATCTCACTTTCATTCAGGAGCACAGAATGGCATACATTGCACTCCAACCTCTGTTCTTTTGGTGAAATGGTATAATTAAGAAATGTGTGTGGAAAAAGTAAAATCACGAACACTAAATAAATGTGGGTGGAATACAAAAGTTGATCACCAATCCTTATCTGCAATATAGTATAACTATGGATAGATTTTGAACAACAAAATAAACAAGTATAGGTAGATGCCATTTTATTTTAACCTACTTCTTAGAACTTAAGAGGTAGATTAGGTGCTTTAGTTTTAGACAAATAACATTCTGTTTTTAGTTCTAGAGAAGCAGCTTACACTGATAATAATGCAACCTTTTTTTTAAAAAAAGTCACCCAGCCCTACAATTGTCTGAAATCTTCCCAGACTAGCAGTAGTAGAGAAGATGAAATTAAAAAATATAATAATTTACATAAATCACTCTTCTGGCTGAAATACATGTTTTACATTTATTCAGGCTCACCTACATTTTTTTCTGAGTAAAATAACTCTCATATAAAAAGCAGTTGCTAGCTATCACTGAATCATTATCATTTTGCTGATAGAAATTACCATGGCCTCTTATGAGCAATCAGAACTACTCAAATCAGCATTTTTAGAATCCACCATGCGCATGTGCACACATTTTCCCTCTGTTTCCATTTGCATAGAAGAGATTAGCTCTCAATCATGACTGATATCATATCCTTTCAAAAATCCAGGTTCATCCTAAATGGAATGGCCATATGATATGAAAATAAGACTTTTTTTAAAAAAAATTATTTTATTTTATCAATTGAAAGGCTGCCTGACTCCTAATGACTGGCTTAATTTAAAAAATAAGAATAAAGAGGAAAAAGTGAAAACAAATCATAAGTAGCCTGGAACATCCTATCCAAGAAGGGTTCAACTATCCACCTGCCCCAAAACATGGGAAAATAGCCAGGCCTGCAAACGTTCCTGAACATCATCAGTGTTAGTCAGCTAGATCTTTTGAGGTAGGGTAGGGGATATTATTCCAGAGGACAAATGCCAGAACTAAACAAAGACTTCAAAGTTATCCCAAAGCTGTTTTTTCAAGAGGCAACTTTCTTTGAAGATGTTTCACTTCTCATCCAAGAAGCTTCTTCAGGTCTTCCTGAATGGTGGGGAATGGAAGGACTTATACTCCTTGCAGACAGCTGGTCATTTGCATTCTTTTAAAGAGTCGTTGAGGCTACCTGGAGGTTTATCTGTGTAACCAGAGTCAGCTGAGTGATCCAAATGAGTGTGGAGCTTTCTTGGAACTGTTGAAAGCACTCTGTTGTAGATTGGAGATAGATGCTGCTGTTGAAAGAGGGCTGTTTAATTTTGACATAGATGGTCTCTTTGACCCCTCTTTCAAACCAGCAGCTCTCCTCTGTCCAAAATGTGGCCTTTGCTCTTTTCAAAAAAGTGGTCTTTGTCTTTTAAATGCAGATGGACTGAATATAGTTCTGATGGGTTTATTCTCCTATGCTTTTATGAACGACTCACTAAAAGAATGCAAATGACCAGCTTGTCTGCAAGGAGTATAAATCCTTCCATTCCCCACCATCCAGGCAGAGATGAAGAAGCTTCTTGGATGAGAAGTGAAATGTCTTCAAAGAAAAACAAGAAAGTCCAGTTGTTTCCTGAAAAAGCACCTTTGGGACAACCATGACCCAAATGACTAAGAATCTCCATAAACCTTCAAAGTTATGTTTGTACTACTAAAAAGTCACAAAGCAGCAAAAAATCCAAAAGTTGAATCCAATAAATAATATTCCAGAAGATGTCAGCAGGCTTCTCCTGACAGTTTTCCATGGCCTTCCCAAAGCTGCTTGGGAGGCTCTGAGGACAAGAGAAAGAATCCTCAGAACTGTCAAGCTGACATAGAGTGGCATAGACAGATAAAGAGTCTTTGTTTTAAATGGTGCTGGTATTTATTAATGAATTGGAATGGAAGTTGTACCTAAGTTGCAACTTCTTGAGCAGGAGTGGTGGCGTAGTGGTTAGGTTGCAGCATTGCAGGCTAATTCTGCTGACTGCCAGTAGTTTGATTCTGACTTGCTCAAAGTTGACTCAGACTTCCAACCTTCCAAGGTCAGTAAAATGAGGAGCCAAACTGTTGGGGGAAATATGCTGATTCTGTAAACCGTTTAGAGAGGGATGTAAAGCACTATGAAGCAGTATATGTGTTTTGGTTAGTGCTGCTTAACTCATTGGTTATTATGTTTCACTCCCAAGGATAAGATTGGGTTTCATATTTATTTATTTGCATCCAGCACTTATTATTTTATACAAAGAACTCAAGGAGGTGAACTTATCCAACACACCTTCTTCCTATTTCAAAATCTATTGCTTTCAATGGGTCTTTGGCTCAATGAATGTTTGCTACGTTTTTGCCCAGTGAGTAAATGTCTCACCAGCTGTGTTTGAAATAAAACATTAACATTCTGGAGTCAATAATCCAGTAATATTTCTGCTGCACAATCACCCTGTTTAAGTCACAACATGACATGCAAGCTGGGATTATTAGTCTAGCAGCAAACACTTGTCCAGAATAAATTTAACTTTATATTAAGCAATAGAGAGAAAGGAATGTGTATTTTACACATTTTAATTCATCACTATGGGGTACAAACATAATATGTAACACTTGCATATAGATAGATATGCCACTTAGAGCTTTTGGAGTAAAGTGGTACACCAATGTTACAAGTAAACAAATAAATACAACAGGTCCCGGCAGTATAATTAATGGTGAGGACAGAAAGAATGCTAAATGAAACATCATAAGTTGAGGGCTAGTTCACAGACCTAAATTGTTAGATGACAATGAGGCCCAAATTGAGAGACAAAACTAGTTAAGTCAAACTAAAATATAAATACTGAAAAAAAAGCAAACCAGTCCACCAGCATGTCAATTCTACCTGATGGCTCCCCTACTTTTGGGGAGCTGTTAGCTATAACTTTGCTTGTCAGTACATACATACATACATACATGCATGCATACATACATACATACATGTATATATGAAAACTATAAAGCTATAAGTTAATTTTTAACATTAAAACTCCGTTTTTTAAAAACTTTATATAATTTTTAAAGTATTTTTAATATTATATTTGTACACCACCCAGAATCGGTCTGTGAAGGGGATGAGTGGTTTTTAAATAAATTGGTGAATAAGTAAACAAACAAGCTGAAAGCATCACACTGCAATGGTGCTCCACCTATTGGAAGAACTGGCTGGCATAAGCCAATGCATTCCTGGTTAAGCCTGACATACAAGAGTGTGCAAGTGGTAGTAATTTTCTCATTAGTCTGAGGGTGAAACTGTTGTTGAAAAACACATTTCAGAGGAACTTTGAGCTTAAAACTGGCAGTTTGGATTAAAAACCATTCAGATTTGAAATATTTTATATACTTTCCCTAACATTGTGACATCTACGGTAAATGCAGTCGCTGAATGACAAACTCGTTTATTAGCATTTTAATCTCTGTTTTCTGCTTAAAAAGCACTCAGAGCGGCTAACAAAGTTATTTAAAAACAGGATGAAAATATATTTAAAATAATGATTAACAGGCTCAATGTACCTGCAAAACATAAATCAATGAGACAGAAATAAAACAGATGGATAGAACAGCTAAGGAAAGTCAGCCAAAGCCAACGAAAACTAAATCTTTGCCTAATGCTTGAGAACAAGAAGAATTGGAGTTGGGCAACCTTCAGAAGTATGAAATGTTACAAAATGGGAGCAGTCCCCGCAAAGGGCTAATTTCTTCTGAATAACAGCCTGGCTTTATAGGGGAACTAGCACATGGAAAAAGCCCCAAATAGGCTGGGTGAATGCATGCAGGGGCAGATGATCATTTAACTCTCTACATCCCAAGACAAGCAGGTACCAAATCTTGTATACAGTT
This sequence comes from Pseudonaja textilis, assembly GCF_049901715.1. Lineage (NCBI taxonomy): Eukaryota > Metazoa > Chordata > Lepidosauria > Squamata > Elapidae > Pseudonaja > Pseudonaja textilis. The sequence goes on from NC_141991.1 coordinate 78,813,657, forward strand.
ATTTACAAAGTTTTATATGCCACCTTCTCTCATGAATCTTCAGTTATGAAGCACAGTTAAGTTTCAATAGAAGAATATTTGTAGCTCAGGGTTGAACTGTGGAGTCCTTAGTGCTGAGCTTGGTTGTTTGCTTGCCGACGTTTCATTACCTGACTAGGTAACATAATCAATGCACTTGATTTCTCAAAAGGAAGTGTTTTTTTTAAAAAAACAGTAATATTATTAACCATTAATTATTAACTACTGATATTATTAAATATTATATTAATATTTACTTCAAAGTAATGATTATTTTATCCAATCATGTTTTATTTGAACATCTGATTCCTTCCCAGGTAAGATTCTCCAATCTGAACCACGTTTTAAAGTAGGCTTATACATTTTTGCTGGCTTTAACCATAACCATAGATGGTTACTGTAACCACACTTTTGAGCTTCGCACTAGTCTCTCACCACCTCACAGAGCTACAAAAGTCAAATTGCCTCTGATTAAAACAATTGTTCTTTACCATTTTCTTTGAATTCTGAATTCACTGTCTTCCAGGTGACAAAGAAATCATGTATTTGCTCCTACTGAGCCATGGTGGCGCAATACTGCAGTACTGCAGGCTACTTCTGCTGATCACCGGCTGCCAGCAATTCGGCAATTCAAGTCTCCCCAGGCTCAAGGTTGTCTCAGCCTTCCATCCCTCCAAGGTGGGTAAAATGGGGACCCAGATTGTTGGGGCAATAGGCTGACTCTGTAAACCTCTTAGAGAGGGCTGTAAAGCACTGTGAAACGGTATATAAATCAAACTGCTATTGATGTAAAACATAGCAAAGGACCAATGTTACAAATGGGGCAATGTATGTAACAAGACAAAATATACACCCATCCTACAGAAAATCCAACCAATTTATGCTTTGTACTCAGATTGAAACATGGCAGAGTTGATGGCCAAAGCAATTACCGTAAAACAGCCAGTTGAAAATATCCCCACAAAACACAGAAATAATGGCTGCATTAAAGACATGCAGAAATGACCAAATCCCCCAGTGAAACAGAGCCAATACTCCCCACCAAAGAAAACCAAAGCAAAAATCACACAAACCAAATGATTCTCTCCTGCTGATCTGCATTAAGGAGATAATCCGGGATCAAACCAAGCTGGAGCCTTAATCCTATGCTGGATTGTGGGACTGTATTGTTTTATTATCATATCACAGTTTTGATAGAGTTTCCTTTCATGGGAAAGGAGCAGGTGCACAGGTGTGCCTGTCAAAGTAGTCATGTGGTGATGCCATGATTCATCCTACATCCCCAAGCAATTTGATCTTGAACTCTACCATCTTGAGTAAGAATGGCAGGAGACCTGCTGTGGGCTAAGAGTCTGAGAATGATTAAGTTTTTTTAAAAATGGACTTTCATCCTTTGTATTTCACACCACTGTTGTTTATTCTGTTGGTAAGCAGATTTCCCCCAACATCAATATTTCAAATAATTGGAATGAGTACCACTGACAACTGTGGTAACTTAAGAATAGTTACCATTGAACATTTGTTCATTAAACTAAACGTATGTCATTTCTGAAACAGGGACAAAATAAAATCTTGCCTGGATTAAAATTGGAAGTAAACCTTCTTTGGAATTAGAAATACTTAGGCTAACATCTAAAACAGGGAGTCTTACTGTGGGGTTGTCCAACCCCTTCAGGATCAGTGGATAGATTTCAGGGAGTCTGTGAATTTGGATGGCATGGCAACCCTTTACTGTCACTAATCTCTGAAATTTAGCTGTTCATTAAACGATGTAGGTAGGCTACTAAGTAATTTATGCCTCTGGAGTTTAAAAATATTTTAACTTCAATAGAGGTTGCTGTCTAAAGTTATTATAACCTACAGAAGTACTTTTTTTCTTCCTAGTATTTTTCTGCAAGTGCAGGGTCCATCTTTTCTCGGATCAACCAAATATCGATCCAATGGTTGATTATTGGAATGAGTGACTGACTTGTTGTTTGAGTCTGGCATTCTGGGTTGAGAGAGTGATTGTCTCAAGATTGCCCAGTTGACTTTCATGCCTAAGGCAGGATCAGAATTAACTGTCTCCTGGTTTCTAGCCTGGTATCTTAACAACTAGATCACTTGCCTAAAAAAGGGATATTGTCAGATGTTGATTCAATGGATTAATAAACTGCATATATTATTGCATTACATGTTTGTTATTTTCTAATTTTTGATAGTTGCATTTGAGCATAATTCTGAAAAGATTCCATCAGACACTTAAAAAGACCATGGCACAAGAAGACAAGTTATACCAAAGAAAAAGTAACATTTTATAGATGGGATTGTACTTCTCTTTTTTTTAACTGTAATGGCTAAGAACTGAAGTGGTTGGTGAGTGACATGGGGATCTCAACATAGTGAAAATGGTATATTTTTTCCAGGTTTTTGAAGGAGAGGTTTGTTTGTTTAAAGGAAGGGGGATTATGTTGGTGGTTTGTTACCAGCATATCCCAAGTCTCTGGGGAATGTGAAAAAGAGGGGCCACACAGGGGCAGAACAAGGGATGTATCTGGTCCACTCATGCTCCCGATATTCCACAAATCAATGGGCTGCTTTGAGAAAAGAAAGAATGAGCTGTAAAAATGGAAGCATAATTAATAATGACTGAAATGTCAGCTAGTGAAGTAAGCAGGGACAATCAAGGAATCTCTGCAAGAGTGGGCATGCAAAATGACAACCTAACTGGAACAGAATCTGAGGATGGGAGGATACCTATTTCTCATCAATTATACAATAGACTGAAGAGCCTGGCTTAGTTCCCATAATTTAGCAGACATTTTTTTTCTGCTTGGAAGACTGTATGTAGTAGTACATATGCTTCATTGCCTTGCTTTTTTCTGATTAAGTCAGTTGACTTCAACATTAAAAAGATTATATATATATATATATATATATATATATATATATATATATTCTTAAGTTTTTATGGTACTTACATGTATGGTATTAGGCTTTGTTCGGGTATTTTCCCACGTCATTATAGTTGTGCTTTTAAAGTTGTAGCAACGTTTCGCAGAATCTCATCTGCCATCATCAGGCTTCTGTATTGTGTTCATCTGTGAGTCAGACTTTTACAGTTGTTTCAGTTTTAAATTTGGGGCTAGCCTACTACTGTGCCAGAATGGTTTTTTCTTCATCCTGATTGGTTGGGAGTCTTGGTTGTTCTGCTTGATTGGGGTTTCTAATATCTTCTGTCTGTTTTGTGGCTTTTTTGTGTGTCTTGATTGGCTGGCAACATTGTGTTCCTGTATTAGAGGCTTTTAGTGCGGCTTGGCTCCGAGTAAATGGACGGCTATCATTTGTTAGGAAGCTAGGTTTTATCTGGGTGCCTGGTTGGGGTGTGTTTGAGCTGGAGGTATCAGGGGGATCTGTTTGTACCCAGGTGTTTGCCTGGCTAGTGATGTGGAGATTTTTTTGTTTGTGAGTGCAGGCTTCCAAATGATTGACAGTCTGGTGGAATCATCTCTTCTCTTCATGTTTTCAGGTCTTTTTTCAATCTCTATGGCTTCTCTGATAATTCTGTAGCTATAGCTTCTATAGTGGCTAGGGTTTTGGTGCCATTGAAGTTTATGCTATGACCTGTGGCTTTCATGTGTTGGACTAGTGAGGAAGTGTGTTCCAGCTTTTTTACTGCAGATATCCTAACCAAAGGATTCAAGTATCTAGGCACCCCAAAAAATCCCCACAGAATCCATCATATGTGCAGTCAAATCCAGCCTAACTAAATTAAATACAAATGAAGCTGATAGAATAAGACACCAAGTTACTAACATCCTATGCACAAGCAAACCACCCAAAAGCAACTTGCACAAAGAAGAACTAAAGGCACTGCAAGCTCTGAAAAAGGATAGCAGCATAATCATACTTCCAGCAGACAAAGGGGATGCCACAGTAGTAATGGATAGAAAAGACTAAGAAACAAAATTGACAGACCTACTCCAAGACTCCACATACAAACCCATAAACACGGACCCAACCACATATCTGGAAAAATTAACCAAGAAGAAAATTATAACCAGCCACATGAGCAAAGAGATCCAACAGACTATTATCCCAAGAGAAAAATCTTCCAGATGCCCCAAACTATACGGCCTCCCAAAAATACACAAAGAAGGCATACCTCTCAGACCCATAGTCAGCTCCAGAGGAGCACCACTACAAAACCTAGCTAAACACTTAGCTAAACAGCTACAGCCCCATGCTGAAACAGCAGCTTCACATGTACAAAACTCATACGACTTCTTGGAAATGATCAAAGATGTACACGTGGAACAAGAAGATCTGCTTGTAAGTTTCAACGTGGTTTCACTATTCACTCAAGTCCCGATAAAAGAAACTCTTGAAATCATCAAAAATAAATACCAACCAGCTAAACACCTCATGGAACTAACAGAACACTGCTTAACCAACACATATTTCATATACAAAGGACAAAGATACAAGCAAATTGAAGGAGCCCCATGGGATCACCACTGTCACCCGTCATTGCAAACCTGTTCATGGAAGAATTTGAATCCAGAGCCCTGGCTAATGCCACCCACAAACCCAAACTATGGTTAAGATACATCGATGACACATTTGTGATTTGGCCCCATGGAAAAGAAAACCTAAACAATTTCCTAACACACCTAAACAGCACACCCCCCAAAATCAAGTTCACCATGGAAATGGAAACTAACAAACAACTACCATTCCTAGATGTACTAATCTACAAAAAAACAGATGGCACACTAGGACACACCATATACCAGAAGAAAACACCAACCGCTACCTCAACGCCCAATCCCACCACTACCCAGCACAGATAAACTCTGTGGCCAAAACACTAATTGCTAGAACCAAACACCTGGCAGACAAGACACACATAAAGACTGAACTATGTACCCTGACTAAATTACTGACAGCCCATGGCTTCCACAAAAGCAAAATCACCGGCTTGATCCACAAAAACACACTGAGACATAAAAGGAGACCTAGAAGATGAACAGGCCTATGGAACAGCTGTCCTGCCCTACATAAGAGGTACTACAGACAAAATCAGTAAGATACTACACAGGCATCACATCAAGACTGCCTTCAAAACAGACAGAAATATAGCAGCCATCCTTAGAAACCCCAAAGATAAAATTGACCTGGAAAACCAAGGCATATACGAAGTCCCCTGTGCATCATGCCCGGCCACATACATTGGACAGACCAATAGAAGAATAAGTACCCACCTGGATGAACACAAAAATGCAGTAAAAAAGCTGGAACACACTTCCTCACTAGTCCAACACATGAAAGCCACAGGTCATAGCATCAACTTCAATGGCACCAAAACCCTAGCCACTATAGAAGCTATAGCTACAGAATTATTAGAGAAGCCATAGAGATTGAAAAAAGATCTGAAAGCATGAATAGAAGAGATGATTCCACCAGACTGTCAATCATTTGGAAGCCTGCACTCACAAACAAAAAAAATCTCCACACCACTAGCCAGGCAAACACCTGGGTACAAACAGATCCCTCCTGATACCTCCAGCTCAAACACACCCCAACCAGGCACCCAGATAAAACCTAGCTTCCTAACAAATGATAGCCGTCCATTTACTCGGAGCCAAGCCGCACTAAAAGCCTCTAATACAGGAACACAATGTTGCCAGCCAATCAAGACACACAAAAAAGCCACAAAACAGACAGAAGATATTAGAAACCCCAATCAAGCAGAACACAGCAAACTCCAAGACCAATAAACACAGACCAAGACTCCCAACCAATCAGGATGAAGAAAAAACCATTCTGGCACAGCAGTAGGCTAGCCCCAAATTTAAAACTGAAACAACTGTAAAAGTCTGACTCACAGATGAACACAATACAGAAGCCTGATGATGGCAGATGAGATTCTGCCGAAATGTTGCTACAACTTTAAAAGCACAACTATAATGATGTGGGAAAATACCTGAACAAAGCTGAATACCATACATGTAAGTACCCACGAAAACTTAAGAAAATAAATATCAGACCTCTACGGGGAGGAAATAAACAGCCAGACCAAAACCTATGAGAAGCTAGAAGTTAAAAGAGCAGGAATACTATGTGACCTCAAATTCCTACGCAGCTGCGTAGGAATTTTGGTGGACTGGTTGAATATTAAAAAATACCCTAATAAAGACTAGAGGGAGCACAGCCTATGCAACTATAACTTCACATGAAGTCTTATTATAAATGCAGGCAGATGATAGAGGTAGTCCTCAACTTACAACCACAATTGAGCCCAAATTTTCCAATGCTAAGCAAGACAATGCTAAGCAAAAAAGTTTTACAATGTTTTTTGGACACAGTTGTTAAGTGAATCACTGAAGTTGTTAAGTGAATTATGCAGTCATCAAGCAAATCTGGCTTTCCTATTGGCTTTGCTTGTTGGAAGCAAGGTGGAAAGGTTAAAAAAGGTGATCACATGACCCCAGGATAGTGCAACTGTCATAAATACATGCCAATTGCCAAGCATCTGAATTTTGATCATGTGGCCATGTGGTAGGTAAGTGTGAAAACTGGTCATAACTTACTTTTTTCAGGCTGTTATAACTGTTTCTAAAATAAAGTTATAAATTGAAGATAACTATAATATAAAATTCTTGGAACTCGTTCTAAAATATATCTATAATGCTTGCAAAGTTTCTAAACAAGCAGAATAGAATAGAATAGAATAGAATAGAATAGAATAGAATAGAATAGAATAGAATTCTTTATTGGCCAGGTGTGATTGGACACACAAGGAATTTGTCTTGGTGCAAAAGCTCTCAGTGTATATAAAAGAAAAGATACATTCGTCAAGAATCATAAGATACAACACTTAATAATAGTCATAGGGTACAATAAGCAATCAAATCATACTAGGAAACAGTCAATATAAAGTCAATAGTTCAGATAAATGACTACCTTATACAAAAACTACATGTAGCAACCTGAAACAAGTAAACTGAACAGAGTCTCAGCATAATAATATTCATATCTGAAGGTTTTATTGTGCCAATCTAGAATATATTGTGGCAACTGAGGTCATTTATAAGCATCTACACAAACCAAACTGGGCATTTGTGGTAACACCCACCTTTGATATCAGCTAACCATGAGCATGCATGTGATTCTTTAAAGCTTAAAATCCTCACTTTCAAGATAACATAAAGAAATGAATCACATAGCATAAGGGTAAATATTTAGAGAAGATGCCTGAACATCCTTCAATCTGTAGCCTGGATCCCAGTAAAATTATAAGCCTCCACCCAAGCTGCTCCTCTTTAGAACAGCAATGGCAATCATAGGACTGAATTTATACAAAGTGCTGCACATAGAAAATATTTTAGAAAGGAGGATTAATCTAGCTTTCTTCCCATGGTTATTTTCAATGTACAGAAAAGTCTTTTTGTGGGAAAACAGTCCTGCATAGATGTCTTCATCAGCATTTGGAAATAATACAGCCCCAATCTAATTTTACCACTTCAATGAGACCTCAGTCTCCTTTGAAGACTTTGCTTTCTGGTGGAGTATACAACCATGTGGTCTGCTTTGCTTCGTAGCTCTTAAGAATGTATGGCGAACCATGGTTGCAACCATATTGATGTTGTCAAATAACAAAGGCAAACTAGTAATCCTTGCAATGGTCTTCTCCTGGAACATCCTCAATATAACCAAAAAGATTGACAATATATATTGTCATGCAGTCTTATTAAATACAAGCGAAAATGTTTTGTGCTTGTATTTAATAAGACTGCATGACTTGGATTTGGATTCAAACTGAGTTAGACATCTACCAATTCTTTTGGAAATATTCTAATTTGAAATAGAGAAGTTGTCATTTGAAATTCATTACAATAACTAATCCATCTTGGATTCAGTTAAACAAGAGCTCATTGTAACAGCATTGCCAAAAAGGCATTAAGAGTTGTTAACCTTATTTTACGAAGCTTCTTCTCTGGTAAACAGTGAATTGCTAACTAGGGCATACAAAACCTTTGCCAGACCAATTCTCTAATACAGCTTGTCTGCCTGGAACCCACACTGTATATTGGACATTAACACAATTGAGCAGGTTCAAAGGTATTTCTCAAGAAGAGTACTCCACTCCTCTACTCAAAATAGTATTCCCTATGCCTCCAGGCTTGAAATTTTGGACTTGGACAATCTTGAACTGCGCCACCTGCAGTCCGATCTAAGCATTGTTCACAAAATTGTCTGCTATAATATCTTGTCTGTCAACGACTTCTTCAGCTTCAATCACAATAATACACGGGCAAACAACCATTACAAACTTAAGGTAAAACCGCTCCAAACCCGACTGCAGAAAATACAACTTAAGCAACAGAGTGATCAATGCCTGGAATGCCCTACCTGACTCCGTTGTTACAGCCTCAACCCTTCACAGCTTCAACCTCAAACCGTGGACCTCACCCCATTCTTAAGAGGTTCTTAAAGGGGGCGTGCATAAGTGCACCAGCGTGCCTACAGTCCCTGTCTTACTGTCCCCATTTATCTGTATTTGCTTCCTTTGTTCATGCCTATACTTGTTATCTTGTACATGTTTGACAAATAAATAAATAAATAATAAATGGCGTTCACTCAGGTTTTCACGATAGCATGCACAAATGCACTTCAAAAATCCAAATCAAATTGTGTCAATTTTCTAAAAGCAAACTACATCATCAAATCAATTTTTGAATTGATATTGAAATTCAAATCAGATCAAGATTGTTTTTAATGCAAACTAATATTGAGTTTTAGAGCTTAATTATTTGCATGCTCTGAAGAGCTAATGCCAGTGCTTACTTAGAAGGCTAAGAAACTATACTGAAACCTCCATGGTATAATATACCCCAACCTAACTAGAAATTTATACATGCAAAACTAGGAGAATCCTTCTTACAGGCTGCAATTTTCCTTCTTTGCAACAGCCAATCATGATAGGCAATACCCATCCATTATCTAGGGTTACATAATGTTTAATGATTGGTTCAGTCTGAGCCTGGGACCCAAATTTGCTTTCAGGTGTAAGACAAAAGCACATTTAGCCTGAAACTTCAGTGAACATTTCTCCAGCATATACAGTCTATCCCATCAGAAAGCCAAGGATAGTGCGGTTTAAATGAAATTTTATATTACAATAGTCTGTCTTGGTTTCTTTTAAGCAGTGATTTTCGGTGATTTTTTTTTTACTATACACATACAAATCTTCCAGAAAAGTATTTAATTTATGGCAGCAATATAAGAAAAATGGCACATCAAAGAACCGAAGCAAAGACTTTGCCAAGAATTGAAGTTATCTTCTATGAATATATACACAGAAATGACCAAGGAAAACACGGGAATAGCTAGGTTGAATTTAGGAGGATGCAGCAAAAGCATCCTGTGAAATGAATGACAAGAGCTTAGATCGTCCACATTCATACTGATTGGAATAGAGAATACCATGCATCTTTATTTTTGTATGGGGAGAGGGTTGCTTGCTTATTTTGGTGCCTTTTAGTCAGTGTTGTCTCTTGGCAATGCCTGGGCACGTCCTTGCAATTTTCTTGGCAAGGTTTCAGAAAGGCTTTGCTATTGTCTCTTTCCTAGAATCAAAGGAGAGCGAGTGACCCAAGGTCACCTGACTAGCTTTGTGCCTAAGGTGGCACTAGAGCTCCTAGTCTCCTGGTTTCTAGCCTCATGCCTTAACCACTACACCAAACAGGCTTTCTAGTAATGCACTGCAGGTTCTACAGTTCCTAAATGTTGCTATGGAATAGGACATTCATTGTAGGAGCCCTGGTGGCGCAGTGGTTAGAATGCAGTATGTCCATAATCTGGAATTTGATCCTGTAAAGCACTATGGGGTGGTAGGTATATAAGTCTAAGTACTGTTGTTATTGCTATAAGTGGAGTTGCATCTTCATCATGACAATAAGGAAGAAATCATATGATTTCTTCATATGAAATGCTGCTGCATAAGGTATCCAGCATCAAAAACCATATTGTCAACTTTGAAGAATTTTTCTCCAAGTAATTTTCATTACAACATTACATTACAAATTGAACATGAAGTTTTGGTAGATGTACCTCATGTGAGGACAGCTAATAACCCAGTGAGAAAACAGTTGGATAGATACAATTACTCATTGAAAAAGAGTTGTCATTGACTGTTAAATATAACTTTATGTATGTACTCTGTGTATCCTGGCTGTTGAATGACAATTGTCATTCAACAGCAAGGATACGGGGAATGCAATACATCTAGTCAAATTCAACTATCATAATGATACATATTTTTCCAGTGACAATAATTATAGAATTTTGTATTCACAGTTTAGTGGCACTAGCAAAGCAAAGTGGAAGAATAATACATTGAAAATGGAGATTAAAAACCAAAACTTTGCCTGTGGAAACCCATGCTCAGATTTGTTAAATAAAGTTACAAAAAAAGAGAAAAATAGAACAATCCTTTACACATTTAAGTGGTCCATTCTTAATCCAAAGCATAATACCTCCTTCCAATGAAAGGCTTTTTTTAAAGGAAGAGAGATTATGTTCTTTAATGGGAAGTCGATATCACACTATTATTAACTGATTAAGGGGAAATGCCAACTCCAACATATTAGGAAATAAGAGTCACACTGTCACTGAGCATTTTAAGCTCCACATCATTTAATGGAGATATTGATGTTGACACTAAATTTTCTAAAAACTCACTCCTAATCTCAGGATGAAGGATCAAATTTATTTTAAGAAAATAGTTTTCAACCTTCCTGCTGTCAAGGTTATTATTTATAGAGGATAATTTACCAAGCAGCCTATCAGAAGCAACAGTTATTACTCTGGCTGCTACCAACACACATTAAAAGTAGCTCCTTTGAAGAATTTATTGTCTCAATAGGAGAGATTTAAATAGTCAGAAAGAAACCATTTTCACAAGCCAGAATCTGTTCAGTAGGAGTTATTATAATTGCAACTGTGTCTCCTTCCAAAAGGTTTCTTTAAAAAGACATTAGGAACCCTTCATTATCTTTGCAGTTAACTTCCTCCATTGTGGTCCAACCTTAGATACTGTTTCCATGGTGGTGAGTATTCTGCTCTCAAACATCTCCAATTTTTTTTTCCTTTGGCAAGGTGCAACATGCCAAACGTGCAGTTGGCTGGATCATCAGTTCAAAGCACACCCACTGAAATGAGTGAGACTTAATTTAATTATGACCGACTTGAAGCTGAAACTGACAGAATGCCAGCATGTTGCAAATTTCATTTGAATAAGGTTACGTCGGCTTGAGGGGCATTTTCATCATAGACAGGTATCTGATCCTAATATGGGGTTTAGAATCCTAGAATATTTAAGACTCCTATACAAAGAAAACTGGGATAAAATAATCATAATCTGTATGGCAACTGACTTTTCAGCTGAAGTAACAATTGTTCTTTTATATGAGAAAAGCCTAGGAACTAGGCTATGTGAAGAAGGGGGCTGGGACAAGAGTTCTCCAATTTCATTATTATTCATTAGTCCAGTTCCAAGGTTCTTTGGGGGAAACCAGGACCATTAAAAGCTACTAAGAAGTAGAAAAATTCTTATAAGTGATGGAAGTATTTTATTTCTGTATATATTGCTTATCAAAACAAAGCTCATAAAACAGTTTATTACAAATTTCTGCTGCTTTGCAGTGAAAATAAGGTGAGTTTGAAAACAAAAGGTTTTAACTGATCTAAACCCAGAACAGTGGCTGACACTGTTAAGTCTTGATTGACAATGACCATTATGCTATCAATAAGGTACGCATTAGAAATATATGAGAGGCAGAATTATTTTTATTGGGTTCCAGAGTCAATGAAGTAGAAAAAAAAAGGAAACTAATACTATAAACCAATATATGACATGACTACAGGTACATGGTAACAGCCTCAACTTTGGAGGACCAGTTGAAAGTTACCCATTATTCAACACCATTGTAACTTTGATTGATTGCTGAATGAATGGTCGTAACTCGAGACCTAGCAATGATAAAGCATATAAAACAATTCTTTTAAAAAAGCAGCAGTAAATGCAGTGCAAAATCTTATAGCATCTAAAGCCAGAAAAGTTGGTGATAAAACAAAACAAAAAAAAAATCCAAAATGACAACCACTCATTAAAAAAAAAAAACCCTAGAGAATAATAATTATGAGAAAGAGACTTGGTCTGCTGTTTCAGTGATAAAAAGACCAGTGCCTACCAAATCTGCCTAGAGATGGTTTCTATAGCCAGAACACTGCATTAAAAAGATAACTCCCAACCTGCCCAGTTGTTGAAGGAAAGGATGTTCAATGGAGAAAGTAATGGTACCAAGTTGCATAACTGGCCAAGGGACAGTGCCTCCTTACAATGTCAGGTTGGCTGGAGGAAATGTTCTTGGTAGCCTTACCACACTTTTGGAATGGATCAACTGATTTGCCTGATCAGCTGATCTTCCCAACAGCTCTACCTGCATTAACATTTATGGGAGCTCATCTTTGTTCTTGGTAACTCTCAAATAGTTTTAACTGCAGAAGCAACAATATGACTTTAAATGCTGTGACTGTTCATGAGCAATTGTTCTGCTGCTGTTGGCTTCACCTTTCTCTCTCTCTCTCTCTCTCTCTCTCTCTCTCTCTCTCTCTCTCTCTCTCTCTCACACACACACACACACACACACACACACACAAATTAAAACAAAATCATCATCAAGTTCTTTCTCATCTGTTATCAGGGACCTTCACCACAAAAATGGAGAATAAGCTAGCATGCAGCATGAAAGGCCTATCTGCAAATTTAAAAACATAAAGCTGTAGCTTTGCCAGGTTGAGTATCTGAATTTATTGCATTTAAATGTAGGTTCTGTATGCTAACAGTTAAAATCAAGAGAAGCATAGTTTAGCAAGGATGCAATTTGATAGCAATGTGAAGATGCCAGTTTCTGTCTTAACTGTACATTTCCTGTGCCTAATTTAGTTACGGCAAAGTACGGAAGATCATATTTGTAATGTATTTTAAATCTGAATGACTGATCATAGAGTAGTAGCAATAGGAAGAGACACATGCATGTAATACACAAAGTAAACAGGATCACAGAATGAAGCATGAAGCTGCACATCCTAACCAATGAGAAAACTGCACATCCTAACCAATATAGGAAATGGTCAATGTTAAATATTTCCTGGAGTGCATTTGAACCCTCACTTGATTTTTCACAAAACAGCTGAGAAAAGGTATTTCCTGATTATTTTTTAGGTCTAGGCTGCTTTTTTTGATTCTCTGACCTCTAGCAGTATATAATAATCACAGTTTTAACAAATAGAATATGAAGACAGTATGTTAATCAAGTTGAAATCCTCCAAACGTACATTGGGACTCCACTTCCCAGAATTCCCAGCCAACATATGTGTTAGGCCTACTGTTTAGGAATTTTTGGCACTATTGTCTGAATACCTGGAAAATACAGAGCCTCCTAAAATTGAAATCATTATTGGCTTTTACTGGTCTTTAGAGCAGAAAAAAAAAAGGAAGAAAAATGAATTTGCTAAGAAAGAACCGCAACAAAAGTTCCTATCTAACATAACCACCTATCAGTTTCAAAAGGTTGGCTTGCCAAATTACAACAGGCAAGCCTGTAGCTGTTTGGGACATTACAAAATAGGAGATAGTCAGCCTTTTTAATTGGGTTTGGAAATAGGTCATCCAGGCATACTAACTTTGTTTCATGGCTTTGTTTCTGTTTACCGCCCTTTTCTAGACATGCTTTTTGAGACCATCCTTCAGTACCACCTAGGCACCAACTCAAAGTTCAAGAGCTTCTACATTATGCCATGTTTTAAGTATGGGAGCCCAGAAATCACTCTCATTTACCACTTTACCAAGGGAGATACACAACTGACCAAGTGAGTTTAACATACAAATCAACCAGTCCAATAAAGGGAAAATATTTTATTTTGTTCACCTTATATCACCTTATATCTTATACATATGTGTGTGTCTGTGTGAGTGAGTGTGTGTGTGTTTTCTTAAGTTTTTGTGGGTACTTACATGTATGGTATTCAGCTTTGTTTCAGCAGAATCTCATCTGCCATCATCAGACTTCTGTATTTTTGTTCGTCTGTGAGTCAGGCTTTCACAGCCGTTTCTGTTTTAAATTTGGTGCTAGCCTACTGCTGTGCCAGAATGGTTTTTTCTTCATCCTGATTGGTTGGGAGTCTTGGTCTGTGTTTATTGGTCTTGGAGTTTGCTGTGTTCTGCTTGATTGGTGTTTCTACTATCTTCTGTCTGTTTTGTAGATTTTTTTTGTCTTGATTGGCTGGCAACATTGTGTTTCCTGTATTGGGGGCTTTTAGTGTGGCTTGGCTCAGAGTAAATGGATGGCTATCATTTATTAGGAAGCTAGGTTTCATCTGGGTGCCTGGTTGGGGTGTGTTTGAGCTGGAAGTATCAGGGTAGGTATTTGCCTGGCTTGTGGTGTAGAGATTTTTTTGTTTGCGAGTGCAGCCAAATAATTGACAGTCTGGTGGAGTCTTCTCTTCATGCTTTCAGGTCTTTTTTCAATCTCTATGGCTTCTCTGATAATTCTGTAGCTGGGGTTTTCTATAGTGGCTAGGGTTTTGGTGCCATTGAAGTCGATGTTATGACCTGTGGCTTTCATGTGTTGGACTAGTGAGGAAGTGTGTTCCAGCTTTTTTACTGCATTTTTGTGTTCATCCAGGTGAGTACTTATTCTTCTATTGGTCTGTCCAATGTATGTGGCAGGGCATGATGCACAGGGGACTTCATATATGCCTTGGTTTTCCAGGTCAATTTTATCTTTGGGGTTTCTTAGGATGGCTGCTATATTTCTGTCTGTTTTGAAGGCAGTCTTGATGTGATGCCTGTGTAGTATCTTACTGATTTTGTCTGTAGTACCTGCCCTACATAAGAGGTACTACAGACAAAATCAGTAAGATACTACACAGGCATCACATCAACCAGGAAATCAGAAATTATCAAGGGGCTAATTATCCTGGCTGGAATTAAATTTTTTGTTATTTGGGCTTTTCTATAAGCTAAATGATATAAAAAAATAAAAGCTTTTGGTGAGAGAGAAAAGCTAACTTCCATCTAATCAGCCGCACTGCAGGAAGTGGATTTATCAGATGTTTAATGGGCATCCTCGTGCCATTCCAAAGCTAAGATTTTGTATAAAATGTGATTTTTAAATAAAGCCCCTTCCTAATATACCTCAATTTTAATTGATATGTTGCGGTTTTAACCGTTCAGTCATGTCTGACTTTTTATAGGGAAGTGCTCTCCATGCTACCATGTCACGCACAGCTTCTTTCAATTGTTGAAGATATTTAGTGGGATGATATCCTTTAGCTATTTCTTTTTCTTGTTTATTCCATAGGTTGATCTTTTTTCTTTGGTGTTTTCTGTTTTTCTGTCAATCATTCTGAATGCAATGGACTCTATTACAGCTGGTCCTCAACTTATGTCCCACAACTGAACTAAAAATTTCCATTGCTAATAAAGATGGTTGTTAAGGGAGTTGCACCCCCATTTTACAATCTTTTTTTGCCCCAGTTGTGAAGCAAATCACTGCAGTTGTTAAGTGGATCATGTGGTTGTTAAGCGAATCTGGCTTCTCTCATTGACATTGCTGGTCGGAAGCCAGCTTGGAAAGTTACAAATGGTGATCACGTGACTTCAGGACAGGGCAACCATCATATATACATGCCAGTTGCCAAGCACCTGAATTTGGATCACATGCCATGGAGATGCTACCACGGTCATCTGTGCTGAAAGCAGTTATGAGCCACTTTTTTCAGTGACCTTGTAACTTTGAATTGCCCCTAAATGAATGGATGTAAGACAAGGACCGCCTGTACAGGTTGTCTGTATGGAGGCAGGAGGAAAAAGAGGGGGACAAGTGATAGTTTGTCAAAGCATAAAGCACTACTAGCACCATCTCAAGAAACATCATTATTGGGACTTCCGGTTTGAGCTTCTTTGGTGACAGACCAAAACCACGTCTCTGTGCGGTTTCGATCTGTGCTTGCTTATGGAGCGCCCTGAGCCAGCTAGTTTTGGGGCTAAGCCACGCCGTAGAGGTGGTGAAGAAGGGAGAGACTGCCTGCAGGGTTGAGGAGAGCTGCATCTCTCCTCCCCAGCTGGCCATTACTCCCTTTCCCGAAGGCGGTTGTAGTGGTGGTTGTAGTGGTGGTCAGAAATGGCCACCACAAAGAAGAACTCGACCGGAAAAGAATGTGCAGAAGGAAGATAAGAAGAGAAAGTTTTGGTTGACTGGGTCAAACAGCAAAAGCAACAAATAAGGTACCCTGGAATTGAAACTATTAAAAAAAAAACCAATAACATTGTTTCCTAAGAAGATTTCTAAGCTGCGAAAGAGAGAGAAAAGGGAAAGGATTTGTTTTTTTTTTCCTCCTCTTCTATACTGACAGCTAAGAGACTAAAGGAAGAAATTGGAAAAAATCCACTTTGACATTAACAGACATTTAATGCTGAAAATAAAAAGTCAAAGGGATAATAAAGATTTCTGGATAATTAAAAGCTTTTGAAAACAGGAAAGGAGAGAAAAAGAATAAAAGGGCAGGATCTGGAAGGGAGGAGACTGCCTGGAATTAAAAAGAACTTATAGCAAAATCTCAACAAGACTTCCAAAAGATACATCTTAACTGAAACATCACAATACAACAGTAAAACTCCAGGAAGAGAAAGTGAAAAAAGAAATAAGAAGAAACAGCTTGAGACTATTTGGATTCTTGGTTATTGCATTTGAATGACTAAAATCAATCGGGTGGTTGTTTAAAACTGTTTAAAATGGCTCCACTTTTAGAAGAACTGAAAATGGAACTTAAAAAGTACAAAGACGATGCATAAGAAGGGAGAGGTTCTTTTGGCTTTGTATTTCAGTTCTTAGAAATGGAGATTTGGAACAATGAGAAACAACAAGAAATGCCTGCAGAACAAGAAGATTGGGAAAAAGAAGAAGCCATCTTTAATGAACAAGTAATCTTAGGTGGGGAAAAAAAGGAAAGGGGGGAAAGAGAATGGAAAGTTTAAGATTGGGAAAAACAACCCCCAAAAAGAATAGACTAAAAAATAAGTATAAAATCAGAAAGCTACAGAAGAGGGAAATGCAGAAGAGAGAATTAGAAGTAAAGAGACAAGGGGGTAAAAAGGGGAGGGAGAAGAAGAGAGGGAAGAAAGAAAGGAAAAGAAGTTATAAAGGACAGAAACAAAATATAGAGGAACAGGGTCTATTTAGAGATAATGGGTAAAAATCTAATGGAAAAAGGGTTTCTGCAAAGGTATATAAGATAGTATTGCTATATTAGAAATAGAAATAATTTCAGAAAATATGAAAAAATGTATGATTAAAATGTTTGATAAAATAGCTATCGTAATTCAGTGGAATGCTTGTCAATAAATAAATGTAACAAAATGAATATTTAATGATTTACAAAACATATGTGAAGAGAAATAAGGGAAAAATTAATTATGGAGATTATATGTGTCTTTAAGGAAGTATGATATTTAATTGAAAAGAAATGTTAAAGATGTTAAGACTTTAATGATTATTGATAGAACTGAATTGGAATAGAATGAGGGTTTATAATTACATATATTTATAATCCTTTTTTTAAAAGAATATAGTGTGTATTATAAGAATGTACCAAGCAGAATTCGATTGGAAGTTATGTATTATGTATATTGAAGGTCATAACTTTAAGGTATATATTGAAGTTTAAATAAGAGTTGAATGGATATAATTAAAACATATAAAGGTGTCATACTCCAATTAGTAACTACAGGAGAAAATTTGTTTAATGAAAAGATAATATGAAATTGAAACAGAACAGACAAAAGTATAAATATAATGATTGGAACTGAGATGAGATAATCAAAATAAAATTGAGAAAATTAAAAGAGGGGAAAAACTATATAGAAAATGTAGAATAGTATAAGATATGGAATAGAACACAAAAATGAGCATGAAATTGAGTGTGTCTGTATAAAGAAGCTCAACCCGGGACCATGCTATTTTCAAAAAAAAATGTTTTACTTGTATTTTGTTTGTGTGAAAACCCAAATAAAACTTTATTAAAAAAAGAAACATCATTATTAAGCTCGGTGAACTAGATGGAGTATCCACCTTGGTGAAATGGTATCTACAATGACTATTTGTTGCTAAAGTGACTCTGGCCTAGTTGGAAAACGACAAGTTCTTTTCTCATTTTCAGTGGGAAAAAGAAATGACCATTGCATTAAATTAAGGCTGTACTCCAGTGGTGGGATTCATTTTTTTTTTTACTACCAGTTCTGTGGGTGTGGCTTGGTGGGCATAGTAGGGGAAAGACACTGTAAAATCTCCAGTCAGAGGTGGTATTGGCCAGTTCTCTGAACTACTCAAAATTTCTGATACTGATTCTCCAGAACTGGTCAGAACCTGCTGAATACCACCTCTGCTGTACTCTAGGTCTAATGCTCTGGCTGGCTGCATATGGACATATGCACAATTGCTAGACTTGTTATAGACAGACCCTATTAAGCATCATAATGGTCCTTAATTGTTAATTGTCTATAGATTATTTTTTCTCTTCTTGGTAAACCAGGTGTGACTGTGGTTAATACTGTTATATGACAGTTTACCTCAAACTGTTTTTGGTATACTGTTATCACCGACTATCTTTCTCATTTTTTTAAAAAAATCTGTTAACAGGTATTGTAGTCAGAGCAAGAGTTGTAAAGCAGCACATATACATACAGTTTACATAAAATATTAAACCAGATATATGTGACAATTGCTACCAAGCAGTCCTTGCAGAAAGAAAACCTTTGTTGTTGTTGTTGTTATTGTTGTTGTGGTTGTTGTGGTTGTTGTTGTTGTTGTGGTTGTGGTTGTAGTCCTTCCATAGATAATGCACAACTGATTTCACTGGGGGAAAATATGAACTTTTCTCAGCTGGTGCTACACTTGTGCAGCATATTGGAGCTTTGATCTTACTGTAGCTGTGTGCATACTTCCTGTGACCTTCTGGTAGATAAATATGAGCTTGATGCATGTACAGATAGATCTAATGAACAACTGAAGTCATATTTTTTAGCCAAAACATTGCAGTGCAAAGATTCTCATATAGAGATAGTACACTGTAAAAATACACAATGCATAGTTTCCCAAAAATCTACCGGAAGCAATGAGGTGTTTTGCTACAAAACGGAAGGGTGGCACAACATTTTCAGCAACATGGCCTTTGATATTTAGAACAAGTATGAATTCAAACATAGTCCTTTTTTTTGCAATGGAACTATGTGTCTTCTATTGTTCTAAATTGAGGGGAAATATGATTGAATTGGTGTTTGCACTGATTGCGTAAAGACTAGGAACAACTTCCAAAGGTGGTTGCAGAAAACTTCCCACCTTACCTACTGTGGCGTTTTTATGAAGCTTCGATCACCCCCATCCGTCTCCAATCAAACCCATGCAGACCTCTCAGCATTAAACAGTTACAATTTTGAATCAGCTTGCACCTCTCATTATTATGGGTGCAGCAACTCGTTGCTAAGTCTCCAGACATATTTAGACAACTAATCCCTAGAATTATCAGGTTCCAAACTGTAACCCAGGTGAACATCCATGGGGCTTACCAGGTTGGGAAAGATAGTCTGAAAAAAGCAATGGTGTCCTTTTTTTGAAATTAATTGAAAAGGCAAAATAACAGTGTTAAGGGCAAAAGGGTAGATTCAGGAACTTGATTCTCTAATCTTTTCAAAAGAAAATCTTCGCTGATCTTTCCTTCTACTACTGAAAAATAAAAACAAACCTGAGTCATGATGGAGCTCAGTGCCTTCACTGACATGTCCATTTTATGGTTAAAAGCAGACTTTCCTAGTCATTAGATGCCCATGGGGCTTCATGGAATATCAAGGATTTCCATCAGTTCTCTTTACTTCTTAAGCAAGTCTACAATTTGTGCCTGCATAGGATATTATAGTTCAAACTAATGGAATGAATTCTTGTGTTTTCCACCCAGAGTCACAATGTGAGATGGATAACTTTATAAATTGATGTAATATTAAATAAATCAGGATAGAAAAGCCCCCTAGGAGGAATGGATGAAATATTTCAGAAAAATTAGATAGGTTGTATGAGGATATCTTTGCTTATAAGAATAGACACCAATCTATGATTGGGCAAAATCTTTTTTTACTTTACCCTGATGGCTGCTTGCAAATTCAGGGGCAAAGTCAAGGTAAGAAACTGTGATGCTTGGCCATTGAGAACAGCTGAGAGATCAAAGCATAATGCAGATCTGAGCCACATGGCAGTAGGTTAGTGTCAAAGCATGCAGAACTTCCTGGATTCGAAGTCTGGTACACAAATGTCAGAGAGAACTTCTGGTGAGTTCTTGGCAGTCAGGAAAAATCATATTATAAACATAGAAACATAGAAAACTGATGGCAGAAAAAGACCTAATGGTCTTTCGAGTTTGCCCTTTGAGGTTTTTTTGTTTTTTTTGTTTTTTAATTATTATTTTTATATTCTATTAACTATTTTATCTTAGTTTTAATTTTGTTGGAATATGGACATGTGTTTATCTCAAGCATGTTTACATTCAGCTACTGATGATTGACCCACTACCTCTGCTGGAAGTTGGTTCCAGGCTTCCACTACTCCTTCTGCGAAGTAATATTTTCTAAAAGTATTTAACCAAAGGAGAGCCATGATCTGAATTGGAATAAGAGAGTTCCCCACATTCAAGTCTGAGGGAGCAAGAATAAGGTTGATGTGGAAACAAGAACAACATGTGAAGATAAACTTTCTAGCGAAAAGGAAATGCAAAAAACCAAGAACCTGTGCAGAAACAGACAGTCCTCCAATAAGTGTTTCTGTTAAGAAAAAAAATCACCTCAAGTTAAATTATTATTTTACCAACTAAACCACCTGATACAATTCTACGAACATAATAGAAGTGAACTGGGAAAGGATTTATGATATCCTGAACCACAAACAACATTTTATGCTATCTGTCTCATAATTGATCATGATGGAGGTGACCCATTCCAATTTTACAGTACAATTGTACTTTCGACAATACATGTGATGCTGAGATTCTAATAAACCCAATTTGCAAAAATAAGTTGAGGAATATCACCCTCTGTTTTCTTTTGCTAGCACTATAAAGGGGGAATGTAAATGGCCTTATGGCACTATAACCTTTATCAGTGGCATTAGTATAGCTAGATGTCAGAAACTATAGAAGTTGAACTAAAATATCTAAAGTCATCCACTCCAGCACAAAATCCTAAAGCTGCCTTGCTATTTCTCTGAAATAAAGTTTGCACATTGGACAAAATAGAAATCAGGAATGCTGGGACCTTGATGCCTATACTGAACATCAAAAGTTTTCAGTGCTCCTGTCCCTCTATCAACCTACACTTAATATACAGTATTATGTTTATTAATGAGGTTGGAGGCCTTAGCATGCTTAATACATGATAGGTCCAAATGCTGGGTGAATTTGGCTTGTAAAACTCCTGGAATTTTCCCTGAAAGATTGCAAAAGGAGAATCTTGAAGTAAACTCATTTAGAATATATGGCAACAGGCAAAACTAGCAAGGAAATGGAATGGCTGTAATCTATTTTTTATTTGTTAAATTTATTTGTCACCTATCTTGTCAAGGGGATACTCTAGTCTAGGAGGCTATTTTAGCTCTTAGTACATGTTATTTGGTATGAAATTGGGAACGTTAAGCCAGAAACAGTGTAATCAAAACATCAAGATATAGCTAAGTTTAATCAAGGACAATTTGAGTGATAGTTCTTGATCACAGATCATTAGCTGAAAGGAGAAAATAAGAAACATCATGGTAAATGAACTGCCTAAGTATAAATGCATATACTGCATGGAAAATGGATAAAAACAATTAATAGCAACAACCCACCCATCACATCAAATCCGATGTTTTAATTTGCCAATAACTGCCGTAAGAAGGGAACTGGCAATAGGGTATTTGCAATTAAAATCCTAGACTGGCAGAACATTTGAAAACTTGATGCATGCTGCTTGATCTGGGAAAAGAATGGGTGAGCCTTCAAAACAAGAGGTTACTCAAATTAGAGGGACATAAATTAAGGTTTGGATGGCACGGCTACTTATGGTATGACAAAAGTAAAGTTAAGATTGATTTTAATAACCATTTTGTTAGACGTGCCATATTAAGAATTTGGAATAAATATAAAACAAGGCTCTCTATGAAGCTGCCTCACTGGGTGTCACTGCAGGAAGCTTTTTAAAGAAAACAAATGGTGGCAAAGCCAGATTGGTTGACGTGTGGTAAAATTTTATATTTTAATTCTGGTGACCCAATACTAAAGCCAAGGGAAGAACTTGAATCAGAGGGTTATGCTTGCCATTGGTTTACTTATCAGCAACTGAAAGAGAGGTTTAAATTGGATAAAAAGTGCTATGGATTTGATTTTGTTAAAAATGAATTGGAACTTTCACTATGTGGCAACTCTGAACATATTGCTAAGATTTTTAAAGTGTTATTGAAACTGAACTTAGAAAACAAATATGTAAAACATTGTATGATTCAGTGGGCAAGGAATTTTGGATATAATGTGATGCTTGAACAATGGGAAAATAGGTGGATGAAGGGTTTAAAATTTACATTAAATTATAATTTAAAAAATAATTTTATAAGATGATGTATCACTGGTATTTAACACTAGATAAGCTATCTAGGATGTATAAAGGTATGTCAAGTGAGTATTGGAAGTGTAAAAATAAAAAGGGACTTTTTATCATCTATGGTGGACACGTGATAAAGCAAAAAATAATTTAGAGTATGATTTACACTCTAAACAGAAAATCCTGAAAAAGTGGAGATAGAAATGAAATCAGAATTTTTCCTTTTGGGACTAATGGAAACAAAATTGGAGAAAAATTTTTGGAACTTTGTTACTATATATGTTGACAGCAGCAAGACTATTGCATGAGCAAATATGAAAAGACACTTTGATACCTACCATGAAAGAATGGTTGCAGAAGTTGATGGAGTTAGCTGAAATGGCAAAACTGACTACTCTGATTAAAGAAAAGAACACAAGTACTTTTCTTTTCCCTACCTCTCCTCACTTCTCTTTCCCCTCCCTCCTCACTGCTCTTTTATTTACTTTTGTATTTTGAATTTTATAATAGTTTATAACTGAATAAAAAAGTTTTGTAAAAAAACTTGGCAGTTATTTGTTGTCAGCCATGATTGCAAAATTAAGAATATTTATTATTAATAATGTAGTTAGTCTGAAAAAATAAATCCACCTTTTACTAATCTGGTAGGAAATTCTAGCAGAGAATTCTGGGGTTGTACTCTAACACATATGGAGACTATCTGATTGTGGAATGTATTAATCAGACAAAAGATTGATTACCTGGGCTTCTAGTTCCTATGGATCATTAAGACTTTTAAAAAAACCAATGGTTGTAATGGTAAGGTATAGTACAGATAATAGTTATTATGAGTGTAATACATTATGCTGAGCCAAAACCAAATGTACCGGATGATTATCATAGTGTGAATCAGGTCACTAATATATCATTTGTGAATGCTACTGGTTAAAAAAAGAAAACAGTTAAATTCAATTTTGAAATCGAATCTACATGATTATAATGTTCAGTGTTGGTTTTGAAACAGATCAACAACTTGATCCATCACACAAGTTGGAGTATATATGAATGGTGCTTAACAGTGCAAATGTATACATGCATATTCAGAATTAGATCTTATTGTTATTTGTGGATTTAATTGTGCAACAGAGTTAGCTATCATGCAAGTCCTGAACTCAGATTAATCTTGTTAAGCTAATGCTGTCAATCTTTATTGGATTCCTAAATTGAATATAGTAAGTTGCAATCTTTTTTGGTAAATTATTATGGGAATTACACTCAGTTTCAGTGTCAGGAATAGTTAAACTTTTTGCCAGTCCTAAGCAGACAGGCATGAATTGCCCCCTGAGGTAAAAAACAATTAAGTGGCTCCAACAGCCAAAACAAAATATCTAAAAAATAATATTGGGATGTGGGAGTAAGCCTTTGGCTCAAACCCAAGTTTTGCCAGCAGCTACAAAGAACATGAATCAAAATGGCTTTGGTTGACATAGACTTTTACATCAAACCATGTTTCTATTAAATTAATAATGAACACATTTTCAACTGTTTTACTGATTCATATGTTTTAGTCAACATTACATTAATATTAAGCAGTATTTTATCTTCCTTCAGGACCCCTGGTTTATGAAAACAGATACAGGAACAGAGGGTATGAAGTAAAATAAATAAATGCATTCTCCCCCCACTCCCTGATTGCATCAACCTCTGGCGGACAGGATGTTTAAATCATTCTAACAAAACTAAACTAAGGAGAACTAAGGCAAAATCCTAACATCTAAGCGCAAATCAAAGGATGACTGAAATATGCGGTAGTGGAATCTGCAAATAATAGATTTCTCTGTGATTTCAGAAAGAAGCTTCAATGCTAGAAAAAGTGAAAGGAAAGGGAAGAGGACAACCAGCAGAAAGGTGGATGAATTTAATTACAGTGGCAATGCATATGCTGATGGGAGACTCGAGAGAACAGGTGGAGAAAATCTATCTACAGATTTACTGATCTACTGTATGTGGTCACTAGGAGTTGAAGACAACTTGATGACACATAAGAAATCAATCTGTGATTTTAAGGCACATACAAGGCATAGAAGTATCTACATAGCAAAGAGAATGGAGAAACAAGAGAATGCAGTTATAAGAAAATGAGACTTACAAAGAGTAACAACTGATTCCATACAAAATACTATCAGGGATTGCAGTTAATACAAGATATTTCTGTTCATTCAAATATTCTCTCTCTGCAAACTTGAACAGGAAGCAATTCCCACATTCAGTAGCACATACAATGTCACCTAGTTGGGTAATGAAACATCTGCAAGCAAACAACCAAGCTCAGAAAGTATCAAAGATTCCACACTTCAACTCAGAGCTACCTATATTCTCTTTTATTGGGATTCTCTCTCAAGCTATTAAAAAGGAAAACAAAATTAATGGAATATATAAGGGCTTATTCAATTTCATTAAAGCAGGCTTCATTGACTATGAGATTGAAGTCTGTAAGCTTAAATACAAAACAACTTAGTGTCAAACAGATTTACCCATTAAACAGTTTAGAACAGGAATTTCCATGATGGCATGATATTCATTTCCTTGGAAATGCCCAGATAAAATCAATTTAAATAGTTGCAATGAACAACACACATCTCTATCAGGACTTGCCAGTTCTTGGATGTGATCGGGCCACCTTCAACAGAGAGAAGAACATTCCACTTACACTCTCCCACCCCAAATAGTTAGCTCCTTTTAGCCTGGATTCAAGATTTCTATAATGAAAGCAATCCAAATATTGGTTGATTTCAGACTCTGGTTTGTGTCAATCACCACCTGGGCCAGCTATGATCCTCAGCAGATAAAGCTGTTGTCACACCCATCCTAAGTAGGACTTGTGAGATGATGTAAAATCCTTTAAAATAGCAATAGCAGTAGCATTAGACTTATATAACCTTCACATGGTTTACAGAGTTAGCATATTGTCCCAACAATCTGGGTTCTCATTTTACCAACTTCGAAAAGATGGAAAGCTGAGTCAACTGCAATACTGCATTCTAATCTCTGGGTCACCACAGCTCTTCAATTAAAAAAAAAATTTTTTTTTTGCAAAGGTATATTATTTGAGCATCTCTTCCTCATTGGTCATGAAATTCTTTGAATTGATTTTTCAACAAAATACATTCCCATGGTTTGCCTAGATGTATCAACATTCCTCTTTAAAATGGGTGCCAGCTGCAAGAAAACAAAATATTCTGAGCAAAAACTGCAGCATCAAGAAGTCAACATAATTATCTGTATTGTCAAAATTTACAGGTTAAGTTGACGGAACGGAATACATTCTTTCCCTTACAAAATAGAATCAAAGACACATATACAATACTCATTCATGAACACAAATTATCTCCCCCAAGTAGCCTACAAGCCAGTTTAAGAAAAGCTGACTGCATTTATTTCCACACAATTAGCTCTACCCACAAGCCCAGCTCCTGGCAGAGAGATAATGAGCTAGATTTTCTCCTCCCCATGTAAGTTACCACCCTGTTCTCTGGGAAGACAGGGAAAAGAGGGAGGAATCCAGCTATCAAAAGGGTTCCATGGGAAGGTCTACCAGGAAAAACTGGCCTCAGATCTGCAAGTCTCAAGGACATGCAAATGGAAAAGCTCCAGCTTTGGTGCTTTTTGGCAAAATCGCTAATTTAGCCTCAAGGCTCATGACTGTTCTGTTTTCATCCATATAAAAGAAAAAAAGCAAAACAAAGCAAAACTGGAATCATGCTAAGGAGCATCTAGGATTGCCAACTTTTTTAAATGCCAGACTAAATTGACCCCTGAAGAAAAGCTGGTCCTAGATTTCCACTAACGAAGGCGAATAGATGTGTTCCAGGATAATGTTGCAGTATCCAATCTGGGTCAGTCACTGACCCAGATTTCCAGTTGTTACTCAAGAGTTAATGACAAGCACCCCACTGGAGAAAGAATCACCTTGTTAGTTAAAGTGCTCTGTCAATCTTTGCCCAAATACCTTTCCCTAACAAATTCAGGGAAAACTGCTTTCCATTCCCTTCTTCAACATCAGAAAAGGCATTATAATAGTAAATCCACAATTTACACCACCGCTTCTTCCTGGAAATGGTAGGTCTGTCTGCTACCACCCCAGAACAACTGCTTAATGTAAATATAAATTTGATGCCTCCAGAATATGCTGGAATATTAGAAAAAGCAAGCAAGCAAGCAAGCAAGCAAGCAAGCAAGCAAGCTATCTTTCAAGTCTCACAATTCTGAAGTAAAATTAATGTATGTCACTGCTACCCATCCAGATGTGTGTTCTACTGAACACCAAACCTTTTTAAAGGGCAGGTGAATACATTCTATCCCCTTGCCTCTATGTTTACCAGAGAGGGAGCATCATAAAGTCAGAATACAGAAGCTGTTGGGTCATATATTCGGGCAGCTTTGGGGTTTGAATGACCATAACTGGCACCCTATATTTGCACAGGGAAGACTTCAAAGGCAAAAGCATTTAGAATACTGACAGCTTTGCTGTCTTCTAAATCAGTGGTTGCCAACTGGTGTGCCTGCAACCACTGGTGGTCCATGAGAAAATTTTGGTGGTCCACAGAGAAATACCCCCCACAAAACACTCCCTCCAAAGCAATTAATCCAGGCTACATGGGACACAAGGCTGCGCTGCCACATGGCCCACCCACCCGCTGGCCCCCACCCTTTGGCCAAGCACAAACTTTACCTTGAGAAGAGCCATGCAAGCTGGAACTGGAAGGTAAGACCAATGCTGGGAGAGGGAAATGTTGGTGGGAAAGTCGGTCCCATATTCCAGAGCTGTAGTAGTTACAAGACTGGCCCTTTGGTCATCCCGGAGCAGCTCCTCCAGTCCATGGCAGGCCGGTGCACCTGGGTGGAGGGCCAGTCCTGTGACTACTGCAGCTTTGGAATATGGGACCAACTTTCCCACCAACGTCAGCAAGCCACCATCAGTCAAAATTCATATTAGCGGTCTGCAGGATTTAAAATGGTGAGTTTGGTCCCTGAGGTCCCAAAGGTTGGTTACCCCATTCTAAATGGTTGGGCTAACAAGGAGCCCAATTGCAGCTAACTTACTCCTCAAAGTTTCATGTCTTCTCACAGCTAGGAAGTTGCTAATGCTCTTATGTGTACTTGGAATGAACGGTCCTTTAGAAGAACTTCCTTGTTGCTTGGATTTTTCCCTTCCAGCTATTAGTTGACAAACTGGCTGCTAGCTTTTGTTAATCAACATTTCCCAGACAGGGATTATGGTACTGCTTTAACTGAGATAAAAGGTTTCAAAACAAATAAAGCTGTCCTATACAACTTGGGATTTGAATTATAATACACAATGTGCGCTTTAGTATATATACTAAATAGATATTTTCTAACCTCAAATGTCTCCCTTATCAATAAGTTGAGAGCTGGAGTACATATGTATACATGTATAAGTATGTACAGTAACACACACACACACACAGAAACACACACACACGCACACACACTATATTTGCAAGTTAATTGTCAAAAGCAAACAATTGATTGTATTCCACCGTTCATGTACAAATATTTCTCATATTCAAATTTAGTTTCTGTTATGCTTGTAAAAATAGTGAAAAATAAATTGTAATTGTAACAGATTGAGTTACTATCTAACACAAAGATATAAATGCATCTTTTCAGGACTTTGCAACTGTTTTATTTTTTTCTCTTGAAAAGTTCTCTGTTTCAGCTCCTTAAAAGGGACTCCATAATTTATATTGTTATGTTTCTAATCTACCCAACAACCAAAATTCTGATAGAATTAAAAGATTATAAATATTTTTAAAGTGCTTTAAAAAGAAAAGCAATAAAACATAAAGCATAATTAATGCCTAACATAGAAATATCAGGCCCACTATTCTAAGAGTAGAACATCTGTGTTCAGGTCTATCTTGAGTCAAGACTATTTTGATGTAACTTTGGGCATTATGTCTCAGTCCAGCCTAACCCAAAGGATACTTTTGTGGAGAAAACTCAAGAGTGGAATGTAATAGATACTGCTTTGAATTTCTCTGTAAGAAAAGTAGCATATAGACCTAATTTTTTTTTTTTTTTGGGGGGGGGGGGTTGGTAAGCAGAAGTGTTTAAGGGAATTGTCCCAGCTACTTCATTTCAAAAATAAGATATAGAATTTCTACCCATCTTGACACCATGTAAAAGTTCAGAATAATCACTAAATGATCCATCTTCAAACTGGTGCACTTCAGATGTGTCTACTTCTAAAGCCATTTTCACTAGATGCAGATTCTCAGAATCAAATGCATACGAGAAATATCCTGTACATCTTACAATGCTACCACAGGCAGAAGTCAATTCTTGTAGACCTTTTTGGGCCTTCTATTCTGGCAGTTTCTTTTTCCCAACTAGGCAAAGCAAATAAAAATAAACGTTTTCTTTAAAAACATTTGTAGTACAACTTTGAAGCTAAATTATGATAGTCATATACAGCAGTACATCATAAAAGCAAAGGATATTTAAAAGGCATTGAAAGAATACAAAGCAGCAGTGAAAGAGAGGTCACCTAAAGCCAAGAAAAATGTGCAATATTTTACCAAGCTAGGAAAAGTAGCCTAGTTCACAAGCGAGATGCAATTTCTGAAAATACCTTGTCTCAAAGCCACCCACCTTGCCACCAAAGTTGGAGGCCTCCAGAACTGACTGAGCAGTTCTTTATGGAAGAAGATATTCCATCAGGTGCTGAGATCGTGAGCCAACATAACTTTAAGCACTGGCAAAATGTACTCATTTTTAGATGTTCCAGTTAATAGGCTCACTGTTGTATTCAGAGCCAGATAATACTTAAATAAACCATTGGTTTTAGTTCAGATATAACACTAAGCCATCAATTAAAAATGTACAAATCCTAGAGGCTACAGTTCTAAACCAAAACTAAGAATGATATAGGTGTATCTTAATGCATGTGAATATATTCTGACAGTAATCTGGTTTTACATTAATAAAAAAGAAAAAAAAAGGTCAGATTATTTTTTTTGGGGGGTGGGCATCCTTAATTTGATTCATTAAACCACCAGTAATCACACCTTCAAAGTACAGATCCAAGCCATTAGTTGAAGCATAAATATAATTACATTTTCCACCAATAATATTACAAGCTAATCTGGGTTGGAGGTCAGTGCAGTGGTCTCTATCAAGCCCATAACTGACTTCAAGTTATTATTTAGAATATTAATAACTTTTAGAAGAAGAGTGGGATGAAGAGTTGTCAATCACCACAACATTAGACCAGAAAAGCTTTGTAAAACCACAACATGAATGTCTTAGGGCAGTGCAGCTATTCTCAACTTCTTCTATTCCAAAAGAACATCTGCTTTGGCTACAATACAAAAAAAAAGCATGGTTAAATATGTTCATAGAGTTGGAGGAAATATTTTAGGTCCTCTATCTTTTTCTTGAGAATATATCAATACAAGAGCAAACAAGATAGGTTCAATTTCAAATTCAGGGCAAAGTCAATGTAAGATGGATACCACTGATCCCTTTAATCAGTAATAGCCCTTCTAATATCCTTCTAAACAAAGATATGCAAGTCCATAAAATGCAGGTGTTATTTTGGTTCTCAATCTTCTTTCTCCCATTTTCTGGTAAACTTTATTCACCCACTTTGGACATTCATGATCTGGATGTATTTATCTGAGAAGTATTGCAATGGATACGAAAGCTACATTTCAACTGCAAACTTTCTAGGTGATCAGACACAGGTTCTGAGTTGAGTGAGAAGAAGGAAGCACAGTATGCATTTCCATTGCCTTCAGATTTAGTTTATGAAAACCTGAGGAAAGCTCTCTTGGGGATCAAGCTCTTGAGTTGGCTGTCACTGGGAAAAAAGATTTGCCTTCTTCCTCTGCGTAGCAAACCTTAATGATCAAAGACAGCAAAAATCTGCTCAATATTTGTCTGAAACAGCATCAGGAAGTTTAACACTGAAGTTAAATAACATTGAAAGCTTTTCTAAGAATAACATCTTCAGCACAGAATACTGTGCCTGGCAATCTATGTTATGTTATATGTCATATATTATATTATGTTTATGCTATGTTAGGCATCAGAAAAGACTAGGCTTAGTATTTTTGTATGGGGATGGATGGATGGATTCATTATGCGTGATGTCCAATTCAACAACTGAAATCTATTGTTGCTTCCTACAATTTGATTTTCCTCCATACCCTTAAGGAACTTATGCAGACCACAGAGAATATATGTTATTTTACAACAATTATTTTAGTATTACCAAGTGCCAGTAAAATTTTTGGAGCTGGACAGAAATGTTAGTAGGGAATTGCTGCCTTTTGAGAAGGAGCAGAACATGCAGTAAAGATTTAAATTAAAACATACACTTGGAAAACAGATAAAAACAGCCACAGCAAATCCCTTAATGGTAGAGTTCCCAAAGAGTTTGTGTGCCCTAGCCACATCTGAAGTGAAATGAAGCTCTGAATTTAATAATTTTGAGTCCTTTTATTAAACTGCAATATTGTTTTTATAGAGAATCCTATTATTTTATTAAATGTCTGCCAAGTTCCCATTCTGCCACCTTCATCTCAAAGACAAATGGTTTTTTATGCAAATAAAGTACTTTAATTTAAACTAAATGGCATATGCTTTTCATTTTATCATTTTATACATATTATTACAGAATTAGTTTAGATTTTTAGTGGCTTAGCTTTTAAAAATATCTTTAATCTCATTTTTTTAAAGTGCAGAGAATCAATATATCTCCAAATGGGGGCAAGGTGGAGGGAAAACATCTCATAGGCACAAAAAGTAAAAATACAGTAGATCTTATTATGTTTTCAATTGAAAAAAAATACCAGAGAAGGTTGCAAACTATTTAAACAATATATGTGAATGGAAGCCATGGCTTATGGTTATTGGTTATGGAGTTCTTTTCAGATGATCAATGTATAGCACACGGATAGTTGTCTGTCATATGTGTTTATGTGAAAGAGGGAGGGGGAGAGAGAGAGAGAGAGGTGTTCTTCTGTTTTATAAATATTTTGATAAAAGCAGCAATAAAATGCTATGAATAACAGTTACTGGATATGGTCTACTGTACAACATGAAGCTTAAATAAAATTCCAGCAACTTATTTTGGCATTTTATGAATAAACATCTTTTCACATAGATTACCACATGATGCTGAGGTTGGCTGGCTGGCTGGCATCTAGCTGGTGTTTCCCAGAGATATTGGCACTGTTGCTATCTGCTTGCTTTTTTGTGTGTGCCTGTTCCAACACCAAACTTCCAAACAGTGTCTAGAAGCAATTTGCTCTTGTTGCCTTGGGCCCTTCTAGTGGGCAATGTTGTATAGCATTTCTCAATCTTGGCAACTTTAAGGTGTATAGACTTCAATTCCCAGAATTCCCAGATGGCTGGGGAATTCTGGGAATTGAAGTCCATGCACCTTAAAGTTGCCAAGGTTGAGGAGCACTGAGTTAAGCATAAAGTCGACAGCCAAAAATGATCTAAAGCAAGAATCAGGTATTTCCTAAACATAAAACTTGTCTCTTCCAAGAGCATTCCCCCACTTTAGCCAGCTTTTTTTTAAAAAAGCAAACCTTTTCCTTCACTAGTAGTAATCATTTTTCACCCCACACCAAAACCCCTTGGCAGTATTATTATTACCCTAACTCTAACGCTTTCTCAAACGTTTATTTTCTTTTTCAACTTCTTGAAAGCCAGGAGTTTGGTCCTGCCAAACTCTGAATCTTAAACGGTTCATAGCCAGCACCACCCTATTTTTGTTGTGGTATTTATGTTTATCCTGGTCCTGACAACACAACAACACATTTATTGCTCAGAATAGAGGGAGTTGCTGAGAGCATTTATCTTTTCTAGAGAAACAGCCTTCAGCCAAATTAGCTCTTCCTTTGTGGACAGGTCACACAGATGATGGTGTAACCTAACTGGAATCATATGTGTCTCCAATACACATATGATTTCACCTGAGAGAATACAGGTAGTGCTTGATGTAAAACCATAATGGAGGCCAGAATTTCCAGTGGGTGTCATGATAATTGTAAATTGAGGCACCTACATCACCAACCCAATTTTACATTTTTTGGTCATTTTTTGTGACAGTTCTTAACTGAATGTGGCAGATGTAAAATGAAGATGGCAGTCATTAAATAAACACAATCATTACATGAACTCAATATCAAGCACCAGAGAAATCAGGAGATCCAGGAAGTTTCAAATGTGTATAAGGTTTTATTGCAAGCTTAAGATCTCTACAAGAATCTGTACTAAGAACACTCAAGGGAAATTAGCAGGAGTTAAGAATATAAAGGAAGTCAAGGTGGACTGGACTTAGATCACTTGTGGATATGCAAGGACTCATGACTTTGGGCTCAGCCTGGTCATCTCCTACATGTCCACAAAGGATGTAACCCACCCACCCCTTAAACAGAAGTAAATGCCAGTTTCTGGAAAAAACATCATAAATTGAGGTCATGTGACTGTGGGCTGCTGCAAACATTCTTAAATGTGGGCTGGTTGCTAAGCATGCAAAATGCAATCATGTGTTGGAGGAACTTTGAATTCAGGTCTTAAATATCTTTTGGCAAGACTGTTGTAATTTCAAACAATCTCTAAGTGACCCATAATACCTGTATTTTTATAGATGATGTTTCTTGAGTGGGGAACAGAAGATTTGTATCACCCTACCAGGTGAAATGGACAACCTCTCACGAAATGGAAAACAGTGGACAAGGGAAGTAGACCACAATTCCAGATGTTAAATGATTGGCTTTTTATAGAATGGCTTGTATCTTGGATTTAAATTTAACCTCAACGTGGCAATTGGTTGCTTTCTTCTGCTCTGTGAATATGTAGCTTTGCTTCCTCTTTTATGCATATGCTGAGAATTTATGTTGTCAGCTTCCAATGCCAAGACAAAAATCTATCACAGCGAAAGGAAAATGTCATCACTTGTTATAAATAAAATGATTTTTCATGAGCAATAAAAAAAGGTAAATCAGAGAGAGAAAAAACCATGAGCTGAAACTTTTAAGCCCTGGTTGGCAGTGCTCGTATTGCCAGAGCTTTGCCAAGAAATAATCCTAAAGCAAGGAAATGCTAAAATGATTAAAGCTAGCCAGGCAAATTTAAACAGCAATGGGATGATATGAGGCTGTGTCATGATTTCTACGGGATGGAAGGAACTACTGTTGCTGGGTAGAGTCGACCTGTAGCATTACTGTCGGGAAACTGGCTGTCTACACAGCTATTTCATTTCATGAGCACTTAAATTACGACTAACTCGCATACTCTCTGAATAGCTATTTTTAGGCCTTCGCCTTTCATGTGGCAAAATGATGTGGATTTTACAAGAGCATTTATAATGTGTTTCATATGCTACAGAGTCTTTATGAAATTGCTGTGTATAAGAGAAAGCTAAATACACACATGCAAGCATACATACAGGGAGTTCTCTCTTTTCCTTTATGCTGCAGGCTTATTTATTTCTTTATAAAACACATAACTAGGGCCACCCACTCCAGAATGACTGTGGGCAACTTACCTTTAAAAAAATTTAAAAAAATATAAAAAATATTATAATATCAAAAAATAAATGTATTGTTCGCCCAGAGGGAATAATAAAACCCATTTTTTCTCATACAACATACAACCTAAAGGACCTGACAATCACTCTAGAGGAAGAACCAAGTTTAAAGACTTGGCTTGGTTAAAGGCAGGCAGGCAGGCAGAGAGGCAGAGTACAGGCAGTTCTAATGTGGAGTAAAGTATTTATTCATATTTGGTTCCCCCCCCCCCGACTGCCTTCTGTAAAAAATTGGGCAAAAAAGATACAGACAAGATCTTAGGAGCTTTTAATTTTCCTGTGAAAGAGCAGTGGTTTCCGTTTTAAAATGCTGGTTAATTTTAATAGCCTTCCTTGTAAAGATGTGGCTGACGTTAAAGGCTTCCTTGCTGAAATCGTGGGATGAATACAATGAATATTTCTCAAGCAATTGCATACCTATCTGCTGATATTTAAGCTGCCTAAATTCTAAAGATTAGCCATAAACATATGTTGAACATTCCCACTAAAATTCCAGGAAATTGTGCACACACGAGCACACTTCCTCAGACTAAAATGCGAAACTTAGAGGCAGTTACTACCAATTCTTTTTATCATGAAATCATAAAAATCTCCAGGGATTGGCATGAATAAAAACTAATTGACATAGTAGGCGCTTTACTAGGTTGTGTCAATTGGACCACTTCAGTATTCCCTGGCTCACTTGGTCTGCTAGCATGCTTGTTGGCTGGAAATTCTCAGAACTTTATTCCCAGGATACCTGGAATCCAAAAAGTTGGGAAAAGCAGATATATTTATTTAAGCATTATTACTCTGGAAGAGAAAGACTGTAAAAAATTTCCAGCCAACTTGGAGACAGGAAAAAAATGAATGTAAATGCTGGAACTGGAAATTCCTGCTCACTGAACAACATTTGTAATGTTCTGCTTCCTTCTACAATGCAATGAACATTTCATTATTTCAAAACTACTTACCTGAGTAAATCATGATTAAGAGTTGTCCTTGTTAATGTTTGGAATCTGCTCATATAGTGGGCAATCAAAATAAGTAAATGTGTCTTCAGAGATATCAAGAAATAAAATGCATTTTAACAAATATGGAAATCAAAATCTTGTGGCCATTTTCACTAATCTGTCAATATCAATCTCCTTCAGTGCTGGAGAACTTAATCCCAAATAAACCATAGGATTAAGTTACACAGAAGTTACCCTAAGCAATTTCTTCATCGAAATTGAAAGGAATGAATAGAACAAAGGAATGAATAAACAGGGAACAAAGAATCTTAGGCATTAATTATTTAAATTGGATATTCAGAAATAAATGTCTACTACTGTCTACACATCCAGCTTCTTATTAAGCCATGTTTTGTTTAAAATGTGGAATAAACACAATTCATTTGATTTGTACAAAATGCAAGTCCAAAAATCACATTATGATAGTTGCATTCAGTTTGTCTCCAGATTGTGATAAATCATCTGAATCAGTATTTAGATTTATTTCACATGAAGGCAGCCTAGGAATTAATAATGAATGTATTCTATTTAGAACTAATGTATAAAAATTAATTTTTTATTAATGAAGTATGTCAGAATATCTAATGTACATTAGGTAACATTGTCTTGAAGTTGCTAGCAATTGCAATTATTATAACTCAGCAACTTTAATTGCTAATATAAGTTAAATATAATTGCTGATACGTGAAGATAAAACTTTTGCATTAATATCAGCAGACAAAGATTGCATTTTTGTTTGAATTTTAATTGAAATTTAAGCTAGAGAAGTGGTAAACTTTCTTAAGGAAACTATTTCAAGAACATCTTCTTAAATACCTTTCATAGTGGTAGTATACCAGAAAATCAAAGTTGGAAGAAATTTGAACATCTAAGTCATCTAAGTCAGCCATCATTCCCCATATAAATATTTCAAATTCTGGGACAGGAGAACTGGTTACTGCCTATAAAACATATTTCTCCACACTTATTCTGTTTCGAACTTCTGGATTCTTTTGCCTTTGGATTATTATTTAGTATAACAACAATAATAAAATAGCAAAAAACTTCGGTGCTCAGATATTAAAATACAATTAGAAATCCATTCAGACCAGCATTACATAAGTCTAGTTTAAACTTGGAGAGATGGGAACAACTGTCTGACCAACCCATACACCAAATGTATGGGATGGTCATACATCATAGAATATGTGAATTGGCAGGGATTTTAGGTCATGTAACCTGACTTTATCTTCAGTGACGAGGAATCCAACTATTCTAAACTAATTATTCCACTGTTTAACAGCTCTTAAAATCAGGAAATTCTTCTTAATAGCATAAATGTTTTTTCTTTTAAATGTCAACAAATTGGTCTATATCATGCTTTCATTTTCAAAAGTCCTTTGTAGGCCACTATCATATCTTGCCTCAATCTTATCTTTTGCAAATTGACAAATTCAATTAATGTATGGTTATCTTACTGAAATTATTATTTCCAGATAAGTAAAATTTGATAAGTTTTGAGAAACCCATTATAATCAAAATAGCATGTAAGTAGAACAGCAGTCTAGACAGATTTCACTGCACTAAACTGTAGTTTTTAAAAGTGAGGATACAAATCTTTGTTATATTAATAGTCTGAAAATGGCTGAAAATTAGTCAAAAATAGCAACTTTATGCTGATGTTCTTTGGTATTAAGTCAGTCCTAATTTTTTCAAGCCAGAAGGCAGCATGATTCTAATTTTTTGTCATCAGTTATAGATACAGGGTTGCTTCAAATTATCAAAATACATACGTACCTACACACAAAGAAAAAAATGCCACAATTTTAGAGGTAGGAAAGGTGAGATATAAAGAATAATGGTTATATGTACTGCTCAGCTTTTCATGTTACTTTTCCAACAGTAATATTACTAGATAATGAGAGTCAGGCTAGATTAAGCTTTTTAAGCTAATAATTACAGTAAATAGCTAGCTAGAAATCCTCCAAAGCATTTCAATATTTAGCAGACAAATGAAATTTGTCATTATATTTGCAGTTCATTAGAGAGTTTATTTAAGCAATATTGTTTATTTATTATGGATACCGGTTTTCCCTCTTGTGTCTGTGTTAAAAAAATAGAATAATCAAGTGTTTTGACCATAGAGTCCAATCCAAAACAACATACGAAGAGCTGACTGCTTGACTTTCCTTGAATGAACCCAACAAAGGAGAGTCCACCATTCTTTCTGAGTAAGAATTCTTTTTGTGTTATTATGAGTAGTGGAAGAACTGATAGAACCTACTATTATTCTTTAAATGCATTTGATCTTCCAGGATTCCCTTACACCCAATTTTCAATGCAACAGAAATAATTTATTAAGTAATAAATTTATTTTAGTTGGAGAGTCTGCCTGTGTATCCTAAATGAAGAATCTCTCCAGATCTCAAACTACCATAGCCTTTAATTATGGTCATACAAGGAGTCATAAAGACTATCTTGCCCAGGAAATTCATATTTCTTATATTACTATTTATTTTATTTATTGATTTGATTTGATTTGTCAATCGCTTACAAGATAATAGCTATAAGGATAAACATACTTATGAATACAAGAAATGAGTACATATAAGAAAAATAAAAGAAACAATAGGACAGGGACGCTTATGCACGTCCCCAGTAGAGTGAGAATGCCTTATAGGTATGTCTTAAACTCCAATTCCCAAATGGCCGGTCAAATTTCTGGAAGAAGGCAAGAACGTCGGTCTCCATGTAAAATGCAGTATGCAAAACCTCTCCTCCCTCTGTGCCTTTCAAATATCTGTACCATTCTTTTCAAGTCAGCTCAGTTAAACTCAGCAAAAATGCTGCCTTTTCCCAGAGACACTGTGTACTCATTTAGTTCAGAAATCTCTTTGTAACTTCAAAGTGAAAGTTTCTAGGATGTTAATCGGTAACATGGATAAGCCTTGTGGGTTTGGCTTTTGTTTCCTCTTCTAAAAAAGAAAATAATAATAATGAAAAACTTGAATTGTGCCATTTCAACAAACATCCTTCGGCTTTGTTCAGAAGGGTCATAACTTCATGTCAATCATTATACTGAATGTAAGTACTGATATATGATGTAGCTTGTTGATGTACAATATCAGTTTGAGAGGAAATATTCCAAAACAGATAAAAAAAAATACTTCCATAATATTTTCTCTTGGCTTTGTATAGCATTTTCATCATAAAGGCAGGAATTGAATTTGATGCTTCCTCCTGCCCATATCATTTGGAATATTCTGTAATTTAAGTTACCATGTTAGTTAACTTCACTTATTCATTTTGTTTCAATTGTGTTTTATATTTCTTATCATTTCTATTTGTACAGCATTCTATAAGTTGTTTAATCATGATTGTTCTTTATTTAGGTGAAGTTTAAGAGAAAATACCTTGCAGGGAGATATTCACTGAGCTGAGCTGACTGTAAGATATGCACATTATCATCACCTGGACTTTAATTAAACTAGTCTTCTGAAATATCAATTCCTTTTGACAATCCACATGTCATGATAACTTTACTAAAGTTTGTGATTGCATTCAATTTTTCTGTATCTAAAAATGCTTTATGTAGTTCACAGATCTTGAAATGTATATATTGTATTATAGTAAAAGGTAACATAAGTTCCTTGGGAAAAGGAAGATTTATTTATTTTCTTCTATTCAGTCATGTCTAATTCTCAAAGACTGCCTAGACAAGTTTTCTTGGCAAGTTTTTTTTAAAGTTGTTTGCCATTGCCTCCTTCCTAGAGCTGAGAGAAAGTGACTGGTCAGGCCACCCATAAAGCCTATAGCTGACTTTATTCCTAAGGCAGAACTAGAATTCAAGGTTTCTCAGTTTCTAGCCTAGTGTCTTAATCACTACACCAAACTGGCTCTAAATGAAGAATAAAAGGCTTCAAGCAAACAAGATGTCTATTTTAAGTGAACAGCACTTCCAAATAGACATGATATAAAAAAATGGAAGAAAGATATAAAAAGAAAAGAAAAAGAAAAAAGAAAAGAAAAGAGAAAAAAAAGAAAAATATTTTACACAATGATCAGCTATCTTTAGAAATTAACACTATAGGATTTGTTAGTGACTAGCAATTAACCTGACTTTAAAAAAGCACTGAACACAATTCTGTCAACAGGTAGCACAATATCTATTTGCTTCAAAATCAAGTTCCACAGTTTTTATTGTTTAACAATAAAATTGCCGTAGAGGTGAGAATCCTTCAAATGTTGAGCTGGTAAAAAAAATAATGAAGGTGTCAAAGTATCCATAATTGGCAGCTGGCAGAAACAGGGCTAAAACAAGTCTACTATTGCTTCTATACAAGCATGTATGTCCATGAACAAAAGTTTACCAAATCTTCAAATCTATTCACAAGTACATGATTTGATGTGTTCAATTGATTTGCTAATTTAGTTGGCTAATTTGATGAAATCATCTTTGAATCAAAGGTTTGCACATAGCCTTAATAGGGGTATTTTGCTTTAAACTCTAAAACAAAACTGTGCTCTCTGTATTTTCACCATGGTGGCGTTGGAAGTTAAAACCCACCCCCTCCTAGAAAAATGAAATATTTTAGGATATACTAAAAAGGCAGAATATTTCCCCTAAAAGAGAAATAGAAACTCAGAGAGGCAGACACTCACCCCCCCCCCACCTTTCTTAATGGACCATTAAGGCTTGGGCCAGTCTATTCTGCATAACAAAGAACTACCTCCTTCAGGCAGAGCCATTTAATTGCCCTTCATTGCATCACCCACCAAGTTTCGACCAAACTTAGCACACAGATAACCTACAAAGCTAGCTTGGACCTGTGACAGCAACCAATCAGGATACTCTTCCTGTGCTCCAGGAAGTTCAAAGCCCAGAAAAGGCATAAAACCCAGGGACTCTCAGCATCACTTCCCTTTTCACCCAGGATCTCCAAGCCATGTGGTCCTGTTCATCAATAAACCATCTTTCCAAGTGGCTTCCATGTTTCCAGTGTATTTTTCCCCACTTGAAACTGAACCCAGAAAGATATTTCTTCCAACAGTGGAAAAGCCACACTATTTGTGTTCAGCAAAAGTGGCTTCTGTGCCTGGGCAGAAGCTGATGTAAGAGAGGTAGATTAAAGTGGAATTATATGCTTCCAGGCCTTTGCAAGGATCTTTAATTCCTTGAACTAAAACTAAGAACTCCAAGGTGTAGGTGTTCTAACAGAATAGCATAATAAGGGGCGCTTCCAGTGTAGAACCAGGAGAAAGATAGCTGAAAATAGAGCAGAAACGTGAGCCTCTATTTCTGAAGAAGCTCCCATGGACTTTTCTGGACATACATATTATTTTGAAAGAGGAGTCATAAATCTTGGAACTCAAGAAATGGCCTCCCATTCTACTAGGGTAAAAAGAGGCTACAGTTCATTTCTAATATGCAAAGTAATTTTTTTTGTATGCTAAAGCAAGACAAAGATAGGTTACATTTTGAATTAAGCAAATGTTTCTTCATCAATGAAAGAATCAGGCTGAGACCAAGAAAGAATTTACCTTATGTTACCTAAAAATAGGCAAAATGAACCAACAAATACCTATGGCAGGGTTGTGCAACTATGGCAATTTTATGACCTATAGACGTAGAATTTCTGACCCATCATGGTTGGCTCAGGAATTCTGGGAGCTGAAGTCCATAGATTTTAAAGTTTCCATAGTTGTCCATGAGAAGCCCCAGATCTTTTCCATTACTCACATACCCAAATCCAAAATTAACGAACTAAAATGCTTCTTCAAGTCTTTTTACATGTTTATACAATATATCACCAACCTGCTGTAGGATGCAACAATGTTCATAAAATACTCTCAGGTCTTAACTTAAAGATGTTGTCATAGCAAAGAAAAAAGTTTAATCTGATCAAAATTTTGACGTGTCTGACCTTTAAGGGTTGTAACCACCTAAAAGGCAGATCTACCTAGTCCTTAAGACACCTCAATTTGTTTTTAGACATTTGTACCATTAAAAAGGGGATTTACTTTGACTATGTTTTAAGGGAAAGGGAATCAGCTAATAATACTAAACTTCATACAGGTTTGCCATAAATCTCTTTTCCTCTGTTTTCATAAAGCTACCTTTGCAAAGAGGAAAATCTGCAGGAATAAATTGTCATGTACAGTATTTACAAGATGGTTAATTCACACATCATAATAAAGTGAAATGCAATTGGTCTGAGTTGGGTTTAGTATGTAAACCCTGCAAACTCAGCCAATCTATTTCATAACTGAACAACATGCATAAAATATAGTACCATACCTTGCCTGACAAACCACAGCTAAGCTATGTTTTTCATGATACCGAGCATGCTCAATCCAGGATCCAATCCAAGTTCTTTTGCTGCCTAGAATGAAGCAGCGAGTGGTCCTCAAGATATTTAAGCCTCAAGGTCTGTCATGGGGTGGTGGTACCTGAGACATAAAGCTCCACAAAATGCTTCATCTCTTCTGATAAAATAAATAAATATCTCCCCTCCCCTTTGCCCTCCTTTTTTGACATCAAAGGGTAGCTCCCTTGGATATCTAATTCACTTAGCATAACAGCCCTAATTTAACTATTTTAGAGAGAAAGAGGGTTGGGCCTCTGTGCCTTTAAACAATCTTTTACTTTTACTTCATTGTTTACCCAATTCCATCCAAGTATGGCATTGCTTCCTTTTTATTTTTCAAAGGCTCTGCTTTGGCTCTCATCATCTTACCACAGAATAAAATGAGTCTGCTGTTAGACAAGATGGTTAAAACTACATTAAGATGGTCTTATTCGAAGAAGTAAGAATCATCAGACATTTACCTTGCGTGTTATTCATTTAGCTGTTTTACAATAAAATAAAAATATTTGCACTGTTTGTCCTGAAAGCCAAGAAGAAAGAAAGATATTGTAGGTTTAATTCTTAAAAACTAAGTTGCATTGTTAGAAAATCATTACACATATGTAGGATAACATCTGAATGCATTTTAAGATTTAAATAAATAGCCCAGCCACATTTCTCTAATGGCCAGAACATATTCAAAGCTTTAAAATGAATGCAGTTGCTTCCAGAAAATGCCTATATGAGAACCACTGAGACATAGTGGCTAAGGGTTTGGACTAGCAATAGGAAGACTAGCAATAGGAAAGTCAAGCTTCAGCAATTAGAGCCTCCTTGTTAACTTTGGGCCAGTTATTCTCTCTCAGTACATCTGCATCCTGGGTTGTGGTTGTGGGGGAAAATAGGGTGTGTGTGGACTGCTGGGCATGCTGCCTTGAGCATCTGTGCAAAAGGAAGGATATAAATTTAAAAATACATTTACACAAGCAATTTACTGTGCTGGAAGTGCATCATTTGAATTTAGCTTATAGAATATGCTGTACAGCAATCTGGATTCAAAGAGGAAAAGACAATGTGGAGCACATGAGATGCTTTATGGAGCATCTGGATTGTTCTGCAGCTCTCTTGGATACTTTGTTATTTCAACTATTCAAATATTACCAAATTTGGGGGGAAGGAAGGAAGGGAAAGAAGAGCATATATGGTGGATATCAAATGCTAAGAAACTTAGATTTGCAAACAAAATCTCTATCCATGTATATAATCTAATTGCCAGAATATCAGCAATCTCCCAATTAAACAACAACTATCTTCCTTACAGTCAAACATGAGACTCATTCCTAAATGATTCTGTGCAACTTTTTATATAAAAACCAACAGCATAAGAATACCTAAACATTCAGGCCTGGATAGAATGGTAGGTTTTAAGCTTTAATAAGGAAAGCTTGCCTCCCCTTCAG
The DNA here is from genome assembly GCF_049901715.1 of Pseudonaja textilis. Lineage (NCBI taxonomy): Eukaryota > Metazoa > Chordata > Lepidosauria > Squamata > Elapidae > Pseudonaja > Pseudonaja textilis. The sequence continues at coordinate 78,856,784 of NC_141991.1, forward strand.
TAGCAATTTGAGGAACAATGAAAACTACAATACAGGAAAATAAAAATTCAGATGTATCCACAGCAGAACCTGGAAAATGTGGATATTTCTGAAGACTTAAGATTGTTTTTAGTTTTAGTTTACTTTATTGTCATTGCACCTCATACAATGAAATCAAACACCATCTTCAGTGCACATCATGACCATGAAAATAAACACAAACACACATCCTTCACCCTCCACACATTGAACAGAAAACCCCCGACACCGCACCAATACTGCAGAATTCAAAAGAGCTACTGCCCTGGGATAGAAGCTGTTTTTCAGCCTATTTGTCCTTGTTTTTATTATTCTGTACTGTCTGCCAGATGGTAATAGTTCAAAAAAAGGGTTCCCAGGATAAGATGGATCTTTGAGAATGTTTTGAACTTTCTTAAGGCAGCAGGAACTATAAAACTCTTCCAAAGAGGGGAGAGGGCAACCAATGATCTTCTGGGCAATTACATTAACCCTCTGGAGTGCTTTCCTATCTGCCACTGTGCAATTAGCAAACCATACAGAGGTGCAGTATGTTAAAATGGTCTCTATGGTGCAGTGGTAGAAGGTCACCAGCAGTTTTTCATTCAGGTGTTGCTTTCTGAGAAGTCTCAGGTAGTATAATCTCTGCTGGGCCCTTTTGACCAGGGCTGCAATGTGGGCACCCCAGGTCAGGTCCTCTTTTAGGGTAACACCCAGAAACTTAAAACTTAAAACTAAATTGTGAGGGAGATTGTATGGATGCTCCTACTGGAGCTTCAGGCTTAAGCCTTAAAATCTTTGTGTATCAGAAAGCACTTTGAATTATATTCAGAAAAAGTAACTTATGTTCTATCAGTTGTGTTGAGGTGTTTTAGGCCAGCTACAATTTGCAGACTGTTTTCCAAGGCGTGTTCCAAATGGACTGCATTGCAATTATCGGTTGCTGAGGTTATAGGTGCATGTGTCACCAATTCCAGCTATGTCTCTTTCAGGTAGAGCCATACCAGGTTCATTAGCCAAAGCTGACAAAAGGTCTCCCTTGCCACAGAGGTTATATCCCTGTCCATCAGGATGGGAAGATCCTCTGACTGTGAATCTGTTCCTTCAAGGCTGAGTAGAACAGTGTGCAGAAGAGCTGAATCCTGTTCCTGAAATCAGTAAAAATGTTGAATTGCTAACTTTTTCTCCAGGGCCCAAAAGTTATGGCTTGAAGAAAAATGTTATAGCCTACAGTCTCTCTCAAATTATCCAAGTCTGAATGTACAGGGGATGAAAATTATAGTTATATATAATCTGCAGGCTGATGTCAATTGAACTCCAAACTTACTTTAATTCTCCCCCATGGCTTTGGATATGTATTAAATAACATGTGTAATAAGATGCTATTTTATGCCCTCCCTTTCGACAAGCCTGATGCAGATTTCTCTCAATATGACCATCATATAGCACTTAAAGGGATTGGAGAAATCATTCAGAGAAGTCTTTTGCTTCCTCTGAATGATCCTAAGTAATATTATGGTCAACAGTATCCAAGACCATCAAATGATCTTAAAATATCAACAGCACTACACTTCCTTTACCCTTTTTCTGGCATTTAAATGAATCTACCTCTCCAAGACCAGATGCATTACATCTCAGGGTACTAAAGGAACCGCTGCAGATGATCACAGAACCCCATTCCTGATAACCTTTGAGAACTTCTGGAAGACTGTTGAAGTCCCATATGGGTTAAAACAAAAGTTGTGTCCATCCTCAAGAAGGTGAACAGTGCAAAGTTCCCAGGCAAATTACTATAGGAGCTTATTTGTGAGCACTACAGTTAACAAGGCTAGCATTGATGTTCTGCAACTACCTAGGTGAAACTTATCGCCTTTGATATAGGTACAAATTTAATTGATTGGGGTGATGCCACACATGTGATGTATCTGGATCTCAGCAAAGCTTTCAGCAGAATGCTTCATATATATATTTTTATAAAATATAAGAATTTAGGCTAGATAATACTATTGTTAGATGAACTGACAGTTTGAATAAAAACTCTGAAAAAATGATCATTAACTGTTGTACTTCAGCTTGGAATGAAGTATTGCATGGCATGCCAAAGAGTTCTGTTCTAATCTGTTCAAAGATTTTACTAAAGATGAGATAAATTTACTATTTATTTTACTGAGTTTATACATCTTTTTAGACATGAACAGCTCTAAATTGTCTACATCCCACTTCTGTAAGTCAGCTTAAAATGGAACAAAAAGCAAAATACATCAATTTTTTATTATTATTATTATTATTATTATTATTATTATTATTATTATTATTATTATTATTATTCCCACATCAATTTAATACAGAACGAAGGTCTCTTTGCCGAAAGTAATGGACCATAATCTACCTGTAGCTCCAATGCAGTGGTTTGTAGAAAAACCAGAACTGGGAAGGTGGCTAATTCTTTGCATGAAAGAGAAATGTTCCAAAAAGATCTAAACAGCCTTGAAACAAATGGGATGGAATATAATAGAGAATAATATAAAGGACTGCACCAAGGTAGGGGGAAAAATGTAAGGCACAAGAAAAAGATAGGGCAGAGCTGGCTGGATAGTAGTACAAGTGAAAAGACACTAGATTATTATTTTTTTAACTTCTGGTAAAACATGGGCCATCAGTAGGACACAGCTATTAAAAAAGCAAGTGTCTCATCGGGGGCGCATTAATAGGATTATAGAGTGCAAATGATGGAAAGTAATTGTCCTTTTCAACGCTGCTCAGACCCCATTTGGGTTTCTGTGTCCAGTTCCACATGCTATTGTTCAAAGAGGACACCAACAAATCAGAGGAGGCCTACCAAAATGGCAAACAGTCTAAAAACCAAACTCTGTGAGGAATAATAAATAAAGGATTTGAATATGTTCGGCCTTCAGAGAACACTCTCTTGGAAGGTTGTTACAATAAAAATGCAGTGGCCTTGTTTTCTATTACTTCAGAGGTCAAGAGCAATGCGTTAACATTAAACAGAAGGAGGTTCATGAAGACCCCCACACCCACCTCAGAAACTATTAATCAGAGGAACAAGCTGCCACATGATATGGTGATGGTGTGGGAGATGCTCAAATGGAGCCTAGACTGAGCCAGGGAATTGGATTAAATGCTGTCTAATTTCCTTTCTATCATTCCAAATATATCAACTTCATATTTGCTTACTGCACATGAAACTATTTGCTACATGAACAGGCTAGCTGGGATATCCCAATCTTCCCATTTTAAAGGACTATACTAGGAATGGATAAAGTAATAGCTTTCTATGTACATTTTTGGCATTGCTTAATCTTAAATGTGCTATTAATTATGTGAAAAAGAAATTAATGCTTTTATCCTCCACAGTCAATCATGTCAAGGGCCTCTGCCATGAAATCACTAAATGGTTTTGGGCTAAAAATTTCCTGTTAGCTTCAGTTCATCCATGTATATAATAAAGGGGGCAAAAAAATAAAACCGACTTTATTTATAAAGACGCTGTACAAATTGCAGTGAAATGCTTTGAACCACATGAAAACTTTACAAATATTAAAATGTATTATGACACTACTCTGAGCCCATTTCTTATGCTATTTCATTAGCAAGCGAATTGTTAAACAGTTAATTGTTCCTTGGCTCAAGGAATGCAGGCCAAAGGCAAAAAGAAAAGAAAAAAATCACTGTACTTTTCTCTGCCTCTCTTTCTCACCCACACACACACACACACACACACACAAACAGCAACTGCTCAATCCTGATGGCATAACTGATAATTAATGGAGAAAAAAAGAGAGAGATGTTGTAAAAATGCTGTTAGTAATGTTTTTAAAACTATTCAATAGTTAATGATTTTAAGCCATTTAATATTTAACAGTTTAGCCAAGAACAGTTTTAAATGTCTTTGAAATGTTGCCCCATCTGTATTAATATCTTTGTCCTCCGAAATCCAAAGCTGATCCTCCCGCCCCATAGAGATCAGAATAATTAGTTTTCCCCATGCTGAATATCAATCTCCTTCTCTCTCTCTCTCTCTTTCTCTCTCTCTCTCTCTCACACACACAAAATGCACCAACAAGTGTAGTGTTATGATAATACATAACACTAGAAGATGTTTTGGAATCCTAAATGAATTTACCAGGAAATGTGACCCATCCTGTCTACCTTTGGATAAAAATACATGGATTATTGATGTCAGATTCTAAAACATGAATATCTTTGATCTTTCATTACTGTGGCAGAAGTATTCTTAAGTAATTTATTAAAACATGAACCATAATTGGGAAAATATGAAAAACGTCAAGAGAAAATATTATAGTATTAACCCCAGCATGCTGTACATGGTTACATGGACCCTGATAAACAAACTGTCTGCTTGCACATAGATTCCTGCAATATATAAGAAGACAACATAAATCTAGAAACCCTTCTATGCTGTTACACCAATTGATGCACATCTCACCTTTTCTTCTAGCTAGCAAATGTTGCTATTAGCACAAAGTTCCCACCTAATACTGGTAGATCAATCCTTGAAGGACTCTCTCTGCTCAATTGCCTTCTAAAATTCCTGAGATCTCCAGAACACTATAAAGATCAGGGAATTGCAAGACATGAGGAGCAAGCTATGCCAGTCTCTTAAGAGAATCCCGTAATGGTATGCAGGAGTCCACATTTATCTGGAAGTGAAGGCCCTTGTCTCCGAATTATTGATTGGTTAGTCCTAGTGCGGTTTTGCCTCCTGCCTTTGTTTCCTCTTACTGCTTCCGTGTTATTATCTGTGTCATAGGACTGCTAATCAAGCAAGCAGAGTTTTTGATTCCCTAGCCACTACTGGGACCTGCTTTCTCCAACCAAGTCTGCCTGGAACAATTTTAGGAAAAAAGGAAGTTCCCTTATAATGCCCCAGTTCACAAACAATGCCATTTACACAATTCATTTCAGACTTGTTTAGTAGATAAGCTACAGCTACTTGGGGCCATCCATATTAAGGAATAAAACATGGTTTAGAAACAATAATAATATGAAAAATATACCTATATCCACAGGGGTTTGATGCAATTGATCAATTAATTCATATCGGTTCAACTATTGGTCTATTTGGGGCAGATACATCATGATCTCTACAAAAACAGTCCTACACCAAACGATTTAGCCCATCTACAAATAATGGCTAATGCTTATTTCACTACAGCTTCGGCTCAAGACAGCCCTGGTAATTGTGTTGCTATCAGATGCATGAACAAAACTAGCAATTCTTGAAATGGGTTAAAAAATTTTTTTTAATGAAAATTGGTAATAAATATCGGTGTTAGGTGGATTTGCCACCTTCATTGTTTATTTGATCTGGATTGCACACAGCTGCTTTTTTTAAAATGCAGAGTTGACTGGAGTTGGTCAGCATCCAAGGTGAATAAAATAAATAATAAAAGACATTATTGATGAGACCATCTATTTTTCTTTGAAGGACTCAAGTCGTATGCATGACTGAATGGCCATTGTGTTTCCTCAACATCCCTGTGTTGTAACTTAGGCTAAGAGATCATGTATGGATCAGAATCCCTCACTGAGCTTTCTAAATACATAGCAATTTGAATTTGGATCACTGCAATTCTAATCTGGCAATTTAACCACAACAGTGGTAACTCCTGTACTGTACATTCAACTGACAAAACAGTTCTGCATAGCTATGCTTATTTTGTTGATGATGTTCTGCTTTGAATGGAGCTGCCTTTTAAAGGGCTAGGCAATAAGATTGCAAGACCTTTTCAGCGTGCTTAGCTGCTGCCTGTGGCGATTCACATATTATGTGAATCACAAGCAGCCTATTAGTTACATTAAAAGTTCTCAGAATGGGATGATCCCATAGAATTTTATAAAACAACTATCAGGCAAGCATTGCTTACAGAACCTTGAAGAATGTGGCTTGAAAGAGATATATACCTCAGGTATCAGTTAATAACAGCTGAATAGCTACTACGCAAATATAATTGTTTGTAGCTTTTAGGAGAATCATGCACAGGAACTTCTTGTTTTTTAACAACAAAACCAAGTGGCCATCCTATGCACACATGCTGAGATAGTTGGGGACGGCTTACAAAGCAGCCACCCAAGCCTAGGAAAGGATCATGTTTCTTTAACCATGTTAAGAAAGATACTTTGTAGGTATTTCTATATGTTGCAAAGCACCTTTTCCAAAAGATTTGCATTGATCGAAACAGGCTTTTTCTAGTCTGAAATTTAGCCAGAATATTTCCTCCATTCTCCGTTACCCCAATAGAATTAGAATTAGAATTCTTTATTGGCCAAGTGTGATTCGATGCACAAGGAATTTGTCTTGATGCAAATGCTCTCAGTATACATACAAGAACAATTTCACATATTATGATGCGGAAGTGCTAGCGAAGGAAATGCCAGTGATCTTTCTGCAGAACAGATAGCCCACAAAGTTGATCCAACAGAAACTGCCAATATAATCCATAAAATGGAGTTTTGCTCCATTAATTAGTGGTAAGGATAGTATCTCTTGATATATCTGTTGGGTAAATCTCTTCAAGGCTGTGCTTTAAAATCATTTTACATCAGAAATGAGAATGATGTTCCTACAGTTAATTCTTCAACAGGAAAGATAATTTTAGTATATGCGGGAGGGACAATTTGCAGAAAAATTAGAAAAGGTGATTTACAACAGGCAGGGAATATGACCATAGCACCTGTCTGCAATTCTTTATAGCGGTTGCATCCATTGCTTTAATTTACCTGTAGATGACTGAGAGAAAATTCAAAGGCCAGTGAAACACTCTAAAATGAAATGTCTCCTTTTCCTGTGGTTTTTTTTAAACACACTGTTGCTAAAATCATTTTCTTATTATTAAAATTTTTTGACAAAAATATTTTTTAAAACAAGGCTACTACTTTTCAGGAAATGTCAGAATTTCTGGAATGATAAAACTAGAATATTACTTAGTGTAAAACTGGTCCAGGGAAGCCAATTAAAACACGGAACTGCTTTACTATCAATTCCAATGATTTCTGAGCAAAGAAAAGCTTACACTGAACTTTTAGGCGGTCACTTGTATACAATCTAATGATCAGTGCTAAAAATCCAATAGTGCCAATTGGTTGTTAAGCCGACAGGATAAATAAATGTTTATCTCACTTTAAATGTTACAATGCATTTAAGGGGCGAGTACCAGAATTGTTAACTTGCACAACTGCTACCCTGATATTAATTTCTTCCTGGTTTCTAGCAATAGGTACAGTTTCATTTACAGACATATTATTCCTTTAGCTTACACTGATTTTTTTCCCATTGATAACCACCTTTAAATCCTTTGATCCTAGGAAGGAAACTGCTTGAAATTTGCTTCTTTATCTTTTTGCTTATTGCTTTTATATAAAAAAAAATGACCATAACAAGTTGCCACTGAGACAGAAAAGTTGCAGAAAGGAATAACCCAAAACTATCAAAAAACTAAAACACACAAGGGGGAGGGAGGCAGAAGTAATTTGGGTCCTGGAGATTAGGAAATTTAACATGTTCAATCCAAATAACTTCTGATACAGTCTACTGTTTTAATCAAATGTATTAACTCAATACATTTGCCGCCACAATCTTGACAGCTGCTGCCAGAGATGGAGATAATAAATTATTGGCAGTCTTTTTAACTTAAATGGCAAAGGCACTTTCATTGGCATAAATACCCCAAAATATCAATTACTAGGTTATCCGGAGAGAAACTGTTACTTTCTGTGTGTGAGCAAAACACAGGAAGCCAAAAGACAGAATGTTGGTAATGTCTACCAAGCTCAACCCAGGATTTTCTTGTTCTGTAGAATTCCCTTGGATTCTGCTACCATCAACACTTCAGACCTTTTCCCTTGTCCAGATCTGAAGTCTTGTTTTTTTTCCAAAGTCTTATTTTATCTAATAAATATCTGAAATTGAAACACCTCTCTTTGACACCAGCTAGCTACCCAAAAGATCTGTTCTCTTTAAGGAGGGAGAAGACAGTGCTAAAGTTATACTTGACAAAACCCAAACAAATACTCAACCTAAGCAAAAGCAATGGTTTTTTCTGACTTAAACATTCTATCAATTTCTAGTGAGCGCACAGAGTGTTGCATTTCCTCGACTGCATTTCTTTTGACACTGACCTTTCTTGAACTTCAGTCAGACCCTTGAGATGGAATCACAATGTTTAAAGCACAAAACTCCCCAAGATCTGAAGTGTAATCAAGTTATATTGAAAGGGCAGAGAAATTGTCCTTAATTGCACCATCCTATGCATAGCGCAGTAGAAACAATCCCTTTTTGATTAATGGGCTTACTTCCAGTTAACTGTGTAGTAGATTGCAACCTGAAGGAGCAAATCTGGGACTAAGCCCCATTGAAATGAACTAGATTTATTGCTGTGGAAACCAATTTAGAATTCTAGAATAAGATTGCAACTGAATCCTTATATACTTGGGGTTAAGCTGTAAGAAAAACAGAGCCACACTTACAGCAACATTTAAATCTTCCAATTAATCTTCCAAATGGGAAAGTAGGCTTCACTGAGATCAGTAGAAGCACAAAAGAAAGCCTTCCAATAATTGCATAAAAACAATTGCAGGAAAATGGCAAATAAGAAAGCAGGAAGAGGTAACACTTTATAAATGTAGACAAATATAATTGTCCCAAGATAATGTTGCAAAGTCCAATCTGAGTTGGTCACCAGGACCAGAGGTTTGTCCTTCCAAGCTTTTGGACTTGTGCTTCTGGGAACTGAGGACTCAGATTGGACCCTGCAACATTTTATTATGCTGATCAAGTTGTCCCTTTTTTTTTTTACTAGTAAGAAAGAAACTACAGGCAGCTTTTTACAATATAGAATCTAAATTCTACAAACCTCAAACACATCCTACCAGCAGCCAAATCCATCTGATAGCCACAAAACTTATCTGTAACTAGCTAGGCCAAGATCACAGTTTGCATTATGATTATTTGTCAATAAGCACAAAACATTGCCCTGTTGCAAAGAGTGTTTCGCAGAATACTAAAAATAGTTTATTTATTTACTATAAAATAGTAGCACTATTTTTAAAAAGCCTTTTTCATATATTTTTGCAATTCTTATTGAATGGAGAAATGTTTACATTTACAGCTCTCTAGAGGTTGAAGAAAACAAAAGATATTTTAAAAGAAAATATAGGATACACATTTTATTAATACCAAATACAAATACACTATATACTAATACCAATAACAAATACACTATATATCAAATAATTTGTATTGATATATTTCCTGACATCCAACTATAATATGCTCCCTACTTCCACAGTGCAACAAAGCAAATTTTCATTAAAACATTCCCCCCACTCTAATATAGGCAGGATACAATGTACTCTACCCATGTGCCTGTTGTGCCGTAATCTTACAAAATAGGCAACAAGTTCATTTCTAACCCATGGTCACTAGACCAGTTCATGAACACCAGTTTTGCCTTCTTAAAATAATCTCTACGCTAACTTACTGTGCAAAGAGAGAATAAAAAGTGAGGATTCAGAATTCAATTCAAATTCCTCTGCTTCAAATTCAGGGAGATTTACTGCAGAATGAGCCTGATTAATAAAAACTTCAATCTCTACACACACAAATACATGATTTTCAGAGCGGACTGCTTTCAACCAAGTTGAATCTTTGGCAAGGGGGAGGGAAGGAGATACATGTCCTGTAACCCTCATATTTATCTGGAAGTAAGTAGGGCTTTTCATTTACTAGGTACACATTTATAATGCCTGCTTAGTTTAAGGTACATTGGGAAGGAAAAAGTCATTTTACCAAAGGAGATTTAAAAAAAAATAGTCAAGGAACGGATCCTTAACTGGGCCATTTCTGATCAATTTACTTTTTAATCACTTTGGTACAGTAGAACAGTAGTAGCAATAATACTATAATTTGCTAATTTGCTTTACATTCTGGGGTGATAGGAAACCTCCCCACATAAGCAAGTATGTATAGCAGCATTGCAAGGCAAAGGAGGTATTGCCTAAAAGGCCACAATCCCTTCTAATGGAACCCATCCACGTTAAAAGTTTTGAAGATTAAAGTCGTTAAGTTTAGTCTTGAAACAGGATCACGTAGACATATTGTAAAAATTTAGGAATGGGATGTGTACTCACCAAAGGTGACATAGATCCATTTGGCAGGTAAGGATCAGACAGCATGAGGAAAGGGTATCCAGAATAAGGAGATCCTTTATACATCCCTGGGTCCTGATGTTTTAAGCCTGTTAAAATTCAAGTCCCTGGTTAGGATTTTGTCTCAGAACCAATCTCCCCCCCCCCCCCCCACATACATTTGTTGCATTATTTGTGCTGGCTAGCATCTGTGAAGTTTACCTGACCTTCAACTCCCCATTACCGCCACTCATGAATTTGCAACCTATCTGGTGGTATAAGGAAAGCCATGAAGGAAAGGACCAAGTCCCAGAATGCAAACAGTGTGCAGATGTGCTCATTTCTCCACCTTGGTTAAACTGGTGCTCTTGGTCAATCGGGAGTGGGGTGCATTCCATCCCAGATATTTGTACCTGCCCCATATTTCTTCCCCGAACTTCCAGGGTGGGGGTGGGGGAAGAGTTTCACCCCTGCAAGGAGCTCACTGTGCCAACAGCGCCCAGGCCAACTTTACATCCTGGGATGCAATACTCAATTATGGGGGAAAAAAAATGTGTGTGTGTGTGTGTGTGTGTGCCCAAAAGATGGGGGGGGGGGGGAAGGAATGACAGCCTAGGGAGAAGCACCTTTATGTTAAGTTTCACTCGCCTGCACCCTTGCAGGTCAGGGCTTTCACGAGCGGTGCGGAGTCCCACTCCGGGCGCGGGCGCGAGGCGTTTGCCCGCTTTGATTTAGCTGCGAGGCATTGACGTTTCCCCGCGACCACGAGGGCTGCCAAACCTTCCCCCTTCTCTCCCCTCCCCTTGGTGGTCATGCTCCCTCCCTCGAGGCACGGAGGGGAGAGGAAAAGGTGGGCGGCGGGGAGAGGACGCGAGGAGGAGGAGGAGGAGAAGAGCGGGCGCTCTCTCTCTCTCTCTCTCTTTATCCCCCCACCCTCCCTGAAACTGACCATCATCCATATGATCCGGGAGTTTTTCTGGATAGACTCGCTGAGGCTCTTGCAGCCGCCGGATTGCCTGCAAAAGGCGAGGAGAGAGAAAGGGATGAAGATCGTTTTTTGTTTTGGTTTAAAGTTTAGCATAAGAGGGGAAAGTGACCCGGGGCGGGCGGGGTTCGGTCTCACCTCGGAAAGGGCTCCTGCAGCGGCTCCAGCCACGGTTGCTGCTGGGTTGGACGCCTGACGGTTGCTGCTGCCGCTGCCGCCGCCGCTGCTTTCCGACTCATTCACCAGGGATGATTTGAGGTCAGCCAGGTCCCCCTCAATGAAGGCGTTGGCCTGGATCTTCTCCTCCTGCTCCCCTTCGTCCTTAAAGGCGATCATCTCGTCGTTGGCTCCCAGATCATCGCCTCCGCCGCTGAGTTGGGGCATTTTCTTCCCGAGCCAAGCCAAGCCAGGGGGGGAGGGAGGGGGGGAGCGCGAAATGTGGGGCGTCGGAGCGGCGCCGGGAAGGACAGCGGCGCACTCCGGTTCCCCCTTTCTTCCTTGAAGAGGGAGGCAAAAACGTTGCGCGACCTCCTGACTCTCGTCGGGGCGCTAGCCTAGGGAGGGAGCTGGGGTGGGGGTGGGGGAAACTCTGCTTGCGGTCTAAAGCAGGACGAGCAAGCGGAGGGGTCGAGGTAGCGATCAACCGCTTCCCACCCCCCACACCCCTCCGCGGTCTTGGGTGCCCCTCCCTCTCTCCCCAGCCCCGGGAAAGTTTGACTAAGCAGTCGCGGCCGGCCGGCCGGCCAGCTAGATAGATAGCCTAGCCTGGCTGAGAAAGCTGGAGTAGCAGGAGCAGCAGCAGCAGAAGCGGCGGCGACTTTCGCTGGGAAGGGGAAAAAAAAAATACACACACACACACAAAACAACCACCCCGAGCAGCAGTCGAGCTAGCGCTGTTAAAGTGCGCGGCTCTGGAAGAACACTGGAGAGCCCGAGCCAAAAGACTTTCAACATCAAAGCCGCCGCCGGCTGATTGACAGCGGCGGGGCGGGATTGGAAGACTCTGTTCTCCCGCGACGCGCTTCGAGCCTTAAAGAGACAGCGCCCGTCTCCTCCTCCTCCTGCGCGGGCTGCAGGGGATGCGCGCGACGGGCCCTTGAGAACCGACGCTCCTCGCCTCCGTGAGGTAAAGAGCGGCAGCCGTGCCTCCAAACCCTTGGCAGGGCCGGAATACAATCTCGGCCAGAAAGAAAAAGAACTTTCCCCGCTTCCTGACGAAAGTGGCTCGCCATCCGACGGAGTGGCGCACTTACACGTGTCGGTGCGCAAGTCCTACGCAGACGCCGCCGTCCCGTACGCAGACGGTGCAAGAGAAGGAGAGCAGCGGGGCGAGCGAACAATGGGGGCTTGGCTCCGGGCTGCTCCCTTCTACTGCAACCCTTCCCGACCTGGTTGCCTCCGACAACTCGCAGAATTCCCAGTCAGCTCGTCTCACCACAAGGCCATAGTTGACTGTGGATTATAGGAGATGTCGTCCAACACGTCGGGAAGGAAAACATGTTGGGAAACCTGTTTTAATGCCACAGCGTTAATCTGTAGGCAATTCCCTTAGAGAAGGAGACGGTGGTGGTTTTTATTTTATTTTATTAATACTATGTGCTCTTCTTAATATTCACTTTTTAAAATCCCCTTCATCGTTTCGGAATATACCGTGTTAAGTTTATGGACCCATTCCTATGTTACAATCACAACCCGTCCGTCTCTCTCTCTCTCCCTCTCCTTCTCTCCGCCATCTGGATGAGTTCACAGTGGGGTTTCTTTCTGAGCAAAGGGTATTGATTGCTGTAAGGGTCAGATCCCATAACCATTTATTTGGAAATCATCTCGGGAATGGAACTAGGATGGGTGCACTTATCAGACCAAACCATGATTTGTTTTACCATTGTCACATAAAACAGTTGACTAGATTAATGCAACATGCTAAATAATAATTAAAAAATCCATGTTATGGCTCCAATTAATCACACCATTTCCTAGTAAATTCATATGAATTACAACTATTTCTATATCACTCGGTTATGCTATGTGAAATAAAACCAGGTCTTTCTGACATCCAGTCACCCAAAATTGCAGGGCTGTTTACAGCTGTTGTTCTAGCAAGACATGCCTGTCTTCCCCACAGATCCTAGACACAATTTTCTTAATTTTAATGGCACCAACTTTTAAATAAGCAAGGGTTAGATTACATCCTTAATTGCCCTTATTTTATTGTGTTTTATATTCTTAATGAATGGGCAGAACTATTTTTTAAATTAAACTTGGGGTTTAGACTAAACCCAAACTAGTCAAACAACAAGAAGCATCAGCAGTTATTATTAATAACGACTCAGCTTTTCCAGCTATGCCTGAAACTCTAAGCCACATTTTTTGGCACATTGAACCAATGAGACTGACTTCTGAGTAAATCAAATGTGGGCTCTATTTCTGATATTTACCCCCTGCCTGCTTCCTTCCTTTTTGGTCTCATTGAGTGCAAAGAAGCTCAACTAACCTGGGTCCGAGAGATGCCCAATTATGTTTGGGGTGAGGCTGTTTTGCGCTGTGAATGGGCAAAGCCTTTCTCGCTCTTTGTGTGCCGGTCAACTGGCCATACAGTGCTAAAAGCATTTATCTAAGTCTGATGGGGTTTCCAGGTTCCCGAAGCCCCCATTCCCCCCCTTAAAAAAAATCAGGGAACTCCTTTCTCCCCCCCCCCACATTTTTTTCTTTTATTTTCCCAATTTCTCCCCCTCTAGTATTGGCGATCCCTCCTGAAATAAAGGCATGTAACACTGGATCTCAGATAATGATTACTTTTCCTAACGTGCCCCGAGGGTAAGGAAACATGAAATAGCAACTTTTCAGCCGGTTTTCAAACCACTTAAAGCGGGGGTGTCGTCCAGAGGCGGGGTGAGGTGTGAACTTGGGCGACATTTTTTTTTTCATTTGGGGTCCTCCTCACAGTCCCTGCTACTCACGAGACCGCATTTTCCGACCTGGCGCTCACAAATTCCTGCATATGAAAAAGTTAATGGATAGTAAAACTCTCCGACGAGAGAGACTCCCGCTCCTTTTCATAGCGGGACAGCTGCGGGTCTGTGCAAACCTTCCATCTGGTCGGGGATTTGAACAATTCCACGTAAAGAGGTCTTCGTACTCTCCGCATGGCACATAATTGTTACTTTCAACACCTCAATTATCTCCAGCGCTTCCCTCCGCTTAAAGGTCGTGTTCTGCTATTGAAAAGATTTAGTTTTCGGCAGCTCGAAAGCAAACCCACCCTTCCCAGTAAAAAAAAATAAAAATAAAAAAGGAGAAAAAACAGCCTTTTCCATCAGATGCGTGACTTCTCGGGGCGCGCTTAGATCCCTTTCTTCAATTTTTCTCCCGCTCTCTCTCCCCTCCCCCCCTCTCTCTTTTCGTGAAACAGGTAAGCTAATGATAAAGACAGAGACTCCATCTCCCAGGCACTGACAACCCCCCCCACACACCTCTGAAAGACCGAAAACAGCCGTGTGGAGCTTTCCTGGATGTCTCCCCACACCAGCTCTCTAAAGGTCCGAAGTACCTCCTGAAACAAACCCTCTATAGATTAAACATCAGCCCGGGTCGCCTCTTGCTTTTCTTCCCCGTTTTGCAAGCAAAACGCGAAGAGTGGCGAGGGAGGGAAAAGCATGGAGCAGATTTGTTGCTTCCAGATTCTCCCCCGGTGTTTTGAGACTCTTTCGCTTTGCATGTAAAAGGCAGCGAGAGCGAGCGAAAGAGCTTGCGATTTACAGCCCTCCCAAATGGAGATAAAACCTTGGCAATGAGTTGGAAACCTGTTGTAATCTGTGATCCAGGAAACAAAGAGGCTCATTAATGCAGAGTCTTTGGTGAGCCTTTGATGTTAGCTAGCATAGCATTCACTCTCCTTTCCATTTGCATTTAAACATTCATAAACATCGTTTCTGCTTCCTTTGCCTTAAGCAATTTAGAAGTAAAGTATAGCTTCTATTTAAAGAAACCCACAGTGGTGAAGCCGAGAATACACATAATCTTCCAATATCACATAATCTTCCAACAGAGCAAATATTTTTCCTGCATTTCTAGTGGACACAGATCTAACACAGACTCAAGATTTAAGGAACACAGATGGTTAACTCAAGTTTAAGTTGACGTAAAGAGAAGGAGGTCTGGATAATTTTCTTAAGGTCAACTTCATATATTAGCTGATTTTGTTGCATGTGGAAATTTTACAATTGGATCCCTAAGCAGAGCCCTCATAATTAATCCACGCTCCTCTTGTTCCCCCTTTATTTCTTCAGTTGAAAGGTCTTGAATTTCAAAATATGTGCTGATTCATGATCCAGGAAAAAGAGACTGGCTGACCATCATCAATGAAAATAATAATAATGTTCCCTAAAATGTTAATCCCAATTCATCTGGATGTGGCCAGCAGGTTGAGTGCTGTACTATAGCCAACACATGTAAGTTACAGAACATGGCTGGAAGTTGCATAAAGACATCTGCTAGGATGTGAATCACTTGGAGGAAGAGATATGAGCCATATCTCTATCTCTATCTCTATCTCTATATATCACAATGCTGAGTTCTTGCATAAGTTGTTGCCTATATTCATTGGGAGATCTGCAGTTATATATCAACCCTATACTGCTTCAATTGGGGGGGGGGAACCCACCAAAAAGCAAGAGGATTTATATTTAAATATGTGTGGTTTACAGAAGAGTAAGGCCTTTGTTTTTAGCCATAATGCAGCCTGAATAAACATGCAGGGATTTGTACTGCCTGTCATTATTGTCTCTAATTGTTGAGCTATATCAAGAAACTTGGCAGCCTCTTTGGCAAATCAAAATGGAATAGAACACACTAGAAGGAAGGCTGTCATTGTTATTATCTTGGAACCTGAATTCTAGGTATGAGGGTTGTTTTTTTTTTAATGTAACCTCATAACTAAGGATTAACCAAGTTAAAGAATCCAGTACATATTAGTACCTCTCCAGTCTCAAAAAGGTAAGTTCAACTGCAGTGGGTTAGAATTCTGAAGAATGACCACCAGGAAGGCTGTGATTAAGAGGAAGATGGATAAATAAATAAATAGATGGAAAAATTAAATTGACAAACATAAATATTCCAGAAACAGGTGACAGCAGTCTGTACTGGTACCAAGAAAATAACAAACACATCAGGAGTCCAACTTTCTTTTTTACATGGGGGACCTTTTTAAGCCATTCTTGTTTTTTAATGCAGTATGCAATGACAAGTGCAAGAAATGTATCAGTATCTTTGATAGTAATGTTGCATTTCTAGTAGCTATCTTTCCATATGATACATCATGTACGAGTTTGAAAGGTGTGAGTGGAATTCGTGCAAACTAAATGATCCAACAAACTTTCTACAATGATAATTGTATCCCCATCTTTTTGTTGATTTAAGTCTTCATATGTGCAAAATTATATGGAAGGAGGTAGTCCTTTTTATGAAATGTATTCCTTTAAGCATAGAATTCAGGTTTGTGATTGGATTACTGGCACACACACCCTAATCCGTGTTTTTAAAAATCTTTCTGATATCTTATTGGATGCAGATCAAAGTGAAACAATAAGCTTGATACATTTGTCAAATCATATCTGTGGGCAATGTCACAACTTGATTTGCATTGTTGTTATGGGGAAGTCCTGAAATAATCCCTTGTTGTAAAATATCTTAATTACATTGTAACTATAAGCTTCTCCAATAATTTAAGTTTTCTATTTCAGTAATTTGGGGAAGAGGCACCCAATTATATAACTTAAGAGGGGAAAATGAATGTCTTCATTTCAGTTCTTCTGACATGATGGATCTCCTTAAGAAAAATTTAAAAAATACCACCCCTCCCCCTAAATGCTCCTGCAGGAACTAAAAAAGGTAAAGTAAAAAATAAAATAAAAAAAAGAACGCCAAACTCTTTCTGGTGTGTCTTTATTTACTCTCTTCATTAATCACCCAAATCATATGGTTCTATGAGTGGTGTGTACAACAAGGCAAGCACATATAACAAACATCATTCAAACATAAACACCATCAGACAGTATAAGGAAATTATATAAGTACAAAGATGGGCACCTGCAACAATCAATAGCAGCCAAAAGCTTGTTGAAACATGAAAAGGCATTAACAATATTCTGGAATCCCAGAAGGGAAGCAGCTATTCAAGTCTCTGAGGGCAGAATGTTCCACTCCACAATTGGGGTGGGGGACACCATCGAGAAGGCTTGCTACTTCGTCCATTCCACTTAGGCTACCCTGGAATTCCACTTTGACCATTCCACTTCACAGAGGGTTCCTATTTGGCCACTGTCCAATAGCATTTCATAGGTGTATGTGTTCATCTAAAAAAAGGAAACATCTAATTTTTAAAAAAGAAATATATATCTCTGCGTCTGATCTTTTCAACATTTGTAACATTAGACGAGTTATTTAGATCAGAAAGTAGAAAATAAATAAATGCTGAAAAGGCCCTTTTCAGAAGCAAGAAGTACTCTCTTTCCTGGACTGCCAGATGTCAGGGAGCTCCCTTGATCTCTTATAAGTGTCAGACAAACTCTAGGTGGGTGAGGGGTAGGAGAAGAGTGATATGCATGTGCCAGAATTGGCATGATAGCAGACTAATGTTGCAATGGCATCTCCAGTCCTGGCCATACAAAATGAGTGGGGCTTGCATTGTGATGTTTTGTCTGCCACTTTTCCAGTGTTGACCATTGTTTCCAGATATTGCTGGCAAATTGTGATTTTTCCCCCCACCCCTTGGTGATGCTATGAATGGCACACCTTTCTTGTCTCAAATTAGAGAGCTATCAGTGTTCATTTGTTTATTTCTATCTCATCCCAGAAAAGCCTCAAGGCTCCTACTGTTATTGTGGATACCTGTAATAGTTTTCTTTTGGCTGAGCTTTTAGAGAACCTAGCTTTAATCTACTTCCTTTTAGTCTAAATTCACCTTGCTCTGCATTTTGGACTCTGATCTTGCTCCCACTTCCCAAGAATTTAAGCCTCCCTGAACTCAATACATGATCTGATTTTTTAAATTGCAAATAACATTGGTTTTCCTATATTTTATTATTTATCCTATTAATTAGGTTTTAAAAAGCTATCTGCTTTTGTGGATGTTTGCCCCCACAAGATAAAGATAAAGTAAAAAAAGAGATTGAAAAAAAATTCATGGATGAGTTTATTTACTTATGACCCAAGACCAAGTCACAGTATTTTAAAATAAATTTAAAATTTTATTATGTGTGTTAATAATTATATATAGTATATATATAAAAAAGGAAGAAGTCCTGTAAAACTGAGATTTCATTGAAGGTCATTTTAATAATGACTTCTATAAAAAAAGTATAAATAAAAATTTAAATAAAAGGTTACAAATAAAAAAATTGCTATTGCTTTTGAAGCATCTGGGTATTGGCCATTTGATAAGAAAACCTCAATTTCATCATCATGAATGGCACTGATCACACTAAAGATCGGGTGTATTAATTTTGTTCATCAAAGTGAGTACAGTGGGCACTTTAAATGGATGGACTTTAAATGGATGGACTACACTCAAGTAGATACATACTCAGTCTTTATATGGAAGGTTGCCATACTGACCAAGTGACAGCTCATGGATGAGTTAAATAGAATCTGGTTCTAATTGTTACTTGGATCCTAACACTAAACAGTAGCAAGTAAGTGTCCTTTCTTTTAAAGCCTGAGGCCAATGGACAAATACAGCACGAGATTTTGCAACATCTAGTCTCATTCACACTATGCATATCCAGTTATACTGATGTTAATTCTCCTTTAATATACTGTATAATCCCTTAAGACATTTGTTTCTTTGCCTTTGTTACTTTAATTCTTTGATTTTTAAATTGTAACTAATTCTCTTGTCTAAGTCCGCCATACCTAATATATATCGTATTGATGAGAAAAGAAGGTCTTAAGTAATGCTTTTCTTCAAACATAGACGAAAGAGCTGAATCTGGTTCTAAACAAGGCAGTATCAGATGAATATAGTTATGCTATAATGTTAATGTTTAGCAAATTTAATTAAAGGATTTTAAAAAAGGACATTTCCATCATTTCATAGACCTTGAATTTGTCCAAATTAAGGAAACCAGTGTAGTACTTGTGATGTTTGAAAGTAGTTAATTATTCAATATTTTAAATCAGATATATTCCTCTTGGAAATGAACCTTGATGTTGATATGTATTCCACTTAAAAAATTATCCTATTTCTGGGAATTCTGAGAGTTGAAGTCTAGACATCTTAAAGTTGTCAAGTTTGAGTTAAATAGTTTCAGTAAATATCAAAGTAAAGTGTTTAGTAATTGTTTATAAAATAAGCTTATAAAATATGTAGCCAAACATACCTGTGGCTTGGAAATTTTTCTTCCTTTAAAAAATAATTTTTAAAATGATTATTTCAAATAAGTTTTAACAGTTCTGCTATGAAAAAGCCCTGGATGTTACTATTAATTTATGTCCATAAAAGTGAATGATAGATTCTAGTAATATAATCTCACCAGTGCTTTTAGTTCAGAGACATACAACCAGAGATCCCAGGGTGATATCCAAAAGCTTTGGATATGCCATCAAGACTCTCCAAAATATGTCACCAAATTGTGATTTTTAATATGGCAGCAGGGGAAAAAATCCATAAAAGAGAGATCATGGGATCAAAAGTACTTTAAAACACAATTGATATACAATCTTTTTTTTAAATCCTGCTTCACTCATTTCTGATTAGGCAATCCCTCAGGCCAGTCCATTCCTCTTCCAGCGATGGTTTCTACCCTCTGTTCATACAAGCCATCACGAACTTGGCACCCTCAGAGGAGTTGGATTACTCATAATTCCCAGGCAGCAGAGCTTATAGTGTCTGTAGTCCAATATTTCTGGAATGTGCCACATTTGGCAAAGCTTATCAACTGTATTCATTCTCAACTTAATCAAGATGTCTTATAAATGAAAACCAGCAAACCTCCTGTATTCTTATAGGAGACAGTTTGGTTTTTTTTAAATTTCTGTCATAAACAGGCTCACTTCTTTCTTTGCAGAGCAACTGACTGGTTTCTACTATAGAAGAGGCCAAATGAATTGCTCCCAAGGGGATCAGACAATGTGGTACTTTTCTCTGTTCCCAGGATACAATTTTTGAAGAACAAAATTTTAAATATTCAGTTTCCAGCAAGCTAATAAATAATATTCCACATTGGCTCTGGGAGAGGGTTATTTCTCCTGAATGCTTTCCCATGTGTGACCTTCAATTTCAGTTGAAGATTCAACAGATCCATTTTTCTTCAGGGGAGGAAATGTACAAAGGGTTTGGAGTAATGAAGAGAAGTTAAAAATCATGCAATATCCATAAAGAAACAAGCAGGCTGAGAACCCTGATAAAAGGGAAAATGCATGATGGAAACAGTGAACTGGGACTGTCCAGACTTGGTCCAGATTAGAAATGAACCACTGAAACATCAGTTCTAAGCATGGGGGACTTCCGGTTTGAAGGGCTTCGGCGACAGACAGACTGGGACAAAGAAGAAGCCATCTTCTTTTATGTGGGGAAGAAAAAGGAAAGGGGGGAAAGAGAATGGAGAATTTAAGACTTAAAAAAACAACCAAAGAAAAGAAAAATAACTAAAAAATTAAGTATAATACTGGAAAGCAACAGAAAAGGGGAATACAGAAGAGAGAAATAGAGGTAGAGAGACAAGTGGGTAAAAAGGGGAGAGAGAAGAAGAGAGGGAAGAAGGAAAGGAAAAGAAGTTACAAAGGACTGGAGCAAGATATAGAGAAACAGGACCTATTTAGAGATAATGGGTGAAAATCTAACTGAAAAAGGGATTCTGTAAAGGTACATAAGATTGTATTGTTATATTAGTAGTAGAAATAACTTTAGAAAATTGGAAACAATGTATGATTAAAATGAGGGATAAAATAGTTAGTGTAATTTAGTGAAATGTTTGTGAATAAAATAAGTGAAATAAAATAAATGAGAAAATTGAATTAGGAAGGAACGGGAACATTTTAATTAGTTAATGTTTTATAAAATATAAGTGAAGATGGGGCGGAATTAACTATGGAAAGCTTATAATTGTTCCCATAGAAGCATGATATTTAATTGAAAAGTAATGTTAAAGATGTTAAGACTTTAATGAATATTAATATTAATGATAGAATTGAATTGGAATGGAATGTTGTTTTAATTATACATTTATAATTTTTTCTTTCTTTAAGAATACAGTGTGTATTTTAAGAATGTACCACGCAGAATCCAAATGGAAGTTATGTATTATATTGAATGTTACAACTTTAGGGAAAAGATATAAAGGCATCATACTCCAATCAGTAACTACAGAAGAAATTTTGTTGAATGAGAAAAGATAATAGATAATTGAAACAGGACAGACAAAAAATATAAATACAATGATTTGAATTGAGATGAGATAATTAAAATAAAATTGAGAAAATTAAAAGAGGGGAGAAGCTATGCAGAAAATGTAAAATAGTAATAAGATATGGAATAGAATATAAAAATGAGCATGAACCTGAATTTGTGTCTGTACGAAGAAATGTAACCCGGGATTGTGCTGCTTTCAAAAAAGATGTTTTATTTGTATTTTTTTTCTCTTTGTGAAAACTCAAATAAAATTTACAAAAAAAAAAAAAATCAGTTCTAAGCATGATGATCTTTAGATACAGTCTATGGAGTATTTTCCACAGAAGTCAAATCTAAATAACCTGTCTAGTTGTGAATCTCCTGAACAAGATTTGCTTCACCCAGTTGAAATGGGTGGCATATCAATTTAATAGATAGATAGATAGATAGATAGATACCCCCATCCCCAATTTCCAGGGATCCTCATTAAATTTTAGAGCAGTCTTGTTTCCATGCAGTCTTGTATCCCATTCTTCTTTCTCTTTCGGTGTCCATGTGACATATTGACATTCTTTCTCTTGCTTTGCTGGTTTTTCACTTCCTCTACCTACTGTATGTGCCTGAGCTTCTCTATTGCTTCCCATTTTCCTTATAATACTGGCTTTCTTCCTGTTTGTTTCAAGCCCTTTAAGAAAACTATACCCTGCTTCTGCTCATGCTTACCCTCCTCCCCAGCCTCTCACTCTCTCCTTTATCCGGAAGATGCTTTTTCAAAAGGCAACTGGATTTCAATTCTTCAGAACTGAAAAAGCTTCTTGGATGAGAAGAAAAACGTCTTCAAGGAAAAAGTCCAGTCGCCTTTTGAAACAATCACATTTGGGACAACCATGACCTGGATGACTGAGAATCTCATAGACACACTCTCCTTTACCTGCCACATGTCATTCCCTTGAACCCCAGAGAGAAGGTGGGATAGAAAAGCAAAAATAAATCAATAGTTTTCCTTGGGAAACTATCTCTTTTTAAAAGTCCCCTTTCTTTTGCAAAATTGAATGAACAGCGAATGCTAGACACTTTCCACATAATATTACTAATTATCTTTATCATATGCTTGTAAGGTAATCAGTCATATCAACAACTCTGTAAGGTAATTTTGTATTATTATCACTGAAAATGTAAATGAAAAGAGAGAGCCAACTGTGGAACTCATAGCAGAGGGAATAACATAGATTTTCATTACAGATATTTTTTTTTTGAGCATAATTGAAATAACTTATGAGAAATACTAACTCCTCCATCATCATGAATATATTTCTCCTCCGTTTCCCCTCTCCACAAAAACCAGACTCATTTGTTTAACTATTAAACAACAATGTTTATGGGATACAAGAAAGAGAAGGAAAACTGCCACTACAGACAGGAGCAAGTAAGAACTGCCTAATAGAAAAGAAAACAGCAAGTCATTTGAGGAAAGTCTGGATCAGTGTTTCCAGAAGAATTTGTCAAAATGCCTTAGCAGTATTGTTTATTTAATGAGCTCAGAGCAGATACACTTAATTAGGGTGTGTCCATACTCACAGTCATTTATGTAAAGGTAACATGTTGTAGACCTGAATGAGAAGATCAGCAACAAATAAAATAAAGCCACCCATATCTGTGCAGTCTTGGGACCATTGTTTTGACATAGCTCAACATAACAGAGAGAAAAATAGGTTTTTAAATCAATATGTTTCTGTGGTTGGTTGTTTCAGGAGGTGTTATATATGTGCAGAGATCTGTTGCTGGCAAGGCTGCAGGCTCAGGGCTGTTCGCCAGACTCTTTTGTCTCCAGGCAAGTGTGTGTGTGTGTGTGTGTGTGTGTGTTTCCTGGGCCTTCCCCCCTCCTACTATCCTAATGGCATTTTTTTCTCTTGTGCAACCATATTCAAATGAAAATTTACAATTATGCTATAATGTATTTTTAATTTCTTTTTGCAGTTGACTTCTCAGTAGTAGGAAATGTGTGAACCAGGATACATAACCATCAGCAACAGCAGAGAATATGGAACTAATGATACCCTGCGTCAGTCATCAGGAGAAAGGGGACTGAATTATAGCAGCACCACTGCCAAAATGCAATATGATTATCAGCATTGATGTTAGACATAAAAATCTCCCTCCCTGAGTTACTGCCAGAAATAGTATAATAGATGTGCTAGCAGATTTTCTAGTATTGCTTCTAATACTGATTGTATATGTGCTCCTTTGGTAAAGTCTTCCACTTTCAACTAAATTGCGGCCACTATTAGCAACTACCAGAACATCCAGTTATGGGCATCTCCTGAACCAGAGTTAGCAACTCGAGTGGTCTGTCCTTTCCAAAATAATCATATATAATGGAGAAACTGACATAAAACCAAGGATGCGAGTCCATTTCTACCAATTGCCAGGCTGCCAAGGACTCCCTGGACTCAACATTAATGCAGGATTCCTGGGAATAATATACCATACTTCCAGAAGCATAGGGCTTGATTGGCGGCTAAAAACTAAGGGAACATGGGAAGAGAGATTCAGGGGATTGAACCCTTTTAAAGCAAATGAGGCTTAGAAACAGAATTCTGATTGGACAGGATAGACCTTAACATCCACTACATCCAAAGCTTTAGCACCATAAAGAATCATTACACTTCTACCACAAAGTGGTAGGTGACTGGATGGGGTCACTGAAGCAGTAGGCATGAACTTAAATGGACTCCAGAAGATGGTAGAGGACAGGAAGACCTGGAGGAATGTTGTCCATGGGCTCGTGATGGGTCGGACATGACTTCACAACCAACAAGCACAACAACCACAGAGATAGGATTGGATGAAGCTACTAAATATGTCTTGACACAGGATTTCTGACAATTTGTAATGGTGACAGGAGGAATACCCTGTCCATAGTCTGATACAGGTAGCTAATCAAGGCACTTGTTAAATGAGTCATGTTCTATTTGATGACCTTTTTGGCATGGTTGTTAAGCAAATCACTGCAATTATTACATGAAACATGTGGTTAAGCGAATCTAGCTTTCCCCATTTGACTTTGCTTGTCAGAAGCTCACTTGAAGGTTGAAAATAACAATCTTAGGAAGGATCCTAGGATGTTGCAACCATTGTAAACACATGCTATTTGAGAAGCAACTAAAATTTGATTATGTGACTGTGGGGGTGCTATAACAGTCATAAATGTGAGAACCGGTCATAAGATACTTTTTTCAGTGCTATAGTAACTAGGACCAGTCAGTAAATGAATGGTTGTAAGACAAGAACTACCTCTATGAGGCTGTTCAGCCTGCAGGTTGGGGACAAGCATAGGAAGTATTTTGGAAGGGACCCTCCCAAGTTTCTCTAGAGACTAAGAAAAAGGAGGGGGACAAGACTGATGCCAGCCCTGCAAAATATTCCAGACAAGAAGGAAAGACAGATGAACTGAGTTCTTTACTGTAAGGTTACACTAACAGAATAATTCCCACACACCATTATACCCTCCTTGTCTTCAGAAGACCATTAAAAGCTGGGTAGTCCTGGGTAGTCAGAAGGGGAGCTGAGCCTGGCACTTGTAGTTTTGTCATGGGATTGTTATGGGACGTGGTGATGTGAGAAAGTTTTTAATGTTTTTATTGTTATTTGTTTATCTGTTATTAGCTGTCAGGTCTTATTTTATATAAAAAGGGCAGCCTAATGTGTTTGGGTTGTGACTCCCAAAATGATTGACTGGAGGACAGTGGAGACTTTCTTCTAGTTAATTATGTCAGTTCTTAAATATAAGTTGTCTTTTCCATTTCCTTCAAGTAACTTTCAAATAAAAGGGACTGCTTCACTCTTTGACCTTCGCTATATATCAGGCCCTGGTAATGCATTTCCAAGAAGCAATAGATGAGTTTAGTAAATTACAGCCTGCAATGGAATTGGTATCCAGAGCTGAGTGAGATCAGATTTGAATGAGAAGAACACATTTTCTAAAGGTTATTTTCCACCTTGCTAGAGATTGCTGAGCGTTCATTTCCCACAATAGACCCAAGGTGCTCATTATCACCTGTAGTTACTTGAACCTTTGAAATGGGAACTTTCAGCAAAAAAATGTTTACTTGTTACCTTTATTGGAAGGACCAGATAGACCACTGGAGGAAGCTTATCCTGAGGATAGGGGATTGGTGCTCTACCCTTACAGACAAATGGTAAATCCACAGAATGTACTAGATTGCAAAACATCTTATAATGACTAACAAGAGAAGGGAAGAAGAGGTTCCTGCATTCCTAGAAGAGGTTTGGAGAAGAAGCTTGACTCCTCTAGCAGAGGGGATGTAGAATGTGCTATCTTTTCTCTATATGTCTTTCCAAATCATATTTTACATGAACCATTGCTCATCCAGGAAACTAACTTTATATGTTCTAACCTTGTATATCTGAAAGATAGGGATCTCTTAAAGAGACAATCCATTTTATGAACATGGAAAAGGTAGTTGCATGTATGTGTGTTGTATATCCAGATAATAATAATAGTAATAACAACAACAACAACAATAATGATATTAAAAACAAACACCAACACCTCTTCTACCAGTCACTTGATGAAAGTCAAGTCCATACTAATGGTTACCCATGTAAAGAAAAAACTGAACTTTTGGAAACTGGGAAAACCCAGCGGAAGATGATAAAACTGCCTCCTGGATCAAAGATATTCAAAAAGAAACAACATGAAACAAAATGGAGACTATTGTAATAATAATTGATATGGTTGCACAACAAGTAAAGAAGGTCGAAAACTGGAGTACACCTGGCCTGGATGAACTGCATGGAAACTGGTTAAAACACCTGACCAGCCTCCATCACTGCATGGCCACGCAATTTGATGGAACACTTCAAAATGCAACAAGTGAAGAATGGTTAACAGCTGGTCGAACATACTTGATAATGAAAGACCCAGAAAAGGAAACAGAACCAAGCAATTACCGCCCAATTACTTGTCTGCCAACAATGTTCAAACTTTTTACAAGAGTACTGGAAAATTCAGTATTCAATCATGTGATGGAAAACAGTTTGTACCCAGTAGAACAAAAAGAAAATTACAAAAAATCAAGAGGAACAAAAGATCAGCTGCTCATTGACAAAATAAAACTTAAAAATGCAAAATGAAGAACAAATTTAAATATGGCATGGATAGATTATAAGAAGGCATTTGACACATTACCCCACAGCTGGATTAATGCCAGTCTGAAAAACTTTGGAATCAGCAAAAATGTTTGTATATTTTTGAAAGCAAATATGCAAAAATTAAAAACAGTTCTAACAGCAAATGGGGAGAACATTGAAGTCAACAACACATGAGGAATTTTCCAAGGGGACTCACTTTCACCACTACTGTTCAACATTGGATTAATCCCACTGACAACAATCCTACAAAACACAAAACTGGGCTACCAAATCTTAAGCCAACATGGCAAGATAAACCATCTATTATACATGGATGACTTAAAAATGGATGACTTAAAAATGTATGCCACTGAACTTGAATCAATACTCAACACAGTTCAACTGTTCAGCAACAACATCAGAATGAACTTTGGATTTGAAAAATGTGCTATACTATCCATGCAGTGAGGAAAAATGAAAAAAATAGAAGGAATAGAACTGGGAAATGGAAGCATCATCAAAAGTATGTTACAAATACCTAGGCATATTGGAAGCAGATAATATCTTGAATGGAAAAGTCAAAGAGTCAATGCAAAAGGAATACATCAGGAGGGTCCGCAAATTATTAAAATCAAAACTGAATGCTGGAAACATAATTAAAGCCATTAATACATGGGCAGTTACAGTGATACGCTACCCAGCTAGAATCATCAAATGGACTGTGGCTGAACTGGAAAACCTGGACCGGAAAACATGTACACTTTTGAATATATACCACACTTTACATCCATAAAGTGACATCGACAGATTATGCCTGCCAAGAAGAATAGGAGGCAGAGGGCTACTGCAAATCCATCAGACTATAGAAGAAGAAAAACAAAGTTTGATTGATTACGTGAACCAAAATACAGAGAAATTGCTGCAGTTTGTGAAAATGGAGAACATTATAAAAACAACAGAAACAAAGGCAGAATATAAGGAAAAACAGCTGGATGATAGTATAAATGGATGGAAAACCAAAGCTTTGCATGGACAGCACTTGAAAAACATTGAAGGAAAATGTGATAACAGCTTGAAGAAACTTCAAGAAAGAAATGGAAGGTACTTGCTGCTCAAGAACAAGCGCTACAAACTAATGCCATGAATGCGAAGATACAAAAATCCACTGACTACCCAAACTGCTGACTTTGAAACTGTTTCACCCTTAATATGTGAGTGTAGGAAAATTGCGCAAACTGACTACAAAGCTAGACATGATCAAGTTGCTAAATTAATCCACTGGTCATTATGTTAAAAATATGCCTTACCTATATCTGAGAGGTCATGGGAACATAAGGTGGAAAAGGTTGTTGAGAATGAGACATTGAAGATCTTGTGGGACTTTTGAATACAGATGGATTGCCATTTAGAACACAATATGCCAGATATTACAGTTGTCAAAAGCCGAAACGTACAATGTATTGATATCATGGTACCAGGAGACACCAGAATCGAAGAAAAAGAACTGGAAAAAAACATGAAATATCGCGAAATATGGCCATTGAAAAACTACGTGATTATGGATGAAACATGTAACAGTGATACCCATTGTATCTTAGTACCATGTCCAATAATTTTATAAAATACATCAAGAAATGGCAGCTTCCTGCAATAACATCAGCAGAACTGCAAGAAAACCTGCACTACTCGGAACATCATACATCTTAAGAAGGTACTTGGTTGATACCTAGGATGCTGGCAGCAACCCGTATCAACCATGAGCACCAGTCAATGGTATTTGTGATGCATTTTTGAATGTTCAGTTGACTGAGTTTCATGTTTAATAAATCAAGTATATAACAATAACAATAATAATAACAACGGCAATCTTATTAGAATGCTCAAACCTAAAACACTATTTCAACTCCTATTCCCCTCAAGGTAATAAAGGTCTTTTTAGATCTACAACTGTCAATGAAGCATACTTTATATTTTGTGTTTTAGAACAGCACGATCATTTGTGTCTTTTTCCTTTGGTTGACCATTTTCATTCATGAAGTGTGTCTTGCTCCTTTATCCTGCCTCCTTCTTGTGTCTTGGTCTTTTTTTTCCTGACTTGTTCTTTATCTTAAATATCTGGTTTTGTTTCATGACTCCGTACATCTCAAACAGCTGGTTTCAGTCCCTCCTGGCACTTGTGGTGTGACTGTGAGCTGGAGAGGCAAAGCTGAGAAATGGTGACTTGCCCAGATTCACCTATTCATTCATCAAGGTCACATATCTATTTCAGCCAATACATGACTGGTAGAAAAATAACAGACCTCCTTTTTCAACTTGGAAAGATACATCTATACATAAGGGTATAAAACAAAGAAATGACAAAAAGTTGAATTTTATTAAAACTTCTTCTAGATCCATTAGCCCAAACTTATCTTTTTAATGTACTGCTATGCTATTTATGATTTTATAAAATATAAATTATCAAGGCCCATTCCCTCAGTTCATAGTCCATTAACTTCTCTGTATTGAATTTATTGGATCCATTAAATATTTTTTCCTTCATGTTTCAGGCTCAAGGCTGTTCAATATAACACCCCAGGCCAGTAGTATACCTGCAAACATTTTCTTTGGTATATACCAAATTCCCATGCAACCTGGCTTTCCACAGTTCAATTATTTTATTATCTTTTCTGAAGAAAAGTTGGCATGCTGCAGTGCAAAGTATCAGTTTCCAAATTATTCATGATTTACAGGAATATCTTCCCACCTGGACACCAAATGGGCCCCATAAGCCTTGTTAGATAAAAATAGAGGATTGCTTCAGTGCTTCATATGAAAGTTTGATGGACTACCTAGACAAAAGAGAAATATAAATTGGGGGATAAAAGGAACTAAGAGCACCCTAGGAGTCTTGATGAGATGGGATGGAGAACTGTCTTCGTGTTGCCTGTTAGTAAATTGACGATTTGTGTCTGGCCAACTCAATCAAAGGCCTTTTGTGAAAATGAGGTTCCCTTTCCTACAAAACATATTGCAACAATAGTGTGACTGTAGAATCAAGACCTCCTTACTTGAAAAGCTTTGGAATCTATATTTGTTCAAAGGTGTAGGCACCATAAAATGAAAAGCAGTTGAGAAACTCTGGGATGAAACTCTAAATGTTCACTGAGTTGTGTGGCTCTTTTTTTCAGAGATCCTGAGAAATAGTTCCTCAAGTTGTAGAATTTTAAAAATTAACTTTTCAATTTGTGTTTGATTTTTTCACATAATCATTTCAATAGGACCCAGATTATTGGGGACAATATGCTGACTCTGTAAACCACTTAGGGAGGCCTTCAAAGTGTAAAACACATTGAAGTGGTATATAAGTCTAAGTGCTATTGCTATTGCTATAGGTCTTTTGATACATCTTTATGATAAACTTTATTTAATCCAGAGTAAAGTATTCCAGTATATAAAGATTACACATATTAACATTGACTTTTAAAATTATTTTAGCTCCAAAACAATCCTTGCCAGTTCTAATAATCTAATCCTTCTTTTCCAATTTGCTTATTAACTTCAGCAAGATGGGCTTTGTAGTCAGACTTATAGTAGTTTATAATTTGTGTATCTGATGCTACATTGCAAATATTTGGGTCACTATACTACAGTTCATAAT
Source organism: Pseudonaja textilis (assembly GCF_049901715.1). Classification (NCBI taxonomy): domain Eukaryota; kingdom Metazoa; phylum Chordata; class Lepidosauria; order Squamata; family Elapidae; genus Pseudonaja; species Pseudonaja textilis. The sequence continues at coordinate 78,887,111 of NC_141991.1, forward strand.
CATGTGACTGAGCTTGGTGGATATTGCATGAATAAAGATGATTCATGGGATGGGTTGAAATACACACTTAGGCTTGCAGGAACTACCTCATCAACCACAGAAATCCAACTTCTGCCAAAGGGAATTTTTGATGTTCTTCTGGACATGCCCCAACAAACCATATTCATTTGGAGAGCAGCTCTTACTCACTTCTGGACTCCTCCTGGCTCATCAACAATATTATGACTGTCAGCTCTTCCCCACCTTTTGCAATTATCTTTCAGAATACTGGTTTTCAAACGTTGCCTCCATTGAAAACTCATAATATCTGATTTTACAAATCTCCTAAGTCTAGGTTTTAGAAGGCATATAAAGCAACTAGCCTGGGTGCTTGCTATTTGTGGCACTTAGAGAATCAGTATTACTAGCACTGCATGATTTTTACATAGGTAGGGTAATGCCTTGTGGGCAAGTTTACATTATTACATTTGTACTTTTACAAATTAAGTCTGCTTGGCTGTCATCCTGAACATATCTAGGCTTTAACCCTATAATTGTGGCTTCCACCAAAGAGTCCTGCAAAGTAATATGCTAAAATAAATGAAGTCCCATTAACAATAGGAAAACCGTTCCTACTTATATAGTCTGGCTTTTAGAGGCTTTCTGGACCAGTTGGAACATCAAGGACTTTCTGTACAGAAGAAACCAATAGCCAGCCTAGATGAAAGGCGTCTCTCTTTGGGATATTTTTCTGAATAAGTTGTTCCAGTTGAATTGAAAACTAGAAGTCAAGGAAGAGACCCAGACTCCAGCTGAACGGCCAGATTCTTACAGATTCTCCATTAGGTTCTATACCAATTTACAAGGACTGCAAGCAGTGTTCTGTTGGAATAGGCAAGTCAGAAGAAGTTTTGAATCTATCCAGTGCTTGGGTTTTAGAATAAAAAAGAAAGCAATCACTGAAAATAAAGTGATCATCCTCCTTCCCACCTTTGTGAACCTCCTGATTTGGTAAAGATGATGCCACCAGTATGGCATGAGTTGTATGGTTGAACATAATTGAAACTGTTATGTGCCATTGATAATGCTAATAATTACAGAGAGATGGCTCAGTAGTTCTGGCAAGGACAGATATTTTTGCCTTTGGATTTCTTTGAATCGCTGCCTTAAAAGCCGTATCAGTAGAATCTTATGGATATATATTTTGTAGTAAATCCTGTTGAGTTCATGAAGACTTTATTCAAGGGATTGTGTAGAATTTTAGCTAGCAGGAGGACTGAGGGAAAAAAAGGCTAAAATAGAAGGAGATGATGTGCGTGCTCTTCCCTGTTGTCCTAGCCATTAAAAAAGGTTTCCTTCACTTTGTAAGCAGCAAAAGAAAAATTATCTATATTACCTCCAGATTTGGAAATTGATTCCATGCCAGCTGAGGACATTTAGCAGACAGATGGCCTCTTCCACGGCATGGCTTTTTGGCCTTTCAAGTTGTCCTTTGGTAGGATGAGCTTGAGTTGTCAGGTAGGATGAGGTAGGGCTGTCAAACTCCCGGCCTGTGGGCCAGATGCATCATGTGCTGGCCATGCCCACGCCCAATTTAGCAAAGGGGGAAAAAGTCCGATATGTCACATGATGCTGTCATGACGACATGAATTTGACACCCCTGAGCTAGGCAGAGAAAACAGAAATGCCTGGTTTTTAACTCAGCTCCCTCCTTCTGAGATTGGACCTTTCTCTCTTTCCATACGGACAGGACTCCAATAAATCCTTTATTCCCTTGGACACCTTCATAAAAGCCACAGAATGGCTGCCTTAACTGAATGAACAGATACTATCTCTTAGTCATGCAGCATTTAAAAAAAAAACCATTTTAAATACAAGTCCATATAAAATCCACAATTAGGAAGCACAGTTTAAAAGATGGGGGTGCTCTTTTTTGTTAGAAAGGAAATGTATTTTCCAATATAATAACTGAAACCAACCAACCAATCAATCAATCATCAACCAACCAACCAACCAATCAATCAATCTCTCTTGCACTCTCTCATACAAAAGGAATTAATAATTATGCATTCCTTTTCACACTAAGGGATCATTCTGCAATTGTGTTTTCCTTTTCCTTTACAGGGTTCTATGTGGCTTGGTAATTTTCTGGCTTTCACCCATGTCTCATCTATGTTTTTCCAATTTTGTTACTTGAAAGAAGAAGTGACCATATATAGAGATTCAGTTCATTCTCATGTTTGGGATGTTTAGTAATGTTGGTGGCAGCTAATGGGCTACCATTAAAATATGATGGCAGTACAGTATAACTGCCTGCCTGCCTGCCTTCATCTCATTTTATAGAACATGTTCAGGTTATTTTATAACTTTAACAGGCAGGCTACTTCTCTAACCCATGGTGCACTTCTCTGGGTTTGTTCTGTTTTCTGGACAGTGGTAGATTTGTCTTATGTAGATGCAGATAGATAAACTCAACAAAATGTCCATAACAAAGTACTTTTATTGGTTCATCAGATATCCTCATAACTCACATTTGTGATGAAGTTCTTCTTCAATGACCAATCCTTTGCATATCTGTCTTGTAGGTAAAAAGATGGTTATCTGCATTCCTTTTTCTCTCATCTCATAGCGGTAGAAATAGAACAGTTACCACGAGTCTATGAGTTCAGCCAAGAGAAAACTCCCCCAACCCCTTGAGGGTCAATTTAGTGACCAATCAGGATTAGAGATGTGGTCACATGATATGGACTACATTTCCCAAGATACTTTAACTACATTTACCATGATGCATACCCTTATGAGGACAGATCACAATTGCTACTTAACTATCCACTTCCCATATACTGGCTGGACAGCACATTCACCTTCTGGAACTGTAAATTCCATTATTAAAAGAAGAAAAAGAGAATTGACTATAAACTAAGATAAGCAGTAGACAATAATACTAACTGAATAGCAGATAACTATATAACTAAGATAAACAGTTAGCTATATAACTAAGAGAAACAGTAAACATTAATAAAGCATCAAACAAAGCAAAGCATGGAAAGCTTGAGGTTCAACTTTCAAGTTCAGCCTCTTGGTACAAGTCTGCTGTCACCTCTGGTGGCCTTTTAGGGTGTACAGGAACTCTTGGTGGCAAAGGTGAAAGTCTGGTGGTCGCTTCTGGTGGCATTTTAGGGTTGACAGGTACTCTTGGTATCAATGGTGAAAGTCTGGTGGTCGCTCCTGGTGGCCTTTTAGGGTCAGAATGGTACTCTTGCTTCCATGGTGTCAAAGGGTGTCAGGAAGCTGTTGGAAAGGGTGTTGCAGAGGCATATGCCCGTGTAAAGCATCTTAGTGGACATCTGGTGGTTGCTGGTGGCCATTTAGGGTGTCCTAGTGAAAGTGTACTGATCGCTGGTGGCCTTTTAGTCTGGAATGGCATTCTTGTTTTCGATGGTGCTAAAGGGCATCAGAAGGCTGTTGGAATGGATGGTGCTAACGCATTTGCCTGGGTTGGGGCCTGCATCCGATTGACACTGACAGTTCCTGAGATTCCCCAACCCAGGTCTGTCTTGAAGGCAAAGGGTGAATATCTCGGGCCTCTGACTACTTCAGTTTGCGCTAAGGCATCAGGGGCATTGAATCCCAGTAAGAGCAAAATCTTGGCTTCAGGATCAAGGGTGGGAAACAGATGAGCCATATGTTTCAGGTAAGGTATGCTGCTAGCTTCCTCTGGTGTTGCAATGCGGCTGCAGTCATCTGGTATCCCATTCCATTCCAGCACAGGAAGCAGTAGAAACTGGGAACTTCCATCTATTGACTCTATACAGAGTCCAGTAGCTTCTCTCCCTGCCATGCATCTCGGTGTGGTGCACATCGATATCGTGAAGTGCACTTCTTCCTTCTGAACATCAAAGAGGTAGAAGAATGCAGACCTGGCTAGTGAGCGATTGCTCTGAGGGTCCAGTATTACATACATCTTCACTGCGTCCTCTGGGTATCCATCTGGGTAGACTTTGGCTAGGCAGATCTGACAACACGCATGAGGGGCTGGTGTGCCATTGCTGTGCAATTGACACTCACCACTGACTCTGGGTGTGCTTCTGCAGCACGTTGGGGCTCCTTGTTCAAAGGAGGGCTACGAGATGTCTGCAGTGGTGGATCGGGGTCTGGATGAAGTGCGGTCAGGTGCTGATCACTATTGCAGAAGTAGCATTGCACCTTGGCTGTGCAGTACTTGGATGGGTGTTTGGATTTGCAACACTTGTGACAGTATTGGTACTCCCTTATCAACTCTTTTCGTTGGTTCAGTGATTTCGTGCAAACCTAGTGCACCTGTTCAGTGAATGATGAGTGTGATACATAGGACAAAACTGTATTCTCCTTGTATTTAGAGATTTAAATTGGGTTGGATGGGATGAGTTAGCTGAGGAGTGTACCTCTGTCTTATGGACAGCCATGAAGGGTCTTTCCCTTGCAGTGTGCATAAGGCCTGTGAAGGATATTTGGTTGCTGTTGTATCGTTTTTGATTGGGAGGGCTAACAGCTCTGAGTGCGTGGGCCTGGGAGGAGTTGCACACTATTGTCTGGTGGGCCACAAATTCTTCGAGAATGGTAAAGGGTATAAAGTTGTGGTGACCCTTGGCCATGAAGGCATCGGACATCTGGAGGCACTGTTCAATTAGCACCTGCGGGAGTTTTTGAATGATCTTGTTTTGCATGTCGTCTTGGTCAAGACAAGCGAATCCTGGTAACTTGGGATCCCGTTGTGCCGCTTTCAGTTGTATGAGTATATTAGAGAGTTCCGCAATCAGGTGAGGCTTGCTGATAGGAATTTTTGGGAAATCTGTGGAGGCTATCCAGGAGCGTTGATTGTATGTCTGAGGCAGTGCCGTACAGATTGTAAAGTCTTTGCCATGACAACTGTAGGACAGCATCTGGGTCATCTAAATGGGGGCATAAAGTGCCTTTGTATCTCTGGCAGACTGTGGTCCTAGCCATGCCATCAAGTGTACAAGTACTTCATCAGATTTCAGGCATGCAGCCAGAATGGGGTGCAAGAAAACTTGCTTCCATAGGAGATATTTGCTGCCTGGCTCATCAGTGAATTTGTATACACTGTTAGCGGACAAATCTAGCATTCCTCTGCTTACTATCAACTCTCTCCAGTAGTCTGCATTGTCTGTAGAGTTGGGTTGAGGCAATGACATAGAGGAGTCTTCCCTTGGATTCTTGTAGGGTAGGTTCGAGTTGTATGTCAACGATGGGTTGAAGCCTTCCTCCCAGTGCTTACGGAGGATGTCATTCTGCCATTTGAGAGACTATGGTGGAGCTTCAGGCTGCTGTGTAGGCTGGCCGCAGTTATCTTGTTGTGCCTGTGAGCTCAGGTAGTGTGGAGGTTGTGGCTGGAATGGTACCGCCTGTGGATTGAGTGTGGCAGGTGTCGTTGCTGGCATGTCTATTTGTTGAGAAGTCATTGTGATCACTGGTGGGCTAATTTGCTCACCTGGCAGGCCATGAGACATTGGAGTAGGGCTGCTGATGCTGGGAAGAGAATCTCAGATCTTAGTATGTACAACATCAGTTGGGGGAAGGTTTTCTGTTGGTGGGAAGTGAATCCCGTACTTTAGGTCATACAACGTCAGTTATGTAACTGACGTGTAGAGTCTGTGGTTGAGATTCATCCCTGTGCTTCCCTGGTTGTGGGAGACTGCTAGGCAACTCAGGCAGTTCCATCTGCTCATTTTGTAGTGAGTGCTGCTCATCTACATAGGCTTTGACCCATGTATCTGGGCTCTCTTCTCCCAACTCTTTGAGGTTGAATTGGAGAGAGGTGTCATCGGCCATCTTCTGCCATGCTGCAGCCCATGCCGTCTTCGTTGCAGCATCTTTTTGCTGTTCGGCTAACTCCAATTGGGCCTGAACTTTGGCCAATTCTGCCTTCTGCCATGCTACCTCCTCTGTGGTGCATAGATCTGCGTCTGCTACAGCAGCTTCTATTTCAGCTTCTGCCACATGGTCAGGATAACTTGCGGCTTTGGAGGCCTTAGATGCCCTGTTATGATGGGAGGATGTTTTGGAAGGATGGTGAGAGCTGGCAGCAAAGAATTGGTGTGAGACACTAGAACCTGCTTGTGAACTAGCCAGTTTGGGGTTGAGGGAGGAGGCTTTCTTTGAGTGATGGGAAGAAGACACATGTGATTGAGGAGCTATGTCAGATATGGCCTGCTCCCTTGATGCTATGTCCTTTTGAAGCGCATTGAGGATTACGGCCCAGAGGGAGTTTCTGCCTTCCTGAATGGTGTCTTCGTGTTCTTCGTTTGCCGCCTCGAAGCAATGAATATGTTCCTGGAACTCTGGGTCTTCCAGTTTGACTGTAAGTGGGTGAGGTAAGCTTCCTATGCTGTCTGAGGACATAGGCCTTCTGAGGTATCGTGGCTTCTCCAGAGGGTTGGACATCTAAAGGTGGTTGTTGGGAACCAGGCTCCACATTTACGTCAAGGATGGGTGGAGAGTTGGAGTCCCCTGGTACATCAGAGACATCTGTCATGGCAGAAGCAGTTGCCATATTTCAAATTGGCAAGATGACTTTTGGAAAATTGAGTGGTTTTCCATGCAATTCCCTTTTTTTGTACTAGGGCGTGCTGCAAGCAGGTAGCAGAAAGTAGAATTGCTGCTGGTTTGTGTCACCGAGCCCGTGGAGTGGTGCTGCAGATCTGGGTGATGCTCACACAGCACACAGTATGTAAGCTGTTTCTAGGGTGCGTTGTGTGCAAACACAGAAATGTGCTTGTTAGTGTTGCTTGCTCCCCAAAGTGGCAGTAGAGGGTTGCATAGCGAAGTCAGAAGACTTGAGGGCTAAATGCAGAAATATGCCTGTTAGTGATCCTTGCTCCACAAGGTGGCAGATCATTGCAAACAAGTATTGGGAAACTCTGGGAGATTTTTCCTTGAGTCTCAGATGTAACCATGGGCTGCTTTGTTTAGGTCTCACTTCCTTGTTGGAGAGAAAAAGAAGGGGGTGAATTCCTTGCCCAACATCCAAGGGGCCTTTTAAATTTTATGTTGCGCAGATAAAGAGAAAAAGAAATTCAGATACCTTTGCTTAGGAGGAGAAAGGAAGTCACTGTAGGTTTTTTAAGCCAAAGGAAATGCTCTCTGCATTTGGATAGAGCTTTGAGACAAAGGGGGCTACCTCATGGCTGGCCATTTCTATGGTGACAAGGTATGTTAATTACTGGCATCCGGTAACAACAGTTAGATGGAATGGATCATGAAAATACAAGCTTTTCTCAGAAGGAAGGAGAAAACAAGAAGCCAAACTCTCTTTTATCTGCTGTAAATGCATTTAGTTTCTAGCTTTTAGCCCACAAAAGGAGTTGGTAACTGTAGGAATTCAAAGACAAATGGAATGCTTGGCCCTTTCCCCTGCTTGCAGATGAGCTCCTCTTTAGATAACAGCGATGTAACATGAGACAGAGCACGTCTTTCACTGAAGAGAGAAGGGGGAAGAATTTACTCCTTCCTGCCTTGATACGAAGACAAAGGAATCCAGCATCAGTAAAGGAAGAGGAAAAAAAAAGGATCGATGGAAACAAAATTTGATTGCCTTTGAGAGCCAGAGCATAGAATATTTGAAAGTCTCTTGCATAAAAGTGGAAGGGAGGGGTTCTTGCCCCTCCCTGCAATTCAAACTGAGGCACAGAGCTTAGCATTCCACATTCACTCCTGGCTTGAACATTACTTTGCTTTATCACAAATCCAAATTAACTGTCTTTATACTGATGGGCTTCAGGACTTCAAATTAACCATCTTTTTACTCTTCTGTTTTCTGTACAGTGGTAGATTTGTCTTTTGTACAGATGCAGATAGATAAACTCAACAAAACGTCCATAACAAAGTACTTTTATTGGTTCATCAGATATCCTCATAACTCACATTTGTGATGAAGTTCTTCTTTAATGACCAATCCTTTGCATATCTGTCTTGTAGGTAAAAAGATGGTTATCTGCTATCCTTTTTCTCTCATCTCATAGTGGGTAGAAATAGAACAGTTACCATGAGTCTATGAGTTCAGCCAAGAGAAAACTCCCCCAGCCCCTCGAGGGTCAATTTAGTGACCAATCAGGATTACAGATCATGGTCACGTGATATGGACTACATTTCCCAGGATACCTTAACTACATTTACCATGATGCATTCCCTTAAGGGGACAGCTCACAACTGCTACCTAACTATCCAATTCCCATATAGTGGCTGGACAGCAAAGGGTTGATGCCTGATTGTAGACTTAAAGAAAAAGTTAAGAAGCTCCTCTCTGTGGGCAAGGAAACCTGGCTGTGATTAAACTAGAAGATGAGAAGAAAGGTATATACAGTTTTATTGAAATCATCTTTTAAATAGGTTGATCTCTGTTCCTGTCAGCTGTTTTAACAAATTTCGGTTCATGAAATTCATGTTCCTTATCTGAACTATCAATCCAAATATATATGGTGGAGACTTTAAGAGTTTTAAAATGTTATATCGAATATTTAACTATTTCATGAATACACAGTGAAGAAGGAAAGCCCACATTCATTAAATCTCAATATATTGGCAGTTTCATATGCTATACTGGGAAAGTAAGGTTTGATGATAGGAGAACAATGAAAAAAACCTATACAGTTGGATGGATTCTGGGCATAAGAAAACCTTTTCCACCGTGATTGTTGACAGAATACGAACTGATCTGAATACTTCACTACTTGCATAGCAGTCCACTTGTTCAATGGTGAAAATTTTATTTGCTTTTCATAGCAGCATAAATACAGAGTTGGAAGGTACTTTAAATAACATCTAGTCCATTCTAGCTCAAATGCAGAAATGGAACTGCAGCATCCTTGGTCCATTTGTCACTTCTGTACTTCCAGTGAATGAGAGTTCATGACGTCTGAAGGGTTCAGTTTCACTATAAGGCACTTCTCCTTTGGAAAATGCTTCCTTAACCAAAATGTAATGCTCTGCAATTGTTGCTATTTAGCTCAAATCTTTTCCTCTGAAACTATCAAGAGTAAGTGTCCTCCATCTTTCAAGAATAGAAAAGGCAGCTATCATCTTTCCCTTTAATAATCTTTTCTTTGCTCAGGTGATAGAGCATGCATTCAAAAAGCATTACATGTGAATCAAGCCAACATAGCTTGCTCGGTAAGCCATAGTTTAAATTTAAGAAATCCTGTCTCCTATGAACATTACTATTTTGTCGTTGTATATGGGCCTGCTTTTGAAGAGTATCAGAAAGCTTCGGGGAGTGCAAATGCAACAATATGGTCAATTACATGTACTACAAGATATGCACAAATAACAACTTTGCTATGTGAGCTTCATTGGTTTCAAGTTTGCTTATCAACACAAAGTCAAGATGATGGTTATAACCTTTTAAATCTCACATGATATGAGAGCAGGATATTTGAGGGTCCACTTCTCCCTAGTTAGATCTACCCATCTCATCAGATCTGGCAAGAGAGAAATGTTGTGGGTCTTTTAGGCTAGGGCATGTTGTCATGTGGGATCTAGGTAGAAAGCCTTGTGGGACGTTACACCCTCAGGTTAGGTTGGCTCTCACCCTAGTGGCTTTGTTAACTAGCTTGGAGTTCTCATAGTAGAATGGAACTTGTTAGATGGTTGTATGACAGTAAATGAAATGTGGTCTCTGTAAGTTATAATGTCATTTTTTGTTTTTATTTCAATTCATTGTTACTATATATACCACCCAGAGTTGTTATATGAGATTGGCAGCTATACAAATGTCAGTAAATACACAAATAAATAATAAAAAGAAAGCATACAAAACTCTTAGGACCAGTTACTAAAAAAATCAATGCCCAGCAAAAATTTTCCTTCAGTTTGTTCACCATTTTTCATTTGTTTTTTAGTTTTTTTTCTTTATTATTTTTGGCACAGTTGCAATTTGGTCATGTTTATTTAATGCTGTTTCATTTAATGCTTACAGCGCCTTATATGTGTGAAGATACTGAGTCAAGAGATCACAATAAGGGATACAGAACAATTAAACCCTGTGAGGCGTATTTATACTACACCTTGCTTGAAACAATTATAGATATTATCTTTGCTATTTTAAATTGGATTGTATTGCACTGCTTTCAATCATTACAAAGCATAAATTGTGAAGAAATCTATTAAGTCTCCAAGCCTGGGGGGAAAGAAGAAAGATGGCTCATTTAGATCATCAAAAAACTGAGATCGGGGAAGTCCACAGCTCAAATCTCACTCCACTTATGACCTGATTGTCTGGGTTAATTCTAAAACCATATTAAAATAATTTTATGAGTCTCCATGTTTGGGAACATAGTCGTTGTCGTGGTATGTTGTAAAAAAAAAAAGAGGTCATCATCATTCTGAATCCTCACATGGTTTAGTAATAGCAATAGCATGTAGACTTATACAGGTAGTACTCAATTTACAACAGTTTACTTTAGTGACCATTGGAAGTTACAACAGCACTGAAAAAGTGACATATGACATTTTCCACATTTAGGACTATTGCAGCATCCCCATGGTCATGTGATCAAAATTCAGACCCTTGGCACAACTGACTCATATTTAGGATGGTTGCATTGTTCCAGGGTCATATTATCCCCTTTTGCAACCTTCTGACAAGCAAAGTCAATGAAGGAGCCAGATTCACTTAACAGCCACGTTACTAATTTAATAATTGCAGTGACTCACTTAACAACTGTGGCATGAAATGGGATAAAATTCATTTAACAAATGTCTCACTTAGTAATAGAAATTGTAGGCTCAGTTGTGATTGTAAGTTGAGGACTACCTGTATACCATCCCATAGTGCCTTAGAGCAGGGTTTACGATGTCAGCCTTATTTTCGTATCAACCCCTCCCCCCAAACAATAATCTGGGTCCTCATTTTACCGATCTTGGAAGGATGGAAGACTGAGTCAGCCTTGAGCCAGTCAGGATCAAACTCCAGTGGGGAGAGTTTGCCCGCAACACTGCACTTAATCATTACACCACCAGGGTTCAGGGAATTTGGCACATCATGTGATGTAAATATAGCAGTTCCTTCTGATTAACCTTGGTTTAGACTTGGTGAGTATTTTCTCATGTCATTATAGTTGTGCTTTTAAAGTTGTAGCAACGTTTTGGCAGAATCTCATCTGCCATCATCAGGCTTCTGTATTGTGTTCGTCACAGACAAACACAATACAGAAGCCTGATGATGGCAGATGCAGATTCTGCAAACTTGCTACAACAAAAAGCACAACTATAATGACATGGGAAAATACCCAACAAAGCTGAATGCCATATATATATATATATACACATACATACACACACACACATACACACATATATATATACATATACACACACACACACACACACACACACACACACACACACAGACTGAATACATATGTACAGAGTATATCTAGTTTGTGTACAAAACTGAGTGACTACATTATGGATACTAACATTCCAAATCTAAAATACAGTAGACCATTGAAAGGTAATTGGGTTATTTGTGATCAGGATATCTGCAAAGATTGTAGATGGGCCTTGCCGCAAAAATAACAAAAAGGCACATCTCTTCTAAAGCAATAAATACGATGAATATTTGCTTTAATATTTTGATGGCTTTTGAATGTGTGCTTCTTGCTTTGAAAATAAGATACAAAGATTGCAGTAAGTTAGAACAGTAGTTCATGGAAGACAAAAGTCCACCCTTGTTCTAAATTAATGCCAGACTTTATTTAATTATGGACATCATCTGTCCTTGGAGCCATCATTAGATCAGCAATCAGAATTTTCTGTCTAACAATGCTTTGATGCACAACATAGCAATAATATCAGTGGATATAATGGGAGAGTATACCTATTAATTTCATAATTATTCTAGTCTTCACAAAACACGTAGTTTGTTCATCCTGCTTTTATTAAAAATCTGAAACAGCCTCAAACCAAATGCTGGAGAGCTAATTCTTAAGAATGAAAACCTGATCTCTGAAAAGATTTGCTCAGAGATTATTGGGTTTTACTTCTTGATATGGTCATGTTTCATTAAACATTGTTTTTTTAATGTACACATTTCTCAAATTTGCAGTTTTGGGGGGATAGCATGGGGGAGCTTTCAGCAGGGACGTATCAGCAAGGACCTGGATGATTAATATTTAGATTCTGTTTGGATCTCTGCGAGGGCTTCAGTCCAAAACCATGAATGATTTTGTCAGTTCATTTTATTTTTTGCACCAGCAGCAGAAGGTGTCAAGGCAGCCTGAAGTATAATAATCCACTGTGTTGGGAATATAGTGCTAGTTTTCCTGCACCCCCTTGTGGATGCCTCTAGAACAAATAAGCAGCTTTCATCAACAAGCACCTTCTCCTCCTTCCAAGTTTCTGCTAAAACAGATTTATTTGAATAAAGATTTGGGGTAAGCATCATTTTGGGAACAGGCAGATTAAACAGTATTTATAAGCAAGACTCACATGGAGTAAAAGCAAAACTGTATCTAAAATAACTGCCAATATTTATACTAACTTCATGGGTGGAAGTGACGTGGGCTATATTCCATAATGCCACATTTTTTTATAACATGTTCTTCTTTCTCATACTGAACCTCACCAGCACGTGCCAATCTTTTGTTTCAAAGATCTTTGTTTTCTTTAAAATAGATAGCAATGCTCTTATAGTACTTTTATTCAACACTAGCAATTGTTTCAAGGGGGGGGTATCTATGGATGATTTTTATTTTGAACATATATTGGGTGTGCAATTGAATCAAAATATCAAGTAACTATTAGGTTTGCATGATCATCAGACTTTTAATTTCCATTAAAATACATTTTGGAGAAGTATTGTTCTTCTAGTTATATGTGAAGGCCACAAACTCTGAAACACAGTTTTCAAAACTCCATTCAAGTTCCTAACAATATAGTTCTAGTTATGGTGCTTAATATCTTATTACAACCAAAGGCAAGTGCACCATCATAAAAAAATCTTTAATTTAGTTTGTAGATCAAAACTGATATAAATTTATTTTGTTTGAATTAATGCACTTCCAGTTATTTCACATTTAACCATAGAATGCATAAAAATTGCCTTAAATTTTTCTGGTATATTGTTTTCTGAAAACACACACACACACACATGTGTTTCTGCCTATGAGTTGAATATTTTTCCAACAAAGCAAACCTACTGTCATTTTGAAATCAGGGTTTCACTGAAATCACTGGAACCTGAAGGGAACAAAGACAGGCATTTTCTTAGAAATGTTATTGGAAATTAGCTCTTTTGGGCAAAGAAGTATTTTGAAATTGGCAGTTTGTTGTCAGAATTGGACAGATTGATATGAGTATTTATCACAGGACAGAGTAGAAATAGTACAGATGTTATGTCTAATACAACCTATATTGATTTCCACTGATGACATGGATCATTTTCTATCTCTGCTACAATTTACAGCAAAGCAAGATTTTGAAGTGAAAAGATTAGCCTTTCATAAGTTACAAGAGTGTCATGTGTACAAAATATAGCTTTGCTTTTAGCTAACAGTACACAGGAGTCTATTGTTTCTCCTTGTCTTCATGTTGTAAAGGGAATGAGTCATACTTGTGCTTCATTCTGCAACACAAAGACTAAGGCATCCAACCTTTTCTATAAATGAAAGAAAGATTATTCACACCAGTTCTTTGGATAAAATATATTCTTTTTTTTCAACAGCTAGAATGACTTAGTTATACAATTTCTATCCTGCTTTTTCTCCTATAGAGAGTTAAAGTGACTGACAGCACAGCTATGACAGACACAAACATTTACACCTACCAAACAGAATAATTATTTATATAACTCAACTGAAAATACCTCACTAAAGAAAAACTCAACTTCTTTCCGGGAAGCAGAAATACTGGAGACTCTTTTCAGTTCTCTTGGCAGCCTGTTCCTATTGACCTTAAAATCTGCATGGGTCACATATCTGATATGGCTTAGTTTTGTTTGCAGCTAAAACTATGGCTCCCTTTCACTTAATTATAGGCTTATTCTATCCATAAAATGGACCGTTTCGAAACTTTTATGAAGCCTAGATAATGTTCAGTCCTATTCCAACTTTACATTTTACCATTTTAAGGAATATTAAAGTATACCGCACAGAGATATGGGATGTAATATTTTCACATGGACAGACTAAAATAAAATGTAATTCACAAAGAATAGACCCAATGATAATTCCCACAGGTAATACAAGTTTTGAACTGTTGACCAATGATTACTATTGGATTAGCTTCATTCATTAGAAAGTCTCCAGATTCATTATTTAGGACAGAACTTGAGACAAATTCAGAGTCCTTGATTATACATTTTTGGAAAATTAAAATTGAACTAAGGGATCAGTGGACTTTAGCTTCCTTGTTAAAGTATATAACAGAAGATCAAAACTGCTCTTTTTTTCCCATGGTTTGGAAGACCTATCTGTCTATATGGAACAAATATCATTTAGGTAACTCTGGCTTGCTTCTAGTTGATCAGGAAATTAAAAATACAAACAAATAACATTACCTGAACACAGAGATTTTTTGCCTTCTTTTGTAACTTATGAAAATATGAATGACAGATTAAAAAAGTAGGTACCATGTTATATAAAGGTCTTTTCCTCAGATGGATTCCATATTATGTGGGAATCAACCCAAGTATAACTATGAACAGGATTGGGAATATGATCTGTCCATATTTCTCTGTCCACTGGCTAAATGGCTTTGGGGGGATGGTGCCCAAAATCTGCTGTATACGGAATTACAATTGAGACATGAAATGTATTAAATTTTAAAATGATTTCCCCCCCAAACCCATACCCTTCTCCCATAACAAATAAGAAATCCTCTACTTGGTGGTTTTTAATGAAAATCGCATTTTTTAGCTCTAATAGCCAACATCTGGGAAAATGAATGCTTTTCTCCTTCATCATCTAAAGACTTATTTGGAAGAGTATTGGTTTGTGGCTCTACTGGGTAACTTTGCTGATGATCCGATTTAAAAGTCATTTAATTTCTTCTAAGACCACAGTGGTTACCATAGAAATGTATTTGCTGAAAAACAAGGAATAATTAGTATACATTTGTTCCTTCATATCCCCTAATTTCTTCCATTCAATGTCTTAAACGTATAATTAAAGGGATTATTTAGCTTTTGATTTCCCCCCCTCCCACCAAATTAATTTAAAGACAAAACCCTTGTGTCAGCAGTGCCGAAGTCACATTTGGTAATCAGTCCAGACTGTTTGTCTTTACAGAATAAGCCTGCATGTTTTTTATTGAAAGCAGTAACATTGAACTAGTGGTAAATATTAGATTCTACTAGAACCTATAAAGAATAGATATAAGAAGGTAGAGAAATGTTGGTAGGGATTCTTTACCCAGTGTCTTTGTGTTCATGGAACTGCTGCTGCTGATGGGATGTAGAAGTAAAAGCTTTTCAGGACAAAACAGCATCCATGGAAGAGGGCGGAAAGATGTAATGGACAACTGGATCAATCCCAAGACAAACTGAACCAATTCAATGTGCGGCACAGCATTTCTGACTGGATTTTATTAGGGACAGAACAAGCATATGGTAAACATGGGTTTTAGTTGGCTCATATTCTGAAAAACTGAAGTTGTAATCATATGCCTTGTTTTCTGAGTGTAGGTTACACGGAACTCAGTGGGGGGTTACTTGTGAGTAAATAGGTATAAGATTTCACTGTATTTCCTCTTTTCAACTTCCAACGTTTCTTCATGTTTTCCATGAGGTTTTTTTTGTTTGCTTTATTTTCTGCACAAGATGTATCTGTCAGTGTGTTCAATGGCTTAGAACAGGAGACAATGTCCCAATGTGGGTAGAAGGAAATCGAAATCCTGTGGATGCAGGAGTATTGCAGAAGATGGAACTGTGCAGAACTTGCATGTCTTGTTCCAGTAAATAGGAGGATTTACCTAGGGACAATATCAGTTACAGAGCTATTTTAGGCACTGGTTGTCAGTTTCCAAGTTTTTTTTTTTTTAAAGCTTAAGCTTAGAATACAGTTTTGTATTCTAGAGATCTTTCACCAATAAAGGAGAATATTTGTAGCTCAGGATAGAAAGAGGAGACCTTGGTGCTCTCTCTGAACTTGATTCTTTTCTTGCAGATGTTTCATTACCCAAACTAGATAACATCATCAGTACGGGTCTAGTACTGATGATGTTACCTAGTTTGGGTAATGAACTATCTGCAAGAAAACAACCAGAGAGCACCAAGGAGAGATTATTTATTTATTTATTCCATTTCTCTTGACCATCCATATGAAGTATAAATATAAATGTGCTTTTGTATTACATTAAATACATCTCAGAATCTATTCCTTCATTTTCCTTTCATGCCAGAAATCATATTTTGATGGAACAGATAAATACGCTTTCCCACCTCAGCTATTGTTTTGACAGTCCATTGTGTCTATATGTGCCTAAGGATGAAATTGTCATATACTCCTTATTATACAATGAACAGGCAGGATATATTCTCTATTCCTCCTATTTACACTCTAGACATCCTTAGCTACCAATCCTATAAGTATATGTTTGCTGAAATTAATCAGCTCTGCCATTCTATTGTCTACTGAAGAATACAGACTCTCACAGCTGTTGCTATATCTGTCAAAATATATTTGTAAAGATAAATGATATACTGCACAGGTTTATTTTGGTGGTTGACAGTACTGCACAAGATACTAAATTTAGGATATATCTCATTGACCCAAAAAACATTGCCCACTACTGAATATAACTCAAAAGTTCCCTGCTGTGAAGAGCCAGCAGTCTTGCTGGTAATATATATTTAGGAGGCTTTTTATAGCCCAATACTTATGCTAATGCACAGGAGATAAAACAAGTTGTAAACCACTAAGTACAAGCAATAAAACACAGTGACCACTGAACATTTCACTGCTGAAAATAGGCAAGAGCTGCATTTCAAATGTTTTGCAGGATGAATATGATCACAAATACTTGTAGATGTTTAAAAATACAAAGAAAATATTTTTCATAGCTAAGTGTTTGTAATATAGGTATCTGTTCCATTTCACTATTCTGATAGTGAAATGAGCATTGTGATGTTCTGCCTTTTTGTACCTGCACACATTGTTGCAAACAAGTAGAGAAGAGATGAAATTTATTTTGTGATATAATATGCTATTGTGATAGCTAACCTCTGGCTGCTTGAGTTTTGGTTTTTTTTTGTAATTTATGTAAACATCAATAAGCAAAATTTTCAGGATTACTGATGATTGGGCACTGTATTTTGGAAAAGGCAAAGGAATGGTGAATACCTTTCAAGATGAATTTTACGCTACTTCTCAAATTAAAATAGGACTTATGTAAATCTTTCTATCTTGTGACTGATCTCCATTTTTTCAATTAACACCTGGAAGAGAGGTTGCTTAGACAAACACTCTCTTCCTATTTATTCTTGTGAGCAGTGAGATAACAAACTTCCAGCTCTAACCCCAATCAGATAATTCCCCGCTATTGTCATAGTAGGTGCCTTGCTAGACACTTAATCCTCATTAATATCTAATCTTTTCTTGCTGATGCCTAAATGGAACAACTCTGCGGGTGGAGGGGGAAAGAGAGGTGGCAGGGTTATAAAACTCACCCAGTGAAAACCACTCCTTTATGAATTGAATTCTGGAGACCATCCTTCCAGATTGGGGCACCTCTGGGGATAAAAGCAATCAATAAGGACAATTTTCAGTCAATTTCCAGACAATTAATGTCCTCCTGCCTCAGTATTTATCCTGCAAATTCTAAACTGGCAATATAAATATTTCAGAAAATGTCTAAACTGGCAATATAAATATTTCAGAAAATGTCTTATACTGTACTGTACTAGGAGAGAAACATTGCAAAAAACCCTCTTTGTTACTTGATGCATCTGTGGAAAAGATTTCTAAGACATGCATTTATCTAGAAAGCATTTTCTTTTGATACGACAAATCAATCTGTTTTTCAAAGTGACTGCTTTTCCCATTCAGGGCTTTGTATCTATATTAGCGAGTAGCAAAATTTTAGATCTTAGTTTGATGGGGATATAAGAAAATAACCAGTTTTAAGGAACATAACAGGCCTCCTGCAAGACACCCTATGTCCTTCTGTGTACAGTGGAACCTCTGGTCGTGACAATAATTCATTCCGTAACTTCGGTCATAACTTGATTTGGTTGTGACTGGAAGCGAGACTGACTGGGCATGCGCCTACAAAAAAAATGGCGTGGAAGGGAATCGGCCATGGCTAT
This sequence comes from Pseudonaja textilis, assembly GCF_049901715.1. Taxonomy (NCBI): domain Eukaryota; kingdom Metazoa; phylum Chordata; class Lepidosauria; order Squamata; family Elapidae; genus Pseudonaja; species Pseudonaja textilis. Next base: position 78,905,391 of record NC_141991.1, read on the forward strand.
GTTTGATCACCACTCGATTTTTAAATCATATTAAAAAATGTGGATTTTTTGGTCAGAACCTGATTTGGTCGTGGTCAGAAGCCTTCATGACCAGAGGTTCCACTGTACTTAGATAGTTGCTGAATCCTTGATACATCTTTTAGTTGCAGTGGCTGAGATAAATCAGTCAAAACTGAGCATTCCTTTCATACTTATTTATAGTAAGCTCCTCTGGCCACATTCTCTGCCAGCATAAATGAACAAGTTAGTCAAAGAGAGTTGCATAATATTATTTGTCTTTGCACACCACAATTGTTATATACATTCATTATTTCTGATATATTTTAAAAGTCATCTCCTGCTTAGTGTGTGTCAAAGACAATAATAGTAATAGCAATAGCACTTAGACTTATATACTGCTTCACAGTGCTTTACAGCCCTCTCTAAGTGGTTTACAGAGTCAGCATATTGTCCCCAACAATTTGGGTCCTCATTTTACCCACCTCAGAAGGATGGAAGGCTGAGTCAACCTTGAGCCTGGTGAGTCAGCCAAATTGCACTCAGCTGGCAGTCAGCAGAAGTATTCTGCAGTACAGCACTCTAACCACTGCACCACCGTGGCTCATGGTAGCTTGATTACTCTATTTCAACAAGTTTAGTATTTACACCATGTGATTTGTTAATGTTTGTGTAATACTGAAAGAAAAGTTTGAGATTCACCATTATTATATTGACACCATTTAAATATTTTAGGCAGTTGTAACACTTAAAACAGAGTTTAGTTACTGAAGAGTGATTCTTGGCAATTTATTCATCTTAATCATATATTTGAGCTGCATGGTCTTAAGCTGTTGATGCTGCTGAAGATCCACAATTGTTAAAGACTTTAGAGGAATCAGTTGAGTTTCACAAACTGGTAACTCAACTTTAAAAAATGTTGAAACCAATTTATAAATATACCTTAACTATTTGTGTGAACTTTGGAATAGCAAGTTTGAATGGTCTGGATATTTTGTATCTTGATATAAACATATGAACCATGGTGGCGTAGTGGTTAGAGTGCAGTACTACAGGCTACTTCTGCTGACTGACTGCTGCCTGCAATTTGGCAGATTGAATCTCACTAGGCTCAAGGTTGACTCAGCCTTCCAACCTTCCAAGGTGGGTAAAATGAGGACCCAGATTGTTGTTGTGGGGGGGGAGTGTTACACAAATAATGCTGACATTGTAAACCATGCTCTAAGGCAGTGGTCGCCAATATGCTGACTCTGTAAAGTGCTTAGAGAAGGCTGTAAAAGCATTGTGAAGTGGTATATACTATAAGTCTAAGTGCTATTGCTATATCTGGATAATTGAAAATTGCCTTAAAGAGTATGAACTTGATTTTTTGATCTTAAAATGAACTTAATACAAGAAAAAATTCTAACTGTGCAGATGAACATTAGATCAGTTCTCCTGCTATTGCCACATTTGGGGGGTAAATCCACAGGATATGATGTCCTTATAACTTATCTTTGTTCTTTAAAATTGCATTTGGATATCTGGATATCAAGTTGAATTTATTTATTTATTTTATTTTTATTTATTTATTATTTATTTTGATTTGTTAATCACTTACAAGATAATAGGTATAAGTATATACATAGTTATGAATACATGAAATGGGTACATATAAGAAAAATAAAAGAACAATAGGACAGGGATGGTAGGCTCATTGGTGCGCTTATGCACGCCCCCTTTTTTGTATCAGAGGTGGTATTCAGCAGGTTCTGACCGGTTCTGGAGAACCGGTAGTGGAGGTTTTGAGTAGTTTAGAGAATCTGGAAATTTTACAGTATCCTTCCTCTGCCACGCCCACCAAGCCATGCCGACAGAACCGGTAAAAAAATTTGAATCCCACCACTGATTTGTATGTACAGAGTATATGTGTGTATGTCTAGGGAATAGAATAGAATAGAATAGAATAGAATAGAATAGAATAGAATAGAATAGAATAGAATAGAATTCTTTATTGGGCAAGTGTGATTGGACACACAAGGAATTTGTCTTGGTACAAATACTCTCAGTGTACATAAAAGAAAAGATACATTTGTCAAGAGTCAAGAATCATATGGTACAACACTTGATAATAGTCATAGGGTACAATAAGCAATCAAATCATACTAGGAAACAGACAATATAAATCGTAAGGATACAAGTGACAAAATTACAGTCATACAGTCACAAGTGGGAGGGGATGAATGATAAAGAGTGATGAGAAGATTAATAGTAATAGTAGTGCAGACTTTGTAAATGGTTGGACAGTGTTGAGGGAATTATTTGATTAGCAGAGTGATTGCATTCAGGAAAAAACTGTCCTTGTGTCTAGTTGTTCTGGTGTGCAGTGCTCTATAGCATCCTTTTGAGGGTAGGAGTTGAAACAGTTTATGTCTGGGATGTGAGGGGTCTGTAAATATTTTCACAGCCCTCTTTTTGACTTGTGCAGTATACAGGTCCTTGATGGAAGGCAGGTTGGTAGTAATTTTTTTTTTCTGCAGTCCTAATTATCCTCTGAAGTCTGTGTCTGTTCTGTTGGGTTGCAGAACCAAATCAGACATTTATAGAGGTGCAGATGATAGACTCAATAATTCTTCTGTAGAACTGTATAAGCAGCTCCTTGGTCAGTTTGAGCTTTCTGAGTTGGCGCAGAAAGAACATTTTTTGTTGTGCTTTTTTTGATGACATTTTTGATGTTAGGTGTCCATTTTAGGTCATATTGTAATATGATATAACTTAGAAATTTGAAGGTCTCTACTGTTGATACTGTGTTGTCTAGTATTTTAAGAGGTGGTAGTATGGGAGGGTTTCTCCTAAAGTCTATCACCATTTCTACAGTTTTGAGTGTGTTCAGTTCCAGATTGTTCCAGTTATAACAGGAGACAAGTTGTGCAACCTCCCGTCTGTGTGCGGATTTGTCATTGTCTCAAATGAGACCAATCATTGTTGTAGCTTCTGCAAACTTCAGTATTTTAACAGATGGATCATTTGAGATGCAGTCTTTGGTATATAGGGAGAAGTGGAGAAAGCACACAGCCTTGGGGGGGGGGGGCTGTGCTAATTGTACAGGTATCAGATGTGATTCTGCCTAGGTACTGCTGCTTCCTGCCTGTTAGGAAGCTTACGATCCACTTACAAGTATGTTCAGGTACAGCTAGCTGGTTTAGTTTAGTTAGAAGAATGTCTGGAATGATGGTATTGAATGCTGAACTGAAGTCTATAAAGAGTCCCCTTCGCCTAGGGACTTGGAGATTGAAGGTGTTATAGAATGTAGTGCAGAGCCATATTAACAGCATCATCTGTTGATCATTTCTAATAATAGTTTTCTTTAGAGAAAATCTGTTGAAATAGCCTTTCAAACCTGTTATTTTTTTAGTTACAGTAATACATGATGGTACAATTGTGCTATCCTAAGCCACAAATTATTCCAATACTAGTGAATTTTTAAAACAAATTGTGGTGCAACCTTTTCTCCACAAAGCTGAGTTCCTTTAAATAAGCAGCCATTTCAGCTAATATCTTTTTTTTTTTTTTGCATTCTATGTAAAAGGCAAACAAACAGTAGCCAAGCAAAGCCTTCTCTTTCTGAACTAAAGGTACATACATATAGATACTGTACTTGATCAGTCAGTCAGGGCTAAATTGCCTGCCAATAACCTAACTGCCCTGTCTTCTTAGATTTTCTTTTAATTAAGTTGACTTGGAAAACTGAATCATAATTATCATAACAGTGCGTTCAAGAAAAGTGTTGAATCAAATCAGCTCGAATTCTGAATAGATCTGAATCAATCGGATCAAAGTCAATCTACAGATCCCTACTGTATTTTCTGCTGCAACTTTTTCTAGTGTATATTTTTAAAGAATGATACTTATCCCTACTGGCACTTTTAAAATAGTATATGCACCTTTCCTAAATACACATGCACGTTTTGAACAGGAAACAATGGCTGTTATCTTTCAGGCTTCATGCCAATATATTCAGGAACTTGCTTACAGGAGAAGCTCATAGACACAACATGGCTAGAGGAACAACATGGTTAGAGACAAAGAGGAAGCCATATACATTCTGAAGATTTGCTACTGCAGAAAAGAACAGAGCCATTAAAAGCTGTATTTAGCTGTGTGCTTGGGAGTTAGGCTGTGAAGAGTTTTCCTCCTGCTTTTCTGAGTCAAAAGATATTTAGCCATTCTTTCAGGTCTGTGGAAAAATCTTTCCTTGGCTGAGAACTGCTTGTTCTGGCCTCGCCAACTGCAATCCTTATAATCTTTGGCTCTGTTGAATACTGTGACAGCGTGTTTTTGGCCCATTGCACCATTTTGTTCCTGCTGCCATTCTTGGTGATTTTCTTTAAACATTCCTAGCGAAGGCATAACATCTAAATTATCTTATTTCTAAATTTTGATCCATCTGTAAAAAACAGCATGTACAAATTTTATTCAAATCTTTGCCCGCTTTCTATTGTGATAAGGTACCACCTTTGGTGACCTGTCAAGTGGCCAGCATGAAAAAAAGAGGTCCTTTGAGAAATGATTATTTCATCTAATTAATCTTTGCTCAATCTCTGCAAATAGAAGTTTAGAATTTTACAACAATATATTCATTTATCTTCATGTGAACTGGTGTACAAAACGGGTGAACAAGGGAAGAGTTATTTCCGCAATGTTAGTCACTGAGAGATGATTCAAGAAAAAAATAATTTTGGTAGAATGCAAACATGTTATTAGGTGAGCAGATTTACAGTCATGTCTAACATGATACATATGCAAAAAGATGGGAGATTAAATTATATGGATATTTATTAGAGGTTAAATTAGAAAAAGAACACGTTAAAGAAACAATGATTGCATGGGGGAAAAATTTTGGATACAAGATTGACCTAGAGAGATGGCAAAAACTACGGTCTCAAAATTATAAAATGACAATGTCAACTGCATATAAAGAAAATTTGTATAAGATGTTTTACAGGTGGCATCTTCCCCCAACGAGAATAGCAAGAATGTTTAAGAATAAATCTGAAAAATGTTGGAAATGTCATCAGATACGTGGCTCATTTCACCATATGTAGTGGACATGCGCAGAGGCAAAAAAATATTGGACTACAATCCACACATGGTTGGAAAAAATGACAAAAAGTCATACTGATTTTAAACCAGAAATATTTTTATTGAGTATTGTACCAGAGATATACAGTAGAGAACTGATATATTTGATTGTGAATGTACTAACAGCAGCTAGAATTGTATTTGCAAAGAATTGGAAAAATGAGAAAATACCAACACAGGAGGAAGTTATTAAGAAAATAGTGGAATGTGCTGAAATGAGTAAATTGACATTTGAAATTAGAGGACAAGAAGAAAAACAATATTATAAGATATGGGATTTATTTTATCAATGGTTAGAAAAAAAAGTGTGGAAATGATATATTTTATAGATAACTTTACAATATAAAAATAATAGAATTTAAGAGAAAATGATATAAGAATGTATTTTTATTAGATTATGAATTTTATATATATATATATATATATATATATATATATATATATATATATATATATATATATATATATATTTATATATATATATTTATATAATTTCTTAATTTTATTATTATTACTAATTATATTATTATTACTATACTAAGAAATTATTAAGTTTTCACAGGTAGTTACCTGTATGGTATTCAGCTTTGTTCGGGTATTTTCCCATGTCCATTATAGTTGTGCTACAACTTTAAAAGCACAACTATAATGACGTGGGAAAATACCCAAACAAAGCTGAATACATACATAAAATGGAAAATATGAGAATTTATGTGACTTGTGAAGGAGGGCTATGGACATGTAGCACAAAAGAATTACAACCAGTCGACACACTGTATGTAATTGAAAGATGGTTTTATGTTTTTATGTATTGTTTTGTCTGTGTTTGTTTAGAAAAATAAAAAAAACTTAAAAAAAGATGGGAGAAATGGGATTATGGGAAATATTTGAAGGAACTACATGGCACTTCTTCACTCTTCAAAAGTTTGTATTATTTTAAAGATTTACTGAAAGAGGTTTTCCTGAACAATAGTTGTGTTTCCAGGAATATGTGAGTGATTCAGTATTATGAAGGATAGCCAATGGCTAACTCCTTGCCACGCTTGTCTTTAACATGTAGAACGTTTTTGAGACAAGCAATATTTGGAAAATATATCCCAATTTTTAAAAATTTCAGAACACAACTTGATATCAATTTTTAAAACAGGTTTTAGCTCTTCCCTAGAACAGCATTTTGTCATATTTTAAAGGAATTTTCAGTTATTCATGTTATATATATATATAACATGAATAACTTATTCATGTTTTATATATATATATGGATCTTTGGTTATTCGGGTTTTCTCCCGCGTAAGATTGGAAGTATCTAGGCAACGTTTTGATGAAGTCTCATTCATCATCTTCAGGCTTGTGTCTTCGGCTCTGTGCTTCTCAGAGTAAACCTTACACGGGAGAAAACCCGAATAACCAAAGATCCACATACAAATACCCACAAGAACCTCAGAAAACACACATATATATATATAGATTTTCACAGGTACAAGTATGCAGATCCTGGCATGTTCGGGTCTTTTCCTGTGTAAGATTGAGAGTATCTTGGCAATGTTTCGATGAGGTCTCACTCGCCATCTTCAGGCTGGTGCTTTCAGCTTCATGCCTGTGCGAGTAAAGTGTGATTGGAGCTGCCATCTCTCTATAAATACTGGTGGGGAGGTGTGGTGTGCTGGCTCTGTTGTAAGCAGGCTGGTTGGCTATGTTGTTATTTCTTGATTGGTTGATGGAGTTGATGTTTATATATATATATGTATATTTGTGTGTGTGTGTGTGTGTGTGTGTGGTATTCAGCTTTGTTCGGGTATTTTCCCATGTCATTATAGTTGTGCTTTTAAAGTTGTAGCAACATTTTGGCAGAATCTCATCTGCCATCATCAGGCTTCTGTATTGTGTTCGTCTGTGAGTCAGACTTTCACAACCATTTCTGTTTTAAATTTGGGCACAAATTTAACACCTGGGCACAAACAGATCCCCCCCGATACCTCCAGCTCAAACACACCCCAACCAGGCACCCAGATGAAACCTAGCTTCCTAATAAATGATAGCCGTCTATTTACTCGGAGACAAGCTGCACTAAAAGCATCCAATACAGGAACAATGTTGCCAGCCAATCAAGACAAAAAATAAGCTACAAAACAGACAAAAGATATTAGAAACCCCAATCAAGCAGAACACAGCAAACTCCAAGACCAATAACACAGACCAAGACTCCCAACCAATCAGGATGAAGAAAAAAACATTCTGGCACAGCAGTACGCTAGCCCCAAATTTAAAACAGAAACGGCTGTGAAAGTCTGACTCACAGACGAACACAATACAGAAGCCTGATGATGGCAGATGAGATTCTGCCGAAACGTTGCTACAACTTTAAAAGCACAACTGTAATGATGTGGAAAATACCTGAACAAAGCTGAATACGACATATATGTATGTATATATACACATACATACACACACACACATACATACATACACATATGTAATATATATAAAATTAGGATGATATAGTACTAATTTTATAATTTTTTAAACAGTGGATAACAAACTTGAATAGTGTATGTGAGTTCAAATGAATATTTTACAGTTTTCACATACATTCATGTGAGGGCATTCTGTCCTTATGAATGTAAATGTGCAAGTTTTGATTTCTTATTATCCAGAAACAGGATATTTTTACAAAACTTTTGTTTATGTTCAAAGGAAGAGGAAAACTACTAGTATCCTTAAAATAATACACAAGCTGAACAGTCTTGACATAAAATGACGTTAGAAATGGCAGATGTTTCCACTGCCTCTTTTTATCTTGCTACAAATCTATGCAAATGCATTCACCACAGGTACAGTTATACCTAAGATTCCTATCAATTTTATACTAGATGCTGCTAACAGACAATCTAAACATAGAAACATTAAAGTACCATGTAGCTTCTACTGGTATTTAAAATGATCTGGACAATTTCCATATAAACATTTTTCTTAGATCCCATAGATAAATGCTTGATTTGATCGCTTTAATCCAAACCAGAACACACATACGAATTACTAGCATGTGCAATCCACTGGTGAAAATCTGATTGCTTAGACTATACAGTGGCTTTCATTGTTTGACATGAACTGTTCTCAACAGCAGACTAATCTATTAAGGGCCATAAAATTTGGGGAACTGCATCTAAGCAACCAAACTTTGTTGAACAGACAACTACCCAATCTTTTAGAAAAATTATGCATCCTCAAAGAAAAAAACAAACAAAAAATCAAGCCTATTTATTTGTGACCTTAAATACATTATTTGAAGCTTCCAGTTAACTTGTTTTTCTTTAAGTATAATACTAAAAAGAGAGGCCAAAAGAGGGGGAGAGGGAGAGAAAGAGAGGGAGAGGGGGAGAAAGATATTTTTTTAAATTCCAGCCAATATTAGTGTTTTTGTCATAGGATTCTTTAAATCTATCTATAGATGTGCCAAGCCTAGTTATTCCAGAGAGGAAAGCAGCTTTTCTTGTACCAGCTGGAAGACTAAAAACAACACTATATGAACCAACCAACCACCTGTATTGCTGGTATGTGAAAATGATTCAGCTGACTGAGGAGAGAGAGTAGCGGCCATTTGTACCGTACACAGAAGGCCAATATAAAGACCTGTCCTTGATTTCATCAGCTGTGGGAGACTCGTCAAAGGCAAGTACAAACTTGGTTGAAGCTTTCCAGAGATTTGACAGAACATAGTTCGGACTTTTAACTTTACCGTAACAGAAGCCAGTATGAACAGCTGACAATCAATGAGGCTTTAGGCTGATTCCAGAACTTATACATCCAACATCTACACTTTATATGTTTCCCACTGTGTAATCCTGCCATTTCCTCCCACACATACTTCTATAAGTATGTGGCAGTCATTGCAATCCTACTCTGGCTCTTGCTACTAGAAAAACTTTGACAACAGATGTGTTGAATTTAAAACTCCCATCATAACCCTATCAAGGTAAAATGTTTCGTTCAAGAAATCTAGCAGATGCCAATTTGGTAAAATCTTTACGAGAGTTCTCAGAATTAGGGATAATAAGGAAAAGGGAATTCACAACTAGGGAAAGATGCTTTGGACCCGGCATGGCTGTACTTACCAATATTAACTAACTAACTAACTAACTAACTAACTAACTTATTTGTTTATTGGTTACAGCCACCGGATTCAATCAAGTGACTCTGGGCTGTTTATATTTCTAAAATTATAAAACAATTAAAAATTTTTAAAACAATAAAACATCCATAACATAAATATACATATGCATAAATATGCATTTGTGGCATCTTAAAGAGCTTGTGCCTTTTCCTGGTTTCACATAGTACCTGCACAGTGTCAGAAAAAGATGTAATTGAGCCAGCAGGCATTAAAGATGTGGCAACAGAACAGTGAGAAAGCAACCATGTGCACATCAGGTCTAAAAGACTTTTCCCTCTCTGAATCTGAATATGGCAAAGTTTTACCCACAGCTAGGTTCGTCCAAAATCCAGAATGTATAATGCTATTGATTTAAATTACACGAATCTCCTGCATCACTATGTTGTCTAAATCTGACAAAAAAAACCCCACACAAATAATTTTAAAAATAAATTATAATTTATAATATTACAAATAAAACAATATTTTAGAAAAATAATATTTCTCAAATGCTGTGAAGTAGAAACAAGGCAGATGATTTTGTATACACAACATGAACTGGGTGTTTAGAAGTATCAGGATGATCAACCACATTTTACAGCAAGCGATGCGCACATGTGGGGTGGTTTTTATCTCCCGTGGCCTATTCACAAATGCACATATTTCATAACGGATCCTGATAAGAATCTCCAAGAGGTTTCTTCTATGATATGAAAACAGAATTCTGCTTTAAAAACGGCAAACAATTCAAGGTAGCTTGGCACACAACAAATATGAGAAACCCCTGACCACAGACTGCCTTTAATGTGAACCCAAGATTTGAAATTACTCACATCTTCCGATACTTGTCAGAGTTCAAACAGGAAACCTACTTTTTCCTCATATGTCAACAACATTTTTTTTATGAGTGCTCTGAGGTAAAGCCATGATATAAAGAACTGACACTTCTGTAGCTTTTAAGTTCTAATAGGAGTTGCTATTTATGTATCATTCATGAATACATGGAGATCCTAATCACATGGCTAAAGAGAACTGTTGCTTCAATAGGAAATTATTTTCACCCTGAACCCACCAAATGTACATATTTTCAAAGATAAAAAATAAACCTAGAAACATTGATTTAAGGTTTCAAAATAGAGGCATGACCAAATAAAACCAAACAAATTATCCCATTTATTCATGTTTCTTTCAATCTTCACATGCTATGTTTTCATATATTTTGCTAGGAACAGTCCTAACTAGTTCAGTGATGCAGTACATACAGTCAAGGTATTGTCTTCCCCAATCTGGTGATCTTCTGAAGTGTTGAGGTGATAGGCTCTTCCTTACAACCATGGTAACCTGCCTTCTCTACTTAAATCAGCAGAAATGTAACATGATAAAAAGTCAACATGCTCCATTAGAGAGAAGTTCCCTGAGGATGGGTCCAGCATGACTGAAGCAGAGGTGATATTCAGCAGGTTCTGACCAGTTCTGGAGAACCAGTGGTGGAAATTTTGAGTAGTTTGGAGAACTGGCAAATACCACCTCTGACTGGAGATTTTACAGTATCCTTCCCCTACCACCCCCACCAACCCACACCTACAGAACCAGTAGTAAAAAGTTTTGAATCTCACCACTGGTCTGAAAGCTCGGAAGACAAAACCTCTGATGCCAGTGACTGACCTAGATTAGATCCTGATATAAACTATACTGACTGAGCCTTGCCTTAAGGATGTGTTTGGGAATTGAAAGAATCCTTACAGTTTTAATATGGAATAAAGTAAAAGCAGCAATGGATTCTCCAGCTGCATCTCTCCTGCAATCAAGCATCACTGGCAGAAAAAAATAATCTAAAGATGGTCACTCTATAAACAGGTCCCTGAGCCTGTAACCACTTTTCAAGTTGTTCAATTGACAGTTATTAGTGTGAAGATTCTGTGAACCAGTGACCTGTCTCTCGGGTCCTTCCTGAATACGTAGCTATAAGTGATTTGGAATAGCCATAAAACTCTTGATTCCAAGATAGTCTGGCTAAGAGGTTGGTGAAATGGAGGAGGGGAGACCATTGAGGCCAGATGAAGCTCTCCAAAAATATCCAGGATACCTCCTCCTGCTGAGTGTTCTTTGTACTCTTTTCAAAGAGCAATAGTCCCATATATAAGGAGCTTGTTAAAAACCTGGCAAGCACTTCGGAATATGCAGACTTTACACAAGCAATTCTTTCTTGAAACCAGGTAATAGATCTCTCCTACAGCCTAAGTCAAAATGGCCATGGAAGATGGTGGCCAGTGACAAAAGGGAAGGGAAATTTCTACAGCAACTTCAAGTAGTCTCAGCCCCTGACAAGTCATCATAAACATCATCAATGACATAAAAGAATATTCATAGAGCAAAAATGATGTTGGGAGAAACGTAAAAACACTGATTTAAAATTGGTACAACTAAAAACAAATGCCAAGTATCTAGATAGTAGGTTGGAGATGAGCTGAAGGCAATATCATGAAGCTACATCTTTTAAAAGTAGTTAGCAAGCCATCTCCATCCCAAGGTTTGTGAGATATGAGGGTGAACCTATAATTCTCAAAACTCTTATGTAGCACAGCAAACAACCAGCACCGAATTGAAGACCTGAGTTAATCAAAGGCAGCTTCATATGCTTAATCTTCATTTTCCTGCATGTACGAATTTCCAGTTCCCTTAAAAAACTAGCAACCTGGACAGTTGCATGTAATTACAACACTCCATTGCCTTGGCTGGGCAGATGACACAAGCAGTTGCTATTTCTCAGCAGAACAACTGAAAAAATATGGTTTTGTGATGATCAGCTTAATACAGAACTTCTGAGTCTGCTTAGGAATTAGTCCACATGTTGCCAGAGTAATAAAACAGTTTTAACATTGATCTAATATAATATGTGCATGAATGTGGTAAGAGCAATTCCTGATTTGTTTTTTTAAACATCCATATTAAATTGCATAGTAAAACAAATGTGTTAGGCCTAGATTATGGTTTGGCCAAGGCCCCACATCAAACAGCAAAAGAGAAAAAAGACTCTGTTCTAAAGGAAAGGGAGAGAAATGGCAAAGATTATGTTGTATTATAGTATAAAATTACACTAAACAAGGAATGTATTATAATGATTGATGGACAACAGGAAGGTTAAATTTGGATGCCAATTCTGGAATTAGAAAAGTGTCTTAGCAAATTTGGATAAGGGGGCCAATTCTGAATCAACATTTAGAAATTTAAAGTTTAATCATTCTTGTTGACTGTCACTGGAAAACAATAGTCATAACTACTTTTGGGACAGATTTGACCAAAATCAATGAAATGTTTTGGTGTAAACAGATGAAGTCTGCAAAATATAAACATGCAATAGACTTGATCTGTATGTTATGATTCAAAGCCACTGCCTGTCTATCTCCTGGCTTCATGGGAGGATATTTGCAGAGCTATTTACCCTCCCAGGTAGGGTCAAGACGTTACAGATTTTCTATATAGATGCATCTCTCTCTGGTTTTGTAGAGGCAATTTTGATGAAGATGACATATCTAGGAAGGGTTTCAGAAAGATAGCAATTGTTTAGAGAATCAGTCATTTTTTTTAGAAAACGGTTGTCATGTTTGAAGAAAGAGTTATTCTCCATCCTCTAGTACAGCGATTGCCATGGCCCACTGGTGGGCTGTGAGAAAATTTTGGTGGGCTGCAGAGAAATTTCACCCCCAGAGCACCCCCCCAAAACAATTAATCCAGGCTGCGCAGAAACACAAGGCTGCACCACCCACATGGCCCATAGGAACCCTCCCCACCCACTCACTCCTTACCCGGCAAACTTGCCTGCTAAATTGCTATTTTTCCTTTTCCTGACCATCAGCTATTCTGCTGTCCAGGAGATTTATGTTAGTTAGGAAGCACGAAATGGTTGGATTTCTTGCTTTCTAGCTAGTCTTTAGATCAGGACTGAAGGTTTTATTATTCAGTGCAGATTCACAGCAAGCAAATTTTATGTGACAGACTGAGCTAGCTGATGGCAGATAAATAGATCACTAAATGATTCTGTGAGAAACTCAATCTGCCTGCCTGCCTTGCCTGATTTTGGGTAAAAGTTGCTATTTTTTATAAAAAATTCAATATTTACATACATGGTGTGTTGTGAGTTAATTTTGTGAATTTGCTTGCAAGCAAATTTTATGTGACAGACTGAGCTAGCAGATGGCAGATAGATAGATCTCTGATGAATCTGTGATTCTGTGAGCAACTCAATCTGCCTGCCTGCTTTGCCTGCTTTGGGGTAAAAGTTGCTCTTTTTTTAAATAAAAAATTCAATATTTATATAAATATTTATAATTTTTACATACAAGCCATGCCCAACCAGTCACATGACCACAAAGCCACACCCACAAATTAGGCCAAGCCCACAGAACTGGTTAGTGATCCCTGGGATTTAAAATTATGAGTTTGGTGGTCCCTGAGGTCCAAAAGATTGGCAACCTCTGCTCTAGTACATGTTCCAAATTTTACACCTTTATTTCTCCTACCCGGTGAGACTGAGGAGAAAGTGATCAGATTTGTTAAAGTACCACCTAAATCTTTGGATCCCTCTCAACTGTTTCTCTCAGATGGAATCTGTCCAGTTGCTGAGCCCATACAGGAAGGGGATGCTCCTTTTATCAATCTAAGTAGGCCTGAAGAAAAACCTACTTAGTTGTAGCTTCTACACTCTGGAATTGTTTACTTGTAGCCATTCATAAATTGGTGAAATTTGTTCTCTCTGAGCAGATACTGATGGGTGACCATCTGTATTAATGAACTAACTGTGTTCTTAAATGCAGTTTTAGGCTTAAGTAACACTCTTTCTCCCCAGTGAAACTGAATTAGGCAGTATTAAAATACCAATAAAAATGAACAAATCTCAGAATTGCTATCCAAGCTTCAAGAGGAGAGATTGGCACTAATTGGACAAATCTCACATCTGTCCCAGTCTGATCTGTTCCTTGTTTATTACTGGCTTAAATGCAAAGCTTGTCTCCAGAGCTAATAATACACTCCTTTTTTTCCTCTTAGAGATGTGTTTCTCTCTCTGTGTGTATGTTTATGACTTTCTTGCTTGTTCCAGGTACATTTGTAGGAACATACCGGAGCTTTATTTCCAATAAGATGTCACTGAACAGGATTATCTGAAGGAATTGATTCCCATAATGCTACTGGGTGGTGGGAAAATGAAGAACAGCTGATGACTGTTGACACTGATTGAATGTATATAAAGGGAGAAAATTAGCCCATGGGGAAAATGGCTTGATTGGGAAAAATTCCTTGATGATTTATGAATGACAGATGAAAAATGCTACACTGTAAGAAAGGACACACAGGCAGTTATATGGCTATCATCTTGTTCTGTGCTTGTCATTCTGAAATAGGTTTTGTGGTGTGTATAATCAAGAGGCAGACCATATGGCAAACTCCTGTAATCGTAAAAAGAATCCAGCTGGTGCTATTGCTATTAGTAGAGATACTTGCCGAGATGGCCACATGTGGAGAAGAGGAGGCAGATGTCATTGCTCACAACGAAGCTTCATAGATAAACAATCATATCCATTCTTTGTGATTAGAAATGCGTAAGAGGTTGGGGACAATTCTGGGAGAAAGAATAATTGGGACTTCTGCTTTCTGGAACTGCGCCATAAACATATCCCTAGTTGCAAGAATGCATATGTTGCATGCATTACCACAGCTGCTCTAGCATACCCATTGTGCTGGATTAGAAGCTGTCTTCACCCCATTTTCAAACTGACATCCAGATTTAGGAAGCAGTTTGCCTAAGTTGTAATTTGCCTTCAGAAGTTATGGGTGCTCCATCACTGGGGTTTTTAAACAAGAAATTGGACAACCATTTATTTGAAATGGTGTAAAGTCTCTTGCTTGAGGAGGGAATTGGACTAGAAAATGTCCAAAGTCCTTTTCAATTCTGTAATTCTGTTGTTGTGCTTTCGCTGGATCCATGATGACTTAAATAATTTGAATAAGATGAGACTAAATATGACATGCTATAAGCCAGCTCTTTGGAGTGCCTTATATATGCGGTCTATTGATTGGGCTAGGACTGAGGGGACCCTATTTAAGTCCCAACTTATGCAAATTCATTTGATGACTTTTAGCCACCCACTGTCTCTCACTCTAACCTACTTAACTTGAATGAAAACTATAAACCAAGAAGGAAACTGAACATGCTTTTCAAAGTCTAATAAAAGTGTGCCATAACATATTGTGTTCCCCAGTTTCTCCTCAATATGGGTAATTTTGCATCAATATTTTTGTAACAATTTAGAACCAGGTATGGATGTGGTTGTTTTGAAAGAGCTACAGTATATTCTTTTGTAGATGATTTGATTCATTTTTGACTCTAGCCTAGCTTATCAAAATTGAAATAAGGCTGGTATTTTCCTTGGAATTACTGTGATTCTGTAGACCTCATGGGTGGCCCGTTTTCCTATTGATGGGAAATCTTGTCACAGCCCTCATCTGGATATTTGGCTTCAAGTCAAATGTTGTCTTTATCTCTGAATTTCACTGCCTGTTAAAAGAGCTTGCCTTTTCCTATATGTCTGTTGTTTAGAATTTATTACCTGTTCTTTCAATCCCCGCCTCATAACAGCATGCAATCTTGATTACAGCTATCGGGAAATGCATCTAGATATAACATTTCTGATATACTATAATTGCACAACTCATGGGAACTTCTAAATTCAACAGAAAAATGGTTGCAGGGCAGCCAGGAATTATTTGGAGGTTATATATGTACTGAAAAATGATGGGTAAGTGGGATATCAGCAGATTATTTTATCTATCTGTTTGTTGTATGGAAAAGATTCATGCTTTGCTGCACCATGAAGAGTAGTATTGCAAGGAAAATAATTTTAATTAGTTGACATTTTTTACAGGTAGACCTTGACTTATGACAACCAGAATTTCTGATTGTTAAGCAAGTTGGTTAAGTAAATCACATGGTTGTTAAATTTGGCTTCCCCCATTGGCTTTCCTTGTCAGAATTCAACTGGGAAGGTTGCAAATGGTAATTGAATAGAATATAATAAAATAATTTATTGGCCAAGTGTGGTTGAACACACAAGGAATTTGTCTTGGTACAAATACTCTCAGTATACATAAAAGAAAAGATACATTCATCAAGAATCATAAGGTACAACACTTAGTGATAGTCATAGGGTATAATAAGCAATCAAATCATACTAGGAAACAGTCAATATAAATCATAAGGATGCAAGCAACAAAGTTACTGTCATACAGTCACAAGTGGAAGGGGATGGGTCATAAGGAATGATGAGAAGATTAACAGTAATAATAGTGCAGACTTTGTAAAAGTTGGACACTGTTGAGGGAATTATTTGATTAGCAGAGTGATGGCTTTTGGGAAAAAACTGTTTTTGTGTATAGTTGTTCTGATGTGTAGTGCTCTATAGCGTCATTTTGAGGGAAGGAGTTGAAACAGTTTATGTCTGGGATATGAGGGGGTCTGTAAATATTTTCACAGCCCTCTTTTTGACTCATGCAGTATACAGGTCCTCGATGGAAGGCAGGTTAGTACCAATTATTTTTTCTGCAGTCCTAATTATCCTCTGAAGTCTGTGTCTGTCCTGTTGGGTTGCAGAACCGAACCAGACAGTGATAGAGGTGTAGATGATAGACTCAATAATTCCTCTGTAGAACTGTATCAGCAGCTCCTTGGGCAGTTTGAGCTTTCTGAGTTGTCACAGAAAGAACATTCTTTGTTGTGCTTTTTTAATGACATTTTTGATGTTAGATGTCCATTTTAGGTCATGTGATATAATAGAACCTAGAAATTTGAAGGTCTCTATTGTTGATACTGTGTTGTCTAGTATTGTAAGAGGTGGTATGACCCTGAAACACTGCAACCATCTTAAATATATGCTAATTGACAAGCATCCAAATTGATCTTGTTACCATAGGGATGTTGCAAGGGTTGTAAATACGAGGATTGGTCATAAGAGAACTGAAGAAGTTTCTTGGATGAGAAGCAAAATGCCTTCCAAGAAAAACAAGAAAGTCCAATTGCCACTTGAAAAAGGGTCTTTTAGACAACCATGGTGACTGGGAATTTCCATAGATTGGTCATAAGTAACTTTTTTCAGTGCCATTGTGACTTTGTATGGTCACTAAATGAATGATTATAAATAAAGGGCTGTACAGTCTCCTATTAATTTACTTGAGGGAAAGAAGGTAACCATTGATTGCTCATAATGATCTCTGTGTTTTTTGATTGGCAAAAGTAAAGGTAACCACAGGCCTGTTTCAAACTGCTCTGTGACAGATGGGGGGTTGTTTAAATACTAGCAGTGAGGAAGTTCCCTTTTGTAGCTTTTCTGTGACACTTTTACTTTCTTTTCTGTTTCACCAAAATACATCTGTTGTCAACCATCACTTTCCCACATCCTGCCAAACTCTTATGGGAATAAAGCTGAAAAACCCTAACCCTAAACCTAATCAAACAGCTTTCTCTTACAGGACAAAATAATAATAATGATGATAAGAATTACAACAACAATAACAATAACAACAGCAATAATAGTAAAACTTGTCTCTTCGTGGAGCAGGTTTTTGGACAGGAAGGAATTTATTGAATCTTGAGGTTTAAGAGAACCTCTGAAACGATCTACCAGATCTTAGGAGGATGCTTACTTATTTATTTAAACATCTTCCATACAGCTTCCCATGAACACGAGTGTCCAAAAATGCTTACAATGACAAAATGCAATTAAAAACATAAGGCTAAAACGATACAATGCAAAATAAGACATTTTAAAAAATACAATAAAAGTTCAAAATCAAAACAAGATTTACGCAGTAACTGCAAATAAAAGTCTGAATAAAGAGCTGCAAATCACAGCAACAGTAACATTGTCAAAGAAGCCTTGGAAAATATAAGTGGCACCGCAAAGGGTAGTGTCACCATGCCTCACTGGGAAAAACATTCCAAAGTGGAGAGGCTGCCAACAAACCAGGGTTGTCAAACTCAAGGCCTGCAGGCTGGAACTGGCCCATGGGATGCTTAGATTGGGCTGCCCTGGAAACAGCAAAGGTCTGGCTTGTGGTGCCTCTGCCAGCGAAAACAGAGCTCGTGGAGGCGGCGTGTGGCCTGCCTAGGCTCGGTTTTCGGCCAGGACGGCCTCTTGCTGCCCTCTGTCAGCAAAAATGGAGCTTGGAGTGTGACCTCCCGAGCTCCATTTTCGCTGGAAGAGGGCTGCAGGAGGCCGTTGTGGCCAGAAATGGAACTCAAGTGTGCTGTGTGTGGCCTTTACGAGCTCTGTTTTCACTGACAGAAGGCTGCAGGAGGCCATCGCAGCTGAATAAGAAACCTCAGTGAGTGATGTTGAGCTGGCTGTGCCCTCTGGCCATGCCCCACATGCCTCCATGAGGTCAAACATAACCCTGATATGGCCCTCAATGAAATCGAGTTTAAACAATACAGCCAAAAGATGAACAGAGGTAGATGCAAGCATTTTGTATTGACTCATCATTACCTACATTACAATAACATGATTAAAATCAACCTCAATTATAAGATCTAGCAAGAGCATTAATTAATGAAGCCTATAACGTATGTAAGAAAGCAACCAATGGCAAGCTTTACGCCCACGAGAGGCATAGATTGACATAAAGCCATTTCTGCACACACAAGGGGGGCTTCAAATGGTTAATGGCAACTGCCTCAGTAAATTGCAGGAAGCAAGAGTTCCGGTAGCATAGTAGAACTTTAAATGCAGAGTTTTGATCCACTTGGTGACCCATAGATAGTAAATGTCTCACAATGGCCGAAGAAGACATTTTATGACCATGATTTGCTGTTGTTGGATTACTCAAAGCTGTTTGGAGCCATTTCGAAAGATACTCCTTTATTCTGAAAGCCAAACACCTATCTGTTCTGCTGATGTAATTGCCTCCGCAATTACAAACAAATTGGTAAACACAATGAAATTGAATTTGACACCCCTGCTTTAAAGAGCCTACTTACTTATAGCCTCTTTTCACAACCCATCATAGGAAAGATACCAGAGCAAGCTCCTGAAGATGACCTTGGGGGGTCATCTTACACAATACTTGCACAACTTAATTTGCTGCTTCTCCTTACTTTTAGGTGCCAGCCTCCCTTAGCTTGTTGCTCTCCCCATATGTTGGAACTTACAATTCCCAGAATCCTGTCATGTCTGAAAAGTCCCTGTCAGGTCCATTTCTTTAGCGGCCCTGGGGAATGTAATAGAGACCCCTAAGCAGGGAAGACATTACAAAGTAAATGAGTACTGGAATTGATCAAAAGATAAGGTGATGTGGAAGCTGTGTGTTATGGCAGAAGTTTCAGGAATTTAGAGAAGAGATTCTAATACAATAGAGGACCAGCAAACCCTCTCTGCAGTTGCCACAGAGCCACATTGATGATGTCACAATCCCATCAGCTCTTCGTAAAGTTTCAGAGTCAAGAATTTAAGGAAAAGTATATTCACTTAAGACTCAGTCTTATAATTGAAACCCATGGTTGTTAATAACTAAACCATAGTGTTCTCTGATTGTAACTTTCTGGTGGGATTTTAGATTACTGAAAGATATTAAATTAATTTTTTAAAAAACCCATAATGTACTTTAAAAATAATAACATCAAGTTTCAGAATGAAACCCTTGCAGTTTCTCATTCAGCCCAATTAGTTTGATGACTGTAGGAAAGGAAGAGCTACCTCATCATTGAGAAATGCCTTTGCTGTTTGGGAAATCAATTCCTGATGTAAAATTTGTTCCATGCTAGTGGGGATGATTTAAATAAACATAGAGCTAATATCAGATTAATCTCATGCCTGAAAGCAAGAGACTTATGTCTGCAGAGAATTTCCTAGTCACAGATTCATTATTTGAAGTGCTTACAAAATAATAAAAGATCTGACAGCCTCCTCTTGTCCAGTTAGCTTGCAGAAAAATTCAATGATAGTGGTAGCTTCTGAGATATGAACTCCATTTGAACTTTTTAATAATTTCTGAATTTTTTAATATATATGAGTTGATCAGGTAAGCTAATCACACATGGAGATGATTTGTTTTTATTTATTTATTTTTATTTGTCAATTGCTTACAAGATAATAGGTATAAGTAAAAAAATACTTATGAATACATGGATACATATAAGAAAAATTTAAAAAATATAAAAGAAACAATAGGACAGGGATGGTAGGCACGTTGGTGTGCTTATGCACGCCCACTACAGACCTCTTAGGAAAGGAGTGAGGTCAATAGTAGACAGTCTAAGATTAAAGTTTTTGGGGTTTTGGGAAGAAACCACAGAGTCAGGTAGAGTATTCTAGACATTGACCACTCTGTTGCTGAAGTCATATTTCCTGCAATCAAGTTTGGTGTGATTAACCTTGAGTTTGTATCTGTTGTTTGTCTGGTGTTCTTATGGTTGAAGCTGAAGTATTCATTGACAGATAGGACATTGCAATGTATGATTTTATATACTATACTTAGATCGGACCGAAGGTGGTGTAGTTCTAGGTTTTCTAGGTCTAGAATTTCGAGTCTGGTGGCATAAGGTATTCTGCAATGAGTAGAGGAGTGGAGAACTCTTCTTGTGAAATATTTCTGGACTTTCTCAACTGTGTTAATATCAGATACATAATGTGGGTATGTCCCTTGCTCCTTCTTTCTCTCTTTTCTTCATTGGAATTGCCAAGAATTTAAGGTGAAATATTTAATGCAATATATGCACAACATAGTCTGTATAATAGCTGCAAAATCCAAAGACAAATAAGCTTTATTCTCCGTTTCAACAAGAAACAACACATCAACTCTCACACAGACTACAGATGATTGCTAAAATTGTTCCTGGACTATGCTATTGTTAACCAATTTTTATTTTTTTTAAATTTCATATGTACAATAGGAGCATAATAGACAAAAGGTTCAGATTCTTCAGCAATGTATACATGTGACATACATATGACATTCTACCTAGCATGGTGTGGTATCATATAGGAAAGTTTTGCTAATTGTAGAAACCATATTTCCATTTTGCGCAAATCAAACCAGGCCAATAGTTTTCTCAATTGCTCTCATGACTTTTAAAACCAAATCCTATGATTCTGGATGGTTTCAATATCTATACAAAAAAATTACCAGAAACTGCAGGTGTTTCCAGAAATTTCAGATAATAAAACAATAATAACACCAGCATCAAGATAGCTCTCCATGAAGAGTACTAACTGTCAAAAGCCTGCTTTAAAAAGCAGGTTTTTATTATCTTCTTGGATGAGGAACCTAAGTGTGTCTTTGGAAGTTGCATATTCCATGGGATACAACCTTATCACTTGTCCTAATTATTTTCATCTTGGATATAATCAGCTTGGGTGTCTATGGAGATTCTCAGTCATCCGGGTCATGATTGTTCCAAAGGTGCTTTTTTCAAGAGGCAACTGGACTTTCTGTTTTTTCTTTGAAGACGTTTTGCTTCTCATCTCAGAGCTGAAGAAGCTTCTTGGATGAGAAGCAAAACATCCTCAAAGAAAAAATAGAAAGTCTTGAAAAAAAGCACCTTTGGGACAATCAACTTGAATATAATCAGCTACCCACCCAATCATCCAGTGAAAAGAGCAAAGGGTTTTCTGATTTGTTTCATGTCTTTACATTTCAAACTAGATAGATAGAACTTTTATCAATCTGTCCCTGGATGTCTTCATATAATCAATGTAACTATGTCTCTTGAGAAAATTGCTCAATGGAAGCTCAAATCATGGAACTTGGGTATTTTGGACCAATAATATAGAAGCAAGAGTTTTTGGAGAAAAATCTGATGTTTGGAAAAATGGAAGGCAATAAAAAAAGAGGTTGGTAGAAGACCAGATGGCTAACTGCTATTAGTGGTATCAGTAGTGTGAGCTTATAAGAACTCAAAGAAATAGTTGCTGTTAGATAGTCCTAGTTACTTTAAACAAATAGTGAAACAGATCAATTTTTGAGAATTATGTCTAGTCTGATTGGCAGACTTCAATCAAAGAGCAATATGACTTTGGGTTAGCTGGTTTATCTGAAGCTTAGATTTAGGAAACAAGAGTTCTGGGAGATGTTGTCATTCTGAATTTGAAATAACTGGGTTTTCCCAAGAGAGAAAGCTGGTTTGAAATGTAAGGGCATGAAACAAATAAGAAAACTTTGGACTGGAAAAAAACTATATATAGTGTGTTTTTAATTGTTAATGTACATTAGGGGCATTCCATATTTTGCATTACAAAGACGTGTATCTGACTGATACTGAATGTTCAGTTCCTTGTAATTAAAACATAATAAGGATACTTTGCTATTTAATGAGTGTATTTTCTACCTTATGCCTGATGTCCTTTGTACAACTTTTGTGATAATTGCCAGTTTTATGACCATCTTCTAAGTTATTAACTGTGCTTTCTTGACTTTTTAAAAAATGATGCTAAGGATACTTAATTGGAGTATAAATTCACTGACATGTTTTATGAAATGGATGAAATTTTGTATTTTGCACCACATTATTTATATTTAAAGAAGGGAAATTTATTCAAAATTAAACAGCAAAATTGTCTCAAGAAAATTCTTTTGTATGTCCTTATATGCTTCTTTACATTTAATGCAATCTAAAGAATTTTTTAAAAAATGCATCGTTTCATGGAATACACTTGCACTTAGTGTTAAGGAGTCATCCTCAATGTTACAAAAAAACCCCAAACCCTCTTGGTATACAATTACATCATACTGTCATGCTCAGAGTAAACCCCCTAAATTCACATGTTTTTAAGTAAAGAATGGCAAAATAGTTCAGAAAGAGGAATCAGGCAATTGTTTATGACAAGCTGAAAGTTTCAGACCATTGTAAAAAGTGGTCCTAAGAAAGATGTAAAATTTATGTATATGCAGGTGAAAATGTAAGCAAGAACAAAACTTAGTGCATACATGCACACACACAAACACATACACAAAGATATGTGTATGTGTGTGTGTGTGTGTGAGAGAGAGAGAGAGGAGGGGGGAGGGAGGGAGGAGAGGGAGAGAGAGAGAGCAATTTATCTCTGGGCACTCTGGGCAAATTTTGGGCAATTTATAATTCTAAAACTATAAAATAATTAAAAACAATTAAAAGCAATGAAACAATAAAAAGAACCCCAAAACAAATACATACAATACCAAACACAATTAACCTACTAACAGTAACATCAATTAGCAAGACCCTTAACACCTTTAGAGTACCAGGCCTCGGTACATAACCATGTTTGGGAAGCCTTGGAGAAGGCCAACAAGATTGGGGCCATTCTAATCTTTGATGGGAGACTGTTCCATAAGATACGGGAAGCCTGTCTTCTAGATCTCGACATTCAACAGTTTGGCTAAGAGGATCTGCAGCATTCCCTATCTGCTGGACAAGTAGAGACTATTGGGGGAAAAAGGGTCAGATAGATAGCCCTTCTTTCCAAACCAGAGACCACCAACTATAACTAGAAATGCACTGGCTGAATTGCTTCTGTCTCTTCAACAGGTTGTTTCCAGCTACTTTCGTTCAACAAGCATCTTATTGATCAATCTGACGCAAATAGCCAGCCTAACTATACGATATCGTGCAAGACCCACCATTAAAAGACAAGATGTGCTAGATGTGAAATAATTGAAAACACTGACGGGGTGTGTACCATGAACAAATGGGATCTGAAATTAGTAGTCTGTCATTTAATTAGGCTAAAAATTTAAGCATCTATTTGAAAAATAATCTTCTGCTGGGATTGGGTGGATTAATATTATGAAGCCAAGTTAAAAGCCCTAGTTGTGGAAACTTTCGGTTGGTGGTCCATTTTCTTTGTTTTGTCAGTTCCCATTGAACATCTGTTTTGAAGAAAAATTAAGTGCACAAGTGGCTATAAACCAAACTATTTTCATGATGTCATTATTGAACATTTTCTGTTTTCTATATATTAAAGAATTATAAAGCTGTTTTAGGGTGGAAATGCTAACCAATATACAGTAACTAACAGCAACAAAGGACTAAAGATATTCCAGCTGAAGTAGTCAACTTGTCAACAATGTCAAACTTTGTATAAAGGGACTCTTTCAGGAAGAGACCACAGAGTACTATGGTAAGCAGAACAATACTGAGAAATAGTTTTGAGTGGAAAATCTGTTTAGCCATATATCTGCATGTTGTGGGACAAAGGTTAGACCAGCTGCTTCTATATGGCTTACAATTCTAAAACTATAAATTAGTTAAAACAATTAAAAACAATGAAACAACCAAGAATAAACAGTTAACCAGTTAAAAGTAGAGCCAAGAATGGGGCTCTTAACACATACTAAGCCTCAGGCCTAGGTACACAGCCATGACTTTAAAGCCTTGTGAAAAGCATCTTCCTTCTCTTGTCCCTTAAGATTAACCCTTAGATTCCTTCTCTTGTCCCTTATTTCAAAAGCTTATAAAACATCAATCATATGTGTGCACGCACATGCATGTATACACACCCAGCAATACTTCATGACTTCAATACTTCAGTTCCCAACTCATTTGTAGTAAAGCGTATGGATATCTTCCTAATGCTCTTGAAAGTTGCCACCAAATATTTTATTCATGTAAAGGAGTTATCTATGGTAATATGATTGATTGTGAACTTACTTGATAATTAGAATGCAAATGTAATAAAAATGTACTTAAATATGATCCCATAAAACTACTGTATCATTTACTTCTAGAGCAAATGCTAGAACTGAGCACTCATGCAAGAACAATCATTTGAATATCTCTTTTCCATCTCAGTCAATCAATCAGAATAGAGCTGGAAGGGACCTTGGAGGTCTTCTAGTCCAGCCCCCTGCTCAAACAGGAGACCCTATACGAGGGCTGTTAAAACTCCCAGCCCGTGGGCAGGATGTGTCATGTGCTGACCACACCCATGGCTGCTTTAGCAAAGGGGAAAAAATCCCGATATGTCACGTGACGCCATTGTGATGACGTGAGTTTGACACCCCTGCCCTATAACAGACAAGTCCAGCCTCTTCTTAAAAACCTCCAGTGATAAAGTGATCTCCCTCCCATATTTTTTTTGCCATTAAATACTACTTCTATTATTACTAATTTGTTAAATTTTTGTGCTGCTCAACTCTCAATGATTCATAAAACATAACATTAAAAAACTCTTAAATAATAAAAAAGAAAAGAAAAAATATGGCAAAGGCAATAAAATGAAAGGTCTCATTCTCCCTCACTGAAAACCTGGGTGAACAGCTAGGTCTTCACAGCATTTGTAAATAATAGCACAGTGGAAGATCATCTGGATCTCTGGAAAAACATTATTCCAGAGGGCAGGTGCTGCTTTAGAGAAGATGCACTTCTGGAGTCCTGAAAGAATAAAAATATGTGAGGAACTTCAGTATGTTACCAGAAATCAAAAAAGAGTCTATCACTATAATGACCATCCACTTCATAATGGCAGAGAGCACCAAAAACAAAGAGGACAGCAGCGTGAGGACAATACCATCAACCAAGAAGAATTTTTTTCCTAAAAAATTATTATTTCAATTTCACTGGATAAGTAGATTTGTCTGGGAAACATTGTTGGGAACCAATACACCAGAACCAGAATTGGGTATTGTACCTAGAGAAAGGCTAACAACAAAAGTAGGTATTGTCAGGGTAATATCTCTATCATTAATTCTTTATGAAAATGCTGCTGAAGATTCTGAAAGCATTTCTATTTTGTTTTGCAAAAAAACAAACAAACAGTGTGGACCAGCGGTGGGATTCATTTTTTTTTTTTACTACCGGTTCTGTGGGCGTGGCTTGCTGGGCATGGTGTAGCTTGGTGGGCATGGCTTGGTGGGCGTGGCAGGGGAAGGTTACTGTAAAATCTCCATTCCCACCCCACTCCTGGGGGAAGGTTATTGCAAAATCCCATTCCTTCCCCACCCCACTAACCTGCTTTTCAGCTCCGTTTTCTTGTACAGGGCAACAAAAGAAGACCCAGCCGACCAGCTGGGCTCAGGAGGCAGATAATAGATGGGGGCAGGGCCAGTCAGAGGTGGTATTTGCTGGTTCTCCAAACTACTCAAACTTTCCACTACCTGTTCTCCAGAACTGGTCAGAACCTGCTGAATACCACCTGTGGTGTGGACTAACAGTGAAGGTGTTGGGTTAAGTTTGGGAAGACCCAGATTCAAGTATGCCCTCATTCACTGAAATTCACTGCATGACTTTTGTGGCAGATGCTCTCTTTCAGCCCTATCTATCTCATAATGATGTTGTTGTGGGGATGACATGAAGAGAGATCTCCAGCTGAATCTCACAGAGTTTGTGGAATAAAAATGGGATATCAATCTAACTACTACCACCTACATGTGATTAAAGTCTTGTAATACCTTGGACTCTGAAGCAACAAGGTGCTGAACTGAAAGAGCCAGCTGGGTTTTGGATTAGGTTTGTGTTTTGCAATACTGTCAAACCACAAGCCTTAACTTTGGGGGAGGAGAGCTATTACAACAAGAGTCTCAGGTTCAGATTATGGAGTATGCTACATGAGGATTGGTTCATTGGCTGATGATGACAGAGCTGAAGACTTTTTATAAGTTAACACAAAAGGTGATATGTTGATTCACTAGTTGAAAATGAAGAATAGCCCAATTAAAATTAAATATTTATTTTATTTTTTATTTATTTATTTTTGGTTTGTCAATTGCTTACAAGATAAACATAGTTATGAATACATGGATACATATAAGAAAAATAAAAGAAACAATAGGACAGGGATGGTAGGCATATTGGTGCGCTTATGCACACCCACTACAGACCTCTTAGGAAAGGGGTGAGGTCAATAGTAGAAAGTCTAAGATTAAAGTTTTTGGGGTTTGGGGAAGAAACCACAGTCAGGTAGAGTATTCCAGACATTGACCACTCTATTGCTGAAGTTGTATTTCCCGCAATCAAGTTTGGTGAGATTAACCTTGAGTTTGTATCTATTGTTTGCTCTTGTATTGTTATGGTTGAAGCTGAAGTATTCATTGACAGGTAGGACATTGCAATGTATGATTTTATATACTATACTTAGACAGAGCTACTTGAAATTCAAAGCTGCAATATATATAACCTTTGCATTTCAGCCACTTAGTTGGCAAGATTTTTCATTAAGTAAAATACCAATATGCTTTACTGAGTTGATATATAATATTTTTTCCATGATCAGCACCTATAAAGTATTGTTGTGGGCTGCAGAAAATGACTTGGAGGGGCCATTAACTAAAGGCAAAAACTGAAAACCCTTTCTGTGGCTACACATCTCCATCATCGTAATGATCAACCACTTGATCTTATTTAGAAGAGGATTAAGTGCCTCTTAGCGCACCAGAAACTCAAAGCACTAATTTTCAGGGAAAAAATGAGAGGGAGAGGGGGAAGAACTGTCTTGTTTCCTAAATCTGAGGTAGTATTACTCTTTTAAGCTTCTACTTACACTGAGACTTAGCTTTCAAAACCATTTTTTAAAAAATGTCATAAACTTCTGAGCAGAGTATTTTCTATTTGCAGAAAAGTTTATTTTGTACTTTTTATTTTATTGATGATAATAATTCTAAACATCACTAATTTCTTTTCGTCTAATGATGAAAGTTCTAATTTTATTTTTAATTTTTTTTCTAAATCTTGACAAATGAAATTTCTTTGTGGCTTTCACTTCTTATTTTTAATAAAAAAAATTTAATTACGTCTACTAGGTGTCTTCTTAGTATTTTTACAAAAACCTCCACAACAACAACAAAACAACAAAACAAAACAAAAACCTGTAATAGCAGGAAGATGTGGATGCAAGGGTGGAGTTCAGAAAGCATTTTACAAAAACAAACTAACCACATCTGAAATACATAATTTTCACCCAGGTAGGTGAAATAAGCAGAATGGTTTCTGGCCAATTAATAGTGGCTTATATTGAGCTGATAAACAAACTGCTCCCTTGATGAAGTTTCTCTACAAGCCATGTGCAGAAAATAAGACACTTTTGGGGAAACCACTTCTGAGTTTGGTGGAGACGTTCTGAATTTATACTGAAAGAGAAATGATTTGTAAAACTGTTTGCATTTCCTAGAAAGGTTTTCCTGGAATGGATAGCGTGCCAGCTGCTGTTTTCTTGTTGCTTCTTTAACTATATTTCTATACTCACCCATACTGTACATAGAATATCTGCAGAGAAAAAGAGATTGACTGAATTCGTATTGCACTAAGCTGAAATCAAACCACATTATGACTTACCATGATGTACATACCCAGCCACAGGCCTTCAGGCCAGAAGGCATATAATACATACACTCATACACATTCACTACTTTATTTTATTCATTTAATATCTGTGTCAGTATTCATATATGCCTTATCTTTATAGATTTTGTTAGTACGGGAACAGATATGTAGCTTATACTGACTGAGCTGAATAACAGCATGGAACTGTTTGCAGTATATTCTCCAGTTTAGCTCTTATGATACCTTGGGTGAACAGTACCAAATCCCTAAGGCTAAAACCACATAGGGGTGTATTTCTGTCTTAAAGAGGAGAAGAACTTAATCTTAATTTTATAGCCAAGGCACTTGTTGTCATCTTTCCTGCAATAATGTTGTCGTTGCCGAGATAAGTGTATCCGCAACTCTGAATTTGAGAAATCCCCTACAAAGAATGATTTTTTGTGTGTATATCTATAGTACTTCTACTATTCTGCAAGGACGCAGCCATAATGTCCAGGAAATTTCATGTCTTATACTGAAGAGAAAAGTGATAGGTGCATAATTGATGCCACTAGCAACACCTTCCCTTCCCTTCCCTTCCAAATATTTGGAAGAAGTGTGTAATACCTATCTTAAAAGCCAAATCAGAACTAAACTTTTATTATAAATATTTGAGTTTTTTTATATCAACGTTATAAATTAATTTCTGAACATATATATTTTAATCACTAAATCTATGGACCTGAGTAAAAACTTTATAAAAACTTGCTTTGGTTGTTTCTGTTTTTACTCTTGACATACTGAGACATGTCAGCCAGAAATAAGAACGAATAAGAATTTTTAGGATATTCTCCTTGTAAATGGTAATGATTCTGAACTCCCAAACGCTGGGTGATTCCATGGTTTTAAGAACTTACTTGATTTTTCTCATACAAAGACCAATTAATTTGATCAGACATGATATACAGTAATTCTAGCACTAGGGAGACACTGACAAAAAGCACCCCTCCCCAAAAGATGTTTTAGGTTGGAGTGTTGACTCCTGGCTACTGCCTGGAGAAGGCCCTGCAATTTTCTTGGTAAGATTTTAGAAGAGGTTTACAATTCCCTCCTTCCTAGGACTGAGAGAGAGTGACTGGCCCAAAGTCACCCAGCTGGATATGTGCCCAAAGTGGGACTGGAACTCATGGTTTCTGATTTTCTGCCCTACTGTCTTAATCACTATGCCAAGGCTGGCTCTCCTAAAATACAGGTAGTCCTTGATTTATAACCACAGCTAAGTCCAAAATTGCTGTTGCTAAGCAATGCAGTTGTGAAGTGAGTTTTGTAAGTGTGAAAAATGGTCATAAATCTTTTTTTTTTTTGCTGTCATTGCAACTTGAAATAGTCACTAAACAAATTGTAAGTTGACAACTATCCGTATCTAATAAAGTTATTGCCTCTTTCAAGGCAGCAGCATGGTCATGTGAATTTTACCACCTGGCAACTGACACATATTTATGATGGTTGCAATGTCCCATGGTCATGTGATCACCTTTTGGGACCTTCTGAAAAGCTAAGTCAGTGGGAATCCAGATTCACATAACAACTGAGTTACTAATTTAACAGCTGAAGTGATTCATCTAACAGATGTGGCAAGAAAGGTTGTAAAATGGGGCAAAACTCATTTAAAAACTGTCTTGCTTAGCAACAGAAAATTTGGGCTCAATTGTGGTTGTAAGTCAAGGACTACCTGAATTAATACAACTGGGGAAGGGAGCAAACCTATATCTTCCCATCAAAAATAGAGAAAACCAAAGCCAGCAACAAGGATTCAGTGCAATACTAAAGCTGCTGAGAAAACATCTTAGAAATGTGGTCAGAATATAATATAATAGATGAGAATACTTAGAATATTAGAATAACTAGGATAGTATAAGACAATAGAATAGAACTCTAAATACTGCAAGAGTTTTGTACAACCATCTTGAATGGACATAAACTGGGAAAACTCTAATTTACAGCTCAGATATTACGTTACAGTACAGTGGGAAAAATTATTCTTATTCTAAGCTGATGAAATATATTTGAAATGTTCAGTTGGTTATGTGCAATACAAATTTGGGAAAGATTTCTTACAATCAACTTCATATCTCCAGTTCACACATTTAGTTCTGTAGGCAGTTTAAAAACTCCTGAATTATACTTTTCAAATGTAAATCATTAATAGATAATTTTTTAATCATGCCATACAGAGAAATTCAAATAATAATAATTAAAAAAACTGCCAGAATTTGAGGGGAAAGTATGAAAAGAAAAAGAAAAAGGTCTTGAGGCTGGGGTAGTGATAAATAGCACCCAAATGCTGAAACATCCTTGAAAAATAATTGCTGCTGTTGAGAGTTGTTTTGTAGTTTTTTCCTCCCAAATTTTTTTTTTTTTTGCAGCCAATATGATTTCAAACAAATTCAGGGATTGTGTAGCTTGATGTCACTTGACCCAGTGTCACCATGTGGTCAGAACTGGCAAAGAGAGGACTTTTTTGGGTGGGGGGGCAAATAATGATTTTGTAGTGATCCAACTCATGTAATATTTTTAAGCTAGTCAAAGACTTTGCATGAAAATCTTGCATAACTTTGCACATATAGCAACCTCTTCCTTCCAGGGGGTGAAAAATATTGTCTCTCAAAACTTGACACAGAATTAAAGTGAACTTGACATGAAGTAGGAAGGACATGATAGATTGTCTTGACATTTTTTTCTTTGGAAGCTGCTGCCTGGACTGCAAATTTGACTGGGGAAGTGGTCCTGAGTGTTTAGTAGTTTCTCCTTTCTCACACAAGCAAAATTGTGGCTTCGCTCTGAGATTTCTCTTCTATGGGTCTCTATCCCGTGTGGGGCTAACAACAGCTGGGGACAATTGAGTTTGAAGAAATGACATGGAAAAAAAATAATACGACTCCTCTGGCACTGTACTACTTCCCCCATCAAATTAACCCTCTCCCACAGTTGCTTTGAAGAAAAACAAAACATCTGTTTTGCCTTCAGGAGTAATAAAATTTTATAAAGTAGCACCATTATGTATGCATGCATGAAAAAGTGATCTTCAGAAGATGGTATCAGCAAATAGACGTAAAGGGATATGGATCAGAGTAATGAAACTTAATCCCAATGTAAATATAATTACCAGTAGAACAATATAAAAGTATTTATCCAAGTTATTATCCCCATTGGAAGATAAAAAGGATGTTGAATTTCAGGAAGGATGGTTGTTCTCTTTTATCTAGAAAAAGGAGCTTGAGGCTTTGAGGGTTGCATTCAAAGATCTGAAAAACTCCCAAGAGAGTCCACAATTATTATTTTTTTACACAATGGGTCTATAATACCCACAATCATTCATGAGTTTCAGGAAAAAATATTAGCAAATGTTTAAAACAATCAGTTTACATAAAAATATGGGACACTATTTGTATATTGACATAGATTTCAGGAAAGTATTCTGAATCCTATATTGTTTCCACTATAGAAGGATATAGTGTATAGTTCTATAGTGGGAACAATATAGGATTCAGAATACTTTATTTCTTTATTTCTTTTTTAAAATATAACTTTACTAGATCTTTTAAATAAATAGATCTTTCTGGGACAAGCAAGAAAACAAAGATTTCCAAGCTCTGGCTGTGTTTTTTTTCTCTCTACCACCTCTTCTTAGTGTTTAGGCACATATTTGATTGTCTTCCAATTGTAGAGATCACTGTAAGGCCTCAATATAAGAGTTTCTTGCCACCTTCTCTACATAACACCTGGGAGGAGACTATCCTATATTCTTTCCATTTCTTCCTCATCTATCTTGCTCTCTCCCCATCTTACTTTCTTACTAAGAATTCCATCTTTAATAGTTTCTCTATGTTCTTCTCTCTTGATACATTCCTCTCTAGCATATTGAGAGGACACTCTTCTTTCTTGATGTATACATTGATTGGAATTCAATTAATGGTGGGATTCAGCCAGTTCTCACAAACCCTTCGTTAATTGCTTATGCAGTTTGGAGAACTGGTTAAAAATAAAGTACAAGAGAGGTTTTTTTTTCTCTCTCTCCCTTTAGTTAATAGCTCCGGGCAGACAGCCAAGAACCACTTAACATTTGCAGCTGGAATGCAGTTGATACATGCTGAATCAAGTCAATAAACAACAGAAACTGACAGGATTAGGGCAGGGAAACCCATCAATCACCCATCTAGGGATGAGATTAACCTCTTCCCTTCAGGAAGGACAAGATTACAAACATTTTCATTATAAAAAGTATTACGTAACATTTCTGTGATCAGTTGATACTCTTTGGAGTTCCCCAAAATCTTTTATAGCTGCTGCAGTTTTGGCTACTTCCTGTTTCTTCCGGGGAAAAAGATACAGGAGGGGACAATGATGTAGCTTGATCATACAGGCCGTGAATTTAATGCATGTGTGGTCCAGCCAGCTGTACTGCTTCTGCTGTGAAGCACCCAATTTAGAACATAGAATAATAGATTTGGAAGGGTTAATGGCTTTTGGCAGCATGCCCAGACTTTCAATTAGCCTTAGCTGCTGCTCTTAGTTTTCCTCTCAGCTGCTGTGTTTGCTTTGGGATTGGCTTTTTTTAAAAAAAGGGGGGAATGGCTGTTTTCTGCATTGTTTTAGTGGTTCCTGGCACTGTCCTTTTGGGGTGTACTTCCCTCACTCTTTTTGAAAGCCTCTAATGATGGAGCACTCACAACTTCTGAAGACAAGCTATTCCATTGGTTGATTGGTCTCACCCTTAGGAAATTTCTCCTTGGTCCTAGATTGCTTCTCTTTTTAGTTAGTTTCCATCCATTGTTTCTTACTGTGCCTTTTGGTGCTTTGGAAAATAGACTGACTCCCTCATTTTTGTAGGAGCCCCTCAAAGTTCTTGATAGAACAATTAATCAGTGGAACAAGTTGCCTCCAGAAGTTGTAAATGCTCCAACATTGGAAGTTTTTGAGAAGAGATTGGATAGCCATTTGTCTGAAGCGGTGTAGGGTTTCCTGCCTAAGCAGGGGGTTGGACTAGAAGACCTCCAAAGTCCTTTCCAACTCTGTTGTTCTATTCTAAATATTGGCACAGTGATATTTTATTGTGCTATTTTTATTGTGAGTTGGACTAAGGAGAAATTTCCTAAGGGTGAGACCAATCAAGTTGTCACACCCACCAAGTAACATGACCGCCCAGCCATGCCTACCCAGTCATTAGGGCAGAGAACCAGTTGTAAAATTATTTGAATCCCACCACTGAATTCAATGTAATGCAAACATAAGGAACAGAACATAATCCAACCATTTTTTTAAACTTTAAAAGAGCTGATTTTAACAAACTCAGAGAATGCCTAGGAAAGATTCCATGGATAAAAATCCTAAAGGGGAAAACAATTCAAGAAGCATAGTTAATTCTGAAAAATGTGATCATAAAAGCCTAGTCCAACACAATACTACTGAAAAAGAAAAACAAGAAATTCAAGAAGAAACCAGCATGGTTGCACAAAGATCTCTCTGATAAACTGAAAGACAAAAAGGGCAAGTACAAAAAATGGAAAGAGGGACACATAACTAAGGCAGAATATCAGCAGATAGCAAGAACCTGCAAAGATGAAGTCAGGAAAGCAAAGGCTCAGAACAAACAAAGACTTGCAACAAAAGACAAAGATGATTAAAAAAAAGTTTATTTCAACATATTAATAACAAGAAAAAAAGTCAAGGAAACAGTTGATTCACTAAGAGAGAAGATGGAAAAGAAATAACAGGCAGTAGTGAGAAAGCAGAGCTGCTTAACTCATGCATCAGTCTTCATGAAAAAAGAAACTGTAGCCCAACCTACCCCCGCCCCCTCAAAACCCCTACCATAAAAGACAGACTAGAAATAAAAATTAAAATAAGGAAGAAAATGGTAAGATAACACCTATCTGATCTTGATGAATATAAATCACTGGAACCTGACAGATTATCATATATTGAGCTGTGGTGGTGCAGTGGTTAGAGTGCAATATTACAGGTTATTTCTGCGGCCTGCTGGCTGCCCGCAGTTTAGCAGTTCAGATCTCACCAGGCTCAAGGTTGACTCAGCCTTCCATCCTTCTGAGGCGGGTAAAATGAGGATCCAAATTGTTGGGGGCAATATGCTGACTCTGACCACCACTTAGAGAGGGCTGTAAAGCACTTAAAGCGGTGTATAAGTCTAAGTGCTATTGCTGTATTCCAGAGTTCTAAAGGAGCTGGCAAATGTTATCTCAGGACCATTATACCATATGTTTCAAAAATCCCAAGGACCAAATTTCTCTCTTCAAAATTCATGATTTGCTGCTTCTGCTTTTCCATTGACCAGTACTTTAATTCCTTTAGGAAGCGCAAAAATCAATTAGCACTGTATTATCAAAGTAAAATAATAAAAACATCAATTTGGTTTTTCAAAAAATCACCTTTATAAGTGGGAACATGTGAGAATTTTAGCAAGATTGTCATAGTGCAAAAATATGGAGCTAATATACTTGTATGAGATTCCTACAGGTTTCCAAGCAACTTCTAAAAGAGAAGAAGTCAAAATAAACCTTTAACACATAGCCTTATAGTTTGACTTCTGAGAAGCTATTCTCTTATTCTTCAATATGATACTGTCCATGTAAGCTGGAATCACAATTCCCAGAACCCCTGACTAAAACACCTTCTAATATATGTTTCCATACACCTGTGAGAAGTTGTAAGTACCAGTAATTTTCCCTGGAAAAGTATAGGAGGGGATATGGCAGCTCACAACAAGTGTTGGAGAATAACTGCTCCATTATTTATTTCATAGAATAATTAATAGCACAATCAGTATATTATTCCAAAAGAAAATGCTTGGAGATAATCTATGCTGATCTGAGTGCTGGTTACTGGTGAGGAGGTGCTGGAGTCTTTTTCTCTTTGGGACTGGACTAGATGTCCAACAACATGGTTGTCAAATTTGCAATGTCAAGTTGTTGTCACATGACGTTTTATGATTTCCCCCGCTTCGTTAAACTGAGGGTGGCTAGTGTGTGATGCATCCGGCCCACGGCCCGCAAGTTTAACACCCTGACTTACAAGGTCCCTTCCACCTCTGTTAATCTGTTAAGGGACTGGTTGATTGTCTCTTTTGTATCGTCTATAGATGTTGTTAATGTCTATGTGTCTATTGATGGCTGATTTGTCAGAGTGCGAGGCTTCTAGAAGTTCCCTGGCATTTTGGACTTGGCCTGGTCTGGGATTGTCACATTTTCTCAACTGAAGCTATGGTTAAATCTATCTATATGTTGTTAAATTTTTGTCATGCCTTCTGATTGCCAGTTGGTGTTCATGGATACCAGTCTTCTGCCTGTTTGTCCTACATAGTGGTTGTTGCAGTTCTTATGTTGTATGTTAGGTGACTCCTGTTTTTTCTTCTGGGGTCTTTTGGTTTGCTTAGGATGTTTTGAAGGGCTTTTTGAAGGATGTTTTAAAGAGTTTTACTGCCATCTTCTGGTAGATAAGTATAACAACCAAATCATGTCTTTATTTTCTACTAGACATTTCTTCTTTATATGTATGCACAGAGTTGTCCACAAAATGTATCACAGTCTACATTTTTAGTGGCCAGGTATGACCCCAGATATTGAAGGATGGCCTGCTTCAAATTAATCTAGGGCATTTCCTATAAAACCCTGAAACATTTGGGTCAGATCAAATTGCATCTCTGGATCATAGAAAACTATTTCCTAAGGACTTTACAGAAATGATTTTACAGAAATTAAAATAATAAAATAAAATAACATTTTTTCACTGAAATAATGTCTCCAAGATTAACCACGTGGAAGCCCCTTTACTACGGCGACTAACGATCTGTAATAGCTAAATATAGAAGCACTGTATCTGAAAGCTGCTTTACCCACAGTCTTGGCCCTCAGAAAGAAAGTGGCACCAGATAATATAGTACTTAAGGGCATAAAATAAAATCTTAAAACAACTAACAAAATAATAATTGGGTTGTACTACTAGTTAAGGCATTGGATTAGAAACTGGGACATGGAGACCATGAGTTCTAGTCACACTTTAGATTCAAAGCTCGATGACCTCAAGCAATAGGATCCTACCTGTTCCACTACCAGTTTGGTGATCCTGCATGCGTGCATGCACACCTAATACACGCAGATCTAATGCTCGCATGCAGCTTTTCCCACACCAGCTGAGGCTTACAGCACCAATCAGCTGAAAGGAGAAAGAAGAGAAAAGCATAGGGACAGGTGAGAGGGCTAATTCTGTGCTTTTCTCTTCTGTCTCCTCTCAGCTGATTGTTGGAGGCTTTTTTTAAACTACCGGTTCGGTCAAACCGGTCCAAACTGGTAGCATACCACCACTGGTGACCTCGGGCCAGTTACTGTCTCTTAGCCATAGGAAGAAAGCAATGGCAAAACCACTTCCGAAATCTTGCAAGCAAAACTGCTGAGACTGACTTGAAGCTTCCCCCCAGCTCCCAAACTGCAATCTTAACAAACCAGTGGTAAATCAGACAGTAAAAGAAAGAAGCTACCAAAGAGAACTCAAGCAGCACAATATGAGTATGTGAGATTGTTACATGGAATGGCATGGGCTGTTGGTTTTTATTATTTACAGATCATCAGATCTATAAGGACTCCCAGTTCTTTACACTGTATTCATAAAATCATAAAATAGACAAAGACATAAAAAATGTCAGCTCTGCCTCAGCGTTCAAGTCCCAGCAGCTTTGTAGACTAAGCTTTAGAACATAATTCTGTTTTCATTACTGAACTTTCCTAAGACTGTCAGGAAGGGAGTTATAAGGATCTCCAGTAGTAAGTTATCAAACTGTTCCCCAGGTATGCGGGAGGGACAGAAAAACATTGTCTCTTCCTTTCCAAAATCTCAAATGGGGGAGGGGGGAGAGATCTTCAGTGTCCCAATTTGGGACTCAGACACCAAATGGGTTGACAGGCTTGAATCAGATAATTGGCAGGTTCTTAGACCCAAAACCAGGTAAGACTTGGTAGATAACAAGCACTTTGCACTGTATAACTAGTGAGTTTGTGATCCTGCCAGCTCTCATCCACCAATCGACAGACTTTTGCATTCTGTTCTCATCTTACTTTCTTTCCTATGCCAGTAAATGCAAAGTGAATGCCAGGGCAAATGTAAGATGGACAGTGGTATGATTTGCCTGTATCATTGGCTGGGAACTGGGGGAGTAATTGGCCAGAAAGTGCTTGAGACCTGCCTTGAAAGTTGAGGGAGTCATGAACAATCAGTTAGCAGGAGAAAGCAGAGGTAGAGATATGGGTATTTCTTGTAGCACTCCATTTTTCTAGTGTCAAAGAATTCCATAAACTGCTTCTGATAGATTGCAAGGAGTTTGTGAGGAACAGAAATGCATAACCAGAGTTAGATAGTTAGCTCTAATAGCTGGATAAGGGCCTCAGGGCTTCTCTTATCTATAGTCTCAGATACTACTGTTCTTTCCTCTCACAGAGATGTGTTGCTCACCTTTGTGTTGCTGCTGGCATGCTCTTGGGCTAGGCCCTCTTTATCTGAACCAGCCCCCATCTGCAGAAGCTCATTATCTCCAAGAGCTGCCTCAGGAGTTTGGTTGCCTGCCAGGTCTTCAGGCTGATGATTTGGAAGGTCTGCCTTCTTTAGCCTCTGACTCAGAGGAGTCTGCAACACTTCTGTGTAGTCTTCGGGAATTTCTTCTGCTCGGCTGTTCTAGCATCCAAAGAAAGTAACATGAAAAAAAAATGCTATTAAGTTATTGTCCATCAAGAATGGAACACACCAATGATAGCATCTAAGCTGACCTTGTTTGATTTTGAGAAAATTAAGCAGTGTTGAACTTACTTATAATCTGAATAAGAGATCAGGCTGTAGCTGGAACATTAAAAAAATCTTATTACAAGGCAATGGAAATCCATTTCCATACTATTGCCAAATACTGTATATCAATGGGGCTACAAGGAATAAATCCTGACTCAAGAGAAAATTGGCATTGCATATTTGATGCTGTGTCATGTGCTGAATTGCACTGTTTGCACAGCCACATTATTTAACCTGATGACATCAATGAAACTGTTGAGTCTGAGAAGGAACATTACCTCTTCACAGAAATAATCAGAGACCATTACTCTCAAAGTAATAGATTATTGGAGACCATTAACTTCTCAAAGTAATAGATTATTGGCCTATAATGTAAATAGCCTGGGGAAAAGAAATTCAAAAGCTCCGAAGTTGAACATACTGATAAAAGAAGGCTGCCTTAGTTGTCACAAGTCTGGGCTCTCATCCTTAATTCTTGGCATTAAAACTCAATAAAAAGACCCTGTGAATTTTGCTTCCTTGATTGTGCTCTATGGTTATGGATTTTGAAGGTACTGAGGTGTTATAATCAAGCCTCAGAGATAATATTGTATGAATATGAATATAATATGTATAACTGAAAGATAGCAATAATTGTAATTGGCCATGACAATGTAACCAGTTCTTCATCATCTGAGAGCAGTAAGTTGGTTTAGGCACCTCAAGGCAGGTTAAATTGTAATTCCTACCCTAATCACTTCTAGGATAACTCCCATGAATTGACATATCTAATGGGAGTTTGCTGGGGCCACTTGGAAGGAGGAAAGTGTGCCCCCATTGTATCTTTTATGGATAGCAACCTGATCGTTAGTTGGTCTGGCATAGTCCTAGCAGCGTTTTTTTTTGTTTCTGGCACCAACATTTCCCAATTATGGTTTGCAACATCATCTAGACACTGCTTTGCAATGTCATTTAGTGGTGACATTTAGTGGGTTTTTTTGAGAATTCAGTGTGACGAATCAATCTGTCCCAGGGGGAGAAGGCAGAGTGTCACAATGTTTCATGGCCTTTGGATTAAGAAGCTGTACAAAATTCTGCAAATGACTCAGAACACACTATCTGGTTCTCTCTTTTGGAGGAACTGGAAGGTTGTGACCAGCTGAGCTTTGAGGGTCAGTCATAGCAGAAAGCAGGTTCCTCAGGACTGTTATGTATCACCTGTAGCAAAAGCTATTTTGTTTCTGGCTTTCAAGAGAAGGGAAAACTAGATTGCCATTGGAGATCAATGAAACTCGAATTTGACTGAACATGGGTAAGAGCTAACATTACGGTTTATCTTATTGTGGTAAGAACAGCGGTGAGAATATATCTCTGCTCTTTTTTTTTTTTTAAGCAAATTTTATTGATTTTAAAGACAAACAAAACAAAACATCATTAGACATTAAAAACATAAAACCTCTTTCCATTATAAATCTTTACAACGCAGGTAACACATTATTTTATATCACATACTTCTAATTTACCCCATTTCCATATAGACACATAAATTCCCTTTAACAAATTTCACATTATTTCTCTTTACTCTTATTCGATCACATTTCTTTTCTATATTTATCTGCTATTCAATCATCATATTTATATTTCCCTCTGGCTTGTTTACAATTATTCTCATCTGGCATTCCTCTGAGATTTTATTAATTCTCAGTTAAACATACACACACAAAACACAAAGACATAAAACTTCCTTTTAGAAAGTAGCTTGGCCCCAGATTACCTCTTTTTGTACAGACTTCAATTAAATTCATGCTCTTCTTGTATACCATTACCTATCTTGTTTACCATTCTATATCCTCTATATAACTCCTCCCCACTTTTCCCTCTTCTTAATTCTATTTTATATATTTCATCTTGCTTTAAATCAATATTTTTATATCTTTTGTCCATTTTTTTCCATTTACATCTATATCATTCCCAATATAAAAAAAGATAATTTCTCCTGAAATCACTAGAGTATGATGCCTTTCTATCATTCCCCTAAATTGAAGTTTAAAATAACACCTAAGTCCCAATCTGATTCTGCTTAGTACATTCTACTATTTCAAAAACAGATACTACAATAATAAATCTATAATAACATCAACACATTAGCCCATTAAACTCTATAATTAAACTAATATTTTAAACATTTCCTTTAATATTTTATTAAAACTTAAAATCATTCATTATTAAACATTTTAACATTGTACCTTAATATTTTAATCTTTTATTAAACCTTATAAAATTCTAATTTTCTATTTTTAATACAAATACAACTACTACAATACTATCAAGTGTACTTTGCAGAATCCCTTTTTTCTTTTTTAAATCATACATTACCCTTTGTCCCTAAAATTTTTTTTCTTTTTCCCATCTTGTTTTATACCTTTATGACTTTTTTCTCCCTTTTCCCTTTCTTTCTTGGCCCACCTAGACTTTTTACCCACTCCTCCCAAAACCTCCGTCTTCTTGGCTTCCGCTTTCTGTTGCATTCTTCTTTCCTTTTGCTTTCTAGCATTATATTGTTTTTGCATCTTATTTTTGTCTTTCATAGATATTTTTTTATGTCTTAAGTCCTTCCTTTTCCCTCCTCTCTTTCTCCTTTCTTTCTTAATCAAACTTTTCATTTTTCATTAAAAATGGCTTTTTCTTCCTCCACTTCTTCTAGCTGTTGTTGAATTTGCTAACACATAGCAAGTGCCATTTCTAAAAAACAAAGGGCTTCTCCCATAGCGTCCTTGCCTTCTTTCCTTATTTTTACATATTGTTTTTTTAGTTCATCGAGAGATAGAGCCATTATAAACTTTTTCTTCTTCTTTTTCTGTATCCTCTTCTTGTTATTAAGCCAATCAAAATATTTCCAAACTTAAAACAATTCCCCAAAGTCCCAAAGTGATCAAACAGTCCAGGCAAAGCACAAACTTCTTCCTTTTGCAGTTTCTCCTCCTGGGGTAGTGTCAATCAGGGAAAAAAACCCAATCTGTATTTTAAATCTTTTTTTACAGTTAGCTTCTAGTCTCTTAATCTTCAAGGCATCTCCTCCAACAAAGTCTTAATATAAATTTTTCTTTTTTTTTTCCAAGCCTCTCCCTTCCCATTGTAACAAAGGGCTTTAAATTTTTACCTTCTGTTTGAAAGCAGATTTTCCATGTCCATTTGTTAGTTCCATAAGGGAGGGAGAGTAACTTTCCCTTTCAGCACTTTCCTTCGCCGCTTTAGAAAACCTCCATTGGGAACATTGTAGCCTCCAAAAAAATAGTAATTTTCCAGGTATTAAATATGTCCTTAAGGTCCCGGTTCAGCCAAGAAAAACTTACATTTTAAAACTTCCTCCTTCTTCCTCCTGCACATTCTTAAGCCAGTTGCCGGCTTCTTCGTGGCGGCCATTGAGACCACCGCTCCACCGCCTTGAGAAAAGGGGGTTATTGCCGGCTGGGGGGGGTCTGCGATACCCCTCAACCCCTGTCCGGATCCCCCCTATCTTCAGCTGCCCCAACAGGGCAGCCTTATCCTCCAGATCCGTCGGGATCGGAGGCACCAAGACGGCTAGCACGGCAGGGATCGTGGAGAATCACGAATCCTGCTGTCACCGAAGCGTGGCAAACCGGAAGCCAAGAATATATCTCTGCTCTTATTGTATCTACAGATTGTCATTCAGAGAGGTCTTGTTTCAGGTGTCCTGATCTTTCTGGGCAAAGGCAACCCAGAAAATACTTGAAGGACTGTCACAGGGAAGGAGGAGGGTCAATGAAGGGAGATAGGACTTATTTGGAGACCCAAGGATAGGACAAGAAGCAATGAAGGGAAGTTCATCAGAGGCAGATCCAACCTGGAATTAAGGAGAAATTTTCTGATAGTGAGAACAATTAGTCAATATAACAGCTTGCCTCCCAAAGTTGTGTGACATTCATCACTGGAGGTTTTCAAGAAAAGTCTGGACAGCCATTTATTCAGGATATAATAAGAACTTCTGCCCTGGACTGGAGGTTGGACTAGCTGCCCAAGGTCTCTTCCAGCCTTATGATTCTGTGATTCATCTGCAAGGTTGAACAGAAGAATTTTCAGAGCATCTGTTGGACAAAATCACTCCAATTTGTTCCCAGTTGAAGGCCAGCCTTAGTATAGATCCAGTGGGGTACTGTTCTTACTCTGTTGGGTTTGAAGAATTGGATAAGATCATTAGGACCATGAGTGTAGCTATATGCTCCTTATATCCATGCTCCTGCAAGATGACTAAGGCTGGATCCCATAATCCTGGACAATCTCCCCCTTTCCAGGGAAGGTTGTGTGGGAAATAACCATGCAGCAGCTTCAGCGGATCCTGGAGGAAGCAGACTATCTGGACTAATTTCTGCCAGGATTCAGGCTTGGCTTGGAATGAAAATGCTATTGATCATGTTTTTGGATGATCTCTGGTGGGTGTGAGATGAGGTACGCATCCATCCTGACTCTTCTTGACTTCTCAGTGACTTTTAGTACCATTGGCCCTGCATTGTCCTGGTTCTCTTCTTTCTTCGGAGCCCAATACTGGTTGGCATTGATTGGGAATGAGACCCTACCCTCATCCCCTAATAGGTAACTGAGTGGCTTTAGGTTTTAGGGCCTTCTAGACTACCATCTTCAATACTAAATGAAGTGGCATATCCAGACATATCCATTCTGGACATCCTTCTGGACTCACAACTCCTGCTTGAGGAGCAGCTACCAGTAGTGCATAACTCTGTTTTGTCTGCGGGTTCCATTTATGATGAAATTCCATCTGATGGAGCTTAGGAGGCAGCCTTTTCTGCTGTGGCACCAGCCCTCTGGAACATGTGCCCTCCTGTGGTGAGGTTGGCACCAACTCTCGTGGCTCTCCAGAAAGCTTAAAAATGCATTTTTTTTTCTTCCTATAAGCCTAGGAATCACTTCATAATGGCTTTATGATATGTAATATTCTCCTGCTTGTGGGTTTGGTTTTTATCTTTACTTAGTTTATTTTAAAAAAAACCTACTTTAATTAGTTATAATAAGATGGCAGTCATATGTAAATGTGACAAATAAATAAATAAATAAATGAGAATATTTGTAGCTCGGGGTTGAATAGAGGTGTCCTTGGTGCTGTCTAAGCTTGGCTGCTTTCTTGCAGACATTTCATTATCCAAATGAGGAAATGCTTTTTGCTTTATACCAGTATTATATGTTATTTAATGTTTTATGACTTCAAATGCCCACATTGTGATCTTGATAATTGTAACCTGAAGAAGAATTGCAACATATTTCTAAATTCCAGCAAAGTATTACTCCACATTTTCACCATAAAAATATTTCTTTAAAAACCCAAATCAAAGTAAAAGGGAAGAAAGAGGCAGAAAATAAAGAGTCCTAGAATAGCCACAGGAATTGACATATAAGTAAGAATTTGTTCTATGGAAATGAGTATCTGTTTTAAGGTTTATTTACATACACACACACACACACACACACACACACACACACACACACACATATATATATATATATATATATATATATATATATATCTTGGTTGTTGGTTTTCTCCGCGTAAGATTCAAGTATCTAGGCAACGTTTTGATGAAGTCTCATTCATCATCTTCAGGCTTCTGTCTTCGGGTCTGTGCTTCTCAGAGTGAGAAGCACAGACCCGAAGACACTCTGACACTCTGAGAAGCACAGACCCGAAGACACTCTGACACTCCGAGAAGCACAGACCCGAAGACAGAAGCCTGAAGATGATGAATGAGACTTCATCGAACGCGTTGCCTAGATACTTCGAATCTTACGCGGGAGAAAACCCGAACAACCAAAGATCCACATACAAATACACGCAAAAACCTCAGAAAATATAGATAGATAGATAGATAGATAGATAGATAGATAGATAGATAGATATAGATAGATAGATATATAGATAGATAGATAGATAGATAGATAGATATAGTATTCAGCTTTGTTCGGGTATTTTCCCGCATCATTATAATTGTGCTTTTAAAGTTGTAGCAACGTTTCGGCAGAATCTCATCTGCCATCATCAGACTTGTGTATTGTGTTCGTCTGTGAGTCAGACTTTCACATCCATTTCTGTTTTAAATTTGGGGCTAGCCTACTGCTGTGCCAGAATGGTTTTTTCTTCATCCTGATTGGATGGGAGTCTTGGTCTGTCTTTATTGGTCTTGGAGTTTGCTGTGTTCTGCTTG
Organism: Pseudonaja textilis; assembly: GCF_049901715.1. Taxonomy (NCBI): domain Eukaryota; kingdom Metazoa; phylum Chordata; class Lepidosauria; order Squamata; family Elapidae; genus Pseudonaja; species Pseudonaja textilis. The sequence continues at coordinate 78,949,975 of NC_141991.1, forward strand.
ATTGGTGTTTCTAATATCTTTTGTCTGTTTTGTGGCTTTTTTTTGTCTTGATTGGCTGGCAACATTGTGTTCCTGTATTGGAGGCTTTTAGTGCGGCTTGGCTCTGAGTAAACGGACGGCTATCATTTAATAGGAAGCTAGGTTTCATCTGGGTTCCTGGTTGGTGTGTGTTTGAGCTGGAGGTATCAGGGGGGGTCTGTTTGTGCCCAGGTGCTTGCCTGGCTTGTGGTGTGGAGATTTTTTTGTTTGTGAGTTCAGACTTCCAGATAATTGACACTCTGTTGCAGTCATCTCTTCTATTCATGCTTTCAGGTCTTTTTTCAATCTCTATGGCTTCTCTGATAATTCTGTAGCTGGGGTTAAAACCTAGCTTCCTAATAAATGATAGCCGTCCATTTACTCAGAGCCAAACTGCACTAAAAGCCTCCAATACAGGAAACACAATGTTGCCAGCCAATCAAGACAAAAAAAAAAGCTACAAAACAGACAGAAGATATTAGAAACACCAATCAAGCAGAACACAGCAAACTCCAAGACCAATAAACACAGACCAAGACTCCCAACCAATCAGGATGAAGAAAAAACCATTCTGGCACAGCAGTAGGCTAGCACCAAATTTAAAACAGAAACGGCTGTGAAAATCTGACTCACAGACAAACACAATACAGAAGCCTGATGATGGCAGATGAGATTCTGCCAAAATGTTGCTACAACTTTAAAAGCACAATTATAATGATGTGGGAAAATACCCAAACAAAGCTGCTCAAAAATATAAAGGGAACACAAAAATAAGACATCCTAGATCTGAATGAATGAAATATTCTTATTAAATACTTTGTTTGTTACATAGTTGAATGTGCTGACAACAAAGTCACACAAAAATTATCAATGGAAATCAAATTTAGCAACCCATGGAGGTCTGGATTTGGAGTTACACTCAAAATGAAAGTGGAAAAAAACACTACTGGCGGATCCAACTTCGATGTAATGTCCTTAAAACAAGTCAAATGAGGCTTAGTAGTGTGTGTGTGGCCTCCACGTGCCTGCATGACTTCCCTACAATGCCTGGGCATGCTCCTGATGAGGTGGTGGATGGTCTCCTAAGGGATCTCCTCCCACACCTGGACTAAAGCATCCCCCAACTCCTGGACAGTCTGTGGTGCAATGTGGCGTTGGTGGATGGAGCGAGACATGATGTCCCAGATGTGTTCAATTGGATTCAGGTATGGGGAATGGGCAGGCCAGTCCATAGTATCAATGCCTTCATCTTGCAGGAACTGCTGACACACTCCAGCCACATGAGGTCTAGCATTGTCTTGCATTAGGAGGAACCCAGGGCCAACCGCACCAGCATATGGTCTCACAAGGGGTCTGAGGATCTCATCTCGGTACCTAATGGCAGTCAGGCTACCTCTGACAAGCACAAGGAGGGCTGTGCAGCCCCCTAAAGAAATGCCACCCCACACCATTACTGACCCACTGCCAAGCCGGTCATGTTGGAGGATGTTGCAGGCAGCAGAACGTTCACGGCATCTCCAGACCCTGTCACATGTGCTCAGTGTGAACCTGCTTTCATCTGTGAAGAGCACAGGGTGCCAGTGGCGAATTTGCCAATCTTGGTGTTCTCTGGCAAATGCCAAACGTCCTGCGCGGTGTTGGGCTGTAAGCACAACCCCCATCTGTGGATGTCAGGCCCTCATACCACTCTCATGGAGTCTGTTTCTGACCGTTTGAGCAGCCACATGCACATTTGTGGCCCGCTGGAAGTCATTTTGCAGGGCTCTGGCAGTGCTCCTCCTGTCCCTCCTTGCACAAAGGCAGAGGTAGTGGTCCTGATGCTGGGTTGTTGCCCTCCTACAGCCTCCTCCACGCCTCTTGATGTACTGGCCTGTCTCCTGGTAGAGCCTCCATGCTCTGGACACTACACTGACAGACACAGCAAACCTTCTTGCCACAACTCGCATTGATGTGCCATCCTGGATGAGCTGCACTACCTGAGCCACTTGTGTGGGTTGTAGACTCCGTCTCATGCTACCACTAGAGTGAAAGCACCGCCAGCATTCAAAAGTGACCAAACCATCAGCCAGAAAACATAGGAACTGAGAAGTGGTGTGTGGTCACCACCTGCAGAACCACTCCTTTATTGGGGATGTCTTGCTAACTGCCTATGCTTTCCACCTGTTGTCTATTCCATTTGCACAACAGCATGTGAAATTGATTGTCAATCAGTGTTGCTACCTAAGTGGACAGTTTGATTTCACAGAAGTGTGATTGACTTGGAGTTACCTTGTGGTGTTTAAGTGTTGCCTTTATTTTTTTGAGGAGTGTGTGTGTGTGTGTGTGTGTGTGTGTGTGTGTGTTCACAACAGTATGCCTTGAAAAATATGTATATATTCCATATTGTTTTCACATAATGCTCAATGCAAACCAATGGATCATCAAACAAATCAACCCAGAGTTCTTACTTGAGACATTAAGGATCGGGCTCAAATTATCCTACTTTGGACAAATTATGCAAAGACTAAGGCTCCCTAGAAAAGGATTTAAGGTTGGGAAAGGTTGAAGGAAAGAGAAGGACCAGCAACATAGTGGGTAGATTTAGTTACAGGGGCAATGAATACATTGTTGGAACAGCTGAAATACCAGGTTAAGGACAGATTAACATGGAGAAAATTTATTAATATTATCACTAAGAGTCCACAAATAATTGATGACACACAATCAATCAATCAATCAATCAGTCAGTCAGTCAACCATAACTCAATAAGGAGATTTTACATTTTTCCTGCAACATTGGTACTTGCAATTAAAGATATTTGGAAATGGAATGTAGGGAGATTAGTAGTGTAAGCTGAACTGAAGTTTTTGAAAGAATACAAACAGGTACCTACAGTGATATCAAATTGAGAAAAAAAAGTCTGTAAAATTTGTCATATAGTCATATAAATAGTCATATAAATAGTCATAAAAAAGTAATATTACTTTTAGGAATTCAGAGTCAAAGAATGTAACTCAAATTCCTTTGCATGGCTTCAAAAGTTATTTTTGAGCAGGAAGCTGTCCCTCATATGGCTTAGCTTTATGTGAGAACATAAGCCCTAAACACGGTTAAAGCAAACAATGAGTGCATCTGGCCTTGTGCATCACATTATGCCACAATTCGATCAGGAAGGCTTAGTAAGCGAATCCATGTATTGTGATTCCAAACGTAGGCTGCTTGAATCCGGCCTATTGTGTCTTCTTCAGTAAACCATGGTTAAATAAATGCTGGCTTAGGGCACGAACCAATAGCATCTCATTGCTACCTCCCATCTCTTTCCCGTTCAACGTGCTTAATGGCCTTTGCTCACTTCTTCATGGAGCTAAACCAACAGGACCAAAGAGAAGAATTCACTGCTCATCCTAATTCAGTTCATCTCCTCCCCCAAGATGTTGACCTGCACGGATTTGGGTGAGGGCTAACAACAAGGCGCTTTCCCCCTTCTTTTCACCACCTCTGTATTTTCAGCACCAAAGGCAACGAGGGATCCAGCGCCTTAGAGCCAACAGCACCCGCCCCCCACAACCGCCGGACATCTGGCATCTTGGCGCACTCCCGGATGCGTAAAAGACGCAAGAGACGTCTTTGGATTGGTGGAGTCGCTGCCTTGGCACGGAAAGTCCTGCCTCGCTTTTCGCTTGCCTCTTCAGCCCTCAGCCTATCCGCAGCCTGGGGGCAGGCGAGCGTGTGCGACGCCCGGGCAGGCACGTCCTTCTGCGAGCCGGGTGTTTCCATCTGTTCGCTTGCCAGAGCCGCTAGTCCCAATCTTGTGCCGGGTTTCCTCGTTTTAGCTATGCTGGGCTCAGCGCAGGGGAGGCCCGCCCCGTTCCATTCCTCCTCCGTCGCCGTTTCTGTCTCGCCAGCTATCTCGCCCTCGAAGCCTTGCTGCAGTCACGAAAAAGACCGGGAGCACGCGGTAAGGCCGGCAGGCAGGCAAGGGCGCCTAGGCTTTGGGTATACGACGTCACGGTGGACCAAGCGGAGGGAATCGGGAGGAAGAAACGGGACAGAGGGAACTCGGGGGGACTCGCTGGAGGCGGGAGACGACCTAACGCGGCTTTGCTTCTGCCGCCATTCGACGCCTGCAGCGGCAGAAAAGATGCCGGGGAAGGAGGAGGGCGGGTGGGGGGAGGTGAAGGCTCCCGAGTCACGACGGGCCTTCGGAGACCGTCATTCGGAATGGTCGGGGACAACTTCCTCGCCTTCCAGCGGCGATCCATGGTTGCCCAACCTACAGCATTTCAAGGCCGCGCACGCTGGCCGAGGGCGCGGCCCGAAGTCCCGTTTCTCACGTCGGTTTCTTGGCGCGTTGGAGAGGAAAAGGGCATCCGTTCCTAACCCCCCCTTAAGGCACGGCTGCTTCGGCAAGTTTTGCAATTCCGTTCGCGCCATCCTCCCTCTCTCTCTCTTTTCCTCGCCCGTCGTTTCTGTTTCTTCCCACCCACCTCCGGTCGTTCTTCCCTTCCCAGAAGGGTCTTTTTGCCTGCCATTTGGCTCCTATTTTAAGCAGCGGAGGAGGATGCGTTTGGCCGCCTGGCCTTGAGCCTACCAGCTCTGGAAACGATGAGGAGGGAGATGTCGTGGGGGTGGGTGGGGAGGGGGAGTCGCTTTTCTCCGCTCTTATTGCGCGTGTGACGAGTTTCTGGGTGACCTTCCCGAAGGGTTTCCTTTGCTTCGCCGCTTGTCATTTGACTCCATGTGCGCGCCTTCTCTCTCGGGCGCTCTGGAGGCCTCGGGCGGAATGCGAACTGCGCTCGTTGGAAAAAAAGCAGCGGACGGCGCTGGGAGGAGGCGAGCAAGGTCGGGCAGCCATGTCGTTGCCCACAGGCAGCAGCTCCTTCGCAAGGGGAGGCCTGCTTGGTTCCAGGGGATCCCTTTCTTAGCAGCCCTTTCTAGCTACTTTTCAGCCTCAGATCTTCTCTTTCCTCCGGTCAGCTCCCTTCTCTTCAGCGCCTCCGTGCCCTCCAAGTGCCCTTCGTGTCCTTGCCTGCCCTTACCCCAGTAGGAAGAAGGCGAAGGGCGATGAAGTGCATTGCCGAGGTTTTGTTTAAGGAACTTATTTGTCTTTTGGACTGTTTCCCAATGATTTCTAACCCTTTCCACTGCAATGACAAATGTTTCACGCAAGACAAATTCCTTGTGTGTCCAATCACACTTGGCCAATAAAGAATTCTATTCAATGGAAGGCATAGAATGGCATGTCTTCAAAATGGAAGCAGAGACCAACCGGATTTGCAAATAATATCTATATTTTTTACATATTCTGATTTTATCTTCCCTGCCCCCCAAGAAAGCCAAACTGAACCAGATGCTTAAAAATAATTTCATTGGCTAAGGTACTGTAATTCAACCACATTTTGCTTTTCCAGTGAATACCAATTTAATACATAAAATGGATTACATCTGAAGCCCCTTAATGAATTATGTCTAGATTTCTGGAACACCACCAGAGTTGCAGTTGCAATAATTGATAGATAACATTTATGGCTGAATCGGTATCACTGAATGGTAGGTCCTCAGAGACCTTGAATGGCTCTAAAACTAACTTGGTAAAGCCTGCTTGATTCTTGGATGGGAGAAATATCAGGAAAAATTAGAGCTTGGCATTAGGTATGCCTTCATTTCCAAAAAATTCCCATGGATCCCATACGCTTCTTTAAAACATCAACATAATTGGTGCTTTCTTTTGCAGTATGTTCACCTGCCTAGGAGGAGTGCCCTCTATGGGAGAGAGATCAGAGTTTCGATATTCCTCCTTAGCACAGCTGAACCTCCTAGCAAAATTTATAACAGTATTCAACATATGCATGGTATCTTTCCTAAGCCTTGCCTTATTCAGTCAAACAGGTGTTCCTTTTATGTTTGTTTACAGATAAAGGCAAAAGATTCTGATTCAGTACTTTATTTAACAGATATGTTAAATAAAAATGCAGATATGGCTAGTAAATTGCCCAAAACTACATTCAAATCACAGCTATTACTTTCGACGGAGTGTATATTTTAAGAATGCATGCTTTATTTATTTGCTAAATAAGCTGCAGAAATCTGCCCATTGTTTATTGGATAAACAACATTTTAATGATTTCTATCCCTTTCATATCTCCATCTTCTTTGAAACTTGGCACTATGCTTACAATCTTTCATCCAGGGCTTGTCAATAAGTATCAGTATGATAGATGAAATGCATAACCTACATTTCTTTGTTTTATCAACTACAGAAAAGTGCAAATTGATCTATATGGTTGGTCTATATGGTTGAATGTTGGAGGAGAGTCAAGCATAATTAAATGCAATAAAATGCAACAATATCTTTGGCAAAAGGTTTTTCTAGTCTCTTTCCTGATACAAAGTAGCAATATAATTCATGCAATTGTGTAACCTCTATAGGCTAGTTGTGCAGAAATGCAAGTATTTATGATGCAGGAAATCAGGACAAAAGTTAGTCTCCTGGTTTCCCCAGTTTCAAAAGTAGACCTATGCAATTTGACATGCAGACTGATCACATAACTAGGTGTGCTATAATACTAATTTCCATAGCCTTCTGTATCTCTTCAAAGAGTATAACAGGGCAGAATAAGGCATGTGTTGCACCATGGGACATTTTCTAATAAAAACTTGAAATAAAGTTAATAACAGCATTGGTGTTGCTTTGTGAGAGTATAACTTTTGATTGAGAGTTACAATGACCCTGTTCTACACTCTCATAAAATTACAGAAGCAGGGTATTTATTTTTGCTGCACTGATAAGGAATAACAACAACAGCAAAAATCTATAGGGATTTTTTGGGGGGGAGGACAAGAGGTTTGTCATTTTGCTTGCTGATATCTTAATATAATGAAATAGCTCAGGAAGAAATTCCTTCCTTCCTTCCTTCCTTCCTTCCTTCCCTCCTTCCTTCCTTCCTTCCTTCCTTCCCTCCCTCCCTCCCTCCCTCCCTCCCTGTGTTCTTCAAACAGTCTTCAGAAAGCACAAAATGTTGCACTTTAAAATAAAAGATAAAAAAGACCTTAAAAGACCCATCTTTTAAGGCTACCTTTAAAAAAGAAGGAAAAAGGCCAGTTTGCACTTCTTTCCAACACTGAATTTCTCCTGTCATTCTTTATTTTTCTAGGGGTGTTTCTTTTGACCTTTCCTACGTCTATGGCTAAAAATAATTTCTACAGTCAGGGCACTGCTTGTGGCAGCTGCAATTCATTACATTCTCTCTGCTCTTTACCAAAAGAAAAGCTAAACTCAGTATTGTAAAAATCTAACAGGATTTAGCAAACATCCTCATGAGAACCTGCAATGCAAATTTGTTGCCTTCACAGCATTTTGCTTGCCATATTTTGTCTTTCTCTATTTAGATCGCCTGGGCAACATCAACATCTCATGATCTGCTCTTTTATTTTGTGGATGCTGGTTAGCTAGAATTCTTTATCAGACACTGAAAAAAACAACCTTATGTCACTTAAGCTTTTCATTGTGTATAATGTAGAGTTAGGGTGAGGAAACTCCTTCATTATTGAAATAACTTTTCTGGCTGCTGTGTTGCCCTTTCTTATTCTCAGAAGCAACTCTCACTTTATCTTTTGTGAAAACATGGAAAAGTAGGGAAGGGATACAGTGATTTCCCTGGAGAAGGAACAATGCAGTCCTGCATCACTCTACATTTTGCCCATTGTTGGAAATAGCTTTGACCATCATTTAGTCTGGATCTGTTTGTAATTCTCCATAATTTGTTCTCCATCAATTTAATGGATATTTCCCATGAAATGACTCTTTATGCGGAAAAAATGTTTGTGATATGTTATTCTTCTCGTCTTGTTACATGTGTGACAATTTTATACATATCGTCTGAAGAAAGTGGAAGAATTAATGTCTACTAGTGTTTCAGTCCTTGCCATTTTATAAGCTAATTAAAAATATCAGAAAATATTTAAATTGTGAAAGGTTGCTGTATGCTCACAAGGATCAAAAGTGAAACTTTTTTTAAAAGGGGGCAAAATGTTAACTTTTTTTTTCCTGAACTCATTTGCCCTTCATTATTCTGAAATGAAGATTAAGGTACACAAGCATTTCGGGAATTTCAACTTTAACTTTTCATTTGTCAGTGCCAAGATAGGTAAGAATGGACTGTGATTGAGTAAGCTCTGAGCCAATCCTCCTATAATTTATGAAGCAAGCAGTGGAATAAATTGGTTGTTCAGGTGGTGGAAAATAATAGGTACAAACATTTGTCTGGATGTAGGATTGTTAAGAGCTGAATTCTAGTAAAAGCAAAGACTTGAAGTTCCTGAGTTTTAGTTGGAACTGCTAATAAAATATTTTATATATTCAGATTTGGCATTTGCTTTCATACATTGTATTATATTTTGCTATGGTTTTTGGTTTGGTTTTGGCTTAGCCAAAGAGTGAACTGAGTTTTGATGGTTTAGGATGACAGGAATTTTGATGTTTGAAAGATTTAAAGGAGAACTCACTCTGGTAGTTTTACTCATAGTTTAAACTAGGGGTTTCCAAATTTGGACAACTCCCAGAATTGCTCAACTAGCCATGAATTCTGGGGAGTGAAGTCCACAAGTTTTAAAGTTGTCAAGTTTGGAGGCCACCTGCTTTAAACTATTCTTTTTTTTTTTCAAACAAGAAGAGCCTCCTGAGATAATCAAGACTATTTTTCATATATTAGGTGGCTTCAAACCTAGGTTCCACATAAATTGTAGACTCTGATGAAATTTAAGGAACCTATAATAAACTGCAATGTAGGAAGATGCTGCATGCAGATGTCACTTTAGTGACAATGGCAAGGCATTAATTTATATTATGTAGGAGAAGGCAGCGGTAAATCACTTCTGTATTTTTACCAGGAATACCCTATTGATTGAAAATATAAAATGATTGATGATATTGTGCTGAATAATGGACCTGTCAGGTTGAATGGCACTCAACATACTACTGAGAGAAAGTGAGAATCCTTCCAATACTAATCAAATTTAAGACATGGTTAGATTAAAGTCTTCGTCTAGTTGCTAATGTTGTCATAAAGGTGAAAAATAACTGTACCTTGAAGGACAGAAATGCACTAGGAACATGAAGATAGGAAAGCTTAACACAGTGAAATATGAAATGAAACAGCTACAAATTGACATCTTAGACAAAATGAGATAGATTGGGATTGGACATTCTCAGTCATAACATCACAGTTTTTGTTACTCAGGAGATGAAAAACAAAAGGAATGGTTCTACTTTTATAGTTATGAAAGATATAGCAAGACTGCTGTAGTGTAGTCAATGACTGAAAAATATTATTTGGACAATCCTTTAAATATGATGATACTCTGAGTTTATGCTTTGCTTAACTACTGATGCAGAAGAAGAAGTTAGTTTTATGATCACGTTCTATTTGAAATCAACGGAACGTGCAACAAATGTAGTCAGACTTATGGCTTAGGAAACTGGAGACTGATTATAGGTAACCCTCAACTTACAACAGTTTATTTAGTGACTGTTCAAAGTTACAACAGCATTGAAAAAAGTAACTTATGACTGTTTTTCACACTTATAAGCTTTGCAGCACTGCTGACATGATAAAAATGCAGATCCTTGGCAACTGGCTGATATTTATGATGCTAGCAGTATCCTTGGGTCATGTGATCAGCTTTTGCAACCTTCTGACAAGCAAAGTCAGTGGGGAAGCCAGATTACTTAACAGGCATGTTATTAACTTAACAAATGCAATGATTCACTTAACAACCATGGCAACAAAAGTTGTAAAATGGGGCAAACTCACTTAACAAATGTTTCACTTAGCAACATAAATGTGGTCGTAACTTGACTACCTGTGATCAATTCCTGCCATTCCAATAATTTCATAGGAGGTTGAGGAACTCAATTACAGCGTCAAAGACATTGCCATTCTGGAACAGATCATGAACATGAAGTTTCAAGTTATGTTAAAGAAGAAGAAAGCCAATTAGTTTCAATTATATGATCTCCATCATTTCAAGCTGAATGGCAGGAATCACACTGAAGCTCTGAACTCCATTGATAGAGAACCAGAGGAACTATGGAATGAACTTAAGTAAGACATTAAAGATCAATATAAAAAGAGAGTGCCAAAGATGAAGAAATAGAAGAAAGCAAACTGTCAGAATGAACCAGGGAAATTGCCAAGAAAAAAGAGAAGTCAAAACTAAGAAAGATTAAAATCTCAGAAAGCAACCTATAAAAGACAAGAATTACATCTGAAAAACATCTGTGAAGACATTGAAGATGGAAATAGACATGGAAAAACAAGGAAAATCTTTAAAAAAAAAACACCTGAATTCAGAAGAAAGTTCCAACTTCAAATTGATATGCTAAAGGATACCAGTGGACATAAGGTAACTGAGAAGTAGCTGATTTAAAGGAGATCGAACAAAGATAGATAACAGATAACAGATAATCAGAGTTGAAAGGGACCTTGTAGGTCATCTAGTCCAACCCCCCGCCCAAGCGGGAGACCCTACACCATTTCTGCCAAATGGCAAATCTTGAAAATCTCAAGTGATTGTGCTCCCACAACTTCTGACGGCAAGCTCTTCCATTGGTTGATTGTTCTCACTGTCAGAAAGTTTCTCCTTATTTCCAGGTTAAATCTTTCCTTGTTCAGTTTCTATCCATTATTCCTTGTCTGGCCTACAGGCGCTTTAGAAAATAGCTTGACCCCTTCCTCCCTGTGGCAGCCCCTCAAATATTGGAAGACTGCTATCATGTATCCCCTAGTCCTTCTCTTGACTAGACTAGCACCAAGCCCAGTTCCTGCAACCGTTCGTTGTATGTTTTAGCCTCCAGTCCCCTGGCTGCTCTTCTCTGTGCTTTTTCAACATCTTTTTATAATGTGGTGACCAAAAGTGGATGCAGTACTAGGTGTGGTCTTACTAAGGCTTTATAGAGTGGTAGTAGTACTTCCCTTGATCTTGATTGTATCCCTCCGTTAATACAATTTAGGATTGCATTAGCTTTTTTGGTGTACTGAAATATTGTACAGTAGGGACTCAACATCCAAGAGAGCTGAGAAGATACTCTGACCTACAAGAATCACTAACACTAGAAGATGTAGTTAGATCAGCACTCTAGTCATTACCAAGTTGGAAGGCTACAGGAACTGTTAGTATAACCACTGAAATATGGCAAACAGCAACAGAAAAAAATAGTAAAATATAATAAAGTTTACTATAATAATAGTAAAAAATAGTCTAATCTCCTTGATTAGTTTCCATCCATGGCTTCGTCCTGCCCTCAGGTGCTTTGGAGAATAGCTTGACTCCCTCTTCTTTGTGGCAGTCCCTGAGATATTGAAACATGTCACCTCTAGTCCTTCTTTTCATTAAACTAAATATACCCAATATAAAGTATTTTATAGCACTTATATTAATGACTCTTTTAGTATAATTTGTGGGGATGTGAAGGCTAATGATGTTTAGTAGATAAATGGCAGATTGGAAAACAGATTAAATGTTTAGAATTCATTTCGTATATTATATATATTATTTTCCAAAATGGCTGAGCTTTACAGCATGCTGCCAATCATAGAATGATTCAACTTGTTATATTTCCAAATATTTTTTTAAAAAAATGAATGATTAGTTTTAGCAATCAGTATTGGAGTAATATATTACTGGAAAATATTTATCAAGGATAGATACTGTGCATCTCACTATCAAAGTGACTCTGAGAGGTTTACAGATACAAATGATAAAATATAGAAAAGACAAACATAGAATTAGAAATGGAGTTAAGAATGCCAACTTTCTCACTGTAAATTTCATGATTTTCTTCCATTGAAATTTCTAATGCTCTATGCCAATTATCTTGTAAATTTTACATCCATTTGATCAATCAATCTTAATTCGTTTAGTCGCTGAGTCATATTTCACACAAAATGTGTAAATATAATAATTCTCAGTTTACAAGAGGGGTGTCAAATTTGTGGCCTACAGGCTGGATGCATGGCCATGCCCACCCCCATTTTAGCGAAGGGGGAAAAAGTCACGATATGTTACCCCTGGTTTACAAAGACAATTGGGACAGGAATTCCCATCACTAAGTGGCATAGCTGGCTGGAGAATTCTGGCAGTTGAAGTCCACAAATCTTAAAGTTGCCAAGTTTGGGGAGCCCTGCTTTAAGAGAATGGATGTTAGTGGTTTTCTCTGTTACCTAATGATACTGTTTGGGAGAGAAAACAATTGTTCTACAGATGCCTCTCCTTAAATGTTCTTAATAGTAAATATGCACATACTTTGTAACCGAGGAAGATTGGGACTTGGCCTTAGTGTATGCCAGTGTAAAGTATCCTGTATATTTTACATAAAAGATTTGGATGGCCCTGACCATGTTAATTTTTCCCCAAGGCACTGAACAGCTGGCTGTTTCCTCAGTAGGTTGGATCAGCTTTGCTTTGTAGGTTGGATCAGCTTTGCTTTTGATGATGTGCTTTCTTTTTCTTTAGTACCAGGGTTAAATGCAATGGGTATTTTTCCATTTTTTATAACATTCTATACTTTCTCGGTGAGGTGTATAGGCATATCAATCAATCAATTTCCATTGTTTTGTAGACACAAGTTAGATTTTTCCCCCCTACTTCTCTTACATGTTTATATGAATCTGAATTTTGAATGAATATGCCCTGATACTAACTTCTTGGTGAAGAGGAGAGACTATGCAGCTGGAAGCATCATTTGTCAACTCTCTCCAAATTTCCCTCTATTTATTTCAGTGATATCCACGCTAGGTTTACTTGAAGAAGGGGAGAAGATGGGAAGAACATCAATGGGACCTGGAAGATGTGCTCCCAAAATAGAGCTACTAGATATCCAAAAAGGCAAAGGAGGACAGAACCAATTGAAAAGAAATTGGGTGGGGGAGTGAAGGACACACTAAGTGTTTAGCTTTTTTGCAGCAACAAAAATTACAAAAAAAGCATTTAGGCCTACATGTATATATATTGCTCTATCAGGAAGACCCTTTCTTTGTGGCAGAAATGTACTAAACTGAGTTAGGAGGCTAAATTCTTTAGCTTATAACTGATTTAAGGTCTTGTCAATTTCAGGCAGCAGCTGCAAGAGGAGGGAGAGTACTAATTAGCTAATTCACAGAGTCACAGAGATGAGCTTGTTAACTTGCAGTTAGCACTAATTAGGAAAGTGCTATTCAGGAAGATGTAGCTTGTTAGATCCTCAAAAAGACAGACAATATTTGGTTTCAAAGCTATGTCTGCTAGATAGAGGATACGAGGACAAAAAAAGAGAGGCCGTCTTCTTTTTGCCTCAACATTTGGTAACCCCACCCAAAGTAATCAGTTGCTCCATTTTTAGCTAATATAATTTGAGAACCTTGACTATGTTGATAGCTCCACTAGGCATCTTTATAACAATCCTCCTAGGTTGGGGTAGTAATTCCATTGAGCTCAAATTGGGAAAGAAAATTTCTTATCTAGCAATAATATTTAGTTCTGGTACTTTATGCTTCATGTTGGAAGTAGCTATTAAAATACGTAGGAAGCATCACTGCATTTGTAATACCCTTTTAACATAAATTGCTTTTCCCAGAGAGCCAAAATGAGCAATAATTCAAACCCCAATGTTTCTAACTAAGTGAGTTAGGGACCTTTGCCAATTGAGAATGCTTACCATCTATATCTACTGCACATTCCTATTTTTTATTTATTTTCTGCTTGAACGAAATTAAGATAATGCAAACATCTTTGCCAAACAGTAGGCTTCTTTAGCTGCTTGTGTTTAGAGGCAAAGAAGTAGTGGTGAGTGCAAAATATATTAAGCGGTGCAGTTTAAAGAGTCCTGTATCTGCTGCTTTATTAAAGAACTGAGAGTGAAACATTTAATATTTACAGTGAACAATTTTACATTATGCATAAGTGAGATAACATTCTTTTTCACAGATAAGCTAAATCACCAGGGCCTCATGTATTGAATCCTTCCTGGCTATGCTACCCAAGCTTATATTACGGCTGTTCTGCTTCTATAAGGGGAAGATCAAATAACTTAAATTAGACTGTGTTTTTCTTTGGTGGGGATATTTGAAAAAAAAAAGGTAATGTGAAATATGAACTTTAATTGGAAGAAGAGAGATACTGTTACATTACAATGGAATGTGTGAATGATTTGAGGAGAAAAGATGCTGCCTAAGAAACAATCAGACAGCAAGAGAGGCAAGAACCTCCAGTTGCATAACATCCTTCTTCTTCTTGTGCCATATTAGTCATCAAGGATTGGCAATCATGATGGCAATCCTATTTTTATCAACAGCTGCACGAAAAAGTGTTGTTGGGTTTTGTCCAAACCAGTCTCTTAGATTTTGAAGCCATGTTCTTCTGCCTGGATCTACTTTGCCTTCAATCTTTCCTTGGCTTAACATCCAGGGAAATAAATTTAGAAAGGACCTGTCCTAATGAATCAAGTCATTAAAAGTGGTGGTGGAAAGTTGCAAGATTCTGTTAATGTAGCCTGACAGTAAAGTGGATCTAGTGGTGTTTCCTGTCTGGCTTACCTGAGAGGGCTGGCAAGTATGCAAAACATTTTCTGGGTAATAAACTAAGCTAGAGTTTGTGTTGTCTGAACCAAGTTTTGCAGTTTAGCAAAATTACTGTGAGTTATTCAAATTTTTTTAGTTTGTTTTACCTCTGTTTTTAGTGGCTTTTGTCTTGTACTTCCATGGATTGGTTAGGAGCTTGGGCAGGACCCGGGTACAACTGAAGAACCAAGAAACTATAAATCATGGTTTTTCAGTGCTGGCTGGGGAATTTGGGGAGTTTACATTTTAAAGTTGCCAAGTTTGCCACTGTTATAAATCAACCACGCATTTCCACCAACTCACCATGATTTCAAAGTTTGAGTATGAACCAGCCATAGGGAATTGTTACATTAGGACACATGGACTCAAAGCTTAGTTTTTGGTAGCACCTGGTGTAAAGAACCTTACATGAATCAAAATAGATAAAGCAATTGAATATTTAATCTTGTTTTAATTTTTTTATAACAATGGTTTCAGTTGATCACAAAACTGATCAAGTGTGTTGAAGACCTCTGAATTCCCCACAGAGCTAAAATCTGGAATTTGGGATTGCTATAGGTAACTTCAGTTTGCTTCTTGGTATACTATATTTTAGAATCATAATTATAGTGCAGATCTTTGGGCTGATACAGAAACATAATTGTGGCATCTTTATTTTAACAGAAAATGGCAGTGCCTCCTCCATATACTGATTTAGGAAAATCTGCTCGAGATATCTTCACCAAGGGATATGGTAAATATTGCCAGTAACTTTCTATCATTTTCATCCAAATGAAATTTCTAGCAGTAGAGGATGTAAAAGGGCTTTATAACTGGTATCAAAATGCCTTCTGCAATTTGCCCTGTAATCGTTTTTGAGAAGCAAGATGTTGCACATGGAGATACTCTACAATTATTAGTTTTGTATATAATTTACTAGAATGTTCTTATTTTTTTGGAATGAAATCTATATACATTTCTTTATTTACAAATGGCTGATCTCAAGAGGCACGGTGGCACAGTAGTTAGAATGCAGTACTGCAGGCTACTTCTGGTGCCTGCCGGCTTGCCTGTAGTTTAGCAGTTCAAATCTCACTAGACTCAAAGTTGACACAGCCTTCCATCCTTACGAGGTCGGTAAAATGAGGAACCAGATTGTTGGGGGCAATATGCTGACTCTGTAAACTGTGTAGAGAGACCTGTAAAGCATTGTGAAGTGGTATATAAATCTAAATGCTATTGCTATCTCTTAGGAAAAAAAGTTAAGTCATTGTAAGGTGTTGATCATTATGCTTCTTTTAGAATGGGAACATTGCTTAATCTGTCAATAGTCATTATTTGCAAGTACATTACAACATTTTAATATTTTCTACTTGTAATTGGCACACAATATGGGGAAATCACATTTACTATATCATATGGCATTCTTGTGGTCAATGTTAGGCTCAGAGAATAATTTATGTTGCACTGTTATTGTGAAACTAATTAATCTGCTGAGCCATGGCTAGTTTTATAAACTATATATCTTGGTGTATTAATTAAAACCAAGTGAATCACAATATGGCTTAGTCCAATGTATTAATTCACACTGCTGTTATATTATGTATTTTAAATTTAGTTTTAATGTTATTTTGTTAAAGTTTAGGATATAATATTGTATGTAGTGAATTAACTTCTCTATGGCTTCTTTAGCTATAGGGAAGCTATATAACAATAAGATTTATGGATAAATAATAAATGAATGTAATTCGAATATTCTTTTGTATATACTCTATTGCGTTCAATCTGTTTTCAATCTGAACTAGTATTGTTAGTTAGCAAATCAATGTATTATATTTCTCATTTTTTTACCCAGGTTTAATGGCTTGTTTAACAGCTTATGTAATCATTCATGTGCTTCTTATTTGAGATCTAGCAAAATTTGACTTTTGAGTTTATTCTAGAAAGTGCCAGTACCTAGTTGTCTTTATATAATACTGGAATAAAACTATATAGGGCTGGGCTTGGTTAGTACTTAGATGGGAGAAAACAAAAAATCCCAGGGATGTGGCTTAGAAAAGCATCCCTGAAGGCTATGGCAACTTTGTTGTCAAGGCAACAACATGGACTTGTCTGTGTAATTGCCATGAACTGAGCTCATGATATTTTCCTTAGCAATGCATTCCTTACTCTTATCAATGTATAAATATAGGCTAGGCTATTTGAACTCAATTACATTATTGATCCAGAATCCAGTTGTTATTGATGGATGTCCAGTAACTTAACCTAGTTATGTATTTATTATGCAATTGGAATATGTAATGCATCTACTTTAAAAGCATTGCTTTCATTCTCCAAAAAAATAAATAGAAAATTACAAATCTTAGCTGTTGAAGGAAAAGCTTGTGGAACAAACTTAAGGACATGGTCCCTTGAAGTAATTTAATAATTTCTGTAATATGATAGAAGGTTTCCAGCCTTCTTTTCTCTTTCCTCTTCTGATTTTCTTAGTTCAAGCAATGCTTATTCCCTTTATAAAGAATGGCTACTATCATTTTTAGAACTTCAAGTCATACAGCACTAAAACCTAGTTTTTCATTGAAGAGTCTTTGGAACCGTAGTATTGAAAAATCCAATTCACTTAACGATGAAGAAAAAACTGAAGAAAAGACCTATGTCTTTTCTGTTATGCCACAAGTTTGGAACTTTTCTGTTCCATTTTAGACTGAGCACACACACATATGCCAGCTTGATTTACAAATGGTAACTGATGAATTACAAGGAGTTAAATGCAAAGGTAGACAGTGCATGTGTCTAGCAAGTACACAAATTATATATAGCAGAACAGGATGTTGTTTCAGAACCAGGCCAGTTACTTTAGTCTAAAACTGAATCCTGATGTAGAGCCACAAGTTTAGTCCAAGACAGTCCAAGGGTCCAAATGCCAAATAGTTAAGTCAACTGATCTAGGTCAAAGAACCGATCATTCAATTTTTCCCAGCCAAGAGGCTAGTCCCTGGTGGTTTCTCTGAAATAGATGCAGGCATGACTCAATTATGGGTATTCGAGCCTTTGTTTCTAAAATAACTAAGCACAACAGTTCTGCATGTTCCTGAAAAGTTACCGAGGGCATCCTTAGACTTGGTACTCTGCCAGCCTCAGGACTGCTTGTTTCCCGAGTCTCCTGCCCACCCATCGGATCAGCCTTTAGCACCCTGAGACCTGAACAGAGCCTCAGGGACTGTTCTGCAATTTGTTTTTCACAGGCTATAGTTTGAATGACTTTGCCTAAGCTGTCCTATGGTAGTTTACAACCATTTTTTTGTGACCATTTTAAATTACAACAGCACTGAAAAAAATGGCTTATAAGCATTTTTCACACTTAAGATCATTGCAATATCCCCATGATCACAGGAACAAAATTTGGATGCTTGGCAACTGACACATATTGATAACCTTTGCAGTGTTGTGGGGTCATGTGATCTCCTTCTGCAACCTTCTCTGACAAGCAAAGTCAATGGGGAAGCCAGATTCACTTAACACACATGTTACTAACTTAACAACTGATTCATTGAATGTGGCAAGAAAGGTTGTAAAATGGGACAAAATTCACAGGTCTGTCTTAGCAAGATACAGGAAGAAATTTTGGGTTCAGTTGTGGTCGTAAGTCGAGGACTATCTATGCTTTAGTTTACTTTTCAGCACTGCAAAAAGTGTGTGTTTGGGGGGAGGTGCTGAAACTCCCAAACCATGGTTTAACGTTTCTTCTTCTTTTGAAACAGCTTTATGTGAAAAAAAATATATATTGAATAATAATGGGAAAATAAGTTCCAAAGAGCAGATGCAGTGCCAGCAAAATTCCATAAATAAGGTTGGCTAGATTGCAAAGCATCATTTGGAAATACCCCAAATATTTTCAGTAGTCTTATAGTAGGGTAATATTCAGTGTGACTAAAAGAAGCCTGGTTTTTCTTAAATGCTCTTCTTCCTGCATAGGAAGCTCAACTTTTATAATGAGCTATACAGTGTATTTTGTCTTGACCTGCGTGTTACTAATACTAGCCTACTTTTATTTGTTTAGGATTTGGTTTAATAAAATTGGATTTGAAAACAAAATCTGAAAATGGACTGGTGAGTAGGAAAAACTGAGCATGAATTTTGTTATTTAAATATAAGCTTGAATTTTATCTCTTGACCATTTTGGATGTTAACTTGCATTTCACCTTGTTATAACATTTTTGGTTTTTTGTTTTGTAAATATCCAATTTCCATAGAAACATGAATCAGGGTAATTCAAGATTATGCCCTTCATGTCATTATTGTACATGTTACAGTACATGGGTTTGATAGGTGAGGGGTATTGGTCATTACTTAACTTCAAATGACAAATGCTTATCGTTTCTAGTGGTGTCAGAATTAGCACAACTGACATATAAAAATCAAAATGAGATTTTTTTTCATATAGAATATAACATTTTCATAGTACAGGATATGGATATCTGATCTAAGGTATCATTGTGAATAAAAATATTCTGTTTTGACCTCAGGAATTTACAAGTTCGGGTTCTGCAAATACAGAAACAAGCAAAGTTACTGGAAGTTTGGAAACTAAGTACAGATGGAAAGAATATGGCTTGACGTTTATAGAGAAGTGGAACACGGACAATACATTAGGAACAGAAATAACTTTAGAAGACCAGGTGAGTGACCATTCATTTACAAAATTACCTTAATTGATCAAATATTTAATCAAACAGCTTTCAAACTATATATTCAACTACTGGATTTCTTTTCAGCTGACACATGGACTGAAATTGACTTTTGACTCCTCATTCTCGCCTAATACTGGGTAAGTACATTTCAACAATAGAATAATATCATTTAATATTGATCACCTAGTTTGTGAAAATCTGGATTACCATATCTGTGTGTGTGTTTGCCTTCAAGTCAATGGGGACTCCAGGCAACTGCCTGAACAAATCCCTGAATTTTTCTTGGGAATATTTCAGAAGTGGTTTGCAATTGCTTCCTTAGGGCTGAGAGATTGTGACATACCAAGGGTCATCCACCTGGCTTTGTGCCTAAGGCAGAACTAGAATTCACAAACTCCCAGTTTCTGGCCTGTGTCTTAACCATAACTGCAAACTGGTCCATATGTTTACCTGTTGTTCTTTTATTAAATATTGTAAACATTGTTTAGAAGTGAGCCAGGCCCATTGCTAGTAATACAAAATGTTATGAGCTGTACAAAGTCTTATTCCAGAATTCTTCAGCAGGAAGTTTTGCAAAATGACCAGTTTTGACCAGGAAACCTGATACAGTTTGGAAGTTAGAAAATATTAGAAAAGCATTTCTGCAAGCTTGACACATTCCCAAAATTCTTAATATTTTGCATTTGAGGTGGGATGTTTCATGAAGTTTAGGGCTCAAAGCTTGAATGAAATGTTTTGCATACCCACAGTAGCTATATATAGCTATAATAAGCAGATTAGAATCATATAGGATGAACACATGGGAATGGGTGGTATATAAATAAATGTCTTTTATTTATAAAGTATTTCAGACAAGAACTGACTCCTTCCATCTTCTAACACATTACATATATTAATTCAATCTCTGTTTAAAAATATTTAATATTTGAGCTTATTGCCCTAATTATTGCTAATTTCTGTTTATAATAAATAGATGTGTCAGAAGTTGGCAGTGCAAGATTTCATTAGTGCTATTGAACTGTTAGCCTTCTCCTTTCTGTACTATCAGCCATACTATTTTGGAGGCTTATTTTCTTCAGGCTGGATTTTTAAAGCAAATCCTTAGAGAGTGTACAATGTATGGGGAAATAGTTATATTTTCTGATTGTTTCTGCCTTTTAAAAGAAAGCTTATGCTTTTCATAAAGCTTGTTAGCCAAACAAGCTTCTGTCAGACTGCTGATTGTTTTTTTTTTTGTTGTTGGAAATTTCTGTCACATCTTTTTTTGGGCTGTGTGTGTGTTTGGACGTCTATTAAGAGTTTGGAAGTGGGAAGAATGGATTAGAAAGGGCACAGAGAAGTGACCAAATAGCTAGTAGCAGAAATGGGAGGGAGGAGAAGAGTGGCAAGTAGCTGTCCTTAACCTTTCCTCTCTCTACCAGTACAATATTATTCTGCTTTTAGAGAAGGAAGAGTCTCTCAGTGATACACCATTGCATGCAAAGGGTATACCATCCCCGCTTCTGCCCAATACTCTGAAGGAATATCCAGAAGTCACAGAACCTCATGGACAGGAGCCTGTTGTTTTGGATCATCAAATCAAATCAAATCAACCTTTATTGTCAGATTACAACATGTGTACAATGAGATTGACGGAGTCTCCCTTCATGCACCCTCCTAACACAATTCACAGTGAAGACAAAAAAGAAAAATCTCTAACTCAGTGAATCCTACTAACAGACACACTATATTATTGCACCATGTGACCTCCCTCTATACAGTTCTGATGGCATCCTCTCTCAACCTGCTGTTTTTTCCTCATTCTTCTGCCTTACCAATTCATCTGCTCTGCTCAATTGTCAGGTTCATCTATTACTTGCTAGCCCCCTTGGTTTCTTTCTTAATTTCTATCCATGATTACACAATGCTTTGTTCTATGCTAAACTGTTTAAAGATCTACTTTTTTCAGACCCTTCCCAAACCATCCCAGACTCAGCTTAACCATTACTCTGCCTTCTTACTCTTTGTGGTCCATTAGTATAGCTGTTTCATCTAAATTAGAGTAATAAGTCAATTGGGTTACACAATAATATTTTATTGTAGTAGTTGCATATACTGTATATTCAACCACTGCAATAAAATATTATTGTGTAACCCAAGGGCACTGACTGAAACCTTGGTAAGAGTTAAATAAAGATGTTGTAGCTTGACCATTCATATCTTGTCTTACTAAGCCAAAATATGCAAAACGTGAAAGCCAAGAATGGCTTATAAAAAAATACTCTGATATTATGGAAAGCAAACTCTGTCAATCAAGTGAACTTTGTAGTAGATTGATGCCAGCTGGTAAGTAGACTATTATACATTTTTAATTGGTTTATTTCATATGTTCTTTGCTGTGTTCTCGAGATCAGAGTCAAAATGTGTATCTCATCCTCCTTTGCCACTAATAAGAGATACCCTGAACATTTTAAAAAATAGCAATATAAAACTTTGTTTTCCCATTTAGAAAGAAGAATGCTAAAATCAAGTCTGGATACAAGCGGGAACATATCAATGTGGGCTGTGATATGGATTTTGATATTGCGGGTCCTTCAATACGTGGTGCCTTTGTCTGTGGCTATGAAGGCTGGCTGGCTGGCTACCAAATGACTTTTGAGACAGCTAAAAGCAGAATAACTCAGAGTAACTTTGCTGTTGGCTATAAGACTGATGAGTTCCAGCTTCACACTAATGTGTAAGTACTGATAATATTGTTCTGGATGAAAATTTATAACCAAAAGAAAAACCTTGGTGAAAACAAACTATTTTCAGTATTTCCGTTTTAAAAAAAAATCTGAGAGAAAGAGAAACATATTTTGGGTACCCTAAATACAAGGTTTGAAAGATGAAAGGATGAATTTTGCATGTGTGTGTGTACCTGTATAATTTTCCTTATGAGGAGTCCATTTTGGAGACAGGGATGGGGAATCTTTCCCCCCAACCAATATTGCTGAGTTATAACTTCCATAGTCCCACACTATTGCCTTGGTAGAACTAATGGTATTTGAACTTCAGGTAACAATAGAGGGTCACATTTTGCCCACCCTGCTTTATGATCTTACTTTGCCTTTTTGAACTAGTACTAGTTCTTTCTTAGTACATCGTAATGATATATACAATAATATCTGTATATGATAGACAAGGAATAAACAATATGTGGTCCTTTGCCACTGGATATATGCCTCCTGGATTTTATAGAAAATGAAATCTAAAAGATTTGGGGGATGTACTTTAGGCTTCTGTCTCAGGCAATAAAGGAACAGTTTTGAAACATTTTGTGGTTGAAGGTAACCTGAACATCGTTTTGAGTCTCCGTAAGAAATTGAATTAAGAAACTGTTTTTGATTCAATGTTAACATTCTTATCAAAGCGAGTACCATGTTGTGAAAATCATTATCCAAAGATAGGGTCTTGCTGACATAATTAGTAGTCTGAGAATTGATTTCTATTGTCAGGTAAAGCACAGATAATTTTTTGCTGTCTCACAGCCTTCTATCAGAGTGAAGCTGTACTATATGAATAAAGTCGTACTACAGCACAGATGGAAGGAGAAGATCTAAAAATAAAGCTCATTGGTAATGAGTGTTGTATTGTTGTTCTAATCTTTCACTTTAGCAGCAAGAATCTGACTACCATAAAATAATGTATAAGAGTAACCATTAAAAAGTACCTGACCACTGCAGCTGATACGTGAGATAGGTGCTTCATGAAGGGTTAACAATACATACATTTTGTTTTCATCTGTATTAAGATTTTTTTTTAATCCCTAAAATCATCTGGAATTCATAGGCATGGAACTGTAAGCTGATCAGCTGTTTTATTTTTAAAAATAATAGCTCAAATGATTTTCTCCTTTAAGAAGCTTTCAGGTATTATGTAAGGATTTTCAATAGTTTTACTGAATTTTGATGATTTTACAAATTGTTTGTTGCCTTATTGTCCAACTATTGTTAAAGTAAGCAGAGTCAGACCATTTAGTATTTTATTAAGAAATCCTATGGCTTTAATGTTCATATGGGAAGTCAACAGAATGTCTGGAAAAAAGGCAAGTAGTTGCCAAGAAAACATGGACATAATCCTATGGAAATCACCAGGAATCAAGCTAACTGATGATTGAGAAATTATTAAGCTAAAAGTACAGTTTTTCTGTTTATGGTTTTACCTAAACATGTATTGCATTCTGAAAGTAGAATATACTTTTTAGAATAAATTTGAAAACCAAATAATTAAACAAAAGGGGAATAGAATTAAGTTTAGGTCATGATTCATTTGAATTGTTCCGTAAGGACACTGCCAGCAATTTCTGGAAAGGTACAAAAATAAATAATCTTAGGAGATCATCCTGTCTTATCAGATTTTTACTTTCTTATCCATATCTTGCAGAATCCTAAAATTTCGGTAATCAATTAAATGAATTTCATTTGATGTTTGACGCTTGGTATGGAATCTGCAGGCAATTATGTGCCATATGTGGTAATTGTAAAAAATTTGGTGCCTGCATAAGCAAAACGGTGGAAAAAGAATTGATAGAAAAGCAGGATGAATGATATCCAAGGAGATTTAGTTTTACATCGTATTTCTGTACTGAGATCACTTTTATTTCTGGAGTTAGCGCCCTAAATGTACTTAAAAAATATGAAAGCCATTGAAGAACCATGAATATATTCCATTCTAATAGAAAGTCAATAGATTCCAAAATACACAAGCAAAGGAATTAATTCAAATAATACTTGCTTTACAACTACTTGCTTTACAAGTAGTTCTCGACTTAGTACCACAATTGAGCACAAAATTTCTGTTGCTAAGCAAGACAGTTAATTGATTTTTGTCCCATTTTACAATGGTTCTTGCCACAGCTGTACCACTGTAGTTCTTAAGTGAATTTGGCCTTCCCCACTGACTTTGCTTGTCAAAAGGTCGCAAGAGGTGATCACATGACCCTGAGAGACGACAATGGTCATAAATACATGCCAGTTGCCAAGCCTCTGAATTTTGATCATGAGACCATGGGAATGTTGCAACAGTCATGTGTGAAAAACGATCATAAATCACATTTTTCAATGCCGTTGTAACTTCAAATGGTCTCTAAACATGTGGTTGTAAGTCGAGGACTACCTGTACTCATATTGAAGCTCTCATCTGTTTTTTACTCACATGTTTGCATTACCTATACACATGCAGAAAAAAGTGTTTTAAAATATATTT
Source organism: Pseudonaja textilis (assembly GCF_049901715.1). Classification (NCBI taxonomy): domain Eukaryota; kingdom Metazoa; phylum Chordata; class Lepidosauria; order Squamata; family Elapidae; genus Pseudonaja; species Pseudonaja textilis. Next base: position 78,974,463 of record NC_141991.1, read on the forward strand.
CAAAACTAATCTATGTTTTCATGAATAAGATTCTCACGACATGTAACATTTGAATGTATTATAGAAATGATGGTACGGAATTTGGAGGCTCCATTTATCAGAAGGTGAATGATAAATTAGAAACTGCTGTCAATCTTGCTTGGACAGCAGGAAACAGCAACACCCGCTTTGGAATAGCAGCCAAATATCAGATTGATTCAGATGCATCTTTTTCTGTAAGTAAAATTTGATTCCATGACAATGGACTAGAGCAGGGGTCTGCAACCATAAACACTCAAAGAGCCATTTGGACCCGTTTCCTACCGGGAGGCAATAATTTAACAATTGGTGTGACTGGGTAGGCATGGCCAACTCGACATCACTCACTTCCACCCAGTCACCTCCTGCTCTGGAATATGGAGTGATTCTCCATCCCCCACCATCACCCCTACCTTCTCAGGCCAGGCAAGGAGTGATAGGGAGGGGAGGGGCCAGCCAGTGATGGGATCAGCCAACAGGGAGCCACAGCAGAGGGCAGAAAGAGCCACATATGGCTTCAGAGCCGCAGGTTACAAACCCCTGGACTAAAGAGCCTTCGATTTCAAAGGAAATTATTGTTTGATCAGATGATTTTACTAAAATATTTAGTCAATATTCCTTTTTCTTGTTTCACAGAATTGTTTCTTTATCAAATGAGGTACAAGCAAATAAAGAAGCATTGGGAGAAAAGAGAAACTTGTACCATATGCTTTGTCATAAATACAGGTTCTTAAAATGCTGCTTTCCACTCAGTGGCATGGTCTTAAAATCGTTTTACTTTCTTCTAGTTCCTTTAGATAAGTTTGGTGTATGCAACTTATCTCTCACTGAATTTTCCATATCAGTATTTTAACATTGCCTGATTGTGTATTGTGAATAACTGGCACTTCTGGATTATCACATGCACCCTGATAATAATTGGGTGGAAGTGTGTATGGAACTACCATATTTTTGTTCTGAGTTAACAATAAGCCACATGCAAATTTTTATTAGTCTTTTTCTAAATCCCAAGATTACAATAGATAGGAAAGTATTAACTTAAAGAAAATTAAGTCAGATTTAGTGAATAGAAAAAGAAACCTTTCTTCTAGTAAATAAAGTAACTTAATTTGTGTCATTTGAAAGACAAGGGAATATTCCACTTAGATAATTTTTTTGGTTTAGTATTCAAATCAATTCATTAAAAACTTTATCACAAATATTGTCACCAATTTTTTGAGGGTGGATGCTGGAGAGATAAGAGTCAATAGCTTACAGCAGATGGAACCTTTCTGCAAATATGTAGTATATGTCTCCATTATTGGCTGAGAAGAGTGCCTGAAGGTCTTGCTGTGAAAAAGGAGGGAGGAAAAAGCCTGATTTAGACCCTGAACTTTCCTTCCTCCCTTCCTCCCTCTTTGGCCTTTTTAACAAGTTAAAAGGTACAAATATTATAAAGGGCTGTAGGGAGCTATGTACATCTGCTCTGAAAGAAAGGCTGTGTTTAAAGTTTACATGTGTGCTCTCATACACATAGATACAATTTTCACTACTAAATTGTTCAAACTCTGCTTTAAATCTATACTTATGTGCTCTTTTGAATTAAATGACTTTGAATGCAAAGAAAAAAATCAGTTTTGTAGTGGTAATAAATATGATAAGCATAACTCCCAGCGCACTGTTATTCATTTCTATGAAGTTGAATAACTTAACTACAAATTTCATCCCACTCTTATTAAAACAAAAAGTGTTATAGAGGTTTCTGTTTCCCACCGCATCCTAAAATAGAGGCAATATACAATGAAATTTTAGACAGATGTAGGTATCAAATCATAACTGAACTATTTTCAGAGTGACTAAATTGAACGACTTCAATCTAAAATATGACCTCTGCGCATCTCTAGTTGTTATAAGGTTTACACATGAACTTAGGTGCACTTTCACTGAACATTTAGTAAAACTTTGAAAAGTTATTTGACATACTCACTTTCTTGTATCTGACCTTTATGAACTATGCAGCAAACACTTTGAAATAATACTGTTACATGATTGACTTTGTTTTGCAGGCTAAAGTGAATAATTCCAGTCTGATTGGTTTAGGATATACTCAGATTCTGAAGCCAGGTATGTAGAGATGAAATGTGTTTGATATAACTGACATTTAAAAAAAAATTAAATCTTTTTTGCCAATAATTAAATTGTTGTGTGCCATTTATATAAAACCTGTAATGAAAACGAATTAGTTATTTCAGGCTCTGAATTTTCATTTAATTAAAGAAATATTATCTGTTACTACCTTTGCCAAAGGGTGAAAGTCAGCAAACTAAATCTAAATAGATAGGAATTATAGATATTCAGATCAATCCTTAATTTTATAAGTATTGCAGCAATTGAGTTGGATTCATTGCATATCAGGAAAGGTAAATGTGTCTCCGTAAGTTCCTCTTTATAGAACTTCCAACATTTTTCCTAACCAGGTTCTTTAAAATCCTTGCAACGCTTACAAATCAATGCTAATAACTTTTCTCTTATTTCCTGCCTAGGTATCAAATTGACATTGTCTGCTTTACTGGATGGGAAGAATATTAATGCAGGTGGCCACAAGCTGGGTCTAGGACTGGAATTTGAAGCATAAAAGAAGGGATTTTACCATTGCTAATTCTGAAACACTATACAGCATAGCTACCTTCTGGATTTAGTGTATTTTTCAATGTTTTATGTCTGGGATGCAATTATTGCTGTGTGTCAGTCATATTAAATCTGGTTAAAGGCTAAACCTCAAAGCATGTATTTTCAGGGAAAGATGGAATTACTTTCTCTAGTTCTGGGCATTTGGGGCATCGTTAGTTGGAGCTACATGCTTATCAACTCTTGTATGAAGGAATTACCTTTCATAAAATGGATGATGATTATAGTGGAAGACATCTGAAATTCATGCTATGAAAATGCTGATTCATTACAGGGTGCAGAAAACACAATTTTCTGCTAAGTCATCAGGCTTTCATTCTTGAATGGAGTGTTCACATTTATTCAAGAGGCTGTCAAGGCAGGTGCATCACACCCATTTAAGTCTCACTTTTCCCTCCTACAGCTCTCTTACACCCAACAGCTTTAGAGTGCTTTAGAATGTTCACGTTGTACTATTTTGGTGTGTAGGAAGTTCAATGTAAATCAGCCAATCTGATTTAAAATTTCCCATCCTTTCTCTTGCACTGATTATTAAGAAGCTTGTACAACGGAGCAATGAACCGAAACAACCTGTTGTTATTGTAATCCCTTAGTGGCACTGCATTAAACAAAATGGACTTTTGTTTTATCATTTTTTTAAAGCAGTTTAATGGATGCATCTTCAGTCTTCCATTTGTGTGTGTGTGTGGAATTAGACCCTAATGTACTGGACACCACTTAAAATTAAAGATAAACAAAGTACATCTTCCTTCCAACATAAATAAAACATCTTCATCTCTAACTGTGTCTGTCTTATTAAATAGTTTTAACATTCCTATCTGGGAGTATATGAAACACTCTAGTTTTCTGTTAATAACTAGTGAAGTAGCTACCATTATGACTTCTGTGAAACAGTTCTGCTCATTATGATAGAAAAAAGAGTTCTGCTTACTTTGATAAAACATCTTTTCAAAAACCATTGCCTTTCCATGTGCATTTCAACATCCTTATTTGGCAATGAAATTGTACAAAAAAGCAATATGTAAAGATATAAGATTATACATACATACATCAGTGTGAGGATATAGTATGAAGTGCAAACTGAGTTTTTTGGGTGATTTTGGTCAGATCATTACACAATCCACAAGAATTGTCTTGGTGAATATGAAGGAACATCATATTCTTGACCTTGCCTTGATCTCTAAATTAATATATTTTAGAGATTTTTCTACAAAATTTAGACTGCTATAAATCTTTCTAATCCTTCCAAACAGTGAGCCCCTAGTTCCAATATGTGAGGTATGGCACTAAGTATTTTTCTCAAAAAGGAAAAATGAGTTGAGCAAAATGGGCTTACCTGGCCCTTTGTAACATTCTGTGAATAATGCAAGGTAGAGAATTATGGAGTAAAGGATTTGAATGTTGGAATTTTTAAAAAAAAGCATAATAAAAGAAAGTTTTGAGGCCAGTTAAGCAGTCATTGTCAAGTCAAAGATATCATTTGGGTTTGTCAATATGATAATTAAGAAATGTGCTTATAGAGACAATTACTTCAGTTATTCTGAACATAGGATAACATCCACGAATCAATTAAATGCTAAGTTATAGCTATACCTTTGGATATTTCCTGCAATAATGTAACTTGTGCATATATGCAAAAGGAAAAGCTGTATCAGTGCATGTTAAAAGTACTATCCACCTTGCTAGTAGAAGATGGATTTTCTTTTTGAGCACTATAGATATTAGATTGTGCTACAGAATAAATGTGAATTCTAGTCCTGCCTTAGCCAGGCTGACTTTGGAGTAGTCACTCTCACAGGGTGACTGTTGTGGGAAAAATATGAGACAGGATTACATTAATCCTCGCTTAACAACTATTATGGCAGATTTAAAGAAAACTAGTTAAGCCACAGTAAACAAACCCCCCAAAACAAAAAAATACTAAGACCCCTTGACAAGGCAAGCCAATTGCATATAAAACTGAGCAAACCCCATTCCCTACTAGCACTGGTGATACTTAGTTTGGTAATGAAGCATCTGCAAGAATACAAGCTCAGAGAAGCCCACGTTTTATTTTCCAATGCAAATTACATAAGAGTTCGTACAGTATTTTACCATCTAAAACCCGCCAAAAATGCCTGGCCCCTTAGGATTTTTACCAGACTCTGAGAGATGGAAACGTGAAGAGTGACATACACCGGGCTTCCTTTTCCAATAGGTTTGTGTTTTTTTTTTGTCTTTGTTTTTGCTTTTGCACAGGAAACCCGGAAGTGCCGTATTCAGACGAGGCGCCGCTTTACAAACGATATCGCACGTATACCTTTCATAGGAAGTTAAGGTTGGGCGATAGGGGAGGAGACACTCGTTTCGTCAGAGACTTCCCCTCCTTGCCGAACGCAGTTGCCTAGCAGCGCGGGTGGGCGGGACTGGACGAGGCCACCTCCCCCGGCGACAGGCATGGCGGACCCCGAGCAGAGAGTGAAGTGTACCGAGATGGGGGAGACGCTGTCGCTGTCGTCTTTGGCGAGAACGTCGCTCTTTCTTTTGCTCCTGGCCTTGCCGCTTCGGGGCCAGGTTCTAGACGGTGAGGCGGGAAAGGTGGCTAAACGAGCGCCGACGGAGGAAGCGGCGAGTCCGGAGTCGGTTGGGAAGATTAGCTGGAGGAAAGTCACGCAGCCGCCGCCCCATCTGCCTCCCCCGCCGCCTTCTATAAGCCTTGGGTGACCTGTTTCTTTCTGCCCTGTTGAACCTATTGTCCACAGCCCGGCGGAGTGCCCGTTCTGGTTGGGGACGATGGGGCTTGTGCCTCAATACGTCTCTTTTGTTCCTCCTCACCGGGTGAATCTCGGCACTGCCGAGAACGGGAGCTCCTCGGGCATAGGAGGAGGGTTCTGGGGAGGAAAGTGGCGCTTTCTTGCTTTTTGTTGGTTCGGACGGGTCTGTCTGGGTTGCCCGTATACCTGGATCCCGCCGAATTAACAAGTTTTGTATAAATATAACAGAACTGTGTACAACGGCTTTGAAAGAAGGGCAGTTTTTAACATTTCCGTTTTTCTCAAACACACTACGTAGCTATACACTTTGTGTACGTACCTACGTATGTATGTGGAGAATGAGACAAATTCTGCTGCTTCCTCTTGGTTCAACTGCTGTATGTCCCTAGTTGTGCAATCGAGGGAATTGCATGACTTTACCGACCTTCTAACCGACCTTTTGAGATTGTGTGTGTGTGTGTTTATACATACATACATACACCTAAGTTGTAATACTGTTTAGTTTTGAGGCAAGTTAAATGGTTCGGTTTCTGGAAATGAAAAGACCGTGCAAATTCCATGTATTTTATGTATTATTAATTCTTGCTACTTAAGCATAGAGTAAAGGGGACTTCATAGAAAAATTACACAATTTATGAACAGTTTTTGGGTTGATATTACGTATATCTGGCTATTGGGAGCTTGGTTATAGTGAACCCATTTCAAAAAGAAAGGGTAGCTTGGCAATGCTGTTTGATAACTTCATTCAATTCTTCACTCCCTTTCAAGAAGAATAGGGTAACATACAGAAACATAATATTATTAAATATAATTGTAGATAAGAACAGATTCCAGTACAATTTAAGTGCCCATTAAGAAAGAAAATTTTTTTTAAACTACAAATCTGAAAATAGAACAGCTAATTTATAAAAGCAGCTATATGATTCTTACAAATAATTCAAGGCAGTGAGTGTACCTAATACTGTACTTCCTCTTCCTATTTTTCCCAAAACATCAACTTTGATATGAGTTGGTCTGAGAGTGAATGACTGGCTCAAAGTCATGCAGCTGGTTTTCAAGCCTGAGACAGGACTAGAACTCTCAGTCTCCTGGCTTCTAGCCTGATGCTTTAACCACTAGACAAGTTAATATTAACTTATTAAAAATTATTAAATTAAATTCCAGTTTGCATTCTATCATTGATGTAAAAACCATATTCAAACATCTGTTCAAGACTTTCACACTCTCTGATGTTAGTACATTAAAAATATTTGTATATATTTGAGATGCTACATGGGGCATGGAACAGATGAAACTTGCAGAACAAAGATCAGAACACAAAAATAAGAATCTCTCGGCTCTACATAAAATTGGATGGATAATATAATCCTGTCCATAAAATCAATCCAGTCTAATGGATGCATATTAACAATTGGTAGAGATCCAGGAAAATTAAGAGAGGCATTGTTTCTCTTTTTCATTCCACAATTTGTGTCATGAAGGCATACAGTGATTAAGGCAACCACACCTATTCCTAGTTGAGGAAGTTCCCATTTAAAATGATAAGACTCTGAATTGCTGGTGTGTGTGTATGTGTGTGTGTGTGTGTGTCTGTCTGTCTGTCTGTCTGTCTGTCTGCCTTGCCTTTGTCCTTTTCCTGAATATCAAAGACTCCAAGCTTAGCAGTCTCTTTGCTCTCTGGGAGAGAAAAATTGAATTAATTTTCTGACAAAATTGCTGCGTTTGATTGTGTAATTAGTGCTTAGTTACTTATAACAATAAAATACACAAGGCAGATCAGACCTGTTCATTAATCCTCTTGTAGTGTGCATTTGTATTTTAACAAAATTTAACAAAAACATCCCCCTGAAATTATTTAATTTATATTGATGTAGCCCAACATTGTGTGAGAGAACACTCATTTTTAATATACTGTATCATGCATGTTTTGGTTAGTAACCTATAGGCGCAGTTTTTCTATTGTTTCCATAGGTGCCATTTAAATGCCTTCTTTTCTGATTCTAATACTTATCTCAGTTCGTAACTGGAATCTTCTAGTATGTAGAGAAATAAAATGCTAGGGGTTCACCAAGAGTCACAACCTGAACATTTCATGGTAAATGGGAAGCAAGTTCATTGGCTTTCGAGCTTATTTCTTAATTTCCTTTTCACAAAGCTTTTCTTTTTAGATGACTACGTGGAATGAAGAAAAGATGGTCTTTTGCTTCCTATTTACCATAAAATGTATGCAAATAAATTTGTTCATTTTAATTCAGTACGAATCAACTAGCTTCTCTTTGAACTGAAGAAAATCATGATGCCAGAAACTGATCCCACTGATTTCTGTGGTTCTATTTTAAATGTAGCTCTGGATCTAATTCATTACTGACTGACACATAAATCATAATAGGTGGGGTCATATACCAAGCTAAGCAAAAAACAAACCACCAGTGAATTATGTGTGGATCAGGGTATAATCAATTTAACTAGAAGCAATGTTAATAGTAATATAGATATAACCTATATCATATGAGTCATAGTGTTGATATGGAAAAATGTCTTGTGCAGCTGTATCTTGTTTTCACAAGTTTCTATGTTGCTTGATTATATATGTATGATTATTGCTGCTTAAAATAGGCACAACTCTTGCTAAAGGCTTCAATACTGTAACTATTTTAAGCACATTTCCATTGTAGCCTATCAATGTTTTTATTTTGATATGCTAGTACTAGTTTTTACTCTTCCATGTTTTATTTGCTATAAATTTTGGATACATGTTCGTTAGCTGAGATACAGTTAATCCTCAAACCATATCAATTTTTGCATCCTTGTACGTTGTAAAATTATTTGTTAAAGATTTCAAATTATTCTTATCTTTCCCTCTTCAAGATGCTCTACCTAATGCAGAAATAACTCAGAACTTTAAGTCAATTCATAAAGATGAAAAAGAGAATTTATCCTCAATTATGTCTGCAACCAGTGAGAACAGTCTGAGGAATAAAACAAATGAAGATATGATCTCAACTTCTTTGAAAGTTGATGCTTCTGTTGTACATGCACCTACTCTAGCAGAAAATAAAGTAGTCCAACCTCCTGTGTCACCTTTAGAAACTGTTAGCATTAATCAACAAAATATTGATGTTTCAGAAGATGCAGATAGTAAAGAATATGACATGACGGACAGAAATATATTTACTAGTTCCTTACCAACAGCAAAAGAACCTAAAGATTATGTCATCTATGATCTAGCTTCTAACTCTCAGAATAATCAAGATGACCAAGACGTACCAGAATTTGCAGAAGATTCAAGTATGAGGAACTTCGAGAATAAGAAGCCATTTGCTCATAACATGAAGGACATAAGAGTCTCGGGATTGGAAGATGACAGCCATTTCTTTTTCCACCTTGTTTTTTTTGCCTTTTTGGTTGCTGTAGTTTATATCACATATCATAATAAAAGAAAGGTAGGATGGGCTTTTTAACAATTTTCAGTTTGATGTTAATATTAGAATATTGTTATTTTGGAATAAATTTAGAAGCAGTTAATTAGCTTATTGGTAAATTTTATAAACTGAAAATCTAATACTCAGATATCAATTTTTTTATTTTCTTTTTTTTAAAAAATAAAGTTTATTTGGGTTTTCACACATACAAAATACAAGAAAAAAAACTTTTTTGAAAATAGCATGGTCCTGGGTTAAACTTCTTTATACAGACAAAACTCAATTTCATGCTCCTTTTTGTGTTCTGTTCCATATCTTATACTATTCTACATTTTCTATATAGTTTTTCCCCTCTTTTAATTTTCTCAATTTTACTTTGATTATCTCATCTTAATTCAAATCATTATACTTATACTTTTGTCTGTTTTGTTTCAATTTCATATTATCTTTTCTCATTAAACAAATTTTCTCTTTTCTCATTGAAGCTTTTTTTTATTTTAATCAGAAACATGGATTTTTATAGCTTAAGGACTTGCTATTGGTAATGTATTTTAATTGAGTTTTAGATTCACAGATCCAACCTAGACTAGGGCAAATTAAAAAACACAACATCCATGGAAGTAAAAATCTGTTCTCCCAACTCTTCACTCAGTTTCAATAATAGGACATTGGGTTTTCTATTGCAGTTTATCCATTGTTATACAGTGTAACTGGGGTCTTGTTGAATGGTATAAGGATATGTATCAGGGTTTATCATTCATTTCAGCTGTTTCTTTAATTGCAGTATGTCAGGTTTGTCCTAGTATAAAGCTGGCATCAATTTATAAGAAAAATGTTTGATAATAAATACTTTTTGGCTCAGTCATAAACAGACAAAATCAGCCAAAATATATTTTATGTACCAGTAATTATGCTACAAAACTTATCTGTCAAGGATAAGGTAAGCAGTTTGCATATTAATACAAATAACCTTGTTATTACAAACCTAAAAGATTTAGTGTGAATATGAAGATTTCATGGAACATATAAAATTTGCAAAGAATAATCTGAAAATATTGTTATAAATCTTTTTAAACATTCAGATGTTTAACATTATCTAATTATTTCTTTTCAGATAATTTTGTTGGTTCAGAATAGAAGATGGCGAGATGGCTTGTGTTCCAGAACAGTTGGATATCAACGTTTAGATCAAAATGTGAATGAGGCTATGCCTTCCTTAAAAATTACCAATGAATATATTTTTTAAAAGTAGCATGACCCAAATTTGCAGAATTAGGAATTTTCATTGCCTCTCAAAATATAATATGAATGATTGCCATAAGCAGTGATGTGTGTGCTCTCTTTTACTTTGAAGGTTTTGCCTTATATGAGGGTATGCAAAGTAAATGTTTATTTTGGTGAAAGTTGGACTTCATTATTTTGTACATATAGCTTATTGTTTATTAATTGATTTATTTTTCATTCATTATCTGCCTGGAGCAGTTAATAGTCCTAGCTACAACTTTTCCAGTTGATCAATATTCAGCATATTAAGGAATCTACCAGATTCCCTATTTGGATAATTGACCTTGTTTCTCTCTTAATTCAAACTGCTTAATACTACATAGAGTGTATTCATATAATTCTAGCCAAATGATTTCTTAAAAGATCATGCTAATATTTCTTCTCTGGAACATTTGCATGAAGACATATTTTAAAAGAATATGATTTCTTTTTCGCAAATTTCCTATTCATTGATCTTACACAATTTAGAAATAGGATGTCTGATGATTCTGATCTAGTTTTTCTTAGCAAGAAAAATTCCGTGTAACAGAAGAAGGCACCATTCAAAATGAAGACAATTTTTTTTCTGGCTAGAAAAAAAAAGTACCAAAAGTACCAAAAATGGTTTACTTGTTTGCTTTTACCATGTTAAATAAGGTTTGTGAAGGCATATCTTTGTAGTAGGTAAATCTGAACGTTGAAGTGAGGTAAATCTGAAAAACAAAGATTGCATCCAACAGTGTCATCCTGCCAACAAGTGCAAGATGAACATAGATGGCAGAACAGATTCCTTTTTCCTTTTTATTCCCTCTCTATGCCTCCCCTAAGTTCTGGAGAAAATTTAACATAGTGCAAGGTATGGATATAAAAAGAATGGAAAATTCCACTGTATTAGTTGACTATTATGGATGTTGATTTGAATAATTTAAATTGCTTAGGTATAAATGCAGCATAGTAATTAGTTGCATGTAGTAAACAAACACCAGGATTTGAAGCCGGGATTTGATACTCATCTTTGGAGAATACTGCACTATTTTCTTTAACTTTGAACATTTCTTCTACTTGAAATGAATGACAAATTATGATTGCAAATTTTTGAATGCATATTTTGCTATTTATATTGATTGACATAAATTATAAAATATTTGTTAGCAGTTTTACTTACTGTAAAAATACTGTTTGTGAACTGTAACTACTATAGGGCTGAAAAACATGTAAATACTAATGACCTTATTTTCAAGTGATGCAATGTTATGAAAACTTTTAAACTCTGGACTGAGAAAATTTGCAGTGAGCATGGTATTCTTTCTGTTAGTAAAGTAAGCAACAAAGCTTTTTAATTAGTATTTTTAAATGTGAATAAGTGAAATACATATAGGACTGTTTTCTTTCAGAATTCTTACGAACTTCACTGATTTTTAATATAATCTTTCAGATAAACCCTATAATGCAACTAGCTTGATTTATATACCTTTGCAAAAATACTTTGATTATTACATGCACAGAACATTTAACAGTACTGTTTCAACCAGGTGAAGGCCAGCTGTTCATGTTACATTTTTATTTTTGAAATATGAGGCTTATTTTGTCCCAGAGTTCACTGGAGATTAAAAAAATTATTCCTTCTTCAATGGAATCTGGTGAAATTTTCAAGCGTAGTACCATTTCTGGAGGATAAAACTGGCAAATTGTAGAATAACATTTGGAAGACTTTTATGTGAAAGCCACTTCAATTTAAAGGAATACTTTAAAAAGTTTGATAATTTTTAGGAGAAATAAGTTTGTGTGTATACATAAATAGCTACCATGTAGAGACATGGGTCAATTTCAAGATCATACAAAGTTATATCATTGTTTTTTTTTTACTAGTGAGGAAACTGTAGCTCTGTGTAAATGACATGGATTAATGTATTATTTGGCATTAATTATTCCTTAGATATGGATCTGATGGCAACAAAATCCTTGCTTATATTTTTAGATAAGTCTTTATCTTGTCCCTAGTTTTTACATACCAATAGTGATCTTTATTTGGGTTATCATATAGATACTGTCTTTAAAAATACAGTCATGAGAGATTTTTCTCTTACAAGAAATAGAATTATGAGCAGTTTCCCATTTTCTGTCAGCTTTCTACATCTGCTTTAGATCAAGATCTATAAACTTTCGTATAATTACTCCAAGATTTGCATATTCTCTAATTAAAGATGCCTATCTTTGTATGTCACCAGAATCACACTGATTAGCAGATATCTATTAATAATGAATGGATATACATCTTTCTATCTCACGACTTTCTAAAGTTCTTGTCTGAGCAAATAGTGTATAAAAATTACGGAATAGTTAAAACTAGGCTTCTAGACTGAAATACCGTTAGGGGTGCTCAAAAGTTGTGACATGCCTTGGGGATTCTAAAGATATATTTGTTACTTTAATATAATTTAGATATGCTTGGTAAGTAACTACATTAATATCATAACTTTTTAGCATTTTGTTTGTTTTATTTCACAAGTTCAGCTGTCTTTCTCTTTTTGTTAAATGTTGTTTTGTCTTGAGTGTTAATACTTCCTGCTTTGTTTCCTGTGAGTGTGATAACTGATCTGTGATGGCTTCTAAAAAAAAAGAACAAGACTGGGAATATTCACTTATATGAGGAACCTAATTGGGACTGGCAGAAACTTGTTGCTGTCTGAACTCACAACACTGTGAGACATTGTCAGATATGGCCTACTGTTAAAAGAACAAGGTAGTGATGATGCTAAAAATTACCCAGCAGCCAGCCTTGCAAGAGACATATCCTTGAAAGTGCTTGAAAGTGGGAACCAGCAAACAGTTCTTTTGTGACCTCTGTTGTAAATTCATGTGTGGCAATCTTGAACAAGATCCAAGAGAGCTGGGATCAAGCCAAAAACATATCTTGGTAGAGGAAAGCTAGATGTCAAAGAGACTTTCACTGTGAAACTTGGCAAACTGTTTAACATCCACATCTGCAAGTGTCAAATTGTTCTGTGTGCTGAATTCGGATGCCCTGCTGGCTGCAGAAAAGAAACTCACATTAACTGTACTTGCCCTAAGGATACAAAGATACTATTGAAGGAACTTGCTTTTGTTAAAGGTCAAAGGGACAAGATTGGCTCTTTTGGATCACGTCAGATTGGTTTGCCAGATGTGCCAAGCAGAAATACCTTTGTCTAAAGGCAAAAGTGGAAAGACAGTGAGAGAGAAAGGCTCACTAAATATAAGCAGAGAAGTATTCCAGACATTTTGATACTGACAAATGAAGTAATTATCTGTTATGCTGAAAATTGAAGAATAGACGACATGATGAAGATGTGATGGAAGTTATGAAGAGGTCTTAGACAAACACATGTGCCCTCTACTTCAAAGAAAAGACAGAATACAATATATTAGAAACAAATGTCACTATGCAAAGCATAAGATATAGTATTGGTGCTGCCATTACCACAAGCTTTCATAGATGCTGGCTTTATAACTGAAGAAGACAAGAGACTTGTATTGACCACAACAAAGTTGAGGGAGTCTAGGAATATGAAGTCCCTAGATCAAGAATTTGATGAGCTCTGTAAGAAGGGCAAAATAGAATGTATCTTCTTTGATGGTCATATAGATGCAACTAAAGTGGAAGACATCTTTATCATTTCACTCCAGATAAAGGCTGAAAAACAGGAAAACCTGCTCAAGTGATTCTAATCAAGTGATCGCAGTTAATCTGGTGTATGTCATGAAGAAGAAAGGCATTGATAAAAGCTTGAAGGCCATTGGAGGAAGTTCTACAAATGTTAATACTGGTTGTGAAGGTGATGCCATGCACTGGGTAGAGGTTGGGATTGACTGTAAGTTGAACTGGTTGGTGTGAGCATTCCACATGAATGAGTTACCCCTATGACACATAATCACAAATTGGTTGGGAAGATCTTGTCTAACAACAAATGGGCAGGTAAAATTGGAAATATGCTAGACACTGCAACAGAACTTGACATCGATCTTTCATTCACTAGAATTTCAGTTGGTGAGCCTCTCATTTCACTGAACGACAGTTTCTAAAGGAACACTCGATCAAGTGTATGGATATAGGACCACACAGGTAATAAGGACATAACTTCCCACAAATCTAGCTCTTCTGAAAATTGGCCCTGTAAGCCATCCACACTAGTTGACAACTGCAAAGAGACTTTGTCAAATATGGCTTTAAAGGCAAAACTCCCCAAACTTAGGTATGATAGTAGACTACATTGAACCTTTCTGGTTCAACATCAAAGTAAAACATTACTGGATTGAAGGCCTGCACCACGTGTTCCAGCTGCAGCAAGTCAGACTGCAAAAGAAGGCTGTAGTTGATGCTGTTTTGCCAATCATTCAGCACTCAGCATGGTATGCTTTCAATGAAATGATAATCCAGATATTTTTGTGTTCAGATGACATTCAAGAGAGGAGAGCTGATATGCAAAAGATCATTGACTTGAGGGGTGTAGATGATTATGAGCTGGGAGATTTTCTGTACGTGCAAGAAAAATGCCTTTAATCAACACCAAAGCATCCACTCTGCTGAGCTGATTGACTGCTCTGAAGGTGTATATGAGCCACCTTTGATATGCAAATGGACTATAGCAAAAATAAAGTTCTTGAACCAATGCAAGTGCCACAGTTACCCTGTCATGCCCAATCAATAGATGTGTGAAACAGATCACAGAGGCAGCAAGTAGAGCATATAAACATGACAAACGGGAAAGAAGTAAGTTGGCGACTGATGTCAAAGAATGAATCAGAATGACTTGAAACTCACTTAAAACATTTTTGTAACTCAGATAATTGCTTTCTGATGTTAGTTTATAGGTACACTGATTATTTTGTACTTAGCTAGATAAGATTCATGCAGAAACTTTTAATTTTTAAAGTGCACGGTGTGATTTTGAGAAGATAAAATTCACAATATTTGGGTTACAAAAGACTTTTGTGGAGTATATGATCAGATACGGATCTACCATACCAAACTAAATGGTTGTGCAAATGCACAAATAAGAGCAGATTTGAATTTTTGGTGTAAAAACACATATTTTTAGAATCCCTCACTGAAAAAAAATGCAAAAATTTTCATCCCATTAATTGACACTTATGACAATTGGCATTGTTATGTGTGTGTGTGTGTGTGTGCATAATTTATAATATACAAAAACAAATAGGAAAAATAGGGAAGGGAAAAAGAAAAGGCTTTGGTGCAGGAGAATAAGATAACATCAAATCTCAAATTTTTACTTATAACTGTATAAACTAGCCATTTCTATACGAAATATAATTGGTAAAGCCCAAAATCGGTTCATTTTTCCACCTCAAATACAAAGTCCAGAAGCCGTTTCCAAGTAGAACTAAATGAATTTTTAAAATGGCTCTTCTGTAATGTGAAGAAGTTAATTGGTAATGAGGTAAACATAATTGTGACCGTTAGTGATGATAAACAATATTTTCACTTGTAAGTTTCAAAAGGAGAAATGTTGACTAGGAAAATCAATTGATATCCATATCTTCACTTTCAAAAGCCAAACCTTTGACAAGTATTTTAGAGGGTGCTTTTCAAAAGTATGGACATGCACATTAGATATGTTGCTTGAAGCTTCAGGGGAGTTGCAGCTCTGAAAAGCACAGTGTTGGTAGAACCTTTACATTGGTGGGAATCCTGGTAGAAATGGTTTTTTTGCCTGCTCATGAAGGCCAGAAAAGGCCTTAAGAGTAGTCATGCCAAGCTTTGAGAAAATACTATTAAGATAATGTTATTGAAAATGTAACTTGATTTACATTTACATAAATTTGGGGCAATTTGGGATGACTACATGGTGCACCATCAAAGCTTTGCTACCCTGCCTTCTGAGAAGATGCCCTTTGATAGTAATTACTCATGGTATCTTAAGTATCCCCCCATACCTACCTAGTGTATACTGTTTAGGGCTTGTGCACTCTTCGCTGGGAGCCCTGTGATCAATGCAATCTTCACATATTCAATAAAGAGACTTATTGCAGATCTGCATTTGGTTTGGTTCCTTATAAAAGAAGTTCACATTTTCCCAATGTTTTGTAAACCCAAGGTTTATGGTATAACATGAAGTGTTAGTTTAGTCAGCAAACTATGGCTGCACTAACAATGCTATTTTGTTGTGGGTAGAGATGTAAAATTTCTGGAAATTTCTGTTTTTTTCTGGTAAAATAGAAAAAAAAATTGTGTGGAATAGTTTTACAGGCTGCGTGAAATACAGTGTATACAAAAGTATTATGCTTGCAATAAACATTCCCTCTTTCCCCTCAAAAGCAATAAAAAAACGAAATGAACATAAATAATCAGATTTGCCCCTTAGCACCAATAGCAAATAAAGTTAAGGTCCACCTCAATATTTAAGCTACATAGAAAGTTTGCATTTTGAGTGGTTTTTAAAACGAAAAACAAGACACAGCATATATATGCAGTTTATTTTATCTCATTTTCTGATCTGTCATTTTCCGTTTGTCATTTTTCTCATGGACTTACAAAAACTTTAGATTTGCATGGATTGAAACAAGCTTTACCATTTCACAGGTCAGTTTGTTTCTTGATTTAGTTTGATTATTTCCAATGCAGCAGAAGATGCAGGAATCTGCAATTAGTGAGATGCAAGAGGTGTCAGAGGTTGTGTGCTGCAGAGTCCTTGCCACCCTGTTGCAGAAGGGATATGTTTTGCAGAATCCCAGAATGCATTCCTGGCCCAAATCCCTTAAGAAGTCTTATATTCTGCAACATTTGAAAGTACTTTTCTAACATTAGTTCCTAAATGCAGCATGTTTTGTAATCCAGTCAAGTGCAGCAGCTGTATTCTCGTCTTTCATAGAACTGCCTTTGAATCTTGGATCCATTAGATTTGCAGCAGCATGTATTGGATGGCAATTTTTTTCCAGTTTCTTTCACTTTACTTTTTTCATTAGTTGTAAGTGAAGATGCACATAGGTTTTTTAAAAGCATGTTTTATCATAGCCATGTGGTTAGGAATTTTTGACAAAAATGCATTGTCTGATTCAGATGCGTGGATTGCTGAAAAAATTGATGTTAAAATCTGTAGGGAGTTCTGCAGCTGATCCCAAGACATGTCATCAAGGACATCCTTATAATTTGGGAATGTTAAGATCCTCAATTATTTCTGTTGCTTGAAGAGCTACTTTGTTGTTTTTTTTAAGCAAACTTTCAAAGATCACCACTCCACTTCAACATGTTTTACTACGTAGCTTCAGTATCACTATTTTATATGTGCATCTTTTTCTTCTTGCTTCTTAAAGATTTGGTGACAACATGAGTAGCTTTTACATATTTGATAACTTCTTTAGCTCTACAAATCCTTTGAAGGGTGTCCAGTTTCATGAAGTCACTAAGAAGTAATTTTAGTCCATGAGATGCACATCCTATTGCAGTAATATGTGGATACTTGTCCATTGTGATTTCCCACGCAGCTTTTGTATTACTTGCATTGTCAGTGAGCAAAGCAAATACAATTTTCTCTAAAACTGTACATATTTCACTGCTGATATACTCAGCAGTATGTCTGTTCTCCAGGGGTGGGATTCAAATTTTTTAACAACTGGTTCTGTGGGCATGGCTAGGTGGGGATGGCCATGTGGCTGGGTGGACATGGCTTCATTTTTTTTTGCAGCAACCCCCCCTGGTTTTTTTTTTTTTTTTGCCTCCTGGGCCTTAGAGAAGCCTTCCGGGGGGGCATATTTGCTCCCAGGAAGCTTCTCTGAGGCCCCAAAAGGCAAAAAATGGAGCATGGGGTGGGGTTCACAGCAGCCCCCTGAATTCTGTTTTTTGGCCTCTGGGCCTCAGGGAAGCTTCCTGGGAGGGCGTTTTTGCTTCCAGGAAGGTTCCCCGGGGCCCAGAAAGGTAAAAAATGGAGCACAGGGAGGGCATGCAGCATCTCTGCACTCCATTTTTGGGCCTCAGGGAAGCCTCCTGGGTGAAGCAGTAAGACATCGAGGGGGATCCTGGCACAGATGATCATTGGAACAGCAAATTGTCAGGAGGAAAAAAAATACCCTAAGGAGTGACAGTGGTGGAGAACGCAGTCAGCGAAGTTGGACATGCACGCGATGTTGCACATACACAATAAGAACTGACTGGGCAGGGAGGGGAGGGGCGGGGTCAGCCAGGGGCATGATTTTCTGGTTCTCCAAACTGTGCAGAATCATAACTGGTTCTGTAGAACTGGTCCAAACCGGTAGAGTCCCACCCCTGCTGTTCTCTCCAGTTTCAATGCTTTTATAAAAGACTGGTTGAGGCGTTATCACAAAGTTGATGATTCCTTCCCTCCCGAATATTTGTCCATCCATTTGTAAGCACTGCAAGACATAGTGCTTCGCTGATTTTTCCTTGTACAGCTTCCATCACATGCTCATATTCTGACTCCAAAAGAGGCTTGTTGAAGGAATGTCTGCTTGGCAAAAGGTTTGATGGTCGTAATAATTTAAAAGCTTCCTGCCAATATGCATTTTCAATTATTGACAATACTGATCTAATAGCATATATTGCTCTTGCAAGAGTGTGATCAATTTCTCCTGATTTTCAAATGTCATTTAATTTATAAATGAAGGTGTAGTGTATTTTTGTGAGGCAGTGATTTGCAACACTTCCTTACTTGAAGATGCTACAGGGGAAGAAACACTTTGTAATAATCCAGAATCCGCAGAAAGAGTGTTTCTGGAATTAGAACTCTGGAAGGAAAAAATACTTTTAAATGTCTTTAGTGGACCTCTGGAGTGCAAGCATGTGTTTTGTCATCCTTGTAGCATTTAGAAAATAATATTTCTTCTCACAATATTTGCAAATTGCAGCTTTGCTCTCAGCAAAAATTGCACTGTGGAAATGTTTCCAAACTCTAGATCAGGGGTGTCAAACTACATTTCTTCTAGGACCGGATCAGCATTGTAGTTCTCTGTCGGCTGGCTGGAGGTGGGGAGATGGGACAGATGCCTCCTGCATCACCATGCTGGCAAAAACGGGGTACTCCATTTTCAGCCTGGACAGTCTCTTGCAGCATTGTGCTGGCCAAAACAGAGTGTGTGGGGACCATGACCCCGTGCCCTGTTTTCAGCCTAGACAGCCTCCTGCAGCACTTTGCTGGCCAAAATAGTGTACAGGAGGCTCACATGGCCCCCTCACCCCATTTTGGCTGGCAAAGTGCTGCAAGAGGCCATCCAGGCCAAAAACTGGGCAAGGTGGGGCCATACACAGACCTCCTGTGCCCCGTTTTGGCTGCTAGAGGCACAGTGGGCCTGTCCCTTCCTATTTCCAGGCCGGCCCCACAAGCCAGATGGCCTTGAGTTTTACACCCCTGCTCTTAGATGTTGGTCTCACATTTTACTTAGAGGAAGAAAAGAAAAAACAATTTACTAACCAGACTATAGGTAAACATGCTGTGATTGTGAACATTAATAGGAATCATTTAAGGGTTACAAAAGAGAAATTAATTTGTCAGACAAATTTACCCTCTTACCTGTCAGTTGAGGCCTGAACTGCATTGAGAAATATAGTGTTATTTGAATTGTATTCAAGCTTTTACTTTTCTTCAGTTGCAATAATTTAAGACTACAAAACGTCTCAGAAATCTTTCATTAAGGTCTTAATGTTATATAGTCTGAATACCATGTAATAGATATATTATTTATCATTGAAAAGAAAACACCATATTCCACACACTTTTTTTTCAAATTTTCCAGAAAAAAACAACTTTGGAAAAAAATTTTTTGACCCCCCCCTCCCCCCCAGGCCCTCTGATCTCTAGTTGTGGGTGAGTCAGTGAATAGTGCAGAATATATTTGCCTTCATAAGTGAACAGTGTTTAATCTTACTTAGCATGCACTTTTTTGTCTTTAGGTAAAACTTCATTTGTGCATGTGTCTGTGTTAAAGAAAACACCCACTTGTTTCCTTACATCAAAAGAGATCTGCTGACTATGCAGCAGGGGGCAGTGTAACTATATATTACAACTTTTAAAACCTGGGGAAAAAATGTCAAACCTGAAAAGAGGAATTAAGTTTCCAAACAGAAACTGAAAGGTGTTCAGACAATAAGTCTGTGTGATAACAACACACATCCTTTTGTTTTACGTTGTTTGTCTAGGTAAGGTGGAACAATTCTGGCAAGCAACATAAGAAGTTTTGAATGTCTCTCCTCATTGGCATTGATCACTTTCCACACTGTACTCTCCTGTTTTGCATGATTTTCATCTGTCATCTCTGATTAACTACAATGCTACAAAATGAAAGATCATCAGCTTTGCTTTAGAATTTACATTAGAGTTGCTGAAGGATTAAGGTTTGGCAGGAAGAGAGGGTAAGAGACAAGTTGATAGTCTAAAACATCTGTAAGGTACCAGACTGTCAATTGTGGTAGAGACAATGATATCAGAGCAATCCATATATCAGTAGACAAAGGAATGGTCTATGACTGACCTTTACCTACTTTTCATAGTTTTAGCTGACAGTGAAAACTTTTGCTATGTCTTTCATAATGAATGTGGGTGTCCTTTTTAAAATTTATTCCATGTCTTAAAATGCAAACATCATTGTTTTATATTTGATTCCTTGTAAGATTTCTTCTAGGCTGGCCGAAGGCATTCTGCTGTCAGTACCTTTCCTATTCTGTCTACAGAAGCTGACTGGACTGCCATCTTTCATTAAACTCAGGGAAGAAAGCTGGAATAAAGAGCCATAGATAGATGAGCATATTGAGGGGAAAAGTTGGGGACCTCAAGAATCTGCCATTACTGTGCCTCAGCTTCTGCCACCAGCAATAAATTCTTTGCTGCCTGATGGTACGGTTGTCTCCTTTTGCTGATCTAAGCATGGAAAGAAGGTCACCCGAATTAGGAGAAATGGAGAACAAACACTGTGAAGGCTGCATAACCTTCTTACAATAACATATTTGAATTCTGAAAGATGATTCAGTACTATTTAGAGAATTAAGCTGATCCTCTTCCCTTTCTATTTTTGTTTGCCAGCTTCATTTTTGTAGAAAGCCAGCTGTTCCTTTAGCTGTCCCTATTTGTATTCACTAGTAAGGTAACATTACTTCAGTCAATCTGTCAAATTCTCTATTATCTCATATGACAGATCTAAAATCAATTGAAGATTGAATATTGTGTGAAATGAGATTAAGGTAAAATGAATCTTGTGCAATAACATAAGATATTCTGAAGCAAAACCTTATTCATCTGATAAACGGCTGAGGATTTTTTCCTTGGGGTAATTATCCAGAAGTTCTGATTGTTATGGTAAGGAGATGGTCTTGTTTTGATCGCAATATGAATAGAAGACTTCCTTGAAGACAAATAGATGGAAGATAAAACATGTTACTGAAAAGTGTGATGACTCTGATTGTCACCACTCTGTGGAATTATCTTAGTCCAAGATGTCCAACTTTGGTATCTTTAAGACTTGTGGACTTCAAGTCCCATAATTCTGGGATTTGAAGTCCACAAATCTTAAAATTGCCAAGGTTGGACACCCCTTAGCCCTTACTGGAAGGCTGCTTCCCTGTGAATTTTAATCCTTTTTGTGATGCTTCAACATGACTACCCCTCCCTTTGCTTCTTTCTACACAATTTTCCCATTCATTGTCTCTTCACCTCTTTTTCATGGAGATATCTTGTCATCTGACTCATCTCCACCTTGTTTTCTTCCTCTTGTAGTTTCTGTTTAAAGGAGGCAGGGGAATGTATGACACTGGGTCCCTATAAACTTTGCATGGAAATAGTTCATATATAGAACAATAACTGGTTATGATATGCAGATGAGTATTAATTTTAAAATGGGGTACTTTATTTACCATCACAAGTTATCAATTCAATTTCTTTTTTTTTATCCTCGCTCTATCTTTACTTTTGATTGTAGCTTCCAGGAGGCAGGCAAATGTATTGTAATTGTAAATATAATTATAAATGAATAGGCACACATACATAAATGTACATCATACAAATTTGTATTTCAAACACAAATTTATGGGTAAGAGAGGGGAATCTCTTGAAAAGGATTTAGATTAAACCTGTTACTGTAAATTAACCGAATAAAGAAGCTATGAGCACCTTTTTGCCTATGTTCATCTTAAATATTATTTTATAATATTTACTTAACTTTCTTTTCAACAAATAGTATACAGTGTATGGGTAATCGCTGGATCCTGTAACAAATACAGGTTTAGGAAGACTGCTAAAATGACTGGCTAAATAATTCTGATCAATTAATTTGAATAACCTTATTGAACCAATTCTATGTTTGAGAAGTGGTTGTTCGTTAAGAAGAGATCTGTAGAATTTATGAAGCAGTATGCAGTTTCTGCACATTTATATTGATCAACATTGAAATCAAAGCAACCAAATTCAGGCCATTCTCTGTGTGAAACCAAAATCACCTGCTGGAGTCTAAAGAGATTATTCACTGTAATCTAGATTGTTGAGGGGGTAAAAAATGCACAGGCTGTCTTACTTGGTATTAATCATTTTGCTTAGTTGGAATTAATCATTAATTTACTTAGTTTACTTCATTGGAATTAATCATTTTACTTTTGGTTCATATAAAATCATACTGAGAAGAGCTGTGAGGGAATACACTCTAAAATGTAGAATCAAAATGGTTGTTTAATTGTTTTAATATTTTCAATGTGGTAAACTGAGAATTATTACTCTTCAGTTGCAGCATAAATTGCTATATAATTCTATAGTTGATGCATGGAAATATACATTTTCTTCCTCCTTTATATAACAGAGGGTAGCCAGGAACTTCTGACCTCTGCTGGGAGCTACCTTGTCAGCCTGTTAAAAGAGGGAACTGTTGGCCTGCTCCTTGCTATTCTTAGGAAGTAAAGTATTTTAAAGATATTTTATCTCTGTCATCAAGTAGATCAAATAGAAAATATTAAAACGGACAATGGAACATAGAAAAGCATTAAAAACCATGTCAGTTTTTTTAAAAAATGAAATATATTGTGCAGTTAAAAAGGACTCTTAACAATATTTTGCAATAACTTATTTTCCTAGAGCACAGGTTAGTCTGTAAACAAGGACAAAATTTATATAATTAGAAAGGTAAGGTACTCCAAGGCAAAAAAAAAAAGAAGCATTACATTATTCTGAGGATGAAGTCATAGTGATGCATCATCTAGTACAGAGATGAGCATTTATGGCCCCTTTATGACTTGTGCACTTCAACTCCCAGAATTCCTGAGCCAGTCATGATGGCTTAGAATTTTGGGAGTTGCAGTCCACAGGTTATAAAAGGGGCATAGTTTCCACCCCTGATCTAGTGATTATTCTAGTTTTGTGTTTTAGCAGTTGATTGCTGATAATGAACCATCCAAGATATTAATCGATGGATTCACACATTAAGGCATGGATTTCTTACCAATGGCTTGTGTGAACCTCTATTATTTGGGTTCATACTAAATCATAAACCATGATTAAGAAATCTAGATCTATCAGATCTGGATACTAAAACCAGGGGTGGGATACAACAGGGTTAACTACCAGTTCGGGATTTATGAGCTTCCTTGCACGTTGTAAGCCGTGCGCCTGTAAATCATCATCAGCATGCTGTGTGCCTTTGAAACAACCCTCTTTTCCTGCATTTTTAACTGCAGCTGTGCCTTGTTCAGCATCTGAAGTTGAAAAATCAGGAAATAAAGATCAGGTAAGAGCCCAGGTGGGCGAAAACATCAGCAGACATAGAACCGGTTCTATGTCTGCTGCTCTTCAGAGCTAGGGTTCTACAGAAGTGGACAGAACTGGTAGAAAACCCACCCTTGACTAAAACTCAGAATGGCAGCTAAGAGTGAGAGTTTTCTGAATTGCAACCTGGATCTGGCAGCTCTAATAAATCAAAATAGCTGAAAGCATGGAATATGCCAAGCCAAAACTGAACAGAGCATGTTATGGCTTAATGTAATAAGTCATAATCCAGCTATTGTGACAAATGGTATGCTATACTGTATGAATTTCTAAAACGATTAGGAAAGAGCGATTGCATTATATGTGTCAGTGACTTCTATGTGAAAGTTAGATGTTATGTCAGCTTCTGTTCTTATAGGCTTTTCAGCAGGTCATTTGCAGTATATGACTGTAGATGTGTTGCCCATATCCCAGTCCGTCCTCTTTGAAGTTTTGCATGATGCTATGTGATGACCGAGGGCTCAGCACAAAGGTAGCACAGGCAACTGGCAGTTCAAACCACCCCTTTGTTGCTCCAAATTTCCCCAAACACTCCCACATTTCTGGCAAGTCCCAGAGCAAAGTGATCACACACACACATACACACACACCCTCCCACATCTCAAGGAGCCTCTGGCTTCAAATAGTCCAGCACAACGCTGTGAGCACCACAGCTGCAAAGCAAGAAATCCAGAAAGAATGCAAGGAATCCAGGAAAGTTCAAACGTAAGCACTCAACACTCCAGGAATTCAGCATTTGTTTGCAACAATTGCTCCTCTCCACAGCATCTCCTTAAGTCTCAGTCCTCAGGTGTGCCTTGTGAAGAGGGGCGGGGCACTCTCCTTCCGAGTAGTTGGGTCAGTCTGTGTTGTTCTTGCCTTCTCTTCACTCTCCGTGCTCAGGAGGGGTTGTCCTTGATCATTGCCTGAGCTCTTTCTCTCCTGCTCACTGCTTGGCCTCTTTTGGTCGTCCTGCCCCCTTCCTCCCTGCCTACAAGCTGTCCCAATCCTGAAAGGCCCTGGCCTGACTGGGCCTGCTTCTCCCCATTTTCCTCCAAAGCCAGTTTCAGGCTCTGATGGGACCATGACAATGCTGCATCCGACTATGAGTATTGCTCCGGCAGGATTTACTGCTGGCACATTACGCTGGCTTAACTTGTGCAATGTCAAAATTTATGACAGTGATTTGTGCAAAAATGGCAAATAAGAAAAAGTTGAATTCCTGTAGGCAAAGTTTGTTAGTTCAGATACTTGTACTTCCATGGAGTCTTTCCATTTCTTTCCTGTATTATTATGTAAATACGTAGCTGTCCATAGAATACGTCTTTTATAACGTGCCCTTGGAATGCACATTCTTTATTCTTCTCCCAGAAGGCAAAAGTTTAAGTATTATATTAATGTTACTGATTTCAAGGCTTGCATGTCTGTTCTCCCTGATGTCAAATGCTTTCTGAATGCATGAGCTTCCTTAAGGCATTATGATGCTATACTGAATCTTTTTCAAGTGTGCAGCAAACAATCTTTCTGCTGTATGGATTTATTCCATGAGAAAGCTAGGTTGCAATACAAGAGCTTTGTAGATCAGGATTGAACTGTGGAATCCTTTGTGCCCTCTGAACACCAAGGTTGGAGATTACTAAGGACTCCAGAGCTAGGTCTTTAGCTGAGTGCTGTTTATTTAGGGTATATTTGGGCTTCTTCTGGATAAGGTGCCACTTTAAGATTCTTTAAACTGCTTGGATTAAAAAACAAGCACTCTCAGAAGCATTATTAATTTACCCCCATCAAACTGTAGAAAAAATATTCATATGCACATGGGTGGACTCACGGTATTTTAATTTAATAATGTATAGATATATCTTCTGATGGATGCCCACTAGATGTCAGTATAGGGCTTTGTGTCAATATAGGCCTGAGGTTTTTTCTTATCTAAAAAGGAAAGAGAACTGAGGCTAAATTGACTTTTAAGTAATGACAATTCATATTTCAATTCTTCTCTCGGGGATTATTAAGTCTGCCTGTCCTGTGGAAGGGGAAAAAAGAGCCTGAATCTGGACTGTTCCACATATGTACCTGTGTCATCAGAGAGGTAACTTTACTCCTGCAATAACTGTACAAAGGTACAAATTTCAATCCTGAGCATTTATGGGGAAAGCTGGGTACGATTCTGATTTGAAACCCAGTTGATCATCCAGTCAGATTAGGCCTCAAGTTTAAAGCCCACATGCAGGTCTCCCAAGAGCCTTTAAAATCTGCTAGTTGTAATTTTTAATCGCATTTAATTAAATTAACAGTGATTAAATCAAACACAGGGGTGGTCTTGGCTTCCCCAATTAATTTAACAATGTCAGCTCAGTGTACCATTTCAATGCCAAAAGTGGGTCTTGACTTGAAAAAAATGTGGGCAATGCTGTCCTAGATAGACGAAGGATTTTCAAATTCCAAGGAGGGCATTTCAATAGTGCCTGCCTTGCTTCAGGACTGTAATAATTATGATAACTGGTGCCAATTTGGATCAGAAAGGTTTGTTCTGCAGATGCTCCTCTGCTGGCCCTTCTGATTTTCATTACATGGAAAATTTCCTATTATTATATACCTGCAAAGTATTCCCCACCCGCTTTTATAGATGAGGAAGAGAAGATTAGTTTGAAGTGGCTTCAAACCTTGCTGGCTGAGACATTTTTGTGCTTGTCTGTTATCTGAAAGGGCAGGTTCTGATTGGCTATTACTATTTTATGAGCATTGACAATTCCTATGAAGCAAAGATCCTCTTATTGTAAGTATCCAAGTAACTTGAAATACACAAGCGTCTTGATCAAACTCTGCTTTATTTATAGATAAGAAATCAGAAGATTTGGATAATCAAAACACTGGCAGACCAATAAGAGAATCTCTTTTTACAATGCTTCTCCTTGAGTTATTTTACAAACCTTGTAGATGATAAAGATACAAATATAACACCGAGCAGTTATGGAATAGGATAATTCCCTTTTGCAAATACCAATCTTTTGGTTGTTGACTCTTATTTTACAGTTTCTTTCATGGCAACGTGAAGATCGAAGACTTAGCACTGATGAGATGAGAGCTACTGAAACACTAAAAATGGAGCCCTAGAGATACTAAACTGGTCGAGCCCCAGTTTAGCCTATGTGTTTTACTTCTAAATAAGCATCAATATGTGACAGAATTGATGCAAAAAGAGGCTAATCTGAAATGGGGGCATAGGATTAACTCTAAAACTTTATCAATCCAAAAGGAAATCAACCCCAAGTCTTCTTTGGTAGGACAGAGACTGAAACTGAAGCTCTAATACTTTGGCCACCTAATGAGAAGAGAGGACTCATTGGAAAAGACCCTGATGTTGGGAAAGTTTGAAGGCAAAAGAGTAGGGTACGACAGAGGATGAGATGGTTAGTGTCATTGACAGAATGAACACGAATTTGGGCAAATTCTGGGAGATAGTGGTGGACAAGGGGGCTTGTCATACTATGGTCCAAGGGATTGTGAAGAATAGGACATGACATAGTGATTGAAAAACAAGAAGTAAAGCTTTAACAATTGTTTTGTAGATAATATACAGTACATGAAGATTTTAGGGGACTGGTTTGATTTTCCTAAAGTCCATCTTCCTTATGTTAGAAAAGTAACCAAGGTGACAATGCCAGTAATTCTTCAGGGCAGCTGCTTGTTTCCAAAAGAACACATTAAGTGCCCAGTGTGCTTAAGGAGAAGAAGGCCAGCTACACTTGATTTTTAAAACATAGAAAAAGTATTTGGGGGGCGGGGGGCATTAATGCCATTACTATTCTAGGCATGGTGTGGCCAGTTAGCTTTTAGACAAACAATGTGTGAATATATTAGGGGATGCTGATGCTAAATTCTGTTTGGGAAAGCTTATTTCATTGAGCAGAATATTCAGAATTCATGACCTGAATGATTCCAAAGCTCTCCAGAGGAACAATTTTGTGAATTTCATCGGTAAGAAAAAGCAGCAGCAGCAGCAGCAGCAGCAGCAGCAAAAACAACAACAAAATAGAGCACTCAACAAGGTGAAATGTGGAGTGCAGAGAGATCTTTTCATATTATGCACAGATGAAGTCATAAGGACTATTCAAAAGATATGCAGGCAGATATTGCTGCTGAGGCACCGTTTTCATCAATTAACTCAATAGGATCCAGTGTAGTTACTGTGGCAAAAAGGTAGATTTTCCTAAAGTCCTCCAAAGAACAGGATACAGCTTTTAGCTTATGATAGTTTTGGTTGGCCAGCAAGCTCTAAAGTAATCTTCAATGAGATTCTGAATCAAACACTAAAGTAATGAATGTTCCAGTGAACTAACAGAAAAAAAAATACAGAGAACTTGAACCACTGATTATAGCTTGGTTCACATCTACTGGCAAGTGACACTGTTACTTGTTTAAGATATTAAACACAATGAAGAATATTGTAGGAAATTTGTGTAGACAAAAATGATAATGGTTGTGTTTAAAAACACCACCAACAGAATGTTGTATTAATCTTCTTTTTTGTTAGTAACTGAGAGAATTTAACGAAAACCTGGTATTTTTTGCAGAGTTAAATAATGTAGACTGAACATAGGATTTTGTAAAGCTCTGCATAATTACTAGTTTTCTGGAACAACAAAAGAGCATTATTGAAAATTTACAGGGAGGTTTCTAGTCCTCTTCAACCTGCTGCTCTTTTGTTGTGTTGGACTATGATTCACATTGTTCCTGGCCACCAGGGCTAATGAGATTTGAGGGTTAACATTTGAGGGCTAGGAAGTAGGACAAGCAAGACTGAACATGATTCTCATTTGAACCAACTGTAAGCATTTTTTACTGTATGGCTATAAAAAAAGCTCTATTATCCTTTTTTTTGTAATTATCAAAATTGCGATTGCAAATTTTTTTCTTGTTCATGTTAAAAACTCTATAAGGGATTTCCAGTCAACCATAAATGTAGATGCTGCTTCTTTCCCCTCTCAAATGAAAGAAGTTAATTTAGCCATCTGTGCCAGCTCTGTCATCTTCACCAATTATTCCTCCATTGAGGGTGGTGTTGAACCTTTCCATTTTTAAGCATATAATAGCCTCTGGAGCAGTGGTGGGATTCAAATGTTTTACTACCAGTTCTGTGGGCATGGCATGGTGGGTGTGGCTTGGTGGGCATGGCCATGTGACTGGGTGGGCGTGGCTTTTTTTGCAGCTCCCCCCCCCACATTTTTTGGGTCTTCTGGGCCTCAGAGGAGTCTCTAGGGGGGCATTTTTGCTCCCAGAAGGCTCCTCTGGGGCTCAGGAAGAAAAAAAGATGGAGCTCCATTTTGGAACCTTACTGGCCTCAGAAGAGCCTCTAGTAGGGTGTTTTTGCTCCCAGAAGGCTCTTGTGGGGCTCAGGAAGGCAAAAAATGGAGGGGGGCTGAGCCCCTCCCTCTATTTTTTGCCTTCCTTGGCCTCAGCAAGGGGAATCCCGGCACAGCTGATCATATGAACAGCTGATTGTTGGGAGGGAAAAAAAGAAAGAAATACCTAAAGGGGCGAGTGAGCATCGGGCAGCTGGGGAAAGTGAGCCAGCGGTGACTGGGTGACCAGGTCGGGCATGGCTAGCCAGGAACTTACTACCAGTTCAGCGACCCATTCCAAATCCTTTCTACTGGTTCGCCCGATGAGGTGTGAACCGGCTGAATACCACCACTGCTCTGGAGTCCTTGGTACTTGGTTGTTTACTTGCACATGTTTTGTTATCTGATTAGGTGAAAGTAAATTAGTGCACTAGTCAGGTAACAAACGCTCTGCAAAGTTAAATAGCACCAACAATTCTACAATATCTTAAATGACCTCTAGTCTCTTCTATGTGTATAATAGCTTCCCTGCAGTTGCCCTATATAAAAAAGTTCCATTACTTTTTTCTACTTGCCTGTCTATTTGTTCCAAAAGTAAAATCTCTGGTTTTAGTTGAACAATAATTTTTAAAATCTGAATAAATGTATACATTTTCTTTGGCTTCTTTACATAGCCACCAAACTTGAGAAAATGTCACTTCATGTTCACATTTCCAGCAAAGATTCAAAGCACTTTTATAGTTTTAGACAATTTCTCCAATGACAAATACCAAATGGTACATCTTTTTATAAACATTTTCCTTAAGCGTAGAACATACTGTAAATTTCAGTCCTTCCAACCACATATTTCCCCATTGGTCTATTGTACATTTTAGCTAAATTTTTAGTCCATTTTATCATACATTCTTTCACTTCCGTCGCATATTTCAACAAAAGCCTATACATTTTAGCAATAGCACATCATTGCTAGCACTGAACAGTACATCACTGCTGAATATCATTAGTACATAGTTCTGTTTCAAATTCAGTCTTGGTTTGTTCAAAACCACAAACTCTTCTATTCACTTTAAATCTTTCTACTATTTATATATAAGAAAATCATTTGCAAGAACATAACTGTTATAAAAGCTTCATTTTAAGTTCCCTTGAGAAAATTCAAGTACATCTAGTACATCTCAATATGTTAACCATTTATATTTACTTATCATTTCTTATCCATAGAATGCTTCTTGTTTTGGGGCATATATTTATTCCTATACACTTAAAGTAGCTTATCTAACCTACATTCCTCTTTATCATACCACATATATCTATGGAAGTGAAGTCTCAAATCATGACCTTCTGAATCCAGTAACCTTACTTCTTAATTATACCTGCTCTTTCATCCAAACTAAACAGCATGCAGCAAAATATAGTGTTCTGTTTCTATTATATACTGTATATACTTGATTCCCATGCCAAATGTACATAAACCAAAGATTTAAAAGAAATAACTTAAGAGTTGACCTTATTGTAGGGTTGAAGCATTGTCTCTCTGAGTGAGTGAGCATGAATCACTGAATACTATGGGACACAATTCAAAGTAGATCACATTTCTATTTATTTATTATCTATCTCATCCAATAACTGGATCTATTCCAAGAGATAACTGTTTTATTCTGTGTGAATTTTCAATTCCTTTTCTAACATTCCCTATGTTGCTTTTTTAGTTAAAACACTTTCAGTCAACATTATGTAATTAATTGTTAGTGCAATAATGTTGTTGATTACTGTCATCTGTCCAACCAAAGTTAAATGTGAGTGATTTTTTCAAATACAAATATTTCAAAAACACATGAGGTAATAATGATGGCAGATTTTATATATCCCAACTTCTGGCTCTACTAAAACATTTTCTTCCAAAAGAATTTTTCTTCCCACTTATTGAAAACTTTCTTCAGAAGAAAGAGAAAGTTATTTGATCTGATATTAACCAATTGAGAAAAATTGAGGTAATGTAGAACTAACAGAAATGTTGAAAAAACAACCATTCCATGATGGAGTCCTAATTTCAAAGGAAACTAAAATTATGGGAGAGCCAGTATGGTGCAGTGGTTAAGGCACCAGCCTAGAAACTAGGAGATTGTTAAAAATTCAGTATAATAATCCATGGCACATCAGTTGATTTTTATATAGTTATGGATTAAATAGTCTATGAAACTAGTGGCAATATAATTATTTGACTACCATTTTTAATTGGTTACTGGAATGGTCATGTAAATAATGCAGATATCCCAAAGGTGCTTTTTCAACAGGTAGCTGGACTCTCTGTTTTTCTTTGAAGATTTTTTTGCTTCTTCAGCTCTGACTGGATGGTGAGGAATGGAAGGATTCTTCCATTCCATTCCTTCTTGGATGAGAAGTAAAACTTCTTTAAAGAAAAAACAAAGCCAAGTTGCCTTTTGAAAAAGCAGCTTTGGAACAACCATGACCCGGATGACTGAGAATCTTTATAATGCAGATATCCTTTTCAGATTGCTATTGTTAGGTTTGGGAAAAGAGAGGCTGAACCAGAGTATGAGTGCAACAATACTTTATTATAACAATAAAGGGCTGACCGTGCTTGCCAAGCCGGGAACTGGCTCGCAGTGATCAGCGACTGGTTGGACCCCGCAGCCTGCTTTTATAGCTGGCTGCTGGGGAGAACCAACCAATGGGTAAAGGGGAGAACGCCCCCGCAAAGTGAATGGACCTGAGTGAGAACTCCTAGAGTCCTCAGAACATAACACCCCTTCCCCCCAGATGCGAACACGCATAATCTTTGAGGTAGGCAGGGGGTTTATGTTGGCGCCCGGAACGGCGCAGTTCTGGAACGCTGACTGTCCACTCAGAGTCTGTCTGGGAAGGCAGAGCCGGGTAGGAGTCACCAACGCGCCCCTCGGTTCGGGCAGGCCCGGGACTCGTAGGGTTGGTCACTGGGGACGTGCTCCCGTATACTGGATCGGGCTGGTCCACCGTCTGGGCTCCGCTGTCCGTGCTCGGGCTTTCTGGACTGACTGTTGGTGTGTACTGGTCGCCGGGAAGGATGTGGATGTGGGGTTGATGCTGAGACCTCCCGTCGCTTTGTGATTCTGGATCCCTGCTAGTGTGGGTGCTGAGGCGCCTACGCAGCTGGTCCAGGTGCCTTCTCCAGACCCGGCCGTCCTCCAGTCTGACCCGATACGACCTTGGTCCGGTGATGGCCACGATCTCGCCCGGAATCCACAGGGGGTCTCCAGCGAAGTTCCTCGCGAATACTGGCTCCTGTAAGATAAAATGTCTAACCCCGATGTGGGCGAGGGAGAGTCAGGCAGTATTGTGGGTGAAGTCTGTCCAATACAGTCCTCAGACGCCTGCCCATCAGGAGCTCAGCTGGGGACTTGTTGGTGGCTGAACATGGAGTTGAATGCTGGCTCATCAGGAAACTTGAGAGTTTGTGGTGCCAGTCATCCTTACTGAACCTAGCCAGGGCTTCTTTAGTGGTCCTGACGGCCCTCTCAGCCAATCCGTTACTGGCAGGATGAAATGGGGCTGTGAAAATGTGGCGGATACCCAGGTTGGCAGCGAAACGGCTGAACTCGTTGATGCGAACTGTGGGCCGTTGTCGGAGACAATGGAGTCGGGTAGCCCGTGTGTAACAAACAGGCGTGTTAATACGTTGGTGATTGCTTGTGTGGTGGTCGTGGATAGCTGTGCAACGTCAATCCATTTAGAATAGGCGTCCACGACCACTAGGAACATTTTCCCATGCAAGGGGCCGGCCAGGTCGATGTGGATTCTGGACCACGGAGCGCTGGCGCTCTCCCATTTAGTAGGGGTGGCAATAGGAGGAGCCGGACGGGATTCCTGGCAAATGTTGCAGGAACTTACCCAACTGACAACATCCTCGTCGAGGCCTGGCCACCATACGTAGCTGCGTGCTAATGCCTTCATTCTCACGATGCCAGGGTGTCCCTCGTGCAACGCCTCCAGGACCCGGGTACGTAGTGAGGTCGGGATGACCACTCGAGTGCCCCACAGTAGACAGCCCTGCAAACTGGACAGTTCCTGCATGCGGGTCTTGAAAGGTGAGAATTTGTTTTCCACATTGCCACCCGGCCACCCCCTCCTCACCCAGTCGAGCACCTGGGCGAGCGTTTTGTCTGCCTTGGTTTTAGCAGCAATGTCAAGGGCAGTGATGGGGAGGTCCA
This sequence comes from Pseudonaja textilis, assembly GCF_049901715.1. NCBI lineage: Eukaryota > Metazoa > Chordata > Lepidosauria > Squamata > Elapidae > Pseudonaja > Pseudonaja textilis. The sequence goes on from NC_141991.1 coordinate 79,007,863, forward strand.
ATTGGGTTACCTCGAAAATGGCGTGGACAGGAGCAGGGTCTTCAGCCGGAGCCGGCAAGGGACAGCGGCTGAGAGCGTCAGCGTGGGACAATGTTTTACCTGGCCGGTGTAAGAGTCTGTAGGAGTAGGCTGCTAGGAAGAGGGTCCATCTCGTCATCCGAGGGGAAAGGACTTGAGGGGTCTGTTTGTCTCCGGCTAGTAGACCCAGGAGGGGCTTGTGGTCTGTGACCAGCTCGAAAAAATGGCCAAAGAGAAATTCGTGAAATTTTTTCACTGCTGCAACGGCTGCTAGGGCTTCCTTATCGATCTGGCTGTAATTACGCTCTGTTGCGGAGAGCGTCCTGGAGAAAAAGGCAATGGGAGCCTCGGCGCCATTGGGAAGCCTGTGGCTTAATACTGCCCCAATTCCAAAGGGGGATGCGTCTGCTGCCAGGACTAAAGGAAGGTTGGGGTCGAATTGAATAAGTACCGCCTCTGACGTGAGTAGTGATTTCACGGCGTGAAAAGCATGGTCTTCTTTGTGCCCCCAGTGCCAAGGTGACTTTTTATCCAGTAATCTGTGTAGGGGTTCGGCTACTGAGGCTTTATGGGGCAAGAAAGACGCGTAAAAGTTTAATAGCCCCAAGAAGGCCTGTAGTTCAGTTTTGGAGGTTGGAGTGGGTGCCTCGTGAACTGCCTTAACCTTGGACTCCAGGGGGTGAATGCCTGAGGCGTCAATTTTATAACCCAGAAAGTCCACCTGTCTAGTGGCAATGGCGCATTTTTCTTTTTTCAATTTGAGGCCATGCTGTCTGAACCTCTCTAACACTGCTCGAACTCTCTGGAAGAGTTGGGGTCTGTCCCTGGCCGAGACTAAGATGTCGTCAAAGTAGGGTACTACTCCAGGGAGGCCCTGTAAAATCCGCTCCATGAGGGATTGAAAGATACCTGGGGCAACACTTACGCCAAATTGGAGACGCTTGCATCGGAAAGCACCCCTGTGAGTGACGATGGTCTGGAGTTCCGCTGTTTGGTTATCAACAGGGAACTGTTGATACGCTTGAGACATGTCCAATTTGGCAAAAATGCTGCCAGGTTCAAAAGTGTGTAATAAATGCTGAATGACGGGCACTGGGTAAGCGCTAACTTGTAGAAACTTATTGATTGTGGTCTTGTAGTCCGAGCAAATTCTCAGGCTACCGTCTTTTTTGAGGGGTGTGACAATGGGCGTCTCCCATTTGGCGAAATCTGTTGGCTCAATGACCCCTTGTTTTAATAGTTTATCCAATTCAGCATCTAGTTTTGGCCGAATAGCGAATGGGACCCTACGCGGTTTTAGCCTGATTGGGACTGCCTGGGGGTCGACTGAGAACGATATTGGGGTGCTGTTATAACACCCCAGCTCATCGCTGAATACATCTGAGTAATCAGCGAATAAGGAGTCAGTGTCTGAGGTTGAGACAGCATGGACCCCTGTTAGCCCTAGGCCGAGATGGGGAAACCAATCGAGCCCCAATAAGGTAGGGAGATTGCCGTTAACTACCACTAGAGGTAGGTGACCTTTAAAAGCTTTAAAACTGACAAGGAACTTGCCTCTGCCGATTACAGGAATGGTCCTCCCCTGGTAGTCCTTCAGGCCAAACTGGCACTTCTGGAGCCGGCTAGTTGATAGGCTGGGCTGGAGCCTCTTGAGGGTGTTCCACGAGATAATTGAGAGCGCTGACCCTGTGTCAACCTCCATGCGGCACGGTTTACCTTCTAAGTAAACGGAGAGAGATTTTACTAACAGTGTGGCAAGTGTGCTTGGCACGGTGATGTGTGCGACAGTTCAATACTTGCCTGGGCGGCCCGAGTGTGAGACGGGGGTGCCTTTGTGTTGAGCTTTGAGGGGCTTGGCAGACTCTCGCGATGTGCCCCTTTTATGGCAGTTATTGCAGGTGGCTCCTTTAAACTTGCAGGTGGCCCTCAGATGAGATCCACCACAGGCTAGGCACAGGGTGATGTGCTTGGGTGGACCGATGTTTTCTTGTTTGGCCCCTACCTGCGGCCGTCTGTCGTTGGAGAGGCGGTGGACGTCGTTTTCATCACTCAGGGATTCCTCTGCTACCACCTCCTTGGAGTGGACTGGAATTGATGTCAGCTTGGCAGACGGGCCATGAATTTCAGTGGCTGAGTGCGCTGCCAGTTCTGCTGCTAAGGCCTCCTCGACTGCTTGTGCGAGATTGAGGTCTTTTTTCGCGAGGAGGCGCCTTTGAAGGTGTAGGTCCTTGACCCCGCAGACTAGTTGATCGAGGAGCATGTCCTCCAGGTAGGTTCCAAACCCACAATGCAATGCTGCTGTTCTGAGAGCGGCCATATAATGATTAATGGTTTCCTTGTCCGTTTGCTTCCTCATACGGAAGGTGAATCTCCTGGCAATCTGTGAGGGCCTGGGGGAATAGTGGTTAGTGAGGATTTCAAGTAGTTCTGACCAAGGAACGTTTTTCAACTCACGTGGAGCCACGAGGGCTGTGGCAGTATCGAAGACGATGGCCCCACAGTAGATCAGGAAATACGATTTTTTCCGATGTTCTCCAGCATCAGCAAGTCCAATTGCATCGATATAATGGTTAAAACGGTTCTTGTATGATTCCCACTTCTCCTCATCCGGTTTGAACGCTGGGAAGACTGGATTGGAGTTCATGGTGATGGGGCCGGTAGAACAACCTGTGGAAAAAAATCTCTCTGGGGCAGCAGAAAATGTTCTAGTGCCTGTGGCAGGCAAGTGATTTCAGCTCTGGAGAGGCTTTTCGCAGTCCTCTTTCTCTCTCTGGGTTAGCCAAGTTTGGCCGTCAGCCGTTGGCGGCGTTTAAATTCGCGCCTGAGTGGGCGTCAGTGACTTGACTACGGCACCGTACTGTGCCTTTTAGGTTTGAAATTCAAATGACAGCCGTTTGAATTTCGCGCCTAAACAATGAGCGGCTGCAGCTCGCAGCGCTTCACTTTCCCTGTAGCTGGGCTAACAAGCGGCTACAGACGCTTCTAACTTTTCGTTCTGACCGCTCTCTCTGGCTGCGGATCAGTGTTCGCTTCTATTGCTTGCTGGCCGCTTTCTCTGTCAGCGGACCAGCGTTCGCTCTTTTTGTTTGCTCTTTTTGCTTGCTGACCGCTCTCTCTGGCTGCGGATCAGCGTTGCTCTTATCGCCGGCCGATCGCTCTCTCTGGCTGCGGATCGGCGGCTAGTGACTCAGCGGTTGCATGGTGCTTCTGGTAGCCATCCCACCTTCGTCGCCAGTGTTAGGTTTGGGAAAAGAGAGGCTGAACCAGAGTATGAGTGCAACAATACTTTATTATAACAATAAAGGGCTGACCGTGCTTGCCAAGCCGGGAACTGGCTCGCAGCGATCAGCGACTGGTTGGACCCCGCAGCCTGCTTTTATAGCTGGCTGCTGGGGAGAACCAACCAATGGGTAAAGGGGAGAACGCCCCCGCAAAGTGAATGGACCTGAGTGAGAACTCCTAGAGTCCTCAGAACATAACAGCTATGCTTTCTCAGTATATATAAATACCACTATATGACTCTGTCTTCCTGAAATATTCAGTGATTTGGGTTCAGTGATTTGAGTGATTGATCCAGTGAGAAGAGAGACAGGATCCTGGAATATATGCAAGGCAGAGCAATATATGTTTAGGGGACTTTTAAAGCATGTCATACAATGCAATATGTTCTTTATGATGTCTTTTATTACCTTTTCAGATTATTTCCCCTTTTCCTGGCCTTAGAATTTTGCATTCCCAAGGCTCATCACTGCTTATCCTTTTTCACTACTTAAGTATACTATAAAAAAAGGAAAAAAAGAATACGCTTCAGATTGTGGTTGGACCAGTTTCCTTTCAAAGAATCTCTAACCCATTGTACAGATTCTGTTAAAAGTAGAATTGCAAGAGGTTTACTGTAATGCAGACAAAGAACAGTTTTTCACTACAGGGCAGTGTAGTTAGTTGCTATAGAAATATCTATTAACCAAACACCTAACAGCCATGAAAAATTCAGGGGTTTGAAAATGGTTGCCTCAGAGGATGGCTTTTGTACTGCTTTAAAAAAAAAAGAATTGTCTATTTTTGTTGTTTTATTTCATGCATCATTATTTCCTCCGCCTCCCTTATCTGCTATTTTATGGGCACTTCTTTGCTATATGTGAGAAGTTCATAATTTTTGTCCTTTGATGCGACTTTACTCTTTATTTTCTTTACTTGTTTTACACAATTCATCCAAACTTTTGGATAAAAATATAGTGTTTGAATTAAATACTGATTAGAAGGCATTTCTTCTCCTTATCTTCTACAACACACCATTCCAACTATTCTTAAACAGCTACAGAATAGAGTTTGTGCAAAATGGTGGTGGGGAAGGAAGCATATGAACTCCTGCTGGTGGTGTAGCATAAGCTGGAAACTGGGAGGCCTAGTCCTGCCTTAGGCACAACGAAGTCAGTTGTTCTCACTGTCAGAAAATTTCTTTTTACTTCTAGGTTGCTTCTCTCCTTGATTAGTTTCCATCCACTGTCTATAACAGTGTTTCTCAACCAGGGTAACTTTCAGAGGTGTGGACATCTACAAGGCTGGCTGAGGAATACTGGGATTTGAAATCCACACCTTTGAGAAACACTGGTCATAGTAACTTGAAATGCCTTGTTTGACAAAATTCCCACCTCCCCATGTACTAATTATAGGAGAGTTGAATATGAAAACTGGAAATAATATACTGCTTGGAAGAAAGGGAAAATTTGCTCCCTTAAGAAGGAGACAGACAAGAGTTACATTATGCAAATTCAATATTTATAGCAAATACTTCCTCTGACAACCTAAAATATAACCAGGGGTGGACATTAGAATCAAATTGACTATAAAATCTGCAATCAAAGAAGAAATTCTATATTCAGACAACAAGAAAAAGTCCTGATGCTTACTGCACCTCAATTCACTAACTCATTGTTTTGCAAAATTACAACTCACAGAAAACAATAAAAATGTCAGCTAACAACTTACAATTTCAACAAAATCCATATGATTATGTGATGATGATAGAAAAGATTTATTGGCATAGATTTGATAAGTAACTGCCTGAAGAATTCTAGATTGAAATTTGTGACATCATTAAAGATAGGAGCAAGCAAAAATATATTGAAATGCAAAAGTAAAAGAAGGTGAAATGGAGATCTCTGATATATTGAAAATAGCTGAAAAAGTCAGAAAGCAAAAGGCAGCACAGAAAGGAAAATCTGCCCAACTAAACACTGAGTTCCAGAGAAGAACAGAAAGAAAGAAAGACTAATCTCTAAACAAGCATTGAAAAGTAACTGTGAATAACAATTAAATAGAAAAGATGAGGATATATTTAAAAGGAACATTTGTGCAAAAAAAGCAAACTTGAACTGGAGGGGAATATATAAAGATGGAGGGGCAGGAATCTCTGGGCAAAATGTAGAAAAAATTGTCTCAGAATGATTGATACAAATTAAGGCTTGATGAGTGATTTTGTGAACTGAAATTAAATGCCTCCTAGAAAATATTGCTAACAACAAAATTTCAGAAACTATGAAATTCCAGCAAACTATTTAGCAAAATGCTTCAGTTAATCTATAGATGATAGATAGATAGATAAATAGATAGAGCAGCATGGTGGCCCAGCAGGTTAAAATGCAGGTTTGAGACCTGAGCGCTACGTGACGGGATGAGCTCCCATTCTTGCCCCAGCTCCTGCAACCTAGCAGTTTGAAAGCATGCAATTTGAGCAGATAAATAGGTACCACTTTGAGTGGTAGATAATAGCACTTTGTGGTGTCATGCTGGCCACATGACAACAGAAATACCTTTGGATGCTCTGGCTCAATGGCCTTGCAACAGAGATGAGCACCGTCCTCTATACTTGGTAAAGACTAGCGGAGTAAAATATGCAGGGACTCCTTTACATACATATATACATACATACAGGTAACCATACAGATGATTTGTAAGCAGATATAAACAGAATACAATGACCAAGGATCTGGAAATCAAATCAAGGATCTGGAAATCAAATCATATTCCGATAAAAAAAAACAGTGCAAAGAATGCTCAAACTACCAAATAACTGCATTTATCTCATCAGGAAAACGCCCAGTTTTGCAGTGCAGATTTCAACAATATATTGAACAAAACCTTCCAGATGTACAAACTGGATTTAGAAGATGCAGAGGCATCTTAGATCACACTGGTCATTACTAATGGATAATGGAAAAACCAGAGAGGCTATTTTTTGCTTAATTGATTAGATTAAAGCTTTTGACTCTATAGACTGCAGCAAATTTGGGTATTGTCCTTAAAAATATAGGCTACCTCATCTGCCTAATGAAGAATTTATATTATGATCAGGAGCAACATTTAAAATAGGGAGCAATTTAATGGCTCAAAGTCAAGGAAGAGTGCACCAAGGTTGTAGACTGTCTCATAAATTTAAATTTTATGCAGAAGATATCATGAGAAATACTGGGTTAGAATAAATGGAAATTAGAATTGCTAGGAGAAGCATCAAGAGCCTCAAATATGCTGATGGCTGTAATTAAGGTAGATTTAAGGAATATTTAGTTGAAGGTGTTAGAAGAAAGTACAAAAGCTTCTTATGGCTTAATATGACAAAGCCTCATTTTTATGTTACTTCTGTTAATCTCAGGTAAGTTGAAAAAGAAATTAGGAATAAAAAAATGGGTGATATGGCCTGGTTATTCTAGCTATGAAATAAAGAAAACTTGAGATCTAGACAAAATATTAAAGCTGAAGTTAAGTCTAGTGGTAAAGGCATAGATAAGGCAGGCTTGAAAAACATGCACCCACCTAACTGTTCTAGTGAGCTCTGAATCCAATTTTGCTCTCTGAAATGTTCTCTGAATTCATGGAGACCTAACGCTCACCTTAAGAGGATTTTCCACGAATGGGATTTTCCCATGTATTTTGCCAGGAAATGTAGATAGGGCAGGCTTGAAATATATGCACCACAAAATGGTTTTTGTGCCTAAAAGGAGCAATTACAAGAGCTTTATTGAAAAGCTTCCATTCTGAAAGATCCAACTGAGGGTCAGTCTCAAAACAATGGAGAAAATATTAGCATTGCACCTCCAGATTTAACTGGATGACGTTTTATATTAGGTACATTACAAGGGGATTTTGCTTGGGATAGTGCACTGAAACTGGTTTGACTGCCTGGGTAAATGAACTATACCAGAAATAGATAGGGGGTTAGCCATTTTATTTAGCCTTATTATATATTCCTTTTCTTTCTTTCTTTTTGCTGGTTATTGGGAGAAGGGTTTTGGATTTGCCACATTCTTAATGTGGGAGGAGTGGAGATAGAGACAGTTGTTTAGGCTAGGTGGTTCTTCTTCCCATGGGAACAAAAGCTGACCATGCTGAGACCTGGAGGTGGAGATTGATGTCACCAGGAAAAGTTGATTTACTTCTATTGACTTTTGGGGGCTGTTTCTAACTTCCAATATTATGTGGTGTAATTCCGAATTGTGTCAGATCCAGAATTACAACAGACTTTGCCAATTTGATGCTTTCCTCAATAAAAGAAGGTGTTTTGGAAGATGAACTTTGCTTTTTTCTTTTTAAATGGATTTCATCACTTGGAAACCTGATATTGTTGTCACCTGACATATCATGACTTTTTTCCCTTCACTAAAACAGGGGTGGGAGTGGCTAGTGTGTGACACATCTGGCCTGATTTAGAAGGTAGGATTATTGGGGAGGAGAACAAGAAAAAAAAATCTGCCTCTGCTTCCCAGCAATTTTCCTCCTTGCAGCAAACAGCCTAGTCAGCTTGGGCACAGCCTGATTAGCACAAGCAGCTGATTGTTGGTTGGATTGGTCTCCTGACAATCAACTGTTTCAGGTTGTAGGGATCGCCGTCATCTATTGCCAATTCTGCGCATCCCATTTTCAGTCTCTGCATCCCATTTTTGGCTTCCACGCACCCCATTTTTGGCCCATTCCAGGCAGCGGGGATCAGAACAGGCCAAAAATGGGGCATGTAGAGGTGGCAATAGGTGATGGTGATCCCTGAAGCCTGAAACAGCTGATTGTTGGGAGACAATCCAACCGACAATCAGCTGCTTGTGCTAATCAGGCTGTGCTGAAGCTGACCAGGCTGTTCACTGCTGCAAGGAGGAAAATTGCTGGGAGGCAAAGCTGAAGGGTGGGGGCTGACGGGTGAGTGAGGCTTCGGCAACATTCACTGTGTAAGACACATAGACATTTCCACCCACTTTTGGGGGTGAAAAAGTGTGTCTTATACACCAAAAAATACAGTAATGCATAGTTCATTGAATGTTCCTCAAATATCTGTTTTAGCTTCTATGGGGTTAAACTTCTGGGGAGCTGTGGAATGAAATACCAACAGTATGATGTTGATGTATAGCTCAACTGTTTCCTACAGTACCTAAGTTGATCTTTGAGCATTGCTTGAAGTTAATAATAGGTTCTGCGAGGGAAAGGAAACTAAAATTAAATCCCAATGATCTGGCCTCTATGATTGTAGTGAAGTTATGACTGTGCGTTTTCACAGAGTTGCAATTCCTAAGAAAGAGCAGTTTGTGGAATACTTACTGAACTCTAGCTATTACTTGATCTGCAAATGGCAACTGCAGAGAGGAGCATATGTGCATGGTCTAGCTAGTTCAGCAATCACTACATTTCCAGCTGGACTTAATACAAACCATGTCTTTACAACCTATCTTGACTTGTTATTTATCTGTAATTGGTTCAAAATATGACAGCCTGGCTGTTGAACAGTGCAAGTGGCAGGAGAATTGGTATTGACTGCCAGTTGATACTTGGCCCAATTTATTGTATATCAAACCACTTTAAATGGTTAGGGTATGATGGTCTGTGGGATTATCCCATAGTGACCCTGCCTAATTACTTAGCTCCGATGCCAGGTGTTCTGCTATCAAGTTACAGGAGAGAACTTTCTCTTTTGTAGTTCCAGAGCTATGGAATACATTCTTTAAATAGGTTCATAAGGAAGATGGCAAAAATGCATTTCTTTTGTCAAATCTTTAATGGTTAATGAATTAATGACTAATGTTGAATTTAACTGTATTTTTGCTTCACCATTGTAAATTTTATGTTTGGAGCATTGGAATGAAAGGCAAGATATAAATTCAATAGTAAATCAACTAAACGTTTGCTTCTTTGCTGAGCTACCTGAATGCTAATCTTTAATAGTCTGTTTCCCATACTGAAAGGGATGGGTCCCAGGTTTTATGTCTGGGTCAAAATGAAGAAAACAAAATATGTGATTCTTTCAATAAGCAATACACAGAGACTGATTATAAATGAGACTTTCCTTTTAATTCCAGAAAGGCAATAATCTTTCAGGAAAGTCTTATTTTTCTTACTAATTAGACTATCCCCAGATTGCACTAATGGGAAACTATACTTGAGTGAGAGATGTTGTGCATCTGAAGAGGCAGGCAATTAGCTTTAGCATGGCAATAAAACTGATTCTCCAAAGTTTATACAAAATCTTTAATGAGGTGGTTGGGATAGATGCAAATGGGATCCAAATATATATCAAGTTGCTTACTAGTATAATCCAAATACATACGTATGATTTAAAGAGAGAATCTTGTATGTTTAGCAACATCTCATTCTGTAAATGCCAGTCCTTTGATGAGCTCTTGATGATGATTCAGAGCAGATCCCAGTCATACTGATATATTTAAGCAACCTATAAAGTTTGCTATATTTCTTGTAGTAAAGAGGAGCAGAGAGCAAAGATGGACTTTAAAAAAAGGAGAAAGGAACATAGCTGAACAACTGCCTTAAAAAGTCAATGTTATTTCTAAAAGTCAGTATGTATTTATATCTATTTGCATTAATGATAGAGCAGGAGTAACAACTTTCCAAAATAGGTTTTGGAAATAAAAAAAAATGATGTTAGCTATCTATTCTCCTTATATGATTTTAGCATCTTAAATAACTGTAATCTATTACAAGTCAATAAATTAAATGATACAGGACAAACAATAGGATCTTTTAAAAATTTTATCTGAAAAGACAATGGCAACATTGGTTTAATGTTTCAAGAAGATCTGTTTTTACTACTCCATTTCACAACCCATATTGTCACTTGTGGTCAACTTCCAGATTTAAATAATGTTTCCATTGCCTCATCCACTTTATTTATCCAGTAAACCAGGCAGAACTATGTTGACCTATCTGGTAGAAGGAACCAATCAGTCATGGTCACTCTGCTATTCAACAGCAAATCAGAAGTTACATTGCTTGATAGGCTTCATGTATTTCAAAGACCAATTCCAAATACTTAACTTCCTGAGTTAGGAAGCAGTTAGAAAAACATTGCCGCCAATAATAAAAACCCTTATATTTGGAACAATTGAAAGTCACATGCATGTCTGTCTCAGCATTATCTTTAACTCTGAACTTTTGTGAGATTTTAAGGCTTTCCAGAAACAAGAAAGGAATAAAAAGTTGGGTATAAAATAAATCAAGGACTATCAACTAGGTTCTGGTCCTGCAATGGAAAGTAATTGGAGACATACGTATTGAAAGAGCCCTGCCTTTGTGTAGGCTATTGTTTTGTAATAAAAGCCTCAAAGAACAACTAATTGTAATGCTGATGGCATAATTCCAACTGCTCATTGGACATGTGGACTGGTAATCAATAAAGTGCAATGCTTTTTGTTGAATCTTGGTGCTACCTATAGTTCACCTTGGCTAGTCAACAAAGGATCTGTCTGATGTTTACTGGGTCCCAAAATGGACAGAATATTAATCAAGTTTCTAGGTCTCACCCAAACATCATCTGCCAAGTCACCCCAAGGAATAACATCGTGACTTGATGATTTCCATATTCCCAGCATCATATTATACTTTTTGGTTTATAACCTTTAGAGCTACTTTAGATTTCTTTTGACTAGCTTATAAAGTTAGCAAAATAAGCATTTTTTCCTAGGAAAGGTCAGGAGAGGTCTTTGCAATTGTTGCTCCTATTAATATGTTATTTTCCAGTCAGAAGTCTTAAACAATAAAGGTTTTCAAAGCATAAGCCATAGTTTTGATAAATGAGGTTTTCTTCTAATAGCTGAATAGGAAATGGAAATGATAGCAAAGAGTTGTAAAAAAAAAGCGTCCATCCATCTCTGTAGTAAAGAAAAAGAACTACCTATTGTTGATATTAATATAGAAAATACGATGAAATCATAATGAGAAATGGATTTCTTCTGGGAGGAATGGTTCAGATTGCAAATAAACTTTAAATTGCATTCTAGGTTGAGCAGAAAGGAACATTGCAAAACAATACATCTTTGGAAATATATCTCTGTGTATAGATGTATAGCACACACTTATAGATCAATCAGATCATTTGCAAATCATGTATTTAGTAAAAGGAAGGGGAATTACAACTCTTAAGCATTGCTCTCAAAATGGATATGAAATGTCTACTCTTCACTTCCATAGAGAGGCTCACATCTCTGCTTGGGGATAGAAATACCTGATGGATGTCCTTGCATCTATTTGTTGTTACAGTCTCAGCTGTAATAAGCTTGCAACTTTCCTGCTCAAGAAGCCTCAGGCAATTTAAGGTCATATTATCATGAATGATGAACATAGTTCCGTTAATTTTCCATACCTCTTTTGTTCATTCTGACAGGTGCCTCTGGCACTTTGTATATTTGGCTCCTAAAGTATTCTTGTACTACATTATAATATAATAATGCTAATTATTGTTATTATTGTTAGTTGTCAATTAGACATTACTGGATTTTAAGTGTAGCATCTACTTAGAATCTGTGCTAATATCCAAGTGCATTTTAGAAGGGTGGGGAAAAATCTCACTCACAATATATTTCATAATTTGATTAATTGATATTTGCACCATTACACGCACCAATGGCACTTTGAAAGCAAATGGCACTGGTAGAGCAATGCAGAGATGCAGTTCCATCATTGGGGACAAATAGGGCTTTTAAAAGCACTATCTAGACTATAGGATTTCATTGTCCAGCAGCCATTACATAATTTAAATACCATGTCATATTATAGATAACATGATATAGCCAGGGCTTTCCAATATTTCTTCTGAATTGTTGAGAGCCTCTTAAAGGTTTGTCAGTGCAAATATTGAAAGACAGCTTTAAGGAAAACCTTTCTTCTACTCAGAGTGCAGCTTTAAGGGAATATTGACCTTAGGGAACAATTGACTGGGATATTCAATCTTGCTTGTTTGAATTAACAGCTTCAATGCAGCATTTCTCAACCTTGGCAACTTTAAGATGTGAACTTCAACTTGCAGAATTCCCCAGCCACTAAACTGGCTGGGGAATTCTGGTAGTTGAAAGTTTAAACTTTTTAAAGTTGCTAAGGTTGAAAAATACTTCTCTAATGCACCCAGAATCCATTGCAGTGGATGCTGGACATAAATTGGTTCTTTAGCTGATACAAAGGATTTCTTCAAAGTAGATCTGTAAACTTCCTCATCCACCCTATATATATATTAATTTTTAGTGCTGCAAAATGTACTTTTCCACTCTATTCTGTGTCATTTACAGCTGTGCACTGACTACAATGTTTGGATTTCAAAATCTGACTTTGACAAGCTAGGACGCATCTATGGCAGAATTTAAAAATCCGTAGTTTAATCTAATCTATAGGAAATTCAATGTTAGTTTTACTTAAGGAACAAATCAACCAGACAACACTTTTAAATATCTTTGCACGACATTTACAGTCCTTATAAATTAATTCTTTATTATTTCAAAGAACGTTAGGAAAAGAAAAGAAAAAAAAGGATTCACACGCATGAATTAACAATAAGCTATAACTTTAAAATTAAATGAGAAGGGAGAAATGAGTACAAGCATGCATATGCATATACATACACACTCTTTATGTTTTTTTTCCTTTTCACAGTAAACTAGTTTATGCAAAACAACAAGGTACAGTGTGATGGTGAGAAAAGCAAAGTCCTGCACTTAGGAAAACCAAACACACAGGTACAGAATAGGCGGTACCTGACTCAACCGTATCTGTGAGAGGGATCTAGGAGTCTGATAAAAGAGACAATGTAGTATTCTCCATTGTACCCAAGGGCAGGACAAGAAGCAATGGGTGGAAGCTCATCAGAAAGAGATTCAATCTGGAAATAAGAATGAATTTCCTGACAATGAGAACAATTAATCAGTGGAACAGCTTGCCTACTGGAGTTGTGGATGCTCTATTGCTAGAGGTTTTCATGAAAAAAAAAGGATAACCATTTGACCAGGATGGTGTAATGACTTCTTCCTTGGGCAGGGGATTGGACTAGAAGACCTTCAAGGCCCTTCTAGACCTATGATTCTATGAGAAAGGAGTTAGAAATAATACACCAAAGAAAATGCAGGTAGAAATAAAAAAAAATGAAACAGTTGAAATTAGTTTACAGTAACACCATTCACTTCTATACTAAGATATACAAATTCTTCTACCTGCACTAGTTTTTCACTACTTATGTATAATTTTCAATGGTTCACTTGTATCACAGACCAATCAAACTCTTGATTAAATCATATAATCTGTATAAAATTTGATGCAAATAATTTGGTTTTCAGACAATAGCAGCACATCATCTACATACAAAAATATACATATATATATACATTCCCAATCAATAAGGTCTCTAAGATCACCACAATCTTTCCTTATATATCAATACAAGGGAACGTCATTTTATGTTTGTCTTATTCCCTATTCAGTATTGAACCACAATTTTTCCCATATTTTTTCACACATCATACTTACTTCAGTTACCAGCTTCATACTGTATGTCAAACATTTGAAGTATATTCACTTTACCATATACTGTCTGTACATCAATAAATATACAATAAACATTGTCACATTGGTACATTTCTCATTAAATCTACTGGAGAAATATAATCTGGGTTGATCTTCCTATACTGATTAAGGCCAAACTGTTCTTCCCTCTTTGCTTATTATCATTTCTTCTACCTTTTTGATGAGAATTCTTAGATAGGTACACGCAACAAACCAGGTACACACAACAAACAACTCCTTATTGCATTAGTGGAATACTTATGGTATTTTTCCAACCAGGTTGCCAAATCAATTATACTTTCAACTTTATATCCATTTCTTTGCTATAATGTATGCACAGGGGTCCATAATCCCCTGGTCTGTGGATGGAACTGGTCTACAGCATGCCAGAAACAGGGCTGCACAAACAAGCGAAGCCCCATACACAGAATCAAGGCAGCATATGAAATCACGCCGCCTCCAGTCTGTGGAAAAACTTTTCTCCATGGAACTGGTCCCTGGTCCCCAAAAGTTTGGGACCACTGCACTAATAGATTTATGTTTAGGTCTCACACTTAACTTAAACGAGAAGGAAGAATCAGAATATTATCTGGTTTGGGAGAAATGGTACAGTTGGGTAGAACGTAAGACTAGAGTAAATAGAGTAGAATAGAATTCTTTATTGGCCAAGTGTGATTGGACACATAAAAGATTTGTCTTCAGTGCATAAGCTCTCAGTGTACACACAAGCAACAAGTGATACATCATGATCATCATAATAAAATACAAGCATAAATCATAATTTAATTTCATTTTTAAATTTAATTTAGCATTTGCTATAGCTACCCATTCTAATAGACTCTGGGCAGCTTACAAAATCCAGAAACAATAAAATAATTAAATACACCTAAGCATACACATATAGGCAGCCTGATCGAAAACAACCAAACAACAAACCATACAGGTATAACAGACGCTTCACAAAATTGTGAAGATTTTAAGGGCTTTTTGAAGTCCCAGGAAAGTGGGCACCATTTATATCTCTGGGGAGCAGCTAGGGGTGGGGGCACCAACAGAGAAGATCTACCACCAGACGGCAATCTTTAATTGAGGGAACCTGGAGCAGACTATTTGTGAGTGACCTGGGTGGGCAGAAATAATTGAAGATAGGTGGTCCCTCAGATAACCAAGTCCTAGTTATGTTTTATATTTTAGTAATATAGAGAATTAAGTTTAGTCTCCCCATCCCACAAGCAGCATCCCCTGCTAACGATAAGGATAGCACATCTCAACCAATACAATGAAAGCACAAGCAAAATCTAAACACCAATTATACTGATGGGTTTCTGTGTAAGCTATGATCTGTACCTTAGACTATCTTGCAATGGTAGTTAAGTCCCCTTAATTAGGAGATGTATGCATAGTACTGACACACACTCAAAACAGAAAAACAATTCCAAAGAGTTGACCAGTGTCCTCTAAGAACCATTTCCTCATTCCTTCACTGAAAAACTAATTCAAATGTTTACAAACAACACATATGAAAGCTCTTTTAGCATAATAAAAGCTCCCAAACAAAGCAAAAACCTGCAACAGTTCCTGGATTATTTTAAAATTTAATTAGTTGATATATTAATCAGTTTTTTTTAACCTAAAATAAGCAGGAAATAAAACTCCCCCCGAATACTTTGGGTACTAATAAATTGGAACCCCAGGAAGAAACTTTCCCTACAGTCAAAATTTATTGTAGTAGTAATAAAAAGAAAAAGAGGTAAAATAAGGATAGTAACCTGATCTTAGGGATATACACTGTAAAAAAGAATCGTCACTTAATTTGTTTAAGTCTAAAAACTAATAGTTTAATCGACTTCACTCTCCCCTGCCAATATCCTGGTCTAATATAATATAATAATAATAATAAAAAACCTTTTTAGAAGCCTAAAACTTGTTTGAATCCATATTTAGTTGAAGCCAGAAATCTGTATTACTCAAGAGATGAATGGGATATGTAAGCTTCTTCTAAGATTTTATTTTAATTAACTGCTGCTTCTTTTTGTATGGAGTATATATAATAATATGGCCTTGGATAAATGCTTCCTCGGTGTTCTGAATCAAAAGTGGTGATGCAATCAATTTCCTGTTCACATGAGAAAATTCAATTACTTGGTGTTCTATCTTAATAAAATCTTTATTACTCAACAAAGGTAATTCAGAGACCATTTAAAATATGCATTTAACTTTTTTTTGGTCTGTATTGTAAAAACTTCACAGTGTAAGGGCTAAAGCTGGTGAAGTAGAAACCAGCACTTCTTGGGCTAGATAGAATAATTATGAAAACACTGATGTGTCCAAAGAGAAGACCACAAATAAAATGGTCAAATTTTCACTTACTCAAAAAATGAAGGGGAATACAATCTATTTGTCTGTCTGTCTTGACTGCTTGTCTGTCCTGCCAGCCAGCCAGCCAGCCAGCCAGCCAGCCAGCCAGCCAGCCATCTACTATAAACCAGTGGAATGGCTTGCTTTCAAAAGTTGTGAGTGCTCCATCATTGAAGGCTTTTAAAAAGAGATTAGACAGCCACTGTCTATGTAGGATCTCCTGTTTGTGCAGGGGGTGGACTAGAAGACCTGCATGGTCCCTTCCAACTCTGTTATTCTGTTCTGTTCTGTACCACAGCTAAACTTCCCGGTTCTGCAGGGGACAGATCTTTTGTCTGGCCAACCCATATGATTGTTGTATTTTGTGCCAGATAGCCATGCCAATTTTGCTGTAAGCAAGTTCCTGAATATGGAGAAATGAAGTTTATTATTGTGCTTGGTTAAAGTCTGGCTTTATAGGACAGTGTTCTTGCAGTAGTAGCATCTATATCACACTTACATGTATCATATATCTGTGTGCATGTGAGTGTGATCGTTAGACTGAAATACCATGAAATAATTCAGACAAAATGACAGCTGTGGACAGAAATAACAAAACCTCTGTTCATTTTGGGAAGGAATGGTAGAGCATCAGATAAACACTAAATTAAATTTGCATCTACAATCTCTCTCTCTCTCTCTCTCTCTCTCTCTCTCTCTCTCTCTCTCTTTCTTTCTTTCTTTCTTTCTTTCTTTCTGTTAATCTGCCAATCTAACAATAAGTATTAAAATACCAGACTTCATCTCATACTTTTTTTCACGATTGCATATATGTGCATTGGATTGCACTGTAGTGGATTTGCAAAGGGTGGAACAACTGCATCCAACCAAAAGGTGTTTACAAATTGTTTCCCATTGTCCAGGAAAGAAGCATTGACTGAGCTGCTCTAAGCCTCTGTTTCAGTCTAATCAACATCTTATACTGCAAATGCCTTAGAAAATGGAATGAATGAGATGCTTATCAAGTGTGCAGATGACACCAAGCCCAGGAGCTGGTTAATATCTTAGAAAATATAAATGTACATTTGAAATGACCTTGACAGGCTTGAACATGGAGCCAAATCCAACAGGATCATGTTGTGCTCTGACAAATATAAATTGCATCTGGGTAAGAAAAATCAAATGCATGGATATGGCAGTCAGATTTTGTTGGGTGTTAGTGCATATGAGAAAGATTTAGGCTATAGCGGACTACAAGTTAAACATAAGAAAGCAGTGGGATTCAGTGCGATTTGGGGCGGTGTTAATAGAAGCATTCAATCACAGCCACAGGAAGTAATGGTTCTATTTTCCTCACCATTGGTCAGGAATATTGTACCCAATTTTGAGTTATCACCCTTTAAAAGGTATATGCTAAAACTGGAATGAGTTCAGAGAAGAACACCCAGGATCCTAAAGGTGTGAAAGCCAAGACCTGTAAGAATACGTTAAAGGAAGTCAGTATGCTAGCTTGTAAGGGAGAAATTGAGAGGGAAATACAATAGCAAAAATCTAGAAGGCTATCATATGGAAAAGGAAATGGAGCAGGTCTGTACTAAAATTGAAATCAAGACAAGGACCAGCAGCTTCAATTTAAAAGGAGATTTTAAACCTGCAGACTAAAACTGCAAACCCTCCTGCATGTTTAAAATCACAGTATCAATAATATACAACTCACGTACCTTGTCTTCCTAAAAGCAATTTAATTTTCCATTTTAAAAGTTAAATAACACTTGCTTACACATGAAAGAAGATCCCAGTTCCTTAACATTCCTTGTTACAAAAGAAACTGCCATGGGAATGAATAAATATTTGCAACAGAGAACAAGGGGAAAAGCATGTCACTCTTGATACTGATTTGATGATATATAATCATATACATGACATATAATCAATTCCTATTTTAGTTAGATAGATAGATAGACAGATACCCCAAGTTTCCAAATGTGAAAAATTTAAAAATGTGGAAGAGAAGTATAGGAAGTGATAACAACTGAAATAAAACATGTACTTTCACATTTGTGGTAATTATTGCATAAATCACTAATATTTACCCTATTCACAAACTGGTTGTTGTTACTTCCTGAGCCAAAAAAAAAAATGGGGGATAGGATTCACAGAAAGAAGTGGCATGCTCACCCACCCAGTCATCCATTTACTCACTCACCCTAAACACACAGATAAAACTAGCAGTGAAAAGGATAGAAAGAAGAAGGGAGTGCAGAAAAAAAGACAAATCTTAGCTACTTTAAACACTGCAATTTATAATTTTTTTCAGATAGTTCCTAGAGTGATTCATAAAACAGGAAAATATTGAGATTCAAACTTAAAATTCAAAAAATTGGCATCAAATAGGCATAACAGTCATCCATTCCATTTCAATTATCCCCAAGAAGTTCAGCTAAAAGATAAAGCACAAAGGAAATTTTCAGCCTTCACGTGGCTGTAAAAGGACTTCTGGACAGTAGCATATAATGATCTGGAAACCTGATCAAAAATGATACCAAAACATGGTAAAACTAATAAGGACACGATTCTTGCAACACCTAGCATTTTTTTTTTGAGGATTTATTTCTCCACCCACCTACCCTTCATTTGAATGAAATGCAATCTTTTCAGCAAATCATTTTCTGTGGCAAATCTGAGCAATCTCATGGTAAATGGTTGAGATTTATCAGCACTATGAATAAGAAATAGAAAAATAAGTCCTCTGGATCTCTATTAATATCTTGTAATGAATACAATACATACTAAAATTTCCTTAAAGAGAATAGAATAGCTTGTCTTGTGGCCACTTGTAAATGGGATTAGCAAGGTTGATTCTAAGCACATTATGTATCCATTGCTTATTGTGATGACCTTCAATATATCAGCGATAGTTGTAGCAATAGATTCTACCTGATCTTCCAATTGAGAGAGCCTACTCTTAGCCATTTCCAAGGTGGTGTTTATAGTGCAATAGTATTAATAACTTTTATAACCTCACACGTCACCTAAATATATCTAGCATCCTTTCTAGTCTCTTGTAGCTGTCTCCTTGCAGGAAGGAAATGGGGCCAGAACTGTCAAGCAGGCAAGAGACAAACTTTTCTGATAGCCAAATGAAAAACAACTATCTACTTGCAATAAACATAATGTGACAAACTGGTATCCATAAAGATAACCTATTGTGATTGTTTGCAAACTGATGACTATTTAATTTACTAATTCAAATGCTGTAGATTGACGGTATTGTAAATACAGTGCTGTATTTACCTGGAAGGGGGATCACTTTTTCCAATCAATTTATTTTTGAAATATAGCCACCGTTGGTTTTATTTATTGTCAATCCAAGATACTGTTTTATCTCTCCTAATCGCTTTAATTTTATCCTTTTACCTAATAATGATATTATTTCAGTAGCTTCATTATTAGTTTTTGTAATTAAAGCAATATCATCTGTAAACAACAGTAATAATGACACTATTCCATTTGTCTCTTTTTTAAATAAACATGGATCAGCTAAACCTGCTTTAAACCTTATATTGTTTAATTCCTTAACAATATATTGGTTCCATTCGTAACCAGATTGTTTTAATCCATAGAGACTCTTTTTCAGTTTCCAACAGTCATTATTAGTTTTATCATCCTTAATCCCTACAGGTTTCTTTAGGTATATAGTGTGCTGCAATGGTGCATGCAGATAAGCAGTTTCTACATCTAAGTGATTTATGATATAGTTTTTCTTAGCTGCCCACACTAAAGCTGCTCTCAAGGTTGTTGCTTTTAGACTTGGTGCAAACACTTCATCATAATCACATGGAGTTTGATTAAATCCTTGAGCTACCAACCTAGCCTTATGGGTAACAGTCCCATTTTTACCTGTTTTTAATTTAAATATCCATTTGCATCCAATGGACTTTTCACCTGGAGGTAATTTAACATTCTCATAGACTTCCATCTGTTTCAATGAATTTAGTTCCTTTTCCATTGCTCTATGCCAATTCTCTTGATCCTTTGCAGGATACATTCTAAGTTCTTCCACAGTAGTTGGAACTTTACTAACTTGGCAAACTACACTTGCTTGGTACCTGTCAGGTGGTCTGGTTTCACATGTTGAACGTCTAGGTATTACAGGGCTTACAGGTGGACTTTCATGTATTACCTGTTCCTGGTTATCTATTCCTTCCTGTTCACCTATTTCTTCCTGTTCTGGTCCTATTTGCTCTTCCTGTACTTCCTCTTTAATTGGATTTTTCTTATTACTGATATGGTGGTTTGGTCTTTTGTAGGTTTCTATGATTACATCCTTATTCGAATCTTGCTCCAGTTTTTCCCATCCTACATGTTCCAGGAATTGTGCACTAGCACTACAGTAAACTCTAGTTGTACCTTTTCCCCAGAACCTGTAAGATTTATGGTTAGATTCATAACCTACAAAAAATAATCTTTTAGCCCTATGCTGCCCCTTATGTCTCAGTTGTGTAGGAATATGCACCCATGCTGGTGCTCCAAATGTGTGCATGTAGCTTAGGTCAGGTTTTCTACCATGCCACCGTGTGAATGGTAATTCACCTGTTGTTGAGTTAACAACATTATTTAGTATATGATTACCACACATTATTGCTTCTCCCCACAAAGTTTCAGGTAATCCTGAATCCGACAACATAGTACGAGCCATTGCCTGTATTGTTTGGCCTCGTCTTTCTATAAAGGAATTATGTTGTGGCCTATATGATGCAGACTTTTTATGTTCTACACCTGCCATCTTCAGTCTATTTTGGAATTTATTATTTATAAATTCCGTACCATTATCAGTTACAAGAGTTACTAGTTTCCTTTTAGTTTTTCTTTCTGCAAACTTCAACCAATTAAAGAAATTCTGATATGTTTCCATTTTACTCTTCATTAAATAACAGAAACCATATCTAGAATAATGATCCATTATACTTAATATATAACGAGCACCTCCCACACTTTCTATTTGCTGGTATTACCTTGCTTTTTTCTTGACTGCAAGCATTGCAGTGCAAATACTTACTGCAAGGCTTCAGTTTTATACCTTTAGACAGTTCAACCGTTTGCTTGAGCATGTTAAAATTTATATGCCCTAAATGTCTGTGTAACAAATGTATGCATTCATCATGAGGTTTAACGTTATTATACACCGTGTTAGCCACCTCTAACTGATTATCATGTAACACATACAATTCACCTTTTAAAGTTGCAGTCACTTTTTTACCTTCCTTTTCTATTATGCAGTTTTCTCCCCTAAAGGTAACTACATAACCTAGTTTAATCAAAACTCTAACTGAAAGCAAATTAAACTTAAGTTGTGGTACATATAACATTTTTACATTTTCTTTTATGCAAGAACAATGTGCAGTACCTTCAGCTTTTGCTTTCAGTTTCCAGCCATTAGCTAACGATATCTGTTGTGAACTCATGGACATCTTAACAGATCTTTTCTTATCTTTCATTATGCAGTGCGATGCTCCACTATCTACAACCCAAAAATTATTATTGTTCACAGTTTTGTTGCTATACATGGCTAACTCTAAGCATTTTTCATCCTTTTGATGCCTTTTTGCATTCTGGCTGGCATTGTGGCGTTTTTCTTTCTTGCAGAATCTAGCCAAATGTCCTTTTCTTCCACAATTAAAACATTTTCTAATTGTGTAGGCTGACGAAGATAATTCCTCTTCTTGTGGTTGTTCCCTTCTCAGTTGATCCCTTTCAAGCCTTCTCCTGGCTTCTTCAATTAATCTGCCAGTAATGTCAGTTAATGTGAGGTTATCTTTTGGCAGCACTTCCAGCGAAGTTACATAGTCGTCATAGGTCTCATCTAACAAAGACAAAATTATATAAACCTGATGTAGTTCAGTGAAGATAAGTTCTTTTTCATGCAGTTCCTGAAAAATCCTCTTCATAGAGTTTATATGAGTCAACATGTCTCCATTCTTTTGAAGATGTGTTCTGAACAGCTTCTGTGTAAGATTTATATGTGCTCCTACACTGTCTCGAACATAAATCTTCCTTAAATTCTCCCAGCACTTAGCAGCTGTTTCTTCTCCACGAATATGGACAAGCTGCTGGTCACAGAGTGTCAGTCCTATTATACAGAGAGCTTGCTCATTCTTCAGTTTATATTCTTGTATTTTCTGGGCATCATCTTCATCCTCCGGATCCCAAGCATCTACCTCTGGTGGGTTTTGAATTATACTCCACAAACCTTCTCTGCGTAGAAGTAGGCTGCATTTTCATAGACCATGAAACATAGTTTGTTCCATCCAGTTTGGATATTAGAGACAAACTTGGTAAATTGACTTGTGCCATCTTTCTCTGGATATTAAACTATAATTAATAAAACACAGCTGTCTGTTTACAGTATTGTGTAACTACACTAACTCTCACTTTATATAAGTCTGTTATATCCTGGTTAGTCTGACTGTGCAGCTGGGCCCATAACCAGTGTTAGGGATACACCCTAGCAGAATCTGCACGGCAGTCAGGCAGGCAAAATATGTGAGATAAACATTTTTGTAGCTTACACTCAGTAAAACAGATACACCGTGCTAGTTAAATAGTTTATTCCAGTAAGAGTTATAGCATAGTCAAACAGTCCATATATCATTCACTAATTCAGTCCGTCTGGGGATTATTCAGTTGCAAAGTTCAGTGTCGAAAAAGAGAGGTCAGTAAACTTACAAATATCAGTCCAGTAATATATCTCCTCGCAGTAGAGATATGAAGAAGTCAAACCTCCTTTCTTCCTCCAGCAACTCAGCAACTCAGCAGTAGGGAAACACGCAGTTAACAAACCATCAATCCATCAAACCAGTCAATTGTCAGGAATCATCAGGTTCTCTTGCTCCCACTTATGGTGGTTCACAACCGCACCCAAAATTACATGCTTTGCAGTTTAAAGTGACACACACTTAAACTTACTATCATAGTTTATATATATTATTTTACCCAAACTACGTTAGGTAACCTTGTTATTCCTAACAGATTTAGTATGACTGTGGTTAAAAAACCAAACAAACAGGTTTTTCCTTATCTTTCTTTTATGTGAAAGGTGGGGTGGTGAAAATGTTTAAATTCTGGGTTATTCTCTTTTCAGTGTAAAAGATACTGTAGATAATTCTGAGGAGAAATAGCTTGCCCAAAATATGTCAAAGTGTTTTGATTTTTTTTGAAGTTATTTCTAAAACAGAATTAGCTAATACTCTGACATTCTTCCCTCATTAATGAGAATAAATCTGCTGATTTCTTGGGATGTAAGCATATTTTGTAAAAGGGGATGTTCCCACTGAAATGTATTCATTATGTTGCTCAGTAAACTGTCAAATATAAAACAAAGTAGATCTTCCAATAGAACTTCCATATAGATCTCAGAAGAGCAAGATAGTTTAAGGGGGAATTACATGGAATATAACTTGGAAGGTTTGGAATCAGTGCCACTGCTACAAGACTCCCTAGAATAGCTTGTTACTAGCCATGATAACTCTTCTATTGTTGTTTTTAGAAGTGTACTAGGAAAGAAAGTTTGGCTTAAATTTGGGGAAATTAGCAGGTGGATCACACTTTCCTTAATTCATACATGCCAGAAATGTACATATGTCTTGAGAGATAATACCATTTTCCCAGATCTATGGTCTCATAATGGCCAAATAAACAAGTTGGTCTCTCTCTTTTCTCTTTCAAGCTTCTTTCAAGCCTCAAGCAGATCTCAGGAGAGCAAGATTGTTTAAGGGGGAGTTATATGCAATATACAGCTAGCTTTCAAATGATGGGAAATGAATGTGGCATTCAGAAATAGAGGGCTTTTGATCTATCCCTTCAACCAGCATCCTTCATCTTTAATATTAGGGTCAACTCTGGTGTTTCAGGAAAGAATTGGGGTAGTAGATGTGTTCTGCAAGCTTCCAAAGAAAGAGTTAAATTAATTAGGAAACTCATAGAAAGAAATGTCTTTTTTGTTGGAGGTGACCTTTCTTTCACAATGAAAGCTACAATGCTTTTTGTGTGTGAAATTGGAACTAGGAATCTCTTAAAAGCTTCTACTAAAGCGAACAAGAGTCATTATGAAAGACATACAAAAGCTGCACATTAAAAAGAAACAAGAATTAAAGTAATCTCTTGTTCCCATCGAAGAGGTGTTTTTCTCTCTTTCCACAAGTGATGTTAAAATCTTGGCTCTTTGCAATTCTAGAAAGTCCACACACATCCTAAAACTGGGAGGCAGGTTGTCAGCTCTGGGAAAGCCATTTTTCAGGCTTCTAGAACAGGGGCATCAAACTTGCGTCACATGACATATCAAGACTTTCCCCCCTTCGCTAAATCGGGTGTTGGCGTGGCCAGTACATGATGCATCTGGCCTGCGGGCTGTGAGTTTAAAATAGTTTAAATGATGGTCTTCTATGGAGATTCCAGAAGTATAGATAAATCTGAGAGAGAGTAAAGTTGCCTTCTCCTCTGGCATGTGAGAAGGGTCACTGAAACAAAAGAGTTTGTAGACAGTGTATTCTAAATAATTCAGTTATTTTTAAAGGTTTTCTAAAAGAATAACTCAAAAGCCTATTCCAAACACATTTCAAAATAGTCTGCATTTTAAAGGGCCTAAATCAGTTCTCCATGTTCTTGTTGTAAGCATTGTTTAGCAAACTATCAATTGCAGTTTCCCAGACATGGACATGCCTGTTGGATATTAGGAATCCCCAATTCATTTTATAGATTGCGGTTAATTCTATTTCAAGTGGAACAGATCAACATTTTTGATTGTTTCCTATTCCCAATGGATCAGCTAAGGTACTAAAGGTACTAAAAGCATAGTCATGTTTTTTATGTTTTAAAATCTTTTGCATATTTAAACTCTCACTTATTAATATAGGAGATATCTTGCCAGATTTCAGTGCTGAGTTAAAAGAAAATTAGTGTCCAAATCTTATGTTCTGTAATGCTCTCATAGATGTATTTATAGGTTTTCTATTTAGAGTTCATAATGTGACTAACACTATTGTTTTATTGATTTGTTTAATTAGCATGAACCCATTTTTGCCCAGAGGATTATTCAATTAACAGAATAAAGCTGTGTTAAAATGCTGTTACAGTCATGCTATTTTGCTGTGATAAATGTGGAAAAATGAGGTTATTGGGTCACCGCTAAATGATTCTAGACAGTAGAGTTCTCGATACTTCAAAAAAAGGGACTTAGTGTGGAATCCTTGTTTCTCGGTAAATTGCTGTGGATGACACCTGGAGCCAAACCTTTGTGTAATGTTCAGACCATTTGTAAATGGATTTGTTCAGCATTATATGTAAATGGTGTGGTTGTCAAGACGATCTTAGGCAATAGAGAAAATGCAATAAAACAACAAATTCCGTAAGAATGCTTAAACTACAGTGACACTTCAGAGTTTGCAGCTGAGTTTTAGCCATATTGCTATTGTCATTTGGAAAGTTTAGCAATGTAGGCAAGGAACCATGACATATGTTTTAATGCTGCTTTGGTTTTCCTAAAAGTAAAACATTCTTATTTTAATTATCAGTAACAACTAATACTATGGCATACCAAAGCCATTAAGCAAATTAGAATAGAGAAAGTTTTCACATTTATTCAAGAAGTATACTTTAATTTTACATATCAAATATTGAAATGTCTTATAGAATATGTAAAATCTCATTTGGCTGCTTGTATTTCTGGTCTTAAAATGTTAAATGTATTCATTTATGTATTTTATTCATTAAATTTATACGTCACTCTTCTCATTCTGAGAAGTGACTTATAGCTTTATAATGTTGTAAACTAAGCATTGTAGACCAGTGGCCCCCAAGCTTTTTTGTGCCACGGCCTGGTACCAGCATCACAAAATGATCCGCGGCCTGGTACTGGCATCAGCATGCATAACAAGGCAAGGCGAACTGAGCGACCGGCCAGCCAGCTGTCCCCCGCTTCTCCCCGCCACCTTCAACTCCTCCTTTGTACCTTTGTCGATGGGCTTCACTTCAGGATGGCTTCGGGATGGTCGCTCAGCTTGCCTTGCCTTGGGTGCTGAAAGAATCCTCGTGCCTTAGTTTCATTCGAAGCCCCCCCCACTTCGATGAAACTAAGGCGTGAGGATTCCTTCAGGACCCAAATGCCGTTTTCCAACCAGAAAAGCTCACCTGGAAGCACTTTCTCGTCAAACAAGATGGCGGCGCCCAGCAAACCAGTGGCCCAGTAGGAAATGTTCCATGGACCAGTACCAGTCCATGGCCCGGTGGTTGGGGACCCCTGTTGTAGACTGCAGAAAAAAGTATCTTTGGATTTCTGACAAACCATATTTCTCAGTCTCGTCATATTTGTTTCAAAGACATGAGTTACTTTGGGCCACTCTATTGATAAACTGATGAAAAGTGCTAGCTATAATTACAATGCCTCATTTCAGATACCTTTCACAGCTTAATCATGGTGAAAATAGCATCTTCTTTGTGAAGTTTCAGCTGTTGAGCTAAGCAGAATATATGTAATTTCCCCCAGTCTTCGGCTGCATGCTTTTAAGCAAATTAAAAACAACTCAGAGTCACTTAGAAGTATCATCTTGAATATTCTACATTATATTCATAAAATGTTAGATTTTATTATAATTTTTATTGCGCAAGATGGATTCAAGTAGGAACATATGTCATCTTTTGTTGGATGCTCTAGATTTGAGCATAAAAGATTAGGAAACTTTCCTTTGCAGAAAATAAAGTATGGTTTTCTTCTCTCCTTTTTTTTGAAAGAAGTGGCCAACAGAGAGTTAAAGGGTAAATTGAGCATCTTCAAATATCATTTATTTTGGACTAGCTTAGTTCTGATGAGGCAATTTCAAAATCTTTTTAAAACTATATTTGATTTACTGACTTGTTTCAAAGATACATTCATGGTATTATCAGTCTCCTTAAATCTCCAATTCTTCATTTGGATAGTTATCAAATCTCATAGCAGTGGATAATCTGGCCAAGGACAGGTAACCAAGGGTCTTAGCTCAGCTCTACCTTGGTTTTTTGCTTGACTTTTTATAGCTAGATTTATAGATGTTTTGACCTTTCTGATAATTCTTGCTTCCTAATAACATTAGAGGAGCTTTACATTATGTTTTCCCCTAGGACAGAAAGACTCTAAATCAAACCATATTAAAAGTGCATACAAGAAAATACTGTAAGAAGAAAATATCTTCTTAGTGCAGATATATGGTGCTCATCCTTGCAGCCAGGCAGCTTGAGGTTGTTTTCTAAGTTGTTTTTCATTGCTGTCTTAACAACTCATCCTATATTTTCTAGAATGTTCAGATCATGTAAGTTTTCTCTTTTGTAAAGGAACCAAATATTCTTACAGATCAACTTCATTGTTACAACCCCAGCATTGACTGACATAAGTCAATAAGAAAATCCTTTTAATATTTCCTTCAACTCAACTACTTATTTGTTCATTTGGGACCAAAGAGTGAGCAAGTGAGTCAGCAAATAGTAATTTTAAAAGTACCAACAGCAAAACCAAGAACGATGTCCTGTAAGTCTCAAGAGATCACTGGCTATTCAGCATTTCAATAATAATAAATTATCAGAGCTGAATTTGTGATCGACAACATTTATAAATGTGAATACCAACAATTTCAGATCCCTTACTACCTTTTGAGTCAACCCAAACATTTGTGGGTTCTAGTTCAGGTCAAAAGTGGACATTTTTCAGAAGTTTCAGAAAGTATGAAATTTCTAACGTTTGGGGAAAGGTATATTGTGGCTCAATAATCAAGTGAAATATTTTCATACATCAGAAAGATCTGGGGAAAAAAAAATTCCATCCTGTCTCCATCAGTCAGCCCCGGCTGTACAAAGAGTGCAACGGTTTAACTCATTTTATTTATGTGGTCCGTTGTCCAAAATTGTACTCAAAATGGCGTACAGGGAAAAAACCACAAATAAGTCTTCAGGGTTTTTCTTGCATGTCAGTCTTGCATGCTTATTGTATGACAACATATGATATCATACAAAGTACTTGACAATCTTCCCCAGTACTCCCTTAAGAAAACTCTCTGTTAACAAGGTGGAACAGCAACCTTGATACCCACAATACCTTTACAAAATTCTGAAGATCCAACAATCTACAAATGCATAAGGCTTCAAGCTTTTGGAGTTTTACAAAATGAAAACATAGAGTAAGAGGTGATCCTAATATCCTCGAGCTGGATTCAGAAAATCTGAAGAGAGTTCCTCTCACAAATGTAATCTTTCTTTAAAATGTTGCAAGCCAGCAGTTCAAAACTGTAGACTGAAAAAGTAAGTATTTGAACTTAGTTTATTAATGTGACAATCATTCGAGTTATTAACAAAAATGTTGGTAATTGCATAGGTTTTCTGTTGCTAGGGTGGTTCTACATTTTAATAATGACTAAAGAAATCACAAAATTTGCTTGCTTCTTTAAAAATATGGAATAAAATAACAGTTTCATTTTTATATATAACAGTTTTTGAAAAAGCAAGTCAATCTTTCAGATTTTTGATTTGTAAAATAAACAGCAAATGTGGAATAGAATTTTTTCCTTCATGCATATGCTATTAGTGTGTTTGCATCGTAACATTTCCATTTAATGAAACCAAATTCACCATGGAATTTGTTAACAAGTTCTGATAGCACGTTATTTTGATTCTGCAGGATATTAAACAAAGCTAAAAATAAGGGACAACTTAAATCACTTTCTTTGGGACAAGGTAGTATACAAGCCATGCATGAAAATTCATATATAATGGTAAAAAATAATGGGAATATTATGAGATGAAAAAATCAACTAACACCCAAATATATTATACCCTTTATGCCCCTCCAAAACCCGCATAGTTGACCAGAATAGGACAAAATGAAAAGCAACACAGAAAGTGCAGTGAAGATATGATAAATAGGCAGTGGCAACTGATGGATCTAGAAGTATTACATGAACCATCTCTCTTGCTGTGACTCGTGTATCAATTTAGTAAGCCACGAGGAGAAATCTAGTAGACTACAAGAAAGAATCTGTAATCTGAAGGTAGGGACTGATGCACTAAAAACTGGTGGCTACATGTCCTGGTGATCAGGAGGCACCCCCCCCCCCCACAATTATTCTTGTACAACAATTGTGAGAACTATATAAAATTTGCTAGCTTTCCTATAACAGGAGGTCTTAGGGCAACACTGGTGTAGTTATTAAAGGTACAGAACTAGAAGCTAAGAAATTGTGACCTCTACTTCAGCCTTAATGATGAAACCAGCTAGACAACTTGGACCCATCACACTATTTCAGCCTAGGAAGAAGACAATGGCAAGCCTCTTTTGAAATGTTGCCAAGAAAATTGCCGGTAATCAATAAGAATCAAGTCTAACTTGAAAATATATATCTCTCTCTCCCTCCCCCTTCCTTCCCCTCCCTGCTTCCTCCCTCTTCCCCTATATTTTTCTCTTCTATCTCTATCTCTCATTTATCTATCTAAAAAAATAAATTGACAGCTGCTAAATACCAGATATGAAATTGATTGCTAAGCCATTTTTAAAATTAAAATTATGTAATATGACTAAAGGCAACCAGCTGGTTGCCCCCATGTATTTCCATGGAGTCTGCCCATTCTACTTCGAGTGTGAGGGCATCCAGGTCAGAGTTTCCGAATATAGTTATAGGACTTAGATAAAAATACACAAGGGGAAACATTCTTTTAGCTTCTAGTATCCAATCATGCAGAGATTTGTTGGTTAATATTAGTGCTTTGAACTTAGAGGTGGTATTCAGGAGGTTCTGACCGGTTCTGGAGAACCGGTAGTGGAAATTTTGAGTTGTTCGGAGAACCAGCAAATCCCACCTCTGACTGCAGATTTTACAGTATCCTTCCCCTGCCACACCCATCAAGCCACACTCACAGAACCGGTAGTAAATTTTTTTGAATCCCACCACTGTTTGAACTGCGCCTAGAAATTTCCTTACAAACAACAAAGTTGATACAATATTGAGGTAATAAAATCTGGAACACTATATTTTTATCAGTTTTCTAATGCTTTATTTATAAGAACTGAAATCTCTAGATCATTTATAAGATCAGCTTCATCCTAGCACTCAATACTAGAATCTAACTGAAAAGTTGTCTGGGCACATATTCAGGAAGCAATGTAACTTGTGCACCATATGAACCTGGCAAAAGGCACTTAATGTCAGAAATGACAATTACTCGTTCCTCTACTGACTGACATAGGTTTATCGGTATTTCCAGTATAAACTTGATCTATTGGAGGACTGTAATCCTTGCCACAATAAGTTGAACACAGTTAAATCAAATAGGTAATGTTTTGTCTGGATTGACCTTCAATTTATTGGCCTTTCTCCAATCTATTGCAATAACCAGGCATTGATTAAGCACTTACACTATCTTACTTGGAACTGATGAAAAAGGCAGATATGATTTGTGTCATCAGCAAAATGATTGAATTGAATTCTAAATTTCCAAATGACCTCACTCAGAGGCTTCATGTTGATTGTTAAATATCACAAGGGATAAGCTAGAACCCTGTAGAATCCATTGTGTAAATACTATGGGTTACACATACATTCTTCAATAGATTCAACAGGACTTCTCAGAGTCTGTGAATGAGGATGACACTTTGCATCAATTTGTAAGCCAAAGTAAACAAAAGCAAGCTTGTACTCCCCCCACCCCTGGGAACTTTAGTTCCTTCTAGTGTCCAGTTTTTAAAATAATACAATTACTTATCTTTGTTATGTCTTGCAATAACAAGGTTTTTTTTTCCTTGAGAAGCTGCTTATTTTTTATAATTAATTCAAAAATCTTATAGTAAAAGTCAATATTCCAAATTTATTTGGACCTTTAACCCATTTAATTTTGTTTAGCTTTTTGCTGTTTATTCCAGATTCTTTAAGTTCTTAAACTTATAATTATTTTTGTTTTTGTTGAGAGTTGAAGATAAAGGTACCCAATGAAGTCTTTTCAAACTTGATATTAGGAAAGTCTCCTATAGCTGTAAGATGGTTAATAGACAATTGTTGCAATATCATGACACATCAGTAGGAAGTCACGTACACAGAAAACCCAATACACATACAATACACATATAGGGCGACACTGTGGAACAGCAACGTGTAAAACGTGAATTGGCTATAGCATAAGGTGTAGCCATATATGGCAATATTCCCTATTCCTGTGTAACTTCCTCATGTGTAACATAACCCCCCACCCCTGCTTGCTGCACAATAAAAGAGAGGTGCGTAGTACTATCTGGGCTTCCTCTTATCAAAAGAAACCTTTGTGTCACTGTCATCTTTGCCACTAAGAGGAGCCCGCCCGGACAGTCTGCCTGGGTGCAGGTCATCAGCTGACTGATTCATCCCGGTAGTGGGACCCGCAACGCATCAACTGGTGACCCCAACGTGATCGTCTCAACGATACGTCCCCGACAAAGCATGATTCTTGTCTAGGAATGCGCTTCCTTCACTCCTGTACTAAGCACCTGGAATAGGCTCGTGCATCGTAAGTATGGGCTCCTCACTTTCTCAAGTTCAACTCAAACATAGGGATGAACTTCTCGCTTTAGTGAAGAAGGCAAATTATTTGCAGAAGGCTAACGGCACAAATGTATATCCTCTGTCAAAAAAGTATTTGGATGATTTTTTGAGTTATGTCCAACAACACTGCCCCGCGTATCCCGCGGAAGGCACTCTTAAACGTTCCTCTTGGGAACGGATGGGGAAATGGATGCATGAACCACCCAGGGCTCCACCTCAGATTATTTGTTCTTGGCGTGCTGTTATGGCCACCCTTAATATTCTCTTTCTCGATGATTCTATCCAGTCTTCCTCAGACCCACCTTCCGCTGAACTCTGTCCTGTTGCTGCCTCGGCACCTCCACCCTACTCCACCCCACCCTTTGACTCTTCTCCGAACCCCTCATGCAACAATTACCACAAAACCCATGCAAATGGCCCTATTAATTCAAAAAGGCCGAACACGTCTCAAAACCCTCATGGGTATAGAACCCAGCACTGTATATGTTCCTCTCAAACTACATACTTGGGAACAGCTCTTTCAAAATTCAGAGGATCTCCAATACGCATTAGCTGATTGGGTTGGATCAGTATCGTGTCATTTGCCAGCTGATCCTCGCATTCAAATTATAAAGACTGTACCCATCACTTTTCCTTCACCCCTCTCCACACAACCTCTCTCTGAAGCTTTGACCATCTTTACTGATGGTTCCAAGACCATTGGTGCCTGTACTTGACTGGAAGATGGCCAATGGCATTCCTGTCGTACAATTCTTCAGACCTCAGCCCAAAAAGCAGAATTAGCGGCCGTCATCTTAGCCTTGGAAAAATTTCCTCACATCCCAATCAATCTTATCTCTGACAGCTTGTATGTCACTCAAGTAGTATTTCACATATATGGCTCTTATCTTTCCCCCTCCGTGGAGACTTCCCTTTTAAAACTGTTCTCTTGCTTACAGCAACTCATTACTGCTCATCAACATCCTTTTTTTATTGCTCACATTCGGAGCCACCAGCACCTTCCGGGTTACCTCTCCGAGGGAAATGTCAGAGCCGAGACTGCTTGCCAACAGGTTTTTGCTGCTCAAACACAACCTGCCCCCTTAACGGCAGGAGAAAGCCATGCTTATTTTCACCAAAATAAAAAGGCTCTGGTCAAACAATTTGGCATTACCATGGCTGAAGCAATTGCTATCATCCAACAATGCCCCACATGCAGTCTCCAAGTGAAAGCTATCCCTCAAGGGGTTAACCCCAGGGGACTTCAGGCATGTGATACGTGGCAAATGGACCCTCCTTTTGCCCCATGGAAATATCTTCATGTTACCATTGATACTTATTCAGAATTCATATTGGCCACGCCCCAAAGGGGCGAAAATGCAAAACAGGTAATCAACCACTGTATTCGAACCTTTTCAGTGTTGGGATGTCCAAAAATACTAAAAACGGATAATGGACCTGCCTACACAAGCTCCGCCTTTTCGGAGTTTTGCCATCATTGGTCCATTAACCACAAATTTGGAATCCCTTTCAATAGCCAAGGTCAAGCTATTGTAGAAAGGGCAAACCAAACGCTTAAACAAGCCCTTGATCGGTACACGGGGTCAAAAGGGATTAGCCCCCCAACCTCCCAACACTGCAAAATCTGTTAAATGTCTGTTTGTATACTCTTAATTTCCTTAACCTCACTGGGAACCCTCCCTCGTCTGCTATGTCTCGTCATTTCACTAAACCCTCTCTCCCCACTGCAAGACCACTTGTCTATTACAGGCAACTCCCAGATCCAGCTTGGAAGGGTCCTGCTGAACTTATCACCTGGGGGCGAGGCTACGCTGCAATTCAGTTACCTGAAAAAGTTCTCTGGATTCCTGGTCGCTGTGTGCGCCCTTGCCACACCTCCCCACCTGATCAGCCACAACCCAACGCAGACCCTCTGGATCTCCACTGGTTGAAGCTCCATGATGAATAACTGCCTCCTCTTCTTCACTGCATTATTTTCTTCCTTTTTCCTACAAACATTGCCTGCAAACCCCCTCAATCTACACCAGCCAGTGAAACAAACTTGGACAATATATGATGCCTACGATCGTGTCTTATTTTCCATCAGCAACACCACTCACCCATATACCTGGTGGCCTACCCTCAAAGCTGACGTCGGACAGATATTGGTAGGCCTCACCGCCTACACCAGCATGACCGAGATACCCACACCTTCTCTGGGATTCGTCCATCGCTATCGATTTTATATTTGCCCCGGACATAAGCAGACTCGCGAGAATATTCGTGTTTGCGGAGGCCCCGCAGACACCTTCTGTGCCGCTTGGTCATGTCTCTCCACTGGTTCTATCTCCTGGTCGCCACCGATCAAAGATGATTATATCTTTGCCTTCCAAAATGGTTCTTGGCATCAGGCTGTTTGCCCCTCAGGGGGCACATGGACTCCATGTAATCCCATGTATATTTTGTTTTCAGCGGGAGGGAAAAGGCTGACTACACGGTGGGAGGCGGGTCTTACCTGGGGAATCCGGATCTATGCTGATGGGTATGACTATGGCAATACCTTTACCATAAAACTCGTCATTGAGCGGCCCGCTATCCAAGTAGGTCCTAATAGAAACATATCCCTGGTAGAATATCGTCCAGGCCATACAGTTCCCCAACCTTTATTACGGTTAATAAACTCTAGTTACCTCCTCCTCAATGCCAGCAACCCTGCAATTACCAATGATTGTTGGCTGTGTCTTAACGCAGGCCCCCCTTACTATGAGGCCGTTGGTAGCACCACCAATTTCACTGCCCAAAACTCACCTTCATCTTGTCGTTGGTCACAAGGTACTCAAACCATTGGTAACATTATAGGGACAGGATACTGCCTGGGAAATGTACCTAACACCACAAGTCATCATTGTAACCAGACTTACTTATAGCTCAATGGTACTTCAAGGGCACTTTGGAGTACTGGTGGGAATTTCACTACTGTTTTTCAGAACTTGTATTTTGTTCCGGACAACAATTCATGGTGGGCCTGTGACACTGGCCTCACCACTTGTGCTCACGGCCCCACCATCACTCAAAGGAATGGTTACTGTGTTCTCGTTTCGATAGTCCCAAAAATAACTTACCACTCCGGCCAAACCTTTCTGCAGGATAACACCAATTTTGCTCGTCCTAAGAGAGAGGTAGTCACCACCCTTACCCTTGCTGTATTACTAGGACTAGGAGCTACAGGTGCTGCTACGGGAATTGCTGATCTAGCAGTTAGTAATAATCAATACCAAACTTTGCGTGCTGATATAGACAAAGATCTCGAACTTCTCGAACAGTCTATTTCTCACCTTAAAACATCTCTTACATCCTTATCAGAAGTTGTTTTGCAGAATAGAAGGGGCCTTGATCTGTTGTTTTTAAAAGAAGGAGGGCTATGTGTAGCATTAAAAGAAGAATGTTGTTTCTATGCTGATCATACCGGCTTAGTACAAGATTCATTAGATAAACTAAAAGAGCGGTTGGAAATACGCAAAAGGGAAAGGGAAGCAGGTAACACTTGGTATCATAATATGTTTAATTTCTCCCCATGGCTCACAACACTTCTTTCTTCAATTGCTGGACCATTAATATTGCTCCTATTGCTGTGTGCCATGGGCCCTTGTGTATTTGGGAAAATAATGCAATTCCTCAAAAAACGACTGGCCATTATTGATATTGAGATTACCAACATAAACATGCTTGTAAGAATAAGGTCCGAGATCAACACTCCAGCAGAAAAAAGGTCTCTACTGGCATTCACTTCGGACTCGGAGGAGAACGAAGATGAATACCCAGAAAAAGGAGACGGCCCTCGCATTCTAATATGCTGGCAGGACTTGGACTCGGAGGAGGACTAGATCTTGCAGCATAAGAATAGAGAGGTCTCAAAATAATAAAAACAGAGGAGATGTTGCAATATCATGACACATCAGTAGGAAGTCACGTACACAGAAAACCCAATACACATACAATACACATATAGGGCGACACTGTGGAACAGCAACGTGTAAAACGTGAATTGGCTATAGCATAAGGTGTAGCCATATATGGCAATATTCCCTATTCCTGTGTAACTTCCTCATGTGTAACATAACCCCCCACCCCTGCTTGCTGCACAATAAAAGAGAGGTGCATAGTACTATCTGGGCTTCCTCTCACCAAAAGAAACCTTTGTGTCGCTGTCATCTTTGCCACTAAGAGGAGCCCGCCCGGACAGTCTGCCTGGGTGCAGGTCATCAGCTGACTGATTCATCCTGGTAGTGGGACCCGCAACGCATCAGACAATTTCTGGAAGTGATTAGAAATTGAACTTTTCAAACTCCACCAGCCTCAGAACAGCTCCACTATGGTTGCAAGCAAGATGGCTGATCCCATTACCTTTTTCTGGTTCCATTCTGTATTAATATAGCTGCTGGAAGGTAGAACAAAAAGTTAGAGTTGTTTACAGATGACCAATCTAGTTTAAGAAAGAACCAATAGCTAATTGCCAGCTAGCAACTGCTACAATCTAGCCAAAAAGTTTAGGTTCTCCAGAGGTGCCTTCATTTTTTTTTTAAAAGCTTTGTTTAGTTTTCTTAGTCTACAACCATTGTACAAAACAGGAGATCTCAAATAGAAATGCAAGAAGTAAAATGTAATGCAGTGAAAATACATTATAAAAAGAAATGTTCAATAATACACTCTTTTCCTTCCTTTCTTCTCCAACTGCTAACAACTACTTAGATATTTATCTTTGCTTTAAGATATTGCTTATGTCTATTTGAGTCATTCTTTTCAGTAGTTTTTAAAATCTTTTCTTCAAAAGTTGTATTCTAAGTGTCTTAACTTGCCTTGCTGTGTAATATGCTATATGTTAAAGGAGTTATTCCTGATTGAATTTGGTTAAAATTCTGTTGTGAATATATACAGTTAAAATGATTGGGGTGGCATATAAATTTAATAAATAAATAAAAAAAGTCATTGCCACATATTCCTCAGTTTTGGTCTTTCAGGAGTGCATTCCTGTGTAATATAGTTGTCTTTTTTTTGCTTATGAAACATAGGAAGAAAGTGAGAAGGATACTAGTTAAAAACCCCTTTGCGGCTTATTGTAAGAAACCTCTTCCCAATCAAGCTTTGCTTAATGACAGTATTATAAAAGAATTCCCCAAATAGCAAATATAAAAAAATAACTTCAATTTTTGGAAAGTGCAAATAGTATTTTCTCTTCGTTAGAACATTTGTTTTCTTGCATATTTTACACAAAATAACTTAGAGTTGCTTTGATAAAGTCCTTCATGCTGTGGAGGCAATATGATTCTCTTTGTGGGCCAAAAAGGCTGTGGGGTTTCCCTTGATAATGCATTTGGCTTTGCCTCAAAGATTACCTCCATTACCAGCAAAAGCTGAAAGGGATGAGTGTACAGATGTTTCACGCCTCCAAAAGAGTCTTGTGAAGTGCCAGAGGATTCCTCTTTAAACATTCTCCAGCAGCAGCCAAAGCCTCCAGCATCCAGAAAAGCAGAAGTAGCATATGTGTGTGGAAGCTGCATCTGGTTTTTGCAATTGCCGGAAGATGCTGAGAAGAGGTTGCAAAGAATACAAAACTAAAGAGGACTTCTTTTAGGTCATAAAAGCAAAGGCCTCTGTGATGACTTCTCTGGATACTTCCCTGGACTTGAGTTTGGATGAAGAAGGGCTGGACTCAGGGATGTCAAAGGTAGGGGTGGGGGAGATATGGATGAATATCCAGAGTTTGCCAGAGTCCAGGAGCAGAGGGGCTGAGCGTAGTAGAGCAACTGGACA
Source organism: Pseudonaja textilis (assembly GCF_049901715.1). Classification (NCBI taxonomy): domain Eukaryota; kingdom Metazoa; phylum Chordata; class Lepidosauria; order Squamata; family Elapidae; genus Pseudonaja; species Pseudonaja textilis. The sequence goes on from NC_141991.1 coordinate 79,045,410, forward strand.
AGGAGACAACTGAGCTAGGGATAGGAGAGGGCACATAGCTGCAGGTGGTCAGTGGAGGTGTGGAAGAACTGCTTCCTCCTCCACATGCGAGAGCCTGTAGGGCTGATAGGAGGCAGGCATAGCAAAGGTCAGCCAGGCTATTTGTGAGGCAGTAGCCTCACCCCTCTTGATGGGGCACACAAGGAAGAAGTTATTTAGCTCAGTAAATGGAGTGACATGATGCTGGGAACATGTCCATTTCCTTGTAATGTGTTCTTCAGCTGATGTGATTCTTGCCTTGATTCTCACACTGGAATCTGAACCTTGAACATTAGACCATGCTTCTTTCTCTTTTTTTTGTAAATTTTATTTGAGTTTGCACAAAGAGAAAAAACAAAACAAATAAAACATCTTTTTTGAAAGCAGCATAATCCCAGGTTACATTTCTTCGTACAGACACAAATTCAGGTTCATGCTCATTTTTATATTCTATTCCACATCTTATTACTATTTTACATTTTCTGCATAGCTTCTCCCCTCTTTTAATTTTCTCAATTTTATTTTAATTATCTCATCTCAATTCAAATCTTGTATTTATATTTTTTGTCTGTCCTGTTTCAATTATCTATTATCTTTTCTCATTCAACAAAATTTCTCCTGTAGTTACTGATTGGAGTATGACGCCTTTATATCTTTCCCCTAAAGTTATAATATTCAATTTAATACATAACTTCCATTCAGATTCTGCTTGGTACATTCTTAAAATACACACTATATTCTTAAAAAAAGAAAAATATATATAAATGTATATAATTAAAACAACATTGCATTCCAATTCAATTCTATCATTAATATTAATATTCATTAAAGTCTTAACATCTTTAACATTACTTTTCGATTAAATATCATACTTCTATGGGAACAATTATAAGCTTTCCATAGTTAATTCCTCCCCTTCACTTATATTTTATAAAACATTAACTAATTAAAATGTTCCTGTTCCTTCCTAATTCAATTTTCTCATTTATTTTATTTCACTTATTTTATTCACAAACATTTCACTAAATTACACTAACTATTTTATCCCTCACTTTAATCATACGCTATTTCCAATTTTCTAAAGTTATTTCTATTACTAATATAGCAATACAATCTTATGTACCTTTACAGAATCCCCTTTTCAGTTAGATTTTCATCCATTATCTCTAAATAGTCCTGTTTTTCTATATCTTGCTCCAGTCCTTTGTAACTTCTTTTCCTTTCCTTCTTTCCTCTCTTCTTCTCTCTCCCCTTTTTACCCCCTTGTCTCTCTACCTCTATTTCTCTCTTCTGTATTCCCCTTTTCTGTTGCTTTCCAGTATTATACTTATTTTTCGAATTATTTTTCTTTCTTTGGTTATTTTTTTAAGTCTTAAATTCTCCATTCTCTCCCCCCCCCTTTCCTTTTTCTTCCCCACATAGAATTACCTGTTCATTAAAGATGGCTTCTTCTTTGTCCCAGTATTCTTGTTTTACAGTCTTTTCTTGTTGTTTCTCATAGTTCCAAATCTCCATTTCTAAGAATTGAAAAACGAAGCCAAAAGAACCCTTCCCTTCTTGTGCATCTTCTTTGTACTTTTTAAGTTCCATTTTCAATTCATCCAGAAGTGGTGCCATTGTATAAATTTTTAAACAACCACCTGATTGATTTTAGTCATTCAAATATAATAACCAAGAATCCAAAGATCACCAAATAATCCAAATACATGCAAGCTGTTTCTTTTTTGCTCTTTTTTTTCACTTTCTCTTCCTGGGGTTACTATTTAGTTGCAAAGTTTCAGTTAAAATGTATCTTTTAGAAGCCTTGTTGAAGTTTTACTTTAGATTCTTTTTAATTCCAGGCAGTCTCCTCCCTCTTCCAGATCCTGCCCTTATTCTTTTTCTCTCCCTTCCTGCTTATGACAAAGAAAGTTTTTAATGTCCAGAAATCTTTATTATCCCTTTGGCATTTGTTTTATTTTCAGCTTAATTGCCTATTGATGTCAAAGCGGATTTTTCCAATTTCTTATTTAAGTCTCTTAGTTGTCAGTATAGGGAAGGAGAGAGAAGAAAAAAAAAAAGACAAACCTTTCCCTTTTCACTTTCCTTCGCTGCTTCCGACTCTTCTTTGGGAGCGATGTTATTTTTTGTAAGTTTAAATTCCAGGGTACCTTAGTTGTTGCTTTTACAATTTAACCCAGTCAGCCAAAACTTTCACTTCTTATCTTCCTCCTGCACATTCTTTTCCGGTCGAGTTCTTCTTTGTGGTGGCCATTTCTGACCACCGCTGCAAACGCCTTCGGGAAAAGGAGTAATGGCCAGTTGAGGAGGAGAGATGCGGCTCTCCTCAACCCTGCTGGCGGTCTCACCCCTCTTTACCACCTCTACGGGGTGGCTTAGCCATGAAACCAGCTGGCTCGGGGCGCTCCAGCAGCAAGCCCAGACAGAACCCGCGCATGATCGCGGATTTCTGTCTGTCGCCGAAGCCCTTCAAACCGGAAGTCAGACCATGCTTCTTGAATTCTGGATTTGCCTTTGCCTCATGGACTTGCCTTTACCTAGTAGATTTGCCTGGCTTTTGCACTATGGACTAGAACTGGCTTCTCTTGAGTAACCTGTTGAATTCATTGAGGGTGCCCTGGTGTTAACTGGGGAATAATAATTCAGGCTTAGAAGCCTTAATAAAGATTCCTAACACCTGTGGGGTATGTGTGTGTGTGTGTGTGTGTGTGTGTGTGTGTGCGTGTGCGTGTGTGTACAGCACAGGCCCATGTTATTTTGTGAAACAGCTCTGAGAAAAAATGTGCTTCTTTAAAGCACCCCACACAGTCCTGCTACCCCAATTGTAGTCTTACCATTTGCTTTTTAAAATTATATCTTGTTTCCTTTTGTTTTGGATTGTGCAATAAAAATGCAGCATCTAACATCTTGGGCCTTTCTGATGAACCAATACTTGATGAGATGTCAAGCACTGGAGACATCAAAGAGCAACTAAAACAATTAAAGCAACTAAAACAACATGAAGCAACTAAAACAAGGCAAAGCAGCTGAATGCAATAAGGTCACAGCAGAAACACTGAAACCAGGAGGTGTTCTTTTGCTACAATAACCCTGCTGCTTAATTCAATCTGGACATCAAAGCAAGTGTCAAGCACTTGGACGCAAGCCATCATAACTCCTGCCTTTTTTTTTTTTTTAAGGAGACCAGTACAAAGGCAAAAAGTGCCTGAAATCACTCTACTTTCCATAGTTGTTAAAATGCTTATGGAGATAATTCAACTCCAAATATAAAAAAAAGGGAACAAGTGGCCTGTGAAGAACATGCTGCTTATCATCCAAATTGGGATTGCTGTGACCAGATATTTACACCATTGCAATTCATGGAAGAATGAATTCGATGCAGCAAGTGACTCATCATAGTATTCACTGACTTTGTGGCTGCCTTTGACAATGTTCATTGACCCATTGATTTAGAAAGCAATTGCTGCTAAGGGAATTCCAAGTAAGATCGTATGGTTTATGGTAGCTTAAGCAGCAGGTTCACACTGAAGGTGAACTATGAGAGAATTTCCAGACTTCACTGTTATATGCCAGGGATGTGTCCTTTCCCAGCTACTGTTCAACGCAGCAACAGACGCCATCGTGAGAAAAGATTTTACATATTAGAGCAGATTTGAATTTGGACAGGCCATAGTTCATCACAACTTTATCTAAATGATAAGTATTTGCTGATGACAGAGTAGAAGCCACAACCAGGCTCTATGATATCAGGGATGAAGCATGGCCATCTGGACTAATGATCAATGTGGAAACCACTGTTGGTTTATCAGTAGTGATATAGCTATATGGAATACATTTAGAATGAGTACAAGAATTCAGATGCCTCTTTGCTACAATACAGGAAAAGTAGGTTATCTCAAAAAAGTGGGAAAACATGAATCGGTGCCACACCACTGATTTTGGTTCATTCATCTGATTTTTATGACAAAAAGCTAACATTCAGTCACTGATGTTGTTAGTGCTGCTATATAGGGCTGAATCATGGATATACTTCTAACAGAGATCCAAAAACTGCAAAAGCTTCCAAATATTTTGTCTATTTAGGAATCTTGGCATCACATTACTGGACTGCATAAGACATCAAGCAATCAATTAACACTGCTGCAACTAGTCAACAATAGCTGGGAAATCAAAAAATGGCAACTGAAATAATATGGATGAATTTGCAGAATGATGTAGAAGAACAAACTGAGCTGGAGGGTGGAGTTAAATGTGTCATTAGTTTGGAACCATTGTGTTGCCACAATAGATCCAAGTCCAGCTCCCCATGAATTCTGTTGACCCCTATCTAGCACCAATTTAGCTTTGACCATTAGCTGACCAGATTTATATACAGAGGTAGCAGTAATAAACTTTTCTGTGCTTTGTACTCAGCAAATTTATTTGTTTACTTGTGCCTGACAAATACATACAAGCTACTTTGGAGAATCCATCCCTTCATCAGTTCCCACTCTCTCTCTCCCTCCCTCCCTCCCTCTTTTCCTCTCTCTTTCCTTTCCTTTCCTCCCTCCCTCCCTCCCTCCCTCCCCCCCTCTCTCTCTCTCACACACACACACACTCACATCTGCCTATATGGACCTGTTTCATTTTTCAGAAAGAAGCAGAGATGAGTATGGATTAAATTACTTTAAACACAGAATACAATATTTTAGACATGAATCTTACAGGATCTAGTCTGTGAATCTGAGAAAAAACTTGTCACATTTGTTGGGAATATCTTAGAACAGCCATTCTTTTCTCCTTGATTGAGTAGGTCCTCTCCACAGATACCTCATGATTTCAGGAAAAAACATGTTTGCCCTTTGATCTGATTGTCTACTCAGCCATAATACTTGCTATTGCATTTTCTTTCGTCATCTTTCTCTGCATGAGTTCCAGGTCTCATGTTGTTCCAAATAGTTTTAATCTAAGCATTCATGCCAGGTTGATACAAACATTCTTTAGCTCTTTGAAGGCATGTTTCAACTCCCACTGTAGTCTTTTCATTTGACCTGCCTTTCTACTTTTAAACATATATTTTTTGCTACTTTACAGAGAAAAGAATGCATAAAGGGCAACAATAATGTTTGATTGCAGTCAAACAAATAAAAACATGTTACATGCAACTGGAAAGAACTTTACATTTCCTCTCTACCTTTTAAAGCAAGTAATTTCCCTTCTAAAGGATTTCCAGCTGATTTTGTTATGTGAGTGCCACATATAACGCTTAGCATAAAATACCTCCTGTCAAGGTGTTTAGCTTTGGCATCTTTACATGGAACTGAGCAATAATTTATTGAAATATATGAGGGTTAACAGACTTATCTATCTGCAGTTAAAATAACTTACTGAATTATTCATGTGATATTTGAAATTATGATTGTGGGAACAAATTAGCTAACTGAAAACTGGAAATTAATGTTCCTCATTAATAATGCATAGATTTGGGAAGGGTGCTGGGAGAGCAGGTGGCTTAGTTCAAGGCATACAAATGCAAAATTTTCTATCTGATAAATATTCGTCCAATGACACCCATTGCATTTGAGAAAAGAAAATGCTATCCACAATTTCTGGAAGAAAATGGCCTTTGGGAAATTGTAATGGCATTATTATAATCAAATAGCTTGTGTGCTATAGTTGTCTCTGGCTCTGCCATTCAGAGTCATTTTCTGTCTTCTGTATGAATTGCTTTCATGCATACCCATGGATCAATTTAGTGGTTAATCCAACCTTGTTTTTAGGCTATGTATAGGGATAAGGCTGTTCTACTATTAAGCAAAGTTGATTGTATGTCAAGTGATAGGTGCTGGGCAGCAGCAATGCAATCTGCCCTGCCTTTCCTAAACCACCTTGCTCTTCCTAGATATGGTAATCTGACGGTGTTGAAATAAACTAACTTTTCAGCTGGCTTCTCCAAAAGATCACCATTTCATCCTTCATCTGAAGCAGCACAAATATTTTGTAAGGTTCCTAATGAGAGGAACAATTCAGTCTTTATTTGATGGAAACTAACTATTTTTCCTGAAAGTCTGTAGAGATTCTCAATCATCCAGGTCTTGGTTGTCCCAAAGGTGCTTTTTCAAGAGGCAACTGGACTTTTTTGGTTTTTTCTTTTGAAGATGTTTTGCTTCTCTTCCAAGAAGCTTCTTTAGCCTCAAATCCTTCCCTTCTCCACTATCCTGTCAGAGCTGAAGACCTTTGGGATATTTTTCCTGCAGTAACTTACCCTCATGATAAAATTAGACTTTGTTTTCTATTGTTAATGGATGAGTTAAGTATACAACAAAGCCATTTCTGCTTGGCAGGGAGAGATAGAATATATGTAAGGTAAAAGCCCCACAGAGTTGCCTTGCAGTCAGATTGGTAGCAGACAAATTTAATAAATAAATAAAAATATGGCTATTACAATAAAAACCAAGTAAGTTTCAATTTTACTCTACAACAACATGATGGTTTGGCCTATAAGTAACCCATATAAGAAATTAGAATGATTATTTTTGCTGTTGCAATCTGATAAACTCTGTAAAATGTTCTGGTCTGGCAAGAAAATTAGCTTTATTTCTTTATTTAATCTTTTACCCTGTTTTTTTGATTTTATAAATAACCCAAGGCAGTAAATATACCCAATACTCTTTTCACTTGCTAGTTTCTTCACAACAACAACAACCCTGTGAAGTAGGTTGGCCTGAGAGAGAACAACTGGTTCAAAGTCACCCAGTTGGCTTTCATGCCAAAAGCATGACTAGAACTCACAGAACTCTCCTGGTTGCTAGCCTGGTGCTTTAACCTCTAGGCAAAATTAGAAAAAACATAACCAATCCATCATAGAATTTGATATCTAGGTTTTTTTTTTTGCATATATAACTTCTGCAATTTTTTTGCCATTAAAGAAATCCAACAATATCTTCCTCTTGTTTAAAAGATAAAATATAACGAAGTTGGCTACAATTGCTGTTAGATTTCAAAGCAGCTTAACCCAGATACCTGTCAATCAGCCTTCATTTTAATATTGATGTAAAGGCCAAACTCATACACATGAAACTGAATCAGATATTCTATATCTAGATGACATATCCTGATTGACTAGTTTCTTTGCTTTGAATTGACATAAATGGCTGATGCAGACAAGGGCAGAGGGAATGTGATGTAGGAACTTGGCTGGAGCTAAGCAAGTCCAGTTTAGTCAATATCTTGACTGGAAGACAATCCCCAAGAATTTAGCTTTATCCCCAGTTCCATTACAAAGTAGAATTGTAAGCACAATCAATAAAATGTAGTTTTTTGTGTTATGATGCTGCTGGATAAATTATATATGACAGAAAGGGAATTACAGTTATAAGGCTGATATGTATTTAGTTTCCATTTATTTAGCCAGAATATTCTGCTGGGGATTTTTTGGGAGAAGAAGGATGATGATAAAATAAATACAATTCTTTTGAAAGCAAAGTTCTAGTAACGGCTTTTGAGTTCAGTATTCAACAAATTGAGGGAAGTGTCTAGTTCTGCTTTGATGCATACATTTTATTATAGCAATTTTACTTCTCTCTTTCCTCTCTGAGGAAAGGATGAACAAAGCCATAAACCACAGCCCTTATTTGTATGCAGCTGGCCATGCATCTTAAAGTTAACTATCTCTTTACTGGATATGGTGCATCGAAGAGACTACGTGAGTGCACTACTACCTCTAGATTCCTACTTAGAGTTAAGAGGTAATTATGTTGACTAACATTCTTTCCTGGGCTGTCAGGATATGGTCTCCCTCATCTTTAGTTTCCCATTAAACCAGCTGATGAGAATTATCAGAGGGTAGACCAAGATAGTAACTGATATAAATACATACAGCCAGGAGTTAAAACAAAGACTAATAAGTTTGGAAAATACCTCGGAGGTCTTCCACTCCAACCCCCTACTCAAGCAGGAGACCCTGTACATTCTGATAAAAAATATATTTGGTCAATTTAATACCTAACAACATTATAGAAAGTAGCAATTGTCTATCAAACACTCTGATTGGTTGATATGCCATCTAATACGGATCATCATATTCATATTCACATGTGTAATGTGTATCACTCCATTAAAGCTATGGATTGGGTACTATTAAAATGACATGATTGCTTTAATTAAAATATCAGTAGAAGCATTTTATATAACTGATATGTGAATTTCTTTTCCTGATCTAATTTGAGGAAGCTTGTTGGTGTTTGAAAAGAAGATACTTCTTGAGGCAGATAAGAAAAGAAGTGTGGAGGGGGCCGGAGCTGGCATCGTGGCGGTTGGACGGGTGATCTTGATCCTTGATATCGATCACCATCGATATCTCAGCTGCTGGTCAGTCCCCATGGACCTAAACCATCCTGTAGAGATGGTGATTGACAAAGGCACGTCCTGTTGATCCCAGGGACATTGCAAAGTCCCTGGTTGATCCAGGGAAAGCCCTTTTTGCCAGCAGTGGAGAGGCAGCTTCCCAAGCTGCTGAAGCTGGGACAGCTCCGGAACAGAAAAAATTGGAAGAAAGTATGTCAGTTTGGTGAGTTGAACTTTTACTTATTATTTCTTGGAGACAACATCCTGAAAAAATTAAAGTGGACTAAAAGTGAAGAGGAAAGAGTTTAAGCGGCATGATTAATTGTCAAAGTGAAAGTTTTTTTTTCTTTTTTTCCCTTTTTATTGGAATTTTGAACTTGGCAAAGCTGTTTAACTTTAAGCTGGACTGGTACTTTTAAATCTTTTAAATCTTTTCTATTTTTGTTTGTATTTCTTTCTACTTTTTTAACAATCCTTTTGAAAAAAAATTTTTGATTTAGACTCTTTTGCTTGATTTAAGATTTAGTTTTCTCCCTTTAAAAAAAAGTGGGAAAAGATTTTACTTTTTTTCTTTTAGTTTCTGGCTGTAGATTGAGGAGGGGGAAGTGAAAGTGAAGGAAAGTAAGTAGCACGGCCACCCAGAGTCTTGGATACATTGTTTCTTTTTTCTTTCACTAGTTTGTGTTACAATCAAGGACTCTGAGCTGTGTATTGGAAAAGATAGAGATGAGCATGACAGTTTGTTTATTCAGGGGCTCATTTGTGAACAGATAGCTGGAGTCTGGAGTTGAAGTTGAAAGAAAGAAGATTGAATTGACTGTTGAGGTAATTCTCTGTTAGGAGAATGAGCACATACAGGGAGATGTAGTGAGAGAAGTGAAGAATAACACACACATAGCACAAAGATACACTATACAGTAAATGTAGGTTTTTACTTTTCAATAAATGTTTAAGCACAGTCCAAGATAAGCAGTCCAAGTCATTCACAGGTAAAGCAGTCAGTTTTCAGTTCAGGGATAATCCAAATATCAAAGTCCAGTATCAAAAAACAGTTCAGTAACAGATTTACATCAACAATCAGTAACAAACATTAGGAGGGAAAGGCAACTCTCTCCAACAGAAGAAACAGAGACTCACTGAGACTTCTTCTGAGACTAAACAACCCAGGTTTCTGGCTCCATCTTATGGCCATTTGCAGAACCACACCCAATTACATTTTTAGGATTCTCTTAAAGATACAGTATTAAAATGTCTATCCTGGTTTATATATTTCCAACCCAAATAACTGTTAGGTGACTTATATTCCTAACAGTGACCTTGAATAACTCTGAGCTGATTTATCAAAGAGCCTTGGATATTTGGTGGCAGAGGCTTGTTTTATATTAGAATTGCTTTTTACTTTTTGCCTCCCTTTCTACCCTGCCCCCCCCACTAGTTGGGCTTTTTTTCTCTTTAATTGGATTTTGACTTTTTAAACCAGGAACCAGAATGTAAATCTTTTATTTTTGTTTTCTTAAGAGGAACATATAGAATATTTCTCTTTCTCTTTTTTTCCCCCTTTTTATCGTTGAGTTTTTTACTTTTTACTTTTATCATTGTAACTAATTGGATTAAGGTGTACAAGTGCCTGAAGACTTTCTTTTTCCTTTTTCCTTTGGAGTGGTAACTGTTTGCCTTCGTCTTTTTTCCCTTTTTTCCCCTTTTTTTCCTCTTTTTTCCTTTTTTTTTAATCTCTCTCTTTCTTTACAAATAAGCATTATAAGATGAGTAGAAAGACAACAGCTCCAGCTCCTTCGATACCAGCCCCCTCACCATCTGGAGGACAATGATCTATACAGACAATATTACAACAGGAAAAAGAGAAAGAGAAGGAAGTGATATTACAGATGATTATGCAAGGAATCCAGAAGTCTGAGCAAAAAATAGAAAAGACAGATGAGAAAGTGGAAAATATTCAACAGCTGATTATGAAATATGAAGACGGATTTAAAAAAATTAAAGAAGAAGATATACAAAGAGATAAGAAAATGGGAGACATTGATATTCAATTGAGCAATGTCAAGGACAGATGTGAACCATTAGGATGGGAAATAGGTAAATCAGAATTTTATCTAAGATTTGAAAATATAAAAGAAGGAAAAGATGAAAACCTTGCTGAAATAATGGCAGAAATATTGGCAGAAGCACTGGAAATAATCAAAGAAAAGATGATGGATGGGATGGATGAAGTGTTTCATGTCTATACGATATGCAACAAGGAATAGACTATCAAGAGAAGTTTACGTTAGATTTACTAAGAAGGTTATTAAGACACAGATACTCCAGGTGGTGAGAGAGAAAACACTAAAATATAAAGACAAAGAAATTGTGGTGCTGAAACAGATACCAAGAAGAGTAAGAGAGATGAGAAGAGAATATTTATTCTTGACTAAAGAGTTACTTAAAAGAGGAGTAAACTACAGATGGTTGATGCCAGAAGGCCTCTTGTTCACTTGGCAGGAACAAAGGCACAGAATTGACACAGTTGAAAAAGCTGAGCTATTCTACTTAGAATACTTTAGAGGAAAGGAGGTAGAAAAAAGAAAGGAAGAGTCACTAATTGAATTTCAAGAGGGGTGTATAAGAAGGTGCAGTAGGCGGTGAACCCAGAGAATGAGAATTGAGATCTATTAGAACAATAAAACCCTCTTATAAAGCTTAATATGGATGAAAGAAAATTATGGACTTAATTTGGCTACAAAAAGAAGGAAAGTATTTCACAAATTAGAAAAATTAAAATTTGACATAATCTGCTTACAAGAGGTACATATTAAAAAACAACATGAACTAAAACAAGGAAAAAAACGAGGTGTGGTATTATATATTAAAGAAACAATTTTGGCAGAACTAATCTACACGGATGATGATGGAAGGATTCTGATGGTGGAAATAACGGATAACAGTGTTAAAACACTTCTAATTGCAATTTATGCCCCAAATGATAAACAAGAAGAATTCTACAGAAAATTACATACGAAAATAATTGAATTGGACTGTGTTAATATTTGTATGTTGGGAGATTTTAATGTAATAATTAATGACCAGTTGTATTATAAAACACAGAAAACAACAAAGAAAGTTAGAAAGATACTACCAAAATCCTTCCTTCGAATAATAGAAGAATTTAACTTAAAAGATGCACGGAGAGAGAGAAATGCAGAAAGTAAGCAATATACTTTTTATTCAAACAAGCATACATCCTGGTCTAGAATAGATATGATATGGATGTCAGCAGAATTATTGACTAATGTATGACAGATTGAAACAGAAACAAGCACTTGGGCAGATCATAATCCAGTGTCAGTTATTTGGAAATGATACAAGAGGAGATCTAGATGGACTCTAAATAATATGATACTGAAAGAAAAAGACTTTAAACAGAAAATGGAGAAAGGACTTGTTTTCTTCTTCAAAGAAAATAGAAAAGAGGATACATCTTTACAGAATCTCTGGGACACGATGAAGGCCTACACAAGAGGCTTGATAATAGATTATGCTAGGAGAAGAAACATAAAACAGAAAAAGACATTTGAGACATTAGAGGATGACTATAAAAGATTGGAAAAAGACTTACAGAAGTCCCCACAAAAAAAAGATATTAAAAATAAAATGGATATAATTAAACATAAAATGGGACTAATGGAAAAAGAAGAATTAGCACAAAAAATTAAAAATGCCAAACAGAATTACTTTGAAGATGCAAACAAACCAGGCACATGGCTAGCTTATAAACTGAAGAAAGGAAAGAGAAGCAAGAAGATTAGTCAATTAATAAATAAAGAAGGACAGGTTTGCTATGGAAATGAGGAGAAGAAAAAAATTATACAAGACTACTATGGGAAATTGTACTTTCAAGAGAATATTCAAGAAGAAAAAATTAAGCAATATCTACAGAAAGCGAAGCTACCTCAGATACCTAAAAATATTGAAACAATGTTAGAAGGAAATATAACAACGATGGAATTAACAGAAGCCTTAAAAAAACAGAATGTTGGGAAAGCACCAGGTCCAGATGGTTTGAATTATAAGACTTTTCAGGAAATATTGAATCTTCATCTTTTAGAATTTATGAATGAAGTTATGTTGAAGAAAAGAATATCAAAAACATGGTCAGAAGCATACATTACACTTATACTGAAGGAAGGTGCAGACTTGCAGCAAGTTAAAAAATATAGATCTATATCTCTATTGAACTCAGACTATAAAATATTTGCTTCAATTTTGGCAGAAAGACTAAAAAGATACTTAAATAATTTTATTCATACTGATCAAAATGGATTTCTGCCAAGGAGACAAATCAAAGACAATGTGAGAATTATTTTGGATACCCTGGAATATTATGAAGCACACCCTGGGAAGCAAATGGCCTTGATGTTTCTAGATGCACAAAAAGCCTTTGACAATGTGAGTTGGTGATTTATTTTATTGCAATTGATACAAATGGGTTTTGGTAAAAAAATTATCCAAGCCATTGAAACAATATACCATGAACAAACTGCAAAGGTGATGGTGAATGGAGAATTAACAGAATCTATAGATATAGGAAAAGGGACAAGGCAAGGCTGTCCATTGTCACCTCTGCTGTTTGTATTAACATTGGAATTGTTGAACAGGAATATTAGAGAAGAAAAAGAAATAAAAGGAATGAAAATTAAAAAGGAGGAATATAAATTGCAAGCTTTTGCAGACGACCTGGTATTTATATTAGAAGACCCATTGGAAACAGCACCCAAATTAATAAAAAAATAGAAGAATATGGAAAAGTAGCAGGTTTGAGAATAAATAAAGACAAAACAAAGATATTAACAAAGAATATGTTAGCAAGATGAAAGAGTTGGAAGAAAATTTAAAAATACAGGTCACGAACAAGATTAAATATTTAGGGATACATATTATACCAAGATGTAGTACACTGAAGGAAGATAACTATGTTAAACTCAAACAGTAGATTGTGACAGATTTGATAAAATGGGAAAAACTGCAACTATCATTGATTGGGAGAATATCTACAATTAAGATGAATATATTGCCTAGAGTTTTATATTTATTCCAGACAATTCCTATTCGATTAGGGAAAGAGTTTTTTTGAAGATTTAAATGTGTTGAAATATATTTGGCAAGGTAAAAAAGCAAGAATAAAATTAAAACTTTACAAGATGCAAGAATAAGAGGAAGGTTTGCCTTGCCCACTTGGGAGCTATATTACAAGGTGTCAAGTCTGATGTGGGTAAAGGAATGGATAACACTAAGGAACAGTAGATTATTGACTTTAGAAGGCCATGACTTGTTGTTTGGATGGCATGCCTTTCTCTGGTATAAGGGAACTAAAACACAGGGATATTTTAGAAGACATATTTGAGAGGCATTGTTTTTGAACTGGGGGAAGATAAAAAGACAATATTACTTAAAAATTCCAACATGGATATCAACTATTGAAGCTTTTTCTTATCCAATAATATATAAAAAGGAACAAACAGTTAGATATGGTGAGATATTGAATGAAAAGGGTGAACTTAAATCTATGCAAGCGTTGGAAGAACAAGGTGTAAAAATGAATTGGTTTTCATATTTGCAAATACAATCTAGGTTTGATAAAGACCCTAAACAGAAGGTATTTATGATAAGTTGACTGATTTAGATAAATTTTGGTGGGTACTGATGACAAGGTAATTGAAATACTTTATGGACATTGATTAGAATTTAAATTGGAGGAGGAACAAGTTAAAAAAACGATAATTGCTTGGGGAAAATTTTTTGGATAGGGGATTGATTTAGAAAAATGGCAAAAATTGTGGTCTCAAAATTATAAAATGACAATGTCAACTGCATATAAAGAAAATTTGTATAAGATGTTTTACAGGTGGCATCTACCCTTGACGAGACTTGCGAGAATGTTTAAGAATAAATCGGATAAATGCTGGAAATGTCATCAGATACCTGGTTCATATTACCATATGTGGTGGACATGTTCGAACGCAAAGAAATATTGGACTAATATCCACACATGGTTGGAAAAATGATAAAACAACATATAGACTTTAAACCAGAGATCTTTTTATTGGGAGTTATACCAGACATACACAATAAAGAATTGAAATATTTGATTGTAAATGTTTTAACAGCGGCTAGAATTGTGTTTGTGAAGAACTGGAAAAATGACAAAATACCTATGCAGGAGGAAGTTATTAAAAAATTATGGACTGTGCCGAAATGAGTAAATTGACATTTGAAATTAGAGAACAAGAAGACAAGCAATTTTATATGATATGGGATTTGTTTTATCAATGGTTGGATAAAAAGACATGGTAAGGTAACAGAATAGATAATTTTGTTATAGAAGTTTAATAGACTGATACAAAATATAATGTAGAAATATATAACCATTGGATGACAACATAATATAATATTGATGGAATAAATAGCAGGATAATTAATAAATGATAAATAGATAAGCATGTTAGCTTGACAATGTGAGTTTGATACAAATTGTGAACAATGATTATGAAAGGATTGCACAAAAGATTCTAAACCAACTGACACACTGTATGTACAAAATGGAAGATGGTTTTATATTTTTTTAATGTATTGTCTGTGTTGGTTTGTCTTAAAATAAAAAATATATTAAAAAAAAAGAAAAAGAAAAGAAAAGAAGTGTGAGTAGGTTTTTGAATCAGACCCAATTTTGTGTCTGATAAATGCATCAGGAAGAAATAATAACTTTTAAGCAGTTCTGTTCTCTTAGTTGTGTTTTGTTTCGGGGATTATTTATATTTAAATTCATACACTCAACAGAATAATGGAAAAACCATTTTAAATTTAAAGTCTTATAAAAAAAACCATGAGCCCAACATTACACTTAGTCTGAAGTACTATAGATAACAGATAGATCTACTGTCCATCCCTGGTTGTGACCCTAGAATATCATGGTAGGCAGAGGTGGTATTCAACAGGTTCTGACCAGTTCTGGAGAACCGATAGCAGAAAATTTGGGTAGTTCGGAGAACCGGCAAATCCTACCTCTGACTGGAGATTTTATAGTATCCTTCCCCTGCCATGCCCACCAAACCATGCCCACCAAGCCATGCCCACAGAACCAGTAGTAAAAAAAATCGAATCCCACCACTGATGGTAGGATCTATTATACCAGAAGAAGAAAAGAAAAGGCAGATGTTTGAGTATTGGAGTTCTGGGTTTAATGCTTTAATGCTTTTCATGCTAAGCAATATCAGCTCACCTCCAATTTGTTCTCACATTCTCATTTTACCTTACTTTTCATCGTTTTAGCTGCAATCAGCTGGCTGTCAAGGACAGACTGTATTTGGGGACTTGTCATAATCAATTATTGATTTGAAAAAAAGAGCATCCTCACCTTGTACATTCAATTATGAACAGGGCTGTGCAAAGCTTTGAAGGGTGCTTTGATTCAACAAAGCTTTGATAGAATGACCCTCTCAAAGCAGATTTCCAAACCCAACTTCAAACCTGCTTCAGTAAAGTTCAATGAATTCTACCTGTAAAATGCTTTACAATTTTGAAGAACATTTGGCAGAGTTGATTTTTTTTCCCTGTTATCTTTTGGATAGCTACAGAGAATATGCAAATACTAAAAAAATATTTCTTCATATAAGAATCCTGTGCTGTGCTATGGGGATGAATAGTGTGATAGAGTCCTTGATACTGACATGGAGTCCTATGGATTTTACTCCACTAGTTGTTGCTGACTATAGAGGGCAGTGCTCATCTCTGTTTCAAGGCCATTGAGCCAGCGCTAGTTGAAAGATATATCAGTGTTCATGTGGCCAGCATGATGTCATGGAGTGCTGTTACTTTCCCACAAAAATGGTACCTATTTATCTGCTCACATTTGCATGCTTTTGAACTGCTAGGTTGGCAGGATCTGAGGCAAGGATGGGAGCTCACCCTGTTGCATAGAGCTCGGCTCTCGAACTTTGGCTTTCCAGTCAGCAAGCTCAGTGTCTTAACTGCTGAGCCACTGCACCACCCTGATTCTGACATGAGCAATATAAATATGAATTTTACCACCTTAATATACCATCTGATTATCAGAACCCATTTAGCTTAATGTTGCTTTAGGGTTTTTCTACTTTCTCAGCTCTCAGCTTGTTTCATGTGACCTACCATATGCCTTAAATTCACTTTCCCTTTGTGCTAATGGGATGCTACACTGCTGTGCTGATTCTGGGGCTTCAAATTAGTTCACAATATTTCATAATGCACTCATCATCAATTAGCCAAGTTTTTCTCAACTTGAGCAACTTTACGCTATTTGGACTTCTGCTCCTACAGTTCTTAATGCTGGCAGAGGAATTGTGGGAGTTGAAGTCTGCACAGTTTAACACTGCTAAGATTGAGAAATACTGAACAACTCTAATATTCATATTTACATTCTGCATATTGTAGCTAGTTTACATCTCTCAGCAATGTGTAAATAGATGCAGGAGTGTTGCTAAAGGATCATAACTGTGACAGAATGATGACCTGATCAGAAGAGATGCATTTAACTTGCCCTGCCCTGCCACCTTTACACTCTATCTCAATTACTGGAATAAGTGTTTTATTTTTATTGGGAAGACCAAGCTTATTCCAACTTTCTCTGCACTTCATAAAAAATCAGCGATGGGGGCATAAAATTTACACAAGGGCAAGTCAGTGGACCTTTTCATTGCTCCGTGGTATCATGAACGAAAGAAAATAACAAAGAGCTGAATTATTTAAAAATCTTTGAAATTCTACGTTTAAGTTAGAGAAGGACATTTTCTGTCATGGTTCAGCAAGACTTCTCTATTGGGTCATTGCTGAAAAAAATGTGGCTTCTGCTTTGCTGTTCTTTCTGCATTTCTGCTTAAAAAAATGGTATAGATAGAATGATTCAAAAGGTATTGCCATTGAAACCTTGCAGATATCCAGCACAGAGTTTAGAAGAATTACTTAGACTTAATTATTGCTGCTGGTTTCAGTTCATTTTGGCAAAACATAAAGCAATTTTGAAGACATTTTGGTGCTCACCCATTATACTTTATATATATATAAATACACCTCCTTTCAAATTGATTTAAATGGAATCAGTTTGTTTCATATCTCAAATGACAACCTTGAATCAAGTAAGACATTTTCTTCAAACATCAGTTCTCTAATTCAAATCAGGTCAGCATTGATTCTCACAGGCCTTTTATTTGATTTTTGTCATATTTTAAGAACAACTAGAAAATACTTCAGCTTTCAATTAAGAATAACAAGAGTGTTGATTTCTTGGAACTCTATGTTCACCCATACAAACACAAATCATCCCTTCTATTTATGCTTTTTAGTGTGAAATTAGCTCTTTTTCAAAAGGCAGATGATGTGAATGATATGTCTTCTTATGTATTTTTCAAGTAAATGCATCATAACCAGGCAATAAAAATACTATTGTAAAATAAGGATAGGAAAATGTATGTAAATACACCAGAGTTTTTAATATATTCAAGAGCTTACTTGTCGCAGTTATTGTCATTAGTTATGGATTTATTTGTTATTCTGTGTTGTCATCAGTCCTTTTCTTTCATGTAATTTAATTTTCAGCTAATTGCATAATAGAAGGGAACAATTATTGTGCTAGAAAGAGAACATATTCATCAGTTTAATAGAGTTAATTCTTAAGCAAAATGTCTATGATGGACCTTTTTCAATTCTTTCCATTCATAATTCACTTTCAACTGGACTATATTAGATTCAGCTACCCAAGGAAAGTATGTGACAAAAAAGTCATGGTATCCTATCTTCTTCTTCTTTTTTTTTTACCGCTTCCATACAGACAATGTGTTGTGGCCAAATGAAGCAATAAGAAAATAGAAAAGGAGAACAAGAATTCCCCAAGTCACTGTTCTGAAGGGATTGAACCTTGACAGTGATGGCTACTTGAATGCTAATCATATCCAGATCCCTTCAATGCCCACCTCTGTCTTCATTGACTGACTACTGGAATTCATGTACATTTGTGTATGACTCAAAAATGAATGTTAAGATTACTCTTATATTTCCTATAATATTTTGGAAAGAGACTTTTATTAAGATACACATACATGCACACATACACACAAAAGTAACAAACACACAAACATTTTGTAACTCGTTAGCTATAGTTTTGATGTTCTAAATGTATTCCTAGTTTCTTTATAAAATCAGAATCAAGTTTTGATGATATACTCTGGTCATGAGAATTCACATCACCAGTACACACAGAGAGAGAGAGAGAGAGAGAGAGAGAGAGAGAGAGAGAGAGAGAGTGTCTGGCAGTCTGGTCTAGTAGTTAAGGCACTAGGCTTGAAAGCCATGAAAGCCAGTTGAGTGACTGAGTCAGTCATTCTCTCTCTCAGCCCAACTCATCTCACAGGGTTGTTGTTTTAGGGAAAATAGGAGGAGGAAAATGTACTGGATGTGTTCACCACCTTGAGTTATTTTTGTAAAAATAATTGTGGGATATAAACAAACAAACAAATATAATACACAATATTATCACCATCATTTTAGCCATTTACTATTCACTGCAGGATGAAGGCCTCTTCTGCATGTTTCCAATCAATACGGTCCTGAGCTTTCTTTTGCCAATTGCACTGCAATACTTGCTGACGTCTTTGATCCAAATATTCATTAAAATATTTTAAGGGACTTACAATATTAAGAAAGAAGAAACATTAAATCAACAGCACTTCAGAGCTGAAGAAACATCAGAAGAAATGAGAAGTGAAACATCTTCAAAGAAAAAACAGAAACTGCAGTTTCCTCTTGAAAAGAACACCTTTGGGATTAAATCAACAGTACCAAGCACTTGAATCTAAAAGAATAATTGCCAGAGAAAGACACAGCTAATATAGTAAAGCTCTTATAGTTAGAATTTGGAAAGCAAAAAAACAAAAAACCTACTGAAAAACAAAATGTAAATGACAGAATGACATTGGATAAGGGGAGAGGGTCTGTCTTGGTATTTATTCTGGAATTTCATTATGAATATGATAAACTATATAAAATAAATGTGAAAACATATCATGTCATGGGATGTTCTCTGTGCCGATTATAAAACTGACAATAAACCTAGATATATTGCTATATGAGAACTTGCTCATCAGTTCAGTTACTGACATTAATAATGCATAGGAGCAATGCTTGTGAAGCAACTCCAACAGAAAATCTTTAGCACAAGCTGTATATTGTATAATGCAGGATTATGGCTTGAACACAAGAACTATTTCATATTCATCTATCTAATTTGATTTATACCCACTAGGAAAGAATGTGCAAGTTAGTTCTACTAAAAAGTAGCATTTTAACTGTTATGACTTGTGATTTATGCCCTTTCGATGTGATATCTTAAATAAACTCAAGAGGTAATGTGCAAGATAACAGGCATGAAGGAATCTTGATTTCCCCAACTTACAGAACAGTAATGAGAATTGTTGCATGGCAAATTAATGTTTAAGACATATTGTGCTGTGCTATGCTAGGCCATTTCTCTAGATGTGATGATATCCCAACAAATTATACAATTAAAATGTTGGGGATAGGCTATCAGCCAAATTAATGCTCATACTATCTATAGCTGGACTTCTAAGTACCTTGGTGATAAAGCAAAAATTCTTAATCTTCAGTTTCTTTTGAGTATATTCTTGTTAAGGATATTTTTTCTTGTTTATATGCAGAGGGAAAACAGAAGTTTCAGTGCAATGAATTAAAATGACTTAATGGAGAGGAAGCTGCCCACATGTTGCGACCTTGATGCACAATTAGAAAGGTGATTTTTCTCTCCCAAGCTAAATGAAATATTTCCTCTTGGCTGGATGAGGTTGAGGAGCTACTTGTATGGTCTTACAATCTAATTAACGACAGAAAAATAGTAGTGGAACAGATTTATTGTTGTCATCAAAGGCATTAATAGCCATGCCATTTATGAGTCAATGGCTTGTTGGATTAGTAAGTGCTGCTAATTTTCAGACTTGGGCTGATTTAGTTTTTACACATCATTTACTAATGCTTTTATCTCAAGTTAATTTGTTTCTCCATTTCCTTTTTTTTTTTTTTGTTCTCTTATGCTTTGCTTGCAAGTGGTGTAATTCATTTCCCCCACCCCCAGTCCTTCTCATCCCGGGGTTGAACTTTGCCTTCAGTTGCTGCTTATGTGGCTTCGGCTGAAAAGGAAGTGCTTCTGGTAGTCTTGACAAAAGAATGAAAGGAACAAAGCTCAAGGTGGAAGTACTCTGGAAAAAAGTTACAAATTTAATTCTGCAAGTTAGGAAAGAGAACATTGTAGAATAGTTTGTTTTGCAGAGATTAAAAGACATTTTTTTACTTTTATTCCTAGAATGAACGGATGTGGATATTTTTGTCTTGCATCCTACATTGTGCAAATTCTTTCTTTTGCTGAAATTTAATGTTGGGCAAACTATAATTAGCCATTATAGGTTTTAGATTATTATAGTTTAGTCAAAACATTCAATTTCTCCAGTATTTACTAACAATTTGATTTACTGCATAATACTATATAATAATAATATATAATAATATATATTGATATATATACAGTTTTCATTTCTTTCTAAAGATAATTTTAAATGTGCATTTTGTCAGGATTTTGGCACTATACTGTATGACTTTTAACCAAAATGGATGAATGCTAGAAAAATTTCTATATTTATGGGACAATATATCGCACATAAACTGTCATTTTGTGATACAGTTTCTAAAGAACAGATCTTGAAGGTAAGGATGATTGTTGTATTCCTCAGAGATAATTTGTTTAGCATAGAAAATGCAAGTTCTTTTGTAGGAAAAATATACTTTTTATCTAAAAGCATCTTTAAATGTGCTTTAAAGTATAGCTTCTTTATAGCAGGTCTTTAGATTTATGGAAAGAAAAGTGTCATTTTATTTTGAATTACCTGTAGGGACTAAAGACTTTTCATGATGCTTTCTTCTGTTTCATTTCTGCTACTTTAGTCAATAAATGGAATAAAGGTTTTCATTGGTGAAATTTTATGTAATTTTTACTTTATTAGGTCCACTTGTTGGGTTAATAATATTCAGTGTAATCCAGTTCTACAATGTAGCTTTTTGAAGATTGGCAATACTCTTAGATCATGTGTATGACTCAGCAAAAATAGTCCGAGAGGAACCGTGGAATAGAATTCATTCTCAATTATTAATTTTCAGAAGGTGTAACAGCATCTTAACCTTGATTTATTCCATTTAATGTCTCTTTGGATTTTACATGCAACTTTGAGCAGGTATTCCTAAGGAAGGGTCGGGCAGGGGTGGGAAACAAATTGATTCTAAAATGAGATGATGTGTAGTCCAGCCCATGTTTGTTCTTGGTCAATTAAAAATTCTTTCTTTTATAATTTAGAGATCATAGTGGTGTCATGTCTTATAAAAGAAGCATTTTGAAGACAACCCAGGAACACAGAAAGCCTGATATTCAGCAATTAGAGGAGAAATCAGTTTTTTGTATGGGCATACAAGGAATATAATTTCTCCAAGGTGCATAATAGGCTATTTGATTGCTAAACCAGTTAGATTGTACTGTGACTAATTTTGTCAACAAATTGGAAATAGTTGTTTTTTTTTTTACAAAAAAGATTGTTAGGACAACATGTAAATATTTGTAAGTCTGCATTCCAATGAGTTTCTTAAAGTCTGGATGGGCCGAAAATGCTCCTGGCATTTTAAAAAACTAATTTCCACATAATTTGAAAGGAATGCCTGTAGAAATATTCACTCATGTACATTGTTATGCCTTACATGTGTCATTCCATGTGGCATTATGATCGCTCCATATATGACTCAACCAAGAAAAATATACAAACAGGGAAAATGACACTGAGGGAAGAGCAGCAAAAGGAATAATCGTATGAAACCAAATATAAAAATGTTGATATTCTTGTCAATAGAAATTTTATAGGTAATAGTTTTAGGTTTCCACAAATAGTTTTATTGCCTTGAAGATCCAAATGGAACCAGTCTTAGCTCTGTCAAATATCATCTAGGATTACTGGATATTTGTGTAAAGTCTAGCTATAATTTACCTTCAGCATGTTCTTGGAATGTGTTTCAGGATCTCTAAGGGGACAATGGTCTTGAGATAAGCAACTTTTGAGACATATAGGGTTTTATAAAGGATAATTGGCATACTGAACTGGGTAGCCTCCCTCCAGAGATCCAGTGGCCTATTACCCTCTTAGCATTCCAGAAGGCAGTGAAAGCTTTTCCTGCATGTTTTGGGCTAGGATGGAAGTGAGCTCTGAAAATGTGCTGCTGCTATGGTGATGTCATTTTGGATGAATGATGGTTGTAGTTATTGTCAAAGGATGGGTCTGTTTTATCTTTATTTTTTATTGTATTTGTACCCGATCTTTATTATTTCTGTAAATAACTCAAGATAGCAGACATATCTGATATGCCTTCTTCCTATTTTCCCCACAATAGCAACCCTGTGAGGTGGGGGTTGGGCTGAAAGAGAATGACTGGTCCAAGGTTACCCAGCTGGCTTTCATGACTAAGATGGGACTATATAACTCATGGGCTTTCACTTTCCAGCTTGATGTCTTACCCACCAGATCAAACAATCTTTATGTTTTATTGGCTGCTTTTGTGAGTTACCTAGGCAGTAAAAAAGTGAGCATGCAATCAGCTGTCCTTGTTTCTAGGCCATCTTCGAGGGCAGCCTCATGTTATATGAGATGACAAGGGTTTGTGGGATCATCCTCAGTTCTCTAAGTCTAGCTAAGGCTTCAGTTGATGAACTACCCAAAGCTGGACAACTATGTATAGATGCAGTAGAAACAAGGGTGGCATGTAAAGATAGAAAGGAATAGGGTGAATCGTTTGAGTATTACCTCATTTAAGTCAGTTTCCCTTTCCTCTTCTTATTTTGTCTGCCTAATGATATTTTATTTACAGCTTCCTACTCTTTTTCTGAGCTTCAGATTACATTGCATATTCCCAAAAACAAATAATATGGTAAATAGGAATATATATGCACTTAATAATTACTTTTGAACTCTTTACTGCTTTTATTGTTCACAGTGAAAAGGCCTTCATAATCCACATGGCTTGCTGTATCTGCATACATTTTCCTCTGGGTATGCATTTTTTGTTGTTGCCTCTATCAGTTCCAGTCCCGTTGCCCTTAATGTAAAGCATATGTAGTGCTGCCTGTACTTTAAGAGTGCAATATCTGAAAGAAGATCAGGCTAATTTAGACTTAGGCATAGGACTATATATTCTTATCATGTATTCAGAATAGGAACCCAACCAATTTATTGTAAAGATTTCTATAGGATATAAAGATCTAAAATAATTGGCTTAGGTACCTTTTTGGGGAAGAGGTATTATTGTAGTTCAGACTTGGCCCCTGACACTAAACTGCTGTCATTGTAATCTTCTTTTATTTTATAATCCTGTTCTCTGAGGATGTACTTATGCAAGACTGGGTTTTAGGAAAGATTGAGAAAGTAAGTCTTTATAGTTGCCTTGATTCCACAGCAATCTTGTTGCTGCTGAAATTTTCCCTCTCATTCTGAGTACAAAAACCAACTGAATTAGAAGTTGCATTTATTTTATCAATGGGAAGATTAACCCAAGTTAGTTCAAAGGGCCGAGTCTCCTTTTTTCATCATTGGTAACCTTTCAACAAAGTGGGTGGCATTTGAATATCTGAACGGAATCTAACTAGTGTTTTAGGGAAAAATTCAGATAACAATGGAAAGGAGCAATTAGGTAGTCTTAACCTTCAAAGCAGCACAATATTTTGCTTAGCATGTCATAGCAAGTAAAAATGGAAACTTTCTGTATCTGGTTCAACATTTGGTAAGATGCCCAGGCTTAGAGTGGTAATAGGACCTCATTATCTTATTGCATATCTATTCATGTACAGTTCAGGAAAAAGACTACTAAATAAAATTTGTTATCCCATTGTCACTACAGAAAACTAAACTGAGGAAATGGAAGTAGCAGAAATGTTGACAGAAAGTCACCATCTCATGATGGAGTCCTAATTTTAAAGGTTATGATCCTATCCTTGTCACCTTTCCTTAGGACTGTATTTCTATAGAAAGCAAACAAACAACAAGCAGACAAAAATTTCCCCTCATTCTACCCACATTGTAATTTTACTTGGCAATGACCATGGGCCTTTATCAGAAACAGGTAGTCTTCATTCAGCGACTGTTTGAAATTATGATGATAATGAACAAAGTGGTTGGCACTCGGCTTAAAATTATGACGTCATGATATCCCACCGTCATGTGATTGCCATTTGTGATTTTCACTGCTGGCTTCCCACATAGCAAAGTCAATGGGGAAGACATCTGGAGGTTGTGACTGGGGGATATCATAACATCATAATTGTGAGCCAAGTGCCAAGCGCTCAAATCACAATAATATAACTGGAGATAATGTGATCCCCGCAACTATGAGAAATAGTCCTCTTATTCATTACCATCAGAATTTCAAACAGTCACTGAATGAAGACTATCTGTATCTGATAAATGCCCATGCAGGATTCACTTAATGATTGGGATTGCCATAATTGCCATCAAAAGTCAACATGGTCACGTAATGTCACTCTTTAAGACTGTGCTGCTTAGTGATGGGCTTTTTGGTTCTAACTATCATCAATAAATGAGGACTGCTTATACTGCCTATTTATGCCTTCAGGGAAGTTGGACATTTCTTTTTCGGCCTCCAATCCTGAGGCTATTTAAAAACCATCCTGCTGTCTGAAATGTGTCTGTGAACCATTCTTTAGGTCTGGAAGGAAGGAAGGTAACAGAGGAAAAAGCTTCTAGGGTGCTTAACATTATAAGCGATGCAGAAAAACAGAACACTGATTTATTAAACATTTAGAATTTAATCTATTTGGCACTGATTACTTTTGAATTCCATTTATAAGAAAAATTTAAGAGTGTGCTTCAAAAGACATTTTGTTGATTCTGTTGCAAAAGGCTAGCATGGCTACCCTTCTGGAAAATGAAATTGGCCAGTCTGCTTAATTTTGACTGATTCGTGCCTTATACTGAAATTTGCCACCTTCTATTTTAAAGTAAAACTTTCAAATATAAGGTCAAACATCTATACATACAGTCAGCCATACCAATCATATTCTGTCACCATTATTTACAGTTGAAGCAAATAATGAGCTAGAAAAGCTCTCGAAATAAGGAACCATTAAGCAATATAACAATAATAGAATGTATGCTGTGAAATTATTATCTAATTATGGGTACTCAGACTCCATATCAATCTTGTGTTGAATAACATCATTAATGTATTTTGTCACAGGAGAAAGGGCAAGATGTTAATATAATTTATTCAAAATGATATCAAGGCCCACTTGTAAAATTGCTTCTTATCACCGTTTTCAGCAAAAATAGTTTTATGTTGGCTGTGCCCAAGTGGCAGAAAAAATCAGGGATATCTCTAGAAATATTTTTAATGGTATTTTATGATTTCATGATTTTCATTACCATTTCTTGTTTCAATCACTTAGAGGGCGTTTTCTTTGGAACCAAGGTAAGGAATTAAAAAGCCATCTTTCTCATTTTCCATATATCATTATTCTGCTTTTCCCTTTTTTAACTTCCTGTTTGTTTGGATTTACAATATTCTAAAGATATACTCAAAGCAAACCAATAACTAGTTGTGATAGTTAAAACTATATTACTTGACAAATCATACTATTCCTTAAACAGGTTTATTTAAACTGCAGAAATAAAGCAATAAATAAACAATGAAATTCAATAAACCAGATAAATAAAACAGATGTAACTGAAACAGCTTTGTAGCAATGTTGTTCACCACTCCTATATTTTCTTGCAAACTGCCTTTGCTTTCATCAGTTCTACACATTGCTTTATACTTTGCCTTGTGATCTTTACAATTTTAAAATTCTCTCATTCCCAGGATCACATCAACTTCATTTAGCCAAACATTTCCTGCCTTCTACCTCCTGCCAAGCTGTTCATTTTTTCTTATGTTTGTTTTGCTATTCAATCCAATTTGTTATCTCTAGTAAACCAATGGATGTGTGTGTGTGTGTTGGTCACTAACTTTTGTATTCAATCCATGTTCATTCAGAACTATTGAATCATGACTTTCTCTTTTTGTTTTACTATGTACTTATGGTATCAAAAGTGTACTGTCATGCAATTTTGAATACATTTTACATATTGCATGTTGTACTACCCCCAATTTCCAGCACTACTGTCCTCCTGAAAGGCTTTCTGATTTGGGAGCTAAAATTCCTGTCAATTTCCTTTTCTAGCTTGAGTGACAGGAAGACTAGTAAATCTATGTTAAAAAAAAAAAAAGCTTATCTGACAAATTGTTGGGATAGAAGATATTCCTGAAATGATGCAAGTCAGCACTCTCATTATGCCAGAGGAACTCATTCATATTTAACCTGGCATCCCTTCTCTGCCCACCAATCTATTAGCTGGTCCATTTTCATAGGGGTCTATTGGTCTTCCAAAACAAATGATAGGCTATAGTGATACGCAAAGGGGCTTTTTTTCAAGAGGCAACTGGACTTTCTGGTGTTTCATTGAATACGTTTCACTTCTCATTCAAGAAGCTTCTTTAGCTTGCCTGGACAGTGGGGAATGGAAGGATTTATACAACTTGCAGATAGCTGGACAGCTGCATTCTTTTAGCAGGTCGTTAAGGTCACCTGCAGGTTTATCTGTGTTATCAGAGTCACCTGAGTGGTGCAAATGAGTGTGGAGCCTTCTTGGAACTGTTGAATGGACTGTGTTGTTGAGTGGAGATAGATGATTTCATATCCCTTCCCCTCTTTCAAACCAGCGATCCTCTATGTCCAAAATATGGACTTTTTGGACAGAGAGGATCACTGGTTTGAAAGAGGAGTCAAAGAATCCATCTATGTCAAAGTTGACCAGCCCTCTCTCAACAGAGTGGGAAGAATACGGCATTTTCTATCTCTGGTCCTTTCAAAAGTTCCAAGGAGGCTCCACACCCATTTGCACCACTCAGGTGATGACATAGATAAACCTCCAGGTGACCTTAACGACTTGCTAAACGAATGCAAATGTTCAGCTATCTACAAGGAGTATAAATCCTTCCATTCCCCACAATCCAGTCAGAGCTGAAGAAGCTTCTTGGATGAGAAGCGAAACCTCTTCAAAGAAAAACCAGAAAGTCCAGTTGAAAAAACTTGAAAAAAAAAGCACCTTTGGGACAACCATGACCTGAGAATCTCCATAGATAAGTGATAGGCTATCAGAATGGAGGATATTTTGAGGCTGATTACAACACAGTGACTAGATTTATGCTGGGATTTTTTTTTTGCCAATTCAAGAATGAAGGAATGTACACGAATGCAGCTAAAAGGAAGGGAAAGCTATCATTCTTAGTCATATCAGCATTCCTTGCAGTGGTGAGATTCAATTTTTTTTTACTACTGATTCTGTGGGCATGGCTAGGTGGGCATGGCTTGGTGGGTGTGGCAGGGGAAGGTTACTGCAAAATCTCCATTCCCACCCCACTCCAAGGGAAGGATACTGCAAAATCCCATTCCCTCCCCACCTGCTTTCCAGCTCCATTCTCCTGTGCAGGGCAACAAAAGAAGACCCAGCCGATCAGCTGGGACTCGGGAGGCAGAGAATAGATGGGGGCAGCACCAGTCAGAGGTGGTATTTGCCGGTTCTCCAAACTACTCAAAATTTCCATTACTGCTTCAGAACCTGTCAGAACTGGCTAAGTACGTCTGATTCCCTGCCAGCGGTAAGGAAAATGCAGCTAGATTTTAGACATTTTGGTCAATATGTCACATTACCTTATTACCCTATTGCATGCTATCTAGTTTAGCTAGCTAATCTAGAGATTACCTTCACATGCTATCCTTCAATAGTAACATGATAATGCCCATAGCCCAATGACCTGTACGAGATTAATGTGCATATGCGGTATGTACTTGGAATATAGCTATTTAAGCTCATGGAAAATTTTATGGTGGCCTGGTGATTGGTTGGCTGGCTGGCTGCCTTTATTTTCTACAGTCTTTGTCAATAAATTCTTGAAAGGAGTTATAGCATTTCAGCAAAGCGGTGCCAACACAGAGAAAGCCTTCAATCTGCAAATTGCAGTACAGGCTGCAATTGATGATATTACTGTCCAGGCTTTTAATGGGGAAGGCCAACTACTTGGTTTTGTGGCCTCCAACTCCTTTCTTCTGGATATTTTTGGGATGCACTACAGTGTATTGGGATTAGGATGATAATTACTTAAGATCCATTGAGCAAAACATGTTTGTCTCTCACTTATCAGATAAAAACAGTATATGCAGGTAGGCAAACTAATGCTTGTGAAATCAATACAGTGGGGGAAAAAAAAGCTTTTGACCTTTCTGTATTCTGAACAGTTTGCTTTCTTTGACATCCATTAATTCTGATATTGATTTTGCTATAAAAAGCAAACTGTGTTTGTGCTGTAGCCTGAGGCTGCAGAAAAGGGACTACATTGATTACACTGGAACAAAGTACATAGTTAAAATGAACTGCTGAAAACATTTAAATGTAGTAATCTTTTAAAATGTACATAAATCACATTGGTTAATGTTGCAAATGAGCAGCGCCCTCTTAAATATCAGAAATAGATGACACCATAAAACAAATCTGGCATGAAACAAGAGCCTCTGCTTCTGTGTACCTGCCATTTTAAGAGCACTATCAATAATGGTTACGATTATTGCAAGCAAAAGGAAAGTGTTCTCTATATCCTCTTTAAAAGTTCCCTCAAAGTCACTTTGTAAATATGACAAGACTAGTGTTTTATCATCATGATAAATAAATCCTAATTATTATTGTGCCATGATTATTTTTAAGGTTCACTCATCAAAAGTCTTCGGATGCCTCGTTACTAACTATCATTTATAGCCCAAATACATTGATACTATGCAGCTAATGAATGGGTAATTAAAGCAAGTTAATTGGAGGAGGTGGGGGAGAACACAATTCACTTTGTGTATAACTTTGAGAGCAATCCAAATGGGAATTGGCATGATAGATCTCCTTCTGTATTCCAGATTCTGCACATAAATAGGTGGGGTGATGGGATAGTGTTGAGAAGCATTTAATTTTGGGGGGGGGCAGGGGGGAGGAATATTAGTTTCATTTACTTAGTCTAGATTTTGGGGCACTTGGAGGGATACGTCATGCTTTGGACCCAGGAAATCCTAAACTGATGAATTCCATTTTTACATAGCCTTTTAATATATTTTTTAACAATAATGTTATTAAACAAAACAATTTTAAAGATAAAAACTAAAAAAGAAAGGAATAAAATAATAGCACAGAAAAGAAAACAATAGGAAGCAAACTAGAAAAGTAATAAAAAATAAGGATATAGTAAATTAAAAAGAAAAACAGAAAAATATAAAGAAATGATTTCACAACAAGTATACATTTTTTAGTAAGTAATAATCTTTTCTTAAAATAAAACAAAGGTTATATTTTTCTCATATCTCATCTCTTATCTATAAACAAATTTTTAAAGCCTCGTCATTCAGTACTGGTGAGCAAATGTACATTAAGTGTTACCACAGACAACCACATATCTATTGTCATCTTGATCAGATAAACCAACTATATAGTTCTTCCTTTTACTTTTAACAATCTTAATCTTTAATCTCTTCAAATAGTTTCTTAGAACTTGATTGATTTTCATTTTTTCTTTGTTCCTTTTCATAAAACCTTTCAAAACACTAAGAGATCTCTTTTGTAAATCCACTATAGGAAAATTATCCAGGTTATTTCTGGTTTGTTCTTTTAATTACTATTAATTTTATTTTATTTGTTAAAACATCAACTGGATCCATTTGTATGTTATTTGAAGTATTTCCCCCCATATTATTATTGAAGCCTATTATTTTTAGATTCACTTTCAGAGCAGTCTTAGTTTTGTCTGGTGAAACCTAGTTCTCTTCCATAATTATCATTTAAACAAAATCTATATCTAATAATAGATATTCTTAAATGAACTTCTGAGTCCATATATCCTTCAATGTTAAAATATTTTGTACTGTATTAGTAAGTAAATGTAAATATCCTTATCCTTTAATTGTAATCTTTAGTTCCTTTTAGTTCTTCTAGTGTCAAATCTTCAAAGTCTCACCCTATCCTGTTTTTAAAAAGGAATTTAGAACAACAACATTTTTTTCAAGGGACAGAATCTTATAATTAATTTCAAAATATTATTCAAATCCATATGGACTTTTAGTTCACTTGTAATCAACATTCTAATCATCCTTTTGGTATTTATCCCCCACCCCAAAGGATTTTTTTAAAATCCTCAAATTTATATTTAAAACTTATTTTAAGGAATAAGGGAAACTCACTCAGTGAATGGTAAAAAATGTGTGGATCCTGTTGAGGTAATTCCCTGTTAGGAGAATGAGCGCATACAGGGAGACGTATTTGAGAGTAGTGTTTGAATAATACACACACAGCACACAGATACATGGTACAGTAAATGTAGGTTTTTACTTCCAGAAACGTTAACCATAGTCCAAACAAGCAATCCAAAATCATTCACAAGTTAAATCAGTCAGTTTTCAATCCAGGGACAATCCAAATATCAAAGTCCAGTGTCAAAAAACAGTTCCGTAACAGACTTACATTAAATTCAGTAATATCAGTCAATTAGAAGAAATGGAGGAACGGCAATACTTTCCAACAGAAGGAAACAGAGGTACACTCACGCTCTCTTCTGAGACTCAGACTAAGACAATCCAGGTTTCTGGCTCCATCTTATGGCCGTTTGAAAAACCACACCCAATTGCAATTTTTGCAATCTCTTAAAGATATACTACTAAAATGTTTATCCTGGTTTATATATTTCTAACCCAAATACCTGTTAGGTGACTTATATTCCTAACAGATCCAAAGGTTTCCAATAGTTGAAAACCTATTAAAAAGTAGTTCCAAAAGTGATTAAGAAATGAGGCTTGTCAAATCTTGTGTCCATATAGGCAACATTATGGCTGTGAGTTTGGTTGAACTTCCAACTTTTTGACTTACAGGTCAACCACAAAAACATTCCTGCAGTCTGTTCATGAGAAGCAGCTGTCCAAAGTATCTGTGAGTGATCTCATGATCTCTTCTTTTTCTGGAGAGATTTTGCTGGTTGCCAATTTCTGCTGCAGTGCCATCCCTGGTCTTTTAGGCATTTGGTTCACCATGAATCCCCACTGGAAGTCCTGAAGTGCCCCCTCTCTGAACACTAGGAAGCTTTTCTTAGATGGAAAGGGGCAGGTAGAACATCTCTGATGGAGCCCTGGAGCCCTTCTCTGCTGGTTGTCTCTGCCAACCAAGGTTACCCTCATCCATGGGATGGTTGCAAGAGTTAAATTACTTTCTTGTTGGCCAAAATAAGAAACATAGACATGTTCTCAGAAGGTACTATGATTGGTATGTCTGGAGTTGTGCTATTCTTGCACATTATATTTGCTTCTCTTTAAAATGGCTTTATAAATGTTAGAGGCCTTTGTTTTAAAAAATAGTGATTGTTCAAGAACTATCTCAGAGCTGAGAAGAATATGTTTTCTCTTCAAACGAGCAAAGAAATCCCTTTAGCTCTTTTTTCAGGCTTTATGACTAATTAAGGTTATCAGTTTGCTTTGTCCTTTTAATATCTGGCAGTATATAATGAGACTGATTCATAGTCATCTGTGTAGCAAAGTAACATGACCTCAGAAAATAAGCTGTTGCTAAGCGTTAATTCTACTTTGAAACACAGTCTCTTTGTGTGGGCTTTATAAAGATTTTGGCTTTGAAAGGATAATCTATTTCCATTCCTTCTCTGAAGCATTTTTTAGATTTTTACAGGCAAGGACAAATAATTACAGTTTTTGTTTGCAAACTGCAGATCCTACAAGGTATTATTCAGATCACATTTTAGTATTCTGATGTTGGAGACCAACGGCTTACAAAAGGTTATGAAACTGAGTGTAAAAATTTGATCAACAGCATTTCTTTTGAAGGCAGATGGTGGAAAATTCTCAGTGCCTGGAATGCAAACCAACAAACCAACAAAACAAAACAAATCAAACCAAAATAACAAAGCAACAAATAAATACTGGCAACATAATTTTCTAACAACATTTGGCCAGACCAGGAACAATGAAAGTGAGATGAGCCACTATTGGATTATTACTTAGTATAACTGAGAACCTGGAATGTTGCCTTGTATTTTTATAAGTTGCAAGCTTGTCAGCCTTTGGAAATAATGGAAAAACTGTTTTGGAAGTTTTTGTTTCTGCTGTGTCATGTAATCATCCACCACCAAACATCTAGCCTGGAAAACTGGAGAGAAATTAAAAGGGCAATCAAAAGAAGGAAACTAAGTATATATCAGTAGATAAAGATAATAACTGCACTTGAATTTAGAGATTCACTTCTACTTTTTCCCACCTGAATTCAATTATTGGGTTGCAAATTTTCAACCTTGCTCATTCTCCTTTTTAAAAAAAATGAAAAGAGATTTCTCATGTAGGCTATTTCTGACCTTTAGTTTTCTGAGATGTTCCTTCTGTAGGCTCAATATATTTTTGGTGTAGCCACAAACATTTATCCAATTCTTCAATAGTATATTTGGATATCTACCAAGA
Organism: Pseudonaja textilis; assembly: GCF_049901715.1. Taxonomy (NCBI): domain Eukaryota; kingdom Metazoa; phylum Chordata; class Lepidosauria; order Squamata; family Elapidae; genus Pseudonaja; species Pseudonaja textilis. The sequence continues at coordinate 79,078,465 of NC_141991.1, forward strand.
ATTTAATTTAAACTGATAGCATCTATCAATTTAGACTATCTTTGTCAGCACAATAAGAAGATTGCTAGGGTATAAGATGGATAACTCCCAACCTAATCCCATGTCAGGTTTCCAATGCCTGATACAGATATGCACCTCTGGCTGTCTCTTGTTTGACCAATGATATGGAATCAAGTAGAGAAAAGTAAAGTCCCACACTTAGGCAAGAAAAACCAAAAATACACATATAGATTGGGTGAAACCAAGCTTTATAGCAGTAACTGTGAAAGGGATCTTGGAGTCTTAGTGGACAATCAGCTAAATATGAGCCAGCAGTGTGCAGCAGCAGCCAAAAAAGCTAATGCAATCCTAAATTGTATTAACAGAGGGATACAATCGAGGTCAAATGAGGTACTAACATCACTCTATAAAGCCTTAGTAAGACCACACCTAGAATATGCATCCAGTTTTGGTCACCACATTACAAAAAAGATGTTGAGACTCTAGAAAAAATACAAAGAGCAACCAAGATGATTAGGGGACTGAAGACTAAAACATATGAAGAATGGTTACAGGAACTGGACATGGCTAGTCTAGTGAAGAGAAGGACCAGGGGAGACATGATAGCAGTCTTCCAATATTTGAGGGGCTGCCATTAGCTATAGCTACTTTCTAAAGGACCCAAAGGCCAGACAAGGAATAATAGATGGAAAATGAACAAGGAGAGATTTAAAGAGAAAATAAGGAGAAACTTTCTGACAGTGAGAACAATCAACCAATAGAAAAGCTTGCCCTTGGAAGTTGTGGGAGCACCATCACTTGAGACCTTCAAGAAGAGATTGGACTGCCATTTGTCAGAAATCGTGTAGGGTCTCCCACTTGGGTGGGGGGTTGGACTAGATGACCTATGAGATCCCTTCCAACTCTGATTATCTGTTATCTGTTAAGTAGTAAGGGTACATTTGGGAAAAATTAACCCCTCTTGTTTGATATAATCAGACTTCTGCGTTCTTGAGAGGACTTCAATTGTCTGCAATTGAGCAAGGCAGATAGATAAGACTTCAAGGTTCCTGGTCTTAAACCAAGTTTAGCCTGGTCAGACAAAATTTAGATTAACTGCTGAGAAGAGCCACAAGAAGCAGGGACCAGTCCTATCAAGACGTATAGACTGTTTGGAAATGGTAGGTGAGTAATGAATTGCTCTAACTGTAGAGTGGCATTAATGATAATTTTATGCCCATTGTTATCAGGAGAGAATTGTCCTTAGGCTTCAGTATCCAATAAATATGTCTGGGGAGAAAAGGACTGAGGAGGTTGAAAAGCTCAAGGGAGGATATTTAAATTTAGCAAGATTTGGCTGAAGAAAACTGCTTCAACACATTCTTCAATACATCATAAGCACCTTCTGATGGTGGACTAACTATGTTAGAAGATATAAGGAACTGAGATATGAGAAGACGGTGGTGAGCAGATCATGTGTTACACTACTTATATGTATCTAGCTCAGTAGTTTTTATGGAAGTAGTATCAAAGGTTTATAGAGAGAATGAGTTCTGAAAACAAGTTTGAGACAGAGGTGGAAAGAGTCCCAAGAGGAGTATATACTGCAACATCAAAGCAGAGAAAAACACATCTATTATTTTTATTTCTGCTTTTCTAAGTATTTCTTGTGAATAGGCTTTGAGAAGAACACATACATGGCATTTCATTTAGGACTAGATGAATCTGCAGCGTCAAGCTCATACATAATAGGCATCTTAATTTTTATTTTCTATTGTTGACCTTTACTGTTAATAATATATCCCTGCAAATTTAGGACTTCCTATTATAGTACTTCAGCAGCCACACTAATCTCTTTCTGTTTCTGCTGCCAATGTCAAGGATTCCATTTATTTATTTATTTTTATGAGTACTCTCATTGTCTAGCATTAATGTGGATCAGTCTCAGACCTATTTATGTCAGCATTTCATTTTTCATTCAACCATCCATCTCCTGAGTTATGGTTCTCCAGTGTTATGGAAACTTAACAAAATCAAACATTCATTTTAGCTCTCAATATGGCAAAAACTATTAAATCAGTTACATAAAAACATTTCAGAAAAAACTGAGGGCACATTCCCCCCCAATGGTAAAATATGCCTTTTTAACAGCTTTTTCTAATAAATGCATATTTACATAAACTTTTATTGTTATGCAATGATTACTAATCTATGCCATTTTTGTGTGTAGTGTTGATAAAGTTCGATTTTCTTTCCCAATCTCCGAGATATACATACATTTGTATGCAGTCTTTCCAAGTGAATTGCATGCATCATCCAACTATCTGCAATTGTTTTATCTTTGGTCTGTTCCTCCTCCTCCTCCTCCTCCTCCTCCTCCTCCTCCTCCTCCTCCTCCTCCTTTGAACCAAGAATTAGAATGTGATAGATTCCATTTTTGGGGTGGGTAGGGTGGGGAATTTGCTCAGAATAAAACCCCACCCTCTGTGGTTTTAACATTGTATGTAAATACTTTTCAGAACTGTTCAGCAAAGAGAACATAAAAGCCAATTGCTTATGTTCTTTTAAAATCACAATACTTGGAAAAGAATAGCAAACAATTCCCTGTCAAGTTGAAAAATAGGCTTTTATTTAAAGCCAACTGATATATTTAAAATGTTTCTCTATAACATGGTTGTAGGTCTTTTAAAAAAAAATCACACCCAGTGAGATTGACCGAGACTCAAGAGCAACCTACACTTCTCCAGACTTTCCTTTTCCTTCACAGTTCTACTTTGGAAGAGACAATGCTGAGAGTTCACGAAAAAGGTTGCCATCAACAGAAGGATTGAGTTGGAAATCCTCTGGTATGATAAGCCCTTTGCATTTGATAATTGCACCTGTTCTTGCTTTTAAAGGATGAGCTGGAAAGCTTTTATAAGGGCATGATTAAACCCAACTCTCTCAGGCTTCTGATCAGGGATGAACTACTCTTTAAAATGCTGACCTGAACTGAATGCTGAGTGAAGATTTTCATCATAAAAGAGCTGCTGAACTACAGTCTCTTCCACTTAGCCGGGAAAGCACTGTTTCAGTGCTTCCAGTTTCAAACATCCAGCAGAGCTTTAAGCATAGGGCTTACATAAGTGGTAGATAAGTACAGGTAGTCCTTGACTTACAGCCGTTCATTAGTGACCATTCAAAGTTACAGTGGTACTGAAAAAAGTGACTTAGGACTATTTTTCACACTTATGACCATTGCAGCATCCTGAAGGTCACATGATCAAAATCCAGACACTTGGCAACTGACTTATATTTATGACGGGTGCACTATTCTGGGGTCATGTAATCCTTTTTTGTTGTGACTTTCTGACTTTCTATCTTTATATATGTCTGCCAGAAGTCATGCTCAAAAGCAAGGCATGACCAGATTTAAAAAACAAGCAAACTACTTATTTAGATCAATTGCCTGTACAATAAGAAACACACTATTTATAAACGCAAGTGCTCTTTCATTTGCTTATGGCAGCTGTTCTCTCTTTTGCATACATACAGTAGAATAGAATAGAATAGAATAGAATAGAATAATTTATTGGCCAAGTGTGATTGGATACACAAGGAATTTGTCTTGGTGCAAATGCTCTCAGTATACATACATTCGTCAAGAGTCAAGAATCATAAGGTACAACACTTAATAATAGTCATAGGGTACAAATAAGCAATCAAATCATACTAGAAAACAGTCAATATAAATTGTAAGGATACAAGCAACAAACTTACAGTCAAACAGTCACAAGTGGGAGGGGATGGGTGATAAGGAGTGATGAGAAGATTAACAGTAATAGTAGTGCAGACTTTGTAATAGTTGGACAGTGTTGAGGGAATTTTTTGTTTAGCAGAGTGATGGCCTTTGGGAAAAAACTGTTCTTGTGTCTAGTTGTTCTAGTGTGCAGTGCTCCATAGTGTCGTTTTGAGGGAAGGAGTTGAAACAGTTTGTGTTCGGGATGTGAGGGGTCTGTAAATATTTTCACAGCCTTCTTTTTGACTCGTGCAGTATACAGGTCCTCAATTGAAGGCAGGTGGGTAGTAATAGTTTTTTCTGCAGTACTAATTATCCTCTGAAGTCTGTGTCTGTCCTGTTGGGTTGCAGAACCAGACCAGACAGTTATAGAGGTGCAGATGACAGACTCAATAATTCCTCTGTAGAACTGGATCAGCAGCTCCTTGGGCAGTTTGAGCTTTCTGAGTTGGTGCACAAAGAACATTCTTTGTTGTGCTTTTCTGATGACGTTTTTGATATGCAGAAGCACATGCCTTCTCTTTTTCTGCTAGAAACAGCAAATAGAAAAATAGATAAGATAAAAACCAGGGATACACTACTCTATAGTGGATCTCTGCACTGAAGTGGGGAGGAGGGTAAAACAGGATGGCAATAAGGCAAGGGGAAGAAGAAAGTCAGGGAAGTGAGGGGAAAAGACAACAAAGAAATTATAATTTAACAGATCCTGTCAGGCAAGGTTAATTTTTAAAGGTATTCAGATTTTCCAGCATTGAAGTTTCTAGTCATTTGTCTCTCATAACTGTTCCTTTGCTTACAGCTTCTTCTTCTAGTTTTGTTCGCAAATATAGGAAGATGCTCTTGATTTATGAGTATTGATTTGTACATTGTAGTGGTGGTGATGGTGAAACCTCTTTTTATTATGTAAATATGTTATTTTATGTTATGGTAAGTTGGAGTGTTTGTATATTGGAAATGTCAGTTGATCTGTGTATTTTGCAGAGGACGACAACGGCATGACACTGTTATATCTCTTTGTGCTTCAATTTTATGCCAGTTTCATTATTTGGAATTTGCTCTTTAAATCTCCCACCTGCTGTGTCACCTCCAAACACACAACAGGCTTATCTCTTTCTAACACAGTACAGTGTGGGGATGGGCATTCACTTATCAGTACCGGGCACTAGTTATTTGCCAGAAATTATCTCCTGGCATTGAAAGAATATATAAACAGCCTAACAGAAGTTTGCATATCATTAATACCACATGTAGCAGGAAGCTTTAGTTCGGTGTTTTTCAAACTTGCCAACCTTAAGATCTCTGACTCCCAAAACCGGCTGGGGAATTGTGAGAATTGGAATCCACACATCTTAAAGTTGACAACTTTGAAAAACACTATATTATATAAAACCCCTGAAACTCTCCCAAGAGGAGTCTCAGCATTGATGATGGAAATGCTGATGCTAGCCACTGGCAAAGATGGCTTACCACTAAGTGGTAAGTCGAATATTTGTGTCAGCAGATAAGCTGTTGATGCAATTTACCTCAGCAAAGTTTACAACCTTCACCAAGTTAATATATTTATAATCTGAGAAGCACTATCGCAAATGGCATTCCAATATCAACTATCTCTATTTAACTTATAGAAAGCTTTTTTGTGTATTCCTTCATGGGATCCCCCTGATATACAACAGTTACTGAAGAGTATCTATACTTCCAAACTTTTTCTAAACCTATTTTCATGCATTCACCCAAATTTTAGATTAGATACTATATCAGGGTTCATAGCTATCTCTCATGGTGTCAAATTCCTTTATCTTTCAAGATCTGTAACAGAATTTTGGTCAGGGGCTTATATGAGAATATTTTTTGGTAGTGCATTCCTATTCAGGTCAAGTATTCCCATGATTTTTGAAACATAGGGCTAGTTTTTCAGCTATTCTTCATCTACTGGCCTTTTCAGTAATGGTACCAACCCTATGGAACAGTTCTTCCAAAATTGAGATAGCCTGTTCATATCATTGCCTTCTAGAAACTGGTGAAAACAGAGGTTTTCTAGATGCTCTTTGGAAAATGATTGTCGCTGTGGTTATTATTCAAGTGGATTTTTGTTTGCTCATTCTTTTGCAATAGGAGGGATTTGGGAGGTTCACTGCAGATGTTTTAGTATTTTTCAGTGTATGCTGTTCTTCATATAAGCTCTCAGGATCTTGAAGGATTTGGCAGCATGCAACTTGAATATATAAATAAATACTATGTGCGCATTGCAATATATTCTTTCCTCTATTCATTTTTTATTTCATAAACTAGCAGCATCTATTTCACCATACTGGATCTTGTTTGTGCTGGAAGACTTCAGGATCTGAGGCTAAACTAGGAAGTCAAGAACCATCATGGATGAAGTCAGTAGCAAACCATTTCCATGTTGTTGTCAAGAAAACAGCAAGAATCTATTCAGGAAGTTACCAGCTTGGACTTGAAAAAGCTATTAAAAAAAAAATTAGACCATGTATTCAAGTATTAAGGGACCGCCATTTGCCATGTTCTGGCCTACTCTATCCTTACTTTAATAACCTGAAACAGACCATTGTCTCCAAACTATGAATCCTATTGGACTAGATGGTTATGGGGGCTTTCTTCCAGCTGTTAGTTTAATAATACACAAGTGGAATAGTTTAGATTCATTGAGATTCAAGCAGTGCCCATCTTTAAAAAAAATCTTCAGTGTAGTTCAAATGTAATCTTCCTCTTGCTGGAAAAGTTTCTTTCACCTATTGAAATAACAAAGTTCCAAATGAATGGGATACATAGTTCTCTTTCTAACAAAGAGAACTTTTCTAGAATATTTGAAAATAGGAAGCTCTGTTTTTTAAAAATGAACTCCATCCTTAAACATATGAAACTTTAATAAAATGATCCTTACAATTATGATTGACTACAATTTCACAATATTATAACAGAAATACAAATGAAGAATAAATTATTTGAGATACATCATGGATGCTCCTCCTTGGATCTGACTGCAAACAATGATTTAAAGACTATTTTAGAAAACTTTAAAAAAATTAAATAAAAACAGTATAAAGGCTTCCTTAATCATCGTTTCAAACCATATTCAGTCAGGAATTGTGAATCCAGGTCATAGATCCTCTATCTCAGGGCTATGCTTCCTGAAACAGAGGTACTGCTGGTAGTACCATGGAATCTGAATTGACAAGTAGTAATTCCATATTGCTAGGTTCAAATTAAACCTTTTCTGTCTATCTAGACATTTACAGTTTTCAGACACTGGAATCAGACCTCAGCAGAATCAACAGTCTGAGAAAGTGATGTAAAACTGAGTATCATCAGCACTGTAATGGTACCAAACCACAAATTAATGCATTAGATAATGAATTAATGAATTAAAGCTAATGCAATCCTAATGCAATCAATACCATGTGAAGTATTAGTACTGCTTTATAAAGCCTTAGTAAGGCCAACTTGGAATAATACAAGTTTTGGTCACCACAGTACAAAATAGATATTGAGACTTTGGGAAAAGTGCAGAGAAAAGCAACTAAGAGGATTAGGGGCATGGAGACTAAAACATATGAAGAATGATTTCAGGAAGTGGGTATGACTAGTCTAGAGAAAAAAGGACTAGGGATGACATGATAACCAGTATTCCAGTATTTGAGGGGCTTCCATAAAGAAGACGGGGTCAATTTATTTTCCGAAGTGCAAGAAGGTAAGACAAGAAACAAAGGATGGAAACTAACCAAGGAGAGAAGCTACCTAGAATTAAGGAGAAAATTTTCTAACAGTGAAAACTATTAACCAGTGGAGCAGCTTGACTTCAGAAGTTGTGGGTGCTTCATCATTGGAGGTTTTTAAGAAGAGACTGGACAGCAATTTGTCTGGAATGGTACAGGGTCTCCTGCTTGAGCAAGGGGTTGGTCTAGAAGACCTCTAAGGTTTATTCCAACTCTATTCTGTGATCCTATCCCACAAGCGAGGCAGGCTTGGGTTAATCTGTGAAATTGTGGAATTACTGGATGATATCTTATTTGTCAAATCAAAATATTCCATGGAAGCTATATACAACCTTTTTTCAATTACAACAGAATAGGATGGCCATTTTAGATAAAGGACTGCAATATAAAGTATATGTGAATAAAAATCTATCCAGCTGCAATTGTAAGATGGGGAACAAATTCAAAGAAGTTTATGAAACAGATGCTTTGCCTGAAAGATGGGTGCCATTCTATGGCTTTGTTTCAGACTGAACTTTAACAAGTATAAGTCACCAGTGTCCTGCAGCAGCCAAAAACCCCAATGCTTTAGATGTCAATGTAGTTCAAAGAGACCTGGGTTCAAGTGTTGTTTATAAGTTGGTTATTCAGAGAAAAGTATAAACAAGAACATAAAGAACTTTGCAAATTAAACAGGATGATAAGTTGCAGTAAGAGCATATGCTGATTTCTTTCAACCTTATTCTATGGAAATCAGCAACTAAATTTTTAAAATAAAACACAGCTTATAAAACCAACTATTCTATGTAGTTACTAATCCACCTAGTAATAGGACTACTGTTCTTTATAGGCATTAATATGATCAGTTGGTGCAATAGCATTTACACATTTTTCAAGATAAGTTATATTTCACAATTCTTTACTTTTTGTATAAGTATATCTACTTTCTGCATATTATTTAATAAGGAATATTCTTTTGAGCATCAGCTTATGGACTAATAATTATACACTGTAATACACTGTTCTCTTACTTTCTGCACATTTCAGTGCTATTCTAAATATCGTAAGTAAACTTAAGGAATTAGTTATGACCCACCAGGTTTAAGGAAGTTCTAACCTCTGATTAATTTAAGATGTACAAATACTAGCCTATCTGTGTGATGCCTTTAAGAAGAATGTAATTGTCTTTTGATTATCTATCTGTGGCAGAGTCAAAAGTCCTCATTTGCAACTTGCCTAAGTTCGGCTAGTCTCAGGAGAACTGAAAACTGGGAAAATTAGGAGTTCCACATGAAGTGAGTAACATCCTTCTCCATGGCTTGATGGAGACCACTGGGTAAAACTGTACAGTAGACTACAAAGCACCTTATAATGTGTAAAGGCATCACACAAATAGCTAGTACAGGAATAGATCTAATCTGTCACATCAGTCTACACATAGAGACGATGAAGTTAAAGACCAGAAAATCTGAATTCAGTTCAGGAATTTTGACTTCCAAAATTTGACTAGTGGTGGGAATTGTTAATATTTTCAAGTGCTAAACAATGATTGGAAGTGTTTTAATTTGCTTAGTGCATATTTCTTCTAAGATGCCCTCAGGGTTAGAAAATAATAATAAAATGTTTTAAATCATTCCAAAATGTTATTGTCCTGTCCTCCATTTATGATACCAAGAAAGACAATATACACAATAGACAGCAAGGACTAAACTCAGGTGGGAATGTATAGGCTATGAACTACAAGGGAAAACTAGAAAAGACAAAATTTTATTCTCCATCTCTTTTTTATTGTTGTTAGCCTTCTAAACTGCCTAGTTTATTCTGACACCAAAGGATTGAGTTATTGTGGTGTTATGAGAGATGGGAAAACCACAACACCAAGGAAGAAAATCCTTCACATAGATGTTTAGGTTGTATTCCCTAGAGATCCTAATGTAGCTGAAAGAGAATAAGGTATTATTGCTTTTTTCAAGGCCTATATACACAAAATTGATTAAATTGGAACCTGATTATATTATGCCATAAAACAGCAGTGGAAAAAGAATTGTAAAGAAACATGGAAATATCAGAATCAATCTACGGTCCAATTTTATTGCTATTGTGGCAAATATTTTGCAGAAAGAGATGGCCAAAGTCACAGGGTTCTATTTATTTGGTTTATGAAAAGCTTAGGCTTGGTATAAAATATTGCAGCAGATTAAACTGAAACAGAACTGACTGATGAGTGGTAAGTGGTGAGTAAATTTGCATACTACTTACTATTCTGTTCTTAATCAAACTCCACAAATGGAGGCAAAACATTCAGATAATTGGATTAGTTTCCAATGCACTTCATTTAATAATATATTAACACTTGATATTAACAGTTAGTAGAGCCTGGTAGCTTCTGGATATTTTGAGCTGTACATTGCCACCATATCAATCACAGATGATTCTGCTGAATAGAATATGAAAAGAGTTTATTTATTCACTTGATTTATATAGCTGACAGTGAGTGCCATATCTATACATGACTCAGGGCAGCTCACAAAAAACATCTACAAATACACATATAACATGAACAAGAAGTCAAACATCCAGCAGGCAGTGAATTACAAAATAGCCATTAAGACAGTGGTGGGATTCAAATTCTGTGGGTGTGGCTTGGTGGGTGTGGCAGGGGAAAGATACTGTAAAATCTTCAGTCAGAGGTGGTATTTGCTGGTTCTCCAAACTACTCAAGATTCCCACTCCTGGTTCTCCAGAACTGGTCAGAACCTGCTGAATACCATCTCTGCCTCAAGACCGCTGGGAAACTAGTTCCATCACACAACCAGAGTTCCGACCTTAGGCACAGAACCAGTGCTCTGCAGAAAGCCAGCTGGGATGGGGCCATCCTAAGCTCTGCAGGGATGATGATCCAGAAAGTGGATGCCATAGCAGAAAAAGTTACACTACGGGGTCCTGCCAGCCAACAGGCTTGGCTGATGGCACCTACACCCACTGGATCAACTAGGATGGGCAGAGACAACTGGGAAGAGTGGTTTCATAACTAACTCATTGTAGACCAAGCTACCAAGAGGGGAAGGCTGACTAGAGAACTTATGGAAGGAACTAAGGAACTCACTACATCATATACATTGCGATGTCCTACCTGTCAATGAATACTTCAGCTTCAACCATAACAATACAAGAGCACATAATAGATACAAACTCAAGGTTAACCGCACCAAACTTGATTGTAGGAAATACGACTTCAGCAACAGAGTGGTCAATGTCTGGAATACTCTACCTGACTCTGTGGTTTCTTCCCTAAACCCCCAAAACTTTAACCTTAGACTGTCTATTATTGACCTCACCCCTTTCCTAAGAGGTCTCTAGGGGGCATGCATAAGCGCACCAACGTGCCTACCGTCCCTGTCCTATTGTTTCTTTTATTTTTCTTATATGTACCCATTTCATGTATTCATAACTATGTATACACTTATACTTATTATCTTGTAAACAATTGACAAATCAAATAAATAAAAATAAATAAAATAAATACTGTACTCTCCTCCCCCACATCCTCCCCAAAAATCTCAGATGTCAACTGCAAAAGAAGTAAGTTCAAATACTCAAATTTCAGCTCAGTCATTTTAAAATCATTATGATTGTAGAATACTGTGAAAGATTATAGGGATCTGCATTTATACATTTATGCATTACATTCCTTGTTTATTTAGAATTAAAGTTGTGTTATTGCAGAGTGCTTTATAAGCAAGATCTGCATTCCTGAAGTATCTTAATCTCTAATCGACTGTTGGTGAACCAGTTAGGTAAATAAAAACTCACAAGCAGAACATATTTGTATGTTCAGTACGATCAATATAAGGGAGAGTAAACAACCAGTGAATCCTAGGAAAAAAATTACTTTAAAAAATTCTCTTTTGATATAGCTCCAATGATACCATGGGTGCAGATTTATCATGCTTTGTTGTTCCTTCTGTCTTCCACTGTCCGTACTGCATCAAATAAAGGTTCTCCTTTTACAGCAATGATTGTTGTGTGTTTCTCCCCTACTCTCCTGATGGATGTTTTTGACAGTGTTTATTTTATAATTTTAAATGAACTTTGGGATCTTCAAGACCGATTTTTTTAACGAAGCAGAAGCAAACCAAATATTTTGTGGTGGTGGGAAGAGGCAGATAGCAGCAGAAAGGGACAACTCACTGTGACCACCTTGCCCCAGTCACTTACCATGGGGACAAATCACCAGGAGCTTGACCACTCTAAATTGGGCCTGGCTTTCCACTCTGGCTTTAAAAGCCAGGCCCGGTTTAAAGGACGCAAAAGTTCCTGAAGGTTCCTTGCCTTGCTTACCCTACTAGTTAAGGGCTAAGCAGGAGGCATTGTTCCATGCACGCATAAGCATGCACACATACACAGAGAGAAAGAGAGAGAGAGAGAGAGAGACAATTCTGAGCCTGGGGATTTTTATCTGCATGTGAGCTGCCAATCATGCCAGGCTTGGGAAGAATGACCTCTCCTTCAGCATGCTGCACTGGTCCCTGACAACTCCTGGGCAGGGAGAGGGGAAAGTAGGAAAAGTGACTGGGTGACTCGCTCCCGATGGCAAAAAACGGGCTAATGAGAGTCATTGTTCTGGGCTAGAGGCTTCAGCAGAAAGAGCCTTGGGAATGAGTTGCCCTGTCACTATGCCTGCTTGCACCTCTCCCAACCCAGGAGTGCAGGGTGCAGCCCAGTATGCTGGAGGAGAGGTCCTTCTCTCCAAGCCTGGGTGCAACTGGTAGCTTGCCAGCTAAGATGCGAATAAAAGTCCCCAAGCATGGAATGGTATCTTTCTCTTTCTTTCTCTCTTTCTCTTTCTCTTTCTCTGTCTCTGTCTCTGTCTCTGTCTCTCTCTCCCTCTCTTTCTGTTTATGTGTCAGTGTGCGCGCGCATAGAACAATGACTGCTGCTTTACCCTTAACTGAACCCAGGCGGAGCGGGGTCTAGTAAGCTAGGCAAATAATCTGTTGGAGAAGAAGTGTGGGTTTGCAGGAACTTTTACTTCCCTAAAGCCAGGCCAGCTTTGGAAACCATGCAGAAGGCCCAGAATCATGGTGAGTTGTCCCCATGAGAAGTTGGCCAGAGTGAGGTGTCCTGCTACAAAGTAGTAGTGGTGAGATGGCCATGGCAAGGTGGCTGTGGCAAGGTAGCTACACAAAGTGGTGGCAGCGAGTTGTCCTAGACTCGATAGCAGGGGTCTACTACCATTTAACTGCAGTGACACAATGGTTAGAGTACAGTACTGCAGGCTACTTCTGCTGACTGCTGGCTGACTGCAATTTGGCAGTTCGAATCTCACCAGGCTCAAGATTGACTCGGCCTTCCATCCTTGCAAGGTCAGTAAAATGAGGACCCAGATTGTTGGGAAAAATATGCTGACTCTATAAACTGCTTAGAGAGGCCTGTAAAGCACTGTGAAGTAGCATATAAATCTACGTGCTATTGCTATTATTTAACTTTTTATATATGTACTGTAGTTCAAAGTGTTATCCTTGACTCTAGTGGAGGATTGATAGTATTCCTATTGATTAAAATGCTTATATAGGTGTTCTAGAAGTAGAATCAATGGATGATATTGCTTTTAGAAAAAAAATGGAAGAAAGGGAGAAGTAGTTAATGTTACTGATTGTCTATGAAATCTATTTGTAGAAATTACCAAGTTGTCTCCTGTCCATCAGTAACCTTCCTTTCCCTCCCTCCCTCCCTTCCTCATGGAGAATCATGTCACATTTGTATGATATTGAGAAACTCTACTTAACTGTATAGTTTTGGTTATCTTCTCTTAGCTGAAGCATGTGATTATGTATTGCTATCAGTCCTTCCAGAGAGGCAGTAAGAGCTTTCCTGTTTTATTATGTGCCATCTGGCAATAATAAATATTGGAAGACTTGGATGGCATACACATTCTATATCATTTTGTCATGCAGCATACTACTTTCACAACTATATCTCTATGGCATTTCTCAGATACCGCAACTAAAGGGTAGCATTGCTGATTGTTCATAGTTCTAATAGTTTAGTAGTTTTTTCATATAATTCAGGTTAAACAATAGATACAGTTTATACCTTTGAATTATATTCCCTACAGATACTATATTCCTAAAGGAATATGATTTCTAACTTTAGTCTACTTCCTATTTATAATTATCTATCTTCCATTATGGGTAAATATAATTATTACTTTAAAAACCCTCTTCTTTGCATTATTATAATTTTTATATTAATATTTACAATAACATTTTTCAACTTCAGTTTGTACTGTTGCAGGAAATGAAATGCAAATCAACAGCTCTGAGAATTAAAACAAAATGACAAGGGACATGTATTCTGAAGAATTAATGAATAAAATGGCTTCAGGGCATAAAAAGATGCATTTTCAAAATAAACATGTAGTTTAAAAATGAGATAAATCATTTGTAAGGATTTAAATTAAATGAAGAAGCACTGATCATATTTGAGACAAAAAGCTTGTTTTGAAGTCTTAATTGTATCCTTCTCATCTTTTTGAATATGACGTTTGTCCTCCAAGTTTGTCTCAGCACATCATGATTCTTACTGGCGTTAATTTGGCTCTTTCTAGGCAGCCTAAGAGACAGGAATGGATGGGAACGTAAGAATGTGATTCTCTCATTTTGTAGGCCCATTGTGCTGCCATTTTTTCAGGATGAAATTGGAATGTTCTTGGATATTGATGTCTGTGGAAAATGCAGACAACAGATTTATTTACCCACAAAACACTGGTTACACAATCCTTCAGTTTAAGGACCTTTTCTTTAAAAAATTGGTCCCTTCAACTCTTGACTCTTGGTGATTGCTGGATCAGTCTCTACAGTTTTCAATCAATCAATCAATCAATCAATCAATCAATCAATCAATCAATCAGAATAGAACTGGAAGTGACCATGGAGGTCTTCTAATCCAACCCCTTGCTCAAGCAGGAGACTCTATACCATTTCAGACAAGTGGATGTTCAGTCTCTTCTTAAAAGTCTCCAGTGATGAAGCACCCACAACATCTGAAAGCAAGCTGTTCCACTGGTTAATTATCCTCACTGCTAGAAAGTTTCTCCTTCATTCTAGGTTGCTTCTCTCCTTTATTAGTTTCCATTCACTGTTTCTTGTCCTTCCCTCTGGTGCTTTGGAAAATATGTTGACCTCATCCTCTTTGTGTCAGCCTCTGAAATACTGGAATACTGCTATCATGTCCTCCCCCTCCATTCTTCTTTTCTCTAGACTAGTCAAACCTAAACCCTGCAACAGTTCTTCATATGTTTTAGGCTCCAGATCTTTAATAATCTTAGTTGCTCTTCTTTGCATTTTTCCCCAATGTCTCAACATTCTTTTTGTAATGTGGTGACCAAAACTGAATGTGTCATGCCCCTAACAGAATCTGACTTGGAGGAAGAAGCTGAATAGCTGACAGGGAGTGGGAGTGTGGTTCCATTGGCTGTGGAAAAAACTAGGGATGGACAAAGTCCAGCTGGGCAGAGCAGGGGGAGGTAGAACAAGGGAAAGGGAATTCGGAGGAAGACCCAGGCCCACCCCTCTTCATCCTAGGGCATGCAGGGAGCAACAGAGAAGAGAGCAACTTGGGTTGCATGGCTTATAGGGGAGGAAAGGGCCCTGATTCTCTTCATTAGCTGCAGCTGGGAACACACTGTTGGGAGCAAACAAGACTTTATCTTGTATCTTATAAGAGATGTGGCTTATCTGTGTTCCTGGTGTCTTCCCAACTGTGTGAGTTTTGCCATGCTTTCAAGTTTGAAATTCCTGCTCCTGCCCTAGCACACTAATGACTTCAGTTTGGTTTGTTTGGATTTTAAGTTACAGTTTGTGTGTACTTTGTTTTGGACTGAATTTTCTACAAAGGCTGTTCCTGGGGGAGTTTTTCTTCAGCCTGAAGGTAACCTGGACATTGGGGACAAAGTTGGAGATAATAAAGGGATTTTATTGCTTATCTGACTGTGTTGCCTTCACAGGATGTAGTATTTCAAGTTTGGGCTTACTAAGTCTTTATAAAGTGGTATTACCGGTAGTACTTGATGTGATTTTGATTCTGGGCCTCTATTTATACAACTAAGGATTGTATTAGCTTTTTTGGCTACTTCCACACACTGCTGGCTCATATTTAACAAAAGTTTTGGGTTAAGCATTAAGTAACAACTATTTTATTTTATTAATAGCAATAGCACTTAGACCTATATGCCACTTTACAGTGCTTTACAGCCTTCTCTAAGCAGTTTACAGAGTCAGCATATTGCTCCCAAAAATTTGGGTTCTCATTTTACCCACCTTGGAAGGATGGTGTCCAGGGGTGGGATTCTACCAGTTTGCAGCTATTAGCTAGAACTGGTTGTTAACATTCTAAGCAGTTCAGAGAACAGGTTGTTAGAAGAAATTACTGGCCTAATCCTGTAAGGAAGGCAGGAAGGAAACATTCTGGTATTGCTTACAGAAACTGCCTCTCTGTTAACCCTTATTAAGTTCTTGGCAGGACCAGACTCAGGAACTTCTCTGGAGTTTTTTCCCCCCTCCTTTGCTGGTACTTTGCTTGTGTGGAGTGACCATTCAAAGTTAGAATGGCACTGAAATAGTGACTTATGACCATTTTTCACACTTACGACTGTTGCAGCATCCCCATAGTCATGAGGGGCCAGGCGAGGAGATGCGTGCCTCAATGTGAGTGATATTGAGTTGGCCACGCCCAGCCAATAACATGACCACCAAGCCATCTCCACCAATTTAGCCATGTCCACAGAACCGGTTGTTAAAAAATTTAATCCCACCCTTGCTGGTGTCAACTAAAAAGGCATTCCTTTAGTCTTTTTAGCTGCCAGAAAAAGGGAGTGGGGGAAAACAAGGCGTTCCTTAAATGCCTAGATAATCACCCAGCAGCCCAAAGTTGTCGGAGCGTAAGAAGGTTATTGGAGAGCATGATGGATGACTCTTGGAGATGGATGTGTCCCATTGGAGAAGTCACATCCAGGGGTGGGGGGGAAGACCAGGGTCAAGGGGGAAATGTATGATGTAATTTAGTATCGGCTGCACCCAGCTAACACCAGCATGGCCAATTTTCTTTTCTCTGAGATGTGGCTAGAGACTTTTGAGGGGGTGGATTTATTGGAGCGCTGACAGATGGAAGGCTGAGTCAACCTTGATGCCTATAGGTCTACTTCACAGCACATATTTATTCCTTTAATCAGCTTGGACGTTCCTACTCTTTACCCAAGATGCCTCTGATAAAGGGTAGCCCTCCCACTTGATTAAATATTGGAGTTGTCTCCTGTACTACCTTGAATTGAGGATTCACTGCACCTCATAATGGGTTTGGCCCCCTATGACCATGGGGTCTGTGGGTTCATGAAGTAGTGGCCTCAAGGTCGATCCCACCATGGGTTTTAAGAGGCTACTATGGAATATTGGGTGTATTTTCCCTAACAGTCAGGGCAACTTCAGTTGCACCGTGACTGGGTTGATGACCTTTACTATGAACTTTGGCCCCAACATCTTACTAGGGAGCCTTAACCTCAAGTTAAATTGCAGAGGTTGCATACAATAATGCTGTTCATAGTAGCACGGGACTAACCCCCTTCAAAGTAGTGAGCGGCATGGACTTCATCCCAATGCCTGAGTATCTGAAGGATACTCAGTCAGCCTGACCGATTGGATGTCAACGCTGAAAGCAACTTGGGAGAATGTCAAAAAGGCTCAGCAAAAGTGGTACAGAGCTTGCCTCATAGAAATGAGATTGCCTACCCTTGGCTTGTGCTTGCTTGTCATAATGGGAAAAGTAGGAATTGAAATATTTACATTATGAAGTGCACTGATGGTGTGACAGAAAAAAGATCAGATTATACTGGTAATCAACTAGGGAATTGCAAATTAGATGGTTTCCTGATTGTTATATATTTTGGAATGCTGGTCTCTTGAATGTGTTTACCTTGATAAATGGGACATCAGTGTGTGCCAAAGTAACACAGTACAAAGGACATTCCTATTCAATTTGTGTTAATTCAGCTTGATCCCCAATACTACACCCTCCTGGGAGATCTGATATGGGTGTAGTCAATTCCAACATGCTTTTGTTCTGCTTTGCCAGTAATGATGCATCAATGAGTGTGAAGATGCTTGTGTCTCTGAGGATTGAACAATGAAACACACAGATGATTTGTGGCTTAGTAATGCAGGACAAACATCGATGCTGAGTTGTAGGAAATCCAATAGAGGATAACAAGGTGCAAATAAATAAATACTCCAGGGAGAACAAAGCACAGGGGAAATTAATAGCGAAAATCCCAGTCCAGTCCAGAAATGTCACTCTTCAAACAAGAGAATAAAATCCCTTGGAGCAAGTCCACAGCAACATATATGGCCAATTGACTATCTTGCTTTTTGACTTGCTGTTAGAGTTTAGCTATTGTTCAATTAAGCTTGTAATGCTCCTATAAAGACAGAATGTCTGGGCAGGCATGAAGATTGCAAGCTGAAAAATTACTCAGAAGAGTCTCACCTGAAAAATTGCTCACCTGAGCAATTTTTTAAAATTACTGCTCGCAATAAGAAAAAAAAAACACTAAGTTGCTGTGTTTCAGAGATAGGGACAATTTCTCCCCATGGTATTATCTGTTTGGCCATTATCTCATCTACATCTCTATGGCACTAGAATGTGCTTTCTTTCTCTCTGTCTCCCCCTCTCTCTCCTAATTGCTTTAAACATGACTAAATGTAAGAACACAAAGATGATAGCAGTGAAGGCTTTCAGGCTTTAAGCAAAACTGCATTAAACAAGCCATATGTCAAAACCGCTCTCTCTAAAATGTGCCATTTCAGCTTCCCCATAAAGTGGCATTATGGACTTTAAGACAGGATATATGGGAGTATATGTGAGAAGATCCTTTTCACCCCATAACTTCTGAACATTCATTGTCCTTAAAAAAAAATGCAAGATCTCAATCCAAAATTGTCAGCAGATTCCAGTATGGTTATTTCAGTGTAATTCTGTTTCTATGAATTTTCATTACGATTTCATAATTGTTATTGTTGACAGGAAAAAACCAACAAGTAGTATTTGTACTATGTTTTAACAATTAGATCATAATTTGTTAAACTACAGTGTTTAGTTATGCTTCAGTTAATTTTAATTTAAAAATAAGTATATTGAAAAAGCTGACAATATATATTATGGCCAGGAATCTGACATTTAAAATTGCCAATTATCAGAATCTTTTCAGATCATCATTTTGAATAAATGGTTGTTACTTTTGGATATTGGTACTATTCAGATGTTCTCCCTCAAGGAGTTTATCCTCTACAAGATAATTATAACTTCCTATCTTTTAGTTAAATTCTTGATTATTTGAAAGATGCAATTTTTATACAGGGAACATGTTGTAGTTACAGAATGGGATCACACATGACTGTGTAGAAAGTTATCACCCGCCCTTCTCTTAGAAGAATGACATATTCTGGGAAATATTAAAAAAGCAGAATATTATACCTCCTTGGATAAGAAAAGGAGAAACATGCTCTTGGAAAGCAGCCCCCACCTTTGTTAATAGCCCCAGAAAGACTGGGCCATCCTATCTACAAGACAAAAGGCTGGGGCAGCTT
Source organism: Pseudonaja textilis (assembly GCF_049901715.1). Taxonomy (NCBI): domain Eukaryota; kingdom Metazoa; phylum Chordata; class Lepidosauria; order Squamata; family Elapidae; genus Pseudonaja; species Pseudonaja textilis. The sequence continues at coordinate 79,097,574 of NC_141991.1, forward strand.
ATCTATAACACAAAACACCTTCACCCCCATAATAGGATTAGCCCTCTATCTATCTCACCACATGTCCCCTGGGAAAATTACATACCCAGCAAGATTCAACCAAGCCTGGGACTCAAGACAACCTACAAAGTTACCCCTGCATGGCCCCATGGGAGTCTAACAACCAATCAGAATACATTTCTTTCACAGGAACAGGAAGCAAATTCAAAGCCCAAGAAAGGATATAAATCTCTCTCTCTCTCTCTCTCTCTCTCTCATCCATGTACTCAATTGCCTCAAACCCTGTGACCCTGTCCACCATTAAACCATCATTCCAAATAGCTTCCATGTTTCCAATGTCTTTCCCCCACTTGGAACTGAACCCACATTTCTTCCAACAACTGGATGGCTACTCATCATTTATAGCACCAATCATTTACTTTTTAATTGTATTTACAATTCTTCCCAATCCATGCTTGTCAATAATTTACATTCCAGTTTGGACTGGTTTCAGTAATTCAAATAAGTCACCTTCTGATAAGATGGATGGCAAACAAATTTAATAAGTAAATAAAGAATAATAAATAACAAAAGAACTACAGAAATGCTGGGGGATTATCTGAATTTGAAAATATTATATTAAGTATAGTAATGCTAAATATTTATCTGATTGAGAATCTGAATGATGTATGTTGAGAATATATGAATAAATGGATAACAAATTTGAATATTGTCATTAAAGATGCAAGTCTGGGATGTCATGGGAGAAAAATATCAAATTTCCTCTGAATGTTACACTTAAGAAGACTTGGTATTATTCCAGCCTTATTGCTAAAATAAATATTCCTTTCCCCAAATTCTGCATATGCAACAAACAGGTCGTATCATTCTTTCAGATGTGGTGGTAATACTGTAAAATTCAACAATACTGTCATAAAAAATAATTCATAATAAAATGAAAGAAATTTTAAAAATTGTAATTCTAGTTCAATCTGAAATTTTCTTCTTACATTCTGTACTCAAATTATAAAGAATTAGGATTGCATGTGTTAATGAACAGAAGAATTGTATATGAGTTTTACTGGAAAATATATTTTACTCTTTTTTCAAAAGAATGGCTAACTAAATTGGGGGGTGGGTAGATTTTGAATTCCAGAATAATTTCCTACTTCAAAAATAAAAATATTGAAGAACTTAATTCTAACTGAAAAACCATCCTTGCACTATAATGTTATGTATGGGTTATTTCACATACATAAATGAGTTTTCTTATCCATTGAATTGTCTTAATTTAATCTATAAATTCTAATATTGATTTAATATGTTGCTTGTTGGTTATTGCTTACAGTTTTATCAGTGATTTATACTGTGTTAAACAAGTGCATTTAGCTTAAAATTCAGCAAGTATGTTTCTATTTTGTTTAGAGAATGAATATGAAATATTCTAGAATATTCTACACCCTTAATGAAGTACTTGAACATAATAGTATTTTATGTACTTTAGATCTGTGACTTCTCCACTTGTATTTGTATTCTTTCTTACATGTTTTATATACTGTACTTATTTATTTATATTCTTTTTGTTTATACTACTGCTACTAATAATTTGAGTTTTTCTCATTTGTGCTTGAATCCAATCCTGTTTAGAATCTGTACAGAAGACAAACAACTTTTACCTTCCCAACAAGGTTTAGAAGAACCAGTAAGAACATAGGAGTTCTGGTGTGTGTTTCACCTTTGTTACTAGTTTCTGGAACTGCAGAATAGCCAATAACATCAGCAAAGCACTTTTGAATTTTTAATTTAGTTTAATTAATTAAATTTTAATACCCTCTACGATCATACTCCTATAGAGGTTTCCAATAATTATTTTTGGAATGGTGGACTAGTGTTATGAAAGCTGGCTAAGTTGTGTATAGTGGCAATTTTTCAGAATAAGTCCACATTACTGTAAATGGATGCCTTTTTTCTGAAGGACATTTTTTTAAAAATATATTTCATGCCCATTAAAAATTGTAAACATTTTAAACTGTGCATTTGGGTATTTGCATTTTCAGAAATAAACCCTTTGAGTCACTATCTTCTTGAAGCAATGAAGCTTTCAAATGGATAGCTAAATAAATTCCGAAGTCCATTAAGCAGAGTAATTTACAGTGTTCTTAGGTTTTGTTCATGGAATTACATTAACAATTTTCTGTTTGGCTTTGAAAAAAAACCCAACCTCATTATCCTAAGCATAACGAATATGTTGGTAGGTGATGATAAACAAATTGGACTGCTTGGATTTTTTTTCTAAGGAATGTATTCATTGTTTGTATTCCGTGCATTAATTCTGAAAGAAACATGGATCTTTGCAAATGTCACAAAGTCTTGAAAATCCTCTGAACAAAATGGCTGGAGCTTTTTTGCTTACTTGTCAAAAGCAGACTGATTGGAGATCTGTTTTTGGAAATGGGGAAGATTCATAAACAAAGTGGTATTATTTAGGGAGTCTGTTAGAAGGAGAAACAATACAGAAGAAACAGACTGAACCTAGCTATTTTCCACCTACTCCTTAATAAGACACATTGTGTGCATATGCACATTGCTAAATTAAATACATTGTATCTATTTCTATTACTCAGCAAGCTTTTTTATCCCAAGGAGTAGACACTGAATTTAGCGTATTCCCAAATAAACTGATTTAGTATTATGAATTCAGTAATAACAGGGAAGCCAAACATTTGGAATAAATTTATTAATCCCCAGAAGACTTTTTTCACCTGTCTAGTTCATTCACACATTGAGGAAAGAGACCTAGGTTTTAGTGAAAATAAAACAATAATAAATAACAAATAATAATTTAGTGAAAATAATAGCAAAATATGTACCACACCATAGCAATGTTCATGCTTTGAAAATAATTTGGAAAAAATGCTTAAAATCAAGTTTGATCATGTGCTCAGTAGCTAAGATTAATCATTAGTTAATCCATTTTTTTCTAGACTTCTGCAAGAGCCTGAAAAACATGTGGTTGCTTTATTTATTTGATTTTATCCCATCTTTATTAATTTTTATCAACAACTCAAGGCAATGAATATATTAATATGTCTTCCTTCTGTTATTTTTCCCATACCAATAGCCCTGTGAGGGGAGTTCAAATCCTATCAAATCCTTCCCAAAGAACTGGGATAGACAGTTGTTGTTTGCTGGTTTTAAAAGTATCATTGCAGGATGTAAACTGCTTTGAGTAAAGCTGTCTTTTGTAATTGAATCATAGTGATTTTATCAATGCCAATGGTATTCAAGTGGTGTATTAGATGTTTCAGAATTGCACCCAAGGCACCTGTTACAATTGGTATTATCTTTGCTTTGTTTTGCAACAATTATTCTATTTCAATTTGTAGGTCTTTGTGTTTTGTGATTTTCTCCAGTTCTTTTTCTTCTATTCTTCTGTCTCCAGGTACTGCCACATTCACTATCTGGACTTTTTTGTTTTTCCAGCTGACAATTTGTTAAGTCTGAGGTGTTATGTGGCAGGTGCTTGTCTGTTTGAATTCTAAAGTCCCAGGGCATTTTAGCTTCTTTGTTTTCTATTACTTTATTTATTTTATGGTCCTACCCATTCTTGTTTGCAATTGTGGTTTCTTGCAGATATTCCAATGCACCCACTGTTACTACTTTGTCATGCTGTTGTTTGCAGTCAGTCTGTGCAAACTTTAGATTCTTTGTAGAGGTAATATTTGCTATCAAGTAAGCTTGGTCTTGTGCAGCCAAAATTAGCTTCTCTGTTTCTTTCTTCAACTTTCTTGCTCTTAGTCACTGCCAGGTCTTGTTATTATCTGCTTCACCTGTTGTTTTTTAATGTACCGGACATGCGATACTTTGCCTTGTGATGTCTATTTCCATTCTTTCTTTGGTCTTTCATATACACCAGTTTGGTTTCTCCAATGTTCAGTAAGCCTTCATGGTGTACTAGCTTCAATGTATCTCATTTGCTTCACTTATTCCTTCCAATATTATTATTCGCATTTTATTATTACTATTATTTCAAAGCATTGTTAATGCCCCTCTTTAAAAATGCATCTTTTGTTGAGTTGGCCAATACTGAAAAAAGTTGTAGTTGCTTCAATAAATGGGGGGCAGGAATAGTACTTGTGCAAGATCAGAAATACCCACAAGTGTTCATCTCAAGATGCCTGTGCAACATGCAGAGGAGAGAAAGGAAGAAAGAAAATACAAGATCTGCTATATGGCTCACCCTGCCATAATAGGACAAAGGACAAATCATGCAATACAAGATTGTTTGGAAATGGGAGAAACTTCTGATGTAATCTCCTGGATTATCTGCATGGATTGCTCCTGTGACCATGTAGGACAGATGGAGAGGAAGCTAACCACCAGGTTGCAAGAGCACAAGTGAGCAGTTAAATGAAGAGACCAAAGTCATTGATAGTCTCACATTGCAATGAAAAAGGATATGCATTCAATTTCAAAGCTACTATGATTGTTGCTGAACAGGAACAAAAACAGCCAGACAAATGATTGAAGCCTGGGAAATGGGACCCCTGTCAGTCAACAGGACTGCTGATTTACTACCAGCTTATCAGATTCTTAGGAGTCAAGGGCACAGAAGTACAAAGAAGCAACAATCAATTAATTGGCAGTCATAAAAATCCTACTCAAAAACTAAAAACTACACACAATTAAGGACCATATAAATACAACACCCAGTGTGCATTTTTGGAGAAAGACAAGTTCCCCAGTGATGGGCTCCAGCATGAGCCTGAAAGCTTGGAAGAATAAACCTTTGGTCTCGGTGATTAACCCAGATAGGATTCTACAGCATTATCCTGGGACATGCATATATGCCTTCATTTGCAAGATCAGTAGAACTTTAAAATTATTTTTAAAGCATGAACAATTTTACACCACCCATTTTTTCCTATTATTTTTACTGAAAGAGGATTTTTAGATAGTTATTAAAATGTGTACAATTACAAATAGGGTATATTGCACAACACAGAATATTATTAAGATTGTAAACTGTGAAAGGGAAAAAGTGAAAAAAAGTTACCTTCTACTAAGAGATATTTTCCTTGCAACTGAAACTCACTGTGAACAACTTGTCAACATTCAGTGAAGCTGTAACTGATGTGACTAAAGTTCTGCTTGTAGAAAGTTATTTCAAATTGGATTATAGCAAGTTTATAGCCTGACTAGATATTCATACATAGGAAGGGTGCTTAAAAAGCCCCAGGAGCTACGCAGAGAAACACATGCTTCTATTTTTTTTAAAGTGTCCGAGTTTACCTTTTATTTCTGTGCATAATTTAATATGTTGGGGAATGACCTTGGCAACTGAGGAAAGTTTACAACCAGAATATTTGATAGAAGATTTTCTCCTGGATAAATCCGATAATTTACTGAGATAAACTTTGGAGCCCCTGCCATTGTCCCAAATCACTAAGATTCCCTTGGTTAAGATTAGAGAGTCCCTGTCTGGGTGAGCACACTTGGGATTGGCATTTTCAGGGAAGATCTTCTCATGTTTTGTCACTCACAACAGTTGATGAAAATTTTCCTTTTTTAAAAAAAAAATGAGTTCCTTTTCTTTAAAAAAAACATTGAAGCTTTAGGGTATTTAGCTTGCTGTGATTATCCCTTGTGATTTCAGTATTACTGCTCTTCTGCTTTTCAGTTGCTGCTTCCTAGTTTATATTTGTGCATTTTAGGAGGCTGGTTTTATTATTTTTAAGCCATCTAGAATTGTAGAATGTAGGAGGGAGACCGATGCTTCAAATAAACCCAATATCAATTAATCAGTTAATCTTATTTCATGGAGGAGTAGACATTTTGAAGGTTTTTCAAATGCATTTCTATTTATATTATGATGCATAGGTTGCAAAAGATTATGCCAAATATATTTCTCCCACCCCAATGAAATGATGCCTATTTCATTCAAGTTAGCTAAATATGGGTAAAGTTCAAGAGATATGCTTATTTGTCTGCTTATTGGAGTTAAACAAAATTTCCTATGAATCCCATCTCTAAAACGCCTGTCTATTTTAGACTAACCAGAAATAAAACATCGTTATAGTCTTAACAATGAATCATATTTCAACCAGCTAATGCTGATTTAATAGAAATTATGCTAATGTAAGCTCAGGTGACCTAACAACTAAAGTCGGGGGCATTTCAGAATTTAATAGCTTTAATGGAGAAAGAGGGGAAGGATAGTAGAGCTCAGTGCTTCAGATATGAAATTACTTATGTATCTATATTAATGATTGAATGAATTTATAGGAGATTATCCAGCTCACATTTCAGAATGCTATTTTATGTATTTAAGTGCTTTATAAGAGGGGTATTTTCAGGGATGGGATCCGACCGGCATAACCACTGGTTCTGTTGCTCTGTGTCACGCGCGCATGCGTGAGTTGCGCAAGTGCAATTTATGACCTGCTGAGCTGCCTGGACAGCAGGTGCGCAGCGGTCGGAAAAGCCCCCTTTTCCTGCCTGTTCAACTTCTACTGTGCCGCGCAAAGCAGCTGCAGTTGAAAAAGCAGGAAATAAAGGACAAGTAACAGCCCGGGCAGGTGGGTGGGCCAAAACATCAGCAGACACAGTACCGGTTCTGTGTTTGCTGCTCTTAAGAGCTACCAGTTCTGTAGAGCCAGACAAAACTGGTAGAATCCCATCTCTGTTTTTTTTTTGTTTTGAGAAACTTTTGCATTTCTGTTGGCTGTAAGGATTTTCCATATGTGTTGGTTTGTTTGTCTTAACAGCTTGAAAATCATTAGCAATTTAATTGTGTTCTTAGGCTTAAATTACAAGGCGATGGCTTGAAGATCACTTTCACTGAAGCAAATATGAAAATCTGGCAACTCTTTATTGTAGTTGTCCCATTACTTAACTAAAGGCAAGGTGTCCTTTATGCAGTTGCTTCTGGAGATGTGGTATAGTATAGCACATTATATCTGGAAATTATGGTGGTTCTTGTTAATGTATTCTAGGCTTATATATAAAACAATATGATTTCATTTTAAAATTCTTTGCAGGGTGCTATGTTCTGTGTCTTTCCATCACCTTAGAAGGTTTTCACAAGTCCACCAGAGGTCATATGTTCCTTCTGTTTCATGGCATTCCCAACATTTGTTCCTGTGTTATTTTTTCTGTCTTGGAAATCATTGACTAAGTTGTATACCATTTGTAAAACATGTTATACCAGAAAAAAATCATTCTGGCACAGCAGTAGACTAGCCCCAAATTTAAAACTGAAACAACTGTAAAAGACTGACTCACAGATGAACACAATACAGAAGCCTGATGATGGCAGATGAGATTCTGCCGAAATGTTGCTACAACTTTAAAAGGACAACTATAATGACGTGTGTTAGGGATACACCCTAGCAGAATCTGCACGGCAGGCAGGCAGGCAGGCAAAATATGTGAGATAAACGTTTTTGTAGCTTACACTCAGTAAAACAGATACACTGCTAGTTAAATAGTTTATTCCAGTAAGAGTTTTAGCATAGTCAAAACAGTCCATATATCATTCACTAATTCAGTCCGTCCAGTGATTATTCAATTGCAAAGTCCAGTGTCGAAAAAGAGGTCAGTAAACTTACAAATATCAGTCCAGTAATATATCTCCTCGCAGTAGAGATATGAAGAAGACAAACCTCCTTTCTTCCTTCGATGTTCCAAAACTCAGCAGTAGGGAACACGCAGTTAACAAACCATCAATCCAGTAATCCAGCAATCATCAGCAATTCAGCAGGTTCTCTTGCTCCCTCTTATGGCGGTTTCACGACTGCACCCAAAATTACATGCTTTGCAGTTTAAAGTGACACACACTTAAACTTACTATCATAGTTTATATACATTATTTTACCCAAACTATGTTAGGTAACCTTGTTATTCTTAACAATGTGGGAAAATACCCAAACAAAGCTGAATACCATACATGTAAGTACCTGCGAAAACTTAAGAAAACACACACACACACACACACACACACAAACACACACACACATTAAAAAAAATATAGATTTTTTTTAATACATAGGTTTTTCTAATGCATAGATTATATATAGTTTTTCTAATACAGTAAAATAGGAAAAGGAGACCAGAACACTCTCTCACCCTGTATTTGAGATAAATTGCTGAGACTTCTATCATGTATTTCTCAAGCTTTCTTGCGCAGTTTCACATTGGTTGATGTAACAGACTTATAATGTAAGCTTGATAGTCTTTGATAGCTCTTCAAAATTCCTTTCTTAAAGAAATTTTATTTAAATTAATTCTTTGTAGAGGGTATCTTATCCATTAATAATTTAGTATATAACCAAAGTATTATTTTGATTAAATATACATGCATTGCTTACATGGCTATCATCATACTGAGACATATTATATACTCAGGTAGTAATCCTTATTCCTGAATTTTATTTTGAGAAGAACCTCTAAAGAAATTTTACACATTCAGATCATAATTATAGAAATTATTTATGATACCAGTATGGCAAATTATTTAATAGGTTTATCTTTTATAATATATTTCTCCTTAAATTGATACACAAAGGTATTGCATATGTGACCTTAACAATAGTCTATGAATCTTTATTATTTTCTTTATTCATCTCCAAATTCTTCCTAAACATTTCAATTGTTCTGAAGAAAAAATAATACAACTATCATATCACTTTCAATGAAACGGGTTAGCGATTTTTCAGTAGCGTTTCCTAGCATTTCCCATAAAGCTCAATCAACTCAGTCCTCGACATGTGCACACCATGAATTTAATCTTTTTGAATTAAAGAAACTCCTCTTATACTTTTTGGATTCACACTTATATCCCAATCCATCTTTATGACCTTTAAGTCCTATTGTTGAACTTCTGTTGCAGTGGTGTATACTGATGAATCATGTCACTTTAGGGGGCTGTTAATTGTATAATTAATTTCTAGTTTAATTTCAATTACATGGCTAGACACTTTGGCTTTGGACACCTGTCTAATGGCAAATGGATGATCTGTATTATTATTACTACAATGATTATTGAAATTATGCAGGATGCACATGGTGAGACAAGGTGCCCTTTTAACCTTGGAAGGTGCCTTTTATCAATTACTTTACTAAACTCAGCAGTTAACCTTTAAATAGTCATCATTATTTATGCATAAATAGCAGCTAATGCTCTGAGAATATTGTTTGTCCTCTACTTAGGAATACTTATAAAACTAGATCAGGCAAAGGGAAAAGAGCACTGCTGTTGGGTGATATACAGGGTCCATCAACTCCTTCTGCAGAAAAGTGAGCTTCTTTCAGTCCATTGGAAACCATGAACAGCATAAAGAGTTGTATAAAGTTTGAACCTTGGGTCTGCTCGGTACAGGTGAAACTCAAAAAATTAGAATATCGTGCAAAAGTTCATTTATTTCAGTAATGCAACTTAAAAGGTGAAACTAATATATGAGATAGACTCATTACATGCAAAGCAAGATAGTTCAAGCCGTGATTTGTCATAATTTAGATGATTATGGTTTACAGCTCATGAAAACCTCAAATCCACAATCTCAGAAAATTAGAATATTACATGCAATCAATGAAACAAAGATTGTACATAGAACAATATCGGACCTCTAAAAAGTATAAGCATGCATATGTACTCAGTACTTGGTTTAGGCTCCTTTTGCAGCAATTACTGCCTCAATGCAGTGGGGCATGGAAGCTATCAGCCTGTGGCACTGCTGAGGTGTTATGGAAGACCAGGATGCTTCAACAGCGGCCTTCAGCTCATCTGCATTATTCGGTCTCATGTCTCTCATCTGCCCCTTGGTAATGTCCCATAGATTCTCTATGGAGTTCAGGTCAGGTGAGTTTGCTGGCCAATCAAGCACAGTAATCCCACGGTCATTGAACCAGGGTTTGGTGCTTTTGGCAGTGTGGGCAGGTGCCAAGTCCTGCTGGAAAATGAAGTCAGCATCCCCATAAAGCTTGTCTGCAGAAGGAAACATGAAGTGCTCCAAAATCTCCTGGTAGATGGCTGCATTGACCCTGGACTTAATGAAGCACAGTGGACCAACACCAGCAAATCAACACAGACTGTGGAAACTTCACACTGGACTTCAAGCATCTTGCAGTGTGTGCTTCTCCATTCTTCCGCCAGACTCTGGATACTTGGTTTCCAAATGAGATGCAAAAGTTGCTCTCATCAGAAAAGAGGACTTTGGACCACTGAGCAACAGACCAGTTCTGTTCTTTAGCCCAGGTAAGATGCTTCTGATGTTGTTTGTTGTTCAGGAGGGGCTTGACAAGAGGAATATGACATTTGAAGCCCATGTCCAGGATCCGTCTGAGTGTGGTGGCTCTTGATGCACTAACTCCAGCCTCAGTCCACTCCTTGTGAAAATCCCCAACACTTTTGAATGGCCTTTTCCTGACAATCCTCTCTAGGGTGCGGTCATCCCTGCTACTTGTGCACCTTTTTCTTCCACACTTTTCCCTTCCGCATAACTTTCTATTAATGTGCTTTGATACAGCACTTTGGGAACATCCAACTTCTTTTGCAATTACCTTTTGAGGCTTTCCCTTCTTATGGAAGGGTGTCAATGGTGGTTTTCTGCACAACTGTCAGGTCAGCAGTCTTTCCCATGATTGTGATTCCTACTGAACCAGACTGAGAGACCATTTAAAGGCTCAGGAACCATTTGCAGGTGTTATAGCTCAATTAGCTGATTAGAGTGGGACACTTTGAGCCTAGCATATTGAACCTTTTCACAATATTCTAATTTTCTGAGATTGTAGATTTGGGGTTTCATGAGCCGTAAGCTATAATCATCTCAATTATGACACATCACAGCTTGAACTATCTTACTTTGCATGTAATGAGTCTATCTCATATATTAGTTTCCCCTTTTAAGTTGCATTACTGAAATAAATGAACTTTTGCACGATATTCTAATTTTTTGAGTTTCACCTGTATGTGGCTTGACTGCTACATTTTCAGTGCAGTTCAAGTATCTGTAACAAATCTTTTTTTCTTAGGAGTTGTGTCCTTAAATTTCTTTTTTTTTAAAGCAAGTTTTATTAATTTTACAAAACAATATACAAACAAACAAAACATAAAATATAATGATGTAAGAAATCTTTTTCTGAAAAAACCAATACAACATCTTATTTAAAGACAGAATTATTCCAAATTATCCAATTTCCATATAAACACAATTTGGTATATATATTTACCTTATCTGTTCAACTTCATATCCTATCCCAACTTCTCTTTATTACTCCCTTTCCTTCTATTTATTCAAATTATATCTCTTTAACTTTAGATTGTATACATTTTTTATATCCATCTGTCTTATACAATTTCTTTATTCTCTTCCAATACACAAACAGACAAAAACATAACACATAGAAACATAAAACATCTTTTCTGAAAGTTGCTTGATCCCAGGTTAAAACTCATCGTACAGACACAACTTCAAAGATCATGTTCCTTTTATATACCATTCCATATCTTATTATCGTTTTCCATTGTCTATATAGCTTCTTCCTTCTTTTAACTCTCTTAGTTTTATTCTACTTATCTCATCTCAATTCAAATCATAATACTTGTCATTCTTTGTCTGTTCTCAACTATCCATTCATCTTTTCTCTTTCAACAAAACTTCTCCTGTACACTGATTGGAGTATGACGCCTTTAACTCTTTCCCCTAACCTAATAATACTTAATATCACACATAACTTGTATTGGGATTCTGTTTAGCACATCCTAAAATTACACAATGTATTATATAGAAAGAAAAAGGAAAAAAAAGAAAGAACAGCAAAAACAAAAGAACAGATTTATAGATATATAATGTGGCTAGTACCCCTGTCAATACCATTTTAATCATACATATTAATACTCATTTATATCTTAAACATTTTATTCTAAAAACGCCTATAATAACACAATCTTATGTACCTTACAGAATCTCTTTTTCAATTAGATTTACCCATTGTCTCTAAATGAATTTTGTTTCTTTAAATCTTGCTTCCCATCATTAAGACTTCTCACCCCTTCCTTACTCCCTTGCTTGTTCTTTTCCTTACCCTTTTTACCCCTTTGTCTCTCCACCTTCCTTTTCTTCTTCTGCTTTCCCCCTTTCTGTTGTTTTCTAACCTTATATCTACCTTTCAACTCATTTTTATCTTTTTTGGTTGTTTTTTTAGGTCTTAAAATCCCTTTTTTCTTTTCCTCTTTCTTCTCCTCCCCAGATACGATCACATGTTCATCAAAGATGGTTTCTTCTTTGTCCCAATTATCCTGCTGCACAATCGATTCTCCATAAGAATGTACCGCCATTTCTAGAGATTGAAAAAGAATGCCCAAAGTATTTTTCCAGTCTTGTTCTTCCTTTTTATATTTTTGATATTCAGTTTTGGATTCATCCAAGAATAATGCCATTATAAAGAGGAAAAGTTTTTTCCAAAACAACCAACCGAGTGCTTTTAAGCAAAGAAAAAAAAAAGATTTTCCAAAAGATCCAAAGTCACCAAACAATCCAGATAAACTATTTCTTTTGGCACTTTTTCCTTTCTTCCATTTCTTTTTCTGGGGTTACTATTAAGTCACAAAGTTCCAATTGAAATATGTCTTTTTGAAGTCTTATTAATGTTCAAGTAGCTCTTTAAAATTCTAGGCAGTCTACTCCATATTTTCAAATTCTACTTCAATTTTTTTCCTCTCCCTTCCCACTCACAGCAAAAGAAGATTTTTTCTTTAAATATTTAGAAATCCTTATCCCTTTGGCATTAGTATAGTCTTTAGCATTTAGCATACCTCCAATGTGGGTTTTCCGATTTCTCTCAAAGCTGTTCCGTTTGGAAGGAGAGTGAAAAGAAAAAAAAGTTTTCCCTTTAACGTCCATTTGCCACTTACTCAGTCTGGGAACAATGTATCTTTAATAAGCATTAAATATCAGGATACTTTCACTGTTACTTTGCCTGGGTCAGCAAAGATCACTTTCACTTCTTCACAGCTCCTCCAGCACTTTCTTTTTCTGGCTGAGCTCTTCTATGTGGCGGCCATTACAGACCGCCGCTCAGCTGCCTTTGGAGAGGGAGATTTAGCTGGCTAGGGAAGAGAGATGTGATGTGTCTCGTCCCTGCCAGAGCCCCCCCAGTCTTCACCACCTTCTGCAAAGGTGGCTTAGCCCTGAAGCCAAATGGCTCGGGGCACTCAGGCAGTGAACACAGGCAGGGACCGCACACAGTTGTGGATTCCTGCCTGCACCGAAGCGCCGCAAACCGGAAGTTCCTGGAGTTGTGTCCTTAAATTTCTGTCCTGTGAGTTTTCTAATTTCAGTGTTGCTCTGGGAGACACTTCTATAGAGTCTATTCAATAAGAACAGGTAATTATTCAGTAAGATCAAATGACATCCTAAGTAAATAAACACCAAAAATAATTACTTGGTGAAAAAATATTTTAAATTGAGATTAATAAACAAACAAACCAAAATCATAAACACTTGCTCCCATCTCATAGATATTTCAAACTAAAACTCAGGACTGGCTAACTTTTTGCAACTTTTTATACTCACTGAAAGATAACAATTTACATTATTGTGCCAGAATAATTGAGCCTTATACTTAGGGTGCAAAAATGGGCAGTTTTGCTTCTTGACTTAAACAGTTTGGGGGATGTTTTCTATGAGCTTTGATGTTTAAGTTTTTGCAAGTATAACCACTGCTGGAATCTACTGCAAGTAGTATTTGGAAACAATATGCTAGCTTTAAAAATATTAAGAGTTCCCAGCTGAATGAGCAATTTGTTCTTTAATACTCTGAAGGTCAATTTTAGTCTTCCAGTATTTTGATTCTTTGGTAGCAGGTCTGCTATCCATCTTTCTCTTTAATTCAAAACATTGTATAACTTATATTGTTCTAGTAACAAGTGAAGAGCTTGTGAAAACAAAAGATTAATAAAAATAATAAAAGGCAGTATTTCAAGTCTGGCATAAAGTTGGCTAAATTTAGAATGGATTACAACATGCAATGTGTAAATGAACAATTTATTCATTTTCGTTAGACACCTACAAAATAAGGCATGTCCAGCAGAGATTTGCAAGTGAGATGATTGTCCACAACACATTAAGATCTTGTATTCCAATTCTAGTTTTTAATAGGGTCTATAAACTGCTTGACTTTATTCAGGATTTAATTAAGTTTGGGAGAAGAGTAAATTGTAGCTTATGGGACAATGTGAATTAAATCTATTTTACTTATTTTGACCTTTTGTTATTCCATGCAACTATTTTAAAGTGGCTGTGGTCAGCATCAAGAAAGAATTGCATATTAATTGTGAATTTTAAAGTAGAAGCTTGATATAGCTATTTATTAATCAAGCATTAGTTATGGTAGTTAAGCATTTAGGGATAATGAAAAGTAAATGTGCTTTTGGTATAAACTATGTTATTTGAAAATATATTCTTGAAGAAAAATGGCTGCAGTAAGATTACAGAGAATATTAATCATGTTATTTCCATATTTTACAGAAGGTTATGTAGATGTTGCTAAAATATACAATTTAAGAAAGTGTTTTTATGAATAATAAAATAAAATGAAAAAATGCAACAAGGCTTAATTTGATCACTACAATGAAAAGAACAACTTCTTTTTAATGAACAGCTTGGTTGCTTTAGCATTATTGATAGTAATGGTTACTATCTTAAAAGATGGCAAAGAATAAATACAGAATAACAGATTTGGAAGGGAATTTGGAGGTCTTCTAGTCCAATTTCCTGCTCAAGCAAGAGACCCTATACTGGGGTGGTATTCTACTGGTTCGCACCAGTTTGGTAGAACTGGATGTTACGATTCCTGGTAGTTCGGAGAACCTGTAAAATGGGCCTCTGGCTGGCCCCACTCCTCTCCTCCCACTCCTCTGTTCCCTGCCCAGTCAGTCCTTATTGTGAATGCACAACATTGTGCGCATGTGTGACAATCTCTGATGGCATTCTCTCCCTGCCTACCCTGTCCAGTCACTCCTTATAGTGCATGTGTGCTACATTTTGCCGCCTGCCACCATTGCTTCCAGCAGCAGCCAGCCAGCCAGCCAGCCAGCCAGCCAGCCATCACTGCCTGCCTTCCACCATCTGATCTCTCTAGGTGAGTGAGGCTCTGCAAGCCCTGGTCACCTACATGTTGCTGCTGCCACTAGTCCCAGTTAAGTCCTGACTCCTGGACCAGCCTAGGCCATCGTTGCCACACCACCACCACCACCACCGCCGTTGCTTTTGCCACCACTGCTGCCACAACCCCTGATTGAGTCCTGACTCCCAGGCCAGCATAGGCTGCCACCACCATGCCATCACTGTCCACTTGCAGCCTAGCAAGCTTCCCCCACACCCCACTTGCCTGGTTTTCTGGTGGCCGAGAGGAAGGCAAGCTAGGGCTGACCTGTTGCCGCTTGGGTTCCACCTAGATTCTTTGCAGCTGCTGGGCCTTGCCTGCTAGGGGCAGGAATGGGAAAGCAACCAGGAAGCACAATGCTATGCCACTTGCATCACCTCTTGCCTGCCGCCCATCCCTCTGCTGCCCACAGGCCTGCACACTTTGGCTGAATGCAGGCCACCACTGTGAGAATGATGTGAGTCAAGCCTCACAAGAGCAGATCTTCCAGTTCATGGAATTTGCACAGTGACAGCACGCACTTGGTTAAAATGCTCGGTGTGAGGGAAGGCCACATGCAGCCCTCCAGTGCTCTGTTTTCACTGGCAGAGTAGAAAACAGAGCTCAAGAGCTCTGTTTTTGATGGCTGAGCACCTAGGTTATCATAGGCATCCCCAACACATTAAGTTAACTGTGTCTACCCTGGAGACGCCCACCCTGGCCTTCCAAGGTCAAACACAACCCTGATATGGCTCTCAATGAAATCGTGTTTGACACCCCTGAACTAGACATTCTCGCAACCATTCTACATATGTTTTAGCTTCCAGTCTCCTAATCTTTTCTGTTGCTCTTCTCTGCACTCTTTCTAGAGTCTCTACTTCTTTTTTATATTGTGGCAATCAAAACTGGATGTGATATTCCAAGTAGAATAGAATAGAATAGAATAGAATAGAATAGAATAGAATAGGAATTCTTTATTGGCCAAGTGTGATTGGACACGCAAGGAATTTGATTTTTACCAAGGCATTATAAAATGGTATTAGCACTCTATGTGTTCTTGATTTTTTCCTTCTGTTAATGCATTGGCTTTTTTGGTGGTTGCAATGCATTTTTGGCTCATATATAAATGATTGTCCACTAGCTCCAAGATCCTTCTTATTGTTACTACTATCTTTGTGCCAGGTATCACATATACATCATTTTCTGTTTTCTAGGAATTCAATGTACCTATTAAAAAGATGAAATATATTTCCTTACAAAAGGTGATGCATTATCTAGCCTGGTAATAATATATCCATGAGATTAAAGTAAGAACTATAACACAAACTCTGGGAACATCTATTATTGCAAGTGTTTTCTGTATAACATGGCTCACTTAACTCACCTGTATTTGCCTTTTGCACAAACTAATTCTCAGAGAAAAATATTTTAGCTTACAAGAGAAATAGGGATGTAGTCTACTGATGTCATGACACCAATTGATGGAGACAGCCAAAATGATTGACCCATTTTAATAGAGTGAATTAACAACCCTCACATGTGTTAACAGAAATTGGTATTTAGCTGACAGATGTTGGTAATGCAAAGTCAGCAAAGCATGAAATAGATGAGGATAAATATATTAGCTCTGCTTCTTCACTACTCAAGAAAATTCTATGCAAAAATTAAATTTTTGTCTTATAGGGCTCTATATTGCGTGAGGACATTGTAAAAGAGGAAAAAAATCTTCCTTTTAAATTCATAGAGCAAGGAGGTTGATTTTCATATTTTTATTTGGTCATGTGTATCTCATAGAAAAATTAAACTCAAACATTTGTCCAATGATACAGATAAAAGTTAAGAAATATGAAGTCTCTATCAACTTATGTATATTAAGAAAACCTAGGAGTTTGTCTTTCTCATAGAAAAGCTCAACTTCAGATTGACTGAAGCTTGAAAAATAGATTCCTTTAACCAAACTCTGAATGCTGCATATCTGTAATTAGGCCTGAAATCTTCTGCTTTCATTTCCTAGAATTTATTATACATTGCTGTGATTTACTACGTAGAAATAAAGAGATTGAACTGTCAAAATAGGCTTTAAGATGAAGGCAAACAATAGAGTTTTAAAATGTTTGTCAGAAGAATATGTAAATGTTAAGATTCTTTTATCACCTATGGAAAGCAAATAGGATCCATTAGTGTAAATTTAAAGAATATATTCTAGATGGAATTAACAACCAATGCAGCAATCTTAAGTAATGTAGCATAGCTATTATATCTACATTGCAGAATGCAGGTAAGAAAAAATGACTCTTCTGAAAATGCAACTAACCAGCTCTGCCTTCGTGTAACTTGCTTGTGTAATTTAAAAAGTAAATTCCAGATGGTCCCATTTGTTAAGCAAATTGTAGTTCATGATTGCTTGCTCTGTTTGAGGTTTTAAGCTCTGAATGCTCATTTAGTTTTTTAGTGTCTTGTATTCATATGATAAACAGATAAAAATGGGGAAAATGCCATATATGGGTTCTGTTCTAAATCTGAGCAGGCTGTTTTCCTGCATCTTTCTCTTCCTTCTACTATACAAATATGGGGACAACATAGCTAACCTTTTCATAGCTTTTATGAAAAATGGGCTAATCTGACAATCAAATTAGTATCAAAATTATAAAGGAAATAATTTGGAAAAACTAATTTCTTTTTGATAGAAGTAATATCAAATTTTTGCCTTTTAAACTGATGGAAATATGGCATGAATTTATCAAGTAAGCCAAAGTAAAATTTTGAGAAGCTCAAAGGGATATCACATTTATATGAGGAATATCACATTTATATGAGGAATATCACCACACATGCATACATACATACATTTATATATACAACTAATAAAACCATTTCTTTAGACATAAGAGATAGAGATACAAATAAATAATAATAATCTATTTTTATTTCCCCTTTGAGAATTTAAGAAAAACCATGGGTGTTTTTTTTCATCAAAGAACTCTTGAATATTTGGCTAATAGCTTTCCTTGCTCTTGTAAGCAGACAATTTAATGGATTCTTTTCTAGAATGCTCAACTCTTCTATGCTATACCTGTAGAACAGCAGTCGCCAACCAGTGGGCCACTGGTGGGCCCTGATAATATTTTGGTGGGCTGCAGAGAAATCTCACACCTAGAGTACCCCCCCAAAGCAATTAATCCAGGCTGTGCAGAAACACAAGGCTGTGCTGCCCACATGGCCCGCGGGAACCCTCTCCGCCCACTCACTCCTTACCTGGCAATCTTGTCTGCTAAATTACTATTTTTCCTTTTTCTGACCATCAGCTGTGGAAGATTTAGATTAGCTAGGAAGCAGGAAATGGTTGGATTTCTTTCTTTCTTTCTAGCTAGTCTTTAGAGCTTCGGCTCTGATTTTAAGCACAGCTGAACCTCCCTTAGGACTGAAGGTTCTATTATTCAGTGCAGACTCACGGCAAGCAAATTTGATGTGACAGACTGAGCTAGCTGATGGCAGATAGATAGATCACTGAATTATTCTGTGAGCAACTCAATCTGCCTGCATGCTTTGCCAGATTTTGGGTAAAAGTTGCTCTTTTTTAATAAAAAAATTCAATATTTATATAAATATTTATAACATTTACATACAAGCCATGCCCAGCCAGTCACATGACACCTACAAATTAGGCCACGCCCACAGAACTGGTTAGCAGTCCCTGGGATTTAAAATTATGAGTTTGGTGGTCCCTGAGGTCCAAAAGGTTGGCGACCCCTGCTGTAGAAGGTATTATCATCCTTAATGGATTCTGTTATTCTTTAGCGAAGTTTGACAACTACCCTACAATCAAGGGTACATTATGTGAAAGGTACATAGTTGGCTTTCCCAAGATCTTCAGACTGGAATCTAAAATTGAATTATTGATTATTCTTATTGTATACAGTCCTCTCTCTGCTTGATTTATGCTATTCTAATGTAATTTTTCACATTAGGTCTTTTTGTGGCACAAGATTTCACCATAGTCTTTTAATGATGATTTTTATGTTCTGCTGCTGGAATTAAAATGCATATGTTGGTTCAGCAGGATTCTTCCAACAATTTGGCATCTCTCTTATAGTCAAAGAATCCATGGTTTTAAAAAGTCACATATTATGTACATTTAAAAGTGATTATGTACTACTAATAAAATATACACAATTTAATTACATTTATTACTTTTTTACGGTGGTGCTTTTTTACATTTCTATTAGCAATAGCAATAGCACTTAGACTGATATAGTGCCCCATAGTGCCTGGAGGCAGTTTACAACGTCAAAATTTTGCCCTCAACAATCTGGGTCCTCATTTTACCAACTTTTGAAGGATGGAAGATTGAGTCACCCTTGGATCGAACTCCAGGCTGTGGGAAGAGTTAGCCTTCAATGCTGCATTCCAACCTCTATGCCACCAATTAGTATTATTTACACTAATACCTTATCTGCTTTTCCTAGGATCATAGGACACAATAGTGGCATGGATTAAAAGGCTTCAGTTTAATGTTGTCCCTTTCAAATATCAGCAAAAGTATTACAATATATTGATTCTGTACCAATACTAATGTAAGCAATTGATTGACTAAATGCCATTAGGTGGATGTTAACTCTTAATGATTGCATAGATTTTCTTCACAATGATCTATTCCTCCATTTGTCTTTCAGATCTTAATGGCACTGTAATTGAGCACAAAATGCAAACTACAAAGAAAAAATATATTTTGGGTGGTACTTGGGTGCTATATTTTGGGGGCTGGGGTGGATATGGCCAGGGTGGGGGTGGCCAGCTTGACATCTTGTGTTGGGGTTGCCTTGGTGGTCTGAGCGCTCTCCAGTGAAAATGGGCTCTCGATCTCCATTTTTGGCTGCAATGATCTCCTGCAGCCCTCTGCCAGCAAAAACAGAGTTCTGTTTTCACTGGTAGAGGGCTGCAGGAGGCTGTTGCAGCAAAAACCAGGGCCTAGGAGGGCTCTGTTTTTGCTTGCAGAGGCACCATGGGCCAATCCTTTGCTGTTTTCAGGGTGGCCCCGTGGACCAGATTTAAACACCCCGTGGACCAGATCCGGCCCCTGGGCCTTGAGTTTGACACCTGGTTTAGAATAATGAATGCGAAAGCAAGGTTTTATTCATTCTACCAGTGTTAAAACAAATTAGATATTACTATAAGATATAAACCAGCCTTGATATTGACTGTTATCCTTCTTCTTTGTTTATCTGCTATTAAAAAAATCAGACTTTAGACCTTATTCTTGTAATAGGCTTCATGGCTATGATTTCATATTTTTTTTCTTATTAATTTTATTACTAGGTTTGATTATAAATATATAGATTATACGTTCTTGTGCAATTATGGTCTTCTAAGTATATTTTTGATTGTTATACAAATAGTCCATACTTAATGCCCAATTGTTGACTATTCAAAGTTATGACAGCTTTGAAAAAAGTGACTTCCAACTGGTCCTCACACTTATGACTGTTGTAGCATCATTGCAGTTTTGTGATTGTAGTTTGGGTTTTTGGCTACCTGCACACATTTACAACATCCTTCAGTCATGTAATCATCATTTGTGACCTTCCTAGCCAGCTTCCAACAAGCAAAGTCAATGGGGATACTATCAGGAGGCCATCGGGCATGGTTATTTAGGTTTCACTTAATGACTGTGGGAGATTTGCTTAATGGTCATATCAAAAATGGTCAAAAACAAGTGTGGTCATGTGATGCCTTGCTCGATGACCACACATCTTAATTTTCCAGTCCTTATTGTATTGTATTACATTGTATTGCTATATAATGTTAACAAAATGAATGTTTACAGGAAAAAAAGAACTCTTAATAAAGATTGTGTTCAAAATTTACTGGCAATTTGTTCCTTAAGGCCTTTAGTCCTCTAGCTAAAATATACAACAGTTTTATGATCCTAGATTTCCAGGTTCTTTGAGGAAAGCCCTGAAAATGTTTAGGGAAATCCCTTTTGCTCAAATCACTTTATAAGCCAGTTTCAGTATAACAGAGCTTAAAGGAAATAGATGAAAGCAACAACTCTTTTCTTTTGGGATGAGACAGAAACCTGCAAAGCCAAGTTTTATTAATGAATAGCAGAGTGGAGTGTGTGTTTGGGTGAGATCTGGAGATGCTTCTTTTGAAACAAAACATGTCAAAATGTCTACTCCAGAGGTGGTATTCAGTAGGTTCTCACCAGTTCTGGAGAACTGGTAGCAGAAATTTTGAATAGTTTGAGAACCAGCAAATACTATCTCTGACTGGAGATTTTACAGCATCCTTCCCCTGCCATGCCCACCAAGCCATGCCCACAGAACCGATAATAAAAAAATTTGAATCCCACCACTGGTCTACTTCCCTACAATTTTTAGACTAGTTAAGCCATGGGAATTAAACTATGGTTTCCCTTTGCCACTGTTACCTTTTGCACTAATTAAAATCAGAAGCTTGCTTCTTCTTTGAGGTAGGCCAGACAGCAAAATAAGTTTCTTGTGTAAGACTGTACGACTCTGATATTTGTTTCATCTATTTTGTTGAAGGTTATCTTTTATTGACCTTCACAAATCTAGTGGGAGGCTACTCTACTGATGTAGAGTTTGTTTGATGAGTGATGGCTGTGGGAAATATATCATATCTTCTGGTACATTTATTTAATGAGCTTTGGATATTGGTCCTCCAAGCTCATCTCGAAAGTCAGCCCATTTAAAAACTGGCTGAATTACACCCGAGTGACTTTCACTTACACCATTTTGGCTCATGTGCCAGAGGGTAAGCTGCATAAATCTCTGAATAATAAGAGCACTCAAATATTTTTAAGGGAGGGGGGAAATTGAATTAGTTAATAATTAATAAAATATTTAATTATTATGCCCTCTGAGCTTCAATTCCCAGGGGCAAAATTGGGATGAACTTGGTGCCAAATTCTGTTTTTCAATTTCCTGAAAGTTTTCTTCTTCTATAAAAGAAGTTGATATTTCTCTCCCTCATCCATGAAGTACTGTTGACATTGTGCTGTTGTCTTCATTGTTGTGATATGACGAGGAGAGCTGTTTGCTTCTCGAGTCGTACATCTCTTCATTTTCATGTTTCCTAATTGGAAAAAGTCTTATGAAGAAGTCTCCCAACCTTATTTTCCCTTAGGATTTAGTTGAACATGGGAAGACTGAACCAAATTCTGAACCAAATTAAAATCCTGCACTTTCAAGGTGTTTTTCTTTTAACTCCCCTTGAAAAGAAGCAGAGGTTTTAAAGAAACCAAATGCTGTTAAAAAAATAAAGAAAAAATCAGAAAGAAGGTTACTGGACGTTATTTCTCATTTATTCCTTCCTTTCAGCGATTACCTGATTATATTTTAGAATCATTCTTTCTAGTGAGAAGATACCATTGAAATTTAATGGAGACTACTTCACATAATTGAACACATATTTAAGGTTAAAATAGTAATAATGAGAAAAGGGAGCTTTTAATTTCATATCTCCTTAAAGTTGTACTGGATTTTTCCTACAGGAAAAAAATGGCATATTATGTCACTCGTGAGACAATTTTTATCTCTCTCTGGTTTATAAATCAAAAATAAGTCCAAGCCCAGCCTCCCCTTGAAATGGGCAACCCAAGTTCCACATCCCTCATCAGTGAGATAAGCAAACAGCGCTCCCTGAAAATCTAAATGCCTTCTCTTGCCTTCATCATTATCAAGAAGGCAGTCTTGTTGCTTCTCCTATAAGAAGAAAACAATGATAACAATAACATAATCAATTTCTTCATAGCAGCTTTATAACCAGGATACAGTTGCTCCAGATCATACTGTTGCCTAGAAATGGTGTTTGTTTGACTTTTCGTTTCCCTTTTGGGGTAAGGATTCATTTGGCGCAGAGATATTTCAGCAATGCAGCTTATCCTTTCTCCTTCTTCTCCACAGGCAGTTTCCCCCTCAATTTGCTAGTGCCACACAGTAGTTCCACAATGATAAATAATGGATAAAAATAATGTTACTAATAGAGTGACTGTGCATGCTACAGTACTCATTGCACTGCCTGTGTTTAAAATAAAATAAGGCTGGGTAGCAGGTTGGATTTGATTCAAAATAACATCCTCAGAGCATACAGGAGCACAAATATAGCACCTGGCTGAAGCTGGTTAAACCGCTGTGATGCAGCACACAGCAAATCATGTGAAAATGTTTTGCATCTAAAATGCATTTGGCTCATTTCAGTGTTATTTTATATCGCCGTTTAAGAATGCCTCTCCTTGCCTTTCTCGCCTCAGTTCCATAGACAAGTCCTGACACCCACCCACACCCCCACTGAGGAGAATGAGTCTCTGCTCAAAAACAGGCTGAAACATCTGCAAATTTATTGGTAGCTCTTAGGAATGTAAGTCACCTAACAATTGGGTTGGACAATATATAAACCAGGATAGACATTTTAATACTGTCTCTTTAAGGGAATGCTAAAATGGTAATTGGGTGTGGTTCCTCAAATGGCCATAAGATGGAACTAGAAACCTGGGTTGTTCTGTCCTTTTCTGGAGAGTGTTGCAGTTCCTGCATTGACTGTTTACTTATCATCATTATTCTTGGATTTGATGTAAGTCTGTTACTAAACTGTTTATGATACTGGACTTTGTTATTGGACTGAAAACTGACTGCTTTAACCATGAATGACTTGGACTGGTTGTTGGAGTTTGCATAACCATTTACTGGAAGTAAAAACCTACATTTACTATTCAGTGTAGCTGTGTGCTGTGTGTGTGTTATTCTTCACCAGTCTCACTACGTCTCCCTGTGTGCTCTCATTCTCCTAATGGGGAATTACCTCAACAGTAGCCTTTAAGAATCAGAAAGACAGCTTCAGCAAATGTTCATCTAAAACCTTGATGTTTTCTTCGTCAGTTCAGGCAACTTACCAGGTTTCTGAAAATGTTAAGCCTTTTCATTTCTAAACATAAAACCTTAATATCCTCCTATCTAGGTCAAGCTGGGAAAATTGAAGGTTTAAATTTATACAGTTCAGCAAGTTATGGATGCATGTATGAGGGTAAACTTGGTAAAATGAAGGAATTGTACAGAAACATAAAAAAGCAGACCTTCATTTGAAATGAGGGTATATAGATATAGATTTTCTATTCTCCAATCTATCTTCCTTCCTTCCTTCCTTCCTTCCTTCCTTCCTTCCTTCCTTCCTTCCTTCCTTCCTTCCTTCCTTCCTTCCTTCCTTCCTTCCTTCCTTCCTTCCTTCCTTCTCTATTCATGTTTAATTTAGAAACTACAACTGAAACTATATTAATGTTTTCTGAATGATGAGTTTCCTGCTACTTCTGTCTTATCATGCGGTGCTATGCAACTTCAGATAGTTTTTCAGATTTTTTTTAAACTGAGTCAACCAGAAAAAATATTGACAGTTGTAATGCAACAGATTTAAGGACTGAACAGATATTCCATTTTTATGAGAGAGAGGGAAATAATTCTCATATCTGATTTTCAGAAGCATGAGATGAAAAAAACAAACATTGCTTCCCCATCAGGTAGAATTTCTTCATCAAATATAATCTTCATAAAAAAAAAACTCATATTGTTTTTTGGTTAAATGAACAGCTAATCAATATTTAATAAAAGTGGATCAAAATGGAACAGTAGTTATTCTAGATCCAAAGCTACCCACTATTTAATGAATTGAATTTAAAATTGTTTGATAATACACAGAGAGTTTCGTACATTTGATGTGAAATAACATGAATGGAGATAGAAAGGTTCAATCTAATTAATTTGTTTATTTGGGGAACTGTGGAAAGGAACAAAAGAAATCAATTTCCTGAATGGCCTAAGTAAATATCTAATAGAAAGATACATTCTGAGTTTAAATGGAAATGGTAAATAAAGGGAGCCCCAAATGTGTGCAAATTTAAATAGGCAACAATTACGGAGGACTGCTAGGATGAATGGACCTTAATTTTCATATTAAAATCAAAATGTATAAATAACATAAATTAAAGACAGAGTGTAGCAAAAAAGAAAAAGAAGAGGAAGACCATTATTTACAACTCATTTATTATTCCTACTAGCTCATTTATCATCTTAATTTGATTTGAAATAAATTAAAATGAAGGGCTATGATTCATTGGCATGGTGAAAATTTCCAACCTAACATTCCACACCAAATATTGTGATTTACATTACCATAAAAAGATGGAATGTTTTCCCCATTTTCCTACTCTGATGTAAACAATTTGACAAGCGACACTAAATATATTAATATATGAAAGAATACGCACTGCTACCATTTTGTGTTATTTACTCTATTTGATACTCTCCTTCTCCTCCCTTTTTCCCAACAAATAAATGGAAAGTTTCTATACACACTAACTTTTGGGGAAAGATATTTGTATCATATTTATACGTTGTATTTGGTGATTATTTTATTTTTATTTTATTTTGTTTGTCAATTGCTTACAATATAATAGGTATAAGTAAAAACATAGTTATGAATACATGGATACATATAAGAAAAATAAAAAGAAACAATAGGACAGGGACGGTAGGCATGTTGGTGCGCTTATGCACGTCCCCTACAGACCTCTTTGGAAAGGGGTGAGGTCAATAGTAGACAGTCTAAGGCTAAAGTTTGGGGAGTTTGGGGAAGAAACCACAGAGTCAGGTAGAGTCAAGGTCTTTTTGATGGGTAGCAGTATTGTCTGTGGTGTTGAATAGCTTTACATCATCAGCGAAGAGAACGCAGTTGCTCTTAATATGATCACAGAGGTCATTTATATAGAATATGAAGAGACTTAGTCCTAGAACACTGCCTTGGGGGACACCACTGTTGACAGGTACAGAATTTGATAGGACACTCCCAATTTTGACCATTTGTTGTCTGTTTGACAGGAATGCTTCTATCCAGTTATGCAGGTGTCCATAAGACTTTAGTTTTAGGAGTAGTTTGTCATGTCTGAATCAAAGGCTTAGCAGAAGTCTATGTAGCTTGTGTCTATTGCTTTGTCCTGGTCGAGTTGCGTAGTCCTTGTGTTTTTGCAGTGTAAGAATTGCAGATTACAGGATAGTTTTTTCTGAAACCAAATTGTTTATTAGAGAGTAGGTTGTTTGTCTCTAAGTGGAGGATAATGGACTGGTTAATAATTGATTCCATGACTTTACAGGTGATGCAGCATAAAGAGATTGATCTGTAATTTTCCACTAGGTTGGGGTCTCCCTTTCTGAAAATGGGGATGACTGTGGCTTGTGACCATAGTTTTGGCACGGAGTTGGTCCTGAAAGATTTTTCAAAGATTATGCTTAGAGGTTCAGCTATGGCAGTGGATAGCTTTTTTTAAGAAGTAGGCACATATTCTGTCCGGTCCAATAGAGATGGTTTTAGATTGCATAGTGCTTTTTCAACACTGTCTTCTGTAAAATCAATATGTATTAGATCATTGCAGTTGTCTGTGATTTGACTAGAAAATACTGGGCATGAACCATTGCTGTTTAAAAATACTGAGACAAAGAATATTTTGGCTTTAATGGTGTCATCATTGCAGTCTTTACCATTAGGTCCTTTCAGGGGTGGGGTGGACCTTGAGTCTTTTAGTTTGTTGTTTACAAAATTGTAGAAAGCGCGGGTGGAATTGGGGCATAGAAGGTTTTCCTCTTGTTTAATTTTTGTATCGGCTTTTGAAGTTGGCAACGTGACCAGGTTTGTTTTTCCACCAAAGCAATCTCTTTTGGGATTGAAACTTCCTTATTGTTATGGGTAATCTGTTTTTTCTGGTTTTTGGAGTTGTTATTGGTACATATAGCTTGATGACTCCTTTGGCTTCAAGTAAAAATATGTTGTAATGGTCTTCAACAGTATTGCATCCAGTGAATAGAAATTGCCAATCAAGGGATGAGTGATCGTTGTCTATAAGATCATAGTTGCCTTTTTTGAAGTTATAATTGGGGAATCATATCGTTGTGTTGATTTTTGTGTGGTCGTATGTTGAGACAAAAGTCAATCATGCTGTGGTCACTATTGGAAAAAGGTTCTTTAATTTGTGTTCTGTAAATTGAACTCAAACTATTGCAGAAGATGAGATCGAGGCAGTTGTTAAACCTAGTATTGTTGGTTACTAGTTGTTCCAGTCCCAGATTTGTTACAGCATTGTAAAAAGTTGCATGTATGGGTTCAGTTTTACATTCATTTAGGGTCCAGTTAATATGAGGTAGATTGAAGTCACCAAGAAAGATAAAAGTGTGTGGGCAGGATATTGCCCATGTTAGTAGTGAATTTAGCTTGTTTATACATTCAATATCATGATCAGTAACATAGTAACATAGTAATTTCTTAGCAATAAGTAATATCTTAGATGGACATAATATTCCATTGATATCTTAAAGCAATCCTTCCTTTGGCTATTTTATAATTACCTAAATTATTTGTAACTCTTCAAAGACAACCAGTTGGCAACTATTGAGTTTTGGGGTGGAGCTTGGGCAGGCAATTTTACTTAAGGAAAATAAAAAAATTCAGCATTTCATTTCTTTCTGAATCTATTTACATATTGTAAAACATTTGCTTGCTCTAGGATAAGCATCCCCAAAGGGACTCTCACATTATTATTTTGTCAAGATATGAAAATAAAGTGTAAAACCATAAAATAGCAGTGTAGCATATTATGACAGATTGTTTAACTGTAATTATAGCTGCTCAAGTGATCATCTGTATGTTTGGACTGATAGACATAATGCCATACAGATTCATGTTTTTCAATATTTCTTTAGCTGAGCTGAAAAGGAGAAAGTGTCCCTTTTCCACATGCCTATAAGCAACCAAGAAGTCTCACTTCTTCATCACAATATGTTACCTGTGATGCAGAAAAAATGCCTGGAGAGAGAATGGTAGAAGGTTGTGTGAACGCAAAGATGATCTCTCTCACAATTACAGGTAAGCAACTTGTCATTCTTTGTGGTTCTTCCTCACAAGATAAATTTATTTGACAGTGGTAGATAGATCAGCCTTAAGATAAGATGGATGAAATTACACAATCTGCTGAATGATCTATGAGTTCACTCTCTAACCTAGAGGAGACATTTTGTTTCATAGACATGCAAGCAATAGACTGTGATGTAGCTTTACTGATGTCCTAAAGCATCTGCAAGGATTGAAGAGAGGACCCTCACTCAGGTCTGCAAGCCACTAAGTGAGATGAATGAGATAAAACCCAGTAGCAAAACATTGGAAGGATTGCAGGATGCTGGCCAAAGTGGCTTGAGTCCACGAGTCTTATAGAAGATGAATGTTGAGAGAATGCTAGGGGTTAGTTTCATTGGCAGAAACCCTGGAAAAAGCAACAATGACCCTAGATAGAAATGTAAAATCAGGATAGATGACAACTTTGTCCATAGGTCAGATAAGGTAAGGATGATCTATCTGCAAAGCTGCAAAATTCACTAGTCAGATAACAGATAACAGATAATCAGAGTTGGAAGGGACCTTATAGGTCATCAAGTCCAACTCCCTGCCCAAGCAGGAGACCCTACACCATTTCTGACAAATGGCAGTCCAACCTCTTCTTGAAGGTCTCAAGTGATGGTGCTCCCACAACTTCCAAGGACAAGTTCATAGTCCTATGAGCAGAAGTTATGGCTCCCAGGAATGCATATTGTCAGGGTGGAGAAATGCAAAGCAGAAGACCATAGATTTGAAATAATGAGCAGTTACTGTGTAAGGATAATTTAGTGACTCCAAGAGGGAAGCATATTCAGGGGAAGCAGAAATAAATTGTGGAGACAGATATGACCACTTAATTATAACAGCACAACACAGGTGCAAAACAGTCAGATAAACCTTTAATGGGGATTTGAAAAGGTATTTGTGTTTATAATTCAAAACCACCACCACAAAACAACAACCCACAACAATGTCATTAGGAAGGGATTGGGATTTAGTCTATTTGTAGACTAAAGAGAGAAAAGATTTTTTTAAATTTAATTCATGGATTTTGAGAGACCTTTAAGAAGTCTATACAGCAACTGGATCCTCCAGATGAAGCCACAGTTCATCAGGATGTAGAATCTGCCAAGAGGTAATCATAAAGGAGATGTGGGTCATAATCCCCCTACTCCCAAGCATATGAGAGTAGAAATCAAGGTTGTCATGGTCACCATGGAAGTATTATGTTATAGTACAATGTTTTTCAGCCTTTGCAAGAGAAAAAAAAATCTTAAAAGCAGCATCAGAACATGTACTGAAAACAGTTTAGTGATTGTTCCCATTGTGTGTAATTTATTGTAACTTGAAAAATATGTATATCAGTACTGTTAGGTTTATATTCTTCAGACAACAATAAGTACTTTGAGTTTATGAATGAGATGGAAGCAATGTAATTCCATTCCTTAGCAATGATAGGATTGGGGCAGGTGATGATAGACCTGGACAGGATGCTATCATAGCAGCTGCTTGAAAATACCACGTGCTAATGCTTGGCTTGAGAGAGGGAATGCGATTTTAAGGTAAGATGTCCTCTTAGAAAAAGTAACCTAGCTGGACTAGCAAAACAAAAATATACAGTGCCAATATTCTTTCAATAAGGGGTTTTATGGAAGATTGGAGTCATTGGATAGGACAGGGTTGTGGTACCATCAATATGCTGATGATATCAAATTATACAACTCCACTGTAGCTGATCAGGTGATGATGCTGTGGTGCTAAAGGAGGCTAGAGGCTGGGTGAATCTGGATGGAAAAGAATTTGCTCTGACTCATCCCTAGGAAGGAATGGTTTTGGTTTCTGTGATACATCAACAGGATTGCACTTCTCTAGGTAGAGTCAGTATGTAATCTGGGAATCTTCCTGGACTTGCAGCTCAAGAAACAGATGGCAGTTATGGCCAGAGGAACTGTTGCATAGATTTATTCTGCCCATTCCTGATATGGAAGTCTTGTTCATAGTCATTCAAAGCTTAATCACTTCCAAGTGACTTTCTCCTAAATTGGGCAATTATAATGTGCTCTCCACATGGAGTTGTCGTTGAAGACCACCCAGAAGGTATCACTGGTCCAGGATGTAGCAATCTGTCAGTACTGACCACTGTTATCTGAACTTGGATAAAATGGGTGGACTTCATCATGCCCCTTTCCCTTAAATGACCTAGTGGAATCTAGAAAATGGGGCTTTTTCCATAGCAGCCCCTGACTGTTGGACTTCATAGTCCCCAACCCTTTTGTCTTGGCTGGCTCTTCATCCAAGTTCTGGGAAATGGTGAGATGGGAGCCCATGATTGTATTTGTAAGGAATGTAAGGCAGATAGCTGAGGTGTCAGTCTTGTGTTTTGTGTTTCTTATTGTTTCTTGATTTTATTGTTGTTGTGAGCCACCCAGAATTGTTTTTCTAAGAAGGCAGCCAAACAAATCTTTTAAATCTCAGAAACAGGTGGTTTGTGTTCCTTAAATACTGAGTATATTTTCAAATGAACGCCTACCAAGTATACTTTGTACAACATGCCACCCAAATTCTTGCCATCTCAAGTCAATTATCACTGCCTCCTTCTCTTTTCACAACGTAGAAGTTCTCTTTGTCTTGGTGCCCTCCCAGAATCTCTGCTGCCCTCTGGCCCAGAAAGATGAAGCACAACTATATTCTTCACTTTCCTGCCTTACTTCCCAAACTTTCAGTACTTCATGACTATTTTCTTCAGTTTGCCTTAGGACAGAACTGAGCTGGTAAAGTTAAAAAATCTTAAAGCCTTGGAGTATGAAGGGAGAGGAATGAATGTTGCTTGATATCACTGTCAGTTTATTCAGTAGAAGAGCTCTTCTTCCACACTATAACAAAATTGAAAAGCATACGGCATTCTTAGTTAACCAATTTACATCTTACTTATTTATTCAAATGAATACTCAACATCCCTTTGGAAGTTGTGTATAAGCATACAAACATCTGTCTTGGTGGGGTGTAATCACTTTCACAAAGATCTCTTTTTACTGTTTAATTCTAAAGGGATTAAAATGAACAATTATAATGGCACCTAGTACCTCACAATTTTTTCAAGCATTGGACAGAAGGAAAAATGAGACTAAAAGCCTTCCCACAGTCTCATAATCTTAAACAAATAAGGGAGAAAATATACATAAAGGGCTTTTTAAATACTATGATTTGGAAGTCACATATTAGAAGAACAAGCATTCCAAAGAAAAATAATTGAACTAATTGAATGGGAAAAGGAATGAAGGTGGGATAAAGAAACTTTAGATTGACAAAATTACAAAATGTGAGTAGATCCAAGCAGATATGGGAATATGACATCATGAAAGTAACATTTTGCATAAGGAAAGACAAAAATATACAAAAATATTAAGACAGAAAAAGAAGTTAGAGCAATGTTTTACAAAAAATAAAAGGTCAAAAGAAAGGTATAGTCATAATCATTATAATAAATAAGCCACCCAATTCCATTAATTTTCTGTAGAGAAAGTAAATTGATGAATAGAAAACCAAAGAAAGAAAGTGAGCAGATAATAGAAGGAAAAAAGTGTCAGGAATGAGGATCAGAATGAAAGTATGAACCATCATTTTCATTTTATAATAGAATATAGTGCATAGAAATCACAAACTTGAAATGGACAAGAACAGGCAACAAGAATAAAGGATAAAGAATATCATCCTAGTACAGGGGATCCTAAAGAGTTATTGATATTTTATAAACATAAGAGTAATACTGATCCTATTTTTACTGATCCAGTAAAAATAGAGGAAATATGCTGATTGTAATTTTATCTTCATTGAAAGATGATAAAGCTTTTATAGTTAAGAATTCAGCTGTTTCATGAAATACAAGTTGGAAGAGAGGCATCACAAAAATCACTACAATTCATTTCTGGAACGGAAAGAATTTTGATGGAATGAGGGTGCCTCTAATTATTGAAATATGTCACAGTTGGGTGTTCAAGACCACGGATCAGGATGATTGCCTAAATTAGCTGGACTTTGTGATGAATAGCAAAGGCAGATGCTTTCAGAAGAAGTAGAAAAGGCTGGCAGTGATTTGATTAACTCAGATATATCAAATGTAAAAGAGTTCAAGCGGCACATCTTTTCTCACAAAATGGCAGAATTTGTGTGCCTCTGAACAGGGATTAACAAGAGGAGACAACCAACCAGAAGAGAAAGTTCAGCCACTGTGATGGGTAATTTGATTGCAAGAATCTTAAGTCAGCAAAATATAAGAGACCATTGTAATTCTCAAAGAGAAAAAGGAACAGCAGAGAATTTCACATTTCTAAGTCGCTGGATAAAAGTATTTCCTATTTGCTACTTTCTACTCACAGTGCTATTCAAGTGATGCTACCTGGCTGAATTCTGTAACTGCCTTGAAAGAAGTCAGGCAAATCTCTTCAATCCCTGTTTAACAATTGTTTAAAATTCTTGGTTGTGGTGGATGAATTTTAACTTAACAGCAAGAGAACAAAAGGAATGTTTGGGTGATTTTTCTCATTGTGCAGCATGCCTTACAAAATAGCAAGCTAAGCAACTTTAGCCCATTATTGCAGAAACACAGATAGTTATGTGTGCTAAATATTATAGGACTTCTAAATCATAATTGGCACTATTGAAACACATTGATGTGAGAAATCTGACTTTAATACCTGGAAATTACTGTTAATGTGTTTCTCGACCATTTGGCAAAGGAAGCCTTTGCTCAACCAGAGCTCTGGATTTGCGTATACAAAATTTATCTTGACTGAGAGTTGTAATTTAGTAATCAGACTGTCATTTGCAGATTTCAGAGTCCCCATGCTTGATTATTCATTGGATGATTCAATTAGCATAGAGGCCAGTAAACATAAATAATTATTTTCTTAGTTTAACCAGCTTCCTAAACAAAATGGATTCTGCTCTGAAGACATAGGAAACATGCCTCAAAAAGTACTACAACAGTTTTATCTACTTAGCACTAAACCTAGATTCTTGTATAAGTCACAGGTATTTTTCAACATTTATTCGAAGCCTTTGTATTTAATGTTTACCCAGAATTAATACAATTTTGAATGGAATCCCCCAACAAGGGCTTACAATAAAAGTACAGCTATATTTTTGAAAATGTAAACAGACTGAATGACTTACAGACTCGGGGCAGCATGTTACCCCTCTAATCCTTAAAGCAAGGGTCTTCAAACTTGGCAAGTTTGACTTGTGGACTTCAACTCCCAGAATTCCTGAGCTAACATGACCAGAGGAGGAATTCAGGGGGTTGAAGTCCACAAGTCTTCAAGCTGTCAAGTTTGAAGATCCCTGCCATAAAGTGTATTTTCAGATACAGATCCTTTGAAAAGTTAATTGCTAATTAATCCATCAGAATAGAGCTGGAAGGCACCTTCAAGATCTTCTAGTTTATCCACCCCTCTGAAGCAGGAGACTCTATATCCTTTCAGACAAGCAGCTGTCCAGTCTCTTTTTTAAAGCCTCCAGTGATGAAGCACCTACAACTTCTGAAGGCAAGCTGTTCCATTGATTAATTGTCCTCATTGTCGGGCATCTTCTCCTTAGTTCCACGTTGCTTCTCTCCTTAGTTTCCATTCATTGTTTCTAGTCCTGCTGTTAGGTGCTTTAGAAAACAAATTGACCCCCCTCCTCTTTGTGGTAGCCTCTCAAATCCTGGAATATTTACAACTTCAATTTTTAGGTAACATAAGGTAAAAGTGATTACATCTATGGAAAATAGCCACTTTAGCTATATTGAACTTTATATATGATGGATTCATTTTAATTATACTTTCAAATCAAGACGAGTTAAGCTTTTCCCTGACTAACTCATTGGTTTCTTTAACTGGCTGAACTTTTGGATGGTGGCTCCTGGTATGCTCTTCCCAATCTAAAATTGGTTTGAAAATGTCTTCTGGATAATCAGAGAAGACTAAAGATTCACAAATACACCAAACCGAAGTGTTACTGTCTGGCTCTGTATTGGTCAATTCAGGAAGCTAAAATTATAACTTTGTTAAAAAGAAACAATAGGAAAGTGTACTTGTTGAAGATCACCCACCTGAAGCTCTTGAGAAGCCTCATGTGCAATACGCCATTCACAGCAACAGTACAGCATCTGAGATTTTGTGATGTGGTTCTGTGTGAATGCTTCATTAGCACCATGATGAAACATGAAATAAATTGGTGTACTCAGTTAAAATATTGTGAAGCTAAAGATATTGTAAGTACATATAGTTCCTGTCACCATGTCACGTAAAAACACAACAGCCCTTCCTGAATGTATGTATGTGCTGTGACTATGATAGAAAATGGTACCCCTTGCTTGGGTCTGTAAAAAATTTCTGCCTTCAAAGAAACCAACCTTTTCACAGCTCTATCCTGTGAAGTATTTTGTCACACTTTAGTGTGTGAGTACTGCAGTGGATTAGGAAACATGAAAGCCATGAGATGTGCACTGTCCTTGTCCACAAAAAATTATGGCCCATAGGGGAATTTTGCCCTATTTTTCTCACTGACCATTAAATTAAGTCAACTAGCTTATGGAGAGAAGATTGCCATTTTCCCTTTATTAATTGCATCAGGGGCAAGTGATCTCAAGCAAGATTAGTTAGAAGGAGAAATAAGGGTTCTTCTTTTCCCTGAACTAGTTACAAATCAGTAGTTTTTCACAGTTTTTTGCCAAGGAAGTTTTATGATGATGGTTGGTAGATTATTACTATTTTTTCTTTCACTTTCCTCCCAATAATCTGTTAAGAAGCAATCTTAACAAGAGGTATGAAAATATGCTGTATGCATACGAATGGGAAAGTACATACAAGTAGCTCCTTGACTTATGATTACAACCAGGTACTAGAATGTCCACTGCTAAGCCAATGTTAAGTGAGTCATGCCTGATTGTATAACCAGTTTTGCAATGGCTATAAAATGAAATTATTGCTGTTGTTAAATGATTGTGTGGTCATTATGCAAATCTGACTTCCTCCATTGACTTTGCTTGTCAGAAATTGGCTGGGAAAGTCACAAATGGTGATTACAGACTCTGAGATGCTGCAACCATCATAAATACAAGATTTTGATCATGTGACCATAGGGATGCTACAATGGTCGTAAGTGCAAGGACTGGTGGTAAGACCCTTTTTTCAGTGCCATTGTAACTTGGAACAGTCCCTAAATAAATGACTAAGTTGAGGAGTAAAATAGTTG
The DNA here is from genome assembly GCF_049901715.1 of Pseudonaja textilis. NCBI lineage: Eukaryota > Metazoa > Chordata > Lepidosauria > Squamata > Elapidae > Pseudonaja > Pseudonaja textilis. The sequence goes on from NC_141991.1 coordinate 79,132,863, forward strand.
ACAGCTTTTGATCCACAACTTTGCTAAATTTCAATGTTCTAGAATTTAACAACAACAACAACAAAAAAACCTCACCAAAAAACACCACTATTCAGATGTTTGTCTACACACAAATACGGTTAAATCAGAAGAAATTTGAGTAATAATATTTATTTATATTGCAGTTAAAAACTAAGTACAAAATGTCTGGAACTTCAGAAGTCTACAATTATGAAAATAATGTGTAGAGGTTCAAAATATGTTCAATATGTATTTCACATTGAATCACAGAATTTGATTAGAATGTGACTAAGAATAATTCAGGGGGTGAAAAACCTAGCGATTTTCAAATGAGTGGTGCAGCTAGCTCTTTAATCAAAATATACTTTTATCTGAAAATTAATCATATTAATTTGCAACATGAGTTCTGCATTTACAGATAGTTGATATTTCCTATAATTCTTTATGTTTGTCAAGTCTCTAGGAAAATCTTTTCAAATCTGATTATATTCTTTCCTTTCCTTTTTTCACTGAGCCAGGATTTAACTTGACAGCCATTTTCAATAGACCTGCCTACAATGTCATGTACATTAACATGTTTACAAGTATGGCTAGCAATTCAATTAACTGAACAGGGCTCAAAAATGAGTTTTTTTAAAAAAACTCTTATCATATGTAATATGAAATTCATGAACAGCTGTTTAGTTTTTCAGGAGCACTGAAATATATAGTGGAGACAATTCATCTACCTATGGCTACATGCTATTATCCCTAGTAAATTAAATGGTAAAGTGTGGTTAATCATGAAAGTAATAAAAACTTTTTCTAAGACTTGTTTTAGGAATTGGTAAGGTAGGAGTCCCTGTGGATTTACTCCGCTAGTCATTGCCAACTATAAGGGGCAGTGCTCATCTCTGTTTCAAGAACATTGAGCCAGCATTTTCTGAACACATTTCCATGGTCATGTTGCCTGAATGACATCACAGAGCACTGTTACCTTCCCATCGAAGTGGTACCTATCTCACATTAACATGCTTTTGAAGTGCTAGGTTGGCAGCAGCTGGAGTAAGGATGGAAGCTCACCCATCACATGGCACCTGGGTCTTGAACCTGAGGTGCCGGCTTTTCCAGGTGACAAACTCAGAGTCTTAACCACTGAGTGATTGTACTTTCCCTGTAGGAATTGGTAATACATTAGAAATATAATGCAAACAATAATAAGAACTGCCAATACTCCTCAGGGGACCTATATTTTCTACTTTGAATGATGCAGACTTGGGGTCATGGAAGGCAGACTAATGATACTTTCATCTTGATGGTCATCTATATTTATCAAGCAGTGGTTTGATTATGATACCAACATACTCAGTGAAATGACTGTATGAGCAGTAAACAGGTGAGACCAGTGTTGGGATTCAAATTATTTACTACCGGTTCTGCGTGGCATGGCTTTGTGGGCATGGCTTTGCAGCAGGGGAAGGATACTGCAAAATCTCCATTCCCACCCCCCCTCACTCCTGGGGGAAGGTTATTGCAAAATCTCATTCCCTCCCCACCCCACTAACCTGCTTTCCAGCTCCATTCTCCTGGGCAGGGCAACAAAAGAAGACTCAGCCAATCAGCTGGGACTCGGGAGGCAGAGAATAGATGGGGGCGGGGCCAGTCAGAGGTGATATTTGCCGGTTCTCCGAACTACTCAAAATTTCTGCTACCAGTTCTCCAGACCTGGTCAGAATCTGCTAAATACCACATCTGGGTGAGACCCTGTTTGGTGAAGTGATCAAGGTACCAGGTTAGAGACCATGAGTGCTAGTCCCACTTTAGGCATGAGGCCAACTGGATGACTTTGGCCCAGTCATTCTCTTCATTCAATCATTCTCCTTCCTAGGAAGGAGCAATAACAAACCACTTTTGAAACTCTTGCTGCAGAAACTAGTCTGCTGGAGATAAAACTGACTTGAAGGTACCAAAAAAGAGTAATAAAGTACTGGCACTTAGCAAATTAACAGCTGATCTTTTTCCTGAAATAAAGCAATAAGGTCTCAATATTAATATATTAACTTTCTATAAAGTAGAGCAGGTAAAATAATAATTTTTACTTATTAATAATCTTAATAAATTATTTTCAGTTTGTTGATATTTCACATTTACACTATATTTTTAAATACCTGAATGTTTAATATTAAGATACTTGGCAGTTGATGAATTTGGATTTCACTGTTCCTCAAACACTGATGTATGACAATACTTGACAGCTGTGTTTGCAGTACTAACAATTTTATTTAAGCTGTATTCTTGTACCAAAGTTTGTAATTTTGCTTATGAAGATGGATTCCCTTTTAATACTACCACTGTGTAATCTTAGGATTATATGCTAAGATTTTAAAAATATTGTTATATATTATTAATATATGTTTTTGCTAGAATGTAGAATTACTATTATTAGATTTGTTTTCGGGTCCTCACAATTCATCTTTGACAATATAACAAAAAATAGCATTTCTGGATTTTAAAGGATAGGTTAAGAATGTTTGTCTGAATTTTTGTTCTTTAACTGAAAGTGTATAAACAACTAATAATTGTGAACTATATAACAACCGTCAAATTTGTTGTTTTCTTCTTATATGTTAATTACCATTAAGCACAATCACTGAGAAAACCTCTGAAGATGTTCTAGCCTGATTGGAGTGTTGACCTATTGCTGACACTTAAAAAAGGTCAGTGGTGCAATAGTGAAACGGTGTCTCTTTCTAGACACCATGAAGTTTCATCCTGTCCTTTTATGGACATCCTGGGCTCAAAGCTGTAACCTTTTAAACTTCGCATGGTTGCAAGCTCTTGAGAGAAAATGGATTTTCTATATTGTTATATCTGCAAGGTACAGGTACCTGTGTGAAGCTAATTTGACACACAGACAATATTGCCAAGTGCTATTCTGCAGGTACATAATTGTAAACTTATATGGCCTTCCCTGAGACAATCATATTATTGTTTGGGAATAGGTACCATTCAATCCTCCCTCTTCCTCTTCCATAATTAGGTAGACACAGATAGCTCTCCTTGAATATATTAAATATTTCACACATCTTGTATGCCCTCCTACCCCCAGACGTTATATGAAGTGGACTTTTCCCCTAACGTAACAAATTGCAAACTGGTTTTGAAACTTCCTAGTATTGTGAAAATGATTTTCAACAATGAAAGAAAAGAATGCTGTAGTTGCTTTATACAGAAAAAGATTTTTTTCCCCCGTGGAGATTGAGTGCTTCAATTCCTGGATGTTGCTATTAGTTGTAGAGCTGGGTGCTGCCCTCTTTCTCATTAAAAGAAGTATAAAATGATAGGCATAAAGTATTTTTTTTAATTGACTGGAAAAGTTTTTGCATTTCTTCTTGATTCTCCTAGGAAAAAGTCTTACTGGCTATCTCTCCCTAGGGTCAAAACCTTAAAAACGAAGTAAAAATGATTTTTTTTTCCTGTTGCACAACTCTTCCTCTGAGCACAGGTTCCATAAGTTAAACTCTGTGGAAATGTTTTGCTTAATTCTTGCAGATGCCACTTCTTACATATTAAGCTCTGCATTCATTCCCAAGACAAACAGATGGTCAGCAAAACCAATTAACCTTTTTCCCTCTGCCTTTCAGACTCATAACGTCTTCAAAGCCCACAGACAAATGAGCAGATACTATCAGGAGATTTCATGTCAAAGCATGATGAATAGGAAACACTTGGCCAGCGTACTTTGAACTTGCTCAAGTGGACCTCCTGGCTATAAATGTGGAACACCTGAAGGTGAGGTCTTATAATTTGACAGAAACAGGTAACCAGGAAAAAAAAGCACTGAAGGAAATGATTAATGCTTGCATTTCCCCCCTCTTCATCCTTAGAGAGATGATTTGATAGATTTATTTATTTTAAAAAAGAAATGCACAAAGAAGGGAGACCATTGCTTCTCTTAGGTCTACCACAGAACAATAAGATAAAAATAAACTTCAGCCACACATTTACACAAGAGAGTTGATGAAGTAATTTTTAAATGCTCATTTTTTACTTGAAATTTTGGGGAATGTATGAATGTTTATGCTATGCTACCAAGATGGCACCAAATTCACGATGTAAAAAAGATGTGGAGACTCTAGAAAGAGTACAGAGAAGAGCAACAAAGATGATTAGGGGACTGGAAGCTAAAACATATGAAGAACAGTTGCAGGAACTGGGCATGTCTAGTCTAATGAAAAGAAGGACTAGGGGAGACATAATAGCAGTGTTCCAATATCTCAGGGATTGCCACAAAGAAGAGGGAGTCAAGCTATTCTCTAAAGCATATAAGGACAGGACAAGAAGCAATGAGCTGAAACTAATCAAGGAGAGAAGCAACTTAGAACTAAGAAGAAATTTCTTGACAGTTAGAACAATTAATCAGTGGAACAACTTGCAAAAGATGTTGGATAACCATTTGTCTGAAGTAGTGTAGGATTTCCTGCCTTAGGCAGGGGGTTGGACTAGAAGACTTCCAAGATCCCTTCCAACTGTTATTCTATTCCATTTATCTACTTGCTTTAGTTTTTCACCATTGATGTACTTGTATAACTTTGTATAACAACTCCACACCCCCAAAGTCTTTAGAGAATTGCTCAATTTCTCCCAAATCCATTCTTACATTGTCACCATCCACTAATGTAGGAATTCCTGCTCTTATTTATACCTGCAACATTCTAATTGGGTTCTCAATCTTGACAACTTTAAGGTGCATGGACTTCAAATCCCATAATTTCCCATGCTAGCTAAGGAACTCCAGGAGTTGAAGTCTACTTGTCTTAGTGTTGCCAAGATAGGAGACACCTGTACTAGATTATACCATTTCACGTGTTCTGAGAAAGATTTAGCTCTTTCAATATATCTTAACTCTACATCCCTACATGTATTTATACCTTCCATTCCACAAGATAAGACCAACTTCATTCCAATTTCTTACAGATTTCTCTTTTATTTTTTGTCACACAAGTTATGTTTTCTTTTACTTATTAAATTCATGCTTTTTACCCTTCTAACATTTCAAATTGCAATTTACAACTTGTAACCAAGTTGCCCATTGTTGTTACTGGAAAGGCCTATAAATAATGAACTCTATTTGCAAGATACGCTAATAAAATGTATAATAACCAGCTCTGCCATCTCCTGTGTCATTGCTAAGCCAGGAGCTGCCAAACAGCTGATTGGCATGCTAGGCATTGTGACTGAGCTCTGCTGTCAAATGGCTTGCAAAATTCTGGAACATTTAACAATTGGCCCTTATAAGTCAGTTTATGCTGGCTCCGGGACACTACTGCCTACCATTCATCATGGCTTTGACCAACTGAACAATGAAGCCATTGGCTTCATGGCTTTGACCAACTGAACAATGATCAAACAAACAGGAAAAATGTGCTGGAATAATATTCTCCCTTATCCTGCAGTGATGGTCAAGGATGACGACCAAGATGAGGAGAAAGTTCTTTTTTCAGAAATTAGAGGTCTCCTCCTCTCCTCTCTCCTCTCTTTTCTTTGTTTTCTTTTCTTTTCCTTTCCTTTTATTTGTTATTAAGCTATTATTATCATTTCTGTTATCACAATGCAGAGTTACATGCAGAAATGAGATGTTGTATGATCAGAGCATGCAGATATCATAATTGAGAATATTTTGGGAAAGTATTGACTAGCTTTCCTGTGGTTATGCACTAGTCTAAAACAGTAATATCTGAATGTTAGAATCATAGGAAAATATTCTACAATAGACTTTTAGCTCTGAGTAAGGGCAAACTTAAGAATATTTTGCATGGAAATACTAGCAAGAACGTATTCCTTACCAAACTTTTTTCCTAAAATAAATTAATAATCTGGCATTCTTAATAAATACAATCTACAAGTGTACATGCTGCATTTGGCAAATATGTTTGAAAACCAACAAATATTTATATGCAGTGCACACAGAAGCTAATAAAAATGGAGGATCATGCATGAATATATAACCTTGAGTAAATAAAAGGAAAAGTTAAATCACCTGCTTTAGAATAAACATGTCTGTTGAAACATTACATAAGCTATCATTCAAGTCACATTCTTTGAGAGGTCAATGACAGCCTGAAAGCATTGTATTTATCTTAAGAAATGCACTGCACTTTTGTCAACGTTGTGTTGAGTGGTCTGTAATTTGATGTCTTCACCTACAACCAAAGTTGGTAATGGGTGTGAGTCATGTCAGACATGTGGCAGAAATCAACATCTAAGAATTCTGCAAAATAAGAAAGAGCCATAATTTCTTTTAGAAGCCTATCCAGAGAACAGAATCCTCAAGGCTTTCTCTGATGTGTGGATTAGCAGTTTGGTTTGTATGCGAGTGAAAAGCACTTTAACTCAAGTAATGCAAATTCATTTGGGCAAGTGGCTGCAGCAGTGGCTCATTTTAAACTCTATATTTTATTAACAAAGTGCATATACTTTCATTCTCTATCTATTTGGCTTGAGGTCATATACTTATTCTACTAATGAGCTATGCAGTAGGTCTAGAACAGGGGTGTCAAACTTGTGTCATCACAGCGATGTCACATGATGTATCACAACTTTTTCCCCCTGCACTAAACTGGGTATGGGTCTGGGCAGCATGTGATGCATCCAGCCTGTGGGCTGCGAATTTAACAGCCTTGGCCTAGAGGCATTCATTACAACTGTCATGATGCCAAAATGACGACATATGAGAACTATATCATCAAATATAAAAAGAAGATAAGAAAGGGGGATAAAAAATAAAATACAAATGAATGAACAAAGGATTTAGAAATGTCACAGAGGTTATAATTTTGCAGTAAAAACGTAATAATAATAATAATTTGCCATCAAATCAATGTTGAGACTTGTTGGCCATATAGATAGATTTTCTCTGTCGCTATCTGTTCCCAATCTGATCCTTCAGATCTTACAATGTAGTTGGCCAGGTGTTGATCATCCTCTTTCTCTTTCCTTCCACTATTCCCAGCATTATAGACTTCTCCAGAGAGCTAGATCTTTGCATCATGTGTCCAAAGTAGGATATTTTGATATTTGATATTTTGATCCTTTTCTTTTCTGCCTCAAAGAACAATTCTGGGTTAGCATATTTTCTTCAATGATCCATTTGTTTGTTTTCTTAATTATCCATTTTAGAATCTTTCTCAATCCCCAAATTCAAAAGAATCTTTCTATCCACTTCTTTAAAGTCCATCTAACCATTACACCAGACCAGGGGTGGGATTAAAATTTTTAAACAACTGGTTCTGTGGCCGTGGCTAGGTGGGCATGACTGGGAGGGCATGGCTTTTTTTCATTTGCAGCTCTGTTAGCCTCACTTGAAGTGATTGGAACTCTTGTCTGACAAACAACACTACTCACGTAACTCAGAAGCAGTAAACTTGTTTATTATAGCATGTTCCTTCCAGATAGGCAACAAACAGTGATTCAGGTTAAAGCCAACATTAGAGCAGCTGCCTCTCAGTGCTTTTTGTGTCTTTAATCCCATCCTTATAACAAGCCACCATCCGTTCAGGCAATTAAAGTCTGTCTCCTCCTCCCTGCAATAAGTGTCCCATGATTATTCCTTCCCCTACGCTTCCCCCACGTGTGCCCGATGCCCTATCCTTCCCCGGGCCCTCCCCTTGGAGTCCGAGCCAAACCTCAGTCACCTGAAAGGCTGTGCCAGCAATCCCCCCCAGTCTGGTTTAAATGACAACAGTAACAAAGCAGCAAAAATAACAAAGTTGGTTGGCTGGGAAACCACATCAGCAGCCGATAGCAAAACGTCCTCCGGTGCCGCCAATCCATACTTTATTTATTTTATTTTATTTGGTTTGTCAATTGCTTACAAGATAATAGGTATAAGTAAAAACATAGTTATGAATACATGGATACATATAAGAAAAATAAAAGAAACAATAGGACAGGGACGATAGGCACATTGGTGCACTTATACACACTCCCTACACACCTCTTAGGAAAGGGGTGAGGTCAATAGTAGAAAGTCTAAGGTTAAAGTTTTTGGCATTTGGGGAAGAAACCACAGAGTCAGGTAGAGTATTCCAGACATTGACCACTCTGTTGCTGAAGTCGTATTTCCTGCAATCAAGTTTGGGATGATTAACCTTGAGTTTGTATCTATTGTTTGCTCTTGTATTGTTATGGTTGAAGCTGAAGTATTCATTGACAGGTAGGACATTGCAATGTATGATTTTATATACCATACTTAGATCAGACTGAAGATGGCGTAATTCAAGGTTTTCTAGCTCTAGAATTTCAAGTCTGCTGGGATAAGGTATTCTACAACAAGTAGAGAAGTGGAGAACTCTTCTTGTGAAATATTTCTGGACTTTCTCAACTGTGTTAATATCAGATAGGTAATGTGGGTTCCAGACTGATGAGCTGTATTAGAGTATTGGTCTAGAAAATGTTTTGTATGCTCTAGTTATTAGTGTAATATTACCAGAGAAAAAGCTATGTAAGATTAGATTAACAAGTCTTAACGCCTTTTTGGCCATATAGTTACAGTGGGCTCTAGCACTTAGATCATTAGAGATGAGTACTCCAAGACCCTTGACAGAGTTTCGATCATCAACAAGATCTTGACTATTCAGCCTGTATTTTATTTTCTGATTTTTTTTTGCCAATATGTAAGACAGAGCATTTATTTGTTGAGATTTGAAGTTGCCATTTGTTTGACCATTCTGATACATAGTCGAGGTCTTTTTGAAGGGCAGCAGCATTGTCTGTGGTGTTGAATAGCTTTATATTGTCAGTGAAGAGAATGCAGTTGCTCTTAATATGATCACAGAGGTCATTTATGTAGAGTATGAAGAGACTTGGTCCTAGAACACTGCCTTGGGGGACACCACTGTTGACAGGTACAGAATTTGATAAGGCACTCCCAATTTTGACCATTTGTTGTCCATTTGACAGGAATGCTTCTATCCAGTTATGCAGGTGTCCAGAGATACCATAAAAATTTACTTTAAGAAGTAGTTTGTCGTGTACCACTGAATCAAAGGCTTTACAGAAGTCTATGTAGATTGCGTCTATTGCTTTGCCTTGATTGAGTTGTGTAGTCCATATGTTTTTGCAGTATAAGAATTGCAGATTGCAGGATAGTTTTTTTCTGAAACCAAATTGTTTATTAGAGAGTAGGTTGTTTGCCTCTAAGTGGAGGATAATGGATTGGTTAATAATTAATTCCATGACTTTACAGGTGACGCAGCATAAAGAGATTGGTCTGTAATTTTCCACTAGGCTGGGGTCTCCCTTTTTGAAGATGGGGATGACTGTGGCTTGTGACCATAGTTTTGGCAAGGAGCTGGTCCTGAAAGATTTTTTGAATATTATGCTTAGAGGTTCAGCTATGGCAGTGGATAGCTTTTTAAAGAAGTAGGCACATATTCCGTCCAGTCCAATAGATAGAGGTGGTTTTAGATTGTGTAGTGCTTTTTCAACATTGTCTATTGTATAATCGATATGTATTAGATCATTGTAGTTGTCTGTGGTTCGACTAGGAAATACTGGGCATGATCCATTGCTGTTTACAAATACTGAGCCAAAGAATGTGTTAAAGAGGTTGGCTTTTATAGTGTCATCTTTGCAGTCTTTACCATTAGGTCTTTTCAGGGGTGGGATGGAACTTGAGCTTTTTAGTTTGTTGTTTACAAAATTGTAGAAAGCGTGGGTGGAATTTGTGCATAGAAGATTTTCTCTTGTTTAATGTGATAATTGGTGCATTCAGTCTTTATCTGGTGGCATAAATTTTTGTATCGCTTTTGAAGTTGGCAACGTGACCAGATTTGTTTTTCCGTCAAAGTGATTTCTTTTTGGATTGAAGCTTCCTTATTATGGGTAATCTGTTTTTTTCTGGTTTTTGGAGTTGTTATTGGTACATATAGTTTGATGACTCTTTTGTCTTCAAGTAAAAATATGTTGCAATGGTCTTCAACAGTACTGCATCCAGTGAATAGAAATTGCCAATCAAGGGATGAGAGATTGTTGTCTATAAGATCATAGTTGCCTAGTTATAATTGTTATAACTTCAACTTCACAGTTGAAGTTATAATTGGGGATCACATCGTTGTGTTGATTTTTGTGTGGTCGTATGTTGAGACAAAAGTCAATCATGCTGTGGTCACTGTTGGAAAAGGGTTCTTTAATTTGTATTCCGTAAATTGAATTCAAACTATTGCAGAAGATGAGAGCGAGGCAGTTGTTAAGTCTAGTATTGTTGGTTACTAGTTGTTCCAGTCCCAGGTTTGTTACAGCATTGTAGAAAGTTGCATGTATGGGTTCAGTTCTCCATTTGTTTAGGGTCCAGTTAATGTGAGGTAGATTGAAGTCACCAAGAAAGATGAAAGTGTGTGGGCAGGATGTTGCCCATGTGAGTAGTGAATTTAGCTTGTTTACATGTTCGATGTCATAATCAGGGGCTCTGTAACATAGTAAGGATCAAAATGTAATATTTAAGGACAGTTCACAGACGATGGTCTCAGGAACAGTAAGGTCTTGGGTAACTTGGATTTTTTTTAGATTTAAGGACTTTTTATAGAAGATAGCAACACCACCTCCTCTACAGATTTCATGATCTGATCAGTAAACATGATAGTCTCTTAGTGTGGTAATGGAGTCAGGGAGAGATGTATTGAGCCATGTTTCACAGGCAAATATAATGTCAAATTTAGCCATATTTAGTAAGAGGAGAAATTCAGGTATTTTATTTACAACGCTTCTTGCATTGAGTAGCTTCCATCTAAGGCCAGTTGTAGTTGGAATTGAGGTAGTTAGGGGCATGCGTGCCTAGTTTTGAGTGATGGTGGGTTGGATGAGGTAGAGTTGGATGTGGAGTGTAGGTTGTGTGACTTTTGATACAATCAGTGCAGTAGTCAATGTAGAGATCCTTCTCTCCATTGTCTAGCGGAGCATTGTCCTTGCGGAGTTCATGGGAGCGGATTCTTTGCAGTATGGATAATCTAGTCTTGAGCGAAGTTTTTGTGGTTGGTTTTGCAATGGTGTTTATTGTGTGAATGAATATGCGCTTGCTGGGCTCATTTTTTCAAACAACTCTACAAAATTTTGGGGCCACCGAGCCATCATTGTATTTGGACTCAGGGCTATCTCTAGTTACTTCAATGATATCTTCAAGAGATGTTTGTTGTATTTGAGTTGCTTATGATATTACAAACTTTGGTGATGTCATCTGATTCGTTGGTGTCTTCAAGACCAAATAAGATGGCATTTGGACATTTCTGATCACATTCAATGGTGTCTCTGATGAGTAAGGAGATATCATTTGTGGAATTATTTGATGGGATAGTAATTATTTGTGGTTGTGGTTTGGTGTTCATTTTTGGTTGTGGTTGTGATTGTAGTTGAGGTAGTAGTTGTGGTAGTGGTTGTTGGGTTGGGATTTGATTTTGAGCTGATAGGTAGTTGCTTATCAGTGCTGTATTTTTTTTTCAAGATAAATTAGGCTTTCTTGTATAATTGTTTCAAAACATGTTGCTAAGCATTTTTCTATTGAGTGCACGAGTGATTCTATGCTATCAACTCTGTCAGGCAGGGTACTTGGTTTGTTCAGCTTAGGCAAACATGATGGACATAGACAAGAGAAAGTACCTGATGCTATTAGGAGATCAGCTAGGTCTTTGTTTAAGTTTAAGCAGGCAAGGTGGGCTTGATTGTCACATAGGTAGCATTTGATGTTATTTTCACTTTCATTGATGGTTTTAAGACATCTGAAGCATGTACAGGAGTCTGGGAGGTCATTGATAAAGATATTTTTGTTGTTGTTTAGTAGTGGAGGATTTGGAGTTTCTGGAGTTTCTGGCTGGCATGGTCAATGACAATAGTACACTAAACAATTACAATAGCTAATTAATGTGATAGGTAATTAATGTGATAGGTAGACAGTTACTTAATAAATGTTGGTAATTAATAAATGTTAATTGATAGGTTAGATAAGTTAGAACGTTCAAGCTGTCCGCCGCTACAGCTCTGAGGCTTCTGCTGCAGTTCTCCTGTGGCAGTTTTGTGTTGGACTTCCTGGATGACAACTGGAACATCAAAGCCCGACAGGCGGCCCCCCTCTACCATGGCTCTGCCTGAAACATAGATCACAGGGTTAGTTACAGAGCATTATTATTTGTCTCTCTCACCCGCCTTTGTGGGATGTGTCTGGTGAAAGAGTCATCTCAATCGAGGAGCAGACTTGTTGGGTATATGGATACTCCAACTGGTTTGGGTTGAATAAATATGTAAACCTAGGATTAAGTGCTATGTAGCTTTAAGCACAAGAAACTGCAATGTCATTGTGGGTGCGGTTGCAGGCAGCCATATAGGTAGGAGGGGAAACGTAATAGCCCTGGCTTCTGGATGCAACTGTATGAGCCCTGGCTTCTGGATGCAACTGTATGAGCCCCGGCTTCTGGATGCAACTGTATGAGTCCGGCTTCTGCATGCACCTGGTTACTGTTCCTGGTCTGCTGCCTACTGTGTTGGTCTATCTGCTTACCTTGGAGGCTACTGTGCCAGATACCATTTCACCTGAACACAAGGACTGTTTGCCTAGTGAGCTGAGGATTCAGCATTGTCTTGGTGAGAAAGGTATCATAGAGAGAAGATTACAAGCAGATAAGGACATTGTATTTACTGTAAATGGACTTGATAACTGGATTGATAAACTGGATACTGACATATGGACTGAATGACTATTCTTAATCTCTGTATGAATTAAATACCTATTTAAACCACAAACAGTGTATTTGTCTCAAGTGTGTGTATACTCATGGGCCCAGCCTCTCTCTCATTTGGCTGCCTGGCTTGACTGCTGCTGCACACTCTGCTAAGGGGTTTATCCCCAAACACTAACATTGGTTATGGGCCCAGCAGTGTGCACAGTCTAGCTAACCAGGATATACCAGTGAGAGTTTTGGTTAAGAGTTACACATTACTGTAAAGACAAACTGTTTGTTAAATAGTTATTTTTCTGCAGAGCAATGGCACAAGTAAATTTGCCAAGTCTGTCCATGATAGCCAGACTAGATGGAACAAACTATGTTTCATGGTCAATGAAGTGTAGTTTACTGCTACGAAGAGAAGGTTTGTGGGACATAATTACAAACCCACCAGATGTATCTAACTTAAATCCCAATGATGAAGAGGATTATAAACTGATACAGGACTATGAAAGAAAGAATGAGCAGGCTTTGTGCATCATAGGTCTCACCCTGTCTGACCAGCAACTCATTCATATCCGAGGGGTGGAAAATGCTGCAGACTGCTGGGATAATCTTAAAAGGATTTATGTTCGAGACAGTGTAGGAGCTCATATCAATCTTACACGGAAGCTGTTTAGAACACATCTTGAGATAAATGGAGATATGTTAACTCATTTAAACTGTATGAAAAGCATTTTTCAACAACTGCAAGAAAAAGAGCTTATATTTAATGAGTTGCAACAAGTATACATCATATTGTCTTCTTTGGATCCAACCTATGATGATTTTGTGACTGCCTTAGAGGTATTGCCTAAAGACAGTTTATCAGTAACTGAGATAACCGGCCGGCTATTAGAGGAAGCCAGGAGAAGGAGTGAACGTGAACAGCTGAGGGAAGATAAACATAACGAAGAGAAATTATCTTCAAAGCTTGAGAGAAACCAGCTGTGTAAAGTAAAGCACCCGGAAGAAGAGAAGTTATCTTCAACGGCATACACAATTAAAAAGTGTTTTAATTGTGGAGGCAGAGGACATTTGGCAAGATTCTGCAAAAAAGGAAAAAGCCAGAATTTAAAGAAGCCAAAGAAATCCTCTGAACTGGCCATGTTTAGCAATTGTGATATTAAGAATAATAAGTGCACACTGGAAAGGGATAACAAAAAGGTAACTGCAGCTTTAAATGGAGCATTGTATGTCTTACATGATAGTAAGAAAGGGGAGCCACAGACTGTATTTAATAATACCAAGCCTCATGATGAATGTATCCATTTATTGCATAGGCGTTTGGGGCATGTAAATTTTAAAATGCTAAAACGTACAGTAGAGTTATCTGAAGGTATAAGGTTAAAACACTGTGATAAGTATTTGCGTTGTAATGTCTGTTGTGAAGATAAGAGTAAAATAATGCCTGCAAATAGGCTAAACGGTTTTAAAACTAAAGAACCTTTAGAAGTAGTATTTGCAGACATTATAGGTCCAAAGAAACACAGTATGGGGGGTGCTCGATATATACTGAGCATTATGGACCATTACTCTAGATATGGGTTTTGCTACCTAATGAAAAGCAAAACTGAAACATATCAACATTTCTTCAACTGGTTAAAGTTTGCTGAAAGAAAAACTAAACGGCAACTGATAACCTTGGTGACAGATAATGGTACGGAATTTGTAAATAGCAAATTCCAGAATAGGTTAAAGGCAGCTGGAATAGCTCATAAGACATCTGCACCATACAGACCACAGCACAATGCATTTATTGAAAGGCGAGGCCAAACATTGCAGGCGATGACTCGTACTATGTTAACTGATTCTGGATTACCTGATTCTTTGTGGGGGGAGGCAACAATGTGTGCTAATCATTTATTAAATAATGTGGTTAACTCAACCACTGGTGAAATACCATTCACCATGTGGCATGGCAGGAAGCCTGATCTGAGTTACCTGCACACATTTGGTGCACCAGCATGGGTGCATATCCCTACACAACTCAGGCGTAAAGGGCAACATAGAGCTAAACAATTATTCTTCGTTGGTTACCAAGCTAACCATAGGGCATATAGATTTTGGGAGAAAGGCACATCTAGAGTGTTATGTAGTGCCAATGCCCAATTTCTAGAGCACGTAGGATGGGATAAGTTAGAGCAGGATAGCAATAACGAAGTGATTATTGAATCATACAGAAATCCCATAAAGTATCCCTGTAACTTTAAGAATAATGTAAAGGAAGAAGTACAGGAAGAGATAGTGCCCCTAGAGGAAGAAATAGCTGAAGATGAGGAACCGGTAGTAACTCAACCAAGCCCAGTAATACCCAGAAGGTCTACACGTGTATCTAGACCGCCTGATAGATACCAGGCTAACACAGTGTGCCAGGTAAATAGAGTGCCATCTACTGTGGATGAGATTAAAAGGTATCCTTCTAAAGAGAAAGAAAAATGGTATGCAGCAATAAATAAAGAATTGAAGTTTCTGAAGGATATGAAGGTGTATGAAAATGTGAGATTACCTAGTAATGAAAAACCCATTGGCTGCAAGTGGATTTTTAAAATAAAAACAGATAAGGATGGAAACACAATCCATAAGGCAAGACTAGTAGCCCAAGGCTTTAGACAAAGTGCAAAAGACTATGATGAAGTATTTGCACCTAGTCTTAAAGCAGCAACGTTAAGGGCAGCCTTAGTGTGGGCAGCAAGCAAGAAATATATAGTTAACCATTTAGATGTGGAAACTGCTTACTTGCACGCTCCACTAAGACATACTGTGTATATGAAAAGGCCTAATGGATTTAAAGGAGACAATAATAATGATAATGATTGTTGGTTATTAAAAAAGAGCCTTTATGGTCTTAAACAATCGGGCTATGAATGGAACCAGTATATTGTAAAGGAACTGACCAATATAGGATTTAAAGCTGGTTTAGCTGACCCATGTCTATTTAAGAGAGAAAAGAATGGGAAGATATCATTATTATTGTTGTTTACTGATGATATTGCTCTGATAACTAAGACTAATGATGAAGCAAATGAAATAATTGCATCATTAGCCAAGAAGGTAAAAATCAAGCAATTAGGGGAGATTAAGAGATATCTAGGTTTGAATATATTGAGAACTCAGAAGGGTTATAAGATATCTCAAGAAGATAAGATATCTAAATTGCTAGTAGATTATAAAATGGAACTTTGTAAACCTGCAAAGACTCCAATGAGTCAGGATATTTGCAAAATGGATACACAAAGTCCCAAATGTGATAAGGAACTGTATCAATCCTTGATTGGTAGCTTATCATATATTAGCAATTGGTCAAGGCCAGATATTGCTTTTAGTATTAATCAGCTGGCTCGACACAATAATGACCCACTTCAATGTCACTGGATAGCATTGAAAAGAATCCTAAGATATCTTAAAGGAACATTACACCATGCACTGTATTTAGAACCAGAAGGTGATCTCATATTGAGTGCTTATGCGGATGCTAGTTTTGCAGCAGAAAGAGATACTAGAAAGTCGACTTCAGGAACAGCCATAATGCTGGGTAAGACATTAATAGGCTGGAAGTCAATAAGACAACAGCATATAAGTTTGTCTACTATGGAGGCAGAATTCTCCTGTTTATCTTTATTGTGTACTGAGTTGATTATGTACAAACAAATGTTGAAGGATATGGGTATAACTGTAAATTACCCTATAGTTGTACATGAAGATAATCAGGCAGCAATTAAAATGGCCACTAATATTGCAGTTAAAACGAGAAGTAAACATACAGATTTGAGGTATCTTAATGTAAGACAGTCTGTACAGAGTAAATCGATACAGCTGGAGTACTGCATGTCGGAGGACAATGTAGCTGATCATTTTTACTAAAGCCCAAGGTGCTATTAAGCATCTAGAGAATTGTAAAAAATATGGGTTTAGAATGTAAAGGCATTACATATTTATGTCACCCAAAAGGGGAGAATGTTGGGTATATGGATACTCCAACTGGTTTGGGTTGAATAAATATGTAAACCTAGGATTAAGTGCTATGTAGCTTTAAGCACAAGAAACTGCAATGTCATTGTGGGTGCGGTTGCAGGCAGCCATATAGGTAGGAGGGGAAACGTAATAGCCCCGGCTTCTGGATGCAAGTGTCTGAGTCCGGTTTCTGGATGCAACTGTCTGAGTCCGGCTACTAGATGCACCTGGTTACTGTTCCTGGTCTGCTGCCTACTGTGTTGGTCTATCTGCTTACCTTGGAGGCTACTGTGCCAGATACCATTTCACCTGAACACAAGGACTGTTTGCCTAGTGAGCTGAGGATTCAGCATTGTCTTGGTGAGAAAGGTATCATAGAGAGAAGATTACAAGCAGATAAGAACTTTGTATTTACTGTTAATGGACTTGATAACTGGATTGATATACTGGATACTGATATATGGACTGAATGACTATTCTTAATCTCTGTATGAATTAAATACCTATTTAAACCACAAACAGTGTATTTGTCTCAAGTGTGTGTATACTCATGGGCCCAGCCTCTCTCTCATTTGGCTGCCTGGCTTGACTGCTGCTGCACACTCTGCTAAGGGGTTTATCCCCAAACACTAACATCAGAGTCATCTCAATCGAGGAGCAGACTCATCGGTATGTAGTACCCATGCAACATCAGTCATAGGATACCCCTTCCAACGAACTAGATATTGTAATACTCCATGTCTCCATCTAGAGTTGAGAATCTCATCGATTTCATAATGATTGTCCTGAATTGGTCCCAGGGTTGTTAGTCTAGGTTCCAATCTTGTCAAGTCAGCATGTTTCAATAAATTAATATGAAAAATGGGGTGGATTTGTTGAAAACAAGAGGGTAGCTTAAGGCCAACGGTTATAGGATTTATTACTCGAACTACTTGAAAAGGACCAATGTATTTTGGGCCTAGTTTCTTACTAGCTAACCCTAAGTTTATTAACTTAGTTGACAGATACACCCAGTCTCCAGCTTCGAAAGGAATGGGCTGGGACCTCTTTTTATCTGCTTGCTTCTTATATGGTTCTTGTGCTTTTATTCTGTATATTTTTCATCCATGTGCTAAAAGTAGTAGATTCTTCGATTTTGTGTGGCCATTTAGGTATTGGGACAAAGTCGGTTCCATGTATGATGTGGAATGGTGAGTACCCAGTACTGCTGTGCACCGTGTTGTTATATGCTACTTCTGCATAAGGTAACAGGTCTACCCAATCGCTTTGTTGGTATGTGGTATAACATCTTAAATACTGTTCAATGGCTGCATTAGTTCTTTCAACTGCTCCCTTTGTACATGGGTGGTAAGCCGTACTTAGCCCTTGATCAGATCCAATTAGATGTATAAACTTGTGCCAAAATTTGGCAGTGAACTGCACTCCTCTATCTGATATGATTCAATGAGGAACTCCATGTAGTCAATAAATGTGCTTCAAAAATAGAGTTGCTAACATTCTGGCTGATGGTAATCCTTTACAAGGAATAAAATGAGCTTCTTTGGAGAACAAATCAATTACTGTCTATATGACATTGAATCCATGGTTATCAGGTAGTTCTACTATAAAATCCATTCCAACGTCTTGCCATGGTTTTGTTGGCTCTGATACCTTTTGTAGCAATCCCGTTGGTTTCCCGATTTTTCATTTTATTCACCCTCCATATAGGACATGATTTTACATATGCTTCAATATCGGTCCCCATGGATGGCCACCAAAATTGCCTTTTTGCTAAGTGTAATGTTTTTAAGAATCCATAATGACCTGCTTGTTTAATGTCATGGCAGCATGTTAATACAGTTACACGTAAGTCATTTGGTACATATATTGTGTTTTCTCCTCCCCACAATAAGTGCCCCATGATTATTCCTCCCCCTATGCTTCCCCCGTGTGCGCCCAATGTCCTATCCTTCCCCCCAGTTTTTGGGCCTCCTGGGCCTCAGGGAAGCCTCCTGGAGGACATTTTTGCTCCCAGAAGTCTTCCATGGGGCCCAGGAAGGCAAAAAAAAAAAAAAAAAAAGGAGCATGGGAGGGCCTCAGGGAAGCCTCCTGGGTGAAGCAGTAAGACAGTGAGGGGGATTTTGGCACAGATGATCATTGGAACAGCTGATCGTTGGAAGGGGAAAAAAGGAAATACCTTGAAACTGGGCAGGGGAGAATGCAGTCAGCAATGTCAGGCATGCACGTGATGTTGTACATGCACATTAAGGACTGACTGGATGGGAGTGGGGGAGTGGGTGGAGAGGGGCAGGGCCAGCCAAGGGCACGATTTGTCAGTTCTCTGAACTGTGCAGAATCATAACAACTGGTTCTATAGAACCAGTCCGAACTGGTAGAATCCCAGCCCTGTGCCAAACTAATTCTCCCATAAAAACACCCATTTTGGGTTTTGATTTGTTTTATTGGTACAGATCCCCATACTAAATTGTAGTTTAGGTTCCCAGTTTAAATTGAATTCTTTAACAGATTCAGTTTTAAGATAAGTTATTTTAGACTTTTTAGGTTGGAACCCTACATTTAATTCCTTTAGTGAATTTAAATATTATGGTTTGGAACTGTGCTCATTTGTTATGATGGATGTGTTCAGAAGTACATATGAACAGAATCTTCTTTGAAAAATACAGTTTTTTCATGGGGCCTGGATAAGCAAACCAAAGGTACAGCATGACCAAAACTGTTTTCTTTTAACATTAAAACAAATGTTCAGCTTAATGGAGGAACATGGAAGATGTTCTCATTTCCTGCTTCATAAAATTTTAGGTGGGGAAAAAAAATCACCTGTTAGATTTCGGTGAAGTGAAGGTCTTTGAATTAATTAATTTCTTTTATTTTTCTTTTAATGTATTAAAAGTTTAGAAAAGGAAGATAAAAACTGATGCAAACTAATACAAAGAAGAAAAAGAAAGAAGGGAGACAGAAAGCTAAAAGCTAGAAATGCAAGAATGGAGAGAAAATAAAAGAAAAATGTTAAACAATGCAAAAAGATACAAAGAAGTGGCATCTGATCTTCTGTATAGAAGTTATGAGTTCAATTATAAAGTTACCTCTAGCTCTAAAGTTACAACATAGCCCTTCTTTCTATAATCTAACTTGTCTATGAGCTGACCATGAAAACCTCTGCTTGTGCAGTCGACTCATGAGAACCAGCTGTCTGGAGTGGGTGATCTTGCAATCTCTTCTTTATCTGGAATGATCATGCTGGACAGAATTCACCATCTGGCCTCTGATTTCTACAGCAGTGCAATCCCTGCTGTTTCAGTCCACTATAAATCCTACTAGTAATTCTTGCCAATGCCTCTTCTTGAGCGACTGGGACCCATCTCTTAAATTCTTG
Source organism: Pseudonaja textilis (assembly GCF_049901715.1). Classification (NCBI taxonomy): domain Eukaryota; kingdom Metazoa; phylum Chordata; class Lepidosauria; order Squamata; family Elapidae; genus Pseudonaja; species Pseudonaja textilis. Next base: position 79,152,918 of record NC_141991.1, read on the forward strand.
ACTGAGTCCTCAATTGACTTTGGCAATGTTTTTAAATCTCATACTTTTTGCTACACCAGAGTCTGAATGCTGCAGAATCACAGCACATCTATGGACTTAGGAATCTCAGAGCTACCATGCCAAACTCCAACATCTGTTAGTTAACAGCAGCTCCCATAAGCACCACCTCACAATAAAAGTGAATAACTGCCAAGAAGATTTATAGCTTTATCTTGCTAAGCTCCCAGTCAGATAATTTTTCAATGTCCACTTTTTTCTGCAGTATTGCATAAAATGGAATTTTATAATTTAGAGTTCAGCAAGATATTTCTTTCTTTTTGAGCTCAGGGATAGAACAGAGAGTATTCAGACAATGTAATGCAGTTACAGTGAGATAGTATAATAGATTGTACTTTGCTAATATTTCTATTAATATAATTTATGTTTTCTTTTCTGCAATATAGAATGGAAGCAAATGCTAATTTGAACTTGGGACAGAAATTTATGTAAGACTTGATCACAGCCCTAAAACTACCTTAGCAATCTGGCTAAATCTGTGAAATCAACATTTTTCTGTTTTCCTCTTTTCTGTGTCTATCCTGATTCTACACTTGTTTGATATTTTCATATGTGCATCTTTCCATTACAAAACAAATCTTATACAGTATATCAAATATAGAAAAGGAAGAGAACAGTACAGAAAAAAATGATATCTGAGTAGGTATTATATACATATATGCCTTTGCTTTTTGGTATGAAGATTGAAGTGGTTCTCCTGCAAAATAACTTGACTAGACTTCATTTTGAGAGCTCACTTGAGTCTATAGTTCTTTCATTCGGGGTGAGATTCTTCCGGTTCGGACCAGTTCTATAGAACCGGTTGTTATGATTCTGTGCAGTTCAGAGAACTGGCAAATTGTGTCCCTGGTTGCCCCCCCCCCTCCGCCCCCCCTCCCCACCTAGTCAGTTCTTATTGTGCATGTGCAACATCATGCACATTTTATTTATTTTTGTATTTGATTTGTCAGTCACTTGCAAGATAATAGATATAAGTATAAACATGAATAAGAATACAGGAAATAGGTAAGAATAAATGGGGACAATAGGACAGGGACGGGAGGCATGATGGTGCACTTATGCACGCCCCTTACAGACCTCTTAGGAATGGGGTGAGGTCAATAGAGGTTAGTTTGAGGTTAAAGGAGTGGGGGTTAGAGGATGTAACAACAGAGTCAGGTAGTGCATTCCAGGCATTGACCACTCTGCTGCTGAAATTGAACTTTCTGCAATCAAGTTTGAAGCGTTTTACATTGACTGCATTCTCACCCAGTCTCAAGGTATTTCTTTTTTTCCCTTCCCGATGATCAGCTGTTCCAATGATCAGCTGTGCCGAGATCCCCCTCTTACTGCTTCACCCAGGAGGCTTCCCTGAGGACCAGGAGGCAAAAAGGGGTGTAGGGAGGAGTGGGGGGGGGAGATGCGCCTCCTCACATTCCATTTTTTGCCTTCCTGGGCCCCAGGGAAGCCTTCTGTGAGTAAAAATGCCCCCCCCCCCAAGAGGCCTTCCTGAGGCCCAGGAAGCCCAAAAATGGAGCATGGGGGCGTGCTGTGTGGCCCCCCAGGCTCCATTTTTTGCCTTCCTGAGCTCCAGGGAGCCAAAAATGCCTCCCCCCAGGAGGCTTCCTTGAGGCCCAGGAGGCAAAAAATTGGGGGGGTGCTGCAAAGAAGGAGCAGGAGAAGGAAGAAGAGGAGGAGGAGGAGGAGGAGGAGGAGGAGAGGAGGAGGAGGAGGAGGAGGAGGAGGAGAAGAAGAAGAAGAAGAAGAAGAAGAAGAAGAAGAAGAAGAAGCCGCCATTCTCACCCAGTCACATGGCCACACTCATTTAGCCATGCCCACATAACCGGTTGTTAAAAAACATGAATCCCACCCCTGCTTTCATTATTTTAATACCTAATATCACAACTCATCATTATTTAACATCATCTGCACTAATGCCTGGGACAATAGCCAGTTCCTTAATAGCTTCCTGAACATCATCAGGGAGAAAGTTGTAGTTCCAAAGGGTAGATGCCCCAACAGAGCAGATGTGTTTCTTGCATCACACTTGATAACATTGCTTGATTGATTGACCCTAAGCCCACCCATTCTGCCCAGTCATACTACACAGACAGAAACAACTGGAGATAAATGTTCTCTCAAAAATCAGGCAGTATGAATAGAACCCATTATGGTAATCAATGCAGGGTCACATGGGCATAATGACACATCCATCATTGTCTGCACCATTTCATTCTAGACCAGCTGTAGCATGACCAAGGCTGTCTCTTTATTGTAACCTGGTCTGAAACCCAACTGAAACAAATCCAAATAATCCACCTCCTCTAAAGTGAAGCTCAGCCACCTTCTCCACCATGTTTCCTTAAAAGGGAAGGTTAAATAATAAATGGAAATTGTTCAGAATTGTTGGGTCCAGCAATAGCTTCAAGCCTGATGAGACAAACTTCTTGCTCAAAGAAACAGATTTGGGGATCCAATCTCAGGCCACCTATTTATTTGTTTGTTTGCTTGTTTGCTTGTTTATTTATTTATTTATTTACAGACCCCTCACATCCCAGACATAAACTGTTTCAACTCCTTCCCTCAAAACAACACTATAGAGCACTGCACACCAGAACAACTAGACACAAGTTTTTTCCTGAAAGCCATCACTCTGCTAAACAAATAATTCCCTCAACATTGTTCAACTATTTACAAAGTATACACTACTATTACTGTTAATCTTCTCACCACTCCTTATCACCCATCCCCTCCCACTTCCTGTCTACTTCCTCAGGAGTCACAGCTGCAAATTTGCTCTAAAAAAACAGCCCCAGGCACCTCCATTGGATCTGTCCAACACTGAATGAATTCATAAGACTTCATCTGGAAGATAGAAGAATAGTCCTTGCAATGGTACGAGAAATGTTTCTCTGATTTTTTCTTCCCCAACAGAGACTTAGTCATCTTAAATATGGCTATGGTAGCTATTGGCAGCTAGAATAATGGTGGAGAAATAATAAGGGCATTAAGGTTGGAAAAATAGCTTCACCAAAAATCTTGATTATTATAGGATAACATTGCCCTATAAACAATAATGTAAGTTAGGCTGCTTTGAAATATCTAAAGAGATCTAGTGATACATTCTGAAATACAATCCAATTTTGTTGGTTTAAATAGTAGAAACTATTTCAGATAAGACTGTAAAATTGTGAAAAAGAAAATGAATACATGCATTTTCTGTGCATTGACTTGGTTTTTCAAAATCCAAAAGTTGGCTGGGGCACAGAGGCAGATGTTCTGTGTAATTCCGATAAGAAACACAGTTCTATCTTGCACTGGAAGTTATCCCCCCCCCGCAACCATAAAATTGTGAAAGAAGAAATAACCTTCATTTAGTCTATATATTAAATTTCTGTGTTGTATAACAAAAATCGTTTAAGTTTTTAGCTGAAACGCGGAGTTTTGCAGGTTTCCTGACATCCCTGAATATTTAATGAATGTAATTTGACCTTCCATGTGGTTAAGTACAATTGTGCTTTATATACATTTTAGCTCCTTTGCAAAAGAAATAAAGAAGTACCATTGTGCTGCACAGTGAGAAAGTAGTTGAGATAAAGACCCACTAAAAAGAAGTGGGAGAGATAAAAAACCCATGAAGTTAAACATTCCTGACTGACAAAATGAAATCAATTTCATCCACCCTGAACTTAGAATCTCTCTCTCTCTCATATCTCCCTCCTATGATATGTGCAACCAATTAATGTCAGTGATCCCAGTGTTTTGAACTCAATCAATATCAATCAGAATACAGCTGGAAAGGACCTTGGAGGTCTTCTAGTCCAACCCCTTGCTCAAGCAGGAGACCCTATACCAGTGGTGGCTAACCTTTTTGGACTCCTGTGCCAAAAATTGTTCATGCACTTGCATGCTTGCATGCCAGCACCCAGAAGGCAATGCGTGCCCCCCCATGTTCCCTATGCATGTGCGCGCAATGCCCACCCACTTGTTGCTGCCGCCCCCTTACTTGCACTGCACCTCACAGCTGATTTTTGGCTGGTTTGAGGCCTTTTTCGGCCTCCCAAAGGCTTGAGGAAGGCTTCTGCAGGCTTAGCAGGCCGAAAACTAACCCTGTTTCGTCACTTCCAGTATTTTCAGAAAAACAGGAAGTGACAAACAGGGATAGTTTTTGGCCTGCAAAGCCTGCAGAAGCCTTCCTCAAGCCTTTGGGAGGCCGAAAAAGGCCTCAAACCTGCCGAAAATCAGCTGTGAGGCCCGTACATGCGCAGTGAGGTAAGTTTTCCTGCAGCTCATGTACTGGCATAAATGGCTCTGTGTGCCACCTGTGGCACGCGTGCCATAGGTTCGCCCTCCTGGCCCTATACCACTTCAGATAAGTGACTGTCCAGTCTCTTAAAAACATCCAGTGATGAAGCACCCACAACTTCTGAAGACAAGCTGTTTACAGTAATTGTCCTCACTGTCAGGAAGTTTCTCCTCAGTTCCAGGTTGCTTCTCTCCTTGATTAGTTTCCATCGATTGTTTCTTGTCTTGCCTACAGATGCTTGGGAACATAAGTTGACCCCCCTTTATGGAAACTTCTCAATTACTGGAATACTGCTGTTATGTCCCTGGAACTTGCCAAAGTCCCCACCCAGGTCCGTTCATGCTGCGGGGGCGTTTGCTGCCCCTCATTGTCTGGCCTCCCTCGACAGCCGGCTATAAAAGCCGGCTGCAGGGTCCGGCCAGCCGCTGATCGCTGGAAGCCTGCTCCAGGCAGGGCTAACACGTTCAGTCCTTTATTGTTCCAATAAAGTCTTGTTGCACTCAAGCCCTGGTCTAGCCTCTCATTGCTCAACTACAACACTGGCGACGAGGATGGGATGGCTACCAGAGGCAATTCGCAACAGCTGAAATCACTAAAATAACCTCTGAGCCGCAGCCACGCCGCCGGAGAGCTCGGTCAGCAAGAGCGAAAGTAATAGCGTCTGTAGCCGCTTGTTAGCAAGCTACAGAGGAAAGTGAAGCGCTGCGAGCCGCAGCCGCTCAGCACAAAAAGAGCGCGAAATTCAAACGGCTGTCGTTTGGATTTCTAACTGGAATACAGCGCGGTGCTGTTATTCCAAGCTACTGACACTCACGCAGGCATGATTTTCAAAGCACTATCAGAGGTGGCAAGCCAGCACCGCCTACGCTCTCCAGGAGCGCGAATTTCAAAACGCTGCCAACAGTCGTTGCAGCTCAGCACAATTGTAGCCCAGAGAGAGAGCAGAGAGGTCTATGAAGCCTCTCCAGAGCTGAAGTCACTAGACTAACGAGAGCACAAGTGCCATTTGTGTCCCAGAGAGATTTCTCAACAGCATATCACGCAGGAGTCCTCATCATGAACTCCAACCCAGCCTTCCCACCATTCAAACCGGAAGAAGAAAAATGGGAGTCATACAAGAATCGTTTTAACCACTACATCGACGCTATCGGTCTGGCTGATGCTGGGGAGCACAGAAAAAAGTCATTCTTCCTCAGCTATTGCGGAGCCATCATTTTTGATACTGCCACAGCACTCGTCGCTCCACGTGAGTTAAAAAATGTCCCCTGGCCAGAGTTGCTAGAAATTCTCACTAACCATTACTCCCCCAGGCCCTCACAAATCGTGAGGCGTTTCACCTTCCGGATGAGGAAGCAAGCAGAAAAGGAAACCGTCAATCAGTATATGGCCGCCTTGAGGACTGCAGCCCTCCATTGCGGGTTCGGGAACTATCTTGATGACATGCTCCTCGACCAGCTCGTCTGCGGGGTCAAAGACCTTCACCTCCAAAGGCGACTACTCGCCAGGAAGGACCTCAACCTATCCCAGGCCGTCGAGGAAGCCTTGGCAGCAGAGCTGGCAACTCAGTCCGCCACTGAAATTCAAGGCCCCATTCCCAAACAAAGCTGCGCCACCGTTCATTCAGAAGAGGTAGTCAACGAAGACGACCCTAACGAGCAAACAGACATCCACCGCCTCACCCATGCCAAACAACTACAGGCAGGAGCCAGGCTAGAAACCAACAGCGCACCCAAACACATCATCCTATGCCTATCCTGTGGAGGACCTCACTCGAGAGCTACGTGCAAATTCAAGGGTGCCATCTGTAACCAGTGCCACAAAAAGGCCACATCGCTAGAGTCTGCCAGGCCGCGCACAACTCAGCACAAAAGGTTCCTTCCTTTTCCCATTCTGAGCCTCAAAGGCAAGTACTCAATTGTCACACTTGCTACCATGCTAACCACACCTGTCACTCTATTAGTAAAATAACACTTTCCGTTCTATTAGAAGGTAAACCTTGTCGTATGGTGGTTGACACGGGGTCAGCGCTCTCAATCATCTCTTGGAGCACCCTCAAGAAAATCCAGCCCAGACTATCCAGAAACCAGCTCCAGAAGTGCCAGATCTCCTTGAGAGATTACCAGGGAAAAGACATTCCAGTGCTCGGCAAAGGCAAGTTCCTTGTTAATTTTAAAGCTTTGAAAGGCCACCTGTCTCTAGTGGTAGTTAACGGCAACCTCCCCAGTCTTCTGGGGCTTGATTGGTTCCCCTACCTCGGCCTAGGGTTAACAGGAGTCCATGCTGTCTCAGCTTCTGACACTGACTCCTTATTCACTGACTACTCAGACGTATTCAGCAATGAGTTGGGGTGCTATAAGGGGACCCCATCTCATTTACAGTTGACCCCAAGCGGTTCCAGTCCGGTTGAAACCGCGTAGAGTCCCATTCGCCATTCGGCTAAACTGGACGCAGAGCTCGATAAATTATTAAAGCAAGGGGTCATCGAGCCGACAGACTTCGCCAAATGGGAGACGCCAATTGTCACACCCTAAAAAGGATGGCAGTCTGAGAATTTGTTCTGATTACAAAACAACAATCAACCGCTTTCTACAAGTTAGCGCGTACCCAGTCCCGGTCATTCAACATTTACTGCATACCTTTGAGCCTGGCAACATTTTTGCCAAATTGGACATGTCGCAAGTGTATCAGCAGTTCCCGTTGACAACCAAACGGCGAACTGCAGACCATTGTGACTCACAGGGTGCCTTCCGGTGCAAGCGTCTCCAGTTTGGCGTAAGTGTTGCCCCGGGATTTTCCAATCCCTCATGGAGCGTATACTACAGGGCCTCCCTGGCGTAGTACCTACTTCGACGACATATTGGTCTTGGCCAGGGACAGACCCCAACTCTTCCAGAGAGTCAGAGCAGTGTTAGACAGGTTCAGACAGCATGGCCTCAAATTAAAAAGGAAAAATGTGCCATTGCCACTAGACAGGTGGACTTTCTGGGCTATAAGATTGACGCCTCAGGCATCCACCCCCTAGAGTCCAAGGTCAAGGCAATTCATGAGGCACCCACGCCAACCACTAAAGCCGAGCTACAAGCCTTTTTGGGATTATTGAACTTTTATGCATCATTTCTACCTCACAAAGCATCAGTAGCAGAGCCTCTACACAGGCTCTTAGATAAAAAGCACCTTGGCACTGGGGACACAAGGAAGACACCGCCGCGCAGTCAAATCACTGCTCACATCTGACGCGGTCCTCATTCAATTCGACCCACACCTTCCACTGGTACTAGCCGCGGATGCTTCCCCTTTTGGGATTGGTGCCGTATTAAGCCATAGACTACCCAACGGCTCTGAGGCACCGATTGCCTTCTTTTCCAGAACGCTCTCAGCAACAGAGCGTAACTATAGTCAGATCGACAAGGAGGCTTTAGCCGCAGTGGCGCATGATTAAGAAATTTCATGAATTCCTGTTTGGCCACAACTTTGAGCTAATCACGGACCATAAGCCTCTCCTGGGTCTTCTTTCCGGGGACAAGCAGACTCCCCAAGTGTTGTCTCCCAGAATGACAAGGTGGACTCTGTTCCTGGCGGCCTATTCGTACAAGCTCATCCACCGCCCAGGAAAAACGTTAAGTCATGCAGACGCCCTCAGCCGCTGCCCCCTGCCAGCTCCAGCAGAAGACCCGGCCCGGTCCACGCCATCTTCGATGTCACCGAGCTCGACCTCCCTGTCACCGCTCTCAACATCGCCACCAAATCCAAGATGGACAAAACCATCGCCCAGGTACTGGACTGGGTGAGGAGGGGGTGGCCGGGTTCAAACCTCTCAGCCGAATTCACACCTTTTAAGACCCGTCAACAGGAGCTGTCTAGCATACAGGGCTGCCTGCTGTGGGGCACCCGGGTGGTTATTCCTGCCTCACTCCGCACACCAGTCTTAGAGGCACTACACGAGGGCCACCCGGGCATCGTCCGGATGAAGGCGTTGGCACGAAGCTACGTCTGGTGGCCGGGCCTGGGCGACGACATCGTCAAGTGGGTAAGCTCATGCCAACCCTGCCAGGAATCCAGACCATCCCCTCCAGTCACCACCCCCACAAAGTGGGAGAGCGCCAACGCACCTTGGTCAAGGCTACACATTGACTTAGCGGGTCCGATTCACGGCAAGACCTTCTTGGTGGTCGTAGATTCATACTCAAAATGGATCGATGTGGCCCAACTATCCACAACCACCACGCTAGCAGTTACCAAGGCTCTAACTCGCCTATTCGTAACACACGGGTTACCAGACACCATTGTTTCAGATAACGGCCCCCAGTTTGCCTCAACAGAATTTAGCCGTTTTGCCACAAATCTTGGCATCCGTCATATCTTCATGGCTCCCTTCCATCCTGCCAGCAACGGATTGGCAGAGCGAGCCGTTAGATCCACAAAAGAAGCATTAGCCAGATTCAGCAAAGAAGATTGGCATCACAGGCTCTCCGTTTTTGCTGAGCCAACACTCGACCCTTGCATGGTCACCAACAAGTCCCCTGCAGAACTTCTAATGGGTAGGCGCCTAAGAACTGTGTTGGATAGGTTCCACCCTCACTATTGTCCTGACACCCCTCTCGCGTCAATGACGGGGGTCAGAGATTTTGTCTTGCAGGAACTCGTATTTGCGAGGAACTATGCCGGAGACCCGCTGTGGATCCCAGGAGTGATAGTAGCCATCACCGGCCCCCGGTCGTACCGAGTCCAGCTGGATGACGGCCGCATCTGGAGAAGACACCTGGATCAGCTAAGGAAACGACAGGGTACCCTCGCCAGTGTCGGATCATGGGCTCAGGTCGACCCCCAGGTGCCACACCAAGCTCCCATCGAAGACCATGCCAGAGCCACTGCACCACCTACACCCGGACCAGGAGAGTTGGCAGTAGACCGGGACTGCCAGATGGATCCGCCTCCGGCACCAGTAGATGGGACCACAACATCGCCAACCAGAAGCACCACACCGGTGCCAGTGCAAACCCCAGAGCGAGGCTGCACCCCATCACCAACCCTACCGGGTTCCTCGGACTCTGAGACACTGGGTAACTCACTGGAGTTACGACGCTCGGGGCGCCAGCACAGACCGCCCGCTTATTTAAGTGACTATGCGTGTTCGCAGCTGGGGGGAAGGGGTGTTATGTCCCTGGAACTTGCCAAAGTCCCCACCCAGGTCCGTTCATGCTGCGGGGGCGTTTGCTGCCCCTCATTGGCTGGCCTCCCTCGACAGCCGGCTATAAAAGCCAGCTGCAGGGTCCGGCCAGCCGCTGATCGCTGTGAGCCTGCTCCAGGCAGGGCTAACACGTTCAGTCCTTTATTGTTCCAATAAAGTCTTGTTGCACTCAAGCCCTGGTCTAGCCTCTCATTGCTCAACTACAACAACTGCTATCATGTCATCCCTAGAGTTTCTTTTCTCTAACTTATCTTTCCAAGATAATTTGATCCATTGGAGAATCTTGTGCTGCAAACAGCTTAAAGTACTTTGTTGATTTCCAGTTCATGCAATGTGTGTCCCCTCTGATCCTGTTCATCTCACATTGAGAAGAAAAACATGAAGCTTTTGCATCTGACTTCACTTGATAAAAATGTCCTCTTGTTAGATCAGTGGTGGGATTCAAATTTTTTTACAACCAGTTCTGTGAGCGTGGCTTGGTGGGTGTGGCAGGGGAAGGATACTGTAAAATCTCCAGTCAGAGGTGGTATTTGCCAGTTGTCTGAAGTGCTCAAAATTTCCGCTACCGGTTCTCCAGAACTGGTCAAAATCTGCTGAATACCACCTCTGTGTTAGATCCTACAAAAACATAAGCAGTTTCAACAGCATTATTATTTTGGCAGCTGACCTTAAGATAGCCAAAGGATCACCTTTTCCCAAGAGTCTCCACTTGGCTTTCCAGATCAAGCAGAATGGTCATGCTACAGATCCTGTCAACCACAGAATGTTCCTGGGCAGGCACCAGAAGACAAACTTTTTCTGCAATGGCTCCTGCTCTATATGACATCTTTCCCTCAGTGATTAGAATGGCCCCAATTCCGTTAACCTTTCATAAGGCTCTGAAAATCTGGCTATATTTATGGGCCTGGGATGCAGAATGTGTTAAGGCTTCATTGTATAGCTGTATTGTTAACTGGCCAAATATTGGTACCTTGCTGCTATGTATATTTAATCTGGATGTTTTAGTGTAATATGTTTAATTGTAATATGTTTTTTTCATTGTAAGCCACCCAGAGTCATTGTCTGACATGGGCAGCCTTAGGAATTGAATAAACAAACAAACATGAATAAGTAATTATTTTTCTATATTCACATGTACAGCCCAGAATATATTTATTCTCTTTCCAAAAGAATGGATTCTATCACATTAAAAAAAAAAGCAGCACACCAGAAAATTATTTACTGAGGTAGTGGTCTGAAAATAGAAATCCCGTGAAAGCAAAAGAGCTAGAAGGCATGCAACTTTGTGCCATATTAATAGATGGGTGAAAAAGACATTTATTCCAAATATTTCAGTGCTGTTTTTTCACTAATCCTCCCTCCATATCCAAAGCCCTTTATATAAAAATTACAATGAATGCAGTAAAAATAGGAAGATGTTAAAATAGGAAGAAACATTTAAAACCCTGCTGTTCAAATAAGTAATAAATAACAATCATTGGAACAGTAGGCAGGAAAAAGAAGATAGGAAAATCAAGAAAGGTAAGATGTAAATTTATAGGGAAATACTCCACAGTAGAAGCCCACCTAATTACCACTGGAAATTTTTTGTCCACAAGATGAGTTGCACTAATCAGAATGCTGCCTTCTGCACTGTGACCAAATTAACACCACCAGCTGGACATCCAGACCAAAATGAAAAGCCAATGATTCCCCAGATAAAGTGGTTCAGACTAAAATCCACCACCACCACCTGGAAATAGCTTAGTGCTTGATTGTTTTAAAAAGTTGGGGAAAGCTTGTTTTTCTTTTAATCCTCCTTTTCTTACTCTCCATTGTTCAATTAACATTTTTAAATGTAACCCTTTTCATGGAATGACAGTCATTAAGACAAGCAAAGTTGAAATTGCAAAGTTAATTTCCTATTTGTACTTAAGTTGTACTTAAGACTTTCACATTTAACTTGTCGTTCAAAAGGGTTGCATTTTCCATTTCTGGTCAAGTATATTGCTCCATGTTTCAAAGATTAATCTAAGTGCCATTTGTAGATTCTGGAAACCCTAATTCTAAGTTTATGACTATTATGAAAAAAAGTTTGTAACAAAGCATAATGAATAAGTGAAAAGATAATGTCTAACAAAGTGTTTGAAACAATTCTAACACGATCACTTGGAAGAAACCCGCATAAACCAAATCCTATAAATTATTATACCCGCATTCAAATCATGTCAAACTATTTTCCAAAGCACCAATAGGCAAGACAAGAAACAATGGCTGGAAACTAACCAAGGAGAGAAGCAATCTACAACTAAGGAGAAATTTCCTAATGGTCAGAGCAAGTAACCAATGGTATGACTTGCCTTCAGAAGTTGTGGGTGTTCTATCACTGAAGGCTTTCAAAAAGAGACTGGAAAACTATTTGTCTGAAATTATATAGGGACTCCTGCTCAAGCAGGGAGTTGGACTAGAAGATCTTAGAGGTCCAATCCAACTCTATTATTCTATGTTCTATGTTATATTTGTCATTGGAAGAGAAATTTCTATGTCCTCTAACAAGTAAATATTTGTGCTCCTAAGCAAAATCTCTATATAAAGATATAATGAAAGGTCATTTGAAGTAATGCATTTTGTAATAATTTAGCTGAATAATAATTTCTCTTTTCCCAGAGGGGCATCATCTAAACTTTTATGATATTATCTAATCAAGTAAAAAAGTTTCAAAACTCTATTATATATTCTGCATGGTAAAATTAATGCAAGGAAGAGAATTGTGCATGCAGCCTTCTCCCCATTTTAATAATATTCAGTAAAGATCTCTCTCTTATTTTGGATGTCTAATTATACAGGCTTCCTGGTAGAAAACCCTATATTTATTCTTTCTTTCTTTCTTTCTTTCTTTCTTTCTTTCTTTCTTTCTTTCTTTCTTTCTTTCTTTCTTTCTTTCTTTCTTTCTTTCTTTCTTTCTTTCTTTCTTTCTTATTGAACAGAAACTGGTACAAAGCAAGAGGGGTTTAGAACTATACAAAAATCTGGGAAGAGGAACATATGTCAGTCTCCAAAGAGATTTACTTTTCACAGGATCTCAGATCAAGACATTTTTTTCCGTGTACACTGTCTTCTTGATTCACTTTATTTGATAGAACACCTAAAGGGGGTTCATAGTTCTGGCAACTGAGGGTTAATTAATTCTTTTTATTCTTCCATAGTGGCACATTGCTCCTAGATCAGGACCCTTTCTTCATTACTTTTTATTTGTTCAGCTCTTTCAGCCTCCCATAAGGCTGGCATATTCTTTTGCACAGAGAAATGGGAAACCGCGTTCCATTACTACGGTGCTGAGGGTCATTAACATTCTCTGAGTCTTTTAGGTTCTCATTTATATGAGAAATGATGCCTAAAAATAGGGGATAAGTGAACTAAATGGCATTTTAAATGGCTAAATTTGTTCTCCTTGCCTCCGATACAGGCACATGCTGTTTTTTTTAAAAAGAACAGCTCAATAACAAATGAATAAAGCATTCTCATTTATTTTCCTTTCTCTTAATTAGCTAAATACAGTAAAAGTAAAGACTGATGTCCAACATGAGCATATTATGGCTCTGAAATATTAACCATGTGCCCCTAAAATTTTTATTTAGAAATTATGCCAAATTCATTGGGAGTCACTTTCTCGTTAAGGAAAACTTATTGCAATTTTTCATATGATGTAGGCTGTAACACAGCCCCTGCGGTGGTGAAAACGTACCTCACTTGAACCAACCAGTTTCTTTCAAGATACAACATAATTATACTAGTTCTATACATGTGCTTCACTATGAAACTGTGTGATCGGGCTTAGTTTTGGGAGAGCAAAATAAGGGGAAAAATGTGTGCCTCTGCCTACCAGCATCCATTGGTATTCATCTGGCTAGCATCCTGTCAGAGTGTGAGAGAGTTGATGGCTGTTTGGAAACTGAAATAGTATTTGCTGTGTGAGCAAGAAGGAGACAGCAAGGAGCCTGGGTGTGGTTTAGCTCAATTGTTCTGTACTAAAACTGGTTGCTGCTGTGAAACTAAAACTGAAACTGAAACAGTAACTCCTCTCCTCTGCTTGTGTTTTGCGTTTGGAACATATATATATATCTTTGGTTATTCGGGTTTTCTCCCATGTAAGATTGGAAGTATCTAGGCAACGTTTCGATGAAGTCTCATTCATCATCTTCGGGTTTGTGTCTTTGGCTCTGTGCTTCTCAGAGTAATGTGAGCTTGCAGCTGCTTCTTCCTTTTAACTGCTAGTGGGGATGTGACTTGATTGGGTGGGGGCAAACTAACAGAAGAATAAGTGCACACATTGAAGAACATAAGAACTCAATCAAAAAGGAAGAACCGACCTCTTCCCTGGTCCAACACCTCAAAGCCACAGGACATGAGATTGACTTTAAAAATACCAGAACCATCGCCAAAACCGAACACTTCAACAACAGAATAATCAAGGAAGCCATAGAGATAGAAAAACACCCACACAGCATGAATAAACAAGATGACACCTCCCACCTACCAGCCATTTGGAAACCCGCCCTCACAAACAGACGAGTACCTAACATGAAGAATGACACCAGACCCACACCCATGAGGGCCACACAAGATGCTACCACCACACTTCCACATAGAAAGCAGACTTACACCCACACAGAAGATGAGACACGACCACAGACCAGAAGCCGCACTGCAGCTGCATCACTACCCGCTTCAAACCCCTCCAAGCCATACATGAAGCGAACTGACACCCACCATGAAGATGCAGCATGACCACGAACGTGAAGCCAAACAGCAGGATCACAGCTCACCAGCTTAAATCCTCCAGCAACTAAGACTAACCTGAGCACAACCAAGCCCCCACCTGAACAGAACACACCTCCAGTCAATCAGAACACGGCCAACCCCCCAACCAATCAGAACACAGCCAAACCCCCAACCAATCAAGTCACATCCCCACTAGCAGTTAAAAGGAAGAAGCAGCTGCAAGTTTACATTACTCTGAGAAGCAGAGAGCCGAAGACACAAGCCTGAAGATGATGAATGAGACTTCATTGAAACGTTGCCTAGAAACTTCCAATCTCACGTGGGAGAAAATCCAAATAACCAAAGATCCACATACAAATACCCGCGAGAACCTCAGAAAATAGCGTAGGATTGGCAGAAGACAGAAGCCTGAAGATGATGAATGAGACTTCATTGAAACATTGCCTAGATACTGCCAATCTTATGCGGGAGAAAACCCGAATAACCAAAGATAGATAGATAGATAGATAGATAGATAGATAGATAGATAGATAGATAGATAGATATATTCCTTAAGTTTTAGCGGGTACTTACATGTATGGAATTCGGCTTTGCTCGGGTATTTTCCCACGTCATAGTAGTTGTGCTTTTAAAGTTGTAGCAGAATCTCATCTGCCATCATCAGGTTTCTGGCAGATGAGATTCTGCTGAAACGTCGCTACAACTTTAAAAGCACAACTACTATGATGTGGGAAAATACCAGAGCAAAGCCGAATTCCTTCCTTCCTTCCTTCCTTCCTTCCTTCCTTCCTTCCTTCCTTCTTCCTTCCTTCCTTCCATCCATCTATCTATCTATCTATCTATCTATCTATCTATCTATCTATCTATCTATCTATCTATCTGGATGGCATTCAGCTTTGTTCGGGCATTTTCCCACGTCATTATAGTTGTGCTTTTAAAGTTGTAGCAACGTTTCGGCAGAATCTCATCTGCCATCAGCAGGCTTCTGTATTGTGTTCATTTGTGAGTCGCAGAAATTCACCCATCTGCCTTTGAGGAAACTAGAAGAACTATTCCTACTGGAACATTTTCCCTTTCATGTTCTTGAATGCAGGGTTCACTCACTCAGCATCTCCCTCTGATTGCCCCAGGTTCAGTTAATTGGGTCCTAGTCCCCCAATGTATTATAAGAACTGGTTTACATCTTCGCCTGGTTCAGATTGCCCAGTAAATTAAAATGTTTCGTTCTGGTTGTCAGTTTCCTTCAAAGATCTTTCCAAGATCCTTTTTGCTTAAATATATAAATAAAGGCTTTCTAAAATATATGGTCAAATGTGAGTTTAAAGAACTGTGAAATTATTAGATAATGAGGCGATTATCATCCCTCATCTTATGCCAGTGAAAGTCTTCTAAATGAAGATGAGTTCATGAGTTCATGCAATCATTAATTACAGACAAAATCCTATAGTTCTTCCTGTCAGGCTCTCATAGAGAGATCTGATTTTTTTTTCATAATTAGTTTAATTCATCTCCAATAGATAATATGTTCTGGTAATTGTTCATCTTGTTTTGGTCAAGGAAAAGAAATCTTCCACCAGTGTTAGGGAATTGTATGATATGGGCATAGCATATTTATTTCTTTATTTAAATGCAAATACTATCAAATTATCAAATAAAGTGAGAGACTGCAGTCTCAAAGGTATATTTTAAAGGAATGTCCACTAATGTCAGGACTTTCTTTGAAAAGTAGTGTTATGGCTTAATTCAGAGTGCTGGTATTTATGATATGGCTATAACTGGAAACTCCTTGCCAAGTCTGCTTCTACTTCTTTGATGTGAACATTGATGGAGAGTCCACTCTGAATATCAAGGGAGGTTAGACTAGGATTACCCACCAGGTAATCACATGTTAAAATCCCCAACCGACAAAGAACAAAGGGTTCTGCAGTCCCATATTCTAAGATAATGAGAAAAAAGTTATCTTAGAACTCCACAGTCTTTTATGCATGCAAAGTATAGTTTCAAGGACTTTCTATCCCCAAAGGATGGATATTTATATATTTTCCATATGTCAGTGTTAGGATAATTTGATACCTTTATGTTGTCAAGACCTGGAATTATAGTCTAACTCAGCTGTTCTGTATGTACTAGGAGGGGATGATGGGAATTATAGTCTAAAACACTGGAAGACATAGGGGGGAGATGGTGATTTACATTATATCTATTCTGCAAGTCATATAGCTTTAAAAGTACTTTTGGCACATAAGGTCACATTTTTATTAGAAATGCCATAGAAATAATTGATCAATTTTAACAGCTGTCAGGGAATGGTATATTGACAACAATTATGAATAAGCATGAATGATGGAAAGTGGGTGTGTGCCTGAAAATAAAACAGTTTACTTATCCCTTGTGCAAAATCATATTTTATTAGGGAAGAACTTGGTTTTAACAGGGGATATAATTTTACATCTTATCTCTTTGTTTAATCTTGGATAATTGGTTGAAACAAAACTTGCAAGGGCAAATTTTTTTGACAAAGAGCAGAACGGTCATGAAAGGAGCAGATAAGGGCTTTAAGATGTCCTTGTGATCCTTAAATATATCTAATTGTCTAGTTCATCTCACATTGAGATGCATTATCCTTTTAAATTGCTATTGGCTAATTTATGGTTTATGAGTATCTGTTCTTTATACAAGTGCTAGTAGAGGCAAGGTTTTTGTACTGTAGTTAGTAAAACTACTGCTAGCTAAGCAATGGCACATAAACACACACAGAGACTTACGCAAATACAAAAACCCTGAAAGCTCCCTAGGGGCTATTTTAATCTGAGGCTCAGGGCACAATTTCAAGTTTTTAAAGGGAGAAGATGATTCACTTGATGTTTGAAGCTCTATTTTTGCAGATATTTAGCATTAAATCAGAGTGAGGGAATACGTTCCTTGAAATATGTGTATTATAATCACACATATTCTGCTAAATAAACAGGGATAACTGCCTTTCCATTTTTCCTGAATACATTTTATGAGTATTTCAGATTTCTGGACATTTTAGTGGGAAGAGGAGCTGCTAAACATTTGTTAATACAGTCTGGATATTCATCTTCAGCTGAAAATTATGCTAAGATAAGACCCAGTTTTCTCCCATTTTATTTTCTTTGCCTTTATGATCTCTATGCATTACACATATGAATCATACACCATACAGAATCCCTGTTAGAACTTCCCTGCAGAGGAACCTCAGCTGCTAATATATATGCTTGTTGTTAAAAGTTCACACTTGTCTAGTTCCTTCCAATTGTCACTCTGGCAATGACATTTGAGTACTTCTTCATAGCTATTTTAACACTGGAGAAGGTGTTCTTTTCATTCCTGGGTTATATAATTCCGCATTTTTTGGAGGAAAGTGAAATGAGAGTTATCTTCTGCCTCTTTTAATTCTATTTGACCAGAGACCTTATGGTGGTTAAAGTATATTTTAGGAAAAGCATTAAGTGTGACAGCAAATTGCCATCTAACGAAAGGATATTGTTATCTGCCTTTGGGAAGGGTTTGTTAGGGAATAGTTGTCTACACTGTTAAAAATCTACAAAGCAAGCTACAAAGAATAATGCTTTGTGTTTTTATATACTTTTGCAGGAAAAGGCTATGTTTAATGCCTGCTATGGACTCATGCACAGAAGGCATAACAGCAGTCTGTGATTTTGGACCAAATAGAAGAGATCTATTTCTAAATTTCAAATAAATTACACTATATGATAGTTATTTTGCTGGTATTTGTAAATATGGCTGATGTGATAGCCTTTAAGCAATTTCAGTACACAGGCAGGCTGTGTACTGTACTGTAATGTAAAGCTATTCAACACCACAGACAATACAGCTGCCCTTCAAAAAGACCTCGACTATGTATCAGAATGGTCAAACAAATGGCAACTTCAAATCTCAACAAATAAATGCTCTGTCTTACATATTGGTAAAAAAAAATCAGAAAATAAAATACAGGCTGAATAGTCAAGACCTTGTTGATGATTCAAACACTGTCAAGGATCTTGGAGTACTCATCTCTGATGATCTAAGTGCTAGAGCCCACTGTAACTACATAGCCAAAAAGGCATTAAGAGTTGTTAACCTAATCTTACGTAGCTTTTTCTCTGGTAATATCACACTACTAACTGGAGCATAAAAACATTTGCTAGACCAATACTTGAATACAGCTCATCAGTCTGGAACCCACATTATGTATCTGATATTAACACAGTTGAGAAAGTCCAGAAATATTTCACAAGAAGTGTTCTCCACTCCTCTACTCATTGCAGAATACCTTATGCCACCAGACTTGAAATTCTAGACCTAGAAAACCTAGAACTATGCCGCCTTTGGTCCGATCTAAGTATAGTATATAAAATCATACATTGCAATGTCCTACCTGTCAATGAATACTTCAGCTTCAACCATAACAATACAAGAGCAAACAATAGATACAAACTCAAGGTTAATTGCACCAAACTTGATTTCAGGAAATACGACTTCAGCGACAGAGTGATCAATGTCTGGAAGACTCTACCTGACTCTGTGGTTTCTTCCCCAAACCCCTTAGACTTTCTACTATTGACCTCACCCCTTTCCTAAGAGGTCTGTAGGGGGTGTGCATAAGTGCACCAACATGCCTACCGTCCCTGTCCTATTGTTTCTTTTATTTTTCTTATATGTATCCATGTATTCATAACTGTTTTTACTTATACCTATTATCTTGTAAGCAATTGATAAACCAAATAAAATAAAATAAATAAATAAAACAAAAGAAAGAAATTACAGGTACTGTGACCACCAGTCAATTGTGGGCGTTGCCTATGTTTGGCAACAGAACAAAATGATCACAAGATGTCAATATATTTAGATACAAAAGAAGAATACACCGAATACTGAATATGTTTGGATTCAACCTTCCATTGATAGAAGATGAAACAAATGAAAACAAACTGCTGGTTATAGAAAAATAAAAATAAATCTGCCCCACTTCATGAAATCAAATAAATCTTCAGAGAATTATAAGCTTTTTAATATATTTCTTGAAAAAGAAAAAGTAGTTGCAGTAGTTGTTTAAACTGTAAGGGTTGATTATTTTGGAAAGCACTTGGCAAAAACTCTTTAAGATATTTTAGCAGAGATGGAGTAAAGTATATGTTCTCAAAAGTGGGATTTTTTTCCCTGCTACTTCTGATTGAATTATAGTGTAAAAGCTCAATAATAAAATGGAGCTCAAGAACCACAAAACTACTTAATAATTTGGTTTCTGAGTTTAAAAAGATTTGTGGCTGACAGTTATTGAAAATCACCTAGGCAACCAATTCTGACAACTCTTTCTAAACTGTTCTTGCCCTCATTCACATTAGATAACATTATATTTTTCTTTCTATGTTTGGAGCCTTGATGAGGCAAAGGGGTTTGTGTGAGTAAATGAAATCATGGACTATGTCATTGGACATTTATGTGTCCAGAGGGGGCTCCCATGGTGAACAGGCCATGAAGGATACCTCAAACTAACAACGATCATATCTACCAATCCGCATTGGACGGCATAGCAGATTATGGTCTATTCCTTCCACATGCCAATATAACCTCAAAAATGACCCTCATTCCCAGAAGGCCCTAGGGCAACTATCCATGGCTGTGGGAAGACTTGCCCAAAGGCAGAGGATGCTAAGAATCACTGGGTTAAATCAGACTGCCTTTGGACTTTGCACATAGGAATGATCAACATTTGAACAATGAAAACAGATGCTCAATTAGAAAAACTGCTGATTGAACTCAAAAATATACATTGGGATATCATTGAATTATGTGAAACATGATGAAGAGGTAAAATTTTAGTTGAACTTGATAGGACTGGGCTCTACCCTGGAGGTACCAAAGATGGATGATGTGGCGAAGTTGGTTTTTTCATCAACCAAAAGCTGAAAGACTTTGTAGTAAAGTTTGAAACTATATCAGACAGAATAACCCAATGCATCATTCAATTGAACAAACAATACAAACTTCAAATCATCCAAGCTTATGTGCCCAAAATAAGGTATAGCGATGATGAAGTTGAAGAGTTACAATGATGCGGCTTGCCTTTAAGACAACAAAAAATGCCAATGGGTGACTTTAATGCATGAATAGAAAGAACAATACCTGGAGAAAAAGGACTGGCCCTATGGAAGTGGAGAATGAGATAATAGAGATGACAGAGTAGTCATCTCTACATCTCCTTTGCTGAAGGAGAGGAACTTTACATCATCAACTCATTTTACAAGAAAAAGGCTAGCAGGAAAAGGACACAGAATACTCCATCTGGGTAAACAAGCGAAACTGACTACATCATGTTAATGATAAAACCATATTCTGCCAATTGTACTGTCATCAATCGTTTTAACATTGGAAGTGACCATAGAATGGTACAAGCTAAAGTGTAGATAAACTACCAAGAAGAGCATATAAAAATAATAAAGACATCACGAAAAACAAAAATAAAGTGTGATAAGCTGTTAAAGGAAAACAGTGATTTTAAGCTTAATCTACCAAATTGCTTTGCTCTATTGCAATATTTGGAAGATGCCTCAGAGAAGAAAAGAATAACCAATGCATTGGAAAATGCTGAAGTGATTCTTATACACAAGAAAGTGCGGGGGGTCAAGATGATTGAAAGAACTAATGTCCAATAAGCTTACTTTCACTCATTTATAAGTTTTTCACCAAGAAAATAGCAAAAAGAATATTGATAACATTAAATGATGCATAGCCAAAGGAGCAGGCAGGGTTCAGAAGTGGCTATAGCACAATGGATCACATCCAGGTTGATCTAAAGTAGAAATCATCATAGAGTGAGGTGTACGACAAGGTGACACAATATCACATCCTTTTCTCAGTCTTTTTCTCCTTGAAGAAATATTTCACAAACTAGACTGGGCACAAGATGGAATAAAAATCAATGGCACCTATTCAAATCACTTAAGATTTGCAGACGATGTTGTTCTCTTCTCATAAGACCCTGAAGAGCTACAAAGACACATACAAGACCTGCACAAAGTAGGAAAACCATTTGCTTAAAAATAAATCTGAAGAACTAGACCACCGTGTTAAATTTGATTGCAGGCATTGGGTAAGCTAAGTGTAATTTTCAATAATTTTGTGTTACCTGCTCTAACATAGAGCTCAACATGTATATTAACCTTACAATTGATACAAAATCTATGAGTGCCACAAAGAGCTGTGGAAAGATACATGCTTGGCATTACAAGACAAGACAGAAAGACTTGCATGTGTATAGAGAACAAACAAAAGTATACAATATCATCAAGAGAGTAAAGAATTGAAATGGAAATGGTCTGGTCACATAGCAAGAAGAACTGATGGCAGGTGGATCAAAGTGGTCATAGAATGAATCCCATTTAATAGCAAATATGCACAAAAAAGATCTAAGACAAGATTAATTGATGACATCCCCAAGTATTGTGGACCCAATTGGCAAAAGAAAGCTCAGGACCATATTGGTTGGAGACATGCAGAAGAAGCCTTCATCCTGCATTGGAGAGACAATGGCTAAAATGATAATGATGATGAATGATGATATATCACACACAGCATAATTATTATACATTATATTAGATTATATTACATTAGATGATTGCTTTTGAATAATTTTGAAGGAATGTTCTAACCTAAGTACTAGAAATAATGTATGTATTTAGCAGACTGCCATAACAAACCTACCATTTTTACAGTTACTATTAATATGCAGTGGAAACGAGTGTTAATTTAAAACTTATTTAACATAAATTAGAATTAAGAGGAAAAAAGCATTATCAGACCAAAAAATGCAAGGTACATTTGTGATAAGCATATGTAAAATAGTCCTGAGAGCCACATCCTAATTTGAATGCTTTGTTTGATAACATCTCTTCAAATCAGTATGTAATAAATCTTACAACATACCGGAGGGGTGATACAGGAGGTAAACAATGACAATTGAACCAGAATTCAGACTACAGAAGACCTTTAGCTTCTGACTCTGTTAAATCAAATGAATCCTTGATATGAGACTTGCCATAATGGATTTTGTCCGACTGGAATCCAAATCAGAGCAGCTATAAGTGACTTTGTTTTCCAGTAAACCTCCAAAATATTTAGGGATATTTCAGCTCAATACCAGTAAAAAGCATACAACATCACTTCCATGATTAATGTTGCAATAATTCATTCTATAATACAAGAAAATCTATAACTTTCAGGATCAGGTCAAACAGTTCTTCACAATTAATCCAGTCCCCTGACTTCTTCAGAGCCCCAGCCTTCTATGATTTCTCACTATTTGTGTTGAAAAGAATACATAATAGTTTGGCCCAATTGGGTTACTTGACTTTGTGGCATTGAAAGCCTGAGCAAACCATTTTCTACTATTTTTTTAGCTTTTTTATCTCTGAAAAATGAATAACTATTTCAGAGAGGGGTTCAGAGTGTTATTGGGTGTCCTCTTCCTCTCAGGCATGTAGCCAACTTAAAGGTTTAGAGCAGTATTTTTGAAGCTTGGCTATTTCAAGTTGTGTGAACTTCAGCTTCCAGAATTCCCCAACCAGAGTGGCAGGGGAATTCTAGTTGAAGTCCACACCTCTTAAAGTGACTAAGGTTGAGAAACACTGGTTTAGAGGCAGTGGTGGGATTCAAATAATTTAACAACCGGTTCGCTGCCCTAATGATTTCTTCCAACAACCAGTTCACCAAACTGCTCAAAAAGTTAACAACCGGTTCTCCTGAACTGGTGCGAACTGGATAAGTCCCACCATCCAGAACAGTGGTCATCAACCAGTGGGCCGGGGACCACTGGTGGTCCATGAGAAAATTTTGATGGTCTGCAGAGAAAGCAACCCCCAAAGCAATTAATCCAGGCTGCGTAGGAACACAAGACTGCACCGCCCACATGGTCCACCGGAACGCAAGGCTTGCATTGCTTGCATTGTGAACAACACGAGGTAGTGAGAGGAGGAGGGAAATGGCAGAGGGGGGGAATTTGCCCCACTCAACCCATGCACCTGGCCTGGTCACCAGGCTGCTTCTTTCTGCTTTTTTCTTCTTCTGCTTTTGGCTATATGCAAGGAAAGCAGCAGAAGTCTTTCTTTCTTTCCCCCAAACTCTGATTCTTTGGGACCCTGCAAGCATCCTATTGCAAGAAGCTGTGCTGGCACGACAAGTCTCACAAAGACTCATTTCTGGTGGAGTTTGGGGGAGAGAAAGAAAGATTTCTGCTGCTTCTGCTGCTTTCTTTGCATGTTGCTGCTTTCTTTCTCTCTCCTGGAGATGGTATCCTGTGATCCCAAATAAATAATGATTGATTGGTAGGAAAATGGGGTGGGGAATTTTCCTGCAGACTTTTTTGGGGATTTTCCCAGGGTCTCTGCTTTCTGCAGGGATCCTGGGAAAATGTCAGCAAGCCAAAATTCATATTAGTGGTCTGTGGAATTTAAAATGATGAGTTAGAGGGATCCTAAAAACAAAAGGAAATTTATTTGACCCTTTTAAGACTTCTTAAAATTTAGAGTAGAAAATTTAGAGTAGAAAAACCCAGCTATCGGGTTATTTCCTCTGTAAGCTTTTTTTGAGGCATAGAATTATGCTTATTCAAGCTTTTGACTCAGAATTGGATTGTTACATTCAGTCATAAATATAAAATTGAAGGTTGAGATTTGAAGATCAATGCCCATTGAATACTGTAGATACTATTGTGTTGTGGCCCTGATTCCCGAGCCTATGCTGTCAGAGGAAGAAAATCTGGAAGATGAGGAGGAGGAACTGGCAATGCCTTCCTCCCCAGGACATTCCTCTCTGGCAATGCCTTCATCCCCAGGACCTTTCTCCCTGATAATGCCTCAGGTTCCATCAGACAACCGAGAGGAACAGCCTGAGATTAATCAGGAGGTAGGCATATCGGAGCAGCCCCTGACAGGGAGTAAAGAGGAAGAGTGTTGGCTCGATCCTAAGCAGCGTCGTAAGGACAAATGTGAGTAGCAACGTAGGAGGTGTGGGAGGGTCAGAGAGTGAGCTGAGTCATTGAGCCACACCCCATAGGGGATAAAAGTGGGTGTGTTTTCTCCTGAAACTTTGTATGGGACAAAGTTTAACCTGACTTCAGCTTTTCTTTGTGAATGACTATTTTTGTGGGCTGCCTTGTGATTTTCTGTGTGTAAGACTTTATCAGTTCAGACTTGGCAGGCAGGACATGTGGGAATGCCAAGAATATTATCAGTTCCAAAGAATTAGCTCTGTGAAGTCCAAGCCAGCTTGCCTGCCTGTGTTGATGTGAGTTTGTACGCCTTCATATTTTGGGAAAGAGGAAAGGCAAGACAGAACACTATTGTATTTCAAATTGTGTGTTACAAGCTCTTAATTTTCAACATATTTTTTGATCCTTATTCTTCTGTTGCTTACTGCAAAAAAAAATTACATCTTACTTTTCAGACAGCTGTCTTAAGCCTTCATGAATCCTGAAGTAAAAAAGAAAGAAAGAAATACTGGTAGTTTACTGACAAGGTATCTGAAAAATAAAACTTTCAAATAAATATTCACATGATACTCTCCAATTTTTAAATGTGCACCTTCTGATTTACTCTTGATATCACATTTTTAAAATACCTTTCACTCAGTGGAAAGTATGCATGATTCATAGTTCATTAGGTTTTCAAGCTCGATGCTATGGAAAAGAAAAAGTCTATCAGGCTGCTATAAATTCTGTTCATAGTGACAAAATTAGCACTTTCAGTATTTTCATTTAGATATTACTTAATTTCTTAGCACGGCTTATGAGGATGCATATATGCATAATACAATTAAACAGAAGCATCACTAATTTTCAGCTAATGTTAAAGAGTGCGTTTTCAATAATACCCATTTCTTTTTCCATCAAGTCTGTGTCTCATTAAATCATGAGTAGGTAATTTGGATAATATTGATCTCATTCAGAGTGATAGATGTGACGACTAAATCTGTGCTTTCTAAAAATTATATTTCTTTACATTTCCTTTACAGGTTGGTGGGGAACAGAAAAAATATAGTGTTTATACTTTAAGTAGATAAAGGAGAGCCATGCTGTCAGGCACTGCAGATTGTGACTATACTGGAACTAAATATTATTTATGTTCTACTGAAAATGGTTGAACACCAAGTCCCCCACTCTTAAAGTGGTAGCATTATGCACAAATGTTCTCTTACTGTTCTTGTTATTAATAAATGCCAAAATATACAGTATTCATGAACCTTGATCTGGGATTATCAAATGCTGATCTATGGATAATAAATGATTGCTGGTTAAATGTTTTCAATGTTTTTTGACCTCCAAGTTTATATTGTTGACTTTTTGAAATAAATTATAGCTTCTCGATAAGAAGGTTTGACCTTGGCTATGGACATGCATTATTCAGCACTTAACTTATCCAAGGCAATCAGGTGAATCTATGCATCATTGGTTTATACTTTCATTAAACAACCTCTATAATTAAAAACAAACAAAACAAGATATTAAAATCCAACTTCCATGTGTCGGAGGACTTGGACTAAAGGCCATCTAGCAAGCTCATGCCCTGAAGAACAGTTCAAGTGTGAAGATCAAAATCCAGTGACATTCATGTTCAAGCATCTCTGACATAACTTTATGATCTCCCAGCAGAAATAGTCTAAAATGTGTATTGATCATGCTGAACTGAAATATGTAATAATGATGAATTTTGAAGTTAATTTAATGGAATTATGTCAGTCCCCAAAATCTCCTGGGCATTGTGTGCAAAGAGAGTATTGCTGGTAGTGGACACTGGCAAGAATACTTCAACTTATGTAATAAACTTTGAGGATACCAGTGTCTAGAAGCCCACCTACGGGATCATTTATAAGTATTATTGAATAATTGAGAGCTAACTAATTAAAGCAAATGACATTCCAGTTAACTTGACAGAACAGGGTCTGATATGTTTGACAAAATATAGATTGATTTTGCAATTACTGTTTTTTTTTCTGAATTGTACAACATCTTGATCAAGCATGTCATCATCATAACTGCTATTGCTGGTCTAAATACTCAGAATAAAATGCATAGGACATCTGTCCATCTTTATTGTACTTTCATGGTCTTCTAGAGGAAGTTGGACTTCTTGTGCGCAATTAAAATCAAAACACAGTACTATGAATCAATAAACCAATACAATAAATCAAAAAACAATTGGTCTTATCTTGGTACTTACCCTGTGGAATTTAAAAAAAACCCATTTATGTAAGATTTGAACTCTAGGCTTTTTTAAAACAATAAACTCAGCGAGAAAGTGATTTTATAATGCATGCATTTTTTAATAATAAAGTTCGGCATTAATTGGTATTTTTTAGGGTTCTTTTTGTCTTTACACACCTATAGACTAAAAAATACAATGCAGAAAAAATCACTAGCCATCCACTATATATTGTTTCCCAGGTAGCTTTGAGAGCTTAAATAATTTTTCCAACTTCTGCAAGTCTTAGACAACATGACTATTTTCCCAGGCCTTGGTTAGGTTGGTTGTTCATTCTATGGCTGATTTTTTTTTAATGATGTCGTGTACATTTTATGTATTATTATTCTTCTTTTAAAATTTTCCTTTGTTTAATCATGTAAGCTACTCTGAATCAATTGGGAGTGGGGTGGCTTTCTAAATGTAATAAAATTTAATTGCCCATTAGACATATCAATGGATCATATTAGTATGGTATGCTTTAATTATATTCCTTGTAGTATGATCCAATTTAAAAAAATTCTACTGGTGATGCTGTATGGTTGAGCAATGAATGTTTGAAGGTGTATGTATTCTCAATTAAAAATTAAATATTTTCAGTACTTTTCATGGAAAGAGAGAGAGAGAGAGAGAGAGAGAGAGAAGAAAGTTCATTGCAAGGATATCTTGGTCAGTAATCTGCAATGCAGATGTTTGTGACAGTTGATGAGCGACCTTACTGTGAAGAGACACTAGCTCTGTACAATTTTATGCTCTACTATAAATCTGTGAAACTAGATTATACAGAAATGGGATGGAATTTGGTCCATGCTTGTTTTTATTATTGTAGCTTTACTGCTTGTCAAAAAAGTTTTTAATATTCAAAATATGTCTTTATTCTTTCCTATTGTTTATGCCTGCTTCAATTCCTGATAGACACTAAAAAGCTGGTTAATTTGCTTCCATTTCCCCCCAGTAGGCTATTTATAATTACCACTCAGCTAAAGGTTACTTGAACATGTGTAGCTGCTAAAATGCTGTGCATGATAATTAGTTAATTTTTACTGCTCAAATAATATTTTATATAAGAACAATAGTCTTAACAGTCTTGAAAACATTTAAGAGAGATGTTCATCAAGTGGTAAATAATGTACTAACCTGACATGGTGTGTTAATTTACAGCTATTTTGGGGTGCAGTACAATGGCTTTTTGGAGCAATGTTTCCTAGAAATTGAGAAATTTAACATAATATGGGAGGAAACAAGGTGGGAGCAATGTGGCAAAGCAACAACCATGGCTGCTATATAATGGTATGTATGTCTTGCCATCATGACAGAAATTAGTCTTCAGAAAGAAGTCATAAGTAGGGTAAATAAGTAAGTAAGTAAGTAAGTAGGAAGGAAGGAAGGAAGAAAGGAGGCCTTTGGCCTGGTTTTGTATGGCCCTCAGTTGACTTTCAAAATCCCAGAAAGAGAAAAAGAAAGACACCAAAAGAAAAGAAGGGCTAGCAGGAGAAAATAGGACAAAGAGAAGGAAAAGAAATATCAGGAAGAGAAAAAGGAGGAAACCAAGGCCATATCTACACTTATCACTTAAGCTATGTAAGAGAAATACCTGGAGGGAAAAACCTAGCATCCCTTTTTTTCTCTGCCACTATCAAGATTAGATTAAAATCTCCAAAACTTTACTAAGAGTCTGCAGAGTCTTTGTCAAACATGCAAGATAATGTTCAGTAATGTTCCCAGATAAAGGACCCCATAAATATACAAGCTAATTTAGTTTCACACAAGGCCTTTCAAATTGCACAATAACACTGGGTAATCCATATTTGGCCATTTACACAATTCTCAATAAATGGGAAAGTCCTAAAACCTTTGCACATGTGCCTAATAGTGGCATATCTATTTCACAGCATTGCAACTGTTTGCTTATCTATTGTGTGCTGTTTGCATCCTACTAATGAAGTCTGTTTAGTAAAAACCTTTTCATTAGAATGAAGTTGCTTATAAATCCCTCAAACTCCCATGGGTTCATCCATCTTTTATAGTTGTGCCCATGTCAACCTAACTCTAAGTCCATTAAGAAAATTTTAATCTTCGTCTTGGTGAGTCTTACTAGACATAGATGTTTTGTTTGTGTGTGTGTGTGTGTGTGTGTGTGATATCAACCATGGATTTACAAAGCCTCCACTTTGCTGGGCACATGATGTATTTTATGATATTACTTGGATAATTTCTAGGTTCTTAGCTAAGAACTCCAATCAAAGTAGGGATTTTGATTTGTACTGTGTTGCTCTTTGATAAATAAAAACATATAATAACAACACATTCTGCATTTGTTTCAACTGCACATTTTTTAAATTATCCATTTAATTCACCTTCCAAGTTGGCTTCTGCAACGACTTTTGTTTACAGTATGAATCATAATTGATCCAAGAATTATACAGTTCATACCATTGACGCATGGGAAGTAAAATGCCAGATATGCAAAGTGGCTTTAGAAAAAATGGAAGAAGAAACTTTATTGCAGATGCATGTTGGATAACTGAGAAGGCCAAAGCATACCAACAAGAAGTTATGATGTGCTTCATTGATGACAAAAAGACATTCAATTCTGTTGATCACACCAAACTATGGGATATTTCTTAGGAAAATAGGAATTTCTCATTGTTTTGATGCAAAATCTATACATAAGTCAGGAAGCCATAGTCCAAACACAGCATGGTGAAACAAACTGGCTGTGGCTCTGCAAAGGAATGAGACAATGCTGTATACTCTCTCTCTATTTATTAATTATAACCCACAGTATGAAGGAGGTTAGATTGATAGAAGATCAGCATGGCTTTAAAACTGGAAGCGAAACATCAATAATCATGCAATGCCAATGACACTACTCTGATAGCTGAAACTAAAAAATGAGCTGCAAATTTTGGTAATGAAAATCAAGGAGCACAGTGAAAAAATAGATGAAGATTAAATATGAAGAAGGCTATGTGACAAAAGGTACAGCAACTTAACCTTAAAATTGTTAATTAAGAGACTAAAATAGTGGATAGCTTATGACATTTAGGATTGACCACCAACAATAAAGAAGCCAACAGTTCAGAAATACACATTGGAAGAATAGCAATTGTAAAAGAGATTCAGCTGTTGCGATTTGTGTATATGTACAAAATTTTACATGGTAATTGTTTTTCCTTGTGACTTTCTATGGAAGCAAAAGTTGAACTTTCAGAAGAAGTTCAGAAGAAGCAGAATAGAAAAACAATATTCACATTTTTTAACTTTTCTGAGAATACTGTGGGCAACCAAGAAAAAGAACAAATGAAACATGGAGTGAATCGACTCAGATATTTAATTCAAGGCAGAAATAACCAGACTCAAATTATCATATTTTGGATAGATGATGCAAAGACTCAGGTCTTTTAAGAAGTTTGAGAAGAAGACAATGAGTAGCAGCAAGGTGGATGGACACCATTCAAGTGGATTTTTATGTAAAGCTTCCCTGATGAATCTGTTCTGTGTTTTCTAGCCATTTCAATGATTTGCAGTTGTGCATTTTTTGTCTGCTTTATGTTCAAAGATTTCTTATAGCATTCCCTTTCACCTTCAGCTATTTTCTTGCTTTTTAATGCATACTATATGAGGGTGGAAGGCATAAAGCAACATCCTTCCTCACCTGCTTTTGAAAACCAACAACTAATATATGTCTACATATGCTTTCTAGAGCCTGTTTTAGCAACAAAGAACAATAAAAAAGAAAGATTAGTGAACATTACAATGGAGAGTTATTGTATTAACAATGAAAGGAATGGGGAAACAGCTGCATGAATGAGCAATAAAAAGTTTTTACTCCTAGCTTGGAAGATATAAAAAGAATTTGCAACATATTATAATTAGCCTGCTATATATAAAACCCCTATAAAAAATACTTGAAGGAAAATGCAATTTAAAGATTTATTGAAAACCTTTATCTAATACCTTTGGAGAACCATTTGACTTAGAATTGCGAGAGATCAAAACTCCAGTGAGACATTAGGTTTGAGGTCTTTCATACTCTTTGAAACAAAATAGAATTGATCAGTACAACATTTTTGTCCTAGAGATGTCTATCACTGCTGTGCTAGAATAGTGATGGAATACTAAGTTTTCTTTGTGTGAATAAACCATAGGGGCTTTCCTTAGTTTCCTGTAAGTTCCTCCAGAAGTTGGGTAGCACTGAGAATGAGGAGGACCAGCTCAAGATATTTTATTGTATGAGGAGAACAACAACATTTTTCTTCTCCATCATCTTACTTTAATAGTAACTGTATCTTTACTATAACTGAGGTATACATTGCTGTCTCTTCCAGCAGAGGGGAAAGATTAGGGAAATGTGGTGCCAATAATTGTCATTATGTCTGTAGACATATCTACAGATGACCTTGGAGCTATCTGTTCCACTGGATGACGACCTCCTCCTCCTCCTCCTCCTCCTCCTCCTCCTCCTCCTCCTCCTCCTCCTCCTCCTCCTCCTCCTCACAATGGCAGTTTTCCTTGGTGGCTGGGCTTGTGTGATCCAATGATGATGAGTGATATGCTGGCAAAAGCCTATCATAAGGATTATACAACCTAATAACATTGTGTTCACCGCCATCATCATGATCATTATGATCATCATCAACATCCTTGGTTTGGAAGCTTTCTTTGGTGACTGAGCTTGTACGGTGTTGAGTGGTATGTGAACCAAAAGGATTTTAAGAGATGTCCTGGAATATGTGCATTCCATAATCTATTGCAGTGTTGAATATTAAAAAAAATCTATTTTCATATCAGATCAGTTATTGCTTTGGTCAACAAAGATCACATTTGAAACTGTGAGTCCTGGGCATCAGATGTCAAATGAATTATCCAGCTTGGTTGCCTTTGCCAGGTTGGGAGATGGAGGAAGAGACAGCCACAATTTATGTGAGCTGTTGAGTCTTAAATTACATTTAACTTCTTATGGAGTAAGCTCTAATGCTAATTACAGGCATACTTTGCTGAAAGCTGAGATGATGATTAGCATTTTTTAGCAATAAAGTATTTTTTAATTAAGGTATGTACTTTTTTGGACATAATGGTATTGCACACTTAATAGACTACAGTATAATGTAAACATTACTTTTATATGCACTGGGAAACAAAAAAAATTGTGTGATTCATGTAATATTGTGTGACAAGTATTGCAATATTCAGTTTATTGCAGTAGTCTGGAACCAAACCCTTGGTATCTCCAAGGTATGCCTACATTTATGAAACTTTATCTTGGGTTGCTTAGGGGGAGAACAGAGTAATAGAAATAGAAAGCCTCACAAATTGCAAGCTGAAATCCCTTCAAATAAACCTAACTCTAAAACTAGAGAAAAAACACACACGGATAATAATAGCATATTTCTGTTACAGCCACAAAGCATCAGAATTCAATCTATAACAACAAAGCCCCATACCACAAGGCAACTTCAACCCCTTCCACTTATATGGCTTAGGGTTTCTTACTAGCAAATGAGACAAACGATTTGAGGTGTTCATGGAATTCCTGTCTGCAAAAGATTGTACAAGTTTGGGAGAACAATATGAGGCTTTTAACAAGTTTTCCATGAAATGGTCATCAGATATATTACAATTAAAAGAATTTCTATCTATTTAAAATGATCTACTGATCTAAATGATCTACTGATACCCCTTAACAAATTATTTTCAAATTAGATCAGACTACAGAAAGATGCAGTACTTGATGATAATACACTATGGACAGCCATTTCCAAATCCATTTGTAAATAAGAGAAAAAGATAAACAAAGCCCCAAGTGAAAGCCAAAAGAAGAAAAAAGACAGAGGTGAAAAATCAACTATGGAAAAGTAAGAACTGGAAGAGCACTTCTGTTCCCAAAGAGGCACCTAAACTATAACAATCAGAGGTGATTGTTCAGCAGGTTCTGACCAATTCTGGGGAACCAGTAGCAGAAATTTTGAGTAGTTCGGAGAACCAACAAATACCACCTCTGACTGGAGATTTTACAGTATCCTTCCCCTGCCACGCCCATCAAGCCATGCTCACAGAACCGGTAGTAAAAAAATGTGAATCCCACCACTGATAACAATCCTTTTAAATTTTGGGGAACAACTGATCAAAGAAACAACAGACTAACTAAAAAGCCACCTAGGAAGAAGTTGGAAGCAAATAACAAAATGAAAGAAGTAAGACCAATAATAAAGTTGAAATATAGGTCTTCTAATATAGCTATGTCCAACCACTGCAGATGACTTTATAATTAAGCAAAACCAGCTAGCAAATAGTCCAACAAACTCTGTTCTTCTGCTGGCTGAGAGACGAGTTCCATGCAGATGGTGGTGCAGCTAGTCCTTGCTTAGCAATGCTAACAGAGATAAGAAACTCTATTTTAAATGACATTGTTGTAAGTTGAAAAACTATGTAACTGTGCCATTTAGCAATGGCAGTTCTGGCACTTGCTGTTGTAAGGCAAGGACTTGTGAGAAGCCATCAGGTAAAATATTAAATTATGTTTGTGTGACTGTGAACATGCTACAATGGCCAAAAGTTTGTGGATCCACTCATTTAGTGCCATCAAAAATTTGAACAGGATACATGGTCATTACACAAGGATCAGCTAAGCTGGCATTTATTCCCCCCGCCCCAAAAAAATATCTAGAAGTTTGGTTTCATAGATGAAATGAGCATCTGGGGCATCTATTTCTTATTTTCACTCTCATTAGAATTCTTCGAGATGATATTTTAAAGGAAGAACATTGTATTACAATGATATGACAGCAAAAGCAATGGTAACTTTTGCCCCTGTGGAACAAAATAGTAAATTGTCCTGGTTAAGACAAGAGTTGATTAAACTAGGCATAGTTACCATCTATAACTTCAAATCTAAAAAAAAATAAAATGAAAAGGAGGTGACAATTCCTGAGTCAGTGGCAACTATAAAACATAGGAGAGTAAAGGCAAGCCAGCCCTGCAACCTTGGACAATGCAGCAGCCCCTTTGCTGGGTGATCCAGGAAGAAATTGCAAGGCAACTGGAAGACAGACAAAATGCAGTCATGTGTAGTAGGATGTTTTAAAATGCTATTTTGAATCCAATCTCTCAGCAAGTAGATTTAAAAATGGATCTCATTTGAAATGATCCAGGATTCAGCCATTACTGTACAAAGTCTTGTGGATCAATGAAGACTCAAAACCCAACATCTTCAGATAAATTGAGTTGAATTGCAAGGCGAATCAAATGGGCAATTGAAAAAAGTGAGCATTTGGAAATGCACGGCAGAGGCTTTTTCAATCTATCAGTGGAAACAGGAAAGGAGAATCAAAATTCACAAGACAATGTTTTCTTAGGTAAGAAAATGTAGCAATTTGTAGAAAACATGTGATTAAACCTAACCAATAGTCAAGAAGAATTAGCTGAAAAAGTCGTTAAAAGATTTTCAAAATTAACAAGAAGAATGAGACCGTTGTAAAACAAACAAAAACAAGGCTTTTGGCTGAGATACATAAATCAAGCGCTGGAAATAATTTAAAATCAATCTGTAGTAAAAAAAAAAAGGCACATTTTCTGATACATTGATTGTGTCACTACTTACAATCATGTCATTAATAAGCAGAAGTAAAGAAAAGTGGTAAACCTAAATCGGAAATTAGTTTAGAATTGAATGTGAAAGAACTTTGGGGAGATGTGAACAATTTTAATAAAATGAAAAAACTCTGAAAGCTTAAAAACTTAAGCTGTATATTATAAAATATACAACATTCAATCCAAAATCATATCTGATATTTAAGAAATAACTGAGGAATGAAGCATTATCAGGAAAAAGCAATTAGTATGAAGCTCATGTAAGACCATAGAAACAAAATGGACAACTTAGAAAAAATCTGGATCAGTTCTACAATTGGCTCCAAGCCTCATCAAAAAGAAAAAAGAAACATGAAGAAATTTTATGTTCCAGAGAGAACTGGCAGATTGGCCATCAAACACAACTAAGAGAGTACTGTGGGTTTACACAACAAAAATAAATTAAAAGGGAAAAAATACAGTAGTAAAAAAAATCAGGTGAACTTGAAACTGATGAATTGCATGCATTTGGATGAAAAAATGACCACCTACTTGCATGGTTAGCTGGTCAGTTTAAGATTGCACTAAAGAAAAGAACAAATGAAAACTGAATGACAATAGAGAGATTCTTCTTAATAATGAAAGATAATAGTAAAAGAATGGAGTGGAGTGGAGTGGAGTGGAGTGGAATGGAATGGAATGGAATGGAATTAGAATAGAATAGAATAGAATAGAATAG
Organism: Pseudonaja textilis; assembly: GCF_049901715.1. Taxonomy (NCBI): domain Eukaryota; kingdom Metazoa; phylum Chordata; class Lepidosauria; order Squamata; family Elapidae; genus Pseudonaja; species Pseudonaja textilis. Next base: position 79,187,783 of record NC_141991.1, read on the forward strand.
AATAGAATAGAATAGAATAGAATAGAATATTCTTTTTTGGCCAAGTGTGATTGGACACACAAGGAATTTGTCTCTGGTGCATAAGCTCTCAGTATACATACAAGCAATAAAGTAATAAATCATAAATCATAAGATACAATCATAAATCATAAGATATGATCATAAATTCTAAGATACAACCAACAAGTGATAATCATAAGATACCAATAGGAGTAAGTAATAGAAAAGGCGAGAAAGATATTAGAAATACAGTCCTACTACATGATTAGCTATTTTTAGGCATAAAGCAGTGCTGTGAGAATTATGTGTTTAGCAGAGTGATGGCATGGCGGGGAAAGCTGTCTTTGTGTCTACTTGTTTTAGCATGCAATGCCCTATAACAGTGTCCTGAGGGGAGGAGTTAAAACAGTTTATGACCAGGTTGTGAGGAGTCTATAGGTATTTTCTCAGCCCTCTTTTTGGCTCATGCAGTATACATGTCCTCAATGGAAGGAAGTGTAATATTCGAAGGGTTGGGCTCATAAAGACGAGAGACTCCGGTTCAGTAACAGCAGCTCTTTATTTATCAGCAAGATTCAGCTCAAAAGAATAGCAGCCGCAGTGGCTCTTTTATAGAGCTCGCCGGGGCTTTAGCAGCCAATGACTTTGCTTTGAGTCTCCCACGCTTGGTATTAACTAATCACGGCAGACTCTTAGCGAGCCAATCACAATCGTCCGGGTTGACCAATCAGGTAGGGATTAGTTGAACCAATAGGAATGCAGGGTTTCAATTCTGTCGATATGGAACAGGAAGGCTGGTTGCAATTTTTTTTTTCTGCAATCCTAACTATCTGTACTTAAGGAGTCACATCTCAAAACTTAAAATAAATACTTCGTTTGTTCAAAATTCTTACTGGAATAATACATCTGTCTGAAGAAAAAAAAATCTTCAGTTGAGCAAAAGGGTAATGACAAAAATGTATGAGGAATTAAAGATCAGTACTTATTGATGAAGCAATTGTTATAAAATCAAAGTAAGATTTAGTGAATTTAAATATGGCTTGGATTGAGTACAAGGATGTATTTGATTTCCTTCCACTAATAGGATTATGAAAAGTCTAGAAATGCTTGGGGTCAATCAAAATATCCAAGGTTTTGTAGAAATGGCCATGAAAACATGACAGACAAATACAATGCTTAAGGATGATGGGTTACATGAAGTAAAAATAAAAAGGGGATATTTCAGAGTGATTCCTCATGACGTTTATTATTTGATTTTGTAATGATCCAATTGACAAGGATGCTAAGTAATGGAAAACATGGCTTACAATTTTCAAAGCAAGGTGAAAAAAGTCACATTCTTTTACATGGCTAACCTAAAACTATATGCCAAATCAAAAGTTGAATGGGAATGATTATGAATTATTGTTCAGATATTTAGCTGTGATATTGTAATGCAATTTGATCTGCGGATGCTTTGAGAAAAAACTTCAAATTAGTATAAAGTACCTTATGAGTGTCCATCCTTGCAATAATACACACACACACAGAGAGAGAGAGAGAGAGAGAGAGAGAGAGAGAGAGAGAGAGAGAGAGAGAACATCATATATGATAATATAAGAGATGCAGTGGTAGGACTACTGGTTCTGTGGGCATGGCTTGGTGGGCATGGCAGGGAAAAATCTCCAGTCAGAGGTGGTATTTGCCAATTCTCTGAACTACTCAAAATTTCCACTACCGGTTCTCTAGAACTGGTGAGAACCTGCTGAATACCACCTCTGAAGAGATATCTGTGTAAAACTTTTGAGACTCTATAAACTTCTAGATCATGATTTCAAAAGATGTGGAGACTGACATTATAGTGGGGTGATTTCTATATGGTGTACAGTCATCTGAGACTAGATATGCATGGTGTCACTAAACCAATGTAACTCAATTAAAACAAGTCACAGCGGCTCATCATCTTTTTTTCTTCTTTACACTTCAAAATGTTTCCCTTTAGTGTATATATGTGTTATATTTTCTTAGATATTTGCTTGCGTATTTCATCTAGAAAAAAAATAAAATGCTAACTTGGCCTCCTTTCTTCCTTTCTAACAAGATCAACATATTGCGGCCAAACATCTGCTACTTTTCTGCAGTGGGCAGTAATAATGAAATGATAATGTTGTATGGTTGACTGACTAATCATACAAGATTATTTCAGAAAATGCCAAACGCAGCACTGTTTAAGGAGGTTCGAAAATGGCCTTGGTAAGAAGATTAGATGTGTCATGCTACAGATTAAGTTTTGGCCATACTGAAGGTTGAACACATTTTATAATGATACAAGCAGGAAAGAAACTGTCCATCAGTTCACAAAGTCATTTTTTTATGCTCTGGTAATAATACTAAAGCAGTTGTTATATTTTCGTACCTATTTGCCTGTGTGTATTTCATTTTTATAGCTTGAGTTATGTCTTCAATAAAAAGAAATCTGAGCTGTCTGGCAGCATGGGACAAGGAGACCTACAAAACACTTGTGACTCTTCTAAAATAAATGATCTAATGCCAACAAATAGAAGTCTCTCCTGAACTAACATTTTAATGATTGTTTTAAGGTATGCACATGACAGTGTTTGAAAATAAAAGAAAAACTCAGTGTAGTACTATATAATGCATCTGATACTTCGTTTTCTGGATACTATACATGCATCAATACTGATTTAGCTCACACATTCAAAGAAAATCTATTGCTAAGTTTCAGGAAGCATTGTTCTATGAATATATAGGTAAAATTAGAAGATTTGCCACAGGGTTGATTCATAGCTGGGCCAATTTATTGTCCTTCAACCTATTAATTTCTCCTACCTAATTGACTAGGTGATCTTACCATTTTAAAACTGGCTTAGATTAAATAATTCACCTTGAGTGGAGACCAGCTTTTCCAATTCTTTTGAATGGCCCTTGTCACACAAACTCCATTATAAGAATGCTCCCTCCACAATGATGAGTTGACAGCTCTTGAGTGTTTTTGTACTTCTGCAGCCGAACTAATGTGAAAACTGTAATCCATTAGGAAACACAACTTATTAACAGTCACAGCAGGGCACCTGAAATTTTAGTGCATGCTTTTAAATGGCAAATAATATTTATTTATTTTATTGATTGATTGATTTGATTTGTCAATTGCTTACAAGATAATAGGTATAAGTATATACATAGTTATGAATACATGAAATGGGTACATATAAGAAAAATAAAAGAAACAATAGGACAGGGACGGTAGGCACGTTGGTGCGCTTATACACGTCCCCTACAGACCTCTTTGGAAAGGGGTGAGGTCAATAGTAGAAAGTCTAAGGTTAAAGTTTTTGGAGTTTGGGGAAGAAACTACAGAGTCAGGTAGACTATTCCAGACATTAACCACCCTGTTGCGGAAGTCGTTCCTGCAATCAAGTTTGGTGTGGTTAACCTTGAGCTTGTATCTATTGTGTGCTCTTGTGTTGTTATGGTTGAAACTGAAGTATTCATTGACAGGTAGGACATTGCAATGTATGATTTTATATACCATACTTAGATCAGACTGAAGATGGCGTAATTCAAGGTTTTCTAGCTCTAGAATTTCAAGTCTGCTGGGATAAGGTATTCTACAACAAGTAGAGAAGTGGAGAACTCTTCTTGTGAAATATTTCTGGACTTTCTCAACTGTGCTAATATCAGATACGTAATGTGGGTTCCAGACTGATGAGCTGTATTCGAGTATTGGTCTAGCAAATGTTTTGTATGCTTATGTTTATGTTTATGTTAATATGTTTATGTTGATAATTGTTTTCATGTATGTATTCTTTTCGTGTTCTGCTCTAAGTTTTAAAACTACAGGTCCATCCTTTTGAGTCAAAATTCCTTCCTACAATCCACCCAGAAGCTATTGATGTGACAGACTTTCACTTCTGATAATCTTGCAGAATATCCTTGCAGGTGATTGGGATCTTCTTATTTAAAATTCACTCAATTTTGTTCCTTCACTCTGGGCCAAACTAGACAACATTTTTCCAAAGCCTGCAGTCCAAGGGACTGGATGTTTTGGATTTCATGCTTGCAGGCCAGGGTGAGAGTTAATGCTCCTTTGGGCAAAGGACACAAGTCTTTTTCTTTCAGAAAAGGAATTCATGATAAATCTTTCACAGAGGTGGTATTCAGCAGGTTCTGACCAGTTCTGGAGAACCAGTAGTGGAAATTTTGAGCAGTTCGGAGAACCAGCAAATACCACCTCTAACTGGAGATTTTACAGTATCCTTTCCCTGCCACACCTATCAAGCCACACCCACAGAACTGGTAGTAAAAATTTATTATTTATTTATTTATTTGATTTGTCAATCACTTACAAAATAATAGGTATAAGTATAAACATGAGTAAGAATACAGAAAATAGGTATGATTAAATGGGGACAATAGGACAGGGACGGGAGGCACGTTGGTGCACTTATGCACGCCCCTTACAGACCTCTTAGGAATGGGGTGAGGTCAATAGTGGATAGTTTGAGGTTAAAGGAGTGGGGGTTTGAGGATGTAACTACAGAGTCAGGTAGTGCATTCCAGGCATTGACCACTCTGTTGCTGAAGTTGTACTTTCTGCAATCAAGTTTGGAGCAGTTAACATTGAGTTTGTATCTGTTGTGTGCTCTTGTATTGTTGCGGTTGAAGCTGAAGCAGTCATTGACTGGTAGGACATTGTAGCAGATAATTTTGTGTCCTACACTTAAGTCCAACTGTAGGCAGCATAGTTCAAGATTGTCCAAGCCCAAAATTTCAAGTCTGGTGATATAGGGTATTCTTTTGTGAGTGTAGGAGTGTAGTACTCTTCTCGTGAAGTACTTCTGGACTCGCTCAATTGTATTAATGTCTGATATACAGTGCGGATTCCAGACAGATGAGCTGTATTCAAGTATTGGTCTAGCAAAGGTTTTATATGCCCTAGTTAGCAATTCAATATTTCCAGAGGAGAAGCTTTGTAAGATTTGATTTACAACTCTTAATGCCTTTTTGGCAATGCTGTTACAGTGAGCTCTGGTGCTTAGGTCATTAGATATGAGTACTCCTAGGTCCTTGACAGTGTGAGGGTCATCAATGAGGTCATATCCACCTACTTTGTATTTGCTGTACTGATTTTTTTTTACCCATGTGTAGGACAAAGCATTTGGTGGTTGAGATTTGGAGTTACCAGATGTTTGACCATTCAAAGTTTTTGATTCCACCACTGGGTTCACCTCTTCAATTCAGCAGTATTTTTGCATTCAGCATTTTTGGTTTTTTTATTTTGAGATTAATAGATTCTGATTAAAAAATTGATAATTAATATAATATAATTAAACAGGAGGCAATAGAATAGACCTATGTGCATATCCAACTGCTCCCTTCCAGTCTTTCTACACTCTTTCTTCTGTCTAGTTCTTTTGCTCCTTTCATTTTTTTTTCTTTTTCCATTTGTATATAAGCATGAATGGCTTGCAGCATGCATGTAATAACTGGGAAGTAAGGTATCTAATCTGTGAGGTTTTTTTGTCACGTCTGTGAGATTGATGGCTATCTAAATATGAGGAATGAATGCATAACTAAAATCATAACACCATTTGTCACAATTCTTAATATAGCTGCTAACCTGAGTTTTCGTGGGAAACACTTAACATTATGTGAAGGATAGGTTTCTTTACAGAACTTCAAACAAGATCTGTGGCAATTCTATTTCTAATGAAGCAGAAAGTGAGTCTTTATTTATTAATTTATCAAGTGTGCATGTTGCCAATTTCATTACAACTCCTGGTGGCTGCCCAATTATAATCTGCTTTTAAAACCAAAATGAAACAAAGAATTATCAGATATCTGGATGTATGAAAATTTAAAAGCTTGGCTATGCTTCTTTTTTGGGAGATGTCTGTTGTGCATTTATGTAAATATTCAGACTGACAACACATGACCCGGACAATCTGATCAGCTGTCTTAACAGATGATTTCACTGTAAGACTGAATCATATAAGGTCAACTTGGGATGTGCATTCATATGGTCATATGAATAACAAAATGAAAAAAAAAATGAGGGGAAAGGTGAAGGGATGCATTCCAAAGAAACGTTAAGGAACAACATGCAGCAGTGACACTGTTAAAGAGAAGAAGGAAAGGATGGAGAGATTAAGGTAGGGGTGTCACACTCGCAGGCTGCAGGCCAGATGCATCACATGCTGCCACGCCCACCCCTGGTTTAGCGAAGGGGGAAAAGTTGTGATATACTATGTGATGAGATTGACACCCCTGGATTAAGGAACTGAGTGGGATTAAAAAGCAAGAATATGACCCAGTTTGTAAATGATTTGTGTGTTTTCATTTAAAACAGGTTTCCCCTTTTTTTACTTCTATGATTCCTATCTTTCTTTCCATGGCGGTAAAGGTAGAAAAAGAATGTCAAATATCTTCTTGGCTAACTCTACTTACATCTTTACCCCAAAGGGTTAAAAGTTTATAAAACATTTTATAGTTTTTTGTAGAAGACACAAACTTCGAATGTTAAGTTCCCCTTTACAATGAGATATTGAAAAAGACATCGTTCATAGTTTTGACTCCATAAAGTTAAGAGGATTCATGAAAGCCTCACCAATTTCTAAGGCTTCTAGATATCAATAAATATAGTAAACACAGACCACAAACTGATTCCTTTTTTAAAAACTCTATTATTCCTTCCTGTCCTTGATTTCCTTCCTGCCAGAAGCTGAAGCTTATAATGTGGTTCAGCCATTAGCTTTGATTACTCTCCTGGGAAAGACAGGAAGCTGTAAACTCTTGGTTTATCACTCCTAATTGAGGCAACACCAGCTTCTTCTCAACAGATTCCTTGAGGTTTCATACGTCCTGATCAGTGGTAGGATTCAATATTTTTTACTACCGGTTCTGTGGGTGTGGCTTGGTGGGCGTGGCAGGGGAAGGATATTGTAAACTCTCCAGTCAGAGGTGATATTTGCTGGTTCTCCAAATTACTCGAAATTTCCGTTACTGGTTCTCCAGAACTGGTCAGAACCTGCTGAATACCACCTCTGGTCCTGATATTTGCATTTGTTTTCTTAATTCTAATTCGGTCCCTTTTCCTGTACCACCTAACACAGCCTTTTCACCAGTCAGTCAAGTCAATAATTCATGTTTGGTGAAGAGTATGTAACCAACCAATATGCATATCTAAATCGTTTCCATTTAAGCAGCCTTGCTGGCAAGCAGCTCTTTTTAATCTCAGTCCTAAATGAGGATAAGACTGAGGTAGTGAATCCCAGCTTCTTTTGTCAACTTCATAAACCAGTTGAACCCCAAATATCTGTCCATAATATATCCATCAGATGTAGGGATTTATTGCCATTTCTTCTTAATTTGTCAAAGCTACAGCATGCAGAACGTAGGCCCGAAGTTTGAAGATTCTGCAAAGTGTTAACATCGCATTATAGAAAAACATTCTCATTACATTAAAGAAACATTTGATCTTGCTGAACTTGAAAGGATGACTAATACTGAAAGCTGCTTACTTTTTGGAGGAAAACAAGAGGAAGCACTGGTTGTACTGTACTTTTCAGTATTGAGGATTATAATAAATCTAACACTCAATTTGTATCACAGTTGTAGAATTAAGTTTTAAAATATTTGATGATAATTTAAAAACTGGAATACAGATTAGACTGCCAGTTTGCCATATAAATAATGTTACCCTTGAATTTGAAAGCCTTAGTAACTTGGCCTCAAGGTAAGGTCAGTTAAAACCTTTTTTGCATTGCAGATCCAAACCCAATGGCATTGAATCTTCAGCACATTACTACTTAGTTTTCACAAAGGGACAATGGGAAGGAGATAGATACAGGCAGTCCTTGACTTTCGACTGGTTGCTTTACGATTGTTCAAAGTTATGATGGATCCCGCCCTGCTAAAGCTACTTACAATCTATTTTTAAAGCTTTGATGGCTACACTTCCCCTGCAGTCATATGATCACATTTTAGATGCTTGGCAACTGGATTACTTTTTTAGTTGTTTGCAGTATCATGCAGTCACATGACCGTGATTTTTGACATTTTTTTTTGCCAATTTCTGGTTTATGATATATTCGGTTTGGGGTAACAAATACCCACTTAGGTAAAATGGTTTAGCTTTATGACCATGGTGTTCAATTAACGACTGCTGCAAAAATTGGATCTGGTCATGTGATGCCTTAATTTAAAACCACAACAATATTCAACCATAATTCTGGGCTTAGTTATGATTGTAACTCTCTAAGGAGAGTTATGAAATTACTCTGTGTCTTCTCATTGTCTATTGTTGCTGTTTTTTGCTGATTTGCCTTTTTTTTTTACCAGGCCCACAAGGGAAGCATGCTTTTTTTAGCCTCCTCCTAATAGAAGATTTCTAGTTAGGAGTTAGGCTTTGCTTAACTCCATAAAGTATTTTGTAAGATTAGTGTATATCATATAAGCAATGAAGAACATTTCAAAAATACCGTATTCCATAGTGTGTTGTTTGACTTTGTTAGTAGGCGATGGTGTTTAGAGATATTCTGTGTCTAGGTCTCTATGATATGATGTCATATCCTCTTTCTTCATGTTGGTAAATAAAGAATAAAATATTAGCCATATTTGAAGAATCATCCTGACAGGAAAGTGTCCTGACTGAAGTAGTACACCCAGACCTAAACACTCTGTTAACATATTTCCAGAAAATAAATCTCTACCTTTAAAAAAGAAATCCTTATAAAACTTGTTCCATCAAACACTGCTCAGGTTAGATTCCTATTCTGAGTGATGTTCATATGCACACATTGACCCCTTCAACCTCTAACTGTGAGAGATAGTGCCCATGCAGAGGGACCCGGATGAAGTGTCAGTTTCCCAGGAAGGAGGGAGCCCATTCCACAAAGAGGAAAGAGACAAGAGGAAGTCCAGCCCAGAGCTGGATAAGAAACAGGGGAAGCAAATAAGAATGGCCACTCCTTAGAATCTCCCTGGGTATATCTGTTAGGCTAGGAATAGTAAAGCTTTAGTCTGGTAAGATTCTGTCTGCCACATCTAAGCAAATAGAAAAACCAAACCCTGGCTGAATTGTTTCATTTTATTCTTGGGCTATGCCTGACAGTAACCCTCTGAAGGTCCATTATGGCACAACCAGTTGCAGAGATGATGTGGGAGGGCTGCTGTTTAGTCATTGTTGGGGTGTGTGTGTCAAACCAGACAATATAATAGTCATGGCATCACAATCCAATCCCTACCCCTTTTATACATGTATTCAGTGGTGGTATTCTATCGGTTCAGTCCGGTTGAGTTGAACTGGTAGTAAAAAATGCTACTGGTTTGGCCAAACTGGTATTTCCGACAATCAGCTGGGTGACGATCAGCTGTGCTCATGATTTAGATTAACTAGAAAGCAGAAAATCATCTAAATCACATGGTACATCACCCCAGCTCAGCTCCGCCATGCTTGTGTGCACATGCTTCCCGTGGCCAGCTGGTCCTAAAGTCTATGCTGTCCATGTGCGGAGGTGTGAGGCGCATGGGGGGTTTGTGTGTGTGGGAGGTGCACACTACTCAAGGGTTTTATGCACATTTGTGGGGGGTGGGGCGCACATGCATGGGTCACATGTGCAGGCATGGGGGTCATGAGGGTGTCACGTGCACATGCATTGGGCATGCATGCATTGCATTTTGGCAATGTGTACCGAAAAGGTTAGCCATCCCTGTTTAGTCAATAGTCCTGAATGAAGTCCATCACATTGCGGGTCCTGTTTTAGAGAGGGAACAGATCATCTGACTTGAGATAGTTCCAGATATAGATCTATAAAGATTACATGCTGCCAGCTGGAGGAGTTGCCACCTAAACCCAATTAATGCCCCCATTTAACTGTAAGAACATCACAGTATTAGAGAACTGTTATGACACATAGTCAGTGCAGCAATAAAGAAAAATATTTAGTGACATCATCCTTTTATCACCCACAGCTACTGTCAGCAAAATGTCAGTCCATTGAAGTAAACATATATTTATTTCACTGATACTCGCATAAATTCTCCTTAGTTTCTCCATTATTGTCAAATAAGCTACGGAATCTGAAATGTAATTCCCATGCCAAAAATATGACTATAGCCCTATAAAGTCTATAAATACCATAGACCTGGGAAATTACTCTGATATTTCTTAAGGAGTTAATTTGAAACAGTATTACTTGTGAAACTTGGATCAAGAGTAAATAATGAAGTATGAGATAAATTCAGGTTAACACTAAACATTCAATGAAGTGAGCTGCAATTTAGGAAAGCTTTTATACTTTAATAAAATTCATTATTTTGAAAAAGTGCTACCGGAATCCTGATTTCTGAAATATTGATCATGTAAAGTTAAGTTATGAAGAGCTTCATATAAAAGCACTTGTTGGGAATATCACAGAAAATGATGTTTCATTTTCTTTGTCAGCTGCCAGATTGGCTAGACACAAAAGTATTTTGTTTTTTCCCAAGTATGAAAAGTTTCTGGGATTAAACTAAATTCCAACATGAGTTTGAAAACATGTCATTAATTGTTTTAAATCAATCACTTGATCCAAACTTGGTAAACTTGGTAAAAAATATTACATTAATTATAATTAATCATTCAGTCTTTGCCTGCCTCCAGAGTAACCAAGTGTGTGTTGGAACAAACTGAAACTAAATTTGGATGATTCAAAAACTGAATTTGGATGATGATGCTTTTGATTCTAAGAGATGGCCTTCAGTATTCAGGAAAAGTGAGGCTTTTCTGAATGGAGCTACATCTTCCTTTAAGGAGCATGTTCATGGCCTAGGTCAGGGCTGTCAAACTTGTGGGCTGTGAGCTGGATACATCACATGCTGGCCAAGCCCATGTCCAGTTTAGCAAAGGCAAAAAAATCCCAATACGCCATGTGATGCTGCCATGACAACATGAGTTTGACACCTCTGGCCTAGGTGGTCTTGCAATATCTAGCTTTGACATTAGACAAACTAGGTAGCATGTGTAATAGGGAATTTATCAGATTTGGCTCATAAACCAGAGCATCTTTATTTGGATGAGAGAGAGTTGGCATTGGTTATGCATGTTTGATAACGTCAAGTTTGGATTATTATTATTAATTGTTGGTGGAGTGTTCCTGAATGACAGCCCTGAATTGTAGTTTCCCCAGAAGATATTATCTTCTGTTGAAGTTTGCTTTCTGAATCCCATTCACAAATCCTTACAAGGTTAAGGTCAAGTAATTTACAAAACTGGCTATTCTGATGCAAACCAGTGCAGATAACAACAGGGTACCTCTGTAGATCTTATCACAAACACTTCTAGCATTGGATCCAGCCCTATGATTAAGACCGCAGGTTTCGATAACAGCTTTATAATATTGTAAATAGGTAACCTGCATTATTTGATCTGACTGCTTTCCAGTGGTTAATGCATTTATGTTTAAATTGAACTGGGACTGGGCAGTCTTTGAAACAGTGGATATCCTCAATTAGAGGATCATTAACTAGCAGCCCTTGAAGCAGAGGATGATACCTGCTTTGCAAAGTACAATATATTCCTCCTATCTGACAGAAGATAAGCTCTAAATAGCTAGACAACATCACTAATGGTTGTCTAGGACCTTTCCCCTGAACCCTGCCCATGGATTTAGTTCTTGGCAGCCTAATGATTACCAATTTAATATCCATGTAGCCAGAAGAGAATCATTGGTGGATTGGGTTGATCAGTGGGATACTACAAATGCCTCGTGTATGTCTGGAACTATGTAAGTCATGACTTCATACTACTATTTGCTTGTTTAGTATTCTGTTTCTATCCTGCCTTTCTAATCAGAGCTCAAGATGGGTTCTCTGTCAGTTTCCCCAAACTTGACCCTCAGAACAAAAATTGTATGAGGCAGCTTGGTCAGAGAGTTGCCATCTTGTCAAAATCACTCAGCGGGCTTTGGCTTTGATTGAACAAGGACTTGAATCTGAGATTCTTCAAGACATTCAACACCATTAAGCCTCTTAACCACTACATTATAATTTCTCCTAAACAGCTTGACATCTCAATATGTCCTCTAATTATTCTAATTATTATTCTAGAATCTCTTAAATGTCAAAAATGTCTGTGAATTGAAAATTATGTCCCAGTAGTTTCCATGATACATTGTCAAGGGATGCTCTTTGCCTCCTATGCATGGCATGTTACAGGGTTGGGATTCAAATTTTTTAACAACCGGTTCTGTGAGGTGTGGCTTGGTGGTCATGTGACCATGTGGACATGGCTTGATGGTCATGTTATTGGCTGGGCGTGGCCAACTCAATATCACTCACATCGAGGTATGCATCTCCTCGCCTGGGGTCTCATGACTGTGGGGATGCTGCAACAGTTGTAAGTGTGAAAAATGGTCATAAGTCACTTTTTTCAGTGCCATTGTAACTTTGAATGGTCACTCCACACAAGCAAAGTACCAGCAAAGGAGGGTAAAAAAACTCCAGGGACGTTCCAGAGACAGGAAGTCTAGTCCTGCCAAGAATGTAATAAGGGTTAATGGAGAGGCAGTTTGTGTAAGCAACACCAGAATGTTTCCTTCCTGCCTTCCTTACAGGTTTAGGCCAGTAATTCCTTCTAACAACCGGTTCTAGCAAATAGGGAACTGGTAGAATCCCACCCCGGCGTGTTAGGTGATTAAAATATACTGGGATGTAGTTGGCAAGAAGAAATACCATACTTGTCAGAAAATAGCTGCAGGCAAGGAATAATTTCTTAGCTTATTAAACAAAGCATCAAATCCTGTTTGTTATCTGTCTCTGATTAAAGAAAAGTTGGTAGAGTAATCTGAAGACTTTTCCAACCTGTTTGCTTTCTGCATTTAGAACCTTATAAGAGAAGCACTCTTTGCTGTACCCAAGAATTTCAAGTTCTTGACAGTTTTCAAGATACAGAAAATATTATCTACAAATCAATAGGCAAGAATCCCAGTATTTGTTCTGTCTGACAATTGGAACAGGTGTAGTGGTTCTGTGCTCATTTATATTCTCCCAAAGTACCCAATACTGACAACTAATGATGAGAGTTATCAGAGATTTTCAGGAACTGGTCAATTGGAGAGGACAGTGGCAACAATCAATAGTTTTCTATCACCATTGCAGCACTATTCATACAGCTTGTATAAAGAGGCTGTCAGCATTTCCGTTTACACATTTCTTTGTAGTTGTTTCAAAGGCTAGAGATAGATGATAGTTTTTAACAGAGTTGAAGGTAATATGAGAGAGAAAGAATTATCTCATGTTGTACAAACTCTTTTCTGTTGTGTTTCAGCATTCTTACTGCTACAATGCTCGCAAAATCTATGATCAGAATTGTTATAGCTTGCCTACATTCATGCCATTATCAGGGCATAAATGTGACTATCCTAACCAGCAGATTTTACTACAGATATAGAACAACACAATGTAATGGTGTGAACCAGACAGAATGGAGATTGAATGAAGACATTATGACCAATGGACCAAAGTTTTAGACCATGCTTTTAGCACTGTAAATGTGCCACCAGGCTCTTGTTTAAAAGAAAAGGTATTCTGAATCAGACCCAAACCCATCTGAGCTAGCAAATCAATCTGCAAAACAAGAGTTCCTTTCAATGTGAGACTAGATTTGTGAGGTTTGAAATATTGTGATTTCTTAAGAGATAGAGAGAATGACTCTTATATTCATTTTGCATGTATGTTGCTATGAAATAACTGCATGTTTCAGACATTAGGAAAAAAAAATGCTCCAAACAAATTTAGCCTTTTTGATGGGGAGGAAGCTTACCTGCCTTTTGGTGACATATTAAGAACACTTTGTGTTGGAGTAGGTTATGGGACTTAGTCATGATTTATATTTACATTCTTTTCTATGATTAAATTGATGTATTGTTTGGGAGGGTTTTTTTATCCTATGTTAGCCCCCTGGAGTCAGAGGTGGGATTTGGGTGTTCAAATAACTTGATATAATTAATAAATATAAGAAACCGAAGCATTAATAATCTTGATGCAATGCAGGAAGATTCAGCTAACCAGTTTGTTGAAAATTCTTTTGAATGATCAAAATGCTTAACTTTAACTTTAACAGAATTTTCCAAGATTCTTGAAGCAATTACAAATGTCAGATTCTTCAGCTACATAAAGATTAAGGGATGTAAAGATTAAGACTTGAAACTAAAATAGTTCTGCATTATTGTCTTATGGGGCTACTCTATTCCATATTGTATTGTATTGGAGTATGCAGAGTCTTAATTTTGAGTTACAAAGATTTAATTTAATCTAGAAGTAAAGGATGAAGAAAAAGCTGCCATCAGAAATATTAATTTTATTTATATCCTATCTTTTCTCTTTGAATTAGAGCAGGTTACCTTGTACTCTGTTCTTCTATTTTTGATCCTGTAACAACAACAACTCTCTGAAGTAGGTTGGGCTGAAAATGACTGGGCCAAACCCACTCTATGCATAACTGAAAGTAGACTTTAATGTGGGTCTCAACATTTTAGCCACCAAACCACATTTGCTCTTTATATAGCGGACAGTATCCATTCAGGCATTCTGGGGGGAAAAACAGAAAAATATTGGATATCCCAGTCCTTCTGTATGTATCCATAGCCACAAATATATTGTGTGACCATGGTTACTCTAGTCTTTAATTCAGAATGGAGAACGTAGGTTGCTGATTTACAATTCCATTGCTGACCACTGGCTAGGTATGATAGGAATTAGAATTCAATAGCATCTGTAGGCCACACATTTCCCATCACATCCTTAACGTGAGGTGGAATACCAAGGAAAGAAGGGAAATTGAAACAGCTTTAAGACCAAAGCTTAATCCACAACATAATAACCACTTTCAAAATCCCATTATTCTAAAACACTAATACTGAAGTTGAAAATGCCACAGGACATATCGTTAACACCCAGAAACCAAGTGCAGGCTTTGCTCTGAAACACCTGGTATCCCCTGAGGTAAGGCAGTGAAAAATGTGATGCTTGTGATTGGATTCTGTATTTACCATTAAATACACTGCTTCTGCTTCCTGGTTGTTGCCCCCCCAGTCAAAAGTGACAATGGTAAAACTTGCCAGCTGAAATATGATTGTATTTTTTTTCCCTCCAAGGAAGCTTTTCTCTTGCTTTGCTGTCTCACAGGACATCCATCAAAAACTGCATGTGGCACAATTTGTCGTTGCTTAATGTTAGAAGTTATGGAGTTGTCTGCCCATTTCTGTTTTTCTTCCCTTTTCCATTTGTTGTGATTTATTTTAACATAATTTTGTAATTTAAAGAAGCCAAAAGCCTGAATTAAAACTTTTCCTAATATACAAATGTGACAGTTTCCTCTCATATGTATGCATAGTTATTTGGCATATTTTTAGTATTTTAAAAAATAGATAGACACATATAGCTATGCCCTTTTCTGCAGCATATGCTATTTTGCACCTGCCAGCTTATTTTTTGAGTATTTTATTACAATATGCTAAGATGTATGATTGACCAAAGGTAAGCTGTGTTTTGCATATTATTTTACAAATTTGGAAATTTTTGTATTAAGACGCATATGCATAAAATGTTTTACATAGCTTCTTTTAAATATATACTGAACTTAGTATTATTTGCTGGTATCTTCCAATCAGGACTATCTGTGTACAGATATTACATTTATGTTGGCATATTCCATTGTGAGCATTTTACGTTTTCTCCAAAGAGCAGAACACTTTTTGGGCATTAGCATCATGGTTTGTAGGATGCATAATTTCTATATAGACCAATCAGCCTGATATCAATACCTGGGAAGATACTGGAAAATATAATAAAAAACAAAAACAGATCTGCCAACATCTAGAAACAAGTAAAGTAATAACTAGCAGTCAACACAGGTTTGTTAAGAACAGATCATGCCAAACCAATCTTATTTCATTCTTCAACACAGTGACTAAATTAGTAGACCAGCAAAATACTGTGTACATAATATATTTAGATTTCAGCAAGGCATTCAACAAAGTAGACCACAACCTACTTCTTAGTAAGCTAGAAAAAAGTGGAATAGATAGCACCACCACTAGATGGACTCACAACTGGCTGGCAAACCATATTCAATGAGTAGTCCTTAATGGGTCTAAGTCTACATGGAGGGAAGTAAGCAGTGGGGTGCCACAAGGTTCCTTCTTAGGCCCAGTACTCTTCAATATCTTCATTAACAACTTAGATGAGGGAATAGAAGGGGAACTTACCAAATTTGCAGATGATACTAAGCTGGCAGGAATAGCTAACACCCAAGAAGATAGGCTCAAGATCCAGATGGATCTTGACAGACTAGAACACTGGGCCATATCTAACAAAATGAAATTCAATGTAGAGAAAAGTAAAGTCCTATACTTAGGCAAGAAAAACTAAAAGTACACATATAGACTGGGTGAAACCAGGCTCAATAGCAGTAACTGTGAGAGGGATCTTGGAGTCTTAGTGGACAACTAGCTAAATATGAGCCAGCAGTATGCAGCAGAAGCCAAAAAAGCTAATGCAATCCTAAATTGTATTAACAAAGGGATACAATCAAGATCAAGGGAAGTACTAATACCACTCTATAAAGCCTTAGTATGACCACACCTGGAGTACTGCATCCAGTTTTGTTTACCACATTATAAAAAAGATGTTGAGACAAGAAAAAGTATAGAGAAGAGCAACCAGGATGATTAGGAGACTGGAGGCTAAAACATACAATGAACGGTTGCAGGAACTGGGCTTGGCTAGTCTCATAAAGGGAAGGACCAGGGGAGACATGATAGTGGTCTTCCAATATTTGAGGGGCTGCCAAAGGGAGGAAGGGGCCAAGCTATCTTCTAAAGCACCTGTAGGCCAGACAAGGAATAAGGGATGGAAACTGAACAAGGAGAGATTTAACCTGGAAATAAGGAGAAACTTTCTGACAGTGAGAACAATCAACCAATGGAACACCTTGCCCTCAGAAGTTGTGGGAGCGCCATCACTTGAGACGTTCAAGAAGAATAGAATAGAATAGAATAGCATAGCGTAGCGTAGCGTAGAATAGAATAGAATAGAATAGAATAGAATAGAATAGAATAGAATAGAATAGAATACTTTATTGGCCAAGTGTGATTGGACACACAAGGAATTTGTCTTGCTGTAAACAGTATACATAAAGAAAAGATACATTTGTTAAGAATCAAGAATCATAATGTACAACACTTAATGATAGTCATAGGGTACAACCAACAATCAAATCATACTAGGAAACAGTCACTGCCATCTGTCAGAAATGGTGTAGGGTCTCCCGCTTGGGCAGGGGAGTTGGACTAGATGACCTACAATGTCCCTTCCAACTCTGATTATCTGTTATCTGTTATCTGTTATCATGACCATATGTTTCCTTCAAAGTGTTTTTGAAGTGTAGCCACCACAAGGAGATCTACATGGAGCGTTTCTGGGAGTCAGTTGGGATATGTATTTAATAAATTATTATTTCCATAGTACAAACTGTTAGTTGCTACTCCATTGTATCGTTGTGTAGAGAAACTTAGCATTAAAATGCCAATCTTCGAAATGAAAAAAAAGCAGAGCATCCTTAAACCGGATTCTGACTGATAATGATAAAGCTGCATTTGAAATGTACCATTTTAGCTTTGATCAGATTTATTTGATGAAATGTTTCAATCTTAAAATCAACCTCTGCATAGGGCACTAGATGTCAGGGAGAACAGTTCTAGCTCTAGTTTTTTTTCCTGGCATTTCTTCATTATATGGAGAAATATTTAGTCACATCAGCCTACAATCTGAAATGATATAATTGTGGAACAAGTAGCTGAGCCTCTTGAGAAGAATAAGGCTTTATATGAATGATAGATGAAAGGAATACGAGTGATTTTGGTATGCCAATAAAATGAAAAAAAAATCAAATTTAAGTATAAAATGTTTTAAGGTGGTGGAAGGTTGCAAAATATTTTTGGATGTCAGAATCTTGTCTTTGTTAATGTCTCAATCTTTCATGTTAAGATGTTATAGTGTAGCACAAATATTCTATTAAGTATCCATAATACTAATAATAGAAACACTTTCTAATAAAATAGTGCACAGATAAACTGTTGGATGCCTTAGAATGTGAAATGTGAAAATGTGCATCCAACCTAAAGGCATTGAAATAAAATGTATGAAATATATTGCTATTTAAGTTCATATGTAATTAATCTGATAATTGTATGAATCAATGCCCAAACATTATTTTCTGTGGAATTGGTCTAGAAAAAAAAAGATATGAGTCTGATCACAAACTGCTCTTACTTCTTTCCAAGCACTTTTAATAAAACTGGCAGAAAATATGCAATATTAGTTGATTATAATTAATTTTGTCATTCTACAATTAGTGAGTTTAAATAGCTATATTAACATATCGTATAAAATAATAAGATTTGACAATCCATGTGTCATTTAGATCTACTAAGCAGAATAACTTAAGAAGATAAATAATTTAACATTTAGTGGGAACTGGAAATTTTGATACCTTCACCTGGCTTAAGTGAAAGAGGTGTTGCAGTAGAAGTGGCATTTAAAAACCACTTGGCAGTGATCTAGAGAAATCTCAGTGTGTTCCTTCTGTTCCTTCTCTGAAGAATGTGATACGAAGAGTTGCCTTTGCCTGAATTGTAGAAGCAGATGGAGCCTATAGATATTCAAGCAAATATCTGAATATTATTCCAGAGAAGTAATGGGATCACCTGTGTCATCTCTCTCTCTCTCTCTCTCTCTCTCTCTCTCTCTTTTTCCCTCCCTCCTCATTTCTTTAAGATGTTTGTATATACATAAGAATTTGCAACTCTACAGAATTCTAAATTTATTTTTTTCCTGCTGGTTTTGTAAGGAAAAGACATGCATGTTCTACTGTCTGGAAAGAAGGCATTTTATTAAATATTAATCAGAATAGAGCTGGAAGGGACCTTGGAAGGCTTCTACTCCAACCCCTTCTCAAACAGGAGACCCTGTACCATTTCAGAGAGGTGGATGTCTAGTCTCTTCTTAAACCACCCCAGTGAGGAAGCAACCACAACTTATGAAGGCAAGTTGTTCCATTGGTTAATTGTCCTCACTGTTAGGAAGTCTCTCCTTAATTCCAGGTTGCTTCTCCCCCTTGATTAGTTTCTATCCATTGTTTCTTGTCTTACCCTTTGGTGCTTTGGAAAATAAGTTGGCTCCCTCTTCTTTGTGGAAGCCCCACAAATACTGGAATACTCTTATCATACCCCTTCTTTTCTCTAGACTAGTCATACCCAATTCCTGCAACTGTTCTTCATATGTTTTAATCTCCAAGCCTTTGATCATCTTAGTTGCTCTTCTTTGCATTTTTACCAAAGTCTCAACATCTTTTTTGTAATCTGGTGTCCAAAACTGGATGCAGTATTCCGGGTGTGCTCTTATTATATTGTCAGGCTGCTGACAATTGGGTAGGTGAATATAAGACTCAACTTTAAGATGATTGGAAAATTCCAATGTTCGTATCTCTGGAAGTCTAAAGGTTCTTTTTGAAGGTGCCTGGAGCTCCAGGTCTTCAGTGTTGTGATCCAAAAAGGACTCAAGGCACAGCACAATTTCTCTACTGGAAAGAAATAGAAGAATATTATTTCTCCACCCAACATAAATTATTGCAGAATTTGTTGATTCCAGTATTTGCTAGAATTTCAAACTTGATTCTGACTTATTATTATAATATTTGTTTGGCTATCTATACTTCTGTGTCCTGTCTCATTCCAATTTGTACATGCATACAATTTATACATTCGTAATGCTTCCTTTAACTTGCAAAGCAGCTGTCATATTGCAAAATATATTTGAGTTAACGAACTGCTGCTGAACACTTAGCCTGGTGTTGGAATGAAGTGTTGAAATAATACCTTTAAAAACAGCTCGGTTTCATAACGAAGATAAATTTTAAAAAGGCATATTTTGCTGATCCTTCCATTAGGCCCATGAGAAATATAAGTGCAAAGAAACATTATTTGAATTTTATTGTAGGACGAGGATACCCTAAATGGTCGATACCTACTTTTCTATTATGCTATTATTTTCTTCATTTCATACATCAGATGTATTGGTGCAGCACATTTTTCTAAAACTGTTTATCCACATAAATATCATGTTTAGGTCTTAAAGGCCATTTTGCCATTACTAAAGTCAGAAGAGAATAATTTCTTACACTAGGTTAATGATAACCTTGCTATCCATAGAAGTAAGTAGCTGGCTGTTTTTTGATCTAAGGACACTTGACAGAAACTCTTATACAACACTAAAAGGAAATTTTGGGCAATGTTATTATTCCTTGTTTTGCCTATTTTGGGGGAAATGCCATTTTAAATTAAGCTTCCAAAATGTCAACAACTAACAGCCTACCCTTAGGAAAAGAGGACTATTAGTAGGTCTTGCATTAAGGTTGCATTTAATCATTTCTAATGGCAGTAGAAAAATAATGCTCAAGGCATTATAGCAGGGCGTGAGATGATTCATGTGCACAGTCCTGTGAAGAATCATTATTAGGAAAAATGTTTGTAGTGGAAAGAATTAACTTTGTACAATGTAAAAAGAGGTAATTAGCTTGGCACAAAATCCATAAGGTCTTCACATTTTCTTTGATGCCAATCTTTTCCATCAGCATAGTCAGATCATCAGCATCTTTCCAAAATCAAGACTGGATACAGAATTTTTATCCTGTTAACTGGATGGTCCTGACAGCTCAGAATGCTTCTGTTAGGCTGGGAGGTAACATCTGTTGAATCTTCCTTTCTTTTAAATCTCCATCTCCACCCCACTACCAATTCTTCTAGT
Source organism: Pseudonaja textilis (assembly GCF_049901715.1). Lineage (NCBI taxonomy): Eukaryota > Metazoa > Chordata > Lepidosauria > Squamata > Elapidae > Pseudonaja > Pseudonaja textilis. Next base: position 79,208,627 of record NC_141991.1, read on the forward strand.
CGACAGAGACCTCAATCCTTAATGTGGGTATTCTACAGTAGATGTGAGGAATTGCAGGGAAAGAAGACAGTTTGTGATATCCATCCCCCCAAAATCCCTCAGACGATTATGATTATTGGACAGAATAAACTGTAGACAGAAGAGAGTTATTCTGTAAATGTAAAAGGCAATCAAATGAATGAACGAATGAATGAATGAATAGTAGGTTATGGGGGCATTAAACAGTAACAGTAATAGAGTTTGAAGGGATCTTGGAGGTCGTCTAGTACAACCCCCTGCTCTCACAGAAGACCGATACTGTTCCTGATAGATAAAAGCCCCCAGATATGAAGCACCCACAATTTCCAAAGACAATTTGCTCCATTGGTTAGTTGTTCTCACAGGTAGGAATTTTCTCTTTAGTTCTAGGTTGCTTCTCTTCTTGGTTAGTTTCCATTCATTGTTTCTTGTCCTGCCTACAGATGCTTTGGCAAATAAATTGGCCTCCTTTTCCTTGTGGCAGCCCTTCAGGTATTGGAAGACTGCTATCATCTGGTCCTTCTTTTTGCTAGACTACAGGAACCATTTGTACTTCAGTTTGAGATGCAGACAACACAGACTCATCCCCAACAGCCTATGCCTGTCTTCAACGGAGAAGGGTCACATGGCAGGCAAGACACCTCCACATCCATTTGCATTACTCAGGTAACCTGTTGAAAGAATGCAAATGACCGGCTGTCTTCAAGGAGTATTAATCCTTCCATTTCCCTGCCATCCAGTCAGAGCTGAAGAAGCTTCTTGGATGAGAAGCAAAAAGTCTTCAAAAAAAAGTGGAAAGTCCAGTTGCCTCTTGAAAAAAGCACCTTTGGGACAACCATGACCAGGATGACTGAGAATCTCCATAGACATATTGATCAGTGTATTTCTGCAATTAATTTGGGGTGCTAGACCTTCTTTTATTGATCCTCTTTCCCCCTTTCTGTTCATTATTTTCAGAGTATAAGCACCAGATCTGAACTATGAAAAGATAAAGTCTCCCCTGAATCATAAGCAGATCTTGGTTACTTTATGGACACATTATGCAGGTTCAGACAAGGTCATCCAGATCATACCACCTGCTGGGACTTGAGGTATAAACATGACTGCAAATGCAAATCTTGCAAAAGTTGCCCCATTTATTTTGTTCCATATCAAAGGCTATCAATATATACATGTTTTGGATTTGCACTGACCTTTATCTGTTTGCTTCTACATCAGTGAAACTATGATAACTCTGTTTTTAGTGATAACTTTGTTATTATTAAAATAAAGTTGCATGCCAAATTCCTACATCAGATTTTTTCCATTATCACAGAGTTAAAATCTAGTCTTGGTACTAATGAGATTAGGACAACTAAAATTAGAGCAACTTAATTTTATCAGGATTATATATCTCTTTGATTTATGGATTCTAGTTTAAGTACGGATGTTTGTATTATTTATTTTAAAGAATGTGACCTATTTTAAACTTTTCAATGTACTTTCCAAGTTGGAGCTTTCAGACGACAAATTTACAGAGTATAAAATTCCTGTTTGAATAGAGGACAAAATAAAGAAGTTGAACAAAGAAGCTCCATAAATTCAGCAACCTGATATCACAGAGACCACTTGGATGCCAGGATTTGTAGGGGAAAAAAACATCCCTCTATTGCTGCTGTTCCCTAACAAATGGATTTTTATGGCTCTGTTTATGAAACTGTAGGCTCTAAATAGTTATTGTATCTAATTGCCAATTGTAAATTTTGGCATAGATACATTACTGCTATATTTGGGCCACATGCAACTTCCAATTATCCTGAGAACACACTGCCAACATTCAGGGGCAACATAGCCAAGGTCTTGGCAGATGTAATCCTCTCCATGAGGTGGGCCTGGAGGATACAGTTAAAAAACTTAAGAAGGTAGCTGTGACAATGCAATTGAAGCTTCACCTGGTTTCTTTTAAAGTATGTTATATGTAAAAAAAAAAGGGACATGGTGGCTCAGTGGCAGAGACTCTGGGCTTGTTGATCGAAAGGTCGGCAGTTCAGCGGTTTGAATCCCTAGTGCTGCATAATGGGATGAGATCCCATTATGTGTCCCAGCTTCTGCCAACCTAGCAGTTCGAAAACATGTAAAAAATGCAAGTCGAAAAATAGGGACCACCTTATTTAGTGGTATTTAGTCATGCCAGCCACATGACCATGGAGATGCCTTTGAACAGCACTGGCATGTTGGCTTTGTAACGGAGATGAGCATCACCCCCTAGAGTCAGGAGCAACTAGGACATATGTGTGAAGGGAACCTTTACCTTTACATGTAAAAAACAGACAGAGATTCAGTCATGCTGTGGGCAGTCATATCCTTATCAGAATCAATGGGACACATAGGAGCAGAATGTATTTACAAAGCAACCTGTTCTTAAAAAGTCTACCAGGAGCTCACCAAAACTTCTGTTTTTCAAAATAATTGCAGATTGTTTTTTAATTGTTTGGGATGGGGATTTTGAGGATAGAAAGGGGGACAAGAGGATTTCGTGAGGCAAATTCTCCCATTCCTGTCTTTAGCACAGAACAAGACTTATTACTCTGAAAAAAATTGACAGTTTTGATGCTTTGGGGTGGTTGAGAAATTTTAGGAGTGGAAACAGGAATAGCTTGCCTCCAGAGATGACATCATCCTCTTAAAAGACCTGGAAAACATTGACCAACCTCATCCTGATGATGTACCTCTTCGTTGGGTTCCTACAGTGGTCCTCTAGAGGATCCAGAGGCTGAATTGGATGTTGGCCACCTCAATTTTGTTGAGTCTATTTGATACATCCAAGTAGAGGCACCCACAATTTCCTTTTCATTAGTCGCACTGCATCAAAATATATAATAGCAAATTTTGCACAGTAATTCTGCTCCACTCAGTGCAACTACTTCTTCTATTGTTCTTGAGTTTATAACCAATATCATTGGATAAACCAAACCCTCATATAACAAGAGAAAAATATATTTCAGCCTCACACAGAAGCATATAACACTTCAGCCATGTTCTTCTTTAGTAGTTTTTCAAAATAGTCACAACTGGAAGAATCTTGTTGACGTTGACCTATCTTAGAAAAATAGTGGGTACCTTTGGATCTAGAAAAGCACCTGCACGGGAGAGCACTTGAAATGTCAGGTCTCTAGGATAGACATCTCTCCAAAAGCAAGAGCCAATCACTTTCACTTATTGTTGTCAAGAAAACTATCTAGACAGATCCATTTGATCAGCAGGAGTAATACACAACTTGAGGGAGCCTATCTTTTTCAAAAGCAGCACTAATCGCCAAAGAAACCTGTGGTAAATCAATAAACCAGAAACCAGTTCATTTCTACTGTGAAAACTGCACATTTGTTATTATGGGACGACAGTTACTCTGCACTCACACTGTCAAGTCAGCGTGAAGGGTTCAGCTTGCTAGGTTTAATTAACCATAATGTTTTTTAAGAACAAGGGCTACTCCCATTGCACTGTCTTAACATCTGGGACTCCAGCTATGATTTCCACTTTGTTCCTCACTCTCCTGTACTGGTGCTACCGAATCTGGATTGTCTTTGTGACAGGATGATAGCAATCAAGCCTGTTTCTTGTTAATTTGTTCTGATGATCAGGACAAAGCATAGACAAAAAAGATAGAAAAATAGTTTGTCTTCATTTTGTTAAATGCATTTTAAAAATAAAGGAATTGCATCCAAATTCCTTAGAGCCAGCATTTCCCCTTTGAAGAGCACAGTAGCAGTTATCTTCCCTAACATTCAATGTGTTAACATATAATTTGCTTTTGTGTGTCCTTGTATTGTGTTGCTGCCTAGTTGCTAATTATGTTTTAGCCACTGGGTTAGCAGAATGTAGCCTGACCTGTTCTTGAATCTGTTCTACTTGAATCAAACATGTCATGTTCAATAACTGAAATGTTAAGGCACTGAAATGTGACAGAGGGACCAAGGCAATAATACTTGTTAGTGGAACTATTGTGATTATAATCTGATCATTCACTATTAAAGATTTATTACTTTTCTATTAAAGACAGACTTTTCTAACAAGTGCAATCAGACAGATACAAGCTTTATACTTGAATTCTTGACAGATGCGCTATAACATCACAATAATCTTACTCAGCATTGGCAGCTGGAAAATGAAAATAGTTTTGGAGAATTTTTGTTTAAAAAAAGGATAATTGGAAAGAAATGTAAAATTTAAAAAGTAGAATTATAACCTTAATAGGATTATATAATTACATGTAATTGAGTGTTAGCAAGTTGCTTTAGTTCCTGGAGGAACAGCAGATATAAATCTAAGAAATTAATAAAATAAAATAAAATATTTCACCGAGGAGAAATATTTTCCCTCCCAAATCAATTCATAGAGAGTGTGGTGTAGTGTGATGTAGGGGTGATTGTGTTGAACTTAGACTAGGAGAACCAAGGTCAGGTTCTTCGTCAACCACAAAAGTTCATTAAATGGTTTGGGGTAGTCCCAAAATCTTTTCCAGCCCAAACTACCTCACAAAATGGTTGTAGGTTAACAGGAATGGAGGGAATCAGTTCTTACACATGTGACTTATTTATCACCTAATGTTATAGAAGACCAGAGGCTTTGAGGAATGAAAATCAAGGTGAACTTAAGGAGCATTAAGCTCAATAGTCAGGGTTTTTTTGTGCATACAAATACTTAGCACTAGAATTTTCTGCTAGGACCAGGATCATGATGGATTTGTCTTTACCTTAGATATTTTGAAAAATTGGTTTGGATCACTACGTATTCAATTATCCATATAACAGAAATGAATAGAGCCGTATGAGGATCAACTTTTCAGACATTTGGCTGAACGTGTACAGGGCTGACTCAAGATGCTCCATTCTGTACTATCTCCAATATTCATGCATTCCCAAAAGGTCTTTTGTTTATTTGAACTTGGTTACTTTCCACACAATCCAGGAATAAATCACAATCTTGGATCGTATGGAATAACTGCATCTACAATTATGAGCTCTCTTTCAAACCTCCAGCTGAAAATATGGAAGTTAGGGAGAAAAATGATGGTGCCAATATACCTGATCCCAGTCTCATGCCAGGCTGACCATGAATACATATGTTCCCTTGAATATCTAAAACACATCCATGTGACCACTTTTTATGGATCCCATCACTCTGTGATTTTCTGGAAAAGTTAAGGGTGATGAAAAAGATGGAGAGATATCTGGAGCACTGTTGGAGGTCAAAGAACAATGAACTCAACTGAACAAGTTTAGGGGTAAATTAAAGCCCACCTATTAAAGCCTACCTTTTGACAGTAAGGGGGAAGGAAGTGTCAATAATTGTTTGTCCTTACTATGTCTATTAGTATCCCTGTTTAGAGTGACTATAGCCTGTTCGGGTGCATCTATAGGACTTAGTGAAAGATTTTGCAGAACACTGTCAGAAATAAACTCCCCTCATTCATTTCCAGTTATATGCCAGCCTTTGAATAGCTCCTGTGGAGGTGCCCATGCCATGCTAACTGGGAGGAACTGGCAATTGTTGAATCTCAGAAACAAATTGGGGTCTGGTAACTGCCTATTAGACTCATTTCCCTCCTGGCTGGTGAAGCTTCCTCGGAGAAAGTTTTCACAGTGGTCAGCCATATTGGACAATTTTAATCTAGTATAGAACTTTTCCTTTTTAGTGAAGTTATTGAGAAGGTGGTCACACAGCAGCTTCAGAGTGTTCTTTTTCAAGGTTGGGAGCACACACACGCAGACACAGTACTCAGACGTTGAAGCAGATAACAGTAGACAGGAATGTAATTCAAATGCCTAGCAGAGAGTGCTTACCTGAAAAATGTCAATACAGTCTAAGGAGCAATAGCATACTACCAATATGTTCCAAGTGTCACAGAAAGCCAAATCAAGTATCCAGCTAGTCCAAGAGTCAAAGGAACAAGAATCACAAACAAGGACTTCAGACAATTGTTTCCAATAAAGACTGACAACAAAACAGATACCTAAATCTGTCTGCCTACAGCTGGCTATAATCACTCATGTCTCATCCTTTGGCTAGTGAGGAGCCTCATTGAGGACTGTTGCTCTGCCCACCTTTGTATGCATCTAGCCCTGAAACTTGGGGTTGGGGGTTATGCCTCATTATCTGATTGCTCCAGCTGAACAGAAGATGCCTATTTAGGCTCAATTGGATCCTGGCTTACTGAGTCTGGACACAGATAACCCTAAAGCACTGGTTCAGCTGAAATTACACCTTCCCATTTAAGGTCATACTGATTTATGATTCATAGAACAGAGAATCCTGAATGAAATGGATTTTGCCTTTTAGTAAAATTTCAGTTAGGCCTGGGACAGCATTGGTTGCATTCTAGATGACTTCTGGCTGAAGTGGGATGAGAATAGTGTATCCATTCTTGCTCTATTTGTCCTCAAAGTTGCCTTCAATGCCATTATATCATTCTAGAGCAGGGTTGCCAAACTCCCAGGAAGAAAAAAAACAGAGCATGGGAGGTGCACGGAGCACCCCTCCATGCTCCATTTTGGGACCTTCCTGGCCTCAGAGGAGCCTCTGGGGGGGGTGTTTTTGCTCCCAGAAGCTCCCCTGGGGTTCAGGAAGGCAAAAATGGAGGGGGCCTGAGCCCCTCCCTCCATTTTTTTGCCTTCCTGGGCTCAGCAAGGGGAATCCTGGCACAGCTGATTATGAGGCTGGCTGCCTCATGTGCTGGCCACACCCACACTCAAAGGGGAGGAAAGTCCCAATGCATCATGGGACACTGCCGTGATGAAGTGAGTTTGACACCTCTGTTCTAGAGACATGGGGTAGGATTGGCCAGAATTATATTATGCTGGTTCTCTTTCCTTGACAGGCAGTTCCAGTCAGGGTTAAAATATTCCTCCAAGTTCAGATTAGTCTCATCCTTGCTGACCTTCTAGATCCTAGAAAATGGATATAGAGTCTGTAAAGTGGCAGTATTACTAAGAAAACCAAGTATATGTTCCCACCACTTATGTTTAATTATTTTTGTTTGGTTATTTTGTTGCATTGCTTTTTGTGTTTCTTTAACTTTGTTTGAGTTTCAAAATCATATATGTGAGATGGGAGATTATATAAATTTAATGAATGAATGAATTGTTGGAATAGTGTGCCAAATAAAACATCCTCTTACAACTGTTACTTTAACAGCAATAGCAATAGCACTTTGACTTATATTATATACCTCCTCAAAGCACTTTACAGCACACCCCAGGAAGTTTACTGTCAAGATTTTGCCCCCAACAATCTGGTTCCTTGTTTTACTGTCCTCAGAAAAATGGAAGGCAGAGTCAATCTCAAGTCCATCAGGATTGAACTCCAGGCTGTGGGCAGAGTTAGCCTGCAATACTGCATTCTAACCACTGCACCACCAGGGCTCTTTGAAGTAGTTGACTTACATAACTGTATGTGCAGATCAGAACTAACAGTCTATTACACAGCTGTGTCATCTAGAGCAGTGGTGGGATTCAAAAAAAATTACTATAGGTTCTGTGGGTGTAGCTTGGTGGCTGTGGCTAGGTGGGCATGGCCATGTGACTGGGTGAGCATGACTTTTTTTCTTTTTTGCAGCCACCCCCACCCCATTGTTTTTGCTCCCAGAAGTCTCCTCTGGGGCTCAGGAAGAAAAAAACAGAGCATGGGAGGTACACAGAGCACCCTTCCATGCTCCGTTTTGGGACTTTCCTGGCCTCAGAGGAGCCTCGGGGGGGCGTTTTTGCTCCCGGAAGGCTCCTCTGGGGTTCAGGAAGGCAAAAAATGGAGGGGGGCTGAGCCCCTCCCTCCATTTTTTGCCTTCCTGGGCCTCAGCAAGGGGAATCCCGGCACAGCTGATCATATGAACAGCTGATTTTGGGGAGAGGGAAAAACAGAAATACCTTAAGGGGCGAGCATCAGGCAGGTGGGGTGAGCGAGGATTGGGTGAGCGGGACAAGTGAGCCAGCGGTGACTGGGTGACTGGGTCAGGGATGCGGCCAGCCAGAACTTACTACCAGTTTGGCAACCCATGCCAAATCCTTGCTACCAGCTCGCCCGATCTGGTGTGAACTGACTGAATACCACCACTGATCTAGAGGTTCCTCTGTTTCTTCTCCAGAACCAGGAAGTATGAGGGGGCGGGGGAAACACCATTGGTCAGACAGCCCACTGAAGCAGGTTTGCCTTATTGTAGAAATCTGACTGACTGAGCTTCTGTTTGAGACAGAACTAGTGACCTTTGTGGCAATAGGGAAACTCTTTTTTATTATTATGAATGGACTCAATGAATTCCTTATTAGTGTAACTGGAGGAGGCAGAACCAAGATTTCCAGATGTTTATTTGCTTTTAGTTTTAGCATTGTCCTTCTCAAACTTTAGGCCATGAATTCAGTCTGCTAAAGTTCCACTGATAAAGGAACCATAAAGAATGGTTGCAGGAATTGGGTATGTCTAGTCTAGTGAAAAGAAGGACTAGGGGAGATATGATAGCACTGCTCCAGTATTTGGGAGGCTGTCACAAAGATGAGGGGGACAAACTGTTCACCAAAGCATACCCAATTCCTACAAGACAATAATCAATGGATGGAAACCAATCAAGGAGAGAAGCAACCTAGAACTAAGAAGAAATTTCCTAATAGTAAGAACAACAAACCAGTGGAATGCCTTACCTTCAGAAGTTGTGGATGCTCCATCACTGGAAGTTTTCAAGAAGAGACTGGACAGCCAGTTGTTGGAAATGGTATAGACACTCTTGCTTGAGCAGGGAATTGGGCTAGATGACCTCTAAGATCCCTGTTATTCTATGTTCTGTAAGTTCATCTTACAAGGAGGACCAGCAGGCACAGCTCTCCTGCTTTAGAGATAGTATATTAGCCGTATTTATCCCTTTTCTCATCATATTGCTGTCTTAATGCTACATAGTAATTAATGTAACATGGCCTTCTTCATGCTTGGAATGTCTATGTATAATTAAATTTGCCCAATGTGAGAATTTCATTTGGTTCATTTCTGTATAAGAGCTCATTAAAATTTGCAATTTTTTTCATAGAAAGGATGTAAACAACATACTATACATTATATCAATTATGGTCATATAAATATAAAGATACACGATCTCTCTCAGAGATTCCTATGAATATTAATTGTTATGGGTAATTACTATCATTGTTTTAAAATCTTGCTATTATATAAGAGAGAATATATTTTCTAACCTTTTCTTTCTTATGTGGACATCTTGAGAATTTCTTCATATGACTTCTGCTTGCTTTGATATACCTGAGGAAAGGGAAACAAAAGCCTTGCCCTTTAAGGAATAGGCAAAGTTCTTTCCTTTTGTGGATTCAAATTTCCCGGCTGGGAGAAATGCAAAATGATTTGGTCAGCTGTGTTGAAAGTCAGAATCAGTTTATTAATAGGAAGGCAGGTAAGAAATCTCACAGTGTTCCTAGGATTAATCTAATAAGTGAGTAGGAAAACCTCTCTTTTATACACTTCCGGTTCTTTGATTTGTAGGTGTGAATTTTTGAAGACTTTGATTTTTGTGTGTGTGTTGAATTCTTTTCCTGGGAACTTGGTTTTATGGTCCTGATCCTTTGTAGTTGCTTGTTTGCTATCGTGTTTCCTTCCTGCCATGCCTTTTGGTTTGCTTTTCACAAGTTTTTATAACTTGCCATCTATTTGATTTCTATGGGAAAGGATCTTAGCTAGTTTGTAGGGTTTTTTCTCTGTATCTCATGCCTGTAATTTTTTCCTTCCTTTGTTGTGAAAAGTAAGCTGGCTCCAGCTATTTTAATAGCCCTACTTGACAAAGGGTGGGGGCTGTTTCCCTAGAAGAGTGGGGAATGGTAACTTCCAACATACCAAATGCTTTCTAGCAAATCTGCCCACCTGGAAAAATATCATATTATGAAAAGTTTTGCCAGCCCAGGCAACAATTAAGTTAACAAATGGACTCTGATGATGCATCTGTAAAAATAAAAAGCCTAAGAGTAGGTAATTAATTTCATGGGTGCAAATGCTATGCTTTGTGGACAGACTTTATTACTATTTTATTACAGTCCACAAGCTTCAGTAAGGAAGGATCAATGAAAGAGGAAAACAGATTAGAAAAAAAAAAAGACACTGTAGAGGTAAGAGGAAAAGTGTTAAAGGTCAATATAAACAGGAAACCTCATGAGAAGCAACTTGTTTGAATAAAGGGCAATCAAGTGAAATCTGATATAAAAGTCAGACCTCCTACAGAAGCTCATGTAGGACAGCTAGAATAAACACTTCCTGTATTCTTACTTCTACCAGAAGCAACAAAATCAGCTTCAGAACAAATTCATGTTACTTTAGAGGGATTAGGGATTAAAACAAGAATGGTATGGAAGTATCCCAAATTCATATTCACAATACTTTTCCTTTTCTATTATGAGAAAGTATTCAGGAAAATGGGGGGTCAGTTTGGTGCTATTGTTAAGGCACCAGACTAGGCAGCAGGAAACACTGACTTCTAGTCCTGATGTTAGCTAGATCATTATGGGCCAGTTATTCTATTTTGGCTCTAGGAAGGGAGTGATGCATTACAGGATTCTTTTTTCACATATAAGTTCTTAGTTTACCTTTTACATGAAATCCTAAACATATCAAACAAAGAAACAAACCAAAACTATTGTGCTGACAATAAATGGAAGAAGAGTCCTGCCAGATGTCACTTCCTCCTTCCCAGCTCAGCTACTTGGCACCGAAGAACCGGGGAGATATTGAGAAATTATGCTCTTATTTGCAATCAGTACAAAAAGTGCTGAAGTGACTGTATTGCGGTCATTCATTCTATTAACAAGATGGCAATTTCACCAAGTCAGAAGTGATTAAATGGAATAACTGAGATAGAAGAGATTTCTCTCCCTCTTTCATTCTGCCTTTGCATAAATCTGTTCCTTCTCCTAGTAAGTAGCCTTGCCTTGTGGGCTTTTTCTTTTTTTTGCCCCATGCCTACCATTATTCCTGTTGTTTCAATAACCATGAAACATACTCTTCTAATTGCAAAATTCACAGCAGGTAAACTGCTTTTTCATCCATGCTGAACATTGCAGTTTATAAATGCATATCCCTCTGTTTCTTCCCTAGAAAAGTTGGCATTTGCTGAATTTGTAATTAGTTGCCAATGATATCTAGAACACGATAGTCTTTATTAAACTCCAAAGCCCTTCGGGGTCATGTATTGTCTCTCCAATACATTTCTGGTTGTGCCTTCCAGCTAGAAAATACCAGCTAGATAAGTTCTAATAATACAGGGAACTTTGAACTGGGCCTAAAACACTGAGCTTTTTTGATATAAAAACTTTTATGTAGAAAATTATTTGTTTTCTCAGGATTATATGGTTATTTAATATAACAATGAATGCTGAAGGGTGTTGAAGACACAAGTCTTTTCTACAAAGAAACAAAGAAAAAAAGCTCATGAAAGTTAGCTCAACTCTCAGCAAAACAATAAAACTGTCAATTACAACAGCCATATATGTATGTTTGAGAAAGAGAAAGACACATATGTTGGTTGTTTTGTCTTTGACTTAAGTATGAATGCAGAATTCTAAATGTCTGTAGTGCTTGATTTTTTTCTTAGAGAATGTGAGTCAAATTTCTTGTAATAGCTATCGTAAAACTCTTTTTTCAGTCACTTGTCTCTTGTCATTATTAAATCTTACACAAGGCTAATGGATTTTGTTCTACAGTGGTGCTCAGCTGCTTTAAAATTTGGTACTCAGAGCATTTCCCCATCTTGTATAATGAACATTTTCTAAATCCAATTTCTTTGTGTCTTATAAAATTCTCTCTCTCTCTCCCTCCCTCCCTCTCTTCTTCCCTCCCACTTTGTGTGTGTGTGTGTGTGTGTGTGTGTGTATTTATCATCTATTGAAATTTTGGATTTTGAAAACACAGACCATGACAAAGAAGCATGCTTGTATTTGAAGATGAAAAACTTTAACTGAATCCAGGTTCGTTGCCAGTGTGAGGCTTCAATGTTTATAACATGTCTGAAATTAGAATTTCATCTAATTTTAATGTTTTCATCCAATTTAAACGTTGTAAGCCATACTGTGGCTTTGAGAAGAATGTTCTGATGTTAGGGCATTTTGTTGAATTTAAAGTCCTTCTGCTGACAGATCAAGTGGTTCCTCCTGATTTTAAAAAGGCTTAATGATTAAAAAAATAAAAGATTAGTTGTCATACTAAAACAGAAACCAAAATAATGTTGATGCTAAGAATAGAATAGAATAGAATTCTGTTAGTGTTTATGCTCATATTAATGCTTGCTCACTATATACATAAACACTTGGCCACTAGAATTATTGTAAATATTATTTTCACTGAGCTTATAAATTACTATATTTTGTGCTCTCTCCCTCTACCTCTCTCTCCCACTCTCCTCTCTCCCCCCACTCCCTTCAATGCACCAAAAACTATATCTGTCTGCTACTTTCTTCCTCTGGATACAATTGTCTTCCTCCTACTGCTCTGCCTAAATAAATATCTGTTGAATATTTTTATTCTAAAATAAAACTCTTATTTCAGTCACTTGTCTCTTGTCATTATTAAGTCTTACACAAGGCTAATGGATTTTGTTCTACAGTGGTGCTCAGCTGCTTTAAAATTTGGTATTCAGAGCATTTTGATGCAAACATTTTGTCCCAGTACTCAAGTTCGTTTGGTACTTGAATTTGTTGGTGCTGGCTGCCTTGTAATTCGCTGCATTTTTCCTGGGAAATGAGTTTATTTGGTATTCATCATTTTTTTGTACTCATTGTGCCTCCTGGAACCAATTAACAATGAGTACTGAGGTACTGCTGTATTTGTTGCCCTTTAACCCTAAGGTAGTATCCACAATTAAAACTAATCCACAACTTTCAGTACAGAAAGCCTGAACTTTGTTTTTAAAGTCTCACAACAGATAATACATTACAATATATCACGTAGCTGAACAATGAAATCCCAAGGATTTCCAGGAAGTGAATTTTCTTTAAATGTTGCACTGGTACTTTTACCAGGAAAAAGAAATTAATGACAGGGGAACTTTCTTCTTGGAAGACAGTTTTGTAAGATCTTTTCTAAGAGACATTAAAAGTCTTCTCCATCCTCCAAGGATAACATGAATTATTGAATTAGCCTTTTTTCCCTGGCATTAGAAGAGAATTACTGTTGATAGGAAAAGAAAGAGAAGGGCCTTGTGGCACTTAAAAGTCAGAGCAGTATTACAGCTGAAGGTCTGAAGGACTAGAGTCATCAAAAGTGAGTTACTCTTTAATCTATACAGCTCCTTTTTTCTCAGCTTCTGCACCTCTTGACATCATTATTAATTCCAATGTAGGGTTTGTTTTGTTCTTAATTTTCACTTGTATTACTGATTAGCAAATGGAATTGCATCCATTCGGGTGTTTAGATACCATTTCTGGCTACGAATAATCATCCCCAAATATCTGAAGGGCATCATCAAATTAGGAAATAAAAGAAAACATAAAGCCTTTCAGCACAAGTTCAAAGTAACACAGCCTCAAAGAAGGTACTGGAAACTACCAAGGGCAGAAACTGGTTGGAAAATCAGTTAGCAGATACGCAAGTTGGTAAAACACCTGTTCTTTGTCTTCTCTGTTATTTTCAAAGCCCATTTCTCTGGCACTTTGTAGCAATACATGAAAGGTTTTAACTTAAAATGATGCTGTAGCCTTAAGCAAGCGTGTATGTTTTATGATATAAATGGAGACTATAGTCTTAAATGGCAGAAGTGACTCTGCTGTTATAAAACTCTCACTATGGCATAATGGAATGCATATAGTGCATTTAGTTAATATTGATACATATGTTTTATCCTGTGTCTCAGACCCTAATGTAGCAATGCTAGTAACTGCTACTGATGTTACTGAAACATAGCAAGGCTCTTTCAGGCTTCAGTTCACCGCTGTTTACTAGGATAATAATTCTTACAGCAGTGATTGAAAAACAAGACATTTAAAGCATGGAACAGCTTTTTAAGGTGTATTTTCCCACTAGCAACTTCTGAAGACATCCATTGCTGAACCAAAATTACAGTAATAAGGACAGGCTTCACAGTTACTCTATGGCCATGAAGACAGTAAATATCACTAATGGGGAAAGGAACAAGCTCACCAAACATTCCCATTCCCCCCACCCCGCTTGCCTATGACAATCTTTATTGTCTAAGCCAGAAAACATATATGAAAGCTCACGTCATTATAGCCCTTCAGTTGAATTATCTTTTCAGTTGGCATTAGCCAGTTAATGCAGCCACTTCTAAGGAGTTGGGTAGTAAATGACATTTGTTGGCTGTTATGCTTGCTGTAACCTTCTGAGATTATTTATTTATCCAATTTCTATAGCCAACTATCTCAGACAGTTTCTCTAACAGGCTTGATTTGGGGTCCAGCCTTGCACAGAGTCTGCCTCTCATGCCTGGATCCCACGAGAAGAAGGGATGTGATCTATGAATGAAGATCGAGAGTTCTACCCCAGCCAGACCTAAGCAGCAAAACCTTGGAGGACTTTTCAGAAGCCTCCAAAGTGACAAGGCAATCTGCAGTGTGCTAGAAATTTACTGTTGGCAAAAGCTGAAAAAAATAATTTGAGGCATACAATGGTAACAACGGTTACTTGTTTAGTAACCGTTTTGAGGTTACAATGGCATTTTAAAAAACAACAAAACCAGAGGTGGTATTCAGCAGGTTCTGACCACTTCTGGAAAACTGGTAGCAGAAATTTTGAGTAGTTCAGAGAACTGGAAAATACCACCTCTGATTGGCCCCACCCCCATCTATTCTCTGCCTCCCAAGTCCCAGCTGATTGGCTGGGTCTTCTTTTGTTGCCCTGCACAAGAGGACAGAGCTGGAAAGTAGATTAGTGGGGTGGGGAGGGAATGGGGATTTTGCAGTAACCTTCCCCCAGAAGTGGGGAGAGAATGGAGACTTTACAGTATCCTTCCCCAGACATGCCCAACAAGCCACGTCCACCAAGCCATGCTCACAGAACTGGTAGTAATTTGTTTTTGAATCCCACCACTGAACAAGACAATTTTTCACACTTATAACCACTGTTGCATCTTCATGTTCACATGCTTTACATTTGGATCCTTGACAACTATTTCATATTTATGACGGTTGCCGTGTCCCCGGGGTCATGTGGTGTAGGGTTTCCTGCCTAAGCAGAAGGTTGGGCTAGAAGACTTCCAAGGTCCCTTTCAACTCTGTTATTCTATTCTACGCGATCCCCTTTTGCAACCTTCTAACAAGCGATGCCAGATTCATTTAACAACCAGGCTACTAACTTAACTACAGCAATTCACTTAACAACTGTGAAAAGGAAACTTGTAAAATGGGGCTAAATTCACTTAACAAATTTCTCATTTAGCAACTTATATTTTGGGCTCAACTGTGGTCGTAAGTCAGGACTACCTGTATAGCCTGCTTTCTGCCATAGATTTCTGTTTTCCCTTTTAAGAAATTGCAACCAAGATCGGAATAATTTGATGGGACATCGTAATCAGACATTTAGTACCACAAGAGTGCTTTGTGCTTTTCTGAGCCTATTTAAATTTGGAAGCAAAAGTAAATTTACTATACAGGGGTCAGGTGCACCACAAGTGTAAGGAGTGCCCATTTAACAGTAATCACCAGCTATATTGAATTCCTAGCCAAGAAGTTTTTATTTACATTTTGTTCCTATTACTTTAAAAGGGGCATACTTCAATAAGTGGCAAATTCCAACATCTGTCAAGAACAAAATTAGCAAATAGAGCAGAAGGACCAAATCAAAAGCAGACAATGTATAATAAAAGGTATTGGCACCATGTAATTTTATATCCACAGTGGTTCTTTACTACTATATTTTAAGGGGGGGAAAATTCTTTAGTAGTTTTATCAAAAGGGATCTATCATTACAGAGTTAAACAAATGATTTTGTATGAAATGTGACTTAAAGTATTTAGGTTCTAGAGTGGACCAGATTTAGACATATAGGCCTTTGAATGAGTATTTCATTACTGCATATGCCTGAAGTGCTCAGCTTTTGAAATTCAGCAAATGTTTAAAATTACAGTATTGATTCATTCTCCCTTCAATCACATGATTTTACAGGGCTTTCTCAAAGCTTTCCTTGCCTAGAAAGCTATGTTTTCCACATAGCAGAAGGGAAATTGTTTTTCCAGCAGTGTTGACGTGGGAGGAATTGTAGACCTGTAGACAGGTTGTGTATACATTTCAGCTAAATACACTCTATATAAAATGTGTACCAAATGCATCGTACCAGCAGGACGGATGATTACAAGATCAGTAAATTCTCACATTACAAGTTTAATTTGGTGCCGAAGCTTATATGAATCGGAGCATGAGCCTTTCTCTCTTGATTGGTTTTACACACACACACACACACACACACACACACACACACGTACTCTTCAAGTCTACCAACATATTCAGTCTGTTTCATGGTGGATATGGCCAATTATAAAATGTTAGGAAGAGGATTCGTTCAGCAGTTTTATACATTGTATGATATCAGTACACATTATCTGGCTTAAAAAGAAACCTGAAAAAGAGCCAGCTTATGTTTAATAAATTCACCAAAGAAAGATTTTTTTTTATATCTCAAGAAGAACTAGACATAGTAGACCACTACATATACCTTGGCTAATGGATCTCAATGGAAGGTGATACAATAAAGAAAATTGAACAGCATGTTAAATGTGGTTGGCAGGCATTTGGCAAGCTAAGCACAATTTTTCAAGGACAATCTCCCTCTATGCCTGATGAAAAAAGTTTTCAATTAGTGTGTGCTACCTGCTCTAACATATGCCAGTGAAACATGGACACTAACCTCACTATCGATAAAAAAATGATGGAACTATACATGCTTGGTATTTCAAGACAAGATAAAAAGACTTGCACTTGGATTAGAGAACAAATGACAGTGTACAATATCAAAAGAGTAAAAGAATTGAAATGGAAATGGGCTGCGTCATATAGCAAGAAGAACTTATGGCAGGTCAACTAAAGTAGTCATAGAATGGATCCCACTTGATACAAAGCATCCACAAAAGAGATCTAAAACAAGATAGATCAACAAGCATTGTGGATCCAATTGGCAAAAGAAAGTTCAGGATGATATTGGTGGGAAACATATGGAAGGGGCCTTCATCTTGCAGTGGATAGACAATGGCTAAAATGATGATAATGATGAAGACGACACATCATCTACTGCATAGACTTTCTTTCTGAAACTTTTGGAAATATTATTCTGCAGTTTGTCATCATCCATTTCTGACCTTATTGGTCTTTCCTCTAAGAAGTCCAGAAAACTGGAATATCGAGTTTGCAAATATTTTTCTTTATCCCACCTTTCCTATATTTGACAAAGTGCTGGAAGACCTTTTTATTTTCTAGTCTTTTGCAAGGTCTATTTTCTGTGTAGTCCTTGCATCCCCTTTTTCCTTTCACTTTTAAAATTGGATTTAATGTGTTTTATTGAATTATGTAAAACCGCTAGACTGCCAAAGCCATTTTATTATATTACACATATCCTGCTATGCACCTATAGGTCATAGTGGTTGGGTGATGCATAAATTCTTGTAATC
The DNA here is from genome assembly GCF_049901715.1 of Pseudonaja textilis. Taxonomy (NCBI): domain Eukaryota; kingdom Metazoa; phylum Chordata; class Lepidosauria; order Squamata; family Elapidae; genus Pseudonaja; species Pseudonaja textilis. The sequence goes on from NC_141991.1 coordinate 79,226,265, forward strand.
TTTGGCTGTATATGTTTCAGCCTTCTGAAAAAAACATTAAGGGAGTAACACTAAATTGCAAGCTTAATTATAGCACTTAGACTTATATACCACTTCACACTGCTTTACAGCCTTCTCTAAGTGGTTTACAGAGTCAGCATATTACCCTCAACAATCTGGGTCCTCAATTTAGTGATCTCAGGATGGTGGAAGGCTGAGTCAACCTTGACCTAGTAAGACTCAAACTGCCCAACTGCTGGCAATTGGCAGTCAGCAGAATTAGTCTGCAATGCTTCATTCTAACCACTGCACCACCACAGCTCATAGTAGTCAATGAATCACTGAAAGATGTTGAAAGACCATTTTTAATATAAACACAATGACATATGAGTTACATATTGGGTTTGTGATAGAAGTTAATAGAATGAATCATAATCTGTGGCAGTGAATTCCAGAAATTAATTTGCATTATTTTGAAGAAATGCTTGTTTTCATCTGACTTGGGATGGTTGCATTTGTCAGTGATGAAAAGCCAATTACACGACTTACCACTCTAGCTGAGTTCATAGCTTTTATTAAACTACAATTTCATTTCTTTAGTATTGACTTAACATGTTTTGTTAAACCTGCCGTTATGGATTGAAAACCATAATTTATGGATTAGCATTTGCTTTATTGGGACAATTGTGGCTTGTATGACAAATAATTATTTTTTTTTAAAGATTTGCCATAGTGTGTGAATCTATGCTTCATTGCATTGGTTGTTGTTTACTCTACCTGATACAGCATGCATGGGGTTGTCGTGTTCATAGATTTCTATTTAAACTAGTAATGCCATTGTGAATGGGATTGACAAATAATTTATTCATTTTTTTCCTTATTTTACTGAAAGCAACCTTAAACCATAGAAATTAATTTTAATAGCTTTAGCAACTTTGAATCTGTCTATCCTTGGGCTAAACTGACAAAGGCATTTTTATATTCTAAAGCAGGAAGAGCAGAATCCACTATTGTAACCAAAGGAATTATGTTGTACAGGTGAGTCTATATTATTGCTGCTTTGCTATATGAGTTTTCCACCTTTCATACCTTTAATATTGCAGAACCTTATGTTTGCAGTTTCCCTTCTCATATCTAATATAGACTTTAGATTACAGTTTGCACAATTTCTTACCTGCTCCTCCCTTCCAACATGTAAATATTGAGATCTGTGAAGAGTGCACTCACCATAAATGGGGGTCACATCACTATTTATTCTCTTATTTTTGTTTCTTCCCAACCCAACCTCATGTGTTTATTCCCAGGGTAAATCAACAGAAAAGGAATCAGGCAAATAAAATATTGGTGCATATGTGGGATCAATCATTCTTGAAGGGAAAAAATTACATATGCTTGTATAGAATGTAATTATCCGTGGTATTTAAAAGTGTCCAGTGGAGGTATGAAAAAAAATGCATTACAAATAGGGTGAGGCTGCAATCATCTAGCCTTAGCCATTGTTATTACTTCTTTGACCTTGCTTTCTCGCGACCCTTGAAGAGATTCCCTTAGGGCTTTCTTATTATGATCAGAAATCCTACTTTTCCAGAACTCAATCAATACAGGAAAGAAGGGATTCTAGAATTAAAGTCTTGTATATTTTGAAATATTTTGGAAGACGTCTGGGGCAAATTAGAAAATCTTACAGAATTACATTTGGCTCATCTACATATAAACTAGTGCATTAGCAGAATGGACTCAGATTAAGATAAGGTCAATTCTGATTATCTTACTTCCCTAAATGCACGCACCCTGGATATATCATGGGAGAAGAAGATTATCTATCTCCAATTTATGTGCCATGATGGAGACTGTACAGTTCCATCACTTGTATATATCTGTCAATGGGGCAGTAAATACAATTAACAATAATAACCTTTTTTAAAATTAAAGTTGTACAATCTTTTTTTTTCTTTTTCAAAAAATAATATTAACTATTGCTTTCTTTTTTAGATTTTGAACAAGAAAAATGGTGGCACATTTTCTGAGACCAACTGATGCTGCTGTCTGCAACTAATAAAGAACATCTTTTTCTGCAAGAGCAGTTTTTTATTGTATGTTAAAAGTATCCATACATGGGCAAGAATCCAACCATTTGATAAACAGTATTGTTACATCCCTACCCGTACAGATCAAAACACAAGGCTGCTGGAAAAGGTTTCTGTTTGTCTCTCATTAACCTTTCTCACTTTTGAAGAAAAATGAAAACAAAGAGCCAAAATGCAGCTCATGATTAAACAAGGAAGCAAGAAAACTCTAGAAGGGTATTTTTTTTTTGAAATAGGGAAAAAATAACTTGGAAGGTAACAATCTTCCTCCCGGTAAGATGGAAACATGTACTGGAAAGAATAGAATAGGTGCAAATTAACATCTTCATTCTACTAATGATTCTGGTCACAAAAATCTGTTTATGCAACACATATAAATAGAACAACTTTAATAACACAGGCATTTCTATCCTTTTTTCACTCCTATAGTATGTTGTTAGCTACTCACCAGAAGATCTTTGGGAATTTTATTAAGGCAAAGATACTAGAGATTTTCTTATTTTTTTTTAAATTTTGCAAGACTTGGAACCACACTTCTTAATCACCACTAAGGAATCTGTAATTTTATTTAACTTGCTTGAAACAGTGAATAAAAGCAATGTATAGTTCCAGAGCAATATTGCATAAGGCATGGGAGTGACAGTTATTTTTGAAAGCAATTTTAAAATAAAAACATTTAATAATACCTTTGGTCTCAGCTGACTTTTTGTTTTTCTTAATCCTTTTCCCACTTACATTTATAAACAAATAAAAGTGAATAGTTAGTTGGTGCTGTGGGAACTTTTAGGGTTGTTCACTTATGGCCTATCCAAATTATCATAACTCATGAGTCTTTAAAAAAAACATTTTCCTGTTGATGGATTTTTGATACATGTCCTTGTTTTGAAATATATGAATAAAATGGAAATTAGCCTAATCCCTCTGGTGATTTTTCTATTCTTTAATGCAAAAGATGTAGATAAGGAAAGTTTGTTTAGATGGACTGTTTTCAAATGGAAATTAGAGAGGGCTGAATTCAGAAGAGGTTCCATTTAAGTAGAAGAAATTAATCCTGTTTCTGTTGCCTGACTTTCTAGCTGTTTTCTGCTCTTTGCAAAATACAATATACAATATATATATATTTCTCCATCACTCGTTTTCCCACTGCTTTTCCATCTGAAAAACTCTCACAGAGGATATATGGGATTTAATGAGGGCTGGGAACAGACAAGGTATGTACATATCATCCTTGTCAACCATGTAACTAGTCAGTACATGAACCCTGGATGACATCCATGTGAATTTGATTGAAATGTTCTTCTCCTCTGGAAATACAAGCAAACAAAGGCCATTACTTTTCTATCAGACTGAATCAGAACTGTTTTAAAAAGGCAGAAGATGTGCTTGGGACATCATTAGAAGACAGAAGTTTCTCCAAAAATTTAAAAAGGTAATTAAACTTTGGCTGTACTCTATATGACTTCATTAATACCTTCTCAGAATTTTCTTGGCGAGAATATAGAAATGGTTTGCTTTTCTCATTGCTTTCATCTGGAATGTTTTTTCCCCATTTCCTCTTACATGTTGAAATTTTCCAGTAGTTTTAATTCTAAATGCTACCTGAGACAGCCCTACTTTTGTTTTATTTTTTTATTACAAGTTTTCTAGGTTTTGCCATTTTACTCCATAAAATGTTAATGTTACTATTTGGGAGGCTCATGTATTTAATATAGGAATGGGGAACTTGTAATCTCCTCAGGGTAGTGCCCTGTGTTCTTTCATAAGTATAAATGCAGGAACAGAAGTTCTGTTTCTATAGAGGAATGCAGAAATGACCTTGAAGAAGTTATTTAACAGCCATGAGGTAAACTCCAGCTCTATCTTGAAAGGGAGGAGGGAACGAGGAAGAAATGTAAGATTGTTTCACCTTTGTGGGAAGCCACCCCCTCCTTCCTGGAAGAATGAAATATTTCGAGGAATATTGAAAAGGCAGGATAAAATATTTTCCCTAAAGGAGAAATATTTTTTTTTAAGGGAGACAGAAACTCAGAGCCCCAGCTCCCTGCACCCAGCAGATATTCTGTGCCCATTAAGACTGGGCCACAGAGGCTCGAAAATATTGGCTCAAAATCAAAAATTGGCTACAGGCAATCACCAATGAACAATTAGACCTAGAACCAGAACTCTTCCTATTGGGGATATTAAAAAAAATACAGAAAGAGTACAAAATACTTATTATTATACATATTGACTGCTGCCAGGATCGCCTTTGCCCAATGTTGGAAACAGCCATATATACCCATAGAGGAACTGGTTATACAAAAAATTATGAATTGTGCTGAAATGGATAAATTAATGCTGAGTTTAAAAGATAAGGAAGCTTCAATATTTTATAAGGTATGGGAACAATGGTATAGCTGGATAGATCAGAGACAGATTAAGGATAGGTAATTAGTAAATATAGAATATAGATAGAATAAGAATATAATTATGCACAAATTAATACCTGTAAATATTGCACAAATGATTGTTATATGATAAGCACTACAAATAGCTGTTATTGAGTGATATATTTTTTATGTTTTTAATGTAATAAAAATTCAATAAAGTTTATTAAAAAAAGAAAGAAAGAAAGACTGGGCCAGCGTATCTACAAAACAAAAGACCTTCAGCTCCAGGATGATGGCATTATCTTTAAGGAGATAATAGGATTAACCCACTACCATTTAGCAAAAGACACAGAGCTCACTACATTGCACAATCTTCTAAGGGTATTTTCTTCATTGCATCACCCTCAGCAAACTTCAACCAAACCTGGGAGGTCAGACAACCTATAAGGCCAGCTATGACCCCTACATAACCCCTACAACAGCCAATATAATACATGTTCTTGCCCAGGAACAGGAAGCTCAAGTGCAAAGCCCAAGAGAATGTATAACACTGCCCCCACCCCCCAACCCCATGTGGTCAGCTGCACCAGAACCATGTGCTTGGTGGTTCTTCTTTAAAACCATCTTTCCAATCAACTTCCATGTTTCCAGTGTCTTTCTCCAGGCTTGGAACTGAACCAGATGGATATTTCTTCCCAAACCTTGATTCTCATTGGTAGAGAACTCTTTCTCTGTCTCTCTGTTCCTGTCTCTGTCTCTGTCTGTCTCTCTCTCTCCCCTCCCTCCCTCCCCGTGTGTGTGTGTGTGTGTGTGTGTGTGTGTGTGTGTAGGGTAGAAAGAAAATTCTGTTAAATGTTCATGTCAACACTGATTCACTGATTCCCTAACAAACAAACAAGATCCACAAACATGCAAGCATATCCACATGTGCTGATAAAAGGAATGCCTTCTGTGTTGACACCAAATGCTGTTCACAGCTGCACATATAATTCCTCTCCTTCCAGAATTATAAAGTTTAATTAAGGTATCCTTTTTGGAATTGCTGTGGCCCTGATCATGTTTTTGTCTCCTGTATTGGCTGGCTCTTCTTAGCAAATGTAATTTTTTTTTATTATAAATTTTTTTTATTGTTTTTTAACACACAAACAAACAGACAAAACATAAAAGCATCAGCTCTCCCGTATTTATATACAAACAGTGAGTCGGTTGGTTCATCAGTTTTGTGCATTCATTTCGTAGTCACAATTACAATTACCTTATATAATAACTCTTATTGTCAATGCAAACTTATATATCATCATATCATTATTAAAGAAAAAGAGATTTGACTATACTTTTATTCAATCATGTCTTATGAGATAACTATATTTTAAGTAATTTATTCTATAACAAATCATATAGTCGTACCAGTTCTATCCTAAATAAAAGAAAAAAGAAAAGAAAAACCATTATATAAATATAATATCGAATACCAAAAAAGAAAAAAGAAAAGTGAAATCAATATTATTCCTTATTGTCTAACATTCTAAATATTCTATTTTTGTATTTCATCATTCAGCCATTGATAGAAAAGATCCCAAATTATATAAAATTGTTTATCTTCTTGCTCTCTAATTTCAAAAGTCAATCTACTCATCTCAGCACATTCCAATATTTTCTTTATAACTTCTTCCTGCAATGGAATTTTCTCATTTTTCCAATTTTTTGCAAATACAATCCTAGCCGCAGTTAATACATTTACAATCAAATATTTCAACTCTTTACTATAAACATCTGGTAAGATTCCCAATAAGAAAAGCTCCGGTTTCAAGTCTATATGCTTCTTTGTCATTTTCTCCAACCACATGCGGATTTTAGTCCAATATTTTAGTCCAACAAACAAACAAGATCCACAAACATGCAAGCATATCCACATGTGCTGATAAAAGGAATGCCTTCTGTGTTGACACCAAATGCTGTTCACAGCTGCACATATAATTCCTCTCCTTCCAGAATTAAAAAGTTTAATTAAGGTATCCTTTTTGGAATTGCTGTGGCCCTGATCATGTTTTTGTCTCCTGTATTGGCTGGCTCTTCTTAGCAAATGTAATTTTTATTGTATGACAATTTGAGCATGTAATTCACTGAACTTTAAAGATTTATTGTTGGATCATTATTGAATGGTTTGGTTTTAATTAATTTTGCACAATACTAAATAGTTGTTTATTATGTTCCTAACAAATCTATACAGAAAGCTCATGTCAGCATAATAGCTAACAAAAAGTATTGAAACCAGTTTTCAGGGGCAATATGTAATAGGATCTGGTGGAACCATTTTTCTTTGCTTTGAAATCAGAAAGGAAGGAAAATATTATTTTGAAAAAGAAAAAAAAAACCAAATCTGTCTCCTGTCCTTTTATTCAATACTTTTATTAAAAATTATATTAAAAAAGATAAAATGAAAATAAGAACTTAATATAAAAATACAATAGAGAAAAACAATTAAAAGGTATAGAAAAAAAATCCCTCAAAAGAAAATGGCACAAAAAAGGAACTTTCATTTTCATCCCTAGCAAGTATATTCAACATTAACAGCTTATTACTTCCTCTTAAAATTCAGTTAAATATATCTCCATTATATATCTCACCTCTTTTTCTATTATCTCATCTCTAAATCTTCATTTCTCCTTATTAATCTGGAAAAGTCTGTAAAAATTAATAGAAATAGCTAATAGCATAAGTCTATAATTTCCCTTTTCATTTAATTTAAACCCCAATCATTCCTCTATTTAATAATTAAACCCTAATTCCAATTTTCAATTAAACATTACAAATAATTTAAAAAAACTATTAAACATTACCAGAAATAGTTACCCCTTGTTTATCTATCAGAATTGTATAAATTGCAAACTAATCCATTCACTCAGTGAATCATTTTCCACCCCCAACCCAGTGTCCAGTCAAGATTAAGCATCATCAGAGACAGAAACCATAATCATATAAACCAATTTTAATGTATTCCCGTCTTCCTTTCAGCCACCATTAATTTACACAAATTTGTGAGAATAAGAAATGTTCCAAGGGATGTCTTGATGTGCTTTGTCAAGAAGTAGACAAGTGGTCAAGTTTTGCAGCAACATTTTAATACAAGACTGAAAATTGAAAGTATAAATTTAATTGTTCTTAAATAAATTTCAATTAGAATTTTGTGTAAGAGAAAAAAGTACTTTTTATTTGTAGATTAAAACAGAAAATGATTCCACTTTAGTGGGATAAATTGGAAGCTATGATATATTTTTTTAAACTTTTAAATAGCAGGGCTTTCAACTGTCCAGAAGGAGAGAGAATTTCTAGAAAAAAGTGAAAGAATTGGTGATGGAAATGTCAGATGAGACTGCCCAAAAACTTGGACAGGTGCAACCAGATACTGAAAGAATAATACTGAACTAGTTGAATCAAGTAACAGTTAACAGATAATCAGAGTTGGAAGGGACCTTGTAGGTCATCTTGTCCAACCCCGTGCCCAAGCAGGAGACTCTACACCATTTCTGATAGATGGGAGTCCAATCTCTCCTTGAAAGTTTCAAGTGATGGCACTCCCACAACTTCCGAGGGCAAGCTGTTCCATTGGTTGATTGTTCTCACTGTCAGAAAGTTTCTCCGTATTTCCTGGTTAAGCAATGTATTGACTCATCAGGACACTCAGCAACCAAGAAAGACACACAGAGTTACTTCTGAATAGTTTCCTTTATTGTTCCTCGCTTATAGGCAGAAATCTTGCCAAACTATTTGTATTGCTATAGATATACTCTGAGAATCACTAGAGAAGAATCTTTTTAACTCTCTTCTTTTCAATTAAACTTTCCATGCTTTGCTACCCTTTGGTCCTCTGAAATCCAACTCTTCCCTCCAGGAATCCAGACCACATTCCAACACACGATTTTTCTAAATTTTTGGCTTGATTATGGGTTGCAAATGCTTAACATGGAATGTAAATGGAGCACATACTCCTTAAAAGAGAGAGAGAATATCATTATTTGGTAAAAACTAAATCAAGACACAAGTTTTAAATAAGGTTTTTGAAGTCTTGTTCATCATCAAATATATCAATACTCTTATCCATCATGTAATATCTTATTTTATCAGAGTGATACAATTCGCATCTATTAAGCATCATATCTTGCTAAGAATAATTATCCCTAGGTATTTAATGTAAACATGGCAATAAACAAATCTTTGGGTTTTTTTCTTACTTACATGAGGACCCTTATTACCAATTGGCATGGTGTTCCATTTATTCCATTTTATTGTGTATCCAGGGTATTTATTATATTGCTATGCCATTTCTCAAACTAAGGTAAAGATTGGTGATTATCATTAAACAGACTCAAAATACAATCTGCATATAACAATAAGCAGCGATTTATATTCACTTTCTGATCTACAAACAGCTTGAATATCACCAAATTGTCTTATTAAACAGACAAAAGTTTCCAACATAAATTTAAATATTAAAGGAGAGTGTAGGCATCATTGATATATTTCACGTGTCATCTTGATTGTGGGGAAGATTATCCTGTTAGTAATTATCTGAGCAGAAGGATAATGATGGTGATTTATTCTATCTTATTTTAAAAATATTTGTATAATATGACCTTCAAAGTATGGTTTTTTTTCCCCCAAAGGTCCCTTATATTTCTATATAGAAGCCAAGCTGTCTTTATCATCTATCTATCTATCTATCTATCTATCTATCTATCTATCTATCTATCTATCTATCTATCTATCTATCAACATTATATCATTCTATCTACTTACCATCTATCTATCTTTAACATTTGTCTTATTGTATGGTATCCCATGTGGCCCTAAAGCCTTTCTGTATGTCAAACTTTAACTAATTTCAAACATTCTGGTAATGTTAAATGTATGGCTCAATTTCTTGAATGGGCATCCAACATCTATGGAAGATTTAGTCCACATAGAACTCCACGAATGGAGAACTAATTTCATTGCAATTGCTGTGAAATATCCTCTGAGTTGTCAAGCACTAGCTGTGATTCCCAAAGGTGCTTTTTTTTCAGGAGGCAACTGGACTTTTCTGGTTTTTCTTTAAAGACACTTCACTTCTCACCTGTCTCAGCTCAGACAGGATAGTGGGGAATGGAAGGATTTATATTCTTTGCAGACAGCTGGTCATTTGCATCTTTTTAAAGGGTCATTGAAGCACTTGGAGGTTTATCTGTGTCCTCAGGGTCATCTGAGTAGTGCTCTTGGTTCCTGTAGTCTGCATTTTTTTTTCTCTGGAAATCCATTCCCATTCCCACACCATTCAAAGGGTGTTCATCCCAAACTGTACAGCTAAAAGCGTATGAGAATCAAAACGTCTTCAAAGAAAAAACAAGAAAGTCCACTTGCCTCCTAAAAAAGCGCCTTTGGGCAACCATGACCTAGACGACGAACAACTTCTACAGACTACTAGCTGTGATGATGTATGGTGATGTTTTACCCTTTCTTTTTTTAAAAAAAACAAGTTTTATTGATTTTACAAACAAACAAACAAACAAACAAAACAAAACATCATTAAACATTAAAAACATAAAACCTCTTTCCATTGTAGATCTTTACAAGGCAGGTAACATATTGCTTTATATCACGTACTTATAATTTATCCCATTTCCATATAAACACGTAAATTCCCTTTACCAAATTCCACATTGTTTCTCTTTAATCATTATTCAATCATATTTCCTTTCTAATTTATCTGGTATTCAGTCATCACATTTATATTTTCCTCTGGCTTGTTTATAATTATTCTCATCTAGTCTTCCTCCGAGATTTTATTATTTAATTCTTAATTAGACACACACACATAAGACATAAACATAAAAACATAAAACTTTCTTCTAGAAAGTAACTTGGCCCCAGATTACCTCTTTTGTATGGACTTCAATTGAATTCATGCTCTTCTTATATACCATTACCCTTCTTATTTACCATTCTATATCTATTATATAACTCCTCTCCACTTTTGCCTCATCTTAATTCTGTTTTATATATTTAATCTTGCTTTAAAGAAAAATATTTTTATATCTTTTGTCCATTTCTCCATTTACATCTGTCTCATTTCCAATTTAAAAAAGAATAGTTTCCCCTGGAATCACTAATCGGAGTATGATGCCTTTCTATCATTCCCCTGAATTAAAATTTAAAATAACACCTAAATCCCAATCAGATTCTGCTTAGTACATTCTACTATTTCAGAAACCAATATTACAATAATAAATCCATAACAGTCAACACATTAGTCCATTAAACTCTATATTTAAACTAATATTTTAAACATTCCCTTTAGTATTTTATTAAAACTTAATATCATTCATTATTAAACCTTTTAAAGTTATACCTTGATATTTTAGTCTTTTATTAGATCTTAAAAAGTTCTGATTACCTACTTATAATACAAATACCACTATTACAATACTCATGTGTACTTTGCAGAATCCCCCCCTTTTTTTTAAAAAAAAAATCCCTTATATTACCCATTATCCCTAAAAAAAATTTCCTTTTCTCTATCTTGTTTTATACCTTTGTTTTACCCTTTCATACTTGTGTCACAACATTGCACATAAGTACATAAAGAGGAGAATTTTCATCATGACATTACCAATATAATTTAACTGGCCATCTTGTCACAAACGAATCTGGGTGGCTTCCAGCATGAAAATCTAACAAATAACTAACTTTAAAAGAATAAAAATAGAAATCCCAATCAACCTATAGTTAAAAGATGGGTAGGGAGGGAACAGGATGGGTAGGGAAGGCTGCCTCTTAATGTATGTTTTGTCATTTGCCTTCCCTCCCAAATGAATATCCATTTATACCCCCAAATAACTTCTTATTGTAATAGTCTTATCACTATGTTTCAATTACTTCAAAGTATTACAATAATTTATCAGGTTTATCCTACCAAAACAACTGCTTTATACAATTTAATATTCTTCTCAAATCATATAGGTGCTCAAGTTTCAATATGATAGTTTTAAAACCATAATAACTTCAAAGTGTAGTTTTTGGCATAGACATTCAAAGCTTCTTTTATCTCCTTTTGTAACTTTCCCTGTCATTCTTGCAAGAGGCATAGACTACTACCCTACTACATATAAAAGCTTTAGAGTCATTATTTACCTGCCAAAGAATATCTATAAATGTTCTGCAAATGTCAAGGGGCATAAAAAGACTGTATATAAACACATACAAATGCACACATTTATAATCCTAAGTAGACAAAATGTATCTTCGGAACAGAATTTCTTCCACTGTGAATTTTGATAGCATTTCCCCAAATGCCATTTAATGAAAACAAGAATCAATCCATATTAAATATTAATTGTACTTGCTATTTCTTTCTCAAGCATGTATTCTGTGTACCAAGCGCACACTTTTTCTGCATCAGGAGGCCCTATTCACAGTAATTCACCCCCTACTCACCTGCTGTACTACTGTTTCACTATAGTGCATATTGAAGTGTACATGGGTCTGCCTTTGATAAGTATTGGAAAGTGCTATTTGTTCAGAATGCAGTGGTGCAGGCAGTTATGTGTGTCTCACAATGCATCCAGTGCACTGCAGCTCAACCACCATTGTTGATTGAACTGCAGCAAGCAATTCAAAGTGCTGATTATCCCTGATAAAACCCTACATGATGGGGCTATTGTATTTGTAGGACTGTCTGTTCCCAGCTGTTTCAGTTTGCCCTGCCAGACCCAGCAAAGATGGTACACTCTGGATCAGTGATCAGATTCAAAAGTTTACTACCGGTTCTGTGGGCATGGCTTGGTGGGTGTGGCAGGGGAAAGATACTGCAAAATCTCCATTCCGTCCTGCTCCAGGGGAATAATACTGTAAAATCCCCATTCTCTTCCCACCCCACTAACCTGCTTTCCAGCTCCATTCTCCTGTGCAACAGGGCAACAAAAGAAGACCCAGCCGATCAGCTGGGACTCAGGAGTCAGAGAATAGATGGGGGTGGGCCAGTCAGAGGAGGTATTTGCAGGTTCTCCGAACTACTCAAAATTTCTGCTATCAGTTCTCTGAACCACTCAAAATTTGTGCTACCGGTTCTGCAAGAACTGGTCAGAACCTGCTGAATACCACCTCTCGTCTGGATCCCTTCTATTAACCAATATTCATCTTGTGATACCCAAGATCATGCCTTCTCTGTGTCAACACCTGCCCTATGGGGCAGCTTCCCAGCAGGGATCTGGGTGAGTCCAACCCTTTGGTTTTTCAAAATGCATTCAAGTTGAGTTGAGTTGAGTTGTTCCTTCAGGCCTTTGAGCCAGAATGTTAAGTTCAGCCATTGTGGCTGTTTGTTTGGTTTCTTTATTAATTATGAATAAGGAATGGGGTTTTTTTGAGGGTGTGTGTGTGTGAACTGCAGGCATGTATTATACTCACAGTTTTCAATTGTTTATTTGAACAAATTGTGCTGAGTTATCTTTTGGTTTTCATGTCCTTCAACTCAAAATGTACTCCATTTATCGAAAGGTTAAGAATCTGAACCATTTCATAGGGCTACTCACTTTATGTGCAGCACAGAAAATGGTTCAGCATTTGTTATTATGTGTTTTTTTTAAAAAGAGTTATCTTGCTTAAATATGTTTCATTCAGCATCAGAGGAAAGGAAAGAAGGAAAGGCAACTGCTATTTCTTTCTGAAGGGCTTTACATAATTGCCATATCTACCAAAGTAATGGCAGATCTGTACTTTTGGATTGGGCCATCACCAGTATAGATGATTCACTCCTTCCTGGGTGTAGGAATAGATGAGCTTATTGTCTTCCCACTCCAAGCCCATTCATTACAAATGGACAGAACACCTGTGTTTTCCAGTTTTGATTAAAAATGATTGCTTTCTGATCTGAGCCCTCCAATCCTAAGCGGATTGTCTCTTGCACTTTGTTGCATTCCAATAGCAGCACCAGCTTTGGTTGGCTGCAGTGTTTGACATGACCTTCTTTCCCTCCAGGGGGTTCTAAGCTGCTGTGTTCTTGTGTGATCAGCAGGTGCTACTTTTTTTATAACCTTGTCATTGACTTAACAATGATGTGTTAAATCAATAAACCATCCTCAATCCTTTAAGTATATACACTAACCAACCTTTACATCTCCCCGGGGGTGCCATTTTGGTTTCTATCTAGGCTGGTTAAAACATGCTTGATTACCACAAAACTGCCAACTGCAAAACTTCCCTATCTACGTTAGTGACAGAAAAAGTAGGTGGGAGGGAGATAGGAAGGCACCATCTGGGGAAAAAAAAAATAAAGACAAGTTGGATAGTGAGGAAAGACCCTCCTGAAGAAGCAAATATTTGCTCCTGAAGAAAAAAAAAGGCAAATATTGATACACCAGTCAGCACAAATGAGACTTGCCTTCCCTCATTGATGGGAAAAACAAGAAACAGGGAAATAACCAGGTTTTTCAGTAGATGTAGTCTGAATTGTGTAGCAACCGCTCACAGGAATTTAGATTGAAATTTCTGAAATTGATTTGAGAAACAAGTGAAGATAACATAAAAGGCAAGCAGTTTAGGTTGCAGTGCTGAATTGCCGTAGAAAATGATTTGAATTGTCTTTCTTCAAATCTCAACCTCAGCAACTTTAAAATGTATGGCTCTCAACTCCCAGAATTCCCCAGCCATTTGCTGAGGTTGAGAAACACTGATCCAACTGAATGTTTTATAATTTAGTATAGCTTAGAATCGCCATAAATTTTTATGCATCAGGGTGAAGTCATATGCGAAGCACATATCAATATTTTGTTGTTAAAAATATTGCTTTAATAATTGCTAATTATTTTGATGTTTCATAGTTATTCAACAGGATAAATGCAGTCTGACAGGATGCAAGGAGAGAAGGACTTATTTTCCCAATTAACTTATCTTAAAAGAGTAGCATTGTAGTTAGCATTGCTAACCTATAATAGGTGTAGCCACCTTCAAGCACCTCTTCCAGGAGTTCCAGTGTATTCTTTCTGCAATAATTTCCTTTTAGATTGAACACTTCAGAAAGGAATCTTGAATTCAAAGCCAACATGCTAGTCAGTTCAAACAGAGTCCTGAAGAAACAAATTGATCAATCAGTGTGACTGAATGGAACAGTTGAACACTCCTGCCATGATGAGCATAGTACAACAAGTAAAGAAGAGCTGAGCTGTTGGCAGAAAGAAAAGCTGGCTAGGCTTGGACTTTCAGGGAAAAGTGAAATGATGATTGGTGAACCATAAAGAAATAGACAGCTTTGGCAGCTGAAGGCTTGTCTGCTCCATAATGATCTGGAAGAAAGTTGTTCATTCCAGAGTGGACAGAAGACCACTGAAGAAAGCTGTGGAATCATGACACCATGGGATCCTATCCAGAGAAGGAAAGTCACCACCACGTTGTCGTGGTGGTGTCACATGATGTATTGGGACTTCCCCCACCTTCGCTAAACTGGGCATGTGATGCATCTGACCCACAGACCAGGAGTTTGACAGCTCTGTTAAAGAACATACCGTTCTTCCAGATTGAGAAATTACCAACTAAGTGTAATCAGTGGTGGGATTCAATTTTTTTTACTACCGGTTCTGTGGGTCTGGCTTGATGGGCGTGGCTTGGTGGGCAGGGGAAGAATACCGCAAAATCTCCATTCCCTCCCCGTTCCAGGGGAAAGATATTGTAAAATCCCATTCCCTTCCCACTACTGGGGGAAGGTTACTGCAAAATCCCATTCCCGTCCCAACCCACTAACCTGCTTTCCAGCTCCGTTATCCTGTGCAGGGCAACAAAAGAAGACCCAGCCAATCAGTTGGGACTCAGGAGGCAGAGATTAGATGGGGGTGGGGCCAGTCAGAGGGATGTTTGCTGGTTCTCTGAACTACTCAAAATTTCCGCTACTGGTTCTCCAGAACTGGTAAGAACCTATTGAATACCACCTCTGAGTGCAATTCATGTTTCTTGCTTAGCTCTTAAGAGGTAAGGGGATATAGAAATAACACCCACCCACCCACCCACCCACACTTAAACTATGGCAAAGACATAGTTAGAAATACCAGTATATGTGCAAGTAATCACTGCTGAATCCCTGTTCTTTTATGGCCAATGCGTATGAGGGAAGAAATGTTTGTTTCACTGTCAAAACTGCATAATTAGCCTTATATAGCTCCCAATGAAACTGAGAAGTTTGGTTATCTCTGATGTCACAAATAAAATAGAAAAAGAAAACCATAGGTAGGTATTTATATAGGAGTGTCTGATCATTTTCTGAAAATCATGGGGTTCAGACACATTCTTCCTGGCATTTTACCGGGAATGACTATGACAAAACTCAGGGGTTTTACAATTTAAAATAGATATAGAGAATGAAACTAGAAGATGGGACAAATAGAAGTGTGAACAGGAAAAAATGAATAATTCATTTATCTCATCGTGTACATATTCACCTGTTCATTCATTTTACAGTACATTTTAGCCCATTTTTCACTGAAAGCAATCCCAATGATGGAAATACAATAACATGTAAGGAGTCAGAGATGTCCCCTGAAAACTGAACTTTGTGGAAGGACTTGAATCAGAGAAGTGGCAGCCCTGCAGTAGGGGAGGCAGTTCTAAGCCCAAAATAAAAGTGAGGGGGGAAAAATGACTGAAGTCAAGTCAGGGAGCAGAGGAAGATGGACTCTCTGGGTAAACAAAAAACACTGAAAACTAAATAAATAAATGGAAAATATCCCCAGGTAAAGATTTCATGAAATGCCATAGATCTTTCATCTTTTATGATCACCCTATAGTTTTTATTTTAAAAGCCTCAAAGATTTTACATTTCAGAACAAAGCCCAGTTATAATAATAGTGAAAATTCTTTTAACCAAGTATTTTCCCATTTGTATATTACATATATACCTCTGCCACCAATTGTTCTCTTGATTTTATTCAGTATTCCCCTTGATAAATGCTAAAACTTCACAATAAATTAGCTATTTGTGTTTGCCTGTTCTTTCTTATCTATAAAATGCTTTTTGCAGAGGTGGTATTCAGCAGATTCTGACCAATTCTGGAGAACCGGTAGCGGAAATTTTGAATAGTTCAGAGAACCAGCAAATACCACCTCTGACTGGAGATTTCACAGTATCCTTCCCTGACACGCCCACCAAGCTACACCCACAGAACCGGTAGTAAAAAAAATTGAATCCCACCACTGGCTTCTTGTACTGAGAGTCACCAATGAGTGTTCAAACACAACCTGAATTTATGTTTGTTCCATATGCTCACTATGTATAACATGAGTTTTTTTTTTTAACTTTCAGGTTATATCTTTCTAACTCCAAAAGTCTTCTATTTGTCAGAAGCACTCATTCTTTAATCCAAATCAAACAGGAAGCTGCAAAATACAGTTTCAAATTGGGTAAACCCAATCCTCCTTCTTTTGCATCTTGTAACATCTTTAACTCATGTTTTTTCCTCCTGCCACACAAATTTTTCAGGCTCTTCCAAAATCAACACCAACTCATCTGCAAAAGCCCTTAACCTAGAGATTCTTTTTTAAAGGCTTACTCTCACAATCTTCTCATCTTGTTTATATCTCTACCAATTATTTCAAGAACTAAATAGACAAGAGAGAAGATAGGGGTATATTTGTCTTGTTTCTTTCTGTATCTAACAAGGCTTTGCTAATTGTGTCGTATAAATTAATATTACCCATTTTGTAGTTTTCCCCAAAGTTCCAAAATGTTGAACAAGAAAGCCCAGTTCAAATTGTCAAAAGCCTTCTCTGCTTCTAAGAAAATCAATATGGCTTGTTTTTCAATATGTTGGTTCAAATATTGCAAAATGTCAATCACATTTATAAAATTTTGCTTTAATTGTCTTTTGTTAAAAATCCACATTTTTCTTCATTAATAATTTCTTCAAAATTACTTTTAGCCTATCAGCAAAAATCACTGTAAATAACTTGTATTTATTACTCAATAACGGTATCAGCCAATAAGTTTCTTCCTAAACTCAAATCTTGTCCTCCTTTAAGTATTAATGCTATGTTGGTCTCCTTCCAACTTTCAATGTTCTTCCCTGTAAAATAGAATCCATCATATTTTGTAAAGGTTATAAAAGTTCATCCTCAAAACATTTTGTAAAGGTTATAAAAGTTCATCCTCAAAACATTTATAATGAGAGCCACTTAATCCATCAGGTTCAGGCACTTTTCTTGGTTTAATTTTCTTTATAGCTTCCAAAACTTTCCTTATTGTTGTAGATCCATTCATAATCTATTTCTGTTCCTCTGTATCTTTGGCAAATTTTTGTTTCTATAGATAGTTATCTGTTTTAGTATCACTTTCTTTTCTTAATTTATGTGCCAGCCATTTCCTTGGATTGTTTGCAAATGCAAAGGGTTTTTTTGCTTAGTTCATTTTTACTTTTCTTGTTCTTTTATTGTTAATGTAAATAACTAGTTGATGTACAGGTGAAACTCAAAAAATTAAAATATCATGCAAAAGTTTGTTTATTTCAGTAATGCAACTTCAAAGGTGAAACTAATATATGAGAGAGACTCATTACATGCAAAGCAAGATAGTTCAAGCCATGATTTGTCATAATTGAGATGATTATGGCTTACAGCTCATGAAAACCTCAAATCCACAATCTCAGAAAATTAGAATATCACATGCAATCAATAAAACAAGGATTGTACATAGAACAATATTGGACCTCTGAAAAGTATAAGCATACATATGTACTCGGTACTTGGTTTGGGCCCCTTTTGCAGCAATTACTGCTTCAATGAAGCATGGCATGGAAGCTATCAGCCTGTGGCACTGTTGAGGTGTTATGGAAGACCAGGATGCTTCAATAGCAGCCATCAGCTCTTCTGCACTGTTCAGTCTCATGTCTCTCATCTTTCTCTTGGCAATGCCCCATAGATTCTCTATGCGGTTCAGGTCATGCGAGTTTGCTGGCCAATCAAGCACAGTAATCCCACGGTCATTGAACCAAGGTTTGGTGCTTTTGGCAGTGTGGGCAGGTGCCAAGTCCTAATGGAAAATGAAAATCAGCATCCCCATAAAGCTCATCTGCAGAAGGAAGCATGAAGTGCTCCAAAATCTCCTGGTAGATGGCTGCATTGACCTTGGACTTAATGAAGCACAGTGGACCAACACCAGCAGATGACATGGCTCCCCAAATCAACACAGACTGTGGAAACTTCGCACTGGACTTCAAGCATCTTGCAGTGTGTGCCTCTCCATTCTTCCTCCAGACTCTGGGTCCTTGGTTTCCAAATGAGATGCAAAAGTTGCTCTCATCAGAAAAGAGGACTTTGGACCACTGAGCAACAGACCAGTTCTGTTTTTCTTTCGTCCAGGTAAGACGCTTCTGGTGTTGTTTGTTGTTCAAGGGTGGCTTGACAAGAGGAATACGACATTTGAAGTCCATGTCCAGGATCCATCTGTGTGTGGTGGCTCTTGATGCACTGACTCCAGCCACAGTCCACTCCTTGTGAAAGTCCCCAACACTTTTGAATGGCCTTTTCCTGACAATCCTCTCCAAGCTGCGGTCATCCCTGCTGCTTGTGCACCTTTTGCTTCCACACTTTTCTCTTCCACATAACTTTCTATTAATGTGCTTTGATACAGCACTTTGGGAACATCCAACTTCTTTTGCAATTACCTTTTGAGGCTTTCCCTCCTTATGGAGGGTGTCAATGATGGTTTTCTGCACAACTGTCAAGTCAGCAGTCTTTCCCATGATTGTGATTCCTACTGAACCAGACTGTGAGACCATTTAAAGGCTCAGGAACCCTTTGCAAGTGTTATGGCTTAATTAGCTGATTAGAGTGGGAGCATATTGAACCTGTTCACAATATTCTAATTTTCTGAGATTGTGGATTTGGGGTTTTCATGAGCTGGAAGCCATATTCATCTCAATTATGACACATCATGGCTTGAACTATCTTGCTTTGCATGAACTGAGTCTCTCTCATATATTAGTTTCACCTTTTAAGTTGCATTACTGAAATAAATGAACTTTTGCACAATATTCTAATTTTTCGAGTTTCACCTGTATCTATCATCTCTCTCTTTCTCTTTCCATTCTTAAATCAGAATTATTGTCAAAAAAATATTTTTATTTCTTTTGACAATCCTCCACTATTTTTTCCTTTTATAGCAACATTTTATTTAGTCTACATGTAAAAGAACTGTATATCCTTTTAAAACTAAACTTGTAGGATTATGATCCAAAAGTCTTTGGTAGTGTCATTACTTTATAAACCTTAATAACCAAATTCTTTGAAATCCAAATCATATCCATTCTACATGATGTATTGGTGAATTATGCAAGCAGATCCCAGTAAGGTGGCCTTCTGCAGGTGACCAATGGTGATCTTGTCAGTGCCAATTGTTTTTAAGTGCTTGCCTAGGTCTTTAGGCACAGGACTTAGTGTGCCAAATATCACTGGAACCACCTACACTGGTTTATGGCAAAGTCTATGCAGTTTGATTCTCAAGTCCTGATATCTGGTGACTTTATCAAGTTGTTTCTCATCGATTCTGCTGTCACCAGATATGGCAATGTCAAGGATCCACACTTTTTTCTTCTCCACAATCGTGTTATCCGGGGTGTTGTGTTCCAAAACTTTGTCAGTCTGTATTCGGAAGTCCCACAACAGTTTTTCATGCTCATTTTCGACCACTTTTTCAGGCTTATGATCCCACCAGTTCTTTGCTACAGGAAGATGGTAGTGACACAAGTTCCAGTGGACCATCTGAGCAACTATGTTGTCATGTTGTTTGTAGTCAGTCTGAGCTATTGTCTTGCAACAGCTCAGTATGTGATCAATGGTTTCATCTGCTTCTTTGCAGAGTCTGCATTTGGGGTCATCAGCAGATTTTTCTATTCTGGCTTTGATTACATTCGTTCTGATGGCTTGTTCTTGGGCTGCAAGAATCAGGCCTTCTGTTTCTTTCTTCAGTGTTCCATTGGTCAGCCATAACCAGGTCTTTTCCTTATCTACTTTTCCTTGGATCTTTTCAAGGAACTGTCCATGCAGTGCTTTTTACACCAGCTGTCAGCCCGCATCACTGTTTTCCTATATTGATTCTTGGTTTGCTGCATTTTGAACAGCTTCCTCTTGTTGACCTCCATCAAAGCTGGTTCAACACTGTCTTTCACATAATCTGCCAAAGCATGCTTCTCTTCTTCGACTGTCTGCTTCACTTGCAAAAGTCCTCTGCTGCCTGCTTTTCTGGGCAAATATAGCCTGTCGACGTTACTACGTGGGTGCAGTGCATAGAGTATGGTCATCAGTTTTCTTGTTTTCCTATCCAGGCTGTCCAGCTCTGCCTGTGTCCAGTTTATGATTCCAGCAGTATTTCTGATGACGGGTACGGCCCAGGTATTTATAGCCTTGATGTTGTTACCGCTATTCAGTTTGCTTTTTAGAAGTTTTCTGACCCTTTGTGTGTATTCTTTGCTGACCACATTTTTCACTTGCCCATGCTTGATATTGTCCAGTTGCAGTATGCCCAGGTATTTGTAGGCTTCAGGTTGGCAGCACTTGATGGTTTGTCCATTGGGCATTTCAATTCCATCACTTTTTACGATCTTCCCTTTCTTCAGTGCCACTATGGCACATTTGTCCAGGCCAAACTCCATGCTGATGTCAGTGCTGAAAATTCAAACTGTACTGCTCAGTGACTGGATTTCAATTTCTGATTTTCTGTATAACTTCAGATCATCCATGTACAGCAGGTGAGAGATTTTCTGTGAATTTTTAGCAGTTTGATAACCCAGGTTAGTTTTTTGTAAAATTGTTGATGGGGGGTTATGGTGATGATGAACAGCAGAGGTGACAAAGAATCATCCTGGAAAATCCCTCTTTTGATGTTGACCAGTCCGTAGCTTTCACTTCCAATAAACAGTTCTGTTTTCCAGTGCTTCATCACATTTGCAGTGAAAGTACCAATGCACTTGCATATTCCAATGACATCCAGGCACTTGGTGATCCAGCTGTGCGGTAGTGAGTCAAATGCTTTCTTGTAGTCAATCCAAGTTGTATGCAGATTTGTTTTTCTGCTTTTGCAGATCTCTAAAATCATTTTGTCGATCAGGAGCTGATCTTTTGTGCCTCTGCTTCCTCGTTTGTTTCCTTTCTGCTCTACTGGCAAGATGTTATTTGCTTCTAGGTAGTCCGGATCCTTTCAGCTATGATGACAATGATGATGATGATGATTTGTTACATTAGCCAGAAGAGTAGTATTGCAGAGTAGTACTTTGGCTGTCAATTTATCAACTCTGTTGTAGGACACAATCACATGCTTCCCAAGATGCATCACAGGAGGGCGAGATGTCTTTGCATCAGAAAGAAAGACAAGTGGCTCTTCCTGCATCATCATCATCCAAGGTCCTCTTCCTTCCCCAGAGCCACCTCACAAATGGGCATTACAACCAGGAAAGCTCAGAACTGGCAGGAATCTGACTGCATTCATGGAGCACTACCCCAGTGAAACAGTACTTATTTATCTACTTGCATAGAACATGCTTTCAAACTGTTAAGTGGAAAGAAACTGAGGTGAGTGATGGGAACTCACCCTGCCACACAGTGTGCTAGGACTTGAACTGCTGGAGCATAGATTGTCTCCAATGTTATTAATCCATTGAACCAGTGGTGGTATTCAATTTTATTTTACTACCGGTTATGTGGGCATGGGTTGGTGGGTGTGGCAGGGGAAGGATACTATAAAATCTCCAGTCAGAGGTGGTATTTGCTGGATCTCCGAACTACTCAAAAATTTCTGCTACCCATTCTCTAGAACTGGTCAGAACCTGCTGAATACCACCTCTGTACTGAGCCACTGCACCTCTTAATCCCCTGTCTATGAGGAAACAACTGGTGGACATCTGTTTTGATAATCAAAATATTACTTTTTATTACTGAGATATTGCAGCTATACATATGTGGTACAGCACATGGAACTTGAAATGGATTTCCTTAATTTTCAAAGAAGTTGCCTTGTCATTTCCTACCTATTCCTGTCCACCTTACTGTTTAAATGTGTATGGATCAGGTTTCATTCAAATGACGTGGGTAGCTACAGAAATTCAACCAATGTTATCATATTTTCAATGTTTAGATAGAAGAACTGGAAAAATGTGTACAATAAAAATGGTGAATGTCAGAGTCATCAGATATCTTCTTAGGGGATTGCCTACAGCTAACTTCCTTACCCACTGATTTAGGCTAGTAGTCTTAAGTCTCCATCTGGAGGAGTGGAGATTTGTAGGGCAGCTTGGTTAATAAACATATATCTCCATCTTCAGATCTGTGCAATATCATATGCTGTAAAGATGTATAGATCTGGAAAGGGATTTTTGATAAAATTTAAATACTTCCCCATATGTTTTTTCAAAACCATTTGCATAGAGTTATTTTGTATTTTTAAGTGGCTAAGAAACAGGTCTTCCCACAACTCCTAAATATGATGCAGCTTAAGCAATTGCTAAAGAAACAAATGACTGGCAGCCATTTTGAAATGATTCTAGTGAAGAAGACAATTGGTTTTGGCCAGAAGAGAAAGGGCTGGAGAACTGTTGTAGATAGTAGTTTTGAATGTTGTTGAAATGTTCAACTGTTTATGCCAATATTCAACACTATACAATGGTAAGTGAATTCTGAAGCGACAAAATGTCAGAAGTCTCTGCCTTCTCCAGGAAGTTGTTCCTGGAGTTGTTCCAAAAGAATTCAAACCAAAATAACCCTGAAAGTGTCTCAATACTTAGAGATAATAAAATGCTTAATGTAAAATAGAAAGAGTAATGTCTATTCTTCAAGGACAAATTTGATACTGATTAGATAAGCTAGGTTTATAGAACAAAAGATTATTTGGCAACATGTCCTGTTTCTCTCTGTTGTTCTTTAGATTTCTATGCTTTAAATTATCATTGCAGTATAATGCTGTGCTTTGAACATTCAGATACCAGAATAATGACTTACACAATACATTTCATAGTGCTTCTTGAAAAACTGTATTGATTCATTCAAGAAAAACATTTAATGTTCATTTGATGACTGTTGCTGTTCTATTTATTTAACTGAACCAATCATTATTGTACAATCCAGATATATTTTATGGCTTAAGGTTTACAGATATATATTTTTTTCACAAGGGGTTTTTAGAGCACTTTGTAAGATTCCACTGTTGTCTGAGCTATAAGTTTATAGCATAAATTCTCCTTTGCTTTTGGTACTCTGATAAGGTTCAGGAGGGTGGGCCTCATTTTCTTCTGTTTAAAGAAATCATATTCCTAATTGGGAGCAGCAGTTTATTAGAACCTGGTATTAATGTTATAGACCCAAAGATGAAAGGAGTTTATATATTTGATAAATGGGTATATTAATATATGTATGAAATTATATAGAAAGGTAGAGAGCAAGAAGTATATTATGAACATAAGACAATAGAGTAGATACGACTTTAAATCATATGATACTTTTTAATATAATATTCTTAAGCCTTTATTACTCTGTGGGTTTCTTATAGAGATAAACTCAGGCTTGGTGTTCATACTGTTTTCTTGAATTCATTAAAGGAATTTAAAGGAAAAAATGCATATATAGATCAGGGTGACATAAATAAAATAAATTTAATTCACTCCCTGGAGCTACTTGAATATTTTTCTTCTTAGCACTAATTTCTGTCCTACAAGACACCTAACCTGACCTTGGCAGATCTTGACAAAGTAGGACAAAGTGTCCTTGGTTAGTACTTGGATGAGAGCTCACAAGGAAATTGCGGAACTGAAGGCTAGAATGAATATTTTAAAACAACCAAGAAAAAGACAGTAAAATCATTTCTATATTCTCACCATAAGCGTATGTCCACAAAGTCACCAGAACTGGATCACCAAAAGTACACAGAACACTATTGTTCCATTAAAAATCAACAAACTGTGACTCAGCTTTGAAAGTGATCAAATGATGTTAGGTGAACAAAAAATAGGTTGAAGGAAAAATGCATCAAAAAATTAGACGTTGTTGATTAGAGATGCAGAGGAGTGAACTATTTAACAATGACTTCAACTGTTATAAAATGTTGGGTTTGCAAAGACATACTTTTGTCACTCTATCCAAAAATATAATAATAAAAGTATTTCCATAGAATGCAATGTATGTTTGAACTAGCTTTGCCTTCCTACTAATCTGGAAAAAGAAATCATACTAAACTGGAGAAAATCAAGCCAGTTTTAGAATGGTTCATGGAAGTTGACTTTTGGAATACAGATAATTTTACCACCCCAAATGTTGGTTTCTGCTGATAGAAGGAGGGTGAATAAGAAGCTGAGGCATTATAATCTAATAGCACTGATAGCTGTTTATAGCCTTTCATTCTAAATCAAAGATACATAATCCGAAGTTGCACGTGGTTTTTGAAAGCCTTAGTTGAGATCTGTTTTAATTTGTGAAGGAAAAGACAAATTATAAAACACATAATTGTTGAGAAACATATTTACATTTTCATAGACAATAGTCATATTTATGAAATGTACTTAATGTTTGATTACTATATACATGGAAAATGAAATCATATCCAACTTTTGTTCTAGGGTAAACCTACCAAAGTTTTGCAATGTAGCCCTCAGCTCCTCATTCAGTTTCTCATGACAACAACAAAAAGATTCTATCTTAAACAGACTCATTTGTAGTCATAGGTAAACCCAAGCCTGCTTGTACTTTCTTCAGTTACATTTTACTGGTGCTCTTTGAGGTGTCCAAAATGTCATTTCATTTTGATGCACTGATTTTGATTCATAAATCATTTGATACAGACATTTTCCATCTGAAATTTGTGGCTTGCCAGCTTGACCTTGATTTCCATAAAGTTATTTTAGAAAGCCAGTTTCAGGGAGTATGTGTATCCTATACCATACACCTGGCTTTACCAACCTGCAACCTGTTCAGGTATGTTCTCCCCACAATTTTCCAAATTCTGAGTAGCACTGAGAAAACTGGAATTTGCACCACAACACATCTAGCATGAGGCTGTTGTAGTCTTAATTTTTGGTGGCCAGCTGTATTTATTTTGTACTGTTATATTAGTACTTTTAAACATTTTACATAAGATAATTATTTATGCCAGGATAGAACACTACATATGAATATGCCTATTAAAAATATGCCCACCTACATGTTTTCCTTTTCAAATGGATATTTAATGTGTCACAAATCAAAATAGTGCTAAATTTCAATCTGTATATTAATGTAACTGATTCGGATCAAGATCATAAAAACAAATTCCTTGGTATTTCCTCCTATTTATTTTTTTTAGTAATTTTTTTATTTTTAATATAACCGTTCCATCTTCAGTTGAACAGTGTGTTGCCTGGGTACAAATATCTTTGTTAAACAATAGTCAAAATTGCAACTTCCTTCATTACGTTAATATTAATTTTTCATATTTAACATAGTAATGTTCCACAAATTAACTCTACAATGTTAACATAATAATATTCAACATACTAGCAATAATTGTTCTGACCAAGGCTTCCTGAGACAGTAACAATCACATGCTTAGTCCCAAAACCCTCTTTTTATTTCAATGGCTGAGAATTATATTCATTCACAGCCTGTAATGGGTCCCAAACAGTTTGTGAATAGTCCAACAGAAGTCTGCCACAGTCTATTCTGGATAAGGCTGTTAAGCACCCACCTTTATCTTTCTTGAAATGCTGCCAATGACTAAATTGGCAATTAGCTGTACAAGGCCAAACAGAGCACAAAGTCAACACAGAGCTTCAGAGTTTAAACCGATCAGAACGAACAAAGTTGCTTCCTGCAAAAGCTCATGTCCCTTTGCTCCTCCTATATGTCTTATGGGAGGGGCCAGTCATCTCCAAGCCTTACTCCTGATTCAGCCCTTTTGCCTTAACTGTTCTTGCCTCTGGCAGCTCTGTGCAAGCCTGCACTGGGAACAGGCTCCCCCTGTTCCTCTGTCTCGCTGATGTCAGATTCTGGAGGCTCCGGAATCAGTACATAACTCTCAGATGGCTGAGCCCTCCCCAGACTCCAGGACTGGTCCATGTTCCTCCCCACTGTCCGACTCTGCTGCCAGCTCCGCAGGCTACCAGCAAACCACAACAATAATATTTACTTATCTCTTTTAACATATCTTCTTTATTTTGTTTCCCTGTTTCTAACTTTTTTTTTATAATTTTTATTATTTAACTATTGATAAAATAGATCCCATACCATATAGTATTCAGTTTGCTCTTTTTCCTTAATTGCCTGTGTTAATTTCCGCACATTTTAATATTTTCCTAATCACATTCTCATCTGTAGGTATGTCTTCGCTCTTCCAATTTTGTGCAAATACAATTCTGGCAGCACTTAATATATGAATAACTAAATATGCATTTTTCTTACTGTATTTGGGTATCTCCTATTTAATCTGACTGAAAACCCTAAGTACAAAAGCACTTGACACTGCAGATGTGCTTGTTCCCAATACTAGTTGTGGTGGCTTTTTTCCTAGAGAAGATGAATATAATTTATCACTGTTGATATAGTTGCTAGTATTAGGTGTGATGACTCTTTCTTAGAGAAAAGAGGTATAAATTATCGCTGTTGATGTAAATGCTAGATGGTCTGTTGATGGCATTTTATGGAAAGAAACAGACTTTCAAATTTTCTTACAAATAAATAAATGCTTGTCTCTTTATAAAATTGGATTTTGTAACACCATAGGAATTAAAGAAGGGCATAGAATGCAAAGGATATCAATAAG
Organism: Pseudonaja textilis; assembly: GCF_049901715.1. Taxonomy (NCBI): domain Eukaryota; kingdom Metazoa; phylum Chordata; class Lepidosauria; order Squamata; family Elapidae; genus Pseudonaja; species Pseudonaja textilis. The sequence continues at coordinate 79,253,486 of NC_141991.1, forward strand.
AAGGAAGAGTCTAAAGGGGCAATTTATAACATAGGGTTCTCTAGATAAAGAATAGACCTAGAAGGACCTTTGGAGTATTTTCAACTAGAAGTCCCCATACCATTTCGGACAGGTGGCTGTCCAGTCTCTTCTTAAAAACGTCCAATGATGAAGCACCCACAACTTCTGAAGACAAGCTGTTCCACTGGTTACTTGTTCTCAGTGTTATCCTTAATTACAGGTTGCTTCTCTCCTTGATTAGTTTCCATCCATTGTTTCTTTTCCTGCCCTTTGGTGCTTTGGAGAATAAGTCAGCCCCTCTCTTCTTTGTGGCAGCACCTCAAATACTGGAATACTGCTATGATGTCACCCCAGTCTTTCCTTTCTCTAGACTAGCCAATATACATATAGCCAGTACATATCTCTCCATATACATTCTTTCACTATTTTCACCATTTGCGATGCTGGTGGGAATTGGAATTCAGCTCGTCAAGGAGATGTACAGGCTGTCCATACTGTGATGAAGGATGAGTGTTATTAAAAAAAATACTGCATTAAGTTACAGGAGAGTAATAGCTTATCAATGCTGAACAATTTGCAACTATTCTGATACATTGTTGCTTCTGGGATATTTAGAAAAAGAAGTTCATTTAAAAAGTAGAAACACTCTCTTTTCTCCCAAAAGATCAATGGTTATTTACAAATCCAAAAGAAAATATGTATTGATCAGATTGCAAAAACAGATGTCAATGGTTCAGAGCACCAAGGGAAACTATAGTAAGGGTGTTTACATTACAAGACAAGATTTATTGTGCCCCTCTGCAATATTCAACACTTGCACCAAACAAACTGTCAGATCTTGAATTCAGGATAACAATAGCCTGCTGCTTGCAACAGATCTTTTGATCCCAAATACTAATCATACAAAAGCTCTGGAGTTATCATATGACTTATAGCAGAATAGTGAGTATATCTGAATTAAAATCTCTATAGATGACTTCAATAGACTAGCACATTAAACACGGGAGCAAAACTTTCTTCCAAGACATGTTAAGGAACTATGCTGGCTGGAGAATTCTGGGAGTTGAAGTCCACAAGTCTTAAAGTTGCCAAGTTTGGAGACCTTGTAGTCCAAAAAGGGCTAGCAGCCACTGAATATACCAGAATAATAGCATTTTTAAAATGACCATTAACTTCAGTCAGAAATAGTTGCAGAATCAAATGCTGTTCCTGAATAATCTTCAAAGAAAAAAACCACATTATTAAAAGTCTAGAGGGTAAGAGCACAATGGGTGGCCAGTGTATCTTTTTAAACTGAGCCTGCTTTGAAATAACAATATACTGGGATTCTGGACACAAGCAAGTACTTCTACAAAAGTAACTGAAAAATTTTGCCAATAGGCTTTCATCACTGGGCATGTCAGATAGTGTTGGGCTTCAGAGTTTAGTGGCTGTGATGCTGGCAATAGATTTCCTGACATTTTGGTTTCTTTTAAGCTGAGTTGGTCTGCTGTGATATCTGACTCAGGCCACTAGCAAGATCTGCTGATCCCTTTAAAGTCAGGGCAACGGTTACAAAGGCAGGAGTGATTTCTCTCCAAATGGGCAGATCAGAAACTTGGGACCGATAGGTGTTTGTTCAGGCAGGTTTTATGGTCTTTCTGGGGAGGGACCCAACTTGGGACTCATGAGAGCTGAGTCCCAGTGGGCTTTCCAGATTTGAACTCAACAAGAAGTCCTGCTTGTCGCTCAACACATGCACAGGGGGTACACAAAGGACCAGTCAAGAACCAAGACTACCAAAAGGATTGGGCACAAAATGCCTCTGAAGATGATAGCCACAATTGCTGATGAAACATCAGGAAATCTGTTGTCTAGTCCATGGCAATAAATCTTGAAGCCCAACACTGCTCAAGTGAGGGTTTTTTCTTATAAACATGATTGCTCACTTCAAATTTCTGGGACTGTAGAACTATTGCCGATGACTGTTCAGTAAAAAATATCCTTCCTTCCTTCCTTCCTTCCTTCCTTCCTTCCTTCCTTCCTTCCTTCCTTCCTTCCTTCCTTCCTTCCTTCCTTCCTTCCTTCCTCAACAATTCAGGAATCCAGTTCAAGGGAGACAAGATTGATTCAGTGCATGTGGGAAATTTTTTTACTTCTTTGTGAGCACTGTGCCTTTTTTATATCCTGAAATTCAGTCAGAAATAGTATTAGAATCCTTAATTTGTTTGGCTGCTGTAAAAACTTGTAAAAATGAGGTTGTGTTTTAAAACAAACACATTATTCTCCATGATATTTCTCATAGGGGATTATGCACTAGCAAGTGTGCACTGAAGCGTGAGCTTTATCCAGTCACAGTCCCCTGGTTATGTATATGACATACATATTAGGAAAAAAACCCAGATAATTGTTTTCCTGTAATATTTCTGGAAGTATTTTTAAAGAGCAGATTAGGTATACAGTAAATGTAATAATATTACCTTAAATAGCTCTTCTTCCTAGTTTACACTGAAAGTGGTAGTTGTGCCTTTTGTCCTCTGGGTGTCTATGCTGCCACACAGTTTTCAACATGTGAAAAGATGAGAGAGGTGATGAGAAGTTTGTTTTTTTCAAGGTCAGAGATGCACCTGAAACAAAATAATTCTCCCATTCATAGTATAATACTTTCTTGCTTTGACAAATATGGCCATTAAATTCAGACTACTTCAATCAGTGATCAGATTTTTATCGATGACTTTGGCATAAATCCTTTGAATTTCCAGAGTACATACACGTACACACTATTTGTCATAAATGCTCATACATCCTTAGGCTTGGTGCATCTACCTTCTGCATACTAGACAACAACTAAAATAGTTTCTTCTCTTTCTATTCTCAGTATCTCAGTTTTTTGCTCAAGTTTCAAGTGGCATTTATGTATTTATTGAATTTATATTGCCATCTATTCACCCATGGTGACTCAAGGTGGCTTACAGAGTGTAAAACCACATTTAAAACAATAAAACTACCGTGTTTCTCACAAAATAAGGCTGGGCCTTTTTTTTTTTTTGACCCCCGAAAAAACGGCTAGGCCATCTTTTTAGGGGTGACTTAATTTCCTCCCCCACCTAGAGCGGCCAATATGCACGTACCTCGCTGCAAGGCCGCTTCTATCGGCTGACGAAAGCTCCCCGAAGGCAGAATCCCCAGCTGCTTCAGGACATGGCATGGCTGCCTGTGTCCCCTCGCCTTTAGGCAGTCTCTTTCGGGCGATGGAAGCTCCCCAAGTGCAGTCACCAGTCACTTCGATCAGCCGGTAGAAGCGGCCTCGGGGCGAGTGCACACACACTCCCCTCGCCCGTTTCTACCAGCCGATCAAAGTGGCTGGTGACTGCACTTGGGGAGCTTCCATCGCCTGAAAGAGACTGCCTAAAGGCAAGGGGACACAGGCAGCCAAGCCACTCCCTGAAGCGGCTGGGGACTCTGCCTTCGGGGAGCTTCTATCGGCTATCAGGGTATTCTAGCCTAGGCTACCTGCAGGGCACTCATAAAGACAAGTTTTCTCCCCCCCCCATCCCACCCTTCCCCCCATTTCTCTTTACCTCATGTAGTTCTAACGATGTGAGAAATGGTGGGGAAACGCATGGTTTAAATAGGCCTAAATTTGGGGAGTGGAGCTTAATTTCACCTCATGCCTAGAAATCATGCTGGGCCTTCCTATTGGTGGAGGCCGTATTGTTGGAGAAACACGGTAATAAAAAGAATGAAATAAATTAATATAGTATAACATAATAAAATCATCCCCACCCCAGTGACAGCAGATCATGTGAGACATTTAATGGGCTCCATCCTGCTCTGGGTTCCCCAGGCCCACTGGCAGAACTAGGTCTTCAGCATTTTCCAGAAAAATGCTAGGGTGGGGGCCATTCTAATCTCTGGGCAGATGATGTTCCAGAGAGAGAGAGAGCCACCACAGAGAAGGCCCTTCTTCTGGGTCCCACCAGGTGTATCTCCCTTGGGGGTGGGACCTGCAGCAATATATGGAGATCTTCCCTTTTTTTATCCTTCAAAAACAACTCTGAGATGAAAGCTGGACTGGAAGAGTGTGACTAGGCCACCATCACTCAGTATGTTCCATGGTCAAGACAAAACTAAAACTTGGGTGGCCTTGATCCAGTGATTCACTAGATTCTTCTGTTTTCCCTCTCTCATTATCTTTGCTACAGATGCCCTTTTAAGCCTGCACATTCATGTGCTTGGGATCAGAAGAGCAGATTGCATTTCTTAGCTGTGTCTGTTGATGCATGCAATTGGTGATTAATATGGTGTGTAGAGGAAGATAAATCTGATTAAAAGGCACAACTGATTCCTCCCCAGAGATGGAAATTTGTATAACAAGACTTTGCCTCATCAGCAGAATGGAACTCACCTGAAGTGATGAAAATTAAAATACAAAAATGAAGGTGTTGCCAGTGGTAGTTGTTTTATTACATATGAACATAATCCCATGATAATGAAAACCTGGGGAATGGACAATGAAGGGTGTTCTGGGGATAAGCAGACAGATTCTGTAACGTCATTCTTCTCACAGGTCAGAGGTCATTACAGAACGGATGCTACTTCAGTCATACACAACAATTTTCAAGTTTCTAAAAACATTTCCTTGAATGTTTGATTAACACTAAATCTCTTTAAGGGCTCTTTTCATTGCTCAGGACTTTCGTTGCTCTTGTTTACCCTAAAATGGTTAAATTCTTTATTACCTTTGTCTGAATTCGTACAACTACTCTAATGTTTGAATATTTGCCTCTTTCTTTTGCCTCCATCAATAGTATCTTCCTATTTTCTCATCTAATACATGAAATGTTGAGTTTTAGACCATTCTGCATTATTCCTACCTATTGATGTGATGGCAACCCAAAATGTGGGGGCAGTGAAAAATTGGAAGGGCTACAAAAATTGGAGGAAAATGTTTTGGTTACTGATTTTTTTTATTTCTAGTTCTGCTTTCTAGTTCTTTTATTTCATTTGATTGATCCATTTACCAATGGAACACTTTGCCATTTGTGAAGTCATCAAAGCCTGGTTCTGTACCTACAGTAACAAGATTATGATTGTTTTGCTCTGCAAAAAAAGGTTATTGACACCTGATGGAAATTTCTGTAGAGAAATTACAAGTTGGTGATTGCTATGTAACTACAGCTGTTAAGTCTTTTCAAATTTAGTTAACAACAGCTTTGTTATGACCCAGATGTCCCTAATAAGAATATAACCTCTTTTTCCATCTACACCAATCAGAGGTTGACATAATGAACTCATAAGGCTAACACTTTAACACTGCCTATAAATGTGTTATCTAAGTTAACAATTCCTTATCATTTATATCTATCATCGGACTATGGTATCTTCTGTCTATATATATTTTGATGAATAAACTAATAGGCTGATATTGTTCTATTTTACTAGTGTGAAATTAGATAAATCTGTGCACCACAGCTTTTTGCAGAGATCCTTTCAATTATTTTTAAATGATAGACAGACAGGCAGATAGACAGGTAGAAACCAGTTTAGAAACTGGGAGACCATGATTTCTAGTCCCACCTTAGACACAAAATCAGCTGGTGACCTCAGGCCAGTCACCCTCTCTCAACCTAGGAAGCAGGCAATGGCAAACCATTTCTGAAAAACCTGCCCCCCTCCCAAAAAAAAACCCTGCAGGGAGGGGACCAGGCAACCATCAAGGGTCAAAACTGACTTGAAGGCATTTTGTATGGGTGTATTTTAAAGCAACATGAACAAACGTGGGGCAGCAACTGAGTTATAGGCTGCATGCTAAGAATCAGGACAATTGAATTAAGCAAGTCCGGATACCCATTTATGCTTTGAGGCATGCAATTAGTAATGCTTTGGGACTATTCAGTTTGTATGAAAAGTGTCTGAAACAGATGAACTTGCTAGCATGGGTATTTACATTTATCCACATGGTCAGAAAACTTGCCACAGAAATCTAAGTTAAGATGCCAAAAAGTATGGGTGTGTATGGGGAGAACAAAGGCTAAGGAAAGATAAGATGTGGAAAACATTGGCAAAGTTGTAATTTTGGTAAAACAAATCATAAAATTAGTGTGCTAAAAATAAAAAACTTAGCAGGAATCTGTTTTTTCTATAAAGAGAATGAAATTGCAGACTGTTGTGTCACATTCCAAGACCAAGAAACTCAATTATAATAAGTAAAGAAAGATCCTGACAAGATCCGCAGAAAGAACCTGACAAGGAAGTTACCCTGTGAGTATGTTGGAGCTTTAAAAGTCAGCTTTGGTCCCATCATCAGATGATATAAAGTTTGTGGCCCTGCCTTTGGGAGTCATTAATAGTTAATTTGTGAAATGGTTCTCCATTGTCCTCTAGCAGTTTTACCCACTGTGTCCCATTTATCCAGTGTTATTATGTAAGCCATACTGAGAAGTTTTACTCTTAATGATCATCTAAAAATATTTCCAATAATATGAACAAATAAAGATTGCTAAACTTTACCTCTTATTTTTATAGGAGCCATGGAAATGTACTCTAGTTTGACCAAATCCCAGATTCATTTTAGGTAGGAAAAGATGATGCTGATGGCCAGAGTAACCAATACTATTTTAGCTTAGGAATAGGCAAGTTTGGGGTAATTGCATGTAAACAGTTGAAGGGCTTCAGAGACACAGTTGACAAAGTGATGATGCAATGTGGACCATCATGTCTGTGAAATGAACCAGGATTTTCTCAGCTTCTTGTTTTGTTGAGAGAGGTTCCAGTTTTCCTAAATATAGATTAAAACTAAAGTTTTGATTTGCTTTCCATATCAATAATTCAGTGATGAAGCTGGAAGAGGCTCTAGAGCACGGGTATCAAACTCAATTGCATCACAGACCAGATTGTGACATATTGTGACATTTTTTGCCTTTGCAGAGCCGGGATTGGCATGGTCTGCATGTGATGTATCTGGTCCACGGGCCACCAGTTTGACAGGCCTGCTCTAGAGGTTGAAACAAAGGAGCTAGGACACTGTAGGTTGCCTACTCCTATTCCAGATGGTCAAATCATCTGACCAATTTAAAACAACTTCCCAGAATCACATCAGGCTCAGTGAGGAGCAAATTAGTGACAGCCCTGAGCGTAGCTGTTTTAAACAGTGGAATCCTTTTCTTTCATTGGACCCATTAAAAGAGACATTTAAAGCAGATTGTTATGCCTTCAAATCCATTAGTAGAACATATAAAAGCCAGCATTGGTTTAAAATGTTGCTATTTGAGGAAGCAATGAAAGGTGATTCAAGCTTGTCCTCTGGGTATCACTCTTCATTAAGTCTGCTCTTGATCTGTTTTGAGTTTCTTCTCTCTGTGCCCTTTACACTCATAACCCTTTTCAAACAATAGGACAGTCTTAAACAGTTTGTTACAATTATGTGGAATAAATGTATTACCAGATTGAAGAAAGCCAAGTCCTTAACCTTGTTCTCCTTGGAAGAAAGAAGGAGGACAGAGATAGGACTGGTTCTACAGTATACGCAATTTCAATTTAAGATGCTGGTTTGATTTGGTCTCCATTCCCATCAGTCTCATAACCCAAGGTTATCATATCTCAGTTAAAAAAAAACCACTAGATGGCAGCAAAAGGATAGTGAAAACTCTAGCTCTTTGCTCCCATCCAATGGCTATTGTAATTTTTGCAGCCTATCTATTGTAAGCCTAATGATTACAGTTTTATTCTTCAATAAGTAAGCAAAAATGTAAGTACATTATAATTTATCTATAAGGATTTTTAAACTATTGCTAATACATTTGTATTCACCAGAAGCTAAAAAGGGAAACAGCCATCTTAAAGAAATAGCTGAACTTCATTAAGAAATCACTGAAGACCAAGGGATTCAGTTTAGGAACCTTACAGTCTGGGAACCCACCACAGATAGACAAGGATAACAATAGGCCAGTGATGGAAGTAGTGAGAAGGAAAAAGATAAGATTTTGCTTAGTGCCAAACAAACAAAAACACTCTTATAGAGAATGGGAATAGATGGGTAACATTTATGGTAAACAAAATCTAGACATTTTTCTATAAACCTTGGCATTTTTAATGCTCTTTCCTCCTTGAGACATTGGTCTTTGCACAACAGTCAGGATGGACGTTTTCTATACATATACATCTTCTGGCAAGAACAGTGTCTGGTTATAGATTTATACACAGATATAATCATTAGAGAAAGCAATGCTGTTACAAGCAGTGAATGACTTTATTTCTTCAATTCAGTCTCTTATGCCTGTTTGCTACTTATTGTTTAGTTATGATTCCAGGTCATATCTACATATAGACTCAATAGCTGGAAAACATTGTGCTCCTTCATGTATTTAACATACATCTGTTAAAATGATAAACAGTTTCTAATTTATTTAGGAACAGTGAAATATCAATATAATCCTAATATAATAGTTCTGGTGGAGCTTTAATGCTATGCTATTTTTAGCAGCATTCATGACACTGCTGTTGTCAAAACAATAGGTGGAATAGTGCAAGTGTATATATACATGTGTTTATATATACAAAGATCAGAATCAGACAGGAAATGATTATGTCTGTGATACTTTACCAAAGCAAATGTTGGACTTTAAACAAGCAAAATAGAAAGAGTATTCATTCTTTCGAACTTTGATGGGCAGAGTTATTTGAATACACCGATAGCCAAGAAACAAACTAATGGATCATAGAATCAATCATTTCAGATTTCCCAGTCAAGGCACAATTGACCAAGGTGAAATCATCATAGTTTAGATACTATGCAAACCTTGGCTTCCTTGAGAAGACAATAATGCTGGGAAACAGAAGAGCATGAACACTGGCAAAGTGGATAAATTAATTACAAAGGTGACGAGTGCGCAATTGGAAGACCTAAAGGGTAAAAGTTGGATAACTATCATCCAGAAATGGGTCTCTTATTCCCTAAGAGTTGACACTATTGTGATGGCACACAATCGAAGTCAGACAATGTTGAACTAAGTTCAACGAACATTAGGTAGGGGAAGCACTAATTAAAAAGCCATAACAGATAATTCTCAAATTACAACTTATTCATACAAGGACTGTTTGAAGTTACAATGGCACCGAAGGAAGGAACTTATGGTTGATCCCTGAAGTTCTGGCCATTGCAGTGCCCCATGGTCATGTGATCAAAGTTTGAGCATTTAGCAACCAGCTCATATTTATGACCAGTTCTAATGTTCTGTGGTCATGTGTTCACCATTTGTGACCTTCCCTGACAACTTCCCACAAGCTGTCAATAGGGAAGCTGGCAGAGAAGGTTGCAAGTCTCCCTCACTTCTGGTCTTTCTTCACTTGCATGCACCACAGCTGCCTCTTTGCATATATTCATGCCTTCAGGCCCCCTTTCCCTGACTTCCCTGATCTCATGCCATACCCCAGCATCCTCCTTTACTTTTTACATGGGATTCCATCCACTTCCTGCTTAATGACCCACCCATCTTGACCCACCCAGTCCAGGGCTACCTGGACTGTTGTTGCTAGGCAATATAGACATAAGATGTCCACTTTACAATCACATTGCTTAGCAATGTCAATTGTGATCTCAATTGCAGTTGTAACACAGGACTACCTGTGTATGTTAGCTGCTTGTTGAGTATTTTAATAGCATTGGATCAGTAGTGGGTTTCAAAAATTTTTATTACCGGTTCTGTGGGCGTGACTTGGTGGGCATGGTGTGGCTTGGTGAGCATGGCAGGGGAAGGGTGCTGCAAAATCCGCATTCCCTCCTCACTCCTGCGGGAAAGTTACTGCAAAATCCCCCTTCCCTTCCCACCCCATTAACCTGCTTTCCAGCTCCATTTTCCTGTGCAGGGCAACCAAAGAAGAACCAGCCAATGATCTGGGACTCAGGAGACAAAGAATAGATGGGGCAGGGCCAATCAGAAGTGGTATTTGCAAGTTCTCCAAATTACTCAAAATTTCCACTAGTGGTTCTCCAGAACTTGTCAGAACCTCCTGAATACCCCCTCTGTATTGGATCCCAAAGGTGCTTTTTTTTCCAGAAAGCAACTGGACTTTCTTGTTCGTTTCTTTGAAGACATTTCACTTCTAATCCAAGAAGCTTCTTACAGCTTACCATTTTTATTGAGTTATAAAATAAAATAAGATGCAAAATACAAAATTAGATAGGAAAATGGTGGGGAGAAAGAGGGAGGAGAGAAGTGAGGAAGGATAAGAAAAAAGAAGAAGAAGAAAAAGATACATTGACTTCTGACTCTGTTGCAGTAAAATAAGGCAACTTTTTGTTTTTCATAATAATATGAACAAGTCATTTCTATAAAGATTTATCAATCTAATTGGTAAAACCCCATATCAAAGTTTTATTATTTTCCACAAGCACAAAGTTCAAAGCAGTCTCCATGTGGAAACAAAAATACTTGTGTTCTTTTCTTTAATCAAAACTGTCAATTTTGCCATTTCAGCCAACTCCATCAACTTCTGCAACCATTCATCCATAGTAGGAATTGAAGTGTCCTTCCATTTTTGTGCATGCAATAATCATGCTGCTGTCAACATATACAGTAACAAAGTTCCAATTTTTTTCTCTAGGTCTTTTCCCATTAGGCCCAAAAGGAAATCCAAAACGTTTATTCAGCTATGACTGGATGGTGAGGAAATGGAAGGATTTATACTCCTTGACGATAGCTGGTCATTTGCATTCTTTCAGAGAGTCATTGATGCCACTTGGAGGTTTATCTGTCTCCTCAGAGCCATCTGAGTAATGCAAATGGGTATGGAGCCATCTTGGCTGCCCTGTGACCCTTCCCAGAAGACAGAAGACAAGTGCAGACTGTTGAGGATGAGTCTGTGTTGCCTGCAGCTCAAACTGAGGTGCAAATGATTCCTGTGGTCTGCAATTTTTCTGGAAATCCATTCATTCTCCCATACCATTCAAAGGGTGTCCATCCCAAAGTGCATAGCTAAAAGTCTATGGAGATTCTCAGTCCTCTAGGTTATGGTTGTCAGACAACCATTATCTGGATGACTGAGAATCTCAGTAGGCATCGGATATAATAGATATTGTTAAAAAATGTTTTCTTTTTAAAACAATTTATCTGTTCCTTAAATATAAAAAGTCAGCACTCATCTTCACACAGTACACAAACGGGCTACAGAATTCTCTTTGAGACAAGAGCTGTTTGACTAACTCACTGTTGTCTAAAAAACTTATAGAAGTAGTTTAGTACTGCTTTTTCACCTGTAGCGGTAGCCTTTGCTCCATGCCTGAGAGTGACTGAAAATCACTTTTCCAGTTTCAAGATATGTAGTAATTAAAGAATACATGTCTCTTTCCCCAAAATTATTGCTTACCCTGCCCCAAAAAAAAAGTGTTCATAAAAATTGTCTGAATGAAATGAAGAGGTGGATGAAACTTTCAAGAGTTCAGTTTAAGTCAGGTCAAGAGAATGTGGTTTATGCCTCAGTGGGCACGAGTGGACAATTTGGAGACTGTAATCTTACACTTGGGGTGAAAACCTGCAGAAAAGAGAAGTGGGAAAAACGTATCCAGGGTCAGGTGAGGAACAGGCTTATTTAATAGCAAATCCCACTGGGTTTCATGATGCTGATTCCAGGAACTGAACTGCACTCTAAGAATTGCTATTATTATGGTTCATTGCACAGATAGCAAGATGTTTAGACTTGATTTAGCATTTTATCTACCTATCAAGTCCTTTCCAGGGATCTAGAATAGGCAGATATGGATGTTTGATGATGCTAAAGGCATTGCCATGGGATATTATTATTATTACTATGGTTCATCGTACAGCCAGCCAGGTGTTTAGACTGGATTTGGCATTTTTATCTATTACTATTTTGGTTCATTGTACAATCAGCCAGATGTTCAGACTGGGTTTCTCATTTTTGTCTACCCACCTATTAAATCCTTCCCAAGGACCTGGAATAGGCAGATGGTAGATATTGGATCATGTTAAAGGTATTGTCAGAGGATGTAACCTGTTTTAGTAAAGCTGCCTTTTGCAATTGGCCAATGGTTATTTTGTCAATGGTGATGCCGTTGAAATCGTGCTCCAGTTCAATCATCTTTTGTCTGTTCCCTGGAGGTTGAATGTTTTTGAGGGGGATGTCTTGCTCTTTTTGTTTCTTTTTTGGCTTATTGATTGTCTCTATCAAATGGTAAGAAGATGCAATTTATGGCTGTGTTGATGGCCGATTTGTCACTCCTCACTTCTACCAGCACTGATGATGTTACTTAGTAACATACTTCTTTACAATTTACTACTTCCTTTTTATTATTATTTTCTTGGATACTAACATCTATAATAATTGTTTTAGGAGTTCTCTTTGACACATTGCTTTAGCTCTTTTTACCTACTTCCATTAAAATGGCCATTTGGAAACCCGCCCTCATTAACAAACGAGTACCTAACATGAAGAATGACACCAGACCCACACCCACGAGGGCCACACAAGATGCTACCACCACACTTCCACGTAGAAAGCAGACTCACACCCACACAGAAGATGAGACATGACCATGGACCAGAAGCCGTACCGCAGCTGCATCACTACCCGCTTCAAACCCCTCCGACCCATATATGAAGCGAACTGACGCCCACCATGAAGATGTGGCACGACCACGAACACAAAGCCAAACAGCAGGATCACAGCTCACCAGCTCAAATCCCCCAGCAACTAAGACTAACCTGAGCACAACCAAGCCCCCACCTGAACAGAACACACTGTCTACCTAGGTAGCAACACTGATTGACAATCAATTTCACATGCTAGTGTGCAAATGGAATAGACAACAGATGGAAAGCATAGGCAGTTAGCAAGACATCCCCAATAAAGGAGTGGTTCTGCAGGTGGTGACCATAGACCACTTCTCAGTTCCTATGCTTTCTGGCTGATGGTTTGGTCACTTTTTAATGCTGGCGGTGCTTTCACTCTAGTGGTAGCATGAGACGGAGTCTACAACCCACACACATGTGGCTCAGGTAGTGCAGCTGATCCAGGATGGCACATCAATGCGAGCTGTGGCAAGAAGGTTTGCCGTGTCTGTCAGCGTAATGTCCAGAGCATGGAGGTGCTACCAGGAGACAGGCCAGTACATCAAGAGACATGGAGAAGGCCCTAGGAGGGCAACAACTGAGCCTCATTTTGACTTGTTTTAAGGACATGACATCAAATTTGGATCAGCCTGTAGTGTTGTTTTCCACTTTAATTTTGAGTGTAACTCCAAATCCAGACCTCCATGGGTTGCTAAATTTGATTTCCATTGATAATTTTTGCGTGATTTTGTTGTGAGCACATTCAAGTATGTAATGAACAACGTATTTAATAAGAATATTTCATTCATTCGGATCTAGAATGTCTTATTTTTGTGTTCCCTTTATGTTTTTTGAGCAGAGTGTGTGTGTGTGTGTGTGTGTGTGTGTGTGTATGTATGTGTGTGTGTGTGTGTGTGTATATATATATATATATATATATATATATATATATATATATATATATATATATATATATATATATATATATATATATGTTTTCTGAGGTTCTCATGGGTATTTGTATGTGGATCTTTGGTTGTTCGGGTTTCTCCGCTTAAGATTCGAAGTATCTAGGCAACGTTTCGATGAAGTCTCATTCATCATCTTCAGGCTTCTGTCTCCGGCTCTGTGCTTCTCAGAGTAATGTGAGATTGCAGCTGCTTCCTCCTTTAACTGCCAGTGGGGTGGGACTTGATTGGGTGGGGGCTTGGCTGTGTTCTGATTGGGTGGGGTGTGTTCTCATTGGTAGGGGTTTGGCTGTGTTCTGATTGGTTGGAGCGTGTTCTGTTCAGGTGGGGGCTTGGTTGTGCTCAGGTTAGTCTTAGTTGTTGGGGATTTGAGCTGGTGAGTTGTGATCTTGCTGTTTGGCTTCTAGTACGTGGTCCTGCTGCATCTTCATAGTGGGTGTCGGTTTGCTTCATGTATGGCTCAGAGGGTTTGAAGTGGGTAGTGATGCAGCTGCAGTGCAGCTTCTGGTCCATGGTCGTGTCTCATTTTCTGAATGGGTGGGAGTCTGTTTTCTATATGGAAGTGTGGTGGTGGCATCTTGTGTGGCTCTCATGGGTGTGGGTCTGGTGTCCTTCTTCATGTTAGGTACTCGTCTGTTCATGAGGCGGGTTTCCAAATGGCTGGAAGGCGGGAGGTGTCATCTCGTTTGTTCATGCTGTGTGGGCGTTTTCTATCTCTATGGCTCTCTGATTATTCTGCTGTTGAAGTGTTCGGTTTTGGCGATAGTTCTGGTATTTTTAAAATCAATTTTATGTCCTGTGGCTTTGAGGTGTTGGACCAGGGAAGAGGTCGTTTCTTCTTTTTGATTGAGTTCTTATGTTCTTCAATGCGTGCACTTATTCTTCTGTTAGTTTGTCCAATGTATGTGGTAGGGCAGGCAGTGCAGGGGATTTCGTATACTCCTTGGTTTTCTAATTCGATTTTGTCTTTGGGGTTTCTTAGGATGGTGGATATTTTTCTGTTTGTGCAGAATGCTGTTTTGATGTTGTGTTTTTGGAGGATCTTGCTAATTTTGTCTGTAGTGCCTTTTATATATGGGAGGAGGGCTTTGCCATTTTCTTGTTCTCTGTCTTGGATTTTGGTTGGGGTTTCTTTTTGGATTAGGTGGGTAATCTTCTTTCTTTGGAATCCATTGGCTGTAAGTACGTTGGTGAGAGTGTGTAGTTCGGTTTTTGGTGTTGTTCATCGGCTAAGCATTTTGTTCTGGAGATGAGTGTCTTGGCTACGGAATTGATCTGTGCTGGGTGGTGGTGTGAGAGTGCATGTAGATAGCGGTTAGTATGTGTTTTCTTCTGGTAGATGGTGTGTCCTAGGGAGCCATTGGATCTTTTGTATACCAAGACATCTAGGAAGGAAGTTGATTGTTGGCTTCTGTTTCCATGGTGAATTGTATTTTGGGGTGTAGGCTGTTGAGGTGTGTGAGGAAGTTGTTCAGTTTTTCTTTCCCGTGTGGCCAGATTATGAAGGTGTCATCTACGTATCTGAGCCAGAGTTTGGGTTTGTGGTCGTATTTTTCTAGAGCTTGTGTTTCAAAGTATTCCATGTAGAGGTTTGCGATGACAGGTGAGAGGGTGATCCCATGGGTGCTCCTTCTATTTGTTTGTATTTTTGTCCATTGTAGGTGAAGTATGTATTGGATAGGCAGTGGTTGGTTAGATCTAGGATGTGCTTGGGGGTTGTATTTGTTTTGGATGGCTGTCAAGGCTTCTTTTATTGGCACTTGGGTGAAGAGGGATATGACATCGAAGCTTACTAGTAGGTCGCTAGGTTGTAAGTTTTGTTTCTTTATGATCTCGATGAACTGGAATGAGTTTCTTACATGTGAGTTGATGGATTCTGCATAGGGTTGTAGTTGTTTGGCGAGGAATTTGGCCAGGTTTTGTAGAGGTGAGCCTATGGAGCTGACTATTGGTCTGAGTGGGGTTCCTTCTTTGTGTATTTTGGGGAGACCATAAAGCTTGGGGCATCTGGATGATTTTTCTCTGGGTATGATTCCTTGCTGGATTTCTTCACTGATGGGGAGGCTTTTATTTTGGATTTGGTAGTTTTTTCTAGGTAGGTGGTGGGGTCTGTCTTTAGGGTTTGTATGTGGGGTCTTGGAGTAGGTTGGTTAGCTTGGTTTGGTAGTCAGATGTGTTCATAACCACTGTCGCGTTGCCCTTGTCTGCTGGTAGGATTATTATGCTGGTGTCTTCTTTCAGGTTAAGTAGTGCAGTTTGTTCTTCTTTGGATAAGTTGCTTTTGGGTGGTTTGCTAGTGCAGAGGATGTTGGTGATTTGAGTCTGATTTTGTTAGCATCATCAGGGTTGGTTTTGGTCAGGCTGGTTTCAACTCCATATGATGGTTTCTGTGGGGATGTGTTTGGGAGCGACAGCAAAGTTGAATCCTTTTGAAAGGACCTTGGTTTCAGCTTCAGTGAGGATCTTGTCTGAGATGTTGAGAAGCACAGAGCCGGAGACAGAAGCCTGAAGATGATGAATGAGACTTCATCAAACGTTGCCTAGATACTTTGAATCTTACGGCGGAGAAAACCCGAACAACCAAAGATCATATATATATATATATATATATATATATATATATATATATATATATATATATATATATATATATATATATATATATTGTACATAACAGCTATCTACTTTCATTCATCATTAAAACTACATCTTCACAACCCGGCATGTATTCATCAACTCCACTTTGCAGTTCCATTTTCAATCAGAACTGTAACATCCTTCCTCTTTTTTCTAGATCAGACAGCAGCATATTTCATCCAATTCCTGTATTTATGCTCTGTAATTCTTAGTTCTCTTTTTTTCCAAACTCTCATATAACATGACAATCACTGGAATGGCCCACAGATATTGCTCTCTGATATTCATCATTGCTTTGTTCAAGTGAAGGTTTCCCAAAATGCTTTTAGTAGAACAGACACAGTGTAAACTAGGTATAACTATCCTATGTTTATCATTGATATAGTACTGCAGTGTGTTTTTCCTGTGGTGTCTGGATAACACCTTGCAGCCTGTTATTGACCATGCCTAACAACATGAAGTTGCCTATTCCTTCCTTCCATTTTTTAATTTTGTTTGTTCCATTTGGGAGCATCCTCTTAATTCAAGATGACTTTCCTTTTTCTGGGAGAGGAACTGTATCCAGACCATGCCCTAAAAGTAATTGGGGGTTCCAGAACAAAATCTTAATTTATTTCATGTGGATTTATATATAATTAAATAAACTTAATGAATGAATGAATTCTTTATTGGCCAAGTGTGATTAGACACACAAGGAATTTGTCTTGGTGCATATGCTCTCAGTGTATATAAAAAGAAAAGATACATTCATCAAGAATCATAAGGTACAATACAATATAGTCATAGGGTACAAATAGGCAATCAAATCATACTAGGAAACAGTCAATATAAATTGTAAGGATACAAGCAACAAAGTTACAATCATACAGTCACAAGTGGGAGGGGATGGGTGACAGGAGTAATGAGAAGATTAATAGTGATAGTAATGCCGACTTGGACATTGTTGTGGGATTTGTTTAGCAAAGTGATGGTGTTCAGGAAAAAGCTGTTCTTGTGTGTCTAGTTGTTCTGATGTGCAGTACTCTATAGTGTCGTTTTGAGGATAGGAGTTGAAACAGTTTATGTCCAGGATGTGAGGGGTCTGTAAATATTTTCACAGCCCTCTTTTTGACTTGTGCATTATACAGGTCCTCAATTGAAGGCAAGTGGGTAGTAATTGTTTTTTTCTGCAGTCCTAATTATCCTCTGAAGTCTGTGTCTGTCCTGTTGGGTTGCACAACCAAACCAGACAGTTATAGAGATGCAGATGACAGACTCAATAATTCCTCTGTAGAACTGCATCAGTAGTTCCTTGGGCAGTTTGAGCTTTCTGAGTTGGCACAGAAAGAACATTCTTTGTTGTGCTTTTTTGAGGATGTTTTTGATGTTAGGTGTCCATTTTAGGTCTTGAGAACTTAGTATTTTATCTCTCTGGTCATGCATTAATTATATTTTTCCTCCTGCCACATTAAACATGATGGCATCAGCAATCAGTAGGAGCACCAATCAAAGTGTTCCAAAGTTTCATAAGATGCCCCTTTTGTCTTCAGAATTGAGGTATATCATTCAACCCTGGATTCATTTTTATGCTGAACAGGTAGCCTTCTCCACCTCTTGCCCATTGATTCTCAGACCATTTCTCTAGTCATTAGCAAATTAAATGAAGGGATGTAGCTATTCTGCAAGTGCAAGGAAAGTTAACATTTTATCCTATCTTTTTTTCATCCTGTCCTTTCTAACAAGTCATTAATGTTATTAAGTGACTCCTTCAATGGACTCCTTTTACTTCTAAAAATGACCAGATCATCAGGATGGGATATATATCGAGGTTCAGTCTCCTTTTTTTCCCTCACATTTCCTGACAAATCACTCTCCTTCACAGTTTTATCTTTATAATTGATGAACTGTATATGACATAATTTACAATCTTGTCAAGCAACCTTCAAAATTGCACACTAGCTTTTTCAATACTTTTAAGTTTGGCTTGCTCAAAGACTCATTCTATTCCTATGAGCAGTATTTTTCTTCTTTTGGAGCTCAATAAAATAATGTGAGGTATTGCATTTGAGAGAAGAACAAAATTATATTACCGTCCTGGAATATATTCGGATTTCTCAGTTCATGTTTTGATGTGCAGGTCTAGAATCAAGATGCCGCAACTGGTCACAGTTTTATATTCTATATTATCACACCATACCTACAGAAGGACGAAAGGTGCTTAATCAAGCTTAATCTTCAGGCTAAAATGACATGACTAGAATCAAAGGGACGTAGCCTAAAGGGCAATACACATAATCCTTGAAAACTTTGTGTATGACTACCATACTCCCACATATGTGAATTAGAAATGTTATGAAGCATGAGGCATCTCTCATTTTTAATTAAGAGCACACAGCAACTCTAAACCTTTCATTGGAATGTTCTAAGTGATCTTATTCAAAACACAATTTAAAGCTGGTTAAACATTTTGTGTCCCATTAGGAAAAATAGAAGTGACTCCCCCTACCAACTTGGATTGGAGCATATTTTTTCTTTGCTTGCTGCTGTTTCTTGATATTGGTTCTTGCTTATCTGAGGGTGGCTTAATAGGTGTCTGATGAAGAGGAATGTGCTTGAAGTTATTTTCCCTTCCCTTCCATTCAGATAGTAGTTATTTTAATGGGATCATGCCTTGTTCTAATCTTTACTCTAAGTCATTAATGGTGTACTGGTATTTGTACAGTCTTAGGTGTTATCATTAGAATTTTTCAGCTCTTTTGTTGTTCTATTTTCTGTCTTACTGCACACCTTAAACTGGCAGAATTCTACTTGTCATACACACTGCTATGATAAGAGGCTAATTTTTAATATGTTTTGAAAATATTAAAATAAAATCCCAGACAGACTATTGAAACAATAGTTTCTAATATGAATTAGCATGTATTTAAATAAACTCCACCTGAAGCATTGAACTGACATAAAGTAATTTGATCAATAGGCTTCTTTCCAACTGGTCTGACCCAGGCTTCATCAAACTTAATAAAACACAAACTGAATTTAAAAGTAAAACCTGTTTTAATGCGATGCTGGGAATTATTTGCATTCCCAGCCAAAACTCATTATACACAGTTCCTCCAGATAACAGCGTGCTTTTCAGAGCTGAAGAATGCTTGCCAAGAAACAGAAGTCCAATTAAGGTTTAACATAAACCAACCCAAAAACCTAGAAAAAGTCGACCAGAGTACAGAGCTTCATGAAGGACTTGGATTACTGAACTGCTTTGCTTCCTGCAAAGTTCTTTGTCATTGAGGACTGATTTTTATCCCATATGGAAGGGACAATCACCTCCCAGTCTTACTCTTGAGTTGCCCCTTCTGCTTCAGCTACTCTCGCCTTCTAGCAGCTCTGCGCACATGCAGGCTCCCCGGGGTTCTCTGCTTCTCTGCTGTCAGATTCCGAAAGCTCCAAAGGCACACCCCACTCTCAGATGGTCCTGGCCCCACCCCTTCATCAGATGCAGGACCCTTGTCCAAGTCCTCACCAGATTCCCTGACTGGTTCCCTTTCGTCCACACTGTCTGATACTTCTGCCATCCACACCAGGTGCTGGTGAACCACAACACCAACTTGCTTAAGACAAAGAAGGTATAATGACTGGTGGGTTTTTAATATTTTATTTTCCATGTAAATAAATAAACAAGAGCTCCTTCACTAATTTTATAGTAGATTGATTGCAAATGACAGCTGGTTGGACACTGCTACATAATATGTTCAAATAACTATATGTTTGGCATATTGTTGGGTTTTTTATTATTCCACATTGGAAATTTGGCACACTATCTGGCACACTATCTGATATAATAAAATGGCTAAACTTATAGCCTCCATTTCACTGTGATTGGAATGACTAGAATACATAGTACAAACTTAAGTTTATATATTTTGGCCAATTAAACTAGCAGAGAAAGTCAAATCCATTACATAACTTGTTCTAACAAAAGACATACTGCAACATTTCTCATAATACAAGCCTTGTATATGAATATCTTTTGACAACCTAGCTAACCCTAAGAGTCTGCTAATATTAGCTTAGCTTAACATCCAGAAAACAAATTAACTTTAATCAGCTGCTGACTTGTAAGGACAGGCAATATCATAAGCATAGCCATTCAATTAGAAATGTATACGTGCTGATCTGACAAAAGGTAAAATACATATATGTTTTCTTCAGCAAAATGGAAGTAATACAGGAGGCACAAATATCTTATGATATCCTATGAAGAGGAAATATAGGGTATCCTCACTTAACAACCACTTCTTCACTGGCTGTTTGAATCTAAAACGGCACTGGATGAGTGGTACTTATGACTGGTCCTCAAAATTCTGGCTATTTCATCATCCCGATGATTATGATCTGGATATGTGATGACTGGCTCACAGTTACAATGTTACAATGTCCTGTAGTCATGTGATCACCATTTTCAATCTTCATTGCCAATGTCTTGACAAGCAAAGTCAACAGGGAAGCCAGCAGAAGGTCACAAATAGCAACAATGTAATGTTGTGTTTAACAACAGAGTGGAATTTGTTAAATGATGGCAACTAGAAATGCCAGAACTGCCATCATGAAGTGATACAGTCACATTTTATATTTGTGTTGCTTAGCTTGATAGAATAAAGTTCACTATACTTTTCCAACGTCACAGCAGAAGAGCACAATAATTTTGCCTATCAGCCTTCAAATTCTAAAAGGACCTTTAATTCTGACCCCACACTCTCTTTACAGCAAAAACAAACAGATCTTTGAATACTTCCAAACTCTTCTATCAGGATAGAATTTAGAGGCAAACTAGACTAAACTGATACCGTTTTTGCAGTAAATGAATCATGAATAGCTTCAACAGACCAGAAAATAAAGAACAATAAACATAAAAAGTACCTCAACCATCCCAGAGTTTTTGTATTTTAAAACACTCTAAAGGCTCTGCAATTAACAGACTACAAGATTGTGCACATCGTGTGATAATATTGAACAGTTCAGCAAATCAACTCTAACCCCAAACTCTGATCTTTGCATTTTTAAGTACACTGTGAAAGATGCATCATCAAATACTTAACTATCTAACCTAAGTATAGAAATGTTTTTTTGAAAAGATTATACACCTGCTTGTTGAACTCAGGCCTCCCTGCATACTCTTATGTGCATGTTCTTGTGATGGTTGATGCTGAAATGTAGAATAGATTTAAAAATGAAACAAGTTTTGATATTCAAAGGCAGACTGAAAGTTCAACATCAGCAGGGCACAATAGCACCCCCAAATTGGATGACAGCATCATCTCTGCAGACCAACTTTGCATTTAGTTATGAATTTATAACATCGAGCACCAGTATTTGTGTGTAAAGCACACACCATTGCATTTTACTGGACTGTGTCTGCATTTTTAAAACTTTATTTTATAGAATACAAAGCAGTAAAGCTGAAGACTCCCTGGCCATTTCATGCTCAGGCCAAAGTATTCTAAATTTAATTCAACTTTGGAGTTCAATAACTTCTTGAGTATCACCAATTGTTGGAGAGAGATTGACTGAGCTAGGGGAAGGAGTCAAGTGGGGAATTAGTCTGGAATCATTACATAGGCACAAGAGGGTAAGGTCTGACCCCGCCTCCCCAAATGCTGTTGAACCTTATCTAGTCTTGCCCAGGTGCAAAATACCAGTGTGAGAAGACTGCTGTGAAAGAGGCATTGAGCAACATAGTAGTTAATTTGAACTCTTCATATGTGAGGTTGGTTGCCCATGCCTGACACCAGTGGAAAACCACTATACCAAGAAGAACATAGTCCATGCCATTGACTAGCAGCATGGTATTGAGCAGAAGTCCCCATTAGCAGGGTCTCCTTGTATCTTCTGAGATAAAGTGTTAGAAATGCTGTGAGTTGAATAAAAGTATCCAATTCATCTCAGATATCTGGCTTAGCTGAGGTGGACTACACATATCTTAACTTTCTCTCACTGTGCACTCACGGTACACATGAAAACAATGGAATATTTGCCACCATACATTTCATGCTCAGGTGCAAGCAGGTGACCCATTTTGAGATTGAATTGTGTGTACCTCCCTAATGTGCATCTGCCTTGGCCTTTTTTGAAAGCTAATTCACTGTGTCTTTAAGTAGAGAGCAGCGAACAAACTTGAATAAATGTATAAAACTGATACAAACTGGCAGAGGTCTACCAGGAGCAACACCATGGGTGCTAGGAATCTGGGTATCGAGAGTTTGTAATTAACAGGATATAGAAAAGAGGTCCTGAATATCAATGTGAATAGAAGAAATGAGTTCTAGTTAAATCCCAGGATGAGATAAGGGGTAGATGAAGTGGAATCTGAAAGAAAAGCAACATTGGGGACCTTTAATTGGGAAAGGAAGGCTGTCTCATAGAATTGAGAGGAAAAACTGACATGAGAGTTTGGATAAAGAGCATGATACTGTGAGGTGCTTAGAAAAAAAATCAAGAAACAAGGAGCACTGGACTTAGGGATTTTACTTGATGCACACAGGAATCTCCCTCTTTTGACACCTGAAATGGTAAAAGAGGAAGTAAAGAAGAATAAGAATAAGAGAAGACAACACAGGATTCACTCAACAGGACCACATCTGGAAGGAGGAAAGATAATGATTGGGAAAGAATAAAATCAGTTGTGTGATTGCAAAACACAAGGGTGTAAGTATAACCTCTGCAATTCACTACAGAACTGTGAAGCAAGAATTATTCAAGACAAGCTTGATTTTATATCTACATACAGTGTCTGCAATGCTACCAACTAGCACCAGAAAATATGTGGGGCTTTTTTTGTTTATTTAATTCATTTGGAGAGTTGTATGCTACTCGAAGTTGGTTAATGGGAATGGTCTATAAGCCCGTAAATAAAAATAAAATAAAACAGAAAGAGAGAAGTTAAGATTATGTAATGACATTTTCCCTTTAATTGAATCTTTCCAATTTCCAGCATTTGTGAAAGATTAATTTTAAATCCCTTTCCAATGCATATTTAAGTTTTCATGGCTGAGATAGTTTACCAGTGAAAAACAGAAGCAGCTCTTTTAGATGGTGTCATAATGAACATAATAAAGCAAAGTAGGCATGGCAAAATTATGCAGAGCAAGTACTCTGAAATGAATATCCCTGGAACTATCTACTCTTCGTTCAGACAATGCTGTGCATTGCATGTTAATATTTTATGCAATGTTATATTGTAATTTTTAATGAAGAAAATACTTGGGCTAATTTATTATTCAGTTGGAATGGATCCTTCAGACCAATGATCCGATTTGCTGCTGAAAGGAAATTTAAGCATTGTTAACAGTTAGTTGTTAACTTCTTTCAATGAGGAACCAACCACTCTCCTAGCTAATAGATGACACTATAAAACTGTTCTTTGTGGAAGTTTTTCCTAATGTTTAATTGGAATCTTCCTTCCTTTCTGCACGTATGTATACTGGCCACTTTAATACAGGTAGTCCTCAAGTTACAATGGCAATTAGGACTGGAATTTCCATTGCAATTACAAAGTGTGATGTCATGTGACTGCTTTGCTTAGGAACAGCATTTCTGGCAGTCCCAGGTGCCACTGTAACCCTAGAACAGCATGGGTTGCTAAGTGAAGACCTCATGGACCATGATGTGAGAAGAGGCAGGATTCCCAATCAAATGGGCTGGATGGTAAGAGCTTTGGGTGACAACTTTGTATAAGGGGGTTGGGTGCTGCAGGCAGGTGCTAGGGAGCATGGGCAGGGGGGCCATCTGTTGGAGGTGGACCTAGGGAATTCAGACAGGTGAGTGCTGTTGCCCCACAAGGGAGAAAGGGAGCCAAGGCTACAAGCCTTCTACTCTATGTACTATGACTAGCCAGGGCAATTGTCCCATCAGGGACATTGCTGCCCCCCGCCCCCCATGTGAGTGGCATGTTTGGTAGCAATTCCTGGTGGCTTCTCAGCCAAGAGCTTCCCAGGTAGCAAAGAGTTCAGAAGGGGAGGTGATGATGAGGAGCAGGGAGTATCTCTCACACTGCATGGACAACAGAGCCTCTGCACTGTAGGGATTGAGGCCCATCTGTGCTGGTGATTTCAGCAGACAGGAGGCAGGTGAAGAAGATAAGATTGTTATCTGGGGGGCAATGGTAGAGGGGGCATTTTGATAATCTGATCAGGGGGTGCCATGACAGCCAAAACTTTGAGGAATATAGAACATCAGAGTTGGAAGGAACCTAGGAGGTGTTAGTCTAATCCCTTCTTGAGCAGGATGCCCTATACCATTTCAGACAAATGGCTCTCTAGTCTCTTCTTAAAAGCCTCCAGTGATGGAGCACCCACAACTTCTGAAGGCAAGTTTTTCCATTGGTTGATTATTCTCGCTGTCAGGAAATTTCTCCTTAGGTCTAAGTTGCTTCTCTCCTTGGTTAGTTTTCATCCATTGCTTCTTGTCTTGCCTTCTTGCCTGGCCTGAATGTGTGATAGTGTGTGTGTGTGTGTGTGCGCGCGCTTGGAGGACCATTTACAGTCCATTTTTTAGCACTGTCATAACTTTGAGTAGTCACCTGTAAGAAACAAACTAGAATTGCTAAATTTAAAGCCTCTCTTTTTTTTTCTACTGGCAACACTGATATTTATGCTTGCTGCTGAATACCTCTGACCTACTTCTAAATTTCTGAAATAAATACATTCCAGAAACTCAGTAGAGAATAGTTCCATACTGTTCTTTGTTCTCTATTGAGCATTGTTCAGCATTGTTTTCACAACTTCAAAGAAGAGTGTAAAATCAACCCCACACACTTTAACAGGTGCTGGTCTTGAAATTAAGTGCTCCCGTGAGAGAAGGAGCTTCAATTAGTGGAGGATCAGAGTGCCCTGAAGCTCTGTCAAGTTGTAGGGTTACAAGGGAAAAAGAAGAGATTTGTTATTATTTTGTGTACATGGCAGATGAACTAGTAGTTCTCACTCTCTGGTAGCACTGTGGGAACGGATTAATCCGGAGCTGATTTCAAATTGCTAAACCTGTTTTTGAGGAAATGATTTTAGTAAAGAATAAAATGATTCCAAAACGTTGAGTTATCCTTTCTACCACAATGTTAATGTATTAATTAAATTCAAGATATGTGGAATTCTGGGGGGGAAAAAAGCTGTCAATATACCTATGGGGAAGAAAGTCAGGGCTTCATTTATTTGAATTGCTGCCTTATACTAGTGACAATTAGAATAATTAAAATAATTAGTAAAATGTGTGTAAAATGAAGGATGACTGATTCCATCTCCTTGTTTTTGAGAGCAATGTTACCAAATGTTAACATTGTTTTTAAGGCAAACAATTCAAAGTTCTCAAAAAATAAAGGCTTTGTTAAAAATTCCTCAGTAAATAAAATGAATGAATCAAGATAATGTCTTTGCAAGCTGATCTGTTTAATGTGAACCTCTAATAAAAAGAGACTTCAGTGCAACTTAAGACTAATCAATTTCATTGTAAAGGAACAATATTGAGCCATTGTAGCATGGCCTTCCTGATTTATGAGGCCACTTGGATTGTCTGATGTCACAGATGAGTTTATATATTTTTGAAAAAAATATTGGGATATTAAAGATCCTCTGTTGGGTTATCAGTGCATACATATATCCTGTGTGTCATGTCAGTGCATATTCTGAATATGTGTCCTAAGTGAGCCTGGATACTAAACTTACTCTTAGTGGCATCTAGACAGCAGCATGTTTGCAAGTCAGTTGGTGTACTGTGGTCTAATCTTGTAGAGATGAAATGGTGAATATATGCAAGAAAATAAAGCTATATATTTAATTTTAAATGAAAAGACTATGTGTATGTCTATATGTGTGTGTGTGTATGTGTGCGTATGTGTATATCAGAAAATATAATTTGGTGCTAAGCTGTGAGTGCATATGAAAATAGGAATACATACTTGTTGACAGTAACTTGATGACAGTAACTTTTTATGTTTTTATGTTACATACTTGATGACAGTAACTTTTTATGCTTCAGGGAATTGTGATAATGCGAAAGTCAGGTAGGATTTGGGTAAACTTTGGGTTTGGGAAAAAATAAGCAACATTTTAAATGACTGAGATCCAGGGGAAAGACTTACCTTGTTAGGACATGAATAAGTTGGTGGAAAT
Source organism: Pseudonaja textilis (assembly GCF_049901715.1). Taxonomy (NCBI): domain Eukaryota; kingdom Metazoa; phylum Chordata; class Lepidosauria; order Squamata; family Elapidae; genus Pseudonaja; species Pseudonaja textilis. The sequence continues at coordinate 79,279,775 of NC_141991.1, forward strand.
ATAGAGTACAGAAAAAAGAATTGGTCTATTCAGATGTCCAAGAATGTATGAGAATGGTAATTACTTTATTTAAATACATTGTTTAGGCATACGTTTAGAATACGGAATAAACTGAAAAGCACAATTCATTTGCTTGTTTATGATGAATGTTAAGGTTACTAAAAGAATGAAATTGGACAAAGTAGTCATGGAAGAAAAGAAATAATTTTTAAAAAGCTTGTTCAGTTTTATGTAGCTCATAAACTTATTGATTTATTTAAAATATGTATATAGTCGCCTATCTTATATTAAACTTTGGATGGCTCCCAATCAATACTTAAAACAACATCAATTAAAAACAGCATAATGCACAGATCTATCTGATAAACATTACATTTCCATTTTATTTCCTTTTTTATTCATTTTATTTTACTTTCTTAAGTATCTCTTACAATAAAATAAAAATGTTCAAAAAGAAAAGAGTACAAAAAGGAAATAAATAAATAAACCAAGGTTAATTTACAACAGCTGCAAAAGAGGAAATTGATAGGCTTCTATATAAAAATATATTAGTAGTTAGATTGTTTTATTATATTATTTTATATTTTAATATTTTATTTATTTATGTTATTTTTATCCCACTTTTATTACTTTTATAACTAACTCAAAATGGTGAACTCCTTCTAATACTCCTTCCCCCTTTTCCTATTTTCCCACAAGAATAACCATGTGAGGTGAGTTGGGCTGGGAAAGAGTGACTAGTCCAAAGTCACCAAGTCAGCTTTCATGGTTAAGGCAGGACTCATAAATGAATGCATAATTTTCCCCAACAGAATGAAAAAAAGTGGATGCAATGAAAGATAACATGGAAATTATTTGAAATAAAATGAAAATAATTATATTAAACAGAATAATCAAATATTTAGAATTACCATAATTAGAAGTATGAAAAGGGACACCTAGAATAAAGTGAAAAGGCAGCAAAAAAAAAATCATATAACAGAATGACTGCTGCAGAAAATGAGAGAAATGAAAGAGGTATTGCTTTGGAGAAGAAAAGAGTAAAGTTGCAAAGAAGAAATTGAAAAAGAACAAGTCAGAGGAAAAAAGAGCAATTGTGATGGAGGTTGGTGAAAAAGGCTAAACAAGGAGCTTCCAGCAGAGTGAATGAAATTAAAAAGTCATGAAATGATTTGGGGTAAAACAGAAGTGAGGAAATGCTGGAATGAGTATTTTGAATATCTGAATAGGAATGATGCTGATATGGAAAAAAATGGTATTGAAATAAATGTTAGGATAATGACAAGAAAAAATGAGAAGATACAATTAATGCTTTGAAAATGTTGAAAAACAACATCCTGCTGATGTAGATAGTGCAAGCTTGAGAAAAGTTAAAATAATGGTGTGTTTTGCTTATGGAACAGTTGTAAGATTTGCTGTGTGTAAGGACTCCATTCATTCTGACCATTGGATGACAGTAAACAAAATTTAGGAAATGCAGTTTCTTGCCAGGTCAGAGAGTGGGTGAGTGGAAGATGAAGAATAGATTTGTTCTTCGGCAGAAGATCCAATAATGTATGCACCCAAGAAAGAAAATTTATTGTATGCTTAGCAAAAACATATAGTAAAATAGCAATAGGAATAGCAGTAGCACTTAGATTTATATACCACTTCACAGTGCTTTTACAGCCCTCTCTAAGCAGTTTACAGAGTCAGCATATTTCCCCCAACAATAATTTTACTGACCTTGGAAGGATGAATCAACCCTGAACTGGTGGGCTTGAACTGCTGCTGAACTGCTGGCAATCAGCAGTCAGCAGAAGTAGCCTGCAGTACTGCATTCTAACCACTGCATCACCACGGCTCTTGAGTAAGCTGGAATTGTGGAATGCTTTGGGTGAGTCTAAAGCAGGTGTGGAATTCTACTGGTTCGGACCAGTTCTATGGAACTGGTTGTTATGATTCTGTGCAGTTTGGAGAACCGGCAAATCGTGCCCCTGGCTGGCCCCTCCTCTCTCTACCCACCCCTCCCCTCCCCTCCCCTCCCCACCCAGTCAGTCCTTATCACACATGCATGACATCGCGTGCATATCCGACATTGCTGACTGCATTCTCTCCTGCCCAGTCACTCCTTAAGGTATTTCCCCCCTCTCCTGATGATCAGCTATGCTGGGATCCCCCTTACTGTCTCACTGCTTCATGCAGGAGGCTTCCCTGAGGCCCAGGAGGCAAAAAGGGGTGTGGGGGGCTATGCCACCCCTGCGCTCCATTTTTTGCCTTCCTGGGCCCCAGGGAAGCTTCCTGGGAGCAAAAATGCCCCCTGAGGAGGCTTCCCTGAGGCCCAGGAGGCCCAAAAATGGAGTTTGTGGGGAGCTGCACCCCCCCAGGCTCTGTTTTTTGCCTTCCTGTCCCCCAGGGAAGCCTTCTAGGAGCAAAAATGTCCCCCAGGAGGCTTCCCTGAGGCCCAGGAGGCAAAAAACTACCTACCTAGTTACATGGCCACACCCACCTAGCCATGCCCACCTAGCCACGCCCACCTAGCCACACCCACAGAACTGGTTGTTAAAATATTTGAATCCCACCCCTGGTCTGAAGTTGAAGGTTGGTTGCTGAATATGGAACATGCGTACTATAGAATACAAAATAAAATATTTGAGAGAATAAAATGAAATGCTCAGCAGATGACTAGGATATGCATTCTGTCTTTGTTGTTTAATATATCTATGGATAAATGTATAAGGAAGTTAGAGGTGAACTGAAGAATAGATCTGGAAATTAACATATCAAAGACAACGATAGTTTTATTTGACAGAAAAATTGAGCAAAAAAATTTAAGCTATAGATAAAAGGCAAAAACAGAGCAAGTAGATGAATTTGTATATATTAGTTGAATGTTTACTAAGTATGGAAATAGGATTGAAAGAATTATGGTGTGCAAAGGGTGGCAAAAAGGTTTTGGATAGTGTATGATCAGAAAAATATGTTTGTTGAAAGAAGGAGAATTAGTTTTTATATAAATCCCTGTTCTTCATGTTTTAATATATTTGAAATAAGAGTTGAGAAGTCAAGAGAAACATAAAAGTAAGTTGAATTCAGTATGAGTAAGTTATTTAAGAAGCATACAATAAAACAACACAAGAAGACCAAATCTAAATGGATGCTGAACAAATGTGGATTTTACTGTATATAAAAATGAATGAGCAGTATAAAAGAAATACACTGAGATGTTTTCCTTATAATGAAAGAACGAATGAGCATCACATCGTAAAACAAGTACATAAACAGATCATTAGAAATGTCTGAGAAAGATAATTTAGCTAGTAGTTATTTCATAATTATTATAATATGGAAGATGGAATTACCCATGCTATGTTCGTTTTGGAAACATATGGGAGCGTACAAATGTATGTATGAAAAATGATCAAGAAGAACATATAAGTACACAGACTTATAACCAAGGAGCAGCTGAAGATAGAGATTCACCTGGCATCCAATCTGGCACCAGGTGAAGCTCTATTTAGTGCCAGATGATGATATATGAGGATTTTCTTCAGGTTTACCCAATCCCTGATGCTAATATTATGTTTTGCTGTACTATAAGTCTATTTTGAGATATTTTTTGTCTTTCCTGTTGTGTATATTTGCATATGTGTGGGCATTGGGGGGACAGAGGGATGTATACTGAGTTTTTTGTTATCTGCAATCCTTAGCTGTTCTTTATATAATAGAGTTGATGAAATGAAATGTGGTAAATAAATAAGCACAAGTATAATGGGAATGTACATGAACAGAGGTGCTACATACTTCCAAAGTATGAATATCTGGAAAATGAGGACTTTCGTATTATGCATTTATATATCTATTGGCTAGATCAAGCCAGATCATTTGTGATCTTAATTGGATTTTGGAGTCCTTGGTGTCTCTGAGCTTGGTTGTTTTCTTGCAGATGTTTCATTACCCAACTAACTAACAACATCAGTGCTAGAATGGAATGGGCTTTACTCTCTGTTTATATAGTACCACTTTATACTGCACTGGTAAGACCACACTTGGAATATTGCACCCAGTTTTGGTCACGATGATACAAAAAAGATGTTGGGGTGACATGATAGCAGTTTGAATATTTGAGCAGTAATCACAGAGAAGAGGGTCTCTCAATTATTATCCAAAGTACTTGAGGGCAGGACAAGATATAAAAGATGGAAACTTATCAAAGAGAGATCCAACCAGTGACAACAATGCTGAGAGTATTGTTTTCTTCTTAGTAGATCATTGGTTAAGCTGTTGCTGAATTATATGTTCTAGGAGTTCAAGGTAGGGAATTTCCACTTTCCTTTCAATCTTTAATTTTTATGATGTCTTTTTTAGATTGCTAATATTAAAAAGGTCAAGGTTCTCCTCGCACATACACGCTAGTTGTTTCTGGCTCTAGGGGGCAATGCTCATCTCCATTACAAAGCCAAAGAGCCAGCGCTGTCTGAAGACATCTCTGTGGTCATTTGGCTGGCATGACTAAACATCAAAGGCACATGGAATGCTGTTACCTTCCCCTACAAAGTGGTCCCTATTTTTCTGCTTGCATTTTTATGTGCTTTTGAACTGCTAGGTTGGCAGAAGCTGGGACAAGTAAAGGGAGCTCACTCTGTCATGCAGTGCTAGGGTTTCGAACTACCAGACTGCTGATCTTTCTGATCAACAAACTCAGTGTCTTAGCCACTGAGCCAGCGCGTCTATTTGCTAATATTAGGAGATGCCAAATCTGTCTAGCTTGGGCTAAAACTGGGATTTATGCATGTTATTAATGATCCATCCCACAAATTTCCTTGTGTCATGGATACTGTATTAAAACAGAAAACACTTCTTATTCTTGGGAAGGAAATCACTGTTAACCATTGAGATTGCATAGAACTATTTTAGGCTAGTTTGTGTAGTTAAATTGACAACATAATGGCAGAAAATGGTTTTCTTCTTCATTGGCTATAAATTGTTGAATATGTGGAATGCTAGTTCCTTCAAAGAGAAATGTCATATTTAATATTCTCATTCATTTTGTACAGGTTTTCAAAACTGACTAAAGAAATTGTATTCTGTGAAGAAGAAATGTTGCCTAGTTTAAATTTAAATGCACATTTGGAACATTTCAAAAATCCATTTTCCCACTCGTTTGTTTTGAAATCTATCCCATTCAAATTTTCCCCAGATTAAGAATTTTGGATTTTGAAAGCTTTGCATTTAATTTCCTGTCTTGTTCTTGAGACTGCTGTAAAATTGCTTGCAAAACAAAAATGCTGGTCATATGCCCTAACATATGCCCATAAACATCATATTTAATATGCACATCATTCCTCACAATTGCCTGCAGGATTATGCCTATTTTAAAAAGCCTTATAGAGTCCACATAGGAAGGTACTCTGTTCATGCTATTAGGTTTTGATGGGGTTATAAAATGTTAAAGATGACATCTCTTCCAAATGTTAAAAGTAAAAGTAATTCCTCTGAATTGTGAGAATGGCATAATTTGTTTTTCTTAAATCTGTGAAAGGAAGGATGGATAGCAAAGAGATCCTTGACACCTTGAAAGAAGATTTATTACTGTCTGTGGAATAAAATATATTCATTAAACATTATTTTATTTCAGCTCCCACAAATAGGATGGATGTAAACTCAGGGCATTTTATATTGGTACTGCCAATAACCACTCTATTGTGTTTTCAGTGGTCTATGATTCCATTTCTTCTATATCTACCCTTTTTTCAAAGGTAACTGAATGGAAAGCTGAGCCATACTCAATTAACTTTGACCTTGCCATCTTAGACATTCACATGCTGCTGGGTTAAAGTGTGATCCACTCTTCAGTCAGCAGAAAAGTATCGCTCAGTCCCTTCTCATCTCCCTCCCTTTGTTCTGAATCACTGCCCAACCAATATTGTTCTAATGTGGTGTGTGTGGCAAACATAGTGATTGTTCTATTCCTCCAGCTTTCCTATCCACCATTGTTTCGTACATCATCAGCTGGTGAGAAAAGTATCTTCCAACCATAGTCCTTTAGCAGAAATGGCTACCTGAAGGACTCTTATCTATCATTTCTAAGATCATTCCTTTGCCTTTTCAATTATAACCTAAGATGAATTTTAAAAAAATCAGAGTTTAACAAAGGGAGTTGAATTACAAGCAACAATTTTAAGATTTCTCTGCCGTTCCTTTCTTTATAAGACAACAAATGCTGACTTCTGGATTCCTCTCTATCCAATTCTTTAGGGAAACAAAAGCAAAATCACAGCAGACAAGGCTTGCTGGAGTTGGGAAGAGCTGCCTATAACAAGCTCAAATGGCCAATAAGGACCTCTGATTCCAACCCATGTTCATCACTTACTCTTTTTCTGATATAATAGATGATGAGACCTAGCAGATGTTGCTCACATTGCGGCAATCATTAAATACAATTGGCTTGAGAGGTGAAACTATTTTAACACTTGCTACAGCTCAGGCAAATAAAACTTATCTCAGAGACTGTAATAAGATGAAGTCAACATCATGGGAACATAGATGAAGAACAAGGTTGCCAGAGAATGTGTGACAAGTTCCTTATTTTGTTATGGCACAGGAATGCCTCAAAGCACCTGATAAACTGCCTCTATATTGAGAAGCCTGAATAAATGGAATTCTGCCTTCATTTCCCAGAAGAGTGTCTCCTCTGTATTCCCATTTATATAAGGGCAGAACTGGTGAAAATTACATTGTCTTTTGTATCTCCATCACAGGTAATTAGGAAGGTGGATTTAGTCCTATATATATTTGATTTCCTGTCTAGATCTTGGAATGCTTCATCAATGCCCTGGATTGACTCACTAAAGAATAAACCCTTAGAACCACAGTTATGACATGGCAACTAATCCTAACTTCAACAATCTGATTCCCTAGCATTCAGGTTGTTTCTCAAGATCATTCTGAATCATTTGTTTTCCAACATTTATTGAAGAGCCCTGAGTTACACTCACACATTCAATACACTGGGAAGATGTGCCAAAAGAAAAGACAAATGAAGAAGAAAAAAGAAGGATCAAGATGGCCTTCTTATAAGATACATAAGAAGGAGGCTCAAATCACTCCAACCATCCTGTCTACTATGATAAGCATGCAGTCCAAGATTTTATATAATGAGGTAATAAGTAATTAACTTATCAAGCATAGTCTGTTGAATTAATTTGGACATCTGCATGTAAGAAACAAACACATGTTCTCTGTTTCCCATAGCTTTCCATTTCCCCAAATAAATTCTTGTTTAAGTCTGTGGATATGACTTCATCCATTTTAAAAGATAATTCCTTATTGCTGTGTAAAACTGCCCTCATGCAAGATTACATGGTTGGGTGTGTTTCAAAACTGGCCCCAGATTTGTTATATTCTCTATTTCTAGACTATGGACAAGAAAATCTAAAACTTGGAGAAGAAAGACTGAAGAATCCTCAGGTGAACACATCGGAGAAGGGGGAGCGAGTCTGGTGGCACCTATTTTAATGATCTTTTACCATTAAATCTTGAAAAAAAAGGGTCTCCTGGGAACAGGTTTTGGTTTGTAAAAGTATATTTATATCATGTTTAGGATTAGGATTTAAGTTTAGATGAAAGTGTTGAAAGGCAGCATGCCTTGTTAGATGGATGTCACTTCTAAATGATTCCTATTCAGGGATGTTACTGGGCCTAAAGAGATGTTTCAGGATGGAGGTGAATTAATGGCTGTTACTTTGAATAAAAGACAGAATCTCTATCATGCGCCATCTTAGAGGGCTACTGCATTTAATATGGTAAATAACAGGCAGATGATGGAGCCAAATTCTGGCTTAGCTCACATTTAGAAGTATCTCTGACTGGGGAGGTCAGCATGGCAGTGAAGAGGCCAGTATAAACTTTAGACCCTTGAAAGTTATCTGCCTCCTGCTGCCTGTTCTAAGTGTGAAAGCATAGATCAAAATATTACAGTATTATATTGTATTATTTATAACAACAATAAAAATATCCTAGGCAAAGCACACAAATGTTACCAACCTCTGGGTTCACATTCTAACAAGCATATGAAAATGAGAAAGGAAGGCAAACCTTTTGTGCTTGCTGAAGAAGACACACTAAAAACAGAGAAATATATTTAGAATGAAATCCAATCTCTGTCTCGTTCCTGCATTTCTAATACTGCTATTCCTTACTAAATGTGACATAGAAGCTCATTTTTCCTAGGAACCAATGGACGAATGCTGAATAATGACCGTAATCCTTATTTTAATTAATAGGAGTGATACAGCTTAAACTGACTATGGAGAAACAAGTTCATTGATTACATTGACTTTGGTCAATTTTATTTGCATCCTGGCCAGGCTCACTTCTGCTGCCCCCACCCAACTTGACTCCTGCAGAAAGTTTCATGTGGCTCATGATCCAAAATTGTTGCAAGTGAAAAATTACACACCATATTTTGAATGTTCAAAGAATGCGGCATCATTTTAAAAAAACCTACCATTCATTTTAAAAAGATGGAGCTTTATTGCTTTTTAAAACCAATTATTCCCATGTAATTAAGACAATTTGTTTCTTTATGCTGCGCATTGCTCTGTACTTTTCCATATGCTACTAAGATCTGAACTATTGGCAACAATTCCCAACATCAAACTTTTAGCCATCTGTTTTCTCTTTTTTTATTCTTTTCTTTTTTCATCACTATATTTTAATGCTATTCAGTATGCACAGTTGATAACAATATTTTATTTTTGTCACAAGATGTTCTTTAAGCCTCAGTTTAATACTTGGTGCAATTTCAAAATTTAGCTTCTTGCTATTTGCCCTAGATCATGAATTAAATTGAATTATTGTTCTCTGAAGCAAGCCAAAGCAAATTAAAGAAGCAAACATCAAGGCTACAAAAAAGACAATAATAATATATGAACAGAAGACAGAATAGCCCCATCTATTTCTAAAATGGATTTCTATATCAGAATTATGTCATTTAGTTTAGGTGGTATATTTTTATTGTGGTGATGTTGGCAATATATTCACCAGAGGTGGGGTAAAAATAGAGAATATATTGTTTCTGCTAATAAATAACAAGAACCACACCACCTTGTCAGATCCTTGGTTCTGAAAATAATCTATTTCCCTTGAGTTGATCCAGAATGGAGCTCATCCTGATTTTGGAACATGAATAAAGCTTTTTTTAAAAATTAATAGACAGGTTTCAAGTTACCATAATTTTACTATCCATCTAAATATCTGTCAGTGGAATCACTCTAGTCTGATCTTCTGATCCAGTATCCTTTCCCCCACCTTTCTATTCCTTCTTTTATTCCCTATAAAATTCTTTCTCTTAATCATTAGGCAGGAAAGTTTTGTTCACTTCCTCCCCCGCCCCTGCCCAGAAAACTATCTCAGTGTGTGCACTACTTCATAACAACCATGGAAACAGAACAACACAAAGGATTTTGAATGGGCGATGGGAGCAAATTGCTACCATGCCTGTCTGAGGCAATTAAAAAAAAACAACCTGAATTAGCCCCTTGTATACTGAGTTGAAGCTCAACTCTTACACATATCATCCACACAACAGGATGACTTATGTAAAAGGAAGCCTTATTCCTCGTGTTTGTACAATAGTAGAGATTCTGTAGTACATTATGGGTATGCAGAGACTTCATCAGAAATTACATTGTTAGTAATATAAAATGCAATTAACATGATAAAAACAGTACTGTGGGGTTCACTCAAAAGTGCATATAGCAATTGGAAAGCATAATCCACCAGTTCTTCTAAGGCAGGTGTAGGCTGAAATTTTAGATTACAATTTCCAAAATATCTAATCAAATAATGGTTGTCAAGAATTATGAAAAACTTAACAAGTTTTGCTTAATTCTAAGTGAATCTCCTTATATAAGGGGTAGGAAACCTCTAGAAGATTTTGAATCGTGATTCTCATCAATCACTGCCAGCATGGCCACTGATCGAGGATGATAACTTCTCTAGTCTAATAACATAGAAGGGCTTACTATTTTGCTCCTCTTTATCCACAGGAAATTTTGAAAATGACTGAAAACATTACTTGTTCTCTCATGAATGCCCATCTCCTGGCCAATTTTCACATGCTTATTATTTTAGATTTACATAGTAATGAACAATTTTCAGAAAGTTCATCTTAGTAAACATCTATTTATAAAAAAGACAGTGCCTGCAGTATAATTTTATCAGTTTAACAAATGAGCATTTTACACAGAGATAAAACTTCAGTGCTACTTGTTAAAAGGTAAAATGAGGTAAAACCCAGAGTTAGTACATCTTCTTCCCTACAAATGGCCTTTCTCAAAATTTTCTTCTTTTTTTGGTTAAAGAACAGAATATCACAAAATTACAATAATTGACATTGACCATGCATGTATTCATGGTAATCCTGTAATTTGCATAATAATATCTTAAACCATCAAATCTCTTATATAATAAAATTGGGGGCCTAATCTATGGGCTAGATGTTTAAGGTGATAACTTGTATCAATATATTTGAAAATAATAAACTTCTATGTTATAACTTAATTAGCAATTATTACTTCTTCTATCAAAAATATTAACAACACACTTGTTCCAACACAAGGAGGAGTCAAATTCATTCAGTTGAAAAATTGATAACTCAGAAGCAATCAAACTTTATTTTATCATAACTATAAGCAATATGCCAGTTTGTTCAAGCCTAAGGAAGAGATGAAATTCATTATGTTGAAAAATGAATACATTCTTTTTTAAATTCATACTTTTAGAACCTATAAAGAAACATAATTAAATACCAAAATGTATTATTTTTAATTTTGCAATGTAATTTATAATTTAAAAAAACATGCAAAATGGTACTCAGAAATCACAATTGGTGCAAATTATAATAACCAAAGTTGCTAATTTGTTTAAAGTACAGTGTTCATATGATAGCTGGATTGAAAGAGTTGTATAGGCTCCCCAGTTGCCTACATTTAAAAAAAATATATTTATTTATCTCTTTGTCTGTCTGTGTCTGTGACTATCTGTCTGTCTGTCCGTCTGTCATCTATCAACCATCTATGGAATTTATCTATTGCATTTGTGTGCCTAACAACTCCTGATGAAATGCAAGGCTTTCATGCTGACCAATATAGTTTTAACTGGTTTACGATCTCTCCTGCTATGAGTTTGCGACTGTCCCAAATTTACCAAAATGTCCCAAATTTACAAAAATGGTAATGAGGCAGAGGAAGCTTTAGAGTGGCAGTGGGATGACATGAAGCAACATGGCTGCTTGGTTTCACTCTTAGAAGCAAAAGGCCTATGTTACCCAGCACAGTAGATCTGAGGGAGTGTTTGCTGGAGTCTTCATGGAGGCAAAGTTATCCTTCCAGGGATCTTATAACCATACTTACAGAGTTACAGATAATCAGAGTTGGAAGGAATCTTGTAGGCCATCTAGTCCAACTCCCCGCCCAAATGGGAGACCCTACACCATTTCTGACAAATGGCAGTCCAATCTCTTCTTGAAAGTCTCAAGTGATGGCGCTCCCACAACTTCCGAGGGCAAGCTGTTCCATTGGTTAATTGTTCTCACTGTCAGAAAGTTTCTCCTGGTTTCCAGGTTAAATCTCTCCTTGTTCGGTTTCCATCCATTATTCCTTGTTTGGACTACAGGTGCTTTAGAAAATAGCTTGACCCCTTCCTCTCTGTGGCAGCCCCTCAAATACTGGAAGACTGCTATCATGTCTCCCCTGTTCCTTCTCTTCACTAGACTAGCCACGCCAAGTTCCTGTAACCATTCTTCATATGTTTTAGTCTCCAGTCCCCTAATCATCCTGGTTGCTCTTTTCTGTACTTTTTCTAGAGTCTCAACATCTTTTGTATAATACGGTGACCAAAACTGAATGCAGTACTCCAGGTGTGGTCTTACTAAGGCTTTATAGAGTGGTATTAGTACCTCACTTGATCTTGTATCCCTCTGTTAATGCAACTTAGAATTCCATTAGCTTTTTTGGTGGCAGCTGCACACTGCTGGCTCATATTTAGCTGGTTGTCCACTAAGACTCCAAGATCCCTCTCACAATTACTGCTATTGAGCCTGTTTCATCTAGTCTATGTATGTACTTTTGGTTTTTCTTGCCTAAGTGTAAGACTCTCTAAATTGAATTTCATTTTGTTAGATATGGACCATGTCCACAGTATTTCACTGGTGTACTGATGTATTCAGTATGTTGAAGAATGAAATAAGATTGGTTTGGCATGATCAACATGTTCTTAACAAACCCGTGCTGACTGCTAGTTATTTCTTTACTTGTTTCTAGATGTTGGCAGATCTGTTTTTTATTATCTTTTCCAGTATCTTCCTTCCATGTTAGGCTGATTGGTCTACAGTTTCCTGAGTCTGTTTTTTTTCTCCTTTTTTGAAGATGGGAACCACATCAGCTCTTTTCCAGTCCTCTGGTAGTTCCCTGGTGCTCCAGGATTTTTGGAAGATATGGTGCAGTGATTCTGAGATGACCTTTGCCAGTCCTTTAAATCTCTGGGGTGTAATCCATCAGGCCCCGGTGATTTATTTTCATCAAGATCAGACAGGTGTTCTCTTACTATTATTTTTTTGCTTATTTTAAGTTTTATTTCTGGTCTGTCTTTTACAGTTATGTTTTTGGTGGGTTGAGCTATAGTTTCTTTTTGTATGAAGACCAATGCAAAGAATGACTTAAGCAATTGTGCTTTCTCTCTGTTGCCTGTTACTTCCTTGCCATCTTCTCTCTTTAGTGGACTGACTGTTTTCTTGATTTTTTTTCTTGTTATTTATATGTTGGAAGAAACTTTTTAAAATTATCTTTGACTTTTGTTGCAAGTCTTTGTTCGCTCTGAGCCTTTGCTTCCCTGACTTCGTCTTTGCAGATTCTGGCTATCTGCTGATATTCTGCCTTAGTTGTATGTCCCTCTTTCCATTTTTTGTACTTGTCCTTTTTTCTTTCAATTTGCCAGAGAGATCTTCTTGCAGCCATGCTGGTTTCTTCTTGGATTTCTTGTTTTTCTTTCTCAGTGGTATTGTGCTAGTCTGGGCTTCTATGACTGTACTTTTCAGAGTTTTCCAAGATTCTTGAGTTGTTTTCCCCTTTAGGATTTTTCATTCATGGAATCTTTCCCAAGTTCTCTCTGAGTTTATTAAAATCAGCTCTTTTAAAATCCAAGACTCTGTGTCATTATGTTCTATTACTTGTATTTGTGTTATGTTGAATTCTAGTATGACATGGTCACTCTCACCCAAGGTTCCTGCAGTTTCAACTCCTTCTGTCACTTCTTCTCTGTTTGTAAGAATTACGTCCAGTATGGCTGTCCCTCTAATTCCATCCTCTACCTTTTGGATAACAAAGTTGTCAGCTAGATTGGTTTCTTGACAGGCACACATTACGTGTACCTTTATTCAAACCACAAGTAAATGGAACTCACACATCACAGTCTTGTGCTCAAGAATATTTTTATTATTATTTTTTTTATTATAAGTTTTATTACTATTTTACTTTTCTCCAAAAACTTTTAAGTTTTATTTCTATTGTTCTTCATATTAAGAACAGCACAAATCTGGCCAAAGCATTTGTTGTTCCTTCCTAGAATTGATCCTGATTATTAACAAGAGGATGGTTCATTCTAGGTTTACCTTCACCTTTTTTTAGAGTGATCTAAGATTCCTTAAGAATCAATACAAATAATAGGGCAAAATGATGTTCAGAGAAATTCATTTAACCCATCTTATTTTTAAATGTGAAGTACAGTCAATTAACTTAAACTTTCACACATTATTATACTGAGTGTCCAATTAAATATGCTTCTTCCTTTTCTCCCTCCTATTTTCCAGTCATCACTGAAGACTAAGCCTGCAACCTTTGGTCTTGATGTTTTGAACATCAAGAGTAGGAACAAAGTGGTGTACATTAAGAATGGAAAAAATATCAGTCATCCTTTACAATATGAAGAATCATAACAAAGATTTTCCTTCTTCCTTAACATTTCTGGTAAATTCTTTATTTCTGCTTAGGTAAATACTTTATATGTACATTGTCTAACTGATTACATGCCTTCAACCACATAGATAGATCCCCCCCACAGACAATCTCTCCTTAATTTGATCCTTCAGGTCTTCCATTGGTATAACCATCACCATTTTAATTCAGTCCATCTACCTTGATGCTGATCATCTTCTTCTCTTTCCTTTCACCTTTCCCATGCTAGAACCTTATTCAGAGAATTATGTTTCCAAATCATAGATCTTAGGTGGGATAATTTGAGCCTGGTCTTATGTATCCTGAGTTTGTCCAATGATTGCTTTGTTTGTTTCATCATCCAAGCAGCCTATACAGATAAGGGTCAGTTAAGAGAACCAAAATAATGTTGAAACAATAAAAACAGTAGAACCTGTACTTATTGATGTTTTATATGACAGTCATTTCAGTCATGCCCCAATGCTAACAGTTTGAATGAGGACATTTTCTGTGAAAAATAAAAAAAATAAAAAATAGTAACACCAGCATAAAGATCAGGTAGGGTGGATTCAGACCATTCATCTAGCATTTTTACTCCCTTCAATAGTTTTTTTAAAAAAAAATAAGTAAAAGGTTCCAAAAGCTCAAAATCCCTGACCAGAAGTTTATAACCAAAGTTATTGGTGCAGGCAAGAATAAATACCATATCCTTTTAAAGAAATGTAAGGAGAGTGATATCTTAGGGCAAAAGAGTTGCATATCCATTTTTTCCCAACATGTTGCACACTGCAGCTCCCAAGAATTGGTTTGAAAGGAATACTTGTCCTTGCAAAGACAGGTCTGGAGACCCACAAAAAAAAAGAAAAAAAAAGAAAAAGCAGTTTGGGTAAAGCTTTGCAGGAGAAAAAGGGTAGATGGTGGTATTTTTTCCCAGTCTGACTCATATCTTCCAAATCTTCTTGGGTGAAATAGGAAGGGAGTTCATACATTGGTGGATCAAGTTGCCAATATAATTTTAAATTATGGTCATTTCTATCTACTTACAAGCTTTGATAGAAAACTCACAAGGCAGTTAAACTGCCATTCTGCCTTTGCTTATTGATTGCTAGAAAATTCACAGTGCTGCCTGTCAAAAGCATATGTCTGGTATGATATAGATTTTCCATTTTACTTAATTGTTTCACCGCAATCACTATCAACTTGTAAAAGATTTTGTAGAACCAGAAAGGCAGATTAGTCAGTGAAGAAAAAGCATCGCTTTTGTTTGTGTATGAATCACCACATCAAGGAAAATTTTTCAGTAGTCAATTATCCATGGGGTATCAATTTTAGCATTTAAATAGGTTTGGCCTCCCTGCCGTTCCCCCACCCACCTAGGAGCTCAGTGGGTTTTTTTAAAAAACAAAAAACAAAACTTATAATATTATAGCACTGAAGACTGCAAGCAGAGAAGACAATTGGTGAAAATTGCTCCCTCCCTTTCTGCTGTGGGAACTTCCTGACACAAATGATTTATCGTGTCTTCATAGATTCCCTACCATTGTTGTGTAATTTGACACAGTGATGTTTAGAAGAAAGATGCTGTAAGTTGCTAATGGGAAAATTACTTGAGGGCACGCTTGAGAAACACTACTGTCATCCACAAAACTTTTTCACCCAACCTAGCTGTCAGCTTTGGAACCCATATTATCACCAGAAGCTTCCATGCTGCCACATTATTGAGCAGGAGGGGGGATTTTATGGAGCGTATGTGGTTAGACATAATAAAATTCTTCTTTGAAGTCAAGATCATGTTATTCCTGTACCTGGCTGAGGAGTGGTTGAGGGGATGTCTCAAGTTGGGGTGGATGGTGATTGGAGCATGTGATGGAATGATGGGTGCAGGGGGTGGATTTGTAATTTTTTATTTATTGGAGAGAAACCGGAACTTTCTGATTCGGGATTTCCCAGATATGCCAGTATGCCTATTCTAATAAAAGGAAACTTTGAGAAAATGCTTGTCTCTGAGTTTTTCATTGGAATTTGGTTTTTCTGGAACCCTGACACTAGCCTGTTTCTCTTAAGTTACTCCTTATCTTGGAGTACCATCTCATTCCCAAACAGGCAAAATAAAGACTTCCATTGAGACTCCTGATACTTACATGCAGAGGTGGTATTCAGCAGGTTCTGACCAGTTCTGGAGAATCGGTAGCAGAAATTTTGAGTAGTTCAGAGAACTGGCAAATACCACCTCTGACTGGCCCTACCCCCATCTATTCTCTGCCTCCCAAGTCCCAGATGATCGGCTGGGTCTTCTTTGGTTGCCCTGCACAGGAGAACAGAGCTGGAAAACAGGTTAGTGGGGTGGGGACAGAATGGGGATTTTGTAGTAACCTTCCCCTGCCATGCCCACCAAGCCACACCCACAGAACCAGTAGTAAAATTTTTTGAATCCCATCACTGCTTACATGAACACATTCATTCAGTCAGCAGTGTTTGATCTGCAACCATATATTTACATAATCTGTATCTCATTTTATCCTAGTTAGTGCTGCTTGTTTAATGTTTAAAATTTCTTGCATTTTTACCCTAATTTCTTATAATACCTAAAATCGTAGCTTTGAACTTGAGATCATAGGAATTTAGGAACAGAATGAGATAAAAAACAAAAACATTTCCTTATAAAATTGGGAGTAGGGATGTATCATGAGATGATTAAGGGTATATTACAGGTATTGGTCACTTGTTCAGAATGTGAGAGTGCTAAATGTGGGGTACTTATGACTCGCCTTCAAAGTTGCAACCATCCCAGCACCCCCGTGGTCACATGATTGCAATCAAAACACTTGGCAACTGGGACTTCTGGTTTGCAAGGCTTTGGTGGTGGCAGGCATTCGTGATCGTGCGCGGTTTCTGCTGCGCTGGAGTGCCCCCAATCCAGCCAGATTTGGGGGATATAGTTACCCTGTAGAGGTAACTGAAGACAGGGGAGATACAGCAGGGGGTCCAGAGGAATCGCAACCCCCCTCCTCAGCTGGCTTAACTCCCTTCTCTGAAAGTGGTGGAGCGGCGGTCAGCAATGTCCGCCACAAAGAAGCTTTCATCCGGATAAGAATGTGCAGGAGGAAGCTGAGAAGTGAAAGTTTTTGGCTAACCGGGATAACAAGTAACATTTAAACACCCTGGAATTTAAATTTCATTAAAGATACATCACTCCCAAAGAAGACTTGGAAAAAGCGGCGAATGGAAGTAAAAAGGGAAAGTTTTTTTTTTCTCACTCTCCTTCCTTACGGTGATAGCAGATGAATAAGAAATCAGAAAAACCTGCTTTGGCATCAGCAGGTAATTAAATTTGAAAATTGAAGCCAAGGGGACAATAAAGATTTCTGAACATTTGGGGGAAAAAAACTTTCTTTGCTATAAGTGGGAAGGGAGAGAAAAAGAATTAATATTAAGATCTTGCTGGAGGAGGCTGCTTGGAATTCATAAGACTAGAGCTAAATTGTAACAAGACTTCTAAAAGATACATTTTAATTGGAACTTTGCAACTGAACTGTAACCCCAGGAAGAGAAAGTATAAAAAGAAGAAAGTGCTAAATGAAACAGTCTGTGTGTATTTGGATTGCAATTATTAATTGAAAGACTAAAAACATTTGGGTTGTTTAAAAATTTTTTTTAACAATGGCATTACTTGTTGATGAACTGAAAATGGAATTTAAAAAGCTAAAAGAAGAGGAACAAGAAGGAAAGGGCTCTTCTGGATCTGTTTTCCGTTTCTTAGAAATGGCGATTTTTACCTATCAGAAACTACAAGAAGATTGGGATGAAGAAGAAGCCATCTTTAATGAACAAGCAACTTTATCTGGGGAAGAAAGGGGAAAGAAGGGAAAGAGAATGGAGAATTTAAGACTTAAAAAAACAACCAAAAAAGGGAAAAATAAGGTGAAAAATTGATACAATGTCAGAAAGCAACAGAAAAGAAGAATACAGAAGAAGGTGGAGATTAAGAGGGTGGAGATCAAGAGACAAGGGGGTAAAAAGGCTAGATTGGGGAAGAAAGGAAGGGAAAAAGGGAAGAGAAGTTACAAAGGTTTGAAACAAGATGTAAAGAAACAGGATTTATTCAGAGATAATGCGTAAAAATATAATTAAAAAAGAGATTCTGCAAAAGTACATAAGATTGTATTGTTGTATTTATATTTGAAATAATGTTAGAAAACTGGAATATTATATGATTATAAAATGGGATAAAATATTAAAAGGAATGTGTAAAATGCTCAAGACTTAACAATAGAGTTTAATTTGCTATGGATTATTGTATTAATTATATTATAAACTTATTATTCTTTCTTATTTTAAAATATAGTACGTAGCTTTAGAATGTACTAAGCGGAATCAGAATGAAAATTATATATTATTTTAAGTGTTAAACGTAGGGGAAAGATATAAAGGCATCATAATTCAATCAGTGATTACAGGAAAATGTTTGTGTAAATGAGAAAAGATAATAGATAATTGAAACAGAACAGACAAAAGATATAAACATAATGATTTAAATTGAGATGAAATAAATAAAACAGAATTAAGAGAGTGAAAAGAGGGGAGTAGCTATACAGAAAACTTAGAATGGTAAATAAGATATGAAATGGTATATAAAGTGAGCATGAATTTGAATTTATGTTTGTACAAAAAGATGTAACCCGGGACTAAGCCACTTTCCAAAAAGAAGTTTTATGTTTTCATGTTTTGTGTTTTATTTGTGTATGTTTGTTTATTGAAAATTAATAAAAAAAAATAAAAAAAACCACTTGGCAACTGGCTCACATGTGTGTCCCATAGTCATGTGATTGCCATTTGTGACTTTCCATGCTGGCTTCCATAAGCAAAGAGTAGAAGGGAGGTCACAAGACACTTGGTGGTGTTCCCACTCCTTTTTCTTTCTTCCAAGGACTTCAACTGCAGAGTATAAGATCCACACGTGCACTTTTATCACTCCAATATGGAAGGGTGTCCTCTCTGGGCGATTTCTTAAGCATTCTTCCACTCAGCATCATGGACATTAAGAGTGCCCAGCTACAACTCTTGACTGTACCTGCAGATGTAACTGGGCCACTGTGAGCCAAGTCCCCTCTGAGCTATTTTTCTTGGGGCTTGGATAATGCAACCAAGTGAGGTATATGTGCCACCCAATCCACTCATGCCCATTTTTATATATCCCTTCCCCTAAGAGTCTTCCCACATCCAGTAGCCTCTACAAAAATAAATAACAAAGAGGTCAGTTTTCCTCTTCTCAGCATTAGCACTTATAATCAAAACAGAAGAGCATTTTCAAAAATCAAAGAACTCTTCTGTTCTCTGTTTTCCTCTTAGTCAAGCAGTGACAGTTTTACTGCAGAATACAGTTCAATAAACTTAAATGAAATATTCCTTTTGATACTTATAGAGCCCAAAGGGTCATTTTCTCTCATATTTTTTGTCAGAGGAATATATCATTCTAGAATTAAAGCTCCCAATGAGCCAGAAATCTTTCAGTGTCCATGGCTGTTGTTATTGCTACTATGATTATACCACATTATTCTCTAATTCCCTTCTGTCCTCTCATCTCCACCTCATTTATATCAGTGCAGAAATGAACAGTACACTTTAAAATGTATTAGACAAATGGCTATGATTTAACAAGGAATAAATTGGCAGCTTTTCAAACTCATTTTGAGGACTTATATTTCTCTTTTATGGCAGTAAAAAATTCCAAAGCAATATACAATAACAAAATAAAGCACAACTGAAGGGGGGATAAAAAAACTAACTGCAAAAACAATGACAGATATAAGCATACTTGCAAGCCAAATCTAATAACATGGATGAGCAAGGATGACAGCTTATAAAAGATTCCCACAGATCAAATCAAGATTACTCTTCAGAGAAAAAAAAAGGGAATAAAAAACAGACCTCTGCAGCATTGCAAATTCTGAATGTGTTTCCTCTAAGGTTAAACCTCTTTTCTATTCAGCAGGTTCATAATTAAGTCATTGTTCCTCTTTATTCCATACCGGTCAGCTGTAGCTGGGATTATGTCTCTGCATTTTAGGACTGTGGTTGACACTGGAGCATGTCTAGAAGAGAGCAACCAAGACAACCAAGGGCTTGGAAGGAAAATATCTCAAGGAATAATTGGAAATGTTGGGCATGTTTTGCTTGGATGGTGATTAGAGATTATATATACCTGAATTCATCCACTCTGTTGGAGTTGCACTAGATGATTTCCCAGATACTTCCATCCCTAATATATTCATAAAGATTTGAAGACTCTACAAAGGATGAAGTACATTGTTTTTTTTCCAACCTTGCCTTATTAATGACTTAATAACATTAAAGTTAGGAAGGCTGAGAATCTGGTGGACATCTTGGTCTTCCCAACATAGGATGAGACCCATTGCAACTTCTAAAGGTAAATTTTGTTATCTTCTTCTCATTCACATATTTCTTTCAAGCCTTTCCTACTGAAAGCCTTCAACAGGATTTAGGAGTCACCTTTCTAACAACTAATAATGCTTTCTCTCCGTTTACAATCACCATGTCATTCAAGACTTCTTACATTGGGTATGCATGATCTGGAAAAATTCCAGTGGGAAACCCTTTACTGTTAAAGTGATATAAGGGTGCTCATCACTGAACAGCCTCTTCATATAGTACCTCATCTTATCAAACAGATTATGACCACTGAGAGGAGAAAATGTTACTCATCCCCAAAGTGTCCGGTTTCACTAACCATGCTGGACAGATCCCAATCCACTGCTTGGAAGGCCAGTAAGGACTAACATGACAGATTTGTTAGTAAGTATATTTGTTCCCATCCATGAATGGTTAATAATTCACTCAGAGGGCTAGTTATAAAAACAGGATTGTGTACTAGGGATCCAATTATGCAATCCATGAAGAATAAGGTACTATGAAGCTGTATTTTTATATTAGTAGATTGAAAAATGCAAGATAGAAAGGAATCCAGGGAACATTTGCATTAAGAATATGTCAGTTTAGGTACATTTTGCATGAACTATTTCCTGCTATATAAAATAGATACATGCACACACACACACACACACACACACACACACACACACACACATGTTTATGATCTACAGTACATTCTAGTTTAAGCAAAATATTTGGATAGTGACAAATTTAAGTTACAGAAAGGCAGATCCTGTGATTTATTAGCAAGAATTTAGTTAATAGCTGTGACTAGATTAAATACCCATTAATGGGCACTTTTTAATCTGAGGCTGCAATCTTATGGTCAGCAGAGCAAAATTTTAAGGAACAAAGACTAGATTGGATTTCATCCTCTGAAAGTAGAGAGAGAACTCTGATTTTGAAAGGGAAAAATGTAATGTCAGAAAACTTCTTTTGCCTGGCCTGCTGGCTGATGAGGTTTAATTTCTTAATGTCAGAAACTCCAACGCTATGAACCATGGGAAAGTTTTAAAAGATCCGAGGGTAGGTGGGGCAGAAATGAATGAAGGGTGTGATGAGATTAGTCACAGATTGTATATGACCAATGCCATTTCAGGGACACCATTTGGCGAATTATTTAAATTCATTGCTGAGTTGGTCTAATATGTTCTTTCTCAGAGATTCTGATGTCAAAACTCTTTAAGATTTTGATTGCTCGGTAAATGACTTTACAATGGCTGGTAATCAGTATCAGTATCAGCCAGGTCAGATATGAAGAAAGACAAATTTCATGCCAGATTAAAGTTCATTGTGAAATGAATGATGGAGATCTAAGCTACTTCTAGATTTTAAATCTTCTGTTTCATGAAAACTCCCAATGAAATACTCAATAGGTTAGTAAATAGATACACTATTTGTACTTTATTTCTTTTATACCGTTTATTCTTCATGAAACAATAGGAGGCCTGCCTGCCTCCCCTTCCTTCCTTCCTTCCTTCCTTCCTTCCTTCCTTCCTTCCTTCCTTCCTTCCTTCCTTCCTTCCTTCCTTCCTTTCTACTGCATAGAAAAAAAATTGAACACATAATCTACTGTAATTAACTGAACCTTTTGCAGATTCAGAGCATCAATATGTTTTGGCCTTAACCTGCAGCCAAAGCATTGTAATGTTATTTGTAAACATGTCGATACAATGACATTTAGGTCTGCTTTGTTTTGCCCAGCATCTGTCCTTTATTGATCCGACTGGATGCACAGCAGATAGGTTACCATCCTCTGCCATATTTTTGCATTATTGCCAGAGATAAGAGAGCATTAGTCAGTGCTATTGCTGATATACATCTTTGGCCCATTAAAATGCAAATGTTCAGGTGTATGACTGATAAGAATCTTTGCCTCTTAAAGCAGTGAAACGCCTGGCTAATTATAACTCTGAACTATTTTTCAGATAACCAAGCAATAAGTCATTATAAAAATGTGTCATGTAAGCCCTTTTATGTCTCTGTGTCCCTGACTGCTGGGCCAGAGATAATCTAATAAGATTTTTCCTTCTGTACAGGGTTTCCAAATTAGTTCCAGAGTATTGTCTTTTCTTTTTAATAAAATTAAAAACCAAACAGCTCTAAGAAATCAACATCTTGTACAGGTCACTGGGGGTACATCAGTATTAATTATTAAATAAGAAGTCAAATGATGCCTACTAATATAAAGCAAGGGAAAAATACTTTGCTGTATCACCTCACATTCTTTTTAAAGTCTTGACTCTATGATCATATGAGGCAGCATCAGATTGAGTTACAATGTACAATGTCTGGTTATATCTGGTTATATCTGTAGCATATCTGTCTGGTAACACATTCTTGTCATACTTTTAACATTCTCTTTGTGGAAATTCACATTGATTGAGGTAGCTCATGAGAAACATACACTGAGAAGCACAAATGCAGAGAAGAGAGAGAGGGAGGAACTGCTTTAAAAACATCTCCCAGAACTTGTTTTGGGGATACTGTTATTCTCAGATATGTAACAGTGTCATCACAATCATCCTTACCATCACTGCAATGTCTACACTCTCTTGTCTAGTTTTTTAAAGTTAAGTTTGTTTCCACTGTAAATAGACAATCTGAATTTAGTTTTAATTAAAGGACAAAATTTAAAATAGCAATCATTTGCTCTTTTATCGTAAGTTTTCATACAGTTGGGCTTATCTACTTCATATACTAGAGTTAGACATGGTTTACTGTAAAGTTCCTTTATAGACTTAGCCTTCCATCCTTTTGAGGTGGGTAAAATGAGGACCCAGATTGTTGGGGGCAATATGCTGACTCTGTAAACTGCTTAGAGAAGGCTGTAAAAGCACTGTGAAGTGGTATAAGTCTAGGTGCTATTGCTATTGCTATATATTCATTTAGTCAAGAAGTCTTTCATCCTAAAAGCTGCTTTGGGAAATCTCTGACTCACTTTCAGGCACATTTTGAGGTTGCCGGATGGTGGGAAGGAAATTATGTTTGGTAAGAAAAAGATCATTAGATACCATTTCATTGCTTGTTTCTACTGCCTTTGACAAGAGATTAGATAGTGACAAACAACAGGTAGGAATAAAAATGCCACAGTGAGGAGAAAAAGGGGGGGAAACAACCAAAATTTTCCTACTGCTTGTGGAACCAGACCATCCTAAACATTAGCCCTCAATGGGGATGTTAAGAGTTACTTATACATGAGTCATGAATGAGGGTTTTAACAACAATATTTTATTGTGACAACCATTTTGTGTAACAGACTCCCCACTTCCAAGAGTGCCAGTTGGCTCTCACTTCAGCTTCATTCCAAAAAGCCATCAAAGTATCACTTTTTGGTAGGACATTTGCGATATGACTATTCCTGATATCCAGCTGGCATTTATGATTACTTTATCTTTGCAATGTTTTTCTATTTTAATTTGTCTGCTAGTAAACTGCATGATTAGCAGTAAACAAATAAAGTAAACATTTGGCTCCAGAACAATATTACTTGAGATAGGTAAAAGAAGGCAGTTGTACTTCTGGTCAAGAAAAGGATTGAACTGAATCAAATCTAGCAGTAATAAAATGGGAAAAACAATGAACAAGGATAAGCTAGGGTATTTCAGTTCTGGAATTGTGCTCTGGAATTGCACTCTGGAGTTGCAAATTTGAGTCAAAACCTCCCTCTTGTAGCTCAAGTTGATGCACTGAATATAGCAAGATGGTTAGATAGGGTCCGCAACCTACATTTTTCGATGTTAACTTTTTGCAACATTTAGTGATTTATTTCACAAATTTAAATGCTATCTTTACTGCACATTCTGGGTGACTTAAGTATTTCAGTCAAATGCGCTGATTCTCTAAGAATTTGCAGTGAAATGATTCTGAAAAAAAAGATTAGGTCTAGTGTAAATGTTTGGAAATTCCATCTTAGACCGTATAATACTTTATGTTCTCTATCTAGTCCTCCTAAGACATTAATGTATGTTGATACCCAGAATAGATTAATTACCCTTCAGCTATTATTAACCCAGAGATGGCAGACTCAATATGTGTAATGTACTAACAGACCTGACTCTACCTTATCAAGTTAAACTTTTAAGTAAATCTGTTGAGACATAAAGAATGGGCAACTTACATCATTTCTGATCAAGCTTTACAAACATAGACAATAAGTCACAACTAGGGTTGTAACAGTCCTAAGAAGGGTGAAAAATGAATGTTAACATGGTTGCAGAAACATTTGGACAATAACAACTTTAAAAAAAACAATGTTGTGCACAAAACAAAAGACAATTAAAGATAATACAATGACTATTTCCTTAAAAGACTTTTTTCTTCCAGTTTACTTCTCAAATGGGAAAAGTAATTTTAGATTGAGAAAAAACAGCAAAGGAAGTAGATAAGAATGCTTTTTCTGTGTAGTTTTCCTTTTTTTTTTAAGGGGAAGGATAATTTTAAATTCAGAGTTGTTGTTTTTTCAGTAGCTGTATGTCAAAATTGAAAAAACAAAGCACATTTATTTTTTAGACAAACAGAATGCTTCAGAATAACATGCAAAGAGAAACACATTAAACATTTAACATGCAATTATGGATCATTTGATAAGTTTTCTTTGGGAGTAGGATATTTTCCAAACCCCATTCAGTGTTTCTGATAGACTTAGATATCCTAACATCTAGGATATAATACCTTACAATGCTTGTGTACATCACAGTTTCCAGATCCATTTGAAAAACTCAGGAATAGGAATGCTTAGGAAGGGACTTCCACATCTCCTTTTTGCAGCAGCCTTTAAACATACTAGATGTTCAAGGATTCTGAATCCTTGAAAAAATGGTGGGCTATGAGAGAAGGTAGAAGAGGAAGCAAGTACCCAAGAAAAGCAATTTTGCTGAAGGAAAGATTGGATGAAATCCAAATAGGAGGAGTTTCAATATTTTGGCCATAGAAAAATTGGGCTTTTGTGTTTTTCCTTCTCAACATTTCTAAATTTCTAGAACTAATTCTGTCAAATTGTTGAATCCACCTATGTATATAAATTATACATCTGGGAGAAATAAAGATCAATTTATTTTAGAAAATGTCTTTAAAAAGTAAGACATTGTTCTAGACATCAAATCCTCAGAGAGGGTTTTTGTTCAATGAAGAACAAAGGTGGCCTTTGTAGAAGTTAACATTCCCAGGAATAGTTTTGCCATAATTTTGTTCTTCATTGAACAAAAAACCTCTTTGAAGATTTGATTTCTAGAACAATGTCTTATTTTTTAGACATTTTCTAAAATAAATTGATCTTTATTTCTCCCAGATGTATAATGTATATAGTCAAAGTTCCAGAAGTTCCATGTTTTAGAATTGCCAAGTGTGATTAACTGGCAATGTGTTGGTATCTAATCTGATTACCTGCTTATAATAAATATCAACAAATAGCTAGTAGTTCCTCCCAAATGCAGAGGTTATATTATTCATCAATGTTCTTTATAAATGTTATGTTCTAATGCAGGGGTCTTTAAATTTGACAGTTTTAAGACTTGTGGACTTCAGCTCCCAGAATTCCTTCTCCAGTCATGTTAGCTCAGGAATTCTGGGAGTTGAAGTCCACAAGTCTTAAACTTGCCAAGTTTGAAGACCCTTGTTCTAATGGCTAGTGGATGCTGGAAAAATGCAATATTCAAGCAACAATAAATATGTTCATTCAAAAAGTAGATAGAGAAAACTTGAATATTATTATTTAACCTAACTCACTTGGTGTGTGTGTGTGTGTGTGTGTATGTATATATATATGTGTGTGTGTGTGTATATGTATATATATATATATATATATATATATATATATATATATATATATATATATATATATATATATATATATGGATCTTTGGTTGTTCGGGTTTTCTCCCGCGTAAGATTCAAGTATCTAGGCAACGTTTCGATGAAGTCTCATTCATCATCTTCAGGCTTCTGTCTCCGGCTCTGTGCTTCTCAGAGTAATGGAGATTGCAGCTGCTTCCTCCTTTTAACTGCCAGTGGGGTGGGACTTGATTGGGTGGGGGCTTGGCTGTGTTCTGATTGGGTGGGGGTGTGTTCTCATTGGTAGGGGGTTTGGCTGTGTTCTGATTGGTTGGGGGGTTAGCCGTGTTCTGATTGGTTGGAGGCGTGTTCTGTTCAGGTGGGGGCTTGGTTGTGCTCAGGTTAGTCTTAGTTGCTGGGGGATTTGAGCTGGTGAGCTGTGATCTTGCTGTTTGGCTTCGAGTTCGTGGTCGTGCTGCATCTTCATAGTGGGTGTCGGTTTGCTTCATGTATGGCTCGGGGGGGAGGGGGGGAGAGGGAGAGAGAGAGAGAGACAAAGCCTTGCAGAAAGTCTGAGTGAGAATTTTCAGTGGAACAATATTGATTCTGCCAACAGATTAAATTCAGCATAGACTATGGAAGCAGTTTTACCATTAAGAGAAATAAAACTATGAAAACTGTAAATCCTGTCATCAGGATACTGGCCTCTCTTCAGTGTTCTTCAGTGAGAATGTATGTACCTATCTCCTTAGCAAATCTTAGGCTGATAGGGCTGGAGTGTTCTGAGTACCAATTAGCAATGCTATTCACCATTCTGATGAGCTCAATAAGACCTGCTACTTTTTTGATCCTTGCCACCTGCTTTTTGTAATAGATGGAAATCCAGCAATATCTCCTGTTTCTTCCTCTTTGTTCTCATTCTCTTATCTGCTATTGCTTCACTTGGTGGAAAAATAGAAGGGTGCAGACTTGCTATATCTGGTTCTCCCTTCCCTCATCTTCGATTTTAGACTAAGCCATGCGAGAATTAAAGCTCTCCTGTTCAATTACAGTGATTGCACCATTCTTTTTAAGGCAGGAGAGAATCAATTTTATTATTCATTTAGCTGCTTTGGACAGGGAGTGAGAGCTATGGTGAACAGGCAGGCCAATCACAGATTTATTAGGTATAGTGAACCTGCTGCAGTGGGAATTGGAGATAAAACAAATCCAAAGTTTACAAATGAGAACTGGCAGAAATCTTGGGAGAACAGCAATGGTGGCAGAATCCCTGTTATGCTCCTGAGTATTTCTAGATGGTCTCTCTCCTCAGTTAAGGGTTTTTGGGGGGAGTGGGGGTGGAAAAAGAAGAGTTCCCTGGATTTCTCACTTGGATATTTTCATCGCCATCTGTGATAGTATGTGGGAATGACCCCCCGGGTTACAGGAGAAAGATGCGACACTGAGCAATGTTCAGATAAGAGGCAGTTCAGCCCACAGGTGGAAGAAAAAGCATGGAGTGCATTTCAGAAGGGGCCCTCCCTAGTTTTGCAGAGACAAGGAAGGGAGAGGGAGAGAAATACTTTCAGGCTTACAAGATTCTGTTTAAAGAAAACATATTGCTGATGCTCCTGGTTGTGCATCTTGTATGAACTACCTTGAAAGGCTAATACTACCATTCACAGCATTAATAATTACTTTAAATTTCCATAGAAACTCAAAAACACTTTCCATCCATGCTAAAGGACTGAATGGTAAAAATCCATGTGAAACACTCCCATGATGCAGGCAGGAACAAAATGGACACACGCTCAGTAGCTATATGAGCAATGCCACATGCTTCCCATGACTCTTCTCTTTTATGAACAAAAAGTTCACAAATTAGGAGGGGATAAGAGTGCTTCAAGGAAATACTCAGACAAATGGCAAACTTTCTTTCTGCCCACAACCTTTGGAGTATTGTGGTACTTTCTTGGACTCTGCCCCTTTGCAAGCAAAAACAAACTGAACAAGAAAAGCTCTACTTCCCTGTTGCTTTCCTTGTTCTTCAAACTTCCTGCAAAGCACAAACCAGAAAAGGATCTGGTCAAGCAGTAACATTCTCCCTCATATTTCAGAGCCACATGGGATGGGATGGGATTAGACTCAGTGTCCTGCATCCACAGGGTCCTCTTAGATCAATCAGATTAGGGAAGATTGTGCCAGGTGAGCATTAAAGAGGTGTATCATCCCTTCTCAAAAAACCCCAATGCAGCTGCACAAGACATAGTGCTTAGCCCGCCCCCCCCGCCCCTCAAATTTCACAGTTTTGTAGATCAAGATAGATTCCAGTAGTAATTTGTGGTTGTTTTTTTTTCCCCTGATGTAAAATGTCATCACTGATACTATTCCAAACTCTTCCTGCCAAAAATCTCATTAGTAGAAATGGAGGAGGACAAGGAGACTAAACAAAAATTTTATAGCTCATGTGGCATGAAATGAAGCCGGCAAAAGCAGACTTAAGTTCCTGTCAAAGACCTCATTCCCTTAGCGTGGGGTGACATCAGAATTTTTATTTAATTTTTGGGTGGTTCCCTTGAATGAGTCTTGACTCCTGGCAACAGCCTGGGATAGGTCTTTGCAGTTCTCTTGGCAAGACTGCAGAAATGGTTTTCCTTTGTCTCTTTCCTAGAGCTGAGAAACAGTGACTGACCCAAGGTCCAAACCTAACCAAGCAGGACAACAACACACAGTCACCCAGTTTCTAGCCTAGTGCTTTAACCATATACCAAACTAGTTCCTGACATCACAATAGTAGGTGAGAATTAAGCAAACAGGAACTATCCAATGTCCAATCTACCTTTTATTATCTTTGTAATGGTCTCATTTCTCTGACCATGCAGTTGACTAGCAGATAACTGTTGCCAAATATGCACCTTTTTAAAATAGATGTAATAACAGAATAACAGAGTTGGAAGGGACCTTGGAGGTCTTCTAATCAAACCCACTGCTCAGGGGGTTTGATTACCATTTACACCCTGATCATTAAATTAAAGTGAGGGCTTATGTGGTGTTATAGCTGCAGCTATCCTTGGTCTATGGCTTTTCGTATGTTTTGGCTGTCTTTATTTGCATCTTTCACATTAGACTGATGAGTACTTTATTCTATTTTACTGCTTGCTTCCTTTGTCGTTCATTTCAGAAAACTATCCTGTTCTGGCTGATGTCCAAAATATGGCTATCCTTGAGCCTCTTTTTATTCAAAGTAACAAACACATCACATAGTGTGGTTATGCATGATGCACAAATGCAGAAAGATAACATGGGTTCTTAGGCAGGCTTTGGTTGTTACTACTGGAACTCTCCAGCTACTCATTGAAAACTGGCAAGTGCAAATTCATCCAGGCATGCCAGATCAGAGGTACCACTTGCTTCTCAAACCACAGTGATGGATGTGCTGTATGACAACTTCCTTTCTAAAACTGGGCAGGAAATTATTCTGGCTCCTTTCTAAAGTGACAGATTTCAAATTGTTAAATTACAGTGTGGTTTCCTTTCTCTGTGTCACCAGCATTTAAATATAAACAACATTTTGGTTTCCCCCAGCTCATTTTGGTTTTTCAGTTCTGAAATCATGGGTTGCTCTTTGTAACATTTGGCTTGTTGACTATGGAAGTAAAATCTCAGAAAGGAAGGTAGGCAAATTGAAGGGTGAAAACAAGAAAATAGCCTTAGAGAGTTGGAAATGTTAAACTCAAGGCAGCTTATTTTTTCTTCAGAGTAAGAGTGTTTCTTAACCCAACTCTTAGCACTCTTTCTTCCTGTTTTGTTTTTCCTTAGCAGCCCTGTGAGGCATGTTTGGCTAAAGGCCAAGCCTGTTGGGACTTGACCTAGGCCTCAATGATCCCAGGAGAAGAACTAAAATATATTGGCTATAGATCTGTAGCTAGATTTCCTCAAGCTCAATCCTGAGGTAAATTAATGCACAACCTTTGTGTCCTATCAGTTAAAGAACAATAATGTCAGTGGTTCACATGTCTAGTTTGACTCTTAACTACAGAAATACATGAGTTTCATATACTGAATGTGGTGATCTTTCTCAAATAGGCAGTTTTCATCCTAATGACATTGTCCTCTCATCAAGTCCCCCCCTCCCCATGACTCCAAATATGCAATCATTTTATTTCTAATAGCTGAACTGTATCTGCCTTAAAATGAAAGTGACTTACCAAACTCATCGGGATTGCATTATAGAAAGGTGACTATTCTATGTTTTTCTTTTAAAAATAACAATAAAAGGAAATGTGATATCTAACGCTAACATTGCGCTAACATTTCTATTCAGATCCCAGCAAACAGCAATAGAATTTGAAAAAGTCCTCTTCAAATTGCTATTCCAGAATTTTTCAAAATCTGGAAGGAGAGAATTGAAAACATCAATACCAGTTAGAAAGTTCTAGGTGGCTTTTACTTTGATTCCTAACATTCTATATTCATAACTGTTCATTTTCCCTCACCCACTCTTTTTCCATTCTTATGTAGTCCATCTAATTTGTGAAGCTTAATTATATGTTTTGAAAACAGCAATCCAAATGAAAGATGATTGTTGTTTTGATGTTGTTCCTGGGCCTGGAGACCTTGGAAACTCAAGTTATTCTTAATTGTTGAAATGCCTTTTCATTCATTGATTAGAAATAAGTACAAACAACAACTCCATTCTCAAAACTGACTCAATGTGGCTGTTTCTTTCATCAGTTCCCCAGCTTACACTGAATGTACCATTTCTGAGCCTGCGTGAAAACTGCCTCTTTGAACCTGAGAAGTACAATTTGTTTTCTGTTAAGTAAAGGATGACAATTTCTTGATGCATTTATTGGGATAAACTGGGTTGCGTCCAGATGTCATTAGATTTAAATTAGGCTTACTGAAACAATTGAGACTTGAGCTAGCTGTAAAGTCCCATGGATTTGAATAAGTCAGCCTCAAATATGACAAACTCACTCAACTCAACACACTGCAGTTACTAGAACACTGTGGACAATGGTGGGATAAAGGAAGCTGTGAAACTTTCAGTGCAAAAGGCTGTTCTCCAGGAGAGCCTTCTGCTGTTTATGAAATTTGTCACTTTCTATCTCCCACCTTCTCACCTCCAACTTGCCACAACCTGGTTGATGAGAAGTATTGGTGATCCCACCCTTGGAGATTTGCTCCACCTGAAGGAGAAAAAAAACCCATCCAAAGGATTCTGCTTCAAGACATGGAAATAGTGAGGGTTTTTGAAATAAAAATGAGGAAATCTTGCTCATCTCTGCAAATCATAGAAGTGATGATAGCCTTTGAAGATGTTAGGTTTACTCTAACTGACTCTATTTGATATTCTAGAGAAAACCTTGATAAATACTGTGATTATTTTCTCTATGTATTTGTGAATAAGACAAGATTGTCTGCTTGAAATATAAAAAGAAACACAAATTCCCCCTGTAATCAGCATCTGAACCTGAGAAATAGTAAAAACAAAAACAAAAACTCAGACACTTGCTTTTTAATGTCACAGAATAAAGAAATATAGGTGCAGTCTTAATTTTGAATTTTAAATCATTCTGTTATAATCTATATTACAATTTTGGCAAATACATAGAGAGTTAATCTGCCTTTCTCTTGGTATCTCTTGTTCAGGCAATCCTACAACTTCCATTTTGTTGCCTTCTTTTGGATTGTTTTAGCTCGAAGACTAGTTTTTTTAAAAAAAATACTTTTTGGTCTGCCTTTGCTGATACTACAGTAACAAAGGATGAGATTCTTCATTGCTAGCATATCTCTTTCTATGACCTTGACTGCCCAACACGATGTATTAAATGTGAATTTTTCATGATGTTTTCTTCCATTTCCAAAACCAAAAAGCTTCAGAGTACTATTGAAACTGCTGCAAGATTTGTCATATAAAGACAAGCTGTAATTCTCTTTTAATGAATAGTTTTGCGGAAAACACATCAATATGAGCAGCTATTCATATTTGTCTCCTTTCTGTTTTCTAAACCTGACACCCACACACTCTTGTACAACTCTGAACACTAGAAATCTTTGAATGGCTCTTCTGGAATACAGGAGCAGAACAAAAGTTTTAAAAACACAAGCTGACATCATGGTATATTTTTGCACATTATTAAAATATAGGTTGGATACTCTGAAAAAAAAAAGATACATGTGTACAGGCATGGGGATCCTCTGCGTGTGAGTCAGTCTGTATACCTGTGCACATGCACATGTATACTTGTGCATATTATATGAATACGCAATATACAATATACACAAGCGTGTGTGTGTGTGTGTGCGCGCGCGCACATACACATGATCTCCATGCCTGTAATGTCAAGGCCATAGCTATATGAAGGCTTCCTCTCTTTCTTATGTTGCCTTACTGTAAGAAAATATTTTGCAAAAATGAAAGTGACCAGATATTGGAAGACTTCCAAATCTTTTTGTCTGGGATCTTGCTAACTTCCTTTATACAAAGTTCATATATTAAGCTTTGCCCTTCAAATGCAGGGTAGACCAATTGTCTCTTAACCAAAGTTTTTATTTATTTATGCATGCATGCTATAGGATTCAGAAATAGAAAAGAAAATAGTAGGAAAGATAAGGGAAGGGAAAAGGAAGGGAAAAGTGTGGGGAAAAGGGGGAAATGAATAAAAAAGGCATTAACTTCTGACTTCCTTTGGTGTGGTAGAATAAAATAATAACATCAAACCTCAACTTTTTAATTTTACATAATAATTTTATTTATTATATTTCTGATTTATTGTAAAGTGTCTTGACACCAGGAATCTATGATGGAATCTGCTTTGCTCAGAAAAATAACAAATGTAAGTATTAGGTCAAGATGGATGCTGGGAGTAGAGTGAAGGCATAAGGCAACTTTGTGGACCTTGCTTCCTGAGTGGTAGGCTGGACCTTGTAGCTGGTGTTTTTATTGTAAATAGCATCTCTGCACAAAAGAGAACAACATTTCTCCAAAATTAAGGAAAGGTAGGTATCAGACTCAATCAGGATATCAAGATTCAAAATCCAGTAACAAGGATAGAACTGCTGCCCATTTAAATGGGTATCCTGTCCCAAGGCAGAGCTGTCCAATATCCAAGCCAATTGTCTCCTAATGTTTTGGCCAATTGCAATCAGCCATATAATGTGCTATCTGTCTTTGTTTTCTCTCCAAATCAGGCTTTCACCTGGAGATGTTTTAGCTACTCTATTTCAGTTTTACTCTTCCTGCAATGAAGACATAGCACATTTATCCTGCCATCTATCTCACAGCTCCAGTTGTCTCTGACTTCTTCCTGTTCTGATATGTTTCTGTATCCTTTGGGATTAATATCTCTGTTGGGGAAAATAACATTACTTAGAGTATCCATGAAAAGAAGACTGAAATATGATGGGTGGTATTGTTCCATGGAGGCACTTTTGTGGGGCGAGATGGGGGGAATGGCAACTGCTGAGAATTGGTCACCAGTAGAAGTAATTGCTTCCTGTGCTACCTTATGTGTGAAATGTTCAAAAATACTAGATTTATTTCAACAGAGGACTATCCTGAATTGAGTATGTTCTCCTATTTCCCCGCAAAGGCCAAAAAAAAAAAAGAAAAGAAACAATGGATGGAAACTAATCAAGGAGAGAAGCAACCTGGAATTAAGGAGAAACTTCCTAATAGTAAGGACAATTAACCAATGAAACATCTTGCCTTCAGAAGTTGTGGAGGTTTTAAGAAGAGACTAGACAGCCACTTGTCTGAAATGGTATAGGGTCTCCTGCTTGAGTGGTAGTTGGACTAGAAGACCTCCAAGGCACCTTCCAGCTTTATTTTGATTGAAATTGCATACAAACATCAAAAGGAGTACTTTTTGTCTCCATAGTTTCAGTAAGTCCATGAGAACCTGGTATTGTAAGGGGGAAAAAAGTGTTAAGAGAAACTAGTGGCACCATTTTGGTGAGTCATATATTTCCCAGAATCCAGTGATTATTTAGGGCATAATATAATTATTTTATAAAAGCTAATGTTCTGAGCCTTTGCTTTCTTTCTTTTGTTGATATATCTAAGTCTATCTGGCAGATTCATGTTAGGAAATATTGGGGAAGCAGGGACAGTATCCAACTAACCTTGGGAATACAGAGCGCTCAGTACAATAATTCAAGCAGGAAATAATTGAGAAAAAAGATTTTTGAACCCAAGGAAGCATGAGCAACAGACTCAGAGTGACTCTACCTTTCTTTTACTCTAGGTGTAAATTGAGCTGGGAAATTATTTGGGGAACCTTTAAAAATTCTGTACATTGCCTTACTAGGCAATCAAGATCTTTCTGGAAATGCAAATGATTCTTGTTTGCTGAATTTGGTAGCCTCATGGGATTTGACATATAATGGGACTCCTTGTTTTTGGTCTTCAGGGTCAAGTCATCACCTTTCTAGTGCCGCTGGTTTGTCAAGGAGTTGGTACACGCAGTTTCTCAAATTTAGGGCAACTAACATCTAAATAAGCATTGAAAATAAGAAAGCGGGAGGAATATATCAAAATATTAAGAACATGTTTAGCAATATAATAGAATGTAATTTCTGATTGAACAAGGGAGAATACATTAAAATTACACTGCAAGATGATGGGGGGTGTCCTTGGTCAGAAGAAAATCAACTCGGGAATTGGGTTGCAGCCACTTTTTGATGGGATTTTGTGTTCCTATACAAAAAAGAACAATGGTCTTGGTGTGTTTCATGATCCTCTGCTCTCACTAGATATATCCCATGTGACAAGCATGACAAACAGCGTTGGACAGTGCACCATATGGTATTGTACCCCAAATAGCTAGTTTTAGCTGTTTATAAATAAAACAAATGAAAAATCAGGATATAAATGGCATAAAAAGAGAAATATCAATCGTCTAAGTTTTCTTTTCTTTTTTTACAGATGTTCAAAACATGACCATCTGTAACCTAAAAAAGTAGATGAAATATAAATGAATATTTTTGAAACTTTTCCACATGGAGTCCTTAATGTTCCCTGAGTTTGATTGTTAGCTTACAGACATTTCATACCAAACTCAATAACATCATCAGGGCTAGTGAGTACAGAGTATGGAGTTTGTATAGAGGGGCTTTCCCTTCTAATGTTAATGAGAGAGTGGTATTCTCCTTGGTAGTTCTTTGATTAGGGCATTGTTTTCTGCTTGATTGTTTAACTGGTGTTAATCCCTGCTTATCTAAATTTTGGCTGCTGGAAAACGTGTGTGTTCCAAATTTTTCTTTTGTTCCCTTGTTAGATTTGAAGAAGGTTGAACTTTTACCCTCTCCTGAATACTGCATTAGATTGCTACTCATTGACAACTCCAACACCCCAAAACTATTTTTCAGAAGAGGATCCCTGTTAAGATCCTTCGGCATTCTGCCAAGAAGAGTCTTCAAAGATAGGTCGATTAAGCCACTCTTCAGTAATCGACAATTTGTGATTGGCAGGAGATTTATTGCCCCCAAAAGATCCTCAGCAGCACATATTAATGTGCCAACTTTGAATGCCATCTCGGATACTACATCACATCTTCATTATACAAATTCCCGCAAAACCTCCAGTTGGCGTCCTCTCAGATGGTAGCCTGACTTTTCCTCCTACAACCAGTCAAATTAACCCCCCGCAGTGAGTAACATCTTACCAGGAAGCTTCCCTTGATTTGATCAGCTGGGAATAAATGGCCCCAAAGGAAGCGACACCAGCCCAGGGCACCCAAGGTTCCTTAGTAAATAAGCCCCAGGTCAGTGTCTCTGGGATTCCATCTATTTATGAGACTGACTTATGTCAAGACAATTTCTGGAAGCAGGAGGAGACACAACTCTTCGATTCCTTTTGTGTGCTTCCACAATCAGAAAAGGCCCAAATCATAAAGTGTCTGGATGCAGTCAAATCCAAGCTCTGGAGTCTTTCACTACCTGATAAAGATTCCCTTGGACTTCAGGAAGTCTATACTGATTTACCAATGGAAATTCCCTTGGCGCTCTCTCCAGAATGTCTAATTCGTAAATTTGAAGATCCAGGGCTACTTCAAACTCTGTCTGTTGATGCTGCTGAATACTTGCCAGCTAAGCAACCAATTAATGCCACAAGTATGAACTGGAGTGCACTTAGAGCCCTACAGCCCCATGAACAAGGCCCGCCTCCCCTCCCTCCTTCCCTGTCTTTGCCTCCTAAGAGGATGACCCTGCCACTTAACAATGGGTGTATCTTTTTGGATCCGAAGGGCGCTCTGGGAAAAATTAATCACACAGAGTGACTATTAAATCTGGCACACACACCCCTGCACACTTAAGTGCCTTTCATGGAACATAGCAGGCTGGGGGAGAAGGTGTGGTACCACAAAATTCGCCAACTATATTCACTCATTTGATGTGGTCCTGCTTCAGGAGACCTGGGCATGCGATAAGATATCCCTTACAGGGTTTATGGTTATTTCCTTGGCCGCCACCAGACAATCTACAAAAGGAAGGCCTAAGGGTGGTCTAGCTTGCTTGGTCTCTACTTCTTTGAAAGTGGAAACAGTGAGCTGCCCCCCTGTGGCTCTTTAGCTATGGCGCTCCTAATTAAGAGAGGATGCAGCACAATACAATAAGATAATTCTTAATGGGAGTACCCTAAGTGATCTAGCTGGTGAATTTACTTTTACTTCCTCACATGGGAGTAGTGTTATTGATTTTGTGCTGGTATCCCAGCTTCTTAGAAAGGCAGTCTGTGCTTTCTATGTGGACTGCCTTACAGAGAGTGACCACTACCCCCTGGTTACAATTATTGGGCTTTCCTCAAATATACATCTCCCTAGGGGTCCCCAGATATTAGATCCCTATGTGGCCTCATATACAAGGAGGATCAAATGGTCTTCTACTACTGAAAGAAAGTTCCACTCCTTTTAATCATCTCCAGAGTGTCTCAACCTATACAATCAGGCCCTAACAAGTAGTGGCCCAGGGACAATCTTGGCCTTTGAATCACTAATTAATAGTGTTCAAAGGGAGCTAGGAGCCGTCTGTAGGCCGAGAGGTCCATATCATTCAAGAAGTAATTTTTGGTTTGACAAAGAGTGTCTGATGCTCAGGAATCAGATTAATCGGTTTACCTGCTCTATCGTAATCGAGGGGATAAATGCCCACCAGAGGACTACTATCGCTTGAAGAAGAACTCCCCCTCTGCTGTATTTCCAACAGAGATTGGGAAAACCATTTCTTGGCAATTTTCCAGGCGTCAACAAGTTCAACCGTGCTTGGGCCACAGCTGCCTCCTGCAGTTCCTGACTGGCAACTCGTGACTCATGCTGAGATTACCAAGCTTATCTCCGAATTCAAGTCAGGCAAAGCCCCTGGCCCTGATGCTATACGCCCTGATTTGCTAAAATCCAATCCCAAGTGGTGGATTCCTCTCTTAGCAAGGCTCTTTACACATATCAATACCTCTGGCAGGATCCCTACCTCCTGGAGCTTAGCAATTATTTTTCCAGTTTTTAAACAAGGAAATAGAAACACCCCAGCTGACTATCACCCCATAAGGCTGCTCTCTATCATTGGGAAACTGTATGCTAAATATTTCCAACATAGACTCCTTACTTGGGTTGAGGAGTCTAATATTATTGGTGCTGAACAGATTGGGTTTAAAGCGGGCTGTGTCACACTGGACCCATTTCTTTGTCTTAGCGCACCTGGTTGATAAATATACTACCATGCCAGGTGGCAAACTTTTTACTGCTTTTATTGACCTAAAGTCAGCATTTGACTCAGTCCCTAGGGGACTGTTGTGGTCAAAACTGCTCAAAAGTTCTATCGATAGATTTCTTCTGTTCCTAATTAGATCCTTGTACAACCAGACCTCTAGTCAGGTCAGGTGTGGTTTGCAGGGAGAACTTTCAAATCCTATCCCAATTAAGAACGGAGTAAGGCAGGGTTATGTTCTGGTTCTTCTTTTGTTTAATTTATTCTTATCTGACTTGGCCTTGGATGTATTGAGTCCCACGCCCCAAAGCTGTCAACTACGAAGATCCCACTTCTCCTTTATGCTGACAATGCAGCCCTCCTTTCATTGTCAAGGCCAGGTCTGAAAAGATTACTTTCTGCATTTGGGGCTTACTATGTTGAGAACCACTTGTCCATTAATTATGACAAATCCAAAGTATTGGTGTTCTCTAGAGCTCAGAAATTGTATAACTGGGCTATCAATGTTAATGCTGTTAAGCAGGTCTTCCATTTTAAGTATTTAGGTATTCAATTTCAGAACACCGGTGCTTGGACTAGACATCAAATCCAGATGCTGAATTTGACCTCCTGTAGTCACCAGCAGATTTTAAGATTTTTTTATACCCAAGGAGGTCAGTTTATTCCTTCTGCTCTGCATATTTACAAAGCCAAAACTTTGGCTCAAACTCTTTACAGAATTCCCATATGGATACGGGGCTTCAAGGATTGTATTGAAAGAACCTAGGCTGTCTTTCTTTGAAAACTTCTGGGTCTTCCTCCTTGTGTTGGTTTTGTCCCAATGTACCTGGAACTGGGCACTTGATCATCGAATGTATGACATGGATTAACACCTTTAAATGGTGTTTTTGGGTGCTCTTTCTGGCAGTTCCTGGTAGCTACCTCTCCCTGGCATTTTCTGACTCTCATATTTCTTGTTGGGAGAGGGAGCTGATGAAGAAATTACACCTGCTAGGTTTTACAGGGATGCCCTGGGAGATTACGGCCTTAAGGACACTCAATTTAGGGTAGTCCAATGGCTTGTGGACATTGACTTGCAATATCTACGAGCCAGAGGTAACAAAAATTGCTCCCCTCTGATCTTCAGCCAATTTAATAATTATGGACTGAGGATGGCTTCCTATTTTTATACTCTAACCATTCCCAAGTATAGAAGAGCTTTCTCCCTAGCTCGCTTTAATGTCTTGCCCTCAGCACTACTGGATGGGTGATTTAAGAGGCTCCCAATTAACAAGCGGCTATGCCCCTGTGACAGAGCTGAGGTTGAAACTGTGGAGCATGTCTTTTTATACTGTCATATGTATAACGCAGGCAGATCTAAGTTACCGTCTCTCCTTGAAACAGACCCTTCTAGACGCAATGTTAGTAATTTGTTCTTATATTGTATAGGGGATGGCTCCTCATACATCACTTCTCAGGTTTCCATTTTTTTTAAATAGCTGTAATCATCAGAGGAGAATGCTGTAATTCCCCTTAGTCAAGTTTTTGGTGACCAATTGTTCATGACTAATTTTCCCATGTTCTTCTTTTGTTGTACTTGTGTTTTGGTCAGTGACCGTAAATAAAGTATTATTATTAAGTTTTTCTTTTAATTGTCTCTTTTGAATGATGTGTGATTGCCTCTGTGTGTCTATTAATGGCTGATTTCTCTGAAAGCCAAATTCTTGGATTTAGCTTGCTTTAGGATGTTCACAATTTCCCAGTTGAAACTAGGGTTGAGACTTTTCTAGTAAAGAAATATCTGCAAGCAAACAATCAGGCTCAGAGAAAGAACACCAAGGATTGCATGTTTCAATCCTGAGCTACAGATGTTCTTTTCTGTTGGAACTTTTCCATTCATTAATAAGTGTATTTTGCTATCGATCTATTACAAAGATTAATCAAACTATATTAAAAGTATTATTTGTGGAACAGCTTTTTTTTTTTTTTTGCATAAACCATCATCCAGAGGAAATAAAAAAACAGCTCCTGAGCCATGAGAGGATTTTGCTGTTGTTTCCATTGGGACCAGAGATTTATTTCTTAATAAATGATTTAAAGACTAAAATGATTTGACTGAAGAATCTGATGAGAATATGATTAAAATTCAGGAATCTGATATTTGCTCTTTTATAATAATTACATCGATTAATGATTTACAAGTTGCAGGGGAATAATTAGGAACATTCCCCTTCATCTCTCTTTCAGGCTAACAGATTTTCTTATCCTATATCTTAAAACTATTTTTTAGCATTAGAAGGATAATCTGTTCTCCAAATATATGTCTTTGCACTGTCTTTTGAGATTCTACCCTGCATCCCATCCACATTTATTAGGCATTCATACTGTATTTCAGAAGCCAGATACCTTTAGATAGATTATTGAATGCTTTATGATATTTTGTTTGCTAAAAAGTGTTACATTCTGGCATCAAAAAAATCAGCCCAAAGCAATGAATGAAATAGTTACTGCATTTATAGTGATGCAGAAATAAGTAGGACCTGTTACTTTTGCTCAGTGATAACCCATTCATTTCCTGCTTGCTTTTCATAATGACTTTGGAAACCAGTTCAGAGTATGAATTAGTTATGAGAAGGCCTCGGTGCATATAATAGATCTGCAAAGCTATCCAAGCTATCTGAACTGTGCTCAAGAGGGATTATAGGATGAACCTCTTCCTTAGCTTGATTAACCTCCTCTATATCCACTGGAACTCAGCCAACTGTGGAAGGGAAACCTCAAAACATCTAGGCTGAACCAAAGGAGAAATGTATTGAGAACAAGATGTCAGAGATTGAAGTTAGGACTGGAACAAGATGTCAGAGATTGAAGTTAGGACTGGAAAACTGGAACTTGGAATCAAAGAAATCAGGAATAAGAACAGGTGGACAATGAAATACAGAATTAAGAATTCTGAATTAAGAAAGAATTAAGGAAGAACCTATTGCTAAACAAAAGCTTCATTGGCATTGAAAGCCTCTTATTTCTTCCTATATAGGAGGATTGGTTAGTTAATCATTTGTTAATTAAGGAGAGAACCAACCTAGAATTAAGGAGAAATTTCTTGACAGTGAGAACAATTAACCAGTGGGATGGCTTGCCTCGGAAAGTTGTGGGTATTCTATCACTGGAGGTTTTTTTTTTAAAAAAAAAGATTGGACAGCCATTTGTCCAGAATGTTATAGAGCAGTGGTGGCTAATCTTTTTGGGCTCCGGTGCCAAAGGACTTGCATACCAGCACCCAGAATGCCCCTTTCCATGCCCCCTGTACATGCATGAGCAATCCCCCCCCCCCAAACTCCTTACCTGCACTGTGCCTCACAGCTGATTTTTCAGTTGGTTTGAGACCTTATTCAGCCTCCCAGAGGCTTGGGAAAAGCCTCTGCAAGGCTTTTCAGGATGAATTATAGGCCATTTCGTCACATTCCGGTATTACAGGAAGTGATGAAACAGGCCTATAATTCATTCTGAAAAGCCTTGCAGAGGCTTTTTTCAAGCCTCTGGGAGGCCAAAAAAGACCTCAAACCAACCGGAAATGGCTCTGCATGCCACTTGTGGCATGCGTGCCATAGGGTTGCCATCATGGGTATAGGCTGTCCTACTTGAGTTGGAGGTGGTCTAGAAGACTTCCAAGTTCCTTCCAAATCTGTTATTCTGTTTTGTTATTCAGTTATTATTTTTATGATCACATAAAGACCAAATAAAATCTG
Source organism: Pseudonaja textilis (assembly GCF_049901715.1). NCBI lineage: Eukaryota > Metazoa > Chordata > Lepidosauria > Squamata > Elapidae > Pseudonaja > Pseudonaja textilis. Next base: position 79,321,386 of record NC_141991.1, read on the forward strand.
GAATGGTATAAGGTTTCCTGCCATGGGCAGGGGGTTAGGCTGGAAGACCCAAAAGGTTTCTTCCAACCCTAGTCTATGTTCTATGTTTTGATTAGTTGAGGTGGAGTCATTCCAAGAACTGAATGATTATAGAGGATGTAACTGGAATTTTGGTGGGACAGTTTTCCGAAATCCTTAATCTTTCTATCCAGTACCCAAATTAGCAAAATAATAATAATAATAATAATAATAATAATAATAATAATAATAATATCATATTCATACCCTTTTCCATCCATATCCACTTCCTGAACTTCCCCTCTGTGCCTCCTCTACCCATTTCTATTTCTCCTTTTAAATCCAATAAATCCAATTTTGCATTGGGAAAGCTATGTTTCATGGACTCCTGTGGCCTTCTTTCTACCTTCCCACAACTGCTTGTTACATCTGCCCTTACCAGGAAAAGATTTAAAGGGAGAGAATTTGGGGGACATGAATCTGGATAATATCTGGAAAGAATCAGTAAGCTGGGAGCTCGTACAATCAGAATGAATCTGACTTTGTCTTAGACCGAAACTAATTTCTTGTTTGAAAGAAGGGAATGGGAAGGGAATGTTTTTGAGCTATAGTCATTGTGAACCATGGAGGGATCAATGATTAGGACCAATTTTTAACAAAGCCTGCATGTAACAAGTAAAAAATAAATAAGTTTTTCCTGCCATTTTTTAAAAAAGTATCTCTGATGACTCATCATAGATTACCTTCTTCATCTCTATTTTCCCGTCTCATGACTTCATCTCTAAAAAACAGTGTGGCTCATGTAGAAGCCTACTTATGATGTGGAGCCAAATTATGTAGTGTGCATCACAATGTTGGGACGAAAACTACATGATTTGTGTCTGATGTTGAGATGCAAGAATCAAAGGTCAAGAATTGTGGCATGATGTTACAATGCAATCTTGGTCACTTTTACATCACTATTTTGTTCCTTTGGTAGTGCTCTGATTAGAATGAAAAATGAGGATTGAAAACACTGACTGGAAGTCTACCAGCCGTGAAATTTTGGGGGACAATATGAGCAGCCTACTATGATGCAATATATAAGATTTAATTAAAAAATGGGAAGTGTTACATTGTCTTGAAATTCTTGTAGGAAATGCAAGATATAGATGTAGTAAATAAATAACTAATAATCTAAACTTGGTTCTCCTTGCTGCCTTTTCTTTAAACATGCATAGCATATATAGTAGCTATTCACAATTTCAAGCACATACACACTGAGATTCCTGAAATACTATATTGAAAATGTTTATACTGAACTAACTGAGGCCAATTATGGCATTTTTAAAAAGTTACAAATCTATAAAAAGACAAGATGAGCTCTAAACTATTTTAGAGCAGAAAACGAGCCCAAAATTACTGAACACATTAACTGTGCATGCAATTTTCTTAGCTCTGGTTTAAAACTTGGTCGCTGTGCAACTATTGTACCAAATTATATCTGCATAATTAAAAAAAACACAGACCTTCCTTTTAATCAGTTGCATATAGCAAGGAATGGGCCATCCCTAATACATTTCTGAAATATATATGCAGGTACATTGTCTCTAATCATAAGATGTTCATGATGATTTTAGAAATGCGTTTTAATTCTCAGATCAAAAGATCCTTCTATAGTTATTAGATGAGTACAAAAGCACTTACAAGTGCACTCTGGCATAGACTGCAAGGAAGTAATAAGTTAACAGATTTGTCTTAAACACTGCAGCATGGAAGAAGAGAAAGAAAGAAAGGAAGGAAGGAAGGAAGGAAGGAAGGAAGGAAGGAAGGAAGGAAGGAAGGAAGAAAGAAAGAAAGAAAGAAAGAAAGAAAGAAAGAAAGAAAGAAAGAAAGAAAGAACACCAGGTGATCTGTCCTCTGTTCTCGCACCATGAAGGAAACAATTTGATTGATGAGAATTGTAATGTATGCAAATATAATTGGAATGAAATATTTCCTCTTTCCTGAAATGAATCCTTTCTGTCGGAATATATTTTCCACACAATTCCTTATATGAGAATATGCTGAACATGTTGATTTCTGGAAGGATTACCTTCCCTGATCTGGTTTGATTAGCTGCCTTTTAATTATATCATCCCATGTGGGACTTTGTCTATGGAGAGACTTTCAAGGAATAGAACTATAGTGCCATCATCTGAGAAGCAGTGTAACTGAGAGTTGTTTGTGAATGTATTTATTCCCAAAGGGAAAGCATGAAACTATATTTGTGCAGAACATTTAAAGAAGTGTGAGGTGTACCCTTGGAAGTGCTGAGCAGACACATCCCTGAAAGGTTTCAGTCAGTCATGTGAGACAGTTGCTAGGAAGATAAATGTGATTCTCGGCTGCATTAGCAGAAGAACGGTATCAAAAATGTATGAAATAAAGTATTTATTGCCCCATAGTCTGAACTGATAAAACTATAATAGAGGACTGTGTATAACTGGGGATTCCCCAGTTTCAGGATATTAGAATAGAATAGAATAGAAGACTAGACTAGACTAGACTAGACTAAACTAGACTAGACTAGACTAGACTAGACTAGAATTCTGCATTGGCCAAGTGCGATTGGACACACAAGGAATTTGTCTTGGTGCAAATACTCTCGGTATACATAAAAGAAAAGATACATTCGTCAAGAGTCAAGAATCATAAGGTACAACACTTAATAACAGTTATAGGGTACAATAAGCACTCAAATCATACTAGGAAACAGTCAATATAGATCATAAGGATACAAGCAACAAAGTTACAGTCATACAGTCACAAGTGGGAGAGGATGGGTGATAAGGAGTGATGAGAAGGTTAATAGTAATAGTAGTGCAGACTTTGTAAATAGTTGGTCAATGTTGAGGAAATTATTTGTTTAGCAGAGTGATGACATTTGGGAAAAACTGTCCTTGTGTCTAGTTGTTCTGGTGTGCAGTGCTCTATAGCATTGTTTTGAGGGAAGGAGTTGAAATAGTTTATGTCCAGGATGTGAGGGGTCTGTAAATATTTTCACAGCCCTCTTTTTGACTTGTGCATTATACATGTCCTCGATGGAAGGGAGGTTGGTAATAATTGTTTTTTCTGCAGTCCTAATTATCCTCTGAAGTCTGTGTCTGTCCTGTTGGGTTGCAGAACTGGGCTAGAACAGGTCTAAAACCCACAAAGATGATACAGGGATTACAGGACATTCCCTATGGCAGGGCTGTCAAACTCAAGGCCCGTGGGCTGGATCTGGCCCACCCTGGAAACAGCAAAGAACCATCCCGTGGTGCCTCTGCCAGTAAAAACAGAACTTGCAGGGACCATTTGCTGCCCCCCACAGCTCTATTTTTGCTGGCAGAGGGTTGCAGAAGGCCATTGCAGCCGAAAATGATGCTTAGGAGTCCATTTTCACTGGCAGAGTGCTTGTGCCTCCACAGGTGACTCCCACAACATGAGTGACATCATGCTGGCCATGCCCACTCTAGCCATCCCCAACATGGCCCCCAAGGTCAAACACAACCCTAATGCATCCCTCAATGAAATCCAGTTTGACACCCCTGTCCTATGGGGACAGACTGAAGGAACTTGGGTTGGTCAGCATGGAGAAATTATTGAGGGAGGAACATAGCATCAGTGTTAAGGTACATGAAAAAAAAATTGTATAAGGAAGACCAGGAACTATTTCCCCTGGCACAGAAATCAGGGCCAAAAATAATGAGCATAATTTGCAGATGCTAAATTTCTCTTAAATACAGCTTGGGGGGGAAAATACAACCTTCTGACTGTAGGATCTGTATGATAGTGAAACAGTTTAATTATGAAACTTGTGGGTTCCCCATCTCTCAAGGATGGCCTACCCGGTTGTCCTTTACATTGAAGGGGACTGATTTAGCTGATCCTTAATGCTTTGAGGGAGAGATGCTTCACTCAATCAAAATGCTTTGCAAAACACCCCTCCAAATAGTTTGCACAAGCATATTAAACAAAAATGTCCTCATGCTAACAATATATCCTAAAAGTTGCATTGCCAAATATATTTTATCCCAAATTACATATTTTTAAAATGCATTTTCAAGCCTGGGGTCACATCGCAAAAATCCAGGGATTATACACCTTTTGAGAGATGAATGTTTTAATCTACACATTACTCTGGGAGATTGAATCCGCTCAGTTCACTGTGAAATAGAGTCTCAATGAAATCCTGCTGCTGCCTTCAGAGTTGCTGAAAGGAGAGAGCAGATTTAATCTTGGCTTACTTGACTGAAGCCGGGAAATAAATGGCATGATGAGAACTGATTATGAAGGATCCTTGGCAGGGCTTGATCCCAGATGTCGAGGCAGCTGAAAAGATGAACTGGAGAATTCAGGGTGTATAAAATTTGAAATTGCAGGCTAGTTTTTAAAAAACAAAACCAAACCATGGTTCTTTTTATAACTTGGTGATCCAGAGAAGGTTCTAACTGAAGAAAGGGGTCATTCCCTAAGAAAACAACCCCCATTCCCATAACCCATGTTTTTATTGCCATAATCCTGCCTTTTGATTGGATGCTGCCTGCAGTTCAAAATTTCACCCTTCTGTTGTTGTTTTTAAAAAAACAAACAGATCAAGATTTCAGTATTTCATAATTGCACTTACCACTTTCCTCCATCGTTAACCAAATTACTAGTTAAAGCAGACACTGAGTTTTCTTGGCCAGATACGGGTAACTACCATAAAATGGATCCAGCCATCTCAGTGATATTTTTTTTTTTACTTTTGCTTTGTTTTGTAATTGACCTTATTGAGAAAGAGAACAAATTATTGATTGATTGATTGATTGATTGATTGATTGATGGCCTTTTGTACAATAAAGATGGTGGATTGCTATAGCATGGGGTGCAGTGGGAGATTTCCATTAGCTTTACTTGAAATGGAGGAACCAGACTACTTGTGGCTTCTTAGGCTAAAGCCCAGCAACAGCTGCCTGATTTCAAGAAAGCTACAATATGGGTTGAAAAAAAAAAAAAGACAAGGCCAGAGAGAAACCAGAGATGATTGTTAAATATGTAAGACACTTTGATCAAATTTCTCTTCTCTTTGTTTGAACTTAGTGAAAATCAAATCAATACCTCTGCAGGTGAAGCAGGGATATCATATCCCAGAAGTGTCAAACTCCCAATATATGTGCTGGATGCGTCATGCGCTGGCCACGCCCATGCCCGGCTTAGTGAAGGGGGGGAAAAGTCATGATATGTCATGTGACGATGCCATGACACTGTGAGTTTGACACTCCTGTCATATCCCATTCTAAGCAGGGTGCTATTTGGGGCTAATCTTTACTACTTTCAATTAAGTCATTTTCTTCTCTCTCTTTTCTTCTCACATACATATATGCAAGAAAGTCATATTTAAAGCTAGTCATCCTTTGCTGAACAGTCAAGACAAAGAATAGTAGTAACAGAAAAAAGCAGAAGAAACAACTCCTACTTACCTTTGATAGATAATTGAGAAAAGAGAAGATGCTGCTTTTTTGGAAAGGTGCCCATTCAATTAATACTGCATATTTTTCAGCTGTTACATAATTCTTGCTGGGTTGGAGCATCTGTGGCCCCTGTAAAAATAAATAGGTCTGCTAATATTATAGCTCCAGTGTGTCTTTTGTCCTCATTTAGAAATGCAGAAAACTGTTTTGCTACTGTAATACAAAATAATTACAGTCCATTAACCATCATTCCTGTTAGAACATTGAGTGATTTAGACTAGAACTCATTATTATGTCTCTCTAAAGAAAGAGTGTTAGATCTCACCTTTCCATCTTAACTAGATCCTGTAGGCTAATGAGTAAAATATCCAATCACCTGAAAATCAGGATGCTGTTGCTGTACCTATACAAATTATATTAGTATGTTTTTCACATCTTTTTCACATCTTGTTTCCCTAAATGAGAAAATGCAAATGTTGTACCAAGGATCATAGGTGTATAGCATATCTAAATCTTGATTCCCAGATGAATTTGTTTAGCATTTAAAAACCATATATACAGTATCAGTGAAGCATTTTTTAGTTTTGAGTTTGAGCATTCATTTTTTATTTTAAAAGGATTTTTCCCTTTTGGATTATGGTCCATGGTTTTCTCTGATTGCTATTTCTGTTGAAAAAAGAATCAAGTCTACTTTGTCTAAACAATAGAAGATGTTTCCATGATTTTGGAAAATTGGATTCATGAATCAAATTTCTGGATTCATGAGCACCCAGAAAGTATAACAAGGAGAGTGTGTGTGTTAAATGACATTATGTACATCTTGATGTCCTTACACAAATGTCAGAAAATACATAATTTGCATGATTTTTCCAGTGACATAGCATATAGGATGTTATGGCTTGTATCAGATGTCTTTCGGAACATTTTTGCATATTTATAGTATACTATACATTTGTAAGTGGTGCAATCAATCAATCCTAGGCAGCCACAGATGCTTCTCTATCAGGGTGCCAAGAGAAAATATCTGTTGCATACTCCGCGTAGGCATCAGGAAGGGCATCCGGCCAATAAACACTCAGCTCCATTAAATCACCCTGATTCCACCCCAGTAAAAGGTATTACAGCAGGGGTGGGATTCAGCCAGTTCAGGCTGGTTTGGGTGAACCAGATGTTAAATTTATATCTGGTTCACCGAACTGGTAGTTGAACTGACCAGGCTGGCCCTGCCCACCCCTCCCAGGAGTCTCCACACAGCCCATTTTGGATATAGGTAAGTGCAGGGTCTGCATGGAGGCTCTGGGAGGGTGAAAGCTCTGGAAGTCCAGAAATGGACCTGTCTCCAGCTTCTGGAGGGCTCCGGAGCCCAGGGGCAGCTGTTTTCACCCTCCCAGAGGGCCAAGGAAAGCCTTTGGACTCTGGAGAAGGTGAAAAATCACCCTCTCAGAAGTTCTGGTAGGCCACGCCCACCATGGTCATGCCCACCCAGCAACCGGGCAGAGAACTGGTTTGTCATGTCCCTGTCAGAGTGATTCGGAGGGGGAGACCAAGCAGCTGACAGGGAGTGAGAGTGTGGCTGTTGGCTGTGAAAGAAACTGGGGAAGGGCAAAGGCTGGCTGGGCAGAGCAGGGGAGAGGTAGAATTCAGAGAGGGAATTCAAGAGAGAGGAAATTCAGAGGAAGACCCAGGCCCACCCCTTCTTCATCCTAGGGCATGCAGGGAGGAATGGAGAATAGAGCAACGTGAGTTGTGTGGCTTACAGGGGAGGAAAGGCCCTGATCCCCTTCATTAGCTGCAGCTGGTACCACAGTGTTTAAAAAGAGAGAGTTAGCACAGCAAAATTGTTGGGAGCAAATTGTGAATTATCTGGTATCGTGGAGGTTTATCTGAGTTCCTGGCATCTTCTCAACTATGTGTGTTTTGTTGGGCTTTCAAGTCTGCAATTCCTTCTCCTGCCCTGTCAAGTTAATAAACCTGCAGTGTGGTTTGTGTGGATTTTTATTTACAGTTTGTATGTGTTTTGTTTTTGGACTGAATTTCCTCCACTTAAAGACTGTTCTTGGGAGAGTTTTTTCTCCAGCTGAAGGTAACCTGGATATTGGGGGCAAAGTTGGAGGTATTAAAGGGACTTTTCTTACTTATGTGACTGTGTTGCCTTTGTGCCATGCCCCCAGTCATCCACAGTTGTTGGGATTTTGAATTCCACCCCTGGATTACAGTGTCATAAAATAAAAAGTACAATATATATTTAGAGATTAAATATAATATTAGTATTTGATATTTTAATTTCAGTGTAGAAAGTTGATCTGTAATTTTTTGTTAATAGATAACTTGAGCATTTCACAAAAAAATTCAAGTTGCTTTTTAAAATGGAATGTCCAATCTTCTAATGAATTTACTATTAAAATTGTCTATTTTGAGTATTATATTTATTCCATTTGTAAAGCATATAAAAATTTGCAGCTAGGAATGTGTATGGGAAACAGACTAAATGGTTTTAATCAAGCTTTTATTAATTTTGGAAACTGCTGAAAAAGAATAAACTAACAGCTGCTTTATAGAAAGGTGCAACATATTTCCTTTCTTGTGAAGATGTAGATGCCTACTTTTTCCCACAATAGTTCCAACTAGTTTCTCACAGAATTGAAATGGAGAAAGTTGAAAGTGGTTCCGTGCTTAGGTGCACATGTCAGATATGAGCAGAGCTCTGATTTATACATATGTCACAGTAACAGGGGATGCGGTGGCTCAGTGGCTAAGATGCTGAGCTTGTCAATCAGAAACCTCAGTTGGGCGGTTCAAATCCCTAGCACCGCGTAATGGAGTGAGCTCCTGTTACTTGTCCCAGCTTCTGCCAACCTAGCAGTTCGAAAGCATGTAAAAATGCAGGTAGAAAAATAGGGACCACTTTGGTGGAAAAGTAACAGCATTCCATGCGCCTTTGGTGTTTAGTCATGCTGGCCACATGACCACGAAGATGTCTTCGGACTGCACTGGCTCTTCAGCTTTGTAACAGAAATGAGCATCGCCTCCTAGAGTCAGAAAGGATTAGCACTTAGGTGCAAGGGGAACCTTTACCTTTACCAGTAACAGTATAATCAAGTTGGACAGGACTCTGGCGGTCTTCTTAACCCTGCTTAAGCAAGAGACCCTATCCCATTCCGGACCTACACATTTTTCACATACTGTCAGAAACACTGGTTAAAGCTACTGAAAATGCTAGGATCTTTCAAAATGTCCAAAAGATGCTTCAATTCAACACAGTGACCTCTTCAAAGGCACATTGCAAATAAAAGGAATGATGTAAAATGGGCTACTAAGACTCCAATCAAGTAACCATAGATATTCAATAGATTTTCAATGGCTTCTGGTTTGTTATAGGATATATATAAGGGTTGCAGTGTCACTTCTGAATATTAGTGGCAGGATGGCTGCAGGTGTGGAGACTGGTTGCCAGTACCAGTGTGCCAAACAGCTGGTTCAAAATCAGCTCTGTGTAGCAGAGTAGGAAAAAAAAAGGGTGCTTTTAAAAGTCAGTTTTGACTCCTGGTGATTATTCCATCACCACACACACACAAACACACTTTTCATCACATGGTGGTGTACCTAGCAGGTGGGTTTTTGGGGGGGCGGGGGGTTGTAGCATTTTTCAAAAATGGTTTGCCATTGCCTTCTTCCTAGGGCTGAGAGAGAAAATAAATGGCCCCAAGACACACAGCTCACTTTGTGCATAAGGTGGAATAAGAATTCACAATTTTGTTTCTAGCCTGATGCTTTAACCGCAACACCAAACTGGCTCTCAATGAAGGGAAGGGGTTGCGTTTAAAATCTGTCCGGGTATAAAATATGCTAGGTACACCACCATGTGATGAAAAGTGTGTTTGTGTGTGTCTCTGTGTCTCTGTGTGTACATGCATGTGTGTACATATTTTCTGACACTTAGGACATCAATAAATGGCCAATGAACTCTATTGCATCTTTAAATCTGATCTGCCTATTAAAGCTTTGGACTTCATTATTAGATTTCATTGTTTTCTGATGTTTCTAGAATGTTATATTTCTGGGCCTGTCCTAACCTGTGATCTACCTCTTAACACCCTGATTGTTGGCTTCAGAGCTCTATCAACCCAATCAATCTAAAATCTTGGATCTAAACCTTACCTTTATTTCATAATTGGGCAGAACCGCCCAGCAAATTAATTGCATTTATGAATGGCAAAAATGGGATGAACTTGTATGAATAGCCACACAGAATATTTAAGCTTTCCCAGATGGTTTGCATCAAATGTAGCTGTAAAGAAATGTTTATTTAAAATAAATGTTGTACAGTGTTTGATGCCTTTAGGCCTAATGGTAATTAAACTACATTACGCCGATAATAACACTTTATCCATCTGTGCTCAAGCCAATACTTAATGGAATAATAAGGAATGTCCATCTAATGATCTTGTCAATTAGTCTTACCAACTTGGTCCCAACACATCTGGAATGAAACAGAGCTTAAAGGCAATAGTAGGTACTCAGTTAATGATATAGTTCCAAGCAGTGACATCTACTGGCATAAGTAGACTAAATAAAATATAAAAAAATACAGAGAGCCAGTCTGGCATAGTAAAGCTCGAGGCTAGAAACTGGCAGGCCATGAGTTCTACTCTTAGTTAGCTAGATGATCTTGGACCAGTCACTCCTTTTCAACCATAAGATGTTAAACCCCTTCTAAATATCAAGAAAACTGCAATTATTAGAAAATGCTAAATTACATAATCGAGAAAGATTGTAGAATTTCCCCTTTTCTGGAAATGTTTAAGCAGGGGCTAGGTTTGATGGTCTTCTGTTGGGAATACTTTCATTGGCATTCATGGATTGAAGAGGGGCTATACGCCTAGATTGAGGAGATGGCCTAAGTGCCTGTTTCAAACTTTATGACTCTATGATTAGAGAGTCCCTACACTTTTATCCTTTGTGCAATGAATTTGTTGTAATTATACAGCTAATTTATACCTTTGTAACCTGCATGGATTCTCCAGAATCCATAAAAAGCAGTTTGAATTCATTATTATGAACAATGTATTTTTTGCTTTAAAAATCAAAATAATTGCAAACTCACTTTGGATTTTATCAGCTTGGATATGTAGCAGCCTCTCATTTAACATTAAGTATTTGCTAGATAATGAATGAAGAAATACTATCCTATTCAATTCTCCAATTTTAATCCGATTATCAAGGAAGCTTCTATCACTATTGGGCTATCCATTGACATTTCTGCCTTTGTTATATGGATAATACACATTCATGTATTATGATAGCTTGTCTAGTGAAGAGTACTCACAACCTGACAACCAGTCTACTGATGGATAGCACAATTGTTTGAAATATCTATTTTTTTTCTTTCTTAAAGGTAATTGAAAGTATTTTATTACCTGCTAGAGTTTAGTTGCTTTTTCTTCCTTTAGAAAAACATCCTAGTTAGATAAGGATATTTAGGACAACTCTGCTAGAGATAGAAGACACAACTTTTTTTTTTTTTTTGCACTGTGTAAGTTATACTGTGAAATTGCTCCTCTGACCATGTAACTCTACATCGGGGATGTCGAATTTGATTTCAATGAGAGCCACATCAGGGTTGTGTTTGATCTCAGGAGTGGTGGTGGTGATTAGGGGAGTGGCCAGGGTGGGCATGGGCAGCTCGATGTCACTTGTTGAGGCTCCATTTTCTGCTGTGAGAGCCTCCTGCAGCTCTCTGCCACCAAAAACAGAACATGCAGCCTCCCTGGGCCTCCACTTTCAATGTCAGAGAGCGGTAGGAGACCATCACAGCCAAAAATGAAACTTGGGTGGGCCTTATGTGGCCTCCCTGAGGTCTATTTTCATTGTCAGAGGCACTGTAGGCTGGTCCTTCAATGTTTCCAGGGCGGCACCGCAGGCCAGATCTAAGCATCCTGTGGGCTGGATCCAGCCCTCAGGCCTTGAGTTTGACACCCCTGCTTTACATGGTCAGAGGAGCAAATCACCTGGTTTACATGTGTATGTAAAATAACATGTAAATATGTATACTTTTGAATTAACACTTCTTCCTCCTTCTCAAGAATGAGGAAAGAGGATGGAATGAATTCCAGATGATTTGGCTTATCTGTCCCTAATTACAGGTGGGTTTGTGTGGTCCACGGGAAGGATAAGCAACAGATGGTGCTCCAGATGGAGCTAAACTGTAATTGCCAGTAGCCTTCTTCTTAACTGGATCTGCTGAGAATAGCAGTTCAGTAATATCTGGAGGAGAAACACACTACCTACTGCTAGCATAATTCAAAGATAAATTAGTGAGGTACAGCATAACTAAATATACAATCATTTCACTGTCTTTTACTGGAGTAAACAATTATTTGATTCCGTATAAACCTGACAGGGCTTCTGTCAATATATGGATCTTGAATTAAGGCAAGCTTACCTAATTAACCTTTCAATATGTGAAAGAAACCTTTTAATTTATTACAGTAGGTAAAACAAATGCCAAAAGACGTGAATTAGAGAAAAGTACACACTTACCTATGCCTACTTGTAAAATGTATATGCAAAAATAATTTCCATTAAGGAATATAATTTAGAAAATTGGGTATGTTAAGAAAAATGTATGTATGCATTATATGAAATATATGTAATAAATATCTGCAGTTTTGTGAGCATCTTTCCTTTTTAAAAAATGTTAATGGCAAGTTGGACTAGAAATGGAATGGAATGGAATGAATTAAAATTGAGTGAAATTGAAACTGGCAGAATTACTCACATGTACTTTTGTCTAGATGTCTACTGTCGGGCTGATAATAGTCAAGCAGCACTTAGTCCCATCACAAGAAACACGGTGCCAAAAATAAAATGGGGATGTGAATGAATACTGTGTCAAATAGAGTAATCTGATGCATTAGGAGAATCAGTTGTTGGTTTTAGCTGAGACTGAAAAGTAACCACATATTTTAATGGAAAGTAGAAAAAGTACTTCACATATTATCTTATGCTGCTGGAGATGCAAAATACTAGAGATGCATGACTACAGAATATGGAAAAGATCATTCTTTTTCTTCTATTTGGAGTATCCTTTCCCCTCTCCTCTCATCCCTCAGTCATGTTTTTATGTTGGCAATGATGGTGCTTTCCAAAAAGCTAAATTAGACAAGTAGAATTTGCTATATGAACCTGTTTCTAACCTTTTTTTTAACTTAAAAAATATATTTGGGCAAGAGAAAAGTAGAATCTTTCAAGGAAAAAGGAGGGGGAATAGAGGATTTTGACAAATTATGGTTCATCTGCTAGATTGGGCGGGATAGTAATATTTTACTTTTTATAGTACTGAAACAGACAGAGGAACTTCTCTTTTTCCTGTGGTAAGATACTGGAAGATCAAACAGAAGTATTTGAGTTACTTGAAAAGCAAAAAATGATTATATAGTGATCATCAAATATATTGTGCATGTTCAAAGGATGCCTTTGTAATGCTGGGAACATGTTTTAGATCACTTGTGATGATACCATGTGGAAATTCAACTCACACTGCTGTAATTTGATTCACTCGTAAGAGTATGAAAGCTAATATGAAAGGACAAATATTTCAAAATAAATAGTAATTGAAAGATGGCAAAGATATGGTAAACAGTTTTTTTCTGGTAAGTTCTTTCTACAATTTTCCTTCCTGAAAGAATATTAATTTGGAAAAAGAAGTTCTTCAAAATTGAGTTTTAATTAGCTAATCTGTCAAAGACTCTGACTTGTTTTTAAATTTGAGTATATACCTTATATACTAATGGAATGGAACTGGGCATGTTAAATATACCAGTCTAGATACCATTCAGTTCTACGGATTCATCTCCCACAATTCCCCAGGCAATGGAGCCACTGTTGAGAATTCTGGTCCAAGTCCATACACATGGAGCATGTCAGTAGGCAGAAAATGACTGCAAATTAAAGGCAATGGCTTATTTTTTAGCATCATCATTTTCTATCAAAATGATGTTCTTTAAAAAATTCAGATTTGGGTTAATATATGCTAGATGAATAATACTTGAGGTATTGCATTATAGTTCATCAGGACACATCTTAAAAGTAAACAAAACAATAAGATTGCCACATTTTAGACTTAGAATATACATTAAAATGATATTTCATTGCAAACAGCTCTCAAAGGGTCTTCACCTCTAATATACACTACATAAACATGACAAAATAAATAAATAAATAATTGTGCATATACCCACATATATTGTATGACATGAAGAAAAAGCACAGTTTGCTTTGAATGTATACATGTACATGGCAAGAGAAATGAATCTTGTGAGTTTACCAATAGGGAATAAAGTGGTTACAGAATCTGGTAGTCCTGCTAGAAATACTTCAAAATCTCCTTCCAGAAGTGAGCAACAGAAACAGGCCGTGAAGTAGGTGTGTGAGGTCTTTAAGAATGTTTTGAGCTCTAAGCACATAGCTTAGATAGCAGTATCCTGAGTATCAGGAAGTGAGCTGCCTATAATCTTCTTGGCTGTCCTTATCACTCTCTGAATGGACTTTCTCTCTGAGGCACTGCAGCTGCAAAATCAAACAGTGATGCAGTTTGTTAAAATACACTCAATTGTGCCTGTGTAAAAAGTGGCCAGGATAGGAGGAGAAAGATGTGCTTTCCTCATCTGACAGAGGAAATGCAGATGTTGATTTGCACGCTTTATATCAATTTACTGAATTCTCTGTATTATCTTCTGAATTAGCAGTTCTTGCCATTTCCTTCTCAGGACCCACTTCCTATGACTTATTTATTTATTTACTTATAAAATTTATTGGCCATCTATCTTAACACTGAAAAAGTAACTTAATGACCAGTTTACAGCACCCCCATAGTCATGTTGTCATAATCTGGGTGCTTCGCAACCAGCACACACATAAATTTATCTTTATTTACTTCCTTTGTTCATGTTTATGTTCATATCTATACTTGTTATATTGTACATGTTTGACAAACAAATAAAAAAACTAAAAAAAAACTGTTGTGACATCTCAAAGTCATGTGATCCTCATTTGCAAGCCAGCTTTTGACAAGCACAGTCAATTTTAGCAGTAAAATTGCTAATGCGAGTCTTGCTTAACAACCGTGTCATTTAGTGATGGAGTTGCCCCTCCCAATTAAAGTCATTCAGTGAGGACTACCTCTAGTTCTTCTGGAATCTGTCTGCTGAATGATACTACAGTTGCCTTTTTTATGATGATTTATGGAGCCTGATTTATCCCAGCTAATTTGTCCTACTAACATTTCCCTCACAGAAGTAATGTAACACAAACTGAACCCCCAAATTTGAAAATGCAGAATTTAGCTGAAATGCCACATTTATTTCTGCCTTGATACATTCAAAGACATTAAGATAAGTTGTTATACCTACTGTTTCCCCCCCATGTTTCTGCTGTTTTTCTTCCTTGTTCTTAAGGTGCTTTAACATTTTGGTGCTTATGTTCTCATGTTTGGTTTATTGTTACAAGGAAAGGGAAGGAGTTATGCTTTTGCAAGATCCAATCTAGGCCAATCACTGGGACTAGAGGTTTAATATTCTGAGCTTTCATCCTCAGAACTCTAGCACAAGTCCGAAAGCTCAGAGGACTAAACTTGTGGTCTCAGTGACCAACCCAGATTGCATCCTGCAACATTATCCTGGGACATATATGCATTTGCCTTTATTTGTAAGTTATGCTCTTATTCTGGCATATATTTCTCAATCATTCTGTCTCCATGGCTGTCAGCGTTTCCTGTTTTGTAAAAGCTCCATGAAAGGGTTTTCCATTCTTTAGGATTTGCCCAAACCATGGGGAGACAAGAAAGTTGCAAACTTCCTGGTTGTGTGCAACATTCCACTAGAGATTGTGGAGCCTTGTTGATTATATTTCCTGTTTGAGGGAGTGTGTTTGCCTGGACACATGGGGTGTTGTGGAGCAGCGGAATAACCTGGGCAAACACGGAGCGAACTTCAGCTTTTACTTTATTGTAGCAATAAAGGGTTGTCGTGGCTGCCGCACTAACAAGGTAGCCAGCCGGCAGACATCATCTGATGCCATTTGACAGCTCCCTTTTATAGCTGGCTGTCAAACGGCATCAGCCAAAAGGAATGGTCCATGTTCCCGCTGGAAACACGGACTGGAGTGAAGACTTCAGCTCAGTCTTTTCCGAACGCCACATGGGGATTTCTCCATATTGGTTGCTCTTTTATGTAAACGGTCCAGAGTCACTTTGGTGTTGGGTGGCTTGTAATTTTTTTAAAATAAATAAATGCTATTTCCTAACTAAATACATAAATCCCTGCTCTTTGTGTTCTCTACTCTTTGCTTTATCATTATTTCCCTTCTTTCTCACCATAGTCCAAGACAGAAAGAGCTTAATAACTCATTGACCAAAAAAACCTGATATTGTCTATTAAATAGAAGTAGGGATAAGCTTCATAAAAGATTGGTACAATTGCAATTCTGCCCTGGGGCATTAACTCTTTGCCAGTCTGCATTATGCTGAACTCCTACCAGCATGGAAAGCTCAAGCTTTGAACCCTGCTTTGAACCCTCTTCTTTAAGGCAGGATGAGGAGCTGCTGAAATTCCATTATGGCTTACTTAGTTTATCGGGAAAACAGATAATTTGAGCTGATGGGATGAATTTCTAGCCCTTAGAAACTGACAAATTATTCATTGTTAAAATTAAGTAATGTGCTAGCCTAGCTGTACACCAGCTGGTGTGAACCTATGATTGGGCCGAGGTTTCAATTCCCCAAGCTGATTTTCATAGAAGAAACATTTTGGAAAAAGACAGCTGCAAGAAACATGGCCTTTTAAAAAGAAAACTGTTTTAAACCTGATCAAAAGTTTCTTTAGTTTAGAATTCTTTTCTCATAGTGGAATACCAGGGGGGGAAAGGAAGTTAGTTGCACATGAGTGAGAATAGCATCCTTATAATATTCTTCCCTAAGACCTGAAAGTGTTGCTAACTCTGATACTGGAGGTAATATATAGTCATCAAGACTGAATCTGTTCCTCCTCCTGATCTCCTCCTTCATGAATTTATTTAATCCCCTTTCAAAGCTGTACAAGATGGCAGTCTACATCTTGTTTAATTCAAGAGTTTATTTCAATGTTGAGGAGACTTTCTTAATTTTAATCTGTCTTGAACCTTCCACCATTTCTGAAATGCCCCAAGCTCTAGAATTAAGACAGAGAGAGAAGGAGAAAGGGGTTAAAAATTAAATCTTCTTTCTTCACTCTAGATCTAATCTAGGTACCTATCATTTTATCTCAATTGCTAAACCAGAAATAGTCCCAAACCTTTTCTCAGGGCTGCAGTTAGTCTTTTTCAACCATGTTTTTGAGATACACTGCTACATCATATCACTTTACATGTTTACATCATATCACTTTATATAGTCATTATAGTACTGACTTTTCTATTTCTGATTCTTTTCCTAATCACATCTTATTAACTGCATCAATTTTTAACACATTATATCTCATAGCCCCCAGTCCTACAATTGTCTGCCACAATTGATTCAGATTTCATCAGTTTAAGCAGTTTGTGGAATGTGTTATAAGTACATCTGTCAATTCAATTAGTTTTCTTGATTTTTTTTTTACTCTTTTAAGTTATCACTTCCTTGGCCTGGTTCTAAGCATTAGAGTATAACATAATTTTTATTAAAGTCAAAGGGAAGAGTTTAACCTGATTTAGGTTATACAATATAAGGTACATAAATATACACCAATAAGCATAACTCCTACTTTGCTGTGGCAGCTTTTAATAAGAAGAATGGTAGACATATAATTCTCCATCTCATTTAAATTTAGATAAAAGAGTAAAGTTGGGAAGTAATACTGCTTTATTGTGTGGTTCCTTTGATTTTGAAAAACAAAACAGCTTACATCTATCACTGTCAAAACACATGGTAAAATTCTCATCATTCAGCTAATTCTCTCTATTTGATTGTCATTTTCTTCTCAGTCATCAGGGAAAACAATTTAGTATTTTAGTCAGATTCAGTTCAGAATCTAGATGAGATAGAAAGAGATGTGTCAGCATCCTTATGCTTAAAATATGTGTGTATCGCACACTATCAGAAGGATCACTGCACCTTTTTTGATTGCGCTATGTCCTGATATTACTGATTGGCTTAGACCATTCATTCTTTCTAACAATAAGCAGTATGGATTTCTTCATAAGAAATTATTGTTATCATTCCTAAATTTGGTTATAGAACAAAAGTAGCTGTATTGATTTTTGCTGGCTTAGTGGGGATATCAAGGCTTTATTTGTATTACCTTGCAATGTAAGGATATCTAATATTTTTAAAAATAAAGCAATTAGTACATATTCATGCAAATTCTTCTGAATACAGGATGAGGTACTCATATCAGTCTGTTAACTGGAATACTCAGTGATCAGTACATTAACTACTGGATTATAATTTCTGAAGTGATTTTTCACAGTTCATGCATTTGTTTATATTTTCCATTCATAAGCTACACTCACCAAAGACCTATGGACTTCATGGGTAATGTATCACCCTTTCAACAGTTATTTCTGAAAGAATATGTCAAAAGATTCCCTTTGAACAGAGGCTGTCCATGTAGTGAGGGAATAATTGAAATGATGAAACATGTTGTTCTCTATTGCCCTTTCTATGCGGGTGCTCACCAAGAATGATTTCCATTCTTTAACAGATATCCTGGTTGTTCTGATTTATTTTATCTAAAGCTTTTTATTAATAGATTAGTCTGATTTTATTTCCTTAACCACAGCCATGGGCTGTTCTATAGTTTGTACATTAAGCTGTAGTATTTCTTCTAATCCTTTTTAGATATTTTAGAAAAAATATATTTTTCCTTTTTTATCCTAATTAATTGTGTTTTATCTGCTGGTCTATGAAGAATAAAGATGGAGGGATGGATGGATTGGATAACTTATCAAAAGAAAACATATTGGACATTGCAATTGGCACTAACATTCCTTATCACCATGAGAGATTACAGAAATTAGTAGTTTTAAAATTGGGAAATTAACGCCATCTTGTTGCTGAAAATACATTTTTATCCCAAGTTAAAAGGAGAAAAAAATGATGTGTGAAACAAAATGAAATAGAAACTAAAATAAAAAACATTGTTTTATAAAATGGATAACGTTGTTTCTTTTAGAATAAGGTAATGATACAAATTCTCTTGAGCAGAAATATGTATATCAATTTTCCAAGCATGGTTATTGGCAATTTGTTATTTATTTAAAATATCTATATGGCCACCCATCTTAGGAAATTGTGGGTAGCTCACAATAACAATAAAATCAATCAATCAATTAATCAAAAAGCAAGGCTTCTTGATCCAGAAAAATGTGCAATTAGTACACAAGACAGATCTGTACAAAGCCCACCCCAGCCACCACTGCCATCTGCTTGTCAAGTAGGAGCCATAAGTCCAAGAGGACCTCCAAGTTACACACAAGCTCAATTTTGGGGAGTGTAATCCCATGCAGTGTCAAAGATAACAAGTCATCAGAACTGGGAGACTGCAAAACCCCCAAGCCTTTCTGTCTTGCCAGGGTTGAGCTGAAGTTGATTCATCCCCATTCAGAACCTTACAATCTCCAGGTAATCAGACAGCACCAAACTAAACTGTGTTGTTTTACTTAGAATAGAATAACAGAGTTGGGAAGGACCTTGGAGGACTTCTAGTCCAACGTCCTGCTTAAGCAGGAAACACACCATTTCAGACAAATGTTGTGCAATCTCTTCTTTAAAAATTCCAGTGTTGGAGCATTCACAACTTCTGGAGGAAAGTTATTACACTGATTAATTGTTCTAACTGTCAGGAAATGTCAATCTCTTCTAAGTTGCTTCTCTCCTTGATTAGTTTTCATCCATTGCTTCTTGTCCTGCCCTCAGGTGCTTTGGAGAATAGCTTGACTCCCTCTTCTTTGTGGCAACCCCTGAGATATTGGAATGCTGCTATCATGTCACCCTTAGTCCTTCTTTTCAGGGTAAACTAGACAATCCCAATTCTAGCCACCATTCTTTATATACTTTAGCCTCCAGTCCCCTAATCATCTTTGTTGCTCTTCTTAGTAATTGAGTTGATTGCAGATTTCCTGAAGAACTATGGAACTGAATGTTTATCCAGTGACAAAAATTAAGGAAAAGATAAAAGTGTGCCATTCATTCTTCTGAAATATATGAAAAAACAATCCCTTGGTCACGGGCTGAAAGGAACTGCAAGTATTTTTCAGAGATTATTTCTGAATATTGAATTTTAGTCAATAGACCATAGTGGTCAGAAGGATAACTCAATCATGTCAATGTGATAACATGATAATCTTGGAAGGGAATATTGGACTAGAATTATTATAATCTTTTCTTTTGCACATGTATCATTTCATTTTATCATAAAATGAAGGCAAAAGCATTTGAAAAACGTTGAATGTTAGCTACAACTAGAAATGGACAGATCTGTCCAATATTTTTCACTTTGATCTTTTTCTGCAGCAGGTTTCAAATCTTTTTAAAAATTCCACACAAAAACAATAGTGCATCTCTGAATGAATTTCTCACCTCACGTTTCTTTATTATTAGTATTTATATCCCATCATCTTTTCTGCTATAAGCTGCTGAGGCAGCACACAGCAAAACTGAAAATAAGCAACAAAAATCAGACAGATGGTTGCTGCACACTAGCATTCTGAAAATAATTTTTAAAAGTCATATTGAACTGATATGTTTTCACAAAATGTTAATGATGTATATGTTTTGCAAGTAATTTTCCTAAGGAAATGCATTTTTAACATATGGTTGGGAAGGTAACTGGGCTGGGTGGAGGAATTTCCCACTTTCAGTTCTATCAGTTTATTTTGTACAGAAAAAAATGAATTTCCTCTGAATTCCTCCAACAAGGCAAGAACAGGAAAACAATTAAATATTTATTTAAAGAATAATTTAAAGAATATTTAAAGAGCTTGCGCTCATATTCCTTTCCATATCTCTTTTACAAGCTTCCACATGAATACTCATCAATAATGTTTATCTTTAAATTGCTAAACAATTCAATGTTTTACAGAGGCATATATCTCTTTAGATATACAAATCTACCATTCCTGGAAAAGTTGTTGTTACAGAAAATGGCATATTTATTTATCTCAAGTCTATTTATTTATTTACCATGCTACAATTAGGTCAGGTCTTTTCTTCTGTTGTGGTCTGTAAGCCTAAACCTGGCAAAGTTTTACTATTTAGCCAGAATGCAAAATCCTGCTAAAGAAAATAAGCCTTATTTCTATTTAACAAATATCTGATGTTTGTGATTAAACTGATGATCCCACCTCCATTTCCTAATCTCTCTTCTTTTGATCTTATTTAACCCTTCACATAGAAACCCAATTTACTGAGTCACAAAGAACTTTCTAGAACAAATAAAATCAAGGAATGTTTGTTATTCACAAAAATCTATACAAGTTAACAGTAGAACTACTTAGATTTCCTATGTCATCTCCACTTGCTTAAAGCATTCCCTGACCATCCTCTTTGTAGCAAGAGTAGAGCTTTGACGTATGTATGAGCCAACATCATAGGGCTAAAGGAATAATCAGTCAAAACCTCGGGAGCTGAATGGCATATATGGTCTTTTTCTTCTTTTTTAGCCTGGCTCTTGGAAAGTAAAGCCCAGTTTTCCTTGAGTTGAGCTTGATTCTTGGTGACATGTCTATGAAGTTTTCATGACAAAAATAATAATGTTTCCAATTTTTCAGTGTATGCCATATAATATAACAGCTCTGGTATTTCCATGAAGTCTTTCCATCCATGGACTAACCAAGGCTACCCCTGTTCTAGAGGTTACCACTATCTGAGTGGAATCATCTATAGCAGGGTGTCAAACTCGCATCGTCATGGTGGCATCATGTGATGTATCAGGTTTCCCCTTCACTAAATCAGGGCAAGGCCAGCATGTGATGCATCTGGCCCACAGGTCACGAGTGTGGCACCTCTGATCTATAGTGTATATATAAAGGAACAGAGAGTGACAGTGGCATCTGTGCAGAGGGGATGAAGTCAAAAGAATTAAGATGATTCTTACAGGAGCCCCACCCCTTTTGCACATGTGTTGATGTCTCTGGATAAAAATGCCACATCTATCAACTTGCTTATTTTGATCCTTCTGCAGATACTGTTGTAATGTGAATATTATCAGTACAGAAGCTTACAGGGAAGTGCAGGAAGATTTTAAAAATATAGGAGTTGACTAAAGAACATAAAGGTTTATATGAAGAAATTTTAAAACAGAGAGCAAAAAAGAAAAGGTGTCTTCCAAAATGAGGTTTTCTCAGGATAGATAAGGCAAAAGAGATCCAATGATGATTCAGCAGCCAGGATTCATTAAAATATTTTCCTTTTGGAGTAGTCTATTAAACTCTCTGAAAGGAAACTTCATTGAGTCTAAACAATACTATTGCTTGCTTCTGAGTAAAACTAATTGCACTGCAGTCTGTGTTATCTATATAATTTCATCCTAAAATATCCTTCACCTTTAGGGTGTTTTGTAGAAAATAATGAATCCAGCTTTTCTGTAGTGAGCTTGCATTCTTTTTATAATCCACCACTGTGCTGTTAGATATATGCTTCAGATTCCAGCATGTATCTAAAGATGGGTTGGAGTATAATAGAACTCTCATTCATATATCTGTGGCATGTAGAAGATATAAAATCACCTTTACATAAATGGAGCTATCACATATTCCTGGCTATTCATGCATTTGGCCATTTTCTGATGATCCTAATGGCATGTTGACAAAAATAAATTTATGAAAATGAGCAGAGAGTAATGAACTGCATGCTTCTTTATTAACCGCCATAGCAACAAACAAACTAAAAGAGCTTCAGGCATAGACAAAGAGCTGCTGTGTAAAAATCAAATATAAAACTGAACCAAAGAAAATACTCTCTTTTTTTAATCCAAATTGGTCCACACCATTGCTCCCCTGCCATGAAGGAATATGTAGCCATTTTTATTTATTTATTTTGTCAAACAATTATTAGATAACAGGTATAAGAATAAACATGGTTATAAATACATGAAATGGATATGAATAAGAAAAAAAAGGAACAATAGGACAGAGACGGTAGGCACGTTTTGGTGCACTTATGCATGCCCCCTACAGACCTCTTAGGAAAGGAGTGAGGTCAATAGTAGATACAATGTAGCAGCTTGGAACATGAAGCTGCCATATTTTTTTTTTCTGATGCCCAAATAACCTCTTGAGCAGATTGTGGTTCCTGGCTTTTTAAAGTCCTGGGAGCTTCTAGTACAATCCAAAATTAAAGCACACAAATCTGAGATGTGCTTGGAAAAATGGCTCATTGTCACCCATGAATGGTGTCCATGTTAGGATATGGGAAATTCTTGCTTGGGAGGTTTTTTAGGGTTGTGCTCCACTGGAATAAAAACCAAGATCAAGCCTAACTGCTAGCAGGGGTGTCAAACTGGTGGCCCATGGGCCAGATGCAACATGTGCAGGCCATACCCATCCTGGCTCTGCAAAGGCAAAAAATGTCACAATATGTCATATGACATCACATTACACAACTGAGTTTGACACCCATGTACTAGTATTTAAAAAGGCCTACCAATGAGGAAGGAATTAGACATCCCTAAATCACCATATAATTCCAATCCAGGGTTTGTGTGAACCATGATTTTGTAAAAAAAAGAAAAAAAATGAATAGTTTACACATAATACCACATAATCACGAAGAGCAAATTATAACAAAGTGAAGCAAATGTGTAAAAATTGTGGATGTAAAACTATTCAACAACACAGACAATGCTGCTACACTTCAAAAAGACCTTGATTATGTGTCAGAATACTGTGAATGTATTATATGTGTCAGAATACTGTGAATACTGTCAAACAAGTAGCAACTTCAAATCTCAACAAACAAATGCTCTGTCTTACATGTTGGCAAGAAAAAATCAGAAAATAAAATACAAGCTGGACGCACAAGACCTTGTAGACGACCTTCATTCTATCAAGGACCTGGGAGTTCTCATCTCTGATGATCTAAGTGCTGGAGCCTATTGTAACAACATTGCCAAAAAAACCATTAAGAGTTGTTAACCTAATCATGTGAAATCTTTTTCTCCGGTAATAGTATACTCCTAACTAGAGCATACAAAACATTTGCTAGACCAATTCTTGAATACAGCTCATCTGTCTGGAATCTGCACTGCATACAATTGAGAGAGTCCAGAAATATTTCATGAGAAGAGTTTTCCACTCCTCTACTCACAACAGAATACCCTATGCCTCCAGACTTGAAATTTTAGGTTTAGATTACTTAGAACTACACCACCTTTGGCCTGACCTAAGTGTAGTACATAAAATTATCCATTACAATGTACTACCCATCAATGACTACTTCAGCTTCAACCTCAACAATAGAAGAGCACATAATAGATACAAACTCAAGGTAAACCACACAAAACTCGATTGCAGGAAAAACGACTTCAGCAACAGAGTGGTCCATGCCTGGAATACTCTACCTGATTCTGTGGTTTCTTCCACTAACCCCAAAAACTTTAACCTCAGATTGTCTACTGTTGACCTCACCCCATTCCTAAGAGGTCTGTAAGGGCCGTGCATAAGTACACCAACGTGCCTACCGTCCCTATCTTAATGTTCCATTTTATTCGTATCTATTTCATGTATTAATAATCATGTTTATACTTATATATATCATCAAATGCATGCTTGATAAAATAAACAAATGCTTTGCTGTATATAATTATAATTTCATATAATGTACATTGTACAAACAGCCAATGAAAAAAATTATTTCAGGAACTTGTATTGAATCTCTTTCCTAGCATAACATTGCACAAGCACATAGCCACTCCATTTCAATGAATTCCAGGGTATTTTAAATGTTGAAAAAGGCCACCTGATAAGGGGATAATTGTAAAAAGGTTATTTAAAGTGCTTGTTTTTAGCATTTAATCCTTTGTGAATCTTGTGGTAGTAAAATGGCCTTGTTCACTCAGATCACTGGCAGAAGTATTTTAAATAAACTAATCCCATAAATACTGTGCTGTGTTCATACACCCAAAGTGTCCCAAAGTAAATGTCTTAAAATAAAGGTTCTCTTCCCAATTCTGGAGGACTTTCAGGAACAGACAACCATTCTTAAACACATTTATTCAAGGCGTTTCTCTTCTGCTACATTTTTATCTTTCCAATGCATCCTTTGTATTGGCAAGGTGGAGAAATATAGATGAGTCTTCTGAAGAAAGAAACACTACTTTTATTTGCTTGTTTGTGATATGCAATGTTTATATTCTGTTGGTATCTTTTGAGTGGAGCATAACATAACCATGAATATTGGAAAATTGGTTGCTGTGTAATGAGCTCAGGACAACTGAGGATATCTTAGTTATATGTTTCAAGCCTTCAAGGAGGCTTAAAGTTGACCATTTTAAAAAAATGAAAAAAAGGGACAGTGAGAGACAATGAATTATTGGTGGAAAAAGACATGAAGGAAAACTCATGGCTGATGGAACTGAACTCACAGCTGAGAAAATAGCAATATTTGATTTAAGGGGAGCTTGAAATGTTGTGCTGATTATTGTAGAGAATAAGGAAATACGCTGTGAGGTTTTGATGGAAAACACAGCCTCAGAAATCTTTAAATACAGGGAATTTGGAGTAAAACTTGGAAGAGACTCAATAATCCAAAACGCCTTAGCAGATGGTGGCATCTAGCTGAGCTGAGCATATTTTGAAAAAACAGGAAGCAAAGATGGTTCAGATAAGGTTAAGGAGCTATCAGGAAATCAAAACATTTAGAATAAACTGGAGGTCCGTAAAATATTCCAAAGAAGGGAAAACCACTTCCATATTCTTGCTAAGAAAACTGCACAGATGTATCCATGTATCCAAACCAAAAGCTAACTAAGTTTTGAGAGTTTTTCCTTTCAAGGAAACCAGAATTAGCTGGATATATAGCATTTGTATTTAAGATTAAATGATCAGCTGGGATATTAAATTACAGAAAACTGGTCAATCAATCAATAAAATCTTTATTATAGTCATGGACCAGCATAAGGAGGTTGGGATGCAAATTAATAATTAAAAACTTTTAAAAAATAGACAAATTTAAAAGTTTAAAAATTAAAAAAAACAAAAACAAAACCTTGCTCAATTAAGTCCAGGAAAGGTTCCCAGAAACCCAATTACTGCAGAGATCATTAAAAACCACTTGAACTTCTATGCTCCTGCTTTCACCTCAGTCTTTACCTGCCTAGACATCCGTGGTTGAGCTGCTTGCCCTCATTATTCCCTTATGCAAAAAATGGGAAAGGGGTGATCCTGCTAATTATAGACCAATCAGCCTCCTCAATAAAATCAGGAAAGTCTATGCAAGATATCTATAATGGAAATTTCAGAATTTGCTGGAACAAGAAAATATAATTGTAGAGAAGCACACTAGCTTTCAGGGATAAGTAATCCAAAGCAAAAATCATTTGAGAGTTTATTTCTCTGGATAAAACTTTCTTCCACATTTGTGATGGTAAGTAAAATATATTAATTTATGAGTAGGAAAAAAAAAACTTTTTGAAAAGTTTTATTCTGTCCTTTCAAGCCAGGACAGGACTAAAATTCATGCAATTTTAGTGATCAAATTTACACAGCTGTCCATGAGCAACACTTATAACTCATAAAAGAGAAGCAGACATGTACAGTTAAAGATATTGAACTCTACTGCTCATATTGAAATCTGTTCATTGAAAGAGAGTAACCTGATAACTAAGGACAATATGTATTTAACAATACTATTTCATTTTCTTACAAAAAGAATATTTTCCTAAGAAAATCTTTTAATGTTTTTGATCTCTTAACATTTGAATTTTGAAATTTTTCATTGGGTAGCAAGTTTAACTTTGATAACTAATGGAGCATTTCCTCAATCAAAATAAAAATTCATGTGATCACACAACATGTTTACTAATGCCAGTTAAAGACCTAGTTGTTGCATTTATACAAGTTAAGCTAATTTCAGGATTTTCTTTTTTTAAATGCCTTCTAGTCAGTGTTGGCTGGATAAGTCCCTGCCGTTTTCTTGGCAAATTTTGGAAATGGTTTGCCATTGCCTCCTTCCTAGGGCTGAGGGAGAGAACTGGCTCAAGGTTACCCTTGAATAGGATTAAATAGACTAATTTGAAACTCTAATCCCCACCCCCACAAATTAGATAACTTTCTCTGTTTGCAGAAACTGAGCTGAGTTAGTGACATATTTTATCCTGAAAATGAAAATCACGTGCTATGCTAAATCGAGATTGTTTTCACACATTGTTAGCACACTTCTAGATATATGCAGTGATAAGTGTCAATCTACCACTTACCTTGGTAGTTTTCACATATCCCTGGGGCTTTTTAAGATGCACACTGACTACAGATCAACATTGCTGTAATCAATTTAATTTTGCCAGAAATGACTTTAACTTAGTTTTCTTTCTAATGTGCACTAGGGGAAATATTGTAAGATAAAAGAGATCTTATTAAAAAATATTAATATGCATATGGGATGCATATTTAAGGAACCTTGAGAAATTCTGTTTTCCAGTATCTGCATGAAAAAATCGGACCTATGCTTCTCTGACTTGACCATCCACTAAATAACACACTTATCTCAATATTGGCATTAAATCTTCAGCAGTTTAAATCTATTGAAATACACATTTTGAAACATACCACAGCAATGTTTTAGACACATATTTGACTGTTTTTTAAAACATGATAATTAATGTGAAAGATAAGATATAGTTATCAGGAACGACATTGTCTTCGGTTTAAAAACTCACTGTCCCTAGCTGGGAGTGAGAGCCATTAAATTTAATGGAATTTATTTTTAGATTGACAGAATGTTTGTACTATTAATTACATTAATTACATGTGACTCAAGAGGAGAATGAATAGCATTAATATTAAATAATGCAAACATGAAATATTACTAGTGTGATATTAATATTGCTATGACTCTGTAAACTGCTTACAGGGGGCTGTCAAGCACTGTGAAGCGATATATAAGTCTTAGTGCTATTGCTATGATACAAATATTAAGTATTAATCAAAAGTAAAATAACTCCCAAATAAGCCCAAATGTTGCCAAAGTATATGGATTTCATTTTGTAGGCAATAGTTAATTCAGAATCATGGGATTTTTCTCCCTGAATTTACAGTTTCCCCCAAACTATTTCATTCCTGCTGTGTGAGGACCGCAATTCCCAGAATGGTAGGCTCTGCACAGTAGGAGTCTGGAAGCTATAAAGTGTCAAAGGTGCTGTTTCCAAAAAGCAACAAGACTTTCTTGGTTTTATTTTGAAAACATTTTGCTTCTCATCCAAGAAGCTTCTTCGATTGAACTGAAGAATCAAAGAAGCTCCTCAGATGAGAAGTAAAATGTTTTCAAAGATTAAAACCAAGAAAGTCCAATTGTCTTTTGGAAAAAAGCACCTTTGACACAACCATGACCTGGATGATTGAGACTCTCGATAGACATTTTTAAAGTATCAAATATCTGGAAGAAGGATGTCTACAAGAAGGGATTAAAAAAAGTGAGGATAATAGTCGTAACCATGTGTTCAAAATCCCACCTATTTTTTTTTTTTTACACGTTAC
Source organism: Pseudonaja textilis (assembly GCF_049901715.1). Lineage (NCBI taxonomy): Eukaryota > Metazoa > Chordata > Lepidosauria > Squamata > Elapidae > Pseudonaja > Pseudonaja textilis. The sequence continues at coordinate 79,349,543 of NC_141991.1, forward strand.
ATTTTGGTTAGATAATGTAGTTGCAATTGACTTCTTGTTTCTTTCAACTTCCTCTTGGATACACATGGTCTGGAAACCACTTGGTTAAGGATGTATAGTATACACTGAAACTATCAGCAGCCTACTCAGGTAATAATCTAAAAAAAGAAGAAGAAAAAAAGGGGGGGGTCAAGAACTGATTGCATTAAGGACCTGCTTTCAATGACACTTCATGTTTTATGATGTCACAAAACACACCACCATGATGGTGCATGATGATATCATGTAGCATGTAATGATATCTGCCCTTGTGCCCCTAAGGGGAATGCCTATAGCTGAACAAGTAATTTTCATTGTAAGACTGGCTTCAAATAAGCAATATCCACTTTGCAAATTGCCATCCTTGGCTACTTTTAAGCTGATTGGATGACATCTTTAGATAGGACAGTGCTGAGGGACAGAAATACCTTAGAAAATACCTAAAAGAACCCACCAAATGTAACTAGAGTAAGCCAGGTTTAAAAGCAACAATAAATCTTAACATTTGTTTTTAGCAGCAGGTGATTTCTTAATATTAATATTAGCAATGGAGGCTTTGGAAATCAGTCTGCAAGAGTGAAAGTAAAAACTAAATTGTCCAACATGCACAATTCTTGTCCCTTCAGAAATAATATCTGTCTACAATGTCTCCCACTCTGTGGTTATCCAATTAGAACAGTAATGGATGCAGTATTCTGTCAAAGGAAACAGTGAGAATGAAGTTTTAGGTGAATGGACAAATTAGCTTTGAATTTTCCTGCAGTCATAAAAGCTTTTACTGTAATTTTCCATTTCTGCTTCTGGCATATTTTCATTTTGCTTAACAATTTATCTCCAGTCATTTGTCAGATATTATCAATCTCTTGTTAATAAGTTAAGACAGCTTACATTAAGTCTTTTTAATATGCTAGTGTGCTCATTGTCTTAAATAGACTTCCTACAGCTCCAGCTGTGCATGAAAGCCATCTCCTGTTGCTTTCATTCACAAGAGGTCAGGAATTAGGAATGGGAATAAATCTTTCACAGGTGGGATGTTAGCATAAAGGATTGGGGTTGATATTATGATCACTCAGGTTGTGCACAAGCTACAGACATGCCACAAACACATTAGGCTAACAAAAAGTATACAAGGGCAATATGGAGAATGAACTTTTTAAAAAGCTATTCAGTGAAAGACATGACACTTGCATATCACTTGAGTACTTTGCACTCTACCTAAGTGCCAGAAACTCTCATCACAACCCTGACAATATTGTCAATTTCACTTTCCTTGGGTGAAAATTTTTTTTAAACTATTTATTTTGTCACACTGAATGAGAATGATTAAAACAAAAATAGAAGATAATTTTGATACAGAAAAAAAGACAGGAGGAAAAAGATAATTTTAGTGCACATTCATTAATTCTGAGGATGTCATAGTGTTTACCAAAGTTCTGGTCTCACCCAACAATAATTATTTGGGAACAGAAAAGGTATAATAAAACTCTTAAGGTAAGGCCTGCAAGGAATGCCCACAAATGGTATGGTAAAGAAGCAATGGATGAATCTCTTTTAGAAGGAATTGCTTTTGCAATCATTAAGAAGACTGTATGAGGGTGTGATGATGTATGAAGGTACTATTTCATCAGAGACAATTCAAAATATAAATCCCAATCTTGCATAATGAGCTAGAGGAAAACTGAGACTACACGCATTGTGTTATTTATCTCATCAAAAAATTTTCTATAAATGAACTTTCCTTCATTTCTTTAAATTTTGCATTCCATTCGCCCATTGATAATGCCATAATTTTTTCTGATATTGTGTTTATCACCTCTTGCGATTTGCTATAGAACATTTTGATGTTTTCCACGACTACAGTGTTGGTAGAGGTATATTTTTGTATATGTTAATATTCACTGGATAACCATCAATTTGAATGGATTTGTCCTGTTGCCTTTTGGGTTGTAGGTAAATGTATACTTAATAAGGTCCTGTTTAAGATCATTACTCTTCATTTCTTCATTAAGACTCATGTCAATATCATGCAATCATCTGGTTTCAAATGCCCCTTGCCTAAATTGGCTTATTCCTAAAACAACCACATTATACACTTAATTTCTGCATTAATAAGGTTAACCATTTTCATGGTTCATACTTGACACATTCTATTTCTAGTTGTTTGTATCCTTCTAATACAAGGAATGACTCTTTTAGTACTGGCACCATCAGCAAATAGACTTTCTTGCAGCTTTGGTTTGGCCACATCATTACTTCTAGATTGATTAAGGAAAGTTGAAGGTCTTTCCCAGTAATTTGAATGATTTCTGATAGGGTGATCTTATCACCTGGTGGCCTACCTTATCTAAAAGTTATACCCACATTCATATTATTTTCTCAGCAATGATTCCTTTGTCAAGGTTTGATTTGGAGTCCCTTAGTCTAAGATAAACTGCCTTCTATGCTTACAAAGATCCATCTGCCACCATTATCCTTATCTTCACTTCTTCACTTCTCTCTCTTTGGATCTTTTTGGCAAGGGTATCTTACTAGAAGCTTGCAGTGGCCTTATTTTCAGGAACATTGACTCTGCCAAGTCTTCCCACCACATCAAAAAGGTAATATCTCTGTTGAATGTCAAAAATCTAATGGACATAATCCTACCTGAAAATGAATTTTAGCTGAATATTATTGCTATTAACAGAGAGAGAGAGAGCCAGTTTGGACTAGTGATTAAGGCACCAAGCTAGAAACCAGAAGACTTAACTTCTAGTCCTGCATTAGGTATGAAAGCCAATAGAATGATAATGGGCCAGCCACTATCCCGCTGTTAGACTTGGGGGATGTGTTGATTGGTAGATTCCTGTAGCAACCAAATGGTTGATCTGAAAAAAACCCTGAACTCTACACTTGTGGGAAAACACTCAGAAGAAAAGGAAAAGTTGTTGCTATTGGAAAAGCAAAGACAGAGGAACCTTGTAAAGAAGCAAAACAAGGGTCAATTTGTCCTTAAAGCTTTATACATTCTGAAACAAGAGTCACTCAAGGAGCATATATAATCAGACTTTTGTATGGATGTTGCCTAGCAACAGATGGAATGTTTGTGAAATTATTTTATGAATTGTACACCGTGTAAATTATATTGTATGTTTAATGCTGCTCTCAAATATATCCTAATTCTCTTCTCCTGAGAATACAGAGAATTTTCTTTAAGTTATTTTTTTTCTCCTATCAGTCTTTTCAGACTACTTTATTTTTGAACCAAATAAAGTATGGGAAATTCTTGTATCATTGAATTTACCACATTTATAAAAAATAAGGTGCTAATGTATCCAAATGTAGCTCCCCCCCTCAATATCATCTTGTGCCAGTCAACAGTGAGAGGTAAGTGAATCAGCAAATTCATCACTGAAAGGCACTATGATAGTGTTTCTACCATGGTGTTAGAATGTTATTCTATTTCTCTTCCCATAATCTCTAATTTATTGGGAGGATGGAACATTGTAGAAAATTGCTTGTGATGCTCATGATACACAATAAACATAAACACACATAGCACTGCCAATTCTGATTGATTGATTATGTACCATCAAGTTTATATCAATTCCTAGTGATCAGTGGTGGGATTCAATTTTTTTTACTACCGGTTCTGTGGGCGTGGCCTGGAAGGTGTGGCTTGGTGGACATTGCAGGGGAAGGATACTGTAAAATCTCCATTCCCACCCCACTCCAAGGAAAGGATACTGTAAAATCCCCATTTTCTCCCCACCCCACTAACCTGCTTCCAGCTCCGTTCTCCTGTGCAGGGCAACAAAAGAAGACCCAGCCGATCAGCTGGGATTTGGGAGGCAGCAAATAGATGGGGGTGGGCCAGTCAGAGGTGGTATTCTAAACTGCTCAAAATTTCCACTACCAGTTCTCTGAATTACTCAAAATTTCAGCTACCGGCTCTCCGAACTAGTCAAAATTTTCACTACTGGTTTTCCAGAACTGGTCAGAACCTGCTGAATACCACCTCTGCTGGTGACCATATAAATAGATATTCTCCATGATGATCTGTCCCTAACCTGGTCTTCCAGGTCTTCCAATGGTGCAGCCATTAGCAATGTAACTGTGGCCATAGTTTTCTTTCCTTCCATACCAATTGTGAGTAAATACCAAATCATATACAGTTGAGACTACTCCACAAAGTAGATAAAAAAAGAACAGTTAAATAACTTTCAGTCTTCAGCTCAGGCCTCTAAGACCGAACAATAATGTCAGAGTGCAATCTTCAGGAAGTTAGGTATGATAACAGTCATGCTAACAGTCTCTAGTAACAACTTTGCAGTTCTTTACCTCTCTGCACCTAATCCAGGAAAAGAGGAACAAATTTGCCCCTATTTACAGGTTCCAAATGAAATGGAAACTTTTCAGGATGTTCAGGGTAAGAGTTTTGCCATTGTTATTTTTTTTTCTGCTGCTCAAGTGAGTCAGGAAATATGTCCTCCAGAGATATGCAGAGCACTACTACCACTTCATTTTGTGTAAAAATCAGAGGTAGTACTGTTCCTTAGCATGTGAGATTAGGGAAAGTCTCTGTAGTGAAATTTTATTCCTTCAGTCTGTAGTTTTCAGCTTACATTTTATGAGCCACTTCAGTACAGCAATACATCATAGTAATTCATTGCATTTTAGGATGATGCCTTTCATTGTATTAGTATGCTGAGAGATAAGATCTTTTAAATCCATATTATCAAAAATGTCAATCTAGGCAGCTTACTTCTGACACAAGTCCTCTGAAGCATTCACATTTCTCCAGGCAACCCAAAAGACACATGTCCAGCAATATATCTGTCCTCTCAGAAATAAAGTCCTATTGAACACAGCTGGGGGAATATATGACTGTAGTCTAAGGTTACTATCCTAAACTCCATCAGACAGAACAGAATTACTTCTGAATAAATGTGCATGGGGAGAAGAATGTGAAGAAAATTAGGCATAACTAAATACAGAGAAAAAACAGATACTGTGGCTCTCAAAGTTCACAAGAAAAAAATTATTGCTGGTCCAAGGTATTCTGGATGAAAACCTTTAATCAAGGTCACAGAGAAATATTGGCTGTTGTAGTTCATTTGTTCTGCACTACAGTGGACAACACATACATTCCTCAATGTTCAAGATGTTTTTGTTCAAAGTGTGTGGAACCAGCAATACTTTTTTCTCAGGTATTGTTAGGAACCGCTTTTTAAAAATGTTCATTAATTAACTAATTAAATTTGTTTTAATTGACATTTAAGTTGCATTAAATGTGATGCACATTATAAGGTTGCAAGAGTGATTAATGGAAGCTCTAACAATAAGTGAAACAAGAAGGGAAGTCCCTTGCAAGTCCTCCTATGCTGTCTCACTGTGGCAGCAGGAGGGCCCGAGTTCCTGGATGGACGTTGAAGAAAGAATGCCAGGAGAGCATGCTAAGTGTACATGTACCCAGCAAGGTCAACCAAAGAATAAAGGCTATCCAACTTCTCAGGTAATGGAAGCAAATATCTATGTTAGACAGCAATGATACAAGAGCAGCTCCGGTGGCCTAGAGGTGAAGCTCTCGCCTCACAATCAGGAGGCTGTGAGTTTGATCCTAGATAGAGGTTAATATTTGGAAATAGACTATCCTGCTCGAGCAAGGGTTTGGACTAGATGACCTCCAAGGTCCATTCCAACTCTGTTATTCTATGATTATGATTAAGAAGGTGATGATGGAGATGGATGCTCACTTTAGTGATATAGTCAAATGTATCATTCCAGGCTGTGAAAGCAAGGCAAGGGTAAACGACTGCTATATTCCATGAAACCCACATGGAAATAATAATATTAGAATGTGCAGAGATGGATAGGCTCACCCTGAAATTAAGGGAAAAGGAGGACTTAGGATACTTTTTAATTTGGAACATTTGGTTTCAATGGTTAGACAATAAAGTACAATAAAAGGTCACAAAATGAATTTAAAAAGGAAAAAACAAGGGAAATATAACTGGAATACAAACAAATAGATAGAATGAGGGAGAAGTAGTAGGAACTGAAGAACTGCTGGGGGAAAATAAGAGCATTTTCTATTGTAGGAATGTATAAGAATATGTAATGAACAATAGAAATGTGACTCCTGTTTTCTGCTATAACTGAGGAATACTAAATTACAGCATATAGACTATAAACATCCCTGACATTCCCCTTAGACATGTATGCATATATTAAGTGTTAATCTGATATTCCGTTTTCTGCATGTGAGAATCAGATCTTAAAAGACGATATAGTTTGTTTATTAATTAAGAATCGAGAATTAATATGGTCAATATACTTAAAAAACTGTCAAATTATATATAGAGAGACACAGACGAACACAATACCTGATGATGGCAGATGAGATTCTGCTGAAACATTGCTACAACTTTAAAAGCACAACTATAATGACGTGGGAAAATATCCGAACAAAGCTGAATACCATAATATATATGTGTGTGTGTGTGTGTGTGTGTGTGTGTGTTTTCTTAAGTTTTCGTGGGTACTTACATGTATGGTATTCAGCTATATATATATGGTATTTAATGTATTACCAAGAAATGATATGGAAATATGTTGACACAAACTTTAGTATAGAAATTTTTGTAAATTTTTTCTTTTAACATTTTACCTTTTGTAAACTTTTTAATATCTTGAATGTTAATAAAGTTTTGTTTTAAAATAAAGAAAGAAAAGGAAATAATAATATTGTACTGGATGATGGATGTCTGCCTCTGAGATACAGATGATATTTTGGAGTACTAACATGTTGATGATACGGCTTAAGTAAAGCCTTCCAGATCTCTAACTGCTAATAATGCCAGACGGGGAAAACAGACTCCGAAGCAGCAAAGGCAGAATTACAGTGGAAATATGGAACGTAATAAGAAACATGAAGATGGGAAAGCTCCACACAGTGAAAGATGAAATGCATTTACCACACATTGGCATTGTAAGCGTGAGTGAACCGAAATGGATTGGAATTGGACATTTTTGATCATACTGCGTATTACTCAGAAGATGAAAAATGAAGAAGGCAGTGCTTTGCTTCTGCACAAGCCCTCTCTCTGCTATTTTCCATCACAATGGGGTAATCTTTCTTTAACATTGAGCCATCTTCTGTAAATGGTTTTTTTATAGCTCTCTTCTCTCTTCTTGTGGATCAGAAGAGGAACTTGGGCTTCAGTTCTCCCAGCTCAGGTTGATGTCTGCTTCAGATTGGCAATAGGCCACCTGAAAGAGTAGGACAGATATTACTTCTGCACATTTTGAAACCGACCTGCGTCCACCTGATTTCTTAATTCTCTGACTTTTTGTGTGTGTGTGTGGTGGGGGGAGTTTATTATTGAATAAATAAATAAGAAGCAGAAATTGGCAAAGCAAAATGCCAACCTTTAAAATAAACTTACTGCACAAATCAGTCTCTAAAAAGTGAAAATGTGAGCAGTTGCAGTCCAGTGCTTTGAAAATGTATCAATCTGCCCAAAAACAAAAAATAAAAATAATTGAAGTGTAGCCAACAACCTAGGGACTTGAAATGACAGTGTTAAGCAGCCTCTCCAGTTTCCCTTCTGTTAAATTAATGCTTTGTTAATGGTTATATCCACTATTGCAACAATTTAGTGAAATTACTGTCAAAAATCCAACTGTTTCCTCTGGCCTGGGAAAATTCCCTTTCCCTGGTCCAAAAAAGTCTCCGCTGGAATTGATAAGTGCAATTTTTTCCCCTGTAAAATTAGGGAATAATCTTTTTTCATTTTAGCTGTTTCATTCAAGCAAGGATGGGAGAGATTTAATGCAATATGAGACCATTGCATACACCTGAGATAATTCAATTTTGCATATCTCCACTCTTCTATTCCTCTTGAAGCTAATTAAATTCAGCTTTGGGACTTAAACATTTGCTATTTTTTCTTCTTCCTTTTCCCCTTTAGGTACTGCCTTTCTTGAATATTGAGCATTTTTGAGATCTCAAAAGAATTTGTCAGTGTATTTCAACTTCTAGGGCAACTATTGGAAAAACTGAAATTAAGTAATAAAAATGAAGTACTGAAAGGTTACACATTGTAAAAAAAATTAGCCATTTTTAGCCATGAATGTTTAGGTAAATACATCACACCATACATTATAAGAAATTATTGGTCAAGAAGAAGAGTATGTGCATCTGCCTGCCCATTATGTGAAGGAATTTTGAAATGCAATAATCAGAATGTATTTGTTTGTTTGTTTGTTTCTTTTATATTAATCAGTGGAATGATATCAGTGAAGGAATAACTTGCGTCCAAAAGTTGTAGGTTTCTCTAACACTTTGGATTTTGAAGAAGAAATTGGATAACCATTTGTCTGAAATGGTTTAGGGTTTCTTGCTCGAGCAGGAGATTGGACTAGAAGAACCTCCAACTCTTCCAACTCTGTTATTCTATCAACAAGAGTGCTGATCTACCACCAGCTTATCAAGTACTTAGGAGCACAAGGAAACAACAGCCAATGACTTAACAGCCAGCCATCAACACTCCAATCAACATCTAAAGTCACACACAACAGGCACCACATAGAATAGCCCAAAGTCAGGGTTCACATACCTTCCTGGGCCATGTCCCACTATCGGGCTGTGGCCTGTTCAGAACCGAGCCATGGAAGTGCCAGGCAGCACATGCACAGTTCCACTAGCACATGCAGCAGGGGTACATGTGTGAACACGTATCTTCATTGCCACTTGTTCAGATGGAGCTGTGCACGTCTCCTTGCCTTGACAATCCTATAGAACCACCCACTCTTCCTCTCCTGCTGGTCCACAAAGCCAGAAAAGTTGGAGCACACACAAATGATAGAGAAAAGTTCCCCGAGGATGGGCTCCAGCAATAGTCCAAAAACTTAGAAGACTAAACCAGAAGACTGGTCCCATTGACTGTCCCAGATTGGATCCTATTATTCTATTCTGTTATTCTGAATGAGGTATAATCCTGACAGATTATCTATTCTTAAAAGGTGAGGGGGCTGAAATCTCCCTATCAGCAGGTTCACTTTTTACTATTTTATCACACTTTGGCTGATTGAAGCCTGATTCAAAAGGAAGCATCTTACTGGCAGTTTGCTTTTTCTCTATTAAAAAGCTGTTAGCTGGGGAAAAAAAGAATTGTCCTGCAATAACACTGCTACCAGTTATTTTAGTGACAGCTGGAATGCAGAATAGAATGAATGAAGGAATGCGTGGATTTCTATATCCATTTATATAACACCAGCATGTATGTGATTACAGACTAGCATATGCCTACTTTGTTTTGTGGTCTGGCATAAGGAACAGATTTCCAATTCAGCAAAATGTATGAATGTGTGCCCATAACAGGAAGTGCTAAGAAAGACTACCAAATTCTCCAAAATACCAGACTTTCAAAACATTTTTTAAAAAGTTAGCTCTTGATCACTTTGTAAGCATCTATAGGAAAACATACCATCATTAATCACTGGCCAATGCAAGCTTCTAATAAGATACTCTTGTCATCACCAAAGATTGTTGTTGGGGTTTTGTGGGGTGTGGTGTGGTGTGGTGTGGTGGGGGAATGATAGACGTTACAATTTACAACCACAATTGAGATCTGAGTTTTCATTGCTTAAAAAAAGGGAGTTGCTAAGTGAGCTGTGCCTGATTTTATGACTATTTTGCTATGGTTAAGTGATCGCTGCAGTTGTTAAGTGAATTGTGTGGTCACTAAACAAATCTGACTTTCCCTGTTGATTCTGTTTGTTGGAAGTTGGCTGGGAAGTTCACAAATGACAATCACATGACCCCAGGATGCTGCAGTCATTGTGAATGTATGCTAGTTAGCAAGCGCCTGAATTTTGATCATGTAACTGTGAGAATGCTGCAACGGTTGTAGGGCAAGGACTGGTCATAATTCCTCCCCAATGTTACTATAACTTTGAATAGTTGCTAAATGAATGGCTCTAAATCAAGGACTACCTGTAGTCAGAGTTGGTCTCACTAGCATTCATCCCAGAAAATGTCCACACCCTGAATAATATGTCATACTTCACTTAAACCTCCAAGGAAAGATTGAAGGCAAATGAGGTCCAAGAACATCATGGCTTCAAAATCTAAGGGACTGGTTTGGACAAAACTCAGCAGTACTTTTTCGTGTTGCTGTTAATAAAAATAGGATTGCCAACATGTTCGCCAATGTCCAATGTGGAAGAAGAAGAAGAAGAAGAAGAAGAAGAAGAAGAAGAAGAAGAAGAAGAAGAAGAAGAAGAAGAAGAAGAAGAAGAAGAAGAAGAAGAAGAAGAAGAAGAAGAAGAAGAAGAAGAAGAAGAAGAAGAAGAAGAAGAAGAAGAAGAAGAAGAAGAAGAAGAAAAAAAAAACACATCCATCCATCTATTTTGAGATGAGCTACAACCTTATTACCATAGATTTAAAAAAAACTAGGAATGAAAATCTGAGTCCTGGGACTTCAAAACTGTTTTCATAAATCCTTCTTGTCCGACTGTTATCCATTAAGGGAAAGAATAATCCAAGGTAATGATCGACCATGCAAATGCTATCCATGGAGATAGCTATTTCATCCATCCCATACGCACAAGGTGTGCTGCACCTTACAAAAATTGGCAAAAGTGTGTTTGGCCAAAGCATATAATCTTGATCAGGAAGGCTTTAAATTGGATCTTGTGGGGGTTGAGGAAAATAGCACTAAACAAGGATCTTAGATAGACCCATGTACTTACAAAGGAGTGGGAGTATTGCCATGATGGAACCTATTAAACCTCACAATGAAAAAAATCAGAAAGAACATTGGCTCATAAAGTTAATGGACTGCATTGTCTATTCACTAATACTCAGATATGGGAAATAAACAAGGCAAGCTTGAACTCTTAGTACAGCAAGGCAAATACTATTTAATAGCTATGATGGAAACCAGGTGGGATGACTCTTATGTCTTGAATGTAGAAACTGAAGTGTATAATATGTTGAAAAGGAACAGAAACAATAGTAAGGGAGGAGGAAATTCACTGTATCTAAAAAGTAGGTTATTAGCTCAGAAATTCAAATCAGAGATTTTTTAATGCCGCCAAGCAGAGTTTTTCATTTTCTGTGCAATTTTAGGGTTCCATGAGAATTTGAAGGGGTGCCTAAGAGACTAAAGGCAAAAAATAGGGAAAAAAAGTTCACTCCAAGAAAGACAATTGAATACAGGCCTTAGATTTTAAAAAAATGGTTTTAATAAACTTAGAGTGATAGCAAATAAGCCTTCGGTGCAAGATAAGCTAATTGGAAAAGTTGCCCCAAGTGAGTGAATAATAGAATAACAGGGTTGGAAGGGACCTTGGAGGTTTTCTAGTCTAACCCCTTGCTCAAAAAGGAAATCCTATACCATTTCAGACAGATGGTTGTCTGGTCTTTTCCTATAGATCTCCAATGTTTGAGCATTCACAACTTCTGGTGGCAAGTTGTTCCACTGGTTAATTGTTCTCACTGTCAGGAGATTTCTCCTTAATTCTAGGTTGGTTCTCCCCTTGATTAGTTTCCATCTACTGTCCTACTCTCAGGTGCTTTGGAGAATAGCTTGACTCCCTCTTCTTTGTGGCAGCCCCTGAGATATTGGACACTGCTATCATATCACTCCTAGTCCTTCTTTTCATTAAACTAGGTTGCAACTGTTCTTTGTATGTTTTAGCTGTTCTACTTAGTCTTAGACTTATGATCAGTTACTTCGTGGTCTTTCAAAGTTATGGCAGACACCCCTTCCCAAAAAAACCCTACTTATGACAGTATTGAAGTTATATCTACTACAGCAGCTCCACAGTCATTCACCTTTACAAATGCACTAGAGAGAGTAATTTGGTGTTATTGTCAACAATATCTTCCAAATATGGATGGGAAGACTCTCAAAATCTGCTTTTTATTGCTTGCTTTGAGAGCAGTCCATGTAAAACAACAACAACAGTAGGACAGGACTTCAATCACACTATTGTGACCACCATCGTGTCTTTTTATGGACATCCCTCTTTGGGAGGGTCAGCTTCCCAGTTCATCCATTTCCTCTCTAACACAAGACATGAGACTCTTTCTCTCCCTCTCTCTCTTTATTTTAATCAAAAAAGGAGCACAAGATTATCTTCAAATCTCCTTTACTTTTTAAATAAATCAGTGCATTGTTTGGCTGATAGAGATGGTGGGATTTTTGGTCTCTTTTTGTAATAGACATATAAATAGGCATTTTTTTTAAAAAAGGAAAAGAGTTGGTTTACTCACATGATGTGAAAGAGTTCATTTATTCATATGATAAATAACATTATATATACAGCCCATGAGCCATTGGGTTCCTGATTCAGTGATATTTCCTTACCAGATTCCTTCAACTCTCCAAATGCTTCCTGCCAGCTTCTCATGGTACTGAAAAAAGTTGTGACAGAGCCTGGAGAGTTATATTTTTTGTCTCCCTCTGAATCTTCTTATTACAACTCTGTATTTTAATATTGTGTCATACATAAAGAAAAACAACGGCAGAGATTCTAGTGTACAACCTTCACTGGAAAAGTTCTTAAAAATCCAATGAGACATTCACAGATGTACCTGCCTTGAAAATAGTCTATCTTAAATTGTGTAGCATGGTCAAGCACAAGCACTTGGGCACAAGGAATACTTTGTGAATTTTCATATTATTTCATTAGATGCTTTATGATCATTTTTATATCATGAGATGTTTTATAAAATTTGCCAAATCACCTAGGTCCTGGATTTTGGACACATTCTGTAAGTTAGCCCAGTTAAGGGACCTTAATTCAAAAATTGTTTCCCTATGATGCACTATTTTACTCAGTTAAAGATTGATAGATATGAGAGTCTTAGTAATACAGTGGTACCTGGTACTCCTTGGTAATTCATTCTGAAAGATGTGATGAATACAAAAAAAAAAAAACAGAAAACCTCATGACTTACCACATGACCTGTTATTTTGGCCAGAAGAAATAGTGAGTCATGAGGCAACAGGCATCAGCAACTTCTTTTTGTGTTGCCTACTGGGAGAAGACAAGTGCCGGGGAAAGATTTCTGTTTCAAAACATGTTGAATACTGAATATAACGAGTTTTAAAGTGGTCAAGTATTGAGGTATGACAGTATATAGATAAATGCCAGCTTTCAAAGGAAAGGAGAATGCTAGGCAGACATTTTGTTTGTTTGTTATACATTTCTTTTTCTTATCATATATTTCTCTGGGACAAAAATTGCAAATTGGAACTCAGAATAATTTTTGGCAAAATGTGGGTACTTTTCTAGGGGGGGGAATCCATAAATTATGTTAAATTTAAAATATGAAGTTACATGTCATGATATGTGATTCTGAATGCCAAAATTAAGGAAGAACATTTGCAAAGCTACTTTTCAAATAAATAAGTAAGTAAGTAAAGTAAGTAAGTAAGTAAATAAATATTCAATAACACTGTGCAAAACTTTGAATGGAAGTTTCATTTTGATTATGCTTGCAGTGAAATCACCTTTGGAAGCTATTTCAGAAAGTAATGTGTCTCCCTCACCATTTCTAACAGCAAAATAAAACAGCAAGACTACTCATTTCACCTCTCTTCTGAGGCTGCTTTCAGTACAACATCTTCCAGACAACACACCAGGACAAAATGAAACATTGCACTGAGGATAATTCATTCATATTTCTGTGGATAAACAACTTGTGTTGCCTCTCCCTCAACAAGAAAACCACATCTCCTCCATGGAGGAAAGCCCCTCACTTAGATGAATTGAAGCTACACAGAGAGAGAGACACACACACACATAGAGACAGACCAGAAGCACATTTTTCAGTGAAGTCCAAAACATTGAAAGTGACCCTGTCACTCTAAAAATGCTGATCCTTTAGTTCTCAAGAAACAACTCATTAAATGAACTGAATTTAGAGAGCCAGCCAAGTCTGGGAAGGCTCTGGAATGTGTCATGCTTGGAAGTACAACATGATTAAATATCAAAACTGTCTAGCTTATTGTCATTAAGCAGTAGTTGGAGTTTTTGTGAGCAGTGGCCCCAAACAAGATACCTTGACAATGCCTAAGCTGAAGATAAAAGCACAACAGAAGAACAATAACTTTAGCTCATAGGACTTGACTATTAAGAACACATGTGCTTATTTAAATATGCAAATACTATTTAAATATAATTATATGTGCTTGTTTGTGAGAGACAGTTTAGCGGAATGGGATAAGGCACCAGGCTAGAAATTTAAAAAAGCACACACACACACACACACACACACAAACACACACACACGTACTAGTCCTGCCTTAGGCATAAAGCCAACTGGGTACCCTTGGGCCAGTCCCTTTTTCTCAGCCCTAGGATGATGATAATGGCAAACCATTTCTGACAAGCCTTTACAAAAAGTAGTAGGGACTAAACTAAGTAATTGCCATGGATCAAAAACTGACTTGAAAGTTCATACACAATAAACAAACAAACAATTTCCTTTGTGAATTGACTGCATATTATCATCAGGTATCAGATTATATTTATCTGTCTCCTAGTTTCTGCCTCAAATAAAACCTCAACAAAACTCTGTTTAAGATCCTTTCTCACGTATTTTCACTTGTGTGGTTGGGAATGATTGAAACACACTTGCTGGGCTTCTCTCTCTCTCTCTCTTTCTCTCTCTCTCTCTCTCAGGGTTCCTGATGGTCCAAAGTTATTACTCACATAGAGAGGCTGAGCCTATTTCTAAGGGATTACTCTCTACATTCAGTTTGAAGGTGGTTAGGAGGTTCTCTTCCCTTGCATTTGGAGTGAGAAGGATAGGCCATCAGAGATGTAGTGGAAGTGACCTGCCTAGCTGGTACATCCTTTATCCATACCTCCTTTTGTGCAACACAGGATGCTGCAGATTTGAACATCTGGAGCCAGAAAGGTTGGAGACCACTGTTCTAACAGACACCTAGATTTTCACAACTCTGAACTGTTAATCATACTCTGAAGTCTTTCAAACTATATCTCACAGCTATGAAAATACTGCCAGCTTCACTTGTACAACATGAAATGCTACTTTTAAAAAATTAATTGCTTAATTAATTACAAATATTATGCATGCTTTCATTTTAAAGCTTATTCACATTATCCCGAGCTTCATTCATTTTGTCATGATAAGGCCAACAATATCCTGAGTTGCACTTTAGACATTTCAGAACCAACAGGGATAATGTCTGAAATGTACCTCCTTTTATTTCCCAGATTTGTGTATGGTTTTGTTTTGTTTTACAATATCTATCTGCCAGCCTTTGAGAGTTTCATTTTTCTTTTTGACTCCTAGGCCGAAATTCTTATGCACATATTTTAATGTAAGTCTCACTGCACAGAGACTTGTAGAACATTGTTCTGTAAATATTGCATTCATGAGTTCTTTTCTCTTTATCTTTGCTAATCAGTTACAAATAATTCACATGTAGGTTTACATTTAATAGTAGATTTATGAATAGGGCATATTAGAAAAACAAGACATCTTGATTTTTGGGTTTTTTTGGCTCAATGTAATATAAAGTAAGATATAATATAACATTTATTTTTACTCAAAGATAAATATTGCCATATTCAATGGGACTTTCTTCCAGAATATGTTAATTAGACTGATAATAGACAGAAATCTGAATGATTGTGGATTTTAGCATGATAGGATTGTGAGTTGTGATATTGAAAATCCAATATTTCCTAATTTGAACGTGTTTTCAAATGTAGTCGACCCTTTAATTCCTAAATTCTTGCTCTATCCACACTCTGTTTTTAGCATTGACCAGCCAACACTAAAATGATTTAAATGCTGTCTTATTTCTGTTATTTTGACACAAAGTTAAAAACACCCTCTGTCTGCATCTCTGAGCTGCTGTTTTGTATCTTGTTCTAGTTCCTATACCTTGGAGTTCTGATAGAAAGCCAAATAAATTAAAAAAGAAGAGTCAAAGAAAATCTTGCCAGATTAGAGACGAAGCTATTTAATATTGGCTCAAGTAGCCACTTTTCTTTCGTTTACAATTACTGTTAGAATTCTAGACCTAAAGGAACAAAATTCTTGAATTTGAATTATTTCTCCTGCCAAACAAAGACCTTCATGAAATTTAACAATATTATGACTATGTTGCAACCATGTGCCATCATGGTCCAGATTTTAACCTAAATAACGTGTTTCTTGGTAAGATATTTCTTCCCCATTACCTAAGAATAGTGAAATTAATAGTACAGGTATCCTCATTTAACAAGTGATTTGTTAACAGGTGACCATTCAGAGTTATGATGTTGAAATAGTAACTTTGTTCAGTCAAATGCTGGAAGTGCTATCAGACACCTAGACCATGTTACCATATGTGGTGGACATGTGCAGAAACCAAAAATACTGGACAAAAGTACACATATGGTTGGAAAAAATGATAAAGCAACAGGCGGACTTAAAACCTGAAATATTCCCTTTAGGGATGGTACCTGAAAACTATAGTAAAGAAAAAGTATATTTAATTAACTGCAGGTAGAATTGTATTTGCTCAGAATTGGAAAAGCAAAAACATTCCAGCAGAGGGAAAGGTAACTGAGAAAATATTAGAATGTGCAGAGATGAATAGATTAACATTGGCAATTAAAGAAAAAGAAGAAACTGAATATTATATGGTATGGGGTCTATTTTATCAGTGGTTGGAAAATAAAGAAATAAAGTTAAAATTGAGTAGATGAACATATAGAGAAATAAGTTAAGATAGTTATAAAAATAAAATATGAAAGTGACAATGGTTTATAAAGAAAATGTGATTACTGATACTTTGGCAAGGAAAGTATGCTAATTATAATTGTTAGAACAAAATTTATGTACCCAGTTGACACACTGTTTAAATGAAAGATGGACTACTTGTAAATATATAATAAAAAACTTAAAAAATAAAACTAAAAAAAATAAAAAGATAACAAGTGATTTGTTAACAAGTGACCATTCAGAGTTATGATGTTGAAAAAGTAATTTTGTGATCAGTCTTGTTATTTATTATCTTCACCAGTCTATAAAGCAAAGGAATGCGGAAGTAAGATCATAAGCATAGTTATGGTTTCACTCAGTGACCACTTCACTTATCAACCAAGATTCTGGTTCCAGTTGTGGTCAGTTGTGGTCACTAAACAAGAACTGCCTATATTCAAAATCTGATTAACACATAGTTTACTTCACCACTAAGTGCACTATTAGTTATGGCTGGTGATTTGAGTGCTTATATTGAGGAATCTGATCCTTTTATACAAGCTCACTTTAAATGGTCTGTTCTCACAAAAGAAGGACTTTGGCCTTTACAAGCTCACCCCACCCCCCAAAAGATAATCAATTTGTCAGGTTTGCTATTAGCCCAGTTTATAGATAGCCTAGCTCTGATTATATTAAATTATTCTGCTAGGGGAGACGTAAATGAGAAACTAAGGGTTTTGAGGTTCAAAAGACACCAGTGTGGTTGAATATTGGTCTCAACTTTGTTCCCAAATTTATTTAACAGTCTCATCTGAGCAGGTATTATAGCATTTTCAGTCTATTGTCCATGCTCTCTAGGCCTCACTATCTGAACTCCAATCAATGTGTATGAGATTCAACCCTTGGTTTGATGCTGATGGTTATAAATTTTTAAAAAGTCCTCATCTCTGCAGTATATATACTTTCCATCCAACAACTCATTAGGTTCCTTTCAATCACTCAAACAGCAAATGATCCATAACAATCTTTTAAATACCTAAGAAACAAAGCAATGAGAGAGATTAATTGCAGCAAGCTTAAAATCCTGACTGCTTCTGGCACTTCACTGCTTTCTTCAGGGTAGACATTCAGGTCCTATCTCCTAAACACCTGCAGGTATTTGGAACAATTACTTTCACAACATTTCCAACATATAATTATTAAAGGATCAATAATGTAATGTACTTTCTAAATGGTAAACTGTGAGTATATAGTTATGGTCAAGGACCTTGTTATACAGAAATTAGTTAGTTGGGATCCTAACTTGATTTACTCATATTAACAGCATACTATATTTTCCATCTAAGTGGAATCAGGCCATCGTCATCTCTTTCTAACAAAACGAGCAAGTTATATGCTCATTATATCGAAAGTCAAATATGCTTGCTGAGGAGCAGGTGGGAATCAGAAGGGATGTTCGACTTTGTGATGGACAGAATGGTGAGTTGGCCCAGCCAAACGCTGAATTTGTTTTTTTTCCTCTGATGTAAAGTAGCCAATTGCTACACAAGGTGGAAAATTGCAACCTGTTTATTCTGTACAGCACAAAGAGGTATTATGATCTGGGGACTAAATCACAAATTGAGAACCCCAATACAGTAATTATCATAGCTGTTATCCAATTTTGGAAAACAAAGGCATATGATCATTAGGAGGCAATATGCCACAAGCAACAAAGTATTCATGCCCCTGGCAGAGGATGGCTTTCCCTGAAGATGGATTCATTACTATAGCATTACAGGCCTTGCCCTTCTGTCCCTAATTGTTATGGTTGATTGATCTATCACAAGTAAAGGGGAGTTAGCGCATTCTAACTAATCCATTTAAAATAGGATGAAGATTCAGCCTCGTTTCCATTGTTATCATCCTTCAGGATGGTATATGTTCTT
Organism: Pseudonaja textilis; assembly: GCF_049901715.1. Classification (NCBI taxonomy): domain Eukaryota; kingdom Metazoa; phylum Chordata; class Lepidosauria; order Squamata; family Elapidae; genus Pseudonaja; species Pseudonaja textilis. The sequence goes on from NC_141991.1 coordinate 79,368,206, forward strand.
TGACAAGACTGTCACATAGCCTTCCAGGAATTTTAAGGCCAGGGTAGGAGGCCCAAGAATGAGAGCCCTCAAAGACAAAAAGAACTGAAGTGAAAAAAAGGGAAAGGGTTTCTCTGATTGAAATGATCTATACCACTCCTACACTAGGACCGTTGTCTAGTCTATTCAAAATACAACTCATCCCACCCACCAAAGGCTCCATTGATGTACCCTTTTGTCAATTTCAGATTGGCTTTTGATGTGATTCCAATACAGAGGCTTTGGAGAAAACTTGAGGGAGACTTAATGCACAGAAGCTTGCTATGTAGACTGCTTATTATAACACCACATTGACAGGTAGGTGTTGGGGCATCCTTCTGGAAGGGTTATCAGGTAGATAACAATAAGGCAAAAGTGCATTTTATCCATCCCTATTGTTTAAACTATATGTTGATTTAATAATTCAGGCTTCAACTCATCAACTTTCAATGTTATTGGATCATGCAATTTCAGCTTTCCTATATACAGGTGAAATAGTAATTTTGTTGGTCTCCCAAATGGGTCTGTCTCCCAGGAATGACGACGGCGTTGCTCCTTTTGCCTAAAAGAATAGCTTTCAATATATTATAAAAAATGAAATACTACCTCAAGGTCACCTGGCTGGCTTTATGCCTAAGGAGGGACCAGAATTCAAGGTCTCCTGGTTTCTAGCCTTATGACTTAACCATTACATCTATCTGGCTCTCACGTGACATGACTCTGGGATGCATAAATGAGACATTAATGGGACCCAAAAGAGCAGGTGCATAGTTACAAACATTTTGCAGTGCAGTTTCAGGCTTCTTTAACTTATAGACATTTGTCTAATTCACCAATGTTGCTCAGGCATATTTATTTATTTATCAATCAATCACATGTATAAGCCTGCCCACCTCACAAAAGGCAACTCTGGTCAGCATGCAACAATCAATAAAGCAATAGTTACATAGAAAATAATTTTGATAAAGATAACTAAAACTCATATAAACAATAAATAAAAACTTATGCTATGAAATGTAAAATATATTCAAAAATTAAAATGTACAAACCAGTCACAGAGATTAAAACAATCAACCAGAATGGAGTCATTGAAGAATGCTTCTGGTACCCTGGGACACCTCCATGCCTGTTGAAATATCCAAGTCCTGAGGGATTTTTGGAATAATAACAGGAATGGAGCTAACCTGACTTCAGGGGGTAGAGCAGGGGGCAGAGAATGTTCCATAGCAGAGAAGGGCCAACCTCCTGGGCCTACCAAATGTAATATGCACTCTTAGCCAGATCTAATAGGAGAAGCTGCTGCAGTTGGAGAGAGGTGGTCTCTCAAATAACATAGACCTTCACCTTGGCCAAGTTGGATGTTCTACCTTCCACAGGTATGTGAGACTTTATAAAAATGTACAGCAGCATATATGGCTACTTGGGAACAACTCTGTGGAGTCCCTGAGCCACATATCCTTTGTTGTTTGAGCTATAGAGAATCTCAGATAACATTCTTTGTCGATTCCATTGCGAAGAAATATCCTGGCCATTAGTATGAAACATATTTGTTGCCTCTCTCTGATCAAGGTTCTAATATATCCACCTTGCAGCTCAGTCTTGTGCCTCTCTTTGTTTATCTCACTTAAAACAGTATTAAACTTGTTGATTTCCCCAATTTTTAGTTCTTAATGTTATTTTATCGAATTTCCTGTATTTCTGCTTTATATCTATAGATGTGAGGAATATGTGTATGTATATACTGTATGTATGTATGTCTACATGCATGTGTGTATGCATCTAGGCCTAATCTAGCCACATCATAAACATCATTAATTCTCAACACATCTTTAATGCTTCCTCAGTAGCATGCTGTGTGCTCTCCAACTTAAAGCACCCAACATCTGGTACTATATAGTCAACTACCTTATCTTGTCTATACATATTTTTCAGGGGGTGTAAAATTTAGGAGTGTCATTGCCTGGTCCTGCACAGTAGGGAATAATTACTCTGTCATTGTCATCTGCCTCCAGCATTTTTGCTGCTAGCTGATAGAGGTGTCTGCTTGCTTTAGCTGGCCAGCTGGAAAACCCTTCATGCCTTGGATGATCCTATTGGCATGATATACTGCAACATTCTTCACTCAACCTTCTGGGGAATGCCCACCCATGCTATGATGAGGAAGCATAGCAAGACTTGGGGGGGGGGGGAAACGACGACGACACTAACATTTGCCCTTAGTGAAAATAAGAGACTAAATGCACGTGGCTCGGTTTGTTTGCCTCCTTTCTAAACTTCATTATTCTGCTGTAAATTAGCTTTAGTTACAAAATGCAATCAATAATACTTATCCTCTAAATTTCTGCTTAAGAACTTAAACATTTATTTGGAGCTTGGTAGACAAGGAGTTTCATAAATAATCCTGAAAAAGATAATCTTTGAAAAGTTCAAATTTTGCAAAACAAAAAGAAATGTGCTTATGTCTCATGAACCAAAGAAACAAAACTATGAACTGTGATTGTACAACCAGAGGGAAAATAAGTGGGGAAAAAAATAGTTATGTGCAAATAGACTCCATACCCACTGTCTGCATTTGAGTTATGATAAAACTGATGGGAGATTCTTTCTTTCTTTCTTTCTTTCTTTCTTTCTTTCTTTCTTTCTTTCTTTCTTTCTTTCTTTCTTTCTTTCTTTCTTTCTTTCTTCCTTCCTTCCTTCCTTCCTTCCTTCCTTCCTTCCTTCCTTCCTTCCTTCCCTCCCTCCCTCCCTCCCTCCTTCTTTCCAATTCCTTATTTATTTTAGGATCTCAAAAGTACTGCTTAATGGAATGAAGTAGAGTGGAGGCAGCAGATTTTGTAGCCCAGAGTATGCTTTCTGTCACTCACCCCAAGTGTGCTTTAATAATTGTATGTTAATTTGAGAAAAATGGCAGAGATTGGTATTTTGAAATTAATATTTAGTGAAAAAAGGTTAATCTGGAAAGCAGCAGCCTAAAAAACATAAAAGCTAAGAGAAACTGCTTAAGAGTAAGCAAGAGGCAGAAACTAAAAAATATGACACTTTTTCTTCCGGTAACATACCACCGAGTCAGAGACCAGAATCTATAGGCAATCTTAGATATGCAGCAGCTTACTGTCTTCCACCTTCCCTGTGTTTATTCACAGTGTAAATGGAAAATCTTTTCAAGTTCAAGAACTGCACAGATCACTGGAGGCACCATATATATTTTCCTATGTACACATTTTTTCTTCTTTTTATGAATCTGTAATCCTTTTTATTGGGGCGGATTCACGGTGACTGAATGGAACTGAGCCTTTACTGGCCGGATACCCTTCTTGATGACTATGCAGAGTTCACAGCAGATACTTTCTCTTTGTTCCCTGATAAAGAAACATCTGCTATTACCTAGGATTGAACTCTCAAGCTTTCTGAATGGAAAGCAAGTGTCTTCACCTCTAGGCTACATATTTCCTCTTATTTGCATACATTACAGTATATACTATACTTATTATATTTCTTTCTTATCTCATTTCTCTCCTTCCAAATAGAATCCACCAGAGACACTCACTGATTGACAGTGGCAAAACAGTAATTTGGTTGCTAGTAGTTAGCTGGTTAGGGGATCAGATAGTCTGGAAAAATGACTTTATTGTCATGAGTGGCAGCCAAAATCCAGCAGTTCATCTCTTTCCCAGAAAGTGAACATAAGCTGGCCAGTAGAAAAAGTAGGCATGGCTCTAAGGAACGTGGTGAAAAGTCGCAAATATGTGGTAGCTATTTATGCTCTAGCATCTAGTTTATGCCTCTGTTATTTCTAGATGGATCAAAGTCTGAATGTATTTTTCTTTTGGAAGCCCTTGAAAGCCCTGTAGCATAACAACAAGAAAGTTTATTTTCCATATAAATATTGTCAAGGATTAGAACTATTTTAAGAACCATAGCTTAAAGCAGAGTTTGAAAGTATTGGGAAAGAATAGAGAGCTGAAATTTATAACAAGGAACATTCATGTGACAATAAGACATGCAATTCATTGGGCAGAAAAATAAGTAAGCAGATAATTTTTTAAAAAAATGCTCCACTGTTAAATACTTACATTTTTCTCCCACCAAAAAGTCATGCATTGTCTGTTTACTGCTATTGCTTGTTTGTCTTTCAAGGAACATAGTTAGCAAGTCAAAAGAATAAAATTATTCTTTGCAAGATAATTGTCAGTGGAACCAGCAGCAACAATAACAGATACAGCACAATGCAACCTTCTTAAAAATTTTCCCAGTGGGCTGTTCAGAAACAGGTAAATTATGTGGAGGTCAGACACCAATACTTTTTCAGGTAGAGCACAAAACAGTATATATACTGTATTTATATTGGTTCAGAAGAAATACCATAGTATCTTCTGTTTATCTTCTATTACTCGGTTCCTCCAAAACATGTTTTTATACAATTTTCATCAAAGTGTATGTGAAATAAAGCAAGGAAGTGTTACTATAGGCCTTGTGCTCATAATAATGTACACATTTGCACAAATAATAGAGAATAAACAGATGTCAAAGCAAGGACATTGTCCCTAAAATGTAGTGCCTAGACAACAAATTTAAGCATAAGTATGTATGTGTATGTGTATGTGTATGTGTGTGTGTGTGTGTGTATATATATTTTCTAGTCGCTTTTTGTGTGCTGTGTATTACCTTCCTTTAAGAATTTCAGGAAAATGTGTGTGGCTGCGCTGGGCGGGACGTGTATATTCATTCTTAAGTTTTCACAGGTACTTACATGTATGGCATTCAGCTTTGTTCGGGTATTTTCTCACGTCATTGTAGTTGTGCTTTTAAAGCCAGAATGGTTTTTTCTTCACCCTGATTGGTTGGGAGTCTTGGTCTGTGTTTATTGGTCTTGGAGTTTGCTGTGTTCTGCTTGCTTGGTGTTTCTAATATCTTCTGTCTGTTTTGTGGCTCTTTTTGTGTCTTGATTGGCTGGCAACATTGTGTTCCTTTATTGGAGGCCTTTAGTGCAGCTTGGCTCCAAGTAAATGAATGGCTATCATTTGTTAGGAAGCTAGGTTTCATCTGGGTGCCTGGTTGGGGTGTGTTTGAGCTGGAGGTATCAGGGGGGATCTGTTTGTGCCCAGGTGTTTGACTGGCTTGTGGTGTGGAGATTTTTTTGCTTGTAAGTTCGGGCTTCCAAACAATTGACAGTCTGAAACGTTGCTGCAACTTTAAAAGCACAACTACAATGATGTGGGAAAATACCTGAACAAAGCTGAATACTATATATATATATATTTAAATGAGATGACACCTCCCGCCTACCAGCCATTTGGAAACCCGCCCTCATGAACAGACGAGTACCTAACATGAAGAATGACACCAGACCCACACCCACGAGGGCCACACAAGATGCTACCACCACACTTCCAGGTAGAAAGCAGACTCACACCCACACAGAAGATGAGACACGACCACGGACCCGAAGCCGCACCGCAGCTGCATCACTAGCCGCTTCAAACCCCTCCGACCCATACATGAAGCGAACTGACGGCCACCATGAAGATCCGGCACAACCACGAACGCGAAGCCAAACAGCAGGATCTCAGCTCACCAGCTCAAATCCCCCAGCAACTAAGACTAACCTGAGAACAACCTGGTTCCCACCTGAACAGAACACACCCCCAGCCAATCAGAACACACCCAGACCCCCAACCAATCAGAACACAGCCAACCCCCCAACCAATGAGAACACTCCCCCACCCAATCAGAACACAACCAAGCCCCCACCCAATCAAGTTACACCCCACTAGCAGTTAAAAGGAAGAAGCAGCTGCAAGCTCACATTACTCTGAGAAGCACAGAGCCAAAGACACAAGCCTGAAGATGATGAATGAGACTTTATCGAAATGTCGCCTAGATACTTCCAATTTTACGTGGGAGAAAACCCGAATAACCAAAGATCCACATACAAATACCCGCGAGAACCTCAGAAAACAATATATGTGTGTGTGTGTGTGTGTGTGTGTGTGTGTGTGTGTATTTTTCTTAAGTTTTCGCAGGTACTTACATGTATGGCATTCAGCTTTGTTCGGGTATTTTCCCACATCATTGCAGTTGTGCTTTTAAAGTTGTAGCAACGTTTTGGCAGAATCTCATCCGCCATCATCAGGCTTCTGGTTGTGTCCGTATATATATATATATATGGGTCTAGGTGTGTTTGGGTCTTTTCCCATGTAAGATTAAGAGTATCTTGGTGATGTTTCGGCGAGGTCCCACCCGCCATCCTCAGGCTGGTGCTTTCGGCTTTGTGCCAGTGCAAGCAGTGTGTGATCGGAGCTGCCGTCTTTCTATAAATACCGGTGGTAGGGGCTGGTGTGCTGGGCTTGTTGGCTGCGCTGCTGCCTCTTGATTGGTTGATGGAGTTGATGTTGGTATAATGGGCTGTGTGATGGCCTTGTGAGTTTTGTTGTGGAGATATCCTGGATGTTGTGCTGTAATCTCCTGGGTCATTTATTTTGTAGTGATCTTTTTTCCATGAGCCTCTCGTGTTTTAACAGCTTGGGTAATAGGTGTGATGGGCTTGCGAGTTCTTTTGTTGTGGTATCCTGGGTCCTGCGTTGTAATCTCCTGGGTCGTTTGTGTTTTGATCTCTTTTCCATTAGCCTCCTGTGTAGTAAGGGCTTGGGTAATGGGTTATGTGATGACCTTGTGAGATTTATTGCTGCGGTATCCTTGGTCTTGTGCTGTGATATCCTGGGTCATTTGCTGTGTTGCAACTTCTTGAGTTTTTTTTGGTGTAATTTCCTGAGTTTTCTGATGTGATATCCTGAGTGGGTGGCTGTGATGTAGCATTCTGGGTTTTAGTCTGGCTTTGAGTTTGGGGTCTGGGTCTGTGTTCTTGTCATGTGTCAACTTGTTTGGTTTTGGGGTCGGGGAGTGCAACAGCTGGCGAAGCAACCGTGGTCTGTTTTCTGGATGGTGGTTGTCCTTCGTTTATAGGATGGGCTTGGGCCTGGGTCTGATGAGATGGATTGGTGGTGGTGTCCCATGTTGTTTTGGGTCTGGTGTTGGTTTTCATGGCTGGGACTCATTTGTTGGTGAGGGCTAGCTTCCAGATGTCTGGTAGGCGGGAGGTATCGTCCTGTCTATTCATGTTATGGGGGTGTTTCTCTGTCTCGATGGATTCCCTGATTATTCTCTTGCTGGAGTGTTCAGTGTTGGATATTAATTTGGTTCCTTCAAAATTAATTTCATGTCCTGTGGCTTTAAGGTGCTGGAAAAGGGAGGAAGTATTTTCTTCTCTTCTGACTGCATTTTTGTATTCTGTGATGTGTGCATTTATTCTCCTGTTGGTTTGTCCAATGTATGTGGCTGGGCAATTGTTGCATGGTATTTCATAAACTCCTTGGTTTTCTAGCTGGGTCTTGTCTTTGGGGTTTCTTAGTTGGCTATTTTTTGGTCAGTGATGAAGGCTGTCCTGATATTGTGTTTGTAGAGAATTTTGCTGATTTTGTCTGTGGTGCCTTTGATGTAGGGGAGGAGTGCGATACTGTTGTCTTGTTCTGTGTCTTGGTTTTTTGGGGGTATCTCTTTTCAGATAGTGTTTCTTTGGAATCCGTTGGAAATTAATATGTTAGTGAGAGTGTGTAGTTCTGTTCTCAGGTGGTCTTTGTCAGCTAGGCATTTGGTTCTGGAGATGAGGGTCTTGGCTACAGAGTTGATCTGTGCAGGGTGGTGATGGGATTGTGCATTTAGGTAGCGGTTGCTGTTTTTTTTTTTTTTTTCCAGTAGATGGTGTGTCCCAGGGAGCCATTGGGTTTTTTGTAAATTAGGATGTCCAGGAAGGGAAGTTGGTTGTTGGTTTCTGTTTCCATGGTGAATTGTATTTTGGGGTGTAGGTTGTTAAGATGAGTGAGTGGGTTGTCCAGTTTTTCTTTCCTGTGTGGCCAAATTATGAAAGTGTCATCTACATATCTGAGCCAGAGTTTGGGTTTGTGTTCGGATTTGTCTAGAGCATTGGTTTCAAAGTGTTCCATGTATAGGTTAGCGATGACAGGTGAGAGGGGTGATCCCATAGGTGCTCCTTCTATCTGTTTGTATCTTTGTATATTGTGGATGAAGTATGTGTTGGTTAGGCAGTGGTTGGTCAGATCTAGGATGTGTTTGGGTGGGGTTGTATTTGTTTTGGATGGCTGTCAAGGCTTCTTTGATGGGTACTTGGGTGAAGAGGGATATGACATCGAAGCTCACGAGTAGGTCGCTGGGTTGTAGGTTTTGTTTCTTTATTGTTTCTATGAAGTGGAAGGAGTTTTGTACGTGTGAGGTGATGGATTCTGTGTAGGGCTGGAGTTTTTTGGCGAGAAATTTGGCAAGATTCTGTAGAGGTGAGCCTATGGAGCTGACTATGGGTCTGAGTGGTATTCCTTCTTTGTGTATCTTGGGGAGGCCATAGAGCTTAGGGCATCTGGATGATTTTTCTTTGGGGATGATTCTCTGCTGGATCTCATCACTGATGGGAGACGCTTTTTTTTTTGATTTGGTGGTTTTTTCTAGGTAGGTGGTGGGGTCAGTATTTAGAGGTTTGTAAGCAGGGTCTTGGAGTAGGTTGGATAGTTTAGAGTAGTAGTCCAATGTGTTCATTACGACTGTGGTGTTGCCGTTGTCTACTGGGAGAATGACTATGTTGCTGTATATATATATATATTGGTTACTGCCTACCCTTAGATTTATTCACCATAGTGAGCAATATCAAGTTTTAAAACATAAAATAAAAAACAGTATTAACAAATAGCTTAAGAACCTTTCCCAGGACATTCTCATTTCCTAATCTGAGTGCTACAGCCATTGTCTTCAAATTATTTTTGCTTACAGCAACCACTCCCCGCCCCACTAATATTAGCCTGCTATTAGAAATACACTTCCAGAAATGTTCATATGAATGTGTGATCTACCTGGAGATTCCTGGAAATGCTGATAAAGAGAGACACTTCTTGGGAAAACTCATTATTTTTTCCATGCCAAGAAAATGAAGGTTAAAGACCAGATGGCTACCCTGTCAATTTTTTGAAATTGTGGAATGAAATTTTCTGAAATGCAGTCCACTAAACCTGATGAATTTCTTTCCATGTTAAAATTAAAATGAAAGAAAAGGAAAAAAAAACAGGAGCCAAATACTGCCTCGCTAGGAAGTAAACTAGCACCTAGTGATGATTCATGCAAACTTTTTGTTCTTACACCTCTGGATTCTGTCAAACCTGACATCCCCTCCCCTTTGGCTCATCTCTACATAGCAATTGCCTATTTTCTCTATTTCCCCCCATCCCCCTAACAATTCATGGCAGATGTTAACAAAGCTCTAAGCTGAAGATGGCAGAACTGACATAGTGGTTAAAACACCAGGTTAGAAGCTGAGACACCATAACTCCAGGTCCTGCCTGAAGCACTGGGTGACCTTGGATCAGTTACTGTCTCTTAGCCCTAGGAAGCAGGCAATGGGAGACCACTTCCAAAAACCTTGCCAGCCTCACAGTGACATGTTTACAGTCAACACTGATTCAAAGGCACAAAAAACAAGAACCAAAGAACATCCCTGCTCTTGAAGAGTAACCTTGTCTCTGAAGAAGAGAGTGACAGCACTTTCCATTAGAGATGAATTTGGGGAGAACGTAAATTATAGTAGGACTTTGCTTTCTGTAATCATATTCTCCACTTGCCCACTTTAGCAGATCTGAAAATCTTCCATAAAATTCCTTCCATGCCTCATGATCTTCCTCTACCTCTAAATATCTGTGCTGTTCTTTTAGGCATGTCTACTACAATTTCCTTTGATAATACTTGAGTCTATGCCAGGCTATTACTGCTTCTGCTTAATGATCCTGTTCAAGCAGTTTTGGATGGCTAAGCCTCATCTTGGCGTCTCACCTCAGAGATTTAAATAGGCTTGTATATCAAAGCTAAGTCTTTATCTTCTATTTCTATCACCCTTCTAAATCACAAGGATATGAGGGATTCCTCTAAAGCAGCTATATGACTCACTAGCATTAAACAGTACCTACCACTATCAGAAATCTCCCTAAATATGCATGTTTAACTAGCAAATTTGTTCAACTGTAATGTTCCAGTTGCTAAGCAGTATTTTAACAGATCTCAGGAGATATTTCTTTCAGCACTGGTGAGAGCTTCTTTTTCTTTCTATTTCTTTTATAAGGGCTTCTGAACATGAATTTTCATAACAAGCAATCCCAAAAGCCTCCTCATGCATAGCCTTCAGAATTCTGCCTCTGATGTCTTTAGGCCAGCTGGATTCCAACTCAAAGAGCTGTTGTACTCAGGATATATTTACGGATATGATTACAGATCCTACATAGGGCAGACATGCACAATCTTAGACATTATGATCATGCAAAGTTTATGAACCTCCACATTTCTTGTCTTACATTCATCTATGAATTTACATATATACATAAATACAAACCCAACATGCAATTTCTTTTCTGGTTAAGCAGTATAATACACATTGAGAAAAAGAATAAGAAAGAGAAAGTAAAAGTAAAAGAAAAGGATAAAAGAAAAAGAAATACAATTAAATATATTGACTGTACCTCTCCATATCTTTCTATTGTCACAAGCCATTAGCATAACCATAACTGTGAATTGCTCATTGCTTTTTTTCCCTCTAATCTTTCTCTATTTGAGGAGCTCCATATGGCAAGTCTTTTTTACTCTTCATATTTTTTAAAAACATTTTTACTCTTCCTATATTTGTTGGCAATTTTGTCCCATTTTCTTCTCTTTATATGACAAAATCACAATTACTTCTGTAATAGTCATTCACCTTAGAATTCACTCCACATTCATTTAGCCTCCATTCACTTTTGACCATCTCTCCTTCTATTTGTCATACATGTTGTTTAAGAATCCCATTCCTGTCACATTTAACTAACTTTTCTGAAAAGAACCATTTTCAATTGTTTGGGCAAATATTCATTCCCCATACAGGCCACATTCTAATCAACATCTTTTTATCTAGTAGTTTTTTATGTTAAAAAACCCCTTTTCATCCATTTACCCATCTTTATTTAAACATGTTACCGAGGCACACAAATTCATCTGCTTGCTGTAGGGTTAAACCAATTATATATAACCTGCAATTGTTCACCCCATTTTCCCTGTCAAACAAAAGTACTTTGTTGTTCAATACAATCCAACAAATAATATACTATTTTTAAGATCCATCCTCCACATTATATCATAAAAACTTTCAAATGTTCACTTCAGTTTATTCATGCTTTTAGCAACTATTCAACATTATCTTTATACAAAAGTGCAAGTTGTTAACATTTTCCATCAACATCTCTCAAATATCATCACAAACATTCCTTTTATATTGACCTAGAAATGCATTAAATAAGCATGGAGAAATCAAGCTTTCCTGTTTTAGTCCCTGCTCAGTGATGAACCATTAACTATGTATTTCTTTCTTTCTTCTCTTGGTTCTATCATAGACTACCATTTCATATCTAACATCCAGGTTTTTGTCTATAATTGCATAAGTGAATTATGTTCCATGATGCAAAATTTCCCATTTATACACTTTCAAGAATCCAAAATTTGGATCATGTGGTCATGGGGATGCTGCAACAGTGGTAAGTGTGAAAACATTGATAAGTCACTCTTTCCAATGTCAGTGTAATTTTTCACTAAGTGAACTGTTTAAACCGAAGACTACCTGTACATGTTACGTACCATATATAGTGCTAAAGGATATTGAACAAACATATATGTGATATAGTGCAGTTAATCTGGTGAAAATATACAGAACTAAAAAAACTACAAAAATTAAATGATACTATGAGGTTTTCAAATAGATTATTTAGGAAACCAGATTAATAGCCGAAACAGAGCTTCCTCACCAGACTACTTGTTCAGTCCAATTTAATGTACTTAGATCTTTAGTATTCAAGTAAGCTATTTCACGAAACATACAGAGCTATATTTATAGCAGAGTAGTGATCATTATTACTAACTACTCTGTTTCTTAATGTTGATTTTTATAGTAATAAAAACAGAGCTTTTAATCAGGTGATCTGACAAATGTGCAAGAAAAATTATGTCCTGCTGAAAGTATGTATGTGGAGGTTGAAAAATCTTAGACATCCAGCTAAACGCCAATGCTGTGATCTGGATTATAAGGTAAGTAACAAAGACTCAATAATTATTTATATATTTTTTTAACAAAATAATAATTTGATTAGAGGGGAGCTCAAACCTCAAAATAGGAACCTGATGACACCGACTGGCCTTTGTCACATCTTAGCAAATGCTAAAACAATGCAGCTTTGACACAGAGGACAATAGAAGAGGATATTAATTCTACAAGGCTATGATGCTTCTATCAGACTCCTATGGGCAAGAAAGCTTGAGTTTAGCTCACCCTGTTGTCATTTTTAACATGCTAGATGGGGAAATGTTAACACAGCAGAATGGAATTTAGCAGATATGTGAGGTTTAATTGGACTAAATGTACTAATTTAATTTTAATAGAGGTTTTATTAAAATTAAATCAAACATAATGTAGGATTTTTTTTCCTGGCTTCACCTGCTTCTTGGTCCTAGCTCAGCCAACTCTTAGCAGGTACAAGTGCCAGCATGCACTCCTACCTTTGTTCAGGTATTAGAAAACCAGAGCACACATCAGATTAAAATGCTAACTAAGCTTCATTTCTCTAGCATCACTCAAATTATTTCCATCACCTGAAGACTGTTGTATGTTTGGCATGAATTGTTGGAATGGTACCCGGAACCTCATGAGACAAAACAGAGAATGTCCTCTAATGCTTGTTTAAAACTAAGAGCATCCACATACCAGTAAAATGTAACTCATATAAATATATTTAGTGCATTGCTAATGACCAGCTTGATGATACATCATGCTAGAATAACCCATTCATTTGCAAACATAACTAATGAAAAAAAAAATCATGCCAGAACGAACCGGAAGACAATTCCATTCCAGACCAGAATTATAATATCAAAGTTGGTCATAAAACGTGGGAGGCCATGAGAAATACAATCTAGCAATTAATATGCAATTTTCTCATTTTGATGAATAATGACATTGTGGAATGTTCTTTAAAGGCGAACATGTGTCTCAGCATCTGCCTTTCCAGAAGAGATTAAAATGGAAATAATGCCCAGATTTGAACTAATTGAAAATTGCTGTACAGAGACTAATGTATTATGCTATTTATGAAGAGAGGAGATGAGAGTTAACTCAGCTTTCTCTCCAATGATGTACTCTAGATCTAAATATCTTCCCATCTACATTCTCCTCCAAGAGTGGAAATTGTGACTGGTTATCCATTCCTATTATACCTGTACCAAGATGTAAATGGCTAAATCATGATATTAACTCTCCTAGTTTATTTTTAGTAGGAACATTTAGACAGGATGTAAGTTTCTTCCTATAATATGTATAATCTGCAATTGTACCTATTGTTAAATAAACAAAAGTAATTATTATAAGTTGTGTCTTACTGGTGTGAATGATATCTGTGATTCATGAGTGAGAGAGGATGACGGTGAATTAAAGCTGACATAATGGTAAATGAGCAAAATATAGGCATAAACTGAATGTTAGGATTGAAAGAGAAAATAGTTATAATAAACTAAATTGAATTGAAGGAACATGTGCTTCATTTATTGCAGAAATTTATTGCAGTTCTGTTTAGATCTTAGTGGTGGCTTGGCTATAGCCGTGCACAGTGTAATGATTCAAGGACTTAGTGGTTCCAAGGACAGTAGTGGCATATGGGTTTGAGTGGCCTGGCCTGGCTGCTGTTTTTCTGGCATGAGCTAGCATATCGAATAAATAAAGGAGAAAAAGCAGATCAATTCTTGCCTTGAAGGGAAGTAGCACTGTCACAAGGCATGATGAGCTGACCTGACTGCTAGCCCGGGCTGGTTAGATGAGATGTCACTACAGCAGTACCATTGATCCAGGCTGGAATAAGTGCAGTGCTGAGATTATGATGATAAATGAGACCAGAATTTCCATTGCTAACTGATGAGATCATAAAGCACAATGTCACACAACCACATCATTTAGCAATAGCAATCACAGCAGTCCTAGTTGGCCTCATAACACAGTGAATGTGCAGGTCATTACGAGAAGACTTCATGTGACTGGAATTCTTGACAATAATGCCAGTAGGCAAGAGCTTTGTCTGGGTGGGTGAGTGCTGTGGGTGGACACTACTGAGTGCAGGCAGGCTGGTGGGGGTCACTTCAGAGTGGACTGGTGTGGGGTGCAACAGAGTACAAGATCCCTCATACTCCATAGCAGGGTTCCTCAGGAGAAAAAGTGGTAAGAGCGACTTATGGTAGTGACTTGTGACCTTCTTTGTTAGCTTCCCCATTGACTTTGAACAGCACAGGAACAAGTCTGTGCATGAAATACTCTGAGTGGTTGCAGAGAACAGATTGGCTAGACAGAGAAGTTAAGAAGAGAAGATGTCAGTCCCTGTTGGGAAAGGAAAAGGAACTGTCCACGGATGATCTTCTTGGAAGAAGAGAAATACTCTGAGGCTTAGGATGTGGTAACATTATTTGTCAGAGGCAAGACCTAAGTAAGAGCCCAGTGACTGAATAGAGCTTCTTCCTTATTCAGCATTTTGAACTTGATAAAAAAAAAAGTGTTAACAACTTTTAATGTCGGCTGATGTGCTTCTATAGTAACTAATTGTTGGTCAATCTTTCTTAAGACTTGTAAATGGTACAAAAGAATTAACTACTCCCTCTTCCTCCAGGAATGATGTAATCAGTAAAAGAAAATAAAGAAGTCAACATTGGACAAAGAGACAGAAAGAGCTAACTATAGGTGTGCAACCATTTGTATTGGTAGCTTCCCTTTCTGAAAAATTGGATTTCAGAACAATACACTCTTACTTTCTCTTTAAAATATGTCTCTTCATTTTGTAGAATAAATCTCAGAAATGTTAAGAGTACAACAGAAAAGCTAAAGTTCCAAAATGTGAATTGCACACCTTTTAAATTATAATTTGGAATCTCCATTAAACTTTACTTAACTATCTTACATATGTATGTGAATGTCAAAAAGCTGGAAGGCATAGGAAATAGGGTAGTAGCAAGAGGGGGAAAGAAACTTGGAAAAATGTCCAAATGAGATGAGTGAATGTTTTGGTTCACTTGTCTTATTTGGTATATATGAATGATAATAACCCAAGCTCTTCATTTTAAAGATTACATAAAATGTTTACCCATTTTGTTTCCCTTAGTCATGTGATGCAATTTAATCTTCCAAACTACAGTAGTTTCCAACAGTCTACAGTCATTCTTCTTGAATCTACTCAGTCTAATTTCACAATTCTTACACCTTAACTTGAGGTAATATGTTTTTTTATCTAGCATGTCAACAGCAGTTTACAAATGCATTTGCTTATCTGTGTTTCTCTCTGCCACTAAAATGTTTGTTATCGATTTTTATTAGTAGTACTGTACTTCAGTTGTAATTCCTTACTTAAGTATTCTTTCTAATTGCTTACTACATATTTGCTTGCTTTTATTTTTCAAACTACTACTAAAGACAACAGAAAATAAACTCCCTGGGAGGCCATATTATACTTTTAAAAAATGGGGAAAAGCTTTAATTCTGTTTTAATACTTCTTTTAATTCCTTCTGCTTCTTCTCTCAGACAAGTGTTGTATCAGACTAAAGTCTAGACACCAAAAATATCTGCCTCTCTAGTTACATCTCTTCAAGGTTGTCTGGTTTGAAATCTCGAAGGTAATTATTTTGTTCCATTTAAGGAACAAGGGCATCTATTGTATTCTGAAGCTTTCCACATAGAAAACTATATTCCATCATTGTGCTGTGGCCACCTACAAAAGGACAGTGGGAAGTGAATGGATTACAGGCTCCAAGAATAATCAGTCTTAAGTACAAGAACATTTTCTAATCTTTATTGTCAGAAGGACTCTGGATCTCACTGAAGATTTTGCAGTGTATTAACACTGTTTATCTACAATGCAAATCTGGAAAGAATTCCTGCTTCAAACGTTCTACCATCATCCCAGTGCTAAAGAAGCCATCCATCAAGGAACTGAATGACTACAGACCAGTTGCTCTAACATCTCTAGTTATGAAAATCTTTGAAAGGCTTGTGCTGTCCCACCTGAAAACCACCACGGATCCTCTGTTAGATCCCACGCAGTTTGCATACCGAACAAATAGATCGACAGATGATGCTGTTAACATGGCTCTGCATTACATCCTACAACACCCTGAATCTCCAAATACCTACGCAAGGGTCCTCTTTGTAGACTTCAGTTCAGCATTCAATACCATCATTCCAGACACTCTTCTAAGTAAATTAAGCCAGCTTGCTCTATTATGTTTAGTAAACTCAGATTTACCATTAAGATACAGGATTTATTCTTTAGATGCATCACTTTCTTCTCCATTTTTTTCTTTTAAAATGATCCAATTGATTTAAAATGCTAAGCTTTTGAGAACATTTACACTTGGATTTTTTTAATTTGGGGGGAAGCCCACTGATTGACAGTATTAGTTTATATGAAACTTCTTTTAAAATATGACACTTGAGTAATTCTTATTAATTTTTTAAACAATTGGCAGCCACGTTTGAAGTGAATGTAGCATGGTAGGGATGGAAAAAACCCCCTCAAAGCATTCATATCTTTAGCATTGCTTTTCATCTAGCACTGGGGTTGGGGGAAGAGCTTTTATGTAAAAAGATTCATATTAAGTCCTACTAGTACCTAAAATAACAGGGATATTTTATTTAGGAAGACTGAATAAGGTTTTTCTCAAATAAAGTGGAAAAGACAGTATTTGCTCTACATAAAAAATAGAATGGGTGCAATGCAGGTAAAATAACATGCTTTGATTTTGAAAATTGTTAAGAGTACAGTCCAGAGAGCCATACCATCCCTTTGATATCAACGGGGGGCTGAGGATCTGTGATTTTTTTTTCTGTGAAAAGTGCTTTTCTTTTTCTTTTTTATGCAGAGCATGTCGATCATCCCATAAGCAGCTCTTTTGATGCAGTACTTGGAAATGATGAGACAGTAATTACAGAATGAATTTAAAACCCTGTATTTGAATTTAGAAGATTTGATTTGAAAGCTATTAAAATTATACTCTCAAGAACATGAATCACAATTTTAAACAACATTTTAATAGAGGGAGAGAGCTTTTCAAAACGTGCAGCAATTTATTCGGTATATTCTTACTGTTACCTTTTTCTTAAAGCCCGAACAGTGCGTTTTCATCTATTTTTCTAGGGATATAGTTTTAAGAAACAAAAGCAATGTACAGTGGCCCCCAGGTAAACTGAGCAATATCTTGTAACAGACAAAAGTCAATAACCAGTTGCCATGAGCACAATAGCCAAAACATGTCCTTCTATGTCAGCCTTTTAAGGTGAGCATAATGAACCTGAGCAAAGTTATTAGTTGAGGAACAAAAACATGGAAAATATTTATGCATTACAAAATGTTGCAATATCCTAATTGCATATGGGATCTCTCTGCATGTAAGCTCTTTTGTTAATGATTGAAAAAGGCAAATCTAAGGTACATATTGTATTCTTATCCATCCTCATGCAAAAGGGCAATGTTCTCTGTTATGATTGATTGATTATGGGCCATCAAGACAGTGTTGGCTGTTAGATAGATTTTCTCAAGGACCATCTGTCCCCAATCTGGTGTTTCAAATCCTTCAGTGGTATACCCATTGCTGTTATAATTGAATCCATCCCTTGCTGCTGCTAGTGTTTTTTTTTATTTCAGAAGAATGTAAAATTATGATAGTTATCTAGGTCGTAAGAAGCTGAGAATTTGCCCGTAGGACAACAAATAAATACCAGGTAGAGACAAAAATAGAGATGTTTCCAGATGCCTCCAGATAGAGATGTCTCCAGACTCCAACACTGAAGGTTTTTAAGAAGATATTGGATAGCCATTTTTCTGAAATAGTATAGGGTTTCCTGCTTGAGCAGGTGGTTGGACTAGAAGACCTCAAAGATCCCTTCCTACCCTCTTATTCTGTTAGATGTGTGTGCACACATGCGTATACACGTACTATCTCTCTTTCTCACACATGTAATCTGTCAAGAGTTGGAAGAAACCTTTTAGACTGTAACTTTGTTGCTTGTATCCATACAATTTATATTGACTGTTTCCTTGTATGATTTGATTGCTTATTGTACCCCATGACTATCATTAAGTGTTGTACCTTATGATTCTTGACTCTTGACAAATGTTATCTTTTCTTTTATGTACACTGAGATCAACTGCACCAAGAAAAATTCCTTGTGTGCCCAATCACACTTGGCCAATAAAGTATTCTATTCTCTATCCTATCCTCTGGGATAGACAATTAATTTCCCAAGGAGCCACATTTCCTGCCCCCTCCCCTTGTCATCATTGCAGGCTGGACAAAAACAGCCAAAGAGCTCAATGTAGCCCATGGTCGTAAAATGCCTATACAATGCAATGGCGTATAATGCAATGAAGAATGGTTGTCTAGTATGGCTGTATTACTATTATCCTTCTCATCTTTTCTATTACCTTCTCTTATTGATATCATTATTATAATTATATTACTTTGTTTTTTGTATGTAGACTTATGTATGGAGACAACTTCCTTGGGTGTCTAGTCCAATAGAAAAGTAGTCTAGTCTAGTGTAGTCTAATCCAGTTGTACTAGTATATCCATTGATGGAAACTCCATTGGATAGTTGGTCAGAAGTGGTCTTACAGTGGGAAATCTTTTGCATTGTTTAATCACAATCAAACTTTCTATAACTTAAATCCATTATTCTAAAGGAAAGAGGACACACATTGAACTATTTTTGTATGACATCCTCTCAAGTATTTGAGAAGTGCTGTGATATTACCCCTCAGTTTTGTCTTCCCCTCCATCTAACGTAATTGCATTAAAAGTTTTTAAAAGGAGAGTAAAAACTAATACAAACTAATATAAAGTTAAAGTTAAAAATCAGCAAGAAGTGCAAGAAAAGAAAAAAAAAACAGAAACAAAAGAGAAAGATATAAAGAAGTGGCTTCTTTCTATAATTTATCTTGCTTATCATTAAAACTATAAATCATAAGTTCATTTTTTTCTATTTTATGGTAAAGTCCATAAGTCTGAATATATGTGACCTAGGGTAATATTGCAGGACTCAATCGGTCACTGGGACCAGAGGTTTTGTCTTCTGAGCTTTTGAACTCGTGCTGGAGCCCATATACAGGAAACTTCTCTCTAGTTTTCAGTTAGCAATAAATGTCTGTCTTTTTCTCTAATCAGAGGAGTCAATTTGGCCATCGCAGTGAGTTCCATCATGTTCATCAACCACTTCTCCATTTCGGTATCGCTGAATCTTTTCATTTTTTTTGCATACGTTAATCTTACTGCAGTTATCATATGCAAAAGCAAAATGTCATGACTTTTTCCAGCTATTTGTCCATCAGTCCCCAAAACCCTCTTCCAATTTCAATCAGTGTTTATATATTTGAATCCAAAATTTTGTAGCCTTTTTACACTTCCACCAGGATAAAACATCTCTTCCTGTTTTTCACATTTCCAACCTATATTTGAAGTGCCTTTCTACATTATGGACAATTTCTCTGATGAAATATATACCAACAATACATCATTTTATTTTAAAAAAATTCAAATACATTCAATATATACATTATAACATAATGCAAATTTTAGTCCTTTTAAACATCTTTTCTCATTGTTTCATCTGTATATTGTAACCAAAAATTTAGCCCATTTTGCCATACATTCTTTTATTTGCTTATACATTTTAGCAACTACATGTTCATCATTTGTACATGCTGTAATTCCATTTTAAACTGACAATGTTCAAAGCCATAAACTATTTTGTTTATTTTAATTTTTTAATAACTATAAATGAGAAAACAATTGAAACTGTCAGTTTGTCCTCAGTTCTTCTGCTTTTCTGCATTTATTTTGTAGTCCCTTTGACAGACTTCTAGTATTTCACAATAAGTTAGTCATTTGTATTTTTTTTTTGTCTATGAAATGCTTTGTGTGCTGAGAACCACAACAGGGTTTTTTTTTGTCTCAGTCTTCTTTTCTCAAAGCTAAATATAACCCATTCCTTCATTTGCTTATCACACAACTCAAATTTTCTGTTCCCCTAAATGTCCTTCTTGCCTATTCTAAAGTTGTTCTAATTTATCTGACTCCTTATTATATGGTGCCCAGAACTGGACACAAACATTGTGGACAGGAGGGGGTCTGTTAAATGTAGAATGAATTGAATTCACTGAGAGCGGCCAAGAGCTGAATTCCTCCTCCTCCTCCTCCTCCTCCTCCTCCTCCTCGTGACCCATTCCCTCCCCTCACCCTGCTACTCCTCCTCCTCTTCCTCCTTTCAAAGTGCAAATTCTTCCTCTATTCTGAACAAACAGCACACATGTACATATATGTAGGAAATTGTTATTGAAATATGAACTTTGAATGATATGCCAAATTTATATTATAGTTCTTCCATCCAAACCAGGTGAATTAATTTTATCAAAAATCTGAATGCTTATGATTTAGAATAGCTGTCTTTACCCACGACTGTTAGCCAATTACTTGTAAACAAAAGCAGGTTTAATCTATGATATTTGTAATGATATACATTTGCTTGTTGGCTTTTGTGCCTTTGAGTCAATTCTAACTCTTGTTTCTTGGCAGCGGTTGCAGAAGGGGTTTGCTATTGTCTGCTTCCTAGGGATGAGAGAAAGTGATTGTCCCAAGGCCACCTGGTAGGCTTTGGCTTAAGGCAAAACTGGAACTCATGGTCTCCTGGTTTCTAGCCTGTTGCCTTTACCAGTACACCAAATTGACTCTCTGACATGGGATTAGGGATGTGCAAATTAATTTAAATCTTACTTGTTTTATAATTGCCTTGCAAGACTGATTTCCACTCTTTCAGTTTTATATTCAGGTTTTTAATTTAACAAAATCCAGCTATAAATGAATTGAAAATGAATTTAGGGACGAGTGTATTTCAGAAAACATACAAGATGGCCCTTGCATGGTGTACTGATTCCAGGAAGTGAAAGGAAAAGTTGCCTCTATGAAAGGAAAAGCTGTTTCTATGGGCTGCACAGTCCCCCCCCCCGACATGCTTTCCATAAAATAGACAAAAGGTTTGTATGTCAACTTTCAAAACAACATATCTAAAATCATTGTGTCACACCATCCAGAAAACCATAAAAACTCTCTCTCTCTCTATATATATATATCTTTCTATCTGATATCTATATATCTAGCAATTTATAGTGAATGAAAAGACTACAGTTTTAGGATACCTTCTCATAGCAACAAAACTATGCAATAAATTTATATTTTTGTAAATTGCTCAGGGAATGAATTCAATGATCGATGAATTATGAGCATGGGGAGGGAACAGAAACTCTTGATGCAGTTTGCAAATCTATTCTTGGATTTCTGCCTCCTTAATCAAATTACATCCTCCCTTTAGTTTTCTAAAAACAATTGCTAACAATATAATCCTATGCTTGTTGGTTCAGAAGACTTATAGTGTCCTACATAGGAGAAAACATTTTCTTAAGTGGTGCAAAGGTGCAGTGTTTTCACCTTTTTATCACCAACAGATTGTTAAATAATAAATAGGTCAGTGCCATTGTTTGCTTTTGTGAATTGGATGCACTATTTTGTGTTTACTGAATTTTGTAAGTAGAATTTTGTAAATGTTGATTTAATAATTAGTGCTGTTTGAATGCGGGAACATTGATTTTAAAAGATAAATTTTAGAAGCATGAAGTTATTCAATATTTATTTGCCTTAATTAATTGCTCCTTCCTTGTAATTGTATTTTAAACATTTTTATTTTTAGCATTTGCTCTTTTTTTAGGTTAGATCTAAAATATTTTAGCTGCAAATAATATAAGTTATTGATCAAGAATAGTTCTTGGTAATTGCATTATTCCAGTATTCATTTAAGGTTGCGAATTACAATGGATCCTATATGATCATTGTGTTAATGTACATTCTGAGTAATCAGTGAGATGAATTTGTACATGTATAAACCACACACACACATACACATATACACATATACATACTTTTTATACATAAGCATATATACATATATATATTTCGTCCATTGATAACAGAATGTACATTAACACAATGAGCAAATAGGATATATATATATATATATATATATATATATATATATATATATATATATATATATATATATATATATATATATATATATGGATCTTTGGTTGTTCGGGTTTTCTCCGCGTAAGATTCGAAGTATCTAGGCAACGTTTCGATGAAGTCTCATTCATCATCTTCAGGCTTCTGTCTGAATGAGACTTCATCGAAACGCGTTGCCTAGATATTTCGAATCTACGCGAGCTGAACAACCAAAGATCCACATACAAATACTACCATGAGAACCTCAGAAAACATATATATATATATATATATATATATATGTGTGTGTGTGTGTGTGTGTGTGTGTGTGTGTGTGTGTGTGTGTATGTATGTATATGTATATGTATATGTATGTGTGTGTATGTGTGTGTGTGTATATATATATATATATATATATATATATATATATATATATATGTTTTCTTAAGTTTTCACGGGTACTTACATGTATGGTATTCAGCTTTTGTTCGGGTATTTTCCCACGTCATTATAGTTGTGCTTTTAAAGTTGTAGCAACGTTTCGGCAGAATCTCATCTGCCATCATCAGGCTTCTGCAGGCTTCCAAATGATTGACAATGATTCCACCAGACTGTCAATCATTTGGAAGCCTGCACTCACAAACAAAAAAATCTCCACACCACTAGCCAGACAAACACCTGGGCACAAACAGATCCCCCCTGATACCTCCAGCTCAAACACACCCCAACCAGGCACCCAGACAAAACTTAGCTTCCTAACAAATTATAGCCATCCATTTACTCGGAGCCAAGCTGCACTAAAAGCCTCCAATACAGGAACACAATGTTGCCAGCCAATCAAGACAGAAAAAAAGCCACAAAACAGACAGAAGATATTAGAAACACCAATCAAGCAGAACACAGCAAACTCCAAGACCAATAAACACAGACCAAGACTCCCAATCAATCAGGATGAAGAAAAAAACCATTCTGGCACAGCAGTAGGCTAGCCCCAAATTTAAAACTGCAACAACTGTAAAAGTCTGACTCAGAGACGAACACAATACAGAAGCCTGATGATGGCAGATGAGATTCTGCTGAAACATTGCTACAACTTTAAAAGCACAACTACTATGACGTGGGAAAATACCCGAACAAAGCCGAATATATATATATATACATATATATATATATATATATATATATATATATATATATTTGTTTTCTGAGGTTCTCGGGTATTTATATGTAGATCTTTGGTTGTTCGGGTTTTCTCCCGTAAGATTTGAAGTATCTAGGCAACGTTTCGATGAAGTCTCATTCATCATCTTCAGGCTTCTGTCTCCAGCTCTGTGCTTCTCAGAGTAATGGAGATTGCAGCTGCTTCCTCCTTTTAACTGCCAGTGGGGGTGGAACTTGATTGGGTGGGGCTTGGCTGTGTTCTGATTGGGTGGGGGGGTGTTCTCATTGGTAGGGGGTTTGGCTGTGTTCTGATTGGTTGGGGGGTTAGCCGTGTTCTGATTGGTTGGAGGCGTGTTCTGTTCAGGAGGGGGCTTGGTTGTGCTCAGGTTAGTTTTAGTTGCTGGGGATTTGAGCTGGAGAGTTGTGATCTTGCTGTTTGGCTTCTAGTTCGTGGTCCTGCTGCATCTTCATAGTGGGTGTTGGTTTGCTTCATGTATGGCTCAGAGGGGTTTGAAGTGGGTAGTGATGCAGCTGCAGTGCAGCTTCTGGTCCATGGTCGTTTCTCATTTTCTGAATGGGTGGGAGTCTGTTTTCTACATGGAAGTGTGGTGGTGGCATCTTGTGTGGCTCTCATGGGTGTGGGTCCAGTGTCCTTCTTCATGTTAGGTACTCGTCTGTTCATGAGGGCGGGTTTCCAAATGGCTGGAAGGCGGGAGGTGTCATCTCGTTTGTTCATGCTGTGTGGGCGTTTTTCTATCTCTATGGCTTCTCTGATTATTCTGCTGTTGAAGTGTTCGGTTTTGGCGATAGTTCTGGTATTTTTAAAATCAATTTCATGTCCTGTGGCTTTGAGGTGTTGGACCAGGAAGAGGTCGTTTCTTCTTTTTTGATTGAGTTCTTATGTTCTTCAATGCGTGCGCTTATTCTTCTGTTAGTTTGTCCAATGTATGTGTTAGGGCAGGCTGTGCAGGGGATTTCGTATACTCCTTGGTTTTCTAATTCGATTTTGTCTTTGGGGTTTCTTAGGATGGTGGATATTTTTTTGTTTGTGCAGAATGCTGTTTTGATGTTGTGTTTTTGGAGGATCTTGCTAATTTTGTCTGTAGTGCCTTTTATATATGGGAGGAGGGCTTTTCCGTTTTCTTGTTCTCTGTCTTGGATTTTGGTTGGGGCTTCTTTTTGTTTTTTTTTTTTTCTTTTTTTTTTCATATAAATTTTATTGAATTTACAATTAAAAAAATAACATAACAACATTACATAAGAAACAGAGAGAGAAAAAGAAGAAAGAAAGAAGAGAAAGAGAGGAAAAAAAAAAAAAAAAAACGCTCGGTCTTGCGACCGAAAAAGAAGAAGAAGAAGTATAAAAGAGAGAAAAACAAAAAACAAAAAAACAAAGAGACGGAAGAAAAAAGAAAATACGTTAAAACCAGACAAATATTCTTTTTGACAGTCTACAAGATCCAATTCTCCTACCTTACTTTAAATATACACATCTTATCGCTATTTATGGATATTTATGCTTATTTATGCTCATTAAACAGTTTATCTCTGATATAACCAATTATACCATGCATTCCAATTATTATCAAATGCTGAAGACTCTTTATTTTTAAGAGCTATGGTTAAATTGTCCATTTCTGCGCAGTCACATATTTTCTGAATGACCAATTGATCTGTAGGTAAACGGGATGATTTCCAGCACTGGGCAAATGCTAATCTGGCCGCAGTTAGAATATGAATTATTATGTATTTCGTCTTTTTAGGAAAATGTTTATCAGAGATCCCTAGTAGGAAGAACTCTGGTTTGTATTCAATTTGATCTTTGGTTATCTCCTCCAGCCATTTTCTAATTTTTTGCCAGTATTTCTGGGCTTCTTTACAGGTCCACCACATATGAAAGTAGGTTCCCTCTATGTTTTTACATTTCCAACATTTTGGACTAGAGTTTGGGTTCATTTTCGCTAACCTCGAAGGGGGTAAGTGCCATCTATATAACATTTTATACATATTTTCTTTGTACGCCGCAGATTTCGTAATCTTAATGATTCTATTCCAGATCTTTTCCCATTCTGTTAATGTAATGCTTCTTCCAATATTCCTACTCCACATTATCATGTTCCCTTTCACTATCTCTTGCTCTAATTCTACCTCCAATAAATATTTATAAAATTTAGAAATATTCTTTTTATTTGATCCTAATAAGATTTTATCTAAGTGTTGTAATTTGCTATAAATTCCAAACTCTTTGATATCTTGTTTGTATCTACTATGGATTTGTATATATAACCACTGATCAATTTTAAATCCCTGTTCCTGTAAGTCCTGTCGAGTTCTTAGTTTCCCTAAAGGATCTAATAAATCTTTATATTTAGTCATTTTTGTTATATCCAAATTGTTGGGATGAACCATTGCCTCCATTGTTGAAAGCCAAATCGGAATTTTTAAATAATGTTTTTTACATATTTTTTTCCAATTAGTTAATAGTGAATCTCTAATAAGATGTCTATGAGCCAGAGTTTGGGTTTGTGGTCGTATTTTTCTAGAGCTTGTGTTTCAAAGTGTTCCATGTAGAGGTTTGCGATGACAGGTGAGAGGGGTGATCCCATAGGTGCTCCTTCTATTTGTTTGTATTTTTGTCCATTGTAGGTGAAGTAAGTATTGGATAGGCAGTGGTTGGTTAGATCTAGGATGTGCTTGGGGGGGTTGTATGGAACACTTTGAAACACAAGCTCTAGAAAAATACGACCACAAACCCAAACTCTGGCTCAGATACGTAGACGACACCTTCATAATCTGGCCACACGGGAAAGAAAAACTGAACAACTTCCTCACATACCTCAACAGTCTACACCCCAAAATACAATTCACCATGGAAACAGAAGCCAACAATCAACTTCCCTTCCTAGATGTCTTGGTATACAAAAGATCCGATGGCTCCCTAGGACACACCATCTACCAGAAGAAAACACATACTAACCGCTATCTACATGCACTCTCACACCACCACCCAGCACAGATCAATTCCGTAGCCAAGACACTCATCTCCAGAACAAAATGCTTAGCCGATGAACAACACCAAAAACCGAACTACACACTCTCACCAACGTACTTACAGCCAATGGATTCCAAAGAAAGAAGATTACCCACCTAATCCAAAAAGAAGCCCCAACCAAAATCCAAGACAGAGAACAAGAAAACGGAAAAGCCCTCCTCCCATATATAAAAGGCACTACAGACAAAATTAGCAAGATCCTCCAAAAACACAACATCAAAACAGCATTCTGCACAAACAAAAATATCCACCATCCTAAGAAACCCCAAAGACAAAATCGAATTAGAAAACCAAGGAGTATACGAAATCCCTGCACAGCCTGCCCTAACACATACATTGGACAAACTAACAGAAGAATAAGCGCACGCATTGAAGAACATAAGAACTCAATCAAAAAGAAGAAACGACCTCTTCCCTGGTCCAACACCTCAAAGCCACAGGACATGAAATTGATTTTAAAAATACCAGAACTATCGCCAAAACCGAACACTTCAACAGCAGAATAATCAGAGAAGCCATAGAGATAGAAAAACGCCCACACAGCATGAACAAACGAGATGACACCTCCCGCCTTCCAGCCATTTGGAAACCCGCCCTCATGAACAGACGCAGTACCTAACATGAAGAAGGACACTGGACCCACACCCATGAGAGCCACACAAGATGCCACCACCACACTTCCATGTAGAAAACAGACTCCCACCCATTCAGAAAATGAGAAACGACCATGGACCAGAAGCTGCACTGCAGCTGCATCACTACCCACTTCAAACCCCTCTGAGCCATACATGAAGCAAACCAACACCCACTATGAAGATGCAGCAGGACCACGAACTAGAAGCCAAACAGCAAGATCACAACTCTCCAGCTCAAATCCCCAGCAACTAAAACTAACCTGAGCACAACCAAGCCCCCTCCTGAACAGAACACGCCTCCAACCAATCAGAACACGGCTAACCCCCAACCAATCAGAACACAGCCAAACCCCTACCAATGAGAACACCCCCCACCCAATCAGAACACAGCCAAGCCCCCACCCAATCAAGTTCCACCCCACTGGCAGTTAAAAGGAGGAAGCAGCTGCAATCTCCATTACTCTGAGAAGCACAGAGCTGGAGACAGAAGCCTGAAGATGATGAATGAGACTTCATCGAAACGTTGCCTAGATACTTCAAATCTTACGTGGAGAAAACCCGAACAACCAAAGATCTACATATATATATATATATATATATATATATATATATATATATATATATATATATATATATATATATATTCTTAAGTTTTGCATGGTACTTACATGTATGGCAACACATATATACACACACACACACACACACACACACACACATATATACGTATATGTATATACACACACACACACATATATATATTTAAAGTGGAACATTAACATATAAGCTAACATAAAAGGAAAAAGAGAAAAGGAATAATAAAAGAAAAAAGTTTTGTTGTATAAAAAAACACAACAAATTACAAACAAATGTATAACCAAGATGATCTCTAGCTTCATTTTAGTCCAGAGATAATATAATTCTATAACCTCCCTTTAAATTTAAGCAAATAATTCCAATCTCTTAAAATGCTAATAAACCTGGATAAATGTCTTGATTTTAAACATTGCTCTAACATTTAGGCTATTGCATTGACACAAGGATTCCAGCAAAGCCAAGCTAACATAAAAATGGAATTCTGTGAATTGTCTTCCTAACAGATCTGCCACAAGATTAGGGAACCATGAATAAATATTGCTGTTCTCATTTTAAGTATGCAATTAGGACCAACAACTGGCAGCCTCCAAATCTTGACTTCTGCAGATGCTATTATCTTCTCACTGCACTTCTTGAAAACAACTGCAACGGGAGATAATTCAAACATATGCTCTGATGCTGGGTAACTGTGCCTGGAAGCGAAAAGGTGAATCTCTTCTGCTCATTTTTCTCTTTGACATACAAACATACAGCTTTCAGGCATACATTGACCACCGCGCAATAAAACAAGAGGACATAGGATAGTCTTATTTGCAGCCTGTCCTTGGGCATACTGCCATAAATCCCAAATTGTTATATGAGAACTGTAACACTTTGTTACTACCGTGTAAAATGTTATTGCACATTAATGAAGCATTGCGTAGAGATGAGGGTTGAGGAGTGAAAAAGATTGAATTTAAGATTCTTTTTTAAAACATATTAGTGAAACAGAATTCTTCAAGAGGAACAGAGAAGGACCTCTATTTATTTCCCTGGATGCCCTTTGCTTACATTTCAATTTTAATCAAGATAGTCAACCATATCTTGAAATAAGACTATTCCCTCATGTTAAGTTTAATGATCCTTTTAATACCAGTTTAGTTCAAGGGTTTTTCCCCCCCTCTAGCTATCTGCTATGTCTCTTCAGCCTGAAAGCATTAAATGTGAGATTTTTTTTTTAAAAAAAGACTTTTTGGTATGGTTCAGAAATTAGTCAAAAGGTGAAATGGGATTGAATAATCATCCAACATGTAATAAGAAACTAAAAGAGATTAAGAAAGTAAATAATTATATAAATGAAAATTATTTAGCAAATGGTATTCAATGTAAGCAGTTTATCCTATACCTTTATCCTATACATTTTGTGTCCCTTTGAACCATTATACTGCTGCTGACTGCCTGGACAAGTTCCTGAAGTTTTCCTGGCAAGGTATTTCGGAAGTGGTTTGCCATTTCCTCCTTCCTAGGGCTGAGAAGGAGTGGCTGACACAAGGTCATCCAGCTGACTCTGTGTCTAAGGCAGAACTGGAAGGCATGGTCTCTTGATTTCTAGCCCGATGCCTTAACCATTATACCAAACTGTCTCTCCAAGATTTAGTACATCCCAAAGGTGCTTTTTCAAGAGGCAACTGGACTGTCTGGTTTTTCCTTTTAAGATGTTTCGCTTCTCATCCCAAAAGTTTCTTCAGCTCTGGACGAGAAACAAAACATCTTCAAAGGAAAAACCATAAAGTCCAGTTGCCTCTTGAAAAAGCACCTTTGGGACAACCATGACCTGGATGGCTGAGAATCTCTATAGACATGTAGGATAAGTTCACCCAGTAGGGGGTTCAATTACTCCAAATGTATGTATGTATGTATGTATGTATGTCAGTGTATTCAGTGAAAATGACGTTGATATGATGTCAATGTGAAACATAGAAAAATTACACTGTAGTTATTAAAATATTTTAAATGCCAATTCTGAAAATAGTTTATCATTTTTCACCACATTTGTGATGGAATAATGCACATCTGCAGAGGGCTTTGCTTTCTTTTTTAAAAGGATTTGTCTCTCAAAATCAGGCCCCCTATGCTAGACAAGCCTTTCTCAACTTTGAACCCTTCATATGTATTGGGACAGAAAGTTCCCAAGCAGCTTAATTTGCTGGAAATTTTGCATTGCAAAGGTGATATTGGGTAAGTAGAGTCACAGAGAGCACAAGATTGGGGAGAGCTATTCTCTAAATACTTATTTGGGATTATCTAGGAAATATTACCAAAAACCTGTTATTTCAAATCAACTGTAAGGAAAGTTGGCTAGACAGATGGACGTATAGAAAAAGAAAACAGTACTTCTTAAAGCCCAGGGAACACAAGCCCTTACAAAACTTTGTGAACTATCATCACAATATAGGTGAGTTGTTTGACAAGCATATAATCTTAACATATAGAAAAAATACATTGCAATATATATTATATATTGCAAACTAATGCCAGAATAAAAAAATAAACATTATTTGGTAGGTTGAAAAAAAAGGAAAAGTGATAATCATAGAAATCTATCTATCTATCTATCTATCTATCTATCTATCTATCTATCTATCTATCTATCTATCATCTATCTATCATCTCTCAAAGTTAAGTTTCAGATTTGGATACCTCATTCAATAAGAATAGACATGCATGATTCCCTTAAAACACAAAATAGATTGATTCTTCCAGTCTTCCCATTCAGAAAAATGTTTCAGAACAATATTTCTAGAAATAGAAATTATATTTCTATAATTCAGCAAAAAAATAATGTGATTGATAGCTCTATGTAGATTATGAGTACCAATAAATTTATCTTGAATAAAGTAAAGTTCAGTGGAGTATATAATATAAAATGCATAGCACTTTCTATTATACTACGTCTTGTTTGATTTATGCTTTCTTGTTGCCAATTTGATTTGTAATTAAAATGAAAATACATAATATTAATATTGCTATGTTAGAATGTCATTGGAACATCCAATTTGTTTATATTTATATAGTCAGTTTATGTGTGTGTATCACATTTCATTTTCAGATAATACATTAATATAGAAATTAAATTGTACTTATTGTTACAATTACATCACTGAAAATAAACATAACCTTTCTCTCTCCCCTCCTTGTAGTTTTTAATACTTTTTCTCTAAGGAAAGAAGAAATAAAGAAACCTGTTGATTGTGCCTTTACTAAGAACAAATAAAACAATATATTTACCAGCTCTTGGTTGTCTTGCTTTGTTTTACAAAATGATTCATTATAGGATGAGCTGACACATGTATTTCAAACTGAGTCTCAGTGAGGTTTTTGGTGTTTTGTTTTGTTTCATTTTATTTATTTGTTACTGGACAAGCCTCAGTAGGGTTTTTTTTGGGGGGGGGATGTTTTCAAAAGTGGTTTATCATTGCCTTCTTCCTAAAGCTGAGAGAGAGTGATTGGTCCAAGGTCATTCAACTGACCTTGTTTTTTCCCTTAACAGCCTTGCTGTCACCTTTTTGGCCCCAAATTGTATTAGATCTATCATATTAGTTCTCTCTTCAGATACTCGCAAACCCAGAAAATGATAGCATGCACAGGCACACAGACACACCAAACCTGGAAGAACAAGTCAGGTTTCTTCTCCAGATCAACAGTCTGAAATTGAAGAACTCAAAGAAGCTGGAACGAGCCTTTTTATTCCTATGGTTCACCACCTGAGTCTGAAACAGGAATTTGCAAGGCAGGCTAAGTAGAGAGCACAGACACCTCTTCTTTCTGGTGATTAACATCTGGAATGGCAGGAGGCAATTCAAAGAGACAAGGCTTGCCTTCAGGTGCATCTGATGAATAAGATGGACACACATGCATCCATACAATCTTTTTGTGTCAGGATAGGCCTTTCAAAGGATTAAATATTCCAATTTCCTTCCCCTCCTGCCCACAAATTGATGTATTCCATTTTGTATTTTTGTTCCCATAAAACAGAATCAGGTAGGTGTAAAAGGAAACTGTAGAAGCTGTCCCTCCCACACAAGGAGAGGACCACAAAACTGGTATTTTCAAAGCAATGGTCAATTGCAAACAAAAGGCCACCAGGTTGATCTAAGCTGACATGAGGAAGGGGCCAATCAACACTGAACCTATTTTCTTGGATAACCCCAAGTCTTCCAGCGCAATCCTGATGTCCTTCCTAGAGCATTGGCTTCCAATTTATATGTAGCCTTGACCAAATCTAGCTGCTCCCTTCAGGTGAGCTATGCTGCCTAACTCACTTGAAGAAAAATGGAGGCAAACTGAATCATAAAATAGGAATAAAGGTAAAAGTAAAGGTTCCCCCGTTCAGTCATTTCTGGCTCTAGAAAGCAGTGTTTATCTCTGTTTCTTATCCAATGGAGCCAGCATTGTCTGAAGACCCTCCTGGAGTCATGAAGCCAACATGACTATGCACCAAGGCACACAGAACACTGTTTCCTTCCCACCAAACTTGTACCTATTAGTCTACTTGCATTGGCATCCTTTCAAACTGTTAGGTGCAGGAGCTGGGACAAGTAATGGGACAAGTAATGGGAGTTCACCTCATTGCATAGCACTGAGATCATGAAGCCAATTAGTCAGCATTCCAGGTATAAACTCAGGGTCTATATATGGGAGGCTATGAATGTGTGGGTATTAACCATAATTTCCTTAGTAAACAAATCTGGTGATAAAGGGATGTAAATCGTTGTTATATGATAAACATATAATTTGACATATAATTCAACATCACCTTGACACCTTTAACATTCATAAATGTACTTATATATCTTAAAATACCATTCCCCCCAAATTAACAAGTACTCAACAGATAGATTGATGAACCTTCAAATACTTTACACCTCCAACAAATAAAATCTGATGTCCATCCTTTCAAGTCCATTCTTTTGGGAGCCCAATTCACTCTAAATATAATTTTTGATGAATCAAATTTAATTTCAAATCTGCTGATACCATTTTAATATTTTTAAAGAACATTTATTTATTTTTATTAATTACATGTTAAGCAGCTTAATTCCTAGCATTCTTAAGAATGAAGCCATTGATGGCAGAAGTGGTATTCAGCAGGCTGTAACCAGTTCTGGAGAACCGGTAGCGGAAATTTTGAGTAGTCCAGAGAACCGGCAAATACCACCTCTGGCTGGAGAGTTTACAGTATCCTTCCCCTGACATGCCCATTAAGCCACACCCACAGAACCGGTAGTAAAAAAAATTGAATCCCACCACTGATTGATGGGCATTATCAAAAATTCCAGTCCTGCCAATTTTCTTGGATAAATGCAAAAAGTCCATTTTAAACTTACACTGACAGACGAAAGTCAGCAGAATGACTAATAAACGGTGTAATAAACATTTAATAATGAGAATTTAAAACATAACATAATGGAGCAAGGGAGAGAGGCAATCAATTAATTAACTAATTTGTTATTTTGCCAGTCTAACAACCAATGGTCCAACTATATTTCCTTAGATCAAGCCCAACTCCTATGGACTTCAGGAAGACATCCATGATATTTTCAAAAGTCTCCTAGAATTAAAGCAGAGACAAAGAAAATATTTTGTAAAGTGATAGTCATGCAAAAAGACTAAAATTAAAAAGATCTTTTTAATTCCAAGCCATCTATAACAAAACTACCTTGAACAGTAATATTCTAGTTAACTAAATCAGCTGTCCAACTATGTAGGATTAGAAAGTTCAACAAAAGTTGTACAAATGATGTTCCAATTATCTGTTCCAGGCAAAAATTGATAATAGAAAATATGGATCATAATATCATTTTCCTGTCAATCAGGTCAATTAAACTTACTAGTGATGTATAACCATACAACTTGAACAAAAGATAAGTCATCCGAAGACTCCCATTATTCCATTATCCATTCCAGGCAATAGTCTGTATTTTGAAAAGCAATTCAGAACACCTACTTCTAAGTGAATCACCTCAGCCAAATTCACTACTTATCCTTAATTAGAGCCTTTGAGAGAGACAAAGACAGATTAAAAATGACTATAGTTTATAGTAAAGGCCTCCAAATGAGTAAAACCTCCAAATGAGTGTGATCATTTAGTCCTTTGTGGAACAACACTAAAAGAATAAGAAGCATAACATATTCATGTTATGCTTCTTATTCTTTGTAAAAGTCCATTTTTGTACCAAATTAGAGTCACTACATGCAGATTAAAAACTAAATGAAAATAGAACATTTCTGTGTGGAATGGTTAAATTGTCAGTCTTGGAAGCCATTTTTACTTGGAAGCTTCTAAGGCAGGGGTGGGATTCAAATTTTTTAACAATCGATTCTGTGGGCATGGCTTAGTTGGTGGGCGTGGTTTGGTGGTCATATTATTGGCTGGGCGTGGCCAACTCAATATCACTCACATCGAGGCACGCATCTCCTCGCCTGGGGTCTTATGACTGTGGGGATGCTGCAACAGTTGTAAGTGTGAAAAATGGTCATAAGTCACTTTTTTCAGTGCCATTGTAACTTTGAATGGTCACTCCACACAAGCAAAGTACCAGCAAAGGAGGGGAAAAAACTCCAGAGAAGTTCCTGAGACAGGAAGTCTAGTCCTGCCAAGAATGCAATAAGGGTTAACGGAGAGGCAGTTTCTGCAAGCAACACCAGAATGTTTCCTTCCTGCCTTCCTTAGAGGATTAGGATTAGATTTATTCTAATCATTTAGATTAGATTTATTTATCAGGATTAGATTTATTCTAACAACCGGTTCTCCAAACTGCTGAGAATGTTAACAACCGGTTCTAGCGAATAGATGTGAACTGTTCTAAGGCTGACAGATATTGGCACATCTGGGGAAAACCTGGTGGGGAAAGGGCTTCCGAAGCTGACATAAATACTGTTTTAATAACGGCTGTGGAATAACAGCAATAGAGTTGCTGAAACACAAGAATTGCATTAGATGGAGTCCCTCCGGATTCTCCAGAAGTCAATGGAGATGGGAAAAAAGGAATAAATACAGCAGAATAAATAAGTAGCTGTACCAACTAGGACTTTTCGCTTCTCCTGAGCTGATGTGTGTGTGTGTGTGTGTGTGTGTGTGTATATATATATATTTGTTTTCTGAGGTTCTATATATATATATATAAAATATATATATATAAAATTCAGCTTTGTTCAGGTATTTTCCCACGTCATTGTAGTTGTGCTTTTAAAGTTGTAGCAACGTTTCGGCAGAATCTCATCTGCCATCATCAGGCTTCTGTGTAGTGTTCTGTGTAGTGATGAACACTACACAGAAGCCTGATGATGGCAGATGAGATTCTGCCAAACGTTGCTACAACTTTAAAAGCACAACTACAATGACGGGAAAATACCCGAACAAAGCTGAGTGCCATACAAGTAAGTACCGTGAAAACTTAAGAATATATATATATATTCTTACCTTTTCGTGGATACTTACATGTACGGTATATATATATATATCTGCAAAATCCAGGATCGATCGATCTATCTATCTATCTATCTATCTATCTATCTATCTATCTATCTATCTATCTATCTATCTCCTGGAGTTTGCAGAAAGCTATATTGCAATGAAAATTGCTTTACCTGTTATTAATCAGTATCCTACTTATGTTAGTTTAACTCCAGAATAAATAAGGATAATTTAAGGCTGTCTCACTCATGCACTGGGAAAGAGATGAAGGCAACATCAAAGGGATATGATATCATAGCGACATCTTTTTTGTTGCTATATTGTGTTAGTGGTTAGGAGGTAGTCAGGAAAAATTATATGTCTAAAAACATTTGCTGAAGCAAAATGACATTTAGCAAAAGAAGTTCTGTGGTTCTTAAAAAGCAAAAAGAATAGGTACAGGCATATTTTCTGAGCAAAACAACTTTTAGAGCTAACAAACACACTAAATGTTATGTCCTGAGGACTCAAGGAGTTCTCACTCAGGTCCACTCACTTGTGTGGGCGTTATTTCCCCTATTCCCATTGGTCAGTTCTCCCCAGCAGCCAGCTATAAAAGCAGGCTGCGGGGTCCAACTGGCTGCTGATTGCTGCGAGCCAGTTCCAGGCTTGGCAAGCACGGTCAGCCCTTTATTTGTAAATAAAGTACTGTTGCACTCATGCTCTGGTTCAGCCTCTCATTGCTCAAACTTAACACTGGCGACGAGGATGGGATGGCTACCAGAAGCACCTTGCAACCGCTGAGTCACTAGCCACCGATCTACAGCCCAGAGAGAGCGATCGGTTGGCAACAGGGAAACGCTGATCCGCAGCCAGAGAGAGCGGTCAGCTAGCGAAACGAGCGATCAAAAGAGCAAACGCAGATCCGCAGCCAGAGAAAGCGGTCTGAGTCAAATAGTTAGAAGCGTCTGTAGCCGCTTGTTAGCCTCGCTACGGGAAAGTAAAGCGCTGCGAGCCGCAGCTCTGCATTTGGCACAAAATTCAAACGGGTGTCATTTGAATTTCGGGCCAGTAGGAATCACAGCACAGCGCTGTAGAGAGTCACTAACGCCCACTTTTTTGGCGCGAATCAAGACACCTCCAACGGCTAGCAGCCAACGTGGTAACCCAGAGAGAGAGAAAGAGAGGGTAGCAAAAACCTCTCCAGAGCTGATATCACTTGTAACTCACGAGCGTTCGTAGTCCCAGAGAGATTTCTCCCGCAGGTAGCCCAGCCGTTCCAGCACCATGAGTTCCAATCCAGTATTCCCGGCGTTTAAACCAGATGAAGAGAAGTGGGAATCGTATAAGAACCGTTTCAATCATTACATCGATGCGGTCGGCCTGTCGGATGCGGAGAGCATCGGAAAAATCCTATTTCCTAATCTACTGCGGAGCCACCGTTTACGATACCGCTGCAGCACTCGTGGCGCCGAGAGAATTAAAAAAGCGTTCCGTGGTCCGAGTTGCTTGAGATCCTCACAAACCACTACGCTCCCAGACCTTCACAAATCGCCAGGAGGTTCACGTTCCGAATGAGGAAGCAATCAAGTAAGGAGACCATCAACCAATATATGGCCGCCCTCAGAACAGCAGCCCTGCACTGCGGGTTTGGAACATACCTAGAGGACATGCTCCTCGATCAATTGGTTTGTGGGGTCAAGGATCTCAACCTACAGAGGCGACTGCTAGCTAAGAAAGACCTCAACCTCGCGCAGCGGTAGAGGAGGCCTAGCAGCCGAGCTAGCTACGAACTCAGCCACCGAAATTCAGGGCCCAAGCGCCAAGCTAGCAGCGTTCCCAGTCCATTCCGAAGAGGTGGAAGCGGAGGAAGGCCACAACGATGAGAACGATGTCCATCGCCTCACCAATGACAGACGGTCGCAGGTAGGGGCCAAACAAGAATACACCGGTCCACCCAAGCACATCACCCTGTGCCTAGCCTGTGGGGATCACATCAAAGGGCCACCTGCAAGTTTAAAGGAGCCGTTTGCAACAACTGCCATAAGAGGGGGCACATTGTGAGAGTCTGCCAAGCCCCCAAAGCGCTGCACAAAGACCCCCGTCCTCACACTCGGGACCACAGAGGCAAGTATTAAACTGTCGCACGCACCGCCTTGCCAGGCGTACTTGCCACTCTGTTAGTAAAATTTCTCTCTCCGTTTCCCTAGAAGGTAAACCGTGCCACATGGAGGTTGACACAGGGTCAGCGCTCTCAATAATCTCGTGGAACACCCTCAAGAGACTCCACCCCAGCCTATCTACTACCCGGCTTCAGAGATGCCAGTTCGGTCTGAAGGACTACCAGGGGAAGGCCATTCCCGTGATCGGCAGAGGCAAGTTCTTTGTCAGTTTTAGAGCTTTTAAAGGCCACCTACCTCTAGTGGTAGTTAACGGCAACCTACCCACCTTATTGGGGCTCGATTGGTTTCCCCACCTCGGCCTAGGGTTAACAGGAGTCCATGCTGTCTCAACCTCAGACACTGACTCCTTATTCGCTGACTACGCAGATGTGTTCAGCGAGGAGCTGGGGTGTTATAATGGAACCCCCATCTCGTTCACCGTTGACCCCCAGGCAGCCCCAATCAGATTAAAACCACGTAGGGTTCCATTTGCTATTCGACCAAAACTAGACGCTGAATTGGATAAACTACTAAAACAAGGGGTCATTGAGCCAACAGATTTCGCCAAGTGGGAGATGCCCATTGTCACACCCCTAAAAAAAGATGGTAGCCTGAGAATTTGCTCGGACTACAAGACAACAATCAATAAATATTTACAAGTTAGCGCCTATCCCGTGCCCGTCATTCAGCATTTATTGCATACATTCGAACCGGGCAGTATTTTTGCTAAATTGGACATGTCTCAAGCATATCAACAGTTCCCTGTTGATAACCAAACAGCGAACTTCAGACCATCGTCACTCACAGGGGTGCCTTCCGATGCAAGCGTCTCCAATTTGGCGTAAGTGTTGCCCGGGCATTTTTCAATCCCTCATGGAGCGGATTTTACAGGGCCTCCCTGGTGTAGTACCCTACTGACGACATCTTGGTCTCGGCCAGGGACAGACCCCAACTCTTCCAGAGAGTGCGAGCAGTGTTAGAGAGGTTCAGACAGCATGGCCTCAAGTTAAAAAAAAGAAAAATGCGCCATTGCCACTAGACAGGTGGACTTTCTGGGTTATAAAATTGACGCCTCTGGCATTCACCCCTGGAGTCCAAGGTCAGGGCGATCCACGAAGCTCCCACACCAACCTCCAAAACGGAGCTACAAGCTTTCTTGGGACTCCTAAACTTTTATGCATCCTTCTTGCCCCATAAAGCCTCAGTAGCCGAACCCTACACAGATTACTAGACAAAAAGTCACCGTGGCACTGGGGGCACAAAGAAGACCAGGCGTTTAACGCCGTCAAATCACTACTTACGCCAGAGGCAGTGCTCATCCAATTCGACCCCAACCTTCCTTTAGTACTGGCAGCAGACGCATCCCCTTTTGGAATTGGGGCGGTCCTTAGTCACCGACTCGCCAATGGCGCCGAGTCCCCCATCGCCTTTTTCTCCAGGACGCTCTCGGCCACGGAGCGAAATTACAGCCAAATAGACAAGGAAGCCCTAGCAGCTGTTGCAGCCGTGAAAAGTTTCACGAATTCCTTTTTGGCCACTTCTTCGAACTGGTCACCGACCATAAACCCCTCCTGGGCCTACTGGCCGGCGACAAACAGACACCTCAAGTCCTCTCCCCTCGGATGACAAGGTGGACGCTTTTCCTAGCGGCCTACTCATACAAACTTATCCACCGCCCGGGCAAAACTCTATCCCACGCTGACGCACTCAGTCGCTGCCCCTTACCCGCTCCGGCTGAAGACCCAGCTCCTGTCAATGCCATTTTTGAAATCACCCAGTTGGACCTGCCCATCACCGCCCTTGACATCGCGCCCAAACCAAGGCAGACCAAACGCTCGCCCAGGTGCTCGACTGGGTGAGGAGGGGGTGGCCGGGAGGCAATGTTGATAACAAATTCGCACCCTTTAAGACTCGCTGTCCAGTTTGCAGGGTTGTCTACTGTGGGGCACTCGAGTGATCATTCCGACCTCGCTGCGCACCCGAGTCCTGGAGGCGTTGCACGAGGGACACCCGGCATTGTGAGAATGAAGGCGTTGGCACTACGTATGGTGGCCGGGTCTAGACGAGGACATTGTCAATTGGGTAAGTTCCTGCAGCATTTGCCAGGAATCCCGTCCTGCTCCCCCATCGCCACCCCTACCAGATGGAGAGCGCCAGCGCCCCTTGGTCTAGAATCCATATCGATCTGGCCGGCCCGTGCATGGAAAGATGTTCCTAGTGGTCGTGGACGCTTATTCCAAGTGGATAGACGTGGCGCAGCTATCCACGACAACCACACTAGCAATCACCAACGCGTTAACGCGCCTGTTGATTACCCATGGACTACCCGACTCCTTGGTCTCCGATAATGGCCCACAGTTCGCATCAGTAGAATTCAGCCGTTTTGCAGCCAACTTAGGCATTCGCCACATTTTAACAGCCCCATTCCACCCTGCGAGTAATGGGTTGGCTGAAAGGGCCGTCAGGACCACCAAAGAGGCCCTCGCTAGGTTTGGCAGAGATGACTGGCACCACAAACTCTCACGGTTCCTGATGAGCCAGCACTCAACCCCTGTGCAGTCACCAATAAGTCCCCAGCGGAACTTCTGATGGGCCGACGCCTGAGGACTGTATTGGATAGACTGCACCCACAATACTGCCCTGACTCTCCCTCGCTTCCACTTCGGGGTTAGACATTTTATGTTACAGGAGCCGATATTCGCCAGGAATTTCGCTGGGGACCCACTTTGGATTCGGGCGAAGTCATCGCCGTCACCGGGCCGAGATCATATAGAGTCAGGCTAGAGGACGGTCGCCCTGGAGGAGACACATAGACCAACTCAGAAGGCGCCTCAGCAACCTCGCAAACAAGGATCCAGAGTCTCCAGTCGAAGGGGAACCGTCCCATCCGCCACCCAGCCACATCGCACCCAGTGACCAGTCTGCGCCAGCGGTCGCCCGGTCAGCCCAAACCCGAACAACAGCGCCCAGAGAGTTGATCAACCGGATCCAACCCACGAGAGTTTGACTCAGAAACCAACCCGGTGGTTTCCGAGGATGCCCAGTCCAGAGAGAGTGTTGGTGACACTATGCCAGCTCAACCGTCACAGACTGATGCCGAACAGTCAGACAATGTTCCCGAGTTGCGCCGCTCCGGCGCCAACACAAACCCCCATCTACCTCAAGGACTATGCGTGTTCGCATCTGGGGGAAGGGGTGTTATGTCCTGAGGACTCAAGGAGTTCTCACTCAGGTCCACTCACTTGTGTGGGCGTTATTTCCCCTATTCCCATTGGTCAGTTCTCCCCAGCAGCCAGCTATAAAAGCAGGCTGCGGGGTCCAACTGGCTGCTGATTGCTGCGAGCCAGTTCCAGGCTTGGCAAGCATGGTCAGCCCTTTATTTGTAAATAAAGTACTGTTGCACTCATGCTCTGGTTCAGCCTCTCATTGCTCAAACTTAACACTAAATATGAGACATTATAGGGCATATTTTGTCTTTAAAACATAGTTTAAAACATAGTATGCACCATGACTTACATTGTAACCATGGTGCAATCTCCTGCCACTTTTCTAAAATCAAATTGTTAAGCTCTTCTGCTTCATCAGTGGTCCACTGATAGAGGAAGAGGAGGATGTGGATGAGATGGAGAAGGAATTATTTCCTTCCCCTCTATTCTGAAATAGGTTAATCTGTTTCACTTTAACTCACTCATACACTTACGATATTGAAATACATTTCTTAAAGAATTGATTGTAGGTCATACTATATCTGGAACAGGAGAAGGAAAGTAAGATTAACTGAAACTACTTTGAGGTACATCTAAGGCAATGTGTTAGTATAAATCTTTTTTTTCCCATTTATAAGGGTTTAATAATGGTTATGTTTTGCATAAATTGTGTCATGCTGTCTGATCCTGCATTTGAACTAAATGAGAAGTCGTGACTTGAACATTCCCTAAGAACAAATACTTGTTGACAGATGAATTGGAAAGGAGAACTGGAAGAAGTAACCTGGAAACTTACAGACGAAGTCTACTTTGAGTCGAGCTCAACTCCAGATGACTTTACAAACACTTCTACATAGTTTTGTTGGCAAAAATGTGGAAATTGTTGCTTTCCTCTGGTTTTTTTTTTAAAAATTAATTAATCTTACGGCTATGGGATTTCTTAACAATCTCTCATCCAAGAGCAAACTGATCTAAGCCTGGTCAGTATCTCAAGATTAGGTAAGGTTGTTTTTGATGCTGCCACCTAATTGGGCTACCTAAGCATATCAGGTATTATCTTGTTAGACTGTGTTCCTTTCAACCAATGCTTGTCTTTCAAATGCATTCCTGTTGTGATTCCATATGAGCCCAAGTATGTATGATGTTCCTTATTACCCAATTTCAAGAAAAAAAGAGGGGCAAGATTAGTAATTGGGGATGGGGGAGAAATCACACATTTGAGCCATTTCCTTCTGATATGGAAACCAGAATGAAGACTCCAATTTTTATGATACGGTTTTAATCCAAATGTGCACACAAAAATAGTATATGACATTATACTATATTAATGATTATATTACATTACCAATTATATTAGAAAAAAGAATATGAAAATGTATTATTAAATATGTGTTAAGAAAAGTATTAAAACTGATGGTTTTTAAAATGCAATGTTGCAGAATAAGAAAATGTAAAACTGAAAATATGAGAAATTCCTTTATCCCTGTGAGTGACAACACACTGGCACAAGAGTGAAAGCACACAGACCTTGCAATCAACATCCACCTGTTCTTGAAATGAAGCCTTAGCATAGGTTATTAGTGCATGGGAGCAATGTCATTCTTCCCAAAACCTTTTCCACTCTCCATTTGTAAATTAAGCTTGGAATTTTAACTCTGTTTAGGTTATATCAAATCATAATCCAGCTAAAGGCACCTTTTCCCCCTTTGCCTTGTTTATTATATCAGATGCTTTTTATGCCAGATGCTTTTTACGTTCTGACCAAACCTGGTTCCAAGAGAACAAGCACAAGACAAAGGCAGCAGCACAATATTTTAATGTTTCATCTATGAATTCCGTTTCTTCACAGATAAAAGGCTGCTTCCAACTAATTCGCTCCGACAAGAAAGAGCCTTGCCAAGTTTTTGCAAGGCTGCCAAAAAACAACAGATAAGAAATAGTTTACAATACAAGAGTCTTCAAATACCAACTGTAATGTCCACGAAGCTGAGTTTCAAAACGTCTTTGCTTCCTATAAAGAACATTCACTGCATAGCTGTCTTTTATCTTCTTGAAGGAGGGGCCATTACCTTGCAGCCTTACTCCCGAGTCGCGTGTGCTGTTGTAGCTGCTCTTTCCTGTGAGCCGTCCTGCATGCACGTGCACTTGGCACAGGCTTCTCGGGAACCTCCTCATCATTGCTGCCAGCCCCCACAATCTCTGAAGGAAGCAGTCCATTCCCTAATGGTCCTAGCCCCTCATCTGAGTCCTCGCTCTCCTCAGCCATCCGTACCTGCTACCAGCTAACCACAACAGCCACAGAGAGATCAAACAGAACTATTAGGCAAGATTTGGCAAACAAATTTTATTAAATAAATAAATTCTATTCAAATTTAAACCCCTCATCTCCTCACCATCAGTTAGAATGGTTTCCAGCCAAGTCTGAGTCTGGACCCATCCTTTTAGAATTCCCTAACCTTCCCTAAAAAAGGAAGGTTAGAAACACTCTAAATAGATAGTTGGGTCAAAGGCTGTTCCCATAAAGAAAGATCATACTAAGGCCCTTTTCAAGAATATCAGCATCTCACCTTCTTGTAGTGAGCATAGCAACATATGTGGAGTCCTTGATGCCCTTAGCTGGGTGGTTTGCTTGCAGATGTTTCATTACCCAACTGGCTAACATCATTAAGCATCTGATGATGCTATCTAGTCATATAACAGTTTGGTAATGAAACATCTGTAAGCAAACCACCAAGCTCAGAGAGCATCACATCTTGGTAGCACACATTGTGCACAGATGGTGCAAGGATGAGATGTCAGAGCTCATTTCACTAAGGACTGTCCATTTCCTCAGAACTAATAGGTTCAAGCTCTTTCCATATCAATCTTAGACATAACTCACAACAATTCTTTACCCTTTGTTTATCTGGTGGATGCAAGTGATTTTATCTGAACCAACTCACAGCGGCTTGTTGATGACTGTTCTATTTTATTCTTCTCCAAAAGGGTCCACATCACCATAAAAGGGGCACTCAAATTACTACAGACTTTTCCACTTCATCATTCATCCAAGAATCCTTTCTGGCCTCCATAAACTTCTGGGTCATTCAGCAATATAATTCTTTTTATTCTTTTGAGCAATGTTTACAGACTGCTAGGAAATCTATCTATCTATTAAATGATAGATATATACATGTAT
Source organism: Pseudonaja textilis (assembly GCF_049901715.1). Classification (NCBI taxonomy): domain Eukaryota; kingdom Metazoa; phylum Chordata; class Lepidosauria; order Squamata; family Elapidae; genus Pseudonaja; species Pseudonaja textilis. Next base: position 79,411,851 of record NC_141991.1, read on the forward strand.
ATGTATGTAGATAGATAGATAGATAGATAGATAGATAGATAGATAGATAGATAGATAGATAGATAGATAGATAGATTTTTCTAGTTTTTCCCAAAATCCAATATCCATTCATAATGACATGAAAAAAATAGCCTATCTCAAATTCCAAACCTTTGGATCTTTGGATCCTTCACTAACATTTTCTATTTTTCATCATAACTATTAAATTAACAATGATTTTATGCAAATCTGTTTTCTTTTGCTATGTATATTGCACATATGGGTAGACTTATGCTTCAGCCACAAATTCAAAACAAATCAGACAATTTTCTAAAGAGTCACTATACTTCTCAAAAGCATTCCTTGCAGTATAATATGCAATTTTTCTGAACTTATGGATTTTCAATTTCAAATGTACCTGAACTTCATACTTCATACTTTCTGATGTAATGTTAACCTTTTATTCATAATAAAATGTTTTAAGTGTTTTAATGGTTGTGATATTGATTTATTAGTTATGGTATACTGGCCAGACTCACGTTCAGTGAAGAGGGTGGGCATGTAAATTTTTGCTAAATAAATAAATAATCTATACCTTTAATTTCATGCATGCATTCATCTATTCCCTTCCATAAATCTAGATTACCTTTAACTCAATCCATTGCAACTTCCCCTTTCTCTTAGCTTTAGACACAAAATATTAGTTGTAAATTTAGTTTAATTCAATATATTAATTTGTGCTTTTTATCAATTATTCCTCTTATGGCCCACATTGCAATTTTCCATATACTGCAGTCATTATCAGATAGACCTGCAGATATTAGTACACACTGTCCATCATGACTTTGATCAACTGATGCTTTCAGAGGCTTTCTGATAAGACAGAAAGGTATAGTTTAGGCTTTCAGCCTTCATTATGCTTCTGTCACATGTGGGATTTCTTCCTAATGGTAAGGAAATTACTAGCCACTTTTGGTACATTCTGATCAGGATTCAGCCAAAGGACAGTTTCAGCCCTGACATTCTCACACTATTCTATGCAAAACTGATATCTCTAATACATAGCTTATTTTGCAACTGAATATACTTTTGCTCAGATTAGGGATATGTGTAGTATATGGGTACACAAGGTACATGTATATTTTTGTATATTTGTAATTAGTATAGTTCTAATAAAATAGACAAAATTGTTTATTTGTGCTGGTAAGTGCCCTGTTAAACATATCAACATATCAGCAAATCTTAACAGTCTTCATACCTATTTCCTGAAGTTCTGATTTCTGCCCAACAATACAATTGAAGAGCAGTAAATATGAAAACTGTTGTTTACATTTTATGCACACACTAGCAAAAGCAAAGAAAGAAATTGCTAAATTTACTAAATAAATATATTTACTGAACCAACAGCAATGTACTCTAATACAACCATTTAGAGAAAAGAAGAACATCTCAAATTATATGTGAGCCTTTAAATTGTTTCAACAAATGCAGTGAAATTACAATGCCCATTAAAGCAGCTTTTCTGCATCCAAAGAACTAAGATGAAATCCTCTCATATTAAAGCAAAATAGCTTTGGGTTGAAAATGGTTTTGTCTTCAAAATTGAAAAGAAAATGTTTGTGGTGGTAGGGCACTTTTATTTAAAAAACAACGATGCCTTTGATTTTGTTGGATAGATTTGAATTTGATGCATACAGACCCTGGTAAAGAAACTAGACATTTATGTAACATTTATGCTGCAATGTGAAATGCCTAATACTTCTTTAGATACTCTGCTAAAGACTATAATGGGACATTGAAACATGAAAGTTGTCAGGTTTCAGGTAATACAACCATTACAAAATGAACTCAGAGGCATTTCCATTCCTCCAAGAACTATTTATTTTAATTGTACATCTTGGCACAAACTGATGGAAGCCAATACTGAAAGTTTCCCAGGCTTCCATGTGAGTATAAAAAGAAAGTTCTTATTTTTCCAAAACATTTAGTCACACTGTCCAACCAGAATATAATATAGTTTCACAGCAACTGCACTCCTCTTCTCTCTGGCCGAGCAGCCTTTGGAATGCAGCTGACCCATCAGCGAGTTATGCTGCTTTGGCTGGAGATTCATCCACCTCAAGTTTCTCCCCCCTCCCACACTTAAGTGTGTTAAACTGAATTCATATGATTGCACCACCAAATTAAATTCAGGCTTGACAAAAGTTTAATTTACCTTAACAATTATCAGAGCAGTGTTATGATGTCAAAAAAGAATCCAATGGTGGCTTAATGGATTTCCATCATCCTAAGCAGATAATTGAGCTGCACGATGACAAAGTCAAGCTGGTTTTCCATTTGTTAAATTATCCTAATAAAATGGAGGAAAAGAAGGAATCAAGCTTTGTAAGTTAGAGCACAATGTTCAAATTATAGAAGGAAATCTAGAAATCCCAGCTTTGAGTAGAGATTTGGAGGAAAAGTATCATCACTAGAGAACTACTTTGGTGCAGTGATTAAAGCACCAGGCTAGAAACCAGGATACCATGAATTCTACCATAGGCAAAAAGCCAACTATGTGACCTTGGACCAGCCACTCTCATTCAAAGGAAGCAGGCAATGGCATTTTTGATATCTTGCCAAGAAAACTCCAGGGAGTCATCCAGGCAGTTGCCAGGAGTCAATACCGACTCTTCTATGTATCACATGAATCAGGAGATGCTAAATAGTTTCTAGATCAATGATGCAGTGGTGAATGTGGACCGATAAACTGAGGCTCTTTGCTAACAAAATAGAAGTATTATGATTACAGAGCTCTCTTTTGTGAGAATGCGGGCAAGAGTGCCTGTTCTGGATGATAATCAGCGGGGCTGCTGGGGGTTCGCAGAGGCTCAGAAGAGCCCCTAGCTAAGATTCTGCAGGACTCGGAGAGCCCCTAATAACCTAAGAAAGATAAGCAGCATGGGAAAACTCTTAATAGCTTAATTGAACTTCTGGACATTTAGCCAAGAGAATTTCACACCTCGTAAAAGTGTTGCAGGCTAGATAAACAATCCACTCAGTGCTTGCTAGGGAGAGCCATTGAGAAAATCAGATAGCATAACCATTAGCCTCCAAATAATAAGAATCATGTAACTCACCAGAAACTCCAAGACTCCAAGATTCCTCTCATAGTCACTGGTATTAAGCCTGGTTTCACCCAGTCTTTTATTTAAGTATTAAATGCACGAAATAATAAACAACTTTTTGGTATATATCTTTTTTTTAGCAAATTAGGGCAAAGAAGCAACACCAGATTGGTCACCCAGTCACATGACCACCCAGCCATGCCCACCCAGAGTCATTAGGGCAGAGAGCCCCTTGCTAATATATTTGAAGCCCGCCCCTGATGATAGCAGAGTACTTTTGTAGTCTGGAAGTGTTATGAAATCCATAATTATCCGTGAAAGTTCAAATAGCCTCTCTTACTAGAAGTTCTGGCTCTGGCTGGCCCACACAGAGACAGGGGTGGAATTCTACCAGTTTGCACCTATTCACTAGAACCGGTTGTTAGCATTCTAAGCAGTTCGGAGAACCGGTTGTTGGAAGAAATTACTGGCCTAATCCTGTAAGGAAGGCAGGAAGGAAACATTCTGGTGTTGCTTACAGAAACTGCCTCTCCGTTAACCCTTATTACATTCTTGGCAGGACTAGACTTCCTGTCTCAGGAACATCTCTGGAGTTTTTTTTCCCCTCCTTGCTGGTACTTTGCTTGTGTGGAGTGACCATTTAAAGTTACAATGGCAGTGAAAAAAGTGACTTATGACCATTTTTCACGCTTATGACTGTTGCAGCATCCCCACAGTCATGAGAGCCCAGGCGAGGAGATGCATGCCTTGATGTGAGTGATATTGAGTTGGCCACACCCAGCCAATAACATGACCACCAAGCCATGTCCACCCAGTCACATGACCACCAAGCCATACCCACCACCTAAGCCACGCCCACAGAACTGCTTGTTAAAAATTTTGAATCCCACCCCTGGGCAGAGAGGTCTGCAAGAAAGATTAACAATGCATATAAAAATGGGGCCGGGCTTCAATCATGCAGTTACAATTGCCATCTTGAGTTTTTTGACCACCCATCTGGAGACTCTAGAACAAAATGCAAGGAGAAGTAATGAAAGAGAACTACTTACTATAAACTGCACATTTTGAAGGAATGCCAAAGGGTAGCTTAAGATGCTTGTATCAGTAAGTAAAGCTCTGCGCAGCTTGAGACTTGGTGGTGTGTGTGAAGGATATTTTAAGGAGTTATACTTCTGCCACAATCCAAAAGACAGCTTGCTTTACATCTGTGTCCCATTTACAGAATTTTCTTCCTGAAGAGCTGAAATTGGAACCAAGTCTTTTTATGTTCACTGAGCTTTTTGAATGAACTTCTACTAATTTGTCATTTGGCATGCTTAGCTTCTGTTGTAATCCAATAGGTTTCTTTAATCTGAAGGCGATCTTCCAACATTTTCCTTGAGCAATCAGTTCCTTTAAACAAACCTGTTGTCAACTTTTCCCTGGAGGGTAGTGCAGGGTGTCTATACACCCCCCACACACCTTTTTGGGCATCCACTAAGAAAGATATTAACTTCCAGTTATAAACAGTGAAGAACAGTGTTATTTTACTGTTTGCATTAGTAAACCTATAATGATAGGCAAACACAGCACTGGTGTTCGGGACAAAAATAACCTGAAACACTAGGAGTTCTGGAACTCAGTGGAAATGAATCCCCCCTGTGTAACCCTAAAGGTGCTTGCTTTGATAGTAGGTGCAAGGAGTAGAGTACCATCAGGGCCACTGCTGCAGGAAAAAAAGTTGTGTGTTCTCTCCTTTTTATCTTTTAGACAAAAGTAGACTCTGTATGTGTGTGCCTCTCCCTCTTGAAGGGATTGTTCCCTTATCCCCTTTTTCTCCTGGTTGCTCACTGCAGGCTTATCATCCCCTTTTCTTTTTCTATCCCTTACTGACAGTGTCTTCTGCTCATGTCCCTTTTTCTTATGTGTTTCTGCATGCGACTTGCAACGATGACTCCATGGCTTTTAATAACTTTTCTAACTCATCTAATTTTCCTTCCTAACTTTCCTATCTTCCTTCTCTACTTTTTGAGGTGAACCCTGTTACTTCTGCATGTCACCAGCTCTGATTTCCTCGTCGGCTCCATGCGGTCTGCCAAGTAGCCCCCTAACTTGCCCCGTGAGCTTTTTACCTCTATTTACTTCAGCCGCTGAAAATACCGTATTTTTCTGCTTCTGACTTCTTCCAGTTATAGATCCCCGACACTAATCAGATTCCTACTGGTCAAGTGCTGTATGTTGCTTCCTTGTCAGTTTGCAACAGAGTAATTTCCCAAGTCTGCTGCAGCTTTCCAGTTACGGATGCTGTTGAGCCCACAGTAGCATTACTACAAATAATAATTATGTAACATTGTAAATATACCTATTATTTATTATTTGGAGAAGTATTCTTTTCTTGTATAAGTGTGTGTGTATGTGTGTGTGTGTGTGTGTTGTGTTTTCTGAACTCTTGAACATGTATGTCATTCAGCTACAATTAGTCAGGGAAAGTTGATTTTGGAACATCATGTGTAAAATTCATATGGTACTCATCTCCAGAAATATAAATATAAATTAAATCTGAAACCTATGTCTTACCCCAAATGTCATTGTTCAGAAGACAAATCCCATTCATCCACAGGAAGTGAGTTCTTTAAGAAGAGAAAATATCTCTGGCCTTGTTCTCATAACATATTTAATTGGGTAATGAGGGGAAATTGTGCCATGGAAACCAAAAGAAAAAAGAAAAAAACTGGGCCAGATTAAACAACCAAGTAAGTCTAAGGGTAATTTGTAGCCCCATATAGCCCTCCTGTGAGGCAATATGGAAATAGGCCCTTCAGGGATTTCATTTCTATGATCACTGTTCATTATCTCGTACATCTGTATGGCCACAGTAACCCTACTCAACTAAAAGATCTATCTACAATAATGTTAATAAAAATACTGACAGTGTTACTATGCTTCATTTCTTGGTGGAATTATAAATGTTATATATTTTTTCCTAAAAAGAAATAAATAATTTGAAATGGTAAATTGAATGCTTTTAAAAAAGAGCTGCCTAGGAACTCAAAAAAGGATATGCCAATAAGTGTTTTTTAAAGAATGGATTCATTTGCAACTAAACTAGTGAGGGTGTTCATCAAACAGAAAAAATCTATTTTGTATGCAGACAAAAATGTAAATGTTCTAAATATTAGTAGGAAAAGATTCTGTCACCAAGAAAGAATGGATTCTGTCATACATTGTGTGTGTGTGTGTGTGTGTTAATGATTTTACTGTTCTCTTGAGCTAGTGCATTTTTTCAGCTTAAGCCAATGAGATGTCATGAACTTGCTTCTTTTTGTTCATTCTAAATAATGTTAACTGCACATGTTTTCTATTTATGAATAACTTTGTCTACAATGCCAATTTTAATCCTTGTATATTTATAATAAGCAAGCGTAGTTTGGATGATTTCTTGCATTGACTTTAGACACTCAATTAGAGTGGGTTTGTTTATTCCAAAAGCTCAAGAAAATGCCTATAGTATTGTATCATTCCGTCTATACAATTTAGGATGCTGCAGTTTTTTTAAAAAAAAAAACCCTTTCTTTTAATTGCTAATGTTTTAGGTTTCAGTGGTTCCATACAAGGCCAGTTTGAAAGGATATGGGGGGATTTATATTCTGAGTCTTTCATGTATATCTAAAACCAGGGGTGGGATGCTACCGGTTCTGCCTGGCTCTATAGAACCGATAGCTCTGAAGAGCAGCAGACACTGAACCAGTTTCGTGTTTGCTGCCGTTTGGCCCACCTGCCCACCCAGGCACTTACCTCTCCTTTATTTCCTCTCCTTTGTGCAGCTGAGCTTGAAAAAGCAGTAAAAAAAGTGGCTTTTAAAAAACTGTGTACCCTTATCAGCTGTCTGGGCGGCACAGCTTAAGGTTTACTACACACGCGCACAGCGTGTGTCTGGCACAAAACATAATCACCGAACCGGTAGTAACCGGTTGAATCCCAGCCCTGTCTAAAACATATAATTGAAAGCCATTTCAGACATGGTCCACATCACCACAAGTAGGAGAGGTTTTAAAGTTTAAATATGTTGGATGTAAGATCCCTGAAGACGTAATATTTGTACAAACACAACCTCAAATATTTGGCATAGGCAATAAGTCAGTCTCATAAAGCAAAAGTTCAGTCAAGAGATGAGTTTTGCATAGCTTCTCATCCTTCTGCTGACTTTATTTTTTATTGGCTACCATCTTGAAACTGAAACTGCTTTTTCTAAGCAACTGTTTACAAGTAGTCCTTGACTTACACACCCACAATGACCCCAAATTTCCATTGCCAAGGAAGACAGTTTTTAATTGGGTTTTGCTCCATTTTGCAACCTTTCTTGCCACAGCTGTTAGGTGAATTGTGGCAAATGTTAAGTTAGTAATATGGTTGTTAAGTGAATCTAGCTTCCCCATTAACTTTGCTTGTCAGAGGGCCACAAATGATGATCGGACACCGCAACTGTCATAAATAAATGCCACTCTCTGAATTCAGATTATGTGACCATGGGGATGCTGCAATGGTCATATCAATTTTTTCATTCTGTTGTAACTTCGAACATTCACTAAATGAACGGCTGCAAGTTAAGGTCTACTTGTACTTATATTTGGCCAATTAGTCTCTCTCATACATGTATTTTATTAACTGCAGATGTTTCATCTCAATAAATCATATCCTATCATTAGTCAACTAATCAACATCCACTGATAAAATAGCTATTGACCAGTCTATACAACTGAACAAAAAACAAATTCATGCTAGTAGCTCTGACATTTGCTACTGACAATAAATTATTTTTAAAAAGACAGGAAAAGCACAGTGTAGTGGTTGTTCTTGTAAACCAAGGTACATTTGAAAAAGACTTGCAGTGTCTAAACTGCATTTATGTGTGCATGTTTGTGTGTGTGTGTGTGTGTGTGTGTGTGTGTGTATGAAGGTTCCAACCGAAGAAAACCAAAGTGGTTAATTGTGTAATGAAATTCAATTGCTTTTATATACTTGGAGTGAATTTATAGCAGATTCAAATTTCCTGTGTTGATGATGTCTAAAAAACATATGTGATAGTTCTAACCTGAGATGAATTTTCAAAGCTAAAGGCTAGATTAAAAATTCAATTTTAATAGTTGGTTAGATTGTCAAAAAGAAAACCATATGGTGGCAAATACATTGTCTGTATGTGTGATTAATTAGTCAATAGCTATTGCATGAAATAAATATGAAGTCATAATGAATAAGAGACAACAGTGTAACATTATGGCCAAGAATACTAAGGTAATCATCGTTTCCTATATTGCATTAGTAATAATACTTGGAATGCTACAATTATTTTAGACAGAATTGTAGATATGAATGATCCATGCAAGTCAAAATCTAGAGATGTTTATCATTATTAAGTCTCATGTGTCAAGACCTGTCAAGCATCACTATTTTAGGATTCCATTTATTTTATCACTTCAGACTAGACTCAATTTCTGTCTATAACATACAAAAAGCATAAAAGAACACTATCTGTAGGAGCCAGGGTGTATCCAAATGTTGATGGAGTTCCATTTCAGATCTGACTATTCTCAATAACATTAATGTATAAATGTTGAAGAAGCTTGTAGGATCCTGCAAAGAAAATATGGAGAACCTGAAAAAACACCTTGGGAAATAATGAACAAGATTGCATCTGAAACCAATGTCCCAGCTTAAAAAATAAAATGAAGAAAATCAGGTAATGTAAAAAAAAACCTGTTATTAACAAAGTCCATTTGTTCCATATTACATATATAATATTCTTTCTTGAAGTCCACAACTAAATCAAGATTTCCCTAGGTATCAGTATACAAGGAGGGCAAGGCTTTTTTTTGAGTTCCTATTATTCCCTTTGTCTGAACAGTAGAATTTTTTTGAGTTTTGTTCAGTGTGGAGTATTTGATTAGAGTTAATTGGTTCCATTAAAACATAGCCTAGCTTGTTTTCTCCCACACTGGGGTTTATTTTTTATTTTTTTCTATTTGATACCTATCCAATCATGTTTTTTTTAGCAAAGCATCAGCACTAAGTAAGCATTCAAGATGAAAGCATGTAGACTTTCCATTCAGTTCACACAAACACAGAATACTGAATGGTAAGAAAAGAAAAACAGTAAACAAGCCAAAATCAAATGAGATAGAAAGCAAACTTTAAAAGGTATGATCCAACTCAAAATGGAAGTGGTGATGGCAGTCATGCAGCCTAGAGAGAATGAGAATTATAATTCACAGATCTGAAAGTCACTGAAGGGTGATCAAGAGGATATTGAAAAGCCAATTTATTTGTTTCTCTTTCTTATTGGGAATATGCTTACTAAGTGTTTTGCCTTTGCTAGCTGTAAATCTGGTCATCGCTGTTACTTAGATCTGCAAGTAAAAAGGAGAACTGGGAAGCTGGGAGCAATGCAAATATAGACTGGTGAAGTCTATATACTTGCTATATAGACTAGTCTATATACTTGCTATTCCTGGGAAAATACTATAGATCAGCGATGGAGAACCTTTTCGGCACCAACTGCCAAAAAGGGAGCATGCATGCGCTCGTTGGGGCCACAACCCAGAAGAGGAGTGGCCCAGGGGACATGCACATGCTGGGAAATGAACTTCTGGTTTCCAGCACTCGCATGTGCACTGGCCAGCTGGTCTTCCAGTTTCTGGCATGCATGCATGCGCAACGATTAGTTGGCTGGCACTCGTGTGCACTCCAGAAACCAGAAGACCAGCTGTTCCTGTTTCTGGCACTGCTACATGCATGAAGGCCAGCTGATCATTGTGCATCTATGCATGCCAGAAACCCAGAAGAGAAATGGGCGACACCATGTGTGCCAGGGGACATGGCTCCATGTGCCACTTCTGGCACATGTGCCATAGGTTTGCCATCATGGCTATAGACCTTCAAACTAGGCATACAGAAACAAAAGAAATGGTACAATATTAGAAACTATTAGAAAGCGACAGGGTGCCTGGAGTCTAATTAACAAGGATTCCTCATCAATAGTATTTCTAGTATAGGGTTTTCATGAATATTACAAAGCAATCATTTTGTTTATGTGTTTTGGGAAAAGCCAATGGAAAGAGAGGGTATAGGACAGATTAAGGCATCTTTTTAGCCAATGCAAAGTTTCACAAATTTATACAACTTGTATTAAAGACAAAATATTATTAACTTATTGCATTAAAAATGGTGTGGCAATGGACTAAAGTGGTAATCTATGCTGAAATCAAGGTAGATCAACTCACTTTCATTTCTGCGCAGAAAGTATGGAAAATACTTAAAAATACTGCCTTTTCTCATGTCAAAATTATATACAATAAATTATGGCTTCTCTTCTGAATGTTGGAGGAGTTGTAATATATAGAGGACTTTGGTTTGTACATATTTTCATTGCCCAGTTGTTTTAAATCAAGAAGGGGAATAATTGAAATCCTTATCAGCAAATTTCTTCTTCCAGTCTGAAACACAGATGGCTGTAATACAAACTTGCAGGTAGTTTGAAAGAGAAAATCACTGAAGAGAATACCATAGATATAAAAATAAATTGAGAAAAGAAGATACAACTCATCCCTCAGAAACCAAAGAAGGCCTGGAACATCTGATCAAGAAAATCAAAGAAGAAACTCAGAATTTTGGTCTGTTTTTGGACAGCAAATAGACTAAGCTCAGGACCACTGCAAGGAATAGAAACGTGGAATGTGCTGAGATGAGTAGATTGACTTTTGAAATTAGAGAGCAAGAAGATAAAAAATTTTATATAATTTGGGATCTTTTCTACCAATGGCTGAATGATGAAATACAAAAATAGAATATTTGAAATGCTAGATAAAAAGGAATAATATTGAATTTATTTTTCTTTTCTCATTTTTAGTATTGGATATTATATTAATATCATGGTTTTCTTTTTTTTTTTTCTTTTACTTTAGGATGGAACTGGCATGTTTATATGATTTGTTTTAGAATAAATTACTTAAAATATAGTTATCTCACAAAGGCATGATCGAACAAAAGTGTAGTTAAACTTCTTTTTTTTTAATAATGATATGATGATTTATAAGTTGGTATTGATAATAAGAGCTATTATATAAGGTAATTGTAATTGTGACTATGAAGTGAACGCACAAAACTGATGAACCAACCGACTCACTGTTTGTATATAAATATGGGGGAGCTGATGTTTTTATGTTTTGTCTGTTTGTTTGTATGTTAAAAAACAATAAAAACTTTTATTAAAAAAAAAAGAAATTAATGCTGGAGAGATAAAATGCATGGAAAAAAACACTTTCCTAAGATTGCAGATGGCTCAGAGCAATGAATACAGCCCAGAAATGAAACATCAGATTACATTGGATCACACCACATTGATGAACATAAACCGAATACCAAAAGCAAGAACATCAGCCTTGAAACCAACTGTAAGTTAATTTGCTCTATCATGTTCCCTGTAGCTACCTATGATTGTGAAAGTTGGACTTTAAAAAGCAAGACATGACAAAAATCATCTTGTTTGTGCTATGATGCTAGAGAAGGCTCCTGCAAATTCTTTGAACAGCAAATGTGACCAAAAAGCAAGTACTGAAGTGCTTGATACCAGACATGCCACTAGAAGGCAAATCACAAAACTATTGCCCAAAATGATGCTAATTCCAGTGTAATTTGTACATACCAATGTTGATGTAAATTGAGAAATAATTACAAGAATGTTAATTGATACATAATACATCACACTAGAGAGAAGTCTAAATTTATTCAGTAGTCATTTTCCCAGCAGTGCCCTTATATCTGCGTATCATCTAGAGCAGTGGTCGCCAGTGGGCTGTGAGAAAATTTTGGTGGGCCACAGAGAAATGTCACCCCCAGAGCACCCCCCCAAAGCAATTAATCCAGGCTGCATGGGAACAGAAGGCTGCGCCGCCCACATGGCCCTCCCCACCCACTCACTCTTTACCCAGCAAACTTGCCTGCTAAATTGCTATTTTTCCTTTTTCCAACCATCATCTATTCTGCTGTGCCAGGAGATTTAGATTAGCTAGGAAGCAGGAAATGGTTGGATTGCTTGCTTTCTAGCTAATCTTTAGATCTTCGGCTCTGCTTTTAAGCGTAGCCAAACCTCCCTTAGGACTGAAGGTTCTGTTATTCAGTGCAAACTCGTGGCAAGCAAATTTTATGTGAGAGACTGAGCTAGCCAATGGCAGATCGATCGATCACTGAATGAATCTGTGAATCTGTGAGCAACTCAATCTGCCTGCCTGCTTTGCCTGATTTTGGGTAGTTGTTCTTTTTTATATAAAAAAATAAATATTTATATAAATATTTATAATATTTACATACAAGCCATGCCCAGCCAATCACATAACCATCAAGCCACACCCACAAATTAGGTCACACCCACAGAACCGGTTAGTGGTCCCTGGGATTTAAAATTATGAGTTTAGTGGTCCCTGAGGTCTAAAAAGTTGGCAACCCTGATCTAGAGTTATCCAACCAAGTTTATGCCAAAATAGTAGCAATGAGACTTGCTTTGTATCCTTAGCAATGTCTGCCACACTTTCAAGTATAGACAAACCATTACAAACACGCACTTTTAACATATATGGCATTAAGAGTCATCTTTCTTTAGTATAACCATATGTGTATTAGTTTTCCTTGTCAGATCCATAGCTATTTGAAAATTTTTAACTGCATAAGCAAATTGCATGATGACTTTGAAATAGAGGGAGTGAGGTTATTTTTTTTTCTCTTCTTTCTATTGAATGTCTCTATAATATTATGAATCTAATTTTCCCAACCCATAGTCATGCAAGATACTTATTAGGAGTTACTTCTCTTTTGCTTTATATCCCGTCATACTAAAATTTTGGTATTCAAATCTTCTTAGTAGAACTCTCTTGAGTATTTTATATTATTTTTAAGGCAAATGTTTGGAATGTTTGTATGCTTATTTTTTTTAATTTGTCAGCCTTTAAGCTTTTACATATTGAGAGAGCCCCCAAAATATAACCATCATTCACTCATTTTATGATGGTCCTGTTTTCCTTCCAGATATATATACATTTGGCAACTTAGGGTTACTATTAGAATAAACAATTTTAAAATCTTGTCGATTGTTAGTGTCGTTACATTGCCTGTTTATTATTACATAGTCATCAATTTGCATAACATTTTACAGAGTATCAAGAAGTATAAATATTGCCTTAAGAGGATTGTAATCTAAATTTCTGGAACTGGTCGATGCAATAGCTGCATTCATTTATTTTGGAATAAATGAAAAATCAAGCTGTACATGTTGCATTTGCGGGATCCAATCTGAGTCATTCACTGGGACCACTGGGACCACTTAGCCTTTGAAGCTTTTGGACTTGTGTTGGAGCTCATCCTCAGGGAATTTGTTTGTGTGTGTGTGTGTGTGTGTGTGTGTGTGTACAGACAAAGAGAGAAAAATTCCCTGATGATGGGCTCTGACTGGATGGTGGAAATGGAAGGATTTATACTCTTTCAATTTATATTCAAGGAGTATAAATTCTTCCATTCCCCACCATCCAGTCAGAACTGGAGAAGCTTCTTGGATGAGAACTGGAAGATCTTCAAACAAAAAACAGAAAGTCCAGTTGCCTCTTTAAAAAGCACCTTTTGGACAACCATGACCTAAATAACTGAAAATCTCCATAGACATACAGATTGGGTGATTTTACTCAAAAAAATCAATGGACAATTATAATGTTTTATTTAAGTTAGGTTCTTTTTATTTAGTTTTATGATTTGCATGAAGAACAGATCATATTTCTCTCACATATTTCTTTGTGAAGAAATATTGAAAAATCAAAAAGATTCATATACTTTTAAGTGTCACTATATCCCCTGACTGGGTTTGGTGGTGCTTTTTGACTTATTTCTTTCTGCTATCTATGTTCAAGTGTATGTTCTTCACTCAAGAATAAGTATATTCTTTTTTGTATATATACATTTCTTTTATTTTTACTATTGATAGAAACAGCAACAATTTCAATGGCTATATAAACAGTGTGTTGTCTGGTTACAATTAGGTAGTTTAAGAAATCATCATCATAATATGCATTCATAGTAATCGTATAATGACAGCGGTTTCTCATCGTAACATTAATACTTATTTATTATTAATACTGATTAGCATTAATAATGATATAGTAATAAGCCATTATAATAAAATTAACCCTACTCTTATGGTTTTGAAAGTTCTAACTTCTGTTTCTGTCAGCTATCCATTGATAAAACAAGTCCCATATTTCAAAAAATTCAGTGTCTTCCTTCTTTTTAATTTCAAGTGTTAATCTATCCATTTTTATACATTCTAGTATTTTTTAAATTATCTTCTCTTCTGTAGGGATCTCCACATTCTTCCAATGTTGTGCAAATACAATTCTACAATGTTGTGCAAATACAATTCTAATCCGTGGTTAACACACGTAATACTAAGTACATATTCCCTTTATCATATTTTTCTGGTATGATACCCAACAGAAATATTTCTGGTTTTAAATCTATATGTTCCTTCATCATTTTTTCTATCCAAGTATGTATTTTTGTCCAGTATGCTTTTGCCTTTGAGCATGTCTACCACATGTGATAGTATGAGCCTAGAATCTGATTACACTTCCAACACTTAGCAGACATACCTTTAAACATTTTAGCTAGTCTTGCTGATGGAAAGTGCCACCTGTAAAACATTTTGTATGTTTTCTTTGTATGCAGTAGACATTGTTAATTTATAATTTCTATAATTCTGTAGAATAATCAAAGTTTTTAGCCCACACTACCATTGTTTCTTTTATTTGCTCTTTTTCCATTCTAATACTCAGTAGATAGTTACAATTTTTTTTAATTAGTTTCTTATCAGTTCCTGTTAGGATCTGGTCCAATTCTGTTAGTTCTTTATAAAAACCATGTGTTTTAGCATCTTTTTCATATCTTGATTGTATTTGTACATGTGGCCATAATGCTAAATCTATCCCTTGACTATTCAATTCCTGTTTGCTTTATAATTCCCCTTTCTCATTCAAAATATCTTTATATCTTATGATTTTTTTTTCTGTATCAACCACATTTGAATGTATCAGTGCCTCCATCATGAAGAGGCAGACTGGTATTTTCAAGTAGTGTTTTTCCTTAATTTTTGCCCATACTTAAAACAAAGCATTTCTAATATAATGTCCTTGTAAATATTTGTGTATTTTATTTTTTCCATACCATAGAAAGGTATGCCATGCCAGTTGCAAATTGTGTCCCTCCAAAGTTAATAATTATCTATGTCTCAAAGTTATCCATTCTTTCAGCCTCATAAGTGCAGATGCCTGGTAGTATAATTCCCAATCTGGCAACTCAAACCCTCCTCTATTACTAGAGCATTGTAGCAGTTTCAAACTTGGAATAAATATATTCTTAATATTACCTATTTGGGGTTTGGTTGCCACTAACAGGAAGCACTGTCAGAGCAGAGAGATGCTATTATGCCATGTATGGGGATTTAAATGACTTCCATCACCTTCTTAAAATGGAGGAATGTCTTTATTTTACACTGGCCTGGATGAATCACCATTAAAATATGTTGGTGGCTATCTGCTAGCAAAATCATATAGAGTATTTGCCTCTTCTCTTTTGTTCTTTTTCACCACAAATCCTTCAGTCATTGAAGTTAATAAAATGTGACCCTTTTAGCCACTGTTGGCTCATATTCTCTTTCCAATGTTTGGAGCAGTAAAAAGGTTGAAGAGTGATCATAAAAAACAAAGAAGGCAATGACCTAATGATTAGTTCAGGGGAGCAGAACCTGGGGGACATGGGAAAAGCAAGCTGGCTAAATCAGGTCAGGAAGAGACTTATGAGAAGCTATAGGAAAAACAAAAATTGTATGGAAAGCGGCTGATAAGAAAAGCACTAACTCAGAACAATCTCAGAGTCCTGCCTATGAAACAACACATACAAGAGTCAAATTAATGAAAATATAAAAATATCAAACAAAAGGATTTTACCTTACCACATTATTGAAAGTTAAACTTATTTCTAAAAAATATGAATTCTTAAAGAGTAAGAGTGATTTTTGTAATGACTTAAAATTTTAGATAGAAAGGAAATCTTTCTGTAGTAATGTAGGAAAATAAGAATAACTTTCCAACATTATTCTACATCAATAGCCAATTATTTTCCTCTGGATGTTCCGGCTGCCTGCTAATGGATTGACAGTGAATTATCATTTAAAAGAACCCTCAATTCAAAGACCATTTAATTTTGAACTATTACAGGAATTACATTCTTCACTTTTAAGAATTGTATATTAGCTAAGTCATTTTATCTCTCCTTGGACAAAGGTACCTCCTATTTCTAGTTACATTTTATAAATGTGTATTTTATAAATTGAGAACTTGCTGGCAATCCCGAGAGTGAGCAGAGAGAGTAAGCGAAGAGGCCAGGACACCATCCTGAGCAGGAAGTCCAAGACTTCATTCCGTAGGACACCATTCCGAAAGGGTGAGACCTGAAAGAACTGGGACTGGCGGATAGCAAATAGGGTGATTCCATGCAGAGAGAGAACAGCGGAAGTGATAAGAGCTGGGACGAGCTGTGATTAAATTGGAGTGGAGAGTGGAGAGCAGATAGAGATAAGAGCCAGGACGATCTGCGATTAGATGAGAGTATGATTCGGACACTTACAGAGAGACTGATTCTGAGACAGAGCCATTCTGAGTGGCATAGATTGACTGGTGGAGAGTGTGATTCTGAACTGCAGAGAAAGAGATGGAACTGACAGAGGGTGATCATAAACACCTGAAAAAGTGTCAGGATTAGAGGAGAGCAAGAGAGTGTAATTCTAGATGGCCATGAATTGCGGAGAACTGAGGAGACTCACAGAGAATCGATAGTCTCCATTTAAATCACCCAGCTGATTAGTCAGCCTGCATTTAAATTCCCACTCAGCTGACTGGACAACTTCCACTTAACCCCCACCTAAATCTCATCCATTCCAAACTCCCAAGTAGATGATTGGTGAGTTCATTCAAATCTTCTCCATACAAATCTATCAAATAGCAATGCTCCCTCTTTAAAAACAAAAACAAAACAAAACAAAAACCAAACAATGTGGTTTTAAGGAAAAACAAAGAAACTTTCCACTACAAACCTCCAATACTTCATTACCTCCACTATTTCAGTACCTCAAGACCAAATATTGAAAGATAATGCTTTGTCTAAAATAATTGATTTATCATCTAATAGTATAATAATTAATTGTTAAATGACCATTAATTTACTGATTCATTGAATTGATAGAGATTTAATATCATTGATTATCTAGTCAAATGATTGATTAATTGATTTTTAGTAATAAGTAACCTTACTTTTGATTTGTTCTCTAACATATCAATTAACATTTATTAATTACCAATGTTCATTAAGTAACTGTCTACCTATCACATTAATTAGCTATTGTAATTGTTTAGTGTACTATTGTCACTGACCATGCCAGCCAAAAACTCCAAATCCTCCGCTACCAAACAACAGCAACAAAAGAATAATATCTCTACCAATGACCTCCCAGACTCCTGCACATGCTTCAGATGTCTTGAAACCATCAATGAAAGTGCAAATAACATCAAATGCCATCTATGTAACAATCAAGCCCACCTTGCCTGCTTAAACTTGAACAAAAGCCTGGGCCTATCTGATCTCCTAAAAGCATCAGATACATTCTCTTGTCTATGTCCATCATGTTTTCCTAAGCTAAACAAACTAAGTACTCTGCCTGACAGAGTTGAAAGCATAGAATCACTCATTCACTCATAGAAGAATGCCTAGCAACACGTTTTGAAACAACTATACAAGCAAGCCTAATCTCTCTTGAAAAAAAAATACACACAGATAAGCGAATACCTATCAGCTCAAAACCAAATCCCAACTCAACAACCACTACCACAACTACTACCTCAACTACAATCACAACTACAACCAAAAATAACCACCAAACCACAGCCACAAATAATTACTATCCCATCAAATAATTCCACAAATGATATCCCCTTATTCATCAGAGACATCATGGAATGTGATCAGAAATGTCCAAATGCCATCTTATTTGGTCTTGAAGACACCAACATCTCCAAAGTTTGCAATATTATAAGTAACTCAAATACAACAAACATCTCTCCTGAAGATATCATTGAAATAACCAGAGATGGCCTTGAGTTCGAATATAATGACAGCTCGGTGGCCCCAAGATTTTGTAGAGTTGTTTGCAAAAATGAGTCCAGCAAATGTATATTCATTCATACAATAAATGCCATTGCAAAAACCAATCCCAACCATAAAAATTTCTCTCAAGACTAGACTTATCCATACTGCAAAGAATCTGCTCCCGTAAACTCCGCACACAATTCAAAAGATATCTAGACAATAGAGAGAAGGACCTATACATTGACTAACGTACTGATTCTATCAAAAGTAAGTCACACAACCCACAACTCCACATCCAACCCACCATCACTCAAAACTAAGCACGCATGCCCCTAACTACCTCAATCCCAATTACAACTGGCCTTAAATGCAAACTACTCAATGCAAGAAGCCTTGTAAATAAAATACTTGAATTTCTCCTCTTATGAAATATGGCTAAATTCGAATCATAGTTGTCTGTGAAACATGGCTTAATGCATCTCTCCTTGACTCCATTACCACACCAAGAGACTATCATGCTTACTGATCAGATTGTGAAATCCGTAGAGGATGTGGTGTTACTATCTTCTATAAAAAGTCCCTACATCTAAAAAAACATCCAAATTACCCAGGAGCTTGCTCTTCCTGAGATCATTGTCTGTGAACTGTCCTTAAATATCACATTTCAATTCTTATTATGTTACAGGGCTCCTGATTATGACATCGAACATGTAAACAAGTTAAATTCACTACTAACATGGGCAATATCCTGCCCACACTTTTATCTTTCTTGGTGACTTCAATCTACCTCATATTAATTGGACCCTAAACGAATGTAAAGCTGACCCCATACATGCAACCTTCTATAATTCTGTAACAAGTCTGGGACTGGAACAACTAGTAATCAACAATACTAGACTTAACAACTGCCTCAATCTCATCTTCTGCAATACTTTGAATTCAATTTATGGAATACAAATTAAAAAACCCTTTTCCAACAGTGACCACAACATGATTGACTTTTGTCTCAATATACATTCACACAAAAATCATAATAATGATGGGATCCCCAATTATAACTTCAAAAAAGGCAACTATGATCTTATAGACAACGATGTCTCATCTCTTGATTGGCAATTTCTATTCACTGGGTGCAATACTGTTGAAGATCATTACAACATATTTTTACTTGAAGTCAAAAGAGTCATCAAACTATATGTACCAATAACAACTCCCAAAACCAGAAAAAGCAAATTACCCATAATAATAAGGAAGCTTCAATCCAAAAAGAGATCACTTTGGTGAAAAAACAAATCTGGTCATGTTGCCAACTTCAAAAGCTGATACAAAAATTTATGCCACCAGATAAAGATAGAATGCACCACTTATCACATTAAAGGAAAACTTTCTACACACCAATTCCACACACGCTTTTTACAATTTTGTAAACATCAAACTAAAAGACTCAAAGTCCATTCCACCCCTGAAAGGACTTAATGGTAAAGACTGCAACAATGACACCATGAAAGCCAACCTCTTTAATATTTTCTTTGTCTCAGTATTTGTACACAGCAATGGTTCATGCCCAGTATTTCCTAGTCAAATCACAGACAACTACAATGATCTAATACATATCGATTTTAAAGAAGGCAATGTTGAAAAAGCACTACGCAATCTAAAACCATCTCTATCTATTGGACCAAACGGAATATGTGCCTACTTTTTAGAAAAGCTATCCACTGCCATAGCTGAACCTCTAAGCACAATCTTTGAAAAATCTTTCAGGATCAGCTCCATGCCAAACCTATGGTCACTAGCCACGGTCATCCCCATCTTCAAAAAGGGAGAACCCAGCCTAGTTGAAAATTACAGACCAATTTCTTTATGCTGCATCACCTGTAAAGTCATGGAATCAATTATTAACCAATCCATTATCCTCCACTTAGAGACAAACAACCTACTCTCTAATAAACAATTTAGTTTCGGGGAAAAAAACTACCCTGTAATCTGCAACTCTTACACTGCAAAAGCATATGGACTACACAACTCGATCAAGGCAAAGCAATAGACGCAATCTACATAGACTTCTGTAAAGCCTTTGATTCAGTGGTACACGATAAACTACTCCTAAAACTAAACTCTTATGGTATCTCTGGACACCTGCATAACTGGATAGAAGTATTCCTGTCAAATAGACAACAAATGGTCAAAATTGGGAGCATCTTATTATATTCTGTACCTGTCAACAGTAGTGTCCCCCAAGGCAGTGTTCTAGGACCAACTCTCTTCATACTCTACATAAATGACCTCTGTGCTCACATTAAGAGCAACTGGGTTCTCTTCGCTGATGATGTAAAGCTATTCAACACTGCCGACAATGCTGCTACCCTTCAAAAAAACCTCGACTATGTATCAGAATGGTCAAACAAATGGCAACTCCAAATCTCAACAAATAAATGCTCTGCAAAAAAAATCAGAAAATGGCAAAAAAATTCAGAAAATAAAATACAAGCTGAATAGTCAAGACCTTGCTGATGATCCAAGCTCTGTAAAGGACCTTGGAATACTCATCTCTAACGATCTAAGTGCTCGAGCCCAATGTTAGCCAAAAAGGCATTAAGAGTTGTTAACCTAATCCTATGTAACTTTTTCTCTGGTAATATCACACTACTAACTAGAGCATACAAAACATTTGCTAGACTAATACTTGAATACAGCTCATCAGTCTGGAACCTGCATTATGTATCTGTTATTAATACAGTCGAGAAAGTCCAGAAATATTTCACAAGAAGAGTTCTCCACTCTTCTACTCGTTGCAGAATACCTTATGCCACCAGACTTCAAATTCTGGATCTAGAAAACCTAGAATGGTCTGATCTAAGTATAGTATATAAAATCATACATTGCAATGTCCTACCTGTCAATAAATACTTCAGCTTCAACCATAACAATACAAGAGCACACAATAGATACAAACTCAAGGTAAACCACACCAGACTTGATTACAGGAAATACAACTTCAGCAACAGAGTGGTCAATGTCTGGAATACTCTACCTGACTCTGTGGTTTCTTCCCCAAACCCCAAAAACTTTAACCTTAGACTGTCTACTCTTGATCTCACCCCTTTCCTAAGAAGTCCGTAGGGGGCGTGCATAAGCGCACCAACGTGCCTACTATCCCTATCCTATCGTTTCTTTTTATTTTTCTTATATGTATCCATTTCATGTTATACTTATACCTGTTATCTTATAATTGCTTGAGAAAATAAATAAATAAAATAAATAAATATATGTCTGACTAGTTGTTATGCTCAAATTATTACTTTTTTCACTGTTTCTTTATTCATCAGTATGAATACATGTAGACTATGTGTGATTATTTCATAGTAATTGAGGGAATGTATAACTGGTGGCATCCTCCTCTAGCTACAAAATAGACCATGCTTAGAAACATTAAAAAAGAACATGATACTGCCAACAAACTCTTAAGGCCAGTATTTTATAATACTGTTTGCAAGAACTAAAGCAGTAACCTATCATTTAATAGGATGGAATATAGCTCTGTGAAACTTTAAATGATTTGGAAGAAGTGCTTTGGTTTTTGTGTTTGAAAATTTTCTATTATTAAAGTAGACATCTATAATAGCTTGAAAAAAATGTGTGTTCTTTAAGAGCCTTGCTTAAAATAGAGCTCCTTAAAGTCAAAGCAACTTTTTTTTCCAGACTTCTGTAGAAGCCAGAGCAGTAGAAGCATGTAGATGTGAGACAGGGAAAGGGATTCTTTTTAATGAACAGTAGAGAGATGCTTAGTTCCTGCTCACATGAAGTCCAAACTGGATAGTCTTCTGAATTTTCTTTTTTTTAAAAAAAAATTAAAAACAATTTTATTTACAAATTTAAAAACATACAAATTCAAAAATACAGAAACAATAATATGTGAATAACACATAATTCTTTACATTGGTTAGTCCTAAAAATCAGTACTGGCTAGTACTAATCACATCTTCATTCATTATCACATCGTAAGTGCTAATTAATTTACAATATACTCTATTTTCACGTTGGTTTATAACTACTCTTCTTTTACGGATACATTCATGTTTTTTAACTAGTAAACAAAGAAATATTATAAATGGCTAATAATAATAATAGTGGTAACAAAGAAAAGAAGATTTAAACCCCTTAATTGTTTTTATATATTTAGTATAAACCGCTGAATATAATTTGTATCTTAGGTTCATTTACGTGTTTCCCCTTTTATTATCTACCCACTTATACCATTTATCCCATATCCGGTAGTAATCTGTATCCTCCTTCCCATTTATTTTAAGAGTAAGCCTCTCCAATTGGGCACACTCATATGTTTTCTGAATAGCAACCTGTCTCAGTGGTACATTTGGGTTCTTCCAATATTGTGCTAGTGAAATACGTGCCGCAGTAAATAAATGGATGGTCAGATATTTTACTTTAGCGGGGTAATCCCCTTTGATCATTCCCAACAAAAATAATTCTGGTTTCCACTCCAGCCCACACTCTATAATTTCTTCTATCCACGTTTTTATTTTTAACCAATATTTCTTTATCTCAGGACAAGTCCACCATGAATGAAAATATGTACCAAACTGGATGTGAGGGTGATCTGGCTGCAACATCTGTCACCTCATTGATCACCAGGGTTGATTCGGCTGATCTGGATGGCTAGGCAGGTGTCCCCTTCCTCCCTCACTGTTCCATGTGTGTCCCTCATGAAGCTGCGCACTCGGTGGAAGAGGATGACCATCCCAGATAGGAGTGTACCAATCTTCGGTCAAGGGTAAACGATAGCTGCGCTCCCCTGCTAGAACTTCCAAACAAGCTCAAAGTCTTCTGAATTTTCATTACAAGCCTTAAGAACAAATGCATATAAAGCCAGAATTGAGAAGACAGCAACAGATAGCAAGTGCCATCTATGCAAAGAAGCTGAAGAAACAGTGGATTACCTGCTGTAAGAAGATTACAGACTGACTACAAACAAAGGCATGACAAAGTAGCAGCAATGGTGCATTGGAAGACCAACACAAAATATCATTTGTCTGCAAGTCAGAACTGATAGGACCATAAAACAGAGAAAGTCACAGAAAATGAAGAAGCTAAAGTGTTCTGAGACTTTGTGTTCTGTCTCTATTCAAAGAGACAGGCACCTGCCACTTAACATTCCAGATTTAACCATTGTCAATTGTTAATAAGAAAGATAAAAACAAGTCTGGATGTGACAGTATCTGGAGACAGCACAACAGAAGAGAAAGAAGTGGAGCAGATAACAAAATGCAAAGACCTGCAAATAGAAATAGAATGACTGTGGCAAAATAAAGCAAAGGTAATATTGATAGTAATAGGCTCCTTGAGTGCAATCCCAAAACAACTGGAGCACCATATGATCACCATCAGCATTGACAAATTCACCATCAGTCAATTGCAAAAGGCAGCTTTACTTGGAACAGCTTACATCCTGCAACGATATGTGTAACATCATCAAACATTCACACATGCCCCTCCTATAGGAAGGACTCAAAAGGAAGATAAAAATGTAAAATCCATTCTGAACATCTGGCTGACTATGCAATAAACCAATAATATAATATATAATATAATATAATATAATATAATATAATATAATATAATATAATATAATATAATATAATATAATATAATACAATATTTCCAATATGTTTTAGAAAATGTAGTAAATTACAGCAACTGTTCTCTAAATTTTAATTTAACCAAGGAAGTATTAGGTAACCAATTTTCTCAAATACATTTCCCAATAATATATATCTGAAGAAAATATTTATCTCTTAAAATATAAATAAATTATGAA
This sequence comes from Pseudonaja textilis, assembly GCF_049901715.1. NCBI lineage: Eukaryota > Metazoa > Chordata > Lepidosauria > Squamata > Elapidae > Pseudonaja > Pseudonaja textilis. The sequence continues at coordinate 79,435,983 of NC_141991.1, forward strand.
GTGATATTCATTTTAATTACTGTAATTTTACTCATCAATTTTAATTCATTCTTAATACAATCTTCTTTAAAAACTTTTAATATATGTATTTAGAAATATTTTATGAATATAAAATCTGAAACAATATCTGTAATCTGTATAATCTTTACATTATTATAATGATACAATATATTAGAACCTAGCAGAAGTAAAAAAAATGTACCCTAGTTAGTGTTATATTAATAATACATTATATACATATATTATGCCGATCACATTATTACATTTTATCAGCATATAAAACAATTTCTATTCAAAATTCATTAATGTAATGCCAGTACTATCATTACAATGCCTAGTAGAAATGTCTACAGATTCAAAATTAAATAAAAAAATAACAACGGAGGGCAGCTCTGACAGGTACTATGCTGTATTTCAGAGGCCTGGAAAATCAATCAGACTGCAACAACTCTTGCACAGGGGTGCTGATATTCAATAAAATACCCCTAATCTAGGAATATTTTGGAAGCAAGAGCTAAAATTAGCAGTCCTTTCCATTGAATAAGGAAGTAGTTTTCTTTATTTATTACAAATGATTAGCTTCATGGTATATAATTTGTTATGTAAATATTAGGATCAGTAGGAAAAAAATATCAAGTTTGATTCAGGTGATTCATTATGGAACTCTAGGCTTGTTTTGGATCAACAAGCAGCTTTCCTGATATGTTTAAGTATATAACAAATAAATATTGAATTTCCTAACACTTCATATTTCAAAAGTTGCCCAATGGCTGATGGGTTTTTTTCTCAGAAATACTAGCTGTAGGTACATGCAAGGTGAATATCACTGTGCTCAGTATTTTGAGCTTAACATCTGTTATCCCATTCATATTCTCATCCTAGGCCCAATCGTATCAAATTGGAAGCAGCAGTGTAGAAAATTACGAACAAATCAGAAAAGACTACAGCTGTGAAATGAATCAAGTCACTGTTTCCACATTTAGTATTTCCTTGCGAATAAAAGACTTTAAACATATTTTGGGAGCTTACAACTATTCAGACAAGAATGTGTTTCTTTAATTACAGACTAATGATGTTACACAGTAAAGCTCACTCGTATTTTAATAACAACAGATGCATAAACATTTTTAAAACAATATTGTACAAAAATTGAAAGATTACATTGTTGACATAACTTAACATACAACTGTATTATGCAAAAATTGTAGTAAAAGATATTTTGCTACAGATATTGAGACTTACTCTTTTAACAGATTCAATTGCTAATGTTCTTAGAAAATAAAATGGGTAGGGTTTGTTTTTACTCTACTTTAATACCAACTTCTTTCACTGGGGAACATACACACACAAAACACCTCTCTCCAGATTTTGATACTTTTCTCACTCTAACATATTGAAAAAATGTTTCTGTATGTATGTGTATGGTTAATGTGTATTCAAAAGTAACTTAAAAGAAAACTTATAGGAATTAGCATATATTGTGAGAAAAAATCGACTATCTACCTCTGTCAGGAAGACCTAAGAAACAAAAAACATTTCATTGTTTGAACTGGTTGTTATCCAATCATTATTTTGTGGTTTGTACAGCTAGGTGGCAGCATCAAACCAGCCTTGGCAACCTTGAAATCCTAAAAAGGCTTAGAACAAGTTTGAATAGGAAACCACCAGGAAATCTCAGGTCTGATGGCTGGACTGAGAAGTTAAAAAGAAAATCCAAGGAAAAACAACATTTGTATTGTTGTCAAGACAACTAAGAGGACATAGCCACCAATATGAACATATTCCCATTTGTATAGTGGAAGAAGATTAGTGAGAACCATAGAAGAGTTCTAGAACAGGGGTGTCAAACTCACGGCCCGCAGGCCGCATGCATCACACACTGGCCACGCCCACCCCCTTTTTAGTGAAGGAGAAAAAGGTCACGATACATCACGTGATGACAACATGACAACGTGAGTTTGACACCCCTGATCTAGCACCTTCTCAAAAATATGCAAGGGAATGGAGAACCAGATTAAATATTTCCCAGTGCGTAAATACTAAAATATATGCCCACCCTCTTCCCCTCTTTCTCCCTCTCTCCCTCTCTCTCCTATATCTTAGTTGATTATTGTTAGTTGGCTTAGCATATGGTATGAAATATGGTTGTTGTAAACCTTCCTTTCCTGGCTGAACTTCATGACAATTTTTTTTCCCCCACACCATATTTTTTCTGTCGCCAATTGTAATGGAAATTGGTGAAATGGCATTCGTTATATCATAGGTAGATCATATTGAAGTATTAAGCTTCTCTTCCCTGGATGCAGAAATCTTAATAAGAATTCTTCTCAAATACCTTTCCAGGAATAATTTTTAAACAATCTTTTGACACAACTCTGAATCATGAAATTAATGAAAGTCCTTAATTGAAGTCCTAGAATTCACAGTTTGCAGGGAGTGGCAACTTTTCTATATTTCTGAAAACAGAAACAAAAAGCAAAGATTTGAATGATGTCTTCTTCTTTCTATATTTCAGTCAGGGGCTTCACTATAATATAGCAAAATATTAAAGTGATTTCTTTCCTATAATTTTTAAAATATCTAATACAAAATTAGTAAATTTGGAGGGGAGAAGAATCCACCTTCCAAATTAGCAGATTAATGTCAACAATTAGCTTCAACATGTCTACTCACCTAGAGTGATAGAATTGTGTTTAGCCTCATTAGTTAGGAGTACTTTTACATACTGACACAATGTAAAGAATATTAGTTTTTACTGGTTAAAAATTCAGAAAAAAAATCCTATTGCTTGGCAATTCAGCATCCTTTCAGCGTAACATACAATGCTTTTGATTTTCCTTCATTTTTCCTTATTTAGGTCCGATTCCAATTCCCATTTATGATGGAACCTGACTTCTAAAAACTCACCCATAATGCAGGTATATGAAATTCCTCCATTATTACCACAATGAATTTTCAAGTTTGGAAATCTTGGTTGATGAATGATTTAAAGAGGGCATAAAAAAATCTGATACTATGGTAACTAAAATCACTGTTCTTAGTAATATAATTGAGGTAGGCAGTAGCCATTAATTACCTTCTAGTCTAAACAAGAACAACACAAGGCATCTGTAGAACACAAGATGTTGAATGATTGATCCAATGCAGCAGGATTCATATGAACTACAGTCACCTTCTTGTCTGTCTTAATCACCACATACACATTTCTGTTAGGTGTTGCATGATGATTAATGGTAGTTCTAAAAATGTAAGTTCAGGAGATCAGACTTAGTCTAGACTCGAAATTTTCTTTCTTTGTATTAAGTCCTCCCCCTTTACATCAATGAACACTCACTCAGCTTCAATTTATTTGCCCAGTTATCCCTGCTTTAAGTCACCTAGGCATTGGGTCCTTTTCCTTCTTTTGGTCAGATGAAATATGAGAATAGATATTAAAAGTCAATAACAAATAAATACCTCATCTCACTTCTTTAGATTAACTGTCATCACTGCTTTCTTAACATCAGTGACTAAAATGTGACATATTACTGAATCATTTGACATGATTCCCTAACAATTCCTCTTATTTTTTATTTTTGTTTTCATTTTGACATTTATATTGTAGCAAATAGCTTTGGTAGGATCAGTGTGATGGCAAATAAGGTCTCTTACATAATCTCACAAAGCACAGCAGTGATTTACTTTGATGATTTATGTAAGAAAAATGGCATACTTTACGTTGCAGCTGCTGAAGTAGATCTTGGCAGTTCTGCAAATATAATAATAATAGAGGAGAAATGAAAGGAGAAAGTGGCTAGATAAAATAATGCCTCTAACCTCTCTAAACATGCTAGAAAAAAAATGAATGATTCAGAATGGTGCTGTACAATTTTCAGCCAAATTATTATTTCACTGAAATTAAGGATTCAATGGAACATCAGAAATCTGCATGTCAAATACAGTATATTAAAATAATGGTCCTCTACATCCCAATCACTAATACTACTACTTCTAATGAGTGCCATGGTGAGCTAGACATCCCTGCCAAAGTGGAACAGCATGTATGGCAGGTAGATGTTTGAACCTGGCCAGCGAAATCTCTGGAGAAAGGAGACATCTTGGAATAGACCACATATATTCCAAACAGTTGCTCTTCATGAGTAGATTACAGAAACTGAGGTTTTGCAGTCAGCTTATAAATTGAGTAGTGGATATTAAGGGGTACTATCTAAGTTACAGCCATAACACACAGGCTTTTGTAGACAAAATGCACAGCCAAACCTTATTTCTAAAATCACATTTAGAATTATCACTTTGGAAACATTAAATCACAAATTTTACCATATTTCCCTGAAAATAAGACCCTGTCTTATTTTTTGCCACCAAAAAAGACACCAGGTCTTATTTTTAAGGGTGAGATGTCATCCACTGATTCACCTCATTTGCACACGTTGCCCCTGGCCTCCTTTTTGCTGTCAGAAGCCTTCAGGAACTTCTTCAGCTTCAGATAGTTGCAGCCAGGCCGGACGCACCTCAGCCCATTTCTTCTGCAGCCAGCAAGGCTTTCCTCTGGATCTATCTGGAGCTCTGTTATCGGCTAGAGAGGCCTTCAGGAAAGGCTTTTAGAAAAGGCCTCTTTAGCAGATAACAGAGCTCCAGATTGATCCAGCATTTGTTAATCAGCTACAGATGCCTTCAGGAAAGCCTTGCCTGCTGCAGCAAAATAAATGGGTTGAGGTGTACTAGGCCTGGCTGCAACTAAGTTCTAGGACATTATTTGAAGGGACTAAAAAAAAGGTTGTTAAAAGTATAGGGAAGAAATATAGAGTTGATTTATTTGATCAAGGCTAAAATAGATATATAATTATTTTTGGTAACTCTTAATAGGCTTTTGTTAATAAGGAATAAATAGCAATATGTTTAGATTTTGTTTATATGGTAGTTAACAGGGAGAAAAACTGGCTGAGGAACTCTGGGAGTTGAAGTCCACAAGTCTTGAAGTTGCCAAGGTTGGAGACCCCTGGTATAGATGACTAAAACTTTACAGCTATAATTTACAAGAAAAGAGACATTCCTAATTAAGTAGTAATAGTGTATTACTTGGATTTACTTGTACCCAGTTAAAAAAAAAGTTGCATTTAAAATCTTCCTGTTTTCAGTTCTAGGGTTTCTAAAAAATATGTTTTCTATGACATCCTTCCTGCTTTGAAAACTATTTGTCTTCTGTACACTGAACATTAATCAATATAGATTTTATCTAATAGCCATCTTTATTATAAGAGATAATGCTTCTTTAAGCTGAGTTGGAGTTTTCAAACAACCATATTTCTAATTTAAATGCAGTCTAAAGCTGATTTATTGGGGCATACATGTCATTGACCTTAATGGGATTTGTTCCTGAGTAAACATTTATGTATTTACTTAAAAGATTTATATACCTCTCAGCAACACAATTTTCAGGATGGTTTATATAAAATGATACTGTAATTACTTAAGCAGCTGTTCTGAAAACATTGAAATCATATTGTAGTGACCTCATATATGACGTATTGAAATGATACTTTTCAAATATGAATACTTATAGCAATTATCCATATAATTATTTTACTACGATGAATAAATATGGACTGCTGTACACATTATATCATCATATCTATATCTTATCATTCAATTACATATCCAAATGCCAATGATAATATTGTATATCTAACATTCCTACTTTGGCACTTTTTAAACATTTGATGTATTTGTTTACATTCTAAATTAAAATGAGTGGAAAGTTTTTGTTTTATTTAAAAAAAATATTTAGAATACATTACATATAAGTAATAATGATCTGCTGCAGTTTTCTTTCTTTCCTCTCTTTCCCACCCCCTCTTTCTCCCTTTCTTCTTCTTTGTCTCCCTCTCTCATTTCTCCCTCTTTCCCTCCCTTTCTTTCTCTCTTTTTTTTCTTTCTTTTTCTTTTTTTCTTTCTTTTCTCTCTCTCTTTTTCTTTTGGCAGAGTTCTGAATATGAGAATCTCTTAAAATGTAATTCAATGATCCCAATCTTCCATGTTGCACTTGTAACAAGTCTCTTGTCTGCTCATATATGATACAGTTCTAGGGATGAAAGTGGAGATTGCAAGGGTCAACTATAACATTAACATGTGCTCCCTGTAGGTGTCCGATCTCTTTGGTTGTGTAGCAATCAAGACGTTATTCAGCAGAGCAGAAGCAGGTCTTCTCCCCTGCTTTCTCAGTTGTCCTCTCTCTTTCTGAGTGATAGGCAATTCGGCTAGGGATTGGCTCCACTCCATTCCATCTAACAAGAGATTTCACACTCAAATGAGTATGACAAGTTAACAGTTGCTCTCTCCAGCTGAAATTCCTTGCTCAGCCTCTGCCTGTTAATAATAGGATCAGCCCTGGATTAACCATTAAGCAAACTAAGCTTAGGGCACCAAGGGAAAGGGGACAACATGGAGTTTTCCCCCTGGCTATCATGCCCATAACTCTTTCAATATCATACTTGCCTTTAGTTTATTAACCTTAATGTCTTGCCAGTAGACAAGACATGAACAATAGAAAAGATGAAGGGGCTGAGCTTAGGACATCAGTTGACCTTAAACATGTAGTGAACAGGATGGGATTATGAGTCCTCCCTGGTGCTAAAGGGACAAAGGAGTAGACTACCAAAAGTTGAGAAAATTTGCTTTATTTACTTTAATAATAGTTTTCCAGAAGTCATAAAGTTACACATTCAATTAAACCTATCTCAGAACAATGCTATCCAATCCTGTTGTTTTGATGTTTGCTATTTCATTTTTGTTTGAGCTATGCCAGAGTGTCAGCTTTCCTTTTAATAAGTTATGTCTAACAAATGTTGCTTCAAAATGCACAAAATGGTTTATAATCTCTTTGTATATTTTTCAATTTATGAATTAGATGAAGAAAATATATGAAGCTGTTTATATCTTTACTAAAGCTTCTGCAAGAAGAGAGTTTTCTTAGCCAGTTTGGTCCAGTGCTTAATGCACCAGGCTAGAAAACAAGAGACTATGAGTTCAAGTTCTGCCTCAGTCATGAAAGCCAACTGGGTGACTTTGGACTAGTCATTCTCTTTCAGCCCAATCCACCTATTTTTGTTTTGTTTTGCAAGACCTGGGGTCTTTCAGATTTGCTTTTAGTTGCTGTCAATTGTCATCAGTTTCACAGTCACTCTCAGGGGTCCCTAATCTTCATGGTTACCCTGCATAGAGAGATGAGGCTTTCAACTTGCTCTTCCAGTACTTTAACTACATTACTCTTGCTGGATAATTCAGCTATTATGAGTCCATCAGGTCCAGTCTGTGTTGCCCAGAAAAAAAGCAATTGTTCAATCAAGAAAAGGGAATTGCCCCTTTCTGATATCTTTCCATTGCTGAGGAGCGACCTCTCAAATGGTCTCCATAACTTTTTTGTTTTCAAAGACAAAACCAAAAATCACTTTCCTTTTAAACATTTCAGCAACAAACCTTCCATTGCTTGGTTCCCCCCCCCCCAACAAAAAAATGGTGTTTAAACTAGATTTAGTGTATTCTAAGAGGCAGTTTGGCATTAGGATTAAGGCAGGAGGCTATAAACTGGAAGCTGGTTGAATTCTACCTTAGCCACAAAGCCAGTTGGCTGACCTTGGGCCAGTTTGTTCTTTTTCAGCTTTAGGAAGGAGACAACGGCAAACTACTACTCAAAAATTTATCAAGAAAACAGGGACTACTAATTCAAACAGTTGCCAGGACTCAACACTGGGTTGTAAATATATTGCATTCTACAATGATTTATTAAAAACTGTAAAGCCCAGTTTAATAAGGATGCATTTTGATTATGCTGCCATTAAACTCATTGAAATCACAGGGGACAGTTATTAACACAGAGGGAGAGATGCAGCAACAGCTGGCTTCCCTCGGTCTCTGAGAGGCAGCCAGTCCACATCTGAGGGAGCTGGCACTGCTCTCTCTCTCTCTCTGTCTCTCTCTCTCCTGAGGAGCAGGAAGTAAAGAAATAATAATAATAATAATAAAAACTTTCCCTGGCCTTTCCTACTAGCATCCACCTCTGAGGCAGAGGGGTTTTAAGCAAGTTCGTCCAAGGAAAGGCCGAGAGCCAGGGTGCCACGAGTCACGCAGTATCGGGCTGGGGCCCTTTGGAAAGCTATCCGCCGCCGCCGCCGCCTTCTTTGCCCTTGGCCAACTGAGCCTCTTCTCCCGACTCCCCATCTTCCCATCTGCCTGGGACTGTCGCCCTTTTCCCTCGCCCTCGGCATTTCTCCGATGTCCGCACAGGTGTCAGCGATTGGGTAGAATATGTAAATGCGCCGGTGACGTCACGCAGCGCTGGTCCAGACAGCAGAAATAGGGCAGGAATTCAGCAAAGCAGCATTTACACACCTCTTCGCGCCTGGATTGCGACTGAAGCTGCCGCTGCCTCGTCTTTCTTTTCCGCCTTTTTTTTTTTTTGGTTTTTGGTTTTTGTTTCGCTTTTCTTCCTTCCTTCTCTCTCTCCCCCCTCCCTTCCATCCCTTCTCCCTCCTCCTCCTCCTCTCAATTGAGGCCACTACCACCCCTTCATGATCTCCCCTCGCCGCCCTTCCCAGCGCTCCCGCAGGCTTCGCGTTGCTTTCCTCGAGGACGTTTTTCTTTCGAGAGCAAAAGCACCCCCAACTCTGACGTCTCCTTCCCTTCAGTCGCGCCGGGCTCTTTTCGCTGGAGGTGCGCCTGCCGCTCTCGGGCTACTCCAGGTAAACCTTCATCTCTAGCGCTGGTGGGAGGAAGCTGGGCGAGAGCAAACACGCTTGCTGTTCTTCTCCCCACCCCCCGCCGCCCACCAGGGGAAGGAACGACCCAAGTGATGCGCTCATCTCCACCACCCCGTCCACCCGCATGAACGGAGCAATTCGGGGGGTTGGGTGGCTGGGTGGGGGATGCTCTGCTCTTCTGTCCTCCCCCCCCTTTTTTTTTTCTGCGGAGGAGGGAAGAGCTCTGCAAGCGAGACTTTCCAACTTAGGAGGCAGTTAAAGCAAGGGTCGCCCGGAGCAAGCTGCGCTCTCGGAATGCAGCGGGCGGCGGGTTGGGGGATTAGGTGTGAGTGTGTGTGTCCACGCGAGCGGGGGCGGGGGGGAGAGGAGGAATCCAGCGAGCAAAAAAGAGAGGGGCAAGCTGTGGGAGGAAAGAGTTGGCCCGAAAAGCAGAAGCCACAAGCTCCGGAGGGAGCTCGCTCTCCCTTTCTCACTTGCTGGGAAGGTAGGTGGATGGCTGGATCGGGGAGGGAGGGAAGGAAGAGGCCCCCGGCGTGGAAAGTCTCTTGCGGGTGGCTAGATAGAAGAGCTGCAATTCCGAAACCCATTTCTCTGGGCGCTTTTGCTTTGGGGAGGCGGGGGAGGCTGGTTGGAGAACTTTGAATTGAATGAGTAGCTTGAGTCCCGCGATTGCGCATTGCCAATGGCCCGTGGAAGAGACTCCAGGAATCGGAGCGGCAGGCTTGGCCGAGCGCTAGTTTGAGGAGACAGAGAGAGAGAGAGAGATGCTCTCCTTTAGGACGAGTGGGGTGAAGGATGCGGAGATGCTCGGCTCGCTTTTCGTTTCCAGTCCTGCCCTCTCCGTTAGAGACCTCCCTCGGAGTGGGAAAAGGGAAGCTTTTCCTGTCCCACGATTAACGTGGCGGGTTCTCGGCCGCCCATTTGTCAGAAGAAGCACAGGTTGTCCTGCGGTGGGAACCCGGAACCTTTGGGTAGTAGGATCTGTGAGCTTATATAAATGCCTGTCCATCGCATTGCGCCCCAGTTATGTAAATATGAGAAAGGAAGTTAAAAAAACAGTGAGCCAAAGAAAATGCAAAGGTGAAATAAAATGTAGTGAATATACCAGTAGTTAGTTATACTGGCAGCAGTCCCTATACCTCGCCACTCTTTTCTTTCTTTGCAAATCAGCTATGCTTTTCACCTTTTCCATGCTATGCTTTTCTATACCCAGCCTGTACTTTTCTCACTTTCTGATGGTCCCATCCATTACATCCAACCACAACTTTCTCCGACTCCTTGCTCTCCTCAGTTTCGTATATTTGATTTGCAGTTCCATCCTAGGGCATACATCTTCTGTACTTTCATGTTCAGGTCACATTTTTTTTAATACTTCCATTGATTCTTGACCTTATCTAGATTACCACAAAACACATTTAAGTATTCCATTCCCAGTGCATTAAACTTCTATGTTTCTCTTAATATACTCAATTCTCACATGTAACAAGAGAAGCATAAGTTATTGCATATGAAATCATATTGGCTTCTTTCAACAAATGCCTTTTTTGGCAGGGGGCAACAGACTCTAACTAGCAGCATTTATTTAAAAAATGTTTCCATTCTCTCTCTTTGGTGACCATTATACCAAGGTATAACAAATTCATCTATCTAAATAAAATACTAGTTTTTTGACGTTTATGTATTATCTTTCAATTATTCACTCTATTTTCCTTGTCAATACTGTATATTGTTGGCTGTGACATGAATTTCAGAAGCTTTGTCCCTGTTGTATCACATGTTGCATCATATAACCTATGGGAAATTCATTGCAAAACATTTGGATTCTCAGCCAACAATCTGAATATATACTTTATTCGATATACAAACCAATCCACCTTTAACATTGTTACAAACATTAGTTTTACATTTGTTCATAAATACATTACATAAGCAAAGGGTACATCTTATATTTTTAATTTCCTGCTAATTTATTATGTATTCTATTAATTTTCCAGGATAATCCAGTTAGGTCCATCTTTTAACAGTTCTCCAGTTATACCATCTACACCTGTAGCCTTACTTAATTTTTTTTTCAAGTATCTTTTAGTTCCCTTCTTTCCCCTTGAATGCTTATATTCTATAATGTGTTGCTAATGTGTAGCATTTGTTTTAATTCCACTTGTTGACATGTTGCTATAATGTCTATATAAATCTGTAAAATACTCTGTCCTGTTGTGTTGGCTTCATTTTGGATTATTTCATTCAGGTTTTGATTCCATTTATTCTTCTGGAGGCTTCTTGTTTAGTTCTTTTCATTCAGTCCAAAACAAGTACTTATTCCCCAAAATATTATCTGCATTTTTCTGTTCTTAAAATCTCAATCATTCATTATGACTCCAATTCATCCATTTTAACTCCAATTAGTTCATGGCATTGCAAATTCTTAGTGGTTTCCATATATTTCCTTTTCTAAAATATACTTCATTAAATTTCTTCAAAAATTAAAAACCCAAAGAAAAGCAAAAAGAAAAATGGGGAAGGAGAAAGTGCAAAGGCATAAAGAAAAAAACAGAGCAACTTCCAACTTTCTTCAGTACAGTTACAAATATAAGATGCATTAACTTTTTGGTCTAAATTCAATATTTCTGTAATAGCAAGCCATTATAATAAATCCAAAAATTAATAAAGCACTTCTTTCAGTTTCTAGCACAAAGTCCCAAAATGGTTTCTGTGTAAAAACAAAGCTGGTCAAAGTCCTTTAATCAAAGTAGTTAATTTTACCATCTCAGTGAGTGCCATTAACTTCACCATCCATTTTTCCTTTGTAGGAAGCTGTAAGTCTTTCCATATCTGCATACAAAAGTCTCATTACATTTATCATATAGAACAGTGGTTCCCAACCTTTTTTTTGCCCCGCACCCCTAAAGAAATTTCACTCGAACCTCACACCCCGTGAAATAAATAATAAATAAAAATGCCAACATATAGCCAATATCCTATTATTTACCTGGACTTTTCTCGCACCCCAGGTTGGGAACTCCTGATATAGAAGAACAAGACCCATTTTGTTTTCTTCAACTGCTTATTCATCAAATTCATATCATATTTCCATCCATTCATTCTTGGAGATAAATCTGCATTTTTCTTATATTCCATTCCTTCAGTTTTATTTTTATTTTTATTCTGATTTCTTTTGCTTGTATGTTCATTTTCCCTGAGGCCAACCTTGATGCTACCCAAAAATGATTTGTCCTACAGTTACAATTATTTATCTCTTTTGTACTCCAGACTAATTATCCCAGTCTTTCATCATAAGTACATCAGTTATGAATTTTGGATTCATTCCTTTGCTAGGTGCTTGTTTGAAGAAATTTATATCTAAACCACATATTCAAAACAATGTTTTTCTTAAAGAGACTCACCTGTTTAATTTAATCTTGCATCTTCAAATTATTCAATCCTTTTTTGCTTCTTTTTTGTCACCTAGCTAGATTATTTACTGTCACATCATATTCCTTCAAAACATTGCACTATTTTTCCCAATGGTTATCACATAAACCCAAGTTCATGGTTTTTGTTTGGCATATATGTATAAAATAGCTATACCAACCATCTAGAGACTTTTAAAGTGTGATTATATAATATTCCAGGTTATACAGAGTACAAAAGACTTGATGCAGTATAGAGAAGTTCTAAAATATTTCAAATTCTCATTTCCCTTTAAAGTTCTCCTTTTTATTATTAAAAAATTATGTAAGAGCCAAGTTTGAAATGATGCAGTCTGTGTGACTTATAGTATCAGAGACTAAATACCATTGGGTTCAGAAGAAACTTATTTCTAAGTAAAAACATATTGAAATATACTTTTTTTTCCCTTTTTAAAATGTTGGTAGACATTATATAACAAGTCACTATGAAATCTCTCTGACGTGTTGTCATGTAAGACATCTTGGTATTCATGGTAAAGTTGTTTCTTATCCTACTAGGTTACTTGGAACTTTTATAGCAAAGATGAGCTGTCCATCAGTTGTAGTTCTGAAATCCTTGGAATTGCTGCTCTGATTTTCTCTTTATTTTGCCCCTAGGTGTCGCCTGTGCTGATTTTAAAATTCTGGAGAAAATGTTGCTTTATATTTTTATATATGTAGGTGTGTGTGTGTGTGTATACATACATATATAATCTCAAGTTGATTAACAAGGATAGACACCTTTCAGTGTTTGTCTTGCCTTCCTTCCATTAGCATTTTTTTTTCTATTTTGCACTGATAATTCTAAACACGCTTAGTAATGAATATAGTTTAAAATCTTACAGATATTCATAGGGAAATCAGTGAAGAAAGATAGTAGGACTTCCTTTTAGAGGAATACCATGGCTTGTTTTTTTAATGGATACCTTGAAAAGATAGTCCTATTATGTTCGACTGCCATGTATTTAATGAATCATGATGATAACTATCATTCATGTGAGATAGCAGCTGATTGAAGTTTATGGCCTTGAAGTGTCAATTTTGCTTAAAACTGCATCTGCAAAAAAGTCCTCTAAAATCCCTTTCACCATATTTTGTAAATAATTAATAGAACTATTACAAAGATTAACATTGATAATTAGAGCAGATGAGATAAGGTCATATGAGAATAACATTGAGTCAATTAATAGTCTAAAAATCCTGATGAAACTTAAAAGGAAAAAAATTGGCTGCATTAATATATTAATAATTACTGTAACTTTTAAATATAATACATATATTCTAAATAAACTTCCCAGAAGAGATTGCTTCACAGATGGTACAAATGAAAACACTTCCTATAAATTGCATTCCCTAAATTCAAAGGACATCCAGAGAAAATGATTCAAATAGGAGATCATTTTATGTAATTATTATTTTTAGACAGATGTAGTATCTTCTAGAAGTGATTAAACATTACTTCTTTGTAATATGCTGCATTACGTTTAAGATCTGATGCTCAGTCCTAATATATCAGAAATGAGTGCATCAGTATGGTGAAATTCACATCTCCCAACTACCTCATTTTCTAATCTCTATTCTATTTTCTGTTCTTGGAAAGCATTTTATTTTCATTATAAACTAAGTATGGCTTATAGCTTTTTCTTCATAATTCCGGGAAGGCAAATCATGGATTTTTGTGCTAATATTTTCTTTTCCTTTGTCTTTTGCTATCTGTCCTGATCTATTAAGGAGATCATAAAGGTTCTTGCTGGTCCAACTAGTTGTAACCAGTGATTTTTCTAGCAGTTTTAAAATATGAAATGATTCAAAACAGTTTGCTCAAAACGGTCATGATGGCATCCATACCATAGTGTTGAAGAAAGTTTTGTTAAACGAAAGCTGCAGTTTTTAAAAGCAAGATTAGCTTGACCTTTTAAAGTAAGTCATTCCCAAATTTTCTGTAATACAGTTTTAATATAATTAGAACAGATTCTATGGACCTCCAAATTTGGGCAGTGAAAAGAAAAGCAAAAGTTAAAATGCAAAAATTAGGAGCTTTTATTGCTTCAAGGTCACTTTAATTATGCAAAATTATAAGGAAGAAATTATGAGGAACTATAATGTTCTGGCACAGAAATGTGTTTTATCCTTTGGTCCAACATGCATGCTGTCATGTAGATTCAGGTTTGCTATTTGACAGTAATAACTAAATGAAGCATAGTATAGGGTTTGTACCTGTGTTAGGTAGCCCAAGGAAAATAGAGAAATGATTGGACTGAAATTTTTAGGAATGTGCTAAATTAATTACAATGAAATCAATGTGTCTTCTGTTAATGTTCTTATATAAAGAAGGCAAGACAGAGAATTAAACAAGACAGAGATTCAAACATGAATATACAACTCCCATTGAATGCATAAATAAATGTTTTTTTATTTATTCAAAAGCTTTCCCTATGGCAAGCAAAGCCATGATTTGTGATCGTCTAGTTATCTGGTTCTACTCACCATTTGTAAGTACAATAATAGCTAAAATGGAAAACACACTTATACTGTAGAAGGGAAAGCTTACTGTATTTCTGTTCTCCTAGCATATCCCTGAAGTATTTTTTTCATGGTTTCAAGAAACGAACAGTCTGCTCTTAAATAGGTAAAATAGAAAACATGAATTGGACTGTTATAGGACAACTGAATCAAAATTTGTCATAAGAAAGAAAAATGGTTTTTTTTTTCTTTTGTTCCATTTAGTTTGCTAGAAGTTATTAAAGGTTACACCACCTGATCTACTGTACTTTTGTGCCAGCATGAAATATGCCTTCCTAATCTCTATAGTCTGGTTTGGCTGTAGTATAACTCACTCAATTCCTTTTAAGTTTTCTGTCCCTCTTTTTTTTTTTTCCTTTTCATACCACCACTGATGATTTTTCAACAATTTAATGCAGTTCAAATAACTTCACTGTTACAGTTCAGATGGCATGAAGTTTATAATTTTGTATTTAAATGTGAATTTATATTTCTTTAATAATGCGGTGACTCGGTGGCTAAGATGCTGAGCTTGTTGATCAGTAAGGTCGGCAGTTCAGCGGTTCGAACCCTAGCGCCATTTAGTGGAGTGAACTCCCGTTACTTGTCCCAGCTTCTGCCAACCTAGCAATTCAAAAGCTTGTAAAAATGCAAGTATAAAAATAGGGACCACTTTGGTGGGAAGGTAATAGCGTTCTGTGCGCCTTCGACATTTAGTCCTGACAGCCACATGATCACGGAGATGTCTCTGGACAGTGCTGGCTCTTTGTAACGGAGATGAGCACCGTCCCCTAGAGTCAGGAACAACTAGTACGTATGTGCAAGGGGAACCTTTATCTTTAATAACATATATGGGTTTTTTTCAGTTGATTTTATACTGTTTATCTTTCCACTTAATTCTTAGCTATAATTCAGGACAAAGAGGGGATAAAACTTAATTTATTAATTTTTTTTAACACATTGAGACTAGGTGCAGTTAAGGCAACTCATCAAAACTGAGATTAATCTGAGATTATATAGATAATTAAGTGCAGAACTAATGGTATTTTATAAAACCAACAGGCAGTAAAATTATTTTTGAAATTACCCAGCAATACAGCTGCTGCAGCAAAATGGCTTTTAGAAAATGTGCCACAGGCTGACTGTTTTTATGAAAAAATATAAAGAAACTATTTACTAGAATGGTAGATCATGGAAGGGATATTTGAGGCATCAAGTTCAATGTAAGGATCTACATTATAACGTGCCTTTCATTTAAATGCATCCAGTGAAGGAATGTGTATCATCATGCGTGTAAATTGTTTCTTTTATCCAACCGCTTTTACTGATAATAAGTTTCTTCTAAGATAGAAGTATCTACAGAATGTTAGCAGTGTCACACCACAAGCTCTGACTCTTTGGCGCATAGGTATGATGCAGATAGAAAGGGGGTGTGGGCTTGCATTACAGTGGCATGATAATGGCTTGCTTTCCTCATTCTGTCTTTTCTATTCCATGACTGCTGCCAATCCAATATTTAACTGGAATTTGCCTGCCTGTAAGTTAAATCCATTAATCTCTATCTGGCATTTGGGATAAGTCAAAAACATATCTTCATCTTCTGCTATGTAATGTCTTTTCAGGTCTTTGAAAACGTTGTTTATATAGACATTAAAACTGTTGCTCTTTCTTTATATAGTAAAAATTTAAAAAATATTTTTAAAAAAGAAAACTCTATTTTGTATGAACACACACAAAACACACAATATGGGTAGTCCTTGACCTACAACACTTCACTTAATGACAATTCAAAGTTACAGCGGCACTGAAAAGGGTGACATTTTTCACACGATCATTTCAGCATCCCCATGGTCACACATTTTACATTTGGCTGCTTGACACCTGGCTCACATTTATGATGGTTGCAGTGTTCCAGAATCATGCAACCATTTTGCAATCTTCTGACCGGCAAAGTCAAAGTGGAAACCGGATTTATTTAACCACCACGTTACTAATTTAACAACTGCGGGGATTTACTTAACAAATGTTGCAAGAAAAGTCATAAAATGGGGCAAAACTCACTAAACAAATTTCTCACTTAGCAACATAAATTTTGGGCTCAATTGGGTTTGTAAGATGAGAACTATCTGTAAAACCTCAATTCCTTGTGTTTCTTGTAAAAGGGTTTAGTTTCTTTTTCCAATCAACCACTTCATCCTTCTTAAAACTGTATCAAGTAATGAAACTTTTTAAAGTATGGCCCCATAGCTGCGTATGATATTAAGATAAGGTCTTACCCATATAAATTAATGTAGAACCTTTAATGCCTTTTCTTTTCTTTCTGCATCACACTGGTGACTCATGCTTGTTGTGTCATTAGCTACTATTCTGAAATCTTTTTCATAAATATTATTACTGGGTTAGGTATTCTTATTGTATATCTCTACCAAAATAAGAATTGAATATGCTTTTATATTTTCTTTATTATCTTATTTTCTTTTATATTCTTTATTATCTGTTAGCATTTGTAAGCAGCTGATATATTGACATTTTGTTTAAAGCAGCCCTTTTTGTTTTTCTTTTTGCTGAACTATCCTACAATTCTGGTATGCTTATCTGTACTTTCCGTGGGTCACTGTCCCTCTTTCTATCTCTGGACAGTCTCTCTCTCTCTCTCTCTCTCTCTCTCTCTGTCTTTGTAAAAGATTTTTGCAGTCCCATTAACAACTTCTTTTATTTTTTCACTGTTGGCAATTGTGGCTTTTGGGTTTTTTAAAGAAACTTTCTTTCACTTTGAACTCTCTCTTCTCCTTCCATGAACTCTTTATTCTGAATTTGCTAAAATTCTCTTTCTTTGAAGTCCAAGATATGTGTTTGATTATATTGTGTTGGCTACATTGCTTTTGTATTAAAATCTTGAAATAACTCCAATGTTACATGGGTTTTTTTCTTCCTCCCACCCCTCAGCCCAGTTTTTCTGCTATTCCCACTTCCCCATAAGAAATTTTGCCTATGGATTAGTTTCAGGTTAGAAAGAGTCAGGGATGGCTGATCTTGCTCTACCCACGAAGAAGAAAATTGTCAGCAAGTCAGGACAATAATTTATTGGAAAAATCATCCTTGGCAGTGTGTCTCCAACAGATATCAAGGCAATTAAAGTCCCCCATCAGTACTATTTCATGCCTATATGAAAGAACCACAATTTGCTTTAGGAAAGCATGAGCTATATGTTTTATTTCATTGGGCAACATACGAACAACAGCTTTTTTAAAAAAAAATCTGTCCTCTATTTTAATTCAGATGCTCTCTCTTGATGCCTATCCCATTCACTGGAATGCATGGTCGATATTTTTAACCTATTGTTGGACATATCCTTTCCTGTTTATTAATCACATTTATATGTCTGTCAATCTTACACAATGTGACTCTGGGCAGAAACTACTTTATTTTTTTTTTAACAAATTGCATTTTTCACTTACTATATTTAAAAAAATTAAGCTCTATTTACATTGATTCTGTAAAAATCACGATTTCAAAATAATAGAGTGAGAACAAATATTCTGATTTTTACTTTGTAAAAGTATGCATCTGCTAAAAAAAAGGGCAGTGATATATTATAAATAATAAGAAACAGTATTAAAAATAAAGATACAATAACTCCTTTATATAAATCAATAGTAAAACTATCTGGAATCTAGTGTACAGTCCTGAACATTTTTTAAGGGATATAGTGGAGCTAGATAAGATTCAGAGAAGGACAATTAAGATTATCAAGGGGCTGGAGCAATTTCCTGGACTTCTGGGGAAGAAATGATAATCGGAAGATGGTTCTGCGATAATCAAAGCCAATGATTGTAGTAGAATGAAGGGAAGACAATCTCTTTGTAATTCTTCTCTTTACAAGGAGAGGACTTGAAAGAAAGTGCTCCAGAGAGTTGCTGCTCATGAGGAATTGCAAGACAGCAGTTTCTGGTGGGTTAAATGCTCTGGAAGCTGAGGGAATAGCCATCTTTTTGCTCAAATCATGGCCAGCATTTTCTAAAGGACACTGGCTTCACATATTTCCTTTTCTAATCGCTTTGGGAAATTGCTTGTTAACTGCTTTTTTCCCTTTAATTTATTCTTTTATTTTTTGTTTTTGTTTCTATTTTTTCCTGTTCTGTACTTTTTATTAGTTCCTTTTGTAATACTTTTTATTGTGGCAATCTTAATTTTTAATAAAATTATTAAAATCCCATGAGGAAAAGTTGCAATATTTGGGCCTTTTTAGAGAAAGAGGAGAATGAGAAGGGACAGGATTGAAGTATGCAGAATTATGCATGGCAGTTTGACTACTCTGAAAGCCATTTGCTGGGAGACGAATAGGCTTCCTTGTGCGGTCGGTTGGCCACCATGAGAAGAGATGGGTAGAGTAGATGGGTCATCTGTCTGGTCTAGCAAGGCATTGCTTATAGTCTTATGATTTTAAAAGCTGACTCTTGTTAACACTATGCATCTATTCATGTTTTTTTGTACTTTCCCTATAGAATAAAATGAAACTGATTCTCATACTAGTTCCATAGCAGAACACTATCAAAAATATCTTTTTTAAAAATAAATGCCTTTAATCTTTCTTACAAAATCCTCAATTTTGAATAATAGTTGACAGCTTGTTTTCCTGTATTATGAAAAAAAATCAAGACTAAACTCACTTCTGTATCAGACTGTTAAAATATTCCTCTTAGAAGCATTTTACAAAGAGTGGATCTTGCAATTGTATCTTAGGCATAGGAGAGAAGAAACATAGTTGGTTCCAGGGCATGCATTGTAGTATAAGCTTAATACAAAATTAATACATGAAATGAAATCATGTATTATTCCCATTTCCTCCAGAAGTACAAAGTACGTATTCTCCTCCCGTTTTTAATCTAACAACCCTGTCTAATAAACAGGGTGGAAAGAAATCTGGTGAGTTTTGGTGGTTAAGGGCAGAGTTTAACCTGAGTTTCGGTTGAATTAGCCCAGGACTTTAACTACTACATTATACTGGCATAGTGTTTAGAATGAAATAATGAACTAAGTGTGGATAATTTAATACAAGTAGTAGAGGTTCTCTAATGGTTAATGGAGTGGAATAAAATTTGACAACCCCCCCCCCAATCATCGGAAGACTACGGAATAGTCATTTTCTCCCACCTTAGCCTGACTGACTTCAAATAGGAGGAGGAAGCAGTTTATATGCTTTTCTCTTGAATGAAAGGCAGGATATAAGCCATATAATATTTATTTTAAAATGGTAATGGAGTGTAGATTACTTACAAATTGGCAGTGGGAGAGATAACTACTGTATATTACATATTTATGTAATATATGTATCTATTATGTATGTATCTTATGGATTTTTTTTTGATCAGATGTAGCCCAAGAATTCTGTGCAAACCAAAAGACTGCATGCCTCACCAAGACAGAGCTTACACTATTTCTATAATTAACAACTGGGATTGCAATTGGCTAAGTACCTAGGAAAAACAGGGAGCTAGCTGTATTTTAAAAAATTAAGTAGCACATAACTGAAATAAAGAACTAAAATAATGATGTCTTAAGATCCACCCATGCCATGCAGGTCATACAATTTACTATAAAAACACCAAAAAAAAAAATCACACAAACAGCAGAAAAGCCAAAGAATTCCTGGAAGCCTGGCACTCAAATAAATGAGTTACCAACCAATCAATAGAACTGGATACATTCTACAACCTAGCCAGTTACCTGATTCAGGCCACACACAGCAAGCAGATGAGGCTATTCAATCAAAGTAGTAACAACACCATTCACAGCAATCAATTAATCAGCAACTTCCAGGAAAATTCCAATCATTCCACCACCTCAACCCGACCCCTCATGTTCCAAACTTAACATGTCTACAAACACTAAAAGGCAATCCCCATTTTTGAACTGTTGTGCTGAGGAAATCTTCATAGGATCAGGGCAGAATCTATGATAATCTCACTACTGATCTCCCAAAGACCAGGCAATCCAACTACTTAGTATGAATATTGTATCTCTGTGGAGACCTTAAGGATCTATGGACCTGGCATAGGGCAGCGGTACCACTATCTGTCAGGGCAAGCTGATTTTGTAGGAATAGAGATAAATAGCTTGTAAACATCGATGATGTTTCTAAAAAAAAAATCAAGAAAAATAGTACTTAAGTTATCAATGCATGCTTGAACAATGAACGCAAAATGATTTTGTTTTCAATTGCAGTTATTTACTGTATTTACTCTTGCCTATGTTGTAGGTGTACTTATGAATGTTGATCAGAATTTGGTTAAAGTATTAAATGTTTGTAAGCTGATTTTCTAAAGTTTCTCAGGGAGCCTTGCCAAATTTTGAAAATATTTTTTTTTCTGAAAGGGATTAAAATTATAAGTAAAGACAATAGAAATATGTTGCATAAAGGACTATTAGTACAAAATTAAATATTAGGGCAATATACTAAAATAGGGGTGTCAAACTAAAGGCCCACAGGCTGAATCCAGCCTGTGGTATGCTTAGATCTGGCCCACAGGGCTGTGCTGGAAACAGGGTCAACCAGCGGTGCTTCTGCCATAGAAAACGGGCTCCCCGAGCTCCGTTTTTCAGCTGTAACAGCCTCCTGCAACTCTCTGCCAGTGAAAATGGAGCTTGGGAGAGCTGTTTCCTTTCCAGCTGCTCTATCACAGTTTCTTTGCCTGTTCCTGAAGCACCAATAGTGAAGCAGTAACACCAGAGACAGAGCCCTGCTCAGCCTGGCTGACTCACCAAGGCTGCCTATGCAGGACACCCGATCTGCTTTTGGAACACTGGGCAGCCATGTTGAATCTGAAGGAGCATGACATTGCATCCCCAAAGGCTGCCAGTCTCTGCGTCAAAAGACTGCTGGGGAAAATGGAGGCCTGCAGAGGTGCGAGATCCTCTGCTCCAAAACCTTTTGCAAAGAGGATTGAAACTTTGGGGGTCACAATTTCATGCTACTTCAGGCCTCCATTCTCTGCAACAAAACTTTTGCAAAGGTCTGTGGAGACCCAGTAGAGTAGGATAAATGGGGGAAGTAATTGTGGGGACACCAGGGGAGCATGAGGAACCTCAGTGGGTTAGGAGAGGCTTTGAGTAGTCTGAAGCAGGTGGCCTGTTCCAGCATTGGACCCCCCTGGTCTTCCCCACCTGAGATAATTCAAGTGCACTTAACAATGCAGGGGAAAGTCACGTCAAATGAATATGATCCAATTAATGAATCCTCAAGTTAAGAATTGGCGGGCTCTATTACATTAGTAACTTGAGGATTATCTGTATAGAGAACAAGGCTGCTGCTGCAATAAGTGTTTAGCATTTGCAGAGCTAAATGTGTATTAGAAACCATACAGAGAAAAAAAGATAACTGATGAAGTGACAAATTAAAAGAGAAAAATAACAGATAGTTTACTGAATTTTTATCTAAAACGTTTATAGTAAAAGTAGAAGTGGGGAGGGAGAAAAGTTCAGTTACCTAGGAGAAGAATAGTGAAATATACTATTAGCAATCTTCTCTTATGTACTAATGCATTTTCAGAAAGGTTCCTGACCATTCTATAAATTAGTATAAATATTTGTGTATATAAATTGACCTGTTTAACAGTATCATTAATCCCATTTGCAGTTTAGTCTATTACTGCTTCGTACATGATGCTTTTATGTTGTTATGATCTTTAATATAAGAATAGTCCTTGTCTTAATGACCACAACTGAGCTGAAAATTTCTGTGGGTAAGCAAAGCAGTTGTTAAGTGAATTTTGCCTCATTTTATGGCCTTTCAAGTTGTTAAGTGAATCACTGAATTTATAAAGTTAGTAACATGGTTATTAAGTGAATCTGGATTCCCCATTGGCTTTGCTTGTTGGAAGGTCCCAAAAAGTGATTAAATGACCTTGGGACATGTTAACTGTCATAAATAAGAGTCGGTTGCCAAGTGTCTGAATGTTGATCAATGTGAACATGGGAAGGTTGAAATGGTTGTAAGCATGAAAAATGGAGGTTGTGTGAAAAATGTAAGTGTGAAAAATGGTCATAAGTCCCTTGTAAGTGTGAAAAATGGTCATAAGTCCCTTTTCCAGTGCTGCTGTGACTTCGAACGGTCACTAAAAGAACTGTTGTAAGTTGAGGACTAACCATACAGTCATTTTAATTACAATGGAGGCATGCATGCATCTGTAACTCGGAGGAGTTTTAAAAAGTTTGAAGCTTGTGTTTATTTGGGTTTGGGAGTGGGTTTTTAAAATTCCTCTTCAAATTGTGCTGTCCAGCATTATAGCCAGGTAAGCAGAATAATTCAGATCTTTCAGGCTGGTAAGCAAAAGACATTAGCTGAGTCTATGTTCAGTAAAAATAAGAAAATAAATCAAGACTTTTATGTTTTTGAGTGACTATAATGAAACAATAGCCCTTCTGACACAAATGATTAAGTATTAAAAATGACCTTTGAAACAGAATGAATCTCTGTTCATTAGACTAGCAGTTCAATGACCCCTGAAACATTCATCACTCCAACCAAAAATGTAGTTACTTCTTAGAAAAATGCCTATCCCATTTCTGTAAATTTCTTCCAAGAACAATACACAGTCCTATCGGAAACCAAGGAACTGGAACCTGCCTACTGTTCTGAGACTAAATTTCTGATTATTTTTTATGGATTGGATTCTAGAGATCATTATTTCTTTATTCTTCAATATTGATATCATAGATTTCCATAACATTTCCAAGGTGGTAAGAAATTATGGTGAAAAATGAATACATAACTATAAGGTGATTTTCAAAAACAAAGTGATGATTCTGGAGGAAGGTGATGATGGAAAATGTCATTCTGATCTTACGTATTATTGACAGTGTGATTATTTCAACAGATGTTATTTGAAAGATTCACCCTGTTAATAAAGCATTTGGATTTCGTTCTTGTAGAACATTCTCACAGTTCAAAATGTTGACAGTTGAATACTTTACTTCATACCTCAAAAAAGCATTAGTATCCAAATTACCTTAAGCTTTATGCATTCTAAATATGCAAAGATTAATTATTTTTTAAAACACCAAATGTATGTGCCTGTAACATGTGATTATGATGTATACCACTTGTTCTTCAGTGTTCATGTTTTCTCTCAGTGAAATGATTGTAAGAAAAATAGTGATAAAAGGAGACTTACACACACACACACACACACACACACACACACACATACACATATATATTTGTTTTCTGAGGTTTTCGCGGGTATTTGTATGTGGATCTTTGGTTATTTGGATTTTCTCCCACGTAAAATTGGAAGTATTTTGGTGACGTTTTGACGAAATCTCATTTGTCATTTTCAGGCTTGTGTCTTTGGCTTTGTGCTTCTTGGAGTAATGTAAATAAAAGAAAAAACAGCTGCAAGCTCACATTACTCCAAGAAGCACAAAGCCACCAAAAATTTAATATTGTTTCATAAATAATCATACCCAATAAAGCCAAGAAAGGGTGGTGGTAGGGAAGTCTTATCTACTTCTGTAGTGTGGCCCCAATCTGCAGTATTGCTAAGCCACATTGCTTGATTCTCTCTACTCCATTGCAATCTGCAGTGCTCTTCTCTGGTTTAATCATTTGACATGGAGTATAAGCATAATCAAATATGGCTTATTCAATAGGGAATAGAATATTAACACAAACCACCAAGTATTAATTCTTCATGAAAATGCTTTCTCACTTTCTCTAGAATTAGAGCAATGAAATCAAGGAGCATCTGGTTATTCCTCCTATTGCTGGAAGTCTTCATATCAGTGGCTTGTGGATGGATGGAATCAAACTGGAACGGACAATTTTATTCTGATTCTGGGAGATTAACACAAGAGGTAAGATAACATTTAAAATTTACATTTGGGCAGGAGGATGTTGTGCTTCAGTGTTCCCAATGTATATTTTCCACTTCAAATTGAGATTTTTTTAAAAAATTACAAGAATTTTAATAATGTCAACAATTATTAGCAATAATTGAAAACCTGAGTTTTCATATTTTTCAAAAACAAACTTCCATACTTTTAAACACAAAAGATCAACTTTGTATTCTACACATTCTTTCTTTTATTCTTTATTCCTATAGAAGTTGCTGAATGTAGCACGTAGTTAGCATGGCCAGTGGTGAGGGATGCAGAAATCTGCAATTCACCAAAATTTCCATCAGTGCTGTAAGAAATTAAGTGGAGCTTACACATGATTCAGTCTTGGCCTTTGTTTTACCAACCACAAATACACAAGGAAATGTTGCCTTCCACAATATTACATAGTATGGTTCTTAACTAAAAAATAATGACATTACATTTCCCATGTTTAACTCAGAAAAATCATAATATAGCATCTTCTAATCTTTGGTCCAGGACTGATTTTCTTACTTTTAAAAAAAGAAACCCAAATCCATAAATTCCCCAACTATAAATCTTGATTAGTAGTAGTGATAAACTGAGTTGGGAAATAATAAAATTCAGTTCAATATGCTGTTCTACAGTTTGGTGGAGTTCTCTCTGTTGTCCATTCAAGTATGCAGGGTATATGTATACATCTGGTTCACAAGTGATCCTTTATAACTATAATGTCACATTATAAACGTTTGTTAGGAAGTATCTTGTTGGGATAATGAATGTACTTATTGTACATATATGCAATACAGCTGCCAAATTAAATTCTCAGAAAAAAGGCCATCAGCTATTTTCCCCCTTTGTCACATGCATACATTTGTGCACACAAGCTAATATACTAATAAATTGTTTAAATATTAGTGAAGGCTTTTCCAAGCTGGAGATAAGTAAGATAAAGAAGTTTAAACATGTTAAACTTATTTTTTTAAATCCAGATTATAGAAGGAAAACATCATATTTTTCCTCTCCCATCTTCAATGTATTGTCCAGGACTCTAAACTAGCCATTCAGATTGGGTCACAGTCCTGAAACACATGTTCTCTTCACTTATGTTCTTACCAATTATTTATGCTTATTTTTAAAATGTTTAACAGATAACATATTGCAAAATCAGTCCTTTCGATGCTAATAAACAGAGTGAGAGAGTTCTCCACCTTCTCTTTTGTGCTTAAGTAGCCACATGCTGTAATCTAAAGGATTACTAAAAACTACATAGGGCTGATGGCTTAATTGGCCTAAGATGACTTTGCGTTCTCTCTCTCATTTAACAGAATAGATTAATAGAAATCCTAATGTATTAATTATGAATCTACTCCTAATAGCAGTAATAATACTACAGTAGTTAAAGCAGCTATATATATATATTAGCATAATATTTTAAATTCTGTGCCTTGTGAAGGTAAAGGTCTCCCCATTAACAACCTGACATTTGAAAAAGAACACTGTGACTTGAATGAAATCAGTGGCTTGAAATGCCTTGGTAAATGATTTAGCTATAGTTTTTCATATGAAAATTGCACAGAAATATTTATCCACTTGATCTTCTTCTGCAACCCTAAAGTTATTATACAAATTACTTGTTTTGGGTTTATTAAGCATGGATACACTAGTCCACACACTTAACTATTTAACAATTGGAAGTGTATGAAAATTTGCAGCTCTAAGTGACCAGTTTTATATTGGTATTGATAGAGAACTCCCCCAAAGCCAGCCAAATTCTTCTCAATCATAGGTAGTTAGCAAATGCCATCTAAATCAGATTTCTCCAATCAGTGTAAAATTTCTAGTCTATGTGACTAATATTTCTAGAGGATACCATAGTGGAGAAAATTAAATTACAGATTTATCTTTAACTTACTATATATGCTTTTTATCTACTTCACAATTTACCTTTATCTTTAACTGAGGCTTTCCTGGAGTGTATTATAGAAATAAATAAGTTTTAACTACCAGCTTTACAATTCAAAAGAGTGGAAAAGAAGGTGAGAACAGAGGCTTGAAAAAAGGAAAATAAGACTCCTTTGTTTAATAAAATGAGCAGTACAACTGTTCAGGGAGAGAAGGAACCATTCTTTCAGCAGTTCTTAAAATAATCCTGCTTTCCTTCTTGTCTGCTTTAATCTCATTAGATTTAATGGATGCCAGTATTCTAGAAAGCTGAAACAATTCAGGCAGCTATTGATCTGATTTTAGCCTTGTGCTTGATATTTACTTCTTCACAGTAAGAGTTGTAGAATGGAGCCCACATTAGTAAGAAAAACCTAATATACAAACTGGTGAAGAGGGAAGCAGTGCTCAAGATTGGTTTGATTTTGAGTAAGGGAAAAATTGCTGAGTTCATGTATAATGAGAAATATTTAACTGGTTCTTATGTATCAAGAAGGCAAAATTGGTAGGTTCATACATCTCCCTAATGGCCAACGATGAAGAGGTACAAACTGGCACTGCACACAATGATGCGAATAATCACATAGTCTTTGGGAATCATATAGCTGGATCTTGTTATGAACAAAGACATTTCAAAGGCCTTCACAATTCCAGACAAAATGAGAGAAGTGAGGCTCTAGTGGTAGATTCCACATCAGAGCTGATATGGAATCCATCGTGAGACACTGAGGCAGGCACTTGCATTCAGCCCAGATGGCCAGCAGCCCCAAGGATGACCAAAAAAGCAATGAATGGGTTGCCTGCATGACAGTATGCGAGCCATAGGCATATACCCTGCGGATACTGCAGACCAAACAAAGTGGCAGGCGAAATACAAAACTCTGGACCTGGTGATATAATGGAATAACACAAACAACAACAACAACAAGATATATCCCACTAATTAAAAAAAAAACTAGCCAATCAGGTTGTGTATGATTTAGGGTGCCTAAATTGATTCTTACCTGCTAATTCTCCATTAAATCTACCTGAGTTTATTTCTGCAGAATACAAAGTTACATATAGGTGGTTAGCATGGGGGGAAACATGTCTACAGTAGAATGGCAATAGATTGGTTTGGCAGGAAAAAATGTAGAAGTAGAAAGCAGAATATCTTTCCTGCTTTTAATTTCTCAAAACGGACTTTTATTTTCTGGTGAAAGCAGTCATTAGGCTTTGGTTCCCTTTTGACTGCTAGATAAGATCTACGGACTGAAAAATAAATCTCAAAGTCTTTGTGTGTTAAAATTCAGATTTGTGTTGTTTCCCCCCAAAAGTGGGAGTAGGATTTAGTTCCTGGTATCTCTGTGGAACTGGAATTGGATTATACCTGTTTACAACTTATTTAGGCTAATCTTAAAGAGGATTTAAGTACTTTGTGCCGCATAGCCCTATGCAGATCAAACAAATGTAATTATTGGAGATAAACAAAGAAAAAGTTGATTATCTTGTTAATTGCTGTAGAAAATCCTGATCCTTTTATTCTCCCTGTTTCTTTTCTCCGAAAAGAAAATATCTTCTATTCTGGTAAAACACAAAACAAGCGAAGGGTCTTTCTGTCCAAACTTTTTAATGCTTTTTAAAACTTAAGTAAGAGAAGGCATTAGTTATGTGTTTTGTTGGAGACTAGAGCTATTTATGTTTCAAAAATGATTTGGAAGAAAGCTTTGGAATCAATAGGGCAGGGTGACTTCTTTAAAAAGTCACATTTTTTCAGACTCATGCAGAAAACTGAAAAAAGATACATAAAAGAAGTGTTGCATTTGTCCTCAGGAGTTTCAGAGTACCATTTCCAAATACATTTTGAAGACTGAACAATCATTATAGAAACTGTCTTTAGAACCTAATAAAATGCATAGATAGTACAATGGATTTTAATTTGTAATGATTTTTGATTTTGGGAGATAGGACTAATGCTTTAATTGTTTAATTTAGAAAAAAGAAAGTAATAAATATGCTTACTGATTAAATAAGTGATTTATTAAGAGCCCCGGTGGCAAGTGGTTAAACTGCAGTATTGCAGGCAAACTCTGCTCACAACTTGGAGTATGATCCTGAACATGACTCAAGATTAACTCAGCCTTCCATCCTTCCAAGGTCAGTAAAATGAGGACTCAAATTGTTGGGGGCGATATGCAAATAATGCTTCTACATTGTAAACCGCCCAGAGAATACTGTAAAGTGCTACGGAATAGTATATACTTTATGCTTAAATGCTATGCTTATTCAGTGTGGGTATTCTGGAGCACTGTCTATATCTATTCTCTCTTTCTTGCCCACCATCATTAATGCTAAAAATAGTTTATCTTAAAATTTCTGCAATTATTTTTTTAAAGTTAGGCTTTTCTTATCAAATGGTTGTGAGTTTATATTAGGCAGAATTTAAAAGCAAGGCCCCAAGCAGAGGTGGTATTCAGCAGGTTCTGACGAGTTCTGGAGAACCGGTAGCGGAAATTTTGAGTAGTTCGAAGAACTGGCAAATACCACCTCTAACTGGAGATTTTACAGTATCCCTCCCCTGCCACGCCCACCAAGCCATGCCCACAGAACCAGTAATAAAAAAAAATGAATCCCACCACTGGCCCCAAGACCACATTAGTCTGTTATAGTAACAGTGCACAGATATTAGCTACATCAGGGTCCCTCAAACTTGGCAACTTTAAGACTTGTGGACTTCAATTCCAGGAATTTGGGGAATTGAAGTCCACAAGTCTTAAAGTTGCCAAGTTTGGAGACCTCTGGGCTACATTTATTTCCCAGAATTGAATGGGCAGAGAGGGGAAGTATTAACTTTAGATCTGAGATGGATAGTTGATATAAATAAAAAAAATAAGCTTGAATTTTAAAGTTTGCTGCTTGTTTCCTTCATACCAACCTTTTTCCAGTTTCTTTGCTTATGAATGTCTGCTTGGGAGTCCTATAATTTCAATATTGGTCTGAGCAAAGCCTGTCAGTTGACCCTTTGTAATGCCTTATATTTTTTTAGACAACAAACAAAAATGGGGATTTAATTATCATTGATCACCTCAAATTTACCAATAGTTTCTGTGTACCTCACTCTCTAAAACCCTAGCAACTCAACCTGCAGCTGTCACCATTTTGTTTGAGACTATCTTCTTTACCAGTCAGAATAAGTATATTGTCCTTGCAGAGGATATAGTTTTTAATCTGTTTTGTTCTTTGTTGACATTGAAACTGTCATATTCTTCATGATCTTGTCTAGATTTTTCCTCCCCTTCCTCTGTTAATCTCTTTATTTTTCCAGCAAACCATTAATCTTTATTTACTCTTGAGTCCAAGGAAGAAAAAGCTATCACTCGTACTTATTTGTATTCAGTGGTAATGTCGCAAAGCATATATCATCATTTTTCATTTTTTTTACTTACATAATGTCTATTTCTTCCTTATTTTCAGTTAATGGAGTGTGTAAACTACATGTCTCAAATTCTCAATATTTCTAAAAATAAATTAAAATTTCCAGCTGTTATTATTTCTTATGATTTAGAAATTGCATTCTGTGATGCTATTTTTTTTGAAGTTGCTTCACACTCTTGCCTTATATTCCAACTGCCATTCCAAGATCATTTTCACAAGTGCTGTTACCAAGCCAAGTATCCCTATTCTACAGTACATACATGCATTTTACTCTTTTTCATAGATGATGAAATATGGACTTTTCTCTGGCAATTCCATTCTATTTCTTATACTATGAAGCTATGAAGATCATTTTGAATTTTTCTGAATTCTGTGGATTGCATCATTTGATGAACATTCATTCTAGTTTTTTGCCTTGTTTAGGAATTCTTACTATCTTGAACAAGCTCTTTTCCCCATCACTCTCTCTTGCATGTAGCATTTTTCCAAATTTATTAAAATGTCCTTCCTTCCTTTCTTTGAAGTCCTAGCCATGTGTTTGATTCATTTAGGTCTAATTCCCCTTAAAATTAAGGATTATACACTAATTTTCTCCATGTTTCTACTGCTTTGAATGCTCAACTCTATCTACCTGATAGAATTAATTAGCATCAAATCAAAGATAATGCCTTCTATCCTATTCTCTACCTTCTGTAGACTGTCAGACTAGAATACTGGGCGGTATCTAACAAAATGAAATTCAATGTAGAGAAAAGTAAAGTCCTACACTTAGGCAAGAAAAACTAAAAGACATATAAACTGGGTGAAACCAGGCTCAATAGTAGTAACTGTGAGAGGGATCTTGGAGTCTTAGTGGACAACCAGCTAAATATGAGCCAGCAGTGTGCAGCAGCTGCCCAAAAAGCTAATGCAATCCAAAGTTGCATTAACAGAGGGATACAATCAAGATCAGGTGAGGTACTAATACCACTCTATAAAGCCTTAGTAACTAGAGTACTGCATTCAGTTTTGGTCACCACATTATAAAAAATATGTTGAGACTCCAGAAAAAGTACAGAGAAGATCAACCAGGATGATTAGGGGACTGGAGACTAAAACATATGAAGAACGGTTGCAGGAACTGGGCATGGCTAATCTAGTAAAGAAAAGGACCAGGGGAGACATGATAGCAGTCTTCCAATATTTGAGGGGCTGCCACAGAGATGAAGAGGTCAAGCTATTTTCTAAAGTGCCTATAGGCCAGACAAGGAATAATGGATGGAAACTGAACAAGGAGAGATTCAATCTGGAAATAAGGAGAAACTTTCTGACAGCGAGAATAATGGGAACAGTTTCCCCTCAGAAGTTGTGGGAGTGCCATCACTTGAGACCTTCAAGAAGAGATTGGACTGTCATTTGTCAGAAATGGTGTAGGATCACCCACTTGGGCGGGGGTTGGACTAGATGATCTATAAGATCCCTTCCAACTCTGATTATCTTTTATCTGAGAAAGTTATCAGAAAGTCAGCTCAGGAATTTCCTCAAAAGATTATGCTTCTCAGAGTCTGTCTCCCATTTGATGTTGTAGTAATGAAAGCCTTCTGTTATTATGACTTCACAAATCCCTGAAACAAAATTCAGATTGCTTTTGATTGGGAGAGCAATAGAAGACATCAACATCAGTATTATGTTTATTATTATTTTCCTCTTCATTTTCAATTTTTTTTTAGAGATACTGAATAGTTCTAGTATATAACTCCATCCCGTTTCTTAATGCTTTTATTTTCTTCATTTGCTATATTTCAGTCAAGGGAATAATTCCATCGTATTTCTGTTCTACCTATTAAATCTTATTACTATTCAGTACTGAAGGTTCAAATGCATATTTGTTTTCTAGTCTCTGAGCTTTAGTACTTAAATAGTTGATAGATATGAACTTTGTAGGTCAGCCTTCTTTTTGATTTTTCTTATGTTATTTAGGAGGCCCCATTTCATTGCCATACCTATTTTCTGCAAGATACAAATCTTTACATGAATCCTTCATTTTTTATTTGCACCTCTAACAAGATTTAGTTCACACACACATACATGCACTAACTTCACCATGATTTGTCCTAACACACTTTTAATGGTTTTTATGAGTGGAATTCATCAAGTGCCAGCATAATCTAGACACCCCAGACCATTAAGCCAGAAATTAAAGCTCTCTTGTTAACATAATTCCCATAGTCAGTCATTGATTTCAGTATTTTTCTTTCTCTTTTTGTGTCATTGACTTGCCGTATGGATAGAATACCACTTCAATACTCACGGTCTTGAGTTCTCTTTCAAAATTTTCAAAGACTCTAGTAGTAAGGTTGCAGTTGTTTTCTGCACTTATCTTCACATGTATCAACAGGAAGGAACAATTTTCATTGACAGGTCTTATGCATACGATCTTCTTCCTAGCAGAGAGCATGCATTTATTTCATTTGCTTATAATAATACTAATACTTTATGAAGTAAAGGTGAATGTGTTTGAGAAGAACATGAATGTAAAATACTATATATCAACAAAAAATAAGGGAGCGATATAATTCATACATATATGTATTTAAATGAAAAAATGCAAAATGTGTAATTGAAGTATGTACCAATCATTCTGAGTTAGCTTTCGGTAATTGACCCCCAAAATTCTATTGCTAAGCAAGGCAGTTGTTAAGGGAGTTTTGCCCCATTTTATGACCTTTTGCTGCAGTCATTAAATGTTCACTGTAGTTGTGAAGTGAATCATGCAGTTGTTAAGTGAACCTGGCTTCTATACTGATACTATGAAGGGTGGAATTGAAATGAATGTCATAAATATTAATATCTAGAAAAACCTGATGACTAAGATGTAGTAAGTGCTGAAAAATATGACTTAATGTGTGTAAAGAGTAGAAAAATGCCTGTTATTATTCTCCTATACAAAGAGAAAGATAGCTAGAGAATTCAAAGAATCAGCTTATTATATGTTCCCAGGAATCTGTTTGGTAGCATTCTGACTGGAAATGTAGAAGAGAGGACAATGAACAAGGTTAAGAAAGTGCAATTCAATTTTATGCTGGGCAGGATCTGTACAGTTTTTACTCTTCCAAAACTGATCATGAAATGTTTGAATTTGAAAAAGTTTATTGTATATCATGGATTTAAAAAGAAGTCTATGATATAGTGGATAGGTTTAAATTATGGGATATTTTACATGAATATGGAGAGTACGTGACTTTTAAATATGGAAAGAATGATACCAAATAGAAGTAAATCATGTGTGAGCATAAATGGAATGCTTAGTGAATGGTTCAACACTGAGGCTGAACACAAGGCTATGTGATATCTGCTTTACTGGTGTACTTATCGACAACTGTGTAAGAAATGATTGTGTTGATAGTAGAAGTATGTGTATTGGATATGTGTGAGTATGTGTATATTTTTATATGCAGACAGTGATATAGCCTGAATGATTTGCTCAACATGTTTTATTATATGATGCAAAGGGAATATAGATCCAAAAAATCAATAGGTCAAAAACCAAGGTAGTTGTGTTTGAAATGGAAAGTGGAGTAAGTGAGCAGGAGAGAGTGAGAGAGAGAAAAAGAGAGAGAGAGAGAGAGAGAGAGAGAGAGAGAGAGAGAGAGAAGGGGGGAGAAATTACAGCAATTAGAGATGGATACATTTTAAAATGCGGATGTTGCTGGAAAGTTAGTAAGTAGCAAGCAATCTGTTGTGTAGGATGAATGGTGAAAGGAAAGTGGCTGGAATATAAGAAGTATGCTTCTGCATGGTTTGTTTTGAAAGTTATAGATTAGTATATCAATTTTCAATAAGTTGAAATGGAAATGATGTACTTAAGCAATCTGTATGATAAAACAAGAGATAGGGTCAAAAAATGAATTGGTCAGAAATGAGTGTGAATTGATTAGAAAAGTGAATCACCAATATGGGTAGCCCTCAACATATAACCATAATTGAGTTTAGAATTAAAAGCTTCAAAAAAGTTCATAAGTAGCCTGAGGTAGCTCTCAATTTGAGTGGTTGTTTACTGACTGGTTGAGGACTACCTTTATGGAATAAGTATGCTGAGATGGCTTGGTCATTTAGAGAGAATGAATGAGAATCTAATCAAAAGGATCAAGAGAAATGGAGTATAGACTGCACAGCAGAAACTAGTTAAAGCTGTGATTGAATGGAATTGACAAGTTCTCAAAAGAGATGAGAACTTTAAAGGACAAAAAGAAAAGAATAGTTGCATGAATGTAGTGGAAGCAATGATGTTTTGCAAGGATAGAAAGATATAGAGATATATACAGTAGTAAATGGCATTGATGTAAACTAGATTTAATTAGATTCTTCTCCCCTGTCTTTAATTTATTTGGCTCATTATATAACAGAGCAAAGTTTATTGCTCTGAAAAGGAATAGTGCATAGTGTGCATGTATGTTTCTTTCATAATATCCTGTTTTGAAAGCAACTTAGATCTTTCCCTTTTTGAAATGCTG
This sequence comes from Pseudonaja textilis, assembly GCF_049901715.1. NCBI lineage: Eukaryota > Metazoa > Chordata > Lepidosauria > Squamata > Elapidae > Pseudonaja > Pseudonaja textilis. The sequence goes on from NC_141991.1 coordinate 79,470,396, forward strand.
TCAATATTTTTCTTGCTTAGTTTTTACAGAACCTTCCCATTGCTATTCATTTTCTGTTTTGCATAAATTAATCTGAAGCTGAATGGCCTTCTTCCATTGATCTAATATGCTGATTGTCCAGGTTGTCTGCACCTACTCTCTTTACTTTTCTATATTTGATACTAATAATTCACAGTCTTCTCCACAATCTGCACTTGGAAATATGCTGATTGACTGTTGTACTTTTTCTGTTTCCTGTTTGTTTTTCTGTTTTCTATTTACTTCTGTTTCCATATTTGATTTCCTTCCTGTGTTGTTCAACAAGTGAGGTCCAAATTTAGAATCTCTGTTTAGGTTGCTTGAATCAATGTTGGCAACAAAGAAATAAATTCTCTTCACAAAACTCTATTAATGTCTCTCCTGCTACAAGCCATTCCTCTTTCAAACATATTGTATTGGTCTTCTTGGAATCCGGATAATTTAAGCCTCGATAATTTAAGGGGTTGTTTGCCAGAGATAGATGTAAAAGTATGTATTTGGGAGAACTGCAAACTAAAATGAAAGTTGTTAGGACAAATTGTGCATCAATAATGGTTTATAGTCTAGGGCTGTAATCATAAATGATAGGATAATGCTTAACTATTTTATACAGAATGTAATATCTGAGAAATGCCATTTATTCAAATAGTTGAAATGTCAAATCCCTTTAATGCTAAGAGGTATATATTCTTCCCTGAAAAATGTATTGGTTTCACTGATACTTTTTATAAAGTATAAAATGACCACAAATATAAGCAACATAGGAATTCCTGTTCATAGAAATGAAATGAATTACCGTTACACATTTAGTCTAGTATGCATGTTTAATACGATTGGTGAAATAGCCACTTTCCCCTCTAACTTACCTTTACATTTTAATTAATTTCATTATCATGGTGGAAGGTTTAAGTATGGTTTAAGTATGGTTCAAAAGCTTATATTTTCTTTTTATAAAAGAGGCATCTTAGAAAATACTGATTGCGAGTTGCAAGTTTTCCTGCATGCACTCATATTGGCATTTATTTTTCAATAAAAAGATTGAGATCCATAATTGTCTTCAAAGTAGACTAAATACATGCAAGAATCTGTAATATGTTCTAATTCACTTCTGTACAGACAGTCCTCGACTTACAACTACAATTTCTGTGGCTGAGTGAGACATTTGTTAAGTGAATTTTGTTCCACCTTTCTTGCCACGTTTGTTACCTAAATCACTGCAGTTGTTAAGTTTGTAGCAAGGTTATCCAGTGAATCTGGGTTCCCCATTGACTTTGCTTGTGAGAAGGTCACAAAAGGTGATCTCCTGACCTTGGGATGCTGCAAACATTGTAAATATCGGTCAGTTGCCAAGCGTCTGAATTTTGATCATGTCACCATTGGGATGCTGCAACAGTCATAAGTATGAAAAAAAGACCATAAGTCATTTTTCTCAGTGCCACTGCAAATTTGAATGGTCATTAAATGGACTATTGTAAATCATGGACCACCTGTAGTTTACTTATGTGAAAGGATAATGACAGGTGCTCTAAAATTAAAGGGTTATGAAGATTAGTTCTTTGCCATTGTGAGATTGTTCCTGATTGATTTTACACTCATTGATACTGAAACCCTCCAAAGAGTGGGAAGACCGATTTGGACAAGGGCTTAATGGATCTGGACAGATTCCAAAGGACACTTTGAAAATCTTTGATTTTCTGAGACACTCTGGCAGAAATAAATGATGTGGCAGAAATAAATGATGCCTAGGGCACTGGTGAAAGAAGGCCAGGAGTGAATTGGACTGGATGCAAGCAAGAACACATGTTCAGGCCTATAGTGAGGCAATCATCTATTTAAAGTTGCTGACTGATTACTATAGGCCCTCCTCTTCCTCAAAGTATATGTGTGGAGATTATACGACATGCTTTTTCTGTGGTGTCCCACACAGCACACCTTTTACCAGAAGTACAAATGGTTTCCACCCTTACCTGAATTTTTAAAAATATTTTATTTATACATTTTTCTTTAATATACATTGGTGCTTGGCAAACAGTATATTGTCTGGGTCAATTTACTTTATTCATTGTAATTGTAGTAGTAATATTGTTTATACATATTAATAATCTTTCAACTTTCAACTTCAGCCTCTATTATCCAACCATTGATAGAACAAATCTCATGTTAAAAAGTATTCTGTATCTTCTTTACCCTTATCTGATTTTTTTAAAACAATTAAACCTATATTTTGGATCTTAACTGAGTTTGGATGTCAGTCATAGGAAAGTTGATCAAAAGGATGTTTTAATGGAATTTGCATTTTTGTTTCTAAATTATACTGTTATTAATCTACTGTTCCCCTCTCAGAGTCCATGTAGGTAGGGTATAAATAGTGTTAAATAAACAATAAAGGCTGACCTTTTTATGTTTGTAGATTGTGTACCTCACTGCCTTATATAGTGTTATTTACACTTTTGTTGGAAGTGGGAAGCAGAAATATTTTTTACAAGGGCTCTGGTAAGACCCTGGGGTAGCATTTTATGAATACAAATTTTCTAATTCACTCTGGCCTGAATTCCATATGGGCAAAGGTGAAGGAAGTGATTGAGGAGTATCTTGTTATGCTGTATTCACCTAGATTTTTTGATTCTGAGGAAGTGGATAGGGTGAATTATGATATGAGTTCATACTTTTCCAAACTTAATAACAGTTGCAGTAAGAACCATGACATCAAAAATATTTACATAATAAGAACCCAAAATTGAAATAATGGTCAGTATTTGCAACATCAAAGGCAGAATCTGAAGTATTGCCTATTAACAAATATCTGGGCAAATAGCTTGTTACTAAATCTGCCTCTCCACTAAAACTAAAACTGCTTCAGAACAGGAAATATAAATTTAAGACTCCTTTTTATAATTGGTTCCAAGATCGTCTCAGATCTGTTCTGTTTTGTCCTCTACATCTTTATGATTCAGCAAGTCAGTCATGGGCTATTCCTAAAGTATGATTAAAGCTTATAGTATTATATCTTGAGGTATAGAAAATTTACAACAGCTGGTAAATATCACATCCTGCACGTGTGTAATAAATTTTAAACATTTCTAATCCCATCTACTTCCTAAGTGATAAAGATTTCTGGTTTCTGCTAAATAAGAACTGAACATGCATTACAGTTCAAAAACATAATTCTTGTTACAGTGTATCAGACAGTAAAATTAAGAAGATGGAAAGAAGTATAATCACTTTGACTTTGAGACAAACATCATTAAACAATTTATAAAAAGTTGTTCCAAGAGATGTCTGCATAAAAGAATTGAGGCTTCTGTTATTACATAATTAGTTTTCATTTTTGTTTAAGAAATGGTAGCTAGATTCTTGGACCTAAAGGTTTTTCTAAAGTCAACTTTGTTAAGTTTAAAAGAGAAATAAAATGCAAAATAACAAAAAAAAATGGGGGAAAGGATTAAAAATGGAAAAAGTTAAAAAGTCACAAAAAAATTACCTTCTGACTTTTTTCATTATAGGTGCAAACATATAACCTTTTACTCTAAATTAAAATAAAAACGCAATGACATCATATAAAAATATAAAAACTTGACAATCAAAATAACAGTTATATAGAATTACATATGGTGGAATCACTAGTTAAAGGAGAAGGGGGTGTAAAGAGTGGGAAGAAACATCACAGAACAGACTAGTAACGCCTTATCTACTGATTCCCAAGGAAATGCAGCCAGTCTGGTGAGATTCTTGTAATATAGGTGATCAACAACAAAGAAATTACTTTGGCTTATTTACAATGTTTTTCTGATACATTGTGTCTGATATTATTTAATGAAATGATCACTTACTCTAAATTTATAAACATAAATATACATATACACAGTCTGTCTAACAGTAGTAATAAAAATGCACAATATTTTTATAATCATAACAAATCTAATAAATCCTAAAATCAAAATGTCATTCTTTACCCTTCTCAAGCAAAAAGTTCAAAAGTAATCTCCAATTAGAAACAAAGCTAAATAAGTTCTTGTCTTTCACTGAAGTAGTCAATGTCAGTCTCTTATCAGTTCCATTAATTTTACAATCCACTCTTCAGTTATGTATTTTCACCTCTGTGCATATAAAAATCTAGCTCCTGTTCTCATATATAGAAGTAATTCCCATGTTTTGCTAATATATGACACCTAAAAGAAAAGATTTCTGGTTTCAATTTTGCATTCATTTTTAATATTTTCTGAATCAAATGAAATATATAATCCCAATATTTCTTGGCAATCTTACATATCCACCAAATATGTTAAAAGGTACGTTTACACTGATTACATTTCCAACACTTATTTGAATTAAAAACATCATTTTGAAAGTTTTTTTTTTTCAAATTATAGTTCAATGAAAATTTCAGTCCATTAATCCAGATATTTTCCCATTGATCAAGCATAATTTCCAAAGGTTTTTTACTCATTTAATTATATACTCTTTCAGATTTATACTCCTGATTCATTTTCAACAACAATTTATATACCTTGGCAATGAAGTGTTTATCATTTGTACATAATTTCCTTCCAAAACCTGTTTTTTTATCTGGAAAAACAAAATGTTTTTTGTCCAATTTAAATCTTTCTGCTCATTGAGCATAGGCAAATCATTAACAATGGGCAGAAATATTTCCTTTTCTAATTCATATCTTGTTTTAATTTAGATTCTCAATAAAAACAATATAATAGCATAACTCAATCAAGTTTATATAACTCTCAAAAAGGTTTCCTGGGAGTGACAGTGCTTTATCTGTTTCAAATGCTCAGTATGGCATGTTTAACAAAGTAATTTTTAAATTTAAATAGACTTAAGGTTAGGAAATGTTTTAAATTTTCTTAATCTTAAGCCTATCTTACCAAAGATAGCTGTTGTGGCACCCAGATCATGTCCCAATAGCCATTATGAAAGGCAATAAAGCAAGCTAAACAGCCAATGTAAAGGGCTGAAGACCTACTTTTAACCATAGTATGGGCTTTTTTTTTAACCTAAGCCAGGGCTGTCAAAGTCGTGGCCCGTGGCCAGATTCATCACGTGCTGGCCACGCCCATGCCCAGGTTAGCAAAGGGGAAAAAAGTCACGATATGTCACATGATGATGCTGTGATGACATGAGTTTAACATCCCTGATTTAAGATGTTTTCTGAATGAGGTACACCTGAAATTTTAATTTTTATTCTCTATCTTAAAACATTGATAAAGTAATATAGTATATGTGAGAAGTGTATGATTAATCAGTTTTAAATATCTACCATAACATTAGCATTCTTTGCGTTAGGCAAAAATCCAAAACTGCTGGATCTCGAAGGATAACAGTGGCATTTTAGAACAGCTTGACAGAGCTTCTACTGTTTTCCTTAACTGTTTTTCTTATAACAGCTGTCACTGCTAAGTGGCTAATGATAATTACAATATAGGTTGAGAATGATCAGGTGCTTAGATATGTAAAAATAAGATGTTGTGTTTTATAGTAAATACATTTAGTTCTTCAGTTGCTTTTTGTATTCGGACATCTCTGTGTTCTCACAGTAATAGTATTGATGGAGATGGTTGAAACTGCCATAAAACTAGGTTGTAGAGACCATTGTGAGATACAGTGTCTCCCATTATTACATTAGACTGGAGATATTTTTATGTATGTATGTATGTTTGTATTTAATTTTTATTTTGTCTTATCTGATCCCCCTGGCTTCTGAACTTTAAGAAACACAAGAGAAACATGAGAGAAACACAAGTTTGATGGCTTTGCAAGTTATCCTCAGTAGGCTATATAAAATTAACTAGGGTTAAATTGACAGATGGGTAAAGTGCCAGCCCCTGGAATGGTTTTCCCCATTTGTGTAGAAATAAGATTTCTCTTGCTGTAAAAGCACAGGCAAATAAGAATGAGATATTTTGCAAAAAAATTTCAAAGCAATCAGATTATCTGGGTCAAGTATTCATTTCAAGTCAGCAGAAGCGAAAGCAATTGTGGATAACTTTTTGAAAGTTTGGGGATTAAAGACAAAAAGAATATAACAATGCTTTATGTCTGCTTAAGTGTCGCATTATTATTTGATTTATACATTTGACAGCAAACTGGTAGCATTTCTATCTAGAATTCTCTAATAATTTTAAATTTTGGGTAGCATACTGGCCTCAACTTGTAAGCATATTATATCTGTATCAGAATCAATAATATAATTAGAATGATGGTCAATGTATGTAATTATTGTAATTGGTCTCAATTTAATTTTTTATAGAATCCAGAATAAATCAACATGTTAATGTTCTAAATGTCAGTGTTCCAACTAATCAACTCCAAACCAATAAACTCTGAGACAAACATTCCCTCAAAGTTCCATTTTATTAAAACCTGAATTTGAGAGTTCCAAGTTTTTCCTTCCCAAAAGAAAATCAAAGATCCATCTCCTGCATCCATCAGTCCATCACATTGCCCAATCAAATCTTTGTCCCAACTGGAGACATCCCTCCAGTCACTCCCATCCAGGTGCAGGGCAACATGTCCTTGACTCTCTGAGAAAGAATGTTGTTGTGTCTAGATTTGTAATGGATCAGCCCCTTCTTTTGGAATAAGTGTAATGTAAGCTTCTGACCATGTTTTAGGTATCTTCTTATTTGACATAACTTCATTCATGACTTCTAGCAATGGAATGTTCAACGATTCTTGTAATGTTTTATAAAATTCTGCCGGTAGCCCATCTGGACCTGGTGCTTTTCCATTATTCTGTCTGTTAAGTGCTTTGGTTAGTTCCATCATTGTTATAGTACTTTCAAAATGCTAACCTACCTAAGATACCTGATGAGACTGAAAAAATGCTAGAAAGTACTATAACGTTGTTGTGTCTAATCTTCTACCTCACTATGAAATCCCCCCTCCCAAATTCCCAGGTGCTGAATGTGGAAGCCTCGAAGCTCTCAAGAGAAAAATGGCTTCCAAGGCTGACACTAGAAAGTGTTATAGCTAAGGAGCTGTGCAGAAAATATAACACAGCTGTTCTTTTCAGTTTAATGCTTCGTGGGTCCAGATAGTCAGATAGGTGCTTTGTATCATTTTCTATCACCATCATTACAGACCTGTTACGTGTTCTGCACATAATAGGAGACCTATTATTCAAGAGCTTACATGCTTAAATATTTGCTTCACTAAGTGTAGGTACATTGAGACAAATTTTCTGTTATATATATTCAACAGCTTTTATGAATGTTTTAGTTATTATGATTATATAATTTTTACTGAAACCATTACTAAATATTTCAAAAAAAATATCATAAGGCAGGAGCAAGAGCTATAAAAAAAACTTGCAAGTTTATGACCAGTATTAATATGGTGCCAGGATATCTGAAGAATCACCTTTTTCTTATTTTGTCCACCAAGCCCCATCTGGACTGGCAGGAGATGCATGTCCTGACTTATAACTATTAAAATACATTATCTAGAAGAGAGGTCGCCAACCTTTCGGACCTCAGGGACCACCAAACTCATAATTTTAAATCCCATGGACCAGAGACCTTGGGAAACTCCCCCAAAAAGTCTGCAGGAAAATTCCCCACCTTGTTTTCTTAACAATCGATCATTCTTTATTTGGGATCGCAGGATACTGTCTCCAGCTCTATTCTCAGGGAGGGGGAAAGAGAGAGACTGAGACTGAGACTGAGGCTTTTGGCTTCATGCAAGGAAAGCAGCAGAAGCAGCAGATATCTTTCTTTCTTTCCCCCAAACTCCACCAGAAATGAGTCTTTGTGAGACTTGTCGTGCCGGCACAACCTCTTGGAGCAGGCTGCCTTGCAAGAAAGACTCATTTCTGGTGGAGTTTGGGGGAGAGAAAGAAAGACTTTTGCTGCTTTCCTTGCGTGCAGTCAAAAGCAGAAGAAGAAAGAAGCGGAAAGAAGCAGCCTGGTGGTCAGACAAGGCACATGGGGCGAGAGGGGCAAGTCCCCCCCTCTGCCTTTCCCCCCCTCCCCTCACTATCTCATGTTGTTCTCAATGCAAGTGACACAAGCCTTGTGTTTCTGCGCAGCCTGGATTAATTGCTTTTGGGGGGTGCTTTGGAGGTAACATTTCTCTGCAGACCACCAACATTTTCCCACGGACCACCAGTGGTCCCCAGCCCACTGGTTGGCGACCACTGATCTAGGAGATCCCAGGAAGGGTGTCTTCCATTGTTGCACCTGTCCTCTGAATCACTATTTCCACTGAGATTAGGTAGCACCTATCTAATTTTTAGCACCTATCTTATTGTTCTCCCAGATATGGGAGATAAGAGTTTAGGTGAGCCTGTGAAATGTTGTTAATTTATTGCTGATGGTTATTTTCCTTTCCTCCTCCTTCTTTTGCTTTCTTTCTGTTGTGTATCTTGTTTCATTTTCCTTTCTCTATATTGTTATTTTTAACTGTGTCTACTGCCCAGCCATTTTAATAAGATGGGCAGATATCTAAATCAAATCATATAAGTAATATTAATATATAGTAATTATAAACTTTAATTACAAATGTATTTTGAAGTGATTGTCAAAAGTTGTCTGTTTTTAAGCAAAATATATAATAAAATACATATGTATATAATTTTCCTTACAGGAATCAAGAAGGACTGAAGTCACAAGAAAAGGTAAGCAAATACAAATTGTTATTTTTTAAAAAAAATAAGTTTATGGTTCCATCAGGTACACAGTTCTTCAATGTGAGTAAACTTAATTTGTTGTTAAAGACTAAAATGAGTTATTTGGGTTTTCAATTATTGTTGGACAGTGTATTTTTTTTAAAAAAATGTTGAAATGGAAATGTTCCGCTGATGTTTGATTTCTTGGTATACCTTTATAGTATGCAGTAAATTCAGAACTTTGTTGTGGCATATAAAAGTCTTTAGAGTCTCTTGAAGACTGACATAATAGTAGTAAGTATTTTATATACTGATAAAACACAATCTTTTCAAAGTGCTCAAGAACGGTATAAAATGGTGTGTGCCTGATGTTTCTTTAAATAATCTTTATTGAGGTGTTATTTTTTTAACAATATTGCAATATATCTTTAAAGTATCCAGTTTTAATAAATAATCCATCTTTGTTTAGTGTAGCCTTCTCAAATCTGGCAGTTGGGGATAGATATTCTGAAAAAATTGTTACAGCACAGTCAGATAGAAAGGCTGGACTAATGTAAATGACTAGTAGGTATAATTTAATTGCGTAGTTCAGATAGAAGAACAGGCTTCGTATTTCAGTCACAGCCAAGCTTCATTTTAACCATTTGCTTCACTTATTTTAACTTCGGAGTGAAGGAAGCAAGTGAAACTAGTATAGTGTAGCAGCTGCTCTGATTCCTTTTGTCAGCTGCCTCTTGAGTTAAAGCCAAAAGGTTATTGGCAAAATATCAAGACTGTTGTGTGATTGGGTTTTGATTGATGGCTGTCTAAGAATGTGGAAAGAGTCTTGAAGTGCTGAAAAACAGAAGCCACCCCATTTTTTCCTATTCAATGTGCTTTTCTCCTCCTACAAGCAAGAGGTTGCAGTTGGTAGACTGAGAGTCTGTTATGGGGTTAGGGGAGACACAGTGTTTCAAATTTCCTTTGTACAAAACTATAGTCCTTTAATACTAATTGGTAATGGTCAGATGTTGGTTGAAAATCAGCAGAGAATTTAAGGTTAATTTTTCAGTTGTGTTTAACAGATGTTCTTGTCAAGTTACAGGTTGAACAATATGTCTGTTTTTAGCAACACTTGGTTCTCAGGGTCAGTCTATCCCATTATTTATTTGTGTCAGAAGCACTTTCAAATTATAGACATAAAATATTCAACATTTAAAAATAGGTCATAGATGTATAGCACATGTAAAATGCATGTAAAATAAATAGGGTAAAACTAAATTACATTCACCCAGTAGTGGGCCACATCAACAGCATTTTCTTTTGCCAGCATTAGATCTTCCTCCATACATGTTGAAGGACAACATAAGTACTATAGCATATGTAAGATGGATTGTTCTTCTCCACATTCATACAGAAAATATCCCATACTTTAATCTCACAGAATACAATTATTTCACATTAGAAGCTTCTTGTAGGGCCCTATGTGCTTAGTTTCTACTTTTTTGATAGTATGGAGTAGTTCATGTCTACAAAGTTGAGGTTCATAAGTAAGCCAGAAAACTAGCATAAAAATGACATACACTACAGTAATAGACAAGTTTTGATACCATAGTCTGTATCTGCTGCTTTACATAAGTACACATTTCCATTAAACCCTTTTCTTAGAAAACTAGCATTGAACAATACTGATACAATTATGTTTTACAATTGATCTCTTGGCATTCCTGAACTGCCTAATCTATCTCAATTCTTTATTAAATAGAGCAATACTATTTCCAGTTTTGTTTGCCTAGCATTTTGAATTAAACCACATAGTACAATATTCCTTATAATTGAAAGGTTCCATCATAAAAAAAAAAAAAAACATCATTTGCCTGTTCTTGTGAGAGGTACTAACAAGGAAGTGAAAAATAATAAACTGACTGTTGTTGATTAGGCTTTTATTAATTTCAAGGGAATTTTCCAATCTTTTTTTAGAATGCTTTGCTGTACAGGATAAAAATGAATACTCAATAAGTGAGAGCCAGTTTGATGTAATGGTTAAAATATCTAGTTCTGCCTTAGACACAAAGTCAGCTGGGAACCTGAGGAAATCGTTTTTGAAAATCTTGTCAAGAAAACTGCAGACTTATCCAGGCAGACTCCAGGAGTCAATATTAAATCAACAGTATACATACATGTATACACATACACATGAACATACATATAAATTATTCATTAATAAAAGCATTTTAATCTGACACACTCATTATTGAAAGTCTGAAAGCTTACATATAGTTATAAGAGCATGCCTTTAGTATTGAATAAAATAATGAATCAAAAGAGGATGCGACTAAGTAGCAGAAATATAGGCATCCCAACGGTGCTTTTTCAAGAGACAACTGTTGGTCTTTTTCCAAAGACATTTTGCTTCTCATCCAAGCAGCTTCTTCAGCTCTGAAATGTCTTCAAAGAAAAACAAAGAAAGTCCAGTTGCCTCTTGAAATAGCACCTTTGGGACAACTATGACCTGGATGACTGAGGCACTTTGAAAGTATAATTATGATATAGCCATGGTAGAGGCTATTGTGAGAAGGTACACTTTCATGTCTCTAGTATCATCCTTCATATATTTCTGTCAGGTTTTTGTTGAACAATTAAAATTATTGTTTTGACATGGATGTTTACAAAAAAAAAAGTTTCTTACCAATTCTTAAAAGCATTGGTATTATGCAGATGTCAGCCATATCTAGGTACTGGATAGTCTTGCAAACAAACCATGTTACTCACAGTTTTGTTGGTGGATATTATGGGTTTATTTTCACAAATCCACCCCTGATAGGCAACAATGGAGATCCCAAGTATCGCAGCACTCTTTATAGCAGCAGCCCACCCACCAAACCTAACATTCGCACATTAACCTAATCATCCCCTGCGCTTCCTCCTTGTGCCTACATACGCCTAATCACAGCTCCTAACAGCCGTCCATTAACCTAATCACCCCCTACACCTCCTCCCCGTGCCTACATATGCCTAATTATCACAGCTCCAAACTAGTCCACCTTCACCCCTCAGCAAACATGCCAGTGTCAAAAACTCAATGCCAAAAGTAAACATAGCTAACATGCCGTTCTCTGACCCCTGTTGGCTTTGAAAATGCTGCGGAGTAGCTAATTCATCCTCCGCCCATCAGCTGGCTATAGAAGAGGCATGTGGAGGACATCTAGCTCTCCGATAATGTCATGAACCTGGCATGCTGCTTGAGCCTGATAAGCATCCCCCTCTACCATGCAAAACAAGGAACAGTATTAGATGATGCAATATACCCTACTTCAGCCCTCCCACCTGCCTTTGTGGGATTTTTATGATGAAAGATTCATTGCAGCCGTGGAGCCATGACATCATCATACCGCACTCATGATGCTTCCACTATAGGTTAGCCATTCCACCTGACAAGGTATTGTAAAAAATCCCTCAGTCTATGGGAAACCATTATTTCCTCTGCTTCATAGTAATTGTCTCACCAGGGGCTTTGAACCATGGTTCCAACCATGTCATATCTGTGGGTTTTAGGAGGCTGTGAAACACAGGATGTATCTGCTTAAATTGTGATGGTAAATGAAGTCGGAGGGTAACAGGGTTAAGTACCTGGATAACTGGGAATGGACCAATATACTTTGGTCCCAATTTCTCATATGCCAAGCACAAGTTTATATATTTAGTTGACAGATACACCCAATCCCCAACTGCAAAGGAAGTTGGGTCAGACCGTTTCTTGTCGGCTTGTGGTTTATATGCCTCTGCTGCCTTGGTTAATGTCTTTCTTACTCCTGTTCATCTATTTTATCATCAGTCCATTTAATGACTGTGACAGGATCAACAGATGGATGAGGCCATTCAGGTACAGGAATGAATTCTATTCCATGTACTATGTTAAATGGAGTATACCCTATAAATGGAGTATACCCTATTAAATGGAGTATATGGTATTATTACATGTTACCTCAGCAAAAAGCAACATTTGCACCCAGTTGTTCTGCTGATATGATATGTAACACCTTAAGTATTGTTCTATGGCCTCATTAACTTGTTCAGCCATTCCGTTTGTACACAGATGATACTTAAGCCCTGAGATGATCCAATTAAATGAATGAATTCCTGCCAAAGCCAGGCAGTAAATTGTACTTCCCTATCTGAGATATTACATCTGGGGACTCCATGCAGTCTTAATAAATAGACTGGCTAATCGTCAGGCTGGTGGAAGACCCCTACATGGTATAAAATGGGCCTGCTTCGAAAATAGATCAATTACCATCCAAATGAACATATACCCATGGTTCTCTGGTAGGTCCGCTATGAAGTCCATCCCAATGTCCTGCCAGAGTTGAGTAGGTTCAGTCACAGTTTTTAATAAACCAAGTGGCTTCCCAACACATATCTTAGTGGTTGCACATATGGAACAATCCTTTACATATTTTTCAGTATCAACTCTCATGGAAGGCCACCAAAACTGTCTCTTAGCCAGATGTAAAGGTTTTAAAAGCCTATAATGCCCAGCTTGCTTCACATCGTGGAAGCATTTCTGTACCATCCCTCACAATGAACTAGGTACATATAGTTTCCACCCTCCTCAGGCAAATCCATTTTGCATGTCGAGTTGGGTTTTGTTTTCCACTAACCAGCTAATGCCGCTGATAGGTCTGTTGACATAATTCTCGTTCTCAAGAAATCAATATGATCTAAATGTGGTATGAGAGGTTGTATTACATCATTCCGATTACTTTTGACCATAAAGTTCTTCCCTGCTGGCACATACTTCAAAACAAACTTAAACTGACAAAAATATAATGCCCACCTAACCTGTTTTGGGGATAAGCATCATGGTGTTTGGAGGGCCTCCAAGTTCTTATGATCCATCCACACTTCAAAAGAGTGTGGACCACCCTCTAACAGATTTCTCCTGGTAATCAATGCCCATTGAATAGTGAATGCCTCTTACTCCCTAATAGCATTCTGCTGGGCTTAACTTTCATGAGGTATAAGTGCACAGTTGTAATGTACCTGTCTGATTCCTTTGTAATAGGACAGCCCCTACTGCCACATCACTCGAATCCACTTGTACAATAAAGGGTTGGTTGGGATCTGGATCTTGCCGGTTCTCTGGCAAATAATCCCTTTAATTCATCAAAAGCTTTTTGGCAATCAGATGACCATGGTAACATCTTACTCAGTTTTGGTTTTTCTTTTCCTAAGTGTTTGGTTCGAAGTAAATTAGTCAGTGGAAGTGCAATATCTGCAAATTGTGGAATGAACGACCAGTAAAAGTTGGCAACCCCTCAAAAAACTTTGTAACTGTTTTCGTGTTGTAGGGGCTTGCCATACCAATACCATTTTCACCTTATTCTGATCCATTTCTATTCCATTTGCTAAAATGTGATATCCCAAATAGTCCAATTGTATGCTATGAAACTCACATTTGGAGAGCTTTACCTACAATTGTGCATCTGACAACCTTTTGTGCACCTGTCTTACTAATTGACTGTGTTCCTCTTTGGTTTCTGAATATATTAAGATGTCATCAAGGTTGACTAGAACTTCCCTATACAGATGCTCATGTAATATTCCATTGATTAGCTGCATAAAATCATCTGGAGCCCTTTGCAGTCCAAATGGAAACAATATGGTGAAACAATAACTTCCTAGTGGGCAATTAAATGTTGTTTTCCATTCGTCACCAGGACAGATTTGTACAAGTTAATAAGCCTCTCTTAGTTCAAGTTTGGTAAAAAATTGTCCTTTCACCAGAGTAGCCAATAAGTCTTTTATTAATGGCAATGGGTATAATGACTCCACACATACTGCATTAAGACCCCTGAAATCAACACACAAATGCAAACCCCCATGGAATAACACTGGAGTTGCTATATGTGAACATCCTGGTGTAATGAATCCTTGTTCTAGATTCTTGTCAATATATTTTCTCATTTCCTCCATTTCTTTGCGGGTCATGGAATACAAGCATGGCTTAGGCAATTTCGCCCCAGGAACCAACTCAATAGCACAATCAGTCAGTCTATGTGGAGGTAAGCTATTGGTCTCCTCCTCATTGAATACCTCCACTAAATCATCATATTCACTTGGATATGCTGGTGTCATGAAAGATAGTTTATCAGTGTTCAATGCATTGACCAATCTTTTTCCTGGTTCATCCATTCTCAATGGGTTTGGTCCAATTGCCAACCGAATTTTACGAAAGCCTCCTTATTGTTGGCTCTCATTTATCAAGCCAGGCCAATCCCAAAATTAATGCTTCAGTCATATGAGACACCATTACAAATGATATCCACTCGCAATATTCACCCATTACCATTTTAGCATATTCCATCTGATGAGTAGCTGGGACTCCTCCCAATAAAGGCCATTAACCTGTTCAAATTTAATTGCAGTAATCAATTGTATAACCCATAGCCCAAGTTTATCTACCACCGTTTTGGTTATTAAAACCGTGTACAACCCAAATCAATTAATGCTCCCAGCTCAGCCTCTTGATTGGTACGGTTATTCCACAACATGATAGAGATAATAAATGGACAAATAGGTCTATTCACCTTCAAATCATCAATATCTGTTTCCTCCATTCCACATTCATCCATCAGAGGGACTGGAGCTGGAGCCTCTGTCGATCTATCCATTTCCGATCTACTGTGTAATTAGGCTATCCCTCTAGTATGTTCTGGAGTCCGCTAACTTCAGGGTCCAGATCCCCAACCTCTACTCACCATTGATGTAGCCTGTGATACCCTTGGCATCGTCACTGGTGGTATGGGACAGTCCAGTGCTTGATGTTCAGGTTAGTTACACCGGAAGCATCTAAATATACTTCTGCCTCCTTGTCCCTGGACTAAAGGAGGACATGGACCTCATACTCCAGACCGACCTACAGGTCCAGCAGTCTTACGGGTAACTGGAATATCCTTAGGCTTCAGTCTTCATAATCTCAAATCTATTTCCATAACAATTTGGTACCGTTCTTGAAGGTCTTTGGCAATCTCCTATATAGACATTCCTGACTTAAATCATGATCAAGCCCTTCTTTGAATAAGTGGATCATCAACCTTTCAGGTCAGGATGGGAGTTTGCCAGCAACACGACAAAAGTCATGAACATAATCATAAGCTGGTCGACTGTTTTGTTTTATCATTAACAAATCTTCTTCTGCTTGCTGTCCACTGGACTTATCCTCAAAATGTGTTCTTAAAGCAGCTAGGAAAAGTCCTATATCATCGAGCTCAGATGAACATTGACTGTGTAAATCAGCTGCCCATTCATTGGCCTCCCCAACCAACACACCTGTCACCACCACTACCATGGCCCAATGGGATGGATAGTATTATCCATATAAATCTAAATGATTAGTCACTTGTCCTAAGAAAACAGCCACCCAGTCCGCATTACCATCGAAGGATGCATTCAGAGGAGGGGGTCCCCAGCCCCCCTGTTGTGGCATAACCCAATAGGGCATAGGACTTGCATAATCTTGATCCAACTGTCATGATCCCACTGGGGTCTGACTCCGTTCTCCAGATGATTGGCCCAAAGACCACTCAGGTGTGTCAGATGGCCCACCAGGTTCCCTTTAGTGACCATCAGGACAAGAAGCAGTCATACCTCTCACTGTATCCAAAACCCTAGACATCAATTCAGATCTCTGCAACCCGCTTCCAACACCCAGATCTTGAAATCCTATGGGAATAGAGCTATGTAAAGGATCACGAGCTGTTACAGAACTATGCCTGCAGTCCATCCACTCCTTGGAAGGTGATTCCTTCAGCGTCACATCTCCAAACTGCCTGCACAACATATCCAACATCTCACTACCAGGAACTGTTCATTGACTATCTTCCAACCCAGGTCATCTTCGCACCCTCCAATCTTTGGTTTGTTCCTGGGGCTGTTATTGCAAATTCCACTCTTCCCTTTCAATGTCCTCTTGGGCAAAGGGTTCACTCATTCTAACCTTTTTCCTTGCTTTAGACATCTTTGGTTTGATTACGGCTGGGAAACTCTAGGCACTGAAGGGTCCTCTTCCCTCTTTATCTCTTGGTTTTCTGGCATCTTCAATCACTTCCTCCACCACCTCAGTTTCCTCCCTCCACCGCTCTGCCATCCTTTCTACTCTCAAATATCAAAAGAGACAAGGGTGAGTGCTAGCTTTCTGTCAGCCTCAGCTGGGTACTGGATAGTCTTGCAAACAAACCACATTACTCACAGTTTTGTTGGTGAATACTATGGGTTTATTTTCACAAATCCACTCCTGATAGACAACACTGGAGATCCCAAGTATCACAGCACTCTTTATAGTAGCAACCCACCCACCTTCACCAAACCTAACATCTTCCCATTAGCCTAATAATCCCCCGTGCTTCCTCCCTGTGCCTACTTACACCTAACCATCACAGCTGTCCATTAACCTAATCATCCCCTGCGCTCCTCCCCATGCTTATGTATGCCTAATCATCACAACTCCAAACTAGTCCACCTTCCCACCCTCAGCAAACATGCCAGTGTCAAAAACTCAATGCCAAAAGTAAACATAGATAACACATTGTTCTCCAACCCCTGTCAGCTTTGAAAATGCTATGGACAAGCTAATTCATCCTCCACCCATCAGCTGGCTGTAGAAGAGGCATGTAGAAGCTCTCTGATAAGGTGTCGGGCTGCAGGCATGTCCCACGGAACCGGCATACTGCCTGAGCTCGACAGCAGACCTTGTTCATGGTACTCAGCCATTATACATGCTATGCTGTGCTCTTGGTTTTCCTCCACCTACATTCATTTTATGTAAAGTATGAGCAGTACTGCCTCAACAATCTACAGTGAAAGTACATGATGATGTGAAAATTTTTTATATGTAATATAAAGTGCTTATCTGCTCATGTAATATATGAACAATAATAATTGGAGACCAACAGCTCCCTCAAACAATAGTCTTATTTCAGACAATTTTTTGTGTTAGCAGTGTTAAGCCTTACTTGCAAAAACAATTAATAATATGAATAAAATGATTTAAAATCAGCAGTGACTGCAGATGACTAACTATAGTGGCTAACTAGGTCTCTTTGGTTCTAAATTCTTTATAAAGGAACCCCAGGATCCAAAGAATTAAGAGATTTTTTTTAAATTTAACAACTTCCAGAGAAATGAAAACACAGATTGTGAGCCATCAATAATTTTAGAGTAGGAAGCTATAAATAATGCTGTCTTTCAGCATTGAATTTTAATGATAAATACTAGCAAGGAAAGGAAACAATTTTCCCCCATCCTCAACATTTGCAGTTGTAAGTCATATTTTGCTGCATTGTGTTTGCTTCCATAAATCACTTTTTCCCAATACAATCTGTCAAAGTAAGCACTTTTGAATTGTAGACAGCAACACAAACAGTAGATTTGAAGAAATTCTTCAGTGCCAGTCTGAACTTTGCCTCTCTGTAATCAGAAAGTGTTTGAGGATTTACAAGCACTGGCACTGAAGTCAAGATTGGTAAATATATGGTTGATCACAGCTAATATCCCAGGGAATTTGTTAAAAAGATCAGGAGATACATGTTATATTAATAGACTTGGGTCACTTGTCTGCCCCTCAACTCTTCCTATGACAATATCCTATCTAAAATAGTCTGCATTTAACAAAAAAAGCAATATAAACAAGTACAGGTAGTCCTTGACTTACAACAGTTGGTTTAGTGACTGTTCAAAGTTACAACTGTGCTGAAAAAAGTGACTTATGATCACTTTTCACATTTACAATCACTGTAGCATCCCCAAGGTCCTTTGATTAAAATTTGAAAATTTGAAAATGTAACTGACTCACATTTCTGATTGTTGCAGTGTTCCAGAATCATGTGATCACCTTTTGTGACAAGCAAAGTCAACCAGGAAGCCAGATTCACTTAACAACTGTAGTATTAACTTAACAACTGCAGTGATTCACTGAACAAATGTGGCAAGAAAGATCATAAAATGGGCAAAATTCACTTAACAACTGTCTCACTTAGCAACAGAAATTTTGAGGTCAATTGTGGTCGTAAGTTGAGGACTACCTGAACTTCATTTTTATATTGTTTCATATCTCAGGCTAACTTAAAATGTGGAGCATTCTTGGTTTAGTAAAATCAAGTCACTTTTCTATATAAACCATGATGTCAGACTCCAGTCCCGACAACGCCTTGAGGTGTGGCGCTCCGTCATCCTGCTGTGCCAAGTGGAGGTGGCATTGCAGCTGAATACTGGGCTGCCACATTGCGTTGCCTTCATATTGATGTCCTGCCTGCGTCCCCCTGGATGAAGTTCTGTGCTTCCCTGGTGGCTCCTGTCCTTCCCTGACAGCTCCATTCCTCCCCATGGCCGTAATGAACAGTGGTGGTGATGCGGCTGTGCTTATACGGCCGCCGTGCTCATCTTCTATGCTGGGGTCTTGCTGGTGGGGAGGAGCGAAACCAGATGCTGCAGACTGTTTAGAATGTAGACTTGTTTCTTTAAGGCAGAGTTCTTTAAGGCAGAATGTTTAGGTATGGGGTGGAGGCATGTAAGGATTATTGCAGGGCGCGTGGATGTAATGATAGGGTTGTTATATGTTTATTGGATCACCGGGTGTAATAGCAGGGTTATTGTAAATTACAGGGTTAAGCTGTGTTAATTGTTATAAAGTCATTGTGAGGAGGTGCTTGCTCTCAACTTTGAACAGATCATTGTTACTGTCAATACTGAATGTCATCTGGAGATTCTACATTAAACCTTTTTCATTGTGTTTCACTGACTTGTGAATAACGTGATTTGTGGTAAATGTATCCGGTGCTTAGCAGGCTATGACACATGACTTAGTTCAGTCACTAAGTCATGACTGACTCTTTGCAACCTCAGACCATAGCATGCCAAACCTCCTGTCCTCCACTGTGTCCCCAAGTCTGTTCAGACTCATGCCCACTGCCACCAATGACACTATCTAACCATCTAATCCTCTGCTGTCCCCTTCTCCTTTTGCCTCCAGTCCTTTCCAACATCAGGGTAGCTTGGTGTAAACACATTATGGTTAAAGAAAACATGACCTTTTCATGAGAACACAAGTTTCACGTGAAAGTAGCAGGTTTATTTTGTGTTGAATTTCAGGAGGTTTTGGGAATAGTAACAAAAAATGATATTAAGTTGTGGTTGTCACAAAATCTAGTGACACTAAGCTCTTTCCTAAACTCTAGCATTTCACCCCTATACTAGGACTTATTTGGAATTAAGTCAGCTGGAATTAAACTGGAAGTTCCACACACCTTTTCTCCTGGTGCCAATATTATTCTAGGAACTTGTTTTGCATGACCAATATCTTTCTGTAATGCTTACTAAGAAATAAAACCCATTTGGCAAATGTCTGTTCATGTGGGCATTGGCAAATAGAGGTGGGAGATATACTGTGCAGAAAAAGATAGTGATTTAAAGTCCTGGTTTGTCTGATAATCACTAATTGACTGAGTTGAACTGATTGAATAAAAGGAGAAATAGATACATGTGCTGAATATGACATAGATACATTCCAAGTTCATGAAAAGGCTTGGGGAGAGGAGTCAGTGATGTATAAGAGAAGAGCAAAAAATAGCTTAGACCTCAACCAAAAATTATATTCTTCCCCAATATTTTGCTTGTGGAATCAGGACAGACTCCTCTTTTCTTAAACAATTCTTTCTGTATCGTTGTCCAGGAAGTGATATAACTAATTTGGTATCAGTTTGGATGGCCTCTAATCTACTTGCTCAATGTAAATCATATGAAGAACCAACGTAGATACTTTTCAGAGTTTACTGAAATGTTAGATAACTGCAAGTTACCGCTTAGATGTACTTAAATGTATTTTAGCTTTTTTCAAGAGTGGCAGATGGTCACATTATCCAATCTAATTAGTATTACCTTTGTGTTCCTCTTGGTTGTCACAAAATCTAGTGACACTAAGCTCTTGACTCAGCAGTACCTGCTGCTATCCTGTCTACTGTTTATTCAAGTGATTTCTCCTTTTGGAACAGTCTTGCCCTTTTTATTTTCCTATATGCTGATTAGCAGTTTTGCCGGATTACTCATTATTATTCTGCCTTTAATGGGTGCTACACTTATGTTCTGATTTTACCCTATTTTTCAGCTAGTGAAATAATCATGTTTCAATTTTAGACTAGTCATTAATGTTCTTCAGAGTTCCATGGTTGCATAAAACTGAACCAGTTCCTCTTTGTGGTGTATCTGAGTCTAGGCTCATAGCCATCCAAGACATTTTATTGCTTCAGGGAGAAAAAAACCAAAAATCTCACCTTCAATAGATGGAATTCACTGGTATAATTCAAAGTATAGCATTCTTCATTGCACCTGGATGTTACAGGCTACCTTGGAGGCATAGGATGTCTTCTCTGCTTTCCATTCTTTAGTAGTTGCTGCCTAGTGAGTCTGCATAATAAACCTGTCTAATGATGGGATTGGTTCCCATAGTTCAAGTGGGTGCCATTTTCTACCAGGCTGTTTCTTAAACTCTAGCATCTCACTTATGTTCATTTTTAAAAAAAAAAAAGGAAATCAATGAAATATTGAAATAGACAGGAATCTTTAAAATATTCAATTTACTTTCTATTGGATGAATTAATGTTTTCTGCTAAATTTCATATTTTAGCTTTCTTTTCCATAGTGCTTTGCAAGACATAGTGAGCACAACATGCTATACCAATGGTGACCTATCAAAGCACCCATTCAGTTGACTTATTAACATTTTTAGTGTCCAGTCTGCATATTTATTGTGAATCTGAAAAAAAGTTACTGACTTTTTTTGCTGATTTCAATGGAGGGTATTTGGAATTCTAAAGGATGACCTGCACCTCAAACAAACACACAAACAAACAACATATGGCTGTATAATTGTACTCAGTTTCTCAGTCTCTGCAAATTGCAGTGGCTATTTGTCAGCGAAGCTGCTAGATGTGTGACTCAGAGTCTTTGGGCATAATTATTTATTTGTTCTTATTTTGCTTGCAGACATTCAAGAAATTGATGTCAGAAGATGATTTTTTTTTAAGCCAGTCAGCCAAGAAATGATCAAACCAATCTTTCTATTGCTACTTATCTAACTTTAACAAATGGTATTTATTTGTAGGTTTACCAGCAGCCCTTTTCAGACTGAACTGTGCTGCTGAATGTGTGGCTCACAGCTTCAAAGCCTGATTTCTTAAATATGTTTAAAGCCAGGAAAACATATGCTGCAATTTAACCGTTGAATATCTAAAATGAACACATGCCCATTTTAACAAGTATTTATAATAAAGTGTTATTTGTTTTCTGGATCGAGTCGAGGGGATATAGGATGCCACTTGACCTTGATATCTCTAGTTGGCCTTGATGTCTATGACAGGAGGCCTTCCTGTAAGCATCTGTTGTATGGTTATTTCATCAGAAATGATGTATGATACTCCCATAATACACACTAATTAAGATTTGAAAACACTGAGTCCAAAAGCTGACATGGTTAATTCCCTGCAACGGTTATGGGGTTGGTGATAGGGAATTAAAATGGGAAAGTTTTTTTTTTTTTTAGGTGAGGAGAAAGAAAGGTAATGTTCTTTCTTCCAACATTGGCTCTAATGTTGAATGGATTGGATATTCATTCTTTCTCTTCTAAAATACTTCTGAACATGTATCCTTGAAGCCATGCTACAAAATTGAAGCAAAATTAATAATAGAGTAGCTTAAATGGAATAGAACAATGAATTGATCCACTTTGTTCATAAAACTACACCATATGCAGTCATAAATATTTCTTTTATTGAAAATGATATGCCATGCCTATTAGATTTTTCATTCTTGCTTAGAAATAAACATTGATTTCATCAAACCAGGTTCTCTTTGTTCCTGATATGCTGACATCTGCATATGATAAAATTCCAAATAAAACTCTTTTGCTCCAAAGAAACTGAAAAAGTAAAAGAAAAGTTTCAATTTTACTGTAAACCTCTTAGAATAATTGAATCAGGGTGTTGAGAGAATCCATTAGGCCATCAAGTTCCAACTTCTGCACAATCCAAGAATTTAAATTAAACATTCTTAATGGCTGGCTAGCTTGCCCAAACACATTCAGTAAAGCAGAGCACACCACATCTCTGGGTAATTCGTTCCACTGTCAAATTATTCCTACTATTTCTCTTAATGTATAATTGGAATCAAATGTATATATTTTTTGTAAATTAAAATCATTATTCCATGTCCAGTCATTGACCCTCTACTGCATAATACTGCATCCATGC
Organism: Pseudonaja textilis; assembly: GCF_049901715.1. NCBI lineage: Eukaryota > Metazoa > Chordata > Lepidosauria > Squamata > Elapidae > Pseudonaja > Pseudonaja textilis. Next base: position 79,493,310 of record NC_141991.1, read on the forward strand.
AGGGAAGAAATTTCATATAAAAAGGTAATTGTAGTTGTGTTAGGTTTTTACTTAACATGGTTGAAGGAGGGAACACACTGATACCTGCAGAGCATTCTGCGACCACAGGAATAGTAGGATTGATGACATTCTGAATGATGGGTTGTTCCCAAACATAGCCTTTGTCATACCTATTATTATTAACACATACATCTATTCACATTTTCATTTGTGCATACAATACATATACCAATGAAATTTCCTTGAGATTTCCTTTAGGGGTGACACTTATACTCCTCAGTAATCCTGAACAAGGTTATTGTTTTCCACAACTTGAGAGTGGCCAATTCTCCTCATAGGAAATCTGAAAAATCATAACAACATACTGTTATGATCATTTTAATTCATAGAATTTGTAGAATTCGGCAGGATAAGTTTGATATCTGTGGATCCGGAACATGAACTGACTGAATTGCTTTATCATGAAGCAGTTGCGCCTCCGTTTCTTTGTGGGCGGGGGGAGAGAAATCACTAATATTTTGTAAACAAGTTAGATTTGCTTAAATCATGATCAGAAGAGGTTTGCTGATTCACAGTACGGCTGCAGGAATGGCTAGCTTAACAAAATACCACTTTAAGCATTTTTTTTTTCTCAAAGTTTTTTAATTTTTTGTATTTCATAAATTGTCTCTTTTAGTGAACAGTTTGGTTCCAGATTTTTACATTTACATACAAATATGACCTTAGTTACATCTTCACCTTTCATATTCAGTTTTATATTATATTATGACATGTATTTTCTATTAATATTTTAATTTTTCCATTTTTCTTCAAATATTCTCTTCTTAATACAGATTCTTTATACAATATTTAAAATTATACATTCATTTCATATCATATTGTTACATTTATAAATTCTATAAATTTTCTCTAATATTCTTCACATTTATTCCATATATTTCTATTCATGTCTTAACCTTTTCTATTTTTCTTCCAATTATTCTCATTATCCTTGTAATACACATTTCTTTATACAATTTTTAAAATTCTTATTTCTATTTCCTTGTACTTATACTTATATCTGTCATATTTGTAAATTCATCACATATTCTTCATTCATTATTCAAAAAAATCCATTATAACTCCAATAATTAATAAATACAAAGCCCTCTCCCTTTAATTACTAATTTGTGCCACCCCTTTATTTTACACATCATTCAATTAGTTCCCCTTGTTCATAATATAGTCATTATTTTAATTATCACTTTAAATTAATAATAATCTCTTAGCTATTACATAATGTATATATACTTAAAAAGGATTCCGCATGGTATTTACCATCTTCTCATTCAGTTATTCTTCCAAATATCATATCATAAAAACTGGTCTTAATTTAATTTGGTTTTTATAACAATCTTCATAGTACTTACATATCTTCCCCTTTTCATTTTTATTCCAATTGTATCTATGTATAATTTAAAATAGCAAATAATCCAATAACAATACAAAAAAACCCCATCAGTATAGCCACTTTCTAAATCATTTAACATTTCAAACATATTAATATTACTACCGATTACCTTGCAGAATCCCTTTTTTAAGTCCCTAGCTACCCATTATCTTTGTGTCTCGTGACTAAACAATTTCTTTTCATTTTTATTCAATTCCCATATCCCCTTTTTCTCTGGTTCTTTTTCTTATTGCCTCTTTTCCCCTTTGTTTTCCCCTCCCATTTCTTATTCTGTCTTTTATCTCCCTTCCTCTTTAATGCTTTCTTCTGTAATTCCCTTTTTTGCTGTTTCCTTTTTCTTTGTTTGGCTTTCCAAACTTTCTCTTTTTAATTATCTCCTCAAACCTCCAGGGTTCCATTTTCCCCCTTCCACTTCAGTGTTTGTTGTTCCATTTGCTGATGGCAGCTGGCATTTTCTGTAACTCACTCCTCCCTTTCTGGCACTTCTTGTTGTTCTTTGTTCTCCAAAATAGCCATTTCTATACATTGTAAGGCAGTGCAGCACATTTCTTCTCTTTCCTGTAATATTTCCTTTATATTTCTTAGTTCCACTTTTATTTTTAAAAAAGTTCTACCATTTTATACACTTCTTTTAGTCTTCTTCATTCCTTTCCTTAGTAATTAAGTCCAACTCAGTTGTCCAGTAATTTAATTCCACCAGCGTCTTTGATGTTTATTTCCAACATTAACTGCTATTAAATCCTTTGTTTCAAAAATTTCCCCCAGGTTGTTAAATAGTCCAATGTCCATAAATTCCATTTTAACTATAATTGCCAAACAGTCCCAAAGTATTTTCCCCCACTCTTCTTTAAACTTAGTATTCTTTGTTTCCACTTTCACTTTGCAGGATTCTATTTTATTGTAACAAAGCTCCTCTTGTTTTGCAACAAATTTAACTTTTTCAAGAACCAGACCTCTTTTTTTTAAAAAGGATCACTAATTTTCCTGGGGTACCTTATGTCCATTTATTGTGATTCTTTGATCCAGTCTCCACACTTTTCTCTCCTTCTCTGCTCCTGCACACTCTTTGTCCCAGTCAGCTCTTCCTCTTCAGGGTGGCCATTTTGCCACCACTACTGCCATCTTTGGAGGGGAGTAAAATGCCTAGCCAGGGAGGGAAGATGCGGCTCCCCTCGACCCAGCTGGCAGTCTCCCCCTTCTTCATCACCCCTACCGGGTGGTTCCAGCCCCCAAAACAGATGGACTGGGCTCTCCAACGGGATAACATGGATCAAAGCCATGGATGATCGCAGTCTTCAGTCAGTCTTCGAGGATGGCGCAACCGGAAGGCCCACTTTAAGCATTGATGATGTTGTCCTTGTAATATAACCTATAGCCTCCAGCCACCTTCCTTACTTTTATATTTTTAATTGGACAGTTGTGCAAATGAAACATTGGAGTGCAATAGCTCATCATTTTTTATGTTTAAAGAATGTGAATGAAGCCTATATGGACTCCAAAGGCATTTATGTAAATGGATATGATTGTTTTTCATTTTTAGCATTCTATTCTTTTAATTTTGTTTAAAATTAAAGAAACCAAAGTGTATGATGCTGGTCTCTAATTAGCCATATAGGATCCACTTGGTAAAGTACTTACCTTTTTTTGTCTACTGCTTGCAAAAAAAAAAGGGTGGGGGGGAGAAACAGCCATTTGTCTGAAATGGTATAGGGTCTTCTTGAGCAGGTGGTTTGACTGGAAGGTATCAAAGGTCACTTCCAACTCTGTTGTTCTTTTAACAATTTATTTTTATGAATTTGGCATCACAAATGGTACCATCAGCAACCCAGGAAAATTGCTTAGTAATTCAGGAAAGTAGAGAAAGAGAAAAGGATTGTTGTCCTTTCCTTACTGTGAGTTTTGCTATTTCTGCCAGCAAACACAATATTGCTGGAAATCTGATAATGTTATGGTTGTAATGTAACCCATAGTGTGAAGTGTTCCTGAACAATATAGTCAAATTGTAGTATAGGAAGAAAAGGGGTGGGGATAAGATTGTGAATCCTATAGTCAATAGATTATCTGAATCTCTTCAAGTGAAAAGCACACTCTGTTGCTCTGTAAACCAGCCATTCTTTTGGATTAAGGAACAGTTTATGCCAGAGTGATACCAGCCTCCCCAAAGAGAGAATCAAAACGTTTAAGCATTTAACAAGACAAATAGTACTAATGCAAAACTTTGCCATATACTAATTAATGCATTAATCATTCTGCCCACAAGTCAGGAAACACACACAACCCAGTGCAGATTGCTTTATCAAAAGGAAAAGCAATCATTTTTCTCATTATTTTGCAGCTGCTGTCACATTACAGCCACCCTCTTGGAGTTACTATTTTAAAAAAAGAAAACAAAAGATTACAATTCAAAAAAGGGATATTTAACAATGACAAAATAGTAAGAAATAATTTTTACTATTTGAATGTGTAAAATATTGTAACTATTTTTAATACTCCTTATTTTATATTGGTTCATAACTCATAATTAGGCAATCTCATTAAAACCTGTCAAACCTCCTGTACAAGTAAGGTCAGGTGCGTCCATAAGTATTTTTTCATTATTTTTAACCTGAGATCATGATGTTGTGAACAGCTGTCGGTTTCTACCTAACCATCCATTCATGTAACCACCAACCAATGGCTTCTATTAGGTCTTTGAAGACTCCTGTTGTATAGGATAATAACTAAGAAACTGGACTATGAATAAAAAACATATTCTGCATGGGATTTTGTATCATTCATGGTTTCAGTAAACAGCTTTAGGCAAATTTATTCTTACTCTCAGATTCTCCAATTTGCAATAAATGAGATGATGATGAATATAATATAATTGTACATAATTGATACATACATTTTAGGTAGATTGTATGCAATCCATTACAAACTTTTCAAAACTTTATAGGAAAATAAATAGTTTTTACATTATAACATGTTAAGAGTGCTCAGTTGAATGAACATTTTGCTTTCCCTGGTGAGGACAACTTTATAGAATTCTAGGCATCACCACCACCACCATCATATCATCCAACTAAATTTCCTTTCTTGGTCATATAGAAATCTGATGTTTTTGTACCTTTTACAATTATGAAAATAGTGAGCTTCTTGACTTAAAAGTTATTAGAAAGGTTTTGAGAAAGACACTGAATGATACTTCTCTTCATGAGAATATTGTGTACTACTCTAGGTACAATACCAGGTTTGGGATGTAGGGGGCTCCTAGGACAATACTGGCTGATGGTGCCACCTTCTGCTGATGTAAAAAATTCACATTTTTAGAATGATTTGGAAGAAGGGAGGAAAGTGGTGCCCCCAGAAGGCCCAGCAACCTAGGCCAGTGCCGGCTTAGTCTTAGCCTAAAGCTGGCTGTGCCTGTTTGTATCAGGAACACTGTTTTGAAGATACCAGAGAGTCTGTTTAAAATCAGATTGTTCATACCTTTCCTTCATTTCAGATATTATGAGAAAAATTCATTTGGGATATTATGAGAAGATTTCATTTGCTTGATCAATAACAAGATGAATGCCTACAGCATAATACTTTCTTATACCTACACACCCTTATGAACAAGGAAGAAACGTTTTATTGCCTTTTTTCCTCGAGTGAATAGCTAACTTTTTGTTTCCACATTTCTTCTATCACTTCTAATCTTTTCAGGTCAGGTCTGGTCAGAGTTTCTTTTCTCTCGTTGTTTCAGTCTTGCAAAAGGCTCTCACTTCTAATCATCTGCAGCTGATTTATGCATATTATGGAGTCCTTGACTTATAACCACAGTTGAGCCCAAAATTTGTGTTGCTAAGTGAGATGGTGAGGTGAATTTTACCCCATTTTACCTGTTTTATGAAGATTCTGGCCACAGTTGTTAAGTGAATCACTGGAGTTTCTAAGTTAGTAATGTGGTTGTTAAGTGAATCTGGCTTCCAAATTGACTTTGCTGATCAGAAGGTTGCAGAAGGTTGACCCTGGGCTATTGCAACCATCATAAACATGAGTCAGTTGCTATGCATCTGAATTTTGATCACATGATTGTGGGGATGCTGCAACAGTTGTAAGTGTGAAAAACTCATGTCACTTTTTTTCAGTGCCATTGTAACCTCAATCACTAAACGAACTGTTGCAAGTGGAGAACTACCTGTATTGACTTCTTCAGAAAAACCTATACATTCCTTCCTTTTGAAAATGAATCCATCTCTTTAAATATTCTTTATTTCCTCAGTATTAAACATTTAAATGTCCTAAATTTGAAAGACCTTTCTGTTACTGCAAAATTGCTCTGACTTAAATGAGAAAAATTTAACCTACTTATTGGAACAATGCTACCATATTTTTGTACAGGGAAGAACATATAGTGTATTGCAGTTCTTACCTGATCTGCAAGATGATTTTTAGCATGAAGTTTTGATTCCCTAAGAGAAACCATGTTTGGATCTCAGCATAGAAATTTGAGGGGAGGGGGGAATTGTTCTTAAATTGAAGCTTACATTGCAAAAGTTAATGTCACTGCATGCTTACAATCAATTTAAATGCTATTTAAATTCATTACATAGCAGTAATAAATTTCCAAAAGCAAAACTGTCAAAGGAGCTTTCCAGACCACGAGCCCATCCATTTACCTGGCTTTTAAAATGCACATTTAAATGAATTAGGAATACTTCTGAATTGGTAGCCTTCTTCTCCACCTGATTCATTTATTTAAACAAACAAGTTTCAAGTTCAAATCTAACAATCTTAGTTTGCCCTTCTACCCTCAATTCCCATAGTCCTGGAGAGTAATGTAATTTTCCAAACATAGCCAGGAGGTTGGATAAATTCCTTATCTTGCATTGCAAGTTGTTCCAAAGAATAAAGATATATACTGAAAAGGCACACCAATGAGCCCCAGTATCCCACAGCTCTTGCACTGTAAATATCCTCATTTTTCCCTCAATCACAGAAAATCATGGATGTCATTTTCCTGAGGTACCTGTACACTAAGTCATGTAGAGATTTAAAGATAATACCCAGCACCTTTAAATCGACCTAGTAGCACATAGGTAATAAATGCAGTGATTAATAGCAATAGCACTTAGACGTATATACCACTTCATGGTGCTTTACAGCACTGTCAAAATGGTTTACAGAATTAGCATATTGCCCCCCAAAATCTGGGTCCTCATTTACCGACCTCTGAAGGATGGAAGGCTGAGTCAACCTTGAGACGGTCAGGGTTGAACTGCTAGCAGTCAGTAGAGTTAGCCTGCAATACTGCATTCTAACCACTGTGCCACCATGGCATAGGTGTCACATAGATGTTACAATATTGAATGTACTACTCCCAAGTAGCAGGTAGGCTTCTAAATATTGAGCCAGCTATATCTCCAAGAACAATCTTATATAGAACATGTTACAATACAAAAGACAGCAAACTTGTGCATCACTGTTGCTAAGGAACCTAGGTGAAAAAAGACCCACAGTTTGTAGTAGCTGAACTCCCAAATCTGGGATGATCCCCAAGTTGCATTTCTGCTGCTTTGAGGAACCCCGACTGAGACCTAAAGTTGGGGCTTTAGTCAAGCTGGATCCATCATTGGAAAATGACACTCATGTTTTGTGTTGCATGATTTAAAGTGAGCTTGTTTTGATCTTTACATCCATCAAGCACCAGGTTAGAATGTTTACAGCATTCCCTTTGTTACCCTGGGGGGAGATGTGTAGATGGTTATCATCACTCTGTATTGACAGATTTTATCCCCTATAAACTTCATGTAAATCTTAAACAACCTGTGGAAATCTACAATGAAGAATGATAATTCTTCTAATCCTAACCCAGTCTTCCCCAGTCCAATAGCAGTTGGAAGGATTAGTGTCATTGCAATATAGTGCCTCTAAGTTCTAATATTTGCATATTATCAAGAAGGCTGAGATGTCTGATAGGAGCAGGAAGGCCACCACTGTTGTTCAGGTACATCTAACAGAAGAACAAATATAACAGTCTGATTGTTATCTTTGCTACATATTTTTTCTCACATATAAGAGAGAAAGCATTTCTCTGCCCTGAGTATTGAACCAATGCATCTTAATAAAAAATTGATTTGATAAATACATAAACAGAATATAATATGCTTCTCTAGATGGTACTTTATAAGACCTTTTGTTAGCCATGTTTGTTCAAACATATCTGTTTCCTATGTAAATGCTCTCTCCAAGCTGTATAATTGCAAACAGGGTCCTGACTTAGTAATTAGAGTCTGTGTTTGTGAAGAAATTTTTAATAAGTTAAATCTGTAAATGGTCTAGTCATTTTTTGGAGCCAAGGAGTGAAAAAAGTGCTGCATATTTAGTAGTATAATTACTTTTTCAAATAAACTTCATGAGTATTTTATTGTATGCTTAAATACATATTTACTGCACCAAGGCAAACCTGGATGATGAATTCTTACTGTGTTGAATTAATACAAATATTGAAAAGTCCCAGAGTTGAACTCAATTCAATTTCATCATTTCCTTCACTTGTTCTACAAATATGCACTGCTCAAAAAAAAAATAAAGGGAACACTTAAACAACACAATGTAACTCCAAGTCAGTCACACTTCTGTGAAATCACACTGTCCACTTAGGCAACAACACTGATTGACAATCAATCACATGCTGTTGAGCAAATGGAATAGACAACAGGTGGAAAGCATAGGCAGTTAGCAAGACATCCCCAATAAAGGAGTGGTTCTGCAGGTGGTGACCACAGATCACTTCTCAGTTCCTATGCTTTCTGGATGGTGGTTTGGTCACTTTTGAATGCTGGTGGTGCTTCCACTCTAGTGGTAGCATGAGACGGAGTCTACAACCCACACAAGTGGCTCAGGTAGTGCAACTCACCCAGGATGGCACATCAATGTGAGCTGTGGCAAAGAAGGTTTGCTTTATCTGTCAGTGTAGTGTCCAAAGCATGCAGGTGCTACCAGGAGACAAGCCAGTACATCAGGAGATGTGGAGGAGGCCGTAGGAGGGCAACAATCCAGGATCAGGACCACTACCTCTGCCTTTGTACAAAGAGGGACAGGAGGAGCACTGCCAGAGCCCTGCAAAATGACCTCCAGTGGGCCACAAATGTGCATGGTCAGAAACAGAGTCCATGAGGGTGGTATGAGGGTCTGACATCCACAGGTAGGGGTTGTGCTTACAGCCCAACACCGTGCAGGACATTTGGCATTTGCCAGAGAACACCAAGATTGGCAAATTCGCCACTGGCGCCCTGTGCTTTTCACAGATGAAAACAGGTTTACACTGAGCACATGTGACAAATGTGACAGGGTCTGGAGACGCCGTGGAGAATGTTCTTCTGCCTGCAACATCCTCCAGCCTGACTGGTTTGGCAGTGGGCCAGTAATGGTGTGGGTTGGCATTTCTTTAGGGGGCCACACAGCCCTCCATGTGCTCGCCATTAGGTACTGAGATATCCCCAGACCCTTGTGAGACCATATGCTGGTGCGGTTGGCCCTGGGTTCCTCCTAATGCACAACAATGCTAGACCTCATGTGGCTGGAGTATGTCAGCAGTCCCTGCAAGATGAAGGCATTGATGCTATGGACTGGCCCGCCCGTTCCCCAGATCTGAATCCAATTGAGCACATCTGGAACATCATGTCTCACTCCATCCACCAACGCCGTATTGCACCACAGACTGTCCAGGAGTTGGGGGTGTGGGAGGAGATCCCTCAGAAGACCTTCCGCCACCTCATCAGGAGCATGCCCAGGCATTGTAAGGAGGTCGTACAGGCACGTGGAGGCCACACACACTACTGAGCCTCATTTTGACTTGTTTTAAGGGCATTACATCAAAGTTGGATCAGCCTGTGGTGTTTTTTTCCACTTTAACTTTGAGTGTAACTCCAAATCCAGACCTCCATGGGTTGCTAAATTTGATTTCCATTGATAATTTTTGTATGATTTTGTTGTCAGCACATTCATCTATGTAATGAACAAAGTATTTAATAAGAATATTTCATTCATTTGGATCTAGGATGTCTTATTTTTTTGTTCCCTTTATTTTTTTGAGCAGCGTATTTTTCCTAAGCTTACAGATACATATTTATAAAAATATTTCCTAATTTTCCCTAATCTTATGGAATACACAGATACATACTCACACACACATATAGACACAAATAAGCATAATTTTAATTGTATAAAGTACAAAATCAACTAAAATGTGATGAGAATACACCTGAGTAGGCCCAAGCTCACTTTTCAAAAAATTCCATAATAAAAATAAAACCCAAACTGGACAGGAAAAAAAGCCTGCCTTGGATTGGACAATGGACTGAAATCTTAAGTGGATGAGACTAAGCAAATATTTGTTTACTGCAATTCTGTGCTTATTTACCTGTCTTTAGTCAGGGCAATTAGGCAACAATTGCCTAATTTTTAGCATGAAAATATTCAAATTAAAATGTGTGTATGTATGTATATTTTTGGGAGAAGCTCATAGATACCTCTTGAATAGTTAAAGCCTGGCTTGACCAAAGATTTTAATCTACTTTTAATTCATTAAAAAAAAGTTAAAATACAAACTTCCAATCTCCTTCAATGGTCTTAGGGAAAACCAATTATCACTTTTCTACTCGGTCAGTTTTCTGCTGTTGTGAAGGATTACAAGCGTCAACTTTGGGAAGGCACATGCAATCCACTCAGTTAGTTCAACGTTTGTAAGATCCATATTTCTTTCAATCTTCTTTACCAAATCAGCCACTTTTAAATCAAATTCCTTTTGGGAATCTGATTTATCTACACTTACTAGCAGCTGAACATTTTTTTTAACCATTATAATTTCAGCAAACTTCTTTTTAAAAAGCTTTCAACTAAAGATTGCAAGTTACCAAATGGATTTTTTTTTAAATGCCAGCTACATTTGCTTGTCTGTAATCTGATAATTGTGCTCTGTGTAACTTAGCAACAATAGATAAGAGAACATAGGAAACAGAGACCATTGAATTAATATTCCTCAGAGTGAAAAAAATAGATAAAGAAGCAGGGAAGATATTTTCTGGATATTTCAGTGCAAAACTAAAAGAAAAAAAATAAGCTTCAAACTTTTTGCAAGTTAATAAAATGCAAAATTCCTATGGTGAGAGTCCAGTATAGATGTAAATCAAATGAAAACACTTTCATTATGCGGGAATATACAGTGATTTTTTTCCCTTTCTGCGGAAGCAAAAGTTATTCAAAACAACAACTTAAATCAAAAGGAAAGGGGGAAAAACAGATAAAGTCCAGCAGGGGGTTAAAATAGATCAACACTGAACCAGGCAGTCAATTTTTAGAGTTAAAGAGCAAAGTGAAACAGAAGATTGAAAAAGTGAAGTTAAAACCCACATATACTTAAGAAAACAAACTGCTGAGAGGAAAGATAGATGATTGGGGACTTTCTGACAGCTCCCCCTGCAGTCTTCAAGATTCATTTTTCCAGGTGGGTCGATGACTCTGGAAGCCATCTTGAGTCTTTCCTAAATGCTCTCATTCAGATCCAGGGAGCAGCACTGCCAAAGAACCAGCTTTGGTAGTAAAATCAGCAAAACTTCAGTAGGAAAAAAGGAAAGTTCCTACTGTTTAGCAGTCATTTTGGGGAGGAGTCCTGAAAGCTAAAAGTTCTGACAACTAAACAAAGCATCCCTCATTACTAGCCATTTGTCCTGTTATCATTCAAGATCATTTGGTATGTCTTAAGTTACCTACTCCTGAGATACAGAGACTGCTAGCCTATGATTAGCACTGGTAATGTTACCCAGTTGGTTAATGAAAAATCAGATAAAATCAGATGTGGATTGCTGCTTGTACTATAAATTTGTCTAAGATTGCATTCCCCACTAGAGAAAAAGGCATCTGTAGTCTGACTGCAGTACAGGTTTGATTTTTGTGTGGAGTATCTTCTCTCTTGCAGGCAGGTGTTAATCCGTGCTGGCACTGAGGCAAAATAAGGAATGATTCTGTGCCAGAAATGTTTGGGGAAAGAGAGCACAGCAGTTCATAAGTATTGGAAGGATGTATCAATTAGAAGGACTGCTGAGTGAATGCATAGTCCTCACTGAGTGAAAAGGAAGTTGACAGCATGGTTCTAGGGTGTGCAATAGAGGGCTGCAGAATTTTCCATTAATTGTGAATATTAATGCCTTCAGCAAGCTCTTCTTTTGTTCATTAACGTTGCTTTAAATATGATACTAAGAGCCCTTGCAGAGCAGAAGATGATATGTAAACGAGAAGCTTTTAGCCAGCTCCCAATGCAATCAAGTAGCCAAATAGTTTTGGCTTGAGCTGCAGATACTTGGTAATGAGGTTTACCGTTTTTGCATTATGTGTTTCATTCGGCAAATGGCAGGTAGAAATAGCAACGTGGACTAATCCAGTGGGATATTAAGTGCATTCTAGCAATAAGGAATCCTGGATTTCTCTGACTTCGAGCCTGTTGCCCAAAGTGGGCAATGAAGAAAGGTGAATTATGTTGTTTATTCTGTATGACATTAGCATATTATATTTTTGTTTCATTAATTTATATCTTTAGCCAGAGTTAGAGTAAGTATAATTCATCATGGTTGATACATTAGAAAGATTATTGTGTTTATTCGAATCCTCAGTAGATTTACCACATCCATGATTTAATAGCTAAAATTCTGTAGACCATCTTGCTAAACTTCCTGAATTTATGGGCATCAGAAAAAGGATGGTACTATATAAACTAAATGCATGTTCACAGTAGCTAAGAAGTTAAAAAATTAAAGAAATATGAGCAGGAGACAGGAAAGTTTTCAGAATTACTTTTAACCAGGTTCCTGTCTTACAATATACTTCAAGAATTTCTGTTTTTAATCTGAGCAGAGCAGAACGATTTTTCCATTAAAAAACAGCAGTAACTAAGTGCTCTTTTTCAATGATATCAATTCATTTTTATTTCTCACTATCTGCCTTCTGTAAGATCAATAAAACGATAATTCATTACCAAAGTAGAAATGCTGAAAAGACTGATCATATCATTTGCATGTGAAAGGAAGCTTTTCTGTCTTGGGAGGCATTGTTTATGGGGGAAAGGTATGTATGAAGAGGAGGTTATACAGTATGTACAGTGTATGAGAAGGTGTTTTTTTGTAACTGCGTATATACCTGAACCTCACTTGCATATATGTGTCAGGCTCCACGATGGAGATGTTTTGGGAGCCTGACAATCAGGCGTGCTTGTCCTTCATGTCTGCTCCTCGCTTGCCCACTGGGGGCTCCTCGTTGCTAGCTGGGGGAACAGCCATCAGCTGTTCAGCGCAGAGAGAGAGTGGACAACGTGCAGAGGATCGGTAGCAATGGACATGCCTGCTATTCTGCAATGTTAAAGCAATGAAACTTCTAACTGGGCTTTCAGGTTGGTGGGGGTTGTAGATGATGGGTTTGTTGACATTAGGTGTAAGTAGATGCGGAGTGGAGGCGAAGATAGTAATGGACGGGTGCAGGTCAGCTGGGTGGGGTTGACAAGCAACTATAATAAGCACTGAGAGGCAGTTGCTCTCAGTGCTAGCTTTACTTGGAATTGATCCAGTGTTGCCTTTTGGGACTGTTGTGAGCTTAACTGAGAAAATAAACCCTGATTACTGTGAGTTACCATCGTGAGTATTGTGGTTGTTCAGAACAAATCCTTATCTACCCAGCAGGGCTGACATAAAAGCTGGCGCTCCCATTTTACTTAATATTGCTCTTTGAAGTTTGCTCTTTGAAATTTTTTGCTCTTTGAAGTTTTGAAGGAGTGGAAGTCATGGCAGAAGGTAAAGACCCTGGATGGAATGTGGAAGGGGAGGAAACTGAAGTAGCAGGGGAGGTGGTGGAAGATGAAAAGCAACAGTATGAAATGGAAGAAGAGGAGACCATTGAGTCTAAGACTATGAGTAAACCATGGCAGAAGGAAGTTGATGGAATATGGCTAGCCACACAGGGAGGAGGATGGAGGAGTAATCCCTGTTACCTCCCAGCTTGTAGTGAAGCCAAAAAGGAAAGAGGTTAGGCTAAGTGAGCCATTAGGAAAAAAAGGTTTGCATAAAGAGGAATGAGGGTTGCAGAGACAACAAAAGGTACAAGCACAAGATTGGAAAGTAGAAAGGTGGCCTAATTTTGAAGAGGGTCAATGGACAGCCCCTGGGAGTGAAACCCTGGAAATTTTGAGAAGACAATTTGGGGATGTTACTTTAAGAGAGACGTTACCTCCAGCCAAAGAACAGTTGGACTATAGACATAGTTATCTATTAGTTGGGGATCTTCTATTCAGTTCTAGTCATATGGGGTTTCAAGACACAAAAGTAGGTAGAGGACTTAAACATTCTGAGTTAGGAGGTCGGATATGGGGAGGGGTACTAACGTTACTCGGGTGGAGAGTCGTGATAGGGACCGAGGGGATTATAAATTATATGACCCCTATGAGTGGACCCCAGGGCACTCTGTTGAGAGGAGTCAGACTTCCCTTTGGTTAGTCATGCCAGACCACAATAGCAGGAGTCCTGTGGCCCTCGGGGTTGCCACCTCAGGGTGGGTGGGGGAGCCTCCCCCTTAAACACAACTTTTGATAGAAGGGTGGATAGAGTGGTCATTTTCCTGCGGCAAATACTAAATCATTTAGACCTGTATGGACACTATTATCCATCTCATTGGGCCATGGTAGTGGCAATAACAAGTGTGCTAGTCGGTGAGGAAGATGAATGGGTGGCCGATGTACACCTGCAACGATCTGCTGAGCTGGGTGATGTTGGTCTCTTTCTCACTGCCTTATGAGTTAGATTTAAAGATAGGCTAAGTGGACAACAAGCTGAGGAAGACGTATTAAATATTAAGCAAAAAGGAAGACCGGCATGTGATTATGTACAAGAATTCTGATGTGTTGCTGGTAAACTATCTGCTTGGCCTGAGAGACTGCTGATACATTTGTTTAAAGAGGGTTTGGACTATGACTTGGGGCACGCATGTCTTTATCACGCTTTGGCTAAAACATTAAAGGATTGGTATCAGATAGCCATCCAACTTGATGCAGGATTAAGAAGATTAAATATTAAGAGAGGGGGGACCACAGGTATAAGGAAGACTACTAGTCTCATATGTCAACCAGGAATGAGGCGCTCTTCTTCTTTGCCAGTCCAAAGTAGACAAGGGGATTTCAGGTGTTTTTGTTGTAACATGTCTGGTCATAGAGCACTGGATTGTCATATACCATCATTGTCATTGCCACAAACACCACAAACAAGAACAGTTCTAGGTTGGGGTAGTGCCAGACCTTGGGTTTGGAAAACCCATGATGATTCGAGAGGTCTGACCCAGTTGCAAAGCAGTATTGAGACAGATGGATCGAAGGACTCTTCAGTCCCAACAGATGAGTGTGGACCAGAACCCCAACTAGAAGATCCGATGGTAAATAATCCTATATGCCCATTTATAATACTACCACCTCTTACAGTACTAAACAACACAGTATCAACAGTAGAGACCTTCAAATTTCTAGGTTCTAATATATCACATGACCTAAAATGGACACCTAACATCAAAAACATCCTCCAAAAAGCACAGCAAAGAATGTTCTTTCTGCGCCAACTCAGAAAGCTCAAACTGCCCAAGGAGCTGCTGATACAGTTCTATAGAGGAATTATTGACCCATCTACACCTCTATAACTGTCTGGTTTGGTTCTGCAACCCAACAGGGCAGACACAGACTTCAGAGGATAATTAGGACTGCAGAAAAAACAATTACTACCGACCTGCTTTCAATTGAGGACCTGTATACTACACGAGTCAAAAAAAGGGCTGTGAAAATATTTACAGACTCTTCACATCCTGGACATAAACTACTTCAACTCCTTCCCTCAAAATGAGGGAACTGCACTGCACACCAGAACAACTAGACACAAGAACAGTTTTTTTCCCAAAAGCCTTCACTCTGCTAAACAAATAATTCCCTCAACACTGTTCAACTATTTACAAAGTGTACACTACTATTACTGTTAATCTTCTCACCACTCCTTATCACCCATCCCCTCCCACTTGACTGTTTCCTAGTATGATTTGATTGTTGATTGTACTCTATGACTATCATTAAGTGTTGTATGTTATGATTCTTGATTCTTAACAAATGTACCTTTTTTTTATGTATACTGAGAGTATTTACGTCAAGTGTGTCCAATTACACTTGGCCAATAAAGCATTCTATTCTGTTCTGTTCTGTTCTGTTCTATTCTATTCTATTATTTCAATTGTGGTGTGGAATACACATACGAATATCCATCATGATTCAAGAAGATACACCCTGTATTTCATAGCAGCCTCTTGAAACCCATGGATATGACTAGATTAGAACCCAGGCTTAGAAACAGGCTGGGCGTTATGGATTCCTGAAAACCTTGCACTTAGTTAAGAGACAATTCTGGTGGCCTTCTATGAGAAATGTTATGGAGAAATATGTCAGAGGGTGTCCTATCTGTGCAACAACAAAAATATGTGTGGGGAAGTCCTTAGGGTTACTCCAACCAGTAGCTGAATTCACCCAACCTCGCCGAGAGAAAAAACTTCTGAAGAAAAGCTGTTCCACTGTTTAATTGTCCTCATTGTTAGGAAGTTTCTCCTTAGTTCTAGATTGCTTCTCTCCTTGATTAGTTTCCATCCATTGTTCCTTGCCTTGCCTTCTGGTGCTTTGGGAAATAAATTATCCCCTCCATTTTGTGGCAGCCCCTCAAATACAGAATACTGCTATCACCTACCCACCTCGTCCTTCATTTCTCTAGACTGGCCATATTCAATTCCTGCAACCATTCTTCATAGATTTTTGTCGCCATGCCCTTAATCGTCTTAGTTGCTCTTCTTTGCACTTTTCCCAAAGCTTCAAAATCTTTTTTGTAATGTGGTGACCAAAACTGGTGGTCTTACTAAGGATTTATAAAGTGATACTGATACTTCACGTGGTTTTGATTCTATGCCTGTTTATACAACCCAGGATTGTGTTAGCTTTTTTGGCTGCTGCTCCATACTGCTGGTTCATGTTTAAGTGATCGTCCACTAGGACATTGCCAACATTACATTACTGTCTTTGAGTGTATCAAATGATTTTTGTTATTGTTATTCATTTGAGCCAGAGTTACTCTAGATGTCTGCCTGGAGTAATCCCTGCAGTTTTCTTAGCAAGAATTTTGGAAGTGCTTTATCATTGCCTTCTTAGAATTGAGAGTGTGTGACTGGCCCACGATCAATCAACTGGCTTTGTGCCTAAGGCAGGACTGAAACTCATGTCTAATCTCCTGATTTCTAGGCACCTTTTATCTGGCACCTTAACCATTAAACCAAATTAGTTCCCATCAAGTGAATATTGATCCTTAATTAATTAATTTAATTAACTAATTAATCCATTGCTCTTTTGGCCCATCTGTAACAGACAAAAAAGTCCTGAATGGGTGTAAATAGAACAATTCTAAAAATGTATTCAGAAGAAACAGTTCTGCTACATGGTTCTTCCCTGTCTAGCACTTGAAATGACAATATATAAGTGAATGGAAATCTGAATAGCAGAACGTAATCTGGAAAAAGTGTTTCAGGCCCTTATCAGACTCAAGTGGGAGCAAATATCCTGGCCACTCAATAAAGCATGCTGCATTTTTCTGCTCCCATGGGTGTCTGAAAAATAGGTATTGCTGGTGTAATGAGAGTCTCCATTCTGTGTGAATCTCCAAACTCACACAGAAACAGAAAGAAGGACTGATTTAAAGAATTCCAAAGAGGTGCTGGGCTTACTTGCGTTCTGAACAATCTTCAACCCACCCATAGTCATATAAAGAACTATTTTGAACACTGAAATTAAATAGGAGCCAAGTGTCCCACTGCTGTCTTCTGACCTGCCTAATTACATTCTGATTGGCAACGGCTTTTTGTCTTTTTAAAATACCTATATCTGAAGTGGCCTCACAATTTGTCACTCTGAAGCACTGAATTAAGAGTGATGTTTCCAAACTTGGCAACTTTAAGACTTGTGGACTTCAACTCCCA
Source organism: Pseudonaja textilis (assembly GCF_049901715.1). Taxonomy (NCBI): domain Eukaryota; kingdom Metazoa; phylum Chordata; class Lepidosauria; order Squamata; family Elapidae; genus Pseudonaja; species Pseudonaja textilis. Next base: position 79,510,810 of record NC_141991.1, read on the forward strand.
GAATATTTTGTAGAAAATATTGCTACTTAGCATCTCAGGGACTAGTAAATTATGATATCTTTTGATGCTTTTGTGATTAACTTTATAAATAAGCTAATTGAAATGTAATTTCCTCATTTAAGAAAGAACTGCAACAAAGTGTTAATAGCATACAATTTGCTCTGTAGTATTTCATGTAAGGAATTAGATACAGCTGGGTATGATAATGATACATTTTCCATTCTGAATTTATTTTACTGTAATGTCTTTAGATCTTTTTAATAAGCTGCCTTCAGAGTGTATTCCCAATAATGTTGGGAACCATAATAGTATTGCATTCAGAAAAGAATATTCTTTTTTTTTCTTCCAAATGAGAGGTGTGGAGTTGACTAAAATTTCTTGCATTTATAAGATCAGAGGCATTCAGAGAAAAACATTTAACTGCTTCTACAAGTTTCAGGAAATGAAAAAAAAAAAAAGAAAGTTTGTTCATTATTATATTGTATTGGTGTAATGACCATCTTGGACACTTGCATTGTCAATGCTGAAGCGATGGCTGAGGGCATCTTTGAGGCTTTAAGGTTGCCACCAACCTTAGGAGCAAGGACATTCCAACAGGCGGCTGGAAAGAGGAGGAATGGGGTAATCAAACTCTCTGAGATTCTCTTGCTTCAAGCAGAATGAAATACAACCAATCTGTATTCATTTATTATTGTTTAGTCTCTAAGTTGTGTCTGGCATGCCAAGCCCCACTATCCTCCACTATTTCCTGGAGTTTGCCCAAATTCATGTTCATTGATGACACTATATAACCGTATCATTTTTCCAAATATCAGGGTCTTTTCCAATGAGTCATCTCTTCTTATTTGGTGGCCAAAATAGTTGAATTTCAGCTTTAATATCTGAAATATAAGAATCAGAATAGAGCTGGAAGAGACCATGGAGGTCTTCTTCCAGCCCCTTACTCAAGCAGGAGATCCTATATCATTTCAAACAAGTGACTGTCCAGACTCTTCTTCAAACTTCCAGTGATGAAGCACTCACAACATCTGATCAGGTTGATTATCTCCTTGATTAGTTTCCATCCATTGTTTCTTGTCCTGTCCTCTGGTGCTTTGGAAAATAAATTGACCCTTTCATCTTTGTGACAGCCTCAAATACTGGAATACTGCTATCGTGTCTTTTTTTTTCCTCTAGACTAGCCAAACCCAAATTCTGCAACTGTTTTTTCATGCTTTAGCCTCCAGGCCTTTAATCATCTTAGTTGCTCTTCTTTGCCCTTTTTCCAAAGTCTCAACATCTTTTTTGGAATGTGACCAAAACTGGAGCCAGTATTCCAGATGTGGTCTTACCAAGTTTTAAAGTGGTACTAATACTTCATGTGATTTTGATTTTATGTTTCGGTTTATATAACCAAGGATTGTATTAACTTTTTTGGCTGCTGCAGTACACTGCTGACTCATGTTTAAGTGATTGTCCACTAAAACTCTCACAATTACTATTTTGGAGCCAGGTTTTGCCTAATCTATACTTGTACCTTTGATTTTTTTTCAGCCTGGGTGTAAAACTTTGCTTTTCTTCATGTTAAATTTCATTTTGTTGGATAGGGCCCATTGTTCAAGTTTATCAAAATCCTTTTGGATCCTGAGCTTGTCTTCTGAGCTGTTGGCTATTCCTACGATTCAGTGTCATCTGCAAATGTGATGAGTTCTCCTACTATTCCCATCTGCAAATGTGATGAGTTCTCCTACTATTCCCATCTGCAAATGTGATGAGTTCTCCTACTATTCCCTCATCTAAGTCATTTATGAAGATATTGAAGAATACTGGGCCTAAGACAAAACCTTGTGGTCCCCACTGCTTACTTATTCCATGTGGATATGGTACCATTAAGGACTACTTGTTGAGTACAGTTTGTCAGCCAGTTACAAATCCATAACCACTGAGTGGTCATGCTGTCTATCCCACATTTTTATAGCTTATCAAGTAGTAGGTTGTGGTCTACTTTGTCAAATGCCTTGCTGAAATCTAAATATATTATGTCCACAGCATTTTGCTGGTTCACTAATTCAATCACTTTGTCAAAGAATGAAATAAAATTGGTTTGATATGATCTGTTTTTAACAAATCCATGCTGGCTACTAGTTATAACAAATAGCCAGCACAGATTTGTTAAAAACAGAAGATGCCAAACCAATCTTATTTCATTCTTTGACAAAGTGACTAAATTGAACAACACCAGATAGTTATAACTATCTAGTTATAACTATCTCGTGCATTCACAACAGAGTTTTTTATATGTTCTTTGTAGAATACACAAAATGCTGAACATCAGTGTAGCAAATTGCCTCAGCACAAAGCCAGCAGAGAGAATAGGCCAATGCAGAAAATAAGAAAAAGGAAGACCTTAATAGTGTATCTTCAAACAATGCAACCCCCTGCAGTTCTTAATGCCTTGCTACAACAATCAATTGGAATCCCCTTCGTCCATCATTACATTTCTCTTGCAAACCAAACCTATAAAAAAGGAGATTGAACAACAAACACTGAATTAGATGGGTTGACCTCCTGAATAATATGGATAATAATACAAAAGCTACCTTGAAGACTGGCAAGATTTAGTCTGTCATCCATCATTCTGCTTTCTATAATGTATATAATGATGGACGTCGTCTATTTGCAATGTGGTGTAACTTTTTACAATGTTTAGCCTTGTAATCACTAGGATTTTTTTTTATCAAGATCTAGGTCAAAAATATTACAGAAATTATCTCTTGCTTCTACCTTTACTTGTGGATACATAACAGCAATAGCACTTAGACTTATATACTGCTTTATAGTGCTTTACAGCCTTCTCTAAGCGGTTTACAGAGTCACCATATTGCCCCCAACAATTTGGGTCCTCATTTTACCCACCTCGGAAGGATGGAAGGCTGAGTACTGTATATACTACTCTCAAATCAGATTTATAGTGGAAGTCTGTATCTCTTTTTGTTTTTTTTTGAAGGAGGCAATGATAATTTCCTAAAAGGGAAACTTTTAAAAAGCAAACCCTTTTGCAGATAATATGCCAATCATTGTTAGGACTTTCATTCATTGCCTAAAAAGCAGGATTGGATAGCACTTTGTAAGACAGTTTACATATGATCTGGGAATTGCTTTTTCTTAAAATAAAAGCTGAGAATTTGAGGACTGTGACTCATCAAAGAGACTGCTTCTACTTAAGAAAAGACATGATATATTTGTATAACTCCTTCCATTCTGGCTATTTTCTTTTAGAATTTCTCTCTTGAGTACTCTCAGCTATTTACCCATTTAAGGGGAATTTGTGTACTGAATTCCATCCTTTGGATGGAATATAAACTTAATATTCTAATATGGTAGAAAAAAAAATCTACTATACTGAAAGAGAAACAAACTAAAAGGCCTCGAAGAGAATAAAATACCTCATTTTTCACTTAAATTCATATTATCAAAACCACATACCACTGGATTTTTCTCTCATAATTGATGCAGGTCAATAGTAAATACATACATGTGATTTATTTTGTGCATGATCTTCAATGTGGATGTCTCTCTCTGCCAAATTAAGGTGAGATACATGTATTATCTTGCATCTTGTGTAAGGTTAAATTGCAATGACGGTCTGAGGATGGGTTTTTTTTTGACACAGTTGAATTTAATATTAACTAAATTCTTCAAATATAAATTTAGCTTTGCTTATCATGGAAACTAACACAACTGGCAGTGTGGAAGTTGATGCATTTTTATTTGCAAAACTCTAAACTGAATAACATTAATTAGAATTGAATAATAGCTAATTTAGGAATCAAATTAGATAAGTCTGATGAGTGTCAATTCTTGACTTTTTTTCCACAGCAGAGTCTGCTGTAACTCTACCATAAATAATAACAAAACCTTAGAATAAATCCCAGATTTTCAAAGTTCCATGTGATGGTATGTATGGTGACCTGATATAAAAAGCCAATATACATTTGGTTCAATGAGTGAAAAACCATTCATATTTATACTCTATGCTAGTGGAATTGGAGCAAATTCAATTTGTAACATCCAAGAATATGACTAAATTGTGGAGAACACTGCTTATAACTTTCTCCTCTTGACCTTGACAGCTTAATTTATAATTTCTACCCAGGAGGTTGAAAGAGCTTAGATAATTTCACAAATGTTTAAGGGAACCTAAGAAGTTTCATGTTTCAAGGGAACAATTACTGGACTTTTGTTCTTACAAAGAATCCATTTGATTTTTTTTTTTTGAGTATGGGCAATTACAGTATTGGTCAGCTATTAATTACCTATGAATGGGAAAATTGACTGAGAGAGCATGACTTCTCAACTGCAGGCAGTCCTATAGGAACATAACATTTTCTCATTTCATATTGGCCTCAGAATAGATTAATGGATAGAAACTGAGAAGAGCCCTCCAGAATGAATAATTTTCAAACAGTGAACTGCTGGCTAGGAAGAGATTAGCTGCAATATCATTTTGCTTTAAAAATGAATTGAATACATTTTGAATTATCTTGTTTAAGAATCCTTAAGAATTAAATTATTCCTTGATGCCTTTATAAATATACGGGCTTATTGAGACATGTAATAATTCTACTTCTACTTAATATTTTTTTCCTGATAAATGTTTATGAATTTTGCTTTCCTCAAGAGCTTTTTGTTTGTTTCTGATAAATTTATGAGCCGGTTGAACTTTTCTATAGTACTTGCTCTTAAGTGAGTTTAACCTCTAGAAAGTGGTCCTTAATGAAATTGCATTTTAAAATGCAATATAACTATGTTTGGAAATTAAAAAAAATAGATAAATTACAAGTTAAGATAGAAGAAATATGTAAAGAACATGAGAAAGAATGAAAGCTGTACTGAGAACAGTATCTCAAGCCTATTTTTTAAATTATTGCTATAGAATCTTTGTGTGTGTGTGTGTAGATGTTCTGTCTCACCTTTCCTCTTTTCCAAAATATGAAAGAGTACAAACTCACACCAACACAGGCAGGCAAGCTGGCTCGGACTTCACAGAGTTAATTCTTTGGAACTGATAATATTCTTGGCATTCCCACATGTCCTGCCTGCCAAGTCCGAACTGATAAAGTTTTACTCACAGAAAATCACAAGGCAGTCCACCAAAATAATCATTCACGAAGAAAATCTGAAGTAAGGTTAAACTTTGTCCCGTACAAAGTTTCAGGAGAAAACACACCTACTTTTATCCCCTGTGGGGTGTGGCTCAATGACTCAGCTCACTCTCTGACCCTCCCATGCCTCCTACGTTGCTGCTCACGTTTCTCCTTATGACGCTGCTTAGGATCAAGCCAACACTCTTCCTCTTTACTCCCTGTCAGGGGCTGCTCCGATATGCCTTCCTCCTGATTAATCTCAGGCTGTTCCTCTCGGTTGTCTGATGGAACCTGAGGCATTATCAGGGAGGAAGGTCCTGGGGAGGAAGGCATTCCCAGTTCCTCCTCCTCATCGGGGCCACAACATGTAGGTGTGTGTGGCAATGTCAATAATTATTTAAATATTAGCTATCCCACAACAGCTTGAGATATTGGGCAAATCCACATTGACTTATTGCTTCCCCTCCTTAAGAAAACGTTGACAACCATTTCTGGAGGAGAGAAATTGCTGACGTTGCCTTCTGTGCATTCTCCTATCAAAGCAATCTCAAGGCCCATTTTTCTGTTTAACTTCTGAAGTACCCTTTTCTGTGTGATGTCAACCTTGAGCATATGAATTCATTTTGAGTGATATATTTCAGTTTGTTGCAGGTTAATCTTGGCACTTCATTGGCTATTTGGCAGAGAAGGAATACTCTTTCAGCTGTGTCAACTATGTCTCATAATTTTTAGAGCTATCTTCACTAGAAGAGTTGGATGTGGTCATACTTGCCTTTTGGCTTTGAAATCCAGTGAAATTTGTCAACTTTATTGTTTTTATTATTATTATTTTTCTTTCCTCGAGATTCTTGCTTTTCCCTGTGCTTTGTTTTAAGGGGAAAGGTCCAGTAGTGCACTCTTTGGCAACCCTAAAAAGACCATATTGAAAAGTTATTTTTCTAGTGTAAGCATTGTTAAAAGAGATATATTTTATTTTGATATTACATATTATAGTATCTCTAGATATGAGTCAACTACACACAAAGTTACTTGAGAGGTCATTACTTTATCATCATCAGTTGCCAGCAGAAATGAATCTAAAGACATAATATTATGTCTTGGGCTTGAGTTCAAGGTAGTGTCATATTTGGTCAAAATGACAGATTTTTCAAGTTGAGAATATTGTGTACTAGATACAGTTAAGTATACAGAGGAAAACCAAGGTTTTTCTACTAAAAAAAGCATTTATTTACTGAATATGTCACAAACCTTGAGAGTTTGGCAACACAGTTACAGAAAAAAAGATCTGAGATTTTTGTCACAAAGCCAAAAGAGCCAATTCTTTCTTTATTGCTATGCTTAATTTTCCAAATATCCAGGTTTTTCACACTGTAGAGCTAATAACTATCTTGGGTTATTAGCAAGGTGGAATCAAAGGCAAAAAATGATTAGATTTCACCAACCAGGATTCTCCATTGGAAAGTATATATACTAAGCCTGGACAAATTACTAATTTTGATCAGTCTCTGATTAAGCCCTATTGGAGAAGTTAGAGGAAACAGGAAATATTCCAATCTTATCAAAAGGAACAGAAGTGCCAACCTTATCTGGATGTAACATCACTGACAGTGATTCTCAGTGTTACTCAGCTACAAGTAATAGGGCCATTTATTATGTGTTTGGCAATGGTCATGTAATATGAAATCAAAGCATCTTTTCTAATTGAATTCTCTGTAGTTTTCAAGAGTCCTGCTGCACCTCAATTCTGAATGTGGACTGGATTTGAAATGAGATTCAGATCCGTCCCCAGTGTTATCCTTTCTCCCAGGCCCTGCTTCCTAAGCAAAATTAACTTTATTAGTATTGGAATTACTGACATTGAGAAAGCCTTGGTAGTGATAGGAATATTACAATTATCTAAGTAATGGGATTTCAAGGGATTCAGTGCTACTTCTGGGCTTTGCTTTCCTGTGATTGAGGTCACTCGAGAAGGCTTATGGCATTTTTATGACATACCATTCTTTACCTATTTAAACATTTGAATAAAGATAGAGATTAATACTTTAAATCCTCTGGCAAATATTGCTTTTCAATCAGATGTTGGGGAGGGGAGCAGAGGTACTAATTGTTGTAGTGTCACTTAGCTTTCTTATCTGCAGCTTGACTCTTTGGTCAGATTTCCCACAATTGCAATGAGCTATGCTGCCCGTTCTTTCTATTCTTACCTGAACTATTTAGGGAATTTTTATGGAAACAGAAATTTGTGGGGAAACTATCTCTTAATTTAGAACTCAGCCTACAGTAGTGGATTGCAGCTTTTTCTTCACATATGAGAGCAGAGTCACAATGTGACTCATATCTCTTGTTCACTTCCTGCATTGATTGTTAGAAGGCTAGGACTTTCCATTATAACCGTGACTGAACAGGAACTTTCCAAGCAGAGGATTCCATGTAGCCTAGGGATGATGGGAGCTCTAGTGCAGCATATCTAGACAATATCATATTGTGGATGATACTCTAAAATACCATTTTATTTTATGCAGTATGAAGACTCAGTCCGCTGAGTTTTCTCATCCCTTGAATGGTGAATATACTCTGGAATATGGTTTACACCAGGGGTGTCAAACTGGATTTCTTGGAGTGCTGGATCAGCATTGTAGTTGTCTTCCCCAGGCTGTGGGGAGTGGGGGAGGAGACAGGACAGAAGCCCTCCTGCAGCACCCTGCTGGCCAAAATAGTGTGCAAGGGGGACACGGGCTGCTGCAGGAGGCTGTCCAGGCTGAAAATGGGCTGTATGTGGGGCTACCTGTGGCCCTCCCACACCCCATTTTAATTAGAAGAGGCACCATGGGCCGGCCCTTTACTATTTCCAGGCTAGCCTTGCAGGCTGGATCTAAGCACCCCATGGGTTGTATTCAGTCCATGGGCTTTAAGTTTTTGCACCATGAAGAAGGGAAGATGAAGTGCTGAGGAGATCTGAACAAGTAGGGTGATAATCTACTGAGGAAGAAGGGAGAGAGGATGCTATATGTAACAGCGTCACCTCCCTACCCCTCCACTGAGCCTCCCTTGACCGTTTCCTTAGCTGCTATCACTGCTGATATTCTTGGCTCTCTATCATACTATTTTCCCTAAACTGTTTCTTCCTGATCATCCCCATTTTGTTATGCACACAATTCTGTTCAATAAGCCAGCTATTTACAGAAGTCCCAGGAGAATGAAGAACCGATGATCCTATTCATTTATAATGTTAAACTTAAAATTCAGTCAATAAATTATACTGTACTGTGAATTAGTTATGGTTTGACCCACATGCTGTCATGTTCTGCTTCTCTTTCTCTCTTAGGCAAGGAAACAGGCTGCTTTTATGTGATATCCAAATCCAGAATGTTGGCTAACATCTTTTGTCATGCTCACTCATAATTTTTGTTTTTATATTTTATAATTTGGGAGAGTAGTTCTTATACTTTTTCTTGGTTTTTGTTTTTATCTCCATTGGTTGTTTCTTTTAAAATTCATATTGTATTCTAATTTGTCTGTTCTACTATAAGCCACCCAGAATTGTTCTGGAATTGTATGATGTCTAAACTGAATAAATTATTATTACTGATTTTTCAAAAACTGTTAAAAAACCTGGTTGTTCTACTGTGCTTGGGATAGAATGGTGGTTGAGCCCCTTTGGATTTTGTTTTTCTTTGGTATTTTTTCATATCCCTTTGATCTTTTGGGTTACAGGCTGATCTTCTGGTTCTATTAGAGGGTAATAGTTGTAATTCAAGGTTGAAATAAGGGTTCCTAGGCGCTCTCTTCCTTCGCTATTTTCTCTCAGTCATTTCATTGCCCAAACTAGGTAACATCGTCAGTGCTGGTAGGGACTGGAGTTTGGTCTCAATTTATATTCTAATGGCTTGCCCCTGTCTGGGTGTTTTTTTGGTTGGGTTGCTTACTCTTAATTTGTTTGACAATTCCTTGATTGGGATATTGTTCACTTCTTGATTGTTGGTCTGATGTTAATTTTGGTGTTAATCTGTTCATCTGGGTGTTGATTACTGGTGGGGAGGTGTTTTGGTCCTTTTGTCCCATTTTGGCATGTTGATTTGAATGGTATATAAATATTGCTTTATCTTTATGTGCTTATTGAGTGCTGGTTTGCTAGAGTAGCAGGCTTCCAGGAATTTTCTAGTGGATTTATAGCTTCTGTATTAAAAGCAAACAACAACAATGCAAATATGACAAGTGTGACATTGGTGAAATCACAAAAATCCTACTTTTACATACTTATGCCCTTATGAATACAAGTATGTAAGTCATCGTATTTGCATCATAATGTCATGACATGCATTCTATCATTTCCCCATTCTTGCTATCCACAAAGATGCCCATGGTTTATTTGTTATGTACAAGGTTAAGTCCTATCAATCCCAAATCCTACTAATTGCATGAACTAATTACTAATTTAGGAACTAAATAATGTAACATGTATGATGAGACAGGACATAAATGGGATAATTGATAATGGAAGGACAAGTTTTAAGTCATAAAGAAAAATCAGAAATGAAAAATAGTATTTCCAGCCTATTTTCAGTATGTAGCCTTATCTGTTAACTAGATAAGATAAGATAGGAGCTGATACAAAATGATGAGAGACATTCCAGTTCTTATAATAGGCTGCTGTTTAAACAGGATAGCTATAGTATGCTCTAAGTTTGTATTAGCCTCCACTGACTTTCTCTTTGATTTATGGTGATATTTTACCTAATAGTTTCTTTCAATATGTCTCATAGAAAGACAACTCTTTAAGTTAAACTAGTGATAAGATCACAGGATTTATGGCTTCTTCCATTACTTTTTCCCATGATTGCCGAAACTAAGTAAACAGCGTTATCATGCTATTTCATGCTATTTCCTAAAGATTTTCTGGATCAAATATCATCCCATTGCAATAGCAGGGTTTATTTTTGTATCCTGCTCTCTAAATTTACACTATAAAGTTTGAAGGAACACTTAAAAACTCTCAACCGTGTAGCTGAATCTCCATTTGAAGCTGTCCTTTAGTGTTCCAGTCATAAGTAGATTTTATTAGCTCAATTCTGAGGGGTGATTTGAAATGTTATAGAATATTTACTCAAATTCAGCTATGCCTTCACAAAGCACCATTCCATTATTATATTTTAAATGGATACCAATCAGGCTCCGAGACATAAATCTTTCCCACGCTGAAAAATAGCAAAGAGAAAAATAAAGTCAAATTGCAATTTTATTAAAAGATCTAGGGCAGGGTTCTCAAACTCGCATTTCTTGGGCCAGATACATCACAGTCTGGCCATGGCCATGGCTGGTTTAGCAAAGGGGGAAAATGTCCTGATACGTCATGTGACGCTGCCATGATAATGTGAGTTTAACACCCCTGATCTATAGAGTCCGCAAAGAACCATATTTTTATGATGCAAAAATCTTTTCTGTAACTTTTTTTCAAAATGCTTTTTCTTTTGAAATTCAATTGTTATTGCACTGGGCATGCAATTTACAGGGAGTAAAGTATTTTACATAAAGTTTTTTTAATAACACAAATCTGCAGGTGCTTGGAAAAGCTCCCTTGGAAAGATCTGATAATTTGATGCCACACTAGTATGGTCATGGACTTCAGAAAGATGCAGGTTTATTGTTAGGAAAATTGCATTTGAAAATTGTAAAACATGCAGATTTCAAGATACGCCTCAATTTCCTAGAAAAAAGAAAAATATTTTCCTGCTGATGTTCACATTGTGATTTTTGATGGCAAGCTTAATTTTGACTGCCACATGCAAGTAGGCATTAAATAATACAGAGGAAAGCTGCAATTTTGGGATCTTGATGCATTTTAAATGACACAGTTTGGCAGAGAGCAATTCTGGAAAATCAATCTGTAGAGGGAAAAACGCTTTTCCCTTGGATGAGAGCATTAGTTTTTGGTCCAAATTAGAAATTTGCCAAATTGCTAGTACATGCAATCTAACTTAGTAAAATTCACTTCTTCTAGTACTGAATGGATTTTTTATATGATTTGTGCAATCAGAATACATATTTCTATGGAGATTCCTCTACTTAAAAACATAATTCATTACATCTTATAGACTTTTAAAAAATTGCTATTCAATAAATATGGGGGGAAACCATGTAAGCAAAACTAATGGTATAGCATCACCCATTATGGGATGAAGTTGGAATAGGAAGGAAATCTATCAGCACTTCTGTGGGCATAGTGCCTTCAAATAAACATTATATGAGCTTTCTGGAAGGAGCCCAAGAGAAAGCAGAGTTGACATTACTGTAGCAAGTATGAATTGTGCATAGCATTGAAACATGGCATTGTATTTTCTTTGACTAAGCTAGTTGTGCTTACAGGGAAAAGGAATGATTACAAATTATACACAATGGCCCAAAAAGTAGAAGAAATTCATGAATGTGTGTGCCTTTATAGAATGTTTACTAAAGATAGGTAAATGGATGGAGAATTTCCTTAAGATCTGCAAATGTTATGGGAAGTAGCGAGCAGTATTTTCTCTTGTGCAAGAAATAAACATTTATCAAAAGAAGTCAAAATAGCTGAGAGCATGTATCTGCCAACTTTGCTATATGGATGTGAGAGCTTGGTATGTCAGGAGAAACATAAAAGTGAGCTGAATGTAGTAAAAATGGAATCTCAAAACAAGGACAGATAGGATCAAGAGATAGGGTCAATTCAGTTATTCCTTTTCAAGCCACCATTCCATGATAATATGTTATATGAAAACCAATCAGGCTCCAAGATATAAATCTTGACACAGCTTCCATTCCCACACTGAAGAATAGCAAAGAGAATAATAAAGTCAAATGTCAACTTTATTAAAAAAAAATCTATGCAAAAAGCCATATTTTTATGTTGCAAAATCTACTGGATGATTATGGACTCAATGAATAAAAGTTGAGTGACTGGTACTAAAGAAATACCTTGAGTTGGTTAGGACATTTTATTCATTCATTCAAATACATATGGGTGTAACTCACAGCGTGTCACATACAGATGGTGTGAATGAAAATCAAATTCTAAAACAAATGGATGAAAGAATGGATGCAGAAGGAGGGGAATATCAATAAAGCCATGGTTGCTTGAGGTTGCTAAGATTGTGAAAAAAAAGAGTGGTGAGACCTTTATGAAAGACAACCCTTGAATCAAGGTTAGACTTGCAAGATGCTGTTAATGTTGCATTACAATAAAGTAGAATTAGCCTGTCCTGTCTATTGGGAGGTTGGCATAACCATGCAAGTCTGTACTTTGTATCTCTTTCAAGAGACTGAGAAGAGAAATAAGAGACTGGACTGCCATCTGTCAGAAATGGTGTAGGGTCTCCTGCTTGGGTGGGGAGTTGGATTAGATGATCTTCAAGGTCCCTTCCAACTCTTTTAATCTGTTAAATCTCCTGCCATCACTTTTTATACCTCAATAAGTTAGGATAGATCCTTTCTAAGTTTTTTTTTCCTCTGCCCATTTTTCAGGCTCCTTCTCCTCTTATCTGATTGTTCCCTAAGTAGCATTTCTTCCCCTCATTTTCCAAGGATTTTCCCACATGCCATTACATGGGCCTTCCCTCTTCAGCTCAGGCCATCACACATCCCCACATGCACTCCTTGTCTGTCTGCTGAGGTTCCACAAACTGACTGTAGCTCACTGTCTCTTACCTCCTGCGAAGCCTGCTATGGCTTGCGGCATCTTTCCAACATGCTGAAGCTCACAGACAAGTTTTCCAGGAGCGCTTCCAGCATACATTGTGCAGCTCATATTGGAAGTGCTTCTGGACATCTACCCCATGGGAACCTCAGCAAAGGTCCAACATGAATGAAGCCTACCTTCAGGCTTTCTGCTTGCTCTCTTTCATACCAGTGGCTTCATGGCATGAAGTTGCAGCTGCCCTAGTCCAACTCTGCAATGCAAAGCCCCAGCTGCCCCAACCCAGCCAAGAGTACAAAGCCGCAGCCATCCCAGTCCAGCAGTGCAATGTAAAGCCATAGTTGCCTCAGCGCAGCACAGCACTCCAGCATGATATGGAGCCATAATTGCCTGCACTCGCCCTGCAGTCCCTCACTGGAGCTGATTCACTGTCTTGCTCCTTTTGCTTGATGAGACCACTCAGTCTGGCCCTCTGTGAGACAACTGCTGGCCAGATGAGATCCTTTTTCTGAGGTATTGAGTTAAAAGTACACATGGGACCATGGGAAGAGGGCCTTGCATGTCCAGTAACTGCTCACAAAGGGCCAGGCCATGAGCAATTTGTCAGCAGTATGAGCAGGAAATGACTGGGCCATCAGAGCACCAGGCAGCAAAGGGATTGAAATGCAGGGGGGGTGGGGGGCAAAAGGCAGAGATGAGAGAGAAGAAAGACAGATGGGATAGTTGAGGTGCCCCTGTGGTTGTAAATGCAGATGGTTGCCAAGCATCTGAATTTTGATCACATGACATAAGGGCATTGCACTAGTTATAACTTTGAGGAGTGGGCATAGATAGCTACCATTAATTCAATGCCACTGCAACTTTGAACAGTTGCCGAATGAATGAATGGTTATTAACCAAGGACTACTTATACTCTATAAATATTTAAATTTGTCTTATTTCATAATTATTTTGGTTCAATGTGACACTTGAAGGACTCTACACCAAGATGAAATTAATCGGGCTATCCTTGAGTAGGTAGTATTTAGCAGTATATAGAACAGGGGTGGGTTTCTACTGGTTCTGTCCACCTCTGTACAACCAGTAGCTCTGAAGAGCAGCAGACATAGAACTGGTTCCATGTCTGCTGATGTTTTTGCCAACCTGCCTGCCCGGGCTCTTACCTGATCTTTATTTCCTGATTTTTCAACTTCAGCTGCCCAGCGAGGCACAGCTGCAGTTAAAAAAGCAAGAAAAGAGGGCTGTTTCAAAGGCTGCTTCTCTGCAGGCAGCTGCTGAAGACGATTTACAGGCATGCAGCTTGCAGCCTGCAGGGAAGCTCATAAATCCCGAACCGGTAGTTAACCCTGTCGTATCCCACCCCTGATATAGAGCCAGTGAGGTGTTGTGGTTAGAGGTTGAATTAGCATCAGAGAGACCCAGTTATAGTTCACTCTTAGCAATAAATGTTTATTTGGATAATTTGGGACCAATCTCAAATTAGCCCAACCTATCCCACAGGATTTCTGTGGGGAAAATGGGAAGAGGGATCATTATGAACCGCTTTAAAGTTCTGAGGGAGCATTAGGCTTTCAGTTTAAGAAATAATAAGCATGAAATAGAACAATGCTTCTCTGGATTCATGTTTGTAACCACCTTTAGTACAGATTTTGCAATTAAGGTGATTAGTGCTAAAACTGTGTGAAGGAAGTTATTAATACATGCAAAAAAGATAGAATCAAAGAATAATTGATTGACAGGCTGATTGCTTATGTGCCATCAAGTGGGTGTCAACTCTTAGCAACACACAGCTAGATTTTGTCCATAGCAATCTGTTCATCTGATTCTGATCCTTTTCCAAAAATGCACTTATTGCCACTATAACTGAGTCCAGCCATTTTGTTGCTTCACCTTCATTCCCAAAGAATTATAGCTGGAAAAAAGGTGCAAGAAATACTGTTGTTAGGTTCAGAGTTTCATGAGATCCACCAAAAATTCCTTTTTGAAGCTTCTTCAATAAAAAGGATTATATAGCAACTTACACAATATATTTTTTCCTGTCATGTTTCAACCTAGAGGCAACAGCTACAAAGTGTGTTAGTGTGGAAAACTCAAACCTCTCCCCATCCATTCCTCAGGGAAAAAAATGGCCTGTAGAAAATGAGATTATCAGTCATCATAAACATAGACAAACACAACATTCGTAATTTTAAACCTTCAAAGAAGATATTTTATCTGGCAATAATGAGAGATTTGCCTTTGAATTATTATATTTTAAAGAGCGAAAAACATCTGCTGTCTAAAGGATTGGAGGATTAATAGCCCTTGTAACCAAATTTTCTCTTCCTTGTTTTGTAAACATAAATTTAATTACTTATACTTGAAAACATTTTACTTTGCAACACTTCTTTGTGTAATACCCTCCAGTATTTCAGATAGCCTTTTAAGCAAACAAGTAAATGAATAAAGAGAGATTTATGTGAAAGATTTTTCATTAAATAGCCAAGGAAACTAATATGCTCAGTTGCAATCAATGTAATATTTTGCAAAATAATACTATTTGAAAGCTTTAACTCAAGTATGAGAAATCCATTTAATAAATTGTGACAGAACTCTGCAGCACAGTTTTAAATTGAATGCATTACATTAAGTAGTATTTTGGTATAATATATATATTCTGACAAATCAAAAGTTTGATAAAAGACTATTTGATTTTATTTTCTTTAAATAGTTCTGCAGAGACAGAAACAATTCTCGTAATGCAAAAGAACCAGAATGGTATAGTTGCTAGCTCTCAGTCTAATCTACCTCAGAGGGTTGGACATGATTCATAGAATTAAAAAAAATTTTTTAACAGTAGCAGCTTCAGTAGAAGGCAGGTGAGAAAAGACCAAAGAGAACAGTTGTAATTCTCCCTGGCTATACATCTACAGACTTGGCTTATTCATTGATTTCCACAATAGCCACCTCCAACCTGGGGTCTTCCAAATGCTTTGGGACTACATTTTTCAGATCTTTCCATCCAACAGGAGAGGTGAAAAAGATATCCTATGAAATATTTAAATTATCCTAAAATCCATCTTGTTCTCCTAAAGAGTTTGCTATGAAGTAGGAAATGCTGCAATAAAATTGTTCTGATTATGACTGGGGATCTTAAACCAAGGAGGCTTTTCTATTACAATTTTCTATTACAATTCTATTTAACAATTTTCTGTGACTTATATTTTCCCATTTCAAGCTTTCTTGAATTACTGGAAAAATCAATAACATCAGTAATGTTTTTATGCTGAATATATGTTGAAGAGGAAAAACTGCTAAAAATGAAATGGTGCCTGCAGTCATTCTCTCTTATTTTAGTCCTCCCTCTGTTAGTTTTTTCATAGGATGCAGACAGTTAAAAAAGGAATACATTTAAAACAACCCCAGGCTAGTTGCTTATGAAATTTAGCTATATAAACTAAATTGCAATAGATCTGGGAAGTCCTGAAATTCATTTTGCTTTACCACTGTCACCTCAGAGATTATGTTTATTTTGTCATTTATAGTTTATTTCCCCGAATTCGTCCTGTAGGCTGAGGTGGGACCACAACTGAAATTATTTGGGAGGATTATTTTTTGCTTAGAAATAAGAAAGAAATTCAGTACTGTAGTAGCTTTTTAAAAAAGAGTTTTACCATATAACTATAATTGATATGGAACTATATATTAAACATATCCTTTCCTTCTTTGAAAGCCAAGTGAATGAACTTGGCAATGCACAGACAAAAACATCTGGATGAAAACAGTAGCAGCAACAACACATTTTGCTGTGTATCATTACCATCCCACTCAAGCCATCTTCTAAATGCAAACTAGTTGGAGAGCTGGTAACAAGAAAGCGTAAGTTCAGAATGAGGCTAGCAAAGGTTATTAATAAAAATGAAAAAAGGTTTACTTAGATACATGCAAAGTTAAAGGGAAGGAAAAATCATTATGCCTTCTGCTCCATGAAGAAAACACAATTCTAACAGAGAGGAAAGAAAAGGAAGATCTTATTTAACTGCTGTTTTGGTTCAGTTTTTAAAAAAGAAGAAAAAAAGCAGAAAATGTGTGTACCACCAGGAAATGATAAAGGCAAAAGTGAAGCTTGAAATGGATAGAAACAATGCAGGCAAAATTACTCATTTCAGAATAACAGAATAACAAAGGTGGAAGGGGCCTTGGAGGTCGTCTAGGCCAACTGCTTGCTCAGACAGGAAACCCTATATTATTTCAGACAAATGGTTGTCAGTCTCTTCTTAAAAACCTCTAGTGTTGGAGCATCCACAGCTTCTGAAGGCAAGCCTTTCCACTGATTAATTGTTCCGACTATTAGCAAATTTCTCCTAGGTTGCTTCTCTCCTTGATTATTTTCCTTCCATTGCTTCTTGTCCTGCCTTCAGATGCCCCTCTTCTTTCTGGCAATCCCTTAGCGTCAAATCTGTTAAATTTTCAGGACTGGATGAATTGCATACAGGGTGCTGAAAGAACTAGTAAATGATCTGGTTAAACACTTGTATAATATCTTTGAGAAATCCTGGTGAGTTGCTTGATGATAGGAACAAAGTAAATATTGTCTGTATTTTCAAAAGACAGAACATCAAACAAACGGAAACACCAGTGTCAGGCTATTTGGTCTGAACTCAGTAGAAGCTATCTAGACAGTCAGCATGACATGGTTGAACATGGAACTTCATTGTGTGTTAGCCAGAAGAAACCCAAAGCAATTATTCTCCTTCTGTCAACATGAGGGTACAGTTCTGACTTATGCCAGCTGCAGTTTCAGCTGCTGGTCCCTTCCTCCTTTCCCATGGTTTAAAGAAGCTCTTGGATTGCATTTTTCAAAGTTAGTACTAGGTAGTTCTTGTGGACATAATTGGCATTCCTGCTCTGGGGAACTCTGACCATGTTTTCAAAATGTTGTTCCTCAATCTAGGGGAAAAATCTAGACAACAAAAAGCTGAAATCAATAAGCTTGCCTTGAATTGCTCACGCCTTTCTTCCCAGATTCACTATAATTTTGTTTATTTGTTCCCCCTATCCTCCCCCAGACATGCTTATTTGAGCATGGCAAAGACATTCCGAGTGAATCTGCATGCAGTTTGAGAGCTTAACTATCTGCATGCAATAAATTATGAATGTGTTTTTTCTGACAATATTTTGTGTTTAAGTAAATGGTCAGAAAAGAAGACACAGGGGGAAAGAAACTGTTGATCTTTTTCTAAAGTTGTTACGAGTTTGTTGTGAGCATCTGCTAACTCAGTTTGTGTTGTTTACTTCTGTTTAAGGCAGGTGTGATTCCAGCAACCTCTAACTTCATAGTAAATCCCACTGAATCTAGACGAACATAGGATCCTATGCCACACAGTGGATGGGTTGGTATGACCTCCTCCCCACCACCCTGCCAAATGGCAGTCTGGAAGAACCAACTATTTTATTATTTGTGGGAGATTTTTTTGCTGAATGCTCTTTAAAGAGGCTACCTTTGTAGGCATGTTTATTTAGTATGGAAGAGTATACACTTGTATATACACAAGTTTAATTGGAGTTATCTGGTCTTGCACTCTCACCTGGGTATCCTAAAGAATAGTGTAGTCACTTGCTTCCCTTTGTTTGCTCAAGTCAGTAATCCTTGTGTAGATAAAGGAACAAGTTTAAATATCTAAAATATTTGACAGAGGAGCATAGGATTAGCCATCTAAACTAAAACATTTCTCTGGATTTTTAAACTACCTAATAGCTGAAGTTCTCTGGGAAATTTACAATACTTCTCTAGTTGCCTACATGAAGAGCATCAGGCTTGTACTACGTACTTTGTCTATTGAACATGAATTTTGATCTGGGTTAATTATATAGCTAGGAAGGGTGTGAAGTTCAAGAAACGTTTTATGCTATGCTATGTGAGTTAGATTAAAATAACTATTTCCTTATTTCTGATTCTGCAGTGTTAGAGGATACATAGGTTCATATGATACCACAAGGCAGTTCTGTTTTTTTTGAGGCTAAGGAAGTGCCTGATATTTGAACTGAGGAAAAGAAATGGGAAGATTATTATCAGAACAATAGATAATCCTTGAGTCAGTCTTAAAAGTTGTTTTGGCTTTAGAAACATCAAATAAAAAGTGTGCAGGATTTATAAGAAGCACTTCTGAGGATTGTGGTGGAAGAAACATCACACAGCTTTCATGAAGGAAGAGATTTGTATGTACAAAAGTTCCCCCCAAGAAAATAAAGGTTTGTAGAATTGAAAACTTGTGGGATTTAAAAGGAAATATTTCACAGTTTAGGCCTGGATAGGGTATGTTAGGAAAGTTGGCAGTCAGGATTGCTAGGCTGTTCCCTAAACAGGGATAGACTTTGCTGAAGCTTCCCAAAAATTTTACACAGCTAGATCTTTATTTTATCTCAGGACTGAAAACCATCACAAATAACTGAAAGTTGCTGAGTTGTTAAACTGATACTAGAATTTATATCTCCTTTGGATTGTAACTGAACACCATGGTTTCTTGTGTTTCCCTCTGTGTAATGGTAATTGAGCCTTTTATTTCCCATACTTTCTTATAAGTAGCAGTTGCATGTTTATATTTTCTACATTCTGCTTCAGAAAATTTCTAGCAGCTGATAGTGACTTTAGAGTGATGAACTAAAGCAGAGGTCTTCAAACTTGGCACTTTAAGACTTGTGGACTTAAACTCCCAGAATTCTACAGCCAGCATAACTGGCTGGAGAATTCTGGGAGTTTAAGTCCAAAAGTCTTAAAGTTGCCAAGTTTGGGAACCCCTGAACTAAAGGGTAGAAATCCTGATAGAAATAGAGCATCTCCTAAGATATTGAGGGCAACATATATCCATAGATATTGGCTAACCAGAGCTATGGCAGTTCTGTCTAATTGTCACCTTATGCAGTGCTGTAAGAGGAAAAACAGAAACCGGCAGCAGACATCATGCTGCAAATGATTGAAATATCCATTACAATCAATGAGATTTGTGGCAACATAAAGCTCCATGCTGGTCAATTCTTCTTGCTATCTCCTGTACTGGTAAAAGCAACACCCAAAACACCAAAAACATGGTAGCAGGAGTAGTAGTGAAGAACAAAAGGCAATGTTTTAAGTGGTTTAAGGAGCAAAGATTAAAAAAATAAAGGAGCTTGGTTAATGTGTTCCTGATACATCTCTGTAAGGTATAATGCTGCCCCAAAATTTCACTGGGTGATTGTTCAGCATAGTTCCACAGCCCATTTCTAATCAGTTTGTAGAGGTACTTCAGATGACTTTCTGCAAAAAGTGGTATTGTATGAACTAGCAGTAAAAGTGTAAAAACATTTTAAAGAGACCCATAATTGATTACTAGCGATTTAGTTCCAAAGCTTTCCTCCATAATTCACTAGAATGTGACACAGTGGCAATATAGAGCAGAATATACAAAAACGTTGATTCAGAAAGTTAAAAGGTGAAATAGCATCACTTAACAATATTATACTGTGTCTTTTGACATCCGTCATTTCAATTTGTTGAAGTTTAGCATGAACTGTCAGCTCGCAAGATTTTGGAAAGAGTACTGGGCATGCGTTAGTTAAGAAACTCAGCACACTTTTCTACCAAAACAGGCTGTACATAAAAGACAGTGGGGGCTGAAACAATTTCTGTTCCAGTTTTTTCCAGTGTTCCGGAAACAATTTTCTTCCTCCCTAATACAAAAGGACACAGTGATCAGTTTGGTTAGTTTCTTAGTCTGCCTCTTTCTTTCTAGATTATTGCTTCTTTATCTCTTAATAACATGTTCACTCCTATGAGAACTCTCAACCTTCTTTTGGTTTGGTTGAGATAGGCAATCATGCAAGTGGAAAGGTCAACAAGATGCATTAACAGAAAGAGGTGGTAATGATATTTGTTTCCTAATGAGCAGCCACTTCTAATTAGAGATTTTGGAAACACTATATTATGCCAACGAATTTGTTTATTTATCTTCAAAGCTGTACACAAAAACATCTTCAGTGTAGTGGCATTTTTATTATGTAACATTTATTGACAACCCACAGACCCTGTAGGTGGAAATGTTCCGTTACTTGATTGAATCACCATGCCCAGATTTCCAGCTTTCCAACAAATACCTTCTTGCACATACCATCAACTATTTGCTTTCAGACAGCCAATCGTATGAAGCACTGAAAATGAGGGGAAAATATAAGCAAAAGGAAAACTCTATATAGCTTCTTCAAACACCATTCTCTAGGACCCACTATTATTTTCTATCTTTGCTCCTACCATATCCTTAAACCACTTAAAATATTACCTTTTGTTCTTTCAACTTTTCACTGCTCTCTTTTTGTGGTTTCCATTTATTTTCCTTTCTTCTTGATCAATTCATTTTTGTGGTTTTGTGGTTCAGTTTTCATTCATTCCCTCTAAATTACCAAACTACTTCGCTATAGTTTTTTGTACTTGTCACACACTTCTGATTTTGGTCTATTATTCATTCCACACTCATATATTTTTGACCATGTTTCTTTTGCTTTACCACACACACTTCTTATCCCAGTCTTGTTGCATTCAAAAAGGAACTCCATTGGGGAAAATATATATATTTAATAAGGACAATGCTCAACATTTCAAGCCAGTGGCTGGGGAAACCGCACTAATTAAATATCTGTTCAAAGAAATCATTTACCAGAATTCCAAAGATAGTCTGAAAGGCTAATGGAAAATAGAGCCAGGGATGGTGTAATCCCATGTTAGGATGCTATTGTGCTATTTACACACAGTTTCTTTACCTCATATCATTTATTCCTGATTTATCTTAATTCCAACCTTATGTAAATTCTGCCTTTACCTATAATTTTCTAAGAGCTTAGATTTTTTTAAAGAGAACTAAATCCAGAGACAAACCCATAATCTCAACTCAGCATCAGTATTTAGGCCTATCTATTCTGGCTGCAGTTCCAGAATCATCTACATTGCACCTTGGCCTTTAGCTTGCTCTGATTGCCACTCAGCCTTTCTACTTCCTTAAACACCCAGCTTGCTGGTACCTGAGCTGGACCAAGGCCACTTGCTGATGCTTCTCAGTGCTGGAGAGGGAGCAGAGAGGAAGAGAAAACAGAAAACTGCTTTCCTTCCTGTTTTATCTAGGCTGCTTATGAGGGGCCACTGATGCTGCTCTCTGATGTGCCTTATCTCTTCAGTGTTTCCTGCTTCTTGTTCTTAACATTAAGCAATTATTTGTTGCAAGCTCCTAAAACTCTCAATCTCATGCTAAGACTTGTTTTGACATCTGACATTTTTCAAAGGGATTGGAGTGGTGTTTGTTTGTTCAAGTGAGGAGAGAACAGAAAAATGATAGGATTTGTGCTGCAAACTTTATCATTGGCTAGGTACAATTATCAACTGTTGGACCAAGAAAAATGTTTTATTTGGCCATGTACAGCTGAAATTTATCAGTACTGTGTATCATAAAGCCCCAATTTCACTGTTTTACTGGAATGGAGTTCCGAATGATATCACGAAAGATTAACTAGTAACATAGTTATTATCTTATGTAGAGCTCAAAAGGATAAATTACATGCCCTACCTCAACTTCATTATTTTTATTGCAAGTTGGCTCTTTATCAAGATGGGATGCATGGATATAGATTTTTTATTTTCTTCTTATTATCCAAAGTTCTAGCTTTTTGTAACTCTTCACTGATAATTATATATGTTCTTGAATGCAAATTAATCTCTTTTGTTAATTGTTTTAACCATCTCACAATATTTTATCTGCTTTCTTTTTTCTTTTTCCTGTGGTGCCTGATGATTTATGTACTGTTCTTGCATGGTACTCATCCACAATCCATTATGAGCTGTTATTTGCTAGCATGGTCAATGATCAGGTCTAAATTGAACTGTAAAGTTTATTTGCTCAGACATGATAACAGTAATCCTCAATCATTAATAACACAGAAGTCTGAGAAAAGATCCTCTGGAATGAGGTTGCACTGAAATTTCACATTGACATAAATTTTTAGGGTCACAAATCTAAAATGGGTACTAAGCTCCAAATAAGAAGTGAGTGGAATAATGATGATAAGACATTGTTAATTAAATGATTTGTGAGATGCCATGAATGCTGGAAATGAAATGATGTTTATTCGGACAGCCATTATGTTCTGAAATCGCAAATGCATATATGACAACATGTCCATGACAAATGCCTCAAGATTTCTGTGAGTCAGTTCAAATGATTTGAGGATATCTCAAGTGCTGTGGCCTCTTTTTCTAACTTCTCTGTCAAGATTGCAACACATTTTAATTTACAAGGAAAACATTGCCAGTGCAGCCTATATTTCATAAATATTAAATCAGCTGCTACAAGCATTGCTCATAGCTCAAAATGGAATTTGCATTTGGATGATTGATGACTGCATTGTCACAGATTAATTGCCTGTATTGTCACAGGTAAACAATTTCTAGGTGAGGGACAAATACGTACCTCATTTCATGTAGCAAAGCAAGACTGTCACATGCAAGAGGGGAACAGATAACAGAATAAAGATTAAGAACTAGAAATTAAAAGAAGATTCTAGTTTGATGTCTAGAAAAATGCCCTGACAGTAAAGCTGTTAAGTTCTAAAATCTTCTTAGAACAGTTGTCACTCCCTTTCACTAGAACTTTTCAAATAATGACCAAATGGTTGTATGTTGGGGATGAATGTGTGGACTGAGACATGTTCAATAAGATCCCATTCTATTGATACATCTGTTTTATAATACTTGCAAAAGGGATATAAAAGATGTTAATAAGGATTCCTGAAGAATGGAGAAAGTTATGGAGTGGAGAAATATAGCTATATTTTTATTCTTTTTTAAAACATTAAGTTCAAGTTAAAATCAACAATGGAAAGCAGTGTATCTTTAATGGAAAACCATACTTGCTGCAGAGAAGAGAAACAAAAAGATAACTACAGTAGTCAAAATTGTTAAAAACATCCCAGTGTATATGTCTCAATATATGTCTTGAAAATATGTTTTTAATGAAAGCATTAAAAACTTCAACTTCACTTTGCAATGAGCCTATTTTGTGCCATAGCACTGCTTTTTCACATATCCATGGAAAAACAGTTTGCGTTTGTTTTTGGATTAAGAGTTGAGAGTAGGGGGTTAGTTTCGATTCTTACAGTATTAGAAAATGTAATAGAGTCTGTTTACTTTCTGATTATTGATTACAATATGTGCTTAAGTTGGCTCAACTGTTATTCACTACCTAGATAGAACTTCTCTAGGATAATTTTTCCCCATATCTATCCATGTGCTTATACCTTCAACTCAGCCTTGACACTTGATGACTGCCTGGGCAAGTCTTTACAATTTTGTTGACAAAATGTCAAAAGTGGCTTGCCATTGCCTTATTTCTGGGGCTGAGAAAGTGACTGGCTCAACATCATCCTAAAGCTCATAGACTCCTGGTTTTTAACCTGGTGCTTTAACCATTACCCCAAACTGGCTCCCTAATAGAATATAGTATTTTTTTTATTCCTTCTCACTAGCTATATGGATAATGTCTGAGTATCATCAATGATCATCTGGTTCCAACTTTTTTTCTGTATTACTTCTACTTGATATAGGTGGCTTCATGTATTGGGTCACACTGATTGATACTCCTAATGTTCATTTCTCCTATCATCAACATTACTACTACCACTATGAGGCAGAAAAACAGTGTATTTGGCTTTGCTACATAATGCTAGAGAAGAGTAGAGAAATGAAAAGAGTGAAATCTCTTTAGCAATGCTGAAAAGTGGAAGAGCTGATTGCTGTAACAAGGTTTGGCTGATTACCCAAAACAATTATTTCACTCTGTGAAAACTAAATAAAATTTGTTGCAGAGAAGGGGGGAGAAAACTGGAACCTGTGTGGCCTTTGTCTGTTTCAATCAGATTCTTAAACCTGTGTACATACCCTACAACCCACCTGCCATCAATGCTGAAATAATGAAGCTTGTTGGGCAGGGATATAATTATTAAATTAAAAGAGAAACACTATTCCAATGGAGGAAATGCTCAAGATCTATGAGGCAGTAGAATAATGTTTATAGTCTGAAAGATTGGAATCAATTGTTCAGCAGGCTGTGAGGAGCAAGATTATTCTAGGGAAGAAATGCCTAAGGAAAGTTGCTGGTGTGTACTTTCTTTTACAATATAGTCACTACAAAGCAACTGGAAAGCTTGAAGGGACAGCAAGGGTGGAAAGATAGGGATGTTCATGGCAAGCTACATTGCCATATATGCTTTACACTGTATTTTTATTAAATATTGTACATATTACAAGTTACAAAACTGAGCTATCACATCAAATTAGCAAAACAATTGATTCCTTGAATGACTTCCATACTTTGCTGTCTGGGATTATAAATTCCCAAATGGTTATAGGAATGAAGTTAATGAGGTAGAAACCAACAATTCCCAGAGAAAACTTTTCTGCCAACATAATCAAGCTTCCAGTTCTTTGAAGAGAACCATAATCTGTTGACTTTGAAAAGTGGTAGGAAAGAGCTAGGATTTAACTCTGGGAGCATACACAGCAATAGCAGCCACATAACCCTAACCTTTTCTTCATCTTATTTTGTAGGAGCAAGGTAGAAACCCTAATTCATATTGCAGACCTGTAATGGATCTTCTATTATTATTATTATTATTATTATTATTATTATTATTATTATTATTATTATTATTATTATTATTATTATTAAAACTGAATTGTCAAACACCGATAACTTAAAGTAATTGGGGCTTCCTACTTTGATTTTTTTTAATAAAAGTTTTATTGGTTTATAAAGACAAACAAAAACAAACAAAACATAAAAACATCCAACTTTCTTTCATAAGTGTACAAGCTTCCTGCTTTGATTTTATTATAGTCACAATGTCATCTATTAGGATGATATGTCCATTACAGGCAGTCCTTGACCTACAACAGTTCATTTAGTGCCCGTTCAAAGTTACAATGGTACTGAAAAAAAGTGACTTATGACCATTTTTCACAATTATGACCATTGCAGCATCCCCTATGATCAGAATTTGAATGCTTGGTAACCGACTCATATTTATGACAGTTATAGTGGCCGGAGGCTATATAACCATCTTTTCAACCTTTTGACAAGCAAAGTCAATGGGGAAGCCAGATTCACTTAACAGCCATGTCACTAATGACTGGAGTGATTCACTTAACTGTGGCAAGAAATGTCATAAAATGGGGCAAACCTCAACAACTGTCTCACTTAGCAGCAGAAATTTTAGGCTCAACTGTGGTCTACAAGGACTACCTGTACTTGTATTTTGTCCCTTTGTATTCATTTTTAGATCCAGAAAATATTCATGTTTACAAAGCATCCTTCCTCCCTTTGTGGTAATCAGATGAACAGAAGAAACATCTATTTCATTTCCTTCTCTTTCTCCCATGTGCAGTTGCCATTGCAGTGTTCAGCACTCAAGGGTGTGATGCTTATTCAACCATATGTTTTCATTTTCCACATTACCAGAAGCAAAAATATGAAACTCACATGTTGTATTTATTAGATATCGGTTGTGTTTGAATAATTTTTAACCAGCCAACACCATATGTCTGTTTTCAGACTGTTATTTCCTACACTTTTCGGGATGGGTGGGTGGGGTGTTTTTCTTTAGAATAATGATTAAAAAGTAGAACTCTGCCAAATGATTTCTGCCTTTTTGACAAAAAAATATATTAAATGGATGGAATAATGAAAGAAACCAAACTCCTTTTTGTTTCTGACCGTTTACCAAGGTAGCCTAGTCAATTATGTAAGAAGAATTTCTCTGCTAATAAGCTCAGAGCCAAGGAAATAGATTCTAGATCCTAGTCTAGATTTGCAATTGCAATTGTAGGTGGAAAGGATGTAGGGGGATAGTTGGAAGACCTGCAGCCTAGGCAATGTTCTGATAAGGCAAGGGTCCCCAGCATGTGGTCCGTAGCCTGGTACCAGACCGCAGGTCAGTTTGATAGACGTCAATTGTAAATACCAAATATTTTGTTCAGTCTCAGTATTGAATAATTTTTTTAAAAATGTAGCTTTGATGGACTCAATTTATGTATTAAATCTGTGCTTTTGATGTCTGCTTTTACTTGGATGGGGCTTACTTGTTTGCCCCTACAGTTCTTTGATTAGTTTGTGGTACCTGCTTTTCTTTATTCTTCTTGTATCTGCACTTTTTTCTCCCTGGATTATTCAGCAACTTTTCTGGTGATTTCCCCCTTTTTTGCATTCAGTTTGTAGCAGCTTGTCCAACTTGAATTTTCTTGTTGAATTGCAAAGTTCTGGGTTTTTAATGGGTTTTCCCCCTTAAACTTTTCTTTAGTTTATTTCCCATTTCATTAGCCTTTGTTTTTAGTTTAACGCCTCCCTTGAGTACTTTTGTTTTTTGTTTCCTAGTTATTATTCCTATTTGCCCTTGGGAATATGGCCTACTGTAGGCGATGAATATTCCAATGGGATATCTTTTAGTGTACTTTTCCAATTATTGTTTTAAGCATCAATTCCATCGTTGTTTGTAGTAGGTCTTTGCACTCTGCTAAAAAGAATTTCATCATGGAAATGTCCTGGGCCCAAGTGTAGGTTAGGCCAGGAGTGGGATGCTACCGGTTCTGCCAGTTCTAAAGAACCGGTAGTTCTGAAGAGTAGCAGTAGTAACACTGGTTGAATCCCACCCCTGGGTTAGGCTATTTAGATCCTGTTGTTGTTTGATAAATATGTCCGTTAATGTTAGCAAACTTAATTTTAATGATTCACTAAAGCAGAATTCTGGGAGTTGAAGTCCACAAGTCTTAAAATTGCCAAGTTTGGAGACCTCTGCACAAGCTTGGAGTTCCAGGGTCACTTATATTCTCAGTCTCCTCATCTCCCAGCACAGTCCAATTCTTTTTTTTAATATAAATTTTATTTGAGTTTTCACACACAAAAAAAGACATAATACAAATAAAACATCTTTTTTTTGAGAGTAGCATGATCATGGATTGTCACTTCTTCATACAGACACAAACTCAATTTCATGTTCATCTTTGTGTTCTATTCCATGTCTTATTACTGTTTAACATTTTCTACATAGTTTTTCCCCACCTTTGATTTTCTCAATTTTATTTTAATTATCTCATATCTCAATTCAAATCATTATATTTGTACTTTTGTCTGTCCTGTTTCAATTTCATATTATCTTTTCTCATTAAACAAAATTTTCCCCTGTAGTTACTAATTGGAGTATGACACCTTTATATCTTTTGTTTTTTTCCATTCAATTCTTATTTAAACTTCAATTTATACCTTTAAGATTATAACATTCAATATAATACATAGCTTCCAATCAAATTCTGCTTGGTACATTCTTAAAATACACACTATATCCTTAATATATATATGTGTGTGTATAAATAAAACACTCATTCCATTCCAATTCAATTCTATCATTAATATTCATTAAAATCTTAACATCTTTTTCTTTTCAATTGAATATCATACTTCCTTGTGAACACTTATAAACTTTCCATAATTAATTCTTTTTTTTCATATTTCTCTTCACTTATATTTTTATAAATCATTAATAATAATTAAAATGTTCCCATCCTTTCCTAATTTCATTCTCATTCACTTTCTTTCATTTATTTATTAACAAACATTCCACTATATTACAATAAATATTTTATCCATCATTTTAGTCATCATATTTTCGAAAATTATTTCTTTCTAATATAACGATACTATCTTATGAACCTTTGCAAAATCCCCTTTTCAATTAAATTTTCACCCATTATCTCTGAACAGGTTTGTACTTTCAATCCTTATACCTTTTCCCTGTTTCTCCATATCTTGTTTCTATCTTTTATAACTTTTTTTCCTTTCCTTCTTCCCCCTCTTCTTCTCCGTCCCCTTTTTATCCCCTTGTCTCTCTACTTCTAATTCTCTCTTCTGTAATCCCCTCTTCTGTTGCTTTCTAATATTGTAATTATTTTTCAAACTATTCTTTTTTGGGGTGTTTTTTCAAATCTTAAACTTTTCACTTTTTTTCCCCCTTTCCTTTTTTTTCCCCACATAAAATTACTTGATCATTAAAGATGGCTTCTTCTTTGTCCAGGTCTTCTTGTTCTAGAAGGGTTTCTTGTTGTTTCTCATAGTTCCAGATCTCCATTTCTAAAAATTGAAATACGAAGCCAAAAGAACCTCTTCCTTCTTGTGCATCTTCTTTCTGTTTTTTAAGTTCCATTTTCAGTTCTTCTAGAAGTGATGCCATTTTAAACACTTTTAAACAACCACCTGATTGATTTTAGTCATTTAAATGCAATAGCCAAAAATCCAAAAATCAGCAAGTAATCCAAATAATCCAAAGCTGTTTCTTCTTGCTTCTTTTTTCACTTTCTCTTCCTGGGGTTCTATTATTTTGTTGCCAGGTTTCAGTTCAAATGTATCTTTTAGGAATCTTGTTAAAGTTTCACTGTAAATTCCTTTTAGTTCCAGGCAGTCTCCTCCATTTTGCCAGATCCTGCCCTTTTATTCTTTTTTCTCCTTTCCTGCTTTTAAAAGTTTTTAAATATCCAAAAATCTTTATTATCCCTTTGACATTTTATTTTCAGCTTAAATGCCTATTAATGTCAAAGTGGATTTTTATCAATGTCTTACTTAAGTCTCTTAGCTGTCATATAAGGAAGGGAGGAGAAAAAAAGCCAAATCTTTTCTCTTTCCTCTCTCCTTCGCCGCTTCAAAATCTTCTTTGGGAACAATATTATTTTTATAGTTTAAATTCCAGGGTACCTTATGTTGTTGCTTTTTCAATTTAACCCGGTCAACCAAAACTTTTTTTTCTTATCTTCCTCCTGCACTTTCTTTTCTGGTCGAGTTCTTCTTTGAGGTGGCCATTTCTGACCACCACTGCAACCACCTTCAGGAAAGGGAGTAATGGCCAGCTGGGGAGGAGAGATGCGGCTCTCCTCGACCCTGCTGGAGGTCTCCCCCACTCTTCACCACCTCTATGGGGTGGCTTAGCCCCGAAACCAGCTGGCTCGGGTCACTCCAGCAGTGAGCACAGATCAAAACCACGCATGATTGCGGATTTCAGTCAGTCACCGAAGGAGCTCAAACCGGAAGACCAGTCCAATTCTTCTTTATGGGAGTGTCATTTGTTGTTAATTCATAAGATTGATGTTCCTTGCGGGGGAAATACTATACTTAGGTTTACTCCAGTTTCAACAGGCTCTATTGTAAACATAGAGTGAGGCCCTAATGACCACTCATGGGATGACTTCACCACAGTGCCTTCATTTGGGATAATTGAGCCATTGTCTAAAGAAGAGTTAGGTGATGGTCTTGTTGAAAAGAAAAAAAAACAATCTGTAATCTTGGCTTGGCTTCCTTCTCTTATTCATGTTCTGCTACTCCAGGCTCTGGCTCTAATCCTAGTTTAGAGTAGCAACCTCTTGTGAGAGCCATTATACATAGTTAAATAATAATGGCCTCTCTTCTCATTTTGTTCTCAATCATTTGTCCATCTTCTTGCAGTACGTAATCATCTTTTCTAATTGTCTGCCTATATTATATTTCAGAGAATTAAAATAAATTTTGTGAGCTAAGATGCTTGGAATTCCACCTTTTAGTTAACATTTTTGTTATCAGCATACTGCACTTCTACAATAAACTTAGCTTGACACAGTCAAACCACAGCTCATATTGATGCTCTGTGCTTCAATTGAAAAAATTCCTAAAGTGTATCAGATGGTGCTCAGGTTGGAATATAAGTCTAAATGGTTTTTGCTACTTACAGCCCCCTGTGTAGCCTTCTCACCAGAAATACTGAATGTTGTAGGTTGTGGAGCTCATGATACAAAAGTAGATCAACTTCCAGCTCACCTGCTTTTATCTTGCCTTCCTTTGGTCTTTATCTATGTATGAGAATTAAGCCTGATAATTGAGTAAGATTGAATAAGAGTTTCTTACCAGTCTGGTTTGCTGTGAGAAGAGGCTTTTAAAACTCATTATTGTTCCTTTGAAACTATAGTTTTATTGCATGAAAAGCACTGATTAAATAGATCAGGAGAAAAAAAGCATCTAGCGCATGGGTGTCAAACTCAATCCCATCACATGACATATTGTGTTGTATCATGAAGTTTTTGCCTTTGCGGAGCCGGGGTGGGTGTGGCCCATGCTTGATGCATCCAGCCTGTAGGCTGCTAGTTTGACAGGCCTGATCTAGAGTCAGTGGGAGTATTTGCATAGCAGAAGGAAGGAAGAACCTGGGGGCTTGGAGTGAAAAGAATACCTACGTAGCTACACATACTTGACTGTTTACCCTTCTCTAATTCTAACCAGGTACTGACCATTAGTTGAGATGATTCCTGTGCATAGGTTTTACTAATAAATCAGCTAATCTGAACCTAGTCTTTCATGCCTGACAGATTGAATCACTATTAAAGTGACTAGGGGTTACTTAAAATAAATTCAAGATAAAATCCTTGTTGGAACTGATTGAAATCACACAGACTAAACTTGTCATCTTTAGCATGAATTTGGAGAGGCCTGTTGAAGGAATCCCTCAATGCCTGATGGTTCAAACTTATTAGGATGGAAAGGGGGAAGTTTATGACAGTTCTTACTTCAGTCATGTCACTGAATTGTTGGTCTCTTAATTTTTAATAAAGCATTTCCTTGTTAAACGTTTTATTGAAGAGCTTAACAATACTAAAGTAGAATACAGATTGAAATCGGAAAGAAAAAAGAATGAAAAGAAATACAAAGAATAAAATGCAAAAAAGGAAAAAGAAAAGAAAAGAAAAGAAAAAGGCACTTGTCTCTTGTCTCTCAGGCCCACAGATCAGCCACTACACTCCCCTGAGCAGGAGCAACCATCTGTAGCACAAATTTATTTATTTTTATTCATTTATTTATTTTTGTCAATTGCTTACAAGATAATAGGTATAAGTAAAAACATAGTTATGAATACATGGATACATATAAGAAAAATAAAAAATAAAAATAAAGGGAAACAATAGGACAGGGACGGTAGGCACATTGATGTGCTTATGCACGCCCCCTACAGACCTCTTAGGAAAGGGGTGAGGTCAATAGTAGACAGTCTAAGGTTAAAGTTTTGTGGGGGGGGGGGGAGAAACCACAGAGTCAGGAAGAGTATTCCAGACACTGACCACTCTGTTGCTGAAGTCGTATTTCCTGTAATCAAGTTTGGTGCGATTAACCTTGAGTTTGTATCTATTGTTTGCTCTTGTGTTGTTATGGTTGAAGCTGAAGTATTCATTGACAGGTAGGACATTGCAATGTATGATTTTATATACTATACTTAGATCGGACAGAAGGCGGTGTAGTTCTAGGTTTTCTAGGTCTAGAATTTCGAGTCTGGTGGCATAAGGTATTCTGCATGGATGATCTCTCATCCCATCCTTGCATGGAGAGGCTCTGTTGGATCAAATATATTGCTAGGTCATTAGTTTGGGCCACAGCATGATTTCCATCTCTGCTGTGACATCTTACTCACCATTGCCTACAGTGATAAAAGCAAAAAGTTCTTTAGGTCAAATCCGTTATAACAATTGTGAGATGGACGTACTTTCTTGGTAATAAATAAGCTTGAGTTATTTGTAAAAATAATAACAGTGGGATACTAATTAATTAATAAAAAATAACAATGTATCCTACTTTCATTATCATCTCTGAATTAAAATATAAATTCCTGAGTTGCATTGGCATCAGCTACATCCTTTTAGTTTTATTCTTTACATTTCCTTTTTGTCAATTTACATTAAAATTTCAGTTCGCTGATTTTACTATAAAAAAGACCACTAAATAGGTTAATAATTTCTTGCCATATTCAGCCAAGGCTAAAATATTTGTAAGGTGGTTCATATTTTAGCCAATCTGGCAGAGAAGAGATGAAAATGCATCTGCAGGAGCTCTTAAATTATCCCAATCCTTTTCTCTCTGAGGTTAGACCTGGGATTTGACATGTGATAAGATATTCTTGGTGACAAAGAGAAAAGCAAACCCTCATTAATGATTTTATAAACCTTGACACCTTCCTAATTATCAGTTACTCTATGAATGAGTCAGTTAATGCCACATCTAAATTATGTCATTCTTTGGTTCTATAAGCCATCCCTCAAAGAATAAAATTGAAGCAGTCTAGTGTAATTGTAATGTACACTCTGCATAGATTCATCCAGCAAGGATTTTTTTTGCTTTCGTCATTTTAAATTCATAGTACTTTTCTTCTGCCCTTGGCAAAATAATATCTAATCATTATTTTGAAACATTTTAATGTCAGTTCTGCTAACTAAGCTTTAATCAAAACCCCTCTACTGTATGTCTTTCTTTCTCTCTAATCACTTTTATCTAGTTTTCACTTACTAACATTTATTGATACTGGGGTTTTTATTTATTTCAGCATCATACATATGAGAAGTGTGTAACTTAAATGAAAACAGGCAGAGAGTGGTATAGATATACAGTATTTCCCTTTCATGGTCAATTGGAAGGCTCAATATAGGGAGCTTAAAACTGGTAAAATCTCATCAGCTCATACTGCAGCTGTGATTTTCAAAGTAACTGTTATAGATTTTATATCTTTTCAGTATAACTTATAGGACTGGGGTATTCAATTCCTTAGATTAGCAGAACACCAAAATTTAGAAAGAATAACTTTTTAAATGTCTGACACAAAACACTGATCTGAAACAATTTCTTGTAAGGAAAGATAATAAATCTTGTACCTCTAAGAAAATATCCTTGTCTTTTAACTATTCTGTACTGTTCCAGCCATGGGTAATACCAGCACTTTTTAATGTCACTATTTGTAAATATTAACCCACACCTTTTCTCTCTTGTTCAGCCCATCCATCTCTGTTTGGTCTCCTTATTTGCAATACACAGTTTGCAATACACATGTATACCTTATTTTGTACATTAAACAAGCACAATTTTGAATTGGAGAATGGCATGATACAATTTAGACAAAGTGTGAATGCTAAATTATGATTGTTGGTTTAACAACTGTGAATTAGGTAGTTTCTCATTAATATGTTAACATGTCTTTCTATTCCCAAACCAAGGTTTTTCTACATGGACATTCAAATATTTGTCTGTAATTCTTATTATAGATTATGATATCCAGGGAGTCTTTGGTAAATTGTAAGATGTAAGATATTCTGTTAACTAGTACAAGCCAAAATTGATGCTAATAACTAAAGACTTGTTTATTATAATTTTCACTATATTTATCAGTTATTCCAAACAATATTTCTATAATAATAACACTGGATATGAATAACTTATATAGTGAGGTTTCTATGGACATTGATCAATGGAAGTTATTAAACTTTACCTTCTAAAGTAGGATAAATAATCTTAAAATAAATGCAATGCCCATGATAGTTTATATTTTACATGGAATTCCTATATACATATCCAGAACATATTTTGAACACTATATGTACTCCTTTTACATTCCTTTAGGGTTTCTGAATTCCAAAGTTATATGTGGAAAAGATACTATTAATCTGAACTATATAGAATGCAAAGTTAATAGAATAAACATTGAGAGAATTCTTTAAGGGACATAAACATTTTACTTTTTAACCCCTGCTTTGCAAGTTGTTTTGTTTTGAAAGCAAAATATCCTATAGAGTAAAACTGATCTAATGTATTACAAACAGCTGGTAGAGAAAGACAAACAATGTGAAATGTATTAGGCTGGTCATATCTTTGAAGGGGTACTTTGATTCACTGAGGCACTTTCTCAAAGAAATCACAGAATAAAATGGTGGTGCAATTCTGGAGACTGGAGTGTAGTGGCTACATTACTTAGCTTCTTCACATGCTCAGATAGATGGAATCATAGCAGAGTGGTTCTGCTTTAACCTTTGTCAGGATGGAAAAATAAACCCCCATAAAGCATTTTCTTCATGAAAAATACAACATTCACATAAAAGAAGAAAAAGGCTAACACCTGAAGTTTTATCTAAGAAATACAGGATGCAGATGAAAGAGAAAGATGGGAAGATTTTTTCTAAATATTCCATTTACCATCTCTATCCTCCATTTATCCTCCTCTAGAATAACTTCTTAATTTAACTTTCTTTACTTTAATTAACTTATACACTAGATAGAAAGAAGCATCATTAAATTCAGTGAAATCATGTAAATAGCCTACATTAATTGAATGCAGGTTTGATCCTTGGTTGCTTAAAGCAGATCAGTGTTAAATGTAACCTATTTCCATCCCAACAATA
This sequence comes from Pseudonaja textilis, assembly GCF_049901715.1. NCBI lineage: Eukaryota > Metazoa > Chordata > Lepidosauria > Squamata > Elapidae > Pseudonaja > Pseudonaja textilis. The sequence continues at coordinate 79,545,872 of NC_141991.1, forward strand.
TAGAGACCATGGAGATTGTGTTCCAACAGCAACATTAATTATTTTATATCTATGAATTGGGGAAATAATTATAAAAAGCAGGTGAAATAATTTATTTTCTAGCCCTTTTTGTTCTCAGTGTAGTCCTATAGCAGAAAATAGAGAATTAGCCACTTTAAAAAGGCTGATATGTATCTGAAAAATATTTTGCCTTTTACACCTACATAATATAGATTTAAACTGGTAAAAATATTTTGCCTTTTACACCAACGTAATATAGATTTAAACTAGAGCAATGAAATAATAGTGTTTTGAGAGCTCTTACTACATAATTCCTAGAATGTTTGGGGAAGCTTTGCTGGTTGTACAAAGTCAATATAGATTGGAAAGGTAAATATGTCTCTTGTACAGGGGTTTGTGTCTTAGTCTGCAAACACTATGCCATGTGAAATTGCAAAATAGGTATTGATTAAACTAAGATTTGAAATTTACTCTCAATAGTCATATTAGTTAAGCACCATTAATTTAGAAGCAGTATTAATGATATGGCCCTGTTCCTTTTGGAACAATCTTCATTCTGCAGCGGGATGATTAAACCCAAATTGGAGGGGCAAAACACTTTGTTTTGGTTGTGCAATTGATGATAATCATTGAGCTGCCTGAGGTTTTAGTTAAGTCATTATTATTTTTTTTAACATGGGGTTTATCAGAAAGTCAATTCTTCAGTAGACATGGAAATTATTTTTTAAAATAATTACTTAGGCAATATATGCAGCCAAACATTTAAATCTATTTTAGTCTTTCTTCAGATGACTCTATGAAAGACATCCATGCATGTTCCACCACTATTTATATCTTCTAAATGTTTGCAACTTCTGAGCTTGTTTGTTTTTAAATATTTAAACTATGGAAAATGTAGCAAAGAGACCAACATAAATTTCATATTTATTCCATTATAAATGTGTATTCTAAGATAGGTTGAGCCAAAATTACTGGTGTTGGAGATTTTAAAGAGCAGGAACTAATTTTTAAGTGCTTCACTTAATTTATATTAAAGTAAGCTGTTCTTGAAATGCATCTTAAGTATTCTGAAAATTGCTACCTTATCATTTGAAGTCCAAAATACGTATGATATCAGTTGGTCCAGGAACTTATTTAAAGGGGATGGGTTCTAAGAAATCGATCCGGGCTGTATGGAATATGGAAAAGATAAGGAAGATCCAACCCTTTCCCTCCATGTTGTTCTCACATTTATAAAGACCTCACCACCACCTGGGAACCCACAGAATAATGTGGTTTATTAAAAGGGAAATATTTAATGACATGTTTTAATTGTTTTAACTGTGTGTGTGTGTGTGTATATATATATATATATATATATATATATATAATTTGTTTTCATAGATTTTCACGGGTACAGGTATGTAGGTCTTGGCGTGTTCAGGTCTTTTCCCATGTAAGATTGAGAGCATCTTGGCAACATTTCGATGAGGTCCCACTTGCCATCTTCAGGCTGGTGCTTTCGGCTTCATGCTTCATGCTCGCACAAGTAAGATACTACACAGGCATCACATCAAGACTGCCTTCAAAACAGACAGAAATATAGCAGCCATTCTAAGAAACCCCAAAGATAAAATTAACCTGGAAAACCAAGGCATATACGAAGTCCCCTGCACATCATGCCCTGCCACATACATCGGACAGACCAATAGAAGAACAAGTACCCGCCTGGATGAACACAAAAATGCAGTAAAAAAGCTGGATGAACACTTCCTCATTAGTCCAACACATGAAAGCTACAGGTCATAGCATCAACTTCAATAGTATCAAAACCCTAGCCACTAGAGAAAACCCCAGCTACAGAATTATCAGAGAAGCCATAGAGATCGAAAAAAGACCTGAAAGCATGAATAGAAGAGATGACTCCACCCGACTGTCAATTATCTGGAAGCCTGCACTCACAAACAAAAAAATCTCCACACCACAAGCCAAGCAAACACCTGGGCACAAACAGACCCCCACCCATACCTCCAGCTGAAACACACCCCAAACAGGCATCCAGATGAAACCTAGCTTCCTAATAAATGATAGCTGTCCATTTACTCGAAGCCAAGCCGCACTAAAAGCCTCCAATATAGAAAACACAATGTTGCCAGCCAATCAAGACAAAAAAATGCTACAAAACAGACAGAAGATATTAGAAACACCAATCAAGCAGAACACAGCAAACTCCAAGACCAATAAACACAGTCCAAGACTCCCAACCAATCAGGATGAAGAAAAAACCATTCTAACACAGCAGTAGGCTAGCACCAAATTTAAAACAGAAACGGCTGTGAAAGCCTGACTCACAGACAAACACAATACAGAAGCCTGATGATGGCAGATGAGATTCTGCTGAAACGTTGTTACAACTTTAAAAGTACAACTATAATGATGTGGGAAAATACCGAAACAAAGCTGAATACCATACATATAGATACCCGCAAAAACTTACATATATATGAATAGTTGTGTAGCAAAGTGCCTTGTAGTCAGAGAGGTGGGGAGCTGACTCATGAGTAACAACAAATACTATACTTCAAAGATGCAGAAAACTTGCCGCCATTTCTTCTTCCCAGACCCTTAAGCATTCAGGGTTAGGTGCTGAAAACAAAGCAGTTTCTTTGGAGTGTCAGGAGTCCAAACCATAACAAAAGAAATATTATCAAACATAAAATATCAAACCAAGAAAGAAACTGGAACAGGCAGCAGCAGCAGTTTGAGGCTTGTTATGTAAATGAACATATTAGCAGCAAACTCAAGGGAACAGACAAAAAGGTTTCCTCCTTGTTATCCTCCTCCTCACCAGCCTTAGCACACAAGCAAACAGATAATTTCCTACTTGTGAAGACTCTGGCCTCTTCCTTATCTCCCATAAGGAATTCCAATAGAGGAATCAGTTCTATTTAATGAAAATGAGCTTGGACCCAACTAGGTAGTATAGACAGCCCGGGAGTCTGTTTAAAGAGGCCTTGTCAAAGAAATTTCTAGCACTTTTTCAGCAGGTTTCTCTTTGTCATGATGTTCAGGTATCTGGCGTCTTTCTCCCCTTTCTTCTCCGACTCCATTTGTGCTCTTTCATCAGAGCAACCTTTAAGCTTAACCAGCCTGAATTCACAGGCACAGTTAAGAGCTGTGGCAATTCACTCCCTTCTATCCAAGACATAGCATAAAATTGTTGCTTGACCAGGATCCTCAGTATTGTCTGGGACACTCTGTATCCTCTTCACAACCTTTTAAACTTGTTACCTTCTGGAGGAGGCTTGTGATATCTGAAGCAGAACATCCAGATTCAGCCACAGTTTTGTAAAGTATCAATCTTATAAACTCTCAAGCTTATCTTTTTGCTATGTATTCAAGATAGTTGAATACCATCTTGATAGATAGATAGATAGATAGATAGATAGATAGATAGATAGATAGATAGATAGATAGATAGATAGATAGATAGACAGACAGACAGAGAGATATGTAGGTACAGTATTAAAATGTAAGGGTGTAGATATTTACATTTGTATGTATATAGCATGTATATATGTGTGTTATGTATGTGTACACTTGAGAGCAAGAAACAGATTTTCATTTTTAATCTGTGCCCACAGTAAAAAAAAAAAAAGACAATAAAGGTTCTCTTACATACAAAAAGTATTTTCCTTTTTCCCACCACCCTTCAGTTTCTTCTTCTGCTTTCCCAAACCTCAGACAACTGCTTGTTTAGAATTTAATATGCTCAGCACAGGATTCATAAAAGATGCTGGAAGTGCTTTTGCTGATTTAGACATCCTTACAAAATCCCATGAGGAAGGTCTGATTTAGTTGGTGGGATTTAAGGAAGTTGCATCCTCTCTACCATGCACTTCACCTCAGTTATTCTGATTGCTTGGAGATCACAGGGAAACAAGTGATCTGATTTTAAATTTAATTTTCTGGGTTTCATTTGATCTAGTTGATGCAAAACCTTGGAAGAAAAATGTAGCCAACATATTTTTGCATTGTTCTGATAGTCAGTGTCATTTTTAATCCACATTCATTCTATGAAAACAAGATTTTAAACTTTCTTCAACTGATAGCTTCTTCACTAATTCCTGAACATTATGTATTAATAGCATGATTTGACCATTAATGAAAGAGTATAGACAAGGTGAATGAGGTTATTAGCCTCATCATTTTCCCACCATCTCTTAGAGAATTAAAACAGAATTTGAATCACATTGGATAGGACAGTGTGCACAGATCTGCAGATTAGTAATAATGAATAGGATGAATTCAATTAGAGAGTTGATTATCTGCTATTATTTTATGAGATAGAATTATTTCTTCCAAAAATTATTCCACAGAAAATTCTTAATATCTAATTAGTATTAACTAATTTGCTCGTATCATTCTGATGAAGTCTCTTGTAATATCATTGCTTCATAATGAAGTTATATGAATTTCCCTGCTAAATAATAAGAAAAAAAATTAATAGCTCCTGTTTTCACAGATTTCATTCCAGATCTTGAAGTACAGTAAAATTCTCTGCTTCACTTAACAGAGCAGAACGAATGACCAATTAACCAAGTTTTTATGTGAACAAAGTAAATTACCACTTACAGTACTAAATAATTGTCTCCATTTATCCCAATGACGGTTAAATTGATTTAATACTATAGAGCAATCTTATGCTGTACTTTCTTAACTTGGTGCCCTCTAGATAAATTAGATTTTGACTTCCACAAAATCCCTAGTCATTATAGGCAGAGTCTAAAGATTATCGGATTGACACTTGATATATCCCCACAGAATCAGGTTAGAGAACAGCATTAGAAAGGATAGACTGAAATATTTGTATGACTTGATCTTAAGTCATCACAACAATTGTAATTCAGTCTTTAAGTATGTGAATTTTTGATATGGAGTTTACCTTAAAGAAATTTTTTTAAAATCAGCATTTAGGTACAATGAAAATCACAATATAACATCTGAAAGTGTGAAATATCAGGTATAGTATTTAAAGTTAATTCAGTGCTACTATAAATCTGTTGTGAAAGTGAATGGCCAAATCTAGTTGCAGTTCATGTTTTCCAATACATGTTTCAAAAGGAAACTTTAATATCTCCTCTGCTCCTTCTAGAATAGATCAATGGTTTTAAATTTGAGATACCCAACAAATCCTTCTCTATGTAAACAATTGGTGCAGAATCTGTTAATAAATACATTTTATGCAATACATTTTATTTGAACAAAATGTTACAATTAAAATTGTGATCATGCATTTTATATAATATAAATGGAAGTTGTCTTTGGCAATCTCTGGATGATTCTCACAGAACCTGGAGGTTCCTGGAAACACAGTATTGTGCTTGGGACTAATAAACAACATGATTGGCATATAATTTTCTTTAAAATACATTTTAAAGATATTTGCTATCATCTGAAGTAAATTGTGTTCACTGTCATCTGTAGTTAGATTATGGTTAGTTTTCAGAAATAAAATTGGATGAAATGAGGAATTATAAAGATGCATAATGAAAACAATTTTCCTCCAGAAAAGTTAATGAGTATTAAAGTTGATATTTTAAAAAATGCAATTAACTGTATAACGAAGTATTAAAGTTCCTCAAAAGGTCTTCAGTTAATAAGTAAAATGTCATACATCCATAAATAAAAGGTGTTCTGCATTTTCTTTTACTGATAACTTTCCCTTGTACAAAAATGAATATGCCAAGATCACTTTACTAAATGTTGTGATATTTTTGTTCTTAGCATCAGAGATAGTACCTAGGATCAAACACATATATGAAGAAATAACTAATCTGTGTATCCTTGAAGCTAAAGCTGATAGACTCCCACATCTGTTTTAGGAGTTATATTAAACTGACTACTGTATTGGATTCAAGTTTTAATGTTCATTTCTATTCCCAGATTTCACTCTCTTAAAATAACCAGAAAAATCAATCATGTTAATTCTTCATTGAGAGGTAGGAAAATTGGGGAAGGAACTTTAATGAAATGTTTTAATTACTAGTCTGTTCTCCAATATGATTCCTACAGCTTATCTCTCTCTTTTTCTGTCTTGCACACTCACTCTCATTTTTATAAGCTTGAAATAGATTTTTTTTAATGAATTTCTGCTTTGAACATTATTTATAGAATAATGGAAGAGGCTCTAATAAAAGCCATCTGCTTATAAATTGCCTACTTATGAATATCAGAGTGTAATATAAAATACTCAACTTTTGGATTCTGTAACTTATTGAAAGTGATTTGGCTGAAAAAAATCCAAACAGGAAATGGGTTGAATGATAGGTGATTCTCCATTGTGGTGGAGATAGCATCCAGGACTGGGTAATCAGTCACCGCTTGCTGATTGGACTGAGTCTGTCAAATGTTTGAGGACACTCCCCCCCTGTTGCTAAGGGTGTCCCAGAAATTGACTCAGTCAGCTAGCTGGGCGACGTGTTAATTTCTGCTCGTAAAAGAATCCAATTCAAATCAAATCAATTGGAAAATTAGGAAAAAAAAATAATCCTGGATACTATCTCATCTGAGAACCAGGCAACCCATTTGACAGCTGTCAAAGACAGAGCGGTTGGGGCTTCGGCCAGCAGATCGCCTGAGGGCCGATCTACAATGTATAGAGGTATTACAGCAGCAGGTGTGTAGAAATACCATCCACACCTTCTCTGCGTAGTTGGCTTGGGAGAGCTCTTAAAATGGCCATCACAGATGCCTTTTTACTGCGGCAGTGGTTAACGGGGGCTGAAGACATCAACAAAGGCAAGAAAATCCCTTTTGCAGCCTAGTAGAATAGTTGGAGTAGCATTCTGACTAGCGTAGAGCTAGGGAAGCTGCAGTAGTATTTTAGTGAAGATCCCAGTTTACAGCGTCGGGGAGGAAAATGGCACAATTGCCACAGAACGCTACCTGCGCAATCAGGAGAGTGGAGGAGATGGTTCATAGGCTGTCAGGCTATCTCAGCCCAGAGCCCCAGATCAGTTGTCTTCCTCTAACAGCCCCAAGTCAAGGGATAAGGCTGCAGGGGCTCAAAAGAACTCCAAGGCAGCTGAGCAGCACCAAAGAGATAAAGCTCTGGAGAAGTTGTGGACTAAGGGACATGAAACAGCCCAAAAGAGTTCAGAAATGTCACCCAACACAGTTTCCCGTCTAAATGAGGAGCGACCGTTACTGAGAGGAGACAGGCATCTGCAATCCGACAGGAGAGTAGTAACAGAAATGGCCACAGGGGGAGCAGAAGAGCAGGATTTGCTGCGGGAAGCCTCTGTGAAGCCTCTCTTTTCAGTCTGCCCAGCAACAGGGCAACTTCCAGTTACAGCCCAGAGAACCAGACTGGCCCCTGAGGCCACGTTTACTCCCATGTCAGCTGGACTTAGACCAGTGGGGGACAAGGGCCTGAATTCCAAATTAATATGCAGGCTCTTTTAGCTGAGGCAGTAAAGCAAGGTGTATCAGCAGTCTTGAAACAGACCAGGAGTTCGCCTTCAGAGGCTTCAATTTCATCTTCAATACGTAGTAGGAGACACAGGTCTCATTATGAGGATGATCTTTCCCTGCATTCAGGGTCAGGTTCTTATGCTCATGCTGAAAGCTCCCACTCCATCCCATCTGACAGTGGCCAACTGATGGACAGAAATTACTCTGATGATGACGGCCTGAACGATTCTGACCAAATCTCTATGCCAGGCCTATTCCAGCTGGCCATATTCAAGTCTCTCCTCTTCAAGGCTAAGAAGGCCACAGGGCAAGGCTTGGTTCTGAACCACAGGAGCCTACAGACCAGTGATGGGATTCAAATATTTTTGCCACCGGTTTGGTGAGCGTGGCTTGGTGGGCATGCTTTGCACGTATGCACACACTTTGCGTGCAGGCACACACCAAACACGCACTTTGTGCAGGTGCAGAGGCATTTGCACAGGAGCAGAGGCGTTCTAACTCACCTCTTGCAAGCCTGCATGATCTCAGTCACTTCAGCAGCTGCCACACAGCACTCTTTTGTGCTGCGCAAAGCAGCTGTGCTTCAAATTCAGCGGATAAAGGTGAGTATGGGAGCCCAGGCGGGTGGGTGGGTGGGCCCAACAGCAGAGCAGCAGAGAACCAGTTCAGTCTCCGCTGCTCATCACTACTTCTGGCTCACCTGAACCAGGCCGAATCAGTAGAATTCCACCACTGCTACAGACCCTTTGGAAGACCCCAATGACTCATTGTTTTCTGAGAAAATAGTTACAGCAGATGTCATCCCTGCACCGAAGATGTTCACCACAGTCATCCAAAGACAGTGGACATCTCTTGGGTTGGGTCCCAAGCCCTTCTTCCCTGGGCAGAAAGATGTTCAACATGGGAGCTGATCTCTCCGAGGCCCTGGAAGTGCCCGCTGTGGACGCCCGAGTTGTGGCCCTATAAGCCAACACTGATATTCCTGGGGAGCCCGAGGACTCACTGAAGACAAAGGACAAGAGGGCAGAACAAATGTTGCAGAGAACGCACCTGTCAGCAGAATGGGCAGTGAGGCCCTCCACGGCTGCATCCTTTTTTAACAGGGCCTCTCTCATCTGGCTTCAAGAGCTGCAAGAGAGAACTCCACTGGATGATGTCAGGTCACACCTGCATATAAACAAACTCTTAGCAGCAGTGGAGTTTTCTGCTGATGCCACCCTCATTACAGCCAGATTTGCATCTAGGGCAATAGTGGGGGCTGTAACTTCTCGCCTCCTGCTCTGGCTCAGGCAATGGCCATAAGTGGAGGTTGGCCATTGCCCCCTTCAAAGGGGAGAAATTGTTTGGAGAAGGCCTGGACAAGTTGCTGGTGGGCTCCAAAAACAAGGGGAAGATCTTACCCTCCAGATCCAGAAGGGGTAAATTCAGATCGACGCCCTATTTCAGACACTATATGACTATATACTATATGACTCCCAAAGCAGCAGGAGGTTTTTCTAGGCCCCAGAGGCCTTTTGTCCCCAGGCAGGATCAACCCCAGGACAGGACAGGTAGAATCGCCCATTCAGCAATAAGCAGCCCTTTCGAGGGGCTGGAGGTTGTTCCTTCCAACACCCCAGATAAATCTGATGTCAACCCTCCCATTGGGGGATATCTGGCCTTGTTTTCCAGACATTGGGAGAAAGTAACCACAGACACCTAAGTCCTGGAGACAGTCTGTTTGGGCCTTTCTCTAGAATTCCTCTCTATACCTCCGAGGTTTTTCATTCGTTATCCTGTTTCTAAAATCAGAGAGAGAAAGGTCCTTATGGAAACAGCTATTCAGCACCTGTTAGAAATCCAGGCTATTCAGCCAGTGCCTGAGGACAACAGGGCATGGGATTTTGTTCCATCTTGTTTGTAATCCCTAAAGCCTCAGGGGGATGGAGGGCAATTCTGGACTTGAAGACTCTTAACTGCTGGGTGAAATACAGGCAGTTTAAGATGCAGTCAATTCTGGAGGGAATTAGGGAGAGGGATTTCCTGACCTCCATAGATTTAATTGAGGCCTACCTTCATGTCTCCATTCTTCCGGCCCATAGACAATTCCTCAGGTTCTGCTATAATGGGAGGCATTATCAATACAAGACCTTACCCTTTGGGCTTTCATCTGCCCCCAGGACATTTACAAAGCTATTGGCAGCCCTAGCTGCCCATCTCAGGGCCATCCCAGTTAGAGTCCAGTGTTATCTGGATGACATTCTGGTCCAATCATCCTCCCCATCTAGAGCAACAGAGGACTTGGAGATCACCATTCAGGTGATCCAGGAGCATGGCTTCTCTGTCAATGAGGCCAAGAGCCACTTCACAAATAGTCTGTTCCATCTGGGAGCTTTAATAGATACCATTTCCTGCAAGGTGTCCTTATCCCAGGAATGTCAGAATAATATCAGGGAGTTAATTGGGCAAGTAAAATCTAAACATAGAGTATCCTTGGCTATGCTTTCTAAGCTCATGGACAAAATGATATCATGCATTAATATAGTTCCGTGGGCTAGATTGCATGCAAGGGCACTCCAATGGTTTCTTCTCCCTTATCAGAAGGCAGGTTGGAGTTGCTCCCTTTCACAGGTCAGATTAACTCTGCAGGTCTTTAAATCCTTGTGATGGTGGTCATCTGAGGCTCTTTCCCCGGGGCTCTTATTCAAGGACCATGGAAAGATTAGAACTGACCACCGATGCCAGTCTTTATGGCTGGGGAACCCATATCCAATCCAGGGTGGTCCGGGGACAATGGTCCCAGGGAAATTTGAGCTATAATATTAATTGGCTAGAGCTTAGGGCGGTCCATCTGGCCCTAAGGCACTTAGAGGACACAGTCTCAGATAAAGACATCCTGGTTTTGACTGACAATGTGTCAACCAAGACACATATTAACTCCCAAGGTGGGACACATTCATGGCCATTGATGCTGGAGGCAGAACAACTCTGCTTATAGGCAGAGAGACACCATAAGTGAGAGAGAGTTCTTTGCAGGTGTGGCCAATGGCTGACTGGCTTAGCAGAGCCACCATAGACCACACAGAGTGGCATTTGCATCTTGCTTTGTTTCAGGAGCTGTCGGAGCGTTTCGGAGTGCCAGCAATGGACCTCTTTGCTTCCAAGAACAACACACAACTCCTGAGATTCTACTCCAGGTTTGTGGTTCTGGGGATGCCTTACACAGCCCTTGGCCCAGGGAGCTTCTTAATGCCTTTCCTCCTCTGCCCCTGATCCTGAGGGTGATTCAGAAACTGTTGGGGGAAAGAGCAGAACTTATTCTTGTAGCCCCTCATTGGCCAAGAAGGCCATGGTTTGTGCACTTTGTAAACCTATCTGTGTCCCACCCTTGGAGGATGCCGGAGGACAGAGTGTCTCTCAGCCAGGGACCAGTATTAGATCTGGAGCCCCAGTGCCTTCAGTTGGCCACTTGGAGATTGAGCGGAGATCTCTGATCCAGGACCATTACTCCTCCAAGGTGATAAGAACCATCCAAGCCTCTAGGAGACCCTCCACCAATTGCATCTATGATGCAACCTGCAAGGCTTTCAGTGAATGGTGCTCTAGAGCTGACAGGGATCCTACTGGGGCCTCGATCACCCAGGTGATGGATTTTCTCCAAGATGGCCTAGACAAAGGACTTTCACCCAACACAGGAAGGTGGCAGCCTTGTCGTCAGTTCTCTCCTTGGGGGGAGTAGAATCATTATCTAGGCATCCCACTGACCACAGGTTTCTGAAGGGAGCTACAAACTTGAGACCTCCAGTGGTTCAGAGCTATCCGACATGGGACCTCTCTAAAGTATTCCATTCACTGACTGAGGCCCCATTTGAACCATTGAGATCTACTTCCCTGCAATTTTTATCTTGCAAGGTGGCCTTCCTAGTAGCAATTACTTCTGCTAGAAGGATTTTGGACTTGGCAGCCTTATCCATCAGGAAGGACCTTTGTGTGTTTCACACCAACCAAGTTGTGTTAAGACACTTTGTTCATGCCAAAGGTGAACTTGTGGTTCCACAGAGCCCAGGAGCTAATCTTGCCTGATTTTTGTCCACATCCTATACATTCCTTAGAAAAAAGATGGCACACTCTGGATGTTTGAAGGGCCCTATGTTAAGAGGACATCTCCCTTCCGGAGGTCTGAATCCCTCTTTATTTCTTTCCAAGCTTCTACTATGAGCTGCAAGGTTACTCTAACAACTGTGGGGAAATGGATAAGACTGTGCATATCCAAAGCCTACCAAGCCCAAGGACATCCTGTTCCTCCAAGAATAACATCCCATTTGACAAGAAGTACAGCCACATCAGTGGCATGGGCCACTCAGGCCTCTCTGGAGGAGGTTTTCAGGGTGGCAATCTGGGCCTCACCTTCTCCGTTAAGCTGGACTCTTTTGCTTATGCAGAGGCAGCATTTGGACGGAGAGTTCTTCAAAAGGTCCACCCTGTCTAGAGGATTCGGACAGCACCAGCCCCACCCATAGGATGGCCAGTTTTGGTATGTCACAATCCTGGATGCTATCTCCACCACAATGGAGAAGGGTCATTGGTTCTTACCTGATATGACCTTTCTCTTTGGGTGGAGATAGCATCCAGTCCCATCCTAATGTAGGTCTCTTCCGAACCTAATGGAGCATGTTATTGTTACAGGAGAGCATGTCAGTCCGTCATTATTCCTTTGCCAATTTCTGGGACACCCTTAGCAACAGGGGGGAGTGTACTCAAACATTTGACAGATAAAGTCTAATCAGCAAGCGGTGATTGATTACCCAATCCTAGATGCTATCTCCACCTAAAGAGACCTACCAATGTGGCTTGACTTCAGAATATCCAGCAGAAACTGGACTGAAACCATGACAACAAATGACTTTCTGTACCCAATCATATCCAGTGTACAAGTTTGTTTAGCAACATGTACTTCCTGTTCCAAAATGTCTTCTTAGTAAGTAGTAACTGTTTCTAGAAACCACAGGTGACTGTGAATGAATCCTATGCTTTTTTTAAAAAAAGAAATTGTTTTACTCATAAATAGCAATAGCACTTAGACTTATATATCGCTTTACATTGCTTTATAGCCCTTTCTAAGCAGTTCAACATATTAACAAATAACAGATAATCAGAGTTGGAAGGGACCTTATAGGTCATCTAGTCCAACCCCTTGCCCAAGCAGGAAACCCTACACCATTTCTGACAAATGGCAATCCAATCTCTTCTTGAGAGTCTCAAGTGATGATGCTCCCACAACTTCCGAGGGCAAGCTGTCCCATTGGTTGATTGTTCTCACTGACAGAAAGTTTCTCCTTATTTCTGGGTTAAATCTCTCCTTGTTCAGTTTCCATCCATTATTCCTTGTCTGGCCTACAGGTGCTTTAGAAAATAGCTTGACCCCTTCCTCTCTCCGGCAGCCCCTCACATATTGGAACACTGTTATCATGCCTCCCCTGGTCTTTCTCTTCACTAGTGATGCCCAGTTCCTGTAACCGTTCCTCATATGTTTTAGTCTCTAGTCCCCTAATCATCCTTGTTGCTCTTCTCTGTACTTTTTCTAGAGTCTCAATGTCTAACAAAATTTCATTTTGTTAGATATGGCCCAGTGTTCTAGTCTGTTCCAAATGGATCTTGAGCCTATCTTCTTGGGTGTTAGGTATTCCTGCCAGCTTAGTATCGTCTGCAAATGTGATGAGTTCTCCTTCTATTCCCTCATCTAAGTCATTTATGAAGATATTGAAGAGCACTGGGCCTAAGACAGAAGCTTGGGACACTCCACTGCTTACTTCCCTCCATGTAGACTTAGACCCATTAAGGACTACTCATTGAGTATGGTTTGTCAGCCAGTTGTGAGTCCATCTAGTGGTGATGCTATTTATTCCACTTTTTTCTAGCTTACCAAGAAGTAGGTTGTGGTCTACTTTGTTGAATGCTTTGCTGAAATCTAAATATATTATGTCCACAGTATTTCACTGGTCTACTAATTTAGTCACTATGTTGAAGATTGGTTTGGCATGATCTGTTTTTAAGAAACCTGTGCTGACTGCTAGTTATTACTCTATTTGTTTCAGTTGGCAGATCTGTTTTTATTGCCCCCAACGATCTGGGTTCTCATTTTACCCACCTCAGAAGGATGGAAGGCTGAGTCAACCTTGAGCCTGGTGAGATTTGAACTGTCAAATTGCAGACAGCTGGCAGGAAGCAGAAGTAGCCTGCAGCACTGCATTCTAACCACTGCACCACCATGGCTCAAATATTTGTAGATCCAGTAGAGCTTAGTTTTGAAATACCGGAAATACCGGAAGTGATGAAACAGGCCCATTTTTCGGCCTCCAAAAGGCTTCCCACAAGCCTTTAGGATGCTGAAAAAGGTCTCAAATGGGCCAAAAATCATCTGGGAGGCACGCACATGCACAGTGCAGGGATGGTGGTGGTGGTGGTGGGGAATCATGCATGCATGCCCAGGGGGGATAGGGGGCACACATTGCCTTCTGGGTGCTGGCACATGAGCACAGAAGCCCAAAAAGGTTAGCCATCACTGACCTAGGCTTTAGAGTGGCATAATTACTATTGATGTGTTCTTTACATAGGTATTTTGGTGAACTACTTTTGGTGAACATATATTTTATGTATGCTTCCATTGTAGATTTGTCTGTGTAATAATGTGAATGTGTGCTACTTTTGTACATCTGGATCTTGATTAAAAATCACAAATTAAATGACGAAACATTTTGTTCTGTTTTGAATCCTACTGCATTCTGTTGAATAGAAAATCAGCTTGAAAAGTCAAGATACGCTGCACAGTATATACTGTATATATGATTCATCCTTTCAACCAGTCTTGCTGAAGGAATTCTTACAGCTAAGGCACTTTGTGCTGTGATCTTGTCAGGTCCAATAAGCAACATGAGGTTGAAAGCACAAAGTATTTTGAGAGAAGACACTGCAACAAAATTAAAATGCCCTATATGAAGGAATATAGATTTCAAAGCTAGGGACAACTATCTCCAAGCCTCCCTATTTGTCCTTTGATATACATGCAAATAAATTGTTGCATTCATAAGAGTTTCTTTTAGTATAAAATGAATTCAATTTGTGCTTATGGTAACATCTGCAAGTAGACACCTGAAGGCTTTCACATCAAAAACATCATTAGCACTTTGAAAGATTCTCTGTAGTATGTTGGTACTATCCAACCTGAGGGGGGCCATCATTCAGCACTATATTATCAATCATTTCATATTTTCTATCAATGTGGTTTTAATGGTAAAACTACTGGAGTAGTTTGCCATTGCCTTCTCCCACCCAGTATGAATTGATGTCTTTACAATTCTTGCTGAAATGATTGTCTGCCTTTGGCATTTTCTTATATTGCTTCTGCCCAATATGAGTGCTGCTTGCTTTAGACCACAAATGCACACACACCTGCCAGGATGAGGCAGCCCAGCATAATTTGTGGGTTTGGGTGTGTGGTTGTGGATCTTTCAATTAACTTCCCATAAACTACTGGATTCAGAGAACCTCTCAAGGGAATTATGTGAGAATTTGCAGCATAAATTCAAATCCAGAAAACAGACCTATGACTGATTTTTCAGGATTCATTAACTTCTTTATATACATAATAACATATTGAAGTAAAGTTTACAATACCAGCAAAACACAAACAGCAGTTTCAGGAGCTCAGAACAGATTACTAGTTTCACTTTCAGAATTGAGAGCATGGAGCTAAGCCACGCCCAAACTCTCAGTCCCCAATTCAGCTCCTATTGGCTGACTTTGTTAACCATGTCTCTGCCTGTTCATGAATATTCTGCAAAATTGTCCTTGGTGTCAATATTTACATAAATCCTAAGGGTGTCAGCCCTTCAAAGTGATTCAGATAGGACTTTTATCCATTTCATAGTGGCCAGAGTTTCATGTATTCCAGATACCAGCTTGAAGGATTACATAATCACTACAGTAGGTGCAGATAAGCAATTCATTTTAATGAAATGTCAAATAGGATGCCCGTGAAGATGAATTTTCTTATGTTTTATCCCTCAGCAAAAGAATTGACAAGATCAGAAAGTTATGACAGAGATCTATGATTTAAATTCTTCTGCAACTATTGAAGAGAATAGGTAAATCATAGGTAAACCTAAATGACATGTTTACTGATTTCTATCCCCATCTTGCTCTTCTGTTTTAGAAAAATATAAATTTCTCAATATTTTTGGTGCTGAAGTTGATGTAGTTATATTTTAAAAGATCCACAGAATTGTATTTTAAGGTACCTTTTTTGTTTTTGTTTTTAATTCATTTCCTATTCTACCTTTCTTAGTATAAATGAGAAAAACAGAACTAATATAGAAATCAGAACCTAATCACTATAGATTCAGACTTGTTTACTATAACCTGGATAAATTAGAATCTGTTCTGAAGTAGCATCTTTCATGTAACCTAGGCTTTGGCAAAAATCTGATAGTAATGTATATTATGATACCAATAATAATGGGTGTTATGTGCACTATTAAATTGTTCCAGATTTAGTTGCTTTTGGTGTGTTAACTTTTCCACAACAAAAGTTATTTCTGAAGAGAAAAAACTGCAAAAGTCAGTACGACTAATTCATGGGATAAAATCACTTTAGAAAATGCTTCTTACATTACATATAAAATGCTTCTTATATTTGGCCAAAGCCAAAAATGATCTCTCTCTCTCTCTCTCTCTGTTACAAATAAGCTCCTTTACTGTTTCAGAAACTGCTTTGGAAAATACCCTCAGATCTAATAGCAGTTTGACATTTGGTATTTGCATTTTTAAAATTCTAATCAGTATTTTTGTATTAAAAAATATCTTGCCTTAACACATTTACAGTTCCATAGTTTGAAACATGTAAAATAATGAGGTAAGAAATTACATAGTTCTTTTTTTTTAAACTATAATTTGAATTTGCATGCACTAACCCAAATGAAAGAAATATAGTACACATATACAAAAATATCAATCCTGATATGTTGAGCAGAAAAACCTTTTCATAACATTTACAGTAGGTACAATATTAGTAAGTTATAATATACAATTGTGCTGAGCAGGGAAGGTTAAAATTCTTAATAACAACCAAGGGAATATACAGATCTAACAATGGTTCTGCTAATGCTTCTGCTCTGCTTTTTCTCCAAAGTATTCTTTTACTCCATGTATAGAAGTGTAAGATCACATCTAAAGATTTAATATAGAGTAAATGAGTCCAAGCAGAATGGAATATCAAAACTATTCTAAAAATCATAAGAGGAACTCAACCAAGCAAGACATATTACTTCCTTAATAGCTAATTAGGATTACTTTGTGCTAAAATAACAACAGGCGCAGTAAAAACTCTAGCACAATTATTTATCTCTTTATTTAAATATATCTGATTGCCCATCTTATATACAGGTGGCTAATAATTACAAAACAGAATAAAAGCATAATAAGAAACAAGTTTAAAAACAACAAAAATAACACAGTAGCCAAGAAGCTCAGTCAATACAATGTTAATGACAAACAAGAAAGGGGCTCTACATGCTATCAGAGACACGGGCTTGATGACAAAGCCAAATTATCAATGCCTAGGAAAAGGCCAGCTAGGTCTTAACAAGGCTCTGGGGGAATGATGTTCCAGAGGACAGGTGAGCACCATGACAGAAAATACTCTCTTCCTGGGTCCCACTAGATGGCACTCTCACAGTCAGGAATCAGAACCTTCCCCTGTGTCTCACGTGATAGGAAGACACCATTGAGAGAGAAAGTCCTATATTAGTCCATACCAAGCCATGAAGCACCTTAAAGGTAACCACCAGCACCTTGAATTGTACCCAGAAGCATACTAGTAGCCAATGCAGCCCACAGAGCAGATATATCACATGTGCCAGGCAACTAGCATCCGCAACTGCTCACACGACTGCATTTTGCACCAGCTTTTGAATATTCTTCAAAGACAGTCCCATGTAGATCACATTTCAATAATCCAAGCAGGAGTAAGGCATGACTGACTGTGAGCAAGACCACTTGGTCCAGGAATGGTTGCAACTGGCACAACATATTTATTTATTATTTTTATTTGTCAATTGCTTACAAGATAATAGGTATAAGTAAAAACATAGTTATGAATACATGGATACATATAAGAAAAATAAAAAATAAAAATAAAAGAAACAATAGGACAGGGACGGTAGGCACATTGATGTGCTTATGCACGCCCCCTACAGACCTCTTAGGAAAGACGTGAGGTCAATAGTAGACAGTCTAAGGTTAAAGTTTTTGGGGTTTGGGGAAAAAACCACAGAGTCAGGTAGAGTATTCCAGTCATTGACCACTCTGTTGCTGAAGTCGTATTTCCTGCAATCAAGTTTGGTGCAATTAACCTTGAGTTTGTATCTATTGTTTGCTCTAATGTTGTAATGGTTGAAGCTGAAGTATTCATTGACAAGTAGGACATTGCAATGTATGATTTTATAAACTATACTTATACATAAAGCTATGCAAAAGCCCTGTTGACCACAGTTATCACCAACCTTTGAGCAGGACCCACAAGTATCCCCAAATTGTATATAGAATCTGTCTGGAGTAGTGCAAGAGGTGGAATGTTCCCAAGCTAGATGTCCCCAAACCCAAATCTACTTAGTCTTACTAGAGTTGAACCAAAGACTGTTTTTCTCCATCCAAATCCTCATTGTTCAAGGCAATGAGACAGGACCTCAATGACAGTGATTTATAGCTGGGAATCATTAGTATATGTACTGATTATATCTCCCTCCAAACTGTCAGATGATTTCACCTAGAAGCTCCAGGTAGATGTTAAACAGGAGAGGAAATAGCATCAAACCCTGTGGAATGCAACATAACAGAAACTGCAGGCTGGACTTTCTTCCCCTATCAACATTGATTGGAAACAGCCACAAAAGAAGTAAAAAACCAGCACAACAACATGCTACCCACCCCCAATTCAAAACTGGTTCAGAAGGATATCATGATCAAAAGTCCCTGGGAGGTCAGGAAGATCAAGAACAGACACATCACTTCCATCCTGCTCTTGTCAGGAGTCACCCCAAAGTGCAATCAATGCTGTCTTAATCCTATATGTGGACTTGAATCCTGACTGAAAGAGTTAATTCATTAAGACCAGGGTTTGTACCTCTTCCCTTAAATGTAAGATTGTCTATGTCCTAGTTAAGACTTGAAGTATCAATATACTCAAAATAAAGTTTTGACATCAGGATCCAGAACAGTGTCAAAAAAGTCAAGATGCTAATCACAGCAGTGCAAGAAAATCTTGTTCCTTTTTTGTATATGCATCGATTCACATATCAAGGGAGTAGGTCTTCAATTGCACTGCTGCAACCACCATCTTGACTTTTTGGCCTCTCCCTGAAAATATTGCTGTTTGACATACACCAATTTCTTCCCCAGAAAGCTTTTCTACAAAAAACAAAAGCACATTTAATTGTGCAATTAGAAAGCAGGATATTTTTTCACTTGTTGCAGGATTGTTAGGCACTGATACCTTCACTGAGAGCATAATTCCTCAGCCATAAGGGCTGCAAAGGACTGTTATTACTATATCATATAATATGTACCTGTATCATGATAGATAGAGGTATATATATTACAACGTTGTATTGAAATGTTGTGCTGAAAGTACTACTTTAGTGAGAAAATAGCATAATTAGATACACGTGAACAGTCATAATGTACTGTATATATCACTCAGTCTTATTGGGGACCATATGTCTAGAACGTATAGCCAAAGTAATTTTTCCCTTAAGAGGTTGGTTGCTTTGTTGGGTTTTAAGTTGCCACCTTCACGTTTAGCCCTCTCAAGACAACAGTGAGGCTGATAAGTTGAAATCTTACTTTAGGGCATCTGTTAAGTCAAGCAGACAGGTGTGATGTTTTCATGGAGATGCTGAAGTCAGGAAAGGATTACTTCATGCTGTAATGGAGCTAATGGTGTTATGCTCAGGACAGCTGTGGGTACATCTGGTGTTAAGCTACCCTTATTTAAACTTTATGATGTGAGAGACTGCCAGCTCTTCTACTTGCAGCATATAAATTATGTTGATTGCTCATACACTTTTCCTAACCTCATTTCTCTTGAATTATGAATGATAGCAGGGCAAAAGCTTGCTTTTAACATTCCCATGTGTGGTCTGAGTGCAGTGAACAGCCATCATCTCACTGTACTCAACCAAAAGATGCATAAAATTGTGCAGGCTATGACCATGTAATGTGTATTTGAACCATGATGGTTCTTTTTCATTTCCAAACTGACACGACGTTTGGAGATACTGTGTGTTTATTTTCTCAAAAGAAAATAAGTCAGGGCCTTAGTTTTGTAGAAAACACCTTCACGTAGGATAAGAAATTCAGCTTTATGAATACCACGTATAATAATAATAATTTATTTAACTTCTTTGCCACCAAACTCCCAACAACTCTTTTGGCCTTGAATGCATCCATTTCTGAAAACAGAGATATTCCTTTCCTTGAAAGGAAAAATATACATGACCGGAAACAAAGCAGATAATTCAGAAGCTCCCACCAATGAGTTTTAGAACTGTACCAAATACAGAGATGCCCAGAATATTTTATATATTTTGTGGATATTTAATGATTATAATCATTGGAACGTATTATGTTCTGGGAAGATGCCATTATTGTTATGATCCTCCTCCTCCTGATGATGATGATGATGATGATGCTTCCTAATATTAAATTCTACCATTCTTAGCTTCATGACCAAAACAGGACCTGAGAGCAGTTTTATGACAGAAAGAGTAGTGAACTTACTGGGATTTATTTTTGACTTAATAATAAGTTACTGTAGAAGACATGCATTCAAACTTCATCCCATATAAAAACATGTCAGCATAGATACCAATTTAAAAATTGTAGTCAATTTAACTACAATCTTATACAGTGTACATCTTATAGATGCACTGTTGCTTAAAAGAAGATAACAAATCTTATAATTTAGTAAATTACAATCCTAAGAAACAAAGAGTATTCATTATCATATTTTATACGGTATTTTAGTAGCTCATCTTGATAAAGTAAGTATATGCTTTTTAACCAACTTTCAGTAATAGTGTACTAATATTTCAGTGTTCTGAGTCAGAGCTTTTGAAGAAAGATGAATAGTTAAGGGAAAAGCTGATATATTTTACATATACTTTTATCAGCCTGCTGCCTTGGAAATTATACCTGAGTGTGTGCTTTGTAATGACTGAAGGAAGAATAGCACTCTGCTATTTCAGAACTTTTTAGTTACTTAAACTGGCTATATTTGACTGCTCTTTGTTAGCTATTGGAGACATAATCATCACTTTTCCTGACTGAGGGAAAATTTACACCTGCGTGCATATCATTTGAACTATCGTTGCAATATATCTTGCAGATGAATATGTAGACTGCCTTTGTTCAAGCTTATTATCTCTGTGAATCAGTGCAGATGTTGATTAACCTTTCTAAAATAACTAGAGAGGCTGGTAAAGTTCATTTAAGCTGGCACCCCCCAAAATGGGGGTTATAAATGCTCACACAACCGAGAGATGAATGTGTAAAATCCTTCTTCCTCTCATGTCACAATTCAGGCTAATAATCAATTCCCTGTTCACCACCATTGCCCATTTCTGTCCCTGTCTCCCCCCACCCCCACCCGCTTTCAAATCCCCCAAATCCAAGTCTCAAATTCCCCTTCTCATTCTTTTAGAGCAGTGAAGTTGTTCACTCAGGCAGAAAGGAAGTGCTCCTCCTTCATTTCAAGCTATTTATTTACTCAAGTTCACTTGAAAAGTTGTAGAAAAGGCTGCAGAGACTGGCAGTTAATTTTCTTGTTCCTTCACTTTGACTTGGGGGGAAAATGGCAAGAGTTGTGATTTCTTTTCTTCTTTGCAAATTATCGAATGAGGAAGAATATTCCATGGCTTGTTTCTTCCCACGTTATATTACTCATACGCTGCCACTACAAGCACTTGTTTTGCTTGAATAACAGCTGCCTTGTTCTCACTTGAGTGGAGGTGAGATGAGCATTTTACAATACAATTTGATGTCTAGGGACATCATAATTCATAAACCAATTCTTAAGCTATTTTTCAGGATGGAATGTGAATTAGTTTGAAAGAAAAAAGATCAGGGACCTATGCTTTAGTTCCAAATATAAATGCTACTAAATGTTGTGTGTTGTGTCTGCAAACATGTCCAGTTGTATTGTGTATTGCATAAAAGAAAGCCAATTTGTACAATGGTTAAAAGGACCAGGATAGAAACTGGGAAACCATGAGTTTTAGTCCTGTCTTAGGCACAAAGCAAGTTGGGGGACCTTGAGCCAGTTACCATCTTTCAGCCTAGTAAGCAGGCAATGGGAAAGCACTTCTGAAGTCATGTGAAGAAAACTGCAGGAACTTCTCCAGGCAGTCGCAAGGACTCAACACTAACTTGAAGGCACAAAAAACAAACAAACAAAAATGAAACCATAAAAAAATGAAAATGATTGTAAAATATAAGCAAACAGTTAATGATAGATTTTTACATTATTCAGGATTAATTTTAGTTAAGCTTCTTTGGAGTACAGTCTAATTAATCAATATATCAATATATAACTTTAACAAGCTGAAAACATGCATAGTATCTCTATCCACAATGATATAGATTTAAAACCTGCAATCTAGAAGTTTATTGGTAATTTAGCAAAGATGAAGGTGCTCTAATAAAACCATACTTTTCTTTAAATGGGAAACCTTTTTCTTTTTTGGTATTGCAGCAAATCAGATTTACCTGACCAGCCCAGAAACTCCCATTCAAGTAAAAACTACTAAATAAAAAGTCTGCACTAAATTTTAAAGGTTACACTGGTGAGTTTAATATAAAATGCCTTGAAAAATGAATAATCAATTTTCCATTTTTTTGCAATGACTCATCAGTTTCAGTTTTCATTTCCTTATACCGTTTGGTACATTTGCAACTACGCCCAATTCTACCACCCAAAAGTGATGACATTATGAGTTGAATAAACCTATCTAATGTTATTAACTGATAACAAAAGAAAATAAATTCTGCAATGTCAGGAACAGTGAGTACATGACCTTGTTATTTAGTGCAGAGGTACTGTACCCCCTATGGCAATCAGTTTAAGTGCAGAATGTAGCAGGATCTTTCCAAGAGAAAGTCTTCTATTTCAACTCTTATCACCCTGTAACTCATTTCTTGATAGAAAATTTCCTTTCTATGATCTGTATACAAAAGATGTGGCAGCTAGGCCAAAGAAATTCATTTCTATCTTTTATAACACTTGTAGGAGCTTGCTGATTTCCTATAGCTCTGTGGTCTCTTTTGCTACTTAGCACATCAGCAAAGGTCATTCCTGCATTTAAAGCAGTAGAGAGAAATAGATTTTTTTTTCCCTACATAATTTAAAAAAAAAAACCTAGTTCACATGCAGTTAAGCGAAGATTGACTTGTATGAGAATGCAGAGGAACTTGGCAAAGCTTCTATATATTATAAAGCCATGCTCTCTCTGTCAACATCACAGCAACACATGTTTGGCTTAAGGCATGCCCACCTCTTTCAATTTGAAAATGTTGTCCCCTTTCCAGCTATGTGAGAAGCCAGTGCAGTACAATGC
This sequence comes from Pseudonaja textilis, assembly GCF_049901715.1. Lineage (NCBI taxonomy): Eukaryota > Metazoa > Chordata > Lepidosauria > Squamata > Elapidae > Pseudonaja > Pseudonaja textilis. The sequence continues at coordinate 79,568,974 of NC_141991.1, forward strand.
ATTGCCTTTTTATGACTTGGGGAGGCTTAGATGGATATAAATTTAAACTTCCATGTGCCCCTCACTGCACATTCATCCTATATTATTTTTATGTGTGTATTATTACTTGCCCATTGAACTCAGTGAACAAGCAAACCTTATGATTTCATTTTAATAAGTAACTTCTTTTCCAGCCCCTCTGCTGTGAGTCCTGAAGAGGGCAAAGATTAAGGGATATTTTCCTCACCCTCCAGCTCCAATAAGACCCAGGGCACTTCTAGCTGGGAATGCATCTTTATTTATTTTTTTTATTTTTTTCCCATAACTGAAGATTGCATTAAGCAATATTAGCTATTGAACTCAGTAGAAAGGAATCCTTTCCTCTGCCCCCTGGTCTCAAAAGATTTGCTTGGATTATGTCTCTGTCTTTTTGTCATCCAAGACCCAAGTAGAGTGTTTTTTAAAATAATAAACGCCACATTGTAGAATTATTGGTGCCCTCTGGCCTTGGTTATTGCTGGCAAATATTTCATTACCTGATTCATCATTGCCAGGACTAATAATGACTTGCATTGATGATGTTTTCTGGCAGTGAAACATCTGTAAGCAAACAACCAAGCTCAGAGAGAATCAAGGGCTTCACAATTCAGTCCTGAGCTACATCTATTATCTTCTATTGCAGGGGTGTCAAACTCATGTTGTCATGGTGTCGTCATGTGATGTATCCTGACTTTTTTCCTCTTTGCTAAACCGGGCATGGGCATGGCCAGCACGTGATACATCTGGCTCACAGGCCGCAAGTTTGACAGCCCTGTTCTATTGGAATCATGTTCACATAATTTGACAACCTTATCTGTATTGCAAAAACCCTATGGGACAGTTTCCTCTCCCCTCTGTTGGCTGTTGAACCAATTCTGCTTGCATTTTCTTTCACAGACCCCAATCCCATCAGCTGATCATTGTTTTGTTTTTTCAATCCCAATCCACTCCCCAACTGTCAAACCCTGACAGTTCCTTACTAGCCATCCTCCCTACAGTGGACATATTAGACTGATTCCCTTCATGGGTGGAATTTCATCTAATTTCCTTGTACTCAGATCGTAGGCAAGCAACTCCTATGGGGCACACAGCAAAGATAAAACTTTTGGTGTCCTCCCTTAGTTCTTTTCATGAATAATCTTTGTTATATTTACTCTCTTAAGTGAAAGGCTTTGTCTATTATCTTCCTCTTGTCATATTAAACTGCCTAACCCATGAATAAGGCTGTATCTATCCTTTCTCCCTTATTTTCAAGTTTTAAAAAAACTCACTTCAAACCCTGGAATGCTAGCCACATACAGGTCATCCTTCATTTACAACAGTTCTCTTAGTGACCGTTCATAGGTTACTGAGAAAAGTAACCTATGACTATTTTTCACACTTATGACTGTTGCAGCATCTCCATAGTTGTATGATTTACATTTGGATGCTTAACAACTGACTCACATTTATGATGGTTGTAGTGTCCCAGGATTATGCAATCACCCTTGCAACCTTCTGATAAGCAAAGTCAATGGGTAAACCTGATTCATTTAACAACTGTGTTACTAATTTAACAACTGCAGTGATTCACTTAGCAAATGTGGCAAGAAAATTCATATAATAGGACAAGACTCACTTAACAAATTTCTCATTTAGCAACATAAATTTTGGGCTCAATTGTGGTCATAAATTGAGGAGTACCTGTATTTTCTTTTTCCCTAGTCATGGTTTCTAGGCTTGGTCATTTTCTGCTTAAACTTTTTTTGCATTAAATCCCTAGGTCTTTCTGTGTGCCTATTCGTCTCCTGCATGTGTATTTTTGATACATTTTTTTTTCTGGCCCCTTTCATTCTTTCACCTTCATGGGTGCCCTCTCACTCTTATCAGAAAGACCCAATTCATATTTCTTGGCAGGATCCCAACAGTCTGATCATAATTTCTTTGTATTATCCTGTAATAATCTGTGAAATTTACATTGTTTACCTCTGCATTCTCTGTTCACTATTCTGCTTCTTGGTAGTAACAATCCCTGTTCATCCAGGTTCTTAGCAGTCAGATGATTTCCTTGCTTAGCATAGTACATCCCTACCGGTTCACATCAGTTTCATTCATTTCTCCAACTATGCTTCAATCCTTTAGGTTACAACTACTTTTATGTTTATAGCCAGATAAAGGATCACCAGAATTTTTGTAATTAAAATACTGAATGTAGACAATTTCCTGACTCGTAAGTGTCAGAAAAATTATATTACATTATATAATATATAATAAAATTATATTATCTTGGTCAAGGGTATAATTAAAAATGCAAAGCATGAAGGACCAAAGCAAAGGTGAACAATAGTTACTGGCTCAAACCCAATGAGTTTAAACAAAGTGAATAACCAGATGAACTGGATGGCTGGATTTGACTGATTTCTAAACAAATATTAACATGCTTTTCTTCTTAGGAAAGTCTTCTGAGATATATTCAGATTCAACTACATGGAAGACAAAGGCTCATATTGTGAATTTTTATCCTTTTTTTCACTGGTAATTTTTTCATGCTTTTTTCTTTTGTTTTCATCCATCTGGAATTCTTGCAAGATATACAATTATACCCTCTTTGTTTCTCCAATGGCATTGCTGGCTGTGATTCTTGTTTGCATCAGTATGCTTGTTATGCAAACAATGTGTTCAAGGTAATATAATGCATTCTGATTTTAGTATATTAGGTGGTAAATGCATGTTGGGAATCCATTATTGTGATTAAATCCCAAGGACCTTGTATCATGTAAAATGATGTATGCTGCTGAGATTAATTAGTGGATAAATAAAACCAAGTTGTTTCATCTGACACAAAAGATGCATTGCCTATTTCAATCACAGCCATAAAGAATACTCTAAAATTATATACTATTATTTAGATAGGAAGATATTCTTCTACATTATTTCAAAATCTCATGCTGCTGTTTGCTCCTCGGGTAATTTATTCCTGAGAGATAGATGGTTTATTCTGACCCAGATTTAATCATCTTTACAATGTGTGAAAAGTGTATGGATTGAATGATTTTTCATAAATTCCTTTGTTTTCCAGGATTTAGAGCCATAAGGTTTACTTCACAAATCACTTTGATTTCTAAATATGTAGAATGAAACTGCCAGAATTTTCAACAATCATCATGCTGTCTGAATAAATTCCGAGTATTGAATTCCACTTAAGCAAGGGAAAATAATCAAGAATTCACAGATTCTTATAGGAGGATCTGTGTGTGAGAGGAGTGAGAGGAGAAGTGTGAGAGGAATTTTCATTGTGGTGTGAGTTCAATATGAGGGTGCAAAATGCAGGGAGGCTGTAGTAAAGAAGGTATGGGATACATGTGTGCAATTGCATGAGTGCGGGGTGCATGTATCCATTTGTGCAAGTGCATGGAAGCCGGGGACAGAAGATACAGGGTGTATGTGACTGAAGGAAGGGACATTTGGGGGGAGGGGGAGACTTACCTCCATGATTTGTCACCTTCCTTACCATCTTCCTCATTGACTTTGTGGGAAGCTGCCAGGAAAGGTCAGAATTGGTGATCCCATGACTGCATGGCATTGCAGTTGGTCCTAAGTACAAACTGGTTGCCACATGGTTTTCTTCATGTGACCATGGGGGGATTGTAAGAGCAAGAACTTTGAGTATGGGTCATAAGCTCCTTCATTCAGTGCTGTCGTAACTTGAATGATCATACTTTGAAGACTACCTGGTGGCTTGAATAAAAAGAAGCTTGGGAAAATGAAAAAAAAAAACTTGGGAAATTGATAGAGTTTTAGCCTACAACAAGAAGGCACTTCAGAGGGAAAGCCAACAAATGTAAACTATTATCATGAGAAATCCTACATAAGATGTATTTCATTCCAGTGGAAAGTGACAACATAAACTACCTATTAGCCTCACAGGGACAGATCACATAAAATCATTCTAAAATTTCCAGATTTCTCAGTCATTGTTGCTCAAGTTCCCAGGCAAGCTTCAGAACTAAATAGCAATTTGAATCCTGGTTACTTGGCTTTAAATTCAATCCTCTGACTACTATATGAAACTGTATAAATTTAGAATTGTTATTATAAATAAAATTGAAGAGCAAACAAAACTGTTGAATGTAAACAGTTAGACAACCTAACAGGAGTTTTTCTGTTCTGCAAATGTCTGCCCGAAACAAGACAGTCAGCAGAAAGACATTAATCTAATAGGTCCCCTGTTCCTAAAGTGCATTAACAGATTGATTTGATTGTGCATTAGAACTAAAAATCTACCATTCTCCCCCTCCCGTCTTGCCCCCCCCCCAAGAATTATATGGAGGACAACAAAAGTGCAACAGCATCCTAAGAAAGAGCAGGAACAGGTCAGTATAAGTGTGTGGCATGCCAAGCCAAATCAAAGCAGTCAGGCAAATATGGAAGAAATAGACTTTCAGTCCCTAGGCTCTTCATGAATTTAAGTTTCCTTGAAGTGAAGTCAACCACTTAATACCTGAATGAACAAATGTGATGCTAATGCCCTGTGCTTTGTTGTGTGTGATGATCTAATTGAGAATTGATGCATTCTCTTTTGTCCCTTGAATGAACTTGCCTGCACACTCCCTTTGGACAATGCAATACAACTTTATAACAGCAATTTGCTTTTTTAGAACCTTTTCCCCTCCAGCTCAATTTCCCCACCTAGATAGACATATAAACTCTTGTGACTTGAAGTACAAGCTGGGGGTGGGTGGGGACGACAGATAATGGTCTATCGGACAAAAGATTTTAGATTTGAAATAGGGATTGCTAAAATCACATTTATTTTAAAATAGTTCATTTAGCTGTGAAAGTTGTGTTGTTGCATGTTTTGCATTTAGGTTATCTAAGTAGCGACATTCATTAACTGTGCCACTGTTTAGTGTACTGCCTTCTCCTTTTTAATAGTTTTTTTTTTTAAAAAATGTGAATGTTCTTATATATTTTTATTTAAATCAGTGCTGTATGCCACCCAGGGCCACTTTCAAATGAAATGGGCAACAAATATAATAAATAAGCTCCAATGTGTGGATGAAAGAATGAGAGTTAAGCAAGACAAAGTTAAGTTTCTGGAAGTCTAAAAACACTCAAAACAAGGATGTTGAATAAGAAGCACAAGATAAAAAAGTTGCAATCTGGAACATTAAAATATGGATATATTAAGATATAAGATCTATATCTTATTTTAAGATATAAGATCTACTGAGGAAAACAAGGTCTTGGAAATGTGCTGCTTAGCTCCTAGAACCAATAAGAAGCAAGGAAACAGAATATGAACTCAAAATGTGATAGGCATAGCCTATAGTATGGGCAGGGAACCATAGTCTAGTGGAAGAATATAAGCAAAATAATTGCATGGATGTTGGATAAAGGAAAATGGATGCATCAACCCTGGAATGGGGTCTCTTCTGGTCTGTTTTGAAGGGAATAGAGCCTATTGCTTTGTAAAGAATTGTCTTAGGCTATTGCAGAAAGAGGGAACAGTAAAACAATAAAACATAATATTGGAAGGCTTTAAAAATTTGGCTATGTACCTGGGCCAGGTACATAACCAAAGTTTTAAAGCCTTCCAATGTTATGTTTTATTGTTTTACTGTTCCCTCTTTCTGCAATATTTGGCTATGTACCTGGGCTAAGCAGCACATTAAGGGCCCCATTTCTTGGTTTTACTGTTAGTTGTTTAATAATCTTGGCTGCTGTTTGTATTTATTTTGTTAATGTTTTTACTGTTTTAATGTTTTTAATTGCTTTAATTGTTTTGTAATTTTAGATTTGTAAGCTTCCCATAGTCACTTGGTTGAGTTGGGTGGCTATAGAAATTGAATAAATAAATAAAAGAAAAAAATAAATATAATGTAGCAAAACAACAGTAACTTGCCTTGGACAACAACCCCAAAATGTGAAACAGTGCTCATTTTCAGACCGTACTCACTTAATTGAACATAATTGCAACTGACAACCCAATACCTAAGTGATTTGGTCATTAAGCAAAATGTCTCATAATTGTTCTGCTTAGTGATGGACATTTTTGGCAATCCCAGTTACAGTCATTGAGTTAACAGCAGTCATTAGCTGAGGACGTAAGCCGTTCTTGAAAGTTAGATAGTGAAGTGTCTCACTTCAACTCTCCTCATACACATAACACCCTCCCCATCTCCCCACCTTTTTGGCTGCCCACCTACCCACTGTTTCCAGCTATCTTTCTACCTGGTCCTGCCTACCACCACTGAACCCACTGTTCCATGCACCACTATTGTACTGGCTGGAGCCTGCACTCACGAAAGGAAGACCTGATCAGCATGTGAGAGAAGGCCCTTGCATGAGAAAAGTTGACATGGAAAAGGGCTCCAGTCAGTAATGATGCACAATGCAGTGCAGCAGATCCAGGCAACTGGCAGCAGTGAGTAGGTGGGCAGCCGAAAAGCAGTCATAAATGTGGGTGGGCCTGAATTTTGTTTACGGGGCAAGGCATAATGTTACAGGGGCAAGGCAACAGTTGAACCCTTTGTTCACTGCTGTTGTAACTTCAAATGGTCGAATGGACTTTAATCAAGGACTATATGTACAGTATAAACAGTGAATATTTCTTGATAACTCTTGATAGAGTTATCTTTCTTGATAACTCAAGAAAGAATCATAGGGAAGCTTGTGTACCAATGCATCTTTTTTGTCCTGCCTCTTCTTTCTTCACCCAAAATGTTATTTATATGAAAGATTATGTTACTTAATCAAATGAGATAGGAATCAGAATATTGTAACTTCTGATCCATACAGATAGGTAAGTAGGTATTTAGATAATAGGTAGGTAGAAGATAGATAGATGGTAGATAGATAGATAGATAAACAGACACATATATACTATAAAATAGTGTGGTACGTTTGTATGTAGTTGTTTTTATATGTTACTCTATCATGCAGAACAGACTTTATCATTCTTCTTTATTTGAGAAACACAATCAGCTGATTAAAAATGCACTCACCAGGGTTGCCCCTGGTTGTTCAGTGAAGAGTAAATGGGGGACAGAAATCCATGCATTGACAACCTAATTGGATTTCTGACTTAGGGAGAGAATTTGATGCAGCTGAAATGGCTTAGTTAAGGATGAAGAGAGATCAGCACGCATTGTATTCTTCCTTATTCTGGCATAATGCCCAAACCAAATGATAATAAATCCTAATTATCCTATTATAAATTTATGAAATCAGAAGACTAATGGATATATGAAAGAAAAAGAGAAATTACTACCCTGGTTTCAGAAATTAGGAATAAATGGAAGTTTCATTACCATGTCTTTGCTGTCTCAAACGTTATAAACAGAGGTGCTTTCTGTAAATGTAAAATCAATATCTTGAGTGTATATGTAGCAATGATAGAGTTAATAATTACAGTTTTCATTTCCTAAGCAAATAATGAGTCTTCACTGTCACAAATAATTCTGTTTTTTGTTAAGACAGAAACATTTACTTTTTAAGGCTATCTTGCAAATAAAAGGCATACTGATAAAATCAAGGGCATATTTTCTTCCCAAAGGAACAGAGTTTTCTAATCCACATACATTTTCAAATGCATCTATTTACAGTAAATATCAGTGTGTCCAAATAATGGACTACAAACCTGGTCAGTTATTTATTTATTTAAAAACCACAGAAACTTAATTTTTTTCATTGACCAATATAAGCGATGCTTGAGCAGGGTACACTACACATGGGACGCTACACATTCTCTTCACAACTTGTTTTCCATGTTACCTTCTGGGAGGAGGCTTTATTTATTTATTTATTTGTTTTATTTTGTCAAATGCTTACAGTATAATAGAAATAAGAATAAACATAAGTTTAAATACATGAAATAGGAACTCATAATTGGGGACAATAGGACAGGGATGGTAGGCATGATTGTGCTCTTATGCACGCCCCTTATAGACCTCTTAGGAATCGGGTGAGGTCAATAGAGATTAGTTTGAGGGTAAAGGAATGGGGGTTTGAGCAGATGACAACAGAATCAGGTAGTGAGTTCCAGACCTTGACCACTCTGTTGCTGAAATTGTACTTCCTGCAATCAAGTTTGGAGTGGTTTACATTTAGTTTATATCTGTTGTGTGCTCTTGTGTTGTTGCGGTTAAAGCTGAAATATTCATTAACTGGAAAGACATTGTAACATATGATTTTATGTAACTATGCTTAAGTCCAATGTTAGCCGGCATAGTTCAAGGTTGTCTAAATCTAGAATCTCAATCTGGTGGTATAGGGTATTCTGTTGTGAACAGAGTAGTGTAGTACTCTTCTTGTAAAATACTTCTGGACTCGCTCAATTGTATTGATGTCTGATATACAGTGCGGATTCCAGACAGTGGAGCTGTATTCAGATATTGGTCTAGCAAAGGTTGCATATGCCCTAGTTTGCAAATCAGTATTATAAGAGGAGAAGCTGCATAAGATCAGATTTACAACTCTTAAAGCCTTTTTTGTGATGTTGCTGTGAGCTCTGGTGCTTGGGTCATTTGATATGAGAACTCCAAGGTCTTTGACAGAGTGAGGGTCATCAACGAGGTCATATCTGCCTAGCTTGTATTTGGTATATTGATTTTTTTTACCAATGTGTAGGACAGAGCATTGGTTGGTCGAGATTTGGAGTTGCCAACTGTTTGGCCATTCAGACACATAATCAAGGTCACTTTAAAGGATGGTAGCATTGTTGGTGGTGTTGAATAGTTTTACATCATCAGCAAAGAGGATGCAGTTACTTATAAGGTGATCACAAAGGTCATTTATAGAGTGCAAAGAGTGTGAGTCCTATAACGGTCTCATGGGGGACACTGCTGTTAACTGGTACAGAGTTTGATAAGGCATTTCCTATTTTTACTAATTGTTGCCTGCTTGACAGGAAGGCAGTAATCTACTTTTGAAGGGATCCGGAAATGCCATAAGATTTTAATTTTAATAGTAGTTTGTCATGTACCACTGAGTCAAAGGTTTTGCAGAAGTCTATTACAGAAGTCTATTACATCTATTGCTTTGCCCTGGTCAAGTAATGTTGTCCATATGTTTTTGCAGTGTAGAAGTTGCAAATTGCAGGACAATTTTCTTCTGAAACCAAATTGTTTTTTGGGGAATAGGTTGTTTGACTCTAAGTGGAAGGTAATGCATTGATTAATAATTGATTCCATAACTTTGCACATGACACAAGACAATGAGATTGGTCTGTAGTTTTTAACCAGGCAGGGGTCACCTTTTTTTGAAAATAAGGTGGTGCTAAAGACCATAGGTTTGTTAATGAGCTGGTTCTGAATAATATCTCATATATTATGCTTAGGGGTTATGCTATGGCAGTGGAGAGCTTTTTAAAGAAGTATGCACATAAACCATCAGGGCCAATAGTTAAGGATGGTTTTAGGTGACATAGTGCATTTTCTACATTATCTTCAGTAAAGTTAATATCATTGCAGATAGTTGTGGTATGATGAGGAAAAGTGGGGCATGAGCCATTACTGTTTACAAAGACTGAACTGAAGAACGTGTTGAAGAGGTTTCCCTTAACGGCTTTGTGGTATCTGAAGCAGAACATCCAGATTCAGTCACAGTTTTGTTCCATACAGCATCATTCTTGTGAACTCTCAAATTTCTTCTTTCTGCTATGCATTCAAAATGGACAAAAGTGATTTATATTTGTGTGTGTTTGTGTGTGTGGATGGATGGATGGATAGGTAGGTAGGTAGATAGATAGGTAGAAAGAAAGATAAAATGTGTATATGTGTGATATATATGTGAATGGGGTAGATATATACTTTCTTTTGAGAGCAGGCAACAGAATGGCATTTTTAATGTAGATTAGTGTGCTCACAGTAAAAAAAATGGACAATAAAGGTTACCCTATCCTATCTCTTATATCTTATTATTATCTATTATCTTATTATATCTTATTTATCTATTATCATCTTATCTTCTTATCTTGTACATTTAGTAAAGAAACAGCCCAAAACTATTTCCTAAGAATAAGAACTATTAGCAGCCATTTGTGGCTTCTATTTTGTTATTTCTACAGGTACACTCATCACTACTTGATTGCTTCTCTTTTTTTCCCTAAAATTTCTGAGGCACTCTAATAATTATTATTTGCTTTGTCTGCTAAAAATCAAGATACACTTACTTATCTAAAATTTGCAAGTTTTGCTCATTATGTTTAAGCTTCACCTACAAAATGTACTAAAATATGTTTACCAGAGTATTTTGCAGTAATAACATAGAAAATTGCTTTTCCATCCTTTTTTAGGATATTTGAAATGTTCTTTTTGACTAGGTAAATTAACTTTATGTGAAATAGTCATAAACAAATTCTCTTTTTAATGAGTCACAGTTTGGATATTAATTATGAACTAGCTTCATTAATAAATCACAAAATGGCATTTATTAAACTAGTCCATAACATTTCCTGTATGCATGTCCTCTTAGAGCAGTGTTGGTTAACCTTGGCAGCTTTCAGATATGTCGACTTCAACTCCCAGAATTCCCCAGTCAGCCATACACGTGAAAGCTGCCAAGGTTAAGAAACACCGTCTTAGAGCAACTTGGGAATTGAAGCAGGCAATAAAATAGCATGCCATTTTGTGCTACTGTAACCCTGTCCCTGATTGGCTAGAATCAGAATTAGAATGTGTTTATGAATGTGGCTTCAGTTGTTTTTCCATCTTGTGACTGTCACCCCCAAGCATCCACATCACTCACTGCTGTACCTTCAAATGTATTCTCGTACATTGAACTGGAACGGATGCCAGTAGATAGCACCTTCAATGCAGGATAGAAGGGAAATACTGAGGGTGACTGAATCATAGGGCTTAGTGGGTGAGGGAGCATAATGACTCAGATAATATAATGCTCTTTGCCTGAATTATAAATGTTTTACTTTTCGAAAATCATGGTTTATGTAGGGGAAGGCTCAACCTTTTCTTGTGCTTTACAGAGTTGAACCTTTCAGCAACTGGAACAGAGGCACCATAATTAGATTTAGAATTGAGAGGCTCATTTAGTATTATCTTTGAAGTAGCCTCCCAAAAAGGTTAATTTCCTCTCTGGAGTGTGATGTCTTAGTAAGCGAGTCTGATTAGTATCCATCATGTCTTTGTTCTCTCCACCATAACTAGCAAAAATTCCCATATTCTTAACATTTATAGTTCTCTTTAGTCATTTCTCCTTTCTTTGCTCTTCATCATTCATTCATTGATTTGAATGCCAGTTCTATCACTCTCAGATGCCAACCCTCCCACACTATCCCCTTTCTTGATGCAGTATATTTTCCTCAAAAGGCATTCTCCTTTTATAGAACTATTCCCTATCCTAGTTGCCCCATTGCCAACTACTTGACTGATATTTCTTCCTTCAGATCTGATTCAGAACCTATAGTATATTTTCTATGGAACCATTATCTTTATATAAATTTCTCAACTCTTGTCATGTCCATCTCTGTGTTGTTGCTGCCTCCTCCTCAACCATGTTTCAATTCCTTCCAACCCAATGGACCATAGAAAAGAAATTATGTTAAAGAGTTTTGAAATGTATCTGTCCTATAGCAGATAACTCTAATTTGGCAGGGCAGGAGAACCCAACAAATGAAATATTTTGTTAAAACTTTCCTGTGGGAAAAATATTCAAAAGAAATTTTTCTAATGCATCCCTATGGAAAAAGCATATGTCGTTGGAATTGGAAAGAATTTGAGAAACTGAATTATCTTATTCTAAACTATCTAATTTCTTCTATTTTTTTGAGACAAGAATTTCTTAAGAGTTTTTCAGACAATCAATTCAAATGCCATGCATGGAAAAACAAGTTAGTTCATATATGTATTGTGATGATTCAGTGAGCCACTGAGTGAACTTGTTGCATGCTTGTTTGTTTGTTTGTTTGTTGCTGCCCATCTTGTACCAACAACTCTGGTACAACATCAAAGCATTAAACATTAAAATAATCAGTCCTAGAAACACAGCCGATAAAATCATTAACAAATAAAATAATGGACATTGGATGGCAAAGGGGTTGCAACAATGATTACTGGCAATTTTTAAAAGTTTGCATAGATACAAGATGGGTATTAAATGACTCAGACTGACTGGTTCCTTCTGTTGGGATCCCAGTCCTTCCTAAACAGGTGTTTTAGAATTCTAAGTAAATATTAGGGCTGATTAGGGAACGTGAAATTTCGAAGAATTTGAAAAACAGTTCATCAACAGCACAATGAACACCATGGCAAAGCACCAATTAAAGCAGCCATCTCCTCAAGAAGATTTGCACAAGCTACTTCAAAGGCTGTCGCCAGGTGTCAGCAAGGTGCACTATACAGATTACATTATCCATTAAACCATCACCGAAGCAAAGCTTTCCAAGGGGAAGTGGCTGCGTTAACCTTTTGAAGACAGTTGTGAAGCGGCTCTTTCAAGTGCTTTGCACAGTCCAGCTAAATATTCTAGCAGCTAATGAAAAAGAAATGAATGTCACAAAATTGCTTCTAAAAATAGCCTAATAATAATAATAATGTCTATATTTAAATGTATGAAATTTGGCTTCTTTTGTGCAGAAAACAGATTGTGATGCTTAGCACCATCTCCACAGTGCTTCATTATATTAATTAGTTTTAATCATTTAAAATATTTTGTAGATTTTTTTTTAATACTTAAAACCAAAACAGGAATATAATCATTTGCTGCTTTTCTATTATAGTAAATGTATTATAACTATGACTCTTCTTCCTTGAAGTCTGCTGGCATATTATATATACATATTTATTTACACACACACACACACACACACACACACATTACTCATTGTAAATATACAATAATCAGGATGACAAGCTAATAGAAGCCTTGTTGGTGATATAGACATTATTGGCTTGGAGAACCAGTGGTCAGTGAGTTTGTAGTGACCCTTTGTAATGAGTGCTCTTTTGGCAACTGTAATGTGGTTTGGCATTCATGCAATGAAAGGAGAATCCAGGTAGAAATAAAAGTCAAATGGACATTTGTACATTATAAATACTGCAAAAGTCAGATAATCTTTTGAAGTGGTAACAGGTATTATAGCAAAATGCAGCATTCTAGAGCATTACTCTGAGGCTCTGTCTGCAAAACAAGTGCTCCCCAGGTTGCCACGTTTTTAGCAGCTTGAAGCCTTTTGGTGAACCAGCACAAGATTTTGATACAACAAACATCAACAGGCATTTACAAGAGCATGAAGAAGCCCTGAGATTTCTTGAGCTTGTTTCTTTTAGTATTCATAAGTATGTTTTTACAGCTTCAATCTAATCCAGGCTCAGTAAAATTATGTCGGCAGGTTGGGATGAGGTTGTCAAACTCAAACAAAACTTTGTGTAGTGACCACGTTGACTATGATTTACCATTGATTTGTTAATTAACAGAAATCAGTTCCACATCGTTAGTCTTATTTGAGATTCTGGGTGATTCCATACATTTAGTGGAAGTGTCTTGTGCAGACGTATGTTGCCCAGAAAATCTGTTTATTCTCACTACACCAAATTTATATTCAGATCATATCTCCCATTCTTAAAAGTATTTGAGAACTGGATAAATGATTTGTAGCCAAAAGTAGCCCATCTCTCCATGCTTTCCTATGATATTCCAGCCTTTCCTAGCATGATACTTGTCCAGAATTCCTAGCTGTTAGAAGGCTAGCTGATTTGGGTAAAATGTTACAGTGAAATTATAATTCAATTTTCTAAAATAGGTTATATTTAACCAAAACAAGTACAGCTGAATACAAAAGTCAATTACCAGCAAGCTGAGCATAAGATCGAATTTTGCAAAAGTTACGGCAGATGTAAAGACAATTGTCCCCTCAGAACAGTCTTTTTCACTGGCCATCAGTCTTCTGTTCATGTTTTCATTAGCTAGTATCTACCAAATGAAACTGTAACTTTTAAGAACCAGCCTATTTATTCAGTGACTCTTTGAACACCTACCTGAGAAGGAAGAGTATTGGATAATTTGCTATTCTAGACTCCTCTAAATGATAGATCAGGAAGGTGGGGAGGTGTCTTATTTTGATTTCTTCTCAAAAATCAACTTGAGGTTTGAGTATGGAATGTGTGATTTTACCTAGAGTTTTTCAACTCCTAAAGCATATGCTAAATTTAGGAATGATGTTCTGTTAAACAAATATTTGTGTTGCTTTCTAATGTAAAAATATATATATCCCTGAGATATTGATTCTGTAGAGTCCAGAATTCTGCATAGGAATTAGTATGCCATAAGTGATTTTTTTTCATAACAGGAACATCTGTATGGATAATCTGACTTACCTATTGTGTATAAGCTATAAATGGAAAATATGAGATATAATCATGATTGATAATTTGTCACACCAGGTTTCTTTTTTCAGCTATAATCATTATTGCTCCCAGGATTACTCCTCCGAATATAGGAATAGCTGTTTTAGACACAGAGGAATTTTAACTCTCTTCCAAAATGGTTAGTTTTAAATGTCAAATGAAGGCGGGAGAATGAGGAGATTTCTAGGCTGGTCTATGATACTACTATCCTATTTTCCATAATTTCTTATGACATGTTCCAAAAATGAGAAGTACAGATGGCTCTACTTTTGAAGATCTTGTCTTGCCACAATGTTCCTCTGCTGTGCATTTTTTGATCAGGCTATGAAAAGGAGAGTAAGAAATGTGATTCTTGCATCCTAGATTTAGCATTAGGAAATACACATGATATTTGAAGGGAAAAGTATCTACATTGTGCATGGCAATGGATATGAATTATATATTACCAAAAAAAATTAAATAATTTATTTGTATTTTCAATATTACCTTTTGGGGGACATCGTTAACGTTAATAGATTCTGCAAACTTTATAGCAAAACTGAGTTGTTAAGAGACAAGTGTAGATCAGAAATCCCCCTCTTTCCCTCTTTTCTATTGACATGAATTCACTGAGTGTTCTATCTCAATCATCTAATGTTGTATAGTTTGCCTGTAATAAAGTTGGAAAACATTTTATTCTGGGCTGAACAAATCCTTTCAAAAAGTTTTTTATTTCAAAAGTATACTTCCTAATAAATTATCTCTATAACAGGGGTGTCAAACTCATGTCAGCACGTCATCACGTGATGTATCAGGACTTTTTTCCCCTTCGGGTGTGGGTGTGGCCAGTGTGTGATGCATCCAGCCCATGGGCCAGGAGTTTGACAGCCCTGCTCTATAATATACAGTTTCATTTTTTCTTTTTTTATTCCCAGGAATTATTCTTACTTTTTCTCTGTGTTGTTCGATTCCACTCTCCATCCAATTCTACTCTATTTACCATTTATTGTCTATCTGTTTATTACAGTGGTGTATTCCAAAGTACACTAATATTTATCAATATAGTGATATATTGAAAGCATCCCAATCAACATTCCCTTTTTAACTTCTTCAAATTCTTCATTCCCTTCCCCCCACCCGCCCCACACAATCTTTTACCATAGCTTCTCACATGGTGTTCGTAGATTGAGCATCAACTAGAGTTAATGTCTCCTTCCTTCCTTCCTTCCTTCCTTCCTTCCTTCCTTCCTTCCTTCCTTCCTTCCTTCCTTCCTTCCTTCCTTCCCTGTGGATTTAGAATTCTCTATGCTTTTCAGTGGGGTCTTTTTCAATGGGTTTCTCTGCTTACATTACTAGAGCCAAACTGTATCTACTGCCATTCCCTCTTTCCCTCCTGCTCCCCAAGACTGAGGAAGACTAGCAGAAGAGAGACAAAGGAGGGAGCAGAGAAGCCATTCTTCCCAGAGTATAAGCAAGGCAGGGGATGAAATATCTACCATGGTATTAAGATCCATGATAGCAGGATGCATGTATGTAATGACATCCCAGCTTTTATTCAGGATCTTATGTGCAGATTTCCTTTCCTTTACTGCTCCAACATCCCTGGGAGCTGGATTAGGCTGAGAAAGAATGACTGGCCCAAAGTCAGGCAATCTTTTTTCATGGCTGAAGGTAGACCCAAGTATAGATTTCCTTAGAACTTTTTCACTATACCACATTAGTGGCTGTCTTATTTATTTATATTATTTACTAGCCAGTTCAAATGACAATTTACAGTAATAGCATTTTAAAATATCATCAACAATCAGGCCATTATATTTTTTCTCCATAGATGTAGGCTGCATTGACATTACTTAATTGAGAGTTGCCTTGTTCCTCACCTTATCTCTGAGCACTAGCAGCTCACATTTAGAAATGTCTCAGTCTGTCACCTGGTATCATAGAGTCTTTTCAGTTCTGGCAAAGGGGATTGTCATTTTCCTTCCAACTTCCTGGCTTATTTGTCTTGCTCCAGAAAAAAAAAGTGCCTGTCTAGAAATTAAACTTGGTGGCATAATGTAGATTAACCCTCTGTTTATCTATTAAGACACATTAATATTCATATGGCACATTAACCCCCTTTCCTTCCTCCTAGCTCAGCTGATATAAAAAGGGCCATAATAAATGTATGAATTGCAGAAGCAGAACTAATCAACTATATAAGCAGAAGTAGACACCATTGTATCCCTGGTTATTTCCTTTAATGCTTGACAGGTTTCCCACCTCACTTTACTTGAATTTAAATCTGTTCTGTTAAATCAAATGCTACAACGCACCATCCAGTGTCATGATATTTATTTATAAGAATGGTCCTAGGTTGTTATTGGTTCTGTAGACACTCCTATAGGAAAGGGCCCTGTCTGAAACCTGTGCTTTGTTCAATGGCTTTTTAACAGATATTCCAAGCCAACAAAAGAAGACTCTTCCCTTGCATGAGTCTCAGTGAATTCTGATTAGGAAGATTTATTAAATAGAATGGGATAAGATTATGACAATTCCAGCAACTGAATTGCTTTTCACTTAGCAGCAATTTACCCCTTGCACCATTCACATTAGGTTGGAGACTTTATATTATTTCTAACAACCTGTCTATGATACAGTGAAGAAATATCTTTATTGGTTTTGGAAAAGCTTGTAGCTGGCTATATACAAAACAATCTCCTGAAATGCTATCAGTCTGAGAATCAGCTGGGCAACAATCTACTCACTGAGACTGGTAAAAGAAAACAACCTCAGTATAAAGATTAGATGGCAGAGACTGCATTTTGTTGTTAAAATGGCATTTCTGTGACCAGTCTTGCCTGATGGGTCAGCCATTTTTATGAATGATTATTCTTCTGTGGTAACCATTTTTAAGAACATTTGAAATGCTTTCATATGTGTTCATTGACCCCACCCCAAAGGAATGCTTGCTACTGTTCTGGAGAAATCAAAGGCAGATAATAGTTTTATGAAATGATTTTATTATTGGTAAGTAGAAAGAGACCATCTGAACTTAAAACTATTAAAGATTTGGATAAAGAAGACATTTCTGAAGATTTGCTTGCTAATTTAAATCTTTTATATGTTTAAGCATTTTGGCATAAGTTCTTGCCAGAACAGTTTATAGATATGTTTCCTTTTTTAGATGTGGAATGTCAGACACATCAACAGGCAGATTAGATGCTTGGTCCCCCATTCTTTTTCTCATGATAATGTGTGTATGTGTGTAGAGAGTGGGGGGAAAGAGAGAGGGATGAGGGAATCAGTAAATGGTATATAAATGACAAACTAGATTTAAACTCCCCCCAAATATAACTGAACAATTATTAACAGATCAAAGGAGTTTTATTATCCGAAATAAAATATTCAGGGATGCAGAATTGGAAGATATTCATAAAAATTGTAAAAAACGGAATACCCAAAATAATACTAGAATAATAGAAGAAGCTCAGATAACAATAATTGGAAATAGAAAGGAAAAAGTTTAATTGTGGTTGAAAAAAAGACATTATAGATAATTAATATGGTAATATGGAATAGTAGAATAGAAGACAAAAAATTGAAGGCCACAGTGTATCAAAATTGAAGTTGTAAGATTATGACATAAAGTAGCCATGGTGGTTCCAGTGATTATTGACACACTGGGTGCCCTACCAAAACTTCTTGAATGGCAATTTCCATCTGTCAGTTACAAGAGGCCAAATTACCTCTATGTGTACCTGCACATATTACAACTTCCTAGGTTGGGAAGAACTTGATTCATAGGAATACCTACTAAAGAACTGGCAGCTATGATTTTCACATTATTGTGCATATAATAAACAGCAGGAGCAACCTTTGAATACCATTGTCTTTGACAAAATCACCATCAGTCAATTGCAAGAGGTAACTTTATTTGGAACAGCGTATGTTGTGTGAAAATACCTTTAGCAACATCAAACAACATCTCCCTATCCAAAATTATTGGGGAAAACTCAATAGGTAAATAAAAATATTAAATCAAGTCTAAACATCTGGCTGACTGTGTATGAACTGTAAAAATAATAAACCACCTCGCTTGGAACAGTCTGTATTCTTAGTCTACCTTAATATTATTAGGTCTTTGGTTAGGACTTGAATTACTGAGTTTTTCCACTCATCTTAGACTGTGGATCTAACTGTGGACTATCCTCAAATGCTAATAATAAAAATATGTAATCACATGACACTTTCTTTACTGTCCAATAGATCCTACCATGTAAAATGCAGTATCATATAGCTTTATATATGTGAAGGAAGGATTCCTCTAGATAACTTAGATGAGGAGAGAGGGGGGACTCACATAAGATGCAATTTATGTATCTGAATCAGAAATAAAATATGCTTTAGTTTTTGTACTAAAAAATACAACATTTGGGAAGAAACTCTGCTGTTGGAACAGTAAACATTATGAAAATTTCCCTTAGATAAATTACAGAAATTAGAATTTATTATATAGGTGTCTCCATACTATTTTTATATATTACCTTTCTGCCCCATGCCACTTTAAGAAAATGATTTGCTATCAGACATAATAAAAGAAGGAAAACTGATCTGCAGATATAATGCTTAGAAGGTTTCTGGCACAATCAAGAGCCCTGGAAAAAATCCAACATTTAAAAAATACGGCTACAAAACAATTAAGCCAGTGTCATTGAAAGAGAGCTCAACTCTCATTATCAGGAAGCATGAGAGGCACATCTGCATCTTATCAGATACTTGGCATATTAAATCCTAGGAGCAGGAAAACAAACTCTTGTGATTAGAAAACAGTATGTGAATCAGCCCAGCAAGACCTGAAACAAATGATTGAAGCAGAGCTTCTCCATCAGGAGAGCTGATCTCTATTCTCTTGAGCTTAGCACTCGATCAGCTGCCAGAGCCAGATGAATGTATAAAGGAATGAATGCATGAGTGAAAAGTGAGGACAACAAAATGTTCTGTTTTATTAACACTATCATAACCTATGGAATTTGTTGTGCTTTTGCTATTAAAAAGGTGCTTTTGCTTCTTTTTTAATAGTGTCAATAGGTAAAGGAATCCCATTGGCCATTGCATGGATTTTCTCTCTTCATGAATTCCCACGAGCCTTATCATTTTTAGCAGGGGAGGGGTAGACTGAGCAGTGTCTTCTTCTCAATTTTGATTCATGGGAACTGTCTGGACAAGCCCACACACTTTCCTTGGAAATATTTTTGGAAGTGGTTTGCTCTTGCCTCCTTTGAAGTAGGACTGGAACTCAGAGTGACTCAATTTTGTAGTCTAGTGCCTTTAACCCTACACCAAATTGGCTGTTCCTGCTTAGCACCATAACTGCACGGTTTTACCACTTTTAATAGTCATTGTCACTTGTGAACAGTTGATCAAAGTTAATAGGATATTGAACACCTGCTGAAAAAGCAAACAAAAGGGAGAGAGCTTACAAGACATGTGTAATTCATAAAACTATGGGATAAGTCAGAATTTTAAAGGAACAACTATGCAGCATTTCTCAGTGCTGTAACATCTAGGAAAAAAATGGGGAGAAGAAAGCAGCTCTAGCATCTACTTTCCTGGTTCTGTATTAGCCCAAAGTGAGAGAATCTAAAATCTAAAACTAGTGAGGGTACAGAACTTTAACGTGAACACTAGAAGCTGTTAAAATTAATGTAATAACCAAGAAATCAAAGCATCATATTTGATTTCATTAGAACCAGCAATGATTAGGTGTAGCAAAATACCTTTTTGTCCTCAGCATCTCACTTTGCCTTTATTCAAAATAAACTTCTTTCTTTCTTTCTTTCTTTCTTTCTTTCTTTCTTTCTTTCTTTCTTTCTTTCTTTCTTTCTTTCTTTCTTTCTTTATTATTATTATTTTTATACATTACTTATTTTTATTAACTCTGGAATGGCTCAAGCAATTTCAACCAAACTGATGACTTACCCTCTGGAAACAAATACTGTGAGGGTAGCCACCCCAACACCCCTTGAGTGTATGTGTGTGTGCCTTAAAATGGCTTCTGCCATGGTAACAGATTCACAGGGCTCCCTCTTGTGGAGGAATAGCAGAATTGCATGACAGGGAGTACAACAGTGTGAGTCCTGACTACTGGATTTTCTTGTCTAATACAGGATTGGGATAAATAAATACCCAGGCAACGTTGGATTATTAGCTAGTACATAATATTAAAGGTAAAGGTTCCCCTCCCACATACATGCTAATCATTCCTGACTCTAGGAGGTAGTGCTCATCTCCATTTCTAAGCTGAAGAGACAACACTATCTGATGACAATTCCGTGGTCATGTGGCCGGCATGACTAAATGCCAAAGGTGCACGGAACACCAAAGATGGTCCCTATTTTTCTACTTGCATTTTTACATGCTTTCGAACTGCTAGGTTGGCAGAAGCTGAGCCAAGTAACAGGAGCTCACTTTGTTACACAGTGCTAGGGATTTGAACTGCCGAACTGCCGACCTTTCTGAATCGACAAACTCAGAATCTTAGCCTCTGAGCCACTGCGTCGCCTCTATTAATACATAATATTACTCAAACCCAAAATGAATTCCAGGCCTGTAAAATAGGGTACTATTATGATAATTAGCTTTCAGAAAGCAAGCAGAATTTAGGGGAAGTGATCTTACAAAGATTAATATAAACCTCTGTATAAAGTAGTCTGAAGAGGGTATTTTTTCTTTTCTCTCCCTGCTAATTGACGTTATTATTCCAGCTCAGAATAATAGTGAAGGATGATCAGATTTCTTCTAGTATATATGTGTTAAATGTAAGAATAAATGAGCCTTCAAAATATTGAATTTGTGTTTGGAAAGGAAGGAAATCTATATGAGTAATGAAGTTAAATTGATACAATATATGTGGTGATTAATTAAATGTTGGTCTTGTTGACTGAGCTAATAAAACTATATCTGATAATTTCTACCAGCATCCAGATTAAATGATTTTTTTTTAAAAAAACACCTTTATTATCATACCACCAATGTTGTGCTATCTGCTCAGGATGCTAACAGTAAAGCAAATGAACTATTGATATCACACATTTTTAGAATAGCCCTTAATGTATAAGTACTCACTGAAATTGTCAAAGGGTAAAATATACCTGAAAAATAAGAGAAAAGAATGGATGGCCTTAGGGTTAAAAATGAAAGATATAAAATCAAGTCAAGCTTTGAGCAATCAGCTACAGAGATATTATATGCTTTTAGAAACATTTAGCTCTAACAGTTTAATTCCCAACTTTACCATGATCTATATATCCTGCTGCACAGCTAGATTTTTTTATATATGGGTAATCTCTATTTTTGTGATAAGGAGAAAAATAAATTGCATATATTAAATAATATGCTAACTTAATTGACTCACTGAGTTGCTGATTAAGCTTTACATTTATATATTTGGTAGTCAATTGAGTTCTGAAAAGACTTTCTGAGAAAAGTCAGTCAGCTGTAATTTTTCAATCCTGCCAGTAAGTCAATAATAATAGGGTTCTTTTTGGATTTAATTTAATAACATCTTCCTCTTTTGGGACTGAAGTCACAAGTGGAATTCTTCTTTTAGGACTTTTAGTGAACAGCTTGATTATTGTCCTATCTTTTATCAGTAAACCTTATTAAGTTGTTATATTTATCTTCATGGTGTAAATAACCCCAATTGCTTTTTTCTCCTGTTCTATTTACATTGAAAATCATAGAAACTAGATGGCTCATTTTGTGAGTTGGTTTGAGTTCTTCCCTTGGTCTTCAGATAGAATAATTCTATGCAAGGACTGTAGAAATTAACTTTATAATACAACGCTGTACATACTTCGCCCATAATACTGAGCAGCCATATATAGATATGCTCTGGTAGATGGCATTGCTCTATGTATTGCAATTGATATCCAATTCCACGTAACAGAAAAGAAATGATTCTTTCCCTTCCTTGTGTTTGCTCTATTGTATTTGTTTTGTAAGATCTAACAAATAGAACAGCTGTACATAATAGCCAATGAAAATAACAAAATAATACATGAAGTATATTAGGAACTCTCTTGGACTCAATTGGTTTGAGCATTTAAAATTATTCCCTGAGCATTGAGGATCGGAAAAAATAATTTGTGGCGTCCTTGTTTTCGCTGAACTTTGATGTTTTCTTGTAGATGTTTAATTACCAAACTAGGTAGCATCATTGGGACTAGCAAATATTATTTTTTATTAGTAAAAATATAGTAACCTAGTTCTCATTTTGTTTAATAGGAATGATTCTAATTTGACCATGGCAATGGTTTTCTTGTAGATGTTTGATTGCCAAACTAGGTAGCATCATTGGGACTAGCAAAATATATTATTTTTTATTAGTAAAAATATAGTAACCTAGTTCTCATTTTGTTTAATAGGAATGATTCTAATTTGACCATGGCAAACTGTCTGTCTAACTAATGGACATAAAAGAAGTAAACATTCTTGGGAGCTTTAAATTCCTAGAAGTAAAACTTTATTGGATACACCATTTCAACACTGAAGAATTAAAACCAGCTCTGCTTTTTCTGTGAAAAGGTTTGCTTAGTTCAGCTCCCCTTTCTCCCCACCCCTGGGTATTCACATTGGCCAATTATGAGACTTCCTTTTGTTATGGAAAAAATCTACCTCCTTCTCAGGCACCTGCAGTCATGACCTTGATGGTTTCCAGGTTCTCATGATTTGTGCACAAAACCTCAGCATTCCATTCTACTCTTCCCCCCCACAATTCAATAGCAAGTTGAATAGTGATAAGATTCAAAAGGAGCCAAGCAGTTCAATCTTGACACCTAGAGGAAAAATATGAAAGAAAATCATATACAAATGAAACAATTGATTAAAGATATCTCACAAATTCAAAAGATATTTGTTAAAAAAATCCTTTTCTTCTACAGGGTTTTGTGAGCGAATGCTAAATACAACAGCTGCTATCAGTTGCTGTTAGGTTTCACTAAGGTTGCTTTCCAGGCAGAAGAAAGCATTATTTTTGAATGACGCCTCAATAAATACTGAATCTGTAATCAAGAATTTCCTTAGCTATATTTACTGTATTGGAGAGATTCTTAGCCAAGTTTTAAAAGATTTGCAATTATTCCTACTATAATTCTGGGATGCTGGACATAAATTATTCTGCATGCAAATTCTACCTCACAATGTTGAAGTGACTTAATTTACTGGTTCTTATTTTTTTTTAAAAATAATGTAGCTATTAATAATGCTGGCCCTAGCAATAATAAATCTTCACCTGGATATGTACAAAAGATATGATGTGAAATTAATCAAAATTGCTTGCAAAATATTTTCTTGTTAACCAAATGAAGTTCTTGTTTGCAAAATTTGAAATTAATGCTAGGAAAGAAATTGTCTTACCATTTCTGTAAATTTAGGAAAGAAGCGGGAACTTCAGGGAGATGGAGCCAATTCAATCAACCTGCCCGAGGCATCTGATGGACCCAATGTGGTTTCAGAAGGTGCTTAGAGTTTTCTAAAACTCTGTTACATGGTTCAGTCAAGGCTCTTGTTGCAGCTTGTGCCTATGCAGATTCTGTGTGTATGGATCTCATAAAGCCTCATGGTTTACCAAGGGACTCAGAAAGATGAAGCGATATAAGACATGCTTAGATAGCCACTAGAGGAATACAAAGAGTGAAGGTGACTGGACACAGGTAAGAGCCTACATTAACTTCAATTTTGAGGCAATAAGAGCAGCAAAGCATAATTATTTCTATGCCCTTATGGTAGGTAGCCAACTGGCAGGCCTGTTTTGAGTAACCAGAGCTCTCCTGGGTAAGAAGAAACTAGGGGAATGTTTGCAGGGTTACTGTGAGGAATATTTTTGACAACTATCAGGTAAAGACACTCAACTTTTCTCAGCATTGGAACTGGCTGGGCAAATCTCTTGTAGGTGAAAAATTAAGATGTCATCATATAATGCCATTATGGTTTGCCTATAACTGAAGTACTGTGTCTAGCTCTGGTCCCCATATTTGAAAAAGAATTTATTCAGAATTGGAAAAGTACAGAAGACAGCAACGAAAAAGAGCAGGCACTCTAACATCCTCCATATGTGCAAAGATTTTTACTGAGGTTGCAAAATCATATATGACATGAAGAAAGTTGACAGTATTAGGACCAGGCATAAGCAGTGAACCTGACTGAAAGCATATTTTTAATAGACAAATGTCAGACAGTACATAATTAATTTATACTAACATTCATTGCCACAAAATATGATGATGGCCACTGACCTGGATGGCTTTAAAAAGGGTATTAAATAAATTCTAGCCCCATTAAGTCTATTAAGGAGGATAGGCTTGATGTGGACTGGACAATTCACTGTTACCATGGGTTGAGGACAGTACACCTCCAAATATCAGTTCAGTTTTCTTCACAGTATGAAAGAATATGTTACTGTTTTCTGCTTATGAGCATCTCAAAGATATCTCAAGAGGTCCTCTTCCAGATCTACTTAGAAAATAAAAATGGCAGGTGGCACTTTATTTTGAAGCTATATTCAGAAAAGAGAAAAAATAGATAGCGTATGCTAGCGGATGATGAGATGAAAATATGGAGTGTGTATATGTATAGAACCCTTGATATTACCTGAAATACTTTTGATATTTTACTTATGCCTATGTTGCAATTTTGAAGTCAGGGTAGAGTTTTCTGAGCCTCACCTTTTGTGTCCTCTTGGAAGGTCTGTATAGGATTGATATTTGGGTCTCTCACTTTACCCTTGCCTTGTATTCAGTATCTTGGCTCAGTTATTTGTCTTTGAGGCTCAACTATTTGCCTGCTGATAATTCGGGTTTTCCTGTTTTTATTCTATTTGGTTATTATGAGCCACTTTGGATCAACATGTGAGAAAGGCATCCATATAGGTTCTATGAATAAACCAACTATGTAATCTATCAGAGAACAATGCTTCTGAGTTTGGAATTCAGATATTACTTTTAATTTTTATTTTAGTTTTTAAGTATTTGTTTTAGTTTCCAGGTGTTGTGTGTGTGTGTGTAAATGTATGATTTGTGTCAGTATCAGTTATCATGATGGCTACATTATAAGTGTCATGATAATTTTCTTTTAACATTCTAGATGTACCCATTGATTCAAAAACTTTGGAAATTCTTGATCTAGGCAATGTAGAGAAACACGTATGCATTTTTGTGTACAATCTTCAAATTTGTGAACATATAATATAGATAGTTCTTTGAGTTCAAAGAAGATATACTGTTGTGCAATTCATCTGTGGACAGTTTTAGTCTGGAAGCAAAAAGGCTAGTACAATGGTGGAACTGGAAGTAATTGTTGTGATAACTGTGAGTATCTTTCTATAATGCCACTCGTGTTTTTTGTCAGCTTTTATCAGTGCCTGTCTTCAAATTCAATGGATGCTTCAAAGTACAAAGTTTGCCAGGGGCTTCTCTCATCAGCCACAGCTTCTACCATCCTCTTCTGGATGTCACAGTGGCATAGAATTTCCTTCACAGTGTTTTTTTAGTTCTACATGGACAATTTCAAGTTCTTTTCCCAGTCTCTACTATATTTGGAAGTAACTGGCAAGGAATAAAGTGGACATTCTGATTATATGTCCCACCTACTGCATCTGGGCTCTGACATTTAGGGACTCAATGCTGATAGACTTCATGCAATCTAGGACATCCATGTTGGAGACATGGTCCTGCCAACAAATGCCAAGGATGGAACAGAGAGGGTGCATGTGAAATTTCTTTAGTTGTTTGATGTGTCATCAGTACAGAGCCTGGGATTCACATCCATGTAGGAGAGGAGGGTTAACCACAGCTTTGTAGGTTTTAGTTTTGTGTAGATACAGATGTTGTTTGCAGTCACCCTAGAAAACTGGCTGGCCTTCTGATCCTGGACTCTGTTTCTTTGTCCAAAATCCCATTGCTCGAGAGTATACATCCCAAGTATTTGAAACTGTTTTATTTGTCAGCTGGGTGTCATGAATAATAATGATTGGTTCAACGAGGATGGTATTTGGCATGTGTTGGTAAAATACTTCAGTCTTATTCAGGCTAGTAGTCAGGCCAAAGAGCATAGCAGCATCTGAAATTTTGTTAAGCATCAACTGTAGATCATTATCTTTGTGTGCCAGGAATGCACAGTCATCAGGAAAGATGTTTCTTGAATAGACATAGATATGGAGGCATTTTATCTGTGCATTCAAGTAGCAAAGGTCAAAGTAAGAGAAGTCCAATCCATATCTGATGTATGTTCCCTTCATCAGACCCTGAACAGCATATGACGAGATGTAAGCAAAGAACAGATTGAACAGGACTGCTTCATCCTACTGGAAATGGCAAATGCAGCTTTGATATATCACCATTGTAAAGGTCCTGTCTTGTCATTCCATTGTGCAGTAGATGAATCATCTTCACAAATTTCCTGGGGCATTCATAATGTCACAGGATGGTTCAGAGAGCCTCCCTGTATACAATGTCAAATATCTTTGTCGGGTGAGGGAAGATAGAGGAAAGAAGTCTGTGCTGCTTTATGTACTTTTCCTTGATTTGTCTCATGGCAGATCCCATTTCTGCTGTACTACACTCTAGATGAAAGTCACACTGCTCCTCTGAGAGGTTCCTTTCTGAGACAATGGCAAGTCTGTTCAGAAGAATGCAGGAAAAAATCTTGCCTAAAATGGACAGCAATGAAATGCTGTAGTTTCCACAATCTGATTTGTTTCTCTTATTTTTATGAAGAGCCATGGTGGGGAGAACCATTACAGAAGTCACCAGGCATCTCATGTGTGAGACATGTGTCTTCTAAGATACTTAAGAATGCCTGAATCTAGTCATTGGATCTAGTGCTTTGTAGATATCAGCAGGAATGCCATCCTGCCCTGTTGCTTTGAGTTCATCTGCAATATTGCTTTCTTGATCTCATCAGTAGAGGGAGGCAAGTCTAGGACAGGCAAGACTTAGAGATGAGGAATATGCTGTATGACAGGGGTCTCCAAACTTGGCACTTTAAGAGTTGTGACCTTCAACTCCCAGAATTCCCCAGACAGCATGGCTGGCTGAGGAATTCTGGAGTTGAAGTCCACAAGTCCTAAAATTGCCAGGTTTGGAGACCCCTGCTCTACGACATCAAGGTTAACTCTGCATGGCCTATTGAGTAGATTGGAAAAGCCCAGCAGTTTTTCACTCCTTCATGTCTTTGATGAGATTTGCCCCATCAGGTGATGGCAAGGGGGAGATCATCCTAATTTAGAAGGACCTTAATCTGTCTTTATGGCATCAAAGAAGCCTTTGATGGCATGCATAACTGCATAGTGCTACATCTGCTCAACATTCTCTGATGCCATTTGTTTTGTGTTGCTTGCAATTCTGCATGTACTTTGGACTGCAGGTATTAAACTTGTCATTCTTTAAGACAGAATGGATCATTTTGCCAATCTGTATAGGAGTTGCTCTTGGCCTGGAGAATTGCTGAAATGTTTTTCTGGCTTTCATTAAATCAGCTTTAGGGCATCTGGGTTTTCAGTCCAAGTACAGTTGTTTGCAGGCTGCATGATGATACCTTTAAACTGCATCCACTTTTCAGAACAGATTCCTACAAGTGGTAAACTTGACAACATGTTTTTCATTAAGTACATCTTGAAAACGTTGGAAATGGCCCCAGTCTTTCATTGTGCCACTGCTGAATGATGTTCTGAGAATCCTTGGTTACTTGCAGTACATGCAGGTTGATGACCAAATGGATCAGGCTGCAGTCAGACCAGCACTCAACACTTCACTCAACATCACATGGGCTGGGTGATGGGGACATTTTTAAGGTTGTGCTGATATAGTATGACATGGTCAACTAGGTGCCAATGTTTGCACCTGGGGTGCATCTAGGTTGTTCTGTATTTATTTGGAAGACTGTTCGTTGTATTTGTGATGCACAGGTTGTGCTCAGCATATTTGCTCAGAAGTAAAAGGGCATTACTGTTTAGTTTTCCTACCCCATGTTTCCCAAGAACTTCATTCCAGTTGTTGCTATCTGTCCCCACCCTGAGTGAGCATATACCCCATTAGATCAAAGCTTGAAAATTACTGATCTAGGCAGTTTGTATATCTCTCTAAGCACCTATGTGTTTCATCCTCAGATTTGTTAACATAATCCTATAAATTATAGTTGAAAGTTTCTTAGTTCCTCATATAGCTTGTCATGTAATGTACACTGGTTCTAAATAATCTGTTCCCCTATTTCAATTCCCAGACAAGTCTTAAATTTTAAACAAAGCAGATAACATTCTGTTATTACCTCTGAGATTTCTATTATCGCTGTCCTGTATAATATTATTTAATTTATATATCAAATTTAGTGCCCATGTCACTTAGGGAAGGACATGTTGTTATCCTTTTCTGTATCTGATGTAGATAATATGCCTGAATGCATGTGACTTCCAAATTTCCTCACCACATGAAAGATTAGGCTGTACTTGTTAAACTAAAATCCTGTTGAACTATATAGAAGTGCAATATCATTGAACATGGAATGCTGGCTACTACTTTGTAAGTTTGCATAGTATAAAGCAAGAATTGCATTTGGTATGGATGTATTCTCCTTCTAAATTGGTATGTGATTGTTGCAAAGAAGAGTCATCCTGGATTTTTTTTGTTCCATTTGTATAATAATTGTATGTATTAGCATGATTTGCCTCTAATGTTAGACCTGAGGCACTTTTCAGAAATTATGTCTTTCTTTTCCTATGGCAGTGACAAAAAGGCATACTTTGGTTTGCTCCTTGAAAAGAAACAAGTTAAATTTACATATGACTAAATTTATAGTGTTCCAAAGCATCATTTTACCTGAGGAACAATTGTAAATATGCATTGCAAAGGAAACCAGAGAAGAAAGTTCCCTTATCAGAATCACTGGTTTGTTATCTTTATAAGCAAAGTAAATTATACAAGGCGAATACAATAGAGACATGCAAGATATTTAAATTTACTTTATCAGTAATTACTCTTTACAAGTAATTAATATGTAATGCATGCATGAGAAGCTTTCCTGCAATTAATGTTGTAATGCACACTGGTCTAGAGAAGATTGGTATTCCCAGTTGCCTTCTCTTCACCTTTTTCAAACAGGATACATCAGCCTGTTCTTACTGAAAATATATTTTCAAATGGGAGCTTTCCACAATTTCCTCATTTCTATCTAAGGACACTTCAGCGTCCCTCTAGTTTTAATGACAAGACTATCACTGTTCTATATGTTAGATTAGCCACTTGGTTATTATTTGAATAAAAATTTGGGGGATGCTTTTCCTAACTGGTGTTGGTGCTGTCTTTTAAATTCCTTTTTCATGATGGCTATCAAGAGGCTTCTGTATTAGTTGTTACTCAGTACAGATGTGTAAATCTTATTTATCTCTTGGATAATCAAATGAAGTACATTTTTGAAGCAGTGCCTGCAAAGCAGACTTCTAACCAATTGTTCAGTTTTTTTAAAAAAATAGTCAAATAAATATACATTTATTTATTTAACTTATATGCTGCCCATGTCACCAAAGAAAGCTATTATTTCTAGATTTAACAAATGGAGTTTTGCTAGTGTAAGCATATTAGGTTTATGAAGTTGTGCTATTAGAGAAATGAATAATGAGAAACTAAGCATATTGTTTATGTTCCTATAAAAAGCAATTAGAACAAATTATGGCTTCATTTGGGCTGGCTCATGCCAATTGAATTTAAACATACTTGTTACTAAAATCCAGATATAGTTAACCAGCATTAATCTGAAAACAAATATTTAATGGTACTTGATGAGGGAGGCAAAAGTTGCTTCCTATCATATGACAGAGAAACTCCTATCTTAGGCCATACTTCCTAAATTTAATTAGTGTTAAAAAGTGGCTTGTTTTGTAAGATGATCCATTTTTAACCCTAGAAAATTGCTTTCCTTATGACTAATAAATTAAACAAATTATATCTTTTTCATACACTGTGGTGGGCTCATAAATCCTTCAAGCAGTTAGCTACTAGTTCCACTTGATTACCTTTTTCATTACTGTTTTTTATAATCCTTGCAGGAGTGGGAAATTCATTCCGTTTTAATAACAAGAGAGAAAAATTGATGAGAGGCTTGTTTAATTAGTGAACTACATCCTGGGTTTTTTCATTGTCTCAGAAGCTGAGAAGTAAACTGATAGACAGATCATTTTTGTGTTTTGGCTGATAAGCTTACTCATCTCTTTTTCAACTATTCAAGTGTACTT
Organism: Pseudonaja textilis; assembly: GCF_049901715.1. Classification (NCBI taxonomy): domain Eukaryota; kingdom Metazoa; phylum Chordata; class Lepidosauria; order Squamata; family Elapidae; genus Pseudonaja; species Pseudonaja textilis. The sequence goes on from NC_141991.1 coordinate 79,599,577, forward strand.
CAGGAGGCACTATGCCTTTAAAGAGATGCATTCTGCTATAAACAGGCATCACCTGGGAGAGCAGGGCTTCTGAGACACTTTACCTAATAGAAGACTGAAGTCAAAAGTTAATTGAGAGCTGTTGCTCACCACTTCATTAACTAAGAATGCTTTTGAAAATCCTCTTCTGGAGCTTTTTGTAACAGGACCTTCCTGTTGTGAGACACAGCTAAAATAATTCTTATTGCCTGAGTAACATCTTCAAACCAAAGCTAGTTTTGTTTAGATATATATAAATATGTATGGTGTTTTTTTTTCGTACTAGGGTGTTCATTGTGTTACTTCATAAGGTACATATTTCTAAATTTCTTCTGTGTCTGAATATCTAGTTTTTTGTTTTTTTTTAATTAGAAGAGCCCATGACTTGAACATGCTTATATCTAACACAAAAATGGTGGCCGATAGAGACATCCAGGTGATTTCCTCCCATCATCCTTTCCCTCTCTGGGATTCATTTTCTTGCTTAAAATCTTACACTCTACTAAATTTGTGTACTGTTTTTTGCTGATCTGTTGGAGAAAGTCCATAAGTAGCCATCTCATTTCCCACTCCTTGTCCGTATGAATACAGAAGTGGTTGAGGGATTGTTAGAATTGTAATAAACCGAAGAGAAGCAAGCCAAAAGCGATTAGCTAAACACTGACTGAGGGTGACATTAGATAAGAGAAGTAAATTCTAAGTTAGCTTGGAAAAGAGAAAAAACAAACACTATATGGTTCAAAGTCTCCAAATTCTCATTTTATCATTTATTAGGTTTTTGGTCAGCTCAAAGTATCATGCATATCTGATGTTCCTGCCTATGTTCCACACAATAAGAATGTAATCAGGCAGGCTAAGAGAGGGTAACTTGGCCAAAGTCCCTCAGATATATTTCATGCCTAAGGGAGAACCAGAACTAGGAGAACCTGGTTTCTAAGTGAATATTTTAATCATTACACCAAACTGATTATCTATAACCTCTCTAAATCATTGGTCCTGGCTAGCAGCTGAAAGTAAAAGGACTTAGCTCCAAGTGGAACTATGTCTCACGCCACTTGCAGGAAGACAGCAAATGTTTCCTCTAGAACAGGGGTGTCAAACTCGCATCGTCACTGCGGCATCATATGACATATCAAGATTTTTTTCTCCCTTTCCTAAACCAGGCCAACGCATGACACATTCAGCCCATGGGCTACGAGTTTGACAGCCCTGCTCTAGAAGAATATGTTAGTTTGAGTTTATTCCTAATGGCAAAGTATGTGGACCATAAATGATTAAGTTAGGCTTTCTGCCTGTATGCTAATAAAATTCCAGAAGCATGTTTGGACTTCTGTAGAGACATGGTCATATGATCCATCAGCCCATTGTGGATGTATTATAATGATGCTTAACATTCTGGATTAGAGTTGGGTGGCAGAAAAGATTTAGGAAATTTTTGGTTGCTGTCTTATAATAGTTTAAAATAGTATTTCTCCACCTTAGCAACTTTAAGATGTGTGGACTTCAACTCCCAGAGTTCCGCAGAATGCCAATTTCAGAACTGATGTTAGAACTGAGCTGAAATTAAATATTTTCAAAGTAAAAAACCGAGAAAGTCCAGATGCCTTTTGGAAAAAAACACCTTGGTACAATGAACATACTAGTGCTTTATTGAAGTTACATTTTGCCCAACATTTTGCCTGTGGTCTACTTCATTTAACTAATAATTGAACCAGTATTTCTAGACCTGACTAGAGAAATATAAAGGATACCATTATTTCTTCAATATTTTTAAATGAGGAACATGATGTGTCTATGCAGATTTCTCCACAGCAATAAAAATAGAGTTATTTATGGACAGTCCCATAACAAACACTGAATTCTGGGCATTAGAAAAGATTTGGAAATCTTCCAACTTTCCAGTTTCTTATCTTTCTTTAACTCTCATCACCTGCAGGTGCTGTTTTTGAATGTTGTAGGTGACATTTTTTGATATGGGAAAATGCAGTAAGTTTATGCAAAATGTTCAAATGTGGAAATTTTCACCTGCATTTTCAAGGCCTCTCTAAAAAAATGGAACAGATGAGATGGATTAAAGTTCCTACCAGAGCATTTGTTTACTGAAATATTATATTGTGGCTCAGATATTTTCCAATATGGACTGGCATCTTGTTTTTGTCTTTTATTCTATCATTAATTTCCAGTGTGATGATACAAATTAATATGGCCTTGGGATTAGCAATGCTACATTTTTTCCCAATTAGCCAGTTGGCTGGTCTATTGGTTAAGGCTACAGGCTAGAAAGTAGGATACTGTGAATTCAAGTTCCTCCTTAAGTCATGAAAACCAGCTGGGTGATTTTTGAGCCAGTCACACACTCTCAATCCAATTCACCTCTCAGACTTGTTGTGGGAAAAATAGTAGGAGGAAGATGTATTGAGTAGGTTTGCTGCCTTGAGTTATCTGTAAAAATAATAAAAGTGGGATTCAAATAGAAAACAGAGTACAGGTCTCCCTAGATTCACAAACATTTGTTTAGTGGCTGTTCGGAGTTAGAATGTCACTGAAAAATGTGGTTTATGACTGTTTTTCACGCAGCTGTTGCATCCTGTGTTCATATGATCAGAATTTGCTTGGCAATTAGCATGTATAAATGATGGCTGCAGTGTCCAGGGGTCATGTTATCACTTTTTGCAACCTTCTGACAATTTTCTGACAAGCAAAGTCAATGGGAAAGCTAGATTCACCTACCAAACATGTTATTAACTTAACAACTGAAGTGATTCACTTAACAATGGTGGCAAGAAAGGTAGTTAGATAGGGCAAAATTAATCACTGTCTTGCTTCACAATGGAAATCTTGGGCTCAATTGTAGCTGTACGTTGAGGACTACCTATACATTGTAGGTAGACTTTTGCTGTTAAGTTGTAACTTCTTTTAAAAGTTAAGACCCTAAAGGTTAATTCCTTCATCTGTTGCTTCTTTTAAATATTCATTTCTTTCATTAAGCAGTGACATTCATTTCTTGTCATTAAGCAATGACCAAAATATTTTGATGAATCATGCAATTCTTCCTGAACACATATTTTTGAGGGGCTTCTGGAGAGATTTGGCAAGCAGCCCTCTCTCATCCTCCCTTCTCCAAGAAGATACTTTAGAGTTTCCCAAAGTCTATATTAGTCAAGAAACCAGCTTGAATGCATGTGCTGATTTTTTATTTAAAAAAAAATCTTCAGAAGTAATTATCATTTTTTTAGCATAATGATGAATTTGATGATTAATGCTGTGTTCATTTTCTTCTGAAGGGCTTCTGTATTCAGTACTGAACAATGTGTTTAAGCATTGTATATCCTGTAATTGGAAGTGACCTTGGCAAGTCAGATTGTATATAGGTTACTATTAGCATTTCCATGAATATTGTTTCAGGGGCACATTGAACAATTAGTAAAGCGAATAAAGGATATTCAGATATGCCACTCAGGGACTGTAATTTTCGTGCCACTTGGACACTTTGACCTTCTAGTTTATTATGATTCAGGAAAAATGTCAATACTCCTCAGCATCTCCAAGCCTTGTGGAATTTTAATGAGTTATTGAGTGAAGCAGTTAAGCCTCCAATACCAGATACCTTTCCTTTCAGTCCACAGTGATGAAAATAAATGTTTAACTATACTTGTCAGAAAAATATATACATTTTTCATTTTTAAACATGTAAAGCTATTGATCTATGTAATTTGATATATCAAATCAATATGGGCTTCAGTTAGATTAGAATCTCTGTCTTCTGCACTGAAGCTTTTTGAAACGACGACGTTAAAGCAAACAATATACTGAAAATCAACCATTGTTTTGTTTTTTACATCATCCTTTGTGATGCTCTAACACTTATTATAATTAGCAGTACACAATAATCTTCTAATTGTCAGAAATTATGCTAATGATTGGAGACTGACAATGTCAGTCAACTCAGTTGTATATTTAAAACAAAGCTGTTCAGGAACAACCCAATAGCTTTGTCAAATTCTTACTTTAAAATATTGATTTGGGGAGTGTGTCACCCCAATTTATTCCATCTGCATGAGCATTATTCAGAAACACTGTACATCCACTGCTCATAATATGCCACCAGTATAAAAATACATAAATGCTATAATAAAGCCGAATACCTCCTTTACTAGTCAGCATTTCCCATGTTGATCTGGAATGGCTGAAAATGAATTTCAGCCAAATTTGGCTAAACAGTTGCAACCTGCTTCCAGACCTTTTAGTTTGACATAATAAGTTCCAGAAATGGACTTCTGATTGTGTCAGGCAGTCCTTCCATGTTCCTTCCATGATGGATATTTGAATGCCTCATCGAAGCTTGATTATGGCAAATATTGTATTTGCTTAACATTTTCTGCAATAACTGCTGTTAATTGTTTGCTCCTTAAAAAGACTTGCAGTGCGCTATTATGGATTCCTGTTTTTTTTAAAAAAGCCCCACTTCTAAACTGAATGAACAAAAGATAATCTTTACTGTGTATGCTAGCATTGCAACTTTAAATATCCATAGGCTTATGGGTTTGTGTTTTGCTAATTAATTATTGATGACAATGAAAAAAAATAGTAACTATGTTGGAAGAAGGATACAAAAATACCAGGCCAATGGCCTGCCATTATTAATAAGAATAAGATGAAATAACAGATTAAATAGCATGGTAGGTTGCATAAGAAACTTAAAAAATACTATATTGTTATCTAAAGCCTGATGATATGGAATCTTTTCAAAAAGCCTCTTGTGTGATTTCACTGTTGAGTTTTCATATATATAGAAGCCTGAAGATGATGAATGAGACTTCATCGAAACGTTGCCTAGATACTTTGAATCTTACGCGGGAGAAAACCCGAACAACCAAAGATCCACATACAAATACCCTGAGAACCTCAGAAAACAAATATAATATATATATATATATATATATATATATATATATATATATATATATGGATCTTTGGTTGTTCGGGTTTTCTCCGCGTAAGATTCAAGTATCTAGGCAACGTTCGATGAAGTCTCATTCATCATCTTCAGGCTTCTGTCTTCGGCTCTTGCTTCTCAGAGTGATGTGAGATTGCAGCTGCTTCTTCCTTTTAACTGCTAGTGGGGGTGGGACTTGATTGGGTGGGGCTTGGCTGTCTTCTGATTGGGTGGGGGTGTGTTCTCATTGTAGGGGTTTGGCTGTGTTCTGATTGGTTGGGGGTTGGCCGTGTTCTGATTGGTTGGGCGTGTTCTGTTCAGGTGGGGGCTTGGTTGTGCTCAGGTTAGTCTTAGTTGCTGGGGGATTTGAGTTGGTGAGCTGTGATCTTGCTGTTTGGCTTCGAGTTTGTGGTCGTGCTACATCTTCATAGTGGGTGTCGGTTATGCAACACGACCACGAACTCGAAGCCAAACAGCAAGATCACAGCTCACCAACTCAAATCCCCCAGCAACTAAGACTAACCTGAGCACAACCAAGCCCCCACCTGAACAGAACACGCTCCAACCAATCAGAACATGGCCAACCCCCAACCAATCAGAACACAGCCAAACCCCTACCAATGAGAACACACCCCCACCCAATCAGAACACAGCCAAGCCCCCACCCAATCAAGTCCCACCCCACTAGCAGTTAAAAGGAAGAAGCAGCTGCAATCTCACATCACTCTGAGAAGCACAGAGCCGGAGACAGAAGCCTGAAGATGATGAATGAGACTTCATCGAAACGTTGCCTAGATACTTGAATCTTACGCGGGAGAAAACCCGAACAACCAAAGATCCACATACAAATACCCATCGAGAACCTCAGAAAACATACATATATATATATATATATATATATATATATATATATATATATATATCCTTATATATTAATATATACCTAATATAGATACCTTATTTATTAAGATGAAATCAACAGATGTGGTCTTGCATGTTACATGGATGCCACACTGTGGAACATGTCTGCATTCAATACATCTTCCTTGACATTAGCTCATCAATGCCTGTTGGATATACTATGATGCTCCGTTGCCATACAAGAAAAGTTTCCTCCAGTGATTCTGCTTGATTATTCATGCTGGAATTTTTTTCCTTCTTTTTAAGTGCTTTATGGGCAAGATGGGCTCCATGCGTCATGTGAAAAAAAGTATTGTGAACGGGGAAGTCAATGTATTGTGAACAAGGAGACTAATCAACCTGACTGTAGATGCATAGATGATTGCAAGCCCAGTTACATGCCAGTGTGTGGATCAGATGGCAAATTCTATGAAAATCATTGTGAACTGCATCGAGCTTCATGCTTGCAAAAGAAGAAAATTTACATTATTCACAACAAAGACTGTTTCTTCAAAGGTAAAGTACCTTTCTGTTTAGAAAATTTCTGCCGTTTTTTTCTTTTTTTTACATTTTATATCATATGGTGCATGATTCTGTCCATGATTAAGCCCAAAAAATATTAACTCATAAGAATTAGATGGTATTCGAATTAGTAGTTAACTTACTTGCATATATTGTATAGTAAAAATATTAACAATAAAAACAAGTGTTTTTATTATTTTTCTATAAAGTACTAAAGAAAAGCAGAAGAAATGTAGTATAATCAATTCCTATACATATATTTTGTATATGTAATATATATATATATATATATATATATATATATTAGCAGAATATAGCACAGAATATTATTTATATAACAGAGAATATGAAAGTATATGTATTTACATAGAATATAAAAGTATATGTATATTTCCTTTGAAATTAACCATGAAGATATTCTTATTTTTCCTGTAATCATGTCAACTTTTAGAACTCTATTCTTTTCTCCAATTATGATGCTCAGAATAAATCAGTTACTTTTTTCTATATTTAGTCTAGGAATGCATTTATAAGAGAAGCTGGACAAAGGCAAGTTTTTTTTTTCTGTTTTATAGGATTATGAGTTTAATTTGGCTGAATTCTGGTTCAAACTGGGACAGTTGAAGCTATTCTATCTTTGTGTGTGCACGGGTGTGTATGTATGAGTGAAAAGTAGTTCCCTCTGAAATATTGACAAATCCCAAGTTCACGAGCAATTTGTTGCTTTGGAGGAATCCAGAAGGATAAGTCTCTCTAGGAAATAAGGCTGTGTTGCTTTCACCTTTTCATATACAAGGGTAGACAACAAAAATTAACTAGACTACTTTATAGTCTCAGTGGGATTTTAGTTCCAGTGTTTTGGAGCTAAGTATTTAATTTTGCTGCAATCTGTTTTCTGCACAATGTGTTGGAACATTCAGAGAACTTTGACAGTGTTGGAGACAGGGAACAGTTGTTTAAAATCTATGAATTTTTCTTTATAGCTGAATGCAGTTTAGGAATATGCCTAAAAAATTGGATGCATAGTTACTATTAACATGCAGTTGTTTAAAAAGCTGAAATATGAAAACAGTGAATATGGTAATTAGAGAAATTTGGAAAGCCTTCCAGTTGACTCTGCTATTTTTTCCTTGCTGCAAACTTATTAATAAGTCCCCAAAATGATGGACTTATTAGATTTACAATTAAGCAAGGGAAGACAATCGTCTAACATTTTTACCTGCTTATGTTGTAAATGTTATAGCTTTTCAGCCATCATGGGCTTCTCTAAACCACTCTTTGAGCATTTGAAAATGAAAAGAATTCACTCTTACAGAGCAGAGGAAGTCTATATATAATCTCTAAATGTATCCAATTTCAGCTGGCAATTTCAGCTGTGTGAAAAAGTATTAAGAACTGTTGAAGTCAAAGGAAGTTCTGGAAAATCATGAAAAACCTTTGCTAGAACTGCCTGAAAGGTCAGATCTGCAAAATGATCACTACAAATTACCTACTCAGACCTTTAGCACTGGTGTAGTAGTAGTTTACAGTACAATGTTGCTTATACAATAATGGCTGTAATGGGAAAGTCACCACAAGGAATGTTTTTCCACTATTATGAGTTATTATCAAACATATGTCAACAACCCAACCAACAACCTCCCACCCACCCCCAATGCACGCATGCATGTCCATAAGTGCGCGTGCACACACCCACCCACACACCCCTTGATAAAATCAGCATCTTGATCATCCTGAAAAGTTTTGGAACAAAGTATTTGGGCCTAATGAAACTAAACTGAACTGTCCAGCGATAACAGATAGAATACATTTGTGGAAAAAAGGGTGACACATTTAAAGAAAGTATTATTAAATTCAGGGATAGCTCTACTGTGCTTTGGGATAGTGTGGCAACCAGTGGCCTAAGAAATATTGTATGGATAGAGGGAAGAATGGATCCAACTAATTATAAAACTTAATGTTCCACAATCATTGAAGAAATTGATGCTGAAAAAGATTGACTTAGTTCAGCAAGTCTTAAATATACCTTCAGCTCAACCATGAGGAATTTACAGAAAAGGGAAGTTAGAGGTTTTGGAAAGGGCTTCCCTGACTGATTAAAAGTTTTAGAATCCAAAATATCTTGTATGGTTCAATATCTCTAATATCCTTATGGTTGGATTCATTAACCCATACAATTGCTGGCACTTACAAACATTTATTTCAAATATTATAGCCTGTGTCTGCATGATCTAATTGAATGTAGTATTTGTTGATTTGGGAATGCTGAAAAATAATAAGACAAAAGAAAACAACTCAGATTGAAATAATAATTCCCAAAATCCTTGAAGGAAATACTTCAGGATCTAAACAGAGACCAGGCACATGCAAAATAGACTAAACAAAGATAATTAAAAGAACAAAGAATTAATAGCTTATTAGAATCCAATATGCAGTTTTACAACTTCATTTGGAAATTTCACTAATTGGAATTTTAAAAAAATATCAAATCCTGTAATTCTTCTTGATTGACTTATTTTGGAAAGAAATTGATGGAAGTTCTGATCAGATATCACACCCCATAGAAATAAATGATAGGTAATAGACAATAGATAATGATGATTGATGATAGATAGATGATAGACATACATACATACATACTTACATACGTACATACATACATACATTTTTGTATCTTTGATAAGCTAATGGATATTTAAACAAGGATATTTAATTTGCTTATGTGTATCAGAGAAAATTGTTTCATTTTGATCCTGTCTTCTCATCTTTAAATGTTTTGTTGAGTGTTGCAAGAGTGCCTTCCATATCTTACTTCAACTGAAACAATGGATTTGTAATTATAGGTGTGCAATGTAATTATAATTATTTTAGTAATTAAATATAGGCACTCATTTCTTTGTGTATTGTAATGAGATGTCATGGGAATACTGGAGATTCAAGTTGTACTCTAGTGATAAAAGGTACTTCAATTAGTTCTACTAAACCTATTTCCATAAATGTATAATCAATGCAAAACTCATTGAGATTTAGCTTCTTATAATAAGATATATGAATGAATATTATTCATTAAAATGTCTACCTACTTATTATAGCCTGAACTTGCTAAATATAACTGATTGATTTAAATTATGAAAAAGTGCCCAAAATTAAGGTTAGAGCTGCATTTCCTTGTTAACCTTCAGCCATATTCTGTGGATCCATAATGGTCAGCAGTTTGTGCACCAGTTCTTTTTCCTGTTAGAGCCAAGTAACCATTAGTCAGTGAGAATATATCAGAATAAGTGCAGTCAGAGCCAAAGGAATTTACAATAGTGTAGGGCAGTTTAAAGTAATTGAATTTTAATCTGGGGAATGGAATCATATGGTGCCTCTCACTCTTAAGCAGTTTGTCATAAATATGCATTTGCATAGTAATAATTGTTCAAGCTATATTTGTATATAAAATTATAGTTGTCAAATGTCTAAGAAACCTAATTCTGAAAGCCTATTAATTTCACTTCTTACACCTTCCCTATTTTGCATATCTATTGGGTCTATTTAAAATGCCTTTAATTGGAGAGTATTCCTGAGAGAGATATTGGCAATTGAAAAGACTGAGATAAGAATGAGTTAAGAGTTAATCTTGGAGTGTGTTGGTTTATATCAAGTAATTATATTCCACCAGCCCATCATCAACTTTGAAAGAACTCATAATAAATATAATATTTATTGTTCTGGAAGGAAAAAATGCAAAGTATTAGCAGAAGAAAAATCACCTTGTTACAACAATAAGAAAATATCTTAAAATTGAGAAACAGCTGTCAATTTCTATAGCAAGTAAACATTCCACACCAAAATCTTTCCCCAATTTTAGAGAAATTGCTATTGAGAATGGGAAATGAGCTTCTAAAAAAAAAAAAAGTTTAAGAATAAAGGTCTCAATGAAATGGCTTGGGGGAGGTTGAGGGTTACACAAGATCATCTTCAAATATCAACAGATGAGTTCATTTTTCCAGAAAAAGCAAAGTTCAAATATCTTCTTCCCAAACAATTTGAAGATTTAAAAGCCATCATTTGTGTTTTGAATCTATCAAAAAAGAATTGGAAGCCAGTGCAGATGTTCCACAGGAAATAATGTTCAACTCTTAATGATTTTACCTTTTACAACTATATAATCGTACAATTATACAGTTAATCGGGGGTGAGTAGCAAAGGATTGGTACACTAGGTATCCAAATCTTGTCTCTGTATCCCAATATTAAATATATGAAGTCACATTCCAATACCTCAGGAACATAATCCCTGACCACAGATAAAGTATTCCTTAGGATCCAAACCATGCCCCCAACCTAGGCATTGAGACAGCATCCAAATCAAAAATCTAGATGGACTTGCAGCAAAACAATATTGTCATCATCACCTAGCCACATTTTCATAATATATGCCAGATCTGCTGCCCTATTCACACCAGATCATAGATGAATATCATTTTGTTGCAGACAGATCTAGCATTAAAGCACCTGAGGCCAAGGCAGGGGTGGGATTCTACCGGTTCTGTCCACTTCTGTAGAACTGGTTGCTCTGAAGAGCAGCAGACACAGAACCGGTTCTATGTCTGCTGCTGTTTTGGCCCACCCACCCTCCCGGGCTCTTACCTGACTTTTATTTCCTGCGTTTTCAACTGCAGCTTCTTTGCGCGACAAAGAAAAAGCAGGAAAAAAGGGCTTTTCCAACTGCTGCACACTTGCACACAGCGCTGTTCAGCTGTCCGGGCAGCTCAGCAGGTCGTAAATTGCACTTGTGTGACTCAGGCGATGTAAGCGCACATCTGTGCGGGACGCAGAGTGACAGAACTGTTATATTGGTCGGATCCCATCCCTGGGCCAAGGACACTAACAATACAGCAACTGGGCTCCCAGAATATTCAAACTAGGTTGGAAGTTGAGATTACCATCAACTCAAAGTCTTCTCTTCCCCTAAATTACCATACTCACATAACGATTTCACACACCCTTTCTATATAATTGCAGTGCAAGTTCTTTACCCTTCAAGTGGCCTCTTGCTAATTCCTGAGCAGCTCAAGTTTCATCCCTATTTACCTTTCACCTCAAAACCTTCTCTCTGACTCTTCTTACCTGCAGTCAAGATCTCAGATTTGCAAATCAGTGCAGAAAATTTGACTGATAATAATACCAAGTAGACTCTGTTGGCCTCTATCTCCCAAATGAGCAGTTTGTTTTTATAATGTTTTATTACAGTAAAACATTGGATCTGAAGAGTAGATAATATACAAACTATATTATTATGGACTGAGATATATACATACATTTCAAGTCATATTTTTTTTAGACTTTTGAACTGTAATGCATGAATAAATGTAAGACCTCACAGTAATAAGTATCTAATTCAGTCATAATCCTTTCTTAGATGGTATTTTGGCTTGCCTGAGATTAAAATTGATGGTGTATCCTTTAATCAGAAAAGTGTACTATTTTAATTATTAAAATGCAGTTAAATATGATGGTTGTTGAAGGATTTCAGGTTGATGAAATAAACCTTCAATTTGTCCAAATAAGGCTGGAATTTTGATCATGTGACCATGGGGATCAGTGGTGGGCATGGCTTGGTGGGCATGGCAGGGGAAGGATACTGCAAAATCTCCATTCCCCCACCCCAGGGGAAAGGTTACTGCAAAATCCCATTCCCTCCCCACCCCATTAACCAGCTTTTCAGCTCCATTCTCCTGTGCAGGGCAACAAAAGAAGACCCAGCCAATCAGCTGGGACTCGGGAGGCAGAGAATAGATGGGAGTGGGGCCAGCCAGAGGTGATATTTGCCGGTTCTCTGAACTACTCAAAATTTCCACTACCAGTTCTCCAGAACTGGTCAGAGCTTGCTGAATACCATCTCTGGTGGGGATACTGTTACTGTTAGAATAGAATAGAATAGAATAGAATAGAATACTTTATTGGCCAAGTGTGATTGGACACACAAGGAATTTGTCTTGGTGTAAATACAGTCATTAAGTGTAGTAAGTGTAGTCATAAGTCACTTTTTTCAATATTGCTGTAACTTTGAATGGTCTCAAAACAAATGGTTATAACTTGAGAACTACTTGCATCTGGGACCAGGGGTGTGCAAAACATCTTGAATTCACACCGTTTAAAATTACCCCGTTTTGAGTTCCAAACAATTGTTTCATGATTCCTTGTGCCATTTTGAAAATGTTTTGTATTTGAGATAAGTTGTTCCAAGATTTGAAACATTTCTAAAACAATTTTGCCAAACTCAAGATTCAAGATAGAATGAATACAAAGTGTTTTGAATGCCACTTGTTGCGACTTTATTTTGTTGATACTGAAAACACTGGAGCCATGATTTAAAAGAGAAAAAAAAATCAATGCATTGGTTTCTTCTTATGTATTTGTTTGCATTGTTACTGAAATAATTGATTTCCATTTGAAAAGGAATTCAAAACTAGAAAGGGAAATCAGAAAGGATTAGTTTATCCACATCTCTATAATCCTGCATTATACAGGATTAACTAAATTGTTGTTCAGGATGAATGGTGTTAATTCTTAATGCTCACGCACACTCAGCCTAGTCAGACATTTTGAAAGACTTGAAGCCACTAAAATAAACATTGATAGGTGATAATGAATGTTTTCTTCATGTATTGCATTAACACTTGCAATGAGAGATGAAACTTACTACAGGGAAAGTGGGGAAATCAAAGCAGAAAATGTTAGTTGAGGTAGGCACTAACTGGTGTTCCTTTGAGAATACTTGTCTTATTATTCAGCACCCTCATGAAATGCAAGACTTGTAATTTACAAGGAAGGATAACATTCTGACAGTATACTAGACATTAAACCAAAGCCTGGCACATTTAATTACTTATTAGAACACTACTAAAATCTTTCAGTCACTTCACTCCTGTAATGTGATTTATATGGGCCTGCTATTGAAAGCAAAGCAGAAGTGACAATTGATGCACACTGCCGCCTTTGAAATATTATAGCAGCGCCCCAACCTTTTGGGCACCAGGGATCAGTTCCGTGGAGAGAGATTTTTCCATGGCTCAGAGGGGGTGTGGTTTTGTATACTGCCTGCATCCTGCAGATGGAGCTTTCCTTGTTTGTGGCAGGCCATGGCCTGGTGTTGGTCCATGGACTGGGGGTTGGGGACCCCTGTGTTATAGGGCTTAATATTCCCTTTCCATTAAATTTAATTGGCATCATTTGTACTGATGTCTCATTTGTTTCCAAGTCCAGTTTAAGATACACTGCTGGCATTAGGCTTTAACATACAAACAGCTTGGGATCAAACTATCTGAAGGGCCTCCCCTTCAGATAGCTTAATAGGTGGCTATTGATAGTCACTATAATAGCCCACCACACTTTAAGCTGAACAAGTGAGGTCCTGTTGTCTGGTTTCTGATAAATTAGAAAGAGATGGGCAAGCAGGTGGCCTATAACTAACGTTTTGTTAACTTAAAAAGAAGTTACCGCAGACTACAATAAAAATAATTAAATGCAGACTAAAATAAGGATTTTGGCATATTCAGCTGTTTATATTTCTTTCTTATATTGCTTCCTTAGTTGAGAACTAGTTCCTCAGCTTACTTATGCATTACATATTTGTTGCTTTCATGGTCTAATCATTCATCTTATCAATAAAGACTGTGAATCATTTCACAATCATGGCTGACAGGCTGAACCCTCTAAAAATTTTTTTGTTTATCTTCCATAGGAAGCTGAGAATAAAGAATTTTGCATGCATTTTGGTACTTCATGGAATCAAGTATTGCTGGTTGTTTAGCAGTTTTGTCTTATGTACTGAACAGGTTACTTATTCACGATACAATTTTATTTTTGTTCTTCCTGCAATGTTTATGTCAATTAGCACTATTGGTATAACAACTTACATTATAATTAACTTATTCTAACTATGGAAATTTATACCTATAAGTATCTCCCTGTGACTTAGTCATATATTCATGCAAGTGAGTTTGGTTAAAGTTGGGCTTATTGCCAAGTAAATATATTTTGGTTTCCTCTGTTAGTCATTGGACAGATTTTAAAATGTATTCTTACTTGTGCTGTATGGGTATATGCACAAACCATTACAGATCAAATAATGTCAAAGAGTTTTGTGATTATGTCATAGCAGTTCAAACAAAAATTGTTAGAAATCATCAGAAAGGTGCAAGCTGTGGTCGCATATATTAATGAGAGAGACTGCAAATATAATTGGTTTCTACCACCACTTCATTCAGGTAAAGTTCTCTTGTACAATGTTCTGTGAGTGATCCTCTCCCCACTTTTGTGCCTCCTCACAGGGCAAAGAAATTGCTTAAAATTATATCTTCCTGAGCAGTTTTTCTCCATAACCCCAGTGCTCCTCAAAAAATGTTAATTGCAAGTTAAGAAGCTCAGCTTGATGACCTTAATTAAATGATTAGAATCTGCTGCCTGAAACTGGCCAGACCTTAATCAGTTTCACATTGAAGGCTGAGAAGGTTTTTTGGCTGGGGGAGGGCAGCCACCAAGTACATTAGGCAAACAGCCAGTATCCATTCCACAAATCTTAATTTAAGTGTCAATACACAAATTATCAACATACAGCTGTGCCAGATTACACTCAATATTGTATGTGTTGTTAGGTGTACAAAATTTGGTTGTAAATGCATGCTTGGGTTAGAAAATTATTTTTATTATTTATTACCATCATATTGGATCACTAACTGAGGTAGTCGCTAAAGGAGGAGTGACTTTATTAGTGTTTAGATAGTGGCATTTTAGACATTAGGAATTATTTAGACATTAGGAATTATTTACAACTTATGAACACTGGCACATGGTGCTCACAGTTTAGTCACAGCTTTTTGAAGATTTCTAGCAAGTGGGTTGAAGGTATTCAGTAGTCAATTGTTAGTTATTTTGCTCACTTTATTTTTTAAAAAATGCATTTAGAGTACAGCATGAAATAGGCATTCTGTTTGGAGAAATGTGGAAAGAGTTATCTGATCAGTGAGTGGTTTTAGCAAATACCAAGTTGCATTGTATCTGTGGGGGAACAAAACTTTTTCTATGAGGTGTCCTGATTATTGGATATTCTTTCTCTCAATAATAGTAGCAAAGAACATTTTGAAGGGAGAAAAATGATGAACGACTCCAGCACTGCAATTGCAGTCAGTTGGAAAAGGTCAGGAAGCACATCAGAGTTCAATTATCCCCAAATTATCTGGTGCAGAACTTTTGATATCCTCATCTTCTCACAAAGGCTGGTCCAGGCACTAAAAATAGTGATGCTGTTATCATGTTCTATATAAATGAACAGATTCATCACAAAAAGAAGCAATATATTTGGCTGTACCTAGGGTGGCTGCTATCAAGATTTTAAAAATTTTCCTCTTTAGAAATTACAAAGCACATTGAAGTTTCTGCTATGCACCTTTTTTCCCCCTAAAGTAGCATTGCTTCAATGTGATATTGACTGTGCTGCTTAAGAGGGGAAGCTTTAAAAAAAATGATCAGTTTACTATTTGTGCATCGCAGTCCTGAAATCACATCTTGTATAATTCTTCACATTTATCCAAATTCAAGGTCTGACCTTGGCAGAAACACTAGTTTCAGGAATAAAAAAATTGTAAAAGTTGGGTATAGGTTCTGGAAGATGCTAATTTAAGTCATTGTCCTATGAAGATGTCATTGGAAGTAAAAAGGATCAGCTTCCTTTTATCATCATCATCATCATCATCATCATCATCATCATCATCATTTTAGCCATTGTCTATCCATTGCAGGATGAAAGCCTCTTCCACATGTTTCCAACCTACATGGTCCTGAGCCTTTTTTTTTTTTTTTTTTTGGCCAATTGGGCCGGCAATACATTGTCGATCCTAAAAACCATTGCTTTAGGTCTTTTTTGTGGACACTTTTTATCTTTTATTCTCTTGATGATATTGTATACTTTTGTTTATTCTCTAATCCATGTACAGGTCTGTCTATCTTGTCTTGTAATACTGAGCATGTGTCTTTCCATGGCTGTTTGTGCCACTCTTAGCTTTTGTATCGATCGTGACTTTAATGTCCATTTTTCACTAGCATATGTTAGAGCAGTTAGCACACTATTTGAAAACTTTTCTCTTCAAGCATAGGGTGGAATTGTTCTTGAAAATTATGCTTAGCTTGTTGAATGCCAGTCAACCACATTTAACTCACCTTTCAATTTCCTTTATTGTATCACCTTCCACTGAGATCCATTGGCCAAAGTATGTATAGTGGTCTTCTTCTCCAGATATTTTTCTTTCTTTCTTTGGTGAATTTATTAAATGTAACCTGGCTCCTTTTCAGGTTTATTTTAAATGAAATGGTTCTCCTGCTTTGTTCAGCTCTTGTATGTGCCTCTGTAGCTCTTTTGGGTCTTGTGAGACCATATCAGCTATATAAATGGTAAATGCTGATGATTTCCTGAGTGGAGGTATGTATGTGATATTTTTCACTGGAGTGAGAAAGTTATCTGAAAATTACCTTACAGTTTAATTTTTACTTACACAAACACCTTCATGTATTTATCTGTATGTAAGGTTTCATCCCTCCATAAGTGGCTGTCATGTCTGAAAATAGGATGCCAGAGTTTCTTAAACAAGCAAGCAGAAAATTAGAAATTAGTCACAAAGTACCCCAGAACAAAGTTTTAATTCAGAACAGAATCAGATGGGGGTTGAGGAGGGAGGTACTGTTTAAACTAAATAGGCCTCCTATTCACTAAAGTCAACTCAAAATTACAATTTGCAGTCACTGTAGAGTGCTGTGAGAAGTATTTTCTCCAAAATTGTATGGTCTCTTTTTGTATGGTTTATAATATGTCTGCATGAGAGGTTGTTCATAAAAGAAAATGGTCTAGTTATCAAGGGACTACAGGTAGTCCTTGGGTCGTGTTCATTTTTTCAGTGTTTTTCCAAAGTTACACAGTACTGAAAAAAATGGATGTACAACCAGTCCCCAAATTTCCAGCCATCGTAGCAACCCTGTTCTAATACTGACACTTGAGTCCTCAAATCATAATTATGAAATCTCAAGAAGCCGTGACCATATGATTCCCACAAGAACCAAGTTAATAAGGAAGCAAGAAGGGAAGGTTGCAGGTCACTCCAATAAATTGCTCCTTCCTGTAGGGTCTTGCCCACCCACCCTCCTCCAGCCTCTGCTGTCCCTTCCAGTGGTGGGATTCAATTTTTTTTACTACCGGTTCTGTGAGTGTGGCTTGGTGGGCCTGGCAGGGGAAGGATACTGTAAAATCTCCAGTCAGAGGTGGTATTTGCTGGTTCTCTGAACAACTCAAAATTTCTGCTACCAGTTCTCCAGAACCTGCTGAATACCACCTCTGACTGACTGAGAGATACATATGGGTGCCTCACTTAATGACTGCAATGTCTTGCAACCAAATTCTGGATCCAATTGCAGTCGTAAATCAAGGACTATCTTACTTCATTCCAGCAAACCCAGACCAAACTTTTCAGTTACCAAGGACTACTTGTACAGCACTCTGATATTCACAATGAAGATAGGGCATCCAGAAAAGTTTAAGCTGAAATTGTCTCCTATATGAGTGAGATTCAGTTTTTATAAACTACCATTTATCAAAAAAACCATGAAGCAGTCAGTGAGAGCTTAAATGGACTCTTGGGATGGTAGAGGACAGGAAGGCCTGGAAGAACATTGTCCATGGGGTCATGATGGGTCAGACATGACTTCGTAACTAACAACAACAATCAAAAAACAATTTATCATCCTGGGAATATAAATTAAAAGGGAGCACATATTCACAGAATGTCTAAATTCATATTGAGCAAGATTTTTGTAAATGTGCCTTCTAAAGCAGGGGTCGCCAACCTTTTGGACTTCAGGGACCATCAAACTCATAATTTGAAATTCCAGGGACCACTAATATAAATTTTGACTGACGGTGCATTCTGACGTTGGTGGGGGAGAGAGAGAGAGATCTGATCTAACCCCCCTTTCTCTCTCTCTCACACACACACACACAGAGGCAAGGGTGAGATTCAAATTTCTTAACAACTGGTTCTGTGGGCATGGCCTAATTTGTGGGTGTGGCTTGGTGGTCATGTGACTGGCTTGGCATGGTATATCTTATAAATATTTATATAAATATTGAATTTTTTTTATAAAAAAGAACAACTTTTACCCAAAATCAAGCAAAGCAGGCAGGCAGATTGAGTTACTCACATAATCACAGATTCATTCAGAGATCTGTGAAATCAGCTACCTGAGCCTGTCACATAAAATTTGCTTGCAAGCAAACCCATAAAATTAACTCATAACACGCCATGTATGTAAATATTGATTTTTTAATAAAAAAAATAGCAACTTCTACCCAAAATCAGGCAGAGCAGGCAGGCACATTGAATTGCTCACAGAATCACAGATTCACTTAGAGATCTGTCTTTCGGCCATCAACTAGATAAGTCTGCATTGCTTCAGTCCTAGGGAAGGTTTGGTTCTGCTAAAAAGCAGAGCCAAAGATCTAAAGATTAGCTAGAAAGCAAGAAATCTAACAATTTTCTGCTTTCTAGCTAATCTAAATCTCCCGGCACAGCAGACCAGCTGATGGTCAAGGAAAATAAAAAGGGAAAATGACAACTTAGCAGGCAAGTTTGCCAGGTAAGGAGTCAGTGGGCAGAGAGGGTTCCCACGGCCATGTGGGTGGCATAGCCTTGTGTTCCTGCACAGCCTGGATTAATTGCTTTGGGGAGGGGGTGCTCTGGGGGGGTGCTCTGCGGACTCTGCGGCCCACAGGTTGGCAACCACTGTTGTAAAGTGATTGGGAAATTAGAAGCTGATAAACTTTTAATTATGTGGAAGGAAGCTATGAATAATCTTATCAACACATGGCTTTGTACCAAGTGCGGCATGTTCCTGCTAATTAAACAAGCATCTGTTTTCTTCCTAACTTACTCTCTTAATGTTCATGCTGAAATCATGATTGTTACATGTGTCATGATGTGTGTCATAAATAATATATGTTGTTACCAACAAGGAGTCTTGTGGTAGAAATGGTACTTTAAAATAATCCTCTACTCCCAGCTAAATATTTTGAGGTTTTGAATAATTTAGTAGTCAGGAGACATAAACCAAGGTAGAAGAGAGAAAACCATTATTTAATTTTCAGAAAAAGAAGTATGGTCAAGAATTGAAAAGATAGAAGAAGAGGAGGAAGAAGAAGAGGAAGAGGAAAGGAGACTATTTGTCTAAAATCTGTGTTAATGGCAAGTGTTTAAAAAGCAAATAGGCAATCCTGATAAAGAAGCTATTACATCCTACAGTTCTCAAAAAAAAAAAAGACTATGTAGTTCTGTAGTTCACATGAAATATTCATGTTATCAGCTATGATATTGTCTGTGTTGTATCTGCTCCTTGGTTTAAACTGTACAGTAATCTCAAAACCTTTTGTTTCTTCATTAAATTGTATAACAATTTATGAACGAAGTAAAGATTAAGATTGTTAGTAGTAAAAGGAAGAAATTTTATATGGGTTTGTTTGTCCAAGATTAAAATAAGACATGTTTCCATAAAGTTCTGGGAATCCTTTACAGACTTTACAGGGAATCCTTTACAGACAAACCCAAAGGAAGATGCTAAGCTTGTTTTAAAAAGGAACCTGAGAATAACAACAGGAATAAAACGAATAGACTTCTGTGATTAGTCTGTGATTGAAGAGAAAGGAAACTAAACAAAGGAAAACTGAAAGCCTAGTTTGAATCTTGGAACTAAGTGGGCATAAAGTGGGAAAGCCTTAAAATATATATTTTAAAGATGCTGATTAAAAGCTATACAACACAAATGCTAATTTTCAAGGAGCATGCAAAGTGGAAATCTGAGGAGCAAATTTAAATTTTAAATACTGGGGAATACCGAAAGCCTCAGAGCTGCTGATGAAATTACTGGCTTAGAAACAAATTGTCTATCTCCTGTCTGAGTGCATTTAATTTCCAACTTTATAGATGTTTGACTTATTTTACTGTATTTGGTGGGAAGGGATGTTGAGTCAATGTACATTCAGAGGAAACAATCCTAGAGATGTCTGGGAATCAGAAAGATACTGTTTAAAATCAGTTCCCAACTAGAAATCTGCCTCATCAGCTGGTAAAATTCAAGGGCTGCCCTTCCTCTGTCTGTCTGCATATTGCATTAAAGTCATATTTTATTCAGAGGTACATTAAGCCCTCATGTTTAAGATGATCTGTCTGAAGGCTTCTTTTCTGATGTACAGAAAAATAATCTGACATGCTGATGCTTGACATATGGAATTAATAAATACTTCATGAGTTTCACATATCAGAAGCTTGGCTTCTGACAAATACCTTTGCTAGAGGACAGTTAAAAGTGTGCAGAATTTCAATTTAAAGCTGTGGGTTTTGGAAAGGATGACAATTAGGACCTTTGCATAGAGGATCTCTCCAAGAAGAAAACCTTGAGTCATCGTGCAGAGAGCCCAGGCTGTGTTTAAAGAGTGGTAAAACTGAAGAACCAATAGTAGCAGTCAATTCACACAGACAGGATGCAATTCTCAGTGATATTCACTGATGATAGTATACTCTTAAGAAAGAATAGCTGATTGGGTAGTTAATATACATATACATACATACATACATACATACACATACATACATACATACATATTCATATTCATACATCTTCAGTGGTAAAAGGAAAAGATTATTAGCACCTTTCTCTCTCTGCTCTGTTCTGTGAAAGCAGACATACAAATCCATTTACACTAATTTAGGGGAAATCAATCATCCATTCAAGCTGATGGCTTCCAAGTGAGACTTCAAAATAATGGCTTACCTTAATACATAATTATAGTTTATATTTTAGGTACTTTACTCATTAGCTGAGATCATATATTTCCCCGTATTTTACCAGAAAAGGAATCACAAAGGGGTTTTTAATGGAAAATGTATGGACTTCCACATTCTTCTTCATACTATCATGAACTATTTTATACACTATAAAATTGTAATGATCAATAATAATGTATTTTGTTTTCATTTTATGTAAAACTTTTTATATATGTATGCTGGGTTTCCACAACACACACAGACACACACACACACACTTACTGGGATCCCAAAGGTGCTTTTTCAAGAGGCAACTTAAAAAAGAGGCCTCTTGAAAAAGCACCTTTGGGACAACCATGACTTGGATGACTGAGAATATCCATAGACATTTTACTTCCTGCCATGTCAACAAAGTCCATCCATTCATCCATCTATCATCTTCTTAGCTGTTCATCTCCCTCATAGAGGGAGGACTAAAATCTACTGGTTAATTAGGTTCTTCCTTATGGGGACTTTATCACTGGATATGTTTCCTTTGCAGGAACCATTTCTGAGAACATTGTGGGGCATTTGGGATTTCCTGGGGAAAGTCACATTACTAAAAGTCACACAAGCAAAAGCTGTTCTGGGACCAGTAATGGGACTGCGTTATGAATGACCCATTATGCTGAAGTAGATCGAAAAGCTTTCTGCCATTATGTATGTTGTCTGCTGTTAAAATCAGCACCTAGGCTTTCCTACATCCTACTTGGAAGCAGCATTGCAGTGAAATGGCATTGCCATAAACCGTTCTAAAATTGGAAGAAGATATCCAAAAATCAAAAGGACTCACATTTCGTCAGTGTTAAGTGTGTGAATATTTATGAGTATTTATTGAGTATTTATGTATGCGACACTGTCCGTTCTGTTATTTTATTGAATTTGCTCTGCCTTCTGGTTTAATATATAGAATGTCTAACATCATTTATACCAGGAATATAAATACTGTAAATTTAGTTTATTTAAATACATCGTTGGTCTATATACGAACATGAAGCTTATTATTGAAATGTATATGCCACCTGACTCACAGCGACACTGTGGGCAGGCAGATACTTAAGCAGTTACATAAAGAATTTTCTTTGTGTTTTGATGTATTGGTATGGTATATTATAACCTAACACAAAGAAAAATAATGTGGATAAATGTCAAAATAAGTATATTTGTCTTTTCAGGAGTCTGAAAGTGGAGCTTAGATACTTAGCTTAGAATTTTGACAGGAATTTCTTGTTTTGGGATGTCAGTGTCAAGTTTTTAAAGTTTGCAAAATTCATTTGGAAATAATTCAAGTTAACAAGCAGAAAAAAAATTGTTTCCATATTCTGCTGAGAATCCTCTGTAAACAAGTGATTAAACATCTAAAAGTTTCACTTCTGATGTTTATAGTTATTTTAAGCATTTTTTTTTAAATGCAGTTTCACAACCCAGAGTGTCTGATTGCATAAACAATTGGCTGTCAGTCTTAGGAGGTAAAGGTGACAAATGTCTTAGCTGTTTCTATCTCAGAATCATTTTCTTTGATTTGGGAGTTTGTTGAAGAGTCTGTTTTCTTTCTGTCAAATCTCCTTTGGTAAGAAAACTGAAATGACATATTCAGGTATGACTGGAATACTATTGTAGGGCAAATGTTTACAGGAAAATGTCCCATTGAATGCAATGGAACTCACTTCTGAATTATCATTCTGAAGATTGTTATCAAATAAACTTTGTCAAAGTAAAACAAAAATTCAGTAAGAGACCAAAGAAAATGGGATACATTTTTCTTACAGTTCCTAAATGAAAATAAAGTTATGGGTACAGAAGAAGCTGCTTGCAATATATAGATATATTGCAGATATATCTGCTAGATTTTAACAGCAATAGTTCTAGTAGGCATGATCAAGCTAAATCAAGAGTAAACATTGAATATAAACAGCATTTTTGCATTGATTTCTTCCCTGACTTCTATTTAAGTTCTTACTGCAAATAGCCTGATGAGAAAATCTAAGATTAACCTGTTCATGGTAATCTGATTTTCCCAGAAAAATAATCTGATTGTATCTTCTTTCCTTTTATTTATATTCTTATATTTCTAAAAATGCCTTTGGACAGAATACTAAATAGTACTAGCAAAGATGAAGGGTTATTTTCTTCCATCTCAGCAGAGGAATGACAGGTGGGCAAAGTTTGAAGGAAAGAGTCTTCAAGCCTACCTCAACTTTCATTTGTTGTAGAATTGGATGGATGAGAAGAACCATTAGCAAAGGTTACAGATTATTTCACTAATTAAATAATTCGGTATTATACTATAGAAATATGTTTCCATGTTACTTACTTTTACTCCTAGAGACTTAAAACAGAAGTTCCTAGTAAAGTGCCATCAATATTTGCTCTTACCTCCACATAGAAACTTCCACATTCTCTTAGTATTTATAGTGATTGTAAATTTTCATAGCTGTAATCAATCAACCAACGATGAGCTTTTGAGTTGAATAACCATGGTCTTTTGTCCTGTTTCACCAGCATCTTCAGAGGCAAAGTGAACTACTTTGTGGTTTACCTTGTGCTGTACCCTCAAAGACACTTAAACTGTGTGGGCTGTTCTATTTGAACTTAACAGGCTGATTTCTGATTGGTCCACATCATGGGAATCCAGAAAACTGGTTTCTGATGGGTTCCTTATTTAGGTAGATGTCCAGTTGACAAGGAAGCAGTTCTCTTAGGGTTTCTTCAAAATGGACTAATTAGAGATGCCAGCCAGAGCTGCTGGAGAAATGTCAAGACAAAAGAAAACTAAGACTGTGGGCGTTCAGCCCAAAAGCCTATCATTGATTTATCCTTAACTTGGTTAAACGACAGAGTCAGTGTTGAATGTAGCATTGGATACTCACACCATCTAAAAATTGGGATTTTGGTCAATTGTGAAACATAAAATCAAATACTGCACTATTTCTATCACAGTGTGTTGAGCCCCTGCTCAGCTCCAAATATACAAAGTAGCCCCAGCATGCCATTATCTTTCCATCCACTTCCCAATATTCTAATGACAACTTGTTTTTCTTTTTATTAACCCCAAGTTTTGGTAACATATTTTATTTTTGGATTGGATCAAAGGGTGACCTAGCCTTTTCTCAGCCTCTTCCTCAGAATTGTGGAAAGGAGAGAGTTTCCCCTCCCCACTTCCTCTCATCCTTAGGTGATTTAGAGACAGGGCTGGCTTGTATAGTTAGCAGTCAGAGTCTTCTTTATCTTTCTTTACAACTCGTTTATAAGCATTTTCCTCCGACTGATTGATTTTCCCTTTTTTCCCCTAAAGTGCTTTTATAATAGATAATGCTGAAGGAATGCTGCTGTTCGAAAAGCTCCTGAGAGAACTTCAAAGTACTTTACTTTTATTACAGATTTCTGAAGTCCAGCTAAATTTATAAAAGATATAAAACCATATATGCTGAGAAAGGACCTTCCTTTGCTGCTACTGGGTCACCTACTCCAAGACTTGAGGCTTATATTTTGAGCTGCTTGTATCTTTCCTTTTCCTGTTTCCCTTCCTCAGTTCTCTGTCCTTCTCATTCTGTTCTTCTTGAGGCTTTTGTCTTCTTTCCCCTCCAATTGCTTGATGCCTCAGTCTGTCCTTTCTGCTCTTTGTTTTGTCTCTAGGTCATGAAAAGTAAATAATAACCCTTCCGTTTAATTTATACTAATATTTGCCTGTGTCAATATATGCAGAGGGATATGGACAGCAATATGGAATAATAAATTATATAATTACCTATAACATAAAACATAAATAAAATATAAAATAATAATATAAGCAATTGTTAAAAACAGTTCATTACAAATAAAATTTAGTGTCTGGGAAGTTTCATATAAATAGATTTTCAAGAGATACTTGGATTATAGCATTCTTGAGCCCTGACATACCTTCCATTACATCCCCATATAAGGTCCTGGAGAAGTTTGAATTCCTCCTTCTCACCCATTAATTCCTATTGTATGGTGTCTGTTATCTATGAATTAAGAAAAACAGGGACTTCCTACATTCAGGTCTTCAGTTTATCCTTCAAACACTTTCTCAGCTTCAGTGGCCTGAGAAAGAGCTATTGGGATTTGCAGAGGGTGGATGAATATGGTGTCCCTCAACTGTAAAAGAAGGAGAGAAAACTGTACCAGCATCCCTATTTTAACACAACATACAAGATATTTCTAAAGATGTAATATCTTTGAGCATGTATGGAGTGTATTTTCCCCTCAACATCATATGCTCACTATAATTTCAACTACACTAAGTCACTAAAACGAACATAAATCCTCACAGTGCTTTTAACAATCGGACCACATACATAAGTGATAGTAAAAGTAATGCTGAGTTGAATCTGATTCACCAAACCATTTAAAAGTGAAAGAGTAAAACATTGAGTAGGTGAGAAATAACTTACAGGTGAAGTTTGTATGGTGAAGGGTAGCCCAATTCATTCAGTACCTCTGTTTCAAAAAGTCTACAGAAAACTTTTCTCTGGATGGCATAATGCTGGCATTAACCTGTAAACAGGTTTCTTTTCAATTCTGCTCCAGCATTTATTGTTGCTGTGACAGGCTCCATAACAAACCACTTGGGTCTGAAATGCCTGGCTGAATAATTGTTTCTTGATCTAAAGGAGATGATAGCCTGCCCTGATCTTTAGGATAAGCCTTTTTATAGGGATGACACAAATATAGAAATGGCCTATTTGCAGCCTTTTCCCTCTGGAATTCAAAATATATCTTGGTCACACAGCACAGGTAGATGCCTTTTGGAGAAGACAGTCAGGCTATATAGAAGGGCGTCAGGCCAGGTAGAGTTTTTAGGTTAATAGCAACTGTCTGAATTTTACCCTGAAACCTAATGACCACCAGTGCAATGTACAGATAATGATTGTCATGCTGCTAAAATAGCTCTCCCCCACCAGCCAGTGGGCAGCTACTTTCTATATTTGGTTTTAAAGGAGACCCTCTTGGAGTATGTAACAATGGTCTAATCTCAAGATAATAAAGGCATGTGTCATTGTCCTCAAGGCATCCTACTTCAAAAAGGACTATAACTGGCACACCAGGCACTTTTAGACAAAAGTTTATCTGGCCATTGTCCCTATCTGCTGATCAGTTGTTGCTGTTTACATTTCTTGATTTTGTCCTCTACAAAAAATGGGAGGGAAGGAGGGGAAGGAAGGAAGGAAAGAAGGAAGGAAACTTTGTATGTCATCTAGAGGCTCTGGAGTGAGACAGTTTATAAATGTTATAAATATATAAGCAGATACTTATAAATATATAGTGGGAACCAGACAACTTTTAAATATAGGCTTCAAGAGAAGGCAAGATATGGGACTGGAACAACTAGTAACCAACAATACTAGACTTAACAACTGCCTCAATCTCATCTTCTACAATAATTTGAATTCAATTTGTGGAATACAAATTAAAGAACCCTTTTCCAACAGTGACCACAACATGATTGACTTTTGACTCAACATACGTCCACACAAAAATCAACACAACGATGTGATCCCCAATTATAACTTGAAAAAAGGCAACTATGACCTCATAGACAATGATCTCTCATCTCTTGATTGGCAATTTCTATTCACTGGATGCAATACTGTTGAAGACCATTACAACATATTTTTATTTGAAATCAAAAGAGTCATCAAACTATATGTATCAATAACAACTCCAAAAATGAGAAAAAACAAATTACCCATAACAATAAGGAAGCTTCAATCCAAAAAGAGATCACTTTGGCGGAAAAACAAATCTGGGCACGTTGCCAGCTTCAAAGCTGATACAAAAATTTATGCCACCAGATAAAGACTAAATGCACCAATTATCACATTAAACAAGAGGAAAACCTACGCAATTCCACCCACGCTTTCTACAATTTTGTAAACAACAAACTAAAAGACTCAAGGTCCATCCCACCCCTGAAAGAACCTAATGGTAAAGACTGCAATGATGACACCATTAAAGCCAACCTCTTTAACACATTCTTTGGCTCAGTATTTGTAAACAGCAATGGATCGTGCCCAGTATTTCCTAGTCAAACCACAGACGACTACAATGATCTAATGCATATCGATTTTACAGAAGACAATGTTGAAAAAGCACTACGCAATCTAAAACCATCTCTATCTATTGGACCAGACGGATATGTGCCTACTTTTTAAAAAAGCTGTCCACTGCCATAGCCAAATCTCTAAGCATAATCTTTGAAAAATCTTTCAGGACCAGCTCCTTGCCAAAACTATGGTCACAAGCCACGGTCATCCCCATCTTCAAAAGAGGAGACCCCAGCCTAGTTGAAAATTACAGACCAATCTCTTTATGCTGCATCACCTGTAAAGTCATGGAATCAATTATTAACCAATCCATTACCCTCCACTTAGAGACAAACAACCTACTCTCTAATAAACAATTTGGTTTCAGAAAAAAAAAACTATCCTGTAATCTGCAACTCTTATACTGCAAAAATATATGGACTACACAACTCGATCAGGGCAAAGCAATAGACACAATCTACATAGACTTCCGTTAAGCCTTTGATTCAGTGATACATGACAAACTACTCCTAAAACTAAAATCTTACGGTATCTCTGGACACCTGCATAAATGGATAGAAGCATTCCTGTCAAACAGACAACAAATGGTCAAAATTGAGAGCATCCTATCAAATTCTGTACTTGTCAACAGTGGTGTCCCCAAGGCAGTGTTCTAGGACCAACTCTCTTCATACTCTACATAAATGACCTCTGTGATCATATTAAGAGCAACTGCATTCTCTTTGCTGATGATGTAAAGCTATTCAATACCACAGACAATACTGCTACCCTTCAAAAAGACCTCGACTATCAGAATGGTTAAACAAATGCTCTGTCTTACATATTGGCAAAAAAAATCAGAAAATAAAATACAGGCTGAATAGTCAAGACCTTGTTGATGATCCAAACTCTGTCAAGGACTTTGGAGTACTCATCTCTAATGATCTAAGTGCTCGAGCCCGATGTAACTACATAGCCAAAAAGGCATTAAGAGTTGTTAACCTAATCTTACATAGCTTTTTCTCTGGTGATATCACACTACTAACTAGAGCATTCAAAACATTGGTTAGACCAATACTCGAATACAGGTCATCAGTCTGGGACCCACATTATGTATCTGATATTAACACAGTTCAGAAAGTCCAGAAATATTTCACAAGAAGAGTTCTCCACTCCTCTACTCATTGCAGAATACCTTATGCCACCAGACTTGAAATTCAAGACCTAGAAAACCTAGAACTAGACCGCCTTCGGTCCGATCTAAGTGTAGTATAAAAATCATACATTGCAATATTCTATCTGTCAATGAATACTTCAGCTTCAACCATAACAATACAAGAGCAAACAATAGATACAAACACAAGGTTAATTGCACCAAACTTGATTGCAGGAAATACGACTTCAGCAACAAAGTGATCAATACTCTACCTGACTCTGTGGTTTCTTCCCCAAACCCCCAAAACTTTAAACTTACACTGTCTACTATTGACCTCACCCCTTTCCTAAGAGGTCTGTAGGGGGTGTGCATAAGCGCACCAACGTGCCTACCGTCCCTGTCCTATTGTTTCTTTTATTTTTCTTATATGTATCCATGTATTCATAACTATGTTTTTACTTATACCTATTATCTTGTAAGCAATTGGCAAACCAAATAAAATAAATAAAGTAGCTCAAGGTTTAGGCTAAAGTTGAACTGTGGAATCCTTGGTGCTCTCTGATCTGCATGGTCAGTTCACTGATTATGTAACCCAGCTTGCAAGCAAACAACCAAGCTTAGAGAGTACCAAAGACTCCACAAATGCAGTTTTAGATTAGTCCTTGCTATCCCTTTGAAGTCAAGTTTGTGATGCTCAGAACAGTGTCATGCATGGAGTATTTTTAGTAGTTTCCACCGAAGTCAGTTCTTCCAAGGAAGCATATACAGGATTGCAAATTAGTTTTCTCCATGGTGGGTGGGAAAGTTCATTAAAAATAATTATGTAAATATTATGGCAGTTGAATGGAAGCTCTTGTTACTATGGGAACATTATGATCAATTACGAAGAGAAAATCTTTCCTTGATTAATAATGTTAATGAATAAGAGTGCTAGTTTACATTTCAACATGTTGCTTTGGTTCCTCACTGACAAATGAAGAAATGTTTCTGTACAAATAAAAATGAATAAGGCTATTTACATAAATAGTTTTATGCTTTTTAACCATCATTGGTTCTGTAGAAGAATTGAATTTTGATTCTTTGTTATTAAAGACCCTTCTGTGGTTCTTTCTTTTTCTTGGCAAATATATCACAAGCTGGCTTGGTCTTATAGTATGAGTGTTCCAAGAACACAGACTTCGAAATCATTCTATTTATTTCATCGAAACATACCATTCTTTGGCTAGGAAATTATCACTTTGTGATTGCTCAGCTATTATGTTTAGCAAATGCAAATTAGTGTTTTGAAAACTTTTCAAAGAAAAAACAATCCCTTTAAAAAAAGAACCTCATTGTTTTGAAGAATTATAATTCCAGAAGTTTTGGTCTCAGTCCTCAGCTAAAGATGAAAATGTCTCTATCCCACCTCAGGCCGAACTGGGAAAGGGGCAAGTCTAGAAAGCGAGAATTTCTTGCTGGACTCCCTTTTTGCTTGCTGGCATCCTACCTTCTATTCTAATAGTATGAATGCATTGAAATCACTATGAACTCTATGGCTACCTCCTCCATGTCAAGCTTCCATTTATTTATTGATACTTGTGTGGAATGGAACTCCAGTAAGTAGTAATTTAACATTATTCATTCACTCAACAAGTTAATATTAGATATTGTTGTAAGGTAAAGTTTACAGAAGAAAAAAATATAGGGTTTAAGTAGGTGTTCTATAACAATCAATGAAAATAAACAAAAATATTCTTGACTGAAAATACAAAATTGTCAGTGAATAGCTAAAACTGTTCTTTGGGCTATTAATACAATACTAACCTTTACATGAAATAAAACCACTGTATATGTGGATCTTTTATGTTCCGTTTTTGTTCTGCAGTTAAAGTGGTGGGTATTTATCTTCAGTGAAATCTATATATGTTAGGACTCACTTGTTTTCTTTGGTTTTGCCCATTTTAGCTGAGCCTCTGTCCCGAGAAAGCAAATCAGCAAAGCTGAGTTATTTTGTTTTGCTTTCCTTTGTTTCTCCTTTTCATTCCCTTAGTAGAACTGCTGAAGTCTGCAAAATCTATTAGGAAGATGACATGCATTTTGACTGCAGAGTTTCTGATATCCAAAAGAAGAAAACACTGCCAAGGTTTTGATAGCCAAGTTTTAGTAACTTTGATTAACTGCTTGTAGTCTAAGCTGTGTAGTGGTGTTCCTTTGGACAAGAGATACAGTAGATCTAAGAATCAGTTCAAAACCAAAAGCAGCACAGAGCCAGAATACCTGTTCATCCTCTAAGCAGCTACCTACTGATTCCATATTAAAATGTTCTAGACAATTGGAAGAATAATATAGCAATTTGTTTATTTTCAAAGGAAAGCACAATGCAACAATGCCTCTCAGTTTTCTCACTGCTTTCTACCAGATCAAATCCCACTTTCTAGACCTCCCTCCTTTTTCATTCTTCATGCCATTTTTCTTCACATAATCAAAAATATGTGAGACTGGGAAAATGGCACATTTTACCCCTGAATCCAAAAAAGACTGGATGTTCCAATCAATGTGAGTGTGACAGTTTAACACAGTTGAGGTTTTGCCATTATATTTTCTCCTAATGTCCTCTCTCTCACTCAATTGCACCTAATCTCTCCTTTTTAGTTATGTCAGTTTCTATTCTTTCCATTTGTCATCTCATCTAACCACTTAGAAAATCAGCACAATTGTGCCAATGTCACTGTCAAATCCAAGGCATGCTTTTATTCCTAGAGATCAGCTGAGGAACAAAAGATCACTTGTACCTAATGTAGGTCCTAAGAAGCTAGATTGAGATGCAGGTTATTTGGTGATTAAGCAAGTAGATAGCAACTTATCAAACATTTAACTAAACATATATGGTCTGAATTATTGACCCAAATAGCTGAAGCCAGTGTTCCCTTGATCTTGCTGTCAACTGGTCAGTCAATTCAAATGCTTCTTTGAAGATAAGTGAAGAAGGTAAACTGTTAAACTATGATTTGCTGCTTGAAGTCCCGGATCTGCAAAAACAGTCAAACAGAATAAACCTTGAAGGTCTTCTAGTCCAACCCACTCAAGAAGGAGACCCTATACCATTTCAGATAGGTGACTATCCAGTCTTTCCTTAAAAACCTCCAGTAATGAAGCCCCAACAACTTTTGAAGGCAAGCTGTTCCACTGGTTAATTGCCCCCACTGTTAAGAAGTTTCTTCTTAATTTCAGGTTGCGTCTCTCCTTGATTACTTTCCATCCATTGTTTCTTGTTTTGCCTTCTGATGCTTTGGAACATAAATTATTTGAGACAGCCACTCAAATACTGGAATGCCGATATCATGTCATCCCTAGTCCTTCTTTGCTTTAGAGTGGCCATACCCAATTCCTGCAATGTTGCTAGTCATCAAATTATTGTAATACCTTGAATAAAAACAAACAAACTTACTTTAATCAAGATGAGCAACCTCATTGGTACACAATGTAATTTGCTCTAGGAGTTGTTCTCCATGTTTCATCCATTTATTCATTTGCATCTCCCTATTAAAATACAGAACTTATATAACCCTATGAGAGAGTTGTGGGGGGAGGGAGGGAAGACTTTGGGGATCTCATAGATCAGTTAGGGTGCCACTAACCAATGCTACTGGAAATGTTCCAAACTTGTTCAGAAAGCCATCATTTGGTTGGGTTGGACCATTTTTGATATTTATATTGGCCATCAATCTAAAACTGACCAAGATTTGTCAATAACAATGGAATCACAAAAGGTCCCACCATCTCCAGTATCTCAAATTTTTTGCTGTTAGATATCATTTGGAACAGGTCTGTATTCATCTTAAGAGGACATTGAAGTCCGGAGCCGCTCTTGGTATGACAGTCTCAAAATCAATACTGAAATTCCTCAGGAAAAGTAAACTAGTGCACTTCAATAATATACCTAAGAGCCTCCCAGCTAGCTCAGAAATAAAGGCTATGTGAAGTTTGAAGGTGAACAGTTCATTAACAATGCCCTGCCCATCCAATACTTTCAGAATTAGAGAACTTCTATATGGAATGTCTAGTCAATGAGATGGGATTCTTATTTTTTTTCCTATTCTATTTATCTAAATAGGATGGGACAAAAGGATACGCACAGAAATCTTCGCATGCTTTATGTTGCCTGCTATATATTATGATATATACCACTTTGGGTTTAAATGAAACAAAATCAGCATCTTTTAAAGATCTCTGTCTGTTCTTCCTCTTGGAAATACATGTTCCTTCTTACTATTGGATTTCCTGGCCAGCAAGGCACCAGAAAATTAAATGTATGTATATAGTATGGATGTACTGTGTGACAAACTGACCAAAGGAAATGAAGACATTTATTTATAAAATTTATTGACAATAGTGTAACCCTGGGCAGGTTGCAGTCATAAAAATATATCTACATTAAAACATAAATAAATTAAAACCAAAGATTAAAATCTAAGGAAATGCGGTGAGGGTGGGGGCTGAATGGGAAAAGTAAGATCTGTTATTACTTGATCAACCATTTCCACTGGGCTATTCCCTCACTGAGCCCCCAGGTCAACTGGTAAAGCCAGGTCTTTCGGCCCTTACAAAAGGATAGGAAGATTGGGGCAATCCTCACATTAAGATGTTCCAGAGGGCAGGAGCCACAGAGCAGAAGGCCCTCCTCCTAGATCCTGCCAGCCAATAATCGGGCTGACTGGATCTGCAGCATAGCTCCTCTTCCAGCACGAGTGGGATGAACCAATCACAATGGGGTGAGATGTTCCCTCAAATAACCTGGACCCATGCCAAGAAGAGCTTTAATGGTGATCACAACACCTTGAATTGCACCTGGAAGCAGACTGGCAACCAATGCATAGAGCAGTGGTGTTACAGGGGCCATTCTTTGAGCCCCCAAAACTGCTCATGCTGCCATTTTCTGCATACCTATATCCTGCGAACGTTCTTCAAGGATAGCCCCATGTAGAGCGCATTACAATGGTCTGTGAGATGACTAGGGGCTAAATGACTGAGTGCAGGGATTCCTGAATCAAGAAAGGCTGCAACTGGTGCACAGTACAAAATTATGCAAAATCTCTCTAGGAGAACCTGCTACATTCTAGCAGAGACAGATATCAACATATTGCTCACTCCAAAAGGATAGTATCGGGTAGTCCAGGATGAAAAATCAGGCATCGTGTTAGGCCCAAACCAATAAAAACACACAGGGTTTTTTCTAAGCAGTTTTCTTTATTGTTCATCACCTACAATATAGTATAATCAAAAACCTTGCAAAACTAAAGGAAATTACATCATTAAATATATACTCTGAAAACTTCCAGGGAGGAGCTGCCTTGACTTTCTTCCTCCCAATCAAACTTTGCTGTCTCTTGTTTCTCTGAAATGCACTAATTCAGACTACATTCCACTATAAATGGTAACCTTGGGAATTTGGAGAGCCATGAATTAATCATTATTGGGGAAATTATTACAAATTTACTGGGCAATCTATGGTACAAATGTTATAAAGAAATAGACAAACATGCTATTATCACATGGACAAAATAATGCAGTGTTGTATAGCATGTTTGCAATATTTATTCGGTAACCTGACTATTCAAGCTACAGAAGAAAAATATATACTTAAATAATCAAAAAGTATTAATTAAGTTGTCATCAAGCCCACTATCTACACCTGGCTTATTGGAGCAGCTGCAATGAAGTCTTCTCTGGCTGAGGTTCCTGGCAACCTGATTGTTGACAGCTGCTTCCCCATCCCTACCCATTTAGATATTCCCATGAAGTCTCAAAATGAGCTGGCATTTCATTTGTGCAGATATATTTTCCATCTTTCCATCTAAATTGGACCCAGATTTTATCAATTATATGCAGTCTACATTGTATCTTACTTTACCTTGAAGTTATCTTCAAAGGCTGCTGTTGATTGATCAAGTGAAGTAAGCAGGTATTTCAATGGATTTCAGCTACAGGATTTCAAGGAATTTCAGGCAATATTTTCACTTTCCTTAAATGCACTTGGGTAATTCTAACAAGTATGCAACTGTACATTTTGAAACCTGCCTGGCAAATGACCCAAATTAAGTTTAATTTTGCACGGGGAACACCATTCCTTTCCAAACAAGCATTTTACTTCAACAAAAGTTTAATTTTGCAGTAGTACTTGGATGCTAGTCCAGCTGTCAGTCTTTAGGAATGAGAGTCTGAGAATTCCAAAGATTAAATCATGCTGATTTACAATGGCTTATGAAGTCTGCATGGAAGTCAGGAAAGCTGATCTTAGATGATCTTATAGAGTATATCTTAGTACAAAATAGGTACTTGGATATTTGAGTGGTCTTTAGGAATCATGTACATTGAAGAATTCTTAAAGAATGGCAGATCAACCATAAATGATGTCATCAGAAGCAACCTTTCTTAAATCAAAAGCATCTATAATTATCTTGCATCTTCTTTAATAAAATGAAGCCCCTTCTTTAATTTTAAAACCAAACTAATAACTATCCACCCATGGTCATTCTCTGTTTAGGTAAGAAAATATCTCTGAAACGATGACCTAATGGGTCACGTTTGCCTAGTGAGATACATTAGTGAAAATAACTTTCAGATATGCATTTGAATACAAAGGTCTTTTCAAATGTGTACAATAGGAGAAATGCTTGCAACAAAATTGTTTGTGTAGATTTTAATAAAATTCCATATTTATGTGGAAATAAAATGAAGACGGGGGAAAAGGAGACTTGGAGCAAACAAAAAGTGACAGATTCATTTACTCTTAGGCAAAACATTCACTTTATACCTAGTGAATATATTACAGAGTAGTTTCATTACATTTAAGACTCACCTAAATGGGGAATAAGTGGAAACTGATATTTAAAGTAAAGCCACCTTCTAGCATATAAAAACATCTTTGTTTGGGTATATTTTACAATATGAATAAATATTCCCCTGCCTTCCAACGAAGTAATCCAATATGTTGTCTTTTATAACCTTCTTACTAAAGAGATGGATGATATATTTTAAGAGCCATGAGGGGAACAACATATAACATTTTAGTGCCTTAACGATTGATCCAAAGTGAGAAAGGCCAGTTCTTCTAGAGTATTGGGGAATTTTTTTTAATATAAATTTAATTTGGGTTTTCACAAAAACATAATACAAATAAAACATCTTTTTTTGAGAATAGCATGATCCAGGGTTATCACTTCTTCATACAGACACAAACTCAATTTCATATTCATCTTTGTATTCTATTCCATATCTTATTACTATTTTAATATTTCCTCCATAATTTTCCCCTCCCTTGGTTTTCTCAACTTTATTTTTAATTATCTCATATCTAAATTCAAGTATATATCTTTTTCTAAGTTTCAATGTCTTTCCAATCATGATATTTATACTTTTGTCTGTCCTGTTTCAATTTCATATTATCTTTTCTCATTAAACAAATTTTCCCCTGTAGTTACTAATTGGAGTATAACACCTTTATATCTTTTAATTTTAACCATTCAATTCTTATTTAAAGTTCAATTTATGCCTTTAAAATTATAACATTCAATATAGTACATAACTTCCAATCGAATTCTGCTTGATACATTCTTAAAATACACACTATATCCATATATATATATATATGGATCTTTGGTTATATATATATATTTCTTAAGTTTTCGCGGGTACTTACATGTATGGCATTCAGCTTTGTTCGGGTATTTTCCCACGTCATTGTAGTAGCGCTTTTAAAGTTGTAGCGATGTTTCAGCAGAATCTCATCTGGCAGATGAGATTCTGCTGAAACGTCGCTACAACTTTAAAAGCGCTACTATAATGACGTGGGAAAATACCCTAACAAAGCTGAATGCCATACATACATACATACATACATACATACATATATATATATATACTGAGGTTTTTGCAGGTATTTGTATGTGGATCTTTGGTTATTCGGGTTTTCTCCCACATAAAATTGGAAGTATCTAGGCGACGTTTCGATGAAGTCTCATTCATCATCTTCAGGTTTGTGTCTTTGGCTTTGTGCTTCTCGGAGTAATGTGAGCTTGCAGCTGCTTCTTCCTTTTAACTTCTAGTGGGGGTGTGACTTGATTGGGTGGGGGCTTGGCTGTGTTCTGATTGGCTGGGGGTGTGTTCTGTTCAGGTGGGGGCTTGGTTGTGCTCAGGTTAATCTTAGTTGCTGGGGGATTTGAGCTGGTGAGCTGTGATCCTGTTGTTTGGCTTTGCGTTCGTGGTCGTGCCACATCTTCATGGTGGGCATCCGTTCACTTCATATATGGGTCAGAGGGGTTTGAAGTGGGTAGTGATGTAGCTGCGGTACGGCTTCTGCTCCGTGGTCATGTCTCATCATCTGTGTGGGTGTGAGTCTGCTTTCTACGTGGAAGTGTGGTAGTATCTTATGTGGCCCTCGTGGGTGTGGGTCTGGTGTCATTCTTTATGTTAGGTACTTGTTTGTTAATGAGGGCAGGTCCAAACAGCTGGTAGGCGGGAAGTATCATCTCATTTATTCATGCTGTGTGGGTGTTTTTCAATCTCTATGGCTTCTCTGATTATTCTGTTGTTGAAGTGTTCAGTTTTGGCGATAGTTCTGGTATTTTTAAAGTCAATCTCATTTCCTGTGGCTTTGAGGTGTTGGACCAGGGAAGAGGTCGGTTCTTCTTTTTGGATTGAGTTCTTGTGTTCCTCAATGCGTGCACTTATTCTTCTGTTGATTTGTCCGATGTATGTGGTGGGACAGGCGGTGCAAAGGCTTTCATATACTCCTTGGTTTTCTAACTCGATTTTGTCTTTAGGGTTTCTTAGGATGGTGGATATTTTTCTGTTTGTGCAGAATGCTGTCTTAATGTTGTGTTTTGGGAGGATCTTGCTGATTTTGTCTGTAGTGCCTTTTATATATGGGAGGAGGGCTTTGCCGTTCTCTTGTCCTCTGGGTTGGATTTTGGTTGGGGTTTCTTTTTGGATTAGGTGGGTAATCTTTCTTTGGAATCCATTGGCTGTTAGTATATTAGTGAGAGTGTGTAGTTTGGTTTTTAGGTGTTGTTCGTCGGCTAAGCATTTTGTTCTGGAGATGAGTGTCTCGGCTATGGAATTGATCTGTGCTGGGTGGTGGTGTGAGAGTGCGTATAGATAGCAGTTTGTATGTGTTTTCTTCTGCTAGATGGTGTGTCCTAGGGAGCCATTGGATTTTTTGTATACTAAGACATCTTGGATTGTCTGATTGTTAGCTTCTGTTTCCATGGTGAATTGTATTTTGGGGTGTAGGCTGTTGAGGTGTGTGAGGAAATTGTTCAGTTTTTCTTTCCTGTGTGACCAGATTATGAAGGTGTCATCTATGTATCTGAGCCAGAGTTTGGGTTTGTGATTATATTTTTCTAGAGCTTGTGTTTCAAAGTGTTCCATGTAGAGGTTTGCGATGACAGGTGAGAGGGTGATCCTTCTATTTGTTTGTATTTTTGTCCGTTGTAGGTGAAGTATGTATTGGATAGGCAGTGGTTGGTCAGATCTAGGATGTTCTTGGGGGGGTTGTATTTGTTTTGGATGGCTGTCAAAGCTTCTTTTATAGGCAGCCATCCAAAATAAATACAACCCCCCCTGCTGGTGGTCTCCCCCCTCTTCACCTCTACGGGATGGCTTAGCCCTGAGTCCAGGCAGTTCGGGGCACTCCAGCGGCGAGCACAGAACAAAAGCGTGCATGATCGCGGATTTCAGTCCGTCACCAAAGAAGCTCAAACCAGAAGTTTGGTATTTGGGAATTTTATAGTTGACATTATTGTATATGAACTCAGTTGTAGGATTTACATTGTAGTTTTTGTTGGTTCCTTCCTCAGTATGATGAAGTTCCACCAATTTCAGCCATTGTAGTTGAGAACTTTGAACTCCCCCAAATCCCTACTCAGGACTGTAGATTGCTACCCATGAGTTTATAGTTTCCATTCTGGGAGTTAAAGTTCACACATCTTAAAGTTGCTGAGGTTGACAAATGCTGTTTTATACATTGTATTAACACCAGTTTGTGATAATGCACATCAGAAATAAAAACCCATATTAAGACAAAGTGTGATTTAATTTATTCTTTAATGCAAATAATCAATTAAAGTCAAGTTAAAAATTACCAAGGAACCATTGTATTAGTAAGTAACAATGGTAAAGGGGGCCTTATATGTGTCATAGAAATTAATCCCTATTGGGAGTGAAAGTAGACCAAATGTTATGTTGTAAGATGATCCATATAGGATTACTTGCGCTATTGAGGCACTATTGACCTCACTCCATTCCTAAGAGGTCTGTAAGGGGCACCATCGTGCACCATCGTGCTTTCCGTCCCTGTCCTATTGTCTCCATTTATTCGTACCTATTTCCTGTATTCTTACTCATGTTTATACTTATACCTATTATCTTGTAAATGATTGACAAATCAAATCAAATAAATAAATAAATGAGAAAGAAAATAGCTATTTATCATATTCTCAAGTGCTTACTCTCTAGAGTTCTAACCTAGGAAAATATTTATTTTCTATACTTACACTGCACCATCAGCCTAAGAATGTTACATTTGTTCATGAATAGGTGAGCAGGGATGTGGTGCTCACATTGTACTAAACTGTAGTATTTTTCCATTGGGTTGCCATTGTGGGTTGTACTGTGCAAGTCATGATTTATAGTTTAGGATGCGTGACCAGGTTTTTACTGCTTTTTCAACCAATAGTGGTTACAACAAATCATGATTAAGAATCATGTCTAAACCCAGTCAGTTTGTACATGTTAATAGCACAGGGTAGATCTCCTGCAGATCAGGAAAGTCTACTTACTTTAGTTACTAGGAAGGAAAAAAAACAGTTTCTTTTTCAGTTCATGATGGCAGCACTGATATTGCTGATCCAGAAAAGTGATGGAATAAGCCATACAATTTAGACTGGGAGGAACTAAGGGAGGGGAAAAGAACAAAAGGCTAATTAAATGAATGGATTCCATGCTTATCAATTATATTTGGAAACTTTTTAAGATGAACTACAAGAGAAAGAGAAATTGGTAGCATGTTCACAGTATAATAAAAACAAACAATAAAGTTGAAAATTCCTGTGGACTATTTCTGGATAACAATCCCAGCAGATGGCATTATGAACCTTGGCTATGCTTGAAGAACACTTAGCAAGATTGAACTTGATTAATACTTAGAGGAAATTGTATCAGGGAATTTCAGAGGTGTAGGTTTCACTTACAATTTATAAAAAATACAATCGCAAAAGGAAATGCAAGCCTCTTCCATGATGTTACCAGGAAAATATTATGGAAGCAACCAACATAGATTTAATTTGTGAATGTTAATAGAAAGTAATGGCTGGTGTGTGGTATGTTGCAAGGATTGAATTTGGTTGAAGGAACTGAAAACAGTTGTGTATAAAAGTATGAGTATGGCAGGAGAAATATAAAAATAAGTTGAATATAGTAGGGATGCGGGACTTAAAAAATGTGTGTGATGAAAAACAAGAAGGCATAGAGCCAAGAATGAATGGGCAGTGAATTAAGGTAAATTGGACAGAAAAATGAATGATTAATCCATCCAGTGTCCATTCTAATAATTTTGTTCAGAAGTTTCATATGATGAGCTGACTATCTAATTTTCTATTGTGAAAGCATGGGCATTTTATTTGAAAATTTTTCATCTAAAAATGTGGTGATTATACTTACTAAAATCAAAGCCACTTTCAAAATATAGTCCTTTGATGCACTGCATTTCTAACAGATAATTTAATTGTTGAAATACAACTCTTTGCTGCTTCAACTTGGCAAATGTATTATATGGACAAGTCACTGGGACAGAATATGTCTTCCCTTTTGGCAAGAAAGTTGCTCAAACCCATCTCAAATTAGCACATTGTCTATCCAAATAAAAATGGTAGGCTTGATATTCATTCAAATTTTCTAAACTCGATTCTCTGTCATTTCAATATCACGGCAAATTGAAAATAGCACTTCACCTCAGTGCAATAAATTACTGAGGTTTTTCAAGCAGAGAGAAAGAAAGAAGAAACAATCAAGTCCTCTGTATCTTGTAGTCACTCCTTGATCTTCCACAAACTCTTTTTAGTTTGTGGAAAAACACAGGCACTGGGGCAGTTCTCAGCACAAACTGAGTTAGCCCTCAAGTACTACTAATACAAGAGCTGAGATAGAGCATTACCAAGGTAACTATAAACTGCAACAACTATGGCCTAGAGAGTGAATGTTTCTTACTCTTTATGTTAGTCAGGGTTTGTACAGCCTTTGGCTGCCAGAAACAAATCAGCCCTTTTAAAATGGTATAATGAACATATATCTGTACGTACACATTCCCTGCTTGTAAGTTCTGACTCACATTTGAAAGCCACTGAGAGAGCACTTTGTGGAAATAGGACCATAGTTAGCAGTGTAACATGCTGTCAGCTTCCTTCCAGCATCATTAAAGAGGATAGCAGCTATATTTGTTATTACTTCTGTTTTTTGTTTCCCTGCCCAAAAGCTTTTCATTGGTTGCCATGCAATGGACTGTAGCAACCATCAGGACAATAAAGCATCCCCCTTCCATAAAGAAATCTTATCGTTCTTCTTCAAAGGCACTATTGTCTGTTTCTTTCTTCTGCCCCCTCTCCCTTGTGAAAAGCTATTTAGGAAATAAATAAATAGTACAAATCAAGGAGTCATGATGGGAATCAAGTTGCACTTGCCTATTAGTAAAATATGAAAACATACAATATGTTGCTTTGTGGCTGGAATTGACCTCTTGCCATTTAAGTCTGAATAGGGCTTCTTGTGCGTTGAGAATTCAAGGGAGAGAAGAGATTCTAAAGTAAACAGCACAATAGATTTAGATGTTTGTCTCTTGTATTTTTGTGGATTGTAGTAAGCATGTCAGCATTTTGACTACTTCAGAAACAGAGGTTCAACATGTCACTGGCTTGGCAAAATCCATGTAGTCAAACCTTTGGGCCATTTATTGATCTGCTAGTTTGTTCCAGCAGTGAACTTTTTGGAGGTTCATAATATATCTACTCTACTTTATATAGACATCTCGGTCATGGCTTCTATCCATTTTAATATACAATAGAAATGTTGGGGATTTATCATCATCTTTATTTTTTTTTTTATTTTCCTTCCTCTTGTTTCTTTACTTAATCCTCCTTCAGAAATGTTTTGGAAAATTTGACAACTATTTTGTTGATTTGCTTGCCAAGACTATAGATATTGGACTCAGAAACTAAAGTGAAGGGGTAGGAATAAAAGAAAAACCATCTAAAAAGACAATGTGTATTCTATAACTCTGGCCTTTCCTGCTCAAATCACAGTCCAGGTGGAACAGGAATTCTTTGCCTTGACGCTCCACTGAGCAATCACCAGCACCAATTGCTGAATAAAGTAGGGTTCATTTCAAAGTAAGCATGCATAGAGGAAGGAAAATATATTGTTTGCTAGTCTTTAATCTGCATAAATGTTTATCATACCAGTAAAAATCATCTTTATCAGTTAATCAGAAACTACCTAAGCCATTCTCACTTACTTGCATAGTTAATAATTCTTATATCCCTTATTG
This sequence comes from Pseudonaja textilis, assembly GCF_049901715.1. Classification (NCBI taxonomy): domain Eukaryota; kingdom Metazoa; phylum Chordata; class Lepidosauria; order Squamata; family Elapidae; genus Pseudonaja; species Pseudonaja textilis. The sequence goes on from NC_141991.1 coordinate 79,641,619, forward strand.
TATGTCTTAAATATTTGTTATAGAGTTTACATTAGAATTTATCAGTTGTGCTGCAAGAGCATTTGTTTATATATTTAGTTCTTATAATAGTACTGGAATAAACTGTTTCACCTCAACAACAGTCATATGTGTTAATTGGTGAGAGAGAGAGAGAGGGAGAGAGAGGGGGGCAGGCAGGCAGCCAGGCAGCCAGGCTTAAAATGTTCAGAATGTCCATATCTGTCTGTCTGTCTGTCTATCTAGATAGACTGGCATGAAGCTGAAAGCACCAGCCTGAGGATGGCGAGTGGGACCTCGCTGAAACGTTGCCAAGATACTCTTATTCTTACACGGGAAAAGACCCGAACACACATAGACCTACATACCTGTACCCGTGAAAATCTACGAAAATATCATCAGGCTTCTGTATTGTGTTCGTCTGTGAGTCAGACTTTTACAGTTGTTTCAGTTTTAAATTTGGGGCTAGCCTACTGCTGTGTCAGAATGGTTTTTTCTTCATCCTGATTGGTTGGAGTCTTGGTCTGTGTTTATTGGTCTTGGAGTTTGCTGTGTTTTGCTTGATTGGTGTTTCTAATATCTTCTATTTCTTTTGTGGCTTTTTTTGTGTCTTGTTTGGCTGGCAACATTGTGTTTCTGTATTGGAGGCTTTTAGTACAGCTTGGCTCCGAGTAAATGGACAGCTATCATTTGTTAGGAAGCTAGGTTTCATCTGGGTGCCTGGTTGGGGTGTGTTTGAGCTGGAGGTATCAGGGGGATCTGTTTGTGCCCAGGTGTTTGCCTGGCTTGCCAAGACTCCCAACCAATCAGGATGAAGAAAAAACCATTCTGACACAGCAGTAGGCTAGCCCCAAATTTAAAACTGAAACAACTGTAAAAGTCTGACTCACAGATGAACACAATACAGAAGCCTGATGATGGCAGATGAGATTCTGCCGAAATGTTGCTACAACTTTAAAAGCACAACTATAATGAAGTGGGAAATACCCGAACAAAGCCAAATACCATACATGTAAGTACCTGCGAAAACTTAAGATATATATATATATATTTATATTTATATTTATATTTATATTTATATTTATATTTATATTTATATTTATATTTATATTTATATTTATATTTATATTTATATTTATATTTATATTTATATTTATATTTATATTTATTCATATTCTGAGGTCTTCGTGGGTGTTTGCATGTGGATCTTTGGTTATTTGGTTATTCTCCCACGTAAAATTGGAAGTATCTAGGTGACGTTTTGATGAAGTCTCACTCATCATCTTCAGGCTTGTGTCTTCAGCTTTGTGCTTCTCGTAGTAATGTGAGCTTGCAGCTGCTTCTTGCTTTTAACTGCTAGTGGGGTGTGTGACTTGATTGGGTGGGGGCTTGGCTGTGTTCTGATTGGCTGGGGGTGTGTTCTGTTCAGGTGGGGGCTTGGTTGTGCTCAGGTTAGTCTTAGTTGCTGGGGGATTTGAGCTGGTGAGCTGTGATCCTGTTATTTGGCTTCGCGTCCGTGGTTGTGCCACATCTTCATGGTGGGTGTCCATTCTCTTCATGTATGGGTCAGAGGGGTTTGAAGTGGGTAGTGATGCAGCTGCGGTACGACCACAGACCACACCCCCACTAGCAGTTAAAAGGAAGAAGCAGCTGCAAGCTCACATTACTCCGAGAAGCACAAAGCCGAAGACACAACCCTGAAGATGATGAATGAGACTTCATCGAAACGTCACCTAGATACTTCCAATTTTATGTGGGAGAAAACCCGAATAACCAAAGAGATACACACACACACTTTAAGTCTTTTTAAAAAATCACACCTTGTATTATTTTTATAAATAACTCAAGATAGTGAACATATCTAATACCCCTTCCTCCTTCTATTTTTCCCCACAACAATAACTATGAGATGCATTGGGCTGAGAGAGAGGGACTGGCCCTAGTTACCCAGCCACAGCTTTCATGACTAAAGTAAGACTAGAACTCACTGTCTCCTAGTTTTAGGCCAGCATCTTATTCACTATACCAAACTGAGCGAATTGAACATGTATTGTAATAACTGGGTTCCCAAGATCATTTTGTTTTGTAGGCTTGATCCTTTGATAATTGAAAATTAAATATTTATGATCACTGGCTCTATTATCTGTTCCCAACTATAAAGGTTAACATGGATAAAAACAGAGAATCTCTCAACCCTTCTCTTTTTGTGAGACTGCTGCTGGCTGAGGCAGCTGCAGTTTGGATTCTGAAGAAGGAATGGAAAAGAAGCACTAGAATCCAATTAGCAACTAAATCCAATTAGCAAAACTTGTTTTGAATCTCTATTTATACATAAGAGAATTCCTTTCCCAATCAGCTGCAATGAGTGCAAACAGCATGAGATGTCAGCCATGGCAAAACCATCCATAATGGGCTTCCTTTACTGGGCAACTTTTATAATCCTCCAACTTCCTCCACCCCCATCACCCCTTATCTTCAGGAGTTGTTTAGATTATTTTGGGGGAAATAAATCAGGAAATAGTTACGCAGTTTAGGCCACAGAAAAGAAAGATTGCATATTAGTGAAAATTAAATACACTCAGGTGGGATTCTACTGGTTTTGCCCAGCTCTGTAGAGCCAGTAGCTCTGAAGAGCAGCAGACACAGATCCGGTTCTGTGTCTGCTGCTGTTTGGCCCGCCCACCTGCCCGCACTTTTACCTGACCTTTCTTTCCTAGTTTTTCAACCTCAGCTGCTTTGTGTGGCACAGCTGAGGCTGAAAAATCAGTAAAAAAAGGCTTTTTTCAAATGCTGTGCGCCCACACGCAGTGCTTATCAGCTGTCCAGGAGGCACAGCTTCTATTATATTACACACATGCATAACACGCATCTGGCGCACATGTACACAAAGTGCACATGTACACGCAAAACGTAAGTACTGAACTGGTAGTAACACCGGTTGAATCCCACCCCTGGATGCACTGTTAATCTGGGATCTGGCAGTTAGATTAAAAAGCAAGAAAAACAACCAGCATCACAGTAGGAAAATGCTTATCACTAGTCTGGGACAAAGCAAAGAGTGTTTCTATGGGTTCGTGTAGAAAATAAGAAGAGACTAGGAAAGTCTTAGTGCACTAATTAAAGGTAAGGTTCATTCACAGTACACTGCCACAATCCAACTCTGTGGTAATGCAGTGTTGAGCTCCTGATAAATGGAGAAATGCATAACTCTTGAAGGAGGTCCAGCAAGAGGATAGAAATGCAAACCTTTGCACTTTTCCTTAAGTAAATTAAAATTTATTTCAAATTATGCCCTGTTGCTCTTCACCCTCTGGGTTCTAGACAAATCTATTCGATGCCACTAAAAATAATTTTATAGATTTATGGACTAAATTTATAGACTACTACATTGTCTATTCAACATAGACCTTATTAGATATTTGTAAGGCATAGTTATTGTAAGAAAAGTGTGTCAGTTCATGGAAGTAAAAACAAAACAGACATTTTGAAGCATCTTTTCACACTAATAATTTTTAGCAAAAAAGTCATTAAGTCATTAAGCTGCACCTCACTTCATCAGATGCCTAGAATGATTGTGCTGATGTAGGATTTGAATTTGGGAAAGATGTTGATGGGGGAATGAGGCACAGTTACAGGGAAGCAGATTGCACAAGAGATGAATTACAAGAAACTTTTAAATGAACTGTTGTAATATAGAAAAATACCATTGTTGCTAACCCAGGATTAGTAATTTATCAAAATCCTATTTTATCATGAGAACTACTATATAGGATTGGGTATGTCTATGTAATCATTTCTTTATAAATTTCTTTCTACAACATTCAAACTTTCTTACTTCAGACAATTTGCCATGTCTTTCAGTTAAATTTTCAGATTTTACTTAAATTCTATATTTATTCCCTTCTCACTGTGTTTATGATTTTTGATCTCATTTACAAATGGCTTTTTGATCCAAATTACAAATGCACACAAATTACACACACACACACACACACCCCTTATGATTTTTTTTAAAAAAGTGGGAATGCATCAAGTTTGCTATTTTGTGCTAGACTTCATTTATTTTGTGCTTCAATTATTTTATGCTACATTACATTACAGTATTTGTATGTACCTGCACATCTGAAACTTATGGGCGATTGTATATGCCATCCTAGAAAAAGATTAGAAATATTTACATTAAATCAGACTGTAGGCAGAATATAAAATCTCTGAACAATAAGGAAATGGATAGTAGGCTTCTCTTCACATAATACCTACTCCCCCGCCCACAGCCTCCAAATGCTGTTCACCATCAAGCACCATAAACAGATACTGCAATCTTAGACCCCGATGATTCAAATTTGGGAGAGGTTTGTGGGTTTTTTTGACAGCTTTTGTGTGGGTTCTATAATGTGTAAATAACCCCTAAATTGGGGCAAATTATATCACACAATTTGCAGTTGCAAACTGTAGCTTCACTTCAGTGAGCTGCTCCGCAGTGGACACTTTAAAATGCACTGCTAATTTGAGATCTGGAATATGCTGTTCCCAGAAACTCATTCATAAAATCCATACCTGGCTTTCATTTTGCTTGCCAATCTTCTTTCTGCAGCCATCTGAAAAGTAGCCAATTTCATCTCTGTATAAGTTCATGAACCTATATAATGAGCTGAAATTTATAATGCAGTTCCACAGCCCAGATAAAACATTTTAAGAAATCATGCTGCTCTGAGAAGCTGCTTGAGTGACACAAAGCAATATCCCAGGTTGTTTATTCTTTTTGTTACAAATAACAGAACAACAGAATGAGTAACTGAATGAATAATAGAATGACAGAAGAGTTGGAAGGGACCTTGGAGGTCTTCTAGTCCAACCCCTTGCTCAAGCAGGAGACCCTATACCATTTCAGACAAATGGCTGTCTAATCGCTTCTTAAAGATCTCCAGCGACAGAGCATCCACAACCTCTGAAGGCAAGCTCTTCCACTGGTTAATTGTTCTTACTGCTAGGTTACTCTTTAGTTGCATTACACTACAGCCTTTCTACAGACATCCCACTGTGTCTGAATATCAAAACCACAAGGATGCTTGTCATATGAACCTTCTTTTTCTTCTTCTCTGTGGAATGGTAAAAGTAGCAACCATGCAAATTGAACTTTATGTAAAAGACAACAGGTATAGCTTCTTTTCAAACTGAATGGCCTTCAGTCTGTTTCAGCTGTTCAACACAATATGTTTATGACTACGCCTGAGACATTTGCGTCTAAATACAAAATGTCTACAGTTACAAGGTCAAATCACTCTTTATTTAAATGTCTTTATTGTGCACCGGACCCAACATTTTTATTTTAAAATGTCACAAAGCAACAACAGCATTTAAACATCCCCTCCCCCGCCCCCCCCCAAAAAATTTCAGTCCAAGTCATTTCTCTGGATCTTGCTATTTCTATGGCCATTCATTAAAATGCATTCATTTTTTCCCCTTTCTCTCTAACAATGTAGATGGCAGATAAAAAGATCTCACTGTTCTTAACTGAAATTGCTCCCATAGTTTCAGGATGCAGTGCAAGCTTAAGACATATGTAGTTCCAGATCCAAATATTTCAGACTGAGTTAAACTATCTCAAAAGAGACCACAAAGATCTTGTATGCATGTTCAGGACTAGATTGAACATCAGTCTGATTACTAAATATGATCTCTCCAGTACTAACTTCATTTGCAAGTAATTTTGGATATTCTGGAAAAAAATATCTATGGATTCTATACCACTTCTTCAAATAGGTACAACTCACATGAAATACAATTATGATTTTTACATGCACTCCACATACTGCTATTCCAGAAACTAATGATAAACATTTATGAAACAGCAGACTAACTAAATAACTATTACCACTATTTAATGTAAACTTGATAAAAAAATAATCTGAACTTGAAGACTTTGAATAAAATAGGAATAGTGACTATAAAACATTAAGAACTTGTAATGCAGTAGGTGTAAAATATCCTAGTCACTCAGAAGAATTATGAAGTAGTATATTCTTTACAAGTTAAGAATGCCTAAATGTTAAAGTTATTGGAATACTCAGTTACTATGTTACTGGCATGGATAACCACTGATTTCATTTCTGAACACTGATATCACTAACCTGATATATCTGTCTCTCAGAATATCTTTCCAAATTGGCTTTTGATTTTTAAATAAATAAATCCCTTGCTTTATTTAAGCTTGTGTTAACAAAGCAGGAGTGTGATTAAAGCATTAATTATAATGAATAGAATAAATATGAGCTAGGTGAATAAAAATTTCCTTTAAAAGCTTTCTATGTTCTATTTTTTTCTTTTTCTTTCCCTCTTACTTATTACAGTATTATAATCTTGATGCATTATATTGTTTCAATGATGTTTTTATTATTATTAATTAAAATTATTAACAGTCTATTGTTAGATAATTTGGAATATCAAGAACAGAGAAAGAGAAAATGTATTAGTGTATCAATATCAATTACAGTTTAGGGTATTCATATTATAAGTATAAATTTATTTGCCTTTTTTCATACAAAATATGAAAGAAGGGTATAAATTTGTAGAAAAAAACTGCTGCAGATTACCTCAAAAATTTTGTTAGCTATCTAATACTAAAACACTTGTTGTCATGACCATTAACTAGGTGAAACAATGGAACATAGTAAACAATTTTTGAACAAAGATCTGAAATGGACTAATTCTAAAATCTAGAATCCATTAAATTCCAAGGAAATAAAATTTGGAAAAGCTTGGTTGCTTCAGTGCTATTGGCTGCTGCTGCAGTGATGTAATTTTTCATGTTGAATGCTCCATGACAGTTTCCCAGCCAGTCTTCACAATCCCCTGCTTTCTCCCCCAACTACCAACAGCCCTGTTAGTTTTTTAACTGGCCTCTTTTTGTACATCTTTTAATTTGCTATATTGTAAATACCTACGCCTCCTTAGAAGTCAAGCTGATTATATTTATCCTGTTGCATAATGTGCTTATTGTATGGGAATCATAGTTGCTTAAATTTGATTGGAATTATATATATGTGAATTTTTTCTTCATGGGTGTGTATTCTTCAAAGCTCCCAGTCAAACATTGCCTGAACTATATCTTCTAATGTGGAACAAAATTTATATTTGCTGCGGTAAGCATATAGCTCATTTAGCTATAATGTTTCTATTCAATTTTTTTTCTAAAATTATACCTAATAAAGAAACATTGTGGTTTCATTTCAAATTTAAATTTCAAAATTTTCTGCCTTGTACTAGGAATATCTTTTCAGGGTCCACCACATGTGATAAAACATTTCTTTTCTTTCACAGCATTTGCAACATTTATTACTGTATGATTAATTATTTCTTATTGTTTCACCTATAGAACACTTTGTACTAATCTTCCTTTAAGTTATGTGTAACTTTTGCAGATTTAGTTGAGATTTCTTTCCATTATTGTGTTGTAATAGTTTCTTTAAAGTTTTGATTCCTTTTGCCATACAGGTTTTTTTTAAAAAAATTCTTCTGCTCTGTATCAAGTCTAAGTAAAAGTTCATACATGTAGCCTAATGGGTGGTCTTGGTACTGTATGAGTGTTTCAATTTTTTTCTTAATATTTCTCCTTCCTTCTTGAAATCTGATTTTCTCCTTCCACCAGTTTGTAAGTACATCATCCTTGGTATCTTCCAGCCTCCAGTGAGTAGTTCTTACTGTGTTTTAATCTATTTGTAGAGTCTGAGTGAACCATATCTGCATATGTAATTGCATTTTTCTTGCTGTAATTGTCTCCAACATGAAAAGCATTTGAAGGGGAAGCTAAGGATGGAATTGTTGAGATTAGTATTCCCTTTTGCAGAATGCAATTGATCAAACTTAGTCTAATAATATATTCTTTTATATTTTTGTCCTTCTTTGTATCTATAGTACAAATATCTATGAACTCCATTAGCTATACTGGCTCTTTCCAAAATTGCCAAATACAAACATTTGTCTTCCTATCATTTGCTAACCTAACACTAATATCCAAACGTATCTCCTAATTTATAATGCTCCATTTCATATGGTCAAACACAAATAGCTCTCAAAAATTATCAAATGTTAACATTACAATGTGACTTTTATGGGCTTGTTTCTCTCCAGCCATGTAAGTATGTCATAAAAGGGAAAAGGAAATATCACATCAGTATTTGTGTAACTCTAATTCAAGGAGTGCAACCTGTGGCTCTAGGTCAATCTTTAATCCAGAAAATCTCAGAATGACCCCTAACCATAATCACTGAAAATTGGTGATACAGCTTCTTGTTATTTTGAACTAGGGAATGAATAAAAACTACATAAAAATCTTAAAATACTTACATCAATTAATGAAGCCTGCCTATCCCAACTCCAGTCCTTTTCATATTCACTTATGGCAATTTCTCTTTAAAGCATAGACTTCAGTGGCCATTTTTTGCTCCCAATATAGATTATTTTTACATTCTACATCTCCTATGTGAAAATTCTACATCTCCTATGTGTACAGTAGAGTCTATTTCAGCCTCTGTTGACTTTCCAGAAGCAGATAATCTGGAAAAGGCTTGGACACAACCATAAAAGATAATAAGTTCAAATGACATGCTTTCTCATTCCTGAGTCTCATCTTCATTCTGCTGTGATGAGACAGCTCCAGAAAATGGTTTGTAAAAGATCATCCAACTTTTAAAGAAATATTTCTTTCAGTCTCCTTTTCCCTTCATTCTTCTTCGCATCAAGAATGTCGTTTTCATTTTTCTACTTTACTGTCATGGAATCATCACTTTCTCTTATCAAATATAATCATCTCTCTCACAAGAGATTCTTGAATAAAAGTATGACAGTTAATGAATGAGTTATCCTATCCAAATACCCAATTGCTTTCCCATAATTGAAAACCAGTTGTCATTAGAGCTCTTCTTACCCACAGCCAAAGACAGGTAAACAACTTATAACACCATGTTCATGAACTTGAAAATTGAGAAGCTATTTTCACATTTTGGAAGCTTCCTTAGCTCAAATAGGAGAACAAATTAATGACTGTGAAATTGCTTTTCTGCTGTCATCAGCTCTTCCTTGTTACAACGGACCAGTAACTTTAAACTGAAGTTCTGTCGTCAAAGAAAGTGAAGTTGTCATTTATGAATCTTCTTGGTTCTTGAGTTATTTCATAATAAAATCCTGTCTTTTTTGCAACATAAATGTGATGTCTTTCCTCAATTTATAGTTGGGCATATAACAAGCAAGTGCTATTGGTTAGACTTGAAAGTATAAAGGAAGAACATTACTCTCCAGGGATCAGTGTATACAATTAGACTTCCACATGTAGAAAATTCAATTTAAGTAAACCAAAATAGCTTAAAAAACAAACAATGATTAGAAAATTATGGCACTCTATTTTAAAACCCTACTTGCTCATAAAAAGCTTTTATGACTTTATATAGCTCCAGGGAATGGTCAGGTCCTGGGCATTGTTTGAAAATAGAGACAACTTGCTATTTAATCAAAGCTGTGGAAAGTGCTTGGATGTAACAACAAATGTCTATTATTTTATAGTTTGTGTTTTATATTTTAGTGTATGTGTTGAGCATAAATTGAGAGATCAACTGTTATAAGGTCCAGTGCAACTCAGCGATGTATTGGGTATATCATTTATTTATATTCAATATTTTTTACAGAGCTGAAAGCATTGTATTCAGTCTATTTGTTTGATCTTCACAAGATTGCAGTCAGGTATTGTAGATAAATTTGCAAAATTGGCAAAGAAATTTGTCATTTGTCCAAGTTCACTCTGCAACTTTCTTTGACTGAATCACGATTTGAACCAGCATATCTTCTCGTGAGGAATTGTTGCTGAGAGCCTGCATTAAACTGCTTTTCTTTCTTCTCCTTCCCTGAGAAGTTGACTTTTTAAAAGATATTTTAGATTTCCTTTTTATGTTTTATAATCCTCATGTTCAGGAAAATGAATTGAAACATTTTAGCCATATTTGTGGAAGTTATATTGAAAGCAACTGTCCCCAGCTTCAAGCTCAAGAAGTACAAGACAAATTTATTAGTATGGCATGAAAACAAGTCAGGAAGAAAGAAAGAAGGGAGAGATTTAAATGGCAGTAGTTATAAGAGATTAGATGTTGATTTAGGGTCATTCATACTCTTAAAATGTCTGTGGCTGAGAAAGCAGTGGAGAGAAAATAATTCTCCTTAAAATGGGACATAATCAGTGTAATCCACAGATTAGGAGATTCCACAAATTATAGGGCCTGTTATGGAGAATTGATCTTCATAAAAACAATTGCAGAGACAAAGAACTTTAAGAGATACTGTGAACTAATGCAACAAAAGTCTTCAAAGCAATCTTAAATCTTGTTGCCCAACTTGTTAACATAACACAACTCCTTGTAAATACAATATCTTACCTATTGCTTGTCGTTGTGTTTTAGTAGCCTTATCCTATAAAATTAGTACTGGTAAAGTCTATTGCATAGACAGTGCTTCAGTTTCAAGAAAACACATTTTTCTAATGTTCCTATAGCTATACTTCAGAATCAGGATACTTAGAAAATTTGTTTCCAATCAGCCTAACATCAATACCTGGGAAGATACTGGAAAAAATAATAAAAAACCAGATCTGTCAACATCTAGAAACAAGTAAACTAATAAGTAGCAGTCAGCACGGGTTTGTTAAAAACAGATCATGCCAAACCAATCTTATTTCATTCTTCAACACAGTGACTAAATTAATAGACCAGCAAAATACCATGGACATAATATATTTAGATTTCAGCAAGGCATTCAATAAAGTAGACCACAACCTACTTCTTAGTAAGCTAGAAAAAAGTGGAACATTAGATGGATTCGCAACTGGCTGGTAAACCGTACTCAGCAAGTAGTCCTTAATGGGTCTAAGTCTACATGGAGGGAAGTAAGCAGTGGGGTGCCACAAGGTTTCATCTTAGGGCCAGTACTCTTCAATATCTTCATTAATGACTTAGATGAGGGAATAGAAGGGGAACTTACCAAATTTGGAGATGATACTAAGCTGGCAGGAATAGCTAACACCCAAGAAGATCCAGATGGATATTGACAGACTAGAACACTGGGCTGTATCTAACAAAATGAAATTCAATGTAGAGAAAAGTAAAGTCCTACACTTAGACAAGAAAAACCAAAAGTACACATATAGACTGGGTGAAACCAGGCTCAATAACAGTAACTGTGAGAGGGATCTTAGAGTCTTAGTGGACTACCAGCTAAATATGAGCCAGCAGTGTACAGCAGCCGTCAAAAAAGCTAATGCAATCCTAAGTTTCATTAACAGAGAGATACAATTGATATTAAGTGAGGTACTAATACCACTCTATAAAGCATTAGTAAGAACACACCTAGAGTACTGCATCCAGTTTTGTTCACCACATTATAAAAAAGATGTTGAGAGTCTAGAAAAAATAGAGAAGAGCAACCAGGATGATTAGAGGACTGGAGACTAAAACGAAGAACGGTTACAGGAACTGAGCTTGGCTAGTCTAGTAAAGAGAAGGACCAGGGAAGACATAATAGCAGTTTTCCAATATTTGAGAGACTGCCACAGAGAGGAAGGGGTCAAGCTATTTTCTAAAGCACCTGTAGGGCAGACAAGGAATAATGGATGGAAACTGAACAAGGAGAGGTTTAACCTGGAAATAAGGAGAAACTTTCTGTCAGTGAGAACAATCAACCAACGGAACACCTTGCCGTCGGATTGTGGGAGCACCATCACTTGAGACTTTCAAGAAGAGATTGCACTGCCATTTGTCAGAAATGGTGTAGAGTCTCTCGCTTGGGCGGGGGGTTGGACTAGATGACCTACAAGGTCCCTTCCAACTCTGATTATCTGTTATTTGTTACTTCAGAATCAGGATCCTTAGAAAATTTGTTTCCCTGATATCTTTATATTAGGGATGCTTTCTAAATTAGGTAATGACTGGTTTTGACAGCAGTAACCTGTTTCACCCAGATTTGACCAGTATACTAGTTTCTCATTGTGGATCTTTTCCAATAAGGAAAATATGCTTTATTCATGAGCCACAGCAGTGCATGCACTAACAGGACTATGGATGCAGATGAAGCAGTCATGTAGACAATAAAGGGAATGCAACCAACTAATAGATAGTAAGAGTGCAGGCTGCGAGCATGGAGGGTATGGAAGCAAACAGCCTGTGCCAGCTGCTGGAGATGGTGAGCTTTCTCTAGTTGGTCCCCTGTCTCTTACTCAGAGGAAGTAGAAGAACTTAAAAACCAATTTGCAAGAACCAGATGTAACTGGCTAGATAAGGCCGCTGGCTGAGATTTGAATGTAACACATTGGTGAAATAAGTACTTCTAGTCCTGCTGTTCAGTTTGTTATTTGGAAGAAAGTAAGGGATGAAAGACAAATCATGTGGACTTGCTTGTAGGTAGTGGATTAAAATGGAATAAAGTCCAGTTTTAAAGCAAATTAGCTCAAGTCTTATTCTGAACAGTTATATCTTTTTATTAAGGGACTTTGAAATTCTGGCTGATCATGACAGACTTTGCAATTCAGGGATATCATGACTGATGATAATGTTTCTCCCTGGTTCCCAGTGTATGTAACTAATAATGAGAAGATTATATGAATGCAGCTATTCTGTTTGTATGGGAACAATTTTCTATTGGCTTTACTTGCACTTTTATCCTGACATCTGTATATACACAGGGATATTAACACTTATGTATGAACCAAGCAAATAATTTATTAGATCTGTGATTGCTTTCAGCAAAACCTAGCAATTTATTTCGCTTCACACCTTGCATTTCTGTAAAAAAAATTTTTTCTGAAGGCTATGCAAGAAATAGTTCATGATGATGTGTGCATTGAATATATTCCAAACTGAGCAGCAAAGGGGTAAAAATAGATCAAGGACTCATAGTAACAGATTGGATTTTCTTTGCAGCACAGCAGATGGATGACAAATGACATATGTTATCATATGCCTTTGGTGGCAGTTTACAGCATATGTTAAGTACAAGATGGCATGAATTCAAATCACAGCTTAAAAAATGACCCTGTAAAGCAATTCCCAATCTTTCAAGGTTTCCATGAAGTAGAAGTAGGAGAAACAATCTCCAAGCGGAGAACCCAAATGGCAACATTATCTCTGTGAGTGCCTTCTCATAATTGGTGATTCAGAGAAGGACCATTTCAACACTATACCTTGAATATAACTCCTGATTATATTCAATATAACTCAAATACAGGAAATTACCCAGAAATAAAGAGTAGATTTTTTTTCTATGACATCATTATAATTCAAGACTTGCTAATGGGCTTGTAACAGATGAGAAGCGTACTGGCTATGCAACTATGTTTTCCAAAGCTTTGTTTCACCAGCATGAAAAGTAATCATTTTGGTTGTGTGTGTCACTTGTAGGGTAAATACTGTTATATCCATTTAGGTGTAGAATTGAATTATTATCAGCATTGTCTTTTGATAATAAAATTGTGTTTTGAATATGCAAATTACAACTGTCTTCTGTTATTGTGGAATATTGTGAGGAAACTTTAATGAGGAATCTCTGCAGTTTAGCTGTTTGTAAATGTTTTCAGTCCAAGTCTTTCCCGATAATTCAAAATTTGCCAATTTTGGCACGTCCCTTAAGAACAGTTTAACAAATTTATATTTTAGCACTTTAATTTTTTGTAATAAACTATTTTTTCTGCATGTAGTATGGTTGAAATTCAATTTTTCCCCCTCGTGGCAATTGAAGTTTATGTATAAATATGAAGCATTCAGGCAGTATCAGTAAATTATCTAAACATCAAGCTGGCCACACCCACCACATCCATGCCCATCCACCCCCCTGACATCAAATACAATCCTGATGTGGCCCTCAATGAAATTGAGTTTGCTTTATAATGTACTATAGCAGCGTCACCTTCTTTTTCTGCTGATCATTCCCAGCATGATTAACTTTTTGAGTGAGTCAGTTCTCATGACATGACCTAAGTATGACAACCTCTGTTTGGCTTCAAATTGTATTTAATAGTAAATATAAAAGCAGAGATATAAACCCTAGATGAAGAGGAAATAAAGAAGTCATCTAAGCATGTCTACTGTTCTTTCAGAACCCCAGGTCTGATGACAAAAAGAAGGTTTTTAGGGCCTTCATGAATGTCAAGCATTTTAATCATATTAAAAATATAAAAGAAAGATTGGGATCTTGTAAAAAGCTTCTAACATTTTTTTGCCATAGACGAAAGTTACAGTATACGCCACTGTCATGCAATTCCAGGAAAAAGTGTAGATGCTTTAAAGGCTTCAGGGCTGTATATTACCCTGAAGCAATATATTTTTGGGAATAGAATCTAGCACATTCCATAGTCTAATTAATTAATTAATTAATTAATTAATTGTCTTGGTTTTAACCAACATGTATTCAAACAACTTCAGTTGTAATAAATTTGTATAAACATTATTTTCCTTTTTTTTTTTTTACTCAGATTGGTACTGATCTCTGAGATCCGATTGTGGATGGAATTTCTTTTTTTATCCAATCAGACAATCTGGCATTAAAACACAAAGTTGATTTGCTTTTAATGTTATTGCTACCTTTGTGGTACATGGACATTATCAAGTTATTATGTCATTTTTGAAGAAATGTCCATAAGTGTGACAAAAGTAAAATGAAGTTATAGCAAATTTCATATGTTCATTAATTTCTTCCTAATTTAGGTTTCTTTAGCTAGGAATTTAGAAAATGTCTTGTATTTAATTAGTATTATTTAAAGCAACTGATCCATGAAAATTACCTCAAGAGATTAATTAACAGTTTCACTTTGCCCCTCATATTTTCCCACAAAGTAGGATCCTTTGAGCAATGAAAATTACTTGATAGTTTCTTACTATACACTATATAACTTAAAGCTTTTGTATATTGCTCAGATTTTTTTCACAGAATTCTCTTTACATTCATTCCATTGTATTTTGTTGTCTTTTATGTTGATGTTTAAGCAATTTATATTATGCTCATGACTGAATCTGATTTAACTGAGAGAATAAATCCTCATGTTCACTGAAATAAATTGGGAGCCTATCTTTTATTAACTGAGCACGAAGTGTACAGTATTAGAATTCAAAACTTTGGATCTGGTGTGGTTTCTCCTTTAATATGCTTCATATGAGCTCATGGGCACAGAGATACTGGAATGTAAATTTGAGTTAAGGAGATTTATTTATTTGTTTGTTTGTTTATTTTTATTTTTTATTTTTTTATTTATTTTGTCAAGTGATTATAAGATAACAGGTATAAGTATAAACATAGTTATGAATACATGAAATGGATACATATAAGAAAAATAAAAAGAAACAATAGGACAGGGATGGTAGGCACATTGGTGCACTTATGCACGACCCCCTACAGACCTCTTAGGAAAGGGGTGAGATCAATAGTAGACAGTCTAAGGTTAAAGTTTTTGGGGTTTGGAGAAGAAACCACAGAGTCAGGTAGCATATTCCAGACATTGACCACTTTGTGGCTGAAGTCGTATTATTATGATTATGATCATGAGGCAGCAGAAAGGTTTTGGCCTTACTCACTAAAACTTTGGCTCTGACTTCCATTGGAATATGAACAATGGGGCTCCATATAAAAAAATGGACAAAAAGTAGCAATTTTGCCATTCCTGTATTTCTTTTGATTTCTGATTCTGATTATTGTGCTGTTTTGTGTTTCTCATCGGTTGCCCTTATTCCTATTAAAAAACAGAAATATTAGGTGTGATAAGATGGCATACCTTATCCATCTCCAGTACAGAGGGAATACAAATCTCACTGTTTTTAAACTGCAAAGTTTAGTTACACTGTGAAAAAACTATTTTCACCTGTTACTCAAAATATTGGATTTTTTTCTGCTCCAGTCTTACTTCAGATTTAACTCCAGCTCTTCAGTCGCATACAGATTTCATATTAAATGTATCTATGTACTTACTTGCTATGTACTGTAATTAAGCATCTAATGTGGACAGGGGTAAATCTTTTATTAGGTAGGTTATATCACATATGGTTTACATTTTAGTCTCAAGCTTGTTTTTGCATGCAATGGAGTTGAGGTTAAGATTGGATTCTCCCTGGATAAACAGAGATAGTAAAAGTACTCTAGCCTCCTCACACCCATGTTTTTGCCCTTGCCATTGAAGTAGATCCCATCTGCCATTAGAGCCCATACTTAGGAATAACAGCTTGGGTGCAATGCTCTGGAAAAAAAAATTAAACTACCAAAAGATTTATTGTGCCAGTTAGGGCAATGTTATTGTCATTCCATTAGAAAAGGGGTGTCAAACTCACATCCTCACAGCACTGTCATGTGATGTATTGGGAGTTATTTCCCCTTCTCTAAACTGGGTGTGGGTATGGCCAGCATGTGACACATCTGGCTGGGAGTTTGACAACCCTGCATTAGAAAGTAGCTCAGGGTTGAAATGTGGAGTTCTTGTTGCTCTCTGCGCTTGGTTATTTGCACTATCACATTGATGATATTACCTAGCTGGGCAGTGAAACATCTCCAACCAAACAACCAAGCTCTGAGAGCATCAGGAATTCCACTGTGATTATCACTGCTAAGACGACAGTGACAAGGAAAATCTGCTGCCTTTCTACTGCACCCAACTACAGTACTTTGGATAGTTCATACTTGCTGTAGTTAAAGATTGCCTGAAGACAGCTCTCTGGCTAATCTGGAGCCTAAGGCTAATTTTAAGAGAATGTGAAAAATTGGCTTATTGTCACGATGCAAAAAGGTAGATTACATTTGTTCAACAATAAATTGATGTCTTTCTCAGCTTTGTATTAAGCAGGTCAGGATGGGGGTGGGTGGGGGTGGCAGGACCATGAGGCTTCATTCTGAAAGTAATACTAAATTCAGAGCTCATGAGCAACATGATTGATAATAGTCAAACAGCAATATTCAACTTCTTGCTTGAGGCTCCAGTATGGCAAGAAAAATTTACAAAGTTATATGACAATGCCAACAAAACATCTACATAAATAACCACCATATATGAGGGACGGGATTTGTACACTGGCTGGTTATAATTGCATCTTGACCAGAATAAACAAATTGTTTGCATTGAAAAGGGGCAGAAGGGAGGAATTTGTTATTCTGTACTTGATAACATGGCTGTCAGTAGTGCAGGATAAGAAAAGGATGGAAATAATGTAGCAATAATTGAGGACTAGGAGTAGCAGTAATGTTTCTTCAATAAGTGACCAGCAGCATTTACAAAATATACAACACAAAAGTCAGACCAAATGGATGAAATTAGATACCAACATAACAAGGAGTCTCTATAATAAAAGCGTCTCTAATAAAAGTGTAACATGAGCTGCTATAATCATATTCCAAGGAAGGTATACAATTACATCCTTACTGTATTGATAACAGATGAGTACTAGGATTTTAACTTGGCTTCACTTACAAAGAAGAAATGTGCAAGGAACATTGCCAAGGATTCTCCACCATATTTTTCTTTCCTACTTTGTTGTGTGAATGTACATATTTCTGGCACACACATTGTCTGTTACTTCAAGAATATGCAGTTTTGATCCATGAAACATCTGCAGATATTACCATGTTTAGTTTTCAAGAATCATTGCTATGTGTGCTTAATAGGCAGAATTTTTAGAACATTTTCTTTCTCACATTAGAGCAGGGGTGTCAAATTCATGACCTGTGGGCCGAATGCATCATGTGCTAGCCACACCCACCCCATTTTAGCAAAGGGGGAAAAAGTTACAATGCATCATTTGACAACAACTTGATACCACAATTTTGACACCCCTGCATTAGAGCATTGGAAATCAGACAATATTGATTTAATTTCAACACAGACTCCAACTAACTCCTATTGACATTCAGCAATTTACTCCATAAAAACAAGACAACTGTATACAAAAAAAGTATTTAATGGTTACAAGATGGCAAATCTGGTCAATAAGGTAAACATGTGAAACTTTCACAAGGCGCTCCAATTCATCTAACAAAAAACCTGGGAGAACAGTCAGTCTTTAAGTTCTTCCAGAACAGTCAGTCAGTCTTTAAGGAGTGACTATGAGAGGGAGAACCTCATCCAATGGTCAGGGATTGTAACAGAAAAGTCATGGTTCCAGAATCCTGATGAGTACCCTGTTTAATCAAAGGATCCCAGACTACACCAATCTGATGGGCTCAACCAATAAGGCTGACACTAGAAAAGACAGCAATCATGCCTTATGCCATGTAACGCTTAATTATAACCAGCATCTTATGTACCTGGAGCCAAATGGATACCCAAACCCAACGTGGTGAATAACAATACCCAATAGTTTCCGGAAGACCTTAAATAAGATGGAAGAGCAGAGCCCTGTTGCACCCCAGAAGGGACTTAAGTAGTGACTTTCCCTTGCCCACCAACTTTAACTGAAACCATAAAAGGAGGAAGGAGGTGAATCATTGTAAAACAGTGCCTCATATTCTCAACTTCAAAGGTGGCACAGAAGACTACTATGATTGATGTTATGGTAAGCCATTGAGAGATCAAGCAACACAAGGATGTAAGAAGCATCTCTAACCTGGTTGTGCCATTGATCATTTACAAGGAAAACCAATTTCCCACAATTTAAAAGCTACACTTCTAAAAGTAGAGCCTAAAATTGTATTTGTGTGGTGGGGGCAGCCATTTCACACATATCGTACTTCCATCTTATTTTCAGTTTGAAATAGGAACATCAGCAAACTAGCACAAAAAAGTCAGCAAAGTAGTAGCAACAGAACTATTGTTCACCTGAAGATTATACGACCATGAGCAGCATTTTCATCTTCTCTATACATTCCTTTGAGGATGCTACTGGTTTGTAACCAAACATTATTCCAAGATCATTTTTACAGTACAGTTGCTCAACCAGGGTTGACCCTGCTTTATACTACACTATATATTTGATTTCCAAGTCCTAAGTGAAGAACTTTGCAGTTGATTGATGGAATGTACATTTCTTTTGTCTCTATGAAATCTTATTTGCAGTCTATTATTATGAATCAATATTAAGATTCACTCTAGACTCTTAGTCCCTTATACAGTATAAAATGCAATAAAATATCTACAATAAATAAAACCAGATGCAATATATCATAAAAGAAAAAAAACAACTGTCTTATATCAAGACCATAACACAAAACATATTTATATCATAACAAAATGTAAAATTACTATAAAGAAAAACATATCAAGAGGACATAAAAGGACATTTAAGAAATGTCCTCTGGAAGGAGTTCATCTTCAGGAATAAGCCATTCTAGCTTTTATGGTGATATTGGTCCAGAGTTCTGAGCTATAATACAAAAACAATGCTTTCTGAATTTAGCAAGTCTCCCTTCACAGTTTAGGGGCATTTCTCCTAAACTGACAGATCATACAAATTTTATTTTTGCCTTCTATGAATTAATAATTGGGGTTAATTCACTGTGAAATATTTCAAATATTTTTTGGAGAGGGGGTGGAAGCTCAGACTGCTGGAGCACATACATCATACTTATAGAGAACCTAGTTCTATCTTTTCCTGGACTGCAACAACTAAAGCCACATGCAAACTAGACAAAAGATGTTTTTCATGTGCAAATAGCCCATTAAAGTACATTAAGATAACTGCATTTCCTGTTAAGGAATTTTGTCTCTTTAACAACAACTGAATGTAATGTTTGACAGTTATAAATCTGAGTTATGCATGCAATCACTTCTTAGATGCTCCAAAATAAATTTGTGTTTGTTTGTTTATGGGTCATTCTCAAACGTTGACAAATTTAAATTAAACTATCATCTGATGGCTGCTGTGGTTTTAAAATGATATATATATACATATCTTATAGCACAAAATAAATTTGTTTGACAGCCATAAAAACATTTCCTACTTGACTGAATATAGCTCAAAATTATGTGTAATATTATAGACTCTTGTCACATAAAGCATGACATTATATACTTTTTAAAGATTTCAAATGATTGAAGAGTATAATTTTGTTTGAAAGACATCTAGAAAATGTTTTACTTACCTGACTAAAAATTTATCTTCAACATTTTACATGCCTTTTTGAACAAAGAAAATAAATATTTATTTATTATATATATTATATTTATCTTGGGAATTGGTTATATCCAATGTGGCTTGCCATTCTTCATCAGAGAATAGATTTTGTATTCAAAATGTAATAGTTGTTTTGCTCTTCCCCTGTGCTTATTTTGTTTCCTATCCATGTATTATCTGCTAATCTATGGAAGCAATCTAGGTGACATTTATTATTTATCCTTCAATGAAAAATACAGGAAATATTAGAATCACATAAAATCTTTATCCCAACAGATTAGAAAAAGTTCATCCTGGATTGCATGTTATAGTTTCCCACTGGACAATTTCTTTGCTGCCCTCCCACTTTTCTGTTCCAGGAAAGAAATAGCCAATTGCTTTCCTTATTTTGGGAAGGAAGGGAGGGAGGAAAACACATTCTCACTTAATGTGGATAAATATGTTGAAACAAATTCAAATTATATTTATACATGTAAAATTAAAACAATAAATGCATATATGTGCAGGCACAACTGTTCTGTTTTAAGCTGTTTCATACATACACCAACTTGATTTGCAAATAATTTACTGGTGAGTAATTATGCATGGACACTTCAGAAATATATACAGAAGAATTATGTTTGCCTAAGACCTGGGTAGTTAAACAGTTCAGTCCAGAGTCAAAACATAGCCTGGCTTTACATATATAAGCATAGTTTATAAGAGTCCAAAAATCCATTCACCAAGGAATTTAGCTAGTTTAGGTCAAAGAATAAAGGTTCATGATGCAAGCAGAAATTAAAAACACAGGAACATGGATACCAGATCATCATAGTCAAAAGGCCAGATGCTGGTGATTGTTGTAAAATAGCTTAGTTGCAGGCATAGCTAAATTAAGGACATTTGCACTTTGCTTCTTAAGGAGCCAAGCAGAGCATCTCTGCTCAACACTATGTGATCCTAATACAACCACTGCATCCATTGGGCTATTAGTCACCAAAGATCAAGACCCTTTGCACCTGCCTCTTCACCGGCTGCCCTGATGATTGCTACCTGAATCAGCCTCAGGTAGTTCTTTGCTCTATGAAATCTGAGGCTGATAATCTACTAGACCACATCCCTTAACAGTTAACCCCTTTGAGTCAGAGGGCACCATAACACAGTTTGCTTTAAAATACAAATTCCTCTTTCTTGCATTCTGCTTTTCCTGAATAATGTATATCTGGCATAGTAATTGAACACCTGAAAGACCAGGTTATCACTGGAAAAAATCTATATGGTTACTAAAAGTTGATATTGACTTCATGGCATGTAGTCATCATAATCATTATAATACTTGCCTGATATGCAAGTAATTCTCTTGAATTATTGTTTATTTTTTCCCTAAGCTTCTTACTTTTCTGTTGGGCTTTTTTAATAAAAGAAAATAATTCCACCACTGCTATAAGTCCAGCACTTTTCCACCAGTGATTGGTTCAGATATGCAAAACTAGGTAAGTTTGCATGGAACCCAATAAATCTTTTCCACATGCCACAGCTCTGAATAATTATTTTAAACTAAATGACTTGGGCAGATATTTGCCTTGATTTGTCAGTTGAAACATTAAATTGGTTGTTGTTTTTTTTAAAAAAAGAAATAAATGTACAACATTTTAAACTATGTTTTCCATAGGAAACAGAGTTTCTCTTAAATTTAAAGAATTTAAACATTCCTTAAATTCATGCATGGACAGCAGATGTGGAATGCAGCATCCAAATAGTGAACAGCTCTAAGAAACGTTCCAATTATAAAATGTTTTGCTGATTTACATTTTCCTTTCATTTTGTTAGTCTTTGTCCTTAGTTATTAAAGATATTTCCAACAAACTGTAAAGGTTTTGTTTTTGAGTGAGTTCATATTTTAATTTCTCGGAGGCCTACATATTCTAAGTCATTGTGTAGCAAACAGTGGTAGTCTATCAGCTGACTATATTATGAAAAGACCAATAACATTCTGTCATTAACAAAATTTTGTGATGGATTTTAATGCTTGTGATTGTGATTATATCAACTTTTTTTATTTGAGTCATTATATAATGCTATTTTACATAAGCACCCATTTAGCCAGATCAGAAACAAAAAAACTACAAAGCAATGCCAAATTTTTCATGGGGGTCAAATTGACTTTAAAATTTCTCCTGCTGGATTTCTTTACAGAATTTGAAATTCTGCATGTCAGGTCTAATTTTAGAAATGAAAGCTATACATGGGGCACCCTCCATTCCCTTTTGAAAAGGTTTTGAAGTTTGCATTAGAAATGATTCTATAGAAATTTTCAGTGATTTCTGTTTCCATGCCCATTGACAATCAGAATCTGAAATTATACTGGTTAAGACTTGGGTGTTTGTTTGTTTTTTGAAATCTATTCTTCTTTTGTTTTCAAATTTGAAATAATATTCACTTTTATCCTTGCACTTTACACTATGTACTTCTTTCTCATCTCTCAGAGACAAAAGCTTCATCTTGGAAAAAGGGACTAAGGTAATAAATATTGGAGAACTTCAGAATGTAATCCTTAAAAGAAAAATAAGGAGACAATAAGTATTACGTCATAAAAGATATAACAAAGACAAAGTATAACAAATGCACAATCATAATTGCAACACAGAAAACACATAGGTCTAAACCCTATCCTAACATCTTACATTCCACACCAATAATGAATAATTTTAGGTAAAATTATCTGAACGTTATTGATCTCTAAATCATAATAGCAACATTTTAGATAGTAATTGCTACAATTTGTATTTTAGCAAAATTTAAATAAATTATATGTCAGTTCCTTGGTTTCCTTTGAATAGTGCACACACACACACACACACAGAGAGAGAGAGAGAGAGAGAGAGAGAGAGAGAGAGGCAAACTTCAAAAATCTTTTGTATTCTGTCATAACATAGTACTTGTGAATAATTTAATACTTATTGTGTTTTCTCCTCCTTTGGGAGATAACAGACTGATACTATCAGATTCATCGTCTCCAGAAGAAACATACTAAGAACGTAAGAGTAGTTTCCTACCAACAGAGAAACCCAATAAATCTCTTCTGTCTTCAGTATAATGTTTTCTCACATGCTATCATATGCATTTACCTAAGTGGAGGCATTTTTCCTCATAGAAAGGTGAATATAAAGATGAGCGAGGAAAACTGCTTAGCCATTGCTCTTAATTACAATATAATTTTTGGAGTAGCTCCACTAATTTTTTTAAATCAGTTAATGCCACCTCCTACCTCCGCAAGCTGGTATAGTTCTTTTATTTCCTACTCTGGCTTGAACTACCCAGTTTTGGTCCATCTGTGGTATGCTATTGTTATGGAGCCACATTGTGTCTTAATAATTGTAACCTTAATAACAATTGTTGAATCTAATGGACTTTCCACTTGCTTGCTAACCTAAAATAAACTTCAAAGCTCAACTGATGAACATTGATGAATAGATGCGCTTTAGGTGAAAATTCAAGAAAACTAATCAATGATAACCTGAACTTCAGCTGTCTAAGCTAGCCATGTTAACACTGGTGACACAGGTACTTTGGTACACTGAAAGCATATTGTCTCTACATGCAATATTGAAAGTTGAATTATATTGAATCAGGTCATTGGTCCTTCTTGACAAGTACTGTTAGTATATTTGGGGACCAGAGTTTCAAGGGGGATTTTTTGAAAACTGGATTGGAAGTACCTGGGAGTGAACTTTGGACTTTCTGCTTTTAACACATGTGATCAACCACACATCCATCTGCTTCCTTCTCACTAATCCATTCTAATACCACAAAAGGCCATCTAGGGAATAAAGTGTCTTTTATAGGTCTTGATAAATATTCTAATTTTGAACAAGTAATTTGGTTTCTTCGCAAATAGGAGTGAACCAAACTAATCAACACTGGCTAATAAAATGTTAATGAATTCCACATAACCTATTTCTGAGTTCCATATGGATAGAGACCATTCTGTACAAATAACATGATAAAGTTTTAAAAAATAAGGTACAATCCACAAGAGCAGCAGACATCAGGGATTGAAGATTAAATCACAGATAGAGAGCATCGTGCTTAATAGAGATGTCAGTGTTGCACAGTAGGGTTTCCTTAAACTAATTACATGTGATTTGCTGAAGCAAGGAGATAGAATCCCAAAACTCAGCTTATACAAATAACTTACTTGCAGCTTTCAGGATCTACAGAAGCATTTTCCTCTTGGTAAACAATCTGCTTTGTATGGAGAATATATTAAGAAATATTTAGAAAAGAATATTCTAGGGGCAGTAATTAGCATCCACATAAATAACATTGTGCAATGTCTGAGATGCTCTTTGGGTTTCACAGTTTTGAAATTGGAGGTTGTTGAAATCAGAGTTTGTCATTTTTTTAAGAGAATAGCTAACCAACATGAGATTTTGTTGGGCTCTCAACTTCGTTTCTGCAAAATTTATGGTGGGTTCTGTGACAAATAATTTCTATGAAAAAAGGACATTCCACAAGAAAACTCCTTACTATATATATAAAAAGACTTTCTTCCATAACACATGACTATTAATGACATGAAGCCCAGTATGAAAAACTGATATGTACTGAATACTAATTTGCCCACTCCTCAAGTAGTATCATATTTCATAAATGTGGCTCACAATTTTCTTGATATGAAGGACTTGAAACATCTGGGAAAGGGTAATAAAATTCATATTTAAATTAAGTTTATATAAATACAAGTGTAGAACCTTGAACTAATTCCAAGGATTATTTGAAGTAGATTTTATTCCTTCATTCATTCATTTAAAACATTTATGTGGCCATTCATCTTATACCAAACTGTGATATATTTTCGTTCTGTGAAGCAGAATGAATGCCTCTAACATTCGTGTCCCCATTGAAGACTTTCCATAAAACTTCAGTTTGCTATGGCATTGCCGAGCACTGACATGTTACTCAAAAGAGAAAAAAGAAATCATCATGGCACTTGGTACTCATCATTAATTGACTCTGGGAAGCGTTTTTGATAAGTACCAAAAATGATGAGTACCAATCAATTTTTTTGCAAAAGGAATAATGTAAATAATGTAATTCCAAATCAAAGACAATGCACATTTTAAGGCAATATGTAAAAAGATATGGTTGCATTTCATCACTTTACAGGAGAAATAAAGTAAAAGATAATACTTAGATTAAATAAAATAAAACTTCACTTTATGTATACCGATGAGAGAAAAAGATGAAAAATACACACAATGTCCACAGAAGCTAAGACAAGACTTCAAGGGGATGTCCACAGGGCAAGAGCTACCACATAACTAACATGTCACCCTTTTGGCTATAAGGCTATAAGTGAGTCATGAGGCAACTGACACCAACAAGTTCTAGCTTACATGTTGAATGCCAAACAAATGACAAGAACCAGGACAAAATTTTCTCATTAAAATGAGGATTACCAAATTCAATGAGTTTCAAAGGAAATGAGTACCAAGATACCACTGTATGAGTAAAAAGCCACGCAGGTTGGAAGGAAAGAACACTTTCTAAAGTGTTTCTTGCAATAAGAGAACCATCAGTCAACTTAATCAAAATATATTGAAGTATGATAAGTTTCATGGAGAAAGAGAGCATCGCTTATCTTAGACTTAATATAGAATTTTATTTTAATAAAAAAAAAATTGCAATCGAACTTCATGATTCTGGACTTTTCCTTTTTATGTTTAATTTAAACATGGACTTCTCATAAAGGATATCTTCTCCAAGACCTTTCAAAAAACAAACAAACCCTGTTCTTTGATAAAATAGGACTGATTTCTATTCTATGCTCACATGACCAGAACTGGAATCTGAGAATGATAGTAGTCCTTTCTTTTTGGAATGAGTTTTCTGTGTGAATGTTAGCATCATACTAAATTTCCCACTATCATTTGGTTTATCTTATTTTTCTTCTAAAATAATAATTAAATGCCTTCTGAGTTGACATTTAGTTTTTATAGGTTATACATTTCTACTTTTTAATATCATTTAAATCATTTCTATTTCACTAATTTATTCAGACTCTGCTGTCTGTTTGATATGAAACATGATATGAAAATGTGTACCACCCTAAGTGAAATATTTTTAAGCAAAGCAACTTCATTTTGGCATGTATTGTTAATTGAAATTTGTTATTAAGTATCAGTTGTATGCCTTTTAATGCTCATGGATTTACATTAAGCATCTGCTGCTGTTCAGCACAATTTTGATAAACTTACAGCAAGCTCATAAATTTAAAGCTGGAGTACAAGAGGTTTCAAATTCATAGGGGTTTAATGTTCTGAAAAATGGGATGGAAGATGACATGCTCCACTGAGAAAATCTGAAGTCACTGCATTTTGCCTAAATTTCAGGAACAGACAATTTTATTATAAAGTTCAGAGCAGCTTTACCTAACTGTGGAAGCAATGTATTAAGTTATTTTCCACACACTTCTAAAAAGAAAAGAATATATCAGAAATATGTCCTGCTCATTTATGCAGAATATCTTGTATGGCTGTGGTAAAGTATACTCTTCCTGCATAGTGAATAGTTAAATGATTTGATGTTCCTTGTCATTTTTAAATTTGAGATTTTTTTAAATTTCACTGGTTTTCTGTGATTAAGGAGTTTAGACTTTTAATTGTAGGACCTCAGGCTATAAAAAGGAGCATCATATGCAAGGAAGTAGATCAAAATTTACAAAATGGCAGGTGTGACATCGCAAACAAAGCCTCTTTTGACGTACAATAGCAATAGTACTTAGATGTGTATACCACTTTATAGTGCTTTACAACCCTCTCTAAGTGGTTTTACAGAGTTAGCATATTGTCCCCAACAATCTGGGGCTTCATTTTATCCACCTCAGAAGGATGGGAGACTGCGTCAACCTTGAGCCTGGTGAGATTCAACCGCCAAATTGCAGGCAGCCGGCTGTAAGCAGAAGTAGCCTGCAGTACTGCACTCTAATCACTGCGCCACCAAGGCTCTTATGCATCTGATGTTAACACACGTACAAAATGACCAGAGCTTGCAGAATTTGACCTCACTCCTGCCCCTCACTGCTGCTGATTTCATTGATATTTTGATCATTTAATAAAATATCATCCTGATCTTTTTTTAAAAAATAGCATCTCAGTTTAAAATGTTTGCATAAGCTAAGTACTTAACACAATAACACAAAGAGACATTTGCAGTGCATATGATCTGTTAGACAGGCTCTTTATTAGATATATAATAAGTATGAACAGATGCCATCATATGTACTGGGCTTGGTTGAGATTAGAGATAGAAGAGAAATTAATTGTGTTTACATATTAATGCTGATTCACCTAATTTACACTTGCCAAGCAATATCCACACAGACAGTTAATTATCCTTTGCTATTTGCTCTTTGGTCAAATTTGGCATTGTGATTTACAGTTTAAACATGGATATAAAATTATACTAGGAAATAGTGTAATTAAGAAATTGTATGCATTGGCAAAACAATGTGTGCTACCTTGTAACTGCAAAAATGATTATGGAAATATATATAGAAGGATATAAAGAAATGCATGCACTAAGAGAAATGCATGCAAAATGCATATGAATTCTCATACATATATCTTTTTAAAAGAACATTTCAAAGAAAAATGTGGAAAGATGAGAAACTGAACTTGACTGAGTCATCTGCTTATCATTTTATCTGCCCTGGCAATAAGAAGAGGATCAGACCACTGGTGCTGGATTTGTTGTGACTGTTTTCACTTGGTTACAAACTGATACCATACTTCCATCATTTTACCCTGGTGGAACAAAAATAAAATAAGTATGTTCAGTCAGTCAGACTCAACTGTCATTCGATACAGCACTGCTGCTGAACCATCTGCCTTTGCACCATCTGCTAAGCCCAACTGGTCAGTCCCATATAGGGCTTTAGTCTAAAGGTTCCTCAAATGTCACAGACCTGCCTCCTTTCTTCCCCAAAATATTGTACAGGTGAGATTTCACCATCTCAGCAGGCAGATAGCGATTATTTCCTACACCAAACATCTAACTCTGCAGATGCTGCAGTGTATCAGACAGACGTGGGATCTGACCAGCATAACAACTGGTTCGGGGAGCACGCGCATTTACCTTCTCCAACTGACGAGCAGCACTCAGCTGTGCCACGCAAAGCAGCTAAGGAGGAAAATGCAGCCACTAAAGGACAGCTTGAGCCCGGGCGGGCGGGCGGGCCAAACAGCAGACCAAAACCACATCCCATCAAACTGGTTCGATGCCAGCTGCTCTTCGGAGCTACTGGTTCTATAGAACCAGTCCGAACTGGTAGGATCCCACCCATGTTATCATATATGGCAGTCTTAACAGAAAGAGAGGTAGACAATATGTAGATATGGTATGAGCAGTTAGGAAACTAAGAATCAAGTGAAGACTTTAACTATCACCTCTTCTATCATGTGTGATAGGAGAAACATTTATCTTTTCAGAAACCAATGCGCAGTAAATAAAACAGATTGTATATTTGCAGAATGTGTATTTTTGGCTGCTGCTCCACAGTAATTTATTTTCTTATTTCTTATTTATTTATTTTTGTCAATTGTTTACAAGATAATAGGTATAAGTAAAAACATATTTATGAATACATGGATACATATAAGAAAAATAAAAAAAAATAAAAACAATAGGACAGGGACGGTAGGCACTTTGGTGCGCTTATGCACACCCCCTACAGACCTCTTAGGAAAGGGTTGAGGTCAATAGTAGACAATCTAAAGTTAAATTTTTTGGGGTTTGGGGAAGAAACCACAGTCAGGTAAAGTATTCCAGACATTGACCACTCTGTTGCTGAAGTCGTATTTTCTGCAATCAAGTTTGGTGCGATTAACATTGAGTTTGTATCTATTGTTTGCTCTTGTGTTGTTATGGTTGAAGCTGAAATATTCATTGACAGGTAGGACATTGCAATGTATAATTTTATATACTATACTTAGATCGGACCAGAGCGGCATAGTTGTAGGTTTTCTAGGTCTAGAATTTCGAGTCTGGTGGCATAAGGTATTCTGCAACGAGTAGAGGAGTGGAGAACTCTTCTTGTGAAATATTTCTGGACTTTCTCAACTGTGTTAATATCAGATACGTAATGTGGGTTCCAGACTGATGAGCTGTATTCGAGTATTGGTCTAGCAAATGTTTTGTATGCTCTAGTTATTAGTGTACTATTACCAGAGAAAAAGCTACGTAAGATTAGGTTAACAACTCTTAATGCCTTTTTGGCTATGTAGTTACAGTGGGCTCTAGCATTTAGATCATTAGAGATGAGCACTCCAAGATCCTTGACATAGTTTGGATCATCAACAAGGTCTTGACTATTCAGCTTGTATTTTATTTTCTGATATTTTTTTTGCCAATATGTAGGACAGAGCATTTATTTGTTGAGATTTGAAGTTGCCATTTGTTTGACCATTCTGATAACATAGTCAAGGTCTTTTTGAGGGGTAGCAGTATTGTCTGTGGTGTTGAATAGCTTTACATCATCAGCGAAGAGAACGCAGTTGCTCTTGATATGATCACAGAGGTCATTTATGTAGAGTATGAAAAGAGTTGGTCCTAGAACACTGCCTTGGGGTATACCACTGTTGACAGATACAGAATTTGAAAGGACGCTCCCAATTTTAATTCAAAATAAAGTTTATTTAAGATTCATATATTTAAAATATTTAAAAAGAAACAAAGAAACATATAAACAAATATATATACATATATACATTTTGCAGGAGGTATTGAGCATTGGTTACATTTTTTCTTTTCTTTTTTCTTTTACGCCATAACATTGACGTGATCTACCTTGTTACAATACCTTCCTCGTTCTTTTAATGTTTTAATTTCACAGAATACTTTATGATTAAACACATGTCCTTCATAGTTTCATAACTTATTCAGTTGTCAAATGTTGCTTTTTCTTTAATCATGCGTACCAATAGTTCCAGACTTTATAGTATTCACTATCTTTGTTGTTTTTTAGTAATTTGGTTAGGCTGTCCATCTCTGCACACTCGTAAATTTTTTTAATGACCATCTCATCTGAAGGGACAATAGATAGTTTCTAATTTTGAGCATAACTTATTATGGCTGCCGTTATATTGTGCAAGATTAAATATTGATTTTTTTTCCTATTTTTGAGTCTATCATACCCAGCAAAAAGGTTTCGGGTTCAAGCTTTACTTCTTATATTTAGAACTCAATTTTTGATATTTTTCCAAAACTTCTGAGCATATGGACAGGTCCACCACATATAGAAGTATGTTCCCTGGACAAAGTTACACTTCCAACAGTTTGGGGGGAGGTTCAGGAACATCTTAGCCAGTCTTGTGGGTGGCAAGTGCCAATGATACACCATTTTATAGATTCTCTTTGTATGAGGCTGACATAGTTAGTTTGTAATTTATTTCCCAAATATGTTCCCACTTGTCTAATTCAATTCTGTGGCCCACATTTTTTGCCCAAATTATCATACACTCCTTGACTGTTTCTTCTTTTAATTTATAATCCAATAGATATTTATATATTTTACTAATCAACTTCCTTTCCTCTCCATGCCAAATTTTATCTAATTCTTGGTAGGTCATGTTGAAACCAAATTGTTCTTTGTCTTTTTTGTAATGCGTTTGTATCTACACATAGGGCCACCATGCTATCTCTTTTCCTTGAATTTGTATTTGATTCCTACCCTTTAACTCTCTGGTTTGATGTAATAAATCTTTATATCTTACAATATTATCAAAATCTAGAACGTTTGGATGTGTAACTGCCTCCATTGTAGATAACCACAGTGGGACCTTACAGTAATGTACTTTTTTTTATCTTTTCCCAAATAGTTAGTAACACACTCCTTATATAATGCCTTTGAAAGTACAAGTGGTGTTTACTCTTTCCATCCCACATAAATGCGTGCCATCCAAATTGGAGATCGAAGCCCTCTAATGTTAAGATCCTTTTATTTATCAAATTAACCCAACCTTTGAGCCAGGTAGCTATTGCAGCATAGTAGTATGTTTCAAAATCTGGAAGACCAAAGCCTCCTTTCTTTCTATCATCCTGTAATAATTTATATTTTATTCTGGGTTTTTTGCCCGGCCATATAAATTTGGATATGTGTTTATTTAATTCTTCAAAAAAGAACTAAAGTTTTTCCAACTTGACTGGCACCGTCTGAAATAAGAACAACAATTTTGGTAAAATATTCATTTTTACTATTGCAATACGGCCTAATAGAGATATTTGTAATTTAGCTCAATTATCTAAGTCTTTAAATATTTGGATTGTTAATTTATCATAATTATCTTTTTTAATTGATGAGCACTTAGCTGTCAGCCATATCCCCTGATATTTTATTTTATTTACCACCTGTATCCCTAATCTCTTTGTTAGTTCTTCCTTTTGTTCATTTGTACAGTTTTTTGTTATCACTTTTGTTTTTTCTTTATTAATTTTTAACCCTGCCACCTTTCCATATTGTTCTATTTCTTAAATCAAAATAGGTGTCATTTCCAGGGGATCTTCCAGTATAAAGGCCATATCATCAGCAAATACTTGAAGTTTGTACTCCTCTTTTTTAGCTTTTAACCCCCTGATCTCTTGATTTTGTCAGATTTGTACCAGTAGTGTCTCTTCTGCTAATATATAAAGTAGGGGAGCCAAGGGTCCTTGTCTTACACCCTTATTTACCCTTATATTATCGGTATTTTCCCCATTTACTAATATTTTTGCAGTTTGGGTATTATATATTGTTTTATTGAATCCCCAAAAATTTTTTTGCCAAATTTCATGCCTGTCAGTTGTTCAATAAGAAATTCAAATTCAAATTGTCAAAAGCCTTCGGAGTGTCTAAAAACATCAATGCCATTGTTTTAGTTGTGTGTACTTCATAGAATTCTAAAACATCCATAATTATTCTTACATTTGTCTGAAGTATGAATAATCCTACTTTAATCTTTAATCTTTCTGCCAATATTGTGGCCAAAATCTTGTAATCTATGTTTAAAAGTGATATTGGCCTATAATCTTGACTTTTTTGTGGGTCTGATTGTTCTTTGTGAATAAGGGGTTATATATGCTTCAGTCCATGACTGGTATATGTTTGGAATATAAGTCACCTAATAGGTATTTGGGTTGGAAATATATAAACGAGGATAGAAATTTTAATACTGTCTCTTTAAGGGAATGCAAAAACTGCAAAACTGGTGTGATTCTGCAAATGGCCATAAGATGGAGCCAGAAACCTGGGTTGTTTAGTCTCACTTAGTCTCAGAAGAGAGTGAATCTCTGTTTCCTTCTGTTGGAAAGTATTGCCGTTCCTCCATTTTTTCTAATCGACTGGTATTCCTGGATTTGATGTAAGTCTGATACTGAACTGTTTTTGACACTGGACTTTGTTATTGGATTATCCCTGAATTGAAAACTGACTGATTTACCTGTGAATGACTTTGGACTGTGTTTGAACTTTGCTTAAACTTCTGGAAGTAAAAACCTACATTTACTGTACAGTGTATCTGTGTGCTGTGTGTGTGTATTATTCAAACACTGCTCTCAAATATGTCTCCCTGTATGCGCTCATTCTCCTAATGGGAAATTACCTCAACAGTATATTAGCACTATCCAAGGCTTCATTATATAGGTCTGTCATTAACTCCTCCAATAACTCTTGAACTCCTTATAGAATTCAGATGGAATTCCATCCAGGCCCCAGGTTTCTAATTTCTTCTGTGGATATTTTATTATTTAAAATACATTTCTCTTCATCCATAATTTCCGGTAATTTTTTTTCCTTCAAATATTGATTGATAAGTTTTTCTGGTACTTCTTGATTGTATAGATTTGTAAAAAAGTCCTTGGCAATATCTTTCTTTTCCTTAGCCTGAGTACACATTTTCCCTTCTTGGTCTTGGAGAACTACAATCATTCTTTTTCCTTGTTCTTTTTTTACTTTATGGGCTAACCATCTCCCTGCCTTATTTGCATTTTCAAAATAATTTTGTTTTACTAATTTAACTTTTTGGGCCAGGTCTTGCTGCATACTTAAATTTATCTTATGTTTTACCAAATCTATTTCTTTACTACCGTGTTTCTCCAACAATACGGCCTCTACCAATAGGAAGCCCCAGCATGATTTATTGGCATAAAATCAAATTAAGCCCCTCCCCCAAAATTAAGGCCCTTTTTAAACATGTGAAATGGGGGGGAGAAATGGCGGGGGGGCTTGCCGTTAGGAAGTACTTTGTTGCATGCCTGGATATGGTGCTGCCTGAGTTGTTGGGGCACTTCATATCGGGAGACTCAGTGCTCACGCTTTGCTCGGACGAGTGAATTGGAACATTTTGGGCGCCTCTGCCACCTCCTCCTCGCCTATTGCAGGTGGCGGCGGCAAGCAGTGGCTCTTCGCTGAGGGAAAAAAGAAGACAGCGCAGCCGCCTTGCTTGCTTTCCCATCTGCCTACCCCAGCTGGCCTCAGGAGCAGTGGTGGTGGCAGCAGGCGCGCATGCTCCTGCCAGGAAAGGGAGGAGAGGCGAGGAAAGAGAAGGGAGCGTGGCAATGGCGGCTGTCACGGTATCATCTCATAGTGGGGCAATGCTGGCAAGCTGAGGTGGCCGCACCAGAGAGCATCGCTGCCGACCCCGTCATGAGGATAAAGGAGCAGGATAGAGATTCAGTCAGACGTCAGCCTTGGCTAGAGAAAAGAGCCAGCCTCTCGGAGCACGCTGGCATCTTTCTCTGTGTGTGTGTGTGTATGAAAGAGCCCGCCTCGCTCAGAGCATTTGGCGAAGCACACGAGTTTCGCAGTGGGAGAGGGAGGCGGTGGTGAAAAGGACGCAGTGGCAATGGCAGGATGCTGCAATTGGGCAAGGTCAGGACCTTGCATTGAAGTAGCCCGGGGGGTGCAGCCACCTCCCTCCAACCCATCTTGAGGATTTGCCTTTTTTTGTTGGTATACTTGGCTTCAGGAGCTCCTGTTGCCGCCTTCCCTTTGCCTTCAAAGGCAAAGCGAATTATTTTAGAAACCTCCGCTCATCTCACCAGGGCCGCACCAGAGCTGTGCGGGCTGGGCAGAGCCAGGAAACACCCGCGGCTCGCTTTCCCGGCTCTGCCCAGCCAGCACGGCTCCGGTGCAGCCCTGGTGGGATGAGCAGAGGTTTTTAAAATAATTCACTTTGCCTTCGAAGGCAAAGGGAAGGTGGCGACAGGAGTGCCTGAAGCCAAGTGTCTCCTCGGGGCTCCGGTTGCAGGAAGGAGCCCTGACTGGCCGCACGTGGCTGCGCCAAATGCTCATCTCACCAGGGCCATGCCAGAGCTGGGCAGGCTGGGCAGAGCCAGGAAACACCTGCGGCTCACACGTGGCTGCGCCAAATGCTGCGGCATTGCTCTAACGCCATGGCAGCAAGGGAGAAGGGAAAGCAACGGTGGCAAAGGTCTCCCAAACATCCAAGCTGTCGCCACCCGCCCACCCGAGGATGCAAAGGGGGGGGGGGTTAAGTCACCCCTGAAAAGACAGCCTAGCTGTTTTTGCGGGGGTCAAAAAAAAAAAAGGCCCGGCCTTATTATGTGAGAAACACGGTAGTATTTTGATTATTCAGATCAATTTGTCTGCTTACTTCTAAATCTTTAAGTTTCTCTCTCCACTCATTTTGTTGTTGCCTTTTTTCTTTATTCTTTTTAATATGATAGCCAATAGTTAAACCTCTCATGTAAGCTTTTGTTGTATCCCAGAGATTTTGAAGGGATGTATGCTCTCTCTTATTTATTTCAAGAAATATTTTCATTTTTTTTCTCACCATTTCAATATATTCATTATCTTTTAGTGTACTATTATTAAATGTTCATCTTCCAATCATTCTCTTTCCTTTCCACTTAATTTGAATAGGGTTATGATCAGCCCATACATTTGGCAAAATCTCTATTTTCAGTGTTTTCCATTAAGCCTGGGTCCATCCAAATCTGATCTATTCTAGACTAAGAGCAATGGGGATTGGAAAAGTATATTGCTTTTTAGTTGGATATAGTTCTCTCCACACATCCTTCAAATTTAATTCCCTCACCATGTTATTAAAAGAAGATGGGAATAATCTCCTTTTATTTTTTTTTATTTTTTTAGAGCTTTTATAGTCCTTGTCCTTGTCTGAAACAGCATTTAAATCTCCTACAATACATACACTTGTATATTCAGTTTCTACTATCTTGTGATGGAGTTTATTATAGAATTCTTTTTGACTTACATTAGGGGCATATACTGTAACTAACAGAATCTTTTTCTGGTTTAATATTATTTCTATAAAAAACATTCTTCCTTCATCATCCTTATATACTTGTTTGTGTTGCAGCCAATCTTTTATATAGACTATGATGCCCCTTGTTCTTTGATTTGAAAGAGCCCAATACATTTTTCCCAAATTGGTATCTTTTAGGAGGTCTGCCTCTTTATCTATGATGTGTACTTCTTGTATACAAGTTATGTCTGCATTTTGTTTTTTAAGTTTTTCAAATGATTGTTTTCTTTTTAATGTTGAGTTTAAACTATTGATATTAACTGAAAATAAGGTGATTTCTCTGTTTGTGTTACTGTCTGCGTAGAGCGTTTTTTGTTTCTTTTCTTGTTCTGGGTTCTCTTGTACTTGGTCCTCTCTAAGTTTCTGAGATTCTGACTGTGGTGCAAATTCTTTCTCTTCGGAGAGTTGTTCTTCCTGACTTCTTGTATTTAAATCTCCACTTTCACGTTCTCCCTCAGGTCCCAGATATTGTTCGCGAAATTTCTCTATTGTATCAATTTTATACTTTTTATCCTGCCATGTTACTAGGAGCCCTTCTGGGGTGAACCATTTGAACGATATACCATTCTTAATTAACTGAGATGACAAAAACTGGTAGCCCCTTCTTTGCTCCCTAACTCTCCTAGATATTTGCTTCAATGTTACCACTTCATGATCTTTATATATCAGTGGCTCGTCTCTGGTCTTGCTGTATAACATGTCTCGTATCGTCTTTCTCGCAAATCTGATGTTGATTTCTCGGGGTAGTCTGTGTCTTCGGGTGTAATGGTTATATACTCTGTAGACCTCATCGATGTCATTCTCAATTTCTTGTTTGTCTTTCTATAGGGCTGTTGCTATCAAATTCGCCATTATTTCACATAGATCTTCCTTTTTATCTTCAACAACATTCTGGAATCTCAAATAAAATGATGCTTTTTCTAATTCTATATGCACCACAGAATCCCAAAGTTCACAATATAAGACTTTCCAATTTTGTTCCGATTCCTCTAATCTCTTTTCCACCACCTCTGTTCTTGCCTCTACTGTGTTTAATTTTTGTTCATTTTTTGTCCTTGTCTCCTGCATCTTTTCGATTTTGCTATCCAAATTTTTTATCTTGTTCTTCACTCCTCCTATTTCCGTTCTTATTTCTTTAAAAAAAAATGAACTTTATTGATTACAAAACCAAAATATAAACACAACACACAGAAGAAGAAAGAAAAGAAATAGAAAAAAAAAAAGAAAATGATTTAAAAAAACTAACAGTTCTACTATTGACAGTCTATGGTTCCTTGTTTGTTATCAATATTGGTGATACATGTACAAATACATCTTATTGAGAATATATAATTATGATTTACATTTTATGTTATTTATTAATATATTTTCTATTTTTGTTCTATCCAATCATACCAGCATTCCCAGCTTCTGTAATATTCTGATGTTTCTTTTTCCTTAAGTGCTAAGGTTAACTTGTCCTTCTCTGCACAGGCTGTTATCTTCTGTATAACCATCTCCTCTGTTGGAATATCGGCTTGTTTCCAACACTGTGCAAAGGTTATTCTGGCTGCAATAAGAATATGCAGTATTATATATTTGACATTTTAGGAATTTGTCTATTAAATATCCCCAATAGGAAGAATTCTGGTTTTAATTCAATTTGTTCCGCCATTATTTCCTCTAACCATTTTTTTATTCTATGCCAGTATCTTTGGGCTTCAGTGCAGGACCACCACATATGAAAAACTGTTCCCTGTTTCTTTTTACATTTCCAGCAATTCGGATTCATGTTAGGAGACATTTTCGCTATTCTCAAGGGTGAGAGATGCCATCTATAAAAAATTTTATAGGCATTTTCTTTATATGCTGCTGATCTTGTAATTTTATTATTCCTTGTCCAAACCTTTGCCCATTCTAATAATGTAATGCTACGTCCTATGTTTTTGCTCCAAGCTATCATGTTGCCTTTGACTACTTCCTCTTCTAATTCCATCTCTAGTAAATAATTATAAAATTTAATTATATCTTTTTTATCTGGACCTAATAAAATTTTATCCATTTGTTGTGACTTAGTATAAATTTCAAAATTTTTCTTGTCCTGGCTATATCTATTTTGAATTTGCAAATAAGCCCACCGGTCTACTTGTAGCCCCTGTTCTTGGAGATCTTGCCATGATTTTAAAGTTCCTTGCGCATCAAGAAGGTCTTTGTAATTTAGCATTTTATTAAGATCTAGATTGTTTGGATATATCATCGCCTCCATTGTTGAGATCCAAATTGGGATTTTTAAATAATGTTTTTTTTTTTGTACCAATTAGCCAATAAGGAATCTCTAATTATATGTCTGTGGAAATACTTCTGCTTAATTTTCCCAATGTCCCATAAAAATGCATGCCATCCCCTCTGTAAATCATGGCCTTCTAAAAATAAGATCCTTTTATTCGACAGATTTACCCACTCTTTCAACCAGAGTAAGGAGGCTGCACATAATTCCCAATTTGGGAGTGCCATACCTCTCCTGCTCTTCATATCTTGCATTGCCTTTAGGTTTATCCTCGGTTTTTTCCCTTGCCAGATAAATTTGGTGATTATCTTGTTAAGTTCCATGAAATAATTTTTATGTATTTTTATTGGTATTGTTTGGAATAA
The DNA here is from genome assembly GCF_049901715.1 of Pseudonaja textilis. Taxonomy (NCBI): domain Eukaryota; kingdom Metazoa; phylum Chordata; class Lepidosauria; order Squamata; family Elapidae; genus Pseudonaja; species Pseudonaja textilis. The sequence continues at coordinate 79,679,663 of NC_141991.1, forward strand.
GTAAATAAATTTGGGCAGAATATTCATTTTTATAGTGGCCATCCTCCCTAATAAGGAGATTTGCAATTTAACCAAAATCTCTAAATCTTTTTAACTTGTTGTAATAATTTATTATAATTATTTTCCATTAGAATTTTGCATTGAGCCATCAACCAAATTCCTAGGTATTTAACTTTTTTTACAATTTGTAATCCCATCATCCTTTCCAATTTTAGTTTTTGCTTTTCTGTTAAATTTTTAGTCATTAATTTCATTTTTTCCCTATTAATTTGAAGTCCTGCAACTTCCCCAAATTGATCTAACTCTTTCAGTAATTCTTGATCTGTTTCAATTGGTTCCTCCATGAAAAATACCATATCATCCGCAAATGACTGGAGTTTATATTCTTCTTTTTTATTTTTTAGTCATTTTATTCCTGGGTTCTGTCTAATTCGTGTATAAGCAATGTTTCCAAAGATAATATGAAGAGCAGGGGGGATAATGGACATCCCTGCCTGACTCCTTTCTCTGTTTTTATTGAGCACATGTACTTTCCATTAATTATAATATTCGCCTTTTGTGAATCATAAATTGTAGTCACGATGTTTTCAAACTTAGTGCCTACATTCATATTGTAAATTTGTTGAATTAGGAATTTAAATTGTCAAAGGCCTTCTGTGCATCCAAGAATACAAGGGCTATTTGTTTTTCCGAGTGGGCTTCATAGTATTCCAAAGCATTTAATATTATCCTTAAATTATTCCTTATTTGTCTATTAGGAAGAAATCCATTTTGATCTTTATGTATATATTCATTCAATATTTTTTCAATCTATTTGCTATAACTGTAGTAAATATTTTATAATCAGTATTTAACAGGGAAATTGGTCTAGAATTTTGTATATGTCATGAATCTGAATCTTCTTTTGGAATCAACGATATCAGTGTCTCCTTTCATGAATCCGGCATTCTTGCTGCTAGTAGGACCTCATTATATACTTCCACCTTATTTGTTCTCCTATTTTTTTATAAAGTTCCCCTGGTATCTCGTCGGGTCCTGGGGTTTATTGTTCTTTTGGTTTTCTATTGCTGCTTTTAACTCGGGGCACGTAATATCTCTAATTAACATTTCCTTCATCTCCTCCTTAATTATTTTATCTTTAGTAATACCCAAATAGTTTCTTATCATATCCTCATTTACCTCCTTCTTTTTATAAAGATCTTCAAAAAATTTACATGCAATTTCTTTTTTCTGTTCTATCCCTTGTTGGGCATCCCCATTCTCATCTATTAATTGGTAGATCAATCTTTTTTGTTTTTCTTTTTTAAGTTTATAGGCCAACCACCTTCCTGGTTTATTGGCCTGTTCAAAAAATATCTGTCTGGCTGTATTTAACTTTGAGACTATTCCTTCTTTTTTTTTCCAAGCAAATTTTATTAATTTTACAAAACAATATACAAACAAAACATAAAATATAATAACGTAAGAAATCTTTTTCTAAAAAAACCAATACAACATCTTATTTAAGGACAGAATTATTCCAAATTATCACATTTCCATATAAACACAATTTAGTATATATATTTACCTTATCTATTCAACTTCATATCTTATCCCAACTTCTCTTTATTACTCCCTTTCCTTCTATTTATTCGAATTATAACTCTTTAACCTTAGATTGTATACATTTTTTATATCCATCTGTCTTATACAATTTCATTGTTCTCTTCCAATACACAAACAGACAAAACTTAAAACATAGAAACATAAAACATCTTCCGGTTTGTGGCGCTTCAGTGCAGGCAGGAATCTGCCACTGTGTGTGGTCCCTGCCTGTGTTCACTGCCTGAGTGTCCCAAGCCATTTGGCTTTGGGGCTAAGCCACCTTTGCAGAAGGTGGTGAAGACTGGGGTGCTCTGGCAGGGACGAGAGACATCGCATCTCTCTTCCTAGCCGGCTAAATCTCCCTCTCCAAAGGCAGCTGAGCGGCGGTCTGTAATGGCCGCCACATAGAAGAGCTCAGCCAGAAAAAGAAAGTGCTGCAGGAGCTGTGAAGAAGTGAAAGTGATCTTTGCTGACCGGGACAAAGTAACAGTGAAAATATCCTGATATTTAATACTTATTAAAGATACATCGTTCCCAGACTGAGTAAGCAGCAAATGGATATTAAAGGGAATACCTTTTTTCTTTTCACTCTCCTTCCAAACAGAACAGCTTTGAGAGAAATCAGAAAACCCGCATTGGAGGTATGCTAAATGCTAAAGACTAGGCTAATGCCAAAGGGATATGGATTTCTAAATATTTAAAGAAAATTTTTTCTTTTGCTGTGAGTGGGAAGGGAGAGGAAAAAAATTGAAGTAGAATTTGAAAATAAGGAGCAGACTGCCTAGAATTTTAAAGAGCCATTTGAACATTAATAAGACTTCAAAAAACATATTTCAATTGGAACTTTGTGATTTAATAGTAACCCCAGAAAAAGAAACAGAAGAAAGGAAAAAGTGCTAAAAGAAATAGTTTATCTGGATTGTTTGGTGACTTTGGATCTTTTGGGAAATCTTTTTTTTTCTTTGCTTAAAAACATTTGGGTGGTTGTTTTGGGAAAAACTTTTCCTCTTTATAATGGCATTATCCTTGGATGAATCCAAAACTGAATATCAAAAATACAAAAAGGAAGAACAAGACTGGAAAGATACTTTGGGCATTCTTTTTCAATCTCTAGAAATGGCGGTACGTTCTTATGGAGAATCGATTGTGCAGCAGGATAATTGGGACAAAGAAGAAATCATCTTTGATGAACATGTGATCCTATCTGGGGAGGAGAAGAAAGAGGAAAAGAAAAAAGGGATTTTAAGACCTAAAAAAACAGCCAAAAAAGATAAAAATGAGTTGAAAGGTGGATATAAGGTTAGAAAACAACAGAAAGGGGGAAAGCAGAAGAAGAAAAGGGAGGTGGAGAGACAAAGGGGTAAAAAGGGTAAGGAGAAGAACAAGCAAGGGAGAAAGGAAGGGGTGAGAAGTCTTAATGATGGGAAGCAAGATTTAAAGAAACAAAATTTATTTAGAGACAATGGGTAAATCTAATTGAAAAAGGGATTCTGTAAGGTACATAAGATTGTGTTATTATAGGCGTTTTAGAATAAAATGTTTAAGATATAAATGAGTATTAATATGTATGATTAAAATGGTATTGACAGGGGTACTAGCTAGATATCTATAAATCTGTCCTTTTGTTGTTGCTGTTCTTTCTTTTTTTTCCCCTTTTTTTTCCTATATAATACATTGTGTAATTTTAGGATGTGCTAAACAGAATCCCAATACAAGTTATATGTGATATTAAGTATTATTAGGTTAGGGGAAAAAGTTAAAGGCGTCATACTCCAATCAGTGTACAGGAGAAGTTTTATTTAAAGAGAAAAGATGAATGGATAGTTGAGAACAGACAAAGAATGACAAGTATTATGATTTGAACTGAGATGAGATAAGTAGAATAAAACTAAGAGAGTTAAAAGAAGGAAGAAGCTATATAGAAAATGGAAAACGGTAATAAGATATGGAATGGTATATAAAAGGAACATGATTTTTGAAGTTGTGTCTGTACGATGAGTTTTAATCCAGGATCAAGCAACTTTCAGAAGAGACTATTCCTTCTTGTTCAATTAAATTTAATTTATGTTTAGTTATTATCATCTGTTTTTTCAATTTGCAATCTTGTGGGGTGTTTTGCAGCTGAATTTCTAATTCTTTGATTCTTTGTTCTAATTTATTTTGTTGGGCATATTTTTCTTTATTTCTTTTAGCAGTATATGATATCATTATGCCTCTTATTACTGCCTTCATTGTATCCCAAATATTCTGTTTCGTAGTTGCCTCATTATTATTTTCTTTTAAAAAATAGTCTAATTCCTCATCAAGTTTATTCATAAATTCTTTCACTTTAATTAACTGTGTATTTAAGGTCTACCTTTTCCTTGGTTTGTTCCTGCCTTTCCACACAATCTGAATTGGGTTGTGATCTGCCCATTCGTTTGGTAAGATTTCAATCTCTTTTAATTCATTTACTAATTCACCATTCATCCACACCATATGAATTCGTTTCCATGATTGGCGAGGGTTGGAGCAAAATGTAAATTGCTTTTTCTCAGGATTTAATCTCCTCCACATGTCTATCAAATTTAGTTTAATCATCATTTCTTCACATGTTTTTGGTAGTTCTCTTTTTTTCTTCTCCCCCCCTACTATGATCTTTCTGGTGGTCCACAATAGCATTGAAATCTCCCAAGATACAAATATTCCTTTTATCTAATTCCACTAATTTCTCATGTAATTGTTTAAAAAATTCCTTTTGGTTATTGTTAGGGGCATAGATTACCACTAGTAGAATTAGAATTGAGTTAATCCAGACTTGTAACATCAGAATTCTTCCATTGGGATCTATCCAAATTGGTTCTGCTTTCATATCATCTTTCACATATACTGCTATCCCTTTCTTTTTCCTAAAATCTGCTGGCGACGTATACAACTTCCCTAGCTTGGGGCATTCTAAATATTTTTCTTCTTCCTTCCTTATATGAGTTTCCTGTAAACATATTATATCTGCACTTTGTTTAATTAATTTGGTTAATATTCTTTTCCTTTTTATCTTAGAGTTTAGGCCATTTATGTTAATTGATAGTATTTTTTTTCTTCATCCATCACCTAATTGACTCTTGCTCTTTGTCTTGTAGTTACTTCTGTCTCTCTTTGTGGCTGATTGTGCATCTTCTGTTCTTTTCTCTCTTGATGTTGTTTATTTTTTGAATTCCTACAATTTCCATCTCTATTTTTTTGGTCGTCTTGGTCATCTTGCGAATTTATTTCTAACTCGTCTCTACTATTCGATTCTTCATGGCCTATCAATTGTTCGTAGAATTCTTGGGCTTTTTCCACGGAGTCTACTTTAATTTTTCTTTCTTCCCAAGTGATTAGCATTCCATCTGGGATTAGCCATCTAAATATGATACCTTTTTGGTTTAATTGGTTCTCCAAGAATTTATAATCTCGCCTCTGCTCTCTCACTCTTCTTGGGATTTGTTTAAGCACCAAGATTTCTTTCCCTTTGTATGTAATTGTTTCTTCTCTAGAAATTTTATATATAATATCTCGAACTTTCCTTCTGGCAAATCTCACATGGACCTCTTTTGGATGTTTATGTCGTCTTGCATAATTTGTGCTCACTTCGTCTAACTCTTTCAGAATATCGTCCTTATCTTTTTCCAATAGGTCTGCTAATATTCCTGCCATCACTTGTTCTAAGTCCTCTTCTTTAGATTCCATTATATTTTGGAATCTTAGATATGCTGCGGCTTTATCCATTTCCAAATATACCAAGGAGTCGTCCATTTCTTTACTCACATTTCTTAATTGCTGACCAAGCATTTCCAGCTTCTTTTCCATTTTTTCCGTTTTTTTCTCAACCTCCTTTATTGTTGATTCATTCCTTTCTAGTGCTTGCTGTATTATTTCAATTTTTTGATCCAGGTTTAGAATGTCAAGTTTCATTTCTGTCTATAAGTTTCCCATCTCTTCTTTTAGTTCATTTGTGTCAGCTCTTGATTCAATATGATTTTTTATGGACTCTTGTAAAATAAGAAGGGTCGATTGAATATTGGCATTGATGATGATAGGTTGTTTTTCTCCAGATAAAGTTTCTTCAATTGTCTTTTGTGCCATCACTGAGGTTGAGGTCATTGAAATTGTTTGCATTGAAGAAGTCTTCTTTTCAGTTTTAAGCGTTGTATTAGTGACGGAAGTCATTTCTTGTAAAATTTGTTTTTGTTTTTGTATTATATTAAATACATTGTCCCAAATTAACATTCACTATTAAGAAATATAAACTATAAATGGCCACTACGCTAAATAATAAGATATGTTACAGGATTAACCTCTCTTATCAATATATGTATATTTTCCAGAACACATTTACAGCTAATTTCTAAATCAAATATCTGGATTTGTAATTCTTAATAATATATCAAATTCCTCTATTTAAATTTAAATAATATTAACCTGTATATCTATAAATACTATAGAATCCCAAATCTCAAAATAGTGTTATAAAATAATATTTCAAATATTTACAAATCTAAATATAGATATATCAACCTTACTATACAATAATTAATTAGTTAATTCATAATAATCACAATCACAATTAATTATTTAATTCAATCTACTCAATGCCTATAATCAAATATCTACACCTAAATAATTAATTAATTATCACCTCCCTTTTTTATGTGTGTTATAACCAAATATAAACTACAATATTACCAACTACAATATTACCAGTATCAATTAAATATATATAAATTACATTTACCACATTCAAAAATCAGTTAAGTTGGTGTCAAGGAATAATTGTTGCAATCCGCAAATTTAAATGCTTAAAGTGTCTTAATATAATTGTTCAGTTCTTCAAGATTCCTTCACCAAGCGCACCGGAAGTACAGAGTTGCTGAGTAATGTCTCTGATTTCACTATCTCACCACACTTTCCACTGTAGTCGTTTCTCCTTTCGTTTGAAAGTTTAACAAGTCAATTTTTAGATTCAAATAGTCTCTTTCTTTAATAAATCTTCTCCACTTACTACAGCTCCAGTCTAACAATCCAAAAGGAGACTAGTAAATTATTCAATTTTGTTTGTGGAATATTTAAAGTTGTAATTTAATTCCTTACTTCAAGTCTCCCCCCATCTCAAGTTCATCCTTCCAATTTTCCCCAAAGTCCACAATTCAAATCCTTCAAAGTTCCCTTAAATTAAATTATTGTTCTTTCTTTCTTCTTTTTTTCTCTCCCCCAATTATTATCAGTCTCTCAGATACCTCCGATTCTCTTATCTTCTCTGTCCGATCGCTCGCGTCCTTACCCTCTTCCATCTCACGAGCCCTTTCGCTTTCACGGCCGCTTGTATCTGCTTTGGCCGCTGTTTTCGGGATTCACTCCGACTAAGATACTCCAATATTCAATGCTCAATCAGGATCACAAATTCTTTAACTCACACTCTTTGTTCACCACAGTCTGTCACTCACTCACTTCCTCTTTAGGACTGCCATTGCTGACAGTCTCTTGTTGTCAGTCTCCACAGGGTTTCTCTACATCGCGATGAGAATTGCCTTTTCCACAACACGACTTGAGTCTCCCCACACTGGCACACTTTTCTACAAGATGCGTGCACTCCTAAGGGTCACTCCAACAGCAAGAAGAGATAGCATGAAACCCAGAGTGAGCTTCAGCACCTCCGTTCACCCATATCTCATCACCCTCCATTCTTATTTCTAATTTCATGTCTTTGTGATTCCTCGCTATCTGTTCATGGGTTTTTACCATCATTTCCTGCATCATAGCAAGGGTTGACTGTACTGCCTGAAAACTTTGGGTGGAACTTGTCTTTTCCGCCAGTAACATTGCGTCAATCGATCTCTGTCCCAGTGGTGAAGATGTCACTGTTGTAGGTTTCTTCCCTGATTTTACATTTGTAGTTATTGTTGCCATATTAATTATTTGTAGAAGTTCTCTCCAATCCACCATCAACTATCCCTAGTAGAGTTACATTGTCTTCTCCTTTAAATACAGTATACATATTTATACATATATTGTTAAATAAGAGTTTTCTATTATATATAGTCCCAGACAAATCTTATTTCTATTTCTTAACTGGTCAAATATTCTAAGGTTTAGAGAGTTAAATATTAATCCAATATATATATGTAGTTAATCCACTATAAATACAGTTAAATAGATACAAGTATGCTTAACCAGAAAACACCAAACCTATATAATCACGCAATTAATGTAAATAGTTAACACACCCAGCTCATTAATATATTTAAATATATGAATTTATTTCCTTGAGGATATATATTTAATCGAAGTAAATAAGTCTAATTACTTTTTTTCCCCCTAGATTTCTTATATAGTACTTTCAAACAAAAATTGATTGGTGTAATTGATCAGTAGAACAATAGAATGAAAATAATAATACTATATAATTATTCTTTGACCATCTAATTCATATGCTTATAGAATCACTTTCCAACAATTATTCAATTAATCCAAAAAGTTCAATCAGTATTAAGCAATATTCTGTATACAAATTTCTAATATATTTACCTCTATCAAATTAGTTTTCTACCAATGTCACTTAAATAGGTTTGTATCTTACCAAGATCTATTAAATCAGGTCCAGAGGTTGTTTTTTTTTTGTTAATTGTCTTACAACAACTCTTAATTCCAAATGTCCTCATTCCAAGTTGCACAGTCACTTTCTCCGTTTGTGTATTTTCTTGTTACTCTTTTGTTCTTTTATTCCCACACAGTCACAGTTCCACTTATGAACCTTAAACAAATATTTCTTATTTTGTTGTCAGAATTGTCTATTAATATTTATCCAATTAAAGTTTCTTTTCCCCAGTCCTTTCTTCTGATCTTTCAATGCGTCAAAAGTTCATTTCCAAGTTTTACATTCTTAATTGTCCTTTAGTTTTCCTATACCACTTAATCACTTTCACTTCTTCTTTCTTTCCCCACTTCTCAAATAAATGGACAATAAGGTTCTGTAGTTCACTCCTCCACTCGCAAAGCAAATGTTATTATCTCACTCTTCATATCCTCAGGTTTCACGATGCCATTAGTCAGAATAAATTTCTGCCATTGTTTCAGTAAGTGCTCCTATCATTAACTCCACCACTTCATCACATCACTCAATTCGGAGCTTCCTTTACAATATACACCAATATTCTGAAAATCTTCTTTAAATACACCTTTCCAGCACTCAGCCTGCTGTTTCCCTCTTTTCTCTTCTTTTAATTGGCTGGGCTGCTGTGGATGCTCCCAATTTTAACCATTTGTTGTCTGTTTGACAGGAATGCTTCTATCCAGTTATGCAGGTGTCCAGAGATACCATAATATTTTAGTTTTAGGAGTAGTTTGTCATGTACCACTGAATCAAAGGCTTTACAATTCCAGCATCCAACCTGTGAGCTAATTATAAAACCTGTTTTCAGTCTAAATGAGACTTTGAACCAAATACTGTAAGATACATATAGTAGCAGTAGTAATAGTAATAGTAGTAGAAGAAGAAGAAGAAGAAGAAGAAGAAGAAGAAGAAGAAGAAGAAGAAGAAGAAGAAGAAGAAGAAGAAGAAGAAGAAGAAGAAGAAGAAGAAGAAGAAGAAGAAACATTAAAATGCTATGATGTTGTGTTTCTGAAACCATTTTAAAACTCCGTGCTGATTTACGGGATTCAAGTTGTCCATTAGAGCAAGGGTCCCCAACCTCAGGATACTACCAGGCCGCAGCCTTGTCAAAACTGGGTTGTGTAGGCAGCAGGTGATCAAGTGTGCACATGCGAAGCTCCCCTCATACAAGCAGCAACCATCTTGTTCTTGCACAAAGTTTCCCTTGCACCACTGGCAGCTGTTTTGTGCTCGTGCACAAAACTTGCCTTATGCGAGTGGCAGCTGCTTGCACTCATGAGCGAAGCTCTCTTTACCTGTCTACCACTCACAAGCAACTATCCCCTCTTCCTCTCCCCCTCAGCCAGGCCTCCAAGCCAGAAAGGTTGGGGCCCACAGCATTAGAGATATTGGAAACCTTTAGACTCTAGAAGCAAAATCTACAAAGGATTTGATGGCTTGTCTTCAAATTTCTGAAGGGTTATTATGTAGAACATAGGCAATATTTGTTGAGTTGTACCAGAAGATAGGACAAGAAGCAATGGGTTTAAATTTACAAGGATTTAAATTTTGGTTGAACATCAGGAGCAATGGTAATGGGAAGAGCTACTCAACAGTGAAACAGATTGTTTCAGAAGATAGTTGACTTCCATTCATTGGAAGTGTTTTTGCAAAGACCGGATGGCTATCTGTCTTGGATTCTTTAGTTGTGGATTTTGGTACTTGATATTGAAGGCCCCAAATATAAGAAACTTAAACATTTTAGCTGCCTTTCCACTCAGTTAAATAACTTCCATATTTAAGTAAACTTGTGGTCCAACAAATATAGCAAGCAAAAATAGCTATAGTATAGTAGTGTGATCTGACAAAGAAATGATACATTAAAGGCAACACTTTTCATGCTGTTGAAAATATTCATCTTTAATGTTATTTGATATGCCAGGGATTCTAACTCAAACTCAGCATTAGAGGAGAGTCCAAGTATTATAGAAAAGCTGATGTTACGATAACTTCTCTCAAAAGGATAGCCTCCCTGCAATGAAGCCACGCAGAGCCCTCCCAATTCCTTTACAGCTGAGTATGCAGACAGATAATCCTGGATAATTTAGCAAGCAGGCTGGAGGTTGACAGCTTCTAATGCAATTCCCAGTCATGACATTCTAACTTAACAGTTTCAGAATACAATAAAAATGTGCTGAATTACCAAACTACAAATACGTAGAAATTGCACTGAAACTTCAAGAAAGATATATGTTTGCAAATGCCATTTAAAGGGATGTAGTATTTACATCCCACTAAGGTAGGTTATCCTTACATAAGTCTTTTAAAATGGGTCATCCTATAGAATATTTCCAAATGAAAATGAATTATTTTATTTAGAATTTGAATTGGTTCATACTTGTGTATCTATATGGAGGTGGGGGGGGGATGTTACATTTAATTTCTTCTGTGGTTGTAATATACAAATTCATCCAAAATAATGTGATAATAGGTGAATGGTGTCTGTGCAGATTTCTGAAATCGCCAAAGCATTTGGGGAAGTTCCTACAACCACTGGAAATGTTGCATTAAGATTGAGCCATGGTGGCACAGTGGTTAGAGTGCAATACTGCAGGCTACTTCTGCTGATTGCCAGCAGCCTGCAATTTGGCAGTTCAAATCTCACCAGGCTCAAGGTTGACTCAGCCTTCCATCCTTCCGAGGTGGGTAAAATGAGGACCCAAATTGTTGGGGGTAATATGCTAATTCTGTAAACAGCTTAGAGAGAGCTGTAAAGCACTGTGAAGTCGTATATAAGTCTAAGTGCTATTGCTATTTCCTTGCTATTGCCATGTTGCTTCATACAATCCTGCTAATTGAGAGAATTCCTTTAAATAATTAGCATAAAATGCCTCCCTATACAGTTATTTAATTCAATAACCAGTTGCTGGATAACAGTAATTATTCAAAATGCCAAAGGTCCCACATAAAGGATAATTCAGTAATGATTTAGTAGTAATGTTTTGATAACAACATTCTTCTTCCCCTGCCTAAATCAGATTGGAAAGTTTTACAATTGAAAACCTTGAAAACTAACTATGACTATGTTAAATGAAACATTGTGCTGATGAAGCTAGATTGATCAGCACTGAGCAAATAAACAGGAAACTAAGAGGAGTTTGCTAGGGAGTTCAACGGGAGGAGAAGAGAGTGGCCACAATAGTTCAAAAAAATTGTGTACTGAGCTGTGAAGCATAAAAATATCATATTCTGAATAGCTGCTGATTATAGGGAGTGAGTCTTGCGGAAATGAACAGAGATGTTCAACAGGATAGGAAGAGTTCCTTGTAATTTTTAAGGCTTTATACTTGGAAAATTTGAGAATAGACTGAGAGAAAGGGGAATAAAAGTCTTTTTTCATTGGTGATGCCCTAGGAAGAAAAAGGGAAGATGAATAACCAGAATTCTCTAGTTATGATCTGAAAAGTTTGTGAAATGTATGTTTCCTATCTGAAAGCAACCTGACATATATTTGCCATAAATGGAAGATTACAAAAGTCCTTGAGGAAGAAAAACAAAAAATGAAAGGATTGGAAAAGCAAATGGCTATCTTTCATCTGATGAGAAACAAAGATTTTATCAGTTCAAGAAATCAGCAACCATAAGAAATAAGAGAAGTTGAAGATCTTCTGCATGACTAGAAACTGGAAATGGTTTTTCTGGTGTAGGGTAAATGGAACCTGTTGATGTTTAACTATGAAGAGGAACCAATGTTAGACAGAGAGTAGTGAAGGACATATTTTGAGGTGATGCAATATGAAGGAACCGGAAGGGAGGAGTTAAGAAAAATAAAGCATTTTGTGTGCAGAGAACTCACGTGTTAGGAGTATTATTACAAAATATGACAGTTTTCAGCCCCTTGTAGATGAAATAGATTTTAAATTTTCAGATACTGCAGAACAAAAATTAGAAAACTGAATCCCTAAAGGGTAGAGATTATGCAACTATTCCCCATAAGAAAAGCAAAGAAAAACGTTCTCAGTTAAAAAAGCGACTGGTTATTACAAGGACTGAAATAAATATACATACCAACCAGACTAATCGGTATGTGAGTTATGCTGATTGCTAGAAAAATGATCACAAAAGTGACAAATTAACTTCCACTGACAATAGTTCCTTCTTGCTAATACATGTGGGAACAAGTATAATAATACTGTAATGGAACTTGAAAATCTTAAGAAGAATTTTAAGAACTTCAGTCTGGTAGTTTTCTCATCCCTCATTCCAGGCCATGGAAGAAGACTGAGAAGACAAACACTGAAAATCAGTGACTCACAAATAAATGGGTAAATATCTGGGACAAATCATTTTTATCAGTCCTGGTAACATGCCTGGAAAACTCCACAGCCAACCTGGCCACAGTGTCAAATAACCTAGGTAAGGAAGCTTCCAGGCAGCAGAGAGGCTGGTATAAAGCAGAAATTACATCTGATTCCTGGTATCCCACCTAATCAACAGAGTCTCACTTCTGATGTTCTTAGATGACAATTCCCTCGGGTCATGGCTGGTGCCATATCTGAAATCTGGGAGGGGACATTTCCAACTCTTGAGCTACCTCAGACTTCAGAGAAGCAGGTTGAAATCCCAGGCCATAAGCCTAGGGAACTCCACTGGCAATCAGCCAGAGAGTCAAGAACCCCAGGTAGAAATACTACTAGAAGTACTGAGGAAGATAAGCAAGCAGCAATCCCAACTCACCTCTACAGCTCAGATTCACAAAGAGAATCTCATATCTGGTTATATCTGGAGCAGGGCCCTGAAAGACAACTAGATGCCTAACTTACAATAGCTATTTCCCCATCCCTAACCCAGACTCATGGCTGGTATCATGCTTAATACCAGGGAAGTCACATTTCAGAGAGAACAACAATGTCTTCCCTTCCCAACCAAATTTCAGTGATGCAAACTAAGAGGAAAAATAACTTCTACTTTCAAGTGCTTCTTTGCTGTTATAGAAATAAAAACTTGATGTTGTAGTTTGGCAATTAAATCTATTGAGTAGTGGCTATGCTGGAAGGCTAGAATTTAAATTTACTAACATCTGTGCAATTAATCTTTGCAAGATGTTTAAAAAATATTCTGAACTCAATAATATTTTCACAGACTTCTGAATCCAAGAATGCAACAAAGGCTAAAAAAAAAGAATATATACAGTGTTTTAAAAAAAACCTTGTATGTGTCATGTTAAGCACAGGAAACAGCTCAGCAAACAAAACACCAAACTGGGCGGAGTGGGGGGAATGAAAAGAGATATGCCACATATTGAGAAGGCGCTGAATTCTTCCCTCTCTCCATTCCATTACAATGCTTTCCTGGGGAAAAACCTGTCATGAGCATTGTGTAGACTAGTTGTTGTCATGTTTTGATGATATTTAAATAATTGTGACTGTAACCCTTCATCCTGCTACTGAGAAGAAGCCCTGCTGAATTCAGAAAGTCTTGCTCCTGGCTCAGTTTGTTAAATCTGCCAGGACTGTGTCATATCCTGAAACTGATACTCATATATCTTTGAATGTTGAGATTAAAAAGAAAATCCTACCAGTTTTGGGTTTTCCACTCTTGGCATTCTGTTGGGGGCCGGGAAACGCAGTGGGTAAATAGTTTTTGTATTGTGATGGAATTTACTGTGTCTTCTGCAAATACAGAACCCTTAGCACCTATTGATTGATATTTGAATACGGTCAAAAGATTGGTGTGACTTGATTACAAAAAAAAAATCATTCCAAACATAGAAAAAAACCTGAAAAATACATGAATACAAAAAAAATGCAGGTTCTATAGGAACGTATTTGTTTAGCTTACTTCACATGAATCTTTTGGAGAGGAGGAAAATGTAACACATAGGAAGTTTCCACTCCAAGACAGATCATTGGCCAGAATGTTCAAGTTGAGATTTCCATTCATTTTTTGTCCCTTTAGGTTACTCTCATATTCTAGACACCAATAGTCAGGCATTTTGCTAAATGAAGTTTTGTAGAAAAGTTGATTGATTACATGAAAAAAAACATTTTGAATCCTGATTATTTGAGACAATATCAGGAGATTCTCTGTATTTGTAAAAATGATGCATTAAAGGCTTTAGTTATTAAAACTGAATTACAGAGAGAACTGAGGAAAAGAGATGTAAAGATAATGAAACTGTTTAATCTTTGCCTTAGATATCAAGTATAGCAAAAGATGGAGCAAATGAATATGAAACATGCAAAAGGCTTTGTAAATAAGCAGCAAACCTCGAGTTCATTCAGTAATTAGATGTTTCTCACTTTTCTTTTCTTTTTCTCAGAAAAATAAACATCTTTATTGCACAACAAAGGGGTGGAAGAGACCCAGAAGGCCGGGTGGAGGGGATAAAGGGCACCCCCAGACCATGGGATGAGGACCCCCATTAAGTTCCAAATGGGGTCCAAGAGGCAGATCCCAGGCCAGACCAAGAGAGATCTGTCTTTCTTCTTCTCCAGTGGCCAGAAAGGGAACCTACAGGCCCATAATCCAAATCCCTTCCCCCTTCAAGTCAAGGATATGGCTTCCTGCTCTGGACAACCTTCCATTAACTGACCACCGGAGGTCCAGAGATTGGATGGTCAGGGGCTGTACTACCTGCACAGCAGCTGCAGGGACTTCAGGCAGACCCCTCCTCCTTTTTTGGCTCTCCGGAACAGGACAGAACAAGGTTATCCACAACATCCCCCCCCAGGGCTGCAGCCCACTACTGTGTCTTGACCCTTTCTCACTTTTCTAATGGCATTGACTATACCTGCCCTTGATATTATTGCACACTGGGGCCATGATCTGGTTTTATGAGAAATGTATAAAAGGTGCTCAGAAAAGATATTTTAATAATTTGCATAGAAAAATCACAGCTCCTGGATTCTTCCTGTATTAATATGCTTTCAAATAGAAAATAAAAAAGCACATAGGTGGGTCTCCCTTCTCAACCTTAATGTTCACCTACATTCTTATTGATATAGAAGATGTTTCAGATGATGGGTTTAAGCTGAGCATCTCATTTAGTCGGGTCCACAGACTGCTGAACACTACTACCCCATAGAAGCCACAGCTGAAAATAAAGATTAAGATTAGCAGGGTAGAGTTTTTTTCTATTACTTCTCCCACAAATGAGAATAATGTTAAAACATGAAGAAAAATGATTTTAGCCTTGACAGTACCAACTATATAATTACAGTATAGCAAAATTTCAACAAGTACATTTTTATTGTTACCACTAATCAATATTCCTATGGCATAAACTCTATAATAGGAACAATCAAGTGGAGAGCAGTACGTGCAAATAAATAACGTTTAAAACATCAGCAGAATTTCTAAATCATCTCAAGCATAATAAAGAGAGAAAAATACTTCATTTTGGACAATGACCAGCCTGTAGAAAGATAAAATACCATCTTCTTGTTCTTTGTGTTATTCCAGCCATATTGTAGGGTCTGTGTTTTAGCTTCTTGTTGGCCACTTTGTCCAATCTGCACCATCCCGCATGTCTGCATCTCAAAAGTTGTGTCAGGTTTGGTGCACAATGATGTGACTTTGAAATCACAGCTGACTTGTCACAAATTCTGATGCCTCTTTTCTCATTTGGGCATGGGACCAGCCATGACAGAGTTGGGACTGGTAGTGACAGAGTTTATCTAGTAGAATATAGTAAAGGATTCATGCAAATATGAATAAAATGAACAAAATATGTAATTTCAAACATTACATTTATAAAATAAAATACATATTTATAAAATCTAAATAACAAAAATAATCAGTTAACTTGGTATATAAAAACCAACATTCATACTTAGGTGCTATAATATATGGTGTGTACATTATAATACCCAATAAAACAATATCTAACAGAGATGCCATTCTATACAGATTCTATAAAGATAAATGAATGCTTCCTTTTCATATCTGCAGACAACATAAAATTTATTTATTTATGTATTTATTTGATTTGTCAATTGTTTACAAGATAATAAGTATAAGTGTATACATAGTTTTGAATACATGAAATGGGTACATATAAGAAAAATAAAAGAAAAATAAAAGAAACAATAGGACAGGGACGGTAGGCACGTTGGTGCACTTATGCATGCATTTAGAGAGATTTGGAGAGACTGTATTGCTTCTCCTAGACAGTAGATACCAAATTTGAATGCATGTTATTTGAGGCACATCATGATACTTGGAAGATAATTCTCAGAAATGTAGACTGAAAGATCTCCACCAGTGAAATATATTTATAGGATCCTGTTGCTACAACATACTGAAGTTAGGTTTTAGAAATAAATAGTTAATTTATTATACATGCATTATTTATTATACATGCTGAGAACTTATGCACCGGAGAAAAATTCCTTGTGTGTTCCAATCATACTTAACCAATAAAGAATTCTATTCTATTCTGTTAGAAATAAATACTTTAATTTATTGTGGGGCATATGCTTCTCCGCAGGATCTATCAGATATTTGAATATCCAAAGTTTATCTTGGTTCATACGGTAGAACATATTCCAGCTTTCTATAGCATGGAAGACTCTTCACAAGGGTTGGATAATTGGATCTCATGTCCATTTAGCTTATATCTATGAATTTAAAGCACTTTGCAAAAACTGCAATTTTGGTTTTATAATAATTAATCTATGTGCATTATTCTACAAGGGAACATAACATCTCAGGCCAATCTGGATCAGTGCCACTATAATTACGGTGCATAGAAAGGATTAAAACATATTTATATGCCATTTTAGGAGGGATGATATGCCAAATTATACAAAGCTGAAATCAGACTTATATAAATGTTAACAGTTTAGGAGCCATGATATAGTTCTGTGAAGCTCCTTTAGTGATCAGGTTTTTCTTAATATAATGGGTCTGCATAGATTATTAAACTTTACCTTAGATGTATCTTTAGAGTTATAACATTTTTTTGTGTAATAATAGAAGCTAGCATCTACTGATGGAGGATTATTTCATTTGTGGCTGTTATAAATTAAGTTAAAGGATATTTAACACCTACAAAGGTAGTATATAACAGTGAATTAGGATTAACGATATATTTTTCAATCAAGTATCAAAACTTGGTTTATATGGGAGAAACCTTCCCCAAAGCCAGCATGCTCATCTGCCAATATGTGTTCTACTTCAACTTAATCCAATAGTTTCTCTCTTAATTGGATAGCATACATCTTGCTAATAACATTGAGCAAGCTAATAGATCAATAATTAGAAGGAACATTTTTTTTACCTTTTTATAAACAGAGAGTATTATTGCAAAACCACATCCCCAAGAGAATCTTGCAGTACTATCTTTATGTGTAAAAAAGAAAAGCTAATACAGGACTCCACCAATCTAATTTCCTATGTATAATTTCTGTAGTAATAAAATCATTTATCTACTGCTTGTGTTTGGCTTGAGATGAACTTCTTGCCTTTGGAAGAGCCATTATATTCTACAGATGTCAGATGAGTTTGGCTTCCAGCTACTGGGGTACAAGAAGCCATGTTTTGAACACAAATATTTATATGTGGGTATATATTGATATGTGTAGCATTATCTGATTCCTCACTAAAATATGGATTGGATCCAGAAATTTATTCAGTCCTAGAAATGGCCTTGAGTATAATTACTCAAAGAATACCCCTATTTGGTAGTCTTCACTGTCACATCCAGGGGTGGGATTCTACCAGTTCGCACCTATTCACTAGAACCGGTTGTTAACATTCTAAGCAGCTCACAGAACCGGTTGTTAGAAGGAATACCAGGCCTAATCCTGTAAGGAAGGCAGGAAGGAAACATTCTGGTGTTGCTTACATAAACTGCCTCTCCATTAACCCTTATTACATTCTTGGCAGGACTAGACTTCCTGTCTCAGGAACTTCTCTGGAGTTTTTTTTCTCCTCCTTTGCTGGTACCTTGCTTGTGTGGAGTGACCATTCAAAGTTACAATGGCACTGAAAAAAGTGACTTATGACCATTTTTTACACTTATGACTGTTGTAGCATCCCCACAGACATGAGAGGCCAGGCGAGGAGATGCATGCCTTGATGATATTGAGTTGACCATGCCCAGCCAATAATATGACCACCAAGCCACGCCCACCAACTAAGCCACACCCACCAACTAAGCCATGCCCACAGAACTGGTTGTTAAAAAATTTGAATCCCACCCCATCCCTAAGTTTTGCCTAAACCTCCCCAAAGGACATTTGGGTTCAAATAATACTACAGGGAATACAGGGCTGAAGGTTGCCTCCTTCCCTATTTATCTGTAAAATCATTCAAATTATGTGAAAGGCTGTCTGTCAAAAAAAGAGACAAAGCTCTCTGTCTAGGTAGGAAAAGAGAAAAAAGTTTCAATTCTGTCTCTGTTTAGGATGCCAGGTGGCAAACTTCAAAGATATACCCTAAAGATACAGCTTGTGGTGCTTCGGTGCAGGCAGGATTCCGTGACTCTGCACGGGTTCTGCCTGTGTTCACTGCCTGAGTGCCTCGAGCCATTTGGCTTCGGGGCTAAGCCACCTTTGTAGAAGGTGGTGAAGACTGGGGGGTTCTGGCAGGGACGAGAGACATCGCATCTCTCTTCCCTAGCCGGCTAAATCTCCCTCTCCGACGGCAACTGAACGGCGGTCTCATGGCCGCCATTTAGAAGAGCCCAGCCGGGAAAAGGAATGTGCTGGAGGGGTTTGTGAAGAAATGAAACTGATTTTGCTGACCGGGACAAAGGAACAGTGAAAGTATCCTGGTATTTAACACCTACTAAAGACACATTGCTCCCAGACTGAGTAAGCAGCGAATGGATATCAAAGGGAAAACTATTTTTTCTTTTCACTCTCCTTCCAAACGGAACAGCTTTGAGAGAAATCGGAAACCCGCATTGAAGGTATGCTAAATGCTAAAGACTATGCTAATGCCAAAGGGATATGGATTTCTAAATATTTAAAGAAAATTTTTTCTTTTGCTGTGAGTGGGAAGGGAGAGGAAAAAAACTGAAGTAGAAATTGAAAATAAGGAGCAGACTGCCTAGAATTTTAAAGAGCCATTTGAACATTAATAAGACTTCAAAAGACATACTATAATTGGAATTTTGTGATTTAATAGCAACTCCAGAAAAAGAAATGGAAGAAGAGAAAAAGTGCTAAATGAAATAGTCTATCTGGATTGTTTGGTGACTTTGCATCTTTTGGGAAACTTTTTTTTTCTTTGTTTAAAAACACTCGGGTGGTTGTTTTGGGAAAAATTTCTCCTCTTTATAATGGCACCACTTTTGGATGAATTTAAAACTGAATATCTAAAATATAAAAAGGAAGAACAAGACTGGAAAGATACCTTGGACATTCTTTTTCAATCTCTAGAAATGGCGGTGTATTCCTATGGAGAATTGATTGTGCAGCAGGATAACTGGGACAAAGAAGGAACCATTTTTGATGAACATGTGACCCTATTGTGGGAGAAGAAGGAGGAAGAGGAAAAGGAAAAAGGGATTTTAAAACCTAAAAAACCAACCAAAAAAGATAAAAATGAGTTGAAGGGTAGATATAAGGTTAGAAAACAATAAGAAGGGGGAAAGCACAAGGAGAAAAGGGAGGTGGAAAGGCAAAGGGGTAAAAAGGGTAAGGAAAAGAATAAGCAAGGGAGAAAGGAAGGGGTGAGAAGTCTCAATGATGGGAAGCAAGATCTGAAGAAACAAAATTTATTCAGAGACAATGGGTAAACTTAATTGAAAAAGGGATTCTGTAAAGTACATAAGATTGTGTTATTATAGGCATTTATAGAATAAAATGTTTAAGATATAAATATAAAAATAAGTATCAATAGGTACGATTAAAATGGTTTTGACAGGGGTACTACCTATATTATATATCTATAAATTTCTTTGTTGTTGTCGTTCTTTCTTTTTTCTTTTTATATAATATATGGTGTGACTTTAGGATGTGCTAAACAGAATCCCAATATAAGTTATGTGTGATATTAAGTATTATTAGGTTAGGGGAAAGAGTTAAAGGCGTCATACTCTAATTAGTCTACAGGAGAGGTTTTGTTTAAAGAGAAAAAATGAATGGATAGCTGAGAACAGACAAAGAATGTTAAATATTATGACTTGAACTGAGATAAGTAGAATAAAACTAAGAGAGTTAAAAAAAGGAAGAAGCTATATAGAAAATGGGAAATGGTAATAAGATATGGAATGATATATAAAAGGAACATGATTTTTGAAGAGGTGTCTGTACGATGAGTTTTAACCCGGGATCAAGCAACTTTCAGAAAAGATGTTTATGTTTTTATGTTTTATGTCTTGTTTGTTTGTTTTTATTGGAAGAGTAATGAAAATGTATAAGACAGATGGATATAAAAAATGTACACAATCTAAAGTTAAAGAGATATAATTTGAATAAATAGAAGGAAAGGAAGTAATAAAGAGAAGTTTGGGATAAGATATGAAGATGAACAGATAAGGTAAATATATATATCAAATTGTGCTTGTTTGGAAATGTGATAACTTGGAATAATTCTGTCTTTAAATAAGATGTTGTATTGGCTTTTTAAGGAAAAAAAAACTCTTATGTCATTATATTCTATGTTTTGTTTGTCTGTGTATTGTTTTGGAAAATCAATAAAATTTGTTCAAAAAAAAAAAAGATATACCCTAAAGATACAAAGTGAGTTAAGGTGTAGCTTCTGGGAGGGACTCCAAATATGAAATAATCTGGAGTCTCCAGAAGCTGTTAACAAGGTAAGCCAGCTGTGAGCTATCTATTAATAAGATATACCAATGAGGATTTTTTTTTTAATGAAATAAATTGTTAATAATGGCTTTCTGTTCTACACGGAAAAAAATGCTTGAGGGTAGTTAACAAAGCAGCTCCACAATGGAAACAAATGAGAGTACATGCAGTTGGTATTCCATTGTTTCCTTTATTTTAACCATCAGGACGAGAGTGCTAGAAAAATGTGCATGTGTTTAAACATGTTCCTACTAAATAAGATCTGGAAAAACCAGAATCTTTAGCAGATAAGATTTATGGGCTCCAACAGATTAAGAGAATTGCAAGTGCCTCTGATAATGGTAATGGCAAAGGGTCAAGGCAAATGATATGGCAAGAATAGTTTGCTAAACCCTGTACACACTCTTCAAATAGGATATTAGGAAGATTCATGTGAAGAAAAAGAAAGCTAAAAAAATCAAAGGAATCCATCTGACTGAATAATGGAAAGATACATTATTTCAATTTTAGAAATTAGGATAATGTTTTTGATGAAATTGAAGCTGGTTGATAAAATTGATACTAGGGCTATGCACACTTTGCAAATGATTCAGAAGTCATTTTAGGAAAAAAATGTTTTTATTCTCATGTGAATTTGTTCTGAAAATCTTGGATGAATATGTTAAAAATACGACATGATAGATGAATTACTGCTTCTTTTTTTGACAAAGTGACTAAATTAGGAGATCAAGTACAATGAGAATTCCTGAGGTTTTCAAAAAAATTCACCATAGCTTCTTTCTTTATAAAATAGAAAGATATGAGATAAATGTTCCCACTACCAGATTTGGAGTTGGTTGAATAATCATATCTGAGAAGGATATGGGTCTTCTGGTAATCTACAGATTAAATATGAGCCATCAGTATGCTGTAGCTCTAAAAGATATAGTGCAATCTTGGACAGATCAACATAGGTTTTGCAATAGTGATGAATATTCTAAATAGAATATCTATCAATCCATCTATATCTATATATTATAATTTCTATTTTCACACAAATCAATAAACAAAAACATTTAATGTGAGATATCAACCATCAAACTCTTCATACATTTTTTTTAAAGTGCTCAGTAAAAGAGAAGTATTATTGCACCCAGTGTGGTTAAAATATTATAATGTTTATCTGGAATCCCTCTCTCAAATAAAAAAATGAAGGTGAAAAATGATAGAACTCCAAATTAGGTTTGTGATGGATGCTGAAGTGATGTGGGGCCAGAATAGTTGACTTGTTCCATTCCAAAAATATCTCTTGTAAGTATATTTGTCATATCATAATCTACTAATTCATGATGCTTCTCATGAATTAGGTACTGATATATCTAATGTTCTTGCTGAAATATTCATAGGCCTGACCGCTATTAATCTCCAACTGTCTTATTCTCTCAGTGTGTGACTTTCAGGTAAATCAGTGGTCTGTGATCTGTGACTGCCACAGTAAATGAATGAAAACTGTTGACTTCCCTGGATCATAGGTTTGCATCATTTATTAAAAATAGCCAAGCCAAATTCAACCCACCAGTTCTAGTGTACTGATTGCCCTGATTGCATACTTTGGCATATAGCAAAAATGGACCACTGCATTTGATTTGTATGCAGGAGCAAGATGAGCCCATAGTTGATTTCTGTCTGCTTTTAAAATATTGGTTGACATTCCATATTCTATCACCATTGCTAGCCAATTGAAAAAACTTTGAGCAAAAAATTTGTCATAAATGCGACAGAGATAACCAGAGTTAGAAGTAGCAATGCATATTAACATGTAATGTGCAGAAATCTTGAGTTACCACATTTGGGCTGCAAAAATTCAAACAATTATTAAGTGGCAATAAGAAGTTAGAATTTTGTTCATCACTGTTCCAATATAGTACTTGTCTGGCAATCATAGAAAGTACCATGAAGACTAAAATTGCCTAAATTCACTGAAGATTTGGGGAAGAATGAGGCTGTGGTTTCTAGGCTAAGAACATGTAATTCTATGAGTTGGTGGTACATGATAGAAATATCATGTGTGCTTTCTTCTGTTTTGGTTGTCTCTTAGATACCAGGAGAAAACATTATTCTCTGTTATATATATACCATGGTGCCTTGGAGTACCACAAAAATGTTTCTACTTATTTTGACTTCTTTCCTATCAGTGCTATTCTTATTGTTACTTTTTGTTCTATTTTTAATTACCTTCTTACATTTATAAGACCACTGGCAGAGAAGGCCAGGTTGGATAAATTTCCAGCTCTGTCTAAACAACACATAAGTATTTTTTCCAAATCTGTAACTTTGTGGGGACATAAGTTTTAAATTCTTCTTGTAGCACGACTGGAAACAATCATAATCCTAGATCATCTCTCCTGGACATTCCCAATAATGACATAGTAGTTCACAGACAGACAGATACACAAATACACACATACACATACACACACACACAATTTGTCCAGAACAACCTCTCCACCTGGGTACTTTCCAGATGAGTGGGATGCAGTTCACTGATAATTGAATCCCAATCTTCTGGATAGTACCCAGTTGAGGAAACTGTTCTAGGCAAATTTAGTTTAAAACAGCTTTATGTGTGTGTGTATTCTACCATGTCTGTTGTTTCTCTTGCTTATTGCTATTTAGTTGAACAGTGAAGGGACAATTTCCCTCTTTTATTATCTCCTATGTTAATAATGATATATATTTTTTTTGCCATGGCCACACAAACAGTTCATGGCTAAAGTTTGACTGCCCTCAAATCCCAAAGCTAATTTGACCACTTTGTTTAAAAAACCCCATATTGATAATTCTCACAGCACTTCCGGGTTTATGTCATTTCTCAATACCAGCACTCTCATTGGATTGAGATACAATCCACCGCATATTTAATCAGTAATAAGCCTTGCTGAATTCAGTGCAGAATTCAGTGAATACAGTGTTTACTCCTTAGTAAGTATGTTTAGGAAGATAGCCTAAATGGTAATATGGCTGCCATTAGTCATGTGACTTGCAACCAATTAATGAAATTGTTAAGCAATTAGATTTAAATGGCTGAAATTATAGTTGCAAATTGCAACCATCTCAATAAATTTTGAGGTACTGTATATTGAAGGGTATAGTAATTTACAGCCTGATAAATCAATGCATATTTTAAATGATGGTTAGAGTATAAAGGGTGCCTTTTAATATTTTCTTTTTTTAATTCCCTATCAGTGACAAACTAGAGCTAAAATGGCATGTGTGCTGTTAATTCATGTTCACGCTGATGAAAATTGGAACTTACTGATTAGAAGTGGTGTCCTTTGATTAATCGCCTAAAGCTTTAGCTGATTAAGAAGCCAATTATAGCTTATAGCTCTACTTATTGTTGGAGTAGAGTTTATAAAGGAAGTGTTTTAGCTAACTTGGTATTCTTATGTACTCATGAATGGAATTTTACCAAGTGCAACCTGGAGGAGAATTCCATAACCAATATATCTCCCATAATGGGGAACCTGTAGCTATAAGTTTTAGGTATAAGCTTTAGCTACTATATAAGAAAAGAAATGGCACTCACTGATGCTTTCAAAGAATCTTATGCTGACTTTTTTTGTTCAAAAGCTCTTTTTCCTGTTGTAGTGAAATATATGGCTTATCTCTTAAACATGCAGATTTTGTATTCTTCTCATCTTTTGTCCTTTTCCCCTAAATCTCAGAGAAATGATATTTACAGATCTTATATATGGTAATAAGGCCATGTTTCTCATACTGAAGCTCAGAGTATCAGTGATAGATTTTATATCTATTACAGCAAGGAATACAATAGAATTTCATTCTCAAGACCAGGTATCTTAAAACAAAATAAGTTTACCCTCCAAACCTTTACACCAGATATTCACTAGAGAGTCAGTGAAACAGTGAAAATGGAAGGGAAGAAGCCTGAATGAAATCTAAATGAATCATAGAAGTAAATCTAAATAACAGAATTCTATGGTCTTTTAATCATTCTGGATATTAGATATGTTTTCAGTGGCCATTTCTCCAACCTCCATTGATGGGAGAAAGACAAAAGATTAACAATAGTCTAATATGAGTTTTCTAGGTAATAAAGAGCTGTGGTTGTACAGACGTTAAAATGCAATATTGCAGGCTGATTCTGCTTACTGTCAGGAGTTCAATCCTTACTCAAGGTTGACTCAGCCTTCCATCCTTCCAAGGTCAATAAAATAAGCACCCAGATTGTTGGGGGCAATATGCTGACTCTGTAAACTGCTTAGAGAGGACTGTAAATCACTGTGAAGGGGTTATATAAGCCTAAGTGCTATTGCTAGTAAATTATACTTGAGGTGACTGGTCATACAATTTTAATGCTGTGTTCTTGTATTCTAATCCTGAATTCATTCAGAAAATGTCTAGATAAAGCAAAGTGAGATGTTCAGATTGATGCATTGTGTTACCAGCTTTTATAGGAGGAAGTTGTTTTTGAAGCAATTACAATGTTCATCACCCAAAAAAGCCATTAGAACTTGTACTATACTGAATAGTCAAAATATATATCTTAACCCATCAGAAAATATGGAAAGTATGCTATGCCTTACAAAACAGGTCAGTGGAGATTTAAGTGTATGCTGGGTTGATTCAAATTATGACAATACTCTTCTCGCAAATACCAGCCGATTCCCACCCTTCTAGCCTTCAGAAAATCATGACAAACTGATTGTTTCTCCTGTTGCTGGGATAGGATGAGACTGGAGTCCAAGAATTATTTGATTTGAAAATTTGGATATTATGGGCTAGGTGTCTGGTTTTCTAGGTTTCTTGTCTTTGGTCTTATTATTTTATTTTTATTTATTATTTATTAAAATTTAATACCACCCATCTCCCCCATTAGGTGACTCTGGGAGTCTATTATTGCTGTGAGCCATTCAAAGATACAAGATATGCAGCCAATAAAGTCTTTTCAATAATAAAGAAAAAAGCACAGGCACCATAAAAAGTTGCAATGTATCGAAAGCATTCTCGTATTTTAAAATAAATTATTATTCCATAATAGCACGTGTCTGGAAAATTAAGGATTTTTCATTTGGAAATCTGAAGCCCAGCATTCAAGTTGTATTTTCAAAGGTGAACATAGAACTTGATAACTTAGTATTTACTTTTGATAATCACTGCTTCCTGCCTGAAGACCTAGAGCTCATTTTACTGATGTAAAAAAAAAAAGAAGCCATTCAGTAAGTCAGGAACATGAGTTCAAAGCCGTTGTAATTTTATTTTATTTTTTTGCAATACAGGGGGGTGGGAGTTGGATTGTGCCATGGTAATGCAGAAGTGCATTAAAACTGAATTTACTTAGGGGTGGGGGAATAAGGACAATCATCCTGAATCATATAATTTTGTTTTTGTCCTTCAGTCACACAATCTGTGTATTTACTTTTCAGAAATATCTACAGCAAATGTAATGCAACTTGCAGATTACTCTGTTTTAAATCTGTCTGCTGAGTACAGTTCTATAATTTGATGAACTTTCTTGGAAGCAGGGTTTAGAAGGGGGATTTTTTTTAAAAAAAAACACCTCATCTTTAAAGGAATGGATTTCTCACGGACAATCTTGAAATCTCATAGCAGCTCGTTTTATTTCTTGGGATCATAGCCTTGGAATTTGTCACACAGAAGCACATAGACAGGTAATGATGTCTTGTCTTTTAGGTGATGCTTGTACAATGGCAGACTACAGTCAACTAAAGGGGATCCTCCTGGATCTTCAGTCACATCGCCAGAGACAGCAAAACCAGCCAGGAGAAGACAGAACCCAAAAGCGCTTCTTAGTCGAAGATATGTTTAATTACTTGGATATAAATGGTGATGGGCACCTCAGCAGCTCTGAATTGGCTCAGGTTAGTTGCTGTTTGATGAAAACTGAATTAGGAAGTGGAATCGCCTTTTCCACCCAAGATGTAAACTGAATGTAAACTATTTCGATAATAGCCTTTTGTTAAATGCTGTTCAAAAATTAGCAACAAAATGCTCTCATTATTGCTGAAAGCTTTTTCTTGATTTTGTAGTAGTAGTAGTTTTTTATTTGATATTCATAGTTACAGGTAGTCCTCAACTTACTCTGAAAATTCCAGTCCCAGTTATGGCTGTAAGTCGTTGTGATCATGAGTCAAATAGGACCAGATTTTATGACCATTTTTACAGTGACATTAAGCAAATCACTGCAGTTGTTAAATGAATCAATCACCTGATCTTCAGGTAAATCCAGCTTCCTCAGTTTTTTGCCAGAACTCAGCCAAAAGGTGGCAACTAACAATTGTGTGACTGCAGGATGTTGCAATCAGTTGTAAATGTGAGTCAGTTGCCAAACATCCATATTGTGCTTATGTGACCATGAAGGTGTGTGACAGTTGGAAGTGGAAGTTCAGGTCTTAAATAATTTTTTCCAAGACTGTCCTAATTTTGAGCCATTGTTAAACACATGGTCATAACTCTAGGACTACATGTATACTATAAAATATGGAGTAGAATGTGACATTTTTCCTCTTTAGCAACAATTGATTGGTACCGGATTTTTTTTTCAAACATGTCTTCCTTCTTGAGAAATGTGTGTGTGTGTGTCTTTGCATGAAATTATATCAAAACTAGAACATAAGCTAATGTAAGAATTTCATCCTTTTCTAAAATAATTTAATATATAAACTTTACAACACTATTATTTATCATCTATATATACAATATCATTTTATGGTTAGAAAAGTGTTAATTAACTATAAAAAGAAAGCAGTGTTTCCAGAAATATTGTTTTTATACTGATCATGATTATACTGTGGCTCTAGCACTCTGAGCAATATCTGGTTATAGTCAGAAAGAGCATGATGGATTGCCCAGACCAGTTATCTTAACCATGTATTTATATACTATAATGAGATGACATCAGACACAAATCTTCACTACTACATGTGTGTCACATAGCAGATAATCCTTGTTGTTCCTAATTTTCCTCCTTATGCTATTATTATAATTATTGCTTCCTCCCTAACATATGAGAAAGCATATATGTTACAAAGTATTAGATCATCAAAACGTATTTTGAAGAATTAGCATTCCTTGATTTGAAGTTCAAACTTTGTTGAATTATAATAATTAATTACAAAATAAAGTCCTTTCCTGTTCCATATTTCAGATCCACTCATTTGCTTTCCATCCTCGTCCCTCCAATGATCTGTAGCTCTTCAATCATGCCACTTCTCACTTTGCTGCTACAAACTTCAAAAATAATCTCTGTGCTGAAAAAAAAAATCCATTCCATTCCATTCCATTCTTCCTTAATCTGGAGCAGAAAAGCTTTAAAAAAAATAGTGGATTTGGAATTGAACAATAGGTGGGAGACAAAGAAAAAGATTAGAAATTCATCGGGGGAAAGGATTAAATTATTTTGCAATCCTGATTGACAGAATAAGGAGGTCCAATTTTTTTGTCTCCCTGAATTTTTTTAAAATAATTTTATAATTTTAATTCTAAAATTTTACCTTTAACATTTTAATTTGTATATATTGTTTAGATTTTGATGCTGTAATGTATACCATGCAGAGTCCCTCAGAAATATGCTGACAAATTGAACAGATGTTGACACATGCAATAGAAATAAATAGAAATAAACAATGTACTCATACTTTGAATAAACCAATCTATAGCTCAATTGGGGGAGATGAACTGGTTTCCTTCGGTTCAAGAGAAATGAAAGGAGGGCCGATCATAATGAAGGCCTTAATGTATATGCAGAGTCTTGGAAGTAAAAATTAAAATCAGAATATTATCAAACAGTAAATTGGTTTTAACAGTATCCAAAGCAACACGTTCATTCTAGATCACAAAAGTAGTAGTAGTGTGAGCCGTGGTGGCACACTGGTTAGAATGCAGTACTGCAGACTACTTCTGCTGATTGTTGGCTGCCAGAAGTTTAGCAGTTCGAATCTCACCAGGCTCAAGGTTGACTCAGCCTTCCATCCTTTCGTGGTCAGTAGAATTAGGATTGTTGGGGGCAATAGACTGACTCTGTAAACCGCTTAGAGAAGGCTGTAAAGCACTGTGAAGGGGTATATAAATCTAAGTACTAAGTGCTATTGCTACTACTAGTAGCAGCAGCAGTGATATAATTTCTCATCTTTCATTCTATATCAAGATTTCATTACTAGTAGTATTTATAGAATTATTATGTATGAAAAAGAATAAAGCCTCAGGCAGGCATCCAAGAGTACAACCCCAGTGGAAAGTAAAGCAAAAGATTTGCAGATCATTCCAAACTCAGGCTTACACAGCCAAGTCATGATTATACCACATTTGGGACAATCAGATCATACGTCACTGCTTTTAGCACCAGCATACATCTCTCTTAAGAGACAGGCTCTGCCTATAATAAAGACAGTGAAATCTTGGCTAGAAGATGCTTCCCAACAACTTCAGGATTCTTTTGAGAACACAAATTGGGACATTTTTTACTACCCTGACCTAGAGGAACACACTGCAACTGCTCTGTGCTATATCAAACACTGCACAGATACTGTCACTGTGGATAAACGTATTAGGATCTATCCCAATCAGAAACCCTGGATGACAGGACCAAGGCCTTAGGTCCAGTGATGGGGCAAGATACAGTGTAGCCAGAGCTAATCTGAAGAAAGGTATTCGAAAAACCAAGACTGATTATAAGAAGAAGATTGAGGATAATTTTTATAGCAATAACATGAGGCAGCGGTGGCGAGGGATTCAACAAATTACCAACCATCAACCGACCAGTGTCATCCCTGCTCAGGGGAATGCTTCATTGGCAGAGGAACTGAATCATTTATTTGCTCGCTTTGAAGTGGAGACATCAGAGACAGCTAAAATACAATCATCAGCCAATTGTAGCCCCCACCTCATTGTGGAGGAACAGGAGGTAAGAAGTATTCTGAGAGCTGTGGACTCTAGAAAGGCTGCCGGTCCTAACGGTATCTCTGGCTGAGTGCTTAAAGGCTGATCAGTTGCTGCAGTCTTTACCAGGATCTTCAATCGGTCTTTATCCCAGTCCACTATTCCATCTTGTTTGAAGGCTTCCACCATTGTTCCACTGCGAAAGAAGTTCCCTATCAATAACCTCAACGATTACAGACCAGTGGCACTCACTCCTATCATCACGAAGTGCTTTGAGAAATTGGTCTGCTGGCACATCATTTCTGGTTTTCCACATACATTTGATAAACACCAGTTTGCATACAGAAGAAATAGATCTACAGAGGACGCTATAGTTATCACTCTTCATGCTGCTCTGATTCATCTAGAACAGCAGGGGGGCTATGTGAGGATGCTTTTTGTAGATTTTAGTTCTGCATTTAACACAATTCTTCCACATAGGCTAGTATCTAAACATCTGGAACTTGGATTTTCTTATTCAATCTGCCTTTGGATTATGAATTTCCTGCTGGACACTCACAGAGGGTCAGATTAGGTAATCATACCTCTTCAGCCCTTATTCTTAACACTGGTATGCCACAGGGGTTGCATGTTGAGTCCCTTACTCTATACTCTTTATGTGCATGACTGCATTCCCATTCATGTTAGTAATACCATTGCTAAATTTTCAGATGATACAACAGTGGTGGGACTTATCTCCAGGGGGGATGAGTCTGTCTACCGAGATGAGGTGGACCAGTTGCTTGCATGGTGTTGAGACAATAACATGGTCCTCAACACCAATAAGATCAAGAAACTTACAGTGGACTATAGAAGGAACAGATCAGACATCCAGCCTTTCCTTATCAATGGAGACCGAGTGAAGCAAGCAGCCAGTTTTACGTTTCTGGGTGTTACCATAAAAGAGGACCTGACCTGGGGTGCTTATATTGCAGCACTGGTCAAAAGGGCCCAGCAGAGATAATACTACCTGAGACTTCTCAGAAAACAACAACGGAAAGAAAAACTGCTGGTGACCTTCTACCGCTGCACCATAGAGTGTATCTTAACATACTGCACCTCTGTATAGCTTGCCAGTTGCACAGTGGTGGATAGGACAGCACTCCAGAAGGTTAACGTCCTTGCCCAGAAGATCATTGGTTGCCCTCTCCCCTCTTTGGAAGAGCTTTATAGCTCCCGTTGCCTTAAGAAAGTTCAAAACATTCTTAAAGATCCATCTCATCCTGTTTTTGAACTATTACCATCTCGCAGATGGTACAGAATAATAAAAACAAGGACAAATAGGCTGAAAAACAGCTTCTATCCCAGGGCAGTAGCTCTTTTGAATTCTGCTGTATAGTGCAGTGTTGGTGTGGTGTCGGGGGTTTCCAGTTCAATGTGTGAGGGGTGAAGGATGTCTGTTTGTGTTTATTATTTCATGGTCATGATGTGCACTGAAGATGGTGTTTGATTTCATTGTACGAGGTACAATGACAATAAAGTAAATTAAACTAAATTATATCTATGTACTTGAGGAAATGTGATCATATTTGTTCTTTCTGAGCAGTAAGCATTCTAGAAGTTGCACTACAGTGTTCATTTCCATTAGAATGAGGGAGTTTTAGGAGCATTATGGTAATATTTGTTATGTTTATAAATATTCAAGCAGCAGATCAGTTGGAAACAAATGTGTACTATTAAAAAGATCAGTAAATCATAACTAATTAATAATATGTCACTGTGTATTGGCACATTTACCAGGACTAAACAAATTCTGGAAAAGGAGTTTTAGAACTCAAACAAGTCTCTCTTGCTTGGTTTTTTTTTTTTTTTTTGAGGGGGGGGCGTAGCATATGGGATGTGTTAGCCAGGGATCACTGAGGTGGCTGACTACTTCTATGAAAGGAATTTTTCAAGTGGTGTTATCTTTACCTGTGGGACACCTGAATGCCAGTAAGCAATCGAGGGAGGCTCCTTGTCCCTACATGGTATTTTTGCTCATAGGAATTGAGCCACCAACATCTGTGGTGCGCAGGCCCAATGTGAGCCACCACAGCTCCCTAAGTAGTAATATTATTATTACTCTTGCTTGTGTCTCTCATTTATTCATTACAAGAGCCTTGTATATATGAGCCCATGTAAAATATTCCACTGCCTTAAAAGTCAAAAGCTTCCTTAAAGCAATGGCATCTTTTTTTTCAGGTTCGTGTGGTAACCTGAAGAAAGTCAGGTTACTAGAATGAATACCAGAGAAATGCTAAGTTTATTAAGGACATAAATCACACAAGCAAATATTTATACAAGCAAGCCAGACTTGGACAAGGTTCAAAGCTTTCTTTGGAGCTATTTTCAAAAGCCATGATATGACCCAACATGATCACCAGAAGCTCTGAAGACTCTCTGTAACAGCCAGAGGTTGACTTTGACAAAGTTCTCGTCAGATCTGACCTTCTAATTATGGAATGAGCTCCTGGAAAAGATTGTCCGGCATTTACATTAATGACTTTGCCTGTCATGTGAGGCAATAGGTTCATCACCCCTCATAATACCAAGTTAATGTCATTTTAACAATATTTTAATATATTTTAGAATCATTTAAAATGTAATACTTTTGGTATAATAATAAATAATAATTCTTTATTGTCATTGTACGTATATACACAATAAATTAATTGTGTATGTATATACACGATAAATTAACTAAAAGATACTGGTCTCTGGAGTGTCAAGCCACTGCACATACATGTGCCACCATCTTACTCATTTAACCCTGGTTAGGGCACTTAGCGCTTTTACCTTTAGTTAGTTTTCTCTAATGTGTTATTGTTTTATTCTTTACAAAATGTTGAAAAAATACTCTGTAAAGAGAATTAGGATTTGGTTTGTCTGTTTATTCACCTGTGCATCAGCAGGAAAAAGTCTCTGAAAACAGAACTTATTGGGGCCAAATTTGGTAGGGAAAGATAGAGTTCAAAATGGTTAACATTGAGTACTTTTAAGTGCTCTACAGAATATCAGAAGCAATTAGGGTCTCTTTTTTTGCTTCTTTTTCTATTCTTGCACTTTTTGCTTTCTCTTTATTTCTCTTATTTTTCTTTTTTCTTTACTGGTCTATTTGTGTCAGTTTCTAATTAAAAACTATACTTAAAATGATTAAAACGGAGCTATTTTTCCAAAATTCACCCTTGGCGGAAGGTAATTGGACAATGGATGGGACTCTTTCCAGCTGCTGCAGAAGTCCTGGTTCTACCTCTAATCTGATCATTTGTTCCAGAGCAAAGTTGCTATTGAAGGGTTGGGGATGGGAATTCCATGTTCTGCTGTGCAGGATGTCTGTACCTGGATTTATTATTATGGCAGTCATCCAGATGATTAGACTGGATTTGGCATTTTATCTACCTATTGAATTTTTCGCAAGAAGCTGGGATAGGCAGATGTTGTTTGATGTTATATTAAAAATACATTACTAATATTATTTATAATAGTATAGTTTGTTTTGTGGTTTGGGGTACATGTTATTTATGTTGTATGTTGATTTCACTCCTATCTAAACATCATACTTACATACAAAACTACCATGCTAAAGTCAAAAATCTATAACTGAGAATAAGTTTTATTATAAAGATGACCATAGTTGCTTTGCAACTTGTACACAAATGTTGGCAGTTTTATGTTAAATCTTTGAATTGAGAATGAAAGACACCAGAAAATTCTGTGTATTCCTAGCTTCAGTATTGGGAGATCGAAAGAAAACTGTTGGAAGACAGTAAAAATGAACTTTCATGATTGCCATTATATTTTTGCAAGAAATAGCAGCCAACTATTATGATTCCTCTCAGAAGCAATATATTTTTGTCTGCTATCTTTGGAAGGGATGGCAGGTCATCATTAGGAATTAGCCTCTGGTTAGGCCTATTCTGTTTAACTTTCCTGTTTAATTTCCCAATCCAGTGAATATACTTCCAAACTTTAATCATACACCCAGAGGATGATTTGTCAGACTGAACGTTATTGCTACAAACTTTGAGAAATCTTATTTTATTTTTAACAGTTAAAAAGGCCAGCATATTTACAGTAATGCTGAGATCTTTGAAAACAAGATATTTCTTTTGTTGGGCTTTCAGGCTGGTCTTTTAAACCACTTAGCAGTCATATAAATGTTTTAAATCTGTAAGTCAACACTTGCAGACTATCTCATGAAAATATTCTCATCAAAGTTAATTCTGCATCCTATGATCATGATGAATATTATTTGTCACAATGAGTACTGCAATATCATAATAAAACAGCAGCTCAAAGAATAAAGAATATGAATAGTCCATAGTAAAATGATAATTGACTCTAATAGACAGATAAATAGCTAGATATCAGCTGCTTTATGGTCTGAAAGTACTCATTTCAATCCTATCCAACTAGCTTTGGAAAGACAAGCTGCCCATCTTAATTATTATAGTAGCATGGCATACTTTGAGATGTTTTTAATGGGTTGTAGCAAAATCAGCTCCTTGGCTGAATCATTGTGATAGATCAAAGCAGGGCAAACTAACAGCCAATATGCCTTTTAACTCTTGACTGAACACTAATTGGTTGAACATATATGTGATAATATTTGTCTGGCTTAGAATACCACAAAATGACCTTGTACTGTGCGATTGAATTATAAAGCAAAGTGTAAATGTATTCTTACATTATGACCAACTATTATATAGTATAACTATACTAATAGAAAAATTGATCTTCATTATTTTATTGGCAAAATGCCCATCATTATAGTTAGAGTGTGTTAGTGGGTGCATTTGGAGAGAAGTTTATATATTGCTAGGCTGTTCTTTCATTCATTGTGATGGAGAGTGAGACAATCAGTGTCTTGACTATGAAGCTACACAATTTTACCTTTCCCCCCCTTATATAAGCCATTAATTAGAACTGAGGAAAGTAAAGTGGCACTAGTAAGCCAGATATAGTCCCTGGAGCTTCTCATTTCTGCTGTTGAGAATTCAACTTCCTTATATTTTGACGGCTAACTCCAGGTCTTTTCTTTCTCATCATTGTAGAGTAGTCTTCTCCAACTTGCCATTCTTCATATTTGTGCCCTATGGATTCCTGAGTTTGTTGCTCCAAATTATCTAAGAAACACCAGGCTAATGAATATCATACAATCTAATTTGAATCACAAATTATTTATGAGAAATGGAGAGAGAGAAGGGGAGAGAGAGAGAGAGGAGGAGGAGGAGTTGGATGTGTCATATTCATAATCTGTCAATATAAGTGCTGGGATGTGCTATGTGTCTAGTAAGGCCTTACAAGTATATATGTGTCATAGAACTTTCCTCTCTATGTGTACAACATGTTAAATGAATACATATGAGAGTTCCTGAGAGCAGGAATCTTGACTTAAGCAAGGATTAGCAAAGTAGATTTTATAACCACAACAAACAGTGGAAATATTTGCAAAAATACATTATAGGGGATAGGGAAAGCTATATACACTTAGCTAACTATTGGGAAGAAAGACATAAGGAAGTTATCTAAGATCAGCAGATAAGTAGGAAAAAAACAAAAAAGGACTCAAAGTAACTATCCCTCTATTTTCCGTCTTTCTCTTCTGCTCAATAAATCATGAGATGCTAAAGAATTGCATGACCAACAAGCTTATGGAACTTCTTAGCTCATCTCTCAATGACCTATTTTGAATATTTTTAATATTTTTAATTTTTCATGCATTTCCCATTCAGAGTTTTCCTTCCCTTTTCCTTCTTTCCTTCCTTCCTTTTCTTTCTTTCTTTCATTCTTTCTTTCTTCCTTCCCAATTCCATAAATGCTCTGCATGGATTAAAATATTTAAAATAGCAATAAATATTTAAATAATTTTAAGGAACATGACCCCCTGCCAATCATATAATTAAAATGATAGCCAAATGTGAATAATTATATTGCTATCTTTTTTTATTGATAGTTGAAAAAAAAGGAAGATCTGGAAGACGATTTCTTGAATTGTACTCCGGAAGATCTTCTTCGTTTTGATGATTACAACCATGATGGTTACCTAACCCTGCAGGAACTTTATACTGCATTCCGTAAGTAATAACTTATCTCTGTGTGTATCTTTCTCTTTCGCTGTTGCAGAATGCAGGGAGGATAGAAAATGGTCTTCTTTTCTTGTAGGGAGTCAGTAATATTTGTCTTCGTTGAACTTTCCCAGATCTTCCTAGGCAATGGTTAATGCATGTTTTGTGTGCCACCATTTTTAGTAGCAAATGGCTACCAGCAGTGAAGATCTGAGAAGGAGAGAGGATATTTGATTAGTGGAAGTAGATTAATACAATCAGTTCAAGGAGCTGTATGCTCACTTCCTGCCTTTGCTTTAGGGGCAAAGGGATGTTAAGAGATCATGCAGGGGAGAGGAAATCTGATCATCACTTTTTATTAATCAGTGAAGGCAAGCCAAATGTTCACTGTGGTTCAGAATTTCTTCTATAATTTTACTCAGTTCATATTCTTATTCTAATCTTATTTATTTATCTGTTTGTTTGTAGTAGCATATTTGGTAAGGTATACATTCTTCTTAAAGAATTATCGTATTTTTTATTGCCATTGCAAATGCAATTTGGCTTCTTTATGAATAAATAGCCATTTAAACATAGAGATATGGGAGTGATTTCAATAGTAAAATAGTAAAAATATATAGGACTCCTTTTTTTGTCAGCAGATGTATTGTTAATAATAATTTATGGAAACAGATGTCCATGGAAAATTGTTTTAGCAATAGCTTTGATTGTTATTGTTCACTGTTATTTGCAATATTTGCAATATTATGTAGAAAGTTATTTCTTGTTATACACATGGAAAAAACAATTTGCTGGTGTTAATGTTCAATTCTTCTTTGTCTACTAATATAAAGAATCTTTGTGGCACTTGGTTTGTTTTAGCACTGAAAAATATGAAAGTTTGCCAGGAGGTTTATGGGTTTTCTTTTAATATCTATCAGAGAATTGTGTCAATATAATTCTTTACTTGTCTATATTGTGAATAAGTAACAGTATTTCAAGAGCCCCTTAAACATGACTTTTTAAACAATTTTTATCCAATAAAAAAGCCATATTATTTTTATGTCAAAAGATCATTTTAATGTGATATTTAATGCTACAATGATGATGATTGAATCACTCTCCAGGGTTCACATCAACTTCAACTCTCATAAAATCCAAGTGTATTTCATAATAGATTTGTCCCTTTCCTAGTTACTGTGATCTGCACTCAATTAATTTCAGTTTTGAACTCTGATATTTTTGAATTATAGCTTCTATGGCCTCCTGGTTCACTTAATCTGGATCACATAATTACAGTGGAAAGTGCATTTAGACCTCACAGACAGCAAGAGTCTATTATTGTCACCCTGCTTCTATTCTGAATCCCTAGCATTACTGTATAAATTTGTTTTAGAAGAAGAATGGAGCATGGAAGGTTTACAGATACTTCCTCCCTTTGACTCTTCTTGGCAAATTCCCAGAAATATCACAACATTTTTGATAGTTCTTTAAGGAAGCAGAGAAATAAAACAAGATGAGTTCAGCCAGGCACAGTTATTTATCACTAGTTCAAATATTGCTTTGTAGAATTTAGGTCCCTA
The DNA here is from genome assembly GCF_049901715.1 of Pseudonaja textilis. Classification (NCBI taxonomy): domain Eukaryota; kingdom Metazoa; phylum Chordata; class Lepidosauria; order Squamata; family Elapidae; genus Pseudonaja; species Pseudonaja textilis. The sequence goes on from NC_141991.1 coordinate 79,717,164, forward strand.
GAGAACTTAGTCAACTGTACCCAGAAGTATTTTCTGTAAGATTCTGATGTTAAGAATATATATATCTCAGGAAGACAATATTAATTTCTTTGAGATGTTTCTGCTTTAGGAGTTATGAAGACATACATTGATTTAGTCTCCCTTTGATGTTTGGAATTTGAAAATGAAAGTTCTACTTTTGCCCTGGGACTTATGTAACTAATGGTATTTTATATCATGAATACCTTCCTGTTCCAGATTTACCACGTAACCATGGAAAAGACTGTGATTTTAATCTTTTTTCCAATGCTTTGTGTTTTGTTCCAAATTATTCTCAGACAAAAAGAAAAGAGAAGCCTTTTGTTGTTATAAAGCCATTTAGAGGGGTTGTTTAAGGATCTGGAAAACTGTCGTGTTTAATTATCATACAGGATTTGTTTCATGTTTTTACGTGTTTTTATTACTGGAAATAATACACTGCCAGGTTTCTAGAATAAAAGCTATGGCACAAAAAAGGTTTTGTGATAAGGTGATATAAGAAAACACTTTGAATTGGAAATATTCTTTAAATGCTCTAAGTATGAATCAAAACACATCTTTTGAAAGTTTTATTTCAGGGTGCAAAAAGAACCCCACAGGGTGAGTAAAAAAATTGTGTGTTTTGAATCTTCTGGCTACTCTGAAGACTGTTGTAGTTGGGCTGTAGTTTTAGAGCTTGCAAGAGGCAACTCTTTTTCCATCCCAAACAGCAGCACTTGTCACATCACTGCTGCTATTGGCTTAGATTGGATAGGATGATGTGTTGGTAGGTCACTTAGAGGAAAAAGCACAACCAGACCAAAGAAAGCTGCTTGTAATTGCATGATTGCCAGCTTTTCTTGCAAGTGGTTGGATTTCTTTTTAATGCTGCAGGAAAGTTAAAATTCATATGAGTATATATCATGTATACATGCATGTATGAATGTGTTCCCCAGGTCAGTCTTGACTTCTGGCAACTGCCTGAACATATCTCAGGCAGTTTTCTTGGGAAGATTTTGTATCGGCTTCTTCTTTCTAGGGCTGAGAGGGATTGACTGATCCAAGATTACCCAGCTAGCTTTGTGCCTCAGACAGGAATAAAACTCATATAAAGCTAGCTTCGTACCTTAACCAGGCTAACACCAGACTGGCTCTCTTGTTGCTTATGTGATTATTGTTCTGTGTTGTGTTGTGTTGTGCTTTATTTTGCAGATAATGCAAATATGTCTCTACATTCTACTTTATTTCACATAGAAGGCTTGCTAATAACTGCAATGGTTTTGTAAAGATGATGCATTTTGGTTTGGTTGGTTAAAAAACCCTTTTCCATATTTTTGCAATAGGTGTGTACTTAGGAAGCACCAGCGGTATCTCCCACCCCCGCTTTTCTTTTATTATTTTGTTTACAGCCAGCAGCCATCCCTATGTGCAAAACAAAAAAAACAAAACATCAGGGAAAACAACACAACTCTTTTTGCTGGGCTTGTACATGGCAGGTAAACAGCAAAGCAAAACTATCTGTGCTTACAAAAAAAAATTGGCCAAAGACCTGGATTTTAAAAAATGATATAAAAAGCACACACATATTTAAAGATGTGTCAATTAAAAATGAATATTATTTAAAAAATTATCTGCTCCCTGTTATGGATTCCTCTCATTCTATCGTCAAGTGGGGGAAACTAGTGGATTCTCAGCATTGGGGTGGGAATGAACAGTTGTCAGTCTGCTGGGAGTTAGTTCAAACCCAGAACAAATGGCTGCTGATTCCGACAGTGAAGAGTTAAATCCTGCCTCAAGAAAGTCTTGCCAATGGAGATCTGAACAACTTCTGTAGGGAAAATGGCATAAAATTTCCTAACTAAGCAAACTGAGAAACATTGACTATATAAAAAAAATACTCCAGATACTCTCCCATTGTTGCAAAGGTCTCTTCCTGATTTCTGTTCATGTGTTCTCACTTTCCAAGTTGGTCCAGTTCTTTGTGAATGGACCTGTGGTTTGATAGTGACATGGCTTCTGTGGCTTTCTCTAGCTTGTTTCTCAAAGTTTGCTTCTCAGATCACTTTTCACTGCCCTCAAACCTTTCCAGTCCATATTCATTGTTATCTAAGTAAGAATTCTGTTGTGCCCTAAACAGATCTCTGCCTCATTTATGATTCTTTGAAATACATTATCTCTTCTCAGCTACTCTGAGTAATTTATGGTAACCCAATTAAAGCTAACAGAATTGTAAAGCACCTTTTTTTGGCCTGTTTTTAGCCAAAGCTTTGCACAGGACACTGCCCTTGTCCTATAATCTGTTGAATTAATGATTAAGAGGATTTATTTAAAGAAAATGAAATTATTTTTCTCTGTTCTTTCTGTTTGGAGGTGGAGTTTTTCTAATATCAGATTCAAAATCAAATAAATTTTTAGGTAAATATGATATAATTGTCTTGCCATTATTTTCTATAGGGATTTATTTTATTGTTTTCAAAAATATTTTAAAATTCATGCCCTCAGTCAGTCTTATGCAATTTTGATGTTAGGTAGCAGTACTATCTATGCTTATGGTATTGGAGTATATTTATATCAATAGTTCTCAAAGGGAAGGATAGGGTAGAGTGAGTTAAATTGCAACATTTTCAGTTTGTCTAGAAATAGGCAATGAAATCCGAACAAAAGTTCAAAAAGTTATGTAGAGCTAAAGTCTTAACATTATAAGTTAAACATAAAATGAACTGCAGTACCCTATTATGAGCTGTGATGGCACAGTGATTAGAGTGCAGTACTGCAGGCTACTTCTGCTGACTGCTTACTGACTAGTCTCATTGGCTCAAAGTTGACTCAGCCTTCCATCTTTCCGAGGTGGGTGAAATGAGGACTCAAATTGTTGGGGGCAGTAGGCTGACTCTGTAAACCACTTAGAGAAGGCTGTAAAGGGGTATATAAGCCTAAATGCTATTGCTGTTGCTAATAAATAATACTTGAGGTGATTAAATTAAATAAATAGTGCAACATTTAATGGAATCTCCAAACCCCCAAAGTCAAATAGAATAGCCACATTTTTATCACATTCCCAAACACTAAAAGTATAGAAGACATCTGGACTTCAGGAGTTAGACTATTTCAGAATAATGGAGCTATGACAGGAAAGCCTTGTTGCTGAGCTCATGTCCCTCTAAAATCTCCTGGTAAAGGGACTCAAAGCAATGATTCCCAGCCTAATACCATATAGCAGGCTGACTGTATTTGGCAAAGATAGTCAGTCCCCTAGGTGACATGGATCCAAGCCATATGATTTCATAAATCAAAACAAGAAATATATGTTCATGTAATGCAACATCTATCATATAAGAGCTGTGGTGTTGCAGTGGTTAGAATGAAGTATTGCAGGCCAATTCTGCCAAATGCCAGCAGTTCGAATCTCATCAGGCTCAAGGTTGACTCAGCCTTCCATCCTTTATGTTAAAGACTGCACTGAAAACTTTCACAGGACTATAGCAATAGGAATAGCACTTAGACTTATATACCACTTCACACTGCATATTACTATCATAGGACTATAGCATATCATATGACTATACCTTCTGAACTGATGGGATAGGGACAGAAGGATTGTCAAATATTTCTCTCCCAAATCTCTCTGTTTCTTTATCATCTGACTCCACCCTTGAGATATAGGCTAGCTAATTTTTATTTCCATCATCTATCTTCAGGGTGGGTGGGTACTCCATTTGGCATCTACCAAACCTACTTTTTAAAATTCTCATCACCTTTGTCTAGGGAGATTCTGAATCTTTCCCCATCATTCAGTCAGAACTGAAGAAACTTCTTGGATGAGAAGCTAAACATTTTCAAAGAAAAAAACCAAGAAAGTTGTGGAACTATGCTCTATATTGCAATCCACATGTTACATTATGTAACTTAAGAGTTATATGACTCAAGATTTCAGCATGTCTGCCCTATCCTTCAAGAGGTAGACTACACAGCCAGAAATAACTTTATATATATATACATACATATATACATATACATATACATATATATATATATATATACACACACACACACACATTTATATACATATATATATGGGGGGGAGACTGTAAAAATCATTTTAAATGTTAAATATTCAAAATGTTAACATTCAGCAGTGAAGTAGATACAGTAAATTAAAGTTCTATTCAAATTATGAGGGAAAACATGATTTAAAAAGAAAATTTTATTAGAGAAGATTGAATACTCCTAGGAGATCATACGATATCACTGCTCTTCCAATAAATGAGCATTCTCACAGGATCTATATAAAGATACGGGATGAAAATTTTAAATTAATTAAATATCAGAAAAGATTATAAAGAGAATTTATTTTTTCATGCACATCCTGTGGCTCTACATAAAAGCCTGAAATAAATCCAATTACTAAACTTGTTTGGAGAAATAAAAACAACAGGAAATGTTAGCACAGCACAGTAAAAGAAATTATTAGCACAGATTTCTGTCTAAACTTATTATCTATTTCTTAGAACTAACATATCCCTGAAACAGATGTCATTTCTATCTTTATTTACTGGGTATTCTCCAGTTCCCTGGCAAGTTCAAACTTTAACCAGAAGCTGTATTTTTTTGTAGCTTACAGCTTCTTTTTTCCCTTCCCTTCCCTAGTTCTGTCTTTGTCTCTCTGTTGTTGTTTTTTTAAGGATTTAAAGTTTCTATGTCCATCAGGAGCTGGGTAGCATCTCTCTCTGGCTACAAGACCAAAAAAGAAAAAGGCAAAAACAACAGGTCTCTTCAAGGCATTGTGCTGCAGGAGATGTTGATTAGGATTGTCTCTCTTTTGGAATGGAACTGTTATATGTTGACAACGTGGATGTTATGGTTCAGTGAATAGTAATAGTGGAACATAATTTGGAGATCAAAGGGGGAATCTTCTCTAGCAACAAAATCCTTCCCATTGGCAGGCAAGTTCTGTTGGATTTTATCCTGTTTTTCTTGCCCCATTACTCCACCAATCTTTCTTATAGCAGTTCCGCCTCCTATCTTTCCAACTAACCCCTTCCCTTCCACTCAAAGTCATCTTTTCATTCCTGATTAACTCAGTGGTAGAAATTCAAAAATAGCAGTTGGGATTTATCTCTACTTTTTCCTGTTCTTTTTCTTTTGGAGTGGAATGCAGTGCAGGTGACTGCCAACAGACTAGTAACAAGGAGTTGTTCCTAAGAACTTTCATGATGATATTGATGCAGAATAGAGAGAAGATAATAATAAAAAAAATGTGTATCAAGTTTGCTAGGTGTCAAATAAAGGAGGAAGCCTTCTATTTTTTAAAATATTTATACTGGAAAAGTATTTAGAAATCAGTGTCATATTTGAGACAAGAATTACAGCCTTAAGACACAAATATTCAAGTTCAGAAATGAAGTCTTGGAGACATGACAAAAATTGTTTTGGAAACTATTATCAGGAGAAAAACATTGCATAGTAAGTATCAGTGTTCAGCTCTATAATCTGTTTAATTCACTTGGAACAGAAATACAGTTGTCCAAAAGCTGTTCTTTCTGATTGTTTAGTTAGCATTATTTATGCTGTCGTCTCTTCCAGTTTTTAAAAAGGATAGTAAAGTATGCATTTTTTCCCACTACATTTCCGTGGTAGGCACAGGCCAGTTGAGAGCTATCATTGTTCATATGCATAAGGAAAGAAGTTGGCTTTACTTTTTTAAACATTGGCAAGTGCATTAAAAATAATTGCTCAGCAGTCGTTGAAATCTAATCTCAGTGACATCACCAATTTTCAAGGTTTCTCAAAGTTGCAGTCTTACACTTCTTTCCACCTGTTAACCTTTGTTACACTGCTATTCTTTGAAGGAAAAATGAAACTGGCCTTGTGGATTTGATGAGCAATATTATTCTTTTCCCCCCCACTACACTTGGTTTCTGAAATTTCCATTGTCTCTATTTGCAGATGAAATTGTGAGACTATACCTTAAAATGCCCTTTTGTTGTTTCCATTTTGGTATGAATCACTGTAAAAATTTTAAACAAAAGATGCGGCTTTGAAACACATCCACACTTGTTCCTAAACTGAGATACCAATTATCAACTTTAATGCCATAGTACCACTTAATAGCATCTACCAAAGAAGATGTTGTAAAGTGTATTTGTACTTTAGTTGCCTTCTCATGAGCTAATTGTCTGTGGAGATTCTCATTCATCCATGTCATGATTGTCCCAAAGGTGCTTTTTAATGAGGAAACTGGAAAAAACAAGAATTTTTTCTTTCACAACATTTTGCTTCTCATCCAAGAAGCTTTTTCAGCTCTGATTGAAGAAGTCAGAGCTGAAGAACGTTCTTGGATGAGAAGCAAAATGTTTTCAAAGAAAAAACAAGGAAATCCAGTTGCCTCTTAAAAAGTCATCTTTGGGTCATGACCTAATCTTTGAACAGACTTCCTGAATAAAAAAAAATAGATTATAATTCTTATTTTACTTAGATAATAATCATTATAAAAAACACTTAAATAGAAAGATAATGTAATAAACTGGCAGTGGTGGTCCCAGCAGTTACTGGCACACTGGATGCTACAAAAAGCCTTGGATAACATTTAGAAAATCTGCACATTGACAAAAATTCCTTCTGTCAATTGTAATGCCACACTGCTTGGATCTATGCATGTACTACGCCACTAGATTATGACATCCAATGTTCTTGGAAAGAACTTGATGAGTATGAAGACTAACACCAGCTAAAGAACTGGGAGCTGTGATTTCACAATTTTATGTATAGAATAGAGTAGAATTCTTTATTGGCCAAGTGTGATTGGACACACAAGGAATTTGTCCTGATGTAAATACTCTCAGTATACATAAAAGAAAACATAGTATATAATAATAATAAAAACAATAAAACATTTTTATACCACTAGACTCTCAGAAATTTTCATGGTTAGCATGACTATGAGTATTCTGCCTGGAAATGATACAAATTCTAATTCAGTATATCTGGAAGTCATCAGATTGATTGCCTGTTTATTGCACGATTTGCAAGCAGCATGGAGTTAGGGAATCCCTGGGTAGATAAAGGAAATCACCATAATCACCACCAGCCACCATAAAGAAAATCTATCACTCTCTGAGGCAATCTGTGCAACTTCTGAATAATCCACCATTATTCTGCTTCCCTTACTAGATAGGTGACACATATTTCTTGGTCATTGATTTTATTATTTTATTATTATGTCAAATATAACATAAAATGTTTGTGGTGTTTGGTTTTCAGACGTGCAAATCATTACTTTAGCTTGCAATCACAATATGATGACTGTGCATACATCAAACAACCTTTGTAGGTAGGCTGGTGATATAAAGTTGCCTTTTTCCATATTGGACCTAACAATGAAGAACAGCTAATAATAAATTAGAGCACAGAATAATCATAACTAACTGGCTTGGTAACAATGTAGTAATTTGAAAAGCTCATGGCTCAGCTGAGATAGACTTTAAATATGCTCAAATGACTGCTTTTGAATAAAGCTATTCCGATTAAATTTGACTGAGGGTCATTAAAATTAACCAAGTCACTTTTGACTTTAATTTTATATCAGTCTCTGATGAAATGAAGAGGGAAAATTTTTGGCAGATGGGATGTTCTGGCTGAAGAAATAATAATGCTGTCTTCCAATGCTAATCAATGTGGGCAGGTCAATTAGCAATACAAATGTGTCAGAAAGAAGGAAAACGTGTATTCAGTCACAATGATTCCATCTTGTCAACATAGTGGGAATTAATAACATATCATTAACTTGAAGTTAAAGTCTGCGTAAATTGTAACTCACTGCTCATTAGAATTCTCAAAAATGGCATTCACTTCTACCAGCCTGGGCCAAGCAACAGAATATTTACAGGAATTCAGAAGCTCATTAGAGTATATGATGACCTCCAATACATTTTAAAAGAAAACATTTTTCTTAATTGTAGCCACTGGTAACACAGTAAAGTAATCCATAGTTACAATATATTCCAGTTTACTTTTTTAAAAAAAAACAATGAATATGAACAGATTCAAATATAGTGTCGAATATATAGTTCAGGAGTGTCAAACTCACATTGTCATGGCATCATCATGTGACGTATCGTGACTTCGCTAAACTGGGCATGGGTATGGCCAGTGCGTAATGCAGCCGGGCTGCAGGCCGTGAGTTTGACACCCCTGATATAGTTCCTACAGAACATTTTACAGCTAGCTAGCTAGCTAGCTAGCTACTTATTTACTTACTTGCTTACTTACTTACTTTTGCAATTCCCTTCCCAACTAGTAATACTGTCAATTGATCATTTACCATCAGGCTGTTATCTACTCTTAGTGGCCACATGGGTAGATTTTCTCCATTATGTTCTGCCCTTAACTTGCTCCTTTAGATTTTTCAATGGTGCACTCATCACCATTGTAATCCATACAAGTGATCCTTTTCATCCCCTTCCTTCTATCTTTTCCAACACTGGAGTCGTCACCATAATGTATTCTAAAGTAGCATAATTTGAACCTGATCAGTTGCCTCAAATGAGAGTTCTGAATTAACTTGTTTGATGATCCATCTATTAGTTTTCATGGCTCTCCGTGATATTATCAAGAGTTTTCTGTAATACCAAAACTTTAAATACTTTTCCCACCTCTGATGATTTTAGAAAAGGATGTGTGAGGTCAAAATATCAGAAATAATAGGCCCAGAAAGAGTAATTCCTTCTTTCTTGAAAGCCTGCACTGAATGATTAGTCCCCATCTTCACCTGGATCTTTAATAAATCACTGGAGATGTATTATGTCCCATCTTACTTCAAACACTCTATCATCATCCTAAGAACTCCCCCCCTCCCCCCGCAATATGGGAGCTGAATGATTATAGGCCAGTTGCACTGACATCTGTAGTTACGAAGATCTTTGAGAGATCATTGCTGGGCCACTAAAAATCATCATGGAAAACCCTTGCAGTTTGCCTACTGAGCAAATAGGTTGGCAAATGATGCTGTCAATATGGCACTGCACTACATCTTTCAACATTTTGAATCCCTGGGGACCTATGCATGGGTCATTTTTGTAGACTTTAGCTTAGTATTTAATGCCATCATTCCAGAAATTCCACTCTAAACTGATTCAGCTAGCTGTGTCTCTTCACGCTTGTAGGTAAATTATTTGGAAGCAACAGGTAAAGCTAGGAAAAAATACTCAGCCAATTAGCACAAGCGCCACTCAGGGCTGTGTGTTCTCTCTATTGCACTTCTTTCTATATACCAATGATTATATCTGTAGGGAACCCTCTGTTACAGTACTGAAGTTTGTATTCAAGAATGATGGCCTCATTCAAGACTGTAATGTGTCTGCATATAGAGGCAAGGTTGAACAAATGACTGTGGTACAGCTGGAACAATGTGGAGCTGAACGTGTTTTAAACTGCAGAGATGAGACTGGATTTTAGAAGTAGCCTTTCTATTCTACCACCTCTTACTATATTAAACAGCACAGTATCAGCAATAGGTTCTTCAATGAGATCTTCTGAGATTCCATTGTTTTCTAAGCAGTTTGCATGGCTTGACGTAATCAACACCATGAAAAGGCCTTTCTATAATCAATGAAGAACATGCTACCTTCTCTTTGTATTCTTGGCTTTCTCAATTATGCAGCAGGCATCAGTAATGTCTTCTGTTCCTTGTGTCATCTTGAACATCTGGAATCTCATTTTCCTTGTAGAGTTCTAATCTTTGTTAGGTCACCTTAAAGATTAGAAATGGTCCAAAATATGTATAGCTTGAGTGGTAGATGTTGGTGGTGGTTTGTTCTGTTTTACGCATGGCTATTTTGAAGTTATATTCATTAAGTTAAATGGACTTCTTTCCAAGCAAATGTTTAACATCTTCAAAATATTTTATTTTCCAAATTATTCTGATAAAAGAATAAAAGGAGAACAATTTATACTATACACACATTCTTAATAGCTTTTGCAGCAAAATTGCCTGGTTGAAATTCTGACTGGGAAGATTTAGTTTCGGTGACTCTACCTGGCTAGGGGACTGGATTTTTTAACCCAGACTGTTTCATGCTTCATAATTTTACAACTTTGATGCATGAATAGAAAATTCTGATTTTCCTCTAGCAACCATAAAGTCATAGACACTACCATTCATCATCCAGATCCAATATTAATGAATGCCTAGGAAATATTTATGGAACTGTGGATTTGTGTGAAACACATTTGTCATTGCTGGTTACTGTGTTGTCTTTTTGTCCTTAAAAAGGCTGATTCTTTTATTTATCTTTTAGCACATAGTGGAGAGAATATGTATTCCAATTCTAATAACGATCCAGATGTTACAGCTAATGAAAACTGTAGGTGCTGTTTTTCTTAGAGAAAAAAGCTAAAGGGTTTATTAAAAATGATTTGGGAAAACATAAAACTCCTTCCTGATATTGGCTACCTAAATATTACTATTTATTTCATAAGCTCTAGAGAACGAAGTGAATAAAAGAGCTCATGACTAGTGGAATGAATTGTGTTTGCAAGCTAATCACTATTATGTGCATTTATTATAATTATTTGATATTATCATAGCACAATACACTGAAACATTATGTAAATGTTTCCAACACATGATTATCTGAATCAGGCCATTACATTCAAGAAATTAAGTTGGAATAATCATTAAACTCTGTACCTTTATATATATATAAACATAAAATATTATCACGGTTTACAGTGATTATATCTAATCTGTAGTAAGAAAAGTAAAAGTGTTTCATTAAACATTTTTAAAATAGATTCATCTATTTTAAACAGAGTTATAAGTCTTTTAATTTTCTTCACATGATTTTTATTAAGCAAAATGGATCAAAAAGATCTTTTTCCCCATGATTTTGGCTATTTACAAAACTGTTTCCTTGTCATGGCATAAATCACAGTATTTTGTTAAATGCAGTATTGTGACATGTGACACCACATAGATCAATTGCTACCAAATGAATTAGGCCAAAAATGGCAATGGCTTTAAGTACTTTTAGCACACTCATATCAGGAACAGAACAATTCATTCTTGACAGATCATTTGTTTATCCCACAACCCCACTAACATTGAAAAATAAAATGCTGAAAATTGAAGAAACAATTTTCCAGTTTTTCAATAAGTTATGTCAGTCTTTTGATGGACTGAAGACAACTATATTAATCTTAAAGCCAACACACTAAAAATTAAAGTAATAATTAATAATAAAAATCTAACCCATATTTTACTCTTGAAATTTTTTTTAAAAAAGCTTCTCCTTTGGGAATTAAAAGTGGTGTGTGCATAGCTCACTCTGTATAGATTAAGCTACCCCCACCCTCAGCAACAACATTGTGGTGGAAGTGGGGAGGTTAGGCAGACTGGCTGCCCCAAATCATCCAGTAAATTTCTATTGCTAACAGTAGGTTTAAATCTGAGACTTCGTGATCCTAGTTTACTTTAGCACTAGGCTGACCATCTCTGCTATGGGCAATCATAATTGTTTCAAGTGTTGCAATGCAAACTGCACTCATAGAAATAGGAAATAGCTTAGACTGCAGGAGTCTCCAACCTTGGCAACTTTAAGACTTGTGGGTTTCAACTCCCAGAGTTCTTAATGTTGCCAAGGTTGGAGACCCCTGGCTTAGAGCTTTATGATTGTATCAAATTAGCATTTGCCTATTAATGAAAAGGTTTTTTTGAAATCTGTTCTAAAAGTCTAGGAAAGTACAAGAGAAAGTCACATTTCATTTCATAAGCAACAACCTTTTTAAAAAAAAATAGGGTATCTCATCATCAAGGTATAGCAGAAAGGAATCGTTTGCCTTATCCAAAGTCTATCTGTGAACTCATCCAGACATCTTTAACATGCTTCTCTCCATTTCCTTTAGTTGGGAGAACACTGTGTCATAAATTGCACTGTTGTCACAGCCTTTTACCACACCTCACCAATGAGATTGTTGCTGACTTCACCCAACATAATGTAGGAGATTCAGGGCAGCAATGATAGATTCTCAACCAATCTTGCACATTCTACTTGTTGACCACTCCTGATAGAAAACCAGTCACCAATCACTGTACTGACTGATTGTGGTAGTGCAAAATTGAAGTACCTGGAATAATCCCATGCCCCCCTTATGGTTTACAGTCCAATTTGCCAGAATATTTTTCTAGAAACTAGTGGGTTGATTAGAGTGTAGATTGCACAAGCTCTTGATGATATGGAAGATAAAGAAGGTGAGAGTAGTGGCAGATAGGCTGATGACAGCAGCAGTATGATGTCATAGGAGATCATTTCCCAGATACCTAAAATTAGTATTGCTGCTGGAATTCCTGAAAAACAGTCAGGCCAAATCAATTCAAGCCTCTTCATGTCTTCCAATCAGCACTTATGAAAGAAGAGCAATATCAACCTTCTACAAGACTGATATCCCAATGTGAAAAGAAAGGACAACAGAGAAAAGAAAAGACCAGTCATTCTTGGAAAACCTCTTTGTCTTATTTGCCATCCAAAATTGACGGATGATCTGTTGACCTTTCCAGAATTGTAGGTAGAGGTGGGTATCATTTGATACTCCTGTTCTTCCTTGGAAAGAGGAAATGCCTCATCCAACCTGATTTCAAAGCTGTTGAATGATAGTGGCAATCACTATCAGAAAACTTGAATGAGACAGAATACTGTTTGGTCTTCCCATTTTAACACCAAAGTTTGAATTATCTATTTTCAATCTTTTAACAATAACTGGAATTTCAATTATGGAAGTTGGGGGGTGAATGCATGCTACGGGGAGCCTTTCCTACCATACCCTCCCACTCCAGAGCAAAAGCTCTGCTTCATGCAAGAATAAAATGTAAGCCAAACATTCCCTCTGCCAAGAAAGAAATATCAGGAATCAGGCCAGGAATCTGGTCTTTCTTACAGATAAAGCCAAAAAGGCCAAGGAGGACAGTGCACAAGGACAGTATCTTTTTCCATGCTGAGCAAACCAATCATTCTGAAAAAGATGCTTGAAGATCACTGCCCTATATTAACATAAATTGTCCAACTGAAAAATAAACTGTGTTATCTACTCTGTATTTCTTCAGTTTTATAAACTAAAGAGTTGGATTTGCTCAGATGTCTTTAATTCACCATCTTCTTTTGAAGAGAGGAAAAACCTGTTATTGGTTAGCCATGAAATAGGAAAGAAAAAGCTGTGGAAAGGAATGATCATCTGCCAGTCTGTTCTAGCATATGATTCTCCATTTCCAAAGCCAATTCTTCAATTTGAGCCAGTACATTTACTATTTGAATGCATGAATTGTGTATCTCTTATGTTCAGGCAGCCTGACAAATGCCATAATAAAGAGACTGATATTTCAAATCAAGTCCAATTCTGTACCTTTTGCAGTAAAAAGGGCCAACACATGTTCTTGCTATTTGAAGAATAGATATTTCTTTGGGGGAGGTGGGGGGAATAGTAAAACAACTTGTAGGCTTGAGGTGAGTTGAAGAACACTTGGGGGAAGGTTGTCATTCACATTGCTCACTAGCTCATGTAATCATTTGTTGGAAAAGAACTTAGTCTACTTCATAATGATGATGATAAGCATGAGATCAGCTGCCTAATGACTTACAGGTATTACCAAGTACATTAATCAAATATCACAAAGGAACTTAAAGAAGAAAAAACAAAAACCTGCTAAAAAGAACCTAAGAAAATATCAAAATATTGTTATTGTTGTTGATGATGATAATGCTTAACTATCAGAGAAAAGGTGCAAAATATATTCAGATGGATGCAAACTATAAAGAAGACGAAGAACAAAGCAAAAACAAAATAATTGAGATTTAATCTTTCTGTATTTCGTTTTGTTATATTATCTTCTTACCACCTTTCTTTTGTCTCTGAATCACATGAACTGTAAACTTGGCTTTAACATATCTTGCTTACTTAATTGGAACCCTAGCTCAGAGTTCAGATGCGTCACAACAGAATGATTTTACTAGTCTGAAAAACAGCCTCACGGATCTAAATGTGATTCTTCCCCTCCCCTTTTAGCTCAACTTCCACAAAATAAGGTCTCATTCAAAACATTATTCAATTCATGGGGATTGCCTGATTTGGAGTCATCTGTGGCAGCAGCTATATTTCTAGCTGGCAGTTGTGGCTTTCCACGGGTGAAGTATTGGTGGTTGAGCTCATCATACGATTACCATTTATTTATTTCATTATATTTTTGCAATTTATACAGCTGTCCAAATCACAAGAATTCACAGTGGCTTACAACAAATTCAGATGAATAATAAAACAATGAACAAATTCAAATGAATAATAAAACAATGAACAAATTCAAATGAATAATAAAACAATGTGTATCAAAATAAAGAACAACAATGCAATCCTGATTATTAATCTTAGAGTGGAAGAGGGGCAGAAATTGCAAGCTAGTATTCCGGAAACCGCAGCCCACTACAAAACTTGAAATGGAGGAACTTTTGCCCTGCTAGCTGTTGCTCTAATATCTGCCACCAGTGCCACAAGGGTGCAAGAGTGAGAAGGAGGGAGGCAGGGGAGAAATCCAGAATGTCTCCAATAACACAATTACTTTCTGTGGATGACCTTGATGTGACCTAGATTTTGAATCAGTTGTAGCTTCTCTTTGGTCTTCAAAGACCACCCAGAATGCTTTAATGCACTAATCCAAGCAGTAGGTGACTAAGGCATAAGTGATTCTGAGCAAGGAGTTCCATTGCAGAAATGGACATAATCAACATACATGATGAAGTTGTGCAAAGGCTCTCCTGGCCATGCATGCCATCTTCATTTTGATTAACTGCCACCTGCTCTTCCATGCTCCAAATTGTTCACTAGTTCTGCCTGAGGGAAAACCTCCAGAACTAATAATTGAAAATCCCTGGCATTAGAAGGACTTAATACCCAGAGAATGTACTAGCACTGAGCCAAATATATTCTTCTCCACGGCTTCCTGACTGAGAGAGAAACTTGATCACATCACTTGATCAACCAAGACTACAGATCAGGGCTACATCACGTGATGTATCAGGACCTTTCCCCCGCTTCACTAAACTAGGCATGGGTGTGGCCATCCAGCTGATGGGCTGGGAGTTTGACAGCCCTGCTATAGATGCATTACTGACTATGATCAGCATGTTGATGATACTGTTGTTCAACCAGGAAAAAAGTGTGGGGCCCATATCAGTTTTCCCACTTAACCAATCCAGGAGGTTGTGGAGGAGTAAACTAAGTCTCCAGTAAAATGTAATAGAAAAGTAGACTCCCGCAGGAAAGCTAAAAAAAAGGCAGCAGTTTTTTAACCCATATTATTTTTAGGTTACAATATGATGTACGTGTGTGTGAAAAAAGAGAAGTGAGGTTGTGTGTACTATCCCCCACACTCATGTTGGGGGAGGAGAAAAAGTAAGAATGTGATAATACCAGCTCACAGTTTTCATTTCCACCAAAAGCATATTTTGGGGTAAATGAATGGGTTCTAGTTGCCCATTAAAACCTAAGCTATCAGAAAATACTTTATATTTCAACAAGGATAGCGCAGAACAACAAATTGCAGCTGAAGAATTTATGTTTCCCAAGCACTATGAGGGAATAGGGAACATGAGGAGACATATGGATAATAAATAATATAATTGTCCTTGTTAATTAAATGGCCTGGGATCCTGTCAATATGAATCCTGATTCTAATACAGTGGAAGCAGTGCTAGTACTTAATCATTATGTGACTAAAGACCTAGCAAGTTGAAAATATATGGCTTCCTGGAATGAATGTTCTCTGAAAATAGTAGGCGATAATGAATTCCATTCTATTTTATGGAATAAATCAGTTAGGCAGAGTTGGCAGTACAATTGGGGGGCCCTTATTGAAAAGTTGCCAGGCCTTACCCAGCATCAACCATTACCAACTAAAATTTAAGATGTTCACTAATTGAATTGGCCTGTTAATTCACAGTCACTAGCACCTAATGGGGTCCAAAATCACTGGATGCTGTTGCACCCCAGTAGCTGCCAATCTTCTTTCTATTAAGGCTTATTAAATTTGAATGTGGCAGTTGTACAGTGTTCCCTGGCATTCATTTTCCTTTGTTTTTATTATTTTTAATTTTTATTATTTGAATTTATATGGTTATTCATCTTAAATTCATGACTCTAGGTGACTAACAGCAACTAAAACCTATGTGAAAAACAAAAAACAATATAAATATCATACAAATACAGTTAACAGCTGGAGTACAAAACCAAGAACATGGCCACTGCCGCAAATCCAGATTACCACCATGCCCAGTGACAGAACCATGTATTAGAAATGAAATTTATGAAAAACCAGTAGGGTATCTTCCTTTCTTTATGGAAAACCTCTGGATTAACAGATAATAGATATTCAGAGTTGGAAGGAACCTTGTAGGTCATCTAGTCCAACACCTTATCCAAGTAGGAGACCCTACACAATTTCTGACAGGCGGCAGTCCAATCTCTTTTTGAAAGTCTCAAGTGATGGTGTTTCCACAACTTCCGAGGGCAAGCTGTGCCATTGGTTGATAGTTCTCACTGTCAGAAAGTTTCTCCTTATTTCCAGGTTAAATCTCTCCTGGTTCAGTTTCCATCCATTATTCCATGTCTGGCCTTCTGGTGCTTTAGAAAATAGCTTGATCCCTTCCTCTCTGTGGCAGCCCCTCAAACACTGCTATCATGTCCCTGGTCCTTCTCTTCACTAGACTAGTCATGCCCAGTTTCTTCATATATTTTAGTCTCCAGTCCCCTAACCATCCTGGTTGCTCTTCTCTGTACTTTTTCTAGAGTCTCAACATCTTTTTTTCATAATGTGGTGAACAAAACTGGATGCAGTACTCTAGGTGTGGTCTTACTAAGGCTTTATAGAGTGGTATTAGTACCTCACTTGATCTTGATTATATCCCTCTGTTAATGCAACTTAGGCTTGCATTAGTTTTTTTTTTGGCGGCTGCTGCACACTGCTGGCTCATATTTAGCTGGTTGTCCACTAAGACTCCAAGATCCCTCTCACAGTTACTGCTATTGAGCCTGGTTTCACCCAGTCTATATGTGTACTTCGGTTATTTTTGTTGCCTAAGTGTAGGACTTTACTTTTCTCTATATTGAATTTCATTTTTTTAGATATGGCCCAGTGTATATATCTGTGTGTTTGTCTCTCTCTGTGTGTATGTGTGCATCAGCATAATCATCTGTTCCCTATTCTAGTGACCCTCATGTTTCCTGTGCATTCAATTGCCCTTGTTCCACAATGAGCAACCATGCTCTAAGGATTTTACTACCTAAGGTAATTCCATTACTTCTCATCCACTAGCAAATGTCTGCAAATGCCAATTCTCTATAGAGAATATACTATTATGGGAGTGAGACTTTTGCCTTTTCCTCCCATCCCCTTTCCTGGCTGAGAGAAAAGTGTTGATGTAATGCAAAAAATAGGATAACATTTCCATTCCACTTCTTGTGGAACCCATGGCTTTTAATAAGGCTAACATTCTGGGGGGAGGGAAGGAAATAAGGTCAATTCCTTAGAAATTTATAAGCTCATTTGTGACTATTGTTCTGGATACAAGCAGAGTGTAATTGCCCATAGAGCCTGGGTAATTGAACATTCATCTGAGCAGCTAGTTGTTTCACTGGGCAGTGGCAAATTGATAATGGTCTTTGCCTGTGGGAACACCTGCAGTTCTTTCTTTTCTAGGATGATGATATGTCCTTACTTATTCTGATTTACAAATAATGATTTCATCTCTATGTAATGTCCCATTATTTCTTTCAGATACACAACCACAGGTACACCCAGAAAGCAGCAAATTGTGCACTTTCGCTTTCTGTTTATAATGCTGTGATTTTTTTTTTGGGGGGGGGAGTCCTTTAAGGATATGTTCTTAACTATAAAGAAGTGTTACAATAAAAGAGCAATCTAGCCAGTATTAAAGAAAAGATAAAGTGGGAAATAAGCCATTAAAAAGAGGATAGGTTTGGTTGAGATAGTGTGAGCATGGTACATATTTCCTCACTGCATTAGCAAAAGAGGGGACAATATATCGCCTCTTTTATTAAAGGAAGATTCAAAGAAGACTTGTATCTTTTCTTTGTCCAAGTCCCTAGATGTCATTCCAAGTGTAGCTATGGCCTATATAAGCTGCCTCAAGGTATAAATCCATTTTTCTTGTACTTGCATACTTCAATAAAACCATGGACCTTTCAGATTTCATTGTTTTCAGAATATGTTAACTCTTATTGAGGTAGAAGTATGGTTTTTCCTTCCATTGCTGTGATCTTCAGGGGCAATCTTGTTCAAATATTGAAACTCTGTGTTGAGTTTTGTGCCTGAAAAGCTCAGAACAGTCAATACACTATGCCATTTTCTTTCCTTGCTGAAAGTCCACATTGGTAAGACAATTATATTTTAAAATTTCTTTTTAAAATGCCACTCACATTAATAAGTATTTGTTCTCATAACCACCCTTATGTGAATGGAAGGAGATGACTTCACAGTTGTATATAAATCAATGGATATGATCCTATAGTCATTTACTTTGTTCTGTCACTTCTATCTTGAAAGGCAAGATATAAATAGGATATTTTTTTTAAGTGACTCAGTATTGACACTTAAGGATGGTTATTGTTGTTACTGCTGTAAAATAGTTTATTATTTGAACATATCAGTAATGCAGTACTGATGGAGACACCCTTAATCAGAGCTGTGTGAATGCATCAGAGATAGGCTGTAATCTTATCCCATTCATTTTTGTGATCCCCCTGTTCTGGAAGAATCCCACGTGCTTAATAACAACAATAAATCTTTTTTGATGCCTAAAAAGAAAAGAGGTACCCTTGTGAATACAAATTGATAATGACAATAAAATGTTGCTTCCCTGTATAGAAAGTCAACAAACAAAGCCATCCAGAAAACAAATAAAAGCAGTTGAGGGCGGAAAAATAGAAAATAGAAAAAGGCATATGCAAACAGATACATTTTCAGGTATTTCTTTTTCAAAAAAGAATAAAGAGAAACTGGGTTATTTATTTAAGTCTGCAGATCATAATAAACAGCTCAGAAAATCTGAATAATTAAATGAAAGAAGGCATTCCCTTCCATTTACATGCTTTTTATGTTTTGCGGGGAACTGGTATATTTACCTTATATGCACCTCAAACCTGCCAAATCGTGAAGTCTGCATATTTCAGTCATGGCTTTTCTCAGCAGAAATGCCACACCCAGAAAATAAGATATATGTTTTTTTTGTTCATCATTGATATGTAGTTGGTATATTTTTTGCTGTAGTATCTTTATTCTGAAGAGCTCATCTACATCTATGAAAAATGTACCAGATATAAGATTACGTTGAAAATGTCAGAATGATTGCCTTACTGATCTGCAATCTACTTCCAAAACTTGTGTTTCAAAATTGATTATGCTCACGTTTCTACCTTCCCTGCCATCTTTAATAAATTAACCTATTAAGAAATTAAAATCATACCATAGAGCTGGAATATTCCTTTGGTAGAGACTTTGTTTGCATGTACTTACAGTCATTTCCATCATTGCAATCAAACATTTAAGAAAATAGTAGATGATGGTAGAGAAGCATCTGTTGCCATCAGAATTTTACCTCATGTTAGACAAAGGGAAGAAGGCAGTGTGCTATCATCTCATCTGCAGCTCTAGCAGTGGCTTGCCATTACTTTCTTCCTAGGATTGAGAGAGAGTGACTTGTCCAGGATCCCCCAGCTGTCTTTGTGCCTAAAACAGAATTAGAACTTAAAATTTTCTGGTTTTTAGCCCTGCTGTTTTTACCATCATTGCTCTTCTACTATGATCCTAATAAAACTTAGATCACTGTAACTGTTGCACTTAGAATTCTGTTCTAATGGTTGAACTAAGGGCACAAAATGAAAAAGAGTAGTTTGTCACAATACCACTGAGAAAGAAAAACAAAAAATCCAAGAAAAAACCAGCATGGCTACACAAGTCTCTTTGGTCTCTTTGGCAAATTGAAAGAAAAAAAGGACAAATAAGAAAAAATGAAAAAAAAAGACATACAACTAAGGCAGAATATCAGCAGATAGCCAGAATCTGCAAAGACAAAGTCAGGATAGCAAAGGCTCAGAACGAACAAAGACTTGCAACAAAAGTCAAAGATAATAAAAAAAAGTTTCTTCCAACATATAAATAACAAGAAAAAAAGCAAGGAAACAGTCGATCAACTAAAGAGAGAAGATGGCAAGGAAGTAACAGGCAACAGAGAGAAAGCAGAACTCATTCTTTGCCTCTGTCTTCATACACACACACACAAATTTGCTCAACCCATCAAAAACATAACTGTAAAAGACAGACCAGAAATAAAAGTTAAAATAAGCAAAAAAAAATAGTAAGAGAACACCTGTCTGATCTTGATGAAAACTAATCACCAAAAGTACAAAAACCAAAAGTACACATATAGACTGGGTGAAACCAGGCTCAATAGCAGTAACTGTGAGAGGGATCTTGGAGTCTTAGTGGACAACCAGCTAAATATGAGCCAGCAGTGTGCAGCAGCTGCCAAAAAAGCTAATGCAAGCCTAAGTTGTATTAACAGAGGGATACAGTCAAGATCAAGGGAAGTACTAATACCACTCTATAAAGCCTTAGTAAGACCACACCTAGAGTACTGCATCCAGTTTTGTTCACCACATTATAAAAAAGATGTTGAGTCTCTAGAAAAAGTACAGAGAAGAGCAACCAGGATGATTAGGGGACTGGAGGCTAAAACATACAATGAACAGTTGCAGGAACTGGGCTTGGCTAGTCTAGTAAAGAAATGGACTAGGGGAGACATGATAGCGGTCTTCCAATATTTGAGAGGCTGCCACAGGGAGGAAGGGGTCAAGCTATTTTCTAAAGCACCTGTAGACCAGACAAGGAATAATGGATGGAAACTGAACAAGGAGAGTTTTAACCTGGAAATAAGGAGAAACTTTCTGACAGTGAGAACAATCAACCAATGGAACTTTTAAAAGCTTTTGGTCAGGATTCTTCCCCATCCAGCATGCATTCTTTTTCCTCAGCTTCATTCTAGAAAACTAGATGTGCAAGTAGGATTCCTTTCCTAAGTAAAAGACCACATTCAATTTTCAGTTCCATGATTCTTGACCTAATTATGATTTTCAATGTTGCTACAGCTGAAGACAACCAAAGTGACTAAAATCATAATGAATTGGGAATAAAGTATGCCCTGCTCTTTATAGAAACCAAATCAGGACCCAATAGCCATAAAAATGACAAAAAGTGCAACAATACCTTGAACTTCTAGTTAAATCAAAATGACATGAGCATTTCTGAAGATGACCTTCCATTCAGAATAATTGACTTGGAGTGTTGGGATTCATTTATAAATGAGGCATATTGTTATATGAGCAATTCTAGGAGGACTTAGAATAATAGAGGTACTGAAAGGCACTTTTTAAAGAGTTTTGTTCTTTTTCTACCTATATGTTCAAATCATTTCAAATTACATTTCTCTGCTGAGCTGCCAATAAAAATATTGATTATTATGTATTCATAGCTCTGCATGAATCAAGACCATTAATACTTGCTTTCAAAATTTAAAGCCAACATTGCTTATCTTTTAAAATGTTAGTTGAAGCGCTGCTCATAGCAGTATCTAGCTGAAGTAAAAGAGCTTCTTTATTTCAAGGACTGGATTAAATTTCATTGTCACTTAGAATTAGGGAGTGTGAACGTTATTCAGCATAGGAATATTAAGTTAGACAGTAGCTCTGCTTTTTTTTGGAAGGTAAACAGTAGTCCATCAAGCATTAAACAAGCATTTTGTTAGGGACCAAAAAGAGAGAAGACAGAGAGGTTAACCTGAATTTTGAAAAAGCTGCATTTGACTGCTGTAGGAGATATTCTAGTGGAACCATAGAGGCAACAAATGATATATCTCATCCATCAAGATCAGGATGCCTAGTAGGACTTCACATACCAGCTGTGTTTTAGTTCAAAATGTTATTTCAGTTCAGTGATTCTTTCCAAAATAGTATTTGGATTAGAAAATAATGGGTGACACCATTTTTAAGCTTCAAACTTTTGAAGTGGTTTAAGTTGTATTATTCATCTTCATGATTTGGAGGTGAAGTGCACAAAATGCCCTACTGAGAGAATTGGACATGAAAATTCTATACTAGGTGATGCATTCAGTTCTGATGATCTGATAACTTATTAGGGAATCTTATTTTGGTTTTGATTTGTTTTGTACTTTTTTCACCAATCATTGTGGGTTTTTTGTCTATGGGAAAAAACTAGCCTTTTTATAAATTATTTCTAAAAAGGTAAGAAAATAAACAGTGGTATCTGCAATCA
The DNA here is from genome assembly GCF_049901715.1 of Pseudonaja textilis. Taxonomy (NCBI): domain Eukaryota; kingdom Metazoa; phylum Chordata; class Lepidosauria; order Squamata; family Elapidae; genus Pseudonaja; species Pseudonaja textilis. Next base: position 79,739,545 of record NC_141991.1, read on the forward strand.
CAAAGCAACTCTGATCTAAGCTGTTTTGTTATATTGAAGATGAAGGGTTAGACTTATATACTACTGATATTCTCATATCTGACTGTTTGTAACTTTCAGTTGGGTAAAAGAGGGCATCATAAGCAACAATTTTCCAACCAAGGTACCTCAAATGGATTAACTTACAGAATGCCTGGACCAATTATTCCCATGGGAATGAAATTTGGGAGAAGCTCTGACTGTTTCAGTGCCACCACACTGTTGCTGCTTACGTACTACCAAGCTACCACAGTCATCCACGGTCACCCAATTGTCATTTCTAATATTCACTCCCACAAAGGGAAAAAACAAAAAGTATAAACTTGTCTAAGATTGCCAGCTTGTCTTGCTTTGGGAAGCTCTGTTGCATTTAGCAACAGAGAAACTGGCAGGGAAGGTCACAATACTCAAATAAGTCTGCCTTACCTGTGCAACATCCCCAGCCTCTCAGTGCTCACACCATGGTGGCTACTCATACATCCCCATGCACCCTTGCTGACTGCACACTCTCTCCAATTTCTATGGCACCTCTCGCGTACTCTGATACACCTTTCCCAAACTGTGCTTCATGCCTGCATGCCCTCTCCAATCCACACTGTACCACTTGTGAACCTTGTTCGCTCTTTCAGACCCACGCTGCATTCCCATGCACCTTTTTGATCCAGGTGACATCTCTTACACACCCCCACTTATCTGTTCATCCCCCTTGACTTGCACAGCTTCTCTTATTCTTTATTGTCAATGGGGAAACTAACAGGAAATCCAAACTCAGTGTGGGTGGAAGGAGGAGGCAGGGAGAAAAAAGGGGTGACAGGAGAGGACAGGACAGGACAGCAGAGGACAGGGAGGTTTCCAATGTTCCATGCCAACTTCCCACTTGGAAACTTAATGGGAAAGTTGACCAGAAGTCAGAAGTTACTTCATTTCCACTTATTTTTCGCCCACCTGTGGTCATTCAGTTTCTCTGTTTAAGTTAGAAAATGTCTCTGAAACAATGATCCAGTGGGTCACAGGTTGTCTAGTATATCACTAGTGATAAACAGGAAATAAATTACAGAGTTAGGAAGATTTTGTTAAAGACTTTAACCTAAAATAAATAAAACTGTGACATCCTTTATATCACAATATAAAGGATGTCACATTCTATTTATTTTAAAATTTAAAAGGTGAAATACAGGTACACAAATATCCAAAACATTTTAAATCTACCTTCTTATTTTTTTAATATATAAATTAACTTGTCAATGAGTCTCAATCTTTTTCCTTTACTTTCCTTGATTTTCCAGATTTGAAAAAGTGAATTTTCCCCAACAAATGTTCCTTATATGGCAGCTGACAAAATCATATTTTACAATTTTCAAATTATCAAACACTAGATGTTTCCTCCCACACAGAGAGAGAGACAGAGACAAATAATAGTTGTTGAAGATATAACATCTTTTTGTCTTTGATCTTGACTTTTAAAAATTGACATTGCAAATGATAGGTTTCTAGGTAATTGTCATTTTGCATAAGTTTTGCATTCCTTTGTTCAAACTTATAGTTCGCAATTCTTTGTATCTTGTAAGAGTATTGGTGATTCAGAGGGGAGTTCCGGTTTGAAGTTTCTTCGGCGACAGACAGAAATCGTGATTGTGCGCGGTTTCGGTCTGGGCTTGCCGCTGGAGCGCCCCAAGCTGGCTGGTTTCGGGGCTAAGCCACCCCATAGAGGTGGCGAAGAGGGGGGAGACCGCCAGCAGGGTTGAGGAGAGCTGCATCTCTCCTCCTCAGCTGGCCATTACTCCCTTTCCCAAAGGCGTTTGCAGCGGTGGTCAGAAATGGCCACCACAAAGAAGAACTCAACCGGAAAAGAATGTGCAGGAGGAAGATAAGAAGTGAAAGTTTTGGCTGACTGAGTTAAATTGTAAAAGCAACAACTAAGGTACCCTGGAATTTAAACTTACAAAAAAATAACATCGCTCCCAAAGAAGAGTCAGAAGCAACGAAGGAAAGTGAAAAGGGAAAGGTTTGGCTTTTTTTTTCTCTTCTCTCTCCTTCCCTATACTAACAACTAAGAGACTTAAATAAGAAATTGGAAAAATCCTCTTTGACATCAATAGGCAATTAAGCTGAAAATAAAACAAAATGCCAAAGGGATAATAAAGATTTCTGGACACTAAAATTTTCTTTTTCATAAGCAGGAAGGGAGAGAAAAAGAATAAGGGCAGGATCTGGAAGCGGGAGGAGATTGCCTGGAATTAAAAAGAATCTACAGTAAAACTTCAACAAGACTTCTAAAAGATACATTTTAACTGAAACTTTGTAACTAAACAGTCACCCCAGGAAGAGAAAGTGAAAAAAAAGAGCAAAAAGAAACAGCTTGCATGTATTTGGATTATTTGGTGATCTTTGGATTCCTGGTTATTACATTTGAATGACTAAAATTAATTGGGTGGTTGTTTTAAAATTTATACAATGGCACCACTTCTGGATGAATTGAAAATGGAACTTAAAATGTACAAAGAAGATGCACAAGAAGGGAAGGGTTCTTTTGGCTTCATTTTTCAATTCTTAGAAATGGAGATTTGGAACTATGAGAAACAACAAGAAACGTCTGCAAAACAAGAAGGCTGGGACAAAGAAGAAGCCATCTTTAATGAACAAGTAATTTTATGTGGGGAAGAAAAAGGAAAGGGAGGAAAGAGAATGGAGAATTTAAGACTTAAAAAAACAACCAAAGAAAAATAATTCGAAAAATAAGTATAATACTGGAAAGCAACAGAAAAGGGCAATACAGAAGAGAGAAATAGAGGTAGAGAGACAAGGGGATAAAAAGGGGAGGGAGAAGAAGACAGGGAAGAAGGAAAGGAAAAGAAGTTGCAAAGGACCGGAACAAGATATAGGGAAACAGGACCTATTTAGAGATAAAGGGTGAAAATCTAACTGAAAAGGGGATTCTGTAAAGGTACATAAGATTGTATTGTTATATTAGTAATAGAAATAACTTTAGAAAATTGGAAACAACGTATGATTAAAATGAGGGATAAAATAGTTAGTGTAATTTAGTGAAATGTTTCTGAATAAAATAAGTAAAATAAAATAAATGAGAAAATTGAATTAGGAAGGAACAGGAACATTTTAATTAGTGTTTTATAAAATATAAGTGAAGAGGGGCGGAATTAATTATGGAAAGCTTATAATTGTTCCCATAGAAGTATGATATTTAATTGAAAAGTAATGTTAAAGAAGTTAAGACTTTAATGAATATTAATATTAATAATAGAATTGAATTGGAATGGAATGTGTTGTTTTAATTACATACATTTATAATTTTTTCTTTTTTAAAGAATATAGTGTGTATTTAAGAATGTACCAAGCAGAATCTGAATGGAAGTTATGTATTATATTGAATGTTATAACTTTAGGGTATACATTGAAGCCTAAATAAGAGTTAAATGGATAAACTTAAAAGATATAAAGGCATCATACTCCAATCAGTAACTACAGGAGAAATTTTGTTTAATGAGAAAAGATAATAGATAATTGAAACAGGACAGACAAAAAATATAAATACAATGATTTGAATTGAGATGAGATAATTAAAATTAAAAGAGGGGAGAAGCTATGCAGAAAATGTAAAATAGTAATAATATATGGAATAAAATATAAAAATGAGCATGAACCTGAATTTGTGTCTGTGCGAAGAAATGTAACCCGGGATTACGCTACTTTCAAAAAAGATGTTTTATTTGTATTTTTTTTTCTCTTTGTGAAAACTCAAATAAAATTTACAAAAAAAAAAAGAGTATTGGTGATTCAGTGGTTAAAGTGCAGTATTGCAGGCTAGCTCAGCCCACATCCTGTAGCTCAATCCATATGGGGCTTAATGTTGACTCAGTCTTCCACCCTTCCTAGGAATGAATGTTCTCTCTATAGTAATACTTCAGATTTTATCTGATACATTGATGATGTTAATAGAGTATTTATGATATAGATTATTTAAGTTATAATTGGAAATAGTATTGCTTAACCTGTTGACTCAACCTTCCATCCTTCCGAGGTTAGTAAAATGAGGGCCCAGATTGTTGAGAGCAATATGCAAATAAGGCTTTGACATTGTAAATCATCCAGAGCAGCAATCGCCAACCAGTGGGCTGTGGCTGTGGCTGTGGCCGACTGGTGGGCCATGAGAAAATTTTGGTGGGCCGCAGAGAAATCTCACTCCCAGAGCACCCCCCTAAAGCAACTAATTCAGGCTGTGCAGAAACACAAGGCTGCACTGCCCAGATGGCCCGCGGGAACCCTCCCCGCCCACTCACTCCTTACCCGGCAAACTTGCCTGCTAAATTGCTATTTTTCCTTTTTCCAACCATCACCTGTTCTGTTCTGCTGAGAGATTTAGATTAGCTAGGAAGCAGGAAATGGTTGGATTTCTTGCTTTCTAGCTAGTCTTTAGATTTTAAGCACAGCCGAACCTCCCTTAGAACTGAAGGTTTGCTTGCAAGCAAACACAGACTCACGGCAAGCAAATTTGAGAGACTGAGCTAGCCGATGGCAGATAGATAGATAGATAGATCACTGAAAGAAACTAATTCTGTGAGCAACTCAATCTGCCTGCTTTGCCTGATTTTGGGTGAAAGTTACTCTTTTGTTAAAATAAAAAATTCAGTATTTACATGCATGGTGTATTGTGAGTTAATTTTGTGAGCTTGCTTGCAAGCAAATTTTATGTGATAGATGGAGCTAGTCGATGGCAGATAGATAGATCTCTGAATGAAACTGTAATTCTGTAAGCAACTCAATCTGCCTGCTTTGCCTGATTTGGGGTGAAAGTTACTCTTTTTTAAAAATAAAAAATTCAGTATTTACATGCATGGTGTGTTGTGAGTTAATTTTGTGAGTTTGCTTGCAAGCAAATTTTATGTGAAAGACTGAGCTAGCCAATGGCAGATAGGTAGATCTCTGAATGAATCTGTGATTCTGTGAGAAACTCAATCGGCCTGCCTGCTTTGCCTGATTTTGGGGTAAAAGTTGCTCTTTTTTATAAAAAAATCAATATTTATATAAATATTTATAATATTTACATACAAGCCATGCCCAGCCAGTCAAATGACCACCAAGCCACACCCACAAATTAGGCCATGCCCACAGAACTAGTTAGTGGTCCCTGGGATCTAAAATTATGAGTTTGGTGGTCCCTGGGGTCTAAAAGTTTGGCGACCCCTGATCCAGAGAGTGCCGTAAAGCACTATGGGTGGTATATAAGCTTAAATGCTATTACTATCTATTAAAATTCAAATTAGAGATTGTCTGATAATTTCTAATAAATTCATTCTTTGGAATCAGGGCACTGATTGTGCAGGGACATGTTTTTCTTATAAATTCTAAATAACTCTCATCCACACTCCCTAATATGACTTCTTTTCACAATTCTGTTTCCTTCTAAAACTCTCATATAGTTGATAGTTATTTTCTGTTGACTTACAGGGAAGGTTCCCTCTGTTTGAAAGTTTTGGGGGCAAGGGAATTAACATTTGATAGCATATCTTGATACTCTTTCTTAGTGAGAAGTTGCAGAGTATATATTGCTATTTAAATGTTGTAGATATGTCAGTGTGCATTTCTCAAAATATGAACATGGAAGGAAAAAGGAAAAATGAGCATGGTTTGGCATATGACAGACCACTAAACCAAAGCCATAAAAACAGAGCAATAAAACAAAGTCTTTGCTTTATGTACAGAATGTACAAATTGGCATAAGTGAGTGTGTCTTAGATACATTCCTTGCTTGATCATGGGACTTACTGCTTTCTTTGGGATTAAGCCAGTTTGTTCATGAAACTCAGTGTTGCCTGTACATCAGTATCTCTTGTTTAATATCACATTGCATTAAAAGGTCAGATGTTATGTTTCCGTTTTTGCATCTGAGATAGTGAAACAGATTGCTTCTGTCTGGCCAAAGAGTAGAGATTCTTAGGAACAGCATAGATTCCAAGAGAGATTTGCCCTATTCTTAGATTTCTTCGTGAGATAGTAGCCACCAAAGGAAGGAAATGGCTGAGTGAGAATGCCCTATATGTCTGCCTTAAGATGAAGGACAGGATTACTGTATGTGCCTATTCCCTTTCTTGTACTGAAGTTATTGAATCTACCTGGAGGATTAAAAATTAGTGGTTGTCTGTTTTGCTCCCTAGGTAAGATAGAAGAGGGAGGGAGAGAGGGAGAGAGAGAGAGAGAGAATATGATCCTAGTGTCTTTTTAGCTTCTAAATTATTTGATATGCTTAATTTAAGCTTGTAATCTTGTTGGAAGAAATATCCTTCTGGGTTCAGTTCCAAGTGGGGAAGAAAGACACTGGAAACATGGTGACTGCTTGGAAAGATGCTTTGGAGCTCCTGGGTGAAAAGAGAAGAGATGCTGAGAATCCTTTGGTTATATAACTTCTGTGGGGCCCCACCTTAATATTTCCTGTTCCTGTGCAGGAAATATATCCCATTGGCTGTCAGACTCCCAGGGGTTAGCTAACTTTGTAGGCTTTGTCTGGACCACATGGCTTCACCTGAGTTCTGGCTGATGCAATCTTCCAGGCCAGGTGGTGAGATAGCCAGAGGCCTTATTATGTAGAAAACTCTGGCCTACAGGCCTTAATGGGCCACCCATTAACAAAGGTGGGGATGAGCTTCTGCTTCTGAGTTTCTACTTCTCTTTTTAGAGGAAATACTCCGCCTTTTTAATATTTCATTTTCCTAGGAGAGGGGCGGGTTTTAACTTCCAACAATCTGAATACTCATCTTTATAAGCAAGCATGTTAGAATTGCATTCAGATTGAACCTAGAGAAATATCTTGTTAATTGGAGGAGACTTTTTCAGGCCACAAATCACTTATATTGGAAAAAATTAGTAATGGATTACTGATTTCTCAGGCTAAGTAACTAATCAGGCTGATAGAAATATGTTTTTTCAAGAATGCTTCATAAATTGGTTGCTTAAAAATTAAAGTGCAGCCAACTATTTAGAAGGGCTGCATGATTATTATAACTTGAAAGTGCACACTTATGAGTACTGGTTGGGAACTTCTCAGGGGTTCCTGGTTGGTTACTGCAAAATCCTCAGTGCCGGACTAGTAAACTATGATGACTCATTATGACATTAGTTTACTGTTCTCTTCTTTCTCACCATTTCTGCTTTATGAGCAAATATGCATAGGTATGTGACAATGGAATGATTTATAGTGATAGATTTATTTACCAGTTATCCTCTCTTATCCTCATCCTCTTAATCCCTTGCAGGGTGGAGTCTGTCTGGGCAACTGAATGGAGTTGAGTGTTTACTGGATGGGTGCCCTTCCTATTGCCAATGCAGATATTTTTTTCAACAGATATATTTTCAGTGTGCCCAGGGAGAGAGATATCTGCCTCTACCTAGGATCAAACTCACAAACTCCTAATTGTGAGGGGAGAGCTCCAACCTCTAGGCCACCACACATCTCCCATTATCCTCTCTTATAAAATAAATAAATCCATGTCTAATTCAGCAGAAGGCACTTGGATGTAGATATTCCTCTCTCCCTTTGTGAGAACACTGAAGAATGTAAAAACAAAAACAAATGTATGTTTTGTTTCTTCAATAAAGCCCTCTTTATAATAGAATCAGTGATATTGTTACCATTGTTACATTTGTCCTTCATTGCCTTTTACATGAAGTTTGGCTTGGAAAGTTTCTGGAAATTGCATTACTGCAAAATTCAAGGGCCAGCCTGCTGATCTATGCAAAGTATAGGGATCATCTGTGTCTCCTCAAAAATCTGCACTTGCTGCCAATTACTTACAGTCAATTACTTAAGCACAATTTACTTAAGCACAATTTAAGGTTCTGATGTTCACCTTTATAGCCCCAAAGGCTGATGGCCGAGTTATATTAGAGAACGGCTGTTCTCTCACTATAAATCTGTTAGGTACTTTCTATCGGCTAGAAAGGTTATTTGAGTTTTGAGTATGTGGGAAGGAGCTTTTCTGTTCTCAGTAATGGAATGCATGTCCTAAGAAGGTACATTTGGTTCTTGCTGTTTAAGAAGATAGTAAAAGTTATCTATTTCCTCAAACTCTGAGTTGTTAATTTCAGTTATCAATTTGACTTGCATTAATTTATATTTATGTGGAAAGAAGACTGATTTCCAGACAATTATTTCTTTTTTCTGATGCCTATGATTCACACAAGAGAATCTTGAAAGCTACCAGGAGATGACTAAAAACACACGTGCTCTCATATGATGGCTGAAGCCATGATGTCAAAAACTCAGTTATGAAAAATGGCTATATGATTTGTTTTTGTTTTGAAAGCTGGCATGCAACAGACATTTAGGAACAATAAACCACACTCAAGATGCATGAAACCCTTTAACTAAACACGTGTTAAAGAAAGCCTTGGGCAAGCATGGGCTTCCACAAGAGGAACAAGTCGCTGGAAGAGGAATGATGAAATATGCACAGCAAGATTATTGTGCAAATGCCATGGCTTATGTATGCAAATATACTGGAAGAAAAATGTGCAAATATTTATTATTCTAAAGGAAAATTTCCATTCAAGCTTAAAAGAAATTCTGAGCTGATGTAGAAATGGGATAGAATCAGCTTAAAAGTGGGTGAACTGACTGATGAATCAATCTGCTCAATGCTGATATCAGCACTTGGCATCCCATGTTCTGGACAAGTGCATTACTGACAGCAGCCGGAGCAGTGCTGGGACTAATCACTACTTTAATTGTCTACAGTGCTTTCAATCTAGTATCATTCTGTTTCTTCCCGGCAGGAAAACTTTCCTGCTAACACAAAGGGTTAGACTAAACAGAAAGATGGTCGGGTCAGTTTTAAACTGGAAGTTGCTCCAGAAACTTAGTCTTTCTGACTCAGTTGCTGTAGAAGTATGACTCAGCATTTTCAAGTTACATCTCCAATCTCTGAGAAGAGTGGTGCGGTGGCCTAAAGGTGCAGCTTTTGCCTCACAATCAGGAGGCTACGAGTTCGATCCTAGGTAGTGGCAGATATTTCTCTCTCTGGGCACACTGAGAATATATCTGCTGAACAACACTCCGCATTGGCAACAGTAAGAGCATCTGGCCATTAAAACACTCTGCTAGCTCCATTCAGTTACCCAGACTCCACCTGAAAGGGATTTATTGGGTTGTTAAATGAAGATTATCTCCAGTCTCTGAGCAAACATATGCTATTAATCTGAAATTGCAAAAATAAAATCTGAAACTTAATCTTTACTCAACTTTACCTCTGGAAATGTAGGTAACAGGCAGGCAGGGATCTAGGTACAAAAGGAGCAAGAGAGTTCAAAAGCCACAGCTGGATAAGCTTAATTGCTGCTGCATCAAATTCCTTTATGTTCTATTAAACCAATTAGCAATGAGAAATTTGTAAAACAACAACCCAATAACCTGCAGAATCAGTTTGAAAATCAAACCCAGCTGAGTATGCTGCCTAGAGTAATATTTCAGATCAGATACATTGATGGACATTAATGGAATATTTACAGTATAGATTATTGAAGTTATAATTGGGAACAGCACTATTTAACATGTTTGCCTTTTTATTAAAAAACCTCACTTTTTTACTATGCTTGTTTATATTTGGCAGCAAATTATACTGACACTTCTATAAAGCAGTTTTTACAAACTTAACCACAAGCTTTTGGCTGTTCACAACTGATTATAGAACATTGTCAAGATAAAATGAAGTTTCTTCAGAACATCAGTATCCACAGGTGAGAATCCAAAGTTCCAAAGTTCAAATGCTCAAACAGGCAAACACAGACAGGGCAGAGTTAACTGCTTCTGTTTACACAGTCCTTGGCAGTCTTCCTGGAATCTGTCTGGCAAGTCCGAGATAACTATAAATCAAGACGCTGCAGCCAAAAGAGTCAGACGCATACTTCAATCAAAAGACGCTTTGCTTGGAACAAGGATTGAGAGCCAGCACGCCCCCTTATATCCCCTGGAGGGGCGTGTCAGTTTCTCTAATTAATCTCTGGCTTGATGTCTCCTTTCAGATTGTGATTGACGTTTCAATCTTCTTCTAGTCTTAGCATCAAGCCAGCATCCGTCAGTCTCGTCAGTCTCGTCATCACTCGAAGCCTCTGGCACGTTCTGTGGATCAGTTGCTGACACCTGAGGTATGAAGGAAGTAGAAGGTTCTGGAGATGATCGTGTCTCCAACACACTCTCATCCTCCTGGCTCACATCTGTGTCCTCTGATACATCAGACTCCAAACTCACAGCAGACTCAAACCTTCAGTCTTCAGATGCATCAGATTCAAAACTCACAGCAGGCTCAACCCTTCCAGTCACAACACAGTATTATAAAGAATTTTGTTTTACCTCTAACATTGTAAGGCCAACTACATACATCTCTGAAATGAGCACAAGGTTGAATTTATCCTTTATAAAAGTAAGATGAGGATTTGTCCCCAAGATAATATATTGATCTTTGATATTGTACATTGTTTTTGAGCAATGCTGAAAAATTTCAGCCTGGAATTATAGAACAGATTTGTTGATGTTAACTGGGGTTTTCCATTGAGAGAAAAATTTAAATATATGCTGCCTCACCCCAGAAAAACAGGTGTTTTGATTTATGATTCTACCATAAATGTTTCATTCTTGTTGGGCTTATCATTCAGGATTTAGCTTGGAAGAGGTTAAATTGTTATAAGAGAAAGAGCACAACTGACTTGATAGATTAATCTATAACTTGCTGTTCATTTGCAGTAGTAAATAGACTCAACAAGCTTCTTGTCTGGCCAACTGCTGAGATAAAACTCTGTTTCATTCATTTAGCGTATTCACATTCACACAGGGTAATACCAAATAATTAATCTATGGGTGGCTTTTGTGGCATATACAAACTCTTTGCCTCAAACACAAGAAATTTGTGTGGTTGCTTTACAAATTGACTGCTGGGGATTTGTTCCAAACACTCATTTTTCATTTTTGACTCTCTCTCTCTTTCACCCCTTTGAGGGGTAAAAGGCTTTATGTGTACTTTCATGTACTGCATAGTAAAGTCAGAAACAATATATTAACAAAGGATGGAGAAAGTTACTTTTGCAGCTTTGGCATACCAAATCCCATTATGAAAATGGCTCTTATCAATAGCAGTGCATTGTTTGTTTACTTTCTTGCTTTAAAAAGAAAAAAAAATGGAAGTAGAAATGCAAAATTTCCCATTTTGCTTAGTTAAAGCAAACCTTTTTATGAAGCATCCAGTAAGCAGGTGTATGTCTACTTACTTTAGAACACATATTTGTGATTCCATGCATGAATGTGAATTCTGTGGAAATCCTGTTAGAATTGGTTTAAGATGGAATGTAATAACTGTTAATATCCCCTGCCCAAATGTTTGTGGAAAGGATGTGAAAAAAAATTCATTTGGATTGCTTTTTAATATTCAGGCTTTAAAGGGAAAGCAAAGCTACTGGAAGAATGACAGCTCTTATAAGGCAAGCTTGACATTAAAAACTCACTGCTGTATTGTTAAACGGCCATTAAGTTGAATTAAGACAATTAGCTACTTTCTTTCATAATAAGGGAGAGAGGGAAATTGGGAAGTGTGAAATAGATTGTCTGATATTTAAATGGAAAACAAAGCACATTCTGTTCAGCAAACTTTCTAAATATTACAAGAACATGCATTCAGTAAGCTTAGACCTGTGTTCCATTTAAAGCCCGAAGGTATGTTAGCCAAATGGCAAATACATTCACAAAACAAATGGATGGTGATACTGACATCTAAAAATGCAGGCACGTAAACACACACAAAAGCTAGTGAACTGCACTCAAAAGGGTTAGAAATATTACAATTTATGTGAGTCTGGAGAAAGGAATCAAAATCAGTTTAAGAGACACAGAACTATCATTAGGATTCTTATTTCTATATTGACAGAAAGCCTACAAAGGAACCAGATAAAGTCCTCTGGTGTTGATTTATTCCATCAGTGCAAACTCTGAAAAATACCTTTGCCAATAGAAGAGAATATTTATAGTTCAGGGTTGAACTGCAGAGTCCTTGGTGCTCTCTGAGCTTGGTTGCAGACATTTCATTACCCAGTGAGGTAACATCTTCAGTGCTAAAACAGAATAGAGTTTACTGTCTATTTTTACAGTATATAGTGGCTTTCCTTTTCGATATTTGTGGGAGTGTTGTTTTCTCCTTGGTTAAGCTGTTTTTTATGGTTGGACTGTTTGTCTTAGTTGGTAGTTCCTTGATCAGGGTATTGTTTACTGCTTCTCTGTTGTTCTGGTTTTAATTCTGGTGTTTAAACTAGTATTTGTCTGGGTATTGATTGCTGGTGTTTTGGTGTTTTTGTTTCCTTTTTAGATTTTTGATTGTCTCTTTTGAACAGTATGTAAATATTGTTTATCTCTAGGTGCCAGCTGATGGCTGATTGTCTGAGTGCCAGGCTTCCAGGAGTTCTCAAGTGTTTTTTGGACTTGGCTTGGTCTAGGATGCTCACACTTTCCCAGTTGAAACTATGGTTAAGTCTTTTGATGTGTTGTACAGTTAAAGGGTTTTCATCATTTCTTTGGACTGCTAGTTGTTATTTATGGATGCACTCTGCTAGCCTCCTGCTATCTGTCCTCCATAGTGACTGGTACAGTCCTTACACTGTATGTTGAAGGTGATTCCTGTTTTTATTGCTGGGTCTTTTTGGTTTACTTATGATGTTTTGGAAGGCTTTAGTTGGTTTATGTGCAACAGTCATGGCATATAAATTCCATTATGAAAATGGCTCTTATCAATGTCAATGCCATCTATAAGGACCCTGGAAGTGTAGCTCCTGTATACCAGTGTATGCTTCTGGATGAGGTCTCTGATCTGGATGGCTCCCACCCTACTGATATTTCAGAGGGCCTTGCAGTCTTGGTTGTTCATATAGGTCTTTGGCTGAGCTAGTTGCAGCTTCTTCTGAGTAAAGTGAATATAACTCTCATTGCTGCCCATTTTCTTACCAACTTTTGTTCTTCTGTATTTGTTATTGTATTGTTTGTTCTTTTTCTGTATTTTTACTTTTTGAACCAATCAGAATTATTTGGAGCTAGGTGCTGTACAAATCAAATAAATATTTCAGATGGAAGAATGGAAAAACCTATTGTGACAAAGACTAATATATTATTATTGTGATGTAAGATTTTGTGGAACAACGACTAGCTAATCAGAATTCAACCTTTAAGATGCCCTTTAAAACAAACTAAAGTAACTAACCTCTAGGAATGTTTATCACCATGAACTTGTTATGACATATAAAACTCTGTCTTGCCTTTATACAATATGTACGTATTGTGAGATAAAGGCCTCATTATACACTAGGCTTCAACAAACTGAAGGTTTGCCCTGGAAATATTTTGACAGTGCCCCACTGGTAGCATCATCCAAGGAGAGCTTCAAAGAGAATTGCTTCCAGGAGAATCTCGGGTGGGCAGGAAGTAATTGCCTGGACTGAGAAAACAGGAGTGCAGAGTTTATAAGCATCCAGCTACTTTCTACAGATGAGACTGAGATAGGTAAGAAAAGAAAAGCTAGGAGTTTTATGGATACATAAATGTGGCTGAACATTTTCAAAGGGTGAAAAAGGTGCTGAGTTTTATTCCTGTTCTGATAAGAGCTAAATTAGAATTGGGCTTGTCCTCAAATTCAAACCCTATATTTTGATGGATGTGATTGTTCATAGTTTTTGAAGAAATTGTGGTAGATTTTTTCCTTTTCTGTTGTTGTGGGAATATCTGTGGAACATAAGATGTCTACCTATATTAAAGAGTCTGGATAATGAGACCCTCAACTCTTCTCATTACTTAAGGATGAGGACATCCAAAAGCCATCAACCTCTCTTTTCTCTTGTCCCCTCACCACATATCTGGTGGCATGGCTTCTGATCTACAGCTCCTTCATATTATTCCTGTTAAGTTCTGAGTTACAATAAGACCCCACTCATCAATGACTTGATGTGGATTAATATATATCATGTATTATATATGAAATTGATCTGCTCGGTTGTGTTTACTTGGTGTCACAGGGCAGCATTGACCCAAACAAGGTTTAGAGAAGTGAAATTATCATTGCAGAAAACTGTTTTGAGGGCTTTTAATTGGCATTGGACTAATGACTAGTTTGGGATACTCTTGGTCTAGTATATATCCTGCTACCTAAAGCCTTCTTGACTAAGTGAATTGATGTTATATCAAATTAAATGTTGGATGATTCCAAAATTATGGCTTTGAAGGCCTTAACATTCATAGTAATATTCTTTTAGGAAGGCCAGATTACAGTTTCATGGCCTCTCAAAAATCCTGGATCATGGATTTTGGAAGGCGTAGTTTTCAAAAGTCAGAACTGAAGAATCCACTGAAGTACTTCTTGACTAATGAAATGAAATTGAATAATCCATTAACAACATCCTCAATTCAGTTCCATTTCTAGCACTGTGAAATTGGCATTGTCCCTGGGTTTAGTGGAGCCTTAGTCTATAAAACAGGCTGGAAGGTAGGTTAAAAAATAAATTGTTTAAGTTGAAATCTATTGTGTGGTTGTGATGGCCACAAAATCTATTCATTTATAGAGAGCCATGAAGGTGAGCTTGGAGAAATTGCTAGAATGATGGCAGGTGCAGAGGAGAAAGCATACTGTATGTTAAGATTCAGAGAGTATGACAAAGACATTCAAACATGAAAAGTATAAGAGGGAGAGGAGGAGGGGAAAACACATGAACGCTTGCCTGATTCTGTCAACTCTCAATGAAGGAGAGTTCTATTCTAGTGAAATTAGTTTCCTGATCTGGTCCACTTCATAGGACTGACATTACTAGAGTTCTTTAAAAATGGTCAAAGCCTTCTTGTCATCTTGTAGATTCCTACAATGGGAATTTCATGAAAAGCATTGTAGAGAATAGGACATATTTCAAAAACAATATGTCATGCTGATTGGTTTCTACAGTAATTGTTGTATAAGAACTTTATCTGTTTATTTGTTGATTAAATTAGGACTTGAGCCAGACATTGTGGTCTGTTTTCAGGGTTTGCCATCCACTATCAGATAATTGGGAGAGTGTTTACTGTTATTTTGCTGCTAATAAACAAGTCAATTAATGTTTGTAGCAAGAGACAAAAAAAAGTTGTGTGCAATTTGCTTTTCACCTACAGAGTTTTTGTCCCCATTTTAATTGTAATTAAGCAATAGTCATTAATCCTGGAATTAATGTTACTGAAATAGCTCTCTTCCAAACAAGAAGTATAAATACAAGAACCAAAAAACAGAACCACTCCTTTTCACTTTTAATAATAGAGAATAGAATGTTTGTTGTAACATTGTATTATTCTTGATAGAAGCCCTTGATTCCTGATTCTAATCAATTTCCAACAATGTTGTCAATACCTATTCATTATTATAAAAAGTCATATTCTCATGTTTTTGTAATCATATTTGTTGGCTTCTGATGTTGTAAAACACCATTGATAAAAGATATCTTGCAAACTGGATCAAAAACAATTAATTTAATTTTAAAGAATTATATTCCATCTTCCTTAGAAACTAACCAAGATAAAAAACATTATCTACATTTTTTGCTGACCAGAAACCTCTTATGGACTTTTTGTATAAAAATGAACTTGTGAATTATGTTTTTGATTATTAGATGAGATAGACTATAGAAACAAGAATAATACAATGTTGTAACTTTAGCAAAAGGTCAAAATATGTACTTATAACTACTGTGAATATCAGAAAGCACATTCTTTTTTCTCTATTTTTCTTTAACTATTTTTCTTTTCTTGCACTTTTTCCTTTTTCTTTGATTTCTTTTTCCTTTCGTATTTTCTGTTATGTTTTATCTTCTTGTTTAACAGTTTCAATGAAATAATTTAATTAAACTGAACAACATCAAGAAGAAATTAAGGTTTAATTTAAAATTCATGAAATGGACAAACATAACACCATAATTTCATATTTTTCACACTTGTGGCAGAAGAATTTTTTATCATATTTCTGCAATTATTAAAGATCAGATATTTGAGATAGTGAAAAACAGCCCATTCAAGAGTACAATGTATAATTACAGAAGCTGGGGCTTCTGACATAATTTATATTATATTCTTGATAAGGCCTAATAGATTTCTAATTGCTATATATATCCAAAGTTATAGCCAGCAGCTCTTTCAAACTTGAATCTTTCCTTGGTCTCTAAAATATCATTACAAAAGAGGACTGATACCCAGTGTTCATTAACCTAATGTTATGATTTTTCATTTAAATAACTCATGATTGTTTCTACTGAACCTGGAAACTTCAGTTGAGTAGCAAAGTAAATAGATCAAGATAACACATTGAAGTAGACAACTAAATGACTGTATCAATTTTGATAAATCATAGACAAATTGTTGTGATTGTTATACTCCATTGCAGCACCTAAAGAAATTGAAATAATGAAACAAAACGGTCTGAATGTTTTATAGGGAACATATATATAAATGTAAAAGAAACTAAACACTGATATTGATCATGGTATGAAAGTATGGAAGTTGCCTATAAATTTTCTGTTTATATGAGTACCTGGATCGTGCACTGGAGAGAGTGAAAGAAAAAAGAAAAAAACTAGGTATTTGCAGCAAACAGTTAAAGAAGAAATTTACTGCCTCCAATCTCATGGTTTTAAAGATTATTAAATAATTGCAGAAATATAAGATTATTAATAACCTGTTAGTCTTTACAGGTAGATAGATATATTACTATGTCCAGAATCCAAAATTGTTGATTTAAATAATCAACATTTAAATGTTGATTTGGTGTTTTTGAACTATAGACAATTTGAATCATAAAGAGATTTCTTAAATAACTGGTTCTGTTCTTGTTCAAGTATTGCTTAAACCAGCTTGATTGGTTATGTGCCATAAAGTCATTTTCATCTCCTAATGACCACATAGATTTTCTCCATGACTTAAAATGGAATATCCAAAAAACTTAATTTTGGATGTTTAGAGATCTAAAATCTTGAAAATCAATTTCTGATTGGCAAATGGAAAAAATACATTGGGAGTTAGAATGCAGTAAGTTTTGTGTCCTTATAATTGGCCTTATCTGGTCAAAATATTCTTGTTCTGCTATCTCCCAAAAAATATCCATCTTTCAAAACACTACTTCAAAAATATTGCAAAACAATTTTTCAGGACTGCTTTTTAAAAATAGTTATATTGTTGTTTTTCAAATAATACTGTTAGCAAAAGTATGCCGAAATTATACTGAAGCTAGGAACACATTTATAGTTTACTTGTTTTAAGTATAGAGGACACAAGTGATCTTCCAAGTCAATATTAAGTAAAATGGCTTCTCTTTCATGAGATAGATTCAAATGGCTCAGAAATAAAGATGTTTGGCAGAATTCTGTATGAAATAATCTGCCTTTAAAATACAGTATAAAATGCCTGTTTCAAAGACTGGATTCAATTTTTAAAAAATATGTTTTGATTGACTAGTTATGTGTTGTCAAATTTGTGTTTACATAACTAAACCTGTTCTAGGATGATGTCCTTAACCTTGCCATTAAAAGATGCCATATTATTTTACTATTAAAATGAGTAATCAATTTCTTTCAATGAAGGCACTAAAATAATTTTATTGTTATATAGTACATGATAAATTCTGAAACCTGATATCCTCCTGAGGTATTGCTACTACAGTGGTAAGTAATCTCAGCACTATTAATATTGGAAAAACTGAAAGTCTTGGAGTTCACCAGTTTCACTATACTTTAAAGCTTTTTACACTATATTATGAATCAAAAATCTGTAAAAAAAAAAAAAAAGTAAACAATTCAGGATTTTCTTATTAATATGATGAAGGTAGTACTAGTCAGTTTTTATGACTTCTCTGTTTCCTGAGTTACCTCTCAATGAGTGGAGCAAAATGGATTTTTGTGATTTTCTCCTATTGCAATGCAAAGTACTTGTAGGTGACTTACAGTAATCTCTAACAGCAACTAAAACCTCACAGTTTTACAAAGGCCCTGCTCCTGGCAAAGAAAAATCTGCTAGAACTAGATATGTTGATCCTTTTCTTTCCCTTTCTCATACATATTTCTTTCACCAATAAAGAAAATGTAATTCCATTAAGGACATGGATTTAACTTTTTTCTCTTTTGGGCCATGAGTTTTGCAGTGTTATTACTGTAGCCAACAAGGTTAATACAAGGCATGATTATTGCTAACTGAAAATTGACCCATGGAGATAGACTTTTTTTCCCCCAATATGGGTCCAGTGAGCTTTTAGAAGACTTTTGCATATGTGTAAAAATAATGAAGGCGAGATACAAATAAACAAACAAGGCAGTCTTTTAGAATATCACTTAATGCACATACTCCCACCATTCTGTAGCTTCAATGATCCAAGCTTCAAGGAATGTGAGAGATGCACCTCTAATCAGGTTGGGTTCAGATAGATAAGTGTGTTGGGAGATTGCTATGCTTTCTCCAATATAAATATCAGTAATCATGTATAACTAATTATTTAAAGTCCTACAACTTTTAATTGAAGAGCTTCATAAGCTTAAAATGGAACTATTTTTACAAATGATACTGGTTATGATGATGATTTGATCCTAACACTTAAGTTCAAAGTTGATAATGATACTTTCATTCTCAATGCAGATAAAACCCATTTTTAATTCTTCTTCATAATTCTATTGACTTTAAAGGTTGACCATTACACAACCTCACTTCTACGTACATTTTAAAACTTGAATCACAGTATATTCTTTAAGATAAAATAATGTGATGCTTTTACCTGTTATCTGCTTAATTTAGTTTACATTGTAAGTAGAGATGTGTGAATTGATTGTTTATAAATGATTGTGTGCATGTATATGTTCTGTATTTTTGACAAGTGGGGGAGAGAGAAAGAGAGACATCTTTGACACTTGATATCATCAACACATTTCACATCATTATTATAGATAGGAACACATTTAATAAATTCATTTAAAATAGTTTTGTTTCTATGACTTGGGTAGTAACATTTTTAAAAAGTCATGGTCAATTTCTTTCCAAATCTCTATTAACCATTTTAAAAAATTATCAAAAAATTATTAGCCTTACTAGGCAGCCCAAAGCAGGAAATTTACTCCAGAGGAAGGCTAAAAGTATTTTAGAGACAGGGTGTGGTACAGAATTTAGCTAGTTTGATTGTGCTTTTATGCTTTCTTATACATAAGTGATTAGGGAGGTATCTTTTGAGACACATCCAAATTAATATACCAATATTAATTAATATTGAACTGGAAGATATGTACTTTAAAATGTTTCAATCCTTTTACCTAAGCAACAGCTTTTGCATATTTTCACCAAGGTCATTTTTCTTACCCTCTATAAATTAATTTAAACTATAGTAAGCCAGGATTTAATAAAAGATGGGGAAAGTTTTTTTTACTGAAAATCCAAACTAAAGTCAGCTCTATCTCTGACCTGCAAATCTGATAACTGAAAATATTACAGCATTGCTGCTAGCTAACTTCTTTCAGGAAGATTTAAAGTACTATAGAAGTGGCATACTTAATATATTATAAAACATACAGTAGTATAAATAAAAGAAGAAATAAAAGAAATCTTCTTCCCTGTAATTTTTGCTAAGTAGTTTTAGTCTTACCTCATAGAAAAATGACTATCATCTGCTATACAGCAATTTTTCAAATGTTTGTAGAGTACTATTGCGTATCCACTTAATATTTTTAAATACAAAGTAAACACATCTTTTGGAGATTCCTCGTGTGATTTGTTTGCTTATCAGCCTCACTCATTCTTCTCTTGATGCACAGTTTAACACTCAGAACTGAACATAGCAGTTTGAGTGTAGCAATGCAGCAAAGAATAAAGCCATTATTTTCAATGGGAAGGACATAGTATATCTATTAATATAACATACAATTATATTCAATTTTTTGCAGCTACATTTCAATACAAGATTAATGTCAGGACTCCAACAAATCCACCTCCATTCAAATCATATCATATCATTGCATCTCAGAGAAAAGAAAATTGATTTATTAGGAGCGGACATGTTGGTGTTGGCTGGATGCAGCTGATACGAACATGTCCACTTCTAATAAATCAATTTTCTTTTCTCTGAGATGCGGCTAGAGACTTATGATTGGGGGTGGATTTGTTGGAGTCCTGACAGCCAGCCGATACTAAATGACACCATTCATTTCCCCTTTAACCCTGGTCTTCCCCCACCCTCTGGATGCGTATTCTCCAATGGGATACATCCATCTCCAAGAGTCATCAATCATGCTCTCTAGTAATTTTCTTGCGCTCTGGGTGATTATCTAGGCACTTAAGGAATGCACTGTTTTCCCCCCATTCCCTTTTTCTGGCAGCTAAAAAGACCAAAGGAGTATCTTTTTAGTTGACAATTAATTTTTAGTGTGTGATTCACTACAAAATCTATTTTCTCTAGCATGATGAGATTAAATTCACTTGAATTTTCAGTATAATTCAATGCTAGCTTCATGTTCAATCTCACATAATGCATCCATGTTCAATCTCACATAAAAGTGGAAATACTTCCAGCAAAGAAACAAGATAAATAATAGCAAAAGACAGATTATTTATTTCTGTATTTTCATTCATTCAATTTATATAATCATCCAAAATCACAAATTGACTCAAGGTAGCTAACATAAAAATTAAAAGCAACAAAGGAAAATCACAAACCAAGATTCTAAAAAACACATCAAAGCTATTTTCCTTAGGAACAGACTCACCTAGTGTCTTGGCCCAGTTTCTGAATGAAAAGTACAAATCTTCAACTCCTTGGAAAAGGCCAGCAGGGTCAGCACCATCTGCTTCTCAACCAGTACACTTTTCTATATGACAGATGCCAGACAGAGAAGGCACGTCATTTGGTGACTTTGTTTAACAGAAGAGAACCAGAGAATACTCACCTTGCTGAATCTTGTGGAATAGGCCACAGTAAGAGTAATTACAGTAATAACCTGATCCTATGAAAGAGTATATAGATGATAATCAGTATATTATATTGTGCCCAAAAGCTTACCGAGATCCAGTACAGCTTATAAAGCAGTGGTGTTACATGGACTCATTGTGGTGTGTCCATAACTACATGCTCTACTGTAATCTGGACCATTTGCAGCTTCCAATTGGTATTCAAGGAGACCGTGTAGAGCATAATACAAATGGAACAAGTGGCACTCAAGATGCAAACAAAGGCCATCCTGGCCACAATTGTCACATACTCTTCAAGATGGAAATGAGAGTCCTGGAGGAACCTCAAATTGTACACTAATTCTACTTGGACAACTTGATTTCCTCTCTGGAATTAATGAAAAGGAAAATGGTCATACCTGGGATGCTGTAAACTTCTTGGCCATTTAGTCATGTTAAATTTGAGCCTAAGTCTGTTCTTCCCTGTCAGGTCTCCAGAAGCTCCTGACACTGAGAAAGAACATTTATAGTACATTTGGCTAGCCAGGGATCAAGATTTATAACTGACTATACCTTACCCCCTGTTCAGTGCCTTCAAACACATTTTAAATATGAACACAGAAAGAGTAGAGCCTGGAAAAAACCTGTAAATCAGGGACTTTGGTCTACACTTCTCCAGCTCCTCATCAACCAGATTAGAATTGATCCTGGAAGAAAGAAGAAAATCATTACAATACCGTGCATGTGCTTTCAATCATTCCAGAAACGTGCTATGATTGATAACATCAAAGATTACAGCAAGATCAAGAAGAGCCAGGATAGATGTAGCACCACCATTCTGTTCCATTGGATATCATCTGCAACCATGATCAATGCCATATTCAAGGCCTGAAATACAGTAGAAAAAGGTCTTGATTATTTGCTTCTTCCAGGATCTTCCAAACTACAGTGGGATGAAAATTGTATAGTAGTGGGACATATAGCAGTGGATTCTTAAATAGTGACAAAAACTATATTCTTAAGTGCAAGATATACCAACACCTTCCCTCAGAGATAAATTGACCAACACCTAAACCCAACCACACATCATTGCCTAGAAAACTTTAACCATTGAGGATTGATCTAGATATAATACATAGGTGGCTGCACTGATAGGTCTGAATTACTATCCACTGTTTGTTATGATATGTACAGAATAACCCTTGAATAACAAGGATATGCACATGGAAATGTTTATGAGAATAATTATCCAGCCACACACAGATACACTAAATTGAGTTAAAGTTTACTTTAAGAAATAGCAGAGTCCAATAAACAGTCCAGGTCACATATGTTATCAGTCCAAAGAATATCCAATTACAAAGTCTTCTTACCAGTTGCCTTTGTCATTTACAGTAAACAAAGATATCAAAGTATAAACACAGCAACAGAATGTCAGAGAGACAGAATGTCAGAGAGATAGAGCATGTCAGAGAGAGCAAGTCATGATCTTTAGCTCCCTCTTATGACAATTCACAATACAATCAACCAGTCGGAACATGGTACAAATCAATACAGTGACTCTGTCTTAAAGCTTCAAACATACATTGTTGGTTTATATATTGCCAACCCAACTAATTGGTGGACAAATTTCTAACACAGTTCCTCAGGGCTAACTGACTCAAACTCTTCCCAGATATGAGTTAATTCCTCTGTTAATTTCATAAGACTGGGCACTACCTCAGAGCTGACTTAATCTTTAGGATACTTCAAGTAATTCTCACAGCTCTTCTGTAAATATTCTTCTGATCCCCCTTTCCCTTGGAAGCTCTAGATTGTCTTAAACATAGAACTCTCCTCTATCTACCGGTACCTGTGGATGTGATAAGTGTTATATATGACCAAATATGGCCAAGGAGTGGAGTTGGCTAACAGACTCCACTCATTGGCCCAGCCACTGGCGGGAGAAATGAAGTCCCATCAGTGGCTGAAGCTTTGGACAGCACCGGCTTTAAAAAGCCAGCACCTGCCACGACTGAGCGGCTTTTTGGATTTAACTTCAATAAATACTAATTACCAGTTCCTGCAGTGCCCTGCCTCTCATTCATGCGTGGATCCATCTAACACTGGCAATGAAGGTGGGATCCTGAACTGCAAAGAGAACAAAGGACACCTTGTGGGATTTGGACGCCATTTCTGCTGACCTGTGAAATGATTGCAACCCACCAACCGACATGGCACAATGTGCAACCAGCCTGGCCCACCATCTGATGGCAATCCCTTATGATTCAGCAAATGAGAAATGGTCATCCTACATGGGCCATTTCAACCTGCACCTGGAAGTAACAGACTTCAAACAGCCCCCGATGCACAGAAGAAAGCACGATTTCTGACTTACTGCGACATCAAAATCTATGAAATGGCAGACGCCCTGGTCATGGACGACCTACAGACTGTATCCTGGGACAAGCACCAGCACGCTCTCCAGGGACACTATGGCACTTCTCCCTCCTACCTGGCCAGTCATTACGATTTCTATACACAGAGCCAGAGAGAGGGAGAGACAATCAACATATTTGTGGCAGATTTGCAGAGAATCGCAAAAAACTGCAGATTCCCAGACACCGAGAGGATGATCCTGGACCAGATCATCCTGGGGACAAAGGAACCTGCACCCCAAAAGAAACTTCTGGCCCACAAGGATGGCTCGTTTAAAGAAGTGGTCGATGAGGCAAGAGCCGCAGATTCGTCCCGATAATTCGGCGGTGCGGATCCAAGGGATAGAGAAGATCCATGCGACATGACCGATCTCCACCCTCACCCAAATGAATCCACCTCCAAGACCAGCGATGACAATGATGGAGACGTGCACAAGCTGAAATCCAGTAAGCCAGGCAGGAAACCAGGAAGCAGAGAGTGTGGGGGTTGCAGTGGAAACTACCACCATTTGGCATGCTGATTCAGGGACACTATGTGCCGGAGATGTTAGTGTTAGTGGCAGAGGCCACATCGCGGAAGTAGGCCATGCAGCACAACCGACTAAGCAAGGCAGACGAACAGCATCACCAGCAAAACAATATGGCCACCAAGGGGGGGGGGGCAGAAGACCCTGGTGGGAAATTCAAAAAGAGGGAAGACACCAGGGAAGAAGAAGCCCATTTCATGTTCATAGGCTATGCGCAGACCCAGGTGAGACACACCAATGTCTTCGAGTCCAACAAGGTAATGGCTACTGTCACAATTGAGGGCAAGCCCTGCCACATGGAGTTGGACTCGGGGTCCTATATATCTATGATATTGTGGGACACCCTTAAAAAACTCCAACCCAAGCAGTGGCGTGACCAGATGGAACCACAGACCATCACCTTAAGAGACTACCAGGGCTGCTACATACCAATCCTGGGAAAGAAGACAGCCCACATAGAGTAGGGCACATTCCTGGGAGACCAGCTACTCACAATAGTAGACCGGAACCTGCCCAGTCTGCTAAGAAGAGAATGGTTCCAGCCACTCCAAATAAACGTCACCAGCATCCACGCAATGGGGACCATCACCCCAGCCCAACAGCAGATATCACAGAATTAGAGTGGGAATTTAGTGATGTCTTCAACAACAAACTGGGCAAGTACACAAGGACCCCCATATCATTTAACCGAGACCCCAATATTGCTCCGGTCCACCTCAAACTGTAGCGAGTCACATTCGCCCTCCAACCAAAAGTCGAAGAGCAACTAATAGCCCAAGAAGTTCTAGAACCAGTGGACCATGCCAAATGGGAGACCCCAATTGTGATCCCAGTTAAACCAGTTGGATCTATAAGAATCTGTGCTGAATATAAAACAACCCTGAACAAGATCCTCCAGCAAAGCACTATTATATAGTTTAGCACCTCTGCACTCCATGGGCCAAGGGACTATATTCACCAAATTAGACTTGGCCCAGGCCTATCAGCAACTGCCTGTCAACAAGGCAACCATTGAGGCTCAGACCATCATCACACATCATGTCGGCATTCAAATGCAAGAGACTCCAGTTCGGAGTAAGCATAGCACCAGGCGTGTTCCAGAGCATCATAGAATGGCTGCTGCAAAATATCCCAGGGTTCATACCCTACTTCGATGATGTAATCATCTCAGCTGGTAACAGGGGTCAACTAATGGAGTGGCTAAGGGCAGTCCTGGGGAGATTCCAGGAGGCGGGGTTGAAATTGAAGAGGAATAAATGCCATATAGCAGTCGCACACGTGGAATTTTTGGGGTTCCTAATTGACACCACAGGCATTCAACCCATAAATGGGAAGCTTAAGGCAATACGAGAAGCCCCCACACCACAAAAAAAAGTGGAACTGCAAGCGTTCCTAGGATTACTTAACTTTTACAGTGTCTTTCTGCCATAGAAAACAACCATTGCAGAACTGCTCCACAGACTGCTCAATTAGATGAGTTGGACGTGGGGACAACGCGAGGCCAACACATTCAAAAAAGTGAAAAACACATTAACATCCTATACATCTTATAATACCAAGGTCAGGAATCTCACACAGTTGCCTTGCTGTCCAATTGGACCACTGACATTTCTGGCTCTTAGTCCTCTAGTCACCCAGGAAGTTGCTCTGAAAACTTTGTACCTCTTCTTCTTCTTCAGCTTTGATGAAGCCCCCAAATACCTGGTTGTGATTTGGGTGCATCCATTGGCCCTCCAAACCTTTCTCACCCTTCCATAATGTCCACACATCATCTTCAATATTATCACCAGTCTTCTGTATCCCATCACTAATTTCCACCCAGCATCACTGTCATTACAGGAAAAACATATTAGTACTTGGCAGCAAAAAAATAATCTGCAAATGATTAAAAGGTGTAATAAAATTACTGTAGCATGAACTTTTTATACATTTACTGGTTCATCAAATGCTATTAAATTAAGTTACTTTTCTTGTGATAATTCTAAGTGATTGGTGATTAGGTACAGGACCAAATGCTGATGCAAACAACAACAACAACCAGCTGCTAACTTTTAACATTTGGCTGAAAATGTAGGCAAATATTTCCTTTATATTAATTGATAAGATACTTTAGGTTGACTTTACAAATACCAGGATTCTAAATAACAGTGAAGCAAGTTAGTGGTTTCCTCAAGTGCCTCAGAAATTTCAGACCACTAAAAATAAAACCAAGAAATCCAAGAAGAAACCAGCATAGTTGCACAAAGATCTCATTGATAAACTGAAAGACAATAAGGATAAGTACAAAAAATGGAAAAGAGGGACACATAACTAATGCAGAATATCAGCAGATAGCCTGAATCTGCAAAGATGAAGTCAGGAAAGCAAAGTTTCAAAATGCTACAAAAGTCCAAGACAATTTAAAAAAAGTTTCTTTCAACATATAAATAAGAAGAAAAAAGTCAAGAAAACAGTTGGTCCACTAAAGAGTGAAGATAGCAAAGAAGTAACAAGCAATAGAGAGATTCTAGAGTTACTTAACTCATTCTTTGCATTAGTCTTCACACAAAAAGAGACTTTTGAGACTTTGGAAAAAGTGGAGCAACTAAGATAAGTAAAGGCCTGGAAATGAAAACATGAAGAATGGTTGCAGGATTTGGTTAGGTAGTCTAGAGAAAAGAAGGGGTAGGTCATGATACCAGTATTCCAGTATTTGAGAAGCTGCCACAAAGAGGAGGGTGTCAATGTATTTTCCAAAACACCAGAGAGCAGGACAAGAAACCACGGAAAGAAACTGATCAAGGAGAGATGCAACCTGGAATTCAGGAGAAACTTCCTAACAGTGAGGACAATTACTAGTGGAACAGCTTGCCTTCAGACATTGTGACTTCTTCATCACTGGAGATTTTTAAGAAACTGGATAGTCACTTGTCTGAAATGGTATAGGGTCTCCTGCTTGAGCAAGGGGCTGGACTAGAAGACCTCCAAGGTCCCCTCCAGCTCTATTCTGATTCCGATTTTATATTAGATATTGAGAGAAAGAAAAAAGAAAGAGATGAGGCAAAATGTCAAAAAAATATCATCATTTGTACTAAGATTGTTATATATCCATAGTGCATTTTAAAAAGCTTACAATTATTTATTTTTGTGTTTATTAAGCTAAGAGAAATTTCTAATAAATTAAAACAGGTTTTTTAAAAAGCCATAGATGGCATCTTAACTATTTTAAAATGTCAGTGTTTGTCATATTATAATTTCTTTTTAGCATTTATTTGATTTGTCAATCGCTTACAAGATGCAGGTATAAGAATAAACATAGTTTTGAATACATGAGATAGATACTTATAAGAAAAATAAAAAGAAACAATAGGACAGGGACGGTAGGCACGATTGGTGCTCTTATGCACGCCCCCAACAGGCCTCTTAGGAAGGGGATGAGGTCAATGGTAGACAGTCTAAGGTTAAAGTTTTTGGGGTTTGGGGAAGAAACCACAGAGTCAAGTAGAGTATTCCAGACATTGACTACTCTGTTGCTGAAGTCATATTTTCTGCAGTCAAGTTTGGTTCGGTTAACCTTGAGTTTGTATCTATTGTGTGCTTTTGTATTGTTATGACTGAAGCTAAAGTATTCATTTGCAGGTAGGACATTGCAATGTATGATTTTATATACTATATTTAGATCAGACCGGAGGCAGCATAGTTCTAGAGTTTCAAGTCTGGTGGCATTAGGTATTCTGCAAGGAGTAGAGGAGCGGAGAACTCTTCTTGTGAAATATTTCTGGACTTTCTCAACTGTGTTAATATCAGATACGGAACGTGGGTTCTAGACTGATGAGCTGTATTCAAGTATAGGTAGGGGTGGGTTTCTACCAGTTCTGTCAACCTCTGTAGAACTGGTAGCTCTGAAGAGCAGCAGACATAGAACCAATTCTATGTTGGCTGATGTTTTTGCCCACCCACCCACCTACCCGAGCGCTTACCTGATCTTAATTTCCTGATTTTTCAACTTCAGCTGCCGAACGAGGCACAGCTGCAGTTAAAAAAAACAAGAAAAGAGGGCTGTTTCAAAGGCTGCTTCTCGGCTCACAGCCTGCTAATGATGATTAACAGGCTCATGGCTCATAGCGGGCAGGGAAGCTCGTAAATCCCGAACCAGTAGTTAACCCTGTCATATCCCACCCCTGAGTATAGGTCTAGGAAAAGTTTTGTTAGTAGTGTGATATTACCAGAGAAGAAGCTACATAGGATTAATGCCTTTTTGGCTATGTAGTTACAGTGAGCTCTAGCACTTAGATCATTAGAGATGAGTACTCCAAGGTCCTTGACAAAGTTTGGATCTTCAGCAAGGTCTTGATTATTTAGCTTGTATTTTATTTTCTGATTTATTTTTTTTTGCCAATATGTAGACAGAGCATTTATTTGTTGAGATTTGAAATTGCCATTTGCTTGTCCGTTCTGATACATAGTCAAGGTCTTTTTGGAGGGTAGTAGTATTGTCTGTGGTGTTGATAATGTAAGAAGCAGCTTATATTATAATGTAAGAAGCAGTTAATACATACAGTATTTGTACTGTATGTATTAGCAGGAATTCAAAAGTAAAACAGTTTATTAGAAATTGCCTGAATGCAATGGCTAAATAGGTGCTTTTCTATCTCCATCTTGGATGAATTCATAAGTGTAATATATATATATATATATATATATATATTTGTTTTCTGAGGTTCTCGCGGGTATTTATATGTAGATCTTTGGTTGTTCGGGTTTTCTCCCGCGTAAGATTTGAAGTATCTAGGCAACGTTTCGATGAAGAGATAGAAAAACGCCCACACAGCATGAACAAACGAGATGACACCTCCCGCCTTCCAGCCATTTGGAAACCCGCCCTCATGAACAGACGAGTACCTAACATGAAGAAGGACACTGGACCCACACCCATGAGAGCCACACAAGATGCCACCACCACACTTCCATGTAGAAAACAGACTCCCACCCATTCAGAAAATGAGAAACGACCATGGACCAGAAGCTGCACTGCAGCTGCATCACTACCCACTTCAAACCCTCTGAGCCATACATGAAGCAAACCAACACCCACTATGAAGATGCAGCAGGACCACGAACTAGAAGCCAAACAGCAAGATCACAACTCTCCAGCTCAAATCCCCAGCAACTAAAACTAACCTGAGCACAACCAAGCCCCTCCTGAACAGAACACGCTCCAACCAATCAGAACACGGCTAACCCCCAACCAATCAGAACACAGCCAAACCCCTACCAATGAGAACACACCCCACCCAATCAGACACAGCCAAGCCCCACCCAATCAAGTTCCACCCCACTGGCAGTTAAAGGAAGAAGCAGCTGCAATCTCCATTACTCTGAGAAGCACAGAGCTGGAGACAGAAGCCTGAGGATGATGAATGAGACTTCATAAACGTTCCAGACACTTCAAATCTTACGCGGAAAACCGAACAACCAAAGATCTACATATATATATATATATATATATATATATATATATATATATATATATATATATATATATATATATATATATGAGTAAACTATATATATATATATGGTTTACTCATCATTAGATGAGTAAACAGTCATTAGACTGTTTAGGAAGCTTACCATATCCCCTAGTAATAACACATGGTTCTGATCACATATTACAGTAAATCATAATATGGCTTGTTTTCCCAGACATTAATTTATAGTACCTTATGGCAACATTCCCCAACTTTGATGGTCTCCAAACATGCAGATTTGAATCCGCAGATTTCTTAACAATGACCAGGCTGACTACAGAACTCTAGGAGTTAGTTTAAACACCTGGAGATTCCTAGGCTGGGGGAGTCTAGTTTATAGCTTAACATTAGTTGTGAGTCCACAATAAACCTTAGCTAAATCAGGTAATGATTAGAGTTTATTTGAACATGCTGTGATACTAATAAAAGCAATCTGGTAGTGCATTGGTTTGCTTTGAACAGTCATTAATTGTAGATGGTTGATCTTTATAGCCTTTAGTTATGGTTTGTATGAAAATAGTAAACATTAGTCCTTTTAGGAAGATAATGAAAGTGTGTTTGTGTGTTTTTTTTAAAAAAAAAATCTGGTTTAAAGGAGGTTTTTAAGGGGAAAACACCTTTAATTATTGTATCAAGGTTTGAAAAGGGTTAAGGATCAAGAAACCAGATTATATGCTGCTTATTATGAATCTGATAAAAAAAATCACCTTCAGGAGATAGATATCAAGAAAGGCTAATGAAGAAAGTAGGTTGCATTTTTCCTAACTATGGCTGTTTTGGGCTTTGGAAAAAAAGACAGATTTAGGGAAATTTTTTAAATTAGATTGACTGCACTTGTCTTTGTTGCTTTCTTAGGATAAGAGCTCCTGTGTTGTGGATATTGATCATCATGATTCAGTACAGACCACGGTGTGTTATTTATAATGGAATTGCTATGTGTTTGTCTTACTCTGTTTGTGTGGAGACAAGTCTTTGAGAGCTCACTGCAATTTACATGGCTTTTCCATCTCAAAGGGGGGATTGCATCAGAATTATCAGGGGAGGGTGGAACAAATTTGCAGAATCTGAATTCAGACTCATAACAGGCCAAATTCCCCATAAAGATGTTCACGGGACTCTGGGGCTACAAGTTGTCCAGCTCTGACTTAAAATAAGGAGTTAGGTCAGAGTTCCCTAACATTTCTGGCTTTGAGAACTGGTGGGGCGGGGTGGGGGAGAAGGGATGGTTCCATGAGAGGCCAGCAAGTACACACATATACACACAGCTCCATTTGTGTGAGCAGTGTGCACGTGCACCTGCCACTCACACAAATGGATCACACACACTCACCTGTTGCCCATTCAAATGAGGATGCCTGTGTGCACACACACACCAGGCATTTTGTGGCCTGGTTATAATGTCCTCACAGGCCACAGGTTGGGGACCCCTTAACTGTCACCAAGTAATATGATGTTTTGGTACAGACAATTGCACATTGTTTTCCAAATTTAATATGCAGTATATGACCAGAATCCCCTTTCCATCTAAGCACATTTCCATCAATAACACACCCAGAGGTTGCAGAAGATGCTCCAGTATATCACAATGCACAGCTTCTGAATCCTTTTGAGTTCTGTTGGGTTCCCAGCACTGAAGCAATCACTTTGCCCAGTTTCCCAAGTCTTCAGTGAGGGATTTCTTCTTTAAAAATTCAACATTACCTCATGGTAACTTTATTCAACTTAATTACCTGTAACTTTATTCACTATAAGTGGCTGCAGTGACTTCAGCAAACTGATTTAATAGGTGTTGGTTCAGCACTTCACAAGGATCACTTGATGTGTAGCTGCACATTAAAACATTGCTGTGTGTTCAATTCACATAAAAGGAAGATTTTGTGCAGGGCATACAATCAAGTCAACTGCAAATAATCAGGTAAACTGCTACAAATTAATTTTCACTTTAGAAATGAATAGTTTTTACATGTGGTATATTCCTTCTTTTTATTCAGTGCTAATACAGTTGCATGGCAAGGGGTACTGGGAATTTTACAGAAATCTTTAGCAATAAGACTAGTTCAACAAGCAGTGGCAATTACTTGAGGAAATACAGTGAACCCTGCATTGACAGGTGATTATAGCCTAGGACTTAGCAAAGGAATATAATGTTCTGTTATAACAGAATAGACCTGTTCCCCTAATGGAGATGAGAAGCTTTTCCTTTTTCATTGCATTTCTGCTCTATGATCACTTACCCAGAATAAAGAGGTAGGGACCATAGAAACTCTACCTTGGATAATGAAGGCAATTTGTTATAATTTCCCTTGTCACTGAAGGCATGCATAAGTGTTTGTATCATTTGCATCCATACCTCACCACTTCTACAAAGCTTCCCTTTCTGCAAAATAGAATCCACAAGAAGGTGCATTATGAAAGAAAGAGGAAGGGAGGGAGGGAGGGAGGGAGGGAGGGAGGAAGGAAGGAAGGAAGGAAGGAAGGAAGGAAGGAAGGAAGGAAGGAAGGAAGGAAAGTTCAGAAAGAGTAGAAAGATGAAACCAGGTGCCTTCATGAACCCACAGTCTTCCACCTGCTCTTTCATGTATAAAGGGATATAGTATGTACATTTTCCTGATAAGATGTTTGTTCTGTCTTTTATATACACTGATTGATTTAAATAAGAAAGTATTACTTCCTCCAACTGCTTTATTTTTATTTTTTAAGGAAACATGTTTTCATGCTTTACGCATTTAATAGTTTGGAAAACCTAGACTGGTTCAGGTTCATGTCAACTTCTGAAAAAGCATAAACTCTCAATGAAACCAGTCTTAAAATATGCATATACCATAATGCCAAGTCTTAGTGCAAGTCTTTACAGTGGAGGAAATCGGCTCCCTTTTAAATGTAAAGATTGTTAAATTGCTTCCTTCCCTGTTGTTTTGGGTTTTGTTTGTCTTTTTCCTCAGTAGGACTGAAATTACTCAACTACTTACTTTGTATGTCTTTCTCTTATTCCTGACCTCACTGCTTGAATTTTCTTTCAGCCTCTCTCATTCATTATAAGCAGCAGGAGCCAGTGCTCAGTGAAGCTGGCAACTCCTGTAGCCTGACAATCAAAGGATGGGAAAGGCGTGCCTGTATGACCTTTCAGGTCTAGAAGAGGGAGATATATGTGATGTTGCAGTACAATTGTCCAGGAAGTAGGTCACTCCTGCTGACTCAACAGCCTGTTCTTCTCAGAAAAACCATCAATTAAGCAAATATGTGGTTGCTTGATGCACTACAAAGCTGTCCTCACCACTACCTTATGTAACCTCCCCACACTGAAAAACAAGGGCAGAAATTTGTCTCCCAAAACTCTATTCAGCTGTCACCATTATACCCTAGAGTCAGCTGGAAGTGTTGGGCATAGATATGGTTTAAATTGTTCTAGAGACGCACAACCATATCCTCATTCACCTTTCTTTCATGGTTATAAGTGATGTTTTGTCATCTTTGTTCTTTGCATTCCAACAGAGCAGTGGAAGGACATTATATAAAGAAGCATGAAATTCTGCCTGCCCATCTGTCTTTCTGTCAGCAGGTTGGCTCTCCAAAAACAGGAGCAAACAGGAGAGGAAAGATTAGATTTAAAACAAAAAATCTGCCACATCAGGCTGGGGAAATTCAGAAGAAAATTCTAGAAAAATCTCCCATTGAGTCTCTATGGGAGAGCTGCTGGACAGCCATCTAGAATGTGGCAGGCTATTCCAATTTAAACAAACCCCCTTCCCTCCTGGACAAATGTCCTAGACTGTAGCATATGCAGTCTTTAAAAACATACCATGCATACATCATAACTTTTTTTCTTTTAGAAAAGACATATTCCGTTGTTCAGAAAGTTAAAACGATACTTTTGAGTTTGATCTACATGATGTAGAGGATTACTCTCAGCAGTGTTCTAAATTGGGAATAGACTGCTTAAAATCTGGGCAAGATACAGCACTTTAAAAATTCAGCAGCACGCCACATGGGAAAATGATATTGTTTTGACAAGCGAAACAATCCTGCCCTGTTATTTCAGGCTAGTGAATGTAGATTTTCGAAATTAAGACCAGCAGGGAGTTTCTAGCCACTCAGTTTGGTAAAATCAAAATAAATCCTCAAGAACATTGTGATAATTGCAGAATAAGCTCTCCATTGAAACTGATGTGAAAGATGGGCACGATTACTAGCTCTGGTTGTGTAGGAAGAAATCCGCCTACATTTGGCAGCTCCAGATGCATTGACACAGTGGCCTGCTTACACATAGAAGAGGAGGGTTGGCATTTGAGGGGAAGACAAGGAACTGTATTCGCTGATGCTGCCATTCTCTTCCTGGCCGTCCCGTTTCTTCATTGGCCTAAGACCAAATCACAGCTATAATTTAACAATCTTACCTTCTTTTCTTCTTCAGAACAGGCTAATAGATACTGTTGTCTTCACCATTTTTTCCCTTTTCCTTTTCAAGATTTCTTGATTTCCACTGTGGCAGCTTTTTTTTTAATTTTTGCCTCTTGAAGTTTGACGCCCCATCTCTTTTCAAGGCTATTTCACCTCCATAAGCCCTTTCCAGTTTCTCTTAGGTTCTCCCCATTGTGCTTCAGCTCTTCCTTTGTACTTCTACCAATATTTTCAAACCTTCCCACCTTGTGTCTCATTTTCTATCCTAGCATTTCTTTAGGCCCTCTTTCTTCCTGCTTCATGTCATCTGCTATTCCTTTTTTATTTTTTATCTCCATAGATTCTTGTTTTTCTGTTTGCATGGGCAACAGATATTCTGATTGCTTAATTGTGAATTATTACAGCTATTATTAGAAAGTGCTGAATGCCTCAGCTAGTAAGAATAATTTTATAATTCCCAAAAGCTTACATTTTTGATAAAAGTAGTAACATAGAAATTCAATTTGTTATTGGATGTCTTGGCCAATACAACTGTCTTCCACTTTTCTGAAAGAAGCTGTCGGTGTAAGGGAAGATACAGAGGAAATTACATTAGAGCTAAATTAGAAAGCACTGGAAGAAAAGGAAGCGGAGAAAGGAAATTTGTTTTGAAAATGTGTTGCAAATTTGTTTTGAAAATGTGTTTACAACCAGCCATTTTAAGAGAAAATATTTTAGTGCAAAGGCTTCACCTCTGAGCTATTCTTTAGCCAAGCCCTTTTAAATTTATCTTATTTATGAAACTTTAATGGGAAAAGCTGATATAGAAAATAAGAAAACTGCCTTCAGCATTAGTCCGAAGGCTCGCTTGTCCAGACTTGAATAAAAATTTTGATTGCCCTTCAACTATTCATTTAAAGGGAAGTGCTGATAAATGCCTGTTTTCCTTGTTGTATAATGTACCTATCCAGTGTCTCTTAGCCTCTATTTTCTCAGCTTCTACTTTGTTTATTTTTTAATCCTGTTTTTAGCCAATTTTTCAGCATGATCTGAAAGGAGAAAAGAATAGATTCTGCATTTGATCCTTGACAAGCTCTGTTGGATTAGATAAGTCCTGTTGGATTGGACCACCATATAAGCCACCATATATAAATAAAAATAATACATAAATCAATAAAGTCTGAAAAACCAGCAATGTGTAACATATTTACTTGGAAGAATGAATCATTGAAGGTACTGGGACTTACTCCTGAAGAGAGAGAGAGATGCCACTCTTTAATAACTACACCAAACTATTTCTCAGACATATATTGCAGAATATAAATTCCAAAGCAAAATTATTGCCAAAGCTCTTTTTGATTATAGTAGGTTTGTGTGTGTGTATGATTAATTGTGTGTGTGTGTATAGTAATTTGTGTATGTATATGAGGGAAAGAGTAATGTGAATGAATGAATCAAAAATAGACTTTTGTTTTGGAGATTTTGAATTTGTGCTTAGAAGAAAGGTCATTATATGGATTTGAAGTTTTCTTTATAAAAGTTGGATCCAAGTAGATCTTTATAATATAATAACAATTTAAAATCATTGTGTATTCATAATTCTGATTGGGCTCCAGAGAATGACCATTATGATCACAGATATGAAGTTTTCTAATATTACCATGTTGCATAGATGAATCCAAAGAAAGTATTCCCAATACTTACCTTGATTTTTTCCATGGGATCTAACCAAAACACCCACTGATCTGACACTTTTCAAGCATAAACCATGGATTCAAAGCACAGCTCCTCATCAATCTTCTTTATTCTTGAGATTACTTGAAAACTTAATTAAATTATATTTCACAACCAGATGCATGGAATGAGCCTCAACAATCATATTATAGATACAGCTTTAAAAATAAAAAGGATCTATACAGTTCTATTCTGCTTTTGTGTATGAGAAAATAAATTTTGTGTCAGGGAATTTTATGTATTTGTCATATTTGTATTTATTACACCATAAAAAGATAAAGAAATTACAATAACAAAAATTGCAAATGGCAACTACTAGAAGGAAACAAAGGATTATCAAAGATATATAGAAAATCCTGATTTATTTGCTTCCATATTATGGTTGTCAAGTTTTTGATTGATATTGTCAACCCTGAAGCTGACCTGGCTACGTCCATTTTCTTTTCTGTGGATTTCTTTTTTCTATTGGGATTTCTTTTCACATGGTTTCAGGTTTGACATAGTCTGAACTGAAGAGGGGTAGAGATAGATGGGGTTTTGTAGCCAAAACAAAATAGTTCTCTTATGAGTCAGGGACATTCCAACTGCTTGCTGGCCAGAGGAGGAGGAGAGAAGTAACAGACAACCAACCAGTACCCAGATTGAACAATGTGACTTATTGTTTGGAGGAAAAGGGAGCTTTCACTTTTTAATGAGGTGGAAAGCATGGGAGCTCTTAGAATAGGCTTTCCACCAGTTTGTGCCAAGATGATATCTCCTAATAAAACTGTTCTTTGAGGAACCAACTTGCCTTGGAGTTCTGTTTGCGATGGGTATATTACTTGGAACCTTGCCTACCAAATATAGATAGCCTTTCCACATTTAAGCACTATATTAATAATAAACTATCGTAGTTATAAAAAGTATGCAAATTCAATAATGTAAAACTCAGGTTGAGAATACAGCTTGTTCCAGTTTCTACTCATGCTTCAAAACCCAAAGAAACTGAAATGTAATAACAAAACCATCCATTCTGTTTAATATAAGATGTGATGACTTTATTCTATCCTAAATATTATGATGAATTTACAAGTCAGAGTTCCTGCGCCCAGTTTTTATTTAGGACAATCTTTGATTGAGAGTGAATGCATTTAGACAAAATTTGTGAAGGTAAAGCATCTTCATTCACTTGTTCATCCATAGAGTTTCTGTTGAGGTAATTCCCCATTAGGAGAATGAGCGCATACAGGGAGACGTGTTTGAGAGTAGTGTTTAAATAATACACTCACAGTACACAGATACACTGTACAGTAAATGTAGGTTTTTACTTCCAGAAAGTTTAAGCAAAATTCAAAATACAGTCCAAAGTCATTCACAGGTAAGATCAGTCAGTTTTTAGTCCAGGGATAATCCAATAACAAAGTCCAATATCATAAACAGTTCAGTATCAGACTTACATCAAATCCAGGAATAGCAGTCAATTAGAAAAAATGGAGGAACGGCAATACTCTCCAACGGAAGGAAACAGAGACTCACTTCTTCTGAGACTAAGACAAGAACTCTCTGAGACTCAACAACCCAGGTTTCTGGCTCCATCTTATGGTCAAATGCGGAACCACACCCAATTGCATGCTCTTAAAGATACATTATTAAAATGTCTATGCTGGTTTATATATTTCCATCCCAAATAGCTGTTAGGTGACTCACATTCCTAACAGTTTCCCTTAATAAAATTATGACCATTTTATCTGTACAAGACCTTTCCCAAAATTCTGCTTACTCATGATAATTATCCCAACAAAAATTCAACAGATCACCATCCAACTAAATTAAATAATGGAGTTAATATATGAATGTGTGGAAAGGAGGTCAATTTAATTAACCTATATATTAACTATCAAGGAGAATTTAATTTTCCATAAAATATTAGTTTGTCCTTTCACACTTCCCTTAGTCAATGTGTCAGAAAAAAATAAGTCCTAATCTTTTATGCAGATTTTGGATCTTAAAGATAGAAATTGCAGTAGCACTTAGATTTATATACAGTTTCACAGTGTTTTATAGCCCTTCCTAAGCGGTTTATAGAATCAGCATATTGCCACCAACAATCTGGGTCCTCATTTTACTTATCTGGGAAGGATGGAAAGCTGAGTCAGTCTTGAGCCATTCAAAATCAAACTCCTGGATGACACAAGATTTCTTTTTTTTGTGCTGTTTGTATATATGTATGTTGCTGCAACAAATGAATCTCTCTCTCAGGAAAATGTTGTTAAATTGACAAAGATTGAATAATTGTTCTATATTTCTAATCTGGCTAAAGCATTCTGACAAACTGTAGTGTTTAATAGATTTTAGAGGCAATTCCTCATTACATGGGCCCACATAATAACCCAAGTTATTATGAGCATGACAATTTTAAAACTTCTGCCACATTTTCTTAGATGAGCCTGCAGTTTCAGTTGCTAAGGCAGGCTCTTAAAATTAAATAAACTGCCTGCTTTATTATCAAGTTATAAATTATGATTTGCAGAATTATTTGGGGTAACCAACACATACAAAATGCCACCATTTCAGTTTGCGTTAATCATCTTCATATAAATTGTGGGTCCAGAAATTGCTTTTGTTCATTCATTTGGAAGTATAACACATTTTTAGTTAATGACTATTCATTTTATAGCAATGCCTATGGCAAAGATACCTGTAATGTCTGTTGTTTTGCAAAGATTCAGCATAATAATTTAAGGAAAACATCCTACTGTAATGGGTTTGAAACGCATCTCAAATAGTTTTTAACTTAAGTATTCCATTTATTTTATTAATGTTAAATGAAATTGTAGAAAGCTATAATGTTGTTTGGTACTTGTCCCAAAAAACATAGTTCATTTCACTTCTCCAAATTGTCTCAGAGGGTTTTGGTCTTTCTGTCTCTCAGTATCTACCTAACATTTTAGATAATCATTTTGCATATAGAAGTGACTATATTTCTCTGTTCCAGTATATTGAATTTTATTACATTCACCTACATAGTCATGTTCCTTCCCGATCCAGCTAATTATGTGCTAAGCTAATGTAGTTGCAAATCATTTATATTACTAAGAAAGACTTTTGTTATAGGAATACTCCATTGGCTTTGAGTTAGCCTATGCTCAAGAATTTGCTTAATCCATAGTTTCACTTTGTTGTTCTTCTTAGTAATCAAACCTATTTACCTCATTCCACATTAATTATTTCTTGTAACTATTAATTTAGAGAGGAAATCCAACATTAAATGATGTACACATTATTTTCTAATTCAGAAACAACGCAACATTTACATAATATACCACATCAGTCCTCAATGACCCTTTTAAACTCTGTGATTCTGAACTATTTACCAGGGGAATTCGTCAGGTGTGCATTTGAACTTTGCCACAGCATTGTTGGGTAAATAGTCATTATAAAACTATAGTTATGGAGATGTAGCTCAGTGAAAAATGCATGCTATGTGCAACAAGAGTACCCCAGGTTCAGTGGTGGTATGCTATTGGTTTGGCCCGGTTCTGCCAAGCCGGCAGTGGTGATGAGCTGCGGAGACCAAACCGGTTCTCTCCGCTGCTCTGCTGCTGGGCCCGCTCACCCATCTAGGCTCCCATACTCACCTTTATCGTCTACTTTTGAAGCACAGCTGCTTTGCGCAGCACAGAAGAGCGGTGTGCGGCAGCTGCTGAAGCAACCGGGACAGTGCAGGCTTGCAGGAGGTGAGTTGGAACGCCTCTGTGCCTGAGCAAACGCCTCTGCACCTGCGGAAAGTGCATGTTTGGTGTGCATGCACGCAAAGTGTGTGCACCACATGCAAAGCTTGCCCACCAAGTCACACCCACCAAACTGGTGGTAAAAGGTTTTGAATCCCACCACTGTCCAGGTTCAATCCTTTACATCTTTAATAATGGGTGGACAAAACTTGTGTGGAAAGTTTTGGAAAACTGCTACAAGAGTGGGCTAAAGGCCTGTCTCACTGTAAGGCAATTGATACCACACAATGACATCTGGCAGAGAGAAAACCAGAGATATTCATAAGATTCAGATGAATAAAAGTGAGAGGATTCAGAAGAGGTTATGGTCCTCCAATGCAAATAGGATTTCTTTTGATGTGATGAGAACTGACTTGACTTTCATAAAGTATCATTTTCTTTGCTTTTCTTTATATGGTGAATGCCAGAGTGACAGACAGAAGAAGGAGAGAAGATATTATTAAACCATATGGAATTGCTTTCTAGGGTCAGTCAATTAATAATGAATTGGAAGATGGAAGTGAATCTTATACAATCATTTCCATGGTCCTTTCAGTTCTATTGGCTTTTCTGCCTTTGTTGAGGTATTTTAGCAGTTTCAAGAATAGAGGAGATGGGTTGCTTCTGGTTCCTGCTGTTCCCTGATTTCTTTTGTGAGGTGACACCACAATTTGCATTGTTGTGTTGAAGACTTTTCCACTATTCTTTAAAGTGAATATTAATGTGACAAACCATGTGACGTCCCTATGGATAAAAAAGCGAAACTTTTGCATACAGAAGAAACAGATCTACAGAGGACGCTATAGCCATCACTCTTCACACTGCTCTGACTCATCTAGAACGGTGGGGGGGGGCTATATGAGGATGCTTTTTTTAGATTTTAGTTTTGCATTCAACACAATTCTTCCACATAGACTGGTGTCTAAACTTCTGGACCTTGGATTTTCTTATTGAACCTGCCTTTGGATAACAGATTTCCTGTCTGGCCACTCACAGAAGGTCAGATTAGGTAATCATACCTCTTCAGCCTTTATTCTTAACATTGGTACACCACAGGGTTGTGTGTTGAGTTCCTTACTCTATACTCTTTACGTGCATGACTGCATTCCCACTCACGCTAGTAATACTATTACTAAATTTTCAGATGATACAACAGTGGTGGGACTCATCTCTCGGGGAGGATGAGTCTGCCTAGCAAGATGAGGTGGACTGGTTGCTTTCATGGTGTAGAGACAATAACTTGGTCCTCAACACCAATAAAACCAAGGAGCTTATAGTGGAATATAGAAGGAACAGATCATATATCCAGCCCTTATAACAAGGGAGAGTGTGAGCAGGAGATGGGAATGATTCCAATAGGTAGGCTTTATCAATTTATATTTCCAGATAAATAATTACCTTATATTATCTTAAATGTCCTTGACCTATGACCATAATTGAGCCTGATATTAGAATTGTAAGTTGTACCAATTTACAATTTATGTCAGCCATGTTTGCATATTGCTTGACTATTTGGAAAGATTTTAGGTTGAAAACTTATCAAATTTTGCATGCTCAGGCTATCATACACTAGAATTACCTAACAGCATTTAACAGATTTTCCCAATTTATTTCCAATAGGCCTGGAGTAAGAGAACATCCTGTGTCTGCTGAACAGAAATATTAAAGATTCCCAATACATGATTGTTTAGAAATAGGTCTTTCAGGATCATGGACAGATCCCAACATGAATGCAGCTTAAAAAGTACTTTAAAAATTTAGTGCTGTTCTTTACTCTCCATATCTTTCTTTTATTGTTTTAAAAGATGCAACATTTCACCAGAACTTTTTGCCAGATGCAGATGATGGCACCCGCATGACACTATGTAGAGAGGCTGCAAAGTCTAAGCTCATATTCACAAGGTCTCTTCTTTTCCAGGCATTTTCAACTATACTGTGTTTTTCACCTCTAATTATGTCCTGTGGATAGTGGACAATGAAGTCATAATAAAACTATATCATAAAGATAGCTTGAGTGAATGAAATCTTTCATTTTAACTAAGGCTACCTACCCTGCATTATCACAGTGGGTTCATGTACAAAGACAACTGAACATTAACAGATTTAATTACATAACCAACTAATTAAACTACTAAAGAAGACCTTAGGCTAACAGTAGGCAATTGTGTAAGCAGAAATCTTAACATTGTTTTTCTGGGAAATATATTATTTCTTTGGATTTTTTTTTCTTGAAATTTTATAAGCAAAATTACATGGTATCATGAGAAATATAATGAGGAATATTTTAGGTATCACATAAAATATTATAACTATATGAAAAAAAATTGTATGAAATTTTGTATGAAAAATTCTACATGAAAAATATGGTGTTGAGCTCATGAAGAATCCTCATTTGAAAAAAAAATAATGAAGTCTATCAAAGGGCTCCTATTACTAGCATTTAATTATTACAAAATATTCTGACAAAGATTAAAAATCACACAACTGATTAGAAAGACATTTTCATCAATGTTCTATTAAGCCATTTCTTTGCATTCAACAGTTTTTAAATTAAAAACACCATAATGGTTTTAAATTTTATTATATTTACTTAATTTCTTTAGAAATGATAACTTTCCTTTAAAAACCATAGACCTTGCTCAAATATCTTGCCTAAATCTTTTAAAGGAAAACAGTCTGTCTCATGATTCTAAATGTTTGGATAAAGTTATTTTTAGTTAATATTATTACTTCACATGGTTTTAGTAACTCCTTCCCTTCCCCCTTCCTACATTAAAGCTTATAACTTTTGTCAACTTTTGAAAGATTCTGCAAGGCAATACCTGAAGCGGGTTGACATCTTTCCCTTAGCTGGTGATGACGCTCATTCCTCCATTCAGTTAAAGAGCACAGATGGCATCACAGAAAAGTTAATGTCACAATTTTTTTAATTAGATTTTTTAAAGATGAGAATAGATTCGGGAATTTTGAGTGTTAGAGGGGGAACTGATACCTGGGTATATCTACTTCTGTTTCCATTTTTATTTTTGAAGGAGGAAAATGTGCTGTCAAAAATCAGTAATATTTTATAATGTACAATTAATTGTAAAAGCAGTGAATTATAGGGAAAGATTTGTAATACTTCAGCAGTTGGTCAGAGATGTCATTACAATCACATTTTTTTACATTAGCAGCAGTACTGGTGTTAGAATGTGTGGCAATGGCAATAGCAGCAGCAAAAGTTACTATGCTTATAAAGATTTGATACTTTAAGACTGTCACTTTAAGCACACATACTTGTGCCACAGTTCTTTTTAAACAAAATGGGTGATAGGGTAGGAATGATAATTTTCCTTCCTCTTTCCTTGTTGCTGACTAGCTTTTTTTATGCATCATTGAAATTTATTTATCTATGGTTACACAGCTGAAGAAACAAAATTACCTGTCAGTTCCAATGATCAAATTCTTTAAATCTTGGGGGGGAGGGAAGCAAACTGTTCTCTTGAGTTTGCAGAACATTATTAACTTTTACATTGTCCTGGGAGCTTGTCTTTTTGCCTTCAACACTGGAGCTGAACTACTTTGCATCTTGAAAGTAAAGTGTTCCCATTAGGCCTCTTAAGTGTTTAAGATTTTAAAAATATTACTTTAGTCTTTCTTATTTTCCCCAAGATGGGGTGCAAAAAAGCATATAAAATATAATTTTCAAAAAGGAAAGTGCTAATACTATAGCATGAGTTCCTGTCCATAGAGGAGGTGAAAAATATATTTTTGCTAAGAATTGTGGTTGGTGTGTTCCATGACTTCCATTAAAAACCTTGTCAATTACTTTGGCCTTTCCTATACAATTAAAGGGGCTCACTACCAACTGCTAACACTTTCTCCAGATCCAAGATAGAGCTTTTTATTGTGAGATGATGACAACTGATGGGGAACCAGGAAAAAGAGGAATGTATGATTCCCCCTACTTCATGTTCTGTGTTTTATTTTTGTGCTATCCCTGGTTTACTCTAAACTGAGCCTCGCCATAGAATGTAAATGAATCTTGATCCTGAGATAGAGCAATGTGAATTGGAAGGAATACAATGCCTTTTCATTATATTTGCATTAAAAAAATCTGTTACTAGGACCCAGCCTGTCTACACTCTTCTATTAGGTTTTCTTTTTATTCAAATTCCTTAGCTTTAGGAACAAATAAAAAGAAAGTTAGAATGCAAGGTGCATGCTGACTTTATAAATGAGCATTCAAAGTGCTAAACTTTTGCTACTTTATAAATGAGCATTCAAAGCGTTGGACTTCCAGTTTGGGCTTCTTCAGCGACAGACCGAAATCACGATCATCCGCAGTTTTGATCCGTGCTTGCCGCTGGAGCGCCCCGAGCTGCCTGGATTCGGGGCTGAAGCCACCCCATAGAGGTGGTGAAGAAGGGGGAGCCATCATCGGGGTTGAGGAAAACCACACCACTCCTCTTCAGCTGGCCATTACTCCCTTTCCCAAAGGCAGTTGCAG
Source organism: Pseudonaja textilis (assembly GCF_049901715.1). Classification (NCBI taxonomy): domain Eukaryota; kingdom Metazoa; phylum Chordata; class Lepidosauria; order Squamata; family Elapidae; genus Pseudonaja; species Pseudonaja textilis. Next base: position 79,783,328 of record NC_141991.1, read on the forward strand.
CGGTGGTCAGAAATGGCCACCTCAAAGAAGAACCCAACCAGACAAGATTATGCAGAAGAAAGTTTAAGGGAGAAAGTTTGACTGACGAGGTTGAATGGAGAACATCTATTTAAGATATCTGGAACCTGGATTTTAAAGACTAATACTATTCCTAAAAAAGATTTTAAGCTGCGAAAGAGAAAGGGAAAGGAAACGGAATTGGCTTTTTTCCCTCTAACATCGACAGTTTTAACTGACTTGGAACATTAAGAAGAAGAGATTTGAATAAGAAATTGATACTAATACACTATGACATTAATAGGCTATTTCTAGCTGAAAATAAAGTGCCAAAAGGATAAAGATTCTTGGATAATTTAAAAACTTTAAAACAAAGAAAGAAAGCAGTGGAGGGAAAAAGGAAAAAAGAGGGTGGAATCTGGAAAATGGAGGAGACCACCTGGAACTTAAAAAAAATTGATAGTGGAATTTTAACAAGGCTTGCAAAAGATACATCGTCACTGAAACTTTGTTACAAGAAAACAAGCCCCTGGAAAGAGAAAGTGAGAAAAGAAGCAAGAAACGGTTTTGGATTATTGAATGATTCCTGGAACTTTAGATGGAGGATCCTAATGAAATTTTTAAAAATGGCATCACTCCTTGAAGAGTTAAAAATGAGACTTAAAGAACAAAAAGAAGAAGCACAAGACAGAAGAGGATCTTTTGGCTTCGTATTTCAATTTTTAGAAATGGAGAACTTGAACTATGAAAAACAACAAAAAACGCTGGCAGAACAAAAAGGGTGGGATGACGAAGAAGCCATCTTCAATGACCAAGCAATTTTAAGTGGGGTAAAAAAGGGAAAGGGGGGAAAGGGAGTTAAAAACTTAAGTACTGAAGCAACAAAAAAAAGAGTAATTTGAAAAGTAATCATAACATCAGGAAGAAGCAGAAGGGAGGATCACAGAAGGGAGAATCAGATAGAAAAGGGAATTAAAAGGGGAGTGAGAAGAAGAGAGGGAAGAGGGAAAGGAAAAGAAGCTACAAAAGACAGAAACAAGATATAGAGGTACAGGAAAAACGTACAAGAATTAAAGGTATAAACCTATTTAAAAGACACAGAGACAATGGTTAAAATTTAATTTAAGGATAGGATTCTGCAAAGGTGCATGAGATAGCATTGTTATATAATATGTTAGATGATTAAAGTGATAGAAAAAATTTCTATTGATGTGTAGTGGAATATTTGTAAAGAGAATAAGGCTCTCAATGATTTAAAAAGAACGTTTAAAAAAACTGAAAAGAAACATGGAAGATTTTTATCAGTTGATAAGATGAATTTGAATAAGAATAATAACTTTATTGACTACAGTTAATAACTATTGTTTGGTTTTTTATTTAAAGACAGTAATAAATAAAATATGAAATATAGATGATTAAAGTGAAAGACAACTGATATTACTAGGTAATGTTTGTTAAAAGAAATAGAAACGTAAAAGATTGTTATTAATATTAATGGCAGAGCTGTACTTGAATAGAATAATTGTTCCATTTACTATTGTTATACACACACACACACACACACACACACACACACACATATATATATATATATATATATATATATATATATATATACATACATATATACATACATACATACATACATACATATATACTTTTTTCTTTTAAGAATTTAGTGTGTATTTTAAGGGAATGTACCAGGCAGAATTCGATTGAAAATAGGTATGTGTTATAAAAATAGAGGTTAGAAAATGAATGTTATAACTGTAAAGATGTAACTTAAATTTTTAAATAAGATTTGAAAAAAGATACAAATGTGTTACACTCCAGTCCAGTAATTACAGGGGAAAAGTTGTTCTTTGAGAAAAGATAATATGAAATTGTAAACAGGACAGACAAAAGTATAAAAACATTGGTTAGAAAGATTTTAAAAATTAGAAAAAGATATGTAATTGAATTAAGAAAGGAATGAGATAATTTAAGATAAGGCTATAGGAAGTAAAGAAAGGGAAAAGCTATTGAAAAAATTATGAAAATAGTTATAAGATATGGATTAGAATGTATAAGTATTTATTGAGTTTTTGTCTGTATGGAGAAGTGATAACCCGGGGCCACACTGTTCTCAAAAAAATATATTTTATTTGTATTTGTATGTTTTGTGAAAACTTAAAACTTTTATTAAAAAAACCAAAGTGTTAAACTTTTGCTACTTTTTTCATGCTAAATAAAGGGAGAAGAAAGTCTAGTTTAGTAAATATTTCCCAGGTCTGGACAGCAAATTGACTATTACTCTCCTAAGGTTGGCCCAGATCAACCACAACGTGGCTAGAGCAGTTCTGGTCACATAGAGGAGATTTGGTGGTCTGTAATCAGTTCTAATTGTTTTCTTCTTGTCTGAATTAAATGTATAACTAAAGGCTATGGCGTATAGGGTTTTTGGAAAGGGTTCATACATTATATTATACCAAAATTGAGTCATTCACATTACAACTTTGTTATTCATGAGAACCTGGTATTTTTCTGGATGAGTCATTTTTTGGCTATTACTCTGCCGGTAGTCTAAAAGTGAGAGACTAAAAGTTTGTGAGAATTGGAAAACAATTAATTCACTCTGAAAGTTTTTAATGGAATACAAATGTTCATGATGTGTTAGATTGTTTCAACACTGTTAATAGACTAGGAGCAATATTTCTGCTTTACACTGTTAATGAAACAACGTGCTTATATACTCTGGCATATTTGTAATATTCCTGATACTCGCACCTTGACAAAATATCATTTCCACTAGAGCAGAGAATAGTCCATGCATAACATATAATTTGGCATTTTTAAAGATTATTTTAATTATATTACCTTTCTTGGCACATTATGCACTTGCAGGTTTGAAGAGAAAGCAATGTGCCTGTGTTTTATCATGTTCAACACTTGAGGTGTGACCACAGCAAGCTTTATATGTTCATAACTTAAAGGGAATTAATTTTCTAAATGCAAATTGTAATTTTAATAGTTATTCATGGTCTTTGAAAAAATCCAAATTGTGTTTATTGTTTTAAATTACATCTTTGTTTCATTTCTAAATGCTGTTGATTTCACTTGGTTGGCTGTACAAATAACCATAAATAGCACTTTATTGTTCTAGGGAGAATAGGTAAGCAAGGCTTTTAAATAAACATGGTGGAAAGGTCATCTCTGTGAAATATATGGAGGGATGTTCAGAGAGGAAAATGTTGCTGTAGAAATAAAAGGACAGCCAGAAACATTACCCTCTCATGTTCCATATGGCTGAGTATGCGCAGGCACATCCTTTCTCAACCAGATAAGTAAGTCAAAAGTGTTTTTCCCCTGTCTCTCGTTGTCTGACAAGGATGGCTTTTTGAAGTACAGCAGATAAAGTGGAATGTAACTTCCCCTCCCCTCCCTTTTCTACCCAAGATTGCTTCTAAGTGGCAATTTAATTTCATAACAAATGGACCCACTGATTTCTCTGCATGGAGAGAAGTTGATGTTTTTGTACATTTTTTTCATTTCAATATTTGTAAGGTGACCCAACTCAGACCTGATTCTGGCCAATCAAGAAAAATCATGGAGAAAAAGCCTAGGACAAAGAGAAAGAGAAAATATGGGGAGAAAATGGAAGGGGATAATAAAGGGAGAAAAACAGAGAAAGGAGGGGAAAACACAGAGAAATGTGAGAAATAAATAAAGGATAGAATAGCAAAGAAAAAAAGTAGATATCAATTTTTTAAAAAAACAATCTTATTTCCCTTCTAATTTGGACTTTCTCTTCCCTTATCATTAGGACCATTATATATATAATTCTGCTTGGCCTGAATCAGTAGCTGACTGGTACTGCAGGATTTTAGAGCTACATCCCCAAAGTAGACAGGTTAAAACAAAGACCAAAGTGGGTTCAATTTAAAGTAGAATGTAATGAACATTTAATGAATGTAAGTAATGAATGTAATGAACAAAGACCAAAGTGGGTTCAATTTAAAGTAGAATGTAATGAACATTTAGACATTTAAGTCAAAAGAGTTTGCCTCTTTTGCTTCCCACATATTTGAGATAATCCTCACTTCTCTGGCACTAACCATTACAATTGGGTGGCAATTTTGGGATGGGTTCTTGGCTCACACTCCACCCTTTTGGAAACCACAGGAAGCTTTCAACCCATCTTTTAGTGTATATGATGCACCTGAAACATCTGTGAAACAAGGATGGAATCCTGCCTCCAGTGTGAGAAAACTTCCTAACCGTTTTTCATATATCCATCTCCCTTATCAACCACTATAGAGAAGGTGTTTATTGTGCATAAAGATAAAACTTTATTTAAGCATTGGGAGTATTATATATTTTGGACCTTCCAACCAATGCTTCTCAGGACCTAATCATTTGTATGCTTAAGACTGTGATGTGTAATTTTAGGCACACCAATCAAAGAATGAGCCCCACCAAACATAATGAGACTTATTTCTAAGTAAATAGAGGTTGGATTGTGATATTAGTATGCATGCAGAACTCCAGAATGGAACTAAATAAAACACAAGCGATACATTTCTAATGACATGCAGTTTTAACTGCGTGGTGCTTCATGTAGATAATACAACATACGCATTAAAGTAATTGTATTTATTCAGCTGCAGGAACATATTAGGAAACCTGATTAGAAACATGATGTATATTTATGTAAACCAAGCCCAATATAATCTTCAGGGGCACAATATTTGCACAATGTCCTTTCTGAAACAATTGTTACTTTTTCTAATGGTGATTTTTATTTCCTCAATTTTAGATGGCCCACCTTATATGTTTTAGTAATTAGGAATGTTTAAATGATATTAAGTGATAGTTCCAAGATATTATGTATTGATTAAATAATCTGATAATACTTTAGTCTTTTCATGTAGTGCAGTTATCTAAATGAGATTTTAATATTTCACAGGCATATACTGTTTAACAAATTCATTTTCATGTTTTTATTACATATTCTAAAAGAACATACGTTCTCCTCCCCCACACACAATAAATGTGACATTCATAATAAAACTCAAGTGAGAAGGGAATTAAGGTTTTATGTGATTTTTCTATTAATCCTTCATTAGGCATTTTCAAGACTCTATAGCCAGCACAGATGGAAGCCATGGATACAGGAAATTAACTGCTCAAAGTTCTGTGAAATGAAAATTGCATTTAGCACTGTAACATTGGAAGGGAGACAGACAAACCTCCCTGTCTTCTCAGGGGACTAATGCTAGGAATGATAGTCACCTAACAGTTGGGTTGGAAATATATAAACCAGGATAGTTAATTTAATATTGTATCTTTAAGAAAATGCTGTACTTGTGATTGGCTGAGGTTCCTCCAACGGCCATAAGATGGAGCCAGAAACCTGGTTTGTTCTTTTTTTGCATTTTTCCTGTTGCCTTTTGTCTGAATGTCATTCTGCTTGGATTGCTGTGAGTCTTGCAACTGTTAGCAAACTCCGTTTACTGAACTTTGTTTATGATACTAGACTTCATTTTTGGATTATCCCTGGATTGATACTAACTGCTTTAACCGCATATGATTTGGTCTGTTTGTTGGACTTTGTTTATCCATTTACTGGAAGTAAAACCTACATTTTACTATTCAGTGTATCTGTATGCTGGTCATGTGTTATTCCCTGATTGCACTCATTCTCCTAACAGGGAATACCTCAACAACTAATACATGACCTTTGTCCTGAATAAAATGATAAATTAATCATTTAATCATCACTCTGCTGTAATTTCACTATTTTCCTAATGAAGTGTTTGTAAAGTGCAGACTTTTGCTCAGAAATTCAAAACTTTTAATCCAAATGACAATTAAGCCTCTTACAGTTGAATGGGGAAATATAGAAAGCTTCATGTGAAATAGCTTGTATTTTACTTGGAAAATATAGTGTTTCTAATAGGGAAGATTTCAGATAGACTCAAACCAGCAGGTATATCACATATGAACATTTTCTTAGATTTGGAATATTGTACTTTTTTATTTTATCTCTCCAGATAGCTGTCAATCTCAGAGCATGGCCTTAGCAATCTGTCTTACCTTTAGGCACCTCACAAGATGGATGCATGGATGAAATGTTCTACTGAGCCTGTTGGTGAATGGGTGACAGTCCATGTAACAGATGGACTGCTGTTTGCTGTGATCCATAGTCAATGGTTCATGCAAACACACTAATTCCCTCCTCTCTTTGCAGGACAATCTATAAAACAACAATTTTGTGTTCTCTTTCAGAGTAAATGTGTCCTGCATCTGCTACTTTTTGGGTCACACTATTTACAGAGCTACAACTCAAAACAGATTATAGATTTAATCTGGCTAGCACAAATTAGTAATAACTATTGCACATCATGCTTACCCTTAAACAAAGCCTGGAAAAATATGCATTATATGGATTGTATACATATAAAAAGGAGTATTCCTTTTAATATGTATGCAATCCATACAATGCACATTTTCTTAAAAAAAGATAGGGCCTCAATCAATTGGTTGCACTTTCCATTTTGAAGTCAGTGACCATCACAAGTCTATAGACAGTATTGATGTACCAATGTTTCTAAAACTTCTCTCAGGGAATTCTTCCCATTTTTAAAAGTAACAGAGGATCTCAAATGAGTTTTTATTTGTATGATTTGTGTTTACTGACATTTGCTATGTTAAAAATTTTAATTGATGCATTTATTGCCACTATCGCTTGTCACAATTGTTTGAAGGGGTTTTAATATTGTATTATTTTTCAGCGCAGGCTGACAATAATTTTGATGTCACAGACCCCTGAGAGGGTTTTGAGGGACTCTCCCCCAGGGCCTGGGACCACACTTTAAGAAATACTGTTATAGACAGTAATCTTCATGAAAGGAAGATCCATTGTCACCTAAATAATTTAAAACATGAGGATCTTTTTTGAGATTATGTTAATAGCGATCCTTGGAAAGGAAGAGGTCTATTTAATTTCATTTTTGAGAATCACTTTAAATTCACTGTCATCTTTCTTTCAGGAAAATCATTTTGTTTTCCCTTTTATTCAACAATTCTCTGAATTTCAGTAATATAATTAAGATGTTATAGTTGAGAAAGTGAAGCAAAGAAAAAACAAAATGGAGACAATTATGAATCCAGATCTTGTGTGCTTCTTGGATATCAGGTCAAAATGTTGCTCCTATAATCACAAAACACACGTTACCTTGTAGTTGTATCTTTGAGAAAGAATATGATGGAGAGGTGAAAAAAATATTATGTTTCACAGACAGCCATATTTTCTTATGGTAATCTGTGTCAAGACACATTTTTAATTTTTGGTATAAATCTAAAAATAATGAATGAAACAATAATATCAGCAAACCCAATAATAACATAATTAGATGCTGGCAGTTGTATTGCTGTGCTAATCCATTTCCCTATCGTGAGTGAACTAAAAAAAAAATTGTATCTGCACTACATTTGTTATTTTGTAATATTATCAAATTACACAATCAGTTCTTCTGGAAAGCCCTCCTATTTATTGTGTTTACAACCCAGCCAAAGAAGATCAAGTATTCACTTTCCACTATTGTAACTTGTCCATGTTTTCCTTGAATTCACACAAATTAAATGAATTTTCAAGGAAAGCAAACAAATGCTGTTATTTCCTTTCATTTAATCAATATTTATGTAATGTGCTTTTTAATATGACTACAGGTAGTTCTTGATTAATGACCATGTTCAGTGACTGTTTTGCAATATAGCTGTTGCAACACCCCAATTCAGGGGTCCTTAACCCCTAGTCCATAGTCCAATACTGGACCATGGCATGCTAGAAACCGGGCCATGCAAACAAGCAAAGATCCATCCATGGGATGCAAGCAGAAAAGCCCTCTCCACAGAACTGGTCCCTGGTGCTCAAAAAGTTGAGGACCACTGCCCAAGTGGTTATGTGATGCCCAAGTGGTTATGTGATAAAAAAACTCGGCACTTGGCAGTCTGCCTGCCTTTACAACCAACTGCAGTGGCATTGCAACTTCCCCCACCAACTTGTCTCTCCTCCCAATCTTAGCCACCCACACAGCTCACCACTGTATACAAAGCTGTTGTGATCCTAGAAATCAGGAACTCCTCCCCACCCCACCATGACCAGGATACCTGAGCCAGTTATAGGGCCTAGCAGGACACATAATGGTATCATGTATCACTACTTAAACTTACTTCTCCATGGAATATTTTGAAAGATTATTCATTTACTCACCCACCCCACCCCAAGATCATAACTCTAACTCAAAATGGTTGGTGTTTCTTAATATTGCAATCAGGACTGTTGATGGGATAGGGGTTATAAAGATATCAAAACAATCAAGATGGCAGATGTGAAAACAGTTCTGTTTTGATATGCATCTTTGTGAAATATGACATAATTCCCATTTCCTAGATGACTGTGCAAATAGAATAGGAATAGGAATAGGAATAGGAATGGAATAGAATAGAATAGAATAGAATAGAATAGAATAGAATAGAATAGAATAGAATAGAATAGAATAGAAGCTGGAAGGGACTTTGGACATTTTCTAGTCCAGCCCCCTGCTCAAGTAGGAGAACCTATGATATTTCAGATAAGTGGCCGTCTAGTCGCTTCTTAAAAACTTCCAATGATGAAATGCCCACAATTTCTGAAGGCAAGCTATTCCACTGGTTAATAGTCCTCACTGTTAGGAAGTTTCTCCCTAATTCCAGGTTGCTTCTCTCTTTGATTAGTTTCCAACCATTGTTTCTTGTCCTGCCCTCTGGTACTTTGGAGAATAATTTGACCCTCTCTTTTGTGTCAGCCCCTCAAATACTGGAATATTGCTATCATATCTTCTTTTCCTTAAATTAGCCACACCCAAATCCTGCGGCCATTCTTCATAAATTTTAGTCTCCAGGTCTTTGATTATCTTAGTCTTCTCTGAAATTTTTCCAAAGTCTCAATATTTTTGCAGTATGGTGACCCAAATTGGTTGCAGTATTCCAGGTGTGGTCTTACTAGGGTTTTATAAAGTGGTACTAATACTTCATGTGGTCTTGATTCTGTGCTTCTGTTTATACAACCCAGGATTATATTACCTTTTTTGGCAGCTGCTCCACACTGCTGGCTCATATTCAAGTGATCATCCACGAGGATTCCAAGGTCCCTTTCACAGTTACTGTTTTTGAGCCAGGTCTCGCCTAAATGTAAAACTATGCTTTTCTCCACCTTCAAATTTATTTTGTGGATAGGGCCCATTGTTCAAGTTTCTCAAGATTTTTATGGATCCTGAGCTTGTTTTCAGGGGTGTTGGCTATTCCTGCCAGTTTGATGTCATCAGCAAATTTGATTCTATTCCCTCATCTAAGTCATTTATGAAGATAATGAGTACTGGGCCTAGGATGGAGTCTTGTGGTACCCCACTGCTTACTTCTCTCAGTGTGGATGTAGTAGCATTAAGGACTACTTTTTGAGTATGGTCTGTCAGCCCGCTACAAATCCATCTGGTGATGATGTTGTCTATTCCACATTTTTCTAGCTTACCAAGAATTAGGTTATCATCTACTTTGTCAAATGCCTTATCCTTTGTCAAATGCCTTAGTCATACTTTTCTGGATTTGCAATGTAATTCTTGGCTTAAAACTACCTCTGTTTGTGTGTGTGTGTTGTATACAGTATATATTATATGATGTTTTCTATGTATATTGCAGACACTTGTATATAAAAACCAACACATTTTTTATCTCTGAGCTTGACTGTTTTTTTGAAGATGTTTCATTGCCCAAACTAGGTAACACCATCAGTGCTAGTGTTATCTAGTTACTTAGAATTACCTAGATGTCACCTAGTTTGGATAGTGAAACATCTGTAAGAAAAAAACCCAAGCTTAGAGAGCACCAAGGATTCTTCATTTGAGTCCTGAGCTACAAATATTCTCCTTTGTTGACATTTTTCTTGTTGTTTTTTTTAACATTCACAGTAAATATAGATATTTAACTAAAAGAAGGATTGTGATTTCCCTATCCTTAGATATCCTCTGTGCAATGTAAAACTTTTCCATGTCATTGTGTTAAGATCTTTCATTATTATTCTGAGTTGGGTCTCCATTGATATCCATAGCCATGGGATATAAATGGAGGGTAGAGAGAAGGGACCCAAGTGACAGAATTTTCATCTGGGCTACTACTTCATTTGATATTGATATAAGAAAGTCCCATTATGTTTATGTTGTACAGTTTGTGCATTCTTACAGCCACTTTGCCTCATGCCTGCCATTCTGACACACACCTTGTGGGATTTCTGAAAGGTATCATAATAGGCTGCACCAATTAGCATGTTTGGAAGCACACAATCAACTAAGTTCTGTGACTGCAGCTGACAGCCCTTTGAGAGCCTACCAAATGGATAAAAGTATCTCATGCAGGGTTGTCTCAAACATTGTCCTACTAGGTAGCCAATTTCAAAGTCTCAAAAATATGAAATGAATGGAATAGATAGATGCAGAGGAGAGATTTCTTTTGCAATGAAAACTCGTCTTAACTGTTTAAGTCATAAGACTATTTTATGCTGCTTAAAATATAATCAATACAACTTGTTTTGAATTATAATTCTTTTAAGACTAAGATTCCTAGTCCTGTTTTAATCAGTTTTCTGTAGCTGGTACCTGGCACCTTGCAAGTGTCAGGGGAATGGCAGACAGATTTATTGCAAAAGCATAATTTCTGTTGGCATGTTGGATGAAAGGTTAACTAGTTACTCTCAATTGTCTTGTATCTTAGAGATGATAGATTTCCTGGCAGCTTTCTAATTGGTGGAAGATAATTATTGTGGCAAGGATAAATGTTATTGCTTATATTAAATCCAATAATACAAATAGTCTAACTTGGAATTACAGCAGTCAAAGTTCCTTGCCATGAGCTTGGCACCCTGATTAGAAGGACACATTTTCAAAGAGTTGCCTCTGTAAAATCATTTTCAAAACCCAACCAAAATTATTTCAAAGCTCAGAGATGTAATTAGCAGTTGATTGCAGGTATCTGGAGTTGGGTGGGGGTGTTGTTTCAAGGAAGAAGAAACTTAATTCCAGCAGCTCAATATTCCTCAAATTTCAATTCTGCCGACCGTTCAACATCAGTACAGGCCTTGGTAAGCAGTTTCAGAATTACCAGTAAAGGAAAATATTTGTAGCTCAGGGTTGAAATGTGGGATCCTTGTTTTCTTGCAGATGTTTCATTACCCTAATTAGGTAACATCATCAATCCTAGTAAGAAGCAGAGGTGGTATTCAACAGGTTCTGACCAGTTCTGGAGAACCAGTAGTGGAAATTTGAGTAGTTCGGAGAACCAGCAAATACCACCTCTGACTGGAGATTTTACAGTATCCTTCCCCTGCCACATCCACCAAGCCACTCTCACAGAACTGGTAGTAAAAAAAATTCGAATCCCACCACTGGTAAGAAGTGCTGTTTGCTATAAGTTTATATTCTGGTGTCTTGCTTCTGGGATGAGAAGCAAAACAACTTCAAGGAAAAACAAAGTCCAGTCCCTTTTATATACACTGCTCAAAAAAATAAAGGGAACACAAAAATAAGACATTATAGATATGAATGAAATATTCTTATTAAATACTTTGTTCATTACATAGTTAAATGTGCTGACAACAAAATCACCCCAAAATTATCAATGGAAATCAAATTTAGCAACCCATGGAGGTCTGGATTTGGAGTTATACTCAAAATTAAAGTAGAAAAAAAACACTACAGGCTGATCCAATGTTGATGTAATGTCCTTAAAACAAGTCAAAATGAGGCTCAGTAGTGTGTGTGGCCTCCACGTGCCTGTATGACCTCCCTACAATGCCTGGGCATGCTCCTGATGAGGTGGCGGATGGTTTCCCCAGGGATCTCCTCCCACACCTGGACTAAAGCATCCCCCAACTCCTGGACAGTCTGTGGTGCAACATGGTGTTGGTGGATGGAGCGAGACATGATGTCCCAGATATGCTCAATTGGATTCAGGTCTGGGGAACGGGCAGGCCAGTCCATAGCATCAATGCCTTCATCTTTCAGGAACTGCTGATACACTCCAGCCACATGAAGTCTAGCATTGTCTTGCATTAGGAGGAACCCAGGACCAACCGCACCAGCATATGGTCTCACAAGGGGCCTGAGGATCTCATCTCGGCACCTAATGGCAGTCAGGCTACCTCTGTTGAGCACATGGAGGGCTGTGAGGCCCCCTAAAGCCACCTCACACCATTACTGACCCACTGCCAAACCGGTCATGCTGGGCGCAAGCATTTCAGCTCGTTATTGTATATTTCTGGTATAATTCCCAATAAAAAAATCTCTGGTTTAAAGTCTGTGTGTTATTTTATCATTTTTTTCCAACCATGTGTAGAATTTAGTCCAATATCTTTTTACATCCGAGCATGTCCACCACATATGGTAATATGAACCAGATATCTGATGACATTTCCAACATTTATCCAATTTGTTCTTAAACATTCTTGCAATTCTCGACAGGGGTAGGTGCCACTTGTAAAACATCTTATACAAATTTTCTTTATATGCAGTAAAGTCCAGTCACTTTTTGAAAAAGCACCTTTGGGCAACCATGACCTGGATGCTTGAGAATCTCCATAGACACTTGTTACAACCTTGATTTATAGTAATATCAAGACCCCCCCCCCCAAAAAAAAAATCCGCATCATCTTTATAAGAGATAGCTTTTTCCAGAAAATGTGTATTTGGACAAAAAATATAGCACCATGACAAATGAGAAGAAAAGAGCACCTTAAGCTGGTTTTAAATTGGAAGGCCAGTTCATATAGAATGCTCTGAATAAAACACCCAACATTCAATAAAATATGTCCTGGGGCTATAGAGTCTGGACAATTTATTGTGTATTCAAAAACTAAAGATTTTTTTCTTTTAAGATTTCTACATCACAACAACTAAGGTCGAAATCTTACAATGCAGTGTAAACTTAATGTGCCATCCTCCAATGTGTTTTGGATTGTAATAAATCATAGTGGCAAAATTTGATAAGCTTCCTATATTTATAATGCATGAAACTGATTGCAATTGCAGCTTTGAAAAGAACAAACCAATCAGCATCATAAAACAAACATGGGTGGGGGTGGGAGAATGTCTAAAGCTAGACAAAATGTGTAAATATTTGCAGCAGGGCTTCTTTTCAGGGGCACCATTACCCTTTATTGTTTCAGGAGCAATGACTTATCAATGGGCAACAAGTGGTTGAAGCCATTTCGTCCAGCTTCATGCTCCATTAAAACATCCCCATCAGTTGATTGTTCCTTTAAGGATATTAAATACAATGAAACTCATCACAGGAATTATCTACTGCTTCCTAGTTTTACCACTAGGAAGATTTATTATAATGTTCAATCAGAATCTGCCTTCCTACAGCTTAAGTCCAATGTCCTGTGGCTTGAAATGCCCAAATAAGGTCGAAATCTTCCTATGGAAATCCTTCCAGTATTTAAAGATTGCTATTCTATTGCCCCTGAAGGCTTTTCTCATAACTTAATAGATTGAGAGGCCTCAGTCTCTGCTTGGTAGTGTTTTATTGGCTCTACTTATAATGCAATAAACTGGTACACTCTAAATATGAGAAAAGTGGGAAATGTACACTATGTTCTCCATTCTTGGCATCCTCCAATATTTTGGGTTTCTACTTAAAAAAATCCCTATCAAAATTCTCTATGTTGTAATTTACACACATCTGTAGTGCACCAAGCTTGAGAAAGGGTGTTTTTTAAAACTAAATCTTTTCAGAATATAGATAACCAATAAATGGTGGTAGAACGAGTTTTTTTATTGTTATTAACTCTTTCCTGCCACCTTAGCAAAACCATGGTGGCACAGTGGTTAGAATGCAGTATTGCAGGCTAATTCTGCCAACTGCTAGCAGTTCGATCCTAATCGGCTGAAGATTGACTCAGCCTTCCATCCTTCCGAGGTCAGTAAAACGAGGAGCCAGATTGTTGGGGGCAATATGCTGACTCTGTAAACCACTTAGACAGTCCTGTAAAGTACTGTGAAGTGGTATATAAGTCTAAGGGCTATTGCTATTATAATTCTGTGTTTTTGCAAATTTGGTAACCCTATTAAAGAATCATATGCATGTAATCATATGCATGCAATAAATAATACATGCATGTCATCACTGATCTTTCTCTATAGAACAAGTGTAGATGCAGACTACAACTACAGCACAGGTAGGTTGCCATTTCAGTCATTATATTTCTCTTTCTCTCTCTTTAAGTACAGTAACCACATGCACACTTGCCTAGAAATGCAGCTTTAAAAATAAAGATTATGTGGTGTAACAAGTCAGAAAGGGAGAATAATAGCATTTGGCTTCCAGTCGACAACAGCTGTAGGAAATAAAGCTCAGATAATGGGGTGGGAGATAAGACACCTGGTGAGCGGAAAAAGAAGCTTAAACTATATCAAAGGCAATGATATTTGAAAAGGAGGGTGAGATGGAATGATTGCTGAATGCAATGAAAAAGAAGACAAAAACTGGTATCAGTAATAAGAAAATTCAAGAACTGGTTAGTAACGGGGAGGCAGTTTCAATCCAGAGTATCCTCCCTCATGATGAGTCTGGGCTCACCAGGATAAGTTAGTATATGATTTTCCCATTGAAATAATTGCAAGTCCTTCAAATCAGAATTGTGGTCAGTAATTCACTTCTGTGGTACAGATATTTTATAGCCTTTTGAAGGCAGTATCTTTGCCATTGTGAAATGCAAGCTTGATTCTAGAATAGTATTTTGTATTTTTGTGTATCTTCAGAGGCTGCAGTTTCTAAATGCTCTTTTACTCTATATTTTTAATAACTTCTAACAAACATGAAGCTACAACTCTAAGTACCCTGCCTATCTTGTTTGATGGATATCACTGGTGAATATATCATGAAAATCTTAAAAATTAAATGGGTTTGTAGGTTTGGAAAATTATGGAAAATCTTTCAAATAACTATCGGGCCATGGCCTGTTCGGAATTGGACCACGCAAGCGATTTGTGCGAGCAGTGGGCTGGTGTGTATATGCAGCTCAATTTGCACGCTGGTGTAGTAGATACAGGAAACTTAAAATATGCACATTTTGTAGAACAGCAATTTTATCTGCCTCTTACTGATTGTTCCTACTATATTAATATTTGAGAGGATAGTTTCCTTTTCCAGAAGTGGCTGCAAATGGCTTTGTAAGTTGTGTTTGTACAGATGCCAAATACAGGAGCACTCTCAAGATCATATGAAAACCATTCTTCAGGGAACTATAATTATAAACATCCATTTAAACTGGCTAGTTACTGCCTTTCTTATGTGGATCAATTTCAGCCTGAAATAAATACTTAGGAAAAAGTCTCCCTAGCCTCATTACTCCCCGCCCCTCCCTGTCCAAATGACCACTGTTGGTCTCACAAGATTTTGCCATTTTGGCTTCAAAGAGTTTGGCATTAGCTAGACGTGTATTTTGCTTTTTCTGAACCAAGTTTTGGAGCAATTAATATTTTGTAATTACTGCTACACTGAAAAGAGCGATTTCTTAAGAAATTTTAGTATTTGGGGATGATAGTGTCATTTGTTTCCGATAAATATAGTAGGCAAGTCATTGTGCTTACACACACACACACACAGACACACACACAGACACACACACACACAGAGAGAGAGAGAGAGAGAGAGGGAGGGAGAGAGAGGGAGAGAGAGAGAGGTCTTCATAACGGCAGTGATACTTAATGTTTATCTCCATACAATATAGGTAATCAACATAATTATGCCAAATGCCTGTTTTCATTTCTTCAGAAAACCATTGGATGCTATCACATTTAAAATTATTGAACAGCCAGAGTCACTCATATGGGACTGCCCCATGTGTCCAATGCAATGACTCTTAAGCTATTCTTCTGCTTTGAAGCCCTTCATCCACTCTGGGACCAATTACTTACATTTACTTAAAATGTTGACACGCCTCTATCTTGACTCAGCGAGAAGTTCCATTTCTTCCTTAAGGGTATGAGTTGGCAAAGTTTCCTGGGTTTAATAATACTTGAGAACATTGCAAAACTCCCACCATTCTCACCAGGCTACTAAATGAGCCCTCACTGAAGGAGAGGGCAGAGATGGGGATAAATAATGAGCACATCCAAGTGAATGAGCAACTAGGCTAGAATAAGACAGCTTCAACATTTTTCTGTGGAACATTCTGAACTTGATTTGCCTGAACTTCAGCTCAGCTGAATGCCATGATGGAAAGGCACAAAAATTCTAGGCAATCCCAGGTATTAATCACTCCCTCAAGATTGACTTACCCAGAAGAAATGGATCCAAAATCAAGCATGTTAATGTTGTTATTTATTAGCTTTATTGATTAGCTAATATGGATGCTTATTAACTTTAAAAAAGGACCATTCAATCACATATCAGAAGAGCATATATTGCAACTATCCTTTGAGAATAATCAGAAAACAGTTTGGTGTAATCCTAGAAGAGTTGCCAAAAACTTCCTGCTTCTGACTTGATCGCCTTTTTGCTAAAGCTTTTCAAACTGTCATTGAACTTTCTACATAGAAGTGGGGCTGATAAGCTTAAATTTATGTATAGAGTATTATGTCTCTGTATGACAAAATTACAGATTTTACAGCATTTCATTCTTCAATAGTTCATGACATAATCCCCTTTCTACATACTTTAATTCAAAGATTATGTCTGGTTTTCTGTGCTATGTTCATGTTGTAAAAGTAACAAAACTAAGTCTGTGACCTTAAGGTGAAATTTTCCTCACTTTTTGACTAATTTTAGAAGACTCTAAATAGTTTTTTTTTTCAATATTAACAAGATTGTGACTAAGTGGCAGAAGGAAGCTAACACAATACTGAAAAATTAGTTTTTATTTTTTTATTTCAGATAGTGGCAATTTCATTCACAATTCTTTGCTGAAAATTAATGGTGCTGAAGAGTATTCAACTCTTACTGAGATGAAAACTTTAGCTTTTATCACTGTATTTTCATTCCCATCACAAATGGAAAGTCTATTTAGGATTTTGAAATCAAGGTAATTGAAACCAATTATTTTTACTATTAAAACAAATTGAGAAATATATGCTTAGTCTCCTTAGATGCATTTCAAAATAGCCACATTTATTAAAATTATATCTTTATGAAATCCTTTAATCATTATTATGTTCCTTTAATCATTAATTATGCCAGCATATTTCACAGAATCATTTTGCCCAAAGTGTTTACTCCACCATGAAATAATTTTCCTAAATTTAGCAAATTGGAAAGGTTTTTGTCTTGGAAATAATCAAGATTAAATTTAACAGGTTATTTAATACATGAACCTTCAAAACCAATCCAGCTCTTTGTGATTTTAGGAGATTTTCCATAAGGCTTGTAAAAAGAAACAAAAAGGATTACTCAATAGGCAGTTAGCATTCCTGTATCTTTGTCAAATAAAAGATAATTATATCAGATTAGGGATAATAAATAATTTATTAAATCTTGAAAGCAAATGGAAAACCAATATTTAGATCTAGGTTTAAGGACCATGAAGTTAACTGTAGTAAGAATTTCCACAATTATATTATTTTTCAAAAAGTGATATAAAGTAGATCATAAACAATCTTTACAGCAGTATGAATTCAAATGCTCAAAATTCTATAAAATTCTGCTGGATCCTTTTCTAATAGTGATTTCTTCAAAAATATCTTCTAACTCAAACTCTGCTAACTCTGTTTTTTCATTCATTCTTATATGGAGGCAACAGAATAGAAATTTCTGAGGAACAGCCACAGCCTGCATATATCTCAATATCAGTTTGTTTTTTATTATTATTATTATTTACAGAGCATTATATTCCATCTTGAAGCAGTCACAGATAGCATTTCACAATTTGCAAAATTTTGCAATTAGAGTTTATTGTCACTTGTTGTGGTTGAAAAAGAAATGCAATATAATTTAATATTGTAACACATCACTTCTAATTAATTGTATTTTCCCACAGGATGCATCAGAGCTAAGTTGTTTTAGAGGATGAATTTGCAGTCCAATTATGTTAGCACTGAAGGATTATTTATTTATTATTAAATGTATGTGCCACCCATCTTGTCCAGGGATGATTCTAAAAAAAGAGAGAGTTATAAAAAACTAAGAACTAATTTCTTGATATTATGTTTTTATGTCCTCTATAAAAGGACATAATTTATGATACATTTCTTAAACTAGTTTAGTGTTTGCACATGGAACAAAGCCAGTAAACTAAACAATTAAATTATCTAAAATATGTTCAGACACTTCTTTCCAAACTCTCATGTCCAATCAAAAATATAATGAACTGTAACAATGAATAAATGATCACATTATACCAATCATGTTTTATTAGTTCCACAAATATTGTTTTGGGTCATTCAATGAAGTACTAAAACACACACATGCATGTGCGCACGTGCGCACACGCACACACACACACACACATACACACACACAAATGAAACAGTGAGTACTGTTTCTAATAGGGTACAAGGTCCATCAGTTTTAATATCTTGAAAATGTTCTTTTCTTCATGCAACCAATTTTACTGTATTCAGGGCATTTTAAACTAATAGAAATGAAAGCCAAATGGCTGTAAGCTTTGAGGTTAGGTCTTAAATTATATTATAGAAAAAAATGTCATCATGAGAAGATCACTGAAAATCTAGATCACTGAAATTAGTTCAAATGCAACACGCAAGCTTATTATTTTGGTACATGAGAAGCATAAAGATAGGCCTGCCTCCTAGTGACAATCTAGGCCAAAGTGATCAGATTAATTAAGAATATTAAAATTGGATGTTTAAAATCCATACTGGTCTCATTATATAGCAATGTTAAAATATTTAGCATCTTACTGGTTTCAAGCACAATTTATATTGAAATTTATGTGGATTTTGATTTTCAGTGTAGGCATTATATTGAAAATATAATTACTCTCTGGTTGACTGAAGGAAGAAAACTGTAGCTTATAGTTTTGGAAAGCAAGCACTACCCTCTATTTCTTAATAATATAATTTTAACTTATAGTTTTGCAAACAGCTGCAGTTAGTGACAGTGGGATTTTTTGAAGTGAAAGAATAAAGGCTTAACCCTGGCCCAACTCATATCACCAAACTCTCCACTTATAATTATGTGTAGTTCTTCTGAAGATTCATCTCCATGTTGCTTTTTTCCCCACAGTGTGCCACAATATGGAAATGGTGGAAGGAAAAAAAAAAAGCTCAGAAGACAGGTTGCAAGGTTAAATGTTAGGGTTTCTCACCTTCTCCCGTTCAACATATTAAATGCAGAGAAGATTGTCAGGTGGCAAGAGTAGCATCTCCAAAATATTTATTTTTAAAAGGCAAGTGGGTTTCAAGTCTCAGACATCGCATTTATTTCTAAGACTATGCCTGGGTTTTATAAATATTACTGCAAAATAAAGATGGTGACAGGCTCTGTGGTCCAGGGTTCAACAGTGTGGCTCATTGCTCAGAAAAAAACAAAACAGGTGAAGAGAGCACTTTGGACTGGAATAATGTGGATAGGATTACCACCACCCATTTGTTTTCTGTTCAATAGGTATTTTAGATTATAAAGTCATATATGGGCTCTATAGGCATATTGCTGTGTATTGTGATGTATTTCACAGCTGCACTGAATCTGTTACTCTACCCTTACGCCAAAACAGGATGAAAAAGAAATGATCAAATGAAAAATAATATTTTTTGACAAATATATTTTTGTCATGATGTCCCTAACTTTCTGAAGTATTTGCAAATATCTTTTATATGGTATTTATTTTATTCCAGGAGTTGTATAATAATTCTACTCTGTGACAGCCATTGTCAGAAATGCACTGACCTATACAGCGATTTGTGTCTTCAACACAAATATAATGAGACTGGTATGGATTTGTTGAGCTTCCCAAGTGGTGGCGTAGAGTTGAGTTGAAACAGTAATCAGTGCTTCATTGCAGGAGAGATTGTTCCACCTGCTTCAAAGGACACAGTGATGCAGCCCCTTCTCACGAGGCTATCCTTGGACCCAAAAGCATTGGATAACTTTTGTTCCCTCTCCAGGTTTCCCTTTTTAGAGAAGGTTGTGGAAGAGGTGATAGGTATTTAACTTCTGAGAGCCATCAATGAAGTGGATTACCCTGAGACTGTTCATTCAGGCTTCAGGTCCATTTACCATTTTCTGAAAACATTGGTCACCCTTTTGAGGACTGGGGATGGAGATGATGCAACCATCTTGGTCCTCCTGAATTTCTGAGGCATTCAATACCACTGACCATTGTATCTTTCTGAGCCAGTTTCTGGTGGGTGACGCCATTGTTTTGAAGCTTATTCATATCTATCCATCTAATCTTTATCATAGTATACTCCTAGTATTAGGAGGGGAAGAATACATCAACTGAAGTGTTTCATAATATGCTTTACTAAAAGTCTAGTAGATGTATATATTATCTATTAAAATATAGCTATTTTACTAGGAAATTAAATACCACATTACATAATACGTATATAGATTAGAGACAAACCCATCTCCCAATTAAACACTAAAGCTTTGAAAAGCTTTTACACTCAGTGATAAAATTATAGATAATAAATATTTTGCTTTGGTTTCCCTATAGTTAGGAAAAATCAGTTTGGCTTTCCATATTCAAAGAGTTTATTTTTTTCAAACTATACTCATCATAACCTGTTATTATATTTTGTGCAAAATAATCATTTCCTATTCCTCCTATGTTTTAAAATGGGGGGAAGAAGAGAGGAAGTCAATGTGTCTCACTTGGCATTGTTTTACAACTCTGAGATAGGGAAAATGATGAAAGAATAGTAATAATAAAAATAATTAATATCCTAATTCATAATATAAACCAAGCAATTTGCAAATGCTTGACTGATATATAAATTAAAAATTGTTTTCTTCTAAAGTATGACTTGAAATAGATCTGAACATCCATGCATTTTCTGTGTTCAGCTCTGAAAGTCAACTGCCTTTATTTTATAACAAGGGCAACAGGAGGAATAACATTCTGTGTTAAGGTATTACAAAGGAAAAAGATGTAAAGAAATCAATCATTGGATAAAGTAAATGGCAGTAATCAAAATGAGACACAAGGCAAGAAATTAGTGTAATGTGGTATTGAATAGGGAAATGTCCCCTTAATACATGCTTTCCTTTCTTAGCGTTTTAATCTTCAGTTTCCTGCATTCACCACAGTTAGTATATGCTTATTCCATAGTTTTCTCTCTCTCTTATTTTACTTCTGTTGCATACAAAAGCAGTACAAGCATTTCACCTGAATGAGCATATTTACTTCTACCATATGACCTCTGTTAGCTTTTGTGTCTCTTTCCAGAACAAGAACAATATAGATCAGTCATATTATAATGGCAGTAAGCATACTAACCCAGCATCCAGTTTGATCTAATGATGAAGGCACAAGGCTAGAAAGTAAGAAACCATGAACTCAAATTCCACCTTTGCCATGAAAGCTCTCTGGATTATTTGAGGCCATTCATACTCTCTCTCTCAGCCCAACCCACCTCAAAGATGATTGTTATGGGGGAATTAGGAGGAGTGTATGTGTATATATACACATACATATATAAACACATACACGTGTGTATGTGTACTAATATAGACTTCAAAACTTAAGAATCCCCAATTGGAATGTAATGATGTTATATGTTACATTAATTCTATCCAAAGAATTTCATCTAAAACTCCAGTAAAGCCTCCCTGAATCTTAATTTTCAAGAATGCGTTTAGATTCCAGTTTTATAGAAAAAGAAGCTGGCGGGAAATGGTTGCAACTTGATTTGCTTGACAATAGCATCTCTATTCTGTGTGAATTTTAAAAATAAAGACATTAATGCAGCACTGTGATCCTTAGTGAAAGAGCTTGGTTTATAGAAGACTCAAACCAGGGATAACATCTTTTTATTTTTATTTTTGTAGCTCACTCAATAATTATATCTAACAAAAATTACATCTAACAAAGCTTCCAAATGTTCAAAGGAAGATCAAAGCACTTCCAAACACGGCAGGGCTTTTGAAATAATTATACTGCATGCATCTTTCTGTAAGCTACTTCCAATATCTAAATAGGATAGCCACTTATTCGTATGAAATAAGCCAACATGTCAAAAAAGAAGGCATCCATTTACAGAAAGTATTTAAATAGTAATGCACATTTAGAAATAATTTTTGAATTTAAATTTCATAGCAGCCAAGCCAATTTCCCATCTATGCCATCACACTTAATGTGTACACCACTTTCAGTGTAATTTCCCCAAACAATGGGTATGCATCTCCATCCAATTGATTTATTTCTTGGGATTCCTGACAGCATCTCTATTCTCCCCTTAATGTTATCAGAAGCTGAGGGCCTTTTGATATAAATAGTGTGCTACTGTTCCTTTTCCTGAAATTAAACCTTTGTGATTTGGGAACTGGAGCTAATGGATGAACTACAGAGGTGTTGCCACAAGTAGCCTCAGTTTCTGCTGTCTTTTCATGTGATGTTGGAAGAAAGATGCCACATTATTTGATGATCTTTGGGTCTGTTAACAAAAAGACCATTAGTATCAGGACTATTCCTATCCCTTGACTGTCAAAGTTAAGTGGACGAAAGACAATTAAATCTTTTCAGTGTTTCATATAAAGGAAGATATCTGGCCATTACAGTCACAGCCTAGTTCACTAATTGTTGGTCTTTACCAACTGCTTCCTTGGCCATTTACAACACAAAAATACATATTAAGAGTTGATCAGCAAAGAAACTGGCTTAATTACCCATCCTTAGGCCCATATTTGACAAGCAAGATTTGTCAAAAAGTTATCTTCTTGGCACTTCTACTAATCTTGCCTCTTATACTAAGAAATATTAATTTAGCTTTTCAAATCTTTGTCAAAATTATCAGTCTCATCTGAGTCTTTTTTTCACTGAGAATTCACTGAAAATTCCAGCATTCTCCATGGGGACTTAACCCACTGAAAGCAATGATCACTTTGAAATGCTGATCCAAAATTTTATTTACAGCTCTGGGTGTCTGCCAAGAATCAAATATAAAATCTAATAAATTTTCTCTTCACTTTATGAAATAATGTCAAAAGTTCTTAACTTCAGGGGTTTGAAAAGATTTAATAGTAGCAAAACTGTGATTCAACATCAGATGTGCTGATAAAACGAATCCCATGAATTTCCTTGGGAATTATTGCTTTTTCATCTGTTGCCCCTCCTGCTTTAGGTTTATTTATTTATTTTGCAGTGATGTAAGACTTACCCCTCTGCTCTCTCTTTCCTTTCTTCTTACTTTTTTATCTGTCTTGTTTTAGTCATGCTACTTCAAATATGCAAGCCATTCTTGCATATATTGGTAAGTATATGAGCTATGCAATTTAAATACATGTTTGTAGCACATGCCAATTTCTAATTAGAGTAAATGGCATCATTGCCTACTTACTACAAAGAGACTTGTAATCCAGCAGTTAAGATATGAGGCTAGGATTGGGGAGCCCAAAGGTCCAGTCCATCTTCAGCCATAAAGTCTCACAGTGAGTGATTGAATATTGGGCCAATTACTCTGTCTCAACCTAATCTGCCCAAATTTATGAGGCTATTTGTGGGGAAAATTGAGGAGTACTATGGGACTCCCTGGAGGAAAGGTGGAATAGAAATCAAATAAATAAAGGGATCACTGCTTTCAACAAAACCTCAAAGTAAACCGTCCTAGGATTTTTTAAAAGTGGGGGGAGGGAAGCGCTAGGAAAACATTGTTAAATATTCAGAAGGCAATGGAAATGGTATAGAGGTGTGAGAGTTTGCAGATTTAACCAAATGAACTGGATCAAAATGTATTGCTGGTGCAGTCAGTGTTTTGCATTTGCTGAAAAGTTACTGAACTGTGAAGTGGAAATATTTAATAAAAGAGGAAAGTCATGAAAGCTATATTTTTCATGAGGTAACTGTCACATCTTATCATAAATTGGCAATATGAAACGTCCATCATATGCTAGTTGAACACAGGTGACATTGGTTTACAATGTATGGGGGGGAGTAGTGTAAATTATGGATTAGAAATTTCCCTTATTTAATACATGAATTGTGCCCCTCAATAATATAATCAAATGTTATTCTTCAAACAACAAACCATAGACTAGTATCAGACTATTCTAAATGATGGTTGTGTTGGAACTAATAGAGGATTTTTTTCATCTTGTGCTCTTCCAACACCTTGTAACTTCTTGTCTCCCTTTTTTCAAAATAATTGATTTTTCTGTCACACTGACATCTGGTTAATGGGATGTCAATATATTTATGACAAAGCATATGGGTTTATGGAGTAGCCATATAAACTAACTCAGGGATTAATGAAGCCCCACAATCAAGTGTGGTAAACTAATTTTTTTAAATAAACCAATATAATCACAAACCTAAATATTAGTTATATTTGGCCAACTCTGCCCAAACTGTCTGATATTATGTCATTATCTTTAGCAGAAAGTGTGGAATAAAAATATTTTGGGGGATATATGTATGCAGAGTAAAAACATATGCAAGTTTTTCTTCCTCTCTCCCTCCCTCTGTCTCTCTCCCTTTCTCTCTTTTCATTCCACAGGAAAGGGGAGCAAATGGCAGGAAATGAGAATTTTCTGATCAGTAAATACTGATTAGTATTTAAAGTTAGTAGTAGCTCTCCAAATATGTTGAGTAGTCATATAATTTCTACTTTTATGTACCAGAATTTGCTCCTACTCTTTTATCTTTTCATTCTCATGCTGATCCAATGAATTACATAGTAACAATCTCTTCTGGAAATCATAGAGAAGTCTGCCATTTGGTTGTAATGGTGAGTGGTAGGAGGAGAATTGTGTGAAGCCATTCGATAGACAGACATACTTTTTCTCTAAACAAGTTCTTCCAATCTGAAAGAAAATCCTTTTCACGTCAGCTGAATATTTCAAAGAGACATCATTTACAATTGTGAAATGTGAGAACTCAACTAAACTTTAATTCCTAAATTTTATATGCTTTACTTGTATCTGGAATACTGTGTGTATTTTTTCTTAACAACTGAACTTACTGAACACAGAAGTACAGTGTTGTGTATCTAATCCACAGAACTATTGTAGGTCAACAATGCTCTGGCAAAATTAGGATGTACAAATGAAATAGAAGTTTTGGAAGTTGTTTAACCATTAGCAGCCTTATATTATCATGGTTGTGATCAAACTGAGGTGATTTGCAGAGATTAAGTTTTCAAGGAAGGCAGCTGTATTGTCATGGAAACAACCAAAACATAACTACAGGCTAGGTGGTGATAAAGAAGGCAGACAGAGTAGGAGGAAGACAGTTTGTAAAAACAATTCAATATAAAACTGCCTTCTTGGTAAAGAAGAAACAATGGAAGACTAAATCCTTCAACAACTGAACCTCCATCTAAGCTAAGTGGTACTGGCTATGTGTTGCTCTGTGATTCAAATAGTGGCATAATTGGTTGCGGTAACCCTGACAAGAGTTCTCAGCAACAAAAAACAGCCATCCAGTACCCTGTTAGGATTCTACTATTTGTAGCTAAACAGCTAGAGCAGGGGTGTCAAACTCACTGCCTGTGGGCCAGATGCGTCATGTGTTGACCTCAGCCACTCCCGATTTAGTGAAGGAAAAAGTTGTAATACATCATGTGACAACAACATGCCATTACAAGTTTGACACCCCTGACCTAGAGACTTGGTGGCTCAGTGACTTGATGACACTGGAGATGGTCCCAGCATAGGGTGAGCTCCTATCATTCTCCTCAGTTTCTGTCCACTTAAGTGTTTGAAAGCATTTTCTATGCAAGTAGATATATGGATATCACTTCAGTGGGTAGATGTGCTCTGTGCAGACAGTCAGATTCCTGGCAGTTCTGAACCTTCCCAGTTGCAATGTCCATTTGCAAAGCAACTCCAGGAAGGACGGGGGCCTTAGGTGACACTGCAGGAAGAGTCACTCATCTTTCTCTCTGGTGCAAAGCCAGCTCACCCTCCTGGTGACACATCTTGGAAAGCATGTAAGTGTTCCCTATAACATGGCTAGTTATTTGACAAGCCAAACTACTAAACTGCTCAGAGATCATAGACACTGATGAATAAACAATTGAATACATTGTCAGATTTTTATATCCTAGCACAATTAAACCTCAAGGACAGTAAAATGACACATACCTGATCTGCATGCATATTGGCATTTATACTTATAACAACTGTATAATCATGCAGATGCCATCATTGCTTCTCCCATCTCCCCCTCCCCACCAATACTCTTGTGTTCTTACTATATTGTACATTGAATAATGATGGCTTGTAAAAAGAAGACTATGATTCAAGATTTGAGGAAAGGAAAAGAAAAACATGCGCATGTTATTATTTGGCATAGTTATCTGGTCATGCAAGTGACAGACAAAGAGAATTAAAATTAAAATCTTAATTATCTAGTGGTGGTGCAATCTATTCCACTTTTTTCTAGCTTACTAAGAAGTAGGTTGTGGTCTACTTTGTTAAATGCCTTGCTGAAATCTAAATATATTATGCCACAGTATTTTGTTATATTAGTAGACCAGCAAAATACTGTGGACATAATATATTTAGATTTCAGCAAGGCATTCAACAAAGTAGACCACAACCTACTTCTTAGTAAGCTAGAAAAAAGTGGAATAGATTGCACCACCACTAGATGGACTCGCAACTGGCTGGCAAACCATACTCAACGAGTAGTCCTTAATGGGTCTAAGTCTACATGGAGGGAAGTTAGCAGTGGGGTGCCACAAGGTTCCGTCTTAGGCCCAGTACTCTTTAATATCTTCATTAACGACTTAGATGAGGGAATAGAAGGGGAACTTACTATATTTGCAGATGATACTAAGCTGGCAGGAATAGCTAACACCCAAGAAGATAGGCTCAAAATCCAGATGGATCTTGACAGACTAGAACACTGGGCCGTATCTAACAAAATGAAATTCAATATAGAGAAAAGTAAAGTCCTACACTTAGGCAAGAAAAACCAAAAGTACACATGTAGACTGGGTGAAACCAGGCTCAATAGCAGTAACTATGAGAGGGATCTTGGAGTCTTAGTGGACAACCTAAATATGAGCTAAATATGAGCCAGCAGTGTTCAGCAGCAGCCAAAAAAGCTAATGCAATCCTAAGTTGTATTAACAGAGGGATACAATCAAGATCAAGGGAAGTACTAATACCACTCTATAAAGCCTTAGTAAGACCACACCTAGAGTACTGCATCCAGTTTTGTTCACATTACAAAAAAGACGTTGAGACACCAGAAAAAGTGCAAAGAAGAGCAACCAGGATGATTAGGGGACTGGAGACTAAAACATATGAAGAATGGTTACAGGAACTGAGCTTGGCTAGTCTAGTGAAGAGAAGGACCAAGGGTGACATGATGGCAATCTTCCAATATTTGAGGGGCTGCCACAGAGAGGAAAGGATCAAGCTATTTTCTAAAGCTCCTGTAGGCCAGATAAGGAATAATGAATGGAAACTGAACAAGGAGAGATTTAACCTGGAAATAAGGGGAAGTTTTCTGACAGTGAGAACAATCAACCAATGGAGCACCTTGCCTTCAGAAGTTGTGGGAGCGCCATCACTTGAGACTTTCAAGAAGAGATTGGACTGCCATCTGTCAGAAATGGTGTAGGGTCTCCTGCTTGGGCGGGGGGTTGGACCAGATGATTTACAAGGTCCCTTCCAACTCTGATTATCTGTTATCTGTTAAAATGCTGGTGGTGTTATTTATTAAGGATATACTGCACAACATTCAGTTTATAGGCATTTTGACTGAATCACCCCTTTAATCTTAATCTTCCTATCAAATAATTGATTCCATATTTTGGATCAGATGCTTTTGAACTGATCTGATGATATGCAAACATACTCATTTCTCCTGAATTGAATCATTATTCAGTTCAGGTTGATAGCCTCAGTATGATTTGGAGTGACTCACAGAACCCCTAATTTTTATTTCATGAGCCTATAGATGAAAGTCCAAGACCATTGTCCCACCTCCTTTATCTTTTGAATGTAGAGATGTTTGTCGAGGAGGTCGCAAAAGCTACAAAGTTGACATTTTTTTAAAGAAGCACGTAGGTGTGAATGTTGAGAGATCCTGAGCTGGACTTATTTTATGGAGGGAAAGTTGACAGAATAAATTGTATACTTTTTAGTGAAAGATTAAGCATAACTCAAAAAGTCATAGCCTATAGCCTATATCATTTATTTACAAATAAATGATAAACAGAAAAGTCTTAAGATGATAAATTCTTTGTCATGGTTAGAAATAGTCATGCTTTTCTATGACTCAGAAAATACTGTGACTAATTTAGTGCAGAATTTACTATAAAACATTATTTGAAACAGCATGCCTATGGGAGGCAGAGTGTACATTACAGTAATAGTTTGAATTATGGCAATTACAAAATATAGCTTAGATGAGCATATTTTCTTAGGATTTAAAAATAATCTTATTTCAGACACATATGGGCTCATTTATGTTCCTGCACTTAGAATGCCTGATGGAAATAATAAAATGGGGAAGATTTTTAATTGACTCTGACCTGGGCCTCTGAAATACCTTTCAGGGTCTATAAAAAAAAATCAATATGCTGATATATAAATACACAGAAAAACAAAAATAGATTTTTTCATTACGTGAATTTCATGCCTATAACAAAAACTTCTGAACCTATTATTATTGATGGTAGTAGTTTTCTTGTTCCCTATTTAATCATTTCCTCAGATTCATTGCACGAATTATGCTAACAAACCCGCAGTGAGTTGAAATGTTAGAAAGCTAAGCCAATTCTTCCTGAAACAAGAATTTGAAGCATTAGAGCACTAGTACTGATTCCTTGCTACCTTCAGGGATTATTTTTTAAAATGGAGAAAAAATGATAATGTGAACAAATGAAGTTTGACAGAACAGGATACATAAATTCCTTTTCACTGGATCAATGTTAGTTTTCATATTTATTATTAATAATTCAGTCAGATGCAGTCTACTTTATGAGTCACTTTCATGAGTGGAAAGGGCCGTCATCATGGCACTGAATCCAAAGAGATTCCTGAATTTACTGCAGCCCTTGAATGGTAAAACAGTGGGAGCCATAGATCCCACTGTTTCTAATGGAGTAGGTTTTTTTCAGCATTCTATCTGGATATTTGATTAGCATAAAATAGTCCCAAATATTTAATTTGCTTTCCAATATAATTCAGTGTGGATATATTTATAGATTTGCATACTGTAGAATTTACATTTAGCCATGGAAACTCACTGAGAAGTTCTAGTTGTTGGCCCCCAAACCAATAATCTCTTTGGGTTGCTCTTTTTGGGGTGTGGGTGGGGGAGGAATACACTGCCATAAATTTCTAGAGAAAGGTGGAATATAAATCTAATATGTAAAATGTAACCTCACTTCCCCCCCCCACCCCACACACATATACACACACTGACAGACAGAAAGACATCAAACGTGTACTGTATATACATCACAGAGTTGAATGGGATTGCACAGATTTCTTTGGCTCAGTAAAAAGGCAGAGAACAAATAAAGATTGGTTCAAGCATCCCTAATTAGAAATGTTTTACTGATTGATAAAGCAGATGCTGAGAGAAAAGTCTTGGCTTGCATATGCCCTAAATTAGGATAGAACCTATTTATTGAGACTAAAATCTAATGCAAAGTTCATGCTCCTTTACTAATTGGAGACAGAATACATTAAGAGCCTGTGCCAATCAATGTAATAAATAAATGCTGTGGAATAACCTACATTCTTTAATAAGATGCACATCTGCTGAAACCTAGAAAAAAATACTACATTATTTCATGCATAGGAAAATATCTGTGAGGAAATGGGAAAAATAATTAAAAAGCAGTAAAAACATACTGCAAAATGTTATATCAGGAGTTTAAAGTCAAAGAAAAAATCTAATTAGAGATACAAAAATCATTTTCCAAATCAAATGGAATTCTGCATGCAATGTACTCCTCTTGCTGAAGGAAAGATGACCCGTACTTGCTATGTAAATTATCTCTGAGCTATGCTAAATCAATGAGTTTTGTTCTGTAGATGCTCATTCCAGATTGCTCCCTGTAATGACCTCAATTATATATGTCTTCATTGTGAAATTATGATTGCCGTTGCTTGGCTTCAGATGACAGCAGAGGAAAGATTTCCATGATAAAGAAGTATAAATGGTACTATCTAACCAAATTAGCATGCAGGACTTGCTATTAAAGATTATTGCTATTAAAATCAGTGTAGTTCATAAAGACCATGTGATTGAGTAGTAATAACAATAATGACAAAGTAGGAACAGTGGTACATTGGGATATCGCTAAGAAAAAAACATTTGCCTGCAAGCAAGAACTGGCAGGACCACAAAATAGACAAAAGTTATAGAAAAAGAAGAAGCTAAATTGTTCTAGGACTTTACAATATAGACAGGTCTCGCCACATAAAACCCCTAACTTAACCATTGTCAATAAGAAAGACAAAAAAATCTGGCATGTATTTTTTATTTTATTTATTTATTTTTGTCAATTGCTTACAAGATAATAGGTATAAGTAAAAACATAGTTATGAACAAGTGGATATATATAAGCAAAATAAAAAAATAAAAGAAACAATAGGACAGGGACAGTAGGCACGTTGGTGCGCTTATGCACACCCCTTGTACTTGGAGACTACAGGAGAGAAGTGAAAGAATTGGAGAAAAGTAGAATTTTTCTGCAAATAGAAGCAGAATGACTGTGGCAAAGTAAACTAAAGGTAGAACCAATAGTGATAGGTACCCAGAGTGCAATCCCAAAAGATCTAGAAGTCCACTTGAATACCATTGGCATTGAAAATACCAGTCAATCAACTGCAAATGGCAGTTTTTCATGGAATGCTTTACATCTTGCGATGCTACGTTTAACACCATCAAACAACAAACATCTGCCTTTCCCACATCCTTGGGAAAGATTCAACAGGTAGATAAAAATAGCAAATCCAGTTTAAACATCTGGCTGATTGCATGATAAACCACAATAATACAATTGGGAGGCAATATTATATCATGGTTATAAATTAACGTAAAATGCTTAATAGTTTATACCAAGTATATATGACTTGAGATGCTTACTTGCAACAGATATCCTGCCTGTATGATTTCTTTCTTAACCCCCAAATTAAGAAAATTATCCCACGAGTCAAGTTTGACTTCTGGTGACTTCATGCATTAAACCCATTTAGTTTTTGCAGCTAAATGTAGAGGCAATTTGTTATTGATTTCTTGAAGAATACTTTTAAACTTCTCAGTCTATCCTCCAGCCCTGATGCTCCCTGTAGGTCTGTTTCCTAGATGAAATCTGAGCAGACTTGGTTTCTAAACCCATGTAAAATCAGCTAGTTGTTGCCATCTGCTCAGATACTACTGACTCACACAGGATTGCAATTAGGATCTATGCTGGTGAAATTCTAACAGCATTTGTTTGATCTTCTCACTCATCTTTAACATCTGTGAGTTTGTGTTCTCCAAAAGCACTTGCAATAAATAAAAGAATGATTGCGATTTTGTTAGCTTATATCTCTGTGTGAACACATGAGAATGGTCAGCCGATTGTGAAAGACTAATCGTATCATACACAATTTTTCTAAGAAATATTTTTCCTTATTCTTCTGTGAAACTCAATATTTGTCATGTTTTAAAAGGAAATGTTACAACAATGCACTTGAAAGAAAAACTATGAGGTAATGTTAAAAGTGTTTCATAGAAACCAAATCATTTCAAAAAAGCTATGATTAAGGAAACACCATGAAAAAACAAAGCCAATATAATTCCCTCTTCTGTCTTATCTTTTTAAACAAAAAGGATCTTCATTAAAGAGACTAAATTTTATGTGATTTGCTAATTGTTTTTTATCCTATCAGGTGCATGTATAATATAATTATTTTCATCAAAAGAAGAAAATGTGCCTCAACTTTAAACATGGACTGATGTTACATTTATTAGTGTTAGAAATCACTGAAATATGTGTTGTGAATATTTAGAAATAATTGAAACAAAATGTTATAAACTATCAATGCAATCAAATCTCATATATGTGTGAAAAACAATAGGCAGAAGAAAATCATAATCTGGCCAGATTATAGGAATCTAACACAATAATAATAATATCTATTTCCAGAGCAAAAGTTTGCATAGAGTCTCATAGCTGACCCTAAGTATTTTATACCTGGTAATTGGCTTAACTGTACAATTTTCTGCTCTTTTTAACTCATTATAAGAGAGCTACCTTCTGGTGCTTTACATATTCAGCACTTAATATTCCCCAATAAAAAGTGCACAGCTTCAGTAAATTGGACACTTGTTTTTAAATGGTGGGCTGCAGTGAGAATCACTTTGGGTTTGGCCTTCAATAAGGTGTGCAGAAATAGAACAAAAATAATAGAAAGGAGCTCTCTGCAAACTATAAGCAATTTAGAACAAAATGTGCATTGGATAGAAACTGTGAAGTGTTCAGAATATAAGAACATGAACAGTGCCTTGCTGGATCAGACTCCTGGCCCTTTTAATCCACCATGGCCAACCAACTACACAGAGAAGACCATTGGTCTCTTAGCCTTCAGAGGCAGCCATGCTGCCATCAAGAATAATATGCATTGGTCCCCAGGACTTCCTTAAATTGGAGCCAGGAAAGCTGGTAGCCAGCACCACATGTCATGATTATGAATTCTAAATTTGAGTTATTCAATGTATTTTTTAAAATTGTCCATATTTCATTTCTCTGGGTGACCTCTGGTTCTTGTATTTGGGGAGAGGAAAATATCTTCTTATCCACTTTATTCACACCATACCTAGTTTTGTGTACTTCAGTCATGTGCCCACTCCATCATCTCTTTTCTAGACTAAAAAGCCCCCAATACTATTATCTTTCATTACAGGGAAACTTTTCTAGCCCCAAAGAAAGTTGCCCCACTCTGAACCTTCTCTATCTCTTCTCTGTCTATTTTAAGATGCAGCAACCAGAACTGCACATAATATTCCAGATGTTATCACACTATTGATTTATATAAAAAGCATTATGCTATTGGCACCTCTAGTTTCAATATTGTTTCTTATGATCCCTATTATCAGTTTTTTTCCAGTGGGTGCATGCTGTATCAAATCAGCATCTTCACTGAACTGTTCACCATGACTCCAAGATCTCCTTTCTCATCTAGCTCTGCTAGCTCTGATCCCATTAGTTTGTGTGACTGGTTAAGACTTTTGGCACCAGTCTGCATCATTTTCCACTTGCTCATCTTGAATGATACCCTGCCATTTTGACACCTACTGCCCTAATGCAAAGTGTAGAGATCTCTTTGGATTTCTTTACAGTCCCTTCTTGTTTTTAGTGCTAATTTTTGCACAATTTAATGTTATCAGCAAACTTGGCTATTCTACTAGTCACACTTGATTCCAGATCATTTAAAAATATGTTTTAAAAAATATCAGTCCCAGAGTACCTCCATTAATTACATTCCTCCATTTGAAAAATGTCCACGAACTCCCATGAACTGTTTGTTTTCTATTCTTTAGCTGGTCATTTATTCACAACTGGGCCTGTCCTTATATTTCATAACTGTTAAAAATTACTGATAAATCTTTGATAAGATATTTTATCAAAAGTTGTTTTTGAAAATTTAATAGATGATACCTACTGACTTGCCTTGTCCACATGTTTATCCACACCCTCAAGAACTAATAGATTAGTTAGACAAGACATTCACTTCATGGAGCCATATTGTGTGTCCTTGAGCAAAGTGAATGTCTCCAAATGTTTGGTAAAATTATCTGAGGTAAAATTATCCAAGCATGAGGTTAATGAAGGTGCCTGTCTCACAATACATGTATAGATTTTTTTGAGAAAAGGCTAATCAAGGTTGCTTTAAAATTGAAGGTGGTATCCTTTCAATTAATTTAATAAAACTACAGAAACAATTTTCTATTATTACATCTATATTTAAAAAGCTTTCAAACAGAAATGATAACTGAAGGGAGATATTGATTACAGGTCATTGAAAACAAAATGAAAAACTAATATACTTAGCTTTTTTCTTTTAGCAAAGTTGTTGGAGTAAAATAGTTTAAAGTTTGATTGTGTGTGTGGATTTTTAAAAAAAATCATCCCTCCTATTTGGTAAAATGCCCTATAAGACAGTTATTTTAAGTATATTCTATATGTCTATAATACCTACTGAAATTTGATACAATTTTAATGGAACTGAATATTCATACCAACTTGCACATTGATGCTTGAAGGAAAGAAAAAAGGAATTATATCTCTGGATAGTCTGATCAGGCTACTGCCATTCTGAAGAGCAAATGTCAATTACCTGGTCTATCTTTTCTTTACATCAACCAGAACATTGATAAAGTATTTTGCTACTCAGGTAAGCCCAGGCTGTGTCAGGTTCGCTGATCAGTATTTCAAGGTGGATTCTTAATTTCTCTGCTCATCAATAAAGGGGAAAGGAACTGAAACAGTAAAGAGTATATGACTGGATTAGTTTCAGACAGCGTCTTTTAAAGGTTAATCGGCCCTGACACTTATAAAGAAAATTAGGTATGTACTCACAGTTACTTTCCAAGATAGTCTGAAACTTATGTTTTGGTGTCACAGAAAAGTTGGGCATGTGTGATTAATGGTTCTTCACCCAACTTAAAGTCTAAGATGCTTGTTTGCTTGAACCATGACAACAGTTTTGCTTTCTTGTGTCTTTGTGGGTGCATGCCTTCAAATCAGTTTGGACTCTTGGTGATTGTCTTGACAAGTCCTTGTAGTTTGGGGGGAAAGATTTCAGAAGTGGTTTGCTATTGCCTGCTTCCTAGTGCTGAGATAAAATGGCTAGCCCAAGATCATCCAGGTGGAATTTTGCCTAAGGTGGACCTATAACTCACAATCTCTTGGTTTCTACCCTGGTACCGTAACCACTACAAACCAACTCTCAAAGCACTGTTACTGCTGTCAAAAAGACTTATTCTTTCAAACAGTTCCTTTTAATCATGATAAAGCTTTCGTAAATTCCAGCCAAAATCTTATTTCAGGAATGTTAATCACCAGTGTCTTTCTTCTTCTCTATCACATGATAGTTGTTTTTCACTTAGCAATATCCACCCAACATCTCTCTGTTCAGTACAGGTAGTACTTGACCTACAACCGCATTTGAGCCCCAAAATATCTATTGATATCTATTGATAAGTGAGTCTTGATCCCTTTTACGACCTTTCTTGCTATAGTTGTTAAGTGAATCACTGCCGTTGTTAAGTGAATCATTTGGTCATCTAGCAAATCTAGCTTCCTTCATTGATTTGTTTGTCGTAAGCTAGATGGGAAGGTTACAAATGATGATCACATGACCCCAGGACACTGCAACTGTTATAAACGCATGCTAGTTGTCAAGCATCTGAATTTTGATCATGTGCAACGGTGTAAGTATGTATGAAAAGTATGAAAAGTGCCTGGTCAACAGGGTGTGGGTTGGACTAGAAGATCTACAAGGTCCCTTCCAATTCTGTTAATCTGTAAATCTGTAAATAGTGATGGACTGTCCCACTAGCACAGGGGTCAGCAACTTGCAGTTCTGGAGCTGCATGTGGCTCTTTCATCCCTCTGTTGCAACTCCCTGTCGCTCAAAAAATACGTCACAACTGTCAATGTACAACACCTGCTGGCACATGATTTATTGAGCTTTTCGACCCTCAGTAGACCGACCATAGATAAATCCAAGAAAAGTAGATGCTGTGTGCTAAGATTCAGGAGCAAAAATCACATTAACCCTCCAGTACATATGATAAAAGGATGACGGCACACAGAAGCCAATATTTGTTCTTCTGAATGTCTCTCTACACTTTTTTTTTTTCATTCTTTACGTTGTTTTCTGCAATACAATCTTCTTTCAATTCCATTTCAGGGTCAGGGTCTTCATGTTCTGAGCCTGTAGGGACTTATCCTCAATTCCATTTTCTGTGGACACTGATCAATTTAATGTGGTTCGAGCTACCACAGTTATTCTGTACACTTCTAGGTGATGACAAAATAGCTTCATGTCTTAAGAATTTTCTGTATCTCTTGACTTCCCTCTATTGGACAAGTGAAAATTTGCAGCTTAATTGGCTGCTGTGATATGCATGATTTTTAGATGTATCTTCCTCCTGAATTCCAGGTTTTTGCTATATTGTTTGTTTGCCAACCACAGACTAGATCAGTATTGCATCAGATGGTATGTGATAATAAGTTATCCTCTTAAATATCAATTTAATGGGCTAGTAATGTGAAAGTTCCACTTGGATCATTTAACTGTTGCATAGTCTGGAGTTAAGAACAGATATCTAGGGAATGATAGAGCTATAAATGATTTGACAATGTTGCCACATTACTTCATCACTTCTCATTCTATTTAGTTTAAATGCTTAATAATCATTCTCTTCCACTGACAGTAATTCCACCATCAATAACTTACCTGTTCATGCATCAAAGCAAAGTGTGGTTGGCATATTATACAACAGTTACCTATGCAAATAATGCTATTATTGTGGAGTTTTGAGGGGATAAAATGTACAGATATCACAATTTTGGCTATATTATTTTTCTCTTTGGTAGTATTAATCAGAATGCAGTGCCAAGTAAATAATAAAAAAAACCCTAAAGCCAGTTCATACAAAGACGTTTAGAATGGAATAGAATACCATGTAATTAGAATAGAATGGAATGAAATTAGAAAAGAATCATGGTGAAAAATATCATTTTCTGATGTAAGAAGTCATTTGGATGACTGTTTACTCATAAGCATAGCACTATCTATCTTAATAAAACTATCTTATACACATATGGATAAACCAAACCATAGAGAAACCAACCTTCAACATTTTAATCAAAATACCATGAGAGATATGCAACCTGCAGAAAAGCCAACCTGCTTTTTTCATGGTATTTTGGTTAAAATTTTGAAGAACAGTTTATCTATGGATGAGTTCAACTGCAAGTATAAATGGGAAATACAGTACATTAAAAATATTATCATATTATTGTAAATACAAGTCTTTTCCCCATGGATGAATTGGAACCCAATTTTGGATTTAATTTGGGACCTCTGGATGTACAACTGAGCATACAATATACAATATTTTTTCAGGTTATTAGATTATTTGTTTGTTTGTTTGTATTCAGATCATATATGCTATATATGGCTTTTCCACCAAGGGGTTTAGTCCGGTTAAGAAAGAGTATCTTTGGATGGTTTTAAGATTGTGTTTGATTATCATTTTATATTTTACATATTGGGTATGTTTTAAATATTAGGTGGGAGGTCTTTGCTTTATTGCAAGTTTGTGCCAATCAGACAGATGAAATAGATAGATAGATAGATAGATAGATAGATAGATAGATAGATAGATAGATAGATAGATAGATGATAGATAGACAGATAGATAGATAGATAAGAGGGGGGTTTCACATTTCTTCATGAGAAACGATTAGTCCAAACAAATTTGCCTCTCAAAAATGTGAAAGAAAAGTATATGCTAATCTCTTTAATATGAATCTGATGTCAGCAAGCTAGCAAGATTTATATTATCTTATGTCTGATAACCTTGAGGATTATCTAATGGGCAGGGAGTATTTGGGTTTATATTTGGGGCAGCCAACATTTTAGCTATTCCTGAAAATCCCTTAATCGTTTTTATTTAGAAGATAGTAAAAAGAATAAATTGCCTTTTGTGATTATTTTCACAGAGGTGGTTCAACTCATACTCCCCGAAGAGCAGAAAGTCAGCATTACCACAGTAACTGTTGGACTAAGCACTGTATTGACTTGTGCCATTCACGGACCTCTGAGGCCTCCAATCATCTGGAAACACAATGGGATTGTGTTGAACTTCTTGGATTTGGAAGATATCAACGTAAGTCTTCAGTCGTAATCATGACTACACATTGGAGATCTCACATACTGTACTGTGGATGAACATTCAAGTTTTTGGAGAAGTTAGTTGTTCTTTATTCTCATCAGTTTGCATGGATGTTATATACCCTCCAAGAGAAGTCCTTTTGTGAACAAGTGTCTCTCTCCTACCAGCCACCCTGTGACAGTACACTTCATTTTCTCCTTGTTTAGAATGTGCAAATGAGCCCTGCTACAAGTCTGTGCTTTAAGCAAGTGTGGGAGATCCAGATTTTAGTATGGTGACAATCAGATTAAAAACTTTGCCCAGTTTTGATCCAGATTCAGCCCTTTCCTCGGGCTATTCATTAGATCAAACCATTCTACTATTTATTTTTTGATGAAATCAATGGTAGGATACATCTGCTTTACATATTTGTAAAGAGTGGACATGTACAGGCTGTTGTACACCATGAAGTTCCTCCTACTCACCTCTGTTAACTCTTCTAAATTCTCTTTTCTAAATTGGGCTAAAATCACATTGGACAATCCAGCAGTTGGAAATAGTGCTTTATTTCTCTTCTGCTAAAGTCCAATTCTGCATTACTCCATGATATATTTAAAGGCATAAGGGGAAACTATGCTTCTTAATGCAGTTGAAGTCACTTAATTACATTGTTTCTATTCCCAGTCTTTTAGGATGCCCCAAGCAGCAACTCAATTGCTTATTTTTATTTTTCACAATAAGGCTAGCAATTTAGTTAATTGGAAGTATAACAGTAGATTAATTGTACCTTATAACTTCAAGAACATCTTCCCTGCTTCTGGCACGACTTAATCACATGCAAGTTTAGAGGCATTCTCGGACATTTTTTAAACAATCATACATTATGTTCCAATTGAAATAATGCCCTGTCAAAATTTAACAGACAGCCACCAAAAAATATCAAAATAAATGATGTTGTTATGCCCCACATCCATGTCTGTCCTGAATAGAGACAGGCAAGTATGTGACATGCATCAAAATAAATATCAGTAATACTTGACAATAAATCACCAATTCTAAGTGTGAACAAAAATTAAAATTAGGAGAGTAATTTATTTTTGGGTGGCCTGCTGCTTTTGTGCACTGTTTTGACTGGCAATTAAAATTAATCATTTCTCTCGACTATTTAATGAGAGACTTATAAGCTGCACAGTAATTTCTCTTATCTACCAAGACCTGAATATTTTCATCACATAACTCTTCCGAAAGTACCATCTGAATGACTCATATAATTAATTCATTTTATCCTTGTCCCTAATATTCAAGGTTGCCTAAATTAACAAAATAATATTTAATACTAATGAATACCTTAGCTATTTGGGATGCATTTTAAGAGAAACCACTTTTAGTCATGTATTCATTTTATTACACTTACAACTCACATTTTCTTCAGCCATACAGTGTTTAATGCAATAGTTATACATATAGTAGTCTGCCTAACAATCAAAAATAATAAGGATGATTTTAAAAATAAATAATGGAAAAATCTTGTAATTTTATGTGTTTCTTATTTTCCTGAAAGGAAAATTTAAAATATCTTTTAAACATGTATAGTTTACTAAGAAAATATCTAACACCTAGAGAAGGATGGATCAAATTATTTCAGGTCCATCTCAATTTCATACGTGTTTACTCATAGATTAATTCTTCATTTTCAACATTTCAACATTTCCTATCTGTGATGAAGGAGCCCAGGTTTAAAAAAAAATGGATCTCTTGATAATTGAAATCATAAGCTGCATGTTTTTAAATAAGTCTTGCATCTCTCAGGAGGTAGAATAGGATCACTGGAGAGGGAAAAAAAGCAATTTCATGAGATAAATGGATCTCATGAAGGGCATTCAGCTCCTTTGAATAAACTTTTCAAGATTATTTCTAATGTTTCAACTTCAGCTTTTGTTTAACAGGTTTACCACTGGTTGGCCTGGCCTGCTCCTTGGGCCTATGTTGCTATCCTCCCTCCCTTCCCATTTACATTTTCCTCATTTTGGATAGCACTGTTGCCTTCAGTCTAAATGGCAAATTACCTTCTATGTTCTTCTCTCAAGGTATCATACTGGAGATTGTGTCACATATAGAAGGTAAGCAACTGGCTGATACTAATTAGAAGATTTATGATGTAGTAGGGAAACAAATGGAATTGGAAGCTCACAATCTGGGTCTCCTTGTCGGTGGGTCTGGATTGCTTCTCCAAAGGAACTCCTTATGTATTTATGTTCACAAGGCTAGCTACAGTTTCATGTTCCACATTTTCTCACAAATCCATATTTTGTTATTACTTAAAAACATTGTTATCTTAATTTATTCATCTGATATTATCTAGCTGTCCAACTGACACATAACTCAGGGTGGAACTCAGGGCGAAATTGAATTGTGAGCTGAATTGTGACCCAGAGTCATTTGCTGAGATGGATGGTTACAGAAATCAAATAAATAAATAAATAAAATAAAACAAACAATATATAAAATAAATAAATAAATAAATAAACAAACTAACAATAATGATTCAATAAAAACAGCACAATAAAACTGTAAAAAAACTCAAGTAGAAACACATGAACACGTTGGGTATTTTATTATCTGTGGTATGCTTTCTTCTCTTTACCTCCATCACTTACAGACATCTCTTCCTGCAGCTGGTTTGAGGAATTCTACACTCAGACTGTTGCCCACAGCATATACTTCCTTCAGCCCCTTCTTTGGAAACACTGGTTGGCCTCTTCCCCCCATCTTTGGCTCTATCCCATCAGGTCTTTTCTTTGAAGCAGTTGCTCCAAAGCTTGGATTATGTTTGCTTTCCTTTGGCTTCACGTCTTTTAAAAAGAGGCAACTATGATCTTATAAACAATGATCTCTCATCCCTTGATTGGCAATTTCTATTCACTGTATACAATACTGTTGAAGACCATTACAACATATTTTTACTTGAAGTCAAAAGAGTCATCAAACTATATGTACCAATAACAACTCCCAAAACCAGAAAAAATGAATTACCCATAACAATAAGGAAGCTTCAATCCAAACAGAAATCACTTTGGCGGAAAAACAAATCTGGTCATGTTGCCAACTTCAAAAGCCAGTACAAAAATTTAAGCCACCAGATAAAGACTGAATGCACCAATTATCACATTAAACAAGAGGAAAACCTTCTACGCACCAATTCCACCCGCACTTTCTATAATTTTGTAAACAACAAACTAAAAGACTCAAGGTCCATCCCACCCCTGAAAAGACCAAATGGTAAAGACTGCAACAATGACACCATTAAAGCCAACCTCTTTAATACATTCTTTGGCTCAGTATTTGTAAACAGCAATGGATCATGCCCTGTATTTCCTAGTTGAATCACAGATGACTACAATGATCCAATACATATCGATTTCACAGATGACAATGTTGAAAAAGCACTACGCAATCTAAAACCATCTCTATCTATTGGACCAGACAGAATATGTGCCTACTTCTTAAAAAAGCTATCCACTGCCATAGCCGAACCTCTAAGCATAATCTTTGAAAACTCTTTCTGGACCAGCTCCTTGCCAAACCTATGATCTCAAGCCACGGTCATCCCCATCTTCAAAAAGGGAGACCCCAGCTTAGTTGAAAATTACTGACCAATCTCTTTATGCTGCATCACCTGTAAAGTCATGGAATCAATTATTAACCAATCCATTATCCTCCACTTAGAGACAAATAACCTACTCTCCAATAAACAATTTGGTTTCAGGAAAAAACTATCCTGTAATCTGCAACTCTTACACTGCAAAAACATATGGACTACACAACTTGATCAGGGCAAAGTAATCGACGCAACCTACATAGATTTCTGTAAATCCTTTGATTCAGTGGTAAAAGACAAACTACTCCTAAAACTAAAATCTTTTGATATCTCTGGACATCTGCATAACTGGATAGAAGCATTGTTGTCAAACGGGCAACAAATGGTCAAAATTGAGAGCGTCCTATCAAATTCTGTACCTGTCAACAGTGGTGTCCCCCAGGGCAGTGTTCTAGGACCAACTCTCTTCATACTCTACATAAATGATCTCTGTGATCATATTAAGAGCAACTGCATTCTCTTCACTGATAATGTAAAGCTATTCAACACCTAGACAATACTGCTACCCTTCAAAAAGACCTCGACTATGTATCAGAATGGTCAAACAAATGGCAACTTCAAATCTCAACAAATAAATGCTCTGTCTTACATATTGGCAAAAAAAAAATCAGAAAATAAAATACAGGCTGAATAGTCAAGACCTTGTTGATGATCCAAACTCTGACAAGGACCTTGAAGTTCTTATCTCTAATGATCTAAGTGCTAGAGCCCACTGTAACTACATAGCCAAAAAGGCATTAAGAGTTGTTAACCTAATCCTACATAGCTTTTTCTCTGGTAATATCACACTACTAACGAGAGCATACAAAACATTTGCTAGACCAACACTCGAATACAGCTCATCAGTCTGGAATCCGCATTATGTATCTGATATTAACACAGTTGAGAAAGTCCAGAAATATTTCACAAGAAGAGTTCTCCACTCCTCTACTCGTTGCAGAATACCTTATGCCACCAGACCTGAAATTCTAGACCTAGAAAACCTAGAACTACACCGCCTTCGGTCTGATCTTAGTATAGTATATAAAATTATACATTGCAATGTCCTACCTGTCAATGAATACTTCAGCTTCAACCATAACAATACAAGAGCACACAACAGATACAAACTCAAGGTAAACTGCACCAAACTTGATTGCAGGAAATACGACTTCAGTAACAGAGTGGTAAATGTCTGGAATACTCTACCTGACTCTGTAGTTTCTTCCCCAAACCCCAAAAACTTTAACCTTAGACTGTCTACTATTGACCTCACCCTTTCTTAGGAGGTCTGTAGGGGGCATGCATAAGCGCATCAACGTGCCTACCATCCCTTTCCTATTGTTTTTTTTTATTTCTTTATGTTTTGTATATGTATCCATTTCATGTATCCATAACTATGTTTATACTTATACCTGTTATCTTATAATTGTATAGATAGATAGATAGATAGATAGATAGATAGATAGATACAAGTCTTTGTGACTGAACTACTTTCTCACCATACACTGAGCTTCTGGTCTGGGAACATTCTCCAATTAAAGAGAAAATAGGGCTGTTTTAAATCTCTTTGCTAGGTAACATCTCTAAATCTTAGGAAAGAAGAAGAAATGCCTGCTCATTTGAGACTGTGAATTTATCTTTTCATACTCACATTTCAATTTTCTCTAAAAGAAAGATATATATATATTTAAAAAATCCCATTTAAAATGTATTGAAATAATAATGAAAAATAGTGAAGTCTTAAATATTCAGGAAATGTGATGAACATATGACATCAGATAAACTAATAATAATGACATAATGATGACTTTATAGGAAGTATACTACCGTCCGAAAAAT
Organism: Pseudonaja textilis; assembly: GCF_049901715.1. Lineage (NCBI taxonomy): Eukaryota > Metazoa > Chordata > Lepidosauria > Squamata > Elapidae > Pseudonaja > Pseudonaja textilis. The sequence continues at coordinate 79,826,839 of NC_141991.1, forward strand.
ACATTTAGTTTTAAGTGATTTTCAGCTTTAAAATGTTTAAAAAAAAAAAAAAAGGAATGCCAAATAAAAACATTAAAAATAACAATCCACCAAAGGGGAGAGAATCAAGCAAAGAAAAAGTGACAAAAAGCTTGCCTAGTAAAAATATTAAGCTTCGAAAGCATGTCAAGAGAAGCAACTACCAGACTATCTCAATAAAGAAATTTTACACAGCAGTGCCAAATACAGCATCAGAGGAGGAGATGAAGAGGCATCTCTAAGACACAAAATGTATATTTCAGAAATAAGTTTTTTCCACCAATAGAGGTTTTTCCTGTTTACCCTCAACATGTAATAAGATTATTGTAATGACTGTAGAATATAAGGTGAGATCAGATGAGAATGCAACCCACACAGAAATTAAATAGTACAAAAACCTGTGTTACAATTCAAACTATAAAAAAATATTTCTGGGTTTAAAGGAGAGTATAGCAGAAATAGCAACTAAATGGTAAAAAAGAATTGTATTCACAATTCAGAAATAAATTCAATCATTCTGTATTTCATCCCTTATGTATATCTATCACCAGGGTCTCATAAAGAACATGGTGGATGATGACCTCCACTTGGCCACCCTAGAAGGACAAAAGTTTGATTCCATTGGGACTTTTTAGAAGCTCCCTAGTAATCTGATAAAAGCCTGGCCTGAAAGAGAGCTATGTAAAAGCCTTCCTTATGGAGCACTGGTAATCTAAACCAGACAATGGAGATACATTTTTGTTTCTTAAAATAGAGTGAAGACTTTGATGACTGTATTACAAGGGCATCTCTACTAGCATCCTATTGAGGGAAATGATATCTAATATTTTCTCTTATTCAAGAACTAAGCTCCCCGTGGAAGAAAAGAGTACAGTATATTTTGGGCAGCTACTAAAATAGTGGATAGATATGTCCCACATTCAAATGTCTTATAAAAGAGATGTATAGCTATTTGAAAGAGATGCATTGTACTATTTGTTGGGCATCAATTGAGCACCCACAAAGACAATTGCTAGGACAAATCATAAAGTATTTTGTTTGCTCTTCTTTTCACAATAATCAACAATCCATCCAATACTCTCTAAGGCAATCTTGATTAATGATGTGTGCATGTCATTAATATCAGTTAGAATTGAGATTTTATGTCCATTAGTAAATGTTGTGGTTCGCTGGCAGCCTGTGCAGACAGCAGCGGAATCAGACAATGGGGAAGAAAGGGGATCAGTCTGGGAGTCTGGAGAGGACTCAGACAAGGGTCCTGCACCCGATGCAGAAATGGGACCAGGACCATCTGGAGTGGGGTGCTGCCTCTGGTGCCTTCGGAGTCTGGAAGCAGCCAGGCAGAGGACCCAAGGGAACCTGTTCCCAGTGTGCGTGTGTGCAGAGCTACTAGAAGCAAGAGCAGCTGAAACAAAATGGGCAACTCGGGAGTAAGGCTAGGAGGTGATTGCCCCTCCCATAAGGTATAAAGGACAGGCAAAGATGATGAAACCTTTGCAGGAAGCAAAGTCATTCGTTCAGTTCAGATTTATTCTTGAAGCTCTTTGTACTTCGGTTGTTTTTTTTTTTTTCTCGTTCAGTGGACATTTCTGTTATTGGCAGCACTTCACAGGAAAGAAAGGTGGGTGCTTATCTCAAGGGATTGTTTGAGATTCATTACTGGCTGGGAATGAAAATAATTCCCAGTGTTGCAATAAAACAAGACTTGTTTTTAAAATAAGTGCATGTAATTACGGTCTCGGAAGCCTTGGTCAGAACAGTAAGTGGAAGAGAAGACTTTGGCACTCCATAGCCAATACAATATAACATATGTAAAAACTGAATAAAAAAGGAATGAGTAAATAGCCACAGTGAGGCCTGAAGCAGGATATATTTTCGGGTGGCAATCACATATTTATTGACTTTTAAATCTTGCTGATGGATTACACAAGGCTGCTTGGCAGGCTGCATGTTGTGTTGTATGGGCCTGTTTTGAGGTTTTTCAGTATCCTTCTACAACCTTGGTTAACTAAATAATGTGTCATTTTGGGAATGCATCTTTAGTTCTCAAAGGTTAGTTGTATTAACAGTACTATTATCTTGATCACTGAGCTGGCTCTGTTAATGTTTACCACTGAATATGCAGTGCATCAGATGAAGCAGTAATTGCCCAACCCAAAGTAGCATTTAATTCCACAATTTACTGCATTTTCTTACCAACAGCACATGAGCTTTCCTCAGGCCAACCTTCATATGTTGGCCTTTGGAGGCAGTCCAGGCAGAAAATCAGCATCATGGCTACAAACACTGCCTTTATTGTATGGTTACAGTAATTGAATCTTCTAGTCTGCCTCCCCCTGCCTTTACTTTCCAAAAAACTAGGGAGGGTCCCTTCTGAGTTGCTCCCCCCGCCCCCCCCCCATCTCTTCTTTGGCCTCAGATTTCTTTCATCAGACCCTTACTTAGGCTGTGGTTCTTTCTTCTGTCTCTCAATGTTATTCTCACATCCCATTACATCCATAATAATTTACCCGAGGCTCACAAATCTATGACTACATACAGAGACCTACAAACAGAACCTTCTATTGAACAGAATTAAAATAAGTTAGCATTGGATGGCTGAAATGGGCCTTATAAATGAGTTGTATGTTCTGCACCAATATTTCCCTAAAGTCTTCCTGCAGCTGTCTGCTATTGCTATATGGATTTAGAAATAGCTGCACCAGCTCTGGAAGCAGCTGCCAATTTGCTTTGGCGTAACCTTTACTTAAAGCCATTGACTGCTCTACTTGCTAACAAAAATGAGCTTGGTGGGTAGGATCTCTGTTATATTCTGAGTGAAAGGGATTTGGAAGGCCTGCAGGGAGATTTGGCCACCTGAAAATACTGCATTCTTACAGCAAGTTGTGTTGAGATAGTGAGAAATTCACCTAGTTCTTTGTTGCTCACTCTAGGAATGTACTAAATTCTAAAAAACCTTTGCATGCAATCAAACATCCAGGGATTTTATTTTGTTTATATATCAGGCTCCCTCTGATTTGAAACACAGATGGCTAAAGTACAGTTGGTAGATTGGCAGCAGCTTAAGTGCTGACTCAAATTATAGGATTCAAATATGATGGTTTTACACTCATGTAACAAATTAACTAATCTCAGACTGACATAATAAATTATATGTGTGGTTAATTTATTCCAGGCAAGATATAGCTTCACTTACTGAAGAGCCATGGTGGTGCAGTAGTTAGATTGCCATATTGCAGGCTAATTCTGCTAACTGCTAGCAGTTCGAGTCTTACTGGCTCAGGATTGATTCAGTCTTCCATCCTTCCAAGGTTAGTAAAATGAGGACCCAGATTGTTGGGGACAATGTGCTGACTCTGTAAACTACTTAGAGAGAGTATAGCACTGTGAAGCAGTATATAAGTCTAAGGGCTAAGCACTATTGCTATCTTTTGGATATGCTGAATAATAGCTTGTTAATTGTTTAGGGAACTTCTTTGGGACAAGAAGAAAACTCAGGTTATCTGCAAGTGGAACTTTGAACAACCTCACTACTTTTCTCATGGTGCTTTCTCAATATTCTTAGCTATCATTTCTAGCATCTCTAATATTGATTTACAAGTAGTTAGTTCAGTAGGTCAGCACTATCCTATGCAGTGGACCTGAAAACCACTTTCAAAGCCAACTTATAGGTTCCCAAGGCTGTCTTCTTGTTAAAATAGCATTTAATAATGACTTGAAGATTATTTGGCATACCAGGAATGGCAGTGAGTCCTAGATTTTAGTAGCCCAAGTCAAGATAATAGTTTCTTGTTGACTGCTGTCCTGCCTAATGGGTTGTAGAATTCACTGGATGTGGAGTTGGCTTTCCTGGTGGAAAGTCACCTGGAAATTGGTGATGTGCAAACTGTGGTCTACCATATTTTCCTTAGACATATTCTCTATCTAGGAATTGCTTTTGTTTTAGTTTAACCAGTGTATGATTCTTTCCCACTTTCTTCTCGTTTGTATGACCACCTTCAACCTACGTAGTCAGGGAGAAGGATCCCTTGACAGCATAGTTATTCTGTGGTCTTATTCTGTTTAATAATTTCACAGGTGGCAGACAAAATTACTATGCAAAGGTTTCTTACCCACTCTGCCAGTTACTGAAACACTGGAATAAGCTTTGTTTTCTTTTTCTGTCCTGTTTATCCTCCAGTTGCCTTCTTCATACATAATCAGAAAGAAGTATCAGCAAAAGTGCCTGTATGCATTGTCACCACTGCAAAAAGCAAAACTAAATACTCTGTGAAGGCAATGGTTTGGTCATTGCTTACACGAACAGAGTATGAAGAGGGGCATTTGAAAATTAGCTTACCTATCAAGGCATAGAGTATAAATATCCAAAAAGAAAATTGCCTAGTACTCCTATTGAAAACAAAGATAAATGTCCTTCCTCTGTATTTTGATAGGAAACAATCACACTAAAAAGATTATCATATCCATCAACGGACCATCTACACCCGGGATGTCAAAGTCGTTTTCAATGAGGGCTGCATTGTTCGACCTCAGGGGGCTAGGTGAGCATGACTGGGGTGGGCATGGCCAACTTGACATGACTCGTGCTGGGGCAGGGCTGGGGGGATCCAGTGTCTCCATCGGAGGAAGGCAAGACCAGGGAGAACACCAAACCCTTGTCCTCCAAAGGAGCCTTGCTGTTAAGTTCGAGCAATGAGAGGCTAGACCAGAGCATTAACAAGAACTGCTTTATTCAAACGAATAAAGGGCTGTTGCGTCTGCTGGCTAACTAGCAGACATGCCCAGCGAACAGCAGCTGGCTCAACCCAGCAGCCGGCTTTTATAGCCGGCTGTCGAAGGGAGCCAACCAATGGGAGCAGCAAACGCCCCTGCAACATGAACGGACCTGGTTGGGGACTTTGGTCAGTCCCAAGGACATAACACCCCTACCCCCCAGATGTGAACACGTATAGTCTTTTAAATACGCTGGAGGTCTGTGCGGGCGCCCGGAGCGGCGTAGCTCAGGCGAGCCACTGTGAGGCACAGAGTTCGGGGAGCCAGGACTGGCTGTCATTGGAGAGCGGTTTTGTTCTGGTGCCGGACCTGGCACCAGTGGACAGTCTCTGCCCTCGGGTTGGTTCGTCACATAGTCTCTGTCCAACAACCCGGGGGCTTCACTGGTCGGCAACGTTGGAGACTCTGGCTGGCAGTCCCGGTCTACTGCCCGCTCCCTCAGTTCGGATGGTGGCGCCAGGTCTCTCTGCTGGTCCCCGGTTGGGCCCGGCTGTGGCGATTGAAGATTGACCGGAGACCAGGGCTCTGCGTTGGTGTGACCGCTCCGGCGATTCCTAATCTGGTCCAGGTGCCTCCGCCAAACGCGACCGTCTTCCAACTGAACTCGATATGATCTCGGACCGGTGATGGCCACGATCTTCCCTGGTACCCACAGTGGATCCCCGGCGTAATTCCTGACAAATACAGGATCCTGCAAAACAAAATCTCTGACCCAACTATCAGAACCAAGAGGGGTGTCAGGGCAATAGTGGGGGTGCAGCCTGTCCAACACAGTTCTTAGGCGTCTGCCCATTAGGAGCTCGGCCGGGGACTTGTTTGTGACCGTACAGGGGGTCGTGTGTTGGCTTAAGAGGAAACGGGAGAGTCTCGAATGCCAGTCCTCTTGGTTGAACCTGGCCAATGCCTCCTTCGTTGATCTAACAGCTCTCTCTGCCAACCCGTTGCTGGCAGGGTGAAAAGGGGCCGTGAGGATGTGTCGGATGCCCAGGTTGGTGACATACCGGCTGAACTCCGTTGATGTAAATTGGGGGCCATTGTCTGAGACCAGGGTGTCTGGCAGGCCGTGTGTCACAAATAAACGGGTCAGGGCTTTGGCAACGGCTTGGGTGGTGGTCGTGGGGAGAAGAGCCACATCGATCCACTTGGAATATGAATCCACGAACACCAGGAAAGTCTTGCCGTGCATTGGTCCGGCCAAGTCAATGTGGAGCCGTGACCAAGGTGCGTTGGCACTCTCCCATTTAGTTGGTGTGGTGACTGGTGGTGATGGCCTGGATTCCTGACAGGGACGGCACGAGCTTACCCACTTGACGATCTCGTCATCCATGCCGGGCCACCAGACATAACTTCGGGCCAACGCTTTCATCCGGACGACACCCGGGTGGCCCTCGTGCAGTGCTTTGAGGACGGATGTGTGAAGCGAGGTTGGAACGACGATTCTGGTACCCCACAACAGGCAACCCTGTAAACTAGAAAGCTCCAATTGGCGAGTTTTAAATGGTGTGAACTCAGGTGCAAAGTTAGTGACCGGCCACCCCCTCCTTACCCAGTCCAGAACCTGGGCGATTGTTTTATCTTTCTTCGAGTGAGTGGCGATGTCGTCAGCGGTGATGGGTAGGTTGAGCTCGCTGACATCGAAGATGGCGTGGACAGGGGCTGGGTCCTCCACAGGGGCTGGCAGGGGGCAGCGGCTGAGGGCATCGGTGTGGCTTAGGGTTTTCCCTGGGCAGTGGATGAGTTTGTACGAGTAAGCCGCCAGGAACAAGGTCCATCTCGTCATCCTGGGTGACAAAACTTGGGGGGTTTGTTTGTCCCCGGACAGGAGTCCCAGAAGTGGTTTATGGTCTGTGATGAGCTCGAATTTGTGACCGAAAAGGAATTCGTGAAATTTTTTTACCGCGGCAACTGCGGCAAGGGCCTCTTTATCAATTTGGCTATAATTACGCTCGGTTGTTGAAAAGGTTCTGGAAAAGAAAGCGATAGGTGCCTCGGAGCCATTGGGTAGTCTGTGGCTTAAGACGGCTCCAATCCCGAAAGGAGATGCATCTGCGGCTAAGACTAAAGGAAGGCGTTGGTCGAATTGTATTAGGACAGCGTCTGAGGTAAGCAGATATTTGACTGCTTTAAAAGCATAATCTTCTTTGGGTCCCCAGTGCCACGGTGTATTTTTGTCTAGGAGTCTGTGCAGGGATTCGGCTACTGACGCTTTGTGGGGTAGGAACGATGCGTAGAAATTTAATAAGCCCAGGAAAGCTTGTAACTCAGATTTTGTAGATGGGGTGGGTGCCTCGTGGATCGCTTTGACTTTAGATTCCACCAGGTGGATGCCAGAGGCGTCTATTCTATACCCTAGAAAGTCCACCTGCTTAGTGGCGATGGCACACTTCTCCCTTTTTAGTTTGAGACCATGCTGCATGAACTTGTCTAATACCGCTCTGACTCTTTGGAAAAGTTGGGGTCAGTCCCTGGCTGAGACCAATATGTCGTCAAAGTAAGGAACTATGCCAGGGAGGCCTTGGAGTATTCGTTCCATTAATGACTGAAAAATACCTGGGGCCACACTTACGCCAAATTGGAGACGTTTGCACCTGAATGCCCCTCTGTGAGTAACAATAGTTTGTTAGTCGGCCGTTTGACTGTCAACAGGGAACTGCTGATATGCCTGTGACATGTCCAATTTGGCGAAAATGGTGCCAGGTTCGAATGTGTGCAACAGGTGCTGAATGACTGGGACTGGGTAAGCGCTAACCTGTAGGTAGCGGTTAATTGTGGTCTTATAATCAGAACAAATTCTTAAACTGCCATCTTTCTTAAGGGGCGTGACAATCGGGGTCTCCCACTTGGCAAAATCCGTGGGTTCTATCACCCCTTGCTTGAGTAATTTGTCCAGTTCCGCGTCCAGTTTTGGGCAAATGGCAAAAGGTACTCTACGTGGTTTTAAACGGACGGGAACTGCCTGAGGGTCTACCGAAAAAGAAATGGGCATGCCATTGTAACATCCTAATTCACTACTGAATACATCAGAGTAGTCTGCAAATAACGAGTCAGTATCAGAAGCTGAGACAGCATGGATTCCCGTTATACTAAGGCCGAGAGAGGGGAACCAATCCAACCCCAAAAGACTAGGGAGGGCACCGTCAACGACCACTAAAGGCAAATGGCCTTTGAAGGTTTTAAATTTAACGAGGAACTTGCCTTTGCCGAGTACTGGAATGTTCTTTCCTTGATAGTCCCTCAAGGTGAGATGGCACTTTTGAAGTTGGTTCCTCGATAGACTGGGCTGGAGTTTCTTGAGTGTGTTCCATGAGATGATTGAGAGCGCTGACCCCGTGTCTACTTCCATGCGGCAAGGCTTACCTTCTAAATAGATAGAAAGTGTGATTTTATTAGAGGTATGAAAAGTGTGGTTAGCGTGATAGCACGTGTAACAGTTTTCTACTTGCCTTTGAGGCCCAGGAGAAGAATAAGAAGGAGAGTTTTGAGCCCCACTGTGTGCTGCCTGGCAGACCCTGGCGATGTGGCCTTTCTTGTGGCAGTTGTTGCAGGTAGCGTTCCTGAACCTGCAAGCTGCCCGGAAATGGGGTCCTCCACAGGATAGGCACAAGAGAATGTGCTTGGGCGCGTTGCCGTTTCCCTGCCTCACCCCTACCTGTGGTCGTCTAGATGGTTTGAGACGATGAACATCTGAGTGTTCAGTAGGGTCGTCCTCACTCACCACCTCCTCAGAATGTACGGAAGTAGAGCTGGGTTTGGGTGTGGTGCCCTGGATCTCAGCGGCTGACTGGGTTGCTAGTTCTGCAGCTAAGGCTTCTTCGATGGCTTGGGAGAGGTTAAGATCCTTTCTGGCCAGTAAACGTCTCTGGAGCCTCAAGTCTTTGACCCCGCAGACGAGTTGGTCGAGTAACATGTCGTTCAAGTAATTTTTGAACTCGCAGTGGAGAGCTGCTGTCCTCAGGGCGGCCATGTATTGATTGATGGATTCCCCCTCGGCTTGCTTCCTTATCCGAAAGGCAAAACGTCTAGCAATCTGCGATGGTTTTGGAGAGTAATGGTTGGAAAGCGTTTCCAACAGCTCGGCCCATGGGATGTTCTTGAGTTCCCGTGGCGCGAAAAGTGCTGTGGCTGTATCGAAGACTGCGGCCCCACAGCAGATAAGAAAGTAAGATTTCTTCCTGTGCTCCGCAGCATCAGCCAGACCGATGGCATCGATGTAGTGATTGAAGCGGTTTCTATAAGAGTCCCACTTCTCTTCGTCCGGCTTAAATGGTGGGAAAGCCGGGTTGGAGTTCATCTTGGAGTTTCAGTCTGTTAGCTGACTGATCTGTCTCTCTGGGAACACGTGGCCCTGAATGTGTTACCGTGAGCGTGGCGGCTGTGGCTGCAGCGCCTCACCTTGCTCAGTGACTTCAGCTCTCGAGAGGTTTTTTTTGTATTTCACGCTCCCTGTTAGCGCTTAGCGGCTGTGGTTATAGCGCTGTAACTGACAGCGATTTGAATTTCGCGCTCCTGGAGAGCGTAGGCGGCTAATAGCTGTAGCGCCGTAACTGTCAGTGATTCAATTGCGCGCTCCCTGGAGAGCGTAGCGACTGTGGACACAGTGCTGACTTCACTAAAGGCTTGGATTCAAACGGCAGCGGTTTGAATCTCGCGCTCTTTTACGAGCTGGGCGGCTGCGGCTCTCAGCGCCCTACTTTCGCTTCTGTAGCTTTCTAACCGAGCAGCTACAGACGCTCTGCTTTCACTTCCTGCTCTTAGCGAGCTGGCCGAGCTCTCAGCGGCGCGGCTGCGGCTCAGCGCTGGGTGTGATTTCAACTCGATTTGTTGGTTGCTTCTGGTTAGCCTGATCCCATCCTCGTCGCCAGTGTTAAGTTCGAGCAATGAGAGGCTAGACCAGAGCATTAACAAGAACTGCTTTATTCAAACGAATAAAGGGCTGTCGCGTCTGCTGGCTAACTAGCAGACATGCCCAGCGAACAGCAGCTGGCTCAACCCAGCAGCCGGCTTTTATAGCCGGCTGTCGAAGGGAGCCAACCAATGGGAGCAGCAAACGCCCCTGCAACATGAACGGACCTGGTTGGGGACTTCGGTCAGTCCCAAGGACATAACACTTGCCATCTGCTGGTGTTCACTGATAAGATAGGACTTCCCTTCCTTCCTTCCTTCCTTCCTTCCTTCCATCCATCCCCTTTCTTCTCCCCCCCCTTCCTTCTTTTTCTTTCCTCTTTTCCTTTCTCCTTTCATGTCCCTTCTTGGATGTTCAAATTCAAAAGAGGAAATATTTCTCCTTTTGTTTTTCTTTTAGTTTGTTTTGATAGCCCTCTGCTAGCAAAAACAGAGCTTGAGAGGGCACATGCAACCCCCTAGGCCCCGTTTTTGGCCTGGATGGCCTCCTGAAGCCCCCTGACAGTCCCATTTTTAGCCTGGATGGCCTTCTGAAGCCCTCTGCCAGCAAAAATTGAGCCTAGGGGGGCTGTGCATGGCCCCACAGGCTCTATTTTTGCTGGCAGGAGGCCGCAGGAGTCCACCCAGGCTAAAAAACAGGGCCTGGGAGGGCCATGCATGGCCCTCTCAAGCTCCATTTTCATTGTCAGAGGCACTGCAGGCCAGTCCTTCGTCATTTCCATGGTTGCCCCATGGGCCAGAGTTAAGCACCCCGCAGACCAGATACAGACCACAGGCCTTGAGTTTGACATCCCTGATCTACACACTTTTTAATCTGATTTTTAAAACTACTAGTAGCAATGCTTGTTATCTTTGTTAGACAGAATGTAGTGGAATTTGCTGTAGTGGAATGAATCCTACCATAAGGCAAATTCTCTGGTAAATTTCATTATGATGGCAAGGAATAATAAGGCACTTTTTATTATGTGGAACTGATTGTTGAGAATAGGGTGGGAAGTACAAGAAATTAATTTTGTTCTTTCCCGTTAAAATAAACAAGCCAGACTTTTCCATAAAAAAAGTTTATGAGCTTTCCATAAAAGAAATTGCACAAAACATAATCAACCAACTGCTGCAAATGAGGTGAAACAGACAGCAAATTTGAAATTCTCTCTTTTGAAATCTCTCTCCCTTCCAAGAAATTTGGATAAAGTGATTTGCACACTTTATAGCCTCATCACAAGGTCAGCCTGACATTACCCCAAACCAGTTAGTCATTTAACCTAATATTCTCTTCCTTCCTTCCCTGTCATTTAACAAACACAAGCTTTTCTCCTTGTTTTTAGTTGGGCTCCAGTTAAGCATGAATCCTGCACATAATGCAGAATAGGGCAATTTCTAATATTCTAATAAAACTCACTTAAATCTCTAATTTGACTTGTATCCAATTCTCTACCTCATTGTGCTGGAAAGGGCAAGATGTTCTTTCCAAAAAAGAGGCATTTTTAACAAACATGTTTCATGTTTGTTTATGCAACATATTGGTAAGGATAGTTAGAGTAGACACAGTGATCCTTATTAGTTGTCCCAATTATACTTTTTGGACAGCTGGTTATATTTCAGGAAATACAGTAACTTGATACCTACTTACTTCCATTGCAATAACAACTTGTTCTTTGTGATAAAGTATGTGACATCCTTTGTAAACTTCAACAGATTTCTTTTCAGTTCATCATCCTCATTCCCATTTTTGTACTAGTGCTTTTCAGTGAGTTTCTTTCTCTAACTTTCCATTTCTCTCTTTTCTCATCCCATTGTTTCCCTTTCATTCCCATCATAAAGTAGTCCAGTATTCAAGCAATTCCACCTAACCTTTTCTCTGTGCTCATGGTTTCCCTTGTGGGTCAGGAATAAGGAGAACTGTGTAACACAATGCCCCCACTCCCAAATCTTGCAATTGGCTTTAAAGGGTACCATAATTGAAAACAAGGCACTCAGAATTCAAGGAGCACTAGGATGGATACATGATCTTCATCTTGCTTCTACCAAAAGAGCTTAACAAGCACAACTAAAATGCCATTTCACTGTTATATGTGAAACCTTACTGGAATAGAATCAGTCTGGTATAGGGTCCCCTAACCAATATGTTGTTCAAGCAAAGGATTGAATCTCCTGCTCAAGCAGAGGATTGGACTAGAAGAACTCCAAGATCCCTTCCAATTGTGTTATTCTGTATTATGAGACCCAGATGATCCATTTCCTCCGGGATCATCTGGAGCTATTGTCTGTCCATCTTCTCAACAGCCTTTGTTCAAAAGAGAGGGTTGACAGGACAAAAATGGTCCAGAATCTAACATCATTGTTCTAGTCAGGACTAAGAAAAAGACACATTAATGTCTCCTTCAGGACCAAAAGAATCACTCTCTCAAATATACTGTTTTATTTGACTCTTATTATTATATAAAATTTACAATAGCATATAGATTTTAGGCTTCTATACTTATTTGTAGTTTAGACTTATGTCTAAATGCAATGTATAGGTATACCATGCTAACCTTACTTAAATCTATTAACAATTAGCACTCCAGATATAAAACGACTGAATTGATTTTGTTTTATCTGTTTTACATGTTTTGCTGGACCACATTTTTTTAAAAAACCAATGCATAAATATCAACCATCCAGCTGATTAAGAAATGAGTAACCCTCAGGCCACTAGGGCATATATAGGTGGAAGAAAAGTATGTAAGATTTGAAACTATGGCTTCTTATGTATGGGTACAGAGTTATAGTTGGTAACTGCTGATTTTGTGTTTCAATTATGGTGCTGTTTTTAAACATGGGCAATAAAACTAGGTTATCAAATAGCTTTGTCTTTAATCTCTCCCCACTGGCCTTCCAGTTCAAGCAAAAGCTGCTTTCACCTTGATATGTTCTTTGCCAATTATAAGGCTGGTTGTTTTACCTGTTGTCATTAGTTCAGTTGTCTTTAGATTTAATTTTAGTCTCATTTTTTCACTTTGCTCCTTAACATTTTTTACTAGAGCTTGAAGATCCCTTGCAGTTTTGGCTATCAGCGTAGTATCATTAGCATGGTTATTTATATTACTTTATTCAGTTTTGAAATTACATTCATCTCCTTCCAATCTTCTACTCTTAATATATACATATTCAGCGTACAGGTTGAATAAATCAGAGGTGGATATGCAGCCTTGTCACACTCCTTTGCCAACCTGGAGCCAGTCTGTTTTACCATATTCTGTTCATACTGTGGCTCCTTAATTCTTGTATAAGTTTCTCATGAGAGATTTTATGGAATTCCTAATTTTCTGATGTAGTCAGCTGGGTGCAGTCAACAAAATTGAAATCCTTTCTATACTGAGTAAAGCCTGTAGTGACTTTCTTTTGGTATTATTATTTTCTTTGCTTCTACTATAATGTCTTCTGTTCCTTGGCCTTTTCTAAAACCAAAGAGTATTCTGCATCTTACCGTCTATGTAGAGCTCTAATCTGTGTTGGAAGATCTTAAAAGCATTATTTTGCTTAAATATGTGATTCAAACCCATACCTTTTCCAAAATGGAAATAGTTCACTTGAACTAACTTTATTATACAATGAAATGCAGTAGGTTAGATCTCTGATTCAGTCCCTATTAGAAAAGGAGTTAAACAAGGCTATATTATAGATGCTCTTTAATGTCTATATTAATGCTATTGTCCATCATCTAGCTAAAAGAGAATTATATTGCAGCTAGGCCCATAACGATGCTGTTATAAACAGATGATGCATTGATCTTAAACATTTCAAGTTTTACCTCCTTTTGGAGGCAACAGGAGCTACTGTCAATTAATAATTAATAATTGTTTGTATTCTTCAAAAGATGCTAGAAACTGATTTGGATCATTAAATGGAATTAATATTGTACAGATGACATCAGAGGTGGGATTCAAAATTTTTAACAACCAGTTCTGTGGGCGTGGCTTAATTGGTGAGTGTGACTTGGTGGTCTTGTGACTGGGTGGGTGTGGCCAACTCAATGTCACTCATGTCAATGGGCTCTTCTTCTCGCCTGGCCTCTCATGACAGTGGGGATGCTGCAATGGTCATAAGTGTGAAAAACAGTTGTAAGTCACTTTTTTCAGTGCCATTGTAACTTTAAATGGTTACTAAATGAACTGCTGTAAGAAAAAGATTACCTGTACAAAAATACAAAAAGCTTCTTTGTTTGCAAAAAACTGCCCTAAATACCAATCATTAGATTAAAAATACCTGCAAGCCAGAGTTACAAATCAGGCAGGGTGCCAGAGCACCTTGAGGAATGAAAATAGTTAAAATGCAATGATAACTATCAGCAGCCAACTCTTGCTCATAAAGTGAAAGCCTTTAGCAGAGAGGTCATTTAAGCTCTCCAGAAAGAGCACACCCAGGAAAAGCAATCCTTAGATCCATTTGCACCACTTAAAGATACCAGCTGGTCTCATTCACTTCACAAAATATCCTAAGGAAATCATCCAGATTTAAGGAAAGATCACATGCCGCCCAGAAAGGCAGTAAAAAATATCAGTGCCAAGCTTGCATTCTGCCTCTTAGAAGTACACCCCAAAAGGGCAGTGCCAGATACCACTAAAGCTTCGCCCAGGGGACGAAGTGTTTCATGTTTCCTCCCTTCATGAAAAGCCCAATGCCACTTTCTCCTTTGGTCACAGTGAGACCCCACAGCCCAGTTCCCTTCCCCGGTCAAGAGGAGAGCCTTCTGTTGTTTGCAGCCCTACTGACTCCCAAAAAATGGGTTGTTCCGATCCAGCACAGGAAGCCAGGAAAGCCAGTAACCTCCAAGGATGATTCAGGCAATGGAGGCCGGAGCATACTGCAGCTGTGCCTTTATTCCTTTTCCCCTGGGAGAAGGAGGATGTGGGTAGTGGCGGTCCCGGGGACAAAAGGAAGAAAGTGAATGTCTGCAGCAGTGGTATTCCGGGAGGGCGGGGTGGGCAGAAGTACCAGAGCTGCTGCACATGGGCACCTCTGCTACCCCTCAGCCCCAGCACAGTAGAGATGCCCGCCAAGGGCTGACTGCCCGCCCACCCACTGGCCAGGCCAGGCTGGAAGCGTGTCCCCTGGGAGAAGGAAGAAAACAAACAGCACTGTTGATCCAGCCTCCATTGCCCATGTCCTCCTTTTCCCGGGGTGAAAGGAGGACATGGGCAATGGAGGCCGCAGCATGCTCCAGCCTCCATTGCCCATGACCTCCTTCTCCCAAGGGGAAAGGAAGAAAGGCACAGCTGCAGCAAATTGCACATGTGCAGCCCAGGACACCTGCCTTCCTGGTCCCACCAAGTGAGCCTGGGGATGGGGGAACAGCTAGCTAGGCTGCCAGCACTCCCACCTGAGATGGGGCCACACCAGCAATGAAGCGAGACAAACAACCCCGGAAATGGGGTGGGGGGCTTGGCATGCTTGGGAGATGGTGGGGGAGGGGGAGACAAGCCGGGGATGCTAGGGTGGGGCTAATGTGACTCGCAGGCTTACCTGTGAGCAGGAAGATCAGAGCTGCTCAGTTGGGGCACAGGGCCAAGGACCCAGTGTGGAGAGAGGAGTAACTGGGCGGCGCGAGCTTCAAGCAGGGTAAACAAGAATTGGATGGGCAGGGCAAGTGAGTGAGCTGCGACCGGGTGACAGGGGCATGGCCAGCCAGAAGTCACTACCAGTTTGGCGACCCATGCCAAATTATCACTACCGGTTCTCCCAATCCAGTGTGAACTGGCTGAATACCATCTCTGGTATATAAACTCACATTTGAATGTCAAGCTTTCTAGCTAGCCAAGAAGCCTTGCTGAATGTCACTGATCTTGGTTCCTTGTCATTAAAAAGCTTCTTTCTGCAGCTCTGATTCCTTATTCAATTATTTCTTCAAAGTGCTGATCATTGCATGCCAGCTGGAAGTATTTCCAGGGGAGTATTTCCTCCCAAAAGCAGTGTAAAAAGCTTAAAACAACCCTTCCCCTTTAAGACAGTATCAGGAAAGAAAAAAAACCTCCTTCAGAGACAGTAAGTCTAGGCATACTGCCAAGAATATAAGGGCGGAAAAAACCAAAAGATTTCTTCTAACTACTCTCCGAACTGCTTAGAAAGTTAACAAAGGGTTCTATAGTACCCATCAGAACCAGTAGAATCCCACCCCTGGATGATATATATTTAGACCTCCTACTCATTTGGAAATAAAAATCGTACTTTTCCTAGGTGGCCCAAAAAGCTCAAAGAAAAATTATATATATTTTCTCTTCCATCGATTCAAGGCAAGTTCAGTATATTCCAACTTGTATCAAGCCTTTTGGGACTAAACCCCTAGCATTACTGCATGTAGTTGAATCAGATGTAGAAGACAAATCCCCTTCTATTTGAGATTATGAAAACCAGCTTTTTCCAGGAAAGAGGTCAGGATATTTAATTTTAAGTTTCAATTTCTCATTCCTGCCCCTCTTAATTCAATTCCATGCATTCTAGAAACTGAAGATAGAGCAGAAAATTCTGCAGAGCGATACTGGTGTGAATTGGTTTTAACCAAGCTGAAGTGGGAAGAGGAAAGTTGAGTCTGTGAAAGGGATCTGGTTGCACAGTTCTCCAGACAACACAGTATCTCTGCACAATCACTCTTGTATATTTTGTATCTCCACTTCAGCAATTATTAAGGAAAAAAGAAATGCCACCAGTGAAAGGCTTTGACTGCATGGAGAAATTGCAGTGTAATTGGTACTCTATATCATTCTGTATGCTCAGTGCTATGAGAACACTTGTAGCACTATGATTACCCTCCTAATAAAAAAAAACATGTCTCCCGTTATTTCTGCTTGACCTGTAAGTTTTGGCAGGATGGGTACAGTTTATGTCCCATTGATTAATTCAGGGCTGTCAAACTCGCAGCCCACCAGCCAGATGCATCATGAACTGGTCATGCCCATGTCAGGTTTAGCGAAGGAGAAAAAAGTCCCAATTTGTCATGTGATACTGCCGTGACAACGTGAGTTTGATACCCCTGGATTAGGAAACTCACATTCTCTTTTTCAAAAAAATAGTTTATTTATATATTTTCTTTAACATACATAGGTGCTTTATGAACAGCATACTGTCTGGGTTAATTTTCTTACATAATAGTACCTAATATAATAATATATTAAACATAAGACATACAGAATAGTATTTTTCAAATTTCTAATTCTATTGTCCAATCATTGATAAAATAAGTCCCATGTATGAAAATATTCTGCCTTTTCTGCACAATCTGGTATTCTTTTTAATTAAATCACCTTCTATGGGTGGTTCCTCATTTTTCCAGTGTTGTGCATATACAATTCTTGCTGCCGTCAAGACATGTAACATTAAATATATATTCCCTTTATCATATAAACGAGAAATATTTATGTTAGGCATAGTACCAGAAACTCACATTCTCTATTGTATCACTTGCCGTCCCCTACTTACAAGCCTTTAGATATTCTGGGGGGAAAACTCTGCTGTTTTCCCCAAGCTCCATGTTAAGTTGGTACTGTGCACGCTTGAAATCTTTTGGTTATGATATGAGTTTCCTCCATTACATTCTGTTCTTCTGGAATTGTTTTCTTATTTTTAGGTATTGTACTAATTTTAATTACATGCCAATCATTTTTCAGTAAGATCAACGTTATAAATTGAAATAATTTTTCCAGATTACTTTTAATTAAACTGTCTACTGGCAGATTAAAAAAAATTCATAGCAAGTAGCAAAATACAAGTTACCCGGTACAGTACTTTTGTAAGGTGAAGTAAAAAGTGTAGGAAGGTAGTAATTAGTTGCTTTCATTTTATTGTGAATTGTATTTTATATTGATTTTATGAAATGTTAGTGTGTGTGTGTGTGTGTGTGTGTGTGCGTGTGTGTGTATCTTTTATCTTGTATTACCTTCTGGAATGATGTGCAAAACCTTTTATATTTGTCTGTGACACTAATAAATTTTAATGAATCTAATGCAAAAAAAAAGATTACCTTTAACTTCTTTTTTAAAACTTCAAGGAAGCATTTTTTATTTGAAATGGTTCAGATTTAAAACATTCAGCATACTATTTCTAGTCACATCACAGAATAGTTAATAAGTGATCAACACAGTTAATTTATGGTGGAAATGCAGTTTAGAAATTGGAACATTAACAAAATGGACTGGTTTGCATTTGTCCTATTATTGTCTCATTTGGTACTTAAATCCCCCTGTTTCTTATAATGCCTTTAGAGTGATCATTGCTGATTAAGGATGCATATGTTCTCCTTATCTATATCCCACAATTTGGAATTTGTAGGATAGTAATAACTATGAATCCTTAGTATATGGATTGATCAAAGGAGTTCATATACAGATAAAAGAGAACATATGCATTCATAATCACTCTAAAGGCATCATAAGAAACATGAATATGAATTCCTTTGGTCACTCCATATACTAAGGATCCATAGTTCTTAATAACCTACAATAATGGAATATAATATAACATAACATAACATAACAATATAATATATAATTAGAAGGATGTATCTACACCCTGATTTGCAGTAAAGAACTGTCAACATCTGAATTAAAGTTCTTTTGACAAGGGCTAAAGGGGAGGACTTTACAACAAGTCAAACACATTTTTGGTAGTTGTAATTTAATCAATTTCTGCATGGTTTCCTTTTTTTTTTTTTTTGTTAATTGTAGTTGGATCTCATTTTTAGGTTAGTGCTTTTACACACACGCACACACACACACACACACACACACTTTATTATTTATATAACTAGTGTAAGGTGGCGAACTCCTTCTCTTATTTTTTCCCATAACAATTCAGTGAGGTGATTTGGGCAAAGAAATAGAGTGACTGGCTGGCCCAAAGTCACTGACCTGGCTTTCATGCCTAAGGCAGGACTAGAACTCGATTTCCTGATTTCTAGTCTGCTGCCTTAATCACTAGACCAAACTGGCTCTGTGTTATATATTATTTTTTTTAAAAAAAATAAAGAACTATTTATTTATAAAGAGCTGTGGTAATATCAAAGAAGAAAATGTAAGCTCTCTTAATCTCTCTTGATAGTTTAAATGGATGTGAAAAGATTTTACTTTGATAAAGTAATATTTTTGTATAACTGTAAACTTCATTATACTTTTTCTTTGTATTATTTTATTTATTTTCATGTGTATTTTTTCTTTCTCTTGCTTTGTTTTTCAACTAAAAACATACAAAAAAACCATACAAAAATGGTTTCAGTGTACAAAGGTCCTTCTCCAAGTTTTGCTAATTATTTTCTAAAATAATTTCAGACAAAGAACATTCCTAGTTGAAATGTATATTTATTAGCTCAGCAAACCATATCACTTTCTTCCTCCTTTGCATGCCATGTTTCCTATCAAATGAGCTCTGATGCTCTTAAAATTTCAGCCATTAACTTGGCAATTATTGGTAATTACTGTTAATAGAAACATTTGACCATAAATATATTTATAATCTGACAAAACTTTTCATGTCACCCTTCAAATATGCATTTAAAAGCCAATTTTATTAAGAAAGATATTAAGGAGACATATAATGTGGGACAGCGGGGTATAATTTAGATGAAATCTCTACTTCTATGAAGGAGATATAACCCATACTATGAAACAAAAGACTCATGCAGACTCATCCATGATAATTCCAAGGAAGGGTAGTGGGAAAATACATGAATGCTTTAATTTTTCTTTGTTCAGGCTAATAATGTCCACTTTTCCTCTTCTAATAGGAGTATTCTCCATTAGCAGCTTCGTTACAAAACAGCATTCAGAATAATGTAGAAACACAATAGTATGAGGTATCTTTGGTTGATGCCAACTTCATCAAACTTTTATAGATTTGGAAAGTTCTTTGGAGGTCTTCTAATCTAACTCCCTTTTCAAGCAGAAGACCAGCCTATATTATTTCAGACAAATGGCTGTCAAATCTTTTCTTAAAAACCTCCAGTGTTTGAATACCTACAGTGGAGACAAGCTATTCCACTGATTAATCGTTCTGTCAGAAAATTTCTCCGTAGTTCTAGGTTGGTTCTCTTGTTGATTAGTTTCCATCCATTGCTTGTTGTTCTGTTTTCAGGTGCTTTCGAGAATAGGCTGACTCCTTCTTTGTGGCAGCTCTTTAGATATTGGAACACTTCTATCATATCACCCTAATCCTTCTTTTCATTAAACTAGACATATCCAATTCCACAACCTTTCTTCATATATTAATCTCCAGTCCCATGATCATCTTTGTTGCTTTTCTCTACACTCTTTCTAAAGTTTCAACATCTTTTTTATATCATGGCAACCAAAACTGAATGTAATATGCCAGGTGCAGTTGTACAAAGACATTATAACGTGGTACTAACCCTTCACATGATCTTGATTCTATCCTCTGTTAATGCAGCCTAGGACTGGGTTAGCTTTTTTGGTGGCTACAGACATTACTGTCTCATATTTAAGTGATTGTCCACCAGGGCTTCAAGATCCTTCTCACAGTTACCAAGTGAGTCCAAGTGTCACCTAGTCTAAACCGGTATATTTGATTCCATCTCTTTCTTTTACCTACATTTATCCCCCAATCTTCTCAGTGTCACTTGAACTAAATATCATTGCCACAGCTTCTGCTGTTTTGAGAATGAAATAATGAACAGATGTAATGCAAAATCTAAACAAGGTTTTGCATACAAGTGTCATTTACAGTATTTCCATTCTCAAAACCTAAAATAGCTTTTGCATAGTTTTAAAAATAAATCACCAGTTCAGGTTGTTGGGTTGAAAGCACAGTCTCTAGTCCATTCTTGGCTATGCGGGGCAATTATTCTCTATCAAATCTACCTTGCAGGTATGTTTCCACAGAGAAAACATAGGTGAAGGAAGCTCTGTGCTTGCTAACCTGAGCTCCTGTATGAAAAAATGCTACTACTAGTAGTGATATCATCATTGCCCAGGAGATGCCCACTTAGGAGTTCCTTTCATGCCCCCATTAAGCTGCCCACCAAAATGGTACCCATCTATCTACTCACAATTGTCCACTTTCAAACTGCTGGATTAGCAGGAGCTGAAGCAGATACAGGAGAGTCACTGTTCTCAAAGCAAGGCAGGTTGATCCCACTGGCACCAACTGAGATCCACTTATTTTGTGGCATAAAGTGGCATCTCACCATGAAAACCCCCTTTGTTTTGTAGTCTATGTATAATTTGGGAGGGTGAACCAGTAAAAAGCACTTAAATCTCCAGTTAAAGACCATTGGCCCCTCCCCCCCAAAATGATCCAAAAATAAAGCATTGGGCAACCTTATATGCTGAAGGTCCACCAATTGGTAAAATCAGATACCTGATCCATTCTTGAAGTAAATATCCTGAAGTTTAAAAAAAGAGAGTGCCCCAAATAGAAAAGACTGTTCTTGAAAAACAAATATCTGCAAGGAATCATGAAAGGAAATGTGATATGGAAAAGATATCTGACAGCCAGCCAGATATAGTTTTGTTTCTTAAATTGTCTGTGGATTGCAGAGGTTTAAAGGATTACAGAATACAAAAACGAGCTGAGATAAATCTGGAACACCAGTTTTTAAACCAACAAAGCTTGAAAGCGTTTTGGGATCATTTCAGCAATATTTTTTCCAAAGGAATTTGTAAAAAGCAATTCACCAGAGGATACAAGCTTTTATTTCAGAGAAGAAAAAGTGAACCAAACCAAAGAAAGAAGCAGTTTGCCATATGACACTATATGAATATGTCATTAAAGAGAGCGTGATTTTATTTTACTGTAAGACATAGCATGTAATGCTAGAGAGGCCAGACTTTGCGTAGGCTTATGAATGGATAAAAATGTGAAGAGTTCTTTCCCATTTCCTAGGATTCCTTATCTAGAACTTTAATGTTTATAAGTATCTCAAAAGCAGCAGTCCCCAACTTTTGCAGCTTGGAAGCTCGGCTGGGGGCTAGGGGAGGGAACCTGGCCATGTGAGCAGTGGGCTGACATGCATGAGTAGCTGGCTGGCTGGAACGCATGCATGTATCTGCCAGCCCATTGCTCGTGTGAGTTGAACTGTGATGTGTGTGTGCACCAGCCTTCTGCTCACATGAGTTGAGCTGTGTGCATTTACACCAACCCACTGGTCAGTCAAGTTGAGCTGCCTGCATGCAGGTGTGTACACCAGCCCACTGCTCATGCGAGTTGAGCTACACATGCACATGCACACCAGCCCACCACTCGCATGTCTCAGTTGCGAATAGGCCAGGAGTGGGCTGCAGCCCAGGAATTGGGACCCCCGACTAAAAGGACACTTGCATATATGCAAACCTTCGGAATTGGAACACAATTAATATGTGATGTGTTGTATAATCATGCAAGGATTCAAAATCAAACTATTTTTAATTTATCTGAGCTAGGATACATTTTGATCTTGTTCAAAAGCAATGAAGAAGCCACACAGATTCTGATTAAAATTGAATGTAGGATATTTCCTACCTATTTCCTACCTACCTACATATTTAATGAAGAATATTCCACATGCTATCTCAAACTTGTAGAATTGAATTGTTTCCCTTATGAAAAAAAATCTTGTTCTTGCAAAACTACAGCAGTAAGGAGGCTGGGATACTGGCCTACAAATAGGAAAAAAAAGTTACATACATACATACATACATACATACATACATACATACATACATACCTGGCAGATCCAAACATCAACCCATGTTAACAATGTGGGGAGGGAGATTCCGGAACAGTGGAAGGACCAGTGTACATTAATCTGAAGATTTAGGGAAAAGATTTAACAGAAGATTTAGGGGACAGCAAGAGAGAGTTACCTTCCAATATTGGAAGGCCTATCATACAGAGGAATGAATAGACTTATTTGTTTGCTTATCAAATTTGGAAAGCTGCCTATTTATCTGGGCATTGAAAACATCAGTCATAAAATAAAACAAAACCCAGGTCAAGGTCCTCTTATTAAAAAACATAAAACATCTTCATATATCACCAAAACTAATGCCTGGAAGAAATACCAAGTTTCTATGGCTTCCTGAGAGGTCACTAAGGTTGAGATCGTCCATATTTGGAGAGGGCTGTTTGATAGGACAGGCAACATGACAAATTAAGCATGCTTCCTAATACCCCAAAGGTGACATTGTCTCATCCAGAGGACCTAAAGCTTGTTCACTGCCACATCAGATGATACAGGTTGAAGCCATAGGCTGAGGTGTTCCCACAAATAACCTGGGCCCATAAATGTAGATCTTTAAGGATGTCAACCAGCAACTTGAATTGCATTTGGAAGTCTACTATTATATGTGCATACTATGTTTTGTTTTTCCAGAGATTAGGACTGGAATTGGTGGAAAGGTGGAAAGGACATAAAATGGATGTTGCCAAAAAAACATAATAATAAGCAAGCAAACAAGCAAAATAAATAAATAGGGAATAACTGCAGGGAAACTATTTGGCAGACTATATCTGAAAATCAGCCAACCACACATGACTTAGGTGATCCATTTCAAATTGCACATGCAATTCTGGGAAGTCGGGTACAAGCATGATACAGAAAGTTGCCTAATACAGCCCTATTTCAAAAGACTTTACTCCACCTGGAATTTGGTGATACATATGGCATAAGAATACAATAAATAAAAAAATATGAAAACAGCTTCACAACATGATAAGACTACTTATATGAGAACCCTGGTGACGCAGGGGTTAAAATGCAGTATTACAGGCAAAATCTGTCCACAGCCTGGAGTTTGATCCTGATGGGACTCAACCTCTTTCCTAGGTCAATAAAATGAGGAGCCATTTGTTGGGGGCAATATGCAAATAATGCTGACATTGTAAACCACCCAGAGATTGCTGCTAAGTACTATTGCTATGTAAGATCATTGATGACATCAACTGACTATATCAGCTTTGGGAGGTGATGGAGTTTGATTTAGGGAGATGTTTAAAGAAAGGTTGACCTTTTTTCAGATATAATGGAATTGCAGGATTCTGTCCTTGACCAAGGAGGTAGAATTAAATGTCTACTAAGACCCTTTTCAGCTCTAACATCCTATAATTTTATGTATCAGTTCTGGAACTCCCGAATTTCTTTTTTGAAACTGAGAAGTAAAAACAGTGTTATTATTTTGTGTCTGATATATAGGAGAACATTTTCTTTTTCAGCATGAAAGCTTTGTATGTAAAAGGGTACATTTTGCACATGTCATCTCTAAGCTAATTAAAACCAGAATATAATTCTTTAAGCTAATTAAGTATGGTTTTTAAATGTATTGTTGTGGGTGGTGTATAAAAGTATAAGCAATTCAGCACAGCAAATTTTGCATACTAATGAAAATAGAAAAACAGCTGCTGCCTGTGTTTATTCATCAATATACAAGCTCGTATAGAATCATTTGGAACAATGTGATAAGGCCAGCACACTCGTATTTGGAAATCTCACAAATATTTCAATTTCTCAAGCAGAATTATCATTCTGAATTATACAATAAGCAACCAAAGTAAGGAGGAAGGGGTTTTTCCCAAATGAGA
This sequence comes from Pseudonaja textilis, assembly GCF_049901715.1. NCBI lineage: Eukaryota > Metazoa > Chordata > Lepidosauria > Squamata > Elapidae > Pseudonaja > Pseudonaja textilis. The sequence goes on from NC_141991.1 coordinate 79,851,073, forward strand.
TAATCCATAATATAGGTAATTAAAAATCAGAAGGTTTTGTTTAAAAGAGAAACAACCTTCTTATCCCTATTTAATTACTAGCCTTGGCGGGAGAAAGGGATGGAAAAATCCATTTACAAAAGTATTTCTTCAGATAACTGAAGGCCAGTTCAAGTATTTCATTTAATAGATAATGCATGGAGCTTTCATTTCCAGTCTCTGTATACTAAAGCCATCCCCCAGAGTAGTTTGCCTTGTAATTTGTCAAATCTTCCATTATAGACTCAGCGTATTGAATTTTATGTGTGTATGCTTTTTCTAGAAATCAGAAGCTGATACTCAGTTGCAATCTTTTTTCTCATTTTGGCATTTGCATGTGGCCTCTTATTCATTTCACCAGCGAATCTACACGTATTAAAAATGCAATTCAGAGGGGAAAGCAATGGTCAAATGCAACCAGTGTTAGCTTAGCTTCTTGCAGCATTTCAAACACATTTGCTAAATGAGAGGTTTCTCCTTCCCCCCCACCCTCTTTTTTGTTTATTTACAGGATTTCGGAGAAGATGACTCTCTCTACATAACCAAGGTAACAACTATTCACATGGGCAATTACACGTGTCATGCTTATGGCTATGAAGAATTGTATCAGACCCACATTCTTCAGGTGAATGGTTAGTAAATGGCACATATGACAATTCGCTGAACATTACTATTTTTCATACAAAAGTAGCAAAAACGCCCACCATATTGTATCATTTCAGTATTAGTTGTATATGGAAAGATATCTCTCAGTTAATTTCTCTAGAATAGAAAACAAATACACCAGAAGAAATATATGTGAATGTGTGTTTGTGTGTGTTGATTTGTTAGTCTTTAAAAATATTATTTTGTTACTGTAATAAAAATATTAGGAAGTGAGAGTTATGAAAATATGGAATACAGATTGTAAATAAACAAATGGTTGCACAACAAGGTTTTTCAGTGAGACACTTTACTCAGTGAGGGAAGGCATGTAATACACACAGATCACTTGGTCTGTTGTGTGAGGGTGTGAAGTAGCCACAACTGCTGGCGGGCTCAGCATAGCTATGTTCTGTGCATTAATCCAACAGAATAATTGAAGAGAGAGGTAAAGGAACATCACAAGTTTTCTTAGAGTATTTCATGCTTTGTACTCTATATCCAAAGGAGGACCAGATAAAAAAATCTTGCCCTGTTTCTAGCTAGCAGAGAATAATATCAGCATTCTTAGAGTAAAGCTTGGTTTTAATTGCAGTTGTGGCAAACTGGACAAAATATGTGTTAACTTATCTATATTGTTTCCATACTGTTGGCAAAGGTATCACTAAGGCTGATTAGTCTACATTTCTGTATATTATGAAAAGGTATAACATAGAAGACCTAATTGATTAAAGTGAAGGTGGGCATAAGAAGTCAATATCTATTGGCCCGCCTGTTGATGATAGTGGCATAAAGACCATGACTTGAAGTGTAAAAAGAGTAAGAGGTAGAACAGGATGAATTACTACATTATTAAATGAATAAAATAAAAAAGAAAGCTATATTAGATCTGAATGAAGGTGCTCTGAGTGAGTTAAATGAATATATGCATAGGGTATGAAGACTTGGACTTGAATTGAGAAAGTAAATCTCTAGAAGCATGAAGAGACATCATCTGTTGTACTGATAGTTGTAAGTGTATGGAAGTAGGACTGTATAGGTTGGTGATAGCCATATGATACTCCTGTGAATGATGAAAATGAAATAATTAAATATGAGTTCTGAGGAGAAATTGGGCATGTTCTGAAAAATGTGATTCAAAAGAAGAAAAATGTCTATGGAGATTCTCAATCATGGTTGCCCCAAAGGTGCTTTTTTCAAGAGACAACTGGATTTTCTTGTTTTTCTTTGAAAACATTTCAATTCTCATCCATAAACTTCTCCAGCTCTGACTGGATGGTGGGAAATGGGAGGGTTTACATTCCTTGCAGATAGCTGGTCATATAGATTCTTTCAGAGAATTGTTGAGGCCATTTGGAAGTTTGTCTGTGTTCTTAGGGTTACATGAGTAGTGGAAATGGGTGTGGAGCCTTCTTGGAACTGTTGAAAGAACTGTGTTGTGGAGCTGTGCTTTTCTGCAGAATGTTTTCTGCCCTGTGTCCCTTCACTGTTGAAGGGACAGGCTGTTGGGAATAAGTGTGTGCAGGGGTGGGATTCAAACTTTTAACAACCAGTTCTGTGGGCGTGGCTTAGTTGGCCGGCATGGCTTGGTGGTCATGTGACTGGGTGGACATGGCTTGGTGGTCATGTTATTGGCTGGACGTGGCCAACTCAATACCACTCACATCGAGGCACACATCTCCTTGCCTGGCCTCTCATGACTGTGAAGATGCTGCAACAGTCATAAGTGTGAAAAATGGTCATAACTCACTTTTTTCAGTGCCACTGTAACTTTGAATGGTCACTCCACACAAGCAAAGTACCAGCAAAGGAGGGGGAAAAAACTCTAGAGAAGTTCCAGAGACCAGAAGTCTAGTCCTGCCAAGAATGTAATAAAGGTTAACGGAGAGGCTGTTTCTGTAAGCAACACCAGAATGTTCCCTTCTTGCCTTCCTTACAGGATTAGGCCAGCAATTTCTTCTAACAACCGGTTCTAGTGAATAGGTGCAAACTGGTAGAATCCTACCTCTGAGTGTGTTTTGTCTGCATCTCAAACCGAAGCGGAAATGGTTCCTGTAGTCTGCAATTTTTCTGGAAATCTGTTTATACTTCCTCACCATTTAAAGGTTGTTTATCCCAATGTGCATAACTAAATGTCTGTGGAGATTTTCAGTCATCCAGGTCATGGTTGTCTCAAAGGTGATTTTGGCTCCGATCAGAGCTGAAAAAGCTTTTTGGATGACAAGCAAAACATCTTCAAAAAAAAACAAGAAAGTCCAGTTGCTTCTTGAAAAAGCACCTTGGGGAAAAAGGAAGGAAATTTGACTAGTTGATAAGAATGAAGGCTGGGAACAAAATGAAATTGTTTTGCCTTTTTCACAAAGACACCAGAGTCAGGATTACACTTTTCTGCTTTTTGTTTTACTCCACTCTCCAGAATTAACTCCAGTCTTAAATCTTAATTCACATTTATGTTTATGAAAAAAACGCTGAGAGCGAATTAGTGTAGGATACAAGAATCATGAAAATGATGAATTTACTACAGCTCATTTTTCATAAAGCCTATCTGGTATAGTGAATGAAATAAAAGGAAGGAAGTAAAAGAAAGTAGGTCTCTAGACCTCTGCCCCACACTCCTAGACTAAATTCAGGGGCTTCATTAACATTAGGTAACATTAGAGTACAAACACAATCTGTCATGTTATCTTCAAAATGAGAAATACTCAAGTAGTCAGTAATCAATATGTACCAATGTCTTAAAATAGTTCTATGTTCTACCTTAAAATAGAACAACACCACCAATAAGACAAGAACTCTGAAACTGTGGTACCATGATATTCTAAAGGTTTCAAATGAGATTAACATTTCTCTTCACCTGGATGTGACAAATTCAGATATCTGCCCTAAGTAATATAATTTACCTAAAGTTAAATTGGTACCTTGAGAAGTGCAATGGTTTGGAATGTAAGACTGACAGAGCAAATCTTCCATATAAAGAATTCCTTTGAGATGAATGACATTCTTGGTAATAAAATGTTAGAGAATTTGGTCCTGGCTTTTGTACTCAAAAAAGTAAATACATAAAAAGAAATAACATGGTAATCCTCCTGAGTATGTGTGGTGAAAGGATGAAAAAGTGAGGAGATTTTTTTTTGCTGCATTTAACTGCCTCTTTAAAATATTGTTGAGTTAGTGCATAATTATATAATTAAACCTATTTAAGGCTTTATTAGTCAAGAGGAATCAACTGCAGTCCTAAAGTCACAGGCCATGCATCTCTTTAGAATTGGTTTGATGTAGTATAATTTTGTGCCCACTCACTTATGTTCACATAAAAATGTGGAACAACTTTTCATACCAAAACCATAATGATGGTTAATTCTATTAAAAGGGAATCAATAAAAATATTCAGTTATGTGATTAAGTCCTAGTATTTTCAATGCAATTAGAATTAAGCCAACATGTCAGAACAGAATAACAAAGTTGGAAGGGATCTTGGAGGTCTTCTAGTCCAACCCCCTGCTCAATCAGGAGACTTGATAACATTCCAGACAAGTGGCTCTCCAGTCTCTTCTTAAAAGCCCCAGTGATCATCCACATAGAAAGAAGTAAGCAGTGGGATACCACAAGGCTTCGTCTTAGGCCCAGTACTCTTCAATATCTTCATAAATGACTTAGATGAGGGAGTAGAAGGGGAACTCATCAAATTTGCTGGCAGGAATAGCCAATGCTCCAGAAGACAAGCTCAGGATCCAAAAGGATCTAGAGAAACTTGAACAATGGGCCTTATCCAGCAAAATGAATTTTAACATGGAGAAAACCAAAGTTTTACATTTAGGCAATAAAAACCAAAGGTATAAGTACAGATTAGGTGAGACCTGGCTCAAAAACAGTAACTGTGAGAGGGATCTTTGAGTCCTAGTGGATGATCACTTGAATATGAGCTAGCAGTGTGTAGCAGCTGCCAAAAAAGCTGATACAACCATGGGTTATACTGTATAAACAGAGGCATAGATTCAAGATCGCATAAAGAATTAGTTACACTTTATAAAACCCTAGTAAGACCACACCTGGAATATTGCAACCAATTTTGGTCACCACACTACAAAAAAGATGTTAACACTTTGGAAAAAGTTAAGAGAAGAGCAACTAAGATGATCAAAGGCCTGGAGACTAAAACATATGAAAAACAGCTGCAGGATTTGGGTTTGGCCAGTCTAAAGAAAAGAAGAATTAGGGGTTACATGATATCAGTATCCCAGTATTTGAGAGGCTGTCACAAAGAAGAGGGGGTCAAGTTATTCTCCAAAGCACCGGAAGGCAGGACAAGAAACCATGTTTGAAAACTAATCAAAGAGAGAAGCAACTTGGTATTAAGGAGAAACTTCCTAACAGTGAGAACAATTAACCAATGGAATAGCTTACCTTCAGAAATTGTGGGATTTCCATCACTGGATTATTTTTTTAATTTTTATTGTTTTTAAGACAAATATAAACAAACACAACATAAAAACATTGAACCATCTTCCATATATGTACATACAGTGTGTTGGTTGGTTTACAAATTGTTTTGTGCTTCCACTTCGTAGTCTTCAATGACAATTACATTGTATATGTTCTCATATTGTCAATCAAATATTCCTAAATACATTAATATCATTGTTAATCGATCATTTGACTATACTATTATTCATTCATGTTTTACAAGATAATCCATATTTTACTTAATTTGTTTTATGACAGTTCATATTATCATCTCAAATCTATCCTACAATCATTTTGTAGATATAATAAAATAATACATCTTTATATATTCATTATGGTCTAAAAATCTACATATTTCATTACCATGTTTTATTGTCTAACCATTGATAGAATAGATCCCAAATTTTATAAAATTGTTTATCTTCTTGTTCTCTGATTTCAAATGTCAATCTACTCATTTCAGCACATTCCAATATTTTCTTAATAACTTCCTCCTGTGTTGGTATTTTCTCATTTTTCCAGTTTTTAGCAAATACGATCCTAGCCGCTAGTACATTTACAATCAAATATTTCAATTCTTTACTATATATTTCAGGTAAAATTCCCAATAAAAATATCTCTGGTTTCAAGTCTATATGCTTTTTTGTCATTTTTTCCAACCATGTCCAATATTTTTTGGCAACTGCACATGTCCACCACACGTGAGCCAGGTACCTGATGACATTTCCAACATTTTTCAGATTTGTTCTTGAACATTCTTGTTATTCTTATTGGGGGGAAATGCCACCTGTAAAACATCTTATACAAATTTTCTTTATATGCTCTTGACATTGTCATTTTATAATTTTGAGACCACAATTTTTGCCATTTCTCTAGATCAATCCCATATCCAAAATTCTTCCCCCAAGCAATCATTGTTTCTTTAACTTGTTCTTCTAGTTTAATTTCTAATAATTATCCATACAATTTTTTAAACACCTTTTCATCAGTACCTGTCAAAATCTTATCTAAATCAGTCAATTTATCATAGAAATCTTCTGTTTTAGAATCTTTATCATACCTTGAATGTATTTGCGCATATGAAAACCAATTCATCTTTATACCGTGTTCCTCTAGTTTTTGCATAGATTTAAGTTCACCCTTTTCATTCAATATTTCACCATATCTAACTGTTTGTTCCTTTTGTATATTATAGGATAAGAAAATGCTTCAATAGTCGATAGCCAGACTAGAATTTTCAAATAACATTGCCTTTTAGTCTTCTCCCAGTTTAACCACAGAATCACTCATATATAATGTCTTCTAAAGTACCCCTGTGTTTTAGCTCCCTTGTACCATAAGAAGGCATGACACCCCAACAACAAATCATGTCCTTCTAATGTCAGCAATCTAGTATTTCTTAATGTTATCCATTCCTTAACCCACATCAAATTTGTAGCTTGATAATACAACTCCCAATTAAGCAAACCAAATCCTCCTCTTATTCTAGCATCTTGCAAAAGTTTTAATTTTATTCTCGCTTTCTTACCTTGCCATATATATTTCAAGACAATTTTATTTAAATCTTCAAAATTATCTTTTCCAAGCCTAATTGGAATTGTTTGAAACAAATATAAAATTCTGGGTAACATATTCATCATGATTGTTGATATTCTCCCTATTAATGACAGTTGTAAATTTTCCCATTTTGCCAAATCTAGCACTATCTGCTGCTTAAGTTTGATATAATTATTTTCTTTTAGTGTACTACATCTTGTTGTCAAATGTATCCCCAAGTTCTTGATCTTATTTGTGACCTGGATTTTCAATATATCTGCCAGTTCTTCCTTTTGTCTTGATAACATATTCTTTGTCAAAATCTTTGTTTTGTCTTTATTTATTTTCAAACCAGCCACCTTCCCATATACCTCTATCTTTTCTATCAATTTTGATGCTGTTTCTAGTGGGTCTTCTAAAATGAAAACCAGATCATCTGCGAATGCCTGCAATTTAAATTCTTCCTTTTTAATTTTCATCCCTTTTATATCCTTTTCTTCTCTAATATTTCTGTTTAGCACTTCCAATGTTAACACAAACAACAAAGGTGACAGTGGGCACCCTTGTCTTGTTCCTTTTCTTATATCAATAGAGTCCGTCTATAATAGAGTCTCTTTCTATCATTACCTTTGCCATTTGCTTATGATATATAGCTTCTATTGCTTGGATGAATTTTTTACCAAAGCCCATCTGTTCCAGCTCTAATAACATAAATCACCAATTCACATTGTCAAATGCTTTCTGTGCATCTAAGAATGTCAAAGCCATTTGTTTTTCAAGGTGTGCCTTGTAGTATTCCAAAGTGTCCAAAATTACTTTCATATTGTCTTTAATTTGTCTCTTTGGCAGAAATCCATTTTGATCAGGGTGAATAAAATTATTTAGGTATTTTTTAAGTCTTTCTGCCAATATTGAAGCAAAAAAATTATAATCAGCATTTAGTAAAAAGATAGGTCTATAGTTCTTGATTTGTAATGGATCAGCCTCCTCTTTTGGGACAAGTGTAATCTAAGCTTCTGACCATGATTTAGGTATCTTCTTCTTTAACATAACTTCATTCATAACTTCTAGCAATGGAAGATTCAATGATTCTTGTAGTGTTTTGTAAAATTCCACCGGAAGTCCATCTGGGCCTGGTGCCGTTCCATTGTTTTGCTTCTTAAGTGCTTCAGTTAACTCCATCTTTCTTATATTGCTTTCTAACATTATTTCAACCTCTTTAGGAATATGGGGTAGATTAGCATTCTGTAAGTACTGTTTTTAACACTTTCCTTGTCAATATTCTCTTGTGTGTATAGTTTCCCATAATAGTCTTGTATAATTTCCTTTTTCTCTTTACTTCCATAGCAAACTTGGCCTTGATCATCTATTAATGGCAATATTTTCCTTGATTCTTTCTCCTTTCTCAGTTTATATGCTAACCATCTACCTGGTTTATTTGCATCTTCAAAATAGTTCTGTTTCGCACCTCTGATTTTCTGGGCTAATTTTTCCTTTTCTATTAATCCCATTTTATGTTTAATTATATCCATTTTTAACTTAATGTCCTTTTTCTGTGGTATTTTCTGTAACTCTTTTTCAAGTCCTTTATACTCACACTCTAATGTTTTAGGGGCTAGTCTTTTCATGGTATTTCTTTTCCTTGTATAGTCTATTATCAAGCCTCTGGCATATGCCTTCATTGTATCCCATACATTCTGCATTGATGTGTCTTTTTTATTTTCTTTAAAGAAAAATGCGAGTTCTTTCTCCATCCTCTGTATGAAGTCTTTTTCTTTTACTATAGTATTATTTAACGTCCATTTAGATCTTCTTTGTCCTTTCCATTTAATTATCATTGGATTATAATCTGCCCAAGTACTTATTTATTTCTTGGATATTAGCTAACGATTCTTTTGACATCCATATCATATCTATTCTGGACCATGATAAATGTCTGTTTGAATAGAAGGTGTATTGTTTAGTCTTAGCATTTCTTTCTCTCCATGTATCTTTTAGATTTATTTCATCTGTCATTTTAAAGAAGGATTTAGGTAGAGTCTTTCTGTTTTGCTTTGTTGTTTTCTGTGTTGTATAGTCCAATTTATTGTCTACAATTCCATTAAAGTCTCCCATCATAACAATATTAGTATAGTCCAGTTCAATTATTTTCATATGTAGTTTTCTATAAAATTCTTCTTGATTGTCATTCGGGGCATAGATTGCAATCAGGAGTGCTTTCATATTATTGTCCATTATTTCCACCATTAATAATCTTCCATCATCATCCGTATGGATCAATTTCGCTGGGATAATATCTTTAATGTATAAAACCACTCCTCTTTTCTTGCATTGTGTCAAAGAAGTAAATATTTTCCCTAACTTTGGCTTTATCAACAGTTGTTCATGTTGCTTTTTAATATGTACTTCTTGTAGGCAGATTATATCAAATTTTAATTTCTCTAATTTATGAAAAGTTTTCCTTCTGAGTTAAGTCCATTTATGTTAATTGTAATCAGTTTTTTCTCTTCCATGATTATACTTTATAGGTAGGTTTGGCAGCTCTCATACATCTTGGTTCACGTTGTTCTTTAACTTCCACCTTTCCACCTACTGCACCTTCTTCTTTTTTAGTCGCTATTTGGCAGTCCTCTTGGAATTCAATTAATGTCATTTCTTTTTCAGTCTCCTCCTCTTTCCCTCCAAAGTATTCTGTATAAAATAATTCAGTTTTCTCAATTGAGTCAATTCTGTGTCTCTGTTCTTGCCATGTGAACATTAAACCTTCTGGAATCAACCATCTATAATTCACATCTTTTTAAAGTAGAATTTTAGTCAGGAATTGGTATTCTCTTCTCATCTCTCTCACTCTTCTGGGTACTTGTTTCATGACCACAATCTCCTTATCTTTATATTTCAATGTTTTCTCTCTTGCCACCTGCAATATTTGAGTTTTAATGGCTTTTTTTGTAAATCTGATGTGAACTTCTCTTAGTAAACTATTTCTCATTGCATATCTTGTGAAGACTTGAAAAACCTCATATATTCCGTCCATCATCTTCTCTTTGGTTATTTCCAGAGCTTCAGCCAAGATTTCTATCATTATCTTAGCAAAGTTTTGTCCCTTTTCTTCCTCTGTGTTTTGGAATCTGAGATAAAATTCTGATCTGTCCATCTCCTATCTCAGTGTCCCACTTTTATTCAACCACAGTTAATCTGTCATCAATGTCTCCAATCTTCTTATCTCTTTGTTTATCTTCTTCAATTTTTGGGAATCTCTCAACATACTTCATCATCATTTGTTGAATATTCTCCACCTTTTCATCAGTTTTTTCTATTCTCTTTTCAATATTCTCTGTTCTTGCTTGTATGCTTTGAATTCCTTGCATTAACATCTGCAGTGTCACCTTTTCCTCTTCTTTTTCTTGTTGTAACATCGTCTGTATTGAGCGTTGTCCTACAGATGGTGAAGAGGAAGAAGTAGGAATTGAAGAACCAGCTGCTATTAATTTCCTGCTCATTTCAGACGATTCAAAATCTTCAGGTTCTTCTAGACGTTAATCCGCTTGTGAAATAACCAATTGTAATTCCAAGTAAAAAATAGTGGGGAAAAAAGAAGCAAGATAAAAAAAAAATTCTTCAAGTTCTTGTATACCTTAATCCAATCGATTAGTTAAGTAGCGGTAAAAGCTCAAACAAGGAAGAAAAAACCATAAACAGAAAAAGGGGAAAAAATGTTAAATCTTGTAGGAGGTAGAAAAATAAAAAGTAAAAAAATGAAGAAGAAGAAAAAAAAGAAGTTCTTCAGGTTCTTCAACATCTTAATCCAATTAAAAAGACTCAGGTATGAAAAGGTGTACAAAAAAAGGAAGCCACAAAAGAAAAACCAATATGGAAAGTAAATAAAAAATGCAGGAGAGGGAGAGAGAAAAAAGAAAAAAGACTATTCCCTTTAAAAAAAGAAGAAGAAGAAGGAAAACATTAATACTAAGACTTTTCCTTTAAAATAAAATGCAAAAGTAAAAATTAGGCTCCAAAAGCAAAAAGAAAGACAAAAGCAACTTCCAAAAAGGCCAAAGATCCAAATGACTATTACAAATAATAAGCTGATAAGGACTGGGTTTGTTAAAGTGAGGAACAGCCCAGCTTAAAAAAGAGAAAAAGAACACACTGCACCTATTTAATTATCCAAGGCTTTTGTTAAGTTTTATAGCTCTCTTCTTATCATCTTTTTTCTGTATACTTCAACACCAGACTCTAGCTATTGATAGAAACCCAGAAGAGTACCTGCAGTAATACTCTCCCATGCTCTTCCCTCTATCTTATCAGACAGGCTCAAAGTCCTTGAAAAGAAGTCTGAATTCTTTCTCAGCTTTGTCTGGTCGAGAGAGAAAAAAAGAGAAACAATATTTCTAAGCCTCTAGTTGGCAGTGTTACAAAGTTTCCTCTGTTTTCCCTTTCCCCCTCCTTTTCCAAACAAATTATTATAAAAATTAATTAAAAAGGAAAAAGGGTTTATAGGGGGAAAAAAAGCTAAAAGGGAATCTCTAGCCTAAAATATTATAAAGACAAAAAGGAGAAGAGACAAAAAAGAAAAAATAAGGTAGAAAAAAAGACCAGTCCAGTTCAAAGTAAAAAAATCATATATGAAGCAAAAGAAAAAAATAATTTGACTTCCCATTTAAAATGGCCACTTAATCACTTCTGTCTGAGATTTTACAGATTCTTTCTTTTCCTTAGGGTGTCCTTTTAAATCTTAAAGTAAAGAAAAAATTCTCACCAAACTGGCACACTTTCTCTTTCTGTTCTCTTTCGTTTCGGAGCTGTCCCAACTTCAGCAGCTTCAATGGCTGCCTCTTTGCTGCTGGCAAAAAGAGCTTCTCCTGGATCTACCAGGGACTTTGCGGTATCCCTGGGATCGACAGGATGCGCTCTTTACCTTCACTGTCTCTTCGGGACGGTTTAGTTCCGTTTGGACTGTCCAGGAGCAAAGTTATTGGCAGCGATCTCAGACGTTTAAGATCGCGTGCTGTATCGTCGCGACGCCAGCTCCGCCCTCACTGGATATTTTTAAGAAGAGTCTAGACAGTCACTTATCTGAAATGGTATAGGTTCTCCTGCTTGAGCAGGCGGCTGAACTAGAAGTTTGATCAGGGGATTGGACTAGAATGTTTCTTCCAGCTCATTCTGTTCTATTATGTTCTTAAGGCAAGCCATTCCACTAGTTAATTGTTCTCATGGTTAGGAAATTTCTCCTTAGTTCTAAGTTGCCTCTCTCCTTGATTAGTTTCCATCCATTGTTTCTTGTCTTGCCTTACGCTGCTTTGGAAAATAGGTTGACCCTTCTTCTTTGTGGCAGCCCCTCAAATATAGTAGTACTGCTATCATGTTACCCCTAGTCTTTCTTTTCACTATTCTAGACATATCCAATTCCTGCAACGTTCTTCATATGTTTTAGCCTCCAGCACTCTGTATCATCTTTGTTGCTCTTTTCTGCATTCTTTCCAGAGTTTCTACATCTTTTTAATAATATGGTGAACAAAACTGGATGCAGTATTCTGAGTATGATCTTAAAAAGGCTTTATAAAATGGTATTAGTACTTCATGTGATCTTAATTCTACCCCCTGTTAATGCAGTTCTAAGATTGCATTGACTTTTTTGGCTGTTGCCATGCACAGCTGGTTCGTATTTAAGAGATTGTGTACTAGGACTCCAAGATCCCTCTCACAGTTACTGATATTGAGCCAGGTTTCACCTAATCTGTACCTGTACATTTAATTTTTCTTGCCTAAGTGTAAAACCTTAGTTTTCTCTACATTGAATTTTATTTTGTTAAATAAGGTCCAGTGTTCAAGTCTGTCAAGATCCATCTGGATTTTGAGCCTATCTTCTGAGGTGTTGGCTATTCCTGCCAGTTTAGTATCATCTGCAAATATGATGAATTCCCCTTCTATTTCCTCATCTAAATCGTTTATGAAGATGTTGAACAGTATTGATCCTAAAATGATACTTGCGGTGCCCCATTGCTTATTTTTCTCCATGTAAATGTGGTTCCATTAAGGAGCACATGCTGAATGCAATTTGTCAGCCAGTTGCAAATCCATCTGGTAGTGATGCTGTCTATCTCCATTTTTTTTAGCTTATCAAGAAGTAGATTGTGATTTACTTTGTCAAATGCCTTACTGAACTCCAAGTACATTATGTCCACTGAATTTCATTGGTCTACTAATTTAATTGCTTTGTCAAAGAATGAAATAAGATCTGTTTGGCGTGATCTGTTTTTGACAAACCCATGTGGGTTCTAGTTATAACTTTGCATGTTTCTAGGTGCTCACAGATCTGTTGCTTGATTATCTTTTCCAGGATCTTCCTGGGCATTGATGTCAGACTGATTGGTCTGTTATTTCCTGGATTTGTTTTTTTTTCCCCTTTTTTTGAAGATGAAAATCACATCAGCTCTTTTACATTCTTAATGTAGTTTCTTGGAACTCCAGGGTCTAACAAAGATATGCTTCATATTTCTCTTGCTATGAAAGATATACGTGACATTTCTCTTGTTCTTCCTAAACAAGCTAATTGGCTAGAAAACTCCAAGTATAGTCCTGTCGGATTTTACAAAACCTACTTCTCTCTCAGGATCTTTGTCCTTCAACTTTGTCTGGTTCTTGAGCCTGGAAATTTATGTTCAGGTTCTTGGTATTTTACCCATCAATCATACTTTGAGCTTCTCCTAGACTTTCACCTGTTTTTCCAAGCAGCTCTGCATTCAGACAGGCTGTATGTACTTAATAGTATAAGTATTCATTATACAGTTTATCATATATCCCACTGAGCTCATTATACAACATGATCACTAGAAAAGAGAATGTGCTGGGAAATCCTGCAGAGAGGTTACATTAAATTTAAATCAGGATTATTTCTAGTATGGTGAGATCTTGATTTCTCTACTTTCAATAATAACTTTCCAAAGTCAGGGGTTTGGCTTTGTAGATGAAAAGGAAAGTGAGTTCTCTGAAGCATCTTCTTATCAAAAGAAACCATTACAATGTACACTCAGTTTCATGGACCTCAGTTTAGCAGAGTTTGCACGATGTATAATATCGATTTATGCATGCATAAATTCACACTTTCCATTTGAGGTATTTTTAAAATTCAGTTTGTTATTTAAAATCGAATAGTGGTTATTAAATTGAGGACTTACCGCATCCACATTTATTTCATTTATTTGTTTAATTGGCCACCTATCTTACCACAGGGCAACTCTGAGCAGCTTGCAATGTTAAAAAGATAAAATTATACATACCCTATGAACAATACAGATAAAATACTATGAAAATACAAATACTCAGTCTTAACTAAAAGATGGAGAGGGAGGACGTAGGATGAGCTAGGGAAGAGGGGGGAATCTGTTATTAATCTATCCACCACCACCCCCATTGGGAAGCCCACCATTAAAATCCCACACCAACTATCAGAACCAAATCTTTAAGCTCTTGCAGAAGATCACTGACCTCCCTTGGGAGGAGCGGGAGCAAGGCATTTCAAAGGGCAGGAATGTCTTCATTTGCCTTCTAGTATGCCCAAATAACCACAAAGTGCTAGCAAATGTATCAAGCGAGTGGACATCCTTTCTGACAGAATGCTGTAGGCTGTGAAAGATATTTGCCTTATGCTGAATTGAGGGTTTCTCTGTTTCCTCTTGAGGTCTCCTCTTAAAGTAGCTTCTTGCGGCTCTTAATGTGCTTCACCATATTCTACATCTCTCCCTTTTTTCACTTCAGTGATAACATATTCTGGCAACCAGTTTTGGGGAAAATAGATCAAAGTGTAATGGATAAGGAAAAACTGTTTCACCTACAAAAGCCTCGTAGTACAAGATAAATTCTTCTGGGATCTCTTGTAATTTATGTTTTAGCAATTATGGGATAAAGGCTCTGATGTTTCTCTGGAATGAAAGATCATGAGCTAAATAGCCAAGTAAAATGCTAAACAAGATGATAAGATTCTCTGACTAACTGGACCAGGATAGTTTGCATAAAAAATTCATGAGACCATTAAAATAACTTTTAAATATATTACAATGGATGATACTTTTAAAAAGAGCATTAGGATCCCAAATCTCCTCTTTTTTTCCTACATTTATAAATTGAAAACTGGCAGAAGAACCCAAAGCATCAGTACTTAGGAAAGCTGCCAAAAGCTGCCCCTTCTAGAAACCCTTTTGTGGAATTGATGGTATGTTAGGGTCCCTCCTTACAAAAGACAAAATAAATACAATTCATATAAAAATGATAATATTTTAATTAGAATAGCAATCCATTAACTGAGCATTGTCTACAGTGACTAGTGGTGCTTCTCCATGTTTGCAGACCAGAATGTTTTATGCTCTGTATCCTTGTATTTGTGATCCTCAAATGGTGGGTGCTAAATGCTAACAACAATTAAATACAATGGCCATTCTTTGGACCCTAGGTTTGTAAACTCCATAATTCTAGGGAAATTCTTTTCTGTCACAGAATCTAATACACAAATAATAAACTACCTTGAGGACTTCTGACTTGCCCTAGGTATATAAGATTTGTAATCCTTGATTTAACACCATTCATTTAGTGACTGATATTGCAACAACCTCTCCAGGACTTTTTATGACCTGGATTTGAAGTTCTCACAACCACACACACACACACACACACACACACACACAGTGATCATGTGATCACATTTTTGGGTGCTTGGCAACCAGCCCACATTTACAGTATCACAATGCCACAATGTAAGATATATTTTTGCCAGAAACAGACTTTTACTTCTGGTTTCCAGCAAAAGAATGGCCCATTTCAAACAGTTGACTGGCTTAATAACCACAATGTTCACTTAAGGTTCCCCACAAAAAAAGGTTGTAAAATTAAGCATGATCACATGATAACCCACTTAATAACCAGCATGACTTATGGTCATAATTCCTGGTTCAATTACAGAAGTAAATCAAGGATTTTCTGTAGTGTCACCCAATACAAGACAATTTAGAAGTCCCATATAATTTAATGTATCTTTTCCCCAATCGTGGCATATAGGATGAAAACATCAATCATACCATCAGTGGTGGGATTCAAAAAATTGTACTACTGGTTCTGTGGGAGTGGCTTGGTGGGCATGGTGGGGCTTGGTGGGCATGGCGTGGCTTGGTGGGCGTGGCTTGGTGGGCATCGCAGGGGAAGGATACTGCAAAATCCCCATTCTCTCCCCACCCCACTAATCAGCTTTCCAGCTCCATTCTCCTGTGCAGGGCAACAAAAGCAGACCCAGCCAATCAGCTGGGACTCGAGAGGCAAAGAATAGATGGGGGCAGGGCCAGTCAGAGATGGTATTTGCCAATTCTCCGAACTACTCAAAATTTCCACTACTGCTTCTCCAGAACTGGTCAGAACCTGCTGAATACCAACTTTGCATAACATATATCACTATGTATTATGAACCATATGTCCAGGCAGTTCTCTTTCTTTGTTAAAACTTTTTTGAAAGAATAGTGTAATCCTTTCTGCCCCACAACTTGGAAATAGTATAAAGCTGGCTGGTTAAGTGTCCATGCCAGCTTTTCTCTTAGGAGAAATACATAGACCATAAGACACAAGACACATCCCTTGTTAGCCTAGAACTCACAATGTCACTGTACTTTCAGCTTACAATTTGCTCTTTGACTCAGACAGCACTATTTCTTTTTTATATTTGGATGTTTATGTGAATTTGGGTATGAGTGAGACTGGCAGGCTACCTTTTTTTAAATCTAATAACGTTTCCATTAAAACACTCAGGACAAATCATTTCATCATTAACTTCACTTGAAGAAATATCTATCTGTCATCTTGAGTTTTAGCCAATATTTTCCACCTAACAAAGAAAATTTGTCTAGCAACCATATTTCTATTAAGATTAAGGGCCAGTATAATAGAATAAACATATCATAGAGCATAATTGTGTCATAAATCATAAAAAAAACATTTTAGAAGACAAAATGTATCATCCTAAGGTCTTTTCCCTGATCTTAGCTATAGTACATGAAAACTGGCACAATAAATGTATTTCCAAGGTTGTTTCATCAATATTAGAATATTTGAATCATGAGGGACAGATCTCATCCACTGTCTTTCTTAGAAGACTTTTCTGAGGGGCATGATGGCCTCTATCTGTTTGATCAAGGCTAATAACATAGCCAGAAGGAAAAATCACATGCTGCAAATATTCTGTAGTATAATGTCGAAAAGATATAAGCATTTTAGAAACTGGGTGTGAAATGAAATACAGGAAATCTTGCTTACTGCAATTTTAACCAATAAATAACAGTAAATAGTAAAATTGAATTCAGCAGTCTCTCATACTATTTTTGTTAGAGAAAATTGATTTAATTCAATGTGCCCAGCTTCCCTGCCTGCTTAATCAAAGTCAAAGTCAGAAAGAAAAGTAACATTCTTTTCCTCCAACAGATTATGTGATCATATCACACTAGAGGTTTGCATTTTAAACATCATGTTTAGTGAAAGAAAAGCCATTTATCTTTTCTAACACAATGTTCTTTCTTGGTAAAGATTTTCATAAAACAATAATCGGCTATGAAAATGGATAGTTTGCAAACAAAAGACTCCTTAATGCAAGGAATCATTTTCTTTGGTTGCTGCATTTTACAATAAGCTGACATAAACCATCACATTTTCTTTGAAAATGGTTGCCATTGGCTCCTCAATCCAATTTCACAGATTCCCTTGAAGTATTTTCTAGTAATAGGTATCTATTTTGAACACTATAATATACAACAGTCTAGAGTTTAGAATAGCAGTAAGCTGAAAAACACCCTCAATTTCTCCCCCCCTAAAAAAAATCACAACATTAAAGGCAAATGATTGATCTGTCAATATAAATAACATAGAAAAGTGATTCAGTTGGCTTTAAAGCTGCGTCAGTGGTCTCGATCTTATCTATCCATTCTGGATGGCAATTCTTTAGTCTTCCTAAAATATCTCCTAATGCAAAAATCTTTCATCCTTGTTTACTATGTTATCTATATATTAGCGCTAATAATATACTAATTATTGTAAATTCAAATCGGTCCTGATTCCTGGTGATTGTTTGGGCAAGTCCTGGCCGATTTTTGGCAACTTTTTGAAAAGTGGCTTGTCATTGCCTCCTTCCTAGGGCTAAGAGAGAGTGCATCGCCCATGGTCACCCAGCTAGCTTTATGCCTAAGGTGGGACTAGAACACACAGTCTCCTGGTTTCTAGTCTGATGTCTTAAACATGGCACCAAACTGGGTCTGGTAGATACTGAAACCAATGCAAAAGAGTTCTTGTATTGCCCTTAATTCAAATCCCACCAGACTCAAGGTTGATTCAGCTTTCCATCCTTCCAAGGTGGGTAAAATGAGGACCCAGATTGTTGGGGGAAATATGCTGACTCTGTAAAAAAAAAACATTTAGAGAGGATTGTAAAGTGGTATATAAGTCTAACTGCTATTGCTATTGCTTAGCTATAAGTATGTACCAATAAAAACAATAAGTACTTTACTATATATATCACAACTCTTCAAGTCCTCGATCTTATAGAGGAAAAATAAGTCTCAACACAAGCAACCTTGATGAGATTAAATATTTATGGTTCCATTAAGATTTTTTTGTTCATTGCTTTGTATAATATATATATAATAACAACTGTATTGTGAAAATGTAAGCACAACTTAAATTCCATGTTGGATAACCTCTTTATTGCAATGAAATAGTGCAGGTGATCCTTGCTGTTCAACAACTGTTCAGAGTTACAACAGCACTGAATGAATGATAGTTAGGACCAATTCTTAGAGTTACATGATCAGTATTTGAGTACTTGGCAGCCTACCCATATTTATAACTGTAGCATTTGCTTCTACTTCCCTCCATCTGCCTATCTCCCTGCCTACCTCCATCTCTGCCTTTTATAGGATTAGCAGTCTACTTATGAATTTCTATGTACTCTTTTAATGCAAAGTATAAGAGGGAAAAAGAGGAGTGGAAGGAGTGTAAAAGCCTACCATTTAAGCCACGTGGTTGGGTCAGGTTATTACTAACATTCAATTATGAAGAATGCTTGTTGGTGCCAAATAAGTTTTAAATGCAAACTTGAACAAGATTAATATGACAAACTGTCTGGTCTATATTGTGTAGAAACATATATGGCTAACTAAACTTCATTAATCCTAAACCAATAATATCACACTTAGAATTGCCTACTTATACCACTGATGAGGGTTCTTAACATTTGCCGTGGTGGTGCAGTGGTTAGAATGCAATAATATAGGTGACTTCTGCTGACTGCCGGCTGCCAGCAGTTCAGCAGTTTAAGTCTCACCAACTCATGGTTGACTCAGCCTTCCATCTTTCTGAGGTCAGTAAAATGAGGACCCAGATTGTTGGGGGCAATATGCTGACACTGTAAACTGCTTAGAGAGGGCTACAAAGCACTTTAAGTGGTATATAAGTTTAAGTGCTATTGCTATGGCTTTGGAACAGTTCCTTCAGAAATAATATGGATAATTCAAAATGCCAAATTCTCAGTGTTGGAAGAAACTAAACCTTGGATCATATTCCCAAAGGCTTTATATTGTCAGGTGTCAACAGCTCTTGTGGTCTTATAGGTGTGTCCCCAAATATGGACTGTTTGTATTTATTCCTAATTACATTCATTGCTCATTTTAACTATTTTCCTTAATAAATACATCTAAAACTGTAAACCATATGCATTAGAATGGAGAAAACACTGTTAGTACATTGAGAATTAATCACTAAGCACAAGCTCTAGTTTGTTCTTTTATTAAAAATATTTTTTCAGAGTTTCCAAATAGAGAATAAATAAAGAATACAGAATCAAGTGTTGATATGTAGGAGGTAGTTTTAATGCTTTTAAGATAACTTCTTCTGCATTGTGTTCATGAAAACTTACCAAATATACAGGCATGTACAAATTCAAATCTATTCAGATTTCAGATAGTTTGAAGGAGGAAAAGTGTAGGATAAAGTTAGTTCCAAAATAATCATCACCTTAAAGACTGTCAGGAGATATTAAACCTATGTTCATCTAATAACTCCTAACCAAATAGTGTGTTTAACATCTCACATGAGTAATGGTTTTCTTTAAAACTGCAAAGACAAGCAGTGTTAAAATTTCCTGAAATTACATTGTAATTATATAAGGGCACTTGCAGAGAGCATGTTAGAAATTGGATCTATTTAGCCTCAGACACAGTTCTCAGAAATTTAGATTGTATTGCTTCAATTGGGGTTAAGCTATGATAGTAACAAATCTATACTCTGAGACAAGTGATTAATTGTGGAGAGTAAGGAAGATCACCTTGACAGAAATATGCAAGAATTGTAACAAAGGCAATGGTTGAAACATTTTTAAAGTCTGAAGCAATGAGATAACATTCAGGTGCCTCCCTGATTCATTGGAATTTTCGTCTTCCTATGGAGTTGATCTTCCTGTCCTGGGGAAGACATTAATTAATGAATATATGATATGTGAATGTAACATTCAATTAATGAAAAAAATATATGTAAAAGAAATTTGATTCATACTCCCAAGGCAAGAATTGGACAGTTTGACATCAGGACCTAAGGGATAAAGTCAAGCATGGATAACAATACAAAATATGGTACTCACCCCCTAGTGTCTAGTTCTTGTTTATGTTTCCCTTCACACCAATGCACCCCTACGTACAATATCAACTTTATTATTGTTGTTGCAATGATTACATCATAAGTAACATGTTTTTGCAGATTTCCTGCATGATTCTTGGGCATAGGAAAGGTATTGTATTGTTTATATAAATAATCAGGAAAAAATATTCAAGTAACTCTGAATTCTGTTTTTCAACTTATGATCTTGTAAATGTGTTTGTCTACAATTTATTTTTAATTGTTTTTTTTAAATTACCCATTCCAAGTTGTTAGAAAGTCATTGCTGCCACTGCTGCCTTGACCTTCTTATGCTCGTGCATTTGATTTTTCTTACCCAAATATTCTTACCCAAATATTAGGTTTGTAATTGCCTATGCTGAAATTCATCTTGTATGGGGAATTCTGGGAAATGAAGTCCATACTTAAAGTTGTTGAAGGTTGAGGAATACTTCTCTAAAGTGTTTTCCCACACACACACCCATCTTTGGGTCATCTTCAAATGTGATAATTATTTTCTACTCTTCATTTAAGTCACATATACTGTAAATATGTTGAACAGAACAGGAGTTAGAGTCCTTTGCTATCCCACACACCACTAGTGCTACTGATGAACTAGTATAGCTCACAGCAGCACTAAAAATGTATCAGCCTTCAAACTCCAGTATCATTCAAAATATCTGTAGACTCAGGGCTCAAATATGTGAATGAGTATATTTTATTCTAACAGTGAATTACTTGAAGAAATTAATTAGCTCTTTAGCAATTTCCAAGCTACCTGTATTTATTCTATATTAAGAACTGTTACAATTTGACCTCAGTATGTTACCATCCATGTATAATTTTGCAATCCTAATAATATTGTTCATATGAACAAAATTCTGGAAGAGTTTATCCATTTTTATAGAGGTCTTCCATAAAAAAGTTGATTTAATTCACATGCTATTAGAAAATATAATATGTCCTGAAATTAATTACTTATTGGGTGTATTAGGAATCATTCCTGAGCATAATGCCATTAATATATTGAATTCCATTCATATTAATTTACCAAGTAATTGAATCTTTTTTTCTTCAGGGAAAAAAACCTCTGTTTAACTAATCTGGCATATATTCTTTCAGACAGTTCTTGATTATTGACTTGCCAAGGTCAATATGCATATTGCCAGCCTGGTTAGTAAAATTCTGTACACATAAAGCATTCTTTAATGAATGACAAAATATATCTTAGCTGTGCAGTTGCAGCTGATAATTTCACAGATAAAATAAATCCAAATGTCCAGTAGGTTGAACTACCCACATGATCAGCTCCCAATTCAGATTTTCTATACATGTATGAGATCATTTCAGTTCCAGATGAACTGGGTTTTACTCTCTGAAATCAAAAGGACCAGAAATTTCACTATTATTTCCAAATAATTTGCAGGATGAAATGGATTTGTTAAACTGAGGAACATTCTAGAAATCACTCTAAGAGAATGCATTCTACAACTGTCTGTGGAGATTCTCAGTCATCCAAGCCATAGTCTTAAAGGTGCTTTTTTTCTTCAAAAGGAAAAAAGAGGGGTAAAAGAATCCATCTATGTTAGAATTGAACACCACTCTGGAGTGAGAGGAATAAAATCCCACCTATCTCCAGTTTACAACACAGCTCTTGCAGAAGTTCCAAGAAGATTCTACAACTAATTGTACCCTGATTCAGGTGACTCTGAGGGCACAGATAAACTCCCAAGTCCCCTCCACAACTCTCAGAGAGTGCAAACAACCAGATGACTGCAAATACATACAATCCTTCCATTTCCTCCCACTCCCCCCATCCTAAGAAAACTTATCTTTTCATCTCCTCATCATCAGAACTGAGGAAACTTCTTGGGTGAGAAATGAAACATTTTCTTTTTCCTCCTCAAGGGAAAAAAAAAAGTCCAGTTACTTTTTAAAGAAAAAAGCACCTATGAGATTCTACAACTCTGAGAATTTCTAGTCGGAATGACTAAATGAGATCTTTCAATCATGTTTAAAGATCAACTCAGTTATTTTAGAATATCCATGCCATTTAAATTAAATTTCTGCTGTTTATAATTTTGCCTTCTCTCCGAACAGGCTTTTCTTTAACCAGAACAGGTCAGAACCACTTTCAAAGTCGAGACTCATTAGGGAATATCAATCAGATTGAGAATACTACTTCTGCAAAATCTACCTAGCTCCAAGTAAACTGCTACTTCAGTCATTTTTGAAATAGTGCTATCTCAAAAAACTTTAAATGTGTTGTGTTCGGAGATGCCAAGGCAGTTCTTTTTTTATTTTGTTTACTGTTTTTATGAACCCTAGCCCAATCCTCTGGAAAATCGTATGCCCTGTTAAATTGGAAAGCATTTGAAAAGTCATAAACCTCTTTTGTCTTTCATGAGTTCAGCCTGCTTTTCAAATTTACTGAAACCTACAATATGTAAAACTCAAAATGGTAAATAACATTTTCACAATGCTTGTCAACAGAAGGGAAGCCTATTTTTATTTTAATATAAAATGGAAAGGCAGAATATTTTAACAGCAGCTATAATCTTACATAGTCTTAGCTGATCAATAAATGTGTACTTTCTGAAATGGCTTATTAGACCAACCTTGTAGCCCCTTAGAGAAAAATGAATTAACATGATGGCTTTTATTGGACTTCTCCCATTTTCAGAAACACATAAGCTTTTGATCTTTTCAGAAATGCACTACAACAAGGAAAACAATACATTTTTCAGCACATTCCTTCAGGACAGATATAATTCTACTGAAGTTAACAAGGTTAATTTGTGTGTGTGATCAAAGATTAAACTCAGATTGTAAATGTGTCTCGTATATATTTAGCTGACTAATTACACAGTGCAGACATCCTATGTTTTTTCACTTTTTCTTTTTAAAACATTCTGTAGTGCTGGTAGTTTTAGCTTTAATTTAAATTAACAAATTGGATTTAGATAGATGTTGTGTGCCTTTTTCTCTTGTATGCATGGTGCACGTTCCTATGCAAAGCTTAAACACATAATACAGGATTACATTAGAATTGTAACCAACCCAGACTCACTTGGTTGAGATGGATGGCTATAAACACTGAATATATAAATCGTTTAATTTTAATTATTAAAGGGTATACTTAGGTTGTACTAGGTTTTGCCCCATGCTGCATAGAGTACAGTGATGCTTTTTCAGTGTCAATCTATGTCGCTTGGAAAATAAACATATCTTAACTTTGAAATGGTACCATTGTTGCTAGACATAAAAAATAGTTTTAATTTAATGGTCTCATTTTGGCAGAATTAGATAATACATTTGAAGCAACATATAAGATGACCTTGTTTCTGGCAAACTCCAGTGAGATGGGACCATTGAAAACAGGTGTGAGCGATGATGGTTTGGAACAGGGGTAACCAACCTTTTGGACCTCAGAGACCACCAAACTCATAATTTTAAATCCCACAGACCACTAATATGAATTTTGACTGATGGTGGCTTGCTAATGTTGGTGCTCCTCCAACCAGGTGCACCGGCCTGCCATGGACTGGAGGAGCTGCTCTGGGATGACCAAAGGGCCAGTCTTGTGACTACTGCAGCTCTGGAATATGGGACCAACTTTCCCTTCCCTGCCATTGGTCTTACCTTCCAGTTTTAGCTCACATGGCTCTACTCTGCAGACCACCACAATTTTCTTATGGCCCACCAGTGGTCCCCGGCCCACCAGTTAGTGACCACTGGTCTGCAGCTCAAATAAGCTATTCAAAAACTTCAACACAGACCTAACTGGTTTAAGGGATTTGAAGATTCAATCCGGTATAATCTCTTGAGAAGTTCCTGAATAGCAGAAGTTTAAAGTCTTCATTTGTCTTATTATATTCTTGAATATTAGAATAGTATACAATAAAGACTTGGAAGGGATCTTGGACACCATCTAATCCACATACCCTGACCAAGCAGGAGACACTATACCATCCCAGATAAGTGGTTGTTTAGTCTATTTTTGAAAACTTCCAGGGATGGAGTACCTGGAGAGAAGCTGTTCCACTGATTAATTGTTCTCACTGTCAGAAAACTTCTCCTTAGTTCTACATTGGATCTCTCCTTGATTAAGGAAGCTTTTGCTGGTCCAACTTGTTTAAGGCACTTGTCAAGGAGCAGTGTCTATAGTTCATGTCCTGTGCTAAGCACATTGAGCTACAAGCATATTCCACAGTTCTCAATCCACAGCTACTATAGTGACAGGACAAATAATAACAGAATATTGCTTGCAGTATTCCAAGTGTGGTCTTACCAAGGCATTATAAAGCAGTATTAACATTTCATGTGGCCTTGATTCTATCCCTCTTTTAATGCAGACTAGGACTGTCTTGGCTTTTTTTAAAAAAATGCCATTGCTGTCACATATGATGTGATGATGTTATGTTTTTATATTGCCTTGGACTAAAGCCTTAAGTACTCATGTTTTACTCTGTAGGCATTGCTTCCAAATCCTAAAGAATATGATTCAGTCCCCAATGGACTTTTATATGTCAAGAGAAGTATAAAGATATACAAAAAGATCTGGTGAATCTGATTAAAACCTAGTTTGTTAGATATTCTGTCCCTAACAGTGGGGACACATGCAAAATGTTTAATAGTGGAGGGTATAACATCCACTGGAATTGGGCTGCCAATAAATTTAGATAAATAAATAATTCTCTATAAATTGACTAAACCTCAAGTTTCCTAAACTGGAGAATATCACAACATACATTGCAATATTATCACTGTGCAAAAAATATCTTCATTGGTCTTGAGTCTCTTGCTATTCAACTTAACTGGCTGAGTTGGGCTCTGCATAATGTTGCTTATGCCAAAGGAAATATTGTGATACTCAAAGTCTTAGTACAGTTTGAAATATGTTATGGAGTTAAATTACTCCATAGCATATCTCAAACTATACTAAGACTTTGCCAATTACTGTGAGAGACATAAAATGTTTAAGGTGAAACCACTATGATAGGCTATCTCAGGGTTTTATGGTTGTAAGATATTTATTGATTCTAACTCCAATCAGTTATAATTGAAAATAAAAAGACACTACTTTTTTAGTGTAAATATATTTATTATTTATTTGAATCAATCTGTTTTTGTTTCTAAAATATAGAGTAGGGGTATCAAACTCAAGGCCTGGATCTGGCCCGCAGGGTGATTAGATCTGGTGTACAGGACCACCCTGGAAACAGAGAAGGACCAGCACTTGGTGCCTCTGCCAGAGAAAATGAAGCTTGAAAAGGCTGCGTGCAGCCCTCCCTAGCTCTATTTTTGCTGGCATAAGGTTGCAGGAGACCATCCCAGCAAAAATTGTGCTCATGAGGGCTGCACATGGCCCTTTTGACCTCCATTTTCGCTGGCAAAGAATTGCAGGAGACCATCACAGCCAAAAACTGAGATCAGGAGCCCGTTTTCTTTGGCAGAACACTTGGGCCATCTCAGGCACCCCCAGCACAAGTG
This sequence comes from Pseudonaja textilis, assembly GCF_049901715.1. Classification (NCBI taxonomy): domain Eukaryota; kingdom Metazoa; phylum Chordata; class Lepidosauria; order Squamata; family Elapidae; genus Pseudonaja; species Pseudonaja textilis. Next base: position 79,876,903 of record NC_141991.1, read on the forward strand.
ATATCAAGTTGGCCATGCTTACCCTGGCCATGCCGACCCCCCTCAAGGTCAAACACAACCCTGGTGTGGCCCTCAATGAAATTGAATTTGACACCCCTGGTTGAGATGTATTGTATCTGTGAATATTAGATATAACATTTTATGCTAAATAGATCAACTTCTAAATGGTTTTTTTCTGTGTAAGAGCACAGATATTAGGCCATTCAAGAATATTTAAGGTCTGAATAGAAAAATATATCATATAATTAATCTATTTGCAGATAATGTACTTACAATGTCTTAGAGATCAAAATAGAGATATATGTCAATGACAGTTTGAATTTAATTCGGTGGCAGATTTAGAAGTTCAGCTTTAGTAAATCATCTGCTACGTTAATTAATACTGAGAAAAATTCACAGAAAAAACTTGAATAAGACATGAAACTTTACATCAATCCAGGTAGATTTATATATCTAGGAATACTTATCACAAAGAACCAGCACCGATTAAAAATATTATTATGATTCCTTTCCCTGCAAAATAGGAAGAAAATTTAAGTTTTCTTTTGAACAGCTTTTGTATTCATTTCCTGGAATTTAAAATGAGTCCTTCCAAATAGCTATTCTTAAAAAAATCTTCATTCTCTTGTCTTGTACTTATCTTTGCATAGGGCAAAGAATTATTACCCCATTATCATTTTGGTAAGCAAGTTGTATATTTGTTTCACTAAATAACAAGAGAATATCACTGATATTTTGTGAAGGTTCTGTATTGAACACAAAGGTTATTGGTGCAGTTTTTGCTAATAGATTTCCCATGTTTACACAAATTTCATTATGGATAGAAATACTGAATATGTTTTAAACATTTTAAACATCCCAAAGATTATATGTGGAAAGTGAAAGTGGGTGGATATTTCAATTCTTTTGGTTTTTTCTCAGGTTACTTTTCAGTTTCTATTATTATCAGTTTGGGGTTGAGAAGGGAGAGTTCTTCAGCATAATCAATTTTTGAAGAAACAAAAGTATGAGTTGCATAGAATGAATGAACAAGCATAATTCTCACCCTTTTACTTTATATCTTTGTTTCCCTTGAAGTACATGTCCAGACTGAGCAAAGATAAAATTTTCAGACTGATTTTTTTTCCCCTACTGGAGAAAGTTTGGGTTTTTTAAGGAGTAAAATGGATGCCTTCTCAGAAGTTCAAGATACCATTTTGAATCTTAAATTTCCCGTAGTGAGAAAATGGCCTGTGGTTTTAGATTTTGGTGTTTTTTTCAAAAAAAGAGCTATATCTTTCTTTTTAAACTTTCCTTAAAAAATGGGAATGGAAGATTCAGGCTGCACATTCTGAGGTTATGAGGCCATAAAGAGGATGATGTGGAGTTGTATGTGGCTCCTCAGATGTCACACCTACTCTTCACAGTCTGTAACATTTGCTCTGGACTTGATCCCAGCTGATCAGACAGGAAGTTTGGAATTAGGATGGCAACTGTATCTGAGACTCCATTGCCATGTTCGCTTCAGTTCTCATTAAAGTTCCTTCCCCAAACCCCCAAAACTTTAACCTTAGACTGTCTACTATTGACCTCACCCCTTTCCTAAGAGGTCTGTAGGGCCATGCATAAGCGCACCAATGTGCCTACCGTCTTTGTCCTATTGTTTCTTTTATTTTCTTTTATTTTTCTTATATCCATGTATTCATAACTATGTTTTTTTTTACTTATACCTATTATCTTGTAAGCAATTGACAAAGTTTAGAAGCTGCCATTCTTTTATGAAGGAGACCTGGACCTATTCAGTTGATTCCTGCAATGGCTCGTGAATGAAACAGTCCTTCAATATTTTTAGAGAATTTCCAGTTGAGAATGTTGAAATCTTGGGCTTACTCTGAAATTCTGAGCTTGAACAGGCCATAGATTGTTAATCCCAACTCTCCATCCTCATGTTGTACAGCATAACTTGCTCTGTATGTAGGGTTTAGCTGCAGTAAGATAAACAAAACAAAAAAGACTGAACAAGATTTGTTCACATCCCACACTGGGTTTGAGTCATAGTAGATGATTCTGCAGCTTTTCACCAGAAAGCAGGATTGAAATAGACAAGAGGGATATAAGAATGCGCAAACTTTTAGTTATTGTAGAAAAGCAAAGAAGCTATATTGAAAGAATTCCAATCACCGCTGTGTATGAAATCTGATTTCTGTTTATACTATAATCAATGATAATATTCTTTTTCCTCTTTCTGTTGCCCAGACTATAAACAGCTACAGGAAAGTCTCTTTGGTTTTATGTTGTGGTAAATCAGCTGTCAAGCTGTTTTCTTTTCACCGTGTAAAAACTAGGTCCCACTATAAATTCAGGTGGAAGATAATTACTATATAGGGTCAAGTTTGTGGCAGTGTCCAATGGCCATTGTTGCATCTTTGAATTGCTATCCAGTAGAGTTGTTTAGATAAAATATTTACTAATAGTTAAATACTGGAAATCAGATATTTGTTATGAACAATTTTCAGTACAATTCCAAAATATTTTCCATATCTACTTCGACCTTGATAACCCCATAAGAACATGTCCTATATATATGTATCCAGAATTTTTCTGTTCTGGTTGCCTGATACTGGTTTCAATTAATTCAGCCTGAGGATGCATATAATTAATTCAATTAATTCAGCCTGAGGATACATCTATTAGAAGTACCATCCATTTCAGCTAATTAAAAGATAGATAGCTTGGGGGTACATTAGATCCGGGGTTTTTTTTTCCATTAGAAAGTAAGTGACCTCAAAATCAGTTATTTTCTTACTTTGGGCACAAATATGTCAAAACGATGACAACAGAGATTCATACTTTGCCAATTGTATTAATATGATATGTTATACACAGGACAGCCCTTAAAACATTGAAAGAAATGCCAACTTGGTTAACAATACACTAAGCAGAATATACCAAGGTTTAAATGAATTTGAGGTATTTAATTCAAAATGCTTGTACTTATATTGAATTCCTAAACAGTCTGGACCCGGCATATATTCCTGTGATTAAAAATATGACTTGTTATGTTTTGTGCATATGTAATCATAAATAGGATGAATAGATTTATAAAAAGACTAATTTGGAAGTAAACAGGAAAGGAGATATCTGAGATCAGAAAAGAGCTAGAACTTGGGGATGACTCACTAAGAAAAATCCTAGATAGAGCTTGACACAAGTCCAAATTAATGGTTTTTCATCCAAAAGTACTAGGACTTTTGGAAACTAGGAGTGAGATTAAGCAGCTTCTGAAGTTTCACAGCTCTATTTGATGAACAAGGAAAAGCAATTTACTAAACACGATGGGGCAGCAAAAATTTCTGTCCAGTTTGGCAAGTGTTACCTTTAGCAGTGAAGCAGTAGGACCTTCCTTCCTTCCTTCCTTCTTTCCTTCCTTCCTTCCTTCCTTCCTTCCTTCCTTCCTTCCTTCCTTCCTTCCTTCCTTCCTTCCTTCCTTCCTTCAGCACAGTGATTGTGAATTAATATTCCCCTCCATGAAATGTTTCAGAATGATTCCCCCTCTAAAATAAGCAAAATAGTTGGACTGACAAAGTAATTGGGTTACCAGGTTTGAGTTGCATTTAGGTGGTTTCTGTGTGGTTGTTAAGTGTTGACAAAGACTTGATGGCACATAATGGAAAAAAATCAATCAATTAAATAGTGGGAAAATGGTACAAAACTCAAATACTTTGCTGCCATCCAATAGCCATTCAGATTTTTGAAGCCTGGATATGTTAAATACTCATATACGGGATTTAACGGTTGATAATATCTCATGTTAGACTTTGCAACCAGCAACAAAATGTAGAATATTCTAATGTTTTGACAGATAGCTTGTTTTTATTTTTCATTTCATTACATTATGCTGATTTGAACAATAATAGCATTTGCTTCCAGTTTTTAATACCAGAACTCAGGATGGTTTAATTCCATCTGGCAAGAGGTAGGTTCTTTTCAAGTCTTTGAGGTAAAACATAATTAGATTTATATTAAGTGTGCTGCCCAGAAAAGAATTATTTTTTAAACACCAGCTTCATAATTTAATAATGTCCAAATATACTATGTATAATATATTAATTTAAACTGTCTTAGCATTGATTATTGGCTTATTTTTATTACAAAGGCATCTGCACTTGCAATCAAAAGCACAAAACTGGTGAAAAGAGAGCTTTCATTTGTTCAGACAGTGATTTCATTTAAAATTAGGAGAGAGAGAGAAAGAAAAGAGAAACAGAGGGAGAGAGGGAGGGAGGAAGAGAGAGAGAAAAAAGAAACCACAATTGAGCCCACATTTCCATTGCTAAGCAAGTCAGTTGTTAAGTGAGTTATGAGTTGTGAGTTATGATATTTTTGTAACACTTCTCAGGCAATTACTACAGTTATTAAGTGAATCATGTGGTTGTTAATCCTAGAGTCATTTGTTTTCTGTAACCGGTGATAATATAAATTGGATGGGTGGATGGATAGATGAATGGATGTGAGTGGGTGATGGATGGATGATCAGGTGAGTGGATGGGTGGGTGGATGATTAAGTTAATACAAAAACAGTGTGCTCCATGTGCGTGGAACTTTAAAATATAAATCACAAGAAATGAAGAGCTTCACATCCAGTGCTTAGTTTTTTTACTCATCATTGCCCAGGTTAGAAGCAACCCATCCCTTGGAAAAAAACATGCAATTATACAAATCACTTGAATTGGCTTTGCATACAGTAGCTGATGTTCTAAGAGCTGCAAAGCTTAATTTAATGTAATTTGAAGTCATCAGTTCCTATTTTTTCTTCTCATAGTGCCACCAGTGATTCGTGTCTATCCTGAAAGTCAGGCACAAGAACCAGGAGTATCAGCAAGCCTCAAATGCCATGCAGAAGGCATTCCAAATCCCAAAATGTCCTGGCTAAAGAATGGCATGGCTATCACATCAAAATTATCCAAGCAGCTTCTTATTTTAGGTAAGGGTAAAAAGAATGTGAGTTTTATCTATCATTGGCAGAGTCTCAAGAATTTTTCTTTAAATTATTTTTACTAATATGTGATCTTACATCATTTAGATATTACTTTGCCTTTGTGCTATTCATATAACCTATACCTGGGCCAATATTGTTGGTTGATTTATTGAAGCTCTTTTTTAAATGGTTCTATGTATATTAGGCACTTCTCTTTTGCTAGAGAATGAAGACAGTATTCAATTCTTTTCATCCATTATCAGTTGAGTGATTCTGTTGCTGATCATTGCAAATTAACCATTTTGAATAGAGTCAGTAGAGTTTTCAGCAATATACTAAAGAGCAGTAGAATGTTTCCACTGATGGACACACCTAGCTATCCTTTTCAGAAGTCAATCATTTTATTTGGATCGGAAACCATTAAGGAATACCTGATTTCTAAACATCATTGGGAAGTTGGGAAAAAATCTGGAAGAACAACATAGCAAACCCCTTGCATAACAGTACAAAGAAAACTACACGGATATCAGAGGTGGTATTCAGCAGGTTCAGACCAGTTCTGGAGAACCGGTAGTGAAAATTTTGAGTAGTTTGGAGAACCAATAAATACTTCCTCTGACTGGCCCTGACTCCATCTATTCTCTGCCTCCTGAGTCCCACTGATTGGCTGGGTCTCGTTTTGTTCCCCTGCACAGGACAATGGACCTGGAAAGTAGGTTAGTGGGGTGGGGAGGGAATGGGGAATTTGAAGTGTCCTTCCCTGCCATGCCCACCAAGCCACACCACACCCAACAAGCCATGCCCACAGAACCAGTAGTAAAAAAATTTGAATCCCACCACTGATGGGTATGCTCAGGAGATCAATCTTAACCAAAGAAAGAGGTATAAGTAGTTGGAAAGTAGTAACCTAAAGCAAAAGAGAAATGACATAGCATTAGAATATTACATCTAGAATCAATTCCAATATCAGCTTTGACTGATTGTGAACAAGCATTCTTATTATATTAGGTTTTTCTTGCTGTATTTTTGTAAGCAGTTTTTTTAACTTGCCTGTATATCATTCACAAACTTGCAGGATTGAGATGATTTACAAATATTGTAATATAAAGAAAGCAAAGAATAAATGAGGGGAGGAGGACTTTCCATTGCCAGAGGTGCTATTATAGTGGAACATGGTACTGCCCTAATATCTTCCTCTAGCAATTTCAATTTCTTGAATACTTTCAAGCAAAGTCTGCTCATTAAACAGTTGGAGAATTACCAGGAGGTTCAGGGATGGAGCTGTAGTATCTACAACAGGCCTCTGTGGTCTGCATATTACTTGAGGGCCAAAGATTGCCCATAAAAGGGAAAAATAAAATACAAAGTATATTTCAATCAAATTTCACAATTCCCCCATAATTGCCATTTTTACACATACTCAAAATGACAGCATACCTGTAAAAATGCAATTTAAAAAAAAGGATTCATAGAAGTTCAGAAATGTTAACTCTATAGATAGATTTTTCAATTGTCCTTTCCTTATTCTGACAAAAGATATCAGTGTGGATATCTGCAGGATATTCAGAATTTTCCTTCTGTAGGCCATCTCACCTCAAAAAATATTGGACAACCGAATCATTTTGAGACCGGTCTATAATCTCTTTGATTTCATCAGAGCTCTCCAGCAAAGTAATATGCTCAGGAGAGGATCCTGGCAATTGTTCAGGTTCTGCAACCTTTTGCATTTCCAACTCTTTATGCATTTCTTTTGGTGGTGCTGCAGCAAATGGAAGTGAACTTCATATCAAAAGTGTTCGATATGAAGATACAGGTGCCTATACTTGCATTGCTAAAAATGAAGTGGGGGTAGATGAGGACATTTCATCTCTCTTCATTGAAGATTCAGCAAGAAAAACCCGTAAGTTTAATTTATGTATCTACTTTCTAATTATATATCCTCTTTTGATGGACTTGAGTGATTTGAGCCAAACTGGATTTTGCCTGCATAAAGGACCACATACTGAGGTCTAATTTCAGAATGACTTTCTAGTTCACATTGACCACTAGAAAAAAGAATTATTTACAAAATGTGATAGTTTCTTATCTGTAGATTTCTAAGTTATGGAAGTTTATATTGTATTCATTAGTAAGGTAAAAAATCCAGGAGTCCTTGAACTTAATGCTTTCAAATTTATTTCCAAAATTGTTTATGGTATATGAAGAGTACAGTGTTGGGAAACCCTCCCCAAGGATCAATTAAAAATGGATTGATCCAGCAGATTGTCTTTGGAGATCTTTCCAAGCTATTCTTTCTGAATTACCAGCTAGCATTGGTTTTTGGCCAAAGTGCTTCAAATTTATGAAAATTGTAATTTCAGCCCCTTTAGGTATCAGGCTAAACAGTGCTGCATTAAATTAAATTAAATCTAAATTAATTGAATTAATTAAATCCAATAATAATAGTTAACGTCATCAGGATTGCATTAGCCTCAGTTGTCTTCCCAGCAGCCTTTGCTCTTTTCAGCTCATGACTATGAAGCCCTTTGCTTTGCTTCACATTCACTAATTAAACTACAATTCATGATTTGAAGAATTGTCCCATTCAGGTTGGAAAGACAATAAGATATAATAAACCCTCTACTTCATAATTATATATCCTAAGTCATAAATTATCTGCAAAACTGTGTTTTGGAATGTGAAACTATGAGATTCAATATACAGGGTAGGAAATAATAGCTCCAACTACATTTCTTAAGGCATTAATCAGGTTAGCATTCATTTTCTTTAGATAAAATTAACGATGGCAGTTGAAGCTGTCTGTCTTAGTTGGATTGCTTTAGTTACCTTCATCATTCATGCACATTGCTAGGTGACGTTGCCTGTGACAAATTCCTTAAAGGTCAATTTACACATAACTTTTTAAAAAATCTACCTGTGAGATATTTTACAGATAAGTGCAAAAATGTATGGCGTTAATTCCAGTGTGTATATCACAACAAAATAAACAGGAGAGAATTGGAATTGAATATATCTGCCTAAATAATTTGTTTTCAGCAACAAACAGAATGTTGCCATCTTATGTTAGATGGCAGAATAGCCCTAAAGTCTACAACTGGAAGAAGCCAGGAGTGCATTGGCTATAAGGTAGCTACTATATTAGATATTCCAGTTTACATAAAATAGTGTGATTGTGCTTGGAGGAAAACAGATTATGCTTGTAACATGCTGGCCAACATGCACCAAGCTAACCAAGGCTATTTTGAAGAGCATCTTGGTTCCAAAGACTGTATTAGATCTTCCACATTTAAAAAATCATTATAGAGTTTAAACATATTATCATCACTATTAGCAGAGTAATATTTTGACCTGTATGGCGTTATATATAGCCTAGACATGATTGTGTTTGATACACATGCTCTATGTGATTACAGTGAGTTGTCTCAAAGATTACCACCCTTTTTGCAGGCAAACAATCCAAGATACTTTGGTGAATTTAATGGTTTTCCTATGTACAAATACTTTGACTGGGAGGGGAGGTGGGGTCTGGTATTCTAACACAAAAATTCCAAATTGGTGAGGTTCTCTCCAACAACCTCATTTCTCTGGAAAAATGCAATCGCTTACTATAGAAATTGCTATTGTGTAAGAAAAGAGAAAAAGAGTATTAACATCATTTAACTGCTACAATGAAATGTTGACAATGTTTTTTGTTTCCATTTTCTGGCTCTCCCATTTCTCTGATACTGCAGTTGCAAACATACTGTGGCGAGAGGAAGGTACTGCAGTAACATTGTCTTGTTGTAGTGATAATGTGCTTGTCTGCTTTAATAAATCCATAAGAAACCATTCTCTACTGATTTTACACTCATGTTAGCAATGTTGGCCAGTGTCAGTTTAAGGCACAGGCAACCAATTGCATAATTGGGACAATATGAATATAGTAATATACATTTTCAAAAGGGCGCCTAAGACATAATAGGCCAGGCAAGTATTGTGCCACCTGGACATTTTCTACCCATATGGACTTCTACCCCCAGAATTCTTCAACTACATAGTCATTATTAAATATTCTGGAACTTGAAATTCACCCCTCTGAAAAACATCCTGTTTGGGAAGACTGTATTAGATCTTCCATATGTTAAAAAAAACATTATTGAGAGTTTAAACGTTACCATCATCATTAGCAGAATAATATTTATTTTTGACCTATATGAAATATATTGGTAACCAGTCCCTGTCATTTTTACTTCACAATTGTATTTGTACAGATTGTTCAATTAAGCCACATTCTTCAATGCCATTTTTCCTCAATATCCTGTACATATTGGGGGCGTGGAATCATTTCTTTAAGCAAAATAGAACATTGCTTACTATCCATGCCTGTTTATTTGGCAATTATGCATTCAGTTTTTGTACACAGCTTTAAACAATCAAACATTTTCAAAATTCAAATATTCTTTCTATCTCACAATAGGGTTGGAAGGCATACATCCCTGGCCTTATTCCATACTATCATACTTGAAAAATATATGGGGTTACAAAATGAAACAGTCACTATGAAATGTTTCTTTGGAAAGCAAATTTTTTAGATTTAAAGATATTATATGAAAATATAAAATATATATTCATCCATGTATCAAAAGTATAATTTTATGGAGTATAACTGTTCTTATATATTTGCACATGCAAAAAAAAAAATCAGCATGGGAATTCTTGTTTAACTTTTTGAACTTAACAAATGCTGATTACGACCAAATGTGTTCACGGCTAACTTTCTAGGCCTTTGGCAGACCTATAAACAGCTTGACATCCTGCTAAATTACTGAAATAATCCATATTGATGGCACCCTGTGATGAAAGGCTGTATCCTTTAGCCCTTAGCATCATAAGGCTTCTTAGAGTGTTGAGAACTCTTATTAAAGACATCAGTAATAGTGATATAATAGTGAAATGAATTTTGCAATAAAGTAAACATAAGGTATTACACTTTCAGGATCTCCTGCAGTCTTCAGCTTGGGCTCAGAATGCCCCCCTTCCTTTCTTCCTTCAATTCTCTAATGTCCTCATTCATCTCTCATGATATGAAAGTAGAAATAATCACATAGTATTAAGTAGAGAAATAGCAAACAGACAAGTAGACATATAAAATGTCTATTACAAAATGCTGAGAAAATCAGAAAGGCAGTTTTAAGATTAATTTCAAATACGGTAAATGTAACATCATAGATGATGGCAATGAATGTTGCACTGCCTTCTGAGTTGTTATGTCAGTTATTCCTGAATTTTTAAATTTGCTCTACTGGATATTTCAGAAAGAGGACAAGACAATCAGACTGCAAATAATGAAAACACAGCCCGATTACAGATATAATGATAAGACAAAATTAAATTTTGCTCATCTGCAAAAAGATTGTGAGAACCATTCTTTGTTTATAACACTCTGCTGTATTGCAAGTTAATATCCCTGAGAGAAAACTTATTCAGTCATGGGGTTACATTGTCTTTATTTGAAATAAATTCAATAGGATAATTCAAATGGGAAAAAGAAAAAAGAAACAAGCATGTGCCTTGGAAGAAAATGCTATGTGAAATGAAGAATTCTAAAAGCCCATTTGGAGTTAAACTCTGTTCAAAATAAAAATAATTGAAACAGAATACTGTACTTTGTAAAAGTAGATGTAATTTTTAGCAGTTGAAATACTGGTTCTAGTGGAATTCAGAGCACAACATACAGTATTCTAATAGAAAATGTATTATGAATGTGTGTTTGCATCACTAATCCATAAACAACATTAAATACATTATTGTTTTAAGAGTATGACATATAAAAATCTAGAATGTGGATCATGTGTTTTTATCAAAACAGTCATGTACAATAGGAAATCAGTGTGCATGAACTATTCATAATTCACAATTATACATAAATCACTGCATGATTGTTACAATTTGATTAAAAATCTCCCAATTTTATATATCTGCAGAAATGTGCACTCATTTCATCAGAGGCCAAACTCTACCTTCCAAATGTGCATATTTAAATCCCTGTTGAAAAGGTTCTCAGTAATGAACTGTTACGTAAGAAACTTTGAGCCAAAGACTTTAACTGATCCACAGCAATTAAAGCTGTCAGGCATTAGCTATGCTTTCAGAAATGCATGGTTCCTCACTCCAGCATCATATTTAAGCTTCATTCTTCTAGATCCATTCTGATTCCTTAACTGGGGTATTTCTGTGGTATAACTAGGAGGCTAAACATCATAGGCTAAAACATATTAAGATTGAATAATCCAGGTACCATTGTGTTTCTTTGCTCTATTTTTCTGCAAGTTCACATCCATCAACCAAGAAAATAAGTATTATCTGGAACTGTTCTTTTTATAAAAAAAGCAATTATCCCAAAGACATTAAATTATTAAATTATTAAACTGTCTCTGATTCTGACAATGCACCCTCAGTTGTAGTAATAGCATGAATTGAATTATCTCTCCTTGAAATAAGTGGGAGTGAAAGTGGTTAACCTAAACTGGATTAATTTCTAGTCCTGGAAGCATGTGATCTTCTCCAGAACATTTCTAGTCTGAACAGGACTTGGAATCACTAGCTGAAGCAGAATTGCTATCTACAACAGCTGATATTTTAAATTAATATATATGTATATTCCATGCAAAACCAAAAAAAAGTAGTAAAACAAAATTTGACCACAACAGAACTATGGATGTTGGGCAGATAAGTACACTATCAATATCACTTGGAATGACAGTAGCCATTACAAAATACCCAGTATAAATCTGTACTCTGATCATATAAATTGATTGGATTGCTGAAAAATGATGGAAAAGCTGCTCAATACAGCATACAACATATTTATTACTGCTTCTGCATGTAATGGAAAATGAAGTCCTCTGCCTAAGTCATGGGACATTCTGATTAAGCACAAATGTAGAATGCAATCTTTTACTAGCAGCTCATTGACAAATTATTTTTCTCAAACTTCTGGAATGCCCCAGTTTTCACAGATGAGTGCTGTTGCAATGCTAAAAGGTTCCATATTTGTGAATTAGAGTTTGCAAAATTTCAAAAATGTCTTTGCTTTGGTGGCTATGATAACTGACCAATCCCCAAAGTCTATTGGACATCAAACAAAATATTCCCTGAAAGCCATAGATAACATGTGCTGCTTCAGTTTGGAACTATGCACGTTATAGGATTCCTGCATTTGAGGTGTTTTCCTGAAAAACCAAAATGGTTAGCGGTCTCTTTTTTCCTGTAACGGAAGGAAGCCTGCTTGTCTGATCAACAGATCCACTGACCCCAGTTTCTTATTTGAAGTTTTTACTGCTACCACCAAGGCAAAACATTTTTGGGTCTATCTGTACCTCTTTTCCCACACCTTGAAGCCGTACTTGTGATATGAACTTTAATTTTGTGAATGCACCAAAAGCATCCTAATTTTTAGGTGTTTTTCCTTTTCCTTCCAGCTTTTCCTTGTTAGTACTTTCCTTTTCTGGTTTAGCTTTCATTTTGCTTTTAGACATGGGAAATGTGACTTTTCTTCCTTTGCTCTTTTTGTTCCGCTTTTTTTTTTGAAGGGCTCAGTGTGGGAAGTATGTTCTATGTCTTTTCTGAGGATGGAATCACAATAATTCAGCCAACTGACTGTGAGATCCAGAGACATATTAAACCAAACGAGAAAGTGTTCACCAGTTATGTAAGTCTGGGGTCATGATTAATATCCAGAGTATTGATAATGTTGATCTAACACAAGGATTCTTAAACTCTGTAGATATGGTGGCTTCTGATGTAAGTGATATCTCTCCTATAAACAAAATTTCCTTGATGATATGTTGAGGAAATAAATACACTTCTTAGTTTTAATAATTAAATCTTAATCTATATACTACATGGATTTGCAAATTTTGGGGTAGTGTAATGGATTTACAAAGGGAGCAAGCACAAATGTATTTTTAACAGTGTCCCTTCTTGCCTGTGCAAGGCACATCGGGGGATTAAGAAAAAAAGTATTGTGACAACCTTCCCCCAATTATCTCTAAGGTAGGATCCCTCTGGAGGCCTAAACTATCGGGTTTCGAGCCACAGACTGAGAAACATGAGCCTAATTTGAACCTCACTTAATTGAGAAACCTGAGCCTAATTAAATCATGAAAAGAGAGAACAAGTTACACAAATGTGTATGAATAAAAAAATACAAAGATGAGTTTGGTGCTTGTTTGTTGATATGGTACATTGCACTTGGCTATAGAAATGCAATTTTGAATGCAGAACAATAGATCCAATCTGAAAGTTCATGTTCCTGCTGGAGAGAGATGCTTTGAGTTTTGTTTTAAATAAAATAAATAAAATTTATTAATAAATTCAAAGTATTGCATACTAAAGAGCACAAGACTGTTTCTAGTACAAGTAAGAAAATCCCTGTACTTTAGTGCATAAATAAGTGCATAATTTTTACTTAACATCCTCAGGTTTTGGGCTTTGTGAATATGGTTGACAGAGATTCTTTTTTTTTATTTCAGGCAGATATCTGTCCTACTCTTGAAGGTGAAGTTGTTCAGTCTTGCCTTTGGGCTTCTGCTGTCAATGTTAGAGACAAATATATCTATGTTACTCAGCCTAAGTGGAATAAAATAATGATCCTTGATATTCAGACACAGAAAATCATTCAGGTAATCTTACAGTGACAAGTAGTTGTTTTAAGATGGCAAAAAATAGCCCTGACAATGCAAAGAATTTTGCTGTTTCCCTGTGGAGATTCTATCTACTGCCTTAACCATGGCTTGCAGTCTACTGTTTGGTCTGTTTGTTGAGGGGGGAAACCTCTATTTGCAGCTTGTTATAAATATGGCAAGGTTTCTATTACAAGCAAAATAAAATGGCCAGTAGAAAAAGAGTCATTATTACATGAACACTTCTAATGGGTTCTAAAAAAAATAAGTGAACATATGCATGTATAATTCTAAGGATTTGCTAAGACTAAGATCATTTTGTTATACCAATATTCAATATAACATTGCATGTATGTGACCAGATCCAATGTATAAGTACATCAAGATCCTATCCTATTGCAAGAATATATGTAATACATGAAGCCTGCTCTTTGCACATCATCCTTACTTAAAATAGATCCTATTGAGTACAATGGAAACCAATAATAAGGTTTTCTACAGTGATGACTTCATATGCATGAACTTCCAAGTAGTCATTCCATTCCATTGACTTCCACCATGACACGGTGTAATATGTGATGTGTTCTTCTTCATCTGAGATTGTATTTACCTACTTTTAAAAACTCCTAAGGACCAGATGATTTTTACTGTGTCCTGATGCATTAAACCATAGAACTCAAAGAAGGCGTACTTTCTTTTTCACATGAGACACACTCTCTCTCTCTCTCTCTCTCTGTGTGTGTGTGTGTATGTATGTATGTATGGTATTCAGCTTTGTTTGGGTATTTTCCCACGTCATTATAGTTGTGCTTTTAAAGTTGTAGCGACGTTTCTGCAGAATCTCAGCTGCCATCATCAGGCTTCTGTATTGTGTTTGTATACATATACATATACATATACATATACATATACATAGAGAGAGGGGAAGAGGAAGAGGAAGAGGAAGAAGAAGAGGAGGAGGAGGAGGAGGAGGAGGAGGAGGAGGAGGAGGAGGAGGAGGAGGAGGAAGGAAGGAAGGAAGGAAGGAAGGAAGGAAGGAAGAAGGAAGGAAGGAAGGAAGGAAGGAAGGAAGGAAGGAAGGAAGGAAGGAAGGAAGGAAAGTTCAGAAAGAGTAGAAAGATGAAACAAGGTGCCTTCATGAACCCACAGCCTTCCATCTGCTCTTTCATGTATAAAGGGATACAGTATGTACACTTCCCTAATAAGATGCTTATTCTGTCTTTTATATACACTGATTGATTTAAATAATAAAGTATTACTTCCTCTAACTGCTTTATTTTTATTTTTTAAGGAAACATGTTTTCATCTTTATCCATTTAATAGTTTGGAAAATCTAGACTGGCTCAGGTTCATGTCAACTGCTGAAAAAGGATAAACTCCCAATGAAACCAGTCTTAAAATATGCATATACCATAATGCCAAGTCTTAGTGCAAATTTTTACAGTGGGGGAAATCAGCTCTCTTTTAAATGTAAAGATTGTTAAGTTGTTTCCTTCCCTGATGTTTTGGGTTTTGTTTTGTTTTTCCCTCAGGAGAAAGAGAGAGAAAGAGAGGGAAGGAGGGAGGGAGGGAGAGAGGGAGAGGGAGAGGGAGAAAAGCTTTTGGAAATGGCAAGCACTTTACAGTGCAGGGGAATGTTCCAAAGTTCCTCATAGCTGGATGTAATGAACACTCTATGGAGAAAAGCCACTAGACTTAGGTCTTTTGTTGATGTCAATGGCATGAATGTGGAGACAAATTGTGTATGTAATAAGGATGTTGGGGGACCATCTGCAGGATGATATCATAGATGACATTAGTACTACTAATATAAGGAATGGGTCTCAGTAGACTATGAGGTCTTCTACAGGGCATTTATGATAGAAATGGCAGGCTATGTTGTCTCATTTTAATAGAAAATGGAAAGCATATCCAGCAATTCTCATTAGCAGTTTGTTAACTGTGTTAGTTTCCATATTCAGAAATTGCATTCCCTCTTCATGAAAAAAAAAAAAAAAACTAATGCAACTGGTTTTTGTCGTTGTTTTGTTGTTTCTTTGAAGTCTCTGGATGTTGATCCTCTGCCGGTGAAGTTACATTATGATAAATCACATGACCAAATATGGATACTTAGTTGGGGAGATATGAAGAAATCCCATCCAACACTACAGGTAAATTTCTAATGAGTTTAATAACTAAATGTGTATTTATAGTTTTCTATAAACAGGATTTTAAAAATAGAAATATTATTGTTCATTTCCATACCAATTTTCCCCCTCCTCTGCTCCTCTGTTTAGAGTAGTTCCATCTTTTGTTTTATTTTGAGCTGTCTGAAAACAGAACTGACAGTCAGAAATCTGCGTGTTGAAAGGTACTGACAATTTGAGTGTCACTGGGTGAAGATATTCCAACATCATTGAGCAGTTTTTGATCTCCAAGAATTATCACCTAATGAAAGAACAAGAGAATATACTTTCTGTTGATTTGTCCTCTTCTGCAGCCTCTTGCTTCATCCTCCTTAGTTTTGGAGTAGATCATCCCTCAGAATAGATTCTGGAAATGTGGTCAAGGAGAAGATGAAGGAAAGAACTAGCAACCTCTTTCCTTCTCTTGTTTGCAAGATCTCCACTAGATCAAAAGCTATCTCTCAAGCATAACAGGATTGTAGAAGTCTACCACCAATTTTTCTTATCATCATAGAAGTCCACCACCCATTCTTCTTATCATTTAAGCAGACATCACTTTTAATTATTTGCAGTTAATTTTAGAGTTACCTTAAATGCTAGCTCTCTCCTTTTATTTCTTTTATTTTGCATTATTTTCTTTCTCTTCATTTTTCTCCATCCAGAACACCCATCATCCTTCTCTTAATGTACCACAATGCAGTTGTGAATTGCAAGCCACCACAAAAGGCATCAAATTTAAAGAATTTGGAGCTGTGGAATTGATTCCCCCCTCCAAAAAATTGATGGGTCTCATGGACAATCTTAAATAAGCTTGAATCCTTGAACCAAACTATTTTTCCTTTGCTACAAAGAACATGCTTTGTATGAACGCTCTTATTTTGCCAGTTTCCTAGGTATTGTAATTTGCATTATTGAAATAAACAAAAACAATGATTTTTAGAAAGACAAGATTCTGTTAGTGTAGATTACCTTCCAGCACTGTGGAGACAAAAAAAAGATGTCTCTACACAATTCTAGCATTAGCCCTACTCATAGCCTGCCATTTATGCTCATAAAAACCTATGGATTTGTGCTGCTTTTGTATGATAAATGATAGCTTCAATATCATTTTCTGTCTACCCATTGTAATAGTGGGAAAGCCATCTCTATATGCAAATGATCATGGCACAAAAAGTAAATCACTGTGTCCACTATACAAGCTCCTAATTGTCTGAACTGTAACACTTTGCAAATTATTTCACACAAATTGTAGAATTCCTAGGATTTTGTTACATGCACTGCATTACTCTAATTTTGCTTATGTTGTATTAGGAAGGAAGGATAAAATATACTGTATTTTCCTGATTATGTTAAATCAGCTCATCAAGAAATATAATATTTTTAGCAGTATAATGAAGAAAACTTTAAATGTACCAAACAAAATATTTGAAGCAATTTTTTTAAATGCTTTAGCAGTTTTGATTGTGAATTCTTTAGCTGGACATTCTAAAGCATCGGTCCCAACTTTTTTGGCACCAGGGGCCAGTTTTATGGAAGACAATTTTTATGTGGACTGGGGAGGTAGTTTTGGCTTTGCTCACTTGTCCACCATACACCTCTAGCTGTGCAGCCCAGTTCCTAATTGTCGATAGACCGGTACTGTGGCCCAGAGATTGCAAACTCCTGCTCTAAAGCATTCCTGTTCAACAATAGATTTCTAATGAGTTTACTGATGAGTAGCTATGCTGAATCAAAAACACCTTCCTACAAAAGAATCTCAGAATGTAAACACTTTCTTTAAGATTTCATCTTTATGTTTTGCTGATTTTAATGTAGGAAAGGAGTTTCCATAAAACTAAAGAATTTCATGTTTAAAGTTTAGACTTTTTAAAAAAATAGAATAGTAAAAATAATTTTCTTATTTCCATACCTCATCTTCTAATAGCTATATTACATATACTTTTATAGAAATGATTACATACTATAACTTTGCTGTAGACATTCAACACAATGAATTGGTCTTGTGTATTTTCATTAGATTAAATAAACATGAATATAGCATCTGTGTTCATTTAGCTAGTGTGGAAAAATTATTGCAGGGTTTGATGTGGGACAGTTTCAAGTCCTGCATGACTGCATTGTATACAATATAAACATCTTGAAAATAAATTGAAATTATTCTCTGATCTTACAAACCTACACAGAGATGCCATTTCATTAACATACTTATTTTTAGGAACTGATATAACCACCGTTTTGGCTTATGGAATACTATTATGCAGATGATCACAATCTTGTTGGCCTTGTATGCATTGTAGGCCTTCTAGATATTTATTTCAGTACTTTTTTTCTTGCTCCTATCAGTGGCCAATGTTTGTTTATTCATGGTAGGTAATATCAGAAGCAAGTACAGGAGAGAACCAGCAGGTCATTGGTACCCACCTGACTGGAATGGATGATTATTTTATTCCATCTACAAATCTGATTATCAATCACATCAGGTAAGAGTTCACTAACAGTTGTACCTTCAGTCTAACAATTCTTCTGAATTATTATCTGAATCACAGATAATACTAGTTTAATTTTGTACTCTTGCCAAAAAAAAAAAGATCCCACATGAAGACATAAAATCTTTTGTAAAACCCCTTGTGAGTCTAGAAATGGGATATGATATCAGATGGACAGAATGGACTCCAAGAAGCAATGGAGCATGACTAGCCTGATAGAATTATCCATTAGTTCATCCATTCTCAAGATTGTTACTGAGTTTTAATTTAATTGAATGAAAACTTCAACCAATGATTCTTATTTTAAGTTTTGTTATAGCAGCAGTCTAATAAATTTATTTCAACTTTTACAGTCTGACGCATATTCAGGATGTTCTCAAGAAGAAAATTAGTAATGCAATTAAGTTGGAATACCTCCCCCTGTGTTAGAACATGATTCAAGGAATTCTTATCTACATCTTTTTACTCTTGGCTTAGAGCCACTGCAAATGTACCATCTAGTCCAGGGGTCCCCAACCTTTGGTCCATGGCCCACTACCAGGTCTTGAGCTGTTCTGAATCAGCCCATGGAAGTGGTGGGCAAGCACACATGTGCACATCCACACTTGTATGAGCAGCAGGCAAGCAGGCATGCACGTGTGCTCCATTTGCACAAACAGCAGGTCCACATTCCTGCTATTTGCACAGAACCATCCCCGCCCATCTGCAAAGCCAAAAAGGTCGAGGAACCCTGATCGAGTCATAAAGCAGTATCATCAATATTTATGAAGCCAGTTGATTGTACAATATCCAGAATCACTTCCAGTGAGTTGCCAAAAGTTTGCCATGACAAAGCTTTTTTAATTTCAGAAATTGTATATGTTTTCTTTATACATTTGCACAGCCAATGGTAACATACAAATTATTATCATTCATACAAGTATACACATACAAATATGTATACTAATATTCCAATTCCAAATGTTTATTTTAATTCTAATTATGGCATCTACAGAGGTCATGCAGATATACAAATTCAGATTAAATAAAGCATCAGCAAATATATATATACATGTGTGTGTGTACACACACATACACACTCATGTTTATATATGTACATATACATGCACACACAGAGAGAGTATATGTGTGTGTGTATAAAATATGTGGACAATACAATATAGGTCATAAAATATTAAATTAAGATAAAAGCATAATAAAATCACCATAATATGGATCTATAGAATTGCAATGGGATTCCAGGTGTAATCTAAGTGAAGTAGGGTTTTTCAGTTAAATTAAATTGTTGAACTAATGGTCAGGAAGCCCAGGTTTAAGTCATGCAAATTGCTAGATAACTTTGACCTGCCTTCCCCCCCATCCAAATCATATAACAGGTTTGCTACAGTGGCGATAACCTGAAATGGAATCCCTATGTCAATTACTCTGAGGTCTTGGAGAAAAAGAGTAATATAAGTGTAATAAATGGAGTTTGATCATGATTAGACTTGTGATCTGACATGACAAAGGTAGCTTTCCCTTCTTGCCACTGCTCTGATGAAAAAAATATGTCTGGCATGTTTCAAGTCAGACCATAAATGACTTGAAATAGGCCCATCACTACCATGGTGGCCATGAACTCCCAGGTTGTTGCCAAGGCCAGGCCCCAGGGAGAGCAAATTGAAGTCCTCCAGGATTATAAACCTGGAGAATTCCACAGCCAACCCTGAGATGGCATCCAGCAGTTTAGGCAGGGAGATTACGATAGAATGCTGTTACAGTAACACCAATCCCAAGTGATCTTGCAAGCCTATCTTCAGTTTTGCAATTTAGATTTCAAGTAAGAAGTTCACACACATTTGCGTGTCAACTCAAACAATGATTTAGCACAAGTTCCAAAAATGGAGTGAGCTATAGTCAGCTAAGACAGGAGGTGGAGTTTGGAAGAATCCCTGTTTGTCTCATATGGAATGACAAAAGTATTGATGTGAATATAAATTAATGATCTTTAAAGCTGCCTCCTTGAGGAAATCATAATTAGTATTGTTCAAACTCTGGGTTTGAACAACAACAATGAAATCTAGCCACCAAGAGGAAAGAAATGGAGGGAATGTACAGTAAATGCTTGAGTGCTTATTTAATAACAGCAGGTGTATCATTGATCTGTTTCATTCAACTGTCAATGTAACCCTGATTATGTCTCCTAAGAAATCTCCTTGAGCATATAAATCCGACTACCAGATGTCTGTTTAGACCTGTGTTTCTCAAACTTGGCAGCTTTTAGGTATATAAACTTCAACTCCCAGAATTCCCCAGCCAGCCATGGCGAAGGGAGTTGAAGTCTTTATTTCTTAAAGTTACCACTGGTTTATATGCAACCTTACATTTATTGTAAGCAAAGAAGAGCTTAAAGTATTTTTTTAAAATGCATTTCAATGCATCCTGATACAAAGGAACAGCAGGCATAATCTTATTATTCCTTAGTCACACACCATTTTCATTTTCTGCACGAGATTTCTTTTTTAATTTGTAATTGATGCAAAAAGAACTAAATTCCAGGGTTATTTACAAGATCAAAGAATATAAAACCTTTTTTCTTAAGAAATGAATTTCTATGCATGATATTGTGCAGCTTTCAACTCTATTTTTTTCTGTTTACATAATTATGCACTATCCACCACAATCCCAAAACACTTTGTGGTTTACAATAATGATTATTATTTGGAGAAAGAATGAGTTTCTGTGTACTAGAACAGTCAGAAATATGGTTTTCAATCAAAGGAATTGAAATATTAGGACCATGGTTTTTGTGGGAGAAAAAATCACAAACTGTATAGATTGGGTTTGAGAAATTACAAAAACCCATTCCAAATTCATGCTGCTATATATCTGGATTACCAGATTTGGTAATCCAAATACCATAATCTTGTTATTTTAATCTCTCCAGGTGGAGGAACCATCCATGTAGAACATTTCCTATTAATTCTTTTGAATTAAAAACACAATGGGAGATACCATCTTTTTAGTTCAAGAAAGATTGCACCACTTAGTGTGTCTTCATCTTTTCTAGCACTCTTCCACCTCATTCTGTTTAATAAGCATTTTCTGCAAAGGAAGGAAAGGTTTAAAGGGTATCAGGATATACTGTCGTCTGTCCCCCCAAAAATCTACCATCATATGTGTCCCCAGCTAGTTCTTCTATATAGACATTTATATTTTGCAATGGGTGAAGATTTAGTAAACCCTTTGATTTCAAATGTCTATGCTACCAATGGCTAAAAACAACTCAATGAGAAAAGACTTGCATATCTTGAAAAAGTAGCTTTCTGTATCACTTATTGAGGTCAGGTTTATGTTAGTCTAATATATTTAAAAATCTTTATGCAATGTAAACATACATTAAGACACTGAAAAGCAATAACCAGAAGGATAATGCTAATTTTTTTGCAGCAAGAGACTTAAAGCAAATGCTAGAAGCAATGATCTTCTGCTATTACCCAAAAATGTCCATGGTACAAAACTTGACAGTGTGTTGTTTTACCTTTAATGTCTTTTCCCTGAATATCTCTGTGTCCAACTAAATATATTCTATTGCAGCTCAGAATTAAGCTCTAAGGTGGCATTAAACAAGGTAAAATATATTTGCCTAATTCCTTCCCATGATCAAAATATAGTGCGACATTTGATCTAAGCAAGGTTGGGTAAGATGGGGCTCCAGAATTGGTAGCTGCCTAAAGCTTCTTCAGGGTTTTCATCAAACTGTAATTTTCACTGTGACAGATGAGACGTCATTAAAGATGTGGCAGTGGTCATGTTAAATATTTGAAATTAATTTATAGTTCATGGTATCTAATTTCTGTTCTCACTTCACTCATTGTTTATGATGGTCACTCCTAGTTTTTTGAAGGTGTGTTGCAGTATCTCATACCTGAGACTGAACTTTGGCATTTCACCTGAAAATTGTGTGCTCTTGCATGTCCTTACTTAAATAAGGTTTTGAGCACTCGGGCACCATAAACTTGCTCACTCATGAATGGAACCCACATTTCTTAAAGTGCATAGTTAGTTATACCATGTTTTTCTTTTCGTTTACAGGTTTGGTTTCATCTTCAATAAGTCAAAGGCTGCAGTTCACAAAATTGATCTGGAAACCATGGCTCATATCAAGACTATCAGCTTCGGAAACTACTGCTGCCTGCCCCAGGCCATGGCCTACACTCACTTGGGAGGTTATTTCTTTGTGCAGTGCAAAGCAAACATGTCCATACCAAGAATTCCACAACTTATAATTGACAGTGTTACAGATTCTGTTATTGGTCCCAATGATGATGTATCAGGTACTCCCTACATCTCTCCAGATGGACGTTATTTGGTCAGTGCAGATGAAGAGAGTAGGAGGATCAAAGTCCAGGCCATAACAGTCCAAGGAAAAATCAAGTTGATTTATGATTTACAAACCTCTATGCACATATCCCATCTGACATTCCAATCCTCTTTCACCGAAGCCAATCAGTATTATATTTATGCTTCTTCACATTTGCAAACAGATGTGCTTTTTATTGAGTTGTCGACAGGGAAAATGGACCTCTTGAAGAACTTAAAAGACCCTATCAGATCTAAAGACTGGCCCTGGAACAGCTTCAACAGAATTATCCAAGACAGTGGATTATTTGGTCAATACCTTCTAACACCTGCAAAGAATTCACTCTTTATAATCAATGGCAGACAAAATAAATTACGCTGTGAAGTTTCAGGAATCAAGAAGGGCAACACAGTAGTCTGGGTAGGAGATGTATGAAAAATATACGAAAGGAAAAAGAAACCAGAACTTTCAGGAAAAAAGAAGGACTGATTGAACATTTAACTGCAGCAAAAAAAAAAAAAAAATATGCAGTAGCATTGTATATTTTTACACTGAGGGGGGAAACTGGTATACATTTCACAGTAGAAGACTGGCCTATTGCAAATAGGGTATGACCTGCTAATTGGAATTGGTTGTATTAGGAATCTAAGTTGAGTCCAATTTAATGACTTAATGTATGGAATATACCCTGGGAAAGGAATGATTCACCTGAGATGCTATAAGTAACATCCTATAGAGCCTCACTTTTGACTTGAAAGGCTGATCAATCTTTCAGTTCTCTCTGGGCAATCAGTTTTAATTCTGTTATTCCAACATAACATTTTGTATACAACATTGTGCCATGTGGCATGAGATCAACCCTGTCACTTAGATATTTTATTTTTACAAGGATGGAAGAGCTGGAAGGAATTTAGACTTTATAGAGCCATTCATGTCAAAGATTTCCGGAATCATTCTATATAACAGATAATATCAAGGCAAAAGGTTTGCATATTTTAAAAGGCAATATTTCCCCTCATCTAAAAACAGGTGAAAAACTGGACTGTGTTGCTTCAACTTCTGCTATCCCTACATATTTCAGGGGTGGCAGCCTTTCCCCAGTCCCTCTCTTCCAGCGAGAGTACTGAAGACACTGCAGTTAATACTAAAGGCAACACTTAAGAAGTGACAAATCGAGGATAGAGAGGGAAGTATGAAATTGATTCAGAAAAAACAGGAAAAAAATTAATACGGGATTTAGTCCAGATGTAATCATGCTTGGAACAGACCAACCAAAATTGTTAGGAATAGGATTTCCATTGTAAGCCATGGTTTTCTCTTTTGATAATACAGTTCCTTCAAAGGCTAAAATTTATATGCGCACACACGCACGCACATACACATGTATATCCAAATGATATTGTATTAGATTTTTTTCTCTCAGACATAATCCACACACGTGTATCTGATGTAGTTGGAGTTGCAGAACCTCCCGATCTAGGAAACTTTGTTTAAGGTGTCAATAAATGAACAAATATGCAAATATCTTCTATGTAAGCCACAAAGAGATATATTAGTTTATTTTTTGAACAGCATCAGCCATACAAAGTGTACAAAAATAAGCTGCTATTTTAGCATTAGAGAAGAGAAGCAGTACTGTTTCCAGTGCAGAAACATTTTTCAGAAAGCATTTATTCCCCTTCATTTAAAATTTACCATTAGTCAAAGAAATTGGGCCCTTTGTAGAAACAATAGATACATCTTCAAAAACACTCTTTTTAATAGCATATTTTTGTGCAGAAAACTTTTAGCTTTTATATAAATCAGACATATCTGTCATCTAGGATTTTAGGAAGAAAAGCCTTTTAAAAGAAATCTATCTATTCCATTTTGCTGTTCTTCTTCACATTCTTCTTTCATTCACAATGTCCTCATTTATAGTCAATTAGCATTTAGTTATAAAACACAGAATAAAGTAACACTCAATTGAATGAACTAAAAGGGGAAGGGGATGCCTGTAAAAGTAAACCATCCATTTAATCAGAATGGGATTTTATATCGGCAGATTTTACACATCTATACATGCATAAAATGGGAATAGGGATTTACACATGCATAATTGTTTGCATGGATAAAATAGTGCATGAGATTGTTATGCATGTGTAAATGGAAAATGGGCTTTTATACATGCACAGAACCATACAATATTTTGGCAGATTTTGTTTATTGCATCTGAAGTCCATTAAAGCAAAATTTTACTGCAATTTAGCAGAAATTAAGATATACCAGTAATGCGATGACACTAAGGCTTGTGCATTGACTCAACATATAATACGAATACACTTGCCCATTTAAAAAGCTATAACGTAAATGCATCTTTTTAGGAATGGAAACTCTAAATAATTACATTTGGAATATAGTTGCACAAATACAAAGTCCCAGTGTACTTTAAGTCAGGAGAACTTAGATCCCTTTATCTGATGGTTTTATTCTTGATGCATTTTAAAATACAACTTCAATTGGGTTTAATTTATTTTCCATCAGATTTGGTGAGTTTTCCATAATGTTGGTGAGTTTCCTCCCACCCCACCTCCAAAGGGATTTTGTTTACTGGGTTTAATATTTATTCAATATATATGGTAATAACTAGAAAAGTACCGTCTTTAATCATTTTTGCAAGAAATGAAACCACTGTGTTTTAGAAGCACAACATTATTTCTGCCAAGCAGACAGTAATCATCTTTAATTTGATTGATGATTATGTGCCAAGGGCTTTAAAGTATATATCTATGTGCGCTATGATATTCTGTTCCAAAGGGGATCCCTGCTTCTATGGACTAAATATGCAGAACATAATACCATGGATGCCCCATAATCCTTCACCTGTTCTAAGGCAGTCTTATCCATTCTTGATGACTGATGATTTCTAGGAGTTGAAGTCCACGCACTGGGGGACTGAGGAGACAGATTGGGCAATATTGATAAAGTCAGGTATTTGAACTTCTAAGTGGTTTGATATGCTTAGTATCAAGAACCCAAATCCACTTTTTCAACTTGATGGAATAAGACAAATATTTCTCTATTACTTACCAGCCTTTCCTGAGAGATTTCTATCTCTGGCCTCTACTGCTGGATATCTCAGGTAGACTGAATCCATACTATAAATATAAGCCACTTCATTCTATTAAAAAGCTTTGAGAACCATAATCATACTTGGAGATCTACAAATTGTTGACTAAGAATTCTTAGTGTAGCCTTCCCTCTACTCATCATACTTCCATTTTCATTATTCACTCATGGGAGCGCCTAAAGGTAGAAACCAAATTCTGAAGTATTGATACAACTTAAAAACAAATTATTAAATTTTTGACAGAAACAGGAGAAGAATGAGATCTTCTAAATTGATGAATAACAGAATTCTTGCAATCCATTGCTTAACTTTCCAGAAATAAAGTAGGATATGAGAGCTATTATAAAAAAAGTACAATAGTAGGGGTTGTGCCCTCTCTTGTCCCAATGTGATCAGTGGTAAAATACACTTTTTCCCCAAAAGCCATTTTTTTTCCTATGAGTCATAGGAGGTTAGAATTCAGACATTAAATATTGGATGTATGCTCCATTTGGAAATATTGTAAAGTAAAGCTGCATCCGATTTATAGTCAAGGTGACACATTGAGTGCTGCTTTATTATTCCGTTATTATTTTTGAATACGTTGAGTTGCCCATCAATTAAAACTTTTGTGACATAGATGCAGAAAAAAATGTTTATCTTCTTTTTAAAAAAATCTTGTAAATATCTGTTGAGGTTAATATTCTTGAAATTCAGATATGAAGGGTGTGTAATAAGCTTCACTGCTTTCTGTTTACTTTAATACACTGGACTAGAGTGAATTCAAATGTTAATTTTCCAAAGATGCCTCTGTGACTTTCTTCTTTCGCCCTCAAGTTCTATTGATGTGTTTTCTAAATATCCAAATGACCTCATCCTACTTAGAAAATGATAATTAATTTAGGTGCATCACATAACTTGTGAACAGTTCCAATGATGTTTGATCTAACTGATAAGTGTGCACATTTCATAATCATAATTCTGAGATCACAATTTCTCTGTACCACAAAAGGTGAACATTGAGTTTGTTTCCTTACGATTCTTGTTTCTCAAGCTTATTAAATCTCATTTGGTTGCATTTCCTGATTTATTTCTTTTGTCTGCCAGCACATGACATCTGGGTACCACTTCCTATTCTTTCTCAGCCAAGAAATTAATAGTCACGGTTATTAAGGGGAAATAATTGAAATTGAAATAGCATGTAATTAGCTACCCTAACATGCTTATATATCATTAAAAGTTTTATTGGATGGATGATGATTTCGATGAACAAAGTAACTGATTTAAGATAAGGATCAAAATAAAGGACAGTATGAAAGAGATGTCATGATTTACTTTGCTATTAATAGTTCCTTTTTCTTTTTAAAGAGGAAATTGCTAAAACAATTTAGTAATATTAACCTAGCAATTTATCTGTTATCTTACTTTGTGCCATTCAGAATTAAACAGACTACTTTGACATTTTGGTACAGAAGACAAGGATTAAGCTCTAGTGTGTGTGTCGATGTGAACATACCCATTTCATAGTGCTCCACAATACTTTTTTTTTCTTGATATGCACGCAGAAAGCGGGGAGTCATTGTAAACAACAGGAAGTTAGAACTGTGAGCAATGATTTTATTGTTTTATTGTTACTCTTTTATTATATTTACTTTATGTTTCTATCTCTTTAATTTGGTTTGGGAGCAGGGGTGGGATTCACGCTGCATGCGCATGTAAAAAACCTTATACTGTGCCGCCTGGACACCTGAAAAGTGCTGCACACGGGTGTGCAGCATTCAAAAAGCCCCCTTTTCCCTGTTTTTTCAACCTCAGCTGTGCTGTGCAAAACAGCTGAGTTTGAAAAAGCAGGAAATAAAGGACAGGTAAGAGCCTGGGTGGGCAGGTGGGCCAAACAGCAGCAAACACAGAACCAGTTCTGTTTTCTTCTGCTCTTCAGAGCTACTGATTCTATAGAGCCGGGCAGAATCCCACCCCTGTTTGGGAGGGTGTTTGCCCTGAGAAACGTCTTGGAAATATTATTTTAAATCAGTGGTTCCCAATCTTTTTCAATCCACCACCCCCTTGGTGCTACAAACTCATCCTTGGTGCCCCCCACCCAGGGGTGGGATTCAAATTTCTGTAGGCATGGCCTAATTTGATGGCGTGGCTTGCTGGTCATGTGACTTGGCTGGTGCAGCTTGCTGGTCATGTGACTGGCTGGCGTGGCTTGCTGGCTGGGTGTGGCTTGCTGGTCACATGACCGGGTATGTGTGGTTTGGTTGTCATGTGACTGTGGGTATGGCCAGGTGACTGACAAACCAAATGGCTAGTTATTTAGCAAGTGTTCTAATTTATGACTGGCCTCCCTAAAGCTACTTGACCTGTTTTTGGAGTTTGACAGCCATGCACACACACACACACACACACACACACACACACACACACACACCCTTCTAATCCTGCTGGAGCAGGTCATTGGACTAGAATCGGCAAGCATCTCTGATTAGATTCTAGTAGTGAATAAAATCTAATCAGAGAGTCTTGTTGATTTGTTTTATTTTATTTCTTTATTTTATGTTGCTGAATTGCATTGACATGTGTCCCTTCTTGTGCACAACCGAGAAGCTTTTGTGATTCTTTGCAGCAAAAATTACCGACCTCTGGCTTTGCTCGACTTTTCAAATGTACCACCACTGCTGCGTTTTAGGTGCCAGCCCCGCAGGTCCACCCCATTGAGCCCCTGCACTGGAGGGACCTGCCCAAGCAAGACCGAGTGAAGGGATGCACCAAATCAATGGGGTGAGCCTGGGAGAAGGAAAGAGAGAGAGAGAGAAAAGAAAGAGAAAAGGGAAAGAAAGAAAAAGGGACAAAGAGCGGGGAATGGAAGGAACAGACAGAAAGAAAAAGACATAAAGAGGGAGGGAGGGAGGAGAAAGATAATGAGATATCTATTCTTGTGTGTTTGTGTGTGTTCTTGTAATTTACCAGTACATTTTGGTTTTGCCTTCTTCAGAATTGGCACTGTAATACATTGGAGAAAAGTATTCTTTTAGGGTGGTGGTCTGGTCCAATAGATTCTGTTTAAAGCCTCAACAAAATGTGAGAGCTTCCTGATAGTCTTGACCATGTTTCATCTACAAAACCTTTAATAGAAGCCAAAGATGTTTCAATATGGAAAAGGGCCTCAGTCTAAACTAGGCCTCATTTCAATCTGATGCATCAGCTCTCTCTCTCCCTTCCTCCCTCCCTCCCAGACTGGCTTTGCTCTACTTTCCCGATGTGCCTGCTGGGTCGGCACTTCGAACATGGATGGATGGATGGATAGATAGAGAGAGACACAGGTAGGTAGGTAGGTAAGTGGGTAAGTAAGTAGGTAGATAGGTTGTTAGATATATTGGTAGGTAGATAGATAGGCAGGCAGGCAGACAAGCAGGCAGGAAGACAGACCTTTTGGATGGATGGATACATAGGTAGGCAGATAGGTAGGTAGGTAGGTAGGTAGGTAGGTAGAAAAATAGATGATAGATAGATAGATAGATAGATAGATAGATAGATAGATAGATAGATAGATCTATATTGGTAGATAGCTAGGTAGGTAGCTAGGTAGACAGAAAGACAGGCAGGCAGGTAGGTAGGTGGATAGGCAGGAAGGCAGGCATACAGACAGACAAACCTTTTGGATGGATGGATGGATGGATGGATGGATGGATGGATGGACAGACAGACAGAATGCGACAGCTAAGGCACTTTGGGAATGTCAAGCAAAGCCGCCGCCACCACATTTGAAGCTCCAGCTCTGGAGTGTTGCAACAGTCAATGGGGTGAGCCTGCAGTGCTGGCGCCTCGAGCCTGTAGTACTGCCGCCTTTTAGCACCCCTTTTAGCGGCCCCCTTGGGGGCACTAAGAGGCAGCAGGGGGGCACTCAAGGCTCCGGCACCGCAAGCTCACCCCATTGACTGTTGCACCGGAGCGGTGCAAGGGGCTTAATGGGGTAGGCCTGCGGAGCCAGCTTGTCGAACGCAGCAATGGCACATTGTAAAAGTACAGCAAAGCTGCCTGACCCGGGCTTCCTCAATCCTGCCCTGCTCCAGGAAGGAGGGAACAGCACCACCCTCTACGACATGAGTGCCCTGGGAGGGGGGCAGATTGGGAGGCTGATCCCTGGTGGGAAGGACAGCCTGTGAACTTTCTGTCAGGCACAGCAACTACAAAGAGGGGCGGGCTTGGCTGAGCGGGATCCTGGATATTGGGCATGTGGTCAAAGCCCTCCTTCCTCTGCCTCACCCTAGGTGATCCATGGATGCCATTGACTGTTGCACAGGAGCGGTGCATCAGAGCTACCGCATTTGAGGCGCTGGCTCCGGAGCAGTGCAACAATCAATGGGGTGACCCTATGGGGCCGGCGCCTCAAACACCACCCTGCCACCTCTTAGCGCCCTCTGCTGGCCCCCTTGCCTCTTAGCGCCCCCCTAAGGCATCCCACCACCCCCAGGGGGCAGTACTGCCCACTTTGGGAACCACTGTTTTAAATTAACAACTGCAAGAACAAGACATCCCTCTTCCTTGATAATTACTCCTGTTCTGAGGGTCAAATGAAACAATGGTAGGATCAAATCATTGGAAAAATAATTAAAACATTTTTCTTTCCCATTCAGGTAATAAATCTTGATCATAAATCAAGGACTAAATTAAATAGTTGCTTGCTAGTGGCTAAAAGCTGTGCATTATGGGTTCACATTCTTTCTTTTGGAGTATTAGGATAATGGGCATTTTCTGTTCATCATCAGTTTAGATAAGGGTAGAACTGGTATACACTGTCTCTCATGCATCATAACATTCCCATATTCTTACAATATTGAATTTCTCATTGCTTACAATATATTTGTAAAAGTAATTTGCTACCAGGCAGGACAGGAAAACAGACTTCTATCAGAGGATTGTTGTCATGAAATCCTGATTCACCTTGAAGTAGGTAAATTGAGTTATGATCCAAATTAAAGGACTGAATGAACCATCTGTTGCCCATAACATCTTAGGCTACATCTTGGAAAAAACAGATGGTGTCATTGTAGCCTAAGGAAGGCTTGGAATGACCTTCAAACAGACTTATTTTTCTTCAAGGCTAGTTTAATTAAGTACTTCAGCACACAGGCTACTGCCCTGCGTGTTGTCTTCACTTCAGCACTTGTCATCCCAGTCAGATACAGTCAGTCAACACAAAATGACAGACAGAAAGCTAGAATGAGCTCAGTGAGCAAAGCAAAGTGCGTTTAACCTTTACTAAACAAGTCCAGGCAGAGCTTGACAAATTACATCAAATTCCAATGGACTTTATCCTTGGAGGGTTGCTATTTGTTGAAACTCAAGGTAAATGAATTGTTTCAAAACTGTTACAGGCATTCCTCCTGATTTGTTTTTCCAGCAACATCGGCAATCCAAAACTTATCCATAAAAATTGACCAAATTACATTACAAGCTCTTTTGTTAAAGGTTGCTAGTGAAAATGCAATTATTTTTTTGAGTAGCTCCAACAATTAGCATTCCTGGATTATAGCAACCAAGCAACAAAGATGAGTGTCTCTGGTGAGACATCTGCCCACTTCAGTCAAGAAAAGACTATGAGGAAATATTGTGACATACTGGTATCCCTGGATTGAGATGTATTTGTGATATTTCTAACATTTCTTGGAAAATATCTGGACAAAAGCTTATGAAACTTTGGTTCAATGTATCCTTGGAAAGGCAAAATGTGGTGAAAGTTAAAGTACTTCATATCTGCATTAAGCAGACTCTGTATTGTTCCTGAAGTTTCTTTCCCCCCCTTTTTTTAGTGCAAATGCATGGCCAGGGACAGGGAACCAACCAAATGTATATGCCTCAAGGAAAGATGTAGGTTTCTTTCAATGTATCATTTTATTTGTTTATTTATTCGTTTATTCATTCATTCATTCAAATTCTTTTTTTTAAATAAAATTTTATTAATTTTCAATAAACAAACATACACAAATGAAACACAAAACATGAAAACATAAAACTTCTTTTTGGAAAGTGGCTTAGTCCCAGGTTACATCTTTTTGTACAGACATAAATCAAATTCATGCTCACTTTATAGACCATTTCATATCTTATTTACTATTCTATATTTTCTATATGGCTTCTCCCCTCTTTTCACTCTCTTAATTCTACTTTATTTATTTCATCTCGATTTAAATCATTATACTTGTATCTTTTGTCCGTTCTGTTTCAATTATCTATTTATCTTTGCTCTTTAAGACAAAATTTCTCCTGTAATCACTGATTGAAGTATGATGCTTTTATATCTTTCCCCTAAATTTAACATTTAAAATAATATATAGTTTTTATTATGATTCTGCTTAGTACATTCTAAGGCTACGTAGTACATTTTAAAATAAGAAAATATAATATAATTAAAACAATAATCCATATCAAATTAAACTCTATCATTAAATCTTAAGCATTTTTCACATTCCCTTTATTAAATCATATAATATTCCAATTTTCTAACTTTATTTCAAATACAGATACAACAATACAGTCTTATGTACTTTTGCAGAATCTCTTTTTAATTATGTTTTTACCCTTCATCTCTGAAAAAAAACTGTTTCTTTACATTTTGTTTCAAACCTTTGTAACTACTCTTCCCTTTTTCCCTTCCTTTCTTCTCCAATCTAGCCTTTTTACCCCCCCGTCTCTTGATCTCCACCCTCTTAATCTCCACTCTCTTCTGCATTCCTCTTTTCTGTTGCTTTCTGATCAGTTTTTCACCTTATTTTTCCCTTTTTTGATTGTTCTTTTAAGTCTTAAATTCTCCATTCTCTTTCTCCTCTTTCCCTTTTCTTCCCCACTTAAAGTTGTTTGTTCATTAAAGGTGGCTTCTTCTTCTTCATCCCAACCTTCTTGTTCTTGTAATTCCTGATAGGTAGATATCGCCATTTTTAAGAAATGAAAAACAGATCCAGAAGAGCCCTTCCCTTCTTGTTCCTCTTCTTTTAGCTTTTTAAATTCCATTTTCAGTTGTTCAACAGATAATGCCATTATGAAAAATGTTTAAACAACCCAAATGTTTTTACTCTTTCAAATAATAATTTCCAAAGGTCCCCAAATCACCAAGCAATCCAAGTAGAGACAAACTGTTTCATTTAGCACTTTCTTCTTTTTATACTTTCTCTTCCTGGGGTACAGTTCAATTGCAAAGTTCCAAAATGTATCTTTTAGAAGTCTTATTACAGTTTAAACTCTGATCTTATAAGCTCCAAGCAGCCTCCTCCAGCAAAATCTTAATATTAATTCTTTACCTTTCCCTTCCCACTTATAGCAAAAAAAGAATTTTTTTTTAAATTCCAATGTTCAGAAATCTTTAATGTCCCCTTGGCTTTAATTTTCAAATTTAATTACCTGATGGTGCCAAAATGGGTTTTTCCGATTTCCAACTGCTATCTCTGTGGGGAAGGAGAGTGAGAAAAAACAAAACTTTCCCTTTTAACTTTCATCCGCCGCTTTTTACGATCTTTGGGAACAATGTATCTTTGATGAAGTTAAGTCTCCAGGGTATTTAGATATTACTTGTTATCCCGGTTCAGCCAAAAACTTTCACTTTCTCAGCTTCCTCCTGCACATTTATGTCTGGATGAAAGCTTCTTTGTGGCGGCCATTGCTGACCGCTGCTCCACCACTTTTGGAAAAGAAGTTAAGCCAGCTGAGGAGGGGGGTTGTGATTCCCCCAGACCCCTGCTGGATCTCCCCTGCCTTCAGTCACCCCTACGGGGTAACTATTAGCCCCCAAATCCTGCTGGATCGGGAGCACTCCAGCGGTGAGCGCAGCAGGAACCACGCACAATTGCGGATTCCTGCCACCGCCGAAGCCTTGCAACCCGGAAGTCCATTCATTCAAATTCTATAGCTGCCCATCTCAATCCAATTGATCCAAATTCTGCCCATGAAAGTTACATTAATAATCACAATATATTCTGCAATGTATGTGTCTGTGTATGCATATGTGCACATAAGCTCACCTTAGTATACCGGGGGTGGGTGGGGGTGGAATCCAGCATCCAGAATTTTCATAAAACCAAGTTTCTAGTTCTTAAAAACTGAAAAAAAGATACATGTGGCTATAGTTTCATTAGCTCGAATTTCACTCAGGGAGGATAAAATTTGTATTACAATCCTAAATTCTCAGTCCCAGCAACATCAGTATATACATTAATTTAATCAAACTCATGCAGCTTTACTAGCACATAAAGTTCCATGGTTCAGAAACAAAGAGCTGGAAAAAATGTTGTTGTGCCAGTGGTAGGTGTATGAATAAGTTCACTCTTATATTCTAAGTTATTCCACTGAGTAAACCTTAGTATGTAGACTTTCTGCTTTCTCAACAATGTTTAAAATATTAAAATGCCTTATATCATTTTTATTCTTTTTCTCAGGCTCCTCAAATCCTTTATATTTTTCTTCCTGGTGTTGTTTGAATTTTCATAGTATTCTTGGTATGTGGCCATATTCTATTTGAATGATACATAAAATCCAGCAAGCACTTGTTTGCATCTTTTATGGACTGGATCAGCTATTTCCATTTTACCATTTCAAAACAAAATCTTGGTAGAACATTTTCCTTCTTTTCTCCCTATTCTTTGATGATGAATGCACATAGCATTTCTCTGTATGTGCTGACATGCATTATAGGTTGTCCTCTACTTAACAACAGTTCATTTAGTGGTCATTCAAATTTACAATGGCACTGAAAAAAGTGACTGTTTTTCACAGTTACCGTTTTTGAAACAGACCTACCAAAACTTATCCCAAACCCTTAGAACTCAGTAGCCCCAAACATATAAGAAACGGTTGCTGGAATTGGGTATGTCTAGTTTAATGAAAAGAATGGCTGGGGAAGACATGATAGCAGTGTTCCAATGTCTTAAGGGGCTGCCACAAAGAAGAGGGAGTCAAGCTATTCTCCAAAGCACCTGAGGTTAGAACAAGAAACAATGGGTGGGAAATAATCAAGGAAAGAAGCAACCAAGAACTAAAGAGAAATTTCCTGACAGTGAGAACAATTAATCAGTGGAACAACTTGCCTCCACTGGAAGTTTTTAAGAAGAGATTGGATAGCCATTTGTCTGAAATGGTATACGGTTTCCTGCCTAAGCGGGAGATTGGACTAAAAGACCTCCCATTCTGTTTATTCTATTCTATTCTATTCTATTCTATTCTATTCTGTTCTGTTCTGTTCTGTTCTGTTCTGTTCTGTTCTGTTCTGCTCTGCTCTGCTCTGCTCTGCTCTGCTCTGCTCTGCTCTGCTCTATTCTAAAACAGAGGCTTCTAGTTGATAACGCATGGTTGCACTTTAATAAATACTGTTAATAATGACTGGTGGTGG
This sequence comes from Pseudonaja textilis, assembly GCF_049901715.1. Taxonomy (NCBI): domain Eukaryota; kingdom Metazoa; phylum Chordata; class Lepidosauria; order Squamata; family Elapidae; genus Pseudonaja; species Pseudonaja textilis. The sequence goes on from NC_141991.1 coordinate 79,911,983, forward strand.
TTCTCCAGGAATGCCAATACCATGTCCAAGAGGACTTGTTCTTCGTCCTATGGCTGAATTGTGTCCATTCATTGGCTAGAAAGCAAAGTTTAGCAGGCTTTTCCAACATTTGGGGGAGAAAACAAAAAGGGAAATTCTGCAATTCTGCATTTAGTTTGAGTGTATTATACAAAACTATGGTGATTTTGACACAGTGATTGTAAAATGCAGTAAGCTTCCATTCTGTTTCAAATATGTCTTTTTTTCATAATGTTAATTATTTTCAAAACCCCAGGCTTCTTTTTTGCAAGTCACAAGGTCTAATCATTGTATTAAGAATATAATTTTCACAATACTCTTCAAACAACAATGAAGAAAATTTGTCATTAATCCATAACAATAACTTACAGTCAGCAACAGATATGACTGCCAGTATTTATTGACAATTAAAATACAGACCTGTTTTAGTAACACATTCAACCTGAAAATAGAAACATTATGACAGACTATATCAAACAATGAGACATGACTTCTGGTTCTTGGTTCTCCTCAAAAAAATTTGAGGGCAGCCCTCATCATATACTGTGAAACTGGTCACCTTGGATTTAGGAGAGCTGGTCATAAATCCATCCTTCAATTTCTTGTCTAACTATCTGAGAAGCTATCCACTAAAGCTATCCACTAAAGTTTGTAACTACCCAGATTTTCAGATTTTCCTGGGCAAGGACAATGATATATGCTGTCAACTCTTTCTCTTTTTGGTGATCCTTTTGCCAGCTTCTCCAGCCATTTTTGCGTATTTCTCCACAGATGCTAAGTGAAAGAACCAAATAAATAATATTTATATGCTATTAGAATGCAAATGGCCTAATTCATCACCAGTTGCATTGCTAGTTGTTTTAACAATACAAGATACATGAAAAGGTACAGAAAATAAAACAAATTAAGCTTCTGTTTCTTTGTAGATATTTATACTTACAATCATGAACAGAGTAAGGAGAAAGATGGAAGACCATACTGGTGATGGATTACTGACCTTAATACTGAATTTGAGGGCTGATGGTCAGAGAAGGACCAATTGCTGCCTGGAAGGCATTTTTAAATGTGTGCTGGATTTTTCCTTCTTCATAAAAATAAACAAAAGGGGTCACAAAGGCAATACAAAGTCATGTTTGTAAATCAGAATATGGGAAGAAAATGCCTCCCCTAAGAATAGGTTGGTGGTAGTTTTAGATGTTGTTTTGAGTTTTTTGTCAAGGAAAATGTTCACTGAGTGAGAGAAAATATAGTGAAATGGTTGTAGTTAATCTCTCTCCCCTGCTCCCTCTCTCTGGCTCAAAGGCACAAATCATCCTCACTTTTCCCCTTGCATAGCTTTGAGAATATTAAAATAGGCTTGTTCCAGCATCAGTGGAATAGAGTTGTTTAGGCTTCTTTCAAGAAGAGCAGCTGAATATTAGTCTAAAGTCAGGATGATCAAAACAACCTCCCCTGCCCTCCAGACTGGATTGTTAACTGTTACTCAACCAAACCAGGCTGAAAAGTCCAGATAGCTAAGAAGTCTCCAAATTCTTGGATCTTGTTCCTTATCAAGCAGTTTGGTGCAATCAGCATTAAATATCAATGATCCAAAGGTATAGATTGGAAGAAATATTGCCAAAGCTGTCAGAATCTCATGTGTTTCCACTTGTGTTTGGTGCATCTGCAATGCTTGATATCAATCCAGTCTTAATGCAAACATTTGACAAAAACAAGGACACGTGACCATCTCTGAAATATTATCATGCATCCTTCACAAGTGTAGTCATTTTATTTCTGTTTCTATTGTATGTAGAGTCAAAAAAAGACCAGTTTTTCCACATGGAAAGTTGCTACACAAACAACAATTTAGAAAACTTCCATGTGAATTGAGAATGGACAATATGTAAATGGACTTTCAAGTACTAGCAGCACTGACAGATCTAGGCCACAGCCAACTCACCACAGGACAACTTGCCACCTGGTGTGTTTTTAAGTTTGACAAACTGAAAAAAACAAGCTGGAAGAAAACAGCAGCACAATTTTGTATTATTGCCAAGAAAACTACATGAACAATCGAGTGTATTCGGTTGTCAGCCTAACACCAAAGATGGAAACCAAAGACATTCAAAGTAACGCTACTTTTATTATTAGATTATAGGAGCAGAATCTTGGAATTCTGAATGTATTCCTCTTTCCCACCATTTCCTGTTTTCTCTCTTACTATCAGAACCAGAGAGGGTCATGGGTGAGATGCTTTCTTATATTGCATTTCGTCCCCGAAGTCAGATTTTTTTCACCTGACCATTGTTTTGGTTGCAGCTCTTACTTCTGTTCATCAAGGTTATTCCTTCTGTCTATTACATCAGCCTGAGATAGCCTTTAGATGTTGCTTGTTTCTGTTTGCATTTGTATACATGTGTATGCATGTGTATGTGAGTGTGCGTGTGTGTGTGCATGTACGTCAGTAGATTCAAGTGCAGCTTCTTTCTGAATAAAATGTTTCCAAAATAAAATATACATTGGAGCAACCTCCCACAGTGATGAATGGGCCTGCTGTAATAATCCGTATCTAAGATGTCTACTCGAAGGTCTACATTTACAACTTAGCTCAAAAAGAATTCCCCCAGGATCTATGAGGCAACCAGACAGGCACTGATGTCCAGTTGATAAGTGGGAATCCCATATTCATAGATTTAATAAGAAAGCACTGAATGACAAAAACCTGAAAAAAAGCCTCTGTTTCACAGACTGATTCTGTGTCATATGAGCTAACTACATACCACAGCTGTTCCTCCATTCAGTAGCATAGTATAGATCAGGGGTCCCCAACCACCGGGCCCTGGACCGGTACTGGTCTGTGGATCATTTTGTACCGGGCCGCCTACTTTGCTTGGGCGCCGCCATCTTGTTTCAACAGCGCTTGAGAAAGTGCTTCTGGGTGAGCTTGTCAGTCATCGGTTGGAAAGCGGCGTTTGGGTGCTGAAGGAATCCTCGCGCCTTAGTTTCGTCAAAGAGGGGGGGCGGCTTTGAATGAAGAGCCGTCCTGATGGCGGTGGAGTCTCGCGTTACTCAGGAGAAGATTAAGAAAGAGCCCGAAAAGCCCATCAACTGCAAGAAGGTACAAAGGAGGAGTTGAAGGTGGCAGGGAGAAGCGGGGGGCGGCTGGCTGGCCAGTCTCTCGGCTTGCCTTTCCTTGGTCGTGCGTGCTAATGCCGGTACTGGGCCATGGGTCATTTTGTGATGCCAGTACCGGGCCATGGTACAAAAAAGGTTGGGGACCACTGTTATAGATGCTAATGGTTTTGGACAGATATTCAGGTAGAAAATCATTTCATCTTTCTTTCTAACTCCCTGCCATCCCCTTTTCAGGCCCCTGTGTTGTATTTATGGGTAAGCAACCATTCTGAAGGTTAAGATATGTGCCAGCCATTATTCTGGATCCAAACTTTTTTTATTGGTTCATCAAAATATAAAAGACAAAGACAAATTCAAAAAAGGAATAGAAAACTAAAACTAAGGAGGAGTGGGGAGAGAAAAGAAAAAAAATATGGTGTAAAGATGGAAAAGGAAAGAAAAAGGCATCGACTTCCGAGTCCCTTTAGCATAATAGAAGAAAACATTACAACCTAACTTTTTACTTTTATACAAATATGTACAAGCCATTTCTATAACAATAAGCCTATCTAGTTAGCAAAAACAAAATCAAACTTTTAATATTTTTTATGCATTGTAAGCACAGAAGCAATTTCAAAATAGAAACAAGGTTAAATATGTTCTCTTCTTTGGATAAAAGAATCAGTGTTACCATCTCTACTTCCCTTTGCTGTTGGGTATTATTATATGTTTCTGTTAACTCATTGATCTTTATCATAATTCATATTAAGAGAATCATCTCTATTATTTCAGTTTTTTAACCTAAAGAGAAAAATGCTTTTCTACTTTTGATATTTTACTAACTTTAAAAAATATTCAAGTATTATATATATAAAGGAAGAGCCACTATTGAGGTTATCTTTTGAGAGGTGTGGTTCAGAATTTCATCTTTTAGAAACTACTCAAAAGGTAGGCAGTATCCTCATGCAAACTTTGATTTTAGATGTGATTTAAGTAATACGGATGTCCTTGCAATGTTTCCTTCCTGTGGATGGATCACTGACTGTGAAATGTTGGGCTTTTGTAGCAAATTCAGAGGAAGAGACCAGATAAATTGTTTCCAGCCCCAGAGGCTAAGGAATCTAATTTGCTTAGAAATACAAATAAATTAATCTGGCAATGCTGTAGAGGGCACAAGTTAAAATAAGTGGACAAACAAAAACAATTCTTGTGTCTGCATCCACCCAAGGGAAAAAAAAACTGTGAAAGATACCTATCAGAAGCAAATTGTAGCTCTTTCAAAGTGGCCCTAAAAGGTAATGATGGGAGATTTTACTTTATACATCTATTGGGATAAGAATGGTTCTTCCAAGAATGGTTCTTCCAGGAAATTTCTTCTCAGAGGATGAAGGAATCCACATAAAGAACCACTATTCCATAATACATAGTACTTATCTTTAAAAAAAACCCAAATAATTATTTTTTTTAAAAAAAAATGAAGGTAAAACATATTTAAGGCAACAGGCTAGAAAGTGGGTAAGCATGAGTCCAAGTCCACCTTAGTCATGAAAGCCACTGGATGATGTTGAGCCAGTCACTCTCTCTCAGCACAACCCACCCCCCAAGGATTGCTGTTGTATAGACCATAGGAAAAAGAAGATGTGTTGGATAGTCAGCACCTAGAGTTATTTGTTAAAATAATAAAGGCAGGATATAAATAAATAAACAAACATATCAGAAATATAGAGTCGGGTCCCAAGGGAAGGCCACAGAAGACAGCCAAGAACTGGAGAGCTGATATTGAGAAAATAAGTGGAAGTAAACCAAGGATGTTAAGCATATAAAAGAATAATTCTATATTAAAAAAATGGCTTATTAAGTTATTTCAAAATAAGAAGAAAAGTAAAAGGAATTGGTGTATCAGTTGTTCAATGAAGATGACAACATGGGAATATGGAGCAAAACAATATTGAACTCCTATTTTGTCTTCTCTGCATTCTGCCAGGTGATTCTAAGGACAGAATAAAAACTTGAAATCAACAGAAAACTACTCAAGAAAACCCTCTTTACTTTGAATAAGCTTAAATCTCCAGGACCAGATGAATTGAAACCTATGATAATGATGGTCAGGCTGGACCTTTATGTACAGCAGTTAGTCTCATTTTAGCAACTGGTTTATCTAGCAACCATTTGCAGTTACAATGGTGATTTTTAAAAGTAACTTTGCAATCAGCCCTGACATTTACAACCCTTGTACATCTGTAAAGCAAAGCTGAAATAAGATTGTAAGATCAGTTGCCACTTTACTTAGCCACCACTTCATTTAACAACTGAGTTACAAATCTTAATTGTGGTCATTAAACAAGGATTAGCTATATCTTTAAGTCGTCCTGGAGAACTGAGAAAAGATCAAATGATTAGAGTGGAGTAAAGGTCCTTATTGTCAAAAAAGAAGAAAAGGATATTTCCATAAGATATTTATCTTGTGGGTTATATGTAAAGGATCGTCCAGTTATTTGCATAATTTGATTGCAGTTTATGTTTCTGATTTTCAGTTTGATTGTACAACCAGAGTCACCTCTTTTCCCATATGTGAGAAGGGTTACATTCTCCCATTTAGTATCTAGTCTTTAGAAACAACTTTTCTTCAAATGATTTCTGAAGCTTCCGCATGTCCTGAGGGTTTTAAAAAAGCCCTTTAAAGTGCTTCATTTTCAGTACTGTATGTTTATGAAACTGAATTATTTTTCAGATGAGTACTTAATATCAGCTTAAGTTATGATACTGCTAGTATTAAATGATGCTATATTTATGTACATATTACAGGTAGTCCTCAAGGACAGGTTGCTTAGCAACCATTCATAGTTATGATGGTTCCCCCCAAAAGGTACTTATGACCTGGTTCTAAAGTTAAGATAAACTTATAAATAGAAATTTTAGTAGGATGAAATTTAAATAACACTGAACCTCAATAGATAAATAACATTTCTTCACTTAGGAAGCAAACTCAGATTCACACATATGGGTGGAGAATAATAGTTTAAAAACAGTACTTGTGTAAAAAGATCTTGGAATATTAGTGAATGTGAACTGAATATAATCCCAACAATGTTGTATAGTTCCAAAGCATTCAAATTTTAGGCTTCATAATTTCCAAATCACAGGAGGCAATCATTTCATTTTGTTCTGCGTTGATCAGAACAAGAGTTGTGTCCAGTTCTGAACATCACACTTTAAGAATTTTTTTAAAAATGGAACTTATTAGAAGAACACAAAGATGATTGGGAGACTAGACACCATGTTTTAGGAAGAGAGATGAATAGGATAATTTTAGCTTCAAGAGTAACTGCCTAAGGAGGTTATAATAGCATTATTTAAATATCTGAAAGGATGTCACATGCTTAGCTCCTGATTTAATAAAGAAATTATAATGGGTTCATGAGGTTGGCTCTCAGAGAAATTACCGAAGCAGGATCCTTCTAGCTCTTAGCCGATTTATTTAAAATAATTCTACTGAAAATCTTTCTGCCAATACAATTGTGTATAGTTTTCCATATGTCAGACAGAAAGAGACTGAGAAAAAGAGAAAGATATTCCTACAAACATGAATTTTGAGAAATCTTCTTTACTGCTTGAAGTCTTTAAAAAAAATAGCAAAACAGATCTATACAGAAGCTCAAGAATCACTTTAAACAACAGTAAACTAATGAATTCAGACAGAATGTTCTAGTATCTCGCAGACAGGCTTTCTAGAGCTACCAGAACATGCATCACATTCTCATTAGGAGCAGAATCAAAATTCTTCTTCTTCCTCCATTGTAGCAGGTGTTACCAAGCCAAAAATTATAAACTGAAGCTCCATCCTTAACCTTCTTAACACCATCATGCACATGAGTGCATAAGCACACAAGCACACATTTGTCGTCATAAAAGTTCAGCACCAAACAAAATCTGGCCATCCTGTTTTTCTCAAAAAAAAAAAAAAGAAACCCAATAAAATAACACATTCAGTACTGCATAATCAGGGGTGGGGATGTCTTCGCGATGCTGGGTGTTGTTGTTTTTCTCCTTCTATCCAATCCCTATTGACTTCCTGGGAAACTGGAGAAGATCCATATATCCCTCTGTGTGCAAAACGCACAAAACAAAATAGCCTTCACTGCAGAAATAAATTCAGGGCTTTCAGGTTCATCTCTTTTTTAGCATCCAAAAGTTATGAAAACTTATTTGTTAAATTCTCCATCCCAACCCAAAATCAAGGTATTACAGATCAATGTTTCATGGTAAGAATTCCAATACAGAACTGTAAAAGAGATCCCCTGGGTGTGAACATTTGTTTTGGACCGTGCAACTGTTTAAGGTGCCTCTTATCATTGCCCCTTAAGTTACTGAAACCAATTCCATTGCAGTTGCTATGGCAGAATAAAGTATGAATTAAGCTACACTCTTTTCTTTTGTCATTGATGTATGTGGACCAATCTGCTTTAGGGGAAAAACTTCCTGCGATTCCTTTATGTCTTTTTGTTTGATAGCTTTCATTCTGTTACCTGCAGGCCTTTTATGGATCTTCATAAAAGGTGCTAAAACTGACACTAAAATGCATGTGGTGAAAGGACAGGAAAATAATTACTATTAGTTGTCTCACTAAAGGGATCTGCCACAATAGCTAAAAATGGCTTTAGGCTTAGTTCACTATCGTTGGCTTAGAAGAGACAGAATTAGCAACAGTTTTGGAATTGTGCGCTACCAGCTCTTAAAAATGTTCTGCCTCTCAAGCACCAAAAATATTCCAAGCTGCAGTCAAAACATGAATTAACTACAGTGTCTCTCCTTGTTCCATTTTTAGGAACAATCTGGCAAAAAAACCCAGGAATTATGAAAAACAACATACACTTATGCTTAGATATCTAATAATAGATGATGGTGGTGATGATAATTGTTCTATCGGCAGAACAAAGCAGACTCGAGACCGGAGTTGAATTCAGCTCTTTATTAACTGTTAGTAACTTCAACTAAAGTCGAGCCGCGGCAGCCCTTTTTATAGCGGCTGCTCGCAGCTTGCAACCAATGGCATTTATGTAAAACTCCCGCCCCTTAGGCGGCCAATCAGAACTTGTTGTTATCTACCAATCGCTAGGCAGCAGTATCTGTCCAATAGGAATGCAGTATTACGAGTATGTGAAACAAGTACATAACACCCCTCCCCTCTTGGTTTGATCCAAGGTTACATGATGTAGTCACGTAAGTAGGCGCGGCTTTTGTGGGTCCTAGTTGACCTGCGCAGTTCAGTCTCTGTGTTGACTTCAGTTGGTTCGGACGGGCCCACCATCTCCCCTGTCCTTCTCTCTGGAACCTCCTGGAAGGGCGAGTCAACCAGGCCACTCTCGCCATGCTTTGTTGGTTTGGTTGGGCGGATGCGGTCGCTCCCTGCTGGCATGTTCGGGCAGGTAGAGTCGGCTCGGCTGCTTCTTTCCTGGTTCTCCTCCAGCTCTCTTCTTTCAAACTCTCCTAATGGTGAGTAGTTTTTATTTGTTCTTGGGTTTTCTGTTGCTGGTTGGTGACCTGTTTTTAATTGGGTTAAGAGAGGGTCTTCCTTTTCTTTATTATTTAAGGGCTCCCCCCTCTAGTTTTATTATTAATTATTGATTGTTTTGTGTGACTTTGCTCTATGTTTCGGTTTGTGTCGATGTTGTGTTCAAGGTATCGAGATCATAGTTGGTCTATGTGCCTTTTCCAGGTTTGGCCATCCATCATTTCTAATCGGTACGACCGGGGGCCTGTTATTTGTGTTATCGTTGCCGGTAACCTCAATGGTTCTCCAGTAAGATTTTTCGTGTATACCAGGTCACGTGGTATGAACGTGCAGTACTTACTGGAGGAGTCTGGTGGCTTCTTGGGATTGTAGGTGGGGTGTAGTCTGTCCAAATATGAGTGCAATTTTCTGCCCATTAAAAGTTCAGCTGGGCTCTTGTTTGTTGATGTGTACGGCGTTATATGTTGAATGGTGAGCATGGTGTTGATTTTGTCTTGCATGTCGCCTCCTTCAAGTTGTTCTAATGCTTCTTTCATGTACTGAACCATGCGTCCTGCCCTTCCATTTGCCACCAGATGAGCTGGCACTGTCAGAGCATGTTGTATGCCTTGTTCTGTGAGGAATTGTTCAAACGCTAAAGCTGTGAACTGTGGGCCATTGTCCGATACTACCACATCTGGTAGACCATGAGTGGCAAAGAGTTTCTTTAGTTGTTTAGTGACGGCTTCAGTCATTGTTGAACTCATGATGCTGACCTCTAACCAGTTCGAGTAGGCATCGATGATGATTAAATAAGTATATCCCTTTGTGGGTCCGGCGAAGTCTATGTGGATCCTTGACCAGGGGCCTCTGGGTGTTTCCCAGTCAAGGACAAGTGCTAAAGGGGGGGTAGGTCTGGACGATTGGAATTTATTACATGTTCTGACCCAGGTTTCAATGTCTTTGTCTATTCCTGGCCACCAGACATAGCTTCTGGCCAGGGACTTCATTTTTACCATGCCCGGGTATCCTTCATGTAACATGTTCAGCACGTCTTCTTGTAATTTTCATGGAACAACAACCCTATCCCCCCACAAAATGCATCCTTTTTCAATTGACAGCTCAGTTTGCCAGTTTTTGAACAGTTTAAAAGTCTCTTTTTTGTCATTTTCTGGCCAGCCCCTCCCCACCCAGTTCAGGAGTCAGGCCAGTAGTGCATCTTTTGCGGTTTCTCTTGTGATGTCCGATGCGGTGATGGGCAAGTTCAATATCGTTTCAATTTGCAGGGTGTGTGTGGTGGAGGCTGGGTCATCGTCGTGGTCTGGTAGAGGTGAACAGCTCAATGCGTCGTCATGGGATATGGCTTTTCCTGGTCGATAGATGAGTTTGTAATTGTAGGCTGCAAGGAATTCCGACCATCTTGTCATCCTTGGAGACAGGATGTTGGGGGTGGCCCTGTCTCTGGCCAGGATTCCTAGCAGTGGCTTGTGGTCGGTAATCAAAGAAAATGTCCTACCATAAAGATATTCGTGAAAATGTTTTACCCCCGAGATAGCGGGCCAGGCTTCTCTATCCAGTTGGCTGTAGTTTCTTTCAGCTTTGGACACTGTTTTGGAATAAAAGGCAATCAGTGCCTCCCTGCCATCTGGTAGTATGTGGCTAAGTATTGCGCCTACGTCGAATGGTGAAGTGTCACAGGTGACAGTCAGTGGTAGCGTGTCGCTGTATTGGATCAATACAGTTTTGGATATAATCAAGTCCTTAATTCTTTGGAATGCAGCTTCTTCTTGTCGGCCCCATTTCCAGATGGCTTTTTTATCGAGTAGTCTATGCAGTGGTTCCGCTATTGTTGCCTTCTGCAGCAAAAAGACATTATAAAAATTAATGAGTCCCAAGAATGCCTGCAAATCCGTTTTGTTTTTGGGTCTGGGTGCTTCTTTTATCACTCATATTTTTTTCTTGGTGGGGTGGATTCCTGCTTCATCAATAAGATATCCTAGGAACTCGACTTGATTTGTGGCAAGTTGACATTTTTCTTTTTTGACCTTGAGTCCTGCTTCTCTAAACTTTTGCAAGACTGCCCTTAGCCAGTCCTTTAATTTTTTTTTATTTCCGGCTGATATTAATACATCATCAAAATAGGGAACCACCCCTTTTAGTCCTTGGAGGAGGCGTTCCATCAGGCTTTGGAAAACACCGGGGGCCAGGCTGACACCAAATTGTAATCTGTTGCATTTAAATGCCCCCCCTATGTGTTATGATAGTTTGTGCCTCTGCCCTCTCGGAATCAACCATCAACTGTTGATATGCCTGCGTGAGATCGAGCTTTGCAAAAAATTTTCCTCCCCCCAATGAGTGCAAGAGGTGCTGGACTACTGGAACAGGGTATGCGCTCTGCTGTAATGCGTGGTTCAGGGTGGCCTTATAGTTACCACAGATGCGCACGGACCCATATGGTTTCACAGGAGTCACAATCGGGGTTTCCCATCTTGCATGGTCGATTGGCTCTAGCACCCCTTGTGCGATGAGTTTGTTCAACTGTTCATCGATTTTTGGCTTTAACGCAAAGGGGACGCATCTGGCCTTTAGCCTGATGGGGGCTATGTTCAGGTTTAGGCTAAATTAAATAGGGGTCCCACGGTACTTGTCTAACGTCCCGTCGAATACATCATGGAACTCCTCCAGAAGGTCTTTCTCCCAGTCTGTCATGGTGATGCTGTTGATTCCTGTCACTTCGATTCTCAGGGGCGCGAACCATTCTAAACCCAGCAGGCTGGGACAGTCTTGGTCAACAATGGTCAATGGAAGAATTTCAGTGTGTTTCTTGAATTTTACCTTGAAATGTCCCAATCCAACTACAGGAATCTTGTTTCCTTGGTCGTCTTTTATCGTTAGGCTTTGCTCTTCGAGTTCTTTTCGTCATGTGTCTGGTATCAAATTTTTTATTGTGTTCCATGATACCATTGACAGATATGAGCTGGAGTCTACTTCCATCTCGCATGGCTCTTCTTCTATCTTGACACTTATTCGAACCTTCTTAGGATCAGTTGCTCTGGCATTCCCAATCATAATCGTCTGATGTGTTTCTTCCTTCTTGTTGAGTCACTAGCTTCTATTTTCCCGGCTCCAATGACTTCCGCTTGGCTTCTCCTTAGTTCTGGGGGTGGGGGTACTGCCTCGTCTTTTTGGACTATAGCTCTTTTTGTTTTGGTAGACCCTTGCAATGTGCCCCCATTTTTCTCAGTGTCTGCAGATGGCATCCAGAAAATGGCACTCAGAACGCGGATGATTTCCTCTGCATCCAGCACACTGAAACTCAGGTTTTCTCCCTCTTCTTTCTTGCCGATTCCACGCTGACTGGAATCTGTTTACCTCTTCGTCTTCTCCCTCAGCGTCAGTTGATGACTCAATGTCTTCATGGTGGGTGGTTGCGGTAGTATGTTTCTGGGTATCTTCCGCTTTCTTTTCTCTGCTCTGGCTTGGACTGTTGACCATATTCATTTGCTTCATTTTGGCACAGATTTTTTTGCTGCCTCAGCTGCGGTTGCTTCAGTGACGGCTTCATTTACAGTAATGTTGGGTCGATTTAGCAGTTTGCTCTGCAGGGTAGCATCTCTCAATCCGAGGACTATGCAATCCCTCATGGCTTCATCCATGTTGAGGAACTCACATGCTCCTCCAATGTCCCTTAATGCTGCTACGAAGTCTCCAATACTCTCGCCTTCTCGTTGATCCTGTTTATAAAATTCATGTCTTCGAATGAGGTTGGACACAACGGGCATGTAATGGTTTCTCAGCATTTGGTTCAGGTCTGGCCATGCCATCTGTTTGACATCGTTCGGTTTCGCCAATGCCTTCGCCATTTTAAAGATGGTCGGACTGCAATGTGTCAGGAATACGGCTCTCTTCCTCTGGTCAGTGATTCCTTGTAGTTCGTTGCTTTCCAAGAACATCAGGAACCTGTCAATATATGATTCCCAGTCTTCTTTGGCTGGGTTGAATGGTGCGGGTGGCGAGTTGTTGCCGGCCATCTCGTTGATTTTTCAGCTGTCGTTGCCACATGCTACGGTCTTTGTTCGTTCGATCCCACCTTCATCACCAGTGTTCTATCAGCAGAACAAAGTAGACTCGAGACCGGAGTTGAATTCAGCTTTTTATTAACTGTTAGTAACTTCAACTAAAGTCAAGCCACGGCAGCCCTTTTTATAGCGGCTGCTCGCGGCTCACAACCAATGGCATTTATTTTAAACTCCTGCCGCTTAGGTGGCCAATCAAAACTTGTTGTTATCTACCAATCACTAGGCGGCAGTATCTGTCCAATAGGAATGCAGTATTACAAGTATGCGAAACAAGTAATAACAACAATAATGATAATAGATAATGATGATGACACATAAAGATAAGACAGATACTGTAGATGAGAGAGCGAGATGATAGATGATAGATAGATAGATATGATAGATAGAGATAGAGATAGATAGATAGATAGATAGATAGATAGATAGATAGATAGATAGATAGATAGAAAGAAAGAAAGAAAGAAAGAAAGATAGATGATAGAGAATTTGTGTTTTCTAGTCCATCTTGACTCCTGGCAATTGTATGGACAAGACCCTGTAGTTTTCTTGGCAAAATTTTCCTCCTTGCCAGGGCAGAAAGAAAGTGAATGTCTAGCTAGCTTTGTGCCTAAGAATTCAGTTTCCCAATTTCTAGCCTGGTGCCTTACCCAAGACACCAAATTGGATTTCGCCCTTACGTACAGTGTTACTTTTTTCTATAACAAAATTACAAAAGAAATACAAAAATGTAATAAAAAGCAGAAGCAACAAACAAACATCTAAACAGACCAAAAGAAAATAGAAGGAACAGAAACATGTTACTGAAAGGGGTAACTTAGGTTAAATCCCCAATTCAGCAATCCATTTCAAAGCATCATTGTTGTGAATATCCCAAATATTTTAAAATTGAAGGAAATAAATCAGGTTTACTATTTTCCCCTCCTATTCCAAAGATTAGACTACCAAAGAGCTTCCCTAGCCTAATTCACTTCCTTTACACAGATTTCAGGTTTTTATTTAGAAATTTGGTAGTGCACTTTTATTTTAAAAGAGTATCCTGTCAACTCAGAAATGGTCAAGACATGAACAGTATTTTTTGAGATGAGGAATTATGGAGTCCTTAATGCTCTCTGAAGTTAATTGTTTTTTGGCAGATGTTTCATTACCCAATTAGATAACATCATCACTATGATGATGATGACACCTAGACAGATAATGAACATCTGCAAACAATCAAGCTCTGAAAGCATCAAAGACTCCATAGTTCAACCCTAAGCTACATGTATTCTCTTCTATTGATGTGAAGAATTATGTTGTAAATATACTTGCTAAATTTAATACTGCTTACTTATTTAACAAGAGAGACTCTTGATAAACTTGTTTAACTTGAACCACTCATTTATCAGGTATTTAAATAAAGAAGGAAGAACACATTATTTCTGTTTATATTTTCAAAGATAAAAGGTACCATGGTGTAGCTAACACATATGATTATACAACTTAAATCTTTAAAACAGGCTGAATTGAAAATTATTGAACAATGCTATGCTTTCTCAACTTAATGAAGCAAATTATTGGAGTATCTTTTTTCATTCTCATTGATTTTCTAGGTCTAACTCATTTTTTTCTTTCTTTTCTTTTTTCCTTTTTGTAGCTTTGCAGTATGTATTTGTCTAAAGTAACCTTGCCAAGAACTGGGAGCTGTCTGCTCATCCAACAGGAAAGATATTGAAAATGCCAAATGACCCATAAGAAGCAATTAAATAGAGTTTCAGTTGATAAAAGAAAAGGAGCTATGGAACCCATTGATACGTTCCTTTTCATCTCAGTTGTTTATTCTGTCAGTATCTTCTGTCATCAGGCACGGTCCTAGAATTTTCACAATCCTTCCAGAAACTTCACTGAGATCCTTAGACATATTAATACCTGTCCCAAACTTAATTTACATAATTACTACATTTTATTGCTTAAGTCTTTAGTTCAATTTTAACTGATGTCAGACTCGCTTAGATACCGGACAAACCACTTTTCACAATCCATACATCTGTGGTCAGGCCTTCCAGACACTACTGGGTATTTAAAACAAAGAGATGTCCCCATAAGGACCTAAACTGAAAAACAGTAAAATGCATACCAGAATAACAGAATAGGAAGGGACCTTGGAGGTCTTCTATACAATCCCCTGGTATAGGGGACCTTATAGCATTCCAGATAAGTGTATGTCCAGTGTCTTTTTAACAAGCCTCCAGTGATAGAGCACCCACAACTTCTGAAGGCAACCCATTCCACTTGTTAATTGCTCTCACTGTTAAGAAATTTCTCCTTATTTCCTAGTTGTTTCTCCCCTTAATTAGTTTCCATCTATTGTTTCTTGTCTTGCCTTCTGGTGTTTTGGAAAATAGGTGACCCTCTTTTCTTTTTAACAGCCCCTCAAATATTGGAACAGTGCTGTCATGTCACTCCTAGTCCTTCTTTTCACTTGATAAACCCAATTCTTCATATGTTTGAGTCTCCAGCCCCCTAACCATCTTTGTTGCTCTTTTCCATCATGTAACCAGAAAATGTAGGAAGCAGGACTAGACTCAACCTATAACTTCCACTCAGATGATTGGAGCATATAAAGTATAAGTTTTATCATTCTTTCAAACACTGACAATGAAATGCAAGAGACAGCACATAGCATTCTTGTCAAATTACTGTGCTGTGACCAATTGCCCTATGACCTGGGATACACACACAAGAACAAGAACAACAACAGTAACAACAACAACTGCAGAATCTTGACAACCATTAGATGGCAGAAAGGACTCACCATTTTATGTATTTCTTTGCTCCCATTTTGTCATGGTCTTCATTTCAGCAGTGCAAATCTGTTAGCCTTTATTTTCAATGATTTGTTCAGGACAGGCAGGAAAAAAATTAGTTCTGAAAGAAATTACACTTCACCTTAGTGTTATGCTAACACTAAAACAATTGGCTACAATTGTTAAGTATGGTCGGCGGGTCCCATAAGAACGAGGCTTGAGTAGTGAACAAACAAATCTTTATTTAACAGGAAGAATTCTGAGACAAAAACCCTAGCGCGCAGCAGCTCTTCTTATAGAGCTGGCCGCGGCTAGGCAGCCAATGACAATTCTTTGAGTTTGCCGCGCTTGGTTTTAGCCAATCACGGCAAACCCGATACAAGCCAATCAGGGGTGTTTAAGACGTCCAATCACAGTCTGGCTTTTCTGGACCAATAGGAATGCAGGTCTTCAAGCCGGCTAATATGGAACAACAATAGTTTAAAAATACAGACTATAACAACATACTGATAAACTCAATGAAATAAATGTAAGTATTGTTACAATCAGAGTAGCAGGCGTTTTGCTCCTTTTGGTTTATCTCCTCTCTCATATTTATGATTACAGATGAACCTATATCAGAATCTGAGCGGTACTGTAAGCTTCAGAAATCTGGATGGCCATTTAAGGCATCAGAGTTACAGATTTTATAAAAACTCATATCGGTATACCCCTAGGCTATGTCTGGGAGATCATTACACTCATTCACTATAGCAAAAGTAACTATACCTGATACTGAACTTTTTCATCTCTGTGTAGGGAACTGTAGCCCAAGAAGTTACAAAATATTAAAAGGTTAATATAAAAGGTCAGATATGGGGTGCTCATGTCTTTCAAATAAATTTAATAAATACATAAATTGGACCAGAATCTTTTTTGCATTGTAGCAGCAGAATAATTTTAAAATATTGTCCTTTTAAGAGTACCTAAGTCTTTCCTGAATAATAGCCATAATTTAGGCTGAGTTGGGCACTTTCTTCAGCCTACTAAGGTTATGTACTTTAGCAGAGAGGAATCAAATATTGGTATATGTGTGCTCTTTAAAAAAAAATCTTATAATAAAAAATCTTATAATAATTTAATTCTTTATGGCTAAAAGTTCTCCAGGAATGCTATTTTCCTGCTATGCTTTTTTTCCACAATTCAACAGTAGAGCTGGGCAGAAGGCCAGGGAGCTATTGCATTTTGATGAAGTTTCAAGCAAAACATTCTCTCAAAAACCATTCAAGATTATGAAGCTAATCTTTTTCCCGAACAAGACATTTTTTTCAGTCCTGGAGTCAGTTTTCAGAATCAGTACAATTCCTTCTTGTCTGTGTTGAGCTGCAGTTGACTTCCCACATACAATGCTTTACCACCTAAAAATATGAAGAGACTGTGGAGACATGCAACCCAAAGCTTGCAGGAAAGAGTATTACAATATAATCAACATAAAGATGGGAAGTGAATAAATTTTCATGAATCTTTTTATAACTAGTAAAAAAATCTTTAAAACCTTGTGTGCAAAGGTTTAATTCTTTGTCCACAACATAACAGAGACACGTCTTCACAATAACTGAAGACATGTGCAAAGCACCTCTTGCAAGAAGATTATTGTTACATGACTGGACATGTCTCTGTCCAGGAGCAGGGTTCTACACGAACACAAAACATACCCAAAACTAATATTGTAGGCATACACTGAGAGGACAGGGCACAGTTAAGTATCCAAACATATCTAATTAATCTAAGCAGCACTAAGCCAGATAAACATCTGTCACTTGGTAAAAGTGGTGGTGGATGTTGGTTAGATGTCCTGACACATTTAGGCAAAAACAATAGGCCTTTTTCCAAGCATCACAAAGGCTCGTTTGTTTGATGTAAAATCTTATAAAGTGAAAGCCTAGAACAGTATTTCTCAACCTCAGCAACATCAAGATGTGCAGACTTCAACTCTGGCAGTTGAAGTCCACACACGTTACTGTTGTTGAGATTGAGAAAGTCTGGACTAGAAAAAGAGACACTCCTGAACACACTCCTTAACTATGCAGCCCTTAGAAAAAAAATCACAGGATTCACAGTAAAGGATCAAAAGAAAAATTAAGAAATATATAGTACTGCTTCAGGTTAGTTCTAAAGCCACTACTTTATTATTTTGTGCTGCTTTTAGAAACTGTGAGTCTCACGAATGAGCATGACACAAATTCCGAAAGCCTTTATCATAAAAATCCTTCAGCACTGTATGATGGGCTGTCTATCTCAGAAGGAAGAACAGGTTGATGGCTGCACTGAATCAGAGCTTATTAAAAACATTTTGCTCTAGTCTTTTCAAAACTCAAGGTCCTTTGGCTCATCATAAATATTTCTACCAAACTAGATAAATTATATTTTATGAAAGACAGTTTCATTGAACTGGCAACCTTCATATGTTGCACTAAGGAGGACGCTAATCCACTTTCAATGCTGTCAATTGCTGGGGCCAAATTGTCCATTTATCTGAAAAGGCTGGTATGTCAAGCTATTGCCCCTGCCAAGATGTTAACATTCCTCCATTGAATTTTATAATAAAAATATTTAGTAAGAGGAAAGAAAATATGTTTTATTCCATTTGCTAATCCTGTTTAACTCTATTACACTGTAAAATAGGCAGACACAATTTAATCAAAGCAAAGCAAAATATTACCCAAATCAGTCTTCTTGGGTCCAATTGGTTTTACAAAAGTGACAGGAATTTAAGTCAAATGCAATTAGTTTGTGATAGCAGCCTGAGGCATAAAGGTAGGACCATCCATACATGAATGTTTCAAGCGCATGAGGATTAGCCACTATATGTTTGTACTACTTTCATAGCTAAGAAGACCTTTTTTTTAAAGAATATATACAATTCATATAAATAGTTCATATGGCGGCTTTTCTGAGAAATAACCTTGCCAAAGGCAAAACAGTATTTATGAACTTTTTTCTTTTAATAGACAGTAATCTCAGATTTACAATGTCTGAAAGCAGATGAAGGTAATCAATTTTCATAGAAATAAGTATCAGTAAATTGTCTGAGCATTTCTTTGATTTTGGCAGGTCACTTTCCTTTTTCTTAGTTTTTTTCTGGTAGAATGAAGTTTGCTGTTTTCTCAATGCCCTTTAATGCACAATAGATTCTTAGAGGGAGTTGCAGATTTTTACAACTTTACACAGCACATGGAAGATTACTACATAAAAATGTCTGCTGCCTTTTGTTGAGCTTCAAAAACAGGTTTAATGAATGAGATATTCAAATGTGCTATTGTGATTTTGCTGAAGTTTGATGTTATGGAATTATTTATGATCTCTTGAGCTTGGTTGTTTCTTTTTGTAGACATTACATTATCCAACTAAGTAACATCATGAGTGCAAGTGAGTATGGGGTGGGGAGGGGTAGGGTTTCTGCTTGGTATTTACTGCTTTAGGAAAAGAAAAGACTGGATCACATCTCCTCTAGAAGCCAACATTCAGACAAGCAGAATCAACACCAGACAAATAATGAGACAGAAAACAATATTCTAATTGAAGAACCACCAAGAAAAAAACCACTGCCCCGCTAACTCTGGCAGGGAACCTACTGTAAACTTCATAGACACTTGCACTGAAGATATCATGTAACTGGGTAATCAAATGTCTGCAAGCAAACAACTAAACTCAAGACAACCAAGAATTCCACAGTTCAGTTGCTGAACTGCATCCTTTTTCCTTCATTAGCACTCAATTTATTGCCACTATGTCATAATGCAAAAATGTAAGTAGAGGATTTCCTAGAAGATGTGGAAAGTACAAAATATGGTAATTGTTTTGCCATACTACATTCAAAGATCATACCATTAGCAAAGGAGGAGAAAACTATTTGTAAAGATAATCACTGGAGATTTAAAAAAAAAAGATTGTCCAATATGGAATAAGAACTCCTGCCTTGGGAGGGAATTGGAGTAGAAGACCTCAAAGGTCCCTTTTAATTCTATGATTCTGTAAAATATGGAATGACACATGTGGGATCTATGTTTTTAGCCCTGAAAAAAAAAACTTACAAAAGAAAATATAGGCAGTGCTATCAAAAGGTTGAGTATGGGAGATATTTATGTTTTCTGACTCCATTACCTATAAACATGAGATGCTTATTTTGAATGTTATCAGGAAACAGGAGTCTACTTACCAAATTGTGTCTATGTATTCATTAATTCAACATATATAGCTGCCCCTCTCACAAAAATGACCCTGAGTGACTCACACATCTATGCAATGAATATGCTGGAAAAAGAAGATGTGGTGAGCTGCTATGATGTTGAGTGCCTGGTTCAGTTGGTGAATAGACACATGCGCACCACATAATCAATCAATCAAATCAATAAATAAATATCCTATCATTGTGTGATGTATTTTCCTCTCCCACAACTCCAAGGGATATGATGGCTATCTAGAGACAGATGATTTGTGAACAGATCCAAATCGAACTCTTGACTCAGGTAGTAAACTGCTCTGAATTTTACAGCCGCAAACTGTATTAAGATTTGGTTTATTGATAGTCTCTGTTTCTTGCCTCTTAAACTAATTTTTCAAAGGTGTGGTCTTTCGGAGTATCAAGGAGTTGTTCCCTTATTAGTTCTAACCACTTTGCCGCTATGGCTCCTGCATTTTAAACAAATGAAAATGATAATATTCTTAAAATGCCTGAAAGGAAATCATGCAGAGCACTGCAGAAAATCAAGGTTTAATACCTTGAGTAGAAACAATCTACTATCTAGCCATGGTGGCACAGTGGTTAGAATGTAGTATTGCATTCTAATTCTGCTGACTGCCATTTGCCAGCAGTTTGGCAGTTTGAGCCTCACTGATTCAAGTTTGATTCATCCTTCTGAGGCTGGTAAAATGAGGACCCAGATTGTTGGAGGACACATGCTGACTCTGTAAACTGCTTAGAGTAAATCACTGGGAAGTGGTATATAAGTCTATTGTAAGTGCTACTACTACTGCTATCTACAATATATAAATAAGAACACTTTATGGGGGATTCCATTATCCAGAATGTTAGGTATTTCTTTCTTGGGTTATATTCAAGCCAATCTGATCTGCTGAGGATCCTTTAAACCAAATGCTTGCACTTGAGAGTCAAAAGCAAAAAAAAGCCAGAGAATGAGAAGACGGCTTTTAGGAAACAAAGTTCACTGCTGCTGATCCCCAAAACAAAGGAACATCTCTACTCAGAGAAACTGTGGTTCTCCAATTATCTCCCATAACAAGTATGCTAAATCAGATGTTCCACTGTTATAAACAAAGAACTACAACACATTGTCTAGGTCAGTGTTGGTGAAACTTTTGGGTACTGAGTGCCGAAACGGGAGTGCACGCATGCGGCAGAACACTGGAAGAGCAGTTCCCAGCGCGCATGAGTGGGAGTGCCGGAAACTGGAAGAGCAGTTCCCCAATGCACATCTGTGCAGTGGGAAGCTGAGCTTCCAGTTTCCTGGTGTACACATGCGTACCAGGCACCTGGTTTCTTCTGGTTTCTGGCACGCATGCATGTGCAGAAGACCAGCTGGCCGGCATGCATGTGCATGCTGGAACCTGGAAGAGCAACGGGTGACAGCTGGCATGCCCAGAAAGATGGCTGTGCAACACATTCCGGCAACACATTCCGGCACACGTGCCATAAGTTCGCCATGGCGGGTCTAAGTGGAAATGAGCACCTCACTTGGATGCTTCCGGATTGAAAAGATTAGCCAGCTATAAACTGTTGTCCAGGAAATTGCTTGAATGTGTTAATAGCATACATTCTTCATTTTTATTGTTTTTGCAATTGTGGTGACATGCAGAAAACACTTATGCATGTGTACCCCGATTAGTGTACATTTGTGGGCCTTATGGCAGTCCAACAAAATGCAATTAATGTTGCTGGTTTCTGGTCAAGATCTGTTTTATTTGTACATATCTGTACATATTTTAATCTTTTGTACTTTAAATTTTATGTCATATAGTATGCCTTTTTTAAATTGTGATGCACCTGGCATGAATAAACAAATTCATTGTCTAGAATCACGATTTCTCTAGTACAAACTCTGCAATACAAGAAAATGAAGAAGTATTCAAAAAGAGATATATATTCTGGAAATTGGGCATGAATTAACATATAACTTCAGTTGTGTGGTTAGAGATGTTGTTTATATGAAAAAGAAGTATATCAGGAAAATTTCCATAAAAACATATCCTGAAGAAATTTACTTTGGAAATAATGCATATTGGGAAGTTGTACAGAGAAGTTCCAAGGAAAAGTAAAAATCAGATGTGGATATTTTATAGATTTCAATTTAAAACAATTAAAATGCATTGCCTTCCTGAGAAGAAGAATAAAATAAACCAATTCTATACTGAATTCTAATGATAAGCAACAGAAATAAACACCAATAAGTAAAAATTGTGAACATTCGGCATTAACTCTGCCTACCTTCATTTTTTTAATCCTGCCACTAAAAACTATAATTGCCATTATTTGAATCTGGGTCTATCTCATTTTTATCAGCCAAATGGAGTGTTTCCAAAATTCCTAGCCATAAGCAACACAAAATTCATTGCTCTATACATGCCATGTCTTTTTTCTTTATTCTTTGCAAACACTACACAAATGTGTCTCTTCTTAATAGTTTAAAAATACAAATATGCTGCACACTGTCTTAATTATAGCTTGATTTGAACGAAATTAATAATGTTTAGAATAGTTTCATTAACACCAGAATGACTCATTTTCAACATTGCTTCAGCTTCTTCTTTTACTACAATGTTTCACCAAAGGTGCACAGAAGGACACAGTCAAAAGACAGCCTGATACAAACAGACCATTTAATGTTTCTGGTACCCCACACTATGGCAAAACACTTAAAAATAATGGACTGAGTCAATGTGTTAAGGTTGACACAAATGATGCAGGGAGAAAAAAACAGTATAAGGTCATTTTCAGCTATGAGAACTTGGGTCTGAGTTTGGTTTATTTGTTTGTGTTTTTGTCTGTTATGGAGACCTGGGAGCATGTAATTAGCACTAAGGTATTGGTAGTAGAAAACCAAATGTCAAAAGCAATAGAAGTTTGCAAGTTAGCTTTATTGTGCACCTGTTGTTATAAACACTAGAGACAAAGCTTGTCAAAAACATCAGGTGTGGCAGATACCACATCAATTTTCAAAGGATACATACAAATAGAAAACAATTTCACAATAGGAATAGGCACAGGAATGAAACAGAACAGAATGTGAGGAGAAAAGTACATTGGATATACAGTATTATCAAGGTCCTCATATCATAGTTACTTTTGTAGTCAATTATTGTTATAAACTTCAGAATATAAGCAGTGCCTTGCTAGATCTGAGCACTAGCCCATCTGTTTGGGCAATGAGTTTTCACAGTGGCCAAGTACACAAGGAAGCTCACCAGTGGTGGGATTCAAGTTGTTTTACCACCAGTTCAGTGGACGTGGCTTGGTGGACGTGGCTTGGTGGATGTGCTTTGCCTAAGACCAGCACGCAGCTTTCCCCACACCAGCTGAGACTTGCAACCCCAATCAGCTGAGAGGATAAAGAAGACAAAAGCGCAGAGGCAGGTGGGAGGGCCAATCCTGCACTTTTCTTTTTCCTCTCAGCTGATTGTAGAGGACTTTTTTTCCTCCTCTCAGCTGATCTTTGGCTTTATTTACTACCAATTCAACCGAACCAGTCTGAACTGGTAGCATTCCACCACTAAAGCTCACTAGTGTTCAAGAAGATGGCCTTCAGAGGCAGTTGGATAGCCATCAGGGCTGATAGCCATTGATCCCCATGACTTACATAAATTGGTCTAACCCCTTTTTGAAACCATCCAAGCTAGTCGCCAGCACCACATCTCATAGAAGCAATATCTCAACATTTCTACAATTGCTACATTTGGGGAGCGGGGGATCAAAATAAAGTTAAAGTAATGAGATTTCAGAAACAGGAACCAAACCTGTTGGGATTTTATGATGTACTTTAATAGCGATGTGTAAAGACTTCCCAAAATCTGAGGCCATTTGCATAATCTCATGAGTCCTATGTACTCTAGGAATTTTTGCCCCTGCCCCTCAGTTTGCCTCCAGAGCCCTTCATTGATTGGCCCAGTTTTTTTTCCAGCCAGCAAGGTGACTCACATCCCACTAGGAGAACCAGACCAAATACACTTGTTTTAATGTCCTACAAAGCAGCAGAAAACTAAAGTCCAAGAGAGCAAGGTTCTGAAACTTGTTTTGTCCAAAGAAAGGAACAGTTCTTAAAGCTACACACTAACACTGAAGAATCGCTTTCTTAAATGTATTTCCTTTAAAAACAGTATCTTTTTCCTGCATTTCCAATATTACCTTCAATCATTCCTTTGAATGTACTGACAGATGGTTTTCATTTGTACTTAAATCTCTTTGGTCAGGTTGGCCAGCTGTTACTAGCAGCAGTGACAACTAATTCACGAACCATAAACAATTAATTGTGAATGTGGAGATATGTTTGTATGCTCCTAATCATTAGATATCAGAGGGCATCTACTATTTCACATGTTCAATCATGCAGACAAATCTCTAATTAACACTGACAATGTGCTAAAGCCCAAACCACATTATTAGGTCCTATTATCAAAGGAGAAGTATGCTTCAGGAATTATGGGAAAGCATCATATTGGAAAAGCTAGAATACATTACCAAGAAAAATCAACAGCTTTGTAATGTTACCTTGTTTTTTGGAAGAAATTCAACAATATAAGCAAGTTTAAATGAAACTATGGCTAGCATAAATTTTGCATTAAAAAGGGAGAGCTACTTTGTAAGGATTCCATTGCAAGAGAAGTACTACAGTATGGTTGGCAACAGACAGCTCCAAAAGACTGATAGCTATGAGTTGAATTACATGACTTGAACTTTATATATTTCAAACTAGCTTCCCTATCATGTTGAAAATTTTCATCCAAGTCTCCTGCCTTGGCACAGCAATCTTGTTTGGCTGCCATCTTCTCTGGTGGCATGAAATTTTTTGAACTAAAATGATATAGCACAAATGGAACATTTTTCTTTAAAATTACATCCAACGCTCAGAAGGGAAAACTTTCATCCAACAATTTCAGTCTGCCATATTCAATTCAAGCTCATTTCTCCAGGTTTTTTCCAGTTCTGCCAGGACATGTTTATCATAGCACTTTACTTAGGAAATCTTCATTGCCAGGCATTTAGGCCAATTTCAATTAATCAATCTGAGAGCAGCTACAACAGTAGAGAAGGGCAGATCCCCAAGAAAGGGAAATGTACAAACCATATGATCCCAATTTACTGTAAGGGTGGGAAGGAGTAACCAGAAAAAAATTTTTTCCAGTTGATACATACAGGTAAAACTCAAAAAAATTAGAATATCATGCAAAAGTTCATTTATTTCAGGAATGCAACATAAAAGATGAAACTAATATATGAGATACACTCATTACATGCAAAGCAAGATAATTCAAGCCATGATTTGTCATAATTGTGATGATTATGGCTTACAGCTCATGAAAACCCCAAATCCACAATCTCAAAAGATTAGAATATTGTGAAAAGGCTCTATATTCTAGGCTCAAAGTGTCCCACTCTAATCAGCTAATTAAGCCATAACACTTGCAAAGGGTTCCTGAGCCTTTAAATGGTCTCTCAGTCTGGTTCAGTAGGAATCACAATCATGGGAAAGACTGCTGACCTGACAGTTGTGCAGAAAACCATCAAAGACACCTTCCCTAAGGAGGGAAAGCCTCAAAAGGTAATTGCCAAAGAAGTTGGATGTTCCCAAAGTGCTGTATCAAAGCCCATTAATAGAAAGTTATGTGGAAGGGAAAAGTGTGGAAGAAAAAAGTGCATAAGCAGCAGGGATGACCGCAGCCTGGAGAGGACTGTCAGGAAAAGGCCATTTAAAAATGTTGGGGACTTTCACAAGGAGTGGATGGAGGCTGGAGTCAGTGCATCAAGAGCCACCACACACAGACAGATCCTGGACATAGGCTTCAAATGTCGTATTCCTCTTGTCAAGCCGCTCCTGAACAACAAACAACATCAGAAGTGTCTTACCTGAGCTAGAGAAAAACAGAACTGGTCTGTTGCTCAGTGGTCCAAAGTCCATCAGTTGTTCTGATGAGAACAACTTTTACATCTCATTTGGAAACCAAAGACCCAGAGTCTGGAGGAAGAATGGAGAGGCACACATTGCAAGATGCTTGAAGTCCAGTGTGAAGTTTCCACAGTCTGTGTTGATTTGGGGAACCATGTCATCTGCTGGTGTTGGTCCACTGTGCTTCATTAAGTCCAGGGTCAATGGAACCATCTACCAGGAGATTTTGGAGCACATCATGCTTCCTTTCACAGATGAGCTTTATGGGGATGCTGACTTCATTTTCCAGCAGGACTTGGCACCTGCCCACACTGCCAAAAGCACCAAAACCTGGTTCAATGACCGTGGGATTACTGTGCTTGATTGGCCAGCAAACTCACCTGACCTGAACTCCATAGAGAATCTATGGGGCATTGCCAAGAGAAAGATGAGAGACATGAGAGCGAACAATGCAGAAGAGCTGAAGGCTGCTATTGAAGCACCCTGGTCTTCCATAACACCTCAGCAGTGCCACAGGCTGATAGCTTCCATGCCAAGCCGCACTGAGGCATTAATTGCTGCAAAAGGGGCCCAAACCAAGTACTGACTACATATGCATGCTTCTACTTTTCAGAGGTCTGATACTGTTCTATGTACAATCCTTGTTTTATTGATTGCATGTAATATTGTAATTTTCTGAGATTGTGGATTTGGGGTTTTCATGAGCTGTAAGCCATAATCATCACAATTATGACAAATCACAGCTTGAACTATCTTGCTTTGCATGTAATGAGTCTATCTCATATATTAGTTTCACCTTTTAAGTTGCATTCCTGAAATAAATGAACTTTTGCACGATATTCTAATTTTTCAAGTTTCACCTGTATTGCTCCCTCTCCTCAATCCTTGCTTTTTAGACCCTCAGTTGGATTTGCTTTGGAAGTTATCCCCAAATACTTGCCAATGTTGCTCTCAGAAGGAAGAAAACAAATTGCTTTGTGAGGAACAGAAGATAATTTGTTTGGTTGTTTGCTTTGGGAAAACAGGATGACTGAGCACCTGACTCTTTGATAGCAAGGGTTGTGAACAGAATTGGTTTATCATCTGACATTTGTGCGCTTCAATTCAGTTTATTTGAAAGGTGAGAGAGTGACTGCCTGCAACTGTGAAAGAAAATGGCTTGTCAGAAGGATTGCTCAAAACCTATGAAGCCGTCAGTAGCACCTGACGGTTTTGTTAATTCCCACAAGTGTTATATAGTGAAGCTAAATCTTCAATGTACTGTGGTTACCATGCTAAGGACATTGAAGTTCATTGCTTAAAGGTATTAAGCTGGGTTGAATTGTAGAAATTTACACGGCAATAATGTTACATAGAAAATCAGTGTACATTAGTTTGGATCAAAATGTGAAAAAGAATTTTATGGCAGAGTATGGCAGGGAAATCATTTCTAAAACTCCTAATGTTCCCTCAACCTTGGTAATGTAAAGATGCGTAGACTTCACCTCTCAAAATTCCCTAATCAGAAACCTGGGAATAAATTTTGGGAATTCTTGGAGTTGAAGTCCATGCATCTTAATGTTATGAAGGTTGAGGAAACACTGTTCTAGAGAAATAATTCCCAATTACGATGCATCTACTGGATAATAATAACCCCTAACCCATGATAATTGAAAATCCCACGTACATTCCAATATTTTCTTAATGATTTTCTCCTGTGATGGTATTTTCTCATTTTTCCAGTTTTTAGCAAATACAATCCTAGCCGCTGTTAATACATTTACGATCAAGTATTTCAGTTCTTTATTATATATTTCAGGTAAAATTCCCAGTAAAAATATCTCTGGTTTCAAATCTATACTCTTTTTTGTCATTTTTTCCAACCACGTGTGGATTTTAGTCCAATATTTTTTAGCATCCGCACATGTCCACCACATATGGTAATATGAGCCAGGTATCTGATGACATTTCCAACATTTTTCAGATTTATTCTTGAACATTCTTGCTATTCTTGTTGGGGGAAATCTTATACAGATTTTCTTTATATGCTCTTGACATTGTCATTTTATAATTTTGAGATGACAATTTTTGCCATTTCTCTAGATCAATTCCATATCCAAAATTCTTCCCCCAAGCAATCATTGTTTCTTTAACTTGTTCCTCTTCTAGTTTAATTTCTAATAAATATCCATACAATTTTTTAATCACCTTTTAATCAGTACCTGTCAAAATCTTATCTAAATCAGTCAATTTATCATAGAAACCTTCTGCTTTAGAGTCTTTATCATATCTAGAGTGTATTTGTGCATATGAAAACCAATTCATCTTTATACCTTGTTCCTCTAATTTTTGTATAGATTTAAATTCACCCTTTTCATTCAATATTTCACCATATCTAACTGTTTGTTCCTTTTTATATATTATAGTGTAAGAAAATGCTTCAATAATCAATAGCCAGACTGGAATTTTCAAATAACATTGTCTTTTAGTCTTCTCCCAGTTTAACCACAGAGACTCCCGTATATAATGTCTTCTAAAATACCCCTGTGTTTTAGTTCCTTTATACCATAGAAAAGCATGCCACCCCAACAACAGATCATGTCCTTCTAATGTCAACATTCTAGTATTTCTTAATGTTATCCATTCCTTAACCCACATCAAATTTGTAGCTTGGTAATACAACTCCCAATTAGGCAAATCAAATCTTCCTCTCATTCTAGCATCTTGCAAAAGTTTTAATTTTATTCTCGCTTTCTTACCTTTTCATATATATTTCAAGACAATTTTATTTAGATCTTCAAAGTAGTCTTTTCCAAGTCTAATTGGAATTGTTTGGAACAAATATAAAATTCTGGGTAATATATTCATCTTGATTGTTGATATTCTCCCTATTAATGACAGTTGTAAATTTTCCCATTTCACCAAGTCTAGCTCTATCTGCTGATAGAATTATTCTCTTTTAGTGTGCTTCATCTTGCTGTCAAATGTATCCCCAAGTACTTGATCTTATTCGTGACCTGAATGTTCAATAGATCTGTCAGTTCTTCCTTTTGTCTTGATAGCATATTCTTTGTCAAGATCTTTGTCTTATCTTTATTTATTTTCAAACCAGCCATCTTTCCATATGCCTCTATCTTTTCTATCAATTTTGATGCTGTTTCTAGTGGTCTTCTAAAATGAAAACCAGATCATCTGCAAATGCTTGCAATTTAAATTCTTCCTTTTTGATTTTCATTCCTTTTATATTCTTTTCTTCTCTAATATTTCTGTTTAGCACTTCCAAGGTTAACACAAACAACAGAGGTGATAGTGGGCACCCTT
This sequence comes from Pseudonaja textilis, assembly GCF_049901715.1. NCBI lineage: Eukaryota > Metazoa > Chordata > Lepidosauria > Squamata > Elapidae > Pseudonaja > Pseudonaja textilis. Next base: position 79,940,907 of record NC_141991.1, read on the forward strand.
GTCTTGTTCCTTTTCTTATGTCAATAGAGTCTGTCAGTTCTCCCTCTATTATTACCTTTGCCATTTGCTTATGATATATAGCTTCTATTGCTTGAATAATTTTTTTAGCAAAGCCCATCTGTTCCAGCTCTAATAACATAAATCCACCAATTCACATTATCAAATGCCTTGTGTGCATCTAGAAATATCAACGCCATTTGTTTTTCAGGATGTGCCTCATAGTATTCCAAAGTGTCCAAGATTCCTCTCATATTGTCTTTAATTTGTCTCTTTGGTAGAAACCCATTTTGATCAGGATGGATAAAATTGTTTAAGTATTTTTTAAGTCTTTCTGCCTGTATTGAAGCAAAAATTTTATAATCTGCATTTAGTAAAGAGATAGGTCTATAGTTCTTGATTTGTAATGGATCAGCCTCCTCTTTTGAGACAAGTGTAATCTAAGCTTCTGACCATGATTTAGGTATCCTCTTCTTTAACATAACTTCATTCATAACTTCTAGCAATGGAAGGTTCAACGATTCTTGTAATGTTTTATAAAATTCTGCCGGAAGTCCATCTGGGCCTGGAGCCTTTCCATTGTTTTGCTTTTTGAGTGCTTCAGTAAACTCCATCATCATTATATTGCTTTCTAACATTGTTTCAATCTCTTTAGGTATCTGAGGTAAATTCGCATTCTGTAAATACTGTTTAACTCTTTCCTCATCAATATTCTCTTGTGTGTATAGTTTCCCATAATAGTCTCATATGATTTCCTTCTTCTCTTTACTACCATAGCAAACTTGGCCTCGGTCATCTATTAATTGCAATATTTTCCTTGATTCTTTCTCCTTTCTCAATTTATATGCTAACCATCTACCTGGTTTATTTGCATCTTCAAAGTAGTTCTGTTTAGCGCCTCTGATTTTCTGTGCTAGTTCTTCTTTTTTCTATTAAACCCATTTTATGTTTAATTATATCCATTTTTAACTTAATGTCCTTTTTAATGTCTGTAACTCTTTTTCAAGTCCTTTATACTCATCCTCTAATGCCTTAGAGACTAATCTTTTCATGATATTTCTTTTCCTTGTATAGTCTATTATTAAACCTCTGACATATGCCTTCATTCTATCCCATACGTTCTAGATTGATGTATCTTCTTTTTTTGTTTTCTCTAAAGAAAGCCAGTTCTTTCTCCATCCACTGTGTGAAGTCTTTTTCCTTTAATATAGTATTATTTAACGTCCATATAGATCTTCTTCTTTGTCCTTTCCATTTAATTGTCATTGTATTGTGATCTGCCCAAGTACTTGTTTCAGTATTTGTTTCTTGAATATTAGTTAACAATTCTGTTGACATCCATATCATATCTATTCTGTACCATGATAAATGTCTATTTGAAGAGAATGTGTATTGTTTAGTTTTAGCATTTCTTTCTCTCCATGTATCTTTTAAATTTATTTCATCTATCATTTTAAAAAAGGATTTAGGGAGAGTCTGTTTTGCTTTATTGTTTTCTGTGCTGTATAGTCCAGTTTGTTGTCTACAATTCCATTAAAATCTCCCATCATAACTATATTAGCATAGTCCAGTTCAATTATTTTCATATGTAATTTTTTATAAAATTCTTCTTGATTGTCATTCGGGGCATAGATTGCAATCAGGAGTGTTTTTGTATTATTGTCCATTATTTCCACCATTAGTATTCTTCCATCATCATCAGTATAAATCAAGTTTGCTGGGATGGTCTCTTTAATGTATAAAACCACTCCTCTTTTCTTACATTGCGTCAAAGAAGTAAATATTTTCCCTAGTTTTGGCTGTATCAACAATTGTTCATATTGCTTTTTAATATGTACTTCTTGTAGGCAGATTATATCAAATTTTAATTTCTCTAATTTATGGAAGGTTTTCCTTCTTTTAACAGCTGAGTTAAGTCCATTAATATTAATTGTAATCATTTTTTTCTCTTCCATGGTTATATTTTGTAGTCAGGCTTGGCAGCTCTCACAGATCTTGGTTCATGTTGTTCTTTGGCTTCCTCCTTTCCACCTACTGCACCTTCTTCTTTTTCAGTCGTCATTTCGCAGTCCTCTTGGAATTCGATTAGTGAAATTTCTTTTTCTGCCTCTTCCTCTTTCCCTCCAAAAAATTCTGTGTAAAATGATTCAGCTTTCTCAATTGAGTCAATTCTATATCTCTGTTCTTGCCATGTGAACATTAAACCTTGTGGAATCAGCCAACTATAATTCACCTCCTTTTAAAGTAGCATTTTGGTCAGGAATCGGTATTCTCTTCTCATCTCTCTCACTCTTCTGGGTACTTGTTTCAAGACCACAATCTCCTTGTCTTCATATTTCAATGTTTTTTCTCTTGCCATTTGCAATATTTGCATTTTAATGGCTTTCTTTGTAAATCTGATGTGAGCTTCTCTTGGTAAGCTATTTCTCATTGCATATCTTGGGAAGATTCGATAAACCTCATCTATTCCATCCATCAGCTTCTCTTAAGTTATTTCAAGTCTTCAGCCAATATTTCTATCATTATCTCAGCTAGGTTTTGTCCCTTTTCTTCCTCTATGTTTTGAAATCTAAGATAAAAGTCTGATCTGTCCATCTCCCATCTCAGAATACCACTTTTCTCTTGTTCAACCACAGTTAATCTACTATCAATATCTGCAATCTTCTTGTCTCTTTGTTTATCTTCTTCTTCAATTTTTTGAAATCTCTCATCATACTTCATCATCGTTTGTTGAATGTTCTCCACCTTTTCATCAGTTTTACCTGTTCTTTGTTCAATGTTCTCTGTTCTCTTTTCAATATTCTCTGTTCTTGTTTGAATATTTTGAATTCCTTGCATAATCATCTGCAGGGTCACTTTTTCCTGTTCTTTTTCTTGCCGTAACATTATCTGTATTGAACATTGTCCTCCAGATGGTGGAGAGGAAGAAGTAGAAGTTGAGGAACCAGGGGCTGTTAGTTTCCTACTCATTTCAAGCAATTCAAAATCTTCAGGTTCTTCTAGACCTTAATCTAATTGTGAAATAACCAATTGCAATTCCAAATGAAAATAGTAGGAAAAAAGAAGCCAAATAGTAGTAGTAGTAGTAGTAGTAGTAGTAGTAGTAGTAGTAATAATAATAATAATAATGGAAAAAATTCCTTCAGGTTCTTGTATACCTTAATCCAATCAATTGGTTAAATAGCAATAAAAACTCAAAAATGGAGGAAAAGACCATAAACACACACAAAAAAGAAAAAGTTATTAAATCCTGAAAAACGCGGAAAAGTGAAAAATAAAAAGCTAAAAAAGAGAAAAGAAAAATTCTTCAGGTTCTTCAACACCTTAATCCAATTAAGAGGTCTCAGATATAAAAGGATGCATAAGAAAAAAAAGAAGGCCAGAAAAATAAAAAACAACCAATATGGAAGGCAAATGGAAAGAAAAAAAAAATACCAGGGAGGGAGAGAAAAAGAAAAGAAAAAAGACTACTCCCTTAAAAAGAAAAGGAAGGAAATCATTAATACTAAAGCTTTTTCTTTAAAATAAAAAGCAAGCGTAAAAATTTAACTTCAAAAGACAAGAAAAAAAAACAAAGACAAGTTCCAAAGGGCCAAAAATCCAAATAGCTATTACAAAAAGTAAACAGATGAGGAGGGCTAGTGCAGCTTAGAAGAAATAAAAAGAGCACACTGCACTTTGTTTAATTATCCAAGGCTCTTGTTATAACTCTCTTCTCCAGAGACTTATCACCTTTTCCTTTCCTATAAGCTTCAACGCCAGACTCCAGCTGCTGAAATGACATTTGAAACCAGAGAACAAGATGATAAACAATTTTATAAAATTTGGGATTTATTTTATCAATGGTTATACAATAAAACATGGTAATGAAATATGTAGATTCTTAGAAAATAATAAATATATAAAGATGTATTCTTTTCTTATTATATCTACAAAATGATTCTAGGATAGATTTGAGATGATAATATGAACTTTCATAATAACAAATTAAGTAGAATATGATTATTTCATAAAACATGAATGAATAACAGTTATAGTCAAATGACTGATTAATAATGATATTAATGTATTTAATACTTGATTGAAAATGCGAGAATATATATAATGTAATTGTAATTGAAGACTACGAAATGGAAGCACAAAACAATTTTTAAACCAACCGGCACACTGTATGTATATATATGGAAGATGGCTTGATGTTTTTATGTTTTGTTTGTCTATGTTTGTTTTAAAAACCAATAAAAAAATTTTAAAAAGAAAAGAAAATCCCATGTGAAAATTATATGAGTTGGGCTTCAGAAAGCCATTCTCAGTTGCTGCAATTAAAACTGAGCTAAATGGATCAATAAGCTGATGAGTTATAATAGAACTCTTAGTATGTTCCTAGATGGAGCAACACTATGTAATAATAAACAGTGATTCTCATTTTGAAAAGGAGAATTTCCATACTCAAAAAGCAACAAGATTATATTTTAAAGACTGCCAGGTTTCTAATAATCATTTACTCCTGCATTCTATTGTTTTTTTTTTTACCATCAAACATTTCAATTTTGTAGTATCATTTCTCAATTGAAATATTATTCAATTGTCTCAACTGAAATATTACAGTTTTATAAAATGAGTTGAGGATTTCCTTTGCAAGTGGTATTTAAATATATAAATACTATAACTATTTTAGTCATTATTTCCATTTTAAAAATTGATTTAAGAAAGAAAAAACCAGGTCTAGTAATAGTTTTAATAACTTATTTCATAGAACATTTATGTTTATATGTTATCATCTATCTTTAATTGTAGATGTTCATCCATACAAATGGATTGGTATCAATTTGTACCTCATACATTAATCCTTTTCATATCTTTGAAGTATAATGTTTTAATAAAATTAAGCTAAGAAGAAAAGATCTATTTGTGTGCTTGTGTTCTCTGCATGATCCTTTTTTATTTCTTGCGAAAGATTTTTTTCAGGAAATAAAATTAGCTTTTCCCTTTGGCAACGCACCTCTTGTCATAGTGAAAGAAGAAAAGAGAAGTGCAATTAAGAATTACGATTAATTTGGAAGGTATTATCAACGTAGCTATAATTCATCTCTACATGTCTTCAATATCACGTAGTGTCAGCTCATACTAAATAAAAATGAACTACACTCTTCTAAGCTCTATAAGGTAAGTCTATTTGTTTATTTTTCACTCACTCACTGCAGTCTTTACTCACTAGAGAGAAGACTGAGCATTAAAGTGTTATATTAATTGATAGACTCAGTAACCAGAATTCCATTTTTTAGTCAGTCAGGTGTTACACGAAAAAAGGTGTCCTCATGAGTACAATGAGATTGAAAACCTTGACCTTTGGTTCCACTTTACCAAAGCAAGTCACACTACATTGATTTGATGTATGAGCACAGAATAGGGTATTAGGAAAAGCAAGGAAATTTTAAAAGAGATAAATAGTACCTCCAACGCTCTCATATTTAACAACTTGCTTTAAAAAAAAAAACTCCTTGGAAATCCAGATAAATAAGATGTTTGGATTAATCCATTTCTTTCCTTATTTTTCTTCCATTTATCATTCTGCTCTCTGTTCCTGTGCTTAGAGAAGTTATTGCTGTGAAAAATAAAAAGAATGGTAAACTTCATATAAAGGCCCTATTCTAAACTAAACTTTTCCAGGTGTGCAATGTTATTATTAGTAGCTTATTACAAAGTAGAAAGGTTTATTTGAAATTGTATGTGTCCATCTCACACACATTTTGTAGCCTCCATTGAAAGCTACCAACTTATAGGTTAAACATGTAAACACCCTATGATTATTCAGAATGATTAAATTTACATTAAAATATAATCCTTGACTTACAACCACAAAATTTCTGTTGCCCAGAGAGACATTTGCTAAGTGAGTTTTCCCCCATTTTATGACTTTTCTTGCCACAGTTGTTAAGGAAATCACTGCAGTTGTTAAGTTAGTAATGCAGTTGTTAAGTGAATATGGTTCTCCCCATTGATTTTTCTTGTCAGAGGTTGCAAAGAGGGGGTCATGTGATCCAGGACACTGCAACCGTCATAAATATGAACCAGTTGCCAAGTGTCTGAATTTTGAATTTTGATCACATGACCGACGGGGTGCTGCAATAGTTGTAAGTGCGAAAAACAGTCGTAAGCAGGGGTGGGATATTACTGGCTCTTCCTGGCTCTATCGAACTGGTAGTTCTAAAGAGCAGCAGACTCTGAACTGTTTCTGTGTTTGCTGCTGTTTGGCCCACCCACCTGCCCGGGCTCTTACCTGTCTTTTATTTCCTGCTTTTTCAACCTCAGCTGCTTTGCGCAGCACAGCTGAGGTTGAAAAAGCAGGAAAAAAGAGGCTTTTCAAACACTGTGCACCTATGTGCAGCACTTTTTAGATGTCCAGGCAGCACAGCTTAAAGTTTTTTTACATGCGTGCGCAGTGTAATCATCGAACTGGTAGTAACACCGGTTGAATTCCACTCCTGGTCATAAGTTCCTTTTTTCAGTGCCATTGTATCTTCAAACAGTCACTAAATAAACTGTTTTAAGTCGAGGACTACCTGTAATTCCTGCTTCAAGAATTGTATTATTTTAGTAGAAGAAACTAGGGCTGTTACCTAGCCACTTCAGTTCAACTTATGCAACCCAATCTTAGTTTTTCCTCTTCCCTTCATAAAGAGGCATAGACCCAGCAGGATGGGAGTTGAGTAAGCATGCTAAGCTGGAGAAATAAGGTGGTGTCACCAGATGGAAAGGGAACTAGAGTCAAGTGGAATACAGTCAGCTAAGGATGTGAGGAATGCAAGAAAGGACTAGCGCTAAACGATTGTGTTATTGAAAGGGGATGTATTTGTTTTCAGATTCAGAATATAATTCAACTTTGCAAGTTCTATTATTACAGCCATATATGCTCATTTATAAATGCATGGTTCCATACATTGATAAGTCCTGGTTATTAAATATTTAGATAATTCTCATTCTTAAGGGCAAAATATTACAACATTTATTTATTTGCAACCATGGGTTTTAACAAAATTCATATAAAATTGCAACAATCTGCGTCAGTTAAGTGTATCCCCTCCCTAAAATTATCCATACTGTCTGTCAACAACTGAATCCATACCTTTCTGGAAGGCTTTACAAAGAATGGAACTTTTTTGTGATATTTCCATCTATACTAGCACACAAGAAATAGATATTTTTTTTCCTTCTATATTGAATTGATTCAGTTGTATTAAACAAAGGAATAATAAATCTAGTTCTGGGTTCGTGATATGATTTGCAAGAAAGTAATGGATCGGATCTTCTACCTGTGAATAATCACAAATGCATAAATGTGTAAAAGTGTGTGTAATTGGAAATCTTCTATAACCTCTATCCAAGTAGTTTATTGGCTTTGTTTGAAAATTAAGTTCTGTGCAAACTTGTCTCCGGGAATGAGATAAAAGGCATTGTAAATAAGATGACATTCCTTTTCCATCTTTAAGTTATTGATACCACGTGGCCAACTTAAACATGTGTAAATGCTGTATTTTGTCTAAAATAGTTTTAAAAATAAATAATATCTCAATTACATGTGGCAATTTAGGGCATTCAACAGATCCTGAACCAGTGAAAATAGTGACAATTAATTTAGATTTAAATTCATTCATCCACTACTATTAAATTGTTCACGGGAGCTTTGTTTTACCAAATAAGTGTCGGGCATGAGAACTAATAACCTATAATATAAATGTATTGCTTCCTTTATCTGTATATACGTTTGTGAAAGGCCCGCTTTTGATCTCAACATCACTGCCAGTGTACATGGGGGTGAAGCTAGAACCGATCTCATGAATTTGTTCTGCATCATCAGTAATTCTTGTAGTTTACTTAAATCCTAAATGGGAACCTCATATGACAACTGTGAGATTGTTTCCCCCTGGAAGATCAAGAGATCTGGCTGTACTGAACAATGTCCTTTGAAATAGACAGACAAGGGGACAAATGGCTCTCATTGATCTCATAGCCATTGTTATTGAGATACAATACAAGTTTTTCATAGTACTGTTTCAATAAAATGGACACCCCAACACTTGAAAGATAAGATGAATTATTATCTGAACTGTTTGTAAACTAATGCAGATAATACCTCTGAAATAACTCCCACACATTTCTGCAGAAGTGTCCAACAGATCAAAGGAGATTTTATTTATTTATTTATTTTTATTTGATTTGTCAATTGCTAACTCATAAACATGAGTAAGAATACAGGAAATAGGTACGGATAAATGGGGGCAATAGGACAGGGATGCTAGGCACGATTGTGCACTTATGCATGCCCCTTACAGACCTCTTGGGAATGGGGTGAAGTCAATAGTGGATAGTTTGGGGTTAGAGGAGTGGGGGTTAGAGGATGTAACAACAGACTCAGGTAGTGCATTCCAGGTATTGACCACTCTATTGCTGAAGTTGTACTTTCTGCAATCAAGTTTGGAGCGGTTTACATTGAATTTGTATCTGTTGTGTGTTCTTGTATTGTTGTGGTTGAAGCTGAAGTAGCCATTGACTGGTAGGACATTGTAGCAGATAATTTTGTGTGCTACACTTAAGTCTAACTGTAGGCAGCATAGTTCAAGGTTGTCCAAGCCCAAAATCTCAAGCCTGATTATATAGGGTATTCTGTTGCAAGCAGAAGAGTGTAGTAGTCTTCTCGTGAACTATTTCTGGACTCGCACAATTGTATTAATGTCCGATATACAGTGCAGATTCCAGACTGATGAGCTGTATTGAAATATTGGTCTAGCAAAAGTTTTGTATGCTCTAGTTAGCAATTCAATATTTCCAGAGGAGAAGCTTCGTAAGATTAGATTTACAACTCTTAATGCCTTTTTGCAATAATGTTACATTGAGCTCTAGAGCTTAGGTAATTCGATTTGAGTACTCCAGTCCTTGACAGAGTGAGGATCATCAATGAGGTCATATCTGTCTGGTTTGTATTTGATGTACTGATTTTTTTTTTTACCAATATGTAGGACAGAGCATTTGCTGGTCAAGATTTGGAGTTGCCAATTGTTTGACTATTCAGACATATAATCAAGGTTTCTTTGAAGGAGAGTAGCATTGTCAGTGGTGTGGAATAGTTTTATGTCATCCGCAAAGAGGATGCAGTTGTTTATAAGCTGATTGAAAAGGTCATTTAAATAGAGTATAAAGAGTGTGGGTCTTAGAACGCTGCCTTGGGAGACACCACTGTTAACTGGAGAAGGGTTTGATATAGTGCTCCCTATTTTACTATTTGTTGCCTGTCTGACAGGAACACAGTAATCCATTTATGAAGGGATCCAGAAATGCTGTAAGAGTTTAGTTTTAACAGTAGTTTGTCATGTACTGCTGAATCAAAGGCTTTGCAGAAGTCTATGTAAATTGTGTCCATAGCTTTACCCTGGTCAAGGAGAGTAGTCCATATGTTTTTGCAGTGTAGGAGTTGAAGATTTTCCTCTCTTGGGATGGTTATGTTGGAGCCAGCCCATAGCATTTCATTGTAATTTATTTCTGTGAATAAATATGGATATGATTCAAATAGTCTGTTTATATGGTAACAATAGGTCACTGCTGAAAAACTACCAACCATTCTCACGTCAGTGGACTAGAATATCCCTTCAGAAAACCATTTTTTGTGCCAAATTTTCCATCTGTTGTCTGTGTGAGAAACAATCAGTAGGGAACTTGCCATGTGTTGCAATTTTATTTCTGCCTCTAATCCAGGTTTCCTCCTTCTTTCCCACCCCCTTCGGTTTATGAAATTGAAGTTCTTTTTCCAAGTAGCACTTGCAACCTGCTACATGCTGACTTGGGAAGTAAGAGGTCTATGGGAAAAATAAGTGCCAGCATAAGCAATTCAGGGCCAGAACAAGTCAGACAAAATTGTGTTATCATCAGCACTGCAATGTGCTCTTGGGCTAATGACTGCAATCATAATTCTTTTGAGAAAATATTCTATTTCTTCAGGTCTCTAGTCACAGCAAATACAAGTATTCTTATGATAATAATACCTAGTGACATTAACAAAAAGTTTACTACCCAAATTGTTTGATCCAAGTTCATTCCCAGAGGTTTTTGAAGGGCTCTTGGTTGGATGGTCATGATGAAATCCCCCACCCGCCCAAAAAAGGCCCAGTTCCTCCATAATAGACAAAGAAGGGAACAACAAACAAAGTAACATTGTCATTTCATACATTGCCAGAATATCTTAAAAGCTCAAGAGGATTTTCAACCAACACCCAAGATGGTATTCAGCAGGTTCTGACCAGCTCTGGAGAATCAGTAGCAGAAATTTTGAGTAGTTTGGAGAACCAGCAAATTCCACCTCTGACTGGCCCCACCCCCATCTATTCTCTGCCTCCCGAGTCCCAGATGATTGGCTGGGTCTTCTTTTGTTGCTCTGCACAGGAGAACAGAGCTAGAAAGCAGGTTAGTGGGATGGGGAGGGAATGGTGATTTTGCAATAGACTTCCCCTGCCATGCCCACCAAGCCATGCCCACAGAGCCAGTAGTAAAAAAAATTGAGTCCCACCACTGACCAACACAATATGCATACACACCTTAAACACCCCAAAACACTAAAGCAGAAATTTGTCAGTCACAAATTGTCAAATTTGTCAGGCACAAATTGAGCAATGTAATATATGCAGTACAATGCAGTGAGACATGTGCAGATTTGTATATTGGAGAAACAAAACAAACATTTCATAGGTGCATTTCACAACAGCATAGGAGATCAAACCTATCAGGACAAGATTCAGAAGTCCATCTGCATTTGAAAGACAAAAGTCACTCTTTAGAACAGGGGTCTCCAACCTTGGCAACTTTAAGGCTAGTGGACCAATTCCCAGAGTTCCCCAGCAAAGCTGGCTGAGAAACTCTGGGAGTTGAAGTCCACAAGTCTTAAAGTTGCCAAAGTTGGAGACCACTGCTTTAGAAGACAGCAAAGTCCACATTCTGGACAAAGGGGATCACTGTTTGAAATAGGTGTCAAAAGGGCAGCTTATGTTAATATTGAATAGCCTTTCCTCAAGAGAGGGATCTGGCATCACCTATCTCCTGTTACAACTGAACTCCTTTCAGCAGTTCCAAGAAGGTTCCATAACCATTTGCATTATTCAGATGACCCTGAGGGCACAGATAAATCTCCAAGTGGCTTTAACGACTCTCAGAAAGAATGCAGAATTCTCCACCATTCTGTCAGAACTGAAGAAGCTTCTTGGATAAGAAGCAACATGTCTTCAGAGAAAAACATAGAAAGTCCAGTTACCTTTTGAAAAAGCATCTTTGGGACAACCATGACCTGGATGTCTGAGAATCTCAACTGACTTGTTTGAGGGAGAGAAACTTTTTTTGGATCTAAGTAATGGGCTTCATTCACTGAACTTGCTAAGTTGCTGGTTAGTAGAATTTCTACTTTTAGATTGCACTCAGCTTAACTCAAAAATGCTGCAAGATGTCTCTGTAATTAACATGACTTAAAAGTAGCCACTGCATGATTCTTAAACAAACCATGTCTGAGTAATTTTGTAGCTGTATCAGAGGGAAGAGTATATGTGGTTCCTCAATTCATTACTTTAATAGGTATGGGTAAGGTAAGATCAAGATAAACATAATCAAAACATTTGCTTATTTCACAAGATTGCTAGGCTAAAGCAGAAGATAAATTAAGCTTTTGGAGAACATCAGAAAGCTATTTCAAGAAATACTGATAAATTCTATGGAATAATTAGAAATGTCTCCACTCTCCAAACTATTTGTAAAAGTGCATATTCTACTAATAGAAATGCCAGATTAGGACTGGAAAGAACCCAATCAAATTAATACTTACTGTCAACTCTGAAGCTGGCCTGATTGAGGCCATATTGGAGGCTTCAGTGTTACCACAATGGCGCTGAGGGATAGGAATGGGGGAATAGAGATAGCTGGAGTTTTGTAGCCAAAATAAAATAGTTTCCCCTAAAAACCAAGAACATTCCCAAAGGTGGCTGAAAAGAGGAGTGAAATTTCCAAGCAACCAGACAGCACCTTGATTGGACCAATTGTTTGGGAAAGGGGGGGAAACTTAATTAGGTGAAAACCAACTCAACCTTTAGAGTCAGTTTTCACCAATCTGTACCAATATGTTATGTGCAATAAACCTGTTCTTTGAGAAACCTGCTTGCCTCGGAGTTCTGTTTGCTATGGACTTATTACTTGGAACCCCGGCACCTTTTTGTGATGGGCTAGAAGCAAGTAGAAGCTTTCCAGAAATAGTTGCAAATATGCCATTGATTAACTTCTACCCTTAAAACAACTCTATAAGGCACTGCACACCAGAACAACTAGACACAAGGACAGGGTTTTTTTCCGAATGCCATTACTCTGCTAAACAAACAATTCCTACAACACTGTCAACTTATTAAATAAGAGTGTATTGCTATTATTCCTCTACGACTAGATTATAATAACACTTCCTAGTACCTATCTCTTCCCACTTATGACTATAACCATGTTGCTTGTATCTTTACAATTTAAATTGTTGGGGTTTTTTTTGTTTCCTGGTATGATTGATTGCTTATTAGTAACCTATGATTATCACTAGATGTTGTATCTTATGGTTCTTGGTGAATGTAGTTTTTCCTTTATGTACTGAGAGCATATGCATTAAAGACAAATTCCTTGTGTGTCCAATCACACTTGGCCAATAAAGAATTCTATTCTACTATATTCTATTACAATATCCAATTAGATTTTTTTTTATTTATTTGCCAAATTTATAGGGTCACCCATCTCACATAAGGTGACTCTGAGAAGCATACGATAAAACAATATTCTTAGACCAGTCTTTGAATTAGAGCCCAAGTTAAGAGCTAGTATGGAGGAGAAGGTTGATGCACTGCTTCCTCTGCTTCTTTAATAAAGGACAGTATGAGAAAAACAACAATGGGATGTATTAAAATAAGAAAAATGTGTTTGCTTGACTACATGAACTGCAATGTTATCTGTGATGAACTGAATTATCATATACTAAAATCTGATTACTGGTATTAACCACATGGACATTGAAAAATTGACTCATCTTTGGTACAACTCATCATTTTGGGTATGATTTGAAGCCTTTTTCCTAAGATGTTGAAGACAAAATAAGACTTAGTCACTGTCCTTTCAAATGGGAGACAATAAAGAAAAGCAGGAGATTCAGTATCTACAGACTTTGGACTGGGTGAGGATAGGGTAAAATTGTAAAGATGGGGGCTACAGTCATGCAATCAAAGCTTGTCCCTTTATGTGCTTTGCATGCGTGATGTGGTGAGCCTTCAATACTACAGTCATGTGCCACTATCTTAATTTTTTCTAACCAGTCTTCTGAATGCCCCGATACTGTGATCTCATTGTTGGTCTTCTTCTTGCCAATATAAAACTGAAAAAAGGATTCTACCCTCCATGAATACTTGTTTCATGTTTTGCTTCAAATGGAAACAAATGAACAAAAAAGGAATAATGGCAGAAGGCATATCGGAAAAACCAAATGCCTTTTTCAGAGTTTTGTGAAGTGCCCTGCCTCTTTCTTATCATCAGTAACTGTCTCCTACTCTATTATTGTTAATATAAGCATTATAAATAGGAGACTAATCTTTTACCATAAAAATGACACCGAATATAATTAAGCTCTTACCCAGGCAATTTCACTTTAATTTCAAATAAAAATGAGAGGCTTGGCCTGCTAGTAATTAAAATACATCAAAATTTTCTAATCCACCAGCTTTGCAGACTCTAATCTACCATTTTAAAAACAGTTGATCACTTCTCCTCTATAGCAAATAGCAGTGGTACAGTTCTTTTGAATTACAGGGTGAGAAATATGAATGCTGAGTTGGATTTTTGTTTGAACAGAAGTGCAGTCAAACCTTTCTTACTCTTTGTTTGCCTAATAATCTAGACATTTTATTCTATCATACAAAGACAGTATAAAACATTACATGCAATCCTTATATTGCATACAGCTCGAGCTGACCTTGACTGATTTCAAACTGCTAAATAGCAACAGATCAGATTAAGACTTTGATGGGAGAACAGCAGGAATTCTCAAGATTGCTTGCTAGACTGAAAAAGAAAAAAGAAATATTGGAAAAAGGTTTATCAAGCCATTTCCATATTGTTACCAAATAAACTACTTACCTATTCACATAGTCACTAGTCAAGACACAGAAATCTGATTGACCATCATATGAAGAGGTGCCCAAAACTCTATACTATTCATAGTTTTGCGATTCACATTTGGTACCCTTGATACAACTCTACTCCAAGATCAGCTTACATTTACAAGGTCAAGATAAATGGGACATGGGATAATGATGTCAACATTCTGCAGCACATCTGGATACAGAAAATAAATAAGAAAGATGTTATATGTTGTGTCAGGCCAAATATAATGAAGATCCCACCAAGTGAGCCAGGAACACAATCAGTTGCTTTTTGGCTATTTTATATCAGTTCATATTCTGTAAATTTACACCTGCATACATTTCCATACATACTGTATACATATCCTACAGGAAGAAAAATAGAAAGAGAACCTACTCTTCTGTCCACTAGTCAAGTAGTTGAAAGGAAGTTGGGAGTTGCTGAGAGTTCAGTTTCTCCAATGTCCAGCTCCCATCTCTTATAGCTGATGGCATCTGTGCTGATTCCCACAGCAAGTTTTCACACTTTGTTCTGGTCTCAGACCTTTCCTCCTTGTTTTGATGTGCCAGTTCCTTTTCAAGAAAAAGCTTGTTTATACTATGCAATCATGATGGATAAATAGTTTCTACATCTCACTACACAAACCATTCAGAGAGTATGAAGGTATTTCAAATCTGTGGTGGAAATGTGAACAGTACAAGGAGACATTTCCTCATGTTTGGTGGATGTGCAAAAAAACTAGAAAATTTGGATTCAAATATATACTAATTCAAAAGATTGTAAAGGTTAATATACAATTGAAACCAGAGACTTTTCTTTTGGTACTAACCAAATAGTTAGAAAAAGGTTATAGAACCTTATCTTTATGCGTGATAACTGCAATGAGATTATTATATGCATAAAGGTGGAAAGATTCAACATCAATTACAATGGAGGAATAGATGGTGAAGATATAGAAAATGACTTCTTTGATCAGAGAAAAGGCATTATCTAAGTTTATTGTTGACTGGAAATCCATTATAGACTTTTTTGCATGAAACAGAAAAAAAGCAACTTTTGATAAATGGTTTTGATGATTAGAAAAAAAGATAATAGAAAAAAATGAAAATTATGATGTAACCATACAGTTAGATGTACAGTAAATGTGTATATTTATCACTGCTGTAAACTATTTCTTTATATTTTGGGGGGATGCACTTTTGCTTTGTCTTTTTTTCCTTTCCATTCTTTATTCTGTACACTACTTTCTGTTAGTTTTAATCTTTATTAAAATTGCAATGAAGTGATGGAGGAGGTGATAGATAGATAGATAGATAGATAGATAGATAGATAGATAGATAGATAGATAGATAGATAGATAGATAGATAGATAGATAGATAAATAGAGGATGGATGGACTTCTTACTTTATCACCTTACTGCTGTCAATTTATTCTTCAGCAGTCTTATTTCATTCTTCTTTTGTTCCACTTTTCCTTTCATTTCTGTGTGCTTTTGAGTCAGTCTTGACTCCAGGCAACTGCCTGAACAAGTCCCTGCCATTTTCCTAGCAAGATTTCAGAAATGGCTTGCACTTGCCTTCTTCTTCCGAGGGGTGAGTGAGAATGGCTGACCCAAGGCTCTTCAGCTTGCATTGTGCCTAAAGCCAAATTAGAACAACTGAGCAACTCTCAGTTGCTAATCTGATGCCTTAATCACTACACCAAACTGGCTTTCTCCCTTTCTCTGAATGGTACCATATAAGGAGAATTTGAGATTCAGGGGGTATGTAATAAAAAAAAGTCTACAGAAACAGAATAAAGAATAGAGATATAGATATAGATAATAAAGGTGTATATTTTATATCATTTGGGGTTATAGGTTCTCTGTCCTTGCTGTAGATTTTATAAATGTTCATTTGAAACTATGGCGTCTCAAATCATGAGTTGAAATGATATAATTCAAACCACCTCTTCAACATTCCTTGGGCATCCAATACCTCCATTCTCAATTTCATATTCCAGAGTTTCCATGTGACACAAAGGACACTACAACAGCAAGAAAAGAAAAATGTGGTTAGGTAAAACTGGTGGGAAGATGGCATCCTAGATTTAACTCTTCCCCACATTGCCCCCGGTAAAGTTTGGACTTTATGGATGGAGAAATCCATCACCATTTATTTTATGCAACTCTGTTCTATTATTATTATTATTTATTAAAATGCAATAATTTTTCCATTGTTCCACCTCATCCACCACCACTACCCCATCTACCCATTCTGAGGGAAAATATTATTACCCCAGAAACCAATATTCCAGCATTACTTTTAGAATAAAACAAAACTGTGCTCAGTTGCCTTTTTTTAAACAAAACAAACAATTTGACTGCATTTTCTAAATAAATGATATTGACTCTAACATAGGTCCAGGTTTCATTCCACCAAGGACAATAACCAGCTGTCCCTACATTCATTTTCACAAACTCCAAAAGGAATTGATTATCATCCAACACTTCTTGGTAGCACCAACTGGATACTGTGAAACCTGGCAGCCGTCTTATGACAGCATTGAAGAGATAAATAGTCTCTCCTTCCAATAAAGCTTTTTAACCTTCCAGAATCAAGTGCAGGTCTTTATTTAACTTTTTCCAGAATTATGGTGGCATCCAAGAACCTTAATGGTATAAGCCCATTCTTTACATGATTTAAGCAAGCAAGATATATTTACGAAGGCAAATATATGTGTCCCAGGATATGCCTTGGATCTTGCAAAATATATTTAATTGGCTTTAGGCAGGAGAGGGGGAAAATAACATTGGAATATAGCTGATATACCTACAGCATATTGCTTACAAAATACTGATTTCTTCCTTTTTTATGAATCACATTAAATAGTTACTGTTTTTTAAAAAAAATAGGTTTGTTTTCTTTTAGATACGACTGATAAGGCAAATATTTATTTTATTGTATTTATTTGATTTGTCAATTGCTTACAAGATAATAAGTATAAGTATAAACATAGTTATGAATACATGGATACATATAAGAAAAATAAAAGAAACGATAGGACAGGGATGGTAGGCACATTGGTGCGCTTATGCACGTCCCCGACAGACCTCTTAGGAAAAGGGTGAGGTCAACCGTAAACAGTCTAAGGTTAAAGTTTTTGGGGTTTGGGGAAGAAATCACAGAGTCAGGTAGAGTATTCCAGACATTGACCACTCTGTTGCTGAAGTCGTATTTCCTGCAATCTAAATTTCCTGAAAAATATATTCTTACTGTCACAGAGCTAGAGGCTGCTCTGCCCTTTCTTATAAATAAAACCTGCCTCCCTCTTATAAATTATATGACAATTAGAACCCAGCTCAACAGAGAGCGTTTGGAGTTCAAACAGCTTTTAGATCTCTCTCAGCTACAAAGCATTTCAAAGCAGAAATGTTATATTAGAGATCGAACATGCTGACAGAAAATATGTTCAGAATATTGGAAAAGCTCGCCTGTGCTTCAGATCTGTTTTTAACTCAAAGGGAAACATAGACTGTGTACTTGATCTGGTAGCAGAAATTTTGAGTAGTTTGGAGAACTGGCAAATATCACCTCTGACTGATCCTGGCCCCATCTATTCTCTGCCTCCCAAGTCTCAGCTGATCGGCTGGTTCTTCTTCTGTTGCCCTGCACAGAAGAACAGAGCTGGAAAGTAGATTAGTGGGGTGGGGAGGGAATGAGGATTTTGCAGTATCCTCCCCTGGAGTGGCATGGGAATGGAGATTTTGCAGTCTCCTTCCCCTGCCACACCCACCAAGCCGTGCCCACAGAACTTCTAAAAAAATTAGAATCCCACCACTGTCTAAGGATGTTGGCAACCTGGTTTATATGTGGAATAAGTTGGAAGCCTTCTTGTCTTAAGACAGTTCTGAAATAGGTAAGCCTCCGTCAAACTAGTTGTGTTGAGAGGAAGATGTAGTGGAATTGTGAGGATAAGGAGGGCACCCTTTTTGCTGTATGTATGCTTGTTTTCTTTTTTCTTTTTTTCCTTTTAAGTGATAAGGGCATCTAAGCTGCAAACTCTACCTAATGGATTAAACTTAATTCTTCTGCCTTTGCTTTTAGGGGACATTATAATATGACAGCAGGATGCAAGTATTTATCTCAAAACTCCAATCAATGATAGCAACATAAATGATCTCAGAACTTTGTGATCACAAGGTTAGCCTCCAAGGGTAGGAAATTAAGCAGTATGGTTGAGTGTGTTTTATTTTTCAAGACATATAATTGAATGTCTATGATACATATACCAGCATCTGGGAATATATTTTTCTTAAACCAACAGAAGCAAGTAATTAAGAAGTAAAGCAAAACATTCTCTAAACCATAAGAGACTATTCTAGCTATATTGATCTGGGGAATCGGCCTTAGTCGAAGATTGTAGGATTCTAGCTACTATAGGAATGTGAATCCTGTGTTTACACTCCTCTATTCAACATTTTGTTTTATTCTTTTCTTTGTGGATCTTTCCAGGAGATATCATGCTTTTGCAGTTAAAGGTCTTTTTCTACGCTTTGCTGAATATTTTTTTTTCAGTTTCTACTTCATTTGTGCACCTATTGCTTTGAATCCACAAACTGTATTTCTGTTTGACAAAACCGAAGAGAGGGTAGCTGCAGTTTCCACTGTTTGTGCAGACTATTTATGCAGACACCCAAGCTTTGTAGTAAGTAACTAGTTGATAAGAGTAGCTAAGACAAATGAAAGTTGAGTTTCAACATTCTCATTGGAAGAAGAACTCTTGAGTTAGCATCATATCTGGAGCCTTAAAATTATCCCAGGACTTTCTGGAACTGGAAAGAACTTGAATAGAGTTGAAGATAGGCAATATAGCTTATTCCATCAGCTGGATGGGGCATATATGGCTGGATTCAGGAAGTGATTAATGTCTTCTTAAGGAAGAGGTTGCAACATGGTTGGATTCAGTTACAATGGCAATGAATGCATCATTGGAAAGCCTTAAAAATGAGGTTAGGGACAGCTTGTCATGGAGAAAACCTATGTAGTTGCTAGGAGTTAACAGTTTCTTGATCAGAGATGGTATTCAGCAGGTTCTGACCAGTTCTGGAGAACCAGTAACGGAAATTATGAGTATTTCGGAGAACTGGCAAATATCACCTCTGACTGGAGATTTTACAGTATCCTTGCCCTGCCACACCTACCAAGTCATGCCTACAGAACGGTTGTAAAAAAAAATTGAATCCCATCACTGGTCTTGATGTCACATAATCAATCAAAAACAAAGGGGATGTTGCTATCTGCCTTAAAAGAAACAGGAGTTTTGCCTCCTTCTAAGAACACCAATTCTTGATCCTACCAACCAGCCTCCAGCCTTCCATCTTTCAAGAGAGTCCTGGCTGATCCTGTCCCTAGCAGGGATATAAATATAGACAATGGGGACAACAACCTTTACATTGATATTTTTTCTGATTCAAGGATGGGTGCATGGAAATTTATGTCAACAGCAGAGAAAGCCCTAAGAAATAAGCAGTATGCAACCTATATATAATCTGTATCCCATGTATACCACCTGAATTTTCTTCTAGAATTCTGGCCTAATCATTTAAATTCTGGGCTGATATAAACATGCCTTTAGTACTTTGGGACACTTTTATGAAACTTTAAATCAAAATATATATTTTTGAATGGGAGAAAGCAATAGCCACCGGCCAAATATCCGAGATAAATCTGGCAATTTATCTGCAAGATTCCCTCTTATATTTCACTTTATTAATAGCTATTTAAACATTAGTGCTCAAGAGTGGGTAGGAATCATATTGAAATATATCACTAATTGAAAGTTAATTAAATATTGTCTATTGAATCTTTCCTAATGGAATAGGGCTTTAGAAAAGGGAAGCTATCCATTATAAAATTATTTTGTCATGTACTGTTTGCCACATCAGTAATTCTAGATGCAACTGTTGGGATACAGATATTAATGTTTTTAAAATTCAGTTTAAATTCATTCTAATTTAAAATGTTATGTGACTCACCAACAAATTGACAAGAACCCTGCCTTTAACATCTGTTCCTAACAGAAAACAAGGTGAGTTAAAAACAACAATAACTAAGGAATTGAAAATGCATACAGTGCCATTATGAGCCACTCAAGTTTCCATATCTCCTTCTCTCTTGTCAGCTGGCCTGTGGATAGGAAATCTAAAATATACTGAATATAGATTAATTGTCAGAATGCCTAAGTAACAAGAGTGGAATAGAAAATATTTTCACTAACTCAAATCAGATGTATCTGGGCAATCTTGCTAATAAAAACATCTCTCTTAAAAGATTGAAAAACAAAAGGCATTGAATTAATATCTTGATTTGGTACTTTACTACATTAGTTCTTTTTGAAAAAATAAGTTCACATAGTTATTGTGGAAAGCAGAAGTTGCTGAAATGACCAAGCTAGGAGATGAAGATGCCAGCCAAACAATAAACAACCCGCATTCACAGCTTTCAGCTCATCTTTAGTTTCTTCAAATGACTTTATCTTTACTTTAGCATATTTTCCATAGTGCTACTTGTGCCCCTCTTGTGTCTTATCACAAAGCCAATGCAAAGCCCCGATCCACAAAAGGCCAAATGTCAAAACAGAGGACCAAGAAGAGCATCCATTTGGATGGAATTTGCATGCCAGAATTTTGGAACAGATGCAAATGCAGCTATATTACAATTTCAATAGAAATACACAGTATCCCACTATATTAGAAAGGACCTGGCTGTGAATGGTTAAACTTCATGTTTAACAGGGGTGTTTTTAAAATTGCTTTCTAAGGCCATATCTGTACTTGGTTCCTAAGATTCATTATACTGATCTTTTAATATCGTGCAGTCTTTTGTAATGTCAAGGAATGGAAGTCAGCTGCCTATGCACTGCATTTAATTCCATATGCCAATGCAATAGTATTGCAACTGCAATAGGAATAGATATTTATTATTTTGCAGCTGATTCACCCTTGTCCTAAGTATTGCAAAAGTCAGGCTGGGACCCACGTGCATACAGAACAGAGCTTTGATGTTGGCACCTAAAGTGAGGCTCTATATTTGGCCTAAATAATTGTACTGTAATAAAGAATAAGGTATGGGTGATTGGTGTGGCAATGCCAATAGAGAGTAGAATAAAAGTCAAAGAATTGGATGAGATCAAGAAGAATAGGATCTGAAAATTGAAACTGAAACATTATGTCATAAACAAACTGTTTGTGGTCCCAGCAGTTATTGGCACACTAGATACCATACCAAAAAAAACATGAACACCAAGAAGAAAACTATCAATTACAAATCCAATCTCAACATTTGTCTAACTGTGTTACCAAACATAATTCATTGATTTTATATGCCACTCGGATCCCAGCAACTCTGCACAGATATCAAACGTATCAATCCTTTTTCTTCAAAGGAGTAGTTACTCATTTACAATAGCATTTCAATAGATTGGTATTTTGGGTTTCACCACAAGATTTCATCCCAAGATAAATTCAATGGAGAGAGGGAACTATGAAGAAAAACTACATGAAGAAAGGATGGAAGAAGAAAATGTAAAAAGTAGGGCTGTCTCAAATGAACCTTCTGCTTCTAGGTTCTCACAGATTTTGCATGTTATCCAGAGGCAAACTCAAGAATGATTTTTAAAAAATAATGGCAGTCACAATGGTTGCCACAACCATATGACCATAGCCCACACAACACACATAAAAGGGGTGTGGCTTTGATCACAGAAATGCATCATCTTGATTTTCATCCTCCTCTGGA
This sequence comes from Pseudonaja textilis, assembly GCF_049901715.1. Taxonomy (NCBI): domain Eukaryota; kingdom Metazoa; phylum Chordata; class Lepidosauria; order Squamata; family Elapidae; genus Pseudonaja; species Pseudonaja textilis. The sequence continues at coordinate 79,962,876 of NC_141991.1, forward strand.
TGCTCTAATACATCTATGCCAGACTAATTTTATATTCCATTCCCAAACAGATAAACTCATTTGCAACAGACCTCAACAGAAGTTAATGGATACATGGACCACAAATCAGAGTAGCTGTTTCTCTGTTGTAAATGTCCCCTACCTGCACACAAGGATATAAAATCATCATTCAATATGGCTTCCACATTCTTCTTCTCACAAATGAGAAGAGAAGGGAAGAGAAGAGAAGAGAAGAACTTTCTGTCACTTTAAATGTACACTAATCAGCATACATTAAAATGATATTTCATTGCATACAGCTCTCAAAGGGTCACCACCTCCAATATACACTACATGAACATGACAAGAAAGTAAATAAATAAATATGAATATACCCACATTTATGACACAGAGAAACAATATAGTCTAGTTCAGATGTATACATGTACAGTGCATGGCGAGAAAAATGAATCTTGTGAGTTGACCAGGCAGATGGCATAGGGAACAATGCTGTTACAGTATCTGGTAGTCCTGCTAGAAATATTTCAAAACCTCCTCCCAGAGCGGGGGCAACAGAAAGAGGCGGTAAAGTGGGCGTGTGGGGTCTTAACGATGTTTCGAGCTCTAAGCACATAGTGCTTATAAGCAGTATCCTGAATAAAAGGAAGCGAACTTCCAATAATCTTCTTGGCTGTCCTTACCACTCTCTGTATAGACTTTCTATCTGAGGAACTGCTGCCACCAAACCAAATAGTGATGCAGTTTGTTCAAATGCTCTCAATCAGAGAGTGCCTCTGTAAAAAGTGGCTCTGTAAAACATGGTCAGGACAGAAGGAGAAAGATGTGCTCTTCTCATCCAATGCAGGAAATGCAAATGCTGGTTTGAATGCTTCATTAACATGACGTGTGGAAAGACCAATTCAGATTGTTAGTTATCTGCACCCCCATTTTGCAATTTGTTCCCCACTATCTGAATGGGAAAACAGGCTCTACTGATAATAGGATCTACATTTGTTTTCAGGTCAGCCCCTTATGCCTCATTTAGTAGCATCTAATCCTTGGTTTTGATTGCCTGGCATCTCTCCTTGAAGAGTTTGATTTCTGAACAAAGTTGTTTAGAACGTTGGGCCATCTGCCCTCAGAGTAGACATGGTAAAGTCCACTCTCATTGAAAATCACCAAAATTGTCATCAGAGGTAAATTGACTTGCTGGCTGAAACTCTGAAACTCTATTGAACTTTAGTCATGAAAATCATCTGGCTATTTGCAAAGCTCTCTGTTTGACATACAAAACTATCTTTAACATGGTGTGTTTATTCTCTCCTGAACCACTGATTGCAGAGGATATGAGAATGCAATAGACATAACCCAGGGAAAGTCTTTGGCATTCATGTCACTTTATGTATTGTTTTAACAAGCAGCTCTCTCTGCCAGGGCAGGCAGCATTTTAATGCTGGACTGTGTTTCACAGAGCTGGAGAAGCAAGGTATAATCCTACCAGATTATTTACCTTTCCAAGTGTTTCTTACCCTAAGTGGATTATTGGCGACTAGGATTTTCCCATGTATATGTAGATAACACAGCCTCAAGAAGGATGCACCCTCCATTTTGAATCCGTTTTGCACTCTGAATTCATAGAGACTTACCTCTAAGTGGATTTTTGGCGAATGGAATTTTCCCATGGGTTGTACCAGAAAATGTAGATAAAGCAGACTTGAATAGGATGCACCATCCTAACCATACTAGTGAACTCCGAATCCAATGGTGATGTCCATTTTGCTTTCTGAATTCATTGATACCTAACTTTAACCCTAAGTGGATTTTCTGTGAATGGCATTTTCCCATGTATTTTGCCAAGAAATGTATTTAAGGCAGACTCGAAAAGTATGCAACCTCCTAACCATACTAACAATTTCTGAATCCAATGATGATGTCCATTTTGCTCTACAAATTGATAGAGACCTAACCAACCATAACTATAAGGGGATTTTTGGTGAATTGGATTTTCCTATGTATTTTGCCAAGAAATATATTTAAGGCAGATGCCAAAAGTATGCAGCCTCCTAACCATACTAGTGGTCTCCGAATCCAATGATGATGTCCATTTTGCTCTCCGAATTCATGGAGACCAAACCTGAAACCTAAGTGAATTTTCTGTGAATGGGATTTTCACCTGTATCTTTTTCAGGGAACATAAATAAGGCAGGCTTGAAAGGTATACACCCTCCTAAGCACAGTAATGGACTGTGAATCCAACGGTGATGTCCATTTTTCTCTCTGAATTCATAGAGACATAATCCTAACCCTAAGTGGATTTTCCACAAATGGCATTTTCCCATGTATTTTGCAAGGAAACATAGACAAGGCAGATTCAAGTACAATGCTAATGGGCTTTGAATCCAATGGTGCTGTCCATTTTCCTTTCTGATTTCATGCAGACCTAACCCTAAGTGGATTTTCCATGAATGGGATTTTCCCATGTATTTTGCTAGGGAACATAGATAAGGCCAGCTTGAAAAGTATGCACCCTCCTAACCATACTAATGATCACTAAATCCATTGGTAATGTCCATTTTGATGGACAAAATACATGGGAAAAATCACATTCACGGAAAATCCATTTAGGGTTATGGTTAGGCCTCTATGAATTCAGAGAGAAAACTGGACATCACCATTGGATTGGGAACCCATAAGTATAGCTAGGAGGGTGCATATTTGTCGAACCTGCCTTATCTACGTTTTCCGGAAAAATGCTTTGGAAAATCCCATTATCTGAAAATCCATTTAGGGTTAGGGTTAGGTCTCCATGAATTTGGAGAGAAAAATGGATATCATCATCGGATTCGGAGCCCATTAGTATTCCTTATCTATGTTTTCTGGCAAAATACATGGGAAAATCCCATTCACGGAAAATCCACTTATGGTTAGTGTTAGATCACTATGAATTCAGAGATAAAAAATGGACATTACATTGGATTCAGAGTCCATTGCAATTGTTAGGAAGGTCCATACTTTTTGAGTCTGCCTTAAATAAGTTATGTGGCAAAATATATGGGGAAAATCCCATTTGTGTATAATCCATTTAAGGTTAGGACTACGTCTCTCTGAATTCAGACAACAAAATGGACATCACCATTGGATTCAGAGCCCAGTAGTTAGATTAGGAGGGTGCATCCTTCTCAAATCTGACTTATCTACTTTTCCTGGCAAAATACATGGGAAAATACCATTCTTGTAAAATCCACTTAGGGTTAGGTTTAGGTCTCCATGAATTGACACAGGAAAATGGACGTCACCATTGGCTTCAGAGCCCATCAGAGACCTAACCCTAACCCTAAGTGGATTTTCTGCAAATGATTTTCCAAAGTATTTTGCCAAGAAATATATTTAAGGCAGACTCGAAAAGTATGCACCCTCCTAATCATACTAACGATCTCTGAATCCATCAGTAATGTCCATATTGCTCTCTGAATTCATGGAGACCTAACCCTAACCCTGTGTGGATTTTCCACAAAAGGAATTTTCCCATGTACTTTGACAGGAGATCTAGATAAGGCAGACTTGACAAGGATGCACACTGCTAAGGTTATTAGTGGGCTCTGAATCCAAAGGTGATGTCCAATTTGCTCTCCAAATTCATGGAGACCTAACCCTAACCCTATTTTCATTTTCCATGAATAGGATTTCCCTGTGTATTTTGCCAGGAAACCTAGACAATGCAGACTCGAGTATGATGCACCTCATAACATGCTAATAGGCTTTGAATCCAATGGTGCTGTCCATTTTCCTCTCTGAATTCATGCAGACCTACCCCTAAGTGGATTTTGCATGAATGTGATTTTCCTATGTATTTTGCCAGAAAACAAACATAAGGCAGGATCAAAAAAGTATGCCTCCTCCTAACCATACTAACGATCTCTGAATCCATCAGCGATGTCTATTTTAATCTCTGAATTCATGGAGGCCTAAACCTAACCCTAAGTGGATTTCCTACAAATGAGGTTTTCCCATGTGTTTTATCAGGAAACAGATGAAGCAGGTTAAAATCTAAAATTTAAATCTTTCTTAAATATATTTCTTGGCAAAATACATAAGAAAATATATTTTCACCTCAAATTTTGGGCAGTAAATGGAGAGCTAATTAAAATGTTTACTTATGAGCATTTGTGTGAGTGTATCTGTGTACTGCATACACACTGTGTATATGTACATATACATATTTACATGCACAAAAAGGGAAATTGGAAGAAATGGAAATGACAAAGGCCCCAGACAACAGATACAATAAGAGACAGAAGAGAACACTGCAAAGTTAGGGACAGCAGGTATTGACTTTAAAGTTTTTGGAATAAATATGGATTTTAATGCCTAATGTGGAATATAAATGAAGCAGCTTCTAGAAAGAAAGAAAGAAAGAAAGAAAGAAAGAAAGAAAGAAAGAAAGAAAGAAAGAAAGAAAGAAAGAAAGAAAGAAAGAAAGAAAGAAAGAAGGAAGGAAGGAAGGAAGGAAGGAAGGAAGGAAGGAAGAAAGAAAGAAAGAAAGAAGGAAGGAAGGAAAGGAAGAAAGAAAGAAAGAAAGAAAGAAAGAAAGAAAGAAAATTATTTCACTATTTGAAAAAAATTAAAACAGGTAGTTTGTTTACAAGAAGCTTATATTGGAAAAAGGGATACAAAATATTTGATCTGCAAAAATTTGGTTGGACAGCTTATCTCAACAGGAACAGAAAAGGAAATGGAATTATTTTGTACATAGTTTTGTACTGGACTTTCTGGTTTTTCTTTGAAGATGTTTCAATTCTCATCCAAGAACAACCCAATTACAACCAGAACTGATATTGACTAATGATTATGACAGATAACTACTCTGAATGGCAATGGCAATTTATGCTTCCAAATGAGGATAAAGTAAGATTTTATAAAAGTCCTATGGATAAATTAATTAACTTACTACATGAAAAGTAGTGTTTAATGGGAAAGATTGGAATGAGTAATTTGTCCACAAAAAAATAGGACTTCTGAGAAAATCATTAAGTACTACAATATAAATTATCAAAAGTTTTTATTTTATATATTTTATAATATATATAAAGTATTTTATATATCACTTATTTTTCTAAAAGACATAAATTTTCCTGAAGAGTTGATATGTCTTGGCTACTAGTGCTTATGAAACTAGAGCTCCTGCCAAAGAGCTTTTCAGATCACAACCCAGTGACTTTAGCATTTAAAAAGGAAAATTATTTCCTTCACAATGAAATGAAACACTGAAGGAAACCAAAATGATTTTTTTTGTAACTATCTTAATAAAGATATAGACACAAGGATGAATTGGGACAGGAGTAAAGTTTTCATGAGGTGCCATTTCATACAACATAATGGCAGGATTCAAGAAAGAGACAAGAGAAACTAGAAAATTTCTAAAGATTTAGAAAAGATAAAAACAAGGAGAATTAAAGAAAACCCCAGTAAATTAAATTAATTTATTCTTATAACAGCTATTGTCCATGTTAACAGTAAGAAAAATTGAAGTAAAGATGAACTACAGGTAGTACTTGACAACTACAACTGGAAACAGAAATTCTGTTGCTAAGCAAGGTGATTATTAAGTGAACCATTTCCAATTTTATAACAGTTTGTGTCACTGTATTAAGCGAACCATTGTGCTTGTTAAAGGAATGTTGGGAACTTTCTCCACTAACTGCTTGTTGGAAGCTGTTTTGGAATGTTGTAAATGATAATAGAATAGAATAGAATAGAATAGAATAGAATAGAATAGAATAGAATAGAATAGAATAGAATAGAATAGAATAGAATAGAATAGAATACCTTATTGGCCAAGTGTGATTGGACACACAAGGTATTTGTCTTGGTGTAAATACTCTCAGTATACATAAAGAAAAGGTACATTCATTAAGAATCAAGAATCATAACATACAACATTTAATGATAGTCATAGGGTACAATCAACAATCAAATCATAATAGGAAACAGTCAATATAAATTGTATGGATACAAGCAACAAAGTTACAGTCTTACAATCACAAGTGGGAGGGGATGGGTGATAAGGAGTGATGAGAAGATTAACAGTAATAGTAGTGTACACTTTGTAAATAGTGTGATCACATGACTAGAAATACATCCAGGTTACAAGCACCTGCATTTTGATCTTGTAACCATGGAGTTGCTGTGAAGGTCTTAAGTGTGAGGACCAATTGTTAGGAATGTGAGTCACCTAACAGTTGGGTTGGAAATATATAAACCAGGATAGACATTTTAATACTGTCTCTTTAAGGGAATGCTAAAATTGTAATTGGGTGTGGTTCCTCAAATGGCCATAAGATGGAGCCAGAAACCTGGCTTGTTAGTTCTGTTCTGTTGCTAGATGTCCTGATGTTCGATGTTGGTTGGTTTGCATTTCCCTATTGACTGTTGCTGATCATCGTTATTCTTGGATTTGATGTGAGTCTTTTATGAACTGTTTATGATACTGGACTTTGTTATTGGATTATCCCTGGACTGAAAACTAACTGCTATAATTGTGTATGACTTGGACTACTTGTTGGACTTTGCTTAATTGTTTACTGGAAGTAAAAACCTACATTTTACTATACAGTGTATCTGTGTGCTGGTTGTATGTTATTCTCACCACTCTCACTACATCTCCCTGTGTGCACTTATTCTCCTAACAAGGAATTACCTCAACACCTATCATAAATCACTTTTTTCAGTATCATTATAATTTCAAATAGTTGCTAAACAAATGGCTTTAAATCAAATCATTTTGTAAAATGAAAGAAAATTGAAATTGCAAATAAGCCAGGAAAATGGTTAGTGTATAAATTGTGGAAAGAAAAAGAAAGAAAAGAATAATATTAACAATTATAAGATGGAAACAACACAATAATGGACACTTGAAAGATGAAAAAGGTATTTCAATATTATTCTAAATTAAATAAGGGAGAAAAAGTTTTCCTGGCAAAGTTGATGAATACTTGAGGAAGTAAAACCTATCAAAGATTACAGAGAAGTAAAATCAATGAACCTACAATAATAAGGAACATTTGTAGTCATAAAACAGGCAAAAATAAAACCAGTTGGTTTACATTTACATTTTACATTTTTACATTTTATTTGATTTGTCAATCGCTTACAAGATACAGGTATAAGAATAAATATAGTTTTGAATATCTAGAGATAGATACTTATAAGAAAAATAAAAAAACAATAGGACAGGGGCAGTAGGCACGATTGGTGCGCTTATGCATGCCCCCTACAGGCCTCTTAGGAAGGGGGTGAGGCCAATAGTAGACAGTCTAAGGTTAAAGTTTTTGGAGTTTGGGGAAGAAATCACTGAATCAGGTAGAGTATTCCAAACATTGACCACTCTGTTGCTGAAGTCGTATTTTCTGCAGTCAAGTTTGGTGCGGTTAACCGTGAGTTTGTATCTATTGTGTGCTCTTGTATTGTTATGATTGTTATGATTTACCAGCCTTTTATTAGAAATATTTTGAAGGTAAATTATTACAAATTACAAAAAAAAAAAAATCTGTTCTATTTTATTGAACTGAAAGATACTAGATAGTAAAATAGAGACTAGTATAGCATTTACACCTAAGGTCTACATTTGACTTTACCTAAAAATTATCACCCAATATTATTGAATAATGATAATATTATTAAAATAATGATTGAAATGATGATTAGTTTACTCCCCTCCAAAAATATTTGAGAGTTAATATCAAAATTGGGTTGGACATTTTGAAATATCTAGAACAACTTTCAGAAAAGGCCTTTGATCACTGACTTTTTGTTTAAAAATTTGGAAAATTTGAAGACTTTGGTGGAACAAAAAGCTATTATTCAATTTCTGCCAATATATTCAGATTTTCCCAAAGATATTACTGTTACTATGAGGTCAAAAAACCCAGGTCTTCTCCACTCTTATACAAAAGGAAAAGGAAAAGGCCTTCCCTGACTGATCCTCAGCCCAAGTATTAGCTTTTAAGTAGGCAAAATATATTATCTGCAACATAATGAAGAGCACTAATAAAATTCACACCATCATGATGCAGTCTATACCTTTGTCTGGAACCATAACTGTGCATATGAGAAATCCAGCTATAGAAAAAATGCAGAAAGTGGTTTTATTGTACATAAAACATAAGTCCAGGAATAAAAGTGCTAAAGTGACATAGTGACATAGCACTTAAAACAAGCCTCTGAATATTTATGAGCATTCTAGTCAATGCATTTGGGTTATAAAAACTTGACACTCTTTTTCTCTTAGGTTTTGCTTCATGTGAATTAACTTTGTGTTAACTTTGAGGAACATAGACCTAACATAAACCAAGGAAAGCCTTGTGTGTTTCTCTTTTATATCTATATCTATCTATCTACATCTATCATCTATATCATCTATCTATCTATCCTGTTCACACATACAGAGAGAGAGAGAGAGAGAGAATGCATGATAGATATAGATGATATAGATGTAGATGATATAGATGATATAGACAGATAGTAGATAGATGATGAGGCGGGAGATAGAATACAAATCGATGCTAGAATTCAGCATTATAGTTAATGCTACTAAATACTCCAAAGCATCATTGGAAAATTAAAAATAATAGCTGGCTGCAACTGAGTTTCTTGCTTTGAAAAATGCCATGAGGGGCAGGGGGGGAGTTAACTTTTCTGCTATTTCTTGATTTCCATATTTGCTGGGTCAAGCATTTAAGTGTGTAATTTTTGATCTTGACTGTCCAGAAATAATGGTTTGGTTCATTTTAATGCATGTGTGCATTTAATTTGAAACACTTCAGAAAATTCTCTCTGAGGTGCTATTACCAGAAGATGAAATAGAATGAAAACAATTGGTTTGTACTATGCATGTTGATATTTTTCCCAGATTTAGCTGCATGTGAATTTCTTGAATATGTTAAAAGAACTCTTGTGGAACCAATCAGTGAAATATTATCTCAGGATGACTGAATGAAACAGCAGGTTTGTTCATAAAGTCTGCAATGTATGTTCAATAGAATCTTTCATGTTTGCATTCTGTTACAATACTAGTGTCTGTGCTTAATTGGGATCAGAGAAAAAGAAGAAGGTTTGCTAATACTGACCTTTTCCTCATCATCACCACACAATGTGCTCCGGGAAGGTGTCAGAAATGACTCTAGGCCCTTGGTAGTTTAGAGCAGGTTGGCTTGGATTGAAATAATGGGATCAGGCTACTCTCTCTTAAGAATATTAATTTAGTGATGAGAAAAATAGATTAAAGTTATTAAAGGATATTTTACATCCATCACTTTAATACAGATTGCAAAGGTAATGTTAGATGAACCATATTCCACAGATAAATCCTTATAAATCCCACCCAGGTTCCCTTTCGCATAGTACATGTTAAGGCTTCCATCTGCTAATACATCAAGAAAAAAAACCACACACAGTAATTAATTTTCATAATGTGCGGAGATGCATACAGATTACCAGAGAGCACGATAACTCTCTAAAGGCACATAAATATTTGACAGAATTGTGTGATCAAAGCAGAAGTCATTGAGAACTTCATTCAGGACCATTATTTTGTTTGTAAAAGATAAGCATCTTAATTACTCTGATCTCCTTTGCAGAAAGCAAAAGCAAAAAAAGTAAGCTATATTAATTTGTGAAGTAGGGATCATAGGAATGTCAAGGCTTGCTAGATATTCACATTACATTCTATTTGAAACAAGCAAGATTAAACATCATTGTCAGATGTCTCTTGAGGCTCCTGCTACTTGCTACTATTTTAAATCAAACTGATTTGCAGATAGGACATAGGAAATTATATTATGATAATTTGGATTTCTGGTGTTTTTGGTTCAGTACTGGCAATTTTGACTGGCAATGGCTCTCCAGAATGTCATAGTGTCCATTATTAATCCATTATTCAGCACACAAACCCAAATTAAATATTTCCAACAGACATTTATTTAGAACTACTTGAGTCCATCTAGTGAAGAGAAGACATCTACTTCTGAATAAGTGGTTCCATCATCAACTGCTTTTGCTCTTATGAATATTACAACATTCACTTGGAACCTGCTTTCCAATTACTTAAGTCCATTTTCCATGTCTTTCATTTTGAAATGATAATGAAAAGGTCTTGATCTTCTGTATGATATCCTTTCAGATATTTGAAGAATGCTATCATATTCCCATTCAGTCTTTTCCTCTCAAAGCTAAATATATCAGTTCCTTCAGTCTCTCCTTATGAGTCTATTTTTACTCCCCTCATTGTTGTCACTGTAGTTTTCTCAACTGGTTGCAGTTTTGCTGAATCTTTTTTAAATTGTAGCATCCCAAATTGGACAAAATTCTCCATGTGGCATCTAATCAATCCTATCTAAACATACCAATGAACCCAAATGGAACTTTTATAGAATTGATTCCTACAATCAGAATCAACTCAGAATCAACTCACCCAAGCATTGTCTATGGAGATTCTCAGTCATCCAGGTCATGGTTGCCCCAAAGGTGCTTTTTCAAGAGACAGAAGAAGAAAGAAGAGAGAAGAAGCTTCTTGGATGAGAAGCAAAAGGTCTTCAAAGAAAAAACAGAAAGACCAGTTGCCTCTTGAAAAAGCACCTTTGGGACACCCAAGCATTCATTCCTAAGGAAATTGCTGGTGAACCCCACCACTACAAAGTATATTAAAATGAGGCTCATGGACACTATTGTTTTGGCAGCAGATATATTTGGGGAAAGCACACACACACACACACAAATGAACACAAACTAGGAAATCAGGCTGTTCCCACATTGATTACTTTCTAGTGGGGGAATCAAACTGCTAAGAATCCAGTTCACTTCAGCAGGATTGGATTGGACTGGACTGGACTGAATTGGATTTCAATAAACTAATTTCTAGTACAATTAAGCTATCCCTTTCTGCTTTCTGTATATTTTTATTTTTCAAATATTTTTCAGAGTCCATTTTCATTCCCTGGATGTATACAAGCAGTCATCTATAAAGCCTTCCAAAGGACAACAAACTCCAGATAATAAAGAAGTTATCATGGAACGTCTCTATCATCCTGTCAGGGATATTGTAAAAGGTAAACAGAAAAAAAGACTTTTTAACTTCAGAGCAGTACAAACAGCTTTATCTAAAAATCCATAAATAGGTCAAGCTATTGGATGCAGGAAAATTCAGCAGCAGTTTACATATGTAAGAAAAGCCAAATTTTGCTGAACATTAGGATCCTTTAGTGCTAGGTAGTCCTTTCTCTAACATCAAACCAGGGAATTGATCTTTAGCTGTCTGATTTGCCTTAGTATAGGATACATCAACTTGTTTTCATCCAAAATATAGATACTCCTAAGTTGAATAAAATTACCAAAAAGAAAATGTAGGACAGAACGTATCACCTTCATGCTGTTCACTGAAGTCTGCACATAAAGGGATTTATCTGCTGGCAATATTTGCTTTATTATTACATAAATATCCTCAGCCTCATCCCATATCTTCACAAGATGTACACAATTTGTTTGTTTACTATGCTCGTTTACCCCCAGATTTAAATAGTACAGCTAATCTTTGACTTACAACCACAACTGAGCCCAACATTTCTGTTGTTAAATGAGACATTTGTTGAATTAATTTTGCCCCATTTTGCAACCTTTGCCACAGCCCTGAATCACTGCAGTTATCAATAATACGGTTAAGTGAATCTGGCTTCCCCATTGACTTTGCTTGTTAGAAGGTCGCAAAAAGTGATCACATGATCCCAGGACACTGCAACCATCATGAATATGAACCAGTTGCCAAGCATCCCAATTTCAATCATGTGACCATGGGGATGCTGTGACAATTGTAAATGTGAAAAATGAACATAAGTCACTTTTTCCAGTGTCATTGTAACTTTGAATGATCACTAAAGGAACTGTGGTAAGTCAAGGACTACCTGTATAAGATCCAGCATAAATGTCATAAAACATAAAATCACTATTAAAAAATGTTTAAAAATCCAATTTAAAAATACACAACAAAAAATATAACGCAGCAAGATATGTGTTGGCTTCAGCACCATCTAACCAGGCAACACTAACTCCCAAAAGACCATATAATGGTATTCTGTCTTAGCAGCCTAATGGAAGAGCATCAAGGTCACTACAAGATGGATGTCTCTGTAGGAAGCTGTTCCCAAGGAAAAGGGTTACCATAAAAAAGATCTATTGTTCATCTTCCAAACACAGCAGAAATCTTCTCTATACAGGACATGCAGACAGAACAATGTTGAACCTAGAGGAAACAGTCCTAATGACACTTACATACAGCCATACAGGGTTTTATAGAGTAGCATCCATACTTTCAATTGTACCCCAAAACCTATCCAAAAACTCATATAGTGTCCCAGTATAGATATTACATGGGTAAAGAGAGTGTCATTTACATCAACTGTTGCATTTTGCACCACTTTTCCCAGCATCTTCAAAAGCATCTTCATAAAAGCACATTGCAGTCAACTAAGTTTAGAGAACTAAATATAGGAGTCTAGTAAATTATTATGTCAGCCAACTGATTTCCCTTTTTTGTTCTCTTCATGGCCTGCATTCATGAAACAGAACATCTATTTTAAAATGTGCAGAATAATTATGTAGTTCTTTTTTTGTTCACATGGAAACTTGGGAAAATTAGATCTGTCTTCAGGCCAAAAACATACATCTTTCTCCTGTAAATTGGACAAACTTCACAAAACCAAAGTAGACAACTGGGAGATACAGGAATACTAGTCTTGAGATGTTTATAAATCCAAAACAAATAACAATTCTAAGACCAAAAAAAAAGTTGTGAAGATACCCGTTCCCAAGCAATTTTGTGAGTTTATTTTCAGAGGATTTGGTTTCTCTCCAGTCAGTATCATGCATTTCTAAAGTTATTTGCTGGATCCTTTTGTCTTAAAGTGCATAAGTAATAGGCTTGGTCCAAATTAGGACATTTGGGTCAACCCAAAAGTATCCTTCATCTTTTATCATTATAAGGGTTTTTTAAATGTATTTATTATAGTGGACCAATATTATATTCTGCATACAATCTTGTACAAACCCAACCCATTAACAGAATGACAGAGTTGGAAAGGACTTTGGAAGTGTTCTAGTCCAACCCACTGCTCAAGCAGGAAAACCTTGTTTAATATTTCGAAGTATATGGAGCATGATGTACAATTTGATCCTCCTAGCCATTACTCAGAATTGCAGGTGGAGAAATAAGTCAAAGGATGTATATTCAAATTAATTAAAACCCTCCAAAATGTCTTAAGTAAACAAAAATATCCAGGAGCCAATTATGAAATCTCCTTAATTTTACAACACATGAACAGTCTTAACCTTAGCTGGGAAACTGTGAATATTGTAGACCAAGCTAAAGCCAAAAATTCTAAAGAATTCCTGGAAGCCTCAGGAAACGCAGACAACTCAGCAATCAACAGGCACATAAACATCATTTACACACCATTCAGAACAGAATAAAATGGTTAAGAAAGCTAAAAAGACCAGAACATTTTTTGCTATCACTCAGCTCTTAGGTAAGCAAGGATTTACACCAGGATTAACATCAGATAAACAATCAACAATAAACAACAACCCAATCAAAGAGCTACCAAGGAGAGAAAAAACCCACCAACTCTGACTGGCCTAGCTATTTTTTTTATAAACAGGGAGCACACCCTATTTCCTTCAAACACTAAAGATGTTAGCTACAGCAGAAGAGCAGGCACAGCTGGGGGTGGTGGAGTTAAGTACATCATCAGTTTACAGTCATTGCATTCCCCCAAGCATTCCAAGTCCAACCCCTCCTGAATTCTGTTGACCCTTATCTGGAATCAATTTAGCTTTTTATTGACCTGATTCTTGTGTATAAGCTGGAATAAATCTTCTATGCTGCAACCTTATGAATGATTCTTTGCTCCTGATTCTTTGCTCCTGACAGCTAGTCAAGTAACACAAATGTCTGCAAGAAAAACAAAAGGAGCTCAGAAACCACCAAAGGCTCCACATTTTGAAATAAATATGTTTTTGTCAAGGTGAGATCTTGAAACTTGTTTGGCAAAATGGCATCCATACTAAAACAAAACCAACAGATTTCATTCATTAGAAAATTCCAGTTACCTTGTCAGCTACAATTCAGGATACATTTCTGATTTTAAAAAAGCATTTTTTAAGTCTGTAAAACTACTGCATTAAGGATAAATATATATCTAGCAAATCAAGCCATTATGTTGTATATCATTAAGGCAGAAATATTATTGAATATAAATATGATAAACATGTTGCTCTAGGAAAATAATGTATGTAAGCCATTGTACATCAAAGTGTACCAACTCTTCAATGATTTACACGGCTTATTTAGATACATTTGAATAATTTTTCCCATATTATAGAAACCCTAGTTTTTATACCACTGTGCTTTCTTTCAAACTGTTACTAATGCAATGTGTACTATTTCTTGTTCAACATAAAAACAATATCCTATGCATAATGCCTCCTGCACCATAACACAGCATTCCTTTAATTTTATGTTCATCTAGAAAAAACAAGAAAACATCATGTGCAAATATTTTTCATTCTCTATATAATTTCAACAAATCACTTAAGAAGAGAAGGAAAGATCAATATTAACAATGAGAGAACCATGTATCACCATCTGCACACACCATGATGGCAGACAGCTCCATAAAGGAGAGTCATAAAAATTGTGGTTTTCAACCCTAGCGTTGGAAATAAAATTGAAAAAAAGAAAAGATCCAATTAAACTGACAGTCTGGCTGATCATCTGAATGCAATTTAACAAAATGAGTTCAAACCCAAAACAATATACTAAGATAATGCTGTCAGGCAGATGACTGCTTCTATATATTTTTATGGCTACAGATTAGTGAAAAGAAAACTTTTCTCTATCATCAGTTTGTCTGTCTGTCAAATTTCTATCTTGCCACAGTCTAAACAACACTCTCTCAGCAGTTTACCATAACAATAAAAAGAAAATATTTAATTATACACAATCTAAGATGGTAAAATCCATTAATCACAATGAAACAACATTGTACCCCAAATATCATTCCAAAGTGTTCTATTTCCCGTTCTATTTTTGGAAAGCAAATCAAGTCTGAGGTAAATGAGCCTCCAATAGGAGGCCATTCCAACAGGCCAGCCCTGTTATGGAACCCCATTCCACCCATGACCTCCCCAAAATAGAGAATAACCAGTTGTCTCTCTCGGAACAATCAAATCAACAAGTCCAACTCCAAATGTGGCCAAGCTATAAGAGAACTTTAAAGATTAAAACCAGCACTTCAATTTTCACAGTTTGGAACATTTTTTAGAAGATTGTTGGTCAAGAGTTCCAAAGGCTTCTGAGGAAATAAATTATCTGGATATATTTCATTTGAGCTTCAGGCCACAATACAGTCCAATATTGGCTGCATTTATTGATGACTTTTGGCAGATCCAGGATCAGGGTAGTGTATCCATCTTTTTGTGCTCCTTGATCTCTCAGCAGCTTTCAATACTTTTAATAACTGTATCCTTCTGGATTGACTGCAGGATTTGGAAGTGGGAGTAATGTTATTGTAGTGGTTCTCCTCCTTCCTCTTTGGTTGGTTCCAGTTTGTGTTGATGTGGGAAGAAGTCAGATTTTTTTTTCAGAATAACAAAGTTGGAAGGGACCTTAGAGGTCTTCTAGTCCAACTCCCTGTTCAAGGAAACTCTACACTATTTCAGACAAGTGGCTATCCAATCTCTTCTTAAAAACTGTCGAACTGGAACATCCACAACCTTTGGAGGCAAAGATTATTACTCAAGATTTTCAAATATTTCTCCTAGGCCACAATAAGAATTTAGTGTGATTTTAATTCTTTTTCAGAACCATAGCTAGTTTGGGGCCATGTCCAGGACTGTAATTCCAGCTTTATTCCCTTACAATATCATCTTCTACTCTTGATGGCATATGCAGAATTCCATTTCCTTGGCAGAATCAAAAGCCTCCATTTACCAAATGATAATAACTGGAGAAGTTGCCCCAATAGAAATGCCCTGTATTTATAGAATAAGAGTCACATTCTGTCCTGTGTCTGTAAGTGTTCTGGTTCTTTATCCAAATAGCAGCAATCAGCACTCTGATCATGGTTTTTGACTGTTTAAAATGGTTATGTACCCTAGTCTTTGCAGAAACGTCATAACATACGTCAATGGTGTTGAGATAATAGCAATAGCACTTAGACGTATATACTGCTTCATAGTGCTTTACGCCCTTTCTTAGCAGTTTACAGAGTCAGCATATTGTCCTCAACAATTTGGGTCCTCATTTTACCAACCTTGGAAGGCTTAGTTGAGTTTGAGTTAGTGAGAATCAAATTGCCAAACTGCTGGCAGTCACCAGTCAGCAGAATTTGCCTGCAATGCTGCGCCACCATGACTCATAATAATGTCATGTCATGTCTATAGTTCCTCACGTGGAGCATATCAGGACTTGGCACATTAACTCATTTGGTTTAACAATTACATTAAGCTCCTGATTATGGTAATGTGTTGGTTTAGTATCTAATTTCATCATATATTGATATAGTAGATCACAATCCCCGATTGCTGAGGTGACATTTTCCACATCCTGACCAGTGTCTGGAGGCCGTACAAGTCTGGATGGAGAGAAGCAAACTCAGGCTTAATCCCTGCCAAGACTAAGTGGATGTTACAGGTTGCCCTACTCCAATCACTACTCCAGTTCTGATCAGGAGATTGTGAAGGCCATCTTTTTTGCCACTCAACTCTGCTTCTTCACCCACTATCTGAACAGACTCCATGAGGCTCCATATTCATCCAGCATTACAACAATAGGTCCAGTGCTGTAGTGGGATTCAATTTTTTTTACTACTGATTCTGTGGGTGTGGCTTGCTGGGCGTGGCAGGGGAAGGATACTGTAAAATCTCCAGTCAGAGGTGGTATTTGCCAGTTCTTCAAACTACTCAAAATTTCCACTACCAGTTCTCCAGAACTGGCCAGAATCTGCTGAATACCACCTCTGGTCCAGTAAGCTCAGTCTCAGTGGTGCTGTGCTAAGGTGCTTCACTGTTGAAGCCAGCACAAGTGCCACTATTAGATCCCCTCTGAGACACACTTTGGACTAATCTTACTTGTAAAAAAGTATTCTGAGATCTTTTTCATTGACAAAATCTTATGGAATGTTGCCACCAACTGGATTGAATGACACAAATGTGCTTGGACACATGCCTCTCATGTTATACTACTGTATTATACCTCTTTCTGTCTGTCTGTCTGTCTGTATATCTCTTTCTCTCTGCCTGTCTCTCTTTCTGTCAGTGTATCTGTGTGTCTCTATGTGTGTTATAATAGGTAGAACCAATTTGGTACAAAGTTTGTCACTGTAATCATATCACCAGGCTATGACAGAATACCTGAGAGTTGTTCAAACCCTCTTTGAAAAGAGAGAGCTAAGCACTATGTTTGGCTGTTTCTATCATCAGTATTCTTACATTTGTTTGTGTAGTCCCCTATTAATAATAATCAGATGCACAAGGTCCCGTGCATGAAACCTTGTCCTGATACAAAAGGGATTGGGAAATTTTTTGTACAGACATTGTCTGCCCTTCGCAGAGCCACTACAGAGGTGTAAAGTGGATTACTAGGCTCTGATGACTGAAAGCGAGAAGGGACCATTAAGTGCTCGAAATAAGATTAAATGCTTGTGATGGGATTCCCTTCCAAGTAATTTAACATAAGCTTTATTGTCTGCCTTACAACATAGATGGCATCATGGTGCAGATTTCAGATGGACTTGATTACAATACAGATGCTACCTAATCTGAGAAAACAACAGGTTTATGCTAGGAAATAGAAAGACAAAGAAAACTCTCAGCTTCAAATTCTACTGCAAAAACTTCCAAAAAAACAACAACCCATAATTCACGTTTCACTCCTGAGAAAGCATTGCTGCAACTAGGCAAGAAAACTTCTAGTTTTACATGGTGGTGGTAGTGGTGGCGGTGGTGTGTGTGTATGTGTGAGTGTGTGAGTGGTGGGATTCAAATTTTTTTACTACCAGTTCTGTGGGCATGGCTTGGTGGAAGGGGAAGGATACTGTAAAATCTCTAGTCAGAAGTAGTATTTGCTGGTTCTCCAAACTACTCAAAATTTCCACTGCCGGTTCTCCAAAACTGGTTAGAACCTGCTGAATACCACCTCTGGTGTGTGTGTGTGTGTGTGTGTGTGTGTGTGTGTGTGTGTTTTAAGCAATGATGCCAGTTCTGTGGTTTGCAGATTGTAATCTGTTGGGATGACCCTTTAGTTAAAAAAAATGCATTGCTTAAATAGGATGGCTTGGCTTGTTGCAGGTGCAACTTTCAATTATTTTTTCAGAGATATCCTCTGCCCAACATTACTACCAATGCTGCCAGTTAACTACACCTCTTTATAAGATGTCGTGATACATTTTTAAAGGGAAAAAAGCCATGTTCTAACCATACACTGGATTTCAATCATTTGCAAATCTGTATTTAGAAGGAAACTTCATTGAACTGGTATGCTCCTGTCAATCTCATCAAAGTAGGCCAAACCAGCCAATGATTAGGAGGTTAAAAATACTTTCTTATGGCAGAGCGGACAAAATTTAACATTCTGGAAGAGTTTATGTCTCACTTTCTCTTTTCTAAACCAGACATGTCCCCCCAAAAGTGCTTAGTATTCTGCTTAAAGCAATGGACTCACTATCAATCTTTAAAGGAGAGGCTATAAGCTTAGCCCTGTATCTTGGACTCTGCAATTTACAGAAATGTTACCCTTTAAAGTTTTTTTTTCTTTTAATTGTAAAGTATGTCAGCCATTGTTTGGCCCTTGCAGGCTGGAAGATACAGCTTCATTCCTTAAAGAGAAACTCACCCAAACCAGCTCGCCTACCCTATTCTTTTGTGTAGTAAGTAATTAGGCTTGTATGCCTATATATATATGGGTATTTTCCCACATCATTATAGTTGTGCTTTTAAAGTTGTAGCAACGTTTCAGCAGAATCTCACCTGCCATCATCAGGCTTCTGTATAGTGTTCGTCTGTGAGTCAGACTTTCACAGCCGTTTCTGTTTTAAATTTAGGGCTAGCCTACTGCTATGCCAGAATGGTTTTTTTCTTCATCCTGATTGGTTGGGAGTCTTGGTCTGTGTTTATTGGTTTTGGAGTTTGCTGTATTCTGCTTGATTGGTGTTTCTAATATCTTCTGTCTGTTTTGAAGCTTTTTTTGTCTTGATTGGCTGGCAACATATATTTATATATTTTCTTAAGTTTTTGCGGGTATTTATATGTATGGTATTCAGCTTTGTTCAGGTATTTTCCCACGTCATTATAGTTGTGCTTTTAAAGTTGTAGCAACGTTTTGGCAGAATCTCATCTGCCATCATCAGGCTTCTGCATAGTGTTCATCTGTGAGTCAGACTGTAAGTCAGACTAATAGTTCATTAGACAGACTTCCATACGTTGTCAGTGAATAACATAAAGGAGATAGCCTTTATACTAAGTTGATAACATAAATATGTTAGATTGATAATAAAATATGGTGTGTGTGTGTGTGTCTAGGAGTAATGCATCTAGTAACTGCTCCAGAAAATATTTCTGAAATAGGTTTATATGCCATGCATTTTCAAACCATCAAGGCAATATTGATATTAGAGCCAATCATAAAATCATAAGAAATCTATTCTTTTTTTTTTTTGTAAATTTTATTTGAGTTTTCCCAAAGAGAAAAAAAATACAAATAAAACAACTTTTTTGAAAGCAGCATAATCCTGGGTTACATTTCTTTGTACAGACACAAATTCAGGTTCATGCTCATTTTTATATTCTATTCCATATCTTATTACTATTTTACATTTTCTGCATAGCTTCTCCCCTCTTTTAATTTTCTCAATTTTATTTTAATTATCTCATCTCAATTCAAATCATTGTATTTATATTTTTTGTCTGTCCTGTTTCAATTATCTATTATCTTTTCTCATTCAACAAAATTTCTCCTGTAGTTACTGATTGGAGTATGACGCCTTTATATCTTTTCCCTAAAGTTGTAACATTCAATATAATACATAACTTCCATTCGGATTCTGCTTGGTACATTCTTAAAATACACACTGTATTCTTAAAAAAAGAAAAAAATTATAAATGTATATAATTAAAACAACATTCCATTCCAATTCAATTCAATCATTAATATTAGTATTCATTAAAGTCTTAACATCTTTAACATTACTTTTCAATTAAATATCATACTTCTATGGGAACAATTATAAGCTTTCCATAGTTAATTCCCCCCTTTCACTTATATTTTATAAAACACTAATTAAAATGTTCCTGTTCCTTCCTAATTCAATTTTCTCATTTATTTTATTTCACTTACTTTATTCACAAACATTTCACTAAATTACACTAACTATTTTATCCCTCATTTTAATCATACGTTGTTTCTAATTTTCTAAAGTTATTTCTATTACTAATATAACAGTACAATCTTACGTACCTTTACAGAATCCCTTTTTCAGTTAGATTTTCACCCATTATCTCTAAATAGGTCCTGTTTCTCTATATCTTGCTCCAGTCCTTTGTAACTTCTTTTCTTTTTCTTCTTCCCTCTCTTCTTCTGTCTCCCCTTTTTACCCCCTTGTCTCTCTACCTCTATTTCTCTCTTCTGTACTCCCCTTTTCTGTTGCTTTCCAATATTATACTTATTTTTCAAATTATTTTTCTTTTCTTTGGTTGTTTTTTTAAGTCTTAAATTCTCCATTCTCTTTCCCCCCTTTCCTTTTTCTTCCCCACATAGAATTACTTGTTCATCAAAGATGGCTTCTTCTTTGTCCCAGTCTTCTTGTTTTGCAGTCATTTCTTATTGTTTCTCATAGTTCCAAATCTCCATTTCTAAAAATTGAAAAACAAAGCCAAAAGAACCCTTCCCTTCTTGTGCATCTTCTTTGTACTTTTTAAGTTCCATTTTCAATTCATCCAGAAGTGGTGCCATTGTATAAATTTTTAAACAACCACCCAATTGATTTTAGTCATTCAAATATAATAACCAAAAATCCAAAGATCACCAAATAATCCAAATACACGCAAGCTGTTTCGTTTTTGCTCTTTTTTTCACTTTCTCTTCCTGGGGTTACTATTTAGTTGCAAAGTTTCAGTTAAAATGTATCTTTTAGAAGTCTCATTGAAGTTTTACTTTAGATTCTTTTTAATTCCAGGCAGTTTCCTCCCTCTTCCAGATCCTGCCCTTCTTCTTTTTCTTTCCCTTCCTGCTTATGAAAAAGAACGTTTTTAACGTCCAGAAATCTTTATTATCCCTTTGGCATTTTGTTTTATTTTCAGCTTAATTGCCTATTGATGTCAAAGCAGATTTTTCTGATTTCTTATTTAAGTCTCTTAATTGTCAGTATAGGGAAGGAGAGAGAGGGGGGGGGAAGCCAAACCTTTCCCTTTTCACTTTCCTTCGCTGCTTCCGACTCTTCTTTGGGAGCGATGTTATTTTTTGTAAGTTTAAATTCCAGGCTACCTTAGTTGTTGTTTTTACAATTTAACCCAGTCAGCCAAAACTTTCACTTCTTATCTTCCTCCTGCACATTCTTTTCCGGTCGAGTTCTTCTTTGTGGTGGCCTTTTCTGACCACCGCTGCAATCGCCTTTGGGAAAGGGAGTAATGGCCAGCTGAGGAGGAGAGATGTGGCTCTCCTCAACCCTGCTGGTGGTCTCCCCCCTCTTCACCACCTCTACGGGGTGGCTTAGCCCGCAAACCAGCCAGTTCGGGGCACTCCAGCGGCGAGCCCAGACAGAAACTGCGCACAATCGCAGATTTCTGTCTGTCATTGAAGCTCTTCAAACCGGAAGTCCTCTGATAAGAAATCTATTATTTATCTGGCTCAAAAAAACTCAGGATCAAACAAGTATGACAACAATCAATGATCCCAATATATGTTCATCATAATGTGAATAAATAACAAGTTTTTAGGTGATTTGCAGCACCCAATTAATGCAATCAATAAGAAATGCACAGGCCTTACTCTTAATTTAATTATTGATCCATAGGTACAGGTATACCCATATGTACAGGTATACCCAAATTTGAAGCAGGATGGACATGAGACCTGTTTTTTCCCTATCAGGTTCATCAAATTGGCTGGTCTAGTAATCCATGCCATAAAATTAATCCAACTATCTGCTTACCAGTAGGTACTTTTGAAATGAAAGGCAGCTATTCCAACTTCACTTCTCACAATCGTAAAGGAACAAGGTTGCACAAGTTCTTTGGGGAAGGACAGAGAGAGAAGAATAAATTCTGGATCAATGACTGACACAAGGGAAAATCATAGTAATAAAATTACAATTACAGTATATTATAATTGTATAATATATTTGTCTGAAGTGGTGTAGGCTTTCCTCCCTAAGCTGGGGTTGGACTAGAAGACGTCCAAGGTCCCTTCCAACTCTGTTTATTCTATTCCATTCTATTCTATTCTAATTATATATACAATGTAATAACAAGGTTGGCATAGTTCATAAGTGAAGGACTCCCAGCTTACTTAGATCAGCAGGAGAGAGCCTTTTGAAGATAGTTCCTTCCCCTCCCAGATACACACACAAACACAGCACACATACTGCTCCCAGAAGCTCAGCTATTAGAAACACAAAACTTTTCTTGTAGGGTTCCCAAGATCTGGAAGTGCATTTGGCTTTATTCTTCCATATTTAGGAAAATGGGGAAAAAACATAGTTTTGTCAATGATCTATTAATGGGTGTTATTCATTTTAATGCTTGGTTTTTATTTTAATCACAGTAATTTTATGGTTATCTTTGGTTTGTCTTTATAGGTTATATGTTTAAATTTTGCTTTAAAGCAGAAGCAAAGTAAGTTAAAAAAAATAATAAAATCAGGATCTCCAAAAGCAAAAACAAAAACATGATTCAGTCTTATTTCTAAACAAATCACTAAGCCTTGAGCATACAAATAAATTAAATAAGTCCTCTCATTATACTGATAAATAACCAGCTCAAAAATAGAAAGTGAACACATATTTGTATTCCAAGGGTTATATATTCTTGCTTTTTCATTGTATATCTCCTTGAGTCTTTGAATAAATTAAAAAGGCATGGTAACAATGCAATAATTAATAATAAATCAATAGAGTACATATTTTTTATTATATAAAATCACATAAACCATATCATAATCAGGAAATCTTCAAACAAGATACATATGTAGGTTATGTTATGTTCTAATGTTGCTTATTGTTTTTGACTTAGCATGAACTAGTTATTGTAGTTTGTAATCTATAATTGATAGCATAATATTTAAACCAGGCTACTATGAAGTGTCTAGAAGCCATGAAAACAATAACCTATGATTTAACAGAATGTGTGACTTCCAACCACATGTGGTATTCCAAGGTAATTTAACTTGAGGATTAAATTTCACCTGAAGCATTAGATCAGGACTGTCAAACTCATGGCCCATAGGCCAGTTGCGTCACATGCTGGCCCCGCCCCTGCCCAGTTTAGTGAAGAGGAAAACAGTCCCGATACATCATGTGATGCCACGATGACAATGCGAATTGGACAACCCCTAATCTAGATTGCTGTGGAAATGGATGTTCTGCCTTTCTTTCCTTCAATTTTGTCAACATATTTTCCATTTTCATTTCAGGAGACTTGGCCTTGAGAAACTATCATGAATTAATCTGGACTCCCACTTTCAGAAACCTCTCTAAATAAATTTTATCCTGGTTTCTTCTGTGCTTTATTTCTTTTTAAAGGAAATATATTGCTGAGTTGAAGAAATCTATCGGTCCTAATTCATCCTATATATTATTTACCAGTATCTTATTGCATTTTCTAAGAAGTTTTTCAGTAGCCAACAACTTTCCATTTTTTAGCTATGATCAGAAACTGCCTGCCCTGTTAGAATAACAAAGTTCCATTTATTGAAGCTTTGACAGAGTAGAGTGTTTTTATATATCTAGGATACTAGGATTAAAAATGAGGAAACTGCTGATCATATGTTTCTTCACATAGCTATTTCCTTGTTTGAAATTCACCCGAGCTCAAATTTATTAAGTTTTTTGTGGGAATGTGAAAAATATGAAGGGTAATTTTATCATGCTTGGTGGACTAGTAAAAAGCTAGAAAATTTTGGTTTCAAATACACACAGTGATACAAAGAATTTTAATGATCCTTTGTACTGAAATATAAAACAAGATTTTTTTTTTTCTGGGACCAATAGATAGACAATTGAAAAGGAGTCCTGGAGATTGTTTTTGTATATGGTAACTTCAATGAGATTATTATATTGTAAGGGTAGAAATATCCCCAGTATTACTTGGTAAAGACAACACAATAGGAAAGAGTATATGTAGCTCTTTATGCAATAATGATGTTACCTAGTTGGGTAATGAAATGTCTGCCAGCAGAAAACCAAGTTCATTGAGCACCAAGGACTCCACAGAAGATGACACAATTTGCAAAGAGGGAGAAATTAACTTGCTTGGTTAGGAGAAAGACAACAATTACATTATCTAATGACTAGAAACGCTTGGAAAAAATAAGTTTGTGATGTATTTGTCAATTAGAAAAGGTAAAATATGGAAAGAAGGGAGCCACACTATAACTATGAAGAGAGGCAGGATAAAATATAAATGCATTTATAATCGTTGCAAAGAAGATTGAAAGCTTTATATCTTTATATCTTCTTTTTTTCTTTTTCATTCTTTTCCTTTTTCTTTCTCTTTTATTTACTCATCACTTTTCTTCTTTAAAATTATGTTGTTTTTACTCTGTAAAAGAATTCAATGAAAATTAATTAAAAACAAAAATGTGATGCAAGTCTTATTATCTGTGTGAGAGGAATAAACCATTTATCATGTGGCAATAAAATATAAGTATATTGCATATTTCCAGGCTGATAAAGATTCAGGACACAGTTATATAAAGGACTACTGCAAGCTTTTCCATTATGAATGAAAAGACCCACCACTTCACCTGATTATAGGAAGGCTGTTAAAAAGAAAATTAAAAAATTATTTTCCATAATGACGACATGCTTAAAGGGCTACACTGCTATTTTTATCCTCTCTTTGCCTCTTCTTTTTATATAATACAGTGTGTGTGTGTGTGTGTGTGTGTGTGTGTGTAAAAGTGTGTGTGTGTGTGTGTGTGTATCTATGCATTTTTTGGTATGTAGTTTTACACAAGTTGGACATCACTTTCGATGAGATGGATGACTATCTAAGATAGCTAGCTCACTATTTAGCAACAGATAGCTACGGTAGAGAGAGAAAGAGAGAGAGACATAGAGATAAATGATAGATGATAGATAGATAGATAGATAGATAGATAGATAGATAGATAGATAGATAGATAGATGATAGCATGGGGATGAATTGGTTCTAAATGTTAAGTGTCTGAAATTCTTTTAACTCTAATCTTTGTATCTCATTCTTCGTCAGAAAGAACATTTCAGGCTAAGGCAACAGTCAAAGATGGCACTTGGCCTATCACTAAAAGGTTAGTGGAGATAATCCATTTTTATGTTCCAGCAAACTTAATCTTTGATCTGGGGGATCCTAAAGATAATTGGCAAAGGTGCTCCTTCCCTAAGAAATTTTATCCTTGCCGTTTGAATTTAAAATAAAAATATTCTTGATGAAATTTCTGTTGATTTCTTGGATATCTCTGCCTACTTTTTCTGGCCAATCAAATTTTGGAAATGGATTCCCACTGAATTCTTCTGGCTGTTTTTTTGGGGGGTGGGGTGGGGTTTGTTCCAGAATAGTGTACACCCCTGTTGTTCTCTGGAGCCTTCCCAATTAAACCTTACCCAAGCCTGATCATGCTTTGTTTCCAAAGGAGATTCATCAGGTGCTGACCTTCAGAATCCAGTGCCTGAAACACAGCTGCATTACCTAACAGTGAGTATAGACAAACTCTCTCTCTCCAATGTTCAAAGGCTGTAAGGTGAACAGTGACATAATGACATCACTGAAGAGTTTAAATAGGATTTCCAGCTCATGGTTTTCCCTCTTAGGGGTTTTCTTCTTGCCCAACTTTTATATTGGTGTACTAAAATTAAGTGGTGAACTCGAGAATCCGATATTCTCATATGAGCGAATAGGCAGAATTGGCTTAATCTTTCACAGAAAACCAATAAAATAAGCCATCATAAATGGATTTATTCAAGCTCCACTGACTTAGGAGGGAAGACATACGACTCATGGGGTAAGGATACATGTTCTACATCAAAATGACCCTCTTCCTGTATTCTAACAGATAGGACACCTCTATCATTTTATAACCGGGAATCATAAGTTGTTAAAATATTTCAAAGTATGCATCACAACATGCTGCATACAAAACTACTTTGTTTCATTCTCCCTCATCCCAAGTGTATGTGTGGCACATGTGTGCAGAGATAGTTTGGAGCAGCTCCTACAGTAGCAATGCAAGCCTGGGAAAGGATGTGACTGCTTTAATGCTTTTAAAAGAGGAGCTGCATTTATAGTACTATGAGTTCCAAACAGAGGGGATATTCAGCAGGTTCTGATCAGTTCTGGAGAACCGGTAGCGGAAATTTTGAATAATTCAGAGAACCAGCAAATACCACCTTTGACTGGCCCCGCCTCCATCTATTCTCTGCCTCCTGATGGCTGGGTCTTCTTTTGTTGCCCTGCACAGGAGAATGGAGCTGGAAAGCAAATTAGTGGGATGAGGAGGGAATGGGATTTTGCAGTAACCTTCCCTGGGAATGGAGATTTTACAGTATCGTTCCCCTGCCACACCCAACAAGCCATGCCCAACAAGCCATGCCCACAGAACCGGTAGTAAAAAAAAAAAGTTGAATCCCACCATTGGTTCCAAAGCATCTATTTTGAAGATTATGCATAGCCCTAATAGGAATGTCTAGGTAGAGATAGTAATAGTACCCAGGAGACTAAGGGAAATAACCAAATCAGGATGGATTACCTTTCAGGTGTTCTTGGGAAAAAAGATTGAATTCTGTTGAAGACCACTAAATAGGAAAGCACAAAAATCTGAAATAATACCAATTGACATGAATCTTTACAGTGTTGTGATGGTATGGAGGATTCTATCCGAAGCCACCAAAGGAACTTAGTTATCAAGATCATTCCGAGAGGCATTCCAATGAGAAGAATATTTGCAAAGATGTTTTGATGACTTACAGCAGGGCTATCAAACTCCTGGCCCAGGGGCCAGATGTGTCATGCACTGGTCATGCCCATGCCCAGCTTAG
The DNA here is from genome assembly GCF_049901715.1 of Pseudonaja textilis. Taxonomy (NCBI): domain Eukaryota; kingdom Metazoa; phylum Chordata; class Lepidosauria; order Squamata; family Elapidae; genus Pseudonaja; species Pseudonaja textilis. The sequence continues at coordinate 79,990,184 of NC_141991.1, forward strand.
CAAAGGGGGAGGGGAAAGTCCCGATACGTCACGTGACACCACCGTGAAGACATGAGTTTGACACCCCTGATTTACAGTATGTTTCAGAGATGTAAGAGGAGGAGGAGGAAGAAAAGATATAATACCAGTGTGTTTCGGGGTGCAATTCAAGGTGCTGGTGGTTACTTTAAAGCCCTACATGGCTTGAGATGGGATACCTGAGGGATTGCCTTTTTCAAAGAGTCTCTAACTATCCAATCCGATCTAGCAGAATGGGCAAATCTCATCAGCCAAAGAATGTCAATTGGCAGGAACTAGAAGGCAAGCTTTTTCTGTAGTCTCCCCTACTTTATGGAACAAGCTCTCTTCAGAGATTAGAATGGCCCTAACCCTGTTAGCCTTTCATCAGATCTGAAAACCTGGCTATGAGTCACTGTGGGCAAATAGGCGGCAATATAAATTCAATAAATAAATAAAATGGGATGGTGACTGTGTTAAGGGCTCCTTTACCTGGCTACATTGCTAACTGATCAAATATCTCAGCTGCTATGTATATTTAATTTGGATATTTTTATTGTTTTTAATTATTTTTATTGTTTTAAAGTGTTTTTATATTTTAATAATATATTTTTGAATTGTGATATGCCCAGAGTCATTGAGATGGGTGGCTATAGAAATTAAATAAGTAAATAACACATTTAGTTGGCTCGATTCGTATCCTTTCTCCAAAAGCAATGCTACGACTTATGTCGAGCTGAGAGAGGATGATTGATCCAATTGTACTCTATTTTTAGCTGATTTCATATCCCAATTTAGGATTCATTGACAACTTTTCTTTTACTAAATCATTATCTGAAGCATACAAGTCTCTTCCCTGGTATTGTGACTGACTATAAAACCTAATGTTAACATCCACAATATAAACCCCAGCTCCATAGTACATTTTAGAAAAGTGTAAAGGGTTTCCATTCTACTGGAGAAGCAAAGATGCATAAAGCCTCTGTGTGTACTAGATTAGGCAGTAAATTCAATACATTTACAACCTGAGAGATATGGAGGACTATCAGGAGTGAGAATCTGAACTAGCCTCGTATCTAACCTGTAATACTAACAATGGATTAGATTGCAGTGTTCTAAATATGACTGTATATATTCTTTTTGCTTACCCATGAAACTTTTTCTATTATGAATCTATCAGAATGGTATCTACAGTCCTGCTTCCCTTAAGTCCTCAGAGCAAAGAGATAGGGTTGTTATATGATGTGCTTCACACACATCCAACCTTTATGATGAATAACTGTTATTTATCCAAAAAAAACACACAATGGATCTATTAAGGTTCCTTGTGAACTGTGACTCACATACTTAATTATGTTACTTTGGCCATGGCAGCACATTCTAGTACTTCCAAACCAGCTTGCACCACACTAGAAGCACTACTTCCCCTGGCATCTTGCTTCAGAAATTTGCTAACGCAGTAAAACAGTGCTAGAGAGTAATCATTTTATGCTGACTGCATGTTTGGGTAGGGAACAAGAGTCAGTGATATATTAGTCATATAATTAGAAACGGGAAAATACAGAAAGCAGCATTTTCTCCAAGTACATTAATCAGCCAGATGTTCCAGACCAGTCAAATTCTAGAGCAGTTTATAACATATTAAAGCTGCCTGGCCAGCCAACATTCTTATAAGTTTTCTGCCTCATCCTTACAATGTGCCTTTAACTACCATTGAAAAGACCTGGGAAGTTTGATGGTATCTCTGAAGTTTTACATTGTTGACAAGATATGTTCCTTGCATTTCTTATTTACTTATTTAAACTCTGGAGGTATCAAATCAAATAAGTCTTTTTTTCCACAAGAGAACAAAAGGCAATTTGCATAGGCTACCTCTTCTCATCAAGCCAAACTAGGATATCTCATGATTTCTTTAACTCAATTCTGTGGAAGTTCTATGCAAATGAATTCCCCTAATCTTCACAGGAGAAATTTTGAAGTGCCTGTTGAAACTGAAGGGTAGTTCTAAAGGTATGAGAATCAGCTCCTAGACCAATAAAAGGATGAGCAGTGATGAAATAATGAGATGCACATCTTTCCACTTTTACAAAAGAGGCTTTAGCCTTCTCTTCCCTTTGCAGCCCTCCTCCATGCGAGAACCAGAGGTGGTATTTAGCAGGTTCTGACCAGTTCTGGAGAAGTGGTAGTGGAAATTTTGAATAGTTCAGAAAACTGGCAAATACCACCTCTGACTGGAGATTTTACAGTATCCTTCCCCTGCTACACCCACCAAGCCACACCCACAAAACCAGTAATTTTAAAAAATTTGAATTCCACCAGTGCCAAGAACAGAAGAAAACAACTGTTTTCTTACAGTAATAGTCTCTTATTCATACACTATCAACCATGCATAGAGGCTTCATCTGAAAGTAAAGCACTGGCTGGAATGTTTATATCTTTAAAGCTTTCTTCTTAATACATCTAAGTATTATGGGCTTTTGATTAACTGTTTCTGGTCTGTGTTGCTACCATAGAAGAGTGACACCAAATTCTTAAATTTCAAAAGCCATGCATTGAAAAAATGCTCTCTTCAAATCAATGAACCCAGATCTAGTTATTCCCCTGCAGTAGTGGTTCTTTGAGTGCTCATCTAAAATGAGTGGGAGATAAGCTCTTCGAACATTCATAATGAACATTTTGGAAGCAGCACGAGAAATCTGTAGGAAGACTGCAAATGTAAAATTGCCACCATTGCCTTGTCAGGCCACCCATGGCTACTCTGAAGTATCAAGCTGAGGTGACACATTCTCCATTTTCAGTATCAGAATGGGTGATTTGTGCAAGTTCACAAATTATGCTAGACAAACTAAAATTGCAGATCATTGCAGATCACTCTAGATGAGTAATCAACTAACTTATCTAGAGAAGGGACAAAAATTTATGAGAACATGAAGCAAAGTTGTTTCAACCTAATATGTCAAGATCTCAGCTCTAACCTCTAAGACTGCGATAAATATATACAGCAAGAGAAGAATCCAGTAAGTGTGCAGACATAAAGGTTAGTGCCAAGATGGGATACAATTCCAATGACTGTAGCCATTTCTTTTGTGAGAACACAATGCCTATGTTTCCCAAGGCATCTGAAGCAAGCCACAATTTCATCACAATGTTAAATATGGATGATGACATCATAACACATGGTCTTCTCTTGCTTGTGACTTTGCAATGCATACTCAATCATCTATTTTCTTTTTCCCTTCCCTTGTGAATACTTAACTATGCTGCTGACAAAATATTTGACAATGCCATTAAATTTTTACCCTCCTGCAGACATGTCAAATGGTGGGGTGAAAATTCAAATGTTCCATTTGCTGGTTATACACACCGAATAGTTCTGATCAAACTGTAGAATGAGTTCCTGCATCCAAAGAAGGCGGAGAACATTAGGTGATACAATGGTACTGTGTGTACTTTGCTATGTCCCTGAAGAGTGATGGGTATATGACCCATTCAAATATCTGAGATGTGCCTGCTTTCCTTACATTTCTGTGATTCCATATGGTGTCCACAGTGTCTCTTTTCTTTTTTGAAACACACGTTGTTACACAAAGGGAGGGCCGGCTCTTTGTTCCTTCTTTTTAAAAAAGTTTTGTCATCCTATAGGACTGATGAAATATGCCTTGTTCTGTGGTTGCTCCTGCTCTGTGGGACAATCTCTTCTCTGCCATATGATAGGCCTCCTTGCCATTTCAACAGCCCTTAAGACCTGTCACTTCCACCTAGGCTCTAGGGGTTGACTGAGTGGGCCTTTTCTTCTCAGATTTGTTTGTTCTATGCTTATTTGCCATTTTATATTTTGGTAATTTATTATTTGTATCCTGCCTTTATTAATTTTACAAATAACTCAAGGCCTCAAATGTATCCTACACACCTTCCTCTTCCTATTTTCCTCACAAGAACAACCCTGTGAGGTGAGTTGGGCTGAGAGAGAATGACTAGTCCAAAAGCACCAAGGGTGGGATTCAAATTTCTTAATAACCGGTTCTGTGGGCGTGGCCTAATTTGTGGGTGTAACTTGGTGGTCATGTGACTGGAGTGGGCATAGCTAGATCACTCTCTCTCTCTCTCTCTCTCTCTCTCATCACTCACTTTTTTCTTTCTCATCTTTTTCTTTCTCCCTCTCCCTCTTTCTCGTCTCTCTGTTTCTCATCTCTTTCTCTCTCTCATCTCTCCCTCTCCCTGTCTCTTGTCTCTTTCTCTTTCCCTCCCCCCTCCCTCTCCTTCTCCCTCTCCCTCTCTCTGTCCCGGGGAGGGTGGGGGAAGGTGTTATGTCCTGAGAACTCTAGGAGTTCTCACTCAGGTCCACTCACTTTGAGTGGGCGTTCTTTCCCCTTTCCTCATTGGTTGGTTCCCCCCAGCAGCCAGCTATAAAAGCAGGCTGCGGGGTCCAACCAGTGCTGATTGCTGCGAGCCAGTTCCAGGCGTGGCAAGCACGGTCAGCCCTTTATTGCTATAATAAAGTATTGTTGCACTCATGCTCTGGTTCAGCCTCTCATTGCTCAAACTTAACACTGGCGACGAGGATGGGATGGCTACCAGAAGCACCATGCAACCGCTGAGTAACTAGCCGCCGATCCGCAGCCCAGAGAGAGCGATCGGCCGGCGATAAGGGAAACGCTGATCCGCAGCCAGAGAGAGCGGTCAGAATCGAAAGTTAGAAGCGTCTGTAGCCGCTTGTTAGCCCAGCTACAGGGAAAGTGAAGCGCTGCGAGCCGCAGCCGCTCAGTATCAGGCGCGAAATTCAAACGGTTGTCATTTGAATTTCAAACCTAAAAGGTACAGCACAGCGCTGTAGCCAGTCACTGACGCCCACCAGGCGCGAATCCAAACGCCATCAACGGCTAACAGCCTAACGTGGTTAACCCAGAGAGAAAGAGAGGATTTAAAACAGCCTCTCCTGAGCTGAAATCACTTGCCCACCACGGGCACTAAAACATTGTCTGCTGCCCCAGAGAGATTTTTTCCTCAGGTTGTTCAACCGGTCCCAGCACCATGACTTCCAATCCAGTCTTCCCGGCGTTTAAACCAGACGAGGAGAAGTGGGAATCGTATAAGAACCGCTTCAATCATTATATCGATGCAGTTGGCCTGGCGGATGCGGGGAGCATCGGAAGAAATCGTATTTCCTAATCTACTGTGGAGCCACCGTCTACGATACTGCCGCAGCGCCGTGGCTCCTCGTGAGTTGAAAACGTTCCGTGGTCTGAGTTACTTGAAATTCTCACTAACCACTATTCCCCCAGGCCCTCACAGATTGCCAGGAGATTCACCTTCCGTATGAGGAAGCAATCGAGCAAGGAGACCATCAATCAATATATGGCCGCTCTCAGAACAGCAGCACTGCATTGTGGGTTTGGAACCTACCTGGAGGACATGCTCCTCGATCAATTAGTCTGCGGGGTCAAGGACCTCCACCTACAAAGGCGACTTCTCGCAAAAAGACCTCAACCTCGCACAAGCAGTCGAGGAAGCCTTGGCAGCTGAGCTGGCAACAAACTCAGCCACCGAAATCCAGGGCCCAAGTGCCAAGCTGACATCACTTCCAGTCCACTCTGAGGAGGTGGTAGCAGAGGAACCCATCAGTGATGAAAACGAAGTCCACCGCCTATCCAATGACAGACGGCCGCAGGTAGGAGCCAAACAAGAAAACATTGGTCCACCCAAGCACATCACCCTGTGCCTAGCCTGTGGGGGATCTCATCAGAGGGCCACCTGCAAGTTTAAAGGAGCCACCTGCAATAACTGCCATAAAAGGGGACACATCGCGAGAGTCTGCCAAGCCCCCAAAGCGCAGCACAAAGGCACCCTCCCTCGCACTCGGGACCACAGAGGCAAGTATTGAACTGTCGCACGCATCACCTTGCCAAGCACACTTGCCACACTGTTAGTAAAATTTCTCTCTCCGTTTCCCTAGAAGGTAAACCGTGCCGCATGGAGGTTGACACAGGGTCAGCGCTCTCAATTATCTCGTGGAACACCCTTAAGAGGCTCCAACCAAGCCTATCCACTAGCCGGCTCCAGAGATGCCAGTTTGGCCTGAAGGACTACCAGGGGAAGACCATTCCTGTAATCGGCAGAGGCAAGTTTCTTGTCAGTTTTAAAGCTTTTAAAGGTCACCTACCTCTAGTGGTAGTTAACGGCAATCTACCCACCTTATTGGGGCTTGATTGGTTTCCCCATCTCGGCCTAGGGCTAACAGGAGTCCATGCTGTCTCAACCTCAGACACTGACTCCTTATTCGCTGATTACTCAGATGTATTCAGCGAAGAGCTGGGGTGTTATAACGGTACCCCATCTCATTCTCAGTTGACCCCCAAGCAGTCCCAATCAGGCTAAAACTGCGTAGGGTCCCATTTGCTATTCGGCCAAAACTAGATGCAGAATTGGATAAACTATTAAAACAAGGGGTCATTTGAGCCAACAGATTTCGCCAAGTGGGAGACGCCATTGTCACACCCCTCAAAAAGACGGTAGCCTGAGAATTTGCTCGGACTACAAGACGACAATCAATAAATTTCTACAAGTTAGCACTTATCCTGTGCCCGCTCATCCAGCACTTATTACACACATTCGAACCAGGCAGCATTTTTGCTAAATTGGACATGTCTCAAGCATATCAGCAGTTCCTGTAGATAACCAAACAGCGGAACTCCAGACAATTGTCACTCACAGGGGTGCCTTCCGATGCAAGCGTCTCCAATTTGGCGTAAGTGTTGCCTCGGGTATTTTTCAATCCCTCATGGAGCGGATTTTGCAGGGCCTCCCTGGTATAGTACCCTACTTCGACAACATCTTAGTCTCGGCCAGGGACAGACCCCAACTCTTCCAAAGAGTTCGAGCTGTGTTAGAGAGGTTCAGACAGCATGGCCTCAAGTTGAAAAAAGAAAAATGTGCCATTGCCACTAGACAGGTGGACTTTCTGGGTTATAAAATTGACGCCTCTGGCATTCACCCCCTGGAGTCCAAGGTTAAGGCAATCCACGAGGCACCCACTCCAACCTCCAAAACTGAACTACAGGCGTTCTTGGGGCTATTGAACTTTTACGCATCCTTTCTGCCCCATAAAGCATCAGTAGCTGAACCCCTACACAGATTACTGGATAAAAAGTCACCATGGCACTGGGGGCACAAGGAAGACCATGCCTTTAACGCCGTCAAATCACTACTCACGTCAGAGGCGGTACTTATTCAATTCGACCCTAACCTCCCTTTAGTACTGGCAGCAGACGCCTCCCTTTTGGAATTGGGGCGGTACTAAGTCACAGGCTTCCCAATGGCGCCGAGGCTCCCATCGCTTTTTTCTCAAGGACGCTCTCTGCTACGGAGCGCAATTACAGCCAGATCGATAGGAAGCCCTAGCAGCTGTTGCAGCCGTGAAAAAATTTCACGAATTCCTTTTGGCCATTTTTTCGAGCTGGTCACGGACCACAAACCCCTCCTGGGCCTCCTAGCCGGGACAAGCAGACCCCTCAAGTCCTCTCCCCTAGGATGACAAGGTGGACTCTCTTCTTAGCAGCCTACTCCTACAGACTTATACACCGCCCGGGTAAAACACTGTCCCACGCTGACGCCCTCAGTCGCTGCCCCTTGCCTGCCCCGGCTGAAGACCCTGCTCCTGTCCACGCTATTTTCGAGATCACCCAGTTGGACCCACCCATCACTGCCCTGGACATTGCTGCTAAAACCAAGACAGACCGAACACTCGCCCAGGTGCTCGACTGGGTGAGGAGGGGGTGGCCGGGTGGCAATGTTGATAACAAATTCACACCTTTTAAGACTCGCATGCAGGAATTGTCAAGTCTGCAGGGCTGTCTGCTATGGGGCACTCGAGTGGTCATCCCGGCCTCACTGCGACCCGAGTTCTGGAAGCATTGCACGAGGGACATCCTGGCATCGTGAGAATGAAAGCGTTAGCACGCAGCTACGTGTGGTGGCCGGGTCTAGACGAGGACATTGTCAATTGGGTAAGTTCCTGCAACATTTGCCAGGAATCCCGTCCTGCTCCCCCATTGCCACCCCTACTAGATGGGAAAACGCCAGCGCTCCTTGGTCCAGAATTCACATCGACCTAGTGGGCCCTCTGCATGGGAAGATGTTCCTGGTGGTCATGGACGCCTATTCCAAATGGATTGACGTAGCACAGCTATCCACGACCACCACACTAGCAATCACCAACGTGTTAACACGCCTGTTCGTTACGCACGGGCTACCCGACTCCATCGTCTCCGATAATGGCCCACAGTTCGCATCGACTGAGTTCAGCGCCGCTGCCAACCTGGGTATCCGCCACATTTTCACAGCCCCATTTCACCCTGCCAGTAACGGACTGGCTGAAAGGGCCGCCAGGACCACTAAAGAAGCCCTGGCAAGGTTCAACAAAGATGACTGGCACCACAAACTCTCACGGTTCCTGATGAGCCAGCACTCAACTCCTTGTTCAGTCACCAATAAGTCCCCAGCTGAGCTCCTGATGGGCAGGCGCCTGAGGACTGTATTGGACAGACTACACCCACAATACTGCCCTGACTCTCCTCGCTTCCTCATCGGGGTTAGACATTTTATCTTACAGGAGCCAGTTTTTCGCGAGGAACTTCGCTGGGAGACCCCCTGTGGATCCCGGGCGAGATCGTAGCCATCACCGGGCAGCGGTCGTATCGGGTCAGACTGGAGGATGGCCGCGTCTGGAGAAGGCACATAGACCAACTGCGCAGACGCCTCAGCACCATCGCCAGCAGGGACCCAGAGGCACTAGACAAGGGAGGCTTCATCCTCAGCCTCACATCCGCATCACGCCCGGCGATCAGTTCACACCTACAGCCGCTTCCGAAAGCCCGAACACAGACAGCGGCGCCCAGACAGTTGACCAGCCCGATCCAGCCTTCGAGAGCACATCCCCAGTGAGCAACCCGACGAGCCCAGGGCAGGCCCAAACCGAGGGCACACTGGTGACACTTTGCCGACTCTGCCTGCCCAGGCAGACCCCGGACGGACAGACGATGTTCCAGAACTACGCCTGCCGTTCGGGTGCCAACATAAACCTCCTGCCTACCTCAAAGACTATGCATGTTCACAGCTGGGGGAAGGGGGGTTATGTCCTGAGAACTCTAGGAGTTCTCACTCAGGTCCACTCACTTTGAGTGGGCGTTCTTTCCCCTTTCCTCATTGGTTGGTTCCCCCCAGCAGCCAGCTATAAAAGCAGGCTGCGGGGTCCAACCAGTGCTGATTGCTGCGAGCCAGTTCCAGGCGTGGCAAGCACGGTCAGCCCTTTATTGCTATAATAAAGTATTGTTGCACTCATGCTCTGGTTCAGCCTCTCATTGCTCAAACTTAACAGAAGGAACATCTGAACTGGTGCTGATAGTAGGAATCTGACGAGCCAGTACTGAAGACCAGATGGCTGGCAGGGAGGTGGGGCAATCCTGCAATCTCCCCAATCAGTTTTATGTAAATCAATGTTGTTGTTTTTCTATCCATTAAACAGATGTGAGAGAACTAAACCGAAACATTAGAAATAGTTTCCAAAGTGTATTTATATAATCACAACAGATTTGCAGCTCTCTTGAGGTCTGGAATTTTATTAGAAAGACTATCATGGATACTTCATTCTTTTAAACTGAGATTAAGGATCAAATTACATATGAATAGAAGAAAATACAATTCAGTTCTGCTGAGCAAATTCTCTTTCACTTGAGAATCTGAATCTCCATGGCAAATATACTGTATCAGATGGATAATATATAGGCAAAATTTGGCTCCCTCTTTCTAAATGGACATGGCCAGGTATTCAAAAGTCAAAGGAAGATTCACATAAAAATTCAGGTCATGTCTCTACCTGGTGATGCTGTTTTTTTAGTTTTTGCATCTGTATTACTTTATGCTGAGTTGGTATATCTATTGGTTTTATGGCGGCTTTTTGTCCTTATTGTGAATTTTTCACAGTACATTGTGCTATTAAATTATTCTGCAAAGTTCCTAGAGAAATGTGAGTTGTGAGGTATTTAAATAAATAAATAAATAAATGCTTCTATGTGAACTTTGTATTTTCAAGTCTGGAATTATGCTGCATTGTTTTATCAATGAAATTATGAATCGCCAAGTTAACTGTGAGTCTCAAGACACTTAGCTAGCCAGGGTTATTTGAAAAGATTGCCGGCAGAGCGGTTTATTTATTTATTCAATTTCTCTAGCCTCCAATCTTAGTCAGTTACTCTGGGTATATTCCAAAACTATAAAAACAATAAAAACGTCCAGAATAAATATACACAGCAGCTGAGATAGTTCACCAGTTAACAGTGAAACCAAGAAACAAGGCCCTTAATATATTCAATACCCCAGGATCGAGAACAAAGGCAAGTTTTTAAAGTTTTACAAAATGCCAACAGGGTTCAGTCTGTTGTAATCTCTGAGTGGAGAATATTCAGTAAAACAGGAGCTACGCCAGAGAAGGCCTATCTTCTAATTCCTTCCCCCCCCCCGCCCCCCGCCCTGCTGCCTCCGCCAATGCTTTTTTGTTGTCTGCTGGGATCTGCAGTATGCCCAATCTGCTAGATTGAAATGGATGGGTAGTGATCCTTGAAAAAAGGCAGATAACTTAGTCCCAAACCACATGGGGCTCTCAAGATAACACCAGCCCCTTTAATTGTACCCAGAAATATACTGGTAACCAATGCAACTCAAACAGTAGTGGTGTTATATGTGCCATATACTGTATCTGGCATCATTACCTGCTCAGCCACATTCTGCACCAATTGAAGTTTATGAACATTCTTCAGAAGCAGCCTATGTAGGTTGCACTTCAATAATCCAATAAAAAGGTTACAAGGGAATTGATGATGATGAGCAGGGTTCCCCAGTCCTGGAATATGTGCAGCTGGCATACCGCCCAAAGGTATGCAAAGGCTTTCTTAGCCACAGCTACCACCTAATCTGGCAGGAGCTCTGAGTCTAGGAGAACCCCCAGATTATACATTGTCCCAGGTTGGGTAATACAACTCCATCCAGAACCAAAGATGGTATTTGGACAAGAGGTTCCAAATATCCACAGCCATTCATATCTTGCTAGAGTTGAGTCAGAGCTAAATGTTCCAATTACACCCATTTTAATGGTGACAGAATGACCCAGTTGCCTCAGGAACAAAAAGGTACTGAGAAGATGACTCACTTAAGCCATTCTTTTTGTCCAATCAACTTCTCTGTGTGCTGAGTTAGAGGGCAAGTGGTAATTAGCTTTAACTGCTTCAAACAGATGCTTCTAAAAAAATCTCCAGGAGGACATAATGATGAAGTCTTGCCTGTGTTTCTGCCCATTCATCTAGTACAGTTATGTATACTGTCTTTGAGTAAGCACTTTTCAATTATCTATCATGGCTGGCAATTTTGAATTGGCCCAGCCTCTACTTACATCACTTCAGAGGTGGTATTCAGCAGGTTCTGACCAGTTCTGGAGAACCGGTAGTAGAAATTTTGAGTAGTTCGGAGAACCGGTAGCGGAAATTTTGAGTAGTTTCGAATACCACCTCTGACTGGCCCCACCCCTCTATTCTCTGCCTCCCAAGTCCCAGCTGATCAGTTGGGTCTTTTTCTGTTGCCCTGCAAAGGAGAATGGAACTGGAAACCAGGTTAGTGGGGTGGGGAGGGAATGGGATTTTATAGTAATCTTCCCCTGGAGTGGGGTGGGAATGGAAATTTTACAGTAGCCTTCCTTTGCCACACCCACCAAGCCAAGCCACACCCACCAAGCCACACCCACAGAACCGGTAGTAAAAAATTTGAATCCCACCACTGCATTACTTACTCCTTTCTAAGCTTCTAAGCTGTGGCCCTCCGTGGGCACTCTGCAATCATATTATGCCTTTCTATAAGAAAATAAAAAATTATCTACTGAGGTGTAAAGGAGAATTGTAAATCCAAACTTGCAAGATTGATGTCAGACCAGACAGGAAACATGACCACTTATTGTAAAGCTACACTGATGGAACCTGAAAGTACAATTCTGTCACCCATCTGTCCCCTTTACAGCCTGAGAAACTAGAGAGGGTCCCTTCTGATCCTCTTACCCCATCTACTATCTGGTTGCAGGTATCCTATTTCTTATCTGACCATTCCAGGGGTGGGATTCAAATTTTTTTTACTACTGGTTCTGTGGGTGTGGCTTATTTGGTGGACGTGGCTTGGTGGTCATGTGACTGGGTGGGCATGGCTTGGTCATGTGACTGGGTGGGTGTGCTTGGTAGTCACGTGACTGGGTGGGCATGGCCAACTCAATCTCACTCACATCAAGGGGTGCCTCACCTGGCCCCTCCCCTCCCAGCCATTCCTTGTCACCCAGCCTCAACTTATCTATAGTTCTGTAAAAATTTTGTTCATCTTTTTTGACTTTATTATCTGCATACTATAGATATACTTTCATGGACCACTGGAAGGAGGAAATGGCTCACGTGCTTTGACCAAGAGTGTGATAGGCAACAGGCTTTTAAGGGGCTGCCACAAAGAAAGGGGGACAATGTATTTTCCAAAGAAGCAGAATGCAAAGAATAAGCAATGGATGGAAACTGAACAGAGAGAAGCAATCTAAAAGTTTCTAAAGGAGAAACTTCCTGACCATGAGAACAATTAACCAGTGGAACTGTCTGTCTCCAGAAGTTCTGGGTGCTCCATCACTGGAAGTTTTTAAGAAAAGACTGGACAGCCATTTCTCTGAAATGGTATAGGGTTCACCCCTCTAAGCATTATTCTGACACCTTTCCCAGGATCTCTACTCAGAGTTTGGCATCCTCAGTTTTCTTGACTGAGCTGGGGATTGGACTAGAAGACCTCCAAAGTCCCTTTCAATTCTTATTAAACACGTGTATATTTTATGCTCTGGACTATTGACATTGAATGCATGTAAACCCTGAAAAATATGTGGTAGCCCTGGGCAAAAGAAAGGCAGAAAAATCACTCTAGGTGTAGGGACAATGTAAAATATCAACACATGATAAATAATGGAACAATTAAAAATAATAGTACAGATTTTTCTCTATCTCTTCCTATTTTTTTTTCTTTCTTTTTCTCCCTTCCTCTTCCTCTTCCTCTTTCTTTCTTTCTTTCTCTCTCCCTCTCTCTCATACACACACACATACACACACACACACGGAGCACTTTTGTAGCTTAACATGCATTTTGAAGCAGCTCCTTTAAATTTCTCCAAGGCTGGAGTGTTCCCCCACACCTGCTCTGTCAGACCGCACTCCCTCTCATTCCAGGAATTTTAACTCACATGGGGAAAGTGATACTTGCAGTGTTCATGCCTTTCTTCCTTTCCCCCCGGGAGGAAGAGGACGTGGGGAACGAAAAGCTAGGAGAGTGATAGGCAAGTGAATGACTGGGCGACCGGGTTGGGGGCATGGCCAGCCAGGGGTTGCCACTGGTTCAGCAACCCACGCCAAATAACTGCTACCAGTTTGTCCGAATAGGTGCAAACTGGTTGAATACCACCTCTGGACCATTCCCTATGCAGCATTTCTTCACCTAGTCTCCCAAAGTCTTTTCTGCATACCATTACAGAGCCCTTGGTGCCCACTGCTTGACAGCTGCCTTATACTAGCTAAGCCTGCACAAGAAAACACGCTGTATTAATCTGTCATTCTGTGCAGAATATAAGCCTTTGATAACTTACTTACAGATATTTCCTATTAGCATAAACGGACCAATGTATCACCCAGCCTCCCTGTCCCTTCAGATGAAAAGTTGATTTATATAACTCCAAATTAACTCAAGGTGTTGACTAATTTGAGACATCCTATTCCATTACCAAAATGGTAGCTAGAATATTCTTATCTCATGCAACCATGCCGAGTTTATAGCAAGGACAGAATTTGAAAAAGAAAAACTAACAATGTTTTTCCTTCTTAACTTGGGCTTTTTTTCATTTGCACAACATTTGGGATGAGAGCGGGATTACTAACCCTCTTTGTTCATGTTAACTCCTCTCCTCCCTTTATTAGCTTGTATTAAAATGTGATATACATATATATTTGCTTGCTAGCACCAAAGCTCTAAATAAAAGAGAATGTGGTTTGCATTATAACATTTCCTCATCCATTAAGTACAGCAGATGGTTCCCAACAGCTAAGGGGTTTTTGTGTGGATGCATGTGCTTTCTGATAAAGAACCGGGCTATTTCCATATCATAACATTTTTCATTTTTAAACAGTTAGCTTCTTTTCTTTAAAAAGAAACATAACGTTTAGGTAATAAATACTGCAGATCCAAAGCTCAGCAAACCTGGAATAAAATGAGTACCAAAGCATTCTTATTTCTGTAACAAAAATACAGGACTCCTTGACTTACAACCACAATTGAGCCCAAAATTTCTGTGGTTGGCAAGACAGTGGTTAAGTAAGCTTTGCCCCAGTTTACAACCTTTCTTGCTACTGTTGTTAAGTAAACAACATTGCAGTTGTTAAATTAGTAAAACAATTGTTAATCTGAATCTAGCTTCCCCATTGATTCTGTTTGTCAGAAGGTCACAAAACCTTGTTTTACTACAACTATCGTAAGTACATGCCAGTTGCCAAACATTTGAATTTTGATCATGTGACCATTAAGGTGCTGCCACGGTTATAAGTATGAAAAACAGTTATGGGTCATTTTTTTTCCAGTACCAGAGGTAGTATTCAGCAGGTTCTGACCAGTTCTGAAGAACCGGTAGCAGAAATTTTGAATAGTTTGGAGAACCGGCAACTACCATGTCTGACTGGAGATTTTACAGTATCCTTCCCCTGCCATGCCCACCAAGCCACGCCCACAGAACTGGTAGTAAAAGAATTTGAATCCTACCACAGTCTAGTACCATTGTAAATTTGAACAGTCACTACATGAATGGTTGTAAATTGAGGATTATCTGTAATAAAAATCATTCTCCAAAAAACCTTTGGCACTGTTTGCTCACCCCAGCTACCTTTCTATATAACTAACACCAGCGTGAAGCTGTGAAAACATTCACCATATACATAAATTCATAGAATCTGGAAAGGAGAAACTGTTTTTTTAAAAAAAAAAACTGTATACTGAACTTTCAAATTACTAAACTAAATGTACTGTCTGCATTTTGATTTTTTTAAATAAAAAAGCCATGTTTGCTCTTCTATAGAATATATAGCATAATGATTATCCCATTTCTGCTTTTCTGACCTTTTTTACTCCTAAATTGAGATTCCAAGAAGATCATTAGTAAAACTTCCTGGCATGAGCTGGAAAAAGCTTTGAGAAACTCACACAAAGCCTCTAGCACTGCCTCAGCTCATCAGGACATGGTTTCACTAATCAGTCTCACTGGGTACTTGTTTAAGGCAGCTTAATAGCTGGCAGACCAATTCTAATTCCATGTACTTTGATTCTCTTTCAGTTCTTCCATCCAGCCATAGTTTTTTTTCTTCTTCCTTGAGTTTGTGACCAATAGAAAGAGCAATGGGCAAAAATAGTTTTACCTTGAATCTCTGTGCTAGAACAACTTGGGATCAGGGCAGAGTGGGAAATGAATCAACATGGTAACAGTCGCCAGCAGGAAATGGACCTAATCAGACATAATATACCAGCCTTCCCAAATCTGGGAGCGTACTGCCTGACATAGGACATTGGCCAATTCGGTGCCATGGTACATTTTTATAAGTTTCATCCCCCAAGAAGGTCAGAACAATCTTAATCAGTAATGGAAAGCATCTTCAGAACCACTTTTTTTTTTCAACAGCACTTAAAACATTTGGCTATGTGAAATCCATTAGCCCTCCTAGCCCGAATTCCCCAGCTACTGGCTTTCAGAGGTACATTGCTTCTGACATCAAAAGTGATATTATTTAGCTGCCATAACTAGTTGTTGTTAGTTGTCCGACCCATCGCAACCCATCTTCTGGAGTCCATTTAAGCTCATGCCTACTGCTTCAGTGACTCCATCCAGCCACCTCATTGTCTGTTGTCCCCTTATTCTATAGCACTCAATCTTTCCCAGCATTAAGCTCTTCTCCAGTGAGTCCTTCTTTCTTGTTAAGTGGCCACCAGAGTGATCTCTTTTTGGATTGAAGTTTCCTTATTGTTATGGGTAATCTGTTTTTTTGTTGTTGTTATTTTGGGAGTTGTTGGTACATATAGTTTGATGACTCTTTTGACTTCAAGTAAAAATATGTTGTAATGGTCTTCAACAGTATAGCATTCAGTGAATAGAGATTGCCAATCAAGGGATGAGAGATTGTTGTCTATAAGATCATAGTTGCCTTTTTTGAAGTTATAATTGGGGATTATGTCATTGTGATGATTTTTGTGTGGGCGTATGTTGAGACAAAAGTCAATCATATTGTGGTCACTGCTGGAAAAGGGTTCTTTAGTTTGTATTCCGTAAATTAAATTCAAACTATTGCAGAAGATGAGATCGAGGCAGTGTTTAGTCTAGTGTTGTTGGTTAGTAGTTGTTCCAGTGCCAGATTTGTAACAGCATTGTAAAAGGTTGCGTGTATGGGTTCAGCTGTACATTCATTTAGGGTCCAGTCAATATTAGGTAGATTGAAGTCACCAAGAAAGATAAAAGCGTGTGGGCAGGATGCTGCCCATGTTAGTAGTGTATTTAGCTTGTTTACATGTTCGATGTCATAATCAGGTGCTCTGTAACATAGTAAGAATTGAAATGTGATATTTAAGGACAGTTCACAGACAATGGTCTCAGGAATAGCAAGTTCCTGGGTAACTTGGATGTTTTTTAGATGTAAGGACTTTTTATAGAAGATAGCAACACCACCTCCTCTACGAATTTCACAATCTGATCGGTAAACATGATAGTCTCTTACTGTGGTAATGGAGTCAGGGAGAGAAGCATTGAGCCATGTTTCACAGAGAAATATGATGTTGAATTTAGCCATATTTAGTAAGAGGAGAAATTCAGGTATTTTATTCGCAAGGCTTCTTGCATTGAGTAACTTGCATTTAAGGCCAGCAGTAGTTGGAATTGAGGTAGTTAGGGGCGTGCGTGCCTAGTCTTGGGTGATGGTGGATTGGTTGAGGTAGGGTTGTGGTTGAAGGTTCAAGCTGAGTTGCGGGTTGTGTGAGTTACTTTTGATACAGTCAGCATGGTAGTCAATGTACAGGTCCTTCTCTCCATTGTCTGGACGATTTTTGAGTTCAGTGCAGAGTACACAGGAGCGGGCTTGCTGTCAATCTATGTTTATCTGGATATTGATTGCTGGTGTAAAGACGTTTAGTCATCCTTCAGTCTTGGAATATGGACTATGAACTGGGCTTGCAAAGAAGTATTTTCTTTTGTCTTTTATTTCCCATCATTCACTGAATCTCTGTCTCTGTCTCTTTCTCTCTGTCTGTCTGTCTCTGTCTGTCTCTGTCTCTGTTTCTGTCTCTCTCTCTCTCTCTCTCTCTCTCTCACACACACACACACACACACACAGGGGGCGAGGGAGAGAGGGAGAGAGATCCTATTACACTGACTATTTTTCTTTTTTATTATCTCTACACAATTTATACACAATTTATCATATATAAATCCTGAAATTTTTCTTAGATATTTGTTTGTGGACACACATACTCAAAAACCTGAAGCATATTTTTAATATGAAAATTGATCCAGCTTATGATCATTTTATGTACTGTTTTGCGTACCTTCTCCATCTCTATGACTTTTCTTGATTGATGTGAATAAACTTGGCAAAAGTGAATGTATCTGTAAGATCATTGCATACAGGAAAGATCTTGTTAGACTTCTTCCATAAAACCTAGTGCCTCCCCTATGTACTCAGAGTCATCATTCTTCCAAGACACTTCCTAGCCAATTCACTGAATTAAAAGGTAAAAAAAAAGATAGGTCCCTGCCTCCTGCTGACCCTAAAATATAGTTCATGGCACTATATTAGCCACAAGGTTGGCCATTTATGCTTTGCATAAAATGTGCCTATGTTAGTTTGCATATAGAAATACAAATTAGGAAGTAATTACTGTAGTTCAAATTGAAATATACTTTGCCTCCCACAGAGGAAAAGACTGCCCTGAATATTTCTTCAGATGGTAGCTTGAAGTGGCAATTTTCAGCCTCATCTGCTCTATTCGGATAGTGTTTTCTCTTTAAAGCGGATATAAAATGATCAGTCTGTCTAATGATGGATGCCTTTGAATAAAAATATGGCAAACAAGGCCAAATGGGGAGAGAAGTGGCAGTAAGTACAAAATTATGGTGAAATCAATGTAAGGATGACAGATGCAAACATCTAGATAACCAATAAATGGTCAGAATGAAATACATTCTCAGCATTTGTGGCCATCTAATGGTTGCCTAGATGCTTGCAGCCCAAACGTGATAGCCTTAAAGGAACGAATGAATTCTTTATTGGTTAAGTGTGATTAAGTGTGACACAAGGAATTTATCTTGGTGCATATGCTTTCAGTGTACATAAAAACAAAAGATACATTCATAAAGAATCATAAGGTACAACACTTAATGATAGTTATAGGGTACAAATAGGCAATCAAATCATACTAGGAAACAGTCAATATAAATTGTAAGGATACAAGCAACAAAGTTACAGTCACACAGGCACAAGTGCGAAGGGATGGGTGATAGGAGTGATGATAAGATTAATAATGATAGCAATGTGGATTTAGTAAATAGTTGGACAGTGTTGTGAATTTTAAAACAGCACTGAGTTCAAGTTGCAGTTATTGCAGACATATTTCTGAAATTTCAAAACTCATCTAATTCCATAGCACCTATGTAATAAATCAATTTGCACAATTGATGCTTTTGGGTTTTTTGTACCAGTTGTCTCTCAATTGAAGAAAGAATTTGTGCCAGGAATCCTTCCAGATTTGAAGTGAATTAGAGGAGAATATGATATTCATGCATTCAGATAAATGTAAGGACTGCTTGTGATTCAACTGTTTATAGCAGAGGTCTCCAAATTTGGCAACTTTAAAACTTGTGGACTTCAACTTTTGAGTTGAAGTCCACAAGTCTTAAAGTTGCCAAGTTTGGGGACCCCTGGTCTGCAGCCTCTCTGATTTCTCTTAAACCCTGAAATGAGACTTGAAGAAAAGATCTATCCAGTTCCTGTGGTGGTTGGAAATAATGGAAGTGTTCAAGTTGATCTTTGCCCCCAAAATGGTAAGAATGATTCCCAGATTAAGAGTATTGATTCAGCATGTTTTAGAGCAAGAATATGGGTGATATATACATTTGCAGTGTTAATAGAGTATGATAGGCACTTCCACAGAAATGCTGTCTTGAGGGAATGAAAGTCACATACAGGAAGATTGATCACCATCAGTTATGCTGAGCCCACCAAGATATTCTTTGCTGTAGTCTTTAAAAGATACAAGTAGACAAACTTCCACATGGGACTGTACGAAGTTAGCACCCACCCAGAAAAATGAAATATCCCAAGAAATATTAAAAAGGCAGAATATTTCCCCTAAAAAGAGTAGAAACTCAGAAGCAGAAACTCACTCCTCAGAAGTAGAAGTTCACCCCCACCTTTTTAATGGTGAGCCATTAAGGCCTGGGCCAGAATATTTTACATAACAAAGATCTCCAGGTAACACTATAGCAATTGCTCAAAGCCCTTTTCATAACATCATCATCATCCAGCAAGGCTCAACCAAGCCTGGAACTCAGGACAACCTACAGAGTTGCCCCTGCATGTCCCCATGGGAGTCTGACAACCAATCAGAATATAAGCTCCAATTCAAATCCCAACAAAGTTTATAAAACCCAGGCACTCTCAGCATATCAGCCCTTCTTGATCTCTTCCTTTACCTTGAAGCATGTGATCATCCTTTCTTCTTTGGAGCTCTAAGCCATGTGGTCCTGTCCACCATTAAACCATCTTCCCAAACAACTTCCATGTTTCCAGTGTCTTTTTCCCCACTTGGAACTGAACCCAGAAGGATAATTCTTCCAACAGGACTATAGTTACTGAGCCTTTTTTTTTTTACTTTCTAGGACACTTCTGAAGTATATGATTATACAGTCGGACCCAAAGCCATTCTTGTGAATAATTTTTGAGGCTGACACTTTGCGATTGTTGTTTCAGCATGACAATTTCTTGTGAATTTTTAGAACCAGAATAATATATATTAAAGTTGGCCTGGGTATTTGTGCTAAATTGGCATCAAACTGCTTGTCTCTGACTGACAATGATTCTACTGAATTTCAAGGAGATACCTTTTTTACCCCACACATTTTGGAGCTTTTATCAGAGAAGCCAGAGATATAAAAATAGATGTGGTGAATGGATTACTACTGAAGTAGTAGATGGCCTAACTTGCTGGTATTATGACAGTGTTGAAAAGATGGCAAGATCTTGAATATAAAAAATAAAATCTGCATTTGGATGAAAACTATAAATTATATGATGTTGGAAGTTAAAATTAAACAGTCAACTATAAGCTCTGTTCTCTTTCTTTCTTTTGCACTATAGCTGCTATGGTTTAATCTCTTGAACAGCATGTTGCCCTTAACAGAATATCAGAATTGGAAGGAACCTTGGAGGTCTTCTAGTCCAATGCCCTGCCCAGACAGGAAACCCTATATACCATTTCAGACAAATGGTTGTCCAATCTCTTATTAAAAACTTCCAGTGTTGAAGCATTCACAACTTCTGGAGACAAATTGTTCCACTGATTAATAAATCAGGAAATTTCTCCTTAGTTTTTAGGTTGATTAGTTTCCATCCATTGCTTCTTGTTCTGCCTTCAGTTGCTTTGGAGAATAGCTTGACTCCTTCTTCTCTGTGGCAATTCCTGAGATATTGGAACACTGCTATCATGTCACCCCTGGTCCGTCTTTTCATTAAACTAGACACCCAATTTCAGCAACCATTCTTTATATGATTTAGCCTCCAGTCCTCTGACCATCTTTCTTGCTCTTCTCTGCATTTTTTCTAGAGTCTCAACATCTTTTTTACATTATGACATCCAAAACGGGATGCAATATTCCAAATGTGGCCTTACCAAGGCATTATAGAGTGGTATTAACACTTTACGTGCTCTTGAGTCTATCCTTCTGTGAATGCAGCTTTTAATGCAGGTGCATCCATACCTAAAGTTGGTACCTTTGAGCTATGCCAGTTTGGACCACCAGTGTAGTTTGTGAATTATGGGAAATATAGTGCAAAGCATCTGGAAAGCATCAGTTTCAGTGCCTCAGAACATTGCAAGATGCCCTTTCCTTTCCCCTACAAAAACATCCACAATCCTTGTCTTAAGAGGAAAATTGCAGGCACTGCTTTGGTGGATTAAAGGAGGCAATTAAATTCTGGCCAAAGTTCTAATTATCTAGATTAGCTTCTGAAAGGCTATTTATAGTGTATGTGAGAGGGGATTGGGAGAGAGGCCCTACTTCTGGCAGAATTCAAGTAGAATGATGCTTACAACATTATCCTGCAATCTGAAAGTTATGACACTGGCCCTTCTCCTTTCCTTATATACTCTATTCATGGTCTTCAAAGCAAAAACAGCTTTTTCACCAGCATGCTTCTGGAATCAAGCCAGAAAGCACTCCAAACCTTGTGTGAGTACCGACACAACACCTCTCTGTGTTCATTACAACAGCCTGACTTGTTTCAGGCTCCCACACAGACCTCGAGGAAAAGAGGCTGTAGATTTAAGCATCACATCAATCTTAATTTCTGAAAGGTCGACAGATGTTCCTTTCCTTTCAGGCTCAAGCTGAAGCTCAAAAAAGCATTGGGCAACTTTAGCAAATTGAGCTGAAAAGTATGGTGCTGATGTGAGTCCAAAAGACTTCTCCCACATCCTCCTTGAAGCACCTTAGGTCTAACACTGAGTGAAGATAATGCTGACATCAGTAGGAAAAAAAGACTAGCTGGGGAATGGTATTATTCCCGTTTTTCCTCTCTTTTAAATAAGATGAAAATAGAGCACATCCTGCTTTTATTTATTTATTTATTTATTAGATTTTATTATGCCTATATTATTTTATAAGTAACTCAAGATGGCAAACATATAAGAGCCATGGTTGCACAGTGGTTAGAATGCAGTATTGCAGGCTAACTTTGTCAACTGCCAGGAGTTCAATCCTGACCAGCTCAAGGTTAACTCAGCCTTCCAACCTTCTGAGGTTGGTAAAATGAGGATCCAGATTTTTCGGGGCCATATGTTGGCTCTGCAAACCACTTAAAAAGTGCTGCAAAGCACTGTGAAGTGGTATATAAGTCCAAGTACTATTGCTATATAATATTCTTTCCTCCTTCTCTTTCCCCAACAAGAATCCTGTTAGTGAGTTGGGATGAGAGAAAGTGACTGGCCCAAAATCACCTAGCCAGCTTTCATGGCTAAGGTGGGACTAGAACTCACTATCCTGTGTATGGAGATTCTCAACCATCCAGATCATGGTTGTCCCAAAGGAGCTTTTTCAAAAGGTAACTGGACTTTCTTGGTTTTTTTTTTTTTTTCCATTTGAAAACATTTCACTTCTCATCCAAAAAAGCTTCTTCAGTTCTGGATGAGAACTGAAATTTCAAAAGAAAAAAAAAAGAAAAAAATCCAGTTGCCTTTTGAAAAGCACCTTGGGACCACTGTCTCCTGGTTCTAGACCAGCACCTTAACACTATCTCAGACTGATTATTTGATGTTGTAGTGTGTTCCAAATGTTCAAATTTTCTAATTATAACATATAAAAGATATTCATGTCATCCTGGGCAGCTTGTCCATTCTGCATGAAAAAGTCAGAAGATAATCTGATTGTATTGTCCTCAACAAATAACATTTCACAAGCCTAAATGTTCAATGCACACTCCGCTATAGGGAAATGCCGACAACACTCTTGAGTAAATAAAATTTCACTTTGAGGATATATTTTACCCCATGCTGTTTGATCAGTTGGAATAAGGAAGTTTCTAAATGGAGACCATTTCATATTTAAATTCTTTAAAAAAGATCATGAGTTTTCTTCTCAAGGAAACACCCTTTGCATGCCAAAGAAATGCTTATTGAAGCTTTTGAAGACAAAAAGAAAGAAACAGAGCAGAGATGAATGGACACCTAGAAGTTATGAAGGCAAATTATGCTAACCATCTGTAGTCATTCCCTAGGGTGGAAGGAAATGACAAAACATGTGTTGAGACATTGTAATGCAAAATTGCATGCCTTAGATAAGGGTGTGGGGTGTCGTATTGCAAATAAGAATGTGTAGCGAGTTGGCTGGGGCAAGTTGGCTGGGGCAGACTGTCCCATTACGGTGCTTTCATCAAAATGGCACAATATCATTTTGCCTAGCACAGGAAAGAGAAGGGAGGCAAGAAGAATGGTAGAAAAGGATCACTCTGGGTAAATACAGACATACCTACAGGGGTGGGCTGCTGGGGTTCACAGGGATTCGGGAGAGCCCCTAGCTAAGATTCTGTGCACTTCAGAGAATTCCCAAATCCCACTCCTGGCTGTCCTCGCCCATCCCACCCCTTCCAGGAGCCCCCACGCAGCCCATTTTGGATGCAGCTAAGTGCAGGGAAATGGGCCCGTTTCTGGCTTCCAGGGAGTCTCTGGAGCCCGGGAAGGTTATTTTTGCCCTCTCAGAGGCTCGAGGAAAGTATCTGGAGCTTGCGGAGGGCAAAAATGTCATTTCCCCCTCCCCACTGCCTTGGTGCAGGAGGCCAACTAGGCAATGCCCACCATGGTCGGGCCCACCCAGCAACCGAGCAGAAAATCCTTTGCTAAAATTTTTGAAGCCCATCCCTGCATATATAGTATATACACAACATGGAATGAGCCATCACCAAGATGGCAACACCAACAGCAAAGCACACCTATAGTTTACCAATAAGAACTGGCTTGTTTTGTCTCTCTCTTTTTAATTTAAAAATCATTTCAGGACAGGGCCCTGAAATTGGAAGCAGCAGCACATCAGAAGAGAAAGACTAGGGGTTACTAGGAGAATGCTTTCTGTCTGCCCATTTGCCTCCCATATGCCTTCGAATTGACTGACTGACTTTTGCTGCTATAAAGAACAGTCGCTCCTGATTGCCGGCAAGCCTAGCACCCAAAACCAGACAAGTTACCTCAAACTATCCACTATTGACCTCACCCCATGCCTAAGAGGTCTGTAAGGGGCGTGCATAAGTGCACCATCATGCCTCCCGTCCCTGTCCTATTGTCCCCATTTATTCATACCTATTTCCTGTATTCTTACTCATATTTATACTTATACCTATTATCTTGTAAGCAATTGACAAATCAAATCAATAAATAAAATAAAATAAACAAAGTTATTTTCACACATCAGACAAACAAATCTGAAAAGCTGGTTACCCTCGGTACAGATAAAAACCAACACAAATAAATTAAACATCTTTGTGCTTTTTCGTTATTATCTGTTAGATTCACCACTTGCTTTTCTTCTGGAGCTCAAGGCAGTTTGAAAAGACTCTTTGCTTCATTTGATCCCCACAACAAGAATCCTTCGAGATAAGCTGAGCAGAGGAGGAGTGAGTGGATCAAAGTCACCGAGAGGCTAAAAGTGAATTGAAATCTGGTTCTCTGCAGCCAGCACACTGAACCCAGTGGCCAGTTCACTTTGCCTTATAGATAGGACAGTTCTGAATAGGTGAGACACTGATGAAACGAGCAACTCTGCTTGTCTTGTACAGTGTGAATTATAGGAGGAGCAATACCTGCTACCGTCATGTTCAGGTTTCATTAACTTTTCTAGGCAAAAATTGAAAATGACTGCTTATCTTGTAGGTGCCCCTGCTTCAGTTCATAAAATATGCATACAGTCAAAAATGAGCGTGCTTTCTGCCTGCTCATTTGCCTCCCATCTGCATTCTGATCGACTGACTGCAAGTAATATGCGTTTATTTGCCATAATAGTCTGATGAGGTTCAACTACTGGGTCCCATTGCATTTTCAGAACACGATGCTCGCTGATCCTTGAAAAGGCCACTGCTCTTTCATAAGTGGCACTGCTTAAAGTTACACGCATGGCATCCCCTTTCTGCCATAACAGGTGGAAGAGCAAAACATTTATGTTGTGTTTTATTGCCATAGTTGATTCATCTCATTAGCTTTGAACACCTTGACCCCATTATCTCTTTTTAAAAATCAATTATTAAGAAAAATGACTTTCAAGTCAGGCGTAGGTGCAATCATTCTTTGGAATCAAACAGGAAGGGCATTTTGCGTTTAAGATAGATTGGGTAAGACTCTCAGTGCCAATGGATTTAAAGGACATTAGAAAATTTGTGGCTGTTGGTACAGAAGGTGCTGGATTAGGATCAGGGAAGCTTGATTTCTACTCCTACTTTAGGCATAAAACCAACTGAGTAACCTTGGGCCAGTCTCTCCCACTTGACCCAAGGAACAAGGCAATGGTAAAGCACTTCCACCTGCAAGTTCTTATCCAGATAACCTCCAGGAGTCAAGTCTGACTTAAAAGAAAAAAATAATTAAAGCATGGCTGTTGATCATTATGACTACACGGAGTTTCCCCAGTAGAAGTTAGTCTTTCTTTCAATGTCATTGCTGAGGAAAGAGGTTATTGCTTTGGAATTTCCCTCACATTATATTCTCACTTGGAAACAGGACGCTGAACTCACCTGCCAGAAGTAGAGTTGTTAGTGAGTTTTTGACATTCCTTCCCCACCCCCCACCCCCACCCCCAAACTGGCTCAGCTGTTCTCCCAAAAATAATCAGTTTTTATTGTAACTAGATTATCCTTTGAATCTCTCATCTCAACAGAGAGTAAAAGTGGTCTTTCCCTCAAAGGTAAAAAAAAGATAGGCTGGAAGTTCAACTACAACAATAACGATGGCAGACATATCTTCCAGTTAATCTGATATGTACCTCACTTGAACTGTTTTTCCAGGGCAGTTAGCGGTTCAGAAATTTGAAAGATTACTGCAAAAAACATATTATTCTGAACTGGCTCAGGAGGTTGGGAGCAGGAGACCTCATGGTTTGCTGATTCTCCTCCGTTCTCCAGAGCCAGTTCCAGTTAGCACTGGTAAGGGAGAGAGGTCAAGTCTGAAGCCCTTGCTCTATGGGGGTCCTCTGAGCTCTACCTTTTCCCACTCAACATCTACATTAACCTACTGGGCAGGTTCATATGTCAGCATGGGGTTCACTATCATAAATGCATCACTGATTATACATCCTAGTTATACATCTCCTCCCTGGGCTGACCAAGCAATGCTGTTAAGTTGCTTTCCCCATGCTTGAAAGCTCTGGGTATGCTTCTCCAGTAAGAGTTAGTGCACAGTTTAGGGATCCTCCTGGACTGTCATCCCTTACTTGAAGAGAAGTTACATCCCTGACCAAGGGTACTATTGCACAGATTCATCTAGTGCACCGATTGATCCCTTTCCTGGGCTAGGAGGCTTCCTTATGGTTTTACTCATGCCTTAGTCCTGTTTGGGTTGCCATTAAGCGCTCTACATGGGGTTTCCCTTGAAAAGCACTGAGAAGCTGCAGCTGGTCCAGAATTTAGGAATGAGGAGGGGTGTGGGGTTGGTGTTGTGGTATTTCTCATTATATCATGTCATACTGCTAGCTCAAGGAGCTTCAGTGATTCCCAATAAGTTTCTAGGTGCAATTCAAGATACTGATCATCCACTATGATGTCCTCTGGGCT
Organism: Pseudonaja textilis; assembly: GCF_049901715.1. Classification (NCBI taxonomy): domain Eukaryota; kingdom Metazoa; phylum Chordata; class Lepidosauria; order Squamata; family Elapidae; genus Pseudonaja; species Pseudonaja textilis. Next base: position 80,016,838 of record NC_141991.1, read on the forward strand.
ATCTGTGGAATCATCTTTCTTCAACTGTTTCTACTCACTCTGCCAAATCTAGTAGAAAGGGCATGCTTTAGGTCCCTTCTATCAAATAATGACATCTGGTTGGACCCCGGAATTGTGCCTTCTAAGTGGCACCACCTGCCTTATCGAACAGCATCCTCCTGGAGATTTGGATGGTCCCAACCCTATTAACCTTTCACAAGGCATTGATGAAAACCTGGCTGTTTCCAGGCATTTGGGTCAGATAGATGATGAATTCTGCCACTAATCACTACCACTTTTTGGGGTGCTGAGCAGTTGTGTAGGTTTGTGTGTTTAATCCTCTAAGATACCCTGGGTCATTTGTATGAGATGGACATCTGTACAAAGCATATAAATACATACATAAAACCCTAGGATTATAGTTAAATATTTATTTTTTTGTCTCCTCTCACTTATTTTAAATTTTAGATTATCGTTGAAGAGGGTTGGCTTAATTGGTGGTTGTTGGTTTCAATACTCAGTATATTTTATATTGTTTTCTAGTTTTATTGTTTATAATTTTCTGACTTTTAACTACTTTGACATGATTTTTTAATACTGAAAAGTGAGATAAATATTACTTAAATAAATACACTTGAGAAGAAAAATGTGCACACATGAATGACTTGCCATCTGTCTTAATAACAGTTTTTAAGCTGCTGTTTTTAATTCAAACCTTTAAAATTGTTATTTCAAAATGTTTTGAAAGCAGCCCTTGGAATTTTTTGGGAAAGCACCATAATTTGTAAGAGAACTAATTAATAATTAGATCTATAAACAATCTGTCCTCTTTTTTTAATTCTTCCTTTGCTAATTTAATCAAACCTGATTTAATTTGATTTCAAAAGAATGCTGTTTAAAAGAAAATACATACAAATACACTTGACTACTTGTCCAATATCTATACTTTGAAGTTTGCTGCTACACATTTTATGTGTTATTTTCCTTGGTGACCTTCAGTGGGCAATAAAAAATGTCCTTTGCCCTATGTTAGTTAAGTTAAAGTTTGACTGGATTTTTTAGATTTAACATCTAAGGAACATAATTTATTATTATATACATAATATGTATATATACCATAGTAAGTAATCAGTTGTGGGAGTGGACTATTGGATATTTGCACAGTACTCTTAAGTGTACAAAGATTAGATGTGATAATTCTGCTCTTCTTTCTTCTTTATTTCTTTCTCTATTCTTAGGGTATTCTACTCTATCCCATTCCAATATCAGCCACAAGGGCATTTGATAAGGTTGAATGGCTGTAGAATGTATGAATAGAGTAATCTGTCACTGCACAGAAGAGAATGTATTCATTATCAAGGTTAATTGGGTTCCTAATTACTATGACTCCAGACATCTGTGATCAACTAATTCTATTTTTTTCTTTGTGAAGAAAACGAAACATAAGTTTCTTGATGATGGGATACTAGATAAACACACATCTAATATCTCACCAGGCATGTTGGTTTATATATTCCAAGGCATGAAATCCATTTTAAATAGCTTTTAAGTGTGCAAAATATATCTTTACATCATTAGCAGTTTTACAGTTTGTTACATTTGCCAGAGAGTAGAAAGCTCAGTATCCAACTCAGTCTTCTATTGCAGCAAATCAATATATGGATTTTTCTGGCTAAGTGTTTCATTATGTTAATGAATAAAAATAGCTACTGTTTTATTACTTTTGCAGTTATTGAATTGGATCTGGACATAGTCATTCTTACAACAGTTATTGCAATTAATGGGAAAGCAAAATCCCATATGTTTCAATTGATCTAAGGCTATTGCCTGACACTATTATTTTTCTCTGTGAAATGAGGCAGTGAAGAGATACATCAATTCCTGAATGAAGGATTTTAGAGGCACGCTTCTTTGGCAAGAACAAGCAGGTTTGAGTCCTAGTTAGATAAAACTGAACCACTAAACCAATTACTACAGAAGGGTGTTTATAGAGGAAAGACACATAAAGGTATCAATATATCATTTGAGATAACCCAAACTTTACTTTTGATACCAAATCCCATTTCCTTATTTATTAATTTATCTTCATGGCACAATTACATCACACTCTGTTTATTCCTTTGGTTCCATCACACAACATCGCTTGTTCCATCACATCTGATTATCTGCAGAACAATGCTTCTCATAATGGGTCTCCTAGGATCTCCTAGATAACATCTGACTCCTTAGAGTCTCCTAGAGAACATCTGTCTCTCCAGCACTCTTCACCTGGGATCAATACATGAATCTCACTGAGTGGGACTTTTTCTTCTTGGCAACATGGCAGGTCTGCCCTCTCATCCATAATCAAGTTATATATAAGGTTTGATTACCAACACACCTGGTGTTCAAAAGCCCATAGCATCCAACAATTATATATCATTACAGTCCGTCCAAAGCTTATCAAAGTCCAAAGTCAAAAAATCCAAAACTTTTTGTTCATTTGGACATTCAACAGTGATCACGCATGTGATTTTATACAGTATGGAAGGAAAATGCCAAAGTTAAAAACAGAAGAAAATACCATAAGACTACCAATGGCAACTGATCACTTTATGAAAAGATAATTTGTGTCCTTTCAGAAAAACCAAATGATATTTTGCAGTCTTATTTGTTGTCCATTTTTACTTCACCACTCAGTAGGAAGTAAACTTCAGTGGTACTTATTCCTAATGTTACCTTATGCAAGATTGCAGCTCTAATAATAGCAACTGGAGGGTTGATTACAGAGGTGATATTCATTAGGTTCTGACCAGTTCTGGAGAACCGGTAGTGGAAATTTTGAGTAGTTCGGAGAACTGGCAAATACCACCTCTGACTGGCCTCACCCAGATCTATTCTCTGCCTCCTGAGTCCCAGCTGATCAGCTGGGTCTTCTTTTGTTGCCCTGCACAGGAGAACAGAGCTGGAAAGCGGTTAGTGGGGTGGGAGGGAATGGGATTTTGCAGTATCCTTCCCCTGCCATGCCCACCAGACCATGCCACCAAGCCATGCCATGCTGACACCCATAAAAATAAAGTCCCTGTGCTGACCTCAATTCCTGACTGCAGCATGGCTTTCAATTATACTTCCTTAGAAGTCATATAGAAAGGGTTTGTCACTGTCTTCTTCCAGGATTTTTTCCCTCCAACTTCTATTCTAGGGTCCAGCTCTAGAATTGCCTGAAGCATCTCTCATCCAAGCACTAACCAGATTTGATCCTGATTAGCTGCCAAGCAACGACAAGGTCAGCTATATGCTGAATCAAACAGCTAACGATGAGACAACTTTAATTTTAAGATTGCACTTAAAGTCCTTGTTATTAAATTAGAAACTCTTAGTTGTGGAAAACAGCTGTTGAATGGACATTATGTCATAAAGGATGATCTTCATTTTATCCATGTTTGATTCAATGTGTTCATGACCTTGTTTCTCAATACTTTCTTATAATCTTCTATGTCAAATAGAAGTATGTGTTATGGTATTTTCTACCATTACATAAAGCAGTTCCCTGCTTTGATTACCTATCTGCCAGGACAAAACAAGCCATTAATCTGAATGGGGAACAGATTCAGTAAGTTTCTATTACCACATGATGATGATGGTTCAAATTGCTATTTTAGCAGTCAATTCACAATCACTTTTCTGAAAGCTGAATCCTGCAAGGTTTTAGGTTATAGATCAGAGGTCTTCAAACTTGGCAACTATAAGACTTGTAGACTTCAACTCCCAGAATTCTCGAGCCATCATAGCTGGAGAGTTCTGGGTGTTGAAGTCCACAAGTCTTAAAGTTTACTTCTGTCTTTAGATTTCCTGGAGATGTGTCTACCTGGAAGATTGAGTAGTAGGTCCATCATTCATAACTTTGAATGGTGACTAATCACCTGTTTATAAGTTGAGGACTACCTATATGCCTCATTTGTGAAGATGTGGAATTGAAGTAAAGTGAAACAAATACACACAAAGTAGAGGGGAAGGTATTTCATCTTAGTGGCTGAAGAAAAAGTATTTGCAAAAGAGGATTGTCATGATGTTTTGAGTGCCCTGTGGGTTCAAAGGCTTAGCAAAAGTAAGACAAGAAGAATGTTCTTTGCAACCATCTCATGAAATGTAAAGCAACCATTGATCCCCTTCCCAAATTATTAAAGAAATTATTTTACTCCTTGTGAAAAAAAAATATGAGGCAGAAAGGCATATATTTGGGTGCATCAGTCAAGGGAAATTAGAAAGGAAATAATTTATTTAGTGACTGCTAGAATGCTTGGGGCCAAATAATAATTATAAATTCTCATTACCTTATAAAGTAGGTTGCATTGATAATATAGTTAAATGCTTTTATTATCCAGCAATGGAAAATCCATTTTTATATCTCTATTATTCTTGCATGTTTTCAGTGTTATTACAAGGTGACCCTTGACTTCTTTCACTGTTGTGTTGATTTGAATGTTTGTTGTATTGTTTTGCACAATAGTTTTGTTAAACAAAAATGGATATAGTTAAATCTTGGTCATTTTTATTCCATTCGTGTCATAGGATGAAAAGGAAAAGCTTATATAAGTAGAGAAGCAGAATTAAGTTTTACCTCTATAATAGAAAATCATAAAATAGATAAGTATCATAGAAAACAGGTCATTTCCCCAAAAAGAGTTTTCTTTGCTATGGTGTGTATTTCTATTTTAATTATAGTAATTGTTTCTAAACTTACTTGTCCACCTGATTATCTGCCTATGTGTAATGTCAAATGTTCTGCAAATACGTTATTTTATTTGACAATATATAAATATCTACTTATATGTACATTCCCCTGTGTGTGTGTGTGTGTGTGTGTGTGTGTGTGTGTGTGTGTGTGTATGTGTGTATGTGTTGTCATCTCATTGGGCTACACACAACACATTCTTGGCTGCCCATTCTGCCTTAGAAGACTTACCTATAATTTGGAAGCTAGTTTTCAGACATGCAGAAATGACAGTGGCCCTTTTTGGTAGGAAGCAGTGGTGGTATTCTACTGGTTCACACTGGTTCTAGCGAACCAGTAGTTCCAGTGAGGAGATGGTCCTGCCCATCCACCCCACCCTTTCCTGTCCTATATTTCCCTGTTTATTAACTCAGATAGTTTGTGAGGCACAGCAGATTGCCACCTTTCAGCTGTTCTACTCACCAGCACTGACATAGAAGGTACGTTTTTAAGCTTAAAATGGAGTTTTTGAATGTTGGCGCAAGGCTTACAAAGCATACATTAAAACGTGGGCACATGCACTGAACCGATTGTTAAACCAGTTGCATCCCACCACTGGTAGGAAGGTACCTACTATAAATCCCTCAAAATTATGCATGCTTGATTTTGTTAGGCAGGCAGAATTATTATAACTTCCAATGAAAACCATCCAAGATGGATTGAACTACAGTATTGCAGCCAGTATTTTCACAAGAGATAACTGGTACTGAGCTCCATAAACCTTCTAGAACTCTCCTGAGTGTTTAACTCTCTTCAGCACTTTTAAAATATGCATTTTAATGAAACCCATCTTTTGACCACTGGCATTTAATCATGAGGACACATAAAAGCAAGGCTAATCATATTAATTTAAATCTAGCCATAGAGTAGCAAGCAGATAAAAGAGTGGTCTTATTTGAAGCTACTACATTGCTCATACACTAAGTCTGTAGCCTAGGGGGAACATATGCTTCCTTTCTTTAAAAGAAGTGAAGAAAAAGGACAGAAGTGGATTCAGCAGCAATAGGTTATTTAATGTAAAATGCAGAAAGAGAGTATAATTGAATGTTTATACTATCCTCCTCAAAGAATCTTCATATACTATATTGTAGGGGTCTTCAAACTTGATAGCTTGAAGACTTGTGGACTTCAACTCCCAGAATTCCTCCTCCAGTCATGTTAGCTCAGGAATTCTGGGAGTTGAAGTCCACAAGTCTTAAACTTGCCAAGTTTGAAGACCCTTGCTATATCAGGTAGATTTTTCTGTTTCAAATTTCCTTCAGCTATTGGTTATAATCTAGAACATTTGGCTCTAAACGGATTTGAAGCTTTGATAAGGCCATTCATTTGGCAAGGAATGATGATCAAGCAGCAGAGATTAACTTAGTTTCAGGAAAAATTGAACCATATGCATTTATGGAATTGATAAATCATTCCTGTGCCCTCAGCCAATCAAAACACAGAATTCTATTGTATTTCTCATCTCTCATTTTCATCATATGCTCTTCTAGAAAATTAAATACCCAGTGTGCAAAGTCTTACACAGGAAGGTATTGGAAGCATATTTCTCTTTTCAGACAAAAAGATATATAATTCTGGAAGGTATCAGTTGTCTGCAAAAAGAAACATCCAGCCTCCATTTTTAAAAGAAAAAAGATGGATGTATGCTTCAAACCAATTTGTGCTACTTTTTCCTATTTTGCTGGACAGAAGCTCAGAATCATTGAATATCAATAAAGGAGAATGGTGATTCAACCACTTAGTTACAATAAACTAGTACCATTGCTCTAGTCCTTTTGCAGCATTGAAATATGAATCAGTGAAATGAAGGACTTTGTAAAGATTCTGAGCAATAAAATTAAAAGAGGAACAGATTGGTTATGAAATGCTATTATAAGCCATATATTTCAAGATAATGGAAATCCTTCAAAGTCATTTTTACTTCAATATTTGGAGCTAAATTCCTGAGTATTCAGGAAGATAATCTACCAGCAAAATCAGCTGGCTGGTAGTATCTAGTGATACAAACTGAATATATGACATTAAACTTTAAATTTTCCAGGCTTAGTTGACTGCTGAAGTAGAATGAAATTATCTTAAAGCATGTCTCAAATATTATGGTTTGGATCCAGACTTAAGCATGATTAAAGAAAACCTTACTCAAATTACTTGGACTTAGTTATGATTAAATGAAACCATACTTCAGGTAATTCGAAGAGGTCTGTTCAAATATAATCAGGTCTGAATACAACCAAAAGAGCAAGGGAAAAATTATATATCTCTTTTATAGCAATTAGTTCTTGCTCAAAAGTAAAGAGTTCTTATAAGCTTTACTTTTTAATCAGCATTAATACTTTAGCATCATTTCTGTATTATAAAAGAGAAAAATTGAGGAAAAAAATAAGTTAAGACAACAAGTGTTTCCTTTTGTAATAACTCACAAGGCTTTCACTCCTAGGCTTTTATCTATAGTCATTCTGTTAATTAATTGTTGATCCAGAGGTGGTATTCAGCAGGTTCTGATCAGTTCTGGAGAACCGGTACTGGAAATTTTGAGTAGTTTGGAGAACCGGCAAATACCACCTCTGACTGGCCCTATCCCCCATCTATTCTCTGCTCCCAGCTGATCGGCTGGGTCTTCTTTTGTTGCCCTGCACAGGAAAATGGAGAACAGAGCTGGAAAGGAGATTAGTGAGGTGTGGAGAGTAATGGGGATTTTGCAGTATCCTTCCCCTGCCACGCCCATCAAGCCACACCCACACCCACCAAGCCATGTCATGCCCACAAAGCCACACCCACAGAACCGGTAGTAAAAAAAAATTGAGTCCCACCACTGTTTCATCTGATTATCAACACACTTGTACCTATTCTCTAAGTTGATTGGAAAAGCCAGACGTGTTGGATCACAAAACTCTTTGAGGTTTCTATATTTCTTCAAAAAAATAATAATAATAGGAAGGGGGAGAAATAGAAGTATAGCAAAATGAGACAGAGAACAGACAATGAAGGACAAGACAAAGCAGTTCCCTCTGCATCGCCTTTTTAACACTTAACCCTTCATTGTCTGTTCTCCATCTCACTGCACCAAGCTCTTGTTTCTTCCCCTTCTTTTTAAAACTTTTTTTCACAAGGAAATATAGAAACTGCAAAGCACAAACTGTGACTCATTATCCTCTTTTGAGTTAAAGAGGCCATGCACAAATGCAGAAGGCAGGAAGCTTTGCAATATCTACATAACAATAAGTCTGATTTTGGCCCATGCAAAAGCCACTTGGCACCATCTCAAGTCCCTCAGGCCAATTCACCTAGCCATAGCAATGCCCAATCATGGTTTTGGAGAGAGAGAGAGAAAGAGAGGGAGGGAGGGAGGGAGGGAGATTTGTTTATTCGTTTTCTCACACAAGTGACTCTAGGCAGATAACAACAATTTTAAAAAACCAAGAAAAAAGCAACTAAAAATACTAAATAAGTAGACATCTGGCAGCTGAAATAACAACAATGCAAACATCAATATATATATGCAATACAAATAAATTAATGCACTGCCTCCAACAGGTACTCTGATCCCCAACCCCAGGAATGAAGCCATGTCTTTAGGTCTTAGAAAAGGCTAAGCGGTTGGGGCCAATCTGATCTCTAAGAGGGATGATGTTCCACAGGGACATGTATGAAAGCATACATCAATACACATCAATGAAAGTTTGTGAAATGCTCTTGAAACTTAATCATAAAAGAGGGGGAAAAAATAGGCCATAGTACCAAAGAAGGTTGGGTCCTAATGAATTTGCACTGATGTATCCGAAGGGAATGGCATTCAAATTAAAAGCATTTTCCTATAGCCCTCAGTTAATTGATTGAAAACCTTCTTCCTTTAGCTCTGCAGTAAAAGACAGCAAATGCTGTCCCCATGGAAAAGAAAACCTAAACAATTTCCTAACACACCTAAACAGCACACACCCCAAAATCAAATTCACCATGGAAACGGAAACAAACAACTACCATTCCTAGATGTACTAATCTACAAAAAACAGATGGCACACTAGGTCACACCATATACCAGAAGAAAACACACACCAACCGTTACCTCAACACCCAATCCCACTACCACCCAGCACAGATAAACTCCGTGGCCAAAACACTAATTGCCAGAACCAAATGCCTGACAGACAAGATTCACATAAAGACTGAACTATGCACCCTGACTAACATACTGACAGCCAACAGCTTCCACAAAAGCAAAATCACAGGCCTGATCCACAAAAACACACTGAGACATAATGAACAGACCTATGGAACAGCTGTCCTGCCCTACATAAGAGGTACTACAGACAAAATCAGCAAGATACTACACAGGCATCATATCAAGACTGCCTTCAAAACAGACAGAAAAATAGCAGCCATCCTAAGAAACCCCAATGATAAAACTGACCTGGAAAACCAAGGCATATATGAAGTCCCCTGCACATCATGCCCTGCCACATACATTGGACAGACCAATAGAAGAATAAGTACCCACCTGGATGAACACAAAAATGCAGTAAAAAAACTGGAACACTTCCTCACTAGTCCAACACATGAAAGCCACAGGTCATAGCATCGACTTCAATGGCACCAAAACCCTAGCCACTATAGAAAACCCCAGCTACAAAATTATCAGAGAAGCCATAGAGATTGAAAAAAGACCTGAAAGCATGAATAGAATTGACAGTCTGGATGACTCCACCAGACTGTCAATTATCTGGAAGCCTGCACTCACAAACAAAAAAATCTCCACACCACAAGCCAAGCAAACACCTGGGCACAAACAGAGCCCCACTGATACCTCCAGCTCAAACACACCCCAACCAGGCACCCAGATGAAACCTAGCTTCCCAATAAATGATAGCCGTCTGTTTACCTGGAGCCAAGCCTCACTAAAAGCCTCCAATACAGGAAACATGATGTTGCCAGCCAATCAAGACCAAAAAAACATTACAAAACAAACAGAAGATATTAGAAACACCAATCAAGCAGAACACAGCAAACTCCAAGACCAATAAACACAGTCCAAGACTCCCAACCAATCAGGATGAAGAAAAAAATCATTCTGGCACAGCAGTAAGCTAGCACCAAATTTAAAACAGAAATGGCTGTGAAAGCCTGACTCACAGACAAACACAATACACAAGCCTGATGATGGCAGATGAGATTCTGCTGAAACATCACTACAACTTCCTGCAAAACAGAACAATGGAACTAGGGAACGTTTCGGGGCATACAATGGCATGGATTAAAAATGATCAAATGAGAAAGCAAAATGTCTATTATTTGTGCTTGATGCGCCTCCATTCCTCTCTGCACAGAACTTCCACTTGAAATGCGCCTAATTTACCTGATGATGATTATTTTGGCTTCTCAACCAGTGTAATTTATGGTGTTTTTTAAAAATGGGGTGGGGTGGGGATGTTATTTGATGCAGTTCAACAATTTCCTTGCTTATAAATTGATTGAACTTATAAAATAATAGGTCTGCTGGAGCCTAAGCTAACCAAATCATTAATGAGTTCAGTCAGGGGCAAGTTGTTACATTTGTATGATTCTACAATTAATGGGCAGTCATATGTATCTGTATTCTGTTGGGACAGAAGAGAGTATGGAAATGAAAACTCACAGTTACTTAGATTCATTATTTTAACAAATTAAGAGCTTTCTTTATCAATTTCATCGGATAGAGCAAGATGCAGCTGATCTTATCAATTACTCAGAGGAAGAAAGAATATAGAATGTAGAAGCCCAATCACCAGTTTGTGATTTAGTAAACAAAAGCAATTCTCAGAGAATTGTTTCTTCCGACATATTTATAGCATGACTCCATATTAAAGTGACTACAATTGCAATTCCTTTCAATGAATACATTGGAAATAGTAGGAGTTTCTCTAGCATTAGTAAATTAAAATATGCTTTTTCTCCTGAAGAATAAAATGTGTTTTCAACATTACTGAGAGCTATATGTGTTCAGGAAGAGGGGGAAAAATCACTTCCAACATTATAGTTTTATTTTTCAGAAATGCCAGTAGAATCAGCAACCCTTGCAAGCAAAATAGCAACATGTAGACAGGAAGGTTGAACAGTAAACCATGGCAACTTGAGTGGACTAGAGTTTATCGGTTAACAGCATAACAAAGTCAGAAGGGACCTTTGAGGTCTTCTAATCCAACTCCATGCTGAAGCTGGAGACCCTATCATTTCAGACAAATGGCTGTCCAGTATCTTCTTAAAAGCCTCCAGTGATGGAGCCCGCACAATTTCTAAAGGCAAGCTGTTCCACTGGTGAATTGTCCTCATTGTTAGGAATTCTAGGTTGCTTCTCTCCTTGATTAGTTTCCATCCATGGTTTCTTGTCTTGCCTTCTGGTGCTTTTGAAAATAGATTGACCCATTCTTCTTTGTGGCAGCACCTCAGATATTGGAATATTGCTATCATGCCACAACTAAACCTTCTTTTCACAAGACTAGCCATATTAGACTAACTATCCAACTGCAACTGTTCTTCATATGTTTTAGTCTGATGTTGATGAATCATCCAGCAGAAACTCAGTAAGTATATCCTCTTTGATTTTCAAGTTGTCAGGCCTCATACTTCTGATACAAATAATAAAGTTTTGTGGTATTATAGCAAGTTATTTTTTACTTTACAAATTTACATGGTTCATGTTATGTCCCTGGAACTTGCCAAAGTCCCCACCCAGGTCCGTTCATGCTGCGGGGGCGTTTGCTGCCCCTCATTGGCTGGCCTCCCTCGACAGCCGGCTATAAAAGCCAGCTGCAGGGTCCGGCCAGTCGCTGATCGCTGTGAGCCTGCTCCAGGCAGGGCTAACACGTTCAGTCCTTTATTGTTACAATAAAGTCTTGTTGCATCCTAGCCCTGGTCTAGCCTCTCATTGCTCAACTACAACACTGGCAACGAAGATGGGATGGCTACCAGAGGCAATTCGCAACAGCTGAAATCACTAAAACCGCTGAGCCGCAGCCGCGCCGCCGGAGAGCTCGGTCAGCAAAAGCGAAAGTAATAAGCGTCTGTAGCCGCTTGTTAGCAAGCTACAGAGGAAAGTGAAGCGCTGCGAGCCGCAGCCGCTCAATACAAAAGAGCGCGAAATTCAAACGGCTGTCGTTGAATTTCAAGCCGGAATACAGCGCGGTGCTGTTATTCCGAGTCACTGACACTTACGCAGGCGCGAAATTCAAAGCGCTATCAGAGGCGGTAAGCCATCACCGCCTACGCTCTCCAGGAGCGCGAAAATCAAAACGCTGCCAACAGCCGTTGCAGCTTAGCCACAATTGCAGCCCAGAGAGAGAGAGCAGAGAGGTTCTGTGGAGCCTCTCCAGAGCTGTAGTCACTAGCCTGACAAGAGCACAAGTGCCATTTTGTTGTCCCAGAGAGATTTCTCAACAGCGTAACGCGCAGGAGTCCTCATCATGAACTCCAACCCAGCCTTCCCACCGTTCAAGCCGGAAGAAGAAAAATGGGAGTCATACAAGAATCGTTTTAACCACTATATCGACGCTATCGGTCTGGCTGATGCTGGGGAGCACAGAAAAAGGTCATTCTTCCTCAGTTATTGTGGAGCCATTGTTTTTGATACAGCCACAGCACTCGTCGCTCCACGTGAGTTAAAGAATGTTCCCTGGGCAGAATTGCTAGAGATTCTCACCAATCATTACTCCCCCAGACCATCACAAATCGCGAGGCGTTTCACCTTCCGGATGAGGAAGCAAGCGGAAAAAGAAACCGTCAACCAATATATGGCCGCCTTGAGGACTGCAGCCCTCCACTGCGGGTTCGGGAACTATCTTGATGACATGCTCCTCGACCAGCTCGTCTGCGGGGTCAAAGACCTTCACCTCCAAAGGCGACTACTCGCCAAGAAGGACCTCAACTTATCCCAGGCCGTCGAGGAAGCCTTGGCAGCTGAACTGGCAACCCAGTCAGCCACTGAAATTCAAGGTCCCGTCCCCAAACAAAGCTGCGCCACCGTTCATTCAGAAGAGATAGTCAACGAAGACGACCCTAACGATCAAACAGACATCCACCGCCTCACCCATGCCAAACAACCACAGGCAGGAGTCAGGCAAGAAACCAACAGCGCACCCAAACACATCATCCTGTGCCTATCCTGTGGCGGACCTCACTCGAGAGCTACGTGCAAATTCAAGGGTGCCATCTGTAACCATTGCCACAAAAAAGGCCACATCGCTAGAGTCTGCCAGGCCGCGCACAACTCAGCACAAAAGGTTCCTTCCTTTTCCCATTCTGGACCTCAAAGGCAAGTACTAAATTGTCACACTTGCTACCATGCTAACCACACTTGTCACTCTATTAGTAAAATAACACTTTCCATTTTATTAGAAGGTAAACCTTGTCGTATGGAGGTTGACACGGGGTCAGCGCTCTCAATCATCTCTTGGAGCACCCTCAAGAAAATCCAGCCCAGACTATCCAGAAACCAGCTCCAGAAGTGCCAGATCTCCTTGAGGGATTATCAGGGAAAAGACATTCCAGTGCTCGGCAAAGGCAAGTTCCTTGTTAATTTTAAAGCTTTTAAAGGCCACCTGCCTCTAGTGGTAGTTAACGGCAACCTCCCCAGTCTTCTGGGGCTTGATTGGTTCCCCTACCTCGGCCTAGGGTTAACAGGAGTCCATGCTGTCTCAGCTTCTGACACTGATTCCTTATTCACTGACTACTCAGACGTATTCAGCAATGAGTTAGGGTGTTATAATGGTACCCCCATCTCGTTTACAGTTGACCCCCAAGCGGTTCCAGTCCGGCTGAAACCGCGTAGAGTCCCATTCGCCATTCGGCCTAAACTGGACGCAGAGCTCGATAAATTATTAAAGCAAGGGGTCATTGAGCCGACAGACTTCGCCAAATGGGAGACGCCAATTGTCACACCCCTTAAAAAGGATGGCAGCCTGAGAATTTGTTCAGATTACAAAACAACAATCAACCGCTTTCTACAAGTTAGCGCGTACCCAGTCCCGGTCATTCAACATTTACTGCATACCTTTGAGCCTGGCAACATTTTTGCCAAATTGGACATGTCACAAGCGTATCAGCAGTTCCCTGTTGACAACCAAACAGCCGAACTGCAGACCATTGTGACCCACAGGGGTGCCTTCCGGTGCAAGCGTCTCCAATTTGGCGTAAGTGTTGCCCCGGCATCTTCCAATCCCTCATGGAGCGTATACTACAGGGCCTCCCTGGCGTAGTACCCTACTTCGACGACATATTGGTCTCGGCCAGGGACAGACCCCAACTCTTCCAGAGAGTCAGAGCAGTGTTAGACAGGTTCAGACAGCATGGCCTCAAATTAAAAAAGGAAAAATGTGCCATTGCCACTAGACAGGTGGACTTTCTGGGCTATAGAATTGACGCCTCAGGCATCCACCCCCTAGAGTCCAAGGTCAAGGCAATTCATGAAGCACCCATGCCAACCACTAAAGCCGAGCTACAAGCCTTTTTGGGATTATTGAACTTTTATGCATCATTTCTACCTCACAAAGCATCAGTAGCAGAGCCTCTACACAGGCTCTTAGATAAAAAAGCACCTTGGCACTGGGGACACAAGGAAGACACCGCTTTTCGCGCAGTCAAATCACTGCTCACATCTGACGCAGTCCTTATTCAATTTGACCCACACCTCCCACTGGTACTAGCCGCGGATGCTTCCCCGTTTGGGATTGGCGCCGTATTAAGCCATAGACTACCCAACGGCTCTGAGGCACCGATTGCCTTCTTTTCCAGAACGCTCTCAGCAACAGAGCGTAACTATAGTCAGATCGACAAGGAGGCTTTAGCCGCAGTGGCCGCGGTTAAGAAATTTCATGAATTCCTGTTTGGCCACAACTTTGAGCTAATCACGGACCACAAGCCTCTCCTGGGTCTTCTTTCCGGAGACAAGCAGACTCCCCAAGTGTTGTCTCCCAGAATGATGAGGTGGACTTTATTCCTGGCGGCTTATTCGTACAAGCTCATCCACCGCCCAGGAAAAACGTTAAGTCACGCAGACGCCCTCAGCCGCTGCCCCCTGCCAGCTCCAGCAGAAGACCCGGCCCCGGTCCACGCCATTTTCGATGTCACCGAGCTCGACCTTCCTGTCACCGCTCTCGACATTGCCACCAAATCCAAGACGGACAAAACCATCGCCCAGGTACTGGACTGGGTGAGGAGGGGGTGGCCGGGCTCTAACCTCGCAGCCGAATTCACACCTTTTAAGACCCGTCAACAGGAACTGTCTAGCATACAGGGCTGCCTGTTGTGGGGCACCCGGGTGTTCGCACACCAGTCTTAGAGGCACTACACGAGGGCCACCCGGGCATCATCCGGATGAAGGCATTGGCACGGAGCTACGTCTGGTGGCCTGGCTTGGACGACGACATCGTCAAGTGGGTAAGCTCATGCCAACCCTGCCAGGAATCCTGACCTTCCCCTCCAGTCACCACCCCCACAAAGTGGGAGAGCGCCAATGCGCCTTGGTCAAGGCTACACATTGACTTAGCGGGTCCTATACACGGCAAATCCTTCTTGGTGGTCGTAGATTCATACTCAAAATGGATCGACGTGGCCCAACTATCCACGACCACCACACTAGCAGTTACCAAGGCTTTAACTCACCTATTCGTAACGCACGGGCTACCAGATACCATTGTTTCGGATAACGGCCCCCAGTTTGCCTCAACAGAATTTAGCCGTTTCGCCACAAATCTTGGCATCCGACATATCTTCACGGCTCCCTTCCATCCTGCCAGCAACGGACTGGCAGAGCGAGCCGTTAGATCCACAAAAGAAGCATTGGCCAGATTCAGCAAAGAAGATTGGCATCACAGACTCTCCCGTTTCTTGCTTAGTCAACACTCGACACCTTGCATGGTCACCAACAAACCCCCTGCTGAACTTCTAATGGGTAGACGCCTAAGAACTGTGTTGGATAGGCTCCACCCTCACTATTGCCCTGACACCCCTCTCGCTTCAATGACGGGGGTCAGAGATTTTGTCTTGCAGGAACATGTATTTGCGAGGAACTATGCCGGAGACCCACTGTGGATTCCAGGAGTGATAGTAGCCATCACCGGCCCCCGGTCGTACCGGGTCCAGCTGGAAGACGGCCGCATCTGGAGAAGACACCTGGATCAACTAAGGAAGCGATAGGGTACCTTCGCCAGTGTCGGATCGTGGGCTCAGGTCGACCCTCAGGTGCCACACCAAGCGCCCATCGTAGACCATGCCAGAGCCTCTGCACCACCACCATCCGGACCAGGGGAGCTGGCAGTAGACCGGGACTGCCCGATGGACCCACCACCGGTACCAGTAGACGGGGCCACGACATCGCCAACCAGAAGCACCACACCGGTGCCTGTGCAACCCTCAGAGCAAGGCTGCACCCCATCACCAACCCCACCAGGTTCCTTGAACTCTGAGACACTTGGTAACTCACCGGAGTTACGACGCTCGGGGCGCCAGCACAGACCGCCCGCTTATTTAAGTGACTATGCGTGTTCGCGTCTGGGGGGAAGGGGTGTTATGTCCCTGGAACTTGCCAAAGTCCCCACCCAGGTCCGTTCATGCTGCGGGGGCGTTTGCTGCCCCTCATTGGCTGGCCTCTCTCGACAGCCGGCTATAAAAGCCAGCTGCAGGGTCCGGCCAGCCGCTGATCGCTGTGAGCCTGCTCCAGGCAGGGCTAACACGTTCAGTCCTTTATTGTTACAATAAAGTCTTGTTGCATCCTAGCCCTGGTCTAGCCTCTCATTGCTCAACTACAACAGTTCAAGAACTATTTTTTTCCATACAAGAAAATAGAAACGCATTGTAAATTACAGGATTTGTAATCTATGGGACTGAATATAATGGTTGAAGCATAAAAGTTTACATGTATGTCAGGGGTGGGATTTGGTACTTATATTTTGCATGCATATGCGCACTTCATGCACACACGTGCAAGTAATACAACGAAAGCTGTGCCTCCCGGATAGCTCATAAGCGCTGCACGCAGATGCGCAGCATTTGAAAAACGCCTTTTTTCCTGCTTTTTCAACCTCAGCTGTGCCGCACAAAGCAGCTGAGATTGAAAAAGCAGGAAATAAAGGTCAGGTAAGAGCCTGGATGGGCGGGTGGGGCAAACAGTAGCAAACACAGAACTGGTTCTGTGTCTGCTGCTCTTCAGAGCTACCGGTTCTACAGAGCCAGGCAGAACTGGTAGCATCCCACCCTTGATGTATGTTCCTCCATTAATATTCTTGTTTTCTGTTACATAACAAGGAATTAATTCTTGGTAAAGTTCAGGGTCATTTTATATAGATCTCTGCTTTTTTGTAGTGCTCAAAAACCATTTTGCAATGTCTGTGGAGAGAGAAGGCGGGGGAGACATGACAAATGACTAAAAGAGTAAAATATGCATGATAAATACAAACAAGTAAACAAGGAATCTAAATGTCACAGAGATTACACTTTTTCAATATATCATTAATTTATATAATTATCATTATTTATCTTTAAGCTAAGAATATATTGCTAATATAATATAGATAAATTAACTCAAATTAGAAATTATAATAAATTGAATCAGTACTAGATATCTAATTTCCCAAAGTTAAAATATAGGCACTATATTTCTAGTTCAGTATATTTTGAAGAATTAAGGTTTACTTTAAAAAAATTGCAGTTTGTAATGTGAATTCAACTTTCAAAATTGAATTCAACTCCCAAACCACGGAGTTTTACAATATTGCCACCAAACACAACAACAACAATAATAATAATGAAAATGAAGCCATTTTAAAACAAGATTGTTTGCAAGTTATAGTCAGTGTGAAATAGCCAGGTTAGTTAAAACAAACCTGTTGTTACAACCGAAGCCAGACAAATTTTATATTATTTTTCCTAGTACATTTACAAAATATATTTTATTTTGCTAAAGTATAATAGGAAAACCAATTTGATGCTTTCAAATTTATTTCTTAACCTGCCTTAAAGTTGACATATTACCCCAGGTTTCTTTAAATCATAAAGGCTAAGGAGAGACATAACTTGAAGGTAAAAATAAAGATTAAAAATAAAAATAAAAGCGAGTCTGATTTTACAGAAGCTTATATGGGCTATGAAACCTCATTCACAAAGGATAATTAAGTTCAGGAAGTGTAACAAAAGATAGGAAAAGCAAAAGTAGAAACTGTAAATAATGTTAATATAAACATTGAAATAAATCATATGCAGAAATTCTCATAAATAACAAGCAAGTAATTATATAAAATTATGGGGACACCTAAACAGATGACAATGAGGGCAATAATTCATGGACAAATGAGGTACAAGAAACATTCATCAGCTCTTTCTGTTTGTTTCCCCTGATGATAATCTTATTTCTCTCGTAGCTATGGTCCATAAACCTGGAGTCCTATTTGATTTCTCCCTTAGGAGTCATATTTATCATGCACTAAAACTGCCATGGCAGCATTTTAGGGCATAGACCAGAGAGTGACCTGTGCTTTCTCACTAAAAGCCTGAAATTGTTATACCTAGTTATACTTTATGATGTCTTCTGCAAGTTACTTTATCCAGAGGCTGGCTAGCTGGCTGGCTGGCTTGCTTTCCTTCTTTCTTTCTTCTTTTCTTCTTTCCTTCCTTCCTTTCTTCCTTTTTTCTTTCTTTCTTTCTCTTTCTTTTTTTTCTTTCCTCTTTCAGGCTAAAACATTAGACGTAAAAGAGAGAAAATAACAGTTCTGCCCATTTCTTGACCTCATACTTGAACTACAATGTTCCATGTAAAACTTGATCAAAACAGAACAGAAAACAACAAGACTTCACAATCTTATACTTCTGTTGTGCGATCTGTAGTTGAATTATTCTAGGCAATGGCATTTCCTTCGACTTGTGCAGAATTGAGGATTATAGTTTATTCTTCCCTTATTTGCATTGTATCAGAAAAGAAAGAAGGCTTAATTGATCGTTATACATATGCATTAGGACAGAAATCACAAAATAAATATTGCAAAGGGTCTATTGTTTACTTGTGATAAATGGTGAACTAAATTTGAAGTAAATGAACTTGTTCTAAAATAAGTCATTTTAGCACTAAAAAAATAAATGTTCCGGTTCTTATTTTTGCTGGTGGAGGTGAAAATCTCTGAAAGTAGAAGTCCCGAGCGAACTAATATCCTAATTTTTGCTTGGCTCAGCAAGGTCATCCTGTCAACTTTATTCTCTTAAATATATAATAACCTCTAGACCAGACTGGCATCAATTTGTGTATCACCTACATCTGGCAATGACTCTTCTGCAAATAACAAAAAAAGCTGATGCAGAGATATGAAAATCTTTAATATAGGCAGCTGGGAATTTGCCACGCTTCCCAGACAGTTGCCCTTCTCTTATACTGACATTCACAAGAACACATTTCCCTCCCTGAATTTGTCATCATGTGCAGGCAAAGTAATGACAAAGAGCAGCAGTGTGTTCTTTGGGGAGAGTGGTATGTTAAAGAACAATCAACTTCATCGGGGCATATCAATTTGCCTGGCCTTCTTATACAAATATGTCCAAATATTAGCATAAGATTTGTAGACACATAGCTGGAAGAAAAAAAGAAAAAAAAAATCCAAGGAAGTTTCTGTATCTTCCAGAACGGAATGGAACAACTCACTGTGACCAACTTGCTATGGCCAACTTGCCACAGGACAATTGATCATGGCCAGCTTACCATGGCGTAACTCGCCACACCCAACTCGCTGCTGAGAACTTGCCATGGGACAATTTAACAAGTCAGTGTTATTATTGAAAATAGATTTTAAAAAGTATTTTAATTTTTGTCATTCATGTTTCATTTTGTGCCACCTTTTGCATCATCTAACGATTCTATCCATCATTTCTTTGATATTAGTGTAACTCTTGTCCTGCAGTGAATTGTCCTGTGGTGATTTGGCTGTTGCAAGTTGGCCTCAGCAAATTATCATATCCAGCCACTATGATAGTAATCAGCATCAAGAGCAAAATAATTCCATGATTTTTTTTAAATTTCTGTAAATAACCATGGCATTTGAAGATAACACTTTGCGGCATGCGAAATGTTAGATTGGGCAGGAAGCCTAATGGGCATTAGGGAAAATGTTTTTTAATACATTAGCACTCCCAATAAAGAACCTGCCTCCGTATAATGAATAAACAGAATTCAGTTCTCCCACTTGTCCAATCTCAAAACACTGAACGTGGCCATTTCACCACAAATGACTTATATCATCTTCATAGCATAATAGCAACAAAATTAAAAGTTCTCTCTGCAAAAGAATTAGAGCCTAAGACACCATTACCTGAACTCCAGAAAAGGGTATCTACATTTGATCAGACATTCAGCCTACTAACTCTCCTACAAATGGGGAAAGAGATTGGAAAAAAGGAAGATGATAGCTGGGGAAATAAACATCTCAATTGCAACTTGCAAATCCATGTTGATGAACTCTTGGTGAAATCTGTGAGTTCTAAATGTGAGAAGGGCTGCAGTCTAGAACTTTATTGGGAATTGTGCCAAATCATCCAGAAAAGCAGCTAGACTAGGGGTGTCAAACTCAGGTTGTCAAGGAGGTGTCACATGACATATCAATGACTTTTTCCCCTCTCACTCAACTGGGCATGGGCACGGCCAGTGTGTGACTCATCCGGGCCCTGGGCCGCATGTTTGACAGCCCTGGGCTAGAGGGACCTCAGCATATATATATTATTTTTATCACCCATGCCACTGTGGTGAACGTTTTATGAAAATGCCCACAACATGCAGTGCCCACTACATGAAATGTATATGGGCCAGTGTGAATGTGTATCCCCATTCTATACCAGCATGTAATGAGAGTGAAAATAACAGTAAAGTAAGAAAATAAAAATGCCACTTCTAAATGTTGTTATATTGCTCTGTTACTTGTTCCAACACCAGGCTGAGAAAAGGATAGAAGAACCATCCTGAGGAGAAGTCAAGCAACTAAAGCCCATTATTTAATTAACACTATTTTAAAACTTTTTGCCTAAGGAATCAATAACTTCTTATTCCACTACAGTGCATGCTACCTATGTTGACAAAAAAGAGAAATACAAGGTTTCATTTCTGAGTCATAAAAATATTACAGAAAGAAGTAAAATGTGAATGGGTTGGAAAACATGTGTTGCATTTGAAGTGCTTCCTGCCTCTTTAAATCAATGACAATCTGATAGAGTAGACTATTTTAAGGTTTCTGCAGCAAAATTCTGTCAAATAATACATAATTATAGAGGGGGACGAGTGGTCTGCCACCTCCAAGTGGTGTCCCCTGGATGCGCGAAGCCGTCAAACGCTGACCGTAACTGAGAGCAGACCCTCCGACGACAGGCCCACGCGACAGGCCGGCTGGAGTACTCAAATGCCGCATCAACATGGTGGAAACGTCCACTACAAAACACACGTCCAATGCTACCGCGTTGGGGAACCGACGGGCGCAGGAGACCATTGGCCTGCGCCAAAAATCAACGAAATGGTCCACGCGGAAAGCACGGCGCACCTGCACCGTGAGAAAGCTATGGCGACTGCGTCCGGGTCCGATGCGCACGGAGACTACCCGATCCGTGTGAAAAACGCAAGCGGGAACAGAGGACTGCCAGACGCTCAAGGTGGCCACCTGGAACGTGGATTCGCTGACTGGACGCTCGACCGAGATCGTCAGGGCCATGCGGGACAGGAAGCTGGACATCTGCTGCCTCCAGGAAACTCGCTGGAAGGGCAACAAGGCTACGACTATAGACGGCTACAAGATCATATACACCAGCTGTAAGGAAAACCGCGGCGGTGTAGCTGTGGTTGTCAGTCCAAGCTGGCAAAGCTCCGTCGCAGAAGTTAAGCGCCTCACAGAACGACTGATGATAATCGTGTAGCGACCGAGAGGCAGCGCCACACATCTTGTCCGCCACGCCCTCAGACCGGATGTCACGAGGAGGAGAAGGATACCTTCTGGGAACTGCTCGACATCCAACTCAGGCAGATCCCACACGAAGACGACATCATCATCTCGGGCGACCTGAATGGTCATGTAGGGCGGGACAAAAACGGACACCAGTGCCACGGTGGGCACGGCACAGGCGATACGAATGAGAATGGCCAGAGGATCCTGGACTTTGCCGACTCCCATGATATGACCATCACGAATACCTGCTTCATTAGGCGAGAATCTCAACTCCTCACCTACCATAGCAGAAACGGAGCCACCACACACAGATCGACTACATCATCGCACGACGAAGAGCCGCTAAAAACGTGCTCAACGCCAAGGTGTACCCGACGAATCGAGCAGTCAGCACAGGCCGCTGATGGCGAAGATCAGGATCAGCAAGCCCAAGACCAGGATTGACAAAAGGAATGCAGACCAGCCACGAATCAAGTGGTGGAACCAGAAGAAGATGGCGGACCCTCATCAAACCGGAGCAGTTCCTGCAGATGGTCGACGGGCCACAGGAAGCGTGGTCCATGCTGAAGAGCACTGTTCACACTGCCTGTCAACAGCTTGGTTGCACCAAGCCAGGACGGAGACGATCGAACGAGATACATGGCTCTGGACACCGGAAGTACAAGATGCGACACCTGAAGAAACGGCTCTACAAGGCCTTTCTTCAGGACAAGACCAGCGAGAAGCTCTCTAATACAAGGCGGCCAAAAAGGCAGCCAAGAAAGCAGTAGCGACAGCCAGAAGCTCCCACTACGATGACATCTACAGAAGCTGAACACAGAAGGCGAGAATGAGATCTACCGCCTAGCCAAAAGCAGACACAGGAAGACCCTGGACATTGACCAGTTTCATGGGATCAACGAAAAGGGGAAATTTGATCGTCAACCCCAGAGACGCTGCAGAGAGGTGGCGGCAATACTTCGAGAAGATCTCCACCGAGGAGTTCCCACACCCACGAACCCCGCGAGGTGACCCAGTTGAAGGCCCAGTCTCAGGCATTTATGCCAGCGAGGTCGCCGACGCCATCAAGGCCATGAAAACGGTAAGGCAACAGGACCAGACGACATCCCTGCCGACTTCTGGAAAAAGGCACTACCGGCTCGGCATTGTGGCTGTGCGAGCTGTTCAACAACATCGCCTCCACGGGAAAAGTGCCACACGACTGGTACCGCAGCACCACTGTTCCGATCTGGAAGGGAAAGGGCAGCCCAGCGGACTGCTCCAACTACAGACCGGTCAGGTTACTGTCACACACTATGAAGATCTTTGAACGCGCCTTGATAAGCGATTCGGGACATCGCCGACATCAGTGTCAACCAGGCTGGATTCATCAAGAACTGCGGCACCACCGACGCCATCTTCGGTGTGCGGATGCTGATGGAGGCTCACAGAGAGAAGAAAATCCCGCTCCACACCGCCTTCCTAGACTTGGAAAAGGCCTTCGACCGAGTCCCGCACGATCTCATCTGGTACGCACTGCGAGATCACGGCGTGCCTGAGCTGCTTGTACAATGGGTCCAACTCCTATACAGATGTCACAAAAGCCGTAAAAGCGGCAGCTGGGATATCAGAGGAGTTTAATATTACCGTCGGCGTACACCAGGGCTCTGCTCTCTCACCACTGCTGTTCATTCTGGTGATGGACACAATTACACACGACCTGTACACGCCCGCCCCATGGACACTGCTCTACGCCGATGATGTGTTCCTGGCCAACCTGTGCAAGGCTGAACTCGAGCACCGAGTCCAACAGTGGCACGACCGCCGAGCAGTTCGGGCCCGGCTGAACCTAAAGAAGTCCGAATACCTGACCACTGATAATGAAATGACAGGCTCCATCCACGTGAACGGGCAGGAGCTACCGCGCGCCTCCACCTTCAAGTACCTGGGAACTACTCTTGGGGAAGATGGCCTACTACAAACTGAGGTGGCAGCCAGGATCAATGCAGCGTGGGGCAAATGGAAGTCCGTCACGGGTGTCCTCTGTGACAAGAAGATGCCGATGCGCCTGAAGGCGAAAATCTATAACTCTGTGGTGCGCCCCGTGGCCATATACGGCGCAGAGTGCTGGCCGACGACCAAAGAAGTCGAAAGCAGACTCCAGATAATGGAGATGCGAATGCTCCGATGGTCGGTAGGCCTCACCCTACTCGATCGCGTCAGGAACGAAGAAGTGCGTAGACGGTTCAATGTCGTGCCCATCCCCACGGTCATGAGGCAGTCCCGGCTACGATGGTTCGGCCACGTGAGCCGTGCCAAGGAAGAATCCATCATCAAATCTGTAATGAAGGTGACTGTCGGAGGAGCGAGACCGCGTGGTAGACCTAAACAACGCTGGATGGACACGATCAAGGCCGATCTAGAGATCGCGAAGGCAGACCCGACACATGTGGCAGACAGAGAGGTGTGGAAGCAGTACTCAAGGACATTAGCGGACCTCGCCCGAGCGCGAGACAAACGCTGAAGAAAAAGAAGAAGAAGAAGAATACATAATTATAGACTTTAAATACCTATCATCATTAGAAATTGCCCACAATGTTTTCTACTTATGGCACACAATAAATGAAATACCAGGGTGTACCAATGCTGGCAAAATAGCAATATCCAACTAATGGCTCCATCAAAGAACCATGTCTGGTCTTGCAAAGCTAAGCAGGACCATGCCTTATCTTATAATCGGTGAGAGACAACAACCTGGAAATTCCTGGGAAGTTGAAAAGATATCCTGGGGGTGTGGGGTAGACAAAGGACAAGGCAAACTATTCCATTCTTGTGCCAAGAAAGCGACATGGCTGTGTCCCTGTTGTCACCAGCAGTCAAGCTAATTTCAAGGAAGAATTTTAATATAGCAATGCTGGTTTTCATGGTACTATAGATAGCATTAATTTTTAGAGAACCTTTTTTAAAATTTAAGCTTGAAGTTAGTGAGGACAAGTAGGGTGTTATTTGTGCTATTCATCATTTATTCTGCTGGGGGGGGGGGTGTTATGAAAGCTAAACAAATGAAGGACACTGTCTGCCTATAGGTGGTCTCATGTCATGGGATTCTTGACACTGAAATATATTTTATCTACAAATTGCCAGAACCCGAATGCAACTTTTCTTTGAAGACCATTTGGAAAGAGGTCACAGCCTGGAAAATTCTGCAGTTCCCTGTGGTGCCAAGTTCACTTTGGCTGTCCCAGTTGAAATCTTGTGCTGAAAATAAATTTCCTTCTGAAGAACAAAAAAAAAAAAACAGATACAAAAAATTCCAGCAGTTTTCTGGCCTGTTCAATATCATTGTGAGATTTAGGTCCTAAAATGAATAATAAATGGACCAATTTTGTTCTGCTTAATGGAAGACTGTTTATCAAGCAGATCTGGGAATTCTGTTTGTGCCAGCTGGGATAATAACCATAGAAATACTGCATGTTTTATAACTCAGAAATAGTTAGATTAGTTCATAATGATTTTTGTACAAGGTCGATGTTCCAAAAAAAGCCCGAGACCTTTGTTATTTATATAAATCAACACAAAGCAAAACATTTCCATTCAAGTGTAGGGAGCATGAAATCAAAACTAATCTGAGTGTAGAAATAATCAAATCATTACGTCACATTTGCATGATTATATAGCATCAACTGAAGGCAAATGGGCATAGTCTCATTTACATCACATCACCCCAAAACTCACAGTTCAAGTTATGGGTGTAAATAGCATCTCTCGTTTCACAGCTACAATTCAGACAGTCCTACCCAGCCTTGGGCTATTCCAGTTCATGAAAGCCAGATTATAATCAGTTGAGTTGAAGGTCAGGGACTATAGAAGGTGTTCTGTGGATGTAAGATCCAGACAGATAGATTCTAAAATCCTTAACATTAAAAATTGTTTATTTGTAAGGAAAGAAAGCAAGAGTTACAGATTAGGAAAAAAAAGATTAATTTAAAGAATGGGTCCATCTATTCTGAATAGGCAGACCTCATTTTGTTTCTTAACTATCCTTCCTTAACTGTTTTAAGACTTAAAAAAAAATCTATTTATTTTGGTGGAACCTCAAAAATATTCCACTGCCCACTGTTTTTTATAAAGTGTTGTTAATGATAAATGCACATATATGCTATAATAAATCTAGAATAAGTCATCTCAATGTGTTCCAGAAAACTTCTAACCATTCTTTGCCATTTGCTGTGCTGATTGGGATGAAGGAAGTCAAAGGTATCTTAAGAGCATCTCAAGGTACCTGTTGTTATAATAAATTATTTCAATATCACCACATTAGTCTCCACACCAGTTAACCTACAGCCTCTGTCAGATATTATTTTCTTAATCTGGAGTGAAGGTTATTTTGGGTAAGCTGGAAGCAGTCACAGAATATATTCACACTTATAATGGCCACCCTTATGTTCTACTTTGCTAAAGACAATCCTGTGTTTGGATTTATCCTCTCTAAAAGATTTTTCAATGCAAGCCACTTTGAAAATAAAAATATCATAAAGGAAGAAAAGAAGGGTCAGGAAGATGTCTTTCAATTTTCAGTACCAGTTTGAGGTGGTGAACACATTAATTACGTACTCTTATCTTCTGCATGAAAAAGCTTTGTTTTTTATTGGCTTTATAAAACTTACTTCCAAAGTTCCATCACCATATGAGTGGTGTTAGCACAAGCAACGTTTTAATCCTCTTTGCTTTGGTGACCAAAGCAAATAATTTTAAGTAAATATCCCATCATCCATGCTCCAATAATAATAATATTCCTAATAACTGAGATGTGCAGAGATCAATGGATGTTATATTTATTGCTGCCTTTTTACATCATGTAAATGTTTCGTGTAAAATTCATGTTTACATTCACCACTATCACAAACAATCATGTAATTTTTGTTATCTCATGGCCACCCATGTTGTTTCTTCTTTAGCACTCTTGCATACATTTCCAGCAAGGTTCTTATTCATGCTTATGGACAGTGCTGCAATCATTGTACTCTGCACTCATTATAAAGTTCTGATCCCCACAATATCAAAGGGAAGTGTGAACATTTTCAACATGTGAGCTACCTCAGTGACAAAGGGCCTGGAAACAAGACTTAGTGAAATGGTTAAGGGACATGTTTAGTTTGCCAATGAAATAGTTGGAAGAGCTTGGCGTGTTTCGCTTTTGAAGTAAAAAAACTAAGGGGAAATATGAGAAAGGTCTACTTCTATTTAAAAGGTACAAGAAGTAGAAGACCTGTTTTCTACTGAAACTGTTAGCCAAGGTCCATTGGGTTAATATCAAAAGAAAGGAGATTTCAGCTGAACGTTAGGTGGAATGTTCTGAAAGTAAGAGCTGCAAAGCAAAGGAATATTCTGCCAAGAAAGTGTTCAGGAGATCCTTGAATAGGAATCAAACAGTCACCTTCTAAGGAAGGTTTAACAAAATGCTGCACTGAGCAGTGTCCTTTCAAACTCATGCAGATTATAATTCTTTGATTGTAGACAAGAGTTAGATCTTCTCTCCGAGCTACCCACATACCATTTTTATCACAGCTTCTGTGCTTTTGAAATGTCAGAACAAATCCAGTTTTCTTCACTTTATTTCAAAAGTAATACTCTTAACATAAACGCCAAAGGGATCAGTACGAAAATAAAACAGGATTTATTTCTGTTGCTGAACTCCCAGGTAAAGCTGGGAATGAGCACTAGCTTATTACAGAAAATAGTTTTTAGAAATTAAGGAAAAAGCATCCATAATTTGATTTATTCTATTCCAAAATAACGAGGGAGGGAGGGAGGGAGGGAGGGAGGGAGGGAGGGAAGGAAGGAAGGGGAAGGAAGGAAGGAAGGAAGGAAGGAAGGAAGAAAATTAGATGCTATACTATGAATCTATAATCCCATCAACTGTGTACTCTGAATGGTTGATAAAAAAAAATGGGGGGTGGACTGTGGAGCTTAGACTTTCTTCCCAAATTAAGACAGTTTTTAATATATTTATGTGAAATTAAAACACAGCATAATTCAAGGATTTCATTTCTGTCCTTACTACCAATCATTTCCTGTGGGGAATTGTAGAAAAGCAAAATTGTGTTCTATTAACTTGGAAAGATTGTGTTCTATTAACCTGGCTATGGGGAAAGAATTGTATATCATCAATACAGAGAAAGTCACAGAGGAATGAAAGATTTAAAATGGGAAAAGAAAGGTGTTTTCAGGGAGAAAAGTCATTTTTTCCTTGGAGGAAAGTTGTGAAAGTGATTTATAAACTACTGCAACTTTCAGCTTTGAAGATTTTTTGAGCTTAAAAAAATTTACAGGCAGCCTCTTGTTTTTACAGCCTAAAGCAGAATTATACTACCAGCTAGGATTTGATATCCTGAGCCAAAAAAAGAATATCACACATATAATAAACTATCAAATCCTCTAATCTATTTCCCACTCTCCGATCACAGCACTGAGCATTAAAAACATGAAATCTTTCAATTCTTTAGACATTGTTATGGCTCATGCTATCACTTCTTTGACTGAGCTATCTTAGCAGCAATTATGCAATTTCTTTTTTCAGACATTTTAATATTTTTTTTTTGCATGTCTGATTCTTGGAGACTGCCTGGTCAGTTCCTACAGTTTTATGACAAGGTTTTTTGAAAGCGGTTTGCCATTGCTTCCTTCCTGGGGATGAGAAAAAGTGATTAGCCTAAGGTCACCCACCTGGTTTTGTACCTAAGGCTTTATGGTCCTCTGGTTTCTAGCCTATTGCTAGAAACCCAACTGACTTTCTTCATAAATCATAAATATCACAATTTTCAACCTTAAAGATATTTTTCAGTTCTGGTATAGGTATGAAATCCATTTGATTTCCAAAGTAGACTCAATAAAAAAATGAAAGCATCTCATATTTCCGAGGCATCGAAAGGATTAGTTCCATACTGAAGTACCAAAACATGTTTGATTTGATTGAATTGCCACTGTATTAGGCAAAAGGTTGCTGCCAGGCCTACCCAACTTAAGGAAAGAAACTCCATACATTTATTTAAGCCAAGTGGTTACAGCATAAGAAAAGCTGAATCTGAGGATTCCTGCATAAAGCTGTTACTTTTCTCCTCTCCCAGGCCTTCCCCACTAGTCATTTTTCTAGTTTCCAATAAAGTTCAAATTAGTTGTTTTCAAGGGTGGGATTCAAATTTCTTAACAACCAGTTCTGTGAACATGACCTAATTTGTGGGTGTGGCTTGGTAGTCAAGTGACTGGATGGGTGTGGCTTGCTGACTGGGCATGGCTTGGTGGTCACGTGACTGGTTGGGTGTGGCTTGTATGTAAATATTTATGTAAATATTGAATTTATTTTTTAAAAAGAGCAACTTTTACCCAAAATCAGGCAAATCAGGCAGCTAGATTTGATTTGCTTGCAGAATCACAGATTCACTCAGAGATCTATCTTTCTGCAATCTGCTACCTGAGTCTGCACTGAAAAATAGAAGCTTCAGTCCTAAGGAAGGTTCAGCTCTGCTCTTAGCTTAGCTAGAAAGCAAGAAATCCAATGATCTCCTACTTTCTAGCTAATCTAAATATCCCTTCACAGCTGATAATTGAAACAGCTGATGGTCGGGGAGGGAAGGAAAAATAGCAACTTACCAAAAATTAGGTGAAGGCACAAGGCAGGCAAGTTGCATGGCATGCATGCCAGGTAAGGAGTGAGTGAACAGAGTGGGGCCAGCCAGTGGCGCGATTTGCCAGTTCTCCAAACTGCACAGAATTTTAACAATTGGTTCTATAGAACCAGTCCGACCAGGTAGAATCCCACCCCTGATTGTTTTGGTAACAACTCTGAGGTTTGGCACCTCTTTGACAGTGATTGCATTTTGTTCGCATGCCTGTGTCCTTGGATCATTCAACTAGTGGCTCTGGTTGGCACTTCTAGTTCATGTAATACCTCCACCCTGTATTGCCGCTTCCCCCCATATTTTATGGCAGGCTGAAATCAAAGCAGAGCTGAGCTGAAGCGGAATGATGGCAGATCTGAGTTGTTGAAATTCCTTAAAATAATAAAAGCACTTAATTTAAACCTCCTATTTTAGAACTTGTCCATTCTCTCAAGAGAACATCCCACTCCCAATTTTTAAGTATAACTCTTCCATAAAAAAAATATGGAATATCTCCAAATCTGAATGACCTAAACACCCACCGACGTTACTCATGGTAGAATTGAGTTAGAGCCAGTTCCTCCTCATCCAAAGTTCCATAGCCTCCAAGTACTGGGACCGAACCTCAGGTAGTACTCGACTTGCAGCAAGAATTGAGCCCAATATTTCTGTTGCTAAGTAAGAAATTTGTTAAGTGAGTTTGGTCCCATTTTACGACTTTTCCTACCCCATTTGTTAAGTGAATCATTTCAGTTGTTATATTAGTAACACGGTTGTTAAGTGAATCTGGTTTCCTCGTTGACTTTGCTTGTCAGGAGGTCGCAATAGGGATCACAAGACCCAGGGATACTGAAGCCGTCATAAATGTGAGTCAGTTGTCAAGCATTTGAATATAAATCATGTGTCCTGGGGGATGCTGCAACAGTTGTAAGTGTGAAAAAGATCCTGTCACTTTTTTGTAAGTTGAGGACTACCTGTAAATATCATGCACTCATGATCTCCCAAACAGG
This sequence comes from Pseudonaja textilis, assembly GCF_049901715.1. Classification (NCBI taxonomy): domain Eukaryota; kingdom Metazoa; phylum Chordata; class Lepidosauria; order Squamata; family Elapidae; genus Pseudonaja; species Pseudonaja textilis. Next base: position 80,047,145 of record NC_141991.1, read on the forward strand.
GCAAACCAAACTATGGTTTAGGAAATTTGGATCTCTGTTTGTTTATTCTGTCTATAATTGAAAATCAATAACTAAATCTCCTTCAGAGGATTTTCCAGGTTGCGGGTGGCATTGTCACATTTTTATATCACAGAAATGTCCATAAGAAACACAACTGTAAACCTTCAGAAGAATAAGTGCTGGAGCTAGAATAAATGATTGGAAAAAGAATTGTGTGTTATGTGTTCAGTTTAGTTAGCACTAAAGTTCCATGAAGTGTAACATGATCATAGGATATTGCTGAAATCTTCCTTATTCCAGTTCTAGCAAAGTTTTAGATTGTGATACATTTAAATAATATAATTGTACTAATATAATTTATATTTCTTAGGATTCTCTCTATCTGCCTCTTGAAGACAAAAGATACACAAAAGCATTGCAATTACCTGCTTTAATTGTCATGATAGCTTTTTATGCCTTTAGATTAGACAAGAAAGGGGATTTTTCTTGCTGTTAATTATATGTAAGACTAGATCTTAAAATATAACTTGTTTTGTAAATATTAACTGTATTTGCTTTTACACTATATCTCATAGTACCCAGAAATACTCCTCAGGAAATATTCAATGAAGATGGCTGAAAAGGGACTGGAAAAGAGAGAAAGACTTTTCTCTAAATGTTGTCCTTCCCAATCTTTTTCTGTTTTCACAGTGTTATCCTTTGGTTGTAAGAGAATAAGACTCTTTTAAGCATCCTTCTGAATTGTCTTAGCTCAGAGAACATGGAGTTTACCAGGGGTGAGCTTCAAAAATTTCAGCAACCAGTCCTCTGCCCAGCTGCTGGGTGGGTGTGGCCAGGGTGGGTGTGGCCTAGTTGGCCTCCTGCACCATGGCAGGAAGGCGTTTTTGCCTTCCCTGGGCTCCGGAGACTTTTCTTGAGTCTCTGGGAGGGCAAAAATAGCCTCCCCTGGGCTCTAAAGGCCCTCCAGAGGCTGGAAACAGGCCTTTTCCAGCTTTTTCCCCCATCCCTGAGCCTCTGCACTTACCTCACATTCAAAACGGGCTGCGTGGAGACTCGTGGAAGTGGTAGGGCGAGGGCGAGGGGCCTGCCAGGGATAGGATATGCCAGTTCACCAAACCGGCCATAACATTAGCTACGGATTTGCCCAAACCCAGGCGAACCTGAAGCAGCCCACCTCTGAAAAAAGATAAAAGATAAAGAGTTTTATCTTTTTTCTTTCTTTCTGCCTTAGAAGGTGCTAGTGCAATTTTAAAACCTGCTATTTCTTCATTAACATCAAGCTGGAGCATTGAAAACTCTTCTGTTTTTATCCGTACATCTTAATTATTAATCGTTCTGTACCTTAGTTTTTGCAGTTAATTTAGTAAGTGAAAACATGAGCAGAACAATCCGCACCCTTAAATAATTTAAAGCATTAATGGTGCCTGATAATTATGGGAGTGACTCATTATTACTAATTCTTATTCTTCAGCAACTTGTAATCAGTGAAACTGGTTAACGTACGTGCCATTTTCCATTTTCCAGGTGTTTAGTAATAATATACATTTGCTTTAAAAGAATACCCTATCTGCATGTGTTTTGAAACTATTAGTTTAGTTTTAATAGAAATTGATTTCATTCTTAAACACTTGCTCATAAGTATGTGTATTAAAGTTAAATGAGATGTCTTTATTATGCAAAGCCTAATATAGATAGTTTCACTTTATCAGAAAAAAAAGAACTAAAAGTAACTCAGTGCCAGAGCTAGCAAACAGGCTTGCCATTATTGAGACAAGATTTCCATTTAAATATTGGTGTTTAAACTGAGGAATGAATAAAAAATGGAAATGGAAAATCATTCAATTTCAGCCTGGAACAAATAAGGCAAGTGCATACTGAAAATCAATATGACACAAATAATGCCATTAATATTTTATTTGGCATATGCTTCCTCACTGAAATTGACATAAGTTTACTACTAGGTCTACAATATTCCAGTCAGAGAAACAATGAACACATTATCTAAGGATTAAAATGACATGAGGGATTTCAACACAGAATTATTCAAGCACTTTATACCGTATTTTTGGTTTCCAATCCAATCCAGCAGGGCTAGCAATTTTCCAATGACTAAGGGCCACTCTTAACATCCAGGAGGAGTCTGAGGGCTTTGGTGGTAAAATGATCTTTTCATTTGGTTTTGGCTTTGAAATGGGAGAAAACCATACCATCAACTTTCACCGATTACGAGCAGGCAAAAACCCAGAGCTATTGACAAAAGGGTTGCAGGTGCTCTAGGTGCTCTAGGTGCTAGAGGTCTGTAGAGATTCTCAGTCATCCAGGTCATGGTTGTCCCAAAGGTGCTTTTTCAGGAGGCAACTGGACTTCCTTGCTTTGTTTTTTGGGGAGGGAGGGGGTTTGCAAAAAATCTTCAAAAGAAAAAACAAGAAAGTCCAGTTGCCTCCTGAAAAAGCACCTTTGGGACTAGCTATTAGAGCTTTCCCATCCCTCCAATGCAGGCATCACCCAAGTATGGCTTGTAGATTTTTTTTCTCCATCTACAACTCTGATTGTAGTAGTTGAAATATTCTGTTGTCGTCATCATCAGCCATTTAGTCATATCAAACCCTAAGCCACTCTATGGATCAGCACACTCCATGCCACGCTGTCTCACACCGCTTCCTTCAGGTCTGCCATTGTCATCCCAATCTCATCCTTTATAGCAGGGATCCCCATCTCCTAGTTCGTGGAACAGTCCTAGTCCACGGCATGACAGAATCTGGCAAACAAATGAAGCGCCATCCATGGGATGCAGGCAGCATGTGAAACCACAGCCTCTCTGGTCCACAGAAAAATCTGTCTCCAGGGAACCAGTCCCTGGTGCCCAAAAGGTTGGGAGGAGCTGCTTAATAGTGTCTAACCAGAAGGCACTAGAGCAGCCCCTTCTCTTTTCCACTGATCGTTCCCAGCATGATTGACTCTTCGAGTGAGCCATTGGGGTTAAAATTGGTGGTAGGAATATCAACAACCTCCAATATGCAGGTGTTGTTTGCTCAAAGAAGGCAAGGAGGGTCATGAGTGGCTAATCCTAAGAGTCAAAGATAAATGTGAAAAAAATTGAATTGAAAACAAAGTTAATAATAACTGCAGGGAACAACACGCAGATCAGAATTCAGATTGACAATGAGACCATCAAAACAGTAAAGGAAGATATCTTCCTGGACTCTAAAATTGACCTAAGTGGTGACTGACTGCAGCCCTGAGATCAGAAAGTGTATCACAGTTGCAAGAACTGCAATGTCTGGCATCAGAAAAACTAATTTCAACTGACTTTCTTTCACATGAAATGTACAGCTGCATAGCAAGGACAAAAAACCTAACCATTACCCAATATGACTTTTCCCATACATTATTCATTCTTTTAAAAACATAGCTTTATAGTTTGAAACTTGCCACACATAAAATAGGAAGACAAGATTGTGAATAAATTGAGACAAAAGTATAAAGAAATTGCTTCTCTGAGTATAACCTTACATATAAGTATCCAACTGGGGACCAAAATATAATATCTAATTCAAAGAAAGAACTTACCTGAATAGCTATATAATTTATAGATCATAATCTTATGTATAATAACAATTTAAAAATGCACTGGATTCAGTTGAGCTCATTTTGAATGCCGAATTGCAATTTTCCTATGAACAGAAAATTAGAAGAAAAATATAGTAGAAAAATGTCAGAAAGTTTTACCCATAGATTGGATTGTCCAAAAATTGAGTTGATTTACATGAACTCATTGCACATGAACTCATTCAAAAAGTAAAATTGTTTTCCATGTCTGTAACAAAACTGGAGGGATGACAGACATTGAACCAATGGCAGAAAATCCTTAAACTCATCCAGTAAATTCATGATTTATGGCACATACAATGAGCACAAGGCTTTGTGAAAAGTCCCATTTATACAAGCTAGATGTTACCAGACATTCATACAAACACATGCTACATTGTACATTGAAATTTCAGGCAATCTGGTTTGGCAAAATTAGTGTTGCACTGCAGAATCCCTTTAGAAATGTCCCATAATCATGAACTGGCATGGAAAAAACAGTTTGCGAAAAACTGCCAGCAGCTTAGCCAATGGGCATGGAAACATGAAGTTCTGTGTTGGTGCCTCTGTGACCCACTGAAAGAGGAATTGAGTAAACATAATTTCTAAGGCTTAACCTTGAAAGATTAGACATCAAGCTGCCATCTTTGCATGACAAAAAGAGTTGGCAGCAAAGTCCAGGAGTTGGGATGTCATATTTATTGTGCAGACTGAAGTTTGATTTGCTTTGACTATCAGAGAACAAAGGATAATTGCCATGCAGTATTAATACTGGAGTTTCAAATAAGCCACTGTAATGATGTACTTGGTTACTGAAAGGAAGATTTGGTATAATCTTCTGAAAAAGCACAGCAAGATGATTACAGATATTGTTTCTTTTCCAGAGGGAAAAAATCAATACAGCAGTGTCCCCATATCTTTGATATTCAAAAAATACTTTCGTAGGGGGGATTGTGTATTTAAGCTCTTCGTGCATATTTTCAACACACAGTGTGAGTTTATGAGAAGCTGTAGGAAGGGAAGAAGTGGATGTTCCTGATTTTACTAAAACTTGTAGCTTTATAGAACTGCACTTGAAGAAACACGTGTGCAGCAAAAGAGACTATCCTGGAACCAAAGACTGCACATAAGAAACTTTTTTTTTTTAAGCAGCATTTGTTGGCAGTTACAGAGCCCAATAATCTACATTACTACATGGCATGGATCATTCCATGTTGCTTTAACAGGGGAATTCACATATGACTTTCTTCTCTTTTTTATTTATACTTTCTGAAAGTATATCACCGAGATCGGTAATGGCAAACCTATGGCATGCATGCCAGAAGTGGCATGCAAAGCCCTCTCTCTGGGCACACAAGCCATTGCCCCAGCTTAGCTCCGCCACATATGGGCATATGTGCCTCCTGCCAGCCAGCTGGTCTTCGGGTCTCGGGTGGCGGCACGCACATGCATGGGGGGGGGGCATGTGTGCATGCGCAGGGAGCAAGATGCATGCACGGGTTGCATTTTGGGGGTGTGCTGCTTTAGGCACTTGGTGCCAAAAAGGTTAGCCATCATTGACCTAGATAGAGCTTCCATTTGACTCTGGTAAATAAAAGAAAAACTTCTGGAATTCCTACAAATGGCTTTCTCCTTAATTTAAGAGGAATTTTCTGCTTCTCATATTAATATCATCCAATCCTACTGCATATGTCCAATCCAGATTGAAGATCTGCTTCATTGTTGTTGTTTTTAATTAAAGGGGCAAAATCCTGAAGACATGGAAACATATCAAGATTTTGATGGGGTTAAAGTAGAAATTTTGTGGCCATATACTTTTTTTGTTCCGATCTCTCATTTGTTGGGTTTGTACAACATATTAGAGTAGGCCAAAATGGCATCAGGTGGTTCCTGAATATTATGTGAATTAAACCACTGAGTCCAGCCAGTATATTGTTCATTTGTTTGGGCAAAGTATATGATGTGAACCTAACCAATGTGTGATTTCTTTTGCTATGGTAGCCTTAACATTACGGTCACCTGCTTGAAAGCAATTGCAATTGATTGTAAGCAGGATCCCCTCTTAAATAGAATCAAAACTCTGAATTAGGACTGTGCAAAGTATTACAAAGAAACATTTTGCAGCATATATTAGTGTTAAACAGCCATATCCTGTAGAATACTCTACTATCTCAGACAAAACCCCTGGCTTTGTTATCTGCCTGTATAATATATAACCACCACTAGGTCACAGTTGAAGTATTACCTGTTCATGTGTGTGTGTGTGTGTGTGTGTGTGTGTGTGTGTGTGTGTATGTATACATTTGTGACACATCCACAAATCCCACAAAACCTGAAATAGCCTTTTTAAGCAACCACACAAACTTTCCAAAGGACATAACTGCTTTAATGCTTGAAGAAGGATAGCTTGATCCTGCTGATATGCTTCATGAACTATTCCTTTTGAACAGTTTTACAACCACACGTACTCTTATTAACTCTGCATAGCCTACCTTGCTTCCTTTGCATCTTTTGATGTATACATCTCTAATAATCACCTATGGCTAAGTACCATTAATAAATCTGATTTGGATCAAAGTTAATGAGATTAAAAGGAGCTGTTTGCAGATATTATCTTGCAGATATTATCTATAACAGCTCATTTATTCTTAGTGTTCTAGATTTTGTGTAGCAGATTTAAAACCAATGATGGAACCTAAAGAATTTTTTTCTGCATATGAACATATTGGTAGGTTGTGTGTAAGAGAGGGGGGCGGGGAGAGGGAAAGAGAGAAAGAGAGAGATGGTCACAAGTGTGAATACATAGCTGTTGTACTTTTGAACTGTTGTTAAATAAAGGATTGTAAATTGAGGACTACCTGTATAATTCTCAGTTGGATAAGATATGAATATATAACTGCTGTTCCACATACACAGATTGGTTGCTTAACCAGAGCAAATACCGGTACTCCATTTTAATTGCTATCTTTGTACCAACTTGGTAAAAAAAAAAGGGGTCTACGAACACCTTGCTGCAGCCAATTCGCCACTTTCACCAATTTGTGGTGGTCAACTTGCCATGGCCAACTCACCACAAGGACAGCTCACAATGGCCAACTCTGCTGCTGGACAAGAGTTACGCTAATATTGAAGAAATGGTAGAATAGAATCATTAAAGAAAGGGTGCCAAATATGAATGATAAAAAATAAAACAATTCTTAAATTATTTTAAATAATTAAATTGAATTGTCCCACAATGATTTGTCCATGGCGAGGTGGCCATGGCGAGTTGGCAGTGGCAAGTTGTCCCATTTCATTAAAAAGTAGAATTAAAGGTCATTGCACTTAACTGCAAGATCTTAAAAAGCAATTTCCTGTTTAACGCTCAATCACAAACCATCTATTAAGTACTGAGATTCTCAGTGGCCACCAAATATGGACTCTAAGGGAACAGGAAAGTAATAAGGGGAAAGTAAGGGAAAGAAATATCATAAAATAAGAAATGACTGGTTAATATTTTGCACAGGGCCACTGCACATTGCAACAATAAGTTTAATACTAACATCCCTAGGCCACCTCTGTTTGGGGCAATAGGTTAGTGAATACCATTTGCTGAAGAGTTCTAGCAGAAAAGGAACACTAGCAATCTTTATGTCTTGTGAGAAGTTTCCTGGAGTTACTTGAGGCAAGCAGGATGTTGGATTAAATAAATCTTTGACCTGATCCAGCTGAGCTTCTCTTTGCTTTCGAACCGAAAGGGAACTCAAAGAATTCTGCTGCTGCCATTGCTTCTACACAGGGAGCGCAACAATATGACCTGAGGCTCAACAATGTACTTAGCATCATACACCGCAGGGGCTTCAGATGACTCTTGAGTGGAATTCAAAAGACATTTATGCTAGCTGCTGCCTAATCTCCTCTGTCTCCCATGTTAACGATTGGTATCTCTGTTCCTCCTGAATACTTCCCAAACCCTAAGTCGATATATTCAAGACTGATCTGCTTCTGCTTCTGCTTCTGATGCCGACTTGCTCTTCTCATACTTGTAAGAGATAATGTAAATTAATTCCAGTGCCATGCTTAGAGCACAGAACCAGCTTAGAATAAGAGCCAGGTCCTACCAGCCCAATCAATAAGGTTCTGAAAGAATGGCACCCTATCCTACTTTTATTTTTAACATTAACAGGGTGCACACACAGTAAGTTGTAAGGTAAAGATTTGTTCTCCAAGCTTATGGGTTTTTTTCTGAACATTTTGTTACCAGGCTAGGTAAAAACTTCAGTGGACTTTCAACTCCACTGAAGATGTTACTTAGTTTGGTAACAAAACGTTTGGAAACCAACCCACAAGCTCAGAGAACAAACTTTTACCCTCATACTACACCCAAGCTACAGATATTCACCACTATTGCAAAACATACTGTAAGTCTTAACCCAACTCCTGGAATAAAGCCTTTACAGGTCATGTGATAGGATTAGGGTGAAAACAAAAAGGCACTCACTTCCTCTTTTATCAAGAACATTCAAAAGTTCTTTGGGCCATAATGGAAATAAAAAGAAATGACATCATATCATGACAATGTTTCTCTGCTCCTCGTAAGCAGCAGCCTAATATTAAGTTAGACAACAGACAGGAAGATCAGCTATTAAATCTGAGATGTTCAGTCATCCAGGTCATGGTTGTCCCAAAGTTTGTTCTAACCAAAGCTTCCTGAGACAGCAATAATCATATGCTGTTCTCCAAAACCTTGTGTTTATTTCAACAGCTGTGAAATATATGCATTCACAGCCCATAATGAGTCCCAAACAATTTATGAATAGTCCAACAGAAGTCTGCCACAGGACTCAGATGAGGGATAAGGCTGATAAGCACCACCTTTATCTCCCTTGAAATGCTGCCAATGACTAAATTGCCTATTAACTGTACAAGGCCAAATGGAGCACAAAGTCAACACAGAGCTTCAGAGTTTAAACTGACTGGAACGAACAAAGTTGCTTCCTGCAAAGGCTCATGTCCCCTTGTTCCTCCTTTATGTCTTATGGGAGGGGCCAATCATCTCCAAGCCTTTTTCCAGAGTTGCCCCTTTTGTCTTAACTATTCTTGCCTTCTGGCAGCTCTGTGCAAGTATACACTGGGAACAGGCTTCCTCTATTCCTCTGCCTCACTGATGTCAGATTCTGGAGGCTCCGGATTCAGCACATAACTCTCAGATAGCCCTGGCCCCATCTCTGTGTCAGATGCAGATCCCTCAACTGAGTCCTCCAGGACTGGCCCACATTCCTCCCCACTGTCCGACTCCGCTGCCAGCTCCGCAGGATTCCAGCGGACACAACAAAGTTGCTTTTTCGAGGCTGCAAATTTCCAGATGATTACTAGGTGACATCACCTTGTTATCAGAGGTAGTATTCATCAGTTTCTGACCAGTTCTGGAAAACCAGTAGTGGGAATTTTGAGTAGTTCGGAGAATCGGTGGTAACCTTCCCCCAGGAGTGGAGAGGAAATGTACATTTAACAGATTTAACAGATAATCAGAGTTGGAAGGGACCTTGTAGGTCATCTAATCCAACCCCCCTCCCAAGCAGGAGACCCTACACAATTTCTGACAAATGGAAGTCCAATCTCTTCTTGAAAGTCTCAAGTGATGGCGCTCCTACAACTTCCAAGGGCAAGCTGTTCCATTGGTTGATTGTTCTCACTGTCAAAAAGTTTCTCCTTATTTCCAGGTTAAATCTCTCCTTGTTCAGTTTCCATCCATTATTCCTTGTCTGGCCTACAGGTGATTTAGAAAATAGCTTGACCCCTTCCTCTCTGTGGCAGCTCCTCAAATATTGGAAGACTGCTATCATATCTCCCCTGGTCCTTCTCTTTATTAGACTAGCCAAGCCCAGTTCCTGCAACCGTTCGTTGTATTGTTTTAGCCTCCAGTCCCCTAATCATCCTGGTTGCTCTTCTCTGTACTTTTTCTAGAGTCTCAACATCTTTTTTATAACGTGGTGAACAAAACTGGATGCAGTACTCTAGGTGTGATCTTACTAAGGCTTTATAGAGTGGTATTAGTATTTCCCTTGATCTTGATTGTATCCCTCTGTTAATACAACTTAGGATTGCATTAGCTATTTTGGCAGCTGCTGCACACTGCTGGCTCATATTTAGCTGGTTGTCCACTAAGACTCCAAGATCCCACTCACAGTTACTGCTGTTGAGCCTGGTTTCACCCAGTCTATATGTGTACTTTTGGTTTTTCTTGCCTAAGTGTAGGACTTTACTTTTCTCTACATTGAATTTCATTTTGTTAAATATGGCCCAGTGTTCTACTCTTTCAAGATCCATCTGGATCTTGAGCCTATCTTCTTGGGTTAGCTATTCCTGCCAGCTTAGTATCATCTGCAAATTTGGTAAGTTCCCCTTCTATTCCCTCATCTAAGTCATTAATGAAGATATTGAAGAGTACTGGGCCTAAGACAGAACCTTGGGGCACCCCACTGCTTACTTCCCTCCATGTAGACTTAGACCCACTAAGGGCTACTTGTTGAGTACAGTTTGCCAGCCAGTTGTGAGTCCATCTAGTGGTGGTGCTATCTATTCCACTTTTTTCTAGCTTACTAAGAAGTAGGTTGTGGTCTACTTTGTCAAATGTCTTGCTGAAATCTAAATATATTATGTCCGCAGTATTTTGCTGATCTACTAATTTAGTCACTGTGTTGAAGAATGAAATAAGATTGGTTTGGCATGATCTGTTTTTAACAAATCCGTGTTGACTACTAGTTATTACTTTACTTGTTTCTAGATGTTGTACTGTAGTCGTAATACAAAGGCAACAATATTAAGTCATGATATTTTCAGTTCTACATAACCCAGGTTTTCTTCAATCTCAGTAAATGGTAATTGAATAATATACCCATCAGTCAATAGACCTTCCAGCTTCTGTTTACAAGCATCTATTCATAATCAATTTACAATGGTAGCTAGCCTCCCAGCTTTAAAAGGCAACTCTGCATTAGCAGGTCTATTGAAAGATTTGGTCTGGAGGTTGACATTTTTGTTTTTTATGAAATACAAGGCCTCTCTTTTCTTTTTAGAAAATATTCTGCTCTCACACAGATTTATCTTCATGGCTGAGCAGGTTTTAGCCTTAATTGGTATTTTTCAGTTTCTGCATGAAATACTAACTGCCTTCCTTCGCCCCTTTACATATGAGATGGGACTTGAAATTAATAAGCAATGTAGCTGGCAATGTACTTACATGCACTTAAGATGTAGATCTTTCTTCTTTGTTGGATGATCTAAATGCAGCAAGGTCTGAAACCAAGTAGGTAGTACTTCCTATCTAAGACAGAGCAGAGTTCTACAACCTGAAACACTCAAAGAGCCATTTGGACCCATTTCCTACAGAAAAGAAAACACCAGGAGCCTCAAAACCTGGGTGGGCATGGCCAACTCAGTGTCACTTGCACCCGCTCACATGACACCCCCATGCCTACCTAGTTTGTGGCTCCTGATGTTTTCTGTGGGAAATGGTGCTCTCTCTCTCTCTCCCCCTCCCTCCCTGCCTCTCTCTCATTTCTGTTTCTGTGTTTTACCTTCTCAGGCCAGGTGAGGAGTGACTGGGAGGGGAGGATGAGGGGCATAGCCAGCCAGTGGTGGGATGACCCAACAGGGAGCCACAGCAGAGAGCCCAAAGCCCTGCATGCTGCTCCAGAGCCGCAGGTTGCTGACATCCAGCTTAGAGTAATATGATGACATTGATCCAGAAATTGGGAAATAAGTCAGTACCATTTTAGTGAATGCAGTGTGCCTACTGCAGAACGTTTCTGAACATTCTGTTGCTACTACAGGTAGTCCTCAACTTACAATTTGGGATGAACACCCTTGGAATGGTGTGTACAATTTGGGATGAACACCCTTGGGATGGATTTCCAGAGGAAAAAAATTGCAGACTACAGGGATCAGGAGCATCACTCAGGTGACCTCCAGGTACTTCAATGACCCTCTAAAAGAATGCAAATGACCAGCTGTTTGCAAGGAATATAAATCCATCCATTTCCCACTATCCTGTCAGAGCTGAAGATGCTTCTTGGATGAGAAGTGAAACATCTTGAAAGAAAAAACAAGAAAGTCCAGTTGCCTTCAGAAAAAAGCACCTTTGGGACAACCATGACTTGGATGATTAAGAATCTGTACAGACTCCTCAATTTACAGTTCATTTAATGACTATTCAAAGTTACAACAGCACTGAAAAAAGTAACTTATGACCATTTTCACATTTATGACCATTGTAGCATTCCCATGGTCACATAATCAAAAGTCAGACACTGGGCAACTGATTCATATACAGGTGAGACTCAAAAAATTAAAATATTGTGCAAAAGTTCATTTTTTTCAGTAATGCAACTTAAAAGGTGAAACTAATATATGAGATAGACTCATTACATGCAAAGCAAGATAGTTCAAGCCATGTTTTGTCATAATTGAGATGATTATGGCTTACAGCTCATGAAAACCCCAAATCCACAATCTCAGAAAATTAAAATATTGTGAAAAGTTTCAATATTCTAGGCTCAAAGTATCCCACTCTAATCAGCTAATTGAGCTATAACACCTGCAAATGGTTCCTGAGCCTTTAAATGGTCTCTCAGTCTGGTTCAGTAGGAATCACAATCATGGGAAAGACTCCTGACAGTTGTACAGAAAACCATCATTGATACCCTCCATAAGGAAGGAAAGCCTCAAAAGGTAATTGCAAAAGAAGTTGGATGTTCCCAAAGTGCTGTATCAAAGCACATTAATAGAAAGTTATGTGGAAGGGAAAAGTGTGGAAGAAAAAGGTGCACAAGCAGCAGGGATGACCGCAGCCTGGAGAGGATTGTCAGGAAAAGGCCATTCAAAAGTGTTGGGGACTTTCACAAGGAGTGGACCGAGGCTGGAGTCAGTGCATCAAGAGCCACCACACACAGACAGATCCTGGACATGGGCTTCAAATGTCGTATTCCTCTTGTCAAGCCGCTCCTGAACAGCAAACAACATCAGAAGTGTCTTACCTGGGCTAAAGAAAAACAGAACTGGTCTGTTGCTCAGTGGTCCAAAGTCCTCTTTTCTGATGAAAGCAACTTTTGCATCTCATTTGGAAACCAAGGACCCAGTGTCTGGAGGAAGAATGGAGAGGCACACACTGCAAGATGCTTGAAGTCCAGTGTGAAGTTTCCACAGTCTGCGTTGATTTGGGGAGCCATGTCATCTGCTGGTGTTGGTCCACTGTGCTTCATTAAGTCCAGGGTCAGCACAGCCATCTACCAGGAGATTTTGGAGCACTTCATGCTTCCTTCCGCAGATGAATTTTATGGGGATGCTGACTTCATTTTCCAGCAGGACTTAGCACCTGCCCACGCTGCCCAAAGCACCAAACCCTGGTTCAATGACTGTGGGATTACTGTGCTTGATTGGCCAGCAAACTCGCATGACCTGAACACCATAGAGACTCTATGGGGCATTGCCAAGAGAAAGGTGAGAGACATGAGACTGAACAATGCAGAAGAGCTGATGGCCGCTATTGAAGCATCCTGGTCTTCCATAACACCTCAGCAGTGCCACAGGCTGATAGCTTCCACGCCACGCTGCATTGAAGCAGTAATTGCTGCAAAAGGGGCCCAAACCAAGTACTGAGTACATATGCATGCTTATACTTTTCAGAGGTCCGATACTGTTCTATGTACAATCCTTGTTTATTGATTGCATGTAATATTCTAATTTTCTGAGATTGTGGATTTGGGATTTTCATGAGCTGTAAGCCATAATCATCGCAATTATGACACATCACAGCTTGAACTATCTTGCTTTGCATGTAATGAGTCTATCTCATATATTAGTTTCACCTTTTAAGTTGCATTACTGAAATAAATGGACTTTTGCACGATATTCTAATTTTTTGAGTTTCACCTGTATATGATGGCTGCAGGGTTATGTGATCCCTCTTGCAACCTGCTGAGAAAATCAATGGGGAGGCCAGATTCACTTAACAACTGTGTTACTAATTTAACAACTTCAGTGTTTCTACATAAATTCTACATAAACTGTAATTCTTGTCTGTCTGATGGAGTTCCTAACCCTAATCCTAACTCTACCTTAATATTGTATAGGTTGTCATATACTGCTAGTACAGGCCTCTATATATTTGTACTGGATAGAAGGAATAATCTTTAAAAAAATAAAAACTGGAGGTACAACTGCAACTGATACTATAGTCAGATAAAAGAAATCTTTGTTCAGGGCAGAAATGTAATTTGTCAAAGTGTTTCAGACATTACTCTTCCTAGTTCTCATGAAGATGGGGGAAGCACATCCACAGTTGCAATGTAAATGTTACAGTAGTCTTATAATGAAAGCAATATTAGTTTGCATATGTGGGGTCCTTAGAGCTCTCTGAGCTTGCTTGTTTTCTTTCAGACTTTTCATTACCCTAACTAGGTAACATCATCCTAGTTAGGGTAATGAAATGTCTGCAAGAAAACCACCAAGCTCAGAGAGCACCATGGACTTCAGCCCTGAGCTGCAAATATTTTCCTTTATTACTTGGCATATCTTTGGTTTCCAAACTTGGAGATGTGATGACCTAGGGTGGGATACAAAACAAACACAGTCACAAAAAACAGGTGAAGCCGCTTTTATTTCTTCACTTTGCTTCCAAGCTCCAAATATTCTTGACAGAAGACAAAATACTCCCACACAAACAGTTACAAGAAGAAGGGAAAAAACAACACAAACCAGGCAAGATAAGGGCTGGAGGACATCCACAGATAACACACACTGGGAAGGATGCCAAACTCAGAGAGGAACCATAAACTAGAGATATTTCCACGCTTTATTTCCAGCGTTCGCCCATACGCATGTCCGTCCTCTTATTCAGTTGTCACAGCTTCAGCCCATGAACAGGATCAAGGCCCTCTCCTCCCGAGTAGACCACGTCTCTCCCTTATCCTCTCCTCCCTGCGTGCCTTAAGATGGAGACGGGATGGGCCTGGGTCCTCCTCTGACTGCTCAGCCAGCCTCTGCCCTTCCCCAGCCTCCTCCACAACCTCCAGAGCCACACTTCCACTCCCTGTCAGCTGTTCCTCCCCTGCCACAGAGTCAGTCTCCACCAGAGGCATGACAGGAGAGTTGAAAATATCTCAGTATAAAGTACCTGCCGTATATAAACGATATCTAGTATGGCTGTGCCCAATATGAATTATTCTACTTTGTGTATCTTGGTTTGAACAGAATATGTGATATCTGGCCTTTTGAGGCAGCAATACCAACCCTATATGCTATCGTAATATCCCTTCTTCCTCTAGATGTTAACAATAGCATCAGCATTGGGTTATTATTTTAGGTTCATAGCTGTTCACAGTTTTCCCTCTGTCCCAATTTTCAATACAATTTGTATGAAAATAAATAAGTTATTTATATGCAGAATTGCATAACCCTTCCCTGCTTCATCTCCATCAAGGGAGGTTTTCTCCTACTGAAATGTTGCTATTGTATAACTGAACACTGGTTCACCTAGAAAGGGAGTTACATTTCTCACAATATCTTTTGATAAGGAAATGCAGCATTTTCTGATCATGGCTAATCCCATGGCCCTTAATGAGTTGCTACCCAAACAATCTCTCCAAGTTATGTATATACTTATACCACTTTATACTTATATGTTTATATATTATGTTCACACTTGTTTTCTCACACATGCTTGACAAACTAAACTAACTAAAATAAATAAAAGTTTCCACTTCAGTGTAAAATTTAAAACAAAATACGGATAAAGCAAGCAAAGGATCCAAGGCTACTGTGTGAGTGTTTTTTTTTAAATATTTTTTTTATTTATTTTTTAATAACAAGCATAAGCATACATAACAAAATAAACATAAACATAACACAAAAAAACATAAAAATATCCTTCTTCATAAATTTACATACAGTGCATCGATTGGTTTACCACTTTTTTTTGTGCATCCATTTCCTAGTCACTAGTATAATTATATTACATAATAGCTCATATTATCAATCAATAATTGTATAACCTAATATCATCACTAAAAAAAAATCATTTATAATTTTGTTAATTCATATTTTAACGAGATAACTATAATTTGCTTAATTTATTTTGCAATAAATCATAAGATCATACCAAATCTACCTTGATAATGTTTTATAAAGATAATATCAAGAAAAAAAAAATTTTTATGCTAAATCTGAATATTCTATCATTATGTTTTATTATCTAACCATTGATTAAAAAGATCCCAAACTTCATAAAATTGTTTATCTTCTTGTTCTCTGATTTCAAATGTCAATTTACTCATTTCAGCACAATCCAATATTTTCTTAATAATTTCTTCTTCTGATGGAGTTTTCTCACTCTTCCAGTTCTTAGCAAATACAATCCTAGCCGCTGTTAATATATTTACAATCAAATACTTCAAATTTTTATTATATACATCAGGTAAGATTCCCAATAAAAAAATCTCTGGTTTCAAGTCTATATGTGTCTTTGTCATTTTTTCCAACCATATGC
Source organism: Pseudonaja textilis (assembly GCF_049901715.1). Taxonomy (NCBI): domain Eukaryota; kingdom Metazoa; phylum Chordata; class Lepidosauria; order Squamata; family Elapidae; genus Pseudonaja; species Pseudonaja textilis. Next base: position 80,063,259 of record NC_141991.1, read on the forward strand.
AAATTTTAGTCCAATATTTTCTAGCGTCCTCACAAGTCCACCACATATGGTAGTATGAGCCAGGTATCTGATGACATTTCCAACATTTTTCAGATTTGTTCTTAAACATTCTTGCAATTCTTGTTGGGGGAAAATGCCACCTGTAAAACATCTTATACAAGTTTTCTTTATAAGCTGTTGACATTGTCATTTTATAATTTTGAGACCACAATTTTTCCCATTTCTCCAAATCAATCCCATATCCAAAATTCTTCCCCCAAACAATCATCGTTTCTTTAACTTGTTCCTCCTCTAATAAAATTTCCAACAAATAAGTGTATAATTTTTTAATCATTTTTTCATCAGTACCTGTCAAGATCCTGTCTAAATCAGTCAATTTATCATACAATCCCTCCGCTTTCGAATCTATAAGATACCTGGAATGTATTTGCGCATATGAAAACCAATTCATCTTTATGCCTTGTTCTTCTAGTTTTTGCATTGTTTTAAGTTCACTCTTTTCATCCAATATTTCCCCATATCTATCTATTTGTTCCTTCTCATATATTATAGGATAAGAAAAGGCTTCAATAGTTGATAACCAGACTGGGATTTTCAAGTAACATTTTCTCTTCTCTTAGAAGATGATTATAAAAAACTGGAAAAAGAATTGCAGAATATGCCACAGAAAAAAGATATTAAATTCAAAATGGATATAATTAAACATAAGATGGGTCAGGCGGAGAAAGAGGAACTGGCACAAAAAATTAGAAGTGCTAAACAGAACTATTTTGAAGATGCAAATAAACCAGGTAGATGGCTAGCATACAAATTGAGAAAGGAGAAAGAATCTAGGAGAATAGTACAGTTAATAGATGATCAAGGTCAAATGTGTTATGGTAATAAGGAGAAAAAGATAATTATCCAAGACTTTTATGGACAATTATATAAACAGGAGGATTTTGATGAGGAAAGAATTAAGCTTTATCTACAAAATGCTAACCTACCCAAGATATCTGAAGAGACTGAAAAAATGTTAGAAAGTACCATAACAATGATGGAACTAACAGAAGCATTTAATAGGCAGAATAATGGAAAAGCACCAGGCCCAGATGGGCTCCCGGCAGAATTTTATAAAACATTACAAGAATCGTTCAGCACTCCATTGTTAGAAGTTATGAATGAAGTCATGTTAAATAAGAAAATACCTAAAACATGGTCAGAAGCTTATATCACACTTATTCCAAAAGAAGGGGCTGATCCATCACAAATTAAGAACTATAGACCCATTTCTTTACTGAATGCAGATTACAAAATCTTTGCTTCCATCTTGGCAGAAACGCTCAAAATATATTTAAATAACTTTATTCATCCTGACCAGAATGGATTCCTGCCAAGGAGACAAATTAGGGATAATATGAGGGTAATTCTGGACACTTTGAAATATTACGAGGCACACCCTGAAAAACAAATGGCTTTGGTATTTTTAGATGCCCAAAAAGCATTTGATAATGTGAATTGGAGATTCATGTTTTTGTTATTGGAACAGATGGGCTTTGCTAGAAAATTTACTCAAGCAATAGAAGCCATATATGATAAACAAATGGCAAGAGTGATGATAGAGGGAGATTTTACAGATTCTATTAATATAAGAAAAGGCACAAGACAAGGTTGCCCATTATCACCTTTGTTATTTGTATTGACTTTGGAAGTGCTGAATAGAAACATTAGAGAGGATCCAAATATAAAAGGAATGAAAATTAAGAAGGAGGAATTTAAATTGCAAGCCTTTGCGGATGACTTGGTTTTTATTTTGGAAGATCCTCTAGGAACAGCTTTAAAGCTACTGGAAAAGATAGAGATTTATGGTGAGATGGCCGGCCTGAAAATAAACAAAGATAAAACAAAGATCTTGACAAAGAATATGTTACTAAAACAAAGAGATGAATTGGCAGATTTATTGAAAATTCAAGTTACGAATAAGGTTAAATATCTGGGGATATATTTGACGTCAAGATGTACTACATTGAAAGAGAATAACTATATTAAACTTAAACAACAGATAGCATTTGATTTGAAAAATGGGAAAATCTACAACTGTCATTGATAGGTAGAATCTCAACAATCAAGATGAATATTTTACCCAGAATTTTATATTTATTCCAAACCATACCAATTAGGCTTGGTAAAGATTACTTTGAAGAATTAAATAAAATTGTGTTGAAGTTTATATGGCAAGGTAAGAAAGCCAGAATTAAATTAAAACTTCTGCAAGATGCTAGAATTAGAGGAGGTTTTGGCCTTCCGAATTGGGAGTTGTATTACCAAGCGGCAAATTTAATGTGGGTTAAGGATTGGATAACATTAAAAAAGACTAGATTGTTGACACTAGAGGGGCATGATTTATTACTGGGATGGCATGCTTTTCTGTGGTATAAGAGAACTAAATCACAGGGCTATTTTAGAAGGCATTATATAAGGGAGTCTTTATGGTTGAATTGGGAGAAAATTAAGAGCTACTGTGTGAGTTTTTGTATGTTTTCCTCAATCTTTAAAAAAAAAAAACCACTACCAAACTAGAGCAATCTCCAAAAATTGTACACAATGGAATTCAAGAGCATTGGAAAGAAAATACATGTAAAACAAACTTCATTCCAAATAACAAATAAAAAAGCAAGGTATTCTATAGAAAATTAATATAATTGCCACATCACTCCTATGTTAAAATGAAAAAGGCATAAATATTACTTGTCAAACAAATTATTTAGCACAATACAAAATCTTTGACTCTAATAATACACTGCATAACAATTTGCCATAGCTGTGTATTGGAACACACACACACAGAAAGACAGACACACAAAAGCTGGAAGCACAAACTAAAATGACCCAATATATTTTTCAGTACAGAAAATTCCAGATTGCAGCAAACATCCTCTACAAACTCCCCAGTTTTTAGATTTATTTTATCACAGTTTGTCGTCCAAAAAGTCTGCATGTGCATAATGTATTCTAATCAAATGAAATATTTCTCCCAAACGCATTGCTTTTAAAAAAACATTGCTTAAGTCTTACCACAAATCCCTACATATATTTTTCAAGAATGCTTATCTATGTCTATTAGTATAATTTCAGGAAAAGCTACAGCAGTTGTATTGAGTTATTTACTTTTGTCTTTCAACCAATGATACTTTTCAATTTTGGTGGTTTGCAGCCATTTTTATAAATTATTCATCATTGTCTTTCTGTGAGTAACATAGATGGTTGAGTGCCAAGTGGCTAGATCTTAAAACTGGACCACTGAAAATTAACAATAGTCTGATCAGGTATGGAGAAAGAAAACAACAAAAAGATTTTATAGCATATTTGATTACTTCTACAAACCATGGGATTTTGATAGTTTCTAGGTCTGTTTTATGAGCCATGAAGAACTTACCAATCTCTGAAGAAAGGTGTGGCTGTTTGCCTCATTAGCTAAGAGTCTAATCTGGAAGAAAGAATATTAAGCTAGTTCAAGAACCTATATAATATGAAAATTGATGCAGAGTTTTGTGCAGATGAGTGTTGGCTCATTATTTACATTTAATAAATATAGTTCTTAAGGCTAGGTAGGATTTTCTTGTATTGTATATATTACGTTTCAGAGATTATCACAAAGCTAACAGAAAATGAAGAGGGATTTTTTTTATTTATGGTATGACTTTGATTCTGCCTATTGCAGAAGAAATTCCTTCCACAAATTTCCCCACTTTTTAACATTTTAACCCAGAAAAAACAGCACACAATTCATTGAAGCACAGATTGTTTATTACAGTACCAAAGGCAGAAAGACTAACCTAAATAGGAGGGCAATTTTCAGTCCCTCTATATAGAATTACGGTATATATTTAATCTATACAGTAGAAAAAAAGATTGGATTATAGTAACATGTGCCTGTTAATGAAGGCAGGATGATGAGGTAATGTGGCATTACAAAAACAAGAGTTTAACAAGAGTTTAATAAAGTAATCTTCCTTGAATAAATTATTTTAATAAGTTATTTTTTCTAGATATGGCTTACCATCATCTTCCCACCATACAATATTAGTTGTATCCAATTGCAAATATATGCAAAATTACACTACTCTTTCTCTAAAGGATTGATCTGCAAATTCTGATAGGGTCTTGAGAGGTCACCATAATGGGAAACTGTTCCAGACAAATGACATTCATTCTAATTCTAAGTGGGAAAATTACATTTCTCACTTTTATTTGGAAGGAATCATCAGATCAGAAAATCAGCTCCAGAGAAAGATCAGAACTATTCTTTATGGAGATTGCTGTAGAAGGATGGTGTGCCATAACTCCCCTATACTTCAGTGAATTGTGGCAAAATTTCACTTCTGAGCATGATCTTGTTTCCTAGGGCTTAAAGACTGTTTCGGCCCACTTTGCCTAGGAAACAGTTCTGCCATATTTCTATCAAAGCCTCACTTCACTAGAGTGCTAGATTATGATTTGACCTGGAAATAGAGTTGCCCACTATTCAAAACAATAGGATTCATGCAGTTTTGATGTTCAACATGATTATTGATGATTGGGATAGCTGTTTTATATTTTATAGATCCAAACATTGTTGCCAATTCTTCAGGCCCATTACTGATGGATCTGAAACGTACACCAAAAGCCCCGAACAAAGTTATACACAAAAGACAAGAGTTTATATGGTGAATTGCAACTACTCTGATTTTAGCAACAGATTTTCAATGTGTTAATTTTCTAATCCGCTTTTTCATATTAAACCTCTCCAGAAATTTGTCAGAGTTTTTCCAAGGCAGACAAGTTGATAAAAGTTTCACTTGCTTTATAAACTTTATAGATGGTGCTTTTCTTCAAAAAGTAGTCATTTTTTTTATGATCTTCAATAAAAAAAATGTTGACAACTAGGCAGAATAATTTCTAGTAACATTTTTTCCTGCCATGGATCTATTAGAAGCAAAATATCACATTTCTTTTCTGTGTTCTAGGAATTTGATAACTTCATATTCTGCTGTCTACACAACACCACAAATACAGAGAGCTATGAAAGCCTGAGCTTGCTAGTCATAATATGTGATCAGTATGTAATGTCTGGATTAACAAGATAGCTTTCATCTTGTATTAGCACCAGCAAATTTATTATAGATTAATCTATAATGCAAGGTAATAATTGAGGTGGGCTATTGGTGCTAATGTAACTATTTAATATTCTTTCCCAATTTGTCTACAAAATATGACAAGAACCGTGGTACCAACACATCTGAAAAATAAGTTGGGATGACTATTCTAGGAGATTCAAAATTCTCCCTTGGCATAGAAGCTGACATTCTGCTTGACCACTGCTTCAGTTATGACATCAAGAGCACTAAACAACTATGATTTTATTGCCCTGGTTGTCTCATTGATATTAGTAAGGAAGGGAACCTTTCCAAAGCAGAACTTGCTGGATCAAAGCACTCAGAAAAGCAAAATATTTTAAACTCTAACTACAAGGAGGTTTGTAAAACCTGAATACCTAAGATACAAACACTTTCTGCCAGTATAGCTGAGTTTGTAAAACTCAGTGTAGAATTAGATTTTAGCCTTAAATTGAAATAGCACCGAAACGTCATAATGTTTTTCATTTAGCATATAAATCACTATTCTGTCTGGATTAATTACAGGTCAGACACTAGATGGAGAACTTCCAGTAAGGTAAATGAGTTTGTACTCTTCTCTTTTTCAGAAGTCACTGCTGCCTTGAGCTACTTTGAAGTCCTCCATAGATCAAAGCATGGGATCTCTTGCCTCATCACATAGCAGAGAATCGATATCTTTTATTTTGTTAAGTTACTGCAAATTTCAGATGAACTATTTGCACACATACACACCCTATAGAGATAAGTACAAGAGTTTGATCAGAACCATTCGAGCTAGTAAGCACAAGGCCACTAAACTATTTCTATTGAGTTCTGAGACTTTGCTGAGCAGTTCTCACTCAGGTCCATGTTTCCAGCAGGAATGCGGACTGCTCCTATTGGCTGATGCTGTTTGACAGCTAACTATGAAAGGGAGCTGTCAAACGGCATCAGCTGTTGCCTGTCAACTAGCTGCCCTGTTAGCTTGCGGCAGCCACGGCAACCCTTTATTTTTAAATAAAGTTTCTGCTGAATGTTGCTCTGTATTGCCTCTGTTCTTCCCACTACCTATTTTATACTTTCGTCAGGCCCAATCACATCTTATCTACACAATGTTCCCACGAAATAATTCCACTGCAGAGTCAGGTGTTCTCGTGTGTATGATGTACATGAGGAAAGGGAAGACAGATGAAAATATTGGCTCCACTTCTCATCTACCATTGGCCTCCTTGCTTTTAGGGGAGAAAAATGCTTGAATATAAGTATAAGATCCATGACCTGTTCTTAATATCCCATCCCACCTACTGCCTTATATACTGTGGTGCATTTTTGTATCATGTATTCCAACTGGGCGGGAGTTTGGACTAGATAACCTACAAGCAGTGGTGGGATTCAAATATTTTTGCCACCTGTTTGGTGGGCGTGGCTTGATGGGCACACTTTGTGCCCGTGCACACACTTTGCATGCATGCGCGCACCAAACATGCACTTTGCGCAGACGCAGACACAGGTGCATTTGCACAGGCGCAGAGGCATTCTAACTCACCTCCTGCAAGCCTGCACAGTCCTGGTTGCTTCAGCAACTGCCGCGCGGCACTCTTCTGTGCCGCGCAAAGCAGCTGTGCTTCACATTCAGCAGATAAAGGTGAGTATGGGAGCCTGGGTGGCAGGTGGGCCCAACAGCAGAGCAGCAGAGAGAACTGGTTCAGTCTCCGCTGCTCATCGCTATCAGCTTGCCAGAGCTGGGCGGAACCTGTAGAATACCAACACTGCTTACAACCACCCTTCCAACTCTATTAAATCTGTTATCTGAATGTCCCCAAGTAGCATCCACATTTATAAACCTGTCTTAGGATTCAGAACAGATGGATACATAATGCTGCTGAGGTCAAAGTGGATCCTTAGGCATCCATAGGGGAGGAGAGGGAGGCATCACATGCCTGATATTATTATTATGGCATATTATAATATTATTATATTATTTCTCAGACCTTTATGAACATGACCGTCCCAGATCAGAGTATGATGAAAATAATTACACTATGGGGTGGAGGTAGTCTTTGTGTCCTCTTCCCTCTCCTTCACCTTACATGTCTACTTCACACATGAGGAGAATGCCTGAAGAGGGACAAATATCTTCTGTCAACTTTATTATTTTGTGCTATTCAGCAAGTTCCCAAGAAATAGCAGAAATGTAATAGAATAAGTCTCCTTGTTAGCACTAATTAAGCAATCATGAGAAGTATGGTAAAGTTGGCTGTGCCTCTTCACTGTAATTTTAAAAGTTCATTTTTTTGTTAATAATTTTATTGAAGTTTTTTATAAGCATAGTAAACATCAGTGAAAATTAAATTAGAAGAAAAAGAAAAAGTGCTGAAAAAAGAATAGAAGAGACGGGGAGGGGAGAAGAGAAAGGGAAGGAAGGAGAGGGAGCGGAGAGGAGAAACTTCCAACCTTCATCAACTGAGCATAAGCTGATTTACTAAAACGTCAGCCTATTTGAAAGTTACAAATTAAAAAAAATCTCCTCTCCTTCCCATAGCTTATTTTTTATTTATAAGCAATCCAGAAATCAACATCTTTTCAATCCTACTTCAGCAAAAAAAAAAATACTTAGGCGTTTACCATTTATTCAAACAAATAGTTTATCCCTGGGTAAATAGTCCAACTTTATATTCCTTTTTTGTTTTCTCTCTCTCTGCATTCTGTCGACCTTTAAATCATTCTCACAGCATCACAGATCTGATCTTTCATTACTCTTTGGCATTTAAAAGGAGACTTCAAAGTTTTCACCAGCCTACTTTGTAGCCTACTTTAAAGAGGCATAAGAGGATTTCTTCGCAGTGGTCACCATGTCTGATCATTCACTGGCACATCTTCTGTCCGCTATGACTCACACCAAAAGCTCTAAAAAATTTAATTCATAAGAAAGCCACAGGCAGTTTTGCTTACAGACAGATTACTAACATTAAAACTGGCAGCATTATCCAATAGAGAAAACACCTGGTTATTATTATGGGATAACAGAGCAACATGAACTTTCTTCTCCTTTTGTAAAGGTAACATTTTTCTCTAACATCAGTGACCCCAAATGACTAGTTTAATAATCCCATATTGAATTGTTGAAAAGTCTATGCCTCCTAAAGGCCTGTATGTATGAGAAAAATAACAGGTGTGTAGCTGCAACTCACAGAAATAAAACAAACAAATACAGAGCTATGATGGCAGTTGACTGTCTAATTGCCTCAAGGAGTTCAAATGGAACAGAAATATTCTTAGGCTCACCAAAGGAACTGCTTGATATTTAAGATACAAAATCCCAGCATTTCTACTAGTGTCACACAGGATTCATTTTCAGCGTGTCTAATTTCCTTCTACATTCTCCAACTTCAGAGGCAATAATCTTCTACTACTAGTCAAACATGGATATGATTTCACATTTGATTTTCTAACCATGATCAGTTGCCTGATTGTTTACACTGTTTATATTTATTCTATTTTTATTAATCCAATATTTTCTATTTTCTAGGTGGATTAAAGGGAGAGGACTAGAATCCAAAGAAAGACACAGTGAACGATAGCATCATAGGAAATAACACTGATGCTTTGAACCACACTTGACTTAAAGTGATTTAGTGGGTATGTCCGTCTAGTTTTCTCAGTAACACTACCAAAGAACAATATTCCTGCCATTTTCTGGATTTTTCTTTTCTTTCTAGGCTAATTTATCCCCCTGAGACTTCCTGATGATTTCCTATTACCTTCCCCTATTGGTGTTTTTAATTGTCACTTAGTTGTTTGTTTGTATACTGAGAGCTTTTGCACCAGAGACAAATTGCTTGTGTGTCCATTCAAACTTGGCCAAAAAAGAATGTGATAAATACTAACTGGGTCTGACTTTGCTTAGCTTTATTTGAGATTGGTCACAGTTGACTATGCGCTACCCTGTAAGATGGGTAGAAATAGGTAGAGAATACAGTGTGGAAAAGTAGTCATTCTAACATAATTATTAAAATGCTCTGAAAGGTGAAATATCCAACTTTATCTCAGATATAAGCAATATTCTCATCTGGCATCAAAAAGACAGTTATAGTGATTCAGGGGGACTTCCTGGGGAGGCTCTATCACAGAAGGTATAGCTGAAAAGATTCTCATTCAACAAGAAACCATGGACATCTTATGTTCACTTAGCGTGGAATCACAGGAGAATCCAGAAGTCCAGGCAAACTGGTATAAGTGTATGTTACTAATCCTACATTAGAAATTTTAGATCTTTCAGTTCCAATATATATTCTCATTCTTAGATTTCATTATTATTTAAATAACCACTTCCATTTCTATAGGACATCATTTTCTAAAGTTGTTTGCAGTGGTGTGCTGGAGCCAGCTCATACTGGCTCCAATAACCAATTGTTAAATTTTGGTTGAGAGGAAAGCTGACCCACAACGGCTGGCACACCAATCACCTGTTTGATGGGAAGTAGCACAACGTAGTGGCTGCAGTAGAGGTGACAGTGCCTGTGAGACCTGGACTTGTTGGAGGAGCTCAACACTGTGCCTTTCAGAGTGAAGGTTGCTGCAAAAGATTAAATAGCAGCAGATCAAGTCTCTTGATACATTTCTTTTGGGGAGAGTCAGTTGTAACTATTTGCCACAAGTCACCCCTTGTCAGGAACTGATTCTTTGACTTTGGAATGCTCCTATTTGAATCATCAGTGATATTGTCTATTCACCTTGACCTCTAATCATTCTCTTTTTAAATTTCTTTCACTTTTTTCAATATTAGTGTCCTTACAATTACTCTTACTCAAAATATCTAAGTGTAGTTTAATCATTAGTGCTTGCCACGAGGAACCCTCTTTTACTCCATTTAGAATTGAACTTTTGTTCTTGTGGTCTAAGAGATTCCCAGTAGTTTTTTTTTCCAGCATTACAATTCAAAAACATCCATTTTATTTTTGCTGTCTATTTCTCAGATATTTGTTCCAATTGAACAATATGTACCTATCTTGTCAGTGTGATGCTTCTGCACCTTAATATTTTGTTTGATTCTATCTGTCATGCTATTGCTTTCATATAACAATATTCCTGCAGCTGTAACTACAGTTCTTTACAAATCTGATATTCGAGTGGAATTTATCAGGTTTCAAATTAGACAATAGCAGTCCCCAATTCAGTATGTCCATTTGATGTAAAGCAAACAGATGCTGGAAAGACATCTGCAAAAGACTGTGAACCCTAGATTGGATTTCCTGTCCTGTCCTGTCCTGTCTAGAAGCTCATTAGAATGGCAGTCTTGATTTCCTTTAATTCCATGCTTTGCACAGTTTTACGAGGACATTCCATTAATCTATTGGTGATTATTCCTATGTACCTATGTAACTTAATTACTTGTCAAGTAAGGCTCATAGCTCAAATGGATTCCATTTGTAGGTAATAATCTCAGTTTCATCCAATTGATATGTGTCTTTTGTTTATATTAGGAGAAGTTCTGGACCCAGGAGAATTATAATGGAAAGAGACAATGGGGCTGAAAACAGAAACGATAGAGCTGCCATAACTATCAATTGATGGTTTCTTTTTTTTCTTGTACATTTCCTGTGCAACTTATGCAATGCTCCCTTTCCTTTGTGTTAGACAGAAAAATAGCATGCTTGGATGACTATGCCTGTGAGTGCCTTGTAAAAAATGAACAGACCAACTATGGGTACCTTGAATTATTCAAGCCCTTGGCCCAAAGCTCATCACAGTACCCCGTATCCGGCCCATCACAGTATCCAGTAAGGAATTAACACTTGCTATAGCATTTCATCATGGATGATCAAAAGATGTGATGGCATTAGAAGGGGGAGTGGAAACAGAGGAAAAATGTATGAAGGAGATCTCTCCAAATTCTTACCCCCAAACCATTCATGTCTTAGGATTTCTAATGGTGTGCAAAGGGAAAACAGCAGATAAAAGATTGAAGGGGTCCTTCATGGCCATGTATCTCTGTTACTGAGCAGAAAGAACTTTCTCAAAACAGCAATGCCATTGGCTGTATTTCATATCTATATAGTCCTATAGGACAATGGGTTTGAAGAAGTAAGTGACATAAAAACTATAGTTTGACGGCAAACCATAGTTTGCAAGCAGATTCAAGATTTTATTTCTGGAGTTTTTCAATAGGTCTGGGAAATAAAAGCCACAGAGCTGCTGCCACTTAATTTTGACAATACTGAAGTAAGTTGTGCAACAATGGTCTGGATAAGTATAAGCAGCATCCAGTGGGTCAGATTCTGTATCTTATTCTATAAGTCATAAATACTACGCATAGCAATTCTCAAAGGGTGGGGAAAAGATAAAGGAGGAAACATTTCCTTTACTAATAGCCCCTTTACTATATTTAGTTTTTGATTTGTAAATAGAGCAGCCGATTAATTCTAGGCAGTTTGAAGTCTATCAACTAAATGTAATACCCATGCTCCAAACACCAGGCATTTATTATTTATGACTGTTCCTTTCATGTGTTATTTTGAACCAAATAATGTGATTTTATTTATAGCTATTTTTTTCCTAGTCAAAAGAGGTACAGCAGAAGCTGTTGTTTGGCCTTTGCAAATAATGGGGTTTATTTTACAAAAAAAGCCTTGCAAAAACATCAAATCGAGAGAAGCTCAATAAGAATGAACGTGCGTTTTCGCAAGAGAAATAGAAAAACAGTGCCATCTTTTGGCTCAGGGAGCTAGGATTCTGAGCTGGACATCTCTGGCTATAACCATTTCCCTCTTCCAGTGAACAAAATGAATATAAACGGTGGCTGTGCAATTAGAACAATTTGATGCATCTGCAGTTCACTGCATGATAGCAAGTGCTTTCCCCATTCTCTGCATTGTGCTCCTCTCAAGCAGAAAGTGGTACATATGAAGCAAGCATTTCTAGTTATTGCATCTCCAGAAAGAAGCCAAAAAGCTGCTGATAAAAGGGAATGAAGGGAATCTTCACTTACCAACTGCCTTGTCTGGTGACTATTCAAAGTTAGAATCATGAAAAAAAAATAGTTTTTGTAAGCAATCCTCACATTTATGACCAGCGCAGCATTCTGCAATCATGTGATCGCCATATGCATGTTTCACAACTGACTTGAGACAAGCAGAGGTAACAGAGAATGTAGAAGTAAAATTGCAAGTTGTGGTTACATGATGTTTCACAGCAATTAGCTAAACAGTCAATGAGAAGTGAGGTCATAGGCCCATGGTGGTCACATGATTTTCCTCTTAGCAACCGCGGGGCTTAGCAATAGAGTTGCCAGTCCCAATTGTAGTGATTAAGCAAGGACTACTTGAATAACAATTCTATTAACATAAGAATGAGGACATGTGTCAAATCTGCATGCACGACTTTTTGACTGTTATGATTACCCTTTTTATTTTATTTATTTTGATTTGTCAATCGCTTACAAGATAATAGGGATAAGTATATACATCGTTATGAATACATGAAATGGGTACATATAAGAAAAATAAAAAAAAACAATAAGACAGAGATGGTAGGCACGTTGGTGCGCTTATGCACGCCCCCTACAGACCTCTTAGGAAAGGGGTGAGGTCGATAATAGACAGTCTAAGGTTAAAGTTTTGGGGGTTTGGGGAAGAAACCACAGAGTCAGGTAGAGTATTCCAGACATTGACCACTCTGTTGCTGAAGTCGTATTTCCTGCAATCAAGTTTGGTGCGGTTAACCTTGAGTTTGTATCTATTGTGTGCTCTTGTGTTGTTATGGTTGAAGCTGAAGTATTCATTGACAGGTAAGTCATTTCAATGTATGATTTTATATACCATACTTAGATCAGACCGAAGACGGCGTAATTCAAGGTTTTCTTGGCCTAGAATTTCAAGTCTGGTGGCATAAGGTATTCTACAACAAGTTGAGGAGTGGAGAACTCTTCTTGTGAAATATTTCTGGACTTTCTCAACTGTGCTAATATCAGATACGTAAAGTGGGTTCCAGACTGATGAGCTGTATTTGAGTATTGATCTAGCAAATGTTTTGTATGCTGTAGTTATTAGTGTGATATTACCAGAGAAAAAGCTACACAGGATTAGGTTAACAACTCTTAATGCCTTTTTGGCTATGTAGTTACAGTGGGCTCTAGCACTTAGATCATTAGAGATGAGTACTCCAAGGTCCTTGACAGAGTTTGGATCATCAACAAGGTCTTGACTATTCAGCCTGTATTTTATTTTCTGATATATTTTGCCAATATGTAAGACAGAGCATTTATTTGTTCCATCCATATGTTAAGACTATGACTTGTTAAGTACCACGTGGATTGAAACTTGCTTTGTTTGAAGTCTTCCTGAACATTTAACTTGGGGAAAAAAGTATATTTGCTGATTCACCAAGTATTGAGAGATATTTCTCTCTTGTGGAAAAAAACACCTTTCCTCCCCAAGATTCCTAAAGAAAGTGCTACTGTGAGAATGGGATGTGACCTTAACATCACAAAACTCAGTTCACCTCAGAAAACATGCCTCCGGCTCAATAAATTTGTTCCTTAAGAGTCAGAGTTCAGAGCACAGAACATACACCACAAACTCCATTCAAGAAACATATTTGGTGTTTGGAGTGGTGCTCTGGATTACTGTTGCCTTTTCTGCTGATCTCTGGTTTTCACAGCTTTACCACTGTAATTATTTACTAATAGAAATCAGAGGAGGGTTGATTAGCCTGGCCTGCTAATTCTGTTGCTAAACTCACATGAATGCTTAATTTATTGTTTCAGCATTTTATCTTTAGAGTTTATTAGACTTGGCTCATACACTTCTTTATACATTCTTCTGATATGTCTCAGTTTGTATAAAACTGTATCTCACAGATTACACTTTCTTCAGGAAGGAAAAAATTAAGAGTGCAAAAATGTCACATTCTCTGAATAAAATGTTTTTAGTATTAGACTGAGCTCTTACTTTAATATTAAAACCATTTTGGTACCATCCTAGCATTTTAAGTGCATTGCACTTCTTTATGGATCAGTTGTTGCTTTGTCATTTGACACCTGTCTTTTTATTGTTACTCTTTTTGTAACCTTGCTATGCCTTTGAAGTAAACAGCCTAAACAAGTTAAACAAATCCCTCTGTTGAAATTAGCCTAAAAGCACCAGTGAACACAAAACTGGATGAAATTACCTTCGCTAAAATGCTTCATTAACCCTACACATGTTAATCAAACTGCTAAATATGAAAGGCTATTTAGATACCAGACATAAGAAAGATTATCAACTAAAGTCACCCTCATTTAATCAAAGGGCACACTAAACCAAGGATGATGGGCCTGGAGTCCAATGGATAGCAGGATACCTGAATCAGAGAGATATTCCATATTCAGGGTCAGTAAAAGTTACATCAAACAACTTAATTGGAGTGGCAGGAATAAGTGTGAAGGGAAACTATGCAATTACTTCATGTGCATATAATATTTAAACCAATCAGCATACACTTGGTGTCCCATTGAAAGGATTCTAAAAATCCTATGAAGTTGAATTGGATGTATAGCAATGAGGGCAATTTATACTATAGTTAAGACTGTAGTAATTAATGAATGTGTTGGATGTGGTTGCAGTTTGATAGTTTGGATGTAGTGCCATGCATTTTACAGGAGCAGATAATTAAAAATTGAGCTATATGCTATCGTTCAAATGTCAAATATTACTTCATAGTTGAAAAACAATTTACTGCAATGCACATCAAATTAATTCAAATAATAAAAGGCCAACAATCCATTACATCCATTGCAAACTCAATATTGAAATGAAAAGATACAATTACAATGAGTTTATAGTGTGTACAAAAGCAAAAATAATAGCAGCAGTAAAAAAAAGGACATAGTTAAACTCTCACTCCTAGTGCTGGTCTTACTGCACTTTAAGAAGCTACAGTAGCCAAGTTTAAAGAGAGATTGGACTTTTAGAGAGTTGTTTCACAGTTTATTCAACTACATAATCCGAGATTTATCTCTTGAATATTTTGTGGCCAAGAATACATAGTTGCACAGAGGCTCTGAATCAATGGACTTCGTAAAAAGTGCTTTCAACTAATTTAGTTTAAAATTTCATGAAGCAGGAACTAAACTAGGTTGGCCAGGTAGATGGCCAAATTTCACCTTTGGATTTAAGCTACTTAATGTGGAACTAGATGTAAAATTGTGTGGCAATACTATTTAACAATAGGCTTCTGCATTTAACTTTTTCATTTTGTGATTCAACTTCTACAACGCTGCTAAGTAAAACCTATTTTATCATTCTGTGGTTGTATCAACTTAAGGATTGGTTGCATGTTTTCAAGGTCCCTCTTGTTAGATTATCTGTGATGGGCTCCATACGCGATGTGCAGTCACAGATACTGATCATGGTATACTAAGTTTTTTATTTCATGGCATGCTAGATTTTCAATCCCTTGAGATTTGCATTCACACAATGTCCCTTTCAGAAGTGCATGTTTTTTTAAAAGATCTGAGGCCACTAGGCAGAGAAAGGCAGTTGCAAAGAGTTGTATAAGCAAGGTCCTAAGGATGTATATGAAATTAAGTCTGTTTTGCGTGCTCTGAGATATTTTCTGCCTCGTTTGCAATGGTCCTTTATAATAGTTGAAACAAATGTGGTCAGTCTAGTCCAGGAGTGTCAAACTCAATTTCATTGAGGGCCATATCAGGTTGTGTTTGACCTGCGGGGGGGCTGGGTGACCATGGCCAGAGTGGGCATGGCCAGCTTGACTTCACTCATGTCAGGGGCGCCTGTGGCCTATGGTGGACCAAGTGCTCTGCCAGTGCAAACAGGCTCCTGAGCTTTGTTTTTGGCTACGCTGGCCTCCTGCAGCCCTTTGCCAATGAAAACTGGCTCCAAGCTCTGGTTTTGGCTGTGCCAGCCTCCTGCAACCTTCTGCCAGTGAAAATGGAGCTTGGGGGGGCCTGACCCTAGCTCTGTTTTCACTGGCAGAGGAGCTGCAGGCCAGTCCACTGTTTCCAGAGTGGCCCTGTGGGCCAGATCTAAGCATCCTGTAGGTGGGATTTGGCCTGCAGGCCTTGAGTTTGACGCCCCTGGTCTACTCAGACATTTTGCTTTTAACTTCAAACAAATATTTTGGAAGCTCTGTTTTTCATAGAAATGCTATAAAACACCATGTAAATATCTCTGGGTACCACCCTTATTCCATCTCCATTTTTGCACACCAAATATGGAGCTATCCTGAAGACAGGGAGACACAGTTTTTCATCACTGACACTAGAAGGGAATAGAGATCTACACACCCCATGTACACTATTAGACTTAGCAGTATCCCCTTCTAACTGGCTAGTTATCATTTCTATCCCCTCAAAAGACTCTAAGTTTGGTTCCAAAATCAAGAGTGACTCTTTTTTTTTTTAGAAGACATGAATACTTATCAGGCAATTAAGAAGCTAAATTGGCTTTAGATTTCATATCCGGAAACCTATTAACTGCTGGTGTAGACAATATGTATTTGATACTGGACTGACACATTACATCTCAGTGCAACATCTTAGTAAATGACAAAATACAGAGGTACAGTCCCCCTCATGTTGCAAGGAGAGCTTCTAGCTACAGGGAATAGAAGCACAGTCTTTTTCCTTCTCTGAATCTGTTCCAGTAAGTATCAGTTAGTCTTAAAATGTTTCTTGAGGTTGACACAATATTTGCAATGAAATATTGAGAGCACAGTGGAAACATTACCTTCCATAATTTGAAATTGTACTGTTATTCACTGATGCAGCCTGAAATTGCACTTGCCTTTTTAAGCAGCCATATCCTTCTGCTGACCCATATTCAGTTTCAGATTTTCACTTTCATCTGCTGTGTTTGCTCCTTTGGTTTTTGTTTTTTTTTAACTGTTTCTTTGCCAGCTGCTCTTGTAATATCTTTGTAACTTGATCTGATAATCTTCATCCTAGCTGAAATATAAGTAGTCATTGCTCTAGTGCTCTTAACTTTTCTTCAACTACCAGTTATTTGGGGCACTAAAAAGTATAACTTAATGTAAGTTTTTTAAAGCATCACCAATCAAAATGTTTGCATTATTTCTTGTTCTCTTAACAATTCTCAGAATAGTCAAATTTGATTAAAATTGGGGGGGGGGGATTTCTTACAGATCTTTTCTCTAAACTCCACTACCAAACTTCTGTTGGTTCTTTCAGTTCACTTACTTACAGGAAACTCGTGGCCTTATATTCTTCTAATAGTCATGCAACAGCTTCCACTGACTCCGCTGAAAGCAGCCACTCAATGACCTACAAGAGAAAATCAGAAGCTCTTCAACACTTCAACACTTAGCATGCAGTTCATCAGTAATAGACAGCTTTCTGAAGGAGAAATTTTCATTTCTAGGGTGATTTAAACTGGAGATTAAAAAACTATCATACTGAAAGTCAAATAGATTTATTGACAGGCTCAGTATAGGAAGCATTCTCCTAGAGAGGGATGGGGTTACAAGTCCTCTTTGTAAATTACTTATTTTATCTAAGTAGTCATCTTACATCATACATGTTACATCACACATGAATTTATTATTACAAGCAATAATGCCACAGTCATTATAGTCATGACTGAGTTAAATCAGGCATCATATACTGAATATAATAGGAGCAGATAAAACGATATAGTACTTCTCTAACAAAGTAAAACTTAAAAAAAAAACAAAGAGGCCTCATAATCTACAGCAACATTGTAATTTTTACTAAACTGTTATCTAAAAACTTGGTTTCAGCTGCTTAGGGCTAACCTACCATTGCCTCTCACTATTAACTTTCAACCGCAGCCTTGCCTTCCTTGTTGTTAACACTTTCATTACCATATTAGCAACTATTTACCTCAGGTGCTGCTGAATATTCCACAGCATTAACTGCTTTTTGCTCAATCTACCATATTATTTCTAAGAAAATATACATGAATTGGGGTCTCAAATCAGACACTTAAATTTCTGTCCTACTCCTTCTCTGCTGCCAAACTTTTTGGTCAGTTTGCATACTCTCTAAAACTTTCTGCCTTATATTTTTCCATTTATTTTACTTTATTTACTTTATTTTCTCCACCTTCTGTAATGAACATGAAAGGTTTCTGAAAACCTGACAGCTGTCATGCATCTGTCAGATACAGATAATCAGATACATTTGATTATCAAATGAGAAGTGTAATGACTATGCTTTTATGACCTGAATCTATTTAGGAAAAAATCTGAAAAGAGTTACTTGAGATTATTATTAAATAGTTGGGAGCAATTTAAGAATGATAACCTGTGCTGCCCCACTCTCTCGCACACAGAAATACTTGTGGTTTAATGAGTTTATTTATATTATCCAGCAATTCCTTTCACCAAAACCCAGAACTGTGCCAATTAAGTCCAGCCACGAAAGACTAAGGTTAGTCTACAGAACAATGGCCAACTAGTCCACAAAGCACTTGAAAGTTTCTCAAACAAAATAACTTCACCAGACAAACTTAAATCCACCAAGAAAACTTAAATCCACACACAAGAAATCTCACAAGGCAAGAAAAGTCCAGAGTTTCCAAGGCACAGATTCCATTACAAACACTGTGTCAATCCGTCATAAGTCAGGAATCACGACAACTAGAAAACACACAGCTAGGAAACAAACACATTGTTCCCAGCAACATCTCCATCTGTCTGCTGTGATAAATAACCAGCTTCTGGTGCAACAATATGGGCAGGGCTTTCTCCACTCAAGTAGTCTGGCTGACCTTCTCTGCTTCTGCTTATGTGTTCTTGGATCAGATACAGAAGGCAGTTCCTCCTCCTCTTTGCTGGGCGTCTGCCACTGCAAGCTTTCCCCAGCTGGAGCCTCACCTTTCCAGATGGCCATTCAGAGCCCACAATCAAATCAGTTTCTGATATGCCAGGAATTGGTTCATCCTCCTTAGAGCGGACATCTAAAGAGTTATCTGGGGAATCATCCAAGAGAGTCATCACATAACCTCAAGGTATAGATTTAGAAGAAAAATCATCAATTTGCTTCCAGAACTTATGATGAAATCTTGAAATATTCAAAAGATTGAACAAGAAATAACTTAATTTTGCAGCAGAATTTTAGCTATTATTAAATCATTATGACTTTTGACAGTTTAATTTCAGGCCATTTTAAACCATTATTTCTTTGAGCAATGAATACAGAACTGGACAAGAATTAAGTAGAAACAGGTTCTTTCTGTGGAATATCAAGCCCTTATCGAAGATTTTAACTAGCATGGAGTGGTGCCGTATTTTGGTACACACTGTAAATGAGGGCATCACTCCCTCTTTCTGACCACTTGTCCAAATTTTTACTTGTCAAATATTTTCTAGGAAAGGAAGCTCTAGAAAATAGTATTGGCAACCTTATGTATGCTGGAGCCATGGTAGTGCAGTGGTTAGAATGCAGTATTGGAGGCTAACTCTATATTTCACTGCCAAGAGTTTGATCCTAACTGGCTCAAGGTTGATTCAGCTTTTCATCCTTCCAAGATCAGCAAAATGAGAACCCAGATTGCTGGGAGCAATATGCTGACTCTTTAATCCTCTGTAAAGTAAAATCCTGCTGTAAAGCATGATGAAGTAGTGTATAAGTCTAAGTGCTATCGCTACTGTTATAACCATGCACTGAAGACACAGAGCCTAGAATCCACCAATGACATTCTGGAGTCAGTGATGGGCGGCTGCCTGGTCACACTAGTTCAGGTGAACCGGTAGTTATGATCGGTGGCTGGGCCCACCCACCCAGCCCTGCGCTACCCTTTCCATTTATCTCCTTTCATTTTCTGGCTTGTTCCCCCCATCCAGGCTGCCCAGCTGAGTTCCACGCCACCTCTGCTGTACTCACCAGAGCTGCCTAAGTTGATTGGCTGCATGTTTGAAGCAGCGTTTCACTCCCCAAGGGGCGCATGCGAGCGGAGCAAGTGCATGTGCACGCTCACAACCAGTGAACCTGTTGTTAACGTAAGTGCAGCCCACCTCTGTCTAGAGTTCTTCCAGAAAGAGACCTTTCAGCATACATTGTGAGTGATCCAAAAACTGCCAGTCTGGAAAACATTTCAGCGGACTGCTAAGAAGAACCTTCTTTTTCAACACTGACCCAAAATGGCTTAAGGCCACACAAATAGCTTCACTGAGGTGAATAAGGTTGCCTCTTCATTTCAACGAAGACTCAAGTGGTCTTCCTAGCATAAATCAAGTTGTCACAGTGACTTTAAGTCACTTCACACAGGCTTAGTTCTTAGACATTTATGCACCCGTGGAATAAGTGTTCTTAAAACAATAGGTACTGTGGAAAGTACATAATTTCCCAGATATTCCTTATCTAGAAGCTTTAAGAAGAGCATGAATAATAGCAACACATAAGGACAATAAGAAACCAATGAGCCTTAGGAGTCCAGGAGTTGAACAAATCATGAAAGCGACTCAGGGTTTAATGGATTTGAAAATAAAAGAATCTAAATAAAAGGCAGCTTATTTTTTTTAAAAGCATAAGTAGTTATAAACACATCTGGAAATAGATATGGTATGCAACAAATAGTGATGACTGCTAACAAGAGGATAGATTTGTAGAATCATTTTTCTTGAAGAGATTTCTCTGAAGAAGCTCAAACAGTAAAGCTTTCGTATCCATCCTTTGCTAGAAGGGCCCTTTGCTCCTTTAGAATTGATTCAGACCACGGATTACCCAAACAGTTATTTTCTTAGTTTTTTTAAGGTGAAATTCATGTGTGCTGTCCCCACGCATGTGTGCCTGCCCCCCCATGCATGCAGCCCACCCCTGCACATGTGTGTGCATCCCATGCGTGCGCCCCGTGCATGCTCAGTGGAGACTCAAAGACCAGCTGGCCGGTGGGAGGCGCACATGCAAATGCAGCAGAGCTGAGCTGGGATGACAGATCACATGCCCACAGAGAGGGCTCTGTGTGCCACCTCTGGCACGTGTGCCATAGGTTCACCATCATGGTCCTATAGATTTGTTTTTTAAAAAGAAAAGTAAACTCAACACTCAACACTCAGCAACATGATGCCCTAAAGAGAAGTTCTATCTAGGGCACTAGAAGCGGGGTGCTGTCAGAAAGACTTAACTAGCTATATCTAACAAGAGACAATGGATATTTATTTCATATTTTCCTTTTTTTTAACAGATTTGCTGTGGTGGGGAGAAGAGGAAAGGAACAGGAAAGTACAGGATGGTTGCAATAGAAGATTCCATCATTTGCTTTCTCCTCCATAAAATAATCAGAATGAAGCAGAGCAACTGCCATTTATGGAGTTTCCCATGTTTTTAATAGGATCTAAGGGCAATAAAATGAATTGGGGCATGTTTATTAATTTGCACAGCTATGCACACTTGGAAAAGGATTTGGAAGATTCACACTTTGAATCTTGCATGAGTGCAGCATCTGTCATTTTCAGCATGTTGCTACTTTGACAGCCACATTAAAGAAGCACCGCTTTCATGGCCCCATTCATTAAAGCAATGGCATCTTTTTCCAAGGAAAAACTGAAGATAAGCAGAGCTCTACTTGCAGAGGGTCCACATCTCATCTTTCAAATCATTTTCAAAGGATGAAAATCACCATTTATTTCCTTGAAGAGTCTCTCAGACCTTTAAAATGATGGTGAAATATGGCAGCCTAAGGTCTTCTATGTACTGTAGACACAGTCTTCGATCCCAGTCACCTGAATGATTTTTAACATTTTGAGGAGATTATAGTATTTTCATCTGAGTTAATGTTTAAACAAAACTCTGTTTGCTTTGAAACTTGGGACTTCAGAAGAGGCCTGAATCAATAGGTTTCCAATACAGATCAAGTCCCACATCTTTTCACACAAAGCATCTCCCATCCCCACCTGCTGTTAATACCCAGGGATGCGATTGTGAAGTACAGAAGGATTTAAATGATACCTGTATTAGCTTGTCTTCATGTTGTTTTAATTACAGGAGGAAAGTAAAGTTAAAGGGTTTGCAGACAGAATGGAAACAACTTTATCTAGTCCTTTATGTCAACATTTCAATTTTATACACTCATGCTTTTCTTCATGCCTTGGAAGTCCATTTCTATTTCTGATGGTGATTTGTTCATAGTTATTAAGAAATAAATATTGCAAACCTATACCTATACATACACAAAATGCTTTAGACATTTTGGCACCCTGGGCAAAATCATATTCTGATAACCCTTGGTTTGGGCTCATTTTATCATTTTGTTAATAATTTCAAAAGGGCATCCTCTTTTTTTATTGTGTTTTTGAGCTTTATGCTTATGGTTTTCAGACCCAGACATTTTCTTTTCTTTTCTTGGACATTTTCAACCTATTTACATTTTGAAATTTTATATAACCTTCAAGTGGATATGCTGGTACACAGCAGTGTTACTGCTTCTCGTTCTGTTTATTGTGTTTTTCAGAAGACCTTTCAGTTTTGGTGCCCTAAAATTTAGCACTCCTAGGCTGGTGCTGATTCAGCCTTTGCCTAGAGCCAGCTCTGTACACATACAGACAAACACACCCATGAAGATACCCTGTAAAATTTGATGGGTTTGTTAGAATGACAAATTTATGCAAGCTCTTCACTTTATGTACCTTCGTATGAGGATGTTGCAAGTAGGCAAAAGCGACTTGCAAATGAATGTGATAAAGGTACTATAGGTGGAACATAAGAGAGGAAAAACTGTATGATCATAACATGTACAAATCATGTGTCTTTTACATACCATGTTCAATATTTCATTATTAGTTGCAGAGTAATCTGCTTCACAAACACCCTGGTGTGTAATGTAATATTCACAGAATTCAAACATTTGCATTTTTGCACTTGAGTCATATAAGTTGATGCTTTTTGCATCTTTGTAGGTTGAGAATATAAGCACCCAAAAATGGATTGGTGCAGAGGTGGTATTCAGCAGGTTCTGACCAGTTCTAGAGAACCGGTAGCAGAAATTTTGAATAGTGAAGAGAACTGGCAAATACCACCCCTGACTGGAGATTTTACAGTATCCTTCCCCTGACATCCCCACCAAGCCATGCCCACAGAACCGGTAGTAAAAAAAACTTTGAATCCCACCACTGGATTGGCGGCTATATAAATTAAGCAACAGCCAGTTTCAACAATAATTCATCATGGGAGCTTTTAATATCAGCAATACCAAGTTGCTTGATAGTTAAAAAAAATCAGGATCTTTTTTTAAAAAGCTTATATAATTTCCACAAACTTTTTTTAAAATGGTGAATCACAATAACATTCGTATAGAGGGTCTCAGAGTATGTGATCCCATGATCTTAAAATTTCAAATAGCATTGATTTTCTCCTCACCATGATATTCCATATCCAGGAATCAGCTCTAAATAATAAATTTTAAATTGAAATCCTTGAGAAAAATAGCATTTCTAGAATTTAGGATTGACATTCTTCCACATAAAGAATTCCTTGTGAACTGAGTAACACTTCTTGATAATAAAGAAGTTAGAATAGTTATCCTATTTTTTTGTACTTGGGGGAACAAAACATTAGAACATGAGGATAAATAGTTTGGTATCCCTCTTGGATAAAAGTATAAATGCTTAGAGAGATTTTTTTTAAAAAAACCACTGGAATACACATTATACAGTTAATTAATTAAAGCAGTTTCTAAAGTTTTATACAAAAATGTACCAATTGCAATCCAAACCCATTGGCCATGATTTAGCTTAGTACTGATTTGATGTAGTATCATAATATTTTGTGCCCAGAGTCCTATTGTAGTAAATAGGAATAAGCACAGATAATATTTGGAACATATTTCCATCTCAAAACCATCATAATATACACTATTAATTCTATAAGATACTAATCAATATAAATTAATTTTTCTTAAGTACTTAAATATTTTCAATACCATTACAATTAAGCCCAAACCTTACATTTTTCCTGCTCTGCCTGAACAAAAGTGCTGCCTGGAAAACTTAGAAAATTTAGAATACAAGCCTGATCCCATCAGATGCATTCCAGGTTTTCCTTCTCACTGTGTCTGAATATCAGAAAATAATGTGAAATTTTGGCTTAGTGGCTGTAATAAGTGCACAATTATATCTACCAGTTCTCCTAAATTGGACTAACATCCCTGTGGTAGCTTTTTTATCTGGTATCTGAAGACAACTATGTATGCAAACAATTCTAAGCAGGTGTTTTATCTTGAGGATACTATAGTTGTGCAATTGTGTATTGTTATTCAGAATGTAAAAGGAAATGAATGCTATGCTGACATCTGTGGTTGTTCACATTCTTTGGATGGCAGTGAAAATAGTCCTGGAGTTCTGACATTGTTCTCTTTGCAGCCAGCTTGAGAATAATACAACGAAGAATAATTCCCCAAGTATTATCTAGCCAGAACAACAACTTGAGTGTGTTTGTTGGATATAGGGGGAGTTGTAATCCAACACACTTAGTTGGGAAAGTCTACAAATTGGCCCAGAGAAAGTGGCTTTTATGTAAAGTCAAAAATATCAAAGGTTTCATCATGTGGAATTATTTTTCTATTCCAAAGGTTTTACCATTTTTACAAGTGATAACTGATTTAACACTTTAGCAGTTTCTACCTGCTATTCAACAAACCCATCCATAGCTGCTTGCTCAATTTTTATTTTCATAAGGGATTGTATTCACAACATGGCAATTGCATAAAACACTGCATCTCTTATTTCACATTAGGCATGATACATCATTTCATGCACTCTTATACTTTTCCCACTGACTTAACATTAGGTACAATTCATCACTGAATCAGTTTTTCCAAACACACAAATTATACTTTGGGGGAAAAATGTATTTAAAGTCTGTTTACATTCAGCCAATGGCTGTAGAGATCAAGTCCACTGCACATCGTTGCTGATACTGACATTACTGTCAAAGTAATGTCACTAATCATTTGCTCAGTGATTCCTACAAATGTGGTAGGTATTTCTCGAGCCAGACTTTAATGGCATCAGGTGAATTATTCATACAGCAGTGTGTCAACTTAGCATGTCAGTTTCTTGATGAGAACATTGCAGGACAAATGGAATGTGCAAGTAGCAAAGCAAATGGGTGCTTTGAAATTGTATATGGAGAAGCCCTTCATGTGCTCATAAAAACTGCTCAGTCATATTACAGATTTTAAGAGTTAGCAACAAAACTATGCACAATAGCAATAGCAGTTAGACTTAGACTTCATAGTGTTTTATAGCCTCTCTAGGCAGTTTACAGAGTCAGTGTATTGTCCCCAATAATCTGGGTTTTCATTTTACTGACCTCAGAAGGATGGAAGGCTGAGTCATCCTTGAGCCAGTCAGGACCAAACTGCTGGCAGTTGGCAGAATTAGCCTGCAATACTGCATTCTAACCATGACTCTTGAAAAACAAAATCCATGGCTCTTGAAAAACAAAAAAGAAAATAGACTATTTTCTTTTCCTTTTTAAATAAATTTTATTACAAGTTTTAAAGAGGAAATTAACACAAACTAATACAAAATTTTAAAAAAAAGAAAGAACAGAAATATAGTAAAAAAAGAGGGGAAAAAATAGAAAGCTTCCAATTACCTCTGTACAAATATGATTACAAAATTATCTCTTATTTTGTGATTACAAAAGAGCTCAGTTTTTTCTATTATCCTTTTTTTCTAGCCATCAAAACAACAAATCATAAGTGCACTTTTTCTCTTTCATGCAAAAAGTCTATACAGGGTTTTCAGCCAACTATAAATGTAAATATTGTATTTTCTCTTATCAAAAAGGTTAATTTGGCCATCTCTGCAAGCTCCATCGTCTTCACCAAACATTATTTCATTGTGGATAGTGTCAAACCTTTCCACCATTGATAGCAATAGCATTTAGACTTACAGTATATGCCACTTCACGGTGCTTTACATCCCTCTCTAAGCGATTTACAGAATCAGCATACTGCCCCCCAACAAACTGGGTCCTCATCTCAGAAGGATGGAAGGCTAGTCAACCTTGAGCCTGGTGAGAGTTGAACTGCCAAATTGCAGTCAGTTGGCAGTCAGCAGAAATAGCCTGCAGTACTGCATTCTAATCACTGTGCCACCACAGCTCTTGATTGTGTAATAGTCTATGGCAGGGGTGTCAAACTCGCATCGTCACAACAGTGACACATGACATATCGGGACTTTTATCCACTTCGCTAAACCGGACAGAGGCGGGGCCAGCATGTGACACATCCGGCCCACAGGCCACGAGTTTGATACCCCTGGTGTATGGAGTCCCTGATGCACTGAAGATGTTATGAAGTCAGGTAACAAAATGTCTACAAGAAAACAACCAAGCTCAGACAACACCAAAAACTCCATAGTTCAACCCTGAACTACATATATTTTCTTTCATTCATACAATTGGCTTGCTGCAGTTGTCATACATAAAAATAAAGCTCCATGACTTTTTTCTAGTTGTCTGTCCTTAATTCCAAAAGAAAAGACTCAACTTTCAAAAGAAAGGGTTTCAGCTATACTTCTGAATTAATATATGGTATTTGTATCCATTTTAAAGCTTTTTTTAACACGTTCAATTCCCTTTATATAGACTGCCAAAACCAAAATCAAGACATCCACAAAAACTCTTAACTTCTTTGATTCTTTTTAACCATTACTTTCACAATTTCTCTCATCATGCCTTGTATCTCTATTCAATATTTCAAGAATTAAAATAAACAAGACAGGAGACAATGGGCTGTCATTGCCTTGTCCCTTTTTGTATCTGATCTCCATTAACGCTTATTTGTGTTTTCTGTGAAGTGTAGATTAAACTTACCCATTTAATAAAATCTTCTCCAAAATCAATATCTTCCTTTTTTTTTAAATAAGAAAGCTCAGTTCAAATTGTCAAGGGCCTTCTATGCATCTAAGAAGATTAACATGGCTTGTTTTTCATTATGTTTCTCCAAGTATTCTAAAATGCCTAACACATTTCTAACTTTATCCTTTAACTGTCTTTTAGGAAGAAGCCCATATTACTTGCAAATATTCTTCACAATTATCAGTTACTAACCCCCTCTATATATTGTAGGTTATCATTAGGACTCACCACGGACCCAGTGAAGTTTTTACATATATGAATTACCAGGAACACCATTTCATTATTTCAAACTAGATACGACTCTTACTTAGATTTTACTACCAATAGGTAGAAAAAGTGATTAAGAAATTAATGGAAAAATACTTTTGAGAGTTTAAGAGGCAAAATCTGCACATTTCATAAGTAATCTCCCTCACCCCATTCAGCAATATATTTTAAGTATCCATATTACTTCTATTGCTATGTTCACTTACCAATACTGGGTAGCTTTTATAACATACATTATAATTTACAGCAACTTCCTGTTGTGCATCTGACTAACCCTCTTGCAAACAATTGTATAATATTACACACAGTTGAGATCCATTCTTCAAAATAAATTATGTTTAAGTAATATAATATTCTCACTGGCAAAAATAAAACTGGACCAAATAACCTGCTTGAAAATCAGAAGTTCATGAAGGTTACACTAGCAAACACCCTACACCTTTTTAAATGACACATATATGTATCACAGTTTCTATTTTTAATGTATTACTATTGCTAACCTGCCCATAGTTCCTTGTTTAAAAATATAAATTTACTGTCTTGATTCCGTGTTACAAACATGTCCAGAATCCAAGAAATATCTTGAGTTAAATGTCTTGCTCAATTCCCAAAAGTACCATATGGCACCATTGCTCAACGCACCATTGCTTTCTAATAATGAGCTTGACTTTCTAATAAACTCGATGATGCCTAACTGATAAGTCAATTATCTTGCATACTCAACAAGGAGCTAAATACAGATGTTTGAGTATTAAAAGTACGTCCTGTGATTGCAAACTATAGATATAGTTAAAGCTTTCATTTTTATTGATGCTCTCAAATGGTAAATGCAACTCAGTCTACTGTTTGAAATTCATTTGTTTCCACTTATCCTCGTGTTATTGGAGCCAAAATGGATTTACTTAGTTGTCACCCTAATAATTGCTGCCCTGATAAATATATGGATATGAATATAAACATTTGTTAAGCCTGATTAACATTCTCCTGAGACCAGAGAGGAAAATATATCACATACTGCAGAATCTGGCAGATCAGCAAAAGAAAGATCCTTGAGAAAAGGATTAAAATGAATATCTCTGTCTCTACATCCTCTATACCTATGTCGATATAATAACCATATCATTTGCAATGGAATGGGGAGTTTCTACCTATTTGTAGCACAGTTACACATGATTGTCATGGCAATAATGGCAAATACTTTTGCATCTATACCTATATGTTTAAGTACAAAACATGATGGAATCTCAACAACAGGGCTGTAAAACTCAAGGCCCACGGGCCATATCTGACCCATGAGGTGCTTAGATCTGGCCTAGGGGGCTGCCCTAGAAGCAGCAAAGGACTGGCTCATGGTGCCGCTGCTAGAGAAAATGGAACTTGGGAGGGCCACACATGCCTCCCCCCAGGCTCCATTTTTGCTGGTAGGGGCAACTCAAAACCAAAGAAGAAATGTTTCTGCTTTTGCATTTGAGCATGCAAGAAGGGACAAGAAAGAACAAAGGGAAAGAGGGAAGATAAAGAAAAAGAAGGAAAGATGGGGAGAGAGCAAGGAAGGAAAAATAAGGAAAGAGGGTAAGGAAGAAGAAAGGTGAATGAAGAGAGAAGGAAAAAGAAGAAAAAGAACGAAGAAGGAAGGAAGGAAGGAAGGAAGGAAGGAAGGAAGGAAGGAAGGAAGGAAGGAAGGAAGGAAGGAAGGAGATTATAATGAGAATGAGGGAGAGTTTGGGGAAAGTCCTGCTTTCCTGACACAAATGACATCAAATTGGCTATGCCCACTCTGGCCACGCCCACCCAGCCCCCTGAGATCCAACACAACCCTAATATGGCTCTCAATGAAATTGAGTTTGACACCCCTGCTCTATAGAATCTCCACATTTCTACAGAACACCCAGAGAAGAATCTGTAAACGTTCTAACCAAACAATGCCAGCTAATCTAGAGAAGGACAGAATAGCCAAACAGCTTGGAAGAGATCAGCCTAACACTAATAGCAAAGAAAAGAAACTGTGCAAATGAAAGTATCCCCCACTACTTGCTAGCTAGGAAAATAACACTTAGGATGATAAGACGCAGATAAGAGACCTAAATGAAAAAGGAGATGGCAGGTGTTCATGCTGGTTTCAGAAAAGGCTAAGAAATAAGAGGTCTTATTACCAATGCATGCTTGATAACCGAGAAAACCATGGAAAAAAGCAGCTCCTTTGCTTCCTCTGCCAGCTCAAGGGCTGCTCCCCACTTGGGATAGAGCCCTTTCATTTTGCTGCAGCCAGTTCATTGGCTGAGTTGCAGAGGAAAGACCAGCTGCATTTTAGCTTTATTATTTTTACTTTGGCCACATCAGGTAGGGAAATTGGAATTCACTGGAGAAAGTAATGTTGTTGGGAAGAGTTAGTGGTAAAAAGAAACCAGGCCATCAAAGAACACAGTAAGGTAAAGTAAAGGTTCCCCTCACACATACGTGCTAGTCGTTTCCGGCTCTAGGGGGTGGTGCTCATCTCCATTACAAAGCCGAAGAGCCAGCGCTGTCCAAAGATGTCTTCATGGCCATGTGGCTGGCATGGCTATATGCTGAAGGCATATGGAATGCTGTTACCTTCCCACCAAAGCGGTCCCTATTTTTCTATTGCATTTTTACATGCTTTCGAACTGCTAGGTTGGCAGAAGCTGTGGCAAGTAACAGGAGCTCACTCCACTAGGGATTCAAACCACTGAACTGCTGACCTTTCTGATCAACAAGCTCAGCGTCTTAGCCACTGAGCCACCATATCCCTAAGAAGACAGTAGCAGAAAGGCAGTAAAAAACCAGTGCCAAGCTTGCATCCTGCCTCTTGGAAGTACCCCAAAGTTTTAGACCAAAACACAGAAAGAGTATGTAAACTCACATTTGAATGTAAATCTTTCTAGCTAGCCAAGAAGCCTTGCTGAATGCCACTCATCTTGGTTCCTTTTCATTAAAAGCTTCTTTCTGGCAGCTCTGCTTTGTTATTCAATTATTTCTTCAAAGTGCTGATCCCGTCTGGAAGAACTCCAACAGGGGAGTATTTCCTCCCAACAGCAATGTAAAAAGCTTTAAACAACCCTTCCCCTTTAAGAAAGTACCAGCAAAGAAAAAAAAACTCCTTCGGAGACAGTAAATCTAGGCATACTGCCAAAAATGTAGTAAGGGTGGAAAAAAACAAGAAAGTTAACTGGTTTTAGTGACTGGGTGAGAACCAGTAGAATCCCACCCCTGGGTGGGGAGGGTCAAAGGAATTTGCTGCCTGATAAATAGCAATAGCACTTAGATTTATATACCACTCCATAGTACTTTACAGCACTCTGTAGTGGTTTACAGAGTCAGCATATTGTCTCCAACTATCTCGGTCCTCATTTTACCAATCTCGGAAGGATGGAAGGGTGAATCAACCTTGAGCTGGTCAGGACTGAACTCCTGGCAGTAGGCAGAATTAGCCTGCAGTTTGGTATTCTAACCACTGCATTACCACTCCATAGGTTTGACCTTCACAGCTTCTAATTCTCCAACCATCTTTACTAGTTTTCATAAGTAGCCTAGGATCAAATTCACCTGGCCCTGAAAACTTGCCTTCATTTAAATTAGCTAGGAATTATTTTATCCTCTCCTTTCTATTCTGACAACAGCTCCTATATTAATGGTGCAACATTTGCCATCTCACCTTCTGAGACAAGATAGATGTAAAATAGAATATAATATAGTCTGAC
Organism: Pseudonaja textilis; assembly: GCF_049901715.1. NCBI lineage: Eukaryota > Metazoa > Chordata > Lepidosauria > Squamata > Elapidae > Pseudonaja > Pseudonaja textilis. Next base: position 80,094,203 of record NC_141991.1, read on the forward strand.
TTCTTGCCATCATTTGTTATGAAATTACCTCTTTCCTACCTCTTGGAAGATATCAACTTTTTGCCTTTCCCTTTCTTTCTTGTGCACCTAAAAAGTCCATTTTTGTTATTTGAGGCATTTCTCATTCAGTAATTCAGATTTTTTGACAGAATCCTGACAGTTTCTGGCAACTGCCTTGGATCTTTCTTCAATTATATACCCCTCTTTCCATGACTGGTTCTATCTTAGAACAGCAGGTTCTATTTATTCATGCTTATAGAAGCAGTGATAATAGCATAGCTATATTTAAGCTTACATAATTATGTTCATCCTAATTTGATAACAAAATTCTGCTCCATAGACTTTTCATCCACCATATACCAACATGTTCCCCAACTGCCTAGAACAAATAATGACATCTGGCAGGTCAATTTTTTAGAATTTGTTTTCTTGTTGGTTGGTGGTGCATTACATTTTCCACAGCAAAGGAAATTAAATACTGCAAGCTTAATTTAATTTGCCACTTGCAATGTAGACAAAGCCATTTGATACCTGCATAACTGGATAGAAGCATTCCTGTCAAACAGACAACAAATGGTCAAATTGGGAGCATCCTATCAAATTCTGTACTTGTCAACAGTGGTGTCCCCAAGGCAGTGTTCTAGGACCAACTCTCCTCATACTCTACATAAATGACCTCTGTGATCATATTAAGAGCAACTGCATCCTCTTTGCTGACGATGTAAAGCTATTCAACACCACAGACAATACTGCTACCCTTCAAAAAGACCTCGACTATCAGAATGGTCAAACAAATGCTCTGTCTTACATATTGGCAAAAAAAATCAGAAAATAAAATACAGGCTGAATAGTCAAGACCTTGTTGATAATCCAAACTCTGTCAAGGACCTTGGAGTACTCATTTCTAATGATCCAAGTGCTAGAGCCCACTGTAACTACATAGCCAAAAAGGCATTAAGAGTTGTTAACCTAATCTTATGTAGCTTGATAATATAACACTATTAACTAGAGCATACAAAATATTTGCTAGATCAATACTCAAATACAGCTCATCAGTCTGGAACCCACATTACCTATCTGATATTAACACAGTTCAGAAAGTCCAGAAATATTTCACAAGAAGAGTTCTCCACTCCTCTACTCATTGCAGAATACCTTATGCCACCAAACTTGAAATTCTAGACCTAAAAAACCTAGAACTACAACGCCTTTGTACGATCTAAGTATAGTATATAAAATCATACATTGTAATATCCTATCTGTCAATGAATACTTCAGCTTCAACCATAACAATACAAGAGCAAACAATAGATACAAACTCAAGGTTAATCGCACCAAACTTGATTGCAGGAAATACAACTTCAGCAACAGAGTGGTCAATGTCTGGAATACTCTTCTACCTGACTCTGTGGTTTCTTCCCCAAACCCCAAAAACTTTAACCTTAGACTGTCTACTATTGACCTGACCCCTTTCCTAAGAGGTCTGTAGGGGGCGTGCATAAGCGCACCAACGTGCCTACCATCCCTGTCCTATTGTTTCTTTTATTTTTCTTATATGTAGCCATGTATTCATAACTATGTTTTTACTATTATCTTGTAAGCAATTGACAAATTAAAAAAAAGTATACATCTGAGCATCCTCCAGAGGAGTAGAAACCAATAGACAAATACAGAAAACTGAGGCGGTTTAGAAATAGGAAATATAAATATAAATAATTTATAATTTATCAATATTTATATATTTATATATATTGAATACAAATAGAAATACAGATTTTATTCCAAACGGAGTGCTTTTCCACTTCCAAACTGGGTGAGATTCCCAATAAATTGCACGTGTTTATGTCAGCATACTACAGTTTGTTTGCAAAATGCTTGTGTCTGTGGAATACCACCAAGTTTTGAGCATGCTATTATACTTCATTGGCAATAAATACTTACCAAAACAGGATCTTACCAAAAGAGTGTTCAATATACTTACCTTCCATTTTTCCTTCAGTATTTTTTTACAAGCCTTGTTTCATTTACATATGAAGTGTATATGCAGTATTAACCAGTGGTGCGGTTCAAAATGTTTTATTATCGGTTCTGTGGGCGTGACTTGGAAGGCATGGTGTGGCTTGGTGGGCATGGCTTGGTGGGCGTGGCAGGGGCAGGATACTGTAAAATCTCCATTGCCACCTCACTCCAGGGGAAGGTTACTGCAAAACCCCATTCCCTCCCCATCCCACTAACATGCTTTCAATCAGCTGGGACTCAGGAGGCAGAGAATAGATGGGGGCGGGGCCAATCAGATGTGGTATTTGCCAGTTCTCCAAACTACTCCAAATTTCAGCTACCGGTTCTCCAGAACTGGTCAGAAACTGCTGAATACCACCTCTGGTATTAACCAACATTACTCCAGTCAGGTACTTTTCATGGATCTTAATGTAAACACTATACCCATATTTCAAAGACCAGAGACTAGAAGCAGGGACACTGGAGAATTATTCATTCTCCATTCTGTAAAAAAGATCTGATCCTCATCTATAGTTATTTACATGTGCAATCATTCACCTACACATTATTTTATGCAATTTTGATGCATCTATACCAAAATATGTGTACCATTCATATTGTAAGGAGAAAAATATACAGACATTTATATTCTGCAAGAAAATACCTAAAGTGCTTCGGGCTATTCTGTGTACTTTGTTTTAAAAAGAATGTGGTTAAACTGGAATGGGTTCAAAAATTATAAGGGAGGATCAGGGAACTGGAAATTGACTTCTACAAAGACTGATGGAAGAATAAATTTGCTTAGTTTTGAGAAAGCATAACTGAAGGGAGTTTGCCTCGTTCTAAAACTTTGTCATACAGAAGGCCCTGAACAGAATGCAGATTACAGAACATAGGTCTTAAAAGTACAAGAGGGTCCAGTTAAAATGTTAGGAAAGCAATTTAGGAAAAGTCCAGTTGAAATGTTAGAAAGCAATTTAGGAGGAATACCGGTTACCCAGAGAGAGGCTGGGCTCCTTTTAGTGGATTGTTCGGACAGAAGATGGAAAGCCATCAATTGGAGCTCCTTTAAGTTGGATTGGATTTGATGACCTAAGTGCATGGGTTTCCCTAAGGGGAAATCTGAGCTGCAGTATAAACTCCGCCCTTATCTACTTGTATGCATAATATAAAAGGGTGGAGCTTGCTTTATGATGTCATTAAGACAGGTTTTGTAACGTTGGTATCGTTGTGTCTACCTGTAGATACCTCTGCCTAAATGTCTCCTTCCAATTTTATGATTCTGTAATTCTATGATATATTCAAAATGATATGTTTAAATAAAAATTAATATGCATGTTTTAAGTGCAGATATTTTGCATAAGAATGCATGCAAAACAGTTATTCTCTTGGATTAAAATAACAGAAAAAGTTTAAATGTTACAGCTTTGTTACCCAAATCTCCACTTAACAAATTAGACTTTCAGATGGAAAAGAATAAAGAAAAAATTGAAATTGTCACATCTGCAATCTTACACAATTTGAAATTGTGCATAAGAAATGATAGATGAAAAGGATAGTTCCGGAGAAGCTTTAACTTTTTTCTTCTTTTTGTTGCATATATATGGAAATTTTTAATGATGGGTTTTCAATTCCAAATGCATTTCCCCAAGTTATTGAAACCTGTTTTATCACCTGTATTAAAAACAGTATCATCCAAACAAGTGTTAACATATGAGAAAGAACATGCTTGTATCAAAGCACTTGTTAAGTCCAAACCTTTTATAATTAAATGGCTTCTTGTTAATTAGATTTTTGTTCTATAAATTGCTCATTTCAGTGTTGCATTAATTCATATCTTTCAGGAGAAAAAGAAATATACCTGTTTAAAAACACATGCACATTCAGATTAAGTAAGTGCTGGCTTAAATTGCCACTTTGCAAAGCTAATTAAAAAAAAAAGAACATTGCAAATGAAAACCTTTCTCATTTATTTTGTTTCTTCAAGCGGCTGTCTGTTGAACAAGACATATATCTAGCAACAGGTAAAGAGTACAACCTGTCCTGACATTCATTTCAAAACTCTCCATTCAGGAGAAATTCCACTAAAAGCTGCCTTGTAAAAAAAAAAAACCCTCTATTTTTCATAAATCAGTTTTATTAGCACAAGGCTGTATGGTTGTACCTGATGCTCATATATTTCCTGTTCTCAACCTGAATCCCTCTGAAAAAGGTGGTCTATTTTGAATTTTGCACTAAGGAAACCCATACCCCAGAAAATCTGCATGATGGGGGAAATAAACTTGATGAAATGTAACTTTTTTTAAAAAAAAATCTAATCTCTATTAATTCTAGAAATGGAGCTATAAAAGAAAAGTTAAGATCCCCCTTTTCCTGTTTTATAGCCATTTTCACCAACGAATGAACAGTCCAGTGGTTGACATCCTCTTTGTTTAGGGGAAAGTTGTTGGTTTTTTTAGAAAAAAATTCCCTGATGAAAGTGATGGCTGCCTCCTATAAAAACAACGCAGAAATCAAGGATTTTGAGTAGTCTTAATACTCTATTTAAAAATAAAGGGAAGACGACTCAAGGACAGGAGGAATGTGGAAGCAATGCAGTCTATAAAGGATTAGGGAAATTTCTGGTTCCTGCATAACATTAAGCGATATCTTTTCTCTTTGTTGTTTTCCTTCTGCTGAGCCAACTTGGGATATACCAGCTGGGACATATACTATAAGAAATTCTATTGAAAAGACAGACAATCCCTTTTGGGTTAAATAAAGTAGAACCTAGGAGTGGAGTAAAGTGAGATTAAGAGGTCCTACCTGGTGGAAGAAAGTCTTTTGATATTATATTGATATACTGTCTTTCACTTCAAAATGGCTCTCAGGGAATCTTTGGCCCGTCTTTGGATTTCCTAGAACATCTCTGTCTCATTTGTACTCATTGGTGGGATTCAAATTTTTTTACTACCAGTTCTGTGGGCGTGGCAGGGGTTGGATACTGTAAAATCTGCAGTCAGAGGTGGTATTTGCCGGTTCTCCAAGCTACTCAAAATTTCCGCTACTGGTTCTCTAGAACTGGTCAGAACCTACTGAATATCACCTCTGTTTGTACTGATTTGCTTTTCATTATCCATTCCATTCTTGGTGTCTCTTTAGAATGTATTTCTTCTTGAGACTTCTGGATTCCTGGTTTACTCGTTGAAGAAGAAAGGGTAGAATAAATACAGCTAAGTCTCAAATCTCAAAGTACGACCTTTGTACTTTGCTGCTAGCTCATCAGAATTATTAGAAAATATAGACTTTGTCTTTAACATCCATAAATCCCTTTTTAAAAATAATTACATATGCAACCAGACACAAAATCTAAAGTTCCAGGAATAAGTTTCAAGTATTCAAAGGGCAAAAAAGTTTAAAACTTCTTAGAAGTACCAGAACACAGATTTCAAAAGAAAGAACTATGAAAAAGTCAGAGCAGGCAGCCAGAAGATGGCAGTGGTGGGGAATCTTCTAAGTTTGGTTAAGAGGTGCTGCTGGAGGGAGAGGTCACTGGATGAGGCAATTGAGCAGATCTATCAGCAGATTAGAGAGAGAGTAGTGAGAGGATCCACTACTAGGGAGAAGAACTCACAGAAAAGGGCCAGCAGGAAGTAAATGCAGCTGTGGATTCAAGACTGTAGAAGAGCAAACTCCATGTGATTAATACTCACTGGGAGTATTAAGAGATTCAAGGGCTGGATCACTGAGAGTATTAAGAAGAGAAACCTTTGGCATTTTAAGCCTGTAGATAAATAAAAATGGATGGAGAAGAAACTAGCAACAAGGCATTTTTGTATTCAAGCACAATAGGACAAATGTAAGTTATTCAGTTACGTTCCAAGTATGAAGTTAGATGTTAGTACATTTTTATATTTTTTCATGTTAAATGGATACACATGCATACATGTGTTTTTGCATGTGTGTAAACGTATGTACTTAAAGTCATTTAAATACACTTTGCACTATATTTCATAGTAATAAACTGCACTGGCTTTACTTGCTAGCTGCTTATGTATGTAGTATTGGACTTCGTTCCTTTGTTCTTATCCATTTTCACCCTCTGATATATCTACATCTACCACTTTTTAATTTTTATTTTCTGTTCAGAAATCATGATGCAATCATGATTTTTTTAAAAGGGATTACCAAAATGTTTCCTTTCTCATGCATACGAATGGAACTTTGCTATTGTATCAGAAATCAAGTATTTTGAAACAGCACATTCAATTCTAGAGAACATGTATTATTCTTATAGGAGGTGAAGAATAATATATGCTTAACTTAAGAAGTTAAAGACACATTCTTAGTTAATACCTATAAATTGAAGATTTATATTCCATTAAGCAGCGGGGTGGGGTGGGGGAATACTATGGGTGAATGGCAAAGAAGAAGGAAAGATGAAAGGATGTACATACAACCTCTTTGACTAGACTCTCTAGATCAAACATTCACTGAATTATTTTACCATTAACTCAAATCAGAACGTGAAGGATGTAGCCTGAGTCATTAGTTGACAAAGTACTCCCAATGAGCCATTAAATTGTTCCTTTCCAGTGTATTGCTGCACAACATAAGGCAATTGCTGAGATGGCAGCTACTTTACCAATCCTCCCCCATCTATATGGTGTCATTGGAAAAAGCCTGAATCAGCTAATTCAGAACAGCTGCCAAATCTATGAATGATCATTAATCCAATTTAGTCCCTCTTCTTTTTAAACCAATGGTATCTTTTCCTGGTATTGTGCTGCAGCTGCAGAAGTCACCGTTGATTTAAAGAGTTTCAGAAGTGCTATGTGAGCATCTCACATTCTCTGGAGAAACTTTTTGTTTTTGAACCTGAAGTGCAATCCAAATACTTAGGCCTCCATTTCTTTTTCTTTTCCTTTTTTGTATAACAAACCTATTGGATAGGTTAAAACAAGAGATGAAGATTGGCTCAGTCTTCTACTGAGCTTCCATGGTGGGCTTCAGCTTGTGTCTTTCAGGTTTTAATTCAAAATCTTAATCACTGCTCAAACTGGCTTTCATTGACTTACTTGCCCTCCACAACCAAGTTGGTTGTCTTCTTTGCAGCTGATGGACAATGAACATGCATAGTGTGCGGACACCATGTCCATAGAGTCTTCTTTGTAATTATTCTCCCCCTCACTCATGAATCATGAAAAAAATGTTTTTTTCTAAAATCTAGGAACAATCCTCAAGAGCAGTTCTTTCTATACAAGTGACATAACAAGGTAACACTAGAAAAATGAACTTTGAACGTCTTGATGAAGGCCAACCCAACAACCCCACCCCCCCAAAAAAAACACCCCAGTAATATGCCTGATATGATGGTCAAATTAGAAAGGTATAGTTTTGTGGCTTAGATATATATGGAAAGGAAGAAAAGCAGAGATATCTTTTTTTCCTTATAATTTTTAGTTTTAGCCCTGAATAAATTATAAAAGGATCTGCGGTGGAGAATAAAGGAGAAACAATATGCCATGCTGCCCTCTGCTGGTAGATTATTTTTGCTGCTGTTACATTGCTATCTAAATTGTTTAACCGAGCATGTAACGCACGTACTGTTTCCAATATTGATAACAGTCCACAGAAGTTTCAAGTTAAAGCATTTAAAGGACATTGTAAAAATGTGTGTTTTAAAGAAGCACTGTCCATATTACATCTCCCACAGAGTATTTGTATTAGTCATTTCTTTTCTATATAAACATAATGGAGTCCAATAAATTCTAAATATTACTTTTTGTTGTGTATTGTCATAGTTTAAAGTCAATTGATATTCTTGCTATATAAGTTAAGACACTCTTGCATTGTCTAGGCAATATAGGAGTTCTTTATTCTACTCAATTTTTGGCATCTAAATATCAAATTGCCAAAGACCCAGTTTGGCCTAGCGGTTAAGGCACCAGCCAAAAAAGTAGGACATTTTGAGTTCAAATCTTCCTCAGGCGTGAAAAACAGCTGAATGACTTTGGGCCAGTTACTCTCTCTGAGCCCAAACCTACCTCACAGGGGAACATAGGAGGAGAAAGGTATGTTGGATGTTTGCCACTTTAAGTTATTGATAGAAATAATAAAGGCAGGATATAAATACATAAATGAAATGAATGAAATTGATTTATTGATTAACAAATACTTATAATAGTGGGGTTTGGGTTTAAAGAATTTGTGATGACCTGGGGCTGGGCACCGAAACAACATAGCCAGAACAAAGATTTAACTCCCCTTTATTGTTCCAACTTTCTCCCAAAAGTCACACCATTCACTGCAAGTCCAGGAGCAAAGCTCTAAACATGCACCTCCAATAGCACCTGGCTGCTATTAGTCCAGAGGAGCAGCATAGTTCTGAGAGTTTGGTTGCAGAAAGTCCTTGACACAGGAAGAGTTCCCTGGGACTGCAGCACCACCTGGAGTATAACGGAATCACTGCGACCTTGCACGGCTATGTGATTAATTTATATTGTTTGCCTTGTTTACCATGCTGGCTGGCTATAGCCAGCATGGTAAACAAGGCAAACAATATAAATTAATCAGGGAGTTTTGAGAAAACTAAACCTGTTTAATGCAGCAAACATACACTGTTTATATATTTTGTCATAGGCTTTTTCAGTGTCTAATGATAAACTTACAAATTGACTTTTTCATGCAAATCTATTAAATCTACAACTAATCCAATGTTGTCTGCTGCTTGCCTACTTTTTATAAACCATGGTTATTCTTAAGAACAAACAATATCACTTGCTGTAATCTATTTGCTAACACTGCTGTAAAGATCTTCGTAGCAACATTAAATCAATGAGATCAGATGAGAATTAGCACACAGAGTCTGATTCTTTATTTGCTTTTGGTATAACTGTAAAATAAGCCTGATCGAATGCTGCAGATAAAATTCCCTTAGCAAATACCTCATTGTACAATTCATGAAGTTTTTGCACTAAAAATAATTCATGTAACACAGTATTTTAAATTATGTGGCAGCTCTTTATCTGTGCCTCCCATCTCAACACCCTATCCACTTAACTAGAAGAACTCCCTTTCAAGTTAGTTGGGACAGTCAGTCTGTTCTAATTAAGCCTAAGTTGATGGTCACTTTTTTATTACAAAGAGAAATCCGATTCTTTATTCTCCTTCAGTTTCTATCTACAGGTAATCCTCGACTTACAACATAATTGAGCCCCAAATTTCTGATGTTAAGTGAGGCATTATTTTGTCAATTGAGTTTTGCCTCATTTTACAACTTTCTTGCCACAGTTAAGTAAATTGCTGCATACATTAGTAACCTAGTTGTTAAGTGAATCTGGCTTCCTCATTGACTTTGTCAGGTCGCAGAAAGTGGTCACGTGACCTTGGGACACAGAATTGGTCATAAATATGAACCAGTTGCCAAGCATCCAAATTTTGATCACATGATCATGGGGATGCTGCAGAGGTTTCAACTGTGAAAAATGGTCCTAAGTCACTTTTTTCAGTGTCATTGTAACTTTGAATGGTCATCTCAGCCAGTCCTTGAGTATTGAGGATTTGTCCTGAAATGAATACAAACTCCAGCTCCTTTGTCCTGCAATGGTTGTTTATTCATTAGCTCAGCAAATAACAAATATTCTTCTCTGACAAGGCTAAAAGCCAGGCAAGATTAGGTTTGAGTTTGCTCCCTTTCCTTTTATTACCATTATCATGAGACACACCCCACCACACCCAGGCCTATACGCAGTTCTAATTCTGGCCACGCCTAACCCATTATCCCTAAATACTATTAACCCTATAACATGTCTACATCCCTACCCTATTCCGACACTCAGTAACTGATCCTCACCTGGTGCCACCTTCACCATGTTTTAACCTCAGTCCTAATTACCACCTGTGTCCCAACCCCCCCTTTAACAATATGCACATCAATACATGAAAAGAGCCATTTCCAGAAGCCCTGCAGATGCTTCAGAATCCATCCTCCATCCCCACAGTTGTTGCAGAATCTATCCTCAGCTCTTCTGAGTCATTCCAAAGCCATCGGTCAGCACACAAGCAGAAATACAGATCCAGCAGCAGCAGTGATAAGGTGACATGGCCAGCTGACTTGCTGCAAGGCATATTCCGAGCTGATGCACTCAGAGTGAACTCAGAGCCCGACAGGTCACTAAACAAACTAGTCGAGAACCACCTCTGCAGTTAAAATTACTTCTGCTTTCTCACTGGAATGCGACTACTTTCAGTTAATAAACCAATGCAAAAGAGCACTCTTAGAATATCATTGCTAACTGCATTAACAAGCTGATCTCCCAATAAGAGTCTTGTCACAAGCACTTGTAAATAAGCTTCATTTTAATTGAATGAGACTTGCTTCTTGGTCAAGAGTTCTAGGTAGGACTAAAGTATGGAAGTGATCCAAATATTTATGGGGGAGGGGCAGAGAGAAATGTTGAATAAAAATTAACCCACGCACAATCCATGATAAGTTTGTTTATTGGTTCCAACATCATTAGTAGATTGGATATTAAACAATACTTTTAAACATTCTCTTAACCAAAAATATAACAAATATTTACAATCACCCAGTAAAAATACAAAAAAGCATACAGAGGCACTGTCTTTCTAAAAGACATAAGTGTAAGAGGTATAAAAAAATAGAAGACAAACATTGCTTGTTACAGAATACTTTACAATCACTGATTTGTGCAGTTTTACAATTGCCATTGGAATACCATTACAACTGTGCAGTTTTTGCCCATATGCTCACATACGCAAAATGTCATGAATACTAAGCTAAACTGCGTTCCATGTATATATAAAAAAATTAAAGACACAACGACAAGTACAACTGGAGGAAAAGGGAAAGGAATGAACTGGAGGTGAAATTTGTTTGTTACTCAAGAGTTTAAACTGTTGGCATTAAACGTTTCAATCAATGAAGAAGTTTTTTTTTTTCCTGATCAGTTTTTGGAAGGCAAGTGCAATGTTTTTAAAATTGCATTTCAGATAATATGAATGACATGGACCTGTAGCACTCTTTCCTATAAATTATTTGTATGAATGCAAGGCTGAACAGATCAAGCTTCTTTCATTTACCTCCTGAGATACATTGACATAATGGGTTCTTATTGAAAATCCATTACTCATCATTTGGAATCGCCGCAGCTGTGCAGCAGGATCATTTCTCAATAAGTGTTTTCAAAAGCCAAAACGAGACTCAGCTTTTTTAGCATTAGTGCAAAATTCTCTTAACTTTAGAAGACAAAGGCTGGCCGTGTACTTAATTCAAGTGAAATCAAAACCTTTTTAATTTACCTTAGATGACACCGCGTGTCAAGGTAACCGAAGTGCACCTTACAAATCACTGCTTTGGAAAATGTAGCTCAGTATTATGCCTCCTTTCACAACTTAGTTTATCTTCACTATAAATGCTGTGTCAAAGAGCAATCAAATAGCAAATTATATACAGGCCTACTTACATATTACAATACAGGGTTTCCTTTTCCTCCTATTCATGTAAATTAAAAACCGATGCTTGTTCCACGTGTGAGATTTTTAAACATTCCTATTGCGCTTCTAGCATAAGGCCAACTTCCTCACAATACAATTTAAAAAGAATAAATGTTATATACAGAGAAGCATTGGCCCTTTCAAGAGCTTGAAAAAAATTGACACGTAATGTATAATGAAGAAGAGGCAGCACATGCTAGTAATATGTTGTTATAACGAATAAGCATTATGTAAACAGCACAAAATGGGGTTAAGCAGTTTTACAATGAATAGCTTTAAAAAAATCTATCTCCTTGGGTTCACCCAAGCTCCATTTCAGTTTGGCTACTGTCCCTGACTATTCATCTGGAAAAAACAAAAACTAAACCAAAACTCCAAAGGATCAGAGCAAAGACAGGCTGAGGCAGTTTGCACTGTGCAAAGAGGAAGCAGTTAAAAGGGCTCGCTGATCCGCTGCATATTTACACTCTACAGGTTCTGCATTTTTAAAAGAATGTATTAAAAAACGCCCAGTGATTTCAAAAATAATGTTATTTTATAGGCAAACATCTTCGATGCCGTTGGTACAAATGCATCAAATTTAAGAGGGCGATTTTTGGCTCATGAGATTTTCAACAAGACCTCGAGGTGGGTTGGTAATCTAACAAAAATTACTACCAAAGAGAAAAGGCGTAAAAAATGTTTTGTATCTATAAAGTGAAACATTTGAAATGAGAGAAATGCTATAACGTTGGCCCTTAAGCATATACCATCTAGAAAGTTTAAAGTTAAGTTTGCACTTATAAACTGCATGAAACGCCGTGTGAACTGGACTTGCGGAGAGCTCAGGACTCAATTTTAAAACTTTATTTTTAACAAGCATAACTTCCTTCTCTGGCAGCCCAGAAATATCTGGCAGAAGGCATGTCCATACCGCAGACATCCTTGTTCATCAAACACTTTTTAAACAGAATAACAGCACATCTATTTGGTTGGACATTTGGTTGAATTTCTAGGAGACGATCCATTAAAAAAAAAGCTTTTCACAAATCTATGAAACAATGGGAACTGTACTACTATGGAGTATGTGGTGGTTTGTGTGCAGCGAAATTTCAACTGTTGTGCCATTATTCATAACATTATTATGGTTTCCTTAAGGTCTTGGGGGCAGGGGGAGAGAGAAAAGAGCCCTGATGTCTCAGCTATTTATTCCAGACATTTAAGTGGTAACATATGTTGTGTAATTAATAGTTGAGTTAGGTTATCAGTTCAACGTTCAGATTTGCAATTTCATGTTTCAAGGCATTGAAGAAGTTCTCCATTAAATTTGGAACAATCCAACGGACAAGCATATTTCATATAGGCTTTCTGGGAAAGCTATCACTGATTTCATATTCAAACAGAAAATTTTGATTCTTGTACATACAAGCAACATTCACCTTGCACAGAAATGTAAATCTGAAAATTATTTATAACTTGAAGTGTAAAATATAGAATTGACTTGAGGCACCTTTAAAACAGACAGACATCCTTCCTTCTACCCTAGACTGTAAACATTTATCATATGAAGGTTTACAAGTAAACTTTAAATATACATTGAGACATTCATGTCCACTGATTATGTTTGACTAGGCAACCATTATGCAGTAGGGGAATAATATAAACACAAATAATAACTCCAGTTTTTGCTATGTACTCTGGTTGGCTAAGTAAAGCTGCCATGTCATCCCAGTCTTTCATTTTTTAATTTTTTTTGCATAATACACATGAAAATGTGCATTATAGATGAGTCAGTGAATCATCTTCCTCTGTAAATAGCACCTTTGTAATCACCCCACCCTGTAGGACAGCATCTCTTCCAAGGATATGTGGTGTGGAAGTAGAACTGCCTGCAGCTTCACTGGATTTTAAAATGTGATTTGAAGTGATATTTGTTGGGCATTTCCAAAATCCAGCATACAAGCTTGAGATAAGAGAGTAAATTCCATCTTGCAATTATACCAGGCACTTGAGAATAAGTAGTATTGAAGTTTCACTCTCCACCTGCCCCCCCAACCACCCAAAAAGCTTAGAGCAACAGCACCCCTAAGCCTTGTCTCTTTCTCTTTTAAAAAATGTGCTTATTAGGGGTGAGTGACATCAGTAGCAACAGATAATATGTTTCATTTTACAAGTTCTCAAATTTGTACAACTATATTTTAAGCATTCAATATGTTCATGGTAAAATCTGGGATGATCCAGAGCAATTTTCCTCAACATGGTAACTTGTTGGGATGTACATGGGGATCTGGAAGATTATCCATCTCCAATGTACTTTAAAATCACTGAATCGGTGGGAATCTATTACTTGGGACTTTGTAGGTGATGTGTGCAGGAAAGTTTAACTCTCAATTGTCCATGACATAACATTGTTATAAATGTTGAAATTATGGATGTCAAGCTTTAGTATATATATTCTCATTGTTAGGTTGCTCTTGGGGGAATAAAAGAAGAGTTTTGATATCTTAACTACTCATTATAAACATTTAAGGTTAAGTAGTAAAATAAATTCCATTAACAATTCTTGAATTAGATGGGTTGTCCACTCCCTTCAATATTCAGATTTGTAACCACATTTTAGATATTCATATTTCATAATTTTTAACTTGCTGGTTGGAATGCAAGGAGTTTTCATCCAAATACACCGAGAGGACAATAGGTAGAAAAAAGTTGATATAAAAGCTGTTATGCATTATTTTTGGCAACAAGAACAGTAGTCCAAATGGCAGAAGTAGTCATTAATGGCTTCAAGTGTTGAAAAATGCCTTCCATTTCAAATCTGCAAAATTCTTTGCCTTTTTGTGTTTGTCATGCATTCAGAACTACCATTTTTTTCAAATGCAGGTGGTTTTCTTGGATTTCATAAACATAAAAAATTATGAACATTTTTTTAAGTACGGGGGGAAAAGACTTACAACCAAACTGGTCTTACAGAATGGGGAAAGTTTTAAATAAAATTGGAATTCAAATAAAATACAGACTTTACTATCATCACCATCATCAACACTACCATCAACTAATGGCCTTTTTACTTCTATGATTTTGCTCCTAAATTTGCAAGTTTGAAAATTTTAAGTTAAATTCTGTTGGATACTATTCCAATGCAAGTCTTGTAGAAGAAGAAAAAATTGTAATGATACAAATGTTCCATGAAACTGTTTATAGAGAAAGGGGAAGAAAATGGAATGTAGGAAAGAAAAAAAAATGCAACTACTCCCTTACAATAATTATTTGGCAGCTGAAAAGAAACTGTGTGTGTTTCACTGGTTTTAAAATACAGAATCAGTAGGTGGCAGTATTTCATTACACATCAAATCACACTCTATATATACTTCTGAGGGCTTGATATTTTACAGATTGACGTGGCCGATGTTGCACTGTGTGTAAACCTCTAGCTGCATTCATGAACATCCAGTTCCTCGGAAATCAAGTGTTTTACTTAGCATAAGACATCACACTAACACCTAAACAATTTGCTTCCTTATTTTCTTTGAAAAAGCATTCACATTAGCCAACCAGAGCATTCAAATACTTTACAAAAAAAAGAACCTTATATAAATTCCAAATTAATAAATTACTCTTCAGATTGTTGCAGAAGTTTCTTAAGTTTTGTTGTAGTTTTCCAATTCAGGCAAGTACATAAAATAACTTTCTTCAATTGAGAGCCATAATAGTTATAGAGAAAATATCTGAACAAAGTCTAATTAAAAGATTCTATAGTTCTTCTATAGAAGATTGCTCCCAAGCTGGCCCCCACGCATCATATATTAGGTCCTTCTTGATACTGCAATACAGGGTCAGTATTTCTTAGAATGAGTATTTTCTCTTTCCAACATCGAATTGATTGCAGTGGGATGAAGCAAATTCAAAATTACAATCCAGATAGTTCATCCTACTAGTTGAAGAGAGCAAACGCAATTCTTTGAAGTCAATAGCAGCAAGCTGTCAGCTGTAGCTGACAATACTGTAAAATTCCTTCCTCCAATGTTGTAAATTTTGAAACAAGTTTCACAGGAAGCACAGAGACTAGACTGCAGATACTTGCTCATCTTCTGTGAAATAAAACACAAACAAAAATGTGAAATCTTTGTGCCATGAACATACAATATATTTCAATTAAAACTGTGTCATATCTGTCAGAAACTAGGATTTTTTTTCTGAGTTAAAATAGATCCTTTTTTTAAAATTAAAAACCATTCTTTACTGCTATCACTGTTGCTTATGCAAGGAATGATGAATGTTTTTATAAAATTTATCTAATTCTAAATCATAATGCCAATTTAACATGATGTAGCTCATAATGCTGGAATTTGGGGTAATGATTCATAATACCATTCAGAGGCCTTAAAGATAGTTGGCTTGGCTTGTGCCTTTCATACTGAAATGCCAACAACAACAAAAAGTGAACGTGGTAAATTAAACTCAGTGTTGACTCTCAGCCACACTCTGCAAATCAGCTGACAAAATTCTCACAGAATGAGACAGTGTAGTAATGTAAACTTCAATGTCTAGGATTGGGGAAGACCAGTCAGTCACTGAGTAACCCTGTTATTAATCATAGTTACACGTAATGCAATATGCAATTACAGGATAATTTTGTATTAGTGGCTATATAGTCTATCCTAAGTGTCTATTTGGTATGGTGGTTAAGGCATCAGGCTAGGAACCAGAAGAATTTCACACAGTTTAACTGTGTGACTCTGGTCCAGTCAGTATATCTTCTAGGAAGGAGGCAATGGCCAACCTCTTCCCCCAAAACATTGCCAAGAAAACTACACGGACTTGTTCTGGTGGTCACCAGGACTCAGAACTGACTCAAAAACACAAAATATAGAAGTAAAATCCATCTTAATCTATTGTTTTTGAGTTCTCTAGCATGCAGGTCAGGAAGGTTGACTTATTCTACTGGGAGGGAAAATGCCTGATGAACTGATGCTTAGAATATTTCATAGAAACCTAACACTTTAAACAAATGTTTGTCTTGCTTTAGCAATATATATTCATAGAGAAATATGCAAATTGGACCCACCCATTTTTTAAAAAACATCGTGCTCTATAATGCGACTTACAAGCTGCTTTTGTACAAAACAACAAAATGATTTCAAAGCAAACTGGACAAGATTATACTAAAATTCCACAGCAAAATCTGTGAAAAGTGTTCAGATTCATGGATTCAATTAAAAACAGAGCCAGACAAAGCACAAATAATGAGAGACAACAGAAAATGGAATGAAAATGTCATGGAAGTCAAAATTGCTTATTTCCAAGGAGTAAATGAGCAACAAAGAGAAATGTGAAAACACCAGATTCAAGGTTTTTTTTTAAATAGTCTTCATTTTATAAATTCTGGTTTCTTTTAAATTTTGCTATTGAGGTTTAAATGGTTCAGAACAGAGGTCAAGTATAAGGGATCAATGTGATACAATTAGCGGGTCTCTGTGGATTTGATTTTGTCCAGTGAGCAATTTCAAGTCTTATAAATAATTGAAATTGCAACTTAAAGCCTCAGCTGTTCAGCTCTTTTTAACAGTATTCTCTTAGAACTTTATTTGTGGAAGCTAATAACTATGTCCTGCTTGGCTGCCCAGTACGTATACCTACAACACTTAACTGCAAGGAGAGGCATCACACTGAGATTTTAGCTAGGTTTAATAATGCTCTGTTGAGTGGCATGTTAGGAAATACTCAGCTTCCTGCATAACAGTAACCTGCATCTGATAGGTTCTGTACTCGTTTAGAGTTGCTTCATGGAACTCCATGTAGCAGAGATAAGACACTGTTAATCATAATTCTGTTTATCTCTACTACATAAAAGCATAGCTAATGTAGCTACTTTCAAAATAATTTCTGTTACATCAGTCACAGCCTTTTAAATTGCTGATTGTTTTCTTCTTTTTCTTGTAGGTAGGACAAGTCATTTGGAACCTGTTTCTTCCAAATATTCTAGCTAATAATTAGTGCCTAATACATTTTCTGTTTTTTTGTTCCCTTTAGGATCACTTTATTCTCACATAAGCATATGTAAAGCATATACAAATGAACAAAGAGGGAAGAAAAGGGGAGAAAAGAATCACTGAGGCACATTCATGGAGAGGGTTGTAAGGTAAAGACAGACTGTGCACTTCCCCAAACTTAAAATAAATCACATACGATTTTATTCAACAGCTATCAAAGGAGATCTTTTAACATACCATCCTCTTCACTATTTGCGCCAGTCATATCTGCTAGCTTAGGATGGGACGGTTGCCGGCCATGCCACTTAGGCATCTTCTTTGGAAAACAGGCCACTGGTTCGCTACTCAGAGGAGTGGAGGAGAGCCTAGACAGCATCTTTGACCTCTGCACCGCCACACTATAGTCTGGAGGCTTTAGGTGTGGGTGGTGGGATCCTTCTTTTATGTCCGCTAAAGAAATCCCCATATATCCTGGCGGGGTGGGCGGTGGCTCCCTATATCTAGTGTCTTCCTTAGATGAGGTGACACAGTACACTAGCATAAGAAATAAGCAATGGAAATGTTAATGAAGGAAACAAAGACAAAATAAAAGCATTGTTTTAATTTAAAAAAAACAGTGAAATGTTATAATGATTTAATTAAAAACTGATTAAACAAAAGGTAAATGAAAATCACTCATAAAACTTATTTTTCCAGAAAACATTCAGATATTAGGTTAACTGCCTCTGGTCTTTAAAAAATGTATTATTTTGGAAAATTTTCTCATATTGGCTGATATATTAATATATCAATAGCAAGTCACAATGACACCAAGATGATGACATATGTGTGGTGATATCATCTCACAAATGCCATCCTTACATACTTGTGTCAAAAACTGAATGCAGGTAGGTGAATTGTAGCATTTGATGACATAGTCACACAAGATATATCTGTCACAAACATTCTTCTAAATAAGGTGCCAAGATACCATCCAGAAAAGTCTTGCTCTAAAGATTCTTCAATATTATTTTTGTTTAGGCAAACTGTTCATAAAGGGGAAATTTGGATTATGAAGTGTCTCTGTTTTTAGAGTTGTATTTTTAAGTGATTGGCACAAAAACAAGGCAGACAGAATAAATAATTAATATTGACCTGAACTATTTGATGACTGGAAGTTATTTTTCAAAACCCTACTTCTTCGAGCACCAGTAGATTATAAATATTTTCATAAATAACTTGATTCCCAACAATCTAGCACTGACTGACCAAAGTATTTAAAAAATAAAAATAAACAGCACATGCTGCAACTAAATGCAATTTAGTTTGTCCTTTCCACATCCAAAAATTAACTATACTTCATACATTTTATACGGTCTATATTTTAATTCTAGCAACATTTGTACTGCTATTGATATATTTGTAGAAGTCAAAGCAATTAAAATACCCAAGTACAATTAAAATCATTGTTTGCCTTCATAAAATTTTAATGTGGTTTTGTTGGCAAAGCTTGTCATTTATTTGTCCTCAACTTTAAAGCTATCTCATTTTTACTGTAAGAGACATCCACATCTGCAAAGCACATTAAAAAGAGACGGGGTTTCATCAGCTTCATGTGCCCACCTGCCAAACTGACTTCTTTTGATGCTCCTGAGTGTTCTCTCTCTTACAAATTTGGATTTGCAATCTTGCATTTTCTAAAAAGTTAACTCATGACCCTAGAATGCTATGTATTTCTTCCTTTGGAGACAGGGTGGAAGGACTGATCTTTGGAGAAATATAAATCAAAAATTTCCACGGATACTGGAGTAGGGATAAGAGATTACTGGGCTTGTAAGGCCAGTTCAAAACTCTGAACGCTTCCAAATCTATTACAAAATTTTCCAAGTATATTCCAATATTATATAATTGTCAGTTATCTCTGTCTCCTATATATTCATACGGGTTGTCCTCTACTTACAACAGTTCATTTAAACGACCATTCAAAGTTTAAACAGCACTGAAAAAAGTATGACCATTTTTCACACAATCGTTGCAGCCTTCCCATGATCTCGTGATCAAAATTTGGAAGCTTGGCAACTGGTTCATACTTATGACCATTGCCATGTCCCAAGGGTCATGTGATCACCTTCAGTGACCTTCTGACAAGCGAAGTCAGTGGGGAAGCCGGATTCACTTAACAACTGGTTACTAACGTGTCAACTGCAGCAATTCACTTAACAGCTGTGGCAAGAAAGGTTGTAAAATGGGGCAAAATTCATTTAACAAATGTCTCACTTAACAACAGAAAGTTTGGGCTCAATTATGGTGGTATGTCAAGGACTGCCTGTATATAAAAAGGCAACAAATGGAGTCTGAAATCTTGAAGAACCTACTAATGGGGTGGGAGGAGCAAAAAAGGATACTGAAATATTATGATGTATCTTACTCTTCCTACTCTACACCCAGTCTCATCTACAAAAGACAAATTGGAGTGCATTGCTAAAGCTCCTGAAGTTTCTAGGTCAAGTTTATTTACTGTGACAAGCCATGCAATTTGCAGGCATTTCAATTCTAAAACAGCTGGTTTCCAGAAATGGTGTTTTAAAAAAAAACTCACTGCCAAATGACAGGCTTCATTTTACTGAAACCATTATTTTATTGGAATGGAGTAAGCCTCTTTAAGGATGTTAAAATAAAAAGTAACATTCCATTATAAATAGGTATTTTGATTAAATAGAAAGCAGATGATTGCATGTCGTGTTCTAATTCTCAGCTGTCCTATGAATCTGAGTAATTCTTTTTAAAGTGTAGCTTAATTCTGCATCTTTAGGAAAACAAAAAAAGACAGCCGCTAAAATTAGTAAGGTAAAAACAGGGTCAAAGCTGTGAAATGGTAAATTTGATTGGGCAGACAATATTGGATTTATGAAGTTCAGTTATAATCCTGCACAAACTTTCAGCAATGATAATTTTGCCTTTATGAATGAAATATATGGCCTCTTGCTTTTGGACATGAAAGCAAATTGTTTATGAATTGGGTTTCATTCTACCTATTTGTTGAACGGGTTGTTGTTACTTTGTTATCCCACTTTTTAAAAATATGATTTGATCAACTCAAGGCTGTGAACATACTCCTGCCTCTTTATTTTTCCCACAACAACCCTGTCAGGTGGGTTTGGCTGAGGGAGAATGACTGGCCAAAGTCACTTAACTCAAGGGTCCGCAACCCCCAGTCCATGGACTGGCACAGGTCTGTGGCATGCCAGCAACCAGGCTGCACAAACAAGCAAAGCCCCATCTGCGGGAGGCAGGCAGCATGCAAAAATGGTCCGCGGAAAAGCCTCTCTCTACGGAACCAGTCCCTGATGCCCAAAAGTTTGGGGGCTGTTGAACTAACTGGCTTTCGTGCCTAAATAGGGACTAGAACTCACAGTCTCCTGGTTTCTCGGCCAGTGCTTTTACCATTAAACCAATGAGCTCTTTTCTTCTTTTGCTAAAAGCTCAATATTCCTGCTTTTATCTTTTCTTAAACAAAATTAATTATCTTTGCTAATTATTTTTTTTTCTTTACTTAACATGTCAGCAATTCTCTTTCTATGGGCATTAAGAAATTTGGAACTCTTCATCCACAGAAAGCAATATAGAATTTTTAAAAACCTAAACAAACTGGGATGCATGGAAAAAAGGAGAGAGAAAAAAACTAGGTGCTAGAACAGTATTTCTCAATTTCTCAATATTTATAATCTTCTGTTTCATTTACTACATCCTTTAATGGAAGCTATTATTCTTTCTCTTCTATTATCAGAAGATTGTGGATCCATGCTGTCAAAACTGATTGACAAGCATGTGACCTAACAGGCAAAGGGTATAAAAACAACCTAATATGGAAATCACCAGAAGTATATAACAAATGACGAACAGAAAGGTCTGTTCAGTGAAATATGTTTTTCAAAAGCATTTGAAAAAGAAAGGGAATAGGTTTCAGGGGATGGACCCTAAACTTTAAACAAACAGAACTCTAGAAGATTTTTTTTCTGAAATATCTAAATTGCTTTCCCTGTAGCCATGTCATTCATACCCAGTTCAGATGTTGCTGGCAGAGTATGAAATTACTTCTGGTATAAATATTGGGGAACTGGAGAGTAATTAATAGATGGGTAGCTGATTAAGTTAGGCAAACATAGCTTTTCTCACAGAATGTGCAAAGTACATTTTGGTACAGTGATTATGATACTATGGTGCAGCATACGATTCATTTAAACATCAGTTGAAATCTGAAATAAATATAGATGTGAAAACAGCATCTAGGAAACCACTGGACACTAAAAAAAACCTTTTTTTCTTAAACACTGAACACACTCTACTGTTCCTTTCTATGCATTCTTCCCATTATGTCTGGCTTTCTAATACCTTAAAATATTGCTTTTGTATCCCCTTCCACAGTATATGGGCGTGACTTATGTGACTGTGGAAGTGTCACCTTCTAGAATGTATCACCCCATATATGCCCTTTAAGAAAAGGTATTCAAAGGGGGACAATTCTTATGTATACCTAATAGTATTGCACTTTCTTAATCTACAAAGAGAAATAAATACATGGTATGCCTGTGCCATAGTTAATCTTTTAATGTCTACCCTACAGATAGTCTATTCTATGTTAATATTCAAGGACAGCATTTTGATTCAGTGCAAGAATAATAATTTCTTAAGCACCCTTTTGTCTGAAAGCAATGCTACAAATGGCTCAAGAGGATATTTTATGTGACATCTTTCATCTTCAATCAAAAAATGGAATTTGGCATGGAGTCTGCTTCTTCTCAAAATAGTTGTTTCCTACAATAATAGGTGTTTGATTGACGGCCAATATGACAAGCTTGGGAAATGATACATGAAGATGATTTCCTTCCTGTCTTGAAGGCAAAGCAAAAAATGCATACACTGCCAAATTGCTGGAGAGAAAAATATCTCAACTGGATTTATCCATCACAAATTTTCTTCCCATCCTGGTGATACTTAGTGTGAATGATAAAAAAAAATCAAATTCTTAACAAAAGAACTGCAAAGAATTTCTTATCAGAAAATATACAAAAAGTCCCAAAGTTGCTACACAAGCTGTCTCTCTCCCCTGCCAGTCAATAAAACATGCTGTCTATTATTTTAAATCCCACCCTTCCCCCAAGGAGATCTGGAGACACTCCAGCAGAGGACTTGAGTTGATTGAAGACATGTGTACAAGAAGAACTTCTTACATGCAAATTGGCCATGAGGGCTGTTGAAACCTTTCCTTAACAGCTCAACTACATAATACACAACAGCTGTGAAAACATCCACTGGCTTTTCATCACGCTTACCTATGAGGCCATGTTCTGTACTTGAAGTGACAGTTTTGTAAGCTGCATCACTGCCTGTTTTAGCGTCCAAAACTTCAGCTTGCTCTGCTGTTAAGCTCTCCAGTCCTCTTCGTTTTATGGTCCCATAGTTTGTTTCGTGCATGTCTGACAGGGACGTAGATGAAGCCCAGCTGTGTCGGGACTGGTCGAAGTCCATGCCAGTTTTGGGTTGCCGACTACCATCTGAATGGCTGTGTGACTGCAAATGAGTCTCCTCAGGACAGCAGCTGGATGGCTCCACTTCAGCAATGGCCCTTTCTAAATGAGCATGGCGGTAAGAGTTTAAGAGGTCCCACCCCTTTTGGTTCTGTATGTTTTGAAAATTATCATGAGAGTTACTCGAACAAGAGGTCCAGCTTCCACGGCCGCTATCTGCTGCTTCTATTGTGAGGTGCTCATGAGAAATCTCCTCGGTGCTCATGGAAGATGGGACAGGCAGCCCTCGGATCATTGGAGGTCTAGGCAGCGGCCAGCTTAAACTGAAGACAGCACAAATTAGAAGGAAAATAAAAATGCTGTTGAAATGACCATGCAAGCAAATCGGTAGGGACAGAATCAGTGTTAAAATTGCAATGTTTTATAATTCAAAATAGCAAGGAAATATATTTTGCACTTCCTTTAACATTTTAAAAATATTAACTGAATGTGGCAATAGTCTTAATTATTGTTTGCACAGTTTTTCTTCTGAATAAAATAATTGCCCATTTCTGCCAAGTTTTTCAAAAGTCAACAAATATAGTTTATCTTTGTTTATCTTTTTCCAGTGAGAACTGACCAGTAATATTCATATGTTCCTGTTTGTAAATAACAGAAATTTCATACATATTTATAAACTCATCTTTGTATTTAAAAGACATCTTAGAAGCAAACGATTCTTAAACATTCCATTGGGGGATTAAATATTGGAATCTTTGTTTTGTAAAATCCTTTGGTAAGGAATATGTTTGTTTTTCACTTATAAACTGCTCAGTCACTTAGACAGCGAAATGGGTGGTATGTAAATTTGTTAAATAAAAAGTAAAAAATGTTCTTTGCCAAAGGCAGGGAATAATCAGCAGAAATTAAAAACCCAGCACTGTACTGTGTTTCAAAGAATATTATGTGAATGTGCCTAGGATTTTGTTGAGAGACCAGGGCCACCAAAAATACTTTTTTAAGCTTTTAAAACAACAGCCATTCTTCAGCCTTCTGCTGACAGCAGTTGTAACAGAAATAGTCAGAAGGGTGACTACATATAATGGGCACATGCCTGGAAATGCATCTCCTCCTTGCATGGCAGCTCTATGAAACAACTGTCGCCAACCACTGTATCATGTTGTAGTTTAAACAAAAAAAAACCTACACCTCTTTTGTCTTTTTAATATGTTTGAAGCATGCTATACCAGAGGGAAATTATTTAAATCTCACTTCCATGCATTTTCTCCCACTTACATTATCACACCAATGGAAACTTTTCCAATAGGGGACAATTCTAAAGCTGGGTTTCTTTCAACAGAAGCTACGGTTTGCCCTTCTGTGAAGTGCTAAATGGCTTTTCAGCAGGCTAATAATCCCCCTGAGTGTGGTGACACCACAAGCAGCAAATGACTTGAATGCAACATCTCGATGTTTTAGCACACCAGTCAATTATCACCACCTGCCCTGTGCAAAGGGTCTCTTAAAGTGGGAAGGAGGCAGGGAAGAAACAGGCATAGACCAACCCAGAAGCTGATTCAGCTGGCCCTTTTCTTATCCTCCCACAGGGCCATTAAACCAAGGGCCATGGGAAAGACCCTAGAGATTTGTTAATTTATCTTAAACCTGCTATGGGATTTTCAATGTATAATTGTTTGAATGGTTTATGAGCTGCTTTTTTTAAGTCCTAAAAGACAGGCTATCAATAACCATCCTGGAGGAAGAAATGATTCTTACCCAGGGCAAGACTGGTTGTATTCAAGTGGTGGCTGAAAGGGCTCTCTCCTTTCCCCTGCCCCAACTGCATCCATCACCATCGTCTGAGGCAGACACCTCTCATCTTGAAGGGCTGCAGACATGGAGTCAGCAGAACAGTTGCTGACAATGCTGGATCGTGAGGAGATCTCACTGTGGCTGGAATCGGAAAAATTCTCAGATTTGGCAGACGGGATCAGGGCATAGCCTAAACATGACAGAAGACAGCATTGAGAGAAAATGTAAGCACACCGCCATTTATTTGAGAAATGGCTTTTCGGCATTTTACCTCTTTTCTTACAAGACTTTTCGTCATTTGTTTTATGCGAGTTCCTTTTGCTCAATGGAAAACAATAAAACGCAACAGAAGGGAATTAATTTCTTTATGAATTAATTTTAATGTCAAGGGACAAAAACTGGGTAACTTCTTTCACCGATCTGTTTCAGAGATGCTGTTATGTGCTAAACCAACCAACTTTCAAGCGCAGCAAGTACGACTTCTTCAAAAGCTAGACAAACCCCGAGGAACCTTGCCTTCCAGCTGATCAAATAAAAAGATACTGCAATCAAAAGCAATGAGCCAACTACAGACACAATAGAATCGAGTGTATATGCTTTTTCTTCAGGTTAAATGCTCTCTCCCAAAGAAGCTGTTCTGTTTGCGCAGTTATACGCTATGCCTCCTGCATTGCTTCTATTTGATCAACATATTGGTTTAGCTATGCAAGTACAGCCTGAATTCTGAAGTTTTGTTTCACTGTATTGGCAAACTTGGTAAAAGTGCTACAGGATTGCCTTTGTTTCCTGAAAGACCAGATATTTAACAAAATATCTAATTATATAGAATTTTAACTTTGTTTTTCATTTAGCATATGATGGGATTATTGGTCTAATGTTTTAATTGTGATGAATTGTCTGAAACTATCTCTTTTTCTGCTATGGAGATGGTTAGTTAACTGTGGCTTTATTAGAATAGACTGAGATCTTCTAGTAGGTCTTTGGGTGATTTATAATATACAATGGTTTCTTATTATCTAACCATTATTTTTTCTAAAGTCATACTCTTTAACCCAACCTTAGGTTTCTAAAATGAAGAAATGTGGTGAAGAAGCTGAAAAAAGTAAGTTAAAAAATGGCCTGGATCCAGCAGAGTCTAGAGAGAAATAAAAACGTGCATCCTTTTGGGGTCCTCTGATAAGAAAAGCAATTGTTAGTATGATGATATGTCCTATATTCAAAGCAATCTTCTTCCTGGTCAAATGATTTGAGAGAAAACTGCTACTTGAGGAGCTGGAGAGAATTCTAAAAGCTTCGCTTTACCTGCTTTACCTACTACATTGTATGGTATTCTATACATAAAATACACTGTAAAATAATGTGTGTACACCTTAAACATACTGAAAGTAGAAAGAGAGAATCATTTGACCTGGTTATTGGTTGGAACTATACAAATATTTTACCTATAAGCTGCATTTGAAAATGGGGAAACGCTTTATCTTTTTCCATTGTTTGTGAAGACCAGAACTAAATCTTCAAAGCATTACAAATTATTTTTGGATTTTAGATAACAGAAAAAAAGGTCATAAACAGTTTAATCCATCATTTTCATTGTTTAAAATGAATTTAATTTAACATGTTGCTGGGGAATCTTCAAAGTAATATAAGTATGGGGCAACCAGAAAGAAGAAACATTTTTGGCTCTGCTGCTTCTCTAGCATTTCAGTTATCCGTAACCTGCCTAGGTGTGGGAAATCTTTGTTTAAGGAGGTAAACAAACTGAACTAATTCTCTGAACTGAGAATTATAAGGGACAAGAAAGGAATATAATATATATGCAATAAGGAAAAATTAAACACAATGACTATAGTTCATCTGAAAGTCTACTTTTTCAGTAAATTTAATTAAAAATAAATGGAGAGTGAAATATAAGCTACCTCTGTCTGTTTCTAGTATTCCTCTGGGAATACCTGTCCTGGCATATAGAGTTATTTTTTTGTGAATGATACATGCATTACCGAAGATGTCCCTTTACCTGCCAGTACAGGAAAAGAATAATCTCTTCTATTGATGTGAGTATCAATTATCATTAGATATCAACCTTAGAGCTCACTCACAGTATGTCACTGTGCGGGATTCCTACAAATTTAAGCTACATTAAGTTTCAATCTTTTTAATCTTTTGGATTATATATGTTAAAACTTGTATGTTCTGTTCTAGATCTTAACTTTAAAAAGATCAGAACATACGGGTTTCAACATTTGTATTCCATTTTTCAATTACTTAAACTGAGTCTCAGGCAGTTAATCTCTTATTTGAGATTGCAGCTGAAAGCTGATTCAGAATTTAAGGGAAATTTCATATTACATAATAACACATTTATAGTTTTGGCTTTAGCTGATATACTGTAACAGACCCTGTAACAGGTGTAGAATATGAGGGTCAAATATAAGCATAATACGGAGTTTTGAATGTCTTTTCTTTTTTACATTAAAAAGGACAAACGCAACAAGAGTCGCCTGACAGTGAGATGGGAAGCACAAAAATTAAATAAATAAGTTCAGAAGGATTATTTAATTCAGTTTTCCCCTTCTGTTGTTCAACTAAAACTACTAATCTCTCCAGATCTGCCTGGAACTTTTGTGCCTACCTCCTGATAAGCAACAGGAAATGTTGCCATTCCAAACTATTATTTACCACATTCAAGCAAGGCCTCAACATCCATTCAGGGGGTCAGAACACCTAATAATATATTCCTTATTACTCTCTCACTCGCTCTCTTCTCTCTCACAATATTTCCTCTTCAGTGATTCTGTTTACTGAGAAACAACCTAGAATATGAAGTTAAGATACCCTAATACCTAAGGACACGTCACGTTTCTCACAGTAAGTCTGTGTCTTCTTTGCTTATGTATGCAAATGCATATAGGTGCTATATATCCTATTAAATATTGCTATTCCCAGTTTAGAATTAGAAAACACCAGCTATTTAGCAAAACTATGCTATGCAAAGGAAAACAAACACAACATGTCTCACAGTGTTTCTCCTACTGAACAGTACTATGTTTTAAAAATATTTTATGGGCTTGATGATTGCAGAAAACATCCCCCAAAATATATACATTATTTCTCCTTTATGTCTTTTAATAACCTTCTCCAACCCAACTATCCTTTAGGTATATTGCTCACAGAACTCCCATCAACCTAACCAATGGTTGTGATAAAGCAATGGGGAAGGGTAGGCTGCCAAATATTTTTATTCACAAGTTTCTTTTTAAATTTGGGGTAGATAATGAGTTTGTAGATTAAGTGAAGCAATCACTAAAATACATTCCTCCCTAATATACTGTGCTTCTGAGGTTCACAGATGAGATTTGTTCCCCCATTAAAAAATAAAGAAGTTCTCGAGTCAATCTCAACTCCTTATGGTTAAATTCATAGAGTTTTCTTGGCAGTATCGTAAGAGTTCATTTATTTCGATATTCTTTTGGCTGAATTTTCAATTCCCGGGTCCAACTATTAAGCAGGGCCCACTCTTTTCAATGGTTGAGATCAATCAACCAAGCTCAACTATATGCTGCCACTACCATGGCAATGACCATTTTTATAATATTTCATCTGCTGTTTCTAAAGGGCTTAATACCTCTATACAATGATCTGGTAATCTCAAATTAAAAAATATATTAATTTATTACAGCCAAATATAAAAATCTTCCTATTTTAAAAATTTTTATGAAAGGGAAGTAAAACATTGATTAATCATGACTGAGCTATTCAAGTGAGGGTAACATTACTTAAAAGGAAATAGATACGTTTATGGTAGTTATTTGGCTGTTATGGTGATATACAATTTAATATTGATATAACTAATATTTGTATGTATCCATTAAAATCATATCTAGAATGTGAAATTAAATGATCTGATTACATAAGTTATGCAAAAAATATTATTTAAAAGTAAATAATCTACAACTGTATAAATTATGCTCTATAAATTACACGTTATTTCAAAGACATACACTTCAGATAAAGAAATAACTGTATATATGTTTAGCATACCATACTGATGTTATGATAGCAATTATAGTTTACAAAGTTTTTTAAAATACACAACTGAAAAATTTTCCTCTTAGATAGTAAACTGCAAAGCACAATCTGTATATTGTAACGAACTGGGTTTGTAAATAAAATATGAAAAGTGACCAACCCATGCTTATGTTATTTGAAAATTCCTTGGGCTTCCTTTGGACTTCTTTCCAAGTAAATATAGACACAAGCCAACAGAAATGCTTGAATTCTCCACTTAAATTTTATGCTTATAGCCTTAAATATTTCAAGCAGCATAGCAGGCTTTTTCTGCAACTGTTTTATTTATTTTACTAATATAACTGCATTCTGCATGAATTGTCTTTACCAATAAAACCTGCTTCATGAAAGTAACCAGCTATGTGACAAAGCAGCCACACCATTATTAGCACAAGTGAATGAACTCCATATGGTTCCATATGATTGACTAAGGGCTAGAAAGAATGATAGTAAATACATATTTAAACCAGAATGTTATGTAGCCTATTAATCATTTATTTACTGGCTTTTTGCCTGCTACACACAGTTAACCAAATTCCACAGAAAGAAAGTCATAACCTGATACTTAAGAAGGGCTAAGCTTGGTTTCCTAAAAGATAGCTGGAACAATCAGTGATCACATCAGAATCATCAGGATCACTATCAGAATTTGTGGCATGTTTTTTTCTAAATCACCTAAAGAGAGGCAAATGCCCCCGACTTCTACTAATAGATTCATACGAATATTCAAAGTGAACAAGATATAGAAAAATATATTTTATCATCTGGCTATTTCCATCTCTGGGGGTGGCGGGGAATGAGAACAATAAACAGAAAATATTTAACATCTATGAAAACTAGTACATAGCAATGCCATGAGCTGAATGAAATGACATGTCATATTGTCTTCCTTCTTTTCGGTCTGAACTGTGGACACAACCACATCAATGAGCTACTGTTTCCATGGTTGCTGGCTGTATGTCCCTCGATACTGGGCCTGTCCTTTTGCTTCTCGCTTCTATCCCTCTCTCGTGTGCATGCTGGCTCCATACGAAAGGTGAATGCTGATCTTTCCCTGGAGATACTTCTTTCCCTGAATCTTCCAAAGGGGGACCCCATTCTTTTCCTGGCTTTGTACAAAGGCTCAGGCTTGCCTCTATCCTCCTCACTTTCCTGCTTTTCGATACTGACTGATCTTTCTGCTGTCTTGCTAGTCATCTGCTGGATTTTCTTTTGCAAATAAGCCCCACCTATGCCATAGCTGCGATGTCCACTGTTCTTGTTGCTTGTTTCACTTGCAAGAGAGGAAGAGGAACCAGACAGATTAAGCTGGCAGTTTTCAGACCTCTGTGAGTTATTAACTATAAAGAAAAGAACATATAAAACAAATCACATAAACTGCTTTTCTTCAATATACATAATGTTACATTTGGATAAAGTACAGAAAGATACACGAAGCTCTGAAGTTAAACAGATAGTGACAAAACTGTGAATGTTTCATTACTTAAAAGGACAGATAATCTAATTTTAGTTCTGTAATGAGATGCTAATCAGTGCATGGGGCTACTTTTGCCAAACAAAGTCTATTCTTAAAGGAGAAAATCCTGACAAGCAAAAAATAATAATCAGTCAACAAATGTAAAATAGCAACCTTAGAAGCATAAGAAAGTAAACTAAAACACATGTTTACAGAGACGAATTCTAGCAGAAGTAAAGTTTGGGGAGTTCCAATGAAATGCAACTTGCCAACTAACCATTCAAACAAAAAATGTGCACAAGGTTTTCTGGCTTTTATTAAATGTGTTAATTTTTAAAGCACACAGAAGAACACAGCAGATTTGGAAGGATATTGCAATCAACAGCAAATGTATCTGTAATTAGGAAAGTATCCAAGGCATTAAGTTCCAAGCCCAATCATAAAATATCTTGGACACCATTTTAAAATACTTTAAACACATTTAGATATTATACATAATAAGCTTTCCATAAATTTATTAAGTATATCTTGTTCTCCAGTTAAAATATGGCCCAATATAAATGCCTAAAATATCCTGAGTGTACTAAAGTCAGATCGACTATAATGCAGTCTCAAGACGCTCTTACCTTTGCGTAGAGATTCCTGAGGGGAAGCAGGAGGGCTGGAATGCAACGATGATACCACAGACATGTCATCTTCTGTGTGCTTTTTACTGCTTGGTTCTTCAGATAAACTAAGTGACTTTTGAGGTGAACCTGCACCTATGGAAGAAATGTTTACATTTATAATTCAGCCTGGAATATTCCTACAAATGATTGTTTTGTTTCATTTTGTTTCCCCGGAATACTCTCAATGATTTTTGAACTCTTTCATCAAGTAAATCTGATCAAGACATAATTTTGTGGAGGGAAAAGCAAGAAAATATGATGTTTATATATATTTACAAAATTGCAAAACACACAAGATAAATTAATCATATTCATTTTAGTACTAAGAACCTATTATATGAGTTATAATTTAAAGAGTTCTACTTAATTTGGCCTTTTTAAAATAATACTGAAGAAACAAATATATATTTTTGACCAAACAGAAATCCTGACGTCAATATGGTAAAGATGCAGCTCTCTGAACTAACTCTACAAAAAAAAAAAAGAGTAGAGCAAAACACTTCACCCTAGAGTTAACAGAATTAAACTAAATTATCTTGTGATATTCTTTACTCTGAACATCTTTTACCATGCTATGTAAGACAGCTGGTTGCAGTTTAATCTGCCCTTATGAAATTCAAATTCTGTCCAAATACAGCTACTTCACATCAGTCATTCCTCCATCCTTCTTCCTATTTCATGTCACTTCCCTTTTCTTAAACTAAATAGTTTAAACCAGGTAGTTCTTGATGAGATCACATTTCAAACACCTGGCCAGCAGAGTTGCTTGATATTGACTTATAAGTAGCTATCAATGTAAATAACAACAATAACAATATTAGATACATAGATACATTTGTCCGTCCAAAATACCTAAAGTTGGCTTAGAAAGGAGTCCAGTTCTGAATGGCATTTGCCATTTGACAGGCAGTCTACAGAATGAGAGAATACCAGCCGCACTTTTATTAAATTTGCATTTGGGGGGAGTTTACTACTGTACTACTTTCTCTTCTCTCTGTATATAATACCTCTACTTTCAATCCCAGCACTATCCCAGGACTTCAAAAGCACAGTTTTAAAATATACTTCCCATATTCCTCTCAAATAACTCCCACTATAATTTTAATTGCAAATGAAAATGTATATGTAACTGGGAATGGTTTTCTATTTTCCACTTCCAGTCAAAACATGAAAAGGGACAGTGCTTGTAGGACAGGAAGAAAAATCCAAATTACATTTATCCAATTTTGAAAAAGGAAATGTTTTCAGAATTGTTTCAGGATACAATCTGTCAAAAAATATTAAACAAAGGCTTGAAGATGATTTGAATTTCTGGGATTATTGATCATATATATTAGCTATTTGCCTAAATTTATCGTAATGAAACAAAGACAAATGTATGTGCTCAGAAACAGTTTTGCTCAGATAAATGACTGATTTTAGGACAAGATGAAATCTCCATCAAGGAGAACTCAAGGTGATTTTTCCATCGGTATTTTTTCAAAAGACAACTGGACTTTGCTTTTTCCATGAATACCTTTTGCTTCTCATTTAAATGTATTTAAGGAAGAACAAGGTACAGTTGTCTTTTGGGAAAAAAACCTTTGGAACAACCATGACCTAGATAACTGAGGGTCTCCATAGATATTCAAGGTGATTTGATGGTTATTCCTGGACATCATCATCTGTAAACAGACTGTTAACAAACTGCAAGTTTAGATTCAACTTTGATCAGTTTCAGAAAAACTTTCTTTTTTTTATGCTGTTTTGATATTAGGTTTTTATATATAAATAAAATAAAAATATATTTTATTGCGTGTATGAGCCACCAAAGAGAATAGAGTAGAAAAAATACTCACTAAAAGCAACGTGGTCTTTTGTTGGCCCTTTTTTCCGAATGGGGTACAGATTAACTGCTGGAACTTGAAGAACTTGACTCATTCTGTTTTGCTGATGTAAGTGGGCTTTTGTGGTTTGGCCAACAGACCTCAGTGGCATTGGAGACATCTCTGATGCTTTTGTACCTCGTCTTTCACTTAAATTTTTGGTCACTGACATTGGAAAGAAAAGGAATAATACCCAAGCATCACTATTAAAACATTAAATGGGATGCCTATTGAAATAGTAAACGCCATGTTGAGTGTAGTACCTCTGAAGCCAATAATACAAGTTGTGCCCACAAAATCAGGAGAATATAACACAACTATGATTAAATGGAGTCCTACTGATGGCTATAGGTCCACCTCCTATAACTAAATCTAAATCCAGTTTCCTGATCTGAATGCAAAACTAAGGGACATACTTATTCCTCAAAAGGTGTATCCATATTTCCACTAGGTGGCATACTCAACCCACAACAAGTTATTGTATTTCATTTTTCATTACTGTTTTACACAAGCATGAACACATATTGAATTCTACATTTGTTGCTATGCTACCAGGAACAATAGATTCCTCATGTCCTTTTTATTTCTAAGAGACTAAGGTTTTAACATTAGAAAAATAAAAGTATAGCCCTAAGTACTTAGTGAATTGAATACCTGATGTTACTGCAAATTATGAAGATGTTGCTAATAAATATGGAACATACATGGATAACTACAATGAAATATACAATATATTCACCCTTTACTGAACTTTATACAAATAGCAGAGCATCAAGCAAAGTCCATTTTCAAGAAAATGGCTAATAACTTAACTACATAATGCTTGATGGTCTGTGACTTGTATAAAACTAAGTAATTTCTAAAACTATCAATTATGCATTCAAACAGCATTTTTGCATTTCTGCTATTCCTTATATATAGGAACCGAAAACTACATTTTGGAATAAATTACCAAAATATGTGTAAGCTTTATTATTACTGTAATATACATGAAAGCATTCTAAATATCTAATTGTAATACTATTTACATATTAAACCTATGACAATAAGACATCTAATTTTTCCCATTTTGTGTTATAAACGTATAATTAATGTTCTTTTGTGATGATATTTCATCCTTTCTTTTTCTTGGCATTCATACTATGTTACTTTTATTATTCCTTAATTCTGCAAAGTGCTAACTTGGCAACAGTCCAATGTACTAAGAGAATTTTGGCAAACATGAAGATTGAAAACAACCTTTTCAATTTTATGCAAACTCAATCAAAAATCAAATAATTACAATACAGATCAGATCTTTTCAGAAAATTCTGAATAACATTCTGTTTTAAATGATTCACATATTTATTTAGTGAAAACATCGCTTTCTTCCAAACTTTTTTTTTTTTAACTTACAAGTGCTGTATGTAGGCTCACACTGAAGTGACATTATCTGGATCTTTTCTTCATCTGTTTCCACGTTTAAGTTGGATAGGTACTGTTTGACTTTCCTGGCCATCTGAGCATCTTCATACAACTTTTTTGCATTTAAAAGAGAGCTGCGTCGAGCACGTTTCTTGTGAGCCCCTCCTTGAACATCCAACATGTTTGAATTTGTGCTACCCTGACTCAGTGACCTGAAAAATAAGACAGCCATTATGTTTTAACTTTGCTTTGATTATGAGGAATCAAAGCAGAAAACACTGAGGCAAAACGTTCTTCTATTAAAAGCGCATGCTGATGTCAAGTTAAAAAGAGATGGAATGTTAACACATTTGTTCCAAAGTAACTTGCAAAACCGGTAACAGAATCCAGAAAAAAATATTAAATAAAGAATGCAATAAACAAAAACTGGGCAAAATACTACATAGGTTCCTTCTAGTGAATGAAGCCAGGGTCCCTTCAACTGAAAACCTAAATATGGAGTTAAGTTTGTAATGGAAGATGCATTTTTCTAAATTCAGTGATACTAAAAATAATTTGTCCCAGCAGTCTGAAGTAAGTGCAAAATGATTATTAACTATATTTTCTTTCCATTCTGTTTCTGAGCTTGAAAAATTGAAAGGACAATATACTATAAATATCATCATTTCAAAAATAAGGAAAAACTTCTTCATATTATATTCAGTTGCTTGTAACAATATTCTGCATAACAGAACATTGGTTCAGTATTTTTAACATCTTCATGAACAAACTGAATGGTATCGTTGTCAAGAAAGATTAATTTGACAGTTTCCTGAGACTTGTTATAATTTACTATTCTATTTCTCAAAGGGAGCAAACGTATTTCCTGGATGAACAGATTTATGTATGAAAGACCTATGTGTACTACTGGACAATCTTCTTTGTTATTTTATGCCAGTTGTCAAGCTTGGAACTAAAGACTTTGTGTTGAAGTTCAATGGGGGAAACTGCTGGGGAGAAAGTAAATACAATGCCCCTCAGCTACGTGAATGGATTATGATTTGTGCTTGTAGATCAGAGATGTTTTGATATGAACAATTTTACTTATTCTTATTGTATCTAAAATATAATATGGACAGCTGTGAATATAAACAAGCTGTATTACTTTTCAAGCCCTGTACTTTCACAATTCACAATCCTCCACATTTTCAATTATAAAGTACAACTGAGGTTTCACTTTGCTCAGTTTAAACAATATGACTAATATTAAATAACTTAGTAATATTTGGCATGAGCTGCAGTAACACTGATTCTCTACCAGCAACCCCTACATCCTTTAAAAATCAACTATACGACATAAATCATCTTCAACAAGAACCTGAAATTCAGCAAAGGGCATTGCTAGTTCTTGCAGAGGGCAACAGGGCTATTTTATGGCAAATATTTAATGTTTAATATTTTCTTCTATTAGTATTGAATGTTCTTTATATTTTTCTAGCAAGAGTTTGGAAAAAAAACATGTTTAGCATTAAATAAAGCCATCTATTCGAAGATGGCAAATAAATAGTAATTAAAAACTACAAACATACATTTTAAAGAGGGCATAGATATAAACATTTCACAATAAAAGTGATGAATCTGAAGTTTTTCTTCCTTTTTTTAAAGGCAAAAGAAAAAGAATCAATAATGGGTGTTCTGGTAAGCTGTCGAAGATCTCTAAATTACGATATAGGAATGAAGAATTATTTAGAACCTCTGTCATACAATGCAGTAGAAGGAGAGAAGTAAAACTAAATAATGATTGAATTCTAGACTGTAAGGCTGGGAAAGCTGAAAAAAGGAGAGGAGCAAATATCAGATTCTAAAATGTGAGTTTTATAAGAAAGATTTCTTGTTCATTTTGATAAAGGCTATTAGAGTTTCAGATGTACTCAGACTCCTTATGATTTCTCTTTTAATATTTCTGAAAATGAAAAAATAAGAACTAATTTCAAGGCTACAATTATTTCAAGTTGATGCTATGTACAACATGTGCTTCAAAATCTTCTTTGGAAGATAGTCACTTATTACTTTCTGATATGCTTATACAATTCAAAGTTAAAAACATAATATTAAATACAAACAGAGTGTAAATTCATCAACCAAAATATCTTATCTGCATGAAAAAGGTTTTCAAACTTTGGAAGCATTTATTCCAGCACAGCAGTATTTCAATGGCATATCCTTTAAAATACTTGTGCTGAACAACAAATGTTAGAAGATTTTGTAAAGGTAAAAGCTATATGGATCTGAACTATGGGAAGGAAAAAGGGATATTGAATTAACAAGCCATACAAAGTTAAGTTAATACACATAATGGAGAAATGGGTTAAATAAATGCAAAACTTAAACATTATGAATCTGATTGCTAATTTATTAACATTAGAAAAAGCAACAGGATTAGAACGTTGCACACATTTTTCATAAGAAATTTCACAAACCACAAGCTGAAAAGGCGAAACAACTAAAAAAATGACATTCAAGATTATAAACCAATTTACCTGAATGATATGTGATACATTTTAACAGCTCGTCAACTGAAAGTTGGCATGCATATTTTTCTTAAAACAATATTATTAAGCTCATGTTCTTTGATTTTTACAAAGTAACCATTTATACTTGTTGGAAGGAAAAGGGATTTTGTCCCTTGTTTTTCTACTCTATAAGCAATCAAGAATAAATAACTATTCATTCTTTGCAACACCTTCACCTGTCCCTGTAGGAATACAAAGTTTCAAGTTTAAAATACAAATAATCTGAAGGAAGTTGTCACTATGTTATATTTTATTTCTTATTATTTATATGTTTGTATCCCGCCTTTATTATTTTTACAAATAACTCAAGATGGCAAACATAATGCAACATACTTTCATCCTCCTATTTTCCTCACAACATTGTGAGAGGGGATGGGATGAGTGAGAGTGACCGGCTCAGAGTCATCCACCTGGCTTGCAAAACTAAGGCAGAACTACAACTCACAGTCTCCTGGTTTCAAGCTTGTTATCTTAAGCATTAGACCAAACTGGCTATTACTCATGAATCTTTGATATACACCCAGATGGTCTTTGTACAGTACTCATTATATACTATTGTGTCGGAATAGCAAAAAGACTGCATAAATTGGTCTGGTCACTGCATCATTAAATATGATTTCAAGATGTGGAGTACATCATATTTTTGACACTTATACAAAGATGGAAAGAAAATGAATCATAGTCCCTAAATTCACATGTATAATAAATTGGAGCTGATTTTGTTTCCATGAAAGTAACACAGCTGAATTTCATAAATAATGCCAAATTTTATGTACACGAATATAGCATTTCAGATATGCCAAGTGCAAATACGTTCGGAAATAAATTTATTGTGTCTTATTGGAATCCCTTTGTTTTAGCAGGATTGCTTCCATAATGGTCATGGTTAAGCTGTAGCTAAACTTCCACAGAAGCTTCTAATACAGATGAACCCAGAGCCATACATGGCTTCTGAAGATACTTGTCTTAATCTGTGGGAATTGGGCATTTCTCAACTTCAATACAGGCCATTCTTGGCACTTCTCATTTCGTCATTTTTTTTCCCCACTCCTAAGCAATAAGCAGGCTTACTTTTCAAAGAAATTATAAGCTATTTAATTTCTCTAAAGTTCTGGCATGTGTGTATGTGTTAGATATCCATTAACAGATAGTTGTAAATGTGTGGTCTGTATTTTTTTAAATCTTCAACCAACACTTAGAATAAATCAACCGTCAATAAAAACATTTTATCTGCGCCTAAATTGGATAAATTTCAAGGACTTCATATGCAAATCATAATGATTTTATTTATTTTAATTTTGATTTTATTAATGTGTGGGTTCCAATCGTCATCATAAACCTGTGTTATCTTAAATTTGGAAATAGTTAGAACAACGTATTGCAGGGTTAATAAAATGCATGCTGTTGTTGAAGTGCATGCATTAATGATGATGCAGAATGTTAAAAGTTGCATAATTTTGCTTTAAGTCTTAGTTGCATTAATCTCTGCACTTACCCCAAACTCCTCCACCTCTTCTTCCTGTAACCAAGAGCCATATACAATGAAGCATGTATTTAAAAAAAGAAAGCAAAGGGGGGAAAATCACAGTTGAGAGTCAGAAAGGAAAAAGATGTAGACAGGAAAAATAAATGAAAATTTTGATCACGTAAAAACACTTTTCAAACAAGTAAAACCATTTTTTACAATGGAATACAATGGAGACAAAACTTGTTAGAATACATGGTGAACACAGAACACACAAAAAAAACAAAAGATCTGGGCTTCAAGGACCATGTTTGAGGAACAGGACAACAGGCAGAGGAGCTTCCAGCTAAATATGGGTATAGTTTTCTAGAAATAGTCCCTTTTTCATCTATTTTCATATGGAGGTTCAAAGGTAATGAACACTTTCTGTTTAACGCAATTTTAAACCCAACAGTACTATTTTTAAAATATATTGAGTTACAAATTTATCAATTTAAAAATGATTTAATTTAGACATGCTAAGTTATGTTCTAGTTTGTGCAAGATAGACTCCTAATCTAAAATATTATCCACTGCAATATATCAAACATAAAAAAGATTTACTAGCTATATAAGCATTTCAGACCTCAATGGAAGTATTGAAAATTAACAGAACATGTTTGCTTTCCATTCACATTTACATAACAATGAAATTAAACGAAAGATAAACATGGAAATACAAACATGCAATTATTTACATTCCACGTTTTTCTATTTCCAATGCCATACCTTTGTCTGAACATCACAGCAGGATCCATATTAGCAGAAGTCATTCTGACCACCTGGCGTATTTCTTTTGCAATCATTCTCAGTTTCTCAAAATTTACCAAACCATCCACCTTTGAATCATTTCCTGTACAATTAAAATATGTGGGGAAAATGTTTAAGATTTTTGAACATACTTCTGAGGCTGTCAAGTTACTTCTTTTATGTATCACAACACATTATTATTACATGTTAATATTCTTGAACGCAAGCAAGAAGTCACAAGAAGCTTTAAGGGAGAGGTGCCAATCTCCCAAAATATCCACACCCATTCTTTTTAACATCAGCAGTTGTCAGCAAAAAGAACATGTAACAATAGATCTGAACTGCCTTTGAATTTTCAACAATAAAAGGAACTGATAGCAAGGGAGTTATCTTAATTTTCACTGCTACTTGTAGTTTGGGAAAGGGATGTTTATTTTTCCCAGAATTTTCAACTTTTTCAGTCTGAGAATCAATTCTTAAATACAGATCCTAATCCAAGAAACATTTTTTAATTACACATACTTCATTCCTCATAACATCTGGAAGCCAGGCAGAATACAAGTTTAATAAATAATAGTAAAACATCCCAAGGCATTGGGAAGGACTCAATAGGTGTACCAAAATGACAAATCTAGTCTAAAACAACTGCTTGATTATGAGACTAAGTATAATATATTCCATAAGTAAAGTAGGCCTCTATTCATAGTGGAAAGGTCAAATTCAATTTTAGTGGGCCACAAAACTTTAAAATAAAAATAACTGAATGCATTATATTTTTAATGTGTGTGTCCAGACTTGCCTTCATGTAGAAATGTAATATCTTTCTTGACCACTGGAAATAATGGAATAATTGGAGGCTGCATACTCTGACTGCTAAGGATATTGCGATACTTTGCCATGTTCCTAGATGGATCAAAAAGATCCTGAAGATCTCTAAGGTGTTTTTCATATTTGCTTGGTAACTTTTCCCATGTACCTCTGAGTCGAGCCACTGGTGCCAGATTAAGACCACTGCAAGAAATAATTTAATAGTTAGCATTGTACTGATGTACTTTATCAAAAACATATACTTTTAAAAGAGCAAAATTTTAACAAGAGCTTTTAATATGTGCTGTAACTACTTTCTGTTGGAGAGCCAGCAACTCCTACCTGCAAATGTTAGGGAAGAAAGAATTTCCTACAAAACACTGTACAGAAATCGCTCTGAGCTTTGAGAAAATTATTTCTTGCACATCAGCATCTTACTTAGATGTGATTTTGCAATCAGGAATGACTGATGTAACAAAACCATTCTCTTTTCTCCTTACATCTCTGTAGTGGAAGATAAGATTTCCACCTCAAACTGTGGTTAATATTACACTGAAGGTGATAAATAATATAGTTATGCTGGATTAAGTAAAAACTCTGGATAGCCTTAACTGAGATAATAAAAAAAACTTGCCAATTTATTGTTATTATTTTATGGCTTTGAGTCAGTTTGAACTCTTGGCAACTGCCTTCTTCTTATTGGTGAAAATGACTGACCAAGGACACATAGCTGGCTTTGTGCCTAAGACAGAGCTAGAATTTACAGTCTCCCAATTTCTAGCCTGATGCCTTAACCATTACACTAAACTAACAATGTATTACTTTATGATTAAAAATAGTGACAGAACTGTGGCTGTAATCTCTGGAACACTTAATCATATTAAACACTGGCAATATTTAGCTATAAATAATTTCAACCCAAATGAAAAATAGTAGATCTGATTGTTAATATTTTTGAATATAAAGATTCTTTTGAGTCAAGCTCGAATTTTTAGGATTAGATGGACATGTCCATTTTCTTGGCAACAATGTGGAAGTTGTTGTGGGATTTCCCCTCCGCCCCTCCCCCAGTTTCCAGGTCTAGCCCAAGATCTACAGAAAGTCCTTGATTGCCATGGCAACTGGGAATTTCTATTGCTAATTGATGCAATTGTAAAGTACATGACTGCATCATTTAGCAATGGAAATCCCACCATTCCCGGTTGCTGTCATAACCCTAGGACAGGGGTTGGCAGCCCTAAACACTTAAAAGAGCCACAAAGGTCCTAACTGGAAGCCCCCCGTTCAATTCTGGAGCCAACTGGAAGTCCAGTCCCCCTGCCCCCGCAGAGTCTTCTCCAAGCACGGCATCCTTTTTCTCTACCTGTCCTAACCAAAAGCCCTATCAATTGTGGAGCCGATTGGCAACAGGGAGCTGCAGCAGAGGGATGAAAGAGCCATATGCAACTCCACAGCCATGGGTTGCTGACCCCTGCCCTAGGACCATACTGGTCATTAAACATGAAAAAGGGAATCTCATGCAAGGAACATTGGGGAGAGAGCAGGATGAGTAGGTGCCATAGGTGGACACTAAGGAGTGTGAGCACTATGGAGCACAATCAGGCCAACAGGAGCTGCGGGAAGGCATTAATTTTCAAGATCAGCCAACCTCCTGAAGTAAAACTCAAACAAAAACTGTTAGAGACTTTCAAATTGATTTCTACTCCATACATCTAAGTATCCACAACTAATTTTTTAAAAAATCTAAATCAAAAATTTAATTAATTTCACTAATCATAAATACATATTTAGGTATCACGTTCAGCTTAAATTTGCAAATAACTTTTCAATTTGTTGGATTAAAGTCTATGATCTTCAAATCCACTTATATTCTACTTCAGTTTCCTACTACTCTATTATTTTTTAAAAGAAAATAACGAACCTAATAACAGCAAACATAGAGTTGAAATTCTTGCATTCTCTGCAATGGAGAGCAATTTTTATGAAATGTTTTACAATCTTCATCCTTTTCAGCTGATTTGTTTCAGAGAGAATTTCTGTAGCAACCCAAAACGTTTCTTGATTAATAACATCCTCAAATTGTTTCAGGTTAGTATTTCCTGTTTTAGAATCCAGCTTATATAATTCATCAATATACTCGGTAGGCTCAATGTTTCGAAACAATTCAAAGTCTCTCATTGAAAGCTGAGTAGCCACTTCAATAGTACTCAGCTGTAAAAGTGAGATTTGGCTCTCTCTTAGCAGTTCTTGAGCATCTTCATCTGAGCAGAGAGTCTCCGTTTCCATATTATTTTTCAAATAATACCTAAAAATACAGTGAGAAGCATATATGAGTTAATAACTTTGCAGAATTCTAGTCCAATTTAATAAACTAAATAACACGGAAGAAACTGCCTCTATCAAAGACAAAATATTCCCTTTTCACCCTGCTGCCCTCAATATCCTTTTAAAATTACTGTGGTTAGATGCAGATTTGTAGAATGAAGGTAAGAATAGGAGAAAAGTTCATTAATACAAATGGAGAGATTGGGTATTTTTGCCCATTACTCTTCATTACCAATCACAAGGCTTTTATATAAATTACTTGTATAAAGTATGCTTGACCTTCCACAAAAACATCATTAAATGTCCACACTATTTTCCCATGGCTACATTTATTCTCTGGGAGTCACTTTTAAAGCAGATTTTTCATTTCCCCAGAAACCATGTTCCTTTTTGGAGTGCATTAGTGTACAATCTTACGGTTAGAGCTAGATAAGTCAATATTTTATCTCTGATACAGTATTTCTCAGCTATTATTTTGTTGTTGTGATTTTTATACTTCATGTTGTGAGCTATCTATATTTTAATTATAAAATACCTGTTGATGTAACACTTAATTTTTTACTTTGGTTTACTTAACATAAACTGGCAGGTATGTATCAAATCAAGGCAATAAAATCTGTTTACGGTAAGAAATGCTGACTCTTTTTAGTATTTTCTTCTCTATCTCAACTGCAAAATGAAATATTTACCTCCCATTGAGCTGAATTCGGTCTGCTAACTTTGAGAACTGGTCGGGAAGCCTTCTCTGTTTGATGACTCCTTCAGTGCTCACAGAAACTTCACACAGAGAATAGGTCTCTGGGGTTCCTGTCAAATTGAATTCATGTACCGCGTGGCTTACAACTTCTTTTGCTGTAGTGTCTTTGCTGATGATAATGTAACAACTCTGTTGATCAGCTTTGAAGACTCTTATAACCTGATCAGGAATATCTGAGATTAAAACAGAAGAGTTAACATGTTGACTTACTTCCATGGATAATATATTATTTCTATTTTTCATTATACATATTTATTTTTTAATCTTTATAGAAAACTGACTTGCAATAAAATATTTTAC
This sequence comes from Pseudonaja textilis, assembly GCF_049901715.1. NCBI lineage: Eukaryota > Metazoa > Chordata > Lepidosauria > Squamata > Elapidae > Pseudonaja > Pseudonaja textilis. Next base: position 80,137,422 of record NC_141991.1, read on the forward strand.
ATAAACTTGTATTTATTATTTTGTTCTTTGATAAAGAAAGTGGACCTTGCCCTGTACATCATTTCTCTGAGATCTAAACCCCTTTTAAAAAGCCTTTTAAAAGCCTGTAACTATTTTGGATGTTTGACTCATCCTAATGGCTATCAGCTAGGTTACTTTTTATCTGATACTTTGCTTTGTAGTATTAGCAGGGAAAGAACTATAATTGTTAACCTGACGTGGATTATGAGAAGAAATAAGTGTCTCATAAATCAATAAAGCTTACTAAACTTCAAGTATAGTGTATTGATTGCTTTTTCCTTATGGATAATTCATTCTTTGTTAAACAGCTTTTCTACATGATATACCTTCTGGTTTGGAAAAGCCAACAGAGAGAGGGCAAGGGCATATAATTTAAATGGACTGACATTTATTTTCTTCTAATGTTTCTACTCTGAACACACATGAATATACAAACTTTCTGCAAAAGACTGAATTTATAAAATAACCTTTACAGACTGATACACAATAGCCAAGCACAATTCTATCTTAGAATCTTATTCAGATATGCAGAGAAAATGTAAGGATGAAATCTTTCTCACTGTATTCCAGTTGCAGATTTATAAGAGAGAATCATATTCATAATCTCTATTCATATAAAAACAATTTCCCTACATACAGAAAAACATTTAGAAGGCTTGTCTAAATGTTTGTTTTCCTGACATGGTAGCTTTAAAAAAATACATGGAGCATCCCTGAAATCTACTATCGGAAATAGTGTGATCAATGAAGACTTGAGATGAGGTGGGTGACAAACAATTTTAATAAATAAAAAATCAAACAAAAAATAAATGCTACTATTAAAATATTCACATTTTTTAAAAAATACCCAATGGGATGTTGGGATACTTACAGTAAAAGCCAACTGCTGCAGAATGAAAAAGGGAGGAAAGTCAGAATCTAAATGTTATGCCATGAATAAAAATATTTACATAATTTCCTGAAATAAAAATCTAAATGTTTTGTATAAGTCAAACATAAAACACTCATGTCTGCTTTTGAGTCAGTGTTGACTCCTGTGGACTCTGCTGTTTCCTTGTAAATATTTCAGAAGTGGTTTGCCATTGCTTCCCTACAAGGGCTGAGAGAGAGTGACTGGCCCAATGTCACCCAACTGGCTTCATGCACTGGACTAGAACTCCAGTCTCTCGGTGTCTAACCTGTTGGTTTAACCACTATACCAAATTGTTTCTGTTATGCACACAAATGGTGCTGAAGTTGTATTTAAAGATAAAAAATGTAAACCAGGAGTGTCAAATTCATGACATCATGGCAGCGTTACGTGATGTATCGTGACTTTTTCCCCTTCACTAAACTGGGCATGGGCATGGCCAATGCATGATGCATCCGGCCTGTGAGTTTGACAGCCTGATGTAAACAATATACAGAAACACAAGCAGGTCAAATATTTTTTTATGAAGCTCTCTCTCTCTCTCATAATAAACTTGCCAGGAATTAATATGAAAACAGATATAATGAGATTTTTAAAAAGCTGGCCTACACTTGGGAATAAGTTTAGATGAGGAGCTCACTAGCTTGCAAAATATTGAATAGTCTCTAGAGTAGAAATCATGTAAGTCATGTGGTTGGTAATAAACAAATAACTATAACTTAAACTGAATGGTTTGTCAGTTTCAGGAAAAGCCTCCCCCCTAATACTGTAATCCATGTTTTTTTTAACTTTTTCCTCTCAGGACCCTCCTTCCTACTTTTAAACTTTATGGAGGACCTCAAACAAACTGTCCCTCCCCAAAGGATTATCTTGGATATTTACTGCATTAAAAATTAAAATTACTGTCATTTCTCACAATTATTTTATAGGATTTTAGATTTTCATTTTTATTTTCAACATAGCCTGGCAAATAATTTCGATTTCAGAGACCCTGGCAGAGTCTTGGGAAACCCCCAGGGGTCCTAGGACCACACTTTAAGACTATTGTATGGCATGAGCAGAGAACCTGTAGCCTTCTGATATTGGTGAAGCAGAACTTCCAAAATGCCTGATAAGGCACAGTAGATCAGCAGCATCTAAAAGGCCACAGGATCTTCATTTCCAGTTCAGGCATTTTGTGATTAATGCACTTTTCTTTTAAGAAAACATTTTACATAATTTACTCTGTTATGGGAATTAGCAGACACCTAATTCTCAGTACTTCATATTCTCCAGATTCTACAAATTTTATTATAGAGTGTACCAAAAGTAAGGTCCCACAGCCAATTTATTATGTAAATTACATTAACTGTCCAATTTAGTTGCCATTTTCTTCTAAGCATTTTTATTTTTTTCAATGCATAACCTTTTTAACATTCCTAAGTACATTTTTCTCTGAAAAAAGTATTAATAAACACATTGTATTGTATCTGGCCTATTGGATCTGGCTTTTAGTACAAGCTGTGAATTAAAGACTTTAGTAATTATATAAGTATGATTCACTTTTCCTATAAATGCATACATTTAAACAAATTCTGTTTAAATATTGGTGCATTTTACTCTTGTCCATGCTTAACTACAGAGTATTGGTGTTACCTAAACATGTTAGAAAAAATGATACTGTAAAGCTACGGTTTATCCAGATATATTAAACTGCTGGGAGAGTAGTTTAAAGTGAGATTATCAATATGTTAATGTCATCCACAGTGGCATCCTAACCAAGTCAGTGATGCCACTAAAATCCTGAATTGGATATGGCAAACCAAACACAGCTTAAATCCCTTTGGATCAGAGTTGACAGCCATCGATATTTGAGTAGCTTAATAACATCAACTGTGGTAGTTATTCTTGATTGAATCACACTAACCCCCAAACTACTGTGTGAGTTCTAGGTTCTTTGGCTCCTGTTGCCAGTTTCCGAATTGTTGATATTTACCTGGGAGGCCCTTAATGGAGCAATTCCAGGACATGTCATAAAAATACTGTGCCTGAATTGAACCCCTTCAATCCATGATCAAGAGAGGAGGACTTATTGCAGCATCACTCGGCTTGAACATTCTTAACATGTCCCTCATGTTATCAAATATCCCTCTCTAAGTGTACCCAATCCTGATAATATTTTATAAACAAGTTAAAGCAATTTTCCTCTACTGTGAGTTTGTCCCTTAGAACTAGAGTAGCTGGTTTTAAGGATATCTTAAAGGATAAGGATATCTATGAAGTTTATTAATGGCTTTTAATATTACTTTATGTTATACTTTAACTTTCATTCTTCTGTTTTGCAACTGACCTGATTGCACTGTCCAGAGTCCATTAGTTTTACGTGGGTTATAATCTTGGCAAAATATGCCATTAATTTATTCATAATACTGATTTACAAAACAATCATTAACAATTAAGGCTTTTTTTTTTTCAATAGATGAACTTTGGACACATATCACAAGAAAGAGAGATTTATTTCACCTGAAGGATTTGAAAAATCCAGCATGCTAGTTGTGGGTTGTAGGAGATCAGGACTGCTGGATGAAAGTGTGCCAGGAATAGGCATAATTGCCAAACTGTGTCTGCACTGTCTTGTTCCCACAATGCTGTCATCTTGTGACTGGCTTACACTGCCATCGCTGTAAGAGATTGTTAGAAAGTGTCAACATAGATGATCCAGAAACAAAATTATTTTAATAAAGACATGTGATGGAGGAACTCCAAAGGTATTTAGAAGTGCTAAAAGTCTGGAAATTAGAGACACAGAGGGAAATATTACTTGTACGTAAACACTCATGTTATTAACATAAATGAAGAAATGGATTATTTATGGAACTCTGGATTAAATAGGAACATTTATTCTACTTGGCCTTCTTAGAATTGGTATAAAAGACAAGACTATGATACAGGTGGTTCTTGTTTAACAATTACGCATTCAGCAATCATTTAACTGTGCAATGGCACTGAACAAGGGTAATTATGAGTCCTTGAAGTTCTAGCCAGAGCAAGACCCCATGTGACTGTGATCGGCACCTTCAGCATTTGATCCAGATTTCCAACCGCTGCAGTGCCCCATGGGCATGAGACCAGTTTGTGACCTTCTCTATAAGTCAGTGGAGAAGCTGGCAGGAAGCTGGATCATTTGAGTTCCTCATTAATGACCCACATATTTCTTGCTTAACTAGGGACTGCCAGAGCTGCTGTTGCTAAGTGACACAGTGATGTGACCTTGTGCTTTATGACCACGATGCTTAGCAACAGAAAATTTATCCCAAATACCATCATTACCTGTAACCTAAAAGAGAGCAAATTCCTTTTCTACAAGACTGAATTGATAAACCTTCCCCTGAATGCTAGTAAGATAACTTTTAATTCTGTTTCTAAATCTAGACATTATGTTTTTGCATATGCATTGATATTAACCTATTTGGAATAGTGAAGATGGGTTCTTCAGTGTAAAATTTCTATTTTTTAAAATCTCATGAACTAAATAAAAGATTGTACAAAGTTGAATCAACAGTAGTACTCATTTTAACACACCTCAAAACGTTTTCAGTTGCCTTGAAAAAAAAGGTGTAATATTTTATCATACCTGAATAGTTTTGGAGGCAAGATACTGAATCGTGTTTTGTCTAAAATTTTCTTGATTCTGTTTCTTCCTCCAGACACAGTGTTTGCTTTCATTTTCTTGTTTGCTTTCTCACGTGGAAACATTTGTTCCACATCTCCAGGAATATCTGGGATGGAATAACGATTATTTTTCTTTTCTGCTATTTTGGGAATATGTGGAACTCCATTTTTCTCCTGTCCTATCCTGCTAAGTAGTTCTTTGAATACTGTAAAAATGTAGAAAATATATTCTTTCATTAGAACATAGTGCTTGTTTAAAAATGTATTTAATAGCAAAGGTATTTAAAATTCACAGTAAGTCAAAGAGAACAGTAGTAAAACTTATCAAATTCACTCTATAGAAATGTTGCTGTACATTAGTGCCAATTTGATGATGTGCAACATGACAGTTTTATTCAAGTTTCCAGTTGATGACCACCCATTTATTTTTAAATAATTAAGCATCCACCTGTCCCAGAAGTTATGGCTAATGATGTTATATTAAGCTAGACTAAATTAACATTTAAAAAATCAAAAAAATTAAGATGTTATTTTAATAATGGTAACTTCATAGCATACATAACCATGAGAGAATTCTCAATGTTGAAGAGAGAGGCTGAAGGAGTGAAATCGGTGTCTTAAAACTCATACCTTAAACTCCTTCTCACAATGCTTTAGCTGTGCCCATTCTAAAAGTGCTCTAGGGGTCCCTAACCCACAGTCTGCAGCCCTCTGCTAGGCCAAAGCCAGCTTGGAACTGGTCCACAGAAATGGTGGACAAGCGTGTGCAAAGCTGCATTTGTGAAAGTGTTATGCACATGTGTGAAACAATCCCTTCTTCCACCCTCCTGCCGCTGTTGCTGCCACCTCTGCCAGTTCACCGAGTCAGAAAGGTTGGAGACCCCTGCTGTAGATAATGATGAAGGAATACTGAAGTGCATACACTACACATCTCTGATGGAGTACATAAAAGAAAAGATATCTCTGAACTCAACTGAAAATATCTGGAACTAACTCTGAAAGTTAATCATGCTCAACTTGCTGTATGCCAGTCCAGCTTTAAAAAAAGTGTGGTCCTTATCATAGGAAGCTTGTGAATTAGGCTATTTACACCTTGCAGTCTTAACTGCTATGACATTTACCTGTTGTATTAGATTAGAACGTTCCTCACATTTATTTTATAATTTAAAAATGCAGAATTTTTAAAAAATAACTGCAGTTAGGATCTTGGTCAACATCTCTACAAGATACTCACCAAAAATATTTGTTTTTACAGTGATGGAAAGATGAGTATTGTTTCTCAAGATTTCAGTAGCTTTTGAAAATGTAATGTTCTCAAAGTTTTGCCCATTTACTTCCATTACCTATAAAATGATACAAACAAGTTAAGACTGTAAGACACCATGCTTCTCAAATACTTTAGTACTTGATAACTTTATTATTGGCTCAGACTGAATTTGAAATTTGATTACACAAAATCACATTTTATTCATCTTAAACAACATCAGATTCAGTTCTTTCTTTTTTTTTCTCAGTACATAAGAAAGAGATTTAATGCTTTTATCCGATCATAGTTTGGCTTCACCCAGAAGTGAAAGCCACAGTTTAACAATGTTTTCTAATTATGATTGGAATGAAAATGTCGCTTTCTTTGTTTTTTTGTTTTTGTTTTGACAGGAGCATTTGAAATCAATAGAAAATTTCTTGGTCAATATATTCAGCTGAATGTGTATGCCTATCTGGTGTCACTTAACAAAATAGATTAAAAAAATATAACTGTTAAAATTTAACCTCACCTGATCACCACGTTTAAGCCCAGCTTCTGCTGCTTTGCTTCCTGATTCTACTGACTCTACAAAAATACCAAAACCTTTTTCGCTTCCTCCAAGAAGACTGAAGAAAAGTGGTGAATCTCTAGAAGGCTTTTGCAAGGTGACTTGTCTCCACTTTGCTTTTGCGGCACATGCAATGTTTAATAACCTGAGATGTCCTTTCATTTTCTGTAAATGGTCAAACAAGCAAACATGAACGTTCAACATGAAATCCTAATTATGAAGGAGGAGCTTCTATAACCATTAATATTGAACTGTAACTGAATTTCTCTGATTGGAGATTTGTGAATTAACAAATAGGAGTTTTAAATTTGCAGTTTCAAAATCTTCTCGATCAGGAACGTCAAACCAGGCAGCCCCTGGGCTGGATGCATCATACACAGGCCACACTCATCCCAGTTCTGTGAATGGGAAAAACGTCACAAAATGTCATGTGACAGCAACATGATGCTACGAGTTTGAAACCCATGTTCTAGATTTTTGACAGGAATCTTGTGCACCATGGGTATCAATCATGATTAGGCACATCTCTTATTATTCCTGTCAATTTCTAAGAGTAACACAATGGAACCCTTAGAAGGAATTTTGATACTAAGTAGGTGGGGGAGAGAGTGCAAACTTAAATTGCTTCAGTTAGGAACCAGTTTTCATTGGTATTTGTCACCCACATTTATGGATAAATATCTACCTTATTACATGAATTAAAAACAGCTATTCCAAAGTCTGCATCTCTTTGGGATTGGAGGCCCATAAACAGTGTTGAATACAAATAGAAGACTGAGCCCTGGTAGCTGCATTACATAATTTCAGCCCCACAGTTCTTGTGGACTGATCTCAAGATATTTAGTGGGAACTGCTGCTTAGTTGGCTCATAATAGTTTAGAAAAATGATGGGTAAAGACTCCCAACTCCCTTGGAATATCAAGAATAAAGGCCAGTGTCTTTGGAATTAAGCTACTCTATACAGATTGAAAGACTGGAGAGATCTTTCAACACCCAAAGTTAACAAATGAGCAAATGACCAGTTGAAGAACCATTGAGAAGAGTGGAGCCCTGCCCAGCCATCCTGAGGTAGTCATGGATCACAAGACCCCACCAAAAAACTGTCAGCTCCAAAAAAAAAATGGAATGGAGCTTTGTACAGGCAAAAAATACCACATTGTGAATCGGAGATCGCAGTGAAGAACTGTCAAATTACACAATGTAATAATATTCAGATTGCACAAAACTATCCTCCTGATGACCTTGATTCTGGGTTATTTGCCAAAACTGTGACATGTGAAAGAAAAGTCCAACAGGGCTTAAATATATATACTTTTGGGGCTTAAATATATATACTCTCCTGAATGGCATTTAAAACACAAATACGAATGGCTTCTAGGACACCCTGCTAAAATGTTTTGAACAGTTTTTTTTTATTTTTAAAGAGGTCTTAAAATATATAGATACAAAATATATAATGTATAATAGTTTATATTGGGTCCTACCGCATTTTCCAAATGTTTTTCAAATTCTTCCAAAAATCTTGTCATGGCTGGATCTCCTTCAAAATCATTAAAATGGTTATTCACCCATAGCAGTACAACTCGAGTAACCTAAGAACAAATACAAGTTGACATTTCAATACAATTCTACTGCTATATCTAGATAAAACAATGCTTAAACAGCTTACCCTTTCATTTTATGAGTTTATCAAAGTGTTAAATTATGAATTTAAAGAGGAGAAAAATCATTAATAAAATACAATACAGTAACCCCCAGAGACCCAAGGATCTATGTAATCTCAAAAGGATTTGAGAGCAGCCTTGAGATAATTTAAAATTTATAATTTATGACACTCAGAGCAAAGATTAAATACATGAATTAAATATAATAATTTTAAATAAATATTATTTCAAATTGAAAATACTGTAGGTTTATGGATTTTTTCTTACAACTTTCAGACATTTTAAATGCCCAAAATTTCCAAATGCTGTTAGAATAGAATAGAATACTTTTATTGGCCAAGTGTGATTGGACACACAAGGTATTTTTCTTGGTGCAAATACTCTCAGTATACATAAAGAAAAAGATACATTCGTTAAGAATCAAGAATCATAACATACAACATTTAATGCTGTTACGCTGATAATGAGTTCAAAGGCCTCAATTTAGCATACATTATAACCCAATTACTTCTCTACTGGCCATTTCCCAGTTACTTTATCAATCAATAGCAAGAAATACTCAGTCACATAAAATGTTACTCCAGGTTTTGAACTGCAGTAACTTTGTATACAGAATCAACATTGTTTTTGTCTTCACACTTTGTTAAGTACGCCAACTAGTACATTTAAAAAAATACTTTATACACATATAGTGTCCATCTGAATTAAATGAGGGATCATGAACTACTTTCTTTTCTGTCCAGGAATGGCATAGCCTATTACAAAGGTCAGAAGGAAATCCCATCAATCTTTATTATTCCTTGATTGTTTTTTTTGACAATATAAAACATGTCCACTTTGAATTTACACTTTTTTTTAAACAACTGCAACCCTCCTTTGGCAAAAGCTAATTAGACTGAAGTATGTTTATTTAAATTAAGAACAACCAGAATAAGCTTAATTTGGGATGCTACTTTTTGATAGTATAACATGAATAGTTGCATAGAATTTGTTCCTGTTATAATCTCTCAATATATTTCAGAAAAGATCAAACACATCCAATAAGGTGCAGCAAAAAATTCAACTATTCATCAATAGAAGTAACATTTCAAACATATGACAATTAGAAAAACCAAATTGGTAATGTCTAATTTAGGAACCAACCTTGTCCCTGAGACTGTCAACCTGAAACCATTCTAAAAGTTTGTCTCCAACTTCCAAAGGGCTTGACAAAAATGTTCTGAATGTTAATAAAAAGTCTTCAATGTAAGTTGGATCCACAATAGAGTGCTCTTCTATTAAATGCATGATGAGGCGTTCAGGTGTAGCCTTAAAACAAAGAGACTGCAGTGAACCTCCTGACAACTTAATTCTGTAGTATTAACAACCATGATACAATTCAGAGATAATGACACATAAATTCAATTCCTAAATGTCATTCATAAACTTTTATGCTAAAACAACATTTGCCCACCTATCCTCAAAATTCTTCATATTAAAATCCTTCCTTATAAATATTTTATTATTTCATTATAAACTCTGCCATTATTTTCTCACCCATGCACTTAAATGCGGTAACTACCTGTCCAATTTCTGATGTATCACTAATGCATTTCTAACCTAGCTACAGTTATTTTTTAACAGCTGGGCATGAGAAGCAAGGTGTGGCAGTTTCTTAACCCCACACTCATTGTAAGAAGAGAGATAGATATGATAATCTAAATTGAGAGTTTGGAGATGTTAGAACAGAAAACCTATATTAGCTTCCTTTTTGAGAAAAGAAATACACTTACTGTTATTTGTCAGTTGCCCAGGTAACAACAGGGATGTCTTATTTAACATCAACAAGATACTAGAATCTTAGCCAAAAACCAGGTCAATTTAAGCTATAATAACTCATTTTATTCATAAATCTTAGTAATAAATACTACAAATAAACATTTATTTGTACAAATGTTCTATTTATTTATTTGGCATTATAATTCATGCCATTTCTACACATTCAAATACAAAATTCCTTTTATGGTATCTATGAATCAAAGAATTCCTTTGTCAGGCTGGTATAGGCAACTCCAAAATTGCTTGTCCTCGGAGACTTCAATTTATTACCCTGCCATGTTGAGTTACAGTCATCTCAGGAATTTATGGCCTCTGTGGTAATCATGGATTGTCCCAAACAATAGAAGGCTGAATGCATTACTGGGGGGTCACACATTGCATTTGCTTTTCGTCTCAGGGCAATTGCAATGTGATCTGGTTTTGAAGATATTACCATTAGTCTACTGATCATTTTTCGGCTGCTTTTGATAGAATCAACTATAGTATCCTTGTGGACTGGCTGTGGAGTTTGAAATTGAGGAACACCATTTTACAGGGGTTTTCCTCTTTGGCAGCCAGGCTCAGTCATTGTTGATAGAGAAGTGGCTGAGCCCAGAGACTCTCACTTATGGAGTGCAACACATCTCAATAGTCTTGCTTCTTTTTTTACATGAAACTGTCAGGTGATCCAGAGTTAGATATGTTTTAAATAAAGAAGTAAATCACCTATTGGCTTATTTTAGACCTTGATTCTGTAGCAAGCAGATGATGCTATTGGAGTCCTGTCCCAGTGTCTGGAAGCTATGTGAGTCTTGAAGCAAACAGATTAAGACTCAATCCTGACAAGACTATGTGGCTGTGGATATCTGAGTCCCCTTACATATGAGAATTTTCCATCTTTGCTCTTGGATGGGATTGCATCTCCCAATTCAAGACTGCTGTGTGATCTGGGGATCATCCTGGACTTGCATCTCAAATGACAGTAGTAGCCAAAGGGCTTTTACACATCTAATTGCACCAGTTGAACTCTTTTCTGGAATGGAAATCCTTCAAATTGTCACCATAGTCACCTCATGAATGGACTATTGTAATGCACTTTCTATGGGACTGCTCTTGAAAACTTCTAGGAAGTTCAAGCTGGTCCAGAATGGAGTACAGATGGGCATACTTCAGTATGCCTGTGTGACCCCACTGCCCCATGAAGGTGCACTGGTTAACTATAAGCTTCTGCATACAATTCAAGGTACTGGTTATCCCCTATAAAGCCTTTCATGACATAGGGCCAGATGGTTTGTCTGATATAAATTGCCTGGCCCTGATATAAGCCACTCACATGTGCAACAGTACAATGTGCTATGCAGCTTACTGCCGCAAGTGGCAGCACCGGTGTGACAAGCCACACGATGTCTAGCTGCAAGTGGCAGCACCAGTGCAACGAGCCTTGCTACATTCTGCCCCGAGCTGTAAAGAACTCAGGCAGTGGTGTGACAGGTTTCAGAGCATGGGAGGCGTGGCTGCTGTGGTCCTAAGGTAAGCAGGTAAGACATCCCGAATATAAGACCTGGTGCTTATTTTGGGACCGAACAGAAAATGAGACAGGGTCTTATTTTCAGGAAAACACAGTATCTGATAAACCACCTATCTCCTGCAAACTGGTGAGATTGGAGCACAGTGGAACAGGGGTTCCATTGATCAAGCAATGTTGTGCCTTGTCTGTTATGTACCTGCCTCTAGAATAATATCCTCCAGGAAATTTGGATAGCTTCCACTGTAATGATGTTCAGGAAGCTATTAAAGACTATTACACTGGTGGATAGATGGAGCCTGCATTATGTGATTTTTGGTGTTGTCTTCAGGCCACTTATGTATTTTCTTTCCTGGTATTATTCTTGTTTTTTTAATTGTAAACCAAAAGTTATTAAAAGTTTGGCAGCCCTTAAGTAATTTACATGAATAAAAAAGATACAGTAATCTAGTTATTTGACTTATTTAATAATCCTTTATGATAAGAAACAAGATTTATCTTGAAAAGCAATCTTATGATATTCACAAAAGCTGGAGATTAATGAATTATTAGTAAGATATTATTTTTTGATTATACCTTAATGACAATGTGTCCTTTTCTGGTTCCACTGCGGTCTAATTCTCTATGCTCCTTCACCATAACAATTTCTCCTTCTTCCTCCACTTTATGTGTATTTTTTTCAACATGGTTCAAAATACGCCAGTAGTCTTGCTGGGCTATGCATACAAACTGTTCCAAAACAAAAAGGACATTTAAAAAACAGCAATATTATGTAAAAAAAAATTCTATTGCCAAAAATTCTTTTAATCTATCTATATATATATAAAAGCAAAATACCACTCATGCATCACAAAATCTCCAGAACTGTAAGGCCTACAAACTTGAAATTTGGCACATACGTTCCTCTTGGCTTCTAGGTGCTCACTAAGAAAGGATTTTTCAGAATGACTAACAGAGCATTAGTATTTCCTATATTATTATTAACACGCTCTGATGCTAAGGAGTTCTACTCCCCCTCCCCACCAGAAAAGAAATCTGTTCCAAATGAACAACACAAGCAGAAGAGAGGAGTTTCAGTTTTAGTTTCACAGCAGCAACCAGCTTTAGTACAGAACAGTTGAGCTAAGCCATGCCCAGGCTCCTTGTTGTCTCCTTACTCACACAGCAAATACCGTTTCAGTTTCCTCAACTCTCTCACACACTGATAGGACACTAGCCAGATGAATATCAATGGATGCTGGTAGGCAGAGGCAGAATTTTTTTTCCTTATTTTCCTCACCCAAAACTAAGCCCGACCACATAGTTTGGTAGCGAAGCATGGATATCGAACTAGTACAATGAATAAAATCAGGTCATTTCCAGCTAATTTCTTAAAGATAACTATGTGTTAAGTTCAGTTAGAAATAATACATTCAATAGAACAGATCTGATTGAGAAGTGGATTTTTAAAAAGAATATGATTCTAGTCACATTTCAGTAGAAGACAGTTGTCAATTAACCAAAGATTAAATAATAAATGTTATTGAAGAAGTAGTGTTATGAGTAAAAACATTATAAATGAAAGTTGTCTTTCTTCAATTAGCCAAAATGAACACTTACCAGAACAATTTTCTAAATCAATGTACCTCAAATGGGCTAACTTAAAAAATGTTTTCAAAGTCTGGACCCATGACTCCCCTGGAATTGAATTTCAACTATCTTTACAAAAGTTGTATTTGCAAACTTATGGCCGCTGCAGCCCCACTGCAGTCAGTTGTGACCCCATGGCTGTGATCTCCACCACTCCCTGCCAGTTACCCACAAGCAAAGTCAATGGATAAGCTGGCAGGAAGTCAGAAGTTGCTGCCACTCCCAATGCTTTATACCCCAACATTTTATTTTAATCAAGCTACCTAAAATCCACTAAATTAAAGAATATATAATAAATCTAGGAATCATTACTCCTGTGGAATTGAAATTTTTCCATTGTTCAGACCAGTCTTATTCTTGTGTCAAAGTTCTAGTCATTGCAGCACCCTTATGGAGGAAGCTGCCAGGGAGACAGAAGTCGATCCCGCTCCCACTGCTTTTTTTGCTTGCCCATGGTCATGCTGTTGATTTGTTTAGGTAAGGAAGTATCTCTGAAAGAATGAGCCAGTGGGTCATGGGGTAGTCTAAAAATGTTACATCCAGCATCAGGTAAATGGACTTCTAGTCACAAAAAATTGGCAATGGCCAAGAAAGCAGCAGAAATTTGACTGGTATTAAGGCTGTCACAGTTGGATAAATTCTTGATTATTTTAAAGGATCCTATATTATGACTGTTTATAACAAGCTTCACAAAGGTAAAATGTTTTATTCTTATATCTATCTTACCTGGCAATCATCTACTTTGGTCCTAACCACACCATTCATGTGTTGCTTTTCCAGGGATGGGGTAATTCCAAAACTATTTCCCATACAAAGACTTTCTGTTTTCCCATCAGGATAGCTAATTTCCACAGTGCCATTTAAAATAACATACCAAGAGTCAAGCTAAAAAAAAAAAAAAACCATAAAGCAATCTCAGTTATCTTGCTATGAATCAAAAAGTCTCACTCAGCAGATATACATGAGATTTGATACAAGTTCAGTTTACACTGCAACAGTGATATGACAATTCAAGAAACAATAAATAGATTAAATTCAGTTAAGTTAATGATCATTGCCTTTATTACACAAAAACCATCAGAAATCAATAAACAATTAAGAATCTCTGTCAATTACCTCTACAAAATCTCATCTTATAGTAAACAGCCTGCTCTTGTATGACATTTAACCCCACTGATAATTACAAATGGATAATGGGCATATTATTGTGGGTAGGCAGAAAATATATAGCAGAAGGATTTGAGAAACTAAACACAAGATTTGTAAACATGAATATAATATTTTCAGAGTAAGTTACATAAAATTAAAAAGTACATAAAATTAAAAAGTATAACATCTCTAAATACGTTAATAGAATCAACATGTTCAGTGGTACAGGAATATTTGCATATACGAGAGCTGGGGAATCTAAATATTCATTACAAACAATGGCAAGAGTATATAGCTTAGCTATCCTCATGGATATTTTAATGTGCTTGTCAGCCAAAAAAGAATATATCCACCTAATCTGACCCATTAGGGAATAGTAACATTGAGAACTTCTCATTATATATGTAATAATGCTAAAGACTTGTATGTTTCAGTTAACATTATTCAAATGGTCATCCTATTTGCTCAATAGAGAAACACAAAAATATATGTATCTCATGTATAATACAGTAACATTTCCATGGCAACGTGCCCTACTTACTTCTTGCCCATCTTCAAGGATAATGGCTCCTGCTTGCTCTACCACTTCAAATATCATGACTGAACAAAGTTCTCTTCTTACTGACATAGTCATGTTTGCAAATGCTGGAAGCTGATGCATAAATTCCAGTAATTGTTCTACCGGAACAAAAGTTTTATGTTAAATGTAAATGATATACTTTATAAGGCAAAACTATCATGTACATTGTCAAATGTTATTTAATTTTTATAACAAGACTGAATTTCTATCTGTATCATCCATCAACTCAAACTAATTAACATAGATAATTTCACTGACTTGAAATCAATGCTAGCTTTATATATTGAAAATGTACTTTAAACATATGGAAGGGTTATTATGTACTACATGTTACACTGAGGGAGAGAGGGAGGAAGAGATTAAATGCATAAGAACGAGACTTACCATTAAGCACTATGCAAAAAGGCTGTAGCAATCATTTTCCTACATTAGCATTTATTTGTATGCATGCATGCATGCATGCATGTATTGATTTAAAAAGACTTACACAGCCGCCCATCTAATATACAATAAAACTGAGCAGCAAATAAGGACACAATAAAACATAAAAACAATTCCCAGTAGTCTACATTTACCAGGCTCTAACCATTCACTAACCCAGACAGTCCTTGGGGAGAAAAGCCAATTTTCCAAGGTTTTTCAGAAGGCCAGAAACACTGAAGGAGGGTGTTTCATAGGACAGAAACAGCTGTAGAGAAGATTCATTGCCTAGTCCCATCAGATGACAACATTTAAGGGAACATTTAAGGGAGCATGACCATTCTACCCTATCTGGTGGAACAGACAGATGCCCTTAGGGAGAGGCATTGAGTGTTGCAGTAATCCAATCAGGAAGTGATCAAAGTGTGGACAACAGTGAGCAGAGTTTCTAGGTTCAATTGTTGCTCAAGATAAATTTGTACAAAGGCCATCCAGTCATGGCTGACACAATGTAGGGGGAGCTTTCCATTGCTTCACCTCCCACTGCATTTCTATACAACAGGATGCTATACAGATCCACAATCAGAGATTCAGCATAGAATGATCCAATCAAGGCCCCTGTCACATGCCTATCTCAAGCAGCAACCTGGATTTCAGCTGGATAGTGTGTGTGTGTGTGTGTGTGAGAGAGAGAGAGGGGCGGGGAGGGAGGGAGGGAGGGAGGCAGGGAGGAAGAGGGAGCGTGGGGGAGAGAGAGAGAGAGAGAGAAACTCCAGGTCCAGAGAAGGCAGGTAGAAATCCTCCATAAACATAAGCCTGGATAAATCTTTCAGCAAATTGGTCAAAAAGTTGAAAATTTGAGTAGGGAGGAAGCTAAGCAAGCAGCAGTCCCAAGTGATCTCTATAACCTAGTTTTATAAACCTAGTTTCCCAGATCTGGTTACGTCTGGGGTAGTATCTCTAAAGCCCACCTGGACCCCTAAATAACAACAGCCACATTTCATATCATGCCCTAGACTTGCACATGATGAAAAACCCAAAATCTAGGTAGATAACATTTGTGAAAGAAAACAGCACTTTCCATACTCAGTTGGGTTTAAAGAATACATGCCATGAGATGAACTTTATTACAAAGAAACCTAAAGTTAAGCGGCAACAGCCAGAGAATCCAGAGTTCCTAAATCTTCAGGAATCTTGGAACCACATATAAGAGACTAAAATGTAGAATAGGTTTTAGACCCTTAAGCCACTTTCCTTTATGGCATGACCCATCATATCTCCTACCATACCTTCAGGATCCCATCATCCCTGCTCTCTTTCTCCTACATAATTTATTTCTTTCCCCATGCCATTCCACTCCCAAGTTGAATGGATCTATCCATCCAACCAATCATCAACAAATGGGATAGCTCCAGACAGACTGCCAGAGCTTCTGTAAAACACATTTTGGACAGCTCCTCCCTACCACATCATCCAACCATCCAACTTCACTCTGTTCTCTCCTTAACCCTCCAGGCACTCTGCTGTGACTCAGACCAGAATCAACTTTCAGTTCTCAACTAAACTATTAACAATAACAAATCATATCTTAAGTCATTGGTTCATCCACCAGTTGTACTTTCACAGTCTCTTTGGTTGGCTGATGCCTATTGCTACAAATATGATATCCTTTAACTTTTAAAATCATTACTGTTTGGGTAAATTATTACTGCATCTTTATGTATTAATTGTAATAGCTTGTACAACAATATAACAGATTTATTTATGGAGGCAATATTTTTATTTCTCACCAATATCATCATCTGTTTTGTCAGCAGGTTCTTTTTCAAGACACTCCCGAACAACATCTCGCCCTAGCAGAGGATCAGATGTTCTATCTATGTCTTCATCTTCTTCTTCATCATCTTCAGAATCTACAGGTGCTTCTGGGAGACCAGTTAAATCTACATCTCCCATCTCACTTTCTGTAGCCTAAACATAAAAACAATAAATGATATTTAAGTTTCTGAAATTTAAACATTTATGCATGTGATGCTGGCTAATTGTCTATCTTTTATTTCCCAGGGCAATAAATCCTATGCTCCAGACGTCAAACCACTCTTAGGGAAATCAAGTAAAACCCATTATCATTAGTTAAACAAATACCAACACAAGTAGTTATGAATCTGTATCTTACATATGAACATTTGAGTAACTTGCTGGATTCTAGATTATTTGTTTTTAAAGTTACTTCAACACTGTTTAACTCTGCAATCAAAGAATTAAAACATACTCAACAACAGGAAAAAGTTATTTTAAAAAATATTCATCCCAAAATGATTTTATTAATAGCATGGGTGATATCAAAAGCAGAAAATATTAATACAATGAATTTTAACTAGATCATATAATTTGCCAGAAGAAAAAAAATATTCATATGGTGATAAGAGGAACTATATATTTAAATATCGTACAGATGAACATTGTTTAACAGCTACCCATTCAGCCACCAATCAAACTTAGAATGGCATTGAAAGAATGGTACTTATGTGTAGACCTCATACTTATGACAGCTAGAGAGATCCCACAGTCACATGATTGCCATTTGCCACCTTCTTTGACAGCTTCCTACAAGCAAAGTCAATGGGGAAGCTGGCAGGAGGTCATAAATGGTCACTACATGACATCCTCAAGTACGGATCATGATGTACTTAACAACCGCAATCAGACTGAAGGATTTTTGTTGCGAAATAACACAATCACATGTTCCTAATACTGAGGTTTATCCAAGAATTTTCTAGCCATAAATTATTTCAGGCATTAATAAGAGGTACGAGAGGGATGGGCCAATGTTTCTGACTATATAGCCTGAATTAGGAAAAAAAAGTAAATATGGTTTGTTTCAATTGTCTTATTCTCTTATTTTGCTACTCTAATATATTCTAACCACAAAATAAAACTTGACTGATCTGAAAAGGCACAGAGGCAAGAATACATGATATAAGTTGGGGGAAAAGATAAATTCCAATGCTCAGTTTTTCGGGGAAGGGGGGAGTTAATATTTCTGGAAGAAGGAAACCTTCTGTTGAATTTGTATGTGTTAGAGTAAGGTAGTCTAACATTCTTAATAGGTTCAGAAGAAAATAACATCATAACTAGAAAAAATAAACTAATATTCCAGGATTATTGAGACCTAAGTTTGAAAACATTTAAGACCATAGTACTACAGAAGTTAAGAAGCTTTGCATTAAAGAAATATTAGTTCCCATTTAAAAGTCTCATTTAAGAAAAAATATTAATACAACCAATAATTAGTATTTGCTGGACAGATTACATAGAATAATATAAAAATAAAATCTAAATCTGTCCATAATTATCTTCCCAATATGCTAGTGAAGGCCTACCTACATTGCCAAGAAACCCTGGTTTGATCAGGATTAACAAGTTTTAAAATTTATATAGCAAGCAATTCTTCCCTTGCCAGAAGTTAGTTAATTACACATAAAAAGGTTTTATCCCTCCTCCTCTGTTGAGACAGGGCTGTTCAATTTTGACATAGATGGACTCTTTGAA
The DNA here is from genome assembly GCF_049901715.1 of Pseudonaja textilis. NCBI lineage: Eukaryota > Metazoa > Chordata > Lepidosauria > Squamata > Elapidae > Pseudonaja > Pseudonaja textilis. The sequence continues at coordinate 80,156,134 of NC_141991.1, forward strand.
CCCTCTTTCAAACCAGCAGTCCTCTCTATTCAAAATGTGGGCTTTGTTGTCTTCAGAAGAGTGGTCTTTGTCTTTTAAATGTAGATGGTCTGCTGAATCTTGTTCTCCTATGTTATGCCATGAATTTAAGAAGTGGTTGTTTTGTTTCCCCAATGTACAGATCTGCATGTCTCACTGCATTGTATTGCATATACCACATTGTGCAGCTCTCTACATTGGCGAAACAAAACAACCCCTTTAAATTGATTCAAAATTGAAATTGAACAACCCTCTCTCAACAGAGGGGAAGGGATATGACATCATCTATCTCCAGTCTACAACATGGTGCTTTCAGCCAGAATACTCCACACTCATTTGCACTACTCAACTGACTCTAAGGACACAGATAAACCTCCAAATGGACTCTACGACTATCTAAAAGAATGCAAATGACAGCTGTCTGCAAGGAATATAAATCCTTCCATTCTCCACCATCCAGTCAGAGCTGAAGAAACTTGTTGGATGAGAAGCGAAACATCTTCAAAGAAAAAACAAGAAAGTCTAGTTACCTCTTGAAAAAGCTTCTATGAGATAATCATGATCTAGATGGCTGAGAATTGCCATAGATCTGATGATGAATGATATTACCCAACGCCTCATATAGATATTTTAAACTGGAGCCAAGAGAACACCAAACCCTGCAGAACACCACAAAGTAGGGTCAAGGATAGGACCTCTCAGTCTGATCAATTGGAACTGACTCAGAGGAAGAAGATAATCAGCACAATACAGTGCCATTCACCTCCAATCACTTCAGCTGATCTAACAGGTCACTATGGTCAATAGTATTGCAGGCTGCCAAGAGATCAAAAAAACTACTCTACATCCAATTTACTCCAGGGGATTGCACAAAAGAATGACAAGTGCTGTCTCTGCCCCACATTTAGGTCAATATCCCATCTTACAATCTTTAATATATAAATACACACATGGATAACAGCCCTTATATGTTTAATTTATTGACTTAAAATGAGCTTTTAATTCTATTCCAAGGGGCAGATTCTGGTGGAAGCTATCCCTCATATTTATTGATCAGAGGAAATTTTATTTATATCACAACTTGTTCCAATAAATATGAGTAAGCTTACACTATGCAGTGCAGTCATTTCATGATTTATCTTTTTTAGAATATACATAATCGAAGGATCAGGTTGCAGTACAAACAAAAAAATGTGTCTTCAGAGTCAATATAGAAGTACAAATATTATAACTCCGCTACGGTCCATTACCAAGTTCACTTAACCCAATGGTTTAAAGATAATTTGGGATATATCTTTTCAAAATTAGGATGTTGTGTACCTCACTTGGTAGTGGTGATGGTGGGATAGCGAAGCACTGCTAGCAACATTTGATGTAGAATTATTTATTCCTCAAATATGAATATAATCTCCATGCAAAAATTAAAAGGAACATAAGTGGGATTTGTTTAACAACTGTCTCATACAATGACTGTTTGAAATTACGACAGTGAGGAAAAAATAACTCTGCAACCAATTCCCACATTTATATCTATAAAGCAAAGGAATACTGACATAAGATCATAAAGTGAAATGGTGTAGTTGCCATTTCACTTTAGTGGCCCTCTTTGCTTAACAGCCAAGTTGCCAGTCCCAATTATGGTTATATGTTAAAATATTCCAAACCTCTACTTTTTATAGCATTATATTACTGTTTTCTGATATTTAATATTTGGGGGCTACTTTGTGAACCAACACAAGTTATGGCAGCAAGTTTAACAGCTGTGGCACAATGGATTCATGAGTTGATATTTCTAATTAATTTTCATCTACTGGATATTGATTATGTCAAAAATCTATTGTTTTCTATTCATTTCTTTTTTTTTTGTAAAAAGTTTTTTATTTTTTCACATTTAAAAACATATTTTTAGTGAACATGATTACAGGTTTTCACATTTCCATACAAACATGACCTTGGTTACATATTCATCTTGCACATTTGATTTCATATAATATCATTACATTACATATTCTCTACACATTTTCTCAAATATTTTTCTCAAACTTATTTTATATATTTTCTATTCATTTCTTAACTTATTTCTTTTTACTTTAAATAATTCTCATTCTCTTCATATTCATTATACTTTATATTTTTATCTGTCACACTTGCAATTTCATTTCATATTCTTATTTCAAAAATTCCATCCTAATTCAAATAGTTCAAAAAATTTCCCTATAATTACTAACTTGAGCATACCACCCCTTTACCTTATACATCACTGAATTAACTCCTCTTTAATTCCTAATAATAATTTATCACTTTTTAATTATCACCTTAAAAATTAATAACAATAATCTCCTAACAACTACATAACATGTATGCATTTTAGGCCTGAATCCGCATGGTCTTCGGAACTACCGGTTCACTGAACAGGATGTACAATTAACATCTGGATCACCCGAAATGGCCCAAAATGGTAAAATCCCAGCCCTGCTCTGACTGTTTCTTTGTTTAAATCAGATACCCAAATTCAAAATTCACATACCAACCGTAAGATTGTTCATAATAAAAATACTAGAAGGATCATCTTGTGACATAGACATTTAGAAAGGATTAGTGAGATTTTCACATCCACAGCTGAAAGTAATTTGCTAATAAATTTAATTAAGGTGCAAATCTCATATGGTAGGATATGATAAAATTATTATAAGCAAGCAGCCCAAGTTAAGACTTACAAAATTTATGTCTCATCCATTTCAATTGAAAACTTAAGCACATAACTGTATATAAATCTGTCCACTGGAAATCCATGAAACCAAAGATGCTTAAACATCTATTGAATTATGCCCAAAATAATTATAGAAATATACACATAATATCTCTGTTGAACAGAGATTTATATTGCAATCTATGTAGGCAGATTGAGTGCTACATATCTATGCATATGTAAGCAATGCATGCATTGAGCTTCTGCCTTAGATATTATTGCAGCCTTAATAAAGTCTTTAAATTAAAAAAAAGTAAGGCTGAGTACATGTAAACTATAACACATACTGACCCACTGTTCATTTGACTAAGTGTGGGTAAACAGAAAAAATCAATATATCCAACTGTAATCAATATACAATTGTATCTATGCCTACTCTGTGATTTCCTTCCAGGTCTTTTTAAGAGATACAAGAAATAAAATTTAGTATTCTTCTACATGACATGAACAATATACTATCAATAAGCAACATAAGTTCCTAAATAACATTTCATTTTGTTTTGCTTATAGTGATTTATGATATTTTAATGCCACCCAACTTCAAAGAGCTCCAAGCTGATTTGGCATTTTTCATTCACTATATGAATTTCTATAGGTTATTAAGTAATATATGAGCAGATAATACTGTAGTTCAAGCATCTCATAGTTTAGTAATGTGAAGCACATGACCTGTGAAGAATTTATTCACATGCATAAACCTGATGTTTAAAAAGGTTTTCAAAATAAGCAAGTTTTTCTGCAATGTGACCATTACCATCACTACCATTATCAGCACTACTGATTTAGTCTGATAAAGAAACTTGTAACTTACTGCACAGCTAGTAACTATATAATAGAACAGAACAGAACAGAATAGAATAGAATAGAATAGAATAGCATTAGAATAGCATTATAGTATTAGAATTAGAATTAGAACAGAACAGAACAGAATTCTTTATTGGCCAAGTGTGATTGGACACAGAAGGAATTTGTCTTCAATGCATAAGCTCTCAGTGTACATAAAATATATAAATGATAAATCATGATCATAGTCATCATAAATACACTCATCATGAATCATAAGATACAACACCTAGTGATAGTCATAGTCTATGTAGCTCTTACTTCTACTGTCTGGCACTTCTATGGTTTTCAGGATGTGTTAAAAGTTCATTCTGTGTAATCAGTACATCCAATTGTAACCAATATACAATTGTATCTATTCCTACTCTTCCTTCTAGGTCTTTTTAAGAGATACAAGAAATAAAATTTAGTATTCTTCTACATGACATGTACAATATTCTATCAATACGCTACATACATTCCTAAATAAAATTTTGTTTTGTTTTGTTTTGCTTATAGTATATGTTCTAGTCTTATCACCTCTGCCCCAACAGCATGGGTAGAAGGAGTTTGCTGAACTGGGGTAGGAAACCAAATATAACGCCAAATGAATCTTGGTTGGATTAACCAAATTCCTAAGCTTGAGTTAACAAACATAGTTGTGTCCGCACATTTCCATAATACAGTGAAATGTTAACTACTCCACTCTATTTCAGCTTAGCCTAGCTTGTCCCTAATAGTCAACTGACTAATGGATTCCAGCAACTTCATCTTTACAGATTCAAATCTTTAGCAATTATAGTATTATACATTTTTAAACGCCTATTTTCTTTAAATATCCTTATCTTTCCTTGCTATTATGCAAACAGCATATGCATTGCAAAATTGTCAGCACTAATGGATCAATAAAATCTTTTCCATTTAAACTATTTCCTAATTAATTCCATGGTTACTTGCAAAAACAAAAAGTGTTCCTTGAGCCTGGTTGTTTGCTTGTAGATGTTTCATTTTCCAATTAGGTAACACCATCAATCAGTGCTATTGTGTGAACAGTTTGTTTACATGTAGTAACTTGCCCTGCCATTTTTGGTGGAAGTGTGTTTTTCTCCTTGGTAATGTTCCTTGATTAGGCTATTGTTTTCTGATTGATTGATAATTGATTACTTCGTGTTAATCCCTGCTTGTCATTATGTTGGCTGTTGGAGAGTAGAGGTCACATTTAACAAAAAATAATTACACTTTCTCTGTGGAATATTTCAATAAACAACACCTATGGTTATGAAAATAAAAGAGCTTTAAGTTTACCTGATAAATGTCTGATAAACTGCTGCTCCCAGAATCACTGGCAATGCTGCAGCCAGACTGACTTGAAGGGACATGTGTCACCTGTGGATGTTGATTATCTGTGAGATGCATCTTGGTAAGGTCTGCTGGAAGCTGGAAAGAGGTGAGGAGATGAGAGGGGATAAGTATAAAATAGAGTTGCAGATTCAACCAATTAATATTCTCTCTGGAAATAATTTGACAGTAATTTAAAAAACATAGGTAAACAATTTATTCTTCTTCAGAGTAGAAAGTATCTTTTCAGTGAGAAGAATGTATTTACTGGCAATATATGAGTTTATCTCTGAATGGCAAATTTCTGTGGATAAGAATACTGGGTTGCCCTTCCCAAGGGTTTTAAAAATTAGCAATTGAAGAAAACAACAAAGAGACACATTTTCAAAATGAAATTTTGTTGTAAATTAAACATTTGGAGAATTATTCTTGCCATTTGACTGAAATCATCAAGTATAAGTAGAATTACAATTGAATATTCATTAAACAATAATCAAAATTACAAAATTACAGTTTTTTTCCAAATGCCATCACTCTGCTAAACAAATAATTCCCTCAACACTGTCCAACTATTTACTAAGTCTGCATTACTATTATTATTAATCTTCTTATCGTTGCTATCAACCATCTCCTCCCACTTTTGACTTTATGACTATAACTTTGTTGCTTGTATTCTTACGATTTGTATTGACTGTTTCCTAGTATGATTTGATTGCTTATTTGTACCTTATGACTATTATTACGTGTTGTACTTTATGATTCTTGACAAATGTATCTTTTCTTTTTATGTACACTGACAGCATGTGCACCAAGACAAATTCCTTGTGTGTCTAATCACACTTGGCCAAAAAAGAATTCATTCAACATCCTTCGTTATATATTAATTCTGCAATATTTAACATAGTAATGTTCCACCTATTAATTATACAATGTTAACATAGTGATATTCAATATACTAGTCAAAATATTTACTTATCTCTTTAACATATTTTCTTTATTTTGTTTCCCTATTTCTAACTTCAATTTTTATTATTTAACCATTGATAAAATAGGTCCCATACCATATACTATTCAGTTTGCTCTCTCTCTCTTTAATTGCCAGTGTTAATCTATTCATTTCTGCACATTCTAATATTTTCCTAATCACATTCTCATCTGTAGGATCTCTTCGCTCTTCCAATTTTGTGCAAATACAATTCTGGCAGCAGTTAATATATGAATAACTAAATATGCATTTTCCTTACTATATTTTTCAGGTAGAATCCCCAACAGAAATATTTCTGGTATTAAATCAATATGTTGTTTTATCATTTTTTCCAACCATTTTTTAAAGTTTGTTAAGATTTGTGGATCTTTCCCAAAATGATACTGGACACAAATTAATTTGTAAACTACTTTTAGAAAATAAGATGATGATGAAACAGCAGCAAAAGGAACAAACAAGTACAAGATAGTGTCCATGTTGGTATTTTAAAAACGAATAGCTGGAAATAGTACTTAGGTGTTATTTCTGTATCTTTATAGATTGGTCCCTATTGCTACTTTGCTGCTGGAAGTTAAGTGTCTTAGTTTGCAGTTCAATAAGTCTTTATAAAGGATATTTGTGTGGTTGGATATTTGTGGCTGTCATCTGCTGTCTACCAGCCATTTCAGGATATTTAGCATTTTAGGGATAATTAGAGGTAAATTTTAAATACAAGGATTACTTTGTTCTTAGGAATGAATACCTGCCTACCAAAAGTAAACTCTGAGAAATGGTATTTCTTTCAATGGTTACACGAAAATACTTAATTATTATTTCTATGTTTATGTATTTCATTTATATGTATACAATATATACACATGTATATTTTATATATGTATTAATATTAAAAGCTTGAATATTTTAATACTGATAAATTTTTACATTTACAGATTAAATTTTATTTTAGTTTCATTTTCAATATTTGCTTTTATTTTGAGCTTTATCCAGATAAGTAATGTGAACTGACTATGCCACTGTCTATTGCAAAGTAGACTGATTATAGAGTCATTGGACAAATAGTTAATAGCCCCCATACTGATGGCCCAAATACCAATGTTTAATAGATTTATACCTATAGAAATAATATGTTACAAATGGACCTCTAGAACTTGATATGCAAGTCAACATAGATTTTTAAAATAAATTCACAAATGTGATCATTACTACAATAATGGTTTACTTTTTAGCACATCAAAGTATATTTTTAAAAAAGAAATTTGGGTAGAAAGATATTTAGGGGTACATTAGTCTCAAAAAGCACCAAGTTGCCTTTTGTTGGGCTACTTATATTACTTAAAGCATTGCATGTATTGAGATATTACATTTGCTTTAATCTGTTCAGTAGACCATGTGGATATTGAATTCCATAGCCCTTCAGCCCTCTTGGCTACAATTTGAAATACCAGAAGCTATAATTCAACATACTCTATAGTCACAGATTCCACTACACATACACACAAACATAGCTGCTTAAGCAAAAGTTATTTTCAAAAAAAATCATTCCCAGAAAATACATTATCATTTGAAGTCAAGCCAAAGTATGGAATCATCTTTAAAATACTTCTTTGCAGAACATTTTGCTTTCTAAATTTTATGAAAGTTTGCAATTATATTGTACTCTCATTTTCACAGCAGCTTAAAAATATATCGTCATATATATCAGTAAAATATCAACTATGATGTGGAAGATAGCAAAGTGGTAGATAGTTTCTGATTTTCGGGATTAATGTTCAAGAGTAAAGGAACACTTAAGAAATGTGCCATAGACTAGCATCTGGTAGAGCCTTAGAAAAAAATATTCAGACCCCATGAAATATCTACACCTACAAAAATCAGAATAGTGGAAACAATATTTCCTCTGACACAAGTGAAAGTTGGTCTTTAAAAAAGCAGTATAGGAAGAGTATTAACACTGTTCAAGTGTTGTAGATGACTTGAGAATTCCATGGACATCAATAAACATATGGATCCATATTTCTAACCAGAATTCTAACTCAAATTATCTTACTTTGAGTTAGAAATATGGTTTGTTTAATGATGGTTTGAGCACATTGTGTGAAAACCTAACTATCTGGCAATGGTGAAAGGAAGAAAACATTACATCACCGGTAGACCTGAAAGGCCTAGTTAAGGACAGACTGTCATGAAGAAAATCTATCTTTATGATTTCTAAGAATTGACAACTTGATGGCATGTAATCAAAATTATTAAAACCATTATTATATCCTTAAGACAATATATACAAGAGATGTCATCTCAATTTTGAAATATTTTCCATATTTTAATATAAAATTAAAATATCTGGTTCAGAAACAGAGTGTTCTGCATGATTGCTATTCAAATTTGCATTTTAAGATACACATTAGTGTCTCTATTTGAGATGAGGTAGTGAAAAGATTTCAAATGTGTTCTGAGTTCTTCAGTTTAGTTCATTTCAAAACCAGATGAAAAGTGTTAACTTTAAAAAAAAGAAAAGAAAATTGAGCTCAGACCAGAAATCTCTAAAATAGTATTTTCCAGAATACTTCTGTTAAGGAACAACAGATGCTAATTAGTGAAATTGTTCCAAGGACATTAGGAAGTTTCCAAATTTGGATAGTAAAAGTAAAATCAGTTTCCAACAGATTGGGCAGAATGTCAGTCTGCTTAAAATAACAAGAAAGCAAGCTTGGGGTTGGAAGGTGATCATTTCCCTGACTGAGAATTGGATTGCAGACTTCTCATCAGATGACTATCTGATATGCATTGATATGACCTCAATAGGGAACCACAAAGTCAAGTCTGAACCATAACACCCTGTATATAGTACAACATCCTAACTATTCTCTTTGAATGTGCCCTAATACTAGCTCATAGAATTATCGTGGGAAATCATGCAGCAATGTGTGAACAAATGAGTTAATAATTCTAGCATAGTGAAAGTTACTACACATATGTTAGCATTGGGTAAACATATGATGATCCATCAAAACTGCTTTTACAATAATTCACAAAGTAAAAACAAAAATAATGTAATAGCAGTATCTAAAACTATACAGCCAACTGTAGATGTGTTTGTTTTGAAATTACACTTCTGGTTATTTTAATGTGATAAATGCCTCTTACATCTGAGTTGGAATAACATTTTAATTTAAGAGTAACAATATCTGGCTGTTATTCTAGAGGAGTTTTTAGGTTAGAATTCCTGCATTCTGCCCACAAAATTGATAGTATGTTTAAACTGTCCAATTACTTTACAAATACTTTATATTTCCTGCTGTTCTAGTATCTCATCCCAGTGTAAATTTCATTCTCTATTTCTGTATTTATTTATTACTCATATGCTGAACTACCTGTGTAACTGAACTATACTGTTATGATAAACATGATGCCAAAGGGTATTTTTATTTAATTATTACATTTATATCCATTTAAACACTTGTTAAAATGAACTGTAGAGTACTGTAAAGTTTATGGTACTCAGTAAAATGCAGCCTATTTATTTATTTAAGTGAATATCTGAAAAGACAAACTGTGTTAATGCTTTGCAGAAGATTGGCCCCCAGGCCAGATCATTACTTCATTTTAAAATCCTTCTTACAAGCATTCTTCCAATATAGAGTTATTTGTTCAACTGCCTGAAAAAGTTTATTTCATATGTATATTCCATTCCCTCCTTTTCAGTGGTATTATTAATATATTACACTTCATTGTAATTATTTCATAAACTTTCTCACTTTTTTTGAAGAAGAATATTCTGAAAGATCCTTCTGCATTTGCCCTTACTGGCAGAGATGTCTACCTTACTAGAAATGTGCAAGGGACAGTAAATGCTTCATCATAACTGTTAAATTATTTTAGCAGCTAGTTTAGTGTTGACTTTCATTTTTTATTTCATTTTTGATACTGTTTCATTTTTAAAACTTTGTTAACCACCCTCACTACTGAGTAAGATTTAAAGGCCAGAGTGTAAATCAAACAAGTAAGTATTTGCTTTTCTTAGATTATGGGATATTTATAAATGGATATCCCACTTCAGTTAGATTTTATCACTTTCTCTAATTTCAATTTTCAATATATGCCACATTGTCCAAAAACTATTTCCTTCACTTTTCTGTATTCCTCATTACAAGAAATAAATTTTGAGATGGCTGCCAGCTGCTTGATTGTCTCAAGATCATCCATCCTTCTTTGTAATCCCTGGTCTCATTGCTCACACGTCATTGAACCCACCTGTATACCCAGTTCCACCATTCCTGGCCCCAAAAGTGGTGTGTACCACAACCTACTTTGACCTACCAGGAAGCAGCCATTTACCTGTCTGTTGGCCTGCTTGCAAGCTACCTAGGTCTTCCAACTTCCTGCTAGTTTCCCCACTGACTTCGCTTGTTGGAAGCCAGCAGGAAGTGAAGAGGTCCTAGCTTAATATCTATGATTCTCGCTTAATGATAGAAACTACTGCCAGGATTGCCATTGCTAAGATCATGTGATTTCAGACTTTCTGACTGCATTGCCTAGCGACTGAATAATTATGTTAAAAGTCAAAATCCATGTCCACTCTATATAACTTAATAGGCTACAAAAAGCAGAATGATTCACCATATGTATTGTGAAAGAACCTTTAAAAAATCACATAGGTAAATAATGACTTCTACTAGTTAATATTGACAAAATATGGAATCTGCTGTGCAAGATCTACATCTGCCATCATGACTATAAAAACTATAAACTGCATACTAGTACAGTAGGCTAAATATAAGTATGTATACAGACTATGATACTTGAATGTAAATTTCTAAACTGTGTCCTCAAAATACCTACAGATGTATTTGATCACACAAAAAAAACTACAGATAATTCAGTGGTAAGAAAAAATATATCTCTATAGGAAATAAATAGCATGCTAAAAACCTACAAGTCGTCATCTATACGCAAATTCTGATGCTATAGTAGACACACACACACACACAAAAATCATATTATTGTATTTTTATTCTACATTTTTCATATACAGAGCCCCAGATAATTAGACCTATTTTTTTCATACATAATTCAAATATCAGATACTTACAATTAACTGCAAATATAGCATCCTTTCACTGCATAAGTGAACTACTTGGAAACTACTTTTAATTCCTGTACAGTGAGAATTCAGAATGACTGCATTTTCCATGAGCAGTATATCTGGTTATAATTCCCACATATTACTAACCTGACTAACCATACCATTTCTGGTATGTTGAATTGGTTTAGGGTAAGGGTCTTCAAACTTGGCAAGTTTAAGACTTGTGGACTTCAACTCCCAGAATTCCTGAGCTAACACGATTGGAGGAGGAATTCTAGGAGTTGAAGTCCACAAGTCTTAAAACTGTCAAGTTTGAAGCCCCCTGGTGTTTAGGGAAAACAAATGATACATCAAATAGAAAAACCCACCATATTATTATAGTGCAACCATTTGCCATTACTGCATCTAACAGATTGTTTCTCCCATACAAAGCATCAGGCTAATCTTACTTGGAATTATAAACTAGATTGAAAAACTGAAGAAAACATTTAAAAGTCGGGGTCAAACTACTTTGTACTGCTGCCAAGAAAATGACACAGATGCTTTTGCAAAGTCATCTATTTGCGAAGGAGATTTTATTTTTTTACATCTGTAAATTTTTAAAATCTATAAAAACAGGTGTGTTGATTGAAAATCAGAAATATTTCATTTAGTATTGTTTCTTTTAAATAATCTAGGAAAAATGGAATTACATATTCCACCTTCTCAATAAATTATTTTTTTATACAAGAAATAAGAGAATTTGCCATTCCCACATTTAGGTTTACACCTGAATGCTGCCTTACATGGAAACATTATGCTTTACCAATTGAAAAGATTATGCTTTCCCAAACTGGTAGCAGTAGTCTTGAGAATTCAATTTTTTATATATTGGAGTATCTCAACATACATAACTGAGTCTACTGTATCTTGTGCAGCTTCAGATTTCATAGTAACCATGACAACCATGGAGCAATTTAAATTATACTGTGTACAATCTATGTGGCAATATAGAGAATGAAGCTGGTTTTGAATACTGAATGAAAGAGTAAGAGATCTCTCATTAAACGATGCAGAAACGTAAGTGAATTTACTCAACTTTAGCTGGTAGCAGCAATATTACTTTCTAATATTCTTACCAAAATATGGAAAGAATACACATTATTTATTAGAAAACACATTTCAAGTATCAGTATGGGGTTGGGGAGTATATATACTAATGACAGAAAACTGACTAAATTATGTGTGCAGGTGGGTAGGTAAAAGAGGGAGAGAGAAAGAGGGGACTGTCAACTAATCTACAATTTGTAAAATTCAAATGTATAAATGGAGAATTTTTTTTACTATAGGCTGTTCTTGAACTACAACTATCTGTTCAGCAACAGTTTGAAGCTACAATAGTTACAACCAGACCATGGAGTTTTAACTATCCTGGCACCCCATAGTTTACAAGCCCATGATACTTACAACAGCACATAAGTGTTGCTTGATCATGATCTGCAGTATTATCGGGGACCTTATACATCCCCTCCATGACCAGTTTTTATTATTGCCCTTTCGAAGGAGGCTTCATGATATCCAAAGCGGAACAACTAGATTCTGCAATAGCTTTGTACCTTATGGTATCAACCTTGTTAACTCTTAAGACTCTTTTTTCCACTATGTATTCAAAATGCAGTGTGTGTGTGTGTGAGAGAGAGAGAGAGAGGGAGAGAGGGAGGGAGGGAGGGAGGGAGGGAGAAAATGAAAGACAGACAGACAATTTTGGTGGCATTTTTGTATAACTTGGCATTTTTGGATGCTGCTGCTGCTGTTATTATATTATCATCTTTGGAATGGTGACCTTGGGTGGTGGGTGGTGTTCATTTGAGAGCAGTGCATTAGAATTTCATTTTAATGTGTGCTATCATATATACATGAAAATGACAATAAAGGTTATTTTAATGTATGATCACATGATCATCATTTGCAATTTTTACTGCCTGTTTCCCCAGAAAGTCAATGGGGAAACTGGCAGGGAAGCACACAAGTTGCTGGAATGAGTCTTTCCCATTCATCTACCTTCCACCAGCCTCTCTGCATTTACAACACACCTGACACTCACACATCATGAGACATTCTCCCAACCCTCGCCATGCCTTCCTCACCTCATTGCATACTCTCCTTGACCCATGATGCATTTATCGCACATATCCTCGCAATCTTGTACACGCTCTTCAATCCATACTTCTCTGACCTCATATACCCCCCTTCCCAACATGTGCCATATCTCCCATACACCTTCTGATCCTCCCCTGCGCCCCTCCCTCCAGTTCCTCCTCCATCAGCGGAAGCCATTTGGCTGCCTGCTAGGCTGAGACTTGTCATTTTCCACTGACTTTGGTTGTGGGAAGCCAGTAGGACGTTGCCTGTGGGATTCAGTTGATGGCCTGTAAGTGAAGTGAAGCAATGGAAATTCTGGTCCCAATTGCTGTCATAAGCCAAGGTCTACCTATATAGCATAATGGAAAGAAATAGAATACCCAGCAGAACTCAAAAGGTTATTTTAAAAATCACTTTGAAATTTCTTAAAAGCTTTTATAAATTCCCCAGTATTTGAAAGATGGCAGCAAAGAGATGTTTTAAATAAAATTCAGAAAAATATGGATCAACACTTAAAGCATCCTTTAAAAATGTGCATGCTTTTCTTCATGTTACACCTCAGACAGCCCTGTCAACCACTTCTGATTTTAATTCACTGCTTACACTTTAGGATTTCTACCCAGGGTCAACATAAAATATGGTAAAAAATATGCCCATGTTTGTGGTTGCTCTAAATTATTTCTTATAAAACAGTCTACTCAGAAAAAATAATAATTTAAAAATCTTCTTTTCAAACACCTCCCACCTCTGAAATCGTATCACTGAACTCACTGCTTCCTAAATCCTATGTGGCATTTCCTCTTTCAGCTTTCAGAGATAAGTTAAAAACCTGCTATTTTTCAATGCCCTTAGCTTCTTAATCAGGGAAGGATGAGAAGTCTTTCCTTTTAATTGGTATGTATGTATAATTTCAATTACATAAATATAGTTATATTACATAATTTAAATCTGGTTTTAATTATTCTTGTTACTCCCTCAAATCTTTTAAGCAGAAAAGTGGGATAATAATTATTTCAACAAAAATAAAAATCAGCAACAATCTAGCCACAATTCTGAAGTTTGACTCCAATGTCCATCATCTGTTATATTAAAATTTTCAATGAAAATTAAACCAAACCTCAAAATACTACGGTATATAATTAAAACACTTTGCATGGTTACCTGTCTCCATAAAATGCCTTCCTACGTCTTTAATACCAATTATGATTAATAAAGAGAGGATTACAATATATAGAGTGAACAAAGACTATATTTAACATTAGACTTTTTAGCAACTTTGATTTTAGAGTTCTGAGAATCAGTAAGAGGTCTTTCTATATTCCTTGTACAAATACTCTTATCTTTATCTTAGTCTTGTAGGAACGAGGTTTTGCTTCCACTCTAGGAATAGTGCTGAAAATCACTTTGATATACAGGATTTTGCTATATCAATAAAATCCTACTTGGGAATCAGACAATACATATTCTACAAAGGAATGCAATGTTTAATATATTTTATATATTTTAATATATTTTATATTTATATCATGTATTAATAAATATACTTTATAATTTGAAGACTGCCGCTAGGGATATTTTTTCCTTCTATACGTTGTTTTAATAAATAAAAATGCCTGGGCTATAATTAAATAATTCCTCACACTCCATGCAATTATTTCCAAATTTATCTGAATGCCTGAAAAATATAAGTGTGATCAACTGGCACAATTAGCCTAATCTGCATGATATGTCTGTAATATATCCACAGCTGTGCCATAGGTCTATTATATACTTTGTGACATTCAGTGTTTCTATGGTAGATCTGAATTCAAAAATATTTAATAATGTTTACTTTCAAACTGATGTCTTACAAGCTAAGAAGTAAAACCAATATCATAGAATACAATCAAGATACAAAAGGTTTTTTGATAGGCTGAAACACTGTGCCAAATCCAACAAAATAGAATATGAGCTAACAGTTTGATATACTGTAGCAGCTAAAAATAAAGAGAATGACTTAAATTCCATTGATAGAAACAACTTTTTACTTTAACTCAATCATCATGTCACTTGAAGTAGAGTAGTATTTCTAGTTCTGGAAATCATGTGTTAAATTAGTTAAAATGTTACAAATTAGAGTGTACCCAAATAAGGTGGGCTACAGTTCAATGACAAAACCCATGTTTTCTTTACAAACTTAATCGCTTGATGAGAACTGAAAATTCTTATTCAAAACCTAGACAGATGATGATAGTCAGAATTAACAGCTTTTGATTACATGAGCCAAGCATCTGATTCAGTGTATGGCTGCTTTCTTTATGTCTAACAGGATGAGTGATGAGTCTACCAAATCCAATGAGTAATTGTTGAAAGTATTTTTTGAAGAAGATTAAGAATAAATTTGAGTGTAGATGGTAGATGATGGAATTGAGTGCCCTATTATTAGACAACTAAATTCAATGGGTGAAATATTTTAGAAGTTTCCCAATTAAAAGAACTATTTTATAGTGGAATAGACTATTTTAGGAGATACTTAAGTTTACAGCATGTGATTTATTGATTGAAGAATTTACAGCATGAGAAAGATTTGTCATTCAATAAATAGTTTGAGACAAGAATTTCCAGATAGATCTATTTAGATTGATTAGGTAGACAACTGAGTAGACTTGATATCAAAAGAAATTATAATAGGTAACATTTCTGAAATTTCAACAGAGTTTTTGATATTGGTGTATTTATATTTACTTTCCTACCAGATGGAATATCTGCAGATAATACTGGCACATATTATATTCAGTCCAATGATTTACGATCATGTAATTCCTCTATCAACATTTTTAAAATTATACAACAAAGAGAAAGACTTATTGTCTTACACAGAGCAAAAACATTGGAAGAACTAGAACTTATATATTTTAATTCAATTCTAAAACATTGGAAGAACTAGAACTTATATATTTTAATTCAATTCTAAAATTAGCACTGGCAATCCATTTTTTCTTTTATATTTTCACACAATTTTAGGAAAGGAAGAATATACATATTTAGCATTCAGAATAAAGATATAAATATATGAAAATAATAAGCGTATATATAGCATGATAACATAGCTGTAGGAAAGACAACTCTAATTACAGTCATTGCAAAGCTATTTGTAGAAAAAAAAAGTAGAATTTCATGAAGAATTTCATGAACACAAAGAAGTAATTATTCATTCAAAATGTGTAAGGAAACATTCATATACTGTTCACTGTAACCTACAATGAATTGAAATATTAGATACATGTATAATTTTATTTGCATTGTTCTTTTCCAAAGTGTATAATACTTTTTACCTTACATGCAACATTAATTATTTTGGATGAATTATAAGGATGCTTATCCATATTGTTCTACATTTCCTCTATTAGTTTTAACAATATTTCAGACTCTATATAGTAGATTTTTCAACTCGTGATTGGTATTTTTAAGCAATTATACTACAATGGCTAAACTTTAACCATGTTTCTGTTTCAGAATTGTAGTAACTGTTCTACTATAATTTGAAGTAATGCAAAAGATATATACCATATGGACACTGGGTTGCAAAGTATTAAGGAAAGGGATGAAAAGGTGTAATTTGTCATCCATCAGATAATACTTATAGGGTGGCTCTTTATTTTGAAATAAAGAAGGGGGGGACATATTTATAGATAATCTACTTAGCTCTTTAGAAACTTCAGGATTGATTCTTACATAAGCATTCCTAAGATGCAAGACAATTATCAATTATCCAAATGGATCGTTGAAATGTTAGTGATAGTTGATCCATCTATCTATAGATATATAAAATTTATTGCTCAGTTGGCAAGTAAATCAAGAATTCTTAAGTTAATCTCTTAATTATAGCCCTTCAATTAGATGCAAATTAAAATTTGTATTGCCTCCTTGATTTCTTCTTATCTATCTATCTATCTATCTATCTATCTATCTATCTATCTAGAGTTATTAATAATTATGGAGAAAAAATTATCTTTCATTCTTAAATGAGCCATGGTGGTGCAGTGGTTAGAGCAAAGTACTGCAAGCTATTTCTGCTAAGTGCCGGATGACTGCAGTTTGGCAGTTCAAATCTCACCAGGCTCAAGGTTGACTCAGACCTCCTTCCAAGGTGGGTAAAATTACGACCCAAATTGTTGGCAGCAATATGCTGACTCTGTAAACCTCTTAGAGAGGTCTGTAAAGCACTGTAAGAAGTATAAAAGTATAGAAGTATAGAAGTCTAAGTGCTAATGCTCATGCTAGTACTAAATATAACTCCATTATAGAGATGGCAGAACACAATATTATAGCTATGCTCCCTTATGTAATTATGTGAGCTATCATGGAGGATATTTCTTATGCTCTGCTGCTATAATTAGACTTTTTTTTTAAAAAGTACTTTATTATATTGAACATCGTTTCAATTCTACTATCCCAAAAGACATATATGAGCAGCATAAAGATATACATAATATTCACAAGAGTAAAAAAAATTACTATAACAGTTTTTCCCTAAAATATATGGAACATTAAAATAACTAAGCTAACCAAATTTTAAGAACTTTTCAAGGGAAAAAAAAGATAAGGTCATTCCAATTGTGGAAAAAAAGAGTAAAATATATGACTAAATAAAAGCATCTATACTTTTCCACAGATCTTCCATCTGTTTTTAGTTACTGCAATCTTATAAAACAAAACACAAAACAATGCACAGGAAATCAAACATAAATATTTTCAGTTAGTAGACAATGTTTTAGGATAAAAATATGAATTTTCAAAACGATCAGAAGTGAACTCCCCAATTTATGATTTCTGGACACAAATTCAATTTTTACTATACAAATTAATTGGTAGTTATTGGTCTGAATTCCACACAAACAATTTCAAAAACTTACAACTAATATTTTACAACTATACAAACATTTACAAAAATCATGACTATCATCTTCAAATCACAACAGAAGCTTTACTCTGCCCTCAGTTTTTCTACATACAGAGTTCAGCAACATTTTAATTGGGAGTAACTAAAATAAGTATTTGCCAATGAACCAAAAGAGCTATTTTGAAAATTATTTCTTAGTGTCAGAAGCTTTGATGGGGATTTCTGCTGTTATTAAAATCTTCTTATTAATATACAGTGTTTATCATGTGATTATGAATGTCCTTAAATGCATGTGCACATCTGAACACATACAATGTGTATTAAATTATTCTGCAACAGCAGCCCACAATTCTTTTCAGGCTACATATTGAATGGTGTTTGTGGGCCAGAATCACTAGTCAGGTCTGATTCACTAGTCAGGTCAGGTCTTGAAAGAGACAGATTTGAAAGCTTGAAGGATAAAAATGAACACTAAAGCATAGGAGATAGAGTTTGGGGAAATCATCCCCGCTTTCCTGTTAACAGTCGTTACCTACTGATTTTTTTTTTCATGAATATAATGCCAGTTGTCCAAAATAATAAATATAATAATGTTGGTTCACATTGGTTCACAACAAGAAAGGACTCAATCAGAATTCTGTTTCTTGCCAGGGTGTCTTTTCTTTCAATTTACTTTCAAAAAGATTTTATGAGTAAGGAGCAGCTGACTGGGAATCTACATAGTAAGAGACGCACATATTATTTTTTAACTTTGTAGGTGAGGTTATTCCCAAGTAAGCCCATGACTTTCCAAAATGGAACACACCACAACTAAAACTGAATTATGTTTAAATAGTTAGGATGTTATCTAAATTAGATAACCACTTCCAACAACCTTCCATGCCACTTCTCTCTTTTGAATGAGCTCTGCTAGTCTGAACTGACCCCACCCCCTTTTGATTGTCTCCCCAACCAAGAAGTCCAATGGAAAAGCTGTTGTGATTCACATCTGTACCATGGAGCATAAAGAAGCAATAGACAATCTAGGGCCATTGCAAGTACTCCTTCAAATGCCAACTGGAGACTTATTGTCATGTGAAAAGTAAACCACTTGTTTATTGTATCTCTAGCAGTTGTTAAAACTGAGTGTTTGCCAGGATTTTATGATCAGTTGAGAAAGGATGTTGGTACTTACCTGATATGCCCGTTCTCTGTGAGCTGTGAAGAGCATCCAGAAGTGGGAGGTGCTTCAGTCTCTTCTGGAAAGGCTGGGCTTAAAACTCTGGGATGCTCCTCCTCCTCCATGGGACACCTCCCCAGCATCTCCCAGTTTTGCGAAGACTGAGTGCCAAAGTCCAGGACTCATCACCTAATCTAGATCCCTGACTGGAACGGAACCCCACCAGACAGAAAGAAATGGGTGGGGCTGGATGCTCTTCACAGCTCACAGAAAACGGGCGTATCAGGTAAGTACCAACGCCCTTTCTCCCGTGAGCTGTTCAGAGCATCCAGAAGTGGGACATACCAAAGCTTGGCTTGTCCTTAGGGAGGGACTCCGTCTGGATCGAAATCCACTCCTAAACTCTGTGGACCCTCTGCAGGACTCTTCTGCCAAATGAAGCGTCCCCTGAGGCATAGACATCAATTTTATAATTTCTGACAAAGGGAGATGGTGAAGCCCAAGTTGCTGCTCTGCAACTTGGAAGCCCGTGTGGCCCATGCTGCTGATGTTGCCGCACTCCTTGTTGAGTGGGCTGTAATGCCCTTAGGAACTGAGATGGACTGGCATTCGTAACTTTTAGCTATGGTGGCTCTTAACTATCTACTGATGGTCGTCGACGACACCTTGTGTTCTAAAGTGGATGGGTTGAAGGATATGAATAGAGCCTCAGATTTTCGAAATGCCGCCATACGGTCTAGGGCCCTTTGAGGCCCTTAAGGCCCTTCGAACGTCAAGTCGATGACATTGATGCTCCAGTCTATGAGATGGTTTCAGACAAAAATTTGGAAGCACCAACTCCTGCTCTCTGTGGAAGGCTGAATTTACTTTAGGAGTGAACGATGGATCCAATCAGAGAATCACTCTGTCGGCATGAAACACGCGCAGGTCCTTTCTCATTGACAATGCCGCCAATTCGGAAATCCTCCTTGCTGATGTGATTGCAATTAGGAAGTCCACCTTATATGTCAGGAATTTAAGACTAGCAGTTCTTAAAGGCTTGAACGGGCCAGTTGTAAGTGCGGTTAACACCTTGTTGAGGTCCCAGGTGGGATAGCGGTGAATTACAGGAGGTCATAAGTTTGCAGCACCCTTAAGAAAGCTATGGACATGTGGATGGTGCGCTATGGAACGGAGGTCACCCCAGGCTATCACCGAGGCTAAAGCCGCCACCTGTCTGCGTAATATATTTGGAGATAGGTCCTTGGTCAACCCCTCCTGTAAAAAGTCCAATAATTGTCCTATTGATGGGGCAGTTGGGTCAATCTTAAACCCCTGGCACCAGCGACAGAAGGTGGACCACGTGGCCTTATATATACGATTTGTTGAGGACCGTCTGGATGCTTGAATGGTGGCAATAGCATCCTCTGAAATCCCTTGGGCCCTTAAACGGCTCCGCTCAACCTCCATACGGCTAGACTGAGTCATTGTGGGTTCGGGTGAAGTATCGGCCCTTAGGAGAGGGAAACCTTCGATGGTGGAATTTTCCAAGGTTGTTCTCTCGAAAGGTCCTGTAAATCTGCAAACCACGTTCTCCTGGGCCAGTAAGGGTCGACCAATATCAATTCTGCTCGTTCCTCCAATAACTTCTGGATCAACCTGGGTATTACCGGGAGTGGAGGAAACGCATATAGAAGTCCAGCAGGGCATTGACGGCCTCTGCCCCCTGAGTCAGGTACCTTGAAATATACCGGGGCAATTGGGTGTTGAGAGGAGAGGCAAATAGATCGATCACCGGTTGCCCAAACCTCCGCACTGCTTCCTGGGAGACAGACGGGTGTAGGCGCCACTCTGCCCGATCTATCGTGACCCTGCTGAGCCAGTCCGCTTGTGTGTTTAAGGCTCCTGCTATGTGTTCTGCCTTGAGCAAAAACAGATTGGCCTCAGCCCATTTGAACAACTTGGCCATCTCCAGCAAGTTTGGAATGGGTACCACCCTGTCTGTTTACGTGGGCCTTGGTTGTGATATTGTCTGTCAAGACCAGAACGCTGCATGATTGGAAAACGGGTAGAAAACTGCGTAAGGCCAGGTGAACTGCTCACAGGTCCAACAGGTTGATGCTTTGTGATTGTTTGGAAATAGTCCAAGTTCCCTGCGCAGTGTGGGATTGGAAGTGAGCTCCCCATCCTACCAGGCTGGCATCGGTTGTGATCGTTGCCCTGCAAGGTTCCTTTGAAAGGACACCCCTTGTTTATCGTTTTTTCTGACCACCAGCGGAGCGATCGGAGAACACTGTGCGGTACCTTTATCCGGACGTTGGAAGTGGCTCTTCCGGATCGCTGGAAAGGTAGCAGGAACCTACCTTTGCAGATCTCTAGAATGGAATTGAGCCCAACGCACAATGGAAAGACAATAAATCAGTTTCCCTAACAGTTGAAACAAAACTGCCAGGGAAACCCTCTATAAGGCTATGATCTCTCTGGCCAAAGACTGGATACTATTTAACCTGTCCTGAGAGAGAAAGACCTTGCCCTCCATGGTATCTATCACTGCCCCTAAATGAACTAACTTAGTTGAGGGGATCAAATGGCTTTTATCCCAATTTATGGAAAAGCCATGACCCTGAAGGGTCTCCAGAGTAATCTTGGTAACCAATTTTGCTTGATGTCTGGAAGATGACAAAATTAAAATATCATCCAGATAACATTGTAAGCTAATAGATTTGATCCTGAGGGAGGCAGCCAAAGCCGCGAGGACCTTGGTAAAAGTCCTAGGGGCCAAAGCCAGACCGAACGGTAGGGCGATACATTCGTAGTGCCAATCACAATAGCAAAATCTAAGATATTTGTAGTGAGCAGGTCTAATTGGTATATGTAGATAAGCCTCTGTGAGATCTATAGAGGTCAGGACATCGTTCTCTCTGATGCTGAGCAGAATGGACTGGAGAGTAGTCATCTTGAATTTTCGATAAACCAATGATCTGTTCAGACATTTGAAGTCCAGAATTGCCCTCCAGCCCCCCAAACTCTTTGGGACCACAAACAATAGAGAGTAACAGCCTTGACCCCGCTGTTCAGATGGGACCTCTCTAATGGCCCGAATATGTAGAAGATGATTGATAGCCTCCTGCATCAACGCCCTCTGAATGGGGTCCGTGGACCTAGGGATCCTAATGAAAAAGTTCGGAGTGGAGGATTGAAACTTGAGCACCAAACCAAACCTAACAGAGTCCTTGACCCATGCATCAGAGGTGGAGCTGTCCCATTGATCAGCAAACAATTTTAGCCACCCTCCAATGGGAACTGCTGTCAAGGACTCACTTGGGGCGACGAAAAAATTGGCCTCCGGTGCCTCTGGGGTTTCTTCTGTTTTGGCCTCCCCACTGACCTCTATCGGAAGATTCAGACTTATCCTGTCTAAAACTGGGCCTGTAGCCTGATGTTCTCTGAGATCTGGGAAAGTATAGGCCTTGATAGTAGGGCCGAAAGGAACCCCTTCGAAATGACTAGAGCATTCTGTTTTCAGACCTCCGAAAAAGAGGGGGAAGCACTTTTTTCTTGTTTCTATTCTCTATAAGGAGGGGCTCCAAGACATTGCCAAATAATTTATCCCCCGATATTGGGGCTGATGCCAACTTGCATTTATGCTTGGTATCCGCCTGCCAATGCCTGAGCCATAGCAGTCTCCATGCTGATACGTGAGATGCTATGGCCCTAGACAAAAATTTGACTGCATTAAATGTGGCGCCGGCAGAGAATTCTGCTGCTGCAATAATTTTAGCTATGTCCTGGTGGGCTCTGACATTTGATGCTGGCAATATATCCCTCAAGTGGAAGAGCCTTTGTAGAAAGGACCATGTAAAAAAGGACGCCACTGTAGCTGCCCTAATGGCCCAGGCATCAGAAACGTGCACCCTACGGAGTGCCAACTCTGCTCTCTTTTCTTCTGGTCTCAGGGCTTCCTCAGCCTCGTTGGGAAAGGTTGAAGAAGAGGCCAGTGCCACAATGGGCTCATCCACCTCCGGCGTTTTGAGAAAATTTGAAAACTCTGGTACCAAATTATAATATCGTTTATCGTACCCTGTTGGGGCTGGGTAGGATGCTGCTGATGCCCATTGATTTTGTACTAATTCAGCAAACATACGAGGGACAGGAATAGTTCCCACCTCCTTAGCCAGTTGTGAGAATATTAGATCCTCAGATTCGTCCTGAGACCCTGTTGACAATGGATGAGGGTTTGATGTGCCTAGTTTAGCGGTGTTCTTTGCCTTGAACAGTAAGGATTTAAAGAGGTGCAGGCGAAAAAGGCCAGAAAAGTTAGGTTGGTCCGGAATGAGGCCTTTGTCGTCCGACATTCCCCATTCTAGTGGGTCAGCCTCTGACAACCCCAAGTCCATCTGATGGATCGACCCCCCCTCCATGGGAACATCCTGATCATCAAATTCCACCTCCTCAAAGACCCTGGGCTGGTATGTTAGGAATACTGGGGAATACCTGAGTTTGATGTTGTCCCATATGCGCAAAGGATCGAGCAGACAGGGATCCCGCATCCGAAGCAGCTGAGAAGTGTCTGGTCCTGATGGATTGCTGAACTCCAGCCGCAATGCCCCTTTGAATCGCCATCTCCATCCATTGCCTCATTTCGATGGGGATAATCTCAGGTAATCCCTCCTCCTGTCTTAGGCTGGCGACCGTAGGGCTGAAGGTTGCCTTTGGGATTAGCCGGGCAGTGCTCATTGGAGGAGATGTGCCTATGGGAGGTTGTCCAGAAACAGCCTGCCTAGGCTGGGTAGATAAGTCCAAGGGCCCCATCAATGGACTTGGGTCCTGATCAGATTGTTGTGTCATAGCCATCTTGTCTGCCTCCCTGGCTCGTTTCTGCAATTGCCTTTCCAAAGCTAGGTGCCGTCTATGAGCATCCTTATCTGCCGCCTTAGAGGCCTTTTTGGGCCCACTGGCTTATCTCGGGACTTATTTGACTTGGAGCGGAAAGCGTTGTCACCTTCCATTGTGGATGACTGATTCCCTTGCCTCTGACTTTAATTTTTAATTATATTATTATTATTATTATTATTATTATTATTATTATTATTATTATTATTATTTGTATTTTGGGGTGATGCCTTCCCGTGGTTGAAAGTAGAACGCTCGTCCAGGAGAGTGTGTGTGTGTGTGTGTGTGTGTGTGTGTGTGTGTGTATTCATTCTGAGGTTCTCGCAGGTATTTGTATGTGGATCTTTGGTTATTCGGGTTTTCTCCTGCGTAAGATTGGAAATATCTAGGCAACGTTTTGATGAAGTCTCATTCATCATCTTCAGGCTTGTGTCTTCGGCTCTGTGCTTCTCAGAGTGATGTGAGCTTGCAGCTGCTTCTTCCTTTTAACTGCTAGTGGGGGTGTGATGAGATTGGGTGGGGGCTTGGCTGTGTTCTGATTGGTTGGGGGTTGGCAGTGTTCTGATTGGCTGGAGGTGTGTTCTGTTCAGGTGGGGGCTTGGTTGTGTTCAGGTTAGTCTTAGTTGCTGGGGGATTTCAGCTGGTGAGCTGTGATCCTGCTGTTTGGCTTCGAGTTCGTGGTCGTGCCACATCTTCATGGTGGGTGTCAGTTCGCTTCATGTATGGCTCGGAGGGGTTTGAAGTGGGTAGTGATGCAGCTGCAGTGCGGCTTCTGGTCCGTGGTCGTGTCTCATCTTCTGTGTGGGTGTGAGTCTGCTTTCTACGTGGAAGTGTGGTGGTGGCATCTTGTGTGGCCCTCGTGGGTGTGAGTCTGGTGTCATTCTTCATGTTAGGTACTCGTCTGTTCATGAGGGCGGGTTTCCAAATGGCTGGTAGGCGGGAGGTGTCATCTAGTTTATTCATGCTGTGTGGGTGTTTTTCTATCTCTATGGCTTCTCTAATTATTCTGTTGTTGAACTGTTCTGTTTTGGTGATAGTTCTGGTATTTTTAAAGTCAATCTCATGTCCTGTGGCTTTGAGGTGTTGGACCAGGGAAGAGGTCGGTTCTTCTTTTTTGATTGAGTTCTTATGTTCTTCAATGCGTGCACTTATTCTTCTGTTAGTTTGCCCAATGTATGTGGTGGGGCAGGCAGTGCAAGGGATTTCATATACTCCTTGGTTTTCTAACTCGATTTTGTCCTTAGGGTTTCTTAGGATGGTGGATATTTTTTTTGTTTGTGCAGAATGCTGTTTTAATGTTGTGTTTTTGGAGGATCTTGCTGATTGTATCTGTAGTGCCTTTTATATATGGGAGGAGGGCTTTGCCGTTCTCTTGTTCTCTGTCTTGGATTTTGGTTGGGGTTTCTTTTTGGATTAGGTGGGTAATCTTCTTTCTTTGGAATCCATTGGCTGTTAGTACGTTGGTGAGAGTGTGTAGTTCGGTTTTTAGGTGTTGTTCGTCAGCTAAGCATCTCCAGAACAAAATGCTTAGCCATTTGGAAACCCGCCCT
This sequence comes from Pseudonaja textilis, assembly GCF_049901715.1. Lineage (NCBI taxonomy): Eukaryota > Metazoa > Chordata > Lepidosauria > Squamata > Elapidae > Pseudonaja > Pseudonaja textilis. Next base: position 80,181,713 of record NC_141991.1, read on the forward strand.
CATGAACAGACGAGTACCTAACATGAAGAATGACACCAGACCCACACCCACGAGAGCCACACAAGATGCCACCACACTTCCACGTAGAAAGCAGACTCACACACACATACAGAAGATGAGACACGACCACGGACCAGAAGCCACACTGCAGCTGCATCACTACCCACTTCAAACCCCTCCGAGCCATACATGAAGCGAACTGACACCCACCATGAAGATGCGGCACGACCACGAACTCGAAGCCAAACAGCAGGATCACAGCTCACCAGCTGAAATCCCCCAGCAACTAAGACTAACCTGAGCACAACCAAGCCCCCACCTGAACAGAACACGCCTCCAGCCAATCAGAACATGGCCAACCCCCCAACCAATTAGAACACAGCCAAAACCCCAACCAATGAGAACACCCCACCACCCAATCAGAACACAGCCAAGCCCCCACCCAATTAAGTCACACCCCCACTAGCAGTTAAAAGGAAGAAGCAGCTGCAAGCTCACATCACTCTGAGAAGCACAGAGCCGAAGACACAATCCTGAAGATAATGAATGAGACTTTATTGAAACGTTGCCTAGATACTTCCAATCTTACGCGGGAGAAAACCCGAATAACCAAAGATCCACATGTGTGTGTGTGTGTGTGTGTGTGTGTGTGTGTACCCATATACATATACATGTGCCTATATCTATATGTAAATCTGTGCATATGGTAAACAGTATCTAAGGGTCCCCAACAAGGGAAACCCCCAAGCGCTCCAAGCGAGGACTTTCTGGATCCCTGGTCCCCAACAAGGGAAACCAGCTATACAGGATCTGAGGTGGATTCTTTCCTGTCAAAACAAAATGTCCCGCTGTTTAAAATGGCACTTGTGGCTTCACTCCAAAGAAATGATCCAAAAGCAATTGCAAGGAAATTCCTATTTAATGACTAGCCTGCTTATCCAACGTCGGGCCAGACAAGGGAAAGCTAAACCCAGGGAGAACGAAGTGGGAAGATACTGCCCTGGTCCCCAAAAAGGGAAACCAGCAGGGAATGGCATCTGTGATATTTAGGCGCGAACTTGAGCCAGCCGTTGAAAAAGGCGGAAAGCCAGAATCTCCTCTGTTAATGTCTGAGAAGTCTAACAAGCCGCTGCTGCTGAGGCTTTAACTTGCAAGTTAAATGCTCCTGTCAGACGAAATGGCAAGGCGAAGTGAGCTGTGGCTGCGAGCGCTCTGCTACGATTGCAGAGATGATGATCGGAAAGTTAGATAAGGTAATTGCCTGAGGCAGTCGCCTCAGGCTGCCCGCCGAGTGGCAGGCTCCCCTAGTTACAAAGAAACTGTTTTTAAACTGATCGAGGCAACCCAATAGAGGCACAAGCCTGAAAAAAGCCAAATTAAATGGGGAAGATTTTTACAAGCCGAAATAACCCAAGAGCAAACCTGAATCAGAAAACCGTTCCAGTCAAGGAGTGCACAACCTCTTACCACGAAGGCTGAGCTAAAACTGGGGGACGCTGAGGAGGTGTCCCATGGTGGAGGAAGAGTGTCCCGGAGTTTTAAGCCCAGCCTTTCCAGAAGAGACTGAAGCACCTCCCACTTCTGGATGCTCTGAACAGCTCATGGGAGAATTATAATACTCCTAGCATGACTGTATCCTTGGACCCTGATATAGAACATGGGACATTGATGTACAGCATTATTGGACTTGTCTTTCCCAACTCCCTAGCTGTTAAATTTTCTTAACAACCTTTTCCTCTGTATTTAAGTAAAGTATGTCAGACATACTCTTAAGAGGTAGATGATGTTAAAACAAAAAACTTCCACTGTACCAGGTGAAAATTACGAGAGTAATATTAGACTTTCATTAGTAGAACAGGTATAATGTTTTTGATTGTGTAAATGACTTTTACAGAAATGTTAATATTAATTTCCTATCTTCATCAGATCTATGATATTAAAAAGATTAACTTACCAAATAAAGAACATGATTGAATTCTTTGTGATATTCAGCTTGTCTCATGTGATCAATGCTCTAAGAATCAACACAGATTACTTAAGGAAGGCTCCTTAATTTACAATTCAAATGTTATTTTAGTATAATGTTAAAGAAAAATAAACCAGATAAATCGGTTAAAATATATTTCATTTCTTATGACCTGCATCTCATGTATCAAAAGGAAAGTGTCTCATGTACATAACTGAGTTTTTAATAGCTCTTATAAGCACAGACAGCTCAAGGAATTCTGAATGCCAAATGCAAGCAACCTGTATCCCCAGAACATCAGAAAATCAGAACAAAAAATGATGTGCCATAGCTCTTAGGTAATTTTTTTTAATCAAATGCAGTTTTGAACTTCAGACCAAGTTGGCAAGACGCAATCATCCAGGATAAAATAAGTAGGACTACTAAACTAAACTAAAACTGGGAGTAAAACCTATATGTTGACTGCATCTGGACAATATGTGATTACTGCAAATTATGATTAAATTCAAGCACACTAGCCTGGGGCCAATGGGTTTTCCTCATAGACACACCCTGCCTTCAATCACTCCAGGCATCTTTCAATATCAGTGTATCATCTCTCTTTTTTACTTTAGATTTGTTTCTCTAGTTGGGAGAGAGAAAATTAGATTAGAAGACAGACCAAAGGCATCTTAGCTAACTGAAATTATATACAATAATGATACAAATATAGTGAGGTTATGATACAAAAGCTGTCCTTACATATTTGGTCCTAATATCTGATGCAAGTACTTTTTGTCATAATGTTTTTGATTGTATCGCCATGAATCTTTCAACACTTGTCTATCCCTGACCCCTAGCATCCCTATGAGTCAGATATTATGTTAAACCAGCCTTTCCCAACCAGAGTGCAATTCACATGTGTGGATTTTCAAAACACAGATTTCTCAGCAATAACCATATTGGCTTGAAAAAAACTGGAGACAGGTGGCTGTCCAGTCTTTTCTGGAAAACCTCTAAAGATGAAGCTCCTACAACTTTTGAAGGCAAGCTGTTCCACTGTTTATGTTCATTCTTATATTACACATCCAAGTAGGCCCAAAGTACAAGTCTGCCATTTTAAGAGTGAATAAATATTCACTCAGAATTATTTCAAGACTCACTGTTCTCAATCTGCTTTGACTTCTTTACATTATCAAGCAGCTATATGGCATTATCTTCTCTGACACAGACTAAAAATCTTGGATGTTTTTAGAACTTTTTAAGCCATTTACAACAATAACAAATGAGGTAACAATGAAGAAAGCAAAATATGAAGTGAAACCAGAAAACATTTAGGCCCCAAACAAGTCTTTTGTGAATACCATTAAAAAAAAGTGTGCTTTAGAAAGTAGCTCTAGAGTAATAGAAAAGTGTAAATTGCCATTACTACTCTAATGCCAATACATTGACAGAATTTATTCATTGTCTAAATAAATCATAATTATCTTTGTTTGCACAACATATTAACAGTGTTTACAAACCCAGAATAACTAAACCAAAACTAACCAAAGGCTTAATCAGTCTTCAGTCTCAGTTTAGAACTATAGTTCAGTGTCTCTGTGACTGCAGTCAGATCTCTCCGTCTTACTGGGTTAGTAACCTGTTCTTTCCAGAAAGCAAGGTCAGAACTGATTAAATCAGAAAGGGATAACAGTTCCCATCACTTTAATTCACCTGGCTAGAGAAATATAACAGTACAATAATAATATTGGCTACATACTGTTTTCTGTCTTTGCTCTCATTTCTAGGGACAAAGCCAGAATGAATATGTAGGATGATCTTGACAGTTGTCATAGCACAGGAAACACAATGTTGTGACAGTCATTGGAGGAAGGGATCAGCAGGAGACAAGGGAAGGGTACAGAAGAGTACCCACACTGAAATGATGTTTTAACCATTAGGGATTTTTTGGAGGGGTTGGCAAGGCTAGTAAGAGATAAGAGGTTTTAGCTCTTAACAAGAAAATTACCAGGATACAGGTAGATTGAATAGAAAATATGCCAATTATATGAAATAGCCCCCAACTTTTACTGTCTTAAAACCTACCAAAGAGCAAAGTTAATAAATAATGACATCACTTGTCAGTGGATGCTTATTAGGCAACAGCTTAAGCTTAGCATCAGAAAAAACTTCTAGAACTAATTAATTACTATACTGAAGATACAAATGAAGAAATTTTTATGAAGGCATAATTTTTCACAAAAAGGATTATACAAATTGTGTAAAGTTTTTTTTCTATAACATTGCAAACTGATGCTCTTAAACACACAGTCCCAAGTATATGCAAAAACTGAACCACAAGGCTTCATTCCAGAAAAGATTGATAACTAGGTCAAAGAGCGATATTAAACATTAATGCACCCTGCTAGATTTAAAGATATTTCTCTCATAGTACTGACTCAGATAATATCAGTTCTGCAGTACAAAGAATTTCAACATCAGAAGAAAACCAACAGAAATTACATATATGAATACTTTTTAAGATTTATTTTCTTACTTTATTCATTCAGAGGAAAAACCTGCTTATAAATCCTTACTTACTTTAGAGGCCCATGGCTGCAGACAATTGGCATAACAACGAACAAGAAAAGCCATTTCCTGTGTTAAGAAGGAAAGCCTCCACTTGCAAACAAAAATCAAAACAATAAATTAAGTAAGATCCTTGGAAGATTCTTTTTATAAACTATAAATCAAAGGTATGTATCTTCAGGCACATGATTAGTCAGATTTTATATTCACAGTGATTTTTTAAAATTATCATTCAGCAGTTTTCATCTTGCAATGATTACTGCAAAAAAAAAAATCAGTCCAATTTCAACAAGCAGATAATTTCACACATTCAAAAAATTCAGCAGTACTTCTCATTTAAAATATTAACATCAATGAGAACATGCCTGAAACAGCAGACATAGAGTAAATTCAAGAACAAGCTGAAAGTTCATACAATGATTATGAAAAGATGAATATTAAATTCCTCTTAAGATCCTTTTTTTCTGTTTCAAGGCACAATTAAAGCTGGTTAGTCTTCAGTTTCCCTTTTCCCATATTCACATTTCAAAAAGCAGGAACAGTTTTGTTGAGAGTCTTCTTCATTAAATCTTGGGTAACCAAAGAATCCTTCATATCAAAGTTTCTTTTTCTTTATACACCTGCCCATCAAAGCTGCAATACTGAATCCACGCACAGCCAGTATCTTCGGAGGCAAAACGTGAGTGAGTGTATGAGGTCTAACAGGTTTGCAATGTAGAATTTCTCAAAGCTTCTGCAATCAAAGCTCTCACACCCCCAATGCAGAATTTAAAATACTGCAGTATAGCTAAGAATTCTAATGCAACAGCCAGATACCATGGTTAATCCAAATCTAGCATTTTCCAATTAAAACATTTCTAATGCAATGCAAAAAGCAACATCCACGGCAAGACTGAAAGGTCGAGTCCTAATTCCTACTATCTTTGCTCGTTTCTCAGCAGCTCCCTCAGGAAAAGCTCTCATCGATTGGATGCTCCGCAGCTAGATGAAATATCTAATAAGGAGGGGAGAGTGTGGGAGGGGAATGGAGCTAAAAGGATGACATCACCTGTATAGAAAGCCTTCAGAAACTGCATTAGATCAATTGGCTACTGTATCTGCAGATGCACCCAAAGCATCTTTATTGACCTAGTACAAACACATCTCTGTACAACAACAATTCAGCAAAATGCAGTATGTTAAATTTCATATCACTCTGCTAATCTGACATTGCACACAATTCCTTGGGGGGGTTTATTTTTAACCACTTAATCTTGAAATCTGTGCATCTATACACATGTTTTCCCCCCCTAAGGTGTATTATAAGCAAAGAATATTTCTAGTTACTGTGATTTAAAATGATTAAGATATTTCCTTCATTATATACATACCCATCATCTCTCAAAACAATTTAAATTGGAGAGCAAACTTTTCCTAATATTGTAACCTTGAATAAAATCCATTTTAAATTGGAGAACTAAAATATATCATGCCTTAAACTATATCAAAGCTTTGATATTTGAAGTCTTAATATTAAAAATGAGAAACAATGTTATTAGCCATTATGGCAAAGAGCCAGACACTTTAAAGGATTTAATGGTGTGGATTCAAAATGAACATATATATCTTTTGTACAATCAGTTAAAAGAGAAATACATCAACACCCTAGCTACAAATAAAACAAACCTGTTGCCTACAAAAGCACAAAAGCCAGGTTTTTCATTAAATAAGCATTTTTATTTCTGGAAGCAAATTATTATTATTATTTTCATTTCTTATTTGGAACTCAAGTATTGACCAAGTGTTCATATTTCATCTGAATCCTAAAGACAGATTAACACTGCTTTAATGATCAAAGCAGAACATTTCATGGCTGGCAATGAATGCCATTCATTCACGAATTCACATCAATCCAAGATTAATTTCATTTGTATCTTCTAAAAATTTAACAATACTCTCAGTTGTCTAGTGATCAATATGTACATATTATTGAAAAAATGTTTGATTTAATTATCTGACACAAAAAACAGGAAATGGTCATATCAAAAAATGTCTTGATGTCTTTCTTTGAAGCTGTTCAATCCAACACATGTTTTCAGGAATGAAAAAAAGTTTTGTTTTTTTACTAATAAAAGTATTTATATTTATAGGCAACTCTCTCCCTCCCTCTCTCTCTCACCAATGTTTGACAATATCATAGAACGATCAGCATTTAAACTGTTTTTCTTCATAAGAAAAGGCAAAACCATCATCAGTATAGTAGCAACTCTGTTTAAATAAAGAGTTGTGTGAAACTGTTCCAAAGTTTGCACATAGAACATCTAAGCAGAGCACCATGTCTCCAATGACTTAAGGCAATTATTTAGCAATATATAGTTCTTCCTAAATATACCTTGTTTAAATAAACATAACTTCTTCTATTACCTAAATATTAGCAAATAAAATGTATAGCCTAAAAGTTGCCCTTTAAACACATTTTATTGTGCTATGCAATTCAGTCTACTAAAGAGTATGGCATGAATGCAATATTTCACAGCTACTATGACTGTGAGCCCAATAATGGGTGAAAATTCTATTTCCCCTTTAAGTGAAGATGACATCATCCTTTTCCCTTTCTTACAAATCAGACTGCAGCTACTGCAACTCCCTGGGGAAGATTTTACATGCAACACTGCCAGCCTAACAGCTATGTGCAGGGGGTAAGACTAACCTAATTCTGTGCTAGACTTTAGAAATTATTTTTTTAACACTACTAAACCAAAATTTTATGAAGAAATAGTATATTGTGAGAAAATGCAAAATGATCAAAATGCATTTGCAAAGGAAGTAATATTTTTACAAATATTTTGCATGATTTATTTCAAGCAAATAAGTGTAACTTTAAAGATACAATGTGCCATACTGAGCCTGTCAACAATAATTTATTTAATAAAATTACAAATGCAAACAGTATACTTTATTAATTTAAAAATATAACGAACTTTAAAAAGAAGAACAAGTTCAAGAGTCTACATTAGATATGGGTGGATCATAGACAGAAAGACAGATGTCAAGCAGTTAATTTTTATTCTAGATTGTATTTTAATAAATACAGGTACTTCAAATGTTTGTTCATATTTTTAATATTTCCACCAGAATTTCTCCAAATGCCCCATATGAAAAAGCAATTCCAAAAGAAAAATGAGGACACGCTATATATGAAATTTCTGGATCTATACAGTAAATAGTAATATAGTTTCAATAAGCCATTTTGCGCAAAATTGAATTCAAGAAGCTAAAGACTCACAGCACCTGATGGCAAGCTGAATGACAGGTTACAAAGCAATGTAAAAATCTTTATAGTTTGACAAACAGAAGTGCTTAACATTTTAATGACAATGAAGGTTATCAAAAGTTTATTGCAACATATACAAGTATCAGTTTGAAATGTGTTCTGGAAGAGAAAGGGCCAATGGTGAAAATGATTACTGGCAGATGGGACAACATCTGGCAGCATTTCCACTATGCACTGTGTCTTCTGTGATTTAGAATAGCTAAAACACCTACATCATTTAAGCTTCTGTATCTCAAATTACTTTATTTTCAAGGTTGGAATTATAATTATTGCATTTTTAAAAAAACTAATACTATTGCAAGGCTTTGTATCACAATTATTAAAAATATCTCAGTGAGCTATCCAGTTTCTTCTTTATTATAGTACTATTATGATCCAATATTAAACAAGGAATATGTGTTAAATTTCACTGCAGTTACAGCATTTATGGTCTAAAAATCCTACCAAAATAATGGTATAATTCAATAATAGTAGAAACATATAACCTATCCTGAGAGAAAGAAAAAAAGAAAGAAAGAAAGACAGAAAGGGGAGGGGAAGGGGGAGGGAGAGAGGAGGGGTAATGTAAGCAAGAGGCTGTCACTAGAACAAAAATGATGTAAGCTTCTAAAAATAGAACTGGAGATACAGAGAGAACAATAAAAAAGGACCATAGATTCAATTTCCCTCTAGGTATTGTAAGCTCCTTTTCTTCTCACAGGTAATATACTATATATTTAAAAAGTCTTTTCTATTTAGAGTATTGACATTTATAGCTGCATAAATTCCATCTGATTTACTTCATTCACTGTAGATTCATGTATTAACCATATCCATACGCCATATGAACACAGTCATTCCTTACATTACTTACACCGTTTTGTAAGTAGCATTGGATTCCTCTTTAGAGAATGTTACTGAAAATTATAATTATTTAATCAATTTTAAATTAATAACTTGCAGGTTCAAAAGCTTGCTTCAACAGAACATAGCCAAAGGAATTAAAATAGCAAAAGTATAAAAATATACGTAGAATAAAAGCATATGGGCAGCAATGTTCCCTCTAAGTTGCATACATACTGTTTGTGACCCACACATGCTCAGTTATGAGATATAGTTCCCTGCTCACTGTCAGAGATGATGCATTAATACATCAGGAGGGAGGGAGGGAGGGAGGGAGGGAGGAAGGAAGGAAGGAAGGAAGGAAGGAAGGAAGGAAGGAAGGAAGGAAGGAAGGAAGGAAGGAAGGGAGCCTTTCATCCAGGAAATAAACTGAAGGCCAAAAATAATCTTCTGGGATCCAAACCAAAAGAGATTAAGCCTGAGCAGCAGCAACAAAGAAAGGGGGAAGCAAAAGGAAAGCAAAGGGGAAAGGAAAAGAAAGAGAAAGGAAAGGGAGGCTTCTATCCAGATCCAAGCCAAAGCCCAGAAACCTTCTGCCAGGCTACACACCAAAGGAATTCTCACTGAATGATAGTAGGAAAGAAAGACAGAACGACCGAAACAAAGGAAAGAGAAGACAAAGCAAAGGAGAGAACAAGAGACAACTTCTCAATTTTTTAAAAATAATTTGAAAGCTTATAAAGTATGTTACATACTATTTTTCAAAAATATGGGGCCAAATCTTGGGCCAAATCTGTCCTGACCAACTCAACTGTTGCTTAAAGATATGACTTGAGCATCTGCTTCTCTGGCTTAGAGGGAAAACTGATTAAGCTTTGCTTTTATTCTGGCAAATTCACTAGAATTCCATTCCCACCATCCAGTCAGAGCTGAAGAAGCTTCTTGAATGAGAAGGGAAATGTCTTTAAAGAAAAAACAAGAAAGTCCGGTTGCCTCCTGAAAAAGTACCTTTGAGACAACCATTCTTGGATGACCGAGAATCTCCATAGACTTTTAGCCATGCACTTTAGGATGAACACTCTTCAAATGGTGTGGGAATATGAATGGATTTCCAGGAAAAAAAATGCAGACTATAGGAACCATGTGCATTATCAGATGACTCTGTGCACACAGATAAACCTCCAAGTGCTTCAATGACCCTCTAAAAGGATGCAAATGACCAGCCGTCTGCAAGAAATATAAATCCTTCCATTCCCTACCATCTAGTCCGAGCAGAAGAAGCTTCTTTGATGGAAAGAGAAACATCTTTTTTTAAAAAAACAAGGAAGTCCAGTTGCCTCTTGAAAAAGCACCTTTGGGACAACCATGACTGACCTGGCTGACTGAGAATCTCCATAAACTAGGAGAAAAATTATTAAAATATACCAAATTCATTTTTTTCCTAAATCTGAATGAAGAAAAGTCTACATTTCCTTTTGAAACACTGCCAATCTCTCAAATCCCTGAGTAAGATTTAGCTAGTGAAAAACTAAATCTACTTCTGGGTATAAATATTATTTTTATCATATATAAAAATTAAATTAAAATTATTATATGACCATCCTTCAAATCTCATATAGATGTGGAATATTTAACTGTAATGGAGGTATCATTTAGCATATCATTTATAACAGAGTTTATTTTTTTAAAACATCACCAAGAATTTTACACAAAACACAATACAAAATTTGGCTGCTTGGAAGGATGGCATAAGAACTCATGTCTGTGGAAGGAGAAAATTATAACAAGCTTCCCAGTGCCCAAAAAGGTAAAATACAAAAAATTATGTTGCATATAAAGTACAATACAAAAGGAGCAATATCCAATAGTTATCACTGATCCTGTTCCACAAAACCAACCATTTTCATTATATGGTACTTTACTGAATTCTCAACCAATGTAGATGGAATGGCATTAGTTGGGCCTTTAAAAAAAGCACTTCAATACTTGGACAGAGCTGGAGCCTTCAGTAACAGGCTGGTTGGGTGCACAGAAATTACATTTCCATGCTTTGATAGTCTAAATTAGCATTTGCTAGATCAATTTGCAGTTCTACATCTGTGATACATTACAAAAAGTCCTTTTACAGGGCATAATTCCAAAAAGCTCTGATGACAGCCCATATGACAGGGTGTTTTGTTTTTGTATGAACTATCTTTTGCCTAGCTGATTGGAAATTATTAGATAAAATTAATTAGTGGATATGGTTTTAAGCCAGTACTTGTGAACAGAGTGTTTATCATATGTTTAAAAAAAATTAGACATTCATCATGCTATCTTAGTATAGGGTAATTCATCACACAGTGTTTTGTGCATGACACAAAGAGTTTCAATTGAGCAAATCCATTTGTTTCATGAAAATGTTCCATGTATGTGGAAGCAATTATTTTATTAGGGCAATGCAACACTTTGCAATCAAAGAGTTAAAGACACATCATATTTTGTAAAGCTAGTCATAAAGCATGCCCGCCATTCCTGAAAGAAGCTGTGTCTTTATTCCAGGATGCCATGATTCCAGAAACAAGTGTATTTGATTTAAAGTGCTCCTTACAATTGCTACTGGGCTTCCCCTTATACTCTGTATATCAATATATTATGCTATGCTATGCTATGCTATGCTATGCTATGTTATGTTATGTTATGTTACGTTGTTATATATCATATTATGTAAACCTTTAATGGGAACAAAACATGCACAGAAGCTAATTTAAAGAGGATCTCCATGAGAAAGACAAATTCACACCAGGCCATATTTTCAAGTACATTTCATTCCTTAGGCAATTGTATCAATTTAACATGACATCAGTTCCAATCCACATAAAGACACCATAAATTAGAATTGGTGCTCAAATGCATAATAGAATATGGAAACAAAAGCAGGATGAAACTCTGGCTGGATGACATATTCAAAAATTAAAGCAAACATATGTTTCAGAGAACATTTGATTTTCAGTCCTATTTCTTAGACCTAGAAATATTTTATTTCCAGTAATTACTAGGCTAGAGTAAAATAGATTCATAATTCCAAACATGATTACATTCCAATTAAAATCAAGATGGTTTGGGAAATGTATGCCAGATTATGCACATTACTTTTTCACTTATGTATATCAAGTTTCTCCTATTTCTTTCAGTTTTGATATTATAAGATTGAAATGGACAAATGCACATCCTCCCCAACTTTGAAATATAGTACATTCTAAGACAGGGCAGCACCATCTGTTATTTTATTTTAAAAATAAAAAAGTTTGAAGCTGACCCATCACAGCTGAGGGACCAAAAATTAACCCTCAATCAGTGATCTCCCTGATAACTAGTGTTGGAACAATTTGAATGAGCAGGCTGTCAAAGGCCTGGGGGCGAACTGTCAATCTGCCCTGAAGACGCCTGTTTGCAAGAGGCCTGAGAGCGAATTGCCAACTTTCAAAAGTCGCGCTGCCTGTAAAAATAGGGCCTCAAAGCAATCAGTTGGGCTGTCAAAGATGAGCTCGCAGACAGAAGCCTGGATAGTAATTTTTTTAAAAATAGTAAAGGTAGGTTTTGTTGATGCAAAATAGCGCCAGCTGTCAAAATCCTCGGCACAAAATTTGAATTCAAAATGGCATTAGCCATTAGAAGTCTCGGTGCAAAAATCATATCTAAATGCTAAAAGAAGCTAAAAGAAATTAAATGAGCTCAAAAACGTGCTGAGTAGTGGAATTGCGCCAATGCGCTTCTCGCTCAGGTCAGCTATTAACAAATTGCCTCTTGGCTGCAAGAGGCTTCAGCGACGAAATTGAGCTCCCGCTCTTCATGCCACTACGGCCCACTGTTAAGGGCCTGTTGCAACCAATGGTCAGCTGGAAAAAGTAGCGTTGTTTGTCAGCATCTTTAACAAAAAAGGCTCAGGGTTCCACTGTAGAGTGCTTGCTGCTCTCTGTGTGTGTTTGGTTGGTTTTTGTAGACATTTCATTACGAAATCAGGTAATATGATGTTACTTCAGTTGGGTAATGAAACTTCTGCAGCAAACAACCAAGCTCAGACAGTCCAAGGCCTCCATATATAATGGTTGGACTAGCAATCTTAAATATATAGCAATAAAATGTTCTTTTTCAATATATTTGAATCAATGCAATTTAATTTGATCTCTCAAGGAAGGTGAATGTGCATTAAGAGTGTAGAAAGCTTCTTAATGAGGCAATGAAATAAAATATATTTGAGTAACATTACTCACATATTAAAATAGATGAAATCACAATGCCTCTGATAGCAAAAAGGGGGCATGCCATTGCTCCTTAATGACTAATTTAAGTGTGATCCAGGCTTGTTTTTTTCTGTTCTTGTAACAAATACCCAACTTCTTTAAAATGATTTCATGATACATGTTTCTTTCAAAAATAAACTACTAAAAGGAAAGAGAATTTCTTATTAACTTGTCAATGAAATGACTATTCTTAAACTGTTTTTTTAATATCTGATATGTTGCTTTTGAATCAGTAATCTGGCATTCAGCTAGAAAAGTAGCTTCCTGTAAACAGATGACAACATCAGTTAACACACAAGGACAGACAGGACTATCAGCTCTCCACATAAGATGCTAAACCAGTCTGCAGACATGTTTTTTTTAAAAATTGAAGGGCTCTGCCCACTCTGCTCAATCAATAGAAAATACTCAATCACATAATTTTGCAGCATTCCTATGCAATGGTTTGCTATATATAACTCAAAACAAACACTTTTTTTTCCTTTTGAGCACTTGGGTAACAATAATTGAATTTTTTAGAGATGGCATACTGAAGTAAATACCCACTTTAATGCTGTTTGGGAAATTACTTCATAACAGTTATGTCTTTCTGTTGTAAACAAATTTGAAAGTTGTTTTAATGCAACATTATCACAAACCACAAATAAAAGCCTGAATTGGTATACAGCTGGTATATAACTGAAGTCCTTTTAATTACATGTTGAGCTCAGGTGAGATGAGCAAGAACATGAGATGACCCCAAAATATTTTAGAAGGAAAACTAAAAGAACATTATTTTTCCCTTCTTAGGTTTTTCTCAAAAATAGATGGCACGTTAAAAACTTTTATTTTTTTAATAGTAAAGTTGAGCATAGGTCAACTGAAATGAAGAAATTTGAAATAAATTACTCATGAAACAGCATTTACTAATTTATCATAAAAGCATACATTCAACAGCATTATTCCATATTATAAGAAATCACCTTTCTTAAAAATCATTATATAACATGTCTTAAAACCACCAGTAACACAAAGATTATGCACTGCACCATTTCTCCACATCATTCATAATTTTATATATCCTTATCACACCTTGTTTGTTTCTTTTTTGCTTTCTTACTTTCTTTCTCTCTTTCTCTTCCCTCCTTGTCTCTTTTTGTAAACAAAATACTGTAGCTACTTGTAACTTTTTTTCTAGGAATAATTTCTATTTACTTCTCTTACAAGCCTGCAATGTTATTAAAATTAAATGTATTTGGGTAAATTAACCAATAAAGGAACCTAACATAAATCTAATTTATAAGTAGTAATACAAACAGGAGAAAAAGAACACCCAATAGCAAAAAGCTATTTGTGCATATACAGGGTTATTGACAAAGCACATTTAAAATATCAAATACATTCAAGGAAAAAATCTTAGTGCGTTTATATCTTAACATATTAAAACATTTTTAAAACTTCTCATCTTTTATTGTTTTTAAAATAAATGTTTTGCCAGAGTATAAAAATGATCATTAAGAAATTAATAGTTGTAGTTTGGATGGATATGATCCTAATGTAATAACTTATTTGAAATTATCTTGGTGTTATACACATCTGATGTAATACATTAAATGGAACATAAAGATATTATTTAGTACACACAGATATATAGATAGATAGATAGATAGATAGATAGATAGATAGATAGATAGACAGACAGACAGACAGACAGACCTTCTTACCAATGCACCATCTCAATCAAAACAAATACCATATAACACTCATAATTATATTATAATCTAAATTATAAAAAATATCTGTATAACAGATGATGGAATATTTCATCTAACATTACCTTAAACTAATCTCAGCTATATAGACTAAAAAATTTTTTACCTAACTTAACAGGTTTAATAGAGTTTAGTACTGCAACTCACTGGGAATTTGTTTAATACCAGTTTCAACATATCTGGAAGAAATTAGTTTTTATTTATTTGTTTAATAATATTTAAATTCCACCCCAATGTGCAAGAACTCAGAAGTCTGAGAAAAATGTATTTATATCCTTTCAGTTCCTTTGATCCTTGAACAAAGTCGAAATTTAAGGATTTGAAACCAGAAAGCAGCTTTAAATGGAATAATTTTCAAAACTGTTTTTGCCTGTAAGGTGGATGTGCCATATTAGAATAGTCTTATTAGAATATTTATGGTATCTAATAAAGGAAGGATGATTCTGGAATGAACTCTAAAATTCTGGAATTCTTTTGCAGTGACTGAACAATCCATATGTTTCTTAATTTGTTTACTTTGAAATCTTCTCCCTTTTAGAAGCTGGAATACTGCAAAGCATAGAACCAATAACCAGCAACACCCTATTTCTAAAAATTCCCCTAGACTTTAAAATAGCCCTATGGCTTCTCTTTAGAAAAGGATTGACAGCTTAACCTCAGCACTTTGTTTGAAAAGATCTTTTTTATAAACAAGCAAGCTGTATCAGCAGCGCACTCAGAACATATTCTCCAAATGTAACAAGTGCCCAACAGCACAAAATGGTGGAGGGCCTATATTTTAAAAAATGAAGAATATAAATATAATCATATACAAGTTTTAAAAAGGGAATTATCAGCTACTGCTGAAAGACTGAAATATAATATATATAAAAATATATAAATAACTGAATAAATCTGCATCACCTTCAATATACCTTTCATTGATCAATGATCATTAAAACAAGTACATTCGTGAAGAAATATTTCATGCATTATATGGATAAAAATGCAACTACCTCCCCCTTATGAAACATTCTTCTTGAAACATGAACATCAGCAAACTGCTAATATCTGCAACCAAGACTAAAAGCAAATACTTTCTCATTCTATAAATCATTCCCGAAAACAACTTGAGAATTCATCTCACTTCAAGAAAGTGGGGGGATGGCTTGAAAGAGAAGGCAGTTTCAGTCTCACGTCTGTCGTAGTATATGAGGAATTCCTGTTTTTTCTTAATCAGTTTTAACATTTTGTTAATTATGTTTATAAAGATTTGTCTAATTTCATTCCTGATTAATCTGAGCAACTGTAAAACTTTTGGGTCTCTGAGTTAGGCTGATGGAAGGTAAACAATCGTGGAAGTTCATTACAATTTGATTTGTCAGAAGTTATTGTTTTTCTATGATGCTGAAAGCATTACAAACTAGGACAAAAGAAATACACTATTAAATTAAAATTATAGCTCATTTGACACAAACAAATGAATTACCATGCTAAGCATGATTTTTTTTTTCATGGTAGCTAAACTTCCATAAAATATTTCTCAACGTATTTCAATGTAAAAGCTCTCATTGTCCGAAAGTACTGAATTGCTGCAATGTTGATCCTTAGAGTTTATATAGCATTAGAATGAATCTGACAGACCTACAGCTGCTTTGAAGTGTTAAATAACATTCTATTACTCCAATTTTATAAAATCCATTTTGCAATTTTATGTATCATTTGTTCCAATAGAAAATCAAACACAGACAGCGATGAATGCAGGTGGGTAAATAATTAACAGTAGAGAATATACACTCACGGAAAGGTAGCTACTAACATCCACATTATCTGTAATGGTCTGACGTTCTCCCCTCTGATTAATCTTCCGAAACCTCCGGCGAGATTGTCGAAGAGGCACTTCCCTCTGCAAGATATTGTCTTCATTCTCTTTTGAATTATCTACCTGGAACACATGTTCAGGATCTTGATTAAACATCCAGTTCTTCCATATCACTGAAAATCTATGTAAGTTTAAAAAATTCATGAAGACAGGCTCAGCATGAGTTAATACTGTTACTGTGTCATAGGAAATCTACACAAGTTCCTGAAACTAAAGCAACACTACTTCAATTACTCACTACAATGAGCTGAGAGGCCACAATTTCCTTCCGGGAAGCAGTGTTGTTTAAAAAGAAAAGAAAAACCTAAGTAACGCTACATATCTATAAAAACTATTCACTGTATTTGAAGTTTTATATACTTAAAATGGCTACCTAGACAAAAATAAACGGTACTATTATGACAGTTACTGCTACAAACAGTTACATCTGTAAAGCCTACTAAACCACATGTTGAAATAAAAAAGTATCAGATTAACTTCATATAAAGCTAGAGTACTGCCTCTAGTTTGTTTCATGACATACAAATCAGAAAAGTTTTGAACTAAATTTGAACAATGTTGATAACTTGTTCCTTTTCATGTTGATTTATGCTATAAAAAGAAAGTCTACATTCACATTTCCTTTGGAACTCTCAGCCGGAAACAGCAGAGACAAACATATATATACAAAGGACTAACAAAAGGAGACATGAGATAATTCAAATATGTCTAAGAGATATGCAACAATGTATATATATACATGTATATTTCAAAATAAGCTTTCCTTCAATTTTCTGTAATATGAAAATTTCAAAGGCCAAAGGTAAAATATATTTGTATAATTATTTCCAGAATAGGGGGAAATCCTTTCATTGCCTAGTCTTTCATCCAGGAATTTAATGAGAGTTCTGTGTTTTGTTGCAATTACTGTATGATTGAATTTTTGAAACCATTATTAGATAGCCACAAAGTTAGCACATGCAAAAACAACTGATTTCAAACAGTGAATTAAACAGACACCTAAATGACTTCTACTAAGTTAATGAATCTTAAAAATGCAAATCTTTGAAAAAGACTGAATAAAACATAATAGTTACTTCAGGAATGATCCATTTATGACAACAGCAATGTATTTATCCATTTATCAGATAAATGGACACTACAATATCCAAGTGTTCTCTCTATACATATAAATATCTATTAATTGTGTAAATTATTCAAGCAAACCATATTCTTACTTTCTTCTTTTATTAAAAAAAGTAAAGCATACTTTTAATCCATCAAATTACTCATTGTTTTATTCTAAATATTATTGCAGATGTGCCTATAGTTATCCTGCTACACAACATGCTGTCATAAAGTCATGCAAGAGGCTATCCTGGTTGCTACAACAGAGCCCAGAATTCAAAACAAAATATAACATATAAATAAGGTTGCAAAATACAGCTTACTGTACTTGACACATCATATACATCATACGCTGTTGATCCTTTTACAAAACCTTTGAGAACAGTAGCTAGGCAATTATCAGAAATATTATCAGAACTATAATTCTGTTACAAAAGTTTTCAAAGAAGATTGAACTACATGAGTCAGGAAATTGCTTCTGATTCTATGCTTAGTGAACACTGAAAATGTAGTAATTTCCAATTAATAATATGTTGCCTTGCAGGGAAACCCCCAATGTCAAAAAAAAAACAAAACCATGAAATAACTCAGAAAATCTTCCAGCAAATTCTGGTTGCATGTGTATTTGCTCTTTATGATATTGATATATATATATATATATATATATATATATTTGTAATTTTCGTACTATCAAAACAACCTTGTAACTATGAAAAAATGCAGACACACTTGAAAATTGATTTGCAATGTTTTCATTCCTTGTTTCTTTCGTTCATGTCTTCAATAGTATATTTGTATTTCATACACTCATCTATCTTCTCCCTCAGCTCCTACTTAAGTACTTACTTGTTAGATAAGTAAATATTAGATATTCTATCTTTCATTCAGGAGCAAAAAGTAACATACAGGCAGAACTGCCTTTGTCTGAGAGTAGCTACCAGATAGGATAGGATAGGTACACTCCATGAAATCTTTCCATCTGGAGAGACCTTAGAAGTAGAAGCCTTATGGAACACCCTCATCCCAGTGGTTTTTTTCACCCTAGCGCTAGTACAGAATAGGAATATCTAAAGCTGGTTGTTGGGAATTCCAAAGGTTAAGATGCTGTGTTTGTTGTTTTTTATTTTATAGTTATTTATTTAATTGTTGTGAGCCACCCAGAGCTGTGCTTAAGCTGGGCAGCCATGCAAATGTTTAATTAATTAATTAAAAACTTAGCACTATTTCCATATATATAGTGGTGCTTAAAAGTTTATGAACCCTTTTGAATGTTCAATATTTCTGCATAAATATGACCTAAAACCAGTTAAAGACAATCTACTTAAACAAATATGTAAAAACATTGTACTTGTTCATTTATTTATTGAGGAAAGTGATCCAAAGCTACAGGTCACAGAAGTAGATGAACCTCTTAAGTTTTCAGTTCATTTGAATGGAAAATTAAGGTGTTTCAATAAGGGGATGATAACCAGATGTGAGTATGGGAGATCCTGACTTAATTAAGAATAGAATTTTGGGTATTCACCATCAAAGTCTGACCTTCACAATGTAAATCTATTCTAATGAGTCATTAAAGGAGATATTTGAGAAAATCTATCAAAACTATGACTGATATTATGCAGGCTGGGAAAGGTTACACAACTATTTCGCATTTTTAAAATAAATTTATTTAAAAAAAATTAAAAGAATAAAGAATAATACAAAATACAGAGAAGAAAAAGAGAAAGTGCAGAAAAATAGAAAAGAAACATGTACACAAAAATATATTTAAGTGAATCCTAATCTTCTTCTCAGCAACAGACTTAACATCACTCCTCCTCCATACATAGAACATTTCTTCCCAGATTCAAAGCTTTTTTGATTGGTAGATCCAAAAATCATTAGCTGTGTTCTATCCATTTTCAGGAAAAAGTCCAGAAAGTGTTTTCAGTATTTTGTAAATGTACTTACTGCCTTATCCCTGATCAAAGAGGTCAGTGTTGTATTCCTTTCTCTTCTTTAGTATTCCGTGACTACTAATTGTTAATTTGACATTAAAATACTGTTGTGGAACCTGATTGCTAGCCATATTTTCTTCCTCCCATCTTAAAAAAAAATTCTTAAGGCTGTTGTGATTCGCCAGCAGCCTGTGCAGATGGCAGCAGAATTGGACAGTGGGGAAGAATGGGGACCAGTTCAGGAGTCTGGAGAGGTCTCGGACAAGGGTCCTGCGTCCGATGGAGAGATGGGGCCAGGACCATTTGGGAGTAGTGTGCTGACTCCGGAGACTCCGGAGTCTGGCAGCAGTAAGGCAGAGGAACAAGGGGAGCCTGTTCCCAGTGAGCATGTTTGCAGAGCTGCTAGAAGGCAAGAGCAGCTGAGACAAAAGGGGTGACTCAGGAGAGTAAGACTTGGAGCTGACTGGCCCTCCCATTAGGTATAAAGGACATGCAAAGGTAAAGAAACCTTTGTGGGAAGCAAAGTTGTTTGTACTGTTTGGATTGATCCTTGATAAATATATGAGTGTGAAAAATTTGGGCTCTAAGAATCTTCATGAATCAGACACTATTATTTTGTACACTTGTAGAAACACTTGTTTGTAGTACACTTGTAGAAACCTTCATTGTTTTCAGGTTCTTATGTGACTACATCATAGCAAAATTCCAAATAGAGGCTATGTAATCTGAAAGCAAAATATTAAGCATGGTTGTTACCAGAAAAATAAACACAATGAATTGTTATCAAGAACTATAGAAGTACGTCCACCTGCTTCCTTCAGATATTGTCAGAACTATGAAACTACAAACATAATAAAAAAAAGTTTAGAGAATTCTTGTAACACTATCTTTGCCTCAAATTCTATAAAATAATGTTTTCTAGCTACTGCATATGGTAGCATATGCTATATAAAATAACTAACAAGTCATAACATTTTTTTAAAAACTCAATGTAATGTCAAAGTTAGGGTTTTTTAAAATGTAAAATTTCTGATCAAGTGATAGAATTAAGTACTTCCTACCCTTCCACTACTCTTCCAGCACTTGCAAACATTACTTTTCTTACACACATTTCTTTTTTTTAAACAAATTTTATTAATTTTTAAAAAACAATACATAAACAAACTAAACGTAGAATGTAATAACATAAAGCATCTTTTCTGAAAAAACCAATAAGACATCTTATTTAAAGACAGAATAATTCCAAATTATCACATTTCCATACAAACACAATTTAATATATGTATTTATCTTATCTATTCAACTTCATATCTTATCCCAACTTCTCTTTATTTCTCCCTTTCCTTCTACTATTCAATTATATTTCTTTTGCCTTAGATTACATATATTCTTTATATCCATCTGTCTTATTTACAATTTCATTATTCTCTTCCAATGTTCTTCTTACATTCTTCTAAAATTTGATTAATTCAGACATAGACAAACAAAACACAAAACATAAATACATAAAACTTCTTTTTGGAAAGCGGCTTACCCCGGGTTACCTCTTTTTGTACAGACATAAGTCAAATTCATGCTCACTTAATATACTATTTCATATCTTATTTAATATTCTGTATTTTCTATATATTTTCTCTCCTCTATTCACTCTCTTAATTCTATTATGTTTATTTCGTCTCAATTTAAATAATAATTATATTTGTATCCTTTGTCCATTCTCTTTCAATCATCTATTTATCTTTTCTTTCTAATACAATATTTCTCCTGTAATCACTGGTTGAAGCGTGACAACTTTCTATCTTTCCCCTAAATTTAACACTTGAAATAATACATACTTTTCACACTGATTTTGCTTAGTACATTCTAAGTAATACATTTTAGAATAATAAAACAAAAATAGAAAAGGAATTGAGTTTATAATATAATAAAAACAATATTCAATAAAATATTAAACTCTATTGTTAACTCTTAAACATTTTATACATTCCCTTTAATGCATTATTAACTCATATAATAGTTCAATTTTCTAACTCAATTTCAAATACTAATATCTACAATACAATCGTATGTACTTTTGCAAAATCATATATTATTTTAATAACTCTTACCCTTTATCTCTGAAAAAAATCTGTTTTAAACTTGTTTTAAACCGTTATGACTTCTCTTTCCTTTTCCCCTTCCTTTCTTATCAATTCTAATCTTTTTGCCCCCCCATCTCTCAAATTCCACTCTCTTAATCTTCTCTCTCTTGTGTTTCTCTTTTCCGTTGCTTTCTGACATTGTATTGATTTTTCATCTTATTTTTCCCTGTCTTGGTTGCTTTTTTAAGTTCTGAATTCTCCATTTTTACTCCCCCTTTTTTCTTTTCCTCAACTATAACTTTTTGTCCATTAAAGATGGCTTCTTCTTCTTCATCCCAGTCCTTTTGTTGTTGTATTTCTTGGTAAGTAAAAATCGCCATTTCCAAAAAGTGAAAAATAGATCCAGAAGAGCCCTTGCCTTCTTGTTCCTCTTGTAACTTTTGATATTCCAGTTGTAGTTTTTCCACAGATAATGTCATTTTCTATTTTTATTTTTAAAAGCAACCCAAATGTTTTTAGTCTTTCAAAAGATAGTTGCCCAAAGGTCACAAAGTCACAAAGCAGTCCAAATCAGAACAAACTGTCTCATTAACACTTTCTTCTTCTTGTTGTTTGTTTAATTTCTCTTCCTGGGGAAAAGTTCAGTTACAATTTCAAAATGATTTTTTGGAAGCCTTATTAGCACATATTTCTAAGTCTTATAAACTCCAAGCAGTCTTCTTCAATGGAATCTTAGAATAAGTTTTTTACCTCTTCCTTCCCACTTATAGCAGTAAAGTTTAATTTTAAATTTCCACGTTCCAAAATCTTATATCCCCTTGGCTTTAATTTTTAGGTTTATTTACCTTCTATGCCCAAGCAGGTTTTTCAGATTTCCATCAGCTATTTCCATAGGGAAGGAGAGTGAGAAAAAATAACTTTCCCTTTCAAAACTTTCTTCCGCCGCTTGCAATCTTTTCTGGGAAAAAATGTAGCAATCAAAAAATCAAATTTCCAGGTTTTTGAAGGTTCCTCGTTATCCCGGTTCAGCCAAAAAAAAAACGTTCCCTTTCTTCCTCCTGCACGATCTTGTCCAGCTGCAGGCTTCTTTGTGGCGGCCATTGCTGACCGCCGCTCCACCGCCTTGGGAAAAGGGGGTTTTGCCGGCTGGAGAGGGGGTCTGCGACACCCCCAAACCCCTGTCCGGATCCCCCCTGTCTTCAGTTGCCTCTACGGGGCAGCTATATCCTCCAAATCCGTCTGGATCGGAGGCACCAAGGCAGTGAGCGCAGCAGGAACTGTGTGGAATTGCGGATCCCTGCCGCCGCCGAAGCCTGGCAAACCGGAAGGCCTTACACACATTTCTTAAAAGGCATAAAAAGGTATACACCTGCCTTTCCAATACCATTGTAACCAGGGAATATTCAAAATCCAAGACATGATGAAATAGTTGAATCAAGAAGATCTTACATGGACCAGAAACCTAAATGCTTTAAAAAGATTTGACATTAAAAAAAGAAGTAAAATCTTTGACAAGAAGAATCAATATCTTTCATTTCTATCAGCTTAATCTTCTCCAAGCTAAGCAAACAAACACATTTGAATAGTCTCTGTTACTGACACTAAGATATACAAAATAACAAAATGCAACTGCAAAATCTAGACTATATCAAATTGTCAATAAAATAAAAGAAATTATGGCAGAAAAGACAAAAATAAATGTATTAGCTATAGTTTAGAGAAACTGTCTGAAACTATGTAGCTGGTAACTGGATTTGAGTGAGTACCATAACACTATAACAAGAAAACAAACATGTTTTATTTATTTATTTGGTGTGTGTGTGTGTGTGTGTGTGTGTGTGTTTGTGTGCAACTCAGGGTGGTTCCAAATCAAAAAACACATAAAATCATATTAAAACTATGAAATTAAAACACAGGTATATTTTTAGAGGGAGGGAGGAAGGAAGGAAATATTTTATTAATTTATTAAAGTTTGCCACCCATCTCGCCGCAATACAACTCTGGGTGGCTTACAACATTAAAATGAAACTATATATATATATATGCAAATATATTATACACACACACACACACACACACACACACATACATTCATACTTACACATATGTATGTAGGCAGGTGGGTGGGTATAAAATCACAGTAAAATTCCAATAAAATATAAGTTATAACTAAATATAGGGAAGAACATAAATAAAGGAGGGAATTACAGGCCACATAGACAGCAAGCATTATATATACTTTGGAAGTTGGAACACTGATATTATATTTATGGCATATGTATTCCTTTAAAAACATTCAGTGCTAATATAAGAAATTACTAATAGAAAATAGAACAAATCAGTGGAAAGGACAGATTCGTGAGATACTTTTCTGTGGCCATAGCCACAGGAATGTAAAATGAATAATTTCTTCTTCCTCAATCAATTATTTTAAAGAATGGTCCTTACCACAATCATTTCTGAAGGTTCCAACACAATGCATTCACAACCTCGTTTTCCTCCAGATTGCTTGCCAAAGCTATAGAGAAAAATGGGAAAGTGTAAACGCAACATTGCATAGTAAGTAGGCAGGGCAAAAATAAAAATTAGTAATAGTAAAGTATTGTGCAAAACAGAAAGGTATCTTGCATTAAATTCCATACCACTATTTTAAGGAACAATGTAACTCTTTGGTATAACAGCTATGTTTTTTTACAATTCATTAAAACATCAATTTAGAAAAGAAACACTATATAAAATAGGGCTAATACTATAACAGTTACAAAAAATGAAAGCAAAATAAAGAGAGATAATCTTATTAATAACAACCAGTTTGATGTATGGTTAAGGCAGTTCCACCTTACATACAAAGCCAGCTGGTGACCTTGCAAAAGTCGTTCTTTCTTAGCCCTAGGAAGAAGGCAATGGCCAACCCCTTCCAAAATCTTGCCAAGACTGCAGGGACTTATCCAGAGAGTCACCAAGAGACAAAGGCACACATAAAAAGTAATATTAAAATGTAGCAGCAAAACTAACAGAAAATCTCACAATGTCTTATACTACAGTCTAACATCAGCTTCTATAGTGGCATTAGATGATTGTAATATTAATTTGTGATAAAGATATAGAAAGCATGCCTTGTAGAATAGAATGTATAATGAGGTAAGAGGGAAATAAAGCAGACATGAACTAGCAAATCAAGTTCCCTCTTTTTCCCTATAATCGCTGGGTACATTCCCAATAAAACAGCTTCAGCAGTTAGAAGAACCTTTGGGAAAAATTTAGTGAGTTGATATGGTACAAGGAAAAGGAAAACTCCAGTTAGATGAGCAGATGCTAAGTGCAAAGAATTAGGAGCATATCTTAAGTCGTAGTTAAGATTTATGCTCAAGCCTATACACAAGAATCTAGTCAACTAACCCTAACCCTGAGCTAACGTGACTGGAAGAGCAATTATGGGAGTTGAAGTCCACAGGTCTTAAAGCTATCAAGTTTGAAGACCTCTGAACTATAGGATCATAAGAAGATAAATTTTCTCTAATTCCTGGAGAGGGAGGGGGAGAAAGACTTGCTGGTGCAGATTGATATAATATATATATTTGGACAAAAATGAATTCTATTGACAGCTCAAATGTCATTATTTATTTCATTAGGGAAAAAGAAGAAACAACTTTGAATACTAAGGAACAATGTGAAATAAGAAAAAGTCTAAAGACAAATTATTATGCACACATCACACATTGACAGAAAATATTTTACCATTTATTGTAGTAACCTAATAAGCATAATAGTAAGAATAAGTAATTTTTCTTAAAAGGATCTAGTTTTTAGCATAAAACTCATCTTGCGTTATAATATTTAAATATTATTTTCAAAGTTCTAAGAAAAAAGGTGGAATTTACCGTTCATTCAACAGGACCCTTTAAAATCCAAAAATTGGAGAGGGATTGCTAAAATTGCTATTAGAGGTATAGATGTACAATATTTAAGAAATAAGTTTGATGAAACCAATCCAAAAATGTTTTGGATAATTCTTTATCATAATGATTGTAATGAATATAAAGCAGGAAATTAGCATAACCAGCGAAGATAAATTTCCATTTTATCAGACATCATATACAGTAGAATATGTAGCTTTAAGTTTATTATCTATCTTGAACTTGCATATACTACTAAATTAGTCTTTTCACAGTGAAAGGTAGGAAATGATTATTGTGTTAAAAGAAATTATTTAGGTTGGGCATACAAAAGTTAAAAGATTACTAAGGCAAAAACTACATTCTGTATAAGCTGAAACTACTATTCTGCTCAATATTAGTGACGTCAAACAGTAGTGATGTCCATACATTTCAGAGTTAATAGTTAACACATTATTTAAAAATAATTTTGCAGTAATTCAAACCTAAAATAAATGAAAAGTTCCCCTACAACCTATTTATTGAGTGTTTCAGGGTAAGGTAAAATGGTAAAAACTTTTTATTTAAATTAGACTTGGTATAAAACATCGATAAATCACACCACAGGCACAAATACTAACAAAACAGCTTTCCACATGAAATGAACTATTTTGACATTTTATTAACTACCTTACATTTTATAGAAAAGGATTTGTAACAAGGCATTGTATAAATGCAATACTTATTTACTGAAAGTCATTGGGAGTATGAAAGAAGCATTATTAATCTGTAGAATCTACTTTCAATAAATCAAAACTAGTGTATTTATTATAGTTCCAGATCACCCAAAGGAGTTCTTGCATATAAGGAAACTAGCTTGATATCCGTGCTTCACTACAAAACTATGTGGTCGGGTTTAATTTTGGGGGAGGAAAATGGGGGGGGGGGATTCTGCCTCTGCCTACCAGCATCCATCGGTATTCATCTGGCTAGCATACTGTCAGTGTATGAGAGAGTTGTGGGCTGTTTGGAAAGTGAAACAGTATTTGCTGTGTGAACAAGAAGGAGACAGCAAAGAGCCTGGGTGTGGCTTAGCTCAACTGTTCTGTACTAAAGCTGGTTGCTGCTGTGAAACTAAAACTGAAACTCCTCTCCTCTGCTTGTGTTTTGTATTTGGAACAGATTTCTTTTCAGATGGGGAGGGGGAGTAGAACTCCTTAGCATCAGAGTGTGTTAATAATAATATATGAAATACTAATGCTCTGGTGGTCATTTCAAAAATATCCTATAACACAAACAATAGTGACGTCCATACATTTCAGAGTTAATTGCACTAAATTAGAAACAGAATATTGTTTCACTAATAATAAAGATCATAAAAATGGTAGAAAATAGGCTTGTGCAAAACATTCAAAAAGGTTCCTTTGCTTTTAAAAAAAAAAGCTCACTGCAATGTTTCCCCTCAAAACAGCCACATCCTCTAATAGGCTTGGTGTGCTGTTTTGAAGGCTTACCGGAGCTGTCTGCACATGTGCATGCATGCCCAGCTGCTGTGCTTCATTGCAGTTTCAGCAGAAATGTGATTTATGCATCCATATTTGCATGTGTGCATAAACATGTGAAGTTTAAAAAAAAAACTACAAAAGATACTGCACCATGTCTTCCAAAAAAATGTTGCCTTAACACTTTGAGGACACGTCCTTGTTTGTGCCAACATACTTAGCAAAGTACTAGTATACATTCTATTGCTTTACAAAACCATATCGGCGAACACACACTGCATGTATTAGCTTCCATATTTAATTCCCATCACCTTCCAAATATTATAAAAAAACACCACTATTGAAAATCTGGAGAGTAGCAATAAATAGCTGTATGAATCAAGATCTACTTCAGTATCAGACACTTTCAGAAAAAATATTAGCAACATTACTTTGCTTAAATGTTAAAACAAAAAAAAATGAGCTCAGTCTTCTGGTTAAATAAAATTATAATTAGAAAGACTGTTAATTGGAAATGGTGTCTGAAGTTTTCAATTATTATTTTTTTCAAATCATACACTCAATCAGTGGCCTACTCAGCCAGCATTTCAACCTGCTTACACATCCTGCATGCACACATACAGATACTGCATGCTAAGCAGGATGCATTTGGAGTCCTAATGGACAATCATTTAAATATGAGCCAGCAGTGAGCTGCAGCTGCCCAAAAAGCCAACACAGTTCTAGGCTGCATAAACAGAGGGATAGAATTAAGATCACATGAAGTGTTAATACAATTTTATAACGACTTGTTAAGGCCACACTTGGAATACTACATCCCGTTTTGATCACCACGATATAAAAAATATGTTGAGACTCTAGAAAGAGTACAGAGAAGAGCAACAAAGATGATTAGGGGACTGGAGGCTAAAACATATAAAGAATAGTCGCTAGAATTGGATATGTCTAGCTTG
The DNA here is from genome assembly GCF_049901715.1 of Pseudonaja textilis. Lineage (NCBI taxonomy): Eukaryota > Metazoa > Chordata > Lepidosauria > Squamata > Elapidae > Pseudonaja > Pseudonaja textilis. The sequence goes on from NC_141991.1 coordinate 80,209,714, forward strand.
ATGAAAAGAAGGACTAGGGGTGATATGATAGCAGTGCTCCAATATCTCAGGGACTGCCACAAAGAAGAGGGAGTCAAGCTATTATCCAAAGCAAAGGGATTATTCCCAGAATTAAGGGATTAAACACACACACACACACAATTTTTTCTTGTTTCAAATATCCTGTGCTACTGGCCAGCTTTGATACAGCACTAAGTTGATTGTTACAATGCCATTAGTTTTAATGTAAAATTTAGGAAGCCCCGGTCCAACTACAATGAATATCTAAGTAAACAGACATTGACAGAGTCTCAACCTGGTACAAAATATTTTCATATTTCTGAAAATTTAAATGCATATTAAATGATATTTAATTATTTACAGATTGAATATGGCAGGTGCAAAATTTGGACGCCCTTGTGGCAGTTATTTCTTTTATAGAAACAATGGTTTTCAGCTAGCCTGCTATTTCTGATTTTGGAGCATTTTTCCCATTATTCCTTGAAGAATTTTCTGACTCAGAAATATTATTAAATCTTGCATGTACTACATGTTTGAAATATCCCTATTCAAGTTTATGAGCTATAAAGGGTATTTCAAATTCTTTCTTTCTCTTTTTTGGAATTACTTTGTGCTTGATTTGGAAATAAACTTCCAATCATTCTCTTGCTGATATCCAACTTTTTTCAGCTTTGATTTGTTCACTAACTAGGCAAGATGAGCTTCAAGACTAAGAACAATATCTGTTAGAACTGGTCAATCAATTCAAATATCTCTGCAGATGATCTGCCAAAGAAAAGCTGACACTGAAGTAGTTATCTGCTTTATTTGCTTGTATAGCTAAGATCTGCATGGAACAGACTTCCAGAGGAAAACTTTAGCACCTCATCATAAACATTGTATAACAGAAAATCTAGATTAGTCTGAAGTGTTCAGAAACAGAATTATTTTTGACTGATGGAACAGTCCAATAACATTGAACAATTTGGTCAGAACCACAAAATACTGCTGTGCTCGTAAGTTTACATACCTTGGCAGAATTTATGATTTCTTGGCCTTTTGTCAGAGAATATGAATGATAACACAAAAACTTTTCTTTCACTCATGGTTACTAGTTGGCTGATGACATTTATTATCAATCAACTGTGTTTACTCTTTTTAAATCATGACAACAGAAACTACCCAAATGACCCTAATCAAAAGTTTACATACCTCAGTTCTTAATACGGTGTATTACCCCCTTTAACATCAATGACAGCTTGAGGTCTTTTATGGTATGTGTGGATGAAGCTCTTTATCTTCTCAGATGGTAAAGCTGCCCATTTCCAGCCTCCAGTTCCTGTAAATTCTTGGGCTGTCTTGCATGAATTGCATGTTTGAGATCTCTCCAGAGTGGCTCAATGATACTGAGGTCAGGAGACTGAGATGGCCACTCCAGAACCTTCACCTTATTCTGCTGTAGCCAATGACAGGTCAACCTGGCCTTGTGTTTAGGACCATTGTCATGTTGGAATGTCCAAGTACACCCCATGCGCAGCTTCTGGGCATGATGAATGCAGCTTCCGGTCATTATGACTGCAAATTTTCCTCCAGAATCTTTTGATAACATATTGCATTCATCTTGCCATCAATTCTGACCAAATTTCCTGTGCCTTTGTAGCTCACATCCCCAAAACATCAGCCTCCATGTTTCACAGTAGGAATAGTGTACTTTTCATCATAAGCCTTGTTGATTCCTCTCCAAATGTAGCATTTATGGTGGTGGCCAAAAAGCTCAAATTTGGTCTCATCACTCCAAATGACTTTGTGCCAGAACATTTGAGGCTTGTCTCTGCTGTTTGGCCTATTGTAAGCAGGATACTTTGTGGCATTTGTGTAGTAATGGCTTTCTTCTGGCAACTCGACCATGCAGCCCATCTTTCTTCCAGTGCCTTCTTATTGTGCATCTTGAAACAGCCACACCAGATGTTTTCAGAGAGTCCTGTATTTCACCTGAAGTTATTTGTGGGGGTTTCTTTGCATCCCAAACAATTTTCCTGGCAATTGTGGCTGACATTTTAGTTGGTCTACCTGACCATGGTTTGGTTTCAACAAAACCCCTAATTTTCCACTTCTTGAGTAGTGTTTGAACACTGCTGATTGGCATTCTCAATTCCTTGGATATCTTTTTGTATCCCTTTCCTGTTTTATACAGTTCAACTACCTTTTCCCGCAGATCCTTTGACAATTACTTTGCTTTCCCCATGACTCAGAAGCCAGAAATGTCAGTGCAGCACTGGATGAATGATGCAAGGGTCTGTCAGGAGTCCAAGAACTCATTGACCTTTTTATGCACACACACTAATTACAAGCAAACAGATCACAGGTGAGGATGGTTACCTTTAATAGCCATTCAAACCCCTTAGTGCCATCCTGTATGCATGTTATCAGGTCAAAATCACCAGGGTATGTAAACTTTTGATCAGGGTCATTTGGGTAGTTTCTGTTGTCATTATGATTTAAAAAGAGTAAACACGGTTGATTGATAATAAATGGTTTCGGCCAACCACTGACCATGAGTGAAAGAAAAGATTTTGTGTTATCATTCATATTCTCTGAAAAATGACCAAGAAATTATAAATTCTGCCAAGATATGTAAACTTATGGGCACAACTGTATAGGAAGAAGGACTGAAGAAAATACACCTTCCCAAACATTAAGCGGAGTTCTTTTATACTTAGGGACTGTGTGGCAGCCAAAAGTATAAGAATTGTGTGGGTAGAAGCAAGAATGAATTTAACTAAATATCAAAATTTCTTTGAAGCTACCTAATCAGTAACAGAATTGAGACTGAAAAGAGATATGAGATGCTAACAATCAAAAAGAAGTTTTATGAATTTGGCAAAAGAATAACATGTAATTAATAGAGTTGCTGGCTCCACCTGGTCCCCAGAAGCATAATTCCAACTTTTTCACTGTTAAAACAAGTCAGCTTACCAAAACACACGATTCTCAATCAAACAAAAGAGGTAGCAAAAACACGACTAACTCCAATGAGGGACTGAGTCAAAAGCTGGCTAACAGCTTGACAGACTCAGTCCCATGATGAAGGAGGCGGAGCCTACCCTGAACTGGACTCTCGCAGCAGTCTAACAGAGAAAAGCAGAATAATTCAACATATTATTTTAGTTCAGAATATCCTGAGAAGACTGCATTTACTGCACTATTAAATTGAGATTTGATTGAAGAGGCAGAATTCCTGCTTGACATTACTGGACATTAAGTGGGGCGATCTACTGCTCTTTCTATTACTATTTCTGCAATTCTGTGGAGGTAAATGCCTTGTGAAACCAAGAGACAACTTCTTTCTTTCTCTTCCACTTGAGCAATCTTCTTTCAGACAGTACCCACAGATCTGACTTCTAGTGAAGCAGTTTGAGAGTTTTGGAAGTTTTATTTCCCTTATTAAATGATGTTTTAGTTGAAACTCCAATTCAAATGGGACATAGTTCTTTAAACTATATTTTAAAGATAGTTTAAAAGAGAGTTCTTTAAATTTCCAAAGTTTCTCTATATCCACTACGGTGTAACTAATTTTGAGATTCTGTTGTCAATACTTTGTTTTAGAATATGCTATTAAAATTGATAAAACATGGAAGGCTTAAGAAGTTAAAAGGTAAAGCTGAGAATAAGGCAAATAAGACCATGCCTGTTGTTACCCAAGACAAGTGAGATACAAAGAGCTGATGGCCTGCCAAGAAGCACTGGACCAGATCCAAGGTCAAGCTAGCAGAAAAACAAATAATCTTCTAAATTTTGCTTATCTAAAACATAAACTTTGGCAGAAATAATAAGGACATTCTTATTTTAAAAAGTGGATTCTATTATGGAACAATGCTATTCCAAGAGGTTAGCTGAAGATAATTTGGGGACGGATGAATTTCTGAACTTGTTTCAGTTTAAGAATGTTGCATTTATGGTATACATCATTCATTTACAGTACAAGTCACTACTACCTCCTGCCACAGTCAATTTTGCAAACACCATGGACATAACAGAAGATAAAACAATGCTGAGTCTTTCATTTATGGGTGACTTTTCTGTTTTTGTTTTCCTTTACAATGGAAGAGAGCATGTGCTACATATTTTAAGGCATGCTTATGTTTTTTGTAAATAATTATTGTCATGGTTGTTATAACAATGCTCTCATTTTTGGTATCTGACTTTTACAAATATAAGTTTTTAAACAAATAATCTTTGTCTGATTACTTGCAACTGTATTTGGCAGGCATTCTATTTTAGAATTGTACTGAATTTCTTTGAAAACAATTCTTTTGATATACTATAAATTAAGTTTCTGGGTCATATGATAAAGAGAAACTAAAATAAACTTGCACTCTAAGAGGGGCAAACCCTCTTGATAATTAATCTTATGAAGAATATGTAAATAAGAAACCAAGAATTGGTTAACCACTTGTACTAACACACAATGTGATTTACTTGATTTTGACTTAGTATATGTATAAACTCAATCAAAAGAAGAAGGGGGTGGCAGAGAATGAGGTGGTTGGATGGAGTCACAGAAGCAGTAGGCGTGAGCTTAAATGGACTCCAGAAGATGGTAGAGGACAGGAAGACCTGGAGGAATGTTGCCCATGGGGTCACAATGGGTAGGACACAACTTCACAACTAACAACAACAAAAACTCAATCAATTGTACTCTAATCCAAAAAACATGACTAAGCAAACCATGATTTAACTCAATATGTGAACCAAGAAAGAAACAAAACATCAGAACTTCCAATTATCTGATTACACTAGCAAACAGTAGCAGCTTTTTATAAAGTGAGATAAGAGCTTACTTTATCTTAATGTGAATAATTCTATAATTACTATAAATGGTATTTAAGTTACTATTTTAACAAAATTATTAATAAGCTTAATCATTTTAGTTCTATTGACTTAGCTCAAATATATTATCTGTAAGTCTTTCGATAGTTTTCATTTTAAAACACTACAGATAAATATCAATTTCAGTCAAATCTTTTTCTTCCTTTTTAAAACTGAACTACATATCAATCACATTATTCTATTTTGGGGCCAAGCAATATTATTCAAAGCTCCATTTCATCATCATTATTATTATCATTATCATTGTAAGATAAGAAATAGACTGCATTATTTATCTGAACCAAGACATGTGTTGGAACGAAAATCTACCTGGTTTAGTTCCAAGCCGGAAGAAAGGCACTGGAGTCAAATGGGGGCTGTAGGTTGACTGGAATGAAGGTTTAATGATGAAGCAGAACCACATGGATTCTGGTGCAGCTGACCTCATGGAGTTGAGAGTGGGAGTTTTTTATATCTTCTCTTGGGCTTTGAACTTGAGCTTCCTGTTCCTATACAAGAACGTGTATTCTATTGGCTGTTGTCAGACTCCCATGGGATCATGTAGGGGTCAGTTTGTCTGAGCTAAGTTTGGCTGGAGTTTGCTGGAACTGAAATGATGCAATGAAGGAGCTTGTGTTCTGAAAGGGTGTTGGGCAATTCCTATTATGGCTTAATGGCTTTGTTTGGAGTTTGAGTGTAGGCTAATCCCATCATTCTACCAAATTCTGTCTTTGTTCATGGATTACCAAATCTGCATTTCTAAAAGCTGGCCTAGCTCAGTATCTGCTTGAGGGCAGGGAGCTGGGGCTCAGTTTCTGTCTCCCTTTTAAGATTTTTTATTTCTCTTTTGAGGGGAAATATTTTATCCTGCCTTTTTTAATATTCCTCAAAATATTTCATTTTTCTAGGAGGTGGGGGTGGCTTTCCACACATGTTATTAAATTTTTGGTGTGTTTTTCTAATATGTCATAAGTGCAATCAAAGCCCAATTTTACACAGTACACGCATTACATTCTAGGTGTTTTACTCTAATCTACAGACTATTTTGCAAGCAATATACTTTCACCCAAATATCAACAATTCAGCATTACATGCAGTGTACAAATACATGCATGCTTTATTCTATGTTATAGTCCTATGCTGGTCTATGATTGTGACAAAGATTTGGTTTTATAATCCATTCTTTTCAAGTAAACATTATCTATGACATTTCCAAGAATTTTAAAAAATAGATTAAGTGTACAAACTTATTTTTCTCAGCATGCATTATGTGTATTTAACTGGGTTATCAAGATTATTTATTTTTTCTTATCAACACTGATTTCTTACATACCTGCAGGGTGGCAAAAACATAGAATCCTTCATAAGCACAGATCCAGAAAGAAGAATATACCAGCATCTTGCAATAGTATCAGAGCTAAAGAAAAAAAAACAAATATACATTATGTGCTTCTTCTATCAAGAACTCCCAATTAAAGCTTTTGAAAGATGTTTTCCTATTCACCCTTTATTTGTGCAAATATACACGTGCAGAAGAAAGGCTCGAGTCTTAAGTGTCAATTATAAATTTAAGTTTGTGGATAGTCTAATTTGGGGGGTCTTTTATTTGGATAATAAAACGTACATGCATTACAAAGATGTAAATATGATTCTTCTGATACCAGTTATATGTTTTGCCTCATTTCAAGTAATGATTAAATGTACTTACCAAAATAAAACTTGATTTCCATCGTATCTTTTATACCGTGCACTGGAAGTCATAATTCTAAGAACAAAAATTTAAGCATCAACATATAACATTCACATCTTGCTAGAAATAATCATTTCTATATCAGATTTTGTAATATTTCATTTTCTTAAAGGATCATGCAAAATCTCACATCTGGAAAAGAGAGGACTTATTTTATACTTAAAGAATTATAAGAATCCACCAAAACGGAAAATATGAAAGTTCTTCCTTTGCAGTGAGGCCTGAAGTACATTATAATTGCCCAGAAATAAGTCCCACTGATTCCAGAATCAGCCCCAACTAATTTGTTATAGAATTGGGAAGAGGTATTTTTATTTTGTTTATTTTTAACTGTACTCTTCTCTGTCGTTGTTTACTGCTTGTTGTATCCCATGATTTGGAACATTCTCCAAAACTGGAAAAAAATGTATATAATGCATGTTTGTATTGTGTAATACTTGAGGTTTTTTCCTCTTGCCTTGAGATAATATTTTAACAGTAAAATTAAAGGTAAAGGTAAGGAAAGTAAATTTCAAAATGACCCAGGCGCCAACTGTCAACTGTCAAAAATAGCTCCAGCTGACAAAAATTCCGGGCGCTAAAAAAAAAATGCCTTTTGCCACAAGTGTGGCAACCAGCAGAATCGCACTAACACCCTTTCTTACTTAGGTCATGCAGTTTTCTGGCTGGCTTGAGTCTTTTCTGCCAAAGCTGCTAAAAGGTTTTCTTGCCTCAGCTATGCTTCGACTGTCAATTCCAGCTGTCAAAAAAAGGTGCCTACCGCGGTTTTGAACAACAACCTGCTTTTAACCAAAGACAGCTTGCCTCTCAAAACACTGCTCCAAAAAGAACCAGCCTATCAGTGGAATCAAGCTCCTGCTCTTCTCGTTAACTTTCTTCAAGGCTGGCTGAGCCAATCGAATATCGGCCGTCAAAATGGCACCTGCCGTCAAATCGCACTAGTTGTCAAATGGTGCTGTCAGAGGGATCGTGCTAACACGCTTCTCTCTAAACAAGTGGTTACCATCCAGAAAAAACAGTATTCACAGATCAGCAAAGAAGTTCAAAGATGGTCCTTTACTCCACCCACAAAAACGGGTCTGAAGAGCTCCTAGTCAAGAAAAAACATCTAATTGAACAACAGACTGAGCAAAAAAGGAAGCGGGTCCTCAGAACTTTGCTCAGCCTATCGAACAGCAAGACAGAATCATTACCCTGGCCTGGATGCTTGGAACAGCTCACTGGAGAATAAGTTACTTTGCATATCAAAGCACCCATGCTATGAAAACCTAACTTTATAAAATGAACATTGTAGTAACATATTTAAACATCCCATTTTCATTGATTAGCCACCCTTACCTTAACTGATGCTCCCTGAGATGAGATAATATATCCATTCCATGAAGATAGTAATAGATAGTATTTAATTCCTGAAAATAACAACAACAGCAGGTTAATTCGTGCAATTTTGAACAAGAAATGGAATGTCAATCTAGAATACAAAAAGGTTAATACAGTTTTTCTTGATGCTACCACAGCGGGCATATACCAGACTGAAGGAAATTAACAGAGTATGTTCTTCTGAACTTGATTTTCCATTTCTTCCTTTTTCTACAATTTCAGAATGAAAGCAAAAGGACCTCCTGATTTCTAATAATAAACTGAATCATGATAGTTTCTCAGTTCCACAGAATAATTTAATAAGGAAGTAGGCCAAGTAGTTTGTATCCATTGCTTCTGGGAACAATGGTGGTATATAAGATATTAAGAACCACACTAACAGAGAAACATAAGTCATAAAGAGTAAATAATTTCAAAGTGGAACAGCAGTTGACATTGCATCATTCCTAGGGCTGAGAGAAAGTGACTGGTCCAAGCTGACTTTAACCCCGAAGCAAGACTAGAACTTATGGTCTCCCACTTTCTAGCCTGATGTCTTAACCACTAGATCAGATTGTTCCATCAATCTTACAACTCAAAGCTAGTTTGAGTGTATTCTCTTGGCTCTGCTTTTTTTACAATTCAGTGTTTGCTGCCATCAGGACAATCACCACCCAACCACTCTCAATAAAGTGTGGTGGGGGTGGTCTTGAATGAGTGTGAATCATGGGTGCCGAAGTGATTCGGAGTGGTTCCTGAAGGGGACTGAGGTAGCATAGCGTCCTCCTGCCCAAGTGGCAGTTACAGAACTTTTGTAAATTTCAGGAGCTTCTGCTGCAGTAGATGGCAATGCTGTCAGTTACAGATAGTTCTTTTTTCCTTTGACAATGGTTCAATTATGATTGCTTTGGAAAAGGTAATCACCCCCGCAGTCACATGGTTGCATTTCAAATGCTTGGCAACCAGCTCGCATATTCAATGGTTGCAACATCTTGCAGCATCACATGATCACAATTTGTACTCTTCTGAGTTGGCCTCTGACAAGCTAAGTTAATTGAGGAAGCTTGATTCACTTAATGTCTACATGATTCTCTTAACAACAGCGATTTGCTTAATGCCCATGGTAAAAATGGTCATAAACTGGAGTCCAGTCACGTGATGACCTGCATTGCTTAGTGACTAAAATTCCAGTTCTAAATGTGGCCATAAGTCAAGGGCTATCTATACTGGTGGTGGACAGCAGCATGTTGAAAAAACATAGCTATCTCCTTTTTCAAAATAATGAAACAATTCAAAGGTAGGAGCCATGCAAAAACCAGTCCCAGCAGAGAGAGCAGAAAAATTCTATTGCCGTCCCTTGGGACAAAACCAGAAGAGCAACTCTCACGGTTTAAATCAATTTGCATTCCTGTGTTTTACTGATAGGTCTATTGAACTTTTGAAAGTGAAGATGTGATTAATAACAAGCATAGTGATTTTCCAGACACCTGGTATGCTTTGCAAAAAATGAGTCAGATACTATACAGGGAGGTGACCAGGGGCTTTGGTCAGAACAGTAATGAATTCTCAACACTCTCCTTGTTCCTATTTAACATCTACATGCAGCTGCTGGGCAAATCAATACGGTCAAGAATCTACAGTTTGCCAGTGTTACCCAGTTTTACATTTCAACCTCAGGCAAAAAGATGACTCCCACTGAGGTACTATCGCAGTGCCTGGAAACTTAGGGCCTGAGGAGGAAAGGTTTGATCCCAGCAAAACGGGAGTAGGTTTAATTTCAAAAGCCATCCAGTTCCACAGAAAGAAGCATCATTAGTTTTGACAGGATCATACTTCCCTGTACAGAACCAACCCTTCACAATTTCATCATGAATGAGGTATTGCAAACTATTTGTCTTCCAGAAGATAACAAAAGACATTGTTTTAAAAGTACAACTGAGCACAAATTTAAGCTTCCTCATGAGAACACATCATCTAAAAATAATTAGGGGGGTGTTTTTTTCCTGCTATTTGAAAAATGCATGAGCTTTCGTTCAGGTATGTGAGGAAAAAAATGTGAAACTGCTCCATAATCTTTTAAAATCCATTAAACTCTTACTCTACAATTCTGATGTTCAAATTAGACTGCCTGAGTTGTAACACTGCTTCCTCTTAATCAGAAATAATGCAATACAAGGAATTTTACAAGAGTCAAAGCAAGAAAGTAAGCTGCATTGAATCAGAGACAGAATCAACTCATACTGACCTTATAATTTTACAACTTATAACATTGTGTCAAACAAAAAATATCCAGTTAGTAATATATTGAATTTTTCGGACTATAAGACGCTCCGAAGTATAAGATGCACCTTGCTTTGGGGGAGGAAACCAAGAAAAAAAAACCTGCCTTTGCCTCCCAGCAATTTGCCTCCTTGCAGCAAACAGCAAGCAGTCTGGTCAGCTTCAGCACTGCCTAATTAGCATAAGCAGCTGATTGTCAGTTGGATTGGCCTCCCGACAATCAGCTGTTTCAGGCTGTGGGGATCGCCATCCCCTTTTGCTGCCTCTGCGTGCCCCATTTTTGACCTCCAGATCCTGTTTTCGGCCACCACATGCCCCATTTTCGGCCTCCACATACCCCATTTTCAGCCTCCGCATGCCCCATTTTCGGCCTGTTCCAAGTGGTGATCAAAACAGGTTTGGCAACACTTGCTGTATAAGACGCGCAGACATTTCCACCCACTTTGGGGGAAGTGCGTCTTATACACCAAAAAATACGGTAATCCTATACTATTAAGATTATTATTTATATACTATGTATTATTTTTATTTTATTATTATTATTTCCTATTTCTTTTTCTTTATTTTTATTAAGTGATTAGTCTTACTACTATACAAACATTGAAATACTGTACAGGATCTAACTGCAGAATAAAATAGATACAAATAATACAGCAATAAAATAGATATGTGGCAAATACAAAATCCAAATAAATATAACATCTTTATGTCCTGATCTGTTCTTATATAATGGGTTCTTAGCTGAATTGTCTTAAGTATAAATTTAGCAATTCTGCTCACAATTAGATTCTGCTCACATTAGATGTATACATTGACAGTCAAACAAAACATGCACAATATCTTTGATAGCTGGCGTGTTACATATACACATCCTCTCATGATGGCAGATGGTGGAAGTGCCCCTATTTGTTGATGGTAACCAGTAACTCAAATCTTGCTTTAGCATAGGCCCTTCTTAAGAATTGTGCCAAACTCATTGGCAGGTATTTTTCAAATTGTAAAACAATTTTGTTCTTAACCAACCAATATAAAGATTTTTTTAACCAGTAAAACCATGTAAATTTGGAACTGATGTTCAAAACTCCCTGCTTAAAATTTCCCTTGCCTGGGAGAAAGTTGAGAGTAAATACAGGATGGAAAACCCATACTGTGAAATAACTTTGTCAGCTTATTTCCTAGACAGGGGTGTCAAACTGGACGTCTTCAAGGGCTGGATCAGTATTGCAGTTATCCGCAGGCCGGCTTCGGGGAGGAGTGATGGGACAGATGCCTCCTGCAGCACCCTGCTGGGCAAAATGGGGCATGGGGGTGCTTATTTTGGCTGCCAGAGGCACCGTGGGCCAGTCCTTTGCTATTTCCAGGCTGGTCCCACGGGCCAGATTTAAACACCCCATGGGCCGGATGCGGGACGCAGGCCTTCAGTTTGACACCACTGTCCTAGACTGATAACCCATCCACATCTATAGACCCTAGCTACCGAAATGTGGTAAAAGAAATGTTTTTTACAAATGTTTAAATCCCATAAATTAAAACTTATAAAACAACTGAAATCAAAATGAAAATTTGAAACTAATAACAATAACATTTTATAATAGCTAGTTAAATATAGGTTAAAAACATGCTTCACATGCTTCATGGAATGTGACTCCAAAAGATCAGGAGAGAAGAAGGACTTATCTGGAAGGCATAATGCTGCTGTATGTTTCAAAGAGACAGGTGTGCCACCAAGAAAGCCTGCTTTTGAGGTCTGTCCAGGGGTGGGATTCTACAGGTTCGCACCTATTTGCTAGAACTAGTTGTTCACATTCTAAGCAGTTTGGAGAACCGGTTGTTAGAAGAAATTACTGGCCTAATCCTGTAAGGAAGGCAGGAAGGAAACATTCTGGTGTTGCTTACAGAAACTGCCTCTCCGTTAACCCTTATTAGATTCTTGGCAGGACTAGACTTCCTGTCTCAGGAACTTCTCTGGAGTTTTTTTTCCCCCTCCTTTGCTGGTATTTTGCTTGTGTGGAGTGACCATTCAAAGTTACAGTGGCACTGAAAAAAGTGACTTATGACCATTTTTCACACTTATGACTACTGCAGCATCCCCACAGTCATGAGAGGCCAGGTGAGGAGATGCGTGCCTCGATGTGAGTGATGTTGAGTTGGCCACACCCAGCTAGTCACATGAGCACCAAGCCACACCCACCAACTAAGCCGTGTCCACAGAACCGGTTGTTAAAAAAATTGAATCCCACCCCTGGGTCTGTTCCCTAAAAATGCATTATGTTTGAATAATACTTAGTAGATGAAGGTTCCAATTCAATGGGGTCAAAATTAATATGTACCAAATGTTGGTAAATAGGAAGTATGGATAAAACAAAATGAAGAATTATAGAAGGCTATAAGAAACATAATGATGCATTACAAAATGATTACAACCAATACAACCAGAACACAATATCTAACTAAAGATTCAATGTTCAAAATGCTATTTATCTATTCCAGATATTAACTGTCAAAAAGCTTATTAGCCAAAACATGATTTACTGTTCCAAGGGAAACTAGTTAAGCATCACGTATTAGACCTCCCAGGATCTACTGTCAAAACATTCTTATTAAGAATTATAGTTTATTGACTGACACTGTTATAGTTATTGAAATAGCAAACGTTTTCTTTAATGTATGCTTGAAGAGAAATCATACAATTGATACTTTGCAGCTTGAATGTAAGCTACAAGACCTGCACCTACAATATCCCAGCAAAACTACAAACATCTCAGATGCCAAAGAGTTGCATGTGCTCCATTACAAAACAAACTAGCAACCCAACTCTGTTAAGGACTGAGGTAGTTAATTGATAAACCATGGTGGCGCAGTGGTTAAGAGTGCAGTACTGTAGGCTACTTCTGCTGACTGCTGGCTGCCTGCAATTTGGAGTTTGAATCTCACCAGGCTCAAGGTTGACTCAGCCTTCCATCCTTCTGAAATGGGTAAAATGAGGCCCCAGATTGTTGGGAGCAATATGCTGATTCTGTAAAACCACTTAGAGAGGGCTGTAAAGCACTGCGAAGCGGTATATAAGTCTAAGTGCTATTGCTAAGTGCTATGGTAACCAGGTAACCCTCCTTTAAGAATACCTCATTGCCATCTGAACCTGTATTTCTATCTCACTTAATAAAAGCCTATGACTGCGCTTCGCTTGCAAACCTGCCAATTAATTCTCCATGTTGATGAAGAATCCATTGTCTTTCTGCCTAATTTTTTTCTGAGCCAATCTTTGCCACGTCCCTATCGGGCCAAGACTGAGTCGAAAACTGGAACAATGACAGTTGACAGAGAGGCATGGCAAATGATTGAGGACTCAATCTCTGGGAAGAAAGGCATGTGTCAACTGAGTGGGGATTCTCCAATCAATGTGCTGCAGAAAACCAAATTACTGGTGGCTGAGTGGAATATCCAATCCTGGGATATCTACCTGACTTCAGCATTAATTCTTAATTATTGACTGCAAAGGGTGTTATTTTTCACAACTGATTTATATGCAATTTAGCCTTTGCTAGCTTCTAGAAGGCTATCAGCAAGAAGACCTGTCTTGGTTCTTGAGGCAGTCTATTCCAAAGAACAGATGCCATAGTTTAAAAACAATGTTTTCAAGTCTCAATTCTCACAAAAATGGGCTATCACTAGCAACATATTCTACAAGGATCTCCTTGGCTGGATTGACATTTGGGGGGAATAGGCAGTCCTGCAGTACCTGAAAAACTCTTAAGATGGATCTACTACTTTAATTTCTACACTATCCTTCTCATCTAAGCAACTTTGGAAAGTTTATAAACAATAACTTTAAATGAACTTCACCTAGTGTGCATGTTCATTGCACAGTTTAGGTTTTTCTTACAAATAAAACTGGCTCTAAAAGTGGCATTCCCCCCTCCCAAAGAAATGTATCATCCAGGCAACAAATTTTAAAAAGAAATATTTTCTTGCTGATGACTAATTATGTAAATGACAGGCGCAGAGCAAAATGTAAAAAAATTCAATTCTCCAAATCCGTTAGTTTTGATTGGTCCATAGGAAAACAAATGTGAATAATAGAACAAACAAGACTATATGTTTAGACTCAAAGCAAGCTTTTTTGGCTTGCCCGCCCACTTCCTTCCTGATCAAAATACAGCGACTATTTCTAAACTAGGCCAGCATATTGATATACCAAGATCTATTTTTTTTTTCATTTTTTAACCATGAGTTCCACAAACCCTACTTTTAAACTATTTCATATGTCTACCTTATATATTTTTTAAAATTTTCCTTTTCATTATCTCCTTATCATTTCTACTATATTCTTTCACAGAATATACATCCATTATTAGTCTAAAACACAGTAGAGTTCTTCTTCAGAACTCTTTTTAATCATCTTATTTTCTTGTGTCTTTTGCGCTTTCCCTGAAGAAGCATTCTAATCCACATTTCCTTCAAATTCTATTCTATTTTGCCCAGTGCCTAACACCTTTTAAGTATTTTACCCCAAGATTCCTAAACATTTAACTTTTCTACCTCTACTGACCTCTTCAAAATCCTTAATCATAACTTATGTGATTTTTCAGTCTAAGCATAAATGCTATTCCTTTTTATTGCAGGAGAACAGTCAGTTTTAAGCCAATTAATATTCCATGTTACCACAATGTGGAGTGCTTCACTCGTGCAATATGAATTAGCTGATAGCTAACATAATATAGATCACTGCAGCCAATGGTTCTGTTAAAAAGCTACACTGATCTCTGAACAGCTTTATCTAGTTAGTCATACATTTTTTTACTCTTTCAAAAATGTTCACTATATTTATTATTTTATTAACAATGTAATAATTATTTTCTCTTGTGCTTATTGTGACTACCTGTATGCTAACATGTATACAGGTAATCCTTGACTTACAACAGTTCATTTAGTAACCATTCAAAGTTACAAAGGCACTGAAAAAAGTTAATTATGACCATTGTTCATACTTAAACCATTGCAGCATCTCCATGGTCATGTGATCATAATTCAGATGCTTGGCAACTGACTCCTAGTTATGATGCTGCAGTGATCCCAGGGTCATGTGTTCACCTTTGGTGACCTTCTGACAAACAAAGTCAATAGTGAAGACAGATTCACTTAACAACCATGTGAACAACTAACAACTGCAGTGATTCCCTTAACAATTGTGGCAAGAAAGGTCGTAAAACAGGGCAAAACTCACCTAACAGCTGTCCCACTTATCAACATAAATTTTTGGCTCAGTTGTGGTCATAAATCAAGGACTACCTGTATTACTGAACATAGGCTAGTGCTTACTCATAGCTCATTTCTATTAAACAGCATCATCACAGGCAATAACTGTTACTTTTGTAATGAAGACTTATTTACACACAGGTTCAAAATAGTGATACTTCAGTCAGATATTGTTTCTTTTAAGTTTCTCCCCTGCCCCTAAAAAGCAGAATCGTAAGATTTCTTACAGAAAAAAGCAATGATACTCTGCTTCTTCGTCAAATATTGTTTTTCCTTATGTACACAGATCTTACATGAGCCTCTCGTTTGGCACAGAGAAGAAAAATCAGTCATTTCTGCCAGTACCAAATGGATGCCTGATCATGCTTGCTCATGTTCCATGCATGCTTTTCATAGCAGAACTGTAAGTTTTTTAAAAAACTTTTCAATATTCAAATAAACTTATCATTGCTGGCATAGCTATTATAACTATTTTGAAAACATCAACTGATTACAAAATTGCTCCACAATTGTGTAAGAATACTTGCATTGTATAACAAGAAATATAATCCACAATGTCTTAAAAAAAATGTTTAACCTGATACAAAAAAAGACACTTCCAGTTAGAAGGAACTGCAGATTGTGTGGGCCATCTAGTGGGAAAGCATTGTAACTCCATTCAAAGCTGACATTCTAAAGAATGAAACACTCGTGTGTGTGTGTGTGTGTGTGTGTGTGTGTGTGTGTGTGTGTGTGTGTGTGTGTGTGTTAGTTACATAAGGTTAGCTTTATAATAGTTAAGAAGTATGATGGAGCTTATCACGAAACAAAAAACATAAACAAGTATGTATACTGCATTTTTAAAATTTATTTTGGTTTTTTAACCTTTGTCATGTTTAGTGGATCACTAATGTTAACCTACTTTACATCTCCATTTTTAATAAGTCACTGGTTTAATTGATATTATAGTCTTATGCGCTAAGCATCCCATGTTTACATGAAAATAAATCAGAGTGGGATTTAATGAAGTGTAACACTGCATTGCTAATCTTAAAAGTGTAAATAGCTAGTAGAGAAGATGTAATCTTCCACACACACTATACAATTAATGCTAGATGCACAAGAATTTACATTTTAGTTGATTAAGCCAAAACCTGTAACCACAGAGTCCATTTTCCAAGCAAGTCAAACAACACCTTTCTACTAGCCTACATTTTTATTTATATATTTAAGAAAATAAGAAAATGTATATGGCCACCCAATTCAGTGACTCCAGGCAGCTAAAATATTTATATAAATTTCAAATAGGCATTTGCATTTGGTTTATGTATAAAAAAAAATTTCCTGATGTAAAATATTAACTTCCAGGTTCAGTTTCAATGTAACACCTCTCCTAAGCATCCAAGAAAATAAGAGAACACCTTATATATCACTCTAAGTTCATAGAAAAGAATAGCAGATAATTGTGTCAAATGCAAACAGAATAATAAAGGTTATTTATATTCTGTGGCAACATTTCTAGAACATCTGCATGTTCTGTCAATTAATATGAAGGCTGATTCAGTTACAGGAGAAAAGAAAACCTGCAGCATATGAAGCAAGCTTTGCCCCTGTAATACTGCTACTGCCTTAAAGTATATATTTAAGTGTATTTTAAATACTGCTCCAATCAGTTGCTCTAAATTATTTCATACCTTGCCCAAGTGTTCTTTCCCTGGCTAAACCAGTTTTGCTTCCAAAATGTAATAATTTATTGTGAGACCTAATTAAACGTAGGATTTCATAATTAACTATTTACATCCCTCCAAATATTTTCAAATAGGAAAAGGAAAATTAAAAGCAGGATGGTTTGGGTGAAGATTTTCAGGGGAGTAATCAAGTCCAGCAATCTTGCTGCTGGATATTTTATTTTTTTTTCTTTATTTCACCTTTACCAGCCTTATAGACTTCTCTGAGATAGGTTAAACATTTGTGTTAGATAATTTGAGCTTTGTATAAGAACCTGAATTGATTTATTATAAAATCCATTTTTTTGTTTTCTTGGCCACCCATGGTATTCTCAGGTATCTTCTCCAACACCAATGTTCAAAACTATCAATATTCTTTCACTTTTATAGTGTGTCACAGGGAAAACCACTCTGTGGATGCTTCAGATAATTGTAGGTATAAGCACATCATGACATCTTAATTTCCTTTCCAAAGTTTTCATTGATATTCTATTGAGTGCTGGTCTGTTGCATATTTCTTTATGAAACAGAGGGTTGTTTATAAATGGGAATGATTGAATGAATGAATGAATATTACAAAGATTTTAACAGCAGTATTAGCAAATAGATTATAGCAAATGATATTGTTCATTATTAAGATGATCAAGCATGGTTTATAAAAACTAGGCAAGCAGCAGACACTGATTATAGATCTAACAGTTTTGATTAAAAGTCAATGTGTAAGCATATTATCAAAGATGAAAAAGTTTTGAAAAAATACATAAGCAGTATACTAAATACATTTGGAATTCCTTTGGAATTCATAAAATAGATTAAGATACTATATAAGTCACCCAGAACTGAAGTGAAGGTTAATTGCATGTTTTCTTCTACTTTCCCACTATTTACAGGAAATAGACAAGGATGCTGCTGAGAATGTCACCCTTGTTTGTTTTAAAACCTGCGTGGAACTCTTGGCTTGCACTATATAGTACATAACTTGATTGAACACAAATTGTTTTTATTTGCAGATGACATTCTTTTGTTTATCTCCAAACCATATACTAGCTTCCCAGTGTTGATGCAAAAAAACAAATACCCTTATTGAAATAGCACAATGATCTGTTAATTGGTCCATATCAGAACAATGCCTATAAGTGAATTTTGTTATCCATCCATTTAAGGAATATCAACTCTGTATTTGTACCAAATCCATTAAACATTTAGCTATGTCTATACCAAAGGATATAACTCAATAACATATAATACAAAAAAAATGTATAGACAGGTTTCTTCATAGATACGAAGTCATTAAAGCTTACATAAGATGAGCACTCATGTCATCATCACCTGCAATTTTCCCTGCTGGCTTCCTGACATGCCCTGTTGTATTTGTCAGCACTCTGCTGTAGTTGCAACTGAAGCAGTCACCTGTGGTCTTTGATGTATTTGCACTGTGTGGCAGCACCCATTCAAGCAGCCTGTTGTACTTGCATAGCATTAACAGTGTCCAAACCCCCTGTTGTAGTTGCACTGCCCCACTGCATAAACACTGTGTGGCCTTGATCACCCGCATGTCCCACTGCACTTGTGCCATGCTGTTATTACCCAGCTCATCTGCACTCTGTAGCACTTACCTGCTCATCAGCCCATTTGCAAGCCATCTAAAGAAAGGCTTGTCATGATTGGGACTTGGAAGTTTCCTGCCAGCTTCTCCCTAACTTTGCTTGTTAGAAGCCAGCAAGAAGTCTCAAGTTCTTGGTCACGTTCTTGGTCAAGATCAACATAAATGACCCACAATTCCTTGGCAATGGAGATTGCCACGATTGCTGTTGCTAAAGGATGCACTCACGTGACTTAACACTTTACAGCCATGTTGTTTTGTGATGGAAATTCCAGTCCCAATTACAATTATTAAGCAAGGACTACCTGAATCATACCACCTTTGTTACTGTACGGCATCATTCCAAAAGGCTGAAGTCAATTCAATGTTAAATACAATCCTATCCTTAGAAAGGCTCAATATCTCTATCTTGAGGACATCTATTTGCAGAAATTTGCAAGATCAAACCAGCTGCAAACACAGTTAAAATACCTCAGAACTGGCAATGAATGAAAAGTTAAGATAAAGTGCACAATATGCAAAAAGGAAATGACATCTCAAGAATAACATCGGTCACTACAGAAAAAAATATGTAAGATCAATACAAAAATGCATACATTTTGAGATATGAATTACAGGATAGACAGCTGAAAGAACTTTAACTGTTATCCCATCCCCCCAAAGTAGCAGATGAAGTGAAGCAAAAGCTTGCCAGGACCATCTGCAGGTGTTCAAGGTATAAGGACACATCTGTTTACAATGTTTATTAACATACTGACATAACCAACAATTTTCAAACTGTCAAAGACTCCAACATTGCAGCATTTAGGTACCACATAACTGGACTTTTTGGTGTGTTTTTTTTTCTTTGAAGATGTTTCGCTTCTCATTTAAGAAGCTTAAAGAGCTGAAGAAGCTTCTTGGATGAGAAGTGAAACGTCTTCAAAGAAAAAAAAAAACAGAAAGTCCAGTTGCCTTCAGAAAAAGCACCTTTGGAATATTCATTCAGTAATTGTTCAAAACTTACAAATGGTGCTGAACAAATGACACTTATTACAAGTCCTCATAGTGATCCCAGGACTATGTACCTGGTTCACAGTTACAATGTCACAATAAGTTATAGTCAAGAGATCATGATATCCAACATTCCCTGCTGGCTTACCACAATATATATAGGGAGTTGGCAGAAACTCAGACGTTTGACCACCTGAGGCCCTTGCTTAGTGACACTTAGACTTCAGGTTATAATGGCACATAGGGCTGCCAGAATTGTTGTTGCAAAGTGATGTTGCACTTTGCAACCACATCACTTCATAAAACAGAACTTCTCATTCCAACTGTCATCATAACCTGAAGACTACCTGCAGCATCAAAAAAAGCATATAGTAATATCAATTGTTTTGAATTTAAAATATTATGAAGGCTGAGTACAGAAAGTAGTACACAATGAGAATGCAATGCTTAATAAATGGTTAAACACTGAGCAGGGAGTAAATTATGGGTATGTGATACCCTTGGTTCTTTAACTATGGATAAATGTATTGTATAAGGAATGCTTGTGATGAAAGAGGCACACTGATTGATGATGATGTCCAGGGGGTGGGATTCTACCAGTTTGGACCGGTTCAGGCAAACCAGATGTTAAAGTTACATCTGGTTCGCCGTACCGGTATTTCAACTGACCGGCTAGCCCCACCCACCTCTCCCCTCCCCTCCCAGGAGTCTCCACATGGCCCATTTTTGATGGAGGTAAGTGCAGGGTCCGCACAGAGGCTCTGGGAAGGGGAAAAACAGGCCTTCCAGAAGTCCCGAAAATGGCCTGTTTCCGGCTTCCAGAGGGCCTCCAGAGCCGGGGGAAGCTGTCTTCATCCTCCCAGAGGCCCAGGGGAAGCCTCCGGACCCTTGGGAGGACAAAAACAGCCTCTCCCGGGCTCTAGAGGCCCACTAGAAGCCAGAAACAGGAACTTCTGGTAGGCCACGCCCACCATGGCCTCACCCACCCAACAACTGGGCAGCGAACCGGTTGCTGGGATTTGAATCCCACCCCTGGTGATGTCCTTGCATAAAGATGATGTTGCACTGTTGCCTGACAACTTGAATGCTCTACAACAAAGATAAGATAAATTGTATAAAACAGTAAGAAATATAGATTTGAAAATCAAAGTATCAAAGACTAAGGTAGTTTTCATTTTTTTTTCTGGAAGTCAGACCCATAACAATGCAAAACTATTTGAACCTCAAAATCTAACATTTCATCTTAGATTATAGCTGATCTCCCTTCCCCACACAAAAAAATTCAACCTCATTGACTTTATATAATTACAAATGATGTTAGGTGTGCCCGTGAGAATAATGTGTTACATGTTTTATAATATCTTACAATTCTTATATTTGGGGGGAAATAATTACATGTATTCTTATTTTTAGATCAATTTTATATGAATCAGAAGCTTGATAATGTATTTTCATTTCTAATGTGTTAATTGGTAAGATATTTGAAATTTGTTTCACCTGTAACCTGCACCTATATAGCCAACTTGTCTTTTCCTCCCTACTTATTCTCCCCCCACCCACCCACATCTCATCCCAGATTAAACCCTACATCAATTTAACCACTCTATTACATCTAACAAAGTGAGGTGTTGCTCTTGAAAGCTTATGCCTTTTAATAAAATTTGCTGGTTTAAAATACTGCTACTACTCTCCCCACCCCACCCCAAATTAAAGTGAATGTTTACCTACAATATCGAGTAAGGAAAATAAATGCCATTATAGTCCCTTCTCTACAGGTATTTTCAAAAAATAAATTAATGAAGGATTCAAACCAAGATCATTCTATTATATTTTTCTACATGAGAAGCAGCATACCCTCAAACATTTAAATAAATACCCAAGAAGCTTCTCTAACTTGAATACTAATTACTTTAAGAGTAGACATTAAGAGTTTGTGTACTATGACAATAAAAGACTGAAACTTGGTCATGTTTCTACCTGCTGAATGTAATTACTTTTGAAATTCATACTGTATTACTCAATTTGCATCTCAACTGAGAAAAGGAGAAAATTTGCTTGAAGTAAAAAAAAAAAGTAACTTTGATTTTGGATTTTGCTGATTAGATAGGTTGCTATTATATAAATGGCTAGTATATATTATTATAAAAAAGTAAAAGGTTGAGGTTGTATAGTTATTACCTTATTCTATTGTGCCAAAAAGAGTCATTGGTCAATGTTTTTCTTTTTCTTCTCCCTTTTACCCTACACTTTTTTCCTCTTCCCTGTTTCTTCCCTTTTTTTCTCATTATTTTCATTTTTCTTTGTATCTGTATTTTATATTTTGATATACTAATAAAACTATATGTGGAGAAAAGGATGAAATTATTTACATTTTCTGAACATGAGCATAATTTATTGTATTTATTCCTCTTTATCAATTTATAGTGGAAGAAAAAAAAGGCTTCTCAGTAAACTGCAACTAGGCATTAAGAACAATAAAAATCTTTGGCACTTTTGTTGAAATTAATTCATTCTAGTCAGTAGTTGAGAGACCATAACAGGAACATGAGCAAGGAAAGTTCAAAATCTATTAAATGAGAGATAACTATAATTAAGATTGAATGCTTAAGACTGAGACATAAACTCAGTAGCCCAGACAGAAGCATGGTTATTAGGAAGTGTATCATGATTACAAGCACATTGCTGAGAAAGGAAGTGGTATCACTTTCCCTGGAGAGTTTTTGTTTTCAATTGAAATAATAGTTAGGGATGACTTACGTTAAAAACAATGCTTTAACAGAGCTTAACAACTTAACACAATTGTGAGTGCACGGCAAATCATAATATTTGGGGTTCCCAGAGATCTGGTGAAAAATGGGCTGCAGAACTCAGCAATCAGCAGCTGCAGGATGACAGGAAGAAAAGTTGTGAAAATATACAAAGATTGGAAACAAAGAAATAATTATCCTTTATTACAAATCAAATCCAAAGACAAGAAGGTATCTAAAAAGAATGCACCAGTTCTGTAAAGAACAACATTCAGAATCAGAAATAACAGAATAGACTACCAGTAGCAAATCAACATTGATTTATAACATGAAATAAAATATTCAAAGGAACAGAATTGAAAGAACTGCAATGATCTATCAAGGGCAGAGAAATTGAAGTCTTGCCAAAAGTAGGTCAGACTACAAAGACAAATTAGGGGGAGTCAATAGTAGAGGAAGCCATCACATTTACTGAATCATTTTCATTCCCAGGCCAGGCTTCTTTTCTTTCCAAACCCCCCAAAATTGAAACAAACAATGAATTAGCATCTATAATAACATAAAAAGAATACAATAAGGTTGCCTGCATCAAAGCTTGTTCCAAAGAAACAGCTACCAGTTATTAAAATATCTCAATACTGTAATATCAAATGCAAGCACCAGCTCACTGCAAGAAACATCAAATAATATCAGAATAGAATAGAATAGAATAGAATAGAATAGAATAGAATAGAATAGAATAGAGGTTGGTCTTACCTGATATGCTCCTTCTCAGTGTGCTGAGAGAGAATTCGAAGAATGGGTTAGAAACTACTGAGTCCTATTAAAATTTGTAGCCACACCTCTCTGACTGTGTCCCAGTTTTGATGAAGGCGCAGCGGTTGATTTGACACACTTCTGTTCTTATTGTCCACTTCTGGACTCTGGACCACACGGTCGCCAGGGTGGGGTTGGAATCTCTTTCAGCACACCGAAAAGGAGAATATCAGGTAAGACCAACACCCTTTCTCCAGACTGCTGACAAGAAAACCCAAAGATTGGGACATAACAAAGCCAGCTTGTCCTAAGGGTGGGCCGCGGTCTGGTCCCAAATTCCTTGGTCTGTGTGCACCTTCTGGAGAATTCACCTGCTGAAGACTGCTTCAGCAGAAGCGAAGGTGTCCAGTGTGTAGCGTCTGATAACAGGGATGGCAAGGACCATGTTGCTGCCCTATAGAGTTCCTCAATAGCCATTGTGGCCACGCTTCTGGTGAAGTGGGCCATTACTCGCCAAGGCTATGGAAGAGCATGAAGCTTGTAGGCTTTGGCGATGCATGCCATATCCACCGGCCTACGGTTGACACTTGTTACCCAGCGTTGAAAGCTGGGTGACAGGGACTCTGTTTTCCTGAAAGAAGCAGTTCTCTTGATGTAGATGCGGAGGGACCTCCAAGGTGTACTACTTCTTTTCTAGGGCATGGGTCTGGCCCAGGCAGAAGTCTGGCCAGATTATTTCTTATGCCCTGTGGAACAAAAGAATTTACCTTGGGAAGAAAGGTGGGATCCAGCCGCAGAACCACCCTGTTTGAATGGAATGCACACAAGTCCTCCCTTATGGAGAGAGCCGCCAGCTCAGATATTCGTCTGGCCTTGCAGGTGAGGAAGTACAGGCTGGCCAACTATAATGGCTTGAAGGGCGTGGAGGAAAGAACTTGGGAGGACTTTGAGCAGGTCCCAGGCAGAATACCTGTGTACCATCAGAGGCTTTAAGTTAGTTGCTCCTTTAATGAAACTGCACACGATAGGGTGTTGATCAAGGGACTCCAGATTCCTGCATGATAACACCGAGGACAGAGCTGCCACCTGCCTGCATATGGTATTAGGAGAAAGACCCTTGTCCAGCCCTTCCTGAAGGAATTCCAGGATTTGGGCCACTGATACAGAGATGGGATCAATGTTGCCTTTGGAGCACCAGCCACAAAAGACCTTCCAAGTTGAGTCATAGATTCTGTTAGCTGATGGCCTGTCTCCGTCATTCAGCTTGCCTCTCAGTTTTGGAGATTTTTCTCTCCAGGGCTTTTTGATGCCCCTGGGCGTCCCTTTCCTCAGCCTTAGAGGCTTTTTTGGAATACAGGGCATTTGTCCTTATTCTGGCAGCTACTCCTTTACTGGCAGCTTTCGGCACTGGTCAATCTGGGACTGGACTGGGACACCACTGTCATCCCCACTCATGTGAATCACCTCATGGTTCTCTGATGCCCAGAATCCCCCATCCTGTGTTTCTCAGCCCTTTTCCCCCACTTTTGAAAGGCAGGCTCATTCCAATTAGGAACCCTCCTGCCATGGTTTTCCCTGCTTCACTGCTATGGAATATGTACCTGGAATTAACCGGGCAGTGACTCCAGTCCCCTGCACTGCTTGGAAGGCATCAGGTCATTGGCTCTATTTGGATGAGCCAGAACTTGGCAGCTATACCAGATGAACTGGGGGTGCCAGCCAAATCATTGTGGTGGCTATGCCTGACAGACTGGGGGAGCCAGCCAAATAGTTGTGGCAACTATGTCAGACAGACCGGGGAAGCTAGCCAGGTCGGAAAGCCAGTCTAAGCAAGGTGGCTATGCAGGACAGACCAGGGAGCCAGCCAAGGTTTTCACCATCTTGCGAATGGATTGTGATTCCAAGAGAATCCAAAGAATTAACTCCTTAAGAGAATTAACTCTGCCTGTTTGCTCTGAGGAGCTGTCTCCAAAAGTTTCTCTTGGGCTAAGAATGAGTCAAAACTGCGACACAGAGGCGTGGCTACAAAGTTTAACAGAACTCAGTCTCTGGGCAAAAAGGCAGAGTTAACCCATTCTTTGGACTCTCTCGTCAGCATACTGGAGAATAGAATAGTTTATTGGGAAAGTGTGATTGGACACATGCATTTATAACTGACATGCAAAATCAATGAAGAAGGAAAAAAACAAACAAACAGTGCACTACCAAAATAGAAGGCCAGCCTGAAAAATAAGATCAATATGCTAAGATCAGATGCAAGCAAGCTATTACAGATGGAAGAAAAGAAACTGAAGAACAAGAAGACCAAAAAGTACATGATCAAGAAATATTACCTAAAAAAAAGAAAGCACTGGAAAAAAACTGCAAATAAAAATGGCATATCAGCAGATATGAAGTTCTGCACATTATAGGCAAAATTTCCAATTTCAATCACGTCCAATAATGTTTCATCAATGGAGAGGCTACAATCAAGACCTGACAATATTTAGAACAGTGCAGTTCTTGGTGCAGCTAACTGTAGGGCAGAGGTCCCCAATCTCTGGGCTGCAGTCCACAACCAGGGTGTGGCCTATTTGGAACTGCACCATGCGCACACGCACAACTTGAGTTACACAACTTGAGCATTTATGTGCATATGTGCCTGCCACTCGCACAAATTGAGATGCACATGCATGCATGCTGTCCCACTGCTCATGTGGCCCAGTTCCTCTCTCCCCAAGCTGAGCTGCCAAACCGCAAAGACTGGGGACCACTGAGCTGTGGGGCAACCCAAAGAAATATAACATGAATGAAGCTTGGATAAAGGAATCAGACAAAGATAAAATTTAAAATGAGAGGAAAACTAAGTATTGGTCAGCATGAGCTGAAGATGACAGGTCAGGATTCCGGCAGTTACTCCAAATAAATCATGAGCCTCGAGCCACACTCCCAAAACTAAAAAAGATTTATTTGAAGTTAACATTCTACGTCCACTTTTACCTGGGTGTAGCCAACTGTGAGATATGTAATTCACTGTCACCCTTGATCCTGCTTTTCCCCCCACCCCTCTGGGTGTATCATCCACTGAAAAATGTCCATAGCCAGAAGTCATCAATCATGCTCTCTAATTAGATTTTTGCATGGCAGAAGCTTCAGTCATCTAATCCAGGGGTTGCCAACCTTTTGGACCTCAGAGACCACCAAACTTGTAATTTTAAATCTCGTGGACCAGAGACCCTGGGAAAATCCCCCAAAAAGTCTGCAGGAAAATTCCCCACCCCGTTTTCCTACCGATCGATAATTCTTTATTTGGGATCACAGGATACCGTCTCCAGCTTCGTTCCCAGGGGGACAGAGAGAGAGACTTTTGGCTTCATGCAAGGAAAGCAGCGGAAGCAGCAGAAGTCTTTCTTTCTTTTCCCCAAACTCTGCCAGAAAGGAGTCTTTGTGAGACTTGTTGCGCTGGCGCAGCCTCTTGGAGCAGGATACCTTGCAGGGTCCCAAAGACTCATTTCTGGCAAAATTTGGGGGAGAGAAAGACTTTTTCTGCTTTCTTTGTGTGCAGCCACAAGCAGAAGGAAGAAGCAGAAAGAAGGAGCCCGGTGGCCAGGAGAGGCACGTGGGGTGAATGGGGCAAGTTCCCCCCTCTGCCATTTCCCCCCTCCCTTCACTACCTCATGTTGTTTGTAATGCAGGCAACACAAGCTTTGTGTTCCCGCAGGCCATGTGGGTGGTGCAGCCTTGTGTTCCCGTGCAGCTTGGATTAATTGCTTTGGGGGGTGCTTTGGGGGTGACATTTCATTGCGGATCACCAAAATTTTCTCACGGACCACTAGTACTCCCCGACCCACTGGTTGGCAACCCCTGATCTAATCAGTCTTTGAAGAAAATATGAATGGAATGTACTTTAGATTCCACACTGCTGCCTGCCCTTTGAAACTCTCCCCCACCCTCTTTCTGTTGTCAACTATAAAATGTGCATACAAAATGTTTTATGAGTTGACAACAGGTAGGTGAGATGGGCGGTGTGGAAATAATATAAATGAATGGTTTTTGATTGAAACATCTGACTAATTCATTGCCAAGCAATTTAACAACATACTTCAAGAAGATGAAATTAAAGATTTGTTAACATCTGGCAAAGCCTGACAATGAAAGATCCAACAAAAGAGGCAGCACCAGGTAATTACAGGTCAATTACATTGGACTCCCTGCCGTGATTGGACAATCAGATGCCTAGGAATAACAAGAGTCAATAGGAACATCAGAGGCTTTATGCAAAGATCAATGGCCTGATGCAAGACAAACTTGTTGGTCAATCATAATAGAGTGGAAAAGGTGGATATCAAGAGAGGAATCTTTCAAGGGTTCTCACTATCACCACTATTGTTTGTCATTGTATTGATACTTCTGTGAACAATATTGAACAAGTCAGTCCATAGCCATCAAACATCAAAAACATCTACCAGACTATCTCGCCTCATTTACATGGATGATCTGAAGCTCTATAGAAAAACACTATTTGAAGTAAAATCCCTGTTCAATATTGTCCTTATGTTCAGCCAAGATATCGCAATGGAGTTTGGACTAGACAAGTGTGCTACCCTCATCACCAATAGGGAAAAATAGAAAAATCTAAAGGAATCAAAATACATCAAATCAAACAAATAAGATCAAGAGACTGGTTGAAGACAGCTATGGGCAATTTCAGTCATTAGATACGCAGCTGGAACAGTGGACTAGACTCAATTAGAAATAAAAACCCTGGTTAGGAAGGCCAGAATAATAAAGGCAATGAATCATGCCTTCATCCATGCAGCAATGTTGACAGACTCTACTTACCAAGGCATGGGATGTTGCAAGTACACCACACAGCTGAAGAAGAAAAAAGAACATTGAATCATTGAAAGACAGTGAAGAAGATGCTCTGAAGCTAACGTTAGGAAAGCTTACTGAGTATTGGAGAGACCAAACAAAAGACCATGTGAAGAATGGAAAAATATTACATGGTCAATACAAAAAAAGAAAGCAAGAAAGAATTAGCAGGTAAATCAGATAATAAAAAGATCTGGAATGGCTAAGAGCTGGAAAGTTGAAGAGATAGAGAGGCTAATACCAGCTGCCTAAGACCAAGCCTTAAGAAGAAATTCATACAAAGCCAGAATTGAGAAGGCAGCAAGAGACAGCGAATGCCGCCTCTGCAAGGAAGCTTAAGAAAGAATGGACCACCTAGTTAGCTGCTACAAGAAGATCACGCAGATGGACTACAAACAATGGCATGACAAAGTAGCAAACAATGATGCATTGGAATAACTGCAAGAAACATGATTTGCCTGCAAACAAGAACTAGTGTGTCTACAAAATGGACAAAATAATACCAAATAAAGACGCTAAAGTGCTCTGGAAATTTTACATTCAAACAGACAAGCATCTGCCACATAATATCCCAGATGTAAAAATTGTTGATAAGAATGAGCAATATTCTGGATAGTGGATATTGCAATACAGTAGCGAGTGACAGCAGAAGAGAAGAGAAAGAACTGAAGAAAATTACAAAATACAAAGACCTGCAAATTCAGGTGAAACTCAAAAAATTAGAATATCGTGCAAAAGTTCATTTATTTCAGTAATGCAACTTAAAAGGTGAAACTAATATATGAGAGAGACTCATTACATGCAAAGCAAGATAGTTCAAGCCGTGATTTGTCATAATTGAGATGATTATGGCTTACAGCTCATGAACACCCCAAATCCACAATCTCAGAAAATTAGAAGATTGTGAAAAGGTTCAATATTCTAGGCCCAAAGTGTCCACTCTAATCAGCTAATTAAGCCATAACACCTGCAAAGGGTTCCTGAGCCTTTAAATGGTCTCTCAGTCTGGTTCAGTAGGAATCACAATCATGGGAAAGACTGCTGACCTGACAGTTGTGCAGAAAACCATCATTGATACCCTCCATTAGGAGGGAAAGCCTCAAAAGGTGATTGCAAAAGAAGTTGGATGTTCCCAAAGTGCTGTATCAAAGCACATTAATAAAAAGTTATGTGGAAGGGAAAAGTGTGGAAGAAAAAAATGCACAAGCAGCAAGGATGACCGTATCCTGCAGAGGATTGTCAGGAAAAGGCCATTCATTTCATTGTCAGGAAAAGGCCATTCATTTCACAAGGAGTGGACTGAGGCACACACAGACGGATCCTGGACATGGGCTTCAAATGTCGTATTCCTCTTGTCAAGCCGCTCCTGAACAACAAACAACGTCAGAAGCGACTTACCTGGGTAAAGAACAGAACTGGTCTGTTGCTCAGTGGTCCAAAGTCCTCTTTTCTGATGAGAGCAACTTTTACATCTCATTTGGAAACCAAGGACCCAGAGTCTGGAGGAAGAATGGAGAGGCACACACTGCAAGATGCTTGAAGTCCAGTGTGAAGTTTCCACAGTCTGTGTTGATTTGGGGAGCCATGTCATCTGCTGGTGTTGGTCCACTGTGCTTCATTAAGTCCAGGGTCAATGCAGCCGTCTACCATGAGATTTTGGAGCACTTCATGCTTCCTTCCACAGACGAGCTTTATGGGAATGCTGACTTCATTTTCCAGCAGGACCTGGCACCTGCCCACACTGCCAAAAGCACCAAAACCTGGTTCAATGACAGTGGGATTACTGTGCTTGATTGGCCAGCAAACTCCCTGACCTGAACCCCATAGAGACTCTATGGGGCATTGCCAAGAGAAAGATGAGAGACATGAGACCGAACAATGCAGAAGAGCTGATGGCCGCTATTGAAGCATCCTGGTCTTCCATAACACCTCAGCAGTGCCACAGGCTGATAGCTTCCACGCCACGCTGCATTGAGGCAGTAATTGCTGCAAAAGGGGCCCAAACCAAGTACTGAGTACATATGCATGCTTATACTTATGTTTTATGTACAATCCTTGTTTTATTGATTGCATGTAATAGTCTAATTTTCTGAGATTGTGGATTTGAGGGTTTTATGAGCTGTAAACCATAATCTTCGCAATTATGACACATCACAGCTTGAACTATCTTGCTTTGCATGTGATGAGTCTATATCACATATTAGTTTCACCTTTTAAGTTGCATTACTGAAATAAATGAACTTTTGCATGATATTCTAATTTTTCAAGTTTCACCTGTAGAAATAGAACAACTGTGGCAAAAGAAAGCAAAGATAACTCCAATAGTAATAGGCACCTTGGGTGCAATCCCAAGACAACTGGATCACCATTTGAATACCATCAGCACTGACAAATCACCATCAGTCAATTGAAAAAGGCAGTTTTACTTGGAACAGTTTATATCCTCTAATACCATTCAACATCTGCCTTTCCCAGGGCCTTCATACAGTTGTTTGTACAACTACACATAGGCTATTAAATAATTAGAATTAATATTAAATTTTACATTAAAATGTGCCAAATTGTATTTAAAAAAGAAAAGTAGTAGGTTTTTTTGGGGTGGGGGGTGGGGATTCTCAAAAATATTAAAGCCAGCTCAGAAAATGTATAGGAATACAATGAACGAAGAGCCCATGTAACAGCATACTGACACAAAGTAGGATATACAGTAAATTTTAAAATCAATTCAGGCTCAAAGTTTTAATTTTTAAAAAATTATAATTTTACCCCTTCTGGTAGATTAGTGGGGGGGTCTATAGCCAAAATATTTACCATCAAAACATATTTAAAGAATTTAAATTAAAACAAAAATCTAAAACATTTCCAAACTTCCTTTTTAGGTTCTTTTTAAACCCTAGCAAAGACAAAAGTCCTCTTAAAGCAAAGGGAACCCATTTAAAGAAATGGGGCAACTTCAAACAAATTGGACCTTAAATAATTGCTAGGCAAATCTGTAGCTTCTGTAAGGGAAATTCTACAAATGACCTCAACAAGTGAACTATTTTCATTTATGCATTCTGTATTCCTGATTTAAAGAGCCTCCATTACTCTGGACATATACAAAGCTGCAGAGCTAGTTGCTCAGAACATCTAAAACCCAGGTGTCAGCCCTCATCCATCTTGGAACGCTGGCAACAGAACTGTCACATAATATAATGTCACATAATATAAGAAACATAATAAGTGTTTCTTATTGGGATAAATATTGTCAGAATCAGAATCATAATAAAGCTGTGCCATAACTCACCAACTTCTCAATCTCTAAGGGTCATGGAAAGTAATTACCCAAATAGGTAAGTCTGATAACAAAGAGTTTTTTTCCCAATAGGTTAGAGCAAAGTTGAACAATGAAAGGCAATCATCTTGAATTTCCAAGCATATTTTCATATCGGGCACCTTCCTTCTTGATCACATCACAAATGACACAATTTGACAATGTTTTGGTGTGGCATTAATTATAGAGAAGATGAGAGAAGGCCACCTCTGCTGATATAGACATGCCTTGAGAGCAGCACCTTCCACCATTGCCAAGACTGCCTACCAACTAGGAATCAATAGTCTGCGACATCGTGGGCACCCAAAGCAAAGATGGCAAGACACCATCAACAAAGATATGCAAACCACAGGCCTGCACCCTGGAGATGCAGCTGATCATGCAAAGTGGCATTAAATTATCCAAAAAGTGGGCCCTGCACTTGCGCTACGAAGAAGATGATGATTCTGAATTTTCAAGCCATATTTTCCTTCATTTTGTGAAAAAGACAAAGGCAAAATCAGAGGTAGACATTTACATTCTCTTTGCATAGGTAGTTAATGAAACTACCTCAGATTTATTCAACAATGGGAATATTTATTTATTTATGAAAACAAGGACTAAGACTTATTGCACCTACAAAATATATGGAAAAAAGTTATTGGAAGCTTTGAAAAAATTCTACTTCAAATACCAGTTATTTCTGGAAACAAGAAGCAGATGTTTTCTTCTGTTTGGCTGAACTATGCAACAGAACAACAGGCCCTTTGTTACGCTGTCAGCAAGAATGTTATTGCTGCCTTTTTAAAAAATGTCTATCATTAAAGAATCTGGTTGCGTGGTACGCTGTATGATAAATGGGAATTAACTATAATGGTTTAGACAAAGAACAGTTGCAATGTGAACTATTTCATTAATATTCTTCCATGATTTTAAAGGACAAAAGAATCATACACATGGTAAGAAGCCAGCAAATATATTTTAACAGGAATAACAAAAATAAAGGTTTTAAGACCTAGGATATCCCAGATTATATTATGCAATTTGAGCTTTATTCCCACTAAGACTGTTCTAAAAACTAAACTGTTGAAAACTGCATTCTCTTTTATTTTGAAATTTATAGAATGATTGTGATTCAACAAAGTTACAAAAGGTCACTGGACATTTCTTTGCATGGAGAGGTACAGTAGTTCCAAACAACAAACTATTTTTTAAAAATTTTCCCTTAGTTCAAACTGATACCACACCCTTGTAAACAAGTCCAGAAACATAAAGAAAAAGATGTGGAATAAAAACTGTATTCAGATATGGTAAATAATGGGAATTAAACAAACCTCAACTTCAGATTCCAACTCCTCACAGCCTCAATAGGTATAAACCACAACAAAAGTTATAGTTCAGCAACATGTCAAAAGAGTTGCAGAAGCATATATTAATGAGAGTAATAGTAATCTCGTCTGTTTCCAAGTGCAGTTCAAGGTGTTAATCTCTAAAGCCTTTAGTGCAATAGGTACCATAGGATACCTGATGGACTCCTCGTCCCATTAGGACGAGCCCATCCTCCTCCTGCTGGCAGAAAGGGCCTACTTTTGATCCTGTCAATCAAAGAACTCCAACTGTAGGGATCCAGAGGAGCCTTCCCTGCTGCAGCACCTGCTCTTTGGAACATCTTCCCCTCTAAGGAAAGATCCGTCCCCAGCCTCCTCTTGCTCTCTGCTCTCCACTCATCCATCTTTTTGGTTATCATATTGATGTGTTTATTCTTGTTGTGTTCCTCTGTCATTATTTTATTGTTCTATTATTTTACTCCTATTTATACATCTTTCATTTGTCTTTCTTTTTTAATAATAAAATAACCTCTGACAATGAAAATAGCTCTATTTTGCATCGTGTCTTTGTTGTATCCTATATATAATTCTAAAGATTGATAGTGATAGTGTAGCAATTTTTATTAAGTTCCATATAGTTTAATCTCCTTATTTGTTTACTGCGGTCAAGTGTTTTTCAGCAATTCACAATAGTAAATAGTAAAGAAAAATAAAAAGTCCATGGTTTTTTTAAAATATAATAATAATAACATAATTACAAATCCAACCTAGGCATCATCCATAACCACAGACCTTCTGGAATTGCTTCAAGAATGAGACTGTTCCATAGTACAGGCATTGTCACAAAAAAGCAGCAGCTACACACTTCTGAATAATACCTGGAAACAGGTTTGCAATCATGTTTTTTTTTTTTTACAGAACACATGAGAAAGTGGCCCTGGAGATACCTTGCTACCAAACATAAAGGGCTTTATAGATAATTATCAGCACCTTGAATTTCACTTGAAAGCTGGTGGCATGTCTGGAAAATAGTACCCAAAGTTTATTAATTGTAAGCCAGGCCATTGATCTATGCAGTTATGTTAAAGCCCTTTCCTCAATTGGTCAGACTTAACAACAGTTAGCTATGACTTAGTTATACCACATCTGGAGTTCATCTGATCCTGAATCATGATTTAAGAAGTGTCCAGAAGTTGCAATTCATACAAAATAAAGCAGCTGGATCATAATATATTGTATTCTGGGCTTAGAAGCTAATCAGGTTGTGCCTCATTTGCACTTGTTATGGGAAATCAATTCTGAAAAAAGATTTCATTAGAAAGTAAAGATAAACTATTTCCATATTGTTCCCTAGCATGATACAGCAATACAGTCATTCAGGAGATGACCCCGACATAAGAGAATCTTTAATTTTAGACTGCTAATTAGTGGAAGGTACAGGGATTATATGATCCCTATATTGAAAGGCTTTCACAGTTTGCCAATTGCTTACTGCATACTGTTTAAGGGACTGCATTAACCATTAAATCCCTATATATTAGGCCTTACTATTTAAACAATCTCCTAGTATACTATGAAATTGACCAGTTATATATAACCTGCTATTTGAATATGCCCTTGCTGCCACAGACCCATCATTTTGGCACACATAACAGAGACTTTTCTTATAGTGGCTCCATGCTATACAGTGTACTCTATCAGGAGCTGTGTTGACAGTCTTGCCTTTTAAAAAATTTGTAAAGTCAAACGTGCTTTTCCTGGTTTTTCAGTGTTAATTTTAGCATTAGTCCTGATGTTAATTTTCATCAAAGTTTAATTTTTAAGTCGATTTTGTTTCAAAATGGTAACCTCCCCTTAATTAATAATTTCACAGGGTGGTAATTCCAAGCTAGATCTGCCAAAGCCTTTCTGAGATCTCTATCCTGCCTGAGCTGATTTGTGGGGGGACGGGGATGCTTAGGTGAAAGAACTCCATCTGAGGCAGTGGTGAAGTTGCCACTATCAATTCCTGGAAAACTCAGCAGTCCCCAATCTTTCTGGCTCTGTGGAACAGAGGTGTGCACTGGTAGACCAGAAGTTGGGGACCCCTCTATCTTAACTGAAATCTCACAGGAGTAAAAAAAAAAAAAGAAGATTCCCCCTTCTTAAGGAATAAGCTATTAAATCAATAGCTCAACCTTTCTGTTTTTATCCTTTCACTTTTTTCCCCTTTTTACCAGAATTATCAGACTCACACAGTCCCGGAGCCCATAGAGATACTATGAATGCAACACTGGGTTATTTTAATATCTGCACAAAAAGGACTTGAGAATAAAATAAAATAGTTCCACCAAGTTATAGAATGGCTAGATCAACATATAAAGAACCATTTCAGTGTAGTGTTTACGGCACCAGCTAGAAAAGGGGAACTATGAGTTCTAATCTGCTTTTAGGCACAAAACTAGCTAGGTGACCTTAGATCAATCACTCTCTCCCAGCCCTAGAAAGAGACAATGGCAAAATCTTCCAAAATCTTCCCAAGAAAACTACAAGGACAAATACAAGGAATCACCAGGAGGGTTCAAGACTGACATGGAAGCACCAAAACAAAGTCAATGTATAAAAATTGGAATTATGAATCTGCAATCAGCAAAATAAAAACAATTAAGGGACATAAAATGGGAACAAAGGTAAAATCACACAACTGAGGAAATCAGAACTGAACAAAAAAATCAAACACCCCTAATGTTTCTATGTTTCCCTGCCAGCTTTATCTTATTAGCTTCCCCAAGGCTTCTGGGCAGGAGGATTGAATGCCAGCCCCAGAGAGAACATCTGATGTGTCTCTCCTAGCTGCCTATCTGCACCTATTCACACAGAAGAAAACAAAACATTTCGCTCCCTTTGTCAGCCTGAACCATATCCCACTACACCCAAGGCTTTAAAACTACAGCTATCCTGTAGTACTCTAAATGAACTATAAGCCATTATTGAGAATGGCAGAATCTAATTTTTAACACAAATAAGTATTCCAAATAACAAGTTTAATAATTCAATGATGTAATAACTGGACAGCTGTTAACATTGGACAATGTTATGCATCTTTGCATAGTGAAGAATTGGCACTGCATCAAAAAGGTTTCTGCAAAATAATGTTTATTAGAGTTCTGCAGCACCAAGATGTCATAGATACAACCATCTTTTTTCCGCTTCACCCCAAAAGGAAATAAATTGATATTAACCACTCTGCCCATGTTGCTATATAGCTCAATAGTAAACAATGGTTTGGGAGAAGGCAAAACTGCCAGCATCCTGCCACCATTACTACAAAAGAGTAACTGAAGAGACAATCACATTACATTGGCAGTACTGTGATCAAAAGTCTTGTTTCTGGTATCTCTAACCATAGTGCATGTTAGTGGAACAACTGAGAGGCAAGAGAACAAAAAACTAAGTCTTAATTAATTCAGACAGCTTCTGAATTCTAATCTGAGTAGACTTTTGTGTGATTACACTCAAATAATTAAAATTTAAGCAACCTATATTTCTAACAAATGTGCAGAACAATGCAAAGGCCTATGTTTTAATTTGATTTGCTGATAAAATGTTCCATAAATTACTAAGAATATGCATAATTGCATAACAGCAAAAGGGAGATTATCTATTGTGTCACAGGTATTCCAATGATTACATTTAAGCTCTTATTATTGTATTCTGTTAAAACAATGGTCATTCCTGACTGCTTTACATTGCTATCAGTCTTCTTATATTGTGCAAGTTGTAGGTCTTCCCTTTCTTTCCAGCAATCCTATTAAGGATACAGAACACAACTATCATGTATCCATATAAACTGAAGTATATGCACATTTAGAGATGCATAGCTCTCAAGTCCTCAAAATATAACAGTAGACTCCAAAATTTATGTTGCTGAGTGAGACATTTAAGTGAGTTTTGCCCCATTTTATGATTTTTCTTGCCATAGTTATAAAATGAATCATTCATTGCAACTGTTAAATTAGTAACCTGGTTGTTGTTAAGTGAATCTGATTTCCCTATTGACTTTTCTTATCAGAAAGTTGCAAAAGGTGATCATATGACCCGGGACACAGCAACTATCATAAATGTGGACCAACTGCCAAGCATCCAAATTTTGCATGACCATGGGGTGCTACAATGGTCTTATGTCTGAAAAACGGTCATAAACTCACTCTCTTCAGTGGCATTGTAACTTTGAACAATCATTAAATGAACTGTAGTAATTCCATGACTATTTAGTGTAGTTGTTACTGTACCTGAGTTAATCATAAAGCGCAATTATAAACTAATAACTAAATAATGCATGAATTCTTTGAAATAAATTTTTCAGAACTTATGGGAGCATCTATAAATGAAATTAAGTGTCTGTACATGCACATGCACACAGTGACATCCAAGATTTGCTCCTGAAGCAGCAGCATGAACTTGGAAAGGATGTAATTACTTTAACAATACTAAAAGGGGTAATTTAGACACACTTCTGCATGTTACAAAGCACTCTGTAGAATTTGAGCAATGTTTCTAATGACTACCAAATTAAGCAATGATTAGTTTCTTCTGAAAAATGAGATGAGGATACAGAAATGGAAAAGTACAGACATTCCTGTAACAGCATTTTTATTTTTGTGGTTCTTTTCCATTCTGTAGGAGAAATTCATTTTAGAAGCAAAGGGAGTAAGACAGATATAAAATATTGACAAAATGGCTCTGTTCCTTATCAGTTCCCACATCAATACTTTCACAAAGAAACCCAAACTCTGAAATGATTGATGCCTGTATAGTACTACAGTATAGTATAAGATACCAGCTGGAAAGAAAGTGTCCTGGGGTGTGTGTACCTTATTACAAGCAATAGGGCTCTGCAAACAAGAGGTGCTTTACAACACACAGGAATAGGCACATGTGAGACAACTGAGACTACTTTCAACACAGCTGCCCCTAAGTGTTGCAAAAGATATAGTTATTTTAGCAGGAGATGTCTTGTTCATGCTTCTGCACATTGAAAAACACCTATTTTAAATGTTTAAATAGCTCATGACTGGACATGGGAAATCTTTACTTTTTAACAGGCAAGTATGACTACTGTCTTTTTATTTGAAACAATAAATTAATAAACTAGGATTGCATACTGCTCAAAGTAGCTTTTTCACAAAAGTGATTCTGATAGAAAATAATATAGGTTAAAGATTTTGAAAAGTCTATCTCAACATACTTGGAATTTAGATCAGCATTTTCTATTTCTTAAAATATATTGCAGCATCAATTCTGGATTGATTCTGAGAAGTATTATTGGATTCAGTAATGATGAATCACAATGCATATATGGCTGCCAATTACTAACATTGGTGAAATTACACTGTTATTTACACACTTATAAAAATATTTTATAATACTTTCCTTAAAAAGAATATGAAATGGTGAACATGTGCCAGGAATGGAGTATTCTCGTGTGCTTCTCTCTTCACTTAGTGCTCTTTAATATGAAATACCTACTTTGTGTTAAATCAGAATTTCCTAGAACATTCTTACTTATGTCAGTTAATTAACCTAAATCAGAAACAAATCTATAGACAATTCAACAACTTTTAAAGGTCCAAAGACAGTCTGATCTTGTGCCATGAAGTTAGATAACTTTCACAAAAGAGTATATTTCTTCAATAGTACACAGCTTAATGTTTTAATTCTGGCTTTTAGAATTATAACTGACTTGGTTTGATTTGATTTGCTTAAATATCTATGAACTTTTAGATTATTTAATGCAAATATATTTTATTCAAATTCTGTTACATTCATCCTCAAAATCCAGAATGATAAAATCAAAACAAGCAAGATTATATATCTTCAATATTTCTCCTAAATACCATTTCCAAAAAGACTATTTGGAAATAGTAAGAAGCATTAGAAAGAAGGAATCTAATGCTAAGTTTGAAAATCAAAATATTGAACAGGAAAAATGGAAACATCAGTATTTAATATATCCTAGTTTATCAGTTTTTCAAAAAAGGATCTTATTCATGATTCTTTGCTTACTGAGAACAGAAGCTTCTCTGCTTCCCTTGAGAGTTAACATGGACCCAGCTGAATCTTCCCATTCTGAGCTTTCCGTCTACTCTACTGCATGCATAATCTAAAAACCTAGTACAATTCAAAAGTCCAAAATTGTTAAGAAAATATTCTAGTTAGAAAATGTGAAATCTTATTAGTAATTTGCCTAACATAGGTTACATTAAATGCACATTTCTGCTGTTTGGCCATTAGTACTTTTAACCAAATCATACTTAAGTTATATTTATCTACTTAGCAAACAATTTATTTTGGCATCCTAAGACTCCAATGCTACAACCCAATGGATGAAGCTTGTAACAGAATAGAAGGGATTTTCTGAGTTCTTCAAGTGATAACAATGACAGAGTCTGAATGGGTAGCATAAATCAGACAGCAAATGCCCTCTCTGACCATCATCAGTCTTCAAATTTTGCTCTTTTTAAGATTAAGAAACACAACCCAAAATATCCCAAAAGGGAGAGTGATAGAATCGGACCATTTTCATTCTCCAACAAACACACACACACACCTAGTAAGTATAGATTACTTCAAGAGCTGAGCTGAATAAATTTACCACCCACTGCTTAGAAAGAGCTTTTTGTTTTCTAAACAAAGTGGATGGAAAGACTGTGTCTTCACTCCTGCTCTCTTGGACACTGCAAATCAGA
Source organism: Pseudonaja textilis (assembly GCF_049901715.1). Classification (NCBI taxonomy): domain Eukaryota; kingdom Metazoa; phylum Chordata; class Lepidosauria; order Squamata; family Elapidae; genus Pseudonaja; species Pseudonaja textilis. Next base: position 80,249,214 of record NC_141991.1, read on the forward strand.
AGCAGCAAAAAGACATTTAGATCGTTCTTACTGACTGCAATCCTGTACTCCCTAATTCAGACACGAGTGCCTTCCCATTCAAATATGCAATTTTCCTAGAACTGTTAAATGTCATTCAACAACACATCCATTCTATAGTATTAGAGGACTTTCACCCACCATAAATGTAACGATTTCACATGCCTAATTTTTATAAAACTCACCGAAGTTCAAGAGTTAAAACAATGTTTTTAAAAAGACATCGGGCACACTATTTTTTTTCTTTTTAAATCACAGTCATTGCAAAATGACAAAAGCCTTTACCAATATAACTTTCTAAATTTAAAGTATGTTTGCCATACTGCAGAACATTTATGCATGTTTTACCATATATTAGAGTCAGAAACTCAGCAGCAACCCCTAACACAGTCGTGTGTTTTGTTACCTGGGATAATGTAGGCATAAACTCCACTGCACTTAAATATCTGGATTTTTTTTTTCTTTTAGAACCAAGCAGCAAGAGTCATAAAACACGAAAAGAAAGTAAAGTTACCTCTTGAGTCCTTTCAGATGGTTTCTTCCTCAAAGCTAGTTTAATCCTGGGATCTACAAGGGATGTCATCCTCTTACTCTTGTTATCCAATTACAGAGTTCTTCGGAGTTACTTTATGAAAGCGAGCGAGGGAAAACAATACACGAGCTCGGGAGCGCGATTTTTTTCCCCTTCTTTTTCAAGTCCAGCCAAACCCCCGAGTTAAAATGACGCTGGTTTAAAGATTTTCTTGTTCTTCCTCCTCCTCCTCCTCCTTTCTTCTTCTTTCGCAACTAATCCCAAACTACTGGCAAACTCAAAAAGATTTCACGAAAAGAGGGCCGTAGCCAGCCGAAGGAACTGGAGATCGATCCACCGCCAGCCGGGCGCGTCCCGCCCGCGGTCCCACTTCGGCCAACCGGGCGGCTGCGGCTCCCGTGGGCTTTCTTCCTTTTACTCTCGAGGAGCCCGGCGGAGTTTCTCTCACCACCACCCCTCCCCGGCTTTTCTCCGTCTCTGCTGGGCGCGAGAAGCAGCCTCCCCAACCGCAACGTCCCAGCCGGCCACACTTGCAGGAAGTGCCTGCAAGTCCGGCCGGCTGGGACGTGCGGCTGGAGAGCGAGAGGAAAGAAAATAATTTAAAAACAAAAAAAAAAGAAAAAAAGAAAAACCGCCGCTGGGCCACCTCCTCAGGAGCCGAGAAACTCACCTCGCGGTAAGCCTCCCGCACCCGAAAGGCAATCAAAGGCGCCCACCCACCGCCGAGCTCTCGGGAAGGAGCCCAGCCTCAACTGGGGAGGGAGGGGTGGCCGGGCACAAGGGCGGGCGGCGGGCAGGACGGGGGGAGAGGTGGCAGCCAGGTCACGTGGCAAGGCAGAAGACGCCCTCTGGCTGGCTAGGCCCAGGCTGACATCCAGCTCGAGAGGCAGGGCGGAAGGGAGCCCCACCCCTTTCGCCAAGACGGTTGCGTTGAGGGTGGGGGGAAACTTGCAAGGGGTATAAAAGGCTCAGTTGGCGCGAATAGTCAGAAGGGGCGTCGCCTGTGGAGGGAAGAGATGGGGGCTTATAACGTGTGAGCGTTTTGGGGTCCTGCCGCTAGAGAGCCGGAGCGCTTGAGGACTCTTTTGCGGCCCTGGGCCTCTGTAAAAGGGGCTCGGCTGTACTTTCTAGGCACGCCCCGCGAGGCGGGTCGCTTTGGGGGTTGTGGGGAGCGGGTGTCTCCGCGAGGAGTGCGCTGCTGTTTACAAAAGCAGGGGAGTTTGGGGAGGGGAGGGGTGGGGAGGAAGAAGGTGGGCCTGGGATGGGGAGCCCTGCATTGGGTTGCTAGCAGGAGCGGTGATGCAATCCGCTGGAGCAACTTTCTCCGGAGTTGCCAGCCTGCGAAGTTGGAAGTTGACTCAGGACAGTAAAAGCCGGAGAGGATAACCGCAGATCCCTTCGAGTCCCGCGGGCTAACCGCCGCATCCGCTTCTTTCAAATCGCTCGCACGGTTATAGCTGGGCCTGGCGGACCAGACGCATCTGGAAGGCACCTGGTTGGGGAAACCTAACATTTTTTTCCATGGGTCAGCTCACTAAATCAATAGCAGCCTGCTGGTCTTGTTTTGCCGATTAGCCTAGTTATTTGCATTTTGAGCTTACTGTGGGGGTTGCATGGCTATTATTACAGTATTGTGCAGATCTTCGGGAGAGTTTCAGTTTATTGAAGGCTCCGGAAAGTTCCTTTTAGAAAATAGAAGTCTTAAAAAAGTGCTTCTCCTATGGGTTGCTATAGAGAAACCAGTAGAGCCCATAAATCCCACTTGAGCTTTATTGGGCATTACTAAATTTTTGGGTAACGATACTTTTCCATATTGAAGCAGGTCTCTCTACACCTCCAGAGGCAAGGTTGCTCATTAAATATTGCAGAGATCTAATGACTGTTGACAAGTTCCTGCATTTAAAAATTTATCACTGGACCTATGTGGGATACTTGATTTTCTTTGGCAGACTGATCCCTTTGTCAAAGTATCAAAAAGGACAATTACAGCAGTTCTTTAATAATGGCAAGAGAACAAATGGGCTATTATGAAGTTTTCCAAAAGAAACCAAGAGGAGACAAAACCCCATGTTTTCAACTAAAATTACATTAAATGATGATCATGATGCAGCATGGAAGACAATTTTTCCCCAGTTCAGGATGTACTTTTTCAAATTTGCACTCTTTTCTGTTTGAGCACTTCATATAGCTGATAACGGTTGATGATGCAGCCTTGGTGCATGAAGCCAGGAATCTGTTTTGCTAGTGATTTGATGGCAAGAGGCAATATTCAACATGATATATTCTGTATACTTTATAGGGATTCTTTCCTCCGTGTTTAAAAAAACTGCAATCCATCAGCTCTTACATATTTTGATTCATAATTACAGATTCAGTAACTAGGAAAACTAACTATGATTTAAAGAATTATTCGGACCCATGGGTACCAAGATTACATTGTTCTCTGATTTGTTTCTTCCTTAAGCAGAACTAGAAGGAATAACTATATGTACAACTTCAGATGTTTATAAAAGAATATCCATAGCCATCATTCCAGGAAGAATTTGTGGAAAGAAATCCAAGAAAATACTTTTCAAATACCAAAAGACTCAAATAAAAAAACATTTTGGAAGAAGTGTGAAGCATCTATGACTCCAGGATGAAGAATATGTTTTGAAGTAGTGTTCTGTTTTTTTCCACAAATGCCAGAGGTCTCAGCTATATCGCTGAGAGAGAATAAGGATTTCTAGGACAAACATGGGCCAGGGGACATAGAGCAGTGTGTTGGTTTCTAGCCTTTGGGTTCCTGCAATCTGCAGTGTATGCAGATGTTGGGAAAAGATGGTAACAGATGTTAGGAGAAGGATAGATGTGTTTGTGGCTGTGTCTCCATTTATATGAACAACCGTCTAATGCTTTGATGTGGATAATGAAGTGTAAATAAAAGGTGTGTGCTAATAGTCTGGTTCTCTGATGTGCATGTGAACTGAGAAGAAAATTCTTATTACAGGGAAGAAAAGTTCCTATGTATTTAGGACTCATCCAGAGCCCCAAAACATATTGTGTACCTCTCTCTAGAATTTAATTTAAACTTCAATGTTACAGAAAGACATTTTAATATACACAGGAACAACCATAGTTACTAATTAAATTCAGCTTATCTCCTGGGTCTGTCTACAGTTAAAAGTATGGCTCAAAGCTTGAAAAATAATGTGCACCCTTTCTGGAAGGCACTTTCAGCAAAGAGCATGAGAAACACAGTTCCATAACCATAGCAAAGGTGTCAAACTCACGGCGTATAGAGGCTTTTTCCCCCTTTGCTAAATTGGGTGTGGGTGTGGCCAGTGTAACAAATTCAGCCCACAGGCCGGGAGTTTGACAGCCCTGCCATAGCACATTCTGTTTTTCCTTGGCTTGGCATAGAATACAAGCCACCCCAAAGGAAAAAACTAAGTTCTATAAACTGTAGTGTCTGAGCTTTTGTCTAATGCTTTAGCACGTCAAGCCAAGCCCCAAACAAACCACGTTACAGTTTAGTGTGATGTGTGACCAAGGGCAAAGATAAACAAGGGAAAACTTAATTGTGAGCATTTATGAACACAAAATGCAACAATTGAAATAAGCCAGATGGGCATGTGCAGTTTAGAGGACACCTAGTCAAGTCAGTGGATTAGTCAGTTCCAGATGAGTTTGTTTGGTCAGTCTCTCCTGCTTGAATGCAATTTGTGCTTGAAGTGTAAGCCATGTGGTGGCAGCTTCACTCTTAATGCAAAGAAAACCTTTCATCATTTACAAAGTAAGGAAATCAGTTGAACGCTAGAAAACATTGATTAATTTTTTTCCAATTTTGTATGGGGTAAACTAGATAGTTTTAAGCTTTGGCTGGAAATTCAACCTTAGCACACTAACTAGTGCTTTGGGTTTGTTCATATTAATGTTTCCCATGGATAAATGTTTACACTTATTTCAAGACCCTCATTAGAAGCATTTCCTTTGCTAAGCAATGCAATTATTAAGTGAATCATGCCCAATTTTACTAAAAAAAATTACCATGTTTGTTAAATGAATCATCCAGTTATTAAGCAAATCTAACTTCCCTCATTGAATTTGCTTTTTGGAACCCCTCTGGGAATGTCACAAATGGTGATCACATGATCTTAAGATATTGCAACCAGTTACATGCCAGTTTCCAAGAGCCCTAATTTGGATCATATGACCATGGACCTGTGCAATGGATATAAGTCATTCTTCAGCACACTTGTAATTTGAAGGTTGCTAAACAAAGGACTGTAAATCAAGGACCAGCCGTATTTGGCTTGCTGCCTAGTTTTTGAAGTTTAGCAAGGCTTAGAGCAGGGATGTCAAACTCGTGGCCATGGGCCGGATGCATCATGCGCTGGCCATGCCCACCCCTGGTTTATCAGAGAAAAAAGTCACGATACGTCACGTGACAACAATGTGATGCCGTGGGTTTGACAATCCTGGCTTAGAGTGTTCTTTTTTCAGATTGAAATCTCTTATTTTGAAGAAGAGTAGTAACAAAGGGGACTTTTTTAAAAAGGCCAAATTTCTTTTGAGTTTTGTGCATAAAATAATTTTACAGATTTTTTTCTTTTTAAGTTTCATATATAGCACTTATATTAATCTGCCAATTTAAACCATATAATTTGTTACTAGTAATACCTTATTGACATTATTAGTAGTTTGGGGTGATTAGTATTTCATGTATTTTTAGTTAAATAATTTATGCTGTTTAAATTCAATATTGCTAATCCCTTCCCAAGCCAAGTCTGCATTATACAGATAAAAAAAACTAAAGGGTGGTAGAAATATGAAATAGAGATCATATTGTGAGATTGCATAGTCTATGCTTGTCATGTTACAAACAAAGCCTTAATCTGCCATTGCCACTGGTCTACATTAAAAAATTTGTCAAAATATTTTTTTTTCTTCTGACACAAGGAGCCAAGTTTTAGCCACATTTTTCCACATGCTAAAACAGGTTTGAAACTATGCTCTTTTTTGTATCTTGTTGATGAGGAAAGAAGTTTATTTTACCATTGTAATGAATGGTTATAAAATAACTGTTAAAATGTGTTAAGGCCATGTGAAACCTCTGTATAGGAAGTCCTCAACTTACAACAATTCATTTAGCGACCATTTGAAGTTACAACAGCACTGAAAAAAGCGTTATGAAAAAGAGCCTTTTTCATAACTTTTGACCGTTGTGGCATCCCCATAGTCACATGATTTACATTCAGATACTTGACGACTGATTCATTTATTTATGACAGTTGCAGTGTCCTGTTGTCACATGATTCCCTTTTGTGACCACCTTGACAAGCAAAGTCAGTGGGGAAGCCAGATTCACTTCACAACTGCAATGATCTGCTTAACAAATGTGGCAAGAAAAGACGTAAAATTTTAAATGTTTTAAAATTTGTAAAATGTAAACGTTAAGTGGAGAAAACTCACTTAACAAATTTTTCACTTAGCATAAATTCTGGGCTCAATTGTCATAAATTGAGGACTACCTGTATTCTTCTTTTAAACCTAAAAATAGATAAGACCTAAATATTTTTCAGTTATTATTATTAACTGAAATAGTGCTGATATGAGGTACCACTAGTAGGGAAATTTAACCTGTTTATAATGATTGTTTTTTACCATTCATACTATCTCTCCAAAAGTATTTCCAAATATTCTATTATGTATTGTGCAACTATTTTCAGAAGGTGAGGTGGAGGTTTATATAACTTTATGATAGTTTCACCAGCATGTGGGGGAGTGATCACAAAAATAAAATCCGCTTTGTTGCTTGAGAAGGGAATCTCACAATGCAATGATACACCTGGATGGGGGAAAAACCTGTTTCTCTTTGAGGAACTCCTGTGTCAGCATAACCTGTCATATCAAAGTTAACATGAAAATCAAGCAGGATATTTAACATCATTGTAAGGCAGTACTTCTGAAATAAGATACTTATTATCAATGGCTCTTAAGATAAAATTTGGATTCCTGAGGAAGTTGAACTGATCCTCTGTAATGTAATGACTGCCAATCATAGACTGGATAAATGTCTGTCCTAGGGTGATCCACTTGTGTTGATTTAGGCGAGGTCAGCTCTTTTAGGTAGTCTAGCCAAGAAACCAAAGGACTAATTCTACTGAGGACTAACTCCAGCTTTATTGTAAGGTTATAGTAACAAAATCTTGAAAATCTAAAAACACTTCTTCCCTCTTCCTTACCTTAATTTTCCAGAGGACAAGGGAAGGTCTTTTCTGTGACACTTCCTGCACCCCATTTTTTCTGTGGGCTGAGATATCTTTTCTTTAACATCTATGTAACATCTAGAAAAGTTCATCCATTGGCTAAAAGTTATTTATGAGCAATATGCTTATTACACTCAGTTACAAGGCTGGAGATGCTATGAAGGCCTTGAACCAGTTTCTGGAGGCTGTCAGGAACTTGATAGGATGAAATAAGGTCAGATGAAACAAGCTAAAATTGCTATTCATCTACAGATATCTTGGTAGGAGCATTGGTAGTAAGCCAAGATTTCAGCAAAATAACATGAATCACAAGGTTGTAATGCAAGCTTTACATCTTGTTATATCTGTGTGTAACATAACACAAATACCAAAGGGTGGAGTTTATATTGTGATGTTGAAGTGCACATTGTGCCATTTGCTTCTCCCTATGGAAGCCTGTGCATCTTAGCCTCCCTGAAATACTGGTTTCAGTTGTTTTAGACCAGTTTATGCTTCCACTAAACGAGTAGCTTTGTGCCTTGGCAAGCCTCATGGGCTTGCAGCTCCTGTTGGACCAGCAGATGGAGTCTATAGCCAAGGGGCTTTTAACCAGCTTCAACTGGTATGCCAGTTATGGCCCTACCTAAACCAGAAGGCACGCATAACAATGACTCATGCTCCAGTACATACAGCTGGATTACTACTGCTTTGCATACTGCATGAGAACCCTCCTGAAGCTACAACTGGTATAAAATGTATTAGCCAGTCAGTTGGGAGGTATATTCTACTACAGAAATAACATCATTTTATTATTTATGGTACACTGGCTGCCAGTAGAGTGATAGCTATTACCTATAAAACCTATACATGTTAGTGCTCAAATGAACATCTCCATCATCTTAGTCATCAAAGATGGGATAGTTCAGGATGTCACCTCCATATAAAGTTGGGGTTGGGTCAGAAGAGAAGTCCTCTTTGATGGCAACTAGAATTGTATCAAACATGTCCTGAAAAATTATTTGACCTCCTCCCTTAAGCCTAACCCTTTCAGAAAGCTTCTGAAAAATTGATCTTTGAAGCAAGTTTTTGATGCTTATTGGGAAAGGAGGGTGGCCATTTTTTATCTGGTTGTTTTTGCTTATATAACTTTGTTAAGAGTGCAACAGTATTGAAAATTTGTAATTATTGTCCATTGAGAATGAGGCAGTTTGTAAACATTACTTAAACAAATGGAATACTTAGTATTTTTTTTCTATATGCATCGCTATATTTTCTCTTCATGTTTTTAAGTGAAGTCCTTCCCTCATATTAAAATATGAATACTTTGTTTTACTATTTCCGTTTATATGATTCCTCTTTTAAGCAGTCCTTCATGCTCTCTGAGTATGGTTGTTTGCTTGCAGATGTTTCATTACCTGAATAGGTATCATCATCAGTCTAGTGAGTGTGGGATTTGTGCTTATTTAAATCTAGTTAGTAATGAAGATTGTCTCCAAGCAAACAACCAAGTTCAGAGAGCACCAGGGACTCCACAGTTCAGCCCTGAGCTACATATATTCTCTTCTGTTGGATTCTTCCTTTGCCCAATCTGGATGGAAGAAAATAGTCTATTATTTTACAAATTTTCTATTATCTTTTTTTAAAAACCCTCTCCCTTATGTCTGACATTTCCATTATCAGTAGAGTGGAAAGCACTGGATAATTTTTAATGTGGCGGTGTAATTAAGAAGATGGTTGATTCATTTTTTTCAAACTAATTTTAAATGTGGATGAAATGGTGCAAATTGCTCTTAAATATTTTTTTTCTAAATTCTGAAACCAACCAACTGTCTGCTATAAGCCATCCTTAATGAATGACAGTAGTCAGAGGAACAAAAACAAGAATGGGAAGATAACAATGGAGTACAGTACCAATATAGAAGTTGGGTAAAATTGTTTCAGCCCCAACAATTCTGAATGATTAATGGAAATGTGTTGAAAGAAGATCATAGGGTGATTCCTGTGCTATTATTCTATTTGGTCTGCATCTGTTTAGAAACAGCAGCTAAATCAACTGATTTCCCCATTGTTTGCCATTATTGGTAGCTAGATGTGGTTTTCTGTTGACAACATTTTTAATGTTCACAACTGTAAGATAAAAATGGATTGAACATCAAAACAACATTATGTGCTATATTCATGTGCTTATATTGATTTCCAAATTCCAGCACGGCTTTTTCAAGAAGCAAATAATATCTTTTTGTATTTGTGTGTTCCAGTAAAATAATAAAATTATTCCATGAAGTAAACTTCTCAATATAAATGCAGAATTTATAATTAAAAAGGATCTTGGTTCTAAAAGGCAATACTAATATTTAATCCAATTTCCCTGATTGCAATTTGAATTAAATGTTTAAAAAATCATTTCCAATGCTGTTTAATACATGTATACTCAACACTCATAAGTTCAATGAAAATTATTATTAAGAAAATGTGAATAGCAGATTTCTCCAGCTTTGTACACCCAAGATACATACAGACAACACCCAAATTGCCAGCCGGTATAGTCAATTCATAGTTGCACTGTTTCATAATTCATGGTCTGGGTTGCATTAGATTAGGGAAGTGGCTATATGATTGCATCTCACATTTTTCATTTCATAGCAATTATATTGTTTATCTAAGGAACTTCAAGTGGCCTCATTGTAGCTTCACAACAAGTGAAGAGAGCCTGATTGCCCAATGTCATCCAGTGAGCTTCATGGCTAAGTTGAAATTTCCCTTAGCCAGAAATGGAAGATCTGGTACCCTCCATATATTTTGGAATTCTATCTCAGTCAAAAGGCTACTCTTGAAAAGGATACTGACACAAATTATAGCTAGCTGAGGATGATGAAGTATGCCCCTCAATATTAAAAAAAATAATATTAAAAAATAATAGATGGAATGTGGACTTTACTTTCAGACTGTTGGAGATTTTAATTACCTGGGTTGAACGCTAACTAATGTGTTGCTACTGGTAGTGAATACTGTATTATGAGTATAAAAGTCTATGGAGCTTCTCTATTTTTTAAAAAAAGTCCAATTGCCTTTTGAAAAAGTACCTTTAGGACTTTTATGCATATAAAAGTTTCTATTTACAGAAAATAGGTAGGAACTGCAACATCTCACTTAAAAAGTGAATGCACTTTTTTCTAGTAAGCAGCAATTCTTATATCCATGCGTATTAGCTCTGCCAATATAGAATAGTTCATGACCTCTGATAGCAAACTGATTTGGGAACAAGTCATGATCTCAAGCATAGCTACCACCATAGTCTGGTAAAGGTAGCAATAGCACTTAGACATATATTGTTCCATAATGCTTTACGGCACTCTGAATGGTTTACAAATGTAAGCATATTGCCCCCAACAATCTGGTTCCTCATTTTACTGACCTCGGAAAGATGGAGGGCTGAATCAATCTTGAACTAGTCAGGATGCTGACAGTGGGCAGAGTTAACCTGTAATACTGCATTCTAATCATTGCATCACATATTTTTAAATGGAAGAAACACTGAAACCATTCAAATTGCTGTGCATGAGTTCCCTCATGCCTTTCCCAGAGGCTGGCGTTGTTGGGTACAGCCCACAGAGATACCTTGCATTTTCACTGAGAAATCGTCCTCTTCACTAAATGTGTTGTTGTTTTCTTGGTTTCAATATTAAAAACTTTCTAAATTGAAGAAAATATGTCTGCCCTGGATGCTTGCCCCTACAAAGAATTTCAGAAGCAATCCCATCACAATGTAGTTTGGGACTTCCTGTAACCTTTTAGCATTTCATATCCCATCATTTCTCTTTCCTGATCCCCAGAAACTAAACAGATTTGCGGGGAGGGGGGTTAAAAATCACACAATGCCAGTATCTTTCATAAGATTACACTATGAGAAAAGTACAAAATGCAAGGAAAGCCTTCTTAGCCAGCTAGCTTTGTTATCAGGTTTTTAATCTTGTTGCATTGTGGGGGGATGGAGGAGGGGAGAGAATTGCTCCGCAGCCCAGGGCAAAAGCAAAGATTGTTTCATTAGATGAACTTGCTTCCTGCCCCAACTGAAACATAGAGACCTATGCAGCCCTTGTCAAATAAGAAGACAGTGGAAGAACTTTGGAATTCAGCTTCAGTGTAAGGGAAATAATTGGGCAACAGAGCTGTACTTGGTAATAGAACCAAAGGTTCATTTATCAAAAAAGAGCAAATGAAACATACTCATTTGGCATTCTCTTTTAAACTCCTCCTATCCAGTCCTACTAAACTCCTCTGAGAGGCATATTAAAATACTGTTCAGACCAAACCAGTTCATCTGATCAAAAGGGAAATTAAACCTAGCTATCTGTCACCCATTTCCCAGAATTGAATTTAAAAAAATGTGTACTTATTTGCAGATTTCACTTTTAGGTGAGAATTTTAGACATGAAGTCACTTTGCAGAAGTTATTAGCTTAAAACGGAGTATCAGCAGTCAGCTGTAGGTTAGCAAAGGATGGGTGCAGAGGTGGTATTCAGCAGGTTCTGACCAGTTCTGGAAAACCGATAGCAGAAATTTTGAGTAGTTTGGAGAACCAGCAAATACCACCTCTGACTGGAGATTTTACAGTATCCTTCCCCTGCCACAACCACAGAGCCGGCAATAAAAAAAATTAAATCCCACCACTGGATGGGTGGGCAGCTTCATCTTTTTTGGAAGCAATCTGCTTCATTTCAATGCTAAATATGGAATTTGGGCAGCAAACAAGATGGACTGTTTGGGGATAAAGATGACACATAATGGGAATGACACAGCTTGAAAGAAGCACAGGTCACAAAGTCGAAGTGTTCAACTTATTGGAAGCTAATTCTGGATATATCTGTGCAACACTAGTTTGTGTGAAAAGTTGAATCAGTTTTTTTTTAATACTGAAGGAGGGCAAAATACAATGACTTGTTCCTTTCTCTCACTGCAAAAAGCAAGCCTGGTGTATTGTCCTATCTTATAACTTGGATTCTTGATATTCAGATCAAGCAGGCATGTTGATTTGCTCTTCTTTGCTCCAATCATCCCCCACAGACCTTCAATTATCCCCACCAATTTTCACACATGAATATTGGGCAATTATATCTATATGACAACATAGGCTATGATTCAGGTGCCATAAAAATGGAAGAGGGAATACATTTCTTCAAACTCCCACTTGGGTGGAGGCATGAAATAATATGGAGATATTTTTGTAGATGGATATAAAGAAACTTTTCACTTTTAAACACATACTAATTAAAAGCATTTATCAGTATTTATTCTTACACAGTCAGTGAGAAACCAGATAAGAGCAAGGCAAAGGGCAGTCTGGTCAAAAGAGAGGGCCAAGTTCTCCATTAGATAGGGTAGAATGAACTAGTTATAAAAAGTTTATATATGCAGCTAATTCTGGATTAAGTATAGCTGCTGAAATTTGTTGGATATTGCTTTTAACTTTCTTCAGTAAATATTACTCTCTGTACGATCTTCTTGTGGGATTAACTAAGTGGTTCCAGCTCAGCTTTCAAACGAAGCCTGACACATCTTTTCCACAGACTTTGGCATTTCTTCAGGCTATCTTTGATATTGTGCTGTGGTGACAAGTCTTCTTTGCTGACTCTTTCCCTTATTAAGAGCTTCTTTGTTTAAAATATCTAACAATTCATTGTTATGCCTTCTGAGATGTGCAGTGGGCATCCCTTACTTGAGCCTCTCTGCTTACTGTCCTTTAAGCATAATTCTTGGAAAGTTATCACTGTATTAGTTCCAGAACTTAGTGCCCTTTCTCTCAGGACAGGTTTTTTTTAAATATTACTATTCCACATTCAGAGGGACTTTGATCTCCTGTGTTAATACTAAAGAAGCTCATGCTTTTTCACAGGCATCAATATAAGGGTTATTTTTTTAACTTTCCCTTGCTTTATAGTAACATATCCTTTGAAGAAAGAATGGTACAAGTTAGATGTCAGGCCATTAAGATTTTCTGTTTCTAGAATTCAGGAGTTCATGTTCTCCAATTTCCTATTTGTTTTCTTTCAGCAGTGGAGAATGACCACAGCAGCACTATTCAGATGCATCAGAGTGTATGTGAATCATGCCCCACCTATAGGTATAGCATATCAGATCGAAACATTTCCTAATGAAAAACATTCTGTCAGATAAGAGCCAGTTTGGTATAGTGGTTAAGGCAGCTGGCTAGAAGCCAGGAGACTGAGTTCTAGTCCACCTTAGGCATGAAAGCCAACTGGGTGACTTTGAGCCAATCACTCTCTCTCTCAGCCCAACTCACCTCACAGTGTTGTTGTGAGGAAAATATGAAGAGAAAATAATATCAGGTATCAGCAGCCCTGAGTTATTTATCAAAATAATGAAGACTCAATATAAAATTATATATATATATATATATATACATACATACATACATACATACATACATACATACATACATACGGTATATATATGGTATATATATATTTATGATCTGTCACTTTTCAATCAGGCCTCTAAAACAACAATTCAGAATATTTCACTAATGTAATCCAATGTTAGGATCAGGAAATGTTAAATTTGTATTCATTATGCAACACAGACATATGTCAGAAAACTTGCAAATCTTTCAGCTATTAGAAACTCTTTCCTTCCTATTAGCATCTTAGAATCTTCAGATATTCCATAGCTTCTTACTATTTACAATTCTGGGGGCTAGGGATTTTTTTTTCTTAAGAGACACTATGATTGGGGAAATACCAAATGTTCCTCCAATATCAAATTCTGCCTTTGTACTAATGCATTTTCTCTGTACTCTTCTTTCCAAGACTGATCAACAATTTGGATAAACTGCATTTCCACACAATTACCTGTTTATCCGGGAAGCAGTTACCATTTTGTAGAACCTCTGCAAGTTATTGCCTTCATTCTGCATTGTTCCTTATCCCGCAGTAAACAAAGACACACTACTGTGTTTTTAGTCCTGATTCATGTGCATTTCTTCTTACAAAGGACATCCTGCATCTATGTTGCTTTCAAGCGCCACTTTGTGTTTCCTCACTAGCTTTGTAAAGCTCCAGCTGCTTACTCTTGACGTTTTGAAAGCAGGCATATGGTCAAATGTCTATCATCCATCACTGGGTGTGATGGGAGAAATTATATTTCCAGAACAAGGTAATTTTGGAGCCAGCTCCTAATTTGCCAATTCAGCAACATATTTTAATGCTTCCTGCCATCCCAGAACAATCTTGTGTCTGAGTTTCTAAATAGCTTGGGTTCTGGGTTATTTTTAAGTTATTTGTTTATTTAAATTTATATAGCCGCCCATCTCACAAAACAAGTGACTCTGGTCAGCTTACAAGAAAGTTGAAAACAATAGTTGACAAATAACCATGTTTATTATTATGGCTGTTTGCATAGTCAGGCAGATACTTAGTGTTGGTGATGGTGTTCAAATGGTATTCCAGGTATTTGGGGATTGCACCTACTTGTATTTGCAGTGATTTTTCTCCAGTTCTTTCTCGTCTCTTCTGCTCTCTCTGGGTGCTATGAAGTCCACTATTCAGGTTTTCTTTTTGGTCTTTCTTATCAACAGTTCTTAAGTCTGGTGTATTACGTTGCATGTGCTTGCCTGTTTGAATTCTAAATTATAGTGGTTCGTCACGCAGTCAGCCAGATGTTTATAGTGGTTTTGGCATTTTTATCTACCTATTGAGTCTTTTCCAAGGATCTAGGGTAGGCAGATGTTGATGTATGACGGTGTGAGATGTATCGTTGCAGGATGTAAGCTGTTCCAAGTAAGACCGTCTTTTGCAATTGACTGATGGTGAAACAATGCTGATGGTTATTATTAATAGTCAAATCATTAAAATGCAATAAAACAAATAATGGTTGAAGGGATGTTAATAATAACAGAGCCATCTTATTCATTTGCCAGTCCTCTGGATCCTCAGGCTTGATAGCACAGCTAAGACTTGAGGGACTTTCAAGAAGTCAGGAAGGATCGTGCCAGCCTAGGGCCTGCCAAATGTAGTGTAGCTTGCTAAAATACCAATTGTCTTTGGTTTTTTACTTAATCCTCTAATAGGTCATATAACAATGTCAGTGCCTTTATTAAAAACATGTTTCTGATGGTTACAAAGAAATTTAGAAGGTAGATTTTTAATTTCATGAAATTGTGGAATCAAATGCTATTTTAGCTGATGATAAAGTGATGTGCAGAGCCATTTAAAGAAGGATAACTGTTCCAGTTTCCTACCATAAAACATCCATAAACATTTGTCATGTAAAATGTGAATGAATAGATCTTTCCTAACACTCTAATGTGTTTGCCCTAACCAATGTGAAACATTTTGCCTTAATCATGTATTTGCTAACAAACAACTAAGCAGAATTCTCTTTGCTCTCAGACTTATTTATTGCTGCTGTAATTATTGCTGTCATTTGCTGCTGCAGCTGCTGTTGTAGCAAACTCGGGCCAAATTAACACAAGTCACCAAGACAATACTCTTTGCCATGGACTTGTTATATCTGCTGGACTTGTTTTCTTGAAAATTCCCCCCAGTCCATTCACATTTCACTTACACAAAGCTAATATTACTTCAGGACATTAATGAAAAGATAGCCTGGATTCATAGCAACTGTTTGTATTATTATTATTATTGTACAGCCATATGCCCAATATGTTCTGCATACTTACACCAATATTTAGCATACATTTCTGCACGTTTGCAGGCATATGACAATATATTGTTTGATTTTACAGTCAGCTTTGGTTGTATCACATAGCTGAGTAATGTCATGAGTAGAGCCAGATCGAATAGATTTAATATTTGATATTTTTTAAAGTATATTGTCTCATTTTGGAGCCAAAGCCTTTCAATAGCTATTTATAAAATCTGGAATCCTAAAACTTGGGTCTTCCATTTGCACACTGCATTTTTCTGTGACTTTAAAAGCCAGCCTTCTGTACTTCCAGATGGACACAACTGAACCCTTAACTAATACCCTTTGCCTTTGTTTTCATCCAGCCTCATTATTCTCTGCAGTAATTCCTGTGTCTCTGTCTTTCATTGCTTAAAACTGTTGCCAAAATAATGTAATTAACTGGAGAGTTACTTCATCAGGCACTAGCATCTGTATGTGAGTAAGCAAAGGAAGGATAATACTATTAAAATCTCAACCCTGGGGAGTTTTCAAATATTCCTACATTTCTGAGACTTCATCTCAGTTCTGAGGTGCTGAAACATCTTGGATAATCACATGGTGGCTGAAGTATGACAAAATAAATAATTTTTTGGCATGTGCATACAATCTTATTATTTTTAGTTCTAAAAATACACATGCAGCTGCCAGCTCTGCTAGTTTGTGCTAGAGTCTCTCAGATGCTTCTAACCTTATAATGCTATCCAACTGGGCCACCTATCAGACTGGGAAACCATAGATCAGACGCTTGAAATTGTCTATGTAGATTCACAGGATAAATGTTTTGCAAATTCTCAGTTGCAGGTAAATGGTTAAGGTGCTAGGCTAGAAAAAGGAAGGTTTGGGTTCTAGCTCTCACTTTGGCATGGAGTGTCAGCTTGGGAGCCATTTTTCTTTGAGACTTCGAGGCTGCCACATTCAGTGCCTGGGAATTTGGGAGGGGGATTTCAAGGAGTGGTGGAAGATTAGCCACAACAACATTCCTTTCTCAGAAAGTCAAGGACATGTTACCCTGCAGCTGGAGGAGAGTGACTGGGCATAGTCTCCAGTTGGAAAGAAGTAACGATTGAACCATATCATGGACAATTGGGTACAGGGGTTGGATTTTGTGTTTTCTTTGGGCTAGGGAAAACCTAGAACTCTCAAATTTGGGTTTTCCCCTGATGTGCCAATATGACATCTCTAATAAAATGGATCTTTGGTAAGATTCTCGGAGGCTTTGGAGGTTGTTACTTGGAATGCTGACATGGAGGTCAGTTAGGTGAACTTGTGCCACACACTCTCTTTTAAGTGAGATCAGTTTCAGAGTCTGCTGGCCAAAAAAACACAACTCTACATTGCATTTTGCATTGGACAAACTTTGCTGTAATAACTAGGTGAGCCCAATGCAAAATAAGTGGACTCTGCAACTAAGTGGAGCAAATGCTAAGAAAAACCAGAACAAGGCAGCATTTTAAATAGTTTAAACTAATCTCTATTCCCCACAAATTTTAGACGTATTTGGAGTATTTCCTATAAGCTTCTTAACTCTCAGATCCTTTCCATGAAATGAAAAGTTAAAGTAGCTATACTAAAATTTAGTTTATACAACATGTATAGCTGTTGAAAACAATAACATTGGTGACAATAAGATAGTGTGAGAAAAATAAACTTTCTCTCCAAGATATCCAAGATCTCTCCTGAGGCTCTGTTAGGAACAACTAATGGTGTCTGATAAAACTCTTCCTTTGAATTAAAAAGAAAGTGCTGTCTGCTCATTTATCACTTTCCTTTCACAACACAGTACTTCCCCCCCCCTCTTTTTTTTTGACACAGCTTAACAGCTTGATGGCACTTTGAAGAAAAGGTTTGTGGATCTTTGTGCAAATGCAGAATTCAAATGCAGCAGGTTTGGACCTGTTCACTCTGCACCCACTAAATGGAAATCCTTCTGATTTCCTGTACTTTGCCTTGGGATTTGGTTCTCAGCCAAAAATGATATATAACCTGGTATTCAAGGAAGCATGTACTTTAGTTGGCAATGCAGAGGGAAAAAGCAGGAAGTAGGATGAAATCACAGTTTCACTGCTTTCTTTCAGCTAGAGTGACCACTAATTTTCTAAATCTAGTTTTCAGAAGTGGAGTGCTGCAAGTCCATGAATCAAACCAATGGCAGCCATAAAGCGAAAAACAGAAAATGATCAGGAGAAATGCATTCTTGGTCTCAGTACATTCAGTAAATATTCCACTGACAATGCACACATCATTTTCTCTGAACATACAAATGCCCCAGTGTCCTTTATTGGGAAAGATTAGCAAATACAGTAAGATCCCATAGATGCTGCTAGTTGTTCCTATGAATGGGATACAATCTGATGCCTAGCCATCCTATCTAACTCAGTAGGAAGGGCAGATACATCCTACAGGCAATCCCACAAGTCATCTGGCCCTGTGCCCTCTAGAGCTTTAAAGATGATAACTAGCACCTTGAACTGTAACCCCACAATCATTCCATCTAGCTTGGGTTGAGTCATAACCAGTTGCACAACCGCTCCATCTCCAGGCTTTTATAACCTTCAGGCACTGAGACAGCACCTCACACCATCACATAGCCAACACTGAGTGAAGATGTATAAATGGGTACCACTTGCCTTTTGATTATTGTGAACCCCATGCCATTGGATGACCTCTCCCAGTGGTTTCATAGATATGTTAAATAGGAGGGGAAAGAAACTCAAGCACTGACACACCACTCATAATAGGGGCAGATAGACCTCTCCTTCCCCACCAGTATTGACTGGTACTAAGCATGGAGAAAAGAGGAGAATCACTGCAAAATAGTGCCTCCATTGCCAATTATTGCAGCTGGTCCATCAAGATACTATGGTTGATGGCATCAAAAGCTGTTGAGAGATCCAGAAGGACCTTGATGGACCTACCACTCCATCCTGAGTCTCCCAAAGGTCAGCCACAAGAGTAACTAATCCTCTCTCAGTACTATAACCTGGTCTGAATCACGACTGAAAAGAGTCCAGATAATACAGAATATAGTAACAGACTTGGAAGAGAATTGGAAGTCTAACACCCTGCTCAAATAGGAAATCCTATACCATTCCAGACAAATGGCTATCCAATAATTTCTTTAAAACTTCCACTGGTGGAACACCCACAACTTCTGGAGACAAACCATTCCATGATTAATTGTTCTCACTGTCAGGAAATCGCTCCTTAGTTTGATCTCTCTTTGATAAGTTTCCATCCATTATTTCTTTTTTTGTTCTCAGGTGCTTTGGATAATGGGTTGTTATCCTCTTCTTTGTGATAGTAGTCCTCCCATATTTGAGAGGCTGTCATTTCACCCCTAGTCCTTCTCTTTGTTAGACTAACATACCCAGTTTTTCATTCATCATATGTTTTGGCCTCCAATCCTCTAATCAACTTAGTTGCTCTTCTCTGCACTCTTTATTAAGTCTCAACATCTTTTTTATATTGTGATGAATGTATAAAGCCCTACTGAGAAATGGAAATCATTGGGGAGCTTTTTTATTTTTGAAGGAGTGAGGCCATGTATTAAACTATGCCCTGTATATTTTCTGCATTTCTTGGCCAATATAGGAGTTTTAATTTGAAAGCAGCTGGAACTGCCAAGATTGGAAAGCTGGATTAAGCCAAAAACAAATTGGAGTATCATGTATAGGAAGGTAAACTGGTTTAAACAATTGCACTGAAGCACTAGAGGAAGGAAACTAGGGGTGATGTAACAATAGTGGTGACTGAAGCGTAACAGGAAAACAAAAGGATAGACATGAAATCATCCGTTTGATTGTGAGTCATGTGTGACTTTAAAAAAAAAAGCATACATAGTCTCTCCAACATGGAACATTCTCCTTACAAGAGCAGTTCTAATAATTTTCTCAAGGTTATTTCCATATATTTATTTTAAAAATGCTGTCTATTCAATGGACATGCACAGAAGTCCAGTGAGTAGGCAAAATGAAATGATCTTCATTCATTATTTTATAATACAATCTGGTATGTGTCTAAAAGTTATTTCCACTTGGCACAAATCAA
The DNA here is from genome assembly GCF_049901715.1 of Pseudonaja textilis. Taxonomy (NCBI): domain Eukaryota; kingdom Metazoa; phylum Chordata; class Lepidosauria; order Squamata; family Elapidae; genus Pseudonaja; species Pseudonaja textilis. The sequence continues at coordinate 80,268,747 of NC_141991.1, forward strand.
GTCATGTTCCTCTGTCTTCTGCATTGTTCAGATAAAACTTACAATGGAGATGGTGTTAGACTTCCAGAATAAAAGAGAGGAACCCGCCCTACTTTACATTGAGGAGGGCTGTGTGGAGAGAGTTTCCTCCTTTAAATTCCTGGGAGTCTACCTCAGTGAAGATCTCACCTGGAAAATCAACACAACCCAGGTGGCCAGGTGACAGCCGTGGATAGAAAGACACTAGAAGGTGGTGAGCACAGCACAAAACATCGTGGGCTGTTCCCTGATACCACTAGATGACATTGCTGGATTCACTGCCTTGGAAGAATGAGGAAAATTCTCAGGGACGACTCACACCCCGGTCAGCACTTCTTCACTCTCCTACCATCAGGTAGGAGATATAGAAGCATAGTCAGCCACACCAACAGGCTGAAGAACATTTTCTACCCGTGGGCTGTCAGACTTCTGAACAGAAAATAACTTCATGTCAATATAGTATGGTAGACCTGTGGGGCCGGCGCATTGTGAAACAAGGTCACATAGTGTAATAAGATTGGGACTGGGTTGGGGACTTCTGTCCTCACTGTGAGTTGTGTTGGGGGGGTAAATGAAGGGAGGCTCAGCCAATCTCATTGTACACATGTTGTACTCTGACAATAAATGTAATAATAACAATAGAAGGGAAAGCATGTGGAGAAGGTTTGGAAGTGTTAAATATGTTTAGCCTGGAGAAGACTCTGGGGAGGTATGATAACTGTCTTCAAATATCTGAAAGGCAGCCATGTAGAAGATGGGGCAGAATTGCTCAGCATTGTTCCAGAAGAGAGGACAAAAAGCAATGGATGTGGATTACAAGGAACTACAATTTAGCTGAACTTAAGGAAAAATTCTCTTAACAGTGAGAGGTGTTCAAGGATAGAAGAGAGGTGTCTCAGGAGATGATGGAATATCATTCACAGAAGGTTTTTAAATGAGGACTGGATGGCTATCTATCACAGATGCTGTAACAGTGACTTGGTTGGAAATTGGAGTAGATGTTCTCCAAGATATAGTACCTTCCAACCCCATAGAACAGGGGGAAAATTTGGCTCTTAAATGTTGAGAATTACAGTTCCCAGTCGTCGTTATTAATTGTGGAAGATTATTAAAGGCAAACATTCAATGAATCCTGGTTTCTAGGATGCAGCATGCCTTATCTCATGAGGGAGGTGTTCTTAAAAATGTGCTTAAAAAGTAAATCTTTTCAGGTCTCACTCAGTTTATATCTGTATAGGAAGGGGTAATGTTAGAGCTTTCATAGGGTAGTAAACCAATTCTGTCCTATGGCATAATTTCTAAACATGAAATGTAACACTTTACATAAATGTACAAAATAGAAATATATGTGAAGTTGTCATTTATAGGGAAGAACAGAATAGGGCATGCAGCGAAAAAAAACGGGAAGGAGATCATAAGACTAAATGACTCATATTCTGATGCTAACTGGCAAATTCAGTGTTTGGTGCTCCACCCATATAAACCAGATCCATATGAAGCCTGCAAAGATGTATATATTTGCTGGCAGCTCAGTCTAATCATAAAAAAAGGTTTCCTAGACAAAACTAGCTGCTCCTGCTTCTATTTCTGCTTGTTCTGTTTTCATTCTACTTTCTTCCACTTCCTTTATATATTTACCTCAACTTTTGTGAAACAAAAATAAAATATTAAAGATATTTCTTGAAACAATTCTGATCTGATCCATCTCAATGGGAGCATAATTTATGATATGAATCTATATTTTCATTGTTTGAAAGTCCATATATCATGTTGGAGTGCGAAAATAAGAGTTCTTTGTTTCTCTCTATTTCCTCATTCTCAGTAGACTTATTTCTTAGTTATGATTCCACGGGGTAGGAGGATAATGATATCCATATCTTTTTTTTAATTGTAGTAGTGGTGTCTGGGCAAGGATTTTCAGTGGAAAATTTGCTAGGGGGGACAAATTTGAAACAGCCCTTCTTCCTTTCTGATTTTTACACGTATTCCCTCTCTCCCTACTCTATTCCATCCCACCCCACCCCCATTGTAGGAGAGTGTTAAAATGTCAATGCCTAGAGAAAGATACCTGGCATTCCATTAAGTACAGTTGATCTCTGTGTTTCAATTATAATGTGATGCATTTGGCCTTGGCTTAGCATTTTATAATAACTTGGAAAATAGCAAATGTAATAACAGCAATTATTTGCATGTAACTGCTTATACTAGTCTTCTGACATGCCTGTTTCAAAAATGACATACTGCAAAATTGTAGCTAATACTTAATGACTTTTTCAACAGAATGAGTTCCTCTAGGAAAAAAAAAATCACTTGGAATGCTTCCCCTAAAGTGCTACTGTTTATGTAATGAGACATGATTACACCACAGCATGTTTTCAAGGAGAGCTTCTTCAAATAACAAAATATGGCTAGGGATAAGATACTTTTCAGCGGCTTTGCATATAAGCTTTGTAATATGTGGATGACAGTTCTAAGAAATATAATCAAAGAGTTGATTTGCCAGGAGCTTTGATCATAAAACTCTTCTCCCAGACCTACATTGCACCCAATCTAGTTTTCTTCAAGATAATATTATTACAAACAGCTTGAAAATAATGGAGACTTGGCTTTGTGCCAAGATCTGGGGTTCCAAATGTGTGCAAGGACCTGCTTCTTGGTTATATTAGTGATTTTGCTGGGTGATTTATTTTTGACTACAAAGCATTTTAATTTTTCTATTTTTGCAATTGTTATTATATTTTAATTTTGTTTGCCATCCAGAGGCACTTGTTGAGATAGGTGGTCATATAAATTGAATGAATGAATGAATGAATGAATGAGGCAGGTAGCTAAAGCAAAATAAGATAATGATAGTTTTATTAGCACTGTTTGGAGAAAAGCTGTCTTTAGTTCTTGCTTTATTTCAAAAGAAAGCAAGACTCTTTTCACTGAATTCAATGGCTTGATTGAATTTGGAGAGTTCATGATTTGTTTTTATACCAGACAGTCTTTGTATTGCCCTGTTGTGTAAATTGCCTGGAATTTATATACTGAGGTAGCATTCAGGTTTGAGTGAATAAATAAAGAACACAACAGAAATACTTTGGAAGAGGCAGGATTCTCTACCATAGGTCTAGAGCAGGGATGTCCAACCTTGGCAACTTTAAGACCTATGGACTTCAACTCCCAAAATTCATCAGCTAGCATATCTGGCTGGGAATTCTAGGAATTGAAATCCATAAGTCTTAAAGTTGCCAAGGTTGGACATTCTGCTGTAGAGAATTTCAGAACATCTAGATACTCTTGGGTCAATTCCCATAAATAAAGACAATTGTAGCAACAGATGACACATATCACGCGTGCACGTGTGCACACAAACACATGCACACATTCAAATTCTAAACAGATCTGTATGTTTTATTTTATTTATTAAGATTACATATCTACTGGGAGTTATCCTAGTGCAATATCATATGTTTAACATGACAAAAAAATTTCCCCTTTCAGCTACTCTTGAGGTGGCCCTGACTGAGAATTTTGAAAATTGAAGTTTACACATCTGGAAGTTATCAACTGTTGGGAGACTGAACTATACTATATTATATTACAGTACTGTATATAGTATGCAAATATAAGCATAATTATATTTTAGTCAGCTACATTGCCCAAGTAATCAAGCTAGTGTTTTATTTCACATGGAACAGAGATGGTGAGAAAACACAATTATTGCAAAGAAGTTTGGTGCTACAAAAGAAGATTCCTTAACCCATAAGGATTTAAGACTATAAAATAACGTCAAATTTATTCAGAGCTTTGTTTTTCCCCTTCATTAACCTCTAATTCCAGGAGTGATTAACACATTTATTTTCCATTTGTATTCCTGGAGTTCACTGCAGATGGATGAGTTTCAGCAGAATGTTTACTTTTCCAGAAATGCAGTTTAAAATGACAAAGCGCAAGGCCTTCATTTAAATTATTTGTGCTATTTGAGAAAAGTGGATTGTTGAACTAAAGTGAATACAGTCATTAATAACTGGAGCACAGGCTACACAGCTGTAATTATCACATTCTCGCTGGATGTTTCCCTGAAAAATTCATCTGCATTTACATATTAATCTACACAATAAAAGAGCATTTACTTATCTTTTGTTCTCATCTGTAAACAGCAAGCGTTGTACATGTTTTTGCAGCTTCCCTGCTGTTAGCAAACCAACTGCTTTAAACCCTACTAGTGTGTTTCACAGGATCTACTTCATTTTGTATGCTGAGGAACGTTCAATTCCATGAATGGGATTGAAAAGTGTAATGAAGAGGTATTGCTTAGTATACATATTTATTTATTTATTTATTTATTTATTTATTTATTTATTTATTTGATTTGATTTGATTTGTCAATCACTTACAAGATAATAGGGATAAGTATATACATCGTTATGAATACATGAAATGGGTACGTATAAGAAAAACAAAAGAAACAATAGGACAGAGATGGTAGGCACGTTGGTACGCTTATGCACGCCCCCTACAGACCTCTTAGGAAAGGGGTGAGGTCAATAGTAGACAGTCTAAGGTTAAAGTTTTGGGGGTTTGGGAAAGAAACCACAGAGTCAGGTAGAGTATTCCAGACATTGACCACTCTGTTGCTGAAGTCGTATTTCCTGCAATCAAGATTGGTCCGGTTAACCTTGAGTTTGTATCTATTGTGTGCTCTTGTGTTGTTATGCTTGATGCTGAAGTATTCATTGACAGGTAATTCATTGCAATGTATGATTTTATATACCATACTTAGATCAGACTGAAGACGGCATAATTCAAGGTTTTCTAGGTCTAGAATTTCAAGTCTGGTGGCATAAGGTATTCTACAACGAGTAGAGGAGTGGAGAACTCTTCTTGTGAAACATTTCTGGACTTTCTCAACTGTGTTAATATCAGATATGTAATGTGGGTTCCAGACTGATGAGCTGTATTCAAGTATTGGTCTAGCAAATGTTTTGTATGCTCTAGTAAGTAGTGTAATATTACCAGAGAAAAAGCTACGTAAGATTAGGTTAACAACTCTTAACGCCTTTTTGGCTATGTAGTTATAGTGGGCTCTAGCACTTAGGTCATTTGAGAGAGTACTCCAAGATCCTTGACAAGAGTTTGGATCATCAACAAGGTCTTGACTATTCAGCCTGTATTTTATTTTCTGATTTTTTTTGCCAATATGTAGGACAGAGCATTTATTTGTTGAGATTTGAAGTTGCCATTTGTTTGACCATTCTGATACATATTCAAGGTCTTTTTGAAGGGTAGCAGTATTGTCTGTTGTATTGCACAGCTTTACATCATCAGAGAAGAGAAGGCATTTGTTCTTAATATGATCACAGAGGTCATTTATGTAGAGTATGAAGAGAGATGGTACTAGAACACTGCCTTGGGGGACACCACTATTGACAGGTACAGTATTTGATAGGATGCTCCCAATTTTGACCATTTGTTGTCTGTTTGACAGGAATGCTTCTATTACTATGCAGGTGTCAAGAGATACTGTAAAATTTTAGTTTTAGGAGTAGTTTGTCGTGTACCGTTGAATCAAAGGCTTTACAGAAGTCTTTGTAGATTGCGTCTATTGCTTTGACCTGATCGAGTTGTGTCATTCATATGTTTTTGCAGTGTAAGAGTTGAAGATTACATGATAGTTTTTTCCTAAAACCAAATTGTTTATTAGAGAGTAGGTTGTTTGTCTCTAAGTGGAGGATAATGGACTGGTTAATAATTCATTCCATGACTTTACAGGTGACGCAGCATAAGGAGATTGGTCTGTAATTTTCAACTAGGCTGGGGTCTCCCTTTTTGAAGATGGGGATGACCATGGCTTGTGACCAAAGTTTTGGCAAGGAGCTCGTCCCAAAAGATTTTTCAAAGATTACGCTTAGAGGTTCTGCTATGGCAGTGGATAGCTTTTTTAAGAAGTAGGCACATATTCCATCTGGTCCAATAGATAGAGATGGTTTTAGATTGCGTAGTGCTTTTTCAACATTGTCTTCTGTAAAATCGATATGTATTAGATCTTTGTAGTTGTCTGTGGTTCAGCTAGGAAATACTGGGCATGATCCATTGCTGTTTACAAATACTGAGCCAAAGAATGTGTTAAAGAGGTTGGCTTTAATGGTGTCGTTGTTGCAGTCTTTACCATTAGGTCCTATCAGAGGTGGGATGGACCTTGAGTCTATTAATTTGTTGTTTACAAAATTGTAAAAAGCGTGGGTGGAATTGGTGCTTAGAAGGTTTTCCTCTTGTTTAATGTGATAATTGGTGCATTCAGTTTTTATCTGGTGGCATAAATTTTTGTATCGGCTTTTGAAGTTGGCAATGTGACCATATTTGTTTTTCCGCCAGAGTGATCTCTTTTTGGATTGAAGTTTCCTCATTGTTATGGGTAATCTGTTGTTGTTTTTTTGTTTTGGGAGTTGTTATTGGTACATATAGTTTGATGACTCTTTTGACTTCAAGTAAAAATATGTTGTAATGGTCTTCAACAGTATTACATCCAGTGAATAGAGATTGCCAATCAAGGGATGAGAGATCATTGTCTATAAGATCATAGTTGCCTTTTTTGAAGTTATAATTGGGGATTACGTAATTGTGATGATTTTTGTGTGGACGTATGTTGAGACAAAAGTCAATCATATTGTGGTCACTGTTGGAAAAAGGTTCTTTAGTTTGTATTCCATAAATTAAATTCAAACTATTGCAGAAGATGAGATCGAGGCAGTTGTTAAGTCTAGTATTGTTGGTTACTAGTTGTTCCAGTCCCAGATTTGTAACAGCATTGTAGAAGGTTGCATGTATGGGTTCAGTTGTACATTTGTTTAGGGTCCAGTTAATATGAGGTAGATTGAAGTCACCAAGAAAGATAAAAGTGTGTGGGCAGGATGTTCCCCATGTTAGTAATGAATTTAGCTTGTTTACATGTTCGATGTCATAATCAGGTGCTCTGTAACATAGTAAGAATCAAAATGTGATATTTAAGGATAGTTCACAGATGATAGTCTCAGGAAGGGCAAGCTCCTGGGTAACTTGGATGTTTTTTAGATGTAAGGACTTTTTATAGAAGATAGCAACACCACCTCCTCTGCGAATTTCATGATCTGATCAGTAAACATGATAGTCTCTTACTGTGGTAATGGAGTCAGGGAAAGATGCATTGAGCCATGTTTCACAGACAAATATGATGTCGAATTTAACATGTTTAGTAAGAGGAGAAATGCAGGTATTTTATTCACAAGGCTTCTTGCATTGAGTAGCTTGCATTTAATTGGAATTGAGGTAGTTAGGGGCATGCGTGCCTAGTGTTGGGTGATGGTGGATTGGTTGAAGAAGGATTGTGGTTGAAGGTTAAAGCTGAGTTGCAGGTTGTGTGACTTACTTTTGATACAGTCAGCACGGTAGTCAATGTACAGGTCCTTCTCTCCATTGTCTAGACGTTTTTTGAGTTCTGTGCGGAGTACACAGGAGCGGGCACATTGCTGTATGATTAGGTCAGGGTGAGAACGGAGGTTCTTATGGTTGGTGTTGCTTTTGGCAAGTGAATTTGTAGTATAAATGAATTTATGTTTGCTTGATTCATTTTTGCAAATGACCCTGCAGAAGTGTGGGGCCACAGAGCTGTCTCTGTTTTTGAGCTCTCGGCCAATGCGGGAAATGTCAAGTGTTTCATCAGGGGAGATGGTTGATGCTTGATAATCACTGATGATGTTTCGGACAGCTGTGATGTCAATATATTGTTATGGAAAAGCTTATAGCCTACTCAAAGACAGTAGTATTTAGCCAACTGGTGTGGTAAAAAGGAAATGGCATTCTTAACCACCGAAGTAGCTCATCCTAGCATAAAACACAGGAATCTAGGCTAGCCCATCTCCGTGTACATAGTAATCTGATTTTCACCAATACCCAGACTACAAATCAAAGATAATAGATTTACAAGTGATTAATATGGCTTTTCTCAGTTTTTAATAATGCACGATGGACAAAATCAGCAATGGTTTATTGGGACTACATATACAGAGGTCATCTTAAGCTTTCAGTTAGTTCCATATGAGGCCCTTCAACACCTAATATACATAATCTCCATTCATGTCGACAGAAATAGAAATCAGGGCCAACATGGATGTGGAGAGGGTAGGATTTTAACAAAAGAAAATGAGACTGGTTTTGAGGGATTAATTTGTGAGGGTTTCTTTTTTCTTTTAATTAAGATGTGATTATTTCAGGGCTTATGCTACTGTTTTTCTTTGTTTACATCTCAACATGGAAGGAATCTCTGCTTTATATTTCATCAGTCAGAGGGAGCCCAAAGCTTACCAAAAAAAAGGTGGGGGGAATTCAGGAGCCAGAAGCATTTCAGGAACCACGAGTTGCCCATTATGTATGTTCTGAAAAGCATGGGATGATGGATTTTTTTTTTCATTGCTAGAAGAAGCGGTATCACACAGAGAGATTCAGTAAAATATAGTACTTTCTGTTAAGGAAAACAAGCTACCATTTTTTTTCAATGGAGAGTTAGTATTGCCTAAAAATAATCTTTAAAGCTCCACCTTCTATAGTAGAACATCAAAGGAATGGCAGAATTATTTGTTTGTTAGTTCATCTGTCTATTTATATCCCACCTTTATTATTTTTACTAATAACTCAAGGTAAAGAAAACATACAACATACTTTCCTCCACCTATTTTCCCCTCAACAACAACCTTGTGAGGTAGGTTGGGCTGAGAGTAAGTGGCTCAAGGTTACCCAGTTGCTTTCATGGTTAAGGTGGTCTCTTCCGTTCTAACCTGGTACCTTAATAACTGACTCTACCCTTCAATAATACCAAAGCATTTCAATGAATTACATTTTAGGCTTTATTAATTGCTATATGCTGTATGTATATTCTTTTCATCCACCTTCTCTTATTGCTATTCAATACATGACAACCCTGTAGGAGGAAGGAAATAAAGCACTAATAAGGTTTCCATTTCATTGGGGAGAGTAGTGAAAGACCCATCAAAGAACATCAGCTGTGCTTAACTTATGATCCTTGTAGGTTCAGATGCACGGACAGCAGGACAACAGCAAACAAACATTCAGTTTTGGCTAAGCTAAGGAAATTGACCCCAAAATAAGCATACCACCCACAGAAGAAATGTTAGGAATGTCAGAATGCCCTTGCAAAAATAGCGTGCATGTTCTGATTTCATTAAACATGCATTGCAAAGTCTTGAAAAACAGATGGGCTGAGATCTGGAAAACAGCATGATAAACAACTAAGAACCTTCAAGTCACATGAATTTACATTAAGGAGAAAAAACAGGAATTGACTCCTACAGCAGTTGTTACCTAAAATTCCCTCTTTAGTCACTTTTCTATAAGCCAGAAAAAGACCACAGGGATTGTCAATCATTCTGTCTACGTGCAGTCAAAACTGATTTTGAACTGGGAGAATTGGAGCATATTCCATAAGCCAAACTGGACCAGGAAAGAAACCACAATTTACAAATCTTAGATGCAACTTCTGACCTCTAGTGGTCCCACGTAGTTTCCGCTTAGTATTCCTGTAACCAAAGCAGTAAAAAGGGAAGTGACTATTCTGGAACAGAGGTTAAAAAGCACATCAAAAGGAAATTGTAAGGAAATGGCAATGAATCAGATGTGGAGAAAGTCAGTGTGATGCTCCACTTCACCGACAACAACTGTGGTTTATAACAGGAAATGAAACTACACGTCATATTGACAGAAGAGAAAAGTGCAGGAGACAGGATCATGGGTGCACATGGTTGGGTGGGCAGACTCAAGCCATTTCCCATTTTCTGCAGCAGATGTGCTGATGTAGTTTTACTAAGATCTCAGAGACTCACTGTATTAAAGAAGAATCCTTGATGAAGCAACCAACTCACACGAGATAAGAGGCTTCCCACCCACTACCAATAATAACAAGAAGATTAGATAATAATAGCAACAGGATGTTAGTGAGCTATCTCCATAGCATGCTATTGAGAACCACCATTAAAACAACTTTCTTCCGTATATTAATTTCCAAGACGCATTATGCTCAACATAGTTATTCATAAGCAGGGTTGGGTTCTTTTTTTTAAAAAAATAGTCAATTTCAGATATTAATGCTACAAGCATTATGATTTTTTTTCAGAATTTTGAAGAACATTGTATTTTCTTCAAAATTGAATATGACTTTGGAAATGAAATGAAAAAGAAAGGACAAGCTTACACCAAGGTATTTGATTAATAGTAGAAGTTTTGGTCATAAACTTACTTGTTATTAAAACCTCCATCGTGTTGTTGAAATATCACCTTGTCCCAAAATTAAGAAGATGCGGCAATAGATGCTCCAGATTGTCTAAATTTAATAATATATTAAAGGATGAACTGGTTCCATACTTTTGGGGTAGATGTGCTAGTTTCAACTAGCTACATGTGTTCCAAAAGCTACATGTAGGCGTCTGAAGGCACATTTGAGACTACTTCAGCTGTATTGTTATCATTTTCTTCATATTTCCAGATGTCTCTAGGAGCTCCATGCTCCCACTTAGGGCACAATTCCTCCTTCATTTCCTTCCATCACAGCAACCCTGCAAGGTAAAGTGACTTGAATGAGGATCATTTAAGCCGATGAGGGCTTGTTCTGCCGATTGGCCCTGGAGTCCCACCTGACGGCCCATCTCTGCAGCCTTCCACCTTTCCTTTTCCGACTGCTGCCCCCAGCACTTTTCTTCATTTAAGAGCCATGGTAGCACAGTGGTTCGAATGCAGTGTTGCATGCTAACTCTGCCCACAGTCTGAAGTTCGATCCTGAAGGGGCCTCAGGGTTGACTCTACCTTCCATCCTTCTGTGTATATTCCTCCAAGTCAATTTTAATTCCAACATGCAAATCCATGATGTTTTCTTGGCAATGTTTTCTCAGAAGTGGTGGCCCTTGCCTACTGCTTAGGTGAAGAGAGAGAGCTTGACCCAAGGTCACCTGACTGACTATGTGCCACAGATGTGACCAGTGATAGGATTCAAAAAATTTTACTAGTAGTTCTGTGGGTGTGGCTTGGTGGGCATGGCAGGGGAAGGATACTGCAAAATCCCCATTCCGTCCCCACCCCACTAACCTGCTTTCTGGCTCTGTTCTCCTGTGCAGGGCAACAAAAGAAGACCCATCCGGTCAGCTGGGACTCAGGAGGCAGAGAATAGATGGGGGCAGAGCCACTCAGAGGTGGTATTTGCCAGTTCTCTGAACTACTCAAAATTTCCGCTACCGGTTCTCCAGAACTGGTCAGAACCTGCTGAATACCACCTCTGGATGTGACCCCGCCTGGTTTCTAGCTCAGAGTCTTTAACAACCACTGCACCAAACAACATTATATTCTGTAATGTGAAGTTGGCATTCATCCTTTCAAAAAGTTGGCAGATGCCTAAAGATTCAGAAGCCGCCAGGACGAAGGGATGGGAACAGCTTACAGTTATTTAGCATGAGCAGCTGCAGGACTTTTATTCAAAGAACACATATTTTTCATTATATAAGGCTATACTTTTTCCACATGTGTTGACGGAGTTTTCAATTTGTTTGGTCCAGGAAAGGGCAAAACAATTTTTAAAAGGATAAAAAAAAAAGTGGCAAAAAATAGAATTTTTCTTCCTTCTTTTAAAATATGTGCTATATTTGGAACCATTTTACAGGAAATGTTTGCTAATCAATAACTGTAATAAAGATTTTGATTCCAGGAAATAAAAAAAAGAATGAAATGAAACTGGAAAATTTACTGATCTCTGCTACTGTTTATTCCATTGCAGTTTTTTTTAACCTTCTTAGTTCTAGCTGCAATTATTATTATCAACCTTGTTTTAAAAAGCACTAACAGATTTAAACAATGTGGTGGTTATAACTCTGAGTATTATTACTGGGGAGCAACTGGGAAAGCAATAGTATCCTTATGTTGTGATCTAAAAACAGACTTTTGTAGCCCATTTATAATCAAGGATGCTGGACCGAACGGACTATCTTGTCTGCAAATTTTAGGAATAGTAGCCTCAAAACATATGGAATATATTAAGCAGGGAAAGGTATTTGATCTGATACAGATGGGATGTTATATTCTCGATGTTTCTGGGGATTTGAGAGGCCTCAAATGTGTCGACTCTGAATCATGCTGTAAGAAATTACATCTTTAATAACTATTGTTCATGGGACATTTCTTGTGATTTTGCAACTTGGCTTTATTGTGTCAACTTTGCTGAAGTATCTCATGTACGCTTTCATCATACTAAAAAATTCCAAGTATGAACAAGAGTCTCTTTGCTCTAAAGTTCTGTGTCCTTATAAGTATGGTAGTTTGATCCAAGTAAAAAGCTTGACAAATATTACCACCCTGATATCATACAATTCAATATTTGTGAGGATTCTTTGCCAGTATAGTGTCTCTGGACAGATTTATGTTTATAGGAATTTCTTATTATTCCCTTATCCAGAGTCACAGTAAGAGTACCCAGCCCATATAGCTGTTCTTCAGAATAATCTACAGGAATAAAAAAATATCAGTATTTACATTTAATTACTTACTACAAATAATTCTGAAATAATTTTAGTGCTTCCAAGAAAGAGATCTGAAGTATTTTACATTCTTATTGTAAACAATCCCGTTGACTTCCTTGGAAGATACATACTGGGAAAATGACCTTTTTCTGTCAAGGTTTAAGGTAAACATATTTACTAAGAATAAAATGATTTTCCTTCCATTAAAACTTCTAAAAAAAGTTCTGAAAATATTTTGGATCACTATCTTCTGACAGGAAACAATGATGCAAATTCACATTGGAGGTTCTAGAAAAACAATTTATTTGACATACATTTAAAACAGACAAATCAATAGATAGATAGATAGATAGATAGATAGATAGATAGATAGATAGATAGATAGATAGATAGATAGATAGATAGATAGATAGATAGATAGATAGATAGATAGATAGATAGATAGATAGATAGATAGATAGATATATTCGATCCTTTCAATATTCTCCATTAACCCAGGGTCCATCCATATCTGATCTATTCTGGACCAAGAGTGGTGGGGGTTTGAAAAAAGGTATATTGTTTTTTATTTGGATTTAATTCTCTCCACACATCTTTCAAGTTAAGTTCTCTTACCATATTATTAAAAGATAAGGGAGTATTCTCCTTTCCTTTTTTTTGGGGGGGGGTGGGGGGGGGAGGAAGTTCTATAATCTTTATCGTCTGGGACTGCATTATAGTCTCCTACAATGCATACGTTAGCATACTCAAATTCTGTTCTCTTATGGTGAAGCCTACTATAAAAGTCTTTTTGGTTTGTATTTGGGGCATATATTGTGACTAATAACATCTTTTTCTGGTTTAGATATATTTTTATAAAGAGCATTCTCCCTTCTTGATCTTTGTAGATTTGTTAATGCTGCAACCAATCCTTTACATATACTACAATACCCCCCCTTTTTTTGTTTGAAAATGCCAAATACATTTTACCCAAATTTATATTTTTAAGAGGTCTGCTTGATTGCCTGGAATATGCACTTCTTGGATATAAGTTATGTCAGCATTTTGTTTTTTGAGTTTCTCAAATATTTCTTTTCTTTTTGTTGATAAATTTAAACCATTGGTATTGACTGAAAATAAAGTGATTTCTCTATCAGTGTCACTGACTGTGGGAGGCATTTCTCATTTCATTTCTTGTTCTAGGCTCTCTTTTTCTTAGTCTGTTGCCTTCCCCTTCTTCTCTAAGATTTGGGGGTTCAGAGTGAGAATCAGATTCTTTTTCTCTGGAGAGTTGTTCCTCTTGGCTTCTCGTATTTAAGTCGTCTCTACTTTCTTGTTCTTCCTCGGGTCCTAGGTGTTGTTCACAAAATTCCTGTGCTTTTTCAATTGTATCAATTTTGTATTTTTTGTCCTGCCACGAAACTAAAAGCCCCTCTGGGGTGAGCCACCTAAATGGAATACCATTTCTAATAAGTTGAGTTGATAAAAACTGGTAGCCCCTTCTCTGCTCTCTAACTCTCCTGGGCATTTGTTTCAGTGTAACCATTTCATGATCTTTGTATACAAGTGGTTCATCTCTGGTGTTACTATAGAGCAGGTCTCGTGTTGTCTTCCTCGCAAATCGAATGTGAACCTCTCAGGGTAGTCTATGTCTCCTTGCATAGTGTGTATATACTCGGTAGATCTCATCTACATCATTTTCAATTTCCAGTTTGGGTTTCTGTAAGGCCACCGCTATCAGATTCGTCATAATTGCACGTAAATCTTCCTGTCTTCCACCACATTTTGGAAACTAAGATGAAATGATGCCTTCTCTAATTCATATTGGAGGTTCTTTTTTAACAATTGAATTTATCTGACTCAGAGTTCTATTAGAAATCTTCTCCCACCTTATATAGAAATGCTAGGATGAACTGGTAACTTCCAGGACATATAAATGCTGAGTTATAACCCTTTACACCATGATAATATGTGTATCTGTGTATCGAAGTGAAGAGGGGAAAAAAACTACATGTACATAAACTTGAGGGAACAAAAGGAAAGAGAGATAAGTCCTATGCAGGTGTTAAAAATGCTAATCTTCACCAGGAACAACTGTTTCAAAGGGATCTTTGCTTTCCAAGAGGAATGTCTAATGTTTTGCACATTCTGCCCATTTAAACATATTCTACTGTTCTCATCAGATGACCTCCATCCATAAATAATTATTTAGGAGAAACGTCTTGCTTTCCTATCAGTAAGGGCTGCAGTTGGATATTCACCTTAAAAGGTGAGGCCTCAACCTTGACGCATCCAGCCTGTGGGCCAGGAGTTGACAGCCTAAAGCATTGCACAAATGGGCTAAGAAAATATCAATTTGCTGAAGGAAACCTTGGGGCTCCAGGTGATAGTACCTAAGATCATATAATCATGTTACTTTTCTTCCCAGACAGCTGGTTCTGAAGGCCTCTGAGAAGAAAGGAGAGGAATCTAAGCCACTTGTGAAGGCCGCAGTGGTTAGAAATTGCAAAGGACACAATTAGTTTTGTGTCGCTCTCCAAAATCCAAGGTAGGTAACTGAGGTGTTCTAAAAAATATAGATAATACCAGTTCATATTCCTGATATGCATTTCCCCCCTTGATTCATAAATAGCTCTGTACCATTACTTGCAGCACTATTGCAGAATGGAGGTCAAAACAGCTATCACAATCAAAGTCTTGTCCTTCTCTATGTGTATGTGAACTTGATGCTGGTACAAGAGGGGTTGGACTTTGATATTTGAAATAATTCTAGACTATGGCTTTTTCTTTTACCAACAATCTGCCACCCTGAATAAGACGATGTTAACGACTAGCAGTTAAAGGGACAAACTTGTATTTATTGCACAAAGTTCCCCTAAAACTGGGAACAGTTATTATAATACAATTGCACAGCTCAAGATATGTATGTACATTTGTGTATGTGTATGTGTGTGTGTGTGTGTGTATATATACACACACACACGCACAGACATACACATACACACACACATATATATCAGAAAAACACAAAAGATAACAATTATGTACATTTTATCCAGCATATAATACATACCACCATTTACATAATTTAGAGAAGATGGAAAACAAGACAATTAAAAACCTTTTTTTAAAAAAATCTGTTTTTAACTCAACAGATTTTAAAAGGCTACATTGAAAAATCATGTTTCAGATTCCCCTTTCCCTTTGTTTTTGTTTTTTTAAACAATCTTGCATTTGCAAGTTAACAGTGGAAATAAATTTGTTAGCATTTATGTGCAATGTACTTAAATATTTTCAGCCTTAAAATTAAGACATATTAATGGGCATTAGAAATATTGCAAAAATCAAGATTAGTCTTGTACATACATTGTTCTGAACAGCATGATATGAGGTCAATGCTACAGTGCTGTTATTCTTCCCTTAGAAAAGAAATTAAAATCCAGATAGATCTATGCAGTACCTTGATATTTCATGTACCATATACAAGTTATCAGTCACAAGAAAGCATGCTCTCATGCCATACCTTTTGTACAGTAACTATTCCCATTACATAATTAGAATGAGTAACAAAATCATTAAAAAAAACAACCAATCCAACCAAATGCTTGGAATTGAAGGATAATGTTTAATTATCTAATAATTTTGGAGAAATTCATCAATGGTAACACTCATTACTTGAAGAAATTACCAAGGTTTCTTGTTAATCTAGTGTTTCTCAACCTTGACAGCTTGAAGATGTGTGAACTTCAATTGCCAATATGGCTGGTGGTGAATTCTGGGAGTTCACATATCTTCAATCAAGTTGCCAAAGTTGAGAAATACTGGCTTGTGCAAGCCTTTAAAATTGCCAGAGAACATATAGTTCACTACTGCAGTGGAAAAACTTCCCACTTAGAGCCCCTGCTTAAGAGTTCATCCAGGAAGCCATTTAAATGGATGCCTTCAAATCACCAATAGCCACCATCAAGAAAGATAAACAGAATAACTACATACGCAGCTGTCACACAATGCAGGAACAGAGAGGGAACAAATAAGCAAATTCTTCGCTCCAATAAGATTTCTTGTATTTTACAACATGAAAATAGCATACCAGAATATTTTAAATCCACTTGTACTGTACAAACACCTTTGCAGCCGAGAACAGAAGCCCTAAGAGGAACAGGAGAGCTGTAAGGCCAGGTAATACAGTTACAATCAACAGCTTAATATCTCAATACCGCAGGAGGAAAACTAAGATGGAACATCGTTTGGGATTCTAGCTTTAATTTGGAAATTAGAAGACAAATTGGCCAATCTATATGTGGCAAGAGCAGACTATCCTAGCTTACTGTGAATCACACAGGACCACTTTTAGATATGCAGTTGATTGTTCATCTTCTATCATTTTGAGTATTTATGACCTTCACTTCAGAATAATGAAGGAAAGAACATTGACTGGAGATAACAGAAGCTTACAGTATAAACTCTCCTATCCTTTGGCAAAAAATGTAGTCACAGAATCTGCTATGAAGCTTCAGTGTGAAATCCCCTGTGGGACTTAACATTTGAGTTAAAATTATGACTTTCGGTACTGCAGACTTTTATCAGTACGTCCAACACATTCATCACTTTTTCTCAACTTGGAAATCCTTGAAACCTGGTTTCTTTACTAAACATGTTCAAGGTGATTGTCTGCAAGATATATGGGGGTGAGAGGTGGGAGACAGATTTATGTTCAAACTGGAATGCAAATTATTTCTCAGTTGGGGAAGAACCACAGAAAGTATTATAAACCAGGTGTCCTTGACTATTGAAAAACCCTTTCCCCTTTCATAGTTGTAGCTTCTGTTTTCAGGCAGTCTTTTATATCCCATTGTTAAAAAAATTAATTTTAGCACAATTATAATGTAGTCACCTGATGTGAACCACCTAAAAACCTAACCATACATTTATTTTTGCTCCAATTTCCTTCTATTAAGATATGAGGAACAATTGAGCCCATGTTTGCTGTTCACTGGGGCTACCTTAATGACCAGCCCAAGCTTAATTCATTTTAACTGCAATAGGCAAATCTATGTCCACTTAATTATAACATTTAGTGCAGCCATTAGTGAGTGACATGTATATTAAAATCAACCTGAGCTCTAGTGTTCACATGTTACTTACTGGGGAGACAGCCTGATTTGCGAAGTTTCTATCTTTCCATTTGTTTTGAAGAAAAACAACGGCCCGACAATTTAAATACTAAACTCACCCACTTGCATCTACCACTGCAAAGGCCCAGAAGACTGAATGCTAATTTATGATTACACTGTTAGCTAATGTGTAAGTATAGGGATGAATTATATTTATATCTTATATCTTGCTACAATTTTTCAATGTTTGGAAAGCTTAGGGCATGTTAACAGGTAAGTGAAAGGGGAGGCAACATTTATCTGTGTGCTCCTATGAAAACTAAATATTGTTTTATATGGATTTCTATTTACTTCTCAAGTATGCTACTAAAATTGTTCCTTGATTGTCAAGGAACAAGCATTTGTAACATGGAAGAATAGCCTGCACATATTATTATGACTTCATTATTTTATCATAAACATTCAAATAAAAACTAAATTGTTATTTATTTTTAATAATTGCTTTCTGTAATATTAGCTCCAATCCTGCCTATTGCGGCAAGTATTTGAAAATAATGGAGTAAAAAAAAGTGAAAATGAAAAAGAAACAGACAAATCTTTACAATGTAAGGTAGTGATTTTGTCCATTTTTTAAAAAAACAAGAACACCACATGCTGGAGAAGCAATCAAGTAGTAAGAAGTAGGGAAACAGGGACCCTTTAAGGAGCAATAAGATTTTACTAGAGAAAATAGTTGTAGCCTCTGTCCAATTATTTAAAATTTTAAATTTGAATAGACTGCACAAGCTACTGTGCAATAAAATAAATGATCATGTGTAAAGCTGCCCTGAACATTCTCCAGTTGAAATGGTTTTAAAGTTCCCAGATGAATTTAAAAAGTAGGATGGTGTTTCCTCCTATTGATATCACAGACCTAATACAGTCATAGTACGTAGCAATAGCAATAGGAAAGTAGCTACAGAAGAACTGTTTTTATTATGGATAAGGGCAACGTGAATATAATTTGCGATATGCTTTCCAGCAAAGGCAAGGAGGAAAGACTCCAGCAATCTCCCAAAACAGACCAAAAGAAAAAAAAAACTCAACAACTGAAAGGCTTCACGTGTGTATGCATTAAGAAAAAATGTGATTTGATTTCAACTGAATCAAAATCTCGCAAAATAAAGCAAATCGCTATGTTGTTGAAAAGTATTGAATGTTTTTAATGCCGTTTCTCGAGGTAGTAAAAATGATTCAAAATAATATCATCACCCCCAAATTAAAAACTACTACACCTTTTGGAACTACAACTCCCCCAAAAGTCCATGTTGTCTGAGAATTCTTAGAATTGTAGCTGCAAGACATCTAGAGGGCTCCTCAGATTGATTTACAATATTATACGTTTATAACTTACAGGTCCCATACCAGAATTCTTTATTGCTTAATCATGACCAAATATGATAGCATAGGATGAAAGGGGATGGCACAGTTGCCTTTTCCCCACTTCATATTTCCAGATTTACTCCCAAAGACTGTAAGTGGGCATAGAGTGGTTGCCAGGGGACACAATTGGTTAGAATTTGTAAAACCCATTAAACTCCCTGGGACTTACTTCAAAGCAAATATGCATATGATTAGATTGTAAACCAGTTCTTAATAAGCAGGTTAGAAAAGAATAGCCTAATAATTAATACAATGCAAACAAATTGAGTTTTAAAGCTTAAAATTTGTCAGGATAGTTAAAGAATCCCCCCACCCCAGCAATTTAACTCTATTATAGAAATTTTACAATTTCTAGGGCATAAATTCTCAGTAATTCATTCTCTTCTGGATTTTTTTGAAAAAATATGCTGAAATTATTGGAACACTAATATGTAATAAAGCTCTGACAACATCCTCTTTTAACAAAAAGGTTTAACAGCACCTAGTTTTTCTTTACAGCATCCCAAATGAAGCATGATCAAAATTCTTGTTAAAAAAACTAACAAAATATTAAGAACATTTGTTCAGCTTTTTCCTTTTTTTATATAAAAAGCCCCAAATATTTGTTTTCTGTAGTCTTTACAGTAGTATTAACATCAGAAGATCAACAAGCATAATGTCAATTTTGCATCCACACACACACATATATGTATGGTATTCAGCTTTGTTCAGGTATTTTCCCACGTCATTATAGTTGTGCTTTTAAAGTTGTAGCAACTTTCGGCAGAATCTCATCTGCCATCATCAGGCTTCTGTATGGTGTTTGTCCAGATGAACACCATACAGAAGCCTGATGATGGCAGATAAGATTCTGCCAAAACGTTGCTACAACTTTAAAAGCACAACTATAATGATGTGGGAAAATACCCGAACAAAGCTGAATACCAAACATATAAATACCCGCCAAAACTTAAGAATATATATATATTGCTATATATATATATACACATTCATTCTCAATCAATATCAAGCATCCATACAAATATTACACCCAGGTCTCCTCCGATGGAAAGAATTGCACACTACGTTCCCAACTCCAACCTGCCATTAACAAATTAATTTCTGCACTTCTAACACAGTTGGTCACAATCCTGCCTGCCTTTAACAAATAAACATTTTGTTGTACTTCTAATGCAGTTGAATTGATTACAAAAAGAGCTTCACTGTTATGCCTTGTAAATATACTATTGATTGGCTTCAAACATTCGCTGGTTCCAATCCCTTGTACAAGCCCAAACAGCCCTTTGGAGGCCAGAAGGAGCTCTTCATTCTGGTGATCCTGTAATTCAGCAGTCTACAGTTACAATCATTTGGGCAATCCTTGTCCAAACCATGTGCAGTACTCCAAGCTCTAGTGTCTTCTTTAGTAATCTGAATCTCTGTTCCATTGGTTGGTTGGTTGGTTTTTAAATGAATAGGCAAGGGGGGGAAAGAGGAACATGTTTGTACATTTATGTGTTCACTTGCAGAGGCACATTATTATCAAGCTGGCAGGTTGTTCAAGTCACTTGCCTGCAAGCAAGAATGAGTCTGGAAAATGGAAGTTCGTGTCTGTTTCCTTGTCTTCCATTTTATAAAAATAGAATTATTGTCTTTGCCCTTTTGGTGTTTTAGAGAAGAATCTGGGCAACATATGGAGAGTGGGTGCTTGCTACAGCTGCCAATAAAGGGAGGTCACTGGATTCAATCCTACAAGACAAAGAAACATTATCAACAGCCACCCTGACTTGAAAAGTTCTGAAGCTCATTATGGTTTTCTCTTGTAAAAGTACTTATAGCTATGAAGGGACTGATGGTCACAAGAAGCAATTCCCCCAGGACCAATCTGACAACAGATCTGCTTTGCTAAAGATTTAATTGTTTCAGCTGTCTTGGAAATCAAAAGTGGACAGATACAATTCTGAACATTCTCAAGCACACAATTTTTGATCACTGGGTTTAAATTTGGAACTCTTTCTTAAAATTAGATATGAATAAATAGGAACCAAAGAAAAAGGAAAGCATAAACTAAGAAAAATATATCCTTTTGTATTGGCCTGATTTTATATGCTGCCTACAAATATAGCTTTAAGGATTGGCCTTATAGTAGATTCTTCTACTGCATAAGAACAACATATTGAGATATACTGTACATACAAACTTGTTCTTCCAAAAATTACCCTGTAATTTACCAACAGTCAGCTCTAATTGCTGCCCTTAGATAGATCCTTCTTGGTTTAAGTTATCTTTGTTTCTCACAGGAGTTAATAGCCAAGCAGCTGGTGAAACCTATCTTTCCTGCTCCAAGTAAGTTATAATTTAAACTCTGCAACTCAGGATAGATGCTTTCCCAGTAAAAAGTTCAGTGTGAAAACAAATGAGATCCGAATTGCAGGTCAAGTCAGTAATGCAGTTCCTGACTATGAAACATTTGTTGCAAATAGCCCTACAAAGTTATGTATTCTAAACAAAAAATAAAAAATAAACAGGACCAAGAATTAGATAGAAAGCATACCCCAGTACTACTCCCAGTTCCTTCACATGAACCCGCATTTGGCCTTTGAGATATTCCGACAACATTTTGCTCTTAAAATACAGCTCCTGCAACCGATCTTCTAGGTGCATGATACACTAGGGACAAATGAAAAAAGAAACAATAACATCACAATGTTGGCCAAGAAGTCTTTATTGTAGGCACATACACATCTGAATATGCTTGCATGCTGTAGTCATTATAATCAGTAAAAATATTAGACATTAATAGCATTAACTCTTGATAGTTGCCGAAGTTTGATAGCTAACTTAACCAAATATAAGTCTTCCAAATAAGATTCTTGTGCAGCTTTCATAATCAGGCTTATTGAGTGAGGAAGAACAGGATACAGGAATTTCAGGAACTAGATTCTTACCTATACAGAACTTGAATAATGTCTTAGGATGAAAGCTGACACTGTTTCTCTTAACAAATGTGAGGAGGCAAAAAACCTGGCAGCTGTCTGTTTATCAAACCATCTCCTTAATCCTTTTCAGCCTCTGAACTAATGCTCACCGTAGGTTGCACAGCTGAATATACCACCTCCTACTTGGGCTTGTGTGTGTGTGTGTGTCTGTCTGTCTGTCTGTCTGTCTATGAATGATTTAGTTACATGAAGATAATTTTAACTGATTTTTGCCATTATTATCAACTTTCAAAATAGCCTCTGATTGGATACATACCATACTCTTTAAACTTTCAAAATCAAGAATGTAGAAATTATAAGAAAAGTGGGAGTGTATGGGAAAGGCATAGGAAGAAATAATGGAAAAGAGGCAAGCAGTGAGTAAATATTAAATTGTTGCAAAGTGGCTAGTTGTGGCCACTCTGGCAGATTTTCTAACATTTTTTCACGTATTGGAGTTATAAATTCAAATATGAAAACTAAATAGTCTGTAGTCTGCAAATTCCTGTTTATTTAATATAAGAAACAAAACCCAAGAGTGGGAGGTTTAGATACACTGGTAATGATATTTTTGGGCTATAATCTCCATGCACTTCTGCTGTTCTGTTCAGAAACAACCAGAAGTTGTTTCATCCACTTCTGCTGTCTTGGGAAACAACCAGAAGTTGAAAAATGGCTAAGTTTGCTGGGAAGTTCCAAAGTTTGTAAGAATAAGTAGAGTTCACATAAAAAAAATAAAGTCAAAGGAAGTCAAAGGAACCAAAGACATTTTGATTTTTGAGGGGAGAGGGCAAATACAGTAATATAGCGCGCAGTGATAGAAATCTCAGGATTCCATTCACAGCTCAACTGTCCAAGTACTTACAAAATTTGGAGATAAATTATGCTTATAAAGTTGAAGAGTGGAATGAAGCAGGTTGGAGACAAGGTTAGAGACAAGGACATCTTTCCCAAGTTTGTTGTCGATGGTTCGTCTCTGGCTACTAGCCACTTGCACTGTCCATTTATCAGTATCTGCGATAATGCAGACAGCTTCTGCAATTGGTTCATCCAGAACAGGATGCTAGAAGTCAAACAGATACATGCCATTTAACAAATGTGACTTTGGTATTAAAAGTATTATAGCCAACAACCAAGGGTGTAGGACAGGGGTAGTCAACCTTTTTATACCTACCGCTCACTTTTGTATCTCTGTTAGTAGTAAATTTTTCTAACTGCCCACCAGTTCCACAGTAATGGTAATTTATAAAGTAGGGGACAAAACCCCTACTGCCCACCATGAAAGCTGGAACGCCCACTAGTGGGTGGTAGGGACACCAGGTTGACTACCACTGGTGTAGGAGAACTTTCTCAGTAAACTTGATTTGAGAATGGAAATCTCAAAAAACAATTTAGCATCAGAGGTCAAACAATGTATCAGCAACAGCAGAGATGCAGTGTTTTAGGGAAAGCTGTAATTCCATGAAAGGCAACATATAATTTCATCTTCCAATTCATGTTGAGAAATTGTGAAGTTGCAAGCCACAAGCCTGCTTTAGGCACAAACGCCAGCAGAGGGAGCAAAAGAGAAGCACTTGTAAAAGAATTGAGTTTGAAGTAGTTCTGAAGCAGATCAAATGTATCCAAGTTGTTTACATTTGAACCACAAAAGCCTAAATCGGGTCTCCAACCATGGCAACTTTAAGACTTGTGGACTTCAACTTCCAGCTGGCTGAGGAATTCTGAGAGTTGAAGTCCACAAGTCTTAAAGTTGCCACAGTTGGAGACCTCTGGCCTAAATGATTGAGGCCTTCAAATCACCAATATTATATCCATTCTCTCTCACAGCTAGTGTTATGTATGGGAACGTAAATGGGTGGTCTATATATTGCATATTATCTCATCACCCTTGGTCATTTGTGATGTTGGAAATTATACAGGTAGTCCTCAACTTAGGCTAGCTTGTTTAGTGACTGTTCAAAATTAGCACAGCACTGAAAAAAGTGACTTGACAGTTTTTCACACTTACGACCAATGCTACATCCCCATGGTCACATGATCAGAATTCAGATCCTTGGCAACTGACTCATATTTATGACGGTTTCAGTGTCCTGGTGTCATGCGATCACTTTTTGTGACAAGCAAAGTCAATGGGGAAGCCAGGTTCGCTTAACAATGGTGTCACTAATTTAACAACTGCAGTGATTTACAACAACTATGCAAGATAAGTTGTAAAATGGGGCAAAATTCATTTAACAAATGTCTCAGTTAGCAGTAGAAATTCTGGCTCAATCGTGTTCATTAAGTTAAGGATTATCTGAAACTGAGGTGGGGTGGAAGTTCCCTTTTGTTTGAAAATAAACGGAAAACATCCAATTCAAATCATAAGCCAGAAAATGATGACTTATATTTCCTGAGTAATGTTAATCTTTAGGTCACTACTGCAGAGGAAGTTGTTGGACAAAAATACAACCAGCTGCTAACCTTACAAAGCTACGGGACATGTAAAGTTAATTTTAAGGTCATATTTAATATACATGTTCCTGTTCATAGTTCATTACGACTTGTCTACATTAGTAACAGCAACACACTATTACACATTTTAGTGCCAGTAACAAGTGGAAAAACTTAAATAATAATTAAAAATATAAATGTTCCCTTTGGGTATCAGATTATGAATCCTATTAATGTAGAATTCAGTTTAAACAAGGGGCTAACCATATGTCTCTAAAACCTTCTAAGCAGGACAGGAAGACAAGTTCTTTACCACTAATACCTATTACTCAAACATAAACATTTAATCAATGGTTACATAAATAATATCACTAAATAGTGAATGAAATAAGATTAGCCTCAAATTTGAGAATTAAATGTTACCTCAAGGAAGAGAACATCTAAAGATTCTTAGCCAAAGGTTCTTAGCCTATGTCAAACAAGTCTTTCATTTTTCTATCAAATGATAAGAACCTTTTCTAAGTAAGATCATGAAAATTAAAAATCCTCCTCTAGCAAGGCTTCAGAAATATTTCTTCTTGTTGTCTTTTGAGATATATTTCATCCATTGAATATAGTTTAAATTACCTGCACAGCATGCGACAAATCTGACATCAAACAGTGCCTCAGTTTCTCATCATTTCCTAGTCCTTGCAAAACAAAGTCAGGTACGTAAGATGGACAGTAGCCACCTAGCAAGGACCTTCCAAAATTGGCAATACTGGGCTGGACAGAGTTCACTTCAATTAATTTTGACCTGAAAAAAAGGTATAACATGGGCATATATACTATAGCTAACACTGATTTCTCTCTACTTCACCAAAACACTACAGTGGGCAACTACTGCATCAACGCCATCAACATTTCACTGATTTCAGTGGGACTCACATTATACAAGCTCTGTAAGTTCCTATACAGCTTGTGTCCTGTTATATTATACCCTCTGTAAGGATCCTAGGACCCACCTTCCCTAGAAAAACACCTGGAAAATTCTGATCATTTCTAGGCACAGTTTTGATTATTCCATCAGCATGACTGTGTTTCCTTGAACATAGCCAAATTTTAAAATATTACCTGTGAAATTAGATATACTCCAACTGTCTACCAATGAATCTTCCACCATGTAACTTTCTTATTCTGTTTTGTGTTTTTATTCTTATTTTAACATGTTTTGTTTTCAACTGACCATAATAAAGTCTGCCTACCATGTGTAAGCATATGATGAATTTTAATGCAAATCGGATCATATTCACTGTGGATCAAGGTTAGAATACAAATTAAAGAAACTTCCAGTTGGATCATAGAATAGAAAGTATGCAAACCCAATTAATAATAGTCATAGTATTTTTTTAAACAGCCATGTTTCTTTAAGTAACTTATCCTAAATTAAGGTTATACTCCAAGAAGTGTGAAAGGTAATTAGAGACTCTTTTAAATTGTAGCCTCAGTGAAATAAGTATCATTTGCATTACTGCATTTCTTAAAGTAATATCAAGAAAGAAACACAGTTAAAATAATTAAATATATAGTATTTTCTCCATAGAATATGTGTTTAATCATTACACACATACACCTGCAAGTCTGGCTACTACCTTAAAGACCACTGTTTGGGAGTAATATAAAAAATCACTGTACAGGGAAGAGAGGAAAAGGAGGAAGTGTCACTACCAAGACAATGGTCAGATAAAAGAGGGACAAGTCCAAGGCCGATAGTAATCTGAGAAGACATCTCAGACAAGACCCTCCCTAGTTCTCACAAAGAAAAAGGAAAGGAGGGAGGGGGAAGCACATTCAGATTTGCATGATTCTGTTATTATTCACAGTGAGCCATGGTGGCACAGTGGTTAGAATGCAGTACTGCAGATTACTTCCGCTGCCTGCCAGCTGCCTGCAATTTGCCAGTTCAAATCTCATCAGGCTCAAGGTTGACTCAGCCTTCCATCCTTCCGAGGTCGGGTAAAATGAGGACCGAGATTGTTGGAGGGCAATATGCTGACTGGGTAAAGTACTTAAGAGAGGGCTGTAAAGCACTGTAAAGTGGTATATAAGTCTAAGTGCTGCTGCTATTATTATCTGTTCAGTGAAAATATTGGCCTACAAGACTTTGGTTTCCTCATTTGGTCTA
Organism: Pseudonaja textilis; assembly: GCF_049901715.1. Taxonomy (NCBI): domain Eukaryota; kingdom Metazoa; phylum Chordata; class Lepidosauria; order Squamata; family Elapidae; genus Pseudonaja; species Pseudonaja textilis. The sequence goes on from NC_141991.1 coordinate 80,295,367, forward strand.
CTCTGAAGGGCTGACAATCATCCAGATTTGAGAAAATGTACATTGCTACAAGAAATACCACCTACCCAGGAAATGGTATGTCCTCTTCTTCTGTCCATTCTTCTTGTTCTGCCCCATAATAATTGCTGCCTGTCCTTGCAGCATCATGAGCTGCATCCTCACTTTCACTGTCACCAAGAGCACTATCAGAACTCTCATTCCTTGGAATGTCCCAATCCACCACTGGATCAGATTTTTTTTCTAAGTTCTCTCTTTCCCCATGGGGGATAAATATGGAGAGTTTTTCTCTTTGGTCCTGCTCTGTAAAACAGCTTTTACAAGTCTCTTGACGAACAGATTCCATAAACTTACAAAATTCACTAGGGGACTTGTTATTCTTTGTACTCAAAGTTTTGGGTGGGAATTCTAAGCTACTATTAGAGTCTATAATGTCTCTTGCTGTTTCCACTGGAATATCATCTATAGTCCTGGTTACAGCAGAACCTTCTTCAGTAAAATATTCGGTAAGCAAATTTGTACTTTCCGCTCGGTAAGGATTCCAATTCTGGACCTCAATGGCAACCTGAGGGAACTTTTCGGGCATGTTCTGATCTCTTGTTTGGTCCTCAAGGGTTTGTTTTTCACAGTTCTGTTCAGCAGTTATTCCTTCTTCGATCTCCATATGGCTGCTGTGCCTGGACATCTGCTCTTCAGCCACCTGACTTCGCACCTCAATATCTGAATCAGGGGACATAGAATCTCCAATGAGGAAAGTCACCTTTGTTTGAACCTCAGCCGCACCACAAGGAATTGCATGAGACGACATTTTATCAGGTGGCTTCTTCTCTACCATTGTACTGGTTGATCTCAATTGTTCAACAGGCTGATTGTCAGAATCCATCAATTCTTTGTTCTGCCATAATCCACCAGTCGGTTCCAGACTGGACTCTGGCAACACACACGTTTCCACAGATGCTGATCCCGTGAAGACTACTCTTTCTAACTTTATTCCTGCACAAGGCATCGATGCGTCTTTGCATTTAACTTCAACAGACTTTTCTTGAAAATTAGAAGGCTCCACACTGCTTTCACATGAAGTAGCTTTATCCATCTTGGGGGTGTTCTGTGAATCTTCTTTCTCTAGTCCTGAAACAGTGTCTGCTTTTTGATTAGGATTAACAGGGCATCTGCAATATTTACAACCGCAGTCAGAAGTTCTCACTTCTTCAGACTCTTGAAAGGATAGAGTGCTTCTGTTCTTGTGCATTGTGACGAGCACATATTCAGATTCCTCCACCTCCCCTTTTGCTAGTGTTGTGGTGATGACTGTACCAGGCATTACTATGGCTTCATCCTCACCATTTTCCAAAAGATGAGTCTCTTGCAACTCCGAGCATCTTATGAAATAAGTAAGGAAATAAAGTAAACGTTGCACAAGATCTTGCCTTTTGCCAACCACAACTGTTTTTGACAGCCTCACAGGTGATCCAATGGCTCCATACAGATCTCCTGTGAAATAGAATATAAAAGCAGCATGTTGTTATTTTCAGTTTGCAATAGAATAATTGAATTATAATGGAGATCTTCTGTACAGACAATTTTTTCAGCTCTAAGCCAAATTGGTGCAGGGAACACAAATCTTCATATACCCAGAGAGATACACATTATCTATCTCCTAATCATAAAATTATTGTTAAGGGACATTGTCACTGTTGAAATTTATGAGAAGGCAGAGTATTTCTATTTCCCAACACTTAGAACAGAAATAACCATCTGGAGAAGAACCTCTGTGTAAGAGAAGAAAAGCAAAATAACTTTCCATTCACAAATTTTGCAATGCAATTAAGAGAGAGAGAAAAAAATGCCCACCAAACTGAACTCTAGGGCTGGGCAAATCATTCAAAGTTGCTCCTTGAAACCTGATTTAGCATTTCTGAGATTATTTATAAATGTCTGGATTTGCATAAAAAATTGATTGATGGAGGGTACCCCCTCAGAATACTTTGCAGAGAACCCTGGTTGCATTGGTTTGTTCTATCTCAAATTGTTACTATCTGTTCTACTTTAAAGATTATAGCCAAATATTGTTCCATAGTATGTACAATATGCCGTAACTTCTCTTCAAACATCTTTTAGACATTCTCTGTTTGGAACTATTTCAGATGCAGCTGTTTCTATAAGAATGTCTTATGGCCTGTTAATTGATTCTTACTCCTGTCTTTTTTAGCTCATTTCGACCATCGCTACAGATAAGGCCCAGGCATAATAAAAACAAACTGGCAGCTATCTTGAAAGTTTGTATATAAAAATCCCACAGAATGTGATTTTGCTTAATGCATAACAATCCATTAGGATCAGCTGGATAAAATTCCAAGGTTTTGCACTTCAGAATTCATAATTTATCATAATGCTATTTCTGAATAAATATGCATAGAATCAGACTGTAAGAAATTTGATTAACAAACTTGGAAATACAGATAGTCCTTGAGTTACAACAGTTCGCTTAATGACCATTTGAAGTTACAACGGCACAGAAAAAAGTAACTTATGACCGTTTTTCATACTTATGACCATACCATTATCTCCATGGTCGTGTGATTTACATTTGGATGCTTGACAACTGACTCACAATTATGACGGTTGCAGTGTCCCAGGGTCATGTGATAACCTTCTGCAACCTTCTAACAAGCAAAATCAATGGGGAATCCAGATGCATTCAACCACTGTGTTACTAACTTAACAATTGCAGTGATTCACTTAATAAATATGGCAAGAAGCCATAAAGTACTAATACATCTGTTTTAGCCATCAGGGATTAAACAGCGTAGCAAAAGGATATTTTGTTCATGGAAGAAATATACTGAGGTAGCTTAAAACATACCTAATTGTGCCCACAGTGGATTGTACGGGTGACTCTTGGCCAACATGTCCACTGTCTGTGAGGAATGCTTCTCTAGAAATATTCGAATTGGTGGCTGGCCATTTGGCATGACAGTCGGAACCCAGGCCAGGTGGTTTGTCAAAACCGCAGTTAGAAGAGCAGGTAAAAATCTGGATGGGAAAAAAGGCCCATACTTTAGAAACTGAAGAACTGCGCAGGATTTTGGACAAATTTACTTCTATAAAAGGAAGCTGGTAGTACACTACGTCCCTTAGGTAAGAGAGAATTCAATTAGCATTTCCAGATCAGGGAACAGAGTCTAAGTTATTTCCAAAAAAACTGACATAGTATCATGTTGTTGTTTCTGTTTCAAAATGGTACACTGGGGAACAGAATGCAGATGTTGTGTTCTACCAACACACGGAGTTTCTCAATTGAACCATTAAATACAACTCATTTGGATCTTCTTTTAATTCTACAATGTCCAGTTTTTGTAAGAAACCAAAAGGTGTAATGGTAATAATTTTTAAAGGCAACTAGAATTTCAAATGTACTTCCCCCTGCCTTTTTTTTCTGGAAGAGAAGATGCATTAGAAGTTTAAAAGGACTTTTGGCTTGGCCTACATCACATGGTGCTGTCAAGTAGCACAAGAGGATCTTCAGTCGGTCACACCTAGGTCACCTCTCGACTGGATTATTGTAACATCCCTGCTGCTTCTCAAGCGGCACTGGCTGACAGCTGGTTTATAGATATAATTCAAGATCCCCATTATTTCCTCTAAAATCTTGCATGGGCCTGATTATGTGAGGAACTGCCTCTATCCATATGTCTCCTGGTCCCATTAATTAAACAGTGACATCTTGGGGAACCTCAGAACTATCCCTTCTCAGTGATAATTCCCGTCCTGTAGAATGATATCCACCATCATCCTGAAATTTGAACTGCTCCCATCTTTTTGACTTTCTACAAATTGCTAAAGAACTGATTGTTTCCCCAGATTTCGATTTAAGGTTGTGCTTGTTTTGCTGTTTGGTTCCTTGGGATTTCTCCCTGGTCAGTTGTCTTCTTGTTTCTTGATCTTAATGTTTTATAGGTAAGTCACTTAAGAGTTGCCAGGGATTCAGGCAGCTTCAATGTTGAATTTGTAAGTAAATAAATAATATTCTTGAAGAAGCTGTGAAATCTGGATACAATATACCATAGAATTGCATCAGTTCATCTGTCTGCCCTTTTAGTTAGGCAAATTCAAGAAACATAGAAGGTAGGAATTTCACAAATCTTCTTTACTGTTGGAGGGTAGAATAAGAAAATCTTGAAAGTCTATCAAGATGGATTTTCTCTATGTCCCATATTTTCTTATATTAAAGAAAATTATAGCTTTTATTTAGCTATGTTAAAACCATAGCATAGTTTATTTTGATTTGCTTTCTTGTGGTTTCCTCTTTCTCATGCTGAGTATTTTGTTAAAGTCCCCCCTTAAGCTTTGCTCTTTTCTTCACCATTCCCAAGGGCAAGTCTACATTCCTTCCCCGACCCCCCCAGCTAAGAAAATGTAGTTAACATATGATATTGGGCAGCTGGTAGCTTTCCAGCATCTGGTTACTGAGCACTTTGGAGATTATATGGTTTGGCAGTTCATCTTAAGTTTTCCTTCCTGTTTATGCAAATCTGTATTCTTTCAGTCAGCCATCAGGCCTCATTGCCTAAAATCTTTTACAGCAACATTAACTATTCCTTTTTAGAAACAGAACTGAAACGTGACCTAAAGAGGCTAAAACAAGACTTAAAATATTTACAGGTTGTGTTTCAAGTTATTGTTGGTTTTTAGGGTTATATAATAAGTATCGATATTAAGCAACTGTATTCTGTTTCATTTGCTGTTGTTTAAATGATAGTTTTGGGTTTAGAATGGAAAATTATGCTACACTTAATAAAGATTTCAAATGTTAATTCAGCAGTTTAAATTTTGCTTCAAAGAGAACACTGACATTTGTTACCAATTGAGATAACTTTTTTTAGGTTTCTACCCTTCACTGTCACTTGAGGGTACATTTTTAGATCCTGATAAATGGCATCCTTTTCCTTATGGGTTTGAGACATTTTTATGAAGAAAAAAAGACACTGTTATGCATGTGATCCTTAATAAACTGCTACAAGATTTAAAAAGCAAAAAAATATATATGTAATATAGAAGTGCTTTACTGGTTCCTGGAAGCTTGTTCCATTAGGAAAGTAAATTCCTTCATAAAGTGATGGCAGAGTTGGTTCTTCTCAGGCATCCCCGACATCATTGTAAGCCAAACTGGTTCTGTAATACGTGGCATAGTATAGAGATTGCAAATTGTTGTTCTAAATGGCAAAAAAAGAGACAAGATTAAGATTACCAACATAAATGTTACATCACATGGCTCAAAGAGGCATTTTATATGGGGGCAAACTGTCTTTTTCTTTTTTTTAGTCCCAATCCTGAGAAGCCTCGCCTCCCTGCTTTCAGCATCTCCTGCACACTGAAGATACTAAAGCACCCCATTCAACCTTAGAACCGCGTCTTCTAGCCTACTTTATATCTCCAAGTGCTTCTCTGATATTTCTGTCTGGATGCCTCATTGTCAGCTCAAGCTTAGTATGTGAAAGGCTGAACTTCTCATCTTTCCCTTCTCTATTCATTCCATCTCCTTATCCATGTCTTTCAACTTGCCACTTATATTTAGTTGAATGATGACCAGATAGCATTACTTCAAAGTAATTTATATTATTAAGATTGTATTTTTTTTTCAATATAAGCCTTTTAAGAGCTCTCTTCAGACCTAAGCAACTTATAACTATTTTGTCATGCCCCCGTCGGAGTCCGAATCCAAGGAGGAAGATGAACAGGCATTAGGGAGTGGGAGAGTGGCTCCATTGGCTGTGGAGGAGACTGGGGAAGGGCAAAGTCAGGCTGGGCAGAGCAGGGAAGAGGTAGAACAAGAGAGAGGGGGTTCAGAAGAAGACCAAGGCCCATTCCCTCTTCATCCTAGGGCATGCAGGAAAGAACAGAGAAGAGAGCAATGTGGGTTGTATGGCTTAGGAGGGAGGAAAGGGCCCTATTCCCTTCACCTGGGGAGGGAGTTTAAAGAAGAACCAGTTGGGAGGGGTGTTTGTCAGGAACAAATGTTGAGTTTATTTAATGTTGGCTGCTGTTATCTGAATTCCGGGCATCCTCCCAACAGGTTTGATTTACTGCCATGTTACTTCACTTCTGGAATTCTTTATCTTGCTTTGTTGGATTTATAGTTTAAAGTTTTCTGTTTACACCATTTTGGATTGGAATATGTGCAGCCAAAGGCTGTTGCAGGTTCTTGGGAGAGTTTTTCTCCAGATTGGAAGGCAACCAGGACATTGGGGACAAAGTTGGAACTAATACAGGGACCTCTACTTATTATTTGGTTGGACTGCCTTTGTGCCACACCCCAGGTCATCACACATTTACTGTAGAACATCTTCCTTTTTTAAGAATCTAAATAAGATTATTTAAAATGTATTAAAATATGTTAATTATCTACAACCACATTAAATATAAAACATAAACACTGTAACTATATTAATCAATTAATCATGTAACATTATTAATATACTATTAGTAGCATTCAATATGACTTCCTATATAACGCCATGATGAAGTGATAATTTTTGTCTTTATGCTAAGTATTTGTGATTCATATGAAAAATGAATCAAATGAGATTCAAAACAAGCAAGAAAGGAAAATAAGTTTCCTCTAGAAAATATCAGAGTATGCAATATATGGAGAATGATACCTTCGAAGAAGAAATGGGACAAGGTTTCTCAAACGAGAGAAAGTCCTTATGTAAACTAAATGAAACAATGGCACGCCCACAGAAAGATACAAGGATGTATGAAAAAAGAGAAAAAAAGTTATAAAAATGTAGCTTTAAAAAATGGTAGAGATTCTCAATTATTATAGAATCCAGTCCTAACTTGACTATATAGACTTAGAGTTGGATAAATATGTACAGTTATGTAAATACACAAGTTAATACAGTTTTTCATTCACAAAGTGAACAACAGAAATTGTAAAGCTGAGTTTCAACAGGTTCTGAGATTTGGGATTAAAAAGGAAAGAATTAGTAACACTGGAGAAACTCTAAAGATCTTTATAATAGTGTGACTGCTCATCTTGAACAAACAACCCTACTAAACATCTACTTGTGCTAATTGACTCAAGAGATTTTCCTTGTATTATTATGTAGTTATTGGTTCAACTTAACAAGTTTTTGTCTATTGTTGTGTCTTATTTAGGCAGTAAATAAATACAATTTACACACAGTATCAAATGCTGTCAGTAAATCTAAAAGCTGCAAACAAATTTAGATGTGCCTACAATATTTCATCATTATCATAACATTCATCAATATTATATTTCAACTTGTTTTTCATGGCCATGTTAATTGGAAACACAGGGAGTTGAAATCCAACATATTGAGGACCTGTATACTGCACAAGTCAAAAAAAGGGCTGTGAAAATATTTACAGACCCCTCACCTCCTGGATATAAACTGTTTGAACTCCTTCCCTCAAAACAACGCTATAGAGCACTGCAGCCCAGAACCAATAGCCACAAGGACAGTTTTTTCCTGAGCACCATCACTCTGCTACACAAATAATTCCCTCAACTCTGTCAAACTATTTACTAAGTCTGCACTACTATTTCTATTAATCCTCTCATCACTTATCCACTCCCACTTGTGACTGTATGACTGTAACTTCGTTGCTTGTATCCTTATGATTTATATTGACTGTTTCCTAGTATGATTTGATTGCTTATTTGTACCCTATGATTATCATTAAGTGTTTTACCTTATGATTCTTGATGAAAGTATCTTTTATTTTTATGTACACCGAGAGCATATGCACCAAGACAAATTCCTTGTGTGTCTAATCACACTTGGCCAATAAAGAATTCATTCATTCATTAAGGAAAGCTACTCTGTGATTAAAATAACGTATTCATCATTAAACTAACCACTTATTCTTCTCCTGTTCACTTTATATAATTTCCTTTCTTGTTTCCTTATTTTTTCCCCACTGCACCTAGTTTCAGGATGTTACTCGCCTGGGGCAAGGATTGTCATAGTTAGACAGTATCATGTAAATAAATCAATAAAAACAACTTTTCTGTTTAACAAATTCATGTAAAGTGAAAGCAATACATAGAAGAATAGAAAATCACTTATTCTACAGACAAGAGGATATTATTTGAAAATCCACAAATCCAAGGGAAAAAAAGAATCCCAAGAACAGAATACTATTAGCATAGTTACTGTGCCATATTTTTTTAAAATCACACAAGCTCTCAAGCTTTATTTACTCCATTTTTCCAGTTACTACTACATGCAGTTCAGAAACTGCCACAGTAGCCTGTTTGAAGGTCTCTCGCCAAATACTAATATATCATCCTTAATGATTTCTGAAACAGTGTGTGGGGATTCCATGAGCTCTATACTATCCAACCTGGAATTCTTTAAATGACAAGCTAAGAGGTTTCTCATAGAGAAAAGAACCTAGCAAAACTGGTCATTTGCTAAGTGCAAGTAGTCTAGTAGTAGGATTCAATTTGTTTTACTACCAGTTCTGTGGCCGTGGCTTGGTGGGCATGGCAGGGGAAGGATACTGTAAAATCTCCAGTCAGAGGTAGCATTTGACAGTTCTCCGAACTACTCAAAATTTCCACTACCGGTTCTCCAGAACTGGTCAGAACCTGCTGAATACCACCTTTGACGTAGTCCTCAGCTTACAACACTTCATTTAGTGACTGTTCAAAGTTACAACATCACTGAAAAAAGTGACTGAGGACCATTTTTCACACTACAACTGTTGCAGCCACCCCATGATAATCTGAATCAGAATTCAGACAGTTGGCAACTGTCTCACATTTACGACAATTGTAGCATCCGAGCATCATGGGATCACCTTTTGTGACCTTTCTGACAAGCAAAGTCAGTCAATAAGCCAAATTCACACAACAACCCTGTTACTAACTTAACTACAATGATTCACTTAACAACTGTGACAAGGTTGTAAAATGGGGCAAAACTCATTTAACAAATGCCTCACCTTCCAACATAAACGTTGGGTTCAGTTGTGGTCGTAAGTTGAGGACTACCTGTATTAGCAATACCAATGTGATTCAAACTAAGTCCCATGTAAAAGAGAATTAATATTAGCAACACTAAAAAGCCTTGGAGATTATGAAAGTTTGGAAGACATAAAGGAACTGTCCATCATTAGAAGGTGTCCTCCAAAATAGATTGACAAGAGCTGATATAGGTAGTCCTCAACTTACAATTGTTCATTTAGTGGCCATTCGAAGTTACAACGGCATTGAAAAAAGTGAGTTATGACCATGTTTCACACTCACGACTGTTACAGCGTCCAGATGGTCATATGATCAGAATTCAGATGCTTGGCAATTCACTCATATTTATGATGGTTACAGTGTCCTGTGGTCAAGTGATCACCTTTTGTACCTATCTGACAAGCAAAAGTCAATGGGCCAGATTCACTTAACAACCACATTACTAACTTTAACAACTGCACCAATTCACTTAACAACTGTGGTAAAAAAAAGGTCATAAAGGGTTAAAAAAAGGTCAAAAATAGGGCAACTGTTTAACAACTGTTTCACAGCCACAAAGTTCAAATTTGGAACTCACTTGTTGCCGTAAAGTCGAGGATTACCTGCATAGAAAGCTGTTCTGTAGTATTTTTTCTATGAAGCGTAATATTGCTTGCTCTTTCATTAACAAAGCCTCACAACTGGAGAATTCTGGGAGTTGAAGTCCACATTCCCGCCTGAGGCCAAGGCTGGGAAACACTGATCTAGACTCACAGCTAAACATAAAAATCAGAAGAAAACTACAGTTCTCTCAGGGTGACTTTGGCTTTCCTTGACTGCAACCCAGATCTGCCATTCCCACCACTACCAAAACAAAAAACAAAAAAACTGAAGTGGAAGCTGTAACTTGCATAACAGAAAACAAGCCCATTTCACAAAGCTGAAGTGGAATTCAAAGTTTTCAAACCAGCCTCCTGGGTCCCATTTCAGCATATTCAAATCCACCAAAGCAAGCTTTCAGAAAGCTACCTCAGTCTGAATAGTCCATAGGTACTTCAAGGGCGGGAGAGAAACAGGAGGAGGAAGCAAGAGCGTCTGTTTTAAGCCAGAGATATTAAACATTTGTTTTCGTTGAAAGGCTAGCTCCAGTCTTGTGACTCCTTATTTACTATTCTGGTAACTGTGGCTGCATCTGCAACTGATAGTGTTTCCTCAGAGAGATCAGATTCCACTGGCCGCTCGCCAGCAGGCATGTGACTGCAGCGAAGGGAACCCTCTGTGCCAGATATAGAAGTAATTTGCACAAAACACTAGGCAGAGGATTAACTGGCCAAGGGCGGGTGGACAGCCTGCCTTGCATTTTTCCCCGGCTCTGTCTCTGAGGATAAGCAAGCAGCAGGCATCTATCCCTTCCCTCCTCAAAGAAGCATCACAGGGCACAGCCAGAGATTATGTAAGGCGCAAAGCACGTCACAGACTGTTTCAATCCTTTCCTTACATTTGCATCTTAGCAGTCTCTGGGAAATCTCTTTGCCTCTTTTTCTGAGGAAGTTCTAATCAAGTCGACGTGGCCACTACCCAGAAGAGAGTGGGTGGGGTGGGGACATGGTCACGGCTGGGAAAAAGAAACTATGCACAACCAAGAAGAGGAACTGGGACAAAAAGGACATAGGCTAATTGGAGAAATATACATATATCTACAAGTCTAAGCCTACCTATAGTTAAGGTGGGTGAATAGTAGGGCAACTTAGTCACTTGTCCAGGTGTTGATTAGTGGAAAGCAAAGTCAAGGCCCTTGGAGTTTCTTCTTTTGGTTCCTTGGGACTATACCAGTTTTAGACCAGAAAGAAGCTGTTCCCCCTTCCACTATAATGATAATTATAATTATTGTATAATTAAACGCTATGTTTGGAAACAAGGCCACATATTTACAATCCAGCCAAGCTAATTTTTATAGAGAAAATCCTCTTGGAAGATAAAGCTCAGAGCTTATCTCTGTGCTGTGCTTAAAAGCTTTGGTACTCACAATCTTTCCCACAGTTGATAGGACAAAATCTTCTCATTATGAAGGAAATGGGAATGGGGTTGTAGCAGCGCTTTTGCATTTCTACACCGGATTTGTCAAAAGTTGTGGCTTTAACTCAGAATCCCAACTCAGACTCTTCTGGGTGTATTGGGAGATAATTTCCATCATCCCAGATATTGTGGTCAAAAATATTTAGGGACTGGGATAGTAACAGTGAAATCCATCTAGCAAGAAAGGGACAAGACTGGGGGACATTATTTTAAACGTGACCACATTCAAATTTAATAAAAAGAGATTAATATCATGCAGTTCTTAGCATACTAATTTACTTATCTCCAATTCAGTATCTAGTTGAAAATCCTGCAACTTGCAGTAATAACACAAATATACAAAGTTGGGGAAGGCTATTTTAGGCAGTAATTTATAAAAGAGGAAAACAGGCCTAAATTAGGTACTTAGAGGCAAGGCAGGTTTTGGAAGAAGGAACACTAATGTCCCTTTTAGAATACCCCCTTACGTTTTCTGTGATATAGATCTACCAATTTTGCAGACTTTCCCACAGATGATACAAGAGTAAAAAGCTGCCTATTTAATGAAGGCCAACCATTTTGAATTTGGAAAAGCCGAAGTGCTGTTAATAACCTGATTTATTTTGTGCTTATTTTTCCCACTTGATCTGATCTTAGCCCAAAAGCTGAAAAATTTACCCTGGAAAGAAATAATTAAATTCATAATGTTGAAGTGTGCACAGGAAAGTGTTTCTTTTCCTTTTTTTGGCACTGAAAAATGCACAGGCACTTTGTAAATTAAAAAAGAGGTCATGATGCACAATTTGTTTTTTAATGTAAAGATTCTCAAGAGAATGATGGGGTTTGCTTTAAAACATTGTGCACACTGGCTTTCAAAGCTCATGAGATGTTTCCTATTTGCAACACTTCTTTCTTTTTCTGCATATTTTCCTCTCCCCATATGGTTATTATTTAAAAATGTAATAGCCACTGAATGCACACATACCAACAAAATTATTGCATAGACCCTTGAGTACTGGCTGCTTAAAGCTTGGATGAACTCATCTTTGACAGGCCTCTCAGTGACTAGTTTAAATTCTGAAACTCATTTCCTCCCTGTTATGTTTTGATGACAAAAGCTCCTTTGCCGTTTCTTTAGTACATGAAACACTTTGATGCTAACCAACCCTTTTCAGTTTTTGTCAGCAACTCCAATGAATCATCCCCACCCACCAATTTGCCACAGACCTGATAGAAACATCCACACGCTAAAAATAAAACCTGTCTTTATATAAGGCTGGTTTCCTTAAAAAACTAGCTTCTTTTGAAAGCAAGGTAGACTCACATCAGCTGACAACTTCTTCCCCTCTGCCAGCTTACTCAAATAAACAAGACCAAAAATTGGAGGCAGAGTCTTTTAAAAAATATATATAATCAGTGAAGAACAGAAAAGTAAGAATGATGCAATGTTACGACAGGAATAAAACCAGGATTCCTTATATTAGAACTCTTGGTATCCTAGTCCTTATTTTTTTACATTTTTCAAGCTATTCTGTAACTTGTAGTAAGTAGAAATAAGATTATAAAAGACTCACTTGCAGAATTTATGAAAAGCCTGTACTTTCCACAAAGAATATTTCCTCCTAGGTCCCCACAAGAGAGGAACTGCCTTCTATGCATGTGTGTTTGTCTAAAGAAAAGTGCAAAAATGGAAGAAAGCAGCAATGCTATCTTGCAGCATTCTAGCACATGTACAGGTAACCCTCGACTTACAACAGTTCATTTAGTGACCGTTCAAAGCAACAACGGCACTGAAAAATGTGACTTATGACCATTTTTCACACTAATGACCACTGCAGCATCCCCAGGGTCATGTGATCAACATTCAGGTGTTTGGTAATTGGTTTGTATTTATGACCCTTTTGCAACCTTCTGGCCAGCAAAGTCAACGGGGAAGCCAAATTCACTTAACCAGGTTACTTGCTAGCTTATCAACTGTGGTGGTTTCACTTAACAACAGTGGCAAGAAAAGATGTAAAATGGGGGCAAAACTCACTTAACAAACATCCCATTTAACAACAGAGATTGTGGGCTCAACTGTGGTTGTTAAATTGTGGACTACCTGTATAAGAACATCTATACAGGTTCATGAATTGGCATCATTATCTGCTGGTTCATTTGCTAATAAAGGGTTGGGGCCACTTGCAGGTCTCCAGCTATTGGCAACCACTTTGGTCCTTTTCATAGCACTCTACTCTGCATTGCATGAAAACATCAATGTTAGCTCCCCATCATGTGGAAACAGAAAAATACTAGTTTAAGTCCTGATACAAGCTTGATAGGTTTTTCTTTTAAGAAACAAAGAAAACATTGTATGCCTTGGCATGCTAATTCTTTAGAGAGAGAAAAGATTGGAAAGTGAATTAGTTACTCTACTGCTAATATAAATACTCGATAAACTGTGCAGTTTGCAGAACTCCAAAATTCCCACTAAATCATCAAACACTCTGGGCAACAGTAGCTCTTCTACACATTAACACCATTAGTTAAACAGTAAAATAACTCAGAGGTAGTTTCATCCCTGTAATATTTTGGTTTCTATGCACCCAGCTCTGCTGCTGTAGAATATTTACTGTACTTCAGAACTCTGGGCCTATTACTTCTCTATTTTCCCTCCTCCCAACCCATTACATAATCAACATGTCATGTGCTTAAAGATTTAGTCAACAAATGTCTCAATTATATACAACACAGAGAGGACTGGATTTTTTTCTTTTTGAAATGTTTTCACTTCAGTTGCTCTTTCACTTCAGTAGCAAGCCACTCCTTTTTATTTAATATTCTCCATGAAGGTAAAAGGGGCAAGCCAAAAATCAGTTCCTAAACATAAGCCCAAGGCAAGCTCAATCAAAGATCAAACGAGAAATGCTCCTTCCAGAAGATAAACAAAAGAGGAGTTAGCAATTCCAAGCCAAATCGGAACTGCAGAGAAATCCTACAGTACTGGAGTGCTGCTTATCCTGTATATGTCTGCATGGTAGCAGAACTAATAATATTAAAACATTTACAATGCAGTACAAGTAAACACCTCCTCTCTTTCAAAGCCTCCCAAAGTCCATTCCAGGATACAATGTGCTGCATCTTACAGATACTTGAAGATTTATTCATGTTAAGTAGCCTTTTGGGGGAAGAATGCCAGACCCCTTTAATGACACGAACGCTGCCAGTAACAGCAATTCCCTAAAGACTTCATCCTTTCCTTGTAGCCATCAGCAACAATTTCATACCAGAGAATAAAAAGGGACAATAAGAAAGGCACGAGGGGAAGTAATTCTCCCACTGAAGCAGAAACATTCAGCCATTAGCACGTGTTTCCCTTCCCAATTCTAACGGTTTCCTTGTTGCATCTGCTTTTGCAGTGAAGAAGAAAACCCCAAAAACAGAATGTGGGGAGCATGCTAAAACTACCATTCCAACCACTTCTACACAATGTCAAGACACTGTGGCGTTTTGACGAAAGAAAGAAAGAAAGAAAGAAAGAAAGAAAGAAAGAAAGAAAGAAAGAAAGAAAGAAAGAAAGAAAGAAAGAAAGAAAGCAAGCACTGTCTCAGATGTCAGCCGGCAGATCAAAAGGGAAACTCTTGCCAGTGGGATCCTGCCAGCCCTGTATCTCTAGAGAAAACGGGTCTTCAGAATTTCCTCTGTAGCATCAGTTGGGCTGAAAGTTAATTAGCAGAAGCCTTTAGAAGCCAAAGGGAACACAGGGATGTGGGAGTAAAACCAGACTGGCATCATTTAGTGTTCCAATGTAGAAGGAGTTATGTGATATTAAAACATTAATATGCCGACAGTCTCCAGTGATAGACTGTTCCTTGTTTCCACACAATCCTAATCTTAGCTCTACATTCCAGGGTGGTAATGGATTTAGAATGGGGTGTCCATCTTCCAGGAGAAGAGTCTCCTTTAAAAATCATGGTTATACCTGCAAACGTGGCTCAGATCAAAGGCATCAAGCGACAATTCTGGCTTCAAAGGTAGTGGCCAAGGGGAGAACTCAAAGGCTATGCTAAGTAAAGCATTTTCTGTTATGTCCCAATTCCACTGAATAAAGACTATAGCAAACATGAGATGGCCTTGTGAAATGCTTTGCCATCATACGGTGCATGCCTGACAATCTAGGCTTGGATTGTGTTGGCCCATCAAAGTCTGTTCTGCCTCCACTCACTCAAGCAAACTGACATCTAAAAAATCCCGTGGACGGGGTACGTCAAGAACCGAAACTGGGACTGCACATACTTTCTGCTCTGTTCCTAAATAATCAGAACCTCTTCTGCTTTTCACTAGAAGCTGATGCAAACCATCCCCAAAGCACCAAGTCTGTTCCAAGCCTCAAGACACCACAGATCAGCTGATTTCTTGACTTAACATGATTTATGTTTCAAGGTTCAAATTTTAAGAGGCATAACATATATGGAAGCAAAGAAAGCAAATAAAAGGAAGAATCAAATAAGAAATCAAGTAAAAACAAGAATCCAAAATCCATTCTATTTCATGCTTTTCAAACAAACAAACAAATACCCCAAAATGGCTGATTTAAATTTACTACAGAACTACATTTTAAATCTATCAATATTCTTTTCTCAAGTAAACTTTAAACTTTGCAAGCTGTGCAAATTAAAGGCAGCTGGACAGTAGATGACAGGTTAAAGGCTTTGCACTCAAAATGTAGTTCTGAATTAGTTTTCTGTACTGGATAGCTTATGAACTGCTATAATAGCAATCATTTTATTTGCCTTATTTCCTCTTAGGAAAGTTGGATTCGTTTAAATATCTCTTAAGAAAAGGCAACAGATTTGCTTGCACATGACAACTAGAGACTGAATCACTGCAATTGATCACATAAAAAGCATTCACATATATGAAGGTGTTTCTCCCATTCTCTAGGAAAGTTCTTGATGTTTCCTGTTGCACCACAACCTTCCAGGATAGGAGTGTCTGCAGGATCCACACCTTTTGTCATGATGAAAGCAACATTGTACTGTAAACACACATTTCTTAAGTGCACGTCATCTCCCCACACTTGTAGAAAAGGGGTGGAGACTGGGTGCAATGCTGCTTTCATCATTTGCCCCCTCTTGTCTTCTGCAGAAACCTCTGTTCCCAGGGTTCTCGTGCATTACAGATTCACTATAAACCACGCAGATTATAGATATTTGCTTTAGAACAGTAACAGGATTGAAAATCTGAAGTCTCTAAATTAAAACGTCCTTTAGATCTAAAAATAAACAACCAGAAGCCTACTAGTTTCCCCAGCCAGAACATCTGGATTCAAAACATGTAAAGAATATAAGTAAACCACCTCTGTTCTAAACAATAGCGGACGATGGCTTAATTACTGCTCTTCAGCAAAGAATAATGTGAATTGAGAGTTTATTTTCGGCATTATACATTTGTTATCAGAAGCATTTAAACACTTGTTAGAACTGAAAAACAGTAGTAAAAGAAAAACCCTCACCTGAATTCATTTAAGGCATCCACAATCCTGTTATATGCCAAACTCCGCTGGCTGGCATCAGCTGACCGACGGCTTGTTTTCATAGCCTTGAAAAAAATTGTTTAAACTAGTGTCAGGCAAAACTCCAAGTCATATGCTATGTTTTATCTAAAGTGGACTTGAGCAGACAAAAAGAGGGTGGATTTCTTTTTTTGTTATGTCTGTGTGTGGACTTCTTTTTAATGCGATAAATATTATTCCTTGATAAGTTTCATATCAAGATAGAGATATGTAAAGAACAAGTATTTACACTGTCCCTTTTTCCTACACTCTTGCTTGCAAGAGGCTATACAGAAACAAACAAATCCTTCAACTAATTGCCTGCGCACAATAGTAAATAGAATTCATTGTTAGAGAGGTAGGATTTGTTCTGTGAACAAGAGGCAGAATGCAGGTTAATGGGAGTTATAATCCTAAAGTAATCAGATCCATTGTTCTCACCTCTTTATCTCTTTGAAGCAAGTGACTAGGACCCAATTCAGAATTCACATGGTGTTCCATCATGTGTTCCCCACTATCACATAGATATTCTCGTATCTGATTTAAGCTCTCTGTTGGCTTTGTGCAAATAGAAATGTGCACAATGCACTGTATTCATGTAGGACTGCAACACAGGGCACTTTCCACCACTAAAATACAGTACAGGAGCTTAATAGGCGCAGTCATCTATCTATCATCCATTTTAAAGCCATGAAGGATTTCGATGCAGAAGATATAAGAGGAGGCCACGGGTTCAAGGAAGAGGGAATCTTATTCTGTAAGCAGAAGTCAGTTTCCACAGCTTGTATAATTTTAATATATGCAGAGGAGAGAGAATGGCAGAACTATTCCTTCAACTCACTAAGGCCAATTCCTATAGCCATGCCCTTGTTCCATCTCAGAGCTAGTTGGAATCCAACCTATCCTACATTTGGCAGCCTTTGTCTAACATGTGCTGTGCACTCATAGTCAGTGTACCCAGTGCTGCTGACTGTATCTGTAGTATATACAAAGCAAGACTGCAGAGACTTGTGTCATCTGCTCACTCAAGGCGATTGCCAACTGGCACACTGATTGCTTTTCAAAGTTTTTTTGTGATTATTTCAAATGTGCTGATGATGAAGTGCCCTGTATCATTTAAAAGGGGTGGGGGAGAAGCACTATGGTACAGTCTCCCACACAGGCAAAACAAAAATGGGCAGTGGGGTCACAGTGGTCAGGGACTAGAGGCAAGGGGGACAGTCCACGATCATAGCAAAAGAGTCCACAAAAGACTGATGCAGAACATGTTATAGCAAACTCTCCCATGCACATCAATGCACCCCACGCTGTCGGCATTCAGTGACTTGGGTCCCAGCAAAATAGTACCCACTATTTGAGTATCAGAAAACCTAAACCTGTCTTTGGCCCGAGTCAGCCACAGGTTGGCCCCAAGATGTAGAGGACATGCAGACACGAGTTCATGGAAGGGTTGCAGAGGCACCTTTACATCAGGGTGTGGAGAATATGCTAATGTACCCAAAGACCCCTGTCTATGTCAATGGCATGACTGTAATTCCTATGCCGGTTTTTTGGATGTAAATATTTTTCAAAGGGAAGCCCTTGGCAAGATAATTGAGCAGAGGAATTATAACTAGGAATTTAGCTCAGAGACCTATAGGCATAGCTATTAAACCATGTAACTCAAAAGTAACTAAATCAGTTCAACACAGTCTTTCCTTCTTGGCTACTTAAGGGTGATCTCAAGACCTTTATGCATTACCCTGAAATAAGACCACTTCCCAACGTTAGCATTATGGCGTCTGCATGTGCATCGCCAACTTGGTCTAACGCAGTCTTTCTCAAACTTAGCAACTTAAAGATATGTGGACTTCAAACTCCCAGAATTTTCCAGCCAGTATGTTTAAATCCACACTTTTTAATGTTGTGAAGGTTGAGAAGCACTGGTCTAATGCCTCTAAATGATAAGCCCCAACCTTGCAGATTGAACTGATAAAAGTCATATCGTAAAAGTAGAATTAGCAAATATATTAAACGTACATATACTGTAGGTGATGATAGTATTTACCTGTTCTATTGCACTCTTCAGCTTATTAATATGACTCTCAAAAAGAGGGAAGTGTGAGAAAAAGAACTCATTAAATTTGCTATTTTCTTCTTCATCCTTTGAAAGTGAGAATATCACCCCAATTGCTATCTTCTTTTTCCTGACAATTCCTGGATTTGGGCTGGAGTTGTCGTCTGACAAGTTAAAGCTTTCTTCCACTGACCTTTATAAGAACCAAAAAATGAAGAACTGTAAATTTGAAATGTTTCAAACTATATTGCAAGTAGAACTTCGATACAATTGTCTTTTTTTTTTTAAATGATAATCTGAAATTAACATTTCACCCAAATCCAGCATGCTTGTTCTGGGCATCTGCTTTTAATGCCCACAGTTCTAAATATCACAGAATTGTGGAGAACAATTTAAATCACAGATTGTGCTGTGTATAGGCATCCAATTCAAGTAATCACAACAGCCCAACCTCTAAACATATCCTGAAAACAGCTCTTGCAGGTAAATTTTCTACAAGATTCAGCTGGAATCTTTTGTCGTATTAAATCTCTTATTCCAAATAGAATCAGCTCCCTTAACATAACTGCATTCTCTTTACATCATTTCAGGAATTTGAAATATTCCATCACATTTTTTTCATCTTTTCTTCTCCAAGCTAAACATTCCCAGTTCTTTCCATTTTTCTTCATGGGACTTAAATTTTCATTGTCTTTTGTTATTCTTTTAAGAAATTGTTCTGTTGTCTCCAATTCCTTCTTTTAGTGCTCAGAATTGGACACAATAATGGAGGTGGAGCTGACCCAGTAATAAATACAGTAGAATGATCATTTCCCAATATTTGGAAGCTATCTCACACAGCCAGTTCACATTCAGCTTTCTCACAGGTACCTTTGCCATCTCCTACTTGTGCTTTTTGTCTCTTTGCCCCTTAACACATATCTTCATGAAACTTTATGTTGCAATAGGCCTATAGTCTATCGCAACATGAATGTCCCATATAACAGTATGCTCTGGTTTCCTTTCATAACTTTTCAAATAAGATGGGAAAGGGGGAAGTAAACTCCACTGAATTAAAAGGAGTCATTTAGATACTGGGAAATAATATGGAGCAAAGCGACTGGAGTAATTGTGTTTCAAATGATTAGGTGCATAACTCTAATGCACAAGGGAAACCCAAACATAAAATGAACATGAAGCTGTGTTCTATGCTCACACCATTATCCTAAAACATTTACTCTCTTGCAGGAGCATTGAAAGTTGCACCAAGATGTTGGATTCCAGGCAATCAGCCAATCACACCCTATACACATGTGGAAATTCAAACAGCATTTCCAATCTGCTCACCATCTAGGGAAGACTCCATTCTCCAAGCTTGTCGTCTGACTGCGACGCCAGCGCCGTTGGTAACTGCTAGCACAGCTTCTATTCAGTGAAGAACCCGGAGATGGAAAGGGAGTGATAAGCAGACTGCTAAGAGATGCTGTAACCATAACAAAAAGGGAAATTACATTTTAAAAAAAACATTTCATTCATGACACATAGGTTAATTTTGTGAATGTGAGAAGCAAAATCTGAACATAGGTAACAATTATTGCTCACAAGGCGTTCTCCTTTTTGTGGAGGTTATATGTTTTTTCTTCTTCTATAAAGGAGACTATTAAGTAACCCGGATATCAGACACACACTACCATCCATATTATCTTTCTTTTTCTTTTTAGATCCTGTCTATACAGTGATACGCACAGGATGCACTATAAGAAATGTCTTTTCAGCAGCTGCCTCCACTGTCAAACACTTTTCTTGAAATTACCTAGTCCCACAGCAATACCTTTTTAATAAAATATTTCTTTCTGTTAAAACAAGATTGAGTCTTTTCAAGATGCAGCATTCAGCAAACTGTTTGACGAGTTATTCTTAAGAACGCCTAATACATTTTATGCTTCTGCTGAACTAACAAGGAATATTATGCTAAGCCATAGGTTTGCTTACCATTAATGAAAGAACAATTGGCTAGGTTCAGTATTGTACCAGCAAAAACAAAAAACATAATAAGCCTTAGTAATCCATCCAAAAAAAGATATACAATGACAAAATAGACATACAATAAAGAAAACCCAGGCCCTTATGTTACTAATAAACAACTTTACCAGATCTTGCAATTCCACTGTCTCTGTCTTCATTCAGTTCTCTGCCGGGCATGTCCATGGGGTTGCTGTGAACTATGAAGAGAAGACCATCCGTTAATCCAAGTTCATAAAACTTTCTCACCATCTCATGCTCCATTTAATTTACCAAATAATCATGCTCATTGGTAACTTCATTTAGAACTTTGAAAATAACAGCAAGGCATACCCAATCACCAAAGAAGGCTGCAAAGCAGATCTAGTCATACACAGTATGTAGCTTCACAAAGGTTCAGGCAGTATTTGCAGCCCACTTCTTCATTTCAACAGAAATGAAATATTACTGAAAAAGGGAGGTTAGCCATGGAGCAAAAGCACTTGGTACCAAGCTATAAGCAGTGCTAGAATAAAAAGAAGAGTATGACAAGCACTATATGATGGGTGTTCTATGATGCATCAGATCTGGATTTGCATTTCTATTGCTTCTTCAATTAAGCATGACACTATCTGCATTTGCAGCCAATTTTTATTCACCAGCGATGAAATTCTAAGCAGAAGCTAGAACTCCAATCTGCCACAAATCAAGTTTTCTTGATTATAATTATTCCAGAAATCATAGATTTGCAGATCCATGAAAAGGAAAAAAAAAAAAAGGTCTAAATCAGCCATGGAAATAAAACTCGGATAATGGAAAGCCAAACAAGAGCAGCTTAGTTCAGGTTTAGGCAAATGGTGAAATAAAATTAATTTTATCCTTAAGATTAATTCAGTTTTGCAGAAACGAACAAGTAATCCCTATATTGTTAGGGATTTCCAAATCCCAAAGGATTTCCTTGGTTTGACATGAATTGAAGATGGTTTCACTTTGGGAAGGAGTGGGGGAGAGCTTATCCTCTCTTCTGTGACTATGGGGTCTTATTTCCAAGGCCAAACTATAGATCCACTCGGTTTGGTCAAACCAACTAGACTATCCATACAGCACATAGCAAACCTGCAAAGAAAGAGGCGCTCCGGATCAGTCGGAGCGGACCTTGTTCAGAGAATGCCCGCCTAGGGCTGCAAAGTTGTGAGAAACCTACATGGCAAAATGTAAAATACACATGAAAGAATGAGGTTAGTAAAGCAGAACAGATTCTGTGGAGGGGAAGGGAAGATGTAAGCCAACACAAACGCAGACCCACGAACACAGAAAAACCCGCACCTTTTACACCTGAACACAGTATAGGACTTCAAACTGCACTTCCTTCCCAGATTTACATATCAGTTTTAATGCAGGAGGTTTCTTTATTTTTCATTATGAATAAATCAGTACATGAGGTAAAAGCTTCAAATAATTATTAATTACAACACAACTACACATATAGACAGTCCTGATTTTTTTGCACATTTGTAACAGACTTGTATTAGTTTGATCAAGCATCTAATAATTTTATAAACACAGAACAATTCTCTTTATCTACCAAAGCAGTTATTTTCTTAGGTTGGGCTGAAGGGATGTCTTTTGCTTTAGATGTTTATATGTACCTGTGCAGAGAATAAACCTTATTTAATAAAAATCCTCTTTGCAAGGTTCAGAATTCTTCCCCTTCCCCCAATTGTCTCAATTCACAAATCCTCATAGTAAACCCATAAGTAATCTATTTTGTAAGTACATTAAAATCTTTTAAAGGAACTACAGGTAGTCCTCAATTTACAACAGTTCATTTAGTGACCATTCGAAGTTACGACACTGAAAAAAGTGACTTATGACCAATTTTCATGATTATGACCACTGCAACATCCCAATGGTCACGTGATTTACATTCGGATGCTTGACAACTGGTTTCATATTGATGACAGCTGTAGTGTCCCGGGGTCATGTGATCACCTTCTGAGACTTTCTGACAAGCCAAGTCAGTGAGGAAGCCCCTTAACAACGGTGCTACTAGTTTAACAACTGCGTGATTCACTTAATAAATGTGGTAATAAAATAAGACAAAACTCACTTAACCAATTTCTCACTTAGCTTAACATAAATTCTGGGCTCAATTGTGCTCGTAAGTTGAGGACTACCTGTAATTTGCATACTTCTGCACACACACACACACACATACACACACACACACACAAACTTCCGCATATAAAATACGACATGAGGGAGGCAAATCATTTTGACAAACTCAGAGCCCAGATTACAGCCTTCTAACAGGAGTTGCCTTATTGCCCTCTCACCATTTTCACAGCAATAGAGCCGGAGCTGGCAAAAACAAAGACATAATCCCCAGGGCACAGTTCTGAAATATCCCTTTGACATATGGACCCTTCAAAAGATGATCCACAGTCTTGCCTTCTATCCCAAAGTCTCAGTTCAGCCCAAGTTTCCAGCTCTAATGAATAACATTATTTTTTTCTTAGCCTCATCCAAATCCGTGCGTGATTGATTTATTGCTGGAAAATGAAATGAAAGGAGACCTTTATCTCCCTTACACCTCTGACTAATTTTACGTTCACATCTTGTTTCTAATCAAAAAGATGTCATAATATTTTCACCAAAGCAAATTGGAAGCTAATACCGCCTGCTGTGCCTGGAATTCTGGCCCCGTGTGTGAAATTTTTTTTCCCTCATGCAAGAAAGATAAAAAAATGTTTTGAGTTGAAAGAAAAGCATTTCTCATTTCTTGTACCTTCTCTTCTGTTGTCAGAAAATAAGAACAGTATCTTTTGATCACGGATTTTAGGTGTAAATCACTAGTAGCACAGGGAGTTCTCAACTTATGGCTGGCCACTTAGTGATTGTTCAAAGTTACAATGCACCCCTCTTCCCCCAAAAAAACTATTTACGACATTTCCAGAGTTCTGAGGACTACTTGTGATCATATGACAGCATTTCAGGCACTTGCCAACCTGCTCATCTTTACAGCTGATTGAAGCATTTTTTGGTCACATGACCACAACGTATGAGGTCTTTTGTATGATGTGCTTTGTCGATTTCTGGCATTTTCAGCTGGTTTTCAACGAAGAACAGCCATATTAATATATGGAATGGTGAGCTAGCATTATATAACTATATTGATAATGATAGATAGGTAGGTAGGTAGGTAGGTAGATAGATAGATAGATAGATAGATAGATAGATAGATAGATAGATAGATAGATAGATGAGCTAGCATTATACAGCTAATGCAAAATTGATAATTTTGTATATGTATATCTGTATATGTATGTGTGTGTGTGTGTGTGTGTGTGTGTGTGTGTATATATACATATGTGTGTGTACACACACCCACACACCCCAATATTATAAAGCTTCTGCCATAAAAAAGTCATAAAGTTAGGCCTGGTCACACAAATGTCATGACTTATGACAGAAATTCCAGATTCCATTGCAGTTGTAAATAAAGGACTACTTCCATGAATAACAGAGCAATGACTGTTGAACACCCCCCCCGCTCTGTGTGTGTGTGCGTGTGCGTGTGTGTGTGTGTAGGCATGGATTTTAATATTCATACAGCTGCACAGTGACAAAAAATCTTTTCTAGTTTCTTCAAATATGGTAAGCACAAGTACTAAGTAGAGAGAGAGATGGGCTAGAAAGCTAACTCACATACAAAAGCACAATAACCTTTTAAAAATCCAAGAATTGGCAAGAATCAATGAGTCATAAGTATTCATAAGTATTCTTTCTATTTGATTTAGCATCTAGAACTGCTCTGGTTACAGATTAACTCATTTTTGTACTGCCTGACTCTGAAGCATGGACTGTAAACAAATATTGATGAGCGGATTATGCATTAATCTAGGTTTGTACATTTTCTAATATGCAAAACTACAAGAAATAATTATCTTTCTTAATATACTGGGTCAAGTGATATATAGAAGTAAAATCAGTACTTTTCTCTTTAGGTTTTAAAAATACATACAAATGGGCTGTTATTAAGTAAGTTCAATGGTTAGCAAAAAGCTATTTCCTTTGTTCGGGAGGCTGTAATTATTCCAGTGTATATATAGGTAATCTTAGACATGCTACTATTGGTTAATGTAGGTCTAGAATTCCAGCGGTCTCAGAAAGGGTGCTTTATGGCCCATAAAGGACTTCTGTCTGTTGCAGAATGTTGCGCGTGCGCGCGCACACACACACAGTCACATTACAATCTGGATGCTTGGCAACTTATTTGCACTTGTAACTGGTTCCCAAGCACCCCATGATCATGTGATCATGATCTGCTATCTCCTCTGATGGTTTTCCCAGAAAGTCAGTGGAGAAGCTGGCAGGAAAGGGTGTGAGGTAAGGGTGCCCCCCACCAAGATAGCTTCCTCTCATCTTTGGAAGCTGGCTGAAAGAGCTGCTTGCAGAGAGGAACTGAACTCATTTGATGGGGTGCAGAAATGGAGCTGAAATCCTAAAGATTCTTCAGAATTTCAGCTCCATTTTTGCACCCAGTCAAAGGAATCCCCTTCCATGCAGTGAAAGAGCTGAATTCCTTCAGCAGGGTGCAGAAACAGACTTGAAATTCTAAAGATTTTAGCTCCATTCCTGCATTCCACCAAAGGAATTCCCTTCTGTGCATAAGGGGGAGCTGAAATCCTTTAGCAGGCAGCTCTTTTAGGCAACCCCTAGTGGCAGCCAAAATCCAAGCAGAAGGTGGAGAGAGAACCCGGTACAATAAGTGTGGAATGCCTCCGGTGGGTGGAGGAGGCCTTGGGAGATCCAGCCTAAGCCACGGACAAATGTCTCTTTACTCAGGTGCTGAAAATGTTGCTTGGATTTTGGTAGGAAGGGTTTTCAGCTCCTGAGTGGAATCTCTGGGGTCTTTCCCCCACCAAGACACCCCATGTTCCTTCCCTAGAACTTTATCCAATTAACTCATGGGATGGCTTAAAAACCACAATCAGAAGTGCTCAAATCACAGTTGTTGAAAGAAACAGTCTTGTGTGATTCACTTAATGACTGCTTTGCTCAGCATCCAAGATTCTGGTCCCAATTGTAGTAGTAAGTCAATTGTAGTGATTCATTTAGCTATTTGCACTAGCCATTCATTTTCCATTTCCTTTTGATATTACAAACTTACATAACTGTTAAGTCAATGACTCTTAAACTGGGCATAGATAAGTAAGCAGCATTAAGGAATACAATACCTAGCAGCTTCAATAATGCTACTTTTACATTATGTAATTACAGTTTAACACTTATTTTATAAATCTAGGTTATACTTGCAAATCCTACCACACTGACATTGTTCCATGTATACAGTGCCTAGTGCACACAAAGCTTCCTTTCCATGCCAATGGCCACAGTACCAACACATTTGAACATAAAACTGGCTGGGGAAGTTTAAATTTAGTAAAGGATAGAATGGAAGGACAGCAAGAGTTAAGATGAACGTGCATGTTGTAGTTTGCAGGGATCAGAAAGTTGTACTTCAATTATTTCAAGATGTACATGAAAGCAATAAGGTTGCACACGTAAAACACAAATTGCTTTGTTTTATGTTCTTGATCTTTTGCTTTCTATTAAAACCAAGTCGGATTCTAAAAGGTGAGTGATGTTGATTAAATAAATGGGCTAAAAGGGTGTTGAGCAAATCATTCATCCAAGGATGAAGCAATCCCAGTACATAAGTTCAATATGCATTGATTTTTTTTAGCCAACCTATGGGTTTTGGCAGGAGAAAGCCAAATAATTAATTTTAAACAATAAACAACTAACTACATAAACTGTGTAGGTGCTTAGTCTGAAATGACTTTGCTCAAACAGATGGTGCCTTAGGTAACAAACATAAATGATATGCCATATAGGAAAAGGAAAGGATTTTGTCTGGATCATCATATTCTTGGCAGAGTGCTATTATTGAAGATTAATTAGGCTGCTGAGGAACAGCTGTATGAGTAAGGGCAGCAAACTGCAGCCAAAAACCCCAGTAAACATAATCATGGTTAATAAAACTCATTCTTCTCGTTTCCTGTGTGTGTGTGTGTGTGTGTGTGTGTGTGTGGCTTTGAGTCAGTCTTGATTTCTGGCGATTGGGCAAGTCTCTGCAATTGTCTTGGTAAATATTTTGGATATGGTTTGCCTTACCTTCTTTGCAGGGCTAAAAGAGAGTGACTGGCTCAAAGCCATTATCTGGATTTGTGCCTAAAGCAAGAATAAAACTCACCGTCTCTTGGCTTCTTGGCTTTAAACCACTATACCAAACTGGCTCTCTTCACATTTTCTAGGCAATGCTTAAAAATAAAGGGTAACTAAACCAAGAGTGGAAATGCAAGGCACCCGGCAGAATTCCTGCAGCTTCTCTGAATAATTATGCAACATTACAAAGGTTCCCTGAACTCTGAAGAGCAGCATTTGTAGGGGCACAGGAGGCTGCAGCATGGTATGAAGTGGGAACCCCCGAGTTCAACTTGACTGTCTTGTCCCCCAAGTCTTATCCCCTTAAAAACTTTGGGAAGAACAAATCAGTCTTCTTGTTTGAAAACAACGGTTAATTTTCCTCCTCCTGCTATCATGTGTTCAAAGCAGTTGATGTGAGTTATGTCCTGTACATGGTATATGAAACATATTCTTGGATCAATAGATCCATCATTGTCTGCAGGCTGTGATGACATCCAAGGTCAGCAAGGATAATTTTTATCAGTGGCAGCTGAGTGATCACTGCAGTTCTTTCAGGAGACTGATAGTCATGATTCAGGCCCTACATTCACTTGGTGGAGTTCCTGCAAAGCAGCTACGTAGCCTTGCTGTTGAATATGACCCAGAAGGTTCAACTGAGGAAGAATATCTCACAATTTCAATTACTAGCTGCTGCTTATTATGCAAACTTTGGGGGGAACTATCCCATATCAGTTTTTTAGCATCTTTTTTTGAAGTATTTTTCTTTACCGGAGGGACTACATGATTATCCTTTCACCATCTATGGTTCTAAAGACACCTGCCTGATGCCTGTATTACAAGTTTTATTTATTACCAGGTTTAATATTTTAAGATGTTGTATTTGTGATATTGTGATTGCCCTGAAATGCAGAATGAAAGCGAATGTATTTACATATAAGTATTTAAGATAAACTAAACAAACAATTGAAGAAACCAACTGGAACTATGAACTGTACCTCAGATATCACATTCTTTACATATTCACATAATAAATATGTAATAGTATTTTGTTGACATGCAGATGCTTAAATATTGAAAAGTATAGTTTTATCTAACTAAAATATAATTCTAATAAGGGGAACATTTTGTAATATAGACTGTTGGTTATTCTCATCATAAAGAGATTTCAAGCAATTTCATCAACTTCTGATAGTTACACCACAGTAAACATTTTCAAGAGTCATGAGCTGTGTTTGAATTGAGACTAATGGCTGCCTTAGACCCAAATCTATAGAATTTCTTTTAAAAATATATTAATATGGGTCAGATTAATCGGTGTCAATCATTAAAGGTCTTATCTGACAAATAAGAAAATTACCTATGTTCATAAGCAATCCATTCATAACTGTGGTATGATCTGGCTTCAAAGTATTATTATCTTGATTAATAAATTCAAGACTGTCTTGAAGCCTACAGGAAAAAAAGAAAGAAAATAATTGTGCTTTGATGTTTGCCTTAGTTGTCAGTTTTGTCTTACCTTCCTTTTCCCCTTTCCCCACCTGCACCCTTATGTCTTCTGAGAATGAAAGAGGAATCCTAAGAGGAAAAAAAGGAACTAGCAAGAGACAATCTATTCTCCTGAATAAACCAAAAGCACCAGTCTCGTCATGTTCTAATGATCACATGTACTCACGTGTTTAAACTTCCATAAATACTGCTTCCTGTTCGAGCTGTAAAAACTTTGCTCAGCATAAGCTGTGGAGGAGAGCTGTGAAGCCAAGAAAATAGGAATGAAAAGATGTCCTCACCAAACAGCAATCCCCATTCATCGGGCCACTAGCGACATAGTCTCTCTAAGGCAATGCTTCTTAACTTCAGCTACTTTTAAGAGGTGTGGACTTCAATTCCCAGAATTCTCCAGTAGGGCTAGGGGATTCAGGGAGTCGAAGTCCACACCTCTTAAAAGTTGATGAGGTTGAGAAACATTGTTTTAAGGTACTGAATTCTACTAAATTTGTTAATAAATGAATATTGCAAAGCATTCTGCAAAAATAGTGGGCTAAAGAAATAATAATTTATATCATTATATTAAAATAGAATTAGTTTGTTTTTTCCTCATGTCAGGTAATCATCACAAACATATCTCAATGTTAGGCATACTAAACACCATAAGCCAACAATCCTGCCCTGAATTTTAAGAAAGAAGCACTCATGAGACAATACTTTTCTAAGAGCCTTATTTTCCAGAAAGCTCATTGTAAAGTTCATTTTTATTCTATAAAATTATTGCAGGATCCAGTCAGGATTAGTCATTGGGACCAGAATCTTCCAAGCTTCCAGACTTGTGCTGGAGCACATCTTCAGGGAACTTCTCTCTATAAAATTATTTGTAATTGCCTCAATATACGTGTCTACTATTGCTCTTAAATCCCATCAGAGTCAAACTTAGTTTCTGTAGACTCAACCTGCCCTTAACAGATGGCAGCATTATTATTATTTTTTTTGTAAAAATTATATATTCCATGTTTTTCCACACTGAAGGACAACTAGGGTAATAATGGAACAGCCTGTCTATTTGTGAGCTGTGGAATTCTGGCTTTAAATGAATACAGATGAAAAGCACATAAAGTAACTAGCTGGGAGGAGGGGTAAGCATATCAAAACCACATAATTAATATTATTCTGCAAATACTCGACAATATAAAATTCTGTAAAGAAGTACTTTACTACAGCAGAGGTGACCAAGGGCTTTGATGTCATTAAGGGAATAAAGGATACAAAAAGGACAGGGCCACCTGGGAGGGTCTTAGTAAGAGTTTTAGAAAGTTTAGGCCATTTTTAAATAATTCCGTGCTTAGGATTTACACTCCATATTTTTAATTTCCCACCTCATCTTTCCCATGGCATCCAATCGTGTTGTCAATTTTTAGTAATCACAATCAATTTGGGTTTCTGGACTAAAAATGCCTCTGGAACATCATGCACACCTGACTGTCCATCTCTGTTCCACTACTGGCACACTATACACAGTCCAATATACATAGCTATTGAATTTACCATAAATCCCTGATAAGAATTGCAGGGTAGGAAATATGTTTCATTAGGAGGATGTATGGGAAGTCCCCTCCACCCCAGTTTTGAATATGGGATACAAAATCCAACTGCTACCTCCAAACCCCAAAGGGATCACATTTCTTCTCCCTACACTGTTGTTTCTATATTATCTTTATACTACAAGAGTTAATATTACCCCAGAAGTCTGGTTGCAAGGTGAAATAAGATTCTAACTTCTGGAGAGTGATCTGAGAAGAATACATATACATATATATATATATAAAAACAACAACAAAAAAGAATTTTTACCGAATCTGATGGATTTTTAAAGTTGAACCCTTATAGCTCATAGCCACAGAACCAAACATCATCTCCCCAAGCATGTTGGCATCTGAAGAACATCGAGAACTCTGAAAAAAGACACTGCTAATAATTATGTTGCACGGTGATCATTTTAAAAATATTCTTCAGGTAGGGAATGGAAAATGAAGGAATATCACAACTATAAATGCATTCCACAAAAGATGAGTGCATGTGTTACGCACACATAAACCCCATCTTCAGGTACCAAGATGTTTATGCGGGTTCATGTTGGCTCTTTAAATTCACAGATCTAAATGTTGCTGTAGATGGCAGCTGTTCCTCATGCTGAAAATAATCTTTGGGCAGAATCCAAATCTTCTGCAGCTGCTGCTGTTCTCCACACATTATCTGTTGTGATTTTATGGCAGGTGTGGATGCCAAGGGCTCCAACATATGTGATGCAAAATGAATGGGATCACATCACACATGTGGCAGGGCCAAGATTTTATTCGGTGTTTGAACATGTGAACAGAGTTTGTTTTCAGTGTTTTTTTTTCCCTTTCCCTTGTTTTGCACTAAGCTTGAGGGCTTACACTGTAATTTTCAGACTTAGCATTTCAATATAGGAGGAAGAGCTGCTCCTGACATTTGACCAGAGGGGACTTTATGATGCCATACGCAGCCCCAGAGTAACAAACTGTTCACCTCTATCTTACAGCTTGCCTTGCAGGACATCATGTGCCTCAAAAGCCCGATCTACTGTCAGTTTTCCTCCTTGCTTCTAATCTTGAGCAAACACTCCAGCACATGGACTTTGATACTCTCTTGGTATTTGGGCATTCTGTCTTAAAGAATGTAATTTGATTTGATGGGAGAGGTGCCTATTGGAAGTAAATCCTGTGAGAAAAATAACAAACCCAGTGTAATGTAATAGTCTATTGCCCCGTAGATATTTCTGCTTGTGGATTTAAATCAGTAAATACAGAATGCACAACTCTTTGAATAGCTTAGTTCACTGTATTGTATCTGCTTGTAACATGAACACAGCAGCTTCTGCACTCAAGGGCTTCAAATCTCACACTTTCCATACCTGGTGTCAGAGCACTTCAAATTATTAGGCAGTAATCACATATGTCACACTACAAGATAATATGCCATGATTATCCTGTAGGTAATGGCATTTTGTACCATAATGGGCAAAATGTTTTTAAAGTAAAAAGTGCAGAAAATTATTTTAATGGTAAACAAGATTCTAGGTTATTTTTCCATCATGACTATAACAGTTATTTATGTCAGTTACAATCAAAACAGCCATTTACACCAAATTGTAAAATCAAATATAATAAGATGAATTGACAAAATATAAAACAAAATAAGCTTGTATTTGAATATTTTATATAAATGGTGTATGAAGTTTTTAATACATTATTTAAGACAACAGCTGTTACTAGATTTAGGAGCTTTGAAGAACATATTTAAACTATAAAAAGATTTTCAGAAAAAAAATCAGAATCAAAAAACACCCCCAAATAATGGTTTGATAAATCCTTAGGCATCAAGCTAGAAAACATGTTAGATTTTTCTCCTTTCTGGAAGAAAATCCAGATGATTGGGGGGGGGAAGTGAATTTACATGAATTACTATAAAACCTTTCTTATAGAACAGGGGTGTCAAACTTGCATCATCACATTGTTGTCATGTGACATATTGTGACTCCCCCCCTTCGCTAAACCAGGGGTGGGCGTGGCCAGCACCTGACGCATCCGGCCCACGGGCCATGAGTTTGACACCCCTGTTAGAGGAGCTATGTATCCCATGATGCACTTCATCTGTTCTAAGAAATGCATTAGGAGATAATGAGTTTCAGCTGATCTCATGGATAGCTAAAATTTTCCAGTTCACCCAATTTTGCCAGTGTCAAAATTGTGTGAAATTTTCTTTACAAATAATTCTAAATATATAATTCTTACATGTAACTGACCGTGCTGCCCAGTCAGATTAGAAGCAGATTTTACGTAGCATGCAAATAAAACATGTAGATGTTTACAAAACTTAAACTTCCTGTTATACTAATGATCACAGAAGCAGAGGCAAATGCCTATATTTTAGATTCCTGCAAGACTGATTTTAGCAATTTTTCTATGATAGACAAAATATGGATGAATAAATTTATAATAATTTATATTGGCTTCCACATATTAATATCTCTACTATTGCTTTTATCCCATGACTGTTCTATACAGTGACAAATACCCAATTCATGTACATTGAAAAAAGACCCATTGTCAATCCATCCAAGTTGTTCCTCCATACATCTTATTATCATGGCATAAGTATAGATCATGAGAAAACATGTTGCATATTACTTCCTTGTCATTCCATTATAGAATGAAAAAAAATGTTCCCCCTCTATTAATAGGCTGAACTGGGATAAGAAAAGTTTTATTAATGAAGTTTGCTCTGCTACATAAATGTTAATCTTACTATCAACAATGTCTAATTATGATGGCTGTTGGAATCTCTGATTCCAGAGACACTAGATCCCTGAAGATCAGTGGCTGGTAAGAGTAATAGGAAAAAGCTTTGCTTGTAAACTTAAGCAATCTTATTGTCATTTAGTAACATGTATATTATGTCCTGCAACTTTCGACAACTAAAAATCTTATGTCCATTCTACATTTTACAAATTAACTTTGCAAATTGTACAACATTTATTTATGAAAGAATCAAATTCCATTGTGTTAGTTATTTACATACAGTTCCTTATATTTACATTAACTACTCCCTCTGCACCTCTTAAAGTATGTATGTGGTCTGGATGCAGCACATTCATTGAATATGGGACTACCTGCCAGAAAGCACTGATTCCTTTAACAAAATTCTCTGAAATGGAAGTTAAGTGAGGTATAACAAGGTGCAAAATATTATTCTTATTTTCTATTCTAAGAACAGAATTCAACATAATCCCCGTTCTTTCTTCATCAACCCATACATTTGCCCTTGATGAAGAGATTTTTTTTAAAAAAAAACCTAGTGTTTTCAATTTTACTAGTGCAATACAAAGAAAGATATTGCGTATTTGAGACCGAAATACAAAGTGTAAATGATAAAATGGGGAGGCTAACGTTTTCTTAGCAAAGTTTTGCTTAGAGATCAGATCCACCACTGGCATCAGTCAAGAAGTCCTCCAGAATGTGTCCTGTTAGGATCAGACAGTCTTAATCAGAGAACTACTCCACTACAAAGAATAGAAAGGCTCAACTCTATTTTAGGAAGGCTTAATAGAAAATACTTCTCTCAGCACAAGGTGAGATGACAGAAATACATCAGTCAGATGACTGGCTATACTAGAAGCCAAAACCTCTCTTAAAGTGTAACTCAGGTTCAGTGAATGCCAGTTCATAACCTTTTTAAAGTGACAGCAAGCAAACATCTATCGTTTAACATGTCCCAACTACTTTTCATAAAATGAACTTTTCAAATCAAGCTTTTCAAATATTTAAAATAAGAAAACAAGCATGCTATTTGTCAAGCCAGCATCCTAACCCCTCGAGCCTTCATGCCCCTTTCCACAATAAAATTTTAGGGTATGTACATTTTAAAAAGCTAGATTTATTTCTACAAGCCTCACTTCCAGGTAAACGTAGACTGTGAAATTGGTTGTAGAACTGGTTGGCAACTAGCCGTTATTCTTCATCATTAATGTTTCGTTCACTGGATAACATCCATTATTCAGGTAACTGTCTTATTCCAGACTCAAATGATATCAACCACCTGTTCTATTGAACAATCACCCCAAAAAGTTGTTCTTGGCTCAGAGTCTCTTCCCAAAGCCACAGCCACTTCTAACAAGTTTAGCACAATTCAAAGGATTCTCACCTGAAATTTTGGACAGTGTTCTTTTGTTTCAGTAGAAGAAGAAGAGGAATTGATTGAACTGTCCAAAGAAGATGAACTATCTCCTCCAGGTTTGAGCTGGCAACATTTCCCAAAGACTTTCACTGGTGCATCACTGCAGAGTTTCTGGTGGAGGAAAAAGATGCAATTGCCAAACTATACTTAGCAATCTCCAGACCATTGTTTAACTAATACCTCCCACATACAGTGATAACTGGGAAATTTCATATTAACAAAAGCATTTCAATATTAAAGAAATAGAGGGGATCATTAACTAAGATGAGCATTCAGTAGGTTTTACTTGTTTGCTTGATATTCTTCTATGGCAGGGGTGTCAAACTCACCGCATCACATTGTCGTCATGTAACGTACTGCGACTTTCCCCCCCTTCACTAAAACGGGGGTGGGTGTGGCCAGCATGTGACATGTCCGACCCATATGCTACACGTTTGACACCCATGTTCTACAGGGACACCAGAAATGCACCTTCTAACTATGCTTGCCCCCTGGAAGAAGGTTCCTCCCAAAACCCAGATGATCTCCATTCTGCTGTTGTTTAAAATAATTGGCTTCTTTAATTAAGAATGAGCCCTTCACCCTGGTGTCTTGTAAAGGACAATGAGATCCTCGCTTCATTGCACTTGCTAACTTTTATCTTTATCTTTTATTTATTGATACAGTTACACTTCTTTTTAATTGCTGTGAGCCACCCAGGTTATTGACAGTCAGATGGCATACAAGTTTAATAAATTATTACAGTTAATCACACAGTCAGTCAGATGTTTAAATTGAATTTGGCATTTTTATCCACCTATCCAGTTCTTCCCAAGGACCTGGGATAAGCAAGTGTTGTTTGAAGGTGTTAAAGGCAGAATGTAACCTGTTGCAAGGAAAGCTGCCTTTTGCAATTGGCTGATGTTCATTTTATCAATCCTGATTGCATTCAAGTAGTGCTCCAAAAGTTTTGGGATGGCACCAAAGTGCCTATTACTATTGGTATTATCTTTGCTTTCTTTTACCATAGTTTCTACTTCAGTTTGCTGGTTTTATATTTTGTGATTTTTTTTCTCCATTATTTTGGAACAATATTTGAAAAGTAACACATTACAGCTGAGGAATACTTCAAATTCAGTTTTAAAGATGGACAGGAACACACATTTATTATCTATTGGAACTTATTAAAACATCTGCATCTTTTCCCAGGATGTTTGAAAACATGCATGTCTAGTTTAAATGAGTTGTCAATAGCAATTGCATTTGTGCTCCAGTACACTTTAAAGTACTTCTTCGAAATTAAATCCAAAGTACTGTATGCATATTGACATAGATAAACATTTCCTGGTTTTAAAAATAGAACTACCTTAAAGGACTACCTTAAAAGAAAAACAATGTTAATTCATTCTATATCACAGGTTACTAAACTTTTACCGTCGTACCTCTTTTTAGTATAATCTTAATGTCCACACCTTTCCAAAAAATTCAAACACTAAAATTAAATACAACTGGAGAATAAAAACAACACAACAAAACTTTGGCAAAATGGATTTATTGCAACAGTATAACTAAAACAATCTTTTCTTGAATCTGTCTGTACCTCTCTGAGAGAGATACACCT
The DNA here is from genome assembly GCF_049901715.1 of Pseudonaja textilis. NCBI lineage: Eukaryota > Metazoa > Chordata > Lepidosauria > Squamata > Elapidae > Pseudonaja > Pseudonaja textilis. The sequence goes on from NC_141991.1 coordinate 80,331,026, forward strand.
CTGACTTGGGAAATCCTGTTCTATCAGATTTCATAGATACTGTATTAGACACTTTTTGATCCATTTATTTTAAATATAGTCTACAAACATAATTCAGTGCTACCATTACAACTGGCAACAAATATGGCAGCCAAGAGCCATTTGCAAGCATGTCTTTTCAACTGCTGATGTCACAGTTATGTTCCCATTTGTTGCATTTTAATCTCTATCATACAAAGGCTTTTTGCAAAAAAATAACAACAACAATTATGGCCACCAAGTGAATGTTCTCTGTGTATTCTTCTATCATTTAAAGGTGGATAGGACTATCCCCACTTCCCCAAATATTTACTGTCTTCTCCAAGAGCTTCCCCACCAAACTGTAATTTTTAAAAATGTCAGAAGAGCAATGGTACTTAATTGGCATGAAATAATCATATCGTATCAAATTCGGGATTGATTATTTTATCCTGATCTTTTTGAATGCATCCCTCAACTTAACATTCAAAGCCACAAAAGGATCTTAGCCCTCCAATAAAGTTAATACGCCTGTTTTTAAGAGACTGGGAGAAAAACCAAAGATCCCATAATCTGATGCAAATTCTATCTACGGGTAGTTCTTGTTTAGCTATTGATGACCAGTCTTCTCATTTATGACCTTCACCGGCCTGTAAAGCAAAGAAAGCCGAAGTAGGATCAAAAGCACAATTGTGATTTTGCTTAGTGACTGCTTTGCTTAACAACTAAGTTGCCAGTCCAACTATGGTCACTAAATATGGACTTCCTGTGGGTGGTCAACGAACTTCTTAATCCTTAAGTTTTTGGTAGAAATGGTCCCAGCATTAAGCAAACAGATGCTGAACAGGCAGAAAGTAGCAATGAAGTGCTACAGATTGTTATTCAGCCCCACAAGCAACTCCCAGTGTGGTGTCCCACTGCATGTGCTGAAGTGAAATTTAATTACCATATTGTCTTTCATTTCGACCGGCAAGTATCTTGGCTTGTTCCTAAATTCAAGCCAGCAGTTTTTAAGACAGTAAATGATACCAGCAAGGAAGATGATATGCAGGCTTCCCTATTCCTTGAAATGGAGAAGCTATATAGAAACATGAGAAAACCCAGTTCCCAGCCAGACATTAAAAATGAGCTTTTATTCTAAAGAGATCTGACATTTCCACAAAGTTTGGGATCAGAGCTTTTTTTTTAACCGTCTTCAATGAAAATGATTCACAGAAATTCAGACTGTATTTAAAACAGTGGAATATAGCTATTCCACTGAGATTCTTCTCCCAATAATAACATTTGAAAAGGGAAACTTTATTGGGGTAGAAGGAAATAAATCAATATGTAATTTTTTTAATGTATGGATTTTAATTCCCCAAGAAGTTGTTACTAAAACTCAGGTGGAACATCTGTATCAGAGAAAATTAGGAAGAAGCCCTGGGATTTTCGGCTTTTGCACTGTCAAATTCAGTTGAGAACTAGAAATTACCAATGCCAGCTTTTTAGAGCCTTAAACTATAATATTATTACAGAGAGAAACAGACACTGATTTTATGAAGGAAAAATAATCCATTATTCAAAATCCACCTTTCTAATCTCTACCACCTTCAAGGCTACCTTCTTACAACACTTTTCTCATTCTTTAACTGGAGGCAAAACTAAATACTATTGGGGAATTTAGTCCCATAGTTTAAGAACTGCAGACCCAGCTAATTCAAGGGCAGTTGTTTTTTTTCCAGAGCTAGAATTTAAGATTGTACTACTTCTCCCAAGAACAACCTCTTATTATGACAGGCCGATGATTAAAAGGACAAAGCTGAACTCGTGCACTGTTAGACTTGCTACTGGCTTCATTTTTATTTTTTTTTGGCATGCAACAGCTAAAAACATGTGAATAGCTATCATATGATTTCACTAGGAACCCATGAACTAGAATTGCATTTTATCTCTGACAAACAACAGCGTCTTGGACCAGGCTCTGCATCATGTGATAAAACCACACTGAATCTAAGAGTTACAGCATTTTTGTTCAGGCAAGTCACAGTGTAGCATTCAGCTGATGTCGAAGGTTTGCTTAATCATGCTTGGTTGCAAGCAGGCATATTTCAATGTGAAAAAAAGAAAAGAACTTAACCTGGAATGATAGAATATATTTCCCCAACCATACATTTCCAAGCTTAACCCAGTAAATCTACAGTATATAATATATGAACTGTCTTTTTTTTTTTTTTTTGAAAAGAAGTTCTCCTACATGCTAGTTTTCCACAAAGCTCTCCCTGAGCACTGTATCTTGAATGCAACTTTCTTGACCAAAACTACTGGGAAATGTTATATCTTTGGCCTTTACCGTGGAATGCAGTGAACCTCAGAATCCCCATAAAGAGAGAGGTCAAATGGTCACCATCTTTTGGATGCCATCTGTCAGCAGCTTGCCAGAGAGCTAATCATACTGAAAATGTGGAAGCCAGACAAATTTTAGAACATGCAAATTTAGAACCAGGCATATGCTCAAAATCAACTCACTGGACATCTGGACCAAATATCTGATATGCAGGAATGGGATTCGACCGGTATAACTACCGGTTCTGTCGCTCTGCGTCACGTGCGCATGCGCGCAAGAGAGAGAGCCGCGCAAGTCACGCGAGTGCAATTTACAACCTGCTGAGCTGCACGGACAGCTGAGCAGCGCTGCGTGCAAATGCGCAGCGGTTGAAAAAGCACTTTTTTCCTGCTTTTTCAACCGCAGCTGTGTCGCACAAAGCATCTGCGGTTGAAAACGCAGGAAATAAAGGTCAGGTAAGAGCCCGGGCAGGCGGGTGGGCCAAAACAGCAGCAGGCATAGAACCGGTTCTATGTATGCTCTCTGTCTTCTGCTTTTCATAGCAACCGGTTCTGCATAAGTGGACAGAACCGGTAGAATCCCACCCCTGCTGAGATGATCCTTTTTTTTTTTTCTTTGCAAGGTTTTCAATTCTGAATGTCAATGAAATACAAGATGCAACGAATTGCCAGATATGATGCAACAAAGGAATTGGCTCTTGGCTGCTTCAAGCACAGCTCAAGCTATGTTTCCAAAATTATAAGGAGATTAATGGCTAAATACTACATATAAAGGAAGCTGGAATTTCTGCTCCTAAACAAACATACAATTGTGAGAAGTCAACAAAATAGGTACCATATTGCTATGTCCACTAAAACCACGAGGCAAGTAAACAGTGATTCAAACTGGAATTAACACAAGTTTTCTCAATATTGCAGGATCCAATCTGAGTTTGTCACTGCAACCAAAGATTTAGTCTTCCAGAGTTTCGGATTCATTCTGGAACCCATCCTCAGTCAATTTTTCTTATATGCACATATAGAGGGAAATTCCCTGAGGATGGGCTCCAAGCATGAGTCCGAAAGCTTGGAAGACTAAATTTCTGGTCCCAGTGTGACCGACTCAAATTGGATCTTGCAACATTATCCTGAGACATGTGTATTTGCCTTCATTTATTTCTCAAAACTGAAATGAAAGCCATTGTGCTACTCCAGCTTCTATTCTGAAGATCTCAATGATCCTGAGGTGCTGCTACCATGTGGAGATTCAGAAGTGAAACAACTAAGAGAGATGGATTTTTTTTCCCCATTCCCGATACGTTCGGACTTCATGTCCAGAATTCCCAATCAGGGTAGAAAAACTCTTAAGAGAAATTGAGTAGTTTTAACCACATATTCTGAATAATGTCAAGTTAGGGACTGAAGTATTTAAACTGAAATTTCACTTACTATCACATATCTCATTTTCAGACAAATCACTTAAAATTAAAGAATTCATTTAAGAGATCACATTATTAGTCATATCATATTGTCCACAAACTGTTCTCAAACTACTTGGAATTTGGAAGAATCTATCAAGCTTGGATTGTGACTCATTTATCAATATGGGATGCAATTGGGTTTTAAACTCTATTACAATGCTGCCATGTTCAAAGAGGACTAACTACAGGTACACCAACTCAGGAATGTCCTCTTTTAAATCACAATTTTTAAAGCCCTCCTCTTTCTGTATGAGTGAACTGAAGTACATGGATATCCATGGAGTTTCTACACTATTTAATTATAAGAAAGCAATTGAAAGGGAAGGCATAGGTATCCCCTTCATAATCAAGTCATCACTTGAATGATGAAAAACAGAAATTCCCAAGCTCATATTCTGTATGCCATGGTCATCACCAGATTGGCCCACTGATCTTTCCTGCCCAAAGAGCTTTAGCTAGCTAATCAAGGATTTCATATCACACTTTGAGTAACACAGAGTAAATGCTGAGTTTCCAGCCTTAATCACATCCATGCCACATGCAGCATTCCCTGTTAATGACAACAATTAAGCTGGCCAATTTTGGAGCATTTTGACCAAGTATCCCAGGCTCATCCAAATTTTATTCCAGACACATTCACATTATTTTATGCAAGATGGTATTTCTAAAGTGGAAGCTACTTTGTCACCAACATACTGTTGCTCACAGTCACCAAAAATGTGGTACATGCACTTATACACACTATGCAACAATTCTGATGTGGATGGAACAAGCCAAAAATATACCTCTTGTAAACAAATAAGTTGTCATGCAGAATTTCTCAGTCCATTAGAAACAATAGACTACTTTCACATAAACTCACATTTTAAAAGAGCAGTTTGATATTTTTATGAGGGAGAGAGGGAGTAAGCACAAGAGATTTTCAAATGGAACATTGTTCAAGCATGCACCTGTATAAAAAACAGCAAGTCAAGGTTTTTACAAGGTTTTTCTTTCATCTATGTAAACATTACAATATTTGGCACACATATTGAATACATCTGTATAGCATTTTTCTTTAAAATTACAAATGTATGCATCTTTCATGCATATGTTGGATTTCCTTTCAGAATGCAACATATTTCCAACAAATTTAGCACTGGGACAATTTAGTTCTGGGACGAAAGCTAGCTTAATGTTCACAAAAAACAATTTCATGTCATTTAAAACCTTAAAACACACATTTTCAGAATTGGCTTTCATGAAAATATTGTATGATCACAATCGTGGTTTTTTGTTACCCTCACTGCAGAATTTCTCAAATTACTCACTAGTCACAGCGATTACAAAGATTTGAGTTTTTCTAGCAGAGTGAAATTCATGGCAGGAATGTGCTGGTTGCACAAATATGACATGAATACACATCAACTCCATTAAACTTGGGTCCTCCTAACTTTGGAGGCTGAACATTTCTTTGTGTCCAAGGAAAATCAGACGAAATGCAGGGAGACAGACTTATTTACACTCTCACCTCTACTAGGCAACTACAAGATAATAAAAATAACAATGATGTCAGGATCACAATGAAATTAAGTGGACACAAATCCAGCCCAGCACAGGTAAAGTGATCAAATATGGAGAACATTCCATTTAAGATAGTATACTTTTCATGGCTGCAACCATCTTCTCAGAAGTGCATTTAATTCATTAGGACATATTCCTCAGTTAGTCTAGTACAGGAACAGAGTGACGTTCTTGATTTTCTCCTTTCACTATGGCTTGAGAACAGGTATTGTGTTACACTCCTTTAAGGAAAGACCAATACAGCAGTGCTATAGGATAAGGAAGTCTTATGAGGTTTGCCTTTTGGACTCTACTGTTTTGGAAGCATTTTTAGATGAACTTTTGAAACCATCATCTGCTCGTGACTGGAGATTTATTGTAGTATCATATGATACAGTCCATGGTTCTTTGTTTCTTTACATTCCAATTTCTTTTTGGTTATGATTTTATACTTCTTAGTCCAATGTTGTCTTGAATCATAGACATGCTGGACTTTACCAAGCAACTAAAAATAAATAAGCAAGGTAAATGCATATAACGTATCCTTGATTGCTTTTATACTAGATAAAACTGGAGGTTGCTCTCTACTTATCAAATCAAACCTTTATTACGATCAAGGAACAGCATAAGGAGGGCAGGGTGCATAAAAATATACTTAAGTCTAAAAATAACAATTATAAAAAGTTTAAAAATGTAAAACAAACAAACATACACATTCAAAATTTTAAAAAAATCTAAAAGAGATAGGAGCATTAGATGGGCGTAGGAGAGCACAAAAGGTTATTATGGGACAGATTTACAGATCTATAGCAATAGAGAGCACTCTAAAATGATGAGTTACTGCAGATATTCATTAAGACTGTTTATGGTACAGGTCATTTTTTGGTGGATCTTGAGTGCTGCTGTATAGAGTTTGGTAAAATTATATGTTGTAGCAGAGTTAGTATATGAGAGCTGCAGAAATGTACAAAATATCATGTGTGCCCTTATGCAGTGAGATGGAGGTTAGTATAAATGTCTCTGAAATGCAGGCACAGGAGAGATACGTGTTCTATCGTCTCTGTTTGTCCAGTGTCATAACAGCCTTATTTCCAGGTAGGGGCCCTTTCTGTATTGGCCTTCCGGTGGTTAGGTACCTCAAGATTGTTTAAGTATGCCATAGAAGGGGCAGACACTTGTTCTGTTCACTAGCAATAAAGGTTGGCACCTGGCTAATTCTAGTTGGTGCTCTGTGTGTGCTACACCGTTTAATGAACGTTTTGACTTGGTCATATCCCATGCTAAGTAGAAGACCTGAAGAAAGCCCAAACAGAAGATTCTAATTCTTTTTCCATGTGGACTGTAAATCATCCCTCATAGTTAGTAGGGGAAGGAGAGTGCCACAGGAATGTAGTGGCCATCTCTTCTTTTAAGAATGGCAGATGAGCTCCTCTGTACATTTTCAGCAACATAGTCCCCATGACTATTTCCTGCTGTTAGCAGAATGAAAACTTCCAGATACCTGAAAGAGGAGACCTGCTAATCTTGTGGCTATCTGTGCTCCAGTAGTGACCTTTTGGCAAATATCATGGTCTTGGTTTTCTACTGGCCATAACACTGCATTCTAATATTTAAATATTTAAAACATTTAAATATTTAAAACATACACACACACAACTTTCACCCATTTCCAAAATACTAGTGATTGTCTTCCATCGCCTTTCTCTAAAGCTGATCCAATTTTTCTGAATCCTCCTTAAAGTGTGTGTTGCCCAAACCTGGCCACAGTACTTAAGGTCTGGCCATAGCAGAACAGAAGGGGACAGTTACCTCCTGTGATATGCAAGTTGTATTTCTGCTGATACTCTCTAAGATCAGTGTTTGCCAACCCAGCGGGCTGGGGACCACTGGTGGTATGTGAGAAAATTTTGGTGGTCCGCAGAGAAATGTCACCCCCAAAGCACCCCCCCAAAGCAATTAATCCAGGCTGCGAGGGAACACAAGACTGCACTGCCCACATGGCCCGCAGGAACACAAGGCTTGTGTCGTTTGCACTGCAAACAACACGAGGTAGTGAGCGGAGGGAGAAAGGGGAGGGGAAAACTTGCCCCACATGCCCCATGCGTCTCGCCTGGCCACCAGGCTGCTTCTTTTAGCTTCTTTCTTCTTCTGGTTTTGGCTGCACGCAAGGAAAGCAGTAAAAGTCTTTCTTTCTCTCATCCAAACTCTGCCAGAAATGAGTCTTTGGGACCCTGCAAGGCCTCCTGCTCCAAGAGGCTGCGCCGGTACGACAAGTCTCACAAAGACTCATTTCTGGCAGAGTTTGGGGGAGAGAAAGAAAGACTTCTGCTGCTTCTGCTGCTTTCCTTGCATGAAGCCACCATCCCACTAAGTCTCTCTCTCTCCTCCCCCCCCGAGAATGGAGCTGGAGATGGTATCCTGCAATCCCAAATAAAGAATGATTGACCAGTAGGAAAATGGGGTGAGGGATTTTCCTGCAGACTTTGGGGGGGATTTTCCCTGGGTCTCTGGTCCACGGGGTTTAAAATTATGAGTTTGGTGGTCCCTGAGGTCCAAAAGGTTGGCAACCCCTACTCTAAGATAACATTTCTCTGTAATCATATCAGATTTCTGGCTCCTATAGAATTTACAGTCAATTGCTATTCCAAGATATTTCTCTCAAGTACTTTTAAAGTTAGGTTTCTGTCATCTTACATCTCTACTCTTAATTTTTGTTTAATAAGAGAAGAACTTCACATTTGTCTTTGTTAGATTTTGTTATATTGCCTTCAACTCATTTTTTCAACACAATTAGGTACCTCTAAATTGAAAAAAAAAAAAACTACCAAAGTCACTTTGAATCTTATTTCAGTCTAGCTAACTCACCCAACTTTGTGTCATCTACAGATCTGATAACATTTCCTTCTACCTTATTGTAGAAATCATACATGAAAAAGTTGAGGAATAAAGGACACAGAACTGATCTCCGTGGCACCCCATTTGAAATTTCTCTCCAATTAGTTAAATAATTTATTAATGATCGACAGGCATCCTCGAAATTTTCTGAGAAGCATAGCACTCATTCCAAATCTGAAACAGTATGACTTGGATCTTGCAGTTATTATTTAGAAGCAAATACTGAGCAACCCAAGTTTAATCACACAGTATGTTCAGTATTAATGTACTCGGTGCTGATAGGTCACACACAAGCATCCAACAGCACCATTTCTATTTTGACTCTCAAAACTGGAACACGAGTGATGACTCTGGAAAAGATCTGAATTATGTAAACATCTGTGGTCATAGATCACCTTTTAAAATGTAATTTATAGTGAACTACTTTTTGCATGAGTCAAAAATTTAAAAAGTACATCACATGGTTTCTTTGGCATGGAAGTGGGTTTTTTTGATCAGAACTGCTTTTAAATGCCCATACATTGAAGTATTTTGTCTTGCTTTGTCATAACTAAGGTGGACTTTCTTATATGATAACATATCCCATCAAGCAAGACATTTCAGCCTAGTAGGAGTTAAGAAGAGGGCAACGCTTTGTTGACTGGGGAAAGAAATTAAACTGTGCTCCAAAAGTCTCTTCTGTCTTACTGATGACCAATTCCAAGCATAGTTGTGTTTAATACCAAATGCAGCAAACTCTCTTTAAAAAGGCAATATAAATCACTGAGTATGTGGGGGTTAAAAAAGCAAAGGCATGAAATTCTAAAATTCAATTAACAGATGATCTTTTCACAGCAATAAACATTTGCTCCACATATTGTTATTTCAAAGGGCAAAGCCATTGTGGGATGCTAATGGAACTTAGCATACACTGTCAGTGAAGGTTGGGAGATACTTGCCACTTAGCTGAGATATGTAATCAGAACAATATCTACTTCCTGCCAGCAGATAATTCAACTTTGGTGATCGGGTATTGGCTTATTTTTGTTAAAAAAATTGATGTAGATATAGAGTCTTCATTTTCAGTGTATAGCATTGCAGCTTAAAGAAATATAGTCAACAATCTGTATTTCTTCAATCTGTTTATGACCAAACAATTAGCACCATGATTTAGGAATAGCAGTTAGTAGAACATGCCTTCAAAATTCCTACAGTACTTTTGATTTGAAGGTTGGTGGGGAGAAACCTTGATGTTAACCAAAAAAGAACCTAAGAACCAATAAAGAAGTGGATTAAAAGGGGGAGAGTAGCATTACAGTTAAGCCATAAAGGACAAGGGGCATTATAGGTAGCAATACCAACTGACCTTTGCTGATCTCAAAGGAACTAAACTGCTTTGGACATGATTAGTAGTAGGATGAGAGATTGCAAGGAAATAGCAGAGTTTTTTAGACTACATTGTCAAAAACCTACCCTAGAAGAAGACAATGACAAATCACTTTATTACCTGGATAATTACCTGGAGTCAAACTGTATTCAAGATAGACAGTACCTAACCCTGAGTATATTAACCTTTAATGCCAATTTAGAACAATCACTGAAATGGTAATATATTGTGGGATTGTACAAAGCTTACAGATTCAAGAATGAAACATTGAGAAGTCTCGCTATGTTATATTCCCAGTTCAGACCATGACAAACTTCCTCCATATAAAACCATTCCAGGAACAATTTAGTGAGTTTTATATATTCCTAATGAGTGAATGAAATCATTTTTAAACATAGCAATAACATTTACCCTAAAAGTGCAGTTACCAGTGCAAAGAATCAAAAGTTAAAGGCTGTATAGATTAAGCACATATAATATTTGAAAAACAGTGTACCAACTATATTAGGTTTTAATGAATTAGGTTGCTCACCGAGATTGACACATCTTCAGTTCTTCTCTTGGCATTGGAATCAAATAAAACATTTCGCCCTCTTCTTTCACAGTCCTGGTACACGATTAGTCGGATCTGACTTGGATTAAATTCCGGCAAAGGCCAGCTTTAAAAAGATAGGGAGGGGAAAAAATATTTCACATTAGTTGTGGCTTCACTAAGTACATTAACTAAATATCTTTAGATATACTATCAAGAAGGGATAATGGTGATAGTGACAATCACAACAATTAATGACCCAAACAGGATATATCTTTTTGAACATTGGTGTATATGGATCAAATTTCATTGGTAACTTTAAATGTTGTTTAAAACATTTCTTACAGTAATGTGGCATCACTCTTGTTAATCCACAGTGCAAGCTACTATTGTAATACATGCATTGAAAGCAGAACTGTTATTAATAGAAAGAGCTATGGGGATAGAGAGCTTCAAAAAGGTTTCTTGTTGGATCTTTTTGCCTTGCATCTTTTATAATAAATACTTTCCCACAGAGATGTTTTATGATCATAGAATTCCCACAGCTAACCCATTTGTTTCATAATGATCAAGAGTGAACAGCACATCTCACTGAACTATCCCCTCTGAGAAAACACAGAAGGAAAAAAACAGAGGTTCAGGCTAAAAATGCCAACATAATTCCCTAAGCATTTTAGAGGCAAAATTGTCTGCCATTCCAAGGAGGAAGCACAATAGAAATGTATTGTAGCCTGAATCACAAGGGAAAAATGTAACATGGAAACGAAAGACAAGAATCCACTTTAATTCCCCTCCCAAAACGGAAAGAAACAACAAAACTTAATCAATGCTTTGAACTGTTGCTTTACCCAATGAAGAATCCCATACATACAGTACTGTATCACACTGCACTCATTGGTTAGCTACCAAAGGGTGGCCCATTCTATAAACACCTTCAGAGATGGCGAGTCTTCTGCTTTCCAAGGCAGTCTGTTTCATTTTAAACAGATCTTATTGTTAGGATATTTTTCCTGTTGCCTAACCAAAATCTACTTTGGGGCAACTTAATATGATTAATTCTTGTTCTAACTTCTAGAATGATTCTGAACAACTCTGTCCTATGTTCCCCCTGTCAATCCTTCAGTTATCTGAAGACAAGTCATGTATTTTTCCAATTTTCTCTGGTTCTGGCTCAGAATATTCAATGTTTCTAACCAATTCTTACAAGCTGCCTCCTGCTGCTTCCTGCCTCCTGCCTCCTGCCTCCTGCCTCCTCCTCCTCCTCCTCCTCCTCCTCCTCCTCCTCCTCCTCCTCCTCCTCCTCTTCTTCTTCTTCTTCTTCTTCTTCTTCTTCTTCTTCTTCTTCTTCTTCTTCTCCTTCTCCTCCTCCTCCTCCTCCTCCTCCTCCCTCCCTCCCTTCCTTCCTTTCTTTCCTTCCTTCCTGACTCCTAATCATCTCTGGGCACACTGCAGATTGTCTGTGCCCTTCCTATGTTCTAGGTGTGCTCTGATTAGTGCAGAATGAGAGAAATGATTATTTCTCTTGATCTTTCTTTACTTTCTTTACCTCTAATTTCCTCTATTTCCTTGTCCTCTTACTCCACGTTATAGAGTAAGTTATGGACAGTAACAATGTAAGCAACCCCATGGAATTTAACTTCACTATTATTAATGCATCTTAGGATCTACTTCACTCATTGCTGTTAAAATAGCTAGTGGAATCTGAGCATGTCAGGAGCATCCTTCTGACAACTAACATCCAAAGAGGAAAAATTATTTTTTAAGTTTAACTTTAGCCCCATAAATAGCCACCTAAAGTACCACTATCCCAGATTTAGTATTTCATTGAAATTATATAGGCGATGCAACTACAAGGAAATAAAATATTCTAAAATACTGATGGGATTTTCTTATTGATACAAAAGAATGCAGAAAACTTGAGGAAGGAGAATATACAGATGCACAAATTTGAGAAAATAAAGGGGATTAAGGTAAAAAACAGACATAAATAAATGACATAGTTTTTAAGTGAAGGAATTTAATTATTCAATATTGTTTTTAATCTTCAGTTCTAATTTCTTTTATTCCGGAGGCAATAGAAAAAAATGAAATATAAATATTATTTCTCTGTCAATACAAAATAAATACATGGAACAATTCAATTAAAGAAAATGGTTGATAAACCTCTAATTAGGTCATACATTTATAAGATATTTGTATAATGAAACATCCAGCTGGATAGATACAGGACAGATACTATCCTATCAGTTTTTAAAAAAACATTAATGCTCTTAGAATTTGCAAGGAAATCCAGAAGCAATACAAATGTACTTCATTATTAATATTATAGCTATGTAATTAGGATCCATTTGCTCAGAATAAATATTTAATTGGAAGACTTACAAAATCTTTCCACAAAGTTATAAATCTGCTACGCATGTAAACTAGGGTAACAATTTATTATTACAATTCCTTTTTTACAATTTATCACAAAAGCCGATATAAAGTGATTATAGTGAAGGTCTATTTGCATGTCTACCTAATGAAATTCCTGATATAAAAGATTCCTCTTATTTTCCTCACCATTATCATCACAACTCTAATCTAAAAGATTAGGAACAGAGAATCTCCATAGGCATTAGGAATAGAGGATTTTGTCATGGGAGCAGGGGAAGAGGGAAAAATCCCACTGCACAAGTGAAAATTTTCTGGCATGGTATGGAATACAATCTTATCCAATCATAGCAATTTTTGTTTAGAAATAAACAGTATGTTTAATATTTCAGAGATCATGTTAGTAAAACAGGAAGCCATTTAATAAAGAATGACATGGTACTGCTATTTATTTTTAAAGGGAAAAGAGAAATAAGGAGGGTCATAGGACCAAAAAAAAGTGTTAAAAAGCAAAATAATTAGATAAAATCAAATAGACAAATACAGTTTTATGAAACACTAGTTCAAAATCAGCCAGCTGGATTTCATGCCTATGGCAGAACTAAAACTTACAGTCTCCAGGTTTCTAGCCTGGTGCTTTAACCACTAGAACAAACCTCAAAATATTATTAAGCTTACTTTTGAACTCCTTCACTCTTTCTAATCCAATGGAAATTACATAGGGAGGCTGGACCACTGCCTATCTATGTCACCATCCACAAGACAGAAATTCCCCAAATCTGAAATAATAGAATTGGATTTGGCATAGAGAGAGAAGCTGACAAAATAAAATTCTAGTTCAAAAATAGGCTGCTATCTGTGGACAGGGGAAAAAAATCACCGTATTTCCTGGGAATGCATCCCGCAGAAGAAGCAATTGGGCAACATCTTATGTTAATAACGTATCATAAATGTTAGTAACTTTTCTATTCTGAGTTCCTTTCCTCTCTGATGAATCAAAGCACACCATATGGAACCCATCCTGTTCTTTCCAGAAGACACATACATATCAACAAATGCAGACACGAAGAAATTACAGAAACCTCAATAGTGATGCAATATGGCACGAACAGAGGTGCTTCTTATGGCCAGTGCCAGTTGTGAGGTTGGAAAGAATTCCAGAAACCATGTTCCTCAAGCTTTCCCTCATTTATATCATTTGTTTTAGAAAGCCACCTCTGATGCTCTCCTACACACTTTTAGATTAGAATGTGGACTCAACTGACTAGCATTTGGACAATGACCTGACGGCTGTTTGACAAAAAGACAGAAAGGTCTCTAAAAAGGCGAATGAACCAAACAGAGAATTCTGCTACATTTATCAGCATATGTTATTCAACTACAGTGAACTGGGTTACTTTTCCAGCTGTGTTCATGATATTTTAACTACCTTTGGGCTGAAATAAATTTATTCCTGCAGACTATTATCAGCGTGTTACATAATATGTTTCTTATTTTGTCTATAAACATTCTTTGGCAGCTGGAGCACCATACCAGGAATCTAAAGAAAATGAAGTGGCAAATCCAGAGGAAGATATACAGGAAGATCAGCAAGGATACAAAAGAGCCAGACAATGGGATTCTCACAGCTGTCCCAGAAGCATGTCTGCAGACGTGTGTGCCCAACATAAAAGCAATTATTTCAGCAAATGCAATATTAAACATCATCAAGAGGTAGGATCTCCTCCAAATTTTGAATGCAACTGAAGAAATGTTTAGGGCTTTCTTTCATATAGGTGTGAATTATGAGCTTTGCTTTAAAAGCTTATATTTAATTCCAAATTGGTAAAACTTTACTACGTCCAAGCTTTAAGCTGAAAATTCAAAAGGTAAAAGGTAAAAATGGGCAGTATTTTGATAAGAATTGGGGATAAGCATTATTTCTAAACATCTGCCCCATTATTAAATTGTAAATGTAAAAAAATTAGTAAATTATATAACATCCAGTTAGAAAAATTATCTGAATAAGGATTTTTGATCAAATCTACACCCAACTCTTAGATTATCTCTCTTGTCAGATTAAAATGAATACGCTGGTTCCAAATCCTCACTTAAAATAAAAATGGATTTTAAATGGCAGCAAAGAAATCTGACTGAAAACACAGTAGACATATTGCAAATCAGGGAAGAGCAATTCCAATTTATTGTTCCCTCTCAGCACAATTTAAAATACCGTTATCTGTCTATATCTTTACATTCCAAGTTGCTCAAATTTTTTTCTCATAACAATCCTGAGAGATGGCTTGGTTGAGGACAGCGACTAGATGAAGTAGACTTTAATAGCTAAGCAAAATTGGTATGTGGATCTTCCAATTTTTTACTTCCTATCATTCTCCATATTGAAGTGGCCTATACAGATTTTTCAGTTCATAGATGATGTTGATTCCCTATCAAAATAAGTTAACACCTGATTTGTTTACAAAGGGAATTTACAAGTTATGATACAAAATGCATCTTTTGGTACTCTGAACTGTTAAAGATTCTGGGTTTTTTAAAAAAGATATTGAACACTTTTAACTTAGATCATATAAACTACAGTACATCTCAACACTCCAATTTCTTACTGAGATCATTAGCTCTTTTATTCCTTTCTATATAGCATTTCTATCACAAGGTTTTTTCAAATATAAAGACATCTTCTTTAGTAACAAAAAAAAAATCCCAATAGACAAATCTTCCTATTGTCCATAGTTTAGGTCAGTGTTTTTCTAACTTGACAGCTTTAAGCTTTGTGGACTTCAACTCCCAGCATTCTCCTTACATGTAAAGTTGCCAAATTTGAAAAATGTTGGTTTACGGAAATATTTAATTATTGACTTTTGTAAATCCTGTTTTGTTGGCATTTGTTTACAAACCTGAAAGATATGCATTTTTTTATTTGTATTTATTACACCAAAATATTAATTTACAATTATTTCAACAATGACCTCCATTCATCATGTGACTATTGTTCCTGTTCTACTGATAGAAAAGAGCAAACAGGTGTGTCTTAATTTTACAACTCCTTTAATCTGACCAAGTTTCTCAGCTAAAAAGTAAATATGCTCTCCAGTCAAGTTTGACTCATGCAATATTTTTGGTAGCCTTATGGAAATGGTTTGTCACTTGTCACTGTCTTCTTGTGGGATGAATTTTCCCCTTCTCAGTCTAGCTAAAAGGATGGTGATACTAAGTACTAATCAGACCCTGTTTATTCCCAGATCAGTCAAGGTCAGCTGGGTGAAGAAGTTAAAATGGCAGCTGATGAATTCTGTCTACAAAACAAATGCTTTTGAATATTTCTGGAACATTTGCTAAGTGAAGTATCCTCAAACCAGGTTTAATGCTTTCAAAAGGATATCTAATAATATTTAACATTGTCATAATGCATAGTTACAGTGACTTTGATTTAGAAAGTTAAAGCAATCAGACTATTTGTTCCAACATAATATTAACTAAAGTTATGAAAACTGCCTGGCAATGAATCACTGGTCCAAACTATTTTTAACGACATCTACGCAAATGTTATTTTTAGTTTACGCCAGCTTATCTGTTCTGCATGCCTTTCATGTTGGCACCTTTTTAGAACACTGATAGGAACGTTTATACCAGAACAGGTTTCTGGTCCATTTCATATGGTACCTTGGCTTCTTCCAACAATACTCATTGCTGAACACAATAGAAAGGATATGCACTTCAACTCATCCAGCTACAATACATCCTAATAGATAAAAGAGAGCAACCTTTTGCTATGTAGAAGTAATCTAATTACACTAGATTATTATGGTGATATATGTACAGTAAGTAACACAGCAAGGTTTAGGATTGTGAATTTGGATTTAGGATACAGTAGATTTTAAAAATATTAATTCTATAGCATGTGAATGTGCATTTCAATTTGAAGTGTCACATTTGTGATTGGTAATATATGCAGAGGGTTTGTGGCAGAAGAGTAGATTGAAAATAGGTATATGACTCAACATTAGAGTACAGACATTGTAGCAAATTGAAAAGCTGTCCTTTCTTTGAGTAATTGCTGAAATGTAATTTGGAATCCACAAGTGGTTGGTAAGAAAGCAGAGGGCAGAAGAATTACCCTTATTAAAAAAAAAAAAGTGATAACAGTGTCAGTGGCCTTTAACCCAAATTATGAATGCAATCCAAAAATTCACCATTAATAACAAATAATTGGCCATTGAAAGAATAAACTGCTTAAATTTCTTGTTATGAAAAGTGATTTAATGTATGCTGCTTTAATGATAACATTCGTAACTGGCAGCATGGAGAACACCTGTTAACAGAAAAGCCATCACCAGATTTAAAAATAAAATAATAAATATAATTGGGAGAAAGTACTCACAACCCCTAGGTTCATCTTATTAGCACAATCTGCTTGGTATATTAGCCTCAATTAGCATAATGCAATGATGAAGGATGCTGCACATTGAAAACTCACTTAACTCTAGCTTCTGCTTCTATGACAACTTACAACCAGTTTTTTTAAGTGCTTTTTCATTTCTGAGGCTCAGCATACATTTATAATAAAATATTTTATATTGGGTATTTATATCAGCACTGAATTCAGGTAAGTTCTTTGTATTATGCTACTGAACTTTAAATCTACTCAAGTTACTCTCACACAGCATCTCCTCAGAGCCATATATATTCATAAGTCATTGTTGGTTGATGATGAAAGATTGTCCTATAGGTCCTCATTTGTCCCCACAAATTTCTGTTCTCTCTCCCCCTCCTTTTCAATATCCACATGAAATCACTGGCAGGATCGTCTGCCGCTTTAGCATCAATTTGATATACCGTGCTGATATTAATTATATCTTTCCATTCTAGGCCACAGAAGGGAGGCTACTGAGGTTCTGTCCCAATGCCTGAAAGCTGTGTGGGTCTGCCATGAGAAGGAGCCATCTCCTAACTCAATCCAATCCCAGTTGAGTGTTTCGGATATTTAGATCACCCAGATCTGGTGATATACGAACTATGACCTTGGATGGAGTTGCACTTCCTCATTCAAGGATGGTGTGCAGTTTGGGAGTCTTTTTATATTTAACAGCTCTTGCTCAATGAGATGATGACAGCTGTGATCAGGAAGGCCTTCGTCCAGCTTCATCTGTGCGCTTTCCTAGATTGAGACAGTCACTGGTGGCCTGGTCACCTCACAGCTTAACTAATGTAGCATGCTATACATGAGACTGCCCTTAAAGGCTACCCAGAAGTTTCAGCTAGTCCAGAATGCAACAGTGAAGGCAGTGATGGGCAAGGCTCTGTATGCCTATGTAACACCTGTGCTTTGTAACCTGTACTGGTTGCCAGTTTATTTCCAGGTGTGATTCAAGGTGTTGGTCATTACCTGTAAAACTCTATATGGTATAGGTCTTGATTACTTAAGACAGGGGTTTTCAAACTTGACAGCTTTAAGACTTGTGGACTTCAACTCTCAGAATTCCTCCTCCAGTCATGTTAGCTCAAGAATTCTGGGAGTTAAAGTCCACAAGTCTTAAACTTCCCATGTTTGAGGACCCTTGACTTAAGATATTATCTGTCTCCCATAATATCTACTCAACTGGTTCATTCTGGCAGATTGATGCAATCTGGCATCAATTAAGCAATGCCATCTGTCTAGATCCTATCTAGAAGCGTGCTTTCTCTGTAGTAATACCTGCCCTCTGGAATGAGTCTTGCTCACCCCAAAATTCATTTCCCACCTTTTAAGGCCATTTTTGCCCAGGCTTTGGGGAGGATATACGGTACCCCATTCTCCTTTTCTATTCCCATCTGTGTTTGTTTTCTTTGCCATTGTTGCTGTTTTTTTGCAGTTTTTTGTTTCTAAATGTTTTCATAATTGTAAACTGCTCAAAGTGGCTGGAAGTCATGCCACTTATGGAATATAAATTTAATAAATAAATGTCAGACAAGTGAACTTCATTTACTGAACAACTAGTTTAGCTGTATCAGCTTAACTCAAAAACCTTTTATTTGTTTTACATAGAATACAGGTATTGTGCTATACGTCATCCAACCACCTTCTAAAAAGAAAAAATTAAACATGTTTTAATCTGCCTCTAAATGTTTATATGCCTCAAATGCTGAATATTCGTATCCTGATTTTTTTCTCTCTTATTGTTTCCACATCTTCCTCTCAATTGTTAAGCCTTTCCTCTCCAGTTTTTTTCCCTCTGGGTTTTTCTTTTCAGCATCTAAGTAAGGGTATACAAAATATTTCAATTTTGAAACAGTTGTTCTGGATTTGTAATGGGTTGTTCTAACCCTGCCAGAAGATTTCACACTCAAAAGAAGTATTTGATCTGAATTCAAAAGAGGTCTGAAACACTCCCCAAAATAGTTGGAACAACTTGAGCTACAAGAGCTTGTGCCCAAAACACTTCAAACTCAAAAAGCGTTTCACACACCTCTATCTACTATCCAGGGACCTATTCAAATTCCATCTCTGCTTGCCTTCAAGATTCAAGTTTTCCTGCTTGCTTGCCCATTTTCCATTTTTTAAAAAAGCAATATAACAGCCTCAATTAAGGTAGATTATGTCGTTTCTGATAGGATTCTTTTCCTGTTCAACTACTGTGACCCAGAGCTGGTATTCAGCAGGTTCTGACCAATTCTGGAGAACCGGTAGCGGAAATTTTGAGTAGTTTGGAGAACCAGCAAATACCACCTCCAACTAGAAATTTTACAGTATCTTTCCCCTGCCACGCCCACCAAGCCACACCCACAGAACCAGTAGTAAAAAAATTTGACTACCACCACTGCTGTGGCCCTAAGGTATCAACATGATAACGGGGATTAAGCTCAAGTCAAGTTTTTTTTTTTTTAAAGAAAAATGTGTTCAAGCCAGTGGAAAAGTTAACCATGTGCTTAAATGCATCGCCCCATAATTTAAAAATGTTTAATTTTCAAAAGAACACGCCCTATAAATCTGCATGATAACATATGAGGACTTACAAAGTATCCAGTTTATCTTTTACAATTCTAAAAGCTTTAATGCATGCATGAACACTTTTACCAATTAATTATTTTAGGGAATAGTCCTTGCTGTGTAAGCAGTCCGAGCTAAAAAGGAGTTAGCCCTCAGGATTAAAATATCTTTATAACAAGTACAGAAAATATACTATCCAATCTTCTAAAAAAGCAAAAGCCTTCTTAGAAGTCATTCTTAAGGAGTGCTTGAGCAGGGGTTGGACTAGATGACCTCCAACATCCCTTCCAATTCTGTTATTCTATGAGTTTACTTCTGAGTAAGGATTGTGCTATAAGCAAAATTATAACACAAAATTACTTTTTTTTTTAAAAAAAAGCACATTATTTCTACGCAATTATAATTATATTAAATAAACATAACCCAAATACCACAGTATTTTAACCATACCTGGAAAGCATCTCTATCCCTCAAGCGTGTTCCACTTTTCAGAATTTCTGCAACTCCTGCTATTAAGATCAGCTGCCAAATCAGGTTAATAGAAATGATCCGCATTCATCCAGAACCACAAGACTGTCAGGTGACAGCTTGAGAAGTCTGAATTTAATGAAAACACAAGCGGTTTTTCCAAACTGTAGCAGAAAGAGGAAAAAAAAAAAAGAGAGAGAGGCAACCCTACAGCTGTAGAAGGAAGCTCCTCTTGGAGTCAGGATTCCCCCAAAGAAGAAGGGGGGGAAAAACCAAAACAGTCAGAGGCGGGGATTCTGGAGACAGAAAACCGGGAAAGCCCTGAAGGAAAATCTGGCCATTCACAGACACATGCCGCTCTGTATTTTCACGATGGAGAGCTTGCCTTTCCATCCTGTGGATCGCCTCAGAACGTGGGCTACAGCAGCAAACATGATTGCATTGTACCCCACCTCCTTTGTCTCCTCCTGGAGAGTGTGACTGCAGAAGCCCAACCTAGTCAGCCAGCTAAGTGCCCCCCTCAGCAGCCAAGGCTGACCGCAAAGGTCCATTTAATCTCTTCTCCTTCTTTAGGGAAACCAAGACAAGCAGAGCCTCGTGATCAGGCTCCCTGCCGGCGGGGGGTGATGGGGGGGGGGGTGACAATCCCACGCCTCTCCAGTCTGGGATGGGTTGGAAAGGCAGAGTGAGTGGTGGGAGAAAGGCAACAAAGCGGCGGGAGGGGGTGCTCCTTTCCTCTGTACTCATTTCCTACATTCTTGGAAGCTGCAAGATGCCGGGGACCAACCCCCTCACTGACAAGCTCAGCCTGGGAGTGGAAAAGCCACCCTAACAGCCATCACATGACTCACAGCTGTCAGTAGATGCTACCTGGATCTGCAATGAGGCCGCTAGCCAATCCCTTGCTTGCATACATGCATGTATATTCCAGCAGGAAAATAAAGCGATTACTGTTTAACCATGCAGGGCCCTCATCTGAGTGCCTGATTTATTATTTAGCACACAAGCCAGGGCATTAAGCTTCCCATGAGGCTTTCTTCTCACCCTGCTTGCTCATCAGGGAAGAACTCCAGTAAGTATTAACTTAAAGAAGACATTGTTCTCTCTCTCTCTTTCTCTTTCTCTCTCTCTCTCTCTCTCTCCCCCTCCCCCCCCTCCCCTCCCTTCCCTCCATACACACATATGCCACGAAAGCTTCTTCTCCAAGCTTGGATCTTCTGTAAGAACAAAGCAGACACTGTTGCCTCTGTAAAGGCTCCCTAACATTTCCAGCAAAAAGGCCCCAGTTTCAAAGACTTCTGCACACCAATGATTTCCTAGCTGTAAACAAGGTTTTATAACCACTCTTTGGGGCAGCACACACATTTCAGGCTACGGGGAAAGCAAATCATCAAAGGCACTCAAAATCCTATGCAAGGGTGGGCCTACTTCAGTGTGGGACAGTGATAAAGGCATTGGACTAAACCAGGCTGGACCAGATTCCCATCCAGCCTTGACCACAAAAGCTCATTCTGCCTGTGACTATGGCTCAGTCACCGTCTCTCATTCCAGCTCAACCCTACCTCACAAGGTTGTTTTGAGGGAAATTTACAAGAATGAATGCTATGTACACACCCCTGAATTCCTGAAAGCAAGGCAGGGTAGAAGTCCTACTAACTAAACAAATGCAAGGTGAAACTCTTCTCAAAAGCACGTCCATCTGAGCTGAATGGGGCTTACTCCTGAGTAAGAATGTGCAGTCCTGCAGCCCTTCAATATTGCCCAAATGGTTTTCATATAATTTGATTTGTGTTTTAAATCCAAAGGACAGTTCTTAGTGAAAAAGATTAATGAAAATTAAAATGCAAGGGTTTTAAAATAAGTCTATACATTTGAAGCCAACATTTAAAACAATCATTAAAAGATTACATACTCTATTGGTATTAGAAATTATGAGTTCAGAATAATTTCAACAAGCATTAAAATAAATAACACCAACTTCAACTTCAGAGCATCATTAATCTTGTTTCTTGTGTAAATGCAATTATTCGACATCAAGTAACATTTTTGTCATGTTTTCCTTTGGAAAATTCCTGATTTTTTTATGAGAAACCTTAATTTCCTTAATTTTCCTTAAATCCTTAATTTTCTACAACATATTTAATTTTGTACAACATATACTGTACACAATCAGTGTTTTTCCCAATAGAAAGTCAGTATAGCTGGATTAGGTCATAAACAGAATTCTGACATCGACAGATTCCACTTAAAGAATTTCTTAAATCATACCATGAATTCCAGGGAACATTCTCCCTCTCTCTCCCTCTCTCTCTCTCTCTCACACACACACAGAGTAGTTTTTTCCTCAAGCGTTAACTCCTGTATTCATATCCCAATTCTGAAATAACCTTTTTCAGTAGGATGTGGGCATGCTGCTGTCCAGTTTTGTATTAAGATTTGACTGTAGACACACAACAGATGCAGACCAATTTTGATGATCAGAATCTAAAATTTTGATTTTCTGATTTTAAAGCTTTAGAAATGTTTAAAATTGCTTTTCTTTTATTCTACTCACTGGATTTCTTTGTGGATGTGTATGAAAGAGGAAAAAAAGGCAGAGGTTGAGAAAGAAACGTAATAATTTTCTCTAAGCATGCACAGAGAAATAGTTCACTTCATAAAATTGATATTGGTTCTGATGAATTCACTGAATTATGTTTGAAAGGAAAGTCAGCTTCTTTGTTTATTCAAGTACCCCTAAACCAGGGGTCGCCAACATTTTGGACCACCAAACTCATAATTTTAGTTCCCAGGGACCACTAACTGGTTTTGTGGGTGTGGCCTAATTTGTGGGTGTGGCTTGGTAGTCATGTGACTGGCTGGGCATGGCTTGTATGTAAATATTATAAATATTTATATAAATATTGAATTTTTTATAAAAAAGAGCAACTTTTACCCAAAATCAGGCAAAGCAGTCAGTCAGATTGCTTTGCCTGATTCACACATTCACAGATTCATTCAGAAATCTATATATCTGCCACTGGCTAGCTCAGTCTGTCACATAAAATTTGCTTGCAAGCAAACTCACAAAATAAACTCACAACACACCATGCATGTAAATATTGAATTTTTTTATTTAAAAAAAGTCTCTCAAATTTGCTTGCCGTGAGTCTGCACTGAATTTGCTTGCAAGCAAACCTTCAGTCCTAAGGGAAGTTCGGCTGTACTTAAAAACAGAGACGAAAATCTAAAGACTAGCTGGAAAACAAAAAACCCAACCATTTCCTGCTTCCTAGCTAATCTAAATCTCCCGGCACTGCAGAACAGCTGATGGTCGGAAAAAGGAAAAATAGTAACTTAGAAGACAAGTTTGCTGAGTAAGGAGTGAGTGGGCGGGGAGGGTTCCCGCGGGCCATGTGGGCTGACCAGCCTTGTGTTTCTGTGCAGCCTGGATTAATTACTTTGGGGAGGGTGCTCTGGGGTGAGATTTCTCTGCGGCCCACCAAAATTTTCTCACGGCCCACCAGTGGGCTATGGCCCACTGGTTGGCAAATGCTGCCCTAAACTATACAGATTTTAATTCAGCAAATAAAGCTGGAATTACACAATCTCCATAAATAAAACCCACCAAACTCCCTTAAAATGTTCAACTTTTTGATTATTAAGGTATCTTAAATCCTTTAACCAAATAAACTAGACTGGCTGTTTCCTTCTAATGTGTACAAATGCATCCAAGTTTTAAATGAGATTCAGATATTGTTCAAATGAATGCACATAAAAACCTTTACCTAGAACTCTTAAAAGAGAAGACACAGACTCGGACAGTAAGGAGGTTGGGGAGCAACATAGGCCAGTCCTGGGATCTGGGGGAAGGCTCTGACAAGTGCTCTTTATCAGAGGCAGAGATGGGGCCAGGGTCGTCTGACAGTTATCAGCTGCCTTCAGGGGCAGAGATCAGTGGGGCAGAAGAACAGCTGGAGCCTGTTCCCAGTGTGCGCATGCGCAGAGCTGCCAGGAGAAGGGAACAGTTAAGGAACAAGGGTCAACTTGAGAGTAAGGGCACAGATGGATGGTGAATGGCCCCTCCCACAGGGAATAAAGAGGAGCAAAAGGGGAGTGGTATTTGCAGGAGACAATTAATTCAATTCATTAGGGTGAAGATTTGTTCCTGACTTCTTACCAAGTAATTTTTGCTACAGCGTGGCATTTGGAAGCTATCAGCCTGGCAACTCTGCAAGCCTGATAAAGGCCTGTAGTTGTACAATCTCATGAAAGACTGTTTGCTGGAGAGGAATTCACTTTAACCTAAATAAAAGGGGTTTTATCGGGACAAGGAGTCTGCTTCATGATCTTGGGAAGCCTAGGTCAGAACAGTTCTGTTACATGCAAGTATATATATATCTTGTTCTTTTAGTGTGGTCCAATGAGAATTTTATCCCTGGAGCTATGTCATGGGAAAAGGTTGGTAAGCCTAACACCATGATGGAGAACCTATGGCACGTGTGCCACAGGTGGCACGCTGAACCATTTGTTCGGGAACGCAAGCCCCAGCCAAACTTACCTGCACTGTGCATGCATGCACCTCCCAGCTGATTTTTGGCCTGTTTGAGGCCTTTTTTGCCCTCCTGGAGGCTCGAGGAAAGCCTCTGCAGCCTTTGGAGGTCAAAAAACAGGCCCGTTTCGGCACTTCTGGTATTTCCAGAAATATTGGAAGTGCCAAAACCAGAAGTGCCAAAATGGGCGTGCTTTTCAGCTCCAAAGGCTGCAGAGGCTTCTCTTGAGCCTAAGGGAGGCCGAAAAAGGCCTCAAACAGGCCAAAACTCAGCTGGGAGGTATGCGCATGTGCAGTGCAGGTGGGGGGGGGTTGCGTGTGGAGAGGGGGCATTGTGGGTACTGGCATGCGTGTGCTTTCAGCATACCACAACAAAAAGGTTCGCCATCACTGGTCTAACATATTACAATCATATTTGTTTAAATGAATGTGCCATTTAACTTTTACATGGATCCAAACATGAAACTATTTTTTATAAAGAAGGCACAACTGCAGTCTAGGAAATGATCTGGAAAGTATGCAAAAGGGATTTTCACTAAAGCTCTAGAAATCAGAGACCAGCCTAACAAACAGCTGAAGATACAAATGATACTGAAACTCTGAGACACTTTTCTATTCTTTCAACCCAGATTTGAAACAATTTCTGTAAAGGCCCTAGTAATTCTGTCAGTCTGTCCATCAGAACATGACAGAATACTGGTCCACCAGAACATGATAGAAATCAGGCATGGAAGAAGAAGACGATACCCCCCAAAAAATCCAGTTTAAAGGGATCTAGATCCCTTTGAAAGCTGTTGAGGGAAGGAAAAAACCCATTTGGGAAAGGCATCTGGGTGGCAGATTGGAATGTTCCCCTCCCTCTTGCTTACGGGACCCAGAGCAGAGCTATCATTAAAGGTTGGAAGCATTCCAGAAACATGCTGGGCACCCTGCCCCTAACCTGTCCTACTTGAATCTGAAGATATAGTAGGTTCATCCTATTCTATAGACCAGCTTTCTCCAACCCAGTGCCTCTTAGGCCTGTTGAAGTAGTTCTCAGAATTCCCAGCCAGCATGAAATGCATCTACACTTCTTGGAAATTATGGCAATTACATTGCAATGAGCAACACATTGGAGAAAACTGCTATAAATACTAATACTGTGTGTTTTATCTCTGTCTAAATAGTATTTAGGCATGTTGAATCACTGTGGATAGACTTTTGAAAAGAGAGACATACTATCTGGAACCTAACAGTCCCAGGAGTTTCTTGGGTTCTTTCATCTTTCTAAAGACAACTTTGCATCTTTGCAAGAGAAGGCATGTTAATCCAGCATGAACACCCAACTGTTATCACTTCTTTGTACTGTATGCTGGTGGTCTGAAGACAGGAAAAGTCATAAACTGCTCTGGCTGATTCTTGCAGAAAACATATGTTCTATTTTCTGCAAGAATTCAATATGTAATGTTTCCATCAATAAGAGGGAAGCAAGTTTCAGATAAGAATCCCAAACTACAAGACTTTAATAAAGCTATGTTCAAATGCTTGAGAGTGAATCTAATGAAAGTTATTTGCCTAGTCTGAGAGCACTGAATAATTTTGAAGGGTGCTAAAGGTTTAGTTGGGTTAAAAGCTTTTTGTTTTAATAGTCAGTGAACAAATTCAGCTACAAAATAGATGAGAAATAACCTCACAAATCGTTAAAACTGCACTGGAATAGCAGTGTTTGTTTTGTATCCCATTCCCAATTGAAATCCCTTATAAATAGAAACCAAACAAGTCTACATAATACCAACTGGTACTGCAAGACAAAAGGCCATTTTCTCTCCTTACCAAACAGTTATTTTATTGTGCACCCAAGCTACTCAAGGAGCTGAAAATCCTTTCCCACATCTATCACAAATAAAGTGTGCAATCCCCTCTAGATGTGCTGGAACAACAGTTCCCAGAATTCCCAGGCCAACAACTAAGATGATTCTGGGGGTTGTAGTCCCTTAAACCTGGAAGGCACTGGTAGGGAGACTTGGTCTAGCACGTACATTTAATGGAAAGTCTTTGAATAGGAAAATTCCAACATGAAAGTTCTTTTGGCCATTTCAGATTATTTTCTGTGTCTTTCAAATTAAGGAGAAAGGGGTGGAGAGAATATTTTGTGTAACTCAACATAATATCTTGACATGTCATGCTATACTTCCAGTGGATAAAATCCTCTGACCTCAATTATTTTGCAGCTTTTATTGAAGTAGTTAAATCTTTGGTTTACTTCTCAAGTTATAACTTCTCATAACTTCTCAAGTTATGTCATCAGTAAAATTACGTAATCACTTTACTACTCAATTAATGAAAACATTTCATTTTAAAAAAATCAAATGGTAAAGTTGGCTTTGTAAATCATAAAATATTCTATCTTGTATTTTAGAAAACTGCAGTTGGCAATGTACAATCTAAGGGTGAAAGTGTCTACATTCCTAAAATGATAAACCTTTTCTCAATTGACAACAAAATTACCCTTTAGGAGTCAGGCCCAAGAATATACAGCAAACATTAAAGAAAAAAGAACTACCATACATTTTATTTATTCCATTCATATCTCTTATTAATCCAGGGTTCAAGGACAGCATGCAAAATCATCCCAACAAATTCCATTTTTGTCCACAAAACAATTATTTAATATAGGACAGAGTGATAAAGAGAAACTGGCCTAAATCCATCAATTGAACTTTGTAACAAGGTTTCATAGATAAAATCTGTACTATATCTATTTTTCAGTTTCGGTCATTCATTCTTAACCCATTAAACTCAAGATATTTGGAGGAAACATTGGCACACCCTGCTCACAGACAGATCCAGAAAACCATCACTGCAGAGAACCCTCATGTACATAAGTATTATTTCCACCATAATTAAAACACTTATTTGTGAAGAAATGGTCATGAATGAGCAAGCAGGGGGGGGGGGGGTTGTACCTACTCATAGAACTATTACTACTACTACTTGCCCAGAGGGCTGGTTAGTTCTCCAGGATTTTAGCAAAATATTTGAAACAAGCCAGAGAAAGCATGGCATCTGCATTTTTTTTCTGACAACCTTCAATGACCTGTATAATAACACTTTATTTCTGGGTGTTTCTGTTTTCTACTCATGCCCAGGAAGCATGGGGCAAGTTGCGTATGCTTAGCTACCTGTAGGAGCTCACGTGATGAGGAAGGAGGGCCTGGAATGGAGCAGTGGCAGCATTCCAAACTCCAGCCAACTCCCTTTCCCATAGGGGGATGCACAAGCTACTTAAAATCATTTCTTTGCATCTTTGTTGGGTTGGGAAGAATAAAACGGGCCAACCCTGGGTGATTCGGTTATTCACAGAAGTCCAAATCTCTATGGAGACTCTCAGTCATCCAGGTCAGGGTTGTCCCAAAAGTGCTTTTTCAAGAGGCAACTGGACTTTCTTTTTTTTTCTTTGAAGACATTTCGCTTCTCTTCCAAGAAGCTTCTTCAGTACTGGATGAGAAACAAAATGTCTTCAAAAAAGAAACGTCTTCTTCAAGAAAGTCCACCTGCCTCTTGAAAGAGCACCTTTGGGACCCAGAAGTCCAACTTTCTAGATCTTTATTATTTACATAAGAAGCTCAACTCTTCATGTGAAATATTCACCAAAACACTCTTCTGTCTTATTTCAAAAACAGTTTTGTGATTCCTTTTAAAACAGTGACCCACCAAGGGAGGGAAGGAGCAGGAGAGCTATGATAACTAGACAAAAATTGACCTGACTCTCCCCAACTTGGAGTTCAGAAATAATCATAAAAAATCCATGGGATTGAATCATGGCAAACTTTAGTTCATCTAAAACTTCCAATTCTAAGGGAAGTGGTGATTGTTAGAAATAACTGCCTCTTCCTGACACAGTGCATCTGATTGTCAAAGTTTGGGCAAACATAAAATATACACACATAAAAACCAGTCTGTCAAAAACATTTGTTCAATGTAAATTCCAAAAAAGGAAGGAAGAAATTCAAAATAATAAAAATATAGCCAATAAGTAGAATTCTAAGGATACTATAACAACAAACCAAAGCAGTATTTTAGTGAGTTACAGACATTCCTAAGAACCAGCTAATTTAAAATGAATAAAGTAGATCATAATAAGGGATGAAATTTTATTCTCTCCTCCCATCCCCAACTTCTGATACCCGAATTGAGATAGCCCTGCTCCCTCGGATCAATTACGGTAAAGAGACATCTGCTGGTGAGTCCAAACCAATGCTTCTTTGTTCATTCTCATTCCTTTCTTCTCTTTACTAAATATCTGTAAAGACAGATTCTCTACGTGTCCTGAAATGGTGTCTAAAATGCTAAATAAGGGAAAAGAAATTCATTTAAGGCCTCATTTGGACCCAAGCCACCTTCACTTCATTCTTGACTTCTAAAGATATCTACTTCAAAGAACCTCTGTTTCTGGATTTGATGTTAATCTAATGCAAATGCATCTGCTAAACTGATATTGGGTTAAGAATGTGCCTCTTTCCCTACATATATTTGTCAAGAACTCCCCTAAAAGATGGTTTGTCAAATTTTACTTCAGTGTGCATGGGAAATGAGAACATAAACATGCATAACCTTTTTGAGCCTGCAGAAGTATTACATCAAGCTTATTTGCATGTAGTTACTCTATAGAATCCCTGTAGCAAGCGAAGAAATTGAACTGGATTCCACAAGGCATCTAGATTCCTGTTGATCATGCAAATGTTCTGGAGGACACTGGCTGCCCCAGCAGATGATACGAGATACTACAAGGCAAAGGTCACTTTCCAGTGACTATGTTTCCTGCTTCATCCTGTTTCCTGTTAATTGCCCTGCATCACCAACTGAAACTGCAGAAAATCCAGGCCTTCTACTTCTTCTGTGTGGAAGTACCCGATAGCTCCAGAAGATTAAACAAAAAACACAAAACACCACGCTGGATAGCAAGTAGCAACACTGCAACATGCTTCCTTATTTTACGCTTATAATCCTTTAATAATGCTATCACAGCATCTATCTCCAGGGATTTGCACAGCTCTCAACCTACAAGAGCTCCAAAAGACTTTGAAAATATGGCTGTGCTTCAAGGCTTGGGGTTAAATTGGTTGTTGAGCATTTGTGGATCTGATCATGTAACATGTGTTTTATCCAAGTACAAATTCTTCTCCTTTTAATTGTGTCCCTTTCAATTATATAAGCCACTCAGAATTAATTGGGAATCAAGCAACCTGTTAAATTAAGTCAAATAAAAAAATTGCAGGATTATCATAAACCAGTAATCCTAAACATTGATGGTCTTCTTGAATAGAAAATATACATGTAAGGTCATGCAGCTGTCTAGAGCATAATATTTAAAGGAAGAGCAGTGCATGTATCTGAAACGTATCTGAAATCTAGACTGAATATCTAGTCGTCTTAGTGTGATCCCTGGGCCAGAGAGACAGAAGAAACAGTTTAAGTGATACAGTTCTCAGAGAATGCCACTCTGTGGTTATGTTTTCACAATGGAAAATTTTCCTTTCCTTTCCCTTGTTTTAGCAAGAGGAGCATAATAACAGTTATCATTCCTGGAGCATATAGCAAAAGTTGTCATGATTGAAGAAAGCAACCTGTTTCTAGAATGGGAATATTTGACTGGACATATTCAGTGGTCCAGTATGATCTATGGTACCAAACTGCCTTGCCTGGGAAAGCGACAGAGCTAATGGAAATCTCTCAGAGCCTCCCTTGGCTGTAGTTCCTAGCCATATCATTGATTAAAGGACTGTCCTTATGCCTGGGTGATAATTGAGAAGCAAATCAATCTCCAGACAAATATTTGTCAGTCAGAGTTTGAATGAGACAGTGTTGGTAAGAAGATATCACAGGAAACCAAAGATGAGAGTAGTTCTTATATTTCACCTAGTACCATCCAGTCAGAAGTCATGGACTGATTGCTAATTAATTTATTGTGGTAATGAATATGCTAACTATAGTAATAATATTCTAATAATAACTGGAAATAAGGCTTAACAGTAGCTTTTTTTATAAAGTTCATCTAAAAAAATAACCAGGGTAATCAACAACTTAGTTCTTCTAGTTTAATCAAGGGCAAACTGAAAAATATTTTTTTTTTAAAAGCAGTTCTATCCCGTTACAACTCATAGAATAGGCCCACTTGAATTCAAGGGCGTTTATTTCTGATTAAGTTGCATTATCAAATCTGGGCTGCAAAATCCTTATTGCCACAAAATGGCAGCAAAGGGTTGGTGTTTTCTATATCTAGTCTTCATTTGAAAGTTTGCAACTCAGATCTGGTAGTGGAAGATTAGGTTTATATAGAATTTTCCTGGAAAGGAATTTCAGGATCAATACATTGATATAGATTTGCTGAGGCTTCGAACATGTGCTCATTAGCTAAGTTTAGCATAATGTGCAAAAATGGCTCAAAGCCGAAGTAAATCTATATTAATCATCTGGCCGCAATAAACCAGGATTCTGATTAGTCTGACAGCTCCAGATCTCCCTCTCTTCAACCTATGATATCCAAAGAGAGTCAAAATCAGAATCATATATGGTACTCCAATCTCTTTCACACGGAATGAGGCTTGTGTAAATGTGTGGTTGAAAGTCCAAGACATCTAAGGCCTGAATGTACAATTGGTAACTTGATCACATCTGATGAAAAACTGGCAGAATCTGATTTTTTTTAACTAGAACTTTATGACCAGTTATAAATTAAGTTTGTGGCAGGATTATGTCAAGAGTATGGTGAAAAATAAAGTAGTTATATCACTCTATTCATGCACTATATCATGAACAAGCCAATAAATATGTTACTACGACAAAAAACTCACAACAAACACATTCATGCTTATGATTCAAAGTGTTACACACACAAAAAATTGGGTTAACTGAATAAATCATTAACTAGAACTGGATTGCAAATATTCAATTGTTTGTTAACTAGAGTCACGTTGTGTGCATAGGGCATAATAAATAAACAAACAA
Source organism: Pseudonaja textilis (assembly GCF_049901715.1). Taxonomy (NCBI): domain Eukaryota; kingdom Metazoa; phylum Chordata; class Lepidosauria; order Squamata; family Elapidae; genus Pseudonaja; species Pseudonaja textilis. The sequence continues at coordinate 80,362,466 of NC_141991.1, forward strand.
ATAGGGACAACCAGAAGAGGACAGAAAAGAGATGCAGAAAATTAAATTGGGTATTCATGGGTAAACATGCCTTGTAGACCCATCCAGAATCTGTCTCGTGGATGAGAGAAGTAATCATATGCCCTCCACACCAATTTTCTCTGTTCTTCATTCCTTTTTAAAGTTGTTCTTGTCTCGCGCCAAACTGATCAGAAACTTGGGCAAAGCATAAAATCAAACCAAGACCAAGCTAGATAGCAATAAGACATATGCATCTGCTAGGATATCATACTAGACCAAAATCAGTGAGCCAACAACAAAACTATGGATTCAAAGATCCATTACCCCAGGAAAGGCCACCCTATATTTATTGACTTTATTCACACTCATCAAAAACAAACAAGCCGATTTCCGATTTGAGCTCCTTCGGCGACAGACCGAAACCTTGTCTCTCCAAGGCTTCAATCCGGGCTTGCCGCTGGAGCGCCCCGAGCCGGCTGGTTTCGGGGCTAAGCCACCCCACAGAGGTGAAGAGGGGGGAGACTGCCTGCAGGGTTGAGGAGAGCTGCATCTCTCCTCCCCAACTGGCCATTACTCCTTTTCCTGAAGGCGGTTGTAGCAGTGATCAGAAATGGCGAAGAACTCGACCGGAAAAGAATGTGCAGGAGGAAGATAAGAAGAGAAAGTTTTGGTTGACCGGGTCAAACAGCAAAAGCAACAAATAAGGTACCCTGGAATTTAAACTTAACAACATTGTTCCCAAAGAAGATTTTGAAACTGCGAAGGAGAGAGAGAAGGGAAAGGATAGCATTGTTATATTACAAATAGAAATAATTTAAGAAAATATGATGATGGATAAAATATTTACTGTAATGTAGTGGGATGTTTGTTAATAAATAAATGAATTAAAATGATTGAGAGAATTAAAAGGGAACATATGGAAAAAAAAGAATTAACTATGGAAAGTTTATAAGTGTTCCCAAGGAAATATGATATTCAATTGAAATGTTAAAGATGTTAAGATTTTAATGCATATTAATGATAGAATTGAGTTGGAATGGAATGTGTTTTATTTACATATATATATATATAATTTTTTTTATTTTTAAGAATATAGTGTCTATTTTAAGAATGTACCAAGCAGAATTCGATTGGAAGTTAAGTATTATATTGAATGCTATAATCTTAAAGCTATACATTGAAGCTTAAATAAGAGCTTGAATGGAAAAAATTAAAGGATATAAAGGTGTCATACTCTAATTGGTAACTACAGGGAAAAATTTGCTTAATAAGAAAAGATAATGTGAAATTGTAACAGGACAGACAAAAGTATAAATATAATGATTTGAACTGAGATAATTAAAACAAAGTTGAGAAAATTAGAAGAGGGGAAAAACTATGTAGAAAATATAAAATGGTGATAAGATATGGAATACAATATAAAAATGAGCATGAAATTGAGTTTTGTGTCTGTATGAAGAAGTGATAACCTGGGACCATGCTATTTTCAAAAAAGATGTTTTATTTGTATTTTGTTTTTGTGAAAACCCAAATAAAATTTTCAAAAAAAAAACAAAAAACAAGCCATCTCATGGCCTTAGTATGATGCATAAGTCCAACCTACAAATACATTTCAAGTAGGAACTACTGCTACTTAAAATTCATAGAAGCAGCCTCTATATAAGTGAATCCATTTATACAATCATTGCAACCCTTGAAACTCCATCCCAAATAGTGGCTTTGGAGCACAAAGGTAGCATCTGTCTGCAACTCTTAGATGCCTTTTTGTCCAGGAGCATGGTTCTTTAGGTGGTTAATGGTGAGTTCAAAACACCTTTTTGCAGTTTAAAGCACCTTTCTAGAATCAAATGGGAAGCACTGCATGGCCTTACTGGTTACATCAACTGGAGAAGCCCTTTTTTAGGATCATAGACCAGTGATGAAAAAAATTCAGCTCGAGGGCATTAAGAATTCAGAGCATGACCTGTACCCTTTATTTGGTCTTTTGGACACATTCAAATAACATGTATTTTGGGGTACTTGGCTGTTCTAATGATGTATGATAAATATTCCAAAGCAAGAAAAAATGAGATGTTTCTAGACATCTGACAATCATAGAATAATAACAATAAGATCTCTATCATAAATGCAATAGAAATTCTTTTAGAAATCCTTTCACAGGAGAAGACAACTCTAAAAAGTAGTGTTGTTATTTAACAATGACAATTATCTACTCAGCAGTCTATAGTCTTTATGACTTCCCATTTTCTCAGGGAAGACATCATGAAGGGACTTTTCCAACCTCCTTTGTTCTATAGCAGTGCTAGTGTCCTGTCCTTAAGAAGACTGCTAAATTTTTTCTTCTCCCAGATAAATGTGAATAAGCCACCCACCCAATTTCTCTGCCCATAGATTTTGAGCAGCATTTTCAGAAGTCATTGATGCCCATTCTACCTGCAACCAGGTGAAGCAGCAGTTACCTTAAGCTTCCCCCCAGACGGCTACATAGAATAGAATAGAATAGAATAGAATAGAATAGAATAGAATAGAATAGAATAGAATAGAATAGAATAGAATAGAATTCTTTCTTGGCCAAGTGTGATTGGACACACAAGGAATTTATCTTGGCGCAAATACTCTCATTTTACATAAAAGAAAAGATACATTCGTTAATGTCTATCAACCCAGTGCCAAGCTGTTGAAGTGTAACAACTCTTGATTTAATTATATGATCAGAGCCACTTGCCTCTACACTCAGTTACTGGTCTCACATTGTACATTTTTAAATGGCTAGACTCAGCTCAAGCAGTACATGAAATCCCTCCGCTAACAGCAATTTCTTGCAAGAGAGATCTTGCCGGTACACTTTCATTCAAGATTCATGATCCCCGCAGAATATAAGCATCATAATCAGATTACACAATGGATCAGGCATCTGGAACAGGAACAACCTGTTGTATGCAACTGCTCTATATGTGTGTTTATTTAACAACACGAATGTTTCAGTATTCCTTTAAACAAAAAGGGATTGCATAAAGAGCTGCAGCTTCTGTCTCAAAAAGAGAGCACTGATGAGGAATCGATTCCCTTGGGTTATAGCACTTCTGAGTTGATTTTAATCAGAATTGGTGTACTTTATCAGGCTTGAGGGGAGGTAATTCCCCGAGAGTTCTTAGAAATCAAGAAAATCAATAAAAAAAGACAAAAAGTGTAAACCCTAGGGGGTGAGAGGATGCCTACAGTAACAAAAATGTAGCTATGTGGGTGTTCAGTTCTGGGAATATTTTGTTCTACCGCTAGTGGCTTAGCTTCAGTTCTTCTTTTCCCCCACCCCTGCCTTGATGCAACTGATCACGGTGTTTGCATTTCAAAAGAAGCTGGAATTTACATTTGAATTAAACATATGCAAGAATCTGTGAATGTCAGCATTTGATTGCAAGACATAAGCCAGTGTTTCAAGATTCACAATCATCAGTCAGTGAGTCCTGTTTGACTCTGTCCCTCATGTGACTGCTTCATTAGCTGTTGATTCATTCAGTCATAAGACACAAGTGAGACGTGAGCAAACAAGGATGCATGGTCTAACCTCAAAGGCACGGCCATGCCTGTTCTGCCAGTTTGTTGTATTAGCAATGCAAAAGAAAAAGAAAAAAGAAATATCCTCAAAAGGGCAGTGGATTGCAAAAGTCACTTTAGTTCTTGTTTAATTCTTTCTCTCCCTCTCCCACAAGGTTTCTTTTAATTTCATTCTGGAGCTGCTTTATCAATTAATTTGATTAGATTGTACCATCAACTTTTGATCACCTTGGCTGCTGTCCTGTTCAGCCTCAAAACTCATTAATCCAGCAGGTCTCATTCCTCATATACACAGGATGACCTTATATACTATATCTTTCATTTCTCTCTAAATAACACTTCATTCAAGGCTCAGCATTTACATACTGTCTCACCAGAAAAAAGAGAGAGAGATAAATTCCGAAGAGACATACTTGAATTCTTTGCTTTCATGTCCTGGATACCAAAAGTTACATATAATGCAGGAAAAAAAAAGTTTAATCAGAGAACCAGAAATGTCTGCAGTAGAGTTTTTTTTTAAAGTCAAGATGGCATTTGAAGCTACACAGTCCCACTTTTTTAATGGGACATTCACCATTTTGACGTTTTAAACTTTCTTTTGGTGAACATCTCAAAAGGTTAAAATATCCTTTTAGAACACGAGAAATGATCATGTTATAAAACCGTTTCTTAATTTGGGGAATAAACACCCAGGGGGCTTAATTCAATTTAAGCATTCTAATTTGGTCACATTTATGTTTATATTAACTCTAATGGATATAACATAACTTTAGCACTAAATTTTAGGCAAGCAATACTTCTTCCATGGTCAAAACTGGATGTTACCTAAAACATTTGTCCTTAAAAACACCCTTGTGGAAAAAGAATTAAAGATGACAGAACATCTCACACACGCGCTTGCTTTTTCCTATTACACAGAAATCCTTGATCAAGAGGAGCTCATGACTTTGGCTATAATAATATAGTACCTAATCACATTCTACTGGTTAGTTGTCCTCCCAGAAGGGATCTAGATTCTAAGTTAGGAGTTTTGAATGACCTAAAACTATTTTTGACAAGATGAAAATAGAAAGGATACAGCAAAAGTTTTTAGTTTAACACTCTCATTATGTAACCTTAACAACTTCATAATAAACCAAGAACAAGAGGCAGAAGGAAATCTTGGCAAGACTTCTGCAATATTCTGACAATCTTGAAGTAGATAACCATTTTTCTTTTTTACAATTATAATTATCCATTAGATTTCTACTGTACCTGTTTAGCTACTAACTTGCCATTTTGGAGTCCAGCTTAAATAAAGGATGCTTCATAATCCACTGAAAGGTGATGGATGACCTCTCTTTATATTCCTATGCCAAACGTAACTATTAGATAAATTTGCCTGTTGTTGTAAACATGTTAAGAGGCTGCCAAAGACATGGGAATGCCTTTCTAAAGAAACCTAATGAGTAAACATCATACACTAGTTACAGATAGGATGTGAAACCTTTTTCAATTCTTGAATGATGTGCTCCTGTTTTGGGGACCACTCCATGCCACTCAAAACCCATCATTTCATTTCACCTTCCTCCTTGTTCTTTGCTGACATTCTCTAATAATCTGTGTATGTTTACTCCGCTCTTTCTGGGTTTACATTTGTCACCTCTCCTTAATTTCTAAACCTTTTCTCATGCCATCCATCATGATCTCCTGAGGGTGGTCAAGCTTCCCATTCATGTAGGAATGATACCATTTAAGCTACAATCTGATCCCCACTTGGAAAATCATTGGGAGAAACAGTTTTAGCTTGTTCCAAGCAATTTCGTCTTATGCCAAGACAGTTGGCTGCACATCAGAAGCTCGATATGGCCATGACTTCACAGACAGAAGCCTTTTCTTCTTCCTGTCTTTCCTGAGCAGCAGAATAAATCAGTTTTTCCTGCTGCTGGAAGCAGCTCACAGCAAAATGTGAAGGTGCTCACAATATATTCTGAGGGAACAGGACATTCAGCTCTCCCATTAGCTTAAAAACCCAAGTAGAGTTTTCCTGACCATTTGAGGGCAAACAGGAAACTCTACACAAACTGCTGGCAGTTTTTTGCCAAAAGCCACAAAGAATTGTTCAAAACTCTGTGTGGATGAAGGTCAGAGGCAAGAACTGTTTAAATACTCTGACCAATTTGGGGTTGTTTTCTTTGTGTGTTTTTTTAAACCTCCCAACATAATTACTTCAGTTCCTTACATGGACTCTAATGTAATGATTGTTGCTGGACATGATTTTATAACAAATATGCTAATGATAAGACTTGGGAGGTGGGGAGAGACTGCCAATGAAACCAAAAGCATAGAACAGCCAAGGAAACCTATAGCACATCAAGGGGGTACATTTGTTTATTACTTTATTCACTTTGTCCAACATCAAGTGTTTAATTTTTATAAAGTGATCACTTTCTTTGCATGGCTGCATTGTTCCCTCCATAGTTCAGCTAAAATAAAGTGGAAGATGAAGTCTTCTACCTGAAGCTCCAAATGAAATGATGAACTTGTTATAAGTGTTAAGAGGCTGGGTAACAAGATGTCCAAGGAAATGGTCTTCCCCTCCTGCCTGTGGAAAAACAACTGGAATAGTAAAATCAGGCATCTATCTCATTGGATCAGAGCCAAGAGAAAGGAAATCTAAGACCATACCTGCCACACCTGCAGCAGTCTATTCAGCTCTTAGATGCAGTGCATGCCTGTGGTGCATACATTTCCATTGCCTTTTAATCTTTTAAATGTAGTTCTGGCTTGAATCCAAAGGTACACATTGAAGACAAACACATATAACCAGACTACTGCTTGCTATTTTACTTTCTCAACGACACACAAAACTTTGTTCAAGAGTTGCTGCTGCTCGTTGTTGTTGTTGTTGCTGTTATGTGGCCTGGTTGTTCAGTATTAAGAAACATGATTGCAGAAACAAACGATGAAAGGTACAGCTGCATATAGTTCTCTACTTGTGAACATATCCTTCTGAACGCCAGCCAACATATCTGTCTACTTGTACATGCTTACATAAGACTCTATCTATGACATGAAGCATTGTGCCTATACTTTGCAACGACACAGCTGTGCAATGATAAGTGGGTGCTAATTTGTACACAGAGTTCAACCTAATCCAATAAAAATTAATTCATGTTGTCCTAAGGATTTATTTATCAAAGAAAAGCAGATTGGGAATGTTATAAATATGAAGGTGGAATGAAAAGTAATACATTTCATGTTGTAACTTACACTTGTAACTACTGTCAGAAGCTCTGATCCATTCTTTAACATCTGTTCTTTCACTTCAGTTGGTGTGGGAAGTTGCTATGCAAAAAAAGCTATGCAATTATTATATTCGAAAAACAAAATCCTACAGTAAGTACTAGTCAGTGGGTTTGAATCAATATGTCACTATTGAATGATGAAGGAATTCCTGTATTTGAAATTCCTTACTAAGAGCAGGTTATTCATGATGATGATTGCATTGACATAAAAACTATGCATCATTGGACCAAACAATGAAAAAAACATAAACTGAGAAGAGCTAGCTTATCTGTTCAAGGGTAAAATAGACAATTTATGACAGCAATTAATGAGGATTATGTGAGAAAGATTAATGAAGTTATTAAGGATAATCAGCAAATCATTCAAAGAGAAATTGCTCTCAAGCCTGGCACATCACATTATTGATGTTCTTCACTACAGGAAGGTATGTGTAAGACAGATTCCTCCGTGATAATGACAGAAACAAAAGCTTAAAAGAGTTGAAATCTGTGAGCAATTTGAGGAATTTTTTCACAGCTTCACAGCAGCTGACAAAATATGAGCTTATCAGTATGACCAGGAAACAAAAGCATTAATCCATGGAATATTGCCACAACATGTTACCTGAAGAAAAATATAATTCAAAACCCAGGCCTTAGCATGAAAACTCAGTTATAGATGTTTTTGGACAATTGTAACTCATGATTACAGTTTTGGGGGATATTAATACTGTTACTCACATGGATTACCTTGAACCTACCTCACTATATTAACTCAGAACACCTCAAAAGTTGGATGCCATGATTAAGCGGAGTGCAAAAACACAAGAAAGAAAAATTTCTACCTCACACTTGATGGATCCTGAGTGATAGTGATTATTTATTTTATTTATTTGATTGGTCAATTGTTTACAAGATAATAGATATAAGTATAAACATGAGTAAGAATACAGGAAATAGGTACGAATAAATGGGGACAATAGGACAGGGTGGGAGGCACAATGGTGCACTTATGCACGCCCCTTACAGATCTCTTAGGAATGGGGTGAGGTCAATAGTGGTTAGTTTGAGGTTAAAGAAGTGGGGGTTAGAGGATGTAACAACAGAGTCAGGTAGTGCTTTCCAGGCATCGACCACTCTGTTGCTGAAGTTGTAGTTTCTGCAATCAAGTTTGAAGCGGTTCACATTGAGTTAGTATCTGTTGTGTGATTATTAGTGATTATTTAGAGAAATAAATATGCAACAGGTAACAAAAGAGCTCATTTCATGGATTATTTTTCTGTTTCACTTATTAAAATATCACTATTTTAACTATAGTTTGGGAGATATGGGCATTACTTTTTATTCAATCCTTGAACGTACATAAAACATGTTGAAACGCACTGTCCTAATAAGTGATGGTGTCAAACAAACTGCTTCTGAAACTCTACAATCTCAGTTTCCTGCAGCAGCATCTCCTTTTAAATCAATGCTGGCATCTCAAAGTCTGATCTTTATGTGGGGCAGAAAAAACTTTAACCATTATCACTTTGGTTATTACTGGATTTACCACTTTGCCTTCCTTTATGCAGTCTTTGCATGATAAAAAGACAAGGCCATTTACCCCCAAGCAACCAGGAACTCCCCTATTCTCTGGATTGTAGCACAACAGTGTAAACCAAAATAGCCAATCTCCTATTTATGGCCATTGTTGACATAAGAAGAGAGAAAAAAATAACCTACTAATCAAAACTGACCAGCGGCCTTCATTTCAGTTGTGCGGCTTGCTACATCATGAGGTTATCTGTCCTCTCACTCTGTACTTTCTTAAATCGCTCTTTCTCCCAACAACCTTGATGAAAAGTTTATTTCAAGTGACGATTAATTCTGCTGACTTCATGAACATATCCAACAACAGAGCCTAGAGTCCTAGCATTTCCTAGTGGTCCATCACCCAATGCCAACCAGGTCAAATCCTGCTAAAAAAATTTTTTTAATTTACCAAGACAAGCTACTTTGGTGGACAATGTACAAAAGCAGGCCTAAAAAGTCTCATCCCATTCCACTATTTCTATGCAACAAAATACTGACCTTTACTCCCTAGAGTTTTCATTGTATGAAAATAGAAATACTCTTCGAAGATAACATTGGCTGACAACCAGTAAGGGAATGAAGATTGGTCCAATAATACAGGTCATTAAAAGTGTACACCTCATGCTCAACAGAATAAGACAGCTGGGTCACAATGGTATAAAAATAAAGACTTCTAAAGAGGACTGTTGGGTCACTATCTGAAAATAAAAGCTGAATTAAGTCCACTCCATCCAGGAACATCAGAGTAGATGGCGGGAGCGGGGAGGATAGCCAAATAGCATAGATCAGCTGACCTAATCCAGCAATGTTAAACTACTGTCAAACTGGGCCATATTATTAGACCCACCCCAGTTATTTCTCTAATCTTCTCAAACAGGTGGTGGCTTAGTGGGATTTGATTCCCCTGCTTGCCTGTAATAAAGCAAATGGATGCCACTGCAGTTGAGGAAAACAAAAGACACGAGGGCTGAAGGCAATCTTAACCTGAAGGTTAACAGTAAAATCTTTCATCATGATTCAGGAAGATATTACTAAATGACCAAGATGAGTGCAGAAACTCACATTCTTTGGGGGGCACTTATTGGAACTCAGAACAGGGAAGATTACACACACTTTCCATGATGCTGATAACAGGTACAATAATAGGAACAACAAATTAGGACCCATTGGAACACTGAAATCTTGGACTGTTTGCAAACCATAATTTAAATAAACCACAGTTCTTCAAGTCTGGATGTCATAGAAAAGTATTTAGCATAAGATAATACATCAAAAAGAGAGGGAGAAATATGACCCAATAAAACCTCCTTGTAATACAAAATCCTGGTTTCCCTTTACGTAAACTGCTCTTTGTTTCCATTTAATTGCTTTTAGTTCTGAAATCAATCATTAATTTTGCAAAAAAAAATGTTCAGAATAAGAACAACATAGATTGAATCAAAAGTAAATTATGTGATCTGGGCACTGACATTATTGCACTGCTCATCCCAAGGGGGAAACCCTGCTAAGAGACACAGGCAATGCAAAGCACTAGCTAGGCTACTAAAGGCCTTTCTAGAGGAATGTCCAAATTAAAGGGTGCCATTTCTCAGCAGCCCTGACTATTCCTAGCAAATTAGATCAACTCTATACATCATAATTGGTTGCAATTTTACTATGGGCAAGCTATATCCCTATAGGAGAGTGACAGCCTTAAATAAAAAATTATACCTTACCTACTTGAGTTTAACACCAAGGAAACAACCTTGCTCTGCAAGCAGTTGACTGTGTGTCATTACTTCCCTTTACAAGACATCCTTTGGCAGAAACAGTTTCATGCAAGTCAGCTGCAAACTGATAAGGAAGCTACAGACCAATGGGAACATTGCCACCTTGTTGAGTAGGATGCATTCTCCCCCTCCACTCCCCACCCCCAAATGAACCCATCCTTGGTTGCAATACCCTTTGATATATTTTCAAATTATTTGTTTTCATTTTTGGAAACTGAATCCAAGCCAAGTAGAAGCAATCTAGTGATAACAGAGAATCATCAGTATTTCATAAGAAAGTGTCAGAAGGAAGATTCCTGGAGATATGACAGGTGTTGGCAAATGTCCATCTTTAAGTAAGATTATTGTTCAGAGTAATAGCAAGACAATATTCGTATTACAGTTTTAGATGGAAACAATGGAAAGTTTCCCCCCTGTCCAGATTTGGTAGAGCAGAGTTGGCTCTATGTCACAGATAGTTTTATTTATAATATACATAGGAGTTAAAGCTAAATACAATGACAAATTATTGGCAATTAAGTACGCTGAAAGCTCTGATTAATTTTAATCCTCAAATAACTGTTTAGGGAGAATTGAACCTCCCAGAAGTAAATATTTTATTATACTTCAACTTCTATCCTGTCAGTGGATGAGTGCAAGAAGGGAAGAAAATTCCCCAGAGCCTATTTTGCCATTAAAATTTGGAATGAAAAGAAAGGGGGGTGGGGATTCCTATCTGAAAACTTAAATGGCATCACAAGAAAAAAGAAGAGGAAAATCACAACATCAAGTACCAATTTTAGATTTTTAAAGTCAAGCTCAGAAGGGGTTAAAATCTGGATAAATATTGTCTGAAAATCAAGAGGAAAAATGCCCATAGTTCTTTGAACATTACTACAATACTTAGAGTAAATTTTGATCTGAATGAAAATTGGCAAAAAAATAAATAAATCTGAGACTCTAAGAGCCATATTAAGAACTGATCACTTAAAACAGCATCTACTTTTGTTTTTAGAAAGAAGTGAACTGCCTTTTTAAGGGGAGAGCCCCTTCTGAATGGAATCTTTAGATCTCAGTGAAGAATGAATATTTCTGTTTCATGCATGTCTCCATGGAAAGTCACAAAATGATGTAGCCAACACTTGAACTTTACATGTACTTACTTACGTTGCTCTAGTTAGTAGCATTGTAACAACTTCTTCTCCAGTCACTAGAATGACTCAGGACGCCCAATACATGTCAATGGAGTTTCTCAGTCATCCAGTTCATGGTTGTCCCCTAAGGTGCTTTGCAGTCATCTGGTTGTTAGCTCACTGAAAGTCATTGAGGCCACTTGGGGGTTTGGATATACCCTCAGGGTTACCTGAATCAGAGTGCAAGAAGGTTCCACACCAACTTGCACTGGTTCAGGTGATCCTGAGGATACAAATAAAACCCCCAAGTGGCCTCAATGATTCTCAGTGAGCTAATGACTGACCTTCAGAGTGCTAAAAGCCAGATGAGCCTTTGGGACAACCATGACTGGATGACTGAGAATCTCCATTGATATTTAACCAGATGATTGCAAAAAAATATAACTTTCCTACCATTCAGTCAGAACTGAAGAAGCTTCTTGGATGAGAAGAGAACTAACTTTAAGGAAAAAAACAAATAAAATCCAGTTGCCTTTTGGAAAGCACAGAACATAAACTAGTACTACTAAAGTCAATTCTACTCAGTTCTCTGAGGATCAATGCCTAAAACTAAGTTCACTTAACATTCTAAATCATGGTTTAACCAAGGTTTGTTGAATGAAGCACAATGGGCTGAGTTTTTATACTACACTAAGCTATAAAACATGCTTTACAAATTACAGTGGCTGATTTCCCTTGATGTAGTAAGATCAAGCAAATCACACTGAGGCTTAGCACACAATGTACGGGCTCTTCTCAGAGATGAGAATTCTTATAGAGATAGAGATTCTTATGTTATTCCGCTGATAGAAATATAGTCATGCAACCAGAATTTTATACTGGACATAAAGTCAACTGATTTCAGTAGAGCGTAAATATTCCCAAACCATCATGGTAATAAGGCTTTGGTTGGATTACTCTTAAATGTTACCCCAGCCAACATTTTAAGATGTTATATACCATTTCAAAATACTGGTATTATCTCTGTTTAAAACACAAGCAGGTTTAATACCAAAAAAAATCTAATTTTAGCAAATTAATATGTAGTGTAATTGAGAAAAACTGTGTTTGATAATCCGAAAGATACCATCACATGAAACCCTATCTAAGAAGCAGTAAAAATTTTCTTTAAAAAATAGTAGGCTTTAGCTGCAATGCCCAACTCAAAGAAAGATTAATGTGCTTTTAAGATCAGTTAATCCATATCAAGTGATCTTGGAAACACACCCTAAATGACAAGAAACTGCTTTCTCTTACTGAACTTGGCATATTTTATCTTAGACTGATTTGTGAAAAAAATATTACCATCAATTAAAAGAAATGGCCTTCTATAACTGGAGTGAATCAAATGTAATTCAAATTCAGAATGATGTTCACCCATAAAAGCAAGTGCAAGTTCCTTCTTTGAGTTACTCAGAAGCATGTGATCTTGCACCTACAGTTAAATGTAGCAATAAGAGATCCTGTGTAATTATGAAATCATCCAGCAGATGCTTATTTTCTTCTTCAACAAACAAATCCAGAAGCAGCATGTAAAAAAAGAAAAATGAAAACTCTCAATCCAAGAGAAAGGATAATGGAACCGATGTTCTAAAAAGAAACAGAAGATGGTACATGATTTGAAAAAGTCATACCACCATGACTCTTTCTGTAAAGAAGGGGGAAATTCTTTAGATTCAGACTTTCTGGAAGAAACTTTGCAAGTGAAGTATAAGGAGACGGGGGAAAGGCTACAGTGCTTTGCAGCAGAAAGGGAATGCTTTCAAGCCAGCTAAAAGCAGGACAGGAAAGTAACAGTGCAAATGGGAGGGTGACCAAACAATCCCACATCAATCCCATTCAGATGAACCTGAAGATCAATAAGAGAAGCCAAACACACAGAAAATTCGCCTGGAAGAAGATGGAGAGCTGAAACCTCAGGGTATCAGTTCAGTTCTGTTGCTTCTCATTTTTGCTTCCCACCCTTGTGCTGCCTTCTCCAGCACCTTGGGAATTCTAGAAGCTGATCTCACCCTAACTTCACTTAGGGTCATTGATTTTGCTCCTGCTCAGAGCTGGATGCCTGGAGGACATGTATTACAACACTCCCTACAATACAGAGCCTGGTGGAGTTGAAAAAGAATGCTGCAATGAGTCACTTCTTTTCCTTTGTATCTATGAGAAGCTGGATGTAATGGAAAGAAGGCAGGATGGACGCACAATATTCTCAGATAGGGAGATTCCTTCTAGTATTGACTCCGTAGATATACAAAATAACCCTAATGGCTTTAGGGGCCTAAGCCACCCTCCCTCAATCCTTTAAAAGTCCTGGACTAAAATCCCCCTCAGCCTCAACAACCATCTGATTGTTAGAAGTCGACACTCCCAGCTGGTAGAGAAGCTAAAAGCAGTGATGCAGTCTAGTCCTAGGAATGACTTCCAAGCAAGTACCATTTAGTGCAATTGGCTTATTCCAAGTAAAGGTGTAGATTTCGGCAGCTTGATTCATCGTGCTGCCTATGTTGATTCGTTAATTAGTAGTCTTTCAAAGCAAAACTCCAAAACAGGAATCCCAAGTTATCTTCTGCTTTTATAGCAATTGCTTCTTTAACTAGGCCAGTCATTCCCAATACAATTGACTGGGAAAATGCATTCCTCTCTCTTTGAGCAGAATAAGCCAAGATGAAAGTCGAGGAAAAATACAGGCAAGGAAAGAAAGCAAGGGAGTTCAGTGAAGTTTGTTCCTGCATATCTGCTGATCAGTATTCAGGAGTGTGAGAGACCTGAGATTCTGGAGCAAAGGATTTGCAGGAAGGCAAATTGTGTTTATAGTGTTAGATTCCTACTTTTATGTTAAATAGGGTATCTTCCTATTAAGTTACAGCTAAGAATGTTGATTGCTGTTTGCCCAAGAACAACTTTTATGAAACTCTGGCAAATCTGCCAAGGGATCATGCAAGCATTTTGGCAGAGAAATGAAAAGAGATGTAACAGCTAGATTTAAACCAATTCCTACTAAGAAATAAATTGATTAAATTATTGTTAATCAACAAGTCTGAATGTCCTGTTATAGGAAGACATATAAATGACGCCGCAAAAAAGGGGCCAGGTTTTGAAGTACCACAATGGATAATTCTGAATAGGATTTGCACACCCACACGACATCTGCTGGGACCATCTGTATAAATGGGGTATAGTATCCTCCCCTCAGTGTGACTGCCGGATCCCATGTCAAATTGTAAATCACATCATGACCAGTTGTAAGCTGAGAGGATATACTGGTCGAGTATCTGATTTTTTTTTTTAAATATAATGCTTCAATGGTTAGATGGCCTAGACCAGGAGTTCCCAAACTTGGCAACTTTAAGACTTGTGGACTTCAACTCCCAGAATTCTCCAGCTGGCATAGCTTCTGGGAGTTGAAGTCCACAAGTCTTAAAGTTGCCAAGTTTGAGGGCCTCTGGCCTAGAAATTGGTATTTGAACAAATTTTATTGGGTTCTACTAATCTAGTTAAAATATTAATTTATATTGATAGTCTGGTATGCCGTATGCTAAATAAATAAATAAATAAATAATAAATCAACAAGTCAAGGTTTACATTAGCATGATAGACATAATGGCAGTTCTTATTTCTCTTTCTTTCCGCCTTCCCAGATCTCTGTGGTCACCAGAGAGGTGGGGGGGGGGGGCACAAGGAACTGCTTTATATTCCTGTTGAAAAAGGAGTTACCTGAATGCCAGGCAGATGGCCAGCTTCTTAGAAAGGCCAGCACAGACGTGTAGGAGGCGCGGGAAGCAGACAGTTGTACATGAAAGGCTTTGACGTAAAAGCTCCTCCACAGAGAATTGCAAATCTCATCGGTTGTGCAAATAAAATGGAAGATAAAACTGGCACACCTGTAATCTCAGGCTAAACTCTTTTTGACACGAAACAACCAACTGAAAGTAATCCAGACTTACATAGCCTTTCTGCCCATTCTGTATACTTTATCGAATAATAACTTCAAATCCATCACCAGGGGCCAATCCGGTGCCACATTGACATTACAAAGCATGCTCAAGGCTATATAGTGCAGAAACAGCATTTGGTCTCCCCCCACTCCCACCCCCTAATAAAAACCAGAGGATGCAACTTCTTGTGCAATATTGTAACCAGGGTGAGAGACACATGGGCGGAAATACAGATGGCAGGAAAATAATGTGCATTTTTGAATGCTTTTTAAAAAGGATTACAAAATAGAACATTTTTAAGTAGTTTCAACATTTCAGGCAAGGCTGTAAAATAAGATGATTCATACATGTAAGTAGTCCTTAACTTATGACCATTCAGTGACTGTTCAAAATTATGATGCACTAAACCACAGGTCTTCAAACTTGGCAACTTTAAGACTTGTGGACTTCAACTCCCAGAATTCTCCAGCCAGCATAGCAGGGATGGTAGGCACGCTGGTGCGCTTATGCATGCCCCCTTTAAGGACCTCTTAGGAATGGGGTGAGGTGAGGTCCACGGTAGACAGTTTGATTTAGATGATGGTAAGGAAAACAGAAAGTTTTAATACTCAGCTAATTAAATTCAAAACAGGTTTGCAGGAAAAGTGAGCTTAGAAATATTTAGCATTGTGAAGAGCAACAGAACGGAGTGTCAACTTTTCTCGAAATAAAAACAGAACTTAAACACATGGACAACTTTTATCATTGTTGCCTTTTTCATTTGTCCTTTCATAGAACAAGTGATAGGCAGGAACTTTTGATCAGTGAACCAGTTATGTATGGGCTTTAAGCAGACTATGTAATAAAATTTAGTATATACAAGGCATCAACAGTAAATATTGCAATTCACACACATGCACAAACCTAAAGAATATCAGTGCTGCCTGGTTGGATTAAGCCAAGATAATTTATTGCTACTCACGCTGATTTACTGTCCTCCAGATGATAGTATTACCAATTGGGAATTCTGAGAGCTATAATGCCATTACAGTCCATCTGGTTGGAAAAAGCTGGACAAATCCCAACAAGCTATTTCGCTAACAAGGAACTAGACGTCTCTAGCAAAGCACATATAATATATGGTGATTTGTCCCCAGTGTCTGAGAATCAGAAAATAATCATGTAAGATATCTACAGCTATCATGTCCAGTAACTGATGATTTGTTAATTCCCTATGATGTACTTGGCTTGCAAAATTGTGCTATTTTGTTTAGGTGTGAACAGGCATATGTGTACATCAAGAGGCAACATTATCCTCAACATTAATTAATAGGGTTCTATGATAATCCAAGTATAATTTTCATACAGTAAATTTTTCTACTTCTTCCCCTTCCATGAGGAATCCTCCATGCCTGGCCAAAAGCTGTTTCATAGGATCCCAAACAAAAAATATTTGGGGGACATTTACCAGATTTTTAAAGAGATGAAGAGATGCTCTCTGTTCCACCCATGGGATAGAATAAGTAGATATGACATATACAGGCCTGCACATAAATCAAACTATGTCACATATAGACACGTGTCAATATGTGTTTTGAATGACATACACATAGCCTTGTTTTGAGATTCCACTCATAAAAATAACAATCTGCATTGCCAATATCAAATGTGCTTGACAGCAGCACCCCTATACAAAACGTAATTAGCTCTATAATCATCAAGATTTTGAAACATGTTTACATTCCAAATTTCTGAATGCTTCATTTGTATCAAAATTTTACCACCTTAAATGCTACCCTGCTACTTAAAAAGACAGGAAGTCATAATCAGTGAGCAAAATGTGCAAGTGGACAGCATGCGTAACCAAGCTATTAAAGCGATGAAGGGTTGACAAGCTAGGGCTATGAACACATAGGGTATGTTAACAACTATGTTCAGTCTTCTTTAAAACAGAAATATTGCAAATACACACTGAAGATTTCTCAAGGCCCACCCCCAAAGTGGTGTCCATCTATATCTGCATAATGTTTCTTTAAATTTGTCATAGAAAATGCCTAATTTTTAAACTGGTTAATAAAGCTACTTATTAAACATAAGCTCCAAGGTACACTGTAATAGTAAATATTCTATTTGACCAAAAGTTTAAATTTTATTGTGCATTCTAAAACGGAAACTTTTGACTTTCGTTACCTTCTTATGGGCAGTCCTTGATTTAAAACCAATTAGAATTTCCATTGCTAAGCAAGGTTGTGGTTAAGTGAGTTGTGCCCAATTTTATGATTTTTTTTCCTACCATATTTGTGGTCATTAAGTGAATCATGTAGCCATTACATGAATCCAGCTACACCTCCCCCCCCCCAATTGATTTTGCTTGTCAAAAGCTGGCTGGGAAGGATCATGTGATTGCAAGTGTCAGTTGCCAAGCACCAAAATTTTGATCATGTGGTGTGACAGTCATAAGTGTAAGAACCAGTCATAAATTTTTAATGTTATAACTTTTTAATGGCCACTAAACGAAGGGTTATAAGTCAAGGATTACCTCTACTAGAATACTGGCATATGTACAAGTGTTATACCATCCTTCCATGGCAGGGTGTCAAACTCACATTGTCATACGTTGTTGTCATGTGACTATCGGGTATCGGGACTTTTCCTTCCTTTGCTAAACTGGGCATGGGCGTGGCCAACATGTGACACATCCAGACTGTGGGGCACGAGTCTGACAGCCCTGTTCTATGGACTTTCAAATATAGAGATGCACAAATATTGAACTAATGAGTTTTATCAGAAATGTGGTAATACAATGATTCAAATTCTCTCTAAGTACAAAAGTTTCACTCAGAAACCTAGGTTTTGCTCATAACACTTAAGATTAGTTTTATTGTATCTGTTGAGGGGGGAAAGCCCAACAAAATTCAAGAGACTTGCTTCTAGTTAAGGGAGTGCAAAGTTTGTAGATCTAGACCTTTATATTTATTGGGAGACCTTGACCACAGGCTGGCACAGCCCATTGGTGGGCAACAAACTGGAAGTGTGAGAAGCAAAGAGCTCATATGCACATTTTGTTTTATTATTTGCACACATCAATATAGTGAATGCTAAACTGTATGGTGTTAAAGTTAAAGTCTTCCTAACAAAGAGGGCAATTAAATAACTGAAAGTCAAGGTAAAAATAAATGCAGTGTCTTAAATTTAAGAAGATGAAACCCATGATGTTTACATAACTGTTGCTGGCTTTTTTAAAAAAAATATCAATCTACACAAAATCCTTCAAAAGTGCAGTGATAGTTTTACTGAGATAATACAGGAGATTTATATACTACAGATATTATCAAATAAATTTAGCATCCAGTGCCAATGAAATAACAACATGGCTATAATCAAAATTAAACAAAGTTGATAAATGGTTCCTCATAGCCCTGAGGCTATATATTTTAATTTCTGACATGTCATTAAGCTGAAAGATGGAGCACCATAAAAGAAAAGGCAAGTAGCCAGTTTTAAGTAGGAATGTCATAAAAATAGCTAAATACATGCCAAAATCAATAGCAACAACCCAGCAGTTTCCACAAGGCAGACAAAGAACGTGTTATGTAATGTATGCACCTAAATGTAGAGACACAGTGAATCTCACTTGCACCAATATTTTAATACTAATTTCCAACTTTGCAAGTAATTCCTCTTCTAGCTGCAAAAGTCCAGTTGGCGATGTCAGTGCAATCCTATATTTTTAAAGCTTTGGCACAGAATGAACCAATGCTTTTTGCTCAAATTGGAATTATGAATTATTTTACTCCCAAATCATTGTGAACGGGTAATACAGCAGGTTTCATAAGTGCACCCTTATTCAGGATTGCACTCAGGTCCAAGAAATATGTACAGGATGGAGATGCCACATCCCTGCCCTTGTTAAGAGGCTGGACAATACAGCAAGGCTTCAGAGTTACTGACTGAACTGAATGAAGCTCGGTTCAACTCTAAATACAGTCCTTATCGTTGCCATCTCTAAGCAAATAGTAGTCATATGACTAAACTGCATCATAAATAGATAATAACAGGCTCTAAGGTTCTTTTAATGTAAGAGGCCACTTTTTCTTCCAGGAGCCAGCCCCAAAGCAGAATGATTAAGTATCGAATGTAAAATGAATAGTAATTCTTGTTCTAAAGCAACTTTCCCCAACCTGATGCCTCCAGCAACCAGCTACCAATCCCATGTATGAGGCCATCTATGAATAATGGAATACTGTGTAGACCAATTCAATAGGCAAAGTTTAATGGGGAAGGCTGCCCTTCAGTATACAGGTGAGAAAAAGGAGAGGTGGGGAAAATGGGGGGGGCAGATATCCCTTTGCTAGCCGCACCTGCAGCCTTACAGGATTGTATTGTGACTAGACCTGGAGAGATTCCTTCACAACCCTACCCACCGTCATTGCCTTTGGTCCTTCCTTACCATTTTAAGGTGGCTCTGGCCAAACTGCAACCCTCCCCTTTTCCTGGCAAAGGCCGACAAGAGCCTTTGAAAATAAAAATAAAAAACAGAACAACCTGTTCTAGTCAATACGCCACATCAAGGCAAGAAGAAAGAGGAAATGAACCAGCCGGTGGGCAAGTGGAAGGAAGAAGAGATTCCTTCTGATGCAGAGCGAAAGAAGAGAACTTCAAAGGCAGCTGAAGCGGGAGCAGGAGGAGGAGGAGGAGGAAGAAGAGGAGGAAGAGGAAAAGGAGGAAGAAGAAGAAGAAGAAGAAGAAGAAGAAGAAGAAGAAGAAGAAGAAGAAGAAGAAGAAGAAGAAGAAAAGATCCTTTAGGCTCTTTTAGGCTTTGGCAACCGACGGAAAGTGATGTAAACCCTGGTTTGCGCAGCCTTTGCATGCACGTGATGTGCCCGATTTTCGGGGGGAGAGACCGCGTTTAGACGGCGTGGAGGAGGAGGAAGAAACCCCCGGAGGAAGAAAGCAAGCAAGCTCGCACCAAGTTTTGGCGCACAGCGAAGGCGCGTATCCGTGTGATTTCCGCCCGAGAGGGAGCCCGGCGATGCGGGCGCCAAGGCAGCGCAGAGCTTGCCAAGAAAGAAATCCTGCGCGCCCGCCGCCGCCTCCTCCTCTTCCTCCTCCTCCTCCAGGCTTCTTCGGGGAATCCAGATGGGCGGAAAGCCTCTCGGGCTGCCCCAGACCAAGAAGGGGAGGAGGGGAGGCCAGGATCGACCCCCCGCCTCCCCTCAGGCACCCGTTGCTGGGGTGCAGTAGGAGAAAATCGAGCGGAGAATCGAGCAGCCAAGAAAGCGGAAAGCGAAGCACGCTGGCAAGCCGCTGCCTCGCCCGGCTTTCGCCTGCCCTCCCTTACCTGAAGACCGCCTCTTCCTTGAACTCCTTGCCGGGGGAAACCAAGCCGTTCTTTTTGTTGAAAAGCTTCTGCAACAAGGTGGGTGTGGGAGGCATTTTGGGAATGCGACACTCCGGTCCCGCCAGGGAGCAAGCCGTGCTAGCGCTCGCCCGTTCGCAGCTGGGGCAGCCAGCTTAGTTCCTCGAACCCGACTCCATTCGGTGTGACAGTCATATGACAAAAATTAATCACTTGCAGCAGCCGCGGCTGAAGAGAACGGGAGGGAGGGAGGGAGGAGGAGGAGGGCGGGGCTTCGCGCGGGTTTCCCCGGCCGCGGATTGGCTGGCCGAGCCAACCCACGTGGGCCAAAACCGTATCCCTGCTTGGCTCGGCGGCGCGGCAGCCCTGGGATGTTTTGGTGTGGAGAGAAACCGGGGGAGGGGAACGTGGGCGGCGGCGGCGGCGGGTGGGGTGAGGTGGGGGGCTTAGCCCACATTCATTCGGATTCCCTCCGCCAATTTTAGCCCCGATTGCCTTAGGTCCATCCCATGCAAGCCCAAGGGAATTTTGCCTAACTGGGACCGAGCAGCCGTTCCACAAATCTGACAATGATGTGGCTCGCAAGAAGGCAAAAATGCCTCTATAAACATAATTTATATATATATATATATAAATGGTCAGTCAGGAGATGCCTCTTAAGTACATTGTTCTAAAAGTCAAGAGTTCAAAAGTGCTAAGAAGTGTGTGGAGGGGAGAAGTCTTTCGTTTGTGTTAGCAGCTGACAGAAACAGTTACAGTGTGATTGTACCAAGTTATTAATTGTGGCTGCTATGAAAGTCATTTCCCTAAATCCTCTCAGTTACAAATTACCGGGAAAGAAGTCAAGATGGCTGGGGAAACAAAAGTGAAAATGGGCAAGTCCGCCAGCAATGGAAGCTAAGTGCTTTTCCCTTGAGAGCTAAAGCCAGTACCCTTAAGAACCTACTTTGTTGGTGTCCCACAAGCGCCACCACTGAATGCAAGTTGCTCCAAGGAAAGTGAGACTGGGGAATCACCCAGAAAGTTTTATCTTTCACCAGATAGGAGGGACCTTAAAACTTTAGCTTCTCCATCACCCTCCATCACTCCACAACCCTTTACACCAGTGGTATGCTAGATATGAGTGTTCCAGTGATGACAAAACTGCACACCCAGTGATTCAAGGTAAAAGTGTTGCAATATAGCTCTGGATGTAGTGGACCACACAAATGCAGTCTGCCTTTCAGGAAATCTAGCCATGCATTAAGATTGACCATGGCGATGACACATGATGACCATATTGGTCAGAGTTATTCATCTGCCTCTGACTGGCTGTTTCCAAAAAGAATTTGTCTGTGTTGCCTGCATAGAAACCCCAGAAAAATAAGGAAAATCCCAGCACACAAAACTTGTATGTGACATCTTTGAACCTTCTCAAAACTGTTAACTTCCCTTCCCATATACAAAAAGTTCCTAAACTTGGTTCAAGAATCATGGAAGAGGGCAAGGCTGGAAACAGAATATTTAATGTTGCAACATTTACTGTAGCTCTCCGTTTCATCCTGTACATTACTGGCAAGGCATATAGCAATAGCAATAGCACAGGGGTATCAACTTGCAGCCCACAGGCTGGATACATCACCTGTTGGCCACACCCACCCATTTTAGCGAATGGGGAAAAGACATGATATGTCACGTGACAACACCGTGATGATACGTGTTTGACACCCCTGCATTAGCACTTAGGCTTATATACCGCTTCACAGTGCTTTACAGCCTCCTCTAATATGCTGACTCTATAAACTGCTTAGAGAAGGCTGTAAAGCACTGTGAAGCGGTATATGTCTAAGTGCTAATGCAGGGGTGTCAAACACGCATCATCACGGTGTTGTCACGTGACATGTCTTTTCCCATTCTCTAAAATGGGTGGGTGTGGCCAGCAGGTGATGGAGAGGGACTGTAAAATCGATACGTATTAGATCATTGTAGTTGTCTGTGGTTCGAGTAGGAAATACTGGGCATGATCTATTGCTGTTTACAAATACTGAGCCAAAGAATGTGTTAAAGAGGTTGGCTTTAATAGTGTCGCAGTTGCAGTCTTTACCATTAGGTCCTTTCAGGGGTGGGATGGACCTTGAGTCTTTTAGTTTGTTGTTTACAAAATTGTAGAAAGCGCGGGTGGAATTGGTGAGTAGAAGGTTTTCTTCTTGTTTAATGTGATAATTGGTGCATTCAGTTTTTATCTGGTGGCATAAATTTTTGTATCGGCTTTTGAATTTGGCAAAGTGACCAGATTTTTTTTTCCTCCGAAGTGATCTCTTTTTGGATTGAAGCTTCCTTATTGTTATGGGTAATTTGTTTTTTTCTGGTTTTGGGAGTTGTTAATGGTACATATAGTTTGATGACTCTTTTGACTTCAAGTAAAAATATGTTGTAATGGTCTTCTACAGTATTGCATCCAGAGAATAGAGATTGCCAATCAAGGGATGAGAGATCATTGTCTATAAGATCATAGTTGCCTTTTTTGAAGTTAAAATTGGGGATTCTGTCATTGTGATGATTTTTGTGTGGACGTATGTTGAGACCAAAGTCAATCATGTTGTGGTCACTATTGGAAAAGGGTTCTTTAATTTGTATTCCGTAAATTGAATTCAAACTATTGCAGAAGATGAGATAATATATTTTACATACTGAAGGTGACAGCTGAGATGTGTCTTAAACACAGTTTCAAGGGATCAAAAAACCAAATGCTTTAATCCAGTATCTTCATCCCTTTTGGGTGTGTGCTTTTGAGTCATTGTTGACTCCTGGTGACTGCCTGAACAAGTCCCTGACGTTTTCATGGCAAGGTTTTTTGGACATAGTTTACTATTGTCTCCTTCCTAGAGCTAAGAATGATTGGTCCAAGATCACCTACTTGGTTCGGGGCCTAAGGCAGGACTAAAACTCCCGGTCTCCCAATTTCTAGGATGCTGCCTTAGTTGCTATGCCAAATTAGCTCTCCCATATTGGAAATGAAAATGGTCCTTCTAGGGCCAATAAATAGTTGCACTTAAAACTATGCCACTTCTTTGTAAGGAAGCATCAGTCGAATACTAGACTGATAGGAGACTAAAAAAAAAATGCCAGGAAGGAGAATAGCTTGAAAGAAAAAGTTCAAAATTATGTTGGAATCAGGAAGTCAATTAAAAGCAGTAGTGACTAAACATAGATTCTGGGGGGGATTTGGGGGGGAGAAGCAGAACCTTTGATTCCATGATGCTCACCATAGGTCTGCACAGTTCTTCCTTTTGTTCTGTTAGAAGTCTGAATAAATATGATCTTCACTTCCTTGGGAACTTCCTGACTTGGAGAAAAAAATGGTAAAACGTTCTATTGAATTAGGAAGGAAAAATTGAGGATTTGACTTAACTATACATTTTCTCTTTGAACCCCATGTATTCTTTTGTAACGGTAACAAAGCAAGGATAGAAAACTTTCACATTTTTCTCTATTATAGTTTAGCTTTCATTCCAAGTTTTATTTATTTAGTTTAAGTTTTACTAAATCTTTAGTTAAATTTTATAGAATCTTTTAAACTGTGTAAATAAATATCTTAATCTGCTTATATACTAATTCAAGATTGAAAATGGATCATTTTAAGTTTATGTACTGATTAGTCAATTAGCAGTCAAGATTAAACTTTGTAGAGCTGAAACATGCTAAAGAAATAGTTTAGAATACTCTAATTCTAAGCAGGAATTCAAACAGAGAAATTGAAAGCCATCTTCTCTGCACTGTAACAAGGAATAATTTAGCCTTAATGACATTTACAAGCGAACAAAATAAAACATTTTTTCCAAGTTAAGCAGAATGTATACAATATGTTCAATTTCAACTGAATGAAATTTCTATAAAGCCTGGATTAGATTGCCCTCAGCCCTATTGGTCTTTTATGAGGTCCTAAAGATTGGCTTTGCCCACCGGGTTTGGAGATCCAACTGGGTAATAGAGCTTCTTCGATGGTTGTTTTGAATGTAATTAAAGTTTTGGTAACCTGGTCTTTGATCATGTTTTATGGTTTTAATATGCTTTTTTTAACATTACCCTATAAAGTTTTTCTGTGTTTTTATACTGTACTTTATCTACTATTTTTTGTTGGTTTTTTTTACTGTTGTGAGTGTTCTCCTCCTTCTCTTCCCTGATGGGGCAAATAGTATATAAAATGAGAGTAAACCCCTGCTGCTACCTAGTTTGGTAATATGTACAAAAAAACAAACTCGGAGAACAAGAATCCCAACTTACCTGGAAGGTAAAATTGAAATACAGATTGGGGAATATCAGTTCATGCATGAAAACAAATGCACAAAACTGGACTCGAAGGCCAGAGTCCATGGCATTCCCACATAGTAACATTATATACTCTCTTAACATTAGGTGAGTCACAATTAAGTAGGCGAAATGATAAGGATCATGGTCACGGATTGCAAGCAAAATGTAACCTCCAGCAAATGTCTAAAATCCAAGATTCAGTCATACATCTAAGTTTTTACTTGATATGCAAGCTATCAAGTAGTGACTAGACAATGTCAGTCAGTCCTAGGTGTAATAATGTGTCTATAATAAATGATATTGTTTCCATCTAATTTTTCAGGCAAACTGAAGAGCTGACTTTTATTGTTCTATAAAGTAAGGACTTTTGATAGGAACAAACTCTCTCATTAGCAATTTTGTGTTATGTAAGATGAAAATTTGAACTGACACCATGAAGGACTACATCGGAGAGATTATTCCTGACTGGAATCAGAAGCTTGCTGGATATGTTGCTGTGCTTATGTCAACACCACTGAAGACATCCATCAGAGGAGAATCTTCATTATAAAGTGACCTTGACCACATTAGATGTTTTGGAAAATAACATCAAGGGAAATCAGAAGTGAATATTCCACTGGTACAACCAAACAACAAAGGCAAGGAGAGCCAGCAAAGATTTGTTTTGTCTTGATTATATTTTCATGGAATAGCATCAGTAAAATTGTTCTCCGAAAAAGGTTGCACAAAACCACCTCGGGCATAATAAAGGAGCTTTGGTTAGTTTACAAAAAGCAGCAGCTGCTTCTGATCTCCTCTTCTAGCCACCACACTTCAGTTTTATAAGTATGTTAGATACTTACAAACCAAAAGGTACACCAAACATTGTGTCATCAACAAAATTTTAAGCCAGCCTTTAAGGCAGAGGGAGAAGGTTGAGTAAAACAGACTACAGACTAGATTTGCCCAGCATACTGAGTCACCACGAGGCAAAATACATTTTAGCTTATTATATTGTGCAAACTCAACTTGATTTGTTTAATTTTATAATTCAGTGTGTTGTGTTTGACCAGAAAACTGGGCTGAGTAAACCATGATAAACATGTTTAGAGAATAGTATCACAGAAACTGCTTTATCAAAAATAATATGCAGAAAAATCTCTTTAAAACTAGCAATAAATATTAACATTTTGTCTTAAAATCCGTTGAGGAAAAGAAATCACTCTGTTAAAAAGAATTGTGCTAACAAAAATAATTTATTTTTTTACATATTCAGAGGACAAAAGTATTAGAGCTTCACATTTTAATTTACATTCAGTCTAGTTGAAATGAAAAATAGAAGCAATTAGTTTGAATTGGCTTAAATTCAAAGATTTCAATTTAGCTGAATTTAGACTAATATCTCTGAGATATATTAAGGATATATAAAATAGTTTCAAAAACATAATTCAGAACATAAACACAAAACTTATGCCATTTTATAATCATTGAACAATATTTTACCTATCAAAATACATGCATCCTGAAATATTTCCCCCCCATTATTTCCTTTAAAACTACCACCAGGTTTCAAATGTACAAAAGCCAGATATTTTCTTTAATTATGTGCTGCCTTCCATTTTCTCAATTTCCCATTTTTTCTTTTTTTTAATGATTCAACCAAGTAAATGTTTCATACTGTTCTTAAGAAAACAGTAAGAAGTAAACTAAAGTAATTTTCAACAGAGAAATAATAAGTGACCATATGCAAATCCAACAATCTCCTTCCTAGGTAACCATTTTACATATTCTTCAATAAATATGCAATTCAGAAGCATGTAACAAGCATGTTGTAGATAAATACTGGAAATTAGATATAATTATACGAATATATAAGATAATGAAGATAGTTTTAATATAATTTATTGCAATAGAATTTAATGCCAATGAATTTACTCATTATATGTGCTGTTTATGGTAGATACTGCAGAGGATCCAGCAGGTACTCTGCTTCGTTTCTTCCTGCTTTGGTGAGTTTTTTGGTTTTTTTTTGAACTTGTAACAATATCTGAAATATAAATATTTTTGTACTGGGATAAAATTTCTGTTTCACCTTTTGGAGAAAATACATCAGTATTATATTGTTGAATTTGGGAACAACATTACAACTGTAGAACAGTCAGAACTGTCAATGAAAATAGATCTAAAACCTTGCCCAAAATGCAATATAACAAGAAATTTGGATGGTATACAGCAGAAAAAGCTGTTCTTATAGTATGGCAATAGCACTTAAGACTTATATACAACTTCATAGTGCTTTATAGCCCTCTCTAAGCAGTTTACAGAGTCAACATAATGCCCGCAACAATCTAGGTCCTCATTTTACCGACCTCAGAAGGATGGAAGGCTGAGTCAACCTTGAGCCGGTGAGAAATAAACAGCCAAACTGCTGGCAGCCAAAAGTAGAACTGCATTCTAACCGCTGTGACACCATAGCTCTAATATACTTTTTGGTAACAAACAAGATACATAAACTGCCATCCTTCGATCATAACAATCTCCCATATCTTTTCCTATTATAATTATTTCTAGACAATATAACATGCTATTATGCTCAACATTACCAATTTTGCCTTTCCTGATTTTAACAGATAACAGATAATCAGAGTTGGAAAGGACCTTATAGGTCGTCTAATCCAACCCCCTGCCCAAGCTTACACTCTGACAGATGAGAGTCCAATCTCTTCTTGAAAGTCTCAAGTGATGATGCTCCCACAACTTCTGACGGCAAGCTGTTCCATTGGTTGATTGTTCTCATTGTCAGAAAGTTTCTCCTTATTTCCAGGTTAAATCTCTCCTTGTTCAGTTTCCATCCATTATTCCTTGTCTGGCCTACAGGAGCTTTAGAAAATAGCTTGACCCCTTCCTCCCTGTGGCAGCCTCTCAAATATTGGGAGACCGCTATCATGTCTCCCCTGGTCCTTCTCTTCACTAGACTAGCCATGCCCAGTTCCTGTAACCATTCTTCATATGTTTTAGCCTCCAGTCCCCTAATCATCCTGGTTGCTCTTCTCTGTACTTTTTCTAGAGTCTCAACATCTTTTTTATAATGTGGTGACCAAAACTGGACACAGTACTCTAGGTGCGGTCTTACTAAGGCTTTATAGAGTGGTATTAGTACCTCACTTAATCTCAATTGTATCCCTCTGTTAATGCAACTTAGGATTGCATTAGCTTTTTTGGCTGCTGCTGCACACTGCTGGCTCATATTTAGCTAAGACTCCAAGATATATCTCACGATTACTGCTATTGAGCCTGGTTTCACCCAGTCTATATGTGTACTTTTGGTTTTTCTTGCCTAAGTGTAGGACTTTATTTTTCTCTATATTGAATTTCATTTTGTTAGATCCGGCCCAGTGTTCTAGTATGTCAAGATCCATCTGGATTTTGAGCCTATCTTCTTGGGTGTTAGCTATTCCTGCCAGCTTAGTATCATCTGCAAATTTGGTAAGTTCCCATTCTATTCCCTCATCTAAGTCATTAATGAAGATATTGAAGAGTACTTGCCCTAAGATGAAACCTTGTGGCACCCCACTGCTTACTTCCCTCCATGTAGACTTAGACCAATTAAGGACTACTCATTGAGTACGGTTTGTCAGCCAATTGCAAGTCATCTAGTGGTGGTGCTATCTATTCCACTTTTTTCTAGCTTACTAAGAAGTAGGTTGTGGTCTACTTTGTCGAATGCCTTGCTGAAATCTAAATATATTACGTCCACAATATTTCGCTGGTCTACTAATTTAGTCACTATGTTCAAGAATGAAATAAGATTGGTTTGGCATGATCTGTTTTTAACAAACCCGTGCTGACTGCTAGTTATTACTTTACTTGTTTCTAGATGTTGGCTGATCTGTTATTTTATTATCTTTTCCAGTATCTTCCTGGGTATTGATGTTAGGCTGATTGGTCTATAGTTTCCTGGGTCTGTTTTTTTTTTCCTTTTTTGAAGATGGGAACCACATCAGCTCTTTTCCAGTCCTCCGGTAGTTCCCCAGTGCTCCAGGATTTTTGAAAGATATGGTGCAGTGGTTCTGAGATGATCTCTGCCAGCTCCTTTAAAACTCTGGGATGTAATCCATCAGGCCCCGGTGATTTGTTTTCATCAAGATCAGACAGGTGTTCTCTTACTATTTTTTTTGCTTATTTTAACTTTTATTTTTTTTTATTTATTTTTTATTTGTCTTTTACAGTTATGTTTTTGGTGGATTGAGCGATAGTTTTATACTAGATTAATTAATTAGGCTAACCTTTAAAGGTAGAAATAAAATTGACTTAATAGCTTTTTGTATTGCCCACAAATTATTCTGGGGATGTATAGCCAAGAAATAATCTGAACTCACGAGCTAATCTCACATTTTTTCAATTCACTTTCCAAGCAATTTGTGTTGCAGTGCACTGGAATTTGTTGTGAAGCTTTTATCCCAAACTACCACAAACTATTTTCTGCATACAGAATCTGAAAGCATGTTACCCATTTAAGATAGCTCCTCATAATATTTTCTTTCTCTTCCTTTTACCTTCAGTTGCCTCTGGTGGGAGAAACCCTTTTTTTTCCTTTGTTGAATGCTGGACTACTTTCAGCGGTCTAAATCCTGGTGAAGCTTGAATAATACAGCAGATTTCTGGTGGGCTATGTAAATTCTGAATGAAACAGAAGAACATTATTCATACAACACGGAGTAGTTTTCAGAACATTAAATTATTGGATAAGCATTGCACGTATAATCTTTTGGCTCTTGTGCTCACACTCCTATGTGTTTTTCTAAAATGGATATGAGATCAAAACTACTTCCTTTCATTTTTAAACAGAGTTATTTCTTGTGAATATTCCTAGCTAGGAATGAGCAAACTAAGAGCAAAGGCTATATTCAGATTCTGCATTTCCTGGACAGAAAAAAGGACAGAAGAACAAAACTAAATGATTCTAAAAGATTTGCATTTAAACCCTTGAGTCCATGCCAGAGGTAAAAGGGAAGGAAAGCACACAAACCAGAAGTTTTTTGTGATAATACAAAATTAATTCAGAATTTTGACAGTATGTTTGAAAGGAGCCATAGAACAATGTCAACCTATTTGAAACTCTACATGGAATCAATATAAAGCATAATGTTTCCTTACCCAATATACCCAGGGGTGGAAAGGCTCTGCAAGTTGGCAGCAAAAGTTGGCCATTAATTTTACTGATTTTTTTTGTAAAATACTTTAAGAAAAAAAAGTGACACTTGAAAATACAAGAATATATTAAAACAAGAAAGAGCCCAAATACAGGAGGAAAGAGAGTAATATTCATGGTTCAGAACCAACATCCTTTATCCAAAGTATAAAACCAGAAGAAAATCAGACCTAAGGATATATCACATTTCAGAGAGAGAGAACTGTGAAAACATTTGAAATCCTGTTCTATTTTACCTTGATGCTTTAAATAAAAAAAAATCACATACTAATTTAATATTGAATCATAGAAAAAGTAAAGAAATATATAACCTGGGGAAAAAGAGGAACAATTGCTTCTGAATTCACATTTGGACACTCTTTGTATGCCAAACAGTTGTCCTGGACGGACGCTTCATGCGCGGACAATAAGTCTAACTGTAACCAAAGCAAAATAAAAGTGCAAGGGGGTATGGTTAATCAGAGGGTGTGTTTCTCAAGGAAAATATTTCATGACCTTCAGTTTACAGGAATAGCTTATATCTGGACTGCACAAAACAGCCTTCCCTTTGTCAAAATACGCTGTAATAGTGGCTTATAAAAACTGGCTCCTCATAGAGACCATTATGGCTCTAGATCAGAAAAGCAGTTGAAGTTCAAGTAGATAGTTACATGATACTCTTTTGAACGGGAAGCATGTTTAATACAAAAATGTCTGGATATAACCTTCAGTCTTAAGGTGCATCTCAGCTATTGATAATTCAAAATGTACAGAAAGTAATCCTTTATTCACTTTTGCCTGAGTTTCTGATAAAAGTCATTTAAATTGGAAACTCTGGTTGATAGTCATTTCATCTCAGTGTTTATTTTTCAAGCAAAAACTGTCAAGCAAGTAAGGATACTTGTTGCCAGAAGTAACAATGTACAAAAGTTATTAATGCTTTTTTGCCGTTGAGCAAATTGGCTCATTTGTTTTTTAAAAAAACACCTTTTTTCCCTGAAAACATTACTAAGTGGCATACTTCAAACAAACATTTATATTGTTACCTACATGATGAAAATATTAGTTAGTATAGCCAGAATGTCTGGTGCCATTAAGATACTTTAACATAACATTTCCAGGTAGTTTAAAGTTTGTAAAATAAGCACACAATAAAAACAAAACCTCATTTAGTAGCAAAGAAATAAAGGTGTTTATTTATGCATTCAGTTAATACCCTGCCTTTAAATTCAATCAAAGTAAGAACCTATTGTAGGTTAACTGCCCTATAGAGTATTAGTGCAATAGAAAATAGGTGATTATTCTGTAAGATGGAATCCCTTGATCAAACAATTCCAGATTATCTACCCAAATTAAAAAGTGCCAGTTTTTGATAAGATGAATTTAATATCTACATTTGTGCAGACTGGGGAAACATGGAAAGTCAAATGAGCAAGCTTGCATTCATAAATGTGTGGAAGGGGCCTATGTATCCAGTCTTGAATAAGTAAGCTTGATTAATTATGAGGGTGTTCTTCCCAGTGGATCTTTTTCCTGAAATAGATGGCTAAAGGCATTCTCAGTCTCAGTGTCAAGGTGCCAAATAACTCATAGCTGTCTATTTTCTGCCATTATGTTAATATTATACAACTGCCTCGATCTCATCTTCTGCAATAGTTTGAATTCAATTTTTGGAATACAAATTAAAGAATCCTTTTCCAACAGTGACCACAGCATGATTGACTTTTGTCTCAACATACGTCCATACAAAAATCATCACAACGACGGAATCCCCAATTATAACTTCAAAAACGGCAACTATGATCTTATAGACAATGATCTCTCATCCCTTGATTGGCAATTTCTATTCACTGGATACAATACTGTAGAAGACCATTACAACATATTTTTACTTG
Organism: Pseudonaja textilis; assembly: GCF_049901715.1. Classification (NCBI taxonomy): domain Eukaryota; kingdom Metazoa; phylum Chordata; class Lepidosauria; order Squamata; family Elapidae; genus Pseudonaja; species Pseudonaja textilis. The sequence continues at coordinate 80,394,404 of NC_141991.1, forward strand.
AAGTCAAAAGAGTCATCAAACATCAAACAACTCCCAAAACCAGAAAAAACAAAAAACAAATTACCCATAACAAAAAGGAAGTTTCAATCCAAAAAGAGATCACTTTGGAGGAAAAACAGATCTGGTCACATTGCCAACTTCAAAAGCCGATACAAAAATTTATGCCACCAGATAAAAACTGAATGTACCAATTATCACATTAAACAAGAAAACCTTCTACTCACCAATTCCACCCGCACTTTCTACAATTTTGTAAACAACAAACTAAAAGACTCAAGGTCCATTCCACCCCTGAAAGGACTTGATGGTAAAGACTGCAGCGACGACACTATTAAAGCCAACTTCTTTAACACATTCTTTGGCTCAGTATTTGTAAACAGCAATGGATCATGCCCAGTATTTCCTAGTCGAACCACAGACAACTACAATGATCTAATATATATTGATTTTAAAGAAGACATTGTTGAAAAAGCACTACGCAATCTAAAACCATCTCTATCTATTGGACCGGACGGAATATGTGCCTACTTCTTAAAAAAGCTATCCACTGCCATAGCAGAACCTCTAAGCGTAATCTTTGAAAAATCTTTCGGGACCAGCTCCTTGCCAAAGCTATGGCCACTAGCCATGGTCATCCCCATCTTCAAAAAGGGAGACCCCAGCCTAGTTGAAAATTATAGACCAATCTCTTTATGTTGTGTCACCTGTAAAGTCATGGAATCAATTATTAACCAATCCATCATCCTCCACTTAGAAACAAACAACCTACTCTCTAATAAACAATTTGGTTTTAGGAAAAAACTATCATGTAATCTGCAACTCTTCCACTGCAAAAACATGTGGACTACACAACTCGATCAGGGCAAAGCAATAGACGCAATCTACATAGACTTCTGTAAAGCCTTTGATTCAGTAGTACACGACAAACTACTCCTAAAACTAAAATTTTACGGTATCTCTGGACACCTGCATTACTGGATAGAAGCATTTCTGTCAAACAGACAACAAATGGTCAAAATTGGGAGCGTCCTATCAAATTCTGTACCTGTCAACAGTGGTGTCCCCCAAGGCAGTGTTCTAGGACCAACTCTCTTCATAGTCTACATAAATGACCTCTGTGATCATATTAAGAGCAACTGTGTTCTCTTCGCTGTTGATGTAAAGCTATTCAACACCACAGACAATACTGCTACCCTTCAAAAAGACCTTGACTATGTATCAGAATGGTCAAACAAATGGCAACTTCAAATCTCAACAATAAACGCTCTGTCCTACATATTGGCAAAAAAAATCAGAAAATAAAATACAGGCTGAATAGTCAAGACCTTGTTGATGATCCAAACTCTTGTCAAGGATCTTGGAATACTCATCTCAAATGACCTATGTGCTAGAGCCCACTGTAACTACATAGCCAAAAAGGCGTTAAGAGTTGTTAACCTAATCTTACGTAGCTTTTTCTCTGGTAATATTACACTACTTACTAGAGCATACAAAACATTTGCTAGACCAATACTTGAATACAGCTCATCAGTCTGGAACCCACATTACGTATCTGATATTAACACAGTTGAGAAAGTCCAGAAATATTTCACAAGAAGAGTTCTCCACTCCTCTACTCATTGCAGAATACCTTATATCACCAGACTTGAAATTCTAGACCTAGAAAACCTAGAACTACGCCGCCTTCAGTCCGATCTAAGTATAGTATATAAAATCATACATTGCAATGTCCTACCTGTCAATGAATACTTCAGCTTCAAAACATAATAACACAAGAGCAAACAGTAGATACAAACTCAAGATTAATCGCACCAAACTTGATTGCAGGAAATATGACTTCAGCAACAGAGTGGTCAATGTCTGGAATACTCCACCTGACTCTGTGGTTTCTTCCTCAAACCCCCAAAACTTTAACCATGTCTACTATTGACCTCACCCCTTTCCTAAGAGGTCTGTAGGGGGCGTGCATAAGTGCACCAAGGTGCCTACCGTCCCTGTCCTATTGTTTCTTTTATATATTTTTCTTATATGTATCCGTGTATTCATAACTATGTTTTTACTTGTACCTATTATCTTGTAAGCAATTGACAAATAATAAATAAATAAATAAATAAATAAATTTCTAAGTGCAAGGTTCAATATGGTTTATATACCTTCTTTTTTTCCTTTTATACATACACTCCATTTCCCCATGGCCTTCAGACACAGGCAGTAGTTACATACCATGTCAGCATTTGGAGGTTTGGATGCTGCAAACCCACACATTTCCTTGGAGCTGTTTTTTCCAGAGGAAGGTGGTCCATGAGGAGAGGATATAGAACATTCATTTTCAAATGTTATTTTTTTTCTACATTTCCTTTTGACGGGTATTTGATCCTCAGTCTAAAGTTAAAAGGAAATGTGCATCAGTGTAAAATCAAGACTAGTGAAAAATGTACTTACATTTAAAATAACCTAATGTGAACAAAGCATTTTGCATTTTTGATCTCATTTCTAAAAGCATAACGAATTAACACATTATAGAGGAGGTTACACTCATTTTCCCACTATTGTAAAGAACAGCTGGTTTTTTTGGAGAAAATAGAGACTGAAAAGAGAGATTGCATCTTTTTTCCTCCCTGTTTTTTGAACATAACCAGAGTGAAACCCACAGCCTCTCATTACCACCTCCTATCAAACCCAAACTGACCCTCCCTACCCCAAAACAAAACCCCTTGCAATCCCATCTAAAGGAAAGAATTAAAGCCTAGTCACCAGCTCACAGTCCAGCCCATGGCCATTCTTACAGGAAAACTCCTAGGCTTCTATCAGCTTCAATATTCCTTCCCCTTTACCATGAAAGACCTGTTTTGCTTAACAATAGAACTAGCTCCAGGGACACTGACAAGGACTTACCTAGCTTCCCCAACCTGGCTGGCAAATAAAATCCCTAAGATTTCCCACTTTTCTACCCTCAACTGCTATAAAAATATTTTCGGGATATGTTCGGGATCTCTCTTTCTGGTGAAGTTGGATACCAGCAACATGGGGTTCCTTTCCTCCTTAATGTCGTGCTCTGTATTTTGGAGTTTTTGGTGACTTCAGTTCCTTAAGATCCTCTAATAAGTCCATGAGAGAAGAGAAGAATGTAGATTATATAAAGGATTTCCTTCCTCATAAGCTTTGTCCCGTTTAAGGTATCCAGTGATATCATAACACTACAATAACTTCAATTGCCCCTTCTGGGGCATCTGTATCTAAGAACAGGACGACAGTATCAAAAAATATTTTCTTATGTTAACTCCAAAACTCAAAATAACACTGCCTAGACATGTGAGAAACTCGAGAAATATTGTGGGCAAGAATAAGCGAACAGAGGACTGGTTAAATAATCCTCCCATCTATCACATTCCACTGAAAGTATTCTTCCATCAGTTATCAGTAATGGGAAGCATATTGGTGAGAAACCCCGCCCTGTCATTCTACCCCTATCCTTGATGGTTACAGCTGTAGAATGGGACAGCATTTAATCAAGTTTGGCTGATCTTGAAAAAGCTAAGCAGGGTTAAATTTAGTTATGACTTCAATGGGGGACTACCAGGAAACCGTGGGGTTGTAGACCAGATTGGGAAATCTAAAAAAAATAAAAAATCAAGAGATAATAGCAAATCACTTCTGTTATCTTGCCATGAAAGCTACATGGATGACATGCACGCTAGGGGTTGAGCTCAGCTCAAGCGAATGTTAATTTTTGTTATCCATGAAAGCCCCCAGTTACAGTCCCCTTTCAATCATTCATCATCATCCTCTTTTAACAACCCCCAAATCCCTTGCAGGGTGGTAGCTGGACAACTGAATGGAGCTGAGTGTTTATTGGCCGGATGCCCTTCCTGTCACCAATGTGGAGTTTTATTCAGCAGATATATTCTCAGTGTGCACAGAAAAAGAAATATCTGCCTCTACCAAGGATCGAACTCACATCCTCCCGATTATGAGGCAAGAGCTCCACCTCTAGGCCACCGCACCCCCCCCTTCAATCATTCATACCAGCTTGATATTCCAAAGAAGGATGCAGTGCTTCAATATTAGCTTACAATTGTCAAGTGGGAATCATGTCTAATTCATGTCCAATTCCATCAATGAATATAGATGTGTTACTACTTTGTTTGGAAGGCGTGTTTTGTTATGGGTTTTATAACAGCCTGGCAATGAATAACTTAACACTTCAGTTGAAATTCTCACAAACGTGATTCACTGTAACAGTAAAGAGATTCTCCTTACTTATAAAAACAGTGGGTTGTGGTACAGAGGTCAAATAAACAAGAAATAAAGGTAATCACACATTGCCCAATTTATACATGACCGCTGAAGAGTATTAAAAATGGTTACCTTCTTTTTTCGTTCTGGAAGCAATAATGAAACCCCAGAAGGCTGTGATTTAAGTCTTTTTTCATTTGCAGACAAAATTTTACATACTTGTTTCCCTGAAAAATACAACAAAACACTACGGTATGTTTCAAGTCATCTGAAAAAAAAAATGGCCCTATTTTTGCCAGCCACAGGTTTGTGACTCAGAGACCCATCAACAGCATCACGCGCTTATTCCCAATTTCAGAACATATAATTATATCTTTGCACTATATATAACTTACCCACTTTATTCAAAATCTCTCTACAAAGGGGGAATGAGCATTTTGCACTTGATGTATGTATCCAAGGGTACCAATTACTTTAGATGAATCAGGTACTCACAACGGTTACCATAGTGACCAAAAAAATGGGGTGCAGCCTGCAGCCAGAAATAGCTGTGATTTTGTAGCTTGTTGCCACTTTTCCCCACTAACAGCCAATCAAAGTGTTGCAGTCACTCTTTAGTCCTTCTGATACTGGCTTGGAAACGGAGACAGTGTAGCAAGATATGCCTTGAAGGCTGGACTTCATGCATTGAGTTGAAATCAGTACAGGAATCTCTTACAAAGCTGCACTGGCTTCCAACGGAGGTAGGAACCCTCATTTTTATATTTTCTGTGCCCAGTACTCCTCACCAGAGCCATTCTGTCTCAGTCGCCTTGTCTTCCAATGCAGTATATGAGAAGAATCAGGCTTCCCTCTTTCCCTTGATTTCCCTGCTTCCTTTTCTTACTTCTCCAAAATGCTCTCCAGATAACCATTATGATAGGATTCTTTCTTTCCCTGTCACGCAAATGATGAGGGGAAGGGAAAAACTCTGCTCCATCATAAGGTAGTTGGGTTGCCTTAATCTAATTAACACAGCTCATAAGGATTTTTGTTTTCTTTGCTAAAGATTCTGCCCACCAGCCTTTGCACAATCCTGGTCTAATTTTTTGTGAATGTTTTATAATAGAACGCACACCCTCAGTTCTTAATTCATTTCTTCCCAGATTCCTCTATGATTGGCATGGAAACAGGTGCTTAATAGTATGAGAGGAAATGCTTGGCCACATGATATTCTGTACCATGTCCTTTCAGCAGATTCTTCTCTGGTGTAAGGACCTTATTTGGTATGATCTGGAGCTTGATACACATTTATGCAAGCATGTTTTTACTCCTTTATTGACATAGGATCAAGGCATTTGATTATAACTTGTGACAAAATGAAATACTGGGTTAGGAAAAATATTAAGGTAGAAGCTACTACCAGGGGGAAGGAAAAATCCATGGTTTGAGATGATCCAAATCAGAGATGATATAACAGAAGATGTACAACTTCTGTTTTTTTATTTTTATTTCAACACTAGAAGAATGATAGATAGATAGATAGATAGATAGATAGATAGACAGACAGACAGACAGACAGACAGACAGACAGACAGACAGACAGACAGATAGATAGATAGATAGATAGATAGATAGATAGATAGATGTAGTAGACAGACAGACAGATGCATGACCCTTCAAAGAGAATGGAGACTTCTCAAGAAATTAATGAACTGAATGCCTGGGTATTTCGTTCATTTTATTATGGTCAAAGATCAGCCAAATCTGAGTACAGTATAGAAGGCTGCTTTGAATAGTTCTCCCTAATAAGATATCTCAGAAAATCTGGGATGAACATTCACTAAATTAACTGCAACCAATTTTAGAGCTTCAGAGTCGAAAGGTTCTTCAGAAAACAGCCATGCAATTCCACAAAAAGGTGCAACTTCCATAACAAATTGTAATAGCTGCTATGAAGTTCCAGTTTGCTGTAGCAGTTAAGACGCTGGCCTAGAAGTCAGGAGACAGACTTCTAGGCCTCCCTTAGGTTAGGCAGGAAATCTGGCTGGATGATTTTGGTCACACTTTTTCTTTTTTTATTAGGTATATTCACTGCCTTGAGTTCACACACACATACGCACATACACATACAGGGTTATAACCTCAAACATAATTTATTTTAAAATTATTTTTACATGTTCCCATCTTTAGATAGGATAATACCTCTGGGCTCCCAAACAAGCCAAAATTACTGAGAGTTAAGTCGAGACATACATTTTTAAATCCCTGATCAGTCTTGTGAGAAAATATGACACCAAATTATTATAGGGCATGTAAACAAATTCCATGAATGACAGCAAAGCAATGCAGAGGATGAGAAGGGAACTATTTTAGTTAGGATAATTTCAGTGCCAGGATTGCAATCAAGCTGTAGTAAAGGTTTTATATGATTAGACAGTATTTAAAAGAACCACTATAAATAGAATGTTGATAATCCTACCTCAGTAATAGAGAGAAAAAAATCTATTAGGTAGCTTACACATAGTAAAAAAAAATTTTTTTACCTGCTATCGCAGCTGAAGTATTTGTGGGTTCAGAAGGAAGTTTTTCCCTGGATTGTTTTCTGCTGGCAAAAGATGGTGGTATTAATATATATTCAAACATTATGGAAAAAACTATAACTAGCATTGCACATAAAAACCTCCCATTTACGTTCCCCTAATTAACCAAGTCAGCAGTATTCAAGACAATACCCCAATAACATTAGGAGAATAGGCCTTAAAATTTATGAGAAAATTATGGGAAAATTCAGCTATCTTGGTAGCATCATGGATACCGATGGCGGAACGGGCAGATGTGAAATGCCGACTAGGCCAAACAGCTGCTGTCTTCTAACAAATGTGCTCAGCATGGACCACCTCTGCTATAAACACAGCAACCAAGATCAGATTATTTAATGCCATTGTCATACCAAATGCTATCTATGCCAGCGAGATCTGGAAATTTACAACTAAAATTGTTCATTAGATCAATATCTTCCAGCAACATTGCCTCAGAAGGATTCTTCATATCTCATATAAGGACTATGTCACAAAAAAGGAAGTTCTACAAGGAAATAATTCCTGAAGACTCTCTTGACAAAATGAGAGAACAAAGAATGTGCTTTGCTGGACACGTGCTCCACAAGTGAGCAACGTCCAACAAAAATCACAGTCAAAAGGATGGCTGCAGATCAAGAACTGTGGAGTACGCTTGTAAACCAATGAGCTTAGACGTAGAAAAAAAGTTAATCTGAAAGCACTGTACAAGTAGTCCTCAAGTTACAACAATCTGAAGTTACAATGGCACCGATAAAACTAACTTAGGGCTGTTTTTCACACTTATGACTGTTGTGACACTCCCATGATCAGATGATCAAAATCCAGGCACTTGGGAATTGGCATATATTTATGATAGTTGCACTGACCCGGGTCATTTGATCACCACCTGTAAACTTCCCAGCTGGCTTTGGATAAGGAAAGTCAATGGGGAAGCCAGATTTGCTTAATGACCACATGATTCATTTAAGAACTGCAGTGGCAGTTACTATGGCAAAAAAAAAAAAAAGGTTAGAAAATGGGACAAAAGCCCCTTAGCAGCCTTGCTTAGCAATATAAATTTTGGGTTCATTTGGGGTCATACGTTAAGGACTACTTGTGCGCAATAATATTTAATTTTTAATTCATTACGTTTATTTGCTGCCCATCTCATTTCAAACCACTCTGGATGGCTTATACTCAGCATAATACACATTTCAGAAAACCATTTAAATCAGGGGTGTCCAACTTTGGCAACTTTAAGACTCGTGGACTTCAACTCCCAGAATTCCTCAGCCAGCAAAGCTGGGAATTCTGGGAGTTGAAGTCCACAAGTCTTAAAGTTACCAAGGTTGGACACCCCTGATTTAAATCATCAGATATAAAATGACAAAATAAAATCATTAACACAAAACGTACCAGTTGGATACAATAGGGGGCAGGTGGGGTTAGCTTTTAATTAGTCAACCAACCTCCAGTGTGAAACTCCCCCATAGGGACCTCGAGCCATCTGGCAGAACCAGATATTTAAGGCTCTTACAAAAAGGATGGTAGTCAATCTGATCTCTGCGCAGGGGAGACATTACATGTTATATATCAGCTAATCAGTTAAAACAATTCATATCGTTAATTTTGCTTTAATATGAACCTCTGATAGTCCCACAATACATATGTGATGGCTCAGCAGTTAAAGACACTGACCTTGTCAGTTGGAAAGCTGACAGCCCAGGTTTGAGACCCAGCGCTACGAAATTGGATAAGTTCCTGTCACTTGTCCCAGCTCCTATTCCCCTAGCAGTTTGGAAGCTTGCAAATGCAAGTAGATACATAGGCATTATTATGGTGAAGGTAACAGCGTTCCGTGCATCTCAGTGTATAGTCATGCTGGCTACATAACCACAGCAGTGTTTTGGGACAAAGCTGGCTCTCTTGGCTAAAAAAAAAATGGAGATGAGTACTGTCCCCTAGAGCCAGAAACTGGACAGGGGTAAACTTTATAGATACACTGTAGAAAATATCATTTCTAAAAGGGGATCTTCAGAACTACAGTTGGTCTCACTTCTAGAGTTCTCAGCAAGGTTTCCACAATTCTTGGGAGATTTCTCCAAAAGTATAAATGTCAGTAACTCTAAAGCTTATATGAAGCATTCTCTGAATAAAATGGTCTTTGGGGAGTGAATGTGAAGAGACATTGACAAAGTAAAATAATCTAGTATAACACGTCCAAGGCTTTTGTTCAGAGGTGGTTTTCAGCAGGTTCTGACCTGTTCTGGAGAACTGGTAGCAGAAATTTTCAGTAGTTCAGAGAACCAGCAAATACCACCTCTGAGACTTCACAGCATCCTTCCCCTGCCACGCCTACCAAGCCATGCCCACAGAACCAGTAGTAAAAAAAATTGAATCCCACCACAGCTTTTGTTGATTTCCTAGCTGTAGAGTGAAATATAAATGGAAATTGGCATCTGGCACTCAAACTTACTGCTCCATCAAGTGAGACTTAAAACCTTAATCATATAAATAAAAATAGTAACGTGTTACAGAAGTTCATGTCTTTTAAGATTTCCAATTATAATTTTTCTCAACTGCCCAATATATTTAATTTTGTACTATATTATAAAATAACTGATTCCCACAAAAGAGGCAGAACTAATCACCTGTTCCTAGTGGCAGTTTAAATTACTCTTCTAGTGTGGTTTTGGTTTATTAAGGGAATACATTTGGAGTCCAGTAAGATTGTTGGCATCTTTAATCTTACAAATTGTTTTGCACCAGCAGCTTTGTAAAACACTAATATAAGGAAGAGATTATCAAATTTAGAGAGAATTCTCTTTTTACCTGGCAATGTTTTGGCCTTGGATTCCTGAAGGGGTACCTGGAAGAGATTTTATTTTTCTGAATAAGCACAAGATAGTACAGTATTTCTAATTGCCTATGTCATAGGGCTCATCCATATTTTATTTGCCCCAGTATAAAGGTGGCCCATTAACCACTTGTCACTTGACTTTGCCTGCCTTGATGAAGGCCCTGAAGACTGTTGTCCCAAGTAGTGGGACAGGATAGTATATGAACCCATGAGTATGATGTATAATATATGGTTGTATCATAATATGTTTGTGTCCAGCATGTTTTTAAGGTTTCTAATTTGAATTTTGATGATTTTAATTTTCAGTTAGTTATATAAAGGTGACTGGCAAGGGGACATCCATAAAAATTGAAGAAGTAAACATGTATAAGAAAGGAATACATGTTTTTGACCCACCATGAAGTGATCTCTGTCTTTTCTTTTTGGTCAATGTCAAAAGTGGGACTGGTGCTTTGTAGTCTGTCTGTGTCACTTCATTACCTTGAAGACAATGTTTTTACTTCAGTCAACACACACTGTTGTGGACACTGCCCTTGCCCTCTGGTTACTAAGAACAGCCCTCCACTGCTTTTGGCCTGCTGGGCTTTTCTTACAGAAAACCTAACCACAATCTGTTTTGTAAGTTATGTCTTAGGCTTTTGGGAGACTACTTATGTGCTTTAAAATACTAATATAGCAGCTCCTCTTATTTATGGATATTACTATTGAACATTTCAATAACTTCAGCTGATTTGAATAGGTATTCTGATTGCTGCTTTTACCTGCTGGTCCTGCCTATCCTCCTATAGAGATCAATATCTCGCATCATAAACATCAGAGGTGGTGGTATTTTTGCCTACTCCAACGCCATTTTCCCTTTTTCATGGAATAACTTTGGATACCATGGCCACTTGCTGCCAGCGGTCCCTTGCAGCACTCACCAGTTTGAGGTAAAATTGACAAAATCTCCCCAGATGCCTCGTCTATCTCAAGTGATTGTGGGTGGAACTATAAAACTTGAGGAAGTCTCTTATCTCCCCATATCTCTATTGCAATGCATGACAAAAAAAGTAGCAGAACAGGAAGAAGATAATGGATCCCTTTGTGTCAGTTCTCTAGCCTATAGAATTACTCCATAAAACGGGGAACTGACAACAAAAGGCCCTTAGATCTTCTTGCCCACCCTACTTCTTTCCTGTCCCCTCTTCATATTCAGATAAAATTCTTATTCCATGGAGGTAAAATATGAAATATTACCAGCATTTCATTAAGCCAACATGCTTTAAGCTGGCTCATGCAACGAACAGCAGAAAATGCTGCTTTGTGGATGAGACCAGAGGACATGCAGAATTACTCTCAATGAGATTCCTAATATCCCAAATTAAGTCTGAGAAATGTTTGGCCTTCGGTGATGAAGTAATTTCCACTGGAAACTGGCAGATATAGTTTACTCTGTCCATTACTTTTCTCCCCCAGCTTCCTTTATTTCCTGACACAAGTTCATCCATAACATATTCCCAGACCTAAGTCAGCTGCTCAATATATAGTTCTGTTTTTCCATAGAACTTCAATGGCAAAGTAAAATAAAATGTTACATATCATGTTCTGAAAGTTACCGAGTATTTTAGAAAAGTTTGGCAGTTGCGACATCTTGTCTAGGTTGATGGCTTTGCTGGTATCCAAGAGAGTTGAATTTTTGCATGCAAGTTGTGTTTCGGGACTAGCAGTGTCTTCTGAAGAGAGAAGACAATCCAATTAATGGTTCTATTATTAAAATTCAGAAAGATCTATAATGTTAATAATGTCTTTTTATAATGACTTTGGAACATTTGCATATATTTCAGCGGAGCTAACAAATAGGTTGATAATGAGAGTATAATATGAAACAAATGCTTTGCTTAATGCATAATGGAAGTAATTTATCTCTGGGTTTAGGAAACTTAAATCAGAAATTGCCAAATCAAAAGTTAAAAAATAAGTTGATTGAAGGAATATGCATACATTAGCTAATTAAAAAAGATTGGGCAGATGACTTGATCTGCTTTTCTCCCTTACTGTACCTAATATAACGAAATATAATGTACTAATGGTCTGCCTTCAAATTCAAAGAAAAAACATAGATACATGTGCATATATAAAACATAAAAGGTATGTGCATCTCTTTTCTTCATTTATTCTTACAAATAATTTTTAAAATATGTACCTAACTCAGTTTCATCCCTGAATATTTCCGGTGATGAATAACTACTTGTAGAATCAATGGTATAACTACAGTCCAGAGTAGTCTCCATATCCAAACAATCCAGCAAAAAGTCTGAAACTCCCGTTGGTAATGTCATTTCTGAAATTACAGAAAAATGTAAATCAAAAAATAATTTTAACTTTGCAGAAGCCCGGAAAAGCTTTTGCAGGAAGGAGCAGAAAAAGAATACAGAAAGATTTAAGTCTTATCAAACTGCTTACCTCTCTATTGTGGAGCACACTTACAAAGCAGAAAGGAAGCATACAAACTGATCAAGGTAAACCAAAAATCCTTTTCCATGACAAAATGATGCTACCTGTCTCAAACCAATATATTTAGCGACAAAGGGGAAACAAAGCAAACTTAACTGTATTCCTATCACTGACACAATACCAAATATACTCAAAGAGTTTGTATGTGTAGCTATTCTTATACATTTTTATCCTGCTTTTTATTATATTTTTATAACTCAAGGTGGCAAACATACTTAATACTCCTTCCTCCTTCTCCACAGCAACATCCCTGTGAGGTGGGTTTGGCTGAGAAAGTGTGACTGGCCCAAATTCACCCAGCTGGCTTTCATGCTTAAGGCAGGACTAGAACTCATAGTCTCCTGTTTTTTAGGCCACTACCTTAACTATTACATCACATTATACATACACAAACATATACAAATTTGGTTGCTGTGAATCTATCCTTAAATGAATACACATGCACAATAACACACCAATCCCAATCCAGTTAGAACCAGATTTGCCTTTAATAAGAAAACTTGGGCTGGTGGGATAAACATAAAACCCCAATTACTCAATGGTCTGCTAAGTTGATGTTATGAGGAACACATGAACAAAAATGACTGACGCTGATTAGCTATGGATGATTGTAATGAATACCATTTACTGAAATGTTTAGGTGGAATTATCATATATGTATATGTATATACTGTACCCTATGTACTCTATGACTGTATATATATCTTATAATTATCATTAAGGTTGTACCTTATGATTCTTAACAAATGTATCTTTTCTTTTATGTACAGGTGAAACTCGAAAAATTATCGTGCAAAAATTCATTTACTTCAGTAATGCAACTTAAAAGGTGAAACTAATATGAGATAGACTCACTACATGCAAAGCAAGAAAGTTCAAGCCATGATTTGTCATAATTGCAATGATTATGGCTTACAGCTCATGAAAACCCCAAATCCACAATCTCAGAAAATTAGAAGATTGTGAAAAGGTTCAATATTCTAGGCTCAAAGTGTCCCACTCTAATCAGCTAATGAAGCCATAACTCCTGCAAAGGGTTCCTGAGCCTTTAAATGGTCTCTCAGTCTGGTTCAGTAGGAATCACAATCATAGGAAAGACTCCTGACAGTTGTGCAGAAAACCATCATTGACACCCTCCATAAGGAAGGAAAGCCTCAAAAGGTAATTGCAAAAGAAGTTGGATGTTCCCAAAGTGCTGTATCAAAGCACATTAATAGAAAGTTATGTGGAAGGGAAAAGTGTGGAAGAAAAAGGTGCACAAGCAGCAGGGATGACCTCAGCCTGGAGAGGATTGTCAGGAAAAGATCATTCAAAAGTGTTGGGGACTTTCACAAGGAGTGGACGGAGGCTGGAGTCAGTGCATCATAAGCCACCACACAGATGGATCCTGGACATGGGCTTCAAATGTCATGTTACTCTTGTCAAGCCGTTCCTGAACAACAAACATCAGAAGCGTCTTACCTGGGCTAAAGAACAGACCTGGTCTGTTGCTCAGTGGTCCAAAGTCCCCTTTTCTGATGAGAGCAACTTTTGCATCTCATTTGGAAACCAAGGACCCAGAGTCCGGAGGAAGAATGGAGAGGCACACACTGCAAGATAATTGAAGTCCAGTGTGAAGTTTCCACAGTCTGTGTTGATTTGGGGAGCCATGTCATCTGCTGGTGTTGGTCCACTGTGCTTCATTAAGTCCAAGGTCAATGCAGCCGTCTACCAGGAGATTTTGGAGCACTTCATGCTTCCTTCCACAGACAAGCTTGGTGGGGATGCTGACTTCATTTTCCAGCAGGACTTGGCACCTGCCCACACTTCCAAAAGCACCAAAACCTGGTTCAGTGACCATGGGATTACTGTGCTTGATTGGCCAGCAAACTCACCTGACCTGAACCCCATAGAGAATCTATGGGGCATTGCCAAGAGAAAGATGAGAGACATGAGAGCGAACAATGCAGAAGAGCTGAAGGCTGCTATTGAAGCATCCTGGTCTTCCATAACACCGTGTTCTGATTCTGATCACGCCTCCAACCAATCAGAACACGGCTAACCCCCCAACCAATCAGAACACAGCCAAACCCCCTACCAATGAGAACACACCCCCACCCAATCAGAACACAGCCAAGCCCCCACCCAATCAAGTCCCACCCCCACTGGCAGTTAAAAGGAGGAAGCAGCTGCAATCTCACATTACTCTGAGAAGCACAGAGCCGGAGACAGAAGCCTGAAGATGATGAATGAGACTTCATCGAAACGTTGCCTAGATACTTGAATCTTACGCGGGAGAAAACCGAACAACCAAAGATCCATACATATATATATATAATATATATATTGTGTGTGTGTGTTATGTATCTAAATAATTAAATTCTATATATACCTATCTAATGCAATTAATCAAGTATTTATACATATTTATACATTTATTCACATTTATATTATGTTTTCTAAAGTAAAGTTGAAATTTCCAAAATTACATATCACCCAAATAATATAACTTTAAATGAAGAGTTGTCTTAGATTCACTGAAGAAAAAGTGGGCACTTTTTTCTGGTTAACTGTATTTTGGGAACATGAAACCTTCTATAAGAGATCATATTTCTAGGCAAACATCTGTTTTGAATGATACTCCAAACCAGCAAACTTTTAAAGAAGCCTGCTATAGTAGACTTAGGATTCAACAGATAAAATTTTCTTCCAAACATTACCTCAAACTAATCAGTGGTATCTGAGGAATTCCAGATTATTCATATAAATTACATTTTGTATAGATTTGGCTCATTTGTGGATTTAATGGACATCTAGGTTTCACATACATACTCATCTCTTCCAATGGTCTGTAAATCAAGTGTTTACTCTAATTATTCAATTGCTGCAGAGAAGGGTACATGAATTTAACAAAACAAATAAGTAAGCAAAAGCAATGCTTACTACAAAGAGCCAATCAGCTGTCATTTCCCATGGTGACAGGATTGAACATTCATTTATAGTTCTGGTCTCTACAAGTCTTTGACATACAAAAGAAATAGATCAGTGAAGACCACAGCTCAAAAACCTTCTAAAATTTTCAAATTAATAATTAATCATTTTGTCTGACATGACATCATCACCACAAACTCAAAACCCAAAGATTTAGTAGTTAAGCACAATTCCTCCATTAATACCACTTCTTCTTCTTCACATATACAATCCCAAATTATAATATATGTACTGCATAGGTTCTGGATAGCTGAGGGACCGTTTTTCTCCAATAGCTTTCACTTACTCTGCACATACCCACACAGCACATCCTCTTTATTAAACATCAACATCTTGTGGGACTGAGAAGCCATGTCCTTTCTTGTGCCCCGTCCCTGAACAGCATTCTCCTAGAGGTAAGGACGGTATCCTCCCTCCTAGGCTTCCAAAAGGCTCTTAAAATCTGGTTTTGGTCCCAGGCCTGGAGTTAATGTATCCTTGAATTTTTGAGGAGTTTGATTTATATTGCCTTTGAGGTTGTTTTAGTCCAGGCTACATTTGTTTTATGTTTTATCAGTTTTATGGATTTTTTTTATTTTGGAGTTGGGGGGCTATAACACATTTAAACAAACAAACAAACAAATAATAAACAATATCAATCTGAATAAGAAAAACTGACATGGAGCAGGGATGTTATACTGTATATCAATGTTACTGTATGATACTGGTGTGCAAAACTAAAGCTTCAAGTTATAGTGAAAAGAATAGCGCAGCATACATGCGAACTCTCACCTGAAGTAGCTTCACTGTATCTCAGGCTTTGTGCACTTGCAGAGGCTAAATGCAAGGAATCCTATGGGCAACAATGAAAGACCAGATATCATAGCAATTATCATAACATTTCTCAAAATTGTTGCCTGGAAGTGATCCGTTCTTCAGTTAATCTACCCAAGCTATGCTGTTAATTTTGGGATAGCAATTTTTTCTCAAGGAGGGACTATCATTCTTATGATCAAACTATTACACTAGTGAACACAAAGAAGCAAGCAAGCAATAAATAAATAAATTATATATATATATATATATATATATACACACACACACACACATACATACTTACACCAGCCTACTGCTCATCCCATCTGAGTTTGTTTTATTTGACATCCTATTACTTTTTTCTATATTTTTGTATAGTTACTTGTTTTAAATGTTTTAACTATTTATAAACTGCCCACAGTTGCTGAGAATCAGACAGCATATACATTTAATATGATTATCCTTCTCATCAAGAAGACTGGAAAGGACACCACAATCTCCCAGGACAATGTCTTGCTATGTGAAGTACTCTCAACTTCCCACTGCACGCTTGTCCATATCCTAGTAAACTCGAACATATTAAATCTAGTTTTAACCCTGGTTAATATTTCATGACTTAAGTGAGTAGTTTGGTTAATTTATGATTCAGTGTACTGTGTAAACCCAATCTAAGTCAATGGGAGCCTGATATGATCAACATTTTCAAATTACAATCACAGCTGAAAGTGGTTTAATGAAATCCTGGATACTAACCTCATCTATGCTTCCACACCAAGTGAAATTTATTGAATTAAAGTGATTTCACAATACTACGCCTACCTTTAAAGGAGTTGTTTCCATGTCATTGATACTGTTGGTCACCTCAGTACTTCTATATTCATTGGTCACCTTGGTACTTCTATATTCATTGCAATTTAATTCAATCCTATTTAGAAACAAAATGACGGCAATTACATTTTCGGAGGCTATTTCAGATCTTTTCAGATATCTACAAACTTCTTCAGTAAAACAGTAAGTGTATTATGCTTGGTTCTGAGCATTCATTTAATTGAGAATGCTGTTGATAAGAAAGCTGGTAAAGAACACCATCCCCTTAGTGTGACGCATTACAGTCCCATCATCCCCAGTCCCCACAGAATTATACTATTAACACAAGATCTAAAACCCTTCGTAATATTAAAGCAAAAAAAAAAAACTTTAAAAGTCCTGAATGCCTATTATTCCCTACCTTTCTTCAGATGAAGGACAAACCATCTGGGTCACTTCAGAATATTCTTGAATTTTTGGTAATGCTTCTGTAACGGTGCTTTTTATTTTCTCTATGGGGAAAAGTAGATTAGAAGTTACAACAAGAGCAGGAGTAAGGAGGAAAATTGAGTTTTAAGATCTTCAGCATTATTAAGCTCATCTAAAAGTCTTGTATTCACCTAAATGTAAAGAGGGCATAGAGAACCAGTTTGGTGTAGTGCCTAAGGAAGGCATCATACTAGAAACTATGAGACTGTGATCTGCCTTACACACCAAATTAGCTGGGTGATCACTCATTCTCAGCTTAGGAAAGAGGCAATGGCAAATTATTTCTGAAAAACCTTGCCTACTCTCTAAAATTACTTTCTCTTCAAAAGGAGAAATGCTCCCCCTTCTGGTTACTCAATTTAATTAACTTTCTAAGCAAACCACCTACAGTACACAGAAAGCTTTCATTCTTCTGAGTTTAGCAGACTAATCAAGAGGTGAGTTACTATTCACAGATTGGGAAGAATGTTCTACATATATGGTTGGTGAAGCCTATTCATCATCACATTTCTGGGTTAAACATTGTCATAAATTATTAAAAAAGGAGACCTGGATCAATCGCCAAGTTTTAAGTGAGGAACAGCATGTCTCTCTTCCATATATTATTATATGTTTATAGCTTGTATAAAAGATATTGCACCTTCTGGATGTGATCACACTTCCCCAAGCAGAACTGTGATCTGGTCCTGGTGTTTGTGTATATTCCTCCTGGAGTCACAGCTGTTCTGAAACAGTACATGGCACTGACTCCAGAAGCCTTCACACAGCTTCTTCTGATGCATTAGTTACCATCTTCCCTGAACTGGAAGCATTTGCTTACATTCATTGAATCACCTTTCATTTGGACTATTGCAATATGCCATCCATGGGGATGACACTGAAAACCATTTGAAAAATTTGACCAGTCCGGAATAGAGTATATGTATATGTATCCATGTGTTCATAATTATGTTTTTACTTATACCTATTATCTTGTAAGCAATTGACACAAATAAATAAATAAATAAACAAACAAACAGAGTGGCTTGGGCAATTAGGAGATCCACACAATTTACTCACATACACACAGCATCACTGCTTTGAGAGCTGCACTGGTTACTAGTTTGCATTTGGGAGCATTTCAAGGGATTTGTCGTTACCTTTATAAGCTCATAAGCCCTACTCCTGGTTGTATCTATTCATCCATTAAACTTTCAAAAAAGATCACACCAGACCCGTGTCATTACTGTACAAGCCTGTGTATCTGACCCATGTCCCATGGGCCATATGTTAGTAATGTGGCCCCTTAAGAGAGAATAAAAATATTAAAAGAAAGTTTGTTTATGTACACTAAGTATATTCTATATGTGGCCCAAGACCACTTGTCTTCATTCAGTGAAGCCCAGGCAAGCTAAAAGTATAAAGACACCCATGGTATAAAGGGATCATCTGAAGGGCTTTTTAGACACCATTCCTTTTTTCTGGAACAACATATACCTTAGACATCAAATCAGCTTCAGCTTTAAGTTTTCAAAAAGCAACAAAGAACTGGGGTTTTTTTTTCCAGCTAGCTTTGAGCCCCTTTGCAAGGGAAATGTTTGTACTGGCTGATCAGTGGAGTATTTTACAGGTAGTCCTTGACTTACAGTCACAATTGAGCCCAAAATTTCTATGGCTTAAGTTGTTGCGAGTTTTGTCCCTTTTTACGACCTTTCTTGCCACAGTTGTTAAGTAAATAGCTGCGGTTCTTAATTGAGTAATAGTTGTTAAATGAATCTAGCTTCCCTATTGATATAACTTGTCAGAAGGCGGCAAAAGGTGACCACGAGTCCACGCAACCGTCATAAATATATATGAACCAATTGACAAGCATCTGAATACTGATCATGTGACCATGGGGATGTTGCAATGGTGGTGTGAAAAATGGTCATAAATCATTTTCTTCAGTGCTGTTGTAACTAAACCAAAGGCTGTAAGTTGAGGACTCTCTGTATTACATTAGTTATAAAGTATCGGTATGTACAATGCTCAGAATTAGTTATGGCTGGAGTAGCATGTAAGTCTAATGGAATAAACAACCTACCCATGTAACTAAAACTGAATCAGAAGGCAGTTTCTTATTCCTGAGGTGCTTCTGGAATTCAGAATCAGAATATTCTCCATAAAGCTTCTTAGAAATGCGTGTAGTCCTTGACTTACAACAGTTTATTTGGTGACTGTTCAAAGTTACAGTGGCATTGAAAAAAAGTTACTTGTCCATTTTTCACACTTACGACCATTGCAGCATCCCCATAGTCACGTGATCAAAATCCAGATATTTAGCAACCGACTCATATTTATGACAGTTGCCGTGCCCTGGGCTCTGGAGATTGGACTGCCCCCCATTCTAGCACTCTTTCAGAAGGCCCTGAAAACGTCGTTCTGCCAGCAGGTCTGGGGAACCCAGAGCAGGATGGAGCCCATTAAATGGCCAGTATGAATGTGTGTTGTCGCCAGGATGAGGGGGTGGGGGGGTTATTTTATTTGTTTTCTTATTATTTTTCTTTATTTCTTTTATATTGTGCTTTTAGGTCGTTACAAACCACCTTGCGTCATCATGTGTGAGTAAGCGATAATATAAATTTTCTAAATCAATAAAAAAATCAGATTCACTTAACAACCGTGTTACTAAATTAAGAACTGCAGTGATTCACTTCACAACTGTGGCAAGAAAGGTCATAAAATGGGGCAAAATTCACTTAACTGTCTCAGTAACAAACATTTTGGATTCAATTGTGGTCGTAAGTTGAGGATTACCTGTATTCAAGAAAAAAAAATGACGTGCAGGCTGTTAACCAAATGCAGTATATATTACACCCATTTCAGGCCTAAGAAAATCCAGGTAGACCTCCCCTTCCCCTGAAACTATCTTCCCTCAAACTGTCCAGCACACAGTGCTTTTCTTCATCCAAAAACTATCAGCCTACACAAAATGAAAATTGTAATCTCAATTTTACCAATATGAACCCATTTTTTTTAAAAAAATCAAGGCTCTTTAAATGTTTGAATCCTAGATAAACGCACTTTTGTCACATTCCATCCTATTGTGCTCTTACTCCAAAAGTTGTCTAAGACTAGTTGGGGTGTGTGTGTGTGTTGTTTGTCTTCCAGTTCAAACCTAGATCGCAATTCAAAGAATAATCCATTTGCAGTTATAGTACACATAGCAATAAGCAAGCTACAAAGTATATTGTGGAGTAAATTTCCTAATAAAACACATAAGGCTGTGGTGTAACTAGAACTTACAGTATTTCTCTTAAAGCTATTCAGAAAACAACTCCCAACATTCTCCTGACTCGGATTGCAGAAGGAAACTATTTGGAAAGTACAAACTGTTCAGGAAACGGAAGCATAGAGATGAAATGAGGCCTCACCAAACCACCTGATTCTTACACATGAATCTTCAGACCTTAAAAAGAACTAACCATGACTGCCCTGTATATTTTTATGAAATCCAGGGCCTTATAAAATCAGGAGTACACAACTACATTTCAACTTCAGACCTTCACCCTTAACTCAGGGAAGGCCAGAGGATGAGATGCGACATTTAAAAAATATCTTGCCTCAAAACTTCAAGTTGCCTCTTCAGATCTTTTGAGAGGATTTCAAGTGATTCTAATAACTCTAATAATGACTTTATATCTACATTAGGCAAGATTCAGCTCACCATAGTCCAGGAACTATAAGCAATAAATCCATTTATGTCATACAGAAAAAAAAACATTTTTGTGAAAAATCTTGAGGCTTAGAGCTGTATTGTTTTCCTATATTTTCCTGTATTGTTTTCTATACATTAATTGAAAATCAAATTCACAGAAAACATAAGTAAATGAGATGGAAACAAACCATATCATTCAACTACTCCCTTTATATTGTAGAGAAATGTTCAAACTAGATCAGATCTTCTTCAGCCTTCACATCTTCTAAAAGCTCTCTATAGTGATCAAAAAAGTACAAACAGATTACACAGTCTGAATAAAAACACTTCAAATTTTCATGAAGATCTCACCTTTTTTTTTACCAACAGTACTTTTCACTTGAGTATCACAGCTAAACTTAGAAAGCAGATCTGGGTGCTCCTGAGATGCTTTGGCTTTGCTCTTCATTCTGACCTTTGCAACAGATGCTGTTTTAGAAGGCAACGGAGAAGCACAATGTGTTTTCTTTTGCATATGCCTGTTCCCGGAATATGAACGTAATTTCATCCAATCCATCTTTTTTTGGTCTGCTTTTCCTCCTTTAGAACTGCTGTCTAAAAGGAAAAGAAAATAAGACAAGATCTAAGTCAAATATAAGCCAAGGCATCTTTCTGAAGCCTAATGATCTTCAGATATTCTGGTTGTCAATACTTGCTCTACCCAAGCCAAGATGGCTCAGGAAACAGCAACTAAAGTACAACAAACCTTCACACAAAAAGAACAAAAGGATATCATTTCTGAGAATCCAATTTAATGTGCCCTAAAAAAGAGAAATAAGGATTTGACTAGGACTTTCTTGAGCAGGGAGTTGGTCTGAAGACTTCATTGTCCCTTCCAACTAACTCTATTATGCTATCCAGGAGCTGCAACAACTAACTCCGAAACTATTAGTTCTACAGTGAAGTCAAATACCAATTTTCCTCCAAGAGGAAGTGCCCCAAAATGTATTTTCTAGAGGAATATTGTTTGTTATAAGACAAGGTAACTCAAAAGATAGTTAGGTTTGCATTAATATATGCTACTTCGAGGACACTCTCAGGAAACGATTGAAGAGCTGAAGTGCACATTTAGCCAATATAGGGAGAAAAGCAGAACAGCCAAGAATCAGCAGATGACGAGATGAACAGTAACAGATAATCAGAGTTGGAAGGGACCTTATAGGTCATCTAGTCCAACCCATTTCTGACAAATGGCAGTCCAACCTCTTCTTGATGAAGCCGTCGGAGAAGGATGCTTGGATGCAATTATAACTACACACCTAATTATAAATTATAAACCCAGATCCGATTATAAAGATTGGGCCCAAGCTGAGATGACACAGGTGACGCAGGTGAACAAACTGCCTCGTTAACGTGACCGCCTGGTTTTAGGGAAAGGTAGCAAAAGCCATCCCAAAAGTATAACTCTGAAAAATATTAGCGAAAGGACGACAACCTCGTGTTCGAGAGTTCCTGTGACCACAAACGATTCCACCCCATAACCTGCCACCAGCCTCTCCGCCCGCCTCATTAGCTTCCTTAATAACAGACTGACGGTCCGCTCCCGTGGGGGGCGGGGGGGGGGCGGCAAAAAAAAACAACCCATCTCGGCATTCTAATAGGCAGCTACTTTTATCCAATCACCGCTCAGGAACGAATCCAATGATCCTATGGGAGTCCTCAACCCGCCCCCTTCCTTGGTCTCATTTGTTCAGCTCGCGAAACCGCCGCGGCTGCACGTCAAGTGAGAAGAATCTGCAGAATGGCTTCGATCGAATCGAAAGCCCGGCTGCCGATACTCTTTATTTGATTGACTTGTGCACGTGCGTGCTTTATCGTGCGTCTCACTTGTTAGTGTGATGCTTTCCAGATGCGTTTGGTGGCAGAGCCCGTTATCCTTTCAAAGCGGGAATTAATTTCTGCGAATTAAGAGAAGTGTTAAAAGAGTTTGAAGAGTTCATTTCCGACAACTCCTACAGTTTGGCTTGTTGTATTATTATCTCTTTGCACAACCTAACGTAGAATTCTGGCTTTCTAAATACCGGAAGACTCTATTTCTTTATACTCCTACCTTCTGTCACTCAAGGAAATGTCTTTGTCGGTTTGGCAAGACACGTCGTATTTATTTTATTTAGACACATTTTATTTGTTCAGTACTGCTTAGGTTTGATTGACCTCTGTAACTATTAAATAGTTATCCACGTGTTGACTTCTCCAGTTGCCCTTCTCAGATGAATTTGAAATTGTAGGTTTCATTATTAAGAACTGGCCTTTTTTTTAAAAAAAAAAAACTTTTTCACTTTTTTCCCTTATTTCTTACATTTGCAACAGTGGTGGAAATCTCAAAAGTTTGTACATTTGCGTCATTTTGCTTAATCTTAAGGTCAATGTTAAGGTTGACTCAGTCTTCCATCCTTCCAAGGTAGGTAAAACGAGGAACCAAATTGTTGGGGGCAATAGGCTGACTCTGTAAACCACTTAGAAAGGGCTGTAAAGCACTGTAAAGCGGTATATAAGTCTAAGTGCTATTGCTATTGCTAGTATTCAATTAGAGATTTGGGGCTTTTCTCTCCCAGGAGCAAAAAATGGCTGTGTACATGTGAGAAGGAATGTATCCTTGTAGATCCAAATGCTGAACACGGGACAATGCATATGTATTCACTTTTAAATTATATTTAAATGTTTAAACATAATTTAAACATTTTATTTACTTGAATTTAAATATTTTACAGTCTTCAGAAATAAATATTTTTTACTTATTTTTCAACATTATTAGTTTTATTTTTACCCAGCAACAAGAAGATACTATGACCACTGTCTCAATATAGTGAAATTCCCCAGGACAGGAACTAAGAGATATTTTTTTTCCTGATTTGTGGCATGCCAGCATGTTTCGTATGTTAGAAAGATGCATGTAGTAGAATATCGTCAAGACAGCATGGCAGGATTTCAGGAAGGAATATGTGCTAGCCTACTTGAATTGGTCCTGGGACTGCAGACAAAACATAGGTGCTTCCCTTTAGCTATGGCATATCAAAACTACGTGGAGTCTTGTAATCTCTTCTGAAATTTGACCCTTGGTAATGTTGCCTAAGAGAGGATTGAGGGTTCCATTCTGAAATCTTACCTATGTTTGGTTATAAGCTCACGGAACCAATTTCTAATGAAACATATATAGGGTTGTAGGTATGTATGCAGCAGACAAAAGCCAGAATCTTGTTAAAGGATTTGGTTTTTATATATTATATAAGATTGATATATGATATGTAATTTATGTGATATTATATGAAAGTATGATATGACATTATTAAAGGTTTCCTCTGCCCAGTTGTGTCCAACTCTAGGGGGCGGTGCTGGATTCCGTTTCTGAGCTGAGAGAGCCAAGCATTGTCCAAAGACATTTCCATGATCATGTAGCTGACATGACTATATGCCAAAGTGCATGAAACACTCTTACCTTCCCACCAAAATGGTACCTATTTATCTACTTGCATTTTGCTACTAGGTTGGTAGAAGCTGGGGCAGCAACGGGTGCTCACCTCATCATGCAGTACCCTAGGTCTCAAACTGCCAACCTAATCGACAAGCCCAGTGTCTTAACTAGACCACTGCACCTTATTATACTATATTGTATGTTATAAATAAATATATTTATCATATCACACCACATCCTATATTATGTTATAATGACTTTTAGGGATAAAAAGAGAGCATCTAGTTCTTGAATCATTCTGTGTCAGGCAAGGCAATTTCAATTCCTGGAAATTCCATTCCTAATGCCTGGCCAGTTTTGCAATTAGAATTTGCATTAATGAAGGTCTGTGGGACAGCACATGAATATGGGAGCTGTTGAAAAATGCACCATTTAGGGGATAAGCCAATTAGGAAAGTTTAAAGCAGAATCAGTTCTTTAAAACATTTATTGATTCAAAATATAAAAATAAATGAAGTACTTCAGAATATATTAAAAAAACATACAATAAACCCAAGGCTTATCTTTTCCCTTTAAAATAGTATTATTTAACATCCATCTAGATCTTCTTCTTTGTCCTTTCCATTTAATTGTCATTGGATTGTGATCTGCCCAAGTACTTGTTTCAATATGTATTTCTTGAATATTAGTTAACAATTCTGTTAACATCCACATCATATCGATTCTGGACCATGATAAGTGTCTATTTGAGTAGAAGGTGTATTGTTTTAGCATTTCTTTCTCTCCATGTATCTTTTAAGTTTATTTCATCTACCATTTTAAAAAAAGATTTAGGAAGAGTCTTTCTGCTTTGCTTTATTGTTTTCTGTTTGTTGTCTACAATTCCATTAAAATCTCCCATCATAACTATATTAGCATAGTCCAGTTCAATTATTTTCATATGTAATTTTTTATAAAATTCTTCTTGTTTGTCATTTGGGGCATAGATTGCAATCAGGAGTGTTTTCGTATTATTATCCATTATTTCCACCATTAGTATTCTTCCATCGTCATCAGTATAAATCAATTTCGCTGGAATGGTCTCTTTAATATTTAAAACTACTCCTCTTTTCTTGCATTGTGTCAAGGAGGTAAATTTTTTCCCTAGTTTTGGCTGTATCAACAATTGTTCATATTGCTTTTTAATATGTACTTCTTGTAAGCAGATTATATCAAATTTTAATTTCTCTAATTTATGGAAAGTTTTCCTTCTTTTAACAGCTGAATTAAGTCCATTTACATTAATTGTAATCATTTTTTTCTCTTCCATGGTTATATTTTATAATTAGGTTTGGCAGCTCTTGTGGATCTTGGTTCACGTTGTTCTTTGGCTTCCTCCTTTCCACCTATTGCACCTTCCTCTTTTTCAGTCGTCATTTGGCAGTCCTCTTGGAATTCAATTAGTTAAATTTCTTTTTCTGCCTCTTCCTCTTTCCCTCTGAAAAATTCTGTATAAAATGATTCAGCTTTCTCAATTGAATCAATTCTGTATCTCTGTTCTTGACATGTGAACATTAAACCTCCTGGAATCAGCCATCTATAATTCACCTCTTTTTTAAAGTAGCAATTTGGTCAAGAATCGGTATTCTCTTCTCATCTCTCTTACTCTTCTGGGTATTTGTTTCAAAACCACAATCTCCTTGTCTTTGTATTTCAATGTTTTCTCTCTTGCCACTTGCAATATTTGCGTTTTAATGGCTTTCTTTGTAAATCTGATGTGAACTTCTCTTGGTAGGCTATTTCTCATTGCGTATCTTGTGAAGACTCAATAGACCTCATCTATTCCATCCAATCATCTTCTCTTCAGTTATTTCCAAAGCTTCAGCCAATATTTCTATCATTATTTCAGCTAGATTTTGTCCTTTTTCTTCCTCTGTTTTGGAATCTAAGATAAAATTCTGATCTGTCCATCTCCCATCTCAGCATACCACTTTTATCTTGTTCAACCACAGTTAATCTGTTATCAACCAATCTTCTTATCTCTTTGTTTATCTTCTTCAATTTTTAGTAGTCTCTCATCATACTTCATCATCATTTGTTGAATGTTCTCGACTTTTTCATCGGCTTTCCCTGTTCTTTGTTCAATGTTCTCTGTTCTTTGTTCAATGTTCTCTATTCTCTTTTCAGTATTCTCTGATCTTGTTTGAATGTTTTGAATTCCTTACATAATCATCTTCAGGGTCACTTTTTCTTTTTCTTTCTCTTGCCTTAACATTGTCTATATTGAACGTTGTCCTCCAGATGGTGGAGAGGAGGAAGTAGAAGTTGAAGAACCAGGAGCTGCTAATTTCCTTCTCATTTCAAACAATTCAAAATCTTCAGGTTCTTCTAGACCTTAATCCAATTGTGAAATAACCAATTGCGATTCCAAATAAAAATAGTAGGGAAAAAGAAGCCAAATAGTAATAATAATAAAAAAAGAAAAAAGAATTTCTTCAGGTTCTTGTATACCTTAATCCAATCGATTAGTTAGATAACAATGAAAATTCAAAAATGAAGGAAAAAACCATAAACATACACAAAAGAGAAAAAGTTGTAAAAAAAGACGGAAAAGTGAGGAATAAAAAGCTTTTTTAAAAAAAGGAAAAATTCTTCAGGTTCTTCAACACCTTAATCCAATTAAGAGGTCTCAAATATAAAAGGCTGCATAAGAGAGAGAGAGAAAAAGCCAGGAAGATAAAAAGAAAGAAAAAAACAGTACTGGAGGTAGATGGAAAAACAAAAGTACCAGAAAGGCAGAAAGAGAAAAAGAAAAAAAGGCTACTCCCTTAAAAAGAAAAGGAAGGGAATCATTAATACTAAAACTTTTCTTTTAAAATAAAAAGCAAACATAAAAATTTAACCTCCAAAGACAAAAAAAAAAAGCAAAGACAAATTCCAAAGAACTAAAAATCCAAGTAGCTATTTCAAAAAGTAAACTGTTCAGAAGGGGTAGCACAGCTTGGGAAAAATCAAGAGAACACACTGCACTTTGTTTAGTTATCCAAGGCTCTTTTGTTATAACACTCTTCTCCAGAAACTTATCACCTTTTCTTTTCCTATAAACTTTAACACCAGACTCCAGCTGTTGATAGAAGCCCAGAAGAGCACCTGCAATAATACTCTCCCATGCTCTTCCCTCTATCTTATCAAATAGCAATGTCCTTGAAAAAAAGTCTCAGTTCTTTCTTTCTCAGCTTTGTCTGGTCACAAGAGAAATAGAATATTTCCAAGCCTCTAGCTGGCAGTGTTACAAAGTTTTTTTGCTTTCACTTTCCCCCTCCTTTTCCAAGCAAAATATAATAAGAATTAATAAAAGAAAAGAAAAAGATATTTTTTAAAAAGAAATAACTAAAAGGGAGTCTCTAGCCTAAAATGTTACAAAATCAAAAAGGAGAAAAAAAATAGATGGAAAAGAAAAAACCAGTCCAGTTTCAAAATATAAGATCATGTATAGAAAATCCAGCAATGAGAAGAAAACATTACTTTGACATTCCTGTTTAAAATTGCCTCTTAATGTCAAAAACTTTTACAGATTCTTTCTTTTCCTTAGGGTGTCATTTCAGATCTTAGAATAAAGAAAAAAGTTCTCACCAAACCAGCACACTCTCTATTCTCTTTCATTTCGGAGCTGTCCCAACTTCAGCAGCTTTAATGGCTGCCTCTTTGCCGCTGGCAAGAAGAGCTTCTCCAGGATCTACCAGGGACTTTGTGGTATCCCTCGGATCTACAGGATGCGCTCTTCACTTTCACCTTCTCTTCAAGATGGTTTAGATCCGATAGGACCGTCCAGGAGCAAAGATATTGGCATTGATCTCAGACGTCCAAGATCGCATGCCGTATTGTCGCGATGCCAGCTCCGCCCTCCCCAGACTTATTTCCATATATATTCCATTCATTTTGTGCACTTCTTCTTTTCCGTCTTTAGTATTTGTATCCAATCCGACTGTCCAGAATTTATTTCAACCAGCATCTTTTATATTTAATTTTAGTAATCAATGTCTATAAGTCTTTATTTCCAAGTTTTATTTACTTCTTTTCAAACTCCTTTTCAAAGCCACCAATCACTCTTGACGTATTACTTTACTATAATGTTTTAATATTCCACTTTTCAGGTTTTTATTTTGTTGTAATAGAATTCCTCTTATTTCATTTCACTTTCCAATTTTAAGTGGACCAAACACTTTTCAAAAAAAGTCACTAAAATTTTTCCTTTACCATTAGGTGGCGCTCATAATTCAATTTCCACTTTCCACCTTTTATCCCTTTTGTAAGCTTTTATTAATTTCGCTAATTTCCAGTTATTAGCTATTATTTCTTTTTAACAGTCAATTCCAGCATTTGATCAATGCCTATTTAGCTCCGAAAACCATATAATTATCCAATTCAGTTTCCAAATATGTTATGGTCAAACGTTTTCCTCGAAATTTTTCCACATCCAATTTAATTCTTTTCAAAGTCCAAGGTCTAATTTCTTAAGTTTCCAATTTTCCCGTCTCTCTCAGGTCGCCGCTTCTGCAATCTTTAACAAAAATTCTTTCCTTTAATTCCAGTTACCTTTTAATGTCCAGATATTTTGCCTGATCCACACACTGTTCACAACTTCACTGCTCTAGCACAACCTTGTTTCCCGGTTAGGTTTCTGTCTTCAGAGTGGCCATTTTAGACCACCGCTACAGCCTGTCTTCAGAAGGAGTGTTCCTAGCCAGGGAGGGGAGATGTAGCTCCCCTCAACCTGGCAGGCAGTCTTCCCCTATTTCATCCCCCTACAGGGTGGCTTTGGGACCCTCCAACAGGTACAGTACAAATTGAAGCCGCGCACAATCACAGGGTCCGATCCATCTTCAATGGAAGCACCACCAGAAGACCTGAACCCAAGTTCATTTTATAAGAACAGAAATAAATTAAAAATGCAGGATTTTTTTTCTATTAAAATGTGAAGATCTGAGATCTGACAGATCATATAGCTCCTTAGCCTTTGCATTATTAAGGGCTTGCCTTACAGTATTTTCCCTTATGTGCAACCCAAAAGTAACGTTCTCTATCATATGAATATAGTATTGTCAGACACTAAAGGAGAAAATAAGCAGAACAGTTATTTCAACTTTGTTATTTTAAAGACATTTGAAAAAAAGCTATACATTTTTATAATACTGTCAAATTACCAGAGAAGTTCAAAAATTGTCTTCGTTTTCAATATTGAAATATAAGTTCCAATATGATTTCCCTGAGTTCACTTCCAAAGTGTACTTGTGGATATTTTTTTAAAAAAAGAAAAGTCCACACTTTTTAAAACAGGTATTCATTTCTGAACAATTCATTATTGAGTCCATAGACAGATTATTGGAATAAAACAGAATTTTAAAAAATATTTTATTTGTCAGTCAAGAGGAATATTAACAAATTTGATAAACTTGACAATTTTTTTTACAAAATAAAAGTCTGCATCTTCCCCTCTGCATTTTTAAGTGTATAGTACACAGATATCCCAAAATTGAAACAAAAAATGATTAGTTACAGATACTTTAATTGATCATTGACATTTCTAATCTTCACTTTTTGTTAAAAATAGATTAACTGTAAATGGCTGCTTGCAGTTTATTTCAATGCAGATATGTTGTCCTGTTGCATGATAGAAAAGTATGGTGAGGTGCTGTTATCTCACAGAAAAAAAAACCTGGAAAACAACTTATGTATTATTTTTCTTCCTGGTTTTCTCGCTTACAACCAGGGTGTATAGCTCAGTGCAGAAGAGCGCAGGACTTGTGCTATTTAGTGTTTCTCAGGAAGCTATCATTTTGGTATATTTGGATCCTCATGCAAGATTAAAAGTTGCACGTGCTGAAATGTCTCTTTTCTAAACATACTAAGGCAGCATTAATTTTGTTCTCTCTTAAAGCTGCTGTTTGTTTAATGACTTCTTATTTTCACATTTTAATGATCTAACAGCTCTGTGTGTATTCAGAAGTAAACTACAATGTGTTCAGTAGGACATACGCCCTGGTAAAATGGGAAAGCATTTCTACTTGAATATAATGCAACAAAAATACATTAATATTTTTATGATGTTCTGAAGTTGTTGCCCAGCATAATAGTTGCATTATTTGTTTCAGGATGTTGAGATTAATCTCAAATCCAGGAAATTGAACCCAACTGAGCTTCCTTTGGACAAACTGGAAGAGCTGCTGCATCACCCATAATAGAAAGATGCTATCATGGAAGGACAGAAGATTAGCCCTGAAAACCCTAACGGTGGAAATGTTCAAGAACACGACATGTTACAGGTGGCAACTCTGCTAGTATAGATTGAAATGGAGAATTCTGGAAGTAATGTTGAGACCACTAGATCCCAAATCCCCCCAATTCTTTGGATTGATTTCCTAACTGATTTATTCAGAACTACATTTTTTTCTTATTTAATTATTAACTGCTTCTACAAAGTAAGAACTACTTTAGCAACTGTTTTGAAGCTGCCTATTTTTAAATTGCATTTGTTTGCCTTCAGTTGAACAGCAAAAGGTAGCAATTTGTTTGGGGGTGGGGGGGGAATAGTTAAGCAAAATTCTCCAACAGTAACAGCAGGAATGAATACCTTGGTTTAGATTAGAAGGGTGAGCAGTTTTTTTCAGCATCCTTGATGTGGAAATGAGCATAAATCAAGATATATGCTCACGTAGTATTTAAAAATAAATAAATAAATATGCTTACTTAAGGAATGAAGTCTCCTATCCTCTTGATAGGAACTACTTTTAGTCTATTTGGCTTTACTATTTTGCTTAAGCTGTCTAGCAAATTAAGAAAATAGAATGAATATGCTCAATCCTCTCACTTATGCAGAAATAATCATTAGGAAGGATTTTTTTTCTTTAGCATTGACTTGAGTATTATTTTTTTTAATTTGGATATTTAGTGTATTTGCTCATGTGTTTGTTTTTAACAGGAATTGTTACAATCATCTATATCAGGGCTGTCAATCTCCTGGCCCATGGGCCGGATGGATCATGTGCTGGCCACACCCATGCCCAGTTTAGCGAAGGAAGGAAAAGTCCTGATACGTCATGTGACACCACCATGACTACTTGAGTTTGATACCCCTGATCTAGAAGCTACGCTTTGCAACTTTTTCTAGTGTGGACTGATGTAATTCTAGTGCAGCCTCATTTCCTTTAGATGTGTTAGGAATTCAACACCTACAATTCTCCAGCTAACATACAGCTGAAGATTTCTGGGAACCATAGCACTACCACATCAGCAGAAGATGAAGTTTGGGGAATGACAGTATTGTTTAATCTGATTTCCTGTAACACATGAAGCACAAAGCAGAGCTGAGTGAAAAGTAGATTGATTTAATTTTTTAAAACTAGGCTTTACAGCATGTTTGCTTGCTCAAGCACTGAACATAACCAAAATGACAAAAAGTTTGCTTCCTTCCACCTTTGTTATCAGTAACTTTGAAGGTTAAAAAAAGATTTTTTTAAAAAAGTATTGTTGCTTTCTACTGAGGAACATTCCCAATGAATGAAAGGATATTTTGGTTTATAAAAGGGCCACAAGCAAAGTATGATGTTTCTATTAGTTAGTTGTTCTATATCCACATTGTAGAAAGTTCAAATTGAAGGATGACAGATTAAATTAAGTTAGAACATGTAGCACGCTGGCATGCTGTCATTCAGAGGCATGTAGCCTTAAGGCAAATTCTACCAAGCAACAACCATTCTACCTTTAGTGCAAGTTCAATGAAAACTGTGTAAGAGGAATGTAAACAAAGCAAAGTAATGTGCAACTACAGTATGAGCCATCTGTATAATATTTTCCATGAGACATCAGCACATCTGTTAAATTCCTCAATTTCATGCAAAAATAGTATATTCTTCTAAAATTTACATTCATTTCATATAAGTTTATTTACATATAGATAATTAGTTTGTGCTTTCCACACATTGAAAACCAAATAATATTTTTTCAAGTTGATTTGATTCATTCCAAGAAAACTGAAGCTATTTTCTGATATATGCATTAATAATTTAATTTTTTTAAAATGGAATTTTGTTATTCTTACCAGCAATGTGCCATAAAACTTTTGTAAAGGACTTTCTGCTTCTTTTTCATGTAAAATAAACTCATATTTCAGTTCAGCTTTTTTTATTTCCCCCAAAATATTCTATAGCCTGAGTGAAGCTTTAAATTCTACTTATGTAACCTCATTGATATTTTGGAGGAAAGGGTGTTTTAGCAGTATAGTGTATATTTATAATGAAAAACAATGCAACATTTTTATAACTGGAATAGCCCATTTTTCTTGTGAGATCAGTCTCATCTCTTATTCATTCCTGCATGTTTTTCCCTCAACAGGATTGCAAACTGATGACATCACAAAGCAAATACACTAACACAACATTTCTAATACACAGGTGTCAAACTCGGGGTGACGTTTTGCAACATTTTTTCTCTTTATGGAGCTGGGGTGGGTGTGGCCTGTGTGTGACACATCCAGCCCGCGGGCCACCAGTTTGACACCCCTGTTCTAGTATGTAACTCAAACATCCACCAGTCGTAATTTACTTATGCAACTGCAAGTTATTAAGCAATGAACATCCACCTATGATTCATTGAAGGGAGAATGGCTGCTTTTATGATGAGCAGGATTTCATTATCACTATGAACCCAATTTTAGTTTACTGGTATGTAAATTCAGACTGATGAACTAGTCCCTTTGTCCTTAGTATTGCTCCTAGTGATATATTGTACAGCATATTGATAGCATTTTAGACTCAAATTATTAATGTTGGCACCAGCATTCTAATCTGGAATAATTAGAACTTTTCTAAGAGATTCCACACTTGTAATGTTACAGTAGTCATACATGCTTAACAAAACTGGTTGATAACAAATATTGCAATTCAAATAAAGCTGGTATTTAATAGAATGCAAATGTATTCCTTTGAACACCAATGGCTCAAGCGACATATGGCTATTTAATTAAATGTTTTGATTAGGTCCCTTAGATATTTTTTCTATATATCTATTTTTTTAAATTGGGCCAGGTGAGCAGACAAAATCACTTAGGAACCTCCAATGCACCTGCTGTCCACCTGAGATAAGCAGGTAGAAAGGTTTTATATGAGATCAGCTATGTGCAGCCAAATGTAACAGTAGTGAATAAAGACATTGATAAGCAACATTCAGCCTCCACAGGGGGCAACATCTAGTCAACCTTAGCTGGTCTCAAACAAGTTATAATTGAATCTAGTCAATCTTAGCTGATCTCAAACAAATTAGAATTGAACCTAGACAATACATGAGTGAGAAAACACCAAGAGGCTTCAGGGTTTTAGGCTAGCCTGGGAAATAAATAATAATCCTTCACTGGAATAATAGTCTGTATGATAACTCCCTAAACTACAGTGTTCTGATTTGGCTAAATTCATGAAGTGATTAGGAATTAGCTTGGACGCAAAGTGGATTTTTATCTTTTGATCCTTCACTTACATAGAACCATGAGAATATTCTGCTGGTTCAGTCTTCTGCACATTTTTCCCAGCAGATCTTGTCACATTTTGAAAAAATCAAATCTGAGCAGAACCATCCATAGCAGACATGTCCAATCCACAGCCCTTGGGCCCTAGATAGGTAGTAATGTGGCCTTTTAACTTTATTACATGATTTATATACATAACGTATATATTTTATATGTGGCCCAAAACAATTCCTTTCCACTCAATGAGGCCCAAGCAGACCAAAAGATTGGATAGCCATAATCTACAGTATTTCAGATGCAGATATAACCATAGCATTTGTGAAAGGATATTACAGTTTGCATTATTGCCAGATTTATTTTCAGTCCCTTTTAATGATCCCTAGCATGAAATGTGCTTTTTTCTCCGCTGAGGAACTATCATTTGATATCTTTATGAAGCTATCCATTAGGCCCAAGTTCTTTTTCTTGATTAGTTACAGAAAGCTCAGCCCTTTTTAAAAAAGCATATGTTTCTTAAAGGTGATCCTGAGTACAACAGAATACAGTTCAATCACTAGATTGTTAGGATGTTCTAAGATTGTCTTTAAAACAGTTCCAGTAACTGTTGGGGGTGGGGGGGAGAGGATGTACAACTGAAATCAATGTATTACTTTGCACAAAAAGGATAATCAGGCAAACAATCTCCTCTTGATAAGAACATTTTAAGATGTTGCTTAATTTATTCTTTAAATCAAAATTTTATTCAGATAGATTATACCCAACATATTCCTATCTACAGTTTTAAATAATGGTAAACCTTTAATAAATATATAAGATTGTACTTATAATTCTAAGTAAAAGAGGTCATGTCAGACATTTCTGGCAATGCTGAATTTATGTAATCAAAATAATATAGAGCTTAGTCTGTATGCCGTTTTCTCGAAATATCAGTTTTTGGGGAATTTAACATTAAAATAATTATCTCCAGGCATTATAGCAATCTAGCTAAAAAGGTACAGATATATTTCTATGTCTTCCTGCAAAGAATATACAAAAAATTAAAAGTCTCCTTTATCTATTACAAAATTACAGCTGTTTGGATCTAAATTAATGGAGCTACTAGCCACTTTTCAGTGAAGATTTTAGAACTATACCAGCCTGTCTTAAACATACTATATGCTGAACTCCAGCTCTCATAAACCCCAACCAGTATGGCTATGAAACCTATTTGGGGAATTTGTACAAACCATATTAATCTTCACAGTCTGTATTGATCAGTTTAGAGGACACAGCTGAACAACAAATTCTGAAGTATGAAGTAAAATCTTTTAGTTAGGCAATGAAGAGAAAGGGAAAGGATTGGAAAAGACACACAAAGGGTACTTTTTGCAACAAGACTACTGCAACAAATGGGCAGATTTCTTTTAAAGAGTATCTTAAGTAATTCAGAACAGATATGAATAAATGCCCTGCCTATATTTTCCATTTATTCATTGTGTCCCATTTTTTAAAAACTGAATTTTAGGTATGAATATTCCAGCACAATTTAACTCAATTTCAATCACTACTTTAGCACTTTGAACTTTGAATAAACCATAAAAAAGAATAAAAAATGAGACTTGCCTCAAAAATTAAATATACTAACAATTCTATAGTGCCACATCTTATTTAGTATGTTTAGTATGATTTTGCTTTCAAGTTTGTAGAATCAAACCCAACAGTATTAAGTTTCAATTTCCACAGAAGAACTAATGTCTTATGCATATGGGTCAAGCAACCTTTTCTTTTTAGATAGTTTCTCCAGAACAGTTAATTTCTTCACTGAAGCTCTGATATTGATTTACGTGAATTGTTCACAGGCTGAACACAGGAAGGAATTCTCAAACATAAGACCGAAAGTTTTCTAGTTTTCATATTGTATATTCAGCCAAAAATGGAAGTGGATGGCCTACTTTAAAATACCTTAAATCTGTTACTCGAGCCCACCAATTGACTTAGAAACCCCACATCCTCTTTATATCATTTAAAATTATTTCTCCAGAACTCTTGAAAAGCTTGTCAATGGCTAGAATCCTGAGACCTTCCATATTTGCTAAATATTAGGTCCCCAATAAACTCAGCAGTCTTTACATAAGTGACACTGCTCAAGATGCTGTAGTATAATTTAAAGCAATGCAAAGGGAAAACAGGCACTCAATGCCCCCATTCTTCTGTTAAATATCTGTGGGGGGATATTTAGAGTAGGGGGCATACATGAAAGTTATTCAGCATGTTCACAAAAACCAGATTTCCTTTTATAAATTTCAGTTGGGTAGCTGCCAAAATAGAAAGCAATCAACATCTTTCAAAAGTGTGTCCAGTAAACAAGTCTTGCCCTTTTTGGAAAGTGAGGCCCTAGAGTGACAATCACAGGTTACTATTAGTCTAGCATGTGGCACTGGCTTCAGCATATTTAATACATATGAAATACAAGTTATTCCTGTGTGATTACCCCCGACAAATTCAACTTTTGTATGCAGAGTATAACAGCTGCCATTTAAAGAACAATTACACAATTCCAGCTTTCAGTTCTGTAACAGGTTAATAGATTTATTGTGGCTTTGAGCATCAAAGAATATTTGAGGTAGACTACTAGCCTTTGTCAGATATCTCCCTGGAATTTTAAGAGCTCAGTTGCAATGAGGAATTCTTGGTTACATATGCACTCAGTGGTACTTGGGAGGACAAACTCTTAAAAAGAAGATGTGTGCATGATGTATACCTGTGAATCAGGGCAAGAACCTCTTGCTTCTAAAGAGTTCTTAGTAGTACCCACCCAGGGAGACATCTGGAAATCCTACAGATCACACGGCTGAATCCAGATTTAGAGGAGCATCACACAAAAAGCAGAATTTTTTTTCCTGTTTGCTAAGGAGTTTTGCACGCATTAATAAAGAAAGGCCTGTCAAAATAGTTTCAAGGAGTGGAACTTTTAAAAAGTTTTAATTGTTGTCCAGTATGGGCTATGCAATCTTCTAGGACCTAGAACTAGATGGCAAAGTATTATTCAGTGACCGTGTCTTCAGACAGCAGAAGGCTCATGTGGAAAGACAGATGCTTATTCATGTCAACTGCATCCTTCCCATTTTCAAAATTATCCTAATATTGCTACAGAGTACATTATTCTGAAGAACCTTCCTGTGCTGTCAGATGGAGATACTTGAATAAAGCTCTTCTATTTGTTTCTTGAAGTATTCTCTCAGCTCTGGTCGCCTGGCTTTTAATGTAGGTGTCAATAGACCATTTTGTACTGAGAACATTTCAGAGTGGATGGAAACTGCTTTAACCTGAAATTTTAACAAATGGAACAAAATTATATAGGTATAAATGAATCAAAAGGAAAAAAATAAAACCAAATCCTTATCGGAAAACTCCACTTGGTTGCTTCCTGAAATTTGCCGATAAATTGTGGATTTTATCAGGCAAAACAAAAATAACTTATACAACCTTTCTAAATACAATTACATTTCACTGAGTCCAATTGATGAAATATGAATATAATTGTTTTATTCTGGTTTTGCATGAAGCAAGCCCTTTTGATCTACAGTTCATGCTTTATTTTTATTGTATAATCACTGACAGATGTTTGTGGTTGACCATTATTTTGTTAAAAGAAAGGTGAGTCTGTTACTGTCATTTTGGGCAAGATATACATTCATTTTAGATTGTTTAAACCTGAGTTCATTTGCTTTACTTGTTTCCCAGATTTTCCTAAAGTTTATTTTGCTACCAATCTGTATCTTTTCATTTAGGAATCTGCATTTTTCCCTGCTTCATGCTCCCTCAAAGTCCAGAATCCTTAGTACAGTTACACCAGTGGTTCCCAAACATTTTCAGTCCACCGCCCCCTTTGTGCTACAAACTCATCCTCAGTGCCCCCCACCCAGGGGTGGGATTTAAATTTCTGTGGGCGTGGCCTAATTTGAGAGTGTGGCTTGCTGGTCATATGACTGGGTGGGAATGGCTTGCTGGTCATGTGACTGGCTGGCGTGGCTCGCTGGCTGGGCATGGCTTGCTGGTCACATGACCGGATAGGTGTGGTTTGGTGGTCATGTGACTGGGTGGGCATGGCCAGGTGACTGGCAAACCAAATACAAGTGGTCCTCACTTAATGGCTGGTTGTTTAGCAAGTGTTCTAATTTATGACTGGCCTCCCTAGAGCTACTTGATCTGTTTTTTGAGTTTTAACAGCCATGCACACACATACACACACACTCCCTTCTAACCCAGCTGGAGCAAGTCATTGGACTAGAATCGGTAAAGCATCTCTGATTAGATTCTAGTAGTGAATAAAATCTAATCAGAGATGCTTTACCGACTCTTGTTGATTTGTTTTATTTTTATTTCTTTATTTTATGTTGCTGAATTGCCTTGACGTGCGTGTCCTTTCTTGTGTACAACCCAGAAGCTTTTGTGATTCTTTGCAGCAAAAATTACCAACCTCTGGCTTTACTTGACTTTTCAAACATGCCACCACTGCAACGTTTTAGGTGCCGGCCCCGCAGGTCCACCCCATTGAGCCCGCTGCACTGGAGGGACCTGCCCAAGCAAGTCCGAGCAAAGCAGTGCACCAAGTCAATGGGGTGAGCCTGAGAGAGGGAAAGTGAGAGAAAGAAAGAGAGAGAGAAAGAGAGAAGGAAGAAAAGAAAGAGAAAAGGGAAAGAAAGCAAAAGGGACAGATGAAGAAAGATGGGGGGATGGAAGGAACGGACAGAAAGAAAAAGAAATAAAGAAGGAGGGAGGGAGGGAGGAGAAAGATAATGAGATATCTATTCTAGTCCAATCACCTGCTCCAGCAGGGTTAGAAGGGAGTGTGTGTGTGTGTGTGTGTGTGTGTGTGTGTGTGCTCCTCGTAATTTACCAGTACATTTTGGTTTTGCCTTCTTCAGAATTGGCACATTAAAATATTGGGGAAAAGTAATTTTTTAGGGTGGAGCTCTGGTCCAATGGATCCTGTTTAAAGCCTCAACAAAATGTGACAGCTTCCTGATAGTCTTGAACATGTTTTGTCCACAAAACCTTTAATAGAAGCCAAAGATGTTTCAATGTGGAAAAGGGCCTCAGTCTAAGCTAGGCCTCATTTCAATCTGATGCATCATATCTCTCTCTTTCTCTTTCTCTCTCTCTCTCTCTCTCTCCCTCCCTCCCTCCCAGACTGGCTTTGCTGTACTTTCCCAATGTGCCTGCAGGGCCGGCGCTTCGAACATGGATGGATGGATGGATTGATAGATGGATAGAGAGACAGAGACAGGTAGGTAGGTAGGTAGATATATTGGTAGATAGGTAGGTAGGTAGGTAGGCAGGCAGGCAAGCAGGAAGGAAGACAGACCTTTTGGATGGATGGATGGGTAGGTAGGTAGGTAGGTAGATATACTGGTAGATAGGTAGGTAGGCAGGCAAGCAGGCAGGAAGACAGACCTTTTGGATGGATGTTTGGATAGGTAGGTAGGTAGATAGGTAGGTAGAATAGATATTGGTAGATATATATAGAGGGAGGGAGGGAGGTAGACAGACAGGCAGGCAGGTAGGTAGGTAGGCAGAGAAACAGACAGACCTTTTGGATGGATGGATGGATAGACAGACAGACAGAACGCGACAGCAGCAGCACTTTGGGAAAGTAAAGCAAAGCCAGAGCGGTGCAACAGTCAATGGGATGAGCCTGCAATGCCGGTGCCTTGAACGCTCCCCTGCCGCCTTTTAGCGCTCCTCTGCCAGCCCCCTCGGGGGCGCTAAGAGGCGGCAGGGGGGCGTTCAAGGTGCCAGCACCGCAGGCTCACCCCATTGACTGTTGTACCAGAGGTTCAAGGGGCTCAATGGGGTGAGCCTGCAGAGCCAGCATGTCGAATGCAGTGGTGGCACATTGCAAAAGTAGAGCAAAGCTGCCTGCCCTGGGCTTCCTCAACCCTGCCGTGCTCCGGGAAGGAGGGAACAGCCCTCTACGATGCGAGTGCCCCGAGGGGGGGGGGGCAGCTTGGGAGGCTGATCCCTGGCAGGAGGGGTGCCCTGTGAACTTGCTGTCAGGCACGACAATTACAAAGAGGGGCGGGCTTGGCTGAGCAGGATCCTGGATATTGGGCATGTGGTCAAAGCCCCCCTTCCTCTGCCTCCCCCTAGGTCAGGGGTCTGCAACCTTAAACACTCAAAGAGCCATTTGCACCTGTTTCCCACAGAAAACAAAACACTGGGAGCCCCAAGACATGGGTGGGCATGGCAACTCAATGTCACTCCCCCCAGGTTTTGTGGTTTTCTGTGTTTTCTATGGGGAACAGGTTGCTCTCTCTTTCTCTCTCTCTCTCCTCCCTCCCCCATCTCTATCTTTCTCCCTCTATCTCCCTCTCCCTCCTTTCCTCCTTCTCATCTCTCTTTCTTTCTCTCTCCCTCTCTTTCTCTCTCTCCTCTAACTCTCTCTTTCTCTTTCTCTATGCCTCTTCCTCCCTCCTTCTCCCCCACTCCCCACCCCCCTTCCCAACTCCCACACCCAGGGAATAACTGTAAGGAAATTTGGCCACATTCTTTCTGTCTCTGGAAAGATACAAAAATAAACCTTGCATTCCAAAAGGAGTGACGGTCAGGCTGTTACCTCACAGTGCTACGAGGTTGCTGCCTTAGATCGCCCCTGAATCCTTGCAAAGCTGGGCAAAGACAGAGAGAGGGAAGCAGACAGAGCTGAATTGAGCAGAATCTCTCTCTCTCTGTGTATCTCTCTCTCTCTCTCTCTCTCGCTCCCTGTCTGTGTCTCTTCTCACTCTCTCGGAAAGTCCTGCGTACTCTCCTTGGGGCTCTTCGCTGTCCCCTTTTCTTTCTTCCTTTTGGAAATCTGGGCTGGCTGAAGAACAAGAGGAGGAGGAGGGGGAGGAGGGAAGCCTTCACTGCGGCTTCCTCAGCTCGGATTTCCAAAGGGAAGGAAGAAAAAAGGATAGCGAAGAGCCTCAAGTAGAGCACGCAGGACTTTCTGAAAGTGTGAGAAGTTTCTTTTCTTCTTGGTGAGTTTTTGGAACTCCAGGTTGGCTGAGGAATGAATGCAAGCCGTGGCGGAGGCTTCCTTCCTCCCTCTCCCATCCTTCTTCTCTTGTGCGCACCTTCCAGGCCCCACCACAGCCAGTTCCATGGCTGTTCGCTGCTCTTGCAGCACCTGTGCAGCACACTCAAATTTAGTGCACTTTACTTCATCCCCTCCTCCTCCTCCTGGAGCCTATTACAGTGCGGTGCATCGGAGCTGCTGCATTCGAGGCGCCGGCTCCGGAGCGGTGCAACAGTCAATGGGATAACCCTGCAGGGCCTCGAATGCCTCCCTGCAACCTCTTAGTACCCTCCTGCCAGCCCCCTTGCCTCTTAGTGCCCCCCTAAGGCATCCCACCGCCCCCTCAGGGGGCAGTACCGCCCACTTTGGGAACCACTGAGTTACACAAAGACCTGAACTACAGCTAATATTTATTTATTGTACATGTTTAATGTTATATGGTTTTGATTTATTGTTTGTGTTTTGTGCTGCATACTACTTAGAAGGCCATTGTTCGAGTTCATGGACCATATTAAATCTATTGTATAAATAATAAATTTTGCTCGTGTTCTCACTTGGCATTTCACATACCTTTTGAATAGACTTTTAAAAATACATTTAAACATCAAAATAATAAAAATGTTCTGTGGCCTGAGAACAATTTAAAGATACTTTTTAACTTCCTTTTAGTTGCATAGGATTGTCACAGGAAAACATGCTTTTTCAATATTAAAAATATTTTAAATTTTTAGCATTGAAATTAGTTATGTGTCCAGTAATTATCTTTCTCTGGTTTAAAGGTCTTTTCATATATCATATTTATTACTTCCAATGAGGGGCACCATTGTGGGGCTGCGGCTTAATCAGTTGGCTTAATCTGGCTCTGCATACCATGCAATATATTTTGTGCACTCGGGCAGCTTGTAAATTTAAGAAATAAATAAAACACAAATTGTGACAGCGATGAAATGGTAGAAATGCAGGGTAGATTTCTGACAATCATTCACACAATTCTGAATATGTCTATTTAGGAATAAATCCCACAAAATGCACCCAGACATTATGTCAGATATGTCTGTATGGGATTAGATCTTAATGGTTTGGGGTTTTTTCTCAATAAATTCTCTTTCTCTGCCCTATGAGTGTACAATCCCTATTAGCGAATGTCTCCTATTTGAG
Organism: Pseudonaja textilis; assembly: GCF_049901715.1. Taxonomy (NCBI): domain Eukaryota; kingdom Metazoa; phylum Chordata; class Lepidosauria; order Squamata; family Elapidae; genus Pseudonaja; species Pseudonaja textilis. Next base: position 80,436,414 of record NC_141991.1, read on the forward strand.
TATTGTAATTGTTACCAAAATATCTATGCACGTATGAGAAAATAAGTATGCAGAAAACAAAAATAACTGCTCTATTTTCTAGGTCAGCTACAAGAATTAAGGGCTTGCATTTACTTCCCAGAACTGCTTTCAGGTTAATTTGATATGTACTACTGGTATCTATTAGAAGATATTTTTTGAAAGTGACTCTTATACAAATTTAAATAATAAAGATATTTTAATAAAAATAGAAGTTCCAGTGAATATATGGCTGAGCCACAAAGCATAGTGACTCATGTGAGATTTGATGTAATGCATGCAAAAATCCCCTCCTATTCATCTCAAAAAGTTCATCTCATTTTAGTCATCAATGTTTTTTTCACTATTTACCTGTTCAAATGAATGAAGTCCACTTTCTTTTCCTAATTGCACCATATCTTCCATTATAGCATGTTTCAGTTCCTAAATAAGAACATAAGACATCTATTTATAGCTATGAAGCTCAATTTAGCAACAAGAGAATATTAATATTAAAATAGTTGCCTCCTTTTTATGTGCTTGTTTGTTGGATAGGTACCAGTGAAGGAGGCATGGAATGACACCATGAAAAAAGTATGTACCACTTTAAATCCCACCTATTCTGCACACTGGTTCTCCCAATTCTTAATTTTGGCTTCATTCTCCCATCATTTGCTGTGGCCGTTAATTGATTTAATTTAATTGCCCAATAAAAAGAAATGTCCAAAAACCCTGATAGAAAGCCCTGTATATAATGTCCAAAAAGACCCCTTCATGTTTAATTTTCATGTATACATGTACATGCCTGCACATCACACAAAGCTGGGCAACAGTACTGAATTTCTAGAGCTTTTATGCTGGATTTAGCATTAAGGCCTAAAAGAATTCATGAGCCAACACACACATGATGGGTTACCTTCCACTACAAGGAAAACAGTAATTCAAATGTGTCAGAGTGCACACAGTGTGAGTATGTGAGACAACCCAGAAGCAAACACAGCACATAGGTTTGTATTTACATATAGTGGTTTTATCCCTACAAAAGCATATATACATATAAGTACTTTGATACAGGCCTTGAACAAACAGCAATCAGTAATCAGCTACACCAGGGAAGCAAACATGGAGAAAGATGGCCTCACATGGCCTCTCTTATATTACAGCCTTTTAAAGCGGTAGCAGTCAAATAACCCTGCTGACTCATTGCTACCATTGCATCATCATTACAGGATTACAGCAGCTGGTCAGCTATTAAATCATCATTATCCTGACAAAATGCTCTAATTTGCCAAGGTTATGCCAGTTAAAATATAAAACCATAGATTATGGAAAGAAGGAAATTATGATGTAATCTTAAGAAAGTAAAATATACAGTAAAGGCATTTATACCTGCTCTTAAACTGGAAATTGCTTTTTCTTCTATTTTTTCTTATTTTTTCCCCTTTCTCATATATTCATTTTTCATTTCTTTTATTCCTTCTCTAAAAGTTATATTATTTTCATTATTAAAAATTAACAACTTTAATAAAAATTAATTTTTAAAAAGCCGCCTACAATCCATACTTCCTGAGCATTCCTAACTATGCATTGCTTTCATATTACCACATTCCAAATTCAAACAATCAGTCAGAAATGTTTGAATTTTCCTAACTTTTTAAATGTTTTTTTTAAAATCCCTGACATTATATGATACTGGCCTTATCTGGCTTTTTCCATTTTCTGCTTGGTATTTAAAAATGGAAGAAGTTGCCTTATACTGAAATATTTTAATTTGAACCATTGTTATCACATCAGAAATTAACTCATAGAGCAGGAATGGTGTTCCAAACACTTGACCCGTACAACTGCATACATATGGACCTTCTTCTTACATCATGTTCTCCATAATGTACCCATTCAGAGTAATCTCCTTCCCATACTTAGAAAGTTGTTGTCACTTTAACAATAGTGGCCTCCCACAGAATTCTTTATAGTGCCCAGGGAAATTCTGATCCAACTAGAATTTTCATCTGTGCCTTTTACTTGCATAATTTTGCTAAAGGAGCATTGTACTTATGTACAAGCATAGGCAGAAGAGCACACACCTCATTGTTGCAAAGGTCTGTAAAAGTTCCATGAAAGCCCCTTTTCTTGGCCCAGCCTGGCATGACTTCAGCATCCGGTACAACTACCCCCACTAGAAAGGCCTGCAAGATAAAATTGGAAGCCATATTTGTGACCCAGCTTTTTGGCTTAGTCCCATGGTCCTCAAATGGTTAAACCAGTCATTATTGAATAAAAGCAGATGTATTGAATGAAAACAGATGCTTCATGCTCAAAACAATTGATATATGTCATTTCAAATTTGAAAACATTTGCACACCTCCGCTTGCCACTTATTCTGAAATGCCTCTTGCATCAGCAAAATAGCAGTTTCTAATAACTGAACTTATTCCAGAAGACTTGCGGCACCATCAGGCAATATCCATTCTCCAAATTATACTAGGCATAAAGTAATGTACCTATAGTTCATATATGTAAAAAGAAAACAAATAATTATCTTGAGACAACTATGCCACATTCGTAATACGGAAGTAGTATGCCACAGAAGAAAATAGCTATCTTCATTGCTTAATTTTACAGGAAGTCACAATAGAGATTTCAAATTATAAGAGGTAGGAAGAGAAACTTGACTAAATTACAGAAATGCCAACAATTACCTGTAAGCTATCTCCATGCACATATATTTGGGAGACAGGTTCACTACGAATGTAGATATTTTCAATTTTTTCTGGTGCAATGTATTCTCCCTGAGCCAATTTAAATATATGTTTTTTTCTATCGATGATTTTGAGTGTTCCGTTCTGTGAGTGAACCATAAAAAACAATTATGTTGATTAAGCAATAGAACTATATTTTAACAAAATGTCAACTATTTTACGTTTTGGGAGGAAAAGCTAAAATTATCTCCATGGTTTAGGAAAACTGGCAGCATAACAGTACAATCCTATAGTTACTTAACAGAAAGAAAATCTGCTATTACGAATGAGGCTTTCTATCTAGTAAATGGTTTTGGGATCACAATCTTACACTGCGTTCAATCACATCAATAATTTGTCTTTTCTCTGAAGATCCCTCAATAAGAGAGCCAATGTTTTATAGTGGCTAAGTTTTCAGGAGGACTGGGGAGATTTAGGTTCTAATCCATCCTCAGCCATAGAGATTTGGTCATTTGTGGTCAAACTCTGTCACTCAACCTACTTCATAAGATTGGAATTGGGAAGACAATGAAGGGTGCTTCCCACCCTTCCAACTGAGCTCGTAGAGAAATGACCATAAAGATAACAAATAACAACCTGAACAACCAAAAGGGTGAACAAATTAAACTCAAATCTCCCTGGAGAAACCCTGATACTTCCTTACTACATTACACTATCTCATCATCTATATTACTGATCCTCTAACTACAGCCCGCGGGATGGATACAGTCTGCCAGTGCAAAGTATTCGGCCCGCGGAGTGGTGCGATTCAGCCCTGCCCCTTCCCTCGGCATCGGCCTTATCTTCCAGCGAGCATCCACTCCAGTTGCACTTCTGGTTAGTTATTTCACCGGTTGAGCTGCACTTCTGATCACACCACTTCTGCTGAAGATAAGTCTGAAGGGTGCAAGGGAGGGCCAGCTGACTGAGGGGTAAAACACCGGTGCAGCCACATGATCCAAGGCTGGTGGGTGAGTAGGGGAGGGGCTGCTGCCGGCTTGCTTAAAAAGTCTTTAAAAATGCTTTAAAAACAGCCTTTCACAGTGTTTTTCAGCTCCCGATCCTTGTCTCCTAGCTTTTTCAAAATCAGCTGAAGTTGGCTAACACTTATTCAAATGCAACTGCAGTATAATGCCTGAAGGAGAACTCACACACTGCTTTGATTCTTGCCATGGATAAAGTACATCCACCAAATTGGTTGCTGAACAATTTTGGTAGATGTGTGTGTGTACACATGCATAAGTGTGGCAAAAAGCAAATCAGTTTGTGAATTCTCCTTCAGGCCTAAAAAACCTTTAGCCCTGTAATCCCAAATAATTCAAAAAAGTAGTCTGTTCTCCTACCCCTTTCTTGGCTGCCTCCCCTGCTAGTAAATAGTAAATAGATTCCTTGGGTTGAGCAAGTACAGCAAGGACAAAGGCAAAATGGACTGCTAAATTGGCCACGCCCACCCAGTCACATGACCATGTAGCCATGCCCAGCCAGCTAGTCCAGCTCCCCCAAGTCTGAGGGACCATGAATTAGACCCCTATTTAAAAAGTTTGAGAACCCCTGAACTATATACATAAACATTGGTCCCAACTCATTTAACCCTTTACCATTTCCAAAAATGTCCCAAATCAATTAAGATATCGCTTTTCAACTTTATTCTTAATACAGTAATGAAAAATTAGCAGTTCAGTACATACAGACAACCACTTTCCAATGTCCCCTGTATGAAGCCAGCCATCCTTGTCCAAGGCTTCAGCTGTTCTCTCTTTATCTTTTAAGTAGCCTTTGAAAACATTGGGACCTTTGACACAGATCTGAAAGAGAGATCAACATACTGCTTAACAGTAAGAGTAGTAAACACCTTACTGTTTACAAAACAGCTGCTAGATGTGAAGCAAACATTTTTGCAATGAGAACTTATTAGGTTATATGCTGTTAGGGTAAGAGACTAATATGGCAATTTCCCATAAAGAAGCACAGACTATAAAGGGACTTCAAGCATTCATTTGGGCTGATATCCCCAATTGCTTCCAGCAAACCAGTGCTGCCAACCTTATTCACCATTGCCTGTAAGCTGCCAAGAGTTGTTTGAATTTTGCAGAGTAGAACTATTATAAATAAAATTTTGGTAGAAATCCAGCAAGTACTGATCAATATGGAATACAAGTTTAATAAATAACCATAATCCCAAAATAACTGGAGCACCACTTGAACACTGCTGGTATTGGCAAAATCACCACTAGCCAATTACAAAAGGCAGCTTTACTTGGAACAGCTTACATCCTGTGAGGATGTCTTTAATATCATCAATTTCCACATCTGCCTATACCAGGTCCTTAAGAAGGACTCAATAAGTGAATAAAATTGCCAAATCCAGATTAAACATCTGGCTGTGTGCGAGGAAGCATAATAAATAATGATCTTCTAACCCTGATAATAGGTGAACAACGGTTCTCTGCTCGACTATTATGCAGATGGACCTTGGTTAACAATGGAAATTGGGGCGGGAATTTCTATCATTGAGCAATGAGGTCATAATGTGCAATGTCATGTGACTGCATCGCTTAGCAATGGCTATCCCAGAAGTTCCCATTGCCATAATTAAGCAAGGGCCTCTTGGCAACTTCCTGCTTACTTCCAAAAAAGCAAACTCAATGGGGAAGCTGGCAGGAAATTGCAAGTCCCAGGGAGCTTGCGGGCAGGTAACTGGCCACCATAGCCCAGTGCGAGTGCAATCAGGCCAGGGAGGTTGGGGAGTTCCATATTCACTCCCGGAAAGTCCTCTTTTGACATTACTTTCAGAGAACCGGCTCTGGAGCAGCAAAAGCAAAAGGGATTCCTGTATTTCTGAAAGTTCCCCAGAACCCTTGGAGGTCCTCCAAAACCCTCTCAGAAGTCTGCAATATCAAAAATATTTGCCAGGTACTGAAGATATTTGCAAAAATATAAAAACAAGGTCACTCTTATTATTTATTTGTTAAAAGGATGTATTTGAGAATACAATATAGTATGGTGTGTTAATATCTAATGGATTTAATACTGTTTTTGTACATAATCAATTAAAAAAAATTAATATGGTAAATATTAATAAATATAACTCATACAAACACAAGCTCTTCTGGGGATCCTCCATAATTTTTAAAAGTGGAAAGGGTGCAGTGAGAAAAGAAATTAAGAAACACCGCCCTACAATAAGAAAGCTTGCAAGGACCAACTTTCATTATATATAATGGGCCAACCTAAAACCAGGGGTGGGATTCAAATTTTTAACAACCGGTTCTGTGGGCGTGGCTTGGTGGTCATGTGACTGGGCACATGACTTGGTGGCCATGTTATCGGCTGGGTGTGGACAACTCAATATCACTCACATCGAGGTATGCATCTCCTCCCCTGGCCTCTCATGACTGGGGATGCTGCAACAGTTGTAAGTGTGAAAAATGATCATAAGTCACTTTTTTTCAGTGCCATTGTAACTTTAAATGGTCACTCCACACAAGCAAAGTACCAGCAAAGGAGAGGAAAAAAACTCCAGAGAAGTTCCTGAGACAGGAAGTCTAGTCCTGCCAAGAATGTAATAAGGGTTAACGTAGAGGCAGTTTCTGTAAGCAACACCAGAATGTTTCCTTCCTGTCTTCCTTACAGGATCAGGCCAGTAATTTCTTCTAACAACCAGTTCTCCGAACTGCTTAGAATGTTAACAACCGGTTCTAGTGAATAGGCGCGAACTGGTAGAATCCCACCCCTGCCTAAAACCTACAATGCTTTAATATTGCAGGGAGTAATCCATGTTCCTTCCGTATCAGTTAGGAACATTCTTGTTACTATCAAATGGACTATCAAAAGAATGTTATGTATATGGTTTTTCTTCTAGCAAATTCCTTTTCAACCTACAATGGAACATATTTTGAAATGCTCTATTTTGGTTCCTGTTCTACAGCTCTTATTTATAATAAATGGTGCATTTAAATCTGTAGCTAAGAAACAGAAATGAATAAGTACCAATACTGTACACACACATTACCTCTCCCTCTCCTTTGGAAGAAAAGTAATTCAATTCTTCAACATCCACCAATTTAATAAAATTACAAGGCAGAGGTGCTCCAACGTGGCCTGAAAATCAAATTAAGAAATATGTGGTTTCTTCTCTTAAAAAAGTAAAACCCACAGCAGATCGTTATCACATAGCTATCTGCATATTAATGAAATAGTGGAAGTCAGGTATGTGTAATTGAGTATAAAAAATTAATTACAAAATCACCGTATCTCAGTGATATTGGTAGAGGAAGCAGCTAATGCACCCACAGTTTGTCTCTCCCGGGAGAGGGGGAAAAACAGTACAGAAATAGACCTGCAATTTATCACTCCAGAGAAGTTCCTGAGACTAGGAACCCACTAAACTACATGATTACAGTGATTTACATAACAGCATTTTGCTTAGCATTACTTATACTTTCCACCGGAGGTAAATTATTGATTGGTTTTAAAAAGAACTTGCCTGTTTGGCAGAGGACATTAAATGAGTCAGAAGCAGCCTAAATAGATAATTGTCCTGCAGGCCAGCATGTTTTAGGATTCTGGTCTTGGTGCTTTCAACCTTACATGACCACATTCACCTGTCTTTTATGAAGCTCCTGCCTCGTTGTTACCTGATGTCCAATCTCCCGGAGTGGTGAAGGTACACCCAGCTGTACACTCTGTTTGACCATAGCCTTCATAAACCTGTCAAAGAAACATTGTTTAAACAAGACACTAATGTTAGCTTTTTATTTAAAAACTGGGAGAAGTAAAGTTCTCTGCTGTGGTCAGAAGGGAAAATTCTATCATTCAGAGTCACTGACATTGCCCCTGTATGAGCCAAATTTTTGGTTCTTGAAATAATTAAATTATAAATGATGGTTAATGTTCTTTCTTCTTATAAACTCAGAAAGTGGAGTGGGAAAGGTTTTTTGATTTTGTTGCTAGGCTAGGAAAAAAATTAAGTTGCTGAGAGCTGAATTATTAATAGCCACTAATAATAACATTTCTGAGGGCTAATGCTGTAAGCTCTGTCTTGACTAAGGAAAAAGTATCATTTATTCCTGCAAAGAAAGGAAGAGGGCATTGTAAGTCTGGATCCAAGATGTTCTTAAACCCCTGAGAGGTTGAATATGTGTCTACTTAAATAAAGGAAAGTGACTGTATCAAAATCCTGGAAAAAAAGCTTGGCCTGTAGACAATCCCATCTGGGAAACACAGATTTATCAAACTTGTATGCTGCCCATCTTGCCAAAGTGGCTTACAGACACTGAATAAAATGCAATCTAAAATATTAAAACAATAAGGGTCTTAAATTTAAATTAAAGATAATTTCAGGATGGTAGGTAACTAATCAGCAGAACTGGGAGGCAGAAAAATGGCAACTGCCATAATAATAATAACAATAATAATTCAAACCAGTAATTTGGCTAAAGTTGAGAGAGAAAAAAACATCAAATCTGGCCTTCCTATGTTTCTTATAAAACATAAACATTCTTATAAGAGACTGATCTTGTTAGGATAGTGACAATTTCTATTATGAATGTATCTGATCCCCACCTGATCCTTAGGTAGAATTACAGAAAAGGAACATCTTAATAATGCTCTAGTAGAACTTACCTGACATCCTAATGCTGCTCGAAGGAAACCCAGAACTGTAGGTGAAGCAGGAGCAGCTCCAGTAACAATCATCCTAACGCAACCACCCAGGCTTGCCTGTTTGTTAAACACAATTTTGAAATACAACATAGTATCATCTTATCGTTTATTACTTTGAGAAAATACCAACATTCTCCATATAAGCAACCTTACTCCTCACAAAAGTAATTCCATCTTTGCTATCCTTTCAGACCTTCCAAAGGGCTTTTTGCAGGGAGCATTGATAAATATGCAACTCCAGAAGCTCTGGCACCAAGAATGGTAGGAGAGTTGGTTTTAGGTTTTCTATGTTTTGCTAGGCTTCTCTGAATCTGAGTGCTGGATCACAGTGTAGACACTGCTCAGAGCCATATTTAACTGGAGCGGTATATAAGCCCTGGTAATAAAATAATTCAAAGAAAGGTGTCTGCAGGAATGATGTGACTGTCCACAATGCGCAAAGACAAAGGTCAAAGGTCTGTTCATGTTGATTAACTAATGTCTGAGACATGAGTGGGACTGCTCGTTGCTGCTTGCAAGATAAATTTTGCTGTAATTCCAAATGCCTGAATATAGGTACACCTCAAGTTACGATATTAATGGATCCTGCCCACCAGCACAATTGTAACCTGTGATGGTCCTAAAGCAGGTCATTCATGTGACCAACCCAATTTTACAACCTATTTTGCGGTGGTTTTTAAGTGAATCATCACAGTGGTTAAGTGAAGCTGCAGTTGTTAAGCAACTGCCACAGTCATTAAGCTAATCAACAGGTATGAGCCATGGTGGCACAGTGGTTAGAATACAGTGCTGCAGGCTACTTCTGCTAAATGCTGGCTATCAGAAGTTCAGGAGTTCGAATCTCACCAGGCTCAAGGTTGACTCAGCCTTCCATCCTTCCAAGGTGGGTAAAATGAGGACCCAGATTGTTGGGAGAAATATGCTGATTCTGTAAACAGCTTAGAGAGAGCTGTAAAGCACTGTGAAGTGGTATATAAGTCTAAGTGCTATTGCTAGCTATGCAGTTTTGTAAATGCCAATTTTCAGCAAAAACATAATTAAACAATATAACCGCAGGACACTGCAAACAATCATAAATGCAGCCCAATTGCCAAGCACCTGAAGTGCAGTCATGTGCCCATAGAGAAGGAACCATGAGGACTTTGAATGCAGATCCCAAATACATCAGAACATCAGAAAGTTGAGGACTACCCATATTGTTAGTATATTATTGGTTCCCACAATATATTTCCCTCCCGTTATATTGGAAAGAGCTCAGTTCACATAGAAAACAAGAAGTGCGGAAAGCAGTTGCTATATATAGTTTAGATTAGCAGAGTATGATTGAAATCATGAAGGGACCCATTTTTAATGAGATTCAAAGACGATTTAAATATGTGCACTGTATTTCAGGTCTTAATGTACTTTCCAAATCTCATTCTCCAGTACTGTTATCAAGATCCCCTAATTTGTTGAAAAGGATCAATAATAACTCAAATCTTGCTGCACACAATTCAAATAAATAAAACAAAGAAAAAAGTAAATTAGCTAAGCAATCCAGCAGGATAAGTATTTGGCGAATGGGAAAAGAAGGGCAATTTTTTAAAAAAATCTGCCTCCCATAGCAAATTCCTGCACGTTTCTACTCTAGTTGTGATTTAAGGAAGATTTATTTGCACCAATTTACACCAAAGGAAAAATGACTTGATTTTAACCAAGCTATTTTCCCATTTTTATCACCTGAATTCAGTGTATGCTCGGGGCTTCACCCATCCTTACATTTAAACTAGGTTTTTTAAATGCCTTGAGAAACATTCAGGGTAAATTGCATCCCTATTGTGAGTTACTCTCACAAGATCCAGTTTTTAATAAAGCCTTACCTGTATTTTGTTAAAGAATAATATATCCCACACACTGTCATTTCTGACAATTCCACTTTGAACTTCTGCTTTTTTACGATTGGCAGCAAATTCAAGAAGCCAGCGTTTCACAGGAGTGTCTGCTTGACTAAAAATCTACAAAGAGGTGTAAAAGAACAAGGAGAAAGGCAAGGAAATGTTACTTTCACAGAAAAAAAATGACAAGAAGCAGATGCATTACTTGTATAAGCAGACATGACTCTAAAAATGTCTTCTTTTCCCCTTTGATTCAATCAATCCAATTCTCAGGGACTTGGTGGACAAATCCCGGCAGTTTTTCTTTGCCAACTTTTTTAGAAGTGCTTTGTCATTGCCTTCTTTCTAGGGCTAAGTGACTGGTCCAAAGTGTCCCAGCTGGCTTTGTTTCTAAGGTAGGATTAGAACTCATGACATCTCCTGATGCTTTAACCACTAGACCAAACTGGCTCTCACAATTGTCCTTAGTTGTATACAATTTCTGGAATCAATATTAGCTGCACCATAAAGCTATTACGAAAAGGCTAATCTGTTACTATTTGAACTATGCTCTGTTTATCTTCCTTCATTCTGCAAGGAAATTAAATAACTGAAATCTAAATGGAGATTAAGATATTTTGAGAATTTCTAGATGTTTAGTTTGGCATGTTTATACATAATTATTTGGAAAATTATGGCAACAGAATAAAGAGGCATCTGGTAACGGCAGGGAAATTATCCGCTCTTAAAAAGCCAGTTGTGGCTGATCTTTATTTTTATTACTGTCATATAACACAGCAATTATGCTAACTCCTCAGGATAAATCATTAGAATCGTATTTTATATAAAGTTTTACCTACAAAAAGGGTAAAGAACTGATATCAACTTCATTTATGTTGCATTAATCATTCCACAAAACTATATACTGCCTATCAAGTGGATACGTATTTGTACACAGATAGTCCTCAACTTACAACCACAATTGAGCCAAAAATTCATGTTGCTAAGCAAGAATAGAACAGAACAGAACAGAACAGAACAGAACAGAATTCTTTATTGGCCAAGTGTGGTTGGACACACAAGGAATTTGTTTTGGTGCAAATGCTCTCAGTATACATAAAAGAAAAGATACATTCGTCAAAAGTCAAGAATCATAAGGTACAACACATAATAATAGTCATAGGGTACAATAAGCAATCAAATCATATTAGAAAACAGTATAAATCGTAAAATACATGCAACAGAGTTACAGTCATACAGTCACAAATGGGAGGGGGTGGGTGATAAGGAGAGAGAAGATTAATAGAAATAGTAATGCAGACTTTGTAAATAGTTGAACAGTGTTGAGGGAATTATTTGTTTAGCAGAGTGATGGCATTTGGGAAAAAGCTGTTCTTGTATCTAATTGTTCTGGTGTGCAGGGCTCTATAGAGTCGTTTTGAGGGAAGGAGTTGAAACAGTTTATGTCCGGAAGGTGAGGGGTCTGTAAATATTTTCACAGCCCTCTTTTTGACTTGTGCAGTATACAGGTCCTCAATTAAAGGCAGGTGGGTAGTAATTGTTTTTTCTGCAGTCCTAATTACTCTCTGGGGTCTGTGTTTGTTAAGTGAGTTTTTCCCCATTTTACAACCTTTCTTGCTACGGTTGTTAAGTGAATCAGTGCAATTCTTAAATTAGTAACACAATTGTTAAATGAATCTGGCTTTCCCATTGATTTTGCTTGCCAGAAGGTCGCAAAAGGGGATCACATGACTCTGGGACACTGCAACGGTCATAAATGTGAGTCAGTTGTGAAGCATCTGAATGTAGATCCACCATGGGGATACCGCAACTGTCATAACTGTGAAAAATGATCATAAGTCACTCTTTTAAGTGCTGTTGTAACTTCAAACGGTCACTATATGAACTGTTGTAAATCAAGGACTACCTGCATATGAATATAGTGCAATAACAAGTACATTAAAATGCAGACTAAAATAACATTGAACAATAGCCTAAGCTGCAATGGAGTATATGTTTTATTTCAAAGAAAATATAGTCTTTATCTTTAGGAGAAGATAGATGCCGGTCACATCTATCCAAGCCGTCAGAGCACGGAGGCAGGGAATGCTGTGGGTCCAATCCCTGAGGAAGATACACTTGGTGGGACCCAGAAGAAGGGCCTTCTCCATGGTGGCTCCCTCTCTCTGGAACTTCATTCTCCCAGACATTAGAATCGCCCCTCTAATACTCTTCCAGAAGGCACTGAAAACCTAGTTCTGCCAGCGGGCCTGGGGAACTCCTCAAATGCTTGTGTGATCTGCTGTCATTGGGGTGAGGGGTGGGAGTTGGGGGGTGATTTTTTATTTATTTTTTTCCAGATTTTGTTCTATTGTACTTTATTAATTTATTTGATTCTTTTTGTTAGTTTTATTGGGTTTTTTTTAATATGGTTTAAATTCTATAAGCCACCTCGAGTCGCCATGGGCGAATAGGCAGCAGTATAAATTCAATAAATAAATAGTCAAAAGATTGCCATAAGGGATACCAACTCTCTTTCTGGATGTTATAAAAGAAACATCCATTGGACATATCATTTAATAATGATGCTGATAATGTTATTACTATCCAATGATGCTTGCAAAAGCTGGGCTGTTGTAGATGAAAAATATTTTCTCAATTATCCTAAGTAACTTGCTGCTTAAAATCTTAAGCAGTACCAGCAAAAGGTTGATAAATGCGGTATTCTGCTGTCCCAATTCAAGCCCCACCCCTTTTGGTCCTTTTCGTGATGTCCCATAGATGCCCATATGCATTGAGCTAGCAACACAATGCTGCTTTTGTCATTCTGACGAAAGCAGGAAGTTTTCTTAGACATCCATTGGAATCAAATCCTGATTTGCAAGTGCCTTTCCCTAATGTATTTGAAAAATCGTTATAAAATTATAAAATAAGGTACGCAAATTCTGCATCAGTGATAACAGAGTAATTAAAGTAACCAAGGTGACAAGAAAAGCAGAATGGCATCACTAATACCATGTGACAAGAAAAGCAGAATGGCATCACTAATAAACATGCCCAAGCATAATCATTTTTTTCCTTTAATTTGGCCACACAAATGGTAAGAAGTACCTTATCGTACATCCTATTGAGTAGCCTTGGTACAACAGGAAAAATGGTGGGACGCAGAGCTTTCATGTCATCAGACAACAAGCGAATATCCCCTTGGAAGAAGCCAATTCGTCCCCCGTGACAATACACTACAGACTGTAATGAAGGAAAAGGAAAGAAATTAATTCCTGTTTTTACCCAATAGGTCCCAAATGTGCCAATATGACCCAAATAAAACCCATTTAGTACTCCTTAGGCATCTTTCTTATTGGTGATACTGCAAAGTTACTATTAAATAACTCCTGATAAGAAGGTCCTATCCAATAATCTTGGCCATGTCATGTGCATAATAGAACAAGTGTCTTGTGTTCTACCATTAGGGGATAGGTGATTCTATCAAAGAATCCAAATCTGCTTCCTTGTAATACTGATTTACTCAGAAAGCCAGCAGTGATGGATGATAGCTATCCACTCTGTATTTTAAGTTCTCTTGGCAAAGACATTCCATTAAAAATGTCAGCACTAGGCAAACAACTAGCTGTGAAGTTTAGGAAAGACAGTCTTTGGAAAAGAAGTAGTTCGTTACATGTTGCAAGTTGTCAGTTTGAATAATCAATTTTAAAAGAATTAAGAATTAAAAGCATGCTTTTCCCAGTGAAGCAATAAATATATATTTTAAAACAACAAACGTTCTGGAATAACTGAAATTTTAGATTTAAAGCAGTCACTGACAGGACTGGTATGTAATTCTTAACTATGGTTAAACTATGCAGAAAGAACAAACTTCACCTTCTGTTTTAGATTAATAGCAATAGCACTTAGACTTATATACTGCTTCACAGAGCTTTTTACAGCCCTAAGCAGTTTACAGAGTCAACATATTGCCCTCAACAATCTGGGTCCTCATTTTACCGACCTCAGAAAGATGGAAGGCTGGGTCAACCTTGAGTCGGTCGGGGAAATTAAGTCCAATTTAACATGTTTCAGAATCATAAATTAAGGATAATTGTCACTAGAATTAGTGGAAAGAGCATCAAAACACAGTTTGTAGAGACGATTTGTTTTCATGAGTCGAATAGGATGGGGCATGGGCGAAGCCGGGCATTCTTATAATGCTATACTATGATTCAGTGCAGTGTTTTTCAATCTTGGCAACTTTAAAATGTGTGGATTTCAACTCCCAGAACTCCTTAGCCAGCATGCTTGTTGAAGTCAAACATCTTAAAGTTGCCAGGTTTGAAAAACAATGACCTAGTAGCACAACTGGGCCATCTCATTGCCTAGTCATCCCTTTTTTATTGTTCAGCAGGAGAAAATGTTGGCTTCCACTGACACGGAGGCCTTACCTGTACCATTCGCTCAAACATGTGTGCTAAAGGCAAATAGGAAATGTGTACATCCTCATATGTAGGAGACCACTGACTCTGGAAAAAAAAACACAACAGGGAGCCCCACAAGGCCTGGTCAGTCTAGGCAGTTTCTTACCTGTATCACTCTCTCAAACATGTGAGCCAAAGGTAGGAACGAGATGAGTACATCGTCCTGTCTCGGAAAGATCACTTTCTGCAGATGAAGGGCATGGGAGACAGAAAGGAAAGAAACACTGACAGGAAGACACAACAAGAAAGTCATAAAACAATAAAAAGAAAAATGGCACCAAGAGGAGCAAAAGGGGGGTGTTTTAGAGATTATTACATGAGAAAAGAGAACAGTGTTTGAAATAATGCGTTAGGCCACGACACCAATGGAGCTATGTTAGCAGGAGTGGTAAGTAACACAAGGGTGTAATGCAGAGAGCTCTCTCCACTGTACAGGGCACCAAAGGTGTCCGTTCCTAATCACAACACCAAAATGACAAAGTGTGCATCGTATTATCTATTGCTGACACAAATCCTGCCCTTTCATATTTGCATCTTGATAATTACGCAGTTGTGCAATTACAGAAGGAATGGGGTTTGCATCATGGCACATATTTTATCCCTCCGTCCAACCCAAAACCTCATCTTCTCCAGACACCTAGGCAGGGTCTGTGTGCTCTGAGACCTGAGCTATGATCATGCCCTCTATTCAAGCATCTGTGATGCCAACTCAAAATGCCCGCTCCCCAAAACGCTTTATTTTTGCATTTTTGCTGCTTGGAGTTTCCCCCAAACAAATGCCTCTTTTTAACATTTTCAACAAAATTGACCAATTACTAAGCCATAAGTTCAAGTGTCGATGCCACATGGGTTAGGAACATATTCGAGACCAAGTCAAACCATTTAGCTAATAGACACTCTATTTGTAATGGAAAGACAGGATATTCATTTATTTATAGAAACATCCATCTATTTATTTACTGAAACATTATCATTAAGATAATAAGATCCCTTTTCAGCATAAGCCACCCAGTCGCTCTAGTAAAGAGTGGGCAACATATAAATAATAAAATAAATAAAATGAAATAAAATAAAGTAAAACAAAACAGCTAGCATTTGGACAATTACAGTATCAGACTGCAAGACTTATCCTCCAGAAGAATGAAATCTGTGGCCTATAATACTGTTTGATCCCCAGGTTCAGCTGTCACTTATTGATCAGATCAGTCACATATTGAGATGGGACTGGAAAGGGTTCCTATGAAATCCTGGATAGTTGGAGCTAAGTAGTGCTTTAGGTTGTGTTTCATTCTGGTTTAGTGCACTATGTGAACCCATCCATAATAGGTTAGTAGAATGTTTCAACAAGGCCACTTACAGCTTGTTTAATAAAACATAGTTAATCTGATTGAACCCAATTAGCATAAGGCAATCTCTGAGTCATAAACAGAATATAGCATGTGATGCTTTTATGAGGATGAGATATAATGCAAAATTCATAGCCAAGTAAATTCTGTTTATCAGTCAGACATTAAAGGGATGGGAATTCTTCCAAGTTTTTTTAAAATAGCATGTTATAAAATTAACTTTGCAATCTTGCCTTTTGGATGCCTGTTCATGCTTCCATGCTTTAAATTACATGCATTCTGTTTGCTGCTCTGCTCACAAAATATTTTAGATAGAAGGGACTCCCTTTCCATTTCTATTTTTTTTCTTTAAAATGACTAATATTTTTTAAAAATATATTTTTCTATTGAAGAAAATCAATTTATGTATACTGTGGATCGAAGTGCTCGTAGTGATAATTGTAGAAAGGCCATGATCAGCCAGGAGCTGAAAGAGCTGGCATGAGAGAAAGTAACATTTGCTTTTCTCTGACCCATTTTAAAAAATAAACACTTATACTATATCTGTTCCTGAAATGGACAGCAACAATATTTAATGGTTATGGTTCTAAATTCATTTTCTTTTCCCCAAACTGCTTTCTTCATCTGATCCAAATTTAGTCATGTTTCAAAAAGACTTCACTTGGCAATGTTAACTAGTTACACTGATTTCAGTGTGTCTGTCTGAAGCTTTAAGTTGGAATGATCCTTTGTTTGTTTGTTTGTTTGTTTGTTTACTCACCCTTACCCACCCACCCAAGGAAAAAAAATCTTAAATTCAAAAAGCACAATTGGATTTTTGCTACTATTAAGCACTAATTCAGTACTTAAACCAATGGCACTGGAAATTACAGTCATGACTCACAAGCAGTCTCCTAAGACAGTTTCCTATCTTGTAGGTGTTTCTATTTCCAAAATTATATATAGCTCATTTTGCTGTCCGGTTTTAAAATAAATAGCATATTCACCTCTGTCACTTTTAAAAAACCTGAAAAATCAGCCACCACATTTCCATGAGTCAGCATAGCACCTTTTGGGTTACCTGGAAAACGGAGAAAGAAGCATCTTACCAAATAAACCTTCATCTTTACCAGCTAGAAAACATGGGCAAAGTAATCAGCACCACAGAGAATTCTTGCAAAATCTGTTTCTTATTCGCTAATATGAACTGACCTTTGACAGGATGTGCATTGTCAGCCTTTAAATGACTGTTTAGTACTTACAGTTTAAGACGTTTTCACTGCTGTAGTATCAGTGAAGGCAAGATGGGTCAAACAAATAAGTCACTTCATATGTACACAAAGGGACCATGCCAGAGATTTCCTATGAACAATTATTGTTCTGATGTTGAAACTTGGTTCCCATAAGCTTTCCCTTCACTGAACTAATGGTGAAATCTCATCATCTACATTAGGAATAAACAGCTCCTATCTCTGCCCCTCTTTTAAGGACAACATTTCAGTGGTGGGATTCAAGTTTTTTTTAATACTGGTTCTGTGGGTGTGGCTTGGTGGGCATGGCAGGAGAAGGATACTGTAAAATCTCCAGTCAGAGGTGGTATTTGTTGGTTCTCCAAACTACTCAAAATTTCCGCTACCGGTTCTCCAGAACTGGTCAGAACCTGCTGAATACCACTTCTGCAACATTTCCACCACGATAAATCCTTTGGAAAACACGCCCAGTTTGGTGGAGAGTACAGAACAAGGAGCCCCAGGCAGGTCCACCCATCATTTCTCTGATGCTTGCCTCAAAGGTGCTTTTTCAGGAGGCAAAGGGACTTCCTTGTTTTTCTTTCTGAAGACATTTTGCTTCTCATCCAAGAAGCTTCTTCAGTTCTGACTGGATAGTGGGAAATAGAAGGATTTATATTCCTTGTAGACAGCTGCTAATTTATATTACCTAAATGCAAACACACACACACACACACCCCCAAGAAAGTCCAGTTGCCTCCTGAAAAAGCACCTTTGGGAAAACTGACCTGGAAGACTGAGAATCTTTACAGACTTCTCTGATGCTTGTTTTCTTCTCTTCTTTTTGCCAGTTCCCTTTTCCTTCAGTATGAGGCTAGCACAAACTTTTAAAATCAGGCTGAAGATGCTCTACTAGAATCACTCATATTTTAAGCATAATATATTTGAAATCACCCTTTTTTGTTTCAGAGCTATCTTTGAAAATAATCAGCTTCTACCAGGGTTCAAATGTTGATTTGTATTAGAGCTTTGTATAGAATCTGGAACTTAATGCAGTCTTTCCACATCACTGTCAGGTAGTCTCCTACAACCAAGGCCAATTGTCCTACTGCTATCTGATGGATAGCGACCAAGATGTTTTCCTTCAGGTATTTATAGGCTTGAAAGTATTAAGGAATGCATTAAAAATGTAGTGTTTGAGGGTAGGTAGAGAGGGCAAGATTGTTACTCTCAACCAAGGACATTTCTTCAAAAGGAGAGGCAATGAAATATGCTTTAAAAATCCAAAGTATATGACATTTGGATTTTGCTTGTTCCAATTTTATTTTCTAAATATCTTTTTTTATTGTATTTAACTTAAGATAAATTTGAACTCATGAGGTCAACTTCCAAAACACTAAGTGAAATATAGATAATGTATTTAAAAATAGATAATGTTTCCAAATGTATACCTCACATATTGATAGATTTAGAAAAGAAATAATGAAAATATCTGAATTAAGTACATTCTACCATAGTAGAGAAAAAAGCCATGCGTATGATTATTCATTTGTCAAATTAAATAAATCAAAACAAAAATCAGAACTAATATTATCAAAATCCAAGAAACTAAAATTTTACTACTTTGGGAAATACGTTTTTGCAGAAAAGGAAATAATCATTCCTCATGTATTTGACTACCCTCTTCAAACTGTTTGGAAATTGCAATTTCTATACATATAGCTCCAAGTCAAAAATAATGAAGTAAAATACGAAAAAGATCAACAGGGGAAATATTTAATAAAGTCATTCTAGGCAGAGTTCAAAGATCTTTGAATACAAGATTTTAATTCTACTATCCATTGGAGCTGAAGTTAAATTCACAATGGGCCAAATGAGTCATTCCATCCTTGAATATAACCAGTTATTTACCAGTATAAATATTTTAACTTTTCAAAATATATCTCATCAGTCAGGACGATAAGCACTTTATATTTATATATACCATTATGTTTTTGCACCCCCCCCAAATATTATAAAATATGTAAAAGTAATCAAAATTAAAATGTACACATTTCTATTCATAAACATTTTAAATGGGTCTAAAAAGAGTTAAACTATAAACTATATTTATGTTAAATTTCAACAGCATTAAAGTGATAAATTTACCTGTGGTACCACTAGTAAAGCAGACAATTGATAGATCATCTGGGTGAGGAGGCTAAAAAAATATCATAAGAATAAGAAATACAATTTCTTGCATCAGATTTATCAGTTTCAAAAACAATAAGAAGAAATAATATTATCATTTTTAATGCAATCATTTCCATAGGGTGTTGCTCACTTTCTTTTTCTCCCCCAAATCTGGTTCAAAATATAGACCTTACTTAACAACTGTCCTGTTTAGTGAGCTTAAAACTACAGTGGTACCTCAGTATGCATCATAAATTGGTTCCCGGAGGCGCGATGAGTTCCAAAAATGATGAGTACCAAACAATTTTTTCCCATAAGGAATAATGTAGTGAGTTACAAGGCAGCTAACAACAAGTTCCAGCTTCTGTGTTGAGGACCAAACCAAAAATGAGTATCGGGACAAAATTTTTGCATCAAAATGCATTGAGTACCAAATCTGATGAGTTTGAAAGCAACTGAGTACCAAGGTACCACTATAAATGATGACCTAGAGAAAGTAAAATTTTAACTGATCCCTACACTTAGAATTGTTGCAGGGTTTCCACAGTCCTGTGATTGAGATTTAAGCATTTCACAATAAGATTGCAAGTTCATCACGATCAGGTGACGTCTTGTTTACAACCACATCACTTAGCAATGGAGTTACCAGTCCCAATTGGGGTTGTATGCATATACTTTTTTGAGAATAGACCATTATGCTAAAGTCTTACATTAAATTGTATGCACCTTTATTTGGGGCTGAGCTGGACAGAATTAAAGAACTCCCTGGCATCCCTGTTTGTAAGACAGCACAGACAGGGAATCAGCTTTTATCCAGAGACTGACAGCTGAGGCTGCTATCCTGTCTTCATCTGCACTGTACACACACACACACACACACACACACGGAGGGAGAGAGGGAGGGAGGGATGCACTCTGTATGTATTCTGGAGGGTGAAACTCCTATCTCAGCATTGGACTCAAAGGTGAGGGAAACTTCTGAATAGGGCTATTAAGTTATCAGAGACCCAATACCTTCAGAATTCATGGTTTTTGTTGCTTTTAATTCTCAGAATCCTCATATTGGTTGTAAAGACACACAAACTGTTAAAGTCACACAAAAGCAGAACCCTTTTCTGCACAGAAAATTTTGTCAAATGACATTCACACCATGAGAAGCAAAAAACCAGCTTCTGCTCAGTAAGATTCTTCCATGGCAGTAGAAAACAGCACCAAATAATTATTTATTTTATATTTTAGTCCTGAACATGCCAAATATCGCGCATGAAGACCAGTGGTGGGATTCAATTTTTTAAAATACTTGTTTTGAGGGCGTGGCTTGGTGGGCATGGTGTGGCTTGGCTTGGTGGGCGTGGCAGGGGAAGGACACTGTAAAATCTCCATTCCCTCCCCACTCCTGGGGGAAGGTTACTGCAAAATCCCATTCCTTCCCCACTAACCTGCTTTCCAGCTCTGTTCTCCTGTGCAGGGCAACACAAGAAGACCCAGCCAATCAGCTGGGACTCGGGAGGCAGGGAATAGATGGGGGCAGGGCCAGTCTGAGGTGTTATTTGCCAGTTCTCCAACTACTCAAAATTTCTGCTACCGGTTCTCCATAACTGGTCAGAACCTGCTGAATACCACCTCTGATGAAGATACAGGAATTATCTGCATAAAAGTATTCATGTACTGGGCAATTCTGGTGTTTCTTTTCTGAATGAACAGTCAACATTTTTAAAATGCTATGTTTCCCTGTATCCCTGAAATGCTATTTATAAGCAGCTTATTGAAAAATTCACAAAAACATCTGTACCACTAAATTTTTCACTAAAAGAAATGGAATTTGAACAAACAGCCCATACTATCATGTGTTATTTTCATTCTTTCCTTGAACACTGAATGGTGTATTTAGCTGTTCGTTTATGAGAAAATACTAAAGATAGAAAAGGATGGTTTATACTCACTACAGGAGCATGCCAGCATTCCCGACCACAGTTCTGAAGAATATAAGAAAATAATCATGATTCGTACTTGTGATAATATGTGAGTTCTCTGGCCTGACGTTTCCTATTGCTGTTTACTTCTTTAAACGTATGTCATGCTGTGATATACTGACAAGACTGGACTAATAAAGCAGTTTTACTGTGTCAAATTAGATTTTTTAACATTATTAATTAAATGGAATAGTACTTTGGTGTAATGGTTAAGACATCAGACTAGAAACCAGGAGACCGTGAGTTCTAGTCTTGCCTTAGGCACAAAGCCAGCTAAGTGATGTTGGGCCTTTCCCTCTCACTCAGCTCTAGGAATCACTCAAAGGCAAACCACTTCTAAAAAGTTTTGCCAAGAAAATGGCAGGGACTTCCCCATAGAGTTATCAAGAGTTATTACTGATTCAAAGGCATTAAAAAATCAAATTGTGGTATTTATTGACTTTGTCTTGTCTACGCTTGTTTAAAATAGTCTTTCTTCAGCATATTAGAACATACCACATTTATTCTCACCTCTTAAAATAGTTTTTCATTTCACAAAAGTATAAGATCAAGTAAAACACTGGAAAAGAACCGCACCTCTACTTCCAGCATAGCCTGGATTTGAACTCCACATCTTTGTCCTCTTTCTTTAAGGTCTTTTTCAAAGGGGTCCATCAAGATAATTGATTTCAAGCCCGATGTTTGTTTTCTTTCTACATGTTCTAGCAGGACTCTGGCTTTTTCAGGTTTATCACAAACTACTATAGAAATATCAGCTAATAAAATAAATCAAATGATACAGGAAATTATATTGAAATATAATAGCATTTTTATTTACAAATCACAAGCCATCTAAATTGTGTGACATTTATTCAAGGAAGAATATATATCAATTCCTGAAAATTACAACCCTCTAATCGCCAACCACTGCAAGTGTATTCTTATTTCCATTGTTTACAGAGGTACATAATTTTTTAATTCGGAATCAATACATTCCCAATTTCCCAGCCTCAGTTCTCCCTCTTGTCTGGATTATTCTAGCTTTAAAACAGTAAAATTTAGAAGGGACTTAGACTGAGAAATTGACTAACCTGAATCTATAAGCTGTAATCAAAATGAACTTCAAAACTCATACTAAATTAAAACCAGTTCAAAACACTTCCGTTCAAAAATACTGGTTCATGCTTCAATAATTTTATATTTTAAAGCAGAAGAAAAATTGGCAAGTATTTCTGGTATCATATTAGTTGTGTGAATGGTTACAGAAACTACATTTTAATTTAACTCTGTAAAACATAAGGTATTTATCCCTAGATTGTCAATCAGACTTTCTCAACCTGGTCTCTCCAAAGACCACAGGGATTTGTAAACTTCAAAAGCTGCAGAAAAGCCTCAAAACACAGTTAATCTCATGTGGATTTTATCTGGAAGTCTCTTCATCTGGAAATCTCTTCATCTGGAAATCTCATCTGGATTTTTAAGATCTAAATTTGATAGTTGAAATTTATTTTCTGCTACAATTCTAATTACATAGGCTTTTTTTCCAATTCAAAAGCAAAATATTTTGAGTAAAATTATTATTTCTTTAGATTTTGGAATGAAGAGCTTTTCAGTGAAGAAACAGAGAAAGAAAGCTACATGGTTTTCTAAAATCCATGTGGTCCATGTGATCCTGAAGATATTAAATGCAGAGATGTAGTAAAATGGCAAATTGTAAAAATCCAATAAATTAATTTTTATTTCTGTATGATATTCTTAATCCTTCTTCTAACATTTCCTTGAGGAATCAAATTTAATGGGACTTTTGCTACTGAAATACATCTTTTGAACAACCAGACTCCCGCTTAAAGAACCAAAAAGTATTTGAAGAATTTTTCAAACAAATCTACTCTTTTTACCTGTATTAATAATATAACGAATGGATCCAGGGCCTAATGTATCATACAGGGGAACCACAACCATGGAATAGGTATAGCAAGCCAGCTCAGAAATGATCCACTGGAAGAAGATGATAAAAGATATAAACAGAAGGAAATGTGAATATAACGAGAGTCTGGAAATAAGATTCCATTTCTGCAATCTCACCTCTGGACGGTTTTGGGCAAAGACCCCAATAAATTGATTTGGTGATGATTTGCATCCCTTTTGGAGTAAGCCTGATCCCAATGCTTCTGCTCTTTCAGCAACCTGAAAAGTGGAAATAAAGCACATTAAATTGCAGGTGGAATTCAGTGAGACATTTCCACAAGTTATTTTTTCCATTCCCTTTCAACTTAATGCAAAATTGAGAATTGTATTATCAATTAATTTAGTTGTTGTCTAACCTCAAAGAAGTCCCAGGTTTACTTATTGTTTAAGAGAGTCCCTACCCCACTGATTTCCAATTACTTCATTTCTAGATGATCCAGAAATGGACTATATAACAGTACAGGTAGTCCTTGATTTACGATGGCAACGGAGCCAAAATTTCTGTTGTTAAGTGAATTTTGCCCCATTTTACAACTTTCTTTGCCACAGTTGTTAAGTGAATCACAGCAGTTGTTAAATTAGTAACATGGTTGTTAAGTGATTCTGGCTTCCTCACTGACTTTGCGTGTCAGAAGGTTGCGAAAGGTGATCACATGACCGTGAGACATTGCAACCATCATAAATATGAGTCAGTTGCTAAGCATCTGAATTTTGATCATGTGATCATGGGGATGCTGCAATGGTTGTGTGAAAAAAAGAATCATAAATGCCTTGTTTCAGTGCCATTATAAATTCAAAAGATAATTAAATAAACTGTTGTAAGTCAAGGAGTATCTGTATGTCACTATTGCAGGCATTTTCTACTAGAAAAAGTGCTTCTTACAAACTAAACAATAGATGAGGATTATTATGTACTCTATACAATAGATTTTGAATATTTGGGAGTGGGAAAGGCACATCATATTCTCTTCTGTTAGTGTAATCATTTCTAACCAGGTAATTATCTTCCTTAGCTGTCCAGATTAGAGTGCAGTAGAAAAAATATTTCACATTACAGTTCCATTTTTACTGTTCAATTAAGAGAAAAAGTAATAATATCAATCTTACCTCTTTATAGGATAACCATTGATAAGGCTGATTAGGTTTCCTAAATCCTAAGCAGGGACCATTTTCTAGAGGGAAAAAAACCCGACACCAGGAGTATTAAGTGTGATAAGCCATTTTCAATGCTGCTTAATAATGCATTTCCTGATGGCCTATGTATATCTCAGCAGGACAGCATATTTAAAAATAAACCAGTGCTATGTCAGCCATCCAGGAATTTGTACCAAGGATCATCAAACACAAAGGACAGTTATCTTGACCAATGGGATTTCATTTTTTTTTACAATTCCAGAAATGACGATTTTATTTTTGATGTAAGACCCCGACATGAAATGAAGCACACCTACTCTCTTAACATTTATCTTTTTTCTATAATATTACAATGAGTTCATCAAAATTGGCTTCCATTCTAAATAATATCCCGTTGGTTTGGTAGGTCCTATAACATAATCAATATTCATGAAAGCCATGGTGCAGCTGCTTTATGTCAGAAGATCAGAAGGAGTGATAAGGACTTTTACTAGTAATAAACTTTATTAAGAGGCACAAGCTTTTTTCAGTGATATCTCATTCATCAGATGTATAAAATTAGTTGGAAAAGGTGCTATCAGACTCCATAGAGTCATACAGCTCTCCTACAAGTGTTAAGGTGTAATTGCTATTCATTAGTTTGATTTACAGAAGATGGGTACATAAGCTGTTCAGAGTCAGCAATTATTAGTATATGGGCTGTTGGTTTGAGCTCCGAGCTTGGCAATTTGGTTGCAAACGTTTCATCACCATTCGAGGAGACATCGTCAGTGCGCTTTGACCTGTGCTCATTCAAAGCACACTAACAATGTCTCCTCAAATGGCGACAAAACGTTTGCAACCAAATTGCCAAGCTCAGAGATCAGACCAACAGACCAACAACCAACCTGAATTACTTATATTCAAATACTTTTTTTACTATTGACAGTAGCCCATTTAGAATAAATAATCAATATTTCCCTGCAATTGTGGGCTTTCTATCCGAACATAAATTGTCCAAATAGTAGATTAAAAATTCTGTAAGTTAGCTAAAATAACCATTCAATTATGAAAGATTCCAAGAGAACTTTTGTGGCTGTACAACTGGAAAAATAAGAGTGAATTGTTTCCTAATTGTGATTTAAAATGTGTATTCAATATTTATGCTATTATTATAGCAGTAAAATACTATGTGTATTGAAAGTAGTAGTCTTTTTAAACTAAGATAAGTCCCTGTAACTGTCCCCATGGTAAGTTCAAGAACACTCAATAACAAGGTTTAACTGTCCCAAAGACTGAATCATCATCTAAATACAATTACTTTATCCAAGCACCTACATCTGTTCTCTGTAGAAGCGGGAGTTTCATAGACACTGTAACAATACTTTTGCTTTAAAAAAAATCAAAGACTTTTTTCAAAAAATTACCAGATATATTAAAACCTCTTCTAAAAACTTCATACATGGTCCTTGCATCATCATAGTAATGAGTTAGCAAATGGGTGTTGTCACCAATTACAGATCTCCGTGCCCCATTCCAGCCCTACAATAAAATAGAGATAAGTACAGATCATAAAGAAGATCATAAATCTATAAAGAAGAAACAATACTGGTAGTCCTCAACGTACAACAGTTCATTTAGTGACCATTCAAAGTTACAACAGCACTGAAAAAGGTGACTTATGATCATTTGTCACACTTATGACCATTACAGCATCCCCATGGTCATGTGATTTACATTTGACACTGGTTCATATTTAGGATGATTGCAATATCCCAAAGTCCTGTGATAACATTTTGCAACTTAATGACAAACAAAGTCAATGGGGAAGCCAGATTCACTTAACAACCATGTTACTTAACTGCAGTGACTCACTTAAGAAATGTGGCAAGAAAAGTCATACAATGGGGCAAAACCTCTTAACAAATTTCTCACTTAGCAAAATAAATTTTGAACTCAATTGTGGTCGTAAGTCGGGGTCTATCTGTATATCATACAGGTGCATTATATCTGTAGCTAGATCCTGATTCCAGTTTCTGGAAGTTTACAGAAGCCATTAAAATTGCACTGTGAAATAACACAACTTTGCTTAATGTATTTTAGTCCTCAGACAACCCACATACAAGTTTGCTCAGATTCACCACTAGTAATTCTGAGCTTCCTTGCCTCTTAAATATCTCTCCAGGTATCAAAATGTACACTACAAGCACCTCAATGTAAGACACTGGCTTTGTACTTCACAAGATTAAAGCTGCCGTGGGACAGTGGTTAGAATGCAATACTGCAGGCTATTTCTGTGTCTGCGGGCTGCCTACAAATTGGCAGTTCGAATATCACCAGGCTTAAGGTTGACTCAGTGTTCCATCCTTCCAAGGTGGTAAAATGAGGACCCAGATTGTTGGGAGCAATATGCTGACTCTATAAACTGCTTAGAGAGGGCTATAAAGGCACTGTGAAGCGGTATATAAGTCTAAGTACTATTGCTATTCTGTAAAATTTGAATGAGAGTACGTAACACATCAATAGGATTTAATTAATTACTAGGTTTGTTGTTAGAATATGTGCACAATTCCTTTGTTTTAACTGTTGAGAAATGCACTGTTAAAATGCTTATTGACAAGCAGATCTGTAAATATATTTCCTTACTGTGCCTCAGGTTAACTCCCGAAGTACAAAGATAAAGTAAATTCACCATCTGTCTGTGCATGGGCAACATATATATGAACTGGAATATATCTGTGTTTATCTACATTCACATCCACACCAGGGAAATACTCACCCCAAATGTTGGTTTACACTGTAGGCTTATTGTTAGGTATAACATAGGTCACCTAACTAGTTTGGGTAAAATAATATATATAAGCTATGATTGTTAGTGTGTGTCACTTTAACTGCAAAACATGTAATTTTGGGTGTGGTGTGAAACTACCATAAAAGGGGAGCAAGAGATGCTGACGAGACGCTGACAGTTTGCTGGCAATTACTGACAATTACTGGATTGGATTACGTTGATGTTTGTTAGCTGCGTATTTTTCCCTACTGAAGAGTTGCAGAAGGAAGAGAGGAGTTTTTTTCTTCATATCTCTCTACTGCAGGAGATAAATCACCGGACTGATAATTTGTAAGTGTACTGACCTCTCTTTTCGACACTGGAATTTGCAACTGAATAATCCCTGGACGAACTGAACTAAGTGAATGAAATATGGACTGTTTTGACTATGCTTTAACTCTTGCCGGAATAAAACTACTTAATTAGCACTGTGCCCTCTGTTTTACTGTGTGTAAGCTAAAAAAACACTTATCTCACATATTTTGCCTGCCTGCCTGACTGCCCTGCAGATCTTGCTAGGGGTGTATCCCTAACACTGGTTATGGGCCCAGCTGCACAGTCAGACTAACCAGGATATAACAGGCTTATATAAAGTGAGAGTTAGTGTAGTTACACAATACTGTAAACAGACAGCTGTGTTTTATTAATTATAGTTTTAATATCCAGAGAAAGATGGCAGAAGTCAATTTACCAAGTTTGTCTCTAATATCCAAACTGGATGGAACAAACTATGTTTCATGGTCTATGAAATGCAGCCTACTTCTACGCAGAGAAGGTTTGTGGAATATAATTCAAAACCCACCAGAGGTAGATGCTTGGGATCCAGAGGATGAAGATGATGCCCACAAATTACAAGAATATAAACTGAAAAATGAACAAGCTCACTGTATAATAGGACTGACACTCAGTGACCAGCAGCTTGTCCATATTCGTGGAGAAGAAACAGCTGCTAAGTGCTGGGAGAATTTAAAGAAGATTTATGTTCGAGACAGTGTAGGAGCTCATATAAATCTTACACGGAAGCTGTTTAGAACACATCTTCAAAAGAATGGAGACATGTTGACTCATATAAACACTATGAAGAGGATTTTTCAGAGCTGCATGAAAAAGAGTTTATCTTCACTGAACTGCATCAGGTTTATATAATTTTGTCTTCATTAGATGCGAGCTATGATGATTACGTAACTTCATTGGAAGTGCTGCCAAAGGATAACCTCACATTAACTGACATTACTGGCAGGTTAATTGAAGAAGCCAGGAGAAGGCTTGAAAGGGATCAACTCAGAAGGGAACAACCACAAGAAGAGGAATTATCTTCGTCAGCCTACACAATTAGAAAATGTTTTAATTGTGGAAGAAAAGGACATTTGGCCAGATTCTGCAAGAAAGAAAAACGCCAAAATGCCAGTCAGAATGCTAAAAGGCATCAAAAGGATAAAAAATGCTTAGAGTTAGCCATGTATAGCAACCAAACTGTGAACAATAATAATTTTTGGGTTGTAGATAGTGGAGCATCGCACTGTATAACAAAAGATAAGAAAAGATTTATTAAGATGTCCACGAGTTCACAGCAGATATCATTACCTAATGGTTGGAAACTGAAAGCAAGAGGTCAAGGTATTGCATATTGTTCTTGCATAAAAGAAAATGTAAAAATGTTATATGTACCACAACTTAAGTTTAATTTGCTTTCAGTTAGAGTTTTGATTAAACTAGGTTATGTAGTTACCTTTAGGGGAGAAAACTGCATAATAGAAAAAGAAGGTAAAAAGTGACTGCAACTTTAAAAGGTGAATTGTATGTGTTAAAGGATAATCAATTAGAGGTGGCTAACACAGTGTATAATAACGTTAAACCTCATGATGAATGCATACATTTGTTACACAGACGTTTAGGGCATATAAATTTTAAAATGCTCAAGCAAACAGTTGAACTGTCTAAAGGTATAAAACTGAAGCCTTGCAGTAGTATTTGCACTGCAATGCTTGCAGTCAAGAAAAAGCAAGGTAATACCAGCAAATAGAATTAATGGATTTAAAACAAAGGAGCCTCTAGAGGTCGTATTTGCTGATATTATAGGTCCTAAAACCAAGTGTGGGAGGTGCTCGTTATATATTAAGTATAATGGATCATTATTCTAGATATGGTTTCTGTTATTTAATGAAGAGTAAAACGGAAACATATCAAAATTTCTTTAATTGGTTGAAGTTTGCAGAGAGAAAAACTAAAAGGAAACTAGTAACTCTTGTAACTGATAATGGCATGGAATTTATAAATAATAAATTCCAAAATAGACTGAAGATGGCAGGTGTAGAACATAAAAAGTCTGCACTATATAGGCCACAACATAATTCCTTTATAGAAAGGCGAGGCCAAACACTGCAGGCAATGGCTCGTACTATGTTGTCAGATTCAGGATTACCTGAGAATTTGTGGGGAGAAGCAACAATGTGGTAATCATATATTGAATAATGTTGTTAACTCAACAACAGGTGAATTACCATTCACACGGTGGCATGGTAGAAAACCTGACCTAAGCTACATGCACACATTTGGAGCACCAGCATGGGTGCATATTCCCACACAACTGAGACATAAGGGACAGCATAGGGCTAAAAGATTATATTTTGTAGGTTACGAATCAAACCATAGATCTTGCAGGTTCTGGGAAGAGGGCACAACTAAAATTTATTGTAGTGCTAGTGCTCAATTCCTGGAACATGTAGGATGGCACAAACTGGAACAAGATTCGAATAAAAGTGTAATTACGGAGACCTACAGGGGCCCGAGCCACCATACTAGTAAAAGTCCAATTAAAGAGAAAGTAAAGGAAGAGAAAATAGAACCAATTAAGGAAGAAATAAGTGAAGAAGAAATAGATGACCAGGAACAGGTGATAGATAAGAGTCCACCTGTGAGTCCTGTTCTACCTAGACGGTCAACACGAGAGAGTAGACCACCTGATAGGTATCAGGCAAGTATGGTTTGCCAGATTAGTAAAATTCCAACCACTGTGGAAGAACTAAAATTGTATCCTGTGAAGGATCAGGAGAACTGGCATACAGCAATTCAAAAGGAACTGAATTCATTAAAACAGATGGGAGTCTATGAGAATGCTAGATTACCTCCAGGTGAAAAGTCCATTGGATGCAAATGGATATTTAAATTAAAAACAGGTAAAAATGGGACTGTTACCCATAAGGCTAGGTTGGTAGCTCAAGGATTTAATCAAACTGCATGTGATTATGATGAAGTGTTTGCACCAAGTTTAAAAGCAACAACCTTGAGAGCAGCTTTAGTGTGGGCAGCTAAGAAAAACTATATCATAAATCATTTAGATGTAGAAACTGCCTATCTGCATGTGCCATTGCAGCACACTATATACCTAAAGAAACCTGTAGGGATTAAGGATGATAAAACTAATAATGACTGTTGGAAACTTAAAAAGAGTCTCTATGGATTAAAACAATCTGGTTACGAATGGAACCAATATATTGTTAAGGAGTTAAACAATATAGGGTTTAAAGCA
The DNA here is from genome assembly GCF_049901715.1 of Pseudonaja textilis. Classification (NCBI taxonomy): domain Eukaryota; kingdom Metazoa; phylum Chordata; class Lepidosauria; order Squamata; family Elapidae; genus Pseudonaja; species Pseudonaja textilis. Next base: position 80,467,253 of record NC_141991.1, read on the forward strand.
GGTTTAGCTGATCCATGTTTATTTAAAAGAGAGAAAAATGGAATAGTGTCATTATTATTGTTGTTTACAGATGATATTGCCTTAATTACAAAAACTAATAATGAAGCTACTGAAATAATATCATTATTAGGTCAGAGGATAAAATTAAAGCAATTAGGAGAGATAAAACAGTATCTTGGATTGACAATAAATAAAACCAATCGTGGCTATAAGATATCTCAAGAGGATAAGATTTATCAATTACTAAAAACATATAAGATGGAACTTTGTAAACCAGCAAAAACTCCAATGAGTCAGGAATTTTGCCGCACTGATGCTCAGAGTTCAAAATTCGATAAGACTATCTATCAGTCACTAATTGGCAGTCTATCGTACATTAGTAATTGGTCAAGGCCAGATATTGCCTATAGCATTAATCAATTGGCTCGATTCAACGCTGAACCCGCTGAACGACACTGGCAAGCAGCAAAACGTATCTTAAGATATCTTAAAAGGACAATGCACTATGCATTGTATTTGGAGCCAAAAGATGATTTGATTTTAGTGCATATGCTGATGCAAGTTTTGCAACAGATATAAACACTAGGAAATCAACTTCAGGAATGGCTATACTATTAGGAAAAGCATTAATTGGTTGGAGGTCAATTAGACAGCAACACATAAGTATGTCCACAATGGAAGCAGAATTTTCATGTCTATCTTTATTATGTACTGATTTAATTCTGTATAAACAGTTGTTGTTGGATATGGGATTAACTGTTAATGATTCCATTGTTGTGTATGAGGACAATCAAGCAGCCATACAGATGGCTACAAATATTGCTGTAAAAACGAGATCTAAGCATACAGATCTTAGATATCTGAATGTAAGACAATCTGTAAAAAATGGTTTAATAAGATTGGAATATTGTATGACTGAGCAAAAGGGGCGTTGGTTCTTACCTGATACGCTTCTTTTCGTAGAGTTGTTGAGAGTGTCCAGGTTGGGAGGAGCTCCAGTCTTGGCTCTCACAGGCTGAGCTTGAGATTGAGGCACGCCTCTCACCATCACGTGGTCCTCCGGGCGCGCCCCAGTTTTGCGAAGACGAGAAGGAAGGTCCTGTTCTCATCTTACTCAGGGAAAAATATTAGTTTGCTCGGTCGAACAGCAGGGTTTCCCACCAGACGCCCCACGGGTGGGGCTGGACACTCTCAACAGCTCTACTAAAAGAAGCGTATCAGGTAAGAACCAACGCCCCTTTCCATAGAGCTGTCTCGAGTGTCCAGGTTGGGACATACCAAAGCTTGCTAGTCCTGCGGGCGGGCTCCCGTCTGGAATGGGACCTCTCCTGGAACCCTGATGACCGCTGGAGGGCACGCCCAACAGGAGAACCCTCGGAGGTTGGAATGCCTCAACGAGAGGGCCTGATGAAGGAGACGGGGCTGTCTAAAGGTAGCCCTGCCGGGATGCCACGGATGCTTACTGAGACCGTGGGGCAAGGGAGACTAGGTAGAGCGGCCAAAACCTTGTTAGGGACCCGGCACGAGGAGCCCGGCAGAGGCGAGGATGGAAGTTCCCCTGAGAAGACCTAGCCAGAGTGAGGGGAGGCGCCTCAACAACCGGAGGGTCACCGTTGCGAGGGTGGCGAATGGGACGCCCTAGGGTGTTATGGGATAGACCCTGTTGGGAACCCCTGAGAGAACTCCAGGTCAGAGTGATGGAGGGGAGACGTAAGGAGTTCCCGAACTGTGACCTGTGCTAGTGGGGACCAACTTTGGTTCCGCCCAGAGCGAGGCGGTCGGCCCTGCTCAAGAGCCAACTGACCGAGGACCGCCCCAGAAGGAACTAAGGGTAGTAGTGAGGACCAGGGCAAGGGGTCCGTGTATCTGGATTATGAGGCTGTGGGCCGGGGCCCAGAGAAGGAACCCCAGCTAACATGGGGTGGGGATAAATGTGTTGCCGGCCAGATGCCCTGGGGCAAGGTGAGGAGGACAAGGGTGCTCCAGACTATGAGCCTGCGTCCGGGAGCCGTATGGTCACCGGGAGTCTTGGTATGGAGAGGTAAGGCAGATATGAGGATTAGGCTTCCCCAACGGTTTGGACAAGGCTGAAGAGAAAGAGATTTTGCAGGAGTTAAGTGTCAGAGTGGAGCCAGACTAGGCGAGAAGCCTGAAGAGGATTGGCTTTCTCGCTCTCCTTCTCCTCGTTTTATACTTGTTTCTTTCTTTCTTTCTTTCTTTTTTTGGGAGGGGCAGCCACCTGGGGGCGACTGCATTATCGGGAACGACGGAACGAACCTCTCCGGATCCCCGGGAGGGCTTCCTGACGAGGTGCCTCCGGACCTGTCTGGTTCGATCGGTCAGGAGGCCTGTAGGGAGATGATTGGTAGTACCTGGGGAAGGAGGAAGAGCGGGAAGAACCTTGAGAAGAGGGAGAGGAACCTCTGAAATCAGACCTCCTAGCAAGAGAAGGGAGATATTTGCGCTTGTTGCGTGGTCTCGCCAGGAATGGGTCGAGAACCGGTCCAAATAGCTTCCCCAGAGATGGGGGCTGATGCTAGCTTAGCCTTGTTTTTTACGTCCGCCTGCCAGTGGCGGAGCCAGAGAAGGCGACGGGCAGTGACCTGGGACGAGATGGCCCTGGTGGAGAATTTTGCAGCCTGGAAGGTGGCGTCTGCAGAGAACTCGGCTGCGCCAGGATCTTGGCAATATCCTGGTGCGCCTGAGATTAGCTGCGGGACGTGCTGCTTGAGCTGCTGGAGCCACTTGATGGAGGTTCTGGTGAAAAAGACGCGGCCGTGGAGGCCCTGACCGCCCAGGCATCAGAGAGATGAGCACGGCGCAGGGCCAGTTCAGCTCTGCTTGTCCTCGGGCTGAGAGCTTCGAGGACTCGCTGGGAGTTGAGCGGGAGGCCAGACCTACTACGGGCTCGTCCACAGGGGGGATCGAGCAAGGTAGAGAACTGCGGTTCAAGATTGAAAACCGCTTGTCCTGGGCGTTGGGAGGGGAGGAGGCCCCGAGGAGGCTAGCTGCCTTGAGACCATGTCAGAGAATATGGGTGGGACAGGAATCACTGGTTTCCACCACAGGCTGGGAGAAAATGGAGTCGGGAGGAACCCCGATGCCGCTGGGTTGGGTGGGAGGGGAGGGTTCAGGCCCGAGGTATTCCTGGCCTTGAACAGGAGGGACCTAAATAGATGTGGTTTAAACAGCCCCAGAAACGCGGCTGGCCTGGAGAGAGGCCCTCGCCCTCCGACATGTCCCCTTCTGGGGGCCTGCTCCGAGAGGAGTTCACTGTCTATGACAGACCCCAATTCGAGATCCTCCTCGTCCCCAAAGAGGGTAGGGTCCCCGAGTTCCTGGGCCTCCATCTCCTCCATCTCCAAGGGCAGGGTCAAGTCCCCATGGAGAGCTACCTGACCATGCGAAGTTGCTGATCCTCGAGCCTCGGGGGCCTCAGGCCTAGGGGCCAGACCGGTCAGCTGCTGAAACTGTTGTGCTATCCCGTGCCGGATGGCCAGCTCCATCGCTCGCTTGAGATTTTCGGGATTTCCACCGTGGAGGGTGGGTGAGGCTCCTCCGGGCGCAGACCTGCAGCAGCAGGGGGAAGGTGGCCTCAGGGGCCTGTCCAGGCTGCGATGAAGAGGCAGAAGCAGGGGAGGAGGGAGGATGGGTGGAGGTAGAGGAGTGGGATTGAAGGGTCCAGAGGCACAGAGCTTGACTCCTTAGAGCGTCTGTCAATCTCCTTTTCAAGGGCCCTGTGTCGCCTAAGGGCATCCCTTTGAGAGGCTTTTGGATGTTTCCTGTGCTTGTTTGCGCAGGTGGTGAGACTTAGCCTTGGCCTTCAGGGAAGTGCCACGAGATGCATTGTCGTCTGCCATCTGGAGAGGAGAAAGGAGGAAAAGTTCTTGATTAACGTGAGGTGATTAACAAGGCTGGACACAGCCTAAGCAGGGGCCGGGAAACCCAGTACTCGCTTTCGCACCCCCTAGGTCAAAGGCAACAGAGGTGCTTTGCACGTTGTTGAGAAGTAGGGCCCAGCCCAGAAGCCAATTGCCAAAGATGGACGCAAAAACCGCCCTGCCGGGCGGACCGGGAAGGGGATGGCGGAGCTGCTACCTCCTTGCTGGGGAGAGACTGTAGCCAGTAGACTCCTATATCTAGAGGAGTACCAAGGCAGGATTGCAAGGTACCAGCAGGGATTTGGACATTCCAAGGATCTGCCCAGGAATCAAACACAATGCGGCCTGCAGGTAGGCCTCGAGCAGTGGCAGGCGTCCCTGGGGCTACCAACCAAAAATTTTAAAGTAAAGTGCCATCACGGGTCCTCGGACAGTTGCACGTTTGGATGCGGCCTACGAGAGGCCGGGGATCCTAGCGCACGTTCGCACCCCTTTGATAAAAATTTTTTTTTTTTTTGTATTTAAAATAGGAGGCTGTTGCACAGCAGGGCCTAGCCCAGAAGCCATTAGCCAAAAGTTGAACGCCAGGCAGCTACCCTGCCGGACGGACTGGGAAGGGGATGGCAGAGCTGCTAACTCGCCTGCTGGGGAAGGGCTACAGAGCCAACTAACCCTGGTTAGCCTGATAGAAACTAAGTGCAAACAGGCAAGGATATAGGCAGTCCGGAGTCTGCCTATAAAACATTAAGAAAAACCCTGTTATAGGCCTCTGAAAAATGGCGCCCGGCCATGCGGCCACACACAAGATGGCGGCGACTCCTGCCACTCCCAAGATGGCTGACGCCACAGGAGCCCAAAATGGAGGGCGCAATGACGAGGCAATCCCCAGCGGCGGCTATCACCCAGGAGAAGTTAAAAGGCCCGGAGGCCACAAAGAAGTACCTGGGAGAGGCAGGAAGCATCTCCCTGGGTTAGAGGGCGTCGTGGGGGAAACGCCAAAGAACAAAACCAGGCAGGAAAGAACGATGCAGCTTCGCACGGAGCGAAAAGGCAGCAATCGGAGGGGGCAGCGCCAAGCGCTGATTCTCCTTAAAAGGATAGTGAAACAATTCCCTTAGAAGAAAAAGGCTCCCTAGGGAGCTCAAACCTCAGTTTCCTGCGCTGTCTGAGAGTCCAAGTTGATCAAAAAAAAAAGAAAACACGAGGTGCTAGAACGACCAGGAGCAAAAGGAAAACCAGCCTGACTGCCACGAGGCTGAGCAAAAAACTGGGGCGCGCCCGGAGGACCACGTGATGGTGAGAGGCGTGCCTCAATCTCAAGCTCAGCCTGTGAGAGCCGAGACTGGAGCTCCTCCCAACCTGGACACTCGAGACAGCTCTATGGAAAATATTGCTGATCAGTTCACAAAAGCCCTAGGTGCAGTGAAACACAAAGAGAGTTGTGATGACTATGGGTTAAAGTTGTAAATAGATATATATATTATTATATTACCCAAAAGGGGAGAATGTTAGGTATAACATAGGTCACCTAACTAGTTTGGGTAAAATAATATATATAAGCTATGATTGTTAGTGTGTGTCACTTTAACTGCAAAACATGTAATTTTGGGTGTGGTGTGAAACTACCATAAAAGGGGAGCAAGAGATGCTGACGAGACGCTGACAGTTTGCTGGCAATTACTGACAATTACTGGATTGGATTACGTTGATGTTTGTTAGCTGCGTATTTTTCCCTACTGAAGAGTTGCAGAAGGAAGAGAGGAGTTTTTTTCTTCATATCTCTCTACTGCGAGGAGATAAATCACCGGACTGATAATTTGTAAGTGTACTGACCTCTCTTTTTCGACACTGGAATTTGCAACTGAATAATCCCTGGACGAACTGAACTAAGTGAATGAAATATGGACTGTTTTGACTATGCTTTAACTCTTGCCGGAATAAAACTACTTAATTAGCACTGTGCCCTCTGTTTTACTGTGTGTAAGCTAAAAAAACACTTATCTCACATATTTTGCCTGCCTGCCTGACTGCCCTGCAGATCTTGCTAGGGGTGTATCCCTAACACTTATCTTTAATTAATAAAATATGAAGGCTATTAAATTCATCCATTATAATAGACTTCCAGTTAGTTCCTTGTCGGAGTCGGAGCGGAATCTGCAATCGTGCATGGTTTTGCCCGAGCTCACTTGCTGGAGGGTCCCAATCAGGACCAGAACCACCCTGGTGGGGTGGGGAAATCACTGTAGTGGGGTGGGGAAGTCGCCCTGGTGAGGTGGGGAGATCACCTGGAGGGTTGAGGGGAGTCACAATTTCCCTCCCTGACTGGAAAATCCCTCCCAAAGGCAAGCCGCAGCGGTGGTCCTAAAATGGCCACCACGAAGACAAAGAACACTCCGGGAAACTAAGTTTTGTGCTGGAGCAGAGAAGTAGTGAGCAGAGTGTGAACCAGGCAAAGGACATCGCTTTTGAGGTATCCCGGTATTAAAATAAAGGGCTATCTTGGAGGGAAATGTGTGGAAGCGACGACCAGAGAAAGTGAGAAAGAAATTGGATCTTGGATCCAAGAAACTTGGATTGGATTAATTTGGAGGAGAAAATTTAAAAGAAAATACTTTAACACAACAAAGGTTTAAAAATTAAACTGGATAATTATTGAATTATGGGCACTTAAAGGGCATAATAAAATGCTGAAATTGAATGTGTTGAAAAGAAAAGAAATAATAGCTAATGATTGAAATTAGCGAACTTAATAAAACTATTATATTCAATAAAGAAAGTTAAAGGTAAAAAGACTCAAGAGCGCCACCTGATGGTATAGGAAAACTGCAGTACATTTTAAAAAGTATCTGGTCTTCTTAAGAGTTTGGATTTTGGAACTTAAAAGAAAATAAAAGAAACTTTATTATTGTTATAGAACCAAGACTCAAGAGTATGGATTGTTGAAAATAAATTCAAAAGATATTAGCTGAAATAATATACTGAACTCTGGGATTGAATATATCTATTAAAGAAGAGGATTTTAACTATTAAGGAAAAGGAAAGAAAAGGAAAAAAATGAGAAGATATAATGGAGAAACTATTTGTTGATATAAGACTGGACTTACAAGAGTCAAGATAGGATTTGCAAGATATAAGGGACATGATAAAAATTAAACTTGAAATGTGCAATTATGTACTACAGAAATTAGAAATTGTTACTCAGCATACACAAGAACAAAATAAACCAGAGGGGGAGGAATGAGAATTAAAAATTTGTGGTCTGATGGGATGATAAAAGGGAGAATGGGCATTGGTAGAAGTTACCATGAATGCCCTTTCTATCTATGCTGCAAGAGAGCCTAGGATGGGTTGACTACTTCCTATGATGTCATTTAGCTGAGTCCATACTAAGATATAAAAGCCAGCCCCCGGGAGAGACCCCAGCTTTGGCGAAAATACTTGACAGACTGAAAGGTGTCTCTGAAAGCCCAAAATAAATACAGAAATATGTCTTACCCTCTCTGGACCAATCAAGGGAGGGGCTGGGCTCTCTTGCAGCATAGATTGAAAGGGCGTTCACGGTAACTTCTACCAATGCCCATTCTCCTCCATGCTGCATCGAGAGCCCAGGATGGGACATACCAAAGCTTGCATGTCCACGGGCGAATCCTCGTCCGGTTCATCACACCGACTGTGGAAGCACTCGTTGAGGCACCCGTCTGCCAAAGGCTGCAGTCACCGAGGCAAAAGCATCCAGACGGTAGTGTCTGATGAAAGGAGACGGGGATGTCCCTGTGGCCGCACGACAAATCTCCTCCAAGGATGCTTGGGTCGCCCAGGCAGCAGAAGTGGCTGCACTTCTGATAGAGTGTGCTGTCAGACCTCAGGGAACCGGAAGGGCCGCAGCTTTGTAGGCCTGCTCAATGCAAGACCTGACCCACCTGCTAATAGTAGGAGAAGAGGCCTTGTGCCCCAAGTGAGAAGGGAAAAAGGAAACAAACATGGCTTCTGACTTCCTGAAGGAGGAAGTACGCTTAATGTATATTCTAAGAGCCCTTCTTACGTTTAGTGTGTGCCACTGCCGCTCTAAGTCATGGTGCGGGAGAGGACAGAAGTCAGGCAAAACAATGTCCTGGGACCTGTGAAACCAGGTGTTAACCTTCGGAATAAATTAGGGGTCCAGACGAAGAACAACCCTATCATCATGAAAGGAACAAAGGTCCTGTCTGATGGAAAGAACAGCAAGCTCGGAAACCCTACTGGCAGAAGTGATGGCAACAAGGAACACTACTTTCAGAGTCAGAAACGGAGACACACTGTTCTAAGGGGTTCAAAGGGAGGCTTTGTTAGGGCATTAAGGACCAAATGAAGGTCCCAGGAAGGACACCTGTGAACCACCGGAGGATGCAGGTTGGAAGCCTCTTTCACAAACCTCCTGACTAAAGGATGATGGGATAAGGAAGGAAGCGAACCCCATGAAAGGACCGAGGAGAGGGCCTCAACTTACCTGCGTAAGGTGTTGCGGCCCAAACCTTTCTCCAGCCCATGCTGAAGGAAGCTAAGAACTTCTGCCAACTGGGCTGAAGCAGGAGAAAGACCCTCCCTGAGGCACCATTGGAAAAAAGCCTTCCAGGTGGCATCATAGATGCGCCTTGTAGAAGGTTCGCGAGATGCCAGGATAGTGAGGATGACCATTTCTGGAAGATCAGCCTCCTCTAGCCACTGCCGCTCAAGTGCCACAGGGTCAGCTTGAACCACTGGGGCTCTGGGTGGAGCAGGGCCCCCTGGTGAAGGGAGATTAGATGGGCTGGGATCCTCCAAGGAAAAGCCACCGATAGGTTGACCAGGCCTGCAAATCAGGGCCTCCTTGGCCAATAGGGTGCCAGGAGGAGGAGCTCCACTCGTTCCTCCAACATCTTCCAAATTACTGCCGGAATGATGGGAAGCAGAGGAAACGCGTAGAGGAGACCCTTGGGCCATCTGCACCAAAGAGCATTGGTTCCCTCCACTCCCTGGCAAGGAAACCTGGTGAAGAATCTGGTGACTTGGGCATTTTGTAAATCAGGGTGATGAGGCAAGGAACCTATAGATTGAGAAGGGAGAAGGGCTTGAACCCTTTCCAGAGGTTGAAGAATTTTCTTGAAGGCTTCAGCCAATCCCTGCCTAATGGCCAATGAGACTACATCTTGGATATCCTCTGGTCTATGCTCAAAGGTAGAGGCAGAAGGCCAAAGGCCCGCTGCTGTGGGAGTAAAGGTGGCTTCAGGCCTAGATTGAGGAGAGGTTCGAGGCCTGGAGGGAGGGGGAGGAGCATAGGGCCCAGAAGCCTGTTGGAAATAAGGCCCAGATCTGCTTAGATCCTGAGGATCTGATTGTACTGCAAGAGCCTCAGGAGACCAGGATGGAGGATGGAAAGGTTCACAGATAACTTCTCCTCCCCTGGGAGGGCTTGGCTGGGGCCCACGGGTATCACCTGAAACATGCTGTAGTTGCACTCCCTTCTGTTGAATAGTTCTGTTGAACTGCCCCTCTAGGGCTGCATGTCTGCGCTTCTCTGCCCTCAACTCAGCCTGAGTTGCCTTCTTAGGGGCTAGAGACTTAGCTTTGATTTTAGCAGCCACCTCCCTCTGGACTGATTGGGTGCGCTGCCTAAGTCTTTTTCTCTTATTGGGCTTAAGAGACTGTTCCACTGGCGGAGAAAGCTCTGCCTGAGCCTTATCTTGCTCCGTTGGTAGAATTAAAGGTTCTTGCTGAAAGAAGCTGTTTAGAAATTTTCTATTAAGCCCTTAGGGTATAAATGGCCCGCTACACCTCGTGGTAGAAGGCTTCAATCCAAGATGGCCACTGACTACAGGAAACAGGCTGCAAGATCGAAGATTCGCTCCTTAGGCAATACAGAGCCCCAAGTGAAGTCAGCAAGGGAAAAACGCAGCAACCAGCCACACAACCAGCTGGCTTGTGCTCTTATCAGTTTGCCGATTGTTTTTACGATTGCTCAAAACCGCAGGTGTGGGGGAGGTCTACAGATGCTGCCCAGCTTGCCTGCACAGAGCTCTGGTAACGCTGCTCCCAACATTGCAGGAGAGAGAGCCCTGCTCTCCTGGAAGAGCAGCTGCCCAAATCCCTGGAAGCTGCTTGAAGCGAGGAAAAAGTACTGAAGATCGCTGATGAGTGCTATCTAACAGAACGCTTTCAGAGACACAGCTACTGACTGAAAGGAGCTGAGTCAAAAGCTGGGGTCTTTCCCAGGGGCTGGCTTTTATATTTTAGTACAGACTCAGCTAAATGACGTCATAAGAAGGAGTCAACCCATCTTGGGCTCTTGATACAGCATGGAGGTGAATGGTTTGGAAAATGGATAAAGGAAGAGGGAAAAAACAGAAAAAGGGAAGGGCAAAAGAAAAATCAAAAGAGGGAGAGAGAAAAATTTAAGAACTGGAATGAGAAATGGAGGGGAATAAGAATGGGGAAAAAAGGGAATTAAGAGAAAGGACCAGAAAATAAAGAGGAATAGGAAACCAACAAGGATGAAAAGAAAGAGTTAGAGATAATGGGTGAGAAAAAAGATAAGGAAGGAGATTTTGCAAGGTAATATGTTGTGATGTATAAGAATATATTGAAAATAGTATTTTGTAATTTATAGATGATTCATAAGATATTTGATTAAATATAATGTGGATTCTGAGAAAAATATATATATTTGTGTTATATACTAGATAGGGAAATTGATATTAAGGTAGAATGAAGGTGGTTAGCTCGAATTATTAGAGGGACAATTATATTTACAGATAAGGATTGATAAAATGACAAATATGACAGAAAAAGGTAATAAGAGAAATGACAACAGAAATGAAATGAGGATTTTAGATAACATTGTAAAAAATGATATGAGGATGTATTAATATAACATGAATTGGAACTGGATAAGATATGCTTAATACTTAACAATAATAAGGATGATGCAATATGAAACTAAACAAATATTATGAACAGGTAACTATGGTCATGTTTGTATTGAGATATGAAACCTGGAACTATACTGCTTGCCAAATGAGAATTTTTTATTTAAAAAAAAAAAAAAAAAGCAGGGAGAAAATTGAATAATGGAATTACTAGGTATGTTTAACTGATATGGTGGTAGGCATTTGGAGAGAGTTTTGAAAGGTTGAAAATAAGCATTGAAGGATTATGAATTAATGTGAAATATATGCATTGACAGATATGATTGGTATTATTAATTTTGCCTATACTAAAATGTATGATATATTGATGCCACACTGTTAATGTATTGTTGTGCATATGCAGATTGAAATAAAAAAAATTGGGGGAATTTTTTTTTATCCATGATAAATGTTTTTTTAAAAAAAAACATTCTGTTTAAATATTCAATTTTACATAGAGAAATTGTGAAGGGGTAAAAAAGTAACCAGGCTGAAGCATAAACTAATCTCGGTTTTGAATCCATTCTTGAACCCTCCATATCTACAGCCTGGGCTTTAAAGAATAAGCATTGTGACATGAAGAGTCACAGGAATTGTTCAGTGAAGGAATTCCTCAATCTATAATCAATAACTGAGGGGTATCTCCAGATAAACTCAAAATTTCAAAATTCTAATACTATTAAGAAACAAATTCAAATATGACTTAATATTTATAATATGGTTGCAAGTATTGAACGTGCAAAATATTATTAAGGAATACAAAAGAATTTCAGTGGAGTATCCAGAATTTGAATAGTGCTTCTAAAAATGAATGTTATCCCTTTAGATATTTTTCATTTAAAAATTGTAGAATATTCCTGCAAGAATCAGCTGCAGATATGAAATATACTGGGAAATGAAGAAATCCAGTATCAAATAATTTGAAACTTTAAACTTAAAACCAATTCAAATATGACTATAGAAGAAAATGTTCAGAAAAGTTGTTGTAGACAAAACCTCTAGTGGTCTAGCATTTTGTTTTCAAAATGGACAAATCAACTTAGGTAACTGCTAAAGGGTGTACAAACTGTGAAGCTTTTCAAACTGGAAATGCCTTTTTTGAATTTGAATCAGTTGATTTGTGTTGAAAACAATGTCAGGCTTAAAACACTTTCAGAAGGCCATCTTGAATGCAAATGAACAGTTTAGATTTAGAACAATTCCCCCAAAATGACTGTATTCGGATCATTTAAATCACTCAAATTTAAAATATTTTGCACTTCACTAATAGTGGCACTAAATAAAGAAGATGCCTTCATAATTTATAATTAAAATATATAAATATATATCCTGTAGTGCAATGCTGTAGTTAAGAACTGAGGACAAAAAACCTGGGTTCAAACTGCCACTCAAACACAAAACTCTATGTGAATATAGCCAGTTACTCTCAGCCTCACCAATCTCCCAGTGTAGGAATAAAATGAGGAGAGATATAATAAGCTCCAGGAATTTAAGATAAGCTGCCATGAATTCCTGGAGGAAAGGCAAAAAGCAAACAAATATTAATTTGATTGCTGAGATGAAAAATTGTATATTAAATTGGTTGTTATTGTTTTAAATCTATGTATGGTTTTGTTCTTTTTGCTAAATTGTCCATTTTAGTTCAACCATCTCCATCTTACTGAATGCTTAATGTTTTTTCTCAAGAAAAATGCCAGATATATCCTGGATTAAACAACCCAATTAATACAGCAATAGCTCAACAACATACAAACTACAATTACTTCATTACTTCATGGACATGGAACATCTCAAAATAACATTTTTGAATAACCAAGTTATTTAAACACAATCAAATAATGTATATGTACCATTTCCATAGGAAATGAAATACATTTTAAATGAGGCAATAATGAAGATTTTCAGATACTAAAAAAGGAATCTCAATAGCTTGTTTGTCTGTGCTTTTACAAATATGTCTCCAAGGACACAGCATATTTCAAACAAATAAACAACAACAAAGTATTAAGAGAATCGATTGCATCATCCATGTTATTGAGGAAACCTATCCAGTAAAAACATCATTAATATGCAGTACCATCTTTTTTAAATATTTTTTTCCTGAATCAGATTTCAATTCACCACATTCTGCAACAAGCTAATTAAATGCTGAAGTATTATTTGGATTACCATATTCACTAATATTTCTTCTAATAAGCAGATAATAAGAGACAGAACCTTAATTCATACAGTTCCATAGAGCTAGCCTCACTCTTCGCCTGACAAGTTTTTCTCCTGAAAATCTTGCTAAGACGATATTTGACTAAAGAATCAAGTCATCTATTAAACAGACAAATACATCATCACACAAAGAATACATCCTATAAAATGCATACTATGAATCACTTGCAGACTCTTTTCATGTGCCTAAAAATTAACTTCACATTTTGTAGAACAGCATGTCTCTCCTAACTAAAGTTATCTCTCTGGGTCAGCCATTGTATTAATTATTGGATGGACAGGCCAGAATATTTACAAATTTACTGATGGATATTGTCAAAAGATCAATGCAATAAATGCAACAGCATCTGCTAATAAAAACACTACTGAGAAAACGCATGTTATAAAAATTAATTCTATCAAGATAATCCTCACCTCAATTTCTTCTGATTGCATTAGGAGATCACATGGTGGTTTTACCGCTTTGGGACGGTTGACAAGCCAATATGCAATGATAGCTGCAAAGGCACCAATGCCCACCCAAGTAGAAGTTGGCAGGCTTCGGAAAAACTGGCTGAAGTCTTCAAATTCTGGAAGGCGTAAATTCCTTAGAATCTCTTGTACTTGCATTTTTTCAAAGACTGAAATGGCCCCCTCTGCAGAATCCAGAGAAGAAATAATGAAATTAAGTTGACAAGTTATCACAATTATAGAGCGGAGAAAGAATGCTCCATAAGGTTGAAGGCCAAAATTCAACTTACAATTTCAGCATAATAAATCACAGTGCAATTGTTAAAATGTTCCCAGACTTAAACCAGTTAAACAGAAGCCAAGGGGCTGACCTAAACATTACTTTTAAAATGGATTATGTGCTATTAAGTTGGTATCAAATCTTAGTGATTACATAGATTTTCTCCAGAAACTTTCAAAATAGGGATACAAGTTTCTATTCAGACATCTATTCTGACAAGACAAGAAGCAATTGATGGAAACTAACCAAGGAGAGAAGAAACCTAGAACTAAGGAGAAATTTCCTGACAGTGAGAACAATCAACTACTAGTAGAACAGCTTGCCTTCAAAAGCTGTGGGTGTTTTATGTTCTATGATTGGTCCTTTCAAACACTTCCTATGAGGTTTCAAGCCACTGTGAAGTGAGAGTCTTATTTATTTGTTTGTTAATTTATGTATTTATTGTATTTACACTACCAAATCTGGAGCAAGCTATGTTGATTTACAATATACATAAATATACAACATATATATAATTACAATTGTCAATCAATAAAAGCAATGAAGTAACGATCACATGCACCAGTATAATCAATCATAGCAATACAGCACTGCACTTCAAAAGCCCCTATCCTAACTTGGCAGCTCTAAAAGTACGGGAAAATATTCTCTGAAGATTCCCACAGTTCTCCCATATGTGGAGAATACCAAACAACCCTAACAAAAATGTGCACATCAGATGGGTTAATTCTATTCTGAGGAAATGTCCTGAATAAACCAGGGAACTAAGGAACTCCTGGGAGTTAATGCAATGACCACAATAAGGGTCACATGGTTGAAGTGGTCCTTACACACTAGCACATGGGCTTCTGCCATTTGAAACAATTGTATTTTTGTGTTCTATAAAGCATCAACCACTGACAATAAATATAAAAACCATGTGCACAAAATATAACAAAAGACAAATATATTATTAGCACTAAGGTTAAATATAAATTGTCTACCCTGGTTGAATGCTGAAAAATATGTCTGATATATCTGGTACATTCTTCACCCATATATAACAGGTCTACAAGTAATTAGAAACTTTCTTGTGTTTAATAAAAATACTATGTTTCATTAAAAAAAAGTCACCTATGTAGAAATCTGTTTAACAATCTGATGATCTCATTATCTGTTCACTGTATATAAAACAATCAACAGGTAACCCCAAAAATAAAACTAATCTTTGAAGCCCTGTTTAGTCATCAATTATTGTATTTAATTTGCAGAAAGTCCACAAATGGCTTCCAATCTCTTATAAATTTTCCAATCCAACTCTAATCAATGCCATTAATTTTACTATCTCTGCTAGTTCAGTAAATTTTAAAGTTCATTCTTCAATAGTCGACATCCCTTTTTCTTTTCAATATCTAGTGTGCAATGGCCAGTCTTTCTGATTAAAATAATATATATACTAGCTCCAGATTATTATGTGTGGTAACATCTCTCCTGTGACAACAAACTCTTACTAAGAGAGGATGCTGTCAAGCCAAATTCATTTCTTTGGTGCCATAGTCTAGATAATGTGATGTTTTTCATTTTGAATATTAAATCCTGATAAAAATACTGCAAAACAATGACAAGATATGACAGTTTTCCTAGACTGTATACTAAGTATGTAGAGTTTCAGTGTGAGAATAACTACAGAACTGTGTACAGAGAATAGTTGATAAATGTTCATTTTCAGTTTTTGAAATGATTCCTTGAAAAAAGGAAACAACAAAGGTTGTGAAGTAATTTGGTGAAATTCTTTATTATATACTTCTGAGGTGTCCTTATTTTAAACTCCTTAGATTAGGAAACAGCATGTATACATCCTTGTTGATTCTAAAATGAATTGAACTTTCTGCTGCTGTGTTTCTTTTGAGTTGAACAGAGAAAGAGAAAAAAATTAACAAAGCATAACAATCCTGTCTGTCTTTATGGCTGCCAAGAAGGACCTATCAAACGAAGGTCCTAATCTGCTGATGGAGTAGATTGAACCTCAAGGATGTCTGTCAACATCAATATTGTATTCTTTCCATCATGCTAGGCTCCACCTTCCTACATGCTAGGCTCACTTTCCTATTGCTGCATTTGCATAGTTTTTTTGCAATTAGCAAACATCAGTACTACTTATCAGTAGTTCATAGCTTCTGTTAAACATGCCTTTTGGATTCCGGTCCTGTCTACCAGTTGAAGCCTAAAAGGAATCCTTAAATAGCTTGGAGATATTAGCCTGTTTGAAGGAGCATCTTCCTCCATATGTTTTAAGCTTGGAGCTCCAAAGATTTTTTGCAGGTGCTGACCTGGGAAGATAAGGCAAGAGCTTTCTGCAAGATGCCCCAGATGTATGGAGTCTTGCCTCTCATTTCTACACTCAACCCTTCCTTTCCTAATAGTTTATTTTCAACTGAGAAATCATATAATGCAATATATGGGGCTACTGCTCCCACTTATAGAATTTATATTGTGCTTTGATGTTTTAATTATTTTATTACTGTTGAGTTTCTTCAATTGGAATTTTTACTTACAATAATTAATGGCTGACATACTGGAATCAATAAATAATAAAGATGACATGTAAATAAATTAAGCAGAGAACAGCAGAGAAATAAATGTTATTTATGCCATGCAATACTGTAACAAGCATAGGACAAGTATGCCTTCTCTCCAAACATACTACATCAAACTTATTCTTCTTCTATACATAAGTGAAAATTTAAAAGACATGTAACAAACAAAGTATAGGTGAAATCATTTCTCTGGGCTGAACCAAACTACTGGGGTTTAAATTATGATAATTAAAAATATTTCAGAAATGAATGATAAATTTAGTACTCTTTGATGGTTATCATAGAGAAATTAAGATGTAAGACATTCCGATGACAGTAGTTGTCATGTATCAGATTTATTGATGATCATCACATCAATAAATCACTCTTTATTCCAGTTTCTCAGTTTTATTTCTTTATAAGTTAAATTCCACCAAATTTTGGGAGGGGGGAGAGAGATGTGGTTTTTTTGTTTATACTTTAATTGCAGTATATCACTTCCTCCCCGCCTCTTTCTTTCTCTACTACTGGACTAATGGTTCTAAATAAAATTTATTGGTTATTCTTCATTTCTTTTATCAACCAAGGCAAGTAACTTACTCTATTTCCTATCGTTTTTTATTTAATTCTCCTTAAGGAATGTGGGTCACTTTGTTAAGAGTGAATTGCATTTATAGAGGGTGATCAAATGTCACATAGTACCTTTTTTGTTAAAATGGCCCAAGAAATAATTATTCATATAATAATACACCAGCAGAGGGACTACAATATAAAGGACCGTTCTCATTACATTTCTAAAAGTGGCCACTAAGCACAAATAAATATGCCTGATGGATGAGGTAGTAAAATATCAATAAACTTTCTTGCTGGAGAAAAAATTTGGGGACTGGCCCAGAGAAGGAAGGCCCTGAACCAAAAGCTCTTCATCCAATAATGGAACAACAAGGTAGATCACTCCCCAACCAAATCCAAAAACATGACATGAATCAAGATCTTTGATGGGGAACAGGTATGAGAAGGGAATCAGACAACTAGGCGCAGCCAGTTCACTGTCACCAGCTTGCCACCGCAAAGTCATTGCAGGTCAACTCAACACCGCCAATGTGCCACAGGGGAAACACACTGTGGGTGGCGGGAGGGAGAGCTGGGTGAACAAGTGAGCAGGCGGGCAGAATTCAGAGCAGTGGCTGGAGGCTTCCCATTTTCACATCCCCTGCTGTCACCACTGTTATGTCAAGTTCTCAGCCATTCAGAGTTCAGGCAGTTTGGCAGTGGCAGTGTTTGGGCCATTTAGTGACAGCAGCAGTGGGCAGGGTATGAGAGTGGGCGGGTGGTGGCAGCTGGGCACGCCCCATTTTCACATCCAGTGACAGAGGCAGGGGAAAATGGGATGCGTCAGCCACCGCCTCCCTGCCACCCATCCCGCCTACCACCAAATGGCCTTAACACTGCCACCACTGCTGAATGGCCTGAACTCCAAGCAGCGCAGACCTCGACAGGCCAGCAATATCAGCAATGGGGTATGGGAAAATGGGAAACCTTGGCCTCCGTGGACACCATCACCACTCTGCACTCTGCCCCACCCCCACCCCCACTTACCTGCCTGCCTAGCTCTCTCTTTGGCCACCTGCAGCAAGTTGTCCCTAACAAGAATTGGCTTTGATGAGTTGTCCCGCGGCAATTTGGCGGCAGTGAGTTAGCAGAGGCAACTTGGGGGCGGTGAGCTAGCAGCGGTGAGCTGGCCACCCCAAGTTATCTTAGAACCTAGACCCATCTGAGGAATATTAACAAGGGACACTTAGTCCAGTGCATTTTTACTATACACAATTCAAAAGTGTCAAACTGTAAATATTAATAATTAATTAGCTGTCATGAAATATCTCCTTAGCAAAGAAATAATGCAGTCTCCAGTGTCTTTCACCATACTGAATTTTAAAAGCAAGCATCCAAGGGTTTGCCTGTCATTCTGCACAGTTTGGCAGAAAACAAATCTAAAAACTTTCTATTCTGTTGTGCAACCAGCAGGCTAGATCCTTTAAATTATACTTAAGTGATACCTGGGTATCACTTTCCTGAGTAGTAGAAAAGGTATAGATGAGCAAATGCCTCTTGGGAGTAGGGCTAAATTAAATCTTATATGGATGGCTAATGATTTGATGGTGTCCCATTTTTCTTTGATGAGAACAGCGAACATTGAGAATTATGGAAAAGCAGGTGAAAGTAAAGATTTAACCATTTTCCCCAATGCAATTCAATCACTCAGCTTGTACATAACAATGTTTCTCTTTGTTACTTTGGGGTCACACAAAACTATTTTGTTTCTTTCAGCCAATTTAAAAACCACCAACAAAAGAACAAAGCTTTTCTCTAACAAATTATACGCTAGAGATCACAAGAGTAAAAATGCACAGCCAGCACCAAAACCTATTTCAAGGAAACAAATAAATCTTGTTTGGATTTACAAAGAATAAAATACATGCATAATGTTTGTGATTCCAAAAATGCACCTTTCTGAAATTCCCAGCGTTTATTTTCTCACTCCACCATTAAGGCCAACAATATTCAAATTCTACAGCAAGGGGTGAAGAGAAGACTGTTCAAAGTAATAATTTTGATTTCTTAATACTTCAGTATTACTCCAATCTTGCTTCAGTAGCCAGTACAACAAAAGTGAGGGTTTACATACATTGAGAATAGCATTGCTACTTGGGAAGTATAGGCAATCAAGCAGTGGCAAGAAAGCAATTTTCTACCTCTTTACAAACAAAACATCATCACAACTGTTTGCAGAAAACCCAAAAGAAATTTTCACAATATAAAAATAAAGAAGTTGCACAGCATTAACATGCACTTACCGTGCTTAACTGTGAAACAGCAGTCATGTACGATTACTTGAAAGGAAGACAAATCCAGTCCTGGCAGCTTTATAATATAACACTTTATAATATATCACTTTTTGCAGCAAAGGTCAACAATCCTCACTATCTCTTTGCTAATATACTTAACCTACCTAAGAAGCCTACATTAAGAAAGGTCCTTGTAGAGCTGCACCTTTTTTGCAATGCCCCTGTAGACTTTAATCCAGAAGTCAATATCACTATCAGGCCAAGGACATGTCATATCTTTCCACGCTGCCCTCTTAACTGCTCTTCAGGCTCTACTGATCCTTTTGGGGACTTGGTTTCACATAGCCACTTCAAAGTTTTTCCGATCTTTTTACATCTTGGCTATCTATTTCCCTCTTAGTTTTCTGTTCTCCTGTTGTAGTTGTAAACTGCTTTGGCTGGCTAACACCAGGACTTTTTCAATTACTTCAAGATCCAGACTTTTTTTGCAGCCTATTAAGTCTTCTACTGCTACAAGCAGCCATTCATATTCTGGCAGCATTGACTGTGCCTCACTTCTATATTCAAAACTCCCCTTTGGCCAAGCAAAGTGGAAGCTTGCGAAGTAACACCCTGTTACTATGACAGCAACCCTTTGTGTTCAGAAGCACCCACAGAGTTGTTTTTGAGAAAGACTGTGTACGATACATCCTGTAATCACACTTTCAAGATATTTCATACAACAAGGATGGTAAGATGCTTGCTTGAGCAGCTTTTCAAAAATGTGATGTGATCAAACTTTTAATCACCCCCCCTCTGCATCTGTAAATTGATTTTTTTAATTATCAAACCTGCTGTTTGAATAGGGGAAAATACAAATCTAATGTAGCTGTACTTGGATCCAATCTCCATTTACTCACTTCTCACTGGGCAATTTGGAATATGACTTCATTTTATATGAAGTATAAACAACTTGCAATTTACCTAATGCAAATATAGTCCTCTAGTCTTATTGTGTGGCTTGATTGTCAATCTTTCTGTTTTCCAATTGCAGATACTAGTAAGCTGTAGTTAGTCACCCAACTTTCCAGATACATTCAAATAATGCTTAACATGTGAGGCATGGTCCAATATGTTTAAAAGATTCCTAGCTAAAAAGACTGCTCTAAATTTATCAACAAAGTTGGTAATCTATTACATATATTGTCATTTCATAACTTGGATGGTTTTTGCAAAAGAACTGCACCCAATAATACAAAAGCATTACAGGTTGAAATATTTAATATTACCTTCTAAAAGTACTTAATGTTTTAAAAAACATTACTGTTAAAATGTTATGTCTAATAAAAAATATTAAACATAAGATAAATTAAACATAATTTATGACATATTGTACTCGCAAACAGCAATTTCTTACAATTATTTCTGTTTCACATATTTAGGGCTGCAAGCAAACAAAATAACTAGGAAGTAGATAAAAGTCATCATTTATGTCTGTAAATATCACTCAATAAGTGCCACAATAATACTAATTAAACATACTTCAATATTAACTAAATGATAACAAAACAATGCAGTTATGTATCAAGTAATAACTGAACAATATATATAAAAATAGTTTATTGTCAAATTAATAAAATATGTAAATCAGGAGGTCTCTTTTAAATAAACACATTCTGAAGTCTATTTTTATTTACAAAATAAGCAAGCAAAGTTATGGAAATCAGTTGAAAGCTATCATCAATAATCTTGTTTTAATGACAGCAAGAAAAACATTTCACAGTAGTGTTTATGACTCATCCAAACAAATAACTAAACTTTGTTATCTGAATAACAAGAGCAAAACTGCAACAATCCTTGTACCGGAGTTTGTGTAAAGCAACTATTATTTTATGCCCATGCAATCTAGAATTTATCATATATATGATTAAGCACTTGATTTTATGCCAGAGCAAGGACTTTACTGTGAGGATTTAAACTGTTATGGCAGCGTAATTAACCCTAGAATTTCTATCTACTATGTTGGTTTGCGAAAACTATCATAATGGTTTGGAAAAAAAAATAATTAAAGGCAAAAGTAGACTAAGTCTTTGATTAGACCAAAATTCACAGTGCAAAAGAATTGTTCTATAGGTTTTTATTTCATTTATCATACATAGGCATTGGAAGTTTATTAAATCTGCCATCTAATACTGCTCATGGCAAGGCATTAAAATGGGCTCTTGAAAATGTCTATTGATACTTAAGAGTGAGTATAAGTATTGTGTGGCAAAATCAGAATAACTTAGGTATGATTTCAAGAAAGACTGATACAATTTTTTTAAAAATCTCCTATGTTATAGCAAATGGCAGCACTTACATGACCTTACATATTCCCCAAAAGGGTCAGAGCTAATTAGTGCTTGGGTGGGAAAGCACCAGGGTTATGGAAAGTCTAGAAAATCAAGGGAAAAATGTACCAGAAGGAGCTAATGACAATCCACCGTTGTACACTGCTAGGAAAACTACACATTCAGGTCACCATCAGAGTCAAATTTCATTCTAAGGAGTATTTATAATTCAGTTCACTGATAGAGGTCGCAAAACGTCAATATGTTTCATGGACTGACATCACTAGACAAATTCATAGAGCTGATAAAATAAACTTTTAGTAGGCAGTCTTGAGAGCAATAACAGACCTACAAAAAGAGTGCCTGAAGCAGGTTTCTCTATTCATGGGCAATATTTTAAATAACTTGCTAGATAAAGCAGCTGGTTTAGGGAACAGATGCAGCACTTAAACTGTCCAGAAATATACTAATGAGTGTCGCTGTTAAGGAACTGGTGTCATGTCCTCCAGCATCCACTAGGTACCAGCTGAAGATAACAGTGTTTTTTTTAAAGGCAGCCCAAATACAGGAAGTCCTTGACTTACAGTTCATTTAGTAATGGTTCGAAGTTACAACAGCACTGAAAAAGTAACTTATGACCGTTTTTCACACTTGCAGCAATTGCAGCATCCCCCATGGTCACGTGATAAAAATTTGGGTGCTTGGCAATGGGTTCATATTTAAGATGGTTGCAGTGTCCCAGGGTCATGTGATCACCTTTTGTGACCTTCTGATAAGCAAAGTCAATGGGGAAAACAGATTCATTAACAACAATGTTACTAACTTCATAACTGTAGTGATTCACTTAACAACTTTGGCAAGAAAGGTTGTAAAATAGGGAAAAAATTCCCTTAACAACTGTCTCATTTAGCAACATAATTTTTGGGCTCAATGTTGGATGTAAGTTGACAACTACCTATAAATTACTATAGCCTAAATTAAAGATGATTATTACATGTGCAAAAATTGATGTATATGGTAGATACATTACTAATGAGACGCAGTGGTAAATTAGCTTTTGGTACCAAATGAGTTGAGTTCAAAGTCTTTCAGAAGGAATATATTCTAGTCAAGCTGAGTATGGAATCAGTCCATTCAGAGTAATTCAATTCCAGCCCTCAATATCTCCATTTCTCTGAATTAAAGTTTCTTTTTGTTCATTCTCATATATCATTTTAAAAAAGATTGCTTACACTTGCCTTGAGCATCCAGTTTTTTTCTACAATATAACCAAATAATAATGTGGGTGGAAGGCAACATTCAACAGAAGAAAAAAAATAAGATACTTGAAGTAATAACTTAAGATCAAAATTCAAAAGATAACATGATATAAGCACGGTCAAGTAAATAAGAATTTGAACAATATTTTATTTAGAGACCTAGTTCTTGAACAAGCCTATGACTTCAATTTCTGAACCTTCTAACAGGCATTTCTATACGGCTTTTGATGCCCTCATTCAATAAGACTACAAAATACATTAACAAGAGAGCTCCACATCCTGAGGGTCTTTCTAGAATATCTTCTGCAAACCACTCTGCTAGTGCCTAGGGAACAGGATATGGGATTGCTTGTTGACTTTAGGTTTTTGTAAAGTCTCTCAAGGTCTCCTAGCTTAGAGGCTTTGACTGTGTCTTAGAAGAGGAGTCAGCCTGGATGGATTTTGCACTGAGATTTACAAAAGGGCAGGGGAGGCGGGGAGACTGATTCATTGCTCACCTAAAAAAGTAGGTAACTCACTTTTAATTGCAAGTTTAGTTCATTGCAACCATATTTCTAAATGCTTTCATGGAAGAGGAAAAAAACCATTGATGTGTAATGCTCCTAAACACTAACTAAACAAACTAGCTTCCATTTGTCCTAGATAAAAATGCAATTGGATTAATTTTTTTTTTCAAAAGAGGCCTGAACTACTTTAGTTTGTATGGCTTCCTTCCCCCCTGTGCCATTATACAACAAAATGAAAATGAAAATACCTGAACAAATTATGCCTATGTGAATAATTCAGTAAACTAATATATTCTTCACTGGAGACATATTAATCCATATTGTAACAAAGAAACCAGAATAATACCAAAGTAAGTTCTGTTAGGTAATCTAGAAGATTTTTTTCAAGCTCAGGCTCTGCTAATAATTTGTAGGATAAATTTAAATCAGAGCACATATGAACTTGCACACATATACACATAAATCACTGTAAAAACTAAATTAGTCTAAAAATAAATACATTACATATTATTACAGTATTGTTCTTGTTCTCTCTCTCTCTCTCAATGCGAACTTTAAAAGCATGTTTTTTAAAAAAATTCTATCATTATTTTTATCTCTTCATTCCACTGATGTAGATCTTATCTGGCTAGATACCTGCAAAAGTTAACTTTGGTGTGTATCTCCGAATGGGTGGAAAGTGACTATGTCCGTATTTACCTAGATTAAGCAGGGGTCTAACACTTACAGAGGCCAAACAAACAAATTATTTTTCAGAGTTAAGGAGCAGAGGATCACAACAAAGTATAGTAAGAAAGGGCAGGAAGCTACCTTTCACTATGGTAATTAGGAAGTTAGCAGGCTAACTTTCAGCCTTCTTCCATTTTAAAGGCTCATCACATGAAGCATATTTATTGAACCTTTTAATATTCCCAGTAAAGATAAAACAAGACTTCAATATTAATGTTCAAAGATAAATAGTGTACTCATCCCAAACCTTACATTCAAGCCTATGTGTCATATACATTCAAGAACAACTTTTTCACAACCTTTATACTATGCTTTGGGGGAAATTCTCTTCTGTGCCCAATGAAACATTTGTAACAATTGGAAATAAATCTATATATAATAGAATATCCTAATTACCCCCAAGTGATTGAGTTGTTTTAGAGATGGGTGTAATTAACCTGAATAAATGATGCCTGTTAAATATTAAAAAATTAAACAGGCATCTACCTTAATATTTAAACATCACTGTATGATCTAAGTGTTACTTGTGCAATTTGGATATGTGTTGTACCTTTGCTTTCTACAAATGTTCTTTCAACATATCAACAGAAAACCAGAGTACATAGACCTGTTCTCAGGACTTTCTACCTATCATTAGTAAGCGTACCATGGGACTGTTTGATGCTCCAGATTCTATGGCAAAAGGAGTTTGGGGACAACAAGGATGCAAACATAGCACCTTTTTCAAGACTTTAATGCAGCTGCATTGTTTTCTGATAGCACACAACAGCAGCAGAGAGGGTACCCCATAATCCCAAGAAAGAAGCAGTCCAGGTACTGTTCTTATTCCTTCACAACCCATAGAATCTTTTTATAATTGCTATGCAGCTCTGATAAATAGGACAATCATAATATGTCACAGGGCCAGTCAGCCTATATTAATGTACAGAACTTCAAAATACAGCTGAAATGCACATTTTGCGGGATTTATGTTCCTGAAATGCCCACACTAAATAACTATGCTGATGATTTTGTACTGCATATTGCCACATAACAGCTTTTCTTTCTTTCTATAGTTCCTTCTGGCTCAAATAATATCTTAAAAAATGTTTAGTAGGGAATGAGGTTGCCATTTTAAGCAAATTTAACAATAGGAAAGTCCCACCTGAAATCAAGCATGTTCAATATAACAACAGTATTCTGTCTCTCATAGGGATCACATAAATTCTGGACAAATATCACAAATATGGACTGAAGGGGGATAATTCTCTTTCACTATTGCTGGAAGATAAAATAAGCTGTCTGAGACTCTGGAAATAGTAAACAGCTTTCATTTTAATCTCCATGAAGCTCTCTAGACTCCTCATCAAAGTTCATACATCGATGTTTATTACATCAGCTCACTTGATGATGCAAGTTATTACCAACTGAGTATTTGACCAGAGTAAACCATAACCTTCTGTAGAACCAGGTGTTCTTTAACCAAATCACAGTTATAATAGCCATGGCTTAGCATGCTATGTAATTCAATCATTATGTCAGCAAAGATATGCATATTCTGTTCACAATAGTTCCATCAACTTCAGTGAAAGCATTTTAGATTGCTGCTTTGGAAGACAACCAATTTCTATAAAAAACCCTATTGATTTTTATGAAAATAGAAATCCCATATTTCAATCTCACACACGCACCAATGGTGATATTCTACCGGTTCTGCCAAGCCGTTAGCAGCGATGAGCAGAGAAGACTCAACCGGTTCTCTCTGCTGCTCTGCTCTTGGGCCCACCTGCCCTCTCAGGCTCCCATACTCACCTTTATCCTCTGAATTTGAAGCGCAGCTGCTTTGCGCGGCACAGAGGAGTGCTGTGTGGCAGCTGCTGAAGCGACTGGGATCGTGCAGGCTTGCAGGAAGTGAGTTGGAACGCCTCTGCGCCTGAGCAAACGCCTCTGCGCCTGCGCAAACGCCTCTGCACCTGTGTGTTTGGCATATGTGCGCATGCAAAGTGTGTGCACATGCGCAAAGCACGCCCACCAAGTCACACCCACCAAACCAGTGGTAAAAATATTTGAATCCCATTGCTGACACACACACATAAAAAGACCTATGTTTAGTAATATATTTTGAGTTCTGTTGCATGTTTTACAAAATTGCTTGGGGAAATGAACTGTGGAAGAGCTTCCCAGCACCGTCATGCCCAATCGGATTAGTGCAGAAGGCAGATATTTGGGAATACCATTCCCTGTTCTTTCAAAAAGCTATCTGTGAAGGAGATGATGAATGGGACATTGCTTTTTTGTATTTACTTTGTATTACTTTTAAAATAATAACAGAAAAAAAAACAAAAAAAAACAAATATTGTAACAAGTGCTTAAAAATAAGTGAAAATTACAACAGAAAAAAAGATTTTTTTAAAAAAAATATAGACTATGCTGTTGCAACAAGTTACAATTCTATCTGCATTTATTTAATGCAAACATGTTTGAAATACGTACATATTTCTAATACACTTATATAATTATTAATCTACTGTATTTTGTATAAATGAGTTCAATATTTCATAATAATCCATACAAAGTCTATGTCTATAATGGATGATGAATGGTAATCTGCTCATAAAAAGAAAGTTATTCAATTCATTAAGTAAATAGGACTATCCATCTTTCCAAAGCTGCAATATTAGTAAATATAGTAAGGGCACAGAGAATACATTTATGTTGTCCAATTGTCAAGTTCCATGAACTAGGTATGTAATTTGAAAGTAAATTCTCTCCAAAACATTAGCATTTGTTTCACAGTCACATTTATACAGTCCACTACTTTCTTCAAGAACTTGAAAAGTTCAGAACTTTCTAAAAACAAGTGTTTTAAAGAAGCATTGTCCTTACTACATTTGCATCAAAATGCTGTCCTAGGTAAATCTTTTCCATTCAGACATAATGCAGTCCAATAAATTCTAAGTATTATTTTTGTTCTGTAAGTCATAATTTAAACTCTATTGACACTCCTTCTATAGACATTAAGACATTCATTATGTAGGCAATATAGGGACTTCTAATTCTTTATTCCACCCATCTCTTAACATTCACAAAAAAATTAACCTGTTATTTTAGTACCTTGGTATTTCAGAAGGTGAAAATAGCTGCTTATCCAAACAATGTAAACAGAAGTTGTAGCTATAAATACTGCCACTGAGTTACATCTTATAGATGGCATTTCCCTTCATCATCTATCAATTGGTCCAAAGCCAATAGTGTGACTTTCATCCACTTTTTCCATATCACCACTTTTTTTCTTAATTTTTAATGATAGGTTTTCCCATGAAGTCACCTTAGAATGGGAAAAGTGAGACACCAGGTGGCCTACCACCCTTGAATGTCTACTCCATTCCCTATGCCATCCCTCAGACCCCAACTTACCCTCCCTGCCCCCAAACAAAGCCTCCCATGATATCATCTAAACCAAAGAATAGAAGCCTCCTTACCAGCTCATAGTCCAGGCCAGCGGAATTTTCCTCACAGGAAAATTACATAACTAGAAAATTTCCAAGGTCCATCTTCAATCAGCTCATGACCTCAATGTTCCTCCCCCCCCCCTTTACTGGACTTCTTCAGCTCTGCTGCCCCTCCAAAATGGCTGCTTGGCCTAACAACAGAAATAACCCAGGTACACAGACAAGGACTGGCCTACCTTCCCCAAAACTGGCTAGGAAATCAAATGCCTCAGATTTCCCACTTGTAGCTTTCAACATCTATAAAAATTTTGCTTTTTCCATTGTTCAGGACCCCTCTTTCTTGTAAAGCAGGCACCTAAGGATAGTTACAATAATGCAGCAATGCTTGGTCTCAGTGTTGTGCTCCTTCTTCAGACTGAATCCATGATAAGAAACATCCTTAAATTTGCATCATTTTACTGTCACCTCACAGACTTTATGAGAGTAAAGAATCTGAAATTGTAGGTAGCATGCAGGCTGGAAGAAGGAACCTGTCTCAAATTCCCATTTCTGACTTGCTAGTTTAGACAAACTCAAACTTCACTTGGTTGCAAAAATGTAAAAAAGACTATCCCACAGTACTAAGTCTCTTGGTTAATCTGTCTTTGATTAGATTGCAGTTTAGGAAACAATGTGTTTATTGCTCTCCAAATATCTAAGTATAAGGGGTCAGGGCCAGAAGGCTTCGGTTTGCTTAAATGTTCTACTACAACAGGCTCTTTAAAAGCTGCAGCCTGATACTGATCTGCTGAGTTAAAAGAAAAAAAAAGTCCAATTATCAAGGTATTTGGTTACCAGTATCACTAGTGACACCATTCTAGTTACACTGCTGAAAATATTTAATCTTGTGCATAGGCATAAAACAGAGAAGGAAATAGGTCAAGAAAGCCATGCTGTTCAGCTAGGGGGGAGAAAATACAATCAACAGCAACAGATGTTATAGTAAAAAAAAATTGTACCATTGCTGTTTCTTCTAGTGTACCACTAATAACACTAATATTAATTTTTTCTCTATTACTATAACAATTTCAATAATTTCAGTCAGCACTACTCCTTTAATTTATTATATGAATGCAGTTCTCCCAGCATGAGGCTGGTAAATGGAGATGTAAGTTATTGTGACATTTTGGGTTCTTTTCCATGCATTTTCTTTGTCAGAAATGGGTGAAATGCATCGGGAATTCACTTCAATCCAATTAATTAGTTCAGGTCATTTATTTGAAGGTACTTACTGCTAATGCTTGCTGATCTTAGGATCATGTATCAAGTCTATTTTCTTGCTTACAAAGAAACACTAAAAAGCAGGTAGAAGCCACATTGTTCAGTACAATAGAGTTTTCAGCCTGATCTACCTAAGACCCAACAGAAGGAGCCCTACTGACCCACTTGTTTATTTCAATATGTATACCAGGTAAATTTTCTCCCCAAAAAACCTTTTCAATTGTTTTCTTTTTTTCTTTTTGTACCAGCTACAACTCTTGGGGTTTAACAACATTTCTGTGAGCAAACATTTATGCTCCAAGAGAAACAAAAAAAAGCGGGGGAATGCTATGGAAAAGTTGAAACGAGGATTTTCAACTGTGCAAAACAGCAATTGTAACAATAATGCTCAAGATCACCTTGCTCTGGCTTTGTCTATCTACATGAAGAAACCAAAACACACACACTCACTTGGTCCAAAGGAAATTTGTAAGGTTCTCCCCATCATTTGACACTAAGCCACCTCTTCTTCCCCATTCTCCCAGGTGAACAACAGCAGCAGCGGAGAAGAAATTGTTCTGAGAGTTTCTCTGGCATTGCAACATCGCTCCACTCTAGCTGTGTTCAGAGGAATGACAGCTCCACCCCTAAAGGCAAACAAGACCACCCCTTTTAGCCAGTTCACCCTTACAACTGATAGCCTGAAATCTCTTGCTGATTCCACTGAGCCTTACTGGGAGTCATTTTGTTCAATCCGCCCCCTCCCAAAAAAAATTCCCACCAAAAACTAAGTCTGCAGCACACAAAAATAAAGTAGTCCTCTTCCTGTTGGCTCCAGGCGACCATATATTGAATTTTTAGCCTCCTCAAGAAATATAAGGCAGTAGTCCTCAACTTATGACCACAATTGAACCCAAAATTTATGTTGCGAAGTGAGAAATTTGTTAAGTGAGCTTTGTCCCATTTTATGAGCTTTCTTGCCACATTTGTTAAGTGAATCACAGCAGTTGTTAAATTAGTAACACAGTAGTTAAGTGAATCTGATTTCCCCCTTGACTTTGCTTAGTCAGAAGGCTGCAAAAGGGGATCACATGACCCTAGCACCCTGAAACTGTCATAAATGTGAGTCAACTGTCAAGCATCCGAATGTAAATCACATGACCATGGTGATGCTGCAAAGGTCAAAAGTGTGAAAAACGGTCATAACTCACTTTTTCAGTGTCATTGTAACTTTGAATGATTGCTGAGCGCACTGTTGTAAGTTGAGGACTATCAAATTCTGATCAAAGCAGTGTTAAAATGAGCAAAATACAGGTAGTCCTTCATTACAATTGTTCATTTAGTGACTGTTCAATGTTACAAAACAACATTGTTTTGTACGAATGAAACAACTGGTTCATATTTGTGACACTGAGTGTCCCAGGGTCATGTGATCACCTTTTATGACCTTCTGACAAGCAAAGTCAATGGTGAAGCCAGATTCACTTAAAACCCGTGTTACTATCTTAATAACTGTAGTCATTCACTTAACAATTGTGGCACAAAAGGCTGTAAAATGGGGTAAAATTTACTTAACATTTGTTTCACTTAACAACAGAAATTTTGGGCTCAATCATGGTCAAGTCGAGGACTACCTGTACAGAAACTACAATGCGCCTTTATGGGGAATGCAAATCAGTTTTTTGCTCTTTATTAAGTGATTGAAAAATGAAAAAAGTATGAATGGAAGTCACTGTATACTTGCTGATCAAAAAAAGCATATGGTAGCTACTCCACCCAGAGTCACTGTGTTTTGTAAGGTGGGCTATTGTATAAATTAGAGAAAAATAGATTTGAATTATGAAATGCTTTATGTAAATATGAAGTTAAAGTTTGGTTGCTGAACTCAGTAATAGTAGCATATGATGAAAGCACTGTCTCTCATTAAAACCATTCACACATGCAGAGTTATAGTTACATAGCTACTCTTTGTATTTGAGGATATTCGGTGGATTTTGTTCAGTTTGATATTCAGAACACATTCCTTTTCCTTTTTTCTAGAAACAGGGCTGAAAGAAATTCTTACAAACAAAGCTAAGAAAGCTCCAGCCAGCCAACTGGATGTCTTTAAGAGATCTGACCTAAATGATGAAAGCCAATCAAAGTACTTTTTTCCCCCTGCAGAACTCTTAAAAGAATCTGCCAATCTGCAACAAGTGCCTTTTGTGTTTTCAGAGATGGGATAAGGAGCCAACATTTTGCCTGTGAGCCAGACATGCCTCACAGACAGAATGGGGAGAAGGGTTACGGCTATTTATTTGGAAATGGGAAAAGTATTTGTAAGTGCTTCATTACAATGAGTTCCACAATATCTATCTGACAGGCTTTTCTGAAGTTATCTTCAGCTGCACTTTGGCTCTGCTGAACAGCAAATCTGAACCAACTTCCCGAACACTTATAAGGAGGGAGCATCCTTATTTTGGAAGCACACTGGTCCAGGAAGGGAGTCACAACAGAAAAGTCTCAGTATTGCCCTCCCCATTACATTTAAATATTTCTCCTAGGGTAAAGTTTTATCCTCTTAGCTTGCCTCTTCCATAGGCAGATTTTAGTTGGAATAGATCTCTTACAACCAATATCCTTGTTCCTTTTTCAGAAGTTTGTAAGCTTAGACAACTATATATGAGTGCTTTGTACACCAGATTGAGTACATTATATTGTATTTTCTCTCTCAGAAATCCAAAATGTCTAATTTGTTAACCTGGGTGCTGTTAAAGACCTCTTTGCAGAAGAAATTTCAACATCATGGCAGCCTAATTCTCTGCTGAACCAATTCTTTCTTGAATAAATCTGGAACTGAATGTCTGGAGTTCAGGAAGTTAAATCTTTTACAATACGTAGCTTTTGCTTCCAATCCTTGCCAAAAATCCCCTCTGATACATGATTATGATTCCCTTTCTATAAAAATGCTCATCAAAATGGAAGGAATTAAAGCAGGAAAAATTATTCTGATAAAATGTTAATTCCGTCTAATCATATTAATAACTTATTAATAGTAAAATGAGTAAGCAGGATGATTTGAATTGCAAAAGTCAATTAGCAAAACAAAAAGAAAAAAAACATTCTTTAAATATTTTAGAGATATTTTTGGCAGATTTTATGAATTAGAGTTATTTAAACAAGGCTCTCTGAGAGAGAAGGAAAGCTTTTTATCTCTCATGGATCTAGCACTGAAACAACATAATGAGGCAAAGATCTGAACATTTGTTCCTACTCTGCCCCATTTGAAATGCCCTCACCTTTCTTTTGCCAGCATTAACCTAGAATGTGGTGTTAGTGTTCCCATACTGTATTAAAGTCTAAACCATAGTTGACCAACTACAGTTCAGAGTTTGCATAGCATGCTAAGTCAAAATCAAATAAACCAAATTAGTAGCAGTCATGTCATTATGTCAGAGCAAGAAGGTAACTTCTGAGGCTCCACACTTGTGCTTTCTAGAATATCCCTCTTTCTCACAAGTATCCAGAGTAGGCTTGACCCCAGTCTGAAATACATCCAAATAGTCAGATAGTACAATAATAACCCTTTGAATGTGAAGAAGGTTTTTTAGGAGGAACTAAAAAGATCTGTGGTGGCATAATGGTTGAATGCTGTACTGCAGGTTAACTCATTGCTCACTGCCAGGAGTTCAATTCTGAATGGCTCAAGGTTGATTCAGCCTTCCATCCTTCCAAGGTGGGTAAAATGAGGACCCAGATTGTTGGGGGCAATATGCTGATTCGGTAAACTGCTTAGAGAGGGCTGTGAAGCACTGTGAAGTGGTATATAAGTCTAAGTGCTAAGTGCAAACTACACAATTACCTCTTGGTATCCATTTCTAGTGAATCTCACAACTTCTGCTACCTCCTTTCCTTCCACTATTTTACCTGTCAGCATTTTACACAGAACAGCTGAGGAGTGCTTCTCTAAAACATCTTCCAACTGGGCTTTGTGAAGGACTCTTTAAACTTTGGAAACAATACGGGACTTCCGGTTTGAGCTTCTTCAGCGACAGACTGAAATCTCATCTCTCTGAGGCTTCGATCTGGGCTCGCCGCTGGAGCGCCCTGAGCCGGCTGGTTTTGGGGCTAAGCCACCCCGTAGAGGTGGTGAAGAGGGGGGAGACTGCCTGCAGGGTTGAGGAGAGCCACATCTCTCCTCCCCAGCTGGCCACTACTTCCTTTCCCAAAGGCAGTTGTAGCGGTGGTCAGAAATGGCCACCACAAAGAAGAACTCGACCAGAAAAGAATGTGCAGGAGGAAGATAAGAAGAGAAAATTTTGGTGGACCGGGTCAAACAGCAAAAGCAACAAATAAGGTACCCTGGAATTTAAACTTAATAACATTGTTCCCAAAGAAGATTTTGAAGCTGCAAAGGAGAGAGAGAAGGGAAAGGATTAGGTTTTTTTTCTTCCCTTCCTTATACTGATAGCTAAGAGACTTAAGCAAGAAATTGAAAAAAAAATCCACTTTGACATTAATAGGCATCTAAGCTGAAAATAAAAGTCAAAGGGATAATAAGGATTTCTGGACATTTAAAAATTTTTAAAAGCAGGAAAGGAGAAAAAAAAGAATAAAAGGACAGGATCTGGAAAAATGGAGGAGACTGCCTGGAATTAAGGAATGGAACTGTAATTAAAAGGAACTTACAGTGAAATTTTAACAAGATTCCTCAAAGATACATTTTAATTGAAACTTGGTAACAAAATAATAGAACCTCAGCAAGAGAAAGTGGAAAAAAGAAGCAAGTAGAAACAGCCTTGGATTATTTGGATTATTTGGATTATTTGGATTATTTGGTGATTTTTGGTTTTTGCATCTAGATGACTAAAATTAACTGGGTGGTTGTTTAAAAGTTTTTAAAATGGTATCACTCTTAGAAGAACTGAAAACGGAACTTTAAAAATGGAAAGAAGATGCACAAGAAGGGAGAAGTTTTTTGGCTTTGTGTTTCAATTCTTAGAAATGAAGATCTGGAACTATGAGAAGAACAAGAAACACTTGCAGAACAAGAAGACTGGGATAAAGAAGAAGCCATCTTTAATGATCAAATAATTTTAAGTGGGGGGAAAAAGAAAAGGGGGGAAGGAGAGTGAAAGGTTTAAGACTAGAAAAAACAACCCAAAAGAAGAACAATTTGAAAGATAAGTATAATATTAGAAAGCAACAGAAGAGGGGATTACAGATGAGAGAGTTAGAAGTAGAGAGACAAGGGGGTAAAAAGGGGAGGGAGAAGAGAGGGGGAAGAAGGCAAGGAAAAGAAGTTGTAAAAAACAGAAACAAGAAATGGAGAAACAGAGAAAAGATATAAGGATTGTAACCATAAGCTTATTTAGAGATAATGGGTGAAAATTTAATTGCAAAAGGGATTCTGCAAAGGTATATAAGATAGCATTGTTATATTACAAATAGAAATAATTTTAGAAAATATGATAATGGATAAAATATTTACTGTAATGTAGTGGGATGTTTGTTAATAAATAAATGAATTAAAATGATTGAGAGAATTAAAAGGGAACATTTTTAACTATTAGTAATGATTTATAAAAATATAAGTGAGAAATATGGGAAAAAAAGAATTAATTATGGAAAGTTTATAAGCGTTCCCAAGGAAGTATGATATTCAATTGAAAAGAAATGTTAAAGATGTTAAGATTTTAATGCATATTAATGATAGAATTGAATTGGAATGGAATGTGTGTTTTATTTACATATATACATATACATATACATATACATATACATATACATATACATATACATATATATATATATATATATATATATATATA
Source organism: Pseudonaja textilis (assembly GCF_049901715.1). Taxonomy (NCBI): domain Eukaryota; kingdom Metazoa; phylum Chordata; class Lepidosauria; order Squamata; family Elapidae; genus Pseudonaja; species Pseudonaja textilis. Next base: position 80,501,688 of record NC_141991.1, read on the forward strand.
TATATATATATATATAATATTTTTCTTTTAAGAATATAGTCTCTATTTTAAGAATGTACCAAGCAGAACTCGATTATGCATTATATTGAATGCTATAATCTTAAAGGCATACATTGAAGCTTAAATAAGAGTTTGAATGGATAAAATTAAAGGATATAAAGGTGTCATACTCTAATTGGTAACTACATTTGCTTAATAAGAAAAGATAATGTGAAATTGAAACAGGACAGACAAGAGTATAAATATAATGATTTGAATTGAGATGAGATAATTAAAACAAAGTTGAGAAAATTAAAAGAGGGGAAAAACTATGTGGAAAATATAAAATGGTAATAAGATATGGAATAGAATATAAAAATGAGCATGAAATTGAGTTTTGTTTCTGTATGAAGAAGTGATAACCTGGACCATGCTATTTTCAAAAAAGATGTTTTATTTGTATTTTGTTTTTGTGAAAACCCAAATAAAATTTTTTTAAAAAACAACCTTTGGAAACAATACGACAACAGATTCATATCAGTGAAGAAATATGAGGCCTTAGAAATAGTATTTTTCTAAATGATTCCATTAGTCCTAGACATGAACTTTCTCATGCTCACTTGTTCCCCTAACCCCTGCAAGGAATGACAAATTTTAATTATATTAATTTTTTATTATCTGTGTGCCCTTTAATGACGAAGTGACCATGGGTTTCTCCCTTTTCCTTTCAATCCTCCAGGGGTCAAATATTATGATTAATATTTGATTTACACCCTATTTTTCTATTCAGCAAAATACATTTGTCAAAAGGAATTTCAAAGCATGATCAACAGCTTAATTAAAAAGAGACAAAGTGAGCAGATCATCATAAGAAAGCTCTCAGCAATCAGAGGTTTTTCTTCCAGTTGAAAGTGGACTCCTAGAGGGAAGAACTCTCCCAGAATGAGGGAAACAGACAGGTGTCCTCACAGTAGGCTTATTTTGTCTGTTTTTATAGAATATACTTCAACCTGCAAGCTTCTTTAATATTAATTTACTTGGACAATTCATGAGATATTGGAGATTTGGAGATAAAAATTTAATAGCCAGCTTTCTTGGACATTTGGTTTCTTTTTACATTATAATGTATGTTTCCCCCCCTCCAAATTCTAGAAACACAGGAACCAATGAAGCCATTGTGCGCCAGTCCTATTGCTATCTTTCTATACCATACATTGTCTCCTGGTATTGACAGCATTTGTACAGAGATTGAAGAAGTATTTTCCTTCATAAGAGTCTCTCCTATCACCTGCTGGCTGATCCTTCTAACTATAAATGCAGGGCTGAAACTGGGGTCTTTGGCATATACATAAGTGCTCTGTCACTAAATTATGACTCCTCACTGAGCAAAGACTAAGCCAATCTGATATTTAACTACATACCTACGTATCACAGACAACATGAAATGTCATAAAGATCAACTAACAAGCAAGAGAAAAATCATTCCCTTACTACTCCACAGGGCCATTGGGTTTCCATGTGGACCACAGAGAAAGTGAAGAGGACATTACATTTGAAAGGCAACAATATATAATACTATATCTATCTATCTATCTATCTATCTATCTATCTATCTATCTATCTATCTATCTAATACATATTGATTTTACAGAAGACAATGTTGAAAAAGCACGATGCAATCTAACATCATCTCTATCTATTGGACCAGACGGAATATGTGCCTACTTCTTAAAAAAGCTATCCACTGCCATAGCAGAACCTCTAAGCATAATATTTGAAAAATCTTTCAGGACCAGCTTCTTGCCAAAACTATGGTCACAAGCCACAGTCATCCCCATCTTCAAAAAGGGAGACCTCAGCCTAGTTGAAAATTACAGACCAATCTCCTTATGCTGCGTCACCTGTAAAGTCATGGAATCAATTATTAACCAATCCATTATCCTCCACTTAGAGACAAACAACCTATTCTCTAATAAACAATTTGGTTTCAGAAAAAAATTATCCTGTAATCTGCAAAAACATATGGACTACACAACTCAACCAGGGCAAAATAATAGACGTGATCTATATAGACTTCTGTAAAGCCCTTGATTCAGTCGTACACGACAAACTACTCCTAAAACTTAAAGCTTACGATATCGCTCGACACCTGCATAACTGGATAGAAGCATTTTGTCAAACAGAGAACAAATGGTCAAAATTGGAAGTGTCCCATAAAATTCTGTACCTGTCAATAGTGGTGTCCCCCAAGGCAGTCTTCTAGGACCACCCCTCTTCATACTCTACATAAATGACCTCTGTGATCATATTAAGAGCAACTACGTTCTCTTTGCTGATGATGTAAAGATGTTCAATACCACAGACAATGCTGCTACCCTTCAAAAAGATCTTGACTATGTATCAGAATGGTCAAACAAATAGCAACTTCAAATATCAACAAATAAATGCTCTGTTTTACACTTTGGCAAAAAAAAATAAGAAAATAAAATACAAGCTGAATAGTCAAGACCTTGTTGATGATCCAAGCTCTGTAAAGGACCTTGGAATACTCATCTCTAATGATCTAAGTACTAGAGCCCGCTGTAACTACATAGCCAAAAAGGCATTAAGAGTTGTTAACCTAATCCTACATAGCTTTTTCTCTGGTAATATCACACTAATAACTAGAGCATACAAAACATTTGCTAGACCAATACTCGAATACAGCTCATCAGTCCGGAACCCACATTACGTATCTGATATTAGCACAGTTGAGAAAGTCCAGAAATATTTCACAAGAAGAGTTCTCCACTCCTCTACTTGTAGAATACCTTATGCCACCAGACTTGAAACTCTAGACCTAGAAAACCTTGAATTATGCCGTCTTCGGTCTGATCTAAGTATGGTATATAAAATCATACATTGCAATGACTTACCTGTCAATAAATACTTCAGCTTCAACCATAACAACACAAGAGCACACAATAGATACAAACTCAAGGTTAACCGTACCAAATTTGATTACAGGAAATACGACTTCAGCAACAGAGTGGTCAATGTCTGGAATACTCTACCTGACTCTGTGATTTCTTCCCCAAACCCAAAAAACTTTAACCTTAGACTGTCTACTATTGACCTCACCCCTTTCCTAAGAGGTCTGTAGGGGGCGTGCATAAGCGCACCAACATGCCTACCATCCTTGTCCTATTGTTTCTTTTATTTTTCTTATATGTACTCATTTCATGTATTCATAACTATGTATATACTTATACCTATTATCTTGTAAGTGATTGACAAATCAAAATACACAAAAAAATAAAACAACTATTCATTTCCAAAGAGAAAGCCACAACAGAGTTAGACTACCAGTATTGTAGACTATCAGTGACATACATTCTCTTAGATCACAGTCCAACAGAAGTATGCAACTTACATAATGTGTGTGTGTAAGGGGGGGGGAAGGGAGGGATAGATCTTTTATAATGCTATACAAAAACACAGGTAGTTCTCATCTTATAATCATTCATTTAGCAACTGTTCAAAGATAGAAAGGCATAGAAAAAAGTGACTTACAATGAATTCTTGCACTTAGAATAGAGCATCCCCACAACCACAAATTTGGGCATTAGGCAACTGGCATGTATCTGTAAGTATTGTAGCATTCCAGAGTCATGTGTTTGCTAAATCAATTTGTGTGGCTTTACCATGGATAAACCTAACAACACAAGAATTTCTGGTTTATTGCAAAAAAGCTAGGATACCATTACAAAAGCATTCTAGTGTTGTATATCAAATCTGAGTTGTGTATTTTGCAAGCATATCAAATTTGCGTTGTTCAAATTCATCCTCCTCTTTCAATTCCCTCTCTGTATTTAGGGTTATAAGTAATTCTCTTTGTAACATGATGGACCATTACCATTTATTTCTTCATTTGGTAACTATCAGTTCTAGTACAGTAGCAGGCTGTTTGTTTTTGACCATATGAGAATAGGTTTCCATGTACACCAGTTGTAATAATTACATCATAGGGATTCCCCTACCGTATGTAACCAACAATTGCCAGTAACTTTTTTCACAGGTACAAAGCCTAGATTGTCTTTTGGCAGCATTTCCACTTTGCATGGGCAGCCCTGATTAAGTTTTTACACAATATGGGAATCCTCTCTAAGGTACAGGTAGTCCTCAACTTGCAACAGTTCATTTGGTGACCATTCACAATTACAATGGCACTGAAAAGAGTGACTTATGACCATTTTTCACAGTTACAAACTTTGTAGTATCCCCACGATCATGTCATCAAAATTCAGAATTTGGTTCATACTCATAAGGTTATATGGTTTTGCAACTTTTTGACAAGCAAAGTCAATGGGGAAGCCGGATTCACTGAACGACTGGGTTATTAATTATCAACTGCAGTGATTCACTTAACAACTGTGGCAAGAAAGGAACTTATATCATTGGGAAGAATTAGAAAAGGAAAATTATGAATCAGCTCAATAAGACAGTCTTAGAAAAAAACTAATATTTTAAACCCAAATATCTACAATGTATTTCAAAGACAATAAGAAACAGCTGCTAAGAAACCAAAATGCTGTTTGCTCCAAAACTTTTACACGCAAAGCAAAAACACTGTTATGCTTTGATGCTGACATGGAGGTGCAGAGCCACTCAATATTGTTAGTTTGTGTGCCACTCTTTTTCAAATCAACAGTTGTCTATATTTCATAAAGTTTGATTCTTCTCTATAGCACAAATGCTGTTCCTCTTGAACTTAAACTGAACAGAACTTTAAGAGATTTATTACATAGATACATGGCGGGAGGAGTAAAGAAGTATTAAATTATCTAGTGCCATAGATAAATACTCTTAGGGACAAATTTGAAAAGTTTACATTTCTTCCATGCCACTATTCTGAAGAGTCCACAATGGAGTTCACTCACTAAACACAGTATAATTCATTAGAACGTTAAAGTTAGCACAATATCCTGGAAACTCATATTCCTGTTAATACAAGTTTACCTTCTTTTTAGTAGTTCTTTAATTAGGTGATTAAAGAGAAAATCCACTCCTTCATTAACATGGCAGGGCAAGTTGCTGTATGATAAACAGATTTGACAGATAATCAGAGTTGGAAGGGACCTTGTAGGTCATCTAATCCAAGCAGGAGACCCTACACCATTTCTGACAAATGGCAGCCCAATCTCTTCTTGAAAGTCTCAAGTGATGACGTTCCCACAACTTCCGAGGGCAAGCTGTTCCATTGGTTGATTGTTTGCATTGTAAGACAGTTTCTCCCTGTTAAATCTCTCCTTGTTCAGTTTCCATCCATTATTCCTCATCTAGCCTACAGGTGCTTTAGAAAACAGGGAGCAAACCCCATATTCACACTGATGATGTTATTTAATCCAGTAACGAAACATCTGCAAGCAAACATCCAAGCTCAGACAGCACTAAGGACTCCAGAGGTCAACCTTGAGCTACATATATTTACTTCAATTGATAATCTATTTTAAGATCTTTCCAGTAGAGATGTCAAACTCTAAAAGGTGTTTTGTTTTCCATGTTCTCTTCTTTCCCCTTTTTGAAGCTGGGGAACACAGTCACTTCTATGCAGTCTGCTAAGACCTCATTAGTCTTCAAAGATTATTGAGAATGGTTCTGCTCTCACCTTTGCAGGCCAGTTCCCTAGAACTAATAATTGAATCAGATTGGAAACATCTGGAACAAATTGTGACAATAAAATGAATGTTTCTGGATATCCAGATCAGTTTGCAAAGTGGATTGGGCAGTATCCATATATTCATAATTTGCACTTCTGGCTTTCACAGAACTTGCTTTTAAAATAAAATATAGGGATGCCGGATTTTGCCAAAGGGGGAGAACTCCCCCCCCCCCAAAAAAAATTGTGCACAGCTCCCTTTTCCCTTATTCAACTCTTTTACAAAGCAAGGTTGCCTTAACTATGTAAACTGGTTCATCATGTATTCAATCCAGCAGGATATTACAGTCACATTTAGTCAGATGAAATTGCCTTGCTTAAGAAGCAAAACCTATCAGTTGGTAAAATGCTCATTGTTCCTGAAAATGAAGGCTGAGCCCTTTGTGCTCATCTATTCACATAGAAAGCAGCCACCTGCTAAGTTACCATCTCAAGAAATTCAATCCTTCAGCAACAACAGATGTTAAAGAAGTGCTGCTTTAAAGGTTTGAAGTGTACATGCAAAACAAGGGCAGCATGCACACACACAAATGGATACCCTTTGGAGTAGCTGATTTCCAACTAAAGTTGAACATCTAATGAATTTTAAGCTACCTGACCTATGTCCAAATTTGCATACTTAATTACAAATGGAAAGTACTCAATTCAATTCAAACCTTTATTGTCAATGCACAACATGTGTACAATGAGATTGGATGAGCCTCCCTTAGTGCAGCCCCCCCCGCCGCCGCCAAACACAGAATACATCTCAGTAACTCATAAGTGAAAGAAAGAAAATCCTAACCCAGTGGATCATACTAGCATACTCTGCACAAATGGAAGGTACAGAGCTTAGAGCTGAATCCTAGCACTTTGAACAGGTTCTCCAACTGAGCCCTATTCAAATTATATGATGCGGTTCAGTGGTGGAATTCAATTTTTTTTACTACCAGTTCTGTGGGTTTGGCTTGGTGGGGCATAGCAGGGGAAGGATTGTTGAGGTAATTCCCTGTTAGGAGAATGAGCACCTACAGGGAGATGTATTTGAGAGAAGTGTTTGAATAATACACACACAGTACACAGATACACTGTACAGTAAATGTAGGTTTTTACTTCAAGAAAGGTTTAAGCAAAGTCCAAAATAAGCAGTCCAAAGTCATTCACAGGTAAAATCAGTCAATTTTCAATCCAGGGATAATCCAAATATCAAAGTCCAGTGTCAAAAAACAGTTCAGTTACAGACTTACATTAAATCCAGTAATATCAGTCAATTAGGAAAAATGGAGGAACGGCAATACTTTCCAACAAAAGGAAACAGAGATACTCACTCAGACACACTCTCTTCTGAGACTAAGACTAAAACAACCCAGGTTTCTGGCTCCATCTTATGGCCATTTGAGAAACCACACCCAACTACAGTTTTGCATTTTCTTAAAGATACAGTTTTAAAATGTCTATCCTAGTTTATATATTTCTAACCCAAATACCTGTTAGAATTCCTAACATTCTCCCCTTTGGGGTAAGACAATATATACAACCTTAATCTTCACAGCACGCCTTATGCTTTATAGAGCCTTGGGCCTTTCTAAAATGATCTGCTATATTGTTTTCTGACATACAGTATTCTAGCTTAATCATCTTACTTTGCACACATTGTCTCACATTTAAATATCTTAAATCTGTGTGTTTCGTTCTTGTTTTTACAGCAATATTTGAAGCCATCTGTATTGCTGACTGGTTGTCTTCGTAAATAACAATAGAATCTGTTACATTAATTCCCATATCAATTAATAATTGCTTATACAAAACTAAATCTGTACATAATAAAGACAAACATGAGAATTCAGCCTCCATTGTTGACAAACTTAAATGTTTCTGTCTAATAGATCTCCATTCAATCAATGCTTTTCCCAATAATACAGCAGTACCCGCTGTAGATTTTCGTGTATTTATGTCTGTAGCAAAACTTGCATCAGCATATGCAGTCAAATTCAATTCATCTTTAGGCTCCAGATACAATGCATAATGCATTGTTTGTTCCAGATATCTTAATGCACGTTTAGCAGCTTGCCAGTGCCTTTAAGTCGGCTCAGTTAAATCTCGCTAATTGATTAACACTGTATGCAATATCTGGCCTTGACCAATTACTGAGATAAGATAAACTACCAATCAAGGACTGATAAATGTTCTTATCAAAAACAGGACTTTGTGTGGCTAAACTCCTGGCTCATTAGCGTCTTAGCAGGTTTACAAAGTTCCATTTTAAAACTTTTTAGTAATTGGTTAATTTTATCTGCCTGTGAGATCTTGTATCCTCCTCTAGTTCTATCTATCTTTAAACCAAGATATTGTTTGATTTCTCCTAATTGTTTTATCTTAAATTTCTTTTCCAATAGTGAGATTTCTGGCTCCATCTTATGGCCGTTTGAGAAACCATACCCAACTACAGTTTTGCATTTTCTTAAAGATACAGTTTTAAAATGTCTATCCTGGTTTATATATTTCTAACCCAAATACTTGTTAGGTGGCTTATATTCCTAACAAGGATACTGTAAAATCTCCAGTCAGAGGTGGTATTCGTCAGTTCTCTGAACTACTCAAAATTTCCACTACCGGTTCTCCAGAACTGGTCAGAAACTGCTGAATACCACCTATGATAAGGTTACTTAAGGCACAAAACAGAAAAAATATCTAGGGCTTCTCTAGCCCTAGGCCGGCCAGTCTGAGCTTAGATCTGTCTTATTTATTTATTCCAGTGATTAAGATTAAAGTCATGTCTGGCTTTTACAAACTGGATGAGGAATCCAGCAGCTTGTGAAATTGCATCATGCAGGCTGAGATGTTTTTCCTATTTGTAAAATACCTGCTGCCACTTTCAATATCCTCTGTTCTTCACTGGATCACAAATGACTGCATAGCAGTAAGGAAAAATCAGCCGATAATTTGTATTTGGGATGGAAAGGTATTTAAGAAATAAATACTGTTAACTAAAATATTTTAATATATCTTCTTGTTGTGGCCCCGATTCCCGAGCCTATGCTGTCAGAGGAAGAGGACCTGGAAGATTAGGAGGAGGAACTGGGAATGCCTTCCTCCCCAGGACCTTCCTCTCTGGCAACACCTTCCTCCCCAGGACCTTCCTACCTGATAATGCCTCAGGTTCCATCAGACAACCAAGAGGAACAGCCTGAAATTAATCAGGAGGAAGGCATATCGGAGCAGCCTGACAGGGAGTAAAGAGGAAGAGTGTTGGCTCGATCCTAAGCAGTGTCGTAGGGAGAAACGTGAGCAGCAACGTAGGAGGTGTGGGAGGGTCGGAGAGTGAGCTGAGTCATTGAGCCACACCCCACAGGAGATAAAAGTGGGTGTGTTTTCTCAGCTCCCTACACAGGTTCTTCCTTATTTGGAGAGGCTTGAAATCCTTTCTTAGTAGAAAACTAAGCAGAAGGTGTTCTCTTCTCTTACCAGGAGGGCAGATAGAAGGGCTTCTCCCTACTCCTGTAGGCAGCCATTTCGTTCCTCAGAATCAGGTCAGGAATTCTTGCAATTCCAAAGGTCCTACCAGCCCAGATCAGATCGAGTTTTCGAGTAAGAAATAGACAACAGTTACAATCCAAATGGCCCTCGCATGGCACAGGAAGTCATCCCTTCCATCAATCCAAATGACTACTGGACCCCTCCCCCCATTGGCAGCCGACTGGCACTATTTGCAGACCAATGGGAGACCATCACGTCCAATTCCTGGGTCCTGAAAACCGTGCAATTCAGTCTTACCCTGGATTTTCTGTCCACTCCTCCAAGGACCTTTACCCATTGCCCAACCTCCAAAAACCTTTTTGAGAAAGAGCTCATGGACACAATGGTCCAGCACTTGCTGGATGTCCAGGCCATCAAGCCAGTGCCGGAGGATCAGAGGGGGCATGAGTTTTACTCCATTCTGTTTGTAGTACTGAAGGCCTCGGGGGGTGGGGGGAGAGTGATCCTGGATCTCAAAAACACTCATATAGAATACAAGAGATTCAAAATGCAATCTCTGTAATCAATCTTGGAAGGCATAAGGGGGACCGATCTCCTGACATCCATTGATTTGACGGAGGCTTACCTCCACATCCCATCTATCCCTCCCATTGGAGGTTTCTCAGGTTCTATTATGCAAGGAGCCATTATCAATACAAGGCCCTGCTGTTCGGCCTGTCATCAGCCCCAGGACCTTCATAAAAGTGCTGGCAGCACTGGCCATGCACCTCAGAACAATCCCGGTGTGCATCCAATGCTATCTGGTGACATTCTTATCCAGTCCAGTTCCAGCCAACAAGCCAGGTCAGACCTGGCCTCTACGAACCGGATTCTACAGGACCACGGATTTTCCATCAACTTCCAGAAAAGCCAGCTAATACCATCCACCCGCCTACTACATTTAGGCGTGATGATAGATACCAATCTGTGCAAGGATTACTTGTCCCAGGAGCACCAGGACAGCATCAAGTCCTTGGTCACCCAAATCACTGCGGAGCGAGCGGCTCCTTTGGTGGTGCTTTCCCAGTTCTTTGAAAAAATTGATCTCGTGCATAGCCATTGTGCCCTGGGCCCAGTTACGTGCCAGACCCCTCCAATGGTTCCTCCTGCCATTATAGAGAACAGGCTCCAGCACCTCCAATGTCAAGGTCTGACTGACATCGGATGATCTCAGGTCCCTCAGGTGGTGGGTTCTCCAGCGGTCACCAAAGGGTACCTCTTCAAGGAACTCAATCGCATAACAGTCATGTCAGAAGTGAGTCTGTTAGGATGGGGGGGCTCATCTACAATCCCAAATCATGCAGGGACAGTGGTCCTCAGTGGACCTTCAACACAATATAAACTGGTTAGAACTAAGAGCCATTCACTTAGCTCTCAAATGCTTCCAAAGCACAGTGGCTGGCCAACATGTACTGATCCTAACAGACAATGTGGAGGCCAAAGCACATGTCAATCGCCAGGGAGGAACTCACTCCAGATCCCCCATGTTCAAAGCAGAGCATCTGGGAATCTGGGTGGAAGCTCACCTGTTGCCCATCAAGGCTGAGCACAGATTGGGGACATCAAATGTACAGGCAGATGACCTGAGCAGAACCAGGTTGGACAACTCCGAGTGGCGTCTCCACCCAGATCTCTTTCAGGAGATATCTCAAATTCGGGAGGCTGGTACTCAACCTCTTTGCCACCCCAGCGAACACCCAACTTCCTGGATTCTTTGCCAGATTCCCATCACAAGGGGGAGAAGGGGTCAGCGCCCTTTACAGCCGCTGACCCAAGGGACTCCTTTACGCCTTCTCTCCTCTTCCCCTCATACCGGGGGTAATAAGGAAAGGACTATTAGAACAGGTGGAAATCCTTCTTATAGCTTCCCCATAGGCCCAGACGGTCATGGTATGCGGACCTAATGAGCCTGTCAGTGTCCTGTCCTTGGAGGATTGCTCAGGACAGGATCTCTCTCAGCCAGAGGGCCTAGGAACACCCAGATCCTCAGTGGCTCCAATCAACTGCCTGGCATTTAAGAGGAGGATCCTGAGAAGGGATAATTTTTCAAGAAAGGTTATCAGGACAATACAAGCCTCCAGGAGGCCCTCCGTGAACAGAATATACAATGCTACCTGGAAAGCGTTCCATCGCTGGTGTACCAGAAGAACATGGATCCCATGACAGCTTCCATCCTACAGGTCCTGGAATTTTTGCAGGATGGGCTTGACAAAGGTTTCTCTCTGAATACAGTGCACAGACAGGTAGCTGCCCTGTCCACAGTATTGCATTATGGAATAAGGGACTCCCTAGCCTGCCATCCGGTAGTCTGCACCTTCATCAAGGGAGCTGTCAATCTCAAACCACCAATGATTCATAGGTACCCTTCCTGGAACCTGTCTACAGTATTACAAGTCCTTACCCAGGCATTGTTTGAACCTCTTCAATCTGTAAGCTGGCACTACTAAACATTTAAAGTCATCTTTTTAGTGGCCATTACCTCAGCCAGGTGCATATCGGAATTGGCAGCTCTCTCAGTCAGAGAAGACCTCTGCACCTTCCACACAAATAGGGTAGTTCTGCATTTTGACCCCTCCTTCATCCCTAAGATCAACTTCCTCTTCCACAGAGCTCAAGAAATCATCCTACTCGACTTCTGCCCCTCTCCATCTCATGAGAGCACAGATGGCACAAACTGGATGTAAGAAGGGCACTTCGCAGACACATCAAAAGAACAACGATGTTTTGCAAAACCAAAGCCCTGTTTGTCTCATTTCAGCCGTCTACAATGAATACCAAAGTCTCTTCCTCAAGCATTGGCCATTGAATCAGGGCTTATATAACAAAGGCCTATGAGACTCAGGCTCTTCCTGTACCCAAATGAGTAACTGCCCACTCAACAAGAAGTGCAGCTACTACCGCTGCCTGGGCAACGCAAGCCTCACTTCAGGACATCTGCAGAGCGGCAATGTGGTCCTCCCCGTCTCCTTTAGTGCAGCACTATAAACTGGACACACACGCCTCCACAGAGGCGGCCTTCGGCAGAAGAGTGCTACAGACAGGGGTTCACAGGACCAGACTTCTTCCCGCTCATAGGGACTGCCAGCTTTGCTATGTCCCATATGTGTGGATTCTCCCATAGGCATGCTGGAGAATAGGCATTGGCTTACCTGAACGAAATTTCTCAGCATGCCTTGGGATAATCCACTCCCACCCTGGCAATCGTCTGGTCCAGTGTCCAGGTGGGAGGAAAAGCCAACGCCACAAAATAAGATCATCAGGTGGCTGTGCCTTCGTCATGACTGGGGCTAGGGGGCTTCCTGCCCCGACAGGAAGAGGCGTGGCAAAGATTGATGACTCAGTCTCTGGGCAGAAAGGAAGAATCAACCCATATGTGTGGATTATCCCAAGGCATGCAGAGAAACTGCGTTCAGGTAAGCCAACACCTAATCTCTGCAGTTTTCTTGGCACAATTTTAAAAGCGGTTTGACACTGAATTTTTCCTAAGGCTGAGAGAAAAGGACTGGCTTGTGCTTATGGAAGGACTAGAACTTACAACTTCCTAGTTTCTAGCTTTTGATGTCTTAACCACAACACCAACTTGGCAGCTGCCCAGGATTGGCTGAAACATAGGCAGCTATATAAATGGTACAAACAAACAAACAAACTCCCACCCTCCATTGTTTCCCAAAAGAAATAGCTTGGGATAATATGGTGACCTGGATCACTCGTTGCACTAAGATACAGTTTGTTTAACTGAATGCAACATGGCTAGCTAACTTCACATTTTCCACAAAGCCATAGATCTTAAAAATAATAATGGCTGGGTTTACCTAACATTGTACTCTAAAATCAAAGCAGTTGTACTATGCGCTGTCACACACATATAATTTAGAGAGCTATTAAGTCCCATTTCTGTACAATTAACAGAAGGTTCATCTGCGTATCCTTTCAAATAAGAAACATAAACCTGATGTACTTCTATCTGTGACACATCTGATATCAAAGAAGCTTTAGAAAGAAAGCGAATAACTCTGAATGACCATGTGACATTGGATACTTCATCATCTTCACTTTAAAAGCACCTGGTGTGACAGTGTGCCCTATTAAGCCCAGATTCATGGATTTCTGCTTATGGGTTTATAATTTGCTGCTCCAGTAGAATATAGACAGAGCCCATCTCCACAAATAAGTATCATCTATCTCAGGGTGTCCAACTCAAGGCCTGGGGCCCAGATCCGGCCCACAGGGTGCTTATATCTGGCCCGCAGGCTGCCCTGGAAACAGTGAAGGACTGGCCCGCAGTGCCTCTGTCAGCGAAAACGGAGCTCGACGGGGAGCTGCATGTTGCCCTCCCGAGCTCCGTTTTTGCTGACAGAGGGTTTCAGGAAGCCATTGCAGCCAAAATGGAGCTTGGGAGCCTGTTTTCTCTGGCAGAGCATTTGGGTCACCAAAGATGCTCCTCATATGAGTGATGTAGAGCTGGCCACATGCACCCTGGCCCCCCAAGGTCAAACACAACCAATGAAATCGAGTTTGACACCCCTGATCTAGCTGATAAGCAACCATCTTTGCTTGATCCAAATTTAGAGCTACCATATCTGTTTGCAAAACTCCAGATGGCTGCAAAGTGTCAGCAAAGAGATGCAGGAAACCCATCTTCATACTGTCAGCCTATGGCCATGTGAATTATTTTGCAGTCTTAAGCATACATCTCTTCCCTTCAAATCACTCTAAATAGCATGATAGAGTAGAGTGTAGTGTAGTGTAGCGTAGCGTAGCGTAGCGTAGAGTAGAGTAGAACCCAGTCAAAATGGGGCTCCCTGTTTGCCCATGTAACATCTTTGTTGCGCAAACTGCACTGGCTTCCAGTTTCTTTCCAGGTACAATTCAAGGTGCTGGTTATGAACTTTAAAGTCCTGTATGGCACAGGAGCAGGTCTACCTAAGGACATTTACCCATTCTACCAGGTCAGATGGGATGGACACAGAGGTGGTATTCAGCGGGTTCTGACCAGTTCTGGAGAACTGGTAGCAGAAATTTTGAGTAGTTCAGAGAACCGGCAAATACCACCTCTGACTAGAGATTTTACAGTATCCTTTCCCTGCCACGCCCACCAAGCCACACCCACAGAACCAGTAGTAAAAAAAAAATGAATCCTACCACTGGATGGACACACTCCCCTAAACATTGCCATCTGATGGGAGCTAGGAAGTTTGCCTCTTCCATGGCAGCCCCTGCCCTGTGGAATACTCTGTAGACCTCTACCTTCCAAGCCTTCCATTAAGCTTTAAAGTCCTCGCTTTCCCCCCAGACGTTGGGATAAGATTAGATAATTGCACATTAGACAGTTGACTAGGCACCAGGTCTGTTTAGCTTTATAGCTATGATTTTATAAGCCGCTTTAACTTTTGGTTGGGAGCTGCCCAGAATTGGCTACAAATGGACTGGGATATAAATGTTTTGAATAAAATAAATAAAATAAAAATTAAAAAAATCCCAGGACAACATATACATGGTATCAAATATATAAACTGGGGAAACAATCTGGGAAAGTTATCTAATCTAAAATGGAAATAAATTAACATCTGGATTTTGTTTTTTATAAATGTGAACCAACCTTTTGTTGTTATTGTTTCACAGTAAGTCTCAGGAAAATTCTTAATGATCCATAATTTCACCTGAGCACAAGAGTTAATCTGCATTCCTATGTTCATCTTAAATCTATAATCGACACATGCTGTCCATATTATTAATCACCTTTTTACAAGTTTACTATGAATGTATGCCCTGAGCCTGAGGGAGAAATTTGGATAATTCAAAAGTGCACTTCATTTTGTATATAATTTGATTTGATGCTAATACATTATTACCTAATGATAGCATATGGACTTTTAAAAGATTTTCATCATAGCTCTAATAGCATTTCTCTGCTTCTTTGTGTATCTCCTCTTTGGTAATTGTTTTATTTTCTAATTAATTGTATGTTTAATCTCTACAATCAAAACAAAGATAAATAGTTGCTGCTTGACCAAGAGGGCTTCGAAACTTGAATATTTCCCTAAATTGGGTACAAGCAATTGCACTCAGAGAGCACAAGGAACCCTCACAAAAATTCAATAAATAGTGAAAAACAACAGGTTATTTTAAAAAATGATTAAGGGTAATTTTTGGAAAATGTCTGAAGAAACTCTATACAGCCAACTTTTGGAATTAAAAAAGGCATGAAAGAATATGGTGTTCCTCCCTGAATCAGACATGGTAACTCAGTGTTATAAATTGGAAGAGTAGCCAATTTAAAAAGTTACTGGACAATCTGTTCTTCCAAGAGGGGAAAAAAATCATTACAAAATGCTCCCATCTGTCAGGTTGAAATCTACAACATCTAAGTCTTACTTAAAGATGCCATGAAGGATCTCTTCCTTCAGACCAACTCTTAACAAAATAAAACTGATACAGGTAGTCCTTGACTTACAATCATTTGCTTAATGACCGTTCAACGTTACAGAGGCACTGAAAAAAGTGATTTATGACCATTTTTCACACTTGCAACTGTTACAGCATTCCCATGGTCACCTCATCAGAATCCAGATGCTTGGCAACTGGCTCATATATTTATGATGGGTCATGTGATCACCTTAGGTGACCTTCTGACAAGCAAAATCAACGGAGAAACCAGATTCACTTAATAAGTCATGTTACTAACTTAACAACTGCAGTGATCTACTTAACAACGGTGGTAAGAAAAATTGTATAGTGGGCCAAACTCACTTACCAACTGTCTCGCTTAGCAACAGAAATTTTGGACTCTATTGTGGTCATAAGCCAAGGCCTACCTGTAGCCCTTTGGCTCTTCCTTCCCAAAGCCGGTGAACAGAATATAATAAGACTTGTGCCAGTCTTGAAACACAAGAGGTAGTTGTATAATCATGCAATTTTGTATGGGAGATTTTAATTAAAAAAGAAATTAAAGCAATGAATCCAAATCACTAAATATAAAATAGAGTTTACTAGCAAAAGATAAGCTAAAGGAAGACAACAAAAAAAGACAGAAAACCAAGGGAAAGTCATTATCACACAGAAAATTCCAGATATGGTTTAATACAATCACTCACCCTTGAATTCCTTAGTAGAGCTCTCTGTTTCAAAAAAATATTTGGAATAAATGCTTCGGATTAGTACAAGTACAGCATCTTTTTTTTTAGAAGTAGAGGTTTTAAAGGAGTCTACTGGTCAAAGTTAATTGAGCTGTTAAAACAGCTGAACCTTTTCAAGTTTATATAAAAATCTGGGGGGAAGGGGTTTAGAGGAAAGCTATTTTAATAAGTAGCAGATAGGTATTATGTTCACACAAAACCTAAGGTTAATTTTTTAAACCTGCACCCTAATAATTTAGTAGCCATTTTAAGATCTAACATGTTGGATTAAGTCCTCCTTTTTCTTTTTGGGAGGGTGGGTAGAGACCGATCATTTTCACTTCTAAGCACTACATTGTTTTATAGAATATGGCGATTAGAGAAAGCCATTTCTTTAGAAGAGATGGCGTGGCTTTGCCCAAGCAAGTCCAATACTCTAGCAAATCAGATATTAAACCCACCTTCCCAAGTGTTTTGGTGGGATCATAAAGCTGCAGTCCATGTTTTGTCAGCTGTGCCACTGTGTACGTAGAATTACAAAGAATTGAAAAAATAAATTGTATTTATTGAAGCCTCTCAACAGGGGATAACTTACCAGAGGCAATATCAAAACAGAGATATATCACACTCCAAATGCAATGACTTCTACTTGTTTATGATTGTAGAAGCTTCTAGCTATTTAATAAAAAAATAAAATCCCTTTCCAGGTGAGCTTAATATCCGATTGTTTTCTTTTCAACCAAGTGGAAGTGATTTCCTATTACCGTTTTGCTTTTCCCATTCTAGGCTGTGCTCCTGTAAATTTTTTGATGATATTCTAACATATTCAAACACTAACCAAATCCAAATCTACTTAGTTTTCTCAAAATCACTCAAAGTCATTGAGTGCTGTCACTTACTGTGCACCTAGTCCTTGATTTATAACCATTTGTTTAAAAACTGTTGAAAGGGTCTTATGCCTGGTCCTTGCACATCTGACTGTCGCAACATCCTCTTGGCCAAGTGATGGTTGGTTATTTGATAACCAGCTTGCATTTACAATGGTTGTAGAGTCCTGGAGTCGTGTGGGATTCCAACAGGGAATGTTATAAACCATAATCAGGATGTCTCAATTAATGACATAGTGATTGATTTAACAACTATGGCAAAATAAGTCATAAAACTGAGTGCAGTGATGTGATGCCTCACTTAATCACCGCACCATAAATTTTCTTATCCCAAAGGGTGATAAGCGGTTGTAAATTCAGGACTATCTGTACAAATATTTCATAAGGGGTAGTGGATATTATTAACTCTGAATGAATTATATAAATCAGCCATCTTCAAAGTAACATCCTCCAGATTTTCTTTTATTTTTTTTTACCCACTTGTTATTACTTATAAGTAACTCAAGGCAGTGAACATACGTAATACTTCCTCCTCCTATTTTCAGCACCATAATGCTGGCTTTCATTTCTTATATTGCCTCCATCAACAAGTTTAAAGAAGGTTGATTTACAATCATTTTGCTTTGATAAATCAGTTGTGACTCCTCTGATTGCTACAGAACATTTGGGGCCAAGCAATAACCAAGAGCAAAATCGTAAGTGTTTAGAGCATTTTAGTTCATGCTAATCTAAAGGCCAGTGAATTAACAAAACAAAAATCTACTTCCCATCTTCCCATGAACTTTTCCCCCGAATTATTTTATTCAGAGAGAGTAGGAATTTTAGTGGTACCTCAGCACTCTAATTTGTGGCAAAGCTAACAATTATTAAAACTCAGCTAAGTTTCCAGACCACCTAATTCAACCTCAGTGGCTGAGAACTTTGCCTTTTCATATAAGTTTGAGCAAATAGGGAGAACAGAGAATATGCAAATGACCTCTCTGAAAGAAACACAAGCCTGAATTGGTGGTGGTGGATCAGAGAATCACACCATCCTCAGCAGCCAGTGAACTGAAAGGATTTAAAAAAAATATTCAGATAGTTGGCTGAAAAATCCTGCCAGAATAAAGCGGTGGTCAATGCACAAAAAATCCATTTAGAACAAAATAAAATTAGGACTTAAGCCTTAAGCCCAAGTACAGTGAAGAGGTTATTTTAGTTCATTCAATCAGGAGGTCTCTGGTTTTGAGGAGTGCCTCTCTGTGTATGTGTGTTGTGGATGTGTAAACTCAACTTGTTCAAAAATCTTCAGCATATGCTCCTTTTTTCAACAAGCAGAGAAAGGTCAATTGTTTATTACACTTCAGTACTTATAAAGATGCAAAAGACATTTTATGCTTATCCCCAAATGTGTAACTGTTATAAACTGCTATAAACTGGCATAAAAGAAACCTGGAAAGCCAGTGCCAAACAGTGCTGCGTGTGACTCTCCCCACCAAATCTGGGAAGCCCCCACCACCACCACAGCCGCTCCGAAAGCATTCAGCCAACTGTAAATTTCACAGAAGGAGGAAATTATTAAGCAGATGAGGGCAGGATAAATCATGTCAATGTTAATGAACTGAATTTATATCAAATTAAAATGTCATGTTTGACCAAGTCTTGCCCCTATCTTTGGCCTGGGCCTGCCTATTTTCAAAGGGGATCTATTTATCCCCTTCCTGAGGGCCACTAAGAAAAGTATCTGTATCCCTCTGCCCAAGAAAAGTTATACACTATGAATGCTGAGCTAGATTAATTGTACCTTCCAACCCATATGAAACTCAACATGGAATCTTTCTATACTTGAAAATGAATTGTTTGACTACAATAGTTGATTCTCTGTACATGATTGTTCAACTCTATTCTCAAGTCAAAACTGAAGATTCAGTTTGAGAAGATGACACTGCTTCAGCCAGGCAAGGCTATGTAACCAAATGTCTTGCTTCTGAACCCCAAAAAGCGGGTGGGGGAAAGAAATATTTATCATTTTCTTACTATCCCCTAATCATCATCATTTTTTCAAGGGACAAGTAAAATTATGCCTGTTCTAGCACAGTGAATATATTTTGTTATTAGAAACCTGAGTTATATAATTTCTAATTTATATAAATAGAAAAGCTCTTGGTCCTGCATATTAGAAGATGGGTATAAAGTCTCCTGTCATGAAATAAAGAAGAAAGATGGGAAGCAAGGAGAAAAGATGTATGAGCTATCTCATGTATTTATTGGGAGAAGCAATCAGCACAAATTCAGAAGAGGTATAGCAGAGCCAGATGGAGACTATAAAAGAGAGATTTACACTTCTTTTGTAATTCCTATAGTAGCAAATTTTATTGTTAATTTTTTTTCAGGTCTTGATGGACGTTGCATTCATCATTGAACCAAGCACTTAAGTATAATCAGCTTTATTCTTCCTGCCCTATAAAATTAGTTTAATAGGTTTCTCATTTTATTTATTTATTTATTTATCAAATTTATATAGGGCCAATATTGCCAAAAGTGTCAGGCATACAGGTATAAACAGTAAACAGTGAAGACATAAAACAAAGAAAAAAGGCGTAGGAGAAAATATTTATTAACAACAATAATAGAGCCATTGCAGGTTCTCACTTGTCCTCTGGGATCCTCAAGCCTGATGACAAACACAGGTCCTGAGGGGCTTCCAGAAGATCGAGATAATCTGACTTCAAGGGGGGAGAAGGTTCCATAAGGCGGGTGCCATGGCAGAGAAAGCTGCCTCCTGGGACCCATCAAATATAGTTCCCTAAAAAGCCTTTGATTAGCAGCATGCCTGTTCCACTAGATCTGATGGGACCAGCAGGTGTAATGGGAAGAGATGGCCCCTCAAACAACCCAGCCTCATGTCATGAGGACCTTTAAAGATGAAAATCCTAACCTTGAATTGAACCAAGAAGCACACTGGCAATCAATGTGATTCACAAAGCAAAGGTGTAGAACGTGCTGTTCTAAGGGCACAAAATTGCCAGCTGCATTCTGCACCAGCTGAAGCTTTTGGATACTCTTCAAGGGCAGTCCCGTGTAGAGTCCATTAGAGTAATCCCATTAGGAAGAGATAGGGCATGATTGACTGTGAGAAGAGCCCTCCAATCCAGGAATGAGCACAATTGTGCAAAGGCCCTCCCAGTCATCACTGCCACTGTTCTTCAAGCAGCACTTATAATTCAGGAGGATCCTCATCTTTGGCCTTGGATCTGTCTGGAACAATGCAACCAAAGATGGCATAGTCCTAGATTCAGCAAGGCCTAAAACCCAAAGCCATTCAGTCTTGCCAGAGTTCAGCTGAAACTTCTTGTTCCCAGCCCAGCCCCTTATAAACTCCATGCATCAGATTAAGATGTTCATGGCATTACTTCATTTGCCAGGGTAGAGATATAAAATTGGGCATCATCAGCATGATACCTCACCCCATTGAGACTGATGAGCTCACCTAGCAGCCTTGGGTAAATGTTGGCTAGCAGTAAGACAGCACCAAAGCCTGCAGCCCACGTAATAGGGGGTGAGAACAGGATCTCTCCCCAATTACAATCAATTGCAATCAGTCCCAGAGAAAGGAGGCAAACCAGCACAACACAGTGCTGCCTACCCACAATCCTCTAGGCTGTTGCAGGATATCATGATTGATGTAGTTGAAAGCTGTAAAGAGGTCAAATAGGGCGAGGATGGATGCACCACCCACATCCCACCCTTGCCAGGGATAATTCAAAAGCACAGCCAGTGCTGGGTCTGAATCTGGACTAAAACAAATCCAGACAATCTGCTTCATCCACAGACCTTTTACACCGATTCACAACCACCTTCTCAACCACCTTCCCCCCAAAAGTTAGTTAACGAACAACCAATCAAACAACCAGCTGATTACACTAGCACACAAGACATTTATAAGCTAAGGAGAATAGGCTGATGATGTTATCTAGTCTGGTAGCAAAACATTCAGAAACTAAATTAAAATAAGCTTGGAGAGCAAACCACTACCAAAATTTAAAACCCAAACTACAAATATTTTCTATTATTTCAAAATCCATCTTCTAAAAGTAGAATCTTATTCTAAACTGAATATATATTTTTTCCTGAGATCATGCAATGCTGGAGGTAGAGTAAAAACACATGTATTGGGCAGATGGCCAGTTGTCTTCTCTCAGCAGTCTTGTGACAAATTACTAATTTCTCATTACAGCAGAGAAACAAGTGACTTTAACTGCCAAATTCATCTTGTGTCCTATCACTCCATAAGTTCTGGGTTTGCACTTGGTCTTTACGCAAATGGAGTCAATGGTTTTCTTTCCTAAGGACCCAAGTCAGGGCAGGTGTAACACATGGTATTCTTGGAGATTAGTCATACAATCGTAATCATGTTGGTGCACAAGGACATGTCTAGGCTGCAGCTCTTCCTCCTGTTTCTCAAGGTTATTCTTCCAACCATTACAGTCCATAATGTAATGGTATTATGATAAGGTTAATCAGAATGATGCAAAAAGGGATATATTTTTTTGAGTTTTCCAGAATCTGAAGTGTTTCTCAGAAAATCAGAAATACTGTACTTGAGCAAAGCTCTTAATTCTTCCTGAAGAAGTCACCTTGGGGATCTAAAATGTGCAGTTGATATTCAAAACCCCCAGTATAATTTTCTACAGCTAAAATTAATATCTATTCCAAGTCAAGCATATATGACAGGTAATTCCACATGGAACTAGTTTAATTTTACTGTCATCAGTTTGGATGTACTTTACCATTGCCTTCTTCATGAATTTCTTTTTCTTTTAACTTCTAAATCTAGCCTGCATGCCTGATCATTCCTGATGGTCTCCTATCCAAGTCCTCTCTACATCTCACCCTACTCAGCTTTCAAAGTTCAGCTAAGGTCAGCTAGATAGTGCCACCTGCTGTAAGCCACAGTTTTCTTTATTTGGCTTTTAATGCCATTTCTTCAGCACTTCACCACAGCCTTCCTGCAAACATTCAATAATTACTGGAGTAGATTAAGAAAGTCTGCACTCTATCCATTTTTTTCATGGTGAGCTAATAATAGCTCCATTGTTGTTATTCCTCTTGCTGTGTAACTGAGTTCCTCTGTTTTTGGCATCAGTTCAAGCAGCACTATTAAGTGGATGGTCACTTAATTCACTTCTTCTATCTGTCTCCAAGTTTCTATTTTTATTATTCAAGTCCTGCTGCAGCAAATGATAGTCAATCTCAAGGAAGAAAGGACAAACATACAGTTCAGCAAGCATATCCAAATAAATTAATCTCTTTCCTAAAACCCAGCAAACTTCTTCTTGAAGGTAAGAAGAAAAGTGCAAAGCAGATTCCAGAACTTGCAGTTTCTCTAAAAGTGATATTCCTAACTGTATTCTGGAAAATAGTTTACAGTTTCTCAGAAACAAGAGTATGAAGAGAAAATCAATAGCAGTTTTCAAACATCTCTGAAAGCAGTTTGTCTATCAAGCCAACCTCCTGCAACTTTGCAAAATACAGTTGGATCCCTTCACCTAGTCAAGGTGCAGAATGGTCTCAAGGGAACTCCTTGTTATTATAAAGAACATTTTATTTCAGCTCAAGGAATATAAACTCAATTATAATCTTACACTACACTTTTCCCAAATCACAGAAAATCTCTTAAATTCATTCCTACTACAAACTAACATACTTCCCATGGATATATGAAGGATCCATAGCTACAATGCTACATTTATAACGATTGTTTTCTTATGCTACAAATTCCAGGTATTTGGAGATCTGAAAACAGATTTTACAGCTGAGCTTTAGTCCCTATACAAGTAACTGTTTTGGATGGTTTCCCCCAATTTTTGTCATAAAAACAATCAGAATCCTTCCCCACCAAAAATGATGCCCCCCCATTACTCCTTCTAAGAAGAGTATTCGTCTAGCTCTTGCCTGTTCTTCCTTTCAATCCAATAAATGCACCCAAAGGTCACCCAGGCAGAAGCCCAGAGCCTTAAGATGGAAGTGCCTTAGAATTAAATTTGTGTAGCGGCATGAATGAGATACACATTCAAGCAATTAAGAATGTCTGGTGCAGACTAGATAAGAAAAGAGCCCCATTCAACATGGACCCAAGATTTTTTTCAGCTTTTCAGCATTTGTCAGCCCCTGCAGGCATTTCATTTAATCCATGAATTAAATGAATGAAATGTCAACAGCCAGCAATCTGTAGCCTTCTTGGTATTGCTGAACTACAAGTCCCATCATCCCTCACAATTGGCTCTGCCTCCTGTGGATGTTGCAGAGTTTTTAAATCAGCAGGGCTTTGGGACAGGATTGTTTGCCCTTGTTGTTGTGTTCTTTTTTATTGCAGATTGTTGGTCGATGTTTTACTATAATTATTTTCTTACCATGGACATTTTATCGTATTTTATCTTGTGAACCAGAATGATTTGGCATACAAAGTCAGCATAATTAAGCATACAAAACTGTGCCAGTAGAGTCTAGCTTTCTCTAATACAGACAGTCCTCGACTTACAACCATCTGGTTAGTGACCATTCAAACATCACCACCAGATGGATTTGTAGCGGATGGCAAACCATATGCAACGAATAGTCCTTAATGGTACTATATCCACACAGAGAGAAGTAAGGAGTGGGGTACAAGGCTCCTTCTTAGGCCCAGTACTCTCCAAAATCTGCATAAATGACTTAGATGAAGGAATAGAAGGGGAACTCATCAAATTTGCAGATGACACTAAGCTGGCAGGAATAGCCAACACCCCTGAAGACAAGCTCAGGATCCAAAAAGATCTTGACAAACTTGAACAATGGGCCTTATCCAACAAAATGAATTTTAATATGGAGAAAAAGCGAAGTTTTACATTTAGGCAAGAAAAATCAAAGGTGTAAGTCCAGATTAGGTAAGACCTGGCTCAGAATCGGTAACTGTGAGAGGGACTTAGTAGAGTCCTAGTGGATGGTCACTTGAAAATGAGCCAGCCGAAAAAGCTAAGACAACCCTGCGTTGTGTAAACAGAGGCATAGAATCAAGAACACATGAATAATTAGAACCGCTTTATAAAACCCTTTATAAAACCCTATAAAACCTGGACTACTGCAACTAATGTTGGTTACCATACTATAAAAAAGATGCTGAGACTTTGGAAAAAGTTCAGAGAAGAGCAACTAAGATGATCAAAGGCCTGGAGACTAAAACATATGAAGAACAGCTGCAGGATTTGGGTCTTGCTGGTCTAAAGAATAAAAAAATAGGGTCGACATGATATCAGTATTTCAGTATTTGAGGGGTTGCCACAAAGAAGAAGGAGTCAACTTATTTTCCAAAGCACAAGAAGGGAAGACAAGAAACAATGAATGGAAACTAATCAAAGAGAGAAGCAACTTGGTATTAAGGAGAAACTTCCTAACAGTGGGGACAATTAACCAGTGGAACAGGTTGCCACCAGAAATCGTGGGTGCTTCATCACCGGAGGTTTTTAAGAAGAGACCGGACAGCCACTTATCTGAAACACCATAATATATATAGGTTCTCCTCCTTGAGCAGGGGGCTGGGCTAGAAGACCTCCAAGGTCCCCTCCAGCTCTATTCTATTCTAAATTCTATTTTCCAAAGCACCAGAAGGCAAGACAGAAATGATGGATGGAAACAAACCAAGGAAAGAAGCAACCTAGACATAAGGAGAAAATTCCAGACAGTGAGAACAATAAACCAGTGGAACGGCTTGCCACCAGAAATTGTGGGTGCTCCATCACTGGGAGCCTTTTAAGAAGAGACTTGTCACTTGTCTGGAATAGTATAAGGTCCTCTGCTTGAGCAGAGGATTGGACTAGAAGATCTCCAAGGTCCCTTCCCTTCTGTTATTCTGTTAAAGTTCTGTTAAAATGATTTATGACTGTTTTTCACACTTATGACCACTGCAGCATCCTCATAGCCCCATGATCAAAATTTGAAAACTTGGCAACTGGCATGTATTTATGATGACTGCAGTGTCCTGGGGTCATGTAGTCACCATTTGCAACCATTCCAGATGGCTTCCGACCAGCAAAGTCAATGGGGGAAGCCATATTAATAACTGCATGATTCACTTAACAACAGTGGCAAAAATGGTAATAAAATGGGGCAAAACTCACTTAATACTGGCCTTGCTTAGTAATGGAAATATTTGGCTCAATTGTGGTTGTATGTCAAGGACTACCTTACTATATTCTTCACTCCCTGCTTTCTGAAACACTATGCTAAATTAAATATTCTGTAAAACTCTTAGCTTGTACTCTGTTTAGTGCCATTTTGGTTAATCTGAATAAAATATTTTGGGATATTTTTATTTCCTGCTAGAACAGTGCAGTTAGAATAGCATTTATTTTCAAGGCACACCTGTGTATTGCTTAAACACGCAGTTGCTTGCAAACTTCTCCCCTGTGCCTCATTTTGAATGTTGCAGTTCTGAAATGAAACAGAACACACTCCAAGAATGGGAACCAGAGACCAGCAATACTAGTAGCTACAAAGAGCAGAGACTATTAAGATTTTCTTACCAATGCAAAGAAATCACCCTAAAAAAAAGTTCAGATTGAGATTACCCTCAGGGTGGTTTCATAATTCAGATTTCTTAATTCACCTGAACGATTAAATGATCATCTCTCTAAATTAAATGACTGTTCGTTCTTCTCTTTTCCCTGAAGTTATGAAGCTTGAGCACAGATCAACCTGCTTAATTCAGTAAAACTAAGAAGCTTCAGGCAAAAAAAAAGTTTCAGGCATCAGAGGGTTTTAACAGGCACAATGATTTTTAACATGTTACAATGGCGAATTAATAAACCACCTATAATCTCTCCCCTATGAAATTATTCTCACCCTGATAACCTCCACTTCAGCTCAACTTTTTCCCAATGTCTCATTTTTCACTACTATAGGGTAATTTCTCCTTCAATATTATAAATATCGGTCTTAAAAAAAACAACACCCAAATCCATAGCTCCCAGATAACATTATTTTTAGACAGACTTCTAAATTATGTTGATCTAATTGAAAGGGGGAATGTGTGTGGTTGCCTATGAATTGATAGGTGAGAGAGATAGAGAATATAAATATATGCATGAAGAAATGTGGTGATGGCAAAGGAAAAACTGAAACTAAAACCATTTAGTTTCACTACATCATTTTCCTTTTTCTACTATTGTTATTGTTAATATATTCCTTGCTTAGGAAACTCAGCACTGATCTAGAATAGATACTGAGAAATTAAATAGCTCCATTTATCATGGAGTAAATTTATTGGGAAAATTTTACCAAAAATTATGCCGTATTTGCTAAATCTTGTAGCTGTAGTAAAGAAAACCAAGAGTTTTATGGTAATAGATTAACATGGTAGTTTCTTTGTCGATGAACATCAGAATGCAATCCTACTAAATCTAACCATCAACACCTATTTTTGTAGTTTCTTTTCCTGTAAACTAGCATTTAGAGAATGTGATGGAGGGTAGGTACTTCCAACATAAATGTAGTAGTAGTCACAACTTCCACCTGCTCTTCCAGCAGAAATCACGAGCCCAGGAGAACCCCTGGGTTGTATTGCCACAACTGTCTGGGGTAATGCAACCCCACCCAGATCTAAAATGATAAAACAACTGAATCCTGGAGTCCCTTTATCCACAGCCACTCTGTCTTGCCAGGATTCATCTGAAACCTATTGCCCCCAATCCAGACCTCTTACAGCCTCCAGGCACTGAGAAAAGGTAGCCACAGCAATGCTTGGATCACCGGGGATGGATGGGGATGAAAGCTGTGTATCATCTGCATTCTGATAACATCTCATCCCATGGTGTCAGACGAGTAGTTTAGTATGTAAACAAACTAATGTGAAGTGAGACAGCAGATTCTACATACTTCAAAAAACTACAGCTTGGTAAACAAGAAGTCAAATAATGAGAACCATCTACACCCTAATAATTTCCTTAGCTGTAATTGGGTATAAAGCCATTTCTGCATGCAAATAGGAAGCAGATGCATCCCTTGCCTTATTTTTCTTTTCCTTTGTACTGTATTTAATACTTTTTTCTACTCTTTGTTTTAGTTTGTATTAGTTTTTACTATTGCAATTATTATCTTTAATAACAGTGTTTTTAGAACAGGAAATTAAATATTCAATTATCCAAAATGAAAAGGTAAAGTCATTTTTAGTCAAGCTTGACTTCTTCCTCACATGAGGTTGAAGTGGTTTGCTACTGTCTCCTGTAAGTGTTCTCTACCTCCCAGTCTATCTAACAGCTCTGATATTCCTAAATGATCCCAAATACAAGTATTAAGCACAGCTGATCCTGCTTAGGTTTTATCAAGGTCAGTCAAGGTCAACTAGGTAATGCCATGTAGCATTATTTTGCTATCTTACTTCTATCACTTATTGTAAGACTAGAATAATTTTACCTTTACATTTTCATATTTATTCTGCAAACAGAACATATTTATATCAAAGATAGTATGATAATAGTAAGAAACAAGACTTGGGCTGTAAGTATTTAATTTGATGGAAAGTGAAATTATCTTTTTCCATTTTGAAAGAATCAACTGTTAAGACTTTGAAGTAGAGAATTCCAATCTGCACTTTTATCAATCTGCTCTGTGGTCTTCAATTCAATTCAAAATAGAGTTGCTTGGAAAACAATTTACAGAAATAAGATAATTCTATAATTTTCCTAAATATCTCAAGGGGTTTTCTTGGTATTGACCATGGCATTCTTTTTGAGGTTGCCTCTCAATCGTTTGAAAATAAATATGCATGAGTGGGACTGAAGAGAGAAAAAAAATTCTTGTGTGGACTCTTCTGTGATTTCTTATGTTTTACATTTGTCTCATACCTTTTAAAATATCTGCATAGAACAATCAGGAAAGATCTTATATAGTATGGGCATATCCTGGCGGTAATGGAGCAATTTGCAACTGTTTGTTTGTGCGTTAAGAATCTAGTTTGGAACACTGCTGCTTAGATGGTACTTTAAAGCAACGAAGTCTGAGGTTTTGGGACGGTGAGCACAATAATATTATCAGACATCAGGTAAACCATAATTGGGATAAACAGTTTAAGAACCATTGGTCTAGAATGCAGATGAAGAGCAGAAGAGTGAGGCTATGAGAAAAATGGTCTTTTTCCATTAATATGTCCTTTGAAACTTGGGGATATGAGTCTGGTATAATTTCTAGACTGTGATGTAGCCTGTCATAACACGTTAAGTGTGACTGAATATATTTCAATATATTTGTAGTTTCCCCATGAGGTTAGTGCAGATGGCATGGTGCTAGCCTGCAAATCCATAAACTCAGCCTACTCCTATTATGTCTACTAAAAAATAAGTATCAAATGTATTAAATATACCAAAAGTGGCAGTAAAGTTGAAATGTAATAACAAGAGTCCAGGACAAATGGTATAAGCAGTACTATACATATTTATTAAAAAATACAGCCCATTGAGCTTAATGGGATTTACTATGACATTGCTGTCAGAGCCAAATTCTCTCTAATGTTGTCTAATATATGATAAAAGTACTACAAAAACCATGCTTAAAATTATTTTTCACTACAAAGGATGAGAAACAAATTAAGCAAAGTAAATCAAGATACATACGGTATATTTGGGCTGTAACCAGAGGTGGAATTCTACCAGTTCGCACCTATTCGCTAGATTTATGTGACTTATGACCATTTTTCACACTTACGACCAGGAGTGGGATTCAAATGTTTTTAACAACCAGTTCTGTGGGCATGGCTAAGTTGGTGGGCGTGGCTTGGTGGTCATGTTATTGGCTGGACGTGGACAACTCAATATCACTCACATCGAGGCACGTATCTCCTCACCTGGCCTCTCATGACTGTGGTGATGCTGAAACAGTCGTAAGTGTGAAAAATGGTCATAAGTCACTTTTTTCAGTGCCATTGTAACTTTGAATGGTCACTCCACAAAAGCAAAGTACCAGCAAAGGAGGGGAAAAAATACTCCAGAGAAGTTCCTGAGACAGGAAGTCTAGTCCTGCCAAGGATGTAATAAGGGTAACGGAGAGGTAGTTTCTGTAAGCAACACCAGAATGTTTCCTTCCTGCCTTCCTTACAGAATTAGGCCAGTAATTTCTTCTAACAACCAGTTCTCCGAACTGCTTAGAATGTTAACAACTGGTTCTAGCAAATAGGTGCGAACTGGTAGAATCCCACCCCTGGTTACAACTGTTGCAGAATCCCCACAGTCATGAGAAGCCAGGCGAGGAGATGGGTGCCTCAATGTGAGTGATGTTGAGTTGGCCACACCCAGCCGGTCACATGACCACCAAGCCACGCCCACCAACTAAGCTACGCCCACAGAACCGGTTGTTAAAAAATTTGAATCCCACCCCTGGCTGTAACACTAGGTGTTCCTATCCTCAGGGGATCAGTCTAATTATTTTTAAGTGATTGAAGTTTTTAGCCCTCTCATTCTAATTCCATAATCTAATTTAAATTAGAATCCAACAAACCATTTGATATCCATGGCCAGATCAAATGATTAAGACAGCCAGTTTGGTCTAGGGGTAAAGCGCTAGTATAGAAACCCAGAACGAGAGAGTTCTAGTCTCACCTTAGGCATGAAAGCTAGCTGGGTGACTTTGGACCAGTCACTCTCTTTCAACTGAACCCAACTCAAAGGGCTGTTGTTGTGGGGAAAATAGGAGGAGGAAAGAAGTATGTTTTCTGCCTTGAGTTACTTATGAAGTTTTTAAAAAGTGAATAAGAATCTGATAAATAAAGTAAATATATAAAGAGAAGGAGAAATCATGATCATCAGCATTCTTTACCACAAAAGAATTTTTATCAGCTTTGTTACAGTTATAGACAAAATTAAAAATGAGGAACATGGGGTGGTCCAGCACACTAGATGTTTTGATGGTATTGTTTTAAGTCAGAGGTTCCCAAAGTTGTCATGGCATCCTAAGTGTCTCCATAATTCTTTCCACAGCAGCCCTAGACTAAAACTAAGAACTACCTAAAGCTGATAGTTTGCAATCCTGTAGTTTCCTGAGTTTCAGTAGCACAGTTTAGACACCACCAAACTGGTGTTTCCCTGTCCTTTCCAACTTGCTGGACTTCCAAGTGGCTGTTAAAACACTTGACACATTTGGGCATTGAAAGAGTAGATCTACTTTTTAAAAATATGAAGCTACTTTGCACCGATTGTGGTTAACCAGTTTGGTGAATCAAATCCAAATATAGTCCCTGGAAAGAAATAAGGGAGAAAGGTTATCTTTCTTCAGTATCTTTCTGAGAAAATATTAACCTGGCACCATTATCTTATTCTTAATTTTCTACTGAATTTTATTGTTTTGTGTTTGTTTTATGTGGCAAGTGAGCATGATTTAATCTGACTTAATCAATTTTGGGCTAATGAACTAAGGAGCTCTTTTATTCCTCTTATTTTTATGGATGGAGCTTATACATACAGGAGTATCATAGCTTCACATTTTAGCACATACACCGAAACCCAGATCTAGATGTGAGAAAAGTATTTTTAATTTCCAACAGTTTATAGTATATTCTTATTATAGGCATTTATATGCAGTGACCTGAAGCAAGTCTGATGGTTATTCAAGGCTTCTGCAAATTTGTGAGCCACAACTTGCATGAGCTACCAGAGTGGCTTGCCTATGCTTCCTTCCTAAGGACATTTCTGAGGCATTTTAGACCTGCAGAAATAGAGTGGATGAAAGCAGTTTGCTGACAGACTGCTGTCTCTGGCTGCAGAACCAAGTTGGGTGGGGCAGAGGGGAATCCAAGCAGTAACAGTGCGCAAAAAGAAAAGCCAACTTCTGCCTTCCGATGATTCCACAGTCACAACAACAAATGTTCTGGTACTCATTCAATTCATGCATAAGTATCTTTAGTTTGTATTTTCTTAAATAATAACCCTAACACAAACAAGACAAATGTGTATTTAACAACTATTTAAATAATGCATAAACATGAGCAGCAATTGATAAAATCCTTCCAAAATATGAGGTTCCATTAAACAATTAAAGCCATCACAATGCGTAAATATGTATGTTAAACAAACCTCACCCAAGACATCTTCTATGCTTCATTATAAAATATAACAATTTGTTTCCATCCCTGCAAAATTCAGAAACTGGACTAGGCAGCCCCAGAAGTGACTATGTCATAGGATGACTGAGCAAACTGAGTTTATTTTAGGAGAATTGGATAGTCTTCTGGATGATCACCTGCGCATGCCTAAAACCAGAAGATATTAGGGCACTGACAGCAGCTTAGCACAGAGCCAACTATATAAACAAATATTCAACCAATGTGCCCCTCATTTTCCCCACCTCAAATATAACAATTTGATCTGAATTAAGTCATAGTCCCACATGAATTCCCAATTAAAAGAGTGAATATCGAAGAATTTCTATTCTGAAACACCAATATTCTTTGGAAGTATTTTTCCTCCCAGAAGCATTCACTTTTACTCATTATCACTATTCACAGTAAAATTACCTTTCCTAAAGTGACCTGCCTCAAGTCATTGGCTTGAGGTTCCACTTGGGTCCTTCAGTTACAGCTGATGTGACCAGAAATGGGAAGTCAAGTTTAAGACTTCTGTAGAGACTACAGTGGTGATAGCTGCAAGGGACCTTTCTGAGGTTGCTAAAATAGAGGGTTGAGTTGTCAGAACCAGTTGTAAAAGCTCTTCCCACCACCATGCTGCTGGAATGCATCAAACAAAAAATACACTCTCTATACCTACATTTTCAAATACTAGGAGAATCATAGCCATCCTCCCCCAAGCAATAGACCTGACATCCATCAACCCAACTCTGTAGAAATAAATCATGGCTTATTCCCCCCTATTAATATTATTATATACACAAAAATGACAGTATACACAGCAAACGAGATAACTATGCTGGATTTTTTATTTTTATTATTATTATTATTATTATTATTATTATTATTATTATTATTATTATTATTCTGCCAGGGAATACACATTGATTTGATGACCTATTGGACAGTGCATCCCACTCCAAACAAAGCTGCACGACAAGAATTTATTCTTACAACTAGGAACCGGTTAAAACGGTGAGAACAGGCGTCCCCAGAATTGCAAAACGGTCTCGTACCATAAGAATCGAGTCCTTATGAATAAAGCTTCTCAACCATTTCAGTCGTAAACAGTTGGATGTCTTGCAAAATGTCCAGGAATATAAAACGCGCGCATATAATGTCACTGATAGTAAAAACAAAACGTGCGGCGATCGCTGGCGAATCCCAATCGACCGTGGTTCACACATTGAGGCCGGCCACCCTTTCACCGCCCTAACCCTCCAAAAGTCGCATTTCGAATCGTTGGCGACCGCGCTCCTTAGAAGCGAATTCGGGAAGCCGCGAAGGGTGGACGGCCGCACCTCCGGATCCCCGAGTAATCCTTTCCGCTTTGATCCCATCCTACTTTAAATCGCCGAGCGTCATTCCTACGTGCGGTACCGCCGTAAGAAGCGGCTTCCCAGAGCGCATGCGCCCATCCACCGCATCTCGCCCTACTTTTAACATCGGAGAGGGAGAACCTAACGTGCACAAAAACTCAGGCGCGTTGACAAGTCCCCCTAAATCGCCAAATCGTGTGAAAAACGGTGCGGTTTATTTATACACGTTTTCGGTCCGTTTCCCGGCTGCAAAAAGGGTCGACCCTCCCCCCAACAGCGCACCCGTCGTTTTCCAACACCGCCCCCACCCACCACCCAATAACCAACACCACCCCGCCGCCTTTTGTCCTAAGCCACCTCTGCTTAAGCTCGTTCCTAACGGGAAGAAGGACGAAGAGGTGACCTCTACAAGCTGCGAGACCTTCAACAGCTGCAGCAGAGGAAGGCGGGGGCGGGGGGAGGGACGGAGTTTGTGCCGCGACCAACCGGCAAAGATACCTCACCTCGATTTCTGACAATTTGGGGGAGGAGGGGGGAAACCCACCCTTTTTATAAGCCCTCGGACTCCAGCATAGGCGCCGCGGGCGAAGGGGCTGAGACTTACCCAAGAAAAGGCAGATGGAGCCTCCAGTGACAAGCAAAAGAGTGAGCATGCCTACCGGAGCGGGCTGCAGCATGGGCGGCCTGAGGCGCGAAGGCAGCTCGAGGAGGAGGAGGAGGAGGAAAGAGCGGTGGGGAGAGAGAGAGAGAGAGAGAGAGAGAAACTGCAGCAAACTCGCTGCAGTGACAGCGCCGGCGCTCGGCCGGCTGCCAGGCGCAAGCCCGCCTGCCGCTGCGTTCCCGCGGCAGCGAAGAGGGTTGTTGTTTTTTTTTCTTTTTTAGCCCCGCCCCTCATCCCCGGCTCTCGCGCCCGGCCTCTGGAGAGAGAAGGCGACGTGCCCCTCGACGCCACAAAGGCGGCGGCGGCGACGTGCCCGGCCATCTCACGCAGCCCACCTACCTGCCGATCGGCCGGCGCGGCGCAGCAACCCCCCCCACTTCCTCGCGAGCCCGCCTCGAGCCTACCGGGCGGAGAAGGCGTGGCCCAGCCCCGGGTACCGGCCGCGGGCTAAAAAAAAAAGCCGGTTGTGGAGCGGGAAGACCTCGTCCGGCGCGCAGCGAAGGTCGGAGGTGTCCTCCGGTGTGCATCGGATTGCAGCGGCTCGCCTGGAAAAACCTTTGTTCAGCCCCGTTATTCAGCCAATCCGGCTCCGTTATAGGGTTGACAAGTGAGGTTCGTGTATTGCTGTAGTCACAATCCCATTCTACCTCTTGTGTATACTGAGGCAACTGGACGGTTTTTGAAATAATGGGGGTTGGGGGGTGGGAGAGCGGGGGAGGAATGGTGTAAATTGCCAGCTCACCTCAAGGAGCCTCAAGGGCTTTTGTAAAAATAAAAAAAATGTCATGAATCATTGGTGGCATCTTCTTTCTTTGTGAAGTAATTGGATTGAATTACAGAGATGGAAGGGACCTCGGAGGTCTTCTAGTCCACTGGTCGCTAACCGGTGGGCTGGGGACCACTGGTGGTCCGCAAGAAAATTTTGGTGGTCGACAGGGAAATTTCTTAATCCAGGCTGCATGGAGACACAAGGCTGCGCTCCCCACATGGCCTGCCCACTGCTGGCCCCCACCCTTCGGCCAAGCACAAACCTTACCTTGAGTAGAGCCACACAAGCTGGAACTGGAAGGTAAGACCAACGGCAGGGGAGGGAAATCCACCCCAGGGTGGCTTGCTGATGTTGGTGGGAAAGTTGTTCCTATATTCCAGAGCTGCAGTAGTCACAAGACTGGCCCTTTAGTCATCCCAGAGCAGCTTCTCCAGTCCATGGCAGGGCGGTGCACCCGGGTGGAGGAGCAGCTGCTCCAGGATAACCAAAGGGTCAGTCCTGTGACTACTGCAGCTCTGGAATATGGGACCGACTTTCCCACCAACGTCTGCAAGCCACCGTCAGTCAAAATCCATATTAGTGGTCTGCGGGATTTAAAATGATGAGTTTGGTGGACCCTGAGGTTCAAAAGGTTGGCGACCCCTATTCTAGTCCAATCCCCTGCTAGAGCAGGAGACCCTATAACATTCCAGACAAGGGGCTGTCCAATCTATTCTTAAAAGTCTCCGGTGATGGAGCACCCACAATTTCTGAAGATTCGTATTCTCATTAGGAAATTTCTTCTTAGTTCTAGGTTGCTTCTCTCTTTGATTAGTTTCCATCCATTGTTTCTTGTCTTCCGCTCTGATGCTTTGGAAAATAGCACCAACTACCTTCTTTGTGACAGCCCTTCAAATGTTGAAACACTACTATCATGTCATCCCTAATCCTTCTTTTCACTAGACTAGTCAAACCCAGTTCCTGCAACTGTTCTTAATATGTTTTAGCCTCCAGCCCCCTAATCATCTTTGTTGTTGTTTTGTTGCAATTCACAAAACAATTGCACCTCTGCTCCCACCAACATCTCAATGACTCAGTAGGTCCTTATGAGGTCCTTTCTCACATCACTTTTCCTGGAATTGCTTTTTTCTGGAATTTTTTTGAACTGAGGTGGCAACAACACCAAGCCTTGTTAGAGCATGGCCTTGACTGTTCAAAAGCAGGTTTTAAGTCAGATGTTTGTACTTTAAAAATTGCACAGTAATCAAACATTTCCTACGCATAACAGAGAAATTGTGAGATTATTATCAAAACAAGGATATGCATATTACAAAGACTTGACTTCCATTACCCCCCAGCCAGGCTGCCAATACAGGTAGTTCTCAACTTTCAACTTACAATAGTTCATTTACCAACCATACAAAGTTACAACAATGAAAACACTGACTTATAATCACTTTTCACACAGCCATTGCACCATCCCCATTGTCATATAATCAAAATTCAGGTGCTTGGCAACAGATTCTTACTTACGACAGTTGCGGTATCCTCGGATCATGTGATCACTCTTTGCGACCTGACATGCAAAGTCAATGAGTGTTGTGGTTAGCCAGCAGCAGATGCGGATGGCTGAGGAGACTGCGGACTCAGATGAGTGGCCAGGACCATTAGGGAGTGGACTGCTGCCTTCAGAGATTGTGGGGGCTGGCAGCAGTGATGAGGAGGTTCCCGAGGAGCCTGTGCCAAGTGCGTGCAGGATTGCTTGCAGGAAAGAGCAACTACAACAGCATGGGCATCTCAGGAGTAAGGCTGCAAGGTAATGGCCCTTCTTCAAGAAGATAAACAGCTGTGAAGCAAACATTCTTTGTAGGAAGCAAAGACGTTTTGAAACTCAGCCTCATGGACATTACAGTTGGTATTTGAAGACTCTTGTGTTGTAAACTTTCTTATCTGTTGTTTTTTGGCAGCCTTGCAAAAACTTGGCAAGGCTCTTTCTTTTCGGAGCTAATTAGTTGGAAGCAGCCTTTTATATGTGAAGAAACAGTTTTCACAGATGAAACATTAAAAGGTTGTGCTGCTGCCTTTGTCTTGTGTTTGCTCTCTTGGAAAAAGGTTTGGGTCAGAACAATGGGGAAGCCTGATTCATTTAACAACTGTGTTACTACTTGCAGTGATTCACTTAACTTTGGCAAGAAAGGTCATAAAATGGGGACTAAATTAACTTAACAACTGTCTCAACAACAGAAATTTTGGACTCCATTGTGATCATAATTTGAAGACTACCCACTGTCATTTTTCATCAAACACTTTCTGTACTAGAGATGCTCAATGTCAGCGACTTTAAGACGTGAACTTCAACTGCTGTCTCAAGGTTCATAGTCTCAAACTGATCCCAGGTAAAGATGAAGCTTCGATAATCTCTGCTGGATTTGTCCATGCAACATCCAACTCTGAGGGAATGTGACTGATTACATCCTTCAAATGTTTATTGAATTCATTGCAAGGCCCAGATGACAAACCTCTGGCTCAGTTTCCTAATATAGGTATTTAGATATGTTGTGATAGGATAGGTAATTTGTATAGGGATAAATCTGTGTAGCAGAGTAGCCAGCAGCAGTCCCCCTAACTTGTTCCTCAAGCCCTAACCACACAAAGAGCGTCTCACATCCATTTATGTATCTCCTACAGAGTGACTCCACAAACAATTGTCACACCAACTTCCATACCGCTTGGTATCTTGACTGCTGCAACATCTTTTTTCCTTTGTCTGTTTTCTCCACACAGTAACCCTGTGAGGTGGGCTGGGCTGAGAAAGAATGACTGGCCCAAAGTGACCCAGCTGGCTTTTATGCCTAAGGTGGAACTAGAACTCACCAGTCTCCTGGTTTTTAGCCTGGTGTCTTAGCCACTAGACCAAACCGGCTCGGATATCCAAGATTAAATCATAGAAAATGATATTATAGGCAGATCTGCCACTTAATAGCACAAACCAGATCCCAAGGTACTCAAAGTCCTCCTACCAGGCTTCTGAGATGAGGTGGGAGAGGGGAAGATATTGGTCAAACCCTGATCTTCACTCTACTCCTGCTGTCTTTCTAATGTCTTATGCTTTTATTACTTCTTGAGCTGTTCCATCAGTCATGGGACAATAGACATGACAGTTCCTCCAATGTATACTCTCACCTATTATACAGCCACCATTCAAACAATGTGGCTGTACACTTTTGATTCTTACTGTACACTTTTGACCTATATCATGGAGATCACTGAAAGTTCAGAGTCAGTCTCAAAATGGGATGTGTGTACCAATCTTCACATTACTCCATTTACTGAAAGAAGAAAGTATTTATGTTAGCCAGAATGTATTAGCCTCTAAGTAGAAACTGTTAGGCTGCCATGATGGCAGTGGGCAGTTTAGAATGTTTGCATTTTAAAAAAAAAATAGAATGGCTGTTGTAGTTAATACTATTAACGCTCCCTTCTTGAACTGCTTGCCTATGAATAAATACAGAAAGTCCCTATCCTCAGTCCTACAGTCTATCAAAAATATGTAAAACAAAAAGGAGATGAGAACATAGTACCTCTAGTCAAGTAATCAGGGCAACAGCAAGGAAAGATGGACATTTCTCCTTTGCCTCATTCTCATGAGGCAATTATTCCTGATTATGCCTTATGCACCAATGCTGAACTGGAAGACTGAACAACAACCACAGTGTTATTGTTTTACTAAAACCCACCTTTATCATGCTGGGATACCTTCCCGCACACACTCCAAGTTATTTATCCTTGAAAGTTCTTTCTTGACTGAAATTCAGCTTTATTGAATATCAATTGTAAATTATGGAATAGTGATTGGATAATGTGACAATAAAAATCAGTTATTTAGTATTGGATTAAGACAGGGGAAATCTGTTTTTCAAATCTAGCATCAACCAATTCCTAGATTTATTTTGACAAGTCAACATCTTTTAGCCTAATTTACCTCACAGTGGGCCTGTGTGTGTGTGTGTGTGTGTGTGTGTGTGTGTAGAAAGAATAGGAGAAGGAGTGCTAC
Organism: Pseudonaja textilis; assembly: GCF_049901715.1. Taxonomy (NCBI): domain Eukaryota; kingdom Metazoa; phylum Chordata; class Lepidosauria; order Squamata; family Elapidae; genus Pseudonaja; species Pseudonaja textilis. The sequence continues at coordinate 80,539,769 of NC_141991.1, forward strand.
CTAGAACATGCAAGAAGATATAAAGTAAGTAACTGATCAAGCAAATTAACAATTAAGGTTTACAAAATCCAGATTGAAAATTCTCATTCATCCATGAAACACAGTGGGTGACTCCATGGCATTCACCTCTCTTCCAATATTGCTATAGGGATAAAATTGGAAAATACAAGCTAAATTGTGTATAACTCCTTGAATTTATTAAACTTTATTGAGTTTATTAAAAGTTAAATGAAATGAAAATATATAAAGACAATGATTACAGTAAAAATATAATAAAAACGTATGATAAAAGCATAGTCTATTGACCCCATGGGGATCCTTTCTGTTTCCCAGTCTTGTTCAGTGAAAAACAATGCATCCACAAATAGCAAGAAAGGTTCATCCACAAGAAAGGTTCAAAGGTGTTGTTAGTATTGTGAATGGAAAATAAAGCTCACAGCCTCCAGGGATGGGAAGCAGCATTATTATTTGAACCAAGGAAGCAAACAATTTTTTTTGCTCTTAAGGTTAAGTTGATCTTACATCCAAAGTGCTGGAATCATAATCTAGAGATGTGACAGATAAGAAATGTCATGCTTAATGCTTCTCAATACTGGGGGGCAAGGGGAAGTAACTACATTTAGAAAATCTTGTTTGAGAAGAGTCTGTCCTGTACTGTGAAGTGCTAAAATGTAAACTGTTAACATGTTGCTCAAAATTCATGTCAAATTTTACTATGAATTCTAATAAAGTCACAATATTTCCTCAAGGGAGCTAAATCCATTTTACTTTTCATTTGACCACCCTTTTGTGGTAGTGTGAGGAAAGCAGAGGAAAAGTAGAATATATAATATACTGTTGAAAACTAGATACGATTCTATTCCTCTGCTTTACAAAGGGAAAAGGAGAAGGAAGGTGATCTGATCTTTGTATGTTGTGATGAAATAATTCCAAACTATACTGTATCTCTTATCTAGAGAAATTTTAGTTTTAGGTAGATAGTATGAAACCCATTTCTGGATCAGGAAACCCTGTTCATGTTTATTCATCTGGGATTGCCCCTGAAGACCATCCAGAAGTTATATTGGTTCAGAATGCAACAACATGGATAGTAATAGGTGCACCTTAATATTTCCATATCATACCACTACTCTGTGAGCTGCACTGGCCTGCAATAGACCTCTGTATTCAATTCAAGGACTTGGTTATCACCAACATGACACATACCAGATTACAGTATTTGTATAACTGCCTATTTCCTGTTATTCTACTCATCCTACAAGGCAGGGGTGTCAAACTCAATTTCATTGAGGGCATTAGGGTTATGTTTGACCTTGGGGGGGGTATATTCAGGGGGCCAGCTTGGTGTCACTTGTATCTGGGACATCTGTGATGGCCCAGGTGGCCCACCCAGGCTCCATTTTCAGCTGTGACGCCTCCTGCAGTGCTCTGACAGTGAAATTGGGTGTGACCCTGAGTTCTGTTTTCACTGGTAGAGGCGCCATGGGCTGGTCCTTTGTTGTTTCAAGGGTGGCCCCACAGGCAGCCCGTAAGCCAGATCCAGCCCCCGGGCCTTGAGTTTGACACTCCTGCTATAAGGGAAGGCTCTAGTGGGTTCTAGGAGATGTGTGTTCTCTGTTGCTGTGCTTGTCCTTTGGAATGAGTACTCCTGCAAAAATCAGATGCCCTTTTATAGAACAATGGAAATCTGGATTTTCTTTTGTGTATTTGCCAACTCAATATATCAAGATGGTAGATAAAATTATGCTACTATGACAGTAGTTGTAGCATTCCGCCTGTACTATGTGTTGATTGTGTTTTGTTACATTGGTTTTGAATTATATTTATATTTATTTGTTTTTAATTAGTATACTCTGTCCAAAATCACAAATCGTGAGGGCATCAGCCTTATAAATTATTTGAATAAAATATTCAAAAAAATAAAATGACAACATTGTTTGGGGGAAATTATGTTATATTTTGCTTGAAAATGTCACCTGATTCTATGATGATGGATGGATGGATGGATAGATAGATAGATAGATAGATAGATAGATAGATAGATAGATAGATAGATAGATAGATAATGTTAAGGAAAACTAGGACCAAAGCAGAAGGAACATATCTAACTTCTACAATTTGTTATTTCATGTTCAACATTCAGCAAATGGATACTATATTGAAGAATTGGGAATTCAACTGCTCTTAAAGCTCTGTCCTTGGTGCTGGAAGTGAATTGATGAACTTAATTATATTTGTGAATACTAAACTATAGAAAGATTTAGGGTTTATACATTGTTTTAGTGAGTTAAAAATGATTTAAATCTCATGTTCCAATAAATAACACATATCTATCCCCATTCAGTATTTGGATTCTAAACACAGGAGCATTCAAGGATACTTCCCACATTCTTCCTACCCAGCACTAATAGAAAGCAAGAATCTTGCAGGGTTATGACTCATGTAAAAGCCAACTTTATTAATGGTAGGGAACAGCACTGCAAAGCTTATATAGCAAGTATTCCAGTTTTTGAATGCCTGATCCTGCCCTTTGTATGCTTCTATACTATCAAATTCATGTATTAAAACTAGACATTATTGAAAAAAAATCAGGAAAGCATTGAACTGTTAGAAGAACATATAGTATCACCATTACTTTTCTCTTCTGTTACTACTGTTACAGCTGTGTGAACCATTCAGAGGGCAGTTCACAAACAATTGCGCCAATCAACATCTCAATGACTCAGTAGGTCCCTATGAAGTCCTTCTCAGATCACTTTTCCTGGAATTGCTTTTTTCTGCATTTTTTCTGAACTGAGGTGGCAACAGCACCAAGCCTTGTGAGAGAATGGCCTTGACTGTTCAAAAGCAGGTTCATGGGGGCTTCAGTTACTTCACAAATTATCTTTCCAAATGGATTCACACCTTTGGGAATTATCCAATGAAGAAAAAGGGGTCTGTGATTGCCAGAAGAATTAATGGTGATTCCTTTATAAAAATGAAAACTGACTTCAAAAAGAAATATGCATTACCATTTTAATGCTTTATTCTCTGGTGGTTTATTCTTTGGAGTCCATAGACCAAGGCTGAGGGCAGGATCCTAACCAAAATCCAAAAGGAAAAGAGAAGGGTCGATGATGGATAGATGAGACTGTTTTTGCTCAGTTATATCCTTTGTCCTGTGTTTTTTTCCTTTTCTCTGATGTTCAGTGTTCTCACTTCATTTCTCCTGTCTCTTCCCTCAGCAATTAGGCTTTGTGGAAGGAACCTCCACAAATCTGCAAACAATAACAAAATCACAGAATATCACATAGGTGTAGGAAGAAAGATAACTTTTAATGAGGAATGTCGGAAGAGTCAACCCCATTCTTTCTTACTATATTTGAAGCTTCAAATCACTTGAACCTTAAAATAGAATAAGAGCTGGTTTGTCAATAGCAAACAGACCCAGAAGAATTGACCCAATCTCTATATACAGTAATTGTATAAGGCTAATCATCATCATCATGTTTTCAAAAAACAATTTTAAATAAAACTATTGCATTAAAACCAACCATCCTTAAAATAAATAATGGATGAAAAGAAGCTTCATTAAAAAATCACCAAAACAATCAATCAGATATTCTAAAAGGCATGCATTGCAAAGCTTTTGACTTGGTCAAAAGTTGGCAGTCACTGTTGGGATATGGGCAGTCATTATTTAAATAAATTATTTAAATCAAATTATTTAAATAAATGAGGCAGAGTCTGCAAGTATACATTCTTTTTTAAGACCTAAACATAAATAACCAGTTGGTTATTTATCAAATTTCTAGGCCACCCAACTCCAAAATGACTCTAGGCAGTTTCACAAGATTAAAAAAACAGGAAAAAGGCAGCATTATGTAAGAAAAAGACACACTCACTTCAAGGGAATATTGAAAAATCATTCTCTGTATCATTCAAAAACTAAGGGATGCTGACCAAACTCTAAACCCCTGAAGAAAAAAACAAGGTTTTGAGACTAGCTTGAAGGCAAAATGGAATCCTTACAAATCTCCAGGGAAATTTTGTAAAGGTAATTTTACAGTGGGATATGAGCAAAATAGCTAAGGTGAGCTTAAATGTCTTAAATGTTTTCACAGAATCAGATAATATAACTTTATATATAAATTCAATTTTAAGTTTTATTTATCTTAACATTTTTTATTGAGTTATAAAGTATTGTAAAATACAACAGTAAATAGAAAAGCAGTGGGTGGGGAGAAGGGGGAAGAGAAGTGAGGAAACATAGGGGGAAAAAGAAAAAGAAGCATTGACTTCCGACAACTCTCTGTTACAGTAAAATAAGTCATTAACATCAAACCACAACTTTTTGCTTTTCCATAGTAGTATGAATAAGTCATTTCTATAAAGATCTATCAGTCTAATCTGTAAAACCCAAAGTCACAGTTTCATTATTTTCCACATCAAGCACAACATTCAGAAGCACTCTCCATGTGGAAATAAAAATACTTATGTTCTTTTCTTTAATCAATGTAGTCAGGTTTGCTATTTCAGCTAACTCCATCAGCTTCTACAACCATTTGTCCGTGGTAGGAATTGAAGTGTCCTTCCATTTTTGCGCATACAATAGTCTTGCCTGCTGTCAACATATATAGTAACAAAGTTCAATTTTTTTCTCCAGTAGTTTTTCTATTATGTCCAAAAGGAAAGGTTCTGGTTTCATTTTTATCTCCATTTTCAAATTTTCTGTTAAAATATGAATCATACTCCAAAAATTTTTTTATTTATCACCTGTCCATCATAGATGATTAAAAAAAACCCTTCTTTACTTTTACACTTCCAACATTCATTTGACTTACCTTTATACATCTTAGATAACTTATCTGGTGTTAAATACCAATGATACATCATCTTATAGAAATTTTCTTTTAGATTATACTTAATGTAAATTTTAAACCCTTCATCCACATATTTTCCCATTTTTCAAGTATCACATTATATCCAAAATTCCTTGTTCACTAAATCACACAATGTTTTACATGTTCATTTTTCAAATTTCAATAACATTTTATAGATCTTAGCAATAATATGTTCATTATTGCCACATAGTGAAATTTCCAATTCATTTTTTAACAAAGTCAAGTCCATAACACTTTATCTGTTATGTATTTGACAGTTTAAATCTTTCTTTCAGTTGTTGATAAGTAAACCAGTGGCAAACATAACCTTCTGATTCAAGTTCTTCTCTCAGCTTTAATATTGGGTGGCCAGAGTTGAAAGATATAATTTTACCATACGTCAGCCAGTCTGGCTTTGCCACCATTTCTTTTCTTAAAAAAAGCTTCCTGTGGTGACACCCAAAGGGGCAGCTTCGCAAGAGAGCCTTATTTTATATTTATTCCACACTCTTAGTATGGCACGTCTAACAAAATGGTTATTAAAATCAACTTTTACTTTACTTTTATCATACCATAAGTAGTCATGCCATTCAAATCTTAATTCATGGCCTTCATCTAGCTTCATCTAACTTCTTATTCTGGAGACTCACCCATTCTTTTGCCCAAGTCAAACAGCATGCATCAAAATATAATTTTATATCTGGTAGATCCAAACCTCATCTTTCTTTAGCATCTTGAAATAGCTTATATCTAATTCTTGGGTTTTTTTCCCCCCTTGCCATATGAAATTACAAATCTCCTTCTGCCATTGTTTAAATGGATTGTCAGTTGTGAATATTGGTAACGTCTGAAATAAAAAAAGCATCTTTGGTAAGATTAGTCTTGATTACAGAAATTCTACCCAATAGGAAAGTTTTTGTTTTGAAGTCTTCCCTGTACTTTAATTGCTGCACATTATGATAATCACAAAGAATAATCCTAGTAAACTTATGTATTTATATTTCATATTTTTATCTGCTCATCTCCCTTAGATGCAAATATGCTATAAATGTAATATCAATTATTGTTCCCTATTTTCTTTCTATTGCAAATGTATTAAGGACGTGATATTGTGCCTATTCTAAGTGATCAAGGATGGGTTCTTTGTTTTTTCTGCAGTGGGAAGTATGATTTTACTTTTTTTTTTCAATATTTTTATATTTCTTGATAATTTTTAGTCTTTAATATAACCTAACGAACTATGTTTTTGGTTAATTAACTTTAGTTAAATTAATTAAACTTTAATTTCTTTAGAAATACCCATATTTTGACATAGAATAGAATACTATAACAGAGTTGGAAGGGACCTTGGAGGTCTTCTAGTCCAACCTCCTGCCTAGGCAGGAAACCCTACACTACTTCAGTCAAGTGGTTATCCAACATCTTTTGCAAGTTGTTCCACTGATTAATTGTTCTAACTGTCAAGAAATTTCTCCTTAGTTCTAGGCTGCTTCTCTCTTTGATTAGTTTCCACCCATTGCTTCTTGTCCTGCTCTCAGGTGCTTTGGAGAATAGCTTGATAGTAGCAGTCAAATCCATCTTATTTTCCATATTTTAAAATAGATTTATTTCCATTCTACAATATATAAAACATTGCTAGCAAAATAATGCTGCCATTACATTAATTCACTGAAATGCTTCCAAGCCCCATGTAAGCTTGCACATACTTTTAAATAATTAAAAAATTTAAAATTGGGTGAAAGCAGCTGTTTGTTTCCAAATGTATTACCTGTCAAGGAAAGAAAGGAAAGGGAAGGAAGGGGAAGTTTGCTTTTTGATAAAGAAGGATTTGTGATTGGTCATGTCCATCCTAACAGCCATTTTGCAATTCTCCCATGGCAGCCAGTTTTTGAGAGTGCTTGTAGCATGCTTGCAAAATTTCATGCATGTCAAGTGGTTCAATAACATTTTACCTTTCTTAGTCTAAATGATTATAAATGAAGCTTTTATTTTTTTATTTTCTTTATTTTTTTCTGTTCAGAAATTTAAATAGATTTTATACTATTGAGAATTCCAGTAACATCATCTATAATCTTTGGCCCATAGTTTCATAGACATGTTTTATACCTGCTGTCTGGAGTAATTATGAAGGTGTTTGCTCTTTGGCCATTTTCTGGTCAATTTCCAAAAAGATATTAATCAGTCAAACTTGATATTAATATCTTATCAATATCATACTGCACATAGAAATCTCCAGGGCCTGATTTTTCCAGTTAAAAAAAAAACACCCACCTTCTGCTGCTTCTTTTAGCAACAGGGAGTGAATTTGAGAGAACAAATATTAGACAGGATTGCATTTGCTATAAATTTTGTCCAATAACTCCTGCTCAAAAGATGTCAAATCCATTACGCCTAAGCTCCACTCCAAGAAGGCCAGCTTCTTCTAAACTATTCAAATGTGCGTGGCTTGGATATAGTTTTCATCAATTTGCAATTTCTGAGCTAATTTGAGTATTTGGCTGGAAAGTTTCTTTGGTTCCCTTTCTAGCAGTGCTTGGTGGCTAACACTTTCGTTTGCACTGGTATCATTTCACTGAAGTGGAAAGAAAAAACCGAAGAGCATAGTTTTTCCCTGAAGGATTCCATTCTGTCACTTTCCTGCTTCTCAGAAGAAAGCAACAGATGTAAATCTAATGTCTGAGCTTCCATATTTGGACTGCAAAAACAGAAGGGCTAAGCAGGCAACCAGATATAGAAATAATTAATGCTCTACTGCCATCCAGTGGCTATTCAAAGTTGTCTAAACTAGGTGAACCTAGTTATAAACTTGATCTAATTGATGTGATAGAGACCTAAGTTATCAAATTCCGCCAAATGTATGGCTATCAGTTTCCATTGTCATCTTTGTATTCTGGCACCACCACATAAATATAATGAATAAATGAAGGCATGCATATGTATCTGTAATTCCACGATTATAGTTACATTTCACAAAAGAATCCTGTCCAGCTAGCTGTTATAATGCCTGGTTCTGTTCCATTTGTGGAGAGTGACACTTGCTGTTTAAAATCAGCACTGGAACTGTGGGAGTCAGAATAAGACCTGAATTAATGCTGTGAAATGTTCTGGGGGTTAAGCATGGAACTGTCCTAATGACATGGGACAAGTTACAGTAAGTATAGTTTTATAGCAGCATCAACCCTTTAGTGAAAATTAGGATGGGATTTTAAGAACAAATAATTATGTTCTGTCACAGGTAAGATGCAAGTTCTTATTGTCTGAAAATTTGAAAATGACCCTCTGTTAAATTACTATTTGTTTCATTTAAAAAAAAAATTAAGCAGTATACAAACTAAAAACACAAATCAACAATGGAACAACAGTGTTCATATTAATGTTAATGACAACAATCACAGTAATGCTACCATTCATTTCTGCTCAGTTTCCCTAAGCTTTATTCCAAAAACAATTTTTAATAGCTTCCAGAATATGTGGAGTGAAGATGTGGAACAGGTATTAAGAAATTCCACAGGCAGAAGGGCCAACTATCAACATAATAGGATCAAGGTTTTTTTCCTGCTTTCCTGATTTTGTGTCTGCTGTGGGAGACACAAAATTGATAAAAAGTTCAGCAGACTAAACTGGGAAAGCCATTGTATGCTTTTGCAGGTATGCTCAACAATAGGGTTTTCCAAACTGCATTCCACGAACCACTAGGATTTTATTTCTACCGCTTTATTTCCAATGTTTATCCATTCCTGTGGGTACTTTTCCAGGACTTGCTTAGTCTTCATATATTATCCTCATGAGGTAAACCAGACAAGAAACATGGCCAGATGAACTAATTCTATTTATTTATAACAGGGATGTCAAACTCAATTTCACTGAGGGCCACATCAGGGTTGTGTTTGACCTTGGAGGGCTGCGGTGGGCATGGCCAGGGTGGATGTAGCCAGCTTGACATCACTCCTATCAGGAGCACCTGTAGTGGCCCGAGCACTCTGCCAGTGAAAACAGGCTTACAAACTCCATTTTCAGCTGCGATGGCCTCCTGCAATCCTCTTGTCAGAGAAAACGAAACTTGGGAGAGCTGCCTGCATCCCTGGTGAGCTCCATTTTTGGCTGCAATGGCTTTCTGCAACCTTCTGCCAGTGAAAACAGAGCTCAGGAAGGCCACGCCAGCCCTCCCGATCTTTGTTTTTGCTGGTAGAGGCACTATGGTCTAGTCCTTCGTTGTTTCCAAAGTGGTCCCATGGGCCAAATCTAAGCACCTCGAGGGCTGGATCTGGCCCACAGGTCTTGAGTTTGACACCCCTGGTTTATAAGGTTACATTTAACTAAATCCTCTTTTAACTAAATCCTCCTCAGATCTCTCTACAGTCCAAGAAACAATGAAGGTCTCTTCTGAGTCTTGTGCCTCTTCCACATTCCTGCTCCAGGCCTTTCATCAGGCCATTCCCCTGGTCTTGGGTTTTCCTTTTTTCCCCCTCTCTGCCAAGGTCATTCTCAGATAGCATTACATCATGGAACTATTGTTGATCTTCCGGTACTTCACTTCTAAAGTTTGTGACTGTAATTTGTATTCCCCTAAATTTCATTGGGGAAATTTTTGTTCAGGCTGAGAATTGAACCTGAAGTAGAGCATCTGATGGTAGATAATGAACACAAGGCGGTCACCTTTCTTTCCACTCCTGTTTCTACATTGTGTCTTATATGACTCATTTTTTGTTGCTTAAACTTGGCCCATCCTGTCCCAACTTGGCTAACTTTGATGACATTTTCTGTCTTAGGCCAAACTGTTTCAGTTCCCAGCATATTTTATTTATTTGGTTAAGTCCTAAGTCAATCTTTTATTTGATTTCATTGTTCGATTTAATAACTAAATGTGCTTTTGCATGGATTTCTGGGATTTAAACAATGAAGAAAAAATGGTGCAGCTGCTGAAAATGCAACCCAGACTATTTTAACGTTTCCCTTCCATATGATATTTTTCATGTTAAAAGTAATTGACACCAGTGATTATTAACAACAAACAAAAAAGTATGGGAATCTGTCTTTTTCCCAGTAAAGAAAATTACAGAAAGTGACCTTTCTTTTTCTTAAATCAAATAATAATTTAAGAAGAAAATATTATTAAGCTCATCTTTCTCTTCAAACAGTGGACATTACAGAACTTATCTGGATTGAATATGACACTATCAAAAATCTCTCAGCAGGGTGGCATATGAATTACTGTATTTTTTAAAAGGGGGTGGGGGGGAGAATGGTGAAATTTTCTCCCAGTAGTCAACACTGCAATCCCAATCCAGCTTAAGGGCCTGGGTTTCCCACAACACAAGTATGATACCTAGGTAGGAAGTCATCTAATTAAAAGAATAATTTTGTCATTTTTCATAACCCTAGGCTCTGACATCATCCACAATTAGTGGGAATAGGCTACTGCTAATAAACACCTTGATCATAATGGTCCTGAATTATCAAAACCAATTTTTATTTTGGACACTGCCCATATAAATAAATAAACATGCTGAAGAATAACACTATAGCCTGTGAACTGACATTAGTGAATCTTCTGATAAATCCCACTCTGTTGAATTGTGATATCCGTGCAGATTCTGCAACTTTCAAATATGGTTGTTGGTCAAACAAAAGTAACATACAAGACACCAAGCTCTCTCCTTGATATCTTGTTAGAAATGAATTAAATCAATGAATTAACTTTGTAAGAGTTGCCATAAAGTAGAATATTGGCTGTCCCTTTCAAGGCCCTTAGTGCAAGGGTCCCCAACCCCTGGGCCATAGCCCATGGCCAGTTTGGAAGTGGGCTACATGGGCCCGCGTATGCATGTATGCAGAGCTTGACTCATGATCAGTGGGCGGGCCAGCACGCAAGTACAGGTTGACTTGCACAAGTGGCAGCCCAGCGTTCACACACATGCAATGGCCCACCACTTGCGTGAACAGTCCCCCCCCCCATAAAGGTTGGGGACTGCAGCCTTAGGGGATGTTAGCCACAAAACCCATATTAATTAAATGCAGTTGCTTTCTCTTAGAAATGGGGAAATATATTTAGTATTTAATTCTCATTTTACTTTAGAACATAACACTTTGATTCCGCAGGTCAAAGTGGGATTTTAATATTCGTTCTTTATTTCATAAATGAAAAACACATTCCATCACCATTAACTACTCCCCACTCCAAGTGGAGAGTCTAGGTGACTTACAATCAAGTAAAACAAGGTTAAACATGAAATATTATTGAATTGTTGAAGAACAACACTTGGCAACATATAAATTAAATAAATACATGTTTAGATTTCTGTCCTCCTTTATATCAGATGAAAGTTAATGAACATGGCAAATATGGTTAAAATGAATAATAATATGCTTTTTATGTTTGTAATATATTATAGCAGTTTGTTTTATTAATTATGAATTTAATTAATTTCTTCCTCATTTTATTTTCTATCATTAGCTGCTATAAATGCAATTGTTCTTTTTGATGCAAAAGTATTCATATTATTACATATTAATAGCATGCATAATTAATTGAACAACAATCAACAAAGAGTTAATAATTTATTTATTTATTTAAAAACTTACATGGCTGCCTATCTCATATAATGACCTTAGGCAGCTCAAACAACTGATTAAAAACAAGGGAAAAGATAAGTTTTAAATTATATAAATGAGTACATGAGTGATGGCGAACCTTTTTGGCACCAAATACCCAAAATGCAATGCACGCACTCCCCATACATGCACCCCCGCCCATGCATGTGCCTTAGGTATGCGTGGCAGAGACCCGAAGACCAGCTGGCTTGCAGGAGGCATGTGCGCATGCGCAGCAGAGCCAAGCTGGGGCGATAGTGTGTGAGCTATAGGTTCACCACCATGGGAGTACATTAACATTGATGGCAGCATGATAATGTTGGGAAGAAAAGAGGATAGAAAGAAGAGGAAAGTTCAAGTACAAAAAAGCAAAGAACAGGAGGATGTGTTTGCAGGTTTAGAAAGGCATAGGAAATCTCAGTGAATGCACTGCTGTAAACTAGTTTTAGTTAGGTTGAAAAGAGCTTCAGTTTTGAGAAAAGCCACAGGGAACATGCAGTCATTGAAAACCTCCAGGGGATATGAGTCATGGATGATCCAGGGCAAATAAGAGCATGGCCCTGGCTGCCCATTAACAGTATAGCTTCAGAGAAACCTGTCAAGATCATGTTCTGTGGTGGGCATGTAGGTCAGATGCTATCAGAGAAGCTGTCCTTGCTGAGCTTTGAGTGGAGAACTTTCCCATGCCTTTTCCTTTATGAGAAGGTGATTTTAACCTGCCTATAAGGGGGCAATTCAGATGAACTTTTCCCTTTGAGCAGAAGAGGGACTGTCTATCTCTGGGACATTGAACTTTCAGGCATTGAGGGTTAGGGTGGGTGAAAAAAATCCACTGCATTGGAAATATACCTTTTCCTCCCTAATGGATGGAAAATGATAAGAAAAGTGGTGGAAGTTCTGGGGAAAGGTGGGAAAGATACATATGGAAGCTGCCATCCGGAGTGTGCATAAGATTCTGCAAACAAGGCAAGGCAGGTGCATCGGTAGAATGACGCATGGAAATAATGAAGAGTTTTAATCTCACCATTGGTATCTCCTTATCGCATGTGAGTGTTCTCTTCTGCAATCCCATCCACTGCCTTAGGAATATAATACAGGGGTATCAGTGGTGGGATTCAAAAAATTTTTTACTACCGGTTCTGTGGGTGTGGCTTGGTGGGCGTGGCAGGGGAAGGATACTGTAAAATCTCCAGTCAGAGGTGGCATTTGCAGGTTTTCTGAACTACTCAAAATTTCCACTACCGGTTCTCCAGAACTGGTCAGAATCTGCTGAATACCACCTCTGAAGGGCATAAATAAATCCAGAAATGGAGTGTCTGATTAATTGATTGAACCAGGGGCCCTGAACTATCATCCTGATAAAAAACAATTCCTGGCCAAAAACATTTCCTTTCCACAGAATTTGATGGCCTGGCTTATAGGAAGTTATCTAATGAAAATGAGTACAGTATTAATTGCGAATGATAGACCACAGAACAGGAATTCAACCACAGGAAACAAAGTCTGTGGGAAATCTCTTTTCCAACGTTGTTCCATATCTATTTTGGAAGCTGTATTGTAGGCTGAGAACATTTCAGAGAACAAGAGAAAGACACGCAGGCAACTTCCATTTTTTTAAATGTTCAGTTTTCATGAAAAACAATTTAAAATATAACAGCGTAATTAAAAATGTATTTTCAATATGACCAGTGGTGGGGTTCAAATAATTTAACAACCGATTCTCTGCCTGATAACCAGCTGGGTAGGCGTGGCTGGGTGGTCATGTGACTGGGTGGTCATGACCAATTTGAAGTCACTCACATCAAGGAGCGCTTCTCCTCACCTGGTCATAAGTCACTTTTTTCATTGCCATTGTAACTTTGAATGGTCACTAAATGAACTGTTGTAAGTCAAGGATTACCTGTACAAAAATACAAAAAGCTTCTTTTCTTGCAAAAAGCTGCCCTAAATACCAATCCTTAGATTAGAAATGGGAGAATACATATTAAAAATCAATAATAGCCACAGCTATCATGGAAACCTAAACCATTCTGTCTGAATACCTTTCAATACCTGCAATCCGGAGTTACAAATCAGGCAGGGTGCCAAAGCACCTTGAGGAATTAAAATAGTAAAAATGCAATGATAACTATCAACAGCCAACTCTTGCTCATAAAGTGAAACTCTTCAGCAGAAAGGTCATTTAAGCTCTCCAGAAAGTGGGTGGACACACTTGGGCTACAAAATGCTGAGCTAAGATTAACAAATTAACAAAGTATATAGGGACCCAGGTTCAAGTCTCTGCTCTTCCAAGCTTGTGGATCTCAATAAAATTAGTACACACCACAGATATCTAAATAAACTTCAAGTCTGGTGCCATGTTACTAAGCATTATTATCATGAGAGAAAATTAAAATGAATTGAAGGGTCTATACCCCTACCTCCTTTTTTTGGTCTTACTATCAGTGAGCAATTGTGTGCCTTGGCCACTCCAAAGCAATGAAAGAGACTCCTGTCCCAAAGGTGTTTTTTCAAGAAACCAAGAAAGTCCAGTTGCTTCTTGTAGAAAGTTAGCACCCTCCCCTCAGAAGAATGAAATATTTTGAGAAATATTAAAAAGGCAGAAAATTATATTTTCCTAAATGAGAAATAGAGAAACATCCTCTTAAAAGGCAGGAAAAAGACTCAGTCTTTCTTAATAGCCCCAAAGAAACTGAGGTCACCTTTTAAAAATACATATTTGGTAATCATTCAAGACAGGATTAAACCACAAGGAAGCCAGCATCTAGGATTAATTACATTTGTTAAACAAGATTAAAAATCCCAACTTATTGCCGGCCTTTATGAGACAACTAATTAAAATCAAATAACAAAATACACAAAACAAGCCTCTACATTACAAAATGCTGTAGGACAAACTATATAAAAATCCATGTAGTCATCAAACCAATTGGTCAGCTGCCCAAGACCTCAAACCCATGTGTCCTCTTCACCAATAAATCATCTTTCCAATCAGACTCCATGTTTCCAGTGACTGCCTTCCCATTTGGAACTGAACCAATGGAACATTCTTGAAAAAAGCATCTTTGTGACAACCATGACCTGGATAACTGGAAAAACCCCTAGGACGAGGCACTCCTGTGTTCAGTGAACTGACAAAGCACCCTTTCACACCCAGGAGAAGCAACCCTTAGATCCATTTGCATTACTTAAAGTTACCAGCTGGTTTCACTCACCTCACAAGTTATCCTAAAGAAATTATTCAGATTTAAGGAAAGATCACATGCCCCCAGAAAGGCAGTAAAAAATCAGAGGGCCAAGCTTGCATCCTGCCTCTTAGAAGTACACCCCAAAAAGGACAGTGCCAGGAACCATTAAAGCAGTGTAAAAAACTTAAAACAACCCTTCTCCTTATTAAAAAAAAAACTCTGTAGAAGCTCAGGCGACAGAAAGTCTGGGCCTACTGCCAAGCACCAACTGCTGTTACAATGTTAATTAACCAGAGATGCAGTTTCTAAAAACACTTAAAGATAAGCAGGATTAGACTACAAACACACCAGAATGTTTCCTTCCTGCCTTCCTAGTAGAATTAGCCCTGTAAAGTGGGAAAAACAAAAGGCTGTTGGAAGGAGATTTCTTCCAACAACCGGTTCACCGAACTGCTCAGAAAGTTAACAAATAATTCTCCCAAAGTGGTGCCAAGCAGCTGAATCCCACCACTGAATATGACTGTTTCAAAAAGAGCTACCCTTTCACCTGACATCCCCTCTCCAATAGGCACCAGCAGGACATCATAATAATATGCAAGTAGTTCTTGACTTACGACCACAATTGAGCCCAAAATTTATGTTGCTAAACTAATCAGTTAAGTGAATTTTGCTCTACTTTACAACCTTTCTTGCCAGAGTTGTTAAGTGAATTGCTGCAGTTGTCAAGTTAGCAACACAGTTGTTAATTGAATCTGGCTTCCCAGTTGATTTTGCTGGTCAGAAGGTCACAAAAGATGATCACATGATCCTGGACATTGCAACAGTCATAAATATGAGTCGGTTGCCAAGTGCCTGAATTTTGACCCTGTGACTGTGTGTTGTGGTTAGCCGGTAGCAGGTGAGGATGGCTGAGGAGACTGAGGACTCAATGAGTGGCCAGGACCATTAGGGAGTGGACTGTTGCCTTCAGAGATTGTGGGGGCTGGCAGCAGTGATGAGGAGGTTCCTGAGGAGCCTGTGCCAAGTGCACGTGCACACAGAATTGCTTGCAGGAAAGAGCAGCTACAACAGTATGGGTGACTTGGGGAGTAAGGTTGCAAGGTAATGGCCCTTCTTCAAGAAGATAAAAGGCAGCTGTGCAGTGAACGTTCTTTGTAGGAAGCAAAGACATTTTGAAACTCAGCCTCGTGGAAATTACAGTTGGTATTTGAAGACTCTTGTATTGTAAACTATTTCTTATCTGTTGTTTTTTGGCAGCCTTGCAAAAACTTGCCAAGGCTCTTTCTTGCCTGAGCTAATCAGTTGGAAGCAGCCTTTTATATGTGAAGAAACCGAATTCAAAGATGAAACATTAAAAGGTTGTGCTGCTGCCTTTGTCTTGTGTTTGCTCTCTTGGAACCAGGGTTGAGTCAGAACACTGTGAGGATGCTGCAACTATCATAAAAATGGTCATAAGTCATTTTTTTCAGTTCCATTGTAACTTTGAATGGTCACTAAACAAACGGTAGTAAGTCAAGGACTACCTGTATTCACAAAGTGGGAATCCTCCAGTGTGATATATATCACCATGTGCCAGCAACACCTCACTATAGACAACTATTATATCTCAACAGAATAAGTGGTCATCTGAAATGAAAGAGAAGATATTATGTACTATATAATCTATTATGGAATACTTTATCTTGACCTGAAAGTGGCTGTTTTGGAGAAGAGAAATGAGAAGCCCAATCTTACTGTGAAAAAAGAGCTCATTAGAGATGCAGCCCATTTCTCATGGAGGAAACAGACCAAGATTTCTTTTATATGGCATATCTTAACCTCATCATCAATTCAAGAATGTCTGTGTCACACCTGGTTGGTTTAGTTTGGTTTATGGTTACTCTGGATAAATAATTCTTCATTTTGCCTTTTACCATTCTGCCCCCACTATGTTTTATAACATGTGATAATTTAGGGTTGGAGGCTAGCTTAGGGTTAGCATTCCAATAAACTATTGCTGCCTTTCAGATTTCTAGGAACTGTTGATGTTTGAACATTTTCTTCATATTAAATTATCTGCCTCCTTTCAGATTCAGTAATAGCGCAAGCAGTTCTCTCTATTTCTGAGGGCGGGAAGAGAGCTAAGAAAACATCCAGTTAACTTTTTGAGATTACTGAAATGCAGTCCCTGTGTCTGTACAGCATAATTATCCATGGCTAATGTAACTACGATTTACCCTATTAGTTTTCTGGATTGAAATGAAAATTGCTACACTGAATTACATGAGTTGGGTTTACACTAAGTATGGAGCTTTAAAAATGGTTGGCTGTTATTCAGTGAATTGTGCAAATGCAGGACCTTTCACAAAGATTTTGTAAGATTTTTATTTCTGTAGACAGGAAGTGATTCTCACAATGACCTTCTTGGGAGCCATACATTCTCATATAGAAACATGCAGCAAGCCCAGGTTGGTTCATGTCCTATCATACCAACTCTTTCTTGAACAAGCAAATGATGAATTATGACATTAAATGCCATCTGTTTTTGCCCAATTTTCATAGGACTATATTTTATAGGTACTTCCAGGTTAAGCTCCAGCAGGATTACATTTTTTTGCCATAACTCTGCTGAACACTTCATTCCCACAGCACTATCTCATTTCTCATCTTTTCATTTTTCCTACTATCTTCTCCTATTTTCTTATGATTTATCAATTGTTGTTTGTGGGGGGGGGGGGGGGGGGGGGGGGGGGGGGGGGGGGGGGGGGGGGGGGGGGGGGGGGGGGGGGGGGGGGGGGGGGGGGGGGGGGGGGGGGGGGGGGGGGGGGGGGGGGGGGGGGGGGGGGGGGGGGGGGGGGGGGGGGGGGGGGGGGGGGGGGGGGGGGGGGGGGGGGGGGGGGGGGGGGGGGGGGGGGGGGGGGGGGGGGGGGGGGGGGGGGGGGGGGGGGGGGGGGGGGGGGGGGGGGGGGGGGGGGGGGGGGGGGGGGGGGGGGGGGGGGGGGGGGGGGGGGGGGGGGGGGGGGGGGGGGGGGGGGGGGGGGGGGGGGGGGGGGGGGGGGGGGGGGGGGGGGGGGGGGGGGGGGGGGGGGGGGGGGGGGGGGGGGGGGGGGGGGGGGGGGGGGGGGGGGGGGGGGGGGGGGGGGGGGGGGGGGGGGGGGGGGGGGGGGGGGGGGGGGGGGGGGGGGGGGGGGGGGGGGGGGGGGGGGGGGGGGGGGGGGGGGGGGGGGGGGGGGGGGGGGGGGGGGGGGGGGGGGGGGGGGGGGGGGGGGGGGGGGGGGGGGGGGGGGGGGGGGGGGGGGGGGGGGGGGGGGGGGGGGGGGGGGGGGGGGGGGGGGGGGGGGGGGGGGGGGGGGGGGGGGGGGGGGGGGGGGGGGGGGGGGGGGGGGGGGGGGGGGGGGGGGGGGGGGGGGGGGGGGGGGGGGGGGGGGGGGGGGGGGGGGGGTTGGGGGGGGGGGGGGGGGGGGGGGGGGGGGGGGGGGGGGGGGGGGGGGGGGGGGGGGGGGGGGGGGGGGGGGGGGGGGGGGGGGGGGGGGGGGGGGGGGGGGGGGGGGGGGGGGGGGGGGGGGGGGGGGGGGGGGGTACTTATGATTAATGATTGTAATTATAATTATGACTGATAACCCATTACTTGCTGTTTATATGTACACTGTGAGCTTATGCACCAGAGACAAATTCCTTGTGTGTATGATCACATTTGGCCAATAAAGAATATTCTATTCCGTTCCATTCCATTCCATTCTATTCTTATTAAGGCTTTTTCTAAGATGAATTACATATATACAGTTACTTTGTGTGGGACAATGAGCAGGCTAAAAGGGGAACAGCCCTTTCAGAGAATCAGAGCAGAATAAAACAGTAAACTGTCAGGATTTTAAACCTTAAGATGCATATGGACTACATTGTATTTTCCAACATTCCAACATTCAAGAGTTAACACTATCAACCCTTCCTAGAGTAGAAAGAAAATAATAGTGGCATAGGGTACAATTAAATAAATTAGCAAATAATAAATTACCTGTTATACAATACATACCTAATCATTATTATTTCCTGGAATCTCACTCAGTTTTTTTAACTGAAGTCCCACAGCAAAACACAAAACATCTGCACTTCAGAGAGCTGAAATAAATGCATTTCTTGAATTATTTCAGGTTATTCATTTCATCATTTGTTAATCTTTTTCTCTCTCTAGTATCCATTGGCTTTTCTGATTGGTTTGGGGCCCATATGGGGTATTTCATGCTGGAGATGGCTAGTAAACTTAGAAGAAGGTCCTAGCTCCACCCCTGTACTGGTTCCTAATTTAGCATTTTTTGGTTAATTTTAATGTTTAATTTTATTAATATTTTAATGCTTTTGTATTCTTATTTTTATGATGTTGTAAGTCACCCAGAGACACTTGATACTGAGATGGGTGGCATATAAATGTAATAAATCAATAAATTTCATTCTAATGTGATCATTTAACATCCATTTTATCAACAGAGGCTTTATCTGATACTGTTAGAATGATTAGTTTTTGAAACTAATCAAGAGGAAAGGCAATTTGATAATGCAAAAATAGCAACCTTATCTGATTACTCATGAGGATATGAAACTACCAGTTATAAGTTAGACTGATAAGTTGGAAAATGTTCTCATAGGTGGTGAGCTCAACTCAAAGTAGGATTTATTTCTTCATTTCCTTTGAATCCTGGAGTTTATTGGTGGCTTGAACAATGCAAAGCAGAGAGATTTGTGCATAAGCCTAGTTGTCTTTGGTAAAACTGTCTTATGTACACCATAAAAATATGTTTTTGTTGATACCAATTTCTATATTATATGGCCGTAATCATCATCATAACCAGGGGAAAGGTGGCTGAAGTTTTTAATAACAGAATAACAGAGTTGGAAGGGACCTTGAGGGTTTTATCATGCAATCCCTGTTCAAGCAAGACACTCTATATCATTTCAGCTCTTCTGGTTTGGGTTTCTTCAGTGACAGACCAAAATCCACGATCGTGCGCGGTTTCGATCTGTGCTCACCGCTGGAGCGCCCCAATCCTTTGGATTCGGGGCTGAAGCAAACCATAGAGGTGGTGAAGAGGGGGGAGATTGCTAGCCAAGTGGAGGGGAGCTGCATCTCTCCTCCTTGGCTGGTCTAAACTCCCCTTCCTGAAGGCAGTTGCAGTGGTGGTCAAAAATGGTGTCAAAGAATGAGGTGTCAAAGAAGAACCCGACTGGATAAGCTTGTGCAGGAGGAAGACAAAGAGGAAAGAAGGACAGACTAGACTAAATAACAGAGAACATCTAAGCAAGGTACCCTGAATCTAAAAGTACTTAGAGGGATACTTCTGAAAGAAGACTTTTAAGCGGCGAAGGAGAGAGAAAAGGAGATTTAAAAAACCCCTTTTAACCTTTATATTGACAATTAGAAATGATATGGAAAGAAATCTATATTAATTTACTTTGACACTAATAGGCAACTTTAAGCTAAATTTAAGTGTCAAAAGGAAAATAAAAAAATTTTTCCTTGGTCATTTTAAAGCTCTAAAAAGGAGAAGAGTGGAGGCAAAAGGGTGGAACTTGGAATAATGGAAAAATGGAGTGCCACCTGGAAAAATAAAGAGGATTAACAGCAAAACTTTGAAAAGACTCCTGAGGATACATTGTAACTGAAACCTTATTAAAAGATACAGTAACCCATGGAAAGGAAAACTAAAGGAAAGAAACAAGAAGGAACAGTCTGGGATCATTTGGTGATATAAAAAAAAGTTTTTGGCATTGATCTTTTCTTTCTTCTTCTATTTTTACTTAAAGTCAATCTGGTGGTTGTTCAAAAGTGTTTAAAATGGCATTACTCCTGGAGGAATTGAAGATGAGTCTTAAAAAACAGAAAGAAGATGCAGAAAGGGGAGGAAGATCCTTTGGCTTTGTATTTGAATTTCTTGAAATGGAGATCCTGAACTATGAAAAGCAAAAGGAAAAGCTTCAAGAGCAAGAAGAAGGGTGGGACAAAGAAGAACCAATTTTCAATTATCAAATAATGCAAAGTGTGGTAATAAGGGGAAAAGTGGGGAAAGGAGTTAAAAGTTTGAGATTAAAGGGAACAGTCCAAAAGAAAAATAGTCTGAAAAGGAAGTATAACAGCAAGGAGAAGCAGAAAAGAAAACCACAAAAGGGAAAATTAGAGAGAGAGGGTATAAAAAAAGGGATGAGAAAAAGGGAAGATAGAAAGGGAAAGAATTCTTGAGGGACAAAAGCAGGAAATAAAAAAAAGGGGGAAATGTACTAGGATCAAAGGTATTTGCTCAGCTACAAAAGAGACAATGGTTAAATTAAGTTAAAAGTGAGGATTCTGCAAAGGTACAAAAGGTAGTGTTGTGACAGTAGAATGCTGTAATGAGTTAGAAATAAAATAAGTAAATAATCTATGAGATAAAAGTATTGTTATGTAATGGTATGTTTATTTATAATTAATGCAATAATAAAGAAGAGAGGAAAACATTGTAATTGTTTCTAAAGATTGATAAAATATTGAAAAGAAATGTGAAAGATTTATAAGGAAATTTATACCAGTTACTAGAATGAATTTGAATAACTATTTTGCTCACTAACGTTTATATACTGTATATATGTTGTTTTTGCTATGTTTTTAGAATTTTTCTTTTTACATTTTTAAGGGGAAGTACCGAGCAGAGTCTGAATGATGAGATTTACATGATATAAAATAGATATTAGAAATTTGAATGTTATAATTTTAGAACACATAAATTTAATGTTTAATGAAATTTTATATGATAATAATAATAATTTAAAAGTGTTGCACTCCGATTGGCAATCATAGGGGGAATTTTGCTTTTTAAGAATGTTGGAAGAGAACATAATGAAATTGTAAACAAGACAGATGAAAGTATAAGTACAATGAATAAAAAGATATAGAAATTTAGGCAAAAGAAATACAATTAAACAAGAAGAAAATGAGATAATCATAAAAGAAAATTAAGAGAAGTAAAGGGAGAAATAGTGAGAAGTTGGAAAAAGAGTAATAAGATATGAAGTTGAATATATAAGATGAATATGCATATGAAATTGTGTCTGTATGGAAATGTGATAACCCAGAACCATGTTGTACTCAAATAAGAGGTTTTATTTGTTTTGTTAAAACTCAATAAAACTTTATTAAAAAAAAAACTCTATATCATTTCAGACAAATAGTTGTCCAATCTCTTCTTAAAATGGTTAATACTACTGTGGAAAGGGAACTTCACCAGGGCAGGGGTGACATCCAAGTAGGAAAAATGCGAGGGGAACATCAGGCTAGCCATAAAAGCAAACTTGCATAGGAAAAGAGATTTGATAAAAGGTATTGAAAGAAGCCCCCTAGGCAAAAGCCAGGTAATTAAAGCTAGGACCAAAATCCCTTACAGACAATAGGCCATGCCAAATCAGCAAAACAAATAAGACAAAAGACCGATAGCAGACAGGAGATTGCCACTAAACAAATATGGGAAATGAAACTAATAATCCAATCAAACCACCCCGCAGAGTTTACCCTCTGACGGAAATGGAGACAACCCCCCCTGACAGGACTTAAGCACTCACACACGAAGGACAGGTATAAAAATCAGGAGTTTATTACACAGGGCTGGCTAGCTCCAGGAACGCAGACTTCTTGCTATCTCTTGCCTTCCTGAAAATTAAAGCAAACTTGCTTTCAAATAGCTGTCTCTGTCTGTGTCCTTACTCTGAAAGCACTCCCAGCAGGAAAAAAGAACCCTTGGAAGAAAGGCATTTGCAGCCTTTCAACAATTGGCGACCACGAAGGTTTTCCAGCCAACCCTGCCACCGGACCGGGCCCGCAGATCCAAACCCAGCCGGCATTGGACCTTCTTTGTCCAGGAAAACATCCACGGACCCTGCCCGGAAGGCAAAAGGGTAGTAAAAGGGAGTCAGTCATTGAGCTTTTTTCTGCTCAACAGCTACTTGAAAGCAGGTGAGTACCACTTCAAATTTATAATCTTACTAGGGAGGGGAGTGGAAGCGTGAATGTACCAGGTGTGTGATTGTGGGTTTTCTCTGCTGAAACAGTGGGACATCACCTCCTCTGTGATTGCCAGCCGCACCCCAGCCAGCTGCTAGCTCCAACAAGCCGTGACCGGCTGGATTTGGGAACGCAAGGGGTAATCACAGAGTGTGAGTTCTCCTGAAGGACGTAAGAAAAACCGAGTGGGCTGAGAAAGGAACTGTTGTTGGGAAATAAATAGAAAGCAGAATAAATAGTCCCAGTGCATCCTGCAAGTAAAGCCCTGTGCATTTAGAAGGGCCCGTACCGGCTGCTGGCAAACAAAATTGGAAACGGTTTGCCTTACAAAGCAGAGCAGGTCCTTCCGGATCCCCACCTTTAAGGGAGATCTGAAAACTGACCGGCAGTGTGTAGGAAGGGGCCCGTGCACTGTGCTGCTAGGGGCAGACGGTCCTCCAAGATCCCGCTTTTAGGGGGTCTTAAAACTGGCTGGCAGAGTTTCCCTAAGAGAAAGGGGCCCGTACTCCGTGTGTAGGGAAACCGGAGTCCTTTCCAGACCTTTTTGTCTGAAAACTGACAGGCAGGAGCCCGGCTAAACCAAAGTAATCCCCACATCAGGTAGGGAATATGGGAAGTTGTAGCTCGAGGGCGATGGAAGAGACCCCCTTGGATAAATTACTTGAATAGAAAGGAAGTGAAAAGAGTTTGTAAAAAGTGAGCTAGCAAAAAAAAGTGGGCTTTATTGCAAGATGACATGGGTAGACAAATTTGGCCTGATAGTGGTACTTTAGATTATAAAACCCTGAAAGCACTTAGAACATGCATTAAGCCCAGCCAAATACCCTATTGGTACTGCTAGGCTGAAATTGTTAGGACCAAAGACCTGACTGAGAAAAATAAAAAAAGAAAGAAAGAAAAGCCTGAAACCCATTTCAGGGAAGGGAATACTGAGGCACAGATTATGCCCCCCCTTTAAGCAAGCCAGTGCCAGGCAGAAATAGGGGACAACTAGAATATGTTTTACCCACACCCTTCTCTGCCTCTGACCTAGTCATCTGGAAAAAGGATACCCCAGCTTTCAGGGCTGATCCTCAAACAGTTATTAAAACCCTGAAATCTATCATAGACAGCTATAATCCATCCTGGGGTGACATGACTCAGCTGTTACAAATCTTTCTAATGAAAGACAAACTATTAAAACTGTTTGGAAGAAAAAAACCAGTCCAAATAGCCAAACCACCAACTATCCCTGGTCAGGCAGCCCCACCCCACATCGCAGGGCCAATACATCGCCCTGACTGGGATTATAATGATACCAATCAATGGGACAAATACACTAGAGCAAAAGATAACTTACTAGAAGCTCTTGAGTAAATAAGAAAAAAAACCTTTTAAACTAGTCTGAATTTCAAAAGAAACAACACAAAGGGAAAAGGAAAACCCTGATGCCTTTTGGGTCCACTTGTCAGAAGCAGCTACTGCATATGCCCACCTAGACCTTAGCTGCCCGAAGGACCAAAGGATTTTAGCTTCAGCCTTGGTGGATCAGTCCACCTTAGATATTAAAGAACATTTCCACCGCTTCATCCCTAGCTGCCCAACCCCTTAGACATAGCAAAGTTGTGCAGGATCGCTAATTTTGTCTATGATCAAAGAGACAAATTGAAAGAGGAAGAGAAAGATAGAAAGAGATTAGTAGAAAGACAGGAAGACTTTAAAATGTTTGCTGTAATGCAACATGATGCCAGACAAACGCCAGGTAAAACCCCCTATAATTCAAAGAAATGCTAGTATTGTGATAAAGCAGGATGGTCGCAAGGCAAATGTCAGCATTGCTATATGTGCAGACAGGAAGGTCATTTCAGCAAGCAATGTAGGCAACACCCCCCCTCCCTGCATCCGGTATCACCCCCACCTAGGAACATGAGGCCAGCCAATAATCCAGCCCATTACACTGAGCAACAAACACTGAGCAACAGTCATCAGACACCACCCAGTGCTCCCTTTCCTCCAATCAACAATAATAGACATCAATGGGAGCAAAGGAGAGAACAAGACTTACCCCCTTCTTGACTAGAGCATGATAATGAAAGCACTGAATTCATGGCTACCTTTAACAGGCTGGCTATCCCCCCCCCCCCCACCAAAAAAAAATGGCCCAGAAGGATAACATAATGGGAGTGGGGGAGGAAAATAATCCCTGTAGAATTTACTCACAACATACCAGTAGAATTAGGACCTTTCACAGTAGACCATGCATTTACTATTTGCCCCCAGTCCCCACTGTCTCTACTAGGAAGGGATCTCCTATGTAAAATGGGAGCTACCATAACATGTGGAAAACAGGGGCTGCAATTGGAAATCCCAGGAAAAGGCACACGCAAGACAATCATGCTGATAACCAGCAACACAGGACTATGAAGATTTAAAAAGCCTGCCACCCTCCTTATGGGGCTGGGATACATCAGAAGTGGGACTACTTAAAGGAGACACACCCCTCCTGGCCACAAGTGCTCCCAATTGCCCTCTTTTATTTCAGAACCAGACCAAGACAAGATATAGGTATTTCCCCCCCCCCCCATTTTTGAGATCCTTTTTGGTCACCCCCCTTTGAGATCCTTTTTGCTCACCCCCCCATACCCTACTAGGATCCTCATTCTCAGCCTAGATCCTCATTCCCTTTGCTTAGATAGGGGGGATAGGGTTCTCTCTTTTTATCTTACAGCCCTGCAAAAGAGACTACAAACCCTCTGGATCCAGAGTGCACTGACACAGACCTTACCCCTGGAAGAAGCCCTGCATCCATATGAGCCAGGAGACTGGGTGTGGATCAAGTTCTTCACCAGAACCTCCCCTCTACAACCCAGGTGGAAAGGACCCTACCAAGTTTTACTGACTACACACACCGCCATAAATGTTTGCAGAATGAGACTTTTGGCTATGCAAAGCCAGCAGTCATAGACCATAGCCAAACTCCACCACAATCAATCCCACCCATCAAACTCAAGAAAGATCGGGACACAGATCAATGGACGCTTACAGCATTCTTCAACACTGTTGAACCACACCACTGTGAGGAACCAAGTGCAAAGGTTGCATTACACAAAACTGGAATCTCAGGTGCTGAGTTATAAACTATTTTTTTTAAAATTTTTGTCTCACCTTCTCCATTTTTTCCTTTTTTAAAACTTTTTTCATCGTGTTTTTTTTTTAACAGAAAGGACTTTACTCATAATTTTTTTGATACTTGACCTTTTACATTTTTTTACATTGCTATTAAAAAAAAAAAAGAGGGGGGGGGAAGAAGGGAAGAAAAGGAATCTAACAATGGGGAAAACGAAATGCAATATATTCTATGTATTATTATTATTTTCTGTAATAATTGTAACAATTGTAACATTTGTAACACAAGAAACTGCGCTCCTGGAACCAAAGCTTATGCCAGAGAAAGGAAAACATATGGGAATGTTTAGCAAGAGAACTTTTGCTTAGCAGGAGGGAAATCATAATGTCACTGGGTGCAGCACACCTAGGGTCACAGAATACACCAGTTTTAGCAATGCAGAACTAAAATGCAACTATACAGAAACCATATCATTTTCATATAGTTATCTGAAGCTCCCACCAGGATGGTTTTTTCTTTGTGGCTTAAAAGCCTACTCATACCTTCCTGCAAATGCCACAAATGGCCCCTGCACCTTGGGAAGGTTAACCATGCTTATTGCTCACTAACAGGAATGAATTTGAATAACTATTTTGCTCACTAACATTTATATACTGTATATATGTTGTTTTTGCTATGTTTTTAGAATTTTTCTTTTTACATTTTTAAGGGAAGTACCGAGCAGAGTCTGAATGATGAGATTTACATGATATAAAATAGATATTAGAAATTTGAATGTTATAATTTTAGAACACATAAATTTAATGTTTAATGAAATTTTATATGATAATAATAATAATTTAAAAGTGTTGCACTCCGATTGGCAATCATAGGGGGAATTTTGCTTTTTAAGAATGTTGGAAGAGAACATAATGAAATTGTAAACAAGACAGATGAAAAGTATAAGTACAATGAATAAAAAGATATAGAAATTTAGGCAAAAGAAATACAATTAAACAAGAAGAAAATGAGATAATCATAAAAGAAAATTAAGAGAAGTAAAGGGAGAAATAGTGAGAAGTTGGAAAAAGAGTAATAAGATATGAAGTTGAATATATAAGATGAATATGCATATGAAATTGTGTCTGTATGGAAATGTGATAACCCAGAACCATGTTGTACTCAAATAAGAGGTTTTATTTGTTTTGTTAAAACTCAATAAAACTTTATTAAAAAAAAAACTCTATATCATTTCAGATAAATAGTTATCCAATCTCTTCTTAAAATGGTTAATACTACTTAAAAAGGCTACAAGCCAATTATTCTCTTATCTGGAAATAAGATTCACTGAATACTGGAATCAGATATGAATAAGATCAAATAAAGTTACAGATAGCGTTTTATTCAGACTTTGTTCTATGGATGTATAGTTTTGTTCATAAACATTGAGAAAACTTCACAGCTGTGTTTTTGGAGTATGGGTTTATTATTGAACAACTTTTATCAGTTTTATCCTAACCTGAGGGAAAGTCCCTCAGCAAACATGCTTGTGTTCTCAAGAGGCATGCAAGAGAAGAATGTATGCAAGTGACATCGTTCTTTGTTTTAGAAATCCCCTTTCCCCAGGACTGCTGAAAACAAGAATTGCTCCCTAATGAGGTTATGTAGCTGATACCAACTGTTTATTAAAGTTTGGCACTTTTCACTGAATGTCTGTCACTTTTGTAAACAGGAGTTGAGTTTCAACCGAAGATCTGGGTCCTTTCTTTTTCAGATGTTTGAGTCCCAAGCTTTTTATAGCTTGAAAAGTTACTCCAAAACTAGGGTTAGAAACAAAAAGAACTTGTATTGGCTTGTTGAAATTTTGTAACCTAGATACTGATATATCCAGGACAGGTTAGAGTTCAGGTTGCAGCATGCCTAGAGTGGAATCAACCCTTTCTTCCCCAGTTAATCCTGAAGAAAATCCCACCTTTGAAGTTGATTATTTGCAGTGGGAGGAAGTGTTACAGTTGGTGCCATTAGGGGACTTTCCACACAAAGTTTTAGTATTTAAAAATAAGCAAACAAGCAAAAAAAAAAAAAGAGAAAAAAACTGTTCACACCATTTTGTGAACATTAAATTCTAAGGTGTATATAATGTTACACTGTTATGATATAGAAGAAACATTTAATCATGTGTATTGGCTATGTAAATCATTCAAAAGAACTAGAAAGGTCTTCTTTTCAAAAATTAAAAATAAAACTCGAATTGAAATGTCAGGTTTTTTCAACGATGAATCTTTCCACAAAAAATAAATTAAAAATATTACCTGCTAAGATATATGCTGATAATTGGGAGGACGTGTTTGACCAAATACCGGAAAAGTTCTATTTTACTAACAATATTATATTGGGATACCAAACCTGGGGACTATACAATGTCAAAATTAACAATATAGATTCAAAATAGAATTTTGGATAAAATTC
The DNA here is from genome assembly GCF_049901715.1 of Pseudonaja textilis. Classification (NCBI taxonomy): domain Eukaryota; kingdom Metazoa; phylum Chordata; class Lepidosauria; order Squamata; family Elapidae; genus Pseudonaja; species Pseudonaja textilis. The sequence goes on from NC_141991.1 coordinate 80,567,966, forward strand.
AGGAAGAATGACTTCTGTGTATATTACATGTCACACAACAGGGGAAACTCAAATATTTAAGAATACAATTTTAAGGGAAATATTTGATGTAAAGATAATAACCAGAAGCAATTTTAATGTTTGTAAGTAATTTGATGTAATCACCATTCAGACACAATGGGAAGGAATGTTTTTACTATTGCAGATCAAGTTTTAAGAGGTGAGCATCTGACAGTAGATTCAGAGGTAACCACAGAATCAAAATGCATGCACTGGAAGGGAACTTATAGATCATTTAATCCAGGAATCTTGTGTAAGAATTCACTAAATTATCATCATTTCCGGGCTATGCATCCCTGTTGAAAACCACCACCAAAGTGGATCTATTACAGCTTCAGGCAGTCTATTCTTCTATTTAACCGCGCTCATTACAAATAAATTCCTACTAATGTTCATCTGAACCACCTTTCTTTAACTACCACTTGTTGGTGCATGTCCTAGAGTCCAGTTCAACAGAGATCAGATCCCCCCACTCTTTGTGTTGGTTTTCTGAATTAAACCAACATGACATTGCAAAAACCGATCCCAACCACAAAAAACTTTGCTCAAGACCAGACTTATCCATACTGCAAAGAATCCACTCCCGTGAACTCTGCGCAGAACTCAAAAACTGTCTAGAAAACAAAGAGAAGGATCTATACATTGACTACTGTGCTGATTGCATCAATAGAAAGTCATAAAACCCACAACTCCGCATCCAACCCGACCCCATCCAATCAAACATTGCTCAAAACTAGGCATGCATGCCCCTAACTACCTCTATTCCAACCACAACTGGCTTTAAATGCAAGCTATTCAATGCAAGAAGCCTGGTAAATAAAATACCTGAATTTCTCCTCTTACTAAATACGGCTAAATTTGACATTATATTTGTCTGTGAAACATAGCTCAACGCATCTCTCCCTGACTCCATTACCACAATAATAGACTATCATGTTTACCAATCAGATCGTGAAATCCATAGAGGAGGTGGTGTTGCTATCTTCTATAAAAAGTCCTTACATCTAAAAAACATCCAAGTTACCCAGGAACTTGCTATTCCTGAGATCTTTGTCTGTGAACTGTCCTTAAATATCACATTTCGGTTCTTACTATGTTACAAAGCCCCCGATTATGACATCAAACATGCAAACAAGCTAAATATACTACTAACATGGGCAGCATCCTGCCCACACACTTTTATCTTTCTTGGTGACTTCAATCTACCTCATATTAACTGGACCGTTAATGAATGTACAACTGAACCCACACATGCAACCTTCTACAATGCAGTAACAAATCTGGGACTAGAACAACTAGTAACCAACAACACTAGACTAAACAACTGCCTCGATCTCATCTTCTGCAATAGTTTGAATTCAATTTACGGAATACAAATTAAAGAACCCTTTTCCAACAGTGACCACAACATGATTGACTTTTGTCTCAACATACGTCCACACAAAAATCATCACAACGATGGAATCTCCAATTATAACTTCAAAAAAGGCAACTATGATCTTATAAACAATGATCTCTCATCCCTTGATTGGCAATTTCTATTCACTGGATGCAATACTGTAAAAGACCATTATAACATATTTTTACTTGAAGTCAAAAGAGTCATCAAACTATATGTACCAATAACAACTCCCAAAACCAGAAAAAACAAATTACCCATAACAATAAGGAAGCTTCAATCCAAAAAGAGATCACTTTGGCAGAAAAACAAATCTGGTCACGTTGCCAACTTCAAAAGCCGATACAAAAATTTATGGCACCAGATAAAGACTGAATGCACCAATTATCACATTAAACAAGAAGAAAAACTTCTATGCACCAATTCCACCCACGCTTTCTACAATTTTGTAAACAACAAAATAAAAGATTCAAGGTCCATCCCACCCCTGAAAGGACCTAATGGTAAAGACTGCAATGACGACACTATAAAAGCCAACCTCTTTAACACATTCTTTGGCTCAGTACTTGTAAACAGCAATGGATCATGCCCAGTATTTCCTAGTTGAACCACAGATGACTACAATGATCTAATACATATCGATTTTACAGAAGACAATGTTGAAAAAGCACTACACAATCTAAAACCACCTCTATCTATTGGACCGGACGGAATATGTGCCTACTTCTTTAAAAAGCTATCCACTGCCATAGCCGAATGTCTAAGCATAATCTTTGAAAAATCTTTCAGGACCAGCTCCTTGCCAAAACTTTGGTCACAAGCCACGGTCATCCCCATCTTCAGAAAGGGAAACCCCAGCCTAGTTGAAAATTACAGACCAATCACGTCACTTGTAAAGTATGGAATCAATTATTAACCAATCCATCATCCTCCACTTAGAAACAAACAACCTTCTCTCTACTAAACAATTTGGTTTCAGGAAAAAACTATCATGTAATCTGCAACTCTTACACTACAAAAACATATGGACTACACAACTCGATCAGGGCAAAGCAATAGATGCTATCTACATAGACTTCTGTAAAGCCTTTGATTCAGTGGTACATTCCTAAAACTTAAACCTACGGTATCTCTTGACACCTGCATAACTGGATAGAAGCATTCCTGTCAAACAGACAGCAAATGGTCAAAATTGGAGCATCCTATCAAATTCTGTACCTGTCAATAGTGGTGTCCCCCAAAGCAGTGTTCTAGGACCAACTCTTTTCATACACTACATAAATGACCTCTATGATCATATTAAGAGCAACTGTGTTCTCTTCGCTGATGATGTAAAGCTATTCAACACTACAGACAATACTGCTACCCTCCAAAAAGATCTTGACTATGTATCAGAATGGTGAAACAAATGGCAACTTCAAATATCAACAAATAAATGCTCTGTCCTACATATTGGCAAAAAAAAATCAGAAAATAAAATACAGGCTGAATAGTCAAGACCTTGTTGATGATCCAAACTCTGTCAAGGATCTTGGAGTACTTATCTCTAATGATCTAAGTGCTAGAGCCCACTGTTAACTACATAGCCAAAAAGGCATTAAGAGTTGTTAATCTAATCCTACGTAGCTTTTTCTCTGGTAATATTACACTAATAACTAGAGCATGCAAAATGTTTGCTAGACCAATACTTGAATACAGCTCATCAGTCTGGAACCCACATTACGTATCTGATATTAGCACAGTTGAGAAAGTCCAGAAATATTTCACAAGAAGAGTTCTCCACTCCTCTACTCGTTGCAGAATACCTTATGCCACCAGACTCAAAATTCTAGACCCAGAAAACCTAGAATTATGCCAACTTTGGTCTGATCTAAGTATAGTATATAAAATCATACATTGCAATGTCCTACATGTCAATGAATACTTCAGCTTCAACCATAACAACACAAGAGCAAACAATAGATATAAACTCAAGGTTAATCGCACCAAACTTGATTGCAGGAAATATGACTTCAGCAACAGAGTGGTCAATGTCTGGAATACTCTTCCTGACTCTGTGGTTTCTTCCACCCCCCAAAAAAACTTTAACCTTAGACCAGGGGTGGGCAAACTTTTTGGCTCGGGGGCCGCATTGACTTTTAAAATTTGCCAGATGGGCCGGGTCAGCAGAAGATACGATACATATAAAAAACTGCATTTGTTAACAGTACATATCAAACATAAACAGAAAAAAGCATTAAAGTATTAACATATTTTAATGAGAACAGTGTTGTTGATCACCCCTCACCGCCACTGCCAGTCCCGGCCACTCCACCTGCCAGTTGCTCCTTGGGGCGCAGCTCTTAAAAGCCTGCTCCCAGCACCCGAGCAACTTTCCAGCAACTTTCGGCTTCCTTTTAACTCGCGGGCGCTCATGCCTGGCCCCAAGCCGTGTGGCAGAGGGGAAGCTCGGAGCGCCTCTGGGTCGCCTCCTCCAAGCAGCCCACCCCACCCGCCGGATGGAACCCTTCCCGCTCCTTGGCGGGAAGACACTCCCGCCTGCAAACTTTGCCTTTGCAAAGTTTAAGCCTGGAAGCCCCTCCTTTTAATTCACAGGCACTCGCTCCTGGCCCTGAGCCGCGCGGCGGAGGGGAAGCCCGGAGCGCCACCGGGTCGCCTCCTCCAAGCAGCCCACCCGCCTGGCTTCCCCTCCGCCATGCGGCTTGGGGCCAGGCACGAGCGCCCGTGAGGAAAAAGGAAGCTGCAAGTTGTTGGGAAGTTGCTCAGGTTTCCGGGGCTTCCAGGCTTAAACTTTGCACAGGCAAAGTTTGCAGGTGGGAGCGTCTTCCCGCCGAGGAGCGGGAAGGGTTCCGCCTAGCGGGTGGGTGGGCTGCTTGGAGGAGGTGACCCGGTGGTGGTCCGGGTTTCCCCTCTGCCGCGCAGCTCGGGGCCAGGTGCGAGCGCCCGCAAGTTAAAAGAAAGCTGGAAGTTGCTGGGAAGTTGCTCGGGTGCTGGGAGCAGGCTTTTAAAGTGCCGCCTGATCAGGACCGCCGAGCCGGGAAATGGGGCACCAAAGCAGGACAAGGCTCCACCAGCAGCAGCCTAGCTTTAGATGGCTCCAAGCAGCCCGTTCCAAGCAGCCCGCCCGCCCGCCCATCGGGCGGAACCTTTCCTGCTCCTTGGCGGGAAGACGCTCCAGCCTGCAAACTTTGCCTTTGCAAAGTTTAAGCCTGGAAGCCCCGGAAAAAAAGGGGGGATCGGTGGGTACTCACCTTCGGAGAGGTCGCACTCGAAGGTGATTTTGAACTCCCAGCCGAGGCCTTTGCAAAGTTCTTTTCTTTCCTACCCCGAGAGCGCTCTGCACTGTTTTGCAGCTTTGGGGGCCACGCGGCACAGGGCAATACGCCACGCCCAGCAATTTTTTTCAGGGGCAGGCCGGATTGGACAGACTAACAGGCCGGATGTGGCCCACGGGCCGTAGTTTGACCACCCCTGCCTTAGACTGTCTACTATTGACCTGACCCCTTTCCTAAGAGGTCTGTAGGGGACGTGCATAAGCGCACCAACGTGTCTACCGTCCATGTCCTATTATTTCTTTTATTTTTTTATTTTTCTTATATGTATCCATGTATTCAGAACTATGTTTTGTACTTATATCTATTATCTTGTAAGCAATTGACAAAAATAAAAAAACAAAAAAACATAAACATCACATTTTTAGGGAAGGAGGCACACTTGTGTCACTGAAGCAAAGGAAGCAAATGATAATTTCCTCTCATAATTTGTCAAAGTGTCCTTTATTTTTATGATGGTTACATCCTGGCTTTCCCACAGTGAATAACATGTTTAGAAATAATATAAACAAAATAATGAGAAGTAAATGTTCCTGTTGGAACTCGTTGCTTAAACATGTCTTCTGAACCGTCTTCTCTTCAGTCACCATGTGAGATCTAATGATAAATAGCTCAACTTTAAAACATTTACAGAAATAACTTTTTAACTTAGTTGAGAAATGTTCCCAAAATAATAACTACAATAATGTAATGATACAATAATGATATAATAATGATAATGATAATAATGATAATGATAACCATTATTGTTATTGTTGTTATTGTTATTATTATTATCTGTGTTATTCATTAAGCATGAAACTCAACTGAACATTTAAACATGTATCATAAATACCGGTGACTGGGGCTAATGGTTGATACAGGTTGCTGCCGGAGTCCTAGATATCAACCAAGTATCTTCTTAAGATGTACGATGTTCCAAGTAGTGCAGTTTTCTTGCAGTTCTGCTGATGTTATTGCAGGAATCTGCAATTTCTTGATGTGTTTTGTAAAATTCTTGGATATGGTACCAAGTGCCCCGATGACAATGGGTATCACTGTTACATGTTTCACCCATAATCGTGTAGTTTCAATGGCCAGGTCGTTATATTTAGTGATTTTTTCCAGTTCTTCTTCGATTCTGGCATCTCATGGTACAGCGATGACAACCGTAATATCTGGCATGTTGTGTTCCAAATGCTGATCTGTCTGTATTCGAAAGTCCCACAAGTTCTTTACCATCTCATTTTTGACAACTTTTTCCACTTTATGTTTCCATGACTTTTCAGATATATGTAGGGCATAATTTTTGCACAATGATCAGTGGATTAATTTGGAAGAAAATCATGAAATATCGTGACCTAGCCATCAAAACTATGTGATTATGGATGAAACATGTAACAGTGATACCCATTGTCATCGGAGCACTTGGTACTATGTCCAACAATTTTACAAAATACATCAAGAAGTTGCAGCTTCCTGCTGTAGCACTAGTGGAGCTGCAAAAGACTGTGCAACTCAGAACAACATATATTTTAAGAAAATACTTGGTTGATATCCAGGATGCTGACAGCAACCCATATCAACCATCAGTGCCAGTCAATGATATTTGTGATACATTTTAAAATGTTCAGTTGACTGAGTTTCATGTTTAATAAATAAAAAAGTAATAATAACAATAATAAAGAAACTCTTGGTTTCTGAAGATATGGTTGTTTTCAGATCATCTTCAAATGTAATACAGTTTCCATCATAGTAAGAAAACATGGGCTACATGGGAAGAAATACATTTTCTTCTGAGGGAATGAACTAACTAGGAGAAGGCAATCTGGATACTTCAAGATATTTAAGTCCCCACTGAGATGCTTCTTGCAACAAACCACTGTGGCTCCATAGTAAGCTCTCAGGACTGGACTGTAAAAACCAAGATTTAGTGAAATTCAGCAGGCATCCCTTTTCAGTTGAACCCAAGTTATGGTCAGAGGCTTCAAGAAATTGCTTCAGAGCAGAGAAATCCTATTTAAAAAAACACCTCCCAATGCCAATAGGCTGACCAGGCAACCAATATAACTAGCCTTGGAGATCCCTTGGAGGCTCCTTCAAGCATCCTCTGAAATTTTTCAGATCCATCAGACAAATGGGAAAGCCATTCTAATAAATATCTCAGCCCTGCAGAGCTCTTGGATAGCTGTTGCTCTTAACAGGACTAGGAAGTAATCTGACCATGACTATTGTAAGATGTAATGTCCTACATGTCCAGATCACCTAGAACTGCTCCGAGGCATAGGGAGGGTCCAATGCATGTATTGAATAAAGATTATCATGGTCACTGTGGAGAGCAAATACTCTCAGGGCATGGAGGCTGAAGTTTCTTCACAGTGTAAGGGAATTCAATCCCAACTCAAAGACTCACTTAGAGAACCCAGAAAGCAATTCAACTGGGTAAAAAGGTAGCCAGTACATGTTTATTCCATTCCTATTGGTCTATTTCAACAGAGCTTCACACCTCATTGCCTTCAAAGCAAATCTTTGGTCAAAGGTTATATATAAACTACAAATATATATGTTTGTAACTTTAAGGAAAAATACTATAATGTATTATACTGTGTTCTGGTTGGTTAATTATGCTACAAGTTGCCATAAGAGGGAGCTATATATCATGGTTTAATTCTCTTTCTCTTTTTCACTGATGATCTCTCTTTATACTGATACTGACTGACTAGGGACCGATACTGACTAACCCTGTTTATTTTGACATTCTGTTGATATTGAAGGTTATTTGTTGTATTATGGTTTGATATTTGTCTGCTGTAAAAGACATGGAACCAGTAAGAAGACTTTATAACTGGATATTTCTGGACCATTAAAAACATGTATGACATGGACTGTTTATTGGACTGTGCTATTTCTTCAAGTAAACATTAACAAAACTTGTTCAACTCTGTGTGGCTGTATATTTATTCATAACTGTTCTCATAAATCATTTCTGTGTGCACATCCTTTTTATATAAGGGTTACTCTGCACATATCCTAACACATTCCAAACAGCAAGTCTCATGACCCTCCCCAATCCCCTGTGAAAGATTCCAGAGGATTCAGTGGTAAAGTGGAAAAAGAAAGAAGAGCTAAGTTATTTTTCTCAAATGCTCTTCTGCCAACGTCTGCAATATGTCACCCAAAATCAGATTCATGAAGTATCAGTTCAGGTTGTGGGACATATTAGAATAGCAATCTTGCCATTTCTGGCAGTAAATTCAATCCAGAAAGAACTTGTTGTGATTTCCTACATTGTCTGAATGAAAAAAGAAGGCCAGAAGTCATATAGTTCAGAAGATTATTTATATTTATTTTTTTAAAAAAACTATTTGATACTAGGTTTTTTAAGCACCTTTTTTTCAGCTGAAATAGAAGCAAGGTCATAACAAAGATAGATTTACCACTGCACAAACCAGAAGGAATGAAATGATTACTCATATTCAAAATCTGTCGAATTCTTCCATTTCTTTACTTTTCAACTTTGAAAGAAGGATTGGGGCTATAGCAGAAAATAAAGGTGATTTGGGTAACTTTATCAAATGGAGGCCCAATCTGTGAGATTATTTCATTATTTGGATGGGAGAGGAATGCAGAACACATCAATGGAAAACAATCAGCATTGGTACAAATATCCATGCATGCCAAAATGAACTCTGAAGAAACTAAGGGAGTATGCGTTGAATCGTTTCTCATTTATATCTTCAAGATAATAGCCTGTTTGGCCTCAGCAGTGCAAAACTCCTTAAGAAAAGCTCTGTTTTATATATTCCATGTGAAATTCTCTCACCTGAAAAAATTACAAGGAATGGGCAGAGGGTACCTGAAAATGAGATATTTGGAAGGGCTACAAGGCAAGAAAAGAATAAAAATGGGCTTTTAACTCGATAAAAAAAGGATGTATTAAGAGATGACTAAGCAAAAAGATCTCCAAGCTAAGAAAGAGAAGATAGGAAGGAGTAACATAGCAAACATGATTCTATGTATTTATTATAACATTATGGTATAGTATGGTATGATATGATATGATATGATATGGTATGGTATGGTATGGTATGGTATGGTATGGTATGGTATGGCATGGCATGGCATGGTATATATCCGTGATGATGAACCTATGGCACGTGTGTGGAACTGGCACGCAGAGCCATTTCTGCCAGCACACAAGAGTTTGCTGCACATGCACGCACACCCTCTACCAGCCAGCTATATGCCGTGCATATGCAGAGGCATGCGGTGCATGCGCAAGGGGCATGGGGAGGTGTCATACATGCATTGCATTATGGGTGCAGGCACACGTGTGCATGCACATGCGTGCACTTTCGGCACACGACGAGAAAAAAGGTTAGCCATCACTGGTATATATGGTATCATATATCATGTACGTTGTATTATGTAATATATTCAGTGTGTGTCTATATTTTTACGTCTCCCTGTGTGTATGTGGTGTTTCCTTGCCAGATGAAAGAGAGACTAAGGGGTTTATGGGTTAGAACAGTTCAATTCAATTTAGACTAGGAAAGGTTCCACTATAAGATATTCCTCTGATTTTGTTCTTCCTTTAAATGACCCCAATAATGGGTCTGTTGGGGGAACTCTGGTACCTTTATAGGGACCTGTGTGGGTTTTGAGGCAGGTTGAATGCAGTCAGGAATTTGAAGACATTATGTCCCTCATTACCGTATTATTGTACTCCTGTACCAATTATTTAGGTATAATTATAACTGAACTACCTATTACAGTCTCCAATTGCATGTTCTCTATTCTACATAAAAAATCAGGAGGAAATCGTTTACTTCTGGTAGGCTTTGCAAATCTGCTCAAGCCAAGAGACAGTATCCAATAGCCATAGGCCTGGCTATTCATATCTCAAAAACAATTTCATCCTAAGGGCCACAAATATTGACAAGCAAACCTGTATGTGTGAATAAAAGAATGAACGATTGTACATACCAACACCCACTGAGAATTTTCTGACTCTACAGCTGCTGTTTCATCTAACTTCCCCTCTCATAGGGAATTCTTGTTTCCAATTTGCTTTTAAAAAAAATATAATCTGCAATATACTTTTCCATAGCAATATATTTCATGCATCACTTGCATGTTCACTCTTTCTATGAATGTCTTCAGAGTCTCAATTTCATCAACCACATCCTGCATAGATGAGAGATGATAACGATGATAATCTAGATTTTTGTAAGTACAAAAGTGTCACTTTTCAAACAACTTCTTTCTTCTGTCTTATGGAAGAACACAATCACTGAGAAAAGTAAAAAACCTCTGACTTTTCAGTGATACTCCCGAATATTTTCCCTACCTTTTAATTCCTTTTCCCATCATCAGTTTGCTTTTTAAGACACCTGGCTAATCAAATTGCTAAAACTAGTTACTGACTTCTCACACCTCTGCTATAAGAACTGTACTGGTTTCTGCTTTGTTTCTTAGTGCAGTTTAAGATATTGGCAATTATTCAGTTTGGAACCTGGATATTACTGAGACTACCTGTCTCTTTCTAAATTTGTCTGCCCAAGGGGTTTTAATGTCTTATAGGAAAGACCTTGGGATACTTGGTGACACAACACTGCCAAGAGCTCAGTCAAGTAAGAGACAGCATAGTCTTTAGCTGGATAGTGGGCAGGTCAAGGGTTGAGAAAGTAGCCTCCTTATATTCTTGGGCTGTAAAGAAGAAAAGGGAAGAGCTGTACTTTCAGACTTTAAAGATTCTGTCAATGTAGCTTTACCATAAAGAGAAATTAGCTCATCTGGTTATGATTCCTATCTAGTTTACCCAGTGAGGATGACAAAATGCAACAAGAAAGTCCCTATTGAAGGTCACCTCTTATCAGGATATTCTTCAAGGAGTATAAAAGCGACCCTTCTTTGTGAACTCATTTATTCCAGAAGTGAAAGCTTCAAAGCTTTCCAATATAGGGTAAAATACTGAGTGTTTTGTGGTGTGTGTATATATATATATATGACAATTTTTTTCTTTTCAGAAAGACTGACTTTTGGTCACCTGGTTCTACAGCATTTGCATTTCTGGTGAGGTGCTCTTGGGTCCTGGAATCTTTACACTACCTACTAAAAATCTGGTGACTGCTTGATTATTTGAAACCTACAGTTGGTGAAACAGTGCATCACAAGACAATTTTTGAATCAATATACCTCAAATGGGCTAACTGACAGAATGAATCCAAAATCTGGGATCTGTGAGATCTTGAAATTTGACAACTTCAGTGCTGCCACATCGCTGCATTACTGCAGTCATGGGTCCATCATTTACAAGACTCCCTGACAGCTTTCTACAAAGAGAGTCAAGGGGGAAGTATGAAGTCACTCTTGCTCCCCTGCTTTTCTGCCCACTAGTGATCTTTCTATTTCTTTGCTTAAGTACCATAAGAAAATATCTCTGAAACGAGGACCCAATGGATCATGACCCAATGGATGTAGGATCCAGATTCTAAAACTTCCTGATTTCAGCTTAATGCTCAGGTTCTTCTTATAGCCTGGCAGCCCTAGGAAAGCCCAGCAACCAAGCCATTGGAAGTCAGAAGAACTGATCTGCCTCTATAATCTCAAAACACATCAACCAGGAGCATTAGATGGGCAGAAAGCACTTAAGGGAAAATATAGATTATTTAATTAACTTATTATTACCATAAATACATTTCTAATTTGGTTCTTTTTTATATTCTGGATCTCTGGGGATGCTATTATTAAGAGGATATCCATCTTTTACTCAGAGAGGGGAAAAGGACACAGAATGATTTCCTTAGAATGACATTTCCTTAGATCTAGATCCAGTTTGCTTTCACTTCTGTGGAGTCCCTAGACCGCCCCCAAAAGAAACTAGATTAAAAAAAGAATTGTTTAGGATTGACGCAAACATGAGATATGATGGAATCTGTTCTTTCACTCTTCTCCCATAATTTAGCAGTCCATTTAAGCAAAGGAAGACATATTCTGTACAAGGGAAGACAAGAAGACAAATGATCTCTTCAAATTTCCAGGAAGAAATGATCAAAGTCCGGAAGATGAAATCCACGTGTGTCTATTTTAAGAAAGTCAGGAGCTGCAGTTCTCATATTCATTTCAATTAATGCAGACACAATACAAATATAAATAATATTTTGCTTTTTATATGAAATTGTGATATATCAATAACCCAATGTATAAAGTATTCCTTAGCTTAAGATATTGCTTAGGTTTTGTAAAAAATAATAATCTCCTTTTATTATTATCCAGCTACCATTGTGATGACGATCTTCCATCTTGTCCCCAGTTGAGATAATGACTGACTGATTTTGGCTTAGGTTCCATGAAATAAATCTGAACTAAGATGGCTCCCTGGTTTATATTATCAAGCACCTTGCTGCTCTCTTAATCCCTTTTTTCATTCTTTACAAGTGGTACATAAGTCCTAAGGTATTTGGCTGTATGTCCTGCTTTCTGTTTTTCAAGAGCCAACAAGGAACAGTCCTCTAATTAAAGTATCCTCTGTTTGAACTGTAGCTGAAGGGCAATGCTGTACATTGCTCCTCCTCAGTGCCATCTACATCTTTGTCCAAGGCTCCATCCAATACTAGTGATACCGTTGGCAGCAAATCCCATAGCATTTAGCTGGGGTGACCAGCTAAAATAATTAGAGTAATTTTACTTATAGCACTATTCCCATATTCATTGGCAAAACAGGGATTTTACTACATCCTATAGCCTTGGATTCTGAAGTCTTACATCTATTAAACAGCGGTAGTTATGTTACAGGCATGTCTTAGTTGGGTATTCTTAGTTTGGTTTTTATCTGAGCAAAATGAAGCCCAAAACTCAGATTTCTTAGTTCATGGGTGGGCATCCCCTTTATGACCTGTGGATTTTGATTCCCAGAATTCCTGAGTCAGCCAGGAATATATGTCATATAAATTACCAGGCATGTATTTTGAACATGTCAACACATATCACTAGTATGAGTTCATTTTACTTCCTTTAGATGACAGGGCGATGAAGACTTCCCATTTTATGCTAAATCAGTGCTCTTGCCATGGTTTGTTGTCCTTTTATAGAAGAGAATATCTGTAGGTTATAGTTGAACTTAGAGTCCTTGGTGCATTCTGAGCTTGGTTGTTTGCTTGCAGACGTTTCATTGCCTGACTAGTAACATCAAGAATATCAACCCTGTGAGGTTGACCAGAAAATAAAAAATAACAAAATCTCAAAAAAATAATAAATAAATAAATAAAAGGTAATGGCAACTATTTCTGCACTAGAAAACTACACGAACGCACAAAGTCCAGCTTAACTCCCTCATATTTAATCTGTATTTTTTAGAACTGGTTTTGAAAATGTTCAAAACAAGACCCCTCAATGAAGGTGGATGTCATCTCACTGGAGACAGAATCACTATTATAAAGTTAACCAATTATTTATCCATATTGAATTGTGCTGTGGCCCCCTAAGGTATTTGGGATAGTGAGAAGGCGCTGCACATTTTAATTAACCAATAGATATGGTGCAGTGTCTGCTGTTGTTTATAAAATGATGACAAGACACATAACTCACAGCTGTCAAAGATGTACGCATTTGTGTACTTGGAGAACTGAATAACATTACAGCTGTAGGTTCCAAGCACTGCCATTTTTATCCTTTAGATTTCTGTATGAGAATCTGTACAAGTATGAATAATGATTCTTTTATTCCTATTCTTTTGCTGCAGCAGGTTTTTTTCCCCCAAGAAATTAGTTCTTTTTTACCTACCAAAGCCAATTGAGGATGGAGTAAGTGGGTGAATGGGCTGTGAAGCAGGGATTGCAGGATGTCCTCACACCTATCATATTCGTGGTCATTCTCTGCCCTCCACTTAATTTCTGGAAACAATCTAATCAGAGGAAGGGACTTCATCTCTCTTAGTCAATTAGAAACCCCACTGTTCGATTTTGTCTCATGACAGAAACAGGTGAAGGATTATTTTTTTCCTGAGGGAAAAAAACAGCGAAGAAATAACTGGATTTTTTAGGATAAATTATATTAACAGGACGGGCTGTGGCAAACATAGTCCATTTTGGGAATGATGCAATTGGCAGACTGATATTTTATTAAAACAATGCCTGATTGGCTCTGGGACCAGTTCTTTGCATGTGGATCTAGACTGGCTCTCAACTTACTTCTAGGTCTAGTAAGTTAAAGTGGTGAGTTTATCACCAAAGTCCTTCATAGCATAATACCTTTCTTCATAACTTCATTTCAAAAATGGAAATCCATGACTTTACTCCATTTTCTTCTAGTAAGTGGGCTGTTGGGGAGAAAAGCATGCCTACAAGGTAAAATGGCACCTTGGGCTAACATGTCTTCTGAATGGAGACTCACACATCATTTTGGCACCAAACAGTCTTCTGATTGTCCCAAGCTTTCAATTTGTTGTACAATAAAGTTTTAAAACTTTGTCTTTGCAATATGACTTAAGAACTCTGTTATCAGGAGAACTGAAGTTATTTTTAATGAACTAAAGCAGGTCCTACTGTCATTAAGAATTTTCTCTCCTTAAAACATCAAAATCATTCCAGCTACCAGTAATTCTAAAAGATTATCTTTGCTTCTGCCTTTTTCAACCTCCACACCACAGAATTGGAACTTCTCTGGGAAGTTTCATTGTTCTTTATCTCTTCATTAAAAGCATCACCTCCCTAAATACTGATTTCCCTTCAAAAACCCAGGGAGGTAAAGACATAGCAATTAAAAAGCATGACTGCTTTTTTACATTTCTGACCCCTCAGTTGCCAACAATTGCTTAAATATGGTAACCTAATTACCAAATGGCCAAGGCTATAATATGAAAAGAACTGATGTCTTCTTTTTTTTATAAAGAATTTTTATTTTTAAACAACATACACAAACAAAACATAAAACCATATTCCACGTACAGTGTGTCGGTTGGTTACAAGTCTTTTGTGTTTCATCTTCATAGTCCTCACCCATAGCCCGTATAAATTATCACATTATCCATCTAGTATGTATGTGTGTGTGTGTGTGTGTGTGTGTGTGTAGATAGATAGATAGATAGATAGATAGATAGATAGATAGATAGATAGATAGATAGATATGGTATTCAGCTTGGGTATTTTCCTACGTCATTATAGTTGTGCTTTTAAAATTGTAGCAACATTTCGGCAGAATCTCATCTGCCATTATCAGGCTTCTGTATTGTGTTCGTCTGTGATGAACACAGACGGAACACAGACGGACACAACCAGAAGCCTGATGATGGCAGATGAGATTCTGCCGAAACGTTGCTACAACTTTAAAAGCACAACTACAATGACGTGGGAGAATACCCGAACAAAGCTGAATGCCATATATATATATATATATATATATATATATATATATATATATATATATATATATATATATATATATATATATATATATATATATGTTTTCTGAGGTTCTCATGGGTATTTGTATGTGGATCTTTGGTTGTTCGGGTTTTCTCCCGCGTAAGATTTGAAGTGTCTAGGCAGAAGCCTGAAGATGATGAATGAGACTTCATCGAAATGTTGCCTAGACACTTCGAATCTTACGCGGGAGAAAACCCGAACAACAGTGCACGCATTGAAGAACATAAAAACTCAATCAAAAAAGAAGAAACGACCTCTTCCCTGGTCCAACACCTCAAAGCCACAGGACATGAAATTGATTTTAAAAATGCCAGAACCATCGCCAAAACCGAACACTTCAACAGCAGAATAATCAGAGAAGCCATAGAGATAGAAAAACGCCCACACAGCATGAACAAACGAGATGACACCTCCCGCCTTCCAGCCATTTGGAAACCCACCCTCATGAACAGACGAGTACCTAACATGAAGAAGGACACCAGACCCACACCCATGAGAGCCACACAAGATGCCACCACCACACTTCCATGTAGAAAACAGACTCCCACCCACCCAGAAGATGAGACACGACCATGGACCAGAAGCTGCACTGCAGCTGCATCACTACCCACTTTAAACCCCTCCGAGCCATACATGAAGCAAACCGACACCCACTATGAAGATGCAGCAGGACCACGAACTAGAAGCCAAACAGCAAGATCACAACTCACCAGCTCAAATCCCCAGCAACTAAGACTAACCTGAGCACAACCAAGCCCCCACCTGAACAGAACACGCTCCAACCAATCAGAACACGGCTAACCCCCAACCAATCAGAACACAGCCAAACCCCTACCAATGAGAACACACCCCACCCAATCAGAACACAGTCAAGCCCCCACCGAATCAAGTCCCACCCCACTGGCAGTTAAAAGGAGGAAGCAGCTGCAATCTCACATTACTCTGAGAAGCACAGAGCCGGAGACAGAAGCCTGAAGATGATGAATGAGACTTCATCGAAACGTTGCCTAGATACTTGAATCTTACGGGAGAAAACCGAACAACCAAAGATCCATATATATATATATATATATATATATATATATATATATATATATATATATATATATATATATATATTTGTTTTCTGAGGTTCTCAGTTAAAAGGAAGAAGCAGCTGCAATCTCACATCACTCTGAGAAGCACAGAGCCGGAGACAGAAGCCTAAAGATGATGAATGAGACTTCATCGAAACGTTGCCTAGATACTTCGAATCTTACGCGGGAGAAAACCCGAACAACCAAAGATCCACATATATATATATATATATACACACACACACACACACACACACATATATAAAATAATTGTTAATCATTTATTTGACTATAACTATTATTCCATCATTTTATGCAAGATAGTCAACACTTGGATTAATTTATATTATAACATTGATTACCTCATCATAAATCCATCCAACAACAATACATCCTTATGTTGTATTCTCTACAATTCTATCAGCCTTATATTATAAAATTATCTAAAATATTTCATTTCCATATTTTTTATCTAACCATTGATAAAATAAATTCCATATCTTGTAATATTGTTTATCTTCTTGTTCTCTAATTTCAAATGTCAATTTACTGATGTCTTCTTCAAAGTAAATAAACCTTCAGGTTTTGGGGATTATTTGGCATTTCAGGAGAAAATCAACTGAAGAACAGCATAATGTAATAGAATTAAGAAACAGTGCCCAGAACTCAGAACTCATTTCACAATCCTTCAACATGAAAAAGTATCCTTGGTTTAACTGTGCTCCAAGCTTCATTTCAGCAGGCTAATTTAGAGATGTCCAAGACAGGAGCATATGTTCATATATAAAGTGAAATCAACTGCTTCAATCTGATGTTCCCATGATACACTAAGAAGTCTGTCAACTTGGAACAAAAGGAAGCCGGCAGCCAAAACAATCATATGTACCAGTGGCAGCAGTGAGGTAGGTACTCAGGGAGGATAGATTAAATATGAACTGAAAAACCATTACTAAGGGCAGCACAGTTAGTTATAGAGAGCTCCTTTGCTGCCATCTCATGGCCATCTAGAGCCCAAGGGGCAGTGCAGATCTGGTGCTATACTTTGCTCTGAAGTCCTTACTGCTCTCTGAGCTTAGTGGTTTGTTTGCAGACATTTCATTACCCAACTAGGTAACACCATCATTCTGCTACTAGTAATATCCGCAAGCAATCTCCAAGCTCAGAGAGCACCAAGGACTCCACAATTCAATCCTGAGCCAAATATATTCTCTTCTATATCTTATTTTGTTGATAAATTTGCAACCCATTGAAAAGAGAATTTAGATGGTGCCTTTTTGGTGCTGCTAAACAACAGTTAGATCTCTAGATATTTTGAAAGTATTTTATCTGTCTTTATTTCCCAATCTACCTTTTGCCCACAGCTCAAATCTTCTGCATCTGCAATGAATTTATTTTCAGGCAGTGTTGCCTGTTATTGATTTTATCTATTGTTGACCAAAGCCAACGACAACAACAGCACTTAATTAATTTAAGTCAAAATTATACTAGACTGAAGATGAAAAATAACCTTTAAAAATCGTAACATTGTAATAACTATGTGGGCAACCTGAAGCTTAGAAGTTTACTCCTCTCTTTTAATAAAAGCACTGAGGAAATAACAATCCTGAGTTAGTTTGTTGGGGAGAACAAAGACCACCCTTACGCCTCTCCTAGTTTTCCACTGCAATTAATATAAAAAGCAATCTATAGCAACACATCAGTTGTGTTTGACCAGCTAGATATAAAAGGAAAGATATAGTCATCCTGATAAGAACTGTGGAACATCTAGATAAGGATGCGGATGTGTCTGTGTATCTTGTCTTCCACCCCAGTAGTCCTAAGACGTGAATGAGTTGGAAAAACTGGCTGGTAACTCATAGCGCCCCCTTCCCGTTCTTGCCCTGTCTAAATATGTAGTCTCAAAAGTTTTTACAGGAATCAAAACTCTCCCATTTCCTCCAAGTTGCTTACGCCAAATTCACTTTGGTGATTTCACTAATGGAAGTCTCACCTATATTGCAAAACTTAGGTTGCAATCCTCTACAGAAATAATTTTATCGTATTTTATCTATCCGTATATTAAATTATAGTATTTTATTCCAATTTCATTTTAAATTGTATTTTATTTCAATTCCATTTTAAATCGTTTTTATCGGACTTTAGTAATAATTTCTGTTTGGAACTGTTTGCACTTTGATATGGCCCATGGGCTAATCAATAAAATAAAATAATAATAAAATAAAATAAAATAAAGTGTATAGAAATCATAATGGGTTCCTCTAGACTGGAATTGGGTAATATTATCAACTGCAAGTGGCAGACGACCTATTCCTTGAGGCCTTATTGATAGAATTTTAATAAACTTTCATCCAAACTGAACTGTTTCAATCTTTTGAGAGCACCTTCTAGGGCAAAATGTCCATGTGGACCTGGACAGGTGACCATAAGCAAGGAGATCCCACCTAATTATTTTAACACAATCAAACAGATATTTCTTGTTTTCTGGATTGTGCCCATGTTGGCATATATTTTCTTTTAAAGTGATAAGAGTCATCAACTCATATTAGGTATACCTCAGGGTGAGATAAGTGATTTGGAGATTCCATTATTCAAGGTAGTTTCCTACTCCCTCCACTCTGGTATGATATTAATCATTTCCTTTAGCATCATGTGTCTGTGTACATGTGTATATATATCAAGATCAAAGATTGCCAGAATCAGTGCAAGAGAGCTTTCTGCTAATATCATAATGTTGTCTCACTGCTTGATTTTCCTTTGCATTGGAGCGTATGCCAGTTGCATGCCTGCATACCAACCCATGTTTTCGGAAACACTCCAATTGTTAGACAAATTAATGAAAGAGGTATGCTATAATTATTAAATGAAGCTGACTATTTTTGTCTAAACTCTGATATATGCATTGCATTTTTTAAATGTCTATTTCAATTATCTAACTTTATTGTGTCCTTTGCAGACTACAGTGAAACCCAAGAATGAAAGCATGGTAAGATTATTAAATTTCACTTAATCAAGTTGCATCCTCCTGAGTGCCTGAGCATTCAGTGGAATTTGTTTTTTGATTTTGAATTATGAAATCTATATTGTATAACTTTGAATAAATATATACAAAGTTTGACTAATCCTGGAAAAATCAAATACATATTCTCTTTAATGAACTGGAGTTCTGTCTAATCAATAATTAGTAATTATTGATTAGACAGACTGAATGAAAAGACAATCACTGAGTACTGTTACATTCTGACATAAAAGGCTTTGAGGAATTGACAAGAACATATAGGGAAATGAAGCTCACTGAAATTCTCTCTCTTTCTCCCTCCCTCCCTCCCTTTCCTCCCTTCCTTCCCTGGATTATAATTTTATTATGTACATAGAAGAGACGATTGTCAAAGATAATAATACATATATTGCAGGCCATATATAACTTTTATCCTTGGATCCCTTATTCTTTTTGTGGTATCTAACCTCGCTTTGTCTTTTTTTCATTTGTAGCAATCAGTGGAAATCCCAACCACATTAGAGGTAAGAAATAAAACAATCTACCCATGTCTTCCCCGCCCCCAAAAGTTACACCATGTCAAGTTTGAAGCTGTTATGAGATTTATTTTTAGTATCAAGAGTGATTGGTGGAAAAATACTGTAAAAAACAGTTGGTATAGTGTTAAGGTATAACTAAAATAAGTGAAGACACTTTGAAAATACTGTGCTGTCATTTAAAATGTAAGATATATGCTTGACAAACTTAGGTCCTCAGTTTAAAAATGCTTTTGAGCTATTGAGACCACAGTATTAAACTCATTATGTTCATCCCAAAAAGTTTAACCCGAAGGATTGCACATGACTTGGAGATGTAAATATCAAAAATAAAATATGGACGGGAGGACCAAGCTCATGGTTTCCACAATTTTATTCCATATTTTATTTTGAAGAAAAAAAATTATTTGCTATTTTCATGGCATCTGTGAGGCAGGGGAGGAGGGGAGAGCAGGGGGCAGTCAAAGTAGTCAAGATGGTGGCTGGGAATCCATGACTGAAGGTCTGCTCACAACCCAGGATCTATGTTTAAAAAAAGTGATTGCAAGTAGGGGCGCCATCTTGAATTACAACAAAGATGCTCTTGACAATTTAGAACACAATATCCTTAAGGGTGAGCTGATCCAAACATACTGAATTGGTGCTGTAGAGATAGGGCCAGATTCAGAAGTCCAACATAAACTAAGTGCATTGTGTTGTCTGTTTGCCCACCCATTTATAATATCTGAATGTTATTATTGTTTTCTGAAAGGCAGAAAAGAACAATTTTAAATGCACTCTCATTAGAATGCATTCTTCATTCAAACTACAGTTCACTTGTCACTTTAAACATAACTTCAAAGACTTACACTTAAGAGTAGTGTACACTAAAGAGAAACTTTAACTGAGATGTGAGTGACTATAGTGGTGAACCATTCACCACTTCCTAAGCTTTGTACTTGACAGCTTTATCAGATTTGTTGGATGAAGAATATTCAAACTCTAAGACAGGGACCTTTTTCTCAACCTAATATCTGCATTCCCATGTTGTTTAATTTAGAGATCCATACTCCACAGTTATTTGCACAGAAGAGGTGGAGAGGGTCAAGGCAGAATTCATGAATGTAGTGATACATTCATACATGCAACATTTTTTCATATTCATCAACTTCAATCATTAATTTGAGCACACACAATATAATGTCTTTAATGTATACTTAATGTATGCATATTCATAGTAGAAATTCAAACTTGTATCAGCATAACCCCAACCACATCCTTTAAATGTGTATCGACAGGGCTCATGCCTCATGACAAGCTATTGGCTAGTTTTATACAACACACTAAATCATGGGGCCATATAATATGCTAAGCCGCCATTAAGCAGACTGTGTTATGTAAAACATGTCAGGTGAATCCAATCAGAGATGCAAAGCCTTGTAATTGCTTTCAATGTAAAGCAATAAGCTGGAGAAATAGCTCTTCTGGTGGTTTGCAAAAGTTGTCCTGGTTGATCTGTCAACAGATGGAAAGCAATGCAATAATACAGAACAGGGGTCATACAACTTGACAGCTTTAAGACTTGTGGACTTCAACTCCCAAAATTTCCCCTCCAGTCATGTTAGCTCAGGAATTCTGGGAGTTGAAGTCCACAAGTTTTCAACTTGCCAAGTTTGAAGACTCTTGATATAGAAGGTGCCAAATGAAGTCTTGTGCGAGACCAAGAGATGGGGGAGAATATTGATTAAAAAGAGAGAGAAATATTCAAGGGGCAGTCCGAGAAATGGGTCAAACAATATAGAGCCAGGGTTATTTGTTATTTGTATTTGGCCACACATACACACGTACACAGACACAAGGAAACGCTCATGGCCTTGAAATCGAGATGAGTGCCACCCTCTAGAGTCAGCAATGACTAGTGGAATAAAAACCTCAGGGATGCTTTTCTTTTCCTTTCCTTAAGGCGTAATTTCCCAGGCAATGCAAGAATGGGTTGCACCATGTCTTAAATACTGCAAATATATTTTATTGTACTGCATTGTTATAGCCTTTAATCTCCAGAGTTCATAGTGCTATACATTTACATGTGTATTTTAACCTTTTTTTTAAAAAAATGCTGTCATTGCAGAAAGAATGTGCATTATATAATTTGGACAAATTCATCCAGGCCCTGCGTTTATTGAAGACTGAAGACTCTGAAAATGCATATGCCAATATACACAATGCTCTTAAGACATTTGCTGGCAGCAAGGCTATCGGTGAAATTGTAAAACCAGAAAATGTAAGTAGAGATGCTTTAGTCTGCTTTTGAATAATAACATAAACACTCTTAAATATCCTTGCATGGCTGTCACTGCTGTCAGCTTAAATTCTCTGGGGCAAAGGACTGTAAACTCAATTGCATCAAATGAGAGTTTTTGCTACGACAAAGCAGGTGTTTGAACAGCCACAATCTATTCTGTTCTGTGTCCTAAATATGGCAAGTGAGTCAGAGTGCTCTATTTATAAGGGAGCCTCTTTGACATACCATTCTTATTCTCTCTCTGACATCACTTTAAGCAATAACCAGTCTTACCTGCAATTAATGTAGCAATGGAGACCTGAAGCCTTTCCAGAAATTATCAGGAATCCCTGAAAATACTACCAAATTGCAACATGCTATTCTTCAGGGAATAGGAAGGGAATAACTGAGTGGAACCTCTGTACTCTTTGCATGGAAATCATTCTTTTAATACCACTGCTGGACCAGGACACATTACTAAAAATGCAGATGGATTCTCTTATTTAATCATTTTAGGATTTAGATTCTAATCTTAGGAATAATTTTATCAGGGAAATAGATAACAGGAAAACTTGATAAAAAAAAATAGCCCCTACTTTCTTAAATGTAAAAAATAATAAGGCTGTAATACTATTAGATTGGTTATTATATCTACCTGCCTCTCTCTCTCTCTCTCTCTCTCTCTCTCTCTCTCTCTCTCTCTCATTATCATCATCATCATCTATCTCTAGCACTATCTCTAGTGACAGCTGCCACAACATCTCAGGCAAATTGTTCCAAATAACTGCTACATTCACATTCCTGGATGTTTCAAAACACCTTTAAGGAATGGAATTTAAAATTTTTTTAAAGCCCTAAAATTTATGTTTTATGAGAGTGTGGAGGTTATTTGGTTTAACATACAGTTGGTTTATATGTCATGTATATACATACAAACATTCCACATCACGCTAAATCGTGGTTGCTTAACTTACAGTTGATTATTTTGTATAATACACCAAGCCATAAATCATAATCTTCATCACAGATCAGAATATCCAAGCTCATACACTACATTGTACTAGAACAGTGAGGCAAACCAAATCAAACAAATCATTTTATTTGGTTTGATCCAATCGAGGGAATCCAGCTTCACTGTCAGAATCCCACATGTTTGCTTTTAAAAGCAAATCATGCAAGATACACAGTGGCTCCATAGCTAATAATTACAAAAGAAAACTGTGGAGTGTGATATGACCCATAATGATTGACAAGCGCTTTGTAGGATGCATTCCTAATCTCGTTTTTCATAGGCTTTCGCTTAAGTATCTTACACCCCATCAGCCTTAAAACTCCACAGTGAAGAGAAGAATGCTGTTGCATTCTTGCTTTAGGAAGGAAGGATACAGGAGACTGAAAATCATATGGCTTTTTTTTAACCAAACTTTCTTTTTTTATTAAAGGAAAATAATTGTGAAACATCAGCTATGGACATCAATAAATTACTGAAGGAGCTTATTGCCTTCCTGAGAGAACTGCTTCTATATTTGAAATCCACAAAAATGATAGAATAACCTGGACCATAAAGATCTCCACTTCCAAACTCTTTCTGGGTTAATGTGAAGATAGCCACGATGTTTGTGAACTTTCAGCATAAACTATTTCAAAAAAGGAGGGAGGGGAATCACATTCTTTGTAAATTACAATATGAAGTGGGTTTAAATAACACATATAGGCAAAATTATGGAAACACATAGTGCACTTAAATATAAGTCCTATGCAGTTCCCTGAAATTTACTCCCAGCTAAGTGTTTGGAGGATTGAAGGACTGAAAGCTTAGTTACTACTGAATACAACTTAGGATATACTACTGACTAAAGAGGAATTAACTACATGTTTTTCAAATAGGTGCACAAATGAATATTTATCTATTTATTTATTTAAAGTAATATTTATTTGTATATCTTTTATATATATATTCTGCTGTGGAAATGCCTTGTTTTGCTAATCCTAATGTTTATCTTGTTATCATTTTGAACAATAACATAAGTTTGAAAACTAACACTCAGCATAAAATCAAATGCTTGCAATATCTACACTGTAACCATGGAGAAACTTTGGATTGGAGCATCTCTGATATCATTTCTTCCAGTATTTCCTTTGCTTTAGGAATCTTTTTTTTAAAAAATTCTGCTTATTATCTGCCATCAAAAGGAAGGAATTAGCCATATTTGTTAGAGTCTTCGGAGTTCAAATCAAACATATTTAGAGAGGATCAGGTTGGAGAAGATAAATTAAGTAAAAAGTAAAAGACTGAAGAATGGAAACGGAGAGAGACAATTCCTGTGGAATAGCATCAACTCATGTAGACAGGGGTGGGATTCTACCGGTTCTGTCCACCTCTGTAGAACCGATTGCTATGAAGAGCAACAGACAGAGAGCATACATAGAACCAGCTTTATGTCTGCTGCTCTTTTGGCCCACCCGCCCACCTGGGCTCTTACCTGACCTTTATTTTCTGCTTTTTCAACTGCAGCTGCTTTGTGCGACATAGCTGAGGTTGAAAAAGCAGGAAAAAAGTGCTTTTTCAACCGCTGCACACCTGTGCGCAACGCTGCTCAGCTGTCCAGGCAGCTAGCTGATGACAATATAAACGCGCACAAAACGTAAAATCACCAAACTGGTAGTTACAACCGATGGATCCACTCCTGGATGTAGACCTCATGTGGAGCCTACGTGTTTGGGGTATCTATCTAATATTTCATTTACAAAAACCTTTTTAAAGAAACTTGAGGAAAGATGGAAATTATGATATATTCTTTCTCCTGAAAAACAGTGTCACCACAGCTCACTAAAGAAATGAAAGGCAGCTATCCCAGTTGCCAGCACTTTGGACAACTGAGTCCCATAGCGTCAGTGAATTGTAATAAAAATATTGCTGTATTGGTGGAGAAGAGACTAGAAATGTGATTTAGGCAAATGTATTTATCTACTGAGCTATTTTTTTAATTGTAGGGTTTTTTTGGAGAGGTAGTAAAAGGAGCTCTCTTGTCCTTATCTTTAATTTATATTTCAACTGTTGCCTTAGGTGAGGATTTTTAAAAACTGAGCTTTAAAAAAATATTTGATATGTGGTATTATTTATATTTTATGCATTTATATACTTATTTATATTGTGATGTAAACAGCAGTTTAAACAGCAAATAAAGTATGCTGAAAAGTTTTGTATGTAACTAATGAAATGCAACTGGATTTGAATAAATTATTTTGTACACAGATGAAGCTTTATGTTTGGTTGAGAGACTTCGTTTTATAATGCACACCAACACTGCCATTTACTCTTTTCCATATTCTGTTCCTTGAAGCATTTTTGGGCATTATGTATAGAAAATTGTCTTAGGACAGTGAAGAATAGTTTGAATTCAGGCTATTTTGTAATGCATTAACTAGGACTAGATGAATGCAGATCTCCTTCCAATTATTATGATTTTGTGATGTGAAATATCCATCTGCTTCAGTTCCAAACCCAGAGAAAGATATTGAAAACATGGAGCCTGATTGGAAAGATAGTTTACTGATGAAGCAGAACCACCAAGCACATGGCTCTGGTGCAGCTGACCACATGGGATTGAGAGTGAGGGGTTTTTGTTCCTTTTCTTGGGCTTTGAACTTGAGCTTCCTGTTCCTGTGAAAGAACATGCATTCTATTGACTGTTATCAGACTCCCATGGGGCCAAATAGGGATCATGTTTGTCTGAGCTAAGTTTGGTTGAAATTTGGACTGTTGATGCAATGAAGGGGAGTTGGGCAATTCCTATTGTGGCTAATCTAGGCATGATATTCCCCTCTGAAAAAAAAATCTGAAAAGTAGCCAAGCTCTTTTTTTTTTTTCCCCTCTGCGCGACTTCCCGCAGGGGAATTTTCTGGTAAATGAACATTGCTTTCGCTCTCCGAAGGGAGCTGCAGCAGTCTGGCTCTTTCCACACCTCTGCTTCCCCAGAAACCTCTCCCCCCCGCCCCATGCCACCCTCGTCTTCTTCCCTTCTCCCGCCTTCCCCTGCCTCGCAAGGTAGGTAGCCAAGCCGCTGTTTGGCTCATCCGCTTGCCAAGCCAGCCCATCTGCCTGCCCCAGGGATGGTTTTGCCTCTAAAGTATCCATGGACCGAAAGGTGCCAGGAGGAGGAAGAAACCCGGGAGCCGCTGCGCCTCCTCCAGTGCTGCTGCAAAGCGCCGCCACGGCTCTTCCTTTTTGCCTTTCCCTTCCTGAGGCAACGCGGGACTGGAGCCGTGTAGAGGTGCGCCGGCGGTAGCAACTCCTGACTCGGGGCTTCCGAAAAATTCAGAATTCCGATTTTAGTTGGAAGAATATCATGTATGCTAATCCTACCTTTGTTCAGACCTTGCTACAGGGATTTTTTGCCTATGAATAGAGTTACCTAGATACTTGGCTTCTTTCAATAAGCTCTTTATCTCTTAAGTGCTGATATTTGCTGAGGGCTATTAAGAAAGGTGGAGGCTGCTTTCTCCCTTTAAAAAAGCATGTTTCTACAGTGCCGAAGGAATTCTGGGCCCAAGGTGCTCCATGATTTGGTCATTGCTCACCTGAAAAGACAGGTACAGACATTTTAATGGACAGAGCAGACTTAGAAATCCTATATTCTTATAAGCCCGATCAGTTCCCTTTACTTTTAGGAACCAATTTTATGTGTAATGCTATTAATATGCAAAAGAATCTTCAATAGACAGTTGAATGTACTAGGCAACAGAGCACAAAAGAAAACATTACTGGAATCAAGCTCTGCTTTGATGATGATGATGATGATGATGAAAACAATCACTGAGGGAGAACATAATTGAAGTTCAACTATAATAAAGATGCTTAGGGGGACAATGTGGTGTAGTAGTTAACAATGTTGGACTATGAGTCGGGAGATCCAGAATTGTAATTTTAGTTACAAAGTTCAGCTGGTCATTGACTCTCTTTCATTCTTAGTCTGTGGGGGCGGGAGGGTGTGACTAAAGACGAAATGGAAGAAAGTATTGGAAAATCAAGGGTGTTCAAGGCCATCACATTTCCAATAAACAAGGGAAAAGCTGCAGGGAAAAAGGAGGGGTGGGGGAGAAACCCAACCATTTCATCTCAGTATTCTCAATTTCCCCCCAAAGGCTGTGGTTTTGCAATGAAAAATTTTAATTCCTTAGTAGGAGGCAGTAAAGCCAAGATAATGTGACAATGGGGCTTGGTGACAATTCAAGAGCAACTCTGGACCCATGCACCTGATTTTACAATTTCAGGCAAGCTGACAGGCAGGTGGAAATTTCATTTTTACAGTGGAGCATTTCCTCTTGTATGACCTCCCCCATCCCCTTTAAAATTGGAAGATTTATATCCTCACTGAGGTTTAGCAGGTCATTTTTGGGGCAGAATTGTGTGGGAGAAAGCATGCACAAGGTAAGCATGAAGTCTAATTTATGCGTATGGAAAAAGAGAGACGAAGCAAAAACTTTTATTATACACATTTATTATACATATTTCCTAGTGGTATATACACTACTGGAAAATATGGCATGTTACAGTCCTTAAAGACCCACTTAAACACATGCAACCATCTGTGTGGGTGCTGAAACTACTTGCAATGAAACCACAGGCTTTTTCATTGAATAAAATGTTTGCGCGTAGCAGCTTAACCTCCTGCAGCAGGAACACAATGAACTCTATTTTAGGAGAAGACGGGTGTGGCAATCTGAGGGCTGGAATGAGCTGCACAGCCCAGCCCAGTCTGTGAAAAGCCTTCCTTTTAGATTACAGTCCACCAAGGGTGTCCCTGAAAACAAAGTTGCATTTGAATCCGTGCAAGAATTAAGAGTTCTTTATTAAGAATTTTGCAAGGCCATTTATTTTAAAGGTGGTGCCTTCGATCTAAGATGGGCACATCCTTCCTTATTTTCAGAACCTTTTCAGAAGCAGAACAATATTGTATTCATTTATTCATTTTTATCTTGCATTTTATTAGTTTTACAAACAACTCAAGGAGGCGAACATACGTACCACTCCTACCTTTTCCTATTT
Source organism: Pseudonaja textilis (assembly GCF_049901715.1). Lineage (NCBI taxonomy): Eukaryota > Metazoa > Chordata > Lepidosauria > Squamata > Elapidae > Pseudonaja > Pseudonaja textilis. The sequence goes on from NC_141991.1 coordinate 80,596,055, forward strand.
TTCCCAGAACAACAACCCTGTGATATGGGTTGGGCTGAGAGACAGTAACAGGCCCCAAATCACCCAGCTGGCTTTCATGCCTAAGGCAGAACTAGAAGTCACAGTCTCCTGCTTTCTAGCTGGTGCCTTAACCACTAAACTAAACTGACTCTCAATATAGTATCGACAATATAGTGTTAAGGGAAACTCATTAAATGTTTTATGAAAACACTGCTGTACTGTAGTATTATTTTCATGTATGAAGCTGCAAAATACAGAGCATTGATATTCTGTGGTAATCTTCACATAACACCATTACCTCTGGATACTTTACTCATGGCTTATTCATATACCCGAATTTTCTAGCCAAACACAGTATGCTGAACCACAAATAAACTACATAGTGGTTAATTGGTGGTTGGAAATTTGCAGTTCTATGAATCTTTCAAAGGGTCAGCACTAATGTTGCTGAGTATGCCCAGGACACTAAGCTTAAAAGGAGTTGATCTGGTTTAGGTTTAGCCATTGTAGATTGTTGAATCAAGCCTGGTTGAGCAAGAATGGCTTATTCCAACATGTAAAACCATTTCAGGTGGGATTTTTTTTATGGTCCTAGCAAGAGTTATTTTCAGTCTTACCTGGAAGTAATGGGTTTGTTTGAACCCAGGGCAGTAATGGGTTTGTTTGTTTGAGTCCTGTTGAGCTCCTGTTTCTTTCTACTATTATTCATTTGGATTGTCACTGCAAAAAAAGCACTTAGCTATGCAACGTTCTTGGAGTGCTTTGTAGTTCATGAACAATCTTTCCTTTCCACAATGTGCAAAAAACATCTATCAGGAAACAAGCTATTTTAGAAGAGGTATTTTTTTCAGTGTGGTTTCTATGCAGCTGCTTTGTTTCATACCAGTGGCTTGATTTTATCTTGATCTAAACATAGGAACGTAGAAGCAAAAAAGGAAAAAGCTTGTTCAGAATGTTAGCAATTCTACACCTACCTGGACATAAGCCCACACCCCCACCCCAAAAAAGTTAGGAGGGAAAACTTCAGAGGAGCTTAAGTTTTAAATTCAATTTGTGCTACTGATATTTTTATATGATGATCAGCAATGCAAAACTGTCTATCATTATTTTCAAATCACACAAGTTTACCACTCTTTTTGGGGTGGTTTGAATTGTTATCACTATGTACCAGTGGATTCCTTTATCCTCCAGTGGAACTGCCGGTCTCTTCATTCTGTCCCAACCCTTATCGAATTTAAAAATTTAAAATTTAAAAATGAAGAATTAATTGAGAACCAATTTGGGTTGGTAATTAAGACTCCAGCTTAAAACCAGGAGAATATGAGATCCAGTACATGAAAGTGAGCTGAGTGACATTGGGACAGTCAATCTTTTAAAATATCAGGTTGAAAGAACAAGATGGTTCATCAATTCTTATTGCAACCAATAGATCAACATTTGGTTGAAACAAAAATGGACCCTGCACTTGTGAGGGGGAAACTAGGAATAAACAAAGAACCTGTAGTACAGGAGGAAATCAATAGGGTTGACGATGAGTGGTCTGCTGTAAATCAGAGTAACTCCAAAGCAAGAAAGTCCCAGAGTCTACATTTTAATTCAATGCAGAGTTGCCTAACAGTGAGATGGGTAGCTTTTACATTTTAAAATGAATGAATGATGTTCAAGATTTCAGTAGAAAATGGTTTATTGTAGTAATGCCATTAAAAGGCAGAAGCTATCCACTTCTTTGTATGGATACATAGGACAGCCAGTTTGGTCTAGTGGTTAAGGCAACAACAACCCTCAAGATGAGTTGAGCTGAGAGAGAGTGACTGGCCCAAGGGCACCCAGCCAGCTTCCATGGTAAGGCCAGAATCTCACAATCTCCTGGTTTCTACTTTGATGCCTTAACCATTATAGCAAACTGGCTGTCCTACTTAACCACGCAAAGCAGTGGATAGCTTCTGCTTTTTAGGATCAACCATTCACAGTAAAGGAAGGAGCCGTCAAGAATTGCACAACAGACTAGGTAGAACAGCCATGAAGACCTTGGAAAAGATATTCAGTTGCCTACAAAGATCAGAATAGGTACACGCAATGATATTCCCTATGCTGCCCTATGGAAGCAAAAGTTGGTCTTTCAAGATGCAGATTAACAAGAATATTGGATGCATTTGAACTTTGGTGTTGAAGAAAAGACCTGAGAGTACCATGGACAGTTAAGAAAACAAACAAATGGATCATTGAACAAATCAAACCAAAATTCTCACTTAAGGCACGAATTACTCAATTTAAATTATCCTACTTTGGACACATTATGTGAAGTCCTAGATCTTTAGAGAAGGTTTTCATGTTGGGAAAGATGGAAGGAAACAGAAGAAGAGGATAACGAGCAGCAGCCTGATGGGATTTGAACTGCCAAATTGCAGGCAATGCGGAGTTGATTTCCTGATTAAATCTATTTGGAGGGGTTGATAGTCCAAAAGGACTTCCCAGTTATATACCTGCTCCTTCAAGTGAATGCTGTGTCATCTAGAGCTAAATATGGAGCTATCATGGAACCAGATGTCTTCTGAACAGTCTTGCTGAGATTCATTCTAAGCCCATTCTGTTGCATCCCAATCCGCATAGCTTCTGAGCACTCAAAACTCCACCGCACCCCTAGATATGGCCTAAACGCACACATCATATTATGGATGGTCCTACATACATTGATGTATGTAGATAACCAAATTCAGCTCTAAGGCTCTAAGAGTTGTATATACAAGGTAGTTCTCAACTTATGACCACAATTGAGCCCAAAATTTCTGTTGCTAAGTGAGAAATTTGTTGAGTGAATTTGATCCATTTTACAACTTTTCTTGCCACAATTGTTAAGTGAATTACTGCAGTTGTTAAATTAATAATACAGTTGTCAAATGAATCTTATTTCTCCATTGACTTTGCTTGTCAAAATGGGATCACATGACCCTGAGGCATTGACAACCGTCATAAATGTGAGTCAATTGCCAAGGATCCAATTTTTGATCATGTGACCCTAGGGATGCTGCAGTAGTCATGTGTGAAAAATGGTCGTAAACCACTTTTTTCAGTTCTGTTTTAACTTTAAATGGTCACTAAATGAACTGTTGTAATTTGAGGACTACCTGTATCTATCTGCAGACATAATTGCAGAATATTATAAATGATCTGGTGCCCACAAACATTGCATTTCCATCCCTTGGTATATCAACTTACACTGTCACTTATTGACAATGTATATGCAACTTTAAATGCATGACCTTTGATTATGAATAAAGGAGGAAAAGGGAAGATTTCCTGATAAAAATATTTTTACACAGTCACACATTTCCATGGTTTGCAGAGATGAGTACGACCCTGATGTGTAACTGCTATCTTAGAAAATTCATTTCACAAAATGAAATTTCCATCCATCAAAAATTCCCAAGTTCAACATCCAAATCTTCAATAAAACTTTCTTTTAGCTATGATAAATATTCTGTGGTTAACAATTTAGTTGCTCTAAACCCACAAAACGTTCCCCTGTTTGCTTTCATGCATCGCTTAATCACACTAATTTTAACCTCCTGCTTACCTATCAGCCCAAACTCTAAAAGCTATTGCTGCTGTGATAGCTGGAATTACAATTAACAGCTACTTGCAAGGGATCTTAGTAACACTTGGCCACTTCAAATTCAGAAGGCATAGGATTGCAGCAGAATGTTTTGATCTTGATAATTGTAAAATAGCCTTGGAAGGCACCATTCAGACTATCCAGACTTTGCTGAGTACTGGAATCCAAATTTTAAATCATTGCCAACAGAGATCTTAATTTGTATCTACTTTAACAGATCCAAGCGGCAATGCAACATCTCAGGATAATTATTCCACCGGCAAACATTTTGTCAGAATTTGCCTTCTTGTTAACTTACATTATCGGAATAAATGATAGAAAAGTATAAATCCATAGAAGCCCATCCTTAATTTGACCATAGCTATGGCTTAAATGCACTCATGCCTCATCATATACAGAAAGAAAACAAACAAACATACCTGGTAATCCCTTTTGAGATGTCAAAACAAAGGCAGCTTCTTCAATGAGTTCTTCTTTTGATAAATTAAACACACTTTCTCATATGACTGGGTTCAACTACTGTGTTAACCTGCAAAGCATTAATCTTTTAGCAAAATCAAGCTACCTGATGGTCAAAAACAGGTGACAAAAAAGTAAAAACCAAACACTAAGTAAAAACCTGTCAGCTACAAGTTGGAGATAAAACTGTGGCCTGGAAAAAAAGTAACAGGAAAGAGAGAGATGTCAGTAGCAGTCATTATTACTTTTTGCTATTTCCTGCCCCCCGCTTCTTAACAAATGAAGTGTGACCAAAGCGCCTGGGTCCATCACACCAAACGACATTCTATTACCTTGCAAATTTCTTTACTCCATAAGTACATGCAATACTATGGCAAGCATTAATTTCTAAATGATATTCCCACATTTGTTAACATGGGTGTGTATGTGGACACTGGGGTCCTAGCTTCAGGAATTACTCTTAGGTATGCAATTTGGATTTTGATAGCATTTGTACCCAGCAATGCAGTTTGAAAAACTAGTTAACTGTCCTAGCTGCAAATTCTGGAAGTTGTAACTCTGTACAGGTGAAAGGTAAAAGGTTAATAGAAAGTTAACAGAAGGATATATGTATTGTACTGTACATCTCAATATTTGCAAAGCAATGGCAGTATCATATTGATAATTGAAAGTGATGCACAGGAAGAGGAGGTTGACAAATATGATAGTCAAGTTCAGTTTGAAACTGACAGAATGCGCAAGCAAGATCTGCACTTGTGGGTTGGAGACTGGAATGCCAAAGAATAAAGGAGTAAAAGGGACAAAAAAGGAGTTGAATTGGGCAGGCCAGGAAATGGAATTGAAACATTCTACTACCACAATGCCTATATGCATGGACATCAGCAGATTGTAGAAAGCCCCTCCTCAACAGATTAAAATATTCTTTGTTCTTAATATTAAGAGAGGTAGAATATTATATTTCCCCAAAGGAGAAATGGGGAAACATGTTCTTAAAGGCAGAAAGCAGCCCTAGTCTTTCTTAATAGCCTCAAGCAGAAGCCCGAAGTCTTTAGAGGTGGATATTCTGTGCCCATTAAGAAATCCAGGCCAGCCTATTCATAAACAAAACACCTTCAGCCCAGCTCCCCCAAGAAAGGATGAAAAATAGACAAAGACTCCTAAAATCTACACTCCCTGCCCAAATTCTAAGGACAGGACATTACTCTAGGACAGCGGTTGCCAACCGGTGGGCCGCAGCCCACTGGTGGGCCATGAGAAAATTTTGGTGGGCCGCAGAGAAATCTCACCCCCAGAGCACCCCCAAAGCACAACACAAGGCTGCTCAGCCCACATGGCCCGCGGGAACCCTTCCCGCCCAGTCACTCCTTACTCAGCAAACTTGTCTGCTAAGTTGCTATTTTTCCTTTTTCCGACCATCATCTGTTCTGCTGTGCTGGGAGATTTAGATTAGCTAGGAAGCAGGAAATGGTTGGATTTCTTGCTTTCTAGCTAACCTCCCTTAGGACTGAAGGTTTGCTTGCAAGCAAATTCAGTGCAGATTCATGGCAAGCAAATTTGAGAGACTGAGCTAGTCGATGGCAGATAGATAGATCACTGAATGATTCTGTGAGCAACTCAATCTGCCTGCTTTGCCTGATTTTGGGTAAAGGTTGCTCTTTTTTACAAAAAATTCAAAATTTACATACAGGTTGTGTTGTGAGTTAATTTTGTGAGCTTGCTTTCAAGCAAATTTTATGTGATAGACTGAGCTAGCCGATGGCAGATAGATAGATCTCTGAATGAATCTGTGATTCTGTGAGCAAATCAATCTGCCAGCCTGCTTTGCCTGATTTTTGGGTAAAAGTTGCTCTTTTTTATAAGAAATTCAATATTTACATACAAGCCATGCCCAGCCAGTCACATGACCACCAAGCCACAGCCACAAATTAGGCCATGCCCACAGAACCAGTTAGTGGTCCCTGGGATATAAAATTATGAGTTTGGTGGTCTCTGAGGTCCAAAAGGTTGACAACCCCTGCTCTAGGACATAATAGGATAAACCCACCACCATTAGAATAGCAAAAGGCACAAGGCTCACTACATTCTCCAAATCCCTGGAGCATCGCAATCACCAAACTCTATAAAGATCCATCCATTCACCCAGCAAAGGGGTCAGCACCCCAGAAACATTTGCATTTGTCACTGAAGTTTCTGGAAACCAAATAAACCTTCTTTCCTTGCCAGTCCGCCTCCGTTTTATTTCCAGCACCTTTCTTCCTACAAGATGGAGTACCAAAAAAATATCAAATTGGCTATATAATTGGCAGAAGGAGATGGAAGAGCTTGGTTATAACAACAAAGCTGTTTTGCAAGAGAGTAAAAATAAATAAATCAGGAAACATATTCCTTTCATTCTGGAAAACATTAAAGAATCTAGCTACATACTGGCAATAAGAGCTTACATACTCCCAAACAACAGGATACAATTACTTTGTGGCAAGAGATACATCCCTAATAGAAGAGAAAATATATGTAAGTCAGAGTTGAACTTTAATGGTCTCGTGAGGTTGATTGTTTGCTTGCAGATATGTTTCATTACCCAACTAGGTAACATCATCAGTGTACTTCAGAGGCCACTAAGGACTCCACAGATATATCTCTAGCATGTCATGCTGCACCTCAATATAACCATCCATAGCATGCTTCCTCTCAGCACGCGTGCGCGCGCACACACACACACACACATGTTATGGGGCTTGGGATCGTGTTCTTCACAAGGACCATTTTATAGTCCTGAATATAAAATGAAGGAAGAGAGATCATTTCAGTTTTACATTTTCACATTACAGAAAAAAGAGCATAAAAAATAGAATGTTTATTTTACTTACTATTTCACAAGTTCTCATCTCTATAGAACGTGGCCTCCTTGTCCTGGATATGACCTTAGTTTATGATTCCAGAAATATAATGCTTTCAGACTCTTGGAGCTGAAATATATGAATTTACATTATTAGAGTTATGTGGATCTATTCACATCAGTACATCTGAGGTAAAATATAAAAGCAAACCAAAAAATTCAAAAGAGGATGTCTTAAATATTTTCCCCTGATGATGACTACAACTCTCATTAGCCAACCGATATTGTTCATGTTGGCTAGGGATGATGGGTATTGTTAATTGACATATCAGATAGTTCTAGTTTGGAGAAGCCTGAAAAAAAAAGAAAAAAAACCTGTTTTGTCAAGATCAATTCTATGGTTTTAATATTACATTGGTTTGCTATGACTTTGTTCTGAAATATTAAGATACTAGCAATAGCAGTAGCACTTAGACTTATATGCCACCCCAGTGCCTCACAGACCTCTCTGAGCAGTTTAAAATGTTAGCATATTTTCCCCAACAATCTGGGTTCTTATTTTTTTAACCCCAGAAGGATGGAAGCCTGAGTCAACCTTGCACCTCATCAGAATCAAACTCCAGTCCCTCCCTCCCTCTCTCCCCAGAGTGGGTATTCAGCAGGTTCCGACCAGTTCTAGAGAACCAGTAGCAGAAATTTTGAGTAGTTCGGAGAACTGGCAAATACCACCTCTGACTGGCTCCACCCCCGTCTATTCTCTGCCTCCCAAGTCCCAGCTGATTGGCTGGGTCTTCTTTTGTTGCCCTGCACAGGAGAACGGAGCTGGAAAGCAAGTTAGTGGGGGTGGGAAGGGAATGGGGATTTTGCAGTATCCTTCCCCCTGGAGTGGGGAGGAAATGGAGATTCTGCAGTATCCTTCCCTTCCCTTGCCATGCCCACAGAACGGGTAGTAAAAAATTTTTAATCCCCACCCCACCCCACCCCCCACCCCCGCTCACACACACACATACACACACACTGTATTATGGAGTTGAAAAAGTTTCAAGAAAAGGCAACCAAATCATTCAAGAAGTATCTTTTTTATTGTGAAACTAAAATTCCCGGGATTCTTTAGATTAAGAAAGAGCCACAAGGTAGTTAAGAGCCCAGAATGAAAAGTAATGCCTCCAATGTTACAAATTGCCAATAGATGGCAGTACTGACATGCTAGAAATCCTGAGGTATTTCACTTAGTGAGAAGTTATGAGAAAAGATTTTTTTCCCCTATTGTTTATGACATTGAAGCCAGCAGTGTGCTTTCCAATGCACTTTAGGCAACATGTTTTGACTGAATTTTTGATTGCTGAAGAGGTCTTGCCAACAGAAATGAATATAGGTTTATTATGTGATGATTGCATTGATTTGAGCATTGTGCATTGCCAAAACTGTAAAGATGGTAAACTATGATTTATGCCATGAAGAAGGAAGTGGAGGATCTTAGAGCAGAGTTTCGCAAGACAAACACCGATGAACCAATTAAGAGAAATCAGTAGATCATTCAAGGAGAAATTACTGTCAAGCTTAGCATTTCACAAGATCGTATTTTTAATCATCTTTAATACTGGAAAATTGTGCAATATGAATTTTTTGCAAGCTGACACAGACAGTTTTAAAGATTTCAAATTTGCTAGCAATTGCTACGAAAACAAAGATGAGGCCTTTCTTCACAAAACCGAAACAACAGAAAAAACATGGATTCATCATTATGACCCAGGAGAAAGCAATAATCCATGAAATATTATCATAAAGATTCACCTGCGAAAAGAAAATGAAAACCCAGGCTTTAACAGGAAAATTCATTTTGCAAGTAATGGCAGGCAGGTGGTATTATTTACATAGGTTTTCTTGAACCTGGCACCACTTAAATTCAGAGGGTTACATTGCAATACTCCAAACTTTGAAACAAGTTTTAAGCTGAATTCAGAAGCACCGAAAGGAAATTTTGATGCAATGTGACAATGCTGGGCTTTATACAATATTTTAAAAGCCCCAAAGGCAACTTTACTCCATCTATCAAACAGATCATACCAGATGCCACCATTTCCACAGACTGAAGGAAGATCTTAATGGATATTTATTTGACTCAAATGAAGGCGGGAAAATGTTGGTTGGTACCTGGTTGAAAGGGAAAAAGTATAGAGGCTTTTTCCTGATTATATTAAGAAGGTCTTTCATTGTTGAACGAGATGTGTGGTAACTAGTAATGATTATGTGGAGAAATAACAAAATAATTCCTTTCAAGGATTTTCCAGTTTCACTTATTAAAATATTCCTGTTTAATCTAGTTATGGAAGTGAAAGCATCATTTTTCTATCAAGATTATAAAATTTTAATCATAAGAATTGTAAACATTTATATAAAATGTAGCATAAATAAATAAAATTTCCAGAATATTAATTCAGCATAAAGCATTAAAATAGAAAAAAAGTGCTCAGTGTATTAGGGATATTCAAAAACATACATCATGATACCAACTTTCAGCTTGTATGAGAGATTAACTCTGGATGCATTTGGCCTACCAATTCAGAATTTCTAATTATCTGGACATTTGAGGGTTGGATACAGCTAAAGAGCATGTGGTAAGGGAAGAAGAAGCCATCCAGACTTGTGGTTGAGGAAGTCATGGCTCTGTTGGATCCTGGTTCAGAGGAGAAGGATGAGTTGGAACTGGGACCATCTGATGGGGAGGACATGGTCCTCTCCAAAAGAGCTGAGAGTCTAGGGGCTGAGGATGAGGTAGTCACAGGGCCCATCTGGCAATGACGGGGGGGGGGAGGGGGGGCAGCAGCCAACCTGACGGAGAGCTGCCTGCAGGAGCGGAGCAGTTGCAGAGAGTCAGCAGAGATGACAGGCTCCATTCCATCTCTGATCAGGAACAACTACAAGCGGAGAGAGGCACAGAGGAGGCACAGAGAAGCAGCCCCACCCCTCCTCACAAGGAGCAGTTTAGAAAGGGTGATTTAACTAGATGCTGGGGGAAGGTGTGTTTGTTGGGAACATCTAACACCTGAGGGCAGGACAAGAAGCAATGGGCGGAAATTAATCAAGGAGAGAAGCAACTTAGAACTAAGGAGAAATTTCTTGACAGAACAATTAATCAGTGGAACAACTTGCCTCCAGAAGCTGTGAATGCTCCAACACTGGAAGTTTTTAAAAAGATGTTGGATAGCCACCTGTCTGAAGTGGTGTAGGGTTTCCTACCTAGGCAGAGAGTTGGACTAGAAGACCTCCAAGGTCCCTTCCAACTCTTTTTTTTCTATTCTATTCTATTCTATTCTATTCTATTCTATTCTATTCTATTCTATTCTATTCTATTCTATTCTATTCTATTCCTATTCTATTCCTATTCCTATTCTATTCTATTCTATTCTATTCTATTCTATTCTATTCTATTCTATTCTATTCTGACCTAGACACCAGGAGATTGTGAGTTCTAGTCTTGCCTTAGGCATAAAAAGCCAGCTGGGTGACTTTTGAGCCAGTCACTCTTTCTCAGGTCAACCCACCTCACAAGGTTCTTGTTATGGGGAAAATAGGAGGACGAAAGTGTTTAGGTAGGTATGTTCGTCACCTTGAGATATTTATAAAAATAATAAAGGCGGGATATAAATAAACAAAATAAACTTCTTCCATAGGCACATGGAACTCCATTAAAACCCATCTTTTCTCAGGTGTAAACCATATAATGACATCTTAATCATTTCCACAGTCCTACAATTCTGTTGTTTTTAGGATGGCAATCACAACAACCTCCTGCCTATTACTGTAAGCAATGCATTTTCTTGATCACTGAGATAAATGTTCCATTTCTATATGTGCAGTTACTTCTGTGCAGTTACTTTTCAGTTCATATACTCTAATCTGATTTACACTACTCGCTTAGGAAAGAATGAGTCAATAGTTTTCTTTCACAGCCCTTATTGAGAGCAGAAATAAACTGAAAATGCTGGGGACCAAAATTGCCTGCAAAGAAAATTCCCTTTGCTTGATATTAGGAAGCAAAGACCACAGGTATTGAACAACCTCTCCTCCTTAGCTGTTTTTTCCAAAAGAAAACCCTTTAGAAATTTTATGAACTGTAATTTAGGTATCCTATTGTTTATTCTGCAAATAAGAAAGAGATCTCATAAAATGCTTTCAGGATTCTGTCAGACTCTGAACTTGACATGGGTTATACAATTTCTCCATAGAAAAATTGAGAGAATGGTTATGCAAGTATTTGGACAATGGACATAATAAATGTTTAAACAGTATTTTTAAGAAAGGGGAGGGAGATAATAGCTCTCCATTAGTATCAGTATGACAGAATTCACCACAAACTATATCATTGCTTTGAAAGTAAGTATAAGTGATTGCTTTGCATTTTTTTTCTGTCTACTAATTTCTGTCATTTCTGTATTTAATAGGTCTATTATAACTCAACTGCAAAAGTTGGATGACCGTTGGATGCAATAAAGAACCAGAGTTTTCTTTTTGCTGCCATATTTTTCGTAACTTAGTTATGGCTGCACTTAGTATTGTAGATAAAAGACCATAAAAAGAATAACTTTATTTTTCACTTAATTATTTCTAATATAAATGGGAAAGGATTTTGAATAGCGTAATGGGAACCAGATGTCTGCTTAGTCTCGACTATTCAAAACTTTATGCTATATCAGTCCACATTTTTATCTCAATATAACTGGTCAGAGTCCCTTTGGCAATTACTAAAGAGAAAAATAGAAGGCAAAGTATTTTTGTGCTTCAGAGCATAATCCAAGGGAATAAAGCATTACTCTTTCAGGCCCAGGAAAGCAGTGAGGTTTCGGATTTTGCATTCTGAGCAGAAAACTGGTTGTTCAGGTGGATGCAACAAAGCTGCCATACATTGAATCACAGTAGTGAGCCATGGAGCCTGGTTCTTATGGGCTCTTAATACTCTTGGAGCATTGTTTCTTTTCACAATTTTCTTTCATTTATTCATTCTTCCATCCATCCATCCACCCACCCACCCAACCTAATCACAGTAGATATTAATTATATAGTAATTGTGGCTGGATGTTGAAGGATAGAATCAAACTTTCTACAGGGCCTCCTGTCCTATTACCCTCATTGGCGGTGGTTAGTATTTAATGTTTCAAACAGCAAAAAGTATTGGATCGGTTCTTTTTATCGAACCTACAAACTTAGCCTATTTTTGCTTTTATTACCGAATGTACCAGTAATAATATCCTCCTCCCAGATTTTCATCAGAGTCTTTTACGATGGTGTTGCTAACAAGCAATTTAGTATGAATTCGTCAAGTATGAGAATTTGTCTTGTCTAAATTTTTTGGGAAACTCTTATCAAACATTGAGCGTGAAAGATTTTCATTTTATAGTCCAACATGAAAAAACTTTGTTTAAAGACAAAAGGAAGGAGGTGGTAGCCTTTTACTCATTCCAAAATGTAGATCTATATTTTTCAAAGTAGGATAGCCTGGTCTTTATAAAATCTTAAAGTTGAACAAAATGTTGACTGTACATAAAACTGTTTAGAATCCAAAACAAATTTGCACGTTATCTTTTATTTTGAGAATGTGTCTAATTTTCTGATTTAAAATTGGCACTCATGTGTACCAATGTGATAAATGATTCTCTAAATATATACTAAACACCCAAGAAAACATCAACCAACCATTAAAAAATTGGATTTGCCAGGGATTTTTTTTGAACGTATTGAAAAGGAAAATTTTTCAGCAAGATAGATTTAATCGTCTTGTGAAACAACAGATTTAATCATCTTCACAAGTCAAAACTTTCAGGGAAGGAAATACGAAACTGCAGTTTGATGTCTATCTGTCCTACTTTCTGAAATCTACTTACTGACAATGTTAGAAAATTGAAGCTGGACATGGTAGTCTTCATGAAGAGTCTGCATACAGCTTCTGTCAATTCATAGTGAGTTCGATTCCTCTGCCCTAAACTTTGCTTTTCTCTTCCAAATCCTGTTTCACTCCTTATCTTTTTTTATGGTCTAAAGGAGGAAAATATATCAATACTCATTTTCTGAGCTTCCCACCCATATTGTAACTGAGATCTAGCATTTCCCCAAAAACGTACACTTAACCCATGTGCAAATGCCAAGATGTGGAAATGAATTCCATCTCACAATAGAAAGCGTCCTCACTCACTGCATTACAGTGTGGTATGCTGGCTTGACAGCCGCGGATAGAAAAACACTAGAGCATGGTGAGCACAGCACAAAACATTGTGGGCTGTCCTCTGATACCACTAGATGACATCGCTAGGGCTCATTGCCTTAGAAGAGTGAGGAAAATCCTCAGGGATGACTCACACCCTGGTCAGCACTTCTTTATTCTCCTACTATTGGGAAGGAGATATAGAAGAATAGGCAGCTGCACAAACAGGCTGAAGAATAGTTTTTATCCATGGGCTGTTAAGACTCTTGAATGGAAAATAACCTCACAATCAGGGGTGGGATTCAAATTTTTTAACCAGTTCTGTGGCTGTGGCTTAATTCGTGGGCATGGCTTGGTGGTCATATGACTGGGTGGACATGGCTTGGTGCTCATGTTATTGGCTGGGTGTGGCCAACTCAATATCACTCACATCGAGGCACACATCTCCTCGCTTGGCCTCTTATGACTGTGGGGATGCTGCAACAGTCGTTAAATGTGAAAAATGGTCATAAGTCACTTTTTTCAGTGCCATTGTAACTTTGAATGGAGACACAAGTAAAGTACCAGCAAAGGAGGGGGAAAATATTTCAGAGACGTTCCTGAGACAGGAAGTCTAGTCCTGTCAAGAATGTAAAAAGGGTTAATGGAGAGGCAGTTTCTGTAAGCAACACCAGAATGTTTCCTTCCTGCCTTCCTTACGGGATTAGGCCAGTAATTTCTTCTAACAACTGGTTCTCTGAACTGCTTAGAATGTTAACCGGTTCTAGAGAATAGGTGCGAACTGGTAGAATCCCACCCCTGCTTAAAATAACATAATACGATTGACTTGCGGAGCCGGTGCAATGTGGAATAAGTTCACATGGTGCAATAGGATTGTGTGTTTGTTGGTAGGATTCACTGAGTTCAGGATTTTCTATCTTTACTGTGAGTTGTGTTGGGGGGGATGCACAAAGGGAGGCTCAGCCCATCCCATTGTACACATGTTGTACTCTGATAATAAAGGTTTGAATTGAAGCTCATTATTTCTGTCAGTCAGCAAATTACCTAAAATCAAAATAATATTTGAAGCAAGGCAACACATGCGCTCTCTCTCTCTCTCTCATATCTTCATGCAACATTAATTTTATCTAGTAATCAGCCCACTTACTCTGAAGGATGTGAAAAACGATCTGAATAACAGCTCTAGTTACAGATATTAACACATCTACCCTCAATAAAGAGTTTATGAATCAGCCATATCAAAACGAACATTTTGAAGTGGGATACAAGAACACTATGATCAAACAAGCCAAAGCATATAAGCTTACTATGTTTGTCATTCTGTTTTTTTTTTTGTTTAATCTAGATTTGGGAGCAACCCTGAGGGGTTGTTCTCTCTCTTGGCCTTCCTGGATTTCACCAAACAGCTGGTGTTAGAATGGTTGAGTGTGGGAGTCAGGCATTAGGACTCTCTTTCAACAGCCTTTGTGCTCTCAGCAGCGGCTCCCAAGTGCTACCCACAAACATCTGGCCAAGATGGAGGCTTTTTTGTCTAGCACCAACTTTCCCTTTTCCAAGAGTGACTTCATGCTATGTCCTGGCACTGAGCTGGCACCTCGAGGGCTGCATTTCCTATACTTCATGGACAAGCACAACATTCCCCAGGACTGTTGCAGGAACCATTGCTAAGAGCACAAAGTTGTCAAAGGAGTCTTGCCTTGAAAGTTAAGCTTGCACATATGCAGATGGAAGATTGACAGCTACCTTCTCCAGTTTACACAGTCTGACAATTTTATTCATGGAAAAGGGAGGAGTGATCAAATAAATGCATTTATTATTTTAGTGGTCATGGGACAAAGATGTTTGAGGACGGCATTTTCTCTAGCACAACATTTTGTATGAAACCAGCCCGATACTTTCTTCAATGAATCACAGATAAGCAGCATTTGTTTTATTGGGTGTGTCCCAATTCTTTTAATATAAATGGACACCCACTCACTGACTGGTATTATTTTTAAGAGTATTGCAGGGGTTTGCTCTTTCATACAATGATCTGCAGATTTTATCACGTAGTCACACTATTTGAATTCACAATCATTAGCAGATGATTAACTCAGAGCCTCCTCCCAGTATATGCAGGCTATGAATAGGGTTACTGAGAGTTCCCGCAGCTAGAGATGAAAGGAAAAGAGCCAGTGCTTCTCAGGAAAAGACCTAACCCTTAGAGTAGTCTTTCTCTGCAGATCTGCTGCTCTCAGGAAGGTGGCATTGGCTGCAACAGATGGGAGCTGAGTGTCCAAGGTCATGTGGACAGCCATATTGCTTATCAAGATATTCTTTATAGTAGATAAGACTTTCTATATTAAGTCAAAAAGTGATGTTTGCTATAGTTAAAAATGTAGTAATATGCATGTACTTAAAGTCTCAAATGTCTCCAAGAGAATGTTTTCTAAACTTTTGTATTTTTTTCTCATCTGCTCCAAGTCTTTTCTAAGAATTAAGCAGTACAGCATTGTGGAATTGCCAGCTGATCATTATTTTTAGCAATAATTCGAACCATTGAACACTTTAGATGTTTTAATTTTCCCCACGAGAGCATTTTCAAAAGTCCGTAACTTGAACATGTGGTATGGATCCAAAGTAACTTCATTTTATGGTTTTTGTGTTTGCCTTCAGCTTCACGCCCACTGCACTCACAGCAAAGACATTATTTCATAGGATTTTGCAGTTTTAAAAAAAACACAACTATAATACAATAGAATTCTGTAGACAGCCAGATACCGCAAAATTGGTTGACTAAGCCTACATTTTTTTGAGAGAAAAATAATAATACAACCAGGGAAGGAAGAGAGAAATGAGCGGGTTCCTATTCCCAGCTAAAACGCTGTTCTCTCCAAAGGAAAGGCTGGGAAAGGGAGGAGCTTCAGGTATTCAGGACAGAGGTTTCCTTCCAAGAAAGGTGGAAAGAAGCCACTTGTGATCCACGAATCACAAGGTGACTTTTGGTCTGTTGTCCCCTGCTAAGTGCAAAACAGAACCAAAAGACACTTTAAACATTCAGAACAATACCGATCCCACTCACTTGCCTGATGTCATGATGGTATGTATCACTTCTGTAATCTTCCAAAGTATAAAAAAAAATACCCCAGTGAATGGAAAAAGATGCTTATATGGCCATGAATCACTAACGTAATCGTCCTTTTCTTCAGTCATGCAGACATTTTATTTAATAATAAAATAAATTTTCTGTTAAAAAAACAAAACAAAAACCTCTCATTTTCCACTATGAAATAACAGTTCTCATGGCTGAATTCTTATGCCTACCTTCAGTTTAGCCACAGATGAAAAACCAACAAATATACATTATATATTTGTGATATAATTGTGATATCTTTATATTTGATATATTTCCCAAAGCATGATTTGAAGCCTGCTGACATGTTGCTACGCACATTCATCTGAAGCCATGATTTTCACTTATATGAGATTTCTTCTTCCTGCTTCTGCAGCAAATGATATTTGTAGCTATTATGAAGCCCAAATCACCTTGGCTTCCTCTTCCCCACTTAATAGCTAGTGACATGGGAATGAACAAATGGAAAAATGTCAACACCTGCTGCAGATTAAGCACACATGACACATGTGGCTTCTTTTTAAAAAGATTTAATCGAAGTTGCACTTCTTAGAAAATACAGTAACATTTTCAAAATATACATTTTGAAAAAAAATGTTCTATGACCAATGTGTAATGTATCATCTTGCTGGATGTTGCAGAATCTGAAAGGAGAAGAGAAATGACAGTGTCCATATATAAGGACATAGCACCAACTATCTGAAGAGCTGTCTTGTTTTCTTGTGAGATGCTGCCTTTCTTCAATAAATAATGCTGTCGTTTTCATAGAAGAGGTCATTTCTTAGAAATGAACTGAACAATGCAGAAGGCTAACAGCAGAAGAGGAAAATATGGTTGGGCTGGTTTCAGTCCACTTCTGTTGTACCACACGGTCTTAAAAATTCATTTCCTCTCTCATGAAACCATTTGTTTGATACTGTTAAAAAAAGCAGGATGGTTACATTTATTCATTATTTGCCATCTGTCATACTAAGCATCTTCAGCCATTGTATGACTCTAAAAATACACGAATACTTTAAATTATAGACAAATGCAATCAATATAGTAAGAAAAGCAGAACTACCTGCGACTTTCCTGTATCACATTTTAGAGAATAGAGTTTTAATTGACAACATACAGACTGATAATTCACATATAACATTGATAATAGTATTTCAGTCTGCTCTAAATCTAGTTTTGAATGTAGATTCATATAAATGGACATTTAATGTTTGGCCACTATATTCATACGATGTGCTTGTGGGTGTGAATCATTGGGAGATAGCTTGATATGCCACCTATCTACCTCTTCATGTTGAATCCTTGAGTAGTTGAGCACAAGTGAATTTGTAGCAAAGAGCTTTATTTGATTTATTTTGTCCATTTTATCCAGCTCTCAAAATGCAGAAGGAAAAATGATTTCTTTTTAGTCCAACTCAATTAATGAATGGTAAGGAAAGTTTCCAAAGGACTGTCAATGGGCTCCATATGGTTAAAGAACAGTTTTCACCAACTTTGATAACTACAGAATTCTCAGCAATTGCACATCTGGAGAACACTCAACTTGAGGAAAACTCTTCTAGAGCCGATGCAAATGAGAGCGTTTAATATCTAATATTACACCCCATGAACAGAAAGGGAGATGGATCATGACACTCTTATAAAAGTGTCACTCTTAGAATCACCCTTAGTTCACTCTGGCATGATGATATACAAGTCTTCCTGCCATCCCTCTCCCCGTACCACAATTACTTTATGATGATTGCTTCTTGATAGGCACTTTAGGGCCCAACATCCTGCATATATGGTTGCACTGAACACAATATGCCAACTGAGAGCCAATGCAATCTGAGAAACTTCAGTGGGCCTCGGTGGGTGGGAATTAACAGGAGTGCTCATACAAGGAGTATTCCCTGTTAAATGATATCTGACTGATGCTAAGGACAACTACATGCAACTCTGAACGTTCAAATGTTCTGCTGCTTAAAATTTCATTGAAATGCTACGTTCTTCCCAGCTAGCATTCACATCTTGTCAGTATTATAGCAGATAGCATTTTCTATTTTTCTTATCCTATAAATGAACATCAAAATTTTAGACATAAGCTAACAGCAAAGGAATCTCATTGTGGGAGCACATTGTCCAAGAATGTGTCATAGCAAGACAAAAATCCTATACCAAAAATAATCCAGTGTTCCTTAGCTGTTTGACTAACCTTAAATCTTGCTTCCCAAAACAAAGATATGATTTTTTTACTTACCCCATTTACAGCCTACTAACACTGGGCATGCTGCATGTCTCGTTCGATAATCACCTTCTCCACTTCGGAAAAGGTTGTACCAGAAAACTGCAGTCCCCTGAAAACAACAACAAACTTTACTCCTTCAAATAAATTCAGTGTTGAGTGCATTTTCATCTAACTTAAAACCGCTAGAAGAATAAGTAGGACACTCATACCTAGTTATTGTCTTAATATCTTGGAACATATCTACAATATTTCCCATTCTTGGTTTTAATGAAATTGCAAAAGGAAATGTGTGCTTTCAAGATAGCCTTAACTCCTGGTGACTGCCTGGAGAAGTCTCTGCAGTTGTCCTGGAAGCATTTTTAAAAGTGGTTTGCTATTATATCCCTCTCAGGGCTGAGAGAGTGATTGATCCAAAATCATCTCCTAGACCGAAGTCTAAGGGGCACTACAACTAACATGGTACTAATTCATGCTCTCTAGAAATGACGAAACTCATAACCAATCATAAGAAAAACAATATATGGCATGAACATACACAGGTCTTGCAGGTTCTTTTATTACTTAGAATCAAGATTGCAGCTAATTTGTAAATACATTTTTAAAGCTGCAAAAATATAGGGGTAATGCAAATTACTGCTCATGTATTAAATTTATTAACTACAAATTACTGGTCATTCTAAGTTATTTTAGCAGTAGGATTAAGACAAAAAAAATCTCCATTCCAGAAATTATGCCGAAACATGGTGCTGACAATTGCAGCATTTAAATTAAAAATAGGCTTTGGAGAAAAGTTAATTAGGCCCTTTAAACCAACATAACATTAATATCCGTATGAACTGGGATTTAGGAAACAGTACTGCTCTTCGCTGAAGAGAAATGCATTTATAGCAAACAAGCATTTCTTGGATGCAGGTTGCATTGATTTTAATGTGACACAAATGGATCCCCTTAAATTTTTAAGGAAAAATATGTCAAATTGGCTGGATTCAATTATTGTGCTAAGCTGTGGAATATTATGGAAGACCCACTGCAAATATTAATTAATTTGATTTGTAAACTTCTAATCTGCTTGAGGACTGGGGCAGGGCAGGGGTTAGTGTTAACATACAGCAAAGAGGAGGAAAGTAAAATTTGCTATTGGAAAGTAAAATTACATGGAGCCCTTTAATTAAACAAAAACACATAATGCTCCTTAAATACACCTTGTAAACCTCTTTCCGGCAAAGACAGATTTAAAATGATGTTCAATACACCGGAAGGCTGTCTAAGTAAGAATCAGCCTAAAATTTAATGACTGGTGCTGTCCCACTGGAATGTTCTCACTTATGGATAGCAACCACAAATACCTCATTGCAACAATCTTGTTATCCAGAATGATTAACTGAGTAGAAATTCTGCAGATCAATAGATTCTAAAGAAATAGAGCTAGAAACCAAACTTAATTTTCACCTTCCTAGTAGGAAAGCATTTGTTACAGAAAAGCACATCTGTTACCTTTTTGGGCCAAATTGCAGCTCCAAAATCTGGGAAAACTGTTGCACCTCCTGCCTCAACATCACTCATCTAAGAAAGGAAAATGAGACACCTATAAGATCTTCCACTGAGTCCACATCAACTCTTTTCTTACCCAACAACGATTTGCATTCTTTTGCAGGATGAAAGCTACATCCCAAGAGGTGTATGGGGCCAGGACAAAACAAAAATTTGATTTAATTTACACAAAAATGTGAACTGAAATATGACTACTATACTGTACTATATTTCATAATAAAATTCCCATTCTGTCATATTAGAAATTTATGCAGCAACCTCTTGAGAGCTTCTGGAAGCCACATTCAAAGTTTTGAAGAAGCATCCATGACATCTTTTAACAGAGAGAGAGAGAAAGCCTCTGGATGCAGATATTTAGGAGTAAAAAACCTAACAGGAACATAAGCATTAAAAATAGTGATTTTTTAAAATATAAAACGTAAGTTCTGAACCGGTAGTAATGCTGGTTGAATCCCAGCCCTGCCTGTATGTGCCTTGAAGACTGCAGCTTTCATCTCTTCCAGATTTTGGAGGGATTATATTACTAATCAGAGAATAAAGATTCCAGTCTTCTGGCCAATGCATTTCCTTAGTAATCTGAAAAATTGCCTGAGCTCTAATGATACTGCTTAATTCTGTGCTTCTCGGAGCAATCTCTATGAATTTGAAACACTGCAATGAAACTAACACAGCTTTATTTTGCTTTACCCACAGATGCTACAGAATCCAAGCACTTCTTTCATACATAGTGCCTTAACTTTAACTAAGATGAGGAGTTACTACTTTCATGCAATGGTTGATTCTAAATTGTGTTATTTTTCATGCAAGAGAGTAGCAAGTCCATGAACTTCCTGCTCTATCTGTAGTTCTACATCTGTAATTCTAGTACTAGTTCCAACTTCAAATGATACAGGCAGCTGCAGCAGAAATAGAGGGGCAATCAAATCCCGTTCTATAACTTGGATTTCATTCAACTGATGGAACACAGACCTACCTAATTAAAACTACCATGTTTTAATTTAGGGACAATGAAGCACCCCTAAAGAGATGCAATCATTATACAGGTCAGATAATTTTGCAAAATTTAGGAAGAAACCGAAACCTTGACATGGTAACTGAAAGTAAAATATCCAATTTTTTTCTGGTTCCATGCTTCTTTGGAGATTCTACTGAATTGCCTTATCATGGTTATCTTTAAGCACATGTGTCTTCCAGTTAAAATGGCAAAATATGATTAGAGCTGGATGTTGGCAACAGCAAGCAGAAAGATATCAGCAGTTCTTTCTCTGGATCAATGATTTTAGAAGGATAAGGCTGAATGAATGCCTGTTAGGTTTAATGAACGCTCCATAATTGCTGGACTGCAGATTAGAAGTGATATTCTAATGGACTAGTAACAGTAATAATAACTGCACTACAGGCACATACCTGGAATAAACTAGTGCTTTTTATTAGTCATTTTCTAAGAAAAATCTTTAAAAAATGAGATCCAGATTGAAAGAGGTGCAATATTTAACCCTTCCACGTCATGGCAAGTAAAATGAGAACAGATTCTGTGGCTGCACAAATAATAATGATTGAATGGGTTCCCAAAATTGAATCAATTATCACAAACGGTCCACTCTTAAAAATGTATTTTAGTCACCAATTTCCTTTGCACAATTAAGCCAAACTTCATAGTATACATGAAGCATGAAAATGGAAAACTAAATCTCTACAGATACTATGACTTCATTTAACACTGAGTCAACAGTCTCTAAAAAATATCATGCAGTTCATTCCATTTAAAATGGTGGCATGAGAAAAAAAAAAACAAGTCTTACTCTACTTGTCCAAAACTTCTCATACTTACATAGTTCAAAAAAGTGGCCAAGCGGTTCCCAGTCCCTAAACGCTTGAAAACATCAGCTTCCTCTTTCTATAAAATTAAATAAAAGTAAACTGCAAATTTCAAGCACGAGGATAAGAATACAAAGATACTTACATAGTTAAGAAATGTTGCTAGCCTATTTCCTTCCGTTTTGAGTGTGGAGTCAAAGGGTCGCTGAAACAAACAACAACTTTAACCCAACTTCCAAATTGATTGCAGGTTTGTTGCTTTGGAAATAGGACCTGGAGGTTGTTCAGAAATCTTAATAGAAACTAGGTGCACCCAATTGTTCTAGGAACTTTTTCTCAGGTGTATATGAACAGGGTTGCAGGTTTAAGTCAAATTCTCAGATGCAATAGCATAATAATTTAACACGTTCAAAAATCATGTCTGCAAACTAGCAGTTGTTTTAGTCCACACTCTATGCTAAACCATAGTTTATATACAATAGTGGCGAATATCTGTTGCTTGGGCGTAAGATGAGGAGTGAAGGTTCACTCTCTGACTCATTTTCTAAGAAATTTCCTAAAAAACTGAGATCCTGATAGAAAGAGCTACAATATTTAACACTTTCACATCAGGGGTGCCCACAAGCTTGGAGAACGAACCTTCACCCTCATAGTTTATTTAACCATGGCTTTCTGAATAAGTCACAACTGAGATCATATACTGAGACTGTAGGTCAAAGTTACAAACCACCATGGGTGGCTTCACACAATGTGCTTAGCCAAAAATAAACAAAACACATTTTGGTTTAGCACAATTAAATCTCTGTGAATCCTCTGTGAATGACGAGAGTTGTAATACATCAGGTTTCTTTTTTCACTATTGGATTAGTATATTTGGTAAACCTGTGGCTGAATGATCACTCTTTGCACTATAAAAAGTGAAAAGGTATTTTTCAGCTAATAGAAATCAAAAGTGCCATTTCCCCCTCATGATCAGCAGCCAAGAATGTAAAAAGTCTGACAGGAACATCAGTGCACAATTGTGCCTACCGTCCCTGTCCTATTGTCCCCAATTATTAGTTCCTATTTCTTCTTATTTCTATTGTAAGCTTTTTGACAAAATAAATAAATAAATAAAAAATAACATGCTATGTTACTAAATCCCAACTAGCCACAGAGCAACTCTCTTTATCTTTGTATTTGGGAAAAAACAATGTAAGAGAAACGAACATTTTTTTATTAAAAGCAAGGTTCTTTCAAGCTTTTATTGATATTATGCTATGATGGATGACAAAAGCAGCAATGCTTTCAGCTAAGCGAATGCTGTTTTTCTGGAACTACAACGAAGAATTGTTCCTGGAAAATATAGTTAGCATTAATAAATGTGTGATATCATGGCACATTAATGCCACAGGAATCCCCAAGCTTTCTGATCTGGTTATTACACCTGAAACTTTGAGACAATGTTATAGTAAAAGGATGGAGGGGAGCGAATAGGATAGATTCTAAAAACCCATTTAAATATATAAATATAACAACATGTTAAAAACAGCATAACAGCTCTTAAATAAATGAAAACTGGTCTTCAGCATAATTTATGATCAGTAGCAAAAAAATTTATAAGTGTAGAATAATCTATAAACAAATAAGCAAAGCTATGACTGCCTGTGAAGGTGTGTAATAAATCTATGCCAGATTGGTGTGTAATAAATCTGGAGGAAAAGGTCTTTCTCTTCGAAATATGCCCATCTGGGTTTCAGGTTCGGCACCAGCCACAATCTCAGGGAAGGAGATATGGGGTAGCTCTTGTCATCTGCAACTCATTGAAGACTCTTAGAAGCTCTGCCTAAGTTGCAATGATTGCCAGTTGGCTACCAACTGCAATTCAAGCTGCTGTTTATTATCTATAAAGCTCTATATGTATAGGGCTTAGACACCTGTGAGACCACTTATCTCCAATTGTTTCTGCTGAGCCAATGCATTCCAACAGTGGTGTGCTTCAGGTCCCCTCCATTAAATGTTACCATCTTGGGGGACTGAGCAAGTATGCTCTCTCTGTTATGGGTCCCACCCTCTGGAACAGTGTCTCCTCTGATATAAGGATGGCACTGTCTCCTTGGATTCTGGAAAGCTTTAAAACTTGCCTCTAATCCCAGGCCTGATGTCTGCCATTGTTTAATGAACCCAGTTTTCTTTTCTGGATTTTGTTAGAAGAGAATTTTAGTCTGGGCTGCCTATTGACTTAATGTTTATCACTATTTTTATGTTGTTGTTTTTTTATTTTTGTATGCTGCCCAGAGTTGACTGGAATGGAACAGCTAATAAATTTAAATCAATCAATCAATAAACAGTTATACAACTACTTTGGAAATTTTAACTATCATAAAGTAATAGCAAATGGATTCAAGTCATAACCTGTGCTGTACACAGAGCCTGGAGGACCAGTCCAAATCCCTAAGAAATCCAGCTGCTGACTTTCCTCAAACTTGGCTGCTGACAACTAAATTCCAAGCATTACATATCATCCAAGAATGAATATCTTGTTGATTGTTTTGTTGCCTCCCTTACACAGATCCGTTTTAGTGAAGAAGCTTTAAGTATCCACCAATTTGTAATAACAGATTTGTCCTGACAGAGATGCAATCAGATAATAGCTTGTTTTATCATGTCTTTATACAGTATGGCATGATCCCACACAAAGAAAGGAAGAAAAACGAAGTCAAGAAATAGTGCTACTCTAAGAAGTTAAAACTATTTTGAGACTATTTTTTTTTAATTGAGTTGTTTTCATAATAATAGTTTGTGGAATGCTACAAATATAATCTTGACTTTAGCAAAGCATTTCACCAAATATATTTAAAGATATGCTGATTTATAAGCTAATTAAATATGTTTATTAAGTAGATAATATAGATAGCTTGAAAGCCATACTTCGTATCAACAATTTATGATAAATTGGAAAGAGATATCAAGAAGGGGGCCATAAAATGAATCAATTAGAGATTCAGTTCATTTCTGTGTATCTAGAACCTACACATATGTCTCTTTGGATGTTCAGCGATGGGCATGGTTTGTTGCAGGAAATGTTAACGTGTAATTGTTGACCCTGTAAAAATTGGAACCACCTCAACAATCTTCCAACTCTATTACAGAACCTCTGAGAAGTAACATGACTATGATTTGAAAGATCTCTACCTCTCAGTTGGAACCTGAACAATGTATTAGATGGGATAGATGGTTACCTCTTAATTAACTTCTTCTAGAGGTAGCCGAAATAGAAATGTGATCTACTCTTACCAAGTGTTTCCTATCCCCATTTGACTTTACTGGCTAACATGTAGATGGCTGGAAATACACCATTGGAAGAAAACCCAAAGCGTTGTTTCTTGATATTCTTCTTTTCCAGATCATGAGGGAGATTTTCCAGGAAAAGGTGGGCTAGTAAATGACATCTCTTTTTCAAAACGCATGAACTTTTGAAGTTCTCTGCCTAAACCTCAGACACAATAAGCAGCCTACTAATCACATCCCTTAATACACCTATCTTTAAAAAACACTACTGTCATTTTAGGTTCATATAAGTTTGGGAAAACTAGAAAAACTGTCTGCCATGAGACAAATAATGTATATTTGCCAGGAAAGGGATGGGGGTGGGCATATCTTTTTAGGGGAAGGGTGGTTGCAGTTCTTTGACATTACATCCAATCTTGGACTAATTACTTACCATTTGGCTTATAATTAAAAATACTTTATGGGAAGAAATCCTAATTTTTCTAACTGAGAGAAAGTAATTTAGAAAAAATACAGAAGTGCACATAGTGCTCTCCTTGCGCTCCGTTTGTTTCTTCCAAATATAAACGCTTAAATATAATCCTTACCTAGCAAACATCGTAATATTTCATATTTTGTAAGAAAAAATGGTTTCCATGAATATGATGCTAGTAGTTGTTCACAGTCATCCTGTGAGCCAAACACAAGATGACATGGATTCCCTAAAATCTTATTTTTTATATATTAAAAACAACAGCTTTAGAGGGAGGTTGAATAAATCAGTTATGACAGTGGAAAGTGAAGGTTAACCCCACACTCAATATGTATTTCAGTGAACCTTTTTTTCTTGATAATACTTTTCTAGGAAATGGAACAATTTAAATTAGGGTGCTAGTAAGGGACAAATACAGTTTCTTTAATTCAATGCTCTAACCATGAACCAAATCAATCCCACCCTATCCTTGCTTGCACAAAGAAAAAAAAATAGTTGAAACTAACTAGGAGTTTCCCTCACCTCTAAGTTTAGCCCTTATGGTATCAGATATACTTAGCAATAATTGGGGAAAGTACCTAAAATATGAAATCTTACCCTTGAGAAGTCAAAATGTGGCTCATATTGTCCTCCCATGCCATAATTAGCAACCTAAAATGTATAAAAGGATAATATATTAGCAAAATTAAAGCAAAATCTTCTAAGCAAAATAAAATATGGTGATCTTTCAAAATGCATTTTGCTTTTAAACGTCAATATAAAGTTTTATGTGAAACCGTTCTAACAATACAGTGCACGTTTCTCTGAACTGGTGAGATGTGTGTAACACTAGGTTAATTTGCAAGGAAGATTATAGTTTAGAGATCTCATCTTGATAAAATAGTGTGAATTTGAAGTAAGATTGGTTTTGTTGCATTAGTCACATACTAGTCAAATTTCCTGTTCTTACCCAGGGCAAGGAATTCTCCATATGATATATGTATGTATGTAATACAATATTAATATGTTTGCTGTTTTAATTACCACCCAAGGATTGGTTTTATCAATTTATAATTTAACATAGGATAAACCAAGGAAAAGAAAATAGTTTTGAGAAGACAGTGGCAGTCCACAGGGAATGAGACATGATATAGAAAAAGTAATATAGGGAAACTGGCTTTTTTATTCTTGAATTGTTTCACATTTTTTCTTAAGCTATGTTAAAAATAACAAATGGAGGAGAGCTGATCGTCATATCTTTATAGTAGAAGACATTCTAGTTGTGCAGAAGTCTGAAATCTCAGCTCTTTGTCAAGGTTTGTCAGTCAAAAACTGCATTAACTCTTAACGTACTTCCTTAGGTCAGGTGTTGGCCTGGAAACCAAGAGAATGTGACATTTAGGCCTCTCTGAGGCAGGAAAGCCAGCTGGGTGGCTTTGGGCTAGTCACTCTTAGTTCAACCACTTCACAGGGTTGTTGTGGGGTGAAAATAGGAGGCAGGAATATGGTCACCACTTTCAGTTGACCATATCAAAAAAGGTGGAATAAAAATTCAATAATAATAATATTAATATGTAACCACAACTGCAACAAGTGGAGGAACAGGGTGCTTTAAGGGCAAAACCTGTGAAACTGGCAAGCAAACAGGAGAACAAGCAAAACCCAATGGCAAGAGGCGAGCGCAGAGAAGCAGCAGTGGGTACAACCAACAAGACATTTACCCAGGGCAACAAGACTCTCACTGAGGGAAAGCAATAATGTACTGAAATGATGATTAAGGCATCCTAGGTTCCTGGGAATAACTCATTGAGAATGAAGATCAACAGCAGCTGAGGAATTAGCAGCTACAATTTCACGGTCATGCATAATAAATATTGATGGGAATCTATTGGATTTGAAATGTAGACTTTTTTTGCTGTTCTAATTTTTAAAAAAGCCGATACTGGATTTTAAAAAATGGGGCAATTATGGGCAGGTATGCTGCACATGTAGCTGAAGCTTCCTGTTAAATGTTATTGCCAGCCATTACTGTTCGTAGAATTTTCAATTATAAAAATCTCAATCAAAATTTGAAGATGATCTTTCTCTTTTGGGGCCCCCCTGCTTTTTGTTTCATAATATTCAGAGCATTACACATTCAACACATTTCATACAGTTCTGCTTCAAGACAGGAGGCAGAGCCTTGTGTAAAGGAGATAAAAGGTAACATACTTACCTGCAGCAATTCAGCTGTTTTGGTAGTTAATCCTGTAATCTGCTCCATTCGATGATTTACTTTGGCAACAACCGGATCGTCCTCTTCCTCCAGCCAGGAACTTGCAGAAAAAGAGATTGTGTACAGGAATTTACAAGCCTCAATTCATGAAATTTAAAAGGCACATGGATTTTCTTCCTTTCACATCTTCACTCAACTTTGCAAATGAGTTAACATTTACAGTACTTCTTCAAAAAAACAATGTTTAGTTTTTAATCATTAAGCAATAGTTTACATAATAATATATTGCAACTTGAAATTGTAGGTTTTACATTTCTTTGTAAAAGATAATACATAATAATACATAAAATCTATACCATAGAATAAAATATTAAGAATATCAAAAATACTAACCATTTCAATAGTTCTTCATTCTATAGGGTTTTAATTATTGGCCAAGTTTTCAATGATGTGCATTTCAATGTTTTAATTTATTATCAATCAATATATTTTAAAATTATTCTATAAAAAAAGAGGATGAAATTCATTTTTACACAATTTACCTTTTGGAAACCCGGTAGTTGGCTACTGTTAGTACACCTGTTTTAGGGTCCCGGACTGTAGCTCTTGCCAACTGTATCAAAAAATATGCAAG
This sequence comes from Pseudonaja textilis, assembly GCF_049901715.1. Lineage (NCBI taxonomy): Eukaryota > Metazoa > Chordata > Lepidosauria > Squamata > Elapidae > Pseudonaja > Pseudonaja textilis. The sequence continues at coordinate 80,624,440 of NC_141991.1, forward strand.
ATTTACTAACTTCAATAGTATCAAAAAAAAAAAAACCATGCCAAACTCATCTTTCATTTTTATTCCTAAACATTCCATAAGATTTTTGCAAGAAGTATTTTGTGCAGTATTACAGCTGAAGTTTGTTCTATGTTCTGAAAAGCAAGGTATTGCATTAGTGGTAAATAAGTTCATCACTTTAGTTTTGACTCTTTGGGGTTTAGAAATGGGAAAAGTGGTTTTTCTTCCTTGGCACTCACCTCAAGCTCATACCACAGGATTTTTTTTGGTAGGTGGAGGAGGGGTTATAGACTTTACTCAATGATTGCTTGTTCAGCAACCATCCAAAATTACTATGCTGCTGAACAAGGAGATTTATAAGTGGTCCTTGTAATTGTAGTCATCGCTATCCCCATAGTTACATGATTGCCATTTTCCACCTTCCTGCTGGCTTTCCATTTTATTATTTCATAATAATAATCATAAGTTGGGGGTCCCAATTAGCGTTATTAAGTGAGAATTTATAATTCTGTAAAGTGCTGGTGTATGCTATAGGATTCCTATCTGTTCCTCATGCTAGATATAGGTACACTTAACCCTGTATGGATTGGTAATGATAGTGGAAGTAATGCAAAAGCACTGTCCCAAAACTGGAAAGCAGGCCACAGTGTATGGAACTCAGAGGATTTTAGGGAGAAATGGGTAAATCCCAGTACCACAAGCTGTTCTATATAACGAGGCAACAACACTCACTTCTCGTGTCAGCACTGATAATGGTACCTAACCTAGTAATGAAATATCTGCAGGAGGAAACCAAGCTCAGACAATACCAACAAAGCTGTATCAAACTTTGATGATTATATCTTTCATTAGCTGGTATGTAATCAAGGTAAATAAAGAAGTATTACAGAATTTGTAAGGGAAATGTTACTGTATTAGGAGTCAGGCTTGAATTTACCCTTAACAAGAGTAAGAATCCCCCCCGTTGCCGCCCCCTTGGCAGTCCCTACGGGTCCTCTTGGCATCTCCTCCCTCCCTAAATTGTTTATTGCCGACAAATCTCTTGAAAATGCAGATGCCAAGAAACTGGCACTGTGAAATAGCATCTCTGAGCATAAAAACGGATACTAATACACTGGAAGAAAAGAACCCACTGAGAGCTTGTCCTTGCCAGAACCCCCTAGTGTTTCTAATATATTCATAGAACAGACTGTATCAGAAGGAAGTGATTAATTTTTACTAAAGTTCCTTGAGAAACAGCAGCACATGATGAGCAGAAAGTTAGAGTCTTGAAGTCTAACATCTTACCGCCTGAGGCGAGCACAGAGACAGATTACTAAAGGAAATGGGAATGATTAGGAAAGACTTAGCTAAGAGTTTAGTTTGGTTGAACCGATCAGGGATCTGGCCCTCATGACCACCAATATGCCTGTAGTCATGGCAGTGTAACTACACCTCAATTGTGACACAAACATTTATTTAAAACAATGCCACTTCACTAATATGGGTTCTACTATTCTAATAGACAACACTCACAATTACTCTCTTTGTCAGCATATGTCTTCCCATGCTTAATTCAATTTTTCCATATTATTTCTTTGGTCTCTTAATATCCCTATTAATTCTCTTGTCTTGATATGTAGCCTTTGGCACAACGAAATGCCAGATTTCTGACTCATCTGCTATTCTGTTGTAATAAGCTCTTGCTCCAGAAATTAGGATCAAAAACTCAGTTTAAAATATTGCTTGAAGTGATGTAATTCTAAATTTGTAATAGTGTGGCTACATTTGTCATTGTCTTTAAAAAAGCAAGAATTTAAAATGAAATATTACCATATTTTTCGTTGTATAAGATGCACTACCCCCCCCCCCAAAAAAAAATTGGGTGGAAATGTCTGTGCGTCTTATACAGCCAATGTTGCTAAAGCCCCGCCCACCCGCCGGCCCCTACCCTACAGCCTCTGCCTCCAGCAATTTGCCTGCTTGCAGCAAACAGCCTGGTCAGCTTCAGCACAGCTTGATTTAGCACAGACAGATGATTGTTGGTTGGATCTGCCTCCCAACGATCAGCTGTTTCAGGCTGCAGGGATCACCATTGCCTATTGCCTCTGTGCGCCCCATTTTTGGCCTCAGCATCAGTTTTCAGCCTCTGCATCCTGTTTTCAACCTCCAGCCACCCTGTTTTCGGCCTGTTCTGATCCCCACTTTCTGGAAATGGGGCACACGGAGGCCAAAAATGGGGCATGTGGAAGCCGAAAATGGGGCGCATGGAGGCTGAAAATGGGGCATGTGAAGGGCAAAAACGGGATGCAAAGGGCAAAAATGGGGCACGTGGAGGCAATAGGCGATGGCAATCCCTGCAGCCTGAAACAGATCGTTGGGAGGCAGATCCAACCAACAATCAGCTGTTTATGTTAAATCAGGCTGTGCTGAAGCTGACCAGGCTGTTTGCTGGGACGCAGAGGCAGAGACAGATTTTTTTCCTTGTTTCCCTCCTCAAAAGCTAGGTGCCTCTTATAGTCTGAAAAATGCAGTAAATAGCAGCAAGTTATTTCCCCTCTTTTCAGTTTAGAATTGGAACCACGAAAATTAGTATTGCTGATGCTAATGTTAAAAAAGAATAAACTATTCATGTAATTATTTCGTGTTTTGTTCCTTCTTATTATTTTTTTCAAATCCTGGGTATAAATTTTACCTTAATACCACCACCAAGAACTGATCTAAAAACTCTTATATCTGATACACAACTCAAGGATAAATATATGTTGTGTACGACAATAATACATTCTTATTTCAAACTTTTTAATATCACAATATGGATGAATATATCTTTTGATTACTAATCAATTGCTATATTACAGCAACTTTAGTCTATCCTGGAACCTAGTGTGTATTTAAATCAGTGATTAAAAATGAGTAGCAACTAATACTTCCCATAAAACTATGCATCTGTATTTCAGAGGGAAATGGTTTATACAGTCAATGCAATTAATATTGCTAAAGTATATATTCCAATTTATCTAATTATTTTCATGTATAAATAAAATAAAACAGCTTCATTTACTGATAGTCCAAGATTCTAATTAGCAAAACATTAGAGCAACTTTTATTTATCTATTAGATCAACATCTAAAGAATCTGGGCTTCAAATAAGCAGATATTTATATATAGCTTTGTTATTTTAGGCATCCCGCACTGAAATGAAATAATCATGCTTTCAGTTCAGTCCAAGGTTTTATGTCTAAGAACCAGAGAAAATAATGATAAATCATCAGAAAAATGTCTTTGTTTGTAGAGATGAAAGTAATGAAGAATACTAAATGAGGTGAACGAGTGGATGAACAAGAATTATGACTTCAGAAACATTTAAAATAAATTCATGTTCTTAAAAAATCTTTTACTCAACCGTTCCATTTCTTAACCTGATTCACTAATTAACATAATTATTTTTTACAATTTCTGACCATTAACTTACTCCAATTACTAATTAGAGGAGGTAAAGGAAATAATTACCAAAGAAAAAGTAATTGGAAGCTTTCTACTATTTAAAACACATGAAAAATCATAGCCTACTAGAAAAACCCAAGTTCTTAGGCTCAGGTCCTGCTGTATTTTCTAAAATAGGTTTCAGATAAGATGAAATACTCTGATCAGTATAATCAGGGTAAATTAGCTTTCTCCAGATGTGCTCATTACATTTTCCATCATTCCCAGCCAGCATGGGTAGAGATTGGGCAAGTGAGCCACCATTCTTCTTCAACAACCACAGTAAACATACTAGCTTAGAATTAAAAATAAACCTTGAGCAGATATTCTGCTTTCTTCTTTTCCATAAGAGTATTAAAAGCTTTCATTTCCTGCAATTTATCTTTTTGTTAAATTGGACAAACTATTATGCATGTCTTGTTTATGGAAATGGCCAATCCCAATTAATTCAATTTTACTTTTTTTATTAGTTTATATTAATTAACTGAAATGCTGATATAATTTCAGCCACTGAATAAAATGAGCTCTTACTTTTGGTTTAGCCAACTCCTTAATCTTCTCTATTTCTTCATCAGATAGGACTTCATAATATCTGACAATATGTGGGCTGTCCCATTCATCTTCTTCTTTAAAAGGCGCTATAATTAAATAAGGATTTCGATGTCCATTGTGGTATCTGCAAAATAACCTCTTCTGTCTTCGAGGCGTCTAGGAATATATTCAGATAAATAACAGTATTTTAGATTTCTAATAACTGGCCATCACAATACAAAAAAGATGCTGGGAAAGGGTGCAGAGAAGAGCAACAAAAACGATAAAGGGTCTGACAGAGGCTAAATTCTATGAAGAATGGCTAAAAGAATTAGGTATGTTTAGCTTAACGAAAAGAAGACTGAGTGGAGACAGAAACATAACAGCAATCTTCTAATACCTGAAGGGCTCCCACAGGAAAGAGGGCATCAATTTAGAAGCAATGGGTGGAAGCTCATCAGAGGAAGATCCAATCTGGAATGGAGGAATTTTCTGATAGTGAGAACTATTAAGCAGTGGAAGAGCTTGCCTCCCAGAGTTCTGGGTGTTCCATCACCGGAGTTTTTCCAGTAAAGATTGGACAACATTTGTCTGAGATGGTTTGAGGATTCCTGCCTTGAGCAGGAGGTTGGATTAGAAAACCTCCAAGGTCCTGACAAGTTTCCTGACAGAACAATTAATTTTTATGACAATGAGAACAATTAGTGGAACGGCTTGCCTTCAGATGTTGCGGGTGCTTCAACACTGGAACTTTTAAAGAAGAGATTGGACAACCATTTGTCTGAAATGGCATAGGGTTTCCTGCCCGAGAAGAGGGTAGAAGGCCTCCGAGGTCTCTTCCAATTCTGCTATTTTGTTATTCTGTCCCTTCCAACCCTATGATTCTATAAGCAAGGGTAAGTTGAAATATGACATCTTGTCATAATTTTAAGCATTTTCTGAGCTTATTGATATGAAGGGGAATAATCTTGAAGGTTACAGTTGAGCAACTACATGCAATTCAAAGGAAAAACTATTCATTATTCATCTGAGATGAGAACTGTTTTTAAAAGTTTGAAATGGTATTTTTGTTCTCATTGTTTTGTAATGAAAGGTATAGTTTCTTGGTGTTAAAAATAAGTTATGCCATGTGAAGCTATCTATCGACTTTTTCTCTCTCTTAGCAAATTAAAAGATGAACTTAGGTGTAAAATGTAGTCTTAAACGAAACACTAACAATATGAAAATTTATGCTAGTAATCTTTGGCACTTTTTTTTACTTACCAGTTTCACACCTTCCCCTCTGCAAAGGGCTTCATAGGTCTCACGCTCTGGCAGGTAGTCCCGGGGCCTTTCGTAAATGCCATTGTATGTTTTGGGCTCACTGGAGTTCATGGACGATTTATTGATTTGGTTTCTTTCTTTTTCGCTCTCCAGCAGGTTCTCAAAGTACTGCATGTTGCTGCCTGCTCTCTCATGACCTGGGTCTTGGTTGGAAAGAAACATAGGAGAGTCAACACAAGACTCTGAAGTCTACGGAAGGCCATCCATTACATTATGCAGGTCAGAAGCCAGCCTCCCCCATTTCCAATTAGGCTCTTTGTGAATTAAAGATAGGATCTTTATTGGGCTTGGAATAATGTACAAAGGCAATAAAGGACGAGTGAAATGCATTGTCTCAAAAACGACACGAGACCATGTTTACCAACAAATGGCCTTTCTCTACATTAAAAAGAGCACAATTACATTTTTTTTAAAGGGAATGATTTTGGCAAAAAAGGATAAACAAACTAATATAAAAGAGAGCACTGACCAGGCAGCTTATATATTTAAAATATATTCAGAGGAATAAGGAAAATTACCCATAAAAAAAAACATTCAGGATTCCACTGCAGATTTCAATGCAATCCTGACAAAAATAGACTGGATTGTTATTTTGCTTTAGATAAACTGCATTATAATCCAAGCAAATAACAGCACTGAGTAGTAGCAGATGTCCTCATTTCTGGAAGTTATTATCAATCACCTTTATAGTTAAGACAGAGGGAAACAGAGTAAATAATCTCAAACTGCCCAAGGAGCTGCTAATACAGTTCTACAGAGGAATTATTGAGTCTATTATCTGCACCTCTACAACTGTCTGGTTTGGTTCTGCAACCCAACAGGACAGACACAGACTTCAGAGGATAATTAGGACTGCAGAAAAAACAATTACTGCCCACCTGCCTTCAATTGAGGACCTGTATACTGCATGAGTCAAAAAGAGGGCTGTGAAAATATTTACAGACTCCTCACTTCCTGGATATATACTGTTTCAACTCCTTCCCTCAAAATGCTATAGAGCACTGCACAGCAGAACAACTAGACACAAGAACAGTTTTTTCCCGAAAGCCATCACTCTGCTAAAAAAATAATTCCCTCAACACTGTTCAACTATTTACAAAGTGTACATTACTATTACTGTTAATCTTTCTCACCAGTCCTTATCACCCATCCCCTCCCACTTGACTGTTTCCTAGTATGATTTGATTGTCGATTGTATCCTATGACTATCATTAAGTGTTGTACATTATGATTCTTGATTCTTAATGAATGTACCTTTTCTTTATGTATACTGAGAGTATTTACACCGACAAATTCCTTGTGTGTCCAATCATACTTGGCCAATAAAGAATTCTATTCTATTCTATTCTATTCTATTCTATTCTATTCTATTCTATTCTATTCTATTCTATTTTATTCTATTCCATATCACTGAAGAAAACTTAATGAGATAGCAATAGCACTTAGATTTATATACCGCTTTATAGTGCTTTACAGCCCCCTCAAAGCAGTTTACAGAATCAGCATATTGCCCCCAACAATTTGGGTCCTCATTTTACCCACCTCGGAAGGATGGAAGGCTGAATCAACCTTGAGCCTGGTGGGATTCAGTGTGCCAAATTGAAATGGGAGTACCTTGCAGTACTGCATTCTAACCACTGCGCCACCGAGGCTCTCTTTATGATATGATATGATAGATGGTATGGCCTGCTGAGAATTTGGAAATCTGGATTAAAAGATCTAAAAGTCGACATTAGTTTCACTTCGTCTCAGCAGAATTCAGGATAATTTAGCACTGTCTTCATTCAAAAGTACAGGAAAAGCAGTGAAGGGGAATCCCATGCTGTCAAGTGACAGGGATTCGTATCTCCAAACCGTGGAGATCATAGAACATTTACTTTCATATTTTTGGGATACCAATGGAAATACTTCATCTGGAATCTTTCTAGGCAGGCTAGAGAGGCTTCCCAGATCAGAAATTCCATAAGCCTCTGAGGAAAAATGCATTACTTGGGATGTGCAGCTATTTGAATCATAGGCAAAAAAAAGTGCTTTGTAAGAAATAGGGACATATCTGTTAGATTTGTTGGTGCCTCCTTAAAGAAACATGGAGCCATGTGCTCCCAAGAAAACAAATGTTTTGAGTTGAAGATCCAATAAGGGAGCATAGACAGTGAGACAATCTTCTCCCACCCTCTGGGCATCTCCTTATTTCAGGCACTAATCTTCCAGGACCACATAGTTGCTTTATGGGACTAGGAAAAGGTGAGGCTTCTTTCAGGAGATGCCAACAAAGGCAGCAAGCTGCCCACATTCCCTTTAAAGCATCTTTTCTGCTATGGACTGGAGCAAGTTCCTATTGGTACTTCTTACCTAGGATGACCAACCGTCTTGTAAGCTCTATTGCTCTGTGTAAATCCCCGAGCTGGAAAACAGCATAACTGAGATAATCCAAGATGTCAGCTTTACTGATGGTTGTCTGTTCACCATTATCATGCTGTTTTAGGGCTTGCTGCATCCACAGCACAGTGTGATAATAATCTCCATCATTGTAAGCTGTTTTCCCCATACCAAAGCAATCATCCACTGTCAAGGTAGATCGGTACTTTGTGCCTGAAATTAGTAAAGTACACATTAAGTACGTCTGGCAAACCTGCCTAAGCTTTTTGCCCGATATTCTACACAATGAAGGCATGTGAGGAAAAAATGATTTTATTTTATTATTCCCTTTGTTTTTAGATGAATGCTTTTCTTATGGACAAAAAGAAGTCCCTGAAATATACAGGAAAAGGAGAGATTTTTCTTATTCCTTCCTGCCTATTCACAAATCTTCCAAACCAAATACAAATAACTAGTCCTGCTGTTTTGAAAATTACATTCCTGAGTACCGGATTGTTGATGTTCCTTCATCTTCTTGCTTTCCTATCTTTAGACTAGAATCCTACTAGGGTGAGGGTATCAGATGATTCAGGATCGGATGACAGACTTAATTCAGTACGTGACCTTTGAGTTCATTCCCCTTTCTCTCACCAGGAATTTTAAAATTGCTTGGGGAAAAATACAACCAAACCCAAATCTGCACTGAGAGTGAGAATAGACCTGTTTTTCCTTCAGTGTGGAAGGATGCCAATTTTTTTCTTAAAAATAGCTTGAGAACAAAAAGCAGAAAACCTCAGTCTTAATGCTCATTGCTATCGGTATGAATAGTGGAATTGGAAGCTGAAGGGAACTGAGAGATTAAGTTCCCACTCTCTTTCCCCTGAGCCTCAAGGAAAGCCATATCTATATTTCAGTTAAGTGGAATGAGAGCTAGAATCAAAGAGCAACTACTCTGAAGTATTTCTTTCCAAGTCTGCTATCTCCCATGTCACACCTCCCCAATATCCTTTAAAATCCAGGATGGGGTGGGGAGTTGCCTCTTCAAAATTTAAAACTGTCAAATGTCTCAGACACTTTTACTCAAACTTGCTCTCTTCCTCATCCAGTGGAAAGGTTTTCAGTGATTAAAAGGAACACAGAATTAAACGGATGCATAGCATAGCCTGGCCTCTGTGGAGCCTCAATTTAGACACAAAAACCACTGAGAACAGTCTAGTTCTATTCTATTACACAACATCCATGCTTAGTTGTGTATTTGATTTACCTCAACAGAGTCATCCAGATTCTGGGACAACAGAATATACTGAAGTATACCTTTAACTCCAGATGTTCATCATGTCTAGTTGCCAAATAAACTGATCCATGTGAAAAACTGGAATGAATCCCAGGTTAGCATGAGTTAGAGCCAAATACTGGGTTTTATTAATGGTTTATTCTATTGAAGTTTCTTATTCAAATGTTTTTAATGGAGGCCACTTTCTGAGGATTGTATTAGTAAATGTGGCATATAAAACTTTTGAATTAACCAAATATTGCACAAAAATATTTATGGTCACAAGAAGCCCGTAAGTTACTTAGCTTGCTATTAAAAATATTTGTGAGGCCCAAAGATCATATAAGTAATCCATGAAACTAAGAAAACTAAATAATTTGATAATTTTTATTTTGCCTGAAATATATTTATAGCCTTAAACTACTTTATAAATCGGCACACTGATCTCAACCAGAATAATTCTGACAGTGCTTTGCATCAATGTAGAATTTACCAAAAGAATGGAGACTGACTGTGTTTGTTTGAAATGTAAGTCAATCTAGACAAGAGCACTACATTTCCAAGCTATTTCTACACCCTTACAATAATGCTAAGCATGTTTCTCTGAAATCTAGTGAATCATTGCTAACCTAAATTTGGAAATAAGAAAACAAAAAAAATGGCATAGAGCCATGTAGACACAGAATAAGGCATAGCATAGAAATGTATGGTTTCATAACTTATCCACTGTTTTTGTTAATATATATTGAGCAGGGAACCCAATTCAAAGAATCAATATGCTTCATAGAAACATCGTGTAGATTTCAATCATCACCTGGAAATTCTCCTTTTGATATTGTTTCAGAATCCAGCTTGTATGTGTCCTGCAAACGCATTAACGCCTTGGCAGCTCCAGTCTCATCTTCTTCATCTGGGAAAAACTGACGCTGAACCGTCAGATTTGTAATAAAGCCTTTATTTGAACAAGACAGAAATGGTTAACTCGGATGTCTCAGAAGACTATAATCAATAGCAGATTGATCTTCAATGAAAAACAACTCTCTTGTTCCAGAGAATATGGTCTATTGGATCCAAGAGTTGAAATTGAAACAGAACTAAACAATGTTCTCATCAGACTCTCTCAAATTGCAAAGAATATATTGTTATTTACTATTCAGCCTGAAGATAAAATCTCCTAAACGAACAGGCAAAAAAAAAAAAAAAAGGATGAAATGGATCTGGTTCAAGTTAGCAAATGAAAATAAATATAAGCAGTGAGAAAATAAGGGCTCTTAGTCTTATTGGTATGGTGAGTCCCTATTATAGGAACGGAGTCCAAAGAAGAAGCAACATTGATTGCCTATCATATTTCGGTCATCATGTCTACACTGAAGCAATTTAATTGCCAAAAAACAGACTGATGAGTTGGACTGAACTTCATATTTGGACATTCCCTCTCAGAACCAATCTCCAACTTCATAGTGCTCCTGAAATGTTCCAATCCATTCCCTCTCTTTCAGCTTTGAAGAAACCACCTTCCCTTTATATCTGAGCAGCCTATAGTTAGCTTCTTAAAAACAATTGGAAATTCACTTCAAATCATCATTTCTAATTCTGGTTTCAAAATACGCTGTAATTTGAGTAACCCATTGCCTGCCCTTTGGGATACAGAAAAGAGAGACTGGAGAAGGGAGAAAAAAGCATGAAATTGAGGTTTAGTTCTGGTGGCCAACTCACACCTTTATTGCTATAACTCAACAAGGACAATGATGCAATGAATTTACCATGGGCTCTTTAATGCATAGAATCTAATGAAGCGATCTGATAGTTTGAGAAAATTATTGAATCCATCTTAAATATGTTTTAACCATGCATTTGTACAAAGATTGTTTGAACTGCAAAGGACACTTTAAAAAACACACAAGACATGCAAAAATTAAACCCTGGCCATTCTGTCTATAACAAACCAACATGCACTCAATGTATTGTATTTAGTAGATTGTACTATATTTATTAATATGTACAGCATTCATGACATTATAAAAGAACAGTTCAGCCATGTTGCATATGGTTATCAGAACAAGACACTTCAAAAGCCAGAAAGCACATTTAACAAAAACACCAAAAATAGCTAATTGAAATCAGAATAATTAAATAACAAAGTGGAGAATGGGTCTCATCAATGAGGAATTCCTGACTTTCTCATGTGCAAGGTAATTGTGCAGATCTAACAACAGAACTGCAGGGGATGCTGCAAAGGGTATTTAACAGAGTAACTAAACATTCTTGGGATTTAAAATGATTTGATTAAAAAATCAATGGCCAGGAAAAAATCTATGGCACACCTTTCCCCCCTCTTTATAGATAAACAGTTTTAAGTTTTGTCCTTTCCAAAATCCTGATAACTGTGATCCAGCAAATGATGTATTCATACATGTAGCTTTTAATCACTGAAAGCAAAGAATCTCTAATCTAACCCACACTACATCCAACAGTGAGTGATGTGGTTCTACTTCCAGTATTTACTCACATATGGACAACATATTATACATAAAGCAGACACAGCGTATAAACAGAAAAGTGATTGTGTTCCCTGAACCCCTTTATAATATGTATACTCATCCTTTGCCAGTGAAGCTTCAAGAAATAAGGTCTTGTGATGTACTACTATTAAAACATGAGCAGCACACCTTGGCTGAAACAGCATACTTCACATCCTCTATGTTTTTAGCATAAAGCATAAGTACAATGTTGCCCTAAACCGCATGTGGTTGATTTCTGAGAAAACAATATTTCCTCTTTAATACTACTAGAGCATTCAGAAACAACCTTTTCCTGTCAAAAATAGTTTTGCAAAAAAGGAGGAGGAGAAATAGCTGTAAAATCTAATATATAGGCTTACATATAGAAAGCATTTTAAAAGGAAAAAAAACTAATGAAATAAATAAAATTGCTTGTAAGGCTGCATTTTAAAACAAGATTACAAATCATGATTAAACTTTATTTCACTCGTGTTCAGATAGCCAAATTTAAGCATGTGATTTAATGTGGTCAATAGCTAAAAACTTCAAAGGCTATTGGTTCTAAAAAAGGAAAAGTGATTTATGCAGTTTATCACATCTGAATAGCAGCATCCATCCTGCAATACCAGATGTGGAAGGAAAGAGAAATTTCATCTTGGTAAAAATCCTGTTTGGCGTCACAATAGTAGAGAGGAAGAAAAACATAGTTTTACTTGCTTGTTGACACAAACCTTTTTTAGTCTTAACATATTTATGAATTTTTCTGATTTTCTAGAGAAGTGATTCCTATTCTCTTAGTTCTGGCTAGTTTGCAAATTATGAGTTCTAAGGATAACTCAAAATGGATACACTTCCAAATAAAGCAATATATTTTTGCCACCTAATGACATACTTAGGGAGAAAATAGGTCTTTCTTTTACTGTCATCCATTTATTTTACTCATATGTCTGGAGTACATTGCTCTCATCAAAACTTTAAGAAGCCAGACAATTCGGTTTTCAAGAGAAGGATTTTATCTACCAAGCAGCACAAGCAATTCTGAAATAGGAAATGAAATAGGAAATCCAGCTCTCAGACCCTGCCTGAAAACCGGCATGATGCAGTGGTTAAACTACTGGATTAGGTGTGGCTCAGGTTCAAATCTTCCCTAGGCAAGAAGTCATTTCTGTGCCCTTGTGACAGTCTCCCTCTCTTAGCCTAAGGATCTGTGATACACTGGCTGAAACCCCTCCCATTGCATTCTGCACTGAAAAGGTTTTCTGGAAATACAGTGGAAAACAAGCAGATACAGCAACTGAATGCTAAGAAAAACAACCACCCTTAGAACCCTGCATGGTGAAATAGCAAACCTGGATGCAGGAAATCCTTACTGCCATTCCCTATTCTTCTAAATGGAGGCAAACTTATCACAATGTTTTCTTGCAAATTTTATTCGGGTGAAAAGAGATTCTCTTCTGGCAGTTAGATTTGAAGATGTGCAGCAGTGGGTTGATGCATGTGCATAAGTCTTTCTGTTCACATATTACGTTGCAGTGACCATGCCACTGCCTGTTAACTGCTCTAACAGTGTCTCCTGTGTACATCCCCAAGTCCTTTTCGGCTCCCATTGTATGTGCAGGAAACCACAGTGCTGTTTATCTATTTAGCTTAAATACTCAACCTCCAACATTAAAGGAAAAAAAAAAAGAACACTCTCCCCATCACTTTCTCTGATGACATCATTTTATCCCCATTGTGGTCTTTTAGTAGGCTGAGGAAAAAGAAGTGCAGCTCCAATCACAAAAATACGATGGAACTGGCTGTTTTCTAATCTACATTTCTCAGTCTCACCAACCACTCAGGGCTGACTAAAACATTTCTGAAAGCTTAATTATGGGTTGTACGCAAATATAAATTTTAGAGTTGAAATGAGTCAAGATTCCTTACTGTAGAGAAGCAGCTCCAGGAATGAACCATCTTAACCCTTTTTGTTGCTCCAAATAACAATGATTCAAAAGCACAACTGAAATAATTGTAACCTAATTTGAAGAAACAATCCTGATGGGAGGAATCATGTTAGAGCAAAGGGGAAAAGTTAGGCAGAGACTTTTCTTTCCCTTTCCTTTCCTATAGAAAAAAAAAAAGCAGCATGAAGACTTGGACACTACCTGTTTTTGAAAGGAGTTAAATGTGCTAAAGTCATGGGAAATATGACATAGCAGAAGAAGAAGCACCAGTCTATTTAACCAATATCCTCATGCAGTTACAATTATTGAGAATAGGTCACACTGTTTCTTTCACAAATTCCTTATGTGATTTATACCATCAGCATGTTGGCCTACAGTTTACATCCTGTCAGTGGAATTTTGCAATCATTTTCCTGAAGATATTTTGCACAATTCAGGGAAGTGTAAAAACCAAGAATCGCACCCCATATTTGCACATTAGTTTAGTTTACTTTATTGTCATTGCACTTCGTACAACTAAACACCATCTTCAGTGTACATTAGGCCTCTGAAAATAAACACAAACACGCATCCTTCACATTCTATACATTGAATTGAAAACCCCTGATATTGCATTAATATTGCACTATACAGTAGTACTCAATAAAGCTACTGCCCTGGGATAGAAGCTGTTTTTCAGCCTGTTTGTCCTTGTTTTTATTACCCTGTACCATCTGCCAGATGTTCAAAAAAAGTTCAAAAAGTTCAAAATAAGGGTGCCCAGGATGAGATGGATCTTGGAAAATGTTTTGAACTTTCTTAAGGCAGCGGGAGTTATAAAGCTCTTCCAAAGAGGGAAAAGGGTGAGGGTTCAGGGAGTGCACGAATTAGCTAGATGATTATGATTACGGACAAAGAGAGAACAACCTCGTTGATTAAAAGATTGTAGATAGAATAATATAGGAAATTGGCTTGATTAAAAACTCCAGAACAATTAATATGGATTATATTACATTTGTGATTCTCCAAAGACTCTCACCTTTGCTCATGTCCTCGAGAATCAGATTCTCCAGCTCCAACCATTCTTTGTTGAGCCGCTTTACTAATTTATAGGCATTGACAGGGTGAGCAAGGTAACCCTCTGGATCGGAGGAGGATTTGACTGTTAAGGTTTCCATTGTCTCAGCCCAGCTGGGAAATAAAAGGACATACATATATTGAATATCATTTTTGCTTATTAGCCCTGAATCGATAAGAATATGACAATATTTTATTCTCAACCTGTCCTCTTAGAATCATCTATGTCCTTTAATCTTGAGTTGTGGAAATGAAGTAAATATTGCCATTATTTCCTACCATCTTGCATTTTATTACTTATATAATACTTTTAAATTGCAAAGATTTATATGACCAATTCCCTTTAAAAATGTTTTATTATTTCTTTGTTTCAGGCTGATATTTAAACAATCAGAGTAAAGGAACAATGAATAAAGTTGTATACTAAAGCATCATATATATCAAGGAAAACATCTATTAAAATACTGAGATAAATGCAAGCAAGCATTTTAAAGATACAAAATGTCTCAGCAGGTGGCAGCATCTAACCTATCCTGGCTGTTCTCAGAAGCTAAGCAGGATTGGCCTTGGTTAGTATTTGAAGTGGAAAGTAAAACGGGCAACCCATCTGTGTATCATGGTCAACAGAGCTACATGAACGCAGTCAGCAAGAACTAAGTTCAATTTTAAAATGTCTTTCCTTTCTTAGACGTGCAGAAGTTTGATTCCAGCAACCTAGTAATAACAGAAATATTCTATCTCAACCTAACTCAAATTACACAATTAAAAACAAATGTTCAAGAAGAAATAAAATACATGAAAGGATTCAGAAACTTGATTCTGAGAAGGCACATAAAATGGGGGGGGGGGAGGTCAACTTTTGCTTTTCTAATGTAGAATATTATATTATATTATGCTAAATTATGATAAACTCTTGGTGATTGCAGCTACATTCTACATAGAATGTATATAATATATATATATTTCAGTAGAAATTGCCTTCATTCTACATTCTATGTATGCGGAATGAGGGAAATTTCTACTGAAATATTATATCACTTACAGCAAATACCTTACTGAATTTAATGGGATTTACTTTTAGTTGAAATTGCAAAGTTTTTCAGCCTTCTCTCTCTCTGCTCAAATGTAAAAAAAAAAAAATAACACAGTGTAACAATGTCCAACTGCCAAGAAAAGTAAAATATATTAAAATAAATAAACATACACACTGCAGTCTCTTCCGTTACCTTTTTATTTTAGAAAGTTTGGTTTCTTCCTCTTGAATATATGCTTTTAATGACTGTACCAGATCTTTTTCCGCATTAATCAAGTCTGTCATCTGGCCTTAAAAGGAAGAAAGTCAAACATCATTACTTCAACTGGATGATAGCAGAACATTATGAATCAGAGAGACAAAAGCTAAAGGACTTGGCTGAATAATTCAGCCTGCATCACAGAACTTGCCGAAAGAGAAACCTGAGGAGATACAGATTCAGGTTGAATCAGCTGAGCTAGTGCAGATCATGAGTCTAGTAATACACAACAAATTTAAGAAAAGGAGAGCAGAGAAAGACCATCCATCTAGTTGAAAGAAAAAGGTGTAAGGAAATATTCAACTGAGACAAGAACTATCGAAGTGAAACTACAGCTCGTCTGGTCCTTGTGGCAACCAGCCTCTCCACCACAACCAACTTGCCTGCAATTCAATTTGTATGCTTATCCTTGGTTCATCCAACTGAACTTGTTCTTCAAACTGACCGCTCCAGGATCATTTCTGAATGGATGTTTTGTCTTTCTCTGGACTATTTGAAAATTAAGCTTCGTTTTCTAAACAGAAAGTCTACTATTTGAATCATGGTGATGTTACTAAAATTAAGGGTTGCACTTGAGGTTGCATCAGGAACTAGCCATTAGTATAACTGGCAGCATAGAAAACAAATAGATGCAACAAGTTAAAGTATATAAGCTGATCCAGTTTAATGTATGAAACTATCATAAAGTCCACAGAAGAATTAATTTAAACCTAGAAAATTAAATCTGCCAACATTATTACTGGAGCTGCATTTCTATAATTTCAGTATAGAGGAAAATACTATTGGTTTCATTTCTTTACCGGGATCCTCTGTGAGAGACTATTTCTGAAAGAAATAGGGCAAATTATAGACTTGTTCTCTGGACTAGACAGTATACAAAATGATGGATACTGACTTTTCAGAAGCATCATATTCATTAGATAGTTCAAGAACACATATTTACTTTATTATCCCATACAATGAAAAGAAATATCTTTTGTCTCCTTTCATATCCAGTATGTATTTTCAAATATTTGGAAGAAATCAATTTTTCATGAGGTCAGCTCAAATGAATTCTTTCTTAAACATCACCATTGTCAAGCTATTATAATACACTGACTTCCAAGTAACTGACTGCTAATGAAATTGCTCCCATTTTATTTTAAAAAGTATGTGCATATTCAACTGTTAATTACATCTCAGTTATTGAGAACTGAATACAAGAAATAATTACAAGCTCATCTTGCCACCCTCCTTGCCTGGATTCTCTTTAACACATACCATTTTTGTCCACCTATCATTCTTCAGATAGGAATGCAACTCAAAGAAATCTAAGAGGTCTGGCACTACCTGGGGGAAGCCATGACATATTGCCTAAAGTACAATTATTGAAATATTTCATTTCTATTAGTCTTCTGTTTAGATTTTTTTTCATAAAGACTTTTGCCCATTGGCCTGTTTTAAAACAACGATACTTTCTCATCCTATTTAAAACTTTGCTTCCTTTTACTTAAACAAGATCAGCTTCAGTTCCAGCCTTCTAATTTTTGCTGGAAAAAAATAGTTGATATTTGCTGGTTTGCCAAACCTTGTTCAGAGAGCAGCCAAGCTCTCTCTGTTATGGCAAAGAGCCTTATGTAACCAGTACTTCTTAGTTTTATATCACTTATTTATGAAACGAAAATATTTGGCAGTATATAAAAATAATACAGTGGATTTATGGGAAAAAACATCTGACTGTATCGTCCCTAGTAGATGTTAACTCATGATAAAAGTTTGCTCAAACTTTCTATGTAAAGTTCTACTGGAGTCTTTGCTTCACTTTTAATTGCCAGATTAAAATTATTGTTGAAATTACAAAAAATGTTCTTTTGGGAAGGGATTTGGAAAAACAATTATTTACTCTTTAATCATGTTTACTACTTTTTCACTAGAAATAATTTTTTCTAGGCCAAGATATTTTTTAAAACCATTTATTAAAAATCATAACCATTTTTAAGCAGCTATACTCATTGTATATGGAGAAAATACAATTGAATCAGCCAAGGTATTTAAATTATAATAGAAAACTGAATTGTACTTATCTGGTATTAAAATCAGTTTCAGTACAGATGGGGAAATATATGCATAAATTATTATTATGGTTGGTCATGTCGTCAGCCAGATGTTTAGACTGGATATGGCATTTTTATCCAACCTATCAAGTTCTTCCCAAGGCCCTGGGAAAGACAGATGCTGTTGTTTGAGGGTGTTAAAAGTGTAACTGCAGGATGTAATCTGTTCCAGAAAAGGTGCCTTTTGTAATTGATTGAAAGTGATTCTGTTGGTGCTCCAAATGTAATCCAAGACGCCTCTTACTAGCTTTGTTTTCTTTTGCCAATGTTACTCTACTTCTTCTTGCTGGCAACCCTGTGGCAAACTCAAGAAACAGCGGATGGGTTGCATCAAGGAGGACATGAAATACATGGATGTCACCCCAGAAGATGCCTTGGATCATGCCAAAGAGACAGCTTTGCTAACACATTATGGACCCTGCCATAGTGCAGGAATAACACTAGAAAGAAGGTTCTTTCTTATTACTAGTATGGATTGGACAAATGTGCCAGTCTCACCATCTACAGGGGAAAAAAAAATGAAAACTGAAAGAATCAAGATGTCCTATGGAAATAACATCAAGAGTCTAGATAAATAAGAACCTACAATCAATTGAGCATTCAAGTGGATTGAGGAAAAATTCAGAAAAAAAAAATACAAAATAGCAGGACTTGCAAATCACAATTGAACACTTATAGAAAAAAACAATCTGATGTTATAGCAATCATTTGGAGCCACTGGAGCAATATCTGAAGCAGGGGTTTCTAACACCTGGGCCATGGACTCAGGAATCAGGTTATGCAAGCGGCAGACTTGCATGTGAAACTTTATTTGCACATGCAATTAAGATTATGTGCACGAAACCCTCCCCTCCTTCCCCGCCACTGCCGGTCGTGGACTGAGAAAGGTGGGGAACGCTGATCTAAAGGACTTTCTAGATATTTGGAAGTACTGAATTTATCAGGCCTGAACACCCTATTTTACAAAAAAACATCCTGCTTGGAACTGCCTATAGTGTTAGATATACCTTAATAATTCTTAGGCCTTGGTTAAGACATGATTTATTAAAGTTTTCACCAGTAATAAATTGTGAATCTAACTCACATAATAATTGCTATTCTAAAATTTATTTAGCCAAGCTTAGCGTATAATGTAGAAGAAACACATGTTAAATAAAAACATGGTCAGACTGAGAGCCTGAGGGAAACTGCGTGGAAATGTATACACACAAGTGAAGGAAATGCCATCCAATTTAAGTTCTTATTAAAGACAGTCGTGCATAAGAATGGGTTATTTCCCCCTTAAATATGTTCTGAGGATTATTAAGCCCATAAAATTATACTGATGTGACCAAATTCTCTGGAAGGATTTCGGTCATCCTTTCCATTTTGTACAAAGAACTCTTATCTTTCATCAAACGCTACATGCTGAGTTGCAGTTCTTGGAAAGGAATAGCGTAAAAGAGAGGCCAATAGCTAGATTTCAGATAGAATCCAATTTAGGGATGCAGATGTCCATCGGATAGTGATATGTTTATTCCTCCTCCCTCCTACAATGCTCTTGCTCCTACTAAGATTCTTCACAAAGTCCTTCAACGCTCCAAAGCAGGTTGACATTGACTGTAAAAGACTACAGGGGAAAGGGAGAAAACTATCCTTTTGATTCCACTAGTGGAATGTATTTCATGAAAAGAAATCCAGCTGATAATTTATTTAAGTTGCCTTGAATTTCCCATGGGAATATAGTTTTCTGTGCCATTTTCAGTTACAACTTATTTATTCTGTAGGAAAATACATGAACTTGTCAGAGATTCATACTCTCCAGTCAATAATGTACAGGCAGAAGAATTAGAAATGAAGTTCAAGCCAGTAATATCACTTCAATTTTAATGTGAAAATAAACAAAACACAAGCATCCATGACCAGGAAAAAGTTTAATCATTTTAAAATTTAAAAATGCATTAGACACCCAAACTATAGTTAAAACACAATTCTGAAAAACAGTATGGTCATATAGAAGAAATGACAATTTTTCTCGTCTGTTGTAAAGCATGCAAAGCACGCCTTCTGGAATTTTTCCAATCCTTTTACCAGGCCTGGCCATCTGTATTTTTTTCTGTGTAATTAAATTAGTGTGCTTCATCTTTATGTTCCAATTTTCCATTTGCACTGTGCCCAGGTACATCTGTGTGTGGGTATGTACTAGGAAGTATGGTATGAGCTCCATTTAATCCACTCTGGGTCATGTGACCATGAGGAAGAAGGGAGAGCACTTAGAACGGAGCAGGCAGCAATATTCTGAGCCACTGCTCAAGTGTCACTCCCATTGAGCTGCATTGGGGAATTATTTGTTTCCCTTGGAATTTATTTTGCTATAGCCCCAGCCAGATTTTTAAGTTCAGCCTTCCTTCAGATGGCTTCTCTGCCATTATCATGTTGGTCCTGTTCAGTTACCCTGATGTCCCAGGACCCTTAATACAAGTTATATCCAATGTAATGTAACATAATGTAACCTAACCTAACCTAACCGGCTACCCATCTCAGATATGTGACTTTGAGTGGTTCACAATTAAAATAGAAAAAACAGAAACAGTTAAAAACAATAAAAACTAAATAGGAGAACGCAATCAGAATCTTACATATAATACAGCTATTTCACAAGCTTCACATTTCTATTGGATCTCCAGGCCCAATGGCAAGACCAAGTTTTAGAGGCACTTTGGAATCCAATAAGGTCAGGGTCAACCTCACCTCAGAGAGAATGAAGTTCCAAATGGCACATGCTACTGCAGAAAGAAGTCTTCTCTTGGGTCTGTCAGGTAAAAACTCCTCAGTAGACAAGACCTGTAATATTCCTCTTGTGCCTCACTTGATGGGATAGGTGGATGAAATGGGGAGGAGCGGTCCCTCAAATAACTTGACCCCATAGACAGTACCCTGAATTAAACCAGGAAGCAAAATAGCAACTAATGCAGCCTACAGAGGAGAGGTGTAAAATGTGCTATTTCTAGGGACATACACACGAATGCCCATGTGGCCCAATCGGGTTAGAAAGAATGAAAAGAACTAGAGAGTCGACTATATTCGTATTCATAAAAAGACATGATTATAAGAATAACTTTCATGATTTTACTATTTTGTTTAAAATTATCCATACCTATGGAAGTGAAAAATTCTCCTTTTAAGCATCCTAGAGAGACCAATAGTAATAACGTAATCCATTGTGCCATCTTGAATCAAAGGAATATCTGCAAGAAAAATAAATATAAAGAGAAAAACAAACTTGAGAACATTTGAAAGAAATAACCACCAATATCCATAATACTGTTGCTCAGTATTATCTGATTTGAAAAATCCGTTCTACTGGAATAAAAACTACCTTGCACAATACATCTGCAGTACAGCATTACATTGGAATGCATCATGTGCTATGAATAATTGTTTTACAGCAACTCTAATCTAAGCAAACAGTACACTGGATTCCATTCATGGTAATTATGGATTGCTTTAGTTCTCATCCTGAAATATTTCAGTAATACTGGGATATATTTTCATATGCTACAGCTGTTCAATTTTTTTTGGCCATAGATACACTAAGCAAATGGGAGAGCAAGATTTAGAGGCCCATGTTCCCAAATACCACAGACCAATCTTCCTATTGCACATTCATAAACAAGTCTGCCATTGAGAATGAAAGGTATGATCGTAAAATTATTCAACTGTTTATAATCAAACTGTTCCTTATGTTCGTGCAACAGCTTGTTTGCACTCCATGCATCCAATTCCAGTGTGATGCTATTATTTCAGCTTGCAAACACAACAATGCAATTCTATGCATCAATAATAAAGACCATAGAATTCAACAGTTTCCTCCCATGTAGGCATGAAATTGAAGTTTACATTTCTTAAAAAGATTTTCTACTGCTTCATCTACAGCTACACCTTTAACATGCAATCAGTCTAGGCAGACTGACTAAGAATAAGACACAGAGAATCAAAGCCTAATCTACGGACTGGAGGCTTGGTGAAAAAAAATATTTATGTATTTAGACAAAACAATTTGTTTATGTTTACACATACTTTGCTCTCTGTCCTTCTTTTGATACATTTTTTTCTCTTAGAGATAACAAAGTTAACAACAAACATGTTTGAGAAATCCTATAATGAAGAATAGGTTTAGTTAAAGATGAATGTAATTTCTTAGTTCCTAATGATGCTTTTCCTGATTGATTGGTACTGGTACTATCAGCACAAATGTCATTTAAACTAATTTTTCTGTTCTCAATCAGTTATATTTATTAATAATTTTGTACTCCAATGATTTTTTTATATAGTTGAATTTGTATATTTTCTGGTTTTTAATTTTCATTATTTTTAGTCTTGCAGATAAATGACACATTTGTTTTATACAATCATGCTTTTGTTTTTGCCCATTCAGCTTTACAAATAACAAATATATATCAACTTACCTAAAGATATAATTATTTTAAGGGACATACTCAGATGCATTTATCCAGGCTGTTTATGGCCTTTCTTTTTATAAGTATAAATCCATTGTTTAACCAAGGAGCATGGTCTGTCCCTGAGCTCAGCGTACTTTCTATTCCTGGTTTGGAGATCCATAGGCCTTCTTTTCTATCATTCTCAAAGACTTGTGGTAATAAAAAAAAGATCTAAATTTTTGTCTAAACCAACAGTCTCAACGTGTGGTCTAGGGACCACTGAGAGTCCTCGGGAGCCTCTCAGGGAATCTATGAAATACATCTCTTCAGTTTGAATTTTTAATACAGTAAATATTGATAGATGTAATCCATGTAAATGAAAGCTCTTTGTGATCCTCAACCATTTTTAAGAAGTGCCGAGACAAAAACGTTTGGGAGCGACTGGTTTAAATGAGGTGGCTTTATTTGTTCAGTCCTCGTACTCTGAGCTCCTTTAGTGAGAAATAAGACTAATAAAACAAATAATCCATCTTCTAAAGTAATTCACAAGTAACTTGAGAACCTTCTATAAGCGAGTGGCAAGTGCCATGAATGGGGCCTGCCAAGAGTAAAACCACAGCAAATGATAAAACAGAACAATGGAGCAAGCCAAAAGAACTCCAGGGGTGTGTACACTGGGCAGAATAAGCTACGACAGTCCCTCTGGAGTGCTTGTTCTTGTTTCCTGGAGACATCTACACACAGCTTGGCTAAGTAATTATGAAGGAATTTTCCATTTAAAAGAGCAACCTTCACCTCATCATACCCCTTCTTTCAGAGTATCTGCCAAGGCAAAGAACATTATTTTTTACTTCATCCAGCAGTATTATTATTACTTTTTGCCATTTTTGCCTTCACACACTCTTGGCTATAAGAAAAAAGCTTTTAGTAAGCACAGAAGATAGCTTTCATGTGGAGAGAGAAGACACTTGACTATGACATTTTTAGTTGGCTTGTTTATTCTTCAACAAAACAAAATGACAAGTGTTTACAGCTTCTTGCATTCTGAAGCTTACTTGCAACAAATATCAGCAGAGAAAAAGAAAAAGAGCATTTTCTAGTCACTCCACTGCCTTCTTCCTGTACAGGCCAAACTGCTGGAATAGGATCATACTAGCAGAACGTGCAGGATCTTTATATGAGTTCCAACTGTGGAAAATGAGGGTACTATAACAGCTAGTCTTCAGGAACAGAAGGGATTTCCCACTTCAGATTTTCTGACTTAACACAAAGACCATGATAATTTTGGATACATCATCCCATCCCCTAAAAAGTCTCTTGGTGGTGCAGAATAGAAGAGTGTTCACCTGGTGTCCTCTTTTCTATTTGTTATGCTAGTTTTAAACACATAAAAAGGTTAAAGCTGGAATCACCAAAGGCCACTCTGACTAATTCTTCTGACTAATTAGGGATAGCATTGTTTTCAAGGGCTGTGGAAAGTTCTGCATCTTTTTTATATAATGTAAATTCTTGCCTATTGTTTATGCCTCTCTCTAGCTCTCCAAGATACACAGACACACACTTTTGCCTGCCTTTCATCTTTTTTTTTTGCTAGTCAACTGTTTTTAGAATTGCTGATATTTAATAAATAAACATCAGGCTGCTCTGAATGACAAATAACACTCTTTCTGATTTGGTTATAGAGTTTCACTGGAATGTGCTGGAAATTACTTCTAGGAATCTTCCAACACTAATAACAGCAATCAAATGAGATAGAAAATGCTAAGTTTCACTTTCATTGATCATTTATAAAAATGCTTTTTTCTAAGTGAGAAAGTGCCTATAAGTTTTCTGAGTGGCTATAAAATTCACCTATTTAATTAGTCAGTGAGTTTAAAAAATGTCCAGCAGCCAAAAATCCCTCACATCCCTCCAAATTCAAGGCACTGTTTAGCATATGAAATATTATACACAGATAACCATCAGATCATTTGAGCCATTTGATGTTTTATGTCTATTGTTATACTTTTAATAGTTTAAAGACACCTGTTTTTTTTAGTTTAACAGAAATGCAAGAGAATCATACATTAGAGGAATGTTTAGCCATTTCCCAAAGACCAATGACCAGAGGAAACCATGCAATACTAAAGACACAATTCCTCTTCACTCTGCAGCACATGATGTTTTAGTCAATCTCTAGAAATGTTATCTACCACAAATCAATATTGTCTTGCTTGTTCAGACTCCGCATCCTTCACAAAATTAGCCCTTCATATAGTACTATCCAATCCTGAGTAAGAGTATTTTTGTACTTCTCCCCCAAAATACTGACAATTACACAAGAAAATTCTGCAAATGACTTTATTGTGAGATATAATTTCTAGCTCCCCTGCCTTATATCCCCATCCAAACTGTTTTAAATTCAACAGAAGAGAGAGCCAAAAAAAATTACCTCCTGTACAGCTACTGATGTATTTTATTCACCAAACTTAAATGCCACCCACTTGGGGAAGCAACTCTAGGCGGTTTACAAACATTGCAAAGGGCATATCCTGAAATCTTCTGGTTTTTCATTGTTTATGACATGGCTGTTTTCTGCTGAGTAACCAGAGGCTACTGCAGAATCTGTATATGGAATTTAAGGTAAATAGTAGGGATGGCTAATGCTTTGCATTTGCTTCAAAAGAATGGATAGGAGCACAAATGGGGCACCGTCCACAGCTCATTAAAGCAGAGACATATTTTCCCACATGACTAATTTTGTAAACATAGAAGCAAGTTACTTTAATTAATAAAGACACATGCTGTATTTGTATTCCCATATGTTCTGAAATAGCCTTTTCATGCCGAATGCCAAGTCTTGTAATAGCCAGCTTCCAATTATGAGTGCATATGAAGTTTGGTGAATGAAGTTCAGGCAGAGTTTAAGGAGGAAGTTTCTAGTAAATGTTCACTCTAACTAGGTAGTTTGTAGCTGGCTCATGTGAGAACTAACCAGGAAGTCCAAAGAAATAGAAGACTTTCAACATTAAGAAATATAAGTAAAGCTAAATTTACAGGAATGCCGATTTCTGATCTCCAATATTTTTAGCATATTTCTGTTTTTGCCAAAAGAAACCTAACATAGATCTGCAATAAATGCAACTGTGTAATGGTAGTTGAAGAAAAAGTCAAAGAGCTGGAACAAGTCATCATACTGTAACTCATAAGAGAGGGAAGATGTATCAGATCGAACAAATTAAGCCTTTAGTTGGAGTTGGTAGAGGAAAACAACTCTCCATTAGCCATCAAACAAAGGAAAGGAATAAACTTAATGGGGTTCAATATGCAGCATTTGGGGGGGGGGGAATTCCCACTGTAAGTGCTGTCCACACATACACGTGTGCAGTCCCACAAAAAGCCTTATTAGTACGCAAGCCAAGTTTTCTGAAAATAAAATTGTTTTATCACCAATGAGCCTCGCGGTACATTCTTTGAATGCTTCACAGAACCCTAGTCTGCATTTATGAGGGTTTGTCTCAGATTGCATCCGATGCCCTGTGCAAAATGCTGATTCAGAGTAAGCATCTGAAAGAGAATCTTGGTTTGAGGATGGTGCATCAGAAAGGGCGTTGGTACTTACCTGATACGCCCGTTCTCTGTGAGCTGTGAAGAGCATCCAGAAGTGGAGGTGCTTCAGTCTCTTCTGGAAAGGCTGGGCTTAAAACTCCGGGACGCTCCTCCTCCTCCACGGGACACCTCCCCAGCATCCCCCAGTTTTGCGAAGACTGAGTGCCAAAGTCCGGAACTCATCACCTAATCTAGATCCCTGACCGGAACGGAACCGCACCAGACAGAAAGAAATGGGTGGGGCTGGATGCTCTTCACAGCTCACAGAGAACGGGTGTATCTGGTAAGTACCAACGCCCTTTCTCCCATGAGCTGTTCAGAGCATCCAGAAGTGGGACATACCAAAGCTTGGCCTGTCCTTAGGGAGGGACTCCGTCTGGATCGAAATCCACTCCTAAACTCTATGGACCCTCTGCAGGATTCTTCTGCCAAATGAAGCATCCGCTGAGGCATAGACATCAATTTTATAATTTCTGACAAAGGGCGATGGTGAAGCCCAAGTTGCTGCTCTGTAAATTTCGTCTATGGAAGCCCTTGTGGCCCATGCTGCTGATGTTGCCGCACTCCTTGTTGAGTGGGCTGTAATGCCCTTAGGAACTGAGATGGACTGGCATTCGTAACTTTTTGCCAACTTTTTGCCATAACTTCTACCAATGGTCGTTGACGACACCCTGTGTTCTAAAGTGGATGGGTTGAAGGATATGAATAGAGCCTCAGATTTTCAAAATGCTGCCGTGCGGTCCAGATAGATGCTCAATGCCCTTCGAACGTCAAGTCGATGCCATTGATGGTCCAGTCTATGAGATGGTTTCGGACAAAAATTTGGAAGTATCAACTCCTGCACTCTGTGGAAGACTGAATTTACTTTAGGGGTAAATGATGGATCCAATCTGAGAACCACTCTGTCTGCATGAAACATGCACAGGTCCTTTCTCATCGACAATGCTGCCAATTCGGAAATCCTCCTTGCTGATGTGATCGCAATTAAGAAGACCACCTTATATGTCAGGAATTTGAGACTAGCGATTCTT
Source organism: Pseudonaja textilis (assembly GCF_049901715.1). Lineage (NCBI taxonomy): Eukaryota > Metazoa > Chordata > Lepidosauria > Squamata > Elapidae > Pseudonaja > Pseudonaja textilis. The sequence continues at coordinate 80,651,318 of NC_141991.1, forward strand.
AAAGGCTCGAACGGGCCAGATGTAAGTATGGTTAACACCTTGTTGAGCTCCCAAGTGGGATAGCGGTGAATTACAGGAGGTCGTAAGTTTGCAGCACCCTTAAGAAAGCTGCGGGCATGTGGATGGTGCGCTATGGAACCAAGGTCACCCCAGGATATCACCGAGGCTAAGGCCGCCACCTGTCTGCGTAAAGTATTTGGAGATAGGCCCTTGGTCAACCCCTCCTGTAAAAAGTCCAATAATTGTCCTATTAATGGGGCAGTTGGATCGATTTTAAACCCCGGGCACCAGCGACAGAAAGCGGACCACATAGCCTCGTATATCCGATTTGTTGAGGACCGTCTGGATGCTTGTATGGTAGCAATGGCATCCTATGAAATCTGTTGGGCCCTTAAATGGCTCCGCTCAACCTCCATATGGCTAGGCTGAGCCATTGTGGGTCCGGGTGAAGTACCGGCCCTTACGAGAGGGAAACCCTCGACGGTGGAATTTTCCAAGGTGGTTGGCTCGACAGGTCCTGTAAGTCCGCGAACCACGTTCTCCTGGGCCAGTAAGGGGCAACCAATATCAATTCCGCTCGTTCCTCCAATAACTTCTGGATCAACCTGGGTATTACAGGAAGTGGAGGAAATGCATATAGAAGTCCGGGAGGCCACTGACATTGCAGGGCGTTTACGGCCTCCGCCCCGAGTCGGGTACCTTGAAATATAGCGGGGTAATTGGGCATTGAGGGGAGAGGCAAATAGATTGATCACCAGTTGCCCAAACCTCCGCAGTGCTTCCTGGAAGACAGACGGGTATAGGTGCCACTCTGCCTGATCTATCATGGCCCTGCTGAGCCAGTCCGCTTGTGTGTTTAAGGCCCCTGCTATGTGCTCTGCCTTGAGCGAAAGCTGATTGGTCTTGGCCCACTTGAACAACCTGGCCGTCTCCAGCATCAGAAGTTTGGAATGGGTACCCCTGTCTGTTTACGTGGGCCTTGGTTGTAATATTGTCTGTCAAGACCAGAATGTGGCGTGATTGGAAAAGGGGTAGAAAACTGCGTAACGCCAGATGAACTGCTCGCAGCTCCAATAGGTTGATGCTTTGTGATTGTTCGGAAATAGTCCAAGTTCCCTGTGCAGTGTGGGATTGGAAGTGAGCTCCCCATCCTACCAGGCTGGCATTGGTTGTGATCGTTGCCCTGCAAGGTTCCTTGAAAGGACACCCCTTGTTTATCGTGTTTTCCGACCACCAGCGGAGTGATCGGAGAACATTGTGTGGTACCTTTATCCGGACGTTGGAAGTGGCTCTTCCGGATCGCTGGAAAGGTAGCAGGAACCATTGCAGATCTCTAGAATGCAATCGAGCCCGAGGCACAATGGAAATACAAGAAATCAGTTTCCCTAACAGTTGAGAGAGAACTGCCAAGGAAACCCTCTTTAAGGTTCTGATCTCTCTGGCCAAAGACTGGTGCTATTCAGCCTGTCCTGAGAGAGAAAAACCTTGCCCTCTCCAGTATCTCTATCACTGCCCCTAAATGAACTAACCTAGTTGAGGGGATCAAATGGCTTTTATCCCAATTTATAGAAAAGCCGTGACCTTGAAGGGTCTCCAGAGTAATCTTGGAATCCAAATTTGCTTGATGACTGGAAGATGACAAAATTAAAATATCATCCAGATAACATTGTAAATGAATAGATTTGATCCCGAGGGAGGCAGCCAAAGTCGCCAAGACCTTGATAAAGGTCCTAGGGGCCGAAGCCAGACCGAATGGTAGGGCGATATATTTGTAGTGCTGATCACAATAGCAAAATCTGAGATACTTGTAGTGAGCAGGTTTAATTGGTGTATGTAGATAAGCCTCTGTCAGATCTATAGAGGTCAGGACATCGTTCTCTCTGATGCTGAGCAGAATGGACTGGAGAGTAGTCATCTTGAATTTTCGATAAACCAATGATCTGTTCAAACATTTGAGGTCCAGAATTGCCCTCCAGCCCCCCAAACTCTTTGGGACCACAAACAATAAGAGAGTAACAGCCTTGACCCCATTGTTCAGATGGGACCTCTCTAACGGCCCGAATATGCAGAAGATGATTGACAGCCTCTTGCATCAACGCCCACTGAATGGGGTCCGTGGACCTAGGGGTCCTAATGAAAAAGTTCGGGGGGGGAAGGATTGAAACTCTAGTGCCAAACCAAACCTAACAGTGTCCCTGACCCACGCATCAGAGGTGGAGCTGTCCCGTTGATCAGCAAACAATTTTAGCCACCCTCCAATGGGAGCTGCTGTCAAGGACTCACTTGGGGCAACAAAATAAACAGCCTCCAGTACCTCTGGGGTTTCTTCTCTTTTGGTCTCCCCGCTGACCTCTATCGGAAGATTCCGACCTATCCTGTCTAAAACTGGGCCTGTAGCCTGATGTTCTCTGCGATCTGGGAACATATGGGCCTTGATAGTAGGGCTGAAAGGAACTCTTTCGAAACGACTAGGGCGTTCTGTTTTCAGACCTCCGAAAAAGAGGGGGAAGCACTTTTTTCTTGTTCCTATTCTCAATAAGCAGGGGCTCTAAGACATTGCCAAATAATTTATCCCCAATATTGGGGCTGATGCCAGCTTGCATTTATGCTTGGTATCCGCCTGCCAATGTCTGAGCCATAGCAGTCTCCGTGCTGATACGTGAGATGCTATGGCTCTAGACGAGAATTTGACTGCATTAAAAGTGGCATTGGCTGAGAATTCTGCTGCTGCAATAATCTTAGCAATGTCATAGTGGACTCTGACATTTGACGCCGGCAATATATCCCTCAAGTGGAAGAGCCATTGTAGGGAGGACCATGTGAAAAAAGATGCAGCTATAGCTGCCCTAATGGCCCAAGCATCAGAAACGTGAGCCCTACGGAATGCCAACTCTGCTCTCTTTTCCTCCGGTCTCAGGGCCTCCTCGGCCTCGTTGGGAAAAGTTGAAGAGGCCAGTGCCACAATAGGCTCATCCACCTCCGGTGTGTTGAGAAAATTTGTAAACTTTGGTGCTAAATTATAATATCGTTTATCGTACCCTGTTGGGGCTGGGTAGGATGCTGCTGATGCCCATTGATTCTGTACTAAACCAGCAAACATACGAGGGACAGGAATAGTTTCTGCCTGATTAGCCGGTTGTGAGAATATTGATCCTCGGTTTCGTCCTGAGACTCTGATGATAATGGATGAGGGTTTGATGTCCCTAGTTTAGCAATGTTCTTTGCTTTGAACAGTAAAGATTTAAAAAGGTGCAGACAAAAAAGGCCAGAAAAGGTAGATTGGTCTGGAATGAGGCCTTCGTCATCCGACATTCCTCGTTCTAGTGGGTCAGCCTCTGACAACCCCAAGTCCATCTGATGGATCGACCTCACCTCCATGGGAACATCCTGGTCATCTAATTCTACCTCCTCTTGAAGACCCTGGACTGGTAAGTCAGGAGTATTGGGGAATACCTGAGTTTGATGGTGTCCCAAATACGCAAAGGAACCAGCAGATAGGGATCCTGCTTCTGAAGTAGCCGAAAGGTATCTGGTCCGGATGGATTGCTGAACTCCAGCCGCAATGCCCTTTTTATGGCCATCTCCATCCATTGCCTCATTTCAATGGGGACAGTCTCAGGTAATCCCTCCTCCTGTCTTAAACCAGCAGCCGTAGGGGTGAAGGTTGCCTCTGGGATTCGCCGGGCGGTGCTCATTGGAGGAGATATGTCTATGGGAGGCTGTCCAGAGATAGTCTTTCTGGGATGGGTAGATAAGTCCAAGGGCCCCAGCAATGGACTTGTGTCCTGAGGTTGATGTGTAGAGTGGGAAGGTACTTGCCCCGGTCCCCAAGAACGGAAACCAGCGAGGAATGGCGCCTGTGTATTTAGGCGCGAACTTGAAGCCAGACGTTGAAAATGGCGGGAAGGCAGAATCTCCGATGTTGATTGCCGGAACAGTTTAACGAGCCACTGCTGCTGACTCTCTAAATGATCCTGTCAGTCAAAACGGCATGGAGGAGAGAGCCACAGCTGCGAGCGTTCCACCAAGATTGCAGAGATAAAACGATCGGGGGAATAGATAAGCTAATTGCCTGAAGCAGCCATCTCAGGCTGCCTGTGGAGTGGCAGGCTCCGCCTATCACAAAGAGCTGCTCTCAACTGATCGGGGGGTTAATCTAATAGAGCCACAAGCCTTGAAATTGGCAAATTAACTGGGGAAAAAATTTACAAGCCGAATTAACCCAAGAGCAAACCTGAAATTTGAGTACCTGAATCAGAAACCGTTCCAGTCAGGGAGTGCACAACCTCTTACCATGAAGGCTGAGCTAAAACTGGGGGACGCTGGGGAGGTGTCCCGTGGAGGAGGAAGAGCGTCCCGGAGTTTTAAGCCCAGCCTTTCCAGAAGAGACTGAAACACCTCCACTTCTGGATGCTCTGAACAGCTCATGGGAGAAAAATAGGGTTTTAACTTTCAGATGGATTTCAGGTAGACTATGCAATCAAAGCTAAGGAAAGGACTAACATCATCATATAGGTTTCTTTCCATTATTGCTAATTTATTCTGCATGCATTCCTTGCAGTTAATATTGTGATCTAAAACAATGACACTCTCTGCCAAATGTGGAATTATCTTAATCAAGTACAGTTAATCAATGACTTTTGTAGCCTGTTTTATTTCTTAAAGTCTGCTTTGGAGCAGGCTAAGAAAACCTCCGAAACAATAGAGGAAACATTGAAAGGGAAAGACGTGAAAATTACCTCCTTTTTCTGCAGGGATATCCCCGAGCTTGATATTAGTAGTGTCTTTTGTTTTGAAGAAATCTAGTTAGGATATAAACTATTAATTTACATTTTATTTATTGACTGTACAAATTTATACCCTGCCCTTCTCACTATCTAAATGACTGAGTAGATTACAATAAAAAGGCCATAAAATATTTTTAGAAACAGACAAAGTTAAAAAAATAGACAGAGCACCCAAGCTCCCAACTCCAGGATGGTGTATCACTATTGGACCCCATGCTAGTCGACAGAACCAAGCTGTAACACTCTTCTGGAAGGCCAGAACAGTGGGGTCTGGCCGCACCTTAGAAGGCAAGATGTTCCATAGGGTGGGAGCAATGAGAGAGAAGACTCTCCTCCTAGACCCCTCCAGTCAAAATTCTTTATAGATGACATGCCCTTTCTGCCTAACTGGGTAGGACAGGTGAATGTAATAGGGAAGTGACAGATGCTTAGGTATCCTGGGCCTATGCCATTAAGGGCTTTGAAGATCATAAGCAGCATTTTGAATTAGACCTGGAAGCAAATCAATACCCGATGCAGCTCATGCAGTAAAGGGTATTACATGTATGTATCCCTAGAACTGAATGGACAACTACATTTTGTGCCAGCAGCTGCTTCTGGATATTTTTCAAGGAGAGCTCCATGTGGAGAGCATTGCTGTAATTCATATCGGAGATGACAAGCGCATATGTAACTGAAAGGAGGGCTTCCCAATCCAGGAAAGGGCACAAGTAGTACAAGTTGAACCTAGGCTCTCCTAGTCATGATTGCCACCCGATCCTCAAGCAGGAGGTGTGAGTCCATCCTCAGCCCTCCACACTCAGCCACTACAACTTAGCAGTAAGTTAAAGCGGAAGCAAGTGCATTCCCTCTTTCTCAAGCTAGTTGCGGCAGGGGGCCTTCCAGAAGCCGTCAAAGAATAATTCAGCACTGGTCATGTTAACTACAAATATTGAGAGTTTGAGATATACAGAAGCCCATGGTTCCTCATTTCTGATACAACACTTCATTTAGGCCAAATGAAAAATTGTGTCTCTAAAATTCATACTGACAAAGGGAAAAAGTCAGAATCACAACTCTATGCCTGCCACATGGAAAAAAAAATAATTGAACATCTTGAACATTCTGACTGTACGTTACACAGAAGGAATTTATCACACACTATTAGCTAGAAACGAATGCCTGTTTCTTGATGGTAGTTTCTCAAACAGAGAGTTTAAGAAGCTGTGGAAACTAAACATCCTGAACTTTCATATGCTCTCCATGTGTCTGTTTATTCAAGTTCACCTGTAACTTGAGATTCAAGGACAAAGTACACACAAAAACACTCAATCTCTAGAAAACTTAACAATCCACAAATATGCAACTTTTTCCAGATTGAGGGAAAATGTTCTATATTTTAAAAATTTAGCTGTGGACTATATTCTAGAAAGTAGAGAGAGCAAAAGCAAAAAAAAAGAAGTTCTGATAGGGTAATTAAAATTACTGGCATAAATATAGTTAATGTGCCTCATCCAATGTTTTTAACACTTTTCCCTTTCTGACATATTAAAAATTATCATTTTATCACTGAAACCATCCCAAACACATTACGGAGACAACTTGCAACTCTGATCCATATGTCCCAATTCAATTTCCCGTTCCTAAAAGGAAAAGTAACTGCCAGTCTTTGTCTATTAAATGGCATTATATAAGTCTAGCATGATTTGAAGTATCTACTTCATCTTAGACATAAGGAACAAACTTGAGTTTGAACCAAATGAATCAGGCTTTACAATTAGAAGTGAAAAGCCTTCTGCTTATTTCAAATTCAGGGTGATCGGTATTTAACATGAGCCTTGACTTTAACAAATAATATAAAGCAGTCTTAAAAAGCAGTCTTAAAATATCTGGATAGATTTCCTGGGATATGCCCTTGTTATTCTCTAAGAAGCAGGTGAGTAATAGTACTGAAGCCTGAACTCTATCACTCACTCTAGAGCAGGGGTTTCCAACCTTGGCAACTTTAAGCCTGGCAGACTTCAACTCCCAGAATTCCCATACCAGCTTTGTTGGCAGGGGAATTCTGGGAGTTGAAGTCCACCAGGCTTAAAGTTGCCAAGGTTGGAGACCCCTGCTCTAGAACACACAATCAATGTTAAACTCACCTATTCAATGGTGGCAGAACACTTCATATATTACATTTAGGAGCTAGGATGAAATTACTTTGACTATGGGATATTAAAGCATGTTGGCGTGGGAATTCAAGGAACCCACACATGACACAATGGTTAACACTGTGGTGATGTGTGACACCTGGGGATTAAGGATGGCGATGCGTGAAGTGCTTATTGCAATCACAATAATTTTGCTGTAAATTGTTTTATTATTTGTCAAACAAATTCAGGCTAATTACTTCAGCTGGTTCTCTTGGTGAAACCTCTGCTTAAATGGAAGGAATACAGGAGAATATTGAAATGATACAAATTGCACCCAAATGCTTCCCTGGCCACTTCCATTGCCCTCTAAAACAGGGGTCCCCAACCACCGGGCCCCGGACCGGTACCGGTCTGTGGATTATTTTGTACCGGGCTGCAAAGAATGAAAGTAGGGCCTACTTTGCTTGGGCGCCACCATCTTGTTTTGACAACGCTTGAGAAAGTGCTTCCGGGTGAGCTTGTCGGTCGTCGGTTGGAAAGCGACATTTGGGTGTTGAAGGAATCCTTGCGCCTTAGTTTCATCGAAAGGGGGCAGTGGCCTCGAACGAAGAGCCATCCCGATGGCGGTGGAGTCTTGCGTTACTCAGGAGGAGATTAAGAAAGAGCCCGAAAAGCCCATCGACCGCGAGAAGGTACAAAGGAGGAGTTGAAGGTGGCGGGGAGAAGCGGGGAATGGCTGGCTGGCCGGTCGCTCGGCTCGCCTTGCCTTGGTCGTGCATGCTGATGCCGGTACTGGTCCGTGGATCATTTTGTACCGGGCCGCAAAGAATGAAACTGGTCCCTGGTACAAAAAAGGTTGGGGACCACTGCTCTAAAAGACAAAAGTGCAACCTAACTGCCACACTTCAGATGCTGTTCTTTAGCTGTCATGAATGGCAAACTCATTCCCTCCTCCACTCAGTGATAATGCCTGAAGAAAGTTACTATTTTAAGAGCAGCACACGCTTTTCACTTACACATGTATTCAGAAAAAAATCTTGATCCTTTACAAAGAGTAGCAATATTTTTCTCATAATCTTATTGCCTCAATGTCCAAATAACATTCCAAACCTTTAAAAAATTTGAGTAATTACAGTATGATCCAAATCTTGCTTTTGCATAACCACTACTGGTTTGTCAATACGGAAAGAAAAAGACCCAGATAGAGGGAGCACAGCTGGAAAGCAGCAGAAAAATATGTGTTCTCTTGTGTTTTCCATCAAATGGAAAAAAAACAGGGTAAGAATTCTACATAAAACTCAGAGTATAGATGTAAAATTGCCATGGATTCTGGAACAACATTTTCTTCTGTTTCTTTTTCTTCCAGAGTAAGTAAGAAAATGGGCAGGAGGAGAGACAATAAAATTTAAGCACTTAATTTATAACACCATTGGCAGATATGCTTACTTATGAATTTACTTTAAATATTTTTGCAACAGCGATTCAAGCTGCAGAACTTTTTGTTGAGCCTGTTATATGGGTTTTTTTTGCCTGTTTATAAGAAACAAGCAGGTAAAAAGAGACAGCAATAAAAATGTGTCATCACCATTGTACCAAAGCAAAGAAAGGTATTTCCTTTGTGTTCAGAAAGGAAGCATGAATAAAAAAGTGGTGAAGGAATATATAGTATATTTGGCCACATAAAGTGAATAAAGCAACATTTTTTTTTGCACTTGAAGCACTGTAACTTCCAGCCATTTCTACTTGTAAAATCAATCATTATTTTACAGATTTCTGGAAATTAATTTGTGGTTCTTTTACTCTTCACATGCTAACCTTCATGATTTAATGAATTTTACACCTCTATTTTGCAATTGCTCTAATGACTTTCTTGCTTAGGTGTCAACAGAAGATTAACAGAGCTTACTCTGTCACTCTAAAGTGACAGAGCTTACATTAAATCAAACTATTCTAAATATATGATCAATACTATCCAAGTTATAGCTATCAAAACCTAAGTTCTCAATACATTTATTTTGAGTACATTTGTTACTCAAATACATTTGTTACTCAAGCCCATTAAATCCAAGGATTATTTTCTCCTCATTCAGCAAGCTTTTGGAACACATATTGAGATTTATCTATAGCTTTAACATTTTTATTTAAGTGACATTTCTAATTCTGATATTTCTATTTAAAACCTAATCTAAAACACGTTTCCCACTGCATTTAAATATACAACTATGCATAACCAGTAAAATTATCCCTATTAAATGATTAAATGCCAGATGACATATAATACTGTTTTCAGGAGTATAGTCAATATTGATCCTGTGAATAAGTATCTGCTATTTAAACAATAATTTCAGGTTACTTGAGTTTAGAGGCCTTGCTCTAAGCTTCCATACTTTTTTTAAATGGAAGCAGCAAGTAGAAACAACTTCATTCAGAAACCACACTGTGGCTCATGAATTCTTTATTTTGTTCTTCCATTTATACTCGCCTTTTGCTTCTACAAAGTCCCAAACCATAAAATAAAAAATGTGGATGCTATGAGTTTGTGTAGCTCCAGTGGAAAATAATCTGACTGCTTAAAAGGAAGCTCTGCTGAATTCAGTTAAGATTTATTCCTATATAAAATTACACATAGAATTGCAAACTAAAAGACATTTCAATGGAATGTGCAGTTTAAAAGATATTGTAACTCCTTATGAGTAATTAAACTGAGAGGTGATAACACAAAGGATAATTGATATTGCACGAGAATGCTGTAAACTGAAGAAAAGCAAAACAACAATAAATGTATTCCGAAAATCTAAAACATTGCAAAATTAATCTTTGGGAGCCTCAAAGAGCAAATTGATTCTTTTTAACTTCAGGGCCGCATTTGAATGTATTGCTCAGCATTGAATATTATATCAACTGCACAAAAAAGTTAACAAATTTGCTAAAACTGAAACTGCAGTTTCTAATAAAGATGCAATCATAAAGTTATAGAGTAACGGATCAGAATAAATTCAGGTTCAAACAAATGCAGAATATTATACTTTGCAGATTTATCCATTGAGGGGAATAGTGTTGAACAGTGCTAACTATATGTAATCCTAAAAGGGGTGTCAAACTCACGTCGACACAGTAGTGTCACATGACATATCCAGACTTTACCCCTCTTCGCTAAACCGGGTGTGGGCATGGCCAGCAGCGGGCCAGTTGTTTGACAGCCTGGTACAGAACATTTTGACACCACTTCCAATCCCTAAAAACAATCTACAGCTGACTCACAATAATTTCTACTACAGCTTCAGCATACCAGTAGAATAATATTAAGGATGTCATTAAAGGATGTTCAATCCTCCACCTACAATCTTAGCTACAGCAGTCAAGCTATTGTTCAGGATTAATAGATAGAATAGATGATGCAAGAGCCTGTAGCTTGTTAAAGAGACCTCTTGGTGCAATTTTAGATGCACAACTGACAAGCAAAAAAATAAAAAATACATAATCCAAAAGCAACAATGTGAGACCATACATATTTTCAGCTCTTTCTTTCTGTCTCTCTTTTTTTCTTTATCCATCCTCTATCCATCTATCCAGCATCAGAAGGCACAGGTCTTTCCCAAAATCTTTAGAATTCACAAGCTCTTTAGCAGCATACCCACAATTCTTTCTAAAACCAAATATCTGTGCTAATCTCTTAAAGCCAAGAGCCTTACTAAATGTTTCTCTTTCCCCAAAGATAATTGTCATCCAGCTGGCGTCTTGTTCCAGAATTGAACATTGCATCTCTAAAACACTACACTCATCCCTTCCACACGCCTGCATCACCACCTCCCATGCCAACAGTTTAATGCACATCTGCAAACAATTAAACAACTAAATGTTAAACATACATTTAATCCTTGTGCTTTTTAAAATAAAAATATTAGAGTATGTGGTGCATCAAATGCTTTTTTGAATACAGTGAAACCATATACCAATAATTGTATGAGTTTATCTTAATAAAGTTAGTAACCTTGTGACTTCTTGGCTGTGCAGCTTTAAAAATACTAACACTGGATTAGTTCTGAAAGACATTTTAAACCACAATGAGCTTTTGTTCTGATGACTTTAAATTTGGTTATTCTATCATTCTCCTTTCCCAAGAGAAAAGCTCCAAGACAAATATATGAAAGATCTGGTTAATTCAAACTGCAAGCATGAAAAGGAAGCTAGTCATGTTCTCCATCTAGAGCCAGCCAAAATTTTGGAGAAGTAGATATGTAATTGCACTTGTTAGTCATAGTTCAGTGTTAATATGCAATATTCTATCAAATATGTCTATGAATAACTTTGGAATATTAAAAGATTTTCAAGAAAATCATATTGAAAATCGTTCTGTAAAATCCCAGCTGTAAAAACTTTGGAAAGAAGTCTTAGCTGAAATAAGTCTGCTTTGAATCTTTTCCTGAACATGGAACCCTCTAGTAGTAGTAAACAAACTATTAGAGGAGACTGACAGAATGACTCAAAAAAAGAATAATTTCCATTTGAATTACTGTGCATTAATATCAAATACAAAAATGGTATTATCATACAAAGAAGAATGCCATAATTACTTAGGATATTAGTCTTGACAATAATCAAAATTGCCTTCAGCTTCCAACATTATACTAAGGATAAACCATGGTTTCAAATCCTAGTGACTAAGCTCATATTAAGCCAAAACCTTTTGAAAAATATGTCAGCTGCTCTTTGACTGATCATGCAAGTCTAAAATATGGCATACTTCACGGCTCTTATTTATCTGCAGCTTCCACTCTTACAACTTTCTGATACTTTAAATCTAAATTTAACCCCAAACCACAAGGTGGCAGAGATATTTATTCTGTATGTTTATAATACCAATTAGGCCAGGATTATGCATTCTGCATCTGAACTTCAAAAATATATGGTTAACAGGGAATATAACAGGAAAGGCATGAAAAACTCCAGTTGGTTTTCAGAATAAACAAACAAAATAAAGAGGCAGAAATATACTTTGCATATTTGCTTACTCATTAGAATCTTAGAATAGAATAGAGCTGGAAGGGATCTTAGAGGTCTTCTAGTCACTCAAGCAGGTGACCGTATACCATTTCAGACAGGTGGCTGTCCAGTCTCTTCTTAAAAACCTCTGGTAATGAAGCACCCACAATTTTTGAAGGCCAGCTGTTCCTTTGATTAATTGTTCTCACTGTTAGGAAGTTTCTCCTTAATTCCAGGTTGCTTCTCTTCTTGATTAATTTCCAATTAGTTTAGTTAAAGCAGAACCTCTATGTCAGAGTTTGAATCTGTCTGTAATGTAAACTTAACATTTTAGTTCTACAAATTATTGTCAACCTATCAAATCATATTTTTCTAAACAAATTTCGTTTTTAAAAAAGTTCTAGTCTTGTCTTAGACATAAAGCCAGCTGGGTAATATTGGTCAGTCAATCTCTCTCAGCCCTGGGAAGGAGGCAATAACAAATTTTGAAAAATTTTGCCAAGAAAATTGCAGGAACTAATCCATGCAGTCCCCAGGAATCAACATTGAATTAAAGGCGTATGCATGTACACACAAACTCTTTGAATTCCACCCACTGACGGAAGTTCCATAAACAAATAACGTTTACAAAAATAGTTTTTCTTAATAAATAATGTTTGCTTGCTTTGGAGCTGACACTGTTGATTTTTAATCCTGACTTCATATGTTTTTGGAATGTGTAAATTCTGGGGGAAAGGCAAAAGATAAATCTGTCAGTGAAATATGCCATCTGGTTGATATTCTAAATCACGGACCTCAAAAAGATGGTCATAAAAGAGATACAGAATGTGGTATCTTGTAAGCACAGTGAAACTGTCTCTCTCCCAAATATTATTAGGGCCATTATCCTGTATGCAGCCTATCTCTTCACACCCAACATTTAGGTCCTAGAAATTTATTGACCAGTTTAATCTCAGCTCAGTACTAATACCAGATTGTAAATTGTTTGTATGCAGTTTTGTAATGTAACGAAGTCCTAAAATGGATCTCAAATCTCCATGTTCATACACCAAAACTCTGCTGCACAGAGCAACGGTTATTTATCCATGGTTCGCTGAATAAATCATAGCTGGCTGCACACACATTAAGCCAGAATCATATCCTACTTGGGAAATCCTAATGCAACCAGACACCCTCTCTGAAGCACTTCAGAACTGGAAAGTGGAAAGCGGAAAAAGACACACACCTCACTGTGATTGTCAGGATTTCTGGCTTTCCATTCCACCTCTAACTTCACTTTTGACATTACCCTACAAGAACTCCAGAGACATAATGTATATACTTAGAATAACCTTCACCTCCACTCATATTAAACATAATGAATAAATTAAAGCCACGGAAGGAAAGAGCCTTTGTACTGCTACCGCACCAGGGTTTCGCGCTAGCGTCCTAGAAGGGAGGTAAGGGAGTGGGGGCGGGGATGTTGCACACACATGCACAGGGGATGCAGGGCGCATTGCATTGTGGGTGCTGGCACGCACACACTTTCGGCACACCACGACAAAAAGGTTTGCCATCACTGTCTTAGTTCATTGTTGTCAATTATCAGCATATAGATGATTGCTACAGATGGTCTCACCTAGCGGTTTCATGTAGATGTTAAAACAAGAGTGGAGAAAGCATCAACTCTTGAGGGACCTTGCAAAGCCCCAACCAAGGAATTGACACAGGAAAACCACCACTAAAGAGGAAATCATTGCCCTGAAAGTCCCAAAGGTTTTTTTTTTTTTTTTCAAGAAGTGAAGGGACTTTCTGGGGTTTTTTTTGGGGGGGGGGATACTTTCACTCCTCATCCAAGAAGCCTCTTCAGCTCAGAGCTCAGAGCTGAAGAAGCTTCTTGGCTGAGAAGTGAAACGCCTTCAAAGAAAAACCAGAAAGTCCAGTTGCCTCCTGCCCTGAATTCCCCTCTTTTTCCCAAGGCGCAGCTGATAAACCTGCCCCCTTTACTGTTTGCTTAGATCAGGAATTGCTTGCTGCAAGGGCAAGATCATTTGGCTGGCTGGCTGGCTGGCTGGCTGGCTTCACAAATTGGGAGATTAAATAGAACCCACTTCTTTTCCCTCTCTTTTCTAGATTACCATTTGATGCTTGGGCTCCAATTTCAAGGCCCTCCTGAAACTTGGTTCTCCCCCCACCCACCCCCAAATCACCTTCTGTGATGCCTCAAATAGAAAATCTCAGCCTACGTGCTGTCTATCACGACTATCCTCGGGGCCAGAAAGCCTTCTGAAGCGCAGCCTAGCAATTCCCTCTTATGGTTGTTTTTCCCACTCAGGAAAGCGGAGAGGAAGCGGCGCGACCACTTTCCCTTGAGCCAAGGCCATTGAGGGCGGCAGGACTTACCCTGTCCCCCCGCGGTCAAAAGGCTAAGCTTTCCCAAACTTTGGGCCTCGCCCCACAAGTCCACCAACATTCCCCGGCCGGGTTTTTGTTTTTTGTTTTTTTCCCCCCAGAAATAGCTTTCTTATACCCGACGCCGCCTTTTCCTTCCTCCCTCCCCGACATCAACCCGTGGGCGCGTTTCCAAGCGTTACCTGCAAAAACCACCGTGCTCGCCGTCCGCTCTCCGGCCTTTTACCTGAAAATTAAGTTAAGCAGGAGTTTTATTATTATTATTATTATGGCGCGGAAACATTGCAAGGTTGCAGACGGCTCGGCGGATGAGGTCATTCCCCCACACCAGCCCCGCCGTTTCTCCGCTGCGCCTAACCAGGCTATAGGAAAGCGTCGCCGGCGAGCGATTCTTATACACGGCCATGCAGGGGATGGTGGCCTTGGGAGCGATCTTCCAGACACGCTCGCCCGGGCGCAAGTGCCGCTGCTTCGCTAGGGGCGAGAAAGAGAGGGAGACGCGGGGGGTGGATGTCTTACCGCTCGGCGGGCACGTATAGGATCGCGCGCCAGGGCAAGGGAGGGGGTGGTGGTGAGGAAGAGGGCGCATGTCACGGTTCAGCGGGAGCCGGGTCATTAGGAGCCGGGAGAGCTTGTGGGCAAGCAGCGAAGCAGGCGGGCAGGAGGGCTGGGGGAAGCGTGGGAGCAGCAACAGCTCCGGGGATGGCGGAGGCTAAGGCGCAACCAAACGCTGAGTCTGGAGACACGACGGTCGCAACGTACAAGGAATCCACAGGTTGAACCCTGAGCCTGTCCCTCGACCGGGGGAGGGAAGAAGCGGCGTCCGCGCCTCAGAACAAGCAACGCGACTCCGCGCTTTCTAGAACAGACCCTGGCACTCCTGGTCCCGCCCTCCCTTTGCTGATGTACTTGGCGTTCTGCGCTCCTATTGAGCGGTTGCCACGTCGGAAACCCCGCCTCCCCCCCCCCGCGCCTAACAACCCGCGCTCCTGGCACAAAACCTTGGAAAGGCTCAGGCGATACCGTAATGCTTCCAAGAGCTGCACCATCAACTTTAGAAACAGTTGAGCCGCCTGGGAACACGGTCCCACCATCTCGCCTCGTTTTGCTGTTACCTATTGATGGACACGTTTACCTTACAACGTGAAGGTTCATGCCTAAGAACTCTATGGACAACAGACTTTTCCTCAGAAGAAATGGCGAGAAACAACCAGTGGAAATCTGCGGAATACGGCTATGTGTCTGGGTTCAAGTATGGTCCTAATTTAAGCAAGACTTATTGAATGAGCTGTTGTCCACATCAGTCTAAAGTGATGTTTGTTCCTCGACCTTGGCAACTTGAAGCCATGTGAACTTCCACTCCCAAATTTCCCCAGCCATCATGCTGGAAGGGGCAATCCACACACCTTCTAGCTGCCAAGACTGAGTCTAAACCAAGACTGGCTTCATCAGTCATACTAACCAAGCCATAATGTGGTGCAGTTCTCTTGTAATGTATGTAGTAAGCCACTCTTGCTAGTTTCCTTCCTCGTGGTGCACCCTGGATAGCACAGGCGCAGTAGTGTGAACCAAATGACCAGCAAAAATTGGCAGCCAGACTACATTGAAGAATTGACTGTTAACGACAATTGGCAGCCAGACATATTTGTAGAACTCCTGGCTCTCTAAATACATGGCAATGGATTGGTCAACTCTGAACAGGATCCGTACCCAATATGATGTCTACCAGGAGTCATTGTTTAAGTGGAGTCTTGTCTCTACCCCTCAGTGTCACTGTATCCATCACATTGTGTCCGAACATCCATCAAGTAAATAAATTTGTTTTTGTTTTTTTAATAATTAAAAAACCATATTAACATGGTTTTCAACAGAAAAATAACTTTTAAGTTGAATGTAAGAAGAATAAAGAAAAACAGTAAGGGAGAATAAAAAGAATTTGAAAAGAAAAACAAAGGAACAAAAAGAAAAGCTTACAAAAAAAGTGCCCTGGATCTTCTTGGCAGTGGTTTTAAATATATTTTTAAATTCTAAGGTTACATCATAATTTCCCTTTTCCCATAATCTACCATTTCTAATCATCAAGTCCAAAAATCAGAAGTTCATTTTTTTTCTTTTTTTCAGCCAAAAGTTCATAACGGTTTTCCAGTCATTAATAAATGTAGAAGTTGAGCTTTTTCGAAGCAAAAAAAGGTACTAATTTTGAACTGAAAGGTAAAATGTGCTCTTAAATGAAACCCTGTTCTGATGGCTTCAAAGCAATTCTTCCATTTTAATTTATACAGGCTACAGTATTAGTAATGGGTATTGTAAAACCTTAAACATAAACTTATCTTCTGAATGTATGTACATCACATTTCCTGTGCAAAATATTTTCAGAGAAAGGAAAGGAAAAAGAATCCCAAATATTAAACTGTAGAATTGTAGTTTATATCTCAGATCAGAAATATACATGAGGAAAAGATACATTATTCTTGATACATTGGGTAGATATCAAGAAATTATTATTGCTTTGGAAAATATCATGGGATTTTTATTCTTTCTGTCTTACCAGAATAAAAAATAAGACACATACAAGTGGTTTATTGCATCAGCCCAGAGACCCACTCTATGCCTGAAGCAATTATTTATATTTGTTTTTCTGATAGCTTAATGGGTATTAACTTTTGTCCTTTCAGTCTAAGTTGGAGCTTCACAATTGTTTGTTGTTATAATTAACGTTTCTACCCTGAGAAACTTTGGGTCTCTAACTCTAGGGTGGAAGTCAGACAAAAAACAAAACATGTATATTATCTCATGACACAAAATCCACAATTGGAGACTTGGTCAGGTGCAGGATGCAAGCATATAAAGCAGAGTACATATCACAGCATCACATGTGGGCTGGATGACTGCGGTGTGTACTGTGGGCCATCCCAAAGTTGCCTCAGCTGGGAACACTTTGGGCAGTACTGGAAAAGAAATCTGAGAAGATTCTCCTGAGTGGCTTGAAGCAATTTGCTGTCACCCAAATTACTTTTTTATGGTGAATTGGAGGTTTGCTTTGCTTTAGCAAAATGAATCCTGTTGCTTCCATGACCCTGATTGTAGCACTAAAATCCACCCACTTTGCACATGCTTAGTGAGCTGAACACGAGGAACTGGAGACCACATAACAAGAAGAACTGGAGACCACAAAACAAGAGGAGTTAATGCTATGGTCTTTCCAGTCATAGTGAAAGTTGGATATTGAGAAAGAGTGATAGAAAGGAGAGAAAAGAATGAATTATAGATCAGATAGCTACTATCTGAGTACCATGGACTATCAGAAGACCCAAATGAGCAAATAAAGAATGACTCCCTTCCTTCCTTCCTCCCTTCCTTCCTTCTTTCTTTCTTCCCTCCCTTCTTCCCTCCTCCTCCCTCCCTCCCTTAGTTGCCCAACTCATACATAGTGACTCTGGGCAGCATGCAACATTAAAAATCCAGAGTTAAAAATCATGGACTTGCAGAAAAGCAACAAGGTGGAGGCCAATCTTATTTCTGTGTGAATGATGTTTCAAAGGGAGGGAGTCACCACAGAAAAGACTCTTTTCCTAGGTCCAACCAGATGTACTTGATAGTGGGGACCTATACTATGTCCTGCCTTCCTCTCCTGGTGAGCCAGATAGATGTAGTTAAGAAGAGGGGGTTTTTCAAATCACCTGGCCCCAGGCCAGAAAGGGTTTAAAAGGTGATAACTAGCTCTTTGAATAGCACCCTGAAACAAACTGGTAACCAGCACAGCTCCTGCAAAAGAGGTGATGCATGTACATGTTTGGACTTGCATAAAATCATGTGGGCCAATGCATTTTGAGCAGAGAAGATGCCAATGGAAGCTTCAGGATGCTCTTCAAAGGCTGCTCTGTGAAGAGCACATTACAATAATTCACATGGGAGACAGCAGGGAATAGGGTGACTATGGGAAGGTCTGTTGGTCCAGGAATGGGCATAACTGGCGTATAACAGGCAGTTGTGCAAAGGCTCTCCTGACCATGCATGACCAGCACTGGCTCCTTGAGCAAGAGTTGTGAGTCCAGGAGAACCCCCAGATTATGCACTGGGTTTGTCTGGGGGTTCTCCTGGACTCGCAACTCTTGAACCCCATCTACCATCAAAGATGGTAATTTCCAAGAATCAAGGCGTTCCAGATCCAAGCCACTTCATTTTGCCAGTGTTTAGTTTTCACCAATTGCTCCCCATCCAGACCTCAACAGCCTCCAGGCAGCAGGAAAAGACTTCCTTCCTTCCTTCCTTCCTTCCTTCCATCCATCCATCCATCCATCCATCCATTAAGTATTGCTTAATTCACTATGAGCAGACATCTACAACTAGGAAGCCATTTTCCTAGTTCTGTGATGGCAAACCTATGGCAAGCGTGCCACAGTGGCACACAAAGCCATTTGTGCGGGCACGCAAGCCCCAGCCAAACTTACCTGCACTGTGCATGCATGCACCTCCCAGCTGATCTTCAGCCCGTTTGAGGCCGTTTTCGCCCTCCAAGAGGCTTGAGGGAAGCCTCTACAGCCTCAGGAGGCCAAAAAAACAGGTCTTCCAGAAATACCCGTTTTCAGCCTCCTGAGGGCCTCTGGAGCCTGGGAGGAGGCCGTTTTTGCCCTCCTGAAGGCTTGAGGGAAGCCTTTGCAGCCTTGGGCGGCCGAAAAATGGGCCTTACAGAAATATCGGAAGTGCTGAAACAGGCCCGTTTTCAGTCTCCCAAGGCTGCAGAGGATTCCCTTGAGCCTCTGGAAGGGCAAAAACAGCCACCTCCGGGCTCCAGAGGCCCTCCGGAGGCTGAAAATGGGCACTTGCGCATTTCCAGAAGGCCCGCTTTTTGGCCTCCTGAGGCTGCAGAGGCTTCCCTTGAGCCTCCAGGAAACAACCTCGAATGGGCTGAAAATCGGCTGGGAGGCATCCACATGCACAGTGCAGGTAAGGGAGTGGGGGCGGGGATGTTGCACACACATGCGCAGGGGATGCAGGACGCATTGCATTGTGGGTGCTGGCGCATACACACTTTTGGCACACCACAACAAAAAGGTTTGCCATCACTGTCCTAGTTCATTGTTGCCAATTATCAGCATATTGATGAAATCTCACCCCATTGCTACAGATGGTCTCACCTAGCAGTTTCATGTAGATGTTAAAACAAGAGTGGAGAAAGCACCAACTCTTCAGGGACCTTGCAAAGCCCCAACCAAGGGTCAAGTCTCTTGTTCCCAATCAACACCAACTGGAAATGGCCTTGAAGAAAGAAAAAAAACTCAGGACAATATAGTGCCCCGCCCCTTCCAGTCCCCCAACTTATTCCAGAAGGATATCATGGTCACTAGTATTGAAAACCATCGAGGACTCAAGTAGAGCAAGGATGAATGTACTACTCTCATCCTGCACCCACCAAAGACCATTAAAAAATGCAACCAATGCTGTTTAAATCTCCTATCCAGGCCTAAATCCCAGATAATTCATTTCTCCCAGGATTGCCTGGAGCTGCAGTACAACCACCTTCTCAACCCCCTTCTCCAGGAAGGGAAGTTTTGAGATAAGGCAAAAACTGTTGGTTTCTTTAAAAGGCGACGAACTACAGCATCCTTAAAGGGCTGAGGCACCATCCTCTTCTCCAGAGATGTATGACCACCACCCGTATCTACCTACACATCACCTCCCAAGAAGTTTTATCAGCCAGGAAGGACAAAAGTTTAAAACACAGGTAGCTAAGCTCACATTCTCTAGGATCCTGTTCATTTCTTCAGAGAAACAAGGACTATTCATACTCAGATAAGTGGGCAAGCACCTGCCCTGGGCATCTCTACTGGACCAATGTCCACACCAACATCCAGCTGGGAACAAATCTCAGTACTTTATTTGGCAAAAATCCAGCAAATCCTCCATGTCCTCCCTCCCTGGAAGATATCAGATCAACTTGAAGAGGGCCATTGGGGGCAATTATCTGCAGAGGCAATTTGTGCTGTGAAGTATTTCTGTTTCATCACACAAATTGTCATGAGGTAGGCTTTAATAGTAGCTCTTACCCATGTTTGGTAGAGTTCATTTTTCATCTTCTACTAGCAATGCTTTAGATGTCACTTGATCTGCTTCCTCCCTCTCGATGCCTTTGATATCAGAAGGCCTAACGAGATCCATGAGTCAAGAGAGGCCTTGTGATATCAGAGGCACAGAGAAAACCCCCAAATCAAAGTTTCATTTTTTCCACCTCAAGCACAAAATCCAGAAGTGGTTTCCAAATAAAAATGAAAGTATTTATATATTTTTTTTCTTTGATCAAAGCAGTCAATTTAGCCATCTCTGCTAACTCCATCAGTTTTTGGAACCATTCATCCATTGTGGGAATCGAGGTGACCTCCCATTTCTATGTATAGAGTAGTCTTGCTGCTGTCAACATATATAACATCAGAGTTCTGAATTTTTTTCCCAAGTCTTGTTTCATTAAACCCAAAAGAAAAGTCTCTGGTTTTTCTTTCTATATTCACTTTAAGAATATTTTGTATTAAGATATGAATCCTACTCTAATATTTCTTTGCTTTATCACACGTCCACCATAGATGATAAATAAGTCCCTTCTTTACATTTACATTTCCAACATTCATTTGAGCTACCTTTATATATTCTTGACAATTTCTCTGGAGTTAAATACCAATGATACATCATCTTATAGAAATTTTCTTTTAAATTATAGTTTAATGTAAACTTTAAAGCAGGGTTGTCCAACCTTGGCAACTTTAAGACTTGTGGACTTCAACTCCCAGAATTCCTCAGCCAGCAAAGCTGAGGAATTCTGGGAGTTGAAGTCCACAAGTCTTAAAGTTGCCAAGGTTGGACAACCCTGCTTTAAACCTTTATTCCACACATTCTCCCACTGTTTAAGCATTACATATATCCAAAATCCCTTGCCCACTGAATCATATAATGCTTTACTTGTTCATTTTCCAGATTTAAATTCAACCACTACCACACTGTAGAATATCCAGTTCATTTTTAACAAAATTAAACCCATGATTCTTTTTATCAATCTTTCTTTCAGTTGTAAACATGTACACCAATGAAAAACATGATCTTCTGATTCTATTCCTCCTTAGATCTGAGAGTAGGGTCCCCTAAGTTAAAATATATTATTTTATCATAAGTCCACCAGTTTGGCCTCATCACCATTTCTTTTCTAAAAAAAGCTTCCCCCGGGAAAACCCAAAGAGGCACCTTCATGGAAAACCATGTTTTATATTTATTCCAAATCTCAAAATAGCACATCTGACAAAAATGATAGTTGAGGTTAACATTTACTTTAACTTTATCATACCATAGGTAACTCTGCCAACCAAATCTTAATTCATGGCTTCTTATTCTGAAGGTTTATCCCTTAACATTCCTAAAAGGGTTTTGTCAGCTTGGATCCCAGCCATGCCCAATTTTGGAGTGTGAGCCTAGGTATGCTATGCAAAACCCAGTCCTCTAGCCAGTGGAATGTTCTCCTCCCTGAGATGTAATGCAACAGTCTTGCTGTATTTGCAGAATTGTGTATTCCAGGAAATACAGGGTTCTTTTGGCAGAGTTTTGGAAGTGATTTGTCATCACCTTCTTTGCAGAGCTTGTTTCAATATCCAAGGCTAGCCTAAGGACCTGATAATCTTCCTTACCTTACAAAACCAGTCATAATCAGACAAGTGGTGCCACTTTCCTGGAATCAAATTAAATTTCCAATTCTAATATATCAGTCACTAAGCACAAACACAGATTTTTCAGAAGGAGGAATACACCTTAAAATTTGCCTGCAGGACTATATTTAGCATGCTCTGATTTCTGGCTTTTCTTCCTGATTATTTCCACAGATGCATGTTCATTCATGAGAAATATAAAAGAAAAGCTCAAATTCCGACTCAAATTACAAAACAGAGTTTATTCAAGCTATACAACAGCCTGCTTCGTTACTGAAAGGGTACTCGAATTGTGGAATTGTTCCTATTCCTTCCAATATACTTTCAGGCAACAATTTAATGACACAAATGAAAATAAAAGTGCATTTCTATATATCGGTAACTATTCCATCTATCAGATACACGGATTCATTGAAAGGCAGAAGGATTATATCTTCTTTTAAAGATTTTAAGACAAACTTAAACATTGTCTATAACTGCTATTTTGTATTCATCCTTGATCTGTGATGTTATTCTTTATATATAAAATATTTAATCTTGTACATTATATATATAATGTGAGTACATTATATATACAATGTGAGTACATTATATATATAATGTGAGTACATTATATATATAATGTGAGTACATTATATACACAATGTGAGTACACTATATATATTGTATAATATGTATTCACATGCTCTTCACATTTTGTAACTTAACACAATTAATTCAACAGATGAACAATATATATACAATGTCTATACCAGTAGTGGTATTCAATTTTTTTTTACTACAGGTTCTGTGGGCATGGCTTGGTGGGCATGACAGGGGAAGGATACTGTAAAATCCCCATTTCCACCCCACTCCAGAGGAAGGATACTGTAAAATCCTCATCTCTCCCCACCCCACTAACCTGATTTCCAGCCCCGGTTCTCCTGTGCAGGGCAACCAAAGAAGACCCAGCTGATCAACTGGGACTTGGGAGGCAGTGAATAGATGAGGGTGGGGCCAACCAGAGGTGGTATTTACTGGTTCTTCGAACTACTCAAAATTTCTGCTGCTGATTCTCCAGAGCCTGTCAGAACTGGCTGAATACCACCTTTGGTCTATACATAATAATGGGCATTAAAAGTTCAGCATTTTGTATGATATCATTGCATAAATCAAATCAAATAATAAAAGCAATCTTCAGTGCATTTCCTTTTGTAATCTTCACTATTAAAAGGATAGATTACTGACTATGGACTCAGATCTGCTCACTGCCCAGAATTACTGAGAATTAGGTCATAAGTAAATTTGACAAATACATCTGGTGGCTATTATCACTTTGTTAAAATTCCAGATAAAGATCTTATTTCCCACATGGCGTGTGTGTGTGTCAAAAGAAAAAGAATTATGTTCTTAATTGTACATTGCCCAGAATGCTGTGTGAGTGAGATGGGCAGTTTCTAAAATAGATAGATAGATAGATAGATAGATAGATAGATAGATAGATAGATAGATAGATAGATAGACAGACAGACAGACAGACAGACAGACAGACATGGATGGACGGATAAAAAACCTGGAAGATTGTAAGTCTGGCATCTGAAACCCCTACCTTTTTTGTACTTTTATGAAATTTCAGTTTCACATGCCTGAAGTTTGAAGGCAATTTTATCCCGGGGGAATCCTTTGGTGCTTGATTGCTTAATGTTTGATTTACTAACTGTTTTTATTTTGCAATGTTTCAGTTCATTGCAGTATACTTTTTTTATGAACAACTAAGAAGCAGATGAAAGATAGGACATACTTCACATTTATAAATGTGAATAAAATAAAAATTATACAAAATGGCTGCAAGATGTTTATTTCTTTGCTTGTTTGATTGAGTTTTTGATCCACACAACTTCAATCCAACTCTGGATGATGGCTCATAATGTAAATAAAACAAGATTAAAAAAACAATAAAACTCAATTAATAAAATGGGGAATCCAGCTATACAACAGTACAATATATGGGAAACATGCAAAAAAAAAATCAAGCAAGGAGCTCCATGCACTCTAACCCAAGGCCTAGGAAAACAATCAGGTCTTTAAGGCTTTTTGGAACCAAGCCATAACACCACCAATGTGGAACAAGCCATAACACCACCAATGTGGAACACCACCAATGTGGCAACCACCCAGATCTCAGGAGCCCAGAAAGCAGAATGCTTTCTGCTGTAACAGAAAAGGTATAGTTGCACTTAAAAGCTTCTGATAGGTGGTACAAATTGATCAAGAATGTTGAATATATCCACTATTGTTATTGTTAGCGTATGGCATTGTTATATTAGCCGGGAGACCACTATTCTACAGGAACTGGGCATGGTTAGTCTAGTGAAGAGAAGGACCAGGGGAGACATGATAGCAGTGTTCCAATACTTGAGGGGCTGCCACAGAGAGGAAGGGGTCAAGCTATTTTTCAAGGCACCTGAAGGTCAGACAAGGAATAATGGATGGAAACTGATCAAGAAGAGATTCAACCTAGAAATAAAGAGAACTTTTCCAACTGTAAGAACAATCAACCAGTGCAACAGCTTGCCATTGGATGTTGTGGAAGCTTCATCACTAGAGGCTTTAAAGAAGAGATTGGACTGCCATCTGTCAGAGATGGTGTAGAGTCTCCTACTTGGGTGGTGGGTTTGGACTAGATAACCTATAGTACAAGGTACCTTCCTGTTAATCTGTTATTGCAGAGTAGTAGCTTGGCTACCAATTTATTAGTTCTGTTGGACACGCTTGTGCACTACCCAAGTTCACCACACGAGGGTGAGCTGGCTTCGCACCAGAAAGAAAGACAAGCAGCTTTTCCTGCAGCATCATTCTAGGCCCCCTTCCATACCCAGAGCCCCTGCATAAATGGGCACCACAACCAGGAAGATCCAGAGCCAGCAGGAATCTCACTCACTGCACAGAGCACCAATTCATCTCCCAACCAAAGCAGTACCTATTTATCTACTTGCATGGAACATGCTTTCAAATTGCAAGGTGGGCAGAGGTTGAGACAAGTGATGGGAGCTCACCCTGCTACATAGTGTTAGAACTTGAACCACTGGATCAGAGACCATCTTCAGCAACATTAAATCATTGAGCAACCATGCCTCTAAATATATCCACTATGTCAGCTCTAACCGTTTGGGCATAAACCACTGGAGACAATTAGTCCTTCCAATGATTGAGCCTTATGCTATATAAAGCTTTATAGATAATAACCACTACCTTGAATCACACCCAGAAGGATACTGGCAACCACTACAACTCACAAAGTGAGGTGACACAGGCACACTGGCTACTCGTCACTGCCTGCACTACTGAATTCTGGACCAGCTGAAACTCCTGAGTAGTCTTCAAGGGCAGCTTATAATAGTTGAGCTGAGAAATGATAAAGTATGAGTAACTATTGAAAGACTTCCCAATGCAGGAAATGATGCAACTGGAATACCAGATGAAACCATGCAAAGGACTTCTTCCCCAATGCTATTTGTTCTTTGAGCAGGAATTATGAATCTCAGCAGGTGGACACTGCTCTTGAATATGGAAGTTCAACCCCATCCAAGAATAAAAGTGAAAGATCCCCAGTTTTGGTGGCCTCAATATCCACAGGCAGGAGTCTGTGAGTCAGGGTTGGGATTTTACCAGTTCGCACTTATTCGCAAGAACCGGTTGTTAACATTCTAAGCAGTTTGGAGAACCGGTTGTTAGAAGAAATTACTGGCCTAATCCTGCAAGGAAGGCAGGAAGGAAACATTCTGGTGTTGCTTACAGAAACTGCCTCTTCATTAACCCTTATTACATTCTTGGCAGGACTAGACTTCCTGTCTCAGGAACTTCTCTGGAGTTTTTTCCCCCCTCCTTTGCTGGTATTTTGCTTGTGTGGAGTGACCATTCAAAGTTACAATGGCACTGAAAAAAGTGACTCATGACCATTTTTCACACTTACAACTGTTGTAGCATCCCCACCGTCATGAGAGGCCAGGCAAGGAGATGTGTGCCTCGACTGAGTGATATTGAGTTGGCCACGTCCAGCCAATAACATGACCACCAAGCCATATCCACCCAGTCACATGATCACTAACCACGCCCACCACCTAAGCCACGCCCACAGAACCAGTTGTTAAAAAATTTGAATCCCACCCCTACTGTGAGTGTTAGTCCTACCTTAGATATAAAAGCTGGCTGGGTGACCTTTGGGTCAGTCACTCTCTCTCAGTCCAACCAGGGGTGGGATGCTACCGGTTCTGCCCGGTTCTAAAGAACCGGTAGCTCTGAAGAGCAGCAGACACCGAACCGGTTTTGTGTTCGCTGCTGTTTGGCCCACTCACCCGCCCGGGCTCTTACCTGTTCTTTATTTCCTGCTTTTTCAACCTCAGCTGCTTTGCACAGCACAGCTGAGGTTGAAAAAGCAGGAAAAAAGAGGCTTTTCAAACGCTGAGCACCTGTATGCAGTGCTTTTCAGCTGTCCAGGTGGCAGAGCTTAAGGTTTATTTACACACGCACGCAGAAAAACGTACTCACTGAACCAGTAGTAACACCGGTTGAATCCCACCCTTAATCTAACCCAACATACAACATTGTTGTTGTGGGGAAAATGGGAGGAGTGAGGAGTATTAGACATGTTTGCCACCATGAGTTACTTATAAAGTAATAAAGGCAGGAGAAAAAAAAATCAAATAAACTTAAAAAAAATAAAATGTGTCTACATATTATTCACATTTCCAAGATTTGAAATAGTTTTATTTTATTATTGTATATCCTCACCTTTATTAGTTTTATAAATAATACCTTCTCCCTCCTATTTTCCCTATAACAACCTTGTGAGGTGAGTTGGGCTGAGTGAGAGAGGCTGACTAGTCCAAGGTCATTCAGCTGGCTTTCATGATTGAGGCAGGACTTGAACTCATGGTCTATTTGCTTTCTAGCATAGTGCCTTAACCACCAGACCAAACTGGTGGTTAAGTCTTTTCTAGACAATTTCTCTGTTGACAAAAACCAATGATACATCATTTTACAAAAAATTCTCTTTAAGGCTAGAACATATATTTTTCCATTTGCTGTTTTGGACATCATTTTTACCCATTTTATAGTAAGTTCTTTCACTTCTTCTTGTGTCTCATATTTCAGCAAAAGTTTATGCATTTTAGCAATAACATGTTCATGATTACCACATAATTCTATTTCACATTGAGTCTTACTGTGTTCAAAAATGTAACAACTTTTATTTGCTTTAAACTTTTTTGCTAATTGTACATAAGAAAACCATTGACAAGAATATCCTTCTGTTATCAAATCTTCTTCTGGTTTCATTTTA
This sequence comes from Pseudonaja textilis, assembly GCF_049901715.1. NCBI lineage: Eukaryota > Metazoa > Chordata > Lepidosauria > Squamata > Elapidae > Pseudonaja > Pseudonaja textilis. The sequence continues at coordinate 80,678,601 of NC_141991.1, forward strand.
CAAACCCCTTGAGAAAATATTGCTACATTGAGCAGAGGATTAACACATACAATCCAACTGCTCTTTCCAATTAACAGTATGTTCTCAACATAATATTGGAATTAAGTTTCCATTACAAATACAAATAAATGTCAGGGGGATACCTGATTACAAGAGGGATGCATTTATAAGGTCTAACAAATAAAATGAAATACGTGGGAAAAGAGGTGCTTTATTCATGACTCAAATCACAAGTTTTTTTGGGAAAAGGAAATTTAAGAAAATGATGTTAGTGAATTAGTTTGTACAAAATCTTGATATTGTCCTAAATTAGTTACTCCTTTGGCTTGCATGTATTTACTTTCTGAAAACTTTTTCATACAGTTTCATGTTCAGAATGGTTGAAATGAAATATACGATAACCCCCACCCTGGCATTCTGTAATACACACACACACATACACCAATGTGTGCGTGTGTGTACGTGTGTGTGTGTGTGTGTGTGTGTGTGCATATATCCAGGGATGGGATTCTACCAGTTCGGACCAGTTCAATAGAACCGGTTGTTACGATTCTGTCCAGTTTGGAGAACTGGCAAATCGCGGCACTGGCTGGCCCCTCCTTTCTTCTCCTGTCAGATTTCTGCTTTCTAGCTAATCTAAATCGATGTTGAACTGCTTTGCCTTCACCCAGGAGGTTTTCCTGAGGCCCAGTCAGGGATGGTATTCGGGGGATTGGGGGGGTGGGGGAGAAGTGGCCTGAGATCAGAGTTGAAGCTTCCTTAGGACTGAAGCTTCTATTTTTCAGTGCAGACTCAGAAAGGTTGCAGAAAGGTAGATCTATGAGTGAATCTGTGATTCTGCAAGCAACTCAATCTGCTTTGCCTGATTTTGGGTGAAAGTTGCACATCAGGCTTCTGTATTGTACACAATACAGAAGCTTGATGATGGCAGGTGAGATTCTTCCGAAACGTTGCTACAACTTTAAAAGCACAACTATAATGACATGGGAAAATACTCGAACAAAGCTGAATACCATACATGTAAGTACCCGTGAAAACTTAAGAATATATATATATGTATGTATATGTTTTCTGAGGTTCTCGCGGGTATTTGTATGTGGATCTTTGGTTGTTCGGGTTTTTTCCTGCGTAAGATTTGAAGTATCTAGGCCTAGATACTTCGAATCTTACGCGGGAGAAAACCCGAACAACCAAAGATCCATGTATGTATGTATGTATGTATGTATGTATGTATGTATGTATATATATATATAGCCATTCTGGCGCAGCAGTAGACTAGCCCCAAATTTAAAACTGAAACAACTGTAAAAATCTGACTCACAGATGAACACAATACAGAAGCCTGATGATGGCAGATGAGATTCTGCCGAAACGTTGCTACAACTTTAAAAGCACAACTATAGTGATGTGGGAAAATACCCGAACAAAGCTGAATACCATACATGTAAGTACCTGCGAAAATTTAATATATATATATATATATATATATATATATATATATATATATATATATTTCATGTAAGTACCCGCGAAAACTTAAGAAAACACACACACACACACACACACACACACACATATATATTTTTACATACAAGCCACACCCAGTCACATGACCACCAAGCCACACCCACATGCCTACAGAACCAGTTCTTAAGAAATTTGAATCCCACCCCTGCATATATCTATATAGACAAATTCATGCACAAGTCAGTGATTTCGTTAAAGCCATAAAAAATTCTGAGTTTAGTTATTTAATAAAATTATAGTTCTATTGACCCAAATTAGATGGTTGAATAACAACAGCAACAATTTTGGGATGAACAGGAATAGATTTTTTTAAAAAATGTAAACGTGTTCAAATTGAAAACAGAAACTCTTGAAAACTGCAGCTATGAATCTGGTTTTACTTTAGGCAATATCAGGCAGAAAGATCCTTTATCTTACATATTTAAAACACGTACAGAGAGATAAATCCCACTGTGTTGGTTTTAAATATCTATTTTTAAACCTTGGCCTTAATTGATATGCTTCTAGATCCCAGTAAGCCACAAGGAAGATCCCACAAGCTTAAAGTATATCCACATTTAAAATTTATGAGAGGAAAGGCTTTCTTTATGATAATGCACCCTTTGCACTACTCCTTAACCTAAGAAAAGAAGAACTGACTGGATGCAAATTGTTGGCTCGTATTTCTGCTTCTTATGGTAATTATGGTAAAACAAATTAAAATCCAATGGCCTCCAAGCCATACATTCTTGCAAGTTCACAAAGGCACAGAAATGTATTTGAAGGCAGAAAGATCCTGTAATCGGCAGTCATTAGCATTATTTGAACCTTCACCTTATGCCCAAAATTCAGCATATATAGCACATACGAAGAAAGGACGAACTCTTCCCTTTTATGCTCTCTAAATATAGTGTGATTTCATAGTAATTATTTGTAGCTATAGTAATTATGTATAGCTATTCGACTCACTAAAAAGTATGATGTCGTTTTTAGATTGTATTCCATAACTTGGCTGTCTACGTACATTTTTATACTGTGATGGGATGGGATACTTCCTTGCCATAAAAATACTTCAAAAAGGATACTTCCTTTTTTAAAAAAGGATTTCATGCACTTAAGGCCATATTTTCTCATTTTCAGCAAGATTTAAAGTACAATTGTTGTTTAAAGCAAGCAGTGACTTCATTATCTGCTCAATTCTCAATTCTGCTCAAAACGGACATTTTGGAATCTCCATTGATGGCTACTCATTATTCATTAAGCGGGCACTTGTTAACTTAGTAACACGGTAGTTAGGGGAATCCTGGCTTCCCCATTCACTTTGATTGTCAGAAGGTTGCAAAAGCTGATCACGCAACCCCAGGACACTCCAACCGTCATAAACACAAGCATCTGCATTTTGATCATGTGACCGTGGGGATGCTGCAATGGATTGTAAATGTGAAAAATGGTCATAAGTCAATGCCGTTGTAATTTTGAACCGTCACTAAATAAACATTTGTAAGTCGAGGACTACTTTTATTTCTACAATACAAAGAATATCTGTCACTAGTATTAAATCTTAAGTAATATGTTCAGCTAATAGAACTTATCAAATGGCACCTAATTACATATCTCAAAATTCAGACGGGAAGAACACCCATTTATTGAATTTTAGCTGCAGGGCATCCAGCACATATCCAGAAGTTACGTACACAGAACATTCCATGATTTGGGATGTGGGATTAATTTGGGTGCTTTGTATTTCAGTTACTACATTCTAATGTCTTGCTGCTTTCCTAAAGTATCTTAAGATCTGACTAAATCATGGTTCCCTTCCCCCTCCCAAAGAAAAGCTTGCTGTATTTATTTAAAAGATATATAATGTTTATAGGAAGAAGTGGCATGCTTCTTTTCACTTAAAGTGATGTCCTTGAATTCAAAGTCCTTCTGCAACAGGGTGAAGGAAGAGTAAACTGATGTTATTTCACTTGTATGACCCAGATGGCTAACTAACTTTCTCCTATAATTTTTTTATTTGATTTTTTTTAAAAAAGAGGCTTTTTAAAAATATTTGTAGCGGAGGATGGCCTGATTAAAAAGCTACAGACATAGGTTTATGTCATAGGTGCAAACTAGAGGACATTTCATAATTACAAGAAGAGAAAAAGAAAAGATACTTGTCTAGATTGAATATGAAAGCTCTATTGCATATGCTGTCAGTCAGAACCCTGTCCCAATTTTTTTCCATGGTGAAATATGGACGCCAATATCTAATTGCTGTGAGTAAATGCCCTCCAGATGTCTATGAAAATGTTCAGGTCTTCTTCTATAACAGTGGTGGCTAACCTTTTTGGGCTCCTGTGCCAAAAATTGTGTACACACTTGCATGCTTGTGCTCGCATGCCAGCACCCAGAAGGCAATATGCACCTCCCATGACCCCATGCATGCACGCACAATACTCCCCTACCTCCCACTATCCCCTTACCTGCATTGCACCTCACAGCTGATTTTCGGCCAGTTTGAGGCCTTTTTCAGCTTCCCAGAGGCTTCAGGAAGGTTTCTGCAGGCTTTTCAGACTGAAAACTAGACCTGTTTAGTCACTTTCGGTATTTATGTAAAAACAGGAAGTGATGAAACGGGCCTAGTTTTCATCCTGAAAAGCCTGCAGAAGTCTTCCTGAAGCCTCTGGGAGGCTGAAAAAGGCCTCACCCAAAAATCAGCTGTGAGGCGCACACATGTGCAGGGAGGTAAGTTTGCCTGCAGCTTGCATGCCAGTACAAATGGCTCTGCGTGCCACCTGTGGCACGCATGCCATAGGTTTGCCATCAAGGCTCTATAATCTCTAATCCAATGTTATGTGAAAAACAACAACAAAAGATTTGTCGTAAAATGCAATAAGAACTATTATTGAGAAAAAAACAGATTATTTTTAGATCCCAACTTCCAGACAGCAGAAGGGGTCACCTGAAAATCTAATTGAATATGCTGATGCTGAAGAAAACCTGATCAGTGATTTGGTTGGATGTTTCATAGCTAAAGTTGAGTGTGCCTTTGCATCACAATTGAAAACTTTGGGGTGTAAGAGTTATATTTTTAGCCTAGAGAATAGTTAGGTGCAGTGGTGATATTCTACCGGTTCGGCCCAGTTCTGACAAGCCAGTAGTGGCGATGAGCAGCGGAGACCAAACCGGTTCTCTCCGCCGCTCCACTGTTGGGCCCACCTGCCCTCTCAGGCTGCCATAGTCACCTTTATTTTCTGCTTTTGAAGCGCAGCTGCTTTGCATGGCACAAAAGAGTGCTGCGTGTCAGCTGCTGAAGCAACCGGGAGAATGCAGCCTTGCAGGAGGTGACTTAGAACGCCTCTGTGCCTGCACAAAGTGCATGTTTGATACGCGCGTGCATGCAAAGTGTGGGCACACACGCAAAGCCCACCCACAAAGCCACTCCCACCAAACCAGTGGTAAAAGTTTTTGAATCTCACCACTGGTTAGGTGGTATTGTAGCTAGGAGTGCATAGTCTCTTTCATGGAGCATGGCCGCTAGTTGTTATTCGTATTGAAATCATATACCATTGCTTTTTTTTTTTTACAGTTTTAATAAAGATTAGATGGTGAAATACTGTCTCCTTTGTTGAATGGCAAGAAAGCTTAACTGCTTGGGATAGCCTTCCTTAGAGCCACTGGGTTATGGTTTAGTGAATCCAGGACAGCCTTCATTCCTTCCTAGGTAAAACCAAACAGTTTTAATTTAACCAGTTTTTTTTTTTTTAATTTTGCCCAAATCAAGAAACGTGGTTGCTACCTTCAGAATAAGACAGGATATAAGTCCAAATTCAAACAATGGTTTCATGTTAGAACTTGTTTCAAAGCTGTCAATCCTCCTTTCTGGTTTAGTGGAGAAGGAAGCTATAATCAGTTTCAACAGCCAGATATTTTGTCTCAGAGTAGTAATCAAATGTAAATATTTTCTCTAGAATATTTTTGGAAAGATATGTTGGGGATAATTTTGCTAGCTACCATCCAGCTATAAATGGCTCTGTTTTGGGGCAAGGTACTTGAGAGGGTGATATTTATGCAGCTGCAGACATTTTTGGAGGATGCTGATTATCTCAGCCCGATGCAGACAGGATTCAGCCCTGGGTCTGGAGATGAGTCACTCCCTGAGAAACAGGCAAAGAGTTAAAGTACAGTTCTGTTCCTCCTGACTGATTTTTTTTAAAAAATATTGTATTTCAGTGTCATTGATAAACGGTAGAAGAGCCATGGTGGCACAGTGGTTGGAATGCAGTATTGTAGGCAAACTCTGCCGGATGTTCTATCCTGACTGGCTCAAGGCTGACTCAGCTTTCCATCCTTCCGAGGTCGATAAAATGGAGGACCCAGATTGCTGGGGGCAACATGATGACATTGTAACAGTCCAGAGAGTGCTGGAAAGCACTACGGAGCAGTATATAAGTGGGATGGCTGTTGCTATTCTCCGGGACGATCTCAAGTTGAGTTGGAGGCTGGGAGCATTGTGCTACCAGGGTTCTATTCCTACTTGCCAGGAAGATCCCTGTGTCCATTGCCAATTTTGATTGGCTTTTCATCAACTGTGCCTTTTTCCAGATATAGATACAGAGAGATACAGATACCCTAGCTACACTGGAATATTCCCTGATAACATCACATTTAGATTTCTACTAGACAACCCGTGTTCCATGGGCTCATCATTTCAGAGATATTTCCTATTTCTGCTCCTAGAGAAACAATATGACCACACATGGGCAAAAAAAAAAAAAAAAAAGCAGAGGGAGAAGGAGTGATTTCCAACTTCCTCCAGCTTCCCCACTGAGCTTACTCATGAGAAACTGGCAAGAAGTATTAGAAATCCTTCCTTCCTTCCTTCCCTCCCTCCCTCCCTCCTGTCTGTTGTGAAGGGTGTGTGTGTGTGTGTGTGCATTGGGGGGGTGCTTGGGAGTGCTTGAGAGTTGCAGAAGAGGTGTCATGCAGGTCAGGGATGGTAACAAGATTTGGGGGACATGTGGGGTATGACATGAGCCAGGAAGGACATGATGTAGGAATCTATCTTCCTCCTTTCCACTTCCCTTTCCCTTCCCCTCCCAGTAGGCAGATAAGTGGCTACTGCTGGGGGCCGGAAGGAGCCAGGGATTGCAAAACAGGCTGGGAAACTCTTACAAACATTGAAAATGAAGATCACATGACTGTAGCAGCAGCAGTCTAGCAATGGAGTGACAATCAGTAGTGCTGAAGCAGCCACAACTTTCCCAAATTCCATTCCCCGAGAATCCATGGGTCCCAGATTTTGGACACATTCTATAACAGTATTGGTGAATACTGGAGTGTGTGCCCATGTGCAGTGGAATGCCAGAAACTGGAAGAGCAGTTCCCCAGCACACAGGTGCGTGCCAGGAAGCCGCCCTTTTGGTTTCTGTGTGTGTGAAAACCAGCTGGCCGGTGTGTATGCATGCCGGAAACTGGAAGAACAATGGGTGACGGGTGGCATGCCTGGAAAGGTGGTTCTGCGTGCCACTTCCGGCAAGTGTGCCATAGGTTTGCCATTATGGTTCTATAAGTTAAACCAAGATATGTTGGTTCAAAATTGTTTTCAAAAGTATTGTATTTAAAGATTGCCAAAAGTCATTATTCTCACCTACCATTTCAAAGCAGAAAATATGAAAATCAAAATGTACACATTAAAATCACCTAGATATAATTATTGAAAATACCTCCAAATCCAGTAAAAAGAATATGTGTGCTTATGTGAAACACACACACACACACACACACACACACACACGTATGCACAACCTTTCTCATTTTGCATCCATAGTTTGCCCACTACAGCTTCATATATTTCCTGCTTTTTAAAAGATTGATGCAGCTTTAATGATCATAAAGCCTTCCCATAATCATATTTTAACATCCATTTGGGAAAACAGTATGAGATATTTTGAAAAACAGAATAGCACCTGAATTGCAGAGAGTGTTGGGGAAAATGTCAGTAATGGGAAGGCAACCATAACTTTGCACTTGGAAGTTCCTCCAGTCTTGCACCACCCAATTGCACAGTACACCAATTTGTTATAGTATAATAGATGGTCTCTGATTTCGGTTGTTTGTTTATAGATATTTCATTTCCTGACTAAGTTGCATCATTAGTACAAGTGAAGTTGTTGCACTATGATGTTTACCACTGCTGATGTCTCAATAATGGGACCATCTAGCAGTTGATATGTTGAATTATATTCAAGTTTTGTTTTATACATCATAGAAAGATACATTTTGAGATTGTGGGCGAGCTTCTAAATTTCAAACCTGCAACTTCCATCAATTTGCACTGATGATAAATCAGCTGCAACAATAAGCTTTTGCCATTAGGGGGCGCCCTGACATAACCAATCCTCAACTACTGCCAAAATACTGTACTAAAGATCTGTAAAATGTACATTGTTCGAGGCTCTCTTTTTGTCATAGAAGACACAATCAGAAGTTACGGATGTATTCCTGAAAAAGGAAGTTTTCTCCCCCTTGTGGTTAATGTTCATCTTCTCGGAAGGTGATGACCCTTCTAAGATCCAGAAAGGTCTTCTGAAGTTGTGTATAGACCAAGTGTGAAAAGAACAAAGGCAGATGTTGTCGTGGCAGGTTTATTAAAGATGAAATAGAGAAAAGCACTTTTCGCTGGTGAATGCATATCATTGGTTCTTTGCTGAAATAGCCCATAATTCTTGGTGTATCTTGTTCTTGGTGCAGGACAGCTGGGCAACACAAGGAACGAAGCTATCTTGGATAACAGCTACAGAATAGAACAACAGAATTGGAAGGGACCTTGGAGGTCTTCTAGTCCAACCCCCAGCTTAGGCAGGAAACCCTATACCATTTCAGACAAATGGTTATCCAATCTCTACTTAAGAACTTCCAGTGTTGCAGCATTTACAACTTCTGGAGGCAAGTTGTTCCGCGGATTAATTTCTCCTTAGTTCTAAGTTGCTTCTCTCCTTGATTAGTTTCCATCCATTGCTTCCTGTCCTGCCCTCACGTGCTTTGGAGAATAGCTTCACTCCCTTTTCTTTGTGGTAACCTCTGAGATATTGGAACACTGCTATCATGTCACCCCTGATTTAGCCGCCATCATTGGGACTGCTATTGGTTGTTAAGCAAAGCAGTCTCTAATTGAAACTTCCACTATGTTTATAGCAGCAACAGTGTTGGAGGTCCAGGGTCTTGTCCGCTGTCATTCGTGAACTCTCCCTGGGTCACTCACGCCGTCTTAGGCCAACCTAACTTAAGCACCAAAGCTGACTGGGTGACACTGTTTCTCTCCTCCTCTCAGCCCAACTCACATTAAAGCAGGGGTGGGATTCAAATTTTTTAACAACCGGTTCTGTGGCTGTGGCTTAGGTGGTGGGCGTGACTTGGTAGTCATGTGACTGGGTAGGCATGGCTTGGTGGTCATGTTATTGGCTGGGTGTGGCCAACTCAACATCACTCACACGCATCTCCTCGCCTGGCCTCTCATGACTGTGGGGATGCTGCAACAGTCGTAAGTGTGAAAAATGGTCATAAGTCAATTTTTTCAGTGCCATTGTAACTTTGAATGGTCACTCCACACAAGCAAAGTACCAGCAAAGGAGGGGGAAAAAAAACTCCAGAGAAGTTCCTGAGACAGAAAGTCTAGTCCTGCCAAGAATGTAATAAGGGTTAACGGAGAGGCAGTTTCTGTAAGCAACACCAGAATGTTTCCTTCCTGCCTTCCTTACAGGATTAGGCCAGTAATTTCTTCTAACAACCGGTTCTCCAAACTGCTTAGAATGTTAACAACCGGTTCTAGTGAATAGGTGCGAACTGGTAGAATCCCACCCCTGAATTAAAGGGTTCTTGTTGTGGGGAAGACAGAAAGAAGAGGAAGGGGTATTAGGTATTTTCACTGCTTTGAATAATTTATAAAATTAATAAAGGTGGGTTTGTACCTGTCCTCAGCAAGTCGTAGGTGCTGTATGTAAAATGATTAAAAGCAATAAAAATAGTAAGAGCAGTAAGGAAAAAAAAGACAATTGATCATAGGAAAAAAAAACATGTCCAATTAGTTAGGCCACTTTCCATGTTTGTTATAGATCTAAGGAAGAAATTTTAAAGAGAAAGGTATAGCTACTCTATTCTGGATATTCATAAGCATCTGGTATTGATAGTAGAATATCTGGTCTTCTACAGATTCCTGTGGAATATACTGATACTGTACATAAGCCACAATTATATCACATCCATCATTCCATTATCAGGCCAATGAGGTGAATTATGGCACTATAATTCTTTGCAAGGCTCCATGGGTGGTCAGCGATCATATTACTGCAAATGTATCTCATGGAAAATTATACTATTGGAGAAGATATGGTTTTTCTTCTTTCTTTCTTGTTAATTCTTTTTTGCAAAAGGAACAATATGGAATATCCTTTCATAAATGCATCTCCCTCAATAAATGTTTTCCAGAATATTTTATGATTTCCATATTTGTTAATAAACTGTAATGTATGGATATAACTTCAAGTCTCAATACTACAAAATTTAAATGTTGAAAACCAATGTATTTTGAAACTGATCATGTGTCATAGAATACCACCCAGAAACAGTTCTGCATTCTTCACTATTCCAATATCATGCATTTGATAAAGTCACATAAAAGCTCTTTTGTGGAACAAAGCCAAGCAGGAGAACACAAAGTCAAGTTGTGGAGACATAAGTTGACAGCTTATTTATAATTGTTACCATTGTACTCCATTTCTTCTTAACGTATTATCACCATCAGTTTTTTTTAAAGGATATATTTATTGAGCTTGTAGTCATGAGACTCTCTTTGAACATTGTGGGAGTTATGGCATAAGCATCACACCCAAACCATTTGAAAATGATGGCATTTCATTCCAGAATTTAGCATAAACAAGAACCTTTTGTCCTTCATTGTTTACCATGGGTTCAACCTTCAACCCCTTGAGGGATCCATCAATGTTTCCTTCAAATGAAAAATGACATTTCAGACTAGCGGTAGAATTGCAGTAAAGCTCAACTTTGTTATATGATTAAACAATATCCTTAAAAATCAGTGCAGGCAATCTTGCATGTACACACACACACACACACACTATTCTGAGGTTTATCTTTTTTGTATTGGGTTGCTAGAGTTTAAAGGTCCATACCTTGAATTTTAATCTGATACAGTGATGGGAATAGATGAAAATGACATCCTGAAACATTTCTGAAACATTCTGAAAATGACACTGAATTTCTGCAATACAACTGGGATCCTCTGGATTTATACTGGATACTGATGGGCATATATAGGGAATTTGCCAGCAATTGCCTTGCTATTCTCTAAATATTGCTGCTGGGGAGGAGAAATTTCATGACAAAACAATCAATGGAATGACTTGCTTGTGAAGTTGTGGGTGCTCCATCACTGGAGGTTTTTAAGAAAAGATGGGACAGCCATTTGTCTGAAATGGTATAGGGTTTCCTGCTTGAGCAAGGGGTTGGACTAGAAGACCTCCAAGGTCCCTTCCAAGTCTGTCAGATTATTCTTGTCCTTGTGAACTCTGGAGAGAAATATGGTTGGTCATTGGTGATGCTAGTGGATCACCAGAATTGGGAAAGCTATCCTAGATTCTAAAGTATGGCCCAGAGAAGCTCTACCAACTTTCTACAAGATATTCCTTTCTTGTGATGGTTTCTTTATTATCAATATTCATTAACGCCATTTAATACAAGATAGTAACAACAAGAACAACAAGTTAAACAAATTTGTTTCAAAACAGAACTAAAGATTTTAAGAGACTATAAACAATATCTGCCCTCTATGACTATATTATATAATGCAAATATACAGTTCGAGAGTAGCTTTAGGCTACTTGCCAAATAAAAGTGGGTGGGACAATTGTCCCTTATTTGCTGCCTCTACCCCCTTTATTTCACATTAAGCAAATTCCCTAAGCAAAGGGAATTTAAACAAGAGCATTTCCAGCTGACTTACTGAAAGACAGGTTCCGTGTATGTAACGTTTGCTGTGTCCTTTAGTCTAAGGGTGAAGTTTAAGGGTATCAGTGACAATATGCAGACAATAGATGTTCTGGTCATACTGAAAATAAACAATACTTAAGTATGGATAAACAATATGCAGATTTTAAAATAAGAATCTTTGATAAGATGAGGGAAGAAAGAGACATCAAATAAGTACGGTAGCATCAAAATGAAATAAAAGAAAGGCATTATCCAGATAGCTTAGGAAGTGTTTCAAAGTCTGTGAGTGGCATCCATTGCATAGGAAATTCATAGGACAAATGATTAGGCAATAAGCTAATTTTGTTAATGCAAATACACGATTGGAAAAGGCTGACAGAAAGGGATCCTTTTTTATCCAACATGCAGATTGTGCAGCATTTGAGAAAATAAATTATGAAAGTTTCTTGTCGGAGTTCCAAGCATTACACCCATAGCAAACAGAACTCCAAAGCAGGATGATTCCTCAAAGAATAGTTTTATTTGGACATATCATATTGGCACAGGCTGGTGAAAACCGACTCTGAATGTTCCTGTGGTTTTTACCTGATTAAAAGTTTTTTTCCTTCCCCAAACAATCAGTCACAAGTTCAATCAAGGTACCGTCCGGTAACCTCACTCCTCCTCGCTAGGACTACCTGTGGGAATGCCCTTGGTTCCCAGGAGAAAGTATTTTGTTTTGGTTATAAAACCCCAGCTATCTCTATTCTCACCTCCCTATCCCTCAGCTCCAGTGTGGCAATGCTGAAGCTTCAAAATGGCCTCTGTCAGGTCAGCTTCAGGGTTGACACTTTTGCAGAGAAACCAGCGTTCCTCAGCCTAACTTGAAGATGTATTCAGCTTGGAAAAATCATGAATTGAAGCAGGGTGTGGGCTGCTACCAGTTCACCAAGTTCTCGCGAACCAGTATCTGATTTTATCATTTTTAATTGCCACTTTGGTGAACCAGTAAATCCTACCCCTGGCTGGCTGCGCCCATCCCATCCTGCTCCTCCCAGGAGTCCCCACATGGCCTGTTTTGGATGCCAGGTAGGTACAGGGCCTTCATGGAGGCTTGAGGAGGGCAAAAAATGGGCCTCCCAGAGGCTCCAGAGCCTGGGGAGGTCATTTTCATCCTCTGTAAGGCTCGAGGAAAGTTTCCAGAGCCCAGGAAGGGTGAAAAACAGGCCTCCCAGAAGTGGTGCAGGAAGCCGATTAGGCCACACTCACCATGGCCACACCCACCCAGCAACCCGGCAGAGAACCGGTTGCTAAAATTTTTGAAGCCCACCCTTGAATTAAAGAATGTGTCATTCTTGGCTTAGGGTCAGGCATCTATGCTCTGCATCTTCAATGACCTTTCCTATTTGGGGTTTCAAACATTCTTGAAACTTAAGGACACATCTGAGTAACAAGGAACTCACTTCCAAAAAACAAAGACAGAACCTTTAATTTAAGCTTTTTTTGTCTGATTTTTTTAAAACCAACAAAATTATCCCATTAAAGCATTATTCTTATGTTGATTCTCCATGAAGGGTAGCCCCCCCACCCAATCAGTACAACTAAGGGATTCTAAAATCCTTCTAATTCCAAAATCTTTTTTTAAATCAGCAATATTGCAAATACATTTTATTGCTTCTAAAATTATTGCAAACAAAAGGAATATTTATTGCAAGCACATTTATTGGAAATGACTCTGTGCTGTTCTCATCAAGTTGTTGGAAAATTCCAGCTTTGTTTTTGGAGGAAAATATGGTTTCAGACCAGAAATGTCATAACAGTGCAATATGAAATAAAGACAGTTTAGTGGTATTGTCCAACTTCTAAACAAGAGGTCATTTGTATATAGACTTCAGGTCACAACAATGTGAGTTCGTGCAGATGAGAGAAGCAATTTATATTAAAAGGTCAGAATGAATTAAAAGCAAATGAGTGAATGGAAACAGTAAATTAGACACTGAGATGTGACATCTTGGCCATTCTCTTTTCCAAGATTGGGCTTGCTATATGGCACAAGACGTGGCCTTTTTCGTTGTAAGCCTTTGATAGTTTTGGTGAGGAGTATGGTTCCCACAGCAACAGACACTGAGCCTTTATTGTTTTCTTTCCATCTGTTTATTGAAATTCCATTCTGTTCCGGAACAGAGACCCACATCATCACATCTATGAATAGACAAACATGCTTTTGCACCAGATCCTAAATGCTGAAGAAAAAGCAAAGAATTCAGAATGGTGATGACTCAGATCTTCACCTGGCACATAGTACTGGCAGGATTCAGTGGAATACTCTACAGTTGAATCTGAAAACCAGGCATTTTGATTATAAGTAGGAACAAACGCAGTGCAACTAAAGCCGGTGCAGATGAAGTTAGTCAAGAGTTGTTTTTAATATTAGCCAGATCGTGAGAACAAATGGAACAGATGAGGACTAAGAGTTCAGCTCTCATATGCTCCTTTTCGCTCTTTCAATATGTGTGCATGTGTCTTTAATGTACCCTATGACAGTGGACATCACTCCATGAATTTCCACTCTTCGTTTTATGGAATCTTTTGCACATTATGCCTCATTCTCATTGGGCCTGGCTATGCTTACCATTAAAGCTGCTCCTGTCTTTTTCTCCCATTGGCTTACTTCTAAACTGGCTTAAGGAAGCTTTTGGCTTGAGCCTAGATCAGCATTAGAAAATCCTATCCAGGAAGGGACCCTTCAGCTATGGCTAGTAAACTATTCAGTCTGGACATCCGGTGACCAAGTCTTCTGACAGAACAATTCTCTTGCTTCTAGACCTTGGCACTTTTCTGTTCTAAGAAAACAATTGTCACAACCATTTTCTGATTGATGTGTATTATTAGTTGCATATTCTTTCTTTATCTTTATCTTGCACACACGAAACATTAAATTAGATTTATATACACAAACATACATATACACTTACTCCAGAATCTTCTCTTAAAAGAAATCTTTTCTTATTGTCCTATTGCTTTCTAAGTGTCTTTCAGCATTGTCTTCATTATCAGCTTTTTACCTTTCTTTGAACATCTTACTTTCGCTTGTGCTTTTTTGTTTCTGTTCAATTCAACAATTCATAGTTTCATTTTTCCAGTCCCTTGAAATAGAAGGATTTTACTTTTAACAGTTCAATAGCTCATACTGGAAAAACAATGAATAGTCCAAGGAAAAGTAATAGTAGTAATAGTAGTAATAGTAGCAGCTGTTTTTCTTTCTTTATTAAATTTATTGGCCCACCTTTCCGCAGGGTAACTTGTTGCTCTGCTTTATTCTGTTTATTCTGTTCAGCAACCAGAGTTCCACAAGTTAACATAACAATGAAATAGTAGTGGCTTGACATCAAATATAAAATAAATTAGAATTGCCTTGGGACTTCACCATATATTATTGACTGCTATGAAATGGGCGCTTGTGTCCTGATACAAGGTGCAGTATAACAGAAGCTAGTGAATGGATTCACTAGTCATTCACTGCAAGGACACAATAGCAATAGCACTTAGACTTACATATCACTTTATAGTGCTTTACAGCGCTCTCTAAGCAGTTTACAGAGTCAGCATATTGCCCCCAATAATTTGGGTCCTCATTTTACCCACCTCGGAAGGATGGAAGGCTGAGTCAACCTTGAGCCTGGTGGGAAACTGCCGAATTGTAGGCAGCTGGCTGCAGAAATAGCTTGCAGTACTGTACTCTAACCACTGCGCCACAGAGGCTCCATCTGAGCTTATAAGGAACTTTAATATCTGATTTCAAGAACAGCTGTTAGGAGGAATGGTAGTGTTAGTGCTCTTAAGAGTTTGAAAATGGTTGCCTGATTTATCCAGGTTACCTAAGTGGCTAACCTGAAAAAGAGAGACTTGACTCTTCAGGAACACTTATCTGCCATAATTCAAAGTGGGGAGACCAGCAACCAATAGGCAGCAATAAAAACCTTGAACCATCCATCTCTACTTCAGTCAGTAAGACTACTGCCTTAGAACCACATTAGGGCCACTTGACATATCATTCTTAAGAATTTAGATGGAACCTTTCCAGTGATATGATCCCAATTAAGCTTCAAACACAATTTGCACATGTGCCACCTATGTTTTTAGCACTGCTGTACACTTCTGTCGAAGTGAAAGAATTATATTGCTGCCATTGATTTTTGCACAGTTGAACTATGTGAGTTGGATAAGCCTTGTGATTGGTAGAGCTGTGGAGAACTATGTACAAGTATTTAGTGATTTTAATCTTATTCTCTGACCATTTAACAGAATAACAGAACTGAAGGGAGCCTTGGAGGTCTTATTATAAATGTCCATTGATGGAGCATCCACAACCTCTGGAAGCAAGGTGTCGCACTGGTTCATTGTTCTCACATTCAAAAAAAATTCTCCTTAGTCCTAGATTGGTTTTCTCTTTGATTAGTTTCCATCTCTTGCTTCTTATCCTACTTTCAGAGGATAGGTTGATCCACTCTTCTTTGTGGCAGCCCCTCAAATATTGTGAGATGCTAAGAGTTGTGTTTTAAGACGGGCAGCCATACAAATACAAATAAAGTGATTCAATGCATTCCTGTCTCTGCCATGTAAATTGTGAACAGCTGAGGTAGGCTTATAACAAATTAAAGCATGCTATGAGAAACAAATAGGAATGCTTCAGCTGACATAATATGGAAAATCATACTTTGGAATCAAAGCAGGAAACTAGACCCTGAATGGCGAATGGAGGAATTAACAGGCAATAACACTGTCTATTTCTGCTATCCAGAAATGATTTCCAGCCTGTTCAGGTGGAGGGGTACCTGACCAGTGTATAAAAGCCCAATCTCTCTCAATTTTCATTTTTCCGAAATGACTGGTCTGTTGTCTTTTAATTACAGGATCTGATGGTATTCTACCATGACTTTAGCAAGAGATTAAAAATAAAGCCATTGTAAAGAGGTTGATTAGGTTTATTTATTAGCATATAAAATACTAGCCCATGTTTGTTGTGCCATGGTTTTGCAATAGCAATAGCTTTTAGACTTATATGACACTTCATGTGCTTTACAGCCCTTTCTAAGTGATTTACAGAGTCAGCATATTTCCCCAAACAAGCTGGCTCCTCATTTTTACCATCCTCATTTTACCACCCAGGATGGAAGACTGAGTCAACCTTGAGCCAGTTAGGATCAAACTCCAGACTGCGGGCAGAATTAGTGTGCAGTTCTGCTCCTGCATTCTAACCACTGCATCACCAGGGCTCCTTTTTACTAAATAATATGCAATCAATGACTTTTAAACAGTTGTTTTGTTGCCAAGAAAACTGCATGGATATGTTCATAGAGTCACAATGGGAAAATCTTTATTCAAGGATAGTGTTACAATGAAAAGAGTTGAAGCAATCAGAAAACCTTTTCTGTCCTACAGTACTTTGCAGCACCAGTCTGGCTGCCTCAGAGACATGTAATTGGTGCTTTTCACCATGATAGAAGATAATTCCAAACCTAGGAATTTTCAAAGAATGATTGAAATAGAGCCAAGGGTAATTAATATAGCCAAGTCCATTATAATCCTATCAGTGAGCAGTTATTGTGCACAACAAAAGTATGTAATATGGAAACTGGTTGTCAGCCAAACAGGAACAAACACTGTAATGAGTGAACTTTCTGGTTCAACAGTTTGTTCATGGTTTGAAATTTAGGGGATTTTCAGGTGGCAGGAATCTTTTGATACACCAGTCATGCATCTGAACGCAAAAACTGTCTGCTTAGTAAATGGATGATGTCATTCAAATGTGGAGGGACATCCCAAATTGTTGCAAAGTTGGTTACTAGAGTCGGAAAACAACATTTGTTTAGAAACCAGTCACTTCAAGACTTTTCCGATTGATGAGTTCTTTCTGTTGGGAATTAACACTGGGAAATACAATAAAGAAACTCTGTACTTAATGATTCAGGTAATTACTGAAGCAAGGTTGACATATGCACAGAATTGGAAAAATAAAGACATCCCAAATGAATTAGAAGTATTGAAGAAAATCACAATGTGTGCAGAAATGGATAAACTAAAAGAACTAAAAAATAAGGAAGATTCTGATTATTATAAAACATGGGAGAAATTTTATGGTTGGCTAGAGACGAGGAAGATCAATGAGAATAAGGAATGATGATATGTATATATTCTATTTAAAGTGTATAGACGAGAATTATGTAATATTACTATTGGATTTAGCGAAGTAATGACAATGATTGATGTTAGGGAGAGTGTACCACGTCCAACTTTTTTATTGTAAGAATTGTCCGTCTTTGTGTTTGTTTAATTGTTTAATAAAGAAAACTTAATAAAAAAAGAAAGATATGTCATGGATTGAGAAGGCCAAAGCTTTTTCTTTTTTATGGAGACGAAGAGGTTTTATTTATACACACGTATATATATTCAGACACATATCCGTCTTCTTCTAAAGCAGCCTTCCCCAATCCCCATTCTTCTAAATGTATTCATACTGGCTAGATATTGTGAAAGTTATTGAAAAGCACCACCTGGGAGAAGCTGTTCTTCACAACTGTGGCATAAAATTCTCAGGCCAAAACTAAAAGACAATATGCCAGATAGCTCAGAGCAGCTGAAGCCATATTTTGTGGCATCATCAGCGGTCCAAAGCAACCAGATGGTCGAAACAGCAAGCAACAGGCATGTAAACAATGTCACAGTTGTTTCACATAATCATCAGATTTGATCCGTACTGAAATGCCTTAATTCGAGAAATTGTGTGTTATAGCCTAGGGACAACATGGATTATCCACATTAGAGCAACATAAACAAAGTTGCATTCCTATTGCTGGCCTCATGCCTCTGCTTCAGATTTGGTTCTCTAGGTTTTTCCATGAATTTAGATATCTGCCCCAGGCCTAAGTAGTAAGTAGAAGTCATCTAAACATTGATTCATGCTGATAGTGGAATCTCTTTTCACAAAAGTGCTGTTTATCAATTTCCCCAAAAATAATAATTAAGATGGTAGTGTACTTTTAGAGAACCATTGAAATGTTTGTGGTCATTTGCTAGGGATTTCCCCTCACACGAAGACACCATGCACACAAGATGAGAACAGAAAGACAACAATAACTATTAAATGACCATCTCCCCATGTGTGTTCTTTATAATGACTACAGGGCCATTTTGACATATTGATTGAATTTATATGGAAAGACCAGAGGTATTATTGATTTATGTTACTTGTGGGCCTCTTTTACATGAAAAGAAAGTACAATATTAATATAAATTCAACAACTGTCTTCCCTGTTATAGCATAAAATATGAATCTGCAGGACAATTCTGGGCTAATTCAATTTTAGCTTCAGGCCTCTATTTTTAGAGATGGGCTGATTTATTTCTAACTCAGCTTTTAAAACCACACTAGATGAAGCAATTTCTTGTGGCCTTGTGGAATCTGCATGTAATTTTCTTCATCCTTCACATGAATTTTTGAATCACTTTGTCTTCCAGCTTCTCAGTTTCAGCTTCAACTTGTTCAAGGGGAAAGGTAACTAGATGGATTTGCAGCTTCCCCTCTATCAAACTTATTGGGGAAGCAATTGAAGGCAAGGGGGAGCAAACAAGTGAACATTATGATGCATGTTCTGCCCTTTTTGTACATGTATCGTGGCTTTATGTGCACATATATAAAGACCAGAACATGCATTACAACATTGTGGCATTTGTTTCAACATTTTAATGAAAACATCAGATTCTGCAGAGACTTTTGCTCCTCTCATGATCCCTCAGACTATTTTGCATGCACACAACATGAAGCAGACAACTACTACTACTACCAAATGAAAGATATTTTGCAGTTATGGATTCTCTTTCTGACAAATTTGAAAAATGGAAGAAGTTGGGCAGAAGCAAAAGAGAGTCAGAAATGGAAGATGATGATATTTTGGGATATCTTCATACTTACACTCGGTGAAGGCAGAAAGCCTTGTGTGAAAGGGGGGCCTAAGGCTGATGTCGTGGACTGATACATTGTTTCTGGAAGCTTTTTTGACCAGAGGGGAACAAATGCTTCCAATACATAAATAGTCAATAAGACTTTAAATGCTGGATAAAAACAAGCAGAAGATGACTCAAAGACCATCTCAAGCTCTCTTATTTGAAGAACAAAAAGGGTGAAAAAGTTTGTGGGTTGAAATGGCCATTTATATAATCACAAAATGCAGCAACAAACAAACCATCAAAAATTGGGCATGGAATTTTGTTAACATTTGTATGTAACAAACATTTGTATGTTTTCTTGAAGCACATTGTGGAATTATAATTTATAAGAATAGAAACATCATTTAGCTTATCTTGGTGGGCAAGGCTGTTGCCAGGTAATC
The DNA here is from genome assembly GCF_049901715.1 of Pseudonaja textilis. NCBI lineage: Eukaryota > Metazoa > Chordata > Lepidosauria > Squamata > Elapidae > Pseudonaja > Pseudonaja textilis. The sequence goes on from NC_141991.1 coordinate 80,698,469, forward strand.
TCTGTTGAAGGACCTCTTTCTAAAACTTGGCACTTCCTAATTCTTTCTCTTTAAACCAGGCAGCTTTGAATTAGAAGCTGTCTTTCTATAAAGAACTATCTTTTGCAAAATAGGTCATATCACCATTCTATTTCCTGTTATGAGGAATTATCACTCTCTCTCTACTCCCTTTGTCCTGTATATGCAAACTAGGGTGGTGGGTGACTTTACATTGTTTCTGTTTTCCTATTGGAACATTCTTGTCATTTCACGCAATTCCTGGATCATGTTTTCCATTAATTTAAATTAAAATCACTACTCACTAGCTTCTCCACTGGCTTAAACCACCAAAACATCTGTTTCCTCATGTAAGTTTCATTTTGTCTTCAGGAACCCGGTAAGAGAAGTGCCACATGATTATAATCTTAAACAAATTCAAGCAGCAGAACTTTATAACCTCCTAAAATCTTTTAGCTCTTTAAAACTGAAATGGAAGGAGCAATTTCTTTCAGAATAAGGGCACCATTGTTTCTGGGTGGAAACATACCACAAAAGTTCCTTTATTTCTGTCAGATATCCATTAGGTATGTTGTATTGAGAATGCCCATCTAGTATGAGCATTGACATCAAGTTGGGAAAAGGTATTTAGACTGTCCTGGAATAACCTCTACCTTATGGAAGGATGGAAAAGTCCGGGACTAAGTACCTGTGAAACTGCAGGAGCTGAACATAAGCAACCTAATCTTCTTCTTCAGCTTTTTAGAAGGAGAAATCCCAGAACCCAAATAGGTTTTTCTGAAGAAAGAAAGAAGTAAATTATATTAATACTAAAATAATTTCACCAGAAAGTTTCAATGAAAGAAATGACTTCAATGAAATATTTAAAAATTAATAAACAGGAAGGGTTAGACTTATAGTGATTTGTTGCTAAATTAATTATTGGTCAGAATGAATGTAAGCTGTAGTAGCTAGGATTTAGTTCAGACCTTGTTCATGGATGAACACGGTCATTATAGAATAGAATAGAATAGAATAGAATAGAATAGAATAGAGTAGAGTAGAGTAGAGTAGAGTAGAGTAGAGTAGGGTAGAGCAGAGTAGAATAGAATACTTTATTGGCCAAGTGTGATTGGAGACACAAGGAATTTGTCTTGGTGTAAATACTCTCAGTATACATAAAGAAAAGATACATTCGTTGAGAATCAAGAATCATAATGTACAACACTTAATGATAGTCATAGGGTACAATCAACAATCAAATCATACTAGGAAACAGTCAAGTGGGAGGGGATGGGTGATAAGGAGTGGTGAGAAGATTAACAGTAATAGTAGAGTACACTTTGTAAATAGTTGAACAGTGTTGAGGGAATTATTTGTTCAGCAGAGTGATGGCTTTCAGGAAAAAACTGTTCTTGTGTCTAGTTGTTCTGGTGTGCAGTGCTCTATAGCATCGTTTTGAGGGAAGGAATTGAAACAGTTTATGTCTGGGATGTGAGGGGCCTGTAAATATTTTCACAGCCCTCTTTTTGACTCATGCAGTATACAGGTCCTCAATTGAAGGCAGGTGGGTAGTAATTGTTTTTTCTGCAGTCCTAATTATCCCCTGAAGTCTGTGTCTGTCCTGTTGGGTTGCAGAACCAAACCAGACAGTTATAGAGGTGCAGATAATAGATGATAGACTCAATAATTCCTCTGTAGAACTGTATCAGCAGCTCCTTGGGCAGTTTGAGCTTTCTGAGTTGGTGCAGAAAGAATATTCTTTGTTGTGCTTTTTTGATGACTTTTTTGATGATAGGTGTCCATTTTAGGTCATGTGATATAGTAGAACCTAGAAATTTGAAGGTCTCTACTGTTGATACTGTGTTGTCTAGTATTGTAAGAGGTGGTAGTATATGGGAGGGTTTCTTCTAAAGTCTACCACCATTTCTACGGTTTTGAATGTGTTCAGTTCCAGATTGTTCCGGTTACACCACGAGGCAAGTTGTATAACCTCCTGTCTGTATGCAGAGTCATCGTTGTCTTGAATGAGACCAATCACTGTTGTGTCATCAGCAAACTTCAGTATTTTAACAGATGGTTCGTTTGAGATGAAGTCATTGGTATATAGGGAGAAGAGAAGTGGAGATAGCACACAGCCTTGGGAGGCCCCTGTGCTGATTGTACAAGTATCAGATGTTTTTCTGCCTAGCTTCACCTGCTGCATCTTGTCTGTTAGGAAGCTTATGATCCACTTACAAGTATGTTCAGGTACTGCTAGTTGTTTTAATTTACTTAGAAGAGTGTCTTGAATGATGGTATTGAATGCTGAACTGAAGTCTACAAAGAGGACCCTTGTGTAGGTATTTGGAGATACAAGGTGTTGTAGGATGTAATGCAGAGCCATGGTAATAGCATCATCTGTCAATCTATTTGCTCGGTATGCAAACTGCATGGGATCTAACAGCAGATCCTTGATGGTTTTCAGGTGGGACAGCACAAGCCTTTCAAAGATTTTCATAACTAGAGATGTTAGAGCAACTGGTCTGTAGTCATTCAGTTCCTTGATGGAGGGCTTCTTTGGCACTGGGATGATGGTTGAATGTTTGAAGCAGGAAGGAACATAGCATATCTCTAGTGATCTATTGAAGATTTGGGTGAAGATGGGGGCCAATTGGTCAGCACAGACTTTTAAGCGAGAAGGAGTTCTCTTGTCTGGCCCTGGTGCTTTTCCTGGCTTCTGTCTGTGTAATAGTTCTTGCACTTCTTTTTCTGTGATCACCAGAGGTTGTGAGCCCAATGGATTGGAGCCAGTTGTAGGAGGCTTGGCTGTTGTTAGTGTGTTTGAGATGTGGGTTGTGGAGATAGGTGGCTGTAGTTTCTTTTCAAACCTGCAGTAAAACACATTCAGGTCATCTGCTAGTTATTGATTTCCTTCTGCCTGGGAAGGAGGTTTGCTAAAGTTGCTGAAGTGATGTTTTTAAGAGTTTTTCACATGTTTGCTGGTTCATTTGTTGAGAATTGATTCTCTAACTTTTCAGAGTAGCTTCTTTTTGCTGCTCTGATCTCTCTTGTTAATATGTTTCTGGCCTGATTGTATGGCATTCTGTCACCTTTTCTGTAGACTTCCTCTTTGGAACGACGTAGCTGCTTAAGTTTAGCTGTGAACCAAGGTTTATTGTTACTATATATTTTCAGGTTCCTTGTTGGTACACATAAGTCTTCGCAGAAGCTAACATATGATGTTACAGTATCTGTGAGCTCATCTAGGTCTGCAGAGGCATCTTCAAAAACATTCCAATCAGTGCAATCAAGGCAAGCCTGGAGTTTCAGCTTTGCTTATATTATATTTTATATTATATTTTGTAATCTACAGGTTATGGCTTATTATGTCACATGAACCCAGCTGAGTTTTTCACACACACACACACACACACACACACACACGCACGCACGCACACACATGCATACACACACGCACAAAGTTGCTCTGCTCTCTACTCTTCTGTTTTTGCTTCCAGTAGTTTTAGTCTTCTAATTTCATGGAATATAACTTTGTTTGTACTGCATCTTGTTATAAACTCATTCTATAATGGAGAAACAGTTCATAATAAATACATGAACCCAGACAGGCTTTCTTTTGCTTCCTTTTTTCATTGTTTCTTCTCCCTGGGATTTGTAAAAGTAGAGGGCAAACCTAGAGTCCTATAATATCTTGTTGCAAGCAGCTGCTGTCCTGTTGCATGAATTCATGGCAAATAGGCAGCAATATAAACCTAATAAATATATAAATATAAATAATACAAATAATATAAATAATATAAATTCAGAGGTTTGTATATTTATTTACTTATATATATATGCCACAACTACCCTGTGAGCTGGGTTGGGCTGAGAGAGGGAAACTGGCCCCAAATCCCACAGCCAGCTTCTGTGCCTATGGGAGGGCCAACCTTAACCACTACAGGTAGTCCTCAACTTACAACAGTTCATTTAGAGACCATTCAAACTTACAAGAGTACTGAAAAAAGTGACTTATGATCATTTTTCACATTTATGACCATTGCAGCATCCCCATGCTCACCTGATTTACATTCAGATACATTCAGAATGTTCATATTTATGACAGTTGCAATGTCCCAGGATCATCTTTTGTGACCTTCTGACAAGCAAAGTCATTGGGGAAGCCAGAGTCATTTAACAACTCTTACTAATTTAACAACTGCAGTGATTCACTGCAGTCATAAAATGGAGCAAAACTGATTTATCAGATTTCTCATTTAGCAAAGTAAATTTTGGGCTCTGTTATGATATGTACAGAATAACCCTTGAGCAACAAGGATATGCACATGGAAACGTTTATGAGAATAGTTATGAATAATTATCCAGCCACACACAGATACACTAAATTGAGTTAAAGTTTACTTTAAGAAATAGCACGGTCCAATAAACGGTCCAGGTCATATATGTTTAACAGTCCAAAGAATATCCAATTACAAAGTCTTCTTACCAGTTGCCTTTGTCATTTACAGTAAACAAAGATATCAAAGTATAAGCATAGCATAAATACAACCGAGAAACTTAGATAGCAACAGAATGTCAAATAGACAGAATTTCAGAGAACAAGCAATGATCTCTAGCTCCCTCTTATGGTAATTTGCAATATAATCAACCAATCGGAATACAGTATAAATCAATACAATCATTTTGTCTTAAAGCTACAAACATACATTGTTGGTTTATATATTGCCAATCTAACTACTTGTTGGACAGATTCCTAACAGGCTCAGTTGTGGTTGTAAGTCAAGGACTACCTGTATACAATATATCCCAGTTTTCTCCTTGTTACTGATTCAGGTTGGGCACTTTCAGCCCAAGTGCTTTGTGTTTGTTTGGTTTTAACATCAACCGCAAAGGAGCATAAAAATGTCCAGATATCCTCCACCTAAGGTAGACCCCTGCTGACAGAGTCTATACAATTTTGTTGGCAGTGTTCAGTGTCCACACAATTTTGTTGGCATTGTTTATTTATTTTTATTTATTTGATTTGTCAATTGCTTACAAGATAATAGGTATAAGTATAAACATGAGTAAGAATACAGGAAATAGGTACGAATAAATGGGGACAATAGGACAGGGGCGGGAGGCACGATGGTGCACTTATGCATGCCCCTTACAGACCTCTTAGGAATGGGGTGAGGTCAATAGAGGTTAGTTTGAGGTTAAAGGAGTGCGGGTTTGAGGATGTAACAACAGAGTCCGGTAGTGCATTCCAGGCATTGACCACTCTGCTGCTGAAGTCGAACTTTCTGCAATCAAGCTTGGAGCGGTTAACATTGAGTTTGTATCTGTTGTGTGCTCTTGTATTGTTGTGGTTGAAGCTGAAGTAGTCATTGACTGGTAGGACATTGTAGCAGATAATTTTGTGTACTACACTTAGGTCCAACCGTAGGTGGCAGTAATGTTTGGGAAGTAATTTGCTGTTGCCTTCTTCAGTGAGTGTGCTGGGGGTATGGGGGGAGGGCTGGGGGAGGGTTTCTCTACTGGAAGCTCTGGAACACTTTGGTGGTTCTGATCCAAGTATTAACCAGGGATGATTTTATTGAGCTTCTGAGTTCATCCCAGGAAAGATATAAACAACTTCCTAACCTCTGTCTGGGTGAATGGCTATGTCACACCACTTGGAGCTTGACTGCTCTGACCTCAAGTTAAGATTGCTATAAATCAAGGAATAAAAGAGAAGAAAAGCCCAAGATATGAAAATCAAAAAGAATAGCCTCTGTGTTCTGTGCAGATACTGTGGTTTAAAGAAACCTACAAAAAAGTTTTTGATTATAGATTTATAATAGAAAGGAATGCTTATATAAAGAGCTCTGGAAGCCAATCTTAAGGAAGTAGTATAAAATGTACTAAGGGACATAGTTCTGATGATCTGTCTGAAGCAAAGTGCATGTAACTTCCATTAGCATTCCTGGGAACTTTGCCAAAGCACCAGAGTGGAAGAAAATGGAACGGGGCTTAGTGCTTGGAAATAGTGTTGTTTAGTGAGTCCTCCATAAGCCTTTAAAACAACTGGGAGTTTGTGGGTAATCAATCTCCACATGACAATCTTTGTTTACGGGTGAGTCCCAGGTTTTCCTGGTTAGCCTGCTAAAGCTGAGCCAGATCTCCAAGAAGAGTTTACTCTGCAAGAGCTGGAGACTGTAGTAAGAAACACAGATGGCTATTATTCTCGATTGCTCCAATAATGCAACTTCTCAAAACAGAAGCAAGAGAATCAGTGTAAAGCAGAACACAGATATATGCACATCTGAATGTATATAACTATAATATTTGATAGCTGCTGTTTGCCACAATCTACATTTTAATATATTTACAAAGCCTTGATTTGGTTTTCTTTTTGAAGTCTGCTAGCTTTACAATTGATGTAGCGTTAATTGAGATGCACTCATATTATAACTTCCAGGTTGAATCAGTTGCAATAGTAGCCAAAAGATGGTGAGAATGTTCTCAGGGTCCACATGTGAGAATCTAAGCAAGTGCATTTTTAAAGCCGAACATAATATAAACACCGCTTTTATCTAGCAAGTATATTTCCAATTTGGATCCAATTTTAAATGGATCTCACAGCAATCTATAATTCCCAAGTTAAATTTGGGTTTGCAAAGATGTCTCTTAACTGCCTTGCTTTCATAGTGAGTACTTTTTCATTTATACCAAAAGTAAAAGTAACAAGGGAAATATTTTTTTTTAAAAGAACCTAATAGAAACTAATGGAAACTTTGTCTTCACTAATAAGTTCTACCATATCACATTCCGTTTATAAAAAGTTGCCAAGATTGTTCTGCATGGTTTATGATGGAAGGGCAAAAATGCCTCTTATTTCTGTGAGATAAATTTGTGTTTGACATTTTTGGATTTAGCAAATACAAAGTATTGTTCCCAGAGCAAGTGGAAAACCTGGCAAGCCTTTTACTGAAGCGGAATATGGAATTTCCAATGATCAAGGAAGTCATTTTTAAACCAAGGGGACAGGAATGAGAGCAAGTAGGCCGAGGCTGTAATATGGAGTACCCTAAAAAGGAGAAGGATAACATAGTTGCCACAGAAATTTATCCAAAGATGTCTATAAGAATAATCTACAAAGATACAGTACTTAGTTTTCCATAAGGGAACAAAATTATTTAAACTCTCCCCACCCTCTTTGTGATCATGAAAATTTGCAAAATAGCATTATTGCTCTGAGCCTTGAAAAGCTGTATTCCTTCCCCCCATTTTATCTGTTTTTTTTTCATTTAATTGAAGCTAAATATTACAATTTTCAAAGAAAATATGTAATATTGATAAAAGCCTAAAAGGATATAGAAAAAACAGATAGTAGAGAAGAATAATACCAATTTAAAGAATAAAACAAGGGTAAATAGCCAAACAAATGTAAATATATAGTATGGCTAATGTATTCTAATAGATTTGGGGTGCTTAGTATGAAAAAAATCATACATTAAAAACTTCAGTTAGTACTATGAAACATTTCATCCCCAATTTCTATTTATAATATGTCTTTACTAAATATAGGTGTCTACTGAGTTTAAAAATATTTGTCAACATGATTAAAACAAAAAAGACCAGAAAAGGCAATTAATAATGAACAGTATATTAAAAGTATACTGTACATGAGGAGTGTCAAACTCATGGCATCACGTGACATATCAGGATTTTCCCACCCCTTCGCTAAACTGGGTGGGGGCGGGGCCAGCATGGGACTGATCCAGGGGCCACAAGTTTGACAACCCTGTTGTAGATACTATATAGATTATATATGCCACACTTAAATGTAAACTCTAAAATCCATATTTTGGATGTGGAACAATTGCACATGTAGAACTCTAACTGACCTAAAAATGCATCCAAATATAGAATCGTATATCAGATTTATTTTTTTTAATATGCAGTTATTCTGGAGTAATGAGTTATTTTTCCTAGTGGATGGGGTGGTGCTTTGAAGACATTTGTGACTCAGCTAAAACATTCCTGAGTTAATTCAAATCAGTGTGCTACCTCCCTTTACCCCTTTTACTCTTAATAATCAATCCCATTAAAGTTGGCACAATGAATGACAGCAAAGGAGGGAGCCTGTTCAGCTTCTTTCCCAATTATAGAACACGTATGGCATAAAAGGGTTTTTATTTCAACAGGCTTTTGTCTGTTAGGTGTGTTCTTTTATGTCAACATTCAGCGAATAAAAATAAAAGCAGAGGCTTTTATGCCATCTGTAGCAATAATTCCGCTGATTGAAGAATCACATTGTCTGCTGGTCAAAAGCCAGTCTTGTCAAGAATCCAATAGTATTTCCTCCCCCAAATAAATGGGGCTATTGTAAGGAAAGCTCTTACTTAGTAGTGATAACATGCTTTGGATTTCATATTCCAGCCTGCAGCATAGCCCATAACTGTGTGACAAGGACGGCACCCAATAGCATTTGCTATCCTTGCTCCAAGCCTACCAATTTACTTGTGATTATCCTTTCCCTATTTTTCCTACCATAGTTCCAGGATTATCCATTTGTATTCCACAACTATATTCTTCTAGTATAAGTGGGAATTGTCAACTGACTTAAAGCGTAACATTTCATTCCTGTAACTTGTCTTTTCAATAACCAAGCCTGGAACTTAAACAAAAGCAACGTGTCACTTCAAAGACAAGGATGGAGCCTGGCCTTGAATTAGAAATATCCTTATAAAGTGTTAGACGAAAAGTAAATAAAAATTGAATAAAGCTGGAATATAAAAAGTCTGAAGAGAATGAAATGAAAAACATTCATTGGTAGCTTAACAGAAGACCTCAACTTGACTTTTTCAGTAATGCAATATAAAATGGACACCTACATGTTTCAGTTTATTGGAAGGTGCATCCAAACAGAGGTAAGGGAGAAGCTGCATCATCCAAGCTGGTTGTAGTTCTCCACAATTTAGCAAAGAGGGAGGGACAGAGGGAGAGATAGAGAGACTGTGAGAGGGTAGCAAGCAAGGAGTTAATTTATCTCTATCTTCCCATCTAATGGTTATTTCACTGGTGGTATTCTACTGGATCCTGCCCAGTTCTGGTGAGCTGGTAGCAGTGATGAGCAGTGGAGACAGAACTGGTTGTCTCTGCTGTTCTGCTGTTGGACCCAGCCACCCGCCCGGGCTCCCTTTATCCACTGAATTTGAAGTGCAGCTGCTTTGCGTGGCACAGAAGAGTGCTGCGCGGCAGCTGCTGAAGCGACCGGGATCGTGCAGGCTTGCAGAAGGTAAGTTAGAATGCTTCTGTGCCTGCGCAAACGCCTCTGCACCTTCACAAAGTGTGCGTTTGGTGCATGTGTGCACACAAAGTGTGTGCACACGCGCAAAGCACGCCCACCAAGCCACGCCCACCCAACCAGTGGCAAAAATATTTGAATCCCACCACTGGATTATTTGCATTCTTGGAGCCCAGATCTGTTTAATTAGTCCTAACCAAAAATACATGGAAGTTGAAATCCAAACCTTCCTAAATAAAGTTTTGAACTATTTCAGCTGATTTATTGGACAAGATTGTTCTTATGCATTTGTCAGAAGAAGATTAAATAATGCTAATCTGTATGGAGAAAAGCCATTTAAATAACAAAGCAAGTGTTCAACTCTTGATGAAGCTTTCTTGGAAATAATGAAAATATGTGGGCATGAGTGTCACATTAAAAGAGAGAGAGAGAAAATACATTCAGAAGTTTATTAAGTAACAAAATTATCTAATATTTGCTGTGTTTCATGTATGACTATTACTGTTTTCTATTTTACATGTTATTGATGTGTTCTATTTTTTTTTCTTTTACATGTTACTTGCTTGCCTTTTAAAACAATTAACCCAGCAATGCAGCTAATACAGTCCTTGTTATATTTAATCACTGCAGCTTCATCTGAAACGGTGAAATTAACAGGAAGGGTCATTTCATACCAGGAAAGGATTTATATAACAGAAAAGATTGACTTGATAATTGCTAGGTTTACATTAAAAGAGGCAAAAACTAATCCAGATGACATGCTTTAAGATCTTGTGTGCTTAAAAAAAAAAACCTAAACAAAATGCCTATTCATTTTGAGGAAATAGTTGAGAAATTCCAAAACTGAAGTGCCTAGCTATATAGTAACTTTTAAACATAGACTGAAACTCATAGCCTTCCATTTGAAAGAACTACAGATACCGTTCTCTTTTATTCTAGGATAAAACAAAATTTATTCAAAACCAAAACCAACAGGCCAGAAAATATAAGAATTGGAAAGGGAGACCAGACCAGCAGCTGAAGATGAAATGCTATTTCAGCACGAATATGGCTCAGTAAGAATTAAACTATGTTGTAACTACCTTTATTAAACCCATTCCTTGAACTTAACTCTGGCTGCTTCTTAGAATACTGACTGCTCCAGCGTCAAATACTGCCATCAAATACAGCTGATCATGATCTAAAACAGATTGCCATATACATTGAGTAAAAGCAGAGTTTAAGAAATGGCAGGCTACATTCAAAATGTTTTTTTTCTTTCCAAAGTCAGTAATGGTCCCAGGAGCATTTTTTAAATGTTTTCTGCAAACTATTTGGAGGAACAAATGCATTTTGAAACTATTGCACTGGAGTTATACTAATCCTAGTTTCAGCCATGCTTTTTCCTTAGACACATCCAATTTGCCAATTTTGGGGCCTCGGCATTATAATCAAGTTAGATCTTTCCTAGCTCAGCTCTCACAAAACATTCAGCTAGTTAATAATAATATTAGTTTCGTACTAACTCTAGAGCTGAGTTAATTCATCCATTCAATATTTGCAGAGGTTCAAAACGAGCAAGAAGGTAGTTGCAGCAAGGCAATCCAAATTCCATTTCTTTTCATAGCATCACAAGGTTGGAGGGCTTCAAATCCAAACAAAGCAGAAGTCCTTATACCAGCTCAAAAGAAATAGTTCTCCAGTTTTTTCTTGAAAACCACCAATGATGGAGCAGCTACAACTCTGAGAGACAAGCTTAATAGTTCTCACTCTCAGGAAATTCCTCCTTATTTCTAGGTTGGACTTTCCTCTGATGAGCTTCCTCTCATTGTTTCTTGTCCTGCCTTCAGGTGCTATGGAAAATAAATAGCCGTCTTTGTTAAGTTTGGGAAAAGAGAGGCTGAACCAGAGCATGAGTGCAACAATACTTTATTATAACAATAAAGGGCTGACCGTGCTTGCCACGCCTGGAACTGGCTCGCAGCGATCAGCAACTGGTCGGACCCCGCAGCCTGCTTTTATAGCTGGCTGCTGGGGAGAACCAACCAATGGGTAAAGGGAGAACGCCCGCAAAGTGAATGGACCTGAGTGAGAACTCCTAGAGTCCTCAGGACATAACACCCCTTCCCCCAGATGCGAACACGCATAGTCTTTGAGGTAGGCAGGAGGTTTATGTTGGCGCCCGGAACGGCGCAGCTCTGGAACGCTGACTGTCCGCTCAGAGTCTGTCTGGGAAGGCAGAGCCGGGTGAGTGTCACCAACATGCCCCTCAGTTCGGGCAGGCCCGGGACTCGTAGGGTTGGTCACTGGGGACGTGCTCCCGTAGACTGGATCGGGCTGGTCCACCGTCTGGGCGCCACTGTCCGAGCTTGGGTTTTCTGGACTGACGGTTGGTGTGTACTGGTCGCCGGGAAGGATGTGGATGTGGGGTTGATGCTGAGACCTCCCGTCGCTTTGTGATTCTGGGTCCCTGCTAGTGTGGGTGCTGAGGCGCCTACGCAGCTGGTCCAGGTGCCTTCTCCAGACCCGGCCGTCCTCCAGTCTGACCCGATACGACCTTGGTCCGGTGATGGCCACGATCTCGCCCGGGATCCACAGGGGGTCACCAGCGAAGTTCCTCACGAATACTGGCTCCTGTAAGATAAAATGTCTAACCCCCGATGTGGAAGCGAGGGGAGAGTCAGGGCAGTATTGTGGATGAAGTCTGTCCAATACAGTCCTCAGACGCCTGCCCATCAGGAGCTCAGCTGGGGACTTATTGGTGACTGAGCAAGGAGTTGAATGCTGGCTCATCAGGAAACGCGAGAGTTTGTGGTGCCAGTCATCTTTACTGAACCTAGCCAGGGCTTCTTTAGTGGTCCTGACGGCCCTTTCAGCCAATCCGTTACTGGCAGGATGAAATGGGGCTGTGAAAATGTGGCGGATACCCAGGTTGGCAGCGAAATGGCTGAACTCGGTTGATGCGAACTGCGGGCCATTGTCGGAGACAATGGAGTTGGGTAGCCCGTGCGTAACAAACAGGCGTGTTAGTACGTTGGTGATTGCTTGTGTGGTGGTCGTGGATAGCTGTGCAACGTCAATCCATTTAGAATAGGCGTCCACGACCACTAGGAACATCTTCCCATGCAAGGGGCCGGCCAGGTCGATGTGAATTCTGGACCACGGAGCGCTGGCGCTCTCCCATTTAGTAGGGGTGGCAATAGGAGGAGCTGGACGGGATTCCTGGCAGGGGTTGCAGGAGCTTACCCATCTAGCGATGTCCTCGTCGAGGCCCGGCCACCATACGTAGCTGCATGCTAATGCCTTCATTCTCACGATGCCAGGGTGTCCCTCGTGCAACGCCTCCAGGACTCGGGTACGCAGTAAGGTCGGGATGACCACTCGAGTGCCCCACAGTAGACAGCCCTGCAAACTGGACAGTTCCTGCATGCGGGTCTTGAAAGGTGAGAATTTGTTTTCAACATTGCCACCCGGCCACCCCCTCCTCACCCAGTCGAGCACCTGGGCGAGTGTTTTGTCTGCCTTGGTTTTAGCAGCAATGTCAAGGGCAGTGATGGGGAGGTCCAATTGTGTTACCTCGAAAATAGCGTGGACAGGAGCAGGGTCTTCAGCCGGAGCCGGCAAGGGACAGCGGCTGAGAGCGTCAGCGTGGGACAATGTTTTACCTGGTCGGTGTATGAGTCTGTAGGAGTAGGCTGCTAGGAAGAGGGTCCATCTCGTCATCCTAGGGGAAAGGACTTGAGGGGTCTGTTTGTCCCCAGCTAGTAGACCCAGGAGGGGCTTGTGGTCTGTGACCAGCTCGAAAAAATGGCCAAAGAGAAATTCGTGAAATTTTTTCACTGCTGCAACAGCTGCTAGAGCTTCCTTATCGATCTGGCTGTAATTACGCTCTGTTGCGGAGAGCGTCCTGGAGAAAAAGGCAATGGGAGCCTCGGCGCCATTGGGAAGCCTGTGGCTTAATACTGCCCCAATTCCAAAGGGGGATGCGTCTGCTGCCAGCACTAAAGGAAGGTTTGGGTCGAATTGAATAAGTACCGCCTCTGACGTGAGTAGTGATTTCACGGCGTGAAAACCATGGTCTTCTTTGTGCCCCCAGTGCCAAGGTGACTTTTTATCCAGTAATCTGTGTAGGGTTCAGCTACTGATGCTTTATGGGGCAAGAAAGACGCAGTAAAAGTTTAATAGCCCCAAGAAGGCCTGTAGTTCCGTTTTGGAGGTTGGAGTGGGTGCCTCGTGAATTGCCTTAACCTTGGACTCCAGGGGTGAATGCCTGAGGCGTCAATTTTATAACCCAGAAAGTCCACCTGTCTAGTGGCAATGGCGCATTTTTCTTTTTTTCAATTTGAGGCCATGCTGTCTGAACCTCTCTAACACTGCTCGAACTCTCTGGAAGAGTTGGGGTCTGTCCCTGGCCGAGACCAAGATGTCGTCAAGTAGGGTACTACTCCAGGGAGGCCCTGTAAAATCCGCTCCATGAGGGATTGAAAGATACCTGGGGCAACACTTACGCCAAATTGGAGACGCTTGCATCTGAAAGCACCCTGTGAGTGACAATGGTCTGGAGTTCCGCTGTTTGGTTGTCAACAGGGAACTGTTGATACGCTTTGAGACATGTCCAATTTGGCAAAAATGCTGCCAGGTTCAAAAGTGTGTAATAAATGCTGAATGACGGGCACTGGGTAAGCGCTAACTTGTAGAAACTTATTGATTGTGGTCTTGTAGTCCGAGCAAATTCTCAGGCTACCGTCTTTTTTGAGGGGTGTGACAATGGGCGTCTCCCATTTGGCAAAATCTGTTGGCTCAATGACCCCTTGTTTTAATAGTTTATCCAATTCAGCATCTAGTTTTGGCCGAATAGCGAATGGGACCCTACGCGGTTTTAGCCTGATTGGGACTGCCTGGGGGTCGACTGAGAACGATATTGGGGTACCGTTATAACACCCAAGTTCCTCGCTGAATACATCTGAGTAATCAGCGAATAAGGAGTTAGTGTCTGAGGTTGAGACAGCATGGACTCCTGTTAGCCCTAGGCCGAGATGGGGAAACCAATCGAGCCCCAATAAGATAGGGAGATTGCCGTTTACTACCACTAGAGGTAGGTGACCTTTAAAAGCTTTAAAACTGACAAGGAACTTGCCTCTGCCGATCACAGGAATGGTCCTCCCCTGGTAGTCCTTCAGGCTAAACTGACACTTCTGGAGCCGGCTAGTTGATAGGCTGGGCTGGAGCCTCTTGAGGGTGTTCCACGAGATAATTGAGAGCGCTGACCCTGTGTCAACCTCCATGCGGCACGGTTTACCTTCTAAGTAAACGGAGAGAGAGATTTTACTAACAGTGTGGCAAGTGTGTTTGGCACGGTGCTGTGTGCGACAGTTCAATACTTGCCTCTGCGGCCCCGAGTGTGAGACGGGGGGGTGCCTTTGTGCTGAGCCTTGGCAGACTCTCGCGATGTGCCCCCTTTTATGGCAGTTATTGCAGGTGGCTCCTTTAAACTTGCAGGTGGCCCTCAGATGAGATCCACCACAGGCTAGGCACAGTGTGATGTGCTTGGGTGGACCGATGTTTTCTTGTTTGGCTCCTACCTGCGGCCGTCTGTCGTTTGAGAGGCGGTGGACGTCGTTTTCATCACTCAGGGATTCCTCTGCTACCACCTCCTCGGAGTGGACTGGGATTGATGTCAGCTTGGCAGTCGGGCCATGGATTTCGGTGGCTGAGTGCGCTGCCAATTCTGCTGCTAAGGCCTCCTCGACTGCTTGTGCGAGATTGAGGTCTTTTTTCGCGAGGAGGCGCCTTTGAAGGTGTAGGTCCTTGACCCCGCAGACTAGTTGATCGAGGAGCATGTCCTCCAGGTAGGTTCCAAACCCACAATGCAATGCTGCTGTTCTGAGAGCGCCATATACTGATTAATGGTTTCCTTGTCCGCTTGCTTCCTCATACGGAAGGTGAATCTCCTGGCAATCTGTGAGGGCCTGGGAGATTAGTGGTTAGTGAGGATTTCAAGTAGCTCTGACCAAGGAACGTTTTTCAACTCACGTGGAGCCACGAGGGCTGTGGCAGTATCGAAGACGATGGCTCCACAGTAGATCAGGAAATACGATTTTTTCCGATGTTCTCCAGCATCAGCAAGCCCAATTGCATCGATATAATGGTTAAAACGGTTCTTGTATGATTCCCACTTCTCCTCATCCGGTTTGAACGCTGGGAAGACTGGATTGGAGTTCATGGTGATGGGGCCGGTAGAACAACCTGTGGAAAATCTCTGGGGCAGCAGAAAATGTTCTAGTGCCTGTGGCAGGCAAGTGATTTCAGCTCTGGAGAGGCTTTTCGCAATCTCTCTCTCTCTCTGGGTTAGCCACATTTGGCCGTCAGCCGTTGGTGGCTTTAAATTCGCGCCTGTGTGGGCATCAGTGACTTGACTACAGCGCTGTGCTGTGCCTTTTAGGTTTGAAATTCAAATGACAGCCGTTTGAATTTCGCGCCTAAACAATGAGCGGCTGCGGCTCGCAGCGCTTCACTTTCCCTGTAGCTGGGCTAACAAGCGGCTACAAACGCTTCTAACTTTCGATCTGACCGCTCTCTGGCTGCGGATCAGTGTTCGCTTCTATTGCTTGCTGGCCGCTTTCTCTGTCGGGCGGACCAGCGTTCAGCTCTTTTTGTTTGCTCTTTTTGCTTGCTGACCGCTCTCTCTGGCTGCGGATCAGCGTTGCTCTTATCGCCGGCCGATCGCTCTCTCTGGCTGCGGATCGGTGGCTAGTGACTCAGCGGTTGCATGGTGCTTCTGGTAGCCATCCCATCCTCGTCGCCAGTGTTAAGTTTGGGAAAAGAGAGGCTGAACCAGAGCATGAGTGCAACAATACTTTATTATAACAATAAAGGGCTGACCGTGCTTGCCACGCCTGGAACTGGCTCGCAGCGATCAGCAACTGGTCGGACCCCGCAGCCTGCTTTTATAGCTGGCTGCTGGGGAGAACCAACCAATGGGTAAAGGGGAGAACGCCCCCGCAAAGTGAATGGACCTGAGTGAGAACTCCTAGAGTCCTCAGGACATAACAGTCTTCTTCCACTGTAGCAGTCCTTCAGGTATTGGACGACTGCTGTCATGTCTCCCCTCAGTCTTCTCTTCATTAAGCTAAACATACCTTGTTCCTTTAGCCATTCTTCATAGGATATCAGTGGTACAGAGCAGTACTATACATGTATGTGTGTCATCTTGCAGAAGGTTCCAATTGTATTGTCATGACTGCCATTTTGTCAACAGCTACTGCTGAGGTAAATACCTGGTATACATAAACTTACCATAAAACAAGTACAACAGCATTTGTATGGCTTATATTTATACATGGAGGAATCACATTAATCAGACAAGATGATTATCCACAGGATGAAACAACATTCCAGCATCCCATCCCACAAGATCCACTGGATTAGCCAGATTTTTATGGTTTTCCTAAATCCAACCTGATCCCAGCAACATAATTTCTCAGTGAAAACTAATTCCCTCCAGAGGAAAGAAAAATATTAAAAAGACAGGGATTGGAGAGAGAAGTTAGAGCCTCCTTTGGAAAGACCAGAAGTAAGAACTAAAATAGGACCAGTGACTAACTATTAAAGACATGCAGGTTTGCTGAAGGATTGGATCTTGATTGAGACACATCAAGTGAACATTGGAGCATATAAAATTAAAATTATTTCTTTTAAAGAATTTAAAATTTCTTTTAAATTCTTTCTTTCTCTTAAAATTTCTTTTCTTTCAACTTGGTAAAATGTGGGGTCTTTCCAAATCTATGAATTTGTCCTTCTTGTAGATTTGGACACTTGGAAAATTTTGTTTCTATTCTTAGCCTGAAGGCTATGGCTTTCAAAGGGGAGCCAAAGATACATAAAAATAACCACAGTTGTTTCTCAGTGGAGATTCAGTCTTATAGCCACTACAGAGGGTTACATATTGTATAATTACTGAGTGTTGCTTATGATTTATTTTCTCATGGATCTAATTTACTTTATGTTCTACTTTTGTTTTGGCAGACAAAAACTCATTTCTTAAAATCAGCAATATAACAGCAATTGAAATCCATAAAAAGTAGCAGATTAATTATAGTTACAACAGTCTTTGGTTTATGGGGCTGGAATCCTTAGGTCACTACCAGATAGTAATTAAAGGTTCCCTCAAATTTATGTTGCCCTTCCTATATTTTTTTATTTTATTTTATTTTATTTGTCAATTGTTTACAAGATAATAAGTATAAGTGTATACATAGTTATGAATACATGAAATGGGTACATATAAGAAAAATAAAATAAAAATAAAAGAAACAATAGGACAGGGACGGTAGGCACGTTGGTGCGCTTATGCACGCCCCCTCTTAGGAAAGGGGTGAGGTCAATAGTAGACAGTCTAAGGTTAAAGTTTTTGGGGTTTGGGGAAGAAACTACAGAGAATATCACAGAGCTTGGCAAAATTTGGGGTTGTAATATAACACTGTCTACTCACAGCAACCGGCATCTCCTTACGGGTGGCTGTCTTAATTGCCATTTCCTCTACAACTACAAATTACAAAGAGAGGAAGCTTTTCTGAGTTGCTCCTTTCTGTAGGAATCTTGTCTTTGGTCTTCTTCTAACTGTGGCACTTTCTAGAGACAAAGCAACACCTGAACATCCAAGTTGACCCCAGGATGTTGTAACCATCGTAAATACATGCTGATTGCGAAGCGCCCAAATTTTGATCATGTGCTTGTGGAGATGCTGAAGCAACAGTCGTAAGTGCATCGATTGTAAAGGCTGACTACCTGTTCTGTTCTTACACTGGATAAAAGACGTCACCCCTTCCTGTTAGCTAGGACCCTGTGCTACTTTTTAATACTTTTCACCCTATTCACTGCTATCTCTGATCAAAATGCAGACTCAAATCTGTCAAATTTTAGTTTCTGGGACTACAATTAACACTGAATTGAGTGAAAGCAAAGGCCATTAATGGGTAAGATGAAGATGGGAAGAGGATGGGCCAGTTTGGAGACATAGGTGGGGGCTGCTTCTTTATTTTTTCCCCCAGATTTGGGGGATGGGGGGGGCAGAATTTGTCAGAAGATGCCATCCTTCTTCAAACAACTCTTTCTGTTTCTTACTGTGTATGTCAACGTCACAAATTCCTTACATTTTCATACTCATCCCCAGTACACAATTTAGCAAAGAAAGATATGGTAAGTTCATTTTGAAAAGTAATGTATTTGGTTGCAACTAATACGGTCTCCTTTGATCTTATTTCTCACCTTCTACTACTCTCTTGCAGCAGGCATAGCTAAATGGCACAGCTGGTAAAACCTGATGACCCCTAAAGGGTTAAAAATAAATGAATCAATGGACAGAAAGAAAGCCATCTCCACAGGATAAACACTGAAAAAGACAGCTCCAAGAAGCTGATGACACAACCTGATGTACTAATGGCAGGCAAGACATGATACTTTATTGTAATTGCTACAAAGTATTTTAGGAAGCTTGAACAGCATTTACCCAGAGCTAAGGGTTCACAGGTCAACACGTGTGAGAGTGCTCTATATGTCCCAATAGACTAGCCCATTGCTATAATTTAAATCCTTCCAGATGTCCGGAAGAACCTATGGCAGACATTCAATAATACAATATCTTGGATTTGTATTGCTGGACTCCTTGATAGCTTCTGCCCAGCGGTGGTCTGAGAGATCTATTTATTTTAAGAAGCCACCAATTGGGGGCTGCTTTGCACATATCTTTTAAAACAAGTATAGTAAATAATCAGCTTGCTCATTTATGTTATTTTTCAGTCATATTTAATGTCTGAATACATGGAGACTTCCTTTTCAGTGTAAAGCTAATAAAAATATATTATAAAAATGCTGGGAGATCATCAAGATAAGATTCCCTATTGGGAATTGCGCTAGAATTCTATTCCTAGTTTTCGTCTCTGTTTCCTTATTGCCTTTGACAATCATGATATTGCAGAAATTATGAAGATTTACTGCTGAGATGGGTGCATGCTGTAGACTAGAAGCATGTAGCTCATATATATCTTTTTACTGTCCTTATTAGTGAGACAAAAAGCCACTTCACTGGGGAATTCTAATGCATTAAAAACAATAAAACAAAAATTCTGTTTACATCCCATTTTTGGTTCCTTAGAACCTTTATTTTCAGCTTCTGTAAATGATCCAATAATCTCCTTCTATGATGCAAACTTCCCTAACATCTTTTTTGTAAGGCTGTTTGCTTGTTGCAAGATGTCTAACATAAGCTTCCTTGATATAAGCAGTTCCTGAAAGACAAAACAATACTTTTCTACATGCTGATTTTAGAAACAAATTGTTTTACACATGGGACGTTTTTCTGGCAGACTGATCAGTGCTGATACCCATGCCATGGTTGCAGCCATTTGGGTGGAATTCAGATCAGTTCCCATGGAAATGTCTAAGATTTGTTAAGTTGTGAGTTCCAGTCCCACTTTAGGCATGAAAGCCAGTTGGGTAACTTTGGGCCAGTAACTCTCTCTCAGCCCCCACAGACCTATTGCACTGCATTGCATTGCATTCATATTTCATACTTAACTGCCCATTTCCTTCAGATCATTGTTGCTGGGAAAATAGAAATAGGAATGAATATTAGGTATGTTTGCCATCAAAGGCAAGATTTAAAAATCTAATTAAAATGAGCAGATATGATTTGTCAAATTTAGGAACAGATTTCTACTCAGAAATTATAATAAACTTCCAAAATGGGTAAATCTTGGCCATTTATTTGGGATTGGAAGAGATATAAAGCAAGGCATAAATAATTTATTTTACTCTTAACACTATTGTCATATAAGTTTTGCTACCGTTGACTCTTGAAATTGGCAGCAGAGAGATAGTATGTAAGCTTTTACGGTCATGGGGTGGAAAGCTAGAATTTCTTTTTTAAATTGTTGGAATTTTCAAGATTTTACTTAACTGAAAAAAAACTGCTTTCATAGAAATGCAGACCTTTTCATAAACTCACATTTTCACTGCTCTGCCAGAAAAGCTGGAAATTGTAAAAAGGCTGAACCTAAAACACAAGACTATGTTGAAGGCTTGCCAGCCAGAAAGCTTGTCCAAGGAGAGTGAAAAAAAACCCGTGAGTTCATATGCTAGTGAACTGTATGGAAAATATTGGAACCTAAACACCTAATAAACATTTCTATATATTCCTCCTAATAAAACCTCATCCAATTGTGGTTTATAGATATTATGCTTATTTAGTTTAGTAGCACTCTGGGCTCAATATTGTCTGACATTAATTGTGTTCTAAGCAGAATTATAGCCAATGATTTTATGATTATAGCTGATGTCTCTTAACTGGTAAATACTTTAAAATTGTTTTAAGTATTTTTCAAATATCAACCATATTAAAAAGGGAGGAAAGTTTAATAATGAATAATTTTTCATAAACATTTATACTATCATAATTGTAGCAAGCCATCGATATAACCTTGGAGTAATTATGGAGTGGCTGACCATTCACCTCACTACACCACAACTATCACAAGCTATAAAAAAAATAACACTACCATATATTTCAACCATCTCAGAAACAACTAACTACTTCAATCACGCAGCATCCAATACTTAGATAAGAAGGGATTAACACCAGACAAAGAAGCAAACAAAACAATAAGTTCATCAAGGAGCTACCACACCCCTACCAACATTTTTATTTTATTTTTATTTTTAAATAAAAACACAACTAAACTTTAAAAAATGGACACCAGAAGACATTTTGATATTGGATAGTGAGGGATATTTTTGAACAACCAACTCAGAAGTTATTTTTAATTGCTATTTTTTAAAAGTGGCTCTTCCAATTCATACTGAGATTGAATTTAAAGTAGATTTTAAAATGATAGCCTGCAAGAATAGCAACGGCAATAGCACTTAGACTTATATACCACTTCACGGTACTTTACAGCCCTCTCTAAGCAGTTTACAGAGTCAGCATATTACCCCCAACAATCTGGGTCCTCATTTTACCTGCCTTGGAAGGATGGAAGGCTGAGTCAACCTTGAGCCTGGTGAGATTTGAACTGCCAAATTGCAGGCAGCCAGCTGGCAGCAGAAGTAGCCTGAGTACTGTACTTTAACCACTGCACCACCGTGGCTAATCAGAGAACACCATTTAGCTAATCTATGGGGGGGAAATGGGATGGAAAAAGAGAATGCTTACAAATAGAAGACCTTAACCCTAAAACTCATGACAATGTGTAAAGAAGGCAGGACACAAGCCCAAGGTGAAGGCATTATTACTACATACTCTTCATGTGTGTACCTTTTTACAGGTGGAATATTGAGAAGGTAAGTATAATAATCAAATGGGGATTTTTACAAATCTATACATTATATTGTCTAGGTTTGTCCTATTGATGCATAACTATATAACTCAAGTCCCTCTCCCAGATTTTGCTGCCATGTGAATAAACCATTGTCCTGTGCAGTTCCTGGCCTTTTTGCCTCTTAGGATGTCCAGTTTCTCAGAGCTGGGGACTTTAGATCAGGACCATGTCATGTCAGCTTCTTCTAAATGTGATATGACCAGGATTAGCTCTGTGTCTGACTAAAAGATATGGAAAAGGTGACTTTCATTTGCAGCCACACAATTCCACATCTTTCATTCAGAAATGGCAAATGTATCAGTCAACACACTTTACTGCAGGTTGGATAAAGAGGTGCCCTTCCATGAATTATGAAATTGTCAGAGATCTCATGGAAGCGCCTGCTAGAAGAAACAGGGTTTCTAATTTTCAGCTTTCTCGAGAAATATAGGACTGCATAAAAATAAGAAAAAGTACTGTAGTACATAGCTTTCCCTACATATGGATAATCTCTGGATCCCACCCTTTTCTTTCTGCTTCTACTGTTAGCAGAGGAATGTGAGATATTAATGCTTCCTGATAGAATGCAGATCCTTTAAAAGTAAAAATGCACCTTTGTTGAATCCCACAGATATTCTGGAGTTTTGTCCTGCAACAAATGTGATTCTTTAAGTAGTCTTTCAGCTGGAAAGAAACAGCACAGAGAGAAGTAATAAATCCATAGGACTTGTAATTCGATTGGATCATCATCCATGTTTCCTGTCATCTCTAATAGCCAGACGGTAATGCAAGATCCATCTTAAAAGAATCCCTCTCCATAAATGGAGCTCTTAGAAAGTGTTCAATTCAGAAAAATGACAAGTTTTCCAAAGTCTTCTGTGCCTTGAGCATCATGCTTCAGCTCTGATTTAATATCAGAATTTACTCTTCTTCTTCATGTTAAAACCATTTCTCAGGTTCGGTTGAGAACAATTCCTCTTATTTTGTATGCACATATACACAATTTCAAACAACAGAATTGCCATAGAGATTATACAAGTAGGCCATGACTCATTAAGAGATAACCTCTTCTGATTTGTAGGTGTATTTCTTAGGAAAAAATCCAACGTTTCCTACCATCATTTGACTTTTTCCTGATATATTTGGATATACCTGGTTATGGTCTATGTATACAGGTGTTGTTTGAATGGTATGAAGACAGTGTTAGCTATGACAAAATTAACTGGCAGAAATTGGTAAGTTGTTCCCTGACTTCATTTTAATTTCCTAAGACATACAATTGAATTATACTTCCTCCTTAACATTTCTAACTTTGGCATTCCAGTCTCCAATCAGAAGGCGCTCTTCTTGCTTGCATGTTTCTTTCGATTTTGATCATGAAACTCATCCTCTTCATCTGCATTGGGGATTGCAAACTTGGATGATATTATTCAGTTATTGATGACAGCATAACCTTTCTTCCCTAAACCCCCCAAACTTTAACCTTAGACTGTCTACTATTGACCTAACCCCTTTCCTAAGAGGTCTGTAGGGGGCGTACCAACGTGCCTACCATCCCTGTCCTATTGTTTCTTTTATTTTTCTTATATGTACCCATTTCATGTATTCATAACTATGTTTATACTTATACCTATTATCTGGTAAGCGATTGACAAATCAAAATAAAATAAAATAAAATAAAAAAATACTGTTCTTGCTATACCCTTCCTAGCGGTGAAAGCTCTTCCGTCTTTGTTTTTCATGGCCTGAGTAAAATAACAATGTAATCTTCTGACTGAAAGCGCTAAACTCCAGGCTACCTTAACAAACCTAGGTGGGAATTCAGAAGCAGATGTTGCTTGTCAGTGCCTCATTCCTGTGGAACAAATATTTGTGCTTTAGCAAGATGGTTAAAACACTCTGTTTTGCTAATTATTAGGGAATTAGGGGATCTTTTGGCTGCTTTAAGTTGAGCTTTTGACTATTTCTCCTGGTTTTTTATATTATTTATAAAACTAAAACTAGGGTTTTTTTTTCCCCCCTAAAATGAAAAGGACAGTTTGAGTTAATAGAATAACAGACTTGGAAGGGGTCATGGAGATCTCCTAGTCAACCTCCCAACTCAAGCAGGAGACCCTATTCCATGGCTGTCAAACTCACAGCCCATGGGCCGGATGTGTCACACACTGGCCATGCCCTGGCCCGGTTTAATGACGGGGGAAAAAAGTTGTGATACGTCACGTGACACCACTGCGACAACATGAGTTTGACACCCTGCCCGAAGCCATTTCAGACAACATGAGTTTGACACTCCTGCCCGAAGCCATTTCAGACAACATGAGTTTGACACTCCTGCCCGAAGCCATTTCAGACAACATGAGTTTGACACCCTGCCCGAAGCCATTTCAGACAACATGAGTTTGACACCCTGCCCGAAGCCATTTCAGACAACATGAGTTTGACACTCCTGCCCGAAGCCATTTCAGACAACATGAGTTTGACACTCCTACCCGAAGCCATTTCAGACAAATTGTTGTCCAATCTGTTCTTAAAAACCTCCAGTGTTCCACTGATTAATTGTTCTAACGTAATACATGTCTTATTTGAAATTTGAATATTTTCCTCATGCAAAATTTAGCTTGACTTTTTTTTAATGTCCGGCACATTTATTACTCTTTCCTTAGAAATATATCATCATCACTTACATCTGAAAACAAGCAATGCTACTAAGATACAAATTTATCATCATATTTTCTATGTAAAAGTCCCAGCGTAAGTTATTTATGAACTTTTTTGAAAAATAAATGTTTACATTTTAGGGTTCTAGGATAAACAGTATAACACTAAACTATTTCATTTTAAAATTTCACTTTTAGAAAATCTGTGTACATAAAAGCTGCGTATAAAATACTGAAAATATTAGGATTTATATGCAGCATGAGAGAATGAAAATTACAGCTGGATAAGCCAAAACTTTTTCTCTGTTGCCTCAAACGAGAAATAATATAAACATTTAAACAATTCTCTCAAGTATCAGTTGCTTGTTTAATGGTAGACAGAATTCTTTCTGCTCTAATTTACGAACAATTCTCACATTTAATATATTAAACATGTTGTAATATTTATCAGCATATGTCTCTAAAGCCCTTAATCCAACCTCAACCATGCAGGGAAGAGTAAAATGAAACATATACAAGGAAATTAATATGATGAAACTAGATTTCTTTAAATTCATGCCAAAATGGAAAATGATATTTAATTACGCTTTTCCCTTCTGGAGTTTGAAAGACCATCAGATGAAAATTGGATGGAAACCTTTCAGTTCCAAGAGCTCAAGCCATAATCCAAGAGACAGGGAATTACATTATGGCAACTGATGACTCAACATAATGTATTATACACAGTTATACACAAATGTTTAGATCTTAAATTAAATTATGGAAATATTCCTAGCTTTGCCAAGGGAATGGTTCATGAGCCCCAAAGTCAAAGTCATTTTGCTTTCAGAAAAAGAAGAACCCCAAGGAAAATGATTCCTGAGTTGTACAATTTCCATATATAGCCCCAGGAAAGGGATGCAAAGCAGGGTGTTCAAAAGACACAGCTCTGCATCCGAAGAATCTATATGAAACTGTGGGAATTTGGCCTGAAACTAAAGCCTTACATCTCTTTTCCAAAAGTTACGTCCTGGATTTGGTGAGCTGATAAAACAATGGATATAATGAATGGAATTTCCCTTTCTTTCTTTTCCAAGGTAGCAATTATGCTGAAGAATCATAGGAAGCAATTACCCATCTTCTTTGCCCTTCTAATTATCAAAATATTAGAGTGCATTCAGAAAGTATTCAGACCACTTCACTTTTGTCCATTTTGTTATTTTTGCAGCCTGATTCTACAATTATTGGAATTCATTTTTCTCATTAATCTACACTCAGTACCCCATAATGACAAAGTGAAAACAGAACTTATAAATATCTGTAAATTTATTTCAAGTAGTTTTCATTTGTCATGGCTTATTTGGTTTCATCTGTTGAAAAATCAGTGAAAACAGGAAACTGTTTTCAACAATTTGCTATCTAAGTGGGGCATTACAATTTACAGAAGTTCTGTGGGCTATGCATTGCTTAAAATAGATTCAAAAGGCTTTTTGGTGTGTGCGGTGTGTATGTGTGTTTGTGTGTGTGTGTGTGTGTGTGCGTGCATACATGTGCCTTCAAGGAAGAATTGCCTCCTGGCAACTGCCTAAACATCTCCCTGCAGTTTTCTAGAAAGGATGCCAAAAGTGCCCTGCCATTGCTGACTTCTTAGGGCTGAGAGAAAGTGATTGGCTCAAGATTACCCAGCTGGCTTTGTGCCTAAGGTGCAACTAGAACTCCTGGTTTCTAACCTGATGCCTTAACCACTACACCAGACAAGATCTCCAAAGGAATGCTGTATTTGCTGTCAACACCAGGCTAGCAGAATAGCCAACACTCCAGAAGATAGGCTTAAGATACAGAAGGATCTTGACAGACCTGAATATTGGGCACTATCTAACACAATGAAATTAAAAGGTGAAAAAAGTAAGGTTCTACATTTAGGCAAGAAAAATCAAATGCACAGGTACAGTTTACATGGTACCTTGCTCAATAGTGGTAACTGTGAGAGTGATCTTGGATTCCTAGTGGACAACCATTTAAATATGAGCCAGCAGTGTGCAACAGCTGCCAAAAAAGCCAACACAGTTCTAGGTTGCATAAACAGAGGGATAGAATCAAGATCACGAGAAGTGTTAATATCACTTTATAATGCCTTGGTAAGGCTACACATGGAATACTGCATCCAATCTTGGTCTCCACAATGTAAAAAAGATATTGAGACTCTAGAAAGAATGCAGAGAAGAGCAGGGGTGGGATTCAAAAATTTTAACAACCGGTTCTGTGGGCGTGGCTTAAGTGGTAGGCATGGCTTAGGTGGTGGGTGTGGCTTGGTAGTCATGTTATTGGCTGGGCATGGCCAACTCAATATCACTCACATCAAGGCATGCATCTCCTCGCCTGGCCTCTCATGACTGTGGGGATGCTGCAACAGTCGTAAGTGTGAAAAATGGTCATAAGTCACTTTTTTCAGTGCCATTGTAATTTTGAATGGTCACTCCACACAAGAAAAGTACCAGCAAAGGAGGGGAAAGAAAACTCCAGAGATGTTCCTGAGACAGGAAGTCTAGTCCTGCCAAGAATGTAATAAGGGTTAATGGAGAGGCAGTTTCTGTAAGCAACACCAGAATGTTTCCTTCCTTCCTTCCTTACAGGATTAGGCCAGTAATTTCTTCTAACAACCGGTTCTCCGAACTTAGAATGTTCACAACTGGTTCTAGCGAATAGGTGCAAACTGGTAGAATCCCACTCCTGGAGAAGAGCAACAAAGATGATTAGGGGGCTGGCAGCTAAGAATGGTTACTGGAACTGATATGTCTAGTTTAATGAAAAGAAGGACATGATAACAGTGTTCCAATATCTCAGAGACTGCCACAAAGAAGAGGGAGTCAAGCTATTCTCCCAAAACACCTGAGGGTAGAACAAGAAGCAATGGGTGGAAAGGAGAGAACCTGATCAAGGAGAGAACCAACTGAGAACTAAGAAGACATTTCCTGACAGTTAGTGGAACAACTTGCCTCCAGAAGTTGTAAATGCTCCAACATTGGAAGTTTTTAAGTAGAGATTGGATAACCATTTGTCTGAAGTGTTATAGGGTTTCCTGCCTAAGCAGGGGGTTGGACTAGAGCAGGGGTTGCCAATTTTTTGGACTTCAGTGAGCACCAAACTCATAATTTTAAATCCCGTGGACCAGAGACCCTGAAAAAATCCCCCAAAAAGTCTGCAGGAAAATTCCCCACCCCATTTTCCTACCGATTGATCATTCTTTGTTTGGGATTGCAGGATGCCATCTCCAGCTCCTTTCTCAGGGAGAGAGAGAGAGGGGGGGGGAGGGAGGGAGAGAGAGAGAGAGAGAGAGAGAGAGAGAGAGAGAGAGAGAGAGAGAGACTTTTGGCTTCATGCAAGGAAAGCAGCAGAAGTCTTTCTTTCTCTCCCCCAAACTCTGCCAGAAATGAATCTTTGTGAGACTTGTCATGCTGGCGCAGCTTCTTGGAGCAGGGTGCCTAGCAGGGTCCCAAAGAATCATTTCTGGTGGAGTTTGCGGGAGAGAAAGAAAGACTTTTGCTGCTTTCCTTGCGTGTAGCCAAAAGCAGAAGTGGGAAGAAGCAGCTCAGTGGCTAGGAAAGACCTGTGGGGTGAATGGGGCAAGTTCCCCCCTGCCTTCCCATGGGCCATGTGGGTGGCACAGTCTTGTGTTCCTGCGGAGCCTGGATTCATAGCTTTGGGGGGTGCTTTGGGGATGACATTTCTCTGCAGACTACCAAAATTTTCTCGTGGATCACCAGTGGTCCCCAGGCCCACTGGTTGGCAACCACTGGACTAGAAGATCTCCAAGGTCCTTTCCAACTTTGTTATTCTATCCTATTTAATAAAAGGATAACAATCCTCATAGATATTAGCATACAAATACCAAAAAGAAGTACGTTTTATACAAACATAGCATACCAGCACATATTTCATATTAGGTTTAAAGAAATATCTGTTTTAGAAAAAAATTATGTGATTCATGCATATCACAGTTTTTAGCATGTAATGCAACATGTGAAGTTGAAGCATGGTGCAAACACTTTATAGGCAGGATTTACAAATATACCTTAGAGAGTCAGAAATTTTTCTTTTCTCTAAAGTGTTTCACTTATATACTGACATTTCTCCATTGGTTTATGGAAGAAACAATTATTTTCAAAAGCATCATGTCTCCTTAAGACATATGTGCATGCAAAAATGCAACTTGATTCTAAAGTAATTACGCATTTGTGAGTGTGTGTTTATATATACTTTTGTTTATCTTTTAATGTTATTTCAATTCCAGGATGTTAAAATGACAAAGCTCATTCATGAAACAGTTCTGAAATTGTTTAAAGTAAGGCTGAAGTACCAAACTCTGACTGGATAGAACTTTTCTTAGGAGTGATGATATCATTAACCACTAGAAAATGGTTTGCTTGATAACTACAATAATATGTATAATTGCACTTGTATGGTAAAAAAAAAATTAAAAAAACAGATAGAGCATCATTGTTCAGCAAACCACAGTTCTGCCAGAAAGATTGTGTCTTGGATTTTTGCTTACTTCACCCAACCACAGTTTCCACAGGAAAGAGATCAGTTAAATCCTATAATAGGAGTAATTAAAGTTACTAGAAAACCAGACATTAGCATAACAACATTACCATCTTTGAATATTATACAGGTAGTGCTCAATTTATGTCCACAACTGACCCCAAAATTTCTGTACCTAAATGAAACATTTGTTAAGTGAATTTTCCCCATTTTGTGACCTTTCTTGCAACAGTTGTTAAGTGAATCGCTGCAGTTATTAAGTTAGTAACTAGGACAGGTCGTTAAGTGAATCTGGCTTCCTCATTGATTTTGCTTGTAAGAACATCACAAAAGGTGATCACATGATTCTGGGATACTGCAACCATCATAAATTTTGATCACGTAACAATAGGAATGCTGCAACCATCACAAGTATGAAAAACTAACGTAACTTTTTTCAGTGCCTTTGTAACTTTGAACAAATGAACTGTTGTAAGTCAAGGACTGCTTTTAATACCTTTGAACATTATGGTTGTGTGGTGAGGAGAATCTGTTATTATTTGGTAGCTGCAAACTTTATGCAAATTGTGCTTTGGTTTATCCCAGATAGACTTTCCCAAAGTAAGTAATCTTCTAATGATCCCCAAAATCAGACTTCCAAACTGTTGTGGTTGTTGTTGTTATACACAAAAAAATGACAGTGTACACAGCAAACTAGATAACTATGCTGGGTTTCGTATCACAAATCACTAGTCAAACACTTCCCAAGAGTTTAGGACTGCGTGATTAAGCAAGCTGATCCCAGTAAACTGGTCTTCTGCAGCTGACCAATGGTGAGCTTGTCAGCGTCAATTGTTTTTAAGTGCTTGCCTGGGTCTTTAGGCACAGCACCCAGTGTGCCGAGTACCACTAGAACCACCTGCACTGGTTTATGCCAGAATCTCTGCAGTTCGAACTCAAGTCCTGATATCTGGTGATTTTTTAAAGTTGTTTCTCGTCAATTCTGCTGTCACCAGGTATGGCATTGTCGACTAGCCACCCTCTTTTCTTCTCCACAGTCGTGATATCCGGGGTATTGTGTTCCAAAACTTTGTCAATCTGTATTCAGAAGTCCCACAGTAGTTTTGCACACTCATTTTTAACCACTTTTTCAGGCTTATGATCCCACCAGTTCTTTGCCACAGGCAGATGGTAGTTGTGACACAAGTTCCAGTGGACCACCTGAGCGATTATTGTTGTTGTTATCATCATTATTATGTACTCTAGGCAAGATCCAGTTATTATTATTGAGGATTCTGGGCAACTGTTGTTGGGCGAGGTTTTCTGAAAACAAAGTACAGGCAGTCCTCAACTTACCACCACATTTGAGCCCAAAATTTCCATTGCTAAGTGAGGCAATTGTTAAATGAGTTTTGCTCCATTTTACAACCTTGATTGCCACAGCTGTTAAGTGAATCGCTGCAGTTGTTAAATGAATTGTGTGATTCAAGTCTGAATCTGACTGCCCCGATTGACTCTGCTGATCAGAAGCTGGGTGGGAAGATCACAAATAGCAATAAGATGACCCTGGTAGGCTGCAGCCATCATAAATACATGACCATTGCCAAGAGTCCAAATTTTGATCACATGACTGTGGGGATGCTTGCTGCAGCCACAGTGCAGCAAGCAGCCCCAGAGCTCTATGAATGGAAGGATTTATACTCCTTGCAGGCAGCTGGTCATTTGCATTCTTTTAGAAGGTCATTAAGGTCACCTGAAGGTTTATCTGTGTCCCTGATAAAACAGAAGTATAAATCCTTCCATTCCCCACCATCCAGTCTGAGCTGAAGAAGCTTCTTGGATGAGAAGTTAAATATCTTCAAAGAAAAACCAGAAAGTCCAATTGCCTCTTGAAAAAAGCACCTTTGGGACAACTTCATCACTTACCACCAGAAATTTATTTATTTTTTTATTTATTTTGTCAATTGCTTACAAGATAATAGGTATAAGTATAAACATGAGTAAGAATACAGGAAATAGGTATGAATAAATAGGGACAATAGGACAGGGATGGTAGGCACGATGGTGCACTTATGCATGCCCCTTACAGACCTCTTAGGAATGGAGTGAGGTCAATAGTGGATAGTTTGAGGTTAAAGGAGTGGGGATTAGAGGATGTAACAACAGAGTCAGGTAGTGCATTCCAGGCATTGACCACTCTGTTGCTGAAGTTGTACTTTCTGCAATCAAGTTTGAAGCAGTTTACATTGAATTTGTATCTGTTGTGTGTTCTTGTATTGTTGTGGTTGAAGCTGAAGTAGTTATTGACTGGTAGGACATTGTAGCAGATAATTTTGTGTACTAAGCTTAAGTCTAACCGTAGGTGGCGTAGTTCAAGGTTGTCCAAGCCCAAAATCTCAAGCTTGGTGATATGGTATATTTTGTTGCAAGCAGAGAAGTGTAGTACTCTTCTAGTGAAATACTTCTAGACTTTCTCAATTGTATTAATGTCCGATGTACAGTGCAGATTCCAGACTGAAGAGCTGTATTCGAGTATTGGTCTAGCAAAAGTTTTGTATGCTCTAGTTAACAATTCGATATTTCCAGAGTAGAAGCTTCATAATATTAGATTTACAACTCTTAATGCCTTTTTGGCAATGCTGTTACAGTGAGCTCTGGCACTTAGGTCATTTGATATGAAAACTCCAAGGTCCTTGACAGATTGAGGATCATCAACAAGGTCATATCCACCTAGTTTGTATTTGGTGTACTGATTTTTTTTTACCAATGTGTAGGACAGAGCATTTGTTGGTCGAGATTTGGAGTTGCCAATTGTTTTGATCATTCAGACACATAATTAAGGTCGCTTTGAAGGACAGCAGCATTGTCAGTGGTGTTGAATAGTTTTATGTCATCCACAAAGTTCTTGTTCAAACAGTTGTTGTAACCTCTGTGCAGTTGCTAAGAGTCGATACCAGTTTGATGGCACAAGAACCATACAAATGATATAAAATTAAACAAGACAGAAAATGAAGAAAAATGCATAGAATTTTATATTACGAATAGCTCCTAAATGTTGATCAGACTGCTTAGGAGTTCTCTTCCTTGCACTTCTTTAAAAAAAAAGTCCTGTATTGATAAGCAGCACATAATAAATTAATTAAGGAGCTAAAGGGCTAAGGATGCGACACCCATCAGAATTACATTGGACACAACTGTATGGACAAGAACAGAATATACATTTAAATAAATAAATAAAAAATGTGTTCTCTATTAAGAGCTTGCAGCTTCAGGAAACATAGCCCGAGAACTGGTTCTTGAGGATAAACTTGATTGTATTCAGGGAGAAAAATGTATAAATTGTCTCTGCCAGGTTTTATGTATACTGTAAGTATTTTTTTTAACCTGTCAAGTCATTCCACATGTATAATTTGGTTAATATACAAGCACACATACTGAAACCTAACCATATATGACCTTCATGCATACTGTGGTAGGCTTAGGAAAGGATTTTATAGGATTAAGGAAGAATAGAAGATTTAGGATTGTCTAATAATATTCAATGACTAGCCACATAACATTAAACTTTTGAACCATGCTTAGAAGCCTCTGGCATGTAATAAACCACCCTCTTAAAAATACATCTTTATTGAAAGAAAAGTTATATAGTTTCTTAACAAACGCATGCACCTACATTTAACTATTGTTTTAAAACAATAAACAGATATGCAAATACATAAAGAACTGCATATATTTTCGGTCACCTGTTTTAGATTTGCCTTCATTGTATTTTTGTTCATTTTGTGTATGCTGTTTAAATGCCTCAGGGTGAGAATGCTTTATAAACTCAACAGTGTAAACCAATGTTCTTCATCAGGCTGAAACTAGATAGGACCTTTTTTTTTTTTTTTGCATTGAACTAATTTATTTTCCAATGTTTCTTTTTCACAGGGCCTTTGTGGTTGATGGCAATTTTGAAATACAGGAATGGCTTCTTTCTCTATCCTGGCCAACGTTTTGAAAAAATTAGAAAAGAGTGCAGACTACCTGTATTGTACAGATATAACGACAGAATCTTGAAACTCAAAGTTTCTCTTTGTCCCATCTTATACTAAACAAAATTGGGGCAGAATTATTTTGAGTTTTTTCCTCATGTTTCCTTCAATCTCTGGACTATATAATCTCTTGTCCAAGGTCATTCTTTATAGCTGCTTTATGCCTTCTTCAACATCAGCTCTAAATTTATTTACATAATGCAGATATAAATGCTAGAACCTTATTGAATATCTTTAGACAAAATGCCTGAAATAAAATGTACTTCCTACATTTAAGTTAGGATAGCAAAAATCTCTAGACAGTTGTTGGTGGCATCGTCCCATCTCTTAAGGCTGCTATTTACTTATTGCCAGATCACATTCCCTTCCACCTCCACATGTATGATGTTTGCATATGCTAAATTTACTCTTTATGCCACGTAGCGACCCCTAACTAAAAACATTTTGTATCCAATGTATTGAAAGAGGCTCAGAATTAGTGATATCAATATAGGCAGTGGCATCCTTGATGGCCAATTATAAAAATATAATACAGTGTCTTCAAAAACTGAACTATACACAGATACATGGACATGGACATGGACAGATACATTATGTCCATGCACACAGATGGATTGCTTATTTAAATAAATTCAGTGGCTCTTCTAATCATTAACACAAAGGTAAATAAATACTTTTGCACAAAGAATCATTGAATATAAATTATTTTCAGTCATAAAATTATTCACTCATAAAATTACCCTGCAAAATTACTTGGTTACTGAATATGTTGGCCAATTCTATCACGTACATGTGGTACCTTACTGTATTGTACAAAACACTGAATGTGACAGAGAACTTTCTAGAATTATTTAGTGCATTTGATGATCTTGAGGTATTTGCTATATGGCAGCATGACATAAATTATGATAAAACTTTATAAACACTTTGAACAAATAAATGGGTACAATTTGCAACATTTGAGAATATTCCAAAAACCTATCAAAAGGGAAAATGGCTCCAAGCTGAAAGGTTCAGTAACCGCCAAGCCTATAAATTAAATAATCTTTTTCAAACCCGAAACAAATTTTGCCTTAGGGCTCATGTTTGCCTGGACTAAGTCCAAACAATGACAATCAGGTTTTTCTCTTACAAGCTCCTTTACAAAGTAATCTGAAAGCTTTTATTCCCCACTGAATTATTGCAAAATTACTATAATTGGGACCAAGCTATCATTCATTCTGCAGAGAATGAATTAATGGATGCTTAACCATTTATTCAGCCACTTAGTGTTGATTGACTGGAGACATAATCTTTTTTTTAAAAAAAACCTACTCATGTAGAAAGAAATGAAAATGTATTCTCAAAGGAGAAAAAACGTTCCACCCTTCCAAAACACTAGCCTAACCTTTCAAACAATCACGTTCTATTATTTGACTTTAACTTCTATTCCATTTGCCCCAGCTGCCATATTCTGGGGGGTGAGATCTCTTATGCTGATTGCTTTGTATATGAATTGTTTAAATGACAAACTAAGCATTTAATAAGTAGTTCTATATTAAGCTGCTAAGTAACTTTGAGCCCTTTGTTGAAACATATCTGAGAGTTTTACATGATGCTGACATATACAGAGGCTTATTACAGAGAGAGGTAATGTGGCAACCACTTAAAAAAATAATACAATAAGGTATGAGAAAGAAACTCAAGACTGCCCCACTTTGATCCTTGTTGATATTAGAAGGAAAGAAGATGAAACACCTTCAGAGTTTCAAAATTCTGTCCGTACAGC
This sequence comes from Pseudonaja textilis, assembly GCF_049901715.1. Classification (NCBI taxonomy): domain Eukaryota; kingdom Metazoa; phylum Chordata; class Lepidosauria; order Squamata; family Elapidae; genus Pseudonaja; species Pseudonaja textilis. The sequence goes on from NC_141991.1 coordinate 80,733,013, forward strand.
CTATATTAATAACGCAAAGTTCTAGTGTGTTGTATATGTCTGTTTCCTGACCTGGTCTACCTCAAGAGCCTTCCCTTGCAGCTTTATTCTCCAGTGGGAGATAAAATCTTCCAACCATATGCTTTCTTCAGATATACTCATAAATCAGTTCCCCAGGAAAGGAAATTCAGAGTCATATATAAATAATATGCACAATGACTAAAGTCAAGCTTCTCAGGGTGAGCAACCTTTTGATGGATCAAGGCACATTTAACACATTGGGGAAAGCTGAGGACCAGAAAGTATGTACAGCCAGATGACTCAAGTTGGTAATGATGTTTAAGAGGAGGGACTGTTGGGAAAATTTATAAAAAGAAGCCTTTGGGGACTTTTATCACAGTTGTCATGTGTTTTCCTCCTTAGGATATGAGAAAGAGTATAGTCAGTTTCAGCAATCATAATCAAGGGGGCTCAAAGGCCTACAAAACAAGGTAGTTGGACCCTGCATGTGGGACCAAGGACTGCAGTTTGTCCATACCCTGCCTTAAATCAACATTGCATGAATCTTTAAGAACAAACAGATAGTATTGTGAGAGAAATATCCATCTGGTTCAGTTCCAAGCTGGGAGAAAGACACTGGAAACATGGAGGCTGATTGGAAAGATGGTTTATTGATGAAGCAGAACCACATGTGATTCTGGGCAGCTGACAAAATGGGGTTGAGAGTGTGTGGGGGGTTATATCTTCTTTGGCCTTTGCATTGAGCTTCCCGTTCCTGTGCAAGAACGTGTATTCTATTGGCTGTTGTCAGATTCCTATGGGGTCATGTAGGGATTAAGTAGGGGTCATAGCTGGCTCTATAGGTAAAAGAGGAAATGCAAATCCTAGGTGCTTATCTAAGCTAAGTTTGGCTGAAGCTTGGATGCTCTGAGATGGTGCAATGAAGGGGCTTGTGTTCTGAAAGGGTGTTGAGCAATTCCCATTATGTCTGAATGGCTTTGTCCTGTGTTGATTCTTGAGTGAGGGCTAATCCTACCATTCTGCCTTTGTTCAGACTTTGCTGCAGGGAATTTCAAAATATCCTGTCTTGAATGGATTACCAAATCTGCATTTCTAAAAGGTGGCCTCCTCAGTTTCGGCTTGAAGGCTAGTTTTTGAATAGGCTGGCCCAAGCTTTCTTAATTGGGCACAAAATATCTACTGGGGCTATTAAGAAAGACTGGGTTTGCTTTCTGCCTCTAAAAACATGTCATTTAGAGAAATATAATATTCTGCCTTTTTAAATATTCCTCAAAATATTTCATTCTTCTAGGAGGGTGGATGCTGACTTTCTACAGTATGAATGAGGGGACTTGGCTTTTCCCCCATATTGTAGTTGGTCAACCAGACTCTATCTGCAGCTGGGTTCCAGCAAGTAGTCGTAAACTCAAAAATGTTAGGGAATCAGATTAACAGATAATCAGAGTTGGAAGGGACATTGTAGGCCATCTAGTGCAACCCCCCGACCAAGCAGGAGACCCTACACCATTTCTGACAAATGGTAGTCCAATCTCTTCTTGAAAGTCTCAAGTGATGATGCTCCCACAACTTTTGAGGGCAAGCTCTTCCATTGGTTGATTGTTCTCACTGACAGAAAGTTTTTCCTTCTTTTCTCCTTAAATCTCTCCTTGTTCAGTTTCCATCCATTATTCCTTGTCTGCCTTTGGGTGATTTAGAAAATAGCTTCACCCCTTCCTCTCTGTGGCAGCTCCTCAAATATTGGAAGACTGTTATCCTGTCTCCCCTGGTCCTTCTCTTCACTAGACTAGCCATGCCCAGTTCCTGTAACTGTTCTTTAAAAAAAAATTTTTTATTATTTTTTAGACAAACATACACAAACACAACATAAAAACATCAAGCCATCTTCCACTTATGTACATACAGTGTGTCGGTTGGTTTTCAGATTTTTTTTGTTCATCCACTTCATAGTCATCACTTACAATTACTTGTATGTGTTCTCATATTATCTATTAAATATTCCTAAATACATTGATATCATTGTTAATCAATCATTTGACTATACTATTATTCGTTCATGTTATGCAAGATAATCCATATTTTAATTGGTTTATTTTATGACAATTCTATCCCATAATTATATTATGATTATGATAAAGATAATACATCTTTATATATTCTTTATATTCTAAAGTTCTAGATATTTCATTACCATATTTTATTTTAACCATTGGTAAAATAAATCCCAAATCTTATAAAATTGTTTATCTTCTTGTTCTCTAATTTCAAATGTCATTCTACTTATTTCAGCACATTCCATTATTTTCTTAATAACTTCTTCCTGCATTGGTATTTTCTCATTTTTCCAGTTTTTAGCAAATACAATCCTATCCACTGTTAATACATTTACAATTAAATATTTCAATTCCTTACTGTATATTTCAGGTAAAATTCCCAATAAAAATATCTCTGGTTTCAAGTCTATGTGTTTTTTTGTCATTTTTTCCAACCATGTGTGGATTTTAGTCCAATATCTTTTAGCCTCTGCACACGTCCACCACATATGGTAATATGAACCAGGTATCTGATGACATTTCCAACATTTTTCAGATTTGTTCATGAACATTCTTGCTATTCTTGTTGGGGGTAGATGCCACCTGTAAAATATCTTATACAAATTTTCTTTATACGCTGTTGACATTGTCATTTTATAATTTTGCGACCACAATTTTTGCCATTTCTCTAAATCAACCCCATATCCAAAATTTTCCCCACAAGCAATCATTGTTTCTTTAACTTGTTCTTCTTCTAACTTAATTTCTAATAAATATCCATACAATTTTTTAATCATCTTTTCATCAGTACCTGTCAAGGTCTTATCTAAATCAGTCAATTTATCATAGAAACCTTCTGTTTTGGAACCTTTATCATATCTAGAGTGTATTTGTGCATATGAAAACCAATTCATCTTTATACCTTGTTCCTCTAGTTTTTGCATAGATTTAAGTTCACCCTTTTCATTCAATATTTCACCATATCTAACTCTTTGTTCCTTTTTATATGTTATAGGATAAGAAAATGCTTCAATAGTCGATAGCCAGACTGGAATTTTCAGATAACATTGCCTTTTAGTCTTCTCCCAATTTAACCACAGAGACTCCCGTATATAATGTCTTCTAAAGTACCCGTGTTTTAGCTCCCTTGTACCATAAGAAGGCATGCCACCCCAGCAACAAATCATGTCCTTCTAATGTCAGCAATCTAGTATTTCTTAATGTTATCCATTCCTTGACCCAGATCAGATTTGTAGCTTGATAGTATAACTCCCAATTAGGCAGGCCAAATCCTCCTCTTATTCTAGCTTCTTGCAAGAGTTTTAGTTTTATTCTTGCTTTCTCACCCTGCCATATACATTTCAACACAATTTTATTTAAATCTTCAAAGTAATCTTTCCCTAGCCTAATTGGAATTGTTTGAAACAAATATAAAATTCTGGGTAATATATTCATCTTGATTGTTGATATTCTCCCTATTAATGATAATTGTAAGTTTTCCCATTTCGCCAAATCTGTCACTATCTGTTGCTTAAATATAATATAATTATTCTCTTTAAGTGTGCAACATCTTGCTGTCAAATGTATCCCCAAATACTTGATCTTACTTGTGACCTGAATTTTCAAAACATCCGCCAATTCTTCCTTTTGTCTTAATAACATATTCTTTGTCAAAATCTTCGTTTTGTCTTTATTTATTTTCAGACCAGCTACCTTTCCATATACCTCTATCTTTTCTATCAGTTTTAGTTCTGTTTTAATGGATCTTCTAAAATGAAAACCAGATCATCTGCAAATGCTTGTAGTTTAAATTCTTCCTTTTTAATTTTCATCCCTTTTATATCCTTTTCTTCTCTGATGTTTCTATTGAGGACTTCCAAAGTTAACACAAACAACAGAGGTGACAGTGGGCAGCCTTGTCTTGCTCCTTTTCTTATGTCAATAGAATCCGTCAATTCTCCCTCTATCATTACCTTTGATGTTTGCTTATAATATATAGCTTCTATTTCATGGATAAATTTTTTACCAAAATCCATCTGCTCCAATTGTAATAACATAAATCGCCAATTCACATTGTCAAAGGCCTTCTGTGCATCTAAGAATATCAAAGCCATTTGTTTTTCCGGTGTGCCTCATAATATTCCAAAGTGTCCAAAATTATTCTCATATTATCTTTAATTTGTCTCCATTTTGATCAGGATGAATAAAGTTATTTAAGTATTTTTTGAATCTTTCTGCCAATATTGAAGCAAAAATTTTGTAATCTGAGTTTAATAGGGAAATAGGTCTATAGTTCTTGATTTGTAGTGGGTCAGTGTCTTCCTTTGGGACAAGTGCAATACAATATGCTTCTGACCATGATTTGGGTATCCTCTTCTTTGACATAACTTCATTCATAACTTCTAACAATGGGAGATTCAACGATTCTTGTAGTGTCTTATAAAATTCCACTGGAAGTCCATCTGGACCTGGTGCCTTTCCATTATTTTGTTTCTTAAGTGCTTCAGTTAACTCCATCATCATTATATTACTTTCTAACATTATTTCAATCTCTTTAGGTATCTGGGGTAAGTTAACATTCTGTAAGCACTGTTTAACTCTTTCATCATCAATATTTTCTTGTGTGTATAATTTCCCATAATAATCTCGTATGATTTTTTTTCTTCTCTTTAGTTCCATAGCAAGCTTGGCCTTGATCATCTATTAATTGCAATATTTTCCTTGATTCTCTCTCCTTTCTCAGTTTATATGCTAACCATCTACCTGGTTTATTTGCATCTTCAAAATAGTTTTGTTTCGCACCCAGTAGTATTTTAGTCAAGAATCGATACTCTCTTCTCATCTCTCTCATTCTTCTGGGTACTTGTTGCAGAACCACAATCTCCTTATCTTTGTATTTCAGTGTTTTCTCTCTTGCCACCTGTAATATTTGTTTTTTAATAGCTTTCTTTGTAAATCTAATGTGACCTTCTCTTGGCAAACTATTTCTCATTGCATATCTTGTGAAAACTCGAAAAACCTCATCTATTCCATCAATCATCTTCTCTTTAGTTATTTCCAGTGCCTCAGCCAAGATTTCTACCATTATCTCTGCCAAATTTTGTCCTTTTTCTTCCTCTATGTTTTGGAATCTAAGATAAAATTCTGATCTGTCCATCTGCCATCCCATCATCCCACTTTTATCTTGTTTGACAATGGTTAATCTGCCATCAATATCTCCAATCTTCTTATCTCTTTGTTTATCTTCTTCAATTTTTTGGAATCTCTCATCATACTTCATCATCATTTGTTGAATATTCTCCACCTTTTCATCAGTTTTTCCTGTTCTTTGTTCAATGTTCTCTGTTCTCTTTTCAATATTCTCTGTTCTTGCTTGTATGTTTTGAATTCCTTGCATTATCATCTGCAGCGTCACCTTTTCCTGTTCTTTTTCTTGTTGTAACATCATCTGTATTGAGCGTTGTCCTCCAGATGGTGAAGAGGAAGAAGTAGGACATCAGGAACCAGCCGCTGTTGGTTTCCTGCTCATTTCAAACAATTCAAAATCTTCAGGTTCTTCTAGACCTTAATCCACTTGTGTAATGACCAGTTGTAATTCCAAGTAAAAATAGTGGAGAAAAAAGGAAAGCAGAATAAAAGAAAAGCTTCTTCAGGTTCTTGTACACCTTAATCCAATCAATTGGTTAAATAGTGAGAAACCCCCCCCCCAAAGAAAAAAAAACAAAAAGGAAAAGGAAAAATTGTTAAGTATTGTAGGTGGCAAATAAAATAAAATAAAATAAAATTCTTCAGGTTCTTCAACACCTTATTCCAATTAAAAAGTCTCAGGTATAAAAAGAACAACAAAAAGAGCCATGGAAAAAACCAATATAGGAAGTAGATAAAAAGATGGGAAGGGAAAGGAAAAAAGACAAAAAACTACTCCCTTAAAAAGAAAAAGAAAAATTAATACTAAGATTTTCCCTTTAAAATAAAATGTAAAAATAAAAAATAGACTCCAGAAAGAAAAAAACAAAAAAACAAAAACTAATTCCAAAAGGCCAGAGATCCAAGTGGCTATCAAAAATAATAAACTAATAAGGAGTGGGTTTGTTGCAGTAGAGAATAGCCCAATGTAAAAAGAGAAGGAACACACTGCACCAATTTAATTATCCAAGGCTTTTTGTTAAGTTCCAAACAGTTTTATAACTCTCTTCTCTAGAGTCTTATAATCTTCTTTCTGTAAATTTCAACACCACTTCCAGCCACTGATAGAAACCCAGAGAAGCACCTGCAATAACACTCTCTCTTCTTCATACGTTTTAGTCTCCAGTCCCCTAATCATCCTGGTTGCTCTTCTCTGTACTTTTCTAAAGTCTCAACATCTTTTTTATAATGTGGTAACCAAAACTGGATGCAGTACTCAACTGGATGCAGTACTTAGTAAGGCATGATCTTACTAAGGCTTTATAGAGTGGTATTAATACATCCCTTGATCTTGTTCGTATCCCTCTGTTAATACAACTTAGGATTGCACTAGCTTTTTTGGCTGCTGCTGCACACTGCTGGCTCATATATGCCTGGTTGTCCACTAGGACTCCAAGATCCCTCTCACAGTTACTGCTATCGAGCCTGGTTTCACCCAGTCTATATGTGTACTTTTGGTCTATATGTGTCGGACTTTACTTTTATCTACATTGAATTTCATTTTGTTAGATATGGTTCTAGTCTGTCAAGATCCAGATGGATCTTGAGCCTATCTTCTTGGGTGTTCGCTATTCCTGCCAGCTTAGTATCGTCTGCAAATTTGGCAAATTCCATTCTATTCTATTCTATTCTATTCTATTCTATTCTATTCTATTCTATTCTATTCTATTCTATTCTATTCCTTCTATTCCCTAATCGTAATGAAGTCGGGTATGAAGATATTGAAGAGTACTGGGCCTAAGACACTGCTTACTTCCCTCCGTGTAGATTTAGACCCATTAAGGACTACTCGTCGAGTACAGTTTGTCAGCCAGTTGCGAGTCCATCCAGTGGTGGTGCTATCTGTTCCATTTTTTTCTAGCTTGCCAAGAAATAGATTGGATAATTAGTGGAGAAAGACTGCAAGGAAGAGAGGTGCAAGAAAGAGAATGTTTGAAATAGAGATTGATGGACAAATTATTTCAAGCCAGAACTTTTCATGTGTGCCAATTTATACAAGGATCCATCCCATTTTTGCAGCATTCTCTGTTTCTCTTAAATTTGTACAAATACACTGAACTTGCAGGGAACCTGCTTTCTCTCAAACTATATATTTTGAAAAGTATTTTGAAGTGCTTTTTTTTAGCCAAGAATTACATTGTGTGGCATGTGATACTAAACTATTTTTATGAGATGTGGGAATCAGATTAGGTCATACTGTACGTTACTTTGCAAAGTATAAGGATCTATTAGCTTCACCCACCTGCGTGCTTCTTTTCAATGTAAAAATGACAGGGGTTTTATATAAAGACTGCAACAGTCTTTGATCTCAGCTGAAAAAGAATCATAACAGGAGCAGAATCCTCATGCGCCTCAGTGAAGAATGTAACTTCGTGGTTTTGGATCAGAGGCAGAGATGGATTTGCACACACATTTATACAAAAATACCAAAAATGAATGAATGAGTGAATGAACGAATGGATGAATTGCATAATGGCTTCTCTAGAATTCAGTTCTGGGAAAAGAATTGCCCAGGGGAAATACAAAGGCTGATACTGAGTTGCTATGAAGCAGAAGATTCATTTATGATCTAATTATGATCCAATTTCCTTGGCATAATAATTAATCTGGCAGTATTACAATCATATAATTCAAATTTGTTTTGGACTCTATCCAATATTTTAATGATGTAATTTACTTTTTATCCATGTTTCAAGGTGCAACTTCCCCAAATATCAACATTAATCTAGATATTTGTAGTTGTGGAATTTAGGACTGATTCACATAGTATTTCAGATGCAAGCCTCTACTTGCTCTTGAAACATCTAGAATAGTTCTGTGCTGCGCGGTGGAAGTTTAATCCTTAAAATCTTTGCTCCTTATGTAGGGTTTAAAAGAAAGCAATCTCTTGGTTTGTGTGAGTGAACTGAAAATTGCAACTGGGTAGTTTTTTTTTAAAAAAAACAACCAAATCTCATTCTTTGGATCCATTTCATTCAATTAATAGTATATATAAATTATATTAATAATTAATTGTTTCTACTCCTAATCACATGATAGTCTTAAATAGAGCAAAAGGGATAATAATTTAAAATAATCAAAGCATGCTTGGGATTTTATTATTTAAATATGTCACATCATTCTTAAGGGTGCTTTATAATAGCCAGAATGTGTAAGTTGTGATGGGGGGAGGGAGGGGGAGAGAAAAGTCAGATATTTTTTGCAAATGTCCAGACTTGAGGCAAGGGTCTCAAAACATCTTGCATTCTCCATTTCCCATTGGGCAGCAAAGAGAATGTTTTGAACTAAGAGGTGAGATAAAATTAAATGGATTTGGTATTTTGTCTTTGCCAATTACATCTGAAAGCAGTAAAACCTCCTTCAGGAGGGTTACTCAGCTGGAACGTTTGTTTACAGAAACTATAACAGTGTTGCTGTCGTTGATGGATGTAATTTTAAAAGCAGCTTTGACAAGCACATTACTTCTCTTCTTGCACAAAATCACCCATGCCTGACTGCCAATTTTTCAATGAATGTTTTGTCTACTTATGGAAAAAAAGCATGAAAGAAAGATACAATTAATCCAGTTGGGAAATTATAATCATTTCATCTTTAGAGATTTTTTTTAATGCTGCACAAAACTGTACAATTGACATGATTTTTTGTAGTGTTCTTTTGGAACAGCAAGTTTCAAACAGAGCTACAATACTGGATGAACTAGAAAGTGGAAGAGCAATCCTATAGCAAACACCAAAGAAGTATTTTCTCTGGGAACTATCAGATAAAGGAGAGTAGGCTACTGTTCAAACAACTAGAGCCAGTGATATGAATAATGTTAATAGGAATAAGGGTATTCTTTGATAGCAATGGTGGGATTCAATTTTTTTTTTCTACCGGTTCTATGGGTGTGGCTTGGTGGGTGTGGCAGGGGAAGGATACTGTAAAATCTCCAGTTAGAGGTGGTATTTGCTGGTTCTCCGAATTACTCAAAATTTCCGCTACCGGTTCTCCAGAACTGGCCAGAACCTGCTGAATACCACCTCTGTTTGATAGGTCCAGCCGTCTCAAAAGAAGCTCTTGCTCCTATCACACTCCCTGTAAAAGGAAAGGATGAGATAGCTGATGAAAATAATTACATATTACCCCTTCAAACCCTTCAAAATACAGCAATGCACAGGCAACTTCCAGATGAATGGACATTGATTTTCAGAAGGTCACAACCAACATGTCCATTAGTTGGTATTTTGGAAGTGAAGAAATTTGAAACCCCTTGGAAATATACAAATGATTGCAATTTACTACCTTTTAGCTAGATCTATCTGATGGGATCGTTGCTGTGATTATAAAAATTAGTATGGGGATAGTGACATCATATATGAGATCCTGGAGAAAACGTGGAATACTAATTAACTAATGAACAAACATAATTTTCACTTCTATTTAACTAAATGTTTCCTGTTGGAATATACAAGCTAGCTTAGACTGTCTTCATGTGTGTGCATATCCCAGCAATTTAAACATCTTCCACTTTCTGCCTGAACGGACAGCAACACTTTTCCTAACATTTAAGCTGTTTCAGTCTAAAGTATTACACCAGCAAATCTTTGCTATTCCTCCCCAAATCATTCTATTAAGATTCATCATCCTCATATTTTTTTTAAAAAAATCTTCAGATAAAAGGTTCAAAATGCACTTTTTTCTTTAAAAAAAAATCTTACTCAAATTAGTTCCTGCAGAAATCCATATCTTTGTATCATACATCATACAGCACATGTATCAGGATATTCTTTTTTGGAGGCAGCAACATTATCCTGAAGTGCAGAAAAGAAGTAAAAAATACCAAGTCAAAAAATTAGAGACATGAGATAAACAAAGAAGCTTTATCTAAATTTAGCTTATTCCAACACCACTTGAAATGCCTTTCCATACCTTTCTACCTGCCATCCTTGTATTTCCAGTACCAGTACACTTAATATATCGTCTTTTCTTCTTCAAACTTTTACCTTTGTTTTTTGTAGAATCTCATAACTTGATCTCACTAGAACTCACCTTTTACCTAATTTGAACCCACCAAGACCTTCCTCTTAAACCCATCCATTCTTCCTTGATGTATTTATTTAGTGATTCAGTCCTCATTCATACTCTCCAAATGGTCTCCATACTGGTCATTTAATTGCAAATGTAAAGTTCAATGTCACATGACCACATCACTTAGCAATGGCAGTTCTGGCAGTTCTGGTTGCTGCCATTAAACAAGGACTGCACAGGTTAGGTGAGGACTTCATGGGATCACAACTTCTGGTTAGCTTCCCGTTGACTTTGATTGTGGGAAGACAGCAGGAACATTGGAAATTGCAATCATGTGACCACGTCTTCTGGCAATGTTCTAATTGTGAGCTAGGTGCTAAGTGCTTGAATCACAGTCATATAACCACAGGGACACTACAACAGGTGGAACTCTGAGGACCAGTCATAACCCTACTCAATCAGCCCTATCACAATTTTTAGTGGCCACTGAATGATTTGTTGTCACCCAAGGACCACTTTTACTTAGTTCCCACCATAACCCATGCTTTTTTCTGGATCTCTTGACATACCCCAATTCTCATTTCTGTATAAGAATGTGGACATAAACTTGCTCGTGTACACAGCTAGATTTCCTTCTTTTGAAAAACATCATCTACTTTCTTTCTCTTTCTCTTTTTTTGTTATTTGTGCAAAAAAACATCTAGTTTGGTCTTGGATTTTACCGTTTATCTAATTTCATGTTTTCAGCCAACAACATGATGTTATCTACATAGAAAAGTGCATGTCTATTCATGGTCTCCTCCAATGTATCTTTAATGTCACTACAAGCATTCCTTAGGCACACATCCATAAATATATTAAACAATCACATCCTTCACTTATTCTGATCTCAGTGTAAACCTTTTGCCAAGTATTCCATTTATTCTCCTGCATATACTACTTTTATTATATGCTCCTCTTCACTGCCTTTTTCAACCATCCCTTACATATTTGCACACAAAAACTATAAAGTAATACATTCACTTTGTCATACAAACAGACGTGTGCACACACACTTTTCTGCAAGGGAATGCTGGGTTGTTTTTTTTACTTTTGGCAACAGTAGAAGCTATTGCTCTGCAGATATCTGATATAGAGATATTTAAAATATTCCTGGCCTAGGTTATCATATGATTCATAAATTAATTAATTAATAAATCCTGCAACACCTGGAAGCTCCCACAATTGCATTCAATTTTCCAAACTCTGCTAGGCAACAACATTATTGAAAAAGGTCAGAGTAACTGGCTTACTATGACATGGGAGGAAGAAGTAGTTGTGTTTGCCACCCAATCTTAAAACCTGCAGTTTATTAAGGGGGCAAGGGTTGACTAATAAAAACAACAGAACCTGTAACACATTTTCCCTTCATATATCACTGAGGTACATTTATGAGTAACACATGATACAGCAATCACCATGTAAAATTACAAATCAATAGCTTGATTAATCTTTACTCTCAGATAGATAGATAGATAGATAGATAGATAGATAGATAGATAGATAGATAGATAGATAGATAGAATATTTTATTGGCCAAGTGTGATTGGAAACACAAGGAATTTGTCTTGGTGTAAATACTCTACTGTTGATGCTGTGTTGTCTAGTATTGTAAGAGGTGACACAAGTAGGAGGGGTATAAGGAGGAGTTAATCTTCTAAAGTCTACCAGCATTTCTAACTTATGGTTTTGAGTGTGCAGTTCAGTCTCCAGATTATTGTTCCAGTCCCAGGGGTTTGTCAGTTAGCTACTGAGTGGTGCAAAAGAAATTTGTGGCTTTTTGTATAACCTCCTGTCTGTATGCAGATTCCTCGTTGTCTCGAATGAGACCAATCACTTTTGTGTCATCTCAGAGGGTTGTGGCTGACCTGCAATCCTATAATTCTGATGAAGGACCAGATTGACTACCTGGAAATTATTTGGGGAGAAGAAGAGTTTCTTGTTATTTTAGACAACACCTCTCAGTTTGAATTTCTCCACTGAATCACTATCATTAGAGGAAATGTTGAGTCATGGGCCTGGGAATAAGAAGAAAACCTTCAGCTTAGCATGTGAATAACAATTAGAAATAGTTGGCCTCAAAAATACAGCATGAATTTCATTTTTGAATTGAGCCCAGGCTATTCAAGAACAGATGAAAAGAAATTAAGGAGACTGGGCAGGCTATGGTAACAAAGGAATGGGAACCCAAAATTATTGGGGGAGAAAATAATATAAGAGGAAAACCATATAGTGTCAGAAAATCTAATGTCTGGTAGCACTTTTCTGACTAATAAATTTTATTAAAAGACATCAGCTTTCAAGAGCTGTAGCCCATCTCATCAGATGCATAAACTAGCTAGACAGATATAGTATCCAAATTGGGTGAGGTGGGGGGAGAAGGGAGGGGAAGACAGGTTGTTTATGTAGGTGCAGATTATAGGTGAGACAGATTATAAATACCTTATCAATAAACAATTGTAATATGTTAAAACCCCACTGTGTTTGTGAACTTCTAAAACTGCCTCAAATCTTTTGATGTATGTGAATTCAACACTTTCCCATTCAGTGGTAGAGTTTTAAAAAAAAACCCATTTTACCAAGAGAGTTACTTAGAGATCTGCGATAGAGCGTCCTGGGAGGTTGAAATGCTCTGACATTACTTTGTCCTTATTTTGAGTCCTGATGTCAAAATTGTATTCATTTGTTCTTTGGGGCTAAGGTTGTTCTGTTTATCATATATAGAATCTAGAAAGGTATTGCTGGCGGATGATGCCGCATCTATTATTGGAAAACAATCACAGTTAGATTGCAGGATGGAATACAAAATATAAGAATTTGTTTTCAAAAACTAGAGGCAAATGTTGTAGTGACTGACTGTATAAAACGGAGCTAAACTGAAAACATGTCAATGATACACAGCTATATACCTTCACCCCAGGCCATTGAAGTGATACTGTGGAGGTGCTATCTTGGTGTCTGATGGGGACTTAGATGGGGTAAACATGCTTCAACTCAACCCTAGCTCATGAATGAAGTTTAATGAAAGAGCAACAGCACTTAGACTTATATACCACTTTGTAGTGCTTTACAGCCCTCTCCAAGTGGTTTACAGAATCAGCAAAAATCTGGGTCATCATTTTATTGACCTCAGAAGGGGGAAAGGCTGAGTCAACCTTGAGCAGATGTGAATCGAACTGCTGGCAATCGGAAGAATTAGCCTGCAATACTGCATTCCAACCATTGCACGACCACAACTCAAAATGTTGCATTTAGATGGATAGGGGATTTTGTCTGGTTCTTTTAATCTTGGCTAGTGAATGCCTATTTTATATTTTGGGTTGGCTTTTTGCTGGTTTAAAAAATTATTGTTAACCCAGGGCCATTTACTTCAGATGGTCAGCCATATATTGAGTTAAATATATTGTACATACATGTATTAAAGATGCAATTTGGTGCATACTTATTTGGGAGTAAGTCCCAGTGAATTTTAAAAAGCTTAGATAATTTGCTTATAATTGTATACATTTCAGTTACATACTTAATCTCTTAACAGTTGGAATTAAATGGTGAACCTGGTCTGGGCTCATAAATTAAGCAGGGTTAAAAATAGTTTTCTTTTGAAGGGTAGATCACTAGCAAATTAAAGAGCTATAGGCAAAAAATAGAATAGCAAAAAAATATCCTGGAAGGCAGCAGTGGTAAATCACTTCTGAACCATCACCAAAAAAGCACATGAACAGGAGAAAAAAAGGAGGCTGCCATCAAGGGAGGCTACTGAAGGAAGCTTTAGCTAGATAACTGCTTTCTAGCTATATCCCCAGATATTTTAAATATATCTTTTATCCTTTTTCTATTTTATTTTTAATTTTGTAAATAACATGCATATTGTACTGCATCCCAAATCAATAAGAAAGTTGCCTTTAAAAAGACAGTAATAAAAGTAAGGATGACTACCGGTGGAAAATGTGGTTCAAAAACATGCAAACACTGAGAATTTTATGTATTACTATGCTCCACAAACCACAAAATCTTTTTTTTTAAAGAAATCTCTTTATTTCTCTCCATATGGAAAAACTGATGAGACAAAAAATATGGGGCATATTTTCTGCAAGAGTGATGAGGATGTGAAAAGTCATAGGTACTCCACTACCTTTTGATTCTCCTTTGCACTCCATCCACATTTTACAAAAGATTCAGACAAAGCAGAATAACTTCAAAGAAAGGGAATGGGGGTGATTAGGGGAATTAATTAAATCTTATGAAATATGAGTGAAGGAATAGGAAATGTTTAGCCTTGAGAAGAAAATGTTAAGAGTAACTTGGTAGCATTCTTCCAATATCTGAAAGGTTCTCATGCAGTGAAAGTCAAGCTGTGTTCTTCATTATTCCAGAGAAGTTGGCTAACATGAAAAAACATTCAATATATACAGTTGTATTATGTTGACTCACTTGTTTTCACAGTAAAGTCTGAAAACCACCTATCCTGTACAATCAGAGCAAGGATGGACCATTTGCCTACCCGAATAGCAATCTGATCAAAGGAAATCTCCCACTGAAGTAATGGACAAGAAATTTGAACAGTTGTCATTTCTTCGCACACTGACTTCCAAGTAGAACTATATGCATATCAGATCCAGCAACCTATTTGATCTAGCCAAGCCAAGCCATACAGGTTTAAAGTGGCTAAATGAGTTTTTAAGTGTTTGTAGAAATATGCAGTACAAGGTAGAATCATAGTAGTATGAGCACACCCTCCCTCTTGGCTCAAGTAAAGATGGGGGAAATGGCATGAGCATGCCTTCCTTGTCTATTGCAGCTAGCTCACAGCACATTCTATGTGTTTGCCTGGCTGTCTATTGTTTGAACAAGGACATGTTGCAGATAAAGCTACCTGCTGACCTGATTGAGAATTTTTTTTTGATAATGGGTAGCTTTCTTTGGATTGTTTGGATTGAAGCCAGCAATTTACTCCAGGACTAGGGAAGGGAAAAAAAACAACAACTTCACTGCCAGCAAGGACTCCATGCCATTGGCTGGGTTGAGAGATGATTGACATTATGCTATAGTGAAACTTGGCCAGACCACAACCTGTTGGCTTAGCAGCAGCATGTTAGAGGTGAAGTAAACAAGCAAGCAATTCCTCAGACTCTTAAAGAAAGAATGTGTGCAAGGAGTGTGCTAAGCAATGGAATATTGTTCAGCTCTGCGAACTATTATATGTCCGGTACAGCTTGTACATATGGCTAAAGCATTCCAATCTGAGTATGCATTGCTAACCCATGGAGCTACTCACTTCACCTATGTTTCTAGGTAAGCAAATAATAGCTGGTGATGTCAGAATCAAAACTACTCCACCCACTGAACCACCCATTTCAGCATATTATGTTCTCCTCCCATCTTTTCAACAGAGGAGGAAAATCAAACAGCAGCAACAAGAGTTTTGGATTTCAGCATTTTTGTACTTTTTATAATGCTGACAGAGAGTTGGAGAAAGAAAATATTTATTGGTATTTACCACACAAATGGTGAATGGGTTAAAGGAGGAGACAACTTGACATTTTACATATCTATATATATCACTTTTTATTATTGTTACAAATAATTGAAGGAAACAAACATATCCAATTCATCATCTTCCACATAAGTGTCCTTATGATTATCTGTAAATTTAACCCCTTAAATAAATGGGAGTGGATTGTTGATAGTGTATATCAATATATTTTCTACAGCATATTTACTTCTATGAAGAAATCATGAGATATTCAACAGGCCATTTTTCATGTTAGGACTTTTTTAAAAAATGATTTTAAAAAGTTAGGATTTTTTTTTTTTAAATAAATACAATAGACCCTCCTTTCAATACTCTTGTCTGGAGTATTACAATGCAGCCTACATGGGGCTACCCTTGAAGAGTATTTGGAATTTTCAATTGGTACAGAATTTGGCTGTGCAAACAATTTTGGGCATCCCAAGAATGGCACACGTAATACCCTGAAGGAGACAGATAGTTTAGGAACATGAAACGTAAATAAATAAATAAATAACTTCACTGCATTGGGAGAAAATTTGCTTCCAGGTTTAGTTCAAGATATTGATTATGCTGTGGGACCCACATTATTCAAGGTACCACCTTAACCCCATCACATTAGCCCATCCCATCCAGTCAGACAGAGAAGGCATGCTACAGACCCCCATCAATTAAAGAAGTTTGACTTTATCCAGGTTCAGGAAGAGAGCCTTTTGTGCTGTCTTCCCTATCTCCTGGAATATCCACCCCAAAGATGGGACAGCCCCTCCCCTTCTCCTGGCCTTTCGAAACAGTCTGAAGACCTGGCTTTGCCAACTTGCATGGGTGTCACAGAGGGGTGTAGTTGGTGCCATGAAGGTCTCCCTCCATCTTTAAACTTGTAATTAATTTAATCCTTGTTTTACCTGGATCCTTTTCCTGATGCATTGTATCTTTATTGATATACTGAATCTTTATATAATCTGAGAGCAGCTACATGTGGTTAAAAAAGAAGTAAAAGCCATGTATATAATTCTTTTCTTCCTTCACCCTATTGTTATTCACAGGACAATTTGGCAAAATTTACAAATAACGATTGGCTCCAAGACACCGTGTCTTGGTTAAACCACAACTTCACCTTGCCTTCTTTTTCAAGGCCAACCAAACTGGTAATAGAATAAACAAAGAAGGGCAAGTGCAGTAAATGTAAACAATGCAGGAGGTGGAGCACAGATACTGAATTATATAATGACGCATACAGGAGGTGGAGTTGTGGAAAAAGTTCAAACAATAACCTTTGGAATTTAAATTGAACTGTTATAAGCATGTTCTACCTTCATTTTTGAAATGCTGGAGGGTAAACTTTATTAATACAGTTAATTGTTATGAGAGGATCAATTACAAAAATAGGAACTGTCTTATCTCAGACAAAAGAATGTTGCAGCGGTTTAATAAGTACAAAACTACTTAGAAAATGACCTGGTTTCAAGGGCATTGTGTATGAGGGTCACTTTCGTGTGTGATGTGGGGCAGCAAAATAATTTGGGCCATTGCTGTATCACTACAGATGAAAAGCTGTAAATTGTGTCATGCACACACTTACATACACACACATGTGCACACATATATAGAGAGAGGGAGAGGGAGAGAGAGAGAGAGAGAGAGAGAGAGAGAGAGAGAGAGACTCATCCATGGCTTTAACTGACCAACATAATGTAGGATGTTAGCACCCACCTCTCTCCTAGAAAAATGAAATATCCTAGGACAGCGATAGCTAACCTTTTCGGCACCAAGTGCTTGAATCGTGTGCGTGCATCCCCAAAATGAAATGCATGTGCTCTGTAAATGTGCCACATCCATGCATGAATGCGCAATCCCCTGCACCTCCTGTGCATATGTGCACAACCCCTGTACATGCTCACGCAACCCATGTGCGCGCCCCCCGTGCATGCGCGGCAAAGCTGAGGTGGGTGATGGCTCATGTGCCCAGAGAGAGGGCTCTGCATGTCACGCCATCGCAGTCCTAGGCAATATTAAAAAGGCAGAATATTTCTCCTAAAAAGGGAAGTAGAAACTCAGAAGCAGAAACTCACCTCAGAAACAGAAGCTCACCCACACCTTTGTTAGTGGGTGGGCCATTAAGGTCTGGGCCACACTATTCTACATAACAAAGGCCTCTTACCCATCTCACCACCTAGCCTGGGAAGACTGTATCAGCCAGCACTCAGGTAAAGCTATATGGTCCTGTCTACCATTAAACCATCTTTCCAAATAGCCTCTATGTTTCCAATGTCTTTTTCCCCATTTGGAACTGAACCCAGAAGGATAAATCTTCCAACAATAGAAAGGAGAAAACAATAAAAAAAATGGGGGGAAAAACTATTTTCAGAAGTTTATTGAAATATTTTACTACAATTTCTCATAAGTAACATAGCAAGTTAATCACCTAACTTGCAATCATGTAACTTGCCTCTAAGTTCCCAAATGAGGAACTCTTAGAGGGTTGAGGTTTTTTTGTATTTTGGGTTTTCTTGGAATAATTATAGAGTAAGGAAGGCGTGCAGGAATAGGAGAAATGTGACTTTAACATCAGGACCTCTAAGGATGACTAAACCCATCCTATTCAGGACCGAAGATAAGATGAAAGCAACATCATGGGGACAAAGCATAAAAAACATGTTGCTGTAGCAAGTTTTTAAGTAAGGAAAGTTCAAGTGAGGAAAAGTTTATATTATTTAGTCTACCAGGCTATATCCGTAACATCTAAGTCCCCTTATTTAGGACCCTTTCTGATCTAGGAAACTATAAATTCCAACACATGGAAGTCAGATATTTTTTACTCCATCTTCCCCCCTAAAAAAACACTACTCAGAATATTGGGGTGGGAGCTGGGTCCAATTTTTCCTTAGTTTCAGCTCAGTTTTAAAGTCTCCTAAAAATAGATAATAATTTTAGATAAAAATATAAAAAAAAATAAGAGGGAGGCATTTTATTTTCCATTCTTCCGTAAACCTCTCAGAGTTCCAAACACTTGTAACGATTTGTACAATATTGTGTAAATCAAACCAATCAAACCCTCTGGGAGAGGGGGCTCTACCAGAGACTTGCTTGCATAACCACGTACAGAGAAAAGAAAGGTAAGCCAAGATTGCTGGACCTGGAGAGGAAACAAAGGCAGGGTCTACCTGTGTTCTTCCTTGTTGTTTCTGGTTTTGTATGCTTTCCTTAGAAAGTTGCTCTTCAGTGGGGAAAGCATATGAACTTCAGGTTTAAGCTCTTTCTCTCTCTCCCCCCTCTCTCCTTCCCTCCCTCTCTCTCCTGATAAACTGAGCATTGGTTAGCAATTGACTCAGGTATAAAAGAACAGCAGGGAAGAAAAGGTTGTTTCTGTAACAAACAAAAAAACCACAAATCCCTCCCCAAGTCTAACCAAGGAGTATCCTTACCCAACGTCTCGTTGTGCAGAAGGGCAAAGGAGAAATTTGGATTCCCGCCCGCCCTGAGCGTGGAAGGGCCCCGCCTCTCCCTTTCTCTGCCCCCTGTTCCTCCTCCTCCTCCTCCTCCCTCTCCCCTGTACGGAGAAGCCGAGAGACGTCAGGCCGAACCGGAGAGATTAGCAGGCGCTTTAAGTGGATTAGAAAGCAGCAGAGGCAAAGAGAAGAGAGGAGAGGCGAGAAGTTGGCGGAGCAGGCGCCCCTTTGCGAGTTGCTTTCAGCGGGCTGGCCAGGCGCGCTCCCTCGTCCGGCTTTCCTTTCTGGCTTTGAAGAGCCCCGCCATGCCCCAAACAGTGGCTCTGAACGGTCCTTCGCCATGGGGGTTCCGCCTGGTCGGAGGGAAAGATTTTAGCACTCCGCTGACTATTTCCCGGGTAAGTGTGAGGAAAAGCCGCGTCTCTCCCCCTGCGCGCCGGCGGGGGATGGATGGAGGTTGGAGAAGCGCCTCAGGCGACCGAGGCGGGAATTGGCACTTTTCGGCACCCGCGTCGTTGCGCCGTCTTGGGCAGACTGGTAGAGGGAGAGAGAGAGAGAGAAAGAAAGCTGGCGGGCCTAGATGCCAGGAAAGCACGTTTGTACCCGCCTGGCTTCGTTCAAAGGTTATCAGGGGGCGGGGATGGTCTTTGTCGATCCGCATCCTCAAGCCAGCACCAGGCAACATCAGCCCGTGGCAACCTGGAAAGCCCCAGCCAGCCCGCCAAACAAGAAAAGCGGCGATGCCCTTCAAAGGCCTTCCCGGGGCTCTTGTCGACCCTGCGGGAGGCACTTGTTGCTGCTGCCCAGCCAGCTGGGCGCTCCCGCTGTTGCGGCTTTTCGTCGCTTTGAGGGCGAGCGAGCGGGACGAGAAACAGGAGGGCGCCGGGGTGTTAAACGCCCCTGCGAGAGAAAAAAGATGCTTGGCGTGTGGTTTTAGCCAGATTCCCTCTGGTTTGGATGCTGAAAAGAGCCGTCTCAGATCTGCAAGGCGCTGAACTTTGGGGCAGTTTCTTCTTTTCTTCCCCCCACTCCCGAGTCTAGGCTGGAAATGAAGACTTTAAAAAGAGAAAGCGAGCTGCTGAGTGACTAGAAAAGGATGGGGTTAGAGTTTAGCAGCGCACGTTTTTTTTAAAAAAATGTTTTTAAAGGAACGTGCAGGCAAATTTCTTCGAGAGAGGGAAATTGAAAGTTTGCAGGAAAGGGACCCATCAATAAGTGGATTGGAGGAAATGTTAAAGCAGAGCAAATAATTATGCTGCCTATTTTACACACACACACACACACACACACACACCTTGGGTCGTCACATTTGGGAAGGCAGAAAATTTTCCCCTGGACTTATTAGTCATAGAAATTATTGTCCTATGTATAATGAAATCATTTCCTAACCTGATTTAATTTCTAACAGGCAGATCCTAGGTGTGATTATTAAAACTATGTTTTCCCAAAAACAGTCCGAGTTGAATAAATATGTTGGGCAGCTTACAATCCTAAACATGTTTAATAGGCAGTGTCAAAATTCAGTGGCATTTTCTGCTGAGAAAGATAACAGGATCACGTTGCACAATTATCCATTAAAATAATTAGTATTAATTATTAAGATGCCTAATGTACATAATGAACAAGTACTGAACAAGTCATGACGTTTTGTTTCTGGAAGATTTTTTTGAAAGGTGGTTCTCTCAGGATGAAAGTTAAATGAGTAAAAATAATGATCTGGTCATTTTAATTTTAAATGTGCATGGTTTTATATTAATAGCAACAGAATACAGCATATTATCCAGTACAGTATAGATCTGGTATTAAGTGACCATGTCTTGAGTTCTTGATTTTAAGGAAAACTAAAACTGAGCAGAATGAACTGAGCACACATATATTTGATTTAAAAAGTGGATTTGAAAAAAATCTGGATCACTAAGAACATCTGGCAAGAGAAGCTAATAGCAAAAGAGCTCAAAAGCAGGGCGAAAACAATAAAATTACAGTCACAAACTGTTCCAGTGTAGAGGCAAAAATGGAGGACAGCAAAATAAGCCAGTGTGACTACATAAAAAAGTTTAAGGAAGATTTGGGAGGGAGGGGGCAGACAAATACAGAAAATGAAAGAACCAGATCATAAAGGAAGAGCAGGTGGCCCAGAACTGTAGTGCTGATAACTGGAAAGCCAAAATTCAGAATTAGCTGAAATTAGCAAAAAAATGTTTAAAAAGCAGGATGTTTAAAAAAGCAGGATTCCTTAACAATTCTTCAAAAAGCAGCTGCCCAATGAAGAAGAAAAAATGCTAATAAGTAACAAAGAAGGGGGAAGAGATATTTAACTCCTGTTTTAGTTAAGTCTTCAACAAAACCATGAGTTCTACATAGGAAGAGCAGTATGAAAGGGAAGGTTTGTATTTTAGACTGACAGCAACATTATTTAAAAAAATCCCTTTGAGTTTAACTTTAGGACTAGAGAAATTATATCCTAGAGAACGGTATTAAAGGAAGTAGCTGATGGTCTGGTTGAACTCCTATATCTATTATATTTGAGGATTCTTGGAGAATGGATGCTGCCAAGCGACTGGAGGAGACATGACGTTAAAAGGGGTCAAAAGAGGATATAGCAAACTACAAACCAGTTGGACATTGATCCTTGGGAAGATTCTAGGACTCATCAAGAGTTAGATCAGCAATTTAGAACCAATCATCAAGAGATGGATCTACAGTATAACCCACTTTGAAAACAATGCAGTAATTACCAGGAGTCGGCAGTGATTTGTTGAGAACAAATTGTGGCAGATTAATTTTAGCTTTTTTTTTTTAGATCAAACATACTGGATAGTGCAGCAATCAAGTGGTTGCCTAACAATATGGTTTGAAAATCATACATAGATTGCAAGCCCTCAATGCTCCTTGCCAAATTAGAAAAAAGATAGTGAGTGTGGTACCATAAAAATATTTTAGGTAACCTACTTTTCAATATTTTATTATTTATTTACTTACCATATTTATATAGCCACAAACACATATCTCTGGGCTGAGTACAACACAACAATTAAAAGCTCCACAAGAATCTAAAACAAACAAACCAAAATAAAATAAACATAAAATAATCATGCAAACTAAATAAAACAAACAAGTAAAACCCAAGAAACCAGGAGAGGAAACATTACAATCTCATAGAGATTGAACATTGGGATCCCCAAGGCTGATGAAAAAAACATGTTTCAAGAGCCTTCTTGAAGAACCTCAACTCAGGGGAAATGATGTTCCAGAGAGGGGAGGCCACAGCAGAAAAGTCATGCCTCTGGGTTTGACCAGCTGGAACTCATTTGGAGTTGACCCACAGCATACTCCACTTGCCTGATCCGCTGAGAATGTAAAAGACAAGTTTATTAAATTTGCAGATGGTATAAAGTACCCTAGAAGAGATTAATGACATTTCAAACAAACCTGATAATTTGGAGAAATGGGCAGAAAGTAATGGAACAATAATTAATAATGACAAGGGCAAACTTCTTTGTTTAGGGAAAAAGAATAAAAATCTGTGTAGCAGTCTGGTGGTATTCAGCCGGTTCAGACCAGTTCACACGAACCGGTAGCAAGGATTTGGCATTGGTCATCAAACCGGTAGTAAGTTCTGGCTGGCCACGCCCCTGACCCAGTCACCCAATCGCTGCTGGCTCGCTTGCCCCGCCTGCCTGATGCTCACTCACACCACCTGCCTGATGCTCACCCCTTAAAGTATTTCTTTTTTTCGCCTCCCGACAATTGGGATTCCCCTAGCTTGTCTTACTGCTTCACCCATGAGGCTCCCATGAGGCCCAGAAGGAGGCTTGCCTGAGGCCCAGAAGACCCAAAAAACAGATGGGGGAGTGGCTGAAAAAAAGCAAAAAAAAAAAAGCAAAAAAGCCACACCTACCCAGTCACATGGCCACACCCACCAAGCCACACCCACAGAACCAATAGTAAAAAGTTTTGAATCCCACCACTGGTAGCAATTGATTATACAGGTATAATCGACTTATGACTGTGATGGCACCTGCCCATTATAAGCATGTGTCATGGCAGTCATTAAGTGAGGTATCCATGTGATTGCCATGCTTAATGACCAAAAATTCTGCTCTCCCCACTGCAGTCATTAAGCAGAACCCAAGGTGCCTCTGGTGGTGAAGGCCCTAAAAGACCATTTTTCAGGATAGCCTAGTTGGATAATAGGTGTGCACTATGTGGTCATTAGGATGATCACATAAGTGATTTAATGGCGTTTTATTCATTCATGATAAAGAGAATTTGCTACAGGTAGTTCTTGATTTTCAACAGTACTTTTAGTGACCATTTGAAGTTACAATGCCACTGAAAACATTGATTTATGACCATTTTTGATGATCACTTATGACCATTGCAACATCCCCATGGTCATGTGATTTATAGTCAGATGCTTGAAAACTGATTCCCATTTATAATGGTTGCAGTGTCCTTTCATAACCTTCTGACAAGCAAAGTCATTGGGGAAACCAAGTTCACTTAACACCCATGTTACTAATTTAACATCTGCAATGATTCAGTTAGCAAATGTGACAAGAAAAGTCTATAATGGGGCAAAACTCACTTAACAAATTTCTCACTTAGCAACATAAATTTTGAGTTCAATTGTGGTCGCAAGTCGAGGACTACCTATATATATATACAATTTCTTATTCATTTGGAAAGACTAAAAAATAAAGACTTAGGATAATCTGGGCAAGTCCATTCCGGTGTGGGATTGAATTTTACTTTCACCAACCCACTGAAATTCAGATGCAGAGAGAAAAAACATGACAGATCTGAGCGTGTCACAATTGTCACATGCTACAGATATTTTAATACAAACTTAATGTTACTTAGAGATGAAAGAAAAATAGTTATTTTGAAGGATCATTTTAGTTTGTAATTAAAAAAAACAGGCTTTTGACTTTTTTCCCTCAGAAAATACTTTGTAAAATGCCAGAATAAGTTGCTCCATTAATATAGTTCCATAAACATCACATGTCTATCTATCCCGATGAACAAGCTCAGTTTTTGTTTGAACAGATAGCAAAGTTGGAGATGATTGCAAATTCTGCTGGAGTGGTTAGTGATAATGAAGAACCAGATATCAGTTTAGAGAAAATTGTTGAGTGCTGAATGAATGAATCAGTGTGTGTGTGGGGGCGTGATATTCTGCTAGAATGGTTGGGGGAGAAGGTGCCCAGGTACCATTTGTAGATCCAAAGATGAACAAGATTGTCGACAGCTTGATGAGTTGCCAGCCCAGAAAACTATTTCCAATACACTATTTTGCCCACAAGTCTACTTATTTGGCAATGAAATGAATATGAATCTAAAAGATAATTATATTAATAATATAATTTTACTGCATATGATGAAATGAAAGTAATTAAAGATGTAAGAATGGCAAGTACTGTAATAAGGTCCCATAGTATCTGAGAATATTTTATCTTAAATGCAAAAAATAATACTGTAAGAACCTATTATCCAACTAGGCTGCCCTGAAAAAATGTCTATGTTAGACATGTCCATTATTATATTACTTGAGAAGAAAAGTGCTTGCTTAAAAGGTGAATATAATCTATCAAAGCCATATACTATGGATATTCCTGTCTACTCTAGAAATTTAGAGTATTGCACTTTGTCTTAATATGTTTAATGTAGCAAAACTATATGAACTTTGGATCTTTCAGTATCTTAGGTATGAAAAGAACTGTTTTTCTCCTTGAAGATAAATGCTTTGTTTATATTACTTGTGATTGGTTGTCAAGCCATTGCACAGAGAAAACAGTTAAGGGTGTTTTCCCATCTACAACCTGCAAAGTGATTTCTGTAAATGACTGTTAGAAGAATTCCCTGAGCAAGAGATAAAGGGGGAAGAAGGAAAATTTTCAGAACAATTATAACAAGTAATTAACTTGGATTTTTATTTGCAAAGGCTATTGTATGTACTTTTAATTTAGATAGGCTTTCCCTCTTAAATATTCATTGTTTTAAACTGGGATTTTAATAGCGGAAATTATTGTAGTAGATAAATATGTGGCAGTGTACAGATGAGGAAGAAGTAAAATTATAAATTACTTCAACATACTTTATTTATTTTAGAAACTCTATTGCCTTTCTTTTGTTCTCTACCATTTGTTATGGAATCTATCTCATTTAAGGCTACTAGATTTGAATACCAAAAATCCAGATGACAATTATATAGAAGCAGAAATTTACGGGGTTTTTTGGATCCCTGGTATCATGTAGTTATCATCTGCATTTCTGCAATCCAGACATATCATCCTAAACTCTTCCATGGAAACTTCACTTAAGAACTTATGTTGGGTTTTAATCAAATTAAGAAAGTGTTTAATGAGGCTTATTCAGAAATAACCATAGGTGAGCAAATCCATTTTTCTTTTGGTCACTTTTTAATCTTGCACTTTTTAAACTTGCATTGGATCATTTTCCTACTCATTTGTAACAAAATAAAATTTTTATGAAAATAAAATCTTCTGAATTATATACTTGTAAATACTTGAATTTTCTCTATCTGTTATATATGCACTGTTCTTACATAGGCAAGCAATTTATTTGGCTTTCTTTTCACCAATATAGCCATCTTCATATATATGTATTTATTATGGACCTCCCTCATAAAACTGAGAAAAAGTATATTTTAAAATTTCAGCTACTTTTTATTTATATATTATTTGGGAGGTTGATTAGGTAATTGCACTAACATACTAACTAAATGAATTTTTACACTGTCGTGAAATGTTAGAGAAGAATTCATGCTTGTTTTAGATTCTATGGCTCTGACATGTTTCTGTGAGTTTTCCTTGAGACTTGGTAATCACATTGTTCTGCAAAAGGCAACAAAATTACAAACCCCAAAACCTGCTAGGAATGAAAATAATGTCATGGCGAACTATAGAAAAATTAGACCCTATGCATTTCCTTCATTGATAAATTGAGTACAGTTTCCCCTTAAAGTACTTGAAGAGGAAGTGAGCAGCCAGTCTAGAACCTAAAAGAAGATTTCACACTAAGCCAGGGGTAGTCAACCTTTTTTTACCTACCGCCCACTTTTGTATCTCTGTTAGTAGTAAAATTTTCTCTAACCACCCACCAGTTCCACAGTAATGGTGATTTATAAAGTAGGGGACCAAACCCCTACCGCCCAACATGAAAGCTGGAACGCCCACTAGTGGGCAGTAGGGACCAGGTTGACTACCACTGCACTAAGCCATATTTTTGTTATGGTAACTTTTATGCTAGATTTCCTTCATAGCTTCCTTGTTCCTAGTGTGATTTGATTGTTGATTGTACCCTATGACTATCATTAAGTGTTGTACGTTATGATTCTTGATTCTTAATGAATGTACCTTTTCTTTATGTATATTGAGAGTATTTACACCAAGAAAAATTTATTGTGTGTCCAATCACACTTGGCCAATAAAGTATTCTATTCTGTTCTATTCTATTCTATTGTTCCTTTCTATTCTATTCTATTTGTTGCTTTCTTTAGAGTAGTCATGGTGTAATAACAAGGTTTGTTTTAAGGTTATCCATTTATATGGATATTTTTCAAATTTGGCAGGTTTCAGATGTGTGGACTCTGGGGAATTCTAGGAGTTGAACTTTATACATCCTAGAATTGCCAAGTTTGAAAGACTGATTTATATATTTTTGTATGAAATAGTTGTAATATTAGGCTAATTTATGACAAATTTAATTTGATAAGATTCCCATTATTGCCACAATAACAAAGAAAAGCTGAGAGATTAAAAACTAATCGGTGCCTGCAGTATTTTTTTTACTGCCCTAATGTGCTATTTATTTTTCTTCGCCTCTGTGAAAAAGATACATTTATTTGCTGCTGTATGTAATTCTCTCTAATATTGAGTTCTGGTATGCAACAATTCCAGCCTTTTCATTTCCTTAGAATGCCTTTCAACTCCTTGTTTAGCAAAGACCAAAACCTGTAGTTTCTACTTTATAGTATTCAGATGTAATTAAAAGGAGAGGTATTCACAATGCAGATAGCAGAGACCAATTTCACTCCAATAAATTGTGGCTGAGATGCCAATTAAACCAGTTGTGTTCAAGTATGGAACTGAAATATCTACACAACAGAGGCCTCTGTGTATGTTACTATTTGCACAGCCTGCAGACATATTGTCATAAATGGCAGGGCTCCTCCCCTTCACTTAGGTATTTTTAATAACTCTTGGATAAGCACACCAACGTGCTTACCACCCCTGTCCTATTGTTTCTTTTATTTTTCTTATTGTATCCATGTATTCATAACTATGTTTTTACTTATACCTATTACCTTGTAAGCAATTGACAAACCAAATAAAATAAAAATAAAAATAAATAAAAATAAAAATCTTAAAATCATTAGAAATTGTATATTAGTCCCGGTGTCAAGGAGTCAGTATCTGTGTAGTCTACATGTGGTTAAATAAAGATGACAACTTTTGTCTGGAATAGCTATTTGAGTTATTATTCACAGTGCAAACATCTGTGAAGTATGTGCCCCACCTTTAGAAATGATCCATTAAATCCCGCATTACAACTGTAATCTCTTAGCAAGGAGATGCAGCTCGGTCTTATTCAGGTTTATTCAAACATTTTGTATATATATTTCTGTCAAGTTGTACAGCTTGCAAAATGTTAGTCTTGTATGTTTTAATGGGTTTTTTGAAATATTTAAGATTGTAGTCCCTCAAAGTTTGTCTCTGTGGCTGAGATTTTAGAGAGTTATCAGTAATCATTTCATTAAAGAAGTGCAGAAGATAGAAGAAGTATTTTGCTATGATTCACAGTTCACAGTTTGATTTTTGTAATTGCTCTTATTAGTTTCATTTAGAAAATGATTCAAGTGATTTCATTAAAAAAATTGCATAAATTACATTAATCCAATTGACCAAATAGTAAAGAAAAATTATTTTATAAACCTAATGCACAGTTGTAAGATGAGATACTATATCATTAATTGCATTTCGGAGGTAGCAGTCACCAAATAACAATAGGAAAAGGGATCACATACTATGAAAGAATTAAGTGATTGACCAATTGAATGCTATATGTTATTGTGATAGGTAGAAATGTGAGTGAATTTTATTTTTTTAGTGATAAAATTGTAGAAAATTAATTGTATGAGATGCTCCTGTAAAAAGCATGTGCACTAAATTTAGTGTGCTTCATCTTTTTTTCTGTGGTGAGTATATGAGAAGAAAGTTGGAAATGACCACATCTTTTTCAGTTAATCATAAATTTTACCCAAACCGGAATATTATTAAATAAGCCTGGAAGCTATCTATCTATCCATCTATCTATCTTGCTATTTCGCTATCTACCTCTATTCTTTCTGTCTGTCTATCTATCTGTCTGTCTGTCTGTCTGTCTGTCTGTCTGTCTGTCTGTCTGTCTGTCTGTCTGTCTGTCTGTCTGTCTGTCTATCTATCTAGCCAGGTAACTAACTAGCACCCTGCCTAACTCCAGACAGTCTCACAAAGTTAAAGGATTAATTCCATTAATAATAGCAGTAGCCATAAAGCAACCATCCTAGGAAACAAAACTACCCTTCCACACACCCTCCAGTTTAAAGGGACCATTGAACTATCCTAGCCCAAGACCTGAAGGAAAAACTAGAATTTCAAAGAACACTTGAAGGCAGGAAGGGTAGGAACCCTATGGATCTCCAGGAAAGGCTATTCTAAAGGTAGTAACAGAGAAGGCCCACTTCCTGGGTCCTGATAATTAACATTGTTTATTAATCAATAGGATCTGAAATAAGTCAAATCTATCAAAAGATTGATAACACCATGGAAGAAGTGCAATCCTTCAAATATCTTGACCTTGTGCCATGGCCACCTAAAAAGTGAACAGAACATGTGCAATTATGAGGAGTCTCTAAGCACAACTGGCATAGTGCTACACCTGTGCAAAGGCTTTCTTGACCATAGCTGCCATCTTTGAGATTGCTAAGTGGGATAGTACAAAAATGGAAGATCCTCAGTTCTAGGAGGACATAACACTCTTGGCCACTTGGTCTTACTAGATCAAATCTAAGCCTGTTCCTCCCTGTCCAGATCTCCCAAGAGTTTCCAGACACTCGGACAAAATATTAATTGCACTACTTGGTTAGCCAATGATTGAGGGGATTCCACTGTAAATCATCAGCCTGCTAATGATACTCAGAACCCCAACCAATGACTTCTTCCAGTGGGTTCATATGGGGGAGAGGAGAGAATGCTAAGCACTGAATGAGCCTTAATTTGGGTCTTTGGGTTCAATCTCTCTGCTCCACCAAAAACCATCTAAAATTTGCCATGAAGAAAGCTGGCCCAGAAAGATACCATAAAATTTATGGAAGTTTCAATAGCTGAAGATAATGCTAAGAACGTTTTGTTTTAATGTAGATAGAATGACAAAATATTGAAAATAAAACTTAATTTTTCCAGTTCCTTTCTTTGCCTGTGTTAAGAAGTATTAGGGAGGACTCTTAGATTTGCTCTTCTATGGCTAAAATATAGTTTAGCTCAGGGGTGGGATTCAAAAATCTCAGCAACCGGTTCGCTGCTCAGTTGCTGGGTGGGCATGACCATGGTGGGCATGGCCTATCAGAACTTGTGGGAGGGCCATTTTTTTACCTTCCCGGGGGTCTGGAGGCTTCCCTCGGGCCTCTGGGAGGGCGAAAATGGCCTCCTCCAGGCTCTGGAGGCCCTCTGGAAGCCGGAAATAGGCCCATTTCTGGACTTCTGGAAGGCCCATTTTTCTCCCTCCCAGAGCCTCCACACGGACCCTGCACTTACCTGCATCAAAAATGGCCCATGTGGAGACTCCTGGGAGGGGTGGGGTGGGTGGGGCCAGCCAGTCGGTTCAAATACAGGTTCAGTGAAGCAGATGCAACTTTAACATCCGGTTCACCCGAACTGGTCCGAACCGGTAGAATCCCACCCCTGGTTTAGCTTGTCATACAACCAGCATCTTGTGACTGAATCTTGTTTGCAGTTTCATAATGTGGCGCAGTGGGGGAACCTTTCAATCTTTCAATCTAAGATACCACAGATGTATTACTGAATATTACTGTTATGTCCTGAGGACTCAAGGAGTTCTCACTCAGGTCCACTCACTTTGTGTGGGCGTCATTTCCCCATTCCCCATTGGTTGGTTCTCCCCAGCAGCCAGCTATAAAAGCAGGCTGCGGGGTCCAACTGGCTGCTGATTGCTGTGAGCCAGTTCCAGGCTTGGCAAGCACGGTCAGCCCTTTATTTGTAAAATAAAGTACTGTTGCACTCATGCTCTGGTTCAGCCTCTCATTGCTCAAACTTAACACTGGCGACGAGGATGGGATGGCTACCAGAAGCACCTTGCAACCGCTGAGTCACTAGCCACCGATCTACAGCCCAGAGAGAGCGATCGGCTGGCGAAAGGGAAACGCTGATCCGCAGCCAGAGAGAGCGGTCAGCTAGCAAAGCGAGCGATCAAAAAGAGCAAACGCAGATCCGCAGCCAGAGAAAGCGGTCTGAGTCAAATAGTTAGAAGCGTCTGTAGCCGCTTGTTAGCCCCGCTACGGGAAAGTGAAGCGCTGCGAGCGCAGCCGCTCTGCACTTGGCGCGAAATTCAAACGGGTGTCATTTGAATTTCGAGCCAGTAGGAATCACAGCACAGCGCTGTAGAGAGTCACTAACGCCCACTTTTTTGGCGCAAATCAAGACACCTCCAACGGCTAGCAGCCAACGTGGTAACCCAGAGAGAGAGAAAGAGAGGGTAGCAAAAAACCTCTCCAGAGCTGATATCACTAGTAACTCACGAGCGTTCGTAGTCCCAGAGAGATTTTTCCGCAGGTAGCCCAGCCGTTCCAGCACCATGAGTTCCAATCCAGTATTCCCGGCGTTTAAACCAGACGAAGAGAAGTGGGAATCGTATAAGAACCGTTTCAATCATTACATCGATGCGGTCGGCCTGTCGGATGCGGGAGAGCATCGGAAAAATCCTATTTCCTAATCTACTGCGGAGCCACCGTTTACGATACCGCTGCAGCACTCGTGGCGCCGAGAGAATTGAAAAACGTTCCGTGGTCCGAGTTGCTTGAGATCCTCACAAACCACTACGCTCCCAGGCCTTCACAAATCGCCAGGAGGTTCACGTTCCGAATGAGGAAGCAATCAAGTAAGGAGACCATCAACCAATATATGGCCGCCCTCAGAACAGCAGCCCTGCACTGCGGGTTTGGAACATACCTGGAGGACATGCTCCTCGATCAATTAGTTTGTGGGGTCAAGGATCTCAACCTACAGAGGCGACTGCTAGCTAAAAAAGACCTCAACCTCGCACAAGCGGTAGAGGAGGCCCTAGCAGCCGAGCTAGCAACGAACTCAGCCACCGAAATTCAGGGCCCAAGCGCCAAGCTAGCAGCGTTCCCAGTCCATTCCGAAGAGGTGGAAGCGGAGGAAGCCCACAACGATGAGAACGATGTCCATCGCCTCACCAATGACAGACGGTCGCAGGTAGGGGCCAAACAAGAATACACCGGTCCACCCAAGCACATCACCCTGTGCCTAGCCTGTGGGGGATCACATCAAAGGGCCACCTGCAAGTTTAAAGGAGCCGTTTGCAACAACTGCCATAAGAGGGGCACATTGCGAGAGTCTGCCAAGCCCCCAAAGCGCTGCACAAAGACCCCGTCCTCGCACTCGGGACCACAGAGGCAAGTATTAAACTGTCGCACGCACCGCCTTGCCAGGCGTACTTGCCACTCTGTTAGTAAAATTTCTCTCTCCGTTTCCCTAGAAGGTAAACCGTGCCACATGGAGGTTGACACAGGGTCAGCGCTCTCAATAATCTCGTGGAACACCCTCAAGAGACTCCACCCCAGCCTATCTACTACCCGGCTTCAGAGATGCCAGTTCGGTCTGAAGGACTACCAGGGAAGGCCATTCCCGTGATCGGCAGAGGCAAGTTCTTTGTCAGTTTTAGAGCTTTTAAAGGCCACCTACCTCTAGTGGTAGTTAACGGCAATCTACCCACCTTATTGGGGCTCGATTGGTTTCCCCACCTCGGCCTAGGGTTAACAGGAGTCCATGCTGTCTCACCCTCAGACACTGACTCCTTATTCGCTGACTACGCAGATGTGTTCAGCGAGGAGCTGGGGTGTTATAATGGAACCCCATCTCGTTCACCGTTGACCCCCAGGCAGTCCCAATCAGATTAAAACCACGTAGAGTTCCATTTGCTATTCGACCAAAACTAGACGCTGAATTGGATAAACTACTAAAACAAGGGGTCATTGAGCCAACAGATTTCGCCAAGTGGGAGACGCCCATTGTCACACCCTCAAAAAGATGGTAGCCTGAGAATCTGCTCGGACTACAAGACAACAATCAATAAATATTTACAAGTTAGCGCCTACCCCGTGCCCGTCATTCAGCACTTATTGCACACATTCGAACCGGGCAGTATTTTTGCTAAATTGGACATGTCTCAAGCATATCAACAGTTCCCTGTTGATAACCAAACAGCGGAACTGCAGACCATCGTCACTCACAGGGTGCCTTCCGATGCAAGCGTCTCCAATTTGGCGTAAGTGTTGCCCGGGTATTTTTCAATCCCTCATGGAGCGGATTTTACAGGGCCTCCCTGGTGTAGTACCCTACTTGACGACATCTTGGTCTCGGCCAGGGACAGACCCCAACTCTTCCAGAGAGTGCGAGCAGTGTTAGAGAGGTTCAGACAGCATGGCCTCAAGTTAAAAAAAGAAAAATGCGCCATTGCCACTAGACAGGTGGACTTTCTGGGTTATAAAATTGACGCCTCTGGCATTCACCCCCTGGAGTCCAAGGTCAGGGCGATCCACGAAGCTCCCACACCGACCTCCAAAACGGAGCTACAAGCTTTCTTGGGGCTCCTAAACTTTTATGCATCCTTTTTGCCCCATAAAGCCTCAGTAGCCGAACCCCTACACAGATTACTAGACAAAAAGTCACCGTGGCACTGGGGGCACAAAGAAGACCAGGCGTTTAACGCCGTCAAATCACTACTTACGTCAGAGGCAGTGCTCATCCAATTCGACCCCAACCTTCCTTTAGTACTGGCAGCAGACGCATCCCCTTTTGGAATTGGGGGCGGTCCTTAGTCACCGACTCGCCAATGGCGCCGAGGCCCCCATCGCCTTTTTCTCCAGGACGCTCTCGGCCACGGAGCGAAATTACAGCCAAATAGACAAGGAAGCCCTAGCAGCTGTTGCAGCCGTGAAAAAGTTTCACGAATTCCTTTTTGGCCACTTCTTCGAACTGGTCACCGACCATAAGCCCCTCCTGGGCCTACTGGCCGGCGACAAACAGACACCTCAAGTCCTCTCCCTCGGATGACAAGATGGACACTTTTCCTAGCGGCCTACTCATACAAACTTATCCACCGCCGGGCAAAACCCTATCCCACGCTGGCGCGCTCAGTCGCTGCCCCTTACCCGCTCCGGCTGAAGACCCAGCTCCTGTCAATGCCATTTTTGAAATCACCCAGTTGGACCTGCCCATCACCGCCCTTGACATCGCCGCCAAAACCAAGGCAGACCAAACGCTCGCCCAGGTGCTCGACTGGGTGAGGAGGGGGTGGCCGGGAGGCAATGTTGATAACAAATTCGCACCCTTTAAGACTCGCATGCAGGAGCTGTCCAGTTTGCAGGGTTGTCTTCTGTGGGGCACTCGAGTGGTCATTCCGACCTCGCTGCGTACCCGAGTCCTGGAAGCGTTGCACGAGGGACACCCGGCATTGTGAGAATGAAGGCGTTGGCACGCAGCTACGTGTGGTGGCCGGGTCTAGACGAGGACATTGTCAATTGGGTAAGTTCCTGCAGCATTTGCCAGGAATCCCGTCCTGCTCCCCCATCGCCACCCCTACCAGATGGAGAGCGCCAGCGCCCCTTGGTCTAGAATCCATATCGATCTGGCGGCCCGTGCATGGAAAGATGTTCCTAGTGGTCGTGGACGCTTATTCCAAGTGGATAGACGTGGCGCAGCTATCCACGACCACCACACTAGCAATCACCAACGTGTTAACGCGCCTGTTCGTTACACATGGACTACCCGACTCCTTGGTCTCCGATAATGGCCCACAGTTCGCATCAGTAGAATTCAGCCGTTTTGCAGCCAACCTAGGCATTCGCCACATTTTCACAGCCCCATTTCACCCTGCGAGTAATGGGTTGGCTGAAAGGGCCGTCAGGACCACCAAAGAGGCCCTCGCTAGGTTTGGCAGAGATGACTGGCACCACAAACTCTCACGGTTCCTGATGAGCCAACACTCAACCCCCTGTACAGTCACCAATAAGTCCCCAGCGGAACTTCTGATGGGCCGGCGCCTGAGGACTGTATTAGATAGACTGCACCCACAATACTGCCCTGACTCTCCCCTCGCTTCCACTTGGGGGTTAGACATTTTATGTTACAGGAGCCGATATTCGCAAGGAATTTCGCTGGGGACCCACTTTGGATTCCGGGCGAGGTCATCGCCGTCACCGGGCCGAGATCGTATAGAGTAAGGCTGGAGGATGGTCGCGTCTGGAGGAGACACATAGACCAACTCAGAAGGCGCCTCAGCAACCTCGCAAACAAGAATCCAGAGTCTCCAGTCGAAGGGGAACCGTCTCATCCGCCACCCAGCCACACCGCACCCAGTGACCAGTCTGCGCCAGCGGTCGTTCTGGTCAGCCCAAACTCGGACGACAGTGCCCAGAGAGTTGACCAACCGGATCCAACCCTCGGAGAGCTTGACCCCAGAAACCAACCCGGTGGTTTCCGAGGATGCCAGTCCAGAGAGAGTGTTGGCGACACTATGCCAGCTCAACCGTCACAGACTGATACCGAACAGTCAGACAATGTTCCCGAGTTGCGCTGCTCCGGGCGCCAACACAAACCCCCCATCTACCTCAAGGACTATGCGTGTTCGCATCTGGGGGGAAGGGGTGTTATGTCCTGAGGACTCAAGGAGTTCTCACTCAGGTCCACTCACTTTGTGTGGGCGTCATTTCCCCATTCCCCATTGGTTGGTTCTCCCCAGCAGCCAGCTATAAAAGCAGGCTGCGGGGTCCAACTGGCTGCTGATTGCTGTGAGCCAGTTCCAGGCTTGGCAAGCACGGTCAGCCCTTTATTTGTAAAATAAAGTACTGTTGCACTCATGCTCTGGTTCAGCCTCTCATTGCTCAAACTTAACAATTACTTCCTTAACACACTGTGAATTTGCTGTAGAAAACCCAGGTTACTTGAATAACCTCACAGTGGGCTGGTGGTATTCAAGGGAGAAAAGATTGTTTTAAATTTATTTCATTTTGGACATAATTGTAAAATATTATTTGTTTATTCACTTTATTATGTTTTGGCACACTGATAATTAGAGCCATTTTAATGTTATGCCTCTTATTAATTACTTCAATTAGTTTATTGCACCAGCAATCCAGAAGTAGAAATCAGGCAGCAGAAATTATTTATAATCTTTTCATTCCAAGTCTGACCTTGGTGGAAGCTTAACAAAATAAATCTCCCACACCCTAAACACTTACTTTGCCAAGCTGAATGAAACAAAAACATTCAAACTACTTGGGAGAATTTACACCATTTTGCAATGTTGATGTAATGACATCAGCATTTTTGAAACAAAATTAAAACGATTGTTTTCCTGATGCAGGTGTACCTAGCTACTGTGGAAATACAGATATACAAATATAAGAGGAGCAAACTTGAAATAAAAAAAACTATGTATACTTAAGAAAACCTATTTTTCAAGTTGATTACAATAATTTAATATTTCTAAAATGAAAGCAGTTAAAAGTACACTCTTTAATAATATTGGTTACTCTAATTAAACTGTTGTTGATTATCAACCCTAGAAAATAACTTTTAAAACAATAACCAAATAATGTACAGAAAATTTTGTGCAACAAAGCAAAAGTCAGTTTGATCCATGCCTTAGCCATAACCATATCATACAGTTGTTATTTAGAAAAATAATAAAAGTGGGAATACAAATACAATAAATGTGATCATTCATGCTTAATAAAGTTGTTTCTTGAGAATGGAGAAATACCGAATATTTTGATGCTTAAGGGGAGCAGCACAGATTTTAAGTGTGTATATTGCATGGGGTATGGGTGATTTGCCTGTTTCTCTTTTGAATGTGGATGGATGACATGAGAGGGTATTTTATTTATGTGGTCTCCTCTGAATAATCTGATTTGCCTTCTATGGAATTGTCACTTTGTGCTTTACTGGAATAATACATTTACTACTGCTGTTTTACATCTACATTGAAGCATTTTATTGGTCAAATTATCTTTGAACGTGTTTGGATTGCCTTCTGTGCATTTGGTGCTGGACCCAATCCCAATCTTATCTCCCAAAATGCTTTCTAAAGGAATTTTGGGTTTGGGGTCTCTGCCACATACTGAATGGCAAGGACAAATAACTGATTTTTCTAAAGTACAATTTTACCTTCTGGGAAATTGATATTCTCCAGAAACAAAAGTTTCTTAGAATTGCAAATGAACTCACTCACTGAAAGAGTTAACATTTGCTGTAACCACCACAGAAGAGGGAACATCAGTAGTGCCCAGTTTACGTGGTTTGCTTAGCTTCTGTGTTGGCTTCTCTTATCCCTTCCCCAACCCAGAAGCCAAGTGGGTTTCTGGAGGAGGAATAAGTTTGTCATCAGGGGATGACAGGAATAAATATGCCAAGTCCTATTTTGTTTTCTTTTCTCTCTTCGCTAATGAGATAATTCAATTCCTTTTGGCTAGCAGCAATATTCATAACTAGGACCATACTATTTAGTTGCAAGCTCTTGCGCTCTGTCAAGTGGATGGTTTTTTACTATGAATATAAAGGGAAATGTGTCAGTTTCCAGAGGACAGTTTTTAGAAATCCACATATCAGCAACTGAAGGCAGCCTGCTGAAAGACAATTGTTCTATTTTCTAAGGTTCCTGACTGGAAAAAGAAGTAATGGGTGTTAAATTTCAAAGACAGAAGAAGCAAAACAATTAAAATGTTTCTTTTTAAAAAAACACTTCAACTTTCACTTTTCTTTAATGGAACCAAGGCAATTTTTGGGAAGTACAGTATTTATTGTTGTTTTCATTTCTCCATTCAAGCAAAAGCTGTCATTTAAATAGACAATCATTTACATTTTTTTCTAAACCAATTCTGATTTACTAAAGATGAGTTTCTTTCTTTTGTAGAAAAATGGGATTAGTTTTGCTGTCCTATTCTTATTCTTACACAACAGAATGTGAAAGGGCCTGTCCATCCTTCATCAGAATAATTCTCTCAAAACTGAACAGAGTGGGACTGAATTTAGTGTAGAAGAGTAGGCAAGTAGCTGGCAAAAAATGACAAAAGCCTAAAGTGAGTTAGATCTTGACCTATATTGGAAAAAAATTTTCTTTTAGGGAGAAGCAGCTCAGCAGATTGCTCTGAACTCATAAGTCCTGCTGTTTCCTGGTTGGATCACCCAGATAAAACTGGTGATTAAACCCCAAACTTGCTTTGCCCCACCAGCTTTTCCCAATTTCTAGTGGCAGCAGTGAGGCACCTGAGAGACTAAAGTCAGGTTTTTATTTATTTTATTTATTTATTTTATTTGTCAAGTGATTATAAGATAACAGGTATAAGTATAAACATAGTTATGAATACATGAAATGGATACATATAAGAAAAATAAAAAGAATCAATAGGACAGGGAGGGTAGGCACATTGGTGCGCTTATGCACGCCCCCTACAGACCTCTTAGGAAAGAGGTGGACAGTCTAAGGTTAAAGTTTTTGGGGTTTGGAGAAGAAACCACAGAGTCAGGTAGAGTATTCCAGACATTGACCACTCTGTCGCTGAAGTCGTATTTCCTGCAATTTTATATGAATGTCCTTAAACTAACTACAGAAGAAAATATGTCTGTCTTCTATGGCCATTGCTGGTAAATGGGTTTGAAAGTCATGTGACTCAGAGGGAAGAATCTGCTCCATTCTTCTCAGTGCACACATAGGAAAACTATGGGCAAGTAAAACCACAAGACAGAGCGGATACACAGATATGCAGTTGCACTGATTAGACTTTGCAGAGGATATGCACAAATGCAGATATGTGGTAGAAGGAGAAGGAGAGTAGAAATATGCAACTATGCACTGAGAGACCCAGCCAATGAAACTTTTGGAATACATTATTTCTATCTGTCCATCCATGGGATTAATTCTGAGAAACAAACAGAAATGGGACCAGATTTGGTGTAGGGGAGGGAGGTGGAGTTGAAATCAGCAGAGATAAGATCATTTTAAAAATGGGCCAAATCTGTTTGGGGACTGCCAAGGGGAAAACATTCATTCAGTGCATCCTTCTGGGAGAGATGGCAGCTGGGCAGCAGCTCAGATTGTTGGCACCTGCTTCATTTTAATTCTCTGCCAGTTATGTGATCCATAATGGAAATCATGAAGCTATTATATGTTTTCTAATACACACGAATGTATACACAAATGGCTTCTGCTGATAAAGTAATTGGAGACGGCATATAGGGCAGAAGTAGAGAACCTGTCTATCTGGTGTTCACAGAACAATCTGTCACTGAATGTCCATAAAACCAAAGAACTGATTATGGACTTCAGGAAACATGGACAGGACCACGCCCCACTCATCATCAAAGGAGAACGAGTGGAAACTGTCCCTACAATCAGATTCCTTGGTATCCATATTTCAGCTGATATCTCCTGGTCCCCTAACACCAAGTGAAGAAGGCTCAGCAGCAGCTGCACTTCCTGCGGGTTCTCAGGAACAACAATCTGGATAAGAAGCTGTTGCTGGCTTTCTATAAAGCCTCTGTGGAGAGCACTCTGACATATTGTCTGGGTGTGTGGTATGCAGGCTCCACAGTTGAGGACAGGAAAACTGTACAGAGGGTGATAAACACAGTTCAAAAAATCATTGTTTGCCCTCTGCCCTCCCTGGAAGACTTAGCCAGGTCCCGCTGCCAAAGCAGAATCAAGGGCATTATAGAAGACCCCTCACACCCTGGCAATTATCTTTTTGACCTGCTGCCATCTGGATGGCGTTTTAGGTCAATAAAATCCCACACCACTAAACTAACAAATAGTTTCTTTCCCTGGGCCATCCGAACCGCAAATAAGCACAAGTCACTACCTTATTAAGATGTGAAATCTCAATACCCCATTCAGATGTATAATAACATATTACAGTACAATCCATCTCTCGTGTATTATACTCAGCAAAGCGTTACAGTCAGTGTTGGATGTATATTTTGTGTATATTTGTAGATATTGTACTCTCAGATTGCAAATGGAGACGTGGGTACTCTATTTTTCTTATCTTCATTTTTAAGTGCTTTGGTTTTATTGTATTGCGAACAGTTGCTGGGGTACATCCACGGTTTTGTTGTACTTGTACAATGACAATAAAGTTCTTCTAATACTAATAATTCCAGAACTATGATCTGCTTGCTTCCCTTCCTTGTTTAAAAATTGAATTTTAAATTGCAAGTTACTGTGAGATTCTTTTCAGAATTGAACAGTAATTCAGAAATAGTTTTATAAGGGCAAAAGTTAAATACTTGAATTGGATTAATATGATAATCAAAAATATTTTTGTAAAGTCTAAGTGTAAAATAAAAGAGACCCCAAGAGATAAACTGATGATGTTTTAACTTCATCATCCACCTGAAAATGGGGATGCTTTAGGATTGCATATATTTCCAAAGGATCCTGGATCTGGACAATTTTAGGTCATGGATTGCCTAACTGAACAAAGTGTATAAGCCTCTATTGCATATCTTCAAAATTCCCATTCCTGGGAAACTTACAAAAAGCCCACTTTTTAAATTTAACTAGGTTAAATGGCACTGTGTGTAATTCTCTTGTATGGTGTTAAAAGAACATGCATTACTCTTATGATCCTTTTGTTCCTGGTTGCTCGAAACAATAATTAACAGGGAAAGTGTTGGGGGTCATGGTTACAAAAATACTGTACAAAAATCACTATGATTAAATGAATCAAAATATGAAGATAAGAGAAACAGCCTTCCTGCTTAAGCCACCACAACTGAACTCATGACTGAGGCAAGATTACATGAAATATATTATATTCAGGTTATAAAACAGGCTAACTCTGAATATACTGTTCTTTTTCCATTCATAATGTCAGTTATCAATCTGAATATAGAAATCATGCAAACATAGAAAAAGGAGACAACCTTGGATGAAGGCATCAACTTTAGCAACCCAGAAACAAGAGTAACATTATCTCTTGAATGCTGTTACTTCGTTTCAGCTTTTACAAACACAATAGAAAGTTTTAAACTTTGGAAAATATTCCAGTCCCGCCAAAAAAAATAAACTGGAATATCCAAGGTATTCTGTACTGAGTCACTTCATTCATATTATGTTAAAAGGTCAATTTAAATGTTCTTTTCGAAGACAGGAGTGGCTTTTCATTTGCCCCCCCCAAAAAGACATTAACTCACATGTTTGCCAAAACAATTCAGCTATTGTTTGTAAAGGTGACATATAATCGAATATTATCCATGAGTATTATTGACCACAATATGTACAATGTTGTTTTGATTCAGCTTTCCCCTAATTGATGGTGTCAGTTTTCCCAATTTCTAGCAAGGCTGCTTTAATTCAACGTAGTTGTATAATTTTTTAAAAGTAATATGTTTTTCTCTTTTGTCTGTATGAAGCTACTGCCAGGTCTTAATAGAAACAACATTGAACTAAATAAGCTTTTTCATATTTTCTTTTTTGCTTTGTTTAAGCATATTATAACAAAGGCTAGCTTAGCTACCAAGAAGCATATGGAACACTACAGAAGAAACAAAAGAATCGTTAGCTAAACCTCCACATAGCCCTGGGAAGGAAGAGAGGATGAGAAAGTAACTCAAAATAACTATGCCTTGACTCTCTTTGGTATAATAGGGAACTTCTGTGAGCCATTCAAATAACAGAATTCCAGTAGTCTTGGAGTAACTTATTTCTTCAACTGGTCTACCTAAAAGGGCAGATTATGTAGTTATTAAAATCTAGTAATTTAGAAATGGGTAGTACCATTTATTTAATACTTCCTCCCTTCCTATGCATTTGAAAAAAAGGTGTATAAGAGATTATCTCAAAATCAGAATAAATAGCTTGCCCAAATTTCCTGTCAAATAACTATCTAATCTTGTTAAGTAATCAGTCACATCCCATCTGAAGGCAAAAAATAAAAACAGTTTTCATTCAAACTCTTGGAGTCTTTACCTTATTGGGACAGAGGACAGCTTCGGGAAAGAAAATGATTTATGAGCTGCAAATAGATACCTAGGAAGGACTTATACTTGAAACTATGCACATTTTCCAAACCAAACTAGAAAACTTGGATTTTCTTTCTCACATTGCAAAGCAATTTTATTGTTTGGGTATGGGAATTGCCATGGGAGAGTGAAACTAAATCCACTAATCTGAATGAAATGAATTAGGGATACTTATAGAGCAGTTCTAGAATAATCTTACATAAATTGAAATCTTGCATTTTATCAAGACTATTTAATCAGTCAAGACTGCTAAGAAAAAAAGAGGGTCAAGAAGCATTTGGGAGAAGTTCAGTGTTGCAGAAAGAGACAAATCTTTAGGAATTAACCACGCATACCCAAAGGCCATAAAGTTCTTGTTGTTGTCAAGGGCTACCATGTCATAAACCAAATTTAGACAAATAATGGATGGCAGAGATGCAGACAACTTTCTTTGTTCCTTTTGTTTGTTGATCCAGATTTTTATAGCCTAAATGTGGTCACCCTAAACTGGATAGGTTAACAGAAAAGTAGTAGAAGTATAACATGTGC
This sequence comes from Pseudonaja textilis, assembly GCF_049901715.1. Classification (NCBI taxonomy): domain Eukaryota; kingdom Metazoa; phylum Chordata; class Lepidosauria; order Squamata; family Elapidae; genus Pseudonaja; species Pseudonaja textilis. The sequence continues at coordinate 80,775,107 of NC_141991.1, forward strand.
CATAATGAACGTATTAGTTAAATTAAAATTAATAATAAATTAACAGGTTATTTTACAAAGGAGCTTAAATTGGGCTTCTTCATAAGTTTGGAGCTCAGATTAGAGATGGCTACTTCATTTGCTACAAACATCTGAATGAGTTCTAGACAATAGAAGAGAATTTTAGTTTTTTAAATTTGTTGTCAGGTAAATCTTTGCAGCCCAGAAATGGTAGATCTGGTATAGAATGGATTTGTGTCAAGAATTTTACAGTCCTTCAGCTATAATATTGGGTTCACTATATTACTATTCTCAATATAATATTATTCAATAAAGGAAAAAAAAATCACACCCAGGTACTATGTCCTATCAGATTCTGAAAGCGACTAATGACTTGGAAAATTCTTTTTTGTTTGTTTATTGAAAAAGAAAGCTCTTTCTGTGCCTTGATGGAAAATAAATAGTATATACTGAGGAAATATCTTTATCTCTGATCCTCATGAAGCAACATGTTCTTTATTAAAAAAAACTGGAGATGATGAAAAGTATTTACGTATTAAACACACATTGAGAAATGATTGTAGCTGCAATAAAATATTGTATTTAATGGGACAGATATGATTAAAAACCATCAGAACATTTTCTCATTAGATAATGCCAGCTATCTAGAGTCTAGAAGTAATAACAAGTTGTGAAGGAGTATTGAGGAAACTTCTGTAATAAATGTTGCTATTGCCAACTTACTCCTCTCCAATTAAAAATTACATGAGCTACAGCAGTGTTTTTCAACCTTAGCAACTTAAAGATATGTGAACTTCTAGTCCCAGAATTCCCCAGCCAGCATACTGAGTATACAGTCCCAAATGTCTTGGAGGATATTAGGTTGCAGAGGTAAATCAATACATTCATATATTTACTAGCCACTGATTTATTGTTAAGGTCAGCTGTATATGTGGAACTCAATTTTTTTAATACCAGTGTAATTGATGCTTACTGAAGGATTTTTTTAAAAATGTATTTTACTTGAACTACAAATATTGCTAGGATCTACCATTAGTCACATTTAAACAAAGTAACAGTCTTTGTAAGATCTTGGCATTAAGACAAAACACCAGGGAAAATGCTGTAGAGTTTAATAAACAGCATGATATTTCATGCATGACTGGCAAGTGACAAGCTATTTGAGTACTAGCCAAGCAAAGCTGTTGGGGAAGATAACACCTCAACGGGAAGCTATTAGTATGGTTTCCATAATGTTGACTGCTTCTTTTAATTGCAGAAATATTTTACCATTTATTGCTTGGTATCAAAGAACTGATCCATGTCACGATGCATTGAAACTTGGGATTAAAGGCTAGTGATTTCCAAAAATCAAATATATTTATAGCCACATTTTAGAACTTGTTGAACTCTGAGTTAAAAATGTTGATTTCGGAATTGAAATCAGTTCTCAAGAATTGTTTTTATTAAGTTACAGATACAAAAATCAGATTTGGTTTCTGGAAGGGCAAACATTTAGAAAATATGAAGAATATTTACACACTTAATATTGATCTGCCTCCTGAAAAACAAAGGTACTTTATCACTATGAAATATGAATTTCATATATATGAATTATATATGAATTTCATTCATGTACACATTAAACCAGAAATCATAATTTGTTGAATGAGTCATACCGGCATCTTTAACAAATATTTCCAAAGCATAATTTGAAAAACTAAGCAACTAAGTTGGAAACAAAGCCACAAAATAATTTGCTTTAGGTATGAATCACTGGTCATGGTGTGAAATCTGAATTTCAGACATCTGTCTTTGGGGAAACTGAGAGGAAAAAATATTAATTATTGATAAATTCTGAAAAAGGCTTTCATGGTGCTGTTTTCTATTACCAGTACTCTCCTACCAGTTCAGCTTAGAGCTTTAGGAATTTAGTGTTAGCATTTTTCAATAATTGTATAATTTTACACTATTTTCCAAGAATTATTCTGCTTGAATTACTGCGTACCCCAATTCTCAGAGAAGTCAAGCCCCAAAATAAGTTTATTTTCTGGAAAAAATGTTATATTTTTCAAATATATTGAGATAATACCGGTATATTTAATGTATATTATTTTGTGGCTTTGTTTCCAACTTAGTTACTCAGTTTTGCAAATTAATGGATTATATTTATACTCTACTCTTAAATTCAGCAGTGCTTGATAAAATATGGGTAATTTCACCATACTCAGAGGTAGAAAATAACATCGCATTCTCTTTAACTGCCAACTACATGCACTAGCTAGGATGTGGTGTTTAGAGCCACTAATAGACAGGAGAAAGCCAAGTTTGATGTACACTAGGGCTTAAGACACCAGGCTAGAAGCCGGGAGCCTGTGAGTTCTAGTCCCACCTTAGGAACAAAGCCAGGTGGCTGACCTTGGGCCAGGCGCCCTCAACCTAGGAAGAAGAAGGCAATAGCAAATCATTTCTGAAATCTTGCCAAGAAAATTGCAGGGACTTGTTCAGGCAGTTGCCAGGAGTCAATACTGACTCAGGCAACAACAACAGCAACAAAAACTACAGGATAGCTCACTGGGATTTTAGAATATCTCCCACTTCCATATGTTTGCCCTTTCAGGGACAGATCTGAGTTTCACACAATCAAAATATCTTAGTTTCTAATATTTCTTTCTTTTTATCCTATAGATAAATCCGGGAAGTAAAGCTGCTCTTGCTAACCTTTGCCCAGGTGATGTCATTTTGTCAATTAATGGTGACAGCACAGAAACCATGACACATTTAGAAGCACAAAACAAGATCAAAGCTTGTCTGGATCAACTGATACTGTCTGTGAAGAGGTAAATGTCTCAACTTTCTATCTCATGCTGACCTATCAGGTCTGTGCGCACATGTGGTTGGGAAGTTTATACCCAGTGATTGACAGTCCACAACCAGATGTTCATTGCCTAACCTCTTTGTTATATACAACTCTGGTTATTTTGTTATTATTTACATAGCACTTTTTAGCCTTATATTTAAGATATAATCAAGAAAGAAAAACAAATCTTCTTATTTTCAATTGTTGTTGCAATCTCCTAGGTGGCAAATTAATCAATTATCATTTTAATTCTCAGCATGTGTGTGTGTATGTGTATATAGGCCATTAAAAAAATCCTCTGGTTTTAGTTCGTTCCGCCATGAATAATTAAATATGACATACTACAGCATTCTGGGATTGAGGGAAAACAGAAGTAAGAAAGTCTTGGGGTAGTGGAAAGAAAGTTATTAAGAAGTTCTGAGGGCTGGGGCTCCCGGTTTGCAAGGCTTCGGTGGCGGCAGGAATCCGCGATCGTGTGCGGTTCCTGCTGCGCTCGCCGCTGGAGTGCTCCCGATCCTCCCCTGAAGACAGGGGAGACCCAGCAGGGGTCCAGGGGAATCGCAACCCCCCTCCTCAGCTGGCTTAACTCCCTTTTCCAAAAGCGGTGGAGCGGCGGTCAGCAATGGCCGCCACAAAGAAGCTTTCATCTGGACAAGAAAGTGCAGGAGGAAGCTGAGAAAGTGAAAGTTTTTGGTTGAACCAGGATAACAGGTAACATTTAAATACCCTGGAATTTTAATTTCATTAAAGATACTTTGTTCCCAACGAAGATCGGAAAAAGCGGTGGATGAAAGTTAAAAGGGAAAGTTTGTTTTTTCTCACTCTCCTTCCTTATGGTGATAGCAGATGAAAATCAGAAAAACCCCTTTTGGCACCAGCAGGTAATTAAATTTGAAAATTAAAGCCAAGGGGACATTGAAGATTTCTGAACATTGGAATTAAAAACAAAAACTTTTTTTGCTATAAGTGGGAAGGGAGAGGAAAAGAATTAATATTAAGATTTTGCTGGAGGAGGCTGCTTGGAACTTATAAGATCAGAGTTAAATTGTAACAAGACTTCTAAAAGATATACTTTGGAACTTTGCAATTGAACTGTACGCCAGGAAGAGAAAGTATAAAAAGAAGAAAGTGCTAAATGAAACAGTTTGTGTCAATTTGGATTGCTTGGTGACTTTGGGACCTTTGAAAATTATTATTTGAAAAACTAAAAACATTTGGGTTGTTTAAAAATTTTTTCACAATGGCATTACTTGTTGATGAACTGAAAATGGAATTCAAAAAGCTAAAAGAAGAGGAACAAGAAGGGAAGAGCTCTTCTGGATCTGTTTTTCATTTTTTAGAAATGGCGATTTCTACCTATCAGAAATTACAAGAACAAGAAGGTTGGGATGAAGAAGAAGAAGCCATCTTTAATGAACAAATAACTTTAGCTGGGGAAGAAAAGGGAAAGAGGGGAAAGATAATGGAGAATTTAAGACTTAAAAAAACAACCAAAAAAGAGAAAAATAAGGTGAAAAATCGATACAATGTCAGAAAGCAACAGAAAAGAGGAATACAGAAGAGGGTGGAGATTAAGAGGGTGGAGATCAAGAGACGGGTGGGTGGGTAAAAAGGCCAGATTGGAGAAGAAAGGAAGGGAAAAAGGGAAGAGAAGTTACAAAGGTTTGAAACAAGATGTAAAGAAACAGGATTTATTCAGAGATAATGGGTAAAAATATGATTTAAAAAAGAGATTCTGCAAAAGTACATAAGACTGTATTGTTGTATTTGTATTTGAAATAATGTTAGAAAACTGGAACATTATATGATTATAAAATGGGATAAAATATTAAAAGGAATGTGTAAAATGCTTAAGATTTAATGATAGAGTTTAATTTGCTATGGATTATTGTTTTAATTATATTATAAACTTATTATTTTCCTTTTTTAAAATATAGTACGTAGCTTTAGAATGTACTAAGCAGAATCAGAATGAAAATTATATATTATTTTAAGTGTTAAATTTAGGGGAAAGATATAAAGGCGTCATACTTCAATCAGTGATTACAGGAGAAATTTTGTGTTAATGAGAAAAGATAATAGATAATTGAAATAGAACAGACAAAAGATACAAGCATAATGATTTAAATTGAGATGAAACAAATAAAATAGAATTAAGAGAGTGAAAAAAGGGGAGAAGCTATATAGAAAATGTAGAATGGTAAATAAGATATGAAATGGTATATAAAGTGAGCATGAATTTGATTTATGTCTGTACAAAAAGATGTAACCTGGGACTAAGCTGCTTTCCAAAAAGAAGTTTTATGTTTTCATGTTTTTTGTTTTGTTTGTGTATGTTTGTTTATTGAAAATTAATAAAAAATTTATTAAAAAAAGAAGAAGTTCTGAGGGCTCAGTCTTTCTGCAAGTTGCAGAATTTTCATTAAAAAGCTATTTTAATTGGAAAGGGGTTTGCCTTAAAAGTCAACTCCTTGTCATTTTATCATATAAAGCATTGTCGTTGGTGGTGGGATTCAAAACTACTGGTTCTGTGGGTGTGGCTTGGTGGGTGTGGCAGAGGAAGAATACTGCAAAATCCCATTCCCTCCCCATCCCACTAACCTGCTTTCCAGTTCCGTTCTCCTGTGCAGGGCAACCAAAGAAGACCCAGCTGATCAGCTGGGACTTGGGAAGCAGAGAATAGATGGGGGTGGGCCAGTCAGAGGTGATATTTGCTGGTTCTCTGAACTACTCAAAAGTTCCACTACCATTTCTCCAGAACTGGTCAGAACCTGCTGAATACCACCTCTGATTGTCATCTATAAGGTCACTGTTATAATTTTATTCATAATTTGGATCACAAAAAGAGAAGTACAGTAGTCTCTTACTTCTGGAGAATTGCATTAAATATTAGTTAATTGTTTCATTTTATTCAATTATCAAATCACACAAAATCTACATAATATGAAATACAGGTAATCCTTGACTTAGGATCACAATTGATCCAAAATTTATGTTGCTAAGCAAGACATTTGTTAAGTGGTTTTGTCCCATTTTACAACCTTTCTTGCCACAGTTGTTAAGTGAATCACTGTAGTTGTTCAGTTAGTAACATAGTTGTTAAATGAATCTGATTTTTCCATTGACTGTTTGTCAGAAGGTTGCAAAAGATGATCACATGACCCTAGAAAACTGCAACCATCATAAGTATGAACCAGTTGCCAAGTGGCTGAATTTTTATCACATGACCATGAGGATGCTGAAACGATCATAAGTGTGAAAAATGGTCATAAGTCATTTTTTTCAGTGCCATTGTAACATTGAGCAATCACCAATTAAATTGTTGTAAGTCAAGGACTACTTGTAAATGAATAAAGAATTTCATCCAAATGTAAAATTACAAAACAAACTAATCTCATGTTCACAGTTAAAACATATTAATGTGTTGGACATGTTCGCTGCCATTAGTTATTTGTAAAAATAATAAAGGCAGGATGCAGCTAAATGAATGAATGAATATTATGATAACTGCTTTGTACTTATCAAGGGGCAGCAATTCATTTTTCTTCTCTGATTTATACAGTTTTACACAATTTTCCTTTCTTCCTTCCTTTCCCTTCCCTTCCCTTCCCTTCCCTTCCCTTCCTTCCTTCCTTCCTTCCTTCACCTTCCCTTTCCCTTCCCTTCCTTCCTTCCTTCTTTTCCCTTCTCTTATCTTCCCTTCCCTTCCCTTCCCTTCCCTTCCCCTTCCTTCCTTCCTTCCTTCCTTCCTTCCTTCCTTCCTTCCTTCCTTCCTTCCTTCCTTCCTTCCTTCCTTCCTTCCTTCCTAAAGAGGGCTTGCAATAATCATGCTGGTTTTAGGAGGCAGGGCAATGAAAGAATGCTGTATATCTTTATAAACTATAGAGAATAACAGACCATTAATTAAACATTCTTGAAGCTTCAAGAGCAAAACTCTCAAGCTAGGTTAGTTTTTCCATTCATTTTTCAGGATACTATCAGGAGGACAAAGGGTTCTTTCCACTTGTTAGTATGAAGCCCCTTCTGTAATTGGGGATTGATTTGCTAGTTTCAGAGAACAATGTCTTCTTTCCAAATGTTGGCACACATAGCACATCCAGTTGGTGTTCTCTATTCTTTCCTTAATATTGGCTCTGTTGCTCTCTAACCCTATTGTCAGAAGTGCTTCCTGACAGATCTTACACATTTGCAACCCAGCCTTTTAAGAGATGATTCCAAAGAGAGTGTCAGGAACCTATTAACACAAGAGGAGCCAAGCCCATGGTCAATTCAGGTTAACTAATAATTAAAGTTTGTGATCTGGATTCTTGCCTATACTGACAGTGGTCCAATCTCAGATCAGAAAATAACATTGAGAATGTAATAGGGAACTTCTCTTGACTGAAACAATTCCAAGATGCATGGACTGCAAAATAATCAAATTAAGCTCACTATAAGATTTGTGCTAAAGTTGCAATATGTCAGTACCTTTGGAGCTAAAAAAGCCCAAAGTTATTGCAACATGTTTGACATCTTAGGCATCTACTTATATACTGTTGGTGAGACCCATAATTATGGAGGGGAGGGGGACAAAGTCACATATGTTTTCAGTATTTGATCCTGTACAATTTTTACTGGAATTTTACAATTTTAAGTGAATGGCATTTTTTAGCTCTTTAGGTTTGGTGTCTTCTAAAAGCCTATTCTGAAGGTAAATACATGTAATTTTAATATGGCAGAGTATATTGTTTACTTTTGAAAAATGGAAATGCCTAGGTTGCTCATATACATATTTTACAAAAAAATGTGAACTTGATTAATTATAGAAGGGGGATTTTACATTGGATTTTGTCTCTTTGTCTCTTTCAATAGAATAAGTCTCACAGAAAATTGCAAATGATTCTATAGTCTTGCCAAAATAATTATTGAGTTTAATATTATTTTAGTGATTTCAAGGATACTTGTAGCTGAAAGATCTTTTAAATCAAAACCAAAATGGCATTCTGATATTCAAAGTATTTTCACTTTATTGTTTATACTTTGTCTTACAAAATATTAAGGTACCAAAATCTTGAAAACTCTGAAACTTCAGGTTAATGTTCTTAACATGTTAGAAAATCAATTCTAATACAGTGGTACCCAATATTCATTGTTAATTCGTTCTGGGAGGTGTGATGAATACCAAAACTAATGAGTACCAAACAATTCTTTTTCCATAAGGGATAATGTAGTAAGTCACAAGGCAGTGTTGACAATAGTATGTTCTAACTTGTGTGTTGAGTATCAAACAAATGATGAATACCAGGATAAAATGTTTGTATCAAAATTGTTGAATACCAAATTCAATGAGTTTCAAAGGTATTATGGTATCTCTGTTTTTCCAGTTTTCTTCTATAGTAAATTGGGTTGAGTTGATTCAGCATACAAAATAGATCAACTTTTTTGTTAGATAAATTTAGTTTATGTCTCTGATACTGGCCAGACAAAACCACTCTACTACCTCCAGACAAAATGTGAATGCTTCACAAAACTTGGATGTCTGCTTTTTCCTTATGACTTAACATTTCCAGTTTCTTCCACTGTAAGATTATTTTTGACATGAGAATAGGGAATATTCTTCTGTGATGCTTCCCAGCATGTAAACATTCCACAAAAATACATTAAAGGAAATGGGAATTTTTATTTCAGCATACACGTAGAAAGATCCTGTGTGAAATCTCAGAAGACCTCAACCATATACATTTATGTCAGTTCAAAATTTCCCATCAACCTTGGTAAGAAATACAACCATATACCATACATAGTAACAGAAGATTTCATAAATAAAGGTCCTGAATTAAAATTCCCGATTAAAGTTGCTAAATTGTCAAAACTTTGGAAGAGACCAAGGGCCTATATAATGCATTTATCTTTAAATTAGAAATCCATATAATTTAGGCAGCAGTTCATAACTCTGTAACAAAGAATATAAATAAGATACTCTGACAGAGTTATTTGTTGAGATGAATGGCAATAAAAAGCAATCAATAAAACATGTATAAAAATGTATAAAAATGCAAAAACTTAGCAATATTAGGCAAGTGAAAACAGTGGTCAAGTATCTATAGATGTGGCATGGGATTGGTCCTTCCTTCAGGGACATGTGATTGGTTATTATTTTTAATTATCTATGGAATTCTTCATTACATGCCCTTTCAGGTTCAGTTCTGAGGGAGAATTCCCAGGAGAAGCAAAGGGAATATAAGAGTGTGTGAGCAGAGCACCAAAATATACAGAAAAAATAAAGTACTGAACAAATTGGAATTGCTGAACTGTATAAACTGCTGCCACAGGGAATACTGGGAGAACATGAAAGTCATAGCATACAAAACACCAAATATCAATAAGTATAAGAAGAAGATCAAAGAAGCAATAGAATGGGAAGTAACAGGCTCCCCCAAACATTGGAACAAAGAGTGAGGTTGAAATCTGAAGGACAGGGAATGAGGATTTCCTTAGGCAGTTAAGAAAAAGTTTTCATGGTGGGCCAGTCATGATATATTTAAGATAAATGATTATTTAGGCTTATATATTGGAGGAGAAAGAAGAGAACTTCTAAAATAGCCAACTATTTTAAAAAGCAACATCTCCCCCGATTGGAAAACCTACATGTTTATTTTATGCAGTAAGCAAAGTAATTATATTAACAATTTTATTGGTTATTTTTAAGCCTTGACCAGATAAAACATCTGAATGTTACAGTTATTGTATTTCTTAACTCAGCCCAAAGCAAATCATTGAATTGCAAATAAAGATGTCTGGCCAATAAAAGCAGTCACTGCTTAAGCCAGATGCAGACTTATTTGTTACTGAAAATGAGTCATCCTTTTAGCAAAGCATTGTTTTCAAAAGAAAAGGAAAACTAGCTCCATCAGAAAATTATTTATTGCAATCTATATAGAATAGATCATTCCTGTAGGCATTCCAGAAACCTGAATGTGTTTTCTTTATATTACTATCAGTACAACTTGTATGAACAAACATTTCACAGCTTATAGATTTAATGTTGTTTTCTTTCTTTTTTTTAACAAATTTTATTCAGTTTTTCACATTAAAAACAAATATCTCTTTTAGTGAACAACATATTTCCAGGTCATCATCTTTACATACAAATATGAGAGCAATTATACATTCATATATGCATACTTAATTATATTATTACCTTTTCCATTCCAAATTTTCAGTAAGGAGAGAAACAAACACATTAATTCTAGCCTCTTTCATTAATCTCAATCGAAACATCTTTTTGTTTCATTTCAATTATTTCAAATATAATCCTTTAATATTTATTTTAAAAATAAAGATAAACAATATGTGTTTGTCTAATAATAATAATAATGATAATAATAATAAAAAGTTACCAATGTCTCTCCTTGCTTTTAATAGTCTATATTAACTTATTAATTTAATTGGTTCTTTAGTCTGTCATATTCCCTTTCCATTACACATTCTTTTTATAAATTCTAGATTAATAAAAATTTTAACACTAAAAAAAAAAACAAGTATAGGTTTTCCCCCTTTTACTGTTTTGAGTGTGACACCTTAATGATTAAAATATACCTTTATTCCCTCATCTCGATTCCCAATAAACCATTATTTTTAAGAAGTTACAATAATAATCATTACATCTTTTCATTTGGATTCCACAGCATATTTTCCCCGCTTGATTTTTAATAAGAGTTATCAGTATCTATATTACCCTATTTTCTAAATATTTTTAATTGCAGAAATATTCTTATTACCCCTTGTCACCCTGCAGAATCCCCTTTTTAATTCATCAACCATTATCTCTGAAAAAACAATTTTTCAACATTTTACTGTTTCCATATTTCTTTATTTCATGCACTTGTTTCTTACCGTTTCTCCTCCCCCTCTTTTCCCCATGTCTTTTCTCATTCTAGTTCATATCCCTCTCTTTCTTAATATCTTCCTTTCCCCTTTTCTGCTGGGTCTTTCTGCCTTTCCCCACTTCACGGGTATTCCCCTTTTTGATTGCCTTCTTAAATCTCAACTTCTTAACCTTCCTTCTTTCCCCACTTCTTTGTAGTGTTCTTTGTGTTAATTGTCTATTTAAAATGTCTTCTCCTTGAATTGACTCCTCCTCCTCTGAAGCTCTTTCTTCTTGTTCTTCAATCGCCATTTCCATTTTTTCTAACACAGAGCAAAGTGATTCACCTCTTTCCTGTAGTAATTCTCTCATATTTTTAAGTTCCATTTTTAATACCCAAAGAGATATCATCATTACATACTCTTATATTTTATGATCGTTAAAGTCCACAAAAAAACACTTTTACTTTCCTTCTTTCTTCTTTCAATTTTCTAAAGTTCTCAGTTATTCCAGCCGAGGGTCTATACCAAAAACATCAATCAATCGCACAGTCAGTCTTTCCTTGCTTTTTTCTTTATTCTGGTTCTGCTTTCACTTTCTAATATTCTTACTTTGTTTCAATATTTCTTTAATGTTATATCCACACAAGTTCATTCAGAAACAGGATGCTTTCCCTTTTGATTGAACTCAAATTTTTGTCAAAAGTGGCACTCTCCATTATACAAAGTCTTCACCTTTTTCCCCTATTTTTTTATTTAGGGTTTTTCGAACCTCAATATTCCAGCACAGTCCAGTCTCCAATTTGTAAACTTTATTATTATTATTTTTTGACAATCTTAAGTCCAGCTTTAGTTTATGCCTGTTTATTCCCAAAATATTTTAGTCCAATTTAGTTAAATCTTTAGTTCCAGCTTCTTCCTTTCCTGGTTCGAAGCCCCACTTAGCTGTCAAAAATATTTTCTTTTTTTCCCCCTGTCCCTTTGTAATTTCGCCGCTCACTTTTCTTTTCTTAAAAATTCCATGTTACCTTAATCCCGGGGTACTTTTGTTTAGTTGTATTGCCCAGTTGTCCCGATTCAGATGTTATCCACCTCTTTCTTCCCTCCTGCACAAATCTTAATCCAGCTGAGTCCTCCTCTTCGGGGTGGCCATTTTAAACCACCGCTGCAGTCGTCTTCGGGGGGAAAAAAACCAAGCCCAGGAGAGATGTGGCTCCCCTCAATCTGGCTTGCGGCTTCCCCTTACTCCACCGCCCCTCCAAGGCAGCTTCAGCCCCTAATTGTAATGATCGGAGCTCTCCAACGAAAGAGCATAGACCACAGCCGCAGAGAGTCGTGATCTATGGTCCGTCAGGAGGCTCCGCCTTCTTCCGATTTAATGTTGTTTTCTTAAGCACTGTTGTACATTCAGTGATTGGAAGGATGATTACTGAAGGATTATTGATCAAGGTTTTTTCCCCTATCTTAATCCCATTGAATATAATAGTTGCCCATACATGAAGTAGTTTCTAATAGTTCAGAAAACAAACGGTTATGAACCACTTTTCATTATTTTAAAATGCTGTGTAATTGACAAAACTCCAATGATTTCTGATTAAATTTAAGATATAATCAAGAAAGAGTTGCAAATGAGAACAACCTCATTGGAATACTTTTCCTGTTGAGAAAAGTGTATTCCATATTAATATAAATATTAATTTAGATCAGCTGCATATGCAAAGGCCCATCCGGCATTTATTGTGATAGCTTAATTATCTCTGAATTTTTTTTAGTAAATGTATGTCTAGGTTTTAACTTTAGATTCATGCTACATGTCCCAAACATATAAAGACAGCTCATCTTTCTTTACAGTCTGGTTTAGTAATTCCTATAGGTTGGAGTCACTGTGTTTTTGCGTGCACACATTCCTATCAGTGAAGGATGAGACTGCTTTCCTGTTTGTGTCCTTGACATGTTCTTCTTTGTTTGCCCCATTTATTTTCCATCAGACAGAACGGAGGCCAAAAGAAGCGGAACCGAAATCTGACTTGAACAAATCACTTTCACTATTTTTATGTGTTGAGATTAAGGGGAAAAAAACAAGGGTGGGGAAGAGACGTCTGTGGGCCAAATGGAATAGCTCAGTTGTTTATGATTTTTGTTTCTCTTTATATCTTCTGAGTGAATCCTCCTGGAATTTGGTGCTGCTCATTCTTTGCCAAATAAGGTTCCATGGAGACCCAACTGTAGCCATGTGATTAATGATCATGTCAAGAACAAGGACGTCTTTTAATGAAACTCTTTCATCTTCTGGCAATTGTTTTTCCATACATCACCATACGAATGAATTATGACCAATATGTTGTAAAAAAAAGAGCTTTATTTTGTAGATTATGCAAAAATCATATCCTTTCTTAGTGAAAACTGAAAAGCATTAGAGATTGATACAATATTACTATTTCTTTTAAAAAGAAGGGTTTGAGCTCTGGAAAAGATAGCATTATTATTGGAAGCTTGAAAAAAAAAGATGGTGCTGTTTTCAAAGTGGGGTTTAACTTTTATACATGGCTTTATTGCATTGTCTCATATCAGAGCCAAAGAAATTTTTCTGAATTTTTCAAAATATGCACACCCTCATATTTCATTCTTTGTTCAACTAAGGGTTTGCAGAGACACATAGGGGAAAAATTACGTTTAAATGACAATGGTGATACATTTTAAAGAAAAGTTAGATGAATTGACTGTACAACAGAGTGTATTTTAACATAAACATAGATGAGATTCACAATGAATATTGTGGAGAAAAATCTGAAGCACCAGATTCAACTGGGTAATTGAGACACCACACCTGAAAAGTCTTATTTCTGCTCACTATCAGACAGAAAGGCTGGATAACCAAGAAAAAAGCTTTTGGATTATTATAAAAATCCTACAATTATCCCTCTCAAATGAACGACTTTGATTATTTGACTGAGTGTGGTGTTATAGATTGAATTGGAGCAAAATGACATTTGATGCAATTCCTTAGATTTGTTTTGGTCATGTGCTTTAAAATAGACAAGGAAACATTATAGCCATCCTGGAGCTGTGGTTCATTATGCTTGGCTGTAATTAGAAAAACGAACAACACTTTTAAAACCAGTCCTGCATGCAGTACTTGTTAGCATTTCCATGCTATATTATTAGAAAATTGTTTAATTCAAGCCTGACTACTTCTGCTCTAGACAACCTACAGATGACATACTGAAACTCACATAAAACATGTGAATTCATGACCTTCCTAGGTGAATTTTAAATAAAACTATTTTATAAACAAACATTTTTTTAAAAAATACAAAGTTTCCAGGTTTCCATAGCTTGTAGGTCTCCAAAGAAGTGATTACTTCAATGATTAATAATGTATAGAGGAACATAAATATATGAGTGCTATGATTTGTTATTTGGAGAATTACATGGAATGTGTGTTGTGTATTGGCACAGGGGAAAGTCAAGAGCCAATTCTATTTCATGGTAGTTTAAAACCACAATGTTTTATTTAGGTAGTTTGTTTCCAGCACGTTTGGATATAATAAAACATCTCTGATAGTGATGCCATATGTAAACATACGTGTTGTTGTATGCAGCAAAGTGACATTGGTACACATGAAAAGCATTATTCATAATTTTCTCAAATTTCCAGATTGAGTCATAGGTTAAAAAAGAATCACTTCTCAGATTTTGGGGTAAGAACATGTATAATATTAATTACATCTTTTCCTCTGGTATGTTCTTGAGGAAACACCGGATCTCTGATTTAAATACACAAGATCCATAATAAGTTTTAACACCCATCAACTTTTATATTCAGGAGCCATTATTGGGAGGTGGGGAAAAGGAGGAAGAATATTTGCTGCCAACAGATTAACTAGAATTTCATTTCATTACTTGTTTAGAGAAACAATTTCAGGTTTGTAAGAATTTTCCTATACATATGCTAAAGAAGGTTTGTAAATAAGTATTTGTTTGGTGGTCTATAGCAACTAAGAACTCTTGTCAAGTGAAGAGAGAAGGAAAGTTTATAGTGGTGATTATAAAGGAATTGTATACTAACATAAACTGAGCAAGATCTAGATTAGTACCATATGTGAAATCTAGCACAATATAGAAACCGACTGATACCGTAATGTTAAAATACCATCTGAAGGTATCTTGGGAACATAAATAGGATGTATATTTTCAGAATGGGTTGTTAGTTAGAGTGGTCAACTTCATTCTTTACCACCTATAATTTCTGTTTTCCTTCTGTAAAATAAGCATAATTATATGATAAACTTGTATTCCAATATATAGAATAAAAATGGGACAAATCAGTAAAATATTATATAAGTTCAATCCTAAAATAATGCTTGTTAAGGAATAATTGTTAAGGAAAGCTAGTGAAATGGCTAGTGAATACTGGCAATAGCTAGTGAAATGCCAGGAAAACAGTCAAACCTTTAATCACTAATAAGCAAATGCCACATGTCAGGTCATTTCCCTTGAAATGGTACTTGAAAAGGACACTTGTGGAGAAGCAACGTTGGATTTAAACATGGGTTCATTATGTTCAAAATCATCTGAAAATGATCACTTCTTAGTCCAAAGAAGTATTTTTGGGAGTGAACATATAATATTTTCTTTAAAATTAGTTAATATCACTACAAAACATTATACTCATTAACAATTCTTTGGATAAATCTACACAAGCTAAATTTGATGGATTCATAATAGACAAAGTTCAAGAGGATACCTGCTACAAGATTTTTGTCTACATAAGGGATCTACAGAAAATAATCCAATAGAATGCCCTGGATAATTTTCCTATATTGGATTTACAAAAGAGGCTTGTTAAAGCTTTGAAGAATATTGTGGAGATGAAATAAAGATGAAAAGTTAATCAATTTTTTAGGACAGTATTTGAAAGGACTAAAAATCAAAAAATTTAAAAGGAAAAGGAAAAAATATAAAGTTGACTTATTTGATCAAGATTAAAATAGAAATATTGCTAGTTGTGGTATTCCTTAATGGATTTTTACTAATCAGGATTTAAATGATGAGGTTTTAAGGATTTATTTATTAATAAGAGATGAGTTGTGGGAAGAAGAGGTCATTTGTTGCATTTTTAGAGAAAGTGATAAATTACTAAAATTGTTTATACTTGTGATAAAGGCAGAAAGTCACTTCATTTCCTTTTTTTACTATAATCTTTTCTATTCTTTCATTTTTTCCTTTTCTTCACTTTCCTTTTTTCTTTGTATTCTCTTTTTTAGTTTATATTAATGTTTATCTTTTTAATTGTATCTTTTAATAAAATTACTATTTTAAAAAATCATTCACTGTTTGGAATCAGGTTTGCCCTTAATTGAAATAAGACCATAGATTTCACATTTTGATTAGTACAGGAGTTTCCAAACATTGCAACTTTAGGATTTGTGGACTTCAACTCCCAGAATTCCTCAGTTGTCAAGTTTGGAGACCCCTGGATTAGTGGATTAGTGCAGGGGTCCCCAACCACCGGGCCGTGGACCGGTACCAGTCCGTGGAACATTTTCTACTGGGCCACCGGTTTGCTGGGCGCCGCCATCTTGTTTTGATGAGAAAGTACTTCCGGTGAGCTTTTCCAATTGGAAAGCGGCGTTTGGGTCCTGAAGGAATCCTCGCGCCTTAGTTTCATCGAAGGGGGGACGGCTTCGAACAAAACTAAGGCACGAGGATTCTTTCAGCACCCAAGGCAAGGCGAGCTGAGCGACTGTCTCGAAGCTGTCCCGAAGCCCATCGACAAAGGTACAAAGGAGGAGTTGAAGGTGGCGGGGAGAAGCGGGGGATGGCTGGCTGGCCAGTCGCTCGGCTCACCTTGCCATGCGTGCTGATGCCGGTACCGGGCCACGGATCATTTTGTGATGCCGGTACCGGGCCGTGGCACAAAAAAGGTTGAGGGCCACTGTATTAGTGGATAAAACTATTATCTTCCTCAACCTCCACAGCATCCTTGACCTTGAATAACTCTTCCCTGCCATGTGAAGGGATTTTTTTTTGCACGTTTTATTTTTTATTGGTTTTTTAAAAAGTTTCTATGTAGTTTATCATTGTCATTTTTAATAAACTTACTATTAAAAGACATACTATTATCAAACATTTTATGATCACTTTCAAATCAGGATTTGGTTCATGGGGGCTTATTTCACAATCTCAGGATGATCTGGCTGTAATTTCTATAATTTTTCTGGTATCTTATTTCAGCTGATTGACAGTAAATAGCATCCAATATTTTCCTGTGTTCTGTGTGTACATTGTGTGTTTGTGTTGGTGTTGTCTGTCTTTATTTAATTTTAACTTTAAAAACATTAATTCTCACTGAACATGGTGGAACTTGCTTCAGAATGTAACACTTGTAAAAATTGAGAACAACATTCTTATCAGAGTTAGAGTAGCCTATATAATTGACTTTTTCAAAATGACTTGTTTCATTTAGACAAGAAAAAAATGTCCCTAGGTAAAAACTTTCTAGACTAAAACCCTTACATGTTGTAAACAGTTCGTGTGTCATTAATGCCAGCAGTTCACTTAAACTTCAGTGTTTAACAAATCAGGAATTAAATATAAATAAAGATTCTCAGTTGCATTTTTTAACTATTACCTTCTAGGAATAAGAACCTTTACATATTCTAAAGTGACATATGCAGCCTAAAATGAAAAATAGAAATACCCAAAGTGAGTTATATTATGAAATCTTATTTATGTTGTTTTGATGAGATAGCAGTTGACTACTTTTGCTAATATATTGATGTCCAAAAAGATTAATTTGTGGCAAGATAACAAGCTAAGGCATTAAATTGAAGGCCAAGGATGTACATAGGATACTACTAGCTTTGGTACTCATGCCTTTTCCTTATTTCTGCCCCCACTCCCAAATATTTATTTGGTCTCCTCCTTGTCAGCTTTATCTGTGGCTCAGTAATTAAAGCAAATCAGATTTCTTAACCATGATTTGAAAATATGTTTGAAATCCTTACCATGAGCATAATGGCTAAGTTAATCATGGAAAGACGGAAAGGGATAATACTTTAATTACTGTATAGTTAAGCTAGACAATTTTTAAACGAATAGAACATATTTTTTCTTTCTCTAAAATAAACGGCTAAAGGTTTAAAATGTTATTGTTACAGTTTTTTTAAAAAAAAAAACCTAAGCAAATGAAATGAATTGCAAATCATAATGTTTAATTTTAGAAAAGGTGGTAGAAAAGGTAGTTGTGCAACAGCTCCAGAAAATGCTGGAGGAAGTGGAGTATTTGGACTTTTTTCAGTTGGAAATCAGATCTGGTGATGGCCCTGAAATGGCTTTGATCGCAATTGTAAATAACATGTGGCAGGAGCAGGATGGAAGCGGTACATCCATCTTTGCTCTTCTTGACTTCTTGGCAGGTTTTGATAACATCAATAATGGTATCCTTCTGGATTGGCTTTTGGGATTGGGAATGAGTGACACTGTGTTGTGCTGGTTCTCTTCCTTCTTCCAAGGCAGTCGTGTTGACCGTAGGGACAGCTCCAGCCTGCAATCATTCCTTTTCAAGGTTCTGCAGGGTGGTACTTGCTCGGCTCCTATTTAACATCTCCATGAAGCCACTTTGTGAGGTCATTCAGAGGCATGCCAATTTCCACCTCTGACTGCCCATGTGATACAGTGGAAATTCTGTTTAGTGTCTGGAAACTGTGGATGTTTGGATGAGAAACAACAGGCTTCAACTCAACCCTAGCAAGACTAAGTGGTCTTGGATATTAGGGCACCCTGGTTCTAGGGACTTTTCATCTTTAATTTTGAAGGTGACTGTACTATTTCAAACATAATTGGTGTGCAATCTGGGGGATGTCCTGGGCATAAGGAACAGGCGGCAGCTGTAGCCAGGTCTTTGTACAATTTCATATTGTTTGCCACATGTGCCCATTCCTAGAGCAAGAGAGTCTACTCACAGTCACTCATGCTTCAGTCATCTCCCAAATAGATTACTGCATTTTATTGGGGAAGCCATTGAAGAACACCCAGAAGCTGTGTGGGATATAAAATGCAACAACATGGGCAATAATGTGTACTCCTTGATCAGCACATGCTACTTCTCTGCTCTGTGAGTTGTTAGTGTGCTTCTGGGTTCAATTGAAGGTGCTAATAGTTACCAATAAGGCCTTAAAGAAGTAGTTATGTCACCAAGTTTGGATCTATGGTAGAGCCCATTCAATGATTGATTTGCTGATGGCTTCTTTCTTTTCTTTTTTAACTCAGCTGCTGATTATGGATGCATTGTTTTTGTAATATCAGGACTTTCGTGGTGCTTTTAACTGTTAGCTCCCAGAGTCATCAATTTGAAATGGACACTTATATAAATTGATTGATTGATCGAATGGGTGGATGGATAGATGGATGAAAGTTTACTTATCAGTATAAAAAGAATATAATAGGACAGGAAAAAAAATAAGTAAATGATGTTTTTGATTCATCCAGGTTTCTGGATTCTTGGAAATATATAAAATTATATTCAAGCTTACTAACAATCTACTGTATATTGTACGTATAATTCTTAATTTTCCATTACAGAGCTGAAGGCAAGGTTTGGTCACCTAATACTGTAGAAGATGGAAAAGCACAAGCTTATCGTGTCAGTGTAGAACCTGAAACACAGGTATGTGATCTTTACATAATTTAAATCATTTTTAAAAATTTCATTAAAATAGGAAATAAATCTTCCTCAATACAACACATAATATAGTTGAACATTAAATGCATACTTAGGACATCAGAAAAATATGTTGCTTTCTGGATCTGTTGTAAATTTAAGTATGCAAAATCTTTTGCATTTTGTACTTTATTTATGTCCACTGCCATTCTATGATCTATTTGAAATATTCTATAGAGATTCATAGCAAAGATTGACTTAAAAAGAGGTTGGTAAGGTTTAATTCTGTTGAGGGCTTGGTGAGGGAACACATAAGTAAGGAGGACTATTAGGTAGATCCAGTACTAAAGGAATTTAAATGATGGTTTCTTTTCTAGTTTTTTAAAAAAGATTGTTCATTTGCTTGGAATCAGAGCCTTTTTAAAGTATCCTTTAGATATATTTCCAGAGTATTTTTAGATTCAACTGTAATGTCTAAATGTCTGCTTGGATAGTGTGATACGTTGATGTTTATAAAAAATTGATCTTTACATTTCATGATGTCCATATATGGGCTAGGTAAGTGGTCACACTTTCACTAACCTTTCAGAGCAGCAGCCCATAGAGACTCTGCATACAATGGCAACAGGCTATAAAGTCTACTTGTTGTGGTGAAAGCCGTTTTGCCACCAATATCCTTAGCTCGCAGGAGAGATTTTCTACCAGTTTAAATTCCATCTGTCAATTTCTTGGAATGGATTATATATACTTCTGATTTAGTTTGTGCGGTAGTTCATGATTGCCTATGGACTAATTCTAAAATGAAATGTTAAAATTCTGGAACATCTGTGAAGTGGTGATATGGTTTAGACAGTTAACATAATTGCTTCTATGTTTTTTTCTCACAGATCTTGATTTTTTAGTTGCTTAAAGCAGTAAATTACTGAGATATAACAGAAAAAAACTTGGAATGCGTATAATCAAACAGGCTCTATGTTTTAGGATCTATATAATAGAACATGACAATGAAGAAGCTGTTTCCTGCTACCATTGTATCAGCACAATACCAAAGCAATCGTAAAGGTGCTATTATGTGCTAGACTTCAAAATAATAGGACAGACGGCAAAAGATTGCAAAAGTTGCTGATAAAAATAGCAAAGATTTACAAAGTCCTAATACCGTACTTATTACTAAAGCCACTTTGGTGCAGGGGTTAAGAGATCATGTTAGAAACCAGGAGACTGGAAGTTCTAGTCCCACCTTGGGCATGAAGCCTTACACCAGTCACCTACTCTCAGTCCTAGAAAAGAGGCAATGGCAAACCACTTCTGAAAAATCTTGTCAAGAAAATTATAGGGACTTGTCTAGGTACTATATAGTACTGTATCATTATTATATATCTAGGTACTATAGAGCTGTAACGGTGCAGTGGTTACAATGTAGTATTGCAAGCTGACTCTGCTCACTGCCAGCAGTTCGATGCTAACCGGCTCAAGGTTGACTGAAGCCTTCCATCTTTCTGAGATATGAGGGCCCACATAGTTGGAGGCAAAATGCTGACTCTGTAATCAGCTTAGGGAGTGCTATAAAGCACTATGAAGTTGTATATAGGTCTATTACTACTCTGAGAATCAGACACAACTGAAAAAGAGATGGGGAAAAAACTTATTGCAGAAAGCTAGTTCCTTTCAGAACTTTCAGAAGCTTTATCAAAATTGGGGCCACCATTTCTTATAATAAGAGGAAGACAGTGAAAGACTATTTTTTTCCTAGAAACCTGTCCATCATTTGCCATCTTTTCTATGCAGGTCAACTCCAGTTAACAGTCATATACATTTAATGCTATTCTGAATTATTTTATGAATTATTTTATTATAAAATAGTTTTCAAGGATACTATTTCCTTGAGTATCCTGTTTGTTGGAAAGGCAAGGTAAATATATTATTACATAAAGTAGGTATATGAATTAATATTATTTCAGATATTTCTTTATCTGATATAGCATCTTCTGTAGGGAAATGTAGTCTGCACATCCTTAATCTGGGTTTATTGAAGAAGCATGGTGAGGCTGTCTGTATTTTTCCCCATTTCTTGGCTGTGTTTGCCTAATTAATCAGTTGTAGCAATTTATTCTAAAAACTGTTTCCAAAAGATGTTGATGTTTTCCAAAACTGTCCATATGGGGGTGGGGGGGGCACTTGGAAACAAATGCATGAATTCTTACTGCCAAATATATTTCTGAGGGAGAATGCACATTACTTTTGATTCTTGCCAGGATTAACCAACATTATATTTTCTATTTATTTTTAAAATGGAAATTAGCTGTGTGATAATGGATAGCAGATAGTGGGCCAAAATGCTGCCTGCCTATATCACAAAACTTATTCCTGCCATAGTTAGCAGTAGTCTCTACAATATCTGTATAGATTCCAACCAATAGAAGTATTCCTCAGATTGCAAGAGCAGTTGAAAGAACCTTGACTAATCTGGAAGAAGCTAAACAGATCCAGTTTGGTACTTGGATGGGAAAACAGGGAATTGGAAAATTCCAAATTGTGGGAGCTCCATCACTTGCGACTTTCAAGAAGAGATTGTTCTCCCATCTGTCACTCTTCCTAACAGCTTCCACAAGCAAAATCAATAGGGAAGCCAGCAGGAAATTGCATTCCCATTGCTTTTGTGCTCACCCATGGCCAATCTATTTATTTCTTTAAGTAAGCAAATATTGACAAAAGAAGACTCAATGAGTCATAGGTTGTCTAGTGCTTTTTTCAAGTTTAAGAAATTTAGATTGTTTAGAAAGAGATCGCAACTACACTTGATGGGCGAGAAATAGCTCTCAGGTGATACTGACTCATCTCCTGGCATCTAGAAATTATAGATTCCAAGATTGGGGTGAGCCACCAGGATGCCTAGTGTTCCAGAAAAGTGATTCTGAGAGAGCCCAATCAAGGAACTGTCAAGAAGAAAACAACACCTCTACTAACACGGACAGAGCAAGGCACTATATATAAACAGAGAGCAAACCCAATCCTTTCTAGCACTGAGGATATTATATGATCTGGTAACAAAATGTCTGTAGGAAAACAACCACATTCAGAGAGCACCAAGGACTCCACCGTTCAGCCCTGAGCTACCCTCTTCTATTGATTCTAATATTTATCTTGTAGTTACAACAACAACAACAACAACAACAACAACAACAACAATAATAATAATAATAATAATAATAATAGTAATAATATGTAAAGTGTTCTAACCATTTTAAAGTGGTAAATATTGGCATTATTACTATTTTGAAAATATGTAAAGTCTTATGGGAAAGGAGACTGAAACGCTCATCATTCCCCTAGAGTATTTCATAATCTTCAGGCCACTTAAGAAAAGAGATCATTACTATACATTCTCTTATATTTTTATTCTTATAAACTTTTAGTCAAAACACCACCATATGGTGCTTATAAAAGAATGGGATATTTGCTTTCTTTTTACGTTCTTTTTACTCAGGATTCCTTTTGTGATTTTTCTTCATTTATCTTGGCCCAAATCTATCTATCTCACTCACTCATTTCATTTCATTTCATTTCATTTCGTTTCGTTTCATTTCATTCATTATATTATAAAATCTAGACCATCAAATTTAACCTTCTGCTCAGTATGGGAAGTTGGAGTATCCCAAGTAGCCTCATTTAACAATTCCAGAGAAATCTATCATTTGTCTGAGTAAATTGGCTTCCCTGCTGAACTGCTTGAAATACCTGCCCTGTACTCATTTATTATTTATTACTCATTTATTCACCAGCGTTATGCTGGTGAAATCCCATATTATTTATCCTGTCCACTAACAATGGCAACAAAATATACCTACAACATTATGCCTGTGAAAACCAGTTTGGTGCCATGGTTAAGGCATCAGAATAATCACCAGGTGCCCATGAGTCTAGCCCTGCCTTAGGCACAAAGACCTCTGGGGGGCGTTGGGCCAGTCATTGTCTTTCAGCCCAAGAAGAAGGCAATGTCAAACCACTTCTGAAATCTTGACAAAAGAACTTCATGGACTAGTCTAGGCAATCAGCAGTAATCAAGACTGATTCGAAGGCAGCTAAAAAAGAGAGAGCTTATCATATCTCCATTGCAAAAATCCAAGCAGCCAGAAGAGGGCAAGAAATACTGGAAATTCTAACTCTTTGCTGCCCACTAATGGTCATTTGGGTACAGCCAGTATTTTATTTTGTTAGCCTGATAGTTTGACTGGTAGATAAAAAAATGTATCCTTTCTGCAGCTTTGATTTGGTCTCACTCTGCCATAAGGAGAGCTGGTTGTGAATTTGAAGCTAGTGATTTAACAAAGTAACAAAGGTTTTCGCTGGCTGGACACTTTTATTCTTTAGAACATTTATGGGACAATGTGAGCATGAGGGAGAGACTGAGAAAGCTAGAAACAGGAAATAGCAGACCTGGACAGTGAAGAGAAAAACTATGATAGGTTTTAGTTTGAGATAACTAAAACAATAGTGTCCTAGAAAACTAAGGAAGGGTCAGCAAGTTTTAAGAATCTGTTCTATTATGAACTGTGTGTTTGAAAACCACAAAAATGGCAGGGTTTTTTTTTACTTCCCCTCTCCAACCCTCCCCAACAACCACCACCCTCTAACATTGCATCTAAGCTTCGTTTCAAAGGATTAGGAAATATAAACCTAAACTGTTTTAATTTTAAAAAAAATGCACTAAACAGATTGGATTTCAGTTGTTAAGCTTAATTCTTCCATTAAAAAGATAAAAATTAAGCAAAATTTGTGATATAAATAGTAAATCTTATTGGAAGACAAAGCAGCATTTGGTGCATAAAACCCACAGTTGAATTTAATGGAATGCATTAAAAATGTGGAAAGAATTATTATGCTCTTGAGAAAAGAAAAAGATGAGAAAAAACACCCTGGCACAATTTTAGATACCGGAACTATAAGCTTGTCTACGGATGAGTTAGTGGTGGAAAGATACAAAAACTTCGCAGCTACTGTACTGTTATTGAAATAAATCATGAATGGAATGAATTTGTACAATTTGTACAAATTATAGTTTTCCTTCCCTCCCCCCTTTCCATTCAAATCACAATACCATTTTAGACACAACTTATTCCAGGAATTCAAATTGCTAGGGGGGAAATGTCATTTAAAATCCTCCTAGATGTTATTGGTGTTGCTCTATCCAGTAATGATAAAACATATTAAATATGGTGCATGACTGGAATTCCAAGATACTACACTAATGTGAGTTACCTACATTACATGGAACTATTAACTAGAACATCTGAAGCTTATATTATTTCTTAGTATCTCTATTTTATTTAATAATAATAACAACAACCTTTATTGTCATTGTACATATATACAATAAAACTGATTTTTTGCTTCTGCTGATGCTATCCATAACAAAAGTACAGTACACCATGAATAATATAGAAAGTGGTGATTATACAAGTAATTAGGGAGAAACCAATCATATGTTTCCATGTAGGCATGGAGTGATTGTAGTTGTATTTAGGAGTCTGACAGCCCATGGATAAAAGCTGTTTTTAAACCTGTTTATCCAGCTGGCTATGCTTCTGTGTCTTCTACCCGATGGTAAAAGTGAGAAAAGACATTGACCAGGATGTGAATTGTCGCTAAGTATTTTCCTTTGCTGAAGCAACAAGACCTGGTGATGTTGTCCAGTGGTCTTAGGGGGCAACCAATGGTTTAAGGATTGTATCAATCCAATTGAAATCTGACAGAAATTGATAATTTCACTACTCAAAGGAAGCAATTACCTCTCCCCTTTCCCTCCCCCCCGACAGATACCGATAGATAGGTAGCTTTCATTTAGTTTTAGAAAGAGAAATAGAGGTTCTTAAATGCCCAATGTTATATTCCCGATTTGCTAGTAAATTGTTGCCTGACATATTCCTGTTCTTAGTTTCATTTGTGCTTCACCTATGTGGTCAAAGCTCATGGGAAAAACAGTCATGGATCTGTTAACCATCTCACTCTCTCATTTACACACTGTTACTTCCTGTAAATAAATCCCTTTGTCATTTTTAGCATGCTAGTAAAAATCTGCTTGTAACTAAGCAACAGTAGTTGGATAAATAAATAATTCTGAAAACAATGTAATTTGTGGTTCCTCTTCTGGGAATATTCATGTCCAAAGAGTAATACCATCAATTATATTTTATATGGCACTGGGAAAATCTTCGTATGTATGGATGCTTGTCTATTAATACCAAAAGGCTCCCAGATGAAGAAAGCTGTTTTTATAAAAGGTTGAACAGGCATCTGATTGCTATTATGAAGAGTAATAATAATTCTATCCGTTCACCTATAGAGATAGCAAATCACATATAAAGTAGCATTTTATATTGTATTAACAATAATATAAATAAATAAAGCAGCCATAAACAACCAACCATTTAAACATAAAAGCACAATGAAGCATGTACTATAATAGAAACATGAAAGATTAAGTACAGGTAGTCTCAATTTACAATAGTTCAAAGTTACAGCAGCACTGAAAAAAGTGACTTATGACCATTTTTCACATGTATGACCATTGCAGCATCCCCAGGGTCACATAATTTACATTTGGATGCTTCACAAGTGGTTCATATTTATGACCGTTGCAGTGTCTCAGAGCCATGCGATGCCCTTTTGAGACCATCTGACAAGCAAAGTCAATAGGAAAGCCAGATTCACTTAACAACTGTGTTGCTAATTTAACAGCTGCAGTGATTCACTTAACAAATGTGGCAAGAAAAGTCTTAAAATGGGGCAAATTTACTCAACAAATTTCTCACTTAGTCACATAAATTTTGGGCTCAATTGTGGCCATAAGATGAGTATAAACAGAGTGTTTACTTTTGAAACTGATCAAATACAGAATAGAAACAAAGTATTTAAGTTCACTTAATCTTCAATCGTTTTATGACATAATCTATTCTGGTGGTAAAAAGAGAAGAATTATAGTACTTTAAAAACTTCATTTTCTCAGTTAAAAGATACTGAAAGATCCTCTACAAAATCCATTTCATTTTAGTAATGGTTAGAGTTTATTTGCCTTAGTAAGCAGATTGGTCACAGAATACCAGAGTTGAATATGTATTTTACAGAGTAGAATGAAAATAGAAACTGCATTGAATGGAATTAAAACAGAAATGTCTTTATGAAACTGGAAACAAAATATTTAGAACAGGAACAAAAGAGGAGAATACAGTAGAGCAGGATTTAACAAATATAACCTGGGAATCAAATATGGATCTAATTGGGCAACTCCTCAATTTGAGAAGAATCATGGCTGTGTAATAAAACTTTCTGGCATTAAGTTGATCCTCTTATAGAAGTTGTTCAGTGAACATCCCTAAAGTGATTATTACATTTCCAAAGGTTCCTGATAATATGTAAGCTGTTCTTCTCAGAATATATAAATATATACTGAAAATACAGCATTGGAAGAACTACTGTCTATGCCTTCATTGTGACTTGGTATATCACAATCCTGAAAAGGCTAAGCAGACAACATCCAGAGCAAAACTTGTACATCAAGAAGTATTTTTTAGCAGGACTCTGCAATTGGAAGCTAACAGGAATTAGCTTGCTTAAGTTCCATGATGCTGACTTAAGCTGAATATAACAAATATCTACAAATGGTTAGTCCATTGTAGGAATTATAGGGTAAATATCTTGCCTAACGCTTACAATGCTGTAAATGATATAATTAAGTATTTAAAGCTAGCTAGAATAATGATTGGGGAGTCATTTCCCACTCAGTAGCATTGCAGACATTATATTTAATTAAAATGTTTCTGTTTCAGTAAAACTAGGTCCTTGAGTTTTAAAAACATTTAAAACAATAATATAAGAGTAACAGAAAAGGCTACCTTCAGTGATAAATGAATAGAAGTAATTACATTTGAATTTTTGCAACAGATGTTTGAAATTAAATGGTTTTGACTACCTTTTGTGCTTAGGAGAAAAACCTATCAATCAGACAAGATGTTTTTACAAATCATGTAACTATGGACATATTCAAAGAACATTTAACTGTGTTTTCAGATACCCTGCTCATAGTTTTTTAAATAACTGGTATCTTGACCTGCACCAAAAAAAGAAGTCAAAACAGTTTAACTGATACAATATTATCAACAAGGTAGTTTCAAAGTATATATCCAAATAGAATAAATGCATGAATAAATAAGATGTTTCTTACCTCTCAAAACAGTGAGTTTATTTTCCTTTTAACTAAATTATGAAAATGAAACCCAAATTGGACGTGTTCTGGAAGAGCTGTAAATCAGGTATTACACATTTTAAAGTAACAACTGAGAGGTGGTGGTGGGGAAAATACACAAATGATTCATGTAGATAGGAATTACAGACTTGGTACATGAGGATTAACAAATGGTTGTTTCCCTTCCATTATAATAGTTTTCTGGTTAGAATTGCCCATGCCACAACTATGCACCTGGTTGGGGGAAGAAGACAGATACCTGAACAATACTTGCATTTATTATCTTCTGGGAGGGGGTAATTCCTTTGTAAAAATTTGTCCCAAAGATGCTTTTCAGGAGACAACTGGACTTTCTTGGGGTTTTTTTTAAAATACATTTCACTTCTCATCCAAGAAGCTTCTTCAGCAATGACAGGATAGTAGGGAATGGAAGGATTTATATTCCTTTCAGACAGCTGGTCATTTGCATCCTTTTAGAGGGTCATTGAAGCACTTAAGAGGTTTATCTGTGTCCTCAGGGTCACCCGAATAGTGCTCCTGGTTCCTGTAATCTGCCATTTTTTTCCTCTGGAAATCCATTCCTATTCCCACACCATTCCAAGGGTGTTCATCCCAAACTGTATAGCTAAAAGTCTGTAGAGATTTTCAGACATCCAGGTCATGGTTGTCCCAAAGGTGCTTTTTCAGGAGGCAACTGGACTTTCTTCTTTTTTTCTACAGACTTTTGTAAAAATTTGTTTTTTCAGGACAAGGTAATAAGTAACAAATACATTTAATAAATGAAAAAATGAATGAAGGAACGAATGGTTTTACAATATGAGAAACTATAAAGTCTCTGCCTGCAAATCACTCCCCCTCCTTTTCTTTTACATTTAATGTAAACACCTTACTAAAAGATTTACATAGCTATTCTTTTTTATATTAACTGGATTTCTTTCATTTCAATATGAATTAACAATCTCAATTGTATGAGCCTCTACTATTATTACTAGAGAAGAAGCATTATATTTAGATGCAGAAAAGCATGCACTTCACAACTGATAGTTGGGATTATTCTGATAGGGCCCTACATTTCTGTCAACTTTTTTTTTTCTTTGAAATGGAATAAATCTAGCAGGAAAAAAAATAACCACCTGGAACTTGCTAGTGAATCTAGAAGTATTTTTAGAGGTAAATTTAAAAGTAATTAATTTAAAATGAAAAAGTAATTTTCTTTTAAAGAAAATGATTTTAAGTGATTTTAAATAAAATCCATTCATATGGATTCCTTAAAATCCCTTAAAATACTTCTGAAAATGTCTTACATGGGTTACAACATTCATTAAATATTATAACCACATACGTTCTGCTAAACATAGTTTTGGTTACATCTGAACAATGTTTGTAAGATTATTGCATGAGATAGTAGGATAACATTATAGAGTTGTTCTCTAGTAAGAATCAGAGTAAAGTGAAAATACAGTACATGGGGACATAAGCTTGCTGCTAACAGAGCACCATTGTTTGCTCTGAAGAATGACTATTCTTTGTAAATGTTTCTTTTACTAGAGATGCATGAGTGAGTTGTCTGACAATTCTAAACAAAGAACAAAGTGCTGAGCAACCGGACAACAGGAAAGAGCTGTTATAAGTAGTACAAAAAATAAACATTGGCTGATTATCAGGGGAAGAAAAGAATTACTACTTTATCAAAGAGAAGACATTGTCGTGTACTCTTTCTATTTGATCTTCACCATAGATACAGAAATATGTTAGCATCTTCAAATGCATTTCAGAAGAAAAGGTTTCTGTATCATTATAGAGGAAACTTAATTATGTGCATCTGGAATTAAAAGCAGAACAACTGGAGCTTTGACATGGGAATAGAAAGTGAATTAATCCCTTTTTAGTGATAAGAGCCTCATGTATTAAATGATATCTTTTGTTGGACCAAATAGTTTGGGTCAGAGCAACATCCTTCAAAGAAAGGATTTGAGCAGTTTAAATGTGAACTTAAACTCTGCAGACTGTTTTCCCATTGTTTGAAAGGGTGCCAAATTTCCTTCTTCAGCCACCCACAACTCTACATGAAAGAAGTTGCTCCATGTTAAGACATTGCGCATGGAAGCTCACATCTGAAAAAGCACACCTTAGATTAAAAATTTTTGGAATACATTAAAAGATGAGTGGGTACAGTTAGTTTGTTTGGAAGAGTGTTTCCCTGGTAATAGACATTCCATTTGTCTTCGCCATACATAACATGATCATCTGTTTAGAATGTTAAGTTATAGAGGCAGCCTTATCAGGCAAATCCTGAAACAGGCTTCCCCAAATAGGTCAGATGAGATTAACCTTGGCAATATGAATTATGCACAATGGAGAACATTCTTGAAAGTTACGAAACTTTTTGGTCCACAGACCTGTATGGAAAGACATCATTTCCAGTATGCTAATGATTAATCACCAGATTTTCAAGTCTCCATCTGAGATTAAAAGATAAAATTTGCATGAAGCAGGAAATAATATTGCAATACACTTTTTAGGCTCACCCTCACCTCTCTCTCCACCTATTCTCTTGAGACAGAAGCATTCATTTCCGGCTTTAAAATAAGCCACAATTTCCCAGGATATCCAACTGCAGTCTCTTTGCGCACAAAAAGCCAAACTATTGTGAATCAATGCACACATGCAAAATCAAAATCAAGTAAAGCGGTTTTGGAGAAATGTACTATTTTGAAACTGATTAAGATGCTAGTACAATTATTTTGATGATGGCTTCTTTTGAAACCACAAACATCTCATAGATTCCCTTGTTTAGAATTGTATGTAGCTTACAGCCAGAAACAGATGCTTCCAGAGTTCCCTTGGTTTGCAAAAGGAAAGAAAGACACATTTGATACAGAGCTTATTTTCATAGTGGAAAACCATGCGCAACGTATTCTTGCTTTTAAAATCTTGTGTTTCTGCCACAGAAAGGTTTTACACAAACTGCTCACAGTCAGAGAAATAGCACTAACATTATAAACTAGCATCAAGTATGAAAGATTGTTCGGTACAGTTTATTATTTATTACAATTATTCAAGAAACAAAGATTTATATTTGGTCAATAGACAACTCTGGGAAAGCTGGAGGTCAGTTTTCAAAGTTCCTTGAAAGTGTGATGATGGAGAAATATTTAGAAATATTTCATGGAAGTAGAGACAGCAATTTCTGGTTTGTTTGTTTTTCATTATATAAATGAAACACAATACCAATACCCACAATACCACTGATTTGTCACACATACTTCATGCTGGAATACTTTGTATGTTTTCACACTTCATATTTTGCCTCATTTGTAATTTCATAATTATGATAAATATATATGCTGAATTATCCTGATCATTAAAGGAGAATATTTGTAGCTCGGGGTTGAAATGTGGGGTCCTTGGTGCTCTCTGAGCTTGGTTGTTTGCTTGAAGCAGACGTTTCATTACCTAACAAGGTAACATCATTAGTGCTAGTGATGAGTGCTGTTTGCTGTCAGTTTATATTCTGGTGTCTTGCCTGTCTGTGTGGGAGGGGGTGATTAGAGATTCTTTAGCTCAGCCAAGCTCAGAGACCACCAGGGATCCCTCATATCCTGATCATCTCAGCATATGTATTCTTGCAAGTACCTACGCTGGAGTTGAATTCAACCTCAGTTCAGCCCACTGCATCTGCAATCTGAATCAAGTGCATGGTAACAATTTACATCTTAACAACTTTGTCACAAGTTAATATAGATGAATTTGAAATGTTCTCAACTGTTTCCATGTTTGCTGCATATTGATATTAATTATCAAAATAAATATTTTGTTTTTTCCAATGGAAATTGTGACTAGTATGAAAAGAGCTGATGATAATATAACTAAATAAACCAACTCTTAATTGTATGGCTTTGAAAAAAAGATATAGTTTTATTAAACATCAAATGTCAGTAGAGAAATTTATCACATGGACAGTCATTTCAAATGACAATTTCATGCTAAAACTACCATTTAAACTACGAACTACTAAATCTTGAAAACATGCAATTCTGCAGAAGCACCTTTTCTTATATGATAAGTTATCTGATGAAAAACACATATGCTTGCACAGTAGATTTCACAGGTCACTGAAAAATATGTACACCATAAATTTCACAGCAGTCTAAACAAGGAAATCCCAATATCCCCATTCAAGTACATCATCCAGAATTGAACTCACATTGTTTATATACATTTATTGCAAAAGGGAGACTGATTTGTATGATCTTTCATTCAAGGTACTATATCTGCAGTTTGAAGATGATTCTACTAAAACATTTCAAGGGGAGTACATGGAACATTTTAGCAATCTAGTTTCTTACATAGTTGTAAATAATTCTATAATTGGACAAACATCAAGAACAAGACAACATTTCAAGACAGAGGGCTCTGCTGATGCATTGAACTGCTCCTATGACATCCTGCCAATTTGGCCTCTGTCTGGAATATTCAACCATAAACTAACATACCTACATGAGAGTTTTAGAGATGATTACATTTTAAAGTTTCATTAAAATTACACTGTGAATAGTTTTATAAATTACACTGTGGAAAATGTTATCATGAACCAATCAATTTCTATAAAATCTATTGTTTGTAAAATGGAATAAAAATAGGTCATAATCTACAACAGACCCTACAGATCAGGTCTTGAAGCCTAGCCATCTCCCATCTACCTTCCCATTCTATGCCCTGGTTAGAGAAGGGGAACTGCTTCGGGGGAATAAAGAGCAGTTATACTTATCTTGACTTACAACCACAATTGAGATCAAAATTTCCATTGCTAAGCAAGGCAGCTGTTAAGTGAGGCATGCCCCATTTTACAACCTTTCTTGCCAGAGTTGTTAAGTGAATCACAACAGTTATTAAGTTAGTAACATAGTTGTTAAGAACTTGTTTCCCCATTGATGTTGCTTGTCAGAAGGTTGCAAAAGGGACATGCCCACTGCCAAGCATCAAAATTTTGATCATATGGCCATGGGAATGTCACAACCATTGTGTGAAAAACAATCATAACTAGCTTTTTTCAGTGCTGTTGTAACTTTAAGTGGTGGAATGGTTGTAAGTCAAGGACTATTTGTACTCTTACGATACTCTCAGTAGGCCTGAAGAAGGAAACAAAAGAGCTCTGAACAGAAAGTGCCCATGAATGTAATACAAAGTTTGGCAACTTGCTGTCTGTATAATGTTACCCAGTCCCATGTTTGTAGTCCTTGACCACTCAATATTGTACTACTGAAATTTGGATTATATTGTCAATTTTCAGTGATGTATTTCTTTTTCCCATGGGAAGAAGTTTTGGCAATTGAATGGAGGAGGAATAAAACACGTGTTCAATTTCTGCAAGGCTTGGCCTATATATTGAAGGAATTATCCCAAATAAAACAGCAGGCCAAGAATTGCATTGGTAATATTACCAACCACATCCCTATACTCTATGGCAGCCATTTTATTTATGTCTTTCTTTGTTTATTGTAAAGAGTACTTCCTACAATAATAAATCAGTAGTGTTAAACTATGATTTCATAACCCAAATTAAAGTTGAACATTAATTACTGTTCATTAATTTGGATAACATGACTATACATTTGTACCCAAAATGTTAGGTAAAACCTTCCTAACTATTTCTTCCAGGCTAAAAAAGTGAGGAAAAGAGAAATGTGCTTGTCTAGGAAAGAAATGCTAGGTTCGTTCAGTAATCAATAAATGGGTATCATAAATTCAAGTTTAATGGAAACTCATTTCCATCCAGTTGGTTAAGTCTGAAAGAGAGGAATATACAAGAATGTTTAAGAACTGAATATTCATTTATCTTTTCTTTAGTCACAACTGTACAGAATAAATATATATAAGAACAAACATAATTTTAAGTTAAATATTCTGCCATACTTAAAAACAATTTAGGATTCTGCTGTATTCTTACTAAATATTTCCATACAAATAAACCTTCCTGAAATGGTTAATGGATGATGCAGCCACTCAAAATGTTTAAAGCCTAATTTTTTTATTTTTTTATTTTGTCAAGCGATTATAAGATAACCGGTATAAGTATAACATAGTTATGAATACATGAAATGGATACATATAAGAAAAATAAAAAGAAACAATAGGACAGGGACGGTAGACATGTTGGTGTGCTTATGCACGCCCCCTACAGACTTCTTAGGAAAGGGGTGAGGTCAATAGTAGACAGTCTAAGGTTAAAGTTTTGGGGGCTTGGAGAAGAAACCACAGAGTCACTAGTATACTAACTACTAGCTATTTCTTTCTGACTTGATTTATTTTAAGCATTTGGATTTTCTTGAAGTATTTTACAAGTTCATGTTGTCATGAACTAAGCTAGTAGCCTGTGAAAAAACATCTATGTACAGAGTTAATTCAGAACAAATTGTCAGGCACACCACCAGCATACATATCAAAGAAAAGGTCACAGTTAAATAAAGCAGAAAACAAAAGGAAGTTAAAATTAGGGATAAGTAAAAGCGGGGTGGGGTGGGGGGAATCACATGGGAACTAAGAACCCAACAAGAGGGAAAAGTAGCTTTTAACCTGGAAATAATAGTAAGGAATATATTCCTTTTTCAGTTTAAAGCTGGTTTCTTTTACAGCAGGAGATATTCATGTATCATTCAGAACAAAGTTGTGAAGATCAATATAAAATCTACTGATCCAATAATAGAATCAGTTATGGCTATAGCTATAACTTTAATATACTCTGGGTATATTATCTATTCAGTACATTCTACATAAAATACATACACATACAATGTATTAGCTAGTCCTTATTCATTTAACTGAAATGGCTTGTGGGATTCTTTAGAAACAAAATATTCATATAATGAACTATGAGTGTCAGGAAAAAATTGATTGCCCCACGTGTATTCCAAAATGTAGAAAAGGAAACAGGACACCTAAAACAGCAACACACAATAACATAGCATTAATTTCAAGATTATTTTGCTCACTGAAGTTATATCTTCACTGCTACAGATAAACCACTGGCAAGATAATAAAGTGCAGGTTTTTAAAAAACAAAATCCTATGTATAAGTCCCAGAGAGTGCACAAAACAGAAACTTTGCTGACACCCTCAAAATCTACTAGAAAATATGATTATAAAAAGGAAATGAGGAAGTATTTCTGATTTCTAAGAAAAGATTTATATGCAAATTTTTGACTTAAATTCTTTAAATCCCAGAGATTTCCTTTTAGGCAGATGTCTTTGAATTTAATGTTTTGTATGTCAGAAATTTTTAAACTTTAATACTGTGTGTTTTATATTTATGTTGATTATTATAAAACTATAAGACACAATAAACACTTTATTTGCAAAACATTAAAAGAGGGTTGTTTATTTCTTTTTACATTCTTTTTAGATTTCATATTTTCTCCCTTGGGCAGATGTTAACATGAAAATTGATTTACTTGGTGCAAATGCTTTTCTTAAAGATTAGCTTCCATGTTGATTAAAAATTCTAGGAATCGTTTAAAATAAGTTTGCATTACTCAGCTAGTTTAATCTAAATCAATTGCAAAGCTCTAAACGCTTCATGAAAAGGCCCTCCTTTTAATGTACTGGTCTGTTTCTGAATGTGATAGGAACCAGGTTATAGTTTTATTGTAACACTCTCAAATCTTTTTTTTGCTGTCAAGTATTTTCTTTTCCTTGTTGTATCCTATTGATGGAAACTGTAGATTGGGGTTAGAGCACCATGTGTACTACAAATGTTTGTGGGGGGGTGTTGTGTTTAAGAATTTCAGTTTTAAGGAAATGAAATAGGTTATTATAAAGTACTTTCATGTGAAGAATATTCTTGAGGTGAAATAAGATGACTTAGCTATTTCATGTCCCTCTGATTATCTGTTCAAAATTATTTTGAATATACTTTATGCTTCATATTCTAAGCATTCCAAAATGCCTCAATTATCCTAAAATGAAAAATAAATTATCAGGAAAGATCAATGTCTGAATTTGACAGCGGTTCTGAAATAATTTTGTGGCTGCTGTTCTTTTAGAGATGCATGTGGTGATATGCAGAATTGCTATTCTATGACTGAAAAGGCTCTTTTTGCTATATACAAAGGACTATTGTTGGTTTTCCATTTTTACTTTCCCTGGTAGACTTTGTTTATACTGTACAATTCCCCAAGGCAGATTTTCAGAGTTAAATAGGAACTCTGGAGAAATATTACCTTATTTTCCCATTTACCTTCAATCACTCATCCTGTTCACAAAGTTCCAAATTGAAACCTTGTCTAGTAAATATACACAAAACTGAAGAATAAATCCTATTGAAACATTTCTCAGGTATGTAGATAAAGGATAGAACATAGATACAAAATATTTATTCTTATAAATTGTTAAATCTCTCAAAGAGATTGTTTTATCTCCTAAAAATAAAACATTCATAGATAGGTCATAGAAGAGCCCCCCTTTGAGGGAGATGGGCAGTTCAAAAATATGAAATATGAAGAAATATATTGATTGATTGATTGATTTAATTGAGTGATTGATCTGTAATCTCTGGATTAGTAAATATCAATGTATGTTACAGTACTAAAACTGACATATATAGCTGAGAAATTGAATGCTGAAATTAGTAGAAATTTAACAGATTGTCTTCTTGGGGAAACTGGATGGAAACAAAATGTTAGAATAACTTGAAGTTTTGGATTGGAAATCATTTCTTGGCACAGATGTTTTGCTGTTTGTTTATATAGAACCCATTTGCATATACATGTGCACATAATTACCTTCCAGATGTTTTCTTCTTGTCCCTTTACGAATTATTTCTGCAAAATTAAATATTTAATTTGCTCATACCAAATCTATGGAACTTAACACAAAAGTTTCACCAGCTTTAGTGGAGCCTATTGTCAAGCAAAAGTATGGTACCCAGATTTGCAGGGAAAAACTCATAATATGCTTTTCTTATTTATTCCTTTTGTTACATCTTTTTTAATGTAGATAAAAGTAAAGTCCTACACTTAGGCAAGAAAAACCAAAAGTATACATATAGACTGGGTGAAACCAGGCTCAATAGCAGTAATTGTGAGATAGAACTTGGAGTCTTAGTGGACAACCAGCTAAATATGAGCCAGCAGTGTGCAGCAGCAGCCAAAAAAGCTAATGCAATCCTAAATTGCATTAACAGAGGGATGCAATCGAGATCAAGTGAGGTACTAATACCACTCTATAAAGCCTTAGTAAGACCACACCTACTGCATCCAGTTTTGATCACTACACTATAAAACGATGTTGAGACTCTAGAAAAAGTACAGAGAAGATCAACTAGGATGATTAGGGGACTGGAGACTAAAACATCTGAAGAATGGTTACAGGAATTGGGCATGGCTAGTGAAGAGAAGGACCAGGGGAGACATGATAACAGTGTTCCAATATCTGAGAGGCTGCCACAGAGAGGAAGGGGTCGAGCTATTTTCTAAAGCGCCTGTAGACCAGACAAGGAATAATGGATGGAAACTGAACAAGGAGAGATTTAACCTGGAAATAAGGAGAAACTTTCTGACAGTGAGAGCAATCAACCAATGGAACAGCTTGCCCTCAGAAGTTGTGGGAGCACCATCACTTGAGACTTTCAAGGAGAGATTGGACTGCCATTTGTCAGAAATGGTGTAGGGTCTCCCACTTGGGTGGGGGGTTGGACAGGTCCCTTCCAACTCTGTCTATTAAGCATCCCATTTATTCATGTTTTATCATCCTTTTTTGTCCTCTGACATTTTTTGTAATATGACAGATTATGTCACTAATTCTAGGAGAAAAGGATTTACATTTGTATAGCAATAATCCTTTTTCAGCTCAAACAGGAAGGAGGGAAAGCTATTGTGTGATCTCATCCCCCACTCTTGGAAACTTACCAAGCAAGATGCTGCTGAACACATAAAGCTTACAGAATTGATATCTTAATTAAAGAGTGTCTTAGAGGGAAATCCAATATATTTGAATTCATCATGCAAGTGAAACATCTCTACAGGGATAACACTTAACTCGGCTTTTGATATAATGATTTACCTATTGGCAGTAATACAACTACTCTACTACTACTACTACTACTACTACTACTACTATGTACACTAGAGATTTGGCTCTGATTTCTAAAAGGAGTTTTGGAGTATGTGAGAGCCATTTCCTGAGATCAGATTGTTTTAGAATAGAATAAAAGAGTTGGAAGGTACCTTGGAGGTCTTCTAGTCCAACCCCCTGCCCAGGCAGGAAACCCTATACCATTTCAGATAAATGGTTATCCAATCTCTCCTTAAAAACTTCCAGTGTTGGAGCATTCTCAACTTCTGTAGGCAACTGAGTAATTATTCTGTCAGAAAATTGCTCCTTAGTTGTAGGTTGATTCTCTCCTTGATTAATTTTGACCCATTGCTTCTTATCTTGCCTTCGGTGCTCTGGAGAGTAGCTTGACTCCCTCTTTTTTGTGGCAGCCTCTGAGACATCGGAACACTGCTATCATGTCACCCCTAGTCCTTTTTTTCATCAAACTAGACATACTCAGTTCCAGAAACCATTCTTTATATGTTTTAGCCTCCAATCCCCTAATCATTTTTGTTTTTCTTCTCTGCACTCTTTCTTTCAAGGGACATGGCTGCTTTAAGTGTTGTAGACCAATGTTACATTTGAGTGCCCAGCTGCTCAGAAACGCCTTTTGGAAATTGAATCTAAAGTGCTTCACAGCTTGATTACACTATCTCTTTTCAGAGACAATTCTGAATATTGGGTATAGGGAGTACATCTCATGCCAATTAATCTGAGGTAGTGTGCTTTGTTCATCCTTTGTTCTTTTAAAAATCCTTCCTGTGAAATCAGTAGGCCAGATCAGATGAGACGAAGAGCTTCATTTGGAAATCCCACAAAAAAAATGAAGCCAGTCCCATTGCCACGATGTTCCATTTCCGTTTTGGATGTGCTCCTTTCTCTACGGGGACATCTTTTCTGCAAGACCACAAATGTGGAAGTCAGGGTTGCTCTGGCTGCTATAATTTATCACATCCATCTAAGAGGAAAACTATTAGCAAACAATTATTCATTCCAGGAGGACATAAAAATCATGCAGCAATTTTAAAACTGTGTTTCCATTTTAGTGTAATTCCTCTGGCACAGTTCACTTTGGGAAATCAGCACATCTGTTCACATACATTTTAATACCATGGAGCAACTTTATGATCCCATAAACATTTTCAGTCTCTTTATGCTTCCTTTTCACTGTAGTTCTAGAGACAATGGTGCATGTAATTCTTCTAACAATGATAAAACAACAGTGAGGTATACAGACTAACCTCCAACTACCTAGCAATAAAACATAACTGCTAAGAGTGTTTTATTTAATACATAGAAAGATCACATAATAATTACTATATGGGTGAGGTCATTAAAAAAAATATCATGCTTTAGATATAAGCATTTCAATTCCCAGAATTCCCAGCAACAATTTGCTGTCTGGGAAATTCTGGGAATTGAAGTCTACATAATTTTGTAGAAGGGCAGCTGAGAAATACTGTATTTAAAAAACCAATTAATGATTCTACAGTTTATAGCAGCATGCTTAGTTCTTTTAATACAAGATTTTTTTTTAGAGTTTTGATCATATATAGAATGTTGGGGAAATATGAGTAGTGTCAAAAATTAGCCACTGTGGTGAATGCAACCAATCATAGAAAGAACCTAAAAGACAAAGACAAATTCCTAAGGGCAAGGCACTGTTGAGTCCGAGCTTCAGAATAACAGAATCAAATCAGTTTCTTGGGCCAACAGAAAACATGGAGACACAGAACAAGCTTCTAAAGCTAAAAGGTACCTTATTTAAGATTCCTTGGAACTTACTGTTGCTTTTTTCCTTTCTTTTCCCCCCTCCCTCACACCGGATCAACCATACCACGTTCTTTTTCTCAGCCCAGACTTGGTCTTCCTTTTTCCAGGATCATTCTCAAGGACTGCCAGACCCCACCCGTTGCTCTTTTCTAGCAGTAATCCAACTACTTCCTCCTGCACCAAGCAAAATTACTCATCTTTCCCCTGCTTCCTCTTTTCTTATCTTTAAGCCATAAAGCTTCCTCTCCTCATAATGTTAGTTCATTCAGACTGTTCCCAGAAATCCTTTCATATATCCATGTTCCCCCACTGCTCTTCTACATCTGCTGCTCACTGCTAAGGACTAAATATTGGATCGGTTAATTTGGGGCTTTTCTTTTTGTGCTTCAACTGTCTAAAACTGCTTCAAAGCAAAAATGCTGGCCGCTGCAGGCTTACCCTGTCTTCTTTTTAGGAACGTCTCTGGATTCCATGAGGCACAAAGAAACTGTATGGAATAAAGACACACACATCCCTGCAAAACCCATATGCATTTCACAGGCACAGAGACAATTCCACAGGGGCAGTAATATTCCTGATACCCGACTATGAACAATAGGAAGAACTGAATTTTTTATCATTGATATATTATGTATAATTGTTTTATGGCAGAAGATTTTCCTCTTAACATTGTCTTTAGAAGACCTTAGCTTAATAATAATTGATAGAGGATCTCATAATCATATTTTTATAACCTTCACTCACCGCAAGAATAAATGAATGATTTCATTCATTCAAAATATTTCTAAGCCCCTTCTAAGATCCCATCTTCAACAGTAACAACAACAAACTTTCTAAGACAAATGATAAAGTATTGGTCTACGGCAGTGGTGGCTAACTTTTTTGGGCTCCTGTGCCAAAAATTGTGCGCACGCTAGTGCTTGCACGCTCATGTGCCAGCACCCAGAAGGCAATGCATGCCCCCCCATATCCACTGCGCACAGGAAGTGACAAAACAGATCTATTATTCGGCCTGCAAAGCCTGCCAAAAAAGGCCTCAAACCAGCCAAAAATCAGCTGCGAGGCGTGCGCATGTGCACTGAGGTAAGTTTGCCTGCGGCTTGCGTGCCAGCACAATTGGCTCTGCGTGCCACCTGTGGCACGTGTGTTATAGGTTCACCATCATGGGTCTACGTCATATTGGTCTGTTGTCTCGTGGCAAACAAGTTC
Source organism: Pseudonaja textilis (assembly GCF_049901715.1). Taxonomy (NCBI): domain Eukaryota; kingdom Metazoa; phylum Chordata; class Lepidosauria; order Squamata; family Elapidae; genus Pseudonaja; species Pseudonaja textilis. The sequence goes on from NC_141991.1 coordinate 80,815,772, forward strand.
CAAATTTTCCAACCAGCTGTACCAATAGTAACAACATATCTGAAGGGTATCCATTCAGGGAAAGTTTACCATTAGTGTATAGCTACTAAGAAAAATACTGCTGCAAAGGAAATAACTATCTTAAGGAATGGCCGCAGTGCAGCTGTAAGCTTTAAAAGCTTTATAGAAGAAGCTAAGAGTAAATCGGGTTGATGGAAATTTAATAACTGCTAAATTTATTAAATGATGGTGTTTGTTTGTTTTTAAAAGCACTGAACAAAGAGAAAAGAAATTACTTCTTGAGCTTATCAGTCTAAATGAAGGTAATGGTGAATTAGGTGAGCAGTCCCTTTGAAGCAGAGCTGAGCCAAGATGCTATGAGAGAGTTTTCTTAAAAATAATTATTCAGACAATAAATGGCTTAGAACTGAGTTAATGTTAACCTTTTACATTTGGTCCTGGTTTTGTATGTTCCTTCCCATGCACTTCCAATTTGTTCTGTTTGGAGTTGCTCCAAGATGTTTTTCCATCTGCAAAACAGAATAACTTTTCTAGAAAAATACATTCTTGTATGTCCCAGTTCACAAGGCTCGGGCAGGATTTTTTAACTGGGGAGGAAGCCGTCATAATATAAATTTTATAAAAGCAAGCTGCGCTCCAAGTACAAGATAACCAGAAATTTCTTGCTGACAGTGAGGCAGAAAGAGTCCAGGTTTTCCAAGAGACTATCATGGCTTGAAGTTGGAAACTTACATAATATAGAAGATGTCACAGAAGCTATTCCCTTACTGTAAGGCTCTCAGGGAGTGCCTTAAATTCAGGGCTTTCCCAGCCTGTCAGTCTCAGGAAGATAGGAGTCAATCAGCTCTGATTACAAGAACCTGTAGTTGAAAAGCAGCTTCCTCCTCCTCCTTCTCTTGACCATGATGGCTTTTCATGCAGTTGAGGACTCCTCTCTGGCTTTCCATATGAAGGAAACTGCATACCTGAGGGACAGGTGAGTAGTTAGGTAGACTGGGGTTTTAATCTCTAGGCATAGAATCAGAGACAGCTTCATCCCTGTATGAATGGCTCTTTCTCAAGGAAAGATGAATCATAGGAACACAATGTTCTCTGACATGCCATCTACATATTGTGACTGCTTTGGAAAAGAACTGTTCGCAATCCAACATTTGTTGATTTGTAGAAAGTTGGGGAAGTAATACCATGTTTGATATAAGGATTGTTTGTTTAAATTGCAAGAATCATTTTGATTGATACAAACATGAAAATTTCTTGACTTTTCTGACATGCAATAATGGCGGGAAATGTAATTTTCAACTATGACAAAAATAGAATTTCCAAAACAGTAGGGAAAAAATGATAAAGGAATGTTTTTTAAGAAACTTTTTCGGCCTTTTAGATTTTCTTCTGCTCTAATCAGAATTTGGAATTAGACCCATTTTTTGTGAATCCCGTCAACGTGGATTTCCTTCTCTTAGAATATCCATTAAAATATCTCTACTTTTAAAAGAGTGGTTAGCACTATCATTTTGTTTAAAGTTATAGTTTCAGTAATCTCATGAACTATTTTAAAATATAGGCTTAAAATATATATATTTTAAAAATTACACAGCAGCTAAATTTACATGAATCCTGCCCCTTGCTTTATCAGGGCTCACTGAAAGGGGGGCCCTATTTGTGTCAGCAGGAAGAAAAGCTGAAATAAACGATGCTGAATTGGGTTGTGCATTTCAGAAACGTTAAATCACTTTTCAGGAACTAAGAATCTGGCAAAACTATTATAGTTATAAAAGGCCCTGTGTGCTAGTTGACAGGACTCAGCAGGAAGCATGGTAACAAATCAAAAAGGTTCTTTTCAGAAGAATAAATCTGTATACCAAATTTATAATATTCAGTAAGACAAAAATGAGCTGTATCAAATATTCTCTCATATTTTCTTATGCATATTGCAATTTGCTTGTTTTTGAACATTTTAAGTATTTATTTTCTCTTGTGCTAATTTAGGATAGGAAAACTTTGCATTTAGCCAAAGCAACATATTTCCAGCTTACCGTTCCTTTCCCCTTCAGTGTAACAGGGCAATAAAGTCAGGAAAATTAAAAAGGACGTTTTAACATTTGAAAATGTGCTATTTCTAATTAAAGTAGCAAAACTAAAATTTTGGAAAATGATAGATCTAAGGCCGAAAGATAAATAATTGAACTGTATCTCCCTCTCTATGACTGCTGACAGCAATTGTTTAAAACAAGTACTGAGCTTGCTTATTTACTGTCATATTTTTCATTCTCATCTTAGCTCTGTTTAGACTTCTAGGGAAATTTAAAAAAAACAGGTACAGAAAAAATGAGAAATGCCCATTACAATCTCACCCTGACTTCTGTACAATGAGAGGAAGAAGAATCCTATGGAGAGGAAGCTGTACTTATCCTGATTCTCCTCCCTTGCAACCTTAACATATTGATGGAGGATGTCAAACATATGTGATGCTAATTCATGCTAGTAGTATAGTTCTCTACTTAGAACTATTGGTTTAGTGATCATTCAAAGTTGTAAGGACACTGAAAAAAGTTTTTTTTTTAATCCACCTATCAAGGACCTGAGATAGGACCTGAGATAGGCAGCTGTTTTTGTTTGATGGTGCTAAATACTACATAATACATCACATTAAATAATACATCACAGGGTATATAGTATTCCACAGTTGCCTTTTGCAATTGACTGGTGGTAATTTTGTTGATGCCAATGATGTTGAAGTGATGCCCTTAAGTATTTTGGGATTGCACCCAAGGAGCCTATTATAATTGGTAGTATCTTTTTCTTTCTTTTGCCATAGTCATTTTATTTCTGTTTGTGGATCTTTATATTTTGTGATTTTTCTCCGGTTCTTTCTCTTCCCTTCTGCTGTCTCCAGGCTCTGATATATCTACTATGCAGGCTTTTTTTTGTTGTTGTCAAGAATTGTTAAATATGGAGTGTTATATATCAAGTGCTTGTCTGTTTGAATTGTAGAATCCCAGAGCACTTCAACTTCTTCATTTCTATGACTTTCTCTATTTTATGATCTCACCCATTTTTGCTTGAAGGCAAATGTTATTTGTTACAGATATTTCAGTGCACCCTTGTTGCTACTTTGACGTGCTGTTGTTTGTAGTCCATCTGGGTGATCTTCTGTCAGCAGCTAAGGAAGTGGTCCACTATTTCTTTGGCTTCCTTGCAGAGTGGAATTTGGTATTTGTTGCTGTCTTCTTGATTCTGGCTTTGTATGCTGTAGTTCTTCTTATTTTTATTATTCCAGCTATTTGAAGAGAATTGTAGTGCCTCTTTCCTCCTCCATAAGAAGCAGACCTTGCTTCCAGAAACAAAGCTAATTTGGTATTTGATTGTCCCATCTCTGCTTTCTCTTTAATGGGAAAGAACAAACCATGGTCCAATCTATTTCAGTAGAACTGCCTGAGTGACAGGTCCACATAAACATTTTCTAGGTACAAGGAGTTACCAGAAAAGTCTGGCTTCATTCCTGATTGTGTAGACTGTTTGTTCCCCTCCTAGTTCCTTTTCCTGTACAAGAATTGGGCAGTGCAGAGGAATAGTCGGGCACCAGCTGAGGGGTTGGAAATGCTGGCTTGATGCCATTTACTATCATAATCAGCATCCATTCCCAGAAATCAGGAAGAAATAAATGGGAAGTAAGGAATCCATAGTTAATCAGGGCTTGCAATTCTAAACAGTTCTAGCGCAAACAAATGTTCTAGAGAAATCCTTCTTGTAGAAATGAAAAACCAGCTAGTTTTAAGAGTAGCATTCATTTATAGGTAAATATTTGAAAAACTGTAAAACATAAAAGTATTTGCGGAAAATTTTAGAAAAATCTTTACATTGCTTATGCACATCTTAACATTACAGTCTATAAGCACGGAGATTGTAAGTACTGTGTGACTGGGCTTTTGCCTCAATGAGTGTAACTACTCTTAAAAATTGCTTGAATTAGGTCATTTGCTCTTTCAAAGGTCATTCTGATTTTTAAGCAGCACCACCACCCTTTTTGTCTATAGGGGGGAAAAACAGGTATTGTCTTAATAAAATATCAGAAATAAAGAATAATATCCTTGTGCAGTATCCAGAGCACTTTTTCTGAATAATTTTTAAAATGCTCATGATCTAATTATTAGTCCTGGAAGAATAATTCAGTGTAGATTTAGAATTCATTTTGTTTTGTAGAGAAGGTTTATAGAAGTCTTACCTGAACTTCAGCTTATTTAAAACAAATTAATTACATTTTAAGTATAAAAATGAGAGCTATTGTTAGGATTCAGAGAGATATCAATGATTTATTGCTAGCCTTTTTTCACATTGTATTAAAGAGGCAAGGGAAACTCACATAAGTTGAGAGATGTGAGCGAAGCTATAAAATGGACTTAGCAAATAAATATTCTGAACAGATTTATGAAGATAGATACTAGATTTTTTATCCCAACTTTATTATTTTTATAAATAACTCAAGGCAGCCAACATATTTAATACTCCTTCTTTCTCCACAAAAACTCTGTGGGGTAAGTTGGGGTATGAAAGAGTGATTGGCCGAAGATTACCTTTCTGTTTTCATGCCTAAGACAGGACTGGAATTCATAGTTTCCTGGTTTGTAGCCTGGTGCTTTAACCACTGCACCAACCTGCATGAATGGCATCAAAATAACTGTTAAAATAATAAAATAATTTTACATGCATTTTACTATATAATAATAAATGGATACTGGCAATCATCCTAAGATTCAAACAGCAGTTTAAAGAGATAGTTTTAAAAGTCTTCCTGACTGAGAAGGAGTATGAATTAATTGTATTTCCATAATGTTAAACTATAATGTAGAAGGCCTATTTCCTAGTCCAGCTCCCCTTGACTTCACATTAATAGATTACAGAGCTTAAAAAACAATAACACTATTTTTTTACAGACATTAAACTGCCATGTTTACATCTGTTCATACATTTATCCCTTATTTGACTAGGATCTAACTTGAATATGTATTTCAATTAATTTAGATGCAATACAAGTTAAAACACAAGAAGACATTGTACAACAGGTGTCTTACACATGTGAAATACATATATTTTCTTCCTCCTCAAACAGATCCTCTTTGCTGATTCTTTATTCCCAATTTTCAGGCTCCATTGCTGTTAAATAAATATTGTTTGCAGTTGGTGGACCACTTAATGGATCTCCATTTTCTGAAAGTGGTAGTTTATTATGGATAAAGACAACTTACCATGATTTCTTCTTTTGTTTAGGATAATGGACCTGTTCCAAATAGGAGACCCATGGCCTTTTCACCTGGAGGAAGTCCAACAGACAACAAGCAGACCTTAAATTTGCAATTCAATAATCCTTTACGTCTGTATGCAAACAACAGTCCAGATTCTAGTTTACCTTCACAGATGAGTGGTCTCCATATCACAACTCCCCAAAGGTATGGAGTAAAAAGTGTACATGTCAATTGAATTGCTTTTATAAATGCCTGAATTGAATTAATGAAGTAGGGCTGCTGCATCCATGTTGCAAAAATGCAGACAATTGCTAAGAGGGCAGTAGGTAGATATAGAAAGCTCTCACTTTTCATATCCATTTAATGGTCATCTGGATGTTTTAGTCCAGACATGGTTACAGCCAGTATGAAAAGATAAGTATCAGGGAAGTGTTTTGCACCATTTTTTTCCAAGTGACAATCTTCACTCTTTCACACACACTAAAACGACTGTGCTTCTGTTCGAAGAGCATTCCATCTCCAACTAAAATGGGTTTAAATACTTAAGAAAAATCATTTTAGCACTATTTTCCCAAACGAATCAGCCAAGTCTTCAACTATTTTACTAAACGTCAACCTACACTACCTAGGCTCCAAAACTCCTGATGGCCACTAGATGGCAGCAAAAGAGAGGAATTTTCTCCACCTTTTTGCTGCCTAGTGATGGCTGAGAATTTTATACCCCAGGCAGGATAGCCTAATTAAAAGACACATATCACATTGATTCATAACATTCGTTGTTTCAGTTATCTCAAACCCACTTTGTTATAGATTTTAAACAGATTTACAGCTTAGCACATGACAATAAATTATGACTTGTTCAACAGACTATGGGTAAAACAGTGTTTGTGTTACAGATTTGCTTTATCTATTAGTATACAATTGTTAAAATAGCAGCATAATTTTTTTTTCAAGCTAAATTGGCAAAAGAAAAATGAAATTCATATTAGAACATTCTCATTTGTCCCAAATGTGCTTTTCAAAAGGCAACTGAGAATTGAAAAAGATTCTTGAACGAGAAGTGAGACATTTTCGAGGAAAAAAACAAGGAAGTCCAGTTGCCTTTTTGAAAAGCATCTTTGGGACAATCATGGCCCGGATGATTGAGAATATCCATAGACTTTCCCATTTGTAAAGCCATCTGAATAAAACATGTGTAATGTTATATTATTCCCCCATCCCCTCTGTTCATTCATTCCCTCAACACTGTTCAACTATTTACAAAGTGTGCACTACTATTACTGTTAATCTTCTCATCATTCCTTATCACCCATCCCCTCCCACTTGTGATTGTAGGACTGTAACTTTGTTGCTTGTATCCTTAGGATTTATATTGACTGTTTCCTAGTATGATTTGATTGTTGACTGTACTCTATGACTATCATTAAATGTTGTATGTTATGATTCTTGATTCTTAACAAATGTATCTTTTCTTTATGTATACTGAAAGTATTTACACCAAGACAAATTCCTTTTGTGTCCAATCACACTTGGCCAATAAAGTATTCTATTCTATTCTATTCTATTCTATTCTATTCTATTCTATTCTATTCTATTCTATTCTCACAAACTACCTGGGCAAAGTCTCTGCAGTTTGCTTGGGAAGGTTTTGGTGTGCCATTGCCTTCCTTCTACGGCTAAGAAAAAATGACTGGCTCAAGGTCACTCAGCTGGCTTTGTCCCTAAGAACTTAACGTCTAGGGTTCTAGCCTGGTGCCTTAATTACCACACCACACTGTTTCTTTAAATTATATATGCAGTGCTACAAAGTAATAGTTTTTAAAAGGCACCCAAAAGATACATTTTTGTAACATGAAATGAATATTTAGGCCTGAGATTTAAACTGGTCTGGGCTACTAGATTAAATTCAGACATCTGGGTTTATACTACAGTAGCATCCCTTGGGCCATCAACTAGAATTAATCACACAGAACATCAAATGATCTGCATGGTATATTGTATGAATAACAAAAATTCAAAAGAATAGAAGTTTGGAACTGGCCAAAAATTAAGTGAAGATGCTGCATTTTCCAAGTACAAACATACTTTGGTGTTAAATATTCATTCTTCTGAAAGCATAATTTTTATCCTCTGAAGGATATTACTGTAGATAGCATTTAAATAATTTCTTAGCTAGATTTTATAATCACAGATCATTTGAAAAATAACAAATCACAGCTGTATCCTTTAATATCATGAATAGAATAATACTAAAAAGGTGGCTTGTTTAAAAAAATATTTTAGATGTTTAAAATCTATCAAATTTGAATCCATAATTTCTACTGATTCCAGATGCAAATAAACAAGAAATAGGAAATCCATTTGAGATGATAAAGGTGAAATCAATAGAAAAACAGATGAAAAAAAAAATCAGACGAATTTCAGCCATTTTGGCTAAAGTAGTAGCAAAATGATCCAGCAGTTTCAAGAGTGACCATCTTTGACTGTCATTTCCAACCCCAGTCCACATTTTTCAGGGACTTTATGTAGTCCAGCACACTGTTGCATCTCTCCAGGGGTTTGTGTTAGTATGTAAAGTTTCAGAATGTAACATTTAAATAAGGCTGAACTGAAATGAGCTTTTTTCTATTTCACCATCACACCTCCAAAATTTATGAATGGCAAAATAGATCTCCCAAAGGACCCAGTGTGATGGTGTGAGTGACCATTACTTTTGACTTCTTAGTCATATGTGTTTGCAATTCACATCAAATAAAACATCAAACATTTCATCAAACATTTTTTTTTCAAATGTATTGTAGATGATATGCTACCCAATTCACAGGGAATCAAATTTATAAGGAGTGAAGTTTCTTTTCTTTTTTTTAAGTAGTATCCCTGATACAATGTTTGGTAATAACAAACAAAAAAACTTCAGTGCCAAATATTATTCAGCGGTGGGAGGACTTCCAATTTCTTCAGTAATTTAATTTAATGCATTAAAAATATGATCCATGTGTAACACAGTAATCCAATGAATTGCAGCAGCTGTCTTGCACTTACTGGTTAGTCTTAAATATATGGTTCAGTAGCCAGTAGAATGAACTCAAGGGTTCTTTCATTGGCAATTCTTTGCATATAATAGATTGCACATGTACATGACCAACCATCACTCCAGAAACAAGAAAGCAGAAACAAATGGTTGAATCTTCATTCGTAAACATACGATTTGTTTGCCAAAAGTTGCAGTTCTCCAGCTCATGATTTGAAGAAGCAGTTCTAGAAAACGTTATGAGAGAAATTCCTCATGAAAGATTCCTTTTCTTTAATCGACTTTAGGTTGGTGCCTCTTCAGTTGGCATCAATTGGTTGACCTTCATTTTCTGTTCAAATAGTGCTGATCCTCTAAGGTCTCTCCCAAGAAACAAAAATGGAATTGACACAGACTCGGATGTGTACAAAATGCTGCAAGATCATGAAAGGCCTGTTTCAGAACCTAAGCAGTCAGGATCTTTCCGGTATCTGCAAGGCATGTTGGAAGCTGGAGAGAATGGTAAGGAACACAAACATTCCTCTTTTATGCATACCTTAAGGTACATGCTGATCTTAGAAACCATATGTGCAATAATTCTTGATCGTGATGGTTGACTACATAGTAGCCAGATGCTTAGGCTGGATTTGGCATTTCAGTCCACCTATTGAGTCCTTCCCAAGGACCCGGGAGAGGCAGACATTGTTTGAGGGCACTAAAGGTATCATCACAAGATATTTTATCTGTTTATTTGTATCTTGCTTTACTTTATTTTTTTTACAATGAACTCCAGGTGGCAAACATATCCAATATACCTTCTTCCTCTTATTAATGTAATGAATCTAGGTTTATTAATAAAAGCTGTTCCAAGTAAATCTGCTTTTTGCAATTGACTAATTGTGATTTTGTCAATGCCAACGGTGTTCTTCTGGTGCTCCAGTGGTATGGGGATTGCACTGCAATATAATATCCTTTAAAAAAGCCAGTTTCTAACATGCTGTCTTGCTTTTATTACAGGCCTTTAAAAGTCTCTCTGAGTCCTGACATACAGTAAAACCAATAAATCTGGCATGCTATAAAAGTGCACTTTAGCAGTGTTATGGTCTTGCTTGATTTCCTTTACATAGCAAGAGGTCATATCTCCCACCCCCGCCCAAAATATCCATAAAGTTGAAACATTTTCTAAATTAGGCAACATCATCTGTCTTCTGTGTTTCCTCTATACGGCTCATTGGTACCAGCTTTCCTTTGTAATTTTTAAAATATCTTTCACACCATTTTCCCTGGGTTTTTTTTTTTTCAATGTTTGGTTTTTATTTAGCAAAACAGAACTTTATATGATATTCCATGTTATCTTGCTTTCTAATTCTTACAGTCATGCTACCATTTTAAAATAAATACCTTAAGATTAATGCTGGTCACCTGTTCCCTAATCTTTATATCATCTGACATATAGCCCCATATTAGCTCAGGAAAAAAAAATCCCAATGATTTCCGAAGGTATTTTCTGCTTTCTGTGAAAGCAGCCTTAGGATGTCCCTATCGTTCTGGTGATAAAGAAAGGAATGTGTGAATATTTTAAAACTACCCTCCTTATTTTTGAATTCAAGAAGACATTGCAGATAGTTCTCGAGTTACAACCACAATTGAGCCCAAAATTTATGTTACTAAGTGAAACATTGGTTAAGTGAGTTTGCCCCAATTTTATGACCTTTCATGCCACAGTTGTTAAGTGAATCATTGCATTTGTTAAGTTAGTAATGGTTGTGAAGTGAATGTGACTTTGCTTGTCAGAAGGTCACAAAAGATGACCCCAAGACACTGCAACCATCATAAACAAGAACCAGTTGCCAAGCATCTGAATTTTCATCATATGACCATGGGGATGCCACAATGGTCAGGAATATGAAAAATGGTCATAAGTCACTTTTTTCAGTCCCGTTATACCTTTGAATGGTCACTAAATGAACCGCTGTAAGTCAAGGACTACCTGTATTTAAACAAAGCAGTCGGCATATCTGGGACATTCCACAGGCCTTAAATCAATAGTACTGAAATTTTATCTTACCTTCTTGGCAGGTGAAAAGTACGACAAAGTGACCAGTCCAAGACACATTAAATCTCCCGTCCCTAAACTGGGTGGAGCCATGTCTGGCTTGCAGGTGCTCCCTGAGTGTACCAGATGCGGTAATGGCATTGTGTAAGTACATGAATCTTCCCAGGAGCCTTAATAGTTTATATCTTGTTCGGGAAAGCTAGTGAATAAAAGTGCCATCTGTTTCACTTTAAACTCTCGTAATGTATGGGCCATAAAACCACATTATGTGCCGGGTGGACTTATAGGAGCAGGATGGCATCTGGACTTCTTCTTTCACAGGAAGATTAATGAAATGTGTATTGCAGCTTTAACGTTGACGAATGTTAGTCTCTTGATCCAAAGTACCTGTGTTGTTCCAAACTTTTTATGGAATTCATTGGAATCCAGTTGGCTCAGAGATTAAGGAGCAGCTGCACATCCTCGGCTTTTGCAAACGGTGGAAGCAAAGCCCCTTAGTCTTTGCAGGATCCAGTCTGGGTCAGTCACGGGGACCAGAGATTTTGTCTTTTGAGTTTTGGGACTTGTGCTGGAGTCCGTCCTCGGGGAACTTCTCTGTGTGCTTTGAGCACACACCTCCGTGTGTGGTATTTATATGGTGCCTGTTGTGTGTAGTTTTTTAGGTGTAGATTGGAATGTGGCTGGCTGGCTATTAAGTCTTAATAACTCTTCATCTTTGTCTTGGAGGGCAGAGATATGCCTAGGTAAAATAGAACTGTTTAGGCTTATCCCAAAAGGTGCTTTTTCAGGAGGCAACAGGACTTTCTTGTTTATTTCTTTGAAGACGTTTCACTTCTCATCCAAGAACCTTCTTCGGGATGATGAGGAATGGAAGGATTTATATTCCTCGCAGACAGCGGGTCATTTGCATTTTGTTAGTGTGGTGGCGTCAAACTCTTGTCGCCACCACGGCGTCATGTGGCATATCGGGACTTTTTCTCTCTTCGCTAAACTGGGCATGGGCATAACAGCACGTGACACATCCGGGTTTATCCAGCTGTAGTTTGCAGGGGTTTTTTTTCCCCTCTGGAAGTCCATTCCTACTCTCACTCCATTCAAAGGGTGTTTATCCCAAATTGTAGAGCTAAAAGTCTGTAGAAATTCTCAGTCATCCAGGTCATGGCTGTCCCAAAGGTGCTTTTTCAGGAGGCAACTGGACTTTCTTCTTTTTTTCTTTTGAAAATGGTCTCTTTTGAAGATGAGAAGCAAAACGTCTCCAAAAGAAGAAAGAATGGAAGTCCATTTGCCTCCTGAAAAAGCACCTTTGGGAAACCACGACTGACCTGGTTGACTGAGAATCTCTACAGATGTTTAGGCTAATGCAACAACTCATTGACCTGCAAGAAATAGTAATGGTTTTAAGTATTTAACTTTCTTCTCTTCTCTTCTCTTCTCTTCTCTCCTTCACCCTAACAGTGGCACAATAGTGAAAGCCCGTGACAAGCTCTACCATCCAGAATGTTTCATGTGTGACGACTGTGGCCTCAATCTGAAGCAAAGGGGCTATTTCTTCATTGAGGAACAACTATACTGCGAGACGCATGCCAAGGAAAGGGTTAAACCACCAGAAGGATACGACGTGGTAGCTGTTTATCCCAATGCCAAAGTTGAACTTGTTTAAGTAGTTACTTCTATTTCCCAGCCAGGTCGAAAGGGCTAGAAGAGAGTCAAAAAAGGGTTTATTCTCAGTAAAATATCTTTCAGAGATCAAATGAATTACCCTTGAGACCTTAGGTGGGACAGTACTGGTTGCAGAAAACCTTTGGAAAACAATCACTTTCCCCCATTTCTTATAAAACTTTGCTTTTTTGGTTGCTGTGCTGAAGTTTAAAAAAAATCTGCAAATAATATTTGCTGTAGACCATCCAAAATCTATGTAAAAATAGATGCTTTTTAAAAAGAACTTTTCCACATACAACCAGTATTTTTTTTTGTCCCATTTAAAAATAAGGCACTTTAAGAACTGACAGTTTAAAGCATTGCATTAAATTTGACTTTTTGTCAGTAATATAGATATACGATAAATACAGCTTTGTGGCTTTCAGGGTATAAAACACTGAGACCATGTTTAATTATTATTATTATTATTAATATAGTTAGAGAAATTCTCTTATAAATCCTTTCTCAAGTGGTGTTGTTATAATTGCTGCCTATTTGTTATTTTAGTTATGTTCAGTATCTAGGAAACAAATGCCTTTTTATTTGCAAAAAAAGCAAAATCTTTTTTGAGTTGAGCTTTACTCTTAGTGACTGCATATCTAAGCTGCAAAAAATTGTACATCCATTAGAAGGCCAGCAGCAAGCTAGGGGGTTCTGTATGTTTTGTGCCCTCTATGGTTGACTGTTTTGCAGCCCAGATGTGGTAGCCTTATTCACGGACATGGACACCTAATTTTCTTGGTAATAATACAAAAGTCATTTCACATTTTTCCTGAAACAATCAAAGTGATAAAGAGCCCCTTTTGTCATCCTTGTGACAGATGGTAGCATTAGCAGCTGGAATTTTCTGCTTGCCTAATCCTGCCCTTTTACTTTTCCTAAAGAAAACATTATTGGAAACCCATAATTGATCCTCTGTTGGTTAAGAGCAGTGAGCAGGTTAAAGATGATTTGTGTGTTCTCACTCCTTCTAGATCATCTGATGCTGTCAGTTGTAAAGATCAAGAACTCTCAAATGTAAAATTCTCTGTAAACAAAAATGTATGGAATGCATGTACAGCAAAGAATCAGCTATAACAGAATATTTACACATGATACCAACGTTCTTTCTTGCTATTATTCCTTTGTATCAAATCACACAGCCAACTATTTCTACTACTTTCTCCTTTGTGTTTAAACCATAAGATTTTGTATTCAAGCCTGGAATATAGAACCATTCTGAGGTTCAGTGAATTTTGAATTTGAATATTCATCTCTGGGGCCAACATCAGTTCAGTCAATATAAAAGAAATCTTGATAACAACAGGGCAAAGACCACACTGTTATTTTTGACTTTGAGTTTTCAGAACTGAAAATCCCTGGACGTACTGAAGTCTCTTCATGTTTGAATGAATTGAATGAAATGCAGAAAAGTCCATAAATTATAAGAAAATTTAGCCTCATTTCAGACAAATAGACATAGAAGATAAGACAGACAGACAGACATTTATTTCTTGATAACATAGGATGAAACTTGCCCAGTGTGAAAACCACTTTGTTTTAACAAGTAAAATGTAGCAACAAGGATGAAGAAAAGTATGTACTTTTAGTTAAAACAAAGTTCTCTATACTATTAACATATTGTCTGTGTCGTTAGGGTTCTCATTTAAAGAATCTTGATTGACTGAGTTTATTTTTTTTCTATCTGCAGTTGTTATAAATGTATATATTAATAATCTTTTAGCCAGCAATCCAGAGGGAATCACACTCTGTCAGCCATATAAGCTATAGTAGAAGAGACATAAGCTTTTCCTCCATCTTTTTTCCCCCTTTGCCCTCCACCTGCATACTTTTGTTGTAAAGGACTAGTGAAATTCTCATACATGGAAAGCTGCTGATCTTCTTCCCTAACTAGTTAATTAGTTACGAAAGCATTGCAACACTTTTATTTTCACATTAGCTCTATTATGCAAAGTTTCCTGTCAGGTGGGAAAACAGCTCTATTTGAACTCTTCAATAGCTTCCAACTCTAAGTGAAGAGTTGTAATTTTATTACCATTTATCACTAGTTTTTATGGTTTTCTAACCTAATATTTGTGTTTTTCTCTTCATGGAATCATTTCAGTAAATCAGGGAATACTTATGTATTATTATAGTTATCATTAATCAAAGCAATATTGTTGTTTCATTTCTTGGTTGCCAAGCGATAACTTTCTTTTGCAACAGTTGTAGACATTTGCTCCAATTTGGCTTATTTGTGTTGATCCTTAGGGCCCCTAGGTATGATTATGCTGTTTCATGGGTTTGAAGTGCTCTGTGGAACACATACTGTGAGACTACAATTTTACAGATTGCTGGGTGCCTTTAAATTCAGAATTGGTATCTAATTTCTGGTCCTTGAAATCCAGCTGATAATTCACAATATCTGGTTTTATTGAAGGGTCTCCTTAGTTTATCTCACAACTCTTTTGTCCTTTCATTATCAAGTGAATTTCATAAAAGAGCAATCTTTCTTGACTTGTAATTAGGATTTTGCCTGTAGGGTGCATTCTAACAAAGCGGCAGACTGCCTGTCCGTGGTCCTTTGCACAAGTGCCTTGAAACAGCCCCCATGATTTCCAGACTAGAAATAAAGGTGTTTTTATAAGTGGGTGAGCAATTTACCTTTATGCCTTGTGACTGTTTCTTGAAATTAAATTCAACCATTATTTTTAATCGGATACAAGATTTGATTAAGTTGGTTTTGCATTAAAACTTTCTACTTGGAAAAATTACTTCAATACAAAAAATAACTTTAATACGATTTGAGGTAGAAGTACTGTATATGTTTCATTGTAATAGCTTAGAATATTCAGACCTTGATTCTAGTTTTCCTAAAACATTTATCAATTTAAAAACTGCCTAAAGATAATCATACCTATCACTTTCCTTATGCTTATTTTTCCATTTTGCAAATAGTTCCTGCAATAAAGCTGAAATATGAAAGATGGATATATCTATCTTACTACAATAATCATATAGTTGCTTGACAACAAGGGGAGAACACCTCATAGGAAAGAAACTAACTTGGAAATAAATGAGCCCAGATATTTCTGGATTGGGAAGTGCATCACAAACCTGATGTAACCAAAACTTTTTCTCTTATGCAATGAAACACAGTTTTTTGAATATGTTAGGCCAGGGGTGTCAAACTCAAATTCATTGAGGGGCACACCAGGGCTGTTTGACCTTGGGGCGGGGGGGCATGCCCAGCTTGATGTCACTCGTGTCAGAGGTGCCTGTGGTGGCCCAAGCGCTCTGCAAGCAAAAATGGCCTTGCAAACTCCGTTTTAGGCTGGGACAGCTTCTTGCAACCCTCTACCTGAGCTTGGGATGGCCACGTGCAGTCCACCCAAGTGCCATTTTTGCTGGTAGAGGCATCACAGACTGGTTTTTTGCTGTTTCCAGGTGACCCCCGAGGGCCAGATCTAAGCACCCCACAGGCCAGATCCAGCCCGTGGGTCTTGAATTTCACACCCTGTGTTAGGATATAGATCAGTTTGCATTTCTCCTTGTCTTCCCTTCAACTTCATTTCAAAGGCTGTTTTTTCACCTGACAGGAGTCTGCCATCTACTTCTGATCTGTTATAATAATATTAAAACACGTGGCCCATGTTGGAAATTTTTTAGTCTTGAACTGCGAGCATTTTAAATTGCATAAAACTAATTGCACATAATTAGTTAATTCAATGATCCATTGGAATGGAATGATCCATTGAATGAACTGTGCTTCTATGAGCCATGGCGGCACAGTGGTTAGAGTGCAGTACTGCAGGCTACTTCTGTTGACTGCCAGCTGCCTGCAATTTGGCAGTGAATCCCACCAGGCTCAAGGTTGACTCAGACTTCCATCCTTCCGAGGTTGATAAAATGAGGACCCAGATTGTTGGGGGCAATATGCTGGCTCTCTAAACTGCTTAGAGAGGGTTGTAAAGCACTATGAAGCGGTATATAAGTCTAAGTGCTCTTGCTATTTCAGGCTTTATTGTATGCAAATAACTTTACTAGCCAAGGAATGAAACTTTCCTTATCTTTTATCTGCATGGAAATGATTAACACTCATAATTCCTCCAAATTTGCCTGTTGCTAGTTTCTTTTCTAATAATTCATGCAGTATTCAAATTGGAGTTATCTTGAAGAAGAATATTTTGTTACAAATTCATTTCCTTCTAGATATGCCTCTTATCCCACACAAAATTTTTGTGGAATATTATTGAAACTGGAACTTGGTTTGTTGCCTGTTCAATCAAGGGCAAAGATATTTTTTATTTGTGTGGATTAAGTTTTCAATAATACAGAAAAGCATTTCAGGAAAACATTGTGTACGGAGTTTAAATATATTGTGAGTCCACCTCATTATCAAATGAATTATGGTTTAACTGTTTCATCACCACTACTACAGCCTTAAGAATTTTTTATTATTTCATAGTCCGTCACACTCAGAAACTATGTGGTTGCTAATGTTTCTCTTACACTGCAAACTATCAGGATCTTATGACAATTATTTACAAGGTTTTCATACTCCTGATCACACATTCATTTCAGCACTGGTATACTTCAACTAAAAAAATGGAAAATCACCAAGATTTTGTCAAAATATCCTTATAGCACCAAAGGGGAAATCTACTGAGGTATTTTGATTACGGAACATCCATTGAGAGCATGGATGGTAAGTTCCCTTATTTTCAGTCTTTCCATTCTCTTCAATTTCTCCTCTGGGGGGAATCTTCCATATCTCTTGAATAAATTTTTGAAGAGAAATTGGGAATAAGACTATAAAATAAAAGTAAAGAAGAAAAAGCTCTATTATGTGACCTAAACTCTACTTGGATGACTTTAAACTTCACTCTTAACATATGAGATACCACTCCTCTAGCACTGAGGATGTTACCTAGTTTGATAATGAAAGGTCTGCAAGAAAACAACCAAGCTTAGGGAGCACCAAAGACCTCACAGTTCAACCCTAAACTACAAATATTTTCTTCTATTAGTAGTAATTCTGCTACAAGTAAGAAAAGACATAGAAGCAAACAGTCATAAGGACACCGTCTTTTATTTTAGTACAGAACAGACTTTTTCTGAAGCAGAACTGATGCCCATGAGAAGTTATCTATGAATGGACACATCATTGTGCTGTGACTTAAGGCAACCTTCTGCAGTGGCCCCACTGTTTAGGGAAGAGTTTATGTTCAAAATATCTAGAGGTTTCTAAATTCCATATTCTTTAAAGAAAAAGCTGAAAACAGAAGAGTGAGGAAAATAAAATCAGTTTAACCGAATTAAAAAGTGTCTGTGTTCACCATCTATTCAAGGAACTCAATCATAACCTACTAAATTAAGAGGTTGTTACCAAGCTATGGAACAAATTCTCTATGGAACTTTATTTGGTCCCAAACTCTATTTTTAGAAAAGATGTCGAGGCATGTCCTTTTAACTTAGCTTTTTATATCTTGAAGGTAACTATCTTGCACACTTTTCTGGATTTGAGCCCTGTGGAACACCAGAAGAGATTCATAAGTCCAATGCAGGGAAAAAAATGACCCTCTGTGCTTAGGCTTATTGTTTGCATTGTTCTTTTTGTGTACCATTCATAGGAGGCCGTGACATTCATCTAATCATGATTCACACAGTTTGTAATAGCCACAGACACATAAATATGAGGACACTGTAATAACTTTCCTAACATCAAACTAATGCTGTTAAAGATGACAGCTGGAAGAATTTTGAATATGGTGAAATGTGTGAATAATCCACGTTGATTTATTGTACATTAGTGTGTGGTCTGGAAAGTTTCTTAGACGGGTTGTGGTCTTTCAGAACCGGCTCCTGGAGGATGTTCTGCTATTTATGGCAAGAGTTCAAATTTAAGGCTTCTGGGTGTATAGTTAGAAGGACTGATAGGATAGATTCTTTCATGTATTCATTTTCAGGCTGTGCCTTGTTCACTATGTATGCACTGCTCACAAATACATTTGCTTGTGTATGAGGGTATTCACAGTACATATGAATAGCAATAGCCCAATATAAGTGATAGCAAAGTAATATATCCCTCCAAGTAGAGAGATCTTCCTTATCTAAAGCATCTTCTCCTTGGATATGGAAGGGCATGTTCAAGCATAAAGAGGCAGGGCTAATTAAACCTGGCCTGCTTCGGGTTCTTTTTGCAGAAACATTCACACTACAAATCTCGATCTTAAGCAAATCTGCATGTTTTAAATTCAAACAGTAAATACAATCCTCAATCACCAAAAGAATTGCAGGCTTCACACAACCCTGCAGTCAAATATATGGTGGTTGCCAATATTGCTGATGCCCATCATGGCATGCCATGCATAGTGCCTGAATCTGTGTTTAAAACTATAGAACATTTAATTTGAAACCTACAGAGACTGGATGTAATGAAGACGGAAAGGTACAGGAGTTATTTTGCGCTGCTTCAGTTGGTATGCTAAATGGGTCTGATGCCAATTAGATCAGCCTTGGCCATGATTCCGCAAATGTTCATTACTTGTTACAGAATTACAGAAACCCACTTGTTGATGTGATTACTGTAGTGCGAAACAAAGCTGTTAGACTTTTGACGGGGGGGTGGGGGAGAATACTGGGATTGTGCAAGAGTTTTATTTCAGCAGCTACAGCACATTAGCTACCAGCGCATTTCCATGTACAGTTCAAGGTGCTTGTAAGAGCTAAGTGGGCTTGTGTCTTGATTCCTGAGAGTCTATCTTCCATGTCCCCTTAAGTTGTATATGCTTTTACCTTCAGAGACAGATTTAACAATGGCCACATCTACAAGGTGGAAATTCCTATCCCGAGAAACGAGGTGTAAAAAAATGTTCCTTTTCTCCCAGCAAATTAGACAATTATTTTTAAATCATCATTTCATTCCACTGTTGTCTAATCTTACTTGTTGATGCCTAATCTGTGTGTGCCTCCTTTTGTTGCTACCTGTAAATTGTTTCTGTGTGGTGTTTCTGTGCTTCTGGGGAAAAAAAATTTGTTTGGATGGTATACCTAGCACATTATGTTTGATCTAGGCTGGATGCATCAGGTTGACTGCTGCTTAACACCAATGCTGATTTATTTTCATTTAATTTTATTAATTTACTTAAGTTGGCATCTCCCACCAGGAGCTTCAGGAAGCTAGTAGGCATGCATAACTATATCCATATCCATCTTTTGCTTTGTTCACTACAATTGTCTGTAGTAGGTTGTGTTGAAGGAGTGACTGCCAAGGTCACCTATTGACCTTCTGTGGCTGGAAGTAGACACAAATCTGGCCTTAACCCAACACCCTAATCCTTAGACCACACTGGTGAAGAAAAACCTTACAGTCTTGTATGTTATCATTAGGAAAATTGCAAAGTTGATGGATCAAGGCAATCAGCCTGTTAAATAAATCAGGTAAATCATCACACCAGTCCATTTTTTTTTATTTCCGCTATTACTATCGTTCTGAGGAGATGTAAAAATAATAATGCATACATCTATCACAGCAGACACAAATTTTCCATGTGAGAGCAGAAAATGCCTGTTCTGAAGCTGCTTCTACCCGCCCCCCCCCCTTTTTAAATTGTAAAACAGGATACCATTACATAAAATATGTGCAACTGACAGAATGAATTACACATTGAAAATGTGAAGACGTGAAAGGGACATCTAAAAACCTATGTGGTCCAACATTCCATTCCCATAGTGGCCCATAAGGAGCTGCCTCTGGAAAGATGATTTGAATAGCGATACCCCTGTATTTCCCACAGCTGGTAAGAGGCCATTCTGGTGGTCATGAGCAATATCCATTGATAGCCTTATACATCACACTGCAGTAGCAAATTCCACTAGACTAGAATATTGTCGGCACCTATTGCAATTATGTCCTTAAATATGGATATGTTGGGAAAGTCGTGAATGAGGTTACCAGTTCTTTCTATAATTCTGACTGCATTTTAATTTATAGTTTCCCCTCTACCAAGCCATATAGACTGGTCTACGGCATTCTAGGCAAAGAATGTACTAATGGTACTAATACAACTACTTCAATCTAAGCTTTGGGGAATCAGATCATACAATGCTTGATAAAATGATGACCTCAGTAGATAAGTGGAATCAACCACCATCAGTACAGAGAAAAGGAAGCTTAAAGGATAAGAGTTCTTTTTTAAGAATGTGATGTCCTAAAGCCAGAAAGAAAGACGTGATACCCTAAAGCCAATCTAAATGCAAAATGCAAAGTCAGCATTGATACTAAGAAAAGTGCTTGCTAATGTGAATTCCCTATACCCTATTCTGGTTGAGTTATAAATTGCTAAAAAGTGTCCTTTTGAAGACCAGGTTTTGAATGATAGCTATAGTTCTTCCTAATACACAACAACACTATTAGGCAGTGAATCAATCTTAATAAATGCTTTGAGCAAAGAAGTATCAGCTCCCATATAATCACTCTTAGCTACCTATGGGATACCCTATTCCAGGCATGTCAAACTGGCAGCCTGCCGGCCAGATGTGTCATGTGCAGGCTACGCCCACCCCAATTCCACGAATGGGAAAACCATCACGAACATCACATGATGGCTACATGATACCACGAGTTTGATACCCGTGCCCTACTCTATCTCTACTATTTAGTTATAATTGCTAGTAACCTAGTTTAATAGCCAGAACAGACAGCCAACACTCTCTTGCTCTTCATCTCAGACTGTTACATTCCCCTTGCTGGTTTTGCATAAACCTCACTTAGTTGAAAGAGTCTGGCTTGGTCTATCTAAATGGTAAAAGCACCTCCAGGACAGCACAGTCCCCTTTACATTACACTGAAACCATAAAACACCTCCCTAGAAATATCCATGGCAAAGTATGGACGTTTGTGGTTGCCACCTTCCAGGAAGCAGCCAAATGTGTATGCTAGTCTTTGCTAAACAATGCTGGGATCACAGTCCCCATAGTTCCTTATCTCTATAAGTGTTGGCCATGTTGGGGGGGGGGATTTTAGCCTCCCCACCCATATGGTATAAGTAGGGGTGGGATTCAAATTTTTTAACAACCGGTTCTGTGGGCATGGCTTAGTTGGTGGGTGTGGCTTGGTGGTCATGTTATTGGCTGGGCAAGGCCAACTCAATATCACTCACATCGAGGCACACATCTCTTCACCTGGCCTCTCATGACTGGGGATGCTGCAACAATCGTAAGTGTGAAAAATGGTCATAAGTCACTTTTTTCAGTATCATTGTAACTTTGAATGGTCACTCCACATAAGCAAAGTACCAACAAAGGAGGGGGAAAAAACTCCAGAGACGTTCCTGAGACAGGAAGTCTAGTCCTGCCAAGAATGCAATAAGGGTTGACGGAGAGGCAGTTTCTGTAAGCAACACCAGAATGTTTCCTTCCTGCCCTCTTTACAGGATTAGGCCAGTAATTTCTTCTAACAACTGGTTCTCCGAACTGCTTAGAATATTAACAACCAGTTCTACTGAATAGGTACGAACTGGTAGAATCCCACCCCTGGGTATAAGACAATGGATTAGGAAAAGCTGAAGTATATCGTGGGGAAGAAATATGTAGAGGGAAGAAATCTAAAATGTATCTTTTGAAGTGGTTTGAGAAGGCTCGTGTAAGTCAATTACAAGGGTTTTTTTTAATCTGCACGAGGATAATATTGTGTCCAGTAGCATTTATAAATGAGAGTGGGAGGATGACACATTAGCTTTGTACGCAAGGCTTTTTTTTTTCCATAGGCACACCCAAAAGAGGTAGAACTTGCAACATGGTGCTCCTTTAGGAGATTTTGATGAAAGCAATACAGTAGAGCCTGCAGATACTGTTTCTTGTAATCCTTCTGGAATATGATTTTTTTTTACTCAAGCAAATTTAGACTGTGTTTTATATTAGGCAGTCTTTGATAAAAACCCTTTCTTACTTCAAAAGTGGTAGTAAAGTACAAGTATGATATTCAGCAATTTGGAGTTTGTTTATTTAGCTTTTAAACCTCAAAGAACCTAAAAATCCATTTGAACTTCTCATGTGGGCTATATATTCCAGAGGCTATCAGGAAAAGCCAGCATAATGTGATCATGCATCCTAGTCAACAGTCAGTTTTAAAAATTATATACCAGCTGTAAAATGTGTGTGTTGCTTGCATAATAAGAGAATGGAACAAATTCAAGAAGCTCAGATGGTAACTAGCACCCGAGACCGGAGACCCAGGGTTGCCTGTTTACCCAGGACTTCTTAAAAGCTCTAATAAAGGCTTATGATCTGTGCCACATCAAAACCAGCTCGTGGGTTCACTTTTGTTGAAGTCCTTTCTGAAGCAACGAGCAGGATTTTGGCTCATCATTGTTACTGCTAAGGTAGCTTTGGTAAACACTTCAGTTGTGTTTCCACTCTGATGCCTTCCAGCATGCTCTCTTTCCACTCGGGACTCAAGATGAATTGCATCATCTCTGCTTTTGTGCTTTTCCTGAATCCCTGCCCTGCCCTCACAAACTAGGCCAATGATTGCAGTTCTTCGGTGACTAGACATGTTTCATCAAAGACAGGCTGGATTTCTTAGAGGCCCTTCCAGAGCCTCACCTCTGACTACACTGTATGGTTTCAGCCTCTCTCTTGGCCAGTTTCCTTCTGCCGATAAATTGTTTCCAACTGTGAGAAATGTGGGACCATTTCCTTGGCCAACCAAGACTGGAGGCCAAAAAAGGAGTGGTTGGAAGTCAGACTATATCCAGCTTCTCCTGGGAATTGCCAAAGGGGGAATACTAACCTAATGAGTAAAAAATTACCACTTTGGCCTTCGAGCCAGATTGCTTTCATAAAGCATTTGTGATTTCTGGATCGATTTCTTATTCTTCTGCATTAATTTCATACTCTGCTCAATTTCTAAGGAAGGAAATGGGGGGAAAGGTTGCTATGAACGTGTTGTCAGCATTACAATAATGATTGAGTGCATACAGAAGACTAGGCCAGGTTTTTTCAAACTACGTGCTTGAGGAACAACATTTAATGGCCTGACAGAGTTGTGAACCCACCCAGTACAATTTAGCATTCTCTATGAACCATGCTGGTGACCACAAGTCTTTTTTTCTTCTCCCTATGTATCCCTTATACTATAATTATGAAATGTCTGCATATTGAAGAAATGTTCAATAAATTCCTGAAGCCTTTTTTTTTTTCATATTGGACAACAGTAGGCTATTATTACATCTAATTTCCACTGTTCCCGAGTAAAGAATGTCTATTTAACCTCTATAGGAAGTAATGAGTAAGCAAGATAAAATCTTGGCACCAACTCAATGGTACCAATATCTTATGAGCAGAGGACACGTGTTATGTTCAAATTTTTAATGTCCTCCAATTTTGAACCTTATAATGGAAATTTGTGACTTAAAATGGAATATATTATATATGTGTGTGTGTGTGTATGTGTGTGTATCTCTGGTTATTCGGGTTTTCTCCCGCGTAAGATTGGAAGTATCTAGGCAACGTTTCGATGAAGTCTCATTCATCATCTTCAGGCTTGTGTCTTCAGCTCTGTGCTACTCAGAGTAATGTGAGCTTGCAGCTGCTTCTTCCTTTTAACTGCTAGTGGGGGTGTGACTTCAACAAAGCTGAATGCCATATATATATATATATATATATTCTTAAGTTTTCGCAGGTACTTACATGTATGGCATTCAGCTTTGTTTGGGTATTTTCCCACGTCATTGTAGTTGTGCTTTTAAAGTTGTAGCAACGTTTCGGCAGAATCTCATCTGCCATCCCCCCTGATACCTCCAGCTCAAACACACCCCAACCAGGCACCCAGATGAAACCTAGCTTCCTAACTAATGATAGCCGTCCATTTACCCGGAGCCAAGCTGCACTAAAGGCCTCCAATAAAGTAACACAATGTTGCCAGCCAATCAAGAGACAAAAAGAGCCAAAAAACAGACAGAAGATATTAGAAACACCAATCAAGCAGAACACAGCAAACTCCAAGACCAATAAACAAAGACCAAGACTCCCAACCAATCAGGGTGAAGAAAAAACCATTCTGGCACAGCAATAGGCTGTCCCAAATTTAAATCTGAAACCACTGTAAAAGTCTGA
The DNA here is from genome assembly GCF_049901715.1 of Pseudonaja textilis. Classification (NCBI taxonomy): domain Eukaryota; kingdom Metazoa; phylum Chordata; class Lepidosauria; order Squamata; family Elapidae; genus Pseudonaja; species Pseudonaja textilis. The sequence goes on from NC_141991.1 coordinate 80,839,875, forward strand.
CTCATGGTTGGAAGAAATCACCAAAGAGCAGATCGAATACAAACCAGAGTCCTTCCTATTAGGGATTTTTGATAAGCAAATTTCCAAAAAAACTAAATACATAACAATACACATTTTAACAGCGGCCAGATTAGCCTTCGCTCAACATTGGAAACAACACCAAATTCCATCAGAAGAAATGATTATTGAAAAAATCTCAAGATGCGCAGAAATGGATAAATTGACTTTGGCGCTAAAAAACAAAGACACTTCACTATACTATGAAAGCTGGAATTGTTGGTATAATTGGATTGACCAAAGATAAATAATATATTATAAGGCATAAAAGGAAAGTACCAATACATAACAACGAGGTAGCGATATAAGTTAAAAACAGGTGTGGTTTTATGACACAAGTTAAGGTGATGAAAACAAAAGAAGATCTTGCAAACTGTTAAATAAGAATACTTTTAATCCTGTAACCTCTTTCTTTCTTTTCTTAAAATTCTTTCCCTCTCTTCCTCTTCTCTTTTCTTTCTTTTCTTTCTTTCTTTCTTTTGCTTATTTGTGTATGTATTGTGACTGGTTTTAATTGTAAAAATTAATAAACTATATTTAAAAAAAAAAAAGAAAATATATATATATATATGTCTGGACCAAATCTGGGAGGTTCAAATCATTGATTTGCCATGCACTAGAAGATTAAACTAGTTACAAACAATATTATATCATTAGATAGGGCAAAAGATACAGCATTTGAAATGAAAACACTCCAAATCAACTTTGTTTATGCCCCAAAAGGTACTTCACATTCTTATGTGACTAGTTACTACATGTTAAAATATGCATAGAAATGCACATTCTGTTGACAGATGGGTTGGCACCTAAGTGAGCATCTGAAGCATATCAAATGACTCTTCTGAATTCTTGTTCTGTGGATGACATGTGGGCAAAACTCTGTTCTTATGCTGAATTCAGGCACTTACTTTTACTGGAATTACAAAAGCATCATTTATCCATGCTTTAACCGTATGGGTTTCCATTTTTTTAGGGCAATAAAACATACAAAAGGTCAGATGTGATTTGCTCGCTTCTGTTTCCTTCTATTTCCATGTTGTCATGTTGGAAATAACCAGTCTATAAACACAGTCTGACCAGAACATGGGCTAGGAAGCTATTAACCAGATAGGTGGTCCAAAGAATATAAACAAATTCAAATCATGGTGTGACATGCATAGCAAAAAGCATCTGGAACTTAGGGTTGTTTGTTATTGCTCTTTCCTAACATTTTTAGGCATGTTTCTTATACACCTGTCAGTCATTTAACTTTGAGCTGGTCATCATGAAGAGTGTGTTTCATCTCTCACTAGAAAACTTCTAATGTTCAGATGATTGTTCCCATCCTGCAGAGGTTATTACACACACAAGTAAGGATTGTTAGTTCTTTTTTTAACTTTAGCAATCCCTTCCTTTTAGAGATGGGAAGAACAGTTTCTCAAGGAGCTGAAAGGGAGAAACCCCTTATAGTGTCTGTTTTAAGTTCAACCCATTCATGTCAAGTAGCAACAGCAATAGCACTTAGACTTATATACCACTTTACAGTGCTTCACAGCCCTCTCTAAGTGGTTTATAGAGTCAGCCACCAACAATCTGCGTCCTCAAATTACCTACCTCAGAAGGATGGAAAGCTGAGTCAACCTTGAGCTTTGAGTAGATTTACTATGGGCCATCCCTCCAATACCTATTTATTTATTTAGAAGTAGGCACTGCCATACTATTCCATAAATTATGGACACTTTTTAAAGCCCATGCAATCCATTAAAGACAGTCGACACCGAGATCTGCAATCTAATGTTCAAGAGATAACACAAAGATCAACTTTGTGATATAACCCTTGTGTTCCTCTTTCTCCAACCTTGTGCCCTCTTGAAACTACAGGGCTAGGATATACAGGTAATCCTTAACTTACACGAGTTCATTTAGTGACCGTTCAAAGTTACAATGCCACTGAAAAAGGTGATGACCGTTTTTCACACTTATGACCATTGTAGCACCCTTATGGTCACATGATCAAAATTCAAACTTCAGACACTTGGCAACTGACCCATATTTATGATAGTTTGTGTCCCAGGTTCATGTGATCCTCTTTTATGATGTTCTGCAAGCAAAGTCAATGGGGAAACCAGATTCACTTAACAACCGTGTTACTAACTTAACACCTGCAATGATTCACTTAACAACTGTGGCAAGAAAAGTCATAAAATGAGACAAAACAAATGTCTCACCAACAGAAATTTTGGGCTCAATTGTGGGCATAAATCAAGGACAACTTATAGTCCAAAAACCAGGCCGAGCTTTGATCCACATTACCACAGGCACCATCTTGACTTAATTGTCATTGAGAAGAATGAAGGGTGAAAACTGAATTCAGACTTCTCCACAAAATGGCTGTTTCTTCACTGCTAATGGCACCAGAGAAGCCAGGGGAGGAAAGGAGGGAAATAGCAATCTTGCTAATGCCCCAAGAACAGCTTAGCCACTTTATGCAAGGCAGGGCCATGCATCCATGTGTGTACACGGAAACCCCAGAGGTGCTCTCAGACTCATAAACCATTAAAAGAATCTATTGACTTCAACATCTTATCCAGTGTTGTGGAGCATAAGAGCCATTCTACAGAAAGTACTGTAAGCTTTTACCAAAAGAATAACAGCTTGCATTCCCCCTTCTTCTTTTGATAAGAGTTGCAAACACCCCCACCCCAAAATCCATTCTGTATTTTCTTCTGCCTTGAATACTGCATGTGAGTTTTATTATATATTCCTATTTGTAAGCCACCTGGATTCATAAATGGGAATGGGCGGACCAGGCATGTTTCAATCAAGAACTAACCCCCAAATTCTGTACCTGAAGCCTTGTGCTGGGTTGAGCAGCATTTTCAGGCCTGCACGGCACAGCTGCAATGATTCAGCCAGCTCAGTCAGCAGCTGTTGCTGGTTTTTCTGAAGAATATTTTCCTCTTACCACATCTGTCAAAATGTTTCTCCCCAAGCATGAAGTCACCCTCACTTAGTCACTGAAGCACATCATATATCCCAGACCAATCTTCTGTGATAAAAGGATTCTAAATTTAAAACTGAAATGGAGGCAGTGAAAATAAGGAGGCCTTTATTACTGGTCTCCATGCTTTGTCATCAGCTGGATTCCACTATGAAAACTCAAAAGAAAAACATAAGTGGATAGAAGAAAGAGATGGACTTTTTGAAAAAGACGTTTCAAGCATTTTTGAGGAGTTCTGTTTCTCTTCACGCAAATTACTGGAACTTCCAGTGTTTCTCATCTGGGGGAGTTGCTTCTGGTTCATCAAAGGCAGTGAGGACCTTCCATCTCTTAGGCTCCTCTCATTACCATTAGCTGTGCCTATTTTTATCCCTAAAACTTAGATGCTTAAACACTATCTTTGGTATTATCCTGGACAGTTAACAAATATGTAAGTTATTTATTAGATTTTATCCTGCCTTAGGTTATGTTTGCCCTCTTGAGTTACTTATAAAGATAGCTTATAAAGTAACTCAAGAGGGCAAACATAATGTAATATTCTTCCTCCTCCTATCAGTATTTTCCCCACCACAACAACCTTGTGAGTTTGACCATGGGGAAGGTGATTTGGCCAAAGTCACCCAGCTGGATTTCATGCTTAATGAGAGACTATAACTCACAGGCTTCTCATTTCTATCTTGATGCCTTAACTTTTATACCAAATTGGCCACTGCACCAATAGGAGTTAAAGAAAGGTGCTCTGATTCATCGTATAACAGTAGTAATATGTATTTCACCTATCTTTTCTAAATAATCCTGTGGCAGGCAGAAGAATAGAGATAGAGCACAGGTCTCAATTTTAGCTGGAATCTTTGAACCTGAACTGGATGTTCTAAAGATATTGGAGCACGCGTTCTCCAGTTGGCTCCCTGCAGATTCAGAATAATTTCAGCTATGTGGTCATCACCAAAGCCACATGACATATTTCTTTCTCTGCCAACAAAGCCTTTAACTGAGCTGAACAATCACAGGAGGGATGGAAAGAATTAAAAGTAATGCAACGCCACTCATATGCGTCTGTGTGTTCATTGTCAACTTGCCATCTCCATTCCACCAGCTATTCTCATTTCTGCCTCTTTTATAATTCTGTTCCCTCATATTTATTTTTGTAAGGCACAGGAGGCCTGTTTTCATTTTTTGACAAGAAACAAATAATGCCCATGTTTGTAAAAATATACATTCTCATTCTTATGAGTTTAAAGTAACCTTTTCTTTGCCGAACATTTGGTCCCTCTTTATATTATGCCTCTTTCCATTTATAACCCCTAAGGAAGGCTTAAATCTCAAGACCACAATTGCTTAATTATGTCTTACTCAGATCTTATAATGCAGAGTGTTTATTAAATTCTTCTACATGGACATGGTTTCTGCAAGGATTCAAACTCTAAAATATGTTAATAAATAAACCAGGGAAGTAGACAAAACAGGCTTCTTCTAACATTAACCTAAAACAAAGGCAGGGGGACAACTCCCAATCAACTGATGGAACAACTTGACTTCAGAAATCATGGGAGCTTCATCACTGGAAGCTTTCAAGAAGAGACTGGACTGTCATATGTCAGAAATGGTTTAGGGTCTCCTGCTTGGGTGCGGGGGTACGACTAGATGACCTACAAGGTCCCTTCCAACTCTGTTAATCTGTAATAACTGTTTTATCAATATGATGTTGGGCAAAGGAAAATATACTGGGAAGTCCTGAGCTGGCCATTGCAGGGCGATCATTGAGACCCCTTGTTTTGTGTGTTCTATGGTTTTAGTTTTTTCTCTGCAGTTTGCACATTTGCTTTGCATTGGGTTTTTATTTTATATTACACTGCTGAATATCTGTGGATTATGACAGAGTAAAAATCAAATCAATCAAATAACACCAGGTAGTAGACACATAGTCTCCCTTCCAGGTAGTAACATCCTCTGAATTAGCATATATATTGATGAAGGCAACAGAATCCTTGAAAATTTTTTCAGCTTACTATATCTTTTCATAAATTCTTCAGACCATTTTTTTTCATAGACTCTTGATGTCTATGCTTGTCAAAACCCATTATGGTTTAATATAAAGTGAGGTTCCCAACATAATGTAATACCCTGATTAAATCTGAAGAATGCCATATTGATTTCCTTCTGAAATCTTGTGCTAGATCACACTGCATCTTACACAGTCCAATTAAATGAATGGGATTTATTTTAAAATGGTAAACATTTAATAATAGTGTGACTTGCTATTCGCCCTCGTGAGAAAGTTTAGAGGAGGCTGTCAACTCATTAAATAGAGATCCATGATAATATCAGCACAGCACATTCCTCTTTTAAACACCAATGTTGTAAATCTTTGCTCAATTTCAAGCAAGAGTTAGAAATGAGGATATTATTCTAGTTAGAATAGAATGCATTATCTTGAACAGCAAAATAGGACATACTATCAACCCCAGTTTCCATAAGGAAAATTGTCAATGATTTTGAAATATTATTGCCTTACATATTTTTGAGATGGCCAAATGCTGGAACATAATACAAAGATTCATCCGTTATCATAATTCAATATTATTGCAATGAATTTGAGAACTACCCTGTTGAGTTCATGGAACATGAGATTTTGAATGGTGAATACCACTGAAATAAAGCATGATAGCCAACTACTTATATTACATTTTAATGTCTATGGAGAGTCCTCCAGGTAATGGTTATCCCAAAGGTGTTTTTTCAAAAGGCAACTGGACTTTTCTGTTTTTCCTTGAAGATATTTTGCTTCTCATCCAAGAACCTCTTCAGCTTCTTCAAGGAAAAACAAGAAAATCTAATTGCCTTTTGAAAAAGCATCTTTGGAATTACCTTTAAATACACATTTAAGATGTTTGTACCCAAAATATAAATCATAAACATGACAGAAACACTTGAAACTATCTAGATCTAAATACAGGTGTATGATGTATATTGTGTATTTATTGCTGAGAGAATCCAAGACTAGCTCCGCCTACCAAAACCATTGTATATGTTGTGCAGCCTTAGAGTCTTATTCTTTGATCTACAGCTATTTGGTACCTGGGTGCATGTAATTTCATGAGGAATTCGTTGTCTGTAACATTGTGCACAATGAGGTTAAACGTAACGGTAAAAGCAATCTTACACTTCCAATTGCAAGTAGGAAAGCAAGAGAACTCACCAGACCAGGTGATCAAAGAACTGACTGACCATTTGGTGATATATCAATTTATATATCTCAGAATTTCCCTAAAATAACAAAGTTGTCCTCAGGTCAAGCTTGGCTCCTGGGGCCTATCTTTCCTTGGTAGCATTTTCAAAGTGTTTCGTTGTTGTCTTCTTCTAGGATTTTTCTTCTTCTCAATCTACCAGTTGCTGAAAGCAAAAGCTCACACCTCCGAAGACATCAGAGAAAACTCGATAGGCATCCAGTGAGCATGATATAGTCCAAAATGGTGCACTTTTTCCCCAACTCTATTCAAAAACGGTTGCCTAAGATATTGAAGGGGGAGCCTGGTGGCAGGCTCTGTTTTAAAATAAACAGATCTCAGACGAATGTTCCCGGTTACACATCTATCTTGAACACTCCCGCAGACAGAAGGAATCTATGGTACATTTTAAAATAAATATCAGGGACTCTCAGTAAATATGTGTTTTGAAGAACAGAGCTATCAGATCTGGACTGCAAAACTCTAAACCAATAGATGGAGAGCATATAGCTAAGATTTTCTGAATTGCTTTGCTGCCACCATTTGGAATTTTGTGGCCCTGTTCTGGTAGCACTGCCAAGATAGCTCTACTTCCAATATTTTTATTTTTTAAATATTCTGCTTAATACCACTTTTGCACTATCACACCCTGCATGTTTTCGTTTGTGTAGATTGTTAGGGCCTCCCTTCAACCTCCCTGTTCTGACTGCTGAATACATTCCCCAGCCAGATAAAAGCCTTAGTAAGGCCATACCTGGAATACTGCTTCCAATTTTGATCACATTCCCAAAAACGATGTTGAGACTTTGGAAAAAGGACAAAGAAGAGCAACTCGGGTGATTAAAGGCCTGGAAACTAAAACATACGAAGAATGATGGCAGGATTGGGGATTGGCTAGTCCAGAGAAAAAAAAGGATTGTGGGGTGACATGATAGCAGTATTCCAGTATTTAAGAGATTGCCACAAAGAGTCGTCCTATTTTCCAAAGCACCAGTAGGCAGGACAAAAAACAATGGGTGGAAACTAATCCAGGAGAGAAGCAACCTGAAACTAAGGAGAAACTCCCTCACAGTGAGGACAATTAACCAGTGAAATAGCTTGCCTTCAGAAGTTGTGGGTGCTTCATCGCCGGAGGGTTTTAAGAGGAGACTGGACAGCCACTTGTCTGAAATGCATTGGATCTCCCGTTTGAGCAGGGAGGTTGGATTAAAAGACCTTCAAGGTCCTTTCCAGCTCTATTCTGATTGATTGAATGGCTATAGAGTGCTCCTAGCTTCTGGGGTGACCCAAACTGGTAGGGGTCACCCCAGTGGCAAAACATCAATTCAATTCCCAGCATATTCAGGTAGACCCAAGGGAAGCCCAGTCTGAAATCCAGAGACAGTCTGTGCTTGGCTCTAAAATCAGCTGCTCTAAAACCAGAACAAGCAAAGCAGAAAGGTAATTTCCCATGTACCTGGGAAGACTCATCAAAACAGAAAATGTAGCTCAGAATATCTACAGTAGCTTGTTACTGTTACCCTGTTGAATAAGAATAGAATATTGCTGGGGGACCTTGGAGGTCTTCTAGTCCAGCCCCCTGTTCAGGCAAGAGAACCTATACTATTTCAGATAAGTGGCTGTCTAGTCTCTTCTTAAAATCCTCTAGTGATGGAGAGCCCATGCTTTCTGAAGGCAAGCTGTTCCACTGGTTAATTGTCCTCGTGTAAATGGATACAGTATGAAAGTATAGTGGCATAGCATCACATAGCATAGCATAGCATATAACATGAAATAAAGTAAAGTATAGTAAAAGAAACCACCTCTAGCTCTGTGTAGGCTTGCTGATCTTGGAGGTGAGAAAATGCTAACTGGATGTCTGAATTATTGGAAGCAATCATATTTACCATCATTTTAGAGAGAGAGAAAAATAAAGCTCACGTTCACAGAAAATGATTTGGATAAGGAACCTTGAAACTATCAGTCCACCCAGGCTTGCTGTTTTTCTATTTTTCAAAGGCCAAAAGGGAAACATTAAAGGTCAGAGGTGAACGGATGGAATCTTGAATTTGTGGAAAAAGCCATTCATTTATGGGAAAAACATTGGATGCAAATGTCTGATGTGGAAAGCGGAGGCTGGACCCAAATCCCCAATGTTGCTAGAGAAAACTCATCCGCTTACAAAAGAACGTCTGCTTTCAGGAAACCAGACTAAATATTAGTATCTTTTTCCAAAGGAAAAGGAGGAAAAGGGAAAATAATTGGCATGAAACAAAAGACAAGAAAGAAAATACTCCAACCTCAAGTGCTCATTGATCCTGTTATGTATTAGCATACTTACCTGCAATTGGTCGGTCTGTGGAGGCGGGTATTTTGAAGAGCTGTCACTGGCCACAGCCGCGAGCAGCCCGACTATAACAAGGGCTGCCACGGTTTCTTCGGGGCTCAGTCCTATGCGGAAATAAAACAGATTGGAATCATGCTGGTGTCCTGAATCTCATTCCCGCGACATAACAGATCCAGTCCACACTGATCCAGTCCTTTCTCTTCAGCTTTAATCAGCCTTTTGAATGGGCAAATAATTCCTTCATAGACGGCATTGTGGAACAGAATGGATGAAAGAAGCTTCTTATGCCTCCTTCTATACAATTAGACCTGGAGTTAAAACAAGCTTTGAAAAATACTGTAAGTTGATTCATTCTAAGTGGCTATGTGAAAGGCAAAGTAACAGGACAGCAGAAAAATATATTGACTCCAGACAATGTACTTGGTTGGTATTCTTGACCTTAACAAGGAAACGTTTGTCTTTCCATCCTACAAGCATTATAAAACATCTGCTGAAACAAGCTTAAAATGGACTTGTCATCATTGTAAGCTTGGCTGGTGCCCGACTGCTCTTCAGATTTTTTTATACACAAGCAACAAAATAATACTTGGCTCGGAGATAAATCAAGACTTTGTCTTTTTCCTCACGAGATGTTAAGGTATTCTGCATCAGTTACATTGTCTTTCTGGGCATTACCAACCAAGTTTAAGAGGGCCGTATTGCTGTCTGGACTAGGTAATGAAATGGAAGCACATTACATCGTTTATTTCAGCCACAAGAAATAAACACACATTTCAGCTAAAGAAAGATAAAATCTACAAAGTGAGACTATAGACTCAATTCCATTCCATTCAATTATGTGTTTGTATAGCATCCTTGTCTTTAATTCACTATAGTTGATTCAGTTTAGTGGGTTTGGCTAAAGGCTAAAACCTTTTTTGGCTAATTAATGGTTTATTGTGCCATGAAAGCACAGCTTCTGACACAAATGCAAAGCAATCAATTATCTGGACTGTCAATGTAAGAGATACTGGACTCCATCTTACAATATGAACTAGCCAAAGAGTATTGGATGAAGATGCACATTTTGCCTGGCACCCATTTGTTAAAATGGTCTTTCTTGGCATGAACGACAGACAGAAGTTTTCTCTTTCCTTCTCTGTTATGGAACTGAATATTACCTCAGTGCCACTCTTGGTCTCCAGTGCTCCTTGAAGGCCCAGGGGTCTGCCCTAGAAACAGCAAAACACCACCGGCCCATGGTGCCTCTGCCAATGAAAATGGAGCTCCATTTTCAGTGGCAGAGGGTTGCAGGAGACCATTGCAGCTGAAAACGGAGCTCAGGAACTTGTTTTCTCTGGCAGAGCGCTTGGGCCACCACAGCTGCCTCCGACACAAGTGAAGTCGAGTTGGCCTTGCCCAACAGGGCCACGCCCACTAGCCCCCCCCAGGTCAAACACAACCCTGATGCGGCCCTCAATGAAATCGAGTCTGACATCCCAGTCCCAGGATGAATGATATTGATAAGGAACATAAGAGTGTTACCCTAAAGAGATGCAATAAGGAAAACCTGTACAGGGAGTCCTCAACCTTCAACCACAATTGAGCCTAAACTTTCTGCTGCTAAGTGAGACAGTTGTTAAAGGGGCATTTATGACCTTTCTTGCCACAGTTGTTAAGTGAATCACTGCATATGTTCAGTTAGTAACACAGTTAAGCGACTCTGGCTTCCCCACTGACTTACTGACTTTGTTTTTCAAAAGGCTGCAAAAGGTGATCACATGACCCGGGGACACTGCAACTGTCACAGTGGTGGGATTCAATTTTTTTTTACTACCGGTTCTCTGGGTGTGGCTTGAGGGGGCGTGGCTTGGGGCTGTGGCAGTGGAAGTTTACTGTAAAATCCCCATTCTCTCCCCACCACACTAACCTGCTTTCCTCCTCTGTTCTCCTGTGCAGGGCAACAAAAGAAGACCCAGACAATCTGCTGGGACTCGGGAGGCAGAGAATAGATGGGGGTGGGGCCAGTCAGAGGTGGTATTTGCTGGTTCTCCGATCTACTCGAAATTTCTGCTACCGATTCTCCAGAACTGGTCAGAGCCTGCTGAATACCACCTCTGATCCGTCACAAATATGAGTCAGTTGCCAAGCATCTGAATTCTGATCACATGAGCATGGGCATGCTGTAACAGTCATAAGTGTGAACAACAGTCATGTCAGTTTTTTTTTAGTGCCGTTGTTACTTCAAGTGTTCACTAAACAAACTATTGTAAATCAAGGACTTTCTGTATGACACTCTCCGCTTGTCTTTCAGTATCTAATGACTCTTTTGTCGAAAATGTGATCCTTCCTCCAAAAGTGGAATGGAAGCAATTTGGGGCAAAATGTGGCTTTAATTTAGTTGTCTGTTTACACTCCTGACTAAGCTCAGCTCAGCCAGATTTAATTGTCACCATTTTCAAACACAACAAAATTGAAGAGGGTTGCATGAAACACAATTCCCTACAAAAGCCGTAACTATGGTATCGAAAGGCCCAGTTCAAAACTCGGCTGTGTAAACTGTTTTAATTCTGGAGAAAAGTACGGGGTTACAAAAAAGCCCTGAAATCCAATCCCCAGGCCACCCCTTTCCTTCAGCACATGTTCCTCCTTTGAAACATTTAGACTTTGAGGTTCAGATTTCCTGAGTTGGGCAGTCTTGTCATATAAATAGATTAAAGGCTTTGTAAAAAGTGGGCTGGGCTGCATTTGCTCTCATGTACACATGAAGTCATTGTATAATGTGCTTTTTCTTCCTGACTAACTCCATACTTTCCCTGGTCAGCTCAGCAAGCCAGATGATTACTTGCTCATCGGATAAGGATTTCTCTCCAAGGCTTCTAATGCTCCAAAAAGATGGCTTTCCAAACCCCTGTGCTGGGAGCAAACCAGTTATTGTTGTCTAGTGTGAATCTAAGACTAAGATGACATAATGCAAGTGGGACTGATTTCAAGATACATGCAGTGAAAATACTACATGTATCTGCCTGGTCTAAGCTTGGATCACCCACGGAAAGAGCAAATCTCTCCATCCTCGGCAGCTGGAAGAAGTTGAAGTGTAATTTGTGATATCAGACATTCAGACTACAAAGTTTTGCTATTCACTGCACAACAAGATGTGTGAGGTACTGATCAGACTTGGAGGGAATTTGGATTGATCGCATTTCTAATTTCATAAGAAACCTCAAGCTTTCCATCACTTTTCTATTAGCCAAATGTTTTGTTTTTCAAAGTGTTTAACTTTTCTCAAAGTTTTCAGATAGTTTCCATACCAGGGCCTTAAACCCATTTTATTCCAAATCAGATGAGCTACTGGTACCAACCTAAGCTGGCAGATAATAGACATGATGATTCTTGGCCTTTCCCAAGGCCCAAATTGTTGTAGTTCGAAAGGAAGGAGAGGCTTAGACCAGGGCATGCAATTAACAAGTTTATTGAAGGAACAGTGGTTGTCGCGTCTGCCAGCCAACGGGCAGACTAGCTTGCGAACAACGGCTGGCTTGGCTTGACAGCCGGCTTTATATAGCCGGCTGTCAAACGGCGCCAGCCAATAGGAACGGTTGTTGAACCTGCTTAAAGAGCGGACCCGGTTGGAGCCCCAACCGGTTCCCAAGACATAACACCCCTTCCCCCTAGATGGGAACACATATAGTCTTTGAGATACGCCGGTGGTCTGTGTTGGCGACCCGAGCGACGTAACTCAGGAGAGTCATTGGGCGAAGACAAGTTCGCGGACCCCTGGTCAGGGTACGTAGGGGGGCGAACAGGGCTCGGTGCAGGAACTGGAGCCAGGGAAAAGTCTCTGCCTTCGCTGGGGATAAACGGTGGTGCTCCCGGCTGGCAGTACCGGTCTACTGCCTGCTCCCTCTGCTCCGTTGGTGAAGGGTGGTCACTCTGGGGATCACTAGCTGGACCTTGGAGTGGCGCCCGCGGCTCATCTGGTGGAGACGGGTCTGGGCCGGTCAGGCTGCTCCGTCGTCTCCGCAGCTGGTCCAGGTGTCTTCGCCACACACAACCGTCTTCAAGTTGGACCCGATAAGATCTCGGACCTGTGACAGCCACGACTTTCCCAGCCACCCACAGTGGGTCCCCCGCGTAGTTCCTAGCAAACACTAGGTCCTGAACTGCGAAATTCCTGGCCAGACTGTCAGACCCCAAAGGGGTGTCTGGACAGTAGTGGGGGTGCAGCCTGTCTAAGGTAGTCCTCAGGCGTCTCCCCATCAGCAGCTCAGCCGGGGATTTGTTCGTAACTGTGCACGGTGTGGTATGCTGGCTTAGGAGGAATTGAGACAGTTTAGAATGCCAATCCACTTGGCCGAACCTGGCTAACGCCTCCTTGGCTGATCTGACTGCCTGTTCAGCCAACCCGTTGCTGGCGGGGTGGAAGGGGGCCGTGAGGACGTGTCTGATGCCTAGATTGGTGACATACCTACTAAATTCGTTCGAGGTGAACTGGGGGCCATTATCGGAGACCAGTGTGTCAGGGAGTCCGTGAGTTACGAAAAGGTGAGTCAGGGCTTTAACAACTGCCTGTGTGGTGGTCGTGGGAAGTAAGGCCACATCTATCCATTTTGAATAGGCTTCCACGACCACCAAGAAGGTCTTGCCGTGCATTGGCCCGGCCAGGTCGATGTGAAGCCGTGACCACGGGGCATTGGCACTTTCCCACTTTGTGGGTGTGGCGGTTGGCGGGGCTGCCCTAGATTCCTGACAGGGTCGACACGAGCTTACCCACTTGGCGATCTGATCGTCCATCCCGGGCCACCAGACGTAACTTCGAGCTAACGCCTTCATCCGCACGATTCCTGGATGGCCCTCGTGCAGCATCTTCAGGACGGGTATGCGAAGGGTGGTTGGTATGACCACTCTGGTACCCCACAATAGGCATCCCTGCAACTTAGAGAGCTCTAGCTGGCGAGTTTTAAATGGGGCGAAATCAGAAGTTCAATAACCCCAGGAAGGCTTGTAACTCGGTTTTGTTGGTAGGCGTGGGCGCCTCGTGGATGGCCTTGACTTTCGATTCCACCGGGTGGATGCCTGAGGCATCTAGCCTGTAGCCTAGAAAGTCCACCTGTCTAGTGGCGATGGTACACTTCTCCCGTTTTAGTTTGAGGCCATGCTGCCTGAACTTCTCTAATACTGCCCTGACTCTCTGGATGAGTTGGGGTCTGTCCCTGGCTGTGACTAAGATGTCATCGAAATATGGCACTACGCCGGGGAGACCTTGGAGGATTTGCTCCATCAGTGATTGGAAAATACCTGGGGCTACACTTACGCCAAACTGGAGACGCTTACATCTGAATGCCCCTCTGTGTGTAACTATGGTCTGTAAGTCAGCTGTTTGGTTATCCACGGGGAACTGTTGGTATGCCTGTGACATGTCCAGTTTGGCGAAAATGGTGCCAGGTTCGAATGTGTGTAACAGGTGCTGAATGACTGGGACTGGATATGCGCTAACCTGTAGATAACGGTTGATTGGCGTCTTGTAGTCAGCACAAATTCTTAGATTACCGTCTTTTTTTAGCGGGGTGACTATTGGGGTCTCCCACTTAGCGAAATCTGTGGGTTCTATCACCCCTTGTTTTAGTAGTTTGTCTAGTTCCGCGTCCAATTTGGGGCGGATGGCGAAAGGTACTCTACGTGGTTTTAAGCGAATGGGGACTGCCTGTGGGTCTACTGAGAAGGAGATGGGAGTGCCCTTATAGCAGCCTAACTCACTACTAAAAACGTCAGAGTAGTCTGTAAATAAGGAGTCAACATCAGAAGTTGAGACAGCATGGACTCCTTTTATACTAAGGCCGAGAGAGGGGAACCAATCCAACCCCAAAAGACTAGGGAGGGCACCATTAACAACCACTAAAGGCAAATGGCCTTTGAAGGTTTGGAATTTCACGAGAAACTTGCCTTTCCCGAGGACGGGGATGTTCTTTCCTTGGTAGTCTCTCAAGGTGAGATGGCACTTTTGAAGCTGGTTCTTTGTCAGTCTGGGTTGGATCTTCTTAAGCGTGTCCCAAGATATGATTGAGAGCGCTGACCCGTGTCTACCTCCATGCGGCAGGGATTACCTTCTAGTAAGACAGAAAGTGTAATTTTATTGGGGGTGTAAAGTGTGTGGTTGGCTTGGTAGCAAGTATGGCATTTTTCTACTTGCCTTTGGGGAACAGGAGAGGAAAGAGATCTTTGTGGAGAGGTGCGCGCTGCCTGGCAGACTCTTGCGAGGTGACCTTTCTTGTGGCAGTTGTGGCAGGTGGCGTTTCTGAACCTGCAAGATGCCCGGGAATGGGAACCTCCACAGGTCAGGCATAAAAGAGTTTGTTTTGGGCCACTGTTGTTTCTTGGCCTCGCTCCTACCTGCGGCTGTCTCGTTGGTTTGAGGCGATGCACATCGGAGTATTCTGCAGGGTCATCCTCACTAACCGCTTCTTCAGAGTGTACGGAGGAAGTGCTGGGTCTGGGAGCGGTGCCCTGGATCTCAGCTGCGGACTGTGCTGCAAGTTCTGCAGCTAAGGCTTCTTCAACTGCCTGGGGGAGGTTGAGGTCTCTTCTAGCCAGCAAACGCCTCTGGAGTTTTAGATCCCTCACCCCACAGACGAGTTGGTCGAGCAGCATGTCGTCCAAATAGTTCTTGAACTCACATTGTAGAGCTGCTGTCCTCAGGGCTGCCATATATTGATTTATGGATTCCCCCTCGGCTTGCTTCCTCATCCTAAAGGCGAAACGCCTAGCAATCTGAGACGGTTTTGGTGAGTAGTGGTTGGATAGCGTTTCCACCAACTCTGCCCATGGGACATTCCCGATTTCTCGTGGGGCCAGGAGTGCTGTGGCGGTGTCGTATACTACAGCCCCACAGTAGCTGAGGAAGTAGGATTCTTCCTCTGCTCCGAAGCTTCAGCCAGTCCAATGGCATCGATAAAGTGGTTGAAGCGATTCTTATACGAATCCCACTTTTCCTCATCAGGTTTGAAAGGGGGGAATACTGAATTGACATTCATTTTGGACCCCTCAGTCTCTTGGTAGACTGGTCTACCTCACTGGGAGCTCGTTGTCTTGGATTGATGCTGCTTGAGGGCGTTAGCGGCTGTGGCTACAGTGCCCTATTCTCACTCAAGGACTTCGGCTTTTCTGAGGCGCTTGAATTTTCGTGCTCTTTTGCGAGCGTTAGGCGGCTGTGGCTGTGGTGCTGTACTGACAGCGCTTTAAAATTCGAGCCCTTTTTCTTATAATTTTTTTTTTTGGCGAGGCGGCTGAGGCGCTCGCAATTTCACTTGGAGACTTCACTTAGTGACAGCTACTGTAATTAGTGCCCTTTTGTGATCGAGGCGGCTGAGGCTCTCAGCGCCGTAGCTTGCTCTAGAGGCTGCAGTTCAGTGACAGCCGTTAGAATTTTCGCGCCCTTTTTTTTTCGCGCGCGCGGGCGGCTGCGGCTTCAGCGCCCGACTTTCACTATCCGTGGTGCTCTAACCGTCGCGACTTTCACTGACAGCGCCCGGCCTTCTCTAACCGCGGCAGATCTAACCTGAGCAGCTCTAACACTTTCACTTCGCGATGACTGGCTGCTGAGTCCGAGGCTCAGTAAGCAAAACGGCAAGCGGCTGCGGCTTCCGATGACAGGCTTCTGTTCCTTGGGAAAATGCTCCTGGCTAGCCTTCACATCCCATCCTCGTCGCCAGTGTTGTAGTTCGAAAGGAAGGAGAGGCTTAGACCAGGGCATGCAATTAACAAGTTTATTGAAGGAACAGTGGTTGTCGCGTCTGCCAGCCAACGGGCAGACTAGCTTGCGAACAACAGCTGGCTTGGCTTGACAGCCGGCTTTATATAGCCGGCTGTCAAACGGCGCCAGCCAATAGGAACGGTTGTTGAACCTGCTTAAAGAGCGGACCCGGTTGGAGCCCCAACCGGTTCCCAAGACATAACACAAATAATGCAAAAATGGCCCACATTTGTGTCTGTCTAATTCTCTCCCATCCATTTTTTTTATTATTTTAAAAGAAGTGTTTCCTTAATCTAAGCAATAGATAATTGAGCACACAAATACACAACTTTTTCTTCAAAGGTTATCTTCCCAGAAGGCAAAACATAGATTGTCCTTCATAATTTAAGAAGTACAGTAGGAAAAATTCTCTTCCTTTTCTGTAAATTATTACTCTCTAGAAATTGTATTTGCTTTAAAAATAGCTGGTCTTTGCTGGCTCATTGACACATTTAAAGACTAATTTGGTTATTAAGATGTAAGCAACAAACAACCATCAGGATTTCAATCCACAAAATCCCTTGTTGCTACACACATACTACTGTTTAGTGTCGCATGAGTCTTGATTTTTTTGCAACACAAACCAAGGTGTCATATGAGTCTTGGTTGCTTTTTCCTGGTAGCTACTTTTCTTACAAACTGACCCTTTTCGTGGAACATCCAGGGGACTTCATCATTTAGTTGTTGTTCTCCTGAGCGTTCCTCTTTTTTTGGGGGGGGGGGTTCTTTTGAAAATCCATAGTCTTCTGATCCATTTCTTCAAAGAAGAAGACTTCACGCAAAACCTATCACAGGAGGCTCCTCCTCCCTTTTCAAGCAGTACGGTGTTGATGCGCCCAGCCATGTTGAAGCCCATATGCTGAAAAGTGTTTAAAAAACTGGGCTCACCCCTTTGAGATGCCAGTTTGCATAAAAAGGTAATGCAAATTGAGGCCAGCATAAAGTAGAGATAAGCTGGCTTTTGCTATCTAGGCATACACTATGTTTGGGGTCCATAGGAACCTCTGGCTGCTCACAAGCACACCAGATGTCCCACCTGCCAGTCTGAAAGAGTTGCGCAGAACGAGGCTTTCCCCAGTTGTACTAAAGAGCCCAGTGGCTGTAGGAAAGCAAGACATTTCAGTGACTTAAACAACAAGTACAGGACTGGACTGAAAGTCTATGGAGATTCTCTGTCATCCCAGTCTTAGTTGTCCCAAAGGTGCTTTTTCAAGAGGCAACCTGACTTTCTTGTTTTTCTTTGAAGACATTTCACCTCTCATCCAAGAAGCTTCTTCAGCTCTGACTGGACGGTGGGAAATGGGAGGATTTATAGTCCTTGCGGACAGCTGGTCATTTGCATTCTTTTTAGAGAGTTGTTAAGGCTACCTGGAGGTTTATCTGTGTCGTCAGGGTCACCTTTGGGACTGGACTGACAGGCTTCCATCAGATTCCCCTGATCAAGGGAAATGAATTCAAGGAACCAATAGTGACTTCCAGGACAATAATCACCATTCTTTCAATGGGGGGCTTATCATAGAGGTAAAAGAGCAGAAAAGATGCTAAAAGCGAGCAAGAAGCCATCAAATCATTTTTAGGAACATTCATGATCTCTCCAATTCTCTCCTCAACGCTAACCACATTTTAGATTTCCATATATATTTAATACAAGATGAGACGTGCTATATCCCACAACTAATTACATGTGAGCATACTTTGCCTGCTGTATAAACCATGAAGGAACAACCGGTTTTGTGTTTTGTCACAGGCTGCATCCCTTCAGGGCTAAGCTGTTAAAAGCCACAAGATGGATGTCTTAGAAAAGGGGCTCAGTCACCACACCTATACGCTCTTTGATGACTGTCTTTTTCTCTAGTTGTCACTAATTTGCTGACTTATTTTTCTTGCTCTCCCAAAAACAGATGGGTAGATCCTATTATTAGTGGACTGAATTGCTTGCAGAAGGATTTTTTTAATTAGGCAAAACAATTTAAATATCACTTCCAAAACAAGGGATGTAATATTTCCATTATATTAAATTTAGTTAATTATATATCTGGATATATATACAACACAAATACCTGGACAAACTCATTTATTATGTCAATTAATCGCTGGAATATTAGGGCTATATAAAACTCACCATGCTATTCTGAGTGCAAATCAATGATTTCCAAACTTTTTGTGCTATCTGTGTTTTCTCGAAAATACAACCTGCTCAGAAAATAAATCCTAGCTTGATTTTTACACATGTGCCCAATATAAGCCCTATCCCCAAAATAAGCCCTAATTAAGACCCCAGCCACTCCTGGGTGCATGGGTAAAAATTAAGCTAGGGTTGGAATGGCGGGGTGGGTGGGGTGGAGCTGCCCTACTACTTACCTTTGGATAGTTAGGGTTAGGGTTAGCCCATTTCTTCTTCAGGCTTTCCTGAGGCCTCTCTAGCCGATAACAGCGCTCAGGAATGATCTGGAGCTCTGTTATGGGCTGCAAAGGCCTTTCCTAAAGGCCTTTCCTGACTCTTGCTGGCCTTGCTGGCTGAAGAAGTTCCTGAAGGCCTCTGACAGCAAAAAGGAGGCCGGGTGCGATGCATGCAAATGAGATGAGTCAGGGGAAACATGGATACTTCTATTGGGAGCATTTACTTCCAGGAAATCCTGTTCTGCCCCTGAGCAGCATACTGGAGAGGAGGTTCAGTATCATCACAAGAAGAATAATACTTTCTGTGGAATTTTCTGAGTTTGAATATTAATAGAAAATTTTCAATTATTATCCCCTACCATATCTTAATTAGACTTTTTCTCTCACAGCAATTATGCAAAATCTAGCAACATTTAGTAATCCAGTTCTCCTGTTCTAAGAAGAGAAAAAAATGTGTTCCTGCATCTTTGCTGGCCTTTTCCTTCACTGGGTGTTGTAGAACCATATTGTCCATTTAAAATTATAAATCACAAACACTGAAGCAGAAACTCAGTGTCATTTGAAGTGCTTCAAAACCTGAATATTCTGAAGCCTGCCTGTCAGAAATACAATACTGATGGATAGGGCACTGTAGTGACCAAAAGGTTGTGTCAAAGATTCAAAAGGACACTCACAAAGGGCGTTGGTGAAGGCAAAACATCCTCTTCATGTGTTAAAACAATCATGGGCTTTGGAAGCCTGGATGCAACCTCCTTGGGTCTCAGGATCCCAAGACAATGTCTATAGATGCAGAAATCGCCAAGGAAAGCCTTCAAAGGAGCCGAGCTGAGCTTTCCAGAGGATGCTCAAGGAGAAATAATTCATTTGCTCCAACACTCTTTGCAACAGGCTCTTTTCAAGGGCTTTGCATAGCCCTTGAACACGTAGAGTTCTTCCACGGTGCCTGGATGACTATTTGAACAGAGGACTAAGTTGTAAGCTCTCTTCAGGTTTAGGCATTCAAATACTAAGGTGTTCTTTATGATGGATTGTGCACCTGGAAGACATAGATAAATCTGTATGCTTGTAATGGGGGACTAAGACCTTTTCAGTTCTGCCTATCCCCGGTGGTATTACACAGTATGCAAAAGGCAGCAGCTGTTAAGATCCTCCCACGTAACAGACAAGAGTTATTCAAGGTCAAGGATGCTGAAGAGGCTGAGGAAAGTTTTAGCCACTAATCAAAAGGTAAAAGTTAAAACCTATTATTTCAATTTACAGCATACCAGATTCCAGCCAGAGAATGACTTTTTTTTTTTTAAAAATAGTTGAACAGTAATTTCAAACAGTGAAAAAGATATAAATTAATACTAATTAAAAATATAAAAACTGCAGGAAAGAAAAATGGAAAAAGAAAAATAAGGATATAATAAAGAAAAATAGACTGACTTTCCACCCTCATTACAAGTATAAACAATTTTAGTAACTTATAGTATCACTTCTCTTAAAATATAGCAAATAATCTCTTCTTCTCATATCCCATCTCTCACCTACATAAACAAATCCTTATAGCCGCATTGATCAGCAAAAGTCCATGAGGATTAGAGAGATAACAACCTATCTGTTTCAAATTTCATCAAAGTAAATCTAGCATTAAAGGCTGGGAATGGGACCTTCTTCATTTTTTAACATCCAGTACTGGGTATACCTACTTTATCACTTAGCAAAAACAAAAACTAGTATTTTCATCTTATAATTTATCAATAGATCTTCTGCTTCCAATTAGGCTGCTAAAGGCTCACAATGTTCTCATTATCCTGAATGAAAAACCCCAACAGCATCTGTAGAGACTAACACTCCCATTAGGTAACCCACTATCCAGGGGAGGTGCTTTTCTTTTGTAAATCTGTTCTGTCCCGCTGATCAAAAAATTAAACAACAAAGCGAAAATACATTCTGCTGCAGCGTGTTTTACACAGCAACAGGGGAAGACAAGCTGTCCTAGATTGTTATATACCTTTTAAATATAAGTGTCCTTGTGGAGCGGTTTAATCAGCGCAAGCAGCCAAGGATATGTTGAGGAGACTTCTAGTTCTTCCAAAGCTTATCCCTACGAACAGCATCAAAGGCCAATTTTAAATCTAAAGATAGCACGAAGTCTCCCTTGGACATGTTGGACCAAAGACATATTTCTTTGCTCAGTGTTTAAAAATCAGTTAGTGAGCCTTGATGGTCATAATTTCTCTTGCTCCAGGCAATCTGCAGTTTCTATAGGAAGTGCCTGACATAAAGATTATTTACAGCAGACCATTCATCAAGCTAACAGAATGACTCTTAGTGGAGTCTGCTTTCTTACTTTTCAGATTGGGACAAAGACAGAATCCCTGGGTATATATAGTGATCTATCCATATGGGAAAAATTCTGCCAATCCTGGGAGTTCCCAATCCATAATATATTTTAACGATTCCGGTCCAGTCTGTTAACTCCCCTACTCTGACTTATATGAGGCTTGTTAATATACCTCAGACTCTTTACAATGGAAACTGGTAACATTCAGCACAGAAATTCAAATCACTTGTGCCAGTTCCAGAGTTAGTGAATAAGTAAAAAAAGAAAAAAAGCACAAGCAGCCAAAAACAGGTTTTCTCTAGCTTTCTGTGTCAAACTGGCAATCAACAACTTTTTTCATATTATTAACTTGTTTTAAAGATTCTCTTTGTTTTTATCTTGCAGGGGTTCTTATGTGAGATAGATGGCCACATAAGCTCTTTAAGTAGAAAAATAAAATAGATATTCTTTGTGCAATCTAAAATGAAGTTTAAATTACTCCCCTTCTTCCTAGCACAGGCTTTCTGGTTGATATACAGTAAAAGGTGGACTACAGGTAGTCCTTGATTTATGACCATAATTAAGCTGGGCTTTGCAGTTGTAAGTCATTAGTGGTTTTTCAGTAGGTCAATAAATGCCTGCATTGAATTTCACAATCTTTCTTGCAGCAGTCATTAAGTGAATGCGGCAGTTGTCAAGCAAATCCAATGTCTGCAATGGGCATCTTTTGTCAGAAATCAGAAGTGGTTTCCAGCAAAATAATAATAATAAATTGCAGTTGTGTGACTGTGGGACACTGTAAACAGCCAGTTACAGAATGTCCTAACTGCAACCACATGACCCTGGGAGAGACAGGGCAGCTGGCAAAACTTTGAATCCAGGTCATAGGTAACCCTGAGGAGGTCTGTTGTAACTTTGACTGGTTGCTAAGCAACCGGTCATAAGTCCAAAACTACCTGTATGTGATTTGCAATAGCAGAGATTTCAAGAGGCGTATCAGAAGATGCACATGGGATGGTGTCAAATGCTACTGGCACAAATATGGGAGCAGAAAGCTTCTCTTTGTCAAAGCCAGAGAACTCAAGAGATTCAGGCAGTTCGAATGAGTATAAAGACTTATTGCAAGCTTAAGCTCTCTACAAGAATCTGACCAACTGGCTGTCAAGAGAAATGAGCAGGAGATAAGAGAGGCATTCAAGATGGGCTGGACTTAGATCTCTTGTAGGCATGCAACTACTTGTGACTTACAACGTGTCTGAACCAGTGGTGAGATTCAAATTTTTTTACTACCGTTTTTGGGGCGTGGCTTGGTGAGCGTGGCAGGGGAAGGATACTGTAAAATCTCCAGTCAGAGGTGGTATTTGCCGGTTTTCTGAAGTACTCAAAATTTCCTCTACTGGTTGTCCAGAACTGGTCAGAACTTGCTGAATACCACCTCTGGCCTGAACCCTCCCTCAGGTTCAGCCTGGTTATCTCCCATCTCATCCCAGGCTTTTGGAGGCTATTCTTCCTACATTTATCAAAACGTAGGGGAAAATCCAGAATTCATTTTAAAATTCTCATTTGTGAACTCTGATCAAATCTGCCATGGCTCTTTTAATGCTGCTCATTCTGACTGTGAAAAGGAACGGCAAATGGCTGGTACTGACCCCTGTCATCTTGTCTGGCTATTAGCTTCTCTGCTGAGGAGAATAATTTTGGCTCTCTCATTCTCCATGCTACTGTGGGACACCCCACATAATCACATTCTCAGGAAGCACTTGAATGTTTTAAGAAAACTATAATAAAGTAGCATGGTTTTATGATTTTGGTCTGGACCCTCCAAATCCTTTCTTTCTTGAGAAGATGTAGACACAGTCATTTAAAGTGTTCTTGCTTTTCAGACACATCGCAGCAATATTGAAGGTGGGAGGGTGTATTGTGTATGATGAATCAAGAGCAAGATGTGCTCCAGGTAAGTGAAAATAATCTCTAGTTGCCCTCAGGGGGGCGGGGGGGGAGGCAGTGGGAATAATTCAAACTTCACCTCATGTATATCATCCAAGGACTCCCGGTTATCTGCAAAGTTTTGTTTGCGTGTTGAGGTAGAAGATGCAGTTAGGCATTCAAGTGCATTATCATCAGAAATCTCAAAGCCTCAATGATTAACGTTTTCTGTGAGCAGCAGCCAAACCACTGGAAAAACACAAGTTGGTATAACTTGGACAAAGAAAAGGAAGTTTTCCATTAGTGGAAAAATGAGTTAGATATCAGATTGGTTAACAGACAGTAAAACTATTTTTGCATTATTCCAGCCTGGTGACCAGTCACTAACGTCATTTCAATCTGGTTATACAGGTAGTCCATCACTTACAACAGTTTAGTGACCATTCAAAGCTACAACAGCACTGAAAAAATTTATGACCATATTTCACACTTATAACTGTTGCATGAACACGTGATCAAAATTCAGCACTTGTGACAGATGCAGTGTCATGTGATCACGTGATCATTTTTTGCAACCTTTTGACAAGCAAAGTCAATGAGGGAGCCAGATTCACTTAACAACTGTTGCAAGAAAGGTTGTAAAATGAGACAACATTCTCTTAACAAATGTCTCCCTTAGCAACAGAAATGTTTGTCTCAATTGTAGTCATACTACCTGTACTGGAAAGTAAAAAAAGTTGGGTTAACAGCTCCGGGGTCTTCAAACTTGACAGCTTTAAGACTTGTGGAGTTCAACTCCCAGAATTCCTCCTCTAGTCATGTTAGCTCAGGAATTCTGGAAGTTGAAGTCCACAAGTCTTAAACAAGTTTGAAGACTCTTGAGCTGAACTGTTCCTTTTAGTGAACCCTGACATTCTTGTTCTCTTCATAGTTACATAAAGTGCAAACTGATTTGTTTAGTTTGGTTTATTAAAATATACTCTCATAGACCACATAAATGAAAACAACACATTATACAGAATCCAATAAAAGCTATTCATGTCTGCACAAGATACACCTCAGGAATCACTCAAGTCCAGAAACTAATTGTCTCAGAGATGGGAATAAGATTTTGAGACTTCCCATTCCTGATCATTTAGTAAGTCATACACAATTGCCATAACCTCTCCTAGGTGGCTGAATACCATAGACACAGCTGTCTAGTCTTGTCCATGACTTCAAGACAGTCCATTCAACATACTTTCCTCTCAGTGGTGGGATTCAATGTTTTTTACTACCAGTTCTGTGGGCATAGCTTGGTGGGCATGACAGGGGAAGGATACTGTAAAATTTCCAGTCAGAGGTGGTATTTGCCGGTTCTCCGAACTACTCAAAATTTCCACTACTGGTTCTCCAGAACTGCTCAGAACCTGCCGAATACCACCTCTGCTTCCTCTTGGTGGTTTTGTGATGAAGTTTCTGGCTGGCTTGTTTGCCCAACTACTTCTTGGCAAACAGTTTTGAAGGAATGTTTAAGGTCAATTCCTTTTATCGCTCATAGTCAGAAATTATTCAAAAAATAGCAGCTGTTGTTTGAACTGACTGGAGACATGATTAGAAACAAAATCTGCAATATTTAAATCCCCCTTGACATATCTCATTATTTTGTAGGTCGTTGTTTTTTTCATGAATAAATCAATTTTACCAGGAAACAAAAAGAACCAATGAAATTTACTATCCCAGTTTGAAGTGGTGATAGACATGTCCTCTTTGTGTTATTTCTAGTTCTGATTCCAGTTTTAACATTTCACATTTGTTGGAATTATTGAAGCGATTAAAAAGATTATTAGACCACACACTGAGTCTTTGGCTGCAGGTTTTGAGCTTGTCTGAATGCCTCTGAGTTGTATCATTTTTTTTTTCCTGTGGTTCCTGCATAGAATCTCTAACAGCATCAAGTTCCAGACACAACAAATGTTAATGAACCACATTACAAATCTATGACAAAAGAAAATACAATTGACTGACATGATACAACAAAACTACAATAAGGGGAATAGCCAGTTATTTTCTATTTTCATGGTCAAACTCCTTTTTTAGAATTGTATCCAGTTTTGGTGCCATACATTTTTAAACTGTCATGTCTAAAATTTGCTAAAACTTTTTTTTAAAAACCTATTAGACATGGGTAGATTGTTGCATATGTGTTGTGGTGACACAATTCAATTCCATTTTTTAAGTTTGTTGGAAGTCCAAATTTAGTGCCCCAGATCTTTTGGGACCTCATTTGCAGACCACAAGAAAGCCATAGACTACAGATAGAAGATGTCATTCAAGTAAATCCTAACTGCTAACTCCAGTTCTACAATTTTATGAAATTACTTTGAAGGACTGCATTGATTTATACAATGGCACTGTTAGTTCCAGTGGAGCCAAGTGTATGTTTTCTTGCAGCTACCAGTTAGGTTGGGTTTGGTGATATAACATAAGCTAGAAGCTATCAGAGCTCAGCCCCTCTGGACTATGGCCCAGTCTGCCTTCTGTTATGTTTTCATAAATGTACAACAATTCAATCTTCTCAAAGAGCTCCAAGTCAGCATGCAGGATTATAAGTGGAATTAACCTTCTCAGAAAACATCATCCTCCACCACAAATGGAAAGGTCTGCTGAAAATAATTGCAAGGTCACTTGGCAGCTAAGATCAGATCACACCACATCCCCCTATCTTGACAAAACAGGAATGAAAGACATCCAGATAAGGGTGGAATGAATTGCTTAACAGCCTTTGTGATGTTATTGAGCTGGACTGTTCCATCCCATTCCATTCAGATGACATCATAACAATGCTTTGGAGTGGGCTACAGCAGACATGCTGGAAAGAATACGAAGCCTTATAATCACAAGGTGGCTTTCACCTCCAAAGAGTTGCTTTAAATCAAAGGAAATGGAAATCACCCCAGGCTGACTTAAGTTCTCTTAAATTTAGACACCCCAAGCTGACTTAAACTTTCTCTGCTCACTTCCACGAAGTTGGCCAATACACTCTCACAGCAATACTTTGCTTGCATATTTATTTGACTCTGAGCATCATCAGATTCCAATAAATATATTTTTTTATTTAGTCACAGTTTTGTTCCACATAGCACTCATAGAACTCTCAAGTTTCCTTTTCCCACTATGTATTCAAAATGGACAGTGATACATATATGTGTGTGTGTGTGTGTGTGTGTGTGTGTGTGTGTGTGTGTGTGTAGCTGTGTTTGGGTCTTTTCCCATGTAAGATTAAGAGTATCTTGGCGACGTTTCGGCAAGGTCCCACTCGCCATCCTCAGGCTGGTGCTTTCGGCTTGCACTGGCACGGCCGAAAGCACCAGCCTGAGGATGGCGAGTGGGACCTCACCAAAACGTCGCCAAGATACTCTTAATCTTACACGGGAAAAGACCCGAACATACCTAGACCTACATACCTGTACCTGTGAAAATCTATGAATATATATATATATATATATGTTTTCTTAAGTTTTTGCAGGTACTTACATGTATGTATCAGAATGATATACCTATACAGAAGCCGGATGATGGCAGATGAGATTCTGCCGAAACGTTGCTACAACTTTAAAAGCACAACTACAATGACGTGGGAAAATACCCGAACAAAGCTGAACGCCATATATATGTATATATATCAATCGTGTGTGTGTGTGTGGGGGGGGGTTACAGGTATATTTATGTATGTATATAGCATTTGTATATGTGTGTTACATATGTGTTTGGGTAGATATATACTTTCTCTTGAGAGAGGCAACAGAATTTCAATTTTAAAGTGGACCAGTGCGCTCACAGTAAAAAAAAAATGACAAACTTATCTATTTTATCTAAATATTGTTAAGATTATTATATTATGGCACCATTATATTCATGTTCAGTTAGAACTAAACCTTAAAATTATGGCTACCCTGTTCAAGATTGATTAGTTATTCAACTGACCTTGCACAATGACAAAGAACACAATATTATTGTGAAAGGAAAATGTCCCTGAACTTACGAAAACTTCAACCATCATCTCTAAAAAGAGTACACAGAAGCAAAATTAGACTAAGTGTATATCCACTTAGGATGCAAACTGCAGATTTGCCCATAACCAACAAATGTGTCCATGCACCATGCTTGTGTGCAGGGATGGGCTTCAAAATTTTTAGGGGTTCTCTGCCTGGTTGCTGGGTGGGTGTGGCCATGGCGGTAATGGCCTAATTACCTCCTGCACCATGGTGGTGGCAGGTGTTTTGTCCCTCCCTGGGCTCCGAAGGCTCTCTGGAAGCTGGAAACAGGCCCATTTCCGGTCTTCTGGAACTCCCAGGAGGCCCGTTTTTCACCCTCCCCAAGCCTCCACACACGCCTTGCACTTACCTGCGTTCAAAACGGGCCATGTGGGGACTCCTGGGAGGGGAAGGGCGGGGCCAGCCAGAAGTGGGATTTGGGGTTTTCCAAACTGCACAGAATCTTAGCTAGGGACTCTCCCGAACCCCTGCAAACTCCCAGCAGCCCATCCTGCTTGTGTGTCTGTGCATATCCACGTATCTACCTAAAGTCAACCATTAAGTTGGGTTAGAACTAATAGTGTTAAATCCAGTTATTAAACTAATGATTACACTTAGTTGCCTAACATTTACAATTATTTAATCCCTAATCTGCATTATGGTTCCTAATATCCCTTCGTATACAAACTAGGGTTACTTAGAGAAGCACAAAATATTACATAGACATGCTCTTTTTCTTTCTTCCAGTAGAAATAGCAACAAGAAAATAAATCAAGGGGGAAAGAAAGATGTCTATACTGGAAACTGAAGGGAAAGTGTTGGGATGAAACAGGATAGAGAGGAGAAAGGAGAAGGGGTTGATTTAACAAGAAAAGTAATAATTTTTATTTTAAAAAAGTACTGGCTATTATTGCAGAAAAAAATAAAACCTCTTCAAGCAAACTTCCTCCCATAAATTATGGCTAAACTTTCAGCTGTTTTTTCAAGACCTTATACACCTGTTCAACAGTAATATCCTTGCTCATTTATACTTCTTGTTCATTTCTTGATTTTCAGTGGCTTCTTCTGTTCTTGTTAGCAAATACAAGAATATCCTTACCCTCAACTTATGTCTCTACATCTTTCAGGTTAGTAAAAATAATTGCTTACGGGACAAGTAAGATAAGCAAGTGTTGCCTTAATCAGAAATGGGGTTGATTCTGGGCAATATAAGAACAATTAAGCAATTTGCCCCCATTTTATAGAAAAGGGGAATGTTGCATGCACCTAAATTTCATTTTCAATCTCAGCTGAATCAGGTTGCCTTAAATACTGCTGATCTTTGTTTTTTTTCCCCATTGTGTTTGCTTTGAATTCTAGGCCAATAAAGTCACAAGGAGGTTTCATTCTCCCTGTGATATCAGAAACAAACTGTATGCTACAAGCTGAGGTGGATAACTGTCAAATGACCTTGCAGAAATGAAAAACAGCTGGATTTTCTGGGAGGATTGGCACAGTAATAGGAGTCTAGATCACCTCTTGCCTTTCTGCTCTAAGAACTTCACACTTTTTTTTCTTTTTCACTAGAAGATTCTTTAGAAAAAAGTTCTAAATGTGAAGCAGTTACAGAAGTGGTCAGTAATTCAAAGGAATGGATAATAGGGAGCCACAGAAGCCCAGCCATGTTTGCCCTCAAAACTGAAAAATCAGGCCTTCTCTCCAAAGGTCAAAGGGAGGGAAAAATAAGCCATTCTCTACCATTTCTCTTACTGAGTTGACAATTCCTTAGCTGTCTTGCCTTAAAAGTCACAAAAAGTTTGCATAAATAACTTGGGCTTTAAACCCAATCTGTCAATTTCCAGATATGTTAGGTTTGTACTTCCCAGAAATTCTAGTCAAGCTTAGCACAAAGCTTGTATGAGAAAGGTATTCTAGGCTTTATGTACAGTGATTACAAAAAATTAAGCATTTCAGAAAATTATGCGTGTTTTCATACTTTTATGCACTGAATATGATGACACACTAAAATCCTATTAGCGTTCTTCTTCAAACCACACTGAAAATTAGTCACTTGGACACTGTTCTGGAGAGAAAATAACCAAGGGATAAGATAAGACACATTATTTGAATTCACTTTGCAATATCTTTAGACGATTCTAGGCTACAACAAACCCCAAATCCAACTGATGGCATCATAATGGCACTGCCCTAGTCACTGGAGTTCAGGCCATCATATTTTTTTAGCATGGTCCTTGGTCATTAAAAAATTCACCAAAACTATTCTTTTTCTGCAAGCAGCTGGACTGAGTCAACAATGGAAGAGAATCCCTGAAGGGAAGCACATGATTCTAACATAACAGTAGGCATTATTTTACCTTCTGAAATAAAAGAGAGTTGAAGTCTCTCTATTTTACAGCACACCCTGTTGGGGAGTCATTAGACAGCAGCAAAGAGATACAAAACTTGTAATGCTACGCTGCCATCTACTGGTTAGATCTTGGTGTATCCAAGACATCTTACTCAATAAATAACAGTAAATGAGGTGATTCTGGCAATAAACACCAGGCCACACATATAATTTCTTTTTTGAGGCATTGCCCATTTGTTTTCTGGCTCAAAGGCAGTGACAAAGACAAAAAGCTCAGAAACCTGGTTATGGAAACATCTCTCATGTATTTCGATTTGACAAGACAAATGGGTAGTCGGTGATCTTAAACAGAAAAATGGTTACCTTGGCTTTTACATGAAGTAGTGAAGGTGACTTCAAAGGAATTATGGTGATGTCCACAACTTCTAAAAAGTTGGGAATCCAGATTTATATAATGACAAAAATGGAACAATTTCACATAAGACAATCATTGGTTATGAACACTAAACCAATTACTGTGGGATTTACCCATGAGCTACTTAGTAGATGACTATGCTAACCCCTCCAACTTCTTATCTGAGCTAAGGGGTTTGAAGAGGAGTACAGAGATAGTTTCAAAGACAATCTGGCAGCTATTACAAAAAGAGCAACTTAGTCTTCAGTAGGAGGGAGGAAGAAACTCAAAAGTTTTCCAGGCTGATTCTCTTGGATAAAAAAAGAAGGAAAGGAACACTCACTCAGCTTTTGAACATTCTATCTTTTTATAAAACAATGAGTAAAGTTGCATTTGTTCCTGTGGTGTCTATTTCCTGATCTGGCCTCACAAGGTCAGAAGAAACATCAGCTTCAACTGCATCCATCATGCCGACACTTGGTAAACCAGACCCATTCTGGCCAGCACCTTGGCCCACAACCCTGTTGTAGCTGCCTCCCATCCTCTAGCCTCTGGCCACCCTTTCATAGGACTAGAATTGGTGACCTGTATCAACTGGGGCCTTCAATCTACCAGTAGAGCAGGTTCACGAGGAGAGAGCAGCCAATCTGTGAACACCCAAATTTGTGAACTGCGCTGGGTGAGTGTGAACATTTAAACTTTGCTAAATGGCATCATTTGTGGCCTTAGATGATGCAGGGCCTGGATGCTCCCAGAATGTAGTAGACTGGCTACTGATAGAATTGTCTTTTCATTCTAATATAGTTGGTTTTGGTTGCGATGGCTTTATCATAGGGATTGTGGGCATGGGGTAATAGGGGTGGGACTAAGGGAAGCTAGAGTACTTAAGTGGGATGTTGTAGAGGCTTGGACCCATCTGTCTCCAGTTTTAGGGCAAGTGTTGCATTTGTAGCAGGGTTTTTATCTTCCAATAAAAAAACTTGCTTCCCAACAAAATCCTGTCATCTATAAATGCTAAAGGGGCTGAATAATCTACATGCATAGATGTCCACACTAGCTACTGTGATGGAGACAGGATGAAACATGCATAGTGACATCACAACATAACCATCCTAATGCCAGATCCAAGTATGTAAGCTGTTTCATGAATCATGATGCATGTTTCATCACTTTCTCCAGCCATTGTGGGTGCCTATGAATGACGTATTTCCTTGCTCAGCAAACGAACGTTGATTTGCTACTGTGAAGATAGGTCATCCCTACAGTGGATCTACCTCTCCACTTTCTCTTGAGGTAGGGAGATGTTTTGGTCCAGCTTCCAATGGGAGAAGCAAACTAATTGTTTAATATTTCTGTGTTGTGTTGGGAGATAGTGAGGTTCCTCCATTCTTCCTGTTTTTTTTGGCCAGAATTAAGGAAGCAATGGCAGAAAAATCCAAAGATAGATGGAATAGAAGGAATGGATTCTTTCTCAGTAGGTCTTCATTTCCAGGGAGATGCATTTGCCCTACCAAAAAACCTTGCTGAGAAAACCATGGCTTTCTTTTTCTTCCCTCCTCCCTGGACAGATTAATATGGAAACATACAATTGACTTGCAGCCTGGTCAATTTCAGCCTTCAAATGTGATGCAAAAGAAGAGAAGTTGGTAGTGGAGAAGAGGTGATATCTCTTTTAACGCTGCTAGTGCCTGCAGAAATATTTCTGCTGTCATAGCTGTTGTCCAAATTTCACATTCTGCTTCCCCTTTGCAGTTCCTTAATATAATTTGTTTTTGAAACAAATCAGGTATAAATCCCTTTTCATCACCAAGCACATTGTCCTGTTATGAGGGGACATGGAGAACAACATGCCATGAAATGAATAGATGAGCTCTTCCTCAGCCAAAACAGATACCATACCTGGGACTTGGATTCAAGATGCCAGAGTGAACTAATAAAGAGCAGGAGACATCGGGGGACTACAAATGAAGCTATGGATTGCAAAAGAAGTAGCTCCAAGGTTGTTTTCAATTTGCTCCTAAGCCAGAGTATGGCTTCTCCTGGAGTCCAAGCCAAACGGGCCATGGAAGAAGATAATGAGTGAATAAAATGGATCATACCTGGACCAGCAACTGATTCTTGATTGGGTCATCCCCAGCATCGTAGTTTGTGTCCACAGAAAAATATTTATTTGAAGAAGAGATAAACAGCACTTCAACTCCAGAAGAACTAAAGAAAAATGTAAGCTGTATTTATGGTGGGCTGAGGATAAGATGAAGATAGCATAGTGTATTCCTGTCCTTTATATATTATTAGCAAGGCATTTTTATGGCTTAAAGGGATGTTAGAAAGACTCCAAGGATCAAGAGTCTTGAAAGAGTCACTCTTATTATCAGCCTTTTAAACCCTACAATTTGGGACGTGACTATCAGAAAGACAGTCTCTCCTTTTATGACTGCATTTATCCACCCACCCTAGAAATTATTTTATTAGGTTCCTTTGAATTGTTTTTGTGAGACAGGTAAAGTTGACGACAATGACAAAAATCCCTTCAAAGCTACCTGTTTGAACTTGGATGTAATTTAATCCTCTGACTGGAGTAGCCATTCGTTCCACTCAATCCAAAAGTTTAAAAGTTACAGTTTTGACCACATGCTGTCAAGGGAAGCATGAATAGGATCAGGTCTGGCATTAAAGAAGCAGCCCAGAGATGTCCATAGGGGAGGTTTAAAAAATAAAAAAAAACTCCCGCCAATTTAATAAAAGCCCTGCTCTGCTTTTATCTCTGTTACACATTAAAAAGGGGGCGGCGGGGGGGGGAGAGAGAACTTTAGTTGTGCTGATATGGATGCCACTGTGACCTTTTGATACCCCAACAATGATCCTGCGACAAACCCTGAAGC
Organism: Pseudonaja textilis; assembly: GCF_049901715.1. NCBI lineage: Eukaryota > Metazoa > Chordata > Lepidosauria > Squamata > Elapidae > Pseudonaja > Pseudonaja textilis. The sequence goes on from NC_141991.1 coordinate 80,872,506, forward strand.
TGTGTTTGAAGTATGAAATCAGGCCTTAAGTCCAATCCAGGGACTGGTACATAATTTAACTTCCGTTGTAAAAACCAGCCTGATTTTTAGATCAGACTATTTGAAAGATTGTAGTTTTTTCCCCACATGAATTGGCTTGCTTTTAGGACTTGGATGAAAAAGCTTTCTTTTGTCCTACTATCAGCAAAAGCATGATGCATGATGCATGATGAGAATGTTTTGAGTATCAGTTCTCAAGCTGCCCCATTTTTTTGTTTTTGTTTCAGCCAGCCAGCACACTTTTGATCAGGCACATTTTTGGCATCTGAACTAACCTGCTGCCAAAGTAGCCTTTAATCTAGTCAATGCTATTAATGCTTTTTGACTGCTGGGTTTTTTAATATGACAGATTGTGAAGCTTTATAGATAACTCTGTATATTTCTCCAATTTACTTCAATAAATCCTTCTAGAGATATAACCGAGTCTGATGTTTCTTTCATTCTTTCTTTTTTTTACTGAAGTGTGTGTTGTTTGGCATATTTTGCTGAAATTCCCTGGAGTAGGGTTGTTGTTTTCTTGCTCCCTCTAATGGTCTCAAAAAAAAATCAACAGGGTTTTTTTTGTAAACATGCAAACATACACTTTCAATCATAAAGAATGTGCTAATAGCATTTACATAACTTAATTGGCATATTTTTAGTCTACAAAAATCAGTATTATTTTTGTCAGTTGAAGCCAATGGTCCATGTAGCAACATTTATTGCAAATAGCGACATAAATTTTGAACTCAGTTGTGGTCATAAGCCGAACATTACCTGTAGTATTTTTTCCCCTTCCAAAACCTCAAGATAGAATTGTTTTGCATAAGTCATGTTAGATGGTTGGAAAATGCTCACATGAATATTCATGCATAAACTGATGTGTTGTACAGTCATACTGTTGAAAGTTAAAACCCACCCCTCTTCTAGAAAAATGAAATATTTTAGGATATACTAAAAAGGCAGAATAATTCCCCTAAAAGAGAAGTAGAAACTCAGAGAAGCAGAAACTCAATCCTCCCACCTTTGTTAATGGGCCATTAAGGCCTGGGCCAGTCTATTCTACATAACAAAGATCTACTTCCTTCAGACATCACCCCCAAGCTTCAGCCAAACTTAGCACATAGACAACCTAAAAAGCTAGCTATGACCTCTGACAGCAACCAATCAGAATAATGTTCCTGAGACCCAGGAAGAGAGGGCATAAAACCTAGGGACTCTCAGCATCTCTTCCCTTTTCTTTTCCGCCCAGGATCACCAAGCCATGTGATCCTGTTCATCAGTAAACCTTTCCTAGCAACTTCCATGAATCCAGTGTCTTTTTCCCCACTTGAAACTGAACCCAGAAAGATATTTCTTCCAACAATACATTTACCCAGCCTCCTGTCTGTCTGCACACACACATACACACATTATCTTGACTTAGCGGAATGAGGAAGAATCCTCCTTCCTCTTCCTCCAGGACGTCTAGTTTCTAGCCACACTTCCCTAATATGGTTAGAGGGCAAACGGGATTTCTGAGATGGAGAAATGTTATCTTTCTTTCACTTGGCCACGTTGTGCAAGTATACCTGTGCCACTAATAGGCGCCTTGGGAATGAACTGCTCTGCTGAAGATTGCTAGACCTTGTGTGCATATTAAAGGCAAATGTTACTTCATGCTATGCCTCAAAGCAGCATAAATACTTGAAAAGTGAATGTATATTGCAAACACATCTGTCTGTTTTATGTAGCCACATTCTAGCTTGCCCAAGAGGTATTGCAAAATCGAAATATTTTCCTAATCAGTATATAACATTGTGACTAAACAGAGAACTACCGTTATAAAATTCAAAAATTACACTTGCATTTGCATTGCTCTGGCTCTTGTGAAACTGATCATCAGATACTGGGGAAATTTAATTAGATATAGCAAGATTGCTTCATGTTTTCTATGAAAGCCAGTTTTAAAGCTTAAAGATTCAAATACTACTTAGTGAATATCCCATGAAAATGTTACATATTCGATCAGGGATAACTCCTGCAACTGGGTATACTTATTTCCCACCACCATTTTAAGACAGATAATATTTCTCAGGGCATATCTGTACTTACTATTCAAACTGCTCTTGTCCTATGCTAATGCTGGCTTGACTCTATACTGGCTTAAGAACTGATTTAAGAAAATCCTGTCCAGACATGATTTTGGAAAATTTCAATGTTATTCAATCCAGATTGCAGGCTATTTCATCTGTCAACTGCTCTTTCACCTTTCTGTTCCAGGAAAACAATGGCCAATCGCTTTTCTCCCTTTGGGGAACAATCCCTGCATATATATACTTGTCTGCCTGAACAGCTACTCCTTGACTTACCACGGGTTGCTTAATGGCCATTTGAAGCCACAGTCGAGCTCCCAAAAGCTACTTACAATCTGGTCCTGAAGTTGCAGATGCTGCTGCCCCTGCAGCTGTTGCCCCTTATGATCGACTGCAGGGACACTGCAGCCACCTCCCCTCTATTCTCCCCATCCCCAGGGGATCCCTGCAGGCCTTTCTCCCTCATATCAGGTCCTTCCAGACTGCTTTAAAGTAAACCTTTCATTCTTTCCATCCTCCTCTACTCTGATAGGTGGTATAAGATGATACGTTTGATGAAAAGAAAATTTAAAGGCAAAAAGCTTCACTTAGAATGCAATAATTTTTTGTTAATGAAAAAGCCAGGCCTAAAATTGGATTAAGACTCAGCTACACCCAGCAGACTATAGTTAAGGAGAATCAGCTGCTTTTAATTAATATGTGCACATACAGTTGTGCAGAACCTAGCTATATCATGAGTTGGCTCAGGGCTAGTATAAGACAGATATACTCTATCTTTATAGTATATATTATTTTATATATACAGAAGCCCGATGATGGCAGATGAGATTCTGCCGAAACGGTGCTACAACTTTAAAAGCACAACTATAATGACGTGGGAAAATACCCGAACAAAGCTGAATACCATACATGTAAGTACCCGCGAAAACTTAAGAAAACAAATATTTTATATATAATATATACACATACATACAATTGTTGGAAGAAATATCCATCTGGGTTCAGTTCCAAGTGGGGAGAAAGACACTGGAAACATGGAGGCTGATTGGAAAGATGGTTTATTGAGGGACAGGACCACATGGGTTTGTAGCCCTGATGCAGCTGAACACATGGAGTGGAGAGTGAGAGGTGTTTATGCCCTCTCTGGGCTTTGAACTTTAAGTTCCCTGTTCCTCTAGTAAGGGTATATATTCTATTGGTTGCTGTCAGACTCCCATGGGGCTATGCAGGGGTCATGTTTGTCTTGAAGTCAAGTTTGGTTGAAACTTAGAGGGCGATGTTATAATGAAGAGGCTTGGTTGTACCATGTGGTGAACTCTGCTGATAGATAATCCTATGATGTCCTGGAGGGTCATGTCTTAATCTTATCACCCTGGACCTGAAGGTCTAATTGTCTTGCAGATAGGCTGGCCCAGTCTTAATGTGCACCAAATATCTGCTGGGAGCAGGGAGCTGCTCTTTGTCTTCAAAATCATGTTTCTCCTTTTCTCATCCAGGGAAATATAATATTCTGCCTTTGTAATATTTGTTAGAATATTTCATTCTTCTAGAAGAGGGGTGAGTGCTAACACACACACACACACACACACACACACATAATATATACATACGTAATACATACATACCCAGTTTGAGCTTGAGGTCCATGCAAGAAACCAAGTGTATTCGGTAGCAATGTACATAATGAGACTGAGACGCCACAGAAATGGTATTGCAGTTTTTTTCAGGCCTTTGGGCATAAATTGTCACCCTCCCCTTCCAGCAGCAATATCCTTGAGAATGTCTACATACAGCATTTTCTAGGACTACTGCTTAACCACAGTCAGCAGGCAGCTGCTATCTGAGATTAGGGACAAGGCTCCTAGACCTGAGTCTAGAATAGATAGGCGTTTTTTGTTTTTGTTTTTTTCTGAGAAGCATTCTCATTTCACATATTACTAGAGCTATGCCTGAATATGCAAGTATGAATGGATTCTTAAAGCCTCTGCACTCTGCCTGAGAAAGGTCTTTTAGCCATCTGGAGCACTGAACGATGATCTAATCAGGAGTTCCCCAACATATTTGGCTTTGTGGACCAGCAGAGGGGAGAGGGGAAGAGATTTGCACAAGCACCTGCCACTCACTTAAGCAGAGCGCACGCGTGTATCCGCCTGCTGTTCATGCAAGTGATGTGCATGCACACTCGCTGGCCGGTTCCGTGGCCCAGTTGGAAACCCCTCACAGCCCACAGGCTGGGGAACCCTGATCTAATCTGATGTAAAGACAACAAAAATGCATATATCTATAGACAGTTAGACCTCAACTTACAACCATTCATTTAGTGACTGTTTGGCTGTTCCGAGTTACAACAGCATGGAAAAAAGTGACTTGTAATTATTTCCCACTTACGACTGTTGCAGCATCCCACATATGTCATATGATCAAAATTCAAGAACTTGGCAACTGGCATGTATTTATGGTGGTTTCAGTGTCTCTGAGTCATGTGATACCCTTTTGCAACCTACTGATAAGCAAAGTCAAATGGAAAACCAGCTCACTTAGCAACCGTGTTACTACCTTAACAGCTGCAGTGACAACTGTGGCAAGAAAAATCGTAAAATGGAGCAAAACTCACTTAACAACTATCTTACGTAGCAGCAGAAATGTTGGCTTCAGTTGTGGTTGTAAGTCTTAGACTACTGTATATGGATGAGATTGCTGCCACTAGCTTTTGGAATGCTATAATGTAAAAAAAACAAACCCATTATTGAATGCAATTTACTTTTTCTTAAGTAATTTTTTGATTTGGTCGAAGGCCGCAATAGGCAGGCAATTACATGATCACATGAAACAAATGATTTTTGGAACAGTTTTCAGAGATGTTCTGTTTTCTTTTTTAAGGTGTGTGTGTCAAGTTTTTCCAATGAATCACCTGCCTGTTTTGTTTTAAAACATAAAACTGAGGCAAAAACCACACCTTCATTTATTGGCAGACAGCTGCTAGATTCTAGCACTATCATTTCAGGATCATTTGGCAGCAAAACAAAAAGATTTGGGAGCTCTGTGTCCCATAATTTGTTTCCCCAGCAGGGTGGATAGTATGTAATTATTAGCCTACCAAGGATTCTTATATTTAGAAAATACACTCTGATTAATATGAGCATGTATGGCATATGTGAATTGATGTAGATAATCATACAAGCTATTTTAGCTGGAGATGTTTTCTATCCACGAAAGCACAAAAAATTGGTCTGGTCTTATAGATTAACAGAGTTGGAACGGACCTTGTAGGTCATCTAGTCCACACATACATCCGCCCAAGCAGGAGACCTTATACAATTTCTGACAAATGGCAGTCCAGTCTCTTCTTGAAAGCTTCCAGTGATGAAGCTCCCACAACTTCTGAAGGCAAGCTGTTTCATTGGTTGATAGTTCTCACTGCAGGATTTATCTTATCTGTAACTAATTTAGATGGTTTTCTAAGGCCAACAGCCAGTTCCAGCTATTGTGAAAAGTCCCACAGGATGCATAATAATAATTTTCTTGAAAAAAAGATGAGTCATACAGATTCAAATCATTCACTTTAAATTCCAGCCTTTTTGGTTAAATAAGAGACTGTCCTTAAAGTTGGTTTTGAAATTTCAGCTGGTAATCAGCAGGGTATCTTGTTATATTATGATGTATACCAAAATAAAAAAGATATAGGTATTAGGCCTAAATCCATTCTAAGCCTAACTATGTTGCTTGGCAAGAATAATTTCTCAGCACTGAGTTCATTTAGAGGATTGTGTTCAGTTTAATCCCTTTGATGTTAACATTACAGATCTTTGAGCAACCTATTCAGTTGGCCTGTAACGGAGTTAAAACACCCCTGGGATTGATATATAAATTCTACCGGCTGCTTAAAAATACTTAACATTTCTGCATAATATTTTGTTGTTTTGAATTTTATGCACAGTATGATACTTTGTAGAAGTTTTTCTTAAAGAGTAGCTTGTTGTTTTCTAATGGAGCAAAAGACACAAGAAGAAAACAATCAAACAATAAAGATAGTGCAGCTAGAAACTAGATGTCCTGGAGCAGGGGTTGCCAACCTTTTGGACTTCAGGGACCACCAAACTCATACATTTTAATCCCGAGGACCACTAATATGAATTTTTTAAAAAAGATAATATATTTAATATTTTTTTATATATTAAATATAAATTTAATATTAAAAATTATTTATATATATGTGTGTGTGTGTATGTATGTATGTGTGTGTAGTAGATAGATAGACAGACAGAGAGAGAGACAGACCGAAAGAAAGACAGACAGACAGACAGACAGACAGACAGACAGATAGATATATTCGTAGATTTTCACGGGTATAGGTATGCAGGTCTTGGCGGGTTCAGGTCTTTTCCTGTGTAAGATTGAGATTATCTTGGCAATGTTTCGACAAGGTCCCACTCGCCATCTTCAAGCTGGCTTCGTGCTTGTGTGAGCAAAGCATGATCGGAGCTGCCGTCTCCCTATATATACTGCTAGGGAGGTTGGCTGTGTTGTCATTTCTTGATTGGTTGATGGAGTTGATGTTTGCAGATTGGCTAGCTTTTTCTTAAGAACATGGGTGGCTGAGGTACTGGCTGTGTGTCTATCAGCCTCCTGTGTTGTAACGACTTGGGTAATGGGCTGTGTGATGACCTTCTGAGTTCTATTGTTTTGACATCCTGGGTTTTGTGCTGTAATCTCCTGGGTTGTAATGACCTGGGTAATGGGCTGTGTAATGACCTTCTGAGTTCTATTGTTGTGACATCCTGGGTCTTGTACTGTAATCTCCTGGGTCATTGGCTGTAGGTTTTGTGGTGTAACCTCCTGTGAAAGCCTGACTCACAGACAAACACAATACGCAAGCCTGATGATGACAGATGAGATTCTGCCGAAACGTCGCTACAACTTTAAAAGGACAACTATAATGACATGGGAAAATACCTGAACAAAGCTGAATATCATACATATAAATACCCACGAAAACTAACTAACTAACTAACTAACTAACTAACTAACTAACTAACTAACTAACTATATATATATATATATATATATATATATATATATATATATATATATATATATATATATATATTGCTTATTATAACAAAATTGTAAATGCTTAATCCTAACTGTGGGGCAGAGCAAAGGGAAAGGAGGGGCCTCTCTCATCCTTTGGGGGGAAAGCAGGAGGATTTAATATTGCTGGGATTCAAAAGAAGCCACATGGTGCTTGGAGGCTGGGAAGGTCTGGATGGGGAGGAACCGCACCCCCTCAAATAGAAAAAAAGTAGAGCCCCCCCCCCAATCTGGTCTCCTGTTATTTCATATATCTCCTAAGTCAGAGGAAACCTCTCTCTCCTTTGCCAGGTGTGGCTGCCTGGAGTTGTGGGAGAGAAGGAGGGCCGGACTGGAAGCCTCCCCCCACCTGCATCTTCCAAAGAGACAGAAGAGCGGGCGGGCAGTGTGTGTGTATGTATGTGTGTATGCATGTCTGAGCTGAGGGGCCTTGGGGCAACTGCCACTAGGAGAAGCAGAGGCAGAAAGGGGGCTTTGCTCTCCTTGTGGGGGCTGCACCTCTCAGCTGCCCCTCCAAATGTTTAATTATGTCATTCCAAGTTGTGGACTGAGGATGAAGTCTCACATTTTTATCAGATTCCTGTGAAAACTGACTTCTTATTATAGAACTATTCTTTCAATGGGACGAAAATCCCATTTTTATATCATTCAACCACCCTCAGGTCATCAACCCAGAGGCTGTTACCCATTTGATTCCTTGATGATCGATTTCACCGACATGCCCCGTTGTGGCCCCTACAATGCACTATTGGTCATTGTATGTACATATACGGGATGGCCTGAGTGCAGTCCTACCCGCACTAAGAAGGCCACCGAAGTCACTAGGGCACTACTCCACATCATAATCCCCCAGTATGGGCTGCCATCTAGAATCTCGTCAGACAACGGCCCCGAGTTTATTCACAAGGCTACTCGGCAGTTAGCTAAGGTATTAGGTATCACTTGGAAACTCCACCGTAGTTTTCATGCCCCTTCTGGAGGTAGGGTAGAGAGAGTTAATAGAACTGTTAAGGAAAAGCTTGCCAAAATATTCCAGGAAACTCATCTTAAATGGACAGATGCCCTGAATTTGGCCTTGGTTGCTATTAGGTGTGCCCCCCAAAAGGAAATCTCACTTTCTCCATTTGAATTGTTATATGGTCGAGTCCCCAATCTAGTTCACTTAGATATTCAAAATACTGTACAAATCTCTGATACTATCAGATTGCAACAACTCCAAACCCTTAACAAGATAGTCCATAAATTACAGCGATATGTATTAACTTGTAAACCCCATGTCTTAGTGACCTCTCCACATAACATACACCTGGGACAAGAGGTCTGGGTTAAAGATTGGAAACGGGAAACATTGAGTCCGAAGTGGAAAGGGCCCTACACTGTTGTTATGTGTTCTCCCCTTGCCATTAAGGTGGCTGAGATAAAACCGTGGATTCAATGGTCCCGAGATAAATTAGCTGCACCTACCCACTGGAGAGTAGAATCCCACCTGGATTACCCATTAAAAGTAACTCTGCAGAAGGTCTCGAGGAATATCTCCGCTTGTGGTGACACACCGGAAGCTGTCCCTCTACCAACATGAGACGAACAGGAAACCATCTCCCCTTATGGTGACGCTCTGGAAGCCGTCCCTCTACCAACAGGAGATGATGACCAAAAGACCCCTGCAGGCGTTACTCCGGAAGCTAATGCTGATCGCACGGGTCTCCCCTGGAAACTTTGATCGCAAGTTAGGAAAACCTAGGACCTAAGAGTCTTTGGAAAGGGGGGAATTGGTGATAGTAGGAGGTGTATCTGGCTACAACATGGAGGCTAATCAGAGGCTGAGGGAAACTGCATGCATTCGCAGAGGTCTTATGCCTTCCATTTGGATTGTAACTATCTTGCTAGTAGTTAGTGTTGCCCATAACTCCCTGTACCTATATGAACTACTAGTGGATAAGAACAGTAACACAAATAAGGAAATACCCCTTGATGAGGATGCAGTAGATGAATGGTACTCACCAGACCTCTCTGAGTATAAGGAACCCCCACCACTAGAAGATGGCACAGAGATTAGGCCATGCGACCTGTGTTTTATGGTACTGCCTACAGGAAGACATTTTACTTATAGTGTAACCAGGTTTCCTAATTGTTCCACTACTAATCTCCCTCAGTGTGAGCACGAGTGGACCAGATATTGGCAGTGCATGTATAACAATACCATAAGGTGCCATCTCCTGCGTACCCCCTGGGTACCGATTAGACATGTTTGCATACCTTGCAGTACAAAAGTAGTGGGGGGGGGCAAAGACAATCAATGCTACCAGTGCATAGATAGTGGGGGATCCTTTTATGCTAGGATTGGAAAGCCACCCTCATGTAAGAAATTTGACTTACCAACATGCTAACACAGCGAAAGCACATGTACAGGATCTTCCACACCAGACTGTATAGGTAAAAGAAGACTCACTACATATAAAAGGTGCAATGAGACGGTGCGTGTATTATGCTATAAGGAAGAGCAGTTTCTACCTACCCCTTCCACGGGACAGAGGTCAATTCTGCCTAACCTCCGCCCTAAGATACAGTCTGGGAGATCAAAGGCTCCAATCACTAACACAAACGTAAAAATGCAACTGGGGAAATCAAAGGTCCCAGTCGCTCAGGATCCCTTATGCCCTAACAATTGTACTGTATGTCTAAAGATTGTGTTAAAAGGGAGAACAATCATCACAACTTTGGTGTATCACACCCATTATACTTGTGTGAAAAAGGCAACCCCTTGCTGCTATTATGGAACCTGGTATTCTATGTGCCCCCAAAAGAATGAATGTTATGATCACAGGGTGAGTCCGGCCCAAACATGGTTGGTAGCCAGAAATTGAGGTGACGCAACTGGCCCAATCATCTCCCAGACATGGATACTGTCACCCACAAGTCCGGCCACCATCATATTTGACATTTGCAAGGTAGCCACGTATCCCTTTTCCAGTGGCACTGACCTATCTTGGCACAGAACGTATGCACTAAATGATGTCTACATATGCCCCGAGAGTCACCCCCATGGTTGCTCATTAATCGGATTAGAATGCAATCACAATCAATGTTATACCACCGCTGAACTATACTGCAAACATTGGGGTTGTATAGAGTGGGCTACCTACAACTCAGATAAGGGACAGGGGAAACACCTCCAGGTATCAAGGATAATGCAATCAAAATCTTGCACACTATACAATTGTAATTGGGTCAACATTACCATACCTAACCTGCAGTATTGGGTTAAGTGGTTTGGACCGGTGATGGGGATTAGAGTATATGCAAAAGGTACTGACCCTGGAGGTCTTATCCACCTGTCTATAGAAACTCAGAAACATCCTGTTAAGCCCAATTACAGGTATTCTTCTGAATTTTGGCAGGAGGTAGACATTGAGTTCCAACCTTCACAGGAGGCACGAAACCTTTTTCTGGAGCTAGCTTCCACCATAGCTCATACACTTAATGTCACTAACTGTTACATATGTGGGGGTACAAAAATTGGGGACCAGTGGCCATGGGAGGCACAGGAATGGAATTATTCAATTGCCTACAACCTATTGGCAATGCCAAAACATCAGCCACTTTCTAGATGGAAATTAACTGACCCCATCATAGCCCAGTGGTGCTTAGCCAACACACAAGGAACAGGGCCTTCTGTAGGGGAAACAGAGTGCCTGGAAGTTCATGAATGGAACCGTTCTACTAAATCTTGGGAATATTGGCCCAATCGTACAAACCAATTCTGGTCTGAATATTCCCTGAATAACATTACTGAAGCCCCTCCGGGAGTACATTGGATATGTGGTGATGTGGCCTATAGCATCCTCCCTTCTAACTGGAGAGGAGCATGTACTTTGGGAATTATAAACCCTTCTTTCTTCATGTTACCCTTGAACATACCTCAAGTAATGAATGCTGATCACTGGAACAGTAGAAAACTAAAGGCAGATTATAAAATAGGCGATTGGAAGGATGATGAGTGGCCCCCATAACGAATAATCCATTACTATAGGCCGGCTACTTGGGTGGCTGACGGCACCTGGAGGTACCGTACCCCAATTTACATGCTAAATCGCATTATTAGACTCCAAGCAGTTGTAGAACTAATTGCCAATGAAACAGCTCAGTCTTTGCGCACCCTAGCAATTCAACAGAAGAAATTTAGGGATGCTATATATCAGAATCGCCTAGCCTTGGATTATCTCCTGGCAGCTGAAGGAGGTGTGTGTGGTAAGTTCAATTTCACCAACTGTTGCTTAGAATTTGATGATATTGGTGAAATAATTGAGCAACACGCTAGATGTGTAGAAAATCTAGCACATGTACTTGTACAAAAGTGGAATGCGTTTGACCTTGGAGATATTTTCGGGACCTGGTTTCCAAAATTACCTGGCTTGCAAGCTATAGTTGCACTTGTTGGTATGATTGCTGCAGGATGTGTAATTTTACCATGTATCCTCCCTATCTTTGTCAAGACAATCTCAAATAGTCTTTCTATGCCAGTAGAGAAAAGGGCTACTGCTAGGGCTATGGCCCTATGGGTAAATGAGCAGGTGAATACTTATGAAGAACTTGCCCCTTTGTGTGAAACTGCACAGTAATCAATAGATTTGGGTGTAGTTTCAAAGAGGGGAATGAAGCAGTACGAAAATTACACATAAAGCACTTTTATATTTAGTAGAAGTCCCCCAATTCCCCAAAGCTTTGCTTAATACAATATTGTGTAAAGCCTCAAGGTTAATGAACCAAGGAACTAACCATATTACAGTAAACAAGGGTGGATATGGAAAATAATAGATGGTGTAAGATAAAATGAGTAATTATATGTACTTCTCTTTTCCTGGTATATATGTTATTCTCCTTTTATGGTATAGTTTAATAAAAGTAACGCCCCGGGCTAAGCTGAGGTCATGACATGTATAAAAGTGATGCCTCAGGAAGAGCCAGGGGTTCAGAATTTGCCATGCCAATGCTCTGAACCTTTTGCGCAAATAAAAAACCTGCATTCTCCAACCTTTCGTGGTCTTGTGTCCTGATTTGTAAGCAAGATTTGCTGCTACACAACCAATCAGAAAGTAATGTTGAAGGTTTGCTCCCCACCATCTTTCCAACAAGACTGCATTTAAATTAAAATGGTCTAGGCTAGACAAGTATAGTAAGCCAAGGGAAGGGAATCTTTCCATCCAATTTGTATATTCTAAGACCATGGACAGATTTGAATAAAAAAAAAATTATTATTAAAAGAAAATATTTTATTATTCATAAAATCCACATTGCTTTTATGTGGCAAGACAAACTCATTTACTTGCCAGGGTACTGTTCAGGCATGCCCCTTTCTTTCTGAAGCCCAGGGATGAGGCTTAATATCTTCAGCAGGATTTTATAGGCTAAACATCAGCCCAAAATCACCTATTATCCTATTCTAATGATACAGTTTAGTCTGACTTAGAGCCAAACGTAATCCTATATCACACACACACACACACACACACACACACACACACACACTTGCCTTTATGTACACTGAGAACATATGCACAAGAGACAAATTCCTTGTATGTCCAATCACACTTGGCCAACAAAGAATTCTATTCCATTCTATTCCATTCCATTCCATTCTATTCTATTCTATTCTACTCTATTCTACTCTACTAAATAAGCAAAAGACATTTATGATTATTTTGTTTTGTTTTCTGGCTGCATTATTATCTGCTTTTGTGAGAAACGTTCTGCTGCTTGCCTGAAACCATGATACATATGGAAGATTTGTAGGTTTTCTTTGTGAGATGAACTTGTGTTGTGTGAACAAATGGCCACAATTCCACCACATAGTTATTAAAATAATGGGACAATATGAGACTGCTGCTCTTTGGATCTGTGTTAGGAAAACCATAAATTAGGCGTAGAAATTTCCCGAAAATTCATTGCTTGAGGGAGACAAACTTGGTTCATATTTGGCTCCTACGCTTGACAAAAAGAGATGTCTCATTCTTTGGGTATTTGTTTTTTGGAAACCAAGTAAACATGCCTGGTCTAGACACTGCCGCAGAGCTGGGACTGACAGCATTTGTTAAAATTTCTTTGGGAAGATCTCGGCTAAGATAGCAAAAACCAAAGACTAAACTCTCAAAGGAAGCTAATGGTGTCATGCAATTTACAATGCCCATGGATGTTTGAAGGTCTTCTTTATCAAGAATAGCTATTGGGGATTCAGGTTTTGATCCTCAAATCCATGTTCAAAGAGCCATGTTTTTTAAAGTTTCCTGAAATAAAGATATGATTCTTGTATCTCATGGGAGGGCCTTCTACAGATGGGGAGCTCCTAAAGAGAATGCTCCTCTTCAAGTCTTCTCTCATTGAACATCTCATATGGACAAGGACTCTCAGCTGACACTCTCCACAGGGCCATCTTGGGAAAGCAGATTCTATTTGGATTACATCGTCTCAAGGATGACCTAGCTCCAAGCAACAATGGTCACCAGGGCTTTGAACTGTAAACAGAAACAAACCATAACTAAACTTCTCCTTTTAGGTTTGCCCCAGCCAAATGCAAGCCTCTAACACTAGTTACAACTCTTACAAGGTCCTACTTGGCCTTTAAGGCCAGTCCCAGGTACAGGACAGTAGTGCACCCATATAATAAAAGTCACTTCTCTGCTCTAGGGATGGTATACCAACCCTCCTGGCCAAATGCCACTTCCTATTTCTAGCAGGAGATATAGTCCAAGAATGTTGCTTGAGCACTAGGTCTTTCTAGAGGAGCACAACTCCATCCAGAGTTAATATTGTCCCCAAGTCAATTGATTACTGCATCTTCATCTTCCTAGAATCTACCTCTTTCTTCCCATCTAGATCTTTATAGTTTTCAGACTTTGAGATTTCCATTAATCTCCTGGGCACCCTAGGGTAAAAATGTATCAATGGGTATTACTGATGATACTGGTACCTAAACTGCTGGGTGAGGATTTTGTTTCTCACAAAGAAGCCTCACCATATATCATCAATGACAGTAACCAATGCAGTTTTATGTCTGTGCCTGAACCCTGACTGAAAAAGATGAAGATACTCTACTTCTTCTGTATCTTTTTGCATCAGTCAGCTCATCTTCTTCTTTACTTCCTCTTTTACCGCTTCGGGTGGCGATGGAGATACCAAGTTCTGGTTCTTGCTCTTCTGGCAGCCTCAATCATTGTAAATTCATGTTGTATTGTGCCGTTGATTTTGTCTCTCCATCTTCTTTTCGGTCTGCCTTGTCAAATGTTCTTTGACCTTCTCTTTTGGTGTATGCCTTGTATAGTATGGAACGACATAATTTCCTCATAGTATTTCCCTAAAGGAGCAGATTAGAGGCCTGGCAAGTTGTCCAATGACTAGATTTAAGGAAAAGTCACACTAATTTCTTCAACTGCATCACTACCTGTCCTTCTCATAATGAGATAAATCTAACTGGTCCCATCACTCTATGGAGGTTTGTAGTACCAGTCAATCTGTAATCACTAGAAAGAGATTTGTCCATGAAAAAGGTGAAATTCTTATATCTCCTACTACCAGACCATATTTCAACCATTCTGTGGTGTAAAATAAGTTTAACGTGTAGCCTCTTTTGCGTATTAGGTGTATGATGATTTGGGGAAAACCATGCTTGTTATGAAATCCTGAATAGCCTAAGTAGCCCAGGCAGAATAAATAGAAATCACCCAGTACTATCAACCTAGACGTCTCACCTAAATCACCTTTCAACTAACTAGGTTGTTCTAATTATAATTCAAATCATATAATTGGAAGCTGAAAGACTTAAATTTTTCATTGTTTATAAACACTAACTATAGAAAAAAACTCAGAGTTGTCATCAAGAACATCAACAGGCTGAAATAATTGGCAACGAAGAAGGTAATGTTTTATATAAGAAGTTGATACAGGAAGCAGCATGGCTTGATGCTGGCTCTTCATTTGTAAGGCACTGCATTGAAAAACATGGCGTACTGTTCTTGAGGTTAAACAAAAGCTAGTGAATTATGTGAGAACCATTTTCTGTATTACATGGATAATACTTAAGTTAATATTTGCAAATATTAAGTGGAAACAATTATGGACAGTTTAGAACATAATACCAAGGCACACCCTTTACAAAGCAATTCTAAAGTCATTTCTCCAAAATGAGAGATGAACAGAGTATTTTTACACGGCACATTTACCACTGTTTAATTTAAACCAAGATTTGTGCAATTAACTATTTTGGGGTTTGCGTGAGAGATTGAATCATCAACTAAGCACCAGGGCTGGGGGCCATCACACAAGACAAAATGAGATTCAATGATGTCTATGAAGATTCTCAATCATCCAGGTCATGGTTGCCCCAAAGGTGCTTTTTACAATCAGAGCTGAAGAAACTTCTTGGATGAGAAGTGAACATCTTCAAAGAAAAACAAGGAAGTTCTCTTGAAGGTCTTCCAAGAAAAACAAGGAAGTCCAGTTGCCTCTTGAAAAAAACACCTTGGCGATTCAGTGATCTTTGTCCTACTGGCTACTACTGTACTGCTGATTTCCAGCAAACCAGCCAGCCACAATTTTAACCTCAGGTACTGGGTGAACGGTGAACCCAGACCAAAGGTTAACTACTAGCTCAATTGTGATGTAAGTCCGCCTAGACCACCAGGCCAAGCCGACCAGCAACTTCAGCTTCTGTCCATTTCTCTCCCGCACAACCTACGCGGGCACACGCGAGTCCTTTTAGCTGAAGAAATAGCAAGAGGGGCGGGTAACCTCTCTTTCTCGGGGCCCACCGCCGCACACAGCCGCCTTGTTTACAAACGTTTCGATGCTTTTCCCCGCCTAAAACCTAGGCGTCGCCATAAGGACGCCACCGGGCGGGCTCACAAGTGACTGGCCTTCCGGCAGGATGAACCTTCTCCGATCGGCTGAAGGTTGTCCCAGGCGGGGCCGATGAGAAACCAGCTCGGGGGGGGTGGCGAAGCGAAAAAGGCGGAGTCTGACCGGCAGAGACCTCATCTCCGGAGGGATGCCAGAACCAGTCAGAAGGGCGCAGGCCGGGCTCCGCTGTTTAGCGCCCGGTGTGGGGGGTGTAGCTCTTTCTCCGCCGGCCGTCCTTTGTGCCCGTAGCCGCTATGCGGGATTACGACGACATCATCGCCTTCCTGGGCGAGTGGGGCCCCTACCAGCGGCTCATCTTCTTCTTGCTCAGCGCCAGCATCATCCCCAATGGCTTCAACGGCATGTCCGCCGTTTTCCTGGCCGGCACCCCCGAGCACCGGTGCCGGGTGCCCGCCAGCGCCAACCTGAGCGCGGAATGGTTGAACGCCAGCATCCCGCTGGAGGAGCGCGACGAGCAGCAGGTGCGGAGCCAGTGCAGCCGCTACAGCCTCGACGCTCTCATCAATTTCTCTGCCTGGAACCTGGTGCCCGGGCGCGATGTCAACCTCAGCCAGGTGAAGCAGGAGAAATGCCTGGATGGCTGGGAGTATAGCCAGGAGGTTTATCTTTCCACCATCGTCACGGAGGTAAGCGAGTCGCCCGATGCTTCGGGGCAGGGATGGCGGGGAGAGGAACCGGAGGTCGCGGCCCGCCTGTGTTGTTCCGGGGTTGGGCTGCAAGGCATCGGAGAGGTGGGCAGCAGGCTGGCGAGCGCGGACCGGAAAAAGCGGCGAGAGAGATGCAGATAGGGCCATGTGAAAATAGGAAACCGCCGAGGCAGAAAATGGAGTAGGTAAGGGCCGGGGAGTAAAGGTGAAGTGGGGGGGGGCTTTACTGGGACCATGTTGTTGCGAGGCTTTCCCAGCAAGAGGTTGTATGTCTCTGTCTCCAAAAAGGACCACTTGGGCTTCTTTTTTTTTTTTTTGCAAGGCAGACAGACAGAGACATAGACAGAGAACGCATGGTTTGTTGCCCGGAGTGTGTGTGTAAGAACACGTGGCCCGCCTGCGATCGCGTAGCTACAGTGATGGTGGTTTTGACTTTGGCGGCCCCGATTAATTATTGCCAATTTCTCTGGAAAAGGGAAGGGTTTCGGAGCTGAGCCTTTGCGAGATCCTTCCTTAACAGAACGTCCTTCTGGCGATTTGGAAAAGTCCTCTTCGTTAGAGGCGTTTTTGTTCTGGCATCGCTCGGCGTTTTTTAAAATTTTGTCACGGGTTTTTTTCCCCCTCTGTCGCTCCTCTTTCAGGAATAGTGGATTTGGAAATAGCGATGCCTTGTAATGCCTGTGAAGTAACTGGACATTAGCGATTTGTGATATTCTGTGAGTGCATGATGAAGCCTGTCTGAAAAAATGTATAGGATATTATCCGTCATAATGTTGGCAGATTGATGTTATACAATAATACCCGCGTTTCTATTTACTTGGGCATTGAAAATCTTAACCTTATTGCAACTAGCATTTTCCCATTCAGTCGTACATATATGAGCAGGACTACATGATGCTTTTGTATATAGTATACATTTATGAACAGATGCTACTTATTCACACGCACAAACAGAAAAATAATCAACCATAGATCCAGAGACCATCAACTTCATAAATTTCCAGATGAACGGAGAAGTCTTAACCTTAACAAAGATATGCCAATTGTCGAAGGGCCTTTTCACAATTGACCGCTGTTATTTCTAATGGTGTGAATAGCTTGGTCTGCAGGGAGAATCACCAGTGTCAAAACAGCAGTATGACTGGATACTTGCACTTCACCTCTTTTTAACATGCATCAATCTGTTATGCTTGCCATTTCAAAGTGGTTGGCTCTTACATACCCCAGGAACATTCTTGGTTAGGGCCATTAAATGGACACAACATTGTTCTACGTCCCATTTAAAGTAGAGTAGGGTTGTCAAACTCAATTTCATTGAGGTTCATCAGGGTTCTCTTTGACTTGCGGGGGGCATGGCCAGGGGGCATGGCAGGCTTGACTCACTCATGTTGGGAGCACCTGTGGTGGCCAGAGCACTCTGACAGCTCCATTTTCAGCTGCGACGGCCTCCTGCAACTCTCTGACAGCAAAAATGGAGCTCGGGAGGGCTCCATGCGGCCTTCGTGAGATCCGTTTTCACTGGCAGATGCACTGCAGGCTGGTCTTTGCTATGTCCAGGGCGGCCCTGCAGGCCAGATCTAAGCACCCCACAGGCCAGCTCTGGCCCCTGGGCCTTGAGTTTGACACCCCTGAAGTAGAGCATTAGTATTTGACATGAAAAGGTTGACAGCAATTATCCTTATGCTAACCAAATGCATTTCAGTATTTTGAGTTTCTTTATATTCTTATTTATCGGACCATGACTTAAATAGAGAAAAGAAGTTACACTGATGTAAGATGTAGTAACAGGTAGCAACAGAGTGGGAACTTTGGCTGTTTGCAGAAGTTAAATAGTTAAATAGACGTTAGAAGTTAAATGGTTTAGTTATTACTTGCATGGGAGATAATCTGGGAATTCTAGGTCTGAAAAATCAAAATACATGCCCGAAAGGGGCAGTGACTAATCTTTTCTGTCATTCTGCCAAGATAATGTCATAAGTATAGTTGCCAAGGGTTGAGCTCAACTTGAGAGCTTTGTAGGATGTGTTGAAAAGTGTAGGGGAGGAAAAATTCAAATGATTGTTTATTCCTATTCTGCGTTGTCTTAACACATACAGGCTGATAGGGGGAAGGATTATCATTTAAATTTCACAATATACTGTTCTGGGGAAAAATGATTGAAAATCATACCTTGGTCAGATCTTATGGAAGTTTGCTTGGCAGGCAGTATCCAGCACTACTACCACCTTCAGCTGCTCTTGAGGTGTTGTACATGGTCTTGAGTTGCCATTGTCTCCCATGGCTGTCTGGAACAATAAAACAGTACTGAGTTTTGTTCTGATGGACACAGCCAACTCTAAACGTTTTAACAACCTGTTGTTTCTTCATCATCATATAAAATAAATTATTAGTTTGAAATATATCCATACTATTTACTTACCTTGCCCATTGCTATTTTGTTGGATTTGTTGTACATGGCAGATTTCTGGGAGAGAAACTCACTCTGATTACTTCCCTAAAAACCAGAAAAGTGATCTAAAACTTTTTTAAAAAGTTTTAAAAGAACAGAAATGTCTCTAGGAGGTAAACCATTGCTATTAACATCCTTGTTCTCACTCACCTCCAAGGCACCTTTGTGCAAACTTTTTTTTTTTGCCACTAGAGTATCAAATCATATCATAAGGCAGCTTTGTCTTCGCAGCATTTCTTTCTACATTTTCTTCTATAGCGCATGTGCACACATGTGAAGTTGTAACTGGATGGGTTTCTCTGCAACGGTACTGTTCCCAACATTTGGCCCTTGTTTCATGACATCTTGCATACCTGTTTACAGTAGTCATGCCTGTTTACAGTGTTCTTGCTAAATCTACCTAAAATGGGCTGAAATTCATTGGTGTGATTTCAAGGTGTCTAGGGTCATAAATGGAATCTGATTATATCTGTATGCAGGCCCACATGTTCCTCCCACTATTACAGTAAGCCAGGTAGTCCTAGTTTGAGAATTCGGGTTTTGTACGGTAGGTAGTTCTGTTCCCCAGCTCTTAGATCATACACTGATGAATATATAAATTGTCATCCTGCAGAGCACTATATCTTGGTAAGTTAATAAGAGGTGGCATGGTACAACCACAACACTTCCATCTTCATAATTATGTTTTTAAAGCTTTTTCACAGTAGACATTCCTAGAGAGAATATAATGGGACTTTAAAGATTCCGGATTGGATCAATGGAGATGCTGCCAAGTTTCTTCAGGGTCTTATTCCTATACAAGGGGAAACAATGATGGGTACAGATCTGCAGTAGATATATCTTCACTGGTGTACAAATTGACAAAGATATCAGAAGCATTGATGTTATCTTGTTCTGTGTAGGAAGAAGGCACTTGGTTAAAGTCAATATATATATGTGCTGTTTGTCAAGTGTTTGATCAGAATGAAGTAGGTATCATCTAATAAATGCAACCGTTGATGATTCAGTAACTTCTATTCTGGTGTTTTAATGTAAAATTTATGGGCTTAATTGATAAGAGACTTTTTAAATCCACCTCTACACCAAAAGTAACGTTGGATCTGGCTTATTTTCTAAGTTGTCATTCACTATCTGAAGACTTCCAAAGCAAGTTAATCTCTTATATACTGTGTGCATGTCACAAGGAATCAAGGAGTCTATTTTTTATTTGTTCTGACCTAATTTTGATTATGACTTGTAAATATTTCAGTAACTTTGAACATAAAGATACAAATACAAATAAAAGCATATAGATTTCTAGTCCACAGCTATCCCTATAGTCAGAGGAGAAGCTGCAGGTACAATTTCTCCTGACATCAGAGATCCCAACTGTAATTTCACTATATGGAATTCCAAATAGTGATGATAATAATGGAAAAAACTATCACAAAAATAAATTTGTTTTTGCTTTATTTATAAGATTTGCATTTCTGCCACCTTCCGGACGTCTCACAACAACAATATAAACCCTGAACTATAAAAACAATAACATTGTTAAACACAACCAAAGCCTAGTACCTCAGTAATTCTCTTGTGGCGCCTCAGCAACCAGCACCAATGACACTCACTCTACCCGAGCACCTAGTTAGAAAACCAAGGCTGGATGGCTTTTTGGAGGACTATAAGAGTGAGACCTGGTGGATTTCTTATAGGAAGATATTCCATAAGTAAAAGGAGTCCCATAAAAGTCCTGCTTTAGAGGTCTGATGAGATGGCGACATTTTAGGGAGGAGACCTGGAGCTTGCCTACCCTATCCAATCTGGTAACCTGATTCCATGCCTGATAGAGCTTTAAAGCTGATAATTAGCATTTTGAATTACATTGAAATTAATAGCTAAATATATGTCAACCTTTCAAGGTACATCAGGTCAGCAGATTGTAATAGAATCATGAAACCTATCAGAATTTCTCTCTGCTTGATATATCAAAGATCATCAAGGCAGGGTAACCTTGAGTTTCTTTATTACCACCTCCTCTTTCTCTGGGTTGAGCTGGTATTTACATAATTACTCTCGTATTCCTTCTTCAAGGTTATGTCCACACTGTTCTATAGCTTTACAAATTTTTTTAAAAAGGTGACTGGAAACAATAACTCTAAAACATATCTATTATTTCTAGGATTCTCAAACAATCGCTTTTCAGTAAGATGGAGAAGAGGTAAACTAGTTACCAGCCTTAAGTGTACCTGTCCTCTTATAACACTCCTTCTAACGATAAAGAAAGCATTGGTCAGTTTTAGTACATTGGGCTAGTTTACCACAAACACAACCAAAACTCAGTTTTCACTCAAGAATGCAGGTAGTCCTTGACTTATAGCTGTTCATTTAACAATGGTCCAAAATTATGATGGTCACCCAAAACATGGCATTACTATCCCCACGGTCATGTATTCATGATCGGGATCCTTGGTAACCTGTTTGCACTTGGCACTGGCTGCCAAATGCCCTGGAATCATGTGATCGCCATTTGCAATCTTTTCTGCCAGCTTCCCTAGAAAGTCAGTGGGGAAGCCAGCAGTGAAGGTTGTAAGATGCTACTGCCTGTTGATAGGATCATCCCAGGGGGCAGGCCTGATGATATCAGGAACATGGTCTCAGAGGCCATCAGACAGGGCCTAGCTGAGGGTTTTCAGCAATTCCTTCGCCCTTTAGGAGGCGGTCACTCTTTGGCTCCAGTCTATTCCCAAGAGGTCCCCCCGGCTCAGAGAGGGTTCCCCAGGCAACCCCAGTTCGGTTTCTCATTGGCCCAATCAGACTGTGGAGAGGATGTGGACAGAGATTACACCAACCCTTCTGAACATAGTTGTTCCTCCATGTCTGAGGAAGAGGAAGGGGAGATCAGGGACTCTTAATTTATCTGACAAAGTGGGGCTTAGATCAGATCAAACTCCCTCAGCAGCGGTTTTTCAGTCTTCTTTGTTCAACCGTTTCTCCATAGGCCCTTGTCACTGCCCAGTTAACTCCGGAGGAAGTGGCTCCAGAACCCCAAATGACCTCCAGTAGCCACGGTGACTCCCTGTTCTCAAAGCCTGTGGTACATATAGAGGTTCTTCCATCCCCTCTGCTCTTTCTGGACTTGGTTAAGGAACAGTGTGCCTCCTATAGGGCAGGGCCTTGGCCGTCATTGCACGACAAGTGGTTTTACAACATGGGTCCTTCCTTGGCCAGCGCTCTTGTGGTTCCAGCTGTGGATTCCCCAGTGGTTGCCTTGTTCTCAACATTAGGAACCCCCACTGAGCCAGAGGACGTCCTCAAGGCTGAGGACAAAAGGTCAGACCAAACACTCAAGCGCACCCACCAAGCAGCGCCTTGGGCAGTCTGG
Source organism: Pseudonaja textilis (assembly GCF_049901715.1). Taxonomy (NCBI): domain Eukaryota; kingdom Metazoa; phylum Chordata; class Lepidosauria; order Squamata; family Elapidae; genus Pseudonaja; species Pseudonaja textilis. The sequence goes on from NC_141991.1 coordinate 80,895,057, forward strand.
GCTTGCACAGCAGCCTCTTTCTTCACGAGGGCATCTCTGCAATGGCTGCGCCAACTGCAAGATCGGCTTCCTCCCACCAATTTTAGGTCACATCAGGACCTGAACAAGTTCATTGCAGTGGCAGAATTCACGGCAGATGCTACACTGAATTCAGCCAAATTTGCAACAAAGGCCATGGCCTCACCGATGGTGGCCAGGAGGCTCCTTTGACTGTGAAATTGGCAGTCTGATTCCTGCTGAAAGTGGAAGCTGGCCTCCGCCCGTTGCACTGGGGACAAGTTGTTTGGCGACGTCTTGGTGGAATCCAGGTGGTTCTCTCCTCATCAGGGAGGAAGTCTGAATTCTATCCTGTTCCTTACTATTGTCCTTCTTCCTACTGGACCGGGTTCTCAGCTCACTTCTCCAGGGGCCAGATGACATTCTCCCCTCATCAGAACAGCGTTCTGAGGCGGCAGGTAGACAGCAGCAGACTTCAGGTAAGCGGCCCTTTCGAGGAGGAGGAGGTTGTTCTTTCCGACACTCAAAGTGAATGCCCCTTCTCCCCACCCAGGGGGCCGATGAAAGCCCAAAGGAAAGGCCAGGTATTGGAAATGCCTGTTCTAGTAACAGAAATGAAGAAACTGGCAGTGATGAGGCCAGATAGGAATATGGAGGTAAGCCTCTGTAAGGTCTATTGAAGAGAGGAGATCGCCCTCCTGAACGCTCTCTAGAATTAAGATCTGATCTTAAAACGCCTGTACAGGATGAATCTATTCAAAACTTTGAGGTCAAAAATGGCTCGCCACCCCCGAGGCCTTTGGGATCACAAAGAGGTGAGAATAGAAACTTGTTAATCCAATGGAACCGGCTGAATGGCTCTGATGTCCATAAGGTGTTGAATGGCCAATTCCATCATGGCCCATGTCGAGCTATCCCTAGATATCAGGCAGGAGACAAAAAACCTTGGGAGCAGGGAGAGGAACTCCAGTTGGAGGCCTGACCTCACTGTCCTGAGCACCCAGTCGTCCGATGTCAACTCCTCCCTTCTGGAAGTGAAGAAGGCTAAATGACCTCCGATGGGTGCGGCCTTTAGGAAGTCTGAAGCTATGTTTGTCTCTTTCCAGCCCTCATCTTTGGTGAGTAAGACTTCCTCATCTACCATTAGTAGATGGTGGACTAGAACTTGTATCTCTAAAGCCTACCAGTCTTTGTCCCTGCCGTTACCCAGGAACATTACAAATCACTCCACTAGGAGTGCGGCTACTTCCGCTGCCTGGAATACTTAAGTGTCGCTTGAGAAAATCTGCAAGGCGGGTATCTGGGTGTCCCCATCACCATTTATATGCCACTATCAACTGGATTCGTTTGTCTCCTCTGAGGCAGTGTTAGGACTACGGGTCTTATAGAAGTTTGTCCCACAGTCGGAGTGAGTGGACCAGACAAGGGCCCCCACTTGGATATCCAGGCTTTGGTATGTCCCATCCTGGACTCTCATTGCAGTGTGGATGAGAATGGGCGTTGGTATAATTACCTGAGAACGATCTTTCTATCTACGCTGCTAGACAGTCCAGCCCCACCCTTTGCCATCTGGTCCTGGCGTGGGGAGGGAGTGATTTCATTGTCATATTTTCTCTTCCAGATGCACATGATGTCTGTCACGTAATCTTCGCCTAAAAGCTGGGGAGCCAGCTAGGGGTTGGCTTTTTATATAGTGGCAGACTCAGCTCGATGACATCAGAGAGAGGAGTCATACCCCATCCTGGACTCTCTTGCAGCGTAGGTAGAAAGGGCGTTCTCAGGTAATCATACCAATGGCCATTCTGAAGATATTCAGCTCTGTTCTTGCACCCCACTTAAGGAGTTCCCTTCAGTGCACAGTGGGAAACTGGACTCTTTCAGCAGCCCCCAGGGACAAGATGGAGCCAAAATCCGAGCAGAGGGGAAGCATGATAAGGAGTGCAGGGTGCCTCAGGTGGACTTAGGAAGCCTGGTGCAGGCCACACAAAAGTGCCTCTTCGTTTAGGGACTGAAAATCCTACTTGGATTTTGGTAAGGAGGATTTTCATCTCCATGTTGGATCTTCCTAGGATTTCCCCTACTTCTTGAGGCACCCTGTGCTCGTTACCTGGAGTTCCATCTGCTTAATGACTCTTGAACTCATTTAACAGCTACAGCTGGTACCAGGATTGTGGTTGTTGAATAGCAGTCACATGGGCATCTCGATATTGTTTCTCTCAACAACCAAGATCCCAGTCCCAATTTGTGTTGTACGTTGAGGACTCCTGGGCCTAACTCTTTGGTGCAAGCTATATTCGCTAAAACATGCTATCTTGCTAGTAGCAGATTTATGTCCAGTTAATTTGGGGGTTTTTTGGAGGAGAGTATCAAGAGTAACCTCAGAGAAGGGAATGGAAAGAAATGGGAAGGGAAAGGAAAGGACACATCAAGGTATATATCAAGTGAGACATACATAATATTTTTAAAAATTTTAATAATCATTTTATATGTTAATAGAGTCACTTTTCATGAGATGGCAGCCATATAAATTTGATGAATAAATAAATGATCAGGTAGCAGCAGAAATGGTTGTAGTTGGCATACTGACTATAATTGAAACAGCTCTGATTAAGGAATCTGCAGTTCCATTCAAAACATGCTTCAGCTTAATCCCCAACTCTAGTGTTGTCTTTTCCAACAACAGCTTTATCTTGCATGGGTTTATTTCCAAGATAACAAGTTTAGACAACCCTGATTGTCTGGAGTTAGGCAATAGGGAGCAGTAATGTGTGTCATCAGCAAACTATTAAATCTCACTTTGAAACTTTGGATGAACTTCTCCAGTAGTTTTAGATAGATGTTAAATCACATAGGAAACGAGGTATAGACCCCACTGAACGGTCAATGATTTAGGTGACAAAATGGCAGTTCCCTAATTGTACGATCCACATCCTGGAGAAAAGACCAGAAACACTCAAATTAGAAACTATTTCTTTGGAGACCAGTTCTATTTTTAGACAAATATGCGTCTAATAATATCAAGATTTATGCCTTTCACCATCTTTAGCTAAGTGTTTCAAATTTGGTTAGTTATTTGGTCAAGTTATAAGGATATAATTTTATGCTTCCTTCTTAATTCTTTGCTGATATGCACTTGATGGTCCCTTGAAAACTACCTGGAAATAACTGGTAAAGAATCCAACAGCATGTGCAGTTTTGGGTACCTCTCAGTTATGATCAGGTATTGCCTTTTGCTTTTGCAAGTTACAATGGAATGTAAATTTCTGTGCTATGAAAGGACTTCAGTATTAAGAAGGAAATGTAGACATAAAACCACTGTCTATGTATAGAACATATTATATCCTCTTTTTTCTTTCCTACCTTCAGCAATTCTTGCTTTTTAAAATCCTAATAACATGTATGTAGACCTATCTAAGGCCATCTGGTGACTATCTTAGGTTGTGACATAAAAGGTAAATATTTATTTACCTTTTTATATTTATATTAAATATACATATTTATATTTATTTTCAGCTGCATTGTTTTGGTATTTAACAATATTTGATCTAGAGTCTTGAAAAACAGGATCAACATTATTGTATCGGCTAAGTTCACATCAATCTTAAATGATTATGTTTAAAGTTATGTTTTGGGGACAAATTACAATGGTCTGGTTTCTACATTTATGCAAATACATACATGTTTGTTCCCACTTGCAAAATCTATTAAAGTTCTGCTGAACTGAAAGAAATATCTTGAAATACATGAAACTCTGTTTTCTGTCCGATTTGAATGAGTAGCAGACTCTGGATTTTAGACGACATCCTGTGTACTACATGCACAGTGTTTAAGATTCTGCTTAAAACAGGTGGGTTGGAAGCACCTTTTGGTGATTTATTAAAGCACTCATCTTTTTCAGAAACAGAAATTTAGTGGAATCCCGCATGGTTGCAAATAATTTCATAGATTCAAAGACCAGAAGCATGAAAGCAAGTGCCTTTCCAGGTTCATGAATCCAGCTCTACTTTGTAGTGAAAGTAATCATTATCTTCATTGCTGCAACAACAACACATTCTTTTTAATTTTAAATGAACAGATTCATAATTCTTAATTGTCATGGTCCTTACTGAAATCATCTATGGCAGGTTTGTCAAGCTGGCGGTCCGTGAGCCAGGTATGAAGGCCACACCCACCCCAGCTCCGCAAAGGCAAAAAACGTCACAATACATCACAATCTGGCCCGTGATGCGATCGAGTTTGATACCCCTGATCTATGGTATGTCACCAATAGTATGTGCAAAGCATAATGTACTTTCTTCACAGGAAATAAAATAGTTATTCATACACATGGTTGCGAAAGAAGTGAACAACTCTGTGAACCTTCTACCTCACACGGATGTTTTAATGATTTGCACAGATGCCTCATTCATACTCCTTCACATTGTGAAGCTCTTCATTTGAATACTTTGCAGAATGCTATTTATAATTATTGTACAAAGCAAGAATTGTTTGCACAATATAAAAAAAACAAATTGCAAGAACTGAGTACAGTGGTTTCCTATTATACAATAGTCTTTTAAGCAACCCAGAATTTTTTTGGTTGACTCGGGATTTTGGGAGTTGTATTCCACCCATTATCTCTATAAATAGGTCCTGTTTCTCTATATCTTGTTCTGGTCCTTTGTAACTTCTTTTCCTTTCCTTCTTCTCTCTCTTCTTCTCTCTCCCCTTTTTACCCCCTTGTCTCTCTACCTCTATTTCTCTCTTCTGTATTCCCCTCTTCTGTTGCTTTCCAGTATTATACTTATTTTTGGAATTATTTTTCTTTTCTATGGTTGTTTTTTTACGTCTTAAATTCTCAATTCTCTTTCCTCCCTTTCCTTTTTCTTCTCCACATAGAATTACTTGTTCATTAAAGATGGCTTCTTCTTTTTCCCGGTCTTCTTGTTTTGCAGATGTTTGTTGTTGTTTCTCATAGTTCCAAATCTCCATTTCTAAGAATTGAAAAACGAAGCCAAAAGAACCCCTCCCTTCTTGTGCATCTTCTTTATACTTTTCAAGTTCCATTTTCAATTCATCCAGAAGTAGTGCCATTTTATAAATTTTTAAACAACCACCCGATTGATTTTAGTCATTCAAATGCAATAACCAAGAATCCAAAGATCACCAAATAATCCAAATACACGCAAGCTGTTTCTTTTTGCTCTTTTTTTTCATTTTCTCTTCCTGGAGTTCTATTGTTTAGTTTCAAAGTTTCAGTTAAAATGTATCTTTTAGAAGTCTTGTTGAAGTTTTACTGTATATTCTTTTTAATTCCAGGCAGTCTCCTCCCTCTTTCCAGATCCTGCCCTTTTATTGTTTTATTCTTTTTCTCTCCCTTCCTGCTTATGAAAAAAAAAATTAATGTCCAGAAATCTTTATAATCCCTTTGACATTTTGTTTCATTTTCAGCTTAATTGCCTGTTGATGTCAAAGTGGATTTTTCCGATTTCTTATTTAAGTCTCTTAATTGTCAGTATAGGGAAAGGGAGAGAAGGGAAAAAAAGCCAAACCTTTCCCTTTTCACTTTCCTTCGCTGCTTCTGACTCTTCTTTGGGAGCGATGTTATTTTTTTGTAAGTTTAAATTCCAGGGTACCTTAGTTGTTGCTTTTGCAATTTAACCCAGTCAGCCAAAACTTTCACTTCTTATCTTCCTCCTGCACATTCTTTTCCGGTCTAGTTCTTCTTTGGCCATTTCTGACCACTGCTACAACCGCCTTCAGGAAAGGGAGTAATGGCCAGCTGAGGAGGAGAGATGCGGCTCTCCTCAACCCTGCTGGCAGTCTCCCCCCTTTTCACCACCTCTACGGGGTGGCTTAGCCCCGAAACCAGTCGGCTCCAGGCGCTCCAGCAGCGAGCCCAGACCGAAACTGCGCATGATCACGGATTTATGTCTGTCGCCAAAGTAACTCAAACTGGAAGCCCCCTTTTTTATTATTATGTTCTTGTTTAAACTTTCACCAGCCAACATGCTCCAGAAATTTAGCACTTGCACTCCAATATATATTGGTAATACCTGGCTCCCAAAATTTAAATAATCTATGATTAGCTCCATAACCTACAAAATACAATTTCTTAGCTCTATATTGTCCCTTTTGCCTTGCTTGTGTGAGAATATGAACCCATGCTGGGGTTCCAAATGTATGCAAATAATTAATATCTGGTTTTCTTCTATGCCAACGAGTAAATGGTAATTCACCAGTCCCCTACCTGACTATCTCGCCTCCATCTCTGTCCTTTGGGCTACTGCTTCTCCTGCCTTGAAGGACAGCAAACTGCCCCACAACCACACAGATTGCTATTCTCTGGGAAGTAATGGCTGCCCCAACCCACTATTCTTCACTTCAAGACCTCCTATCACAGTGCTGGGATTCAATTTTTTTTTTACTACCAGTTCTGTGGGCATGGCTGGTGGGTGTGGGGTGGCTTGGTGGGCATGAGAGGGGAAAGATACTGTAAAATCTCCATTCCCTCCCCACTCCTGGGGGAAGGTTACTGCAAAATCCCATTCCCTCCCCACCCCACTAACCTGCTTTCCAGCTCTGTTCTCCTGTGCAGGGCAACACAAGAAGACCCAGCCAATCAGCTAGGACTCGGGAGGCAAAGAATAGATGAGGGAAGGGCCAGTCAGAGGTGGTGTTTTCCAGTTCTCTGAACTACTCAAAATTTCCGCTACCAGTTCTCCAGAACTGGTCAGAACCTGCTGAATACCACCTCTGCCCTACCACCCCACACTGCACGACCCCAACTCGCCTTTTCCATCTTCTTGCTCCCAATGCTGATAGGTAGGCCCGGCCTAGCTACTGGGCTGGGGCTGATTTTGCACTGCAAAAAAAGAGGAAAGAAAAGCTGAACGCAGACCCTGAGCCGTGAGCTCGGATGACTGCACACGGCCCAAAGAGCATAGATTGGGGGTGGGGAAGAGGAGAGTTGGATAGGGAAATAGGTGGATGCGGGAGTTTCAGCACCCTTGAGATCATAAGGGCAGACAGGCTGCCAAAAGACTAAATTTTGATCACATCGTTGTGGGTTCACTGCAGTGGCCTAATTTCAGACATGGGTCATCAGTGTCTTCATTCAGCCCCAATGTAACTTTAAACCAGGGGTCCCCAACTCACGGTCCGTGGAATAGCACCAGTCCATGGCATGACAGAAAATGGCCCGTATCTGAGGGATGCATTCATTACGTGATACCATGCCCTCTCCGGTCCGTGGAAAAAACTCTTCACAGAACTGGTCTCTGGTGCCCAAAAGGTTGGGGACCACTGTTTTAAACAGTTACTGAATGAATTGTTATAAGTTAAGGACTACCTGTCCTATCTCTTTGGCCTCCAGAATATTGAGTATATATGCTGCATAACTTAAAAGTATACTAAACTTGGATTTTGTCTGTACTCAGTCCTTTTAATTTCCATCAATTTTGAATATATAGATCAAACATGCTGTATTTTGAAATTAGCATTTTTGCAAAGTTACATGTTCCATACTGATAAGAGATTTGCAGGTCAAGCTTGTAAAAATGTTTTATTGAGTTCAGTGAACTTTAGCAAGTGTGTGTAGGATTGTTGCAGACAGCAGTATTTGAGGGGTCGGAGACTGTAACACAACTTCCCAAATTTCAGGAAACCATCTGGCAGCCAAGAAAGAGCAGGCCCATCATTGGAAGATCTTAAGGGTGAGATAAGAGTAAGAGGCCCAGGAAGGTAAATCATTACTATGAGCACCTTTAAAACACGTTAAAACAACCTGAAAACAGACACTCAGTGGCCATTCTCACCCTTAATTTTACAAAATAAAAGAAGAAAAAATGCACTCCATTTTTAAAGCAGAGAGAGTTGTAGTCTCTCTGAAGCTGAATTAAACTCCTGGTGATTTCATTGACACAATTATGTTTTCTTGACAGCAGTTCAGAAGTAGTTTGGCATTGGCTTCTCCAGGATGCTATTCAATTTTTCCAGTCTAGCCTACAAGATGGGGTGCCCTGGTGATTTCCCATTCAAGTCCAAATAAAATTCAGCCTGGCTTTGTTTTTTGAGATAGACAACATAATTTAAAAGCATACAAAAATCATATTCAGTTGGGAGCTGATGTAATGCACAGAGAGCTCTAATTCTGGGCTGGTCTATATTTTGGATCAAACTTCTACCCCATAGTGATGATATATCCTTCACTTCTCTCCACATTTTAAAAATATTGCTACTGCCCTCTCTGGTTCATTGCTGAAGTTGGAACTTTTCCTCAGCTTTGAATGAGATGAGGGTAGAATAGAGGTGGTCATTTTTCCCTTTAGCTTCAGATATTAAAATACCATTTGGCTTTGTCACATATGCCAGTAATTGGCTGAATAGTCATCATGGCTGTTGAGATTGTTAAATATATCTTTTTTAGTATTTCTGTCAATTTTATTTGACAATTCAAACTCATAAGTAGAAGTACTCTCCCCCAAACATAGTTGAATATTTACCTAAAACCTTAATACGTATAATAAAAAAGCATTGAGTTTATTTCCCTCAGAGATCTGTATCACTATATAAATTATATTATTTTTACTTTATTGTATTTTATAATATACTAATATTACTTTATTTATATTATATAAATAGTGATTAAATTATATTAGTAGAATTATTATATAGGCAGAATTTGAAACTTTAAACACTTAGAATTTGGGGGAGGGGGTCTGGGAAAAATATGCATTTTCATTTATTTATTTTTCATTTGGTAAGCTTTGAATATATCCAAGTTGTTAAACTTGATCCAGGTGGAAATATTAGCTCAAACCTCAGGAGACCTCTTTTGTCCTATTAGAAATTAGACTCTCATTTCCTGGAAGATTGTTTTGGTAATTCATCTGCAGAGAATGTTATTGTGGGATAAGTCCCTGTTTTTGCTTCTTAGTTTTTTTTGTCAATAAATGCTTGTAAAAGTTGAAGGCTAGCTGCTTCTTGGAATATGTCCTTCTGTGCTCTAGAGAGTAACTAAATTCTTAGCAGATAAAGAGCTTCTCAGAAGCTGAAGAACTTCCTAAAACCCTTTTTGTGAATTCTTAATAGTTTAGGATGTCACACCTTAAACTTTGCCTATATACATAGATTGCTTGTGTAATTAATGTTAAATAAATAGAAACATCTCCCTTCTGTTGTGCTTGAATATGTGCATGAAAGAAACAGAAAGAGAATGAGAATGCCTTCATGGTACATAATGCAATGTTTATTATGTAAACATGTTAGGTAATATTTTTTTCTTCTGCCCTGACAATTAACTGCTATATTAAGAGTTAAATGGTTATGAACCAGTTACTCTTTCACAGCCCAGCCTACCTCATAAGGTGGTTGTTGTGGGGAAAGTTATGAGGAGGGAGCACTATGGATGTCACCTTGAGTTGTAAAAAAGTAAAGGCAGGATATAAATAAAATGATAAAATAGAATTTTGACGATTCACTGGCAACTTGGATTTTTCAGAGTTACATCTAAGTTTTACCTTTTTTGCACATGCAGTAATTTAATCTGAATATATGAATGTAGAAACGTATTTAGTATTAACAGTATTATGCAACTGTGGCTTGTAAGATTCTTGGGCAAAGAAGTGAGCTAATTAGTAACATTTGTTTGAGAAGCGAAATGCTGTGCTAAATAGATTGAGTCAAAAATAGAAATACTGTGCTAAGTAGATGGAAGTAGAAATACTCTTAGAAATAGTTTGCACTGTATTGAACATGGTGCTAGTGGAGAAATTTCTGCTTATTCAAAAGAGCGATAACCTATCTTGGTAAGTACCCACAGCCTAATTCTTGCAGTCTTCTATCTCACACCAGTGCTGTCTTCATGGCTAATAATCTCACAGGCAGCTGAAACAAACTCTGGGTTGTTTGTTTTTGTTTTTTCTTTTTACAATTTTCCAGTCCTCACAATGCATACATAAGGGCATATAAGACACCCCAGCAAACATGTCAAGATACTCTGGCGAATTGAGAGCTGTTAAAAATATCTCTTGTTCACATCAAGTCCTTCAATGCTCCCTCAGGCTAGATAAATTCCATAGCTTGAATAATTTGAATGAATGATGAAAGGGTGATTATGGGACATATGTGTAGTTCCTGAAAGAAAGAAAATACAAACAGTTTACCAGCTGGGGGGGAAAAATCAGGTCTACCATTTTAAAACTTGAATCCTCTCTCTCTCTCTCTCTCTCCCCCCCCACCCCCACCCCCCCAAGATTGGAATCTTTTATCTGTTACCCAAAATACAGAAACCAGGTCATGTTCAACTTCTCATGTTTCTACGCTGGCTTTCTTATATGTAGGACATTAGCTTATGTGGATTCCATTATTGTATCCTAAACAAATTGATTTTTTAAAGATAGTATTCCATCATTAAGTTCATATTATCCAAGCTGTAAATAACTTTATATCCCTTTCATAATGTGAGGTGTACGCTGTACAATGTGAAAACTTAAGTTAGTCTTTAGAATGCAACAAGAGTTGTTTTCTTCTGCTTTGAATGAGCTACTGATCTCAGATGATTCTGTAATTCTGTAAACTAAAATCTGACCAATTCCAACTCTCCACCAACATTAATAAGGGTACAGTATCTTTATTTCAGATTTCTGAAGACTTTGCTATTATCATCATACCCAGTCCCAACAAGTTGGAAGTTTAAATTACTGTACCGTTGGTTCAATTGGTCTTGTTCAGTTTTTGTTTTATTTTGGTGGGAGATTGTACTTTATCAGAGCAAACTACTGTATATTAAAAACTAGTAGCATTGACAAATTCAAATTCTAGATTTGCAAGCTTTAAACCACAGAAGCAATTAAGGATGTAGTTGTGTGAATCGTTCCAAAGGCCTAGCCCAACCTTACGAGTCCAGGAAGATGCCAACAGAAAACTCATAGATTACATATAAATGTAGTAGCACGTTCTCACCTAGTTTTCTTAGCAATTACTATTGAGGTGCTGATTGTCTCTGCAGTAACAGCCATGTTGTATATGACAACCCATATACACAGTTTATTGACTTCTTTGTTAGCTTCTATTTCCCTCCAAGCAACAGAACAAAGAAAATCACCATTTAGTCTTAAATCTATTGTAATACTTGATGTGTTCATCTGGGCAAAGATAACTGGTCATCATCCCGGTAATAAGTCCATAGTAAAACTGTAATTAGTAAAATCTGCAATTAATCTATAGGCAACATAAACTAAAAACAGTTTCCTAGACGGGATATTGCTGCAGGAGCCAGTGGAGGTGAGTATACACTTAACTGGAAAGTGATGTTTATCATTTGTCTTGTTGTCATGGATGCATGTCAAGTATCTACTATATGAAGAGAAAGTTACTCTCCTAGATCTCTTACCTTGTGGTTTCATTGAATGACTCTAAGTTCTACTTGTGCGGGGTGTGTGTGTGTGTCCATTTTCTTGTTTTTATGGAGCTATGCAGTATTTACTTTTTCATTACATTATTTTCCCACAAGCTAAAGAGTCTCAAACCTTAAAGTCTAATGAGATAAATACTCTAGATTAAATTGTGGTTTCCTTTTATTTACCTAGTTCAAAGTTTTACTGTGACTAAGGTACGCTGGCCAAAATTATCCAAAGCCTTTCCACTGCTCTGGGAACATAGATTTTTATGAACAATTCTTTCGTTGGCAGCTTTTTTTCTGACTTATTTCCTAATGATCACTAAAATTGCCTTTTCACAATAGCTACACGCTTGTTCAGAACTATTCATCACTCGGAACTATTCACTACCAAATAGCAAACACCAAACCACTGAAGAGAGTTTCTTTAATTCACTACTACCAGCTCAATTCCTATGTACATAGAAATAATTTTGGATTTTTTGCTATAAATGCCCGATTTACAAATTGAGTCACTCTATTCTTCATCCAAATTCAGATTGTTTATGAACAAATGAAAATACATGGTTGGTAGACTCTTAAGTGATTCTGCTGTTTCTGTTCTCCATTATGCAACCTATATTTTATTGATATTTATTCCTACCTTATATTTTCTATTCTTGAGTTATTTAGCAACATGGAAGAGACTTTCTCTTCTTATTCCATGACTGTTAGGGGCAATCAAGAATCTTGAATGGGGGACTTTATCAAAAGCCTTTGAAAGTTCAGGAACACTGCAGTAGATTTTTTCTATCCAAGGAGTGTTGGCAGTCAGAAGAGGAAGAATTTATATTTGCATTAGCCATGTTGACTCTTTGGAAAAAAAGTTGAATTAGATACTACATTAACAGAAATATAATACTTTAGATTCCTTCAGTTCCTTTTAAAATAACAAGTGCACTCCTCTGCTATTGACGTAAATCTTAGGCAAATGTTTTTTTGAAACATGCTAATTTTTAAAAGACCAGATTTTGAAAATAATTTGGTTTGGTTGGAATTATTGTTACCACCGTTATTGTGTTAAGTATTAAATCACTAGGAAATGTAATAAGCTAAAAAATAGTCACTTTCTTTCAAGGAAAGGTAAATAAAATAGGTTTCTGAAATGTGTCAGCATATTATTTTATGAAACCCTGTATGCATATTATCTTTTGTTGATTGCACTTATGCTCATTGTATAGATAGCCTTTGTTTAAAAATTCTGCTCCCAGAATTTTTGTTGATGTAACAATGCAGTCACAAAGACCTGTGCTCTGAAGCCTCTGCCGCCTAACTGACCTTCGCTGTCTTTTCCCACTGCTGATGAGGCATGCCCTGTAAGGCCTTCTTCCCAAGGCTGTGACTGGCCTTCTCGAAGTTGCTGGTGGCCTTCCTGAAGCATCCTGACCTTATAAAGGTCAATTGGGGCAGCAGGAGCAGCAGAGATCTGGGCATTTTGCACACCCTCCTACCTTGTCAGCAACAACTTCCAACTCAGCTGCACTCCTGAAGGGCCAGGCTAGTGTATTCCTTCAGTTAATGAGAAGTAGACGACAGCAAAGGGATGGCAAGGACAGCAGAGCATAGGGCAGAGAGTCGTGGTGAGGTACAGGGCAGCCAAAAGACAGATACACACTCAGTTGTAAATGCAGGTAGGTTGCTAAGCGCCCAAATTTTGCTCATGTGATCGAAGTTGCCCTAACTTTGAGAATCGGTCATAAATACCATTTGTTCAGTGCCATTGTAACTTCAAACAAGTCATTGAACCCATAGTCATTGAAGAAGGGCTGTCTTGATAGCATCCTGACCCTAATCCTTTGTAGTAGATTCTGGTATCAGATGCAAGTAGTTAAGTCATCGAGTTGCATTGCACTCTTGGTCATTTGTCTCTCCACTTCCACCTTATCTCACCCTGACTCCACTGCAGAAGCTTATGAGTAAACCAGGAAACCCACAAGAAACCAAGAAGCTGCGTGATCCAGATATCAGCCTTGTGAAGTAGACCAGACAGGAAGAATTTAATGAAGTAATTTATTTTATTGTAAGGTTACGTTTAACAGAATCTTGCAAGTCTAAATTACATTACTTGCCCGCCCATGTCCCTTTTTCAGTTCTCCCAAATAAACCAGGCAGGAAACACACTAGATTTACTAATTATATTTTATCACAAGGCTACATTTACAAAATCTTGCAAGTCTGAGGGCACAAACTCCCTGCTGCCACTTTTAACCGCTTGATCAGTTAGGATCAGTTTCTTTTTTCGGATTGTTAAACCACTGGAGGTATTTCCTTCTCATGTCTGATTATTTCCTATAGCATCTCTTCCCTTCATCCCCCAAGGTCATCCATATATTTCATTACAACTCTATAATTTAAGAAATTGGAGAGGGTTCCTTGTGAACTGTTTGCTCTGCCCATATTTCTGCTGTGAGCTAAGTAGCCTTTTATTTGACCATTATCTTAACTCTGTTTCTTCTTTCTGTCTGTTAAGGTCATGCCCATATACCATTACAACCAGGAAAGATATGGCTGCTTTAAAGAACCCTAGTCAAATGCTATATTCTCATTTCCGTAAGTTCTGAAGCACTTGTTCCTACAGGGTCAAAGTATATATTAATTAGACATGAACTGGTTTTAGCTAACCCTTAATACAGTTCTGGGGAAAAGTCATCTCGTTGCTTGGCTAAATAGATCAAGAATCAAACAGCAATGGACAGCTGGAGGCAACATGGTTGTTGGGCAGAGCAGCCAAAAGGAATGTGTGGGAGATAAATAGATGGAAGGAGTTGAAATGAAACTGAGTGCAGCAGGGCAGGAAAAGCAGGAGGTCGTTGGCTAACGACAGTGTGGTCCTGGCCCAACAATTGCAACCAGAACTATCAGAATTAGTGTCACTAAGTGATGCAGTTGTGATGTTTCATCTTACAACTATTTCAATTAGTAATAGAAATTCAGATCTCAATTAGGGTTGTTAAGCAAGGACCACCTGTAACATCTAGAGTTTTTTCTCATTTTCATGTCATGATTATTTGTATAGGATGCATATGGGTTTTAGCATTAGGGCTCCTATAGTTATTATTGGCTCTTGTGCTTTGCATTTCCTTTGTACTTGTTCTGTCCTAGGCCTCACCAAAAAGGAGTCAGTTAATTCTGAGTCCTGGCAAAAACCTCTTTATTTACAATAATGTGAATTATTTCATTCACAGTCAGCAAACAGCTTGTCAAAGAGTCTTGCGAAGGTACACTTAGTAGCTCAGATCTTTATCAATCCTGGAACAGTGCCCAATAAATAGTTCCACACTCAGTGCTGGCAGGGAAGGGTTGAGTTACAAGACAAATCTTCATGACGCTGGAATCAACAAATGAACGTATGAGCTAGTTGATTCCTGCAAAAGCCCACTTCCCTTTTGCTTCTCTTTTAATCCTGATGGAAGGGGCCATTCATCATCCACCTGTGGCCTTGCTCCCACGTCGACCCTGAGTTCTTAATTGCTCCTTTCTTTTAGCAACTCTGCGTATGCGCAGGCTGGGAACTGGTTCCAACTGCTCCCCAGCTTCACTGCTATCTGAACCCAAAGGCAGCTGATGACTGCCAGTCTGCCCTGGCCCCATCTCTGCCTCTGATACAGATCCCCTGTACGAGCCTTCCTCAGCTTCCAAGACTGGCCCAGGTTCCTCCCCAACCTTCTCACTACTGCCTGACTTTGCTGCCAGTTCTGCCAACCGCTGGCAGGCCACAACAGTACTCACCCATTTCTTTCTAGATATTTTTGTGTTTCTCTTATTTGTAATCTTATTTTTGGAGTCTTTTGAGAAATTAGCCTCTCGGATAACTGCCTGATGACTCATCATGTAAGAGATATTGCAGATTTCACTTTTTCTTGCTCCAGATAGTTTAACATTAGAATCCATGGATGAAAATTATAAAAAAGTAGATTTGACTAAACGAGGAGGAAAAACACTCTTAATTGTAAGAGCTGTTTGACCATGGTACAAATTACTGGATGTTAGGTGATGGTGGGCTGGATGACAGATCATCCAAGATGTTGTAAATGCCTTTTATTTATAAAAAAGATCTTATGTACAGTTAAGGTCAGAGTAGATGACTCCAAGTTCTGTTCTAACTCTGTATAAGTAGTCCTTGTTTAGCACAGTGACTGTTTGCAGATATGAGAGTGATGAAAATCAATTTTGCCATCAGCCCTTTATTTATGATCTAAGATGAAGGCCTATATTGCTGTGATTCCACTACTGTTACATAATAATACATATTATTTTGCTCATATATCTTCCCCACAAGATATTCATGAATTTCCATCTATCTTCTCATTACACAATCTTACCTGGCAGAATAAGTTCTTTATATTGAAGATCTACTTATTCTGGTCATTTTTTTCTATATACATTGTGTTTCAAGATACTTAGCAATTTTTAGTTACATCATCAGCTTTGATTATATGGCTTCTTCTTTAGGAGTGAGTTCTTAGATTATATACAATACTTACAAAATAGGGATCTAAGCATTTTTAAAAAATCTGGAATTTGTGAAGCTTTGGCAAGTATTTGGAAGATATGGAGACATAACGGATTGTTTCTCTGATATAGGTACTCCTTGACTTACAACCACAATTGAGCCTAAAACTTGATTGACAGACATTTCTTAAGTGAGTTTTGTCCCATTTTATATCTTTCTTGTCACAGTTGTTAAGAATCACTGTAGTTTTTAAGTTAGTTACATGTTTTGTTAAGTGAATCTGGCTTCCCCATTGACTTTGCTTCTCGAAAGTTGCAAAAGGTAATCCCCAGGACTCTATAACCGTCATAACTATGAGTCAGTTGCCCAGGGTCTGAATTTTGATTATATGACCACAAGGATGCTGCAACTGTCGTAAGTGTGAAAAATGGACATTTTTTGGGTGCCATTGTAACTTTGAATGGACACTAAAAGAATTGTTATAACTCCAGGACTACCAATATTGGGTGAGATCAAATATGCAGATGTCTAAGAATTTATACAGAATATTACAGATTCCCATTTATACATTGT
This sequence comes from Pseudonaja textilis, assembly GCF_049901715.1. Classification (NCBI taxonomy): domain Eukaryota; kingdom Metazoa; phylum Chordata; class Lepidosauria; order Squamata; family Elapidae; genus Pseudonaja; species Pseudonaja textilis. The sequence continues at coordinate 80,911,499 of NC_141991.1, forward strand.
AACAGATCACATAGATCGGGGTCACCAACCTCCAATCCATTGACCAACACCAGGCCACAGCATGTCAGAAACTAGACTGCACAAAAAAGCTGAGCCCCATCTGTGGTATGCAGGCAACATGCAAAACCATAGCCTTCCGATCTGCCTTTCTCTATGGAACTGGACCCTGGTTCCCCAAAATTTGGGGGCCTCTGACATAGATTATGCTGTATGCTAATTGCAAAACATTAAAATTTCCTTACTCTAGCTCTATCCCTTCCTTTGCTATTTGTTTACACACACACACAGACACACACACCCTTTATTTGGTGCAAGATGAATGAAGTGCATGCAAAGATATACAGAGGCAGGTAAAAGGATAGCAAATTTTGGATGGAAGTTGTTTTTATAGGAAATGTTCCCATCTATACTTCTTCTATTTTGTAGAAATGTAAAAAAAAATGGTGTTTTGTAATATTATGGCCACCCATTCCTGGAAGCAAACTGAAATTCTGTGTAATATGAGAGTAGGAGAAAATCTTTTTTGCCCGTGACAGATAAAGTAATGATCTCTAAGAGGCTTAGAAGAAAATATGTAATTCTGCTAACTGCTCCAGCTAGAGAGAAGGAATTAAGTAGCTTTCTTAACTATTTCCCACTGAGCCGCTTCTTGACTTAGAGCCTTCTTGATGTGTATTCTGATTTGATGGCATTTCCGGTGAAGAGAATTTGCATGGCTGTGTATTCCTATTTACTGGCAGCCATGGACATGCTTCTCATTCAGAAATGCTTAGAGTCTATATCTTATCTCCTACAGGGGAGGGCCATGCGTACTGTTTGAAAAGGTTGGCTTTAGTCTGAAAAGAAACTTGTACTTAGAATGTATATATCATTGTGAGATTGATAGCATCTTATCCATGTTTAATTATTGGAATCCCACAGGGTTTTAACAATGATCTCCTTAGACAAAACCTAAAAGGTCATTAAATATGTTGTTATTTTTATTTATGATGTGTTATTTATAGGCTGTCCCCAATGGAAAATTCATTAGAGGCAAACAGTATAGTATTACAGAAAGAGCACATATAAGAGAAAGAGCACAGTTGAGAAATTAATTTGTGATAGCTTCACTGTTTGAGAATAATATGATCAGTTTCTCTGATCAGATCACAATGCCGTTTAGGTTCCTTTTGCCTGACAGCTTTCCTGTTTTTTAGGATTAATTAAATAAGGCTTATATAAACATATCATTTTCCCATCCTATTTTATATCTTTTTCTACACTGGAGTGGTTTGAAAATTGATGTAACTAATAGCAAAAACGAAAGCCCGCGCCATCTAAAAAATAAATTATGTGCTGACCTTGTCCACACAACTTCAGTAGATATTTGAGTTCAGAGGCATTTATTCAAACATGGTTGGAAACACATAAGTATCATGTAATCCCTAGTTTCTCTGCAGTCTTTCCACAGCCATTACCCCTGGACTCCACATTTTGGCAATGGGTCACAAAAATCCAGCTGCACTGTGTTGAAAAAAAGGTAACATTGAGGCATCTAGGTTTCACATATGGATTATCTAAATACCTTCAGAAGTTGTCCTTGCTGGAAGGGGTCACTGCATCATCATCACATTATTTGAGGTCTTTGGATTATTTTTTAAGTGACCCCCTTTAGCACCAAAAATTCACCACTCTTGCTTTAAAATAAAATAAATAGACTAATTTTATCATTGTTTGTGCAGCCCATAGCCTCGGTGGCAGCAAAAATAAATTCTAGGGTATTTTATAATTGGACACGGTAGTGCTGACCTCCATTTGTAACATTCCTATATTGTCCCAGCACTTTTTCCAACTATTGTATTTATCAGTACAAATTGTGTATATTAAAGAAGAAAAGATGAAATTGCTACACAATGCCCATAGCTTTAGAAACCTTCCATATTAGTCTGGAAGTCTAAAAGAAATATAGTGCACACACAGGCTCTGGATAAAGATTTAGTACATTTAAAATAAGTTCTATATTTTTAATCAAATTTAATTAAATAAAAATAAAATGTAATCCTTAAATTAAAATCCATAAGCATCAAAGCTGTTTTCCTTCTCTTTGCAGACTTTCAGTGCTCCCAATAGAAAGAACTTGTATTTTTAATTCCCTTACATTTCTTAATGAAAATGTGATTTAAAGATATTTTATTCAGGTGTCCATTTCAATCTGCCAGCCACCTAGTGGCATTAAGAGTTTGGAAATACAAAGAGTTATAAAGCCTTTTAGCTTGGCATGGGAGGGAATAAGGATTCTGAGGCAGACAATATTATTTGGTAGACATAACAGAGGTGCCACCATGGATTGGGTAGCAAGTACTTGATGCTGTAAAGTCAATAAGATATGAGAAAAAAAAATCAGGAATAAACCTTAGGACAGAAATGTAGAGAGAGCTAGATTCTTAGACTTTGTATAATTTGACCTTTGTCGCAATTAGAACTTCTTGGTATCTGTAAGAAAGTTACTTATTTATCCAAGGCTTACCCTTGAATCTCTTGCTAAGGCCGGTAATAAATATTCTATGTTCCGTTTGTTTCTACAGAGTAAATGGCTTCATTTTAAGTTAACAATCTGGCCAAATAAACCTACAAAACTGGGTGGACACTTGTTCGCTTTGCATGTTTTCTACTTCAGCCTTCATCTTGGCAACAATCAGATCTAAAATAGGGATAATTGTTTTAGTTCAATGGCATATATGTGTGTGTGTGTGTGTATGTGTGTGTGTGTGTATGTATGTAGGTATGTAGGTATGTAGGTATGTATGTATGTATATATTTGTCTCCTGGTGGCTGCAAGGGCATGGATATGGACATGTAAATGGCCTTGGATTGTTTTGGGTGGTGGGAATGTCAGCAAATAATAGGATGCCAATAATACCACTTAGATTTGAACTCATATCTAGGATTTTTTAAAATTTACCTTTCAAGCTGACCAAATTGCTGTTGGGTTGCATTCAGGTAGAAGACTTGGAAAAGGATCATGTTTGTCTACTGAAAATGTGCAATCTGTGTAGGTTTCACACAGCCCAGTAATAATTTTGATGTACTTTTATAATTTTAAGATGAAAGTTTGAATCTGTGAAACACAGCATTTCACAGGCTTTTCCATTTGTCCTTGACAATATATGCCAACTTCAATTATTTGGTCTGCTGTTTATTTGAAACTTTCACGGTTCAAAATGAAAGAATTAAAACGATCAAATAGCCTTGCTTCATTTTCAGATTAATGCTGCTTAATGTACCATTGGTTTGTTTTTCTGAGATCTGCTCGTATAGGACAAATCAACCTTATACAACTAAGGGAAAACATATTAAAAGTACAGTAAGTAGATTATGATACCGGGATGCACTCATTTTAGATGATGATACACATCTCTTCTAGCCAGACACTTGATAACGTGATAGAAAGTTAGGAGTTGATTCGAAAGTCTATGTCTTTATTTACTGCGAGAAGTAGGATGGTTTCATATTGTTGATATTTAAATATAATATATTCCCATAAAGTAAAAGTGTATGCCTCCTTAAAAGTTAAAACAAACTATATCTTTATTTACTACTAGAAGTAGAAGAGGGATGGTTTCATATTGCTGATATTTAAATATCATACTTTCCCATATATCAAAGTTTATGCTTCCTTAAAAGTGAAAATAAACTACATGGGTGTCAGCCAAGGCTACCGGCAAGCTATTGCTACTTTATTGAGAATGTTGAAAGTAGACTTGTGATGTAACCTGCACACTTTTGAGGAATGCATACAATGCCTTGATGCCTGTATAAGAGGAAGGAGGCCTATAGGAGATGCTATGATGCTGACACAATGCATTGACCCTTGCCCAGAAGCCATGTGGTATAAACAGGTTGTGCTGGGTGTTTGTTTTTTTAAACAAAGGACTAATGCAGCAAATGGAAATTATTTTGTCCCAATTCTTGCTTTCATCCCCCACTATCTCTTGAGAATGAAGCAATTTACCGGTGGAAATATAATTCATAACAAACTGTCCACCTGCACTGATTATTCTTTGTAGAAGCTCATACAATAATATCCTTTCAAAACTTTAACACAAAGTTAGAAGGGAATCTTAACAGGGCATGTACCCATTCTGTGATAGTCTCTTTTATGATACTACCCCAAGAATGTGAACAAACTGCTTGGAAGATCAGAGATCAACCTTACGTATGCAGATAGTTTCTTCATCTTGTTGATAAAATCAGCACACACTGTAAATACTAGCTGTATGGATTTACGTAATGTCTCTGTAGAAAACAAAAAGGTATCATTTAGAGAGTTTGGAAAGAAATAATGTATGTGTGTGTATAAGATCTGAACCCAGATAATAACTATTGAACCCAGTTTAAAGGGCTAGTGTTGACCTTAAACATCCTAAAGGACGAAGCATTGGATTATTTTAAAGGTAGGTCTCCTGGTATAAACCCACCCCAACACATAAGATGAGAATGATTACAACCTGTGATCCTTTTCATAATAGCATGCCGATAAGTGGTTGCACCATGATTGTAGAATTCCATTTCTTCTATGCTGCCTCTCTAAATATTTTTAGAAAAGACTAAAGATTTGTTCCAGACAACACTGCTTTTAATTTCCTGTTGTTGGCTTTTAAAATGTTTATCACTGTCCAGTCTGCTCGTGGGCGTTTTGTTTTGTTTTTTTCCTGTTTTTTGGTCCCTTAATTGTTTTCTCTTCATTTTTTTTTTTTTTTTGGCTACATGTTTTTAGGTCCCTAACCTCCCAAAGGCAGGAAATTTTCACCCAATCTACCGAATTGATTTAAATTAAAAGAGAGATTTTGTAAGGAGAGACAGAGACTAGTTAACACTTGCTGCCCTGCACAATCTTTCTTCATAAATAGCTCTATATTAGTTTTATAGAACATGAATATGAAATTCATATGTAAGATCTGGATCTCTACCTGTTTCCCTAGCACAAATGGATTCTTCTGCGTCTAAGTCCATGGTAACAAACCTATGGCACTATGGGCACGCGCACCATTGCCCCATCTCAGCTCCACCGTGCATGCGTGTGTGTCCCCTGCCAGTCAGCTGGTTTTCAGGCCTCTGCCGCGCATGTGCGGGGGGCGGGGCCATTGTGTGGAGGCAGGGCACACACTTGTGTTGCATTTTGGGTATGTGCACGTGCTTTGGGCACTCAGTGCCCAAAAAGGTTCACCATCACTAGTCTAGGTCAAACTTTAAACTGCTAAAACCACCTTCCTAGTTTTGTCGTTGGCCAAAAATTAGTCAATATCAGTAAATGTTTCTGGTAGAAGGTGACATATCAGCAGATGGGCTGGGCTCTGTGTCTCTCTCTCCACCTTCACGTAGCATATTGTTATCTACTAAGAGTTTCCACTTGTGAGTATTGGTTTTACACGTAGGTACACCAACTCTCAAACTATCCACAGGTATCCACATAAGGGAGGGCAGATGGATTAACAAATTATTATTTTAAACAATTTTACATGAGAATTAATATGTGAGACCGTTCCCTTTCTTTGGTTGATATCCTCCATCCTGATATCAGATATTATTCCGATTCTTTTTTATTTTAATCTGGAATCTGGGAAGTTGTGGAAATTGGAAGCAAACTTTTCCTCCTGTAGTACTTTTTATTGCATCTGTGGAAAATACTCTAGGTAAAATATCCAAGCAGGATATTTATTCAAAATAGAAAGGAGTTGATATTTTCCACTTTGTTCCAACTGATTTGACCTCTGGTTGATATTTCCAGCTGTATGTATTCTGCCAAGAAGTTTCATGCAAGGTTGTAATTCAAGCTCTGTAGTAGTAAAATCTGTGGTTCAGCATTTCTCTGCTTACTTTACTTTTATTTACATTTGGCCTAGATTCCTGGAATATTGATTTCATCTTCACAGATGTAAAACAGGCAAATAAATTTTAATAAGGAACTTGTTTTTTAAAAATCCATTTAGGTGCTGATTATAAGATGCAGTAATCCATCAACGTATTTATTCAGAATGGTCTCTTTATTTGTTCAATAATTATTATTTTTCCTAGCTTTCTACTGCCAGTTCATACTGCGTTATTGTACTTCTTAAACAGTTTAAACAATTGCAAAATGACCTTAACTTTGCTTTGTTTTGTTTTCTGACAGTGGAATCTCGTATGTGACAATGACTGGAAACCTCCTCTAACTACATCTTTGTTCTTTGTGGGTGTGCTGCTTGGATCCTTTATATCTGGACAACTCTCAGACAAGTAAAGTACACATACTTAAAAATAGCATTGGGGTGTGTGGGGGTTTTAAACTTATTCTTGTAATTCTGTTAAGAGGATGCAGAATCATACTTAATTTGATGGTTAATTCCAACTTTGAAAATATGTACTGAAATCAAACGTTCATGGGAATATAGGTTAGTAGACAACAGAGCTATCTATGCATATTCGGTAGCATTCTATACGCCTATAAGTGTGAGATATTTGTACATCTGTATGAGATATGTGTACCATGTGGGAGATAAATGCATGCATTTCAATATTGGTACTAGCAATTAAAATCAGATAAAAGAGATTGCTGTAAGCAATCAGAAGTTTTGCTGTAAGCAATCAAGTGTCAAAAGTTTTTCACAATCTGCTTGTCACTTTTTATAAGGACGCTGTGAAGATAAAAAAGCATTAAACATTTCTGATGTTTTTTGTTCTGATTGAAGAAGAATCCTTGAATACTGGTTTTGGACAGATGACTAAATAAGAAATATGCTTAACCTTTTCCCTGTTGCACTTTTCTTTTTTTAAAAAATGTTCTCCTCTGGACATTAGTACATTTGTTTCAATCTAATATATAGTTTTCCCTTTATGTTTCTGGTGGGGGGTGGGGACAATCAGTTTCCTGCAATTCTTAATACAAACCAAGCACAGTATATTATGTGCTATTTATTTCTAAGTTCCAACCAGTCCTTTTTAAGACTGCCTAGCATAGCACAGTCTTTTGTAACCTAGTGTTATCAGAAGTGATGGACCACACTACAGCTTTCATCATTCCCATCTAGCACAGAGATGGAAGTTCCAGTGCAAAATGCTTCGGGAGGTTAGATTAACTTGACTGTTGGAAATGCTGGATAATTGAACCCTCAACATACGAAATATACTGCCACCATGTGTTCATCTCAATACATTACTAAGAAAGGCATGTCAGTTTTTATAAGTTAATGTTATTAACTTATAAAATACATGATGCTACTATACATGATGCTACTAACTGAGTATTTTGCTACTCTCGAGTTTCATTCACATTAGATAGAGAGTAGTACAGAATGCTCTCCATCTGTATATTTTGTAGTTCTCCAGAAATGGGTTTTTTTTGTGCGTGTGTGCGTGTGTGCATGCGTTGGTTGTTAAATTTGTGTTTCCATGTTTGAGGTTTTTTTAGTTGGGTGAACATAATGGATAGATTACCATTTAAATTTGCATCTCAATCTGCCGTTACTAGACTCACATTAAGATCTATTTAGCAACTGGATTTAGGGTGCCCACGCTTCTAACTCCAGGTTGTTTTCAACTTGAATTAGTTTTTCCCTTTATTTGGTTAGAAGAACTCCTTTGCCCACTGTATCCTTTTCTATTTGATCCAGGTAATTTAGTTTAGAATAACCTCTAAACTAAGTTTGGGTAATTCAGGCATAGATAACACAGAAACTTCTGTTGCTAAAGTAGAAATTTGTTCACATGATAATGTGCCTATATCTCTTTGAGATCTATTGTCTACTGAAAATAAAGGGGAGTTTGGGGTGGACCTATTCAATCTCCCTAAAACCAAACAACAATTATATTCTGATTTCATTTATAATCTTTTGGCTTGCTTGTTCTTTTTCCCCAAAAGGTTTGGCAGAAAAGCTATTCTATTTGCAACCATGGGTGTGCAGACAGGTTTCAGCTTCCTCCAGATCTTCTCAATCAGCTGGGAAATGTTCACAGTGCTTTTTCTTATAGTTGGCATGGGGCAGATCTCAAATTACGTTGTGGCCTTCATATTAGGTAAGATTATTTTCACTCTTAAACTTTATTTGCCTGTTTCAATATGTCAGAGCAATCACATTTCACAAGAAACGTGCCCATGCTTAAAATATTTCCACATATAAGTATCAAAACCATATTTAGGAAAATTAGCTAAATTAAAATAAAGGCTAAGAATTGGTAGAATCTGAGAAAGTTCAGAAGTTAAAGAGAATAAATTTGCCAAGTGAAAGAAAATACTTTCTGTCAATTTAGCTAGCTGATTCAGCGACTTAAATGACCCAGTGCCACTGTATGGTTATATTGTTTTTGAGGTTTAACATAGCTTAGCAAAATATAACAGAATAACAGAATTGGAAGGAACCTTGGAAGTCTTCTAGTCCAATGCCCTGCTCAGACAGGAAACCCTATATACCATTTCAGACGAATGGTTGTCCAATATCTTCTTAAAAATTTCCAGTGTTGGAGCAGCCACAACTTCCAGAGGCAAGTTGTGGACTTGTCTGGACAAACATAGACATTTCAAAACTTGATTTCAGATTGCTACAAAAGTAACTTTCACTAGCTATTCTGAAACCCTTGTTAATCATCAGAAGCCAGAACTTACTTAACAGGGAAAGCAGAGGGAATATTTGAGAAATAGGTGAGTAGCCACATCATAAATATGAAAAAGGGGCATTTTTATCATAAACAGCAGGATTCTTCTGAACTCCCTTAGCCACTTTATCATTGATTTTTTTGCATGTAGCCTCCCCACCAAGTCTTGAATAACATGAACTGGGAACGGTTGACAGATACAGGGACTCCCATCTTCCAGCATTCAAAGTTAGGAAATTCAGTATGATATTGAAGACTGTCAAGAGACTAATGGCACTTCTTAGAAAGCTTTGGTAGCCCAGCAAGGGTGGGGAGGGGAATTGGCTTATGCAAGTTGAGCTGTGTGTGCCGGGCCACTGCCCATGCAAGTTGAGCTGTGCACACACGTGCGCCAGCCAGCCACTTACATGGTCCAAACAGGCTCCGGTAGTGAGCCGTGGCCCGGTGGTTGGGCACCCCTGCCATAAGGTCTGAGGTAAAGTCTATCCCCATCATATTTTTTATGCAGGCAGATCTACGTAGTATCATACTAAGCTCTATGCAGGTTACCAGTTTCAGATTGTTGCCTTCCTGGAGCCTGATGGTAATTATTTGGCTTCAGGGTGCCTTGTGAGTTCAGAGTTATTAATTCCTTAGCTGGATCTAAAACATGCTCCTGAGAATTGAATTGACTCTCTTTACTGTGGCATTGTTTTCTTTAATGCTCTCAACCACCAGATTACTACCAAGGATTACCAAATTTCTCATGTTGAATGGTGATATTTCGGAAAGGATATTATTGGAAGTAAAGAATATTACTCTATCCCTATTTAAATAACAGTGTTTACAATGAAAGAATAAAGAGCAATGATATGTATTTTTTTGCTCTTTTGTATAGGAAAGGAAATCACCACCACATTGTGGAATAGGAGAAAAATTATAGCTGAGAACAGTGCTGAAATTATTTCCTAATCAGATATACTTAATCCTCGAAATCAGTGGTTGCCAACCAGTGGGGCGGGAACCACTGGTGGTCATGAGAAAATTTTGGTGGTCCGCAGAGAAATATCACCCTCAAAGCACCCCCCAAAGCAATTAATCCAGGCTGCGCCACCCACATGGCCCTTGGGAACACAAGGCTTGAGTCGCTTGCATTGTGAACAACATGAGGTAGTGAGGGGAGGAGGGAAAGAGAGAGGGGGGTCACTTGCCCCACAGGCCCTGCCTGGCCACTGGGCTGCTTCTTTCTGCTTCTTTCTTCTGCTTTTGGCTACATGCAAGGAAAGCAGCAAAAGTATTTCTTTCTCTTCCCCAACTCTGCCAGAATGAGTCTGCAAGGCATCCTGCTCCAAGAGGCTGTGCCAGTGCGACAAGTCTCACAAGGACTCATTTCTGCCGGAGTTTGGGGGAGAGAAAGAAAGACTTCTGCTGCTTTCCTTGCATGAAGCTGAAAGTCTCTCTCTCTCTCTCTCCCACCCCCCCTGAGAATGGAGCTGGAGATGGTATCCTGCGATCCCAAATAAAGAATGATCAATCGGTAGGAAAATGGGGTGGGGAATTTTCCTGCAGACTTTTTGGGGGATTTTTCCAGGGTCTCTGGTCCATGGCATTTAAAATTATGAGTTTGGTGGTCCCTGAGGTCCAAAAGGTTGGTGACCCCTGCTCTAAATTTAAGCAAAGTCATCAAAATAATGCATTTTTCCCATTGCCGTTAATAGAGGTAAACGAGATAAACTTTGAATCACAGCAGGAGCAATTTTTTTTAATCTCCAATTTGGTTATGAACTAATTAAGCTTCTACTTATTAAAATATAAACATTTTAGTAATTTATATTTAAATGTTAATAATTTATATATTAATATTTAATGATGGAATATTTTAAAAATATTGTTTGTCCTTTAAAACTATTTTTCCCATGGAAAATTTGAATGACACAAGGTTTTTTAATCAACTTTTCCCTTCTTGTTTATGGATTTTTAAGCTGTAAATATTTACCAAAATGTGACAACCCTGTTCATGAAGTTCTACAGAATTATGTAACTGATGGGGAGCCAGGGAAAAGGTGAAGGGAGGACAGAGAGAGGATAGTGAAGTCAATGGCTTACTATGCAGAATAAGTCTTCTATGAAGTAATTTGCAGGTGGCTACCAGATTGTGGTTGTTTACAAGCAATTACCCTCAGACTGGATTACTTGGAAGTGTTTGAGAAAGGTTTTTAATTCTAAACAATATTGACCTTATGAAGTTGGTTATAGTTGTGCTAATTATTCATTTAAACTTGCATTTTTAAAAAATTCTATCTTGCCTTTTAGAAACTTTGTCAGAAAATGTATTTAAATGCATTAAACCCTTTGGGATGAATAAAGGCATAGAACATGCTTATCTGATACATTTTGGATTTATAATATAGAAAGGGCAAATTGATGATTGTTCTTTTTTTCCAGGGCTGTTGCCAAATTTTATCTCCTTGAATTGTATGACACTATTTTTTTCACAGGAACAGATTGCAAAGAAAAGGAAATATGAACATTTCTAGAATACTTTCACAGAAAAATGAACAAAAACATTTAAATGAATTTTAGCACCTTCTGAAAATATACATATTAACACACTTTATATTTGTTTAAGTAAAATGTTTATTCAGTTGTAGCTATTTGGAGGCATTTTTAAAGCGTCCTTAGTGAATTTAAATAAAATACATTTAAACTTTTTTTTATTCTCTATTTATCAAATAAACTGTGAAACAATACATTTCTCTTAATAACAAATCCCTTGCATGGATTATTCATCTGTTTTTTGATGACCTTAAATACCAAGCATCAGAATCAAGAATCAAGCAGATGTGTGATATCTTCTTCTTTTCCCCAAATAGGAGAAAATACATATAGTATATAGGATAAAATCCCAACCAAGCAGCCCATCCTGTTAACACTTTTCCCTACCATTCCTTATAATTAATTATATAATACTTTACAGTGCTTGCCTCAGCACCTCTTGTATGCCTGCTGAGTATGCACACATGAGTCACTAGTAATTGCTATTCAATAGGGTGCAGTAATATTTATAGGAAGGTACATCTATAAACCGGTAGTGAAATGCTACCAGTTCGGCCCTCCCACCCATCCCTGTGCTTTTCTCTTCTTTATCCTCTCAGCTGATCGGCAAGGCAGAGCCTCAGCTGGTATTTGGAAAACCGCACACATGCGAGGTGTGCGATCACCGAACCGGTAGGGAAACTGGTAGAATCCCACCACTGCTATAAACAGATTGGTGGTGCTGGAACAAGGGCAAGATCAGTATAAGTCAGGCAAAACTAAGGAAGCAATGCTACTTTCAGAAATCTGGAATCTTTAGTATACAGTAGAGGTCAGGTTGTGCAATTTTATAAGCGCATTCAGTAGTAGATAATTATCTTTGGTTTCTTTTATCTGGAACAAATACAGATTTATGACTGTACTGGCACATAAACTTTATTATACCAATTTCTTTAACCCTATACCATATCTGAAAAGTATATTGTTTTGTAGTGTTTTTCCAAGAAATTGTTTCCAGAAATTATTAAGTTTGTACTCTTTTTAATGTCAAATAATATATTTCATAATGAGAATGAAAGAGAACATTCTTAAGACATTCAATATCTTTTTATCATAGTTGAACAGAGGACAGTTCTGTTTTTCCTGATGCCCTGCCATATAGGAATGGTTTTCCATGTGTGTGAGCAAAGTCTCACAGTAGTTTAGAAAAAACAACTGAAAGGTTTTGAAAGGTTTCCTTTCAGTTTCAATGGAGAAGGAAAGGGAACCATGACACCAAGTGTGCTATTGTTTATTTGGCTTAAGTACATTGCAGTAGATGATTATGTGAGGTACTTTGATTTTCCCCCCAGTCCAGAACCACATTATTTCCTGATGGGTTAGACATACACTAAAATATAGGAAGCAATATCTATATTCCTGGAAATGCTTCATGAATATTAAATGGAATTCTAAAATATTTTTAAATACTATACAGTGAATGTAATGTCTCACGTATTCTGTATGGTTGTTCATGGCTTTCCAGTCCAACCATAGGGATTACGTTTGTTGATACTATAAATTATTAATTCTTTCATTTTAATGTTTATGTAATATTCCCTAAACAACTGGTCCAAGTGAGCATAGTCATTGACTTAATATCTCTGAAATGATCTGATATGAACATTTTTATTATTCTTTTGAAGGAGTTAATTTCCTAAAGATGGATGGATGGATGGATGAAGATTAGATAGATAGATAGATAGAATGAAAAGATGTTAATAAATCATTTAGGCTCAGCTTGCTGAGATTATTATTTTGTATAGTTTAGCATATAGATAAGGCTGTCTTCTATATCATAAGATGGTTAACTAAATAATTTAATCAATCAACTTAAACAAACTTTAAAGTACATAGAAATAAAAGTAATTTTCAAAAACAGTTAATTTTTTAATTTTTGCTAAAAAGTTAAACAATTAAGAGTGAATGAAAATGGAGTTGTCCTATCCCTAATTTGTAGAATGCATCCTTAATTTTGTTTTTCAAAAAAGATTTTGGCTGATAAGTTGTACAGTTTTTTAGCAAAATTTAATAATGAGTTTGATCCCTCAGCGATTCTTAGCAGGGCTGGAGTAAAGCACGTAATGTCCTAAGTATTGCTCAATAATGGTGTCCATTGGCCCTTCCATTGGTTAATTGGCTTAAGACACTTAATAAGTGCTGAAAACCGAAGTCAAATGTAGCAGTGGATGAGTTAAGGGCATGTTGGCTTGCGTGGGGGATAAAACTCTGTGATGCCTTTCTTCAATTGGTATATTAAGCCTATGCTTATTTTCCTCAGTGGTTAATCCAGGGTACTTTGGCCCTCCTTTTATGCTTGAGTTGGATACTTTTTGTTAGTTTGTTTATTAGATATATACCCCAGCTTAATTTTGTACTAGTTAAAGTGAGGCACATAATGCTCACTTCTTTATTTTCTTACTACAACAACAACAACAACAACAACAACAACGTTGGGCTGAGTGAAACTGACTGGGTCTAAGTCACTCAGCTGGCTTATATAGAGAGGACTAGAAAACCTGGTCTCCTGGTTTCTAATCTAGCATCTTAACCATTACATTTAGCAGTAATATCAGACTGTGTAGTGATTGTCTAAAAAGATAAAGACTCCAATTGTGGGACTTCTCTTTCTGGCAGCCCCAGTCAGTATGATCAGTAGTCAGTAATTGCAAAAGTTGTAGTTTTAACTGTCTCCAGGAGACTACAGTTCCATACTCCAATGTAGAATTAAAATTGATGGTTATTGAAAGTGTAACCATGGACTAACTGAACCACTGACCTGCTCAAACTAAAGCAGTCTGAATACTCCCTTAGGCATATTAAAATGTGTTTTCAGTAGTGACATGGCTACATTTCAATAACCTCTCTTATTTCTCTTCAAAATATAACACATATATCAATCGACTAAATATATCAATAGATGCACAGTGTGTATTGATGTGTAATTGAACTTAAATTAAAGTTAAATTATGTATCAGTGCCCATTATGCATCAGAATTTCCAGCTAATCTTGTTCAACTTTAGGCTAAATTAGTGCCATGCCTCTCTTGAAAACTGTAGGACATGGCTCCATTTAAAAGATTGTAATTATTTTTCAAGCTGCAAAATAACATATTTTGGGTAATTTTTTAAAAATAGAGTTAAATGCTAACCACACTCCTTGTTTTAAACAGGCACAGAAATTCTTGGCAAATCAGTTCGTGTTATATTCTCTACATTAGGAGTTTGCATATTTTTTGCAATTGGCTACATGTTGCTGCCACTATTTGCTTACTTCATCAGAGAATGGCGGATGCTGCTACTGGCTCTTACTGTCCCTGGGGTGTGCTGCATTCCACTGTGGTGGTGAGTTTAACTGTTCTGAAAGTTGTTCAGCTTCAGAAATGTTCTCTCTGTAGCTAATAACTTTCACCCTACACTGTTATATAACCAGCGGGCATTTTACAGCCTTGAGTTGATATAGATATATTTTCCCACCTTTGGCATTTGATTGCAGAAAGCAATGGATCGTTTTAAATGTCCTTTTAAATTATCTTTGTTTTGAGTGTGATTTGACTGGTTCTGTAGGATTTACCCTGTGCGAATCCTGGATTATGTTATTCTGACCTCCAACTTTTAAAAAATACTTTTTAAAAAATGTAAGTCATTGTAAGATGAGTTCTCCTGCTCAAATTTTACCCTTCCCAGTTATCTTTAGTTCCACTTTTTTCTGTTAAAGTATCAACAGAATTTTTTGATAATCGAAAACAGCCGGCGTTTTTAACAGCAGCTGCAGAATATTTGTAGGTAGTGTGTATGCACTGAATATTCAGTCCTGTTTATATCTTTAAGAACAATTCTAATAAATTAACTTCATGAAACTATTAAAACTAATTATTGCATCAAGAGAACCCACTTCCAATTGTTAGTGCCAAGAACTATTGAAGCTATGAAATTATATACATTTTTTCTTGCTTCTAAAACATTTTGAAGGAGAACTATATTACCTTACGATAACTAAAACTTGGAAAGTATATGATAAGATCTATTAAAACTAACCAATTTTATTATAAGGCCTAAGCATCTGATAAACTGAGGTCCACTTGCAAAATTTTATGCTTTATAATAAAATTTATTAGACTTAAAAGGTAGTACCAGATTTCTGATTTGTACAGCGCTCGTATCTTAAAGATCTGGCACTGCTCGCATAACTCCATCAACTTTCAAATCTCAACAAATTTTGATTTGTTGGCCTGAAATAATGATTCAGTACTAGATTCTGGTATCGTATTACTGTCAGTATTTAATATGTCATTTTAAAGAATTTGTTTGTAATTTAAAAGATAGCTTGCAAATGTATAGTTCACTAAAACATATATCAGTTTTAGAGATTAAAATTTTTGGAAAGTTACATGTTGCTACAACGTTATTAAGGAATTTAAGAATATAATCCTTATTTCTGCATAGGCATTATACAATTTTAGCTCAAAGGAAATACTGTGGTTTCTAACTTATGAATATACAACCTCCCACATTACTTGATATTAAAACAAACATCTATATGTTTTAGATCTCAATTTTTGTTTTCCAATGTGTCAGTCATTTTGTTCAAATACTAGATTTGTTCTAAAATGTATTAGAAGTGTATTTGGAGATTTATAATGTTTAAATGTCTCTGTGTTTTAGACTGTGTTTTGCAGAAATAATGTTGCAAATTATTTTAATCAAAAACTTGATTAATTCCTACATGGGTTGTTTCACATAGCAATTGTTCTATAGAGACGACTTCTCCTTTTTAAAAAATTTCTTCCTATACTTTATTGGCCTCTATTGCTTAATTATCTTCACAGTTAGCTCTATGATTCAGGAACCACAGTTTTGTGAAGGTTATCAATGGTATCACTAGAAAGCCACAAAAGTAGAAAAGTTTAGCTTTCTGTTCCAGTTTTGCATGCAGAGTGACAAAAAGAGAATCTAGCTAAAAAAAATATTTTTTATCTGAGATAGATGAGAAATATTTCTGCGGATCAAAATAAGAAAATTCTATTTAAGAATATGAATTTTCTGATAATGACAGGAGCTACTTTTTGATTACTATTTCAGAAAGAAGTTGTTGCCACAGCTGTATGCTTTGATAATGTAAATAGAGATATTGATAAGAATCGAGTGTGAGGTATTATCTTTCCTCCATCTTTTAAAATTGCTTCTTTTTGTCTTGCTTGGCCTCTTCCCTCCTATTCTCTTCTTGGTCTATTCAGTCTTAGATTTGTGCACTTTAACACCTCTCTGTATATAACCCAAATTCCTTCTCTTTCCGCCCCCCGCCCCTTTTTGTTGTTGTTCTTAGCCATTGTACTTCTGGCTTTTAATTGAATTTTCCACTTAAAAATTTAGTTCACTTCTAAAGTTGGTTTACATGGTTGTAATATAGAGCAAAAACAAATATTAAAAACTCTGACTTTTAATGGTGGGATAAAGGGGAGACCTAGAAGATGGGAATCTATTTCACTTAGCCAGAGCTACCAGATCTAGTTTGCAAAAATTCCATATAACAACTACTGTAGATTGATAACAAAACAATACAGAACTCTCCCTCCTGCATCCTATTGTTTGCTTCTGTCTAGCAATTTTTTTGGATTGTTCTAGCCCAGCAATTGTCTGTTAACCCTAATATACTTTAATTCTACAAGTTACTTGGTCTGTAAAGATTCTAACCAGTAAATACCCTCTTTTTCCCAATAACATGTCAAAATATTATAGATAGTGGTTTATACACTGCTCCAAAAAATAACGGGAACACAAAAAAAAGACATCCTAGATCTTAATGAATGAAATATTCATGTTAAATACTTCGTTCATTACATAGTTGAATCTGCTGACAACAAAATCACACAAAAATTATCAATGGAAATCAAATTTAGCAACCCATGGAGGTCTGGATTTGGAGTTACACTCAAAATTAAAATGGAAAAAAACACTACAGGCTGATTCAACTTTGATGTAATGTCCTTAAAACAAGTCAAAATGAGGCTCAGTAGTGTGTGTGGCCTCCACGTGCCTATATGACCTCCCTACAATGCCTGGGCATGCTCCTGATGAGGTGGCAGATGGTCTCCTGAGGGATTTCCTCCCACACCTGGACTAAAGCACCCCCCAACTCCTGGACAGTCTGTGGTGCACCATGGTATTGGTGGATGGAGCGAGACATGATGTCCCAGATGTGCTTAATTGGATTCAGGTCTGGGGAACGGGTGGGACAGTCTATAGCATCAATGCCTTCGTCTTGCAGGAACTGCTGACACACTCCAGCCACATGAGGTCTAGCATTGTCTTGCATTAGGAGGAACTCAGGGCCAACCACATCAACATATGGTCTCACAAGGGGTCTGAGCATCTCTTCTCGGTACCTAATGGCAGTCAGGCTACCTCTCGTGAGCACATGGAGGACTGTGCGGCCCCCTAAAGAAATGCCACCCTACACCATTACTGACCCACTGCCAAACCGGTCATGCTGGAGGATGTTGCAGGCAGCAGAACGTTCTCCATGGCGTCTCCAGACCTTGTCACGTCTGTCACATGTGCTCAGTGTGAACCTGCTTTCATCTGTGAAGAGCACAGGGCGCCAGATTGGCGAATTTGCCAATCTTGGTGTTCTCTGGCAAATGCCAAATGTCCTGCACGGTGTTGGGCTGTAAGCACAACCTCCACCTGTGGATGTCGGGGTCTCATACCACCCTCATGGAGTCTGTTTCTGACCGTTTGAGCAGCCACATGCACAGTTGTGGCCTGCTGGAGGTCATTTTGCAGGGCTCTGGCAGTGCTCCTCCTGTCCCTCCTTGCACAAAGGCAGAGGTAGCAGTCCTGATGCTGGGTTGTTGCCCTCCTACGGCCTCCTCCACGTCTCCTGATGTACTGGCCTGTCTCCTGGTAGCGCCTCCATACTCTGGACACTACACTCTGACAGACACAGCAAGCCTTCTTGCCACAGCTCGCATTGATGTGCCAGCCTGAATGAGCTGCACTACCTGAGCCACTTGTGCGGGTTGTAGACTCTGTCTCATGCTACCACTAGAGTGAAAGCACTGCCAGCATTCAAAAGTCACCAAACCATCATCCAGAAAGCATAGGAACTGAGAAGTGGTCTATGGTCACCACCTGCAGAACCACTCCTTTATTGGGGATGTCTTGCTAACTGCTTATGCTTTCTACCTGTTGTCTATTCCATTTGCACAACAGGATGTGAAATTGATTGTCAATCAGTGTTTCTACCTAAATGGACAGTTTGATTTCACAGAAGTGTGATTGACTTGGAGTTACATTGTATTGTTTAAGTGTTCCCTTTATTTTTTTGAGCAGTGTAGATCAAGGAGACTATTTTAGTGAAATCCCTTGTAAATATATTGTTCCTTCCTATGAGTAAGAAGCTGCATACAAAAGACATATCAATAATATATCTCTACAAACAACCCTGTGGTTCATGAATATTAAAACATTTGGATGAAATAAGAGTTTTGTGTTTGTGCTCTGTTCTGCTTTGATCAATTAATGGATCAAAGGTTGAATCAAATAAAAAAGATTCACATATTTTAAACACAGATTATAAGAATAGAGCCATACCACAAATTTCTGCTTCTGACTACTATTGAACAAGAAAAAAAATCAGGTTCATAAAATAAAGTTTTAAAATTTCTTCAATTCTAGCCTGTTTGAAAATTGATAGTATTAAATTATGTGTGTGTGTGTGTGTGTGTGTGTGTGTGTGTATGTTGTGACTCCGAGACTTGAACCTGGTCAGTCAGCAGATGTAGGCTCGAGTGATGAAGAAGATCTGGCATTGAGATTCGAGCCTGCATTATTAAGTGACCTAGAGGGGAGTCAGGAAGAGGGGGAGGAGTTGGCTCTGAGAGATGAGCCTGCTTTACTGGAGGTTTCGGAGTTCTCTCCCTCCCCTGAATCTCCCTCCCTGATTACACCTCAGCTGTTAACTGACAATCAGGAGAACGTGCCAGAGGTTTCGAGCGATGACGACACTGACGGATGTTGGCTTGATGCTAGGACTAGAAGAAGATTGAAACGTCAATCACAATTTGAAAAGAAGCGTCAAGCCAGTGATTAATTAGTGAGAATGACACGCCCGCTCAGGGGATATAAGGAAGCGTACTAGCTCGTAATCCTTGTTGGAAGCAAAGTGTATTTTGGTGTGAAAAGATTGCATATGACTCTTTTGGCCGCAGCGTCATGATTTATGGACAGTTCAGACTTGCCAGACAGATTCCAGGAAGACTGCCAAGGACTGTGAAAACAGAAGCAGTTAACTCTTTTGGGTCTGGTTTTGTTTGCTTGAATATATATATATGTGTGTGTGTGTGTGTGTGTGTGTTTTCTTAAGTTTTTGCGGGTACTTACACGTATGGCATTCAGCTTTGTTCGGGTATTTTCCCACGTCATTGTACTTGTGCTTTTAAAGTTGTAGCAACGTTTCGGCAGAATCTCATGTGCCATCATCAGGCTTCTGTATCCTAGCTACTATATATATATTAGCTAAATGCAATCCAAATTTTCTTACCATCCTTGAAGCAAAAAATTCAGTACTTTTATTGCATTTCTGTACACATGCCTAGATGTAAGCCAGCTTGAACTTACTGAACACATATGAATCCTCATACATAGGAGATTGTGTTTTGTACTGCTTATTTCAGTAGTTTGTCTTAGGACTAGTGTACTTGTTTTATTAAGTTGTGAGGAGGGGCATTTAGATATAAACATTGACATATAAATTAAATAATTTTTTAAAAGATATGCTCCAGGACTTTAAATCCTTGCAGGAAATTCAGCCATTTTAAAAATAGTGAACAAAATCTGTGGCTTGAAATCAGATCCACAAGTGTGTTAGTGGACAATTAGATTTTCCATGTGCTTCATAGGTGTTTCATCTTTTAGAAAGCCTCAGATCATAGATACATTTATAGTGTTTATCAGCATTATAATTTGTTGGTATCCCACTTAATATTAATTCGGTTTTGAATTATATTTAAAGATCTGGTACTTTGCATGTTGTGTTGTAGTAGCAAAGTTGAGCTGGTAAGATGAAAGTCTGGAGGTCTCAAATTGGCTTTCCCAGCAAATCCTAGCTCTGCCCTCCTGACTTTTGGGCACTGCTTTGGTAACTCCTGCTGCCGCCACGTGGTTTCCAGGGAACACCTTATTTGGTGTTATCTCTTTAATCCTGTTTTTGAGACAGAGAGGCTTCCCACAATCTGCTGACTTATTGGCAACTAAAAGGGTTTGAAAAAAAATTCTATACTATAAGCCCTGGAAGTGTGGTATAGTGACTTGAGGTTTCATCAACAACATCACCCAAAAAAGGACCAATTTTACCAGAGATGGGTCAGACTTATTTTTTAAAGAAAAGTATAAAATGTAACAACTTTAGATTTTAAAATTATACCCAGATGCCTCAATTATACATGGTTCTAACATGCCTTCCAAATTATTAAGAAAAGAACTGTAAAATTAGATGCAAACCAGAACGCACGATGGCACTGGTTAACAACAAATACTATTGCTGTTCTTATCATTGCTAACAAATGGATTTTAGAAGCAAAACATTTATGGCCAGTCTGAAGTATAAATGAATGAAAGTTGACATTGAACTTCCTATATCGTTATCCAACAAAACAAAGATATTTAAGAACCCATTAAACAAATCAAAGAATCATAATTTGCATACTTCTACAAAAATAAGGGTCTCTCGAAATTGCTGATCCTTTTGCTTCATTTTAACTGGGAAATTCCTTTCTCTCTGAAAGCCCATTTTATTCAGAGGTTGCAAACTTCTAGCTCACTCCTGTTCCTAGTCCTCCACATGCCTTCCTCCTCCTCTGTTCCTTTTTGAAGTTATTTTCGTTTGAAAATCCCTCAAAGTTTCTACAGGTAGTCCTCGACATGCAACAGTTCATTTAGTGACCACTCAAAGTTACAACGGCACTGAAAAATGTGATTATTACAGTTTTTCACACTTACAACCATTGCAGCATACATATGGTCACATGATGAAAATTTAGATGCTTGGCAAGTGGTTCATATTTATGACAGTTGCAGTGTTCCAATATCGTGATCAGCTTCTGCGACCTTCTGACAAGCAAAATCAATGGGGAATCCAGAGTCATGTAACAACTGTATTATGAACTTAACAAATGCAATAATTCACTTAACAACTCTGGCAAGAAAAGTCATGAAATGGGGCTAACTCACTTAACAAATGTTTCATTTAGCAACATAAATTTTGGACTCAGTTGTCATCGTAACTCGAGGACTATCTGTATCTCTAGTTGAAGTAGGGATTGTGAGTTCTCTCCAAATTTGCTTCAAAAAAGGGAGGGCATTACTCCTTCATGAATATATTGATTATGCATTTGTCAAGCATATAAATTGAGAATATTTTTTCTTACTAATTTTTCAGTAAAACCAGAAGTCCCTATAAAATTTTGTTAATAATTCTTAACTTTTTGAAAAAGTAATATTTATAATAGGCATCAAAATATTTAGAGGCACTAGGTTATTAGATTCATAATCTATTTTTCTGGACATTTTAATAATTTCCTTTCCAAGAAAATACTCTTATGAAGGAATAAAAGAAACTATCATCAAGAAGACACACAGATTGATTGACCCTAAAGACAAGACCTTGTTAATTGAATTCTTCAGGTGAAATCAACACACGGCTCCTAATGTATCTATTTGCATAAAATAAATTGTGATATATTTAGGGTGGATTTATATAACAGATTGTATTCAAATGAGTGAGATGTCACCTGTTATTTTAATATACCAAATTTTCCTTGAAGTTTTGAATACTCACTGCAGAGAATTAGTATTACAGTTTTTTATACATATATTTCAATTTTCTCCAAATTATAGAAAGCAAATAGATAGGTGTACAATGTATCTGAATCGTTTGTGGAATTATTAATCAAGTAAAGGAATTAGGATGTAAGGAAGAACATTGTATTAACATATGTTAGCTCCTATATAGCATTTATATAGATCCCAGGTGTCTTACAGTCTAAGCTACCATCATGTCAGAGATACACTGTCTGTATTATTCTCACTTCCAAGGAAATATATTTATTATAAACACATTCATAGTCCACCTACCCAGTTCAGTGGATTATAGACACGTTAACATAAATTGTTCTATTAGAATTAGCAAGTATTTACTCAAATGTTTGGATGTATATATCAAATGTGAAGTCTTTTTAAACAAAAAGAGTTGCCTTGAAATGAGAAAAATGTAACATCTACATCTTCTTCTATGATTTCCCGAATTTAGCTCCCCGATCATTAAAGAAAACACAATGCAGTGAGTTAGTTAGTTAGTTGCTCTCCCTGACACATTCCTTTCTATGCTTCCTATATACAAGTGGACCAGACCTTTGGCGTCTCATATCACAATTAAGTGAAAACCCTTTCAGTCACTGTGATGGCATCAATTTATGAAAAAAAAAGAAAAGCTAAAAGATAATTTGGACTTGTTACAGGTTTATTCCTGAATCTCCTCGGTGGCTGATCTCTCAAGGAAGATTCAAAGAAGCTGAAGTGATTATTCGGAAGGCGGCAAAAACAAACAGGATTCCAGCTCCAACACTAATTTTAGATCCAGTAGACGTAAGTATTAGGAGTTGGTAGAGTGGTTAAGGTACCTGCCTAGAAACCATAAGTTCTAGTCCCACCTTAGGCATAAAGCCCCAGCCTAGTCACTCACTCTCCATCCTAGAAAGCAGGCAAGGACAAACCATTTGTCCAGGCAGTCACCAGTCATCAACAATTATTTGAAGCCATAGACTCAGAAAATTGTATATTTATATTTTTGTTGTACTTGCTGTAGCCCACTATTATAATAGTGACTGAGCTGGGGGACTTCGGACCAGTCACCATCTCTCAGCCCACCCTACCTCACAAGATTGGAAAATAGGAGAAGGACATATTATGTATGAACACAGCTTTGAGTAACTTATAAAGTAATAAAAGTGGGATAAAAAGCTAATCAGATAGTTAGAGAAACAGATAAAAGGCAAATAGATAAACAGCAGGTCTCAGTTGTACCCCTGGTCATGTTAAAAAACATAACTCTTAAGGTAGAGCAAGTGATAGTTTGCATGCACTAGTACTTATATCTGAGTCAATTATTACTTATTAACAGTAAGAACCATTTAGTGATTCATATATGGCAAGGTCTTCAAAAACATCAACAATTTTTCCAGGTGAGCATTATAAACCCAGTTATATGTGCAATAAAACACCGCTATGTCCTTGAAGAGAACAAGAGCAGATAATATGCCATGAATGTTTGCCTGAAAATAAATTTAACAAGTATAAAAATCTAGCTAGCTCAGTAACACAGCCAAGATCAAGAAACCTTCCTGATTCTAAATATAACGTTGTCTCTCGTGTTTTCTGCCTATGTTCCACTTTTATCCCCCACAGCAGGCATTTTAATATATTTCAGAGGCGGCTTGGAGCTTATTCCACTTCTATTATTCTACTTGTCAGCTATAGTTCTATTCTCGCTCAAATGTTGTGGTTTAATCACATTGGCAGGGTTTATCATTTAGCCATTAATTGCCCTAGATTGTATTTCTGGCTTGGATAGGCATGCTGCCCATTGTATTTAAAGTTTCAGGATGGCTTTATATCATTTTTTTTGTTTTCCAGGGAGGGGAAAAATCACATCCCTCCCCTTGTGAGCTGCAGATAAATAATGAATCACACATAACTGAACTTGATCGGATCACTGACATAATTGTGAAATGGACTTTGGACAAAATGTATTTTCCCTCCTTCCCAAACATTTAGTCAAGCAGTCCACCTAGTGTAGCTAATTTTCATCTTAAGTCTTGAGGATAAAGGCTGTTATATATGTATACTACTAGTTTATTCCATTGTAGCATTGTTTTAAAAAAAGGCTCTGGCCACATGGTATGACTCAATTTATTTTTAAAAAACAAACTTGGGAAGAGTAATGAGTTTTGGAGTCAAATGGAACAAGGTTGATCAACCACCTCCAATGTAATTATTTACCAACTAATGTATGAAGTTGTTATTTTCTCTGTCAATTATATATTCTTGGTTATGGGTGGCAATAAAGTAGAAAATGATGCTAAGAGAAAGTCAAGATAGGCAATTCATTGGTTAGCTGTTGTGTGTCTCTTTGTGATTCAGTTTGCAAGAGGTTTTAACTCAATTTTACTTTGATATGCCTCTTCTCCCAACCCAGTTCAACCCAATCGAGACTGTTAAAATAAAGATTATAGAAGAAAACAGAAATGAACTTCTGTGGAAGGCTACAAACTCAGTTTTTATAGTTACGGAAAACTCTTGGTTTTATGCTCAAAAGTTCTCTAATTTTACCAGAGACATGCAAAAAACAAAGAGTTTTTTTTATTTATTAGAATTTAGGGACACACTTTTCACTGGCACACCCAAACCAAATTCCAGAATGGAAAATCCCCAAGAATGTCTAATTCTGCTCTAAAAATGAAATCAAATAGCTGTACTGCATTACTATAGTAGTTGAGTATCTAGTCATCTCTACTTGTTAATTGCTCTGGTTTCACAGACAACACTACCTGTCTTTTCTAATGAGCTAATGACTTGTAGTTGCAGTCATAATGAAGAAAATAAGCTAATCTGTCAGGTGTTGTTTTT
Organism: Pseudonaja textilis; assembly: GCF_049901715.1. Lineage (NCBI taxonomy): Eukaryota > Metazoa > Chordata > Lepidosauria > Squamata > Elapidae > Pseudonaja > Pseudonaja textilis. The sequence continues at coordinate 80,936,345 of NC_141991.1, forward strand.
ATTTGTTATGAGTTTATCTTAAAGGTAAAAGTTTTCCCGGGACAGTTTACAAACATATTTCTGATGTAGGAAGCTACAGTAGTCCTCGCCTTACACTGCAATTGGGAGTGGAACTTCCATTGCTAAGTGCAGTGGTCATTAAATGAGTCGTGCCCAATTGTATGATTTTTTTGCTATTATTAAGTGAATCATCATGGTCATTAAGTGAATCACCTGGCTATTACATGAATTCAGCTTTCCCCATTGACTTTACTTGTTGGAAGCCAACTGGGAAGATTGCTGAATACCCCTAAAACATGTTGGTTGCTAAACTCTCAAATTTGGATCAGATGACCATGGAGATCCTGCAACAGTCATAAGTGTGAGGACCAGTCATAAATGCAAGAACCAGATCTTTTTCAGCACCATAATTTTGAATGGTCATAAGTCTAGAGCTACAGTAGCTGTACCTCCTAAGGAAACTATTCATGAAACTGGGAACCACATCAAAGTGTTGAGTATTTTATTTCATATCTGGCTGTTTTTATTATGGATCTCTTGTTGCTTGAGTATGTGTCATGTGTTCAATAAATATGATTCATTAGGTCTCTATTCCCCACAATCCTTGTTAATTGATTGTTACTAATTGAGGCTAATTCTCAAATATAAGACTGTTTTTCATACAATAAAGAATTTTGTAAAATAGTTCACTTTTGAGCTGATCTCCAAAACAGGTTAAAATCTGTGCAGAATGAGAATGAAAATACACAAAATTGTCAAAATGAAAGCAATCAATAAGTCAGTCCATCTTCTTTTAACCAACGGCTTGGTTTTCCTTTTCTTTGCCTTGTGTGCTATCCAGGACATTTATGTTTGTTTACTTGCTTGGTTTTGGAATGTTCCCTTTTTCCTTTCTTTTCCTCTTAAGGTAGAAGATTTGAAAGCCAAGCAACATCAGGGTGTGTTTTTGGACTTGTTCAGATCACGAAACATTGCAATTATGACTTTTATGTCTCTTCTTTTATGGTAAGGTTCCAACAGCAGGCTCATTTAATGCAGAGGCCCATTAAATGCAGACACCCGATGATCTGTTTTTTATTCAGGGCATGTTAGGCTGTTTGGGACACTCCAATCCTTATTTATCCAATGAGATTTTACTTTATATTTTGATTTATGTTGCTGCCCTGCTTGGCATATTCAGCTGCCCTTAACATGTGAATTGCCATTAAAATGTGATGTAGATCAGAAAATTGCAAACGTTTTTATAAATAATTTTCTACACCTAGAGGACCTTTTATTAGATTGTTTGCTGATGCGTGTAAGTATGGAGGGATTTTGGAATTGTGAGCAATGGAGTTCATGCAGTCAGAAACCCTTCAGTAACTAAACTGCATCAGAACACTTTTGTCTACTTCTTTACCTTAACATTTTAACCAGACAAAGCTAATGACTAACCAACAGGATTAGATACAACACCAGACTAAACAATATCACACTATTATTGTTTCCAGCACTGCAGATTAGATAGAAAAATAATAATAAAAAACAATTTAACTGAACAATGAAAAGTCAAGGAAAAAAAGGAAACAATTTACGTTTAAGCACCAGAGATGTCTTAGTCCAGTCAATTCTTTGCACAATGTTTTAAAAATAATTTTATATTATTGAAAATACTGAACTTTATCAGCAAAGGTAAAATACAAGAAATGAGCCTGCTTATTTAACATTGGACATTAGTTTTTAAAAGCTACTATTAATGCAAGCACTTTTGGCACCAGATAATAATGAACATTGTCACTATACTATAGGTTATCAAGAGATTCAGATACAAGCTATTGCGTAGGCACTATTTATTGTGTAACACTTTCTGCAATCGTATACATTTTCTGAACAGAAGGAATCAATATTTAACACTCAGTTCAGTTAAATTTTCAGCATCAAGAGCCGTGGTGGCTCAGTGGTTAGAATGCAGTACTGCAGGCTACTTCTGCTGATCACTGGCTGCCAGTAGTTGGAGTTCCAATTTCACTAGGCTCAATGCTCAACTCAACCTTCCATTCTTCTGAGGTCGGTAAAATGAAGACCCAGATTGTTGGGGAAAATATGCTGACTCTAAACCACTTAGGGCTGTAATGCACTGTGAAGCGGTATATAAGGCTAAGTGCTATTTGCTATCTCATATACTGAATTGGATAATTGAGAATCCTGAGGAGCTTCTTGTCTTCCCATATGAGCAAGCAGCATGTAAAATTAGATGGCTTCCCTCTAACAGGTACATCCCATAAAGCAGCACTTAAGAATACTTTAGGGTGAATAGTCAGCTTTTCCCTGTTGTCATTAGAAGGACTAGGTTATATTTCATCTAGGGATATTATGAATTTAGCCCCATTTGATTAAGATACATGTTTACATAAATTATTGAAAAACAGTAAAACAGTATCAAAACATAAATGTCCAGAGGGTTGTATGTGTAATTTCCCAAAGCATATTTTAATGCCATTCCAATTCAAAAAAGTGCCATCTAAAATAGTAAAATAGGAAATAAGTCTGTTTTGCTATTGGGCTGATTGTGTCAGATTGTGGCTATTTATATTTGCTGATTTCTCTTTTATCTCAGGATGTTTACATCTATTGGCTACTTTGGCTTGTCACTCAGCACCCCCAATCTGCATGGAGATGCCTATTTCAATTGTTTTCTGTCAGCAGTCATTGAGGTCCCAGCCTATGTGATTGCTTGGCTCCTCTTGCGGGTCTTACCTCGGCGCTATACAATAGCTGGCACCCTCTTCTTGGGAGGAGGAGTTATTTTGTTCATACAGTTAGTACCTCCAGGTAAGATGTCTGTGTGTGTTATTTCATTTCATTTGTGTTGTAGTAATTGTCAATACTGTATGTGGAAATGGAACAAGTGTTAAATAATTATTTTTTACACCTATATCATGTGGATTCTCAATTTTCTATTCCAGGAAAATTTGTTAAGATTATGTATGTTTAGAGATCTGCATTCACAGAACATTGTAGGAATGTTTATCAGTTTATTTTTGTGACCTCTGTGCACCACACATCTACAAAATACACTGCAATATTTTTTTTTAAACAATGTCCAAATGGTAGCAAGAATTTGGTAGAAAGCCAAACATGGTTGCTCAGCTTTTGGGTACTGTTATTTCTTACTGGCCTTCGTTGGATTTAAGGCTGAGCAAAATAATAAATATATAATTGACTTTTAATAATTACATTTGAATCTCTAAATGCAAAAGTTCTTAAACTTTGCAATTCTGCAGCTATCCACTAAGGGCCATTACAATCCAGTTCTGGTAGCAGTAACATTCTTTTATTTTATATGTATGTAAATACTGTATGTGTGTATATACAACACTTTTTATTGTTTTATCTATGTATAAAATACAATGAGAAATAAAAATAGGAAATCAAGGGAAGGAAAAAAGGGGGAAAGAAAATACGAGGTACAAGGGAAGAAAGAAAAAGGCATTGACTTCTGACTCTTTTTAGCACAGTACAAGAAAACATTACAAATATTACTACATGGTAGCAATAACATTCTAACATCATTCCCATTTTCCCCATGCTAGATCCTGTTAATTACTCATGACTCCCCAAGTGATTTCAACTCACGTTTGAGATGCCTCAGTAATACTCTTGCAGTACCTTTGGTTATTCTGCAGCTGCCATACTAGCAGTCTTCTACTTATAACTATTCTATAACACTCTTCTACATTCACTTTTGTTCAGAATGCCAAGTTTTCAACAATTCACTTTGGCACCAGGATGCCTGTTTTTTCTGATCCTTCTTTAATTCTTGCTTCACATATTCAACAGTATTTTCAGATCCAGTGTTGATTTTTTTTGCATTGTCATTGGCCATGACTTTCTTGGTCTTCTGGAAGGCTATGAAAATCTGACTTTTCCTCCAGGTGTTGGGCCAGGATAATAGATAAACCCAACATAGGTATGGCTGTGTAACTCAGTTTATTCTATGGTACTTTGGTTAATGTTTTATAATTATTTAACCTTGTTTGCTATTGTTAATTACCCAGAGGTTTTTTTTTATGCTGGAGCAACTATACACATTTTCTAAGTAAATAAATAAAAATAAATTTTACAGCATCACATTGTAGATACCTACTTTCATGTAGCCTGTCTTGACAGTATCTCTAACCAAGTGTCTTCTCCTTCATATCTATCTGATTATACTTTGGATTTAAAGGATTCTTTCTTTGCATGCCTATAATTTTTATTTTCAGGCCCAACAAGCCATTCCTTCAGAGAAGAAGCATCATTAAAGAAACAAATCAAATCGAGCAATGTTATGGTCACAGGCCAGCAAAATATTGAGCAGTTATTTTGCATGACTTCTACTTCAGATTTTATGGTGCATAAAATCCCTTTACCTTTTGAAGACTAGTCTTTGAATCTGTGATAGATTTAACAGATTCCAGTGTCCTCGATTACTAAATGTACTGTAGATGAGTGGCAAAAAATGGCTAGAAAGGCTACCAGTGAATTATGTGCTCTTAGACCACCATGCCTGCAGTTTCACATAACTGCAGTTGTGTTTTCACCTGTGTAGCATCTTTATGAAGCAATATTGTTTGGATAGCTATGTTGTAGGTAATTTTTTCCAGCAGTGATTTTTCTCCCTAGCCTCTGATAGCTTGCTAGTACCTTTTTTGTGTTATGCAGCCATGAAGACGTAAGATATTTTGGTTATTTGTGATTGATCAAGTGATCTTTCACTCTTCCACAGTCACCTTTGCATGCATACCCACTTCTGTTCTGGAGAAGTCTATATTAGTATCACGATTCTCAAAGATTTTATATCAGTTTCTGAGAATTCATAGCATGATACAAATTAGGCCTTAAAAGCATATCTAAGGAGGTTTCCAGCTTTATATGGCCTGTGGACCAAAGAAGTCATAGAATAGATCCCACTTGATAGCCTCCGCAGCCTCCGCAGAAGAGGCTTTCATCCTGCAGTGCATAGACAATGGTTGAAATGATGGTGACTTGAAGTAAAAGTAGGATTTGTGCAAAGTTGATTAATAAAAGAATCACTGAAGTTTGTTTCTTCCTTAACTTCTTCCCACAGATCTCCACGTTCTGTCTCTCATCTTAGTGATGCTGGGGAAATTTGGGATCACGTCAGCCTTCTCCATGCTTTATGTGTACACTGCAGAACTCTACCCAACAATAGTAAGAAACATGGCAGTGGGTTCTTCTTCCATGTCATCCCGAGTGGGCAGCATTATTGCACCATACTTCGTTTTCCTGGGTAAGAAATTTATCATTTTAAATGTGCTCAAAATAAAATGCTCCCTAGTTTAGCTTTGAGACAATGGAGAAATACTCCGTAAACTTTTCTGTGGTCTCATTAGTTCTGTGTTTATTTTTTAGGCTTAACTCACACTGTCTTTCAAAAGATCTAGATATTCGATGCAAGCCATCGTTATTCTTCTAGAAGCACTTGATTCCTAGTACTTTTCCAATGGTGGATTGTAATTCATGGCCAATAATTATTACCAGTAGTAGAGGACTATTTGGGGATAGTGGTTACAGGTACCAGGATCAGAAAGAAGGAGTTCTAGTCCTTCCTTAGGCACAAAGCCAGCCTGGTGACCTTAGGCCAGTAACTCTTTCAGGCCTTGGAAGCAGGCAACGGTAAGCCCTTTCTAAAATATTGTCAAGGAATCAACACTGATTTAAAGGCACAACAAAAAGCAATTCTTAACAAAATTACCAAGAAATATTTTGTTGAATAATATCCAATGCTGAAACATGGATTTCAAACATATAGACATTAATTGCCAATCATTCATAAATCTTACCTGATAAATCACACTCTAAATGTCTGACTTCTTTAAATCATACCTTCTATCTAATACCAAGATAATATGCAGCAAAAAATCAATTAAAACGTATCATAAAATGTGATTCAAAGGAGCAAAACCTGTACAGTAAAATCACATGACAAAAATAGCAAAACACTGTGCAGATTGGATAGTGCAAAATAATATAATTTTAAAGTAAAGATCATGAAAGATTGCTGTTAAGGTTAAAAGGAATACATCCAGATAAAATCCAGGAGGAAAGGGCAGGAATCAAATAGATAAAGGGATTATGAATTTATATTGTAACATTGTGTAATTAACCTATTTTTATGTTTTACCAGGTGCTTATGGTAAATTTCTGCCTTACATCTTCATGGGCAGCCTAACATTATTGGTAGGAATTCTCACCCTCTTCTTACCAGAAAGTTATGGGAAACCCCTGCCAGAGACATTTGATGAGATGCAACAAATTAAAGGGTAATTTGATTTTACTGAAATAGAATTCCTTACTATATTTCATATAAAGGCATTGTGTATGGAAACAGATATGGAAAAAACAACAGCAATTCATTCAAAAGATGTAAAGTTTTCACCCTTAAATTGGTATGCTAAAGAATGCCAAGGGACAGACAGTAACTGATTCAGAGGGATCAAGCAAAAATGAAAGGTTAAAATTCTGAATGTTATGCTAATGACTAAGATACTTTAAAAATAATTTTATATTTATAAGAAATGCTTCTGCCAAAAGATCATTTTGATCAGCATGCTGATCATTATGAAATCAAAAGATTATAGGAACTGATGGAATATCTATATAAATATTGGAAACAACAGGAGAAGAATCAGTAAACATTCTAATCAAACTATGCCACCCAATCTGGAAATTGACACACTGGTCCAACAGATGAGAAGAGGTCATTCCATCAATAACAGGAAAGGGAAGCTTAACAGAATTTACAAACTGTTGTAAAAATATCCTTGATTTCACATATTAAGGATTGTACCATTGTGTAAGGATTGTGTTAAGGATTGTACCATTATAGCCCAACTTGGAAAGAGAAATACCAGATGCTCAAGCTGCTTTTAGAGACATTATTATTACTTATGCAATTGGATAATTGAAAATGCCAAAGAATACCAAAAAGAAGTCAATAAGTGCTTCATTGATTATAGAAAGCCTTTTGATTGTACAACTACATCAAGCTAGAGACTGTTCTTAGGAAAACGGGAATCTCAAAACATTTAGAGTCACTGAAGTTGTTGGGTAGGCAGTCAAATGAATCTATTGCAGTATATAAACTCATTGTCCTCATAAGAAATCTACATACAGGAAAGGAAACCAGGCTGTATGGAACATGATGAAACAAAATAAGGAGAGAATATACTCTCTCCTTATTCAAACTTACATGGAATATATTTTGAGAGCTGGATGAAAGAAGATTAATGTGATTTTAAAACTGGAGGAAGATACATCAATCTGTGCTGATGATAGGACTGTGATAAATGAAAATCAAATTATTGTTAAGCTCTAATAATGAAAATAAAGATGCATAATGAAAAAATGGGTCTGTGATTAAATATAAAGCAGATAAAACTAATGACAACAGATACCATAGAATAGAATTAACAAGCCATTGAAGTGATTGAAGCCATTGGAGTGACAGCTTCTTCCTTTTAAAATTAACTAGCAATAGCAAGGGAACCAACAGTCGAAAAATATACCACAGGCCAGCACTTGATAGGAAAAGAAAAGTATCTTGGAGAATATATACAGATGTCATGATATGTATATATCGAAAAAGTTCAGAAATGTGTACACAATGTTTTTTCCCCCCTGTGATGCCATATGGAAGCAAAAGTTTTGCTCCGAAGGAGCAGTATATAAAGAACATTGATAATTTTGAATTTTTGAGTTTGGGAAGATTCCTGAGGATATCATGGATAACAAAGAAAATGGTATCATACAGATAGACTGACTTAACAATCATTCATTCAGTGACCACTTGAAATTATGGTGTTGAATGAAAGGATTTATGACCTGTGCCTGAACTTACGGCTGTTGAATGCTCCGATAGTCAAATGATCAGAAGTCAGGCACTTTCCTGTATGACCACAGGGTGCTGCACCTTTCCTGTTCCCTCCCCCGCCCCCCGCCACCGTTTGTGATCTTTTGGCTGTCCTGCAGAACAGCATTCATTGGCAGTAGCTCCGTGGCTGGGCCTGAAGTAGAGGATTGAGGCTTTCAGCAGTATCAGACAGCTGCCACCACCCCTATGCCTGGATTTTTTATGGTATTTGGAGAAGGAATTACAGAATGAGGCTTCCATTTTAGCACCCCATTCTTGTAAGGCCAGGTTCGCCAAAGTATGTTTTTCATTCAGTTTAATGGAAATATTTTCCTACTACTTGTCTTTGGGACTGTTAATCAGAGCCACTCCTTCCTTAATAGTTCACATTTATGCCAAAATATATTTTTATAAGACAGCATTTGGAAAGTAAGAAAAGTAATTGTTTGCTGCCATCATTTCTAATGTACATTATTTTTTATTTGTTTTTAGGTTAAGCAAAAGAAAACATGACTACAAGGTAGATAATTCAGAGCAAAATGAACTGCCCATTAAGGATATGACATCATTTTGATCATATCAGTTGAATGGAGGAATGTGTGGTTTATCTAAAGATATATGAAAGTCAATAACACTATTAGACTTTTCCTAATGATCCTGCGGTTCTCAAAACACTGATGTACCAAATATGTGGAATTGTGTTAAATTGCTGTGTTGGCACAAGTTACTTTTATCAGTAACTATTTCTATCCTTTGGTTTGGGATTTGCATTTTTGTGAGGTCTTGAATATTTTCATCTCTTCTTGAGGTGCCGGTATTATTTTATTGTTATATGTGTATTTATACTTTATATAACATTTAGTTATGTGTTTCTTGAACTCAGAACATTTTTAAGTATTTTAAAGTGTGGATTAAGATCTATAATATTACTCTTTAGAAAATAAATGACAGAATTTTTTGTGGATAGGGTTGTATTTTCTAAGGCTCACTTGAAAAATCTTTAAAGGAAAAAATTGACTATAATAAAACGTAACTTTAAACTTTAAAAAGATACTTTTAAAAGTGAAGCACGTGTTTTGAAATTAATTTACATATTAGAAATAAATTATAACTATATTTTCCTCTGTCAACCAGAAAATAGCTCTGAAAATCCAAAATTAAAAATTAACTATCATTGGCTCCTATCTTTTAGGAAATTTACCTGTCAAAGAAAGAGCAATGCACACAATATGTAGGCAGGGTTTCTCCACACTTTGCATTCCAGTTATTTATATCATTCATTCATTCACTAGGCCCAGATACAGCTCTTTGTTTATTTTCTTCAGTGAGAAATATAAATTAGGTGTTAAGTTGGATGTAAGTCAGCCTGCCAGAAGAAATTATTTTATGAAACTGGATTTTAAAAACATTTTAGGTGATAAAGTAAATATTAAAGATGATGGCTTGCATGAGCTTGTCAGCAAATCCAATGCTGAAAGTCATATGATAAGATAGTGATTAAAATCAAGTATTCAGACAGTTGGGTCTTTATGTGTAGATTGCAATTTGTTGCCCATTTAACACTGAAATTCTTTATCTTTTGTTAACCAAATCTTTCTTGTTTCTGGTTTGTAAAGCTTAAAATAGCATTCTATGAAAATGTAAACTTCTGTAATTCAGATTTTGCCTGCGTCATGGGAGCAAACTGGCTTTCCTGCTTTTACTGCCAAAGTACCATTCCTAGTAATATATTAATCAGATTTAATTCATTAAAAAGTATGTAACCCACTAATGTCAGAATCTTAACTGTAGCAAAACTGCACAATATGCTGTTTTTATACCATTAATCTGAATACAGCATGCTTTGTTATAATACTACTAGTCCAGAATAATTTGTTTTATGACCTTAGGCCAATTTTCTCCAATGTGATGATCCCAAGATAATGCTATTGATGAGAATGACGGAGTTTATATTGTAATACATCGGATGGACAAGACTATCTTGGACATTATCTGTAATAGTTCTGTGAAGGCTGCTTTAAATTTTACTTAACAAATTTTAAATATGGCAAAGAAATTCTTTATAAAAGCAGCTTTTTCTAACCACTCCTTTGAAACTAAAAACTAATAACTTCACATTCTGTATGGATCATCTATATCTACCTTGAAAAAGAATGGCAAAAGAACAAAGCAGCATTTAAATCAACCCCTGACTTTCAAGTGACAAATTTAGGACTAGTACCTTCTGTTCCTTGTAGGAGAACCCTTCGCCTTATGAATCTGTGCAGTGATGTTAACATGTTAATGTATGCTATGTTCATTTCTTTTTCAATTCTTTTATGGTTCTGGTACATAGTCTTTAACATGACTCTTCTAACATTCAAGTTACTTATTTGTAAGATTGTCAGGTTCTGAATCACAAGCTATAACTCTGGATCTACAGTGTTTTCTCAGGTTTTTACCTACGGCAAACAGGCAGGATTCCTAAACATCATTTAGAAAAAAGAAGTTCATGCTAATAACTTTCTCAACAAAAATCTGTCAGATAAAATTGTTTAATAATGTATTGTAATCTGGCAATATGTATAAACATATTATGTATAAATATTTTAAACAAAATAATGGATTTCTATACAGTTTTACCTTGTTGTAATTGTAACTGTTTCTAAAACAATATTTGTGGTACTTTTTTGGAGAATCTAGTTTTGCTAGTTTTTTCATTGTTTAAAGAGTCTCTTGATTTTTAGTTCAACACTGTCCAGTTTGAAAAGCTGCACTTTCTAGAAGATTGTGAGTTTGTTTTTAATTTTTGGAGGGATCACTTCTCTAAAGATTATTACAGTATTATCTGACCTAGGGCAAGTTGTAAAGACATTTTAACCTCCCGATTAACCTCCTGATTTAACCTCCTTAATTTCTTATAATATAGCTGCTTTCATCTAATGTGGTCCAATTTAGTAGTTGAAGAAAGCCTGCTGAAGAAAGCAACAATTGTATTTCCTTTTGCCTTTCACTGCTAGGTAGTTGAAGATTTATAACTTCCAGGCATGGATTTTTGACATTAAGTTCCGCAGTATTGATCCTATAATTTCTGCATCAAAATATTTTTCAGTAAAATGTACATTCTTTGACAATATAGACTTTTCTCAGGGATTTTTCAGATGATTTCAATCTTCCCAAAACAGGAAATGGAAGGAGGACCATTTGGAATGGAAGAAGGCGAGTCATTGTCACATTTTAATCCTTCCTTTTTGTCTGTAAAACAATTGTGGTGCTAGCCAAAGTTTTAATCATGTCTCCTGGTAGGCAGTATGCACAATTTTGTTTCATTCAGTGAAACGTATTTATCAGTCATGCAAGTAGGGAATCAACACTTCAATATAGCTCCATTTTTTTGCTACTGCTCTGAAAGACATTAAAAAGGAAGGAATCTGGCTCTTATTAGGTTTCAATAAAAGGCTACAAGTTATAAGTCAGGCTGAACAAATTCCATTTAATTGTTAATTTTGTAAAGTGCCTTGTCATGTTTGGTGTTTCTTATTTAAAAAAAAGACTGAAGTTTCTCAGTTAACCAAAGTGTGAGTTATCTATTCCATATATCTCCTCTAACAGCTTTTAGACCTGTTTTGCATTGCACTTATACTGTAACTGATAATGTACTGAATATTGAATGGAATCAGGTTCTCCGACTGAAAGAACTGGTTTTGTGATTAGGAGGAGGAAAAGAGTACAATGGTCTTTTCTATTGGAGGATCCTCAGAGCAGATTGAGACAAAGTGTAAGGCAGAGAGGAACTTCTATCTTACAAATTTATGTTCTATGTTGGACTATTCACTGTTCATTTGGATTGTGCCAATTTGTATAAAGTTTATGGAATCTGTCATGCATCACCCTGTAATAGTATCTCTTTATTTTCTTCATTGCAAATAAAAACATAAACAAAACCTTCAAAACTTATGCTGAGTTTTCTGTGCTTGAAGAGTAAAAAAGGGAAATTCTATGTGCATAGTAATATAAAAAATACATTTCCTTCAGATACTGATAACATTGTCCTTATTTAGTACAAAGAACTAACAAATCAATAAGAAACATGAATATATAGTGTAAGATAGATGTTGGGGAACCAATGAAACTTAGCCTGAGAGTTGATGCTGATTTAGTATTAAATAATACAGATATATCAATAAGTATGAAAGAATCACTTTAGGACCGTTATGAGGGCACTACAATCAATACTGCATTATAATTTCAAACTTGGGACAGATTATCTTACACAAGTAATAAGAAAATAAAGCAGCCATTATATCCCAAAGCAGACAAAATATTTTGAGCAATTATCAAAGCTGTTAAATATTTTTGGTTCACTTAGTTATTATGTGATAAATGTGGCAATTTATCATGACATTCCAGAAGAACTGGATTAGTCTGCTGCACCAAAAAAGATTTAAGAAACTTGCATTTTAAATATACATTCTTACTTTTAATAAAAAAGGTGGACAAATAATTGAAAATAAATTATTCACATTTTCTTAATTTCTAAAAGTCTTCTCAAAGTTAATATTTCAAAAATATCTTCCACTTGGAAAGATATACTTTGAATTACAGTTTTGGAGACAATTATGAGGGTCCCTTGGTGATCTCAAAATGATAAGCAAGTTTGGATCCAATTAGTTTTAGGTTAAGATACCATTTTCAAATTTCAGGGTGGAAACATTTTACATTTCTACTTATATACCAAGACAACATATTTTGAACACATTCCTCTAAAGTTTTATTAAACAATTCAAAGCTTTCTCCTTCAGGTTAGCTAGATGTAAGTTTAATGTTTGTTTAGAAATACATCTGCAGCCTCAGGTCTTCTGAATGATATCTTGCTAAGTGAAGTGCATACAAGTTCATCTGTTTCCTATCCAAGCAAACATGCAATAAGTAACCATTCTCCATTTGATTGAGAAATACTATAAAGCCTTTATAAAGACTTCATTTGCAACCTCTGTCATTCAGGAGCTGTAGAAGAAATAAAACAACATATCTATATTGTTTCAAGGAAACCCAAGGTCATCTCCATAAAGTCATCAAGAGCTGAGCTCAACTTGAGAGAGGCTTTACCTTTTAACCTATGAGCATTATCCTTCATAGGCAGAAACCCATATTTGAGGTTAGTGATAAATCGCTTCTGAGTTGGTTAATGTTTATTTTAATGTAATTACACACATGCCGTGGCAAGTTCCCTTCCTGGAGTATGTTCAAAGAAAAAATCTACAGCCTTGAAGAAGCCTCAAGTATTGGTCTCTATACAGGCTTGTGTGAAGCCTCAGGTATTCATCAGATGGTCAACTCCAAGATAGCAAGCAAGAGTTAAATTTAACTGAAATTTAGTAATATATTTCATTGCTTAATGCAATACATTTTGAGTCCCTCCTAGTACGTAACTGGAATACATAAACACACACACACACACACTATATATATATTTCTTAAGTTTTCGCGGGTACTTACATGTATGGCATTCAGCTTTGTTCAGGTATTTTCCCACATTGTAGTTGTGCTTTTAAAGTTGTAGCAACGTTTCGGCAGAATCTCATCTGCCATCAGAAGCCTGATGATGGCAGATGAGATTCTGCCGAAACGTTGCTACAACTTTGGTGAGATTCAAAATTTTTTACTACTGGTTCTGTGGGCATGGCTTGGTGGGCGTGGCAGGGCAAGGATACTGCAAAAATCTCCAATCCCTCCCCACCCCACTAACCTGCTTTCCAGCTCTGTTCTCCTGTGCAGGGCAGCAAAAGAAGACCCAGCCGATCAGCTGGGACTCAGGAGGCAGAGACTAGATGGGGGAAGGGCCAGTCAGAGGTAGTATTTGCTGGTTCTCCGAACTACTCGAAATTTCTGCTACTGGTTCTCCAGAACTGATCAGAACCTGCTGAATACCACCTCTGAACTGATAGATGTAAAGGTGACAACAGTACAATGGAATTGAACAGTCTGATGTTACATAGTAAATATGGTTGCATACATATATTTTGAATGCATATTTATACATTGGCAGAGAGATAATCTGAAATATTACTGTCGGTCTTGGAAAAGTGACTTTGGGCCAGTCACTCACTCTCAATCCAACCCACCTCACAGGATTGTTGTGGGGAAAATTGAAGAAGCTGTGTTGGATATGTTCAGTGCCTTGACTTATTTGTAAAAATAAAGCAATATAAGTAAGTAAAAAAGAAAGAACTATTCAACCAATGTATGATTCTCTTTTCTGATTTATTTTTAATTAAAATATCTATAGAAGACTTGAGTTTTAATATGGGACTAGTAAGAATTCTTTTTACTTTTTTAAAAAAAACTTCCTTATCCTCTCCCAGTCACTATTTGCTTTACAGATAAGCACAAATATGTACTGTATTTTTCGCACTATAAGACACATTTTCCCTCCCTCAAAAAAGTGGAATGTCTGCATCTTATAGAGCGAATGTTGCTGAAGTCCCACCTACCCACCAGCCCCCACCCTTCGGCCTCTGCCTCCCAGCAATTTGCCTCCTTGCAGCAAGCAGGTTTCCATGCATCTTGTTTTCAGCCTCAGTGTGCCCGTTTTTGGCCTCTGTGCGTCCCGTTTTTGGCCTGTTCCAGGCAGTGGCGATCCCTGCCACCTGGAACAGGCCAAAAACAGGGTGCAGAGAGGCCGAAAATGGGATGTGCAGCAGTGGCGATGGGTGGCGGTGATCCCCACAGCTTGAAACAGCTGATCTGGGAGGAACAGTATTCTGGGAGGCCGATCCAACCGCCAATTAGCTGCTTGTGCTAAATCAGGCTGTACTGAAGCTGACCAGGCTGTTTGCCGTAAGGAGGCAAGTTGCTGGGAGGCAGATTTTTTTTTTTTCTTGTTTTCTTCCCTAGGTGCGTCTTATAGTCTGGAACATCTTATAGTCCAAAAAATACTGTAATTATTTTTGTCTACATTGTTACCTGCCTCAAGTTTTATGCCTCATACTCGGTCACACTCACAATATAATTTGGTTTTGATTTTCCATGTTAATTTATCAAGCCATTGTACTTTGCAAAACATGATTTAAAGCTTTGTATATTCTTGACCAGATCACATTTTTTACACATTTTTTAGGTGAGGATTATATTTTGAGGTAGAAATTAAGGTTTTATCCCATTAAATTTCGCTTGGTAAAACTCAAGGTTCAAAGAAAATGAGCATCCACTACAGGAAAAGTCTCCTTCAGCAGGATCCATAGATTTTTGCTGCTTTTGCTAAGAATGAAAAAAACAAATGCAAATTCTGTTCCTTTGGGCTGTACATACATGTGAGGCTACAGAAAAAGGCTTGGAAAAGGGACAGGGCTTAAGTGATGAAACTGCCATGTTGCTTGTTGCGATATGACACATCAGTAGGAAGTCACGTACACAGACAACCCAATACACATACAATACATATATAGGGTGACACTATAGGAACAGCTACGTGTAAAACCTGAGTCACTTAGGATTAACCATATATGGCAATGTTTCCTGTTCCTGTACAAAATCCTGAGTCAGCTATAGCATAAGGATTAACCATATATGGCAGTGTTTCCTGTTCCTGTCTAACCTCATGTAACCTAAACCCACCCCCTGCTTGCTGCACAATAAAAAGAGAGGGGCAAAGTTTGCTCTGGGCTCTTTTCCTCTCACCAAAAGAAACCTTTGTGTCTGTCATCTTTGCCATCAAGAGGAGCCCACCCAGACAGTCTGTCTGGGTGCAGGTCGTCAGCTGATTCATCCTGGTACTGGGACCCGCAACTCATCAACTGGTGACCCCGACGTGATTTCACAACGTGCTCCTTTTCTAGGGAGACGTCGCCTGACTCCCGTACTACCCACTGGGCAACAGCAAGCGCATTCGTAAGTATGGGCTCCCCACTTTCCAAAGTTCTGTCCAAGCATGTGGATGAACTTCATTTTTAGTCAGGAAGGCCAATGCTCTGCAAAGAACTAATGGCATGACAGTCTTTCCTCTTTCAAGGAAAGCTATAATCTCTTTTCTGCTCTATCTTCAAAAACATTGCCCAGCCTATTCCGAGGATGGCACTCTTAAACGCTCCACATGGGAGAAAATTGGGAAATGGATCCATCAACCTCCTCGGGCAGCGCCACATATTCTCTGTACCTGGAGAGCGCTCATGGCTGCGATTGATATTTTTTATCCTTCTCCTGATTCAACTTTGAATCAACAAGATTCCCTCCCTCCTTCTTCAAATCCCCCCCCTGCTCTTTCAGCAGCTCCTTTGTCTAATTCCCCCCCTGCTCTTTCAGCAGAAACTTTACCCATCTCCTCTTTGTCTTCAAACACCCCCGCTCCCCCTCCCTCCTCCCCTTCAACAAAAGCCTTACATTCCTCTCCTTCCTCCCCCTTAATCCCCCTCTCCTCTTCCAGCAGAAACTCCACCCACCTACTCTTTGTCTCCAAACGCCCCCGCTCCCCCTCCCTCCTCCCCTTCAACAAAAGCCTTACATTCCTCGCATTCCTCTCTCCCCTTCCCCCCTCCCCCTCCCTACAGCATTTCAGCCTCAAAATCTTCCTTTACAAAACCTGACTCCTTCCCCTCTAATACCCCTCCCCTTGCTTCGTAACACCTTTCAGGAAGCTTTAGCTAATGGGAAGATTAATGCAGAAGATCTTTCTTGCTTCCCATGATCCTCCAAGCCCCAGTGGCAGGAGGCAATCCAGTTGCTCAGTATGCCCCCATGGAATGGAATCTTATGAAAGATCTTAAATCTGCCACCACCAACTATGGTCTAAAGTCACCCTATGTGCGTGCCATGCTGGAGAATATCTCTAACAACCATAATATTCTCTTTTCTGAATGGCAAACAATGGCTTCAATGCTTTTGACGTCCTCCCAGCTTGCAGCGTGGCACAACGATTATCGCTTGGCGTCTCCATGGCTGCAACAGCAGGGCTTCCCCAGGGTGTCACCTTGGATCACCTTTGTGCCAAGGAGCTGTGATCACCCCACAAGATGAGATTCAAATGGCTACTGAGGGCTATCCTATCATGCGTAATGCTGCTCTTAATGCCTTTCGTAGGGTTCCTGACCCATCTCAACCCTCTTTGTCTTTTCATAAAATTCTTCAGGGTCCTTCTGAACCTTATACCTCTTTCATTGACCGTCTATCAGATGCACTTAACCGGCAGATAGAAAACCCCCATGCGCAAGCTGAGCTTCTCTCAAAGCTTGCAGTGACTAATGCTAATGATGATTGCCAACAAATCCTGAAACCTCTTCAGTCCATTCCACATCAGACCCTTGCTGACTATATTAAAGCATGTCAGAACGTGGGAACTGAGGCGCATAAAGCCACTGCCCTTGCCTCAGCCATTACCTCCTCGTTTGCCATGACCACCCCTCGTGCAGGGAATTGTTTCAACTGTGGCAAACCTGGTCATTTTAAGTCTCAGTGCCGTTCGCCAGGAGGTGGCAGTGCACCCAAGGGAAGGGGACCTCCTCCTTCCTCTGTCAAGCCAAAAACAGTTTGCCCTCGCTGTCGTAAAGGTTTCCATTGGGCTAGCCAATGTCGCTCTAATCCACATCCCTCTCCAAATGCCCCTCGAAACTAATTTCGGGGCCAGCAACTAGCCCTGCCTCCAAGGTTGCATCTACTTCGTCCCAATCAGCTTTCCCTGTTCTGCTTGCAACTGCTATCATCTATGAGGATCCTGGATCTGTCTTTACCCTCCCTCTCACAGTTACACTTCCCCGCCCACTCTCACCTCACACGCCCATCTTGCTCATCCCAAACTCCTCTTTGATCATGGAAGGGGTGATCGCCGCCCCTTTCTTTATGACTCATCCGCTCTTAACTGCCTCTCTCTTACAGCAGTAGGTGATAGACCTTTCTCATTACCTGCTAACACTATCGTAGCCACTCTTATTATTCTCCCCTCCTCCATCCCCACTTCCTCTTCCCCTCCTCATGATTCTCATCATGTCTGTTTCTCTCCCTCTTACCCTTAAATCATCCATTCCTGTATGGGTAGATCAGTGGCCACTCCCCCAAGAGAAGCTGCTTGCTCTGACTGCTCTTGTCTCTGAACAATTAAGTGCTGGTCATCTTGAACCTTCTACCAGCCCCTACAATACCCCAGTTTTTGTTATAAAAAAGAAATCTGGGAAATACCGTCTCCTTCAAGATTTAAAGGCAGTGAACTTTATCATTCAACCAATGGGTGCTTTGCAATGTGGACTTCCCAATCCAAACCTTATCCCACAGCATTTTGACCTTCTAGTTATTGACCTTAAGGATTGCTTCTTTTCCATCCTCTTCAACCCCAAGATAGGCTTCTATTTGCTTTCACTGTCCCAGAACTGAATAACTCCAGACCCACCAAAAGGTATCAGTGGAAAGTCCTTCCTCAAGGGATGCTAAACTCTCCCACTATGTGTCAGCACTATGTTGACATGGCTCTCAACCATATCGCAACCTATATCCCTCCTTTCTTGTATACCATTACATGGATGACATCTTGGTCGCAGCTGAAGGCCCAAAGGCACAGTTGCAAAAACCCTTCCCATCCTCACTAAACTCTTGACCACAGCAGGCCTCCACATAGCCCCTGAAAAATACAATCTCACTATCCCTTTCAATATCTTGGTCACAAACTCCTGTCTTCTGCTGCCACTCCTGCCTTACCTTCTCTGACTCTCCCTTCCTCTCCAACCCTTGTACAACTTCAACAATATCTTGGCACGCTCAATTGGGCACGGCCTTATCTTTCTGTCACTACTGCAACCCTTTCCCTCTATTCCATGCCCTTACGGGCTTGAAACATCCTTCAGATGTGGTCCATCTTACAAGACAGCACTTGGAGGCACTAGCCCAAGTCAACAATACCTTAAAGCAAGTGTGGGTGGATCGCATCATCCCCAACTGTTTGCTATCTTTGGCTATCTTGCCCACACCTGCTCTCCTCACAGCTATTCTCTTCCAAACAGCCCCCAAAACAAAGAAGCTGTGCATCATTGAATGGCTTCACCTTCCCCATACTCCTAGGGCAACTATTACCTCCCGGGCCCTTCAGCTCGCCTTTTGCTCTGTACTAAGGGGCGTCACCGAGCTAAGGCCCTACTCGGCCATGATCTCCAGGCAATACATGTTCCCTTCAAACTGTCTCAATGGGACCCCTTTTTCAGACATCTGATGTATTACAGGACGCTCTGGAAAATTGGATTGGTCCCATCTCTTGCCATCTTCCTTCTGACCCTCGTTTGCAGCTAATAAAAACGGTACCTATTACCTTTTCCTCTCCAGTAGTTGCTTTTCCACTAACTCAAGCCATCACAATCTTCACTGATGGCTCTAAAACTCATGGTGCCTGTGTCTGGTATGATCAAGGCAACTGGCACAAGCAATTGACAAAGCCCCAATCTTCAGCACAACAAGCTGAATTGGCTGCTTTTAACTTGGCTTTGAAAACATTTCCTGAACAACCAATTAACATCATAACGGATAGTCTATATGTCTCCCAATTGGTCTTACATATTTTTGAGGCATATCTATCTCCTTCTATACAACCATCATTAATGACACTGTTGCTTCAGCTGCAAATGCTCATTCAATCTAGGACCCATTCTCTATTCGTAGCCCACATACGTAGTCATCAACATCTCCCAGGTTTCCTTTCTGAAGGGAACCAGGTAGCTGATACTGCTTGTAAAATACTTCCAATCAGTATTAAGATGCCTCAACCTTCCCCTCTATCAGCAGGGGAAAGTCATAGTTATTTTCATCAAAACAAAAAGGCTCTGGTTAAACAATTTGGCATTTCTCTGCAGTTTGCAAGCAAAAACTTTTCCTCAAGGGATTAATCCCAGGGGCATAGAGGCTTGTGAGACATGGCAAATGGATGTCACTCAATTCTCACCTTTCGCCCCTTGGAAATACCTTCACGTATCTATTGACACCTATTCAGGTTTCATCATGGCAACCCCTCAAAGGGGAGAAACGTCAAAGCATGTTATTAATCATTGTATTCGGACCTTCGTAGTACTGGGACTGCCAAAAAATCTAAAAACAGATAATGCACCAGCCTATATCAGCTCTCAATTCTCTGAGTTCTGCTATCACTGGTCCATTATCCACAAGTTTGGGATTGCCTACAATAGCCAGGGGCAAGCTATTGTTGAAAGGGCTCATCAAACCTTAAAATTGGCATTGCAACGATACATGGGGTCAAAAGGCCTTAAAGGCCCCCCCTAGCCTCCCAGTATTACAAAATGTGTTAAATGTTTGTCTGTATACGCTTAACTTCCTCAATCTCACTGGCACCCCTCCCCTGTCTGCTGCATCTCGACACTTTACTAAACCACCTGTTCCCACTTCGAGACCACTAGTCTATTATAGACAGTTACCTGATCCTGCGTGGAAAGGACCTGCCGAATTGATCACCTGGGGTCGAGGCTACGCAGCGGTCCAGCTTCCTGACAGAACTCTTTGGGTTCCTGCAAGGTGTGTCCGCCCATATCACCGCCCACAACCAGCGGAGCCATCATCCAAAAAAGATGACAGCACTTCTCTTCTTCCTGCTTGGCTGTTCGTGTCGCTGGACTGATGGGACATCCACCAGCCTTAACGCCCACAAACCACACAACATCACATGGGTCATCAAGGACGCTTATGGACAAATACTCAACTCTACAACTAATTACACCATGATTTCTTCCTATTTCCCCAAATTACATTTTGACTTTGCTGAAATGATTATGTATTATTGACAAAAAAATCATTTTGTATTCAGGTACAATTGTTTCCCAAAATTGATGTATATAATTCAGAAGATTTTGTTTCTTTACTAGAACCTAGACAATATAACCTTAGGGCAAAAAGAGAAGTAGTAACTGCTTTGATGCTAACTGTACTGCTGGGATTGGGGCTTCTGGGACGGCCACAGGTATAGCTGGCCTTGTTATTTCTGATCAGCATCTTCGCCAGTTAAGTGCCACCATAGATGAAGATCTTAGAAGGGTTGAAAAATCCATTCTTGCCTTGCAAACTTCTCTTACCTCTTTATCTGAGGTGGTCTTACAAAACCGCAGAGGCCTAGACCTCTTGTTTTTGAAACAAGGGGGACTATGTGCTGCTCTTAAAGAAGAGTGTTGTTTCTATGCTGATAGCTCAGGAGTTGTCCTAGATTCCATGAAAGAACTAGACACCAGCTTCACAACATACTTGGTATCAAGGACTATTTAACCTTTCCCCATGGTTAACAACATTGTTATCTGCTATAGCTGGTCCACTTATCCTTCTCTTGTTGGCATGTACCATTGGACCATGTGTGATAGGTAAATTCTTAGAAATCCTTAAAAGAAAATTTGGCCAAATTGATTCGGATTTATACTCAAAGCAAAAACAAATTAATGCGCTAATAGAGAAAAAGGCCCTCTTGCAATTCTCCTCAGATTCCGATGACTCTGATAACGAGTTCACCAAAGATGCTGCCAAAGGGGAACCACGAATTCTCATGAACCTATGACAGGATGAGTCGGAGGACCTAGACTGGACATAACAGTGAGGATAGTGAGTAAATAGCCCTAAAAACAAGATAAAAACAGAGGAGATGTTGCGATATGACACATCAGTAGGAAGTCACGTACACAGACAACCCAATACACATACAATACATATATAGGGTGACACTATAGGAACAGCTACGTGTAAAACCTGAGTCACTTAGGATTAACCATATATGGCAATGTTTCCTGTTCCTGTACAAAATCCTGAGTCAGCTATAGCATAAGGATTAACCATATATGGCAGTGTTTCCTGTTCCTGTCTAACCTCATGTAACCTAAACCCACCCCCTGCTTGCTGCACAATAAAAGAGAGGGGCAAAGTTTGCTCTGGGCTCTTTTCCTCTCACCAAAAGAAACCTTTGTGTCTGTCATCTTTGCCATCAAGAGGAGCCCACCCAGACAGTCTGTCTGGGTGCAGGTCGTCAGCTGATTCATCCTGGTACTGGGACCCGCAACTCATCAGTTGCTCATATCATTCTAATTACCTTTGTTCCACTAAAAATACCCCCAGTCTACCTCAAGCTTGATTTATCATAAATTCATGAACATGTCTACACAAGCTTTTCTGGCATCACATCAAAGTGATTTGCCTTTGTCTTCTATAAGGTTTTTTTTTGACATTCCATTCATGGATAACAAGACCTACCTAATTTAACTTCTGAATTCAGGCCAAGTCAGAAAACATCTCCAAAGTAGAAGAAATAGCACACATTTTTAGTTATCTAGAATGTTGTTCTCATCTGGATTCCTGATTATTGCCATGTATCACACACACCCATATTGTGCATAGTTAACCTTTGGTCAAGTAACTAACAGAAACATCTTTAAAAACTTTTGCTAGATATGTGGTACTCCAAGATTTGACTTCCATAAAACCAACTTTGGTTTTGTGGAAATTCCTTAGTGACATTCATTCAGTTAGTACCTATATTTACAACTATTTCACTTTGTTTAAAAAATGTGCCACCCTATTATTTGCCTATTACGTAGTAGAATCTGCAGTTAGATATACTTTTATTGTTGGATTTTATGTTCTACTAGATTTATATAATCCACCAGGAATCCAATGCAGTTGACAATACAGGTGGTCCTCGACTTAGAGCAGTTCATTTAGTGACCATTCAGTTATAACAACACTGAAAAAAGTGACTTTTTCACACTTACCATTGCAACATCCCCATGGTCACATGATTAAAATTCAGATATTTGGCAACTGGTTCATATTCATGATGGTTGCAGTGTTCCAGGGTCATGTTATCCCCTTTTGCGACCTTTTGACAAGCGAAGTCAAGGGGGAAACCGGATTGACTTAACAATCATGTTACTAACTTAACAACTAAAATAATTAGATTGAAAAAGGCTGCCATATGAATTCCATATGACAACTGATAATTTAAATATGATCTGGTGAGCATAATATGGTGGTCATAGTGCAAAGCCATAATGTATCGATTTATATTTTATGAGATGCCAGAAACAATAAACAAAATAAACATCATGGCTTCATGCTAAGTCTACATAAATTGGTGTGAGCATTTCAACCACAATAAAACAAGTAAAATGGAATAGTTTGTGGGACTGTGCAAGAAAGGAAACTGGGAAACTAACTTTTGTACTGTTCTTGGAAATCCAGGGCTAAACAACAGAGGCAGAGGGACAGATGAGGCAAAGGTGGTTCACCAGATCTATTATTCTACTAGTTTTGTACGTGTTAAGCAAATACGGTTGCTTATGACCTGAATAATGTGTTTAGGTAATACATTTCAAGCCACGCTGCCTGTCACACTCCCTTGAGCTCCTGCTGTCCGCATGTCCGTTGTTTTACACAATCTCCTGTCAAAGTAAAGGCGGACGTGGTACAAGTAACCCGTTTAAAAAGTTGAGGGGGAGGGAATTATTCCCTTTCTTCCGCGCGGGAACTTGCAGACAGACGCGTCCCCGGTTTCATAGGCGGGCTGAACGCGGCGCTCCAGCCCTTTGTGTACAAACCACACCCACAACCAGCCTCCTAAACCGGCCCCCGCTTCTTGCCCTTCACTGCCGGCGGCCGGCTAGGTTTTCTTTCGCCCTTCCTTCCTTTGGCCCGAGCCAGCAAGAGCTGCTGCATGTGCTGACGAGAGCGGCGTCCGGCGCCGCGGCCATTCCTTGGCAGCCGTTCTGCAACTGCCAGTCGCCAGTTATGTTCGACTACGACAAGGCTACCGCCTTTCTGGGCGAATGGGGCCCCTTTCAGCGCCTCATCTTCTTCCTGCTCAGCGCCAGCATCATCCCCAACGGTTACACGGGGCTGTCCGCTGTCTTCTTGGCCGCCACCCCCGAGCACTGGTGCCGGGTGCCCGCTAACGTCAACTTGAGCGCGGCGTGGCTCAACGCCAGCATCCCCCTGGAGAAGCGTGGCGGGCGGCAGGTACGGAGCCAGTGCAGTCGCTACCGCCTCGAGGCCCTGCTCAATTTCTCGGCCGGCAACCTGGAGCCCGGGCGCGATGTCAACCTCAGCCAGGTGGGGCAGGAGGAGTGCCTGGATGGCTGGGAGTTCAGTCGAGAGTACTACGACAACACCATTGTCAACGAGGTAAGCAGGTGCGTGCTGACCTTGGGGAGGGGGAGGGGGGAGAGGTAGAGGAAAGAGGGCCGGCACCGTGACGGCCTCCCAAGAGATCAAGATCAACCGGGCGATGTCAACTTAGGAGAAAAACTTGCACGGACGACTGCTGAGAAGAAATTACTTTGGAGAGAGGAAATTCAATAACTATTGTTATTGAAGTACAATATTTTTAAAATTAACCTGATAATACCAGCCATTTAATCATGGTGTTTGTATCTTTTTGTAAACATATTTTTGACAAATTCCAATTCAGAAGCAAAAGCCATCAGCTTTTTCATCTGTAGAAACTCGCAATATTAACTCTTCCATTCAACATTGGCCCACATTTTTGAAGCCTTTTTTTCTGTTTAAAATTTCAGATAATGTTCAAACAAGCCTTGTTTCATAAATTTCTCCAGGAAACTGCACAGATTGCATACTTAATAGAATTGCCACAACTCCTCTCTGAATGTATGTTTAAATCTGAGACATAAATATTGCGCATTCCTTTATCAAAATAATCCTTTTAGACCGTAATCCCATTTATGGCTACCAAATAGTAAGCTCAACTTTTAGTCTATATGAGCTCCTAAATTACAGAGAGCCAGATTAGTATAGTGATTAAGATGTTGGCCCAGAAACCAGAAGACTGTGGGAATTAAAGCATGAAAGCCAGGTGTGTGACTTTGGTCTTGTCACTCTCAGCCCACCCCACTTCACAGAGTTGTTGTGGGGAGGAAAGAGTATTAGATATGTTTACAGTTACTTATTAAGTGATATAGATGGGATAAAAATCTACTAAATATTATGTATTAGGGCAGTCAGAAGCTCTGTTGTGCACAGATGAATGTAATGCCTGTTTGCTGCCCTTTAAAGAGCTGTATCTTTTGCCAGAATCATGTGGCAACCACAAAGAGAAAGAATTCAGCTCGTTAAAGAATTACAAACAAGTGCTATGCTTGTACACTGTTTTTTCTGAATTTGTTCCAAAATGCTCCACCATCCCATTAGGTGTTGCATTAGACATATATGATGTGTCACCCTATTTATTTTTATAGGTCAGATGTTGGGTATCTCAGCTTTATTGAATAAGTGACAAGCTGGGTCATTATTTCAGGGACACTTTCATACCTAAACAGAGAAGCAGAATAACCATGGGCAGGCAAAAAAGCAGTAGGAGTAGAGGAACTTCTGACTTACTGTCAGCTTCCTCTTTGACTTCCTTGTAGGAAGGTGGCAGGGAGTATTGGAAATGAAGATCACATGACTGCAGCACTGTAGCAGGGACAACTTTGCCAAATTTCAATCCAACAGGACTCATGGATCCCACATTCTTAGACCATTCGAGGGATATTGATTAAAAAGTTGCCTTCCCTATGACACACCATTTCACGAATTGAAGGTTTGCAAATAATCAAATTGATACAAACGTTTTAGTAGTATATAGATATGAATGAGTCACAATGAATGAGCTGAGATATGAATGAGTCACTATTTCAATAACTAGTAGGTGGGATTTGATAATTGTATGTGTGTGTGTGTGTGTGTTTGTTAGTGTTTCTATGTGTAGCATGCTTCTTTACATGGTCCTGACTTCATACAAAAAGATAAAAAGAGAAGCAATGATAAAATATAGTAAAGCAATAATGAATACTACTAATTAATCCTCAGTGGTTTACATTAAAAGATTGAAAAACAATAGCTTCAGAGATAAGAGTATCGTCACCAGTCACAAGTTTGGCAGAAGTTTATTTGCCCCTTGTCTGACTTTCTAAAACCTGTTATAATTGATGTTTCATTGGCAAAGTTTTATTGACTCTAACCACTTTTAAAATATAGCCTGTTAGGTTCCTGGAGAAGTTGCATAAGTTGTACATATAACCTTTCACCCAGTTTTTCAATTCTAGTCTTACCTTTGTTTAACTTTTAATCTGTTGATTCATTCTTGCCAATTTGTTTCCAGCTGAGCTGCATGTTTTAGCTTTTCTTGTCATTTTTTATCAGAGAGTGATCTTGCCTTGAGAACAAGCCTTCCATGCCCTCTACACTGTTCTAAGCTACTCTTTGCTTAACCATAGTGTCACAATAAACCACAATACCTCGGTTCACACAATATAGACAATTATCCTGATCACATCTCATTACACCTTACTTTCTTATATGAACCTGGAATTTTGATTTGTAAACTCATTTATGGTTTAGCATGTTCTGTGAAGCTAGCCAATTGTGGTTTATTCAGTAAACTATCATTAACCAAAACATTACTTGGATGAATCTACAAATCAGGGCAGTTTTCTAAACCTGTTCATACTCCTCACCCTTCGATTTCTAAAAACTAAATACTATTTTTTTTGGACTGCAGTTCTGTAACAAACCGCACCTATATCTTTCTTAAAACTGTTTCAAAAGTACAGAATATTATAGAAATAAATGTGATTTTTGTGAAAAAAGCAGTTGTAATCCCTTCTCATTATGTATTCAATACGAGTTTCTTAGGTACCAAATTAAAACAAGTTACATTCCTGATATTAATTTTGCATTTAAATGTAAAGTCACCAATTTCCTAGTCATTTTAGCTGTATCTCCAATATATTATGACATTAATAGTCCTACCCTTGAATTAAGAAACATTGCTTAACTTCCAATAAGTTCCTCTAACAGTTGTATTAATTACTGCCTCACAAGCATCTATCCAATCATGGTAAATATCCATTGGTTCTGAAGGATAAATGATAGGAATCTAAAATTCTTCCAGATGTACAGTATTAGGATGTCACCCCAGTTTTCCAAGCTCTGTCCATCTTAACACCGCAGGATTTAGAGAAAGGATATGTAAATTGGATCTCAGGGTTCCAATCAAGTTGTGTTGTGGCTTCCACTTAGATTCCCTACAACCCATCTTTGCCTGGTCAGAGAACTTCTCCAAGCCTTATTTACAATGGAGACCAGCATATATTCTTATTTTACCTCTTATCTAAAAACAAATTTGTAAGGAGGCTCTGAAAAATCCTCATCAACAAAAGTCCTGATCAAGAAAAATCCATTACGAGTTGGCAGAAACAGCATATATAATGTCCCAAAGGTGATTGCTTTTCAGTTTCTATTTGTCTTTTGTCAGGATTTTTTTCATATGTTTATTCCATCTCTCTTGTAAGACGAAGATAACAAAGTTATCCAAAGCATTCTTCCTGTTTATTGTTTGCATTTCTCTTTCAATTATTAAGATCTTAGCTGGTTTCATTTTAAATCTAGTTTCTTTGGGTTCCCTCAAGTGTCCAAATATCAAAGTCCCATCTTATCATCTTTTTCCTTAATCCATAATCTTTTCCCAGGAAATATTCTCCTAATTAATTTCAAAATCTTACTTCAAATCCATCTGGCTCTTTAATCTATTTATAACTTTTCAGATCAACATTCTAATCCACTTTTGCTGTTTATTCCAAAATATTTTTTTAAAGTCCTTGCATAAAACTTGCTTTCATCAAGGATTGAAGGAGATTCACCCCTGTAATGACTCTTGCCTTTCCAAGAGTTCTTTATATTATATTATTGTACTGTATTGTCATTATATTCTGTTCTGTTCTGTTAGCTTCAGTTAGGTTGGGTTAGGTTAGATTCGGTTAGGTTAGATAATGATATTATGTTAAGTTACGTTATATATCCCTATTCTATTCTACTCTAGTCTACTCTACTCAGTTCTAATTGTATTATATTACTGTATGTTAATTATATGTTATGTTATATTATTATATACACACAAACACAGTTAACAAGCAATTTCCCGAAGTGATTATGAAACAGAAGTATGTGAAGCCATCTTTTTGATGGCTTCAATCCATGAAGATTCCTCATCTCCCAGTGCTCTAAAACCCTCAACTGTCTTCTTGTCTTCTTCCACAGAACCATTGTATGGAGCACCTCTCCTTTATCAGGAGGAATTCTAAGGAACTGATCCGTTCACTGACTTCTCATTGTGCTGTAGATGTTCAGCTCCATTCTCAGCAGAATTGTCTTCAGACATTGTAATACATCTCCCTCATTATCTGACATTCTTCTCCACTGAGCCGAAGGGAGAGTCCAGGATGGGTAGTCTCCAGTCTCATAGCTCTGCAGACCGAGTTCAAAAACTGAGGACACACCCCCTGGTAACAGTCCCCAGTTCTTCACTCGGTCTCAGCATGTTCAGACCACTCTTTAAGGGCTCTGAATAGTTCAGATTGTAGAAGAATCTTCACCCCCTGGGCTGAGTTTTGGTTTTTTTCTTCAAGAGGCTTAGAGCAGGTTTGACAGCTAGCTGGCTTGCCGGTTAGCACTTTTTTTTTTTTGCTTTTTTTTTTTGACTGTCTTTTTAAAAAAATTCTTTGCTGGTAGACTGGTTTTTGGAATTGTGATTGTAAATTGGCTTGGAGGTGCCCCTGAGAGACCACGTGGCCCGGGCTGGGGGAGCGGGAGTCAGTGTCTTATTCAACTCACTTTCTCCCGGTCTATTCTTATTGATCTGTGTTAGCCGTGAAAACCGCAAGGTGCTTCTTCCCCTTTTCGGCATCAGCAGCCATTTCAGACGTTTCGGGACAATTCTGCAGTTCGTCTCCATGATTGTCCCTTGGGGTGGGGTGGGGGTACTGGCCATCTGGATTGAATCCTGACCCCCTGTCCAGTCACCAGAGCACCGTGGCAGCTGTGAGACGCTTGAGCCTGCCAAATTGCAGCCAGCACTGGCTTGCAAGCCTCTGATCTGTCAGGGCTTGTAGCAATTTTAAACAGTCAGCCATTTTTTTCCCTTTTTGCTTTGACTCTTGCCTTAAATTGCAGAGCTGTGCTGAGCTCACCACTTCTGGGCCGCATTAGCCTCCTGAAGTGGTGGACAGCTGCTGTGACCAAAGCAGACAACTTTAGATCAAATAAATTTTGTTTTTCTTTTGCCCCTTTTTTTCCTTTTCTCTCTCCCTGTCAGTGACAATTATTTTTGGCATGCTCAAAATGGCCACCAGGGGAGCTGGCCAAGAATTATTAGCTCCTCAGCAGAGTAGGGAGAGAGGTGCAAGGGGATCAAGGTGCAGGCTGCAGAAGGGGCAGAGGGGCAGCTGCAGGGGGTGGAGAAGGGGCAGAGGGGCAGCTGGAGAAGGGGCAGAGGGGCAGCTGCAGGGGGCTGCAGAAGGGGCAGAGGGGCAGCTGCAGTGTCGGCATATTTGAAAAGTAGAGCAAAGCCAGAGGTCGGTAATTTTTCCTGCAAAGAATCACAAAAGCTTCTGGGTTGTGCACAAGATGGGACACACATGTCAATGCAATTCAGCAGCATAAAATAATGAGATACAAATAAAATAAATCAACAAGAATCGGCAAAGCATCTCTGATTAGATTTTATTCACTGCTAGAATCTAATCAGAGATGCTTTGCTGATTCTAGTGCAATGACCTCTCCAGCAGGGTTAGAAGGGAGTGTGTGTGTATGTGTCTGCGTGGCTGTCAAAACTCCAAAAATGGGTCAGGTATCTCTGGGGAGGCCAGTCATAAATTAGAACACTTGCTAAACAAATGGCCATTAAGTGAGGACCATTTGTATTTGGTTTGCCAGTCACCTGACCACACCCACCCAGTCACATGACCACCAAATCACACCTACCATGTCATGTGACCAGCAAGCCATGCCCAGCCAGCAAGCCATGCCCACCCAGTCACATGACCAGCAAGCCACGCCCACCCAATCATGTGACCAACAAGCCACGCCCTCACATTAAGCCAGGCCCACAGAAATTTGAATCCCACCCCTGAGTGGGGGGCACTGAGGATGAGTTTGTAGCACCAAGGGGGCGGTAGACTGAAAAAGTTTGAGAACCACTGCTCCAGATCAAGGCAAAAGCCACTCATAATAATTCTGAGCCACCACAAAGATTTTTGATTGCTGCACCTGGAAGCCAAGCCTTCAGCAGAACCAGACCTGCGCCTGAAAATAAAAAAGCCACCTTACTCTATAGTGGCTGGGTTGCGGCCTGAGGAAACCCACAGGCAAGAGATGCCATCCTTCATGCAAGCCTGGATCTCCCAAACAATTAGACAAGAACTTCAGACTTAAGTCAACCAGCTGTGCTGGTTGCCTGGTTTGGACACCAACAGAGGCGTTCCTCGGGCAGGGGCAGGCTTCTGCAGAACAGCCGATCTACTTCAGAAATAGTTCTGCATCCCCTTCAGAAAGAAGCCAGTCTTATGTTTCCAAGAGGGACCTCCTTGCAGAGAGGGTTTTTCAAATGGGGAGTCGGAAGTAGCAGGTCCCCGCTTCCTTAAGGACCTTTTCAAGCTCTCTCTCTCAAAGACTCTGCTGGTTAAGGCTAAGAGCGCGGCTCATCTTTAAAAAGGGACAAGGTCACCTGGGATCTTCCCCCAAAGGGGGAGGATCAGGAAAATTACCTATTCACTGAAAAAGCATCTGTGGTGGACGCTGTACCTGTGCCCCAGATGTTTATGAATGTGATTAAAAAGCAGTGGGAGTCCCCTGGGGGGTACACTCACCCCAGTGGGTCTGAGTCTATCTTATTTAATGGGTGGCTGTGGCAGCTGCAGTATAGTATCCCACCTGAGGACCTCAGGCTGCCTCAGGACTTAAATAAGATAATAGCCGCAGCTTAATCGACAGCTAATGCCACCCTCAAGTCAGCCAAAACTTCTTCCAGAGCCATGGCCTCATCTGTAATAGCATGTAGGCTCACCTGGCTAAGAAATTGGCAGGTGGATGCCAGAAACAAATGGAAGCTGGTGTTTGCTCCCTTCAAGGGAGAGAGGCTTTTTGGAAAGGCCCTGGATCCCTTTTTTTGATGGAAACCAGGGACAAGTGAAAGATCATGCCCTCCCAGGGGAGGCGTTTTGATTACAGGTCTCCACCCTACTACAGAAAGCCCTCCTTTAAACAGGGGGAACCTGGAACAATCTTTCCCCATCAAAGTAGGCCCTTCTTCCAAAGATCCTCATTTCAGGCCGATAGACCGGCCTTTGCCACCAGAGGGCATCAGAGGCAAGATGACAAAAGGTCCTTTCAGGGTTCCAACAGACCTTTTAGATGCAACAAGTGACACCCAAGCCTCCTCTCCCACAGGGGGCCGTCTGGGACTGTTCTGGCAGAGGTGGGAACAGATCACAATGGACGCTTGGATCCTGACAACTTTATGGTCAGGTCTCTCTTGGGAGTTTATTCCCCCCCCCCCGTGCCTTTGTGTGCTGCCCCATCTCAAGGGACCCCTCAAAGAGGGATCTCATGGAATCGGTAATCCACCATCTGCTGGTTCCTGGAGACCAGGAGAGATAGAAGTTCGATTCAATTTGGTTTGTGATTCCAAAGGCCGGGGGAGGGTGGCGAGCATTCCTCAACTTGAAAGGGCTCAACAGGCATCTAATCTACTGAAGATTCAAGGTGCATTCCCTCCACTCTATCCTACAGGGCCTGTGGGAGGGAGATTTTTTTGGCTTGCCCATAGACCCCAACCACCATCAGTTCCTGAGGTTTTGCTATGGCGGCCACCATTTTCAATACAGGGCTCTCCTGTTCGGCCTGTCATCAGCCCCACAGACTTTTACTAATTCCTGGCGGCTGTAGAGGCATACCTCAGATCCTTACCCATAAGGATCCTATGCTATTTGGATGACAACCTGATAGCATCCTCTTCCAGACCCCAGGCGGAGGAGGATATGATGTCGACAATCAGGATCCTTCGAGAGCATGGGTTCTCGATAAACCTGGACAAATGCCACCTAGCACCATCAAACTGTCTCTTGCATTTGGGGACTATCATAGACACCTTAACTGGCCAGGTCTTTCTCTCACAGGAGCGTCGAGACAGTATAAGGGACGTCACATCACAGATCCTGTCTGCCAGAGAGGTGACTATCATCTTGCTGTCTCAACTTCTCGGCAAGATGATATCATGCATCGGGATTGTCCCAGGGCCCACTTCCTGCCCAAACCTTGCAGTGGTTCCTGCTCCCCTACCAGAGGCAGGCAGGGGTGACTCACCAAGGAGGGTTCACGTCCCCTTGCTGGTTCTTCATTCTGTCCATTGGTGGCAGTCCCGAGCCATAGATCACGGAGCCCCAGAGGATTATCATCACCACTGATGCCAGTCTGTATGGTTGGGGGGCCCACCTGGGAGTCCAGGTGAGGTGGTCATGGGAGGAGCTTGCCCACAACATAAATTGGCTAGAGCTCAGGGCTGCCTGCTTAACTCTCAAGGATCTAAGGCAGGAGGTATGGGGAGAAAGGTTTTTCTCCTCACAGACAATGTGGCCACCAAGGCCCACATAAACCAGCAGGGGGGCACTCCCTCCAAATCTCTAATGCAGGAGGCGACTTGTTTGTGCAGGTGGGCGGAGAGACACCTGTTGTCCCTGCAAGCAGAAAACATCTCGGGAGTTTCCAATGTGCAAGCAGACTGGTTGAGCAGGCCCACAGTTGACCAGTTGGAATGGCGACTGCATCCCAGTCTGTTCTAGGAGATGACAGAATGGTTCAGCCATCTGATTCTGGATTTCTTTGCATCTCCAGAGAACTCGCAGCTCCCGAGGTTCTTTGCATGGTTCCCAGCACCGGGAGCAGAAGGGGTCAATGCTCTCCGATGCAAGTGGCCCCAAGGGCTATTCTATGCCTTCCCCCCTTCCCCTGATTCCGGGAACAATCAGAAAGGTACTGACAGGGCGGAGGTTCTGTTGGTAGCCCCTTACTGGCCCAGGCACCTGTGGTTCGCCTACCTGGTGGACCAGTCGGTTGCCAGACCCTGGAGAATTCCCCTGCACAGGATCTCCCTTAGCCAGGGCCCGATTGAGCATCCAGATCCAGCCTGGTTTCAGTTGACCGTCTGGCACTTGAGCTGGTGCTCCTGAAACAGGAGTAGTTTTCCAGAAGGGTCATTCAGGCCATCCAGGCGGCCAGAAGACCTTCCATGACCAGGATATACGACGCATCATGGAGGATTTTCTGTGGCTGGGTGCCAGTCACCTATTGGAACCTACTGCTATGTGTGGCAAATTAGAGTTTCTGCAGGATGGATTGGACAGAGGTCTCACCCCCAGTACCATGAAGAGACAGGTGGCTGCCTTGGCCTTGGTTTTTTTGGGTCAAGGACTCAACCACTCTAGCCCAACTCCCCAGGGTGTAAGCCTTCCTTAGGGGAGCCACTAATTTGAAGCCACTAGTGGTCCACCGTTTCTCCACCTGGGATTTGCCTAGGGTCCTGTAGGCACTGATTTCTCCCCCATTTGAACCCTTGCGTGAAGTCAGTCTTCGCCTATTCATGTGCAAGGTGTCATTCTTAGTGGCCATTATTTCAGCCAGGCGTATCTCGGAGTTGACGGCCTTATCCATCAGAAAGGACCTGTGCATTTTCCATGCAGACAGGGTGGTTCTGCGGTTGGACCCTACCTGTCTGCTCAGGGTGAACTCCTTATTCCATCGCTCACAGGAGTTGATTTTGCCTGACTTCTGTCCGGGGCCTACCCATGCACTGGAGAAAAAATGGGGCACCTTGGACGTTAGGAGGGCCCTCCATATACATTAAAAGGACCTCCTCTTTTAGGAGGACTGAAGCCCTGTTCGTTTCCTTTCAGCCGTCAACTTTGGGTCGCAGGATGACACCATCTACTGTGAGTCGCTGGCTTAGAGCCTGTATTGCGAAGGCCTATGAGTTCCTGGCTCTTCCTGTGCCCAGGAGAATCACTGCACACTCAACCAGGAGTCCAGCGACCACTGCAGCCTGGGCAATGCAGGCTTCAGTTCTGGACTTTTGTAGAGCTGTGATTTGGTCATCTGTGACCCCATTCAAAAGACATTATAAAATTGACTCCTTTGCCTCAGCAGAGGTGTCCTTTGGAAGATGAGTCCTGCAGGCATTCATGTAGAAGTGGGGACCTCCAGCCAATCCAGTTCCCCCCCGTAGGACAGCCGTCAGCCAGCTTTGGTATGTCCCATACTGGATTCTCCCTTCGGCTCAGTGGAGAATGGGCGTTGGTCCTACCTGAACGTTTCTTCTTGGGGAGCCGAAGGGAGAATCCAGTCCCTCCCTGTAGTCTGTCTGGTCGGAGTAGGGAGGAAATGTTTTTTTCTCACAGTATCAAATAGGCTATCTGTTAGAGGATGAGGAGCAGCTGGATTCGCTTTGATGTTGTTCAGAACTGGGGACTGTTACCAGGGGGTGTGTCCTCAGTTTTTCAACTCAGTCTGCAGAGCTATGAGACTAGAGACTTCCCATCCTGGATTCTCCCTTCGGCTCCCCGAGAAGAAGCGTTCAGGTAGGACCAACGCCCCTTCTGAAGTGATCTGAAGTCTGTTTAGGATTTAGAAATGTAACATAAACACAATCTCAAGGTTGAAAAAGCCTTCAATCTATGGAATTACAATCATTCAAAGAAATCCATGTAAGCATAGTTTGGGAATTAAGAGATTTTCTAAGTAATTCATGGGCTAGATTCACTGATATACTTAGAATAATATGTAAACTTCTCAGTGGAATGAAGCTGTTAATATTTTCCTAACAGAGATCTACTTCATACTTTCTATTAATGAACAACTAATGTCATGTGTTAGTTATCTTCATATAGCCTATATTTATTTAAGTATTTTTAAGTATTATTTTTAAGTATTTCAAAACTTAGGGCTTATTCAAGAAAATAAATGCTATATATTTAGTTAAGAATCCTGATGATTCTACCTGGATTTTGTTACCTCATTTTTTCCTAATAATACTAATCCAGAATCCTTAAAACAATCTACACATTTTCAAAATGACTTTCTCAGATTAATTATTGGCATTATTGGTAGTCTTTATAAATATTAACAAACACAAAGATACACATTTTTAAATAATGCCATTGCTCGGAGATTACACAAATGCTTTGTTAATCGAAATTCTAAATTCTAATTCCTGTGAGATGCCAAGGAAGGACATAAAAAAGAGCAACCATCAGCAAGCATGTTACCTTTTGCTCCGTGGAGTTATAATTCATAAAGTAGACAACTGGCTTATGTTTGTTTTTTTAAAAAGTACCTCATCTTGTCAATTGAACTTAAAAGCAAACTTCTCAGTTTGAACTGTTTGTTGTGTGAGTACAATAACAATATTTTGTCCTTGTAAACTGCCTTTGAGTATTATTCTGATTCTGGCCTTTTGATTTCACCTTCCTGTTCCAATATTCAACCATAGGCGGTCCCAAATATTTTTGTTGATTCCAATTAACCTATGATTTTTCTAGCCCATCTTACTAGCTCTTATCCTGTGGAGATTCTAACTCTAGCTGGATTATTAAAATATATTGGTTGTTTCCCCACTAACATATTGCAGTGCATTTTCTAGATTCATACTAAAGCAACAATATTCAGACAGGTTTTATATTACTTAAAGCAAGATAAAAGCTATAATAAATCAATAAAAGTAACTTTGAATGGTCACTAAATGAACTGTTGTAAGTCAGGGACTACCTGTACCAGGATTAAAATGTTTGTATTTATTTCATTTCTTTGACCTGTCTTACTTATTAACATATTAACATAATATGATTGACTTTTGTGTCAACATACGTCCACACAAAAACCACCACAATGACGTAATCCCCAATTATAACTTCAAAAAAGGCAACTATGATCTTATAGACAACGATCTCTCATCCCTTGATTGGCAATCTCTATTCACTGGATGCAATACTGTTGAAGACCATTACAACATATTTTTACTTGAAGTCAAAAGAGTCATCAAACTATATGTACCAACAACAACTCCCAAAACAAAACAAAAAAACAGATTACCCATAACAATAAGGAAACTTTAATCCAAAAAGAGATCACTCTGGCGGAAAAACAAATCTGGTCACGTTGCCAATTTCAAAAGCCGATACAAAAATTTATGCCACCAGATAAAGACCGAATGCACCAATTATCACATTAAACAAGAGGAAAACCTTCTAAGCACCAATTCCACCAGTGCTTTTTACAATTTTTGTAAACAACAAACTAAAAGATTCAAGGTCCATCCCACCCCTGATAGGACCTAATGTTAAAGACTGCAACGACGACACCATTAAAGCCAACATCTTTAACGCATTTTTTGGCTCAGTATTTGTAAACAGCAATGGATCATGCCCAGTATTTCCTAGTCAAACCACAGACAACTACAATGATCTAATACATATCAATTTTACAGAAGACAATGTTGAAAAAGCACTTCGCAATCTAAAACCATCTCTATCTATTGGACCGGATGGAATATGTGCCTACTTCTTAAAAAAGCTACCCACTGCCACAGCCAAACTTCTAAGCATAATCTTTGAAAAATCTTTCAGGACCAGTTCCTTGCCTAACCTATGGTCACAAGCCACGGTCATCCCCATCTTCAAAAAGGGAGACCTCAGCCTAGTTGAAAATTACAGACCAATCTCCTTATGCTGCGTCACCTGTAAAGTCATGGAATCAATTATTAACCAATCCATCATCCTCCACTTAGAAACAAACAACCTACTCTCCAATAAACAATTTAGTTTCAGAAAAAAACTATCCTGTAATCTGCAACTCTTACACTGCAAAAACATATGGACTACACAACTTGATCAGGGCAAAACAATAGGTGCAATCTACATAGACTTCTGTAAAGCCTTTGATTCAGTGGTACACGACAAACTACTACTAAAAATAAAATCCTATGGTATCTCTGGACATCTGCATAACTGGATAGAAGCATTCCTGTCAAACAGACAACAAATGGTCAAAATTGGGAGCGTCCTATCAAATTCTGTACCTGTCAATAGTGGTGTCCCCCAAGGCAGTGTTCTAGGACCAACTCTCTTCATACTCTTCATAAATGACCTCTGTGATCATATTAAGAGCAACTGCGTTCTTTTCGCTGATGATGTAAAGCTGTTCAATACCACAGACAATGCTGCTACCCTTCAAAAAGATCTTGACTATGTATCAGAATGGTCAAACAAATAGCAACTTCAAATATCAACAAATAAATGCTCTGTCTTACACTTTGGCAAAAAAAAATAAGAAAATAAAATACAAGCTGAATAGTCAAGACCTTGTTGATGATCCAAGCTCTGTAAAGGACCTTGGAATACTCATCTCTAATGATCTAAGTACTAGAGCCCACTGTAACTACATAGCCAAAAAGGCATTAAGAGTTGTTAACCTAATCCTACGTAGCTTTTTCTCTGGTAATATCACACTACTAACTAGAGCATACAAAACATTTGCTAGACCAATACTCGAATACAGCTCATCAGTCTGGAACCCACACTACGTATCTGATATTAGCACAATTGAGAAAGTCCAGAAATATTTCACAAGAAGAGTTCTCCACTCCTCTACTCATTGTAGAAAACCTTATGCCACCAGACTTGTAATTCTAGAACTAGAAAACCTTGAATTACGCCGTCTTCGGTCTGATTTAAGCATGGTATATAAAATCATACATTGCAATGTCCTATCTGTCAATGAATACTTCAGCTTCAACCATAACAACACAAGAGCACACAACAGATACAAACTCAAGGTTAACCGCACCAAGCTTGATTGCAGGAAATACGACTTCAGCAACAGAGTGATCAATGTCTGGAATACTCTACCCGACTCTGTAGTTTCTTCCCCAAACCCCAAAAACTTTAACTTTAGACTGTCTACTATTGACCTCACCCCTTTCCTAAGAGGTCTCTAGGGGGCGTGCATAAGCGCACCAACGTGCCTACCATCCCTGTCCTATTGTTTCTTTTTATTTTTATTTTTATTTTATTTTTCTTATATGTACCCATTTCATGTATTTATAACTATGTATACACTTATACTTATTATCTTGTAAACAATTGACAAATAAAATAAATAAATAAATATTCAACCGGATTCTTGGGTTCCTCCCCCCCCCCCCTTTTCTGATGTTTAAATTGTTTGTTTAATTTTCTCAGAAAATTCCAGACATGGGGTAGATAGAAAATATAGTTATGAGATTCTTTGAAGCTGTTTGATAAACAAGAAAAATAATGTTGAATACTAAAATCTTAGCAGGCATCTCCAGTTGACCACTCTTTTCATTGCTCAGTTTGCTCCAAAAGTGTTTGAAAGCAGTTTACAATCATTCTGCAGTTCAGAATTCCCGAAAACAGATGAAAAATAGTCTAAAAGCTTTACAACCAAAATCCCACACCTCTACACAAAAGCCTCTGCAGCTGCTTTTTAACAGCTGTTTTTGGGATGAGAGGAGAAAACTTCCAAGATGGCACCGCCAAAGTTTGCCTCGGTGAAATGCTCTCTATTTCTTTTTTATTATTCTCTGCGATTCACTATGGATTTCATACTCACAAGACCATTTGCTAAGAATTAAGCAATGTTTCTTTAAGGAGCAGCTTTCTGTGTCCTCCCCCTCCCCCTTTACAAACCTGGAGGAGATTCTAACACAGGAAGAAGCAATTTCCCCAGAGAAATGGATTACAACAAACAAATGGAGAAAGAGGCGGCAGAGAAAGAGATGAGGTAAAAGAGCAGGAATTTTGAATAAGCTGAGCAAGGGGGTGGGGGGAAAAACCCCTCTCCCTTCAACCTTTCTGACCAATTTATGTTCACTTGCTAATAAAGATGGATGAAATACTCCTTTTAAATAGATGCAATTCTAATTTTTACAACTCAGCAGCTCTCTGCTTCATTGAAACCTAGCTAAATGAAGAAATTGATGACAACAGCATGCATATCCCAGTGTTTCAGATAATAAGAGCTGACAGGATTACAGAGTCATCAGGCAAAAAGAAGGGAGGAGGCTTATGTTTATATATCAACAACAGCTGGTCTCAGGATATAACTATTGATTGTAAACCATTTTATTCTCCATGTGAGTTCTCCTTATTTCTCCAGCTGTATATGTTCCCCCACAAGCTTGTGTAAACAAGGCATTATGAACTCTAGCTGACCAGATTATGGAGTCTGAAGCCAAATATCCAGATTCTCTTCCCATTAGAGACTTTAACAAAGACAACTTAAGGAAAGAGCTTCCAAAATATTTTCAGCATGTCAATTTCCCACTAACAAGAATACTTTAGACCATTGCTACACAACACTAAAAGATGCTTATCGATCTTTACCACGTGCAGCTGTGGGATATACTCAGATCACTGCATGATTCACCTTGTACCTGCTTACAGCCAAAGACTTAAAGCCACGAAACCAACAATTAAATCAGTGAGGACTTGGACTGAGAAGGCAAAGCTAAAGCTACAGGCTTGCTTTGATTGCACTGATTGGAATGTTTTGGAAGATACCTCTGCAGACTTAGATGAACTCACAAATACTGTAACATCCTATGTCAGCTTCTGTGAAGACCTATGTGTACCAACCAGGAACTTGAGAATATAAAGTAACAATAAACCTTGGTTCACAGCTAAACTTAAGCAGCTACATCGCTTCAAAGAGGAAGTCTACAGAAAAGGTGATAGAATGCTGAACAGTCAGGCCAGAAATGTATTAACAAGGGAGATCAGAGCAGCAAAAAGAAGCTACTCTGAAAAGTT
Organism: Pseudonaja textilis; assembly: GCF_049901715.1. NCBI lineage: Eukaryota > Metazoa > Chordata > Lepidosauria > Squamata > Elapidae > Pseudonaja > Pseudonaja textilis. The sequence goes on from NC_141991.1 coordinate 80,975,879, forward strand.
AAGGAATCAGTTCTCAACAAATGAACCAGCAAACATGTGGAAGACTCTCAAAAATATCACTGACTACATCAAACCTCCTTCCCAGGCTGAAGGAAATCAACAGCTGGCAGATGACCTGAATGTGTTCTGCAGGTTTGAAAGGAAACTACAGCCACTTATCTCCACAACCCCCATCTCAGACACACCAACAACAGCCAAATCTCTCACAACTGACTCCACCCCATTGGATTCACAATCCCTGATGATCACAGAAAAATAAGTGCAAGATCTATTTCACAGTCAAAAGCCAGGAAAAGCACCAGGCCCAGACAAAATAGCTCCTTGCTTAAAAGTCTGTGCTGACCAATTGTCCCCCATCTTCACCCAAATCTTCAATAAATCATTAGAGATGTGCTACAATATCTTGAATCTCCAAAGACCTATGCAAGGATCCTCCTTATAGACTTTAGTTCAGCATTCAATACCATCATTCCAGACATTCTTCTAACTAAACTAAGCCAGCTAGCAGTACCGCATACAGATGGGAAATTGAACAACTAGCCTCACAGTGCAACCAGAACAATCTGGAACTGAACACACTCAAAACCGTAGAAATGGTGGTAGACTGTAGGAGAAACCCTCCCATACTACCACCTCTTACAATACTAGACAACACAGTATCAACAGTAGAGACCTTCAAATTTCTAGTTCTGTTATATCACATGACCTAAAATGGACACTTAACTTCAAAAACATCATCAAAAAAGCACAACAAAGAATGTTCTTTCTGCGCTAACTCAGAAAACTCAAAGTGCCCAAGGAGCTGCTGATCCAGTTCTACAGAGGAATTATTGAGTCTATCATCTGCACCTCTATAAGTGTCTGGTTTGGTTCTGCAACCCAACAAGACAGACACAGACTTCAGAGGATAATTAGGAGGGCTGTGAAAATATTTACAGATCCCTCACATCCTGGACATAAACTTTTCAATTCCTACTCTCAAAATGATGCTATAGAGCCCTGCACACCAGAACAACTAGACACAAGAACAGTTTTTCCCCGAACGCCATCACTCTGCTAAACAAATAATTCCCACAACACTGTCCAACTATTTACTAAGTTTGCATTACTATCTCTATTAATCTTCTCATCACTCTGTCACCCACCCCCTCCCACTTGTGACTATATGACTGTAATTTTGTTGCTTGTATCCTTACAATTTATATTGACTGCTTCCTAGTATGATTTGATTGCCTATTTGTACCCTATGACTATATTAAGTGCTGTACCTTAAGATTCTTGATGAATGTATCTTTTCTTTTTATGTACACTGAGAGCATATGCAACAAGACAAATTCATTGTGTGTCTAATCACACTTGGCCAATAAAGAATTCATTCATTCATTCAAAAACAGATAGTCTTAACCATTTTCAAGTCTCCTTTCTTTGTGTAGACTGCTTAGGAGTCTTGGTATCTTCTATCTTGTCAATTAGTATTCTAGTTAAGGCTGATGGAACTTGAACATTAAATGGAGGGTCACATATAGCCCATTTCTGATATAAAGGCTAAATGGTCCATACATTTGTTTGGGCAGCTGTATAAATTTGATTTAAAAAATTGGTAATTTATTTAATAAATAAATAAACAGGATGCAACAGATTTTCCTTACCTCACATTATAGTCAAACAAATTTGTTTCAGCTTCAGTTCCAAAAGGTGAATTTATTTTAACTGCATTTTTCATTGCAGAAGTAATGTTCTACTAGATTGTATTAACTGACCTACAAATAAACATGTTTCAGATAAACAAGGAAGTCAAATACATTTCTCCAAAATCCAAGTGAGTCCATAGTTTCACAAAATCTATATTAATGCATAGAGAGTATTTTTCCCTAGGGTTTTTTTTTAGGGGGGGATCAAATATCACATTTCAATACAAAATACCTTATTGCTATTTTTAAAAGGTTATAATAAAGCAAATGTGGTTGGAGATTATAAATATAATCCGCAAGTATTTGCCAGGCTAAGTGAATATCACATGCTGAGTAATCTACCTCACAGTTTGGTGTCATGCCATTGCATACTGTACTAAATATGACCAACGATTCAGTGTTCTCCTCCTTCTCTGTCATTATTGAATTCTTGACTCAGAAGACGAATCTTGTGTTCTGATTGGCCCTGAGACTGGAGTAAAATTGATTGATGGGCTGACTGACTGTTCTGCATACTCCTGTGTGTGTCATCCTTAAATTTAGCCCTTTTGAATTGTTAATTTATTAAATTTGTGTACCATCCAATTCCCACCATGTCTAGGCAGTTCACAAGTAAAAACATTTTTAAACAATTACAACAAATAAAGAAAAAGTAAAAGACAGCAAAGATGACAGAAATTGGATAGGAACAGGAAGGAAAAAAAAAGTATCCAAGGGGGCTTCACTCACCCTTGCTAAATGCCAGGAAAGGAGCCAGGTCAAGTCTCTTCAGAACACCAGTGGTGTTAGTAACTGAATGTTTGAGAACTATTGGCTAAGTTTTATTTTACTACAATAGCCTATATCTTGTGTCTTGTGTCTAAAAAAGTAATATTAAATATAGTACTATAAGAGGTGGGCAGCCTCGGTCAGTGAACTTCAGTAACCTATCTTGGAAAGCATTAGAGAATGAAAATAATTCTAGCCTGAGCTGATATACTATACAGTACTGTATTCAGTCCAAGCAACATTTCTCTGTCATAATATATTTCTGCATTTGCATGGTAGTGGTAGAACCTCACTGTGCAAATATAACTTTAGTGGTATTTAATATTGTTCCCTGTCAGCTGGTTTCTGTTCCCAGGATGATAAAAGTGATGGAGTTCTGCTGTTCTGAAAGGTATTTGTAAAATCTTGTCAGAGAAATATTTATTATTTCCCTCTATTCTTCGAAATTGGGGAACTGAATCGAGTAACAATGTAGAATTTGACCCATTTTGCTTGTTTCATTCTGGAATATTCAGTATTTACATTTTATTCATGTGGTAATAGATAATAATTTGTGACATTATAAAAGCTGGTTTTTCTACTGCAGTTCATAATCACTAGGAATATAGATTGAATTCACATGTTGTACCAAGCCAACTTTCAGTTTAATTGAATTTGCTTAATTCAGTTTGCTTCAGTTTGTTTTATTGAATAAATTACAGTTGGTTGGCTTTCTAGAACAGTGGTCTCCAACCTTGGCAACTTTAAGACTTTTGGACTTCAATTCCTCAGTCAGCTTTGCTGGCTGAGGAATTCTGGGAGTTGAAGTCCACACGTTTTAAAGTTGCTAAGCTTGGAGACCCCTGTTCTAGAACATATGAAGCCATTAACATGCTTTGTGAATTCATTGGCTATATTCACGCCACGTGCAAAGCCAAAATTAAATAAGTTATATATGTCATATAATATTGTAAAAATTTGGCCTCAAGTTAATGTAACCTCAGGTTACAGCATTTCATGTTTTGTTTCTTCTTCTTCTTGACCCTTTGTTTATCTGCACTAATCTGATTGATCTGTGTCTGCCAAGTAAATGTCATTCAAAAGTGATTTTAATGTAGACAGTTCACAAAAATTAGCCATCTGGTTCATTTTCTGTTCTTTTGGGTAGACATAATAAAAGGCTTTTAGGTAGACATAATAAAAGGCTTCTGCTCTTCTGGACATTTGAAAACCTGATTTAAAATGACCACTAAAAACTGCTTGAAAGTGTGGGACAAATGTAATACTGATTTCTGTTATCATTAACACTGCTTGCGTGCTATGCCTGGCAATTAACTCCTTATGTTGTTATGAAAACAATGAGGAAACCTAGCATTAACACTTAGTGTTTATTTTCAAAGTGTACTTGGAAAATCCTACTTATTCACAGTGACCAGCAGACTATATACTTTTTTTGTGTGACATCTACACAAATAGCAGTCTTGCTTCAAATGTTGGCCCTTACGTAGTCAAAATAACTAGTTATAGTTGTACCAGAGGCTGTTCAAAATAAAAATAAAAACTCAAATAAACCAAAATCATGGAAAACTGAAATATATAGCCTAATGAAGTTTGAATTTACTCATTGTTTACAGAATGTTGGCTAGTGGGGAGAAATGGAAAAAAGGAAGATGGTGATACAATGGAGTACTGTAGACAAATAGCTGCCTGTAAAGAGGAATGGAAAAACTTCACACTGTACTAGTTGTTGCCGTTTTTACGGCGCCGATCAATGCTGTTTTACTCTAATATTTTGGTCAGTATTCCTACTAAACATTTTTAAAGCAACCAGAAGTTAAAAGCCAAGGCCTTATGTGAATTACCAATATATGGCTGATTTCCACCACCCCTCAAAATTCTGATAAATATTTGTTCAACTATTTGTATAACTGCTCTCTTTACTTTGTAAAGGCATAATATAAGGCCTTAACAGATAACAATTTAAGGGAATTGTTTTTATATGACAGTGAGAATAATAAATAATTGTAAACCTTTTTACATTTTTTATAATGTAATAGATTATGGAATGGTTATTGAGAAAAAAATAAGTTATAATAAGTTAAAAATGGATATGTTACAAACAAGTTAAAATGCTAATCCTCTTTTTTTCCCCAGTGGTCACTTGTTTGTGACAATGACTGGAAAGCACCATTAACTGTCTCCTTATTGTTTGTGGGTGTGCTGTTGGGATCCTTTATATCTGGACAGCTCTCAGACAGGTAAGCTCTGTATTTATTATTTTCATGCACAACTCATGTGTTCAGGATTACATTTATTTTTTTCCAGCACTATATCTTTATCTCTAATAAGATAACATTTATTCATTTATAGTTATAGGTATGCCATTTACATCAGCAATTCACAATATTTTGTATGTATAAAATAAAATATTATTTTTTTAAAAAAATGTTTAAAATACGGTACTGTTTTGCAACTCAGTCCACAAAAGTCCACAAAAGACTTGAAGAAAAGGTTGGTATTTCTTGTCCCAAGGGTATTTTTTCCACATTTTTTTCTTCATTCTTTGAGAACATTTTGCTCTTCATCAAAGAAGCTGCCCAATTGTCTTTTGGAAAAAGCACTTTTGGAACAGTCATGACCTGGATGATTGAGAATCTCCATAGATGTTGATGTTTCTTCTGTTTTCCAAACAATCAAGCAGGGAAAATAGCCTGACCTCAGAGTATGACCTGTTCCCAGGGTGAAGAGGCTACCTCTAGGAATGTATTTTCCCTTTTCCCACTCCTTTGGTCACTCTAAGGGGCTAAAATCTAACCATCTGTTGTTTCCTCATATTTTTTGTGTTTCAGAGGTGGTATTCAGCAGGTTCTGACCAGTTCTGGAGAACCGGTAGCGGAAATTTTGAGTAGTTCAGAGAACTGGCAAATACCACCTCTGACTAGAGATTTTATAGTATCCTTCCCCTGCCACACCCACCAAATCATAGCCACAGAACCAGTAGTAAAATTTTTTGAATCTGACCACTGTTGTGTATGTATTAGATTTAAACTTTATCAGAGCATTTGCAGCATGACTACTATTGTAAGACAACCCAGGAGCAAAACATAGCACACAGAGACTTAGACATTTAACAGTAGTTTATATACAAGACACTTATATACAGAAATATACATGGTAGGCAAATACTTTACAAGCAATCAAACTTTTTAACTCTACATGGAGAACTCTGCAATGTTTACAGGACACAAGGAGAGAGAAAACACACCCTCTAATGACTGCCTTTATATAGACACTTCTTCTATATTTATATCTGACCTGATTTCCTGTCTCTCCTTGTGTCCTATCTTCATAGTAGATTTTATCCATGCAGAGTTAAGAAGATTGATTTCTTGTCAGTATTTACCTACCACATATATTTCTGTATATAAGTGTCTTGTATATAAACCACTGTTAAATGTCTAAGCCTCTGTGTGCTGTGTTTTGGTCCTGGGTTGTCTCATAACCCTGCAGTCACGTTACAAACATTCTGACAAACTTGTACAAAGAATCTTTATCATCATCTTTCTTCCTTTAAAACTTTATTGAAATTTCATAAGAAGATTGAAGATGCTGTCTTCATGTGTTTGAAGTATAACATTGTTCATATGTTTGAAAGTTGACATCCTTTTCTGATGCTAATTAGCTGGTCTCTGCTAGTTCATTATTTTCATAATAGCCATCTGATTTGCTTTTTTTATTATTATTATTTGTCTCATTACAGATTTGGTCGGAAGCATGTGCTGTTTGTAACGATGGGGATCCAGACTATTTTTAGCTTTTTCCAGGTCTTCTCAACAAGCTGGGAGATGTTTTCTATTCTCTTTGTTTTTGTTGGAATGGGTCAAATATCTAATTATGTGGCAGCCTTTGTTCTTGGTATGTGATTGTCTTAATGCAAACAGACCTTCTCAATAGCCTGACTCGCTAGCTCAGCGAGGGGCATCTTTAATTTCTTTCTGTCTTCTCCACAGTATTATTTCCAACATTATCAAGCAGAACATAATTTAAAAATGGATCTGATAAAAGTAGAACCGGTAACCAACTTCTTGTTTAAAACTTGCGTTCAATATGTATGTTTATTGTATATTGTATTGTTCAACTGGAATAAACATCTGATTTGAGATATCCTTTCAATTCTTCTAATATTTTGTTCATGATCTGTCCCTTCTTACATATTCTGCTCTATATTAAGGGCAAGATCCCCAAGTTGGTGACCATGCACTATCCTTCCTGCAAGGGCATTAACAACATTCAGCGTATGTCAGCTGGAGGGAGCAATTTTATTCCTCACTAATGATCCTGATTATTGCAATACACTTGCCATTTGGTGAGCTTCTCACCTTTCTCCCGTCATTTTTCAGCAATGGTAGATTATTTCTCCTTATTTAATATTACATTTTTTTAACAGTTTGCTCAGTGGTTTTACATGAGAGGAGAAATTCTTCTCCTATTGGAAAATGCTTTTTATCTTTGTGATTCAATCTCCTCTCTATCTCTTTCCTGTGAATGTGTTTGTAGGTGTGCCCCTGAGCCTCCTTTCTTCCTCTATTTCCATGTCTGAATCTTTCCGAAGAGTGTTAATTTCTCTAAAAATGACTTACCCTTTCTTTATTTGTCCCTATATAAGTGTGTGAGTGCATCTATCTGTGGGAAAACATGTTTCAAATCCAGCACTGGTATCATCAATATATCTGTCAACAACTGCTTAAAGGACCTTTTCTTGGGCTTATGCAGTAGCTGTGCAGGTTCTGGAGAATCTTTATTTAGTTAAGACAGTGATAGTTTGGTGGTAATGCATGCTCACACCTTGCTATCACTGCATACAGGACACTCCATCTGAACAAAAAATGCAGAGTTTTCTGTGCACCTATAAAACAAACTACAAGGTATCTATTAAGTATCAAAACGGAAAGTGAGCAAGTAAAAGAGACAATAAATAATAGTATGGGCTAAATTTTTTGGTTATACAATGGAGTTGGATAAATGGCAGAAACTGTGGGACAGGAATTATAAATTAATGCTATCAGCTGCATATTAAAAAATCTTTATAAAATGTTTTATATACGGCACTTTTCAACCACAAAGTTGGCAAAGATGTTTAAGGACATGTCCACTAAACGTTGGAAATGTCATCAGATACCTGGTTCGTATTATCATATGTGATGGACATGCCCAAAAGCAAAAAAATATTGGACAAAAATACTTACATGGTTGGAAAAAATGATAAAGCAACATATAGATTTAAAACCAGAAATATTTCTGTTGGCATTTTACCAGATAAGTATAATAAGGGAATACATATTTGATTTTACATGTATTAACTACAGCCAGAATTGTATTTGCACAACAATGGAAAAGAGAAGAGATCCCTATAGATGAAAATGTGATTTAAAAAAATACTAGAATGTGCAGAAATGGATAGACTAACACTTACAATTAAGGAAAAGGAAGAAACAATACTTTTTGACATGGGACTTATTTTATCAATGGTTAGCTTAATAAAAACAGAAGTTAGAAACATGTAGATGAAAGAAAAGGACTAATGATATAAAGGAGATTTGTTAAAATGAAAAAGCAACTGTATTATTATGATTACTATTATTATTATTACTATTATCATCATCGTCTCCTACTCATCAAACATGAAACTCAGTCAACTGAACATTTAAAAATGTAACACAAATATCATTGACTGGGTCTGATGGTTGATATGGGTTGCTGGCAGCATCCTAGGTATCAACCAAGTATTTTCTTAAAATGTACAATGTTCCGAGTGGTGCAGTTTTTTGCAGTTCCACTGCTGTTATTGCGGGAAGGTGCAATTTCTTGATGTATTTTATAAAATTCTTGGACAAGGTACCAAGTACCCAGGTGACAATAGGTATCACTGTTATATGTTTCATCCATAATTGCAATATTTTGTGATCCCCCCCCCAAGTTATTAATCGTACAGTCAGCCAGATGTTCAAACTGGGTTTGGCATTTTTGTCTACCTCTTGAGTCCTTACCAAGGACCTGGGATAGGCAAATCTGGATGTTTGATGGTGTTACAGGTATTGCTGCAGGATGGAAGCTTTTCCAAGTAAAGCTGCCTTCTGCAATTGACTGACTGCAAATTTGTCAATGCCTATGGTGTTCAAGTGGTGCTCCATTTGTTTTGGGACTGCACCCAAGGTGCCTATTACTATTACCTTGCTTGCCTTTGCCGTAGTCATTCTATTTCTATTTGTAGGTCTTTGTATTTTGTTATCGTCTTCAGTTCTTTCTCTTCTCTTCTGCCGTCTCCAGGCACAGCCACATCCACTATCCAGATTTTTTTTGTCTTTCTTATCAACAACTGTTAAGTTTGGGGTGTTATGTGGCAGGTGCCTGTCTGTCTGGATTCTGAAGTTCCAGAGCAATTTAACTTTTTCAATTTCTATGACTTTTTCTATTTTATGGTCCCACCAGTTCTTGCTTACAGGCAAATGGTATTTCTTGCAGATCTTCCAGTGCACCATTGTTGCTACTTTGTCATGCAGCTGCTTGTAGTCAGTTTGTGCAATCTTCTTGCAGCAGCTTATCAGGTGGTCCACTGTTTCTTCAGCTTCTTTGAATAGGCAGCACTTACTGTCTGTTCCTGTCTTCTCAATTCAGGCTTTGTACACATTTGTCCTTAAGGCTTGGTCTTGCATAGCCAGAATTAATCCCTCAGTCTCACTTTCCTGCTCTTAGCCATTGCAAGGTCTTGTTATTATCTACTTTTCCTGCTATTTTTTTAAATGTACTGGCCATGTAGTGCTGTCTTCCCATGCCTCTGTTCTATTCTTCATTTGTTCTTTGTTGTAGGCCAGTTTGGTCTCCCTGGTAGTCAGCAAGCCTTCTTGGCATATTAACTTCAGTGCATCTTCTTCACTGTCCTTCAGATATTCTTCCAAAGACCTTTTTTCTTCTTCAACTATCTGGTGTACTTGCAACATTCCATGCCAACCTATTTGCCTTGGTAGGTAGAGTCTGTCAATGTCACTGCAAGGATGAAGAACATGAGTCATTGTCATTATTTTTCTGGTCTTCCTATCCATTGCTTTTAATTCTGTTTGAGTCCAGTTCACTGTGCCAGCTGTGTATCTAATAACTGGTATTGCCCAGGTGTTGATTGTCTTGATGGTATTTTTTCCATTAAGTTTGGACTGTAAGATCTTTTTCACTCTCAATGTATTCACCTCTAATTTTTTTCTTGACTTCAGTGTGCTTGTCACAATTGTTGTCAGCTTGAAAGATACCCAGGTATTTGTAGTAATCATCTTCATCCAGACTCTTACTATTATTTTCATGGGGCATCTTAATTCTTTCAGTTTTCACTATTTTTCCTTGTTTGATAGTGAATTATTATTATTATGACAGTATACACAGCAAACGAGATAACTATGCTGGGTTTCGTATCACAAATCACTAGTTGAACACTTCCCAAGTGTTGTTGTTGTTGTTGTTGTTGTTATTAAACTAAATCAATGTAATGAATATTGTTTCAAACATTGTGATTATTATTTTCTAAAAATATTTGTACCCAGACAACACACTGTTTAATTAAAAATGGAATCTTTATATGTTATAAAATAAAACAAAAAGTATATTAAAAAAATACAAACTACAGAAAAGTTACACCCTAGAGCAAGAGTGTCCAGGCTGGCTCCAAAGTACCAGTTCAGAACTGATTCTGCATTCCTTCAAGTAGGAATGGTTGACATACAGGTAGTCCTCGACTTACAACAGTTCATTTAATGACTGTTCAAAGTTACAATTGGCACTGAAAAAAGTGACTTATGACCATTTTTCACACTTACGATCATTGCAGCATCCCCATGGTCACACGATTTACATTCGGATGCTTGACAATTGACTCACATTTATGACAGTTGCAGTGTCCCAGACTCATGTGATCTCCTTTTGAGACCTCCTGACAAAGTCGGTGAAAAAAACAGATTCACTTAACAACCATGTTACTAATTTAAGACCTGCAATGATTCACTTATACAAATGGGGCAAGAAAAGTCGTAAACTGGGGCAAAACTCACTTAACAAATTTCTTACTTAGCGCCATGTAGGCTCAGCTGTGGTTGTAAGTTGACTACTACCTGCATACAAACTCACAGAAAAAACAACAATTCAATGTATTTTTATCAGTTTTTCCCATATAGTACATAAAAGAATTGGTTTGTATAGTAACATGTGAATTCATTCATTTTCCCTTGTTTGAACAGGTGCAGAAATTCTTGGCAAATCTATCCGCATTATATATGGCACATTAGGTGTCTGCATATTTTATGCATTGGGCTACATGATGCTGCCACTGGGTGCTTACTTCATTCGAGACTGGCGATTGCTGTTAATGGCTCTTACTATTCCTGGGCTGTTTTATTTTCCATTGTGGTGGTGAGTGTTTACTATTTTGAAGTCCCCATTGCCCTCCCCAATTAATGGCAACTAATACCCTTTGTGTTAATTGTGATAATTGACATAATTAAGATTGAATAGTACTAGCTAATCTTGATAATTGGTTTTTGAATTATTAATAAGAAATAGTAGTACTAAGCGATAATTTTGCTACTTATTTGCTAATAAGTAACCTGTTTAAAAAAATATAGCTAAATTGGACTGGATTCCCAAGGAAACAAAAATAAGTTAACCTCTTAGGTAGAGGTATTCAGCAGGTTCTGTCCAGTTCTGGAGAACCAGTAGCGGAAATTTTGAGTAGTTCGGAGAACCGACAAATCTCTGACTGGAGATTTTACTGTATCCTTCTCCTGCCACAACCACCAAGTAAAAAAGTTTGAATCCCACCACTGCTCTTTGGGTTACTTTGTTAAGAAAGATTTAGGATTTGAATGCAATGCAAATGAATGCAATTGTGAAATGAAGAGCATTACTGCATTACATTTCTGACCCATTCCCCTAAAGTTTCAGAGGAAGAAAAAGACCCACAAGAGAGAATGACTTGGGAAACGTGCATTTCTCTCAAATTTGGTCTTGTACAGTCTGGAATTCATCCAGATTTGGTTTATGCTCACCTTATTAGAAAGGACTTAGTAGCATATTTTATAATAATAAGCCATAGTCATTATCCAGGATATTCAGTCCTCATTCACTGCATATTTTTAAAGTATAAAAATCTTGCTGAAATATTGTATTTTCTGATATACAGTTCATTTTTATAATCCATCTAGTAATAAAACAGTTCTGCATTAAATTTTTGTATCTAATAATAACCTTTGTATTAATATATTTCTACACTATACTGGTTGATGACACAAAAAAATAAATCATAGGATTTATTTTGAAATTCAAATACAACTGTGGGGACACTGCAACTCCCCCTACCCATATGTCTTTTCCCTCCTATCTCAGCCCCCCTCACCCATCCCGCCAGCACTCAAAGCTGCTGTGACACAGGAGGCCTCGCTCCACCACATCCAGAAGGTGTAAGCCCTTTCCTTACCCCACCAGATCCAGGTCCACTTACTTTTGTCTTTCTGTGCAGCTGCTAAGAGGTGTGCCAACCTCCAAGATGTGAGGTTCAGACAGACAGCTAACAAACACAATGTTCTGAAGGATAGAAAGAGGATTCTTCTACCAGTCAGAAAAATCACGATAAGAGTGCCATCTCTCATGAAGTTTTTGGCTAGAAAGCTAGCAAATGCAATATTTCTGAAGGGTAGAAAGGCTAGCACAGGCAGACGAAGGCCTGTGGTATACTGGAGAAAGGAAGCTCAAATCTTTGGGATCTGAGCTTGATTTCTCTGGCCCACCATAGATGTTCCCTTGCCCTCATGGAGGGGAGCTGCCTACCCCCTTTCATCTGACAGTTCTTCCACTCCATCTGCTAACGGCCCATGCTATTGCTTAATGACCACAACTGAGAGAGTGAGGATTGTGATCATTGAGCAAAGCAGTCATGTGGGGCTCTCAATTAAATCACAACAAGAACTTAACAGCCAAAATTCAAGGTCCAATTGTGGTTGTATGTTGAGGACTACCTATATAATGAATTGGAAACTAACCAAATGGGTCCATTTACTCAACTTTTCTAAAAAAATCTATGCTGTAAATGCATTGTATGTTGTAACTAATTAACTAAGCATGTACTGTGAATACAGATTTGAATGGCCTTTTGAGATCTCTTGCAGTTCTATGATTTTATATTTTATATTGTTTATTATTTGGCAGTAATCTGATGTAGGAAGATATATTGTAATAATGTTTATTCAGCAGGATCTTCAATCTGATTCTCCTGAGTTTAAAGTTAATTCCAAAAAAACAGTATTAAAAAAATAGAAAAAAGCTATTGTGTAACAATTCTGCCATTAAATAACTGTGTGGACAATTTATTAAAAGCATATAAAATATTACACCACAAGATGGTGCCACTGCACTCTTAAAAATTGGAGAAGATACACCAAGCTTTCAAATACTTCTAGAATCCTACTCCCCCGTCCCAAATTTTGAAATATCTGTTAGTCCATAGTTATTATATTTCTAGAAAAAGCTTAAATATATTTAGCCACTCCATCTCAAATGCTTGGATGCAACTAATTCCATCAATCAGAGCCAAGGTGTGTTGGAGAAGTGTTCCTACAGGCCTGATCATAGTTTCTATTATTATATTAGCCTTTCGTCAGAGAACTCATTTTTTTCCAAACTCACAAATGTAACATTTCCATCACATTACCTTTAAAATTAGGAACAAGTCATGCTGTGTTACATGAACTCCTGTTTCTTTACTTTTGTTACTGCTCTTGCCCACTGTGTATGGTGGGTCATTTTCATGTCTTTGAAAGCTTTTCGAATTATAGTCTGATGTAAACCAGAAAAATCACATTTTCAGACATTCGTAAAATAACAAATTATCTTATTGGGATAAGGGAAAACCTCCACATTACAGCATCTCTGCATTTTTCAAGCCTAATTAGCAAATCAGCAAAGCAATCAAGTTAGGTTTTATAAGAAAAAAGAAAAGTCAGTAGAAGAGGCATCCTGGTTATCCTTCTCTTCCCTATTCTCCATTAAGGACAGCTAGTCCTTTCAGTAATTTTTGGACCAGAAAAGGGATTGTTGACATTGTGGGAAAACTTCCTGGATGCCCAGTTAACCAGTTTTCGCTGGCAGTCAAAACTGAAATAGCCCCAGTGGCACAGAGCCTTGTTGCTGGATAGAAGAGGCAATCCTTCAGTGAACCAGTTGGAGCTATGTAACTGGGTCCTCTTCTATGTGACATAAAACATTCACTCAGAAGAGGACTTAATGCAGTTGCTAATGAAAAATAACTAGTTTCCTTCCAGGTCATCTTGATGCAGCCTCAGCTTCCCTCAGCGGCAGACCAGCCTGAAGATGGAGTTCTGATGTGAGGGTATATACATTTTTAACCCAAGCATTCATAGCTAACTAAAGGCTTTCTTAAGGGACATCTTTTTTCCTGAAATAGTATTTGCTTGATAATGTGGGAAAAATATTTGATGATTGTGATGACCCAGGGGGAATACAAAAGCAACAAAGTCACAAAAACAGGTGAAGTCCCTTTAATTCCTTCAACTTGGCTTCAAAGCTCCAATTATCATTGACTGGAGAAAAAAATTCCCCCACAAACAGTTGGGAAAAGGAAGAAATGCCATTCAAACTCAATATATATATAAATTATAAGTAGAAAAAACCAACACAAACCATACTGAAGCAATTAGGGAGACAAGGAAGGATAAGGGCTTGAAGACGTCCACAGATATTGAAATACACACACTGGGCAGGAAACCAGAACCTCAGATAAGCAATGAAAGACTAAAATTATTTCACGCTTTGCTTCCAGCACTGGGCCATGTGCAATTTGTCCTTTTAAATAGTCCTTAACAGCTGCAGCCCATGAAGGGGATCAGGGCCCCTTCCTCACCTGTAGACCACACCATTCACGTTTCTCCCTTATTTTCTCCTCCCTGCATGCCCTAGGATGAAGATGGGGGATGGGCCTGGGTCTTCCTCTGACTGCCCAGCCGGCCTGTGCCCTTCCCCAGCTTCCTCCACAACCTCCGGAGCCACACTTCCACTCCCTGTTGGCTGTTCCTCCTCTTCCTCGGAGTCAGACTCCAACAGAAGCATGACAGATATGTGTATCATATCAGGTTTGCAATTCTAGTTATTCTATTGACATCGCATTAAAATACTTGCAGGTACATTCCAGAATCTCCTCGCTGGCTACTCTCTCAAGGAAGGATTAAAGAAGCAGAGGATATCATTCGTAAAGCTGCAGAAAGGAACCATGTTGAAGCCCCCGAAGTAATATTTGATCTTGCTGAGGTAATCATGTATATTGAATCTGTGAATTAATGTATTGCTACACTCCTGTGCTTGAAGAAAAATAACATGAATTAAAATATTCTGTCCTTTAAGTCCAAAGTCTTCCAGACCCTTTTAATGAAATTGTTGGTTATTGATTCTTATGTGAAAATTACTCGATGCCATTTGTTATAATTTTGCAGCAGTTTACTTAGCATACTGTATTTTTCAAATAAGTATTATTTGCAGGTTATCTGCTTATAAGCCAACAGGTATCATTTGATTCTCATACGCATGTATTATTTTATATAGCTGCAAGATTTGAATGCCCAAGTTCAGCAGTCCTGCAGCATTTTGGACCTAGTGAGAACCCAAAATATACGAACAATCACTATCATGTCTGTGATTCTATGGTAAGCAACTGATAAACTGATTCCTAAAAATTTTCCAAAGTCCAGAAACCAGAATTCAAAAAGTCAATTGGGATTACTCTTATTTACTTACAGATAAATAAAGGCGTGGGGCACTTCTTAGACTTGCTCATGGAAATCTATGTATCAATCTAAATCTTAACTTTTATTAGTCCAAGTACCATTGTTTTTGAAAATTAGCTTTCAAAATATCACCTACTCTAGAGATTTTATGTCTCTGTCTAATATGACTATGTCAGTCTCAAATGATTTCCTAGTTGAACTGTTTCCAGGAGCAAATTTAAATTCTCCACAAGCCAATTATTATATCAGTCTGTCTTGATTAGCTAGTTATGGGTATTCTGAATGACTTGGAACTTGAAAGAACACTAAAGCACTCATTCTGCCACTTTTTGCAGTTGCACTATTTCAGTAAATTGTAAATGTGACTGGCCTCTAGAAATCACCTTATTCTGTTGTTCATGTAATGCCCACAACCTTCCATTTTATACCTCAGCTGACATTTAGGCTAAGGATTTCTTGTAGATATAGATCTATGTGTAATTACTGTTTATTTATTTGTGCTGATTTATGACTGTAATAAAGAATAATTTATATTAACACACACACATGCACATACACACACACACACACACCTCAATTTATGTTATCTTTTCTCAAAAGTTATACATATCCAATACTCTGTCGTGTGCTCATCTTGGATTTTATGCATGACAAAGGGAGAAAGGTAGTCTTCTATTCTGTATGAATGGAGCACAGCCCTGGAAAGAAATTTTAAGAATAGTTGCTCTCTGAAATTTACTGGCAATTTTGCCAATTATAAAAAAAACAGCACCAACAGTTTATTTATTTATTTTTTTTTAATAAACTTTATTAGTTTTACTTTTTAAAAAGTCAACGACAACACAGCTACAAAGTATATACAACAAAAAGACGAACAAGTCTTGGCATGGGCCAAGAGGGAAAGAGAGGAAAGCTTGAGAGAGGAAAGAGGGAAAGGGAAGGGAAGGGTGGGTGGGGGGAAAGTGGGGATAACAGAAGTAGAGAAAACATTTATAATAAAACCATATTTTTGTGACTGTCTGTAAGGTCTTTTCTTCTTCCAGACTATCATCGGCAGTGCTTTTCTTTATCTCTGCCTCGGAGGCCTCGGCCTTAATTTTCTTAGAGGTGATCTATCTTTGATTAAGCCAAATGTACAAAGGATTCCAATTGCTATAATAGGTTGAAGATTCTTTATTTTTTAATGCTTGTGTTAGTTTGTCCATTTCGCGCATTGTAAGATTTTCTGAATAACCATAAGATCAGTGGGGATAGAGGGTAGTTTCCAGCACTGGGCAAATGCCAGTCTGGCCGCGTTAAGATGTGGATTGTAATATACTTTGACTTTTTGGATATTTGTTTATCAAAAATTCCTAGAAGGAAGGACTCTGGTTTGTACTCAATTTGTTCCATGGTTATTTCCTCTAACCAGTGCCTAATTTTTTGCCAATACTTCTGGGTTTCCTTGCATGACCACCACATGTGAAAGAAGGTACCTTCTATGTGTTGACATTTCCAACACTTGGGGCTCGTGGTTGGGGTGCATCTTCGCCAATCTCGAAGGGGGCAGGTGCCATCTATAAAACATTTTATATAAGTTTTCTTTATAAGCTGCTGATTTTGTGATCTTAATGTTCCTGTTCCAGATCTTTTCCCATTCTGCTAGGTAATGCTCCACCCACATTTCTGCTCATCGCTAATCATATTTCCTTGACAATTTCTTGTTCTAGTTCTGTTTCTAATAAATATTTGTAAAATTTAGATATATTTTTTACTTGGTCCTAGTAGAATTTTGTCTAGGTCTGTAATTTATTGTAGATTCCGAATTCCTTAATGTCTTGTTTGTATTTACTATGAATTTGTAGGTACACCCACTGATCAATTATAGATCCTCGCTCTTGCAGTTCTTGTCGTGTTTTCAATTTTCCTTGTGGGTCTAATAAATTTTCGTACTTAATCATTTTGGTTATATCCAAATTATTAGGGTGTACTATCGCCCATTGGGGATATCCAAATCGGTATTTTTAAATAAATCTTTTACGTACTTTTTTTCCAATTAGTTAATAAAGAGTCCCTGATAAGATGCCTATGGAAATATGATTGCCTGGGTTTCCCAGATTCCCACAGAAAGGCATGCCATCCTTTCTGCATATCGTGGCCTTCTAATACTAGTGTTCTTTTGTTGGTTAGGTTCACCCAATCCTTTATCCATAGGAGGGTGGCTGCCGTATGATATATTTCCCAGTTTGGCAAGGCTAACCCTCCTCTGCTTTTCAAATCTTGTAGGGCTTTTACGTTAATCCTAGCTTTTTCCCCTGCCAAATGAAATTCAATGTTATCTTGTTTAGTTCCGTAAAAAAAATTTTATTTAGTTTAATTGGTATTGTCTGGAATAAATATAGAAATTTTGGCAGAATATTCATCTTAATCAAAGCAATCCTGCCCAATAAGGAAAGTTGTAAATTGCTCCAAAATCTAAGTCTTTCTTAGTTTGTTGGAGAAGTTTATCATAATTGTTTTCTTTTAACGATTTGCTTTGTGGAGTTAGCCAAATTCCTAAGTATTTAATTTTTTTTGTCACTTGTATTCCCATTGTTGTCTCTAGCTCTTTATTCTGGTCTCCTGTTAAATTTTTAGTCATTAATTTTGTTTTTCCCTGTTTATTTTAAATCCGCAACTTCTCCAAATCGTTCTAGTTCTTCTAATAAGTTGTGTCCTTTTTCTATGGGCTCCTCCAGAAAAAAACCAAATCATCTGCAAAGCCTGTACTTTATATTCTTCTGATTTGATCCTCAAACCTCTAATTCTCAAATTTTGCCTAATGTATGTCAGAAGAGATTCTAGAGTTAATATGAAAAGCAGAGGGGAGAGAGGGCAACCCTGTCTTACCCTTTTTCTATTTTTATCGGGCCAGTTTGTTCCCATTTATTAGAATGTTTGCCTGTTGAGTGTGGTAAATTGTAGTGATGACATTTTCAAATCTGGTGCCAAGATTCATATTATATATTTTTTGAATTAAGAAATGCCAATTTAAGTTGTCGAATGCTTTTCAGCATCCAAGAACATAAATGCAAATTGTTTTTCTGGGTGGGCTTCATAGTATTCTGAAATGTCTATCACTGTTCTTAAATTATTCTTAATTTGTCTAAATGGGAGAAACCGCTTTGATCTTCATGGATATAAGTATTTAAAACCTGTTTTAATCTATTGGCTATTATAGAAGAGAATAATTTATAATCTGCATTCAGGAGCGAAGTTGGTCTATAATTATTAATAAGTCTATGATCAAGGTCCTCCTTCGGGATCAGCGAAATTAAGGCTCCCCTCCACGAGTCCGGCATCTTGGCTGCTAACAGTACCTCATTAAATACATCCAGCATCAGTGGTCCAATTTGTTCTACGAGAAAGAGAAGAAACAACTTCATATCAATCACAAGAAGAGAGCCGTAGAGTTACGAGACAAAAAGCGAGGCAGACTTAAGTAAATGGACGAAGGAAGGAAAATTCTTTCCATTAATATAAACGGCCTAAATTCAAGAGCTAAAAGGAAAAGGATTCTAACCAAACTAATAAAACAAAATGTTGATATAATTTGCATACAAGAAACACACATTAGGAAAAGTGAGGAGAAATTCCTAGATTGTCCGAAACTGGGAAAATTATTTACAGCACCAGCTGATAAACACAAAAAGAAAGGTATTGCAATCTATGTGAGAGATGACTTAAAAGCGGAGTTAATCTGGGCGGACCCTGAAGGAAGAACTCTGGTGGTACAAATTTCGATTAATGGCATTACACTCTTACTGGTAGTAATCTATGCCCCAAATGATGATCAAGGTAAATTTTTTAAACATCTCCATCAAAAATAACAGAATTTGAAAATGGTAATATTATTTTGATTGGCGATTTTAACTCTATTGCTGACTATCGAAGGATCATAGTAATAGGAGTAAGAACAAAAAGGAAATAGAGAATTCTCTAAGCCATGTAAGGATATGTTGAATGAAATGAATCTGGTAGATATCTGGAGAAAATTAAATCCCCAAAAAGAACAGTTTACTTATTATTCTAACCCACATAAAATTTGGACAAGAATAGATATGGCTTGGATAAACGGTGAATTATTTAATGAAATCAAAGATAGTTAAATCTTACCAAATGATTGGGCTGACCACAACCCAATTCAAATAACCTGGAGGGTAGAAGAAAACCAAAGAAAAGATGGACTTTAACACTCATTTAATAAAAGAAGAAGAATATACTAATAAATTGAAAGAAGAACTGAACTTCTTCTTAAAGGAAAATAATAATGATCTAACCAAACAAAATATATGGGACACATTAAAAGCATATATAAGAGGTATAACAATCTCTTACAATGCTATGAGAAATAAAAGAAAGTATGCCCAACAAAGTAACTTACAACAAGAAATTAAGGATTTAGAAACCCAATTACAAAAGAACCCCAAAAACCAAAGAATACAGAACCAGTTATTAACAACTAAACATAAACTAAATTTACTGGAACAAGAAAAAATTGGAGATTAGTCTGAAAATGACTAAACAAATCTACTTTGAGCATGCAAACAAGTTAGGGAGATGGTTAGCCCACAAACTTAAGAAAACGAAAGAAAAAGATTGATACACCAATTAATGGATGAGGGGGCAATATGCAAGAGGAGATAGAGAAGAAAAAGAGATCACTTCTAATTACTTTGGGAAATTATACAAAAAAGAAGAAGTCTCTGAGGATAAAATAATGAAATACCTGGAGGAAGCGAATGACAAAGCACCAACAGTTTAAAGTAAAGAATACAAGTGCATAAATGGAAAATTGCCTCATAGTGTGTAACATAATAAATATTCTGTCATTCCAACACTAATAGAGATGCAGGTAGTTCTCACTTAACAATTATTATAATAATTAATATAATAATAATGGGACTGGCAATTCTGTCACCAAGTGATACAGTCACTATCAAAACATCACATGACCACAACAGACTGACAACCTCTCTTCCCCTGTGATCATTAAGCAAATCACTTACGTTCGTTGGGTGAGAAATCATGTGGGCATGACTTGCAATTTCACTACTGGCTTTTTCATTGACTCTGCTTTTTGGAAGCTGGCTGTGAAGTGCATAAAGATAATTTGATGTGGCCATAGGGCGCTGGAACAGTCTTATATATCCATTGGTTGCACAGTCTACCTGTACGGCACAGCACAAATCCCATGCAGAATAGTATCGTTGCCCCTATATCCTTATTGTCACCTAGATCTGTCTTTCAGGATGGTGATTTCCATAGGCTACTTTGGAATCTCTCTGGATACCCCTAACTTGCATGGAGACATCTACCTCAATTGTTTCCTTTCAGCAGTAATTGAAGTTCCAGCTTATACTATCTCTTGGCTGCTCCTTCAGCATCTGCCCCGGCGTTATTCAATGGCAGGAGTCTTGTTCTTAGGAGGCTGTGTCCTTCTTTTCATTCAGTTCGTGCCTACACGTAAGGCTGTTTTCCTTGACACTTTATAGCTATGGGGATAGCCAACTAAGGTGGTTTTTTTAAAAAGCAGTATTCCATAATAATGCTATGATGCACAGAAATATATTGCAGATCTATTTCATTTTGTGTTCATCTTGTTTCTCTAGTGATATAAAATGATGTGCTATAATTCTGATTATTTGTTCTTTACTGTAGTGGCAATTGAATAATATCTTAGATTTTCATCTGATGTACCATGTCACAATTAGAAAAAATATATAATAGAAAATCTACTTCAGTAGATGTATCTGGTAAAGTAGATTCTTGCCTGAAGCAGAACAAAATAGTTATATACTATAATTATAATAAAATACAGGTATTCCTCATTAACTATCAATAGTTGGGACTGATAACCCCATTACTAAGATAAATGACTATTAAGTGGTCACATGACCATGACTGTGTTTTCCTTTTCCCCATTCCCGAATCTTTCCTTCCTTTTCCCCATTCCCCCACCCATTCCCTCCCTCTCCTCCCACTCTACCCACAGCGCTGAGATAGTTGGCTCAAAGCTTATCAGTTTCTGGCTTAAACTAATGAGACTCCTAATCACTTCTCCTCTTGAATGGTCACTCG
Source organism: Pseudonaja textilis (assembly GCF_049901715.1). Taxonomy (NCBI): domain Eukaryota; kingdom Metazoa; phylum Chordata; class Lepidosauria; order Squamata; family Elapidae; genus Pseudonaja; species Pseudonaja textilis. The sequence goes on from NC_141991.1 coordinate 80,997,246, forward strand.
GGCACTGGGATAATTAACAATAAGGGAATTAATGTTTTATTTACATTCATTGGAGAAAAAGATATTATAAGAGAGTAAGCAGGCACACAGAAAATACACACTGAAGGCAATGTGGTGGCACTGGCAACAGTGAGAATGCTCAGCAAACAGCCAGTATTTTCTTCACTGTGTGCCAGCTTTACTCCCTTGTAATCCTTTTCTCTCCAATCTCTGCTCTGCAGTGGATGGGGGAAAATAAAAACAACAGGTCAGGCACAGGGCAATGTGGACTGACTGTAATGGTGTTCATGTGATTGTGGCGATCGAGTTACTCAGGGACAGGCACCATCATAATTTTGAACGGTTGCCGAATGGGGCACTTAGTAAGTGAGGGTTATCTATGGTATAAATGAAGAAGTGAAACAAAGGCAGGCTATTGTTTTATTGTTTTACTGGCAGCTTTAATTTCATTTTGTTTGGCTCTTGCTTATAGAGCTCAGTATTCTGGCCATCATCCTCATGATGATTGGAAAATTTGGGATCACAGCCTCCTTCTCAATGGTTTATGTGTACACTGCTGAGATGTACCCAACTATTGTGAGAAACATGGGAATTGGAGCCAGTTCAATGGCCTCCAGAATTGGCAGCATCCTCTCACCTTATTTTGTGTATCTTGGTAAGTTGCCTGTTTTCTGTTAACTCGAGATCATATGCCCTGCTTTTTAGTATTACAGCAAACGGTTACTGGTCTCTGATGTACACACTTATAACATGTTGTTGCTTGGAAAGATGTATAGAGATGGAGAAGAAGATCTCAATTTCTGATCTTCATTTTGAGGAAGTCCTCTTCCAGATCAGATCCAAATAAATCTATAAATATAAACCATGCCTCAAAGCCACAATATTAGGAAATGTGAATTGTTAAGCAACTTAACAGGAATAACTCATTGCTACTTGTCCTTTCTACTAGGTGCCTACGATAGATTTCTTCCCTACATCTTAATGGGAAGTTTAACGGTGCTTGCAGGAATCCTGACCCTGTTTCTCCCGGAAACTTATGGAACTCCACTCCCAGACACTATTGAACAGATGCTAAAAGTTAAAGGGTAAGGATGTTGCAGAGTAGAAATAAGCAAAAATTCCACCTTATACTGTAGCAGATTATTTTGGAAAAGCATTTGAAATTTATTACAGAAAATACTAGAATATTGTAATATATTCCTACCATAAATATTATTAGGATATTTAAAAGAATGGCATGAAGAATAATATAATGGAAGAAATATTTGAGTTTAAATTCAGGGAGTCATTGAGAATTAGCAGCATACAAGTTTAGTAAATTATAAATTATTAACATTTAAGAAATTATTATTAAATTCCTGGAGAACAGAGTTATGATATGCAAGAGAAATTCCAATTGTTCCTTTTCTAACTTTTTGAGACCAAATCATAGTTCTGTTAAATTAAAGCTATATAGAAATTTCCCAACAACGTTTTCAGTAGTTATTTATCCCAGATTGAAAGCATGATTAGGTCTAAGTTCCTCGCAGCTGAAAAAGATGAGGTTAGTTGACATTTGGGTAAGTCATGTGTTTAAACATAACAAGCCAACCAAATATTTGTATTATGATCAGAGCGTGCTCACTCGGTTCCTGAGTTCCTGAGTCTCCAGAAGTCTCTAGAATGCTACTTTTATGTCATATGATAAGCCTATATAAACTACCTTAGGTTTCCCAAATGACACAGCCATAGACTTCCATAGAGGGGTGAAAATAGAGTTTAATGAAATTATACCACAGCACAATTTTACTTTTACTGTTTCAGCATAAATGTTATAGGGATGAATATCTTTCTGACGTCATAATGCACATTTTATCATTTATGCCTTTGTGCACTGGTTGGTTTGAAGCTAGGCATGTAGAAACATTTACTGCATAGTAAAGAACAAGCATATTTCTTAAATATGAAGCTGAAATATGCTTGAATTATTCTGGAGGATTACGTTATGAGAATGTCTTTTTTTCTGTTTCCTTTTTTACAGAATTAAAAATATAAAATCACAGAAACATCAAGATAGAACAGAGCATACAGAAGAGAATTCAGCTATTCTAAAGACCACAACATTCTGATGAAACTGCATTGTTCACAGTATTATACCTTGGACATTTCCTTTAATTTTCTTCCAGAAAAGACTAACCTACATACTTTTTTCCTAAGATGGGAAATATATTTATTAAAAATACATTCATTTTGAGATTGTAGATACAATCTATCCCAGTATGGGATTTTTTTTGCCAGAAATTGCTTCATGGAACAGTGTTGGATATAGAATTTTTTTCACTTTTAGGACACATCAACAACTATCCTTTTTGTGAGACTGCATTTTTAAAAGATTCTTCATGGTACAAGTTAAGTGTTTTAATATCACTTTTTCCATACATACTGTCAAAAAATTAAATAGGTAATAGAGTTTGGATGTTGTCACTCCACCTTGAGATTCTACACCTTTTCTTGAGAGAAAAAATAAGCTTGAAATGATATAGAGGAAACTGGTAGAGTAGACCTTAAAATAATTATGCAAATAACTGAATGCAGTAAAAGGAGAAGAAATTGAAGTTGATTCTTTTTTATGAGCACATTTAATAGAAATAGAAAGACAAATGTTCTAATGCAAAACACTGGCAAATTAGTTTTGTTTGCAGAATTAAATTCTTTACTGCAGATTTAAATGATAGCTATATACAGTTGTTTATAGGGAATAATGTTTTGCCTTATTTAGACATGTTTATTTTTTTTATCAAAAATTGCATTTTTAACTCTTTCATTTTACTGTTCATTAAATTTCCTCTGATGCTAAAACACATGCTCATCTGTATTTCCAATTTTTTTAGTTTTGTACTATTTGTGTATAAAATAGTTATACAGGTATGTAATAAAGATATTTTATAATGCAGAATGTATTAATTTAATGGGAATGTACCAATCTGGGTCCTTCAATTTCCCTAATTGTTGCCCTTGGAGTAAGCAAAGAACTATTTGAAATGAGTATCATGGCATTTATAAACAAGGTTGTTGATCACACTGTTGGAACAAATCTACACAAAAACATTAACCATAGATTCTAGGAACTATAAATTGCATTTATATGCTTTTTTTTCCAATCAGGACTCTGGTTTGCATATTATATTATTAAAAGAATTAAATGATTTTTATGATGCATACTGCAATGAATTTTACACAGATTAAGAAATCTGTTGTATTATCAAGCTGTACTTTTGCTGTGATGATTTGTTGGTTGCTTTAAAACTCTAGCAAAAGTGACACATAAATATATTGAAATATATAAATACTTTTGCTTCTAGTAGATACAGAGGATATAAATATTTCAAATAAATGTGTGGAAGCATTGTAGATTGTCTGTACTCCAATTGCTACCCAATTCCTTGAACTTGCTGTTTTCCCAGTAAGAATATGCATAGCATCTTATCATGACAGTAACTATTGTGCTAATTGTAAAGGAATCTCCTAGTTGACGTTGTAGCACTATGCAGAACATGCTAAAACTACTTGCTTGATCTGACCTGTTTTGAAAACCTCGTAATGAAATCTTGCTCAGCAATACATGATAGGTTTTCAATATTATTATTCTAAAAGCCTTTTTTGCCTTAGTTTTCCTCAGAGACTATTTGATTTCATCTCTTCAACAAGTATCCTGCAATGTTCCTTTGAAAACCAGGTTGTCAGCCTTGTAGCTTGGCAGGCTACTAACAGGAGTCAAGAGAGTTTATAAAGAAAATAATAGCATACTCTTTTTAAAATATAGCAGAATATAAACTAACCTCTTGACAGGTTCATGTGCTTAAAAACATTCCCAGGGTTGTAGCCTTTGTATATGAAGTTGCATTTTGTCAGATGTTTTAAATAGTAATTCTAAAATGATTTATTTATAAAATATTTCAATATTGGGATGTCACATTAATTCAAAATAAAAATGAATTTATTTCTTGGAAAAATGTGTTACTCTTTTGAAAATGTTTTCTACATCTCTCACATTTGCCCTAAACAAATAAACAAAAATCCCAAACTTGAAAACCTCATAAAAGTGTTTCCCAAAGTTCTTGATAATTGTAATTGTTCTTTTCTGTATCATTTTAGTGGCCAAGGAGCCAGAACTGTACAGAGTTTTCTAGATGCAATAACATTGTAAACATTACAATTTGTGAATTTTATTCGTACCTTGGGATTTATATTTTTTACTGTGGTGGTGGATCCTGTACTAATACTGATTATGTTAATCTAGTCTAGGTAATGAAATATCTGCAATAAAACAACTCAGAGAGCACCAAGGATCCCTCATTTCAACCCTGAGTTACAAATATTCTTCTCCACTATCATTTTCCATCAAACTTTATGGGTCACATTTTGTATCATGGGTGATTGAAGACAAACAAGCAAGACAAGTTATTTTCCCCCTATGGGTTCCAAATGTACAGTGCTTGTTTTAAGTGTTAGTGGAGAATTCCAGGAAAAGGATGGAGGCCTGGAGCAAGACTGGTTTATCCAGATGTTGCTAGCAGACCATCTTCATGTATTACGCAATGCTTAAGAGTTCTTTTCAGGACTCTGCAAAAGCACAGATTCTCCATCTGGTTTTGAGAGACCTTTTAAAATGAGACTAGAAATGCAGGTATGGAAATATGGTATGATATGAAGATTGATTTTTATTTTAATAGTTGCCTTTGTGTAGAAAGTAGAATAAAATTTTTGCATTGTCAATGCCCTTTGTTGTAAATTACTATGGAAATGAATAATCTACATTCATGCAATAAACTTCTATGCAGATTAGTGCCTATAATGATGCAATTGAAAGAGTTTCAATTGTAGTCAGCAGAGAATCAAGATAGTAAATAATAGCTTTGGCCCACCAAGAATTATTTCTACAAATGCAGCTTCCTTTTTGATCTGAACAGTGTATCACAATATTAAAATTAGGTTCAGAGTTGCAGCTCAGATTAACCCAGGTTCCTCAAACAGTCACCTCTCTGTGAACACCTTTTTTACTTTCTCTTTCTAAACCCGGACATAAAACATTGCAGAAATAAAAGAGAAAGCAATTGTAGTCTTGCTTTGATTTAGGAATCGGAGGCTTGCAGTTGACAGAATTGAATGTGGAAGAGAGTCAAATAGGAAAGATGTTGTTTTAAATATTTAGAAGTAATCAAATCTGCCAGTAACACCTGGATTAAGATTGCTAGTTGTTCCTGATTCTTCTGCATGACCACTGAAGGATATTTGAAGACTCCTGAAGAAAAGAAGCAGTGCACTGGGGGTAACTTGATACTTTCGTGAAGAAACAAGTTGGAAACCATTTTGTAAAGTGCATGAAGAAACTCGGAAAAGATAAGTTGCTTAGACCCAGAAATAATGAAAAATAGAAAGGAGAGAAGAGGTCAAAGGGTAGGGACCTCTTTATTATAATGAAAAGGCTTTTATTTCCTTCCTGCTTTTCCCACCCTAATTTTGTTTGAGCCCAACCAATCTTTTTGTGAAACTGAGGAGTTGGCTTTCTGATTTTTAATTGACCCTGATCGCTAAAACTGAAACTTTTTCATCTGTATTTTTCATCTTGTAGATCTAAAATTAATTGTAAAGGAAGATGTTTGATGTATTGTTTTGGTAAACTAGTCCTCAGTTCTTTAGTCTACTTTTTATCTGCAGTGTTTTTGTGATAATAGACTTATTATCAATATTTTTGATAATACAAATATTTTTATAAAGGACCATTAGATACTTCTAACTCGTACAGATGATGTAGCTATGATTAATGTTTCCTTATCTATTTGGCTCTTGGGAGCAATGTGTTACAGAAAAATTTTCACTGTACATGTTTGAAAGCTATGTTTTCACTTACAGTGAAGAATGCAGGGGAAAGAGAAGCTTGTAAGTGGAAAACGTTGACATTTGCGTCACAACCCCCCGGAAGAGATGTGAACAAGAATAGCCAGCCACTCTCCTCTCCCTTTGCCCTGCTTTTATTTTATTTTTTAAATACACACAGAGACTTCTGGAGGCTACTTTTGGTTAGTGAAGGGACGAGGCAATTTGTTTCTTAATAAAAGCTGTGCTACTAACGTATTTCACATAAGCTAAAGCTGCTGCTAGATTTGGATTAAAAAAAATTCTCCTCTGCACGTGAGCAGGCTGATGGAAAGCTCAGCCTTGATTATGTGTTGACCGCAAAGAAAGGATATCTCCTATATAGCCCATAAGAAATCTGATCTTTATTTTCAAAGATGTTTATAGCAGGCTATTTATCAATAAACAGAAGCAAATGAGAGCAAAGTTCAACTGTTCCAATGGGCTAGGTTAAAGTTCTCTTTAACAAATGTCAAATAATTCCTTCACACATTTTAAAAAGATTATTGAAGAATGCCTTATAGCAGGGACCTCAGGGACCACTAAATTCATGCTTTTAAATCCCATTGACCACTAATATGGGTTTTTTTTTAAAAAGATACATAATATTTAGTGCAATATAAAAAATGCAAATAATTTTTCTGCAGACCACCAAAATTTTCTCGCTGGCTGTCAGTGGTCCGCGGTTGGTGACCACTGCCTTATAGCACTGCAATATGCCTTGAAACATTATATCAAGGACCTTATTTATGATTTTTTTTCTTTAGAAAAAAGATATTGCATTATTATTGTTGCGGTTGGTGACACAGTAAAGCTACCTTTTGCAATTGAGTGATGGTGATTTTGTCAATGCTGATGGTGTTCAAGAGATGCTTTAGCTGTTTTGGGATTATTATTACTAATCAGCACGTTTCTTAAAGGTCTAGAGAATATTGGGAATATAAGGGGCAGTTATCAACTTATATTGATTCAATTGAAACATCACAACAAACCATGATTTGCATTTAGAAATGCACAGGTTGTAGCTCCAAAGCCATATGCCACTTAATGAATATAGAGAAAAGTAAAGTCCTACACTTAGGCAAGAAAAACCAAAAGTACCCATATAGACTGGGTGAAGCCAGGCTCAATAGCAGTAACTGTAAGAGGGATCTTGGAGTCTTAGTGCACAACCAGCTAAATATGAGCCAGCAGTGTGCAGCAGCATCCAAAAAAGCTAATGCAATCCTAAATTGTACTAACAGAGGGATACAGTCAAGATCAAGGGAAGTACTAATGCCACTCTATAAAGCCTTAGTAAGACCACACCTAGAGTACTGCATGCAGTTTTGTTCACCACATTATAAAAAAGATGTTGAGACTCTAGAAAAAGTACAGAGAAGAGCAATCAGGATGATTAGGGGGCTGGAGGCTAAAACATACAACGAACAGTTGCAGGAACTTGGCTTGGCTAGTCTAATAAAGAGAAAGACCGGGGGAGACATGATAGCGATCTTCCAATATTTGAGTGGCTGCCACAGGGAGGAAGGGGTCAAGCTATTTTCTAAATTACCTGTAGGCCAGACAAGGAATGATGGATGGAAACTGAACAAGGAGAGATTTAACCTGGAAATAAGGAGAAACTTTCAGACAGTGAGAACAATCAACCAATGGAGCACCTTGCCCTCGGAAGTTGTGGGAACGCCATCACTTGAGACTTTCAAGAAGAGATTGGACTGCCATTTGTCAGAAATGGTGTAGGGTCTCCCGCTTGAGTGGGGGGTTGGACTAGATGACCTACAAGGTCCCTTCCAACTCTGATTATCTGTATCTGTATCTAATTCTTGTGGTGGCTCCAATCCACCCCCTTATCCACAGAAGTCAATAGCAATGTAATTTTTAGTGTGCCAGAAGGGAGAAATTGTTATAAAGTATACCTGAGGAACAATCGTATTAAGTCTTTGTTTAAATACTTTAGCTTTCATGAAATGAATCATGCAAAACTGTTTTTCCTGACTTTTGAGAGTGTGGCTCCCACTACACCACAGACCAAAGCAACTCTTGACTTGAAATAGTTTTATCCTGCTAAGGATAAATATTAGTGCTTAAATATCTTAGTTTTAGGACTTGTGCAGAGAAAAGATTGTGTTTTAGATCACATTTATATAGAAACATTGAAAACTCAAAACATTTAAGCACCACTCTAAGTGTTTATGTGCATACTGTTCCTCATGTGCATCTTAATTTAATGCAGACATTAAAATGTCTGTTTGCAGCCTGACGTTGATGGAAGCATGACAATGGCAAAAAAAAAGGGGTTGGTTCTACCAATAAAAGTAAACATATAATCCATTTTTTTCCTCTCAAGTCCATAGCTCGCTAAGACTTTTGGAAGTAATAATTTATTTGCAAACATAACTAGCCTCAGTAGCATTGCCACTTAATAACCCTCTTGATTCTGCATTTTAGAAGTGTTTGTCTGTTCTTGTTCTTTTGTAAAGAGATGTTTAACACTGATAGACATGTCAATCATGACCGTAACGGAATCTGCTCATTATGGTCTCAAGTCATGATGGTTGTTAAGTGAGGTGATCATGTGATCACTTTCCTTAATGATCCTCACCCCTGCTTTCCCAATGAAGTTGTTCAACAACTATATGGGTTGTTAACCCACTGAGCTATGGTGGCGCAGTGGTTAGAACGCAGTACTGCAGGCTACTTCTTCTGACTACTGGCTGACTGCAATTTGGCAGTTCAAATCTAATTATAGTGACAATTATCCTTAATTTAAGATTCAGAAACCTGCTGAATTGGACTTAATTTCCTGACTGGCTCAAGGTTGACTCAACCTTCCACCCTTCCGAAGTTGGTAAAATGAGGACCCAGATTGTTGGGGGCAATAAGCTAACTCTGTAAAGCGCTTAAGAGAGGACTGAAAAGCACTGTGAAGCAGTATATAAGTCTAAGTGCTATTGCTATTAAATAGAGCATGGAATGCCTCAGGGGTGGGCAGGTCCTGAGAACTCTAGAATAAGCGCATATTTGATAGTTGTAGAAAAATGACAAAGGATTTCAGTGATGTCTTAAAGATGGCTGATTTAGATGAATCTCTGTATTGCTTCAGCTGGAACAACTTGGCTTTCCAGAATCTTAAGTATAGTCCTTATTTCATACAACCATCCAATCTGGAAGAAATCTAACCTGAAATTATAATGACACTGTTGTAAGGGGGAAGCTCTAAATTGAATTTAAAAGTTGCTCACTAAATTCAACCAATTTCTGAACAATTATTGCCTGCATTTCATCACAAAACATGCAACCCAACATGATATAACAGATTTGTTTTTATTTGTACCACATCACATAAGGCTATTCTGTTAGTTCTGGAGAATTAAGTGTGGTGTAACGTAAGTTGACATCAAATCTACAGGAGGACCAAAAAGGAATTGACTTTCAGCACTTAAAAATAAAAATGAACTTGGCCTTTGAGTAATATGTTACACTCCCCAAAGAAGGTGGGGCAGGACAAAAAAAACCAATTGAATTTGTTTCAATTAAATGCTATTAAGATGCTGACTTTCTCATACATTCACTGAGTGAGGGACTGAGGGAGTAAGATGGGTAGATAGATTAACACTTTGTGAAATATACCCAGCTATTTAAAGTCACCCCTCTCTTCTACGAGCATTAAGCTAAGGAATTAATACAACCTAATTACAATTTGACTGGTTGTAAACTGGAGTAAGCTGTAAAAAGAATTACTATAGTTGTGCCATGCTACTTGAAACACTTTGCTTCATTTAAAAAATTTGAATATCTAATATAAAAATATCAAATATAATATCTAATACTGAATAATATAAAAAAAGGGTTCTGTAAAATTCAGAAATACCAACTTCTACAGAAAACTGTTTCAGAGTTTGTGTTTACTGTAGTATATTTTATATATGACCAAACTAATTTTGGTTTATGTGCATTTTGAACCAAAAGATGGCAGCATTCTTCCAGAATAACAACTTTCTGTGTCTGTGTTTTAGGAATAGGATGAAAATATTCAGGAAAAAAAAATGAAAACCCTTAACCCTAATCAGTTTTGTAGTATCATCTGAGTACTGTATAATATTTATAATCAAAGCAGGGCAAATTTATACATGTTTGCTCAAATGTGAGCCTGATTGTGACCTGTTTTCTAGAAAACACAGAGAAGAATATTCAAGATTGCAATATAAGAAAACATATAGATTAGATAAAACAGTCATTATTGTTCAATTTCTTATGTCTTAGTTTATTGTACCTTGCAACAAATTCTCATAGATATTGGGATATTGATCTTCCATGACATCACAGGAGTTCTCATAATTATTAATGATATCAAGTATGTAGTAGTATTTTGTTGCAAGAGGCCCAGTCATTTTGGGGTATGGGGAGGGAGGGGGAGGGAGGGAGAGAGAGAGAGAAAGAGAGAGAGAGAGAGAGAGAGAAACAATTTGGTATAGTGGTGAAAGCTGGTTGGAGTGGGGACATTGGGCCACTCACTTTCTCTCAGCCCAAATCATCTCACAGGGTTGCAATTGTGGGGATAAAAATAATCTCTCTCCCTCCCTCACTCTCATTCTCATTTTTCATAGTTAAAAATGTAATTAGCAGTGTTATTTTCAGTCTCAAATGTTTTTCCAAAATACTTTTGGGTCTCTCTGTGTTTTTATATATTGTAGCAGGAATAGACAATTTTGGGAGCTGCTCACACACTGAAAATGTTAATGGCCTCAACATCATAAATTATTTTTTCTGCTGAAGTATATGTATGTTCTGAATGAGTTGTTTTCTGTTTGATCATATTTAAAGGAATAGAGACGCTTGCAAAAGGGGAAACTAGCACAAGGATATAAATTTAATGAATAATTTACAACATTGCTATTTAGGAGAATATCCTTATTTAAATATGTTGCATTCTAAGTCCCGGTCTTTCTCCCACCCCAAAATTCAAGAAACCTCTTTAACTGAAATTTCTGGGATGGGACGTGGTTTAAATAAAATTTTTATCCTTAAAAACCGCACGCACATTTGCAAAGTAGAGCAAAGTTTTTCTTCAACTTTCATATGGACAATATGATTTATTTTCTTATGCTTCCTACTTAACTGATCTTGAGAAGCAGGAAGTTCTGCCGGAAGAAAGAAGCAACAAATAATTGAATTCAGGCATTTCATTATTTGGAGCAAATAACTGAGTGGAGGAAAGTACAAATCAGTCAAAATATAATTTAAATGTTTGTACACTAAAATATGCAGCTGATAAAGAAGATATTTTTAAAATATACCCACTTTATATAAGCTGTATTTAAACCAGATTCGAGCTCATAGTATTCATTACATTTATTTCCGACCTTTCTCTGAATTCCAAGGCTCACGGCAGCTTACATTGACAAAATGTTTAATAGATAAAACATAATAAATTAAAGCAATTAAAAATCAAAGCCAAAACTGAAATCAATCATTATAGGAATTAATAATGAAAAACTTGGGGGAAGATGGAATTTTATCCACTTCTAAATATTAAGAGAAAAAACATCTTAAGCATATGTCTTCCATAGCCTGGAGCTACAGAGAAGGCCCTGTTCTATATGGTCACTAGTCAGACCATGTGGGGAAATCTTCAGAAGGGCTTTTCTGCTGTACTTAGGATTCAGGCAGGCTTACAGTGGGAGAGACAATGCCTAAGGCCAATCCCCAAGCCATTTAAGGTTAGCAGCAGCATTTTAAATTGTATATGGCAGAAAACTGTTACTTAGAACAGATATTTCCATATAGGTGCCATATATTGCACATACCTTGCACTGTTCAGCAGCTTGGCCACTATATGTAGCCCTAGTTGCAATTTCCTGGTGCTTTTCAAGAGTAGCTCCATATATTTCATGCTAGAGTAGTTGAAATGGACTGCAATTGTATCCAGGGTGTAAAGCATAGATAATTGTAGCTAAGTCCAACCAGCTCAAGAAAAGTTGGAAATAGTCCATTAGCTATAATTGTGTGACTGTAGTCCCCACAATGAATGCTACCAAGAAATACACTGTCAGCATTCCCAAAGGGCAAGCCTGCAGTCTTGTCTAAAACAGACTTCTCTTTAATGTCTAAATTTAGCTTTTGCCCTTACCAATAAAAATTCTACCTTGTCAGGTTTTAATTTTATCTAATTTCCCCTGATCTAGCCCATTATTAAGTTTAGAAAACATAAAGGAAGAATAATTGATTGCTTTCTTTGAGTTAGGAAATAGGGATGGTTCTCATCAGCATGCCTTCAAGCATCTCAGTCTAAAGCTGCGGATGAATTTCTCCAGGGTTTTTGTTGTTAATGTTATGCAGCCTAGGGGGCACGATAAGAACTTTCAAGAAGAGATTGGACTGCCATTTGTCAGAAATGGTGTAGGGTCTCCCGCTTAGGTGGGGGGTTGGACTAGATGACCTACAAGGTCCCTTCCAACTCTGATTATCTGTTATCTCTTATCTGTTAACTCGATAGGACTCCATAGTTGCCTAAATGTCAAACAGTAGCACCTGACACCACCACCTGGCATAACCTGATCTAAAGACTACTACCATTGGGGACCAAGCCCATTCCTCCAACAGACAGACCAGAAAGATACAATGGTAGATACAGTGGTGGGATTCAACTGGTGTAACAATCCGTTTGGTGAGTACATGCTCTGCACCCACGCACAGCGTTTAAAAAAGCCCATTTTCAGCTCTAATACTTACCTTCTACTGCAGCCCCTGTGAAGAAAACAGCTGAGCCGTAGCCAACTGCTCTGTCACGGAATCAGCTGTTCTCGAAAACAATGAAATAAAGCACAGGGAAGTGCAGGGGCAGGTGGATGGGACCAAATGCTCACTGGGACTACCAGTTCACCCAAACCGGTCTGAACTGGTAGAATCCCACCCTGGGTAGATGTCTGTTGAAAGCTGTTGATAGATCCCAAAGAATTAGCAAGGTTGCAGAGCCCATCTTGCTTCTGATGTAGGCTATCTGTAATTGACCTAAGCAGTCACAGAATTCAATCACTTCTAGGAAAATATCAATCAAGTGTATCCTCAGTCAAAATTGTCTTTGATTTTTTTTTTAAAAAAAGAACAATTAGCCTTTCACAAACCTTTTCTCCAAACTCCGAAATAATTGAATGAGACATCATCCAGTTTGCCAAATAGACAAGAAAAAAGGGTGTTTTTGCCTGCCCAAGTTGACTTTAATTTGCCAGTTGCTAATCTCCCAACTGAACAGAAATAAGGGCAGTTTATCCCAATGTTTTCCACAATCCTCTTTTGATGGTCTCTTTTTTGTTCAGTCCATCTCGGTTTATATTCCAACATTTCCTTCACCCGCGTTGCAAAAAGAATCCCTCATGACTGTTCAAACTGAACACAGAAAAGCAGACATTGATCAAACATCACCGTGTTGGATAGTCCTTGCATATTTCTCATTAGCTACTAAAGTCATCATTGCCCAGATATATTGTGGTCAAGCCTCTTTAACACCACTGTTTCTAGGAAGGATATATTAACTGCAGTTAAATGTGTCCAAACAGTTTTGGAACAGGAATGGCAAACTCAAACACAGGCTTTTGTAAAGGCAATTGCATGAAAACACAGGCATTTGTGATCTACTTGCAAGCTTTATATAAAGAATACTTTTCAAGAGCCTGGTTTAATTCCTTGAAGCTTGCCTATATTAGCTAAAGATTTCACGCTGAAACTTGTCCTAGTCCTACCCTTTCCTGTATCAAGAGGTTATCCTTCGTAGAGGAACAAAGGCTAGCATTTGGCTGTATTATTGCTTCGTTGCAGCTGGGTGACCTTTATCTAGTGTTTCTAGCAGTAGCTTGTTGGAGATCCATTTCTTTCATCCAAGTAATAATCGCTGCAGGAGCTCCGTGTAGCAGCTGTAAAAAGCTTGGGTCACAGATCTCAACCTTGATACATTGAAGAAAAGATGACCGCTTCTGTCCCTTCAGTGCTTCCAGTCATTTTGTTGTAGGCTCAGTTGGTCCCCTCTTCTTTTTATCCAACTAAAGAAGCTGACAGAAACTGGTCAATTGGAGACCAGTTTCTGCTAGCTTCTTTGGTTGACTAAAAGGAGGAGGGGAGAAGCAACCGAGCCTACAACAAAATGACAGTTCTGGGGCAACTTGCCACAGCCAACTCATCCTGGCCAATTCATCACGGCCAACTTGCCATGGTCAACTCACCATAGCCAACTAGCTGCAGGACAACTCACCGTGGGACGGACAATTTGTTATGGAGTATAATATAATTATATTAATATAATTACACTAGTATCAAAACAACTGTGGAATATAATCATTAAAGAAAGGATGCCATATGAGGAACAAAAGGAAATGTGAATGACAAAAATTAGAATAATTTTGGGGTGAACTTTATCTAGTGTTTCTAGCAGTAGCTTGTTGGAGATCCATTTCTTTCATCCAAGTAATAATAGCTGCAGGAGTTTCATGTAGCAGCTGTAAAAGGCTTGGGTCACAGATCTCAACCTTGATAAATTGAGGAAAAGATTTAAATAATTGAATTGTTGAATTGTTCCATGGTGAGTTGTCCTATGGTGAATTGGATGTGATGAGTTAGCCATAGCAAATTAACCGTGGTAAATTGGCTGTGATGAGTTGTCCCTGTCAACGTTCCAGAAAACCTTCCAAAGCTGACAGTCCCATTCCACAGATATTCTAAGCGGGGAGCAGTTTTTAATCACAAAAGAAGTTAACCATTAAATATACATTAAATATTAACCTATGAAGATTTTATGCAATTTCTCCTTTGATATTAACAAGTTGATTAAGGGCTTGGAAGGAAAAAATAGTGAAATGGTTGGAGGCATTGGGCATAATTGCCCTGGAAAACAAAAGACCGCAGAGGGTACATGGTAGCTGCTTTCAAGTATCTGAAAGCCTGTCAGGGCCAGATTGGGAAGAATTGTTCAGAATTGTTCTAGAAAATAGGAAAAGACACCATGGCTTTAAATGACAAGGAAGTGGGCTTTGAAGGAGATCAGGAAATTCCCTTATGCTAAGTTCAACAATGGAACAGATTGCCAGAATCTGTGGTAGATTCTCCATTGAAGATGTTTAAACCAAGGTGTGTAGAAAACTGTTGGGGATGCTATAGTATATACTTTCTGCACTGGAGTTCATGTTGGACTGGGTCATCTCTAAGATCTATTCCAGGCCTTACATTCTGTAATTATATTATTCCTGCAGGATTCATCTGGTAGCCTGGATTTCAAACACAGGTAATCCTTGACTTACCACAGTTCAATTAGTGACTGTTCAAAGTTATAAGGGCACTGAAAAAAGTGACATTTTTCACAGTTATGACCTTTGCAGCATCCCTATGATCATGTGATCAAAATTCAGATGCTTGGTAACTGGTTCATACTTATGACCATCACAGTGTTCCAGGATCATATGATTTCTTTTTGCAACCTTCTGACAAGCAAAGTCAATGGGGAAGCCAGATTCACTTAACAACCAGGTTACCAACTTATCAGCTGCAGTAGTTCACAAAATAATTGTAGCAAGAAATGTTGTAAAATGGGACAAAGCTCACTTAACAAATGTCTCATTTAACAACAGAGATTTGGGGCTCAATTGTGATGGTAAATTGAGGGCTACCTGAAGTAATTACAGCAGTAGCATGTAGTTTTGCAGAAACACATAATTTCTCTTGAGCAATTGTTGACTAGATACTTTTTTAAAAGCTTAGAATGCTATGGATGTGGTCTACAATGTTTAATCCTTTTGGCACATAGACAATTTGCACTCCAACATTAATGTCTTAGAAATGTAGCACGAAACTTCTCAGATAAAACCCATGTATAAACATGTTGCATGTATTCATATTTTTGCCAAGTACAAGGTCTAATAATTCATTCCTTGTTTTGTGATTAATAATAGATTCTTTAAGATTATGCATGTCATGTGAAGAAAGGAGATTGTAAATTTAAAAACTGTCTGTCTGTATACAGTACTCATCATTAATTGTTTCCAGGAGGTGGGATGAGTACTAAAAATGATGAATACCAATTTTTTTTCCCATACAGAATAATGTAGTGAGTCACAAGGCAGCCGATACTGACACTGACACTTGTGCATTGAGTACCAAATAAATGATGAGTACCAGGACAAAATGTACACGTCAAAATGTGTTGCATGCCAAATTCGAGGAGTTTCAAAGCAGTTGAATACCAAGGTACCTCTTTATATATGTATAAGTATCGTGTCTATGTCAGTGGTGGGATTCAAATTTTTTTACTACCAGTTCTGTGGGCGTGGCTTGATGGGCCTGGCAGGGGAAGGATACTGTAAAATCTCCAGTCGGAGGTGGTATTTGCCTGTTCTCCGAACTACTCAAAATTTCCACTACCAGTTCTCTAAAACTGGTCAGAACCTGCTGAATACCACCTCTGGTCTATGTGCGTTTATGTATGTGTGTGTAGAATGAAATCCAATTTGGTGTGGAGTACATTCTGACCAATAGATAGATCCTCACTGCTTAAAACAAAACAGAAACAAAACCCAAATGCTTTTATTTTGTTAGGTACTATGTTGTAAATATTTAAATGGGGGAGAAAAGAAAATAATGGTAGAAAAGACAGGGAAAGTCACAAAGTATCACTTTCTTCTCCACAAGGATAACTTTTCCATGTGTCAGCCATATATTTTCCTTTATAGGAAAATTGTTCTAACGTTCTAGCATTGCCCTCCTCAACAGATTTTCTATACCAAAAGAGAGAGAGAGAGAAAGAGAAAAGTAAAACATTTGGATTAAAAAGCAGTGTCGCTGTCGAGTTAGGTTTGACTGCTAGTAGCTATGTTGACACTTCCTGTCAGTCTTACCAGGTACAGAAGGCAGGAAATGCAACCAGATAAGCGAATTCTATTTTATTGTAAGTCTACATTAACTGCATCTTGCAAGTCTGAAAGGGCAATTCTCCCACTGACTCCTTTACAGCCTGGAAGACTAGAGAGGACCCTCCTGAGCTTCTTGCCCCACTGACTATCCAGTTGTGGGCTATGCTGTCTTTTATCTCACCATAGGTAGGATCTATGTCTCCCAAGGACTTTCCCACATACAGTTACCCTTTCTTATTATTTTCTTGGCAGCATTTTTGGAAACAGCTTTCCAATTCCAACCCTGCTTAGTTTTTTAAAGATTCCCAGGGTTAGTTGAGACAATTAGAAATGGCAGCAAATATAATCTGGGCCCACACAAAATTGCTTTGTGGGCCACATTTGAAAACACCTGCTATCGTCCAGTGATTATTTCAGGGTTATTCTGAATAAAGCTATCTTCCTATTCCTCAGTCACTGACCTCTTATCATCCAATCTTATGCACTTTGTCACTGAAAACTTCTGGCTGTTACCTGTTCTATACAGGGCAGCTGTCACTCTTTGAAAGAAGAAAGTGCTAGACCAGGGGTGTCAAACAGATGGCGCACGGGCCGGATGCGTCACGTGTAGGCCACGCCCACCCCAGTTCCACAAATGGGAAAAACATTGAGAAACGTCACATGACGGCAATGTGATGTGGTGAGTTTGACACCCGTATTATAGACTGTGGCTTTGATGCCTGGGGAACTCAATCACCTTGGAGGATTTGTAACCTGGCCATGATTGGTGGGAGCAAACTTGCTTAGCCTTGATCCAATCCCACAAAGTAGCATATGACAAAATATTCTGCCTTTCCCCTCCTTTACACTGTATTGTTAATAGTGGTTGAACTTTGAATAGAAAAGTAGCACAAGCATTTTTATAGGTAGTATAACAGCCACATCTGCTTAATTCTACATTCTGATATTGCTAACATAGTAGCAGGAATTTACTTGGCTCTCCAGAACAGGGTGCATTAGTGCAACCTAATCACCTCCCCTCAAAGTGTTAAAAGTGGCTTCATCTCGGAAAGTTTTCTTTGACTGATGTAAACATTGCCTCTGATTGTCTCCACATGAATATTCATGTGTACAGGCAACACTTCTGTATGCAAAGAGGCATGAGTGCACAGACAGGTAATTAGAAGTCATGTTAATGCAATTGAACCAAAATTGTTGAAGGACATGGTTGCTTTAATGTTTCAGGAAGGTTTTCTTGGCTCGTACAATGCTTTGCAAAGAGTTCCTTTCAGAGTTTTTCCATAACTGTTATTAAAAGCTGTACATTAGAACAGTGCATCATACATTGATAGGTATGGATTGAAATGGAAGGACAGTAGTATATGGCTACATTGAAATAAAATTTCATTGGCCAAAACCATGGAACTGTCTGCTTCATTGAATAAAGGATTTCTTTCTTCAAGAATATCCACGGCCACCTGAAATATTGCTGTTCACCATAATTTACCACATTTAGAAATCTAGACTGTTTTAAATTTTTGAAATAAAGCTGCCAAGGAGCTTCTTTGATTATTATTATTCCTACCTCTCACCAATCTGGGAGTCTTGGACTTCCAATTTCCAAAATCCCTCATCAGCATCGGAATGGGAAAGATTACTTTAAATATCACACCGTTCTATAGACTTACATATTAAGATAACAAATACAATGTATACTACATAAGTGGTCTTTAGAATCCAGATGTAGTATTGTAGCCGAACACGTCTAGAAAAAATCTGTCACATTCCGTATAAATGCATAAAGAATTTATAAGCAGTTATTTGTGCCACATTTATCTAGAATACTGCACTTCTGTACAGGGAGCTTCCTCCAACCCAAAGACCCATAGCAAAGTATGGCTGGTCTAGAATGTAGCAATGTCAGAAGCATATTAGTATGCCAATGCTACACCTTGCAAGCTGCACTGGTTACCAATTCCTTTCCAAGTGCAATTCAACTAGCTGTTTGTTATTTACAAAGCCATTCATGGCTTGTGGCCTGGATCATTATGGAAGCCACTTACTTCCAATTGTTCTGCATGTCCTATAAGAACTGGCAGAATTGGTATGCAGGGTTCCAGAGGTCAGCCTTCCCTGTCACCATAGTCCTCCCAAGGTCCATTTGGCTCCAACAGATTTTGTCAAGTGGACCATCAGGAATTTTTGCTCTTTCCCAGAGACATTTTGTGAATCCACATGTATGTCTGTTGTCTTAATTCTTGTACTCCCCATGGGCTGCTACTTTTGTATTGGTTCCTGTACACTTCCATTTTTATGAAGTTTTGAAGTATGGTATAGACCAGGGGTTGCCAACCTTTTGGACCTCAGGGACCACAAACTCATAATTTTAAATCCCAGGGACCACCAACCGGTTATGTGGGCATGGCCTAAATTATGGGTGTGGCTTGGTGGTCATGTGACTGGCTGGGCATGGCTTGTATGTAAGTATTATAAATATTTATATAAATATTGAATGTTTTATATAAAAAAGAGCAACTTTTACCCAAAAGCAGGCAAAGCAGGCAGGCAGAGTGAGTTGCTCACAGAATCACAGATTCATTCAGAAATCTATCTATCTGCCATTGGCTAGCTCAGTCAGTCACACAAAATTTGCTTGCAAGCAAACTCACAAAATTAACTCACAACACACCATGTATGTAAATATTGATTTTTTTTATTAAAAAAAGCAACTTTTATCCAAAATCAGGCAAAGTAGGCAGACTGAATTGCTCACAGAATCATTGAGTGATCTATCTATCTGCCATCGGCTAGCTCAGTCTCAAATTTGCTTGCCATGAGTCTGCACTGAATTTGCTTGCAAGCAAAGGGAGATTCAGCTCTGCTTAGCTAGAAAGCAAGAAATCCAACCATTTCCTGCTTCCTAGTTAATCTAAATCTCCCGACACAGCAGAACAGATGATGGTTGGAAAAAGGAAAACTAGCAACTTAGCAGACAAGTTTGCTGAGTAAGGAGTGAGTGGGTGGGGAGGGTTACCACAGGCCATGTGGGCTGAGCAGCCTTGTATTTCTGCACAGCCTGGATTAATTGCTTTGGGGGGTGGTGCTCTGGGGTGAGATTTCTCTGCCGCCCACCTAAATTTTAACACAGCCCACCAGTGGGCCACGGCCCACCGGTTGGCAACCGCTGGTATAGACTGCTTTTGGTCAGTACCAACTAGTCCTATAATATAGGCCCAATAAATAAGATGCAGGTGCATCTTCAACAAATGCGAACTTCAAAATGGTGGACAATCAACCCCACCCCATTTTACATATGTGCAAAATGTGAGTCACAAGTTTAAAAGGAGCAGGGCTTTGATTGCCTTGTTGCATCTGTCATTTTGAAGTGAGTTATTGTTGTAGCAAATGGCTTGGTTAGGTGGCCTTATAAATTGAATTATTTGTATTTCTATATGGAATATTACAGTTGTGTAATATTGCACAAAAATCTGTTGGTATAGGGATCCCTGTGTACTGGAGTGGCAGGAAGTACAAATTAACCATATTGCATGTAGAACACCAGCAATCATATCTTAGCACCAGCACTTTATTTGTTAGCGTGGGTGGTAGGCATTACCAAACACTTATAGTATCATAGAATGGACTTTCGTTAGCAAGTTAATGATTGCCTGGGGACAATAAAGATAGCAAGGATGAAAAGGTGTGTATTCAAAGGCATACAATATGTTAAGTCATCTATTTCTGGAAAATGATTAAAATAACCTCATTAAATTCAGAAGAAAGATAAATATCTGGAATACTGTATATTTTGTGCTTTCTTTCTGAGATATCTAGAGACACATCTCAGAAATGTTCCTTACATTTCCATACCCTTCTCCAAAAGTTGTTACTTTTCATATGCGTTTGAAATGCTTTTCTGGGAATAGGTACAATGTGTCTTTGGACTGGAGGGCAGCAGATTTTAAAGGGTGGTCACAATATTGTTACATTGAGATGTGATTGGCTCTTAGAGGCACCAATATCATTTCAAAGTTCAAGTTTCAAATTTCAAAAAAAAATTACTGCAGGTGAACAGAGTCAGTTTCCATCTTTGCTGAGACTCATTCAGAAAATCTTTTCTATGTCTGTGATGAGTTTGTATCTTTGCAGACAACATATAGTGAAGAATAGTACATATTGAAAGAGTTGTGGTTAATTTGTGAGATACTGTATACTGCTAGCTGGGATTGTACACAGGAAGACCTAACAACTATGCTGCAGGCAGGCAGCAATAGCTATGCTGGAACTGTGGGGGAAAAAATCAAATCTGAGCCAAATTGTCCTAAGAAGTTTGGATTTCGTTGGGACTGTTACTTGGAACCTTGACAATTGCCCTATTGAAATCCTGGGCATGTTTTAATGCAATTTTGGAATATTTTAGTATTGATTGATTGATTTTCTGATCTTTATTATTTTTACAAGTACCTCAAGGTGGCAAATATATCCAACATACCTTCCTCCTCCTATTTTCCCCACAACTAGAGTTACCTCATGAAGTGAGTTGGGCTGAGAGAAAGTGTCTGGCCCAACCCAGCCAAATTTCATATCATCTTTTCTTTCTTCTAAAATTGTCAATTTCACACTCTAGCATTTGAAACATGCCCATCTAGGAGACTTTCATTTAAATTGTCTGATAAACCTTTCAAGACAACTCCCTGCTGTACAAATGGGGAAAATGGAGCCACCTCAGCTTGTTCACTTGCTTTACTTGAATATTATTTAAATGACCTTCTTTGAAACATTGGTACAAAAACTGTTCTGCTGAAAAGAAAAGAAAAGAAAAGAAAAGAAAAGAAAAGAAAAGAAAAGAAAAGAAAAGAAAAGAAAAGAAAAAGAGCTGGAGGCTTATACATGATCTTTGAAGACTAAGAATTTACATTTTCCCTCCATCCAAGAAAACAAATGTCAAGTATGTACAACAGTTTATATCTTTGAAAACAATGTGCTCTAGTCCAGTCCATCAAAGTGTCAACAGGTATCCTTCAACTTACAACCACTCATTTGGAGACTGTTGAAAGTTACAATGGCACTGAAAAAAGTTACTTATGACCATTTCACACATTTGTAATTGTTGCAGCATTCCTGTGGTCATTCAGATCCTTGGCAATTGGCATGTAGTTATGATAGTTGCAATGTCCCAGGGGCATATAATCACCTTTTGCAATCTTCTGACAAGCAAAGTCAATGGGGAAACCAGAGTAATTTAACTGAGTTAGTAACTTAACAACTGAGTGATTCGCTTAACAGCTGAGGAAAGAAAGGTTGTAAAATGGGGAAAATTTTACTGAACAACTGTTTTGCTTAACATAGGAAATTTTGGGCTCAGTTGTGGTCATAACTCAAGGACTATCTGTACTGCAATCAGTCTGGTATCAAATGAGGAAGCTGTGTTACTTCAACTTAGAACAACTCCCTCTGTCAAGTTTCTCACTCGAGAATTAACAATTCACTTGAGGCTAAGAGGGGAGGTTATCTGTTTCCCTATTCATAATGCCGAGTAAGGATTTTATGACTGAATAAATTTTATTAAAAGATGATTTTACCATCCAGTCTCTCTCAGTCTTCGTAGGAGAAAGGAATTATCACGTACCCTTTCAGTCACAGTCCTGCTATTGTAGGAGTTAAACTTCAAAGCAACAAATGAAATCCATGTTTTAGTGGATGAATTTATTACAGTTAAATGGTAATTGCTTCTGTCTGAGCTTTGATCAAAATATAGACTTATTCTGGAGACTGAATCTATTGTGTTTAATTAAACAATTGATAAGAGATGGCATAAGAAGCAATCCAGGATAAATCATTTATAACATTTAGGATGGTTTGGGACAGATAAGATTCAGTGATAAACTTTCTACAAGTGGATTACAGTAACAAAACGTTAGCAGAGAGATTTGAAATTTTAATTTTGTTTTGCTTTAGTATTCCTCTTCTTCTTGTTAACTACTTTGTCACTAATATAACATATAGAAGACAGGTCAATAATTTGCAAATAGATTTAGTAGTTTAAAGAGACACTGTTTCGCAAGGGGTGGGAATTAAAAACGTATTCACCTAGAGAGGATAATATGTGTATACATGGTGGGTTTTTTGATGCACCTTTTAAAATATAACTACAGAAGCACAGAAGAAGAAATAGAAAGAGATTATAAATGGGCAAATGAAAAAGTGAAGAATAACAAGAAGCAAGAAAAAGAAAAATATCTAAAGAAGCAACTTCCCATTTTCTTTGCAGCAGTTACAAACACATCAATTGCCCTGTCCCCCTCCCATGTTGCATAGCAAAGTTCCCTTCTTCCCACAAACAGACCTTTTTAATTGAAGGATTAAAGGAGGAAAAGATAAAAATCATTTTTAAAGGATTTGGTGTTATTCAACTTGTTATAAAAAGTGCAGTGGTTATTATTTTTTAAAAAACAGGAAAAATAATGGTGATGCTCCATATTATCTAGACCAGGGGTCACCAACCTTTTAGACTCAGGGACCACCAAACTCATAATTTTAAATCCCACAGACCAGAGACCCTGGGAAAATCCCCCCAAAAGTCTGCAGGAAAATTCTCCACCCTGTTTTCCTACCGATCAATCATTCTTTATTTGGGATCTTGGGATATCATCTCCAGCTCCATTCTCAGTGGGAGAGAGAGAGAGAGACTTTTGACTTCATGCAAAGAAAGCAGCAGAAGCTTACTTTCTCTCTTCCAAACTCTGCCAGAAAAGAGTCTTTGCCAGTGCAGCCTCTTAGAGCAAGAGGCCTTGCAAGGTCCCAAAGACCCATTTCTGGGGGAGTTCATTTCTGGGGAGTTTCTTTCTGGGGGAGAGAAAGGATGACTTTTGCTGCTTTCCTTGCATGCAGCCAAAAGCAGAAGAAGAAACAAGCGGAAAGAAGCAACCCGGTGGCCAGGCCAGGCATGTGGGGTGAGTGGGGCAAGTTCCCCCGCCCGCCCTTTCCTCCCTCCCCTCACTACCATGTGTTGTTCGCAATGCAAGCGACGCAAACCTTGTGTTCTTGGGGGCCATGTGGGTGGTGCAGCCTTGTGTTCCTGCACAGCCTGGATTAATTACTTTGGGGGGTGCTTTGGGGGTGACATTTCTCTGTGGACCACCAAAATGTTCTCACGGACTACCAGTGGTCCCTGGCCCACTGGTTGGCAACCACTGATTTAGACTACCTCCATCCCTACTTTCCATTGGCTAGAAGAAAACCAGAGTGAAAAGAAGATGATAGAGGTTCTAAGAAATACTGCTGAGTGTATAACAAGTCCAAATGCAAAGAAAGACATGGAGGACTGTAGCACTCCCAATAGATTCTGGACTATTTTTAGTCTGAGGTGCTCAGTGCATATTGCAGCCACAAGGATGATATCAGCTCGTCTGACTCAGGCATTCACTTGGCAACATGCCTCTTGGAGGGCAAGTCATGTGATTTGAAGGAATAGCTGAGCTGCAACAGCATTGCTGGGCGTGACTGGTTTCTCTTGAGAGAAAGGAAGAAAACAAATATGCACACACAGAAAAAACAGCATTCAAGGGTTGGCAGATAAGTGTGCAACTGTGTTTATTGTCTTTATTCAAAGCACCTGTGATTAGCTAACCAATTCCTTGAGTTTCCGGGGGTGGGGGGGGTGGGGGTGGGTGGGAAGTACCTGGGTGGGGTAAAAAGGATCAGAAACCACAACGAGGTGATGGTTTTGACTTGAAGTAAGTGTGGGAGGTTATAGCTGAAAACATGCAGTGCAAATAGAGCACGGTAGTAAGATCTAATATTTGCTCATGCACAGAGGCTCTGCCCAGACCTGAAATGGTGACAGATTCGAGGCAGAACAGGAAAAAACTGAGGTCATCAGAAAGAGGCTGCTTCCCGTGTGACCTGACAAGAATTAAAACACAGCCCTGGACAGCCAATAGAAAGTTGAGGGCATGCTAGTTCCCTGACATTTTGGGAACCCGTTTTAGATAAAATCCTATGTGTTCCTCAGGTGATTCCGGGCAGAGGATTCCCAATTTCATCAGGAAAAAGAATTTGGAAAGCTTTTCCTACCCAATGGACATTTTCTTGATGGCATTCCCACTGGAAGAAAGCAAAACCTGGATTCCTCATAAGGGAAGATCCTCATATGAGTTCCCTTAGCTTGCACAAATGTAACTGAAGTAGCCGATGTGTGCCGTTTGTCATTTTGATCTGCTGTGACAAAAGATCACTTTTTCAAAAAAAATAAAAAATTTGAACAATTTTATTTCTTTGACGATCCCCCAGTTATGAAAGATCCAAATTTAAATGTAAAATCTATTACTAGGCAGAGCTGTATGTTTGCATTTTTCCTTTCGAAGTCAAGCCTGTGTTTTTAACCATGGTTTTTTTTAAAAAAAGAGGCACAGAGTTGAGAGGACTTCCCACTGAGAAAAAAGACCTACCATCACCACTCTGAGTAATCACTCTTCCTCTTTTAATAAAACAGATAAAACACAGGAACAGGAATGAAAAACACAGTGTTGAAAAATAAACAAAAAACTGAAAACAGGAAAAGAAAAACAAGAAACCCATTTGGAAGCATTTAAAAAATCTTTGAATTGCCATCTTCAATATTTCTATCAAAAATGACATTTGTAGGCAAGAAGGGAAATTAAAATAGCTAAGAAATGGTGATTTAATGTGAGAAAATATCTCCTAAGTTATGGGACTCTTTAAAAACATTTGCATGCATTTATTTCTTTAGGCCAAAGTATGCTGGGCCTATTTTAGATTATCTCAAAAATTTAAAAACAAAATCAAACCAATCCTAAACAGGGCTGGATTTAGTTAGTATTTTTATGAGGATTACTTGAAAATTCCCAGGTTGTAGGGAAGTTGATTTTTTTTTTAAAATGGGCAGGTAATAATGGCAGTCTGCTTCTATACAATTGTCAGATAGATCATAATTTGTCCATATAATCAGTGGGACATCAAGGAAGCTGTGCAAAATACTATGTAGTCTGGTAATACAGTATCAAGACAACTGTATCTGTGGCAGTTAGGGTGGTGGTTTTTGTACTACAGGATGTGGCCAAAGTCAGTGCACTGGAAAGTATCACATTTCACGCTGACTGTGATGCTGAAGGAAAAATGATAATTACAGCCGAACTCTATCCTTCCATATCATTCACTTGGCTGCAGCATCCCTGTAAGGGGATCGCCTTGGAAATGAGCCAGGTTAATTTTCAACCTGGGAATAATATCTGATAAAGCTGTTTTGTGGACTTTATCCTGGTAATATTTGAACAAACAGCTGTAAACATGTCATTTGGTTTTACTGGACAACAGCTTTTTCTCCTCAAAAGTTTTGCTTCCTGAAAAACTTCTGGTGTTTATGGCAGACCTCTTCAAACTGAATACAAATATAATATCAGAATGACTGTATCACATAGGAATCTTATGAAATATGAAATTAACATTTAATGTTTATAATAAGTTTAGTCACATAACATTTCCAACATTCTGTATGAGTTGCTGGTTTCTATTTGCATGGCATTGATATATTCCAGTTGGCCTGATATTGTTTTTCCATTGTGGCAATATCCTGGTCAAACCATTCACCATGTTTATCACTGACTGCACCTAGATTTTTGGGGGGAAAGCCAAATGTGAATGCAAAAAACGAATCTTCAGTGACATGTTGCAATTCATGGTGTTGTATGCTGTAAGAAGTTTATCAATCAGGTGTATGTAGTTTGGCGCTCTGTAGTCAACAAGAAAATTCTCAATAACATCCTTGAATGCTTTCCAGGTGATTTCCTCTGGCTCCACTAATGGATCTTTGAACCACTTCTTATTGATGACATACCTGATCTGTGGACAAAAATGCCTTCCTTAATCTTGGCATCAGTTATTCTTGGAAGCATTTCTTTCTAATGATGAAAACTTCACCTTCCTTGTTCATTGCTTTTATAAATGTTTTCATCAGTCCAAGTATTATGTGAAGGGGAGGCAAAAATATCTTTGTTGCGTGAACAAGTGGTTCATATGCCACATTTTTCTATCCTGAAATCAAATTCTTTCAAAATGGCCATTTCTTTTTAGTGTAATGTGACTCTCTTGCATGGTTGTACCATTCACATATGACACAACAGTACTTGGTGTATCTGAGCTATATTCTAATCAGCAGAACCAGTACTTTTAAACCTCCACAGATACTCCTGTTGTATTTCTGTACTTTGTGTACCAGATGTGCTTCAAGAACAGTTTCATGTTTTCATATGTTTCTTTCATGTGTGCAACACAATCAACAGGTACCAAAAAGTATACATTGCTTCTGTGTAACAAGACAGTCTTGAGGCTTAACACTGACAAATCAATAAAGAGATGCCATTCTCATGGATATTAGTAATTAGTGAACTTACAATGAGTTGGCTTAGACAATTAGTGAAATTATTAGCTTAATTGGTAAACTTAAAATATACTGTATATAAGAAGAAATCGCAAAAAGAGATTTGTGTAAAATGGTATGTGATAGGTCAAATTACAGATTATTTTTGTGATTAACATATCTATAAGATATATCCAAAAGCGTTCAGGAAGCAAAATCTTACCCAGATTATTTAGGGGCCATTGTGTTCCATTTAGGAAGCTGCTATTTCCCTACTGCCATATTATGGTGTTTAACCATCCATTCTTGAAATCAGGATAAATATGAAGTGGACTGTCCCCATTGCTTATGACTGTAACAGATTACAGATCATCAGAGTTGGAAGGGACCTTGTAGGTCATCTAGTCCAACCCCCTGCCCAAGCAGGAGACCCTACACCATTTCTGACAGATGGGAGTCAAATCTCTTCTTGAAAGTCTCATGGTACTCCCACAACTTCCGATGGCAAGCTGTTCCATTGGTTGATTATTCTCACTGTCATAAAGTTTCTCCTTATTTCCAGGTTAAATCTCTCCTTGTTCAGTTTCCATCCATTATTCCTTGACTGGTCTACAGGCACTTTAGAAAATAACTTGACCCCTTCCTCCCTGTGGCAGCCCTTCAAATATTGGAACACTGTTATCATGTCTCCCCTGGTCCTTCTCTTCACTAGACTAGCCATGCCCAATTCCTGTAACCATTCTTCATATGTTTTAGTCTCCAGTCCCCTAATCATCCTAGTTGATCTTCTCTGTACTTTTTCTAGAGTCTCAACATCTTTTTATAGTGTAGTGATCAAAACTGGATGCAGTAGGTGTGGTCTTACTAAGGCTTTATAGAGTGGTATTAGTACCTCACTTAATCTTGATTGCAAAGATTATTGCGCTGCTCCCTGGAATGTTAGAGGGATTCTTAAATAGGAAAACAATGAATATTATATGGTTGTACCTTGATACTCAACTGCTTTGAAACTCATCAAATTTGGTACTCAATGCATTTTGATGTGAAAACTTTGTCCCAGTACTCATCATTTGTTTGCTACTCAACATACAAGCTAGAACTTGTTAGTATGAGCTGCCTTGTGACTCATTACATTATTTCTTATGGGAAATTTTTGTTCGGTACTCATAATTTTTTGGCACTCATCATGCCTCCTAGAGCCAATTAACAATGAGTGCTGAGGTACCACTGTAAATAAAATTAAATTCTACCAAGGAAGCAAATCCCAAAAGGTGATGCCAAAAATGAATTATTATTTCTTCCCAAAGACTTTGAGGAAGGATCCCACTGAGTGTCTTCAGCACCAATCATTCACATTAAAAGAAGGTACAAATGTTTAATCTCTGGCCATTCAGAGATGGCTCTGCCTTCTTTGGGAGCTGCAAATAAGGTGTTGGAAGGCAGAAGGCTTTAAATTGCCTATCCCAATTCTGAGCAATCTTCAAGAAATTGGACAACAGAGGTCCTTTGAAACCACACAGAGCACATGATTTCTCTGTAAAGAGAAATAGTCTGCCTTGTTTGTCAATTATAAGTATACTGTTCGAAAAAATGATGAATGTAGAGGTTTTTGTTATCTGTCTGTCTTGTGGGTTGGGTTGGGGTTTTGCTTTCTTTTGGGGTTTTTTTCCCCCTTGGCTTTCAAATCTCAAATTGCAACCAACTCAAAACCAGAAGCATGAAGATAGGGCAAATACAGATAACAGAACGATAGAAGATGAAGCATAAAGACACAGGGCCTCATTGAAAGAGAAGAGCAAGGGCAGAAGCTTCAAATCAAGTCAAAGCATTTATTATACCCACAAGGAAAAATAGCATGGATGAAACCTACAAAGTGAATGTGTGTGTTTGTGTATGCCTGTCTGTCCTTCCGTCAGTCCATCCATCTTTCTTCCATTCAATCATATCTGATTCATGGAGGGTGGGTTGACAAGTCCCTGCAGTTTTCTTGGCAAGATTTTTCAGAAGAGAGGGACAGAGATAGAGATAGAGATTGAGATAGAGATAGAGATAGAGATTGAGATAGAGATAGAGATAGAGATAGAGATAGAGACAGAGATAGAGATAGAGAGACAGACAGACAGAAGATAGATAGATAGATAGATAGATAGATAGACAGACAGACAGAAGATAGATAGACACAGAAAGACAGAAAAACAAAGACATGTATAAACACAATAAATCAATATGATAAATAGTAGAACAATGTTAGAGTAGGATAATATGAGTAAAACAGAGAACATGCCTTCTATTTGCTTTTCTCCTGTTTGGTAAGAACTCAGTTAATTCCTCCCAGCTATTCTTCCATTTGTTCTAGTGTCTTACCTGGAGCTAACAGTTTAGGCTTTTATCTGTTTACTAATATTGTATGTTACTCTGCTTTACCATTATTCTACTCTTTAGCTTGCATTTTTATATTTTAATTCTTTATTATATATCTTATATTTATGTATGTGGAGAGAGAGAGAGAGGCAGGCAGGGAGGGAGGGAGGGGGAGAGAGAGAGAAAGAGAGAGAGAGAGATTGTCCAGTGGTTAAGGTGCCAAGGCTAGCGTCCTGCGAGTTCTAGTCCTGCCTTAGGCATGAAAGTCTGTTGGATGATTTGGGCCAGTTACTCTCTCTCAGTTCAGCTAACCTCACCTCACAAGACTACTGTGTGGAAAACAGGAGGAGAAAAGAATATTAGGAAAAGTTGCCTTCTTGAGTTATTTATTAAAAGAAATAATAAAGGAGGGATTTTAAAAAATATAATACACAAATAAAAAAGTAATGAAACACACACATATACATGTATATAACATACAAAGTGTGTGTATGCGGGTGGGCATACACAGATACATACACCTACAGATACATAGTATCTCTATCAGAATCTCCACATTATAGGTTTTACCCTGCTGTCCAGGCATTATGGATACAATGCATGATTTGATATTTGATTTGATTTAATTTGATTGAAGATTAAAAACAAAGTACAGAGAAAAGCTCATCTTAGTAATCAGTATTACCTGGCAAAAGAAAAATACTGAAATGTTTGTTGAAATAACTTTTCATTGAATGCATTAGTTCTAATGTTGTTTTTATACAAATCAAACAAATTAGGTAACATGTTAAAGAAAACGTGGCACCATTAAAAGGTTATAGTTAAAGAAAGTGGAAAGGGAATTACTATCTGCAAAGAAGGTGGGGAGGGAATTGTATGTTTTTTATTATTCAGTCAGTTGGGCTTGAAATCACTGGATAACTTCCTGTGTACATTCAATTTGCAAGCACATCTCACATTGCAAAGTAGCATTTTTAGGCTTGAGACCTTAGATCACTAACTGGCATTCAGGTTCCATTCTCCTATAACTTAGAAACCTAACTAATTTTATTTCCATACCAGTTCACTTATAAACTGCAGGAAGGAAACGTGTGAAAATCCAAACTGATTGTGCCTTTGTGCTCAGATAAGAAGGATGAATTCCATTTGCGAAGAAGAAGAAGAAGAAGAAGAAGAAGAAGAAGAAGAAGAAGAAGAAGAAGAAGAAGAAGAAGAAGAAGAAGAAGAAGAAGAAGAAGAAGAAGAAGAAGAAGAAGAAGAAGAAGAAGAAGAGGAGGAGGAGGAGGAGGAGGAGGAGGAGGAGGAGGAGGAGGAGGAGGAGGAGGAGGAGGAGGAGGAGGAGGAGGAGGAGGAGGAGGAGGAGGAAATATGCCCTCCACATTGTTATCTGGCAAAGATGAAAGAATGCTCCCAAACTGGTATGGATTGACTGAGTTTTACACTTCTTGAGAAAGGTTGGCCTTGAAGAAAATCTAAGCTCTCAAATTTCCTTGCTGCACATGTGGCCTGGGTGTCAGATGGCATCTTTTCTATTCAACATCTGTGTTGTTGTTTTTTTG
Source organism: Pseudonaja textilis (assembly GCF_049901715.1). Taxonomy (NCBI): domain Eukaryota; kingdom Metazoa; phylum Chordata; class Lepidosauria; order Squamata; family Elapidae; genus Pseudonaja; species Pseudonaja textilis. The sequence goes on from NC_141991.1 coordinate 81,028,310, forward strand.
TCAAGTCAGTATCTGAAAGTGTTTCAGATGTTAGCCATCTGGCAAAGTAGCTCCTAATATTCTGCTGAAGAACCTAGTCCCTAGTACGGTTCCCACACTTTGGAGACATGCATCAGAATTTAGTAACCTGCTAATCGATGCTCAATTATCTCCTGGGTAGTTATGTGGCTTTCTGTGCAAAGATTAAGCATTTATTTTACAAGGTGATAGAACCTAATGCATGTAAGTACTATAACCACTTTCTATAGAGCAGGGGTCCCCAAACTTGGCCACTTTTAAGACTTGTGGACTTCAAGTCCCAGAATTCTCCAGCCAGCATTCTGGGAGTTGAAGTCCACAAGTCTTTAAATGGCCAAGTTTGGAGAGCTCTGCTATACAAGGACAATCGAGAGCATCCTGTCATGTTGCGTTACTGTCTGGTTTGGAAGCATTACTGCTTCAGACAGAAAAGATTATTGGTAGTTCACTTCCTTCTATCCAGGACATAGCACATATGCGATACTTGAGCAGGGATGCTACACATCCTCTTCATGACCTGTTTTCTTTGTTACCTTTGGCATTGAAGCATGATTAGGTTGTATTTCAAGGAAACTGAAGTCAACTGTGGAGGTTAGAGATTAAACTACACACTATTTGAGGCAGCAGGCATTGGGACAGTGAAGTTGGATTCTGAGGATGATGATAAATGGGCATAGTGATGGATTGAACATCTGGTTTCTCCTGATTTTTTTTCTTTTTTGTAGTGTTGTTATTGCTTGTGTTTTTATTGTTCTTAGTTGCCTAGCATTGTAAGCCACAAGATGGGCAAATATATACCATGACTGAATGAATGACTGAATGATTGATTGATTGAATGAATGAATGGATATATATTATGTACAGTGTAACAGTAAGGGGTCAGAACTCTCTTCAAACTAGCATTTCAACATCGGGCAACACGTCATGGATATTAGGGATCAAAGTCCATGTGGCAGTGTCATCCAAGTGGCATTGGCCTAATTTCTATCCGATTTTGGCAGATTTTGACAAAGCATATCAGGATTGGACCTGGTTAGTATTTGGAAGACATGACAAAATCCCAGGGCTGTACACTAAACTGGGGGATTGGGGAAAAAACCCATCCTGGAAGAATATAATGGCAAATTATTTCCATTTTGTTGCCAGGAAAACTACAAATATGTGCTGATGAAGTCTGAGGAAGACTTTACTTGTTACAAGAGACTAAAGAAACTTATGACTTTGCGGGACATAATGTCTAACTCGTTGACAGTATTGAACTGGAAGAAGTTCCCATTGGAGCCAGCAATCAAACTTTCTGTGCTTTCAAATTCCTCTAGATCTTTACAACATCTTGGGAAGAGAAGCTTGGTGAGAGGATCATCAAGTTATTGGGGAACAAATCACTTCTTGATGGCAGACACTATATTGTACTGGAATTTGAAATGGAAGACACCAAGTGGAGGCAAAACCACTCTGTCTGCTCAAAAAGTGGACACTTAGCCTACATACACTTTGCTCTGGATTCATTGAATGCAGGAGGTCCCTACTGATTTAAAAACCATGAAATTCTTGTTGGATTGTCAGGAGTCCAAATTTTGTTTTGATTGCTGCCCAAGATTATAGAAGATGTTTAGCCTCTTGGGGAAGGCATGATGCAATTTGACATTTGCTTGCCTGTCATTGCAGAAATGATTGCAATGACTGCAGACACTGTAGAATTAAGCAGGAAATAAATAAAAAAAGCCCACATTTCTCACGAATTATTTATCTGGACAACCTATTTGAAAAATCTTTCCTCATTGCTAACATAGTCAACAGTGTTTCAGTCTTCTGCCCTTGTGTTATCTTTTTGGTATTTCCTTCTGCTCAGTTCTCACAGATACACAACTCCACCCAAGGAAGAAAACAAGGTTGGAACTTGTTGGGCTTGGTGCATGCTGAGCGTTTTTTGCTCCCCAAATCATAAAAATGGTAGGATGCCTTTTGCCACAATATCCACTTTAGCCTGTGGATTTAATAAATAGGTTATTAAACATATCAAACAGCAAACATATATTGTTAAATAGATTAATAAACCTCCATGGAATATAAATATAGTTGCCTAGAAGTAACTCTATTTGATTTTAATAGAAGATTCCCAGTAGAAAATTTATATTAAGATTTTTTTTTTAAAAAAAAAGCTAAATTGCTATACTTTTATTCATCTCAATACTGTAGTACTTTGTGTTGGTTGGTTGATTGATTATGTGCAGACAACTCAGTGTCAATTCCTGGAGATAGATTTTCTTCAGAACAATTTGTTCCCAGACCTCAAGTAATGTCTACTTTACGCTGATGGCCATTGTAATTGAAACCATCCTTCTTGTTGTTGGTTATCCTTTTCTCCAGTTTCTTCAACTTTCCCCAGATTTTTGGGAGAGCTGGGTAGTTTATAGTAAAAGTTACACTCAGAGAACAGGGGGAAAAAGACATTAAAATAAACAAAGCCACCCAATAAAAACATCACACCCAGATCAAAAGTAATGCCAAAGCATTTCTAAAATGCAATTAGATGAAAAGGACTACTATTGGGCATTATATAGACCAGGCATGTTCAATACATGGTGGATAGTGAGTAATGCAGCTCCATCATCATAAACTTTTAACATTATTTATACATATATAAAATTAAGGATATTAGATAGTTTATATATGACCCAAGACAATTTCTCTTCATTCAGGGCAACCCAGGTAAGCCAAAGTATTGGACGTGCCTGATATAGATCTTGCTCAAAAAGCTTTATAATAACTTGAGTAACACTCAAGATTGTAACTTCAAGAAAATCTTTACCAAAGATTTTCTTGAAGTTACAATCCCTAATTCACTGGGCAAGATTAAAATAGTTTATTTATTTGATTTATTTGATTTGTCAATCGCTTACAAGATAACAGGTATAAGTATAAACATAGTTATGAATACATGAGATGGATACCAGAGGTGCTATTCGACCGGTTTGCACCTATTTGGGTGAACCGGTAGCTGTTATTTGGCATGGGTCACTGAACTGGTGGCAATCCCTGGCTGGCCACGCCCCCAACCCGGTCGCCCGGTCGCTCACTTGCGATCGCTCTTCTAACTTTCTGTTCCCCATGTCCTCTTTCTCCCTGGGGAAAAGGAAGAAAGGCATGGATGCTGCAAGTATCACTTTCCCCATGTGAGTTAAAGTGTCAGGAGTGAGAAAGAGTGCAGAGGGGGTGGGGGTGAATCGAGCCTTGGAGCACTTTTGCAACGTAAAAGAAATGCATTTTGGAAGCAGGTCTTTTAAAAACTTCTCCAAGGATTCCCCATGGATGCTGCAAGTATCGCTTTCCCCTTGTGAGTGCTGGAGTGAGAAGGAGTGCAGTCTGACAGAGCGCGGGGGGGTGGGTGGGAATCCACTCCAGCCTTGGAGAAATTTAAAGGAGTTGCTTTCAAAATGCTTGTCTGTTAAGTCCTCTGTGTGTGTGTTTGTGTGTGTGTATGAGAGAGAGAGAGAGAGAGAGAGAGAGAGAGAGGGGAAGGTAGAGAAAGAAAGAAAAAAAATAGGAAGAGAGAGAGAGAGAAAACTCTGTGCTATTATTTTTAATTGTTCCATTATTTATCATGTGTTAATATTTTACACTGTCCCTACACCTAGAGTGATTTTTCTGCCTTTCTTTTGCCCAGGGCTACCACATAATTTTCAGGGTTTACATGCATTCAAAGTCCAGAGCATAAAATACACATGTGATTAACAAGAGTTGAAAGGGACCTTGGAGGTCTTCTAGTCCAACTCCCAGCTCAGTCAAGAAAACTGAGGATGCCAAACTCTGAATAGAGATCCTGGGAAAGGTGTCAGAATAATGCTTAGAAGGGACCTTGGGGTGAACCCTATACCGTTTCAGAGAAATGGCTGTCCAGTCTTTTCTTAAAAACTTCCAGTGATTGAGCACTCAGAACTTCTGGAGACAGGCAGTTCCACTGGTTAATTGTTCTCATGGTCAGGAAATTTCTCCTTAGTTTTAGGTTGCTTCTCTCTGTTCAGTTTCCATCCATTGCTTCTTCTTTGCATTCTGCTTCTTTGGAAAATACATTGTCCCCCTTTCTTTGTGGCAGCCCCTTAAAAGCCTGTTGCCTATCACACTCTTGAGTAAAGCATGTGAGCCATTTCCTCCTTTCAGTGGTCCATGAAAGTACATCTATAGTATGCAGATAATTAAAAAAAAAAGGTGAACAACATTTTTACAGAACTATAGATAAGTTGAGGCTGGGTGACAAGGAATGGCTGGGAGGGGAGGGGCCAGGTGAGGCACCCCTTGATGTGAGTGACATTGAGTTGGCCACCCCCACCCAGTCATATGACCACCAAGCCATGGCCACCCAGTCACATGACCACCAAGCATGCCCACTTAGTCACACGACCACTAAGCCACACCTACCCAGTCACATGACCACAAGCCACACCCACCAAATAAGCCATGCCCACAGAACTGGTAGTAAAAAAATTTGAATTCCACCACTGATGGATACGTATAAGAAAAATAAAAAGAAACAATAGGACAGGGATGGTAGGCAAGTTGGTGCGCTTATGCACGCCCCCTACAGGCCTTGTAGGAAAGGGGTCAGGTCAATAGTAGACAGTCTAAGGTTAAAGTTTTAGAGGTTTGGAGAAGAAACCACAGAGTCAGGTAGAGTATTCCAAACATTGACCACTCTGTTGCTAAAGTCGTATTTCCTGCAATCAAGTTTGGTACAGTTTACCTTGAATTTGTATCTATTGTGTGCTCTTGTATTGTTATGGTTGAAGCTGAAATATTCATTTACAGGTAGGACATTGCAATGTATGATTTTATATACTATATTTAGATTGAACCGAAGGCAGCGTAGTTCTAGGTTGTCTAGGTCTAGAGTTTCAAGTCTGGTGGCATAAGGTATTCTGCAATGAGTAGAGGAGCGGAGAACTCTTCTTGTGAAATATTTCTGGACTTTCTCAACTGTGTTAATATCAGATACATGATATGGGTTCCAGACTGATGAGCTGTATTCAGGTATAGGTCTAGCAAATGCTTTGTGCGCTCTAGTTAGTAGTGTAATATTACCAGAGAAAAAGCTACGTAAGATTAACTCTTAATGCCTTTTTGGCTATGTAGTTAACAGTGGGCTCTAGCACTTAGATCATTAGAGATGAGTATTCCAAGGTCCTTGACAGAGTTTGGATCCTCAACAAGGTCTTGACTATTCAGTTTGTATTTTATTTTCTGATTTTTTTTGCCAATATGTAAGACAGAGCAGATAGTGATTAAAGGCTCTGAACTACTGGCAGGGAGGCCTGAATTCTGATAGTATGTGAGATACAAGAGATGGGCTTGGGCCAGTCCTCTCCTGTTTGCTTGAAAAGATGCTGGCAAACCACTTCTTAAATGTTGCCAATAAAAAAATTGTATGCACCATCCATTTAGTAATCAGGAGCTAAGATTGACTTGAAGGGCAATAACAAGGAAAGCCCTGCAGGACAATCTCATAGGCATATAATGGATAAATGAATATTTTTATTGTGGTCACCAAACAGAATTGCACATAGGTATATAGCTCTTCCTTTGCTTGCCCAGGTTTTGGTGTGTTATTAAGAATATATTACAAGAACCAATATTATAAAAGTTATCAGACCAGTAGCAGAATCTAAAAGAAATATAAGGAAGCTGAGGATTCACAGGGGAAATGAAATAATTTTAAATTCTTTGTTGAATGAATATAAATGAACTATCTGAATATGGAGAAACAATGGTATTGCATGTATAAGGACAACTTATTATTCAAAGTGACAGTACTGGTATTTTTAATATTGGGAAATAGTAGGCAAAATATGCAATATTATGAAGCCCATGTGCCAATATTTTCAGCTGAGAATTAGTCCTTTGAGCTAGGCCAGAAAGAAACTAAAACCACGACTACTGACACTACCTTTATTGTATAGTAAGGTTATAGTAACAAAAATATCAAGTCTGAAAGCCTTCTCCCCCTTTACTTTTCAGGGAAGAAAGGAGATCCTTTCTGTGACTCCTTCTCTGTCCCCATTTCTTCTTGGACTGAGATATCTTTGTCTAAGCTGTGGCTGCTCCTCCTGTCTCTCAAGATTATTCTCTCAGGATTAAGGTGAATCAAATAAGGGTATATAGCCATGGGACACTAGGAGGACTCCACAGGAGTGCACCATCCATTCAGAGCTGAAGAAGCGTCTTGGGTGAGAAGCAAAATGCCTTCAAAGAAAAACCAGAAAGTCCAGTTGCCTCTTGAAAAAAGCACCTTTGGGACAACCATGACCTGGATGACTGAGAATCTCCATAGACATCCTGGTTCTGGCTATATTACTCCGGTGAGGTCAAAAGGAAGGGGAAAGAGTTTATGAGACATATGTTTTTTTTGAGAAAAAGACTGGCTGAACTAAAAATAGCTCACAGTTTGTTTTTGACTCTGATTTACATACAATGAAGGAAGACTTCAAGTTTATACTCTGTCTAACTTCGATAAATTGGCTTTTCACCTGAGAGTTCTCATTTCCAGCTCAAAGCCACAAGATCCTTTGAGGCAATATCAAGTTGGAGAACTCTCCCCCACTTTGTTTCTAAGGGTAGCAACTGTGAGAAACATTTCAGGCAGACATTGAGCTACATCTCTGCTTCAGTCTCTGCTTCGTTACATGGTGGCAGGGGAAGGGGGGAGGAATCCAAGGCTCTCTGAATATAGTAACAATTTTATCTGCAACAGGAAAAGCTGCCAGATTTCCTTTCTGTTTTTAATAGTCATGTTTTTAACAATTATAATAATAAAAAAAATAAAAATAGGAAATATAAAAACCTAAAAAGTTCAGAAAATTAAAAAAATAGAAAAAATAATAAAGAAAAATAAAAGATATAAAGAAAGGACTTCCACCCTTGTTACAATTTTAATATTCTATCTCTTATTTATAAATAAATCCTTAAAGCGTCATTGTTCAGTCCTGATCAGCAAAAGTCCATAATGCTTTTTCTTCACTTGCATTATATGGTAGCACCAATACGCTCAGCATCTGCATCTCTATAGCTGTCTGGTTTGGTTCTGCAACCCAACAGGACAGACACAGAGAGAGAGTTCAGAGAGTAATTAGGACTGCAGAAAAAACTGCAGAATTAGGACTGCAGAAAAAACAATTGCTACCAACTTGCCTTCCATCGAGGACCTGTATACTGCACGAGTTAAAAAGAGGGCTGTGAAAATATTTACAGACCCCTCACATCCCGGACATAAACTATTTCAACTCCTTCCCTCAAAATGACGCTATTGCACACCAGAACAACTAGACACAAGGACAGTTTTTCCCCCAAAAGCCATCACTCTGCTAAACAAATAATTCCCTCAACACTGTCCAACTATTTACAAAGTCTGCACTACTATTACTATTAACCTTCTCATCATTCCTTATCACCCATCCCCTCCCACTTGTGACTGTAGGACTATAACTTTGTCGCTTGTATCCTTACGATCTATATTGACTGTTTCTTAGGATGATTTGATTGCTTATTGTACCCTATGACTATTATTAAATCTACAGATTTCTGCTGAGCTTGTATCCTTCATTTTAAAAGAACTCCAAAATCTGTATCTCAAATAGCAGATTCTCTGTATCTTTTGCCTCAGTGTATTTTGCCTCTATATGTTACCAAGAGCCACGCCTCATTCATGGATGCAGATTCCGTCTGAACCTGAGTGGTGGGAAGGCTGGTTGGCTCTGAATTTCAGAGTTTGCAGTCTTCAAAGTCTCGAATTGTCTATCAAAGCTTTCTTATTCCTTCAAGCCCTACCTGTGTTAAGAACACTGACTGTGCTGTCCCAGCCAGTCTATGGGAATTGGACAGTTACTTAGGAATTATGAACTGCCCCCTTAAGGGAATGCATCATGGTAAATGTAGTTAAAGGTATCCTGGGAAATGTAGTTCATGTCACATGGCCACATCTGTAATCCTGATTGGTCATTAGTTTGACCCTCGATGGGTTGGGGGAGTTTTCCTCATTCTTTGCCTGAACTCTCTAACTCATGGCAGCTTCTTTCTATCGCTACGAGATGGGTTAGGAGATAACCATCTTTTACTACAAGGCAGATATACAAAGGATTGGTCATTAAAGAAGAACTTCGTCACAAACATGAGTTATGAGGATACCTGATGAACCAATAAATGTAATTTGTTATGGACGTCTTGTTGAGTTATCTATCTGCATCTGTACAGTTTATAAATCCACCTCTGTGCAGAGACAGAAAACTAACTGAAGGATGTTTTCCTGCCAGCTAATGGATGCTAGTGGAAGAGGAGAAAGCAAAGCAACAGAGCTGTGCCCTGTATACTGAAGATAGATACCACTTTTTGACATCTTAACCATGAAAAAGAACCTGTGATACAATGCAAATAGAGCCTTTTCATCAGCCCCAAGCAGCAACCAGGGTACGTGCAGGTGCTTAATACAGAGACTGTAAAAGAGATGTGGCAAATATGAAAAGAATCCATGTGACTTGACAATCCAACTCACTCAGCCTGCCGCCTTTTAGAAGACTATGTTTCCATTATCTTAAGGTGTTATGGAAACTGTAGTCCAGGAAGTAAAAGATAGGCTTAGCCCTAATAAAAGTGTTGTGTTGAACAGAATGAAAATAAATGGCACCTCTGTCTGCACTTTTACTTCCTGAGGAAGTATCAGAAGAATAATCCTCTGGTTTGAAAAGCAGAAGTTGAACTCTGCATAAACCTTTGAGAAGCTGTACAGGACAAAAGTAACTCATTACCGTGACTACCGCATATGAAGGGGAGGAAAAAAAAATCTACATAGGTTTTTCCATCACTCAAAAGCCACTGTCATGTCACCTCTTCCTTTAACCAAAGAAACAGAAACTTATGACATTTGAAAGGCTCTGAGCTTAGTTAAATTATCTAGAAGAGAATTCTGTATTTAAGGTACATGTTTTTAATGCATGGTCAGAATACATCTCATGCTTATAAGCTTTTTTTTTTTTTTTGCCATAATGTCCTTGTTTCACCAAAAAGGACATTTGTTCCTCTGCAACTATTGAACTTATATTTAACTTGTATCAAGGCTGCAGCTGTGGAGGTGATCATATTATTAAGTATTTGTGGGGTGCAGATAACTAACAATCTGACTTGGTCTCTTTGTAAGTTATCTTCAGTGAAGTGTGCAAACCAATGCTTGCATTTCCTGCATCAGATGAGGAGAGCACATCTTTCTCCTTTTGTCCTGGCCACGTTTTCACAGAGGCACAATTGAGATTATTTTAACAAATTGCATCACTGTTTGGTTTGGTGGCAGCAGTGCCTCAGATAGAAAGTCCATATAGAGAGTGGTAATTGGTAAGGACAACTGAGAAGCATTATCTCTAACAATGTGAATACTGTTTATAAGCACTAGGTGCTTAGAACTCAAAGCATTGTTAGAGACCCCACACACCCACTTCACGGTCTGTTTCTGTTGTTCCCCTCTGGAAAAAAGTTTCAAAGTAGCTATAGCAGGACTATCAGATTCTGTAACAGCTTTGTTCCCTATGTCATCAATCTGGTATACTTGCAGGTTCATTTTTTCGCCATGTATATGTATTCATTCAAACTAGACTGTGGTGTTTCTCTGTGTCATATATGTGTACGTGTGTGGGCGTATGCATAATGGTTATCTTTTGACAGCTGGATGCAATGAAATTTCATTTTAATGTATGCTGATTAGTGTACATTTAAAATGACAATAAAGTTTTTATTCTATTGTATTGTATCATTAGAGATCCTGGAGTGCATTGAAAATGTTGCAGTTTTACTACTTAAGGCTGTTTACCTTGCTGTATTCAGAAATGGTACTGATATGGTTACATGTATGGAGAGTCTCAATCATCCAGATCATGGTTGTCCCAAAGATGCTTTTTAAAAAACAGTTGAGTTTTCTTCTTTTTTTCCTGGAAAACATTTCATTTCTCTTCCAACTTCTTCAGTTCTTTACATCTATTGATGTGGTTACTTTGCGATAGAAACCACTGGAAACTCCACTACCACCAAAAGATGCCGCTTCACATTTTGTTTTAAGGCAGTAACTGGTTAACGTGGTCAAACATGACTAGATACCTTGTGGCTTCTAAATGCTTTGGACTAAAATTCCCATACCCCAGGCCATGCTGGAAAGGACTTCTGGAAGTAATCACTTCAAAGATCCAGAGCTGTCAATTGCCTATCTTTGGCATGTGGAAGGCATCGGGTCAGAAACCCAGAGAGCATCAAATCAGAAAGTAGTCATTCATCTGATAGCTTGCAGAAGGCCTGTCTTTTATCTTCTATCCTTTCTATCTGTGTGATTTAATACACATGAGCAAACACAAGAACACACACAAAGGCACATAAGGTCCTTAAAGTCAAGGTTGCTCTGTCCATATTTTTAGTGAAGGGATAAGACAGATCATAGCAGCTGTTGCTCTGGCAAATAGGGAGTTCTCAGGAAAAAAAACAAACAAACCTCCAGGGATCTTTGTTTTATGGAATTTACATCCGGGCCATTCCAGATAAAATTTGGAGGCAGCTACTATAAATTTATAGCCCTGATCTGTGCTGCCTGTGTTCCAACCTGCTATTTTGCTTGCTCATTCTTTATTGTGTCAACTTGTAAAATAATTCTGCTTGGAGGGGGTGGGGGTCGAGCCCAGGCAGAAAAGATGACAGGCATCAAAGTCCCACTGACTTAGTGGCACAGATTTTCATTATAATCTAAGCAATAGAAAAAAATATTTCTCTTTTTATCATGATCTTTAATCTTCTCTGCAGAAGATGAGAAGGGATGGTTGGGCAGAAGTCCATACAGTATGTGTTAAAATTGACTGAGTTCAGAAACTCTTGAGTATCAGCATCACACACACACAAAAAAAACTGACCAACTTAGTCTATCCAGAATTCAAGATTGAAATTGAAGTAAGCCACAAACACTAAAATGTTGGATGGAAAGAGAGTTGTCTTGTATGTTTGAATGAACACAAGGTTGTAACTTACTCAGGTTGTAACCTTAATGTAATGTGTAAACCCAGCTGCACTCAAATGTAATTGAATAGTAGAGGAACCGTGGAGGAGAATAGAATAGAACATAGAACATAATAGAACACAGAACAGAATAGAATAGAAGGAAGGGACCTTGGAGGTCTTCTAGTCTAATCCCCTGCCCAGGCAGGAAACCCTACATCACTTCAGACAAATGGTTGTCCAATCTCTTTTTAAAAACTTCCAATGTTAGATAGTTCATTTCAACTTCATTTTGTTAGATAGTGCCCAGTATTCAAGTTAGATAGTGCCCAATATTCATTTTGTTAGATAGTGCCCAATATTCAAGTCTGTCAATCAAACTGCCTAGTCCAACTCCTAGTCCAAGCTCAAGCAAGAAACCTTAAACAGTATCATTTCAGACAAACCGTTGTCCAAAATCATCTTAAACACTCTGGTGATGCAGCACCCACAACTTCTGGAGGCAAAGCCATTTCACTATGTCAAACTAAGCCAGTTTTTATCTTGAAAGAAGAGAAGAGCAACGAATCTGGCATTATGCTAAAATCCAGTTAATAAAAATCAGACAAAAGCTAACTTTCCTAGGAGACATACCCTGGTTGGCTGAGGCTACCCAGAGCCTACATTGACTAATACTTCTGCTGGAATAACAGCAATGACTAGAATCCATCCTTTCCTTTTCTGGTTGCAGAAGGAGAGAGAGAGATGTGACATACTGTATTTTGCAAACAGAAGACCATTGATATTGGAGATATTTCTCTCCAGGAGCAAGACTTCTCTTTCCCCAAAGGTCTACTCTTTCTATTATCCTGTTCTCATTCCCAATCCATTGCTGTGAAACATCAGGTCTTAATTAATGTGCATTCCATCCATTGTAATACTTCAAGAAAGGAGGACAGCTTAATATTTTATTCTTGTACTTTAATTGATGACTCCTATGCTGAAAGCCCTCACAATTGAAATGAGAGGCAAGTTTACATGAAATTCCTAATAACCTAGTCACATGACATATTGTACTGTAAAGTAGCCAACATTGTTTAGTCTGACAGGTACCTAACCCATTTTGTAGTTTATGAGTCAGCATGGCATGTAACCTAGAACACTGGAAGATTTGAGTAAAGTCTTGTTAAGGTATTGGTTTAAACACGTTGAGCAATCATGGTATATACTCAGATAACATCCTACAAAGACATCAAGTGTTCAATAAAACTGTGAAAAAAAATAAAGCTTGTCAACTAGTTTATTATTTCAGTAAACATTCTTATTTTATTGACAGTATAGAAGAGAAATAGAGGAAGAAAGCCTATTTATTCATGCAAAATAAAGTTTAATAAATGTTAACTTCAAAGTCGTAATAGAATTGCTATTGCATTCATTGGCGTTTATTAGCTGAATAACAACTGGAATTCCAATAAAAAAATTGATGACACTGTTTAGCAATACAGTTAGCAGTAGCAATGCTTCCACTAAAGCATATTATGCAACCTGGAAATGTAGTAGACTGGTTTTATATTAAGTCTGGATAAAGCCAACATTTACTTTTGAAAGGAGTCCAGCTATTTGAACTGAAGTGAGCCATGTGCTTCATCTAGGAAGCATGCAGCTGTGGAGGCATTATGTATCAAAACATTTGGCAGCAATTAAAAAGCAATAAGAGATTCTTACTCATTAAAGACACCACAAAACTGAATACAAATAGGGAGAATATTTGCCATAGGGGTAAAAATATTAGTCATAAGATGAGGACATAATAGTTTGTGGGAATAGAGTGGGGGAGTATAACTATAATTGGCAACAATTCCTCCATCCTACTACATTAAATAATGTTTGTATTAGTCTGGCTTTTGGCTAACTGTTCATTGCCAGAAAAGGCTTCACTTCGATTGTTCTCACTGATGCATTTATAACCATGTTTTAGAGAGCTTCTGTTCAATATTCATTCAGTGCTCCATGCAGTATATATTCTGGCATTTTTTCCTGAGATCTCAAAGTCTTTCTTCCCCTTCTCCTCCTCCTCCTCCTTGCTGTTCCACGGGTTAATTGTTCTCACCATTAGGGAGTTTCTCTTTCATTCCTTCTCCTAATTAAACTCCTCCTCCTCCATGTATATTACTTAATATCAAAATTTAAGGCCAAAATGCATTATTGTACAACAAATACTTCAATGCCAACTTGAACTGTTTTTTTTAATGTTATATTCAGTTCTGAAGGGTTATAACATTATACTCATTAATGCCAACATTTACAGCATAATTAAGATTGATAAATCCTTTTTGTACAATATCTGCAATTGTCTAAATTATTTAAATAGTAGACCTAATATTTAACCAAGCCTGTATAAATACCACTGTATTAAAGTAATAATATAGGTATAGGTTTTACAACAATATATTTTTAAAAATTGCACTTAAAAAAAGACCCATGTATAAATATTAGACCAGAAGTCTCCAATCTTGGCAACTTGAAGACTTGTGGACTTCAACTCCCAGAATTCCTTAGCCCACATGCGCACGCTTCCCCTGCATGCACAGTACTTGCAAAACAACTTCTCCTGCAAGCAATCGCCATCTCCTGCTGACGCGCGTCTCTCAGCTGTGCCATGCAAAGCAACTAAGGTAAGAATAAAGGGCAGCCTAGAGCCCAGGTGGGCGGGTGGGCCCAATCAAAGAAAATAAGATCTTCGGAGAGAATCGGTTCAGTGTCAACTGCTCTTCAGAGCTACCGGTTCTATAGAACTGAGCCGAACCAGTAGAATCCCACCCCTGCGCAAGACCTAAAATGGAAACCTAACATCAAAAACGTCATCAAAAAAGCACAACAAAGAATGTTCTTTCTGCACCAACTCAGAAAGCTCAAACTTCCCAAGGAGCTGCTGATACAGTTCTACAGAGGAATTATTGAGTCTGTCATCTGCACCTCTATAACTGTCTGGTTTGGTTCTGCAACCCAATGAGACAGACACAGACTTCAGAGGATAATTAGGATTGCAGAAAAAACAATTACTACCAACCTACCTTCAATCAAGGACCTGTATACTGCACGAGTCAAAAAGAGAGCTGGGAAAATATTTACAGACCCCTCACATCCTGCATAAACTGTTTCATCTCCTACCCTCAAAACAATGCTATAGAGCAGGGATTGCCAACCTTTTGGACCTCAGGGACCACCAAACTCATAATTTTAAATCACTAACTGATTCTGTGGGTATGGCCTAATTTGTGGGTGTGATTAGGTGGTCATGTGACTGGCTGGGCATGGCTTTTCTGTAAATATTATAAATATTTTTATAAATATTGAATGTTTTATATAAAAAGAGCAACTTTTACCCAAAATCAGGCAAATCAGGCAGGCAGATTGAGTTGCTCACAGAATCACAGATTCATTCATAAATCTATCTGTATGCCATCGGCTAGCTCAGTCTGTCACATAAAATTTGCTTGCAAGCAAACTCATAAAATTAAATCACAACACACCATGTATGTCAATATTGAATTTTTTTATATAAAAAAGAACAACTTTTACCCAAAATTAGGCAAAGCAGGCAGGCAGATTGAGTTGCTCACTGAATCATTCAGTGATCTATCTATCTGCCATCAGCTACCTGAATCTATTTATTATTTATTGATTGATTGATTTGATTTGTCAATCACTTACAAGATAATAGGTATAAGTATAAACTTGAGTAAGAATACAGAAAATAGGTACGATTAAATGGGGACATTAGAATAGGGACGTGAGGCACGATGATGCACTTATGCACGCCCCTTACAGACCTCTTAGGAATGGGGTGAGGTCAATAGAGGTTAGTTTGAGGTTAAAGGAGTGGGGGTTTGAGGATGTAACTACAGAGTCAGGTAGTGCATTCCAGGCATTGACCACTCTATTGCTGAAGCTGTACTTTCTGCAATCAAGTTTGGAGTGGTTAACATTGAGTTTGTATCTGTTGTGTGCTCTTGTATTGTTGCAGTTGAAGCTGTCACATAAAATTTGCTTGCCGTGAGTCTGCACTGAATAATAGAACCTTCAGTCCTAAGGGAGGTTCGGCTGTGCTTAAAAGCAGAGCCAAAGATCTAAAGACTAGCTAGAAAGCAAGGAATCCAACCATTTCCTGCTTCCTAGCTAATCTAAATCTCCCAGTACAGTAGAATAGCTGATGGTCGGAAAAAGGCAAAATAGCAATTTAGCAAGTAAGTTTGCCAGGTAAGGAGTGAGTGGGCGGGGAGGGTTTCCACATGGGTGGCCATGTGGGCAGCACAGCCTTGTGTTTCTGCGCAGCCTGGATTAATTGCTTTGAGGAAGTGCTCTGGAGGTGAGATTTCTCTGTGGCCCACTCAAATTTTCTAGTGGCCCACTGGTGGCGATCGCTGCTATCGAGCACTGCACACCAGAACAATTAGATACAAGAACAGCTTTTTCCCAAATGCCATCACTCTGCTAAACAAATAATTCCCTCAACACTGTCCAACTATTTACTAAGTCTGCATTACTATTACTATTACTCTTATCACTCCTATCACCATCCTCTCCCACTTGTGACTGTATGACTGTAACTTTGTTGCTTGTGTCCTTATGATTTATATTGACTGTTTCCTTGTATGATGTGATTGCTTATTTGTACCCTATGACTTTATTCAGTGCTGTACCTTAAGATTCTTGATGAATGTATCTTTTCTTTTTATGTACACTGAGAGCATGTGCACCAAGACAAATTCCTTGTGTGTCTAATCACACTTGGCCAATAAAGAATTCATTCATTCATTCATTCATTCATTCATTCATTCATTCATTCATTATAGGTTAACGGATGGAGAAAGATTAAGGTGCACAAATCTTGGATGAAAGATTAGTGAATAGTTTGTGGTCCATCATAAGGAGTTACTAAGTGAAAATGTGTATAATTATACTTCTGCCCACTTTGTTATATGATTGTGATGATTTGGTATGACAGGAAAAATACTAAAGTTAAATGAACACAGGGGTAATGAGGTTATTCAGTAGTGTGCACATTCAACCAGGCAGCAAGAATGAATGAGTCCTGAATGAATGGACACAGAAGTGAGTAATCAGAATGAAAGAAATATATTGAGGTAAAGTAGTTAAATCCTATAAAGAGAATGAATGAGGAATAAATCTCAAACCATCTGAAAGAAGGAGAAAACTGAGAAAGCCTTGGTTAGGTAGAACACAAGACATCCTCCGGGGCCAATTCTCGGTTTAGAGGTTTCAAACTGTAGATGACACTCAAACTGAAAAGATTTCTGAAAAACAGAATAAAGTAAACAGTAGTATGTTGTGTGTCATTGTGCCTGCTTGAAGGTTAAATATAATTTTGCACTAATGGGTGCTGAGGTGATTAAAGATATTTACTGCGATTCACAGTAAATAGGGTGGAAATTTCTGAGAAAAGAAAAAAAATTGTCCAGGGCTAAAAATCAGAGGCACAAAGCTAAAAAAAGTGGGGGGAAGGGGGGGAAAAAAGAAACAAGAGAGCGCCTTTTAAAAATTCCTAACAAAATTGGAAGATCAACCGAACTATAGGAGGCACCAGAATATGATTTTGCCCAGGGGCAAAAGAGTATCAACCTTTTGGGCAACTTTAAGATTAGTGAACTTCAACTCCCAGATTTTCCCTGCCACAAGTCTTTTTTTTTTTTTTAAACAAATTTTATTCAATTTTTCACATAAAAACAAAAAGCTCATTTTAGTGGACAACAAATTTCCGGGTCATCACTTTTGCATACAAATATGACAATAGTTATAAATTCATATATGCATACTTAATCCTATCATTACCTTTTCCATTCCAAACTTTCAGAAAGGAGAGAAACAAGCAAATTAATCCTAGTCTCTTACATTGATCACAATCCAAACATCCTTTCATTTCATTTCAATTATTTCAAATATAATCCTTTGATATTTATTTTAAAAACAAAAATAACAATATATGTTTGCCTAATTTAAAAAAAAAGTTACCAATGTCTCTCCTTCCTTTTAATAGTCTGTATTAGTTTATTAATTTAAATAGTTCTTTAATTTGTCATATTTTCTTTCTATCACACATTCTTTCTATAAATTCTAGATTAATACAAGTTTTAACACAAAAGAAAAAGAAACAAGCATAGGTTTTCCCCCTTTTACTGCTTTGAGTGTGACACCTCAGTAGTTAAAATATACCTTTATTCCCTCATCTTAATTCCCAATAAACCTTTATTTTTAAGTAATTACAATAATAATCATTACATCTTTTCATTTGGATTCCGCATTATATTTCCCCCTCCCCCTAATTTTATTTCTAATTTCAAAGAGGTAAAAGGGAAAGATTGACTATTTAATTCCTGGTCACTGATATTGACCTCATTTTTAAACATCTTCACATTCATTTCAATTATTACAATTTCTTCAATAGACCTTAACTTTTCTTTTAAGGATAAAAATAAAAATGTATATTCATCTAATAAGGATTTATCAGTGTCTATCCCTCCTTTAATAATCTATATTACCCTATTTTCTAAATATTTTTAATACCAAATATATTCTTGTTACCCCTTGTCACTCTACAGAATCCCCTTTTTAATTCATCAACCATTATCTCTGAAAAAACAATTTCTTTTCAACATTTTACTATTTCCATGTCTCTTTATTTCCTGCACCTGTTTCTTACTACCTCTCCTCCCCCTCTTTTTCCTATATCTTTTCTCATTCCGGTTTATATCCCTCTCTTTCTTGATATCTTCCTTTCCCCTTTTCTGCTCCACCTTTCTATCTTTCCTGATTTCACAGGTATTCCCCTTTTTGATTATCTTCTTAAATCTCAACTTTTTAGCCATCCTTCTTTCCCCTCATCTTTGTAGTTTTTTCTGTGTTTATTGTCTGTTTAAGACGGCTTTTCTTTGAGACTCCTCCTCCTCCTCTGAAGTTCTTTCTTCTTGTTCTTCAATCACCATTTTCATTTCTTCTAACACAGAGCAAAGTGATTTGCCTCTTTCCTGTAGTAATTCTGTCATATTTTTAAAGTTCAATTTTAATTCCCAAAGAGATATTATCATTACACACTCTTATATTTTATAATCATTGAAGTCCACAAAAAAACACTTTTACTTTCTTTCTTTCTTCTTTAAGTTTTCTAAAGTTCTCAATTGGTCCAACCTAGGGTGTATACCAAAAACATCAATCAATCCCACAGTCAGTCTCTCCTTGCTTCTTTCTTTATTCTGGTTCCATTTTCACTTTCTAATATTCTTACTTTGTTTCAATATTTCTTTAACATTATATCAACATAAGTTCATACAGAAACAGGATGATTTCCCTTTTGTTTGAGTTTAAGTTTTTGTCAAAAGTGGCACTCTCCGTTATGCAAAGTCTTCACCTTTTTTCCCCTATTTTATTATTTAGGGTTTTTCGAACCTCAATATTCCAACATAATCCAGTCTCCAATTTGTAAATTTTACTATTATTATTTTTTGACAATCTTAAGTCCAGCTTTATTTTATGCCTGTTTATTGCCAAAATATTTTAGTCCAATTTAATTAAGTCTTTAGTTCTGGCTTCTTCCTTTCCCAGTTCGAAGCCCCGCTTAGCTGTCAAAATTATTTTCTTATTTTTTTCCTGTCCCTTTATATTTCCGCTGCTCACTTTTCTTTTCTTAAAAGTTCAATGTTACCTTAATCCTGGGGTACTTTTGGTTAGTTGTTTCACCCAATTGTCCCAGCTCAGATGTTATCTACCTCTTTCTTTATTCCTGCACAAATCTTAAACAGGCTGAGTCCTCCTCTTCGGGGTGGCCATTTTGGACCACCACTTCAGTTGTCTTTGTGGGGAAAAAGACCAAGCCCAGGAGGGGAGATGCAGCTCCTCTCAACCTGGCTTGCAGCTTCCCATTACTCCACCACCCCTCCAAGGCAGCTTCAGCCCCTAATCACAATGATCGGAGCTCTCCAAAGAAAGAGCACGGACCATAGCCGCAGACAGTCGTGATCTACGGTCTGTCAGCGAGGAGGGCTCAACCCAGAAGATCAAAATCCACAAGTCTTAAAGTTGCCAGGATTGGAGACCCCTGGAGAACCATAAAAGCAGAGAGATGAGAAGCTTCAAAAGCCAACATACATAACGATCTATGGACATGTTGGAAGCATAGATAAAAAGGTCTGGAGAGCTCTAGAGAATAGGACAAAATCAAGATTCAGCTATATTTAATTTCCTAATTTCTTGTGTTTCTTATATCCTTTTTGTATTTAATTTCTTTGGATTCATATTTTTTGTTCTTTACTTACTTCAAAAGTGAATAATGTATGGGTATGTTTGTATGTTTTTTTAATGAAAAAAAGTGTTATATCACCTTTCTATCAGGCAATGCTGTGTTCTGTGGTTCAGGAAATAGTGGTGTTTTTTTTAAAAAAAGAGAGGATGTTAATGTTAGCAACGTTCTGCCTCCCCCCTTTTTTTCCTCATGACTCCTCTTCAAGGTTGCTTTAAAAAAATACTGAACTGTGCTTAAGAAAATTGTACAATAGGATTACATGCTTTTGAATCAGGCTATGTTGATGGGTTGTGGAAATTTGACCTTAAGACTTAATTTTCAATTTTTTTTCATCATGAGCCTTTCTTCAATTCAATTCCCCACCTTCAGATTTTATCTCTTCCTCCTTAACTTATTTGTAAAAAGAATCAAGTCTTTTCAAGATGGCCTTCCACATATATACAAGAAAAGTGGCAAGAAAAGTGATACAGAGACTTCAGGACATGCCTTGAGAAGTCCGAAGGAACTTGGGATGTTTAATCAGGAGGAAAAAAAAATGACCAAGGAAAAGATATGTCAGTGAGGAGAACCATAGGAAAATGACAAAAAACATTTTTCCAGTGGCCTCAGGAACTAGGCCAAGAAATAATAGGTGTATATTACAGTAACCTATATTGAATTTGAATTTATTTATTTATCCATCTATTTATTTTCCACATTTATTAGTTTTATAAATAACTTAAGGCAACGAACATATCTAATACTATTTCCTCCTCCTATTATCTCCATAATTTTTTTAAAAAAAATCCAAATTTTGTTCTACTGTACTTTACTAATTTGATTCTTTTTGTTAGTTTTTATTGTTTTTTATTTTTATTTTTTGTTTTAAATATGGTTTTACATTGTGTAAACTGCCTCAAGTCACGAGCGAATAGGCAGCAATATAAATTAAATAAACAAATAAACCAACAGACAAATAAATAAAAAACCCTGTGAGATGAGTTGGGCTAAGAGAGAGAGTAACTAGCCTGGGCCTGTCAAACTGGCGGCCTGCAGGCAGGATGCTTCACATGCAGGCCATGTCCACCCTGGCTCCTCAATAGCAAAAAATGGTCATGATATGTCACGTGACATGATTGAGTTTGACACCCGTTGACTAGCCCAAGTTCACCCAGCTGGCTTTCATGCCTAAGACAGTACTAGAACTCTCCTGCTTTCTAGCCTGGTGCCTTAAGCACTAGACCACACTGGTTCTGAACTGAAAGATAAATGAATAGTAATGAAAAATGAAATGTAAGAGAAAAAAAACTGGTAAGATCTGTGCAATAGTGAAATAAACTACTTAGGGGGTTATGGATTTTCCATTCTGGAAGTTTTTAAGAAGGGGCTGGACAAACTACCTCTCCAGATGGTTTTAAATGATTTTTCTTGCATACTGCAGAAGGTTGACCAGGTGATGTTTGTGATCTTTTCTGGTTCTACAATTCTATGATTCTTTACTGATGGGCTACTATGAGTGACCTTGCTTACCGATGGCACTTGGGATTGGCAACTCCCACCATTAAGCAACCCCATCATAAAGTGCAATATCACATGATATTTACAAAGGCAGTTGTCACTGTGGTTGTTAAATGAATACTGCACAGTTCAGTGATCGCCATTTGGGACCTCTTGCCAGCTGCTCTCGCTAATTTTGCTTGTTGGAAACCTGTGCTGAAGGTTACAAAATACTGCAGGATTGCTGCAATGACCACAACTTCAAGAATCAGTAACTTCCTCATTCAGTGTTGTCATAACTTCAAATCATTGCTGAATGAAGTGGTTAACTAAGGATTGCCTGTACTAGAGCTAGCTTCATCTTTAGGTAAAATGAAAGGGGCTTCAGTGATACAAATAGCAAGCTAAGTATCTCCTCCCCCCTTTACACCTTTTCTACTGTTTTCCACAGCAAATATAGTTTATCAAATAGAAATACACTTGTCAAAATTTCTCTTTTGTGTATATTATTTCTATCTCATTTTTGTGCACTACTATCTTCTTTAAAGTAGTGGATCAAGGGTTCTAGGAGAACGTATTGAAACAACTGCATAAATATTGCTCAATAATTCATTTAGCATTGTTTAAAAGTATGTGACAAATGTTCACTGATTGAATAAAATATTGAGCATCACAAGTACTTAGATTTAGAAAATGTTAGTTGGAGTTCTTTTGAAATTGCTAGTCAGATAAACCACAACATATTAATTGTGAAACCACCTTGCCAAAATAGCTTTGCCTGATTATGGATAGGTGTGAATTATATGAAGATTGAAAGCTGACATAAAATCAAGCCCTTTTCTAAAGCTGTTTCTTACCAATAAAAATATACCATCGTTTGGAACAGGGATGTCAAACTAGCTGCCCGCAGGCTGGATGCATCATACACGCAGGCCATGCCCACCCCAGCTCTGCGAAGTGTGGAAATGTTGTGAAACATCACTTGACAAGGTGAGTTTGACACCCATGCTTTGGACCATGTTGTTTGACCATGTTTTTACTTAATTTACTTCCAAGAGAGAAAAAAATAGTTAACTGATTAAATAATCAGCTGAATACTTAAAAATATTTCAACTTTATGTCTACTAGTTTGTGTCATGGAAGTCAGAGATATCACATCCCCTTTTAAATTATCTATCTTCTCCAGCCTTCTCGGTCAATGTTAAGAATTATGCATTCATTCATTCATTCATCTTCAATGCTAGATGAATGGGATCATGGCTTGTATATCTTTTAAACAAAGATTATATCTAAATGGGGCTTTGCAAAGCATTTAAAGGTTTGTGCTTTGCAAAGCAGTGTGGGTTGGTGTGAACAAAAACCGCTCTCCTGGAAGCCTAAAAAGCCTAAAAAACTTTTTTTAAAAATATTTAATGTAGTGGCCATGCACACTTATGGAACTAATCTGGGAAGGACTTTGAAATAGCCTGGTTGAGCCTTCTCTGTACTTCAGAGAAATACTTCATTCACACTAACATGCTTTGTGAAGTACCTTCTTCAGGTCTTTTTGTCAAAATGTGGGACTGGAGGAAGTTCACAAATCAAGGGAAATGCCTGATAAATTAAGAAATGTTGTTAAGTTTACTAATTCAGATATTTGCTCAAAGTTTGTATTCACCAGACAAACATAAAAAGTCTTACTCCATCTTGGTCTATCTGCTTGTAGTTCCTCCTCACAAAATCAAACCAAGGGAGAATATTTTTTGTTACCTAAATCTGCTGCTTAGGGGCACATCTAGACAGTCAGTTTAATGTGCTTTTCTCTAGTCTGTGGAGTAGCAGAAGAATATGCTAGCATCGTTTGATCAATCTATGTAACCAGTCTCAACTTTGTCTCAGTAAGGAGAGTGAACATGTTCTAATAAATTAGTGCAGGGCACATTATGGTGCAGAGACAAATGAACTCCCCCCCTACCCAATTGGGGGAAAACATCCAGAGATTGCTCTACCTCTTATGGGCTGTGGGCTGTGAAGTGAGTTCGGATGGATGGATGGTACGGTGTGTTTAACCATGCCATTTGTCAGAACGATTAAATAACATTGCAATTCTAGTGACTAGATGTGACCTGCCTGTCGGATACCAAACATGTGACATTACAGAGCAACTTGCTTTTGGATGTGGGGCTAATAGGCAGGTCACTGTATGAAGTCCTGGTCTACCATTAAGAAAAAGTCTGGTCTACCTACTATCACTATTGTAGCAACAAGCTCATTAGGGAATGTGGTAGACCAGGACCTCTCTAAGATGACCAGCATATTCAAGACAGCTGCTTTAGAGAGATTCTGGTCTATAACTTTTTTTTAGAGATCTCGAAGCTGCTTCTCCTAATGGCCTGAGGGAGAAGCTAGAGGGATAAATTCCTACATGGCCTGAAAGCAACCAATAGATCTGAGCAGATTCCAGCCTCTTCTGCATTTTTACCATAGTTTCATTAAATACGATGCAAATTGTGAATATAATAAAACTTCTCTCAGGAGAGGACGGCACATTGTCATATCCGATCAGACAAATCCAAAATTAACTGACCTTGATTATAGGCTGAGGACGAAATGAAGGCTATGTTAACCAGACATGCCATTGAAGAATGGTCAAGCAAGCCATCTTTGGGCCAGAATTAGGGAGAGATGTTTAATGTGCCCTAGGGCATGTTGCATTTGATTTTTTTAAAACACAAACATTCTAGTAATTAGAGAGGAAATAATAGTGTTTTCTTATTTCTGAAGCTAAAGGGTTACAGGAATCATTAGTTTCTTGCACCCAGATGAGCCTCATGCTTAGAAAGATCTCATGAAGAATGTTAATTAGAGAGGATTGGACCATGTGGACAAAGAGGGGATTATTTTACAACTGATAAGAATATGAGGTAAGAGAAAGAAAGGGATGCTGAAATATCATTCAAAATGGAGAGACACTCTATAGCATCTTTCTTTGAAATGCCGTATAGTAACTTTGATTTGTAAGAGGTGCCCCAACCCTAATTGTTATTTTAACAAGCTGCTCTTGCACTTAATTGGGGAAGGAGAAGAGATAAAAAAGCAGTCATGACACATCCTTGCAATCTGTTCATTTCACCAAAGACATAAATTCTATAACTATTTGAGCTTCTTGACAGACCTTTGGAACCGCTATAAAGAATCTCACCATGAGATGAACAACTAGAGAACACAAGACATTACCTATTTGAATATTAACTACTTAAAGATCTATAACTAATGTTAGTCTTATGTCATCCTCCCACTGTATCTGCCATTATACAAAATATAATAAAGTATTTAGAAAAATAAAGCCAAATTGTCATTTCTTTAATGCAAGAAACCAGGGACTAAATAAAGTGGAAAACTGAGGTATTTTCTCTCTTAGTTATAAGTCTGACATAAGCAGTTACCAATTTGGGTTCTGTATTTTCTGCATTGGTATATTTCAATTAATATGAGGAATTCTGGGAGTTGAAGTCCATAAGTCTTAAACTTGCCAAGTTTGAAGACCCTTGATTTTTAAACCAACTTGGCTAAACCAAAATGACTTAAACCAAGTTGCCTATAACAACTATGATTTAAACCAAGTTGGAATAAACCAAATTGACTAAATTCATGCAACTCAAAAGTATGGTGTATAGACTTTTATAGCCAGGTCACATAGTATGCAAAATTCAGAATAATAATAACAGAATAACAGAAGGGACCTTGGAGTTCTTCTAGTCCAACCCCCTGTTGAAGCAGGAGACCCTATTCCAGACAAGTGGCTGTTCAGTCTCTTCTTAAAAGTCTCCTTAAAAGTGATGGAGCATTTACAACTTCTGAAGGCAAGCTGTTCCACTGGTTAATTGTTCTAACTGTCAGGAAATTTCTCCTTAGTTCTAGGTTGTTTCTCTCCCTGACTAGTTTCCCTCCATTGTTTCTTGCCTTGCCTTCTGATGCTTTGGAAAATAGGTTGTCCTCTATTCTTTGTGACAGCTCCTCAAATATAGGAACAGTGCTGTCATGTCACCCCTAGTCCTTCTTTTTACTAGACTAGACATACTCAATCCCTGCAACCATTCTTCATATGTTGTAGTCTCCAGATCCCTAATCATCTTTGTTACTCTTTTCTTCACTCTTTCCAGAGTCTCATCTTTTTTATAACATAGCATAGCATAGCATAGCATAGCATAGCATAGCATAGCATAGCATAGCATAACATAGCATGGCATGGCATGGCATGGCATAGCATAGCATGGCACGGCACGGCACGGCACGACACGACACAACATGTTATATAACATAACATAACATAACATAACATAATTCATGTATCTATACTTCTATAGTCTGTTTTATTTGGCATATGTTCATCCTCCAGGAATTCTTTTATTTAAAGTCATTTGTAAACTTCAATTTCTAGAAATATATATTCATGATCAAAAATTTGTTCTTCTCCCATGAGTATCTGCCATTCAGCTAATGTCTAGTAAGGATGCCTTCTTGAGCTACCACATCTGTTGGAGGTTCATTGAGTGTTGACCTGGAGAGAGAGACTGTTTAGTGAAATTTATTTTATTAATAAACTTACCTGAGCAAGTAGACAGAATGCAGCTTGAGGACGAGAATTTCATGCAGATTCCCAATCCAAGAACTTTTCTGAAATCACATCAAATTGTAAGGTGTAAAATGATGAACTACATGAGGATAACTTATTGTGGTTTTAATGGCATTTAAATGAAATGAAATATGGGTCTGTTGTTTGTCCAAATCTCAGCATGAGCCTTAACATTCCACTTAAAAACAGAGGTTCTACACCTAAAAGTATCTCTCTATTAAATTTATGACTTGGGGGTTGCAATCCAATTGTCAATGTACCCCCTGTCCATTGATAGGATTTGAGGAAGAATTCCTTTCTCTCCCCCCATTTTTGAACATCCTCCAAATCTGCCCCATTAGATTAAAAGAATCTCTGAAGCAGATCTGGATACACACAGAGATTGAAGGGTAAACAGCCAGGATGATATAGTTGCTAACTATGGATTAAAGTACAAATCTTCCCTTAGCGATGAAGGATCCCTGGATGACTTTGAACCAGCCAATCTGCCTCAGCCAAAAACACTTTACAAAGTTGTTTCAATTGATAGAATGAAGGGAGATTGTCCTATATGTCACCCTGGTGGAGGAAGAGAGAGTTAGCAAATAACTAAGATTGGGAAAGGCAGGGGAAATTCCAATGTTTGCTTACCTAGCATAGAATATGTTCTTTAAAATGTGCAAGGCAAAAGAACCTCCAATATTGTCCTACATACGTATGACTGCTATTTAGTAGTAGCAATTCCATGGGATTTATTCCAAGTAAGTTGAAAAGATTGCAACCTTTGATATCTAACTATCTTAGAGTCTTACATGACCAGTGGGGGGGGGGGGATCATTTTTTTTAAACTACCAATTCTGTGGGTGTGACTTGGTGGATATGGCTAGGCTTGGTGGGCATGGTTTGGTGGGCATGGCAGGGGAAGGATACTGCAAAATCCCATTGCCTCCCCACCCCACTAACCTGCTTTCCAACTCGTTCTCCTGTGCAGGGCAACCAAAGAAAACCCAGCCGATCAGCTGGGACTCAGGAGGCAGAGAATAGATGGGGGCGGGGCCAGTCAGAGGTAGTATTTGCCGGTTCTCCAAACTACTCAAAATTTCCACTACTGGTTCTCCAGAACTGGTCAGAACCTGCTGAATACCACCTCTGCTCTGTACATGAGAATCTTATCTGAGCTAGTAAACAAAAACTTTCAGTGCAAAGTCCTCACTTAATCCACCTCATTAATTAATATATTACTTAATAGCATAATGGCATCATCTGAACAAAGGTGAATACTGTACAGTGCCAAACAGTATTACTGTAATATATTCTATCAAAGCACTCTTGAGTATTGCCAGTCCAAATTGATGAGCTTCGTGGCACCCATGAAGGCTAATTTTGTCTAATAGTTAAGGCATTAGATTAGGAATAAGAAAACCTGAATTCTGGTCCTGCTTTAGCCATGGCATTTGGGTGACTTTGAGCCAGTCATTTTCTCCCTGTCTTAGGAAGAAGGCTACAGCAAACTACTTCTGAAAGTAGAAGTAGGTTGCTAGGACAGGAATCACATCTAATTTAGAGGTCCTTGGTGCTCTCTGAGCTTGATTGTTTTCTTGCATACGTTTTCATTACCCACACTAGGTAACATCAATAGTGACCCCTTAGAGGCATTTTTTAAAAAATTAATACACTACCCCCTTGCCAAAAACCCCTTTGAGCTGGATTTTGGCCACACATTCTAGTTAATTTCCTTTTAATAACTGTTGCTTTGCCTGAATTGGTGCCAACAGAACAACAGGATATGTTCTCTAAAGACACTGCATTTTTAAGCCAAAGGGAACTTTTGTCTCACTATATTCGAGGCTCTTCCTCCAAGCTCACCACAGAGCTATTTTTGGACATGGATCGAGCATTTTTTCAAAGCTCACTCAACTTGTGCTTAGAAAGAGCCCAACTGATGGATCACAGATATGGAGGATAGGTTGTGAGCCATACTTGGGATGTTCCTTCAGCTTCATCCCATGCAGAGGTGGGTATTCAGCAGGTTCTGACCAGTTCTGGAGAACCAGTAGTGGAAATTTTGAGTAGTTCAGAGAACTGGCAAATATCACCTCTGACTGGAGATTTTACAGTATCCTTCCACTGCCATGCCCACCAAGCCACGCCCACAGAACCAGTAGTATTTTTTTTGAAATCCCACCACTGATCCTATGCCTTTTCTTTGCATAGTCAGGCTAGTAGCAGGCCTGGGTGAGGGGGAGCTGGGTGAAGTAGGAACTCTATCCTTGCTTAGTGGTGCAAGTGACTGTCACTGGAGGGTGAGAGTTGCTGGCTTGGTAGTGCCCAGAAACAGCATGTGGAGCGCTGCCAATTCTGCTCCCCTCCCACTAATGAAAACAGCAAAGAGTATAGCCATGAAAACCCACATGTTGGCAAGAAGTGGCAAAAAACCAGTAATGCTCTCAGGGGTCACGGAGCCAGAGATCTGTCCCTCCACCCCATCAGCCCAAAACAAAAATAGCCAACAATATACTGTAGTAAGGACCTGAAAATTAATGTTTCAAAAGCAAAATGGTTGTAGTTGACAGGGAAAATAAAACTAATATGAATAATTACTCTGTGTGTGTGTGTGTGATTGCTGAAAATTTGGGTGTTTTGTTAGAAGATTTGTTAAAGGTAGAAAAATAATTGGAGAAATATTAAGGCATGCAACAGCTGATGGACAGACAGCAAGTAGAAGGCAGCTGCCTGTCCATCAGCTGTTGTGAGGAAAAGTATCAGAAGACAAAATGGTTGTATACAAGTAGTCTTCATCTTACAACAGTTCATTTAGTGACTGTTCAAAGTTATAACAGCACTAGAAAACATGATTTATGACCATTTTTCACCCTGACGACCTTTGCAGCATCTCCATGATCTTGTGATCAAAATTCAGATGCTTGACAACTGATTCCTACTGATGACCAATGCCGTGTCCCAGGGTCATGTGATCACCTTTTGCGACCCTCTGACAAGCAAAGTCAATGGGGAAGCCAGGTTCACTTAACAACCGGGTTACTAAATTATCGGTTTCACTTAACAACTATGGCAAAAAAAAATCATCAAATGGAACAAAACTCACTTAACCAGTGTCTCACTTAACAACATAAATTTTGGGCTCAATCGTGGTCGTAAGTCGAGGATTACCTGAATAAATACGGTGACCATATTTTCTTGGAAAAAATAAAGGACAAACCTAAAAATGGAAAATCTGAAAGAGGTTCAGGGATAAAAAATATTTATTTTTAACTTTGCTTTACAACTTCAAATATTTTATCAATTGATCAAAATATAAAATACAGAAATACAAAGAAAAATGAAAATAATGAGAAAATAAGGGAGGAAAAGGGGAAGACAAAAATGCAGGGGAAAGGGAAAAAGAAAAAGAAACGCATTGACTTTTGATTCCTTTTGGTGGAATAAAATAAGGTAATAGCATAAAACATCAACTTTCTATTTTTATATAATATAGAATAGAATAGAATTCTCTATTGGCCAAGTGTGGTTGGACACACAAGGAATTTGTCTTGGTGCAAATGCTGTCAGGGTACCTAAAAGAAAAGATATACTAGTCATTTCTATAACAACAAACCTATCCAATCAGCAAAACTCAAAGTTTCAATTTTCTCCACCTCAAAGACAATGTGCAAAAGCAGCTTCCAAGTAGAAACAAAACAAATTGTGTTCTTTCCCTTAATCAAAGCAATCAATAACTTTGCTTCACAAAGGAAAAAAAAATCAAGAGTAAAACTATGCAAAAACTTTGCAAAAACGCAGAAATTGAGGGAAAGGGTGTCCTTCACTAAGTGTTGATTGTCTAGATTAGTTCCTGTAGTTTTCTCAGCAAGATTTCAGAAATGGTTTAGCCATTGCCTCCTTCCTACAGCTGAGAGACACTGCCCGCCCGAGGTCACCCAGCTGGCATTACACTTCAGGTGGGACTACAACTCTAAAAATTAGCTTTCTGAAATAAAGGGACTGTCCTATATAATGAAGGATGTATGGTAATTGTATATGTAAATGAACGTTTCTCTGCACATTTACAGAAATAAGAGTTGGGTCTCTCAGAAGAAACCGAACAGCCGAATGCAGTGGGAAAGAGTTATTTAAGAGTGAAAAGGGTAAAACAAGACAGGTTAGGATCAAGAATGAATAATGGATGAGTTACACTGAGTTGAGTACAAAAGTGTGTGGTTAGTTCCAAGGGAATAGACTGAAGGAATTTGACCATAACAGAAAAATTAAGTGTGAATCAAATGTAGAAAATAAGAATGGTTTAAAGTAGGTCTGCACAACAGATGTTTTGTGGGCCATGTGTGCTCTGCCAAACAGCCTTGCACAGCCCAATGGCATATTTTTTTTTTTGAAAAGTCAATAAATGTGCTAGTATCCAAAATATCCGCAATTGAAAACCTCCAATGTCTCCCGGCTTTCACTGCTGCTGTCAACTCCAACTTTTTGGTACAACAGTTATTTCTTTGCAGCCCATGATGATTTTTCAGTTATTAATGTAGCCCTTTCCTCTCAAGTCTGGTGTAGAAGAGGGGGAAAAATTGGATATGTTGTGGTTGTGAGGAATTGATAAGATCCTTAAAAAAAGAAAAGATAAGTAGTCTCAAAGACAAAAGGCAAGGTAAGTAAACAGGCAAACCTGGGTATAGAATATATTTTGTTACATGCATTTTGCTTCCCACATGCTTTAATTTCTGTAGTTCGCTATTTCTTGCTCCTTTCTTCAATTTGTATAACATTCCTTAAGCCAAAAAATTATGGACAGGCCTCTATGCATATGTGGCATTAACAGAATAACAGAGTTGGAAGGCACCTTGGAGGTGTTCTAGTCCAACCCTGTCAGGAAATATCTCCTTAGTTCTAGGTTGATTCTCTCCTTGATTAGTTTTCATTCGTTGCTTCTAGTTCTGCCTTCAAATGCATTGGAGAATAGCTTGACTCCCTCTTCTTTGTGGCAGCTCCTTAAGACATTGGAACACTGCTATCATGTCACCCCTAGTCCTTCTTTTCATTAGAGTAGACATATCCAATTCCAGCAACCGTTCTTTATATGTTTTAGCCTCCAGTCCCCTAATCATCTTTGTTGCTCTTCTCTGTACTCTTTCTAGAGTCTCCACATCTTTTTTTACATTGTAGCAACTAAAACTGGATGCAGTATTCAAAGTGTGGTCAAGCATTAATCCAGCTGTTGCTGGAAACCATCACAAGTACATTCAAGTGCCTGGAATAATGATGGGAATGGGAATAACTGTAGTGGCTAATAGATCTGCTTTAGACTTATTCATATGAACATTTGAGAAATATTTGAGAAAGTTATTATACCATAATACTACATAATATATAATACCTTTGTTGGATTTCTAATATTGTTTATCTTGTATGGTAGAAATGGCCCATGAATTTTAATATTTGGATGAATAATTCAAGTGAAAAATAAGTTGCTAGAAAACACCATTGAATTGTCTTATATATTCTTTCAATTACATCCAAACGCATTAATTCATAGAGGCATTTTAAGCTGCAACTAATTAAAAATAACTATCATGTGCTGAATGAAGTGGTAAAAAGGCAGCAGTATCACATTTCTGCACAGGGGCCATGAATAATGCATTATCATGTTGGAAACATGAAAATTTGCTTGAAATGTTTATTTTAGTGTTTGACCACGTAAGTGACATCCTTTTAATGAAAATAAGGAAGTATATTATCATAACACTAGAAAGAGTTTATTTCAGGGAAAAAAATCTGCAAATATAATTGGGTTTCCCTGTATCTCCAAAGATTTCTATTTATTAACATTAATTTATTCTATCTAGGCTATATATTTTATTTCTTATTATGTCCTCTTGTCATTTATTTGATACCTGGGTGCACTTTTCAGCACCTGCAAAACCAAGGTTTTAAAATATTATTTTAAAATAAACTATAAGCATTATTTGCACCCCAAATATAATTTTCCTTATCTGTACAATAAAACTTAATGATAACACACAATAGCTATCATATTGTGTGACTAGAGTTGAGAACTAAATTCTTAACTTCTTCTAATAACTAAATATTAGTAATGACAGGTAGTCCTTGACTCACTGTTCGAAGTTGCAATGGCACTGAAAAAAATTATTTATGACCAGCCCTCAGACTTATAACCATTGGTTCAGTTGAGATCTGCATATGTGGGACTGTGGGGTAACACTGAAATATAATTTTATCATATTTTATCTATATCTTAAACTATTGTATTCTATTCCAATTTCATTTTAGACTGTATTTTATTCCAATTTCATTTTAAATCGTATTTTATTTCATTTTAGACTGTATTTTATCCAATTCCATTTTAAATTGCTTTATCAAATTTTAGTAATAATTTGTTTCTGGAACTTTGCACTTTGATATGGCCCAAGGGCTAATCAATCAATCAATAAAGAATGTTAAATCATTGCAGCATCCCTGCAGTCATGTGATCACAATTTGGACACGTGACAACTGTTATCTATTTACGATGGTTGCAGCATCCTGTTGTCACATGATTATCACCATTTGCAACCAGCTGGCTTCCGGGAAATGGCAGAGGTTGTAAAATCAGGCAGTGTCCCCTAATGACTTAACAACCACATCGTTTAGTGACTGACGTTGCAGTCCCAATTGTGTTTGTAAATTGAGGACTACCTGTAGATGTGGAGACATTGGATTAATGATAGGGAAGTACATGTATCTATTCCTATTGATTTATTTTTTATTGTACTTCCTTGTTTATTAGTGGAATGATAGATCACCCACCTTAAAAGGAATTTGCGATAAAGAAAAGCAATGAACCTACGGCATAAAAGTAAACATTAAAAAAAAGCAACTTGTCAATTTAAGGAGAGATTTGATTTGAAAAACAAATCCTAACAGCTGTTGAACAATGGAACAAACTTACTGTAGAAAAGGTGTGGTTTCCTTGATAAGAGAATGTTTAAGCAGAGACTCTTAGGGGATGACATAGTGGCTTTTCCTGCACTGGGCAGGGGGTTGGGTTAGATGATCTCAGGGTCCCTTCCAACCCTTATATTCCCTGATTTTGCTGCTCTTTGCTGTTGTATTCATCTGTCAATCAGTGTTCCAAAGAAAGTTCTATTTCCATTTTTGAGTGTTTGGTAATAATATTTTGGGGAGTAACATGAATTTCTCATAGCACAACAGTTTAGGTCTTGATAACGCTAAATGATGAACTTACGTAGAATTAATTACCAACAATTGCTAAGTATTTTTTCCCCCAATTTTCCAAAATAGTTTTCACCAACATCAATAACTAAGTGGCCATTGCTATCAGAATGATACTACAAATGAAATGTATCAACCAGTGAATTCTAGAAAATTTAAACTAATGTAATGCCATTTTCCAAGGATATAGTACTATTTATGAATTATTTTTATAATACATTCTGGATAACTAAACTCTGAGATCAATTCATCTGGATCTTTTTTTCTGCTATATATGGGGAATTCCTCAAAGCCCTACCCCCATGCTCCTTTTTATACCCACCCTCACATCTCCCCCCAAAAAACTTAAAATCAATCTTTGGGGAAGGGTTATTTTTCCCTTTCTCTCTCTTTTTCCTTTTTTTGTAGAATTAAGAAGGAAAGGGGTGAAAGTTTTCTGTGGAAATCAACTCATTTTTCCATCAATGTTCTCAAACTGTCAAAAATAGCCTCAAGTCAGTCCCATTGTGTTTCCATCTTATTGGTGGTGGAGCGAGTATAAAAAGAGGAGCAGTTTACCTTTTAAATGGATGCTTCCTGCAGAATCTAAATCTTCCTTCCTTTAGAATCTAAAAAACAAACCAAACAAAACCCTTATATTGGACTCACTTGCCCTTTCTGAAGAGGTCCATGTCTTCAGGTTCCTCCTGTGGTCTTCTCAGTGGTTGGGAGCCTGAGTTGTCCTTCCCAGCTCTACTATGCAGTCTTTCAATCTGACTTTTAGCTGCAGAGCCCAACTCTTCATTCTATAGTTTTCAAGTCTTTCATGAGAGCCTGTGATAGTTGATGCAGCATTGAAGATATTTCTCTGACTTAAAATTATATGGATATACTGTGTTCTTAAAAATACTACTAACAGTTCTGCAAGTGATATTTATGTAATAAACATCTAAAAAGTTGGCGGACCTTGTTTTATTTGTAATCACTTTGGAAGTGTTGACTGGTTCTTTAGTACAACACAGCTTAAGAGCCTTGGTGGCTCAGTGGTTAGAATGCAGAATTGCAGGCTAATTCTGCTGACTGCCAACAGTTCGATTCTCACCATGCTCAAGGTTGACTCAACCTTCCATCCTTCCGAGGTTCGTAAAATGAGGACCCAGATTGTTGGGGGCCATAGGCTGATTCTGTAAACCGCTTAGAGAGAGCTGTAAAGCACAATGAAGCAGTATATAAGACTAAGTGCTATTGCTATTGTTAAGCAGAGAACCATTTCTCATACATGGTTAGGTCTCTAAACTTTTACAATTTCTCTGTTCCTATTTTTCACACAGCTCATATTTAGATATTTGAATGTTCTCCAAATGGTTCTCATATGTTTTGCTGTTGAGACCTTCGGAACATAGATGTAGCTCCCATGGATCTCTGGTTACATTTCAATGTCTGTGTGACCATGTTCCCACAAAGTGGGCTGGTTTGGAAATCTAGTTGTAGTAGATGTCAGAAACTGAATTATGGTTCTGAATTATACAACATCTGGAAATATACTGTAGATACAATTTCTTATCTATGCTGCATTTTCTCTGTGATCTGATAGGGCTTGCAAAATCTGCAGTTTACTCCTGAAGATTCATACATAAAACTAACCAGGAAGCCAAGTATGCAAAATTTGGGAAGTGTTTCTGTCCTGACATGACAACTGGGTTTTTTTTTATGTTATTTAAAGTTCCTTGATGAATCATTTCAAAAGAAATTCTATGAATTTTTAATTGTATTATTCAGGGGGTGGATTGTGTAATGCAGACATATTGGTCTGTTTGTCTTGATAGTGTTAGTTATTGTTAGTCAGTTAGTGCTGACACATATTTTTCTTTCAAGGCACTTAACAGATTGAGAAGAAAATACTTTCATAACCGGTCAGTCCCTTAATTGTAGTTTCTCCCCCTCATCTTACTTCTTGCATCCTGGGATATTTTCACTTCTTTCTGGAACCACCTCCCCATTCCTTCTTATTTTGGAGTTATTCTCTAGAGGAAGCTTTGCCGTATCTGGCATATAGTCCTCAGAAAGAGACTCAGCAAGGAAATTATTTGCAACAAATTGAACAAGAAATTATGAAGGGTGGAGCAGATACTGTCAGAGCAGTGAGTTTTCTATTACCCATTAATAGTGGGATGGCCTTTCAGACTACTTTATTCTTCTAAGGAACAATGAGAATAGTATGGCAATGCAAGCCAGTGCAGAAGATAAGTGTACAGAAATGCCCTGGGACAGCTAAGCTTGCCTGGAAACATAGAAATTTTCAGTAGCTGAGTCAGGGGTGAAATTCAACCACCTCACACCACCTCATGCCACCTTGGGAGAGGTGGTAGGGACAATTTGAATCAGTTGGCCATGTCCATGTTTGCTCGTCTTCTTCCTTTTAGAGACCGAGTCCCACCCGCAACACCTGCCCGCCTTTTACAGATTGAGTCCCACCCCCCACGCCCCCACACCTTTTAGAGACTGAATCCCACCCACCCCATGCCTGCCCGCCTTTTAGAGACTGAGTCCCACCAAGCCACGCCCACCAAGCCATGCCCACAGAGCTGGTAGGGAAAAATTTTGAATTTCAACCCTGAGCAGAGTTTACTATAAGAATTGTCCCATTTGGCTTCCATTAGTGGGAAGGATCAGGACCTCTCAAAGGTTGTCTTGGAAAATTGAGAGGATTCTTCAGGACAAAATTCATTTGGGATAAGCAGGTTGTAGAAAGAAGAAGAATGAAAGTGAATGTGTAGTATTCAAATCCACTTAATTATTTTTTTTTTTGGATATTTTATCCGCTTTTCATTATT
This sequence comes from Pseudonaja textilis, assembly GCF_049901715.1. Lineage (NCBI taxonomy): Eukaryota > Metazoa > Chordata > Lepidosauria > Squamata > Elapidae > Pseudonaja > Pseudonaja textilis. Next base: position 81,063,753 of record NC_141991.1, read on the forward strand.
TTTATAAATAACTCAAGGCAGCAAACCTAACTAATAGTCCTTCCTCCTCCTATTTCCCTTCAAAAACAGCCCTGTGAAGTGAATTGGGCTGGGAGAAAATGACTGGCCCAAAGTCACCCAGCCAGCTTTCATGCAACACATGGCCACCACTGAATAAATGATCATTTCTCCATCTACTGTTCTTCAATTGTATTGGCCATTGTCTATTGGCCATACTGGCTGGGAATTCTTGGAACATTAAACAATCACATCTGGAGGACATCAGGTTGGAGAAGACTAGAACAAGATGTCAGTGGGCGTGAAAGACAGAAATAGCCAAGTGAGATGTCACAGTGTAGAATAGATAATATTTGCTGAAACTTCTGCTCCAGTCTCTGTGTATGTCTGGCCCTTCAAGCACGAAGGACAGTGATTAGTGGTTATTCATCTCCCAGCAAATAAAGCTGGGTGGTAGGAGAAACTCATAGAGGGGAATGCACTAATCACTGTCCTTTAATTGTTCCACCTTAATATAATGAGAATACCAATCACAAGCCTCTCAAATAAGGTTGAACAAAGCTTAGCTATCAGACTGAGAGAATTATGCTGTCATGCCTTTCTGCTAATTTAAACATAAGAGAACTACAACTAGACAGTGAGGAAGAGTATGTAATCCAGCACTTTTATCTTCACAGTGACCAAATTGATGCTTCTCAGGGGCTCACTGCATGGAAATGTGTCCTTTTCCACCATTGTTTCTTTGCAATTGGTGTCAGAAATCATACTGCTTTTGTCCTAGTAGCAAGACTGATTTTTGAGACTCTGGAAGAACCTATCCTTCATCAGTTTATCCTATCCTGTTTTAAAGCCTTCCAGGCAGAGGTGGTATTCAGCAGGTTCTCACCAGTTCTGGAGAGCCGGTAGCGGAAATTTTGAGTAGTTTGCAGAACCAGCAAATACCACCTCTGACTGGAGATTTTATAGTCTCCTTCCCCTGCCAGGCCCAAGCCACACCCACAAAACTGGTAGTAAAAACATTTGAATCCCACCACTGCTTCCAGATAAATGGCCAACAGCTCTACAGAATAATTACATGTTGTGTGAAAAATGTCCTTTTGTTTCCTAGATCTTCCAATCAATTTTCAGATGGTCATTTTTCCTATTGTTTTGAGAAAAAGTTTCTCAATGTCCACTTACACCTCATATCCTGGATGATCCCTGACTCTAGACCAGGAATTCAGAAAAATTGGCAATATTGCCACAGTCTTCCAGTGTATGTGTGGCCAATACATTTCTCCTCCTTTTTGCATTTTAACCAATAGCAATAGCACTTAGACTTATATACTGCACCACAGTGCTTTAAAGCAATATCTGAGCAGTTTACAAATAGCAATAGTAATAGCACTTATATACTGCTTCACATGGCTTTACAGCCCTCTCTAAGTGGTTTACTGTATCAGCATATTGCCCCCAACAATGAGTCCTCATTTTACTGACCTCAGAAGGATGGAAGACTCAGTCAACCTTGAGCCAGTCAGGATTGAACTCCAAGCTCTGGGCAGAGTTAGCCTGCAACACTGCATTCTAACCACTGAACCACCAGGCTTCCTCGACACTTCTCTCGGCCTTTTGGCTAAGATCAAATATAGTATATGTTCTTATCTGTTTAATTTTTTACATTTCACGGTAAAGGGCAAAATGTTTATTTTAATTTTTTTCCAGAATTCAGACATAAATTTTATTTCTTAAAACCCCTGAAATCACCAATATACAGGGCCTGACATCCTCCACTTTGGGATGTATCACTTGTACAAAGCTTCGGGAGGCAGAAGTTGTATACATCTACTGTAAAACATATATAATAATTCTCTCTTTCTCTCTCTCCCTCCCTGCCTCCCTGGACTCTCTCTTTCTCCCTACCTCCTTCACCTATTGTTTCCAAATGGCAAGACATAGTTATATATTCATATGCTGCCTTTTAAAAGATACTCTAAAGATTTCCAGACACTAAAATTTAAGTTAATGAGCACAATATCATTTTTCCATTGTGTATTGCAAAGGTATATGGAAATTTTGGATATCTCTTTTGTACTAATTGCTTGTGATTAAGTTTTTCAGTTATTCAGTGTTTCAGTGTTGGACTAGTAAGGAAGTGTGTTCCAGCTTTTTTACTGCATGTTTGTGTTCATCCAGGCGGGTACTTATTCTTCTATTGGTCTATCCAATTATGTGGCAGGGCATGATGCGCAGGGGACTTCATATATGCCTTGGTTTTCTAGGTCAATTTTATCTTTGGAAACATCACTACAATTTTAAAAGCACAACTATAATGACGTGGGAAAATATCCAAACAAAACTGAATACCATACATATAAATACCCATGAAAACTTAAGAATATATATATGTATGTATATGTATGTATGTATGTATGTATGTATGTATGTGTATGTGTATGTGTATGTATATGTATATGTATATGTATATGTATATGTATATGTATATATATATATATCCATATCTATATCCATATCCATATCCTGAGGAACTGTGAAATTTTGCAGGGAAAATAATGGATTCCTCAGTGTAGAAATCAGTGAGTCATGGCATATAAGCTTTCCATGACTCATTGTTTTCCTTAATGAGAAAATAAGTTTCTTTGTACAGACAATAGCAAGCGAGGAATTTTGTCTTAAAACAGAGTTGTGGGTAGACATTAAGCTTGTGGGTTCTATTTTACTTTTTCACTGGAATTCTGAGGTTTATTAACTTCCCACCAGCAAAATAGTGATTCAGTCGGGCACATAAACTTAAAAAAAAATGGGCAGAGAGCTTAAGCTTGCACTCAAATCCTGTTGTGCATGATGACAATGATGACAATGATGTTATCCATTCAGTCGTGTCCAACTCTTGGCAACTCTATGGGCCAGATTTCTTCACATCCTCCAATCTTGCAGTACTTCTTTGTTCTTGATTGTGTTTGTTTGGTAGTATTAAATCATAAAGAGCTTGAAATTCTTGCTGGTTTGTTGTAGACAACAAGTACTTCACTGATGCATACTTACCTTTTGCGGTCTTGTTCTAGGCCACGGGTGTCAAACTTGCCACATCACATTTCCATCACATGACATATCCCGACATGTTTCCCTTTGTGGATGTGGAGTGGGCGTGGCTGCATGTGACCCATCTGGACTGGGTGCCGCCAGTTTGATACCCCTGTTCTAGGCATATCCAGAATTATTTTAAAGCAATAGTAAGACTTTGAAGTTCCTCTGTGGGGACTTCTAAATGAGAATGACAACCCAATAATAAACACTGCATTACTGCCTAATTACTAATTACTTTACATGAATCCTCTGGCATTGTAGGAATATTTTTGTTTCAAACAGGAAACAAGCAGGGAGTATTGCTGTAGATGTGATATTTCATTTTTCTAGCTTGAACTGGATAGTTTTTCATTCACTAAATGGGGCTCAGTTCTGGTAGTTCAAGCTGGGCATCACCACCTAATTAAAGGCTCAGTTACAGAGTAAAGAAAGTGATTTAATCGGTTCTCACAATGAAGATAAATCTAATTCTTACTTTTTTCTTTATGGAGTAGAAATGGTTTTTGATTTTGTGAGTGAAACAAAAGTGTTAGAAAAAAGCCCTTCTTTCTTGATGGGTACCAACTGAGCAGTTCAGAGGTGGTATTCAGCAGCTTCTGACCAGTTCTGGAGAACTGGTAGCAGAAATTTTGAATAGTTCGGAGAACTGGCAAATACCAACTGGCCCCGCTCTCATCTATTCGCTGCCTCCCGAGTCCCAGCTGATTGGCTGGGTCTTCTTTTGTTACCCTGCACAGGAGAACAGAGCTGGAAATCAGGTTAATGGGGTGGGGACGGAATGGAGATTTTGCAGTAGCCTTCCCCCAGGAGTGGGAAGGGAATGGGGATTTTACAGTATCCTTCCCCTGCCATGCCCACCAAGCAACTCCCATCAAGCCACACCATGCCCGCTAAGCCACACCAGTAGTAAACATTTTTGAATCCCATCACTGGAGTGGTTGTCTCTGTGTTGCTTCTGGGGCTTTATTGTGTTTCCCTCTTTTATTCTTGTTTCACAGCATGCTTTGTGCTGGAAACCACCAGAAGTCCAGGTTTTATTTATACATGATTAAAACATAAAACCGAGGCATCTCTGGAAGGATTGGTAAATTATGATCAGTCATTAGTTTTCTGGTGAATGTTCTAAACCATGAGCCATCCAGAGTCACTTTGGATAGCGAGATTGGGTGGCATATAAATAAACTAGCTCTCCCAAGTGCTTTTTTTTAAATGTAAGAGTGGAAAGCTTGAGTAATCAGTAGGCTGGGAGTTCCCCATAGTTGACCATTGACTCTGAAATAAATTGGCTGTAGCTCTGCAGTTCACGGATTCCAAGAGAAAGATGGATTTTTCAGATGTATTTCCTAGCAAACATCTGAAGAGTTACTGAGGCAGCATTTCTCAAACTGAGACTGAGGATCTGCAATGGAATTTGAGGTTTCCAGGAAGGTTTTACCCAAGTTCTGCAGAACATCAGAGTGATGGGCAGATCAAAATAAACATTTACTGAAAAAAATCAGCTATTGTTTTTTTTAGTTCTATACTCTGGGTCCATTTCTATCCATTTCTATTTTCTTAGTCCTTTCCAATGGGCCCAAACAGTAGATCAGTGCTGTCAAACTCGCATCATCACGGCGGTGTCACATGATATATCATGACGTTTTCCCTCTTCACTAAACCAGGCATGGGCATGGCAAGCGCATGATGCACCTGGCCCACAGAACGCAAGTTTGACATCCTTGCAGTAGATGGCCTGCAAAATCCTATATTGAAAAACTGACAGCTGATTGTTACAACTTTCTAACCTTGACAGGTATATTAGATATTATGTGATTTACTTGTCATGTTTACTTGTTTGAGATGGTATGGAATCATCAACTTAGAAGTATGCATTGGATGGATTTAGGTATAATCGTAGTTTGAATGGATAGTGAGATCTGCACCCAATCTAAACAGAAATAACCTTAACCTTGTCTGTAATTTTTTTTTTATTTCTTAAATTTATATCCTGTCCATTTCACTAAGTAACTCTGGGTGGTTTTTACATCATAAAGAACAAAAATGTTACATTTTTTCCTGTACTCTGTAATAGCAATACACGTGATAAAAACCTCAGCAGAATCCAGAGATTCAAATGTTGAAGGAAGTGTGAAAACTTATATTTTGAAAATCTACCAGATTATAAGCAGCCACTGACTTGATAGCAATACAATTTTTCTGTAGTTTATTGTATAGTATATATGAGATAAACTTGTTACAATTAGCAGGAAGCAATAGAGCCATCCGAGCTTGCAAATCATATTCTATGTAATAACATGTGCATAATAAAGTATAAAGTTTATATAATAAAATTTTGTTGTTGAGTCAAGTTTATTTTAAGTAAACATCAGAAGAGGAGCCATCGGTAGAAAAATGTGTCTTTCTATTTTATTTAATCTAAAAGGTTAAGTAGGAAATCTTAAATTACAAAATGAAAATCACTCTTAAAAACACAAATAACAAACCTCAATATTTAGACAGATTTTTTTCCCCCAAGACAGTCAACTAAAGAGGGAAGAACTGTTATGGATGAGTTAACATAAACTCATCATATAAGCTATTAGATACATTGTGAATAGAACCTGTCATTGTTTGAAGCCTCTACTTTACACACATACTAACTGCCAAGGACAAAACAAGCTTTCTATTATGGAAGAGAGTATCTTTAATGAATTGTAGGAAATCCAGTCATTACTGATATGTATGTAATTTTAGAAATTTCAGTATATATACTACACTAACCCAGAAGGAAAAAGAACCTTGGATATTCAGCCTACACATTCTTTTCAATGTACAGGTAGTCTTTGACTTGCTACAATGGCACTGAAAAAAAGATGACTTATGACCATTTTTCACACCTGTATAGTAGCATCATACCCATGGTCATATGATTAAAATTCAGATGCTTGGCATCTGGTTCATACTTACTGAAGGTTGCAGTGTCCCCCGGGGTCATGTGATCACCTTTTGTGAATTTCTGACAAGCAAAGTCAACAGAGAAGCCAGATTCACTTAACAACCGTTACTATTTTAACAACTGTGGTGATTCATTTAGCAACTGTGGCAAGGTCCCAAAATGAAGCCAAAACACTCACTTCAAAACCCTCTTGCTTCCCAACAGAGATTTTGGGCTCAATTGTGGCAAATTGAAGACTTCATTAATTCAACGCAAATGGACAGGCATAATATGGTTGTTGTTTACACACTTTTAAGGAACTGATCAAAATAGACATACCTTTTTCCAATCCATATTTGGTTCCCAAATCTGATTCTCAAGATCTTTTTTAACGATTTATGTGATTTAATCTTAAGAGTAACGAAACTGGAATAAACCTTTTTTGAGATTTCTTTAGTTGAAAATCAATTTATTTGTATACACCATTCTTCAGAAGTTCAAGGAAGTATAAAAGGAATGGGTAAATATACCCTATTGTTTGAGATAAAATGAGTATTTCTTTTCATTGAACAAAATGTCTTTATTTTCTTCAGTGTCTTAGCAGCGCTAAAAAGTCTTGTATATCGAAACTCTAGTCAAGCTAAGAAAATATTTTTCTAATTTCTTTGTCAGCAACCGGTAATAAAAAAATTAAACATATCTTCATATATAATAATCTTTAATTAAGACAATCTATATACAACAATGTACAAGGAAAATAATGTACAAGAATTTAAGCTGCAGCCTAGCACTCTGACAAATCCTTTTCTTTATCTTCTGGTTTAGTTGATATAACCCTATGATGCATGTTTGCACTCTTCATAATACCTATTCAGTTGACATCTTGAAAAGCACAGTGCAAATAATCCATACATTCGCCTATCAACTTCAAAGCATATTTTTTTACTGGAGAAAATAGCAATAGTATAAAACAAGTCCAAAATAACCAGTGGAATGTGTTATAAAAAACATTATCTGTTTTTCACAGTTTAACATGCTAAGATAGGACTAAAAGCCAAGATAAATTTGAAGAAGAAAAATATAACCAAGAAATATCTGGTTGGAGGCTCACTTTCCCTGCCCCCAGGGCATCACTAATTTCCCAGATAATAGTTTTCAGCTTATACTCTGAATGGGCTTTAAATAGATATCAATTTACCAACAGTGAAAAGCTTCTGTTTCTTTACTTTTTTCCATGTTTAAAATTATTTATAATCTAATCCTACTAATGGATGAACAGAGTGAAAGAAGCAGCAAACAAGCCTCAATTGGCTCAAGCCTTAATTGGCTCATAGGGCAAGTTAGGCATAAACCTAGTTTCATTCACAAAGATACATACATATATACTGTACACCCAGTGCTTGCACCTTTCCATTTTAAACACATAGAACTGATTCAAAATAAAACAATACAAGCCTAGTGACAAATAGGTTTAAATGCCACAGGATATAGAGGGTACAAAGTGTGTTCGAATGTCCAACAAAGCGCATTCTCCACTGGATTTTGTCTCGTATGAAATTAATTCTGTGGAAAAAGGGAGAAATCAAGATTTAGAATGTGGTTTCACTAGTAAATGTACTAGAGAATCTATCACAAGTTCAGTGAAACTACCAAAAATCACGTATGTGTGTGATGATCTTCTCTTCCCCCAAAAGAGCTCTTGTTAAATTGGAAAAGGTGGATAGAGGTCTAAAACTAAGTATGGGTAGAAGATCTTAACCTATACAGTATAATCATAATTCCAACCAGCACTATTTCTATGAAATGCAATACATGTAGCTTCCAGAACCCTTGTTATGATCGGGCAATATGACAATAGACCATGTATGACTTTTATAATGCTGGCCTAAAGATATTAATGAATAGAACCATCAGAGTTGAAGGGCCTATAAAAGTAGTCCACAACTTACAACCATTCATTTAATTAAACTTTTAACCATTCATTAAAAGTTACAAGAGCAATGAAAAAAGAGTGAATTATGAGCAGTTCTCACACTTGTGACCAATGCAGCGTCCCCAGAATCACGTGATCAAATTTCGGTTGCTGGGCAACCAGCATGTATTTATAATGGTTGCAGCCATTCTGGAGTCTTGGAACTGAATTCATTTGCAAGGAAAATCAATAGGGATGATTAAGCCAGATTCGCTTAATCATCTCATGATTCGTGTAACAACTGTAGCTATTCGCCTAACAACCATGTTAAGATCATAAAATGGGGCATGACTTATTTAACAATTGCCTTGCTTGTTATCAGCAGAAATTTTGGGCTCAGTTGTCTCCTATATGACATAGATTTGTTATTCAATAATAGTCTAATGAGATAAAGAAAGACATTATACATTTCAGTAATCCGAAGATGTAGGTGAAATGTTTATACCTAGCTTTGGTATCTCAAAGGCAGTATCTTGCTCTTGCAAATTAAAGTCCAAGGAGAGATTCTGCATTCCAGTTTCACTTAATAGGAACCCTTTTCCGATTCCAGCTTCATTTAACAGGAACCCTTTTCCACCAATGCTGTTTTGTTGCCACTCAGAGCTGTTGAAGATCTGCCCAAGAAGAAAGATAAAAGAGATCAACAAACTGAACTTTTTTCTAGTTCAATTCAAAAACACCTTTCTAAGATGCAGATTACAAAACAAAGATTGCAGCCATATTTCTAAGTTTCGTGGATTCTTACGATCTAATGTGGTTCAGAAGCAAAGAAAGACACCCTAAACCAGGGGTGTCAAACTCGCGTTGTCATGGCATCACATGACGTATCAGGACTTTTTTTTCCTCTTCACTAAACCAGGCATGGGCATGGCCAGTGCATGACATATCCGGCCTACAGCCCGCGAGTTTGACACCCCTGCCCTAAAGTATCCCTTCCCAACTAAGACAAATGGGAATTCTTGTACACATTGCATGCCCACATACCCCCTACTGCCCTTAGACTTCATGTATTGTCCCAATGCCAAAATTATTTACAAAGCCAAAATCATTTAAAAAGAGAGAGAATCTTACATCATACAGTGGAATATCCTCCTCTTCATCAGTTATTGTAAGGTTATACGAAGTCATCAAGGAAGGGAAGGGGAGAGAAAAGAAACATACCCAATGAATCTTAGAAAATCTTGTTTCCTAAATATTTATTTTCCAGTTTTCTATTATCAACAATAACACCTTCCTAGTCAATGACAAAATTAAAATAAAGCATTGGATAATTTATGCTCATGCAAGTAATGCCTGTCTTCGGTTCACACTGGTTTGATATCTAGAATTCTTTTACTGCAAAAGGCAGGTTGTAATTAAGTATTTATAAGCCCTTTATTTCAACGGGAAAGATTTAGGTATATATTTCCATTCTCTTAATAACATTAATGAGATTTACATGGGCTTAACTTTCACTGGGTCAGGCCTGTAATAAACTAAATAAAAAACCCTTTTATATCGTTACATCACCCTCATAAAACCTATTTCTAACCAAGAATGCATCCAATATGAGACTATGTAAGCAGCTTTGACTTTTTTAAAAGAAGGTAGAGAGTAGACAGACAACCTAAACATCCTTCCTTAATCAGAATCTCAGCTCCAAGAAGCTGAAAATTGTATTATCTAAGGGATTACTGGAGCTGAAAGTCCAATCCACGTGGGCAGTTGACCTAAACCCTGCTGTTTTCTTGGCTCTGGTTCCTCAATCCAATTATGATCAATCAGCTGGTTATGAACAATTAAATGCTAACCTTCAGAAGAAGAAGAAGCGGGTGAAACCTGAAGTCTGTATATGTTGTTTGTGCTGTCAGGGGCCTGAATATCCAATGAGCAGGCACCATTGTTCAAGTCACAGGGAAGACCTAAAAACGTCCATTGAAAGTATGATATTTATAATGCAAGAAATATATATTTCACACAAACAAACAAAGTAATTAACAACAGCACCATCCTGAACAAAACATGAGATGCTATGACCAGACAAATAACTGATATTGCACCTTAAGCCGATGATCACAACTTTACACAAATGCTGATTCAATGTCTGAGTTCCTACAACATACTCAGACACAAACCTAATCAACCCCATTTCAACCAGTCATATAAATCCCACCATTTCATTTTCTTTAGTTTTGAGAAGTCCAATAGTTTATTGGGAATTTGTCAATATAGAATAAATAAAGAAAAATGTCTTAATTCCTTAACATCCCTGACAGCCTAGCTTTTCTCTACTCAAGCAAGCTGAAAAATGGACTCAGCAGGTCCGTTTTTTCCTTGTGAGACCCACACAACCGATTAAAATTGTTTCTTACCAAATGTGCTCCCCACTTCCATATCCTCTGCTGCATAGCTAGGAAGCACATAGCCACTGTGGTCATCATGCAACTGAATGCTGTTTGTTGCTTCGACTGTCTCTTCCTTAATATCGTCCACTGACTGCAAAAGATGAAGGACTGGATTATGGCAAAATGTCAACTTTATGTCTTTTAAGGCAGCAGCCTCCAACCTTTTGGGCACCAGGGACCAGTTCTGTGGAGTAGAGTTTTTCCACAGACCGGAAGGGGCGTGGTTTCACAGGCTGCCTGCATCCCGCGGATAGGACTTCACTTGCACAGCCTGTTTTTTCATATGTCGTGGCCCAGTGTGGACCAGGGGTTGGGGACCCATTTTAAGGTCAAGACATGTGAATGTGTTTATTTCATTGTAATCAGTATTATCCCCTTGCACAGCTTTTGGCAGAAGTAAATTGTTGAGAGCTTTTCTTTTCTTGCATAAATTTTCATGCAATGAAGTGGCCTTTAGATGGCAATTGTCTATAGCTAAGATATGAGAGTGGGACAGTGAGCAAGCTGGGAGTCCAAATAGATTTTTATTTTGAAAGATTCAACACTGGCAATAAAATTAGGCAGAAGGGATGGAAGTCATTTCTTAAAGAATTAGATAACTGATAAAAAGGGATCAAGAAACTAAAAATATGTCAACCGAGTCCCAAAATGCTTTTCTACAGGTAGTCCTCGACTTACAACCACTATTCAGGCCAAAATTTCAGTTGCTGGGCAAAACAGCCGTTAAATGACTTTTACAACCTTTCTTGCCACACCTGTTAAGTGCATCACTGCAGTTGTTAAGTTAGTAACACAGTTGGTTAAGTGAATCTTGCTTCCCCGTTGACTTTGCTTATTAGAAAGTCACACAAAGGGATCACATAAACCCCACGAAGCTGCAAACCATCATAAATAGGTGCCAAGTTGTCAAGTGTCTGAATTTTGATCCCATGATCCAGAGAAACTACAACCATTTTAAGTGTGAAAAACAGTCATAAATCACTTTTTTTCAGCATCATTGGAACTTTGAAACATCACTAAATGAATGGCTGTAAATCGAGAACTACGTGCATTTCCTTCAACAGGAATGCCAAAAGCCATCTTGTTCTCTCTTCCACAACTTATTCTCAGTAAGAAAATTTTCAAGGGATGTAGAGACACAGGAAGTACCCCTTGTATGAAAGCTGAACAGTGGCATCTTCAGGGAAGAGTAGGGTTCAAATCTACAAGATGGTAGGCACACTTTCTATCATGGTTGGGCCAGTCACTTTGCAGATTTTGACTTCTACCTTGCAAATACCCACAAATTTGTGCCCTTTTAATATTTCACATGCATGTTTTACTTAAGCTATTCAAGAAAAGACATACGTTGTATGTAAGGTTTTACATAGTTTATGTTTTTCTAAGATACGTTTTATGATTTTTATAGTTCTAGATATTATTGTTGTGGTCAGCTAACTAGAGTTGTGTTTTTCGGTGGGTAGTCATACAAATCTTTTAAACACATACCTTTCTTGGGCTCTTGCTTTTTGGAGACTTTGATTTTTTTTCTGTTGGAAAAAACAAAACAAAAACACAGGCTTAGAATAAACACATTTTAAGAGAGAGTGGATGACAGACAATGCAACAGCCAGACAATTCAGGCGTAATCCATCTTATAACATTTTCTTCTCCAAGTTTGCAATAGTGCAAAATTCTGTTGGCCACAAAGCCATAGCCATTCTTGGAAATTTTTCCTATGGATTTCAGTTGTTACCATAAAACTGACAGCCTGGCTGCCTTTTAGGTAAAACTGGAATCAAATGCTATATTACAAGTATTGGGAATAATACCCATCCTTCATATGTTTTGAGTAATACCTTTTTTCTCTGCTTTTACTGGGGGATTCAGCATCTTATAAACTCGAACAGCACTGGGTCCTTTGCTAATGCTTTGATCCTTCACTTCTTGAATGTCAGGCAAAGAATTCATGGCACATCGGAAATTTGCCTTCCATGTTTTTGGATCAGGTTCTACATCACCTTCTTTGTACCTCCCTGTAAAAAGACAGATGGCATAAAACTAGGTATGCAATAAACAAAGTAAAAGCTATATTCAGCCAGCGGGATCCTAAATGTCTTTCCAGTTGTTTTAACTAGTAAATGCTGCTGTTGTACTTGCTTCAAAAACTATTTAGAGGGGATGTTTTGGAATGTCCAGAGGTGTGGAAAGGAAAAGGAAGCCTTGCTCTTTAAGGAAAAGGCAAAGCTCTTTCCTTTTGTGGATTCAAATTTCCCGGCTGGGAGATGTTACTGCAAAATGATTGGTCAGCTGCGCTGGAAGTCAGCATCAGTTTATTAATAGGAAGAAGGCAAGTAAGAAGTCCTACAGCATTCCTGGGATTAATCTAATCTTGTGAGTAGAGAACCCCCTTTCTTATACCCTTCAGATCCTTTGATTTTTAAGTGTGAACCCTTGAAGTCTTTGATTTGTGTGTGCGTGACGAGTTCCTGTCTCTTGAGATTGGGATCTCTTCCTGGGATCTTGGTAGGAGTAATTGTTTTATAGTAGCTGCTTGTTGCATTAGGTTGCAATATCCTGAGTTTCCTGTCATGCCTTTTGATTTGCTTTTCACAAGTTTTTATAGCTTGCCATCTATTTGATTTCTATGGGAAAGGATCTTAGCTAGTTTGTAGGCTTTTTCTGTATCCCATGCAAAGGTGGGGGCTAATGGAACTGCTTGTGTTTTCACCTCTCCTTTTTTTTAGGGGGATTTTCCTTCCCCTTCTAATGTTTTAAGATTTCTTTTCTTTTCCTAGAAGAGAGGGGAATCATAACTTCCAACAGAGGCAAGATCTGTTTGTCAGACTTTCATGCAAGCTTTAAAAAGGTTGCAGGCTTTAAGAAGGCACTGCCTTTGGGCTCCAGTGCATTCTGAAACCCAAAACTTTTACAGCATACAACTCCCTATGAGTATACTGACCACAAATACTCAAGAAGAAACCACAAGCTCTTAACCTAAAGAGGCAGGGCAAGGAAAGGGATCCCTCTGGCTAATGTTAATATGATTCCTCCCTCAAATACAGTAGCCATATGAGCCTCTAGAAAATCTCTAGAAATGTTTCGCTATCACCAGGACAAAACAGCACCTACCAGTATGAATAGCCCAATTTTTGAACAGGCAGGCATCTTTTTCCAGTTCCCACCCGTGCTTAGCTGCATGTTTCCAAGGGATCTGGAATATTTTATCTTTCTGAAATTGAAAAAAAAAATACAATTCTGAGTAAGCGTCACTGAATTGCACAGAGAAAACAAAATCAAGAAAACGGTAGAAAACTGAAAATGAAGAACAACCCCCAAATTAACCAAGTAATAAACAAACCTACATTTCTGATAATTTATTTGGTTTAGCATTTGTCTTGTATAACTTTCAATTCAATAGCATAGCATTTCATAACCAGGTGTTGTATAAAACAAAATAAACAAAGATATATTGATTTATTTCCCTACTGTTTACTATAACATATGTAAATGTTCTTAACCACAGAGAAGTAAGCCTATTAGCTCTGCCTGAACTTCTTACATATCTCAACTATTTGGCATTTTAAAAAGCTAGAAAAGTACAAGAGCATATTATCAAGTTATCTCAGTTGTAGAGCTCAGACTGATGTTAAAAATAATTTTAAACATAACATCAAATACATTAAATATTTATTTAATTTGCATTCTCAATTTCTTTTCAATATTTTTGCTCCTTTGATCTTGGCATTTTTCCCCCTATGGGTAGTTATTCTTAAACAACAAATTATTGCACTGAAGCCTTACTACTTTCCTCACAATAATGTTTCGTGTTCTATAATAACTTTGCATTAAACTTGAAACAAGGAAAGTACACAAAGCTAGCCTTTTTAAAAATAGTACAAAAATGTAAGTTTTCTACTATACCTTATTGAGCCAACAAAGCCCAGGAATTTTATCTGAATTAATCTGCTGTTCCAGCCAAGGTCTCATGCGCATCCTGGTTTGTGGCATTCTGGCTCTAAAAAAGAAAAAGTCAGGAATTATAAACACAAGCGAAAATCTCTAACTTCTAGAAATATCATGGAGACCAGTGGTTCATATTGTAATGGACAATGTATTTTCCCAAAAACTATTTATTTAAATCTATTTCCCCTAATAAAGAAACCAGTGCTTTTATTCATATAACACTATCTGCGTGTGCAGTGCTTCACAAAATACAAGATCCTAAGAAAAAGTTTAAGAGTATTGTCACATCATGAATATTAAATTAGACTGTTATGATACTTTTACATCGATAATATAAAAGGGCAATCTGGTTAGCAGTCATGATGCTGGCCTAGAAGCCAGGAAACTGAATTCTAGTCCCACTTTAGGTGTGATCTGGGTGGTTTGGGGCCAGTCCCTCTCTCTCAGCTCAACCCACTTCACGGGATTGTTGTGAGAAAATAGGAAACAGGAGTCTAGGTAAGTTCCCCTCTTTGAATTATATATAATTCAGACCATGAACCCTTGGAGTGGATGGTACCTTGAAGGCATTCTCTCTGCCTTTTATCTTTTACTTTGCTTTTATTTGTTTCTCATTCTATTTTGGTTGTATTTTTTTATATGGTTTTATGATTTTTAATCTGTAAACTGCCCAGAGCCACTTACATAATAAAATGAGGTAATGGGATATATTAATGTGATTTAAATATAAATTAGGTATAAATCTAATAATAGTAATAAAACATCTGCCTATCCCAGGTTTTTGATAAGGCCTCAGTTTAAATAAAAATGCCAAATCAGACATCTGGCTGACTGTGTGACCAACCATAATAATTCAGTTGACAAATGCTTTGAAAGCCACTAACAAGCCTTTTTTTGATATTTAACAAAAGTTAGAAATGACTGCTCCCTAATTACTAATGTTAGGTCAAATGAAACTTGGAATTCTATCCCGTGCTTCCTATTCTCCCACTGAAACATCCGGTCAGCCAAAAGCATCTTCCAAAACAACCATACGAATCTGGGAAAAGATGCTTTGATTATTTGTGAGGAGGTGCTCCTTCTGCTGTTCTGAAACACCTCCTCCAATGCCTTTGCATACACCTGGTCTCTTATTTTTCCTCTTTCAGCATAGACTTGCAAAAAGACAGTTGTCCATCCAGAAAATGCCACCAGGCTGCTTCTGCTCCTCTGCTGCAGAATTTAATATATAATTGATCAAAATAGCAGGAAGGGCTATGTGAAGATATCAGAAATGTATCATTATTAGCACTGGTGGCATGTATAAACCAAGATATGTAGGGGAGAGCTCTCAGAGAAGAGCTTTGAGTCATCAAACAATGGCTCAGGGTTATTAACAGCAGGCAGGGTTAAGGGGAGAGAATCTCCTACCTGTGTTTTGTTTTACCCCTTAAATTCCTACAGGTAGTTTTTAAAAATAAAAAGCTACAAAGGAAAGCAATTTTCGTCTTCCAAAGGTAAAATGGAAATGGCTTTTCTCTATCTTGCCCCTCTCTCCCCCCTGTGATTTCCAAACAGCTTTAGCAAAACTTTTACAAATGAGGGGTTTTTTCCCTTCATGGATGCATCAGCAGGCTTTCTAGGATGCAATAAATTGCAGAATCAGCTCATCAAATATCCGGATCAAGCCCCATATAATACTTAAGAATGCAGGCACCCAATTTCCCTCCAGGAACTGTTGCCCAGTCTCCAATGAGTCTCCCCAGCTCCAATATAGCTCCTTATGCTATATCCTGGTTGAGGGAGGGAGGGAGGAAAAGGCTGCAGGGTTAGGGTTTCACACACACACACACACACACACACACACACACACACACGTATATGTATATACATGCACTGCTTGCATGTAGGTATCCACAGAAGTTTTCTTCTTTTGTCAAAATAACTAAAATGCACCAAAAGTTCCACTCATCTATAAAAAGAATGGGGCTTAGACCGCCACACCTCACACCTCAGTCCAGCTTTTATCACATTGGCCTCTGGCCTCTCAATGCAGCCTCCTAATTACCTCCTAATATTACCTCCTAATATTCAGTTTGGACAACTCTTTTTAAGTTTAATGATAGTTCTAGCTAGTGAACTTTCCCTGAAATGCCTGACAGATGCAAAGTGCCCTTTACGCATGGTAGTAAGAATCAGGACTGAAAAGATCCCTTACAGTTAGGGGAAATTTTATAAAACAGCATGAATGTTGTCATTTGGCACACAAGCAAACACAAGGCTTGATGATTTCCTGTTTGCAAGATTTGGATCGGGACCAGGTGGTTTCAGACTGCACAAGCTCATGGGGGGGGGGGGAGACACAATTAATTCAACTTTAATAAAAAGGATCTCATCTTTATTGTTTAAATCCTTAACAAGAGCATTTATGAAGAAAAAGGTCAAGAATTATCAACTGCTTTCTAGAGGTTTACAATTGGCCTTTTGAATCCTGTTTCAACTACCGGTAATAGTAAGGATATAGCATGGACTTACTAAGGTCCCTACTCCAAGCCAATTCAAGATTTTTAATTCAGCTCTGGCTGGTGTCTGATTCCTTCTGGCAAAGCATATTCCATGTGTGTGACATTGATCTCTAAGGTATTCCAAAGGGTGAATTTTGCATTTTCATGCACCTGCTACAGGAGCAAAACTCTGCACTGCATGCATTTGCCCTAGGATGCTTAAGGAGACACCTGCAAATCATATATTTATTTCCATGGAAAAACTTCCATGCTGAATTCAATGGGGGTTATCCGTAAAGTTGGAATGGTCAAATTGAAATGTTTAGGTTTGAAGCATGATCCTTTCTTGCCAGGTGTGTTATGATTCTCCTGTTCCACGAGTTTGTCTCACATGTATTCATCCCTGCAAGGGTTTCAAGAGAACAACCTAATGAATAGAGTAGAATAGAATAGAATAGAATAGAATAGAATAGAATAGAATAGAATAGAATAGAATCTTTATTGGCCAAGTGTGATTGGACACACAAGGAATTTGTCTTGGTGCAAATGCTCTCAGTGTATATAAAAGAAAAGATACATTCAAGAATCATAAGATAACAACACTTAGTAATAATCATAAGATACAACAAGCAATCAATGGATATCTCTACTCCTTTATCCAGTCTTTTCCAAAATTATTTCCAAGATTCTGGTTTGTTTTAAAATTTATTCTCCTGTTGGAACTTCTGGACTGCACTCAAGGATATACCCAGAACTGTCTCTCCTCACTCGGCCCCTTTCTTTTCTCTTCTCTTGCCAAAGCTCTACTTCCTGATCCAAAGAACAAAAGAAGCAACACCACCCATTACTGGAAATCACGGCCACACAATTCTCTCTTTGGTAAAACTCGGATACAGTCAACCAAGCCACTAACTTTTTTTTGCAACTTTGCAAATCAAACTATTACTGTTGCAATTTAAAATCAATACAACGCACGCGCCTTTCTCACTTCGCAAGAGTTCCCTTACTGAGTAGCCGGAGCGCCGACTGCATAGTTGCACCAATTCTGCTGAAGCCGCCGTGCGTGCGCGCTTCTGCAAACACCTGACTCCTCTCGCTTACAAACGGCGAGGTTACATATCATCATCATCATCATCATCATCATCAGTATTAGTATATAATAATAATAATAATAATAATAATAATAATAATAATAATAATAATAATAATAATAATAATAATAATAATAATAATAAGTGAAGGCGAACGAAAATACTGAATACTCCTTCCTCCTCCTATTTTCCCCCGAACAAAATTGGGCTGAGACAGACTGACTGGCCCAAAGTCACCCAAGCCGACTTTTCTAAGCCTGTGGCGGGACACCCACTCACCCCGTGTACTTTGAGAACATTTCCGCCCTTTTAACGCGCTTTGTAACGGGGGGAATCTCTCGGCTCTGGAGTATAGGTCCCAACTGGCCAGGAAGTTTTTAAAAAGAAATTCTTACTGCAAATGACTAACGGATTCGGATGTCCCCAGGCTAGATTTCGGGCTAAGCGGGAAGGGGACCTGCAGATCATCGCGGCGCTAAAATAAATAAATAATCAAATAAACCCCGTCGGATCCACTTGAACCTCCGATCCCAGCCCCGGTGGGTCTTAAGAGCGCTCCCGCCACCCCACCCGCCTCGTTTCTTCATGCCGCTCCGGTGGATGAAAGTTATTCAGGGGAGCGTTGCCCAATGGAACTTGCCCCGAACTGCGCGATGCCTGCCTCGGGGTTTTAAGGCGCGACCCACCTTGCAGGACTTGATCGAGGATCACACCCTTCGGCAGCACCCGAGCGATCGACAGCGTCTTCCTCTGCGAGCTCCAGCTCCGCTCAGTTCAAGAGACTCCCCGTTTCTGCAGGCGACTGTCCAGGAGCAGCCTGTATTATTCTACAAGTCACCGGGAATCCCCCCCCCGCCCCGTCGGAGGTGGGACGGGGGGGGAGAGAGAGAGAGAGAGAGAGAGAGAGAGAAAGAGAGACACAAGCGCGGCCGGCTTAGCCAATCAGCGCCCTGAAAGGGCTCTCGCCGCGGCCAATCAGCGCTTCAGGCAGCCCGCTGTTTAGAGGAGCCTGATTTCTGAGAAATCAGGCTATTGAAAACCAGCGGCGGGAGGGGAAGTCCGACTTCTCTTCCCCGCCCCTTTCTCAAACTCTGGCGGCGCCTTGGCTTGCGTTGCACGGAGGGAAGGAAACACTTGGTTCTTATTTTGGAATGCAAAACGCTGGGGCACGTGGATCGTTTTCTCAGGGATTCGCTAATCTTTTTCCTGCTTGCCCCCGACACCCACGCGCACGTAACCACCCGAACTGCCCCTGCCTGGGCTGCGACTCGGCCTGCCTTGAAGTCGGGTGGGGGCGGGATTGAATCGTGCTCAGATGAGGGTGACGACCTCGTGGTTTTCGAGCTGGGTGGGTCTCAGCCCACTCACCACCACCCACCCCATCCAGGAGGGTGAGCAGTCGGAGAGGATAGGGCTTGCGCAAACGTTTGGACCGTACAAATTTTCGGGGTCAAAGCCCGCCAAGTGACTGATAAAACCTATCATTTATAGCTTCAAAACTATGAAAACAAAGTGGCATATTTGCATATTCCCAGACCTTGAGCTAAGCGAAGTTATTCTTTTTATTTGGGGAGGACCTCGTAAATAACAACAACTATTATTATTATTATTTCATTTTAATGGACCTCCAGGATAACAGTCCAATGCCGGAGCTGAACTTCATCCTGGGACGCAGCTGGAACATCGGAAGCTGCCTTAAGAATGTTTCATGCCTCCCATCATCTCAAAACCAATTCCTACCCTCAGATATGCCAGACTACAAAGCCCATAATCTCTAACTCAGGATCTCGTGTGTTGCAACCCAAGCAGAAAAGCACCAGTTTGGGGAAAGCTGACCTTCCTGTATGTAACAGAATATGCATTCTCTTAGTAGAATATACGTGGGTTCTCTTGTCTTTATTTTCCTCATATGGCTGCCTTATCTTGGGAAAAGACAGCCATATACAGAAAACACAGCCATATACAGAAAACTAAGAAGCCCCCCCCCCCAATTCCAAAAACCCTTTTCCTAAACATGCACAATTTTTTTCTTTAGGATCAGGTCACTTTGGCTCAGAAGTGGATCACCAGTGCTGGAAGCAGAGCAGCCTTTCCCTTTGCTGGTTGCCTTTAAGCAGACACTGGAATACCCTCCAAAGCCCAGGACACTTTTATTTGGATTCCTGCAAGAAACGAGGATTAACATTTCATGAAATAGGTTTATTTCTCCAAGGGTATGGAGCTTGCTTAGCTTTGGCTCAGGGGTGCCCTTAGTAGAGCAATGTATGGAACTCCTCAGGGTTCAGTGGAACAGGAAAGATATGGGCTATAAGCAGACAGCACCGGGCGAGGAGGAAAAGGAAAAATACTAGGTTAAAAAAAAAAGGGGCGGGGGGCAGAAGTATAATGGGAGGAGGGAGAACCAGACTAGGGGGATCCAGTTCTTCAATCAAAACCTGCAGGATCCAATCAGACCATATGCCTTTCCTAACAAGTTCCAAGAAGGAATCCTAGAATGCCACTCCTCACCCCACTCCCACATGCACATATTACCCTTCCTAATCCAGTGTTCCTTCCAAACTTCTGGGACTCTGTTGGGGTCCTGAGCATTGCAGCGTGCTCAGAGGATGGCAAGGTAGGGAAGGCATATGTATCTGAACCTCCAGCACTCCATTATCCTTTCTCTAGGATGCCCTCAATATGAACTTGGAATGAATCCAGATTTGGGGAAGCTGGTTGATCCTATCTCCGTTTCATGTTGGAGTCCTACACACACACACACACACACACACACACACACACACACACACGACAATGATATAATATGTCAGCAAAATGTAAGAAATGTAGGGCATTAGTCCAAACATATCTTGAAGGGTGAAGGTTAGGGAATGGTGACAAAATATCTAACCACAGCAACTGTCAGAGATACTGGACTATGGACTATATGTTACTCACAGCTCTATAGTGTGGTGTCCCATTCCAGGAAATCACTTGACTGTCATGATAGAAAAGATTGGCAAAAGCAAACTACCTTTTTTACTGGAATGGATTTAGTACTTTCTGTCATTGTTATGTTTAATTGATATAATTTTTGTAGAACCCTTTCGTCCTTAATACACACCTGTCAAGCAAAGCTGGGAACATGAATTTGTAACTTACTGGATTCACGGTGCATATGAAAAGTGACTGAAGAGGAAGTACAAGTTTAAAGCATGTGTAATAAAATATACCTTCAAGACTTGTCTAGAAGCAGTAGGATCTTATTTTAATAATTATACAGTTTGCTTAGTTTAGCTATATTTTTAAAAATTCATTCACATCCACAGATCTACTGTCTAACCCAGAAGATTCATATTATAGGGCAAGATGAACTGTTTTATACCCCCAAGTGTTCTTTTCTATCTAGGCCGGCTCATCATAATTAAATAAACATGTTCTCTCTTTTTTTTTTCACTTTCTTGTAGAGTAGGGGTGTGGAGAACTAGGAAAACAGTCTGTCTTTCATTCATTCCTAAGCTGCTGTCAGCTGTCTTGAATCCTTGTAAATGTACATCTTAAGTAGACATTGTTCCTTCGTATGATTTGGTATTAAATTCAGGCAGCCCCACCATACTGACATTTTGCAGAGCCTTAAGCCTTGGCTATTCTGCCCTGCCTTTTGGCTAGGCTGATTGAAGACTCTTCTAAGTAGTGTATGCATGTTCTCATTGCTACTCGCTTTTGTTAACTTTTTGTTCCCTCGTCTTTAGGGTTTTATTGCTATTTCTCTCTGTGTTTTTTACTTAATGAATCACCCAGAGTGGCTAGGAGTTGGGCAGTATTCATATTTAATAGAAAGAAAAGGAAAGAAAAGAAAGAAAGAAAGAAAAGGCTTGTCCAGAACAAAAACCTATGCTGGATTATCAAATTTCTCAGCTGCTGCTCTATTTATTTATTTATTTGTACTGGTCCTGTAAATTGGTTTTAGTGATTTCATAATTGTTCACAATCCAGAATCCCTGGCTTGAGATGGGCAGTCATACATGTTAAATACAGAAATAAAAATAAAGGTCACGTGGCACAAACCACAGCACCGTTAAAATGACGGCCGAGGCATCCCAAGAAGGAGGTCAAAAAGTAATACTTTCATCAAGTCTGCTTGGTTAAGGCTGCATATCACCTGATTAACTGTAACTTAACATTTCACTTGTGGCAGATAGGAAAGGAAGTTAGCCTCATTTCTTGCTTTGCTTTGTTTGCATTTCTTCTTTTGAAGCATCATAGCCTTCCTCTGAGCACAATGGATTGGCGGCTTTGCATTCTACAGGAGATAGCCTAGAAATTAGCTCTGTTTTTGGTGGCTGTTGAGAAATAGTTTTTGGTGCATCACAGTTTATTTCTTTATTTGCAGGACTTCTACCATTCAATGAGTTCTAGGCAGCTCACAACAATCCCTAAAAAAATAAATAAAAACCAAAGTACCCTTCTCCCCCAGACAGGTACTATGTTGCAATGGTGTGAATACGGTTATTGTTATTATCAACATTACTATAAGAATAAGAATAGCACCTTTATTTATTTATCTATTACCAATACTAATCATTTCTATTATGAAAACAGCTGAACTCAGTTCAAAAAGGACTTTGCTGTTATACTGCAAAGGGCGGTATAGTTGTGAAGAAGTTCTGCATCAAAAGTGTTATACTGTGGGCCATATTTACAGAGCCATATTTACTGTAGAGCCATATTTACAGTGCTGTCATTCATTTCATAAGTGTGGGTAGAAATGCGGAAAGTCATGTTTTTCCTTCACCCGGTTCATTTATTAGATTTTATCCTGCCTTGATTAGTTTATAAGTAACTCAAGGCAGCAAACACACTTAATGCTCCTCCTTCCTCCTATTTTCTCCACAACAACCCTGGAAGGTGGGTAGGGCTGAGAAATAGTGACTGGCCCAAAATCACCCAGCTAGCTTTCATGGTTAAGGTGGGACAAGACCTCACGGTCTCCTGGTTTATGGATATTCTAATCTAATTCTCAAGTTTCTGTTCGGAAGCACTGAAAACCATTGCTTTGTGATATCCACCAAAACATACATAGATAAACACACACACATACACACACACACACACACGGGGGAGGGGAGTAAGTGAGTAATTAGATGTCTGTGAAGGTGACAGGAAGAGAGAGTTGTCACTTGGACTGAAACCTCCAATTGTCTTAAAAACATTAAACATGAATAACATAAATTGCAGCATGGAAGATATTTAGAACTCAATTTTAGATGAAGATACAATTATTTGCTGGTTGTTTGAATTCTCTACCTCATGTATAAATTATTTTGGAGCTTCTGAAACCAGATTCCTAGTTCAGCAACCACAGAAGGTGGTTGTTTGCAGTTTCACTGTTTTCAAAAAGACGAACTATTCAGGATGATTAAAAGATTAATGTGTCTGTGAAGAGTTTTAGAAGGTTGATCACAGGGTGAGCGATCAACCAGTGGCAAATGTAATTCAGTTGAAGGAAGTACAAATGTAAGCCAGTTATGCAGTATTAAAATAAAAATCCCTCAACCCTAACTTTACATAACATGGGAAATAGTCTGTCTCTAACCAGAAAAAAGACAAGATCCATGTCAGAGATTTTAAGCAAAGGCTATAAAATGAATAATGATTGCAATAATGTCAAATCTATGCTATGTCCACATTTTATACTCCATGTCTGGCTTGGGCACTTTTAAAATAAAGATTAACCTTTACCAAAATTGAAAACAATATTCCCAACATTAAAAAATGATATAAAACTGTTCTAGTTTAACCTGATTTGCACAAACAGATCCTGAGTGAGGGTGGCTGATTACTGCATCTAATCCTCTAAAAATAACCAGGAATGGAACTCAAAAATACTTTTTCAAAAGGCAATTTGACTGTTTTTTCCTTGAGGAAGAAGAACAAAATATTTCCTTTCTCATCCAAGAAACTTCATCAATGATTTGGGTGGGTGGGGAGGATAAGTACTGACAGTTGAGACTGTGTGGTGGAGGGATGGAAGAATAAGTTCTGACTGGATTTTGCAGGTGGGGGGGAAGAAATGGAAGGATTGTATTTCTTTGCAGTCATCTCCTCAGTTAGCACTCTGTGAGAGCCCTTGAAGCCACTTGGGCAGGGGGATGTATCTTTGCTCTCAGAGTGCAATTGATTTGGATGTTCCCAGGGTTGAACATTAAAGTGAGCTGTAGAAAATACCTAACAAGACTTGGGGCATAGATTTCAGGACAACACCTCTGAGATTCTTGTTAATAAATCTTCAAATGTCTTTCGAATGTGAATATATCCCAAATCTACTATTTGATTACATGTTTTGCCTTATCACAAACTTGATTTCATTGAGTGCCAGATCAGAATTGTGTTTGACCTTGGGGGAGAGGGGGGTGGCATAGCCAGGGTAGGCATGACCAGCTTGACATCACTCGTGTCGGAAGTGCCTGTAGTGGCCCAAGAGCTCTGGCAGTGAAAACAGGCTCCCAAGCTCCTTTTTCAGTTGTAACAACCTCCTGCAACAGCCTCTGCCAGCAAAAATGGAGCCGGGGGTGGGGGTGGGGGCTTGCGAGCTCTGTTTTCAACTAGGAGAGTCTCCTGCAATACTCTGCCAGTGAAAACCGAGCCTGCAGTCCTCCAAACCTCCATTTTTGCTGGCAGAGGCACCGTGGGCCAGTCCTCCTCTGTTTCCAGGATGGCGCCGCACACCAGATCTAAGCACCCTGCAGCAGGGGTGGGATTCTACCAGTTCTATCCGGTTCTATAGAACCCCTTGTTAACTTTCTAAGCAGTTTGGAGAACCAGTAGTTAGAAGCAATCTCCTTTTGTTTTGTTTTTAGCTACCCTTATTACATTCTTGGCAGACAGCCTAGACTTGCTGTCTCCGGAGCTTGTCAGGCTTGGCTTTCTTAAAGGGGAAGGGTTGTTTTCAGATTTTTACACTGTTGGGAGGAAATACTTCCCTGGACAATCAGCACTTTGAAGAAATAATTGACTAATGAAGCAAAGCTTTTAATGACAGGGAACCAAGATGAGTGACATTCAGCAAGGCTTCTTGGCTAGCTAGAAAGATTAACATTCAAACATGAGTTTACATACCCTTTCTGAGTTTTGGTCTAAAACTGGTGTTTGGTGAAGGTTAATTCTGTGCTTGGTGACATTTAATCCTGTGTTAATTGATGGGATAATTTTCCCTATTCAGCTTCAACAAGCAACAGCTACTGTTGTGATTTAATTATTTGTATTGTGTTTGAATTTTTTCTTGCCTTGTGGTTTCTTTTTCTATCTGGGGAGGGGGTTTTCCTCATTGTTTTAATACTATCTGGCACTGTCCTTTTGGGGTATACTTCTAATAGGCAGTATGCAAACTTGGCACTGATTTTTTTTTTACTGTCTTTCTGGGGGGCATATAACCTTTCCTTAAATCTGGATGATTTCCTTAGGATATCTTGTGAGATGAGTGAGACCAGCTGGTATCTTTAAGTGGTGCAAATGGATCTAAGGATTGCTTTTCCTGGGTGTGCTTTTTCTAGAGAGCTTAAATGACCTCTCTGCTACAGGGTTTCACTTTATGAGCAAAAGTTGGCTGCTTGATAGTTATCACTGCATTTTAACTATTTTCATTCCTCAAGGTGCTCTGGCACCCTGCCTGATTTGTAACTCCAGCTTGCAGGTATTTTTAATCTAATGATTGGTATTTAGGACAACTTTTTGCAAGCAAAGAAGCTTTTTGTATTTTTGTACAGGTAATCCTTGAGTTACAGCAGTTCATGTAGTGACCATTCAAAGTTACAATGGTACTGAAGAAAGTGGCTTATGACCATTTTTCACACTTATGACCGTTGCAACATCCCCACTGTCATGAGTGGCCAGGCGAGGAGATGCGCCCCTCGATGTGAGTGATATCGAGTTGGCCATGCCCACCCACTCACACGACTAAGCAACTAAGCCACGCCCACAGAACCGGTTGTTAAAAAAACTGAATCCCACCCCTGCCCTGGGCTGGATTCGGCCCCGGCCTTGAGTTTGATACCCCTGCTTTATCACATCCTGACAATGATAGATGGTCATGCAAAAAGCAATAGGAGAACAGTTTGCCTGTAATTTTTCTTCCATCACTTTGACCTGTCATTGCCCCAATGCTATTAGTGACACACTACTTAGAGAAGTTAAGCTTCCACCAAATGAAACAACTAAACAAACAATATTGCTTTGTTAATTAATTATGTTATTTATTTACAATAAAACTTTGGCTTTGATTCTCAGAAGAGAGTGGTATTGCCAAGCCCTTCCTGCTTTGGGGCATGCACATGAAAACCTAGGCTTGACTTGGGCTTGCATCACAATGCTGCAATTCTGTTTGCATTACCCTGTCATCCTTTATTCTACCAGCTTCAGCACCCCACCCATCTCTCACAGGTGCTGCTATCAGTAGTCCAGCTTCCAATCTCAGAGGAGTTTTTAGTGACATTTTTTTTTTAAAAAAGCTAATTGTACTTTTTCAAGGGATCTAAAGTTACAATAAAGGTGTAATTGCATCTCATATATGCATTGTGTGGTGAATTTCAGCACAAATAATTTGAAGATGGACAGATTAAAAATATCCCATACATCCAATGAAATTTAAAATTGTTGTAAATTATATTATATCTTAGAGGAAGTGTAATTAACATATATGGTTTTCCTGTCAAGAAGCTTGAAGAACAATGTCTAGAAATTTGAAACATTTTACTTGATCTATGTTGGTGTAGTGATATGTGCACCAGTTCATCTTTTTCTTTCTTTCTTTCTTTCTTTCTTTCTTTCTTTCTTTCTTTCTTTCTTTCTTTCTTTCTTTCTTTCTTTCTTTCTTTCTTTCTTTCTTTCTTTCTTTCTTTCTTTCTTTCTTTCTTTCTTTCTTTCTTTCTTCCTTCCTTCCTTCCTTCCTTCCTTCCTTCCTTCCTTCTTTCTTTCTTTCTTTCTTTCTTCCTTCCTTCCTTCCTTTCCAGCATGGGCTATGATAGCCGTGATTCAGTATTTCCATGAGACAACTCTGCTTTACAAACTGCACATGTTGCCAGTTTGCTTCTGGGTGCAATTCCACATGCTGGTCAGTACCTATGAAAGCCTATGTGGCATGGGGCCTGGTTACTTGAGGGACTGTCCATTGTACCCGTCTGTCCAATTTGATCTGGCAGGGCTGGTGCACTCCCAGTTCCTTCAATTAAACATTGTCACTTGTTACAATCCTAGAAGTTTGCCTACTCTGTAACAGCACTTGGTCTGTTGAATGAGTTTCTCCCTAAGATTTGAAGAACCCACCCTACTGGTATTCCAAAGGGCCCCGAAGCCCTGGCTCTTTGGCCAAGGTTTTGGCAACCATAATTGAAACACATACCCCATTCTTTTTTTTCTTTGTTCCCATTTGGGTTTGTTATCTCTGCCATTTGTGCTTTTTGTTTTGTGAAATTTTAATCAATAAATAAACTGCCAGGGTCAGACAAGGACCTAAAGGACTCTCCTAAAACTAGTCTCAGTAAACAAAACCAGCTAACAAGATCTAAAAGGATTGCCAGGATAAAGCAAAATAATGAATGTATAACTAATAACGAATATATTTTAGAGCATAAAATCCCACTCTGCATGGAGAAAATAGACAGGGAGTTTTTCTCTCTTCCAGTCCCATGAAATTTTGTCCCTTGGTTGAAAATCATGCTGATAGAAATTCGAGGATTCTGATTTGTGATAAGCAAATTAATTGCAAGGTATCGAGACATTTAGCAGATATGATTCAGTCATTAAACATGCCATTAAACCAGCTTCCTAAAATTGAGTATCAATGGCCATGCTGCCTGGATATATAGTTGGAGAACTATATATTAGAACTTTAATGAATTAATTATTCACATGCTCCATGTAGATTTCTAAGCTATATGACCTAAACACCGCTCCTAATTTCTCTCTTCCTTCCTTAGAAAAGTTTGTACACCATTTGGTGTAGTTCAGGTTGGCCTAACGAAGATCTTGTGGGGGTGTGGGGGTGGAGTCTCCTCTCCTCTTTCTTCTCATCAATAACATCTTTGCTTCTTTGGTGTGTTGAGTTTGATTCCAGAAACAACTAATGAGACACACTAGAGAGAAGCTAAAACAGCAATGAGGAATGTGTTCTCAACAACGCCGACATCCCTCCTCACTGCTGTGTAGATCTGTTTCCTGCCAAAAACTGCAGGGGTAAGATACGGGCTTGTATCGGCCATGAGAATAAAAAAACGCCTGCCTACAAATGACTCAGCATAAGAAATATCCTAAAGCTCCAGCTATGAGAAGCGTTGTTATTTATGTCTCTCCCGCCCTTCTCCCTCCCTCCCTCCCTCACCCCAGTCAGCTCAAAGCTGTTTCCATTTCTTATAAACAGCACTGCTAAGAGGAAGCAATGAGGAAGGAGCTTGATTGCAGCATTGTGAGATAAATTATGTGAACTCTGGGGAAGTTTTGCTTGCCTGGCATGAAATGATCTGTTAGAGAGACTGGGAGGAAATCGGTCTGATCCAAAAATGAGCCGGTGAATCTTTCCTGGAATCTCTCTTTCCTAAATGAAGGGATGATTCTCATGCTGATTGTTAAGTATATCCATTCCCTTTGTTTAGAATAGAAGAGAATTCTTGATTGGCCAAGTGTGATTGGGCACACAAAGAATTTGTCTTTGGTGCATGTGCTCTCAGTGTACATAAAAGAAAAGATACATTTGTCAAGAGTCAAGAATCATCAGGTACAACACTTAATAATAGTCATAGGGTACAATAAGCAATCAAATCATGCTAGTTTTGAAAGGAGCAAATTAAAATATCCACTTGTGACTGACATTTGGGTTTATACCCAAGGGAATTGTGATGTTCTTCCTTCAAATTGTAAGAACTGAAGTACATTGCAAAAGCTGGGAAAGGAGGCTTTGGGGACCACTGGAAAGCTGGCTGAGGAATTCTGGGAGTTGAAGTCCACAAGTCTTAAAGTTGCCAAGGTTGGAGACCTTGGAGGCCTTAGAGTGTCTAAAGGCAAAGCTGTTTTAATGCTTTTCCTTGTGGCCTTTCATATTCCAAGCGCTACAAGGTTATTTATTTATTCCAAGCGCTACCTTTTTCCATATGCTTTTGAACATTCTAAGTTAAGCTTAAATGGTGAATACATATCAAAGGGGACATGCCACAATGTTCTTGGTGATATGCCATAGTTCTTGTGCAGTTTTCAGACACTCTGGAAGCCATGCAAAAATACAGAAATCGTGTGAGAACAGGATATGTTTTACACAGTTTTTGATGGTTGAAGATGAGCATTGTCCAAAGCAGCTTCGAGAGTGAAGGCCGCATGTGACCATGGCAGTCTCTGGTAAACCACAAGGGCCTGTTAATAGAAAGAAAACACTGCCAGAAAGTAAGTGGCGCAGGGCAGATTCGGGGGAACCGTTGGGCCACAGAGGTAATTGCATGATTTCCCAAGGTTTGCGCACCATGGAAAATGCCACAAGGCATCCCTTTTGAGCTGCAGTGGTGGTTTTCGGGCTGAAGTTGAGACCCAGTCAATTACTTCAGGCCCAGTCTTGGCACTGCTGCAGAGTGCCACTGTTCAGGTGGGCCTAGATGGGGGAGGGGGGAGACATAGAGAATTGCTTTTTTTTTTCAGAGGGGGGCACATCTGAAGAATCAAAGGCATTGTCTGATGTTTTGACACCCACCAAACCAATCCATCCAATATATTGGCCACCCATTTTATCACTCTGGATGGCTTACAATATTAAAAAATAATGCCATATAAATAAATGTTGGGAATGGTTAATACAAGAATGTTATATGAATGTTCTGGATTATTCCTATACCAATGGCAGTAGCAATAGCACTTATGTTCTGCCCCATAGTGCTTTACTGCCCTCTCTGACAACAGCGATGATAATTGTTTCCATCAGTTGTGTCTTTTCTTGAAACCCTTGGGTCTGTCTTTGGCCATTCCTATACTAATTATGATTTCCAGGTGTAACTATCTTTGAGGAGAGATGGAACTCTCCATCAAGACTATCTGTCTAAAACATGAATGATCATTGCACCAGCTTTAGATCATTCTTCCAGGCTGAGATTTGGTTATCAGATTTAATATAAGGTGAATCATTAAACCTGAGTTCCAGTTGAGTCTAAGGATTCGCTGGATTCTGAGCTCCAAAAGTTTGTTCTCCTTCTGAGCCCTTTGTGGTATTGTTACTCATGCCCCCCACACCCCATAGAAGTTGGACTATTGGGGAACAATAAAAGGGCCTTTTACTTGATGATCCTAGACTACAGAATGCTCTTTCCAGAGGAATTTAAATATTTCCCTTGTCTTGTCATTTTATTTTTTATTTTTTTGCTTCTTTTGTTTCATTTCCAAATATGAGTGGCACTAAGGTCTGATTTTATCTTTATTATTTTTTATGGGATGCTAAGCCCAAATTCATATATCAAATGGCTAAATATCTTCATCAACTTAGATAAATGAGCAAAATAATTCAATTTGCCATTCTATTGTCTTACTGTTTTTTCCCTACCCTAATAATGAATTGTTGTGTCAAACTATTTCTCTTTTTTGCTGTGAAGCCTGGTGGAAGAACGTTATAAAAATGTTTATCCCAATTATCCCAATAAGTTTGGGATTGATTAACTTTAGTAGCAAGACAAGATCCATTTGTACACTCCTTTGCACGTTGTTTATTGTGCAAGTTTATTATATTGCATAATATATTGCAATCAATGAAGATATGATGAAGATGAAGATGAGGAGAAGGTGAAGTATGCATGACAGTTTCTACTTTGCTGAATTATTGGGGTTTCCATTTCAGGATATATTTTTTTTAGAAAAAATGTTTTGAAAGAATACCAAGGTAGTTGTTTTAGCCAAAGGAATCAGATAACAATTTGACATTTGGGGGAACAGAGTTGTACAGAATGTCTGGAATTTATCAAACAACCTTTCTTCTTTTTCTGGAATTTGAGAAAAATAAAGTGTAGCATCTGAAAAGTTAATTTATTGGATCAGTGTGGACTGAGTAACATACCATATAACAATAAATTAGTCTTCAGATGCCACAAAACTCCCAAGTTCTTATCTTTTTTATAATTTATGGTCAATTCTCCCCACTGATAAAGAAGAACAAGCTTTCCAATAAATAAATTATTTAATAATATGATTATTTTTTGAAGGAAAATTGCCCCAAGAAAACTAGTTGCAATGTGCACACTTATCAGCAATTCTAAAGTTACACAGTGATTATTCCTACTGTCCATAGGATTTTTCTCAATGTTAAATTGGAAGTCTGACATTGATCAGTATGACTGAGGGCTTACACCTCAATTGTTCAGAAAACTGCAACTAAACAGTAATTAATTTGTCAGAATTGTACCTACTCTTTGAAAACCATTGCTCAATTACAGGGATTTTCTTTTAAAGAAGTTAAGTAGCACATAACTAAAATAAAAGCAACATTTCCACTGAATTTTACTTGCTTAACAAGAATTCTGTATCACCACTAAATTTCACCAAGACCAAGGGGAGAAAATGAAAATTTCCATGTCGGGAATAAGTAGACATCTCAAAAATGGATGCCTCTTCCATGTAAGGTCAACTGTGTGAAAATGGATGGATTGCAAGCCCAAACATGGATCATTCACATTCCTTTTTTTTCTTTTAAAGCATTGTAAGATTGCAGTCAGTGAATAAGTATTGTGCGAAGCTAATGAAAACGAAAAGCACTATCAGTTGATTGCACAGATCATGATGGCCTATAAAAGAGAAGATGGTCTTCCAACATGGGTGATCAAGCTTTTTATCTAGATTGCTACATTCATAAAGGACAGATCAAGGACACCTCCCTTGCTCTGTAGCTTCACTGAAAGAAAGGCTTTGGCAGGTCATGCATTCTCCATCATGACACACTGTAAAGAAAAGGAAACCACAACTGCCAGAATGGTAATTTATGCTCTTCTGCTGTTTTGTCTTCCATTGCAGAAATTATAAACATCCAAACATTTAAAAAGAAAGACAACTTTGCCTTTCAAGCCTAAGCATGATTCCTCAGAAGTAAATCATCCAATTAACTTCAGAAGAAGTGTGCAGGAGCCTATAGATGCAACCTACTGAGGATCCATGAACTTCGCTAGATTTAACAAGCCACCAATAAAAGTATAAACGTTTATGAAAGAAAATTGTAGCAGCATTCAAAAGGAAATCAAAATAAAGCCTACTTCAAACATGTGGAACATTAATATCATGCTATGATATTAGGACACAAACTTTAACATAAACCTACATAGGTTTATACGCACAGAAATGATTTTGTAGTGAGGAATCTTCACATTTTTGTGAGACGGATGCCAAGATTTGGAGTTTTGAACAACAAATCGTGGCTCTTGGGAGCACTCTCACAAAATAGTTTCCATATGTCACAAGTCAGAAAACATTCATTTACCGGAAAGATAAAATATGCAGTCGTTTTCTACTTTATTAGGATGATGTGACCACCTTCCATTGTACCTTAACTTTCTGAACTATTTTAATTTCTTAAAAATAGTATTAGCACCCAGAGATGATCTTGGAAAACAGAATTTAGCTGGGCTCAAGCATATTCATTCTAGTACTGGGGAGTCAAACTCATGTTGTCATGGCATCATCACATGATGTATCCTGACCTTTTCCCCCTTTGCTAAACCAGGCATGGGCAGGGCCCGTGCCTGGCACATCTGGCCCACAGGCCAAGAGTTTGACACCCCTGTTCTAGTCCATTGATCAGTGATATTTCTTACAAAACAATGTATAGATTTCGAATTTTATTTTGTTAGTGAAGGATAATAAATAAAGAAAATATAGCATTAAGTAGAGAGTTACTCTATAGGCATATCTTATCTTGATGTTAGGCAGTTGTTTTCTTATATATGTAAAAGGATTTATCTCTATAGGCACTTCTTATCTTGCTGTTGTGGAAAATATTCCTTTAACCTTTCACTTGTTGTAAAACAATTATAATTCATGATACATGATTGTCCCATCTAAATCAAACTGAATCCATCTGTTTTCCTTAATGAGGAAAGGTAAATACCGCCTAACTGGGATCTGTCTGTTTCAGGAAGACTTAAATTTTAGTTAGATTACATGACTAGAGATTTACAAGGTAATTAGAGAACTAAGAACAAAGACTTTTCCGTGTATAAGTAGGACAAGACATCATTCTGTATTCTGTAGAATTTTCCTCCCATGTCCCTTGTGATGTGCTAGGAACTTCTTCCCAGATTCTTTAACTTTGATCAAAGAATAAAAATCTGCTTTCTTTAATTTTCAAACCTCCGTTTAAGTCTTTGCTTCAGCTCATTTTTTGGTTTAAGCGTACTGCCAGACCTTACATCCTGGCGCCCAACCATGGGGCTCGAAGGCATGTTCCTTCAAGGTGGCTGCATTCAGCCCCTCACCTCAACTGAGCTGCTTTTAGGCTCAGTGGCCTTCACTGTGGCAGACGGAAGGAACCAGCTGGGACCAGTGGTGAAGTCAAAAGTGCCCCTGGAAAATTTTATTCAGTGACTTTGACCTGGTCATTTGCTGGCAGACTCTGATTTTGCCTACCCCGAATGCCTAACCAAAGAGGCTTGCACCAGGGGTTGTGGAACTGAGCTCTTCCAAGTGAATAGAAAATTTCTTTAGAGGGGAGGAGGGGAGTATTCCTTGTATGTGTGTGAGTGAATGCAGGAAATTCCTACCAGAGTTTTGCCTGTGACCTGAGAGTGGAGATCTAATTTGTGTTTCTGATTATTCGGGAGAAAATCAGCCAGAGAGGATCGCTTTGAAAGGAGTGTGACTGGTGGAATAAAATAGAAGTTTGAGATTTTGAGGGGAGGCCTGACTCAAACTCTGAGCCTGAGGGGAGGGTCCGAGAAATTCCTTAGAGAAAGAGGAAGAGTTGGTCAGAGCCTGAGCAAAGGAATAGCCTGAGAAATTCCCCCCACTGAGAGATCTCTTTAACAAGCTTGAAAAGGTCCAAGAAAACCCCAGGAGAAAGGTGAGCTCTGCCACACTCCGAGAAATTCCTTAGGGAGAGATTCCCCAGGAAGAGTTTTGGTCAGACTCCAAATCTACAAGCCTGAAACATCTCATCAGAAAAAATGGGCAACCATACTGCTAGCCTGCTTGGAATGAAGAAACCGTGTTCCCCTCTGAACTATGTATTAGCTCATTGGGACACGTTAAAACCTATTGAAACAATCTAAGTTGTTTTTTTAAAGAAAAGAAAAAGAAAAGTAGAGTTCAAACTTGCTCATGAGGGCCCTGGCAAATGATGTGTGAATGAAGGTCTCTATACATCTTGGATCTTTAAAAAATAAGCCTGCTGGGAGATCCAAAACTAGAAAGAGAAGAGACAGAACATCCCCAGGACAGAGACAGGTAATAACAATCTAACTTTGAGTAAACATGAGAAGTTCACTAAGACAAGTTTTAAAAAAAAATTAATACTAATAATAATAATAAAAGAGAGATCCGGGTGATGTTCCTGAAGCTAGCCTCCCTGAATTGTAAGTCAAACTCCTTTTTTTACCTCCAAGTCCTCTGATTTGTATGTGAACCCTTTGGATTTGTGTGCATGTGTGATTGTTTTTTATGGTGTCTAAACCCTGCCTCTTGAGATTGAGTTCTTCCATCCTGGGATCTGGGCAGAAGGCAAGGAAGTAATTGTTTTATAGTCCAATCTCTGTTTTTCCTGGCCCTTTGTAGCTGCTCGTTCCCTATAATTAATCAGGTTGCATTTTGTTGATTTCTTTTCCTTTGGGTGTTTGCTTTTGCTGTTTTTCACAAGTTTTATATTTTGCCATCTATTTGATTTCCAGGGGAGGGGGGGTCTTAGCTAAGTTGTAGGCTTTTTTCCTCTGTATCCCATGTGTGGTTGGATGTTGCTGTAATTTTATCCTTCGTTTGTTGTGGAAATAGATTGGCTTCAGCTTTAATGGGCCTATTGACAGGGTGGGGGCTGCCTGAGCCTCCACTTCTCCTTTTTAGAGGAATTTTCCTGCCCCTATTAAAAAATTTTTAAATCTTTCCTTTTCCTAGAGAAAGGTGAATCACAACTTCCAAAGCTAGAAAAGTCTTGCATTATTTTTCCCCTGTTGCTTCTTTTCATTTCTGTGTGCTTAAGGGTAAGATGCTAAATGTTTTTGGGAGAAAATACGATCACTACTTTGAAATGTTTGTGTTCCTTATATCAAGTTTTTTCCTTCACATTGACTCCCTACTCATCACAAGCAGTAGCAACAGTGGGATTTTATTTTTGTGACAGTGTAAAGGCTAACCTTTTCTAGTTGGATGCTTTGTGTCTTTATCTCTCAATTTCCTAAACAAAGAGGTGTTGGGGCTTTTAAGATTTCACCTGATTTTTAGCTGAATGTAAAAGGAATGCTTTGCGTTCATTTGCTTCGCTGAAGCCTCCGTTTCTGATCTCTTTTTCAGTCCCTCTTTTTCCTCCTCTTGGCACCTGGCTAGTAAAGCAAGCTGCACCAATGCTAGGATAAGCGTTAGCAGGCATACTCTTCTGACGTTCGTTGCAGCAACAATGTCCTCGTTGACATCCAATTCTTTTCCCTCCTTCCAATGTGGGTTATTACGTTTTGTTTTTTATGATGTATGTGCTTCCATACATCATTACAATGAGTGTCTCCTTTCTTTTAACATCGGGCAAGGAAAGGCACACCACAGGTCTCTAAGATCTAAGTTCTAAGAGAGGAGACTCTGCTTCTGCAGTAGCTCCATTTTCCTTGTAAGGCTTAGAGTCAATGAACTGCATCCTGCCCCCTCTCTTTATGAAAGTATATTCTCTCAGCATTGACTTCTGCCCCCTCTGTGTACAAGCCAAGAAGGCAGAACTTGAAGTGGGTAGAGTGAACCTATATGCATAATAACATATAGAACTGAATGAAATTGAATTGATTGTGATGAGCTTTTCAGCTTGGGCTTAGGGTAGTGGATGATGGATGGATGACTGAAACTGCTGAGTTTTCCATTGCTTCAAGAATGAGCTACAGGTTGCCCATGGAAAGAAGAGTGAAAATTTTAAAGGATAAAACCTCCACAAGTCTGGAGTGATATTTAATGGTATATGTATGTGTCTGCCCCCCCCCTTCAGAGAAATTCCCTTTTACAGTTGCAAGATTTTGCAAGAAAGAGAAGTGAGAAAGATCCCATGAAGGATTTGGGAGTGAATTGTGTGTGTGTGTGTGTGTGTGTGTGTGTGTGTGAGAGAGAGAGAGAGAGAGAGAGAGAGAGAGAGAGAGAGAGAGAGAGAAATGTGTGATTAGTTGAAGAGAGAGAAAGACTGAGTGGAGAAGGAAGGTGAGAATTCTGTGTAATTTAACCCCCCTTCTTTTGCACAGGGATTTTTTTTCTTTTTACCTTGGAGGTTGAAGAGAGAAGCAGAAGGGGAACAACCCCCCTTCTCCTTTTAACTATCCCCCACTTCTCCCTTTCTGCAGAGCCAGCCTGAGAAAGGCGGGGTAAAGGTTTTTAGAAGTTTTAGAATAACAGTACTGGAAGGAACCTTGGAGGTCTTCTAGTCCAACCCCCTGCTTAGGCAGGAAACCTATACCCTTTTAGACAAATGGTTACCCAATCTCTTCTGAAAAGAGTGACATCTGATCCCTGCCTTTTGCAGTCTACACTATTTTTGGCTTGCATATTGAAAGCTATGCAAATATATTCTTCTTTTCTATATACAATTTTGATTTTTTTTCTTCTGAAAATTTTTGAGGTTTAAAAATGCTTAATTAAACCTATCTAAAAAGAAATGATTTTGAAATATTTTGCTTACATTTGTAAATGTCTTCGACTTAATGAGAATTTGCTTCCATGTGAATGGAATCTGAGTCTGACACACTGATTTTACATACTTAGGAATCAAGGTGCTCCATCCTGTGGCATGTTTATTTGTTTGTCAGCAATACAAGTTGTTGCCCTTTTTAGGAGTTGTTACAGGGATGAGTATTGGCTGGATTTTGTAAGCTGTGAATGGGTGGATAATTACACTTATTTTGAATGAAGACTTAATGCTAAACTACTAGAAGAAGAGCCTAGTGTTACACAAATTAGGGAATGGCTTTTGAGGGTTTTTCAACACTGAAGTGGCATTTTTCTCTGAAATGTCAGACCCTACCTGTCAAGGATAAAAGATATTTATAGGGAGGTTTGGATTTTGAACATTATTGGGTTGGGGTACTTATATTATAGCCTAGGTTAGACTTGATTTAAATTATATTCCCTTGGGGGAATAGCTAAAAGTGGAAAGATTTAATTATTTTTTTAAGATAGTGGATCACTTGACTGGGTTGGGTTGAGGCTTATCCAGCCACGAGAGCTAAAATTATACTGGAACAGATAATACTTAGATATGGGATAGTAGGAGCTATAGACAGCAACTCATTTTTCTGCAAAAGCGCTTCAATCAATCATGGAGTGTGCGGATTCGGTGGGAATGTCACGTTCTGTGGAATGCAAATTCAACTATGCCATGGACCAACTCTTTACCCATGGCCTGGCTCTGAATTTGAACCTGTACAAAAAGGGATACTTTACCTTCTGAAATGATGTTTGGATTACTACACTTGAACAGAATGGGGGAAATCACACAATGTGAAACTAAAGATATGTCTGTAAAGAGCTGTACACTTGGCCTCTACTCTTCTTTATCTCACTTCAGAAGCAAAGGACTTCTAGCTCAAACCCTACCTCTCGAATTTGCTGTCCATAAGTTCCAGGCTGGTGATTGGGTCCTGATAAAAGCCTGGGACAGGTCCTACCAAATCTTGCTGACCACTGAAGCAGCAGTCTGAACAAAAGACAAAGGGTGATGAACTTAAAAGAGTGGAAAGTGTTTCCTGGAGAAGACTGGCTGAGAATAAAAATTACCAAAAGCTGATGTGGTCTTGGTGGTATGAATAGACTTTGTGATTTTTTTTCCTCATTGCAGGAGTACCAGTTTTTTTTATTTTTCCTGCCCGAGTGTCATCTTATGTTATTCCAGCTGAAGATCCCAAGTGAAGCTGATGGACCAGTAAAAGACTCTTTTTCAATTCCCCAAAGACAACTGGAAAAATTATTGGGGGAAATTCAGTGTAATGTTTTCTTTGTTGTCTCATTTATATTGCAACCAGTTTAATGTACTCATGTAAGGATTGTGTATTTGAGAATGGTTGCCACAGCAACTTTTGAACACCTTGGTCTTGAACACTTTGGACTTCTGTCTGATGGGTGGGAAATTTGTTCAACATGTTTGTATTGAAAAGTAGCTGCATACACATACACACACACACACACACATATATATAGAGAGAGAGACACCATTCAGAATTCGGCAAAGTTTCTCCTAGTACCTCCACATGAAGCTGCTCCTAGGGTTGATTTTTGCACTAAGGCACAAGAAGTCATATCTCCATGGGGGAGGAGCACCCCCCTCAGGCAATTCCCTCATTTGAAGAGACAGCAGAAAAGAGATCTCCAAATCCAAAGCCCTGACTATAACTCACAAATGATGCTGCCCAGTTGCCCAGATGTTGCACTGATGGTCTCATGAGTAGAAGTCCGAGGGCTCATTGTGTGTAAAAAATAAATAAATACTAAATAGCCCGGACTGCACAATGACTAAGAGTTAGGACAGGTACAGTAATCATCCCGTGAAAATGGGCAGCCTGTAATTTCAAGAACCATGGCTGTGAAGAATTTTCGGGGTTTGTGCTTGTGTAACACCTGTTTGGAAACTCACAGACAGTGATATAAACATCTGAAAATAATTGGCATGCAAAATTGGATACTGTAAATTTCTTTCCAGAACTTTTTTCCCCTGACTGCTAGACCTTCATGGTTGAAAGCTTTTGGGAGCCATTGAAGGAATCTTTTTCTGTTGCCTCTTAACAATGCCTTTATTTTTCCTCATTCACTCTGATAGAAAGGATTCTATCCTTTAAAATAAAACAGGAATGAAGGATAATAAATAAATAAAATATAGCATTAAGTAGAGAGTTACTCTATAGGCATGTCTTGATGTTAGGCAGTTGTTTTCTTATATATGTAGAAGTATTTATCTCTATAGGCATTTCGTATCTTGCTGTTGTGAAAAATATTCCTTTAACCTTTCACTTGTAAAACAATTATAACTCATGATACAAGATTGTCCCATCAAAATCAATCTGAATCCATCTGTTTTCCTTAATGAAGAAAGGTAAATACTGCCTAACTGGGATCTGTCTGTTGCAGGAAGACATAAATCTTAGTTAGATTACATGACTAGAAATTTACAAGGTAATTAGAGAACTAAGAACAAAGACTTTTCCGTGTATAAGTAGGACAAGACATCATTCTGTATTTTGTAGAATTTTCCTCCCATGTCCCTTGTGATGTGCTAGGAACTTCTTCCCAGATTCTTTAACTTTGATCAAAGAATAAAAATCTGCTTTCTTTAATTTGCAAGCCTCCGTTTAAGTCTTTGTTTTGGCTCACTTTTTTAGCTTAAGTGTACTGCCAGTCCTTACATTAGGTATCTATCCTGTTTGCCGTCCAGGAGCTCTAAAGAGTGAATATAGTGCCACATACTACGGTTCTTTCTAATGCCCTGTGAAATAGGGATTGCTGAAGGAGAGTAGCTGGTCCAGAGTCCCTCAGTGAAAATGGTTCGATCTTTGGATCTATGCTATCCAAGTCCATGAATCTAACCCTTGCACAGCTCCTTAATATAAATTGGTTGTGCATTTTGGGAAGCAACCCCTTTTGGAGTGATTTTTTTTTGGTCTGCCCTAAAGTTACACTGCTTTTGATTCTGCACAGTATCTTTACTCATACTATCTTTACTCAGTAATCTTTAAGAGCAAACTCTTAAAAAGAAATGTTCCTTTTTTCCCCTTGGTATTCCAAGTAGTCCAGAAGCAATGGCATATGTCGGTGTGGCCTTTTTAAAGCCACCTTTCTCTCACCTTGTGGCTTCCACATATTTTGAAACACACTTCCACTTATTCCAAGTTAGCATGAAATCACCATTGCAATTCAATGTGTTTGGAATGCAGCTAGATTACATTGATGTATTGTAAATCAAATTACCCGAATAAGGATTGAGCCCATTATAAAGCTTGCTTTGTGGAGATGATAATAGCAAATAAACTATACATATCTATGATCTGCTTCATACATAGCTGCCTGTCCAAGGAGTTCGAGAATGTTTACATCTGTGTGAAGGCTATCCGATTATAGCTGTAAAAAATCTGGATAACCACAGGATTTATTTGTTTGTTTATTGGATTGCAACAAAGGGTTCCTAGTTCTCTGACTCTTTGTTGCATTTAACTGTCATGCAGATTTTTCAAGCCTAAATCTGGTTGTCATACTCTATGCCACAAATTAAGAAAGATTTCACTGCAGATGATCTAAAGTGGTATGTTTGTTTAACATTGATATTGTTCTAATTTGGATGACTATTTCATTGTCAATCTTTGACTAGTGTTTTTCTGGTTATATTTGTTTAGATAAGTTGAGTTATTAATTTCTGAGGATTCTGAGAAGTCAGTGGGTGGCAACATGCTTTTCTGGTTATTGCTGTCTTTTTTTGTTGACTTTCAACAAAGGAAGCTTGGCCAACAAGGTCTAGACTAGAGCAGTCTTCTATGATCTGATGTACTTCAGAATTATACTAGAATTGCCCAAAACGTTACACATGGTCTTTGCTGGCTAAGCATAC
The DNA here is from genome assembly GCF_049901715.1 of Pseudonaja textilis. Taxonomy (NCBI): domain Eukaryota; kingdom Metazoa; phylum Chordata; class Lepidosauria; order Squamata; family Elapidae; genus Pseudonaja; species Pseudonaja textilis. The sequence goes on from NC_141991.1 coordinate 81,104,370, forward strand.
TGGAAATCACAGTCCAACACTTCTGGAGGGCACTAGGCTTGGAAAGTCTTTTATGTGGTGAATGTCTCTTACCATACACTATATTGTGCAGGTCGTGCATTTTGCCCTGCCCTTTCTCCATTGACAACTTGTGGTTGAAGGAACTCTCACAGAAATTCATTTACCATTTGTTCATAAGTTGATCTTCCCTTTCCTCCTCTATCTTACCTTGTCTCCTTAGTCTCTACCTATATCTTTCCTTGCAGTTCAGTAGATGTGCAGTCTTTTTATTCTGTTTCTTCATCTTTCCTCCTTGCCGCACTCTAATGTTTGGCTCACTTGGTGACTTTCATCACAATCCACCTTACAAGGTTGTTGGGAAGAAATCCAGGAGAATGGAACATTATGCATGTGCCTTGAGTTCTTGAACCAAGATGCAATATAAACACATGTGCATGTTTGTGTGTAAGAGAGGAGGCACGTAAAGCAATGCAAGTATCCTTTACAGTTGCTGCTTCTTTAAGCAATGCATGCTAAGACAACTCCTTGTCGCTGGTGTGAGAGTGAGGGATTGGAAAACTGGCTAGGAAACTGTCACAGAATGCTCAAAATGATCATTACTTGACTGCAACAGCATCCTGATCATGGGAGGAGCCCAAAACAGCCTCAACTCTCCAAAATTTCATTCCCTTGGGAATCATGGGTCCCAGATTTCAGATATATTTTGTACCTTTGAGGTACCTTGGTTCTAAATTGTTGCCCTACTATGCACTATTTTTCTCAACCAGTAGTAATGACAAGAGTTTGGGGAACATAATTTCAGATGGTGATTTATACTTTGTTGATCATATTTATTCTTATTTGAAAACTTAACAGTAATTCTTGGACTTTTAAACCAATATATTTATTATTCACAAGTAATTAATGATATATTGAAGAACAGTAAAGACTAGCAATTTGCAGAATACAATTAAATTAAAATAATTTTCTCTTGGGAACCTAAAAATGCCTCTTTTGGGGAAAAGAGTACAGTAGAGTGTTAATGAATCAGAAAACAGAGTAGTTACTAGCAATGATCAAACCAATAAAGGACACTATTTGTAGTTCAGGCTTGAAACGAGGGATAAAAACAGAATACATTTAATAAAAGCTAAATTGTGTATTTCATTAAAAGGATGTATTCAGCTAATTCCTCTAGAATTTTGCTTTCAAACAGCAGATCCCTTATTTATGCCACTACTAGGGGATTGTATTCAGTAGTTTCATACTTATAACTTATTGTCCTGAAGATATAATGAGTATTCAGTAGTAAGTCAACAAATGGAAAGACTTTGCTAAAAGATTACAATGTGATTCTCATCTGCTCTGGACATCATTTCCAGGGTCATAAAAAGTTCATAAAAACAGCCTTGCTTATAGTTATCTAATGTTGCTTTTATGGAGGTTCACACAGATTAATCGGAAGCAGTGTGACCTGAAGTAATCCACATTAAGCCATTAACATTTATTGTATATGAATGAGACTGACTGCCATATAAGGCTGAAAGGAATTGTTCTGATTGGAAAACTATTGGCATATAACAATAATACCGATCTAGTTCGTTCTTAAATATTATGTTTCCCAGCTGTTACTTTTAATGTATGAAACAATGTATGTGCAATATTTCTTCCTCTAATGGATTGTTCTTTTTTTAAAAAAAATGCAAAACAAATGGTTTTTTTATAAGCATTACAGGTTTTATAACAGTAAACCGAAATGTGTGTGCGTGTGTAAATAGCTACCTCCAATGAAATGGCCTGCCAATGTATTTGGGATTCCACCCCTCCTTTCCATTCATGTCCAATTCTCAGATTATCTGGAACAGTCTGCAGTTTTCTTGGCAAACTTTTCAGAAGTGGTTTGCCATTATTTCATTCTCAGGGCTGAGAGACTGGCCTAAAGTTCTAGTCACACCTTTGTGGCTCTCATTTGGGATTTTTCTAACCCCTTGAATCATAAGCCCAGTTATCAGTTATAAAACAGTCAAGAAAAAGTGCAAAGAGGTGACCATCTGGAGTATTGAAATGATTAAATTTCTTTTCCTAGGGATTTTTTTTTTTTTGCTGTGATGCTTTGATTGCAAGGAATAATAATAGAGGTACACCTGGTAGAAAAGAAGGGAATGGGAGGGTGTCTTTTGGTAAACTATGGCATTGCCAAACCACAGTATTGGGCTGGCTGGCTATAATCTACAATGATAATTTCTGATAGGCAAATCAACCATATTTGCATAAGGTACAAATGGCAAAAGACAATTCTCCTCATGCCATAGCAGCAATTACAGCACCCCAAAAAGGCATTTTAGAGGGTAGTAAAATGGGAATTACCTGCTCTGGAATGGGGGTGTGTGTGAAAAGCACAATATGAGGAAAGAAAATATGCTGTGGAATAAGAGAATGAACATTTTAAACTTATTAAGGCTGAGCACTTTTTCCCCCACCTTTATTGTTTTTATAGTTAACTCATACCTAATACTCCTTTCTCCTCCAATTTTCCCCACAACTACCACCCTGTGAGTTGGGTTGTGAAGTTTACTGAAGTTAAAAACATTGGCTTGGGCTGAAATTTGTCTGTTGATCTTGACAACTCAGCAAGGTCCCAAACATTCCTGTAACCAGCATGGGATCCAACCAGCGAGACATGGTATCTATCTGCACAAGCCCACCCATGGTACATACCAGTCCATCCTCCCCTTCTTAAAAGATTAGGAAATTACCTGAAAAGCTGGAGGGAAGGAAGAAGGTTAAATGTTAAAGCAGTCTCGTCTTGGACAGAAGCAGCACTAAAAGTACATGAATGAGGCAGAGCCATTTCATTTTAAAAAGTGTGCTTTGGAGATACTTTGAGCATCTGATTCAAGGGGTTAGGAAAATATAAACACCATAAATCAATTCATTGTGTGTGCATGCATGCTCTCTCCCACTCTCCCTCCCTCTCTTCACTGGAAGGAAAAATAAAACAAAACTGTGTCTCACTTATTTTGGCCATGTGGAGAAAATAATTATGTTGGGAACAGTTAGCAGTAAAATTGTGCATAAGTGTACAATCGTGCCTACCGTCCCTGTCTTATTGTCCCCATTTTTTCATACCTATTCCCTGTATTCTTTCTTACGTTTATACTTATACCTATTATCTTGTAAGCGATTGACAAATCAAATCAAAAATAAATAAATAAATAAATGGAAACCAGGCCCCCCCAAAAACATGGTGACTGGACACCTTCAAACCTGACACCAGCCACAACATAAAAAAAACTCAAAGAAGCAGTTGAACAACTGGAAGATGTGGAAGGACCTAGGCCAGGGGTCCCCAACCTTGGCAACTTTAAGACTTGTGGACTTCAACTCCCAGAATTCTTCAGCCAGCATAATTGAAGTCCACAAGTCTTAAAAGTTGCCAAGGTGGGAGACCTCTGACCTAGCCCATAAAATTGCCAACAGTCGGGGACACGACTGAATGGATGCTATCATCATCATGATCATGATCATGATCATGATCATGATCATCTCTCTTCGCCCTCTCTTTCATTCCCTTCCTCCTTCTTCCCTCCCCACTTCAGCCACCTTCAGAGTTTCTCCTCCTGCTTGAAGTAAACAACCCTAAAGTGGCTGCCGGAGCACTGCGTCCCCTCGGTTTCTTCCCGCCACACTCCCCACCCCGATTTCGTGGAAAGGGCTCTGGATGCAGCGCGGGCGATTTATTGCAGAGCAGAGAAACCGGGCTACTTTCGGGACTTCCGCGTTGGCGGCCCCGCCCGCCCTCTCTCCGCTGGTTACAAGTCGGCTGATTTACAGGAAGTCCCCCAACGAGCGGCAGTCACGATTGGCGGCTCCCGCTTCAGAGGCAGGCAGGCAGGCAGGCAGGGAATCCCAAAGCGGGAGGAATGGGAGGAGCGAGGGGGCGGCGCTATCTTTCCCTCTCCGGCAAGGCAGGCGTTTTAAGTTTCGCTTTCTTGCAAAGGGAGCGTGGCCTCAAATGAAATCGAGGATATTCCCGGAATCGCCGACGACGTCGTTGTTCGGCTTACTAGAGGACAGTAGCGCCACACAGAGAGAAATGCGCGTAGCAAAAAAAAAAAAAAAAAGGCTCAGGAAGAGGGAATTTCCTGAGAGGGCAATGATTAAAAGAACTTGGGATTCCTTGGGGTGGGGTGGGGTGAGTGAGGTGGAGTAGGGGATTTTTACGTGTGGAAGGGAAAACGCTCGAAGGGTTCTTCGAGGCGGCGATCTTGCCGTAATTCTCCGCCGGTTCTAAGGGCTAACAGAGCAGTCATTGGAGAATGCAGAATAAACAGAGCCCTACCGAGGGACTGTAGGAAGTTAGCACCCACCCCTCTCCTAGAAAATTGAAATATCCTAGGAAATATTAAAAAGGCAGAATATTTCCTCTAAAAAGAGTAGAAACTCAGAAGCAGAAACTCACCTCACAAGCAGAAGCTCACCCCCGCCTTTGTTCATGGCTGGGCCATTAAGGCCTGGGCCAGAATATTTTACATAACAAAGATCTCCAGGTAAAGGTATAGGAATTGCTAAAAGCCCTTTTCAGTGCATCATCATCCAGCAAGGCTCAACCAAGCCTGGAACTCAGGACAGCCTACAGAATTGCCGCCCCCCCCCATGGCCCCATGGGAATCTGACAAGCAATTAGAAACAAGCTTCAATTCAAATCCCAACAAAGGTTATAAAACCCAGGCAAGCTCAGCATATCAGCCCTTCTTGACCTTCTCTTCTCACCTTGAAGCAAGCGATCATCCTTTTCACTCTGGAGCTTCAAGCCATGTGGTCCTGCTGTCCACCACTGAACCATCTTTCCAAACAGCCTCCATGTTTCCAGTGTCTTTTTCCCCACTTGGAACTGAACCCAGAAGGATATTTCTTTCAACAGGATCTTGGAGGTCTTTTAGTCCAACCTTCTGTGTCCCGTATTCTGTGTTCTTGGGTGGGCTGCACCAAGGGAGGCTCAATCAATAAAAGGTTTGAACTTGCTCAAGCAGGAGATCTGGACGAACGGTGGTCCAGTCTCTTAACAAGCTCCAGTCACCAGTCAAGGGAAAAAGGACCTGTGATTTTTTTTAGAGGGGAGGGAGCCTTCATTTTCCTTCCCAAGAAACTGCCTGCTGGGCAGGGAAGGCAGATTCTTGGAATGGCAACTTATCAAGTTCCTAACTAACTAAAACGTGGCAAGCCCTAAGGCAGGGGTCTTCCAGCCAGCTGGCTGGGGAATTCTGGGAGTTGAAATCCACAAGTCTTAAAGTTGCCAAGTTTGAAAGCCCCCTACCCTAACGGATGGGCTTGGGGGAGGTTACCCTAGTGAAAGCTCCTCAAAGAGTCATAGAGTTGGAAGGAACCTTAGAGGTCATCTAGCCCAACCCCCTTCTCAAGTATTTGCAACCTCTCCAGGTTGCAAAGCTCTTCTAATTGAGCTGCCTGATTTAAGACATGGCAGGGACTAATTGGGGGCAGAAAAGGAGGGCTGGGATCATGAAGCCATCAGTAACTAGTAAAGTCTCGTCCTGTCTCGTTCCCCCCATGATTGCTGTTGCAAGAGAATGGTTGCATGAGACCAAGCAGACCAGTTGCAGTTCTGACCTTGTGGGCATCAGTGCCTGGAAATGGCCACTGGATGGCCAGGAAGAAGTTGCAGTTTTGATAGGTCTACACCTAAGTAATAACATTTATTGTTATGGAAGCTTGTGCTGCAAAGAAGGAATTGGGAAAAGAAGCAGCACTTCCTCCTAACCTACTGTTTTCTCAACTTTGGCATTTATAAGATTTGTGAACTTCCAAGTCCACACATCTTAAAGTTGCCAAAATTGAGAAACACTGCCCCTAACCCCTTTCATCCTAGACATCATTGGAAAGTATGTTGCATTACACAAAATAGCAACGGGAACCGCAATATACTCGTTGTGAGATAGTTGGCTAGCTAAGGCAACAATTTGTACGTGAATCCTCAGAAATAACAAAAATAATATAGACATAGAAAGCCTTTTGCCAAGGACAACAGAGACAAGTCTGTCCTGTCTCAAATGTTGCAAGAGAATGGCAGTTTTGACTAAGAATACTTAAAAATATCAAAGTATCAAATTTTGTTTGCAACCATAAGCCAAATTGATAAGAAGTAGCTCCTTCTGAAAACAACATCGATGCTCCATGGTGTAGGTAAAAATAGTGTAGAAGTAGGCAATCACGTCTCTCCATTGCATACGCAACAATGCCATAAGGAGAGTAACAATTATGATTATGAAAAGCTCCTTGGTGGTAGATACAGCAGGAAATATGTAATGCGCTCATTGGTGACAGAACCAATCAACCATGGAAGAGCTTGCCCTCAGAAGTTGTGAGAGCGCTATCACTTGAGACCTTCAAGAAAAGATTGGACTGCCATTTGTCAGAAATGGTGTAGGGTCTCCCACTTGGGCAGGTGGTTGGACTAGATGACATATAAGGTCCCTTCCAACTCTGGATTATCTGTTAACCAGAAACACACAGCTAGTGGACCTCATCCTCATGCCCATTTTAAGTCCATTTGTTTATCATAGATCTAGTATTCTTTCAAAACAGCACTAAATCATATGCTTGTAGATGTATGTAGCTACCGTAACTCCATTTCCTGAGTACTGGAGAAGCTTGAAAAGACATTAGAAAGCAATGTCCAGGCTTTATGTGCACAGATGCCTCTGTGGAAGCCAAGTATTTGATCTCCTCTGTAGGTCAACCCAGAAAGACCATAAGGGCCACTACTCAATGACAGGAGGTGAGAACCAAAGCGACCAGGAGGAGCTGAGCCAATCCCCTAATTATTCCATAGTTGAAGATCCCAATAGAAGAAATGAAGTGTCCCTACATCTACCTATGGCATAAATCAGGGGTCTCCACACTTGATAATTTTAAGACCTGTGGACTTCAACTCCCAGAATTCCCCAGCAAGCACAAGTCTTAAAGTTGCCAAGTTTGGAGATTCCTGGTGTAGATGAAGGTGCCACATTTGCATCAGCATCAATAATTGGGTAGAGTTTAGCAGAACAATGGTACTTTAAAGCTGATACAACAAGACAATTTCAAGTGGCCTTACCTATGGGCTGAACCTAATGAACAATGCCATAAAAAAACAGTGGCTAGGGCTTATGGATAAGCTCAGTGCTCCAGAGATCCCTCTTGCCAACGGCTACAGGTCTAACTGCACTGCCTATTTGTGGTTGCGGTGAGTCAGTGTTGGGCATGGATCCATGGGGTGTGACAGAAAGCAGCTGGAAGTTCCAAAGTCAAGGGGAAAATCCATCAGTTTGGGACAAATCCTTTCTGAAAAACACCTACTATCCCATGTTGTTTGGTCATTTTTCTGTCTTAGCTAAAAGATCAACAAAAATAGAATGAAAAACTCAGCATGCTGAGATAAAAAGGAATGTAACAAAAGAAAAAGATCTGGCATAGCCTTTGCTATAGTGGGCAGTCAAAAAATTTCAAAATTCTCCAAATGAGTTAAATTGAAGCCGAGTGCCATCTAGAGGCAGCTCTGGGACCTGAATCTTTTCAGTTGATAAAGTTAATTTTGATTCCTACAGTAAATTATATCTCTTTTTAGTTTCACGAGTTAATCAGAATCAGTCACTTTTTTACCACTTACTATAACTCTTAACATTATGATGCTTCAGTTGTTATCACCCTGGGCAGCGTTGTCTCCATTTCATTTTTCTAAGCTTTTGAGGTGAAGATGACTTCTTGGGAAAGCCCCAGAGGTTGCAAAACAAGGGCAGGAAACACCACTCTTACATAAGTATGTTGCTATTTTTCCTGTTCATTGTTGAAAATAATAGCCACAAAGATCAACCTGACCCAGCAATTGCCAAAACAGAGGTCCAGAGCTACTTCAGCAACTCTTTGAAGTTGAAAAACATTTTGGAAGGCAAAAATACTAAGCCATGATTATAACAGCTGCACTGTATGGACATGCCCATGAAGTAACAGCCTTACTTTTTTTTAATCTTATTTTTATGGTGAGGACTATTTTCAGATAACAACCTGATCTTTTCTTGGTTGAAATTCTGCAGCTTTCAATATTATAAAGAAGAAATACATAAAAGAATGAAAAATGATGAACATTCAAGTGCAATGCCAAACCAAGAGGTCAGGATCCAACTGCCCTCTGTAAGAGCTCAGTCTTTAACTACTTCTGCTAATTCCAAAAAGTGGCCAAGAAAGGAGCAGATCTAAGCTCAAATGGGAAACTGTTCCACAGGGTCAGTGCCACCACTGAAAAACAACCCTTCTGAGCATCAGCCCACCCAACTTCTCTGAAATGTAAACAATCGGCTGCTTTGCCCATCACAACTATAGGGAGATATGATCCTGTACGTAATGTTTGTAAAGTGTACTTTTTTACTTGGAATGATAATCGGACTATCAATTTCAAGACTTGAGGAAACCACACCTAGATTGTGTGTTGCTACTTAAAAATTTCTTTCCCAATTATGCATGTGTGCGCGTGTGTGAATTGAAATTCATTTCATCAGATAAAGTAGCTAGGTAAAAGTAAATTAAATCCTACATCAACCTAGCCAGAGGTAAAGTGGGTAAGTTGATGTAGGATTTAATTGAGACAAGATAGGTGGGAAGGCAGAGGAAGACAGTTACGCAGATGGAGATTATGTAATGACTTCTAAATACATTGTGTTTAACACATTGCAATTGTTAATGTTAATGAGTAAATTGAACTTAATTTGGTGTAATACATCAGTGGTTAATTATTAACGTGTTTGTTATTCTGTTTCATATTTGATGTAGTGGTTAAGGCAGCAGGTTAGAAACAGGGATAGTGTTCGAGTGCTGCCTTAGGCCAAAAGCCAGCTAGGTGAATTTGGGCCAGTCATTTTCTCTCAGCCCTAGGAAGGATGTAATGGCAAGTTACTTCTCAAAAACCTTGCCAAGAAAACTTCAGGAACTTGTGCAGGTAGACTCCGACAATTGGACCCAATTGAATGATTAAAAAAACAACAACTATTACTGTGGAACGTGCATCTGCATTTCCTTTCTCCTCACCTTTTCTCCCCTATCTCACCCCAGTTAAATCCTATATCAATCTGGTCATTTTATGCATTTCATGTAGCTGAAACTCAGAAAAGATTACATCTTTTAACGAAGTGTCTTAGTCAGCAAAGTTGCTGCCAGACTCCTTGGGATGTTACCGTACAATAAATTAAGACAGCTTTTGTATATCGTAGTCCCAGAACAGAATTTCTAATGTAGAGCATATCCGCATAATAATTGCATTATTTCTGTGGTGAAGTTTGCCATTTTCACAGATACTGCATATGAGATTGACAACATATGACTACATGGACAAGTATTACTGTCACATGTTGAGGATTATCTGTATACCAAATTGGATTTTTAAATTGTTGTTCCTGCTGCTGATCTACTGATGCATAATATCTCATCAGGTAGTAGTGCCTGGGTGACCTTGTCTGGGATCAGAAGCTAAGCAGAATCACTTTAGATGGGAGCAGTGGTGGGTTTAAATTTGTTTTACTACTTGTTTGGTGGGCGTGGCTTGGTGGGTGTGACAGGGAAAGGATACTGTAAAATCTCCATTCCTTCCCCACTCCTGGGGGAAAGTTACTGCAAAATCCTCATTCCCTCCCCATCACACTAACCTGCTTTCCAGCTCCGTTCTCCTGTGCAGGGCAACAAAAGAAGACCCAGCCAATCAGCTGGGACTTGGGAGGCAGAGAATAGATGGGGGCAGGGCCAGTCAGAGGTGGTATTCCAAACTACTCAAAATTTCCGCTATCGATTCTCCAGAATTGGTCAGAACCTGCCGAATACCACCTCTGGATGGGAGATCTCTAAAACAGAGTGCCCAACTTCTGGGCTATGCTCCACTAGTAGGCCTTGAGTTGTTCGCAACTGGGCCACAGGAATGGCAGATCAGCAGAGCCAAATTACTTCTGGCCTGTGTCCTGAAAAATCATGGATATGGCAATGACTATGATGCAAATTCAACTTTAAAGATCACTTTATTTCCCTGGCCTTTTATCCTGAACTTGTTAAATTTGGCTCAGAATCTTTGGCAAGGTTAAAGTGAGGAAGGGCAGTTTTGTTGAAATTTCTCTGGTATTGTGGGATTCAGAGTCCAAATGCCACAGAGAGCCACTGTTCAAGCAGACCCTTAGCCCCTGTTTCATAGGGTGAAGTGGAAGTTGTTTAAAAAATTGTACTTGGCCATCGTTTGCACAGGATATTTTCTCTAGGTCTACCTTCTGAACATTGATCTGATTCAGCTTTATGTGTATTCTCTGAATTCAGACAAGACTGGCCAGGTGGTGCCACCTACTGAGTAAAATAAAACCATTCTGACACAGCACCAAATTTAAAACAGAAAGGGCTGTGAAAGCCTGACTCACAGATGAACACAATACACAATCCTGATGATGGCAAATGAGATTCTGCCGAAACGTTGCTACAACTTTAAAAGCACAACTATAATGACGTGGGAAAATACCCGAACAGAGCTGAATACCATACATACATACATACATACATACATACATACATACACACACACACACACACACACACACACACACACACACACACATATTGAGTAGGATTCAGGTTGAATTAGATTTACTTATTCAAAGCTGTTTCTCCAAAGTGTGATGACCACTCTGAATCATTTACAAATCCCATCAATCAGAATACATACATACATCAATATATTCATATTGATGAATATATATGTATATGTTCATGTATGTATTTATACATCACAAACTCACAGGTGCAAATGAAAGAGTACAATAGGATAAATAAAATAGAGAATAACACTAAAACTGGAGAGTGCCTGAAACATATATTCAGTGAATTACAATACTGTTCCTAACAATGTCCTATAATTGGATGCCAGCATAAACGAAGCAGTGAGGTCCTTTTTTCTTCCTAGTAATTCTGCTCAAGAACATACATGTATGTTTTGTGTTCATTCCTAAACCACCTACATTGTTTATGTCTCAGAACAGCCCATGTGCTGGGTGATCAGCCTTTTTTCTGTTATTAAAACTCCCCAAATCAGACAAAATTGCACTATATACATAATCCTTAGCTGCCCTGTAGCTATTTTTGTGCCGTGCATATGAGAATAAACTTGGGTGAATGAGGAAATGATAGGGAGAGCTAGTGTTCTTTTCTGGGTTGGCAAATTTGATTTTTAACAGTGGACTGCCGTCTGCTGGTTCCAACATATGGCTGGCATTTCTAAATTACTGCCCTCTGCTGTTGTTTCATATTATTTAACTAATATTGTCCATTTTGATATTCAGAATGTAGAATGCAAACTGCAACATTCTAATTGTTGAGAGAGTAAAACCAATACACCAAGGAAAAGCTGAGCAGTTTTGCTGGATCATGTATTTTGCTTATTGCTTTTGTTGTTTTTAATCTAGTCATTGAAATACTTCTAAGTGTCATTATCTAAAAAGTAATGATGTTAAAACTTCCTGCTGATTAACATTAGCTGGTACACCGAAAGAAACATTATAGTCCTTAGATTAAATATTTATGTCTAGTTTATCAGAAGAGATATAAAATCAAGCAGACAAAGCTGTATCATTTCCACATACACAGTGAAGTTTATCAGAATTGGCAAGTGTGTTCTTAGCCTCTTTAAGCAATTCAGGAACTGTATTCATGGACAGAAAATGGGAACAGCTCTGTGTTTCTTCTGCCTTCATCTATCTGGTTGTGGAAATGGTCTGGGGAAAAACCATAACTATATTTGGGTGGACATCTTTAGTACCATATAAGTTGAGGACTCAGATTACGTAGGGTTCCACTCCCATACAGTATAATTATTTACTTATTTTTTTATTCTTTTTATTTGTTAATTTTATATGCTGCTCATCTTGCTATCTAAAAGCAACTCTAGTAATAGTGTCCCTGCAGGTTTTTCTTTTGAACCTAAAAAGTTGAGAGCCATACAGGCTGGAAAGGCTGCCTCCTGCCCCAAAATAGAATTCTAAACACCTCAGGATGGCATTCGTCATGGTCAGTGTGATGGATTTGGAACTGTGTGTCTATGTTACAATTTATCGTCATGCCCATGCTCCCCAAATAGCAATAATTCCACAAGTGTGCTCACTTAATAATTGAAGATTTTTTTCAAAAAACCCGAAAAGGTTGCTATTAACAATTGTCCTGTCCTCCTTGCCAATGCAGATTTTGTGATTGATGTGGAAGATGCCTTGCAGATGAACTAATCCAAGTCTCTGAAAGTATCCAATCCCTGAGCTAGATGGAATAATTTTTTTTAGGAGCAGGAGCATCGGATTGCATACCTCAGTTCCAGCATGAGATGAATGGCCATCTCTCATATTTCAGACTGGGGAAGGAACGCTTGTGGCAAATTGGGAGAAAATGGCTTGGAATTCCAGTGACCCACAGAAAAACTACTTCCTCATATTTCCCTGACCTAAACTCAAGGTTACAGGTGAAACTTGAAAAATTAGAATATCATGCAAAAGTTCATTTATTTCAGTAATGCAACTTAAAAGGTGAAACTAATATATGAGATAGACTCGTTACATGCAAAGCAAGATAGTTCAAGCCGTGATATGTCATAATTGTGATGATTATGGCTTACAGCTCATGAAAACCCCAAATCCACATTCTCAGAAAATTAGAATATTACATGCAATCAATAAAACAAAGATTGTGCATAGAACAATATCGGACCTCTGAAAAGTATAAGCATGCATATGTACTCAGGACTTGGTTTGGGTCCCTTTTGCAGCAATTACTGCCTCAATGCGACATGGCATGGAAGCTATCAGCCTGTGGCACTGCTGAAGTGTTATGGAAGACCAGGATGTTTCAATAGCGACCTTCAGCTTTTCTGCATTGTTCGGTCTCATGTCTCTCATCTTTCTCTTGGCAATGCCCCATAGATTCTCTATGGGGTTCAGGTCAGGCGAGTTTGCTGGCCAATCAAGCACAGTAATCCCACGGTCATTGAAGCAGGTTTTGGTGCTTTTGGCAGTGTGGGCAGGTGCCAAGTCCTAATGGAAAATGAAGTCAGCATCCCCATAAAACTCATCTGCGGAAGGAAGCATGAAGTGCTCCAAAATCTCCTGGTAGACGGCTGGGTTGACCCTGGACTTAATGAAGCACAGTGGACCAACTCCAGCAGATGACATGGTTCCCCAAATCAACACAGACTGTGGAAACTTCACACTGGACTTGCAGTGTGTGCCTCTCCATTCTTCCTCCAGTCTCTGGGTCCTTGGTTTCCAAATGAGATGCAAAAGTTGCTCTCATCAGAAAAGAGGACTTTGGACCACTGAGTTACAGACCAGTTCTGTTTTTCTTTAGCTCAGGTAAGACACTTCTGATGTTGTTTGCTGTTCAGGAGTGACTTGACAAGAGGAATACGACATTTGAAGCCCATGTCCAGGATCCGTCTGTGTGTGGTGGCTCTTGATGCACTGACTCCAGCCTCAGTTCACTCCTTGTGAAAGTCCCCAACACTTTTGAATGGCCTTTTCCTAACAATCCTCTCCAGGCTGCGGTCATCCCTGCTGCTTGTGCACCTTTTTCTTCCACACTTTTCCCTTCCACATAACTTTCTATTACTGTGCTTTGATACAGTACTTTGGGGACATCCAACTTCTTTGGCAATTACCTTTTGAGGCTTTCCTTCTTTATGGAGGGTGTCAATGATGGTTTTCTGCACAACTGTCAGGTCAGCAGTTTTTCCCATAATTGTGATTCCTACTGAACCAGACTGAGAGACCATTTAAAGGCTCAGGAACCCTTTTCAAGAGTTATGGCTTAGTTAGCTGATTAGAGTGGGACACTTTGAGCCTAGAATATTGAACCTTTTCACAATCTTCTAATTTTCTGAAATTGTGGATTTGGGGTTTTCATGAGCTGTAAGCCATAATCATCACAATTATGACAAATCATGGCTTGAACTTTCTTGCTTTGCATGTAATGAGTCTCTCTCATATATTAGTTTCACCTTTTAAGTTGCATTACTGAAATAAACGAATTTTTGCACGATATTCTAATTTTTCAAGTTTCACCTGTATATGTAGAACTCTTATCCTCTGCAGTTAACTTTTGTTTAAAAAAACAAAATACAGCAAAATAATCCCTCTTCTCAAGGTTTGCTCTTGGATTGACATATTTGGAACTTATTGATCCCATATAGTGTATTGCAGGGGTGTGTGTCTCCAGCCTTGGCAACTTTACAGCTTGCAGATTTCAACTCCCAGAATTCCTCAGCCAACATGCACTGGCTAAGGAATTCTGGGAGTTGAAGTCCACATGTCGTAAAGTTGCCACGGTTGGAAAGCCCAGGTATTGTGGTTTACCACAGCATTTTTTCCAAGATGCTTTTTAACTTCCCAGCCTAGCCTACGATTTCCCTCATCCATGGGCTAATCAAATCATGCCTGTTTAGCTTCTGAGGCCTTTAAGGCCAATTAGAGGCTGTCTAATATCCTACTCTACCCTTTCTGACGGCATTGGCTAAACTTCTCAAAGTACACTGTATAAGCCTGGAGCGATTTCCTCGTTCCTAGTCGGCAGGCTGTCACATGCAGGGACGAGGCACCGAGAGATAAAAACATGTAGAAATGACACTCGATGTCACTAGTCATGATTTCCCAGCGAGCTCAGGCCTACGTTGCCTTTCCTCCTCCTCTTCCGGGTTCGCTGAGGACACTCTTCAACTTTGACTATCTCTTTGGCTCGCAAGTTGGTGACGTCATACCGATGACGTTTCTTCGGCGGTGGCGGGAAAGTAATGCCGGGTTTGCGGGCCGGGCGGTAGACGAAACCCCTCACGCTCCAGTGCCCTTTCTCCGTCAGACACGCCCCCCCCCCCGTGCACGCCGTTGGTGGGCCAGGCGTGTCAATCAAGGCGGTAAGTTCTCTCTTGCAAGATTCGACTGCGCGAGGCTGTATATCAAACCTTCCCTTCTGCGGCCCCGGAGATCGCTGTGCCTCTCCCTCCCACCCCCCGAGTCTCCTCCTCCCCACTCTGGCAGAGCTGCGCCCCATTCCCCGCCCCCAAGAAAAGTAGGGTTCCCCCCCCCCACACACACGTCCTTCTTCTCGAGCCGTCTCGCTGCGGCATGGGAAGTTCCCAATCGCGGAAAGCGGGAGTCCCCCACCCCGCCCACCCCCGCGCGGAGGGGCCCATCCTCCTCCGGAATTGCGGTGCTGGGTTCTCGGGAGGGCTCACCCCGGCTTCTGAACCACACTGGGGGATGTGGGGTGTCGGGGGCGGCATCTTGCCGTAAAGGAATTGCTGAGCTAAGAACGGGAAGCCGCTGTGGTGGGGGCTTGGGGGTTTTGTGCCAGAATGGGATTCCTTGCTTTCCTGCCCTTTACACTGGCTTATGTCTCACCGCCCCCACTCCCACCCATCCCGCATTTTGGTGTTTTGTTTTTTCTTTTAATCAGAAACAGCGATGCAGGCAGATCTTCTCAGTGGAACAAATTGCTAGAGAGGTAGCTGTGCCCTTCATCAGCCAAATCAGGATTTCTTTTTGAAGCAACAGCAATCTTCCTCCTCCTCCTCCTCCTATCCCTTCCTGCATTGATGCTTCTTCTAATGCTGCTCCAGTGATGTGTTTAAAAATAAATAAATGAATACATGAAATGCTTGTGTGTGTGTGTGTGTGTATGCACACATACATACACACACACACACACACACACACACGCACAAATACAGTAGTCCTCAACTTACGACCACAATTGAGCCCAAAGTTTCTCTTGCTAAGTGAGAAATGCGTGAAGTGGGTTTTGCCCCATTTTACGATTTTTCTTGCCCTGTTTGTTAAAATGTGAAACGCTGCAGTTGTTAAGTGAGTAACATGGTTGTTAAGTCAATCTGGCTTCCCCATTGACTTGTCTTGTCAGAAGGTTGCAAAAGGGGGGGAATCGCATGACCCCTGGGGACATTGCAACCGTCATCAATTTGAATCGGTGGTCAAGCATCTGAATGTAAATCACGTGGCCATGAGGATGCTTCAATGGTCATAAGTGTGAAAAATGGTCTTAAGCCACTTTTTTTCAGTTGTTGTAACTGAACGGTCACTAAATGAACAGTTGTAAGTCAAGGACTATCTGTATGTATGTAAATATGCATAATAAATATTTTTAAAAGAGGAAAAACTACAAATTTTGAAAAGAAAGTAATATGTAAAAAAGATGCAAAAAAAGAAAAGAAAGATTAAAAAAAAACTTATAAAGAAGTGGTTTTCAATTGTCTTAATAGCAATTTCAATGTATTCCAGAATTATAGATCACAAAATAAGGAAAATCCAAACACCCCTCAGTTAAACATATACTCCTTCTATAATTCCATTTTTAACAATGTTGGAGTACACATTTTTGCGTTTAACAAGATCATGTATTTCTGGATGCCTTCTTACCCCCTTTCATTTCTGAAGGTCTTTTCAAAGTACATTTTAAGGGTAGAGGTAAAAAACCAAATAAATATGAAGATTATTCAATAATAACCTAAATCTTAATATATGGTTTAAGCATGTTTTGTGTATCATATGTACACATTTATTTAAAAGTGTATGATATTATAATTTTTGAGAAATAATTGAGAATTAATGAAGAATACAAGAGGTGCTGAGAGATTCTAAATATGAGATACACTATTTTTCAAATACTATGTTAATGGATGTTGGAAAAGATGGACATGGAGGAAAAGAGAAGAAGTAAAAGAAACTAGAATGGAAGTAGATTGAATATAGAAAAGGAAAGCAAAAATCCAGTATGAAGAAATCTTGGACCCTAAGTAATCTCCCAACAGAATGAATGAAAGTGAATGTAAGAAAGAGGATGTGAATCTGTTGGAACAGAATTAAAAGAACTGTGTTGCTACATAAGCATTTGGAGTTACTTGGATAGACAGCTTCAATTACCGAAACAACTTTAGATGATACAAAGCAATTATAGTTACAAATGAAAGCAACAGCAGCAAAAATTAACAATCCATGCCAGGGAGATGGTATTGCAGTTATGCATGTTCTGCAACTTCCTTGGTGTTAACTTTTCCATCCATTTCTTTACATACCATAGTAATGAGGTGGGAGCTTGAGTGTCATCTAGTTTATGGATCAATAGTTTAGACCCTTATGCTAGTCTGCCTTTTAAATTGTGGATGAAATATTTACCAATGTTTTGTTCTTTTAATTCTATATTTAGACATTTATGCGCAAATGTCCTAAGCAAATTACATATGGAATATTGTTTGCCTTATCTAGAAGAAAGATAACTGAAACTGACCTTTTTTATTCTATTTAACTATTACTCTACAGGGTAGTTTGAATACAGTTTACTGCTAGTGGAAAGAAGAATATTTTTCAAAGATGTCTAAGATTGATAAAATGAGCATTCTTGGAGTAAGGAGCTTTGGTGTGGAGGATAAAGATAAACAAGTTATCACTTTCTTTAATCCTCTAACTATTTTGGTGGGCCCAAATGGTGCTGGAAAAACGGTAAGATTCAAGTGGGTTTAATTTTTTAAAATAAACTATACCACCCAACTATACCACCCATTTCTTATCACCCATCCCAATGTTCAAAAGTGGGAATAAATATATTTTAAAATCTTATCATAAATGTCCCAAAAGAATAATAAATAAATAACAAAATTTGGGGATTATCTCTCAGAAAAAGTATTCTGTTTTTCATATACCTTAAATATTAGCTCCTTACAAATAAATATAACTCTTTTTAACAATGATACTGAAAAAACAAATTGTATAGGATATATATTTTCTTTAAAAATATAGATCACAAAAACTTCTATGTACTCATTTACAGATTGTTTAATTTGCACAAGAAGTACCAAAATCCCTTCTTTTCTTCCCCATCCCACTGGTTACTTCTTTTTTCTTTTTCCTATCCTGTCTTGTCACCTGAGCATCTCTTTTTCTTCCTTCTCTTAAATTTGTGAGTGCTTTCTTTTTAAAGTAACAAACCAATTAACGTTTTACTTATATTTTACTGGTGCAATAAATAAACTCTCATCACATGCATAGTGTATATGAGCAGGTTAATTACAACACTAAATATGTTTTAAAACATGACTGCATAGCAGACATGCATTTCATTCTTGAATAAAATGAATTCATTCAGATTAATCTACTTGCACCTCCTTTAGCAGAAATTTTGAGTGGGTCTAGATTTTTAACAGTACCATGGTGTTTGTGTTTCTTATTTATTTCTTTTTGTACTTTGATAGTGTATTTTACAACAAAGAACATGACTGTGGAAAATAGTGAGATACTTCTTTCAGTACAGGAGGATGCTTTCAAAGAACTAAATTTAAACATTTTGTTATCATTCTCTTTTGTTTGACAATATACACAAGACATCAGCTTGTGTTAGATGCATAGGGTCTTGCAATTTTGTACAAATCAATGTCAGTGGGAATTCCTGCTAATAGAAGTGATCAGCAGAGCTCCATATTTGTAGTTTCTTAGACATATGGAGAAGTTGGAGAAAATAATACATGAGAGGGTGTACTTTTTAAATCTGCTCATCTAGACATAATCATTTAGTGGTCATTAAATATATTTCTGATGCTTGTTTTCATTTCATTAGACTATCATAGAATGCCTCAAATATATTTGTACTGGGGACTTCCCACCCGGCAGCAAAGGAAATTCATTTGTCCACGATCCAAAAGTAAGTATTGCGGTTGCTAGTTTGTTTGGCCAGTAAATTGCAGTGTGTAGATTAAGTTGATGAGGAATTCGTAGTTCCCTATTTCAAGAAAAATGACCATTATTATTTTCTGTGTTGTGCCAGAAGATACAGTGTTTTTAAAGAGCATGCTAAAACATAAATGTAGGCAATGCATTAAATTATATGATAAGAAAATAACTGCATTATAAATACATTGGAAAAATATACAAATATTACTATAGACACAGGAATGTAAAGTCATAGCTGCCAGTTCTTTAATTGGTGTTTGGTATAGTATATGTACAGATCCAAGCAATGTGTCCTTTTGTAATTGATTGCTGAAATGTTTGTTAGTGCTTTGATGATTCTGTTCTCATGACAACTTCCTTATTATTTTTCTTAACTTATTGGCCTTCCTTGGAATGTTTTTTCATACACGTTTGCATGCAACAAACATTAATGATTTTCTTCTCATGCAGTAGAAATACCTGCTTCAGTTTCTTGTCCTTATGCTTTCCCTTATGTCTCTCAAAACTGTATGAAAAGAACCCCTCAACTCTGGTAGAAATTCAGTTCATCATCAATGTCCATGATCCAGAAAATAACTTTTAAATCTCTGCCTCCACTTTTATTATAAACAAACATGATTAAAGAGGTGATTTAGGCAAAGAAACTATTGATCTTCCTGGACCTGTAAATAAAAATAAATTTTATTTTCCATTGGGGAAGGTTGCCAATGAAACAGATGTCAGAGCTCAAATAAGACTTCAATTTCGTGATGTTAATGGAGAGCTTGTTGCCGTCCAGCGATCCATGGTATGTTCTCAGAAAGGAAAGAAGACAGAATTTAAAACTCTTGAAGGAGTAATTACAAGAATAAAGTGAGTGAACAATCATATTTTTTAATTTAATACAATTTTGTGATTATATCAGTGCAATCAGTGCAATTGTTTGTCTGAAAACAAAGTATAGATGTACCTTCTATTTTTACATACCACCAAAAGCTTGTACCAAGTTGTGATTAGAATCCTTTCTAAATATATTTATTTTATTTGTACTTCAATTAATGCTTCCTCTTCTTTCCTGTTACATTAATTTAACTGAACAAATAATATAATAGCATGTTTTTCTTCTGTGAAATTGAAAAGAACTGTAGTGTCCTTATATATTGGAAAACAATAAATGTAAGAATAATGTAATAAGTCAAATAGTCATGAAATATATGGAACAACACAAAAGATCATGAGTTCTAGTCTTGCCTTAGGCATGAAGCCAATGGGGTTACTTTGGGCCATTTGTTCTCTCTTAGCTGTAGGAAAAAGACAATGCTAAGCCACTGCCAAAACTTTGCCAAGAAAATTGCAAGGATTTTTTCAGGCAGTTGCAGCAGTCAAATACTGATTTGGAGTAACAGAAAAAGAGAAGTAAATTGTGTGTATAATGTTAATCATTCACTTGCTGTGTTTTTGTGCCTGTGTTCATGCAGGCATGGAGAGAAAGTCAGTCTGAGCTCCAAGTGTGCAGAAATGGACCGAGAGATGATTGCTGCCCTTGGAGTTTCTAAGTCTGTACTTAATAATGTCATTTTCTGCCATCAAGAAGATTCCAACTGGCCTCTAAGTGAAGGAAAGGCTCTGAAACAGAAATTTGATGAGATCTTTTCAGCAACAAGGTAATCTTTATTTGTGGTTTCTTGAATGAGTAAAGGATTAAAATGAGTCAAATAATCTTTAATGTCAATTAATAAAAGGTTCTCTACAGATTACGGGTATTTTTAAAATCACATACATTTTTCTTCCCAAAAGGTATATTAAGGCTTTGGAAACGCTTCGCCAGGTGCGTCTAAAACAAGGGCAGAGAGTTAAAGAATGTCAGGTGGAGCTGAAGTACTTGAAGCAGAATAAAGAAAAAGCACAAGAGATCCAGAATCAGCTAACTAGCAGGGAAACTCAGTTAGCCGCCTCCAAAGAAAATGTCAGACATATTGAAAACCAACTAGAGCCTCTAAAGGTGACTTATTATCTGTATAATATGTTGATTAAATGGATGTGTCCTCAGCTGGCAACTTGAATCTGTTTATTGCAGCTTGTTTGCTGACTCCAAATTGTCAGCCTAGTTTAAAGGTGTGCTTAATTAATGAACCATGAAAGAACATGAAGAGAGCATTAAATTGAATATTTAAAAAAAAAAATTGGATATTTGAAAGTTGGGTCTTAATGTCCAAATAGATGGCAGCCTGAACTCCATGCCCACTTTAAAAATGCCATTGTTGAAGATGGGAGAGAGCTTTGCTTGCATCCTTCCTTAGGGCCCAAGTGGCTAATTCCTTTAAGGAGTTTATTTACAAAGTTGTTTTATCATCCCTCCTAATTGTTATGTGGCATCCTTACATTAAATATTTATTCCTTTCTCAGAACTCTTTGATGGAAATAGAACAGAACCTTATAAAAGTCATGAGACTTGATAATGAAAGCAAAGCTCTGGAAAGTCGGAGAAAACAGATGGAAAAGGATAATCAAGACCTGCAACAAAAAATGGAGAAGGTTTGTTTATGTTGTTCATGTTTGCATGAAGAGGAATATTTAAACTGCATTTATAAAGGAGAATATTTGTAGCTCAGGATTGAAATGTGGGGTCCTTGGTACTCTCTGAACTTGGTTATTTTCTTGCAGACATCTCCTTACCCAAACTAGGTAACATCAGGACTACTGCGTGTGTTATGCTGACCCAATGGTAAAAGTTAGATTTTTGTTCCCAGCAAATGTTGTGTTTATAATCAGTCATCCCTCTTGCAGTTGTTATTACTATTGCAAATCCACAAGTAGGTGGTACAGGAACATTAGGAACTGATATGAAACCTAGATTAAGAAAAAGGTTAACATTTTCCCAGTCCACTACAGTATTTCTCAATCTTCATTGCAACAATGCAGACTGGTAGATTACCGTATATACTCGAGTATAAGCCGAGTTTTTCAGCACATTTTTTGTGCTGAACCCCCCCACCCGGCTTATACTCGAGTGAGATTCCCTCTGAAAAAAAAAATGGTGTGGAGCTCCGGAGCTGGGCAGCCGCTTCCCTCCTTCCCTGTTTCCTTTGCAACTTGTAAACAATGCGAGCCGCCGCCACCATCTCCTCCTGAGCGGACTGAAAGCAGCTGGGGCTGAGGAAACAAAGCCACCTCGGCTCGCGTTGTTTTCTGAGATCGTGAGCCTAGAGCTCAGAAAACAACGCGAGCCGCCGCCACCATCTCCTCCTCCTCCTCCTCCCGAGCGGACTGAAAGCAGCTGGGACTGAGGAAATGAAGCCACCTCGGCTCGCGTTGTTTTCTGAGCCTAGAGCCAGGGCGCTTTCATTGCACAGCGGAGCTTCTTGTCTCAGGAAACACCGGGCGTCGTTGCTGCCCCCTGAGGGGAGGGCGATTCTGGGCTGAGCGATTGGGGGACTTTGTGGCTTTGGGTGGGTGGGTGGGAGCGAGGATGGACGGACAGAGTCTGCGAAGCGGGGCTTGCCTGCCCTTGCTGGCTGCCTCTGCTTCCTTAGGGGCGGGGAAGGGGGCTCAGCTGGACCAAGGGTGAGTCTCCCCCTCAGTTTCCCCTGAAGGATCTTCCGTCGCTTTTGCCTTCTCCCTATGTCTTCCCTCTGTTAAACCCCCCCCACACACACACTTATTTTCAGGCAGATAGATTTCGTGTCTGGGCATTCTCACATGACGGTGGGTCTTTCCCCCCTAAAAACAGTTAAATAAAGAAAAATCAATATATCCTCATGCAAGAACTTTTCTGCTTCCGATTACCCCCATGCTTACAAGTTGCAAAGGAAACAGGGAAGCAGGGAAGCGGCTGCCAAGCTCCGGAGCTCCACACCATTTTTTTTTTCAGAGGGAATCTCACTCGAGTATAAGCCGAGGGGGGGGGTTCAGCACAAAAAATGTGCTGAAAAACTCGGCTTATACTCGAGTCAATAAGTTTTCCCAGTTTTTTGTGGTAAAATTAGGTGCCTCGGCTTATATTTGGGTTGACTTATATTCAAGTATATACGGTAAGTTTTTAGTTTAGGAAAGGCAGTCATAATCATATAGCTTTTTGTATCACATATTCTTTGGCCTTTGCAAGACTCCTATTCTGAAAAATAATAAGATATTTGTAAAATAATGTTTTTATCCTACATTATAATATTAGGTTTTTCAAGGAAATGATGAGCAACTTAGAAGAATGTATCAAAACCATCAGAAAACTGTGAAAGAAAAGGAGAAGCGGTTAACAGAGTGTCAGCGAGAATTGGAGGCAGTAAACAAAGAATTCCTAAGATTTAATACTGAAAAATCAGAATTATTAGTTGAACAAGGTATCTTTTTGTTAACATTTTAATGTAGGTTAATAATGAAAATTGATACCAGTATTTTCTTTTCTTCTCTTTCCTTTTATATATAATTTCTGTTAAGATTTTTGCAAGAGCTGCATTGGTTATTGAACTACTTCCAGGTGCTCTTCAAAGTGTTGCTTGGTCATCTTTAAAGCCCTACATGGCTTGGCACCAGGTTATTTGAAGGACTGCCTCTGCCAGTTAAATCTACTTGCAGGAGGGTAGAGCATACTGTGGGCTCCATCTATTAGGGAAATCAGGTGGGACCAAGATAAAGGGTCTGAAAAAGAAAAAGAGGTAGATTGCTCTCGTTGGAATTAATATAATTCCCCCAGAGATAAGATTGCCCCTCCAACTTGTTACTTTTCCAGAAGACCTTTAAGATGGAGGCTGATACAGAGAAAATCAAATGATAGTTTTTGGAGCGGGCAAGAGGTGGGATTGTATTAGTTTTTTGCTTTGGATATTTTATAACCTGCACTGTGTGACTCTATAATATAAATTTGTTTAATAAGTAAAATTTGACTATAGTAGTAAAATCTAATACAAACTAAGCTTAAAAAGAATAGAAGGAAGGAGTAAAATGCAAGGAAAAAGAGAAGAAAGAAAGAAGTATAATAAATAAAAAGTAATATATGAAGAAGTGACTTCCAGACTTGATCACAAGAAGCATAAATTTAGTGATGCTTCACCTCTAAGGTTACAAACATTTATGTCATCAACTCATCTCTTATCTATGAACACATCCATGAAACGTCATCCTTTCAATCCTAGTGTCATCAGAAAGTTCATAAAGGGTTGCCAGAGGTAACAATCTATCTTGTTTTAACATTGATCAAATAAACCAATTTTACAATCCTTCCTTTTACTTTTAAAAGCCTTACTCTTTAATTCATTCAAATGTTGTCATAGGATTTTATTTATTTCAATTTTTCCCCTCCCATCTTACATAGTTGCACTTTTATGAGCCTCTTTAGTAAATCCAGTAAGGAAAAAAATCCAGGTTACTTTCATGGTTTGTCATTTGTGTTTGCCTGTGAAAATTTAAAACCTCAGCCAATTTCTTTTGTAAATCCAATAGAATATCCTTTCCTAAGTCATTCTCCTGGCCTGTCATTTATAAATCTACTTTCAATACCATTTGTATCTTGTCAAATAATTTGTCAAACCTCTGTCATTTCTTCAGTTACGTCTTTTGGATACAGTCCATTCTAACACCAATTTAATTGACTTGCTAACTTAAATCATAATTTGGTAAAAGAGGATCGCCACCTAAATTGTCACTCACACTGAAACAGATTATGATTGTGACTCAGCAGCCAGTGCTTCTCAACTCAGCTAAAGTTACACATATTTGAAATAGAAAATAGATAGAATCAAATACTGCATCATTTTCACTGTGACCATGTAACTGAGATCCTAGTCCTTTCCCTAAATGTCCATTATTCACATAAGATTTCAGAAGAGATAAGAAGGAATTGCAACAACAAAAATTCAGAATCAGCTTTCTCCTCAATTACCTGAGGATTATGGTGAGCTGGAATAAGAACTCAGGTTGAATTGATTATGTAATAAACTATTTATCTACATGCTTACTTATATAATATTTATGTGAGTGTGTGTAAGAGAGAAATATACATATGCCTCTTTATACTTGTAGATACCCATTGCTTTATTCCTCATGTAAGAATGAAATGTTTATTATTATTATTGTGGCAATCTCTGCTTTGTAATGATGAATCGATTGCAGAGTTCACACCTTGAGAGGGCTTGAGGAAATATGCTACAGTAACTGTTGAGGTAATTCCCCGTTAGGAGAATGAGCGCATACAAGGAGATGTATTTGAGAGTAGTGTTTGAATAATACGCATACACAGCGCGCAGATACACTGTACAGTAAATGTAGGTTTTTACTTCTAGAAAGTTTAAGCAAAGTTCAAAATAAGCAGTCCAAAATCATTCACAGGTAAGATCAGTCAGTTTTTAGTCCAGGGGTAATTCAGTAACAAAGTCCAGTGTCAAAAACAGTTCAGTATCAGACTTACATCAAATCCAGGAATAGCAGTCAATTAGAAGGAACGGCAAAACTCTCCAACAGAAGGAAACAGAAACTGACTCACACTCTCTTCTGAGACTAAGACTAAGACAAACCAGGTTTCTGGCTCCATCTTATGGCCATTTGAGAAACCACACCTAATTACAGTTTTGCATTTTCTTAAAGATACAGTTTTAAAATGTTTATCCTGGTTTATATATTTCTAACCCAAATACCTGTTAGGTGACTTATATTCCTAACAATAACTTTTTATCCTTTCTAGTTATAAACACAGTGTCAGTCTGTTAAGAATAACAATCATAGCCTTGCCACAACTCATATATTAAAGCTGTTACGTTGCATTTCAAGGAATGTGTGTATGGTTACTTTAAAAAGGATGTTTGTATCTTCCTTCTTGATTGTCCAGTTTCCTTAACAGTTATAATGTATATACACACACACATGAACTGTGTTTCATTAATATATCATATGAGATCTCTCTTGGCCTATGCCTCGTACTCCTCCATTGAGGTACAAGAAACCAGTAATTCACCACAGTATGCTAGCTTTGGAATTAATTAACTACTATTTGTTAATTAATTGCAACAAAAAAATTCAGAGTCAGCCAATTGTTGGTGTTTTATACCACAGGATTAACTTTACTCAATGATTAGACAACTACCAATAGTGGAGTTTTTTTCTATTTACATGTAAATAACTTTTACATTTTTTTGAATCTTATCAAGAATTCTGTAAAATCTTGAATACATTGTATATGTTTAAATTCTGTTTTTTCTGTGAAGGTCGTCTTCAGTTACAGGCAGATCGTTACCAGCAGCATATTAGAACCCGAGATTCATTAATTCAGTCTTTGGCAACTCAGTTGGAATTGGAAGGATTTGAAACGGCACCCTTAAATGAAAGACAAATCAATAGTTTTCAGAGGCTGGTAAAAGAGAGACAGGACAAAGATGTGGAAAGTGCTAATAATTTAATGGTAAATATTTGAGTTTGTATGTTTTTAAAGGCTCAGTTAGTCTAAAATAGGAAAATAATATCTATTCTAAATTATGGTGAGATTAGGATGTAAATAAAAACATATTTAAGGTACACTGAAATAGTACTTTGTAGGAAAGTTCACATCAGTCGGTGATAGTGTATGTTCTTTTCTTTTTGTTATAATTGGAGAAAAGTGAATTTGATAGCAGGAAGCATCATATTTGGCAGAGATAAGGAAACATAGCCAGTAAGAACAAAATCTTGAGGGTTTTTTTCGGATTTTTTTTTTTTTTGCTTCACCCTAGTATATTTCTGTTATAAGTAAAATATCCCAGGAACTATTTTTGAATAAAAATAAAAAGAAATTTATTATGTACACATTCGTTACCATTTCTGCAAGCATGAATATGTCACTGGTTGGATTAAAAAAATTCCCTTTTCTGATACGTTAGTCTGCCAGTGCAGCAAATTAGATTAGATGGTGAGTAACCTGGATTTAATTTGTGATATGCCATGTTCCAAAAGCAAAGAGCTCATTTCAGACAAAAGGCAGGTATGAGAGGGACTCTAGCTCAGTCCTTATCTGTGAGTTTTATTGATTTTTAAATACAAAACATATTAAACAGTAAATTTACATACATTAAATTAATTAATAAATAAATAGTAGATTAACTGGGGCCATACATGTATATAAGTTATCACAAGTTTAGTTACCATCTTTTTTGCACTATAAGATGCTCCAGATCATAAGACGCACCTTACTTTTGGGGAGGAGAACAAGAAAAAAAAAATCTGCCTCTGCCTTCCAGCAATTTGTCTCCTTGCAGCAAACAGCAAATCACCTAGTCAGCTTCAATACAGCCTGATTGGCGGTTGGATCAGCCTTCTGGAATACTGCCAATCAGCTGTTTCAGGCTGTGGGGATTGCTGCCGCCCATCGCCGCTTCTGCGCACCCCATTTTTGGCCTCCACGTGTCCTGTTTTCAGCTTCCGCGTATCCTGTTTTCGGCCCATTCCAGATGGCGGGGCCGAAAATGGGGCACATGGAGGTGGTGATGGGTGGTGTCAACGATGCCCGCAGCCTGGAACAGCTGATCGGAGGTATTCCGGGAGGCCGATCCAACCGTCAATCAACTGCTCTTGCTGAATCAAGCTGTGTTGAAGCTGACCAGGCTGTTTGCAGTTTGCTGCAAGGAGGTAAATTGCTGGAAGGCAGAGGCCGAAAGGTAGGGGCTGGTGGGTGGGTGGGGCTTTGGCAACATTCACTCTATAAGACACACAGACATTTCCACCCACTTTTTTGTGGGGAAAAAGTGTGTCTTATAGTGTGAAAAATACAGGTTCAGTATAGTAAAATGTTTAATTGAAAAGCATTAATTGTGGAACACAATTTTAGTCTGTTTGGATTAAGTTTTTCTAAAAAAATTAGTCCTAAATAATTGTTTATAGAGCCAGTAGTGACAGAATTCTTCACAGAACATGGGAAATGGGAATTATATGAGCATTTGTACGTCCTGTATATTTTACAAGCGTTATTGCCAAAATATTAATTACTTAATTTGATGCCATCCTAACCCATTTAATTGCAAAGGAATCCACTTGTGTGGGACTGATTTTGTAGTTATGTTTTAGAGTACAGGTTTGGAGTACATGTTTTTCCATACTTATGACCGTTGTAGTATCCCCATGGTCCTGTGATCAAAATTCAGATACTTTGCAGCTGGCTCATATTTATGACCTTTGCAGTGTCCTGGGATCATGTGATCACCTTTTTTGCAACCTTCTGACAAGCACTCTGACAAATCAATGGGGAAGCCAGATTCAATGAATAACCATGCTAGTAACTGCAGTGATTCACTTAATAGCTATGTCAAGAAAGGTTGTAAAATGGGGCAAAACTCGCTTAACAAATGTCTCACTTTAGCAACCTAAATTTTGGCATCAATTGTGGTAGTAAGTTGAGGACTACATGTACAACCTTTGTTTAAATTGTGATTTTTATCTTTTTTCTAGAAAGAATTTGGCGAGAAGGAAACAATGAAGCAGAAACAAATTGATGAAATAAGGGATAAAAAAACTGGACTTGAAAGAACAATTGTCCTAAAGTTAGATATTCAAAATAAGAAACAATTTGAAGTAAAGAATCTAAAACAGGAGTTACGTCAACTGGAAGGTTCCTCAAATCGACTCCTAGAACTGGACCAAGAACTTACAAAAGCAGTAAGCCTTGGTTAACAAACCATACATACAATAAAACTAAAGGATAAACACAGCTGTTCATATCTATAGTTTATTTTAAATACCCTCTAAATACATATTCTAAAACTAGTTCTCCCTCATTCTTTCTAAGTAGGAAGGATTAAACTCACAGCTCCCCCATGCAGCCCAGTTCAAAGCAGGCCATTCCCCTTTGATAGCGAAATGTGAAGAAGGTGCCACCAAAATATCTTCTTATTTATCACCTCGTTAAATGTCAGTTACAGAACAGAACACAGCCAGGAGTCTGAGCCTATCACCGTTTTTACCTGCATATGTGGAAAAAAACCATCAGTTTGAGAAGGGGCTACACTTAATGTAGCCCTATTTCTATCTTCAGATGCTTTTTCCATAGGAGACTACTATTGTTGTAATGACTGAGAGATGTTTTCTTCAGCTGCTACAAAGAATATCCTGTATCTATCGCTAGGATTAGTATTAATTCGGTGAATACAGTTTTACGCATACCTAAATAGAAGTAAAAAATCTGCTTTCTGTTATTTCCCTTTAGAAACATGAATTAGCTGAAGCTGAGAAAAATTGCAATGTTGAAACCCTAGAAATGGAAATTAAGGAACTGCAAAGAGAAAAGACAAATCTGGACAGTACTCTTCGGAAACTGGATAAAGAGATGGAACAACTGAACCTGAATACTACAGTTATAACCCAAATGGATATGCTGAAAAAAGATAAAGTAGTGTATTTTACCAGACACTCCTATATAAGCTTGAAATATTTAGCACAGATGGTGTCAAGTTTGCATGAAAGCAACAGCTAGTTCCAATGTAATGCTAAATCCATCATTTGGAGTAGTCAGACTAACATAATTTCCCACATCCATGAAGTATTAAAACAATGTTTATTTAGCAGTATTGATAAACATTGAAAATCTATAAAGCTTTCTTTATGTAGTTTACTATTAAGTCTAAGCTAGTTCAATATTTACAGAACAAGAAATACTTTCTTGCTTATACGTGATCAAATTGTTGTTTCATTTTTAAGGCTGACAAAGAAGACCAAATCAGAAAAATTAAATTTAGACACAGTGAAGAATTAATCTGCTTGTTGGGATTTTTCCCAAGCAAAAATCAGCTTGAAGATTGGCTTCACTCAAGAGTTAAAGAAATTAATCAGACAAGAGATAAGCTTGCCAAGCTCAAGTAAGCATTAATTCTATTTGATTTAACATTAATTACATTTGTCTTTCACTTTTTGATCATTGAATACACAGTCTAAATATACATTTAGAAATGTACTTTCAATTACATTATAATCTAAGAGTTTTATATAATGGATTGCCTTAAAAGAGGGATTATTTTCGATATTTTTGTCAGTTCTTTTCAAACAAATCTTTGACTCACAGCTATAATGGAGCCTGCCCACACCCAACTGCAGGGGTGCTTCATGTCCCTTCTCCCCCCTTATTTATCTCCTCCATATCTATGTCTTTTTGGCTGCTTCATACAGCAGCACTTCTTGGCAGGGGTGGGGCCAGGGTTGAAGTAGAGCCCAGAGCCTTTGGCAGACTTAGTTAGCTGCCTCTGCCCTCAGGTAGTTAGCTGCCTCAGGTATCTTCTTCAGCCCCAGTACTGCCACTTCCACTGAGTCATGTTACCTCAAGCCTCACACCATGGCCACAGCACAAAGCCCCAGTTCCCCTCACAGCCCTGTGCTCCACAGGCCTTCAGTATCTTTCTCTCACTGCTGACAATCCCTATGAGAGGCAGCTGCTGGCAGTGCTAGTCCTTCCTTCAAAGGCCACTCTCTCTGTTATCCAAATCAGGCAAGCTGTTAAACAGTTGGCCTGTTCTTGAGAAACCTGGGGGAGATAGAGAAGAAGAATCTGTGCTATGGGGTTTCCTGGGATGGCTAGGACTTCGTGAAGCAGCTGCTTTGCACTGGGCTGCAGCTCTGGAGCGTCTTGCAGCTCCAGAGCCATGGCATACCAAGAAGTCCTTTTGAGCCACGCTGCTGGGGCAGCTGAGGCTTCCAGAGGTAGCTATGGCTTCACGCTACATTGCAACTCAGAGGCTTCTTGTAACCCAAAAGCTACAGTGTACCAGCAAGGCCCTGAGCCTCAGCGTATTCTTTCCCTGCCCTTTCTGAGCTCCTCACATTCCCAACTTTCATGTTGCCTGTGTTGGGCCTCTCAGGGCGTCCCCCATTCTCCTATGCCCCCCTGCCCCCACTCTTTGCCTGAGACTCCCTCCACTTCCCGTTTAATGATCTGGGCATCTGGAGTTATGGAAACAACCATGCTTGCTGCTGCTAAGCTATGCAGTCATGTGACATTACGCATTATGACAACATTGATTAGCAACCGAAATTCCAGACCCAATTGTAATTGTAAATTGAAGACTACCTGTTTTTTTATTTTTTCTTTCTTCTCTATTTTTCTTTTTTTCGCTTACTAATTTTTCTTTTTCTTTTAGTTTGAATTAGGTTTTTTTTTTCCAAATCTTTAATAAATTATTAATAAAAAGAAAGTTAAGCAGTAATGAGACCAAGATAAATGGCTCGAGTTAGAGCACTCATTATATCATGGTACTGTCAGAGAATGCATTTAATTAAATTAAACTGGAAATGGCCAGTGTTTGGTTAACATTAGAAAAATCTAACAAAATCTCTACAGTCTAGTGCCCTGCGAACAAGTCCAACAGAGAGTTGGGGAGGGGGAAAACAGGTAAGTGGTCTTTGGTAGATCTGAGAGTTAAGGAAATCATAAGTTAAATCATAACAGAACTTTGATGGAGGAAGTAGACGAGAGATTCAGGGTAGAGGGAAGTATAGACTTGGAGTTGTGGTTATAAGGCAGCTGTGGTAGATCTGTAGAATGCGGCAGACCCCATATGATTCACTGTTTGGGTTACTAAGGAGGAAAGATTGTGTCCACTGGGTTTATCACGTAAAATTTTACAAGTATATATATGATTGGGAGGGTTATTCTTTGTCCTATAGTTAAAAATGTTTGCTTATGCTACTTGATCTACCTATAATTTAAATTATTTCTTCTGAGTATTCTCTTTTAAACAAAAGCATCTATTCCTTTCAGATTATAAAGTCATTTGAAACTGAAAGCATTAAAAAGCTTTTTTTTTTTTTAAATTAAAGTATGATTCTTTTAGTTAGTTTTTGATAATATCCATGTTGGGCAAATTACGATTATGGTTAAACCCCAAACTAAGATAAGAATCCAATTTACAAACTATTTCTTGATTCATACAAAATGGAAAATTATGGGCAAGGTACCCAGGAAATTAAGGAAGTTGCTGATATGCTGAAATAGAGAAACAAATACACAAAGCCGTAATACATCCCACAGATGGTGGATTCTAATATTGTCTGAACTAAGCCATGCATACACGCCACAGCAATCTAAGTAGCAAAGAGATAGATAGAATTGCTTTGAATTGATGAACATCATTTGGGAGTCAGATGCTGACCCAGTGAACATTTTTCAAAAGCCTCCTTTTGATAAGAGCCAGAAAATCAAAAACTTCAACCTTTTTTTTAAAAAAAGCAAAACACCTCAGTTCTGATTATAAATAACACTTACATTTCAGCAAAGAACTTGTTTCAGCAGAACAAAACAAAAGTCATATTATCACTGAACTAAGGAAAAAGGAGGAACAGCTGTCCACATACGAAGAAAAGCTTTTTGATGTCTGCGGAAGTCAAGATTTTGAAAGTGATCTTAATAAGCTGCAGCATGATATTGAAAAAACATCCAAGCAGCGAGGCAAGTCTATAAAACTCCTTCTCACTCCCATACCCCCCAAAAATCCATTATTTCTTATATACTTGTTTACACCCAATAACTTGTAAGCTTTAAACAGTATCAGGAGTTGCATTCATAGTAAAGCTGAATGTCAGAATAGAAAAATGGGCAAAAGCATGATGTTTCCTTCCTGAGTTTAGGAGATTTATACTGAACAATAACACTGAAGTTGAGTAAAGATCCAACAACGTGTGCAAGTCATCCAACAGTCTTGTTAAATTCAGGTACTAAAATCTCAATAGAAACTTAGAATGGAGATTCCAGTATTATTTTAAGAGGAACCACTGTGTTAATTACTGCCCAATATTTTAAATAGATTTACTAGTAACTAATTTTTGTCAGGTGCACAAGCGCTCAAGTTGTCATTCTTTAAATGTAAGCTCTCATAAAAGGGGGGGGATTTAACTTTTTCAATTTTAACTGTAAAATTGAGCTTAAAACTGTAAAATTGAGCTTGACGAATGTATTTTGTCTTTTATGTATACTGAGAGCATTTGTACCAAGACAAATTCCTTGTGTGTCCAGTCACAGTTGGCCAATAAAGAATTCTATTCTATTCTATTCTATTCAACGTTCTGCATTTATGAGAAATAAGGAGTAACTGATGTGAATGCCAGTAGAAAGTTAACTATTACTAACTTTAGTTACTTTCCTACTAATTTTGTTTGTGGGAAGTCAAGAGAAAGTTGAATAATAGCCCACAATCCTCATGCCATCACTAAGTAATGTGGTCATTTGGCATTGCATTTTACAACTGCATTTGTTAATGATGGGCATTTTGATTCCAGTTACCTTGTTAACCAAAGGCTACCTGAAATGTTCACTTGGAAAGGAATTGCAACTCCTGATGTAAAACTTGGATATAAGAAATAGTCTGGCTTTCAGCCTTTGTTTTTGCTGATTTTACTTTGCTCATCTTTCTTTTGATAATGGTAGCTTTGGAGCTTTTTCGGTAAGTAGGTAAAAATTTGTGACCTCAATCATCCATTAATTAGAATGGTTAATCCTCTTTACCAAAATGAATGTGAGAAATGATACTTCATAAAACTCAATCTTCCCACTGTCTTATAAAAGCATTTGTTTTTCAATACAGCTATGCTTGCAGGAGCCACAGCAGTTTATTCGCAGTTCATCACACAACTAGCAGACGAAAACCAGCCATGTTGCCCGGTGTGTCAGAGAGTCTTTGAAACGGAGGCAGAACTGCAAGACGTCATAAATGATCTTCAAGCCAAACTGCGCCTTGCTCCAGACAAACTGAAGACAACAGAATCTGAACTTAAGAAAAGGGAGAAGAAACGGGATGATATGATTTCTCTGAAACCTATCAGGTAAGGCAGGAATCACGATGTTTTATGGTGTGAAGAGTGAATGAAGTTTTCAGGAAAGGCAGTGTTTTGATATATACAAATTGAAGGGGTTTCCTGTCTTATCAGGCAGTAGCATTCTCTATCACTTCCATCATAAAATAATACAGTGGCTTAGATAATGAGTTGCCCTTCTCAACAGCTTCAGTGGCCCTGTGGTTGTGAAGGATCCCCAAATATTTGGGGGGCAGAGTTGGCTCAGGCGGAAACAGTAGTCACATTCCCCCCCACAACCCCTTTTCCCCAGAGGAATATGCCATGAAGAAAATTCCACTTAGGGGAAAGAAAGACTTAGGACATCATAATCAAAACAAACATAATTTTAGCATTCAGATTAGAATCCCAAATATAGTTGTACTAAGTTGACTTTATGGCTGTTAACAGAGAAGAAAATGTCATGCATTTTTATTTTCTGTTTCGTACAAAGGCAAACAGTATCTGAACTCCATGAAAAAGATATACCTGAGTTGAGAAACAAGCTACAGATCCTTAACAGAGAGATCCAAAGCCTTAAAGCTGATATAGAAGACCAGGAAAACATCTTGGGTACTATCGTAACAGAGGAAGAAAGTGCAAAAGCATGTCTGCAGGATATTACACTTATGGAAAGGGATCAGGTAAGGATACTTCTTACCAGATTGTGCACAAAACCTTCCTTTATCATACTTCACGTGCAAAATGGCAAAGTCTGTTGGAAAAGAATGTCTCTTCATTTAGCTTTTTTCCCCAAATGGTCACATAATAGGAAGGAATCCTTGAATTGAGGTTGCAGGGAACATCCGTATATCTAGATGTGCCTGCTTATCTGCAATAGATATTCTGGAACCACAAATATATTAAAAGCCAGCTTTAGACTTAAGATGCAGAACATACAGGTAATCCTTGGGTTACAACAATTCACTTAGCGACCGTTTGAAGTTACGACATCACCCCTCTAAGGACTTTATTTATTTTTTATTTTATTTATTTATTTATTTTTGTCAGTTGCTTACAAGATAACAGGTATAAGTAAAAACATAGTTATGAATACATGGATACATATAAGAAAAATAAAAGAAACAATAGGACAGAGACGGTAGGCATGTTGGTGCACTTAACACAGAGACCTCTTAGGAAAGGGGTGAGGTCAATAGTAGAAAGTTTAAGGTTAAAGTTTTGGGGGTTGGAGTCAGGTAGAGTATTCCAGACATTGACCACTCTGTTGCTGAAGTTGTATTTCCTGCAATCAAGTTTGGTGCGATTAACCTTGAGTTTGTATCTATTGTTTGCTCTTGTGTTGTTATGGTTGAAGCTGAAGTATTCATTGACAGGTAGGACATTGTAATGTATGATTTTATATACTATACTAAGATCAGACTGAAAGCGGCGTAGTTGTAGGTTTTCTAGGTCTAGAATTTCGAGTCTGGTGGCATAAGGTACAAGTAAAGGAGTGGAGAACTCTTCTTGTGAAATATTTCTGGACTTTCTCAACTGTGTTAATATCAGATATGTAATGTGAATTCCAGACTGATGAGCTGTATTTGAGTATTGATCTAGCAAATGTTTTGAATGCTCTAGTTATTAGTGTAATATTACCAGAGAAGAAGCTACGTAAGATTATGTTAACAACTCTTAATGCCTTTTTGGCTATGTAGTTACAGTGGGTTCTAGCACTTAGGTCATTAGAGATGAGTACTCCTTGACAGAGTTTGGATCATCAACAAGGTCTTGAACCCTGCTAGAACCCTGTATTTTATTTTCTGAATTTTTTTGCCAATATGTAGGACAGAGCATTTATTTGTGGAGGTTTGAAGTTGCCATTTGCTTGACCATTCTGATACATAGTCAAGGTCTTTTTTAAGGGTAGCAGTATTGTCTGTGGTGTTGAATAGCTTTACATCATCAGCGAAGAGAACACAGTTGCTCTTGATATGATCACAGAGGTCATTTATGTAGCATATGAAAAGAGTTGGTCCTAGAACACTGCCTTGGGGGACACCACTGTTGACAGGTACAGAATTTGATAGGATGCTCCCAATGTTGACCATTTGTTTTCTGTTTGACAGGAATGCTTCTATCAAGTTATGCAGGTGTCCAGAGATACCATAAGATTTTAATTTTAGGAGTAGTTTGTTGTGTACCACTGAATCAAAGGCTTTACAGAAGTCTATGTAGATTGTGTGTATTGCTTTGCCCTGGTTGAGTTGTGTAGTCCATATGTTTTTGCAGTGTAAGAGTTGCAGATTACATGATAGTTTTTTCCTGAAACCAAAATATTAGAGAGTAGGTTGTTTGTTTCTAAGTGGAGGATGATGGATTGGTTAATAATTGACTCCATGACTTTACAGGTGACGCAGCATAAAAAGATTGGTCTGTAATTTTCAACTAGGCTGGGGTCTCCCTTTTTAAATGATGGTGATGACCGTGGCTTGTGACCATAGTTTTGGCAAGGAGCTGGTCCTGAAAGATTTTTCAAAGATTATGCTTAGAGGTTCGGCTATGGCAGTGGATAGCTTTTTTAAGAAGTAGGCACATATTCCATCTGGTTCAATAGATAGAGATGGTTTTAGATTGCGTAGTGCTTTTTCAACATTGTCTTCTGTAAAATTGATATGTATTAGATCATTGTAGTTGTCTGTGGTTCGACTAGGAAATAACTGGGCATGATCCATTGCTGTTTACAAATACTGAGCCAAAGAATGTGTTAAAGAGGTTGGCTTTAATAGTGTCATCGTTGTAGTCTTTACCATTAGATCCTTTCATAGGTGGGATGGACCTTGAGTCTTTTAGTTTGTTGTTTACAGAATTGTAGAAAGTGCGGGTGGAATTGGTGAGTAGAAGGTTTTCTTCTTGTTTAATGTGATAATTGGTGCATTCAGTTTTTATTTGGTGGCATAAATTTTTGTATCGGCTTTTGAAGTTGGCAACGTGACCAGATTTGTTTTTCCGCCAAAGTGATCTCTTTTTGGATTGAAGCTTCCTTATTGTTATGGGTAATCTTTTTTTTCAGGTTTTGGGAGTTGTTGATGGTACGTATAGTTTGATGACTCTTTTGACTTCAAGTAAAAATACATTGTAATAGTCTTCTACAGTATTGCATCCAGTGAATAGAAATTGCCAATCAAGGGATGAGAGATTGTTGTTTATACATAATTGCCTTTTTTGAAGTTATAATTGGGGATTCCGTCGTTGTGATCATTTTTGTGTGGGCATATGTTAAGACAAAAGTCTATCATGTTGTGGTCACTGTTGGAAAAGGGTTCTTTAATTTGTATTCCATAAATTGAATTCAAACTATTGCAGAAGATGAGATAGAGGCAGTTGTTAAGTCTAGTGTTGTTGGTTACTAGTTGTTCTAGTCCCAGATTTGTTACTGCATTGTATAAGGTTGCATGTGTTGGTTCAGTTGTACATTTGTTAAGGGTCCAGTTAATAGGTAAATTGAAGTCACCAAGAAAAATAAAAGCATGTGGGCAGGATGCTGCCCATGTTAGTAGTGTATTTAGCTTGTTTGCATGTTCGATGTCATAATCAGGGGCTCTGTAACATAGTAAGAACCGGAACGTGATGGCCTCAGGAATAGCAAGCTCCTGGGTAACTTGGATGTTTTTTAGATGTGAGGACTTTTTATAGAAGATAGCAACACCACCTCCTCTACAGATTTCACGATCTGAACGGTAAACATGATAGTCTATTACTATGGTAGTGGAGTCAGGGAGAGATGCGTTGAGCCATGTTTCACGGACAAACATAATGGCGAATTTAGCTGTATTTAGTAAGAGGAGAAATTCAGGTATTTTATTTACCAGGCTTCTTGCATTGAGTAGCTTGCATTTAAGGCCAGTTGTGGTTGGAATAGAGGTAGTTAGGGGTGTGCATGCCTAGTTTTGAGTGATGTTGGATTGGATGGGGTGGGGTTGGATGTGGAGTTGTGGGTTGTGTGACTTTCTTTTGATGCAATCAGCTCGGTAGTCAATGTATAGATCCTTTTCTCCATTGTCTAGATGGTTTTTGAGTTCTTCACGGAGATCACAGGAGCGGATTCTTTGCAGTATGGATAAGAATCTACTCCCATGAACTCCGCGAAGAACTCAAACTTACGACACAGTCCCAAAGTTACGAATATTGCAGTATCATGGCACTCTTTCACACTTGAAGGCACTGCATGGCAGAGGCACTGCAACATTCACCCTGCCTATTTCTCTCCCCCCTACCCCCACTAACAGAGTCTCCACAGGTACTGGGTCTGTGGAGATTCACCTTGCAACAATCTAGTGAGCTGTTGGTTCCTTTGCCTGCTTTTGGTGCATTCACGGAGAACAGAAGCCTAAAGCAGTGCAAGATCACACAAGATCAGTATTGCGAGATCTTGCACTACAGTACTCTACATTGCTTTACCCCTCAGTTCTCAGAGAACCAAGGCCTGCACCAGATCTGACCGAAGAGCATTTGCAAGCCGATGAGACTTTGGGGCAGCAAAATCTTGTTGCTTGAAGCCTTCCATCAGCTTGCAAATGCTTTTCACATCAAGACTGGAAGCTTTTAGGGGCTGTGATCTTGTGTGAGATCATGGCCCCCAGAAGCTTCCAGTCTCAGCGCAAAAAGCAATGTGATTTTACTTCCCTAAAGTCTCATCAAACATTTTTCACACTAAGACTGCAAACAGGCAAAGAAACTGCAGCAGAGAGGTTGGAGAGAAGACAGCTCACTAGATCTTCACAAGGTGAGTGATCTGGAGCAGCAGGATGCAAGGAGAGGAAACAATTGTAAAGACCCCAAGGGAAGGAGCATGAGGTATCTCAGTAGGTCAGGGGAGGCCATGGGTGGTCTAAAGCAGGTGGCCTATTGCATTGCATGGATGAAAGCAGAGACTGATCACATTCGTTTTACATGGTTCACTGCAACAAATCCCTGGGTTATGAATGTAATTGGCAGACTGCTAAATGATGCAGTCATCAAGTGCAATCTCTTGACTTTGCGACTCCAGCCTTGGTTGCTGTCATTAACTGAATCCCATGGTCATTAGCTGAGGCAATTTTCTGCCAACTTCCCACAACTAAGTGAGGAAATTACAAACCCCAAACAGACCCATAGGCAGTTAGTTAAGTGACTGCTGCCTGGTGGGGGAGAGCATGTTGGGTTTTCTAAGAGTGCATGGGGGGGTGGGGCAGTGGTGGAATTCAAATTTTTTTACTACCGG
The DNA here is from genome assembly GCF_049901715.1 of Pseudonaja textilis. NCBI lineage: Eukaryota > Metazoa > Chordata > Lepidosauria > Squamata > Elapidae > Pseudonaja > Pseudonaja textilis. Next base: position 81,143,082 of record NC_141991.1, read on the forward strand.
TTCTGTGAGCGTTGCCTGGTGGGCATGGCAGGGGAAGGGTACTGTAAAATCTCCAGTCAGAGGTGGTATTTGCCAGTTCTCTGAACTCAAAATTTCCGCCACCGGTTCTCCAGAACTGGTCAGAACCTGCTGAATGCCACCTCTGGTGTTGGGGTGTGAGGGAGGTGTGGCAAAAGTCAGGGAGAGTGTATGAGGTGTCAGAAGCATAGTGGGGGTGTGAGAAGCGTGGCAAGGTTCAATGCGGGGGGGGGCATGAATAGTAAAGGCACAGCGAGGTTGAGGGATACGGGGGGGATATGTGGGTGAAAAGGAAGCCTGGTTAAACTCTGGGAGGGTGCGCAAGTGGCCTGTGTAGCACAAGCGCAGAGGAGCCAGGGTAGGATGCACAGGTGGGAGAGACTTCGGGCAGGACTTTCAACTTTCCCTGCCAGCATCTGCACTGAGTTTCTGGAAGTGATCGAGGGGGGAGGTGACTGGTTATAAGTGCAAGCTGGTTGCCAAGTGCCCAGATTATGATCATGTGACCATGGGATGGCAGGATATTCATTCAGCACCATCATAACTTCAAATGATCGCTGAACAAAATGGTTGCACACTGAGGACGACTTACGTTAAGCAGCTCAGCATTTTCTTTCTGCCTTTTTTTCAGATTGATCTAAAGGATGTTGAAAGAAAAATTGCCCAGCAGGCTGCTAGGCTCCAGGGAGTGGATTTGGGACGGACTCTTTTGCAAGTGAGCCAAGAGAAACAGGAAAAAAAACACCAGTGGGACACAGGTAATGACATACAAGGAGTGATCCTGTTTCCATAACTAAAACTGCGTTCCTTAACTGTGTGTTCCCTATGCAAAATCTTTAAAATCAAAATTTAAAAATTCATGGAATCATGGAATCATTTTTCCCCAAAGACGTTATTTGTTTATTAAATTAAATGTTGCCCATCTAATGGTTTGAAATACCAGCAAATAATCCACTATTTATTTCAAGAGTTGCTGTATTAAATTAAAAATGTGAAGAGGGAGTGATATTTGTGTTACTTTGAGCTCCCGAAGAAAAGGTAGGATAAAAATACTTATAGAACAAGTGCACAGCTAAAATTAAAATTTATCCTTTCTTTCACTAATAAAAAGTAATATTAGTAACAAATACATTTTTCTTAACTCAAATATTGGAAACTCTCTTACAAGTCTCTGGGTTTTTTTTTATTTCCAGGAGTTTTTCCTAATTTTTAAAACTTTTACAAGTATAATGACATAGTACATTTTAAAAAAAAATATGAATCAGGATGTTAATTTTTGATATGCACATTATAATTAATTTAGGTAATTAAAATTCCTCTTGTCTAAATTAAATGTAGTAATTACAACCTAAGTTTAATCTGAAGGTATCTCTACTCATTTCCTTGTCCAAACAACCCCATACAATACCCATCAAAATAAATATGACCGTCGTTAATCAAATTTGTAGTCCTTGTAGCTGAAGTTTCCTATGAGAGCTAACAATTGAAATATGGTACCGGTAATCCTTGGTTAACGACTGCCCTGTTTAATGACCGTTCTAACTTACAACAGCATTGAAAAATAACTGTATGATTCTTCCTCGCACTTACAATTGGTCTTTGCACTTACGGCTGTCACAATAGCCTCATGGTCACATGATTGAGATTCTGGCATTTCACGATCGGTGGGCATTTCATACCATTGCAGTGTATCTGTGGCACATGACCTGATTACCAATTGTTGTGCTTCACAGCCCACTTCTGACAAGCAGAGTCAATGGAGAAGCTGGGAGTAAAATCACACGTTGTGGTCCAATGATGTCTTGCTTAACAAATGCATCACTTAGTAATGGAGTTGCTGGTCCCAGTTGTGGCAAGCAAGAACTACCTGTAGTGCTATATTTAAAAGCAGGCAAAACCTTTAAATGTGACTGTATAATACTTCGGATTTAACCCAAAGATGCTTTTTTTCAAGAGGCAACTGGACTTTCTTATTTTTGTTTGAAGATGTTTTGCTTCCTATCGAAGAGCTGCTTCTTCAGCTGTGACTGGATGGTGGGGAATGGAAGGATTTATACTCCTTGCAGACAGCTGGTCATTTGCGTTCTTTTAGCAGGTCATTAAGGTCACCTGGAACTTTATCTGTGTCAATATGGTCCTCTGAATGGTGCAAATGGGTGTGGGGCCTTCTTGGAATTGGTGAACGGACTGTGTTGTAGGTTGGAGATGGATGAGGTTGTATCCCTCCCCCTCCTGTTGAGAGAGGGCTGTTCAGTTTTGACACAGATGGCCTATTTGACCCCTTTTTCAAACCTTCCATTCCCCACCATCCAGTCAGAGCTGAAGAAGCTTCTTAGGTGAGAAGGGAAACGTCTTCAAATGAAAACCAGAAAGTCCAGTTGCCTCTTGAAAAAGCACCTTTGGGACAACCATGACATGGATGACTGAGAATCACCATAGGCTTTGAATTTAATATCCAAAACATGACTTGGATGTGCCAGAATAAAGCATGGCATGTGTTTGCGACTCCTAACAGCAAACACATATTTTCTTATTTAAGTACCTCAATATAATTTGGTCCAAGTTTGAAGCACTGTGCTTGATAATTCAGGGTCAGATTCAAAAAGGTGCTTGTGAACATGTGGGCTCACCTTGCCCGTAAGAGTGAATCTTAACACTCTTTCTTAGGATTCTGCTGCAGCTGCTGAAGGCAGCCATTAATCCTGGGAAAGAAGTTGTTGCTTTGAGGAGTCTCAGACCAGGTGCCCAATATACTCTACTGCACATTTTTTACCGTCGTGACTTCAGGCTGAATTTCATTCTGTTAATTGCGTTTTTCCTTGTTTTGACTCCCTTTCATTCTGCTTGCAGTTACTAGCAAAATTGAACTGAAGCAGACACTCAAGCAAGACCAACAAAATCAAGTCCAGCATTTAAAGTGCACAGTAAATGAACTCAAAGCTGAGAAACTTCAGATTTCCAGCAGCATGCAGCGTCGACAGCAACTTGAAGAACAGACTGTAGAATTAACAACCGAGGTGCAGTCTTTAAACAGAGAGATCAAGGTAAAATGACTAACAAATATTGGGACTACCATTGCTATTCCCCGCTTGGTTTCAATTGTGTTCAGCTTTGTCATATTCATTCAAATAATCATAAGACTGCTACATGTATCTGTAAAGGTAAAAAAACAGATTTCTAAAAGAAACAAAAAAACCTCATAGTTGTGTGCTTTTCTTTTCAGGATGCAAAGGAACAGTTACTTCCTTTGGAAACAACTTTGGGAAAACTTCAACATGAAAAAGAAGAGTTGTCCAACAAAAAGAATACAAGTTACAAAATAACACAAGAGAAGGTTGGCTGCTGGCCCTGAGTTGGTTTATATATTCTTATAGGAAATTTATTTTTTTGGTTATTGGTTATTTTTTGGTATTTTGGTTATTTTTTTTATCTTGTTATTGTTTTTAAGCATGACAACCATTCATATCAGCCCCAACGCTATATTTTTCATTAAAACTAAAATCCAGATGTCTTTCTCATCAGCTATTACATTCTCTCCATTCTTCACACACATGAAAGACTCTTTACTGATAACTACAGTCTTTGTTAGAGCTGTTATGAAAATGCATAGTTGCAAAAATGCTGTCTTTTTCTTGCAGCATCATAAATAATAAGAGGCTTAGAATGCATATTACCTTCAAAAGAGGAAGCCTGCCCGTATTATAACTTCTTACATCTGTACAGAATTATTTTGTTCTGCACTTCGCAGCTTGAAGCTATCGCAAGTGAAGGTATTCAGAGATTAGTTTCAAATTGGGTTGTGAGGGATTTGGGATGCAAAATACTGTAACTGCCATGCAGAAGTATCCTAGACCCTCAACCTCTGAAAGGAAATGAAAGCAGACTACATGAATCATTAGACAGTTCTTACAAAGAAGAGTGGTGAGAAATGGAACCCTTCAAATACATATTAGAATTTAAGAAAAGAAGCACCTGCCTTAACCATTTGAAAAATGATGTTTCTTCATTAGTTAATGCAAAATTTCTGTTTCAAAAGATTTGCTTAGCTTTAATATTAGTCTATTGCATAATAATTATGGAACAGGAAACATTTATCTGTGCTAAAGGTTATTAGAAAAGGAGTTAAGAATAAGTTGCCAGTTCTACAGTTAAAAAGCTGTTGAGCATCTACACTTGAAAGGGTACTTCCCCAAAGATTGTTATAAAACTCTTCCCCCACCACTTATCAAACATATACCAAAGGGCAGAGAGGAAAATAATAACCAGATACCTGTGGATCTTCACAGAAATCTTTGCAGAAATCACAATTGACATGTAGGGAAAAATAAACATTTTATTTCCTTCGATCTGGACAACATGTTACAAATTTCAAATTGCTTCTCTTCAAAACATTCTGGTCTAATTAAGGTAAGGTGCAGTTAGAACCTACAGTGTTTTGAAATATATATTACTTGAACAATATTGGCTATTGATTAATATATTTGTATTTCTTAGAATCAAACATACTTCTTACGCATTTTAACAGATAAATGACATTAAAGAAAAAGTTAAAAATATCCATAACCATATGAGAGAGATTGAGAATTATATCCAAGGAGGAAAAGAGGAATACAAGCAGGTAATTAGCAAAAAGCTAATAAATAATAATAATTTTCAGAAAGATTTATCAGAAGATTTTACATGAAACTGAACTCTAAAATGTTTGGTGGTTTGTTTTTTTTCATTTGCAGCAAAAGGAATCTGAACTGGAGAAAGTCACAGTTCAGCTAATAGATTCTGAGAAAAAGAAAGAGAAGATAAATAAAGAAATGGGAACAATTAGGCAAGATATTGATACACAAAAGGTACCTTTATCTCCTCCATTAATCTAGTAATATAACAATATTTATTGTGTATAATGTGCCCTCCACATTTTAGTAAAACTTTAATTTGAAATTTTAATAGACAAGAACTACTGTGATATCTTAGATTCTACCTTATGAATTGCATCGTATTTGCTGATAATTATTACTCAGCTTAATAAAACAATTATTTAACTTGTGACTTTATAATGTAATTGTGTGGTGGTTGCAATAAAATCCTTTGGTACTTAAAAAGTAACTGAAATGTAGCAGAAATGCCCTCTACGCTTTTATCATGGCTGTGCAATTTACTAGTAATCTCAAGTACCCAAATACAACAATGCAAAGCAGAAAAAGAATGAATAACACCACTTGTAATCCTGCTCTACCAAAAATTGTTGGCTGACATTCTGTGCTTACATTTCCATGTATGTTATCCTGATATAAAGTGGTAACCAAAATATTCTGGTGATTAGTAAGAGAGGGCAATGGATGTAAATGTGATAGGTAATATAGGCAACAGGAAAGTCACCAAAAATATTATAACAGGGAAGTCACCACAAATATTAGATGAGCATTAGAATCTCACTACAGGTTTTGATGGAAACATGAACACTGAATGATGCTTCAAAATAAAGCAACTTCAGGAAACAATGAGTGAAGATAGAAAACTGGTATAAGTTCAAATGTTTTCTAAAGTTGTAAGGATTTATGCCACTACTCAATGTTATTTCAGAAAATAAACTGTATTCCATTTATTGAATGACAATCATTAGTACACTAGTTCTCTCCTTTGGAATTTGCTTTATTCTCCACTAATGAAATCTATTGCTTCTGTAAACCTAAATACAATTGTATGAAACTTCAAAATTTATGCTGCTTGAATAAATAAACTTCAATGAAGCATTAGGCTGACATCTACTTGTGCAGTGGGGCTTGCTTATCTATGTGCTGCCTTATATGCCTCAAAGTCTCTACAAAAAGTCAAGAATAAGAAAGACTTATTCTGTGGTGGAAGTAATTTTTGATTATTTTAATGCACAATTTGATTCTACATATAACTTGATTCTGGACATGGTTCTTGCAGATTGAGATATCATCTGAAACAAAAAAATCAGTTCAAAAATGGTGTCAATTAAAATAATTTACTGCCTTTGAGTCAATGTTGACTTTTGATTACTACCTAGACTAGACTCTGAAGTTTATTTGGCAAGATTTTAGAAAGAGGTTTGCCATTGCTTGCTTCCCTGGAGTTGAGAAACAACGGCTGGCCTAAGGTTACCCAGTTGATTTTGAGCCTAAGGTGGGAATAGATTTCCCACCTAATTCCTTAACTATTGCAATAATCTACACTTAACTAAAATTGGGACTGGAGTCTAGGTCATTGAGCAAAGTAGTAGTTGAGCCCATGTGACTGTGGAGGAATTTGGCTTTTTTGAATGATTGGATTTTGGCTTGTGAGGTTCAAGCATGCATAAAATTGGGAGTCTTTCCCCGCCTCTGAAGAGCTGTCTGCAGAGGCAGGGATTTGGGGTTCCAAGCATTCTTGAATTTTGGCTGCCAAAATCCAGGGAGGTTCAGGCAGACCCAGAACTGGATGCCTTTCTCTCCCTGCCTCTTTGGGCTCTCTGCAGGGATGGGGAGAGAGGATTTGGGACTCCAAGCATACTTGAATTTCGGCTATGGAAAGGACCTCTTTCATCCAGCCCCCAGAGATGAAAGGGAGTCCTGTTGGGAGACAGTAATAGTTTGCAGCCTTTTGGTTTCCCCATTGACTTTCTGGGGAGGTCGGCAGAGAATATTGCAAATTGTGATCACATGACCATGAAGTACTTGGCAACTGGACATAGGTATGAACAGCTATATCACAATCATGTAACGGGGGTGGTGGTGTTCGTGTGCAACATTTTGTGACAGAAGTCCTTTATGAGGCATAAACCACCATTTACAAGGCTATTGTAATTTCAAACTGGTGTTAAGCAAGCGATCATTAAGTGCAGATTATCTGTTCACCAAACTAGCTGTCTAAAATAACATATGCACCTAAGTAAAGTTAAAGCATAAGAATATTTTTGAACTGTAAATGACTGTGATTTTCAAACTGTATGGACATGCCCTTTTTAAAAAGCTAATTAGGTTTGTCATGAAATTCATGAAATTAAAATTAATTTATGATCATGATGTTGCCATCTTGGAGAATATCTGATAACAGCTCCTTGTTCACAAAACCCATTGCTTATGTTCTTCTGATTGTAATAGGATAAAATAGTATAGAATAATTCACTATTCATTTTATTTGCATTTAGATTCAGGAACGATGGTTAGAAGATAATCTTACTTTAAGAAAAAGAAATGAAGATCTAAAAGAAGTTGAAGATAACATAAAACAGCTTTTGAAGGAAATGGGGGAAATGCAAGTACCACAACTGAAAAGGTATATCTTGCTTTATAAAGAAAAATCATTTCTTAAATCAAAGTCGACCACAAGTACATGCATTTTAAGTATTTTTTCTTATGTGGTCACAAATATTTTTGTAGTGTCTGCCTAGTGATAGAGGACTCTCTTGTAAACCTACAGTTGTGATTAGATGATTCTCTCCTCTCAACAGTTGTAGCATGAGCAATCAACTTAACTGATTTCAGACCATTTGTTTCTGGTAACTAAATAGTGCTTCAGTGTTTATTCTATTGTTTATGCTCAACATGTAGTATCACAAGGCTCATTGTCTCTAACGTTGATATATGTATTGATTTGTTATCATGAGTACGCATAGATCAGCTTTAATTTCCACATCATTCCTATAGTTGTAAGTTTACTGTTGTAAGGCAGCTGTTAATTAGAAAGGGTCTGCTGGCACCTTTTCTGGCCATTTTTTATGAAAAGGTGTAAGGTTTCATGAGCTACAGTTCATTTCATCAGAATCAGATGCATACCTTGGCTAAACTCACGTAGGACAGCTATTGTAATCCTTGAAATATAATGTAGCAAAATAATTTTCTATTGCTTGACAGAGCACTACTCAAGTGAACAGATTCAGATTACAAGTAAAGGATTTGAAACTAATGCCGAGAACATCCTGATATAGAAATTGTTATAAGCTGTTTCAACTTTCTGCCTCAGAAATAATGTTTCAGCAGAGGTTGAATGGCCATATATCAACGTTGCTATAACAAGAGGGCTCACTTCTCCAAAGACTAGGAGAGGCCTGCAGTCTGACTGGCAGCTGATTGGATCAGAGGCCTACCTAGCCCACAAATGTGGCCACCTGTGGATAGATCGCTAAACTTCCACCCTGGTGTTTCAGAGCATTAGGGTTTCTCACAGCCATGCATGTAGACTTGTTTGGAAGCCTATTCAGCATTGGAAGATGGTGCTCAGGCCTTAATGGAACTGGACTCTTCCCCCTTGCTGAGCTGTTTTTGGCTTTGCAAAGCCATTTGCTGCTTGTCTGCCTCCTTTTTAGATCTAGCTGGGTGACGGACTTCTCAGGGCCTCCCCTGCCCCTGAGACACCATTTAATGACTGCCTTAGGGAGAACAGGATTGGGGGGGGTCATTAAGCAAGGTCTTCTCCATTAACGGCCATCACAAATTGCGACCATAATGAGCAGACTCCATTACAGTCATAAGTCGAGGACTGCAGACTATTTTGTCTTTAAACTGAGGAATGAAACAGTGGTTAAAACTGCAGATCAGGATTAATGATAACTATGGCTTTTAGATATTATAGGAAACCACATTTCCCTTATGATATGAAAAAGTGTTAAAGATGTAAGCAAATTTATTATAATGCATAGTTGAATCATGGTTGAATATCAGCTCAGCAATGAAGCTAGTGGTTTTCTTTGTATCTTTTTAAAATTTATTCTCCTTCTACGAGAGATTTGAATGCACTTCACAACTGTAAATATTATTTAGATGTTTTCATGTTTCAGGCAAGTTATCGTAATGCCTTTACATTATAGATAGATAGATAGATAGATAGATAGATAGATAGATAGATAGATAGATAGATAGATAGATAGAATTCTTTATTGGCCAAGTGTGATTGGACATACTAGGAATTTGTCTTGGTGCAAATACGCTCAATATACATAAAAAAAAGTTATATTCGTCAAGAATCATAAGGCACAACACTTAATGATAGTCATAGGGTACAATAAATAATACACATATTTGTAAAAATACCATTACTTCATCCCATTTTACACTTTCACAGTTTGTTTTCCATTGTATTTTACTTCCTTTAAAATTAGGATTCTTTCTTCTTTCTGTTGAGGATGCCCTCTCCATTTCCATAGTGCCCTAATTCCTCATGTACACTTCTTTTGTAATCAAGTAAGCAATACTTTTTGCTCATAATTTTCTGTGCCATATAAAACTGTAATAATAAAATTGTGTGTTGATCTCTCTCTCTCTCTTTTGCTTAGAAATCAAAAACATTTAGAAGAAAAAATAGAGGATTTGAAAAGAAGCCATAGTTTGGCACTTGGTCGGCAGCATGGATTTGAGGAGGAGATCCTGAGATATAAGAAAGAGCTGAGAGAACAACAGTTTAAAAATGCTGAAGAGAAATATAGAGAAATGATGATAATTATGAGGACCACAGAACTGGCAAACAAAGATCTTGACATTTACTATAGAGCACTGGATCAGTGAGTAATATCATACACTCAAGATATTTATTTTTAAAACTAACCCAAATAACATTTGGCTGTTCTTTAATAAATCATTAATATGTGTACAAGATACATGTGTACAAGATGTGTACAAGGTGGGTGGGATGAATATGAAGATATTGTCTGCAAAAAATACCTCTATTTAAATTTTGGAAACCTAGGATCTGATTTTTGGACAGTTCTTACATAATACCTGATAAAATTCAACTTGCAAGTATGTTCTAGGTGGCAATTAAACATGCATACGGGTTGCTAAAACTGAATAAGCTCTGTATTCTCTCATGTATGGTTTAGGTTAGGGTGAATAATCTAGATTTAAACTAATAATATATTCATTATTGGGAGACAAGACTTTGCATATATTTTATTTTGTCTTTTTAACCTGTTACTGCTCATCCATATTTAATAAAGCAGACCTACAAACAAAATAAATAACAAAATATTTATCACTCAGTTAATTTGTTCTGTTCTTCTGCAGTAAAATATCAGTAATAATGGAAAGCTAAAGTTTTTTGCAAAAGTCCCACCAGACAGCAACATATCAACTTTTTCATCCATTCCACTCCAAACGCTGCTGCATTGAGGTTCATCCCACTGTTTTTCCAGGTCTTCCTTCTGTGACTCTTCCTAATTCGTGTATTGGGATGTGATAAGTCTTTGTTGGCCTGTGTGGCCCCAAGAGATCCATTCAAAAACAAATCACAGTCAGAAAAACAACATATGGTAATGACTCATCCTCGTTACCCAGGTGTTTATTAAGCAGATTGGTAGAGTTTGTGGGAAGAAGTGCCCACCATAGCCAGTTTTGTGGTTATTTCGGTACAGGATATTTTGCCAACATTTCTCTGCTGATTCCATATTTCCGCCATATTGAGGACAATATACAAATCAGTATTTTTTCATGCTGTGTCCTGTGATATTGATTGTTACCACATCAATATAGTATCAAGATTCTTAAATACTGCAGGATGTATCCCTGTGTAATAAGAACAGATTGAGCACAAGTGTCAAAAGGATAAGAAAAGGAGACAGACCTATGTGGATTACAAATTTGACTGTTAGAGGAAGAAGAAATTGAGGAAGCACCTACCCTTAAGGGACTTATGAATAATTAATAGATTTGACAGGATTATCAACTTTGTAGATCAAAAGATATACTTTTTGCTAAATGGAGGGGGGGGGATTAGAAATTTGAAACTGCCAGAGAACTGAAGGAGGTACACCTGGGGTTATGGGAAATAGTCTTCAGTTGTGTAGATGTAATTGTTTTGTCTTTTAATTTTGATAAGCCCCTTCTGAGTATTAGAGATGACAAGTACATCGAATATATCGAAGATAGGAAAGAAAGCCTCATCTACACCCTCAGCAGCATCAGCATCAAACCCATCTAATCAAAGATCAGTAGAAAGCATGCTAAGTCTGGAGAAGTCAAGTTCTCTTCAGAATAAGCAAGCGGTGCTACTATTGATCCAAGAAGCCATGACCAAAAGTCAGGAAGCTATGTCAAAAAACCATGACGAGATCAAAAATGAAATGGGGGAGATGATTGGGGATATACGGAAGATGGATGAAAAGATAATGAATTTCCAGCAAATGATAGCAAAAAATGAACAAAGGATGTACAAAATAGAAATAAGGGTTGAGCAAACAGAACAAAAAATGGAAGAAATGGATCAAAACCTATCACAAGCTAACAAAATTAGAAGAGACAATAATCTTTCTCGAGATGGAAAAGGCGGCCTGCTATCTGAGATTTCAGAATATTGTGGAAGAGAAAGAGGAAGATCTGGCTGACGTGATGACAGCTTCTGGCTGGAGTATTACAGAAAAATAAACATGATGTACAAAGAGAAATAGATGAAATACTTAGAATCCATAAAAATTATGCAAGAAGACATAAACTACTAAAAGAGATGCATGTGAGGTTTACCAAAAAGATGCTAAGAAATAAAATATATAAAAGAACTAGAGCCCTTAAAGTATAAAGGGAGAGAAATTGCAACTTTAAAACAGATCCCCAGGAGAGCTAGAGAGCAGTGGAGACAGTACCAATTCTTAACAGCTGATTAAATATAACATGACTTTCAGATGTCTGATACCAGAAGGAATTTTGATTACCTGGCAATACAAAAAAAATCAGGATGGATACTCTAGTCTAGATAAAGCACATGAATTTTTTGAACACCATTTTACTGCAAATGAAGAACAGGAAAGCAGAGAGGAGATAGAAAACAAAAGGCAAGATGAAATACAAATAGAAGAAAAAGCCCTAGCTCAAGAAAAAAGAGAGAGGGTGGAAAATGAGCAGACAGAACGAGAAGGTACAAGAATAAAAGGACAGAGAGAGATAAGAACAACTAGAACAACTCTGTTGTAATATGTAAATCTGCCTCTGCTGCTGCAGCTTCAACTTGGGCTTCTACAGCTTGTTCAGTGTAGCTGGCTGTCTTGGAGGCCGTAGATGCGCCGCTACGATGGGAGGATGCTCTGGAAGGATGGTGAGAGCTGGCAACAGAGAATTGGCGCGAGAACTGCCTGCGATCTAGCCGATTTGGGATGGAGGGAGGAGGGTTTCTTAGAGTGGAGGGAAGAAGACACATGTGATCGAGGAGCTATATTGGATGTGGCCTGCTCCCTTGACGCTATTTCCTGCCGAAGTACATTGAGGAGCACTGCCTGGAGGGCTGTCTTGCTTGCCTCGACACAGTCTTCGTGTTCCTTGTGAAACTCCTCGAAGCATTGGACGTGTTGTAGGAGTTTGGGGTCACCCAGTCTTGAATGGATGGACTTGAGGTTGTCTTCGCTGTGTCTCCACTGTGCGAGAAGGGCATCTAGATCAAGTAGCAATATGCGGTGTTTCTCAGGGGGCAGCTTGTGTTTTGGGGCATCACAGATCTTCTCAAGCTCTGCCCAGGAGTTTGCGTCACAGCGATATTACTTCTCCCAATCATTCCTCAAGTGTTCTTCCATGGGTTTGGTAAGCTTCTTACTCTTTCTGAGGTCGTAGGCTTTTGGAGGTACCGCCACTTCCATAGAGATTTGGACATCTGAAACTGGGTTTCAGGAACCAGGCTCCATGTTTACAGCAAGGGTGGGTGGAGGGTTCAAGTCCTCTGGTACTTCAGGGACATCCGTCATGGCTGAAGCAGTTGCCATGTTTCAAATTGGTAAAAGGTGACCTTTGGAAAATTTAGTGATTTTCCGTGTAATTCCCTTTTTTGTACTAGGATGCGCTGCAAGCAGGTAGCATAAAGTAGAATTGCTGCTGGATTTAATACTTGAGTACATAGGTGGTGCTGCAGAGTCTGGGCGATGCTAGCACAGCACACAGTATGGCAGTTTCTAGGGTACGATGTGTTTGTTTCTAGGGTACGATGTGCTACACAAGGGGGCATTAGAGGTTACGTAGCAAAGTCTGAAGACTTGGAGGGCTAAACGCAGAAATATGTGTAGCGAAGTCTGAAGACTTGGAAGCTAAATGCAGAAATATGCCTGGAAGACGCTGTTGCTACTACACTCATGTTAGGTTGCAGTTAATCCTGGAACCTTGAATTAAATTGATTAAATTGTCCACGATAATTGCAAAAAGGGATTATCATTGGATAAACACTGGTCAAATTTGAGAAACTATGTTAAAAAAATATCAAACTCTGGGAAATTTCTCCTTGACCCCCAGATGTAGCTGTGGGTTGCTTTGCTTAGGTCTGTTAGGTTGCAGTTAATCTTGGAACGTTTGAATTAAATTGATTAAATTGTCCACAATAATTGCAAAAAGGGATTATCATTGCAAGCACATATTGGTAAACTCTGGGAAATTTCTCCTTGACCACCAGATGGTGCTATGGACTGCTTTGCTTGAGTCGGGGGGTGGGGGGGAGGTTGAATTCCAGAGGAATTTATTGTTTCCTTGCTGGAAGAAAAACTAATCAATCACATACAACACTCCAAAGGTTTGCTTGCAGTGTTATATGTTTTTTTAATTGTTTAATAAAGATAGGGGAACATGAAGAAATTTTAACATTTTGAGCAGAAAGAGAAATTGTTCCTTTTTAAAACGTTGCTAGGATTAGCCTTCTTTGCTTTGAAGGTGGTCTGTCAGTAATGAATTATGACCCCCAATAAAATGGCCAGAGTAGTTGTAAAAATAGCTGGAAAGGCTTCTCTTATTGCCTCTGAGCTGGAAAAATGCAAAGCCTTTCAGTTGAAATGAGCAGGGCAAAGTTAGTTTTCCTTTCTAAAAATGCCAGCAAGATTTCTGAAACTTTCTTATTGCATTTGGAAAGGGTTTGTAATTGGATGAATACAGGAATGACTGAGAGATACTTGGCCCCTCCCTTTCTTTTACAACTTGGTTCTTTCTGAGTTAGGAATTGTAATTTGAGACACCGCACTTCTTTTGCTGAAGAGAAAAGGAGGGGGAATTTGCCCCTTCCTGGCTTGATACGAAGACAAAGGAATCCTGTCTCAGTAAAGGAGGAGGAAAAAAAAAGATCAAAGGAGGCAAATTTGATTGCCTTTGAGAACCAACGCATAGGATATTTGAAAAGTCTCTTGCGTAAAAGGGGAAGGGGGGATTCTTGCCGCTGCCTGCAATTCAAACTGAGGCACAGAGCTTAGCATTCCACATTCACTTCTCGCTTCCACATTACTTTGCTTTATCACAAATCCAAATTAGCTGTCTTTATATTGATGGGCTTCAGGACTTCAAATATCCATCTTTTTAGTATTCTGTATCCTGTACAGATGCAGATAGATAAACTCCACAAAACATCCATAACAAAGTACTTTTATTGGTTCATCAGGTATCCTCATAACTCACATTTGTGATGAAGTTCTTCTTTAATGACCAATCCTTTGCATATCTGTCTTGTAGGTAAAAAGATGGTTTATATCCTATCCTTTTTCTCCCATCTTGTAACGATAGAAATAGAACAGTTACCATGAGTCCATGAGTTCAGCCAAGAGTGAGGGAAACTCCCCAAACCCATCAAGGGTCAATTTAGTGACCAATTAGGATTACAGATGTGGTCACATGACATGGACTACATTTCCCAGGATACCTTAACTACATTTACCATGATGCATTCTCTTAAGGGAACAGTGCAAAAAGCCTGTGATAATATGAGCTAGCGATTTATGACACTACAATTGAAAGGCATGGACTTTAGTGAAAACTTTGTAAATATGATGAAGCAATATACTCACATCAAAAGGCAAAAGTGATAGTAAAAGGAGAAATAACAGAAAACTTTAACATAAACAAGGGCTCAAGACAAGGATGTCCATTATCTCCTCTTTTATTCATACTAACCTTGGAAGTCTTGCTTAGACAGATCAGACAAGATCCAGAAATAAAAGGTTTGGGGATTAAAAAAAAAAAGAACATTACAAAGTACAAGCATTCGCAGATGATTTAGTATTTACTCTGGGGGAACTTCTAGAAATGGGACCCAAATTAATAAAGAAAATAGGAAAGTTTGGTGAAGTGGCAGGACTAAAAATAAATAAAGAAAACACCCAAGATATTGACAAAGAATCTTACAAACAAACAGAAAAATAAACTGATGGACATGCAGATAGCTAAAAAAGTTAAATACTTTTTTAGCTAGTTTGGCTAACAGCAAGATGTACATCCATTAAAAACGACAACTACACTAAATTAATACATCAAATAAAGATAGATTTGAAAAAATGGAGAAACCTATAGCTGTCATTGGTTGGAAAGATAGCCACAACCAGCCAGTATTTACAATAGGATTTAGTATCTATAATAGTATTTAAGAGCCGTGGTGGTGTAGTGGTTAGAATGCAGTATTGCAGGCTACTTCTGCTGTCTGACAACTGAAAACTGTTCAGCAGTTTGACTCCCACCAGGCTCAAGGTTGACTTCCATCCTTCCAAGGTCAGTAAAATGAGGACCTAGATTGTTGGGGACAATATGCTGACTCTGTAAACTGCTTAGAGAGGATTGTAAAGCACTGTGAAGCAGTATATAAGTTGCTATCGTTATTGCTACAATAGTTACAGTGGCCAAAATCATATGATCATCATTTGTAGCCTTCCTAGGTGGCTTTCAACAAGCGAAGTCAGTTAGTGAAAGCCATATTTGCTATTTGTGTGATTCACTTAAGAATTGTGTGATTCATTTAACAACTGTGGCAAAAAAGGTCATAAACTGGATGTAACTCACTTAACAAACAACTGCCTTGCTTAGCAACAGAAATTCTGATCCCAGCTGTGGTCATAAATTGAGGACTTCCTGTATGCTCCCTCCACCTCTTTTCTCCATAACAACTCCTTGTAATGCAGGATGGACTGAGAAAGAGTGACTGGCCCAAAGTCACCCAGTGAGTAGAGAACTGCTTTTGGAAAACAGTTTTAAATAACCCTCTTTTAAAATGGATGTAGACGCTCTTCCCCTCACCCCCAAGGTCAAATACAACCCTGATGCGGCCCTCAATGAAATCGAGTTTGACACCCTGGCCTATAACATCCCTTCCAACTTACACATTCTGTATTGTAATTCTGTTGATCATGCAGAGTAATAGACTTTGTAGTGTGGAGTCATGACCAGTATATTATGATACATCAAAGTGTTGTAGTTCTTTTGTCCTTTGGTTTGAAACCCTGAAAAATAAGGAACTGCTATATCTATAATTAGGTTTGGAGAAGACCTGGAAGATCAATGTCCTGGTGCTTCTGCAGTCTTTCATTAAGGTAGTTTTGGATTATTGTGGCATTAAAACAGTAAGGAAATAGATGGTATGGAATTTTTGACACATTACTGTTTTTCTATCCTTTGGAAGAACTAGAAGTTCTCTCAATAATATGGAAGAAGATGAACTCAAATTGAAAAAGAAATTAGTCAGGTGATGTTTTATATTATATTATTGTCTTGGGAGAGATAGTTTGTAATATAAAATAAATTGAAGTCTACCTTTAAATTGAAGCTACTTTAAAATCTAATACAGATAGTCCTCAACCTTCAACTATTTGTTTAATGACCATTCAAAGTTACAATGGCACTGAAAAGAGTGACTCATGACCATTTTTCATACTATTGCAGCATCCCCATGGCCACACGATCAAAGTTTGGACAACTAGCATATATTTATGATCACCTTTTAGGATTTTCTGACAAGGAAAGTCAATGGAGAAGCCAAACTCACTTAACAACTGACTTACTAATTTAATATATGTGGTGATTTACTTAATAACTTTGGCAGGAAAGATCATCAAATGAGGCAAAACTCACTTAACAACTATATTGCTTCACAACAGAAATTTTGGGCTCAGCTATAGTCATAAGTTGACGATTCCTTGCATTGTGGCTTTTGTCAATAGTTCCCAACTTTTTCCTTATGTTATCCAAAACTGCTTATCAGAAAGTCTTCTCAAACTTCAAGGACTAATTGTAAGTTCCTTCCTTAAGCACTGTCATAACTTTGGTTGCTAAACAAATGGTGGTAACCCATGGAGTATGGGTATTATTTTTTAAAAAATGAACATTTTTTATGTCATTTCAACAAATTACCATTGGTAATTTCATTGTTTTTCATCTTAACAGGAATACTGTTAAGAGATTTTCAAATATATTTTAGTACACATGGTGATCTTTAAGTTAATTTAAATGTCACTCTTATGATGGGTAATGGATTCATAAAACCACGTTTACCCAATTGGAGTAATTTATCTGCATTGGGGGAACCATTTGCCTAAAGGAAAAGAAGCAACTTAAAAAATTAAAAAGTAAAATAATAACTTCTCTTTTTCATTCTCTAAAAAAAGGAAAACTTTTTCATTGTTATATTTTTAAAAACATGATAAGATTAAACATGATAAGTAAATATGCTTCTCTTTCTGTATGTTTATCTGATACATCCAAAATATGCCACTTTGCTCACTAGCAAAAAATAACCATGAGTCAATTTGATGCTATCAGGAAAAAAGGTGCTATAAAATCCTATGTTACAACGGAAGCAAGACTAAATGAGAAGAATGAAACCAAGAGTTCTTGGAACACCTTTGGGCTTCATTACATCATCGACCAAATTATATTTTCCATTATATATTTTCTATTTGTGTACCTTTGCTATTATCATTACAAAAGTATAGCACAGAGGTAATTATATAACCTAAGGTTTTCTAGAGTTAGCATCTAATCATAAGTATAATGGAACGATACAAAAGCTTTTCTTTCTAAGAAGGATTACTAGCTATATAGGAATAAGATTTGCATTATTAACATTTCAGCTTCTTGTTACTGTAGCATAACAGTGTAGTTCCATGTAATCAGATGCATGAAATGACCATAAATATATGATTCAACAGGAAAACCCTAAACAACTAAGAAAAATGAGATATATATATAGTATAAGTACAAAAATAATTATAATTAATGGTAGGTAGTCAGTTATAGAACAACCAAGATATGAAGGCTCGGGAAAAACCCAAAAATTCAGGGTGGGAAATGTGTCCCCCATTATTTTTTTCTTCTTAATTGAAATATTTTTAAAACATTGTTTACAAATGAAATATTTTCTTGTAATTAATAAATGAAGATAAAACACCAGCAGGGCATTATAACCCTCAAATGCAAAATTCTATCCTAGCAGTGCTGTTTTCATTAAAGAAGGATTCCATGCCTGATTTGGATGTGGCCTTCTATGTTTCTGATTTTTTTTTAAATCTCAAATGTCTGTGGATCTTCTTTTCTGTAGGCCTCACAAAGCATAAAAATTGTATGCATACACATACACACACACAGATAGGAGTGCCAAAAAAGTTTTTAAACTATTTCACAGTAAATCCAAGTAGTAAATTCTTTTCTGAATTTATACTTTTATATTGAAAAAAGTAATTATCATGTTGTCAAACATGATAATATTATGAGTAAAACAACTTATTTCTACTACAGTATATTTAAATCTGAATCTAAATCAAGAATTGGCTTGAAATGAAGATTATTTAAGATATTTTAGTTTTTCCAGAAATTTTTTTGTGAAGATAACAAACAATATGAGGATGGAAGAGCCAAAAGAATTGATTGAAAAAGTTTTTTTAAGATTAAAAAAAACAGCGAAATGCCTGGATATTACTATGACTAATATGAATTATATGTTATTTCAGAACAGTTATGTTGACATGGAATGATATTAAAGCTATTCTAAGATGGAAGAAATTACAATTATCATCACTGGGAAAAATTTCAGTGATAAAAATAAGTGTATTATCTAGAATAATGTTTTTGTTTCAAACAACATGTATTTTGACAAGTGATATGCCTTTTAAGCAATGGAAGAAAGATGTAGATTTCTATGACAAGGGGGGAAAATCAAGGGTTAAATATAAATATAAAGACCTCCAGGATGCAAAGGAATGATAGGGAGGATATGGTTGCCTGATTTGAAAATGTATTTTGCATTCTGCTGCTTGATTTGGATTAAGGAATGGGTGCTGCCAAGGAACAAGATTATTCTAGCACTAGAATAGCACATCTGAGGTTTGGATGGCATGCTGTTCTGTGGTACAATAAAGCTAACTTTTTTGCAGTTTTTAAAGTTCACTATATTAGCAATGCCACATTGAGACTATGGAATAGATGTAAATTCAGACTGTGCCCCAAATACTTTAAGGGTCTCAGCATTTTATAAATAGAAAACAGCAAGAGAGATGGTTATGCTGTTGAGAGTTGTTACAAGATCATGAAGAATATAAGATGGAATCAAGAGATCACTTGACTTCAGAGGCATTTAGTTTCAATTGTTTTGACAGTTGAAAGATTTAAAGTAGATAACAAGGCATTTTGAATTAAACAGGACAGGGCAGAATTTGAATAGAGCTATATACAAATGATTACTAAAATAAACTTTTGTTAAAACTTGAAACAGAAAAACAAGCAAAAGTGTATGATAAAATGAGCTAAGAACTTTGGATCTAATATGTTGATAGAACAGTGAGAAAATATGTGACTGAAAGGATTGAAATTTACATTATAATTTAAAAGAGAACTTTTATACAATGATGTCCATTGGTATATGACGGCAGATGAGATTCTGCTGAAATGTCGCTACAACTTTAAAAGCATAACTACAATGACGTGGGAAAATACCCGAACAAAGCTGAATGCCATACATGTAAGTACCTGGAAAATTTAAGAAAACAAATATATATATATATATATATATATATATATATATATATATATATATATATTTGTTTTCTGAGGTTCTCATGGTATTTGTATGTGGATCTTTGGTTGTTCGGGTTTTCTCCGCGTAAGATTTGAAGTATCTAGGCAACGTTTCGATGAAGTCTCATTCATCATCTTCAGGCTTCTGTCTCCGGCTCTGTGCTTTTCAGAGTAATGTGAGATTGCAGCTGCTTCCTCCTTTTAACTGCCAGTGGGGTGGGACTTGATTGGGTGGGGCTTGGCTGTGTTCTGATTGGGTGTGGGGTGTGTTCTCATTGGTAGGGGTTTGGTTGTGTTCTGATTGGTTGGGGGTTTAGCCGTGTTCTGATTGGTTGGAGGCGTGTTCTGTTCAGGTGGGGGCTTGGCTGTGCCCGGTTAGTCTTAGTTGCTGGGGATTTGAACTGGTGAGTTGTGATCTTGCTGTTTGGCTTCTAGTTCGTGGTCCTGTTGCATCTTCATAGTGGGTGTCGGTTTGCTTCATGTATGGCTCGGAGGGGTTTGAAGTGGGTAGTGATGCAGCTGTAGTGCAGCTTCTGGTCCATGGTCGTGTCTCATCTTCTGAGTGGGTGAGAGTCTGTTTTCTACATGGAAGTGTGGTGGTGGCATCTTGTGTGGCTCTCATGGGTGTGGGTCTGGTGTCCTTCTTCATGTTAGGTACTCGTCTGTTCATGAGGCGGGTTTCCAAATGGCTGGAAGGCGGGAGGTGTCATCTCGTTTGTTCATGCTGTGTGGCCGTTTTTCTATCTCTATGGCTTCTCTG
Source organism: Pseudonaja textilis (assembly GCF_049901715.1). Classification (NCBI taxonomy): domain Eukaryota; kingdom Metazoa; phylum Chordata; class Lepidosauria; order Squamata; family Elapidae; genus Pseudonaja; species Pseudonaja textilis. The sequence goes on from NC_141991.1 coordinate 81,163,572, forward strand.
ATTATTCTGCTGCTGAAGTGTTCGGTTTTGCGATAGTTCTGGTATTTTTAAAATCAATTTCATGTCCTGTGGCTTTGAGGTGTTGGACCAGGGAAGAGGTCGTTTCTTCTTTTTGATTGAGTTCTTATGTTCTTCAATGCGTGCACTTATTCTTCTGTTAGTTTGTCCAATGTATGTGGTCGGGCAGGCAGTGCAGGCGATTTCGTATACTCCTTGGTTTTCTAATTCGATTTTGTCTTTGGGGTTTCTTAGGATGGTGGATATTTTTCTGTTTGTGCAGAATGCTGTTTTGATGTTGTGTTTTTGGAGGATCTTGCTGATTTTGTCTGTAGTGCCTTTTATATATGGGAGGAGGGCTTTGCCGTTTTCTTGTTCTCTGTCTTGGATTTTGGTTGGGGTTTCTTTTTGGATTAGGTGGGTAATTTTCTTTCTTTGGAATCCATTGGCTGTAAGTACGTTGGTGAGAGTGTGTAGTTCGGTTTTTGGTGTTGTTCATCGGCTAAGCATTTTGTTCTGGAGATGAGTGTCTTGGCTACGGAATTGATCTGTGCTGGGTGGTGGTGTGAGAGTGCATGTAGATAGCGGTTAGTGTGTGTTTTCTTCTGGTAGATGGTGTGTCCTAGGGAGCCATTGGATCTTTTGTATACCAAGACATCTAGGAAGGAAGTTGGTTGTTGGCTTCTGTTTCCATGGTGAATTGTATTTTGGGGTGTAGGCTGTTGAGGTGTGTGAGGAAGTTGTTCAGTTTTTCTTTCCCATGTGGCCAGATTATGAAGGTGTCATCTACGTATCTGAGCCAGAGTTTGGGTTTGTGGTCGTATTTTTCTAGAGCTTGTGTTTCAAAGTGTTCCATGTAGAGGTTAGCGATGACAGGTGAGAGGGGTGATCCCATGGGTGCTCCTTCTATTTGTTTGTATTTTTGTCCATTGTAGGTGAAGTATGTATTGGATAGGCAGTGGTTGGTTAGATCTAGGATGTGCTTGGGGGGTTGTATTTGTTTTGGATGGCTGTCAAGGCTTCTTTTATTGGCACTTGGGTGAAGAGGGATATGACATCGAAGCTTACTAGTAGGTCGCTAGGTTGTAAGTTTTGTTTCTTTATGATCTCGATGAACTGGAATGAGTTTCTTACGTGTGAGTTGATGGATTCTGCATAAGGTTGTAGTTGTTTGGCGAGAAATTTGGCTAGGTTTTGTAGAGGTGAGCCTATGGAGCTGACTATTGGTCTGAGTGGGGTTCCTTCTTTGTGTATTTTGGGGAGACCATAAAGCTTGGGGCATCTGGATGATTTTTCTTTGGGTATGATTCGTTGCTGGATTTCTTCACTGATGGGGAGGCTTTTATTTTGGATTTGGTAGTTTTTTCTAGGTAGGTGGTGGGGTCTGTCTTTAGGGGTTTGTATGTGGGGTCTTGGAGTAGGTTGGTTAGCTTGGTTTGGTAGTCAGATGTGTTCATAACCACTGTCGCATTGCCCTTGTCTGCTGGTAGGATTATTATGCTGGTGTCTTCTTTCAGGTTAAGTAGTGCAGTTTGTTCTTCTTTGGATAAGTTGCTTTTGGGTGGTTTGCTAGTGCAGAGGATGTTGGTGATTTCGAGTCTGATTTTGTTAGCATCATCAGGGTTGGTTTTGGTCAGGCTGGTTTCAACTCCACATATGATGGTTTCTGTGGGGATGTGTTTGGGAGCGACAGCAAAGTTGAATCCTTTTGAAAGGACCTTGGTTTCAGCTTCAGTGAGGATCTTGTCTGAGATGTTGTGCAATGTTTGTTTCATGTGTGGCTGTGGGGGAGGGGAGTTGGTTTCTGGCATTGTTGTAGTTTCCTGAGTTTGTTGGTGTGAGTATCTGTCTTGAGGGTGGTCTGTGTTTGCCTCCAGACAGCAAGTTGTTTGGATTTGTCCCAAAGTAGAGGGTGAAGCTTGTTGCTGAGTCTGAGGTGGAGTGTGAGGAGATCTTTGTTGATTTGGTCTAGGAGAAACCTTTTTGTGTGAAGTTCATTTCTAATTAGGGCCAGTTCTGTTCTTTTAAGGATGCGTTTGGTGGCTGCTGTGTTGGTGTGGAATTTCAATTGGAAGCTTGTGGGAATTAAATTTTGATCTCGGCAGTTGCATAGGAATGCAAGGTCACATAAAATGGAGGCTCTTTGGACTTCAAGTTTTTCATAAGTCCTGGTCAGATGGTGGGTTTCCTCCCGTAGAGGTGCAATATTTGTTTTCTGAGGTTCGCGGGTATTTGTATGTGGATCTTTGGTTGTTCGGGTTTTCTCCCGCGTAAGATTTGAAGTATCTAGGCAACGTTTCGATGAAGTCTCATTCATCATCTTCAGGCTTCTGTCTCCGGCTCTGTGCTTTTCAGAGTAATGTGAGATTGCAGCTGCTTCCTCCTTTTAACTGCCAGTGGGGGTGGGACTTGATTGGGTGGGGGCTTGGCTGTGTTCTGATTGGGTGGGGGTGTGTTCTCATTGGTGTATATATATACACACACACACACACACACACACACACACACATACATATATATACACATACATACATACATACATACATACACACACACACACACACACACACAAAAGGAATACAAAGGAATATTAATATCCAGTCAAAATCAGAACTCTTCTTGCTGGGACTATTAAATAGAAAATTTAAAAAGTTATGGAATATTGGTTTTATATATAATTGCTGTGGTTTTATATATAATTGCTGTGAGATTATTATATGCTAAGAAAAAAATGAAAAGACCCTGAAATTCCCACAGTTGAGAAATGGCTGGTGAAGTTGACAGAATAAGCAGAGAAAATAAAATTGATTTGTTTGATTAAAGAAAGAACAATAACTGCATTTATTAGCGACTGGAAACCCTTTATAGACTTTGTGCTAAAAAAAAAGAATGAAATGAAATTGTAATTTATAGCTTTGATTATTAGAAAGGGTAGATTATCGAATGAAGGAAATTATAGCCTAACTTTAAAAAAGAAAGAGTAAAATATAAATGCATTTATAACTGCTGTTAAGATTGCAAACTGCTTGTTTATAATTTTTTCTTTACATTTTTCTTTTCTATTGTTTTTCTTTTCCTTCTTTCTCTCTTTCAAAATTTGTATTGTTTTATTATTTTGAAACTTTTTAAAGTAAAAAAATATATATACAACAAAACAGCATTTGGGACATTAAAAAAAATAAATCTTTTTTTCTGCGTCTGTTCAGAAGTTCCCAAAATTAGTATTAGTTAAAATGTATCAAAAGAGAATTTATTCCCCTGCCATGCTGATTAGTGTCTCTTTTTTCCAGGAAGTTAAAAAAAATTCTTTTAGGAAATAATGTTGAACAGCTTAATGAATTCAGATAGTCCTCAACTTACAACAGTTCATTTAGTGACCGTTCAACGGCACTGAAAAAGGGTACTTAGGACAATTTTTCACATGACCATTGCAGCATCCCCAAGGTCAGGTAATCTAAATTAGGATGCTTGGGAAAGACAGATTTACTTAACAACCCTGTTACTAAATTAACAAAGATGTTAAAGAAGTGATTCATTTAACAACTGTGGCAAGAAAAGTTGTAAAATGGGGCAAAATTCACTTCAAAAATGTTTCACTTAGCAACAAAAGTTTTGGGCTCAATTGTGGTCGAGGACTACCTATATAGCTTAGCTATTTTATACTTGTATGGATATTTGTTCAAGGGAAGCCCTTGGGAAGGGAGCAATGACACTGCATGGCATAAATCAGAGAGATTTGGAGGTCTTGTTACATGTGAATTGTGCTGTATTAATTACATGTTTATTTTATTTGGCATACCTGGTCAACAATCTTTTTATATTCCAAATATGTCCTTATATATGTTTCTGCTTCTGTAAGGAGGAAAAATATTTTGAAGCTCACATTATGATTACTTCATAAATACTATCCTTTAAATACTTCCTCATTAAATTTGTTTAAAACCAAGACATTCTTTTAAAAATTATTTTAAGTGAATGCAGAATGCTTTTCATTTGTTTCTACTTATGGCCTTATTTCTGATCAATGTTAAACAATGAATACCTACACCATAGTCCCAGTCTTTGTATAAGTGTACTTGGATCCATGAGAATAATGTATCAATTTTCTGTTCGATTGTGGTGTCAATTATTTGAAAAGTGCTGTGACATTTATTATAGCATCTTTTGAGAACACTGAAGGTATCCTACAAGATTCAACTTATGGAATTTTAATAGTGTAGTTTCCAGGAAATATAGTCTTTGTAGTAGAACGTTTTACATAGCTCTGGCATCTTTCTTGAATATCAAAGCACAGCAATGCACGATCAGAGTATAGTGAAAGCAAAAGGATTTTTTTTTTATAGCAAAGATTTGAAATACCTGATTGTAAATGTATTAACAGCGGCTAGGATTGTATTTGCCAAAAACTGGAAAAATGAGAAAACACCATCACAGGAGGAAATCATTAAGAAAATATTGGAATGTGCTGAAATGAGTAGATTGACATTTGAAATTAGAGAGCAAGAGGATAAACAATTCTATAAAATTTGGGACTTTTTTTATCAATGGTTAGATAATAAAATACAATAATGAAATACGTAGAATCTTAGAAAATAATAAATATATAAAGATGTATTTTTCTTTCTTTTTTACTATATCTATAAAAAAAAAATTAGGATAGATTTGGGAAGATTATATGAATTGTTACAAAATGATGCTAAGTAAATTATAGTTATCTCACAAAATATGAATGAATAAAATTATTGTCAAATGATTGAATAATAATGATACTAGGGTATTTAATTTTTGATTGAGAATATGAGTTACTATACAATGTAACTGTAATTGATGACTATGAAATGGATGCACAAAAAAATTGTAAACCAACCCACACACTGCTTGTATACTCATGGAAGAAAGGTTGATGTTTTTATGTTTTGTCTGTTTATGTTTGTTTTTAAAAAATCAATAAAAATTTTTTAAAAAAAAGAATTTAAATTTTTAAAGTTTACTCTTTTCCATCTCTCTTAGAGCAATAATGACATTTCATAGCATGAAAATGGAAGAAATTAACAAGATAATTCGTGACCTATGGCGAAGCACATACAGGGGACAAGGTATAAATGTGTGTGTGTGTGTACACAATAATATATTTGCAGTAGATTTTATTGAGGGTGGGGAGTATTGGAGATAAAATTCTAAGATCATCTCTCTTTAAGATAAAAATAGATTTATCCATTCAGTCCTAGGGAAGTTATGTAATCTTTCATAATAAGCAATATGCCACTTCCAGTTGAGTCATCTTAATTGATAAGTTTACATGAATTCTTTCCTATTACTTGCCTTATTACATCATCATCTTCCTCTTCCCCCTAACAGACTTCTATATATTGCAATTGCTGAGTTACCAGAATTCTGCATTTTGAGATTTCTTTTAACTTTTAAAAAGTAATAGCTTTAGCATTAACATTTCTGAAAAAAGAATTTGTGAGCAGTGCATTGGAGAGTGGGTTGTAAGGAAAATCCATCTCCCTGGCTAACAGATGCAAAATGGAAATGCACAATAAGTACCCAAACAAGATCTGGAAAAGCTTTTGACAAAAATCTGAACTAATGTGACTATATTGCGGACAAATGACTTATGCCTATGTGGTAATAGAGTTGATTTATTTTGTTGATAATGATTAGAATGCTTTATGGAAAAGAAAGTTGCTTTGGCAATTAACAGTTTTAATTAAAACTGTTTTTCCCCCTAAAGATATTGACTATATAGAAATTCGGTCTGATGCTGATGAAAATATCTCTGCTTCTGACAAAAGGAGGAGTTACAATTACAGAGTAGTCATGACAAAAGGAGACACTGCTCTAGATATGAGGGGCAGGTGCAGTGCTGGCCAAAAGGTATGTAGTATTGTTTTCATGCAAATTCATTGATTTGTAAACATTTATATCAGGAATAGGATCTAGAGCAGGGGTCACCAACCTTTTGGATCTCAGGGACCACCAAACTCACACTTTTAAATCCCGAAGACCACTAATATGATTTTTTTTAAAAGCAAGAATATTTAATATAATTTTTATGTTAAATATAAATTATATATATATATGTTTTCATATATATATATAATATATATGTTTTATATATATATATATGTATGTATGTATATGTATGTTTTCATATATTTCATATGTTTTCATATATATATATATATATATATATATATATATATATATATATATATATATATATATGTTTTCTTAAGTTTTCACGGTACTTACATGTATGGCATTCAGCTTTGTTCAGGTATTTTCCCATGTCATTGTAGTTGTGCAACTTTAAAAGCACAACTACAATGACGTGGGAAAATACCCGAACAAAGCTGAATATATATATGTTTTCTGAGGTTCTCGCGGGTATTTGTATGTGGATCTTTGGTTGTTCGGGTTTTTCTCCCGCGTAAGATTCGAGGTATCTAGGCAACGTTTCGATGAAGTCTCATTCATCATCTTCAGGCTTCTGTCTCCGGCTCTGTGCTTCTCAGAGTAATGTGAGATTGCAGCTGCTTCCTCCTTTTAACTGCCAGTGGGGGTGGGACTTGATTGGGTGGGGGCTTGGCTGTGTTCTGATTGGGTGGGGGTGTGTTCTCATTGGTAGGAGGTTTGGCTGTGTTCTGATTGGTTGGGGGGTTAGCTGTGTTCTGATTGGTTGGAGGCGTGTTCTACCAGAAGAAAACACATACTAACCGCTATCTACATGCACTCTCACACCACCACCCAGCACAGATCAATTCCGTAGCCAAGACACTCATCTCCAGAACAAAATGCTTAGCCGATGAACAACACCAAAAAACCGAACTACACACTCTCACCAACGTACTTACAGCCAATGGATTCCAAAGAAAGAAGATTACCCACCTAATCCAAAAAGAAACCCCAACCAAAATCCAAGACAGAGAACAAGAAAACGGCAAAGCCCTCCTCCCATATATAAAATGCACTACAGACAAAATTAGCAAGATCCTCCAAAAACACAACATCGAAACAGCATTCTGTTTATATATATATTACTTATATATATATATTATTTATATATATATAATATATATATATATATATATATATATATATAAATAATAATATAAATATATATAATATAAATATATATATATATAAATATATATATATATATATATATATATATATATATATATATATATATATATATATATATATATATATTATTTATATATATATTATTTATATATATATTTATATTTATTTTCTGAGGTTTTCGCAGGTATTTCTATGTGGATCTTTGGTTATTCGGGTTTTCTCCCACGTAAAATTGGAAGTATTTTGGCGACGTTTCGATGAAATTTCATTTGTCATCTTCAGGCTTGTGTCTTCGGCTTTGTGCTTCTTGGAGTAATGTGAGCTTGCAGCTGTTTTTCTTTTAACTGCCAGTGGGAGTGCGACTTGACTGGGTGGGGGCTTGGCTGTGTTCTGATTGGGTGGGGGTGTGTTCTCATTGGTTGAGGGCCTGGCTGTGATCTGATTGGTTGGGGGGTTGGTTGTGTTCTGATTGGCTGGGGGTGTGTTCTGTTCAGGTGGGGGCTTGACTGTGTAAGTCTTGTCGGGGGATTTGAGCTGGTGATCTGTGATCCTGTTGTTTGGCTTTGTGTTCGTGGTCATGCCACATCTTCATGTTGGGCGTCAGTTCGCTTCATGTATGGGTCGGAGGGGTTTGAAGCGGGTAGTGATGCAGCTTTGTCCGATGTATTTCCGCCTGCCCCAACACATACATCGGACAAACCAACTGAAGAATTAGTGCACGCATTGAAGAACACAAGAACTCAATCCAAAAAGAAGAACCGACCTCTTCCCTGGTCCAGCACCTCAAAGCCACAGGACATGAGACTGACTTTCAAAATACCAGAACTATCGCCAAAACTTCAACAACAGAATAATCAGAGAAGCCATAGAGATAGAAGAACGCCCACACAGCATGAATAAACGAGATGATACCTCCCGCCTACCAGCCATTTGGAAACCCGCCCTCATTAACAAACGAGTACCTAACATGAAGAATGATACCAGACCCACACCCACGAAGGTCACACAAGATGCTACCACCTCACTTCCACGTAGAAAGCAGATTCACACCCACACAGATGATGAGACACGACCACAGACCAGAAGCCGTATCGCAGCTGTTTGAAGCTACCCGCTTCAAACCCCTCCGACCTGCTTTTTCCCTTGAGGAAGACGACATATTGCTTCTTATTCCAAGAAGTTTTATCAGTTCTGGTTGGATGGGCAAGGAGATGATCAGAACTAATCATTCCATCCCTCTCCCACTCCCTGATCCAAAATAACTGATGAAGCTTCTTGGATTAGAAGTGAAACATCTTCCTCCTCAAGTGAAAAAACATAATCTACTTGTGTTTTGAAAAAGTACTTTTGAGACACGGTTTACATTCCTCTCCTCTTAGCTTATTTAAATGCAAGGTGGCCAAATTTGGCCAACCAATTTGGGACTGAAAATTACTTGTGAAGGAAATCGCTTCCCTTCACAAGCAATTTTCAGTCCAAAATTGGTTGGCCAAATTTAAACAGCCACCTTGCATGCAATGCTTATTATTAGTATTTTAATATAGCATTAGTATCTTAATATGAGAGGCGATGGTGGTTTCTGTCACAGAAATGTTTCAGTGAAACTCTTCTTTGTTGTGTAGTAATCCTTGTAAGAGTGGGGATTCCCCCCTCCCCCAAAATAGGTAAGGCTTAATGCATCTAAATAGGGCTTAAGGTTTAAAAAAACACATACATACATACATCACATAGAGATGCAAAGATTAATAAACAAACTGGGTCAGCTGCAGGTTAGCCACCCCTGCTGTAGGGAAGAAAGTCTCTTTTTAAATGTTCCTTTCTAATCTCCTCTTTGCATATCTAAATATATACATGGAATCTGTCAATTGCAGTTAAGCAAAATTATTTTGTATTTTAAAGGGGGGGGGTGTTTTCTTGAGGGGGAGAGCTCACCAAGGGCGAGACCCGAAAGACTGCATCTTTCAACGACAAAGCATAGTGAAGTGTATGTTGCATCAGTTGTGTTGAGAAAAGTTCAGGGGAGGAAGGCTGTTAGATGGGAAGATCTCAGGTTTTTTACTAGTGAAAAAGATGTGCTAGTTGTGTACCATAGGATATGGTTGCAGATTTATGTGGCTTATTTAAAACCCAGCAAGCACTTGATGCTGTTTTGGGTGCATTTTACCTAGTCATTTTCAATTATGTTTTGGTTCATAAAATAAGATATAATATACCCACTGTAGTTTAGATGCTGCTACTGTAATACAGATTAAAAATTTAGAAATTTTTCATATACTTTCACTCAGTCTTGAATTCAGAATAGTAATGAGTCATGATTATCTTTCATTTGTAATGAAATATATTACTCAGATTTCTCTAGTTCATTTGTTTGAAGTGGGCCATGCTGGTGCTCTCATTTCACACTGATAATCATACCTTCCAGAAGTATATGAATATTTTCATAGTAATACTTGAAACAGAAGGGAATTTACTAAGAACATTGTAAGGCTAATAATTACAAAATACCCTAGTCCATTTTTTAGTTCATGAAAGGAGTAAGTGACCCAGCTAATTCAAGTGTGTAGTCCTTTTAATATTATACATTTAAAACATATAGTGCTTACATAGGAAGTGCTGGTGACTAATGCCAGATTACCCAGATGGTAGTCATCTGTAAAGGGTCTTTTTATATGCACACTATGTCCCTTCCCCCATATATCCAGTGGTCTAGTACAGTGGCCCCCAACCTTTTTTGTGCCACGGCCCGGTATCGGCATCACAAAATGATCCACGGCCCGGTACCGGCATCAGCACGCATGACAAGGCAAGGCGAGCTGAGCGACCGGCCAGCCAGCCGTCCCCCGCTTCTCCCCGCCACCTTCAACTCCTCCTTTGTACCTTTGTCGATGGGCTTCACTTCGGGACGGCTTCGGGACAGTAGCTCGGCTCGGCTCGCCTTGCCTTGGGTGCTGAAAGAATCCTCGCGCCTTAGTTTCGTTCAAAGTCCCCCCCTCCCCCTTCGATGAAATTAAGGCGTGAGGATTCCTTCAGGACCCAAACGCCGCTTTCCAACTGGAAAAGCTCAACTGGAAGCACTTTCTCATCAAACAAGATGGCGGCACCCAGCAAACCGGCGGCCCGGTAGGAAATGTTCTATGGACCAGTCCCGGTCCGTGGCCCGGTGTTTGGGGACCCCTGGTCTAGTAGATCTATATTTTCCTTCCAAGAGATCGGAGGATCAGCCCATAGAAAAGTAGAGTGATCAGTCAAGATAAGCTTCAGTGCTATTGTGCTGTAAAGTTTCAGTGCTACTGTGTTGTAAAGATACAGTTATTAGGGATACTTTCAGCCTTAGAAAGACAAGTTTAATTGGGATTTTCTTTATCTGAGGGCTCAGAAGTTTAATCATGGCTAATAACTTGCATTAAATTAATGTATGCTTCAAATGTGCTAATACTTTCATGGTAAAGCTTGGAAATGATACTTATTTAAGGAAACTGGGGATCTTTAACAGCACCTTTAGCATTTTGAACAGGCCATTTTTCTCATGTAATAAGGGAATACTAGTGATAGTACTGCATTGATTTTAAATAATTTGTATTCTGGTCCATTTATCAAATGGTGATATTTATTTTAATTTTAGGTTCTTGCCTCTCTCATTATCCGTCTTGCTCTGGCTGAATCCTTCTGTCTTAACTGTGGTATTCTTGCATTGGATGAGCCTACCACCAATCTTGACCGAGAAAATATTGAATCTCTTGCACATGCTTTGGTGGAGTAAGTATCCACAGATTTTACTAAGACGTTTAAGAAGATTCACTTATGTGGAACTAAAAATTACAGGGAGTCCTTGACTCAGCCGGTCATTTAACAACCATTCAAAGTTATGACGAAAATTGGACTTATGATCCAGTTTCAAAGTTATGATGTCTGGGTTCAATTACAGTCGTAAATCAAGGACAACCTTTATACACATAATAAATAGTTTTCATCGCTCATCTTTCCTCAGGCATAAGTTTAAGCCTGTGGAAGTAAGTCCCTACCCAGCAAACGGAGGCCTCATGGGTTGCATGCCACTCACTGTTTAGTTACTGGAAAATTGACTCTACCCCAAATTAGGGGTTATAGCAGGGGTGGGCAAACTTTTTGGCTCGGGGGCCTCATTGACTTTTAAAATTTGATAGATGGGCCGCCACCTGGTGTCGAAAAGCCTGTCATTACAAGTCAAAATCAAATGAATGCAATCATTCAATCATTCACATCAAACCTTAATTCTGTACCAATCTTCAGCGGGCCGGATTAAAAAGACCAACGGGCCGGATGTGGCCCCCGGGCCGTAGTTTGCCCACCCCTGGGTTATAGGGTCAGAAGGCAGTTTATTGATCCAAAGACATCAACATGACATAGAATTTAATATTCTTGTTTTTTTTTAAAAAAAACCCAGCAGGTTCCTATATTTAGAAATGAAATTCAACCCTAAAAATTAGTAATATAAAAGAAAGAGAAATAATTGTATGGCTAAAGAAATAAAGGGGTATGGGTAAAGTTTTTAATAAATAGAAATTTTTAGTTATCTAACAGAAAGCACATTTTAAAAATGTTTAGTTAATATTATTCCTCAGAACTGGATAGGTCCTGTTCAGCATTTTTACTTGCCTGACTTGCCATTTCTAATGGGATTCAGACAAGCCAAAGTAACTTCATTACTTCCAAGTAACACTGTCTGTTTTCCTTGACGTACTAATGGCCTTATTGCAATCTGAGGTACAGTTTTCTTGGAACTTCTCTCACCTAATTATAAAATCAAACAGAAAAATTAGTCAAGTGTACATTTTGAATTATATCAGCTTTGACATTACATCTGCAGCATTTGTTTTTCTTTTGAAGGATCATCAAAAGTAGATCTCAGCAACGTAACTTTCAGCTGCTTGTGATAACTCATGATGAAGATTTTGTGGAGCTGTTGAGTCGATCTGAATATGTGGAGAAATTCTATAGAATTAAGAAGAACTTCGACCAGTGTTCTGAGATTGTGAAATGCAGTGTCCAAACTTTGGGATCATATGTTCAAGATTCTTCCAAATAAAGACTCTTCTTTGGATTTAAAAAAAAAAAATCTGTTGGAGTCCCCCCCCAAAATGTGTGTGTGTATGTGTGGATAGATAAATGTTGACAAGTACCAAACAATCATAGCATTAAAATGTTAGGGGTGGGGGAGAGGAAGGTAATTAAAAATAAAATTGTGCGTGGAAATGTAGTGGTTGGTAAGACTTGGCTGTATAGTTTTTAGAGGAAAGGTTCATCAGAATAAAGCATCTGGTAGAAGTTAAAGAAGTTGCCACAATTCTGCATCCTTAAGAGTTGAAAAGATACAGACCTAACAAGCTCAAGATGCAGCAGTCACCATTACAAGGACAACCGATTTTGTGTCAGGCTGCTTGACCTCCAGCTAATGCCTTTTTCGACCATGATTCTCAGAGACTCTTTAGCAAGGTTTACTCAGAAGAAAGGAATGGAGTTAGGAGAACTCTTATTGGCTGGACTTTTTTTGCCTTTCTGTTAACTGGCAGGCCTCTTTACTGATGATGCAGGAACATGTTGCTGCCGTGTTTCTCACAAAATAAGGTTGGGCCTTATTTATTTTTTTTGACCCCTGAAAAAAACGGCTAGGCCATCTTTTCGGGGGTGACTTAATTTCCTCCCCCACCTAGAGCAGCCCATACTCATGTACCTCGCCATGAGGCCACTTCTATCGGCCGACGAAAGCTTCCCAAAGGCAGCCGCTTCAGGGCATGGTGTGGCTGCCTGTGTCTCCTCACCTTTAGGCAGTCTCTTTCGGGCGATGGAAGCTCCCCAAGCGCAGTCACCAGCCACTTCGATCAGCCGGTAGAAGCTGCCTCGAGGCGAGCACACACACACACTCCCCTCGCCGCAAGGCCGCTTCTATCAGCCGACAAAAGCTCCCTTGAAGGCAGAGTCCCCAGCCACTTCAGGGCATGGCATGGCTGCCCGTGTCACCTCGCCTTTAGGCAGTCTCTTTCGGGTGATGGAAGCTCCCCAAGTGCAGTCACCAGCCACTTTGATCGGCCAGTAGAAGCGGCCTCGGGGCGAGGGGAGTGTGTATGTGTGTGCTCGCAGTAGACTTCCAATTGGTTAAATCACTACTACAATCTAACTCTTCTCCTTTCCATAGAGTTAAACTTTGCATAAAACTGAGGCAAGGCTGGTTGATCTTATGGACTGAGGCAGGAAAAAATCTTCAGCGTGAAGTCCAAAAGTTGACATATGTAGCCATTTTAGTTAGTGTAGAATTATACTATTTGCTATCCTTTTTTCTTTGTAAGGGGGGTTCCGGGCTCGCCACATTTCAACGGATGGAAGGAGAGCATAGATAGTGGAGGATGTTAGGTGACATTCTTTCCCAAGGGAGCAGGCAGTATCCCTGCAGATGGCTGAAGGTGGAGTTTAGAGGCACTGGAGGCACTGGACTGAATGTGGACTGGGAAATGTGACTTTGGTGGATGTTTCTAACTTTCAGTATCATTGGGTGTAATTCCGGGCTCGGGTCAGATCCGGAATTACAAGAGACTTTGCCAATTTGATGTATACCTAAATAAAAGGAATTTGCTTTGGAAAATGGACTTTGCAAGCTTCTTTTTGAAAAGGGAAGTATCACTTGGAAACCTGACATTATTCCGGATCTCCCTAAAAGATCCCGAGATGGGATTGCCATCCAGGATCTTGAGCCCTGGCTGCTTACCCAGGCCAGCAGCAAAGACTTTCAGCCGGGCAGCAGCAAAGACTCAGAGAAGATGGCAGAGTGACAAAAACCCAGGAAGCCAGGCTCTGTGGAGGAGCCTGTCAGAAGATGCCTGTCAGATCCAGAGCAGCCTTTTGTAGAGCAAGTAGATGCTAGTGACATAGCAGTGGCAGCAGGTGCTTCTCCAGAGAAATGGAAAAGGAGACCGGCAGTCCTGCACTTATGCATCCCCAAAACTCCCAGAGACTGAGAGGAGTGGGCTGTGTGGGAGAAAGAGGCTTATGGAATCCGCTGGGCTCTACCAACATGGAGACAATTCCTAGAGGGCAACAATAACCCTTTCAAGAAGGGGAGGACAGACCACAAAAACCTAGAAACCCTAAAAACCCCAAGAAAACTCACCAAAACAAGTTAGACTAGCAATACTTCAAAAGTTTAAATTTTCAATTGAAGTACATCACGGGGTGTGGGTGTGTGTGGAGCCTATCAGCAGACGCACTATCAAGGAAACCCCAATTCAATAATAAATGAGAAGTGATTCATCCGATGATCCCACCTTTCCCTCACCTGGGCGCATGACCAGAGATTTAAGGGAATTCGGACATGACCCAAACACTACCAAAACGAACTGACAGCAGACCCTTGGTATCAGCACAATAAAAACCTACTAACAATGAGGGACAGCTTAGCATGGAAAGGGTCCAAGCTATACATCCCCAATACCCTACACCTCCAAGTACTACAGAAAAAGCTATGATTCAAAAGCAGGGAGGGCATTTTGGTTATTTAAAAACCCTGCACATGGCCAGGAGGCAGTTTTACTGGCCAAGAATAAAACGAGACGTTGAGGACAATGTAAAAAGTTGTGCTACCTGCGATACCATGAAAACCAGGCCTGGAAAACCTCCAGGACTCCTACAACCAGTGGCAGACCACTCCCAACCTTGGAAGGAAATAGGAATAGATTTTATAGTAGACTGCCGGAGAGTGGAGGAAACACGGTCATTTGGACAGTGGTAGATCTGTTCTCCAAACAAGCTCATTTTGTTGCGTGTTCAGGACTGCCATCAGCTAGGAAATTATCCAAACTGTTTGTTAAGCACATCTACCAGCTGTATGGAATGCCTCGCAGGATAATTTCAGACAGAGGAGTACAATTTACTGCAAAGTTTTGGTGGGAATTTATTAGGGCTATTGGCTCATCTCATCTTTCTATCCGAGCACTAATGGATCCGGGGAACATATGAATGCAATGATTGCACAACACTTAAGGTACTATGTAAATTACCAATAATCTAATTGGACTGACTTATTACCTTTTTCTGAGGTCGCTTACAATAATGCTGTCAAGCCCGAAATTGACATAAGTGTAGCTACTTTAGTTTGTCTTAGTATATATTCTTTTTCGTACTTTCTCTGTGGCAGTCATAGGGGAAGGGTTTCGGGCTTGACACATTCCTAAGGGGAGAGGAGTGGAGATAAAGAGAGTTGTTTTGGCTAGGTGATCTTCTTTCCCATGGGAAACTAGCTGTCCATGCTTGGGCTCCTGGAGGTGGGGATTTATGACATCAAGCAATGTTGAATTACTTCTATTGGAGAATGTGACTTAGGGAGGTTGTTTCTAACTTCTAATATTGTGGGGTAATTCCAGGTTGGGTCAGATCTGGAATTACCATGGACTTTGCCAATTTGATGCTTTCCTAAATAAAAGAAATCTTTTTGAAAATGGACTTTATTATTTTCTTTTAAAACTGATTTCATCACTTGGAAACCTGACAAATGCAGTATACAGCAGCACAGGGTTTTACCTTTCCAGATAAATACTGGAATGGAATTCATCCCTATGCCTGAATTACCCAGGGATCCCACTCCCTGCATGTCAGTAAATGAATGAATGAATGGACTGCTTAAAGGAGTCATGGGAAAATACCAAAAAGGCTGCAGAAATCCATAAAAGGCAAGCTGACAAACATCGCTTTCAGCAAACACAATTTAAAGTAGGAGATAAAGTTTATCTGCCGACCAAATATTTAAAGCTGCATTTACCTTCTTTAAAAAAAACAACTGAGTCCAAAATTCTTAGGACCTTTTCAGATAATCAAGGTAATAAACTCTGTAACTGTGCAGCTTAGACTCCCTCACTTGTTAGGGAAAGTGCACCTGGTTTTTCACAGCAGGATTTTCTTCTCTTTTATTACTCAAATAAGCCTTGGTTTATTGTTGTAATCAAGTTGTTGATGATCCTACCCAGGCCTATTTAATTACTGTTGAAATTAAATGTCAAGAAACTCTACCGAGGCCATTTTTAATTCTGTATTTACCAATTGTGATGTATCGTACTTGTATTGCTGGTAGATTAGTCTAACAACTTGCATACAATATTAAGTATTATTCTTTATGAACTAGCTAACGCCATATTAGAGCCGGTTTGATGAAGGGATTACCAGGTGAGAAATGGGAAACTGAGTTCTAGTCCCACCTGAGCTACAAAGCCACCCAGGTTACCTGGGACCATGCCTTCTCTCTCAGCCTTAGAAAGGAGACAATGGCAAACAACTTCTTAGAAATCTTGCCGAGAAATCTGCAAGAACAAGCTCAGGAAGTCACCAGGAAACAATGCACAAAAACAACAATCCCACCATATTGGAACTAACTTCTAATTCCCCCAAATCATTAGACAGTATTTCTATATAATCTGCCCCAAAATCGATGAATACTTTAGTTCCTGTGGATGTCTATATAAAAATATCTGTTTTACTGTGAGTTGGATAGGTACATGAAAATGCTAATTCCAAGTCAGGATCTCTAACCACACGCTCACCAAAATGTGGTTGAGCTCCACTTCACATCTGAGGGAGGAGATGAAATTGTATTATGTTGTGTGGCATTGCATTGCAATATATTTTGAATCAAACTGAGCAATTGGGGTGGGGGGGTTAATTTAAATTTTGGGGATTTTATCATTTTGCAATTCTACTTACTAAGCAGTTTGAGATATGATGAGTTTACTGAATGCCCACACTCTCTGCTTAACTTCCTGTGGTTCATATTCAAAGTAAGAATTCACACTGCGATATGATAGGTTTTTTTTCCAGTCACTGATTAAAATGATACTGTGCGTGCAAAGTTGCTACTTTCATAGTTGTATTCAAATCTAGATGTGTGTGTGTGTATATATACATTGTGTGTGTGTGTGTGTGTGTGTGTGTGTGTGTATAATTCCTCCTCAGCAGCCCTAATGAAAAAGCTGGAGTAGAACATGCTTGATTTTGCCATTATTCCCTCTGAATTAATAGCTCTCTAAAATCCTGAGCTATTAATAGTCAAACGAATTATTTCAACAGCCTGGAAGGCAAGAAAACCAGCATTTTGTTGTGATGCTTCAAAACAACCAATGTAAAACCTGGCTGCTAGAAATTTTCAGAACATCCAGAAATAAGAGTAATTTTTAAAAACTTGTAGAAGGTTGAACACCGTTAATCATGATGGTTGTTCCAACAAAAAAACTGGCAAGCATTTTACCGCCCAACAGGCCATCCATTGGACCATACAATGTTCAAATTGCAATTACATTATTTAATTTATTTCAGATTGCCTTAGAAGGGAAAGACTTTGAAAACGTGCTTTCCAGAACTACCTCTTTCTGTGCTAGGGGATTCCTGGCAAAGAAGGCAGTGCCAGAAAGCATTGCCAAAGACTGCCTACCAGTTGCTAAAATAAATTGTCGGGCTGCCAGATTCCATAATATTCCTGCTTCACCTTTCTGCCCAATTTTGTCCTTTTCGTGTTACAAAGTTAGGTTCTGTTGGTACACCACATTTTATATGCCCCGTTAGTTTCTACCTATGGCAGATCATAATGTAACATAACACAGCAGCTGAGAAAAAAAGCCAAACTGAGGAGGACCATTTGGCCAAGCTGTTCATGACATAATACTCAGAACTCTAGCACACAAGTTCAGGATTACTAATTTTATATTCTCCTTGTGATAACTCCTGACATATAAGAGCTGTGGTGGTGGCACAGTGGTTAGAATGCAGTACTGCAAGCTACTTCTGCTGACTGCCAGCTACCTGCAATTTGGCAGTTTGATTCTCATTGGCTCAAGGTTGTCTCAGCCTTCCATCCTTCCAAAGTTGGTAAAATGAGGACCCAGATTGTTAGGGGCAATATGCCGACTCTGTAAACCACTTAGAGAAGGCCGTAAAGCACTGTGAAGTGGTATGTAAGTCTAAGTGCTATTGCTATACCTTATGGCTACAGGCATGTGCATTACAGGTATTAATTATTTGTATGACTTTTTAATGGATTTTAATGATACATTTTTGGTTACTTTGAAAATTGTGTCTGTGTGTGTCCCTAGCAATTCATAGTTCAAAACATCACTATAAACCCAATATAAAAACATCCATGGTAAAATGATGAATTAATATAATAAACTGAAAACAATTATCTAACCTATTGTTTGGCATAACACCAGACATTGTCACTAGAAGGCTAAATCACCAAACTACATCTCACTTGCTTTGGCCGTGTCATGTGGAGGAATTCACTGGAGGAAGCAATTATGTTGGGAAGAGTTTGGGATAAAAGAAAACCAGGCCTTCAAGGAACATGGTGGCTGGACAACCATCAAAGCTGACACCAGCCAGAACACAGAACAATTCAAGTAGCGCAAGATCAGAAGATGTGGGGAGATTTGGCACATAGAATTGCCAAGAGTCAGACATGACTGAATGGATGATATCATCATCACTGCTTGAGGGTGACCGACATATAACTGAGGTATCCTCCCATACCAAACTGAGCCTGTGCCATAAAAAAAGGAGCTACCACGGAGAAACAGCACCTGCCAGCTTTTGCCCCCGAGCACCTCACAGAGGTAGGGAAATTGTTCTCAATGAAGGTATCTGGATAGAAGAGGCTGGAAGAGGCACCACAAATATTTAGGTGGCAAATCATAAAGGGCTTATATAGGTCCTTTGAGTTGCATGAGAACCTACTGGCAGCCAGTTTGAAGCCTGCAGCACTGGTGCTTGTGGTGATAATTGCCAAACAACATGCAGACTACTGCAGCTTCCAGCTTGTCTTCAAAAGCAGCCTCATGCAAAGCGTATTGCAGTAGTCCATAGGAGGATGTGAGGTATGATGGATGGCCTTAGAGGACAGAGGGACAATCTGATAGCAAAGCAGCAATCAGATAAACTTGGCTTGAGCCCAGACACTTCAGCCATTCTCTCTCTCCCACCCATCCCATATTCACATGAGATAAAAGAGGGAGGAAAGGAAATACATTAAGACTTGCAAAGTGCTATTATAATATAACTGTTCTAATAAAGGTAGTCTTAAGCCCACACCATGTTTGTCGCTTGGTCTGGTCTACCTTAAAGGGCTGATAGGTATCCTCTCAACCAAGCTACATCTTACCCCTCAGCCAGGCTTAGGTAAAAGTCGTCCTCAAAGTGACTTCCATTTGTCCATCCAGGAGGACTCAAATTGATGGATTTCTTGCAGGTAGTCAGTTCCCATCATTGTAGTTTATTGAACAACAAGAAACAACAGATCTGTCTTGTTTTGATTCAGTTTTAGCATGTCTCATTCAGCCACAAAAGTCTCCATAAAAAAAACCTGAAAGTTCCTGTCTCGGGTTATCTTGGTAACATACAATTGGGCATCATTTGCATACTAATGATGCCACATCACAGATCAGTGGATCCCTTCCCCTAGCAATTCCATGCTGATGTTTAAATGCAGGGGGGAGAGCACTGAAACCCACAGATCTCAATTTTGGGGTCACCACACCAGAATAAGATCTTCTCCCTCACTACTACTGAACTACCTTCTACGGAAGATACAGAACATGCTTCTTTCCCCGGTGCTCAGAGGCAGTCCAGAAAGGTATAATGATCAATGGCATTTAATACCAAGAGTTTTAACAGGACTAACTTCACCCAGGACTAATCATCTACTAGACAATCACTGATGTTTCATTCCCATGTCTGTGCCAGAATGGATTGTAAATGATCTAGATAGTTTGCTTTCCACCAGGGTGCTTTGAAGTTGAGTCAACAGCATCTCTCTAAAAAGGAGGGGGCACACTGTTATATCGGTCGATCGGTCCCAAGAAGAGACGCGAGGCAGTGACTATTTAAAAGCTCTTTTTATTTCAAGTTAGATCTGCCCGCCGGCTTGGAGCGGCGGCGGCTTATATTGAACTTGCACAGGGTGCTGCAGCCAATGACAGCCGTTCGAATCACCCACGATCGGCTCAGCCAATCGCGGTTGCTTCATAACGGCCAATCAGTGCTGCACACTCGACCAATCCGAGTGCTGTGCATTTTAGCCAATCAGAACACAGGGTTACAAGAATGCAAATACAAATACAGAACACACACCACCATTTCTTTCAAGACTGCAGGCATCTCTCCCTCCTAAAGCATAGATCATCTGAAAGTACATTATCTTTCAGAGTCAAAAGGCTAAAGGAAATCCCAACACGTATAAAAGCTGTCCAGCTACCACATTAAACACCTGGCAGCCAGGAGGGAATCCTATTTGCTTAGTCCAACTCTGCAGGCTTACGGGACCCTAAGCAAGATATCTGGTTCACAGCCCACTGATCGTTAAAGAAGAGAAGTAGAGGTATTTGGCCTCTTTTATGACCATGGTATAAGCTTCGGCATGAACTATGATCCATCTGCTGCTAGGCTCACTTTTGGCTTTGTCCCAGAACTCCATCTAGGAGCAGTCAATATATCAAAAGACCAGCTTGCTCCCTGATTCCGGGATCAATTATGCAACCAACAGAATTCCCTGCCAAATGCTGGGAAACTCTCAAAGAATCTGTCAGATTTCATCTGGATCCATGAAATGACTGAGATGGGGACCGTCTGAACAAAATTAATCCCCTGAAAGAGATAGCATGTTGCTGACAACCTCATCTGAACAGGGGAGTGTTCTGACCGCAGTGATAGGCTAGGTGTAATGTTCTCCACTCCAGATTACAGCTCAGCTGCTGAGAAGTAAAAACAACGCCATATGATTGCTTGTGTGTGTCAGGCCAGAGATTACTGAAGACAACCCCATAAGTGCCATGGAGAGGTATCAATTCCTAGGTCATCCAACCTCTGCCCTTTGCATGAATATTGAAGTCACCAAAGACAAAAAATCTAGAGGAGGCTACTAATATAAACTGGAATACCAGATCCAGGAATTTGGGAAAAGAATGCTGTCAAGAAACAGAGCAGTCAGTACACCAGCAAGCTCCCTAGTATGTTGCTAATTTAACAAACAGACATTCATACTCTTGTCACTTCAAGAGCAGAATTCTGGCCACAAAAAGAACATCTTTTAAGACTCATATCTCCTCCTCTTGGCTTCAAGGTTGCCACGAGTCGTAAAATTTAGTTGAACGTATCTACAAGTGAGCAATATCTCTACCCTCTAGTAATATATTCTAAAACTCTTGTAATGCTCATTTCTTGAGCATTCTCTTCTTTCTCTCCTCCCTTTCTAACGGAACTTCTGCTAATCAGCCACTTCTCACTAAAGTCCAAATACACCTTGTTATCTCTCTACAATTAGTGAGGAGCAGCTTTTCTCAAACTTTTTAGCTGAGCTAGATTCAATTCCAGATGACACAGTAATGATTTTCCAGGATCCCTTCCATCACCAGAACTCCCCAGACTGGCTCAAAACAAAGGTTCTCCACTCCTGAACTGGGAACCTTCTTTCCAGTTCCAGCCTAAACTCAAAGTCTCTACTGACTCTCCCAAAGCCATTCATGTTAAAGAGGTTCCTGAAGCTACCACTTTCAGATTCAATCACCTTTGGAAGTTCTAGGAGAACCCTCGCTGTCCCAACCATTGTTCTTCCACTCTTTTCAGGAAATAACATGCGGGCAATGTTCTTTAGGCTCTACAGCATCAGTTGCCACTTTGCAACATTCACAATCTGCTACCAACCAGCTAGAGCAGGGTTATCAAACTCACATCATCACGGCATTGTCACATGATGCATTGGGACTTTTCACCCCTTCGCTAAACGAGGCATGGGAATGTAGTACGTGATGCACCCAGCCCGTGGGCCAGAAGTTTAACAGCCCTGAGCTAGAGTATATGAAGGGTGATAGAGAGGTATAGTTCAATCAAGCTTGCAAGATTTTGTTACTATAGCCATTTCAAATAAAGGTACCTTTAGATTTCCTGTGGAATAGATATCCTAGTCTGGTTTACTTAGTGGTTTACTTACTTAGTTTACAACCCCATAAGTGCCATGGAGAGGTATCAGTTCCTGGGTCATCCAACCTCTGCCCTTTGCATGAATATTGAAGTCACCAAAGACAAAAAGATAATTAATTTTGCGACTTAAGAAGATCTCCCTTCTTATGCTCAAGTAAACCACAGAGGCATCTGCCTGAGCCACCTCTGAATATTAAAAATGTCTGAAAAAAAATGCCCCTTTTTGCTCAGATAACAACTTTTTAAAATTTTTATTTATTTATTTATTTGATTTGTCAATCACTTACAAGATAATAGGTATAAGTATATATATAGTTATGAATACATAAAATGGGTACATATAAGAAAAATAAAAGAAACAATAGGACAAAGACAGTAGGCACATTGGTGCGTTTATGCACGTCCCCAACAGACCTCTTAGGAAAGGGGTGAGGTCAATAGTAGACAGTCTAAGGTTAAAGTTTTTGGGGTTTGGGGAAGAAACCACAGAGTCAGGTAGAGTATTCCAGACATTGACCACTGTTGCTGAAGTCGTATTTCCTGCAATCAAGTTTGGTGTGGTTAACCTTGAGTTTGTATCTATTGTGTGCTCTTGTGTTGTTATGGTTGAAGCTGAAGCATTCATTGACAGGTGAGTCATTGCAATGTATGATTTTATATACTATATTTAGATCGGACCGGAGGTGGCATAATTCAAGGTTTTCTAGGTCTAGAATGTCCCTTTTTGGTTAGGTTCTTGCATATTTCCATCCACATCATTTTCCAATCTTTTTCTAGTTGGAAAGAAATGATTTCTCAACTGAAGGTGGCTATTAGTCTTTGAATTATCTTTTTAGCAGTGAAATAGGAAGACTGACCAATTTAGTACTTAAACATTTGACTACTTCGTGTAATTTGTCAGAAAAACACCCAATATTTTAAATATAAAGATGAGGAACTGACTTACCTCAAGTCAACCCATTTGTCCCTCACATTTCGTAGAGTCTACAAGGACCGACAGACACTTTCCAAAGACTAGACTTAATTCAGGGACCTGTTTGCAAAATGAAGGGCCTCTTCTACAGTAATCTGAAATCACTGGGAAAAGTTCTGTAGAGAACATTAGCAGAATATCTTTGGAATTCTTAGAACTCTCTGAGTTTGGTTGTTTGCTTGCAGTCATTTCATTACTCAACTTGTTCGTGTGGTTTTCTCCTTGGTATTTTCTTCATTAGGGTATTGTTTTCTGTTTGATTTTTTATCTGATGTTAATCCCTGCTTAAACACTGGCAGGACAAGCACATAAATCTAATAAATAAATAAAAACAAATACAATGTGAACAGGGAGCAAACCCCACATTCACCACCCCTGATGTTACATATTTGGGAAATAAAATATCTGCAAGAAAACACTAAGCTTAGAAAGCCCCAAGGATTCCACAATTCAGCCATCAGCTGCACACATTCTCTTCTATTGGAAGAATATCTTTAACGGTGAGGATTGAAAAATATAGATGTATTGGTTAGTATTGGTGTTCCTTTATCTGGACATTATGGTTCATCCACTGACATAGGACATCTTTGACATTATTTGAATTTTGTGTTGCCCCAAAAGCTCTTGGAACCACTTACGGGTAGTCCTGGACTTATGACCACAACTGATCCCCAAATTTCTGTGGTTAATTGAGACATTTATTCAGCGAGTTTTGCCCCATTTTACAACCTCTCTTGCCTCAGTTGTTAAGTGAATCACTGCAGTTGATAAGTTAGCAACTTGGTTGTTTAAACGAATCAGGTTTCCCCATTGTGCTTGTCAAGAAGATCTCAAAAGGTGATCCCATGATCCTGGGGACACAGCAACAGTCATAAGTATGAACCAGTTGCCAAGCATCTGAATTTTTGATCACGTGATCATGGGGATGTTGCAAAGGTTGTAACTGTGAAAAAATGGTCATAAATTGCTTTTTTCAGTGCTCTTGTAACTTTGAAATGTCACTAAATAAACTGTAATAAGTCGAGGATTATCTGTACTTGTATCTAGAACTGCACATCATCATAATCATCATTATTGTTGTTGTTATTAATCGCACAGTCAACCAGATGTTCAGACTGGGTTTGACATTTTTGTCTACCTCTTGAGTCCTTACCAAGGACCTGGGATAGGCAAATCTGGATGCTTGATGATGTTACAGGTATCGCTGCAGGATGGAAGCTGTTCCAAGTAAAGCTGCCTTCTGCAATTGACTGACTGCAAATTTGTCAATGCCTATGGTGTTCAAGTGGTGATCCATTTGTTTTGGGACTGCACCAAGGTGCCTATTACTATTACCTTGCTTGCCTTTGCTGTAGTCGTTCTATTTCTATGTCTTTGTATTTTGTTATCGTCTCCAGTTCTTTCTCTTCTCTTCTGCTGTCTCCAGGCACAGCCACATCCACTATCCAGATTTTTTTGTCTTTCTTATCAACAACTGTTAAGTTCGGGGTATTATGTGGCCACTGCCTGTCTGTCTGGATTCTGAAGTTCCAGAGCAATTTAACTTTTTCATTTTCTATGACTTTTTCTATTTTATGGTCCCACCAGTTCTTGCTTATAGGCAAATGGTATTTCTTGCAGATCTTCCAGTGCACCATTGTTGCTACTTTGTCATGCAGCTGCTTGTAGTCAGTTTGTGCAATCTTCTTGCAGCAGCTTATCAGGTGGTCCACTGTTTCTTCAGCTTCTTTGAATAGGCGGCACTTACTGTCTGTTCCTGTCTTCTCAATTCGGGCTTTGTATACATTTGTCCTTAAGGCTTGGTCTTGCATAGCCAGAATTAATCCCTCGGTCTCACTTTCCTGCTCTTAGCCATTGCAAGGTCTTGTTATTATCTGCTTTCCCTGCTATTTTTTTTAAATGTACTGGCCATGTAGTGCTGTCTTCCCATGCCTCTGTTCTGTTCTTCATTTGGTTTTTGTTGTAGGCCAGTTTGGTCTCTCTGGTAGTCAGCAAGCCTTCTTGGCATATTAACTTCAGTGTATCTTCTTCATTGTCCTTCAGATATTCTTCCAAAGCCCTTTTTTCTTCTTCAACTGTCTTTTTTTAATATAAATTTTATTTGGGTTTTCACAAAAACATAATACAAATAAAACATCTTTTTTTGAGAATAGCATGATCCCGGGTTATCACTTCTTCATACAGACACAAACTCAATTTCATATTCATCTTTGTGTTCTATTCCATATCTTATTATATTTTAACATTTTCTCCATAATTTTTCCCGTCCCTTGGTTTTCTCAACTTCATTTTTAATTATCTCATATCTAAATTCAATTATATATCTTTTCCTAAGTTTCAATGTCTTTCCAATCATTATATTTATACTTTTGTCTGTCCTGTTTCAATTTCATATTATCTTTTCTCATTAAGCACATTTTCCCCTGTAGTTACTAATTGGAGTATGACACCTTTATATCTTTTAATTTTATCCATTCAACTCTTATTTAAACTTCAATTTATGCCTTTAAAATTATAACATTCAATATAGTACATAACTTCCAATTGAATTCTGCTTGGTATATATATAAAAGACCAGAAAGCATGAATAGAAGAGATGACTCCACCAGACTGTCAATCATTTGGAACAAACAAAAAAATCTCCACGCCACAAGCCAGGCAAACACCTGGGCATGGACAGATCCCCCCTGATACCTCTAGCTCAAACACACCCCAACCAGACACCCAGATGAAACCTAGCTTCCTAACTAATGATAGCCATCCATTTACCCAGAGCCAAGCTGCCCTAAAGGCCTCCAATAAAGTAACACAATGTTGCCAGCCAATCAAGAGACAAAAAGAGCCAAAAAACAGACAGGAGATATTAGAAACACCAATCAAGCGGAACACAGCAAACTCCAAGAGCAATAAACACAGACCAAGACTCCCAATCAATCAGGGTGAAGAAAAAACCATTCTGGCACAGCAATAGGCTGCCCCAAATTTAAATCTGAAACCACTATAAAAGCCGGACTCACAGATGAACACTATACAGAAGCCTGATGATGGCAGATGAGATTCTGCCGAACGTTGCTACAACTTTAAAAGCACAACTACAATGACGTGGGAAAATACCCAAACAAAGCTGAATGCTATATATATATATATATATATATATATATATATATATATATATATATATATATATATATATATATATATATATATTTTCTGAGGTTCTCGGTATTTGTATGTGGATCTTTGGTTGTTCAGGTTTTCTCCCACGTAAGATTCAAGTATCTAGGCAACGCGTTTGATGAAGTCTCATTCATCATCTTCAGGCTTCTGTCTTCGGCTCTTGCTTCTCAGAGTGATGTGAGCTTGCAGCTGCTTCTTCCTTTTAACTGCCAGTGGGGTGGGACTTGATTGGGTGGGGGCTTGGCTGTGTTCTGATTGGGTGGGGGTGTGTTCTCATTGGTAGGGGGCTTGGCTGTGCTCTGATTGGTTGGGGGTTGGCCGTGTTCTGATTGGTTGGAGGCGTGTTCTGTTCAGGTGGGGGCCTGATTGTGCTCAGGCTAGTCTTAGTTGCTGGGGGATTTGAGTTGGTGAGCTGTGATCTTGCTGTTTGGCTTCGAGTTCGTGGTTGTGCTGCATCTTCATAGTGGGTGTCGGTTTGCTTCATGTATGGCTCGGAGGGGTTTGAAGTGGGTAGTGATGCAGCTGCAGTGCGGCTTCTGGTCCATGGTCGTGTCTCATCTTCTGAGTGGGTGTGAGTCTGTTTTCTACATGGAAGTGTGGTGGTGGCATCTTGTGTGGCTCTCATGGGTGTGGGTCTGGTGTCATTCTTCATGTTAGGTACTCGTCTGTTCATGAGGCGGGTTTCCAAATGGCTGGAAGGCGGGAACAACAAAGATCCATATATATATATATATATATATATATATATATATATATATATATATATATATATATATATATATATATATATATATATATGAACATAGTGTGTATTTTAAGATATTTAGGATATTTTGTTATATATATATATAACAATAGTAAATAAAACACTCATTCCATTCCAATTCAATTCTATCATTAATATTAGTTAGAATCTTAACATCTTTAACATTTCTTTTCAATTGAATATCATACTTCCTTGTGAACACTTACAAACTTTCCATAATTACTTCTTTTTTTCCCATATTTCTCTTCATTTATATTTTTATAAATCATTAATAATAATTAAAATGTTCCCATCCTTTCCTAATTTTATTCTCTTATTCACTTTATTTCATTTCATTTCATTTCATTTATTTCATTTATTTATTAACAAACATTCCACTGCATTACAATAAGTATTTTATCCATCATTTTAATCATACATTGTTTCATATTTTCTAAAATTATTTCTATTTCTAATATAACAACAACAACAATCTTATGTACCTTTGCAGAATCCCTTTTTCAATTAAATTTTCATCCATTATCTCTAAATAGGCTTATACTTTCAATCCTTATACATTTTCCCTGTTTCTATATATCTTGTTTCTGTCTTTTATAACTTCTTTTCCTTTCCTTCTTCCCCCTCTTCTTCTCCCTCCCCTTTTTGCCCCCTTGTTTCTCTACTTCTAATACTCTCTTCTGTGATCCTCTCTTCTGTTGCTTCCTAATATTGTAATTATTTTTCAAACTATTCTTTTTTTGGTTGTTTTTTCAAATCTTAAACTTTTCACTCTCTTTCCCCCCTTTCCTTTTTTCCCCACATAAAATTACTTGATCATTAAAGATGGCTTCTTCTTTGTCCTGACCTTCTTGTTTTACAAGTGTTTCTTGTTGTTTCTCATAGTTCCAGATCTCCATTTCTAAAAATTGAAATACTAAGCCAAAAGAACCTCTTTCTTCTTGTGCATCTTCTTTCTGTTTTTTAAGTTCCATTTTCAGTTCTTCTAAAAGTGATGCCATTTTAAACACTTTTAAACAACCACCCAGTTGATTTTAGTCATTTAAATCCAACAGCCAACAATCCAAAAATCACCAAGTAATCCAAATAATCCAAAGCTGTTTCTTCTTGCTTTTTTCCCCCACTTTCTCTTCCTGGGGTTCTATTATTTTGTTACAAAGTTTCAGTTAAAATGTATCTTTTAGGAATCTTGTTAAGGTTTCACTGTAAGTTCCTTTTAGTTCCTGGCAGTCTCCTTCATTTTTCCAGATCCCGCCCTTTTATTCTTTCCTTTTCTCTCTTTCCTGCTTTTAAAGGTTTTTGAGTATCCAAAAGTCTTTATTATCCCTTTGACATTTTATTTTCAGCTTAAATGCCTATTGATGTCAAAGTGGATTTTTGTCAATTTCTTATTTAAATCTCTTAGCTGTTAGTATAAGGAAGGGAAGAAAAAAAAGCCAAATCCTTTCCTTTCCCTCTCTCCTTCGCTGCTTCAAAATCTTCTTTGGGAACAATGTTATTTTTTATAGTTCAAATTCCAGGGTACCTTATGTTGTTGCTTTTTCAGTTTAACCTGGTCAACCAAAACTTTCTCTTCTTATCTTCCTCCTGCACATTCTTTTCTGGTCGAGTTCTTCTTTGAGGTGACCATTTCTGACCACTGCTGCAACCACCTTTGGGAAAGGGAGTAATGGCCAGCTAAGGAGGAGAGATGTGGCTCTCCTCGACCCTGCTGGTGGTCTCCCCCTCTTCACCACCTTTACAGGATGGCTTAGCCCCGAATCCAGCTGGCTTGGGGCACTCCAGCGGTGAGCATGGATTGAAACCATGCACAATCACGGATTTCGGTCGGTCGCCGAAGAAGCTCAAACCGGAAGTCATTTTCTTCTTCAACTATCTGATGTACTTGCAACATTTGCCTTGGTAGGTAGAGTCTGTCAATGTTGCTGTGAGGATGAAGGGCATGATTCATTGTCGTTATTTGCCTCTACATTCTGAATTACTTCTGGCAAGACTTTGATTTCTTTGCCCTGAGTGAACCTTTCCAATTCTGCTTCTGTGAATACTTTATTTCATATTATAAATCAATGTTCATCTGCTAGCCTCTGTTCTGTTATTTCTGATTCAGGATGTTGCTCTTTCCAGAATGGGTGCATTCTTTTCAAATATCCTCTTCTTGTTGGGCTTGCTCTTTAATAACAGATCATTATTTCTTTGTTTTCAATCACTGTATATTTGTGACAGGTGCACACCTTTTCTTCCGGTAGTTCTGCAGCTGCTGGCCCTGGTTGCTCAGAGAACAGTCCTGAGCCCTGTAGATTTTTCACCAGATATCCCAGGGCTCCAACATCTAGTGTGGACCTTGTTAACCCAGGCGACATCTGAGCTGGCATGGCTTTCTGAAATTTAGGTCTCACCATATTTTTTTATGGGAGAGGCACTCTTTGTTTGACTCCTCTGATGAGACCTGTCCTGTATGGTTGAACCTCTGGCATAGCTCTCGTCTTCCTCAGAGCACACAGGCCCCACAACTACATTAAGATAGTGCCTCATGGGGGGATGGTGATGATGATTATATATACTCAATACACTTTCCTCATATTGCCTGCAGGCAAGAACCCCGCCCACCTCGTATCACTGGCCCAAACCCTTTGGCAACTCAGCAGCAAGAGGAAAACAAAAATCAACCATCAGCCCGACAAACCGTTATCAATCCCACCAGTGATCTCCTCGCCCTTTGCAAGCACCTATTGGCGATGCAACTGGCACACCATTTTGCTAACTCCTGCGATGCAACTGGAACTAATTGTATCGGCTCTGCCATTTCATTAGACTATTTCAATGATGTGGAGACTGGGGATCTGCTGCTTGGGTAACAGTTTTTCCTCCATATTAAATTATCCAGGCCTTGTGCTCTGGAGAGGACACTCCAGCTTTGCATGTAGCAGTGAAACAACATGGGAAGTGGCAGTTACTGGTTTCATAGCACAATACCATAGTCTCTTGAGACTGAAGGATGCCAATCCAATTATTATGTAGGTTGAGAGACAACAGTTCAGGTGCCAGAGCAGCTTGGGCAGCAAGATGAAAGGCAGAAGTCATACATCAAAGACAGAACAGGCTTGATCTCAAGCAATGATAAACGAAAGCCAATTCTTTCTTAAGAGATAAATCTAGGTTCAATAAGTACAATTACTCCTCAACACAGGATCAAAATCAAGCCTAAAATTTTCATTACAAGAGACAGTGGTTAAGTGAGTTTCCCCCCCAATTTTATGATCTTTCTGGCCACCGTTGCTGAGTGAATCATTGCAGTTGCTAAATTAGTAACCTGACTGTTAAATGCATCTGACCTCACCATTGTCCTTGCTTGTCAGAAAGTTGCAAAAGGGGATTGCATGACCCTGGGAAATGGCCCCTGTCACATATACATTCCAGCGGTCAAGCATCCAACTGTTGATCACATGACCCCAGTTGTAAAGGCTATATAAGCCACTTTTCTCCATGCTGTTGTAACTTCAAATGGTCATTAAATGAATGGGGGTAAGTGTATCCTTTCACTTATGCCTAAAATCTTCCAAGGGCCAATAAACTTGAGTATTTTTTTTTAAATCAGGGTGTGATCTCAGTTTTGGAGGGGTTAATACCCCATCCAGATGTAAAATGTCCTCAATGTAAAAAAGATGTTGAGACTCTGAAAAGAATGCAGAGAAGAGCAACAAAGATAATTAGGGGACTGGAGGCTAAAACATATGAAGAATGGTTGCAGGAACTGGGTATGTCTAGTTTAATGAAAAGAAGGACTAGGGAGACATGATAGTAGTGTTCCAATATCTCAGGGGCTGCCACAAAGAAGAGGGAGTCAAGCTATTCTCCAAAGCACCTGAGGGCAGGACAAGAAGCAATGGATGAAAACTAATCAAGGAGAGAAGCAACTTAGAAGAGATTGAAATTTCCTGACAGTTAGAACAATTAATCAGTGGAACAACTTGCCTAAAGAAGTTGTGAATGTTCCAACACTGGAAGTTTTTAAGAAGAGATTGGACAACTATTTGTCTTAAATGGTATAGTGTTTCTTGCCTGAGCAGGGGGTTGGACTAGAAGACCTCCAAGGTGCCATCCAACTCTTCTATTCTACTCTACTCTACTCTACTCTACTCTACTCTACTCTACTCTACTCTACTCTACTCTACTCTACCTCCCTCCCGACTCTGCTTATCCGAAGCTCCCCAGGAAGGATACAAATGCAAATGCAATGCAGGACCCTAGGATACTGCAACCTCCCAAAGCACCCAAAATCTATGAACGTGACTATGAGGATGCTGCAATGGTCATAGGCATGAGGACTTGTCATAAGTATTTTTTTTCAGGACTGTTGTAGCAGTTATTAAACAAACGGTTTGTAAGTAAAGGACTATCTGTGCAGCAAGGATGCTGCATATGACACAGAATGGTTATCATCACTACCTCAGTGATAGCTCCTTTTTTGTGGCACAGGCCCATGTTGGTCACCCTCAAGCAGTGATGATGATGTCATCCATTCAGTCATGTCTGACTCTTGGCAATTCTATGTGTCAAGTCTCCCCACATCTTCTGATCTTGTGCTACTTGAATTGTTCTCTGCTCTGGCTGGTGTCAGCTTTGATGGTTGTCCAGCCACCATGTTCCTTGAAGACCTGGTTTCTTTTTACCACAAACACTTCCCAACATAATTGCTTCCTCCAGTGAATTCCTCCACATGACATGGCCAAAGCAAGTGAGATGTAGATTTAGCCTTCTAGTGACAATGTCTGGTGTTATGCCAAGCAATAGGTTAGATAATTGTTTTCAGTTTATTATATTAATTCATCATTTTACCATGGATGTTTTTATGTTGAGTTTATAGTGATGTAAAGCCTTTGATTCAGTGGTACACAACAAACTACTACTAAAACTAAAATCTTATGATATCTCTGGACACCTACATAACTGGATAGAAGCATTCCTGTCAAACAGACAACAAAGGGTCAAAATTGGGAGCTTCCTATCAAATTCTGTACCTGTCAACAGTGGTGTCTCCCAAGGCAGTGTTTTAGGACCAACTCTCTTCATACTCTACATAAATGACCTCTGTGATCATATTAAGAGCAACTGTGTTCTCTTTGCTGATGATGTAAAGCTATTCAACACCACAGGTAATACTACTACCCTCCAAAAAGACCTTGACTATCAGAATGGTCAATCAAATGGCAATTTCAAATCTCAACAAATAAATGCTCTATCTTACATATTGGCAGAAAAAATCAGAAAATAAAACACAAGCTAAAAACTCAAGACCTTGCTGAGGATCCAAATTTTGTCAAGGAGTACTCATTCCAAATGATCTAAGTGCTAGAGCCCACTGTAACTACATAGCCAAAAAGACATTAAGAGTTGTTAATCTAATCCTACGTAACTTCTTCTCTGGCAATATCACACTACTAACTAGAGCATACAAAACATTTGCTAGACCTATACTTGAATACAGCTTATCAGTCTGGAACCCATATCATGTATCTGATATTAATACAATTGAAAAAGTCCAGAAATATTTCACAAGAAGTGTTCTCCGCTCCTCTGCTCATTGCAGAATACCTTATGCCACCAGACTTGAAACTCTAGACCTAGTAAACCTAGAACTACGCCGCCTCCGGTCCAATCTAAATATAGTATATAAAATCATACATTGCAATGCCCTACCTGCAAATGAATACTTCAGCTTTAATCATAACAATACAAGAGCACACAATAGATACAAACTCAAGCTTAACCGCACCAAACTTGACTGCAGAAAATACGACTTCAGCAACAGAGTGGTCAATGTCTGGAATACTCTACCTGACTCTGTGATTTCTTCCCCAAACCCCAAAAACTTTAACCTTAGACTGTCTACTATTGACCTCACCCCCTTCCTAAGTGGCCTGTAGGGGGCATGCATAAGTGCACCAATCGTGCCTACCGTCCCTGTCCTATTGTTTTTTATTTTTCTTATAAGTATCTATCTCATGTATTCAAAACTATATTTATTCTTATACCTATAACTTGTAAGCGATTGACAAATCAAATAAATATTAAATACAAAAATGTTTTGAACGATGAATTGCTAGGGACACAAACACATACAATTTTTAAAGTTAAAAAAGTGTCATTAAAATCAATTAAAAAGTCATACAAATAATTAATACTTGTAATACACATGCTTGTAGCCATAAGGTAGCAATAACACTTAGACTTATATACCACTTCACGCTGAGTCAACCTTGAGCCAATGAGAATCAAACTGCCAAATTGCAGGTAGCTGGCAGTCAGCAGAAGTAGCCTGTAGTACTGCATTCTAACCACTAACCACACCACCATGGATCCTAAATCATAAAGAGTGTGAATTAACTATGGAAACAACAGAAAGGAAATAAATAAAATGTGTGCCACTAAAATGAAGAGAAAGGGAAAAGATATGGCGTTGACGAATGCATGAAGGAAAGTCAAGATACAGGTTTAACTAAAAAGGAAAGAGCTAAAATGTATCTGAGAAAGTATGAGTTGGTGTTACAGGTAGTCCTCGACTTACAGCAGTTTGTCTAGTTACCATTCAAAGTTACAATGGCACTGAAAAAAGTGATTTATGACTGTTCTGCACACTTATGACTGATGCAGCAGCCCCCTGGTCACGTGATCAAACTTCAGACGCTTAGCAACTGACTCGTATTTGTGACAGTTGTAGTCATTAAATGGGAATGTCACAATGGTCTAAGTATGAAAGTGTGAAAAACGGTCATGCTGCTTTTTTTCAGTACCATTGTAACTTTGAACAGTCACTAAATGAAATGTTTTAGGTCCAGGAGTACCTGCAGGTCTTCTTTCAAAATGGCGAAGAAGGACATCACATTTTCTAATATCTTGACTTTAAATAACATCATACTATTAGAAACTGATCGAAAATTAATTAACAACTTTTAGTGCAAATTAACTTTTGTTTAAACTTTCCATCCCATATACTCTGGCTGATATAGCAAATCCATTTTTTAATTTGCTTACCCATGTACAATCTGTATTCTCAGAAAATTTCTCAAATGCCTCGGTGTGTATGCTATCACAACAATTTCCAGTTGACTGTAAAGTCATTTTCTCTGCAGCGTCATTGCGGTACAATCTTCTTATCTCCTTTTGCTTGAAGTGACATGTCTGCCCATCATTTTGTCTGTTTTAAGAATTTCCCTTTCTCGCTTGATAATGAACAAATCTAGTCCCATTTTCAAAAGCAACACATCAGTTTCCTAAACATTTCCCCCAAAGTGGCTCAGCAATTAGCATTTATCTTTTCCAATACGATGGTCTTTTCCAGTCGGCTATGGTGGCCAAGGTTAGAAAGATTATGATGTCATCTCAAGAAAAATACTGTATGTAAAAATATTCCTTATCAAAGGATACAGTTCTACGATCCTTGAAAATTATTTCCCCTTTCCAGTTTGATAACTGAGAGCTACATCCTTAAGGATAAGAATAATTTGGTCCTTCTGTCCCAACCTGACATTGGGAAGAAAAAAAAGAGGAGTAAAGGTCAGCGATGATCTTCTCCTCTACAAGGCCATCATCATGGAAAAAGGAAGGGGGGAAAAGAAACTTTCAGCAACTTCCCAAAACTAGCAGTAGCTATTGCATGAATGATATCTCACACTTCACAATTGCCATTTCACCCTATCTAAAATGGAATGGGAGATGGGGAACCTCCAGCAGAAGATGGAAGTATATTGAAATCCTCAACAATGGAACATTTGGGGCAGGAACCTTCACATTTATTTTTAAGTTTGATTTGGCATTATTTATATTGCCAAATGTAACTATTCTGCAAAGTCACATTCCCCCTCCAAAAACAAAACAAAAACAAAACAAAAAATCAACAACCCTACAATCCACACTCTAATAAATGAAGCCTGGACCATCCAGTCATAAAAGTTTCTGAAGATAACTGTTTCTGTTATTTAGTGGCAAACAACATCTGACCTTGTTCTCCCCCATAGACAAGGAGCTCAGATTTCCTTCAGTTTTGCTGATTTTTAAGTCAGCCTGTCCCTTGTTGATGTTGTTGTTGTTGTTGTTGTTGTTGTTGCTGCTGCTGCTACTGCTGATAGGGATCCTTGGTGCTCTCTGAGCTTAGTTTTTTTTTCTTGCAGACATTTCATTACTAGCTAGCACTTGATGTTACTTCCTTTGGGGTAATGAAACATCTGCAAGAAAACAACCAAGCTCAGAGAGCGCCAAGGACCCCACGTTTCAACCCTTCATTGTTGTTCTGTTTAACTGTTGATGCTGGGCAAAATGGGATGAATTCATGCTAACAATTTGCTTTTGGATAATGTGTAAGCCCGAATGCAGTGACAGCCACAATCATAAGAAGCGTAACAAATTTGTTTTCATCCATAAAGCTGTTCTCAACTTTTAGAATTTTTTTTTTAAAAAAATGAAATTAGCAAATCAGCTTCCGAAACTGGTTGATTCCAAAGAGTGGGCATGCATTTCATTGAAAAGGCCATACATTTTTCATATTGAAAACTTTACATTTGACCTCCTCTATTAATAATTAATTACTCATACATTGAGATAAGGTGTTATCTTGATGAGATGGTGGTTATTGATATTGGTAGGCGGAGCTGCATCATCTTAGGCATATATATTTGGTTCAGAAAATGCTTGAAAGAAAGTTCAATTTTCAATTCTTAACTATCAAAAGAATATGATCATGAAATCCATTTTTACAGTCTCTTGCTTTGTCGTAATGGCCTTAGCCATTGGAACCAACGAATGGAAAATTCCTCCAATGAAAGTATTTAATTTAATAGAAGATATGAATGCTACTTGTGAGATTCTGATGGTAAATATTAATATTAATACTTATTCTGATTGTAATTTTGTTATATGTCAGTGTACTCGTTGTTTAACAAATGCAGAAAAATCAGAAAGGACAATATTTATTAATGTATAAATTTTTGCAAACTATGAAGGGACTCGAATTCCTTCTCAAATAGTCTGAATGCAATAAATGTGATGTGGATTTTCAGTTCTGGATTATAAAGGAATATAATATTTCAATTAAATATTTAACTTTGTACATTAAGATAATACAGAGACTTGGCAATCTTGCTTACAATTAAACTGCTTTCTCTGCTCATTTTAGGAATAAAACATAGGGTACTAAGGGGCCTCAACTATTAAATTGAGAATCACAGAGTCATAGAGCTGGAAAGTGCTATTCAAATAATTGAGTCTAACTCTCTATTTCTTCCAAGAATTCAAATTACCCAATTCCAGAGATGCGTGATTCTGGAGGGAGTCCAATTATCCTCCTTTTTGATAATATCTTATATTACCTTTATTCTTAGGAGTTGTTTGCATCTTCCATCATTTCATATCCTGCATTCTTGAAATAAGTCATGGCTTTCTTCTGTGGGACTTCTCTTTGATTAATTAGAATGCTATTCCCAATCTCTCCTTTCAGATTTGCTGAGCACCATCATCAAATTATCATAAATTCTAGAATAGCAGAAATACTAATTGTAATATAAGCAAAACCATGTTTCCATTTATTTCTTTTAAATTTAAATTTATTGTTTTATCATAGAAAATAAAATACAAAATAGTAAAACAAACAAAATGAAACAAAATAGAAACCTATGTTATTGCTTTTTTCCCCTTTCAGCACCCATCCAGGGTGGATCTTACCTGTTAAATGTTAAATTTAATTGATCACTTTTTTGTACACAATTTTTTTTTCTTTTTTGTTATTATTAGGGTTAAAGGCACGTTTTCATTTATGGACTGATATAATCAATGTGTATATGAGATTCTATATCAAAGCTTTGTCAAACTGAAAAAGAAAGCCTGTAATTATCCCTTTATTCAGCTAATTCACTTAGCTCACTCAGAGGCCAGTGAGAGTTCCATATCTCACATATTCAACTATATGATGGGGACTACAATTCAGAAAATTATAGAAGCATATCTATCTGCTTCCAGATGACCTAATGTCTTGAGATTATACATCCATTTCTTGTTTGTTAGGTACTTCTTTATGGAACGGGCTTTCCAGAATGAATACAGTAGAAGCCAACTATGGAAATTTGATTGTAGGCATGGAATTAGGCTACTATGAAAGCAAAGGTTTTCCTTTTGCTGAACTCAGCTGGCCTAGTCTGTGGTAATAGTGAGGATGGTAGTTACTAAGTCCTTTATGAGATTGTCCTCTATATTTCTAGGCCCTGGGGTATGGATCAGTGGAGCCCTGGTGTTGTTGTTATTGCTTTACTGTTATGGCTGTTTTTATCCAGGCTCGTATGCTTTGTAGTTAGGTTTTTAATTGTGTATTGGATGTTGAAAGCCACCCAGAATCTTTTGGGATGTGTTGCTATAAATTAGCAGCAGCATCATCATCTGAATAACACTTTTTTTTCATTTAAAAAGTCCATAAATAGGACGTGCTGGTGATCATCATTGTCAATTTGCACCTAAAAGCTTCACAGGCACATCTGTCATTTCTATTATGGTATATATATCCTGCATCTAATCGTCTTTAAGAACATCTGGTTATCACACCTTCAAAAAAGTTATATTTTTTCCTCTTGATTGGAGCTAGATATATTTGCCCACAGCTCTGTCAGTTATTGAAAAAAAGAGATTCCATTAAATAGCCAAAGCAAAGAGATGCTCAGTTGTGCTGTCACGCCATGCATTACTTTGAAAGAATCCCAGCTGATAAACAGAATGTTGAGCGTCTACAAACTCTGGCCACTGTTTGCTTGTGGATCTCAGTTTATTTTTCTACTGCTTTTGCACTAAAAGTGACATGGCTTGTTTGCATTGCTTCAAAGCAGAGATAAGCAATATGGGGCCCTCCACAAGTTTTGGCCTCCAGTTTCCTTCACCCAGCTGGAATGGGCAAAGACAAGAAACTGTGGCTATAGAACTCCTCAACATCTAGAGAGAAAAAGATTTCCTCTCTATTTTGTAAATTGTAAGGCAATATGATGGTGTCTGATTCTTACCTGGATACATAGAACAAAGGATACACCTGAACAATGGGGATACTGTATCACTGATGCTAAACAAGTTATTCTAAAGGGCCCAATAGTTGGCTAAAAGGGACTGGTATCCAAAATGTTAGAATATGATATATTTCATAACTCATTTCTTCAACTTTTTGTCTTATAGAATGAGAGGCTCCAGAGAGTAAATGAAGTTGTCTTTACAGTGGTCAATGTAAGTAAAACTTTTGTTAGTAATTGCAGGAAATTGTTATCTATACCATATATTCTTTGAACTAAGCCCAAGATAAGACTTAGGTTAGCAGGCGAACATGATACCAGTTATTTCTCTTGGCACTTTGCAAAAAACTAAGCAGTTGAAAATTAGCATTATTATGGAAAGTATCAACAGAGTACAACAAATATTTTCATGCAATGTTTACCATAACCAAACAGTATATTTAACACAATGTTATACTTTCTCACATTATTACAAAAAGGCATGTTTTTCTTCAGTGTAGTATATATATATATTATTCTCAAGTGTTTATGGTTTAGATCAAAAGCAAAACTGGAGCATCGACATAATATGATGGAAATATTTTCCAAATTTTTGTGTGTTGGACCAAGTCCTACCATTAGACAAAATGATGCAGCTAACTTGAAATCAGTTATTATATACTCTATATTTTGCTGTAGTCAAGGATTCTGAAGGACATTGTCCAACTATCAATTTTAAAGAGAAGATTACACTGTTAATAATCTTGTTGGGTTTTGCCCATGGAACAGGTACAGATCATCTCTTGATCTTCATCTAATGCAGCTTTAGGACTATCATATCCTGGTGCAGTGTCATTCTAATCAGATCTGGAAGTGGGTTTTTGTACTTCAAACTTTCTCTTTAAACACCTTAAACACTTGATCTTTAAAAACAAGAGGAAGTTTTGCTAGAAAATCTGCATGAAAATCTCTTGGAGGTCAGAAAAGGATAGAGTTTATATTCATAGTGGAGAAACCAAGATTTCCTACCATAAAATCTTATCCACCATTATTAACAGTAGGCTTATAATTTAACCACAGTAACTTCTGTTTGAAAACTTCAAGGTTTTAAGGGGCTCTTTACACAGCTGTCTTTTTTTTAAAAAAAAAGTCTTTAAAAAAAGACTTATTTTATTGTTTCAGTGAAGCATTTAACGCCTTTTGCCAGAATAAGATCTGTTTTTCCTTCTGAAAACTAAATTCAAAACTAAAGAATTTCCCTCTCTAATAACAAGGCTGCATGAATGCTGTATTTGTCTCTATATTGTGGAAATTGGATTTCAGACTTTGTTCCCATTTTCTTTGTAGTGTGAAAAAGAAACTTATCAGAACACTTTCTGCCAAATCAACCGTACTCTGCTCGCCTTTAAAGGTTATAACGAATCAGATGCCTTGACTTATTTCCGTGGTGTAAGTATTTCACTTATAGGACGACTAAAACTCCACTCCCTTTATTCAAAGTTTCTAAAACTACTAGTCCAAGCGTGGAATTATAACAAAATTATTTGCAAATGACTACAAATGATTTACTTCATATTGCTTTATTTATCCAAACATTATATATTAGTCAATATATTCATTAATTAAAATTCATTTCATTACTTTGTTCTTCAAATATTTTTCCTCTTATTTTCTTTTAAGAGAAAACATTTTTTTTACCTTAAAAACATTTATGTTGGCTAGATGAATAATTAAATTATTATATAGTATTATCCCCATTCTCACATGGAAGTTCACCATCGGTCAATTATAATAGAAATCATATGATTTAAGTTCTATCAAGATGGTTTGTGACATATTGCTAAAATTTGTTATTTGGTTAGCAACAGTTGACTGAACGTAGGCAGGATCTGGCAAAAGCTGACAATTCTTAGGCCAAAATCTCTAACAGTGGCCTGTAAGAGATCTGTAGATTGGTAGATCAGTGTTTTCAACCTTGGTGATTTTATGAGGTGTGGACTTTAACTACCAGAATTCCCCACAACTGGCTGGGGAATTCTAGGAGTTTAAGTCCACACCTCTTAAAGTCATCAAGGTTGAGAAACACTGGTATAAATCATTTTATGCCAGACAGATTTTCAGTTCAGCTATGTCAAGATTGATTTCATTTATTTAAAACATTTGTATAGCCATCCATCTTATATTAAACACTGGGTGGCTTCCAGTTTCATTGTTCATTGATTGATTGATTGATTGATTGATTCATTCATTCATTCATTCATTCAATTTCTATAGTTGCCCAACTCTAGGTGACTCTAGGCAGCTTACAATTCTAAAACTATAAGCAATTTAAAAAAATATTAAAACAGTAAAAAAGTCCACAAAATAAATAAATTCAAACAGCAGCCAAGTTGATGAACCAACTAACAATAAATCCAAGAGACAGGGCCCTTAACATCTTGTGAGCCACAGGTCTGGGTACATATTTACGTTTTTAAAGCTTTGTGTGAAAGCTGACAAAGTTGAGGCCAGTCTAATCTCCGAAAAGTGAATGCAGGTAGTCCTTGAGTTACGACCACAACTGAACCCAACATTTCCATTGGTAAGTAAGACAGTTGTTAAATTAGTTTTGCCCGATTTTATGAGCTATTTTGCTACAATTGTTAAGCGAACCATTGCAGCTGTGAATGAATCATGCATGAAGTCAAGCAAATTTGGCTTCCCCATTCCCTATGTTTGTCAGAAGCCACCTGAGAAGATTATAAACGGGGATGGTCCCAAGGACTAGTGCAACTGTCATAAATACATGCCAGTTTCCAAGTGCTCAAATATTGATCATGTCACCATGGGAATGCTGTAACAGCCACGAGTGTGAAAACTGGTCATCAGTCACTTTTTTCAGTGTTGCTGTAACTTAGAAACAATCATCAAGTGAATAGTTATAAGCCAAGGACTACCTTTGTATCAGCCAAGCAAGGGTTACAGCAGAGGAGGTCTTTCTTCTAGTTCCTGTCACCCAACACTCTTTGACTGACAGGATCTGCAACATGCCCAATCTGTTGGAGCAAGTTGGAAAGGTAGATGGACTGGCATGTAAATTTTCTAGTTTGTTTAGAGACCAAAGCATCCTGTATTTATTTTGAATATGTACAGTATGAGATAGAAGAACTCTTAGCCTTTTCTTTCTTTTTACCACAAAAAAAACCCTTCACGCACACCCTAAGAATGTAGGTCAGTGCCATGTTTTATTTATATATATATTGCCTTACAATTTACAAAATAGAGAGGAAATCTTTTGCTCTCTAGATGTTGAGGAGTTCTATAGCCACAGTTTCTTGTCTTTGCTCCTTCCAGCTGGGTGAAGGAAACTGGAGGCCAAAACTTGTGGAGGGCCCCATATTGCTTATCTCTGCTTTGAAGCAATGCAAACGAGCCACGTCACTTTTAGTGCAAAAGCAGTAGAAAAATAAACTGAGATCCAACATTATATATATATTATACACACATACCACAGTGAGTCCCGGTAGTGCTTCTGACAAAAAGCACCCCCTAGGAATTGTCCCAGTTCTCCTACAAGTTAGCTGAAGGGTTTTCAAAATGAAAAGAATGACAAAGCTAAAATCCCTGAATGTCTGTGGAGAATTCTCAGCCATTCAGGTCAGGATTGTCCCAAAGGTGCTTTTTGTTCCCCTTCTTCTTCAGCTTCTTGGATGAGAAGTGAAACATCTTCAAAGAAGAACCAGAAAGTCCGGTTGAAAAAAACAAAGCACCTTTGGGACTTTGACCATCTTTAGCCTTTTAAAAAAATAAGTAGAAGAGGGAGCATATAAGTAGGAAGATGAGAAACATTAGCCTAGTTTTACTCCTGCATTTATCTTTCCATGGACTGGTTAGAACCAGAAAAATCCTAAATCCCATTCAGGAAGAATTGATTATCTCTTTTTTTTAGTGTCCCAAATGTGTGTACAGCAGAGGTGGTATTCAGCAGGTTCTGACCAGTTCTGGAGAACCGGTAGTGGAAATTTTGAGTAGTTTGGAGAACCGGCAAATACCACCTCTGACTGGAGATTTTACAGTATCCTTCCCCTGCCACGCCCACCAAACCACGCCCACAGAACTGGTAGTAAAAAAAAATTGAATCCCACCACTGGTGTACAGGTAGTCCTCAACTGACAACAGTTCATTCAGTGACCGTTCTAAGTTACAACATAACTGAAAAAAGTGACATGAACATTTTCCACACTTACAACCGCTGCGGCTTTCCCATGAGCATGTGATCAACATTTGGATGCTTGGAAACTAATTCATATTTATGACGATTGCAGTGTCCTGGGATCGTGGGATCACTTTTTGTGATCTTCCAGCAAGTAAAGTCAATGGGGAAGCCAGATTCACTTAACAACCATGTTACTAAGTTAAGCAGTGCAGTGATTCACTTAACAACTATGGCAAGAAAGGTCATAAAATGGGGCAGAATTCACTTAACAATTGTTTCACTTAGCAACATAAAGTTTGGGCTTAATTGTGGTCATAAGTCAAGGGCTACCTGTACTCTGAAAGCAGCTGGCAGCGTCCAGGTTTTAAAAAAAACCCTTTAAACTAGAATAATGTCAATAATAGAATAGAATGGAATGCAATGGAATGGAATGGAATGGGGTAGAGTAGAGTAGAGTAGAGTAGAGTAGAGTAGAGTAGAATAGAATAGAATAGAATAGAATAGAATAGAATAGAATAGAATAGAATAGAATGTTTTATTGGCCACGTATGATTCGACATACAAGGAATTTGTCTTTGGTGCATATGCTCTCAGTGTACATAAAGAAAAAATAAAATACATTCATCAAGAATCATAAGATACAACAAGTGATAGTCATAGGTTACTAATAAGCAACCAAATCATACTAAAACAAATAAAACAATATAAATTGTAAAGATACAAACAACACCGGAAGTGGTATTCAGCAGGTTCTGACCAGTTCTGGAGAACCGGTAGCAGAAATTTTGAGTAGTTCAGAGAACCAGCAAATACCACCTCTGACTGGAGATTTTACAGTATCCTTCCCCTGCCACGCCCAACAAGCCATGCCCACAGAACCAGTAGTAAAAA
The DNA here is from genome assembly GCF_049901715.1 of Pseudonaja textilis. Classification (NCBI taxonomy): domain Eukaryota; kingdom Metazoa; phylum Chordata; class Lepidosauria; order Squamata; family Elapidae; genus Pseudonaja; species Pseudonaja textilis. Next base: position 81,206,651 of record NC_141991.1, read on the forward strand.
AATTTGAATCCCACCATTGAACAATAAGGTTATAGTCATTAGTGGGAGGAGATAGGTAATAGGAAAGATGAGAAGAAGAATAGTAATACAGTCTTAGTAAATGACTGGACATGAACTTCTGTAAAGTTGGGTTCTAGGGATCATGTGGAATACAAATAAAATTATTGCTACTAGAGTGCCATGCAGTTTCTGTCTTAGTGTTTGGAGGTTGTAGGGGTCTGTAAATGGTTGGGCAGTGTTGTGGGAATTAGTTGTTTAGCAGAGTGATGGCATTCAGGAAAAAACTGTCCTTGTGTCTAGTTGTCCTGGTGTACAGTGCCCTATAGCGTCATTTTGAAGTTGAAATAATTTTAAAATTGTAAATTTTACCTGTTTATATAGTCGGTCAGAATATTCTAGGAAAAGATTTACTAATTCAAACTCTTTTCTACATTTATTTTAGAACAGCCAATGCACTTTGATGAAAAGTTTGATCCGTTTGAAGGATTTCTGTTCACAAATGCTGAAGTACCTTCAGAATTTTTATGGAAAATGTGCAGAAAGAAAGAAGCAGGTTGATTGAACACTGCTTAATGAGCAACGTTACCAGGAGAAGATCTATTTTGTAGTAAGAATCCCACAACGTCTTTTTAGTGGAAATACAGCACTTGATATTTTTCTAACGATCAAATGTCACTCAGGGTTTCTCTTCTTAAAATAATCTGGACAAATATTTTATTCAAAGAAGAAATACAGCCATTAACTTATTTAGTCCCATTCTTGTATATAGATGCAGATATACGCTGGCAGCTTCCACGTGTACAGGTAGTTCTCGACTTACATCCACAATTGGGAGCCCAAATTTTTTGTTGCTAAGTGAGTCATTTGCTAAATGCATTTTGCTCCATTTAATGACCTTTCTTGCCGCAGCTGTTAAATGATCCACTGCAGTTGTTAAATCAGTAATCCCATTGCTAAATGAATTTGGTTGTCCCATTGACAACTTATGTTTGTCAGAAGGTTACAAAAAGTGATCCTATGACCCCAGGACACTACGACGGTCATAAAAATGTGAGTCAGTTTCCAAGCATCTGAATTTCGATCATGTGAACATGGGAATGCTGCAATGGTCGTAATAGTGAAAAAGGGTCATAAGTCACTTTTTTTCAGTGCCGTTGTAACTTCGAGCAGTCATTAAATGAACGTTTGTAAGCCGAGGGCTACCTATACTGTATTTTCCCTCTCCTCTTTGTTATGGCAGATAGCTCATGATTATGGATGCAATGCATAGCCAAGTATATGCTTATGGGTCTGAGCCCCTGCAGCCAAAGGCTATTGATAGGTAGCCAATGAGCATGTTGGACCATTGATGCCAACAAAATAATAATCCTCTGTTCCCTAAATGCCACCATGCTGCAACAGCATTTCTCAGATTTGTTGAACTCCTCTCCCCTTTGCTGCCTGCCTTATTGCTTGAGGCCAGGGCTGTCAAACTCCTGGCCACACCCACACCTGGTTTAGCAAATGGGGAAAAAATCCCAATATGTCACGTGACGCCGCCATAACGACATGAGTTTGACACCCCTGCTTTAGGCATATCCTAATGCTGTCATTCAAAACGAGGGACAGATATCAGGATGGATTTCCACTTAGCGGTTCAGGTTGTAGCAGTTCAGGTTGTTGAATTTATTTATGTTCTATTTAATATATTTAATGTTACATATTCTGTGATAAATGTGTTTGATCCCAAACAGAGAGCTGATCTGTGCTTGAATAATTAATGCATGGAGTTCCTCCTGAAAAGGGAAACATTCTTAATAATAGTATACCTAGGTTATGTTGGGCCAGGATTTAATATTTATGTATTTCATTGCACATATTTATAGTATTTATAAATATTATAAGTTATCGATATACAAATCATGTAAAAGCATAAGAATCTTGTGTTAGAAATAATTTATAATATTTATAAATGGATTATTTTTTGTAGTTCTTGGCTATTTTACTGATTCAGGTTATTTATTGTAATCATTTTTAATCTATTTATAAATCACTGTGAATGTATTTTAAAAAAAATAATAGTGCCATATTCCTTTGTTCTACCACTAGGCATATTATGTATTCCTCCGGATGAGGGATATTTTCATGAAACCCTGAATCATAAGATTTACATGGGTAGTATTTAATATTTAAGTTCTTTGTGTTCATAAAACTACAGAATGTAAAGACTAGTAGAGAAATAGAGATCATCTAGCCTGGCCATTGTCCATTATGGGCATCCACTACTATAGCATATTAAGATGGTCTTCCCTTCCAGCTTCTGTTTAAGCCCCTCTATCAAAGGTAAGGCCATCGCCTCCAAGGCTGATAACTGACTAGCTTTTCTCTTGGGAAATTCCTTTTGAAGTTCAATTAAAATCCACCCTTTCTTATCCTGTCTTCTGGATGAAGTCTGAACGTTTCTGTCCTGTTGTCCAGATGACTACCTGACAGACTACACAAAGATAGCCATCATGTCTCCTCACCACTCTTTTTCAGGCTAAATCTATCCAATACCTCCTACAATTTCTGAAAGATTTTTCCTTATGGACCCTTGATGTTTGAGCAGAACTTGCTGTTCTGCTCTGCATATGTCCCAGCTTGTCAATGTCCTTCTTTCAATGGCTTCAATGGAGGCAGTATGTCTGCCTTTGCTCTTCCTTGAAGCTCTGACGCTGTTGACCTACATGTAGTTTGTGATCCACCCAAACAGTCAGAAAGGCACTCTCTCTCTTTGTTTTCATGATGTCATTGGCATTTTTAAATCTCATTGCTCCCTTTTAGTTTATTACTGCTATTGTTGACTTTCCAGATTTAATTCTAACTATATATTAATGCATATTTGTATTTAACTGACTTTATAATGTATTTAAACTGAAATGAATGTGTTCGGTTTGTAAGTAAATAATGCATGTGTATAATTATTTTACTTATTCCGAAAGCAAAATAAATATTGAGCAAAATGCCTTTTGAAGCTTTTCTTGAAGTTTTCTTTCCGTTGTTTGGATTTTAAAGGTACTTCAATGTAGCCTTTGTAAAATTGGAATGATGGGATGGATACCGCATTTTCATGAGTAAAGGAGAAACGGTATAAAGTAAAATTTCCCCACTAGCCAGTCAGAACTGAAGAAGCTTTATGGAATAAGGAATGGGACGTTTTCAAACCTCCAAGAAAATCCACTTTGCCTTTGGTCAAAAAGCACCTTTGGGACAACCATGACCTGAATGATTGGGAATCTCCACAGATAGTAAAAAGACACAGATAGGGAAAATTGTAACTCGATTGTCCTAAGCAGTTTGTTGAAATATAATGCTAAAAGTGAGGGACTACCAATATAGTCATCCAAATCAAGTTAACAAAATCTAGGATGAATTGTCCTCTACAATGAGGACAATGAATAAAGTGAGAATTGTTCATAATATGGCCAGGTAAGCAAACGAAAGCAAGGCCACATGAAATGAAGCTGTTCCTCTGAACTGTGGAGCGTCCAAAAGAAAGGCCCTCCCCTGCATTCTCTTTACACGGCATGTAGGTGGGCTCTAGAACTGCCTGGCATAGTGATGCTGGTGGACTGGAAGAGAAGAGTTGGAGAGTTTGGGGCTCTATGTCAGTTGATCTCAAATCAGAACGAAGACTGTCCCTCGCAGCCTCATTATTTCTCCAGTCTGTGAGGTAACATCGAAGTATGCTAGGATAATTGGCATTATATTTCCTCAGTAACTAGGCCCACCACTGCAAAATCCCTCCCCTGGCTGTTTCTACTCTTAGTGTGTCTCACCATTGAGCATTGTTCTTAAATGGCTCCAGTAATTTCCCATAGATTTGCCAGACTGGGCCAAAAAAACCCCAATAACTTAACAGATTTAACAGATAATCAGAGTTGGAAGGGACCTTGTAGGTCATCTAGTCCACACACACACACAAGCGGGAGACCCTATACCATTTCTGACAAATAGCAATCCAATTTCTTCTTGAAAGTCTCAAGTGATGGTGCTCCCACAACTTCCGAGGGCAAGCTGCTCCAATGGTTGATCGTTCTCACTGTCAGAAAGTTTCTCCTTATTTCCAGGTTAAATCTCTCCTTGTTCAGTTTCCATCCATTATTTCTTGTCTGGTCTACAGGCGCTTTAGAAAATAGCTTGACCCCTTCCTCCCTGTGGCAGCCTCTCAAATATTGAAAGACTGCTATCATGTCTCCCCTGGTCCTTCTCTTCACTAGACTAGCCAAGCCCAGTTCCTGCAACCGTTCGTTGTATGTTTTAGCCTCCAGTCCCCTCATCATCCTGATTGCTCTTCTCTGTGCTTTTTCTAGAGCCTCAACATCTTTTTTATAATGTAGTGAACAAAACTGGATGCAGTAGTCTAGGTGTGGTCTTACTAAGGCTTTATAGAGTGGTATTAGTACTTCCCTTGATCTTGATTGCATCCCTCTGTTAATACAACTTAGGATTGCATTATCTTTTTTGGATGCTGCTGCACACTGCTGGCTCATATTTAGCTGGTTATCCACTAAGACTCCAAGATCCCTCTCACGGTTACTGCTATCGAGCCTGGTTTCACCCAGTCTATATATGTACTTTTGGTTTTTCTTGCCTAAGTGTAGGACTTTACTTTTCTCTACATTGAATTTCATTTTGTTAGATATGGCCCAGTGTTCTAGTCTGTCAAGATCCAGATGGATCTTGAGCCTATCTTCTTAGGTGTTAGCTAATCCTGCCAGCTTAGTATCACCTACAAATTTGGTAAGTTCCCCTTCTATTCCCTCATCTAAGTTGTTAATGAAGATATTGAAGAGTACTGGGCCTAAGACGGAACCTCGTGGCACCCCACTGCTTACTTCCCTCCATGTAGACTTAGACCCTTTAAGGAATACTCGTTGAGTACGGTTTGCCAGCCAGTTGAGAGTCCATCTGGTGGTGGTGCTATCTATTCCACTTTTTTCTAGCTTACTAAGAAGTAAGTTGTGGTCTACTTTGTCAAATGCCTTGCTGAAATCTAAATATACTATGTCCACAGTATTTTGCTGGTCTACTAATTTAGTTACTGTGTTGAAGAATGAAATAAGATTGGTTTGGCATGATCTGTTTTTAACAAACCTGTGCTGATTGCTAGTTATTACTTTACTTGTTTCTAGATGTTGGCAGATCTGTTTTTTTATTATCTTTTCCAGTATCTTCCCGGGTATTGATGTTGGTCTATAGTTTCCTGGGTCTGGTTTTTTCCTTTTTTGAAAATGGGAACCACATCAGCTCTTTTCCAGTCCTCTGGTAGTTCCCCGGTGCTTCAGGATTTTTGAAAGATATGGTGCAGTGGTTCTGAGATGACCTTTGCCAGCTCCTTTAAAACTCTGGGATGTAATCCATCAGGCCCCGGTGATTTGTTTTCATCAAGATCAGACAGGTGTTCTCTTACTATTTTTTTGCTTATTTTAACTTTTATTTCTGATCTGTCTTTTACAGTTATGTTTTTGGTGGGCTGAGCGATAGTTTCTTTTTGCGTGAAGACAGAGGCAAAGAATGAGCTAAGCAGTTCTGCTTTCTCTCTGTTGCCTGTTACTTCATTTGTCAAGAACTGGAAACCCTTTATGGACTCTTTGTTGAAAGTGGGAAAAAGTGATCTTGTGATGTATAGGTTTATAGGCAAGGCCCCGGGTGGTGGTGGGCCCCCCGGAAAAGCCCTGGGTAATGGGGGGAGGCCTGGCAAGGCCCAGGGTGCCAGGGGAGAGGCTAGCATGACTCGCAGGCTTACCTGTGAGCAGGCAGATCAGGGCTGCTCAGTTGGGGCACAGGCACCACGTGGGGAAGGCAGGTTAAAGGCAAGCCATGAGGATCCAGCATGCTGCATAGGAGGGGAGGAGTGACTGGGCTGAACAGCGGGCGGGCCAGCGGCGTGAGCAAGCATCAGGTGGCCAGGGCAAGTGAGTGAGCAGCGACTGGGCAACTGGGTTAGGGATGTGGCCAGCCAGAAGTTACTACCGGTTCGGCAACCCAGGCCAAATCACCGCTACCGGTTCTTGTGGTGCAAACCAGTTGAATACCACCTCTGATAGAAGGGGTAAAATATGGAAAGAGATGAGCTATCATATAACCTTAGAGAAAGAAGAAAAGATATCAAGGGTTGGTAAAACATCATGGGATCAACAGCGTTCTTGGCATCTGTACAGGTTTTTGGTTTAAATATCATAATACATTATATTATATTTGTCTAATACTAAATAATAGCTTTAACTATGATTACTATTCTTATATCTTTATATACTTTACAAAATTTTGCTTTATTTTCTTAAGGATTATTTCAGCTAGGCTTTTTGTCTCACTTCTTAGCATGATGTTTTACGATGTAATAAAAGAAACTCAACAAAAATATAATTAAAAAAAGATATCAAGGGTTGGGGTTAGCCAAAAGTTCAGAAAATGTTTAGGATGGTTGGATCCAGCAATGGCCTCTGGAGAAGAGTATGCACCATATCTTCCTTCAAAGCTGAGAGTATCATCCCATCCTTTCCACACCCTATTAAATTTTCTGTTTAGTTTGGATATTTAAAGGAGGGTTCGGAATGAATCCTATAATACTTTAGAGGAAAAGTCACTATGTCTGAGGTCACTTCCATCTGTTTTAGCACTTACAATGTTAATATTTATTTTAATATCTGTGGAGATTCTCAATCATCCAGGTCATGGTTGTCCCAAAGGTGCTTTTTCAAGAGACAACTGGACTTTCTTTCTTTTTCTTTGAAGATGTTTTGCTTCTCATCCAAGAAGCTTCTTCAGCTATGATAGTCCCATTTCCTGTCTCCCCTTGCAGACAGTCCCATTTCCTGGTGATCCTGATGACACAGATAAACCTCCTGGGGGCCTTAATGACTCGCTAAAAGAATGCAAATTGACCAGTTGTCTGCAAGGAGTATAAATCCTTCCATTCCCCACCATCCAGTCAGAGCTGAAGAAGCTTCTTGGATGATTTAGAGAAATGGCAACAATTGTGGTCTCAAAATTATAAAATGAATATGTCAACAGCTTATAAAGAAAATTTGTACAGGATGTTTTACAGGTGGCACTTTCCCCTGACAAGAATAGCAAGAATGTTTAAGAATAAATCCGAAAAATGCTGGAAATGTCATCAGATACCTGGCTCATATTACCATATGTGGTGGACTTGTGAGGACGCTAGAAAATACTGGACTAAAATTCACATGTGGCTGGAAAAAATGACAAAGAAACATACAGATTTGAAACCAGAGATTTTTTTATTGGGAATTTTACCCAATACATATAGTAAAGATTTGAAATATTTGATTGTAAATGTATTAACAGCGGCTAGGATTGTATTTGCTAAAAACTGGAAAACCAAGAAAATACCATTGCAGGAAGAAATTATTAAGAAAATACTGGAATGTGCTGAAATGAGTAGATTGACATTTGAAATTAGAGAAGAGGATAAAAAATTCTATAAAATTTGGGACCTTTTCTATCAATGGTTAGATAATAAAATACAATAATAGAATATTTAGAATTTTAGAAAATAATGAATATATAAAGAACTATTTCTTTTCTTTTTTGATATTATATTTATAAAATGTTGCTAGGATAGATTTGGTATGATCATATGATTTGGTATAAAATAAATTAAGTAAACTATAGTTATCTCGCAAAGTATGAATGAATAAAATCGTGGTAAAATGATTGTTTAATAGTGATACTAGGGTATATAATTTCTGACTGACAATATGAGATATTATGTAATGTAATTGTAATTGAGACCACGAAATGGACGCACAAAAAATTGGTAAACCAACCGATACACTGTTTGTAAAGAAAGTTGGATGTTTTTATGTTTTGTCTGTTTGTTTTTAAAAATCAATAAAATTGTGTTTTTTTTAAAAAGAGAAGCTTCTTGGATGAGAAGTGAAACATCTTCAAAGAAAAACCAGAAAGTCCAATTGCCTCTTGAAAAAGCAGTTTTGGGATTGATTTTAATACTATATTTTTTCCAACTATACTTACATTTTGTTCTGAACTAGAATGATTATGAACGTAGTGTCATTATACAAATTTAAACCTTTTTTATCTGAAAGGTTATCATTTTTAGCCACAGAAAATATGCTTAGTAACTCACTAACACTGTCGGAAGGAAACAAATATTTTAATAACCTAAGGTCAATAAATGACTGTGCTATAGTAGGCCCCCAAGGTTTGTACCAAAATCAGGTAGTAACTGAGCAGAAAGTATATTAAATGAAAGAGAAGAGTAGGCAGGGGAATCTTTGATCTTAAAGAAAAATAGACAGTCAGTAGAAGATCTACATGACATATAAGCTAGGAATAGACAAAGGTTCTGTTAAGTTTGGGAAAAGAGAGGCTGGACCAGAGCATGAGTGCAACAATACTTTATTATAACAATAAAGGGCTGACCGTGCTTGCCACGCCTGGAACTGGCTCGCAGCGATCAGCAACTGGTTGGACCCCGCAGTCTGCTTTTATAGCTGGCTGCTGGGGAGAACCAACCAATGGGTGAAGGGGAAACGCCCCGCAAAGTGAATGGACCTGAGTGAGAACTCCTAGAGTCCTCAGGACATAACACCCCTTCCCCCAGATGCGAACACGCATAGTCTTTGAGGTAGGCAGGAGGTTTATGTTGGCGCCGGAACGGCGCAGCTCTGGGAACGCTGACTGTCCGCTCAGAGTCTGTCTGGGAAGGCAGAGCCGGGTGAGTGTCATCAACATGCCCTCGGTTCGGGCAGGCCGGGACTCGTAGGGTTGGTCACTGGGGACGTGCTCCCGTAGACTGGATCGGGCTGGTCCACCGTCTGGGCGCCGCTGTCCGTGCTCGGGTTTTCTGGACTGACGGTTGGTGTGTACTGGTTGCGGGAAGGATGTGGATGTGGGGTTGATGCTGAGACCTCCCGTCGCTTTGTGATTCTGGGTCTCTGCTAGTGTGGGTGCTGAGGCGCCTACGCAGCTGGTCCAGGTGCCTTCTCCAGACCCGGCTGTCCTCCAGTCTGACCCGATACGACCTTGGTCCGGTGATGGCCACGATCTCGCCCGGGATCCACAGGGGTCACTGCTCCTGTAAGATAAAATGTCTAACCCCGATGTGGAAGCGAGGGGAGAGTCAGGGCAGTATTGTGGATGAAGTCTGTCCAATACAGTCCTCAGACGCCTGCCCATCAGGAGCTCAGCTGGGGACTTGTTGGTGACTGAACAAGGAGTTGAATGCTGGCTCATCAGGAAACGCGAGTTTGTGGTGCCAGTCATCCTTACTGAACCTAGCCAGGGCTTCTTTAGTGGTCCTGACGGCCCTTTCAGCCAATCCGTTACTGGCAGGATGAAATGGGGCTGTGAAAATGTGGCGGATACCCAGGTTGGCAGCGAAACGGCTGAACTCGGTTGATGCGAACTGCGGGCCATTGTCGGAGACAATGGAGTCGGGTAGCCCGTGTGTAACAAACAGGCGTGTTAATACGTTGGTGATTGCTTGTGTGGTGGTCGTGGATAGCTGTGCAACGTCAATCCATTTAGAATAGGCGTCCACACCACTAGGAACATCTTCCCATGCAAGGGGCCGGCCAGGTCGATGTGAATTCTGGACCACGGAGCGCTGGCGCTCTCCCATTTAGTAGGGGTGGCAATAGGAGGAGCAGGACGGGATTCCTGGCAAATGTTGCAGGAACTTACCCATCTGACAACGCCCTCGCCGAGGCCTGGCCACCATACGTAGCTGCGTGCTAATGCCTTCATTCTCACGATGCCAGGGTGTCCCTCGTGCAACGCCTCCAGGACTCGGGTACGCAGTAAGGTCGGGATGACCACTCGAGTGCCCCACAGTAGACAGCCCTGCAAACTGGACAGTTCCTGCATGCGGGTCTTGAAAGGTGAGAATTTGTTTTCAACATTGCCACCCGGCCACCCCCTCCTCACCCAGTCGAGCACCTGGGCGAGCGTTTTGTCTGCCTTGGTTTTAGCAGCAATGTCAAGGGCAGTGATGGGGAGGTCCAATTGTGTTACCTCGAAAATAGCGTGGACAGGAGCAGGGTCTTCAGCGGGGCCGGCAAGGGGCAGCGGCTGAGAGCGTCAGCGTGGGACAATGTTTTACCTGGCCGGTGTATGAGTCTGTAGGAGTAGGCTGCTAGGAAGAGGGTCCATCTCGTCATCCTAGGGGAAAGGACTTGAGGGGTCTGTTTGTCCCCAGCTAGTAGACCCAGGAGGGGCTTGTGGTCTGTGACCAGCTCGAAAAAATGGCCAAAAAGAAATTCGTGAAATTTTTCACTGCTGCAACAGCTGCTAGAGCTTCCTTATCGATCTGGCTGTAATTACGCTCTGTTGCGGAGAGCGTTCTGGAGAAAAAGGCAATGGGAGCCTCGGCGCCATTGGGAAGCCTGTGGCTTAATACTGCCCCAATTCCAAAAGGGGATGCGTCTGCTGCCAGCACTAAAGGAAGGTTGGGGTCGAATTGAATAAGTACCGCCTCTGACGTGAGTAGTGATTTCACGGCGTGAAAAGCATGGTCTTCTTTGTGCCCCAGTGCCAAGGTGACTTTTTATCCAGTAATCTGTGTAGGGGTTCAGCTACTGATGCTTTATGGGGCAAGAAAGACGCGTAAAAGTTTAATAGCCCCAAGAAGGCCTGTAGTTCAGTTTTGGAGGTTGGAGTGGGTGCCTCGTAAATTGCCTTAACCTTGGACTCCAGGGGATGAATGCCTGAGGCGTCAATTTTATAACCCAGAAAGTCCACCTGTCTAGTGGCAATGGCGCATTTTTCTTTTTCAATTTGAGGCCATGCTGTCTGAACCTCTCTAACACTGCTCGAACTCTCTGGAAGAGTTGGGGTCTGTCCCTGGCCGAGACCAAGATGTCGTCAAAGTAGGGTACTACTCCAGGGAGGCCCTGTAAAATCCGCTCCATGAGGGATTGAAAGATACCTGGGGCAACACTTACGCCAAATTGGAGACGCTTGCATCTGAAAGCACCCCTGTGAGTGACAATGGTCTGGAGTTCCGCTGTTTGGTTGTCAACAGGGAACTGTTGATACACTTGAGACATGTCCAATTTGGCAAAAATGCTGCCAGGTTCAAAAGTGTGTAATAAATGCTGAATGACGGGCACTGGGTAAGCGCTAACTTGTAGAAACTTATTGATTGTGGTCTTGTAGTCCGAGCAAATTCTCAGGCTACTGTCTTTTTTGAGGGGTGTGACAATGGGCGTCTCCCATTTGGCGAAATCTGTTGGCTCAATGACCCCTTGTTTTAATAGTTTATCCAATTCAGCATCTAGTTTTGGCCGAATAGCGAATGGGACCCTACGCGGTTTTAGCCTGATTGGGACTGCCTGGGGGTCGACTGAGAGCGATATTGGTGTACCGTTATAACACCCCAGCTCATCGCTGAATACATCTGAGTAATCAGCGAATAAGGAGTCAGTGTCTGAGGTTGAGACAGCATGGACTCCTGTTAGCCCTAGGCCGAGATGGGGAAACCAATCGAGCCCCAATAAGGTAGGGAGATTGCCGTTAACTACCACTAGAGGTAGGTGACCTTTAAAAGCTTTAAAACTGACAAGGAACTTGCCTCTGCCGATTACAGGAATGGTCCTCCCCTGGTAGTCCTTCAGGCTAAACTGGCACTTCTGGAGCCGGCTAGTTGATAGGCTGGGCCAGAGCCTCTTGAGGGTGTTCCACGAGATAATTGAGAGCGCTGACCCTGTGTCAACCTCCATGCGGCACGGTTTACCTTCTAAGTAAACGGAGAGAGATTTTACTAACAGTGTGGCAAGTGTGTTTGGCACGGTGATGTGTGCGACAGTTCAATACTTGCCTCTGCGGCCCGAGTGTGAGGGGGGGTGCCTTTGTGTTGAGCTTTGAGGGGCTTGGCAGACTCTCGCGATGTGCCCCCTTTATGGCAGTTATTGCAGGTGGCTCCTTTAAACTTGCAGGTGGCCCTCAGATGGGATCCACCACAGGCTAGGTACAGGGTGATGTGCTTGGGCGGACCGATGTTTTCTTGTTTGGCTCCTACCTGCGGCCGTCTGTCGTTGGAGGCGGTGGACGTCGTTTTCATCACTCAGGGATTCCCCCTGCTACCACCTCCTCGGAGTGGACTGGGATTGATGTCAGCTTGGCAGTCGGGCCATGGATTTCGGTGGCTGAGTGCGCTGCCATTCTGCTGCTAAGGCCTCCTCGACTGCTTGTGCGAGATTGAGGTCTTTTTTCGCGAGGGCGCCTTTGAAGGTGTAGGTCCTGACCCCGCAGACTAGTTGATCAAGGAGCATGTCCTCCAGGTAGGTTCCAAACCCACAATGCAATGCTGCTGTTCTGAGAGCGGCCATATACTGATTAATGGTTTCCTTGTCCGCTTGCTTCCTCATACGGAAGGTGAATCTCCTGGCAATCTGTGAGGGCCTGGGAGAATAGTGGTTAGTGAGGATTTCAAGTAGCTCTGACCAAGGAACGTTTTTCAACTCACGTGGAGCCACGAGGGCTGTGGCAGTATCGAAGCGATGGCTCCACAGTAGATCAGGAAATACGATTTTTCCGATGTTCTCCAGCATCAGCAAGCCCAATTGCATTGATATAATGGTTAAAGCGGTTCTTGTATGATTCCCACTTCTCCTCATCCGGTTTGAACACTGGGAAGACTGGATTGGAGTTCATGGTGATGGGACCGGTAGAACAACCTGTGGAAAAAATCTCTCTGGGGCAGCAGAAAAATGTTCTAGTGCCTGTGGCAGGCAAGTGATTTCAGCTCTGGAGAGGCTTTTCGCAATCCTCTCTCTCTCTCTGGGTTAGCCACGTTTGGCCGTCAGCTGTTGGTGGCGTTTAAATTCGCGCCAGTGTGGGCGTCAGTGACTTGACTATAGCACCGTGCTGTGCCTTTTAGGTTTGAAATTCAAATGACAGCCATTTGAATTTCGCGCCTAAACAATGAGCGGCTGCGGCTTGCAGCGCTTCACTTTCCCTGTAGCTGGGCTAACAAGCGGCTACAGACGCTTCTAACTTTCGATCTGACCGCTCTCTCTGTCTGCGGATCAGTGTTCGCTTCTATTGCTTGCTGGCCGCTTTCTCTGTCGGCGGACCAGCGTTCGCTCTTTTTGTTTGCTCTTTTTGCTTGCTGACCGCTCTCTCTGGCTGCGGATCAGCGTTGCTCTTATCGCCGCCGATCGCTCTCTCTGGCTGCGGATCGGCGGCTAGTGACTCAGCGGTTGCATGGTGCTTCTGGTAGCCATCCCATCCTCGTCGCCAGTGTTAAGTTTGGGAAAAGAGAGGCTGAACCAGAGCATGAGTGCAACAATACTTTATTATAACAATAAAGGGCTGACCGTGCTTGCCACGCCTGGAACTGGCTCGCAGCGATCAGCAACTGGTTGGACCCCGCAGCCTGCTTTTATAGCTGGCTGCTGGGGAGAACCAACCAATGGGTAAAGGGGAGAACGCCCCCGCAAAGTGAATGGACCTGAGTGAGAACTCCTAGAGTCCTCAGGACATAACAGGTTCATTCAAAGAAATGGCTCTAGAGTTACTAGAAGACAATACAGAGGAAATTCTTAATCAAGAGGAAATTCTGAGATTCATAATGATCTTATGAAGAAGAAATCTGCTCTACCAATGGCACTTCTACATCACATATTGTGTATTTTTCAATTCATTATAGGCTCAAGATCCAAATGGATCTTGACAGGCTAGAACACTGGGCTGTATCTAACAAAATGAAATTCAATGTAGAGAAAAGTAAAGTCCTACACTTAGGCAAGAAAAACCAAAAGTACACATATAGACTGGGTGAAACTAGGCTCGATAGCAATAACTGTGAGAGGGATCTTGGAGTCTTAGTGGACAACCAGCTAAATATGAGCCAGCAGTGTGCAGCAGCATCCAAAAAAGCTAATGCAAGCCTAAGTTGTATTAACAGAGGGATACAATCAAGATCAAGGGAAGTACTAATACCACTCTATAAAGCCTTAGTAAGACCACACCTAGACTACTGCATCCAGTTTTGTTCACCACATTATAAAAAAGATGTTGAGACTCTAGAAAAAGCACAGAGAAGAGCAACCAGGATGATTAGGGGACTGGAGGCTAAAACAATACAACGAACAGTTGCAGGAACTGGGCATGGCTAGTCTAGTAAAGAGAAGGACCAGGGGAGACATGATAGCGGTATTCCAATATTTGAGGGGCTGCCACAGGGAGGAAGGGGTCAAGCTATTTTCTAAAGCACCTGTAGGCCAGACAAGGAATAATGGATGGAAACTGAACAAGAAGAGATTTAACCTGGAAATAAGGAGACACTTTCTGACAATGAGAACGATCAACCAATGGAATAGCTTGCCTTCGGAAGTTGTGGGAGTGTCATCACTTGAGACCTTCAAGAAGAGATTGGACACCCATCTGTCAGAAATGGTATAGGCTCTCCCGCTTGTGTGGGGGGTTGGACTAGATGAATCTGTTATCTGAAGCAAATTTAAAATCTTTTCCCTTCTTGTCAACTTAGAAATGCTTGACAGGAAACACCATGATTCATTTAATGCTCCACTCTATTTAGCCACTAGGGGGAGCACAAAGATCATAACGTAAACAGGGTACTGCTTTCAAAATTATTCTGTCTGGACTGGAGCAATGTATTAGTTTTAATATTTGCTGGTTAACATTTGTTGTTTTTATTTTTGTATCCCGCCCTCAATTACATATGAGGAACATTGGCAGGAATTGGGTATGTCTAGTCTCGTGAAAATAAGAACTAAGGATGACATGTTAGAAGTGTTTCAATATTTGAGGGGCTGCACAAAGAACAAGGAGTCAATCTATTTTCCAAAGCTCCAAAAGGCAAGACAAGAAGCGATGAATAGAAGCTGAAAAAAGAGAGAAGCAACCTAGAACTAAGGAAAAACTTCCTGAGAGTGAGAACAATCAACCAGTAGAATAACTTGCCTTCAGGAAGTTGTGGGTGTTCCACAGTGGTGGGATTCAATTTTTTTTACTACCGGTTCTGTGGGCGTGGCTTGGTGGGCATGGCCATGTGACTGGGTGAGGGTGGCTTTTGTTTTTTGTTTTTTTGCCACCCCCACCCATTTTGGGGAGCTTTCTAGCTTCAGAAGAGCCTCGGGGGGGGGGTATTTTTGCTCCCCTAAGGCTCCTCTGAGGCTCAGGAAGAAAAGGACAGAGCATGGGAGGGGCACGCAGCACTCCTCCAAGTTCTGTTTTGGGAGCTTCCTAGCCTCAGAGGAGCCTCTGGGGGGACGTTTTTGCTTCCCTAAGGCTCCTCTGGGGCTCTGGGAGGCAAAAAATGGAGGGGAGGGCTGAGCTCCTCCCTCCATTTTTTGCCTTCCTGGGCCTCAGCAAAGGGAATCCCAGCACAGCTGATCTATGCACAGCTGATTGTCGTGAGGGAAAAAAAAAATCTTAGGTGAATGTCAGGCAGGCGGGTAAGTGAGCATCGGGCGGGAGGGTGACAGGATGGGGACCTGGCCAGCCAGAACTTACTACTTGTTCGGCAACCCATGCCCCGATCAGGTGCAAACCGACTGAATACCACCACTGGTGTTCCAACACTGGAGGCTTTTAAGGAGGGACAGGACAACCACTTGTCAAAAATGGTATAGGATCTCCTGCTTGAGCAAGGGTTTGAACTAGAAGGGCTCAACATATGTGCCTTTGGCTATTTGCAAAGCCAAAACCAAATTCTGAGTGATTGCTACAAGAACTTTCCTGACTGTAAAATCAATGGTGTGTTTCAAATATTTTTACCACCGATTTGGTGGGCGTGGCTTGGTGGGCACAATTTGCGCAGGTGCAGAGGCATTTTGAGTCACCTCCTGCAATCCTGCACTCTCCCTGACGCTTCAGCAGCTGCCACGCAGCAATTGCTCTGCCGCGCAAAGCAGCTGTGCCTCAAAAGCAGGAGATAAAGGTTCGTATGGGAGCCGGGGGAGGTGGCCAACACAGACCATTGTAGAGAACTGGTTTGGTCTCCACTGCTCATCGTTGCTACCGGCTCGCCAGAACTGGGCTGAACCACCACCGGTAAAGATATCATGTTTCTGTGGCACATGCAAATTTTAATAGTGATAGGAACCCAGGTTAGCATTTTTGCAACTCTGGCTGCACATCGTTATGGAGTCTGAAATAGCTTAGGTGAAGAGACTATTCAAGAATGGGATGCTGAAGCTGTAAACATCCACAAGAAAGGGAGACAGAGGAGAGAAAGGGAGACAGAGACCGGAGAATCAAGAATCAGGTTAAAGAAAATAGAGAGAACAGATGAAATGACTTTTTTCCTTCAATTTTAGTATACTGCAACTGAGCCAAAATAATTAAAAAAAAAAAATTATTTGGATTTTCACAAAAAAAAAAATAGTACAAATAAAACATCTTTTTTTAAAAAAATAGCATGGTCCCAGGTTACACTTCTTCATACAGACACAAACACAATTTCATGCTCACTTTTATGTTCTATTCCATATCTTATTACTGTTTTACATTTTCTACATAGTTTTTCTCCTCTCTTAATTTTCTCAATTTTGTTTTAATTATCTCATATCAATTCAAATCATTATATTTATACTTTTGTCTGTCCTGTTTCAATTTCATGTTTTCTTTTCTCATTAAACAAGTCATCTCCTGTAGTTACTAATTGGAGTATGACACCTTTATATCTTTTAATTTTATCCATTCAACTCTTATTTAAGATTCAATATATACCTTAAGGTTATAACATTCAATATAATACATAACTTCCAGTCGAATTCTGCTTGGTACATTCTTAAAATACACACTATATTCTTAAAAAGTGATTATAAATATATGTAATTAAAACACTCATTCCATTCCAATTCAGTTCTATCATTAATATTAAAGTCTTAACATCGTTAACATTACTTTTCAATTAAATATCATACTTCCTTGGGAACACTTATAAACTTTCTGTAATTAATTTTTCCCCCTATTTCTCTTCCCTTATATTTTATAAAACTTTAAATAATTAAAATGTTCCCATCCTTTCCTAATTCAATTCTCTCGTTCATTTTATTTCATTTATTTATTAACAAACATTTCACTACATTACAATAACTGTTTTATCTATAATTTTAATCATACATTGTTTCATATTTTCTAAAATTATTTCTATTTCTAATATAACAATACTATCTTATGTACCTTTGCAGAATCCCTTTTTCAATTAAATTTTCACCCATTATCTCTAAATAGGCCCTGTTTCTCCATACCTTGTTTCTGTCCTTTATAACTTCTTTTCCTTTCCTTCTTCCCTTTCTTCTTCTCCCTCCCCTTTTTACCCCCTTGTCTCTCTAGTTCTAATTCTCTCTTCTCTATTCCTCTCTTCTGTTGCTTTCTAATATTATACTTATTTTTCAAGTTATTATTCCTTTTCTTGGTTGTTTTTTCAAATCTTAAACTTTTCATTCTCTTTCCCCACCTTTCCTTTTTTCCCCCACATAAAATTACTTGTTCATTAAAGATGGCTTCTTCTTTGTCCCAGTCTTCTTGTTCTGCAGGCATTTCTTGTTGTTTCTCATAGTTCAAGATCTCCATTTCTAAGAATTGAAATACGAAGCCAAAAGAACCTCTTCCTTCTTGTGCATCTTCTTTCTGTTTTTTAAGTTCCATTTTCAGTTCATCTAAAAGTAGTGCCATTTTAAACACTTTTAAACAACCACCCAATTGATTTTAGTCATTCAGATGCAATAACCAAAAATCCAGAGATCACCAAATAATCCAAATACTCCCAAGCTGTTTCTTCATGCTTCTTTTTTCCACTTTCTCTTCCTGGGGTTCTACTATTTTGTTGCCAAGTTTCAGTTAAAATGTATCTTTTAGAAGTCTTGCTGAGGTTTTACTGTAAATTCCTTTTAATTCCAGGCAGTCTCCTCCCTTTTTTCCAGATCATGCCCTTTTATTCGTTTTCTCTCCTTTCCTGCTTTTAAAATCTTTATTATCCCTTTGACATTTTATTTTCAGCTTAAATGCCTATTGATGTCAAAGTGGATTTTTTTTTCAATTTCTTACTTAGATCTCTTAGCTGTCAATATAGGGAAAAGGAGAGAAGAAAAAAAACCAAATCCTTTCCCTTTTCTCTCTCGCTGCTTCAAAATCTTCTTTGGGAACAATGTTACTTTTCTTTTAGTTTAAGTTCCAGAGTACCTTAGTTGTTGCAGTTTAACCCAGTCAACCAAAACTTTCTCTTCTTATCTTCCTCCTGGACATTCTTTTCCGGTTGAGTTCTTCTTTGAGGTGGCCATTTCTGACCACCACTGCAACTGCCTTTGGGAAAGGGAGTAATGGCCAGCTGGGGAGGAGAGATGCGGCTCTCCTCAACCCTGCTGGCAGTCTCCCCCCTCTTCACCACCTCTATGGGGTGGCTTAGCCCCGAAACCAGACGGCTCAGGGTGCTCCAGCAGCAAGCACAGATCAAAACCATGCACGATCGCGGTTTCGGTCTGTCCGTGAAGAGGCTCAAACCAGAAGTCCCTGAGCTAAAATAAATCTTTCAACTCCTAATCACAGATGAAGAGATGAGGTCCTACAAGTGAGGAATTATTTGAAAGCCATGCAAAGAGACAGAGTGGAAGCCTCTCAAGGATCCAGCCTTCCTCCTATTTTACTGAGAATAAATTGGAGGATGATTGAGTTAGGTCAGGAATGAACAACTTCAGTCAGATTGAGGGCTACACCAGGCTTTGCATTGCACGCCAAGGGCTGAGCTCTAGTGGAATGCAGAGGCCTTTCTCCCGTTCGCTTAGTTTCTCTTGGTTGTCTGTGAATGAGTGCCATCTGGTGGGACTCAAGAAGAGAGTCTTTTCTATCGTGGTCCTTGCTCTTTGGAAGTCCCAAAGGTGCTTTTATCAAGAGGCAACTGGACTTTCTGGTTTTTCTCTGAAGATGTTTCACTTCTCCTCCACGAAGCTTCTTGGATAAGAAGCTTCTTGAATGAGACCTGAAGATGCTTCTCGGGTAAGAAGCAAAACATCTTCAAAGAAAAACCAGAAAGTCTAGTTACATCTTGAAAAAAAGCACCTTTGGGATGATCATGACCTGGATGACTGAATCTCCATAGACATTTTGCTCTTTGGAACGTCTTTCTCCTGCAGGTTGGATTAGCCCTAGCCCTGTTGGCCTTTGATGAAGCTTCGAACATTTGTTCCTGTCACTGGACATGGAAGTCAGGGCAGACCACATTGGATAGTTGGGTCAATGGCTGCAGTGATTTTTCTTTTACCTTGCTTCTGCTTTGGATTTATTATTTATTTCTTTATAAATAAAATTTATTGGAGTCCCATTTTACCTCAGCATAAATTCTGGGCGGCTTACAATCATAAAAATAAAAACTATATAAAGATGAAAGCATAAATAGGATGCAACACATAGACAAATGGAGCAGCCCAATTAAAAGTTGGGGAGGGTGGCAGCAGGATGAGGGGGGAAGTGGGATCTATTGTGAACTGATTATTGGTAGAAACATCCCTCTGGGTTCAGTTCCAAGTGGGGAAAAAGACACTGGAAACATGGAGGCTATTTGGAAAGATGGTTTAATGGTGGACAGCAGGACCACATGGCTCGAAGCTCCAGAGTGAAAAGCATGATCGCTTGCTTCAAGGTGAGAAGAGAAGGTCAAGAAGGGCTGAGATGCTGAGAGTGCTTGGGTTTTATAAGCTTTGTTGGGATTTGAATTGGAGCTTGTATTCTGATTGGTTGTTAGACTCCCATGGGGCCATGCAGGGACAACTCTGTAGGCTGTCCTGAGTTCCAGGCTTGGTTGAGCCTTGCTGAAGATGATGCACCGAAAATGGCTTTGGGCAATTGCTATAGTTTTACCTGGAGATCTTTGTTATGTAAAGTATTCTGGCCCAGGCCTTAATGGCCCACCCATTAACAAAGGTGGGGGTGAGCTTCTACTGCTGAGGTGAGTTTCTACTTCTGAGTTTCTACTCTTTTTAGAGGAAATATTCTGCCTTTTTAATATTTCCTAGGATATTTCAATTTTCTAGGAGAGGGGTGGGTGCTAACTTCCTACATGATCAATGATTTCCCCTATGATATTTCCCCCATTGAAGCCGAAAGCCAACTTTAGGCTCTTATGGAAGGTCGAGAGAGTTGGAGCCAACCTCACTCTGGGAGGCAAAATGCTTCAAAGGGCAAGAGCAATGGCAGAGAAGGCCCTTCTCCTGGATCCTGCCAGCCAGAATACTTGGGCTTGAACTTGCCACATGCCTGCTCAGCTTATCCCAATGGGATGAGTTGGGTACTCAAGTGGCCTAGACCCCTGCCATGAAGGGCTTTAAAGGTGATTACCAACACCTCGAACTGCATCTGAAAGCAGACTGGCAGCCAAGGCAACTCACGGAGCAGTGATATTACACGGGCCATTTCAGGCCCTAAGAGCTGTCTGTGCTGCCACACTCTGTACCAGCTGTAGCTTCTGAATGCTCTTCAAGGGTAACCCCATGTAGAGTGCATTGCAATAGTCCAACTGTGAGATGACAAGGGCCTGAACAACTGAACACAGCCTGAACAATTGAACACAACTGAACAACTGATCCAGGAAAGGCTGCAACTAGTGCAAAACCCAAAGTTGTACAAAGGCTCTCTTAGCCACAACTGCCACCTGCTTTTCGAGCAGAAGTCAAGAGTCCAAGTTGCAGACTGGATCCATCTGGGGTAATGCAACCCCATTCAGGATTAAATCTTGAGCCCCCATACACCCAAAGCCATTTGGTCTTTCCAGGGTTTAGCCGAAATCTCATCCAGGCCCCCACAGCCTCCAGATATGCGAGAGGATGGCAACAGCATCACTTGGGGTAGAAATATAGAGTTGAGTATCATCTGCATACTGCACATACCCATGTGAGAACCTTGTTCTCACCCAGCAGCTTCATGTAGATGTTAAAAAGGAGTGGAGATACTACCAAGCCCTGAGGCACGCCACAAGATAGCAGCCGCAATCTGGATCTCTCACTCCCTAATAACACCAATTGGGATCAGCCGTGCGGAAAGGAACCAAACCAGCACAAAACTGTACCATCCATCCCAGCTCCAGCAGCTGATCCAAAAGGATACCATAGTCAATTATATTGAAGGCTGAGGAGAAATCATGGAGAGTGAGGATGGTTGAACTGTCCCATCTCGTTCTCGCCAAAGTTCATCAACAAATGTGACCTTTGTTGTTTCCATTTCATTACTATGCCTCAGCTGTGGTGGCGCAGTGGTTAGAATCAGTGGTAGGATTCAGCCAGTTTGCACCCGTTCGGCCGAACTGGTAGCTAACTTTTTCTGCAGTTCGGTGAACTGGCTCATCCCACCATTGGCTGGCCCCGCCCCACCCTGTGCCCCTCTCCTCCTAGCTACTCCTCGCCTGGCTGGCTTTTGGCCTAAGTTTGTCTGGCTGTTAGGGGAGAAACCGCACAGGGGTTGATAAGGAGGCACCTCACCTGCCACGGCTACCAGTTGGTGGGGGGCAGCCAGGGACTGCAAGGCTGCACTACCCGCATCAGGTCTCCACCATCCCCTTTGGCGGTTGTGGTAGGCGAAGTGCCTCCTCCCAGGTCCCTGTCCATTTTCCCCCTGACAGCTGGACAAACCTAGGCAAAAAGCCAGATTTCTCTACCTCTCTCACCTCCACAGGTTCAAGCAGAGAGACAGGAGGCTGGAGTAGGGAATAGCCTGAGTGCCGGAGAACAAGCGGCTTCCAGCCACTTTCCTTGCCGTGCTACCGCTCACATCACTGCAGGTCATGGTGGAAAGAATGTCCCCCCTGAGTTTTAGCCAGGTTCAGCAGGTGCTCCAAATTCTTTCCTGAAGAGACTTGGGGATCGGCATATAGGGTGGGCAGGAAGGAGTTTTGCACTACTCTGCTGCCCTCCTTGCAGCAAAATCCAAGATGCAGTGACAGGGAGAGAACTGCAGTTTTGCAGATCCTTATGTCTCTTCTCTGCCACCGGGGGGACCTTTTGCTGCCTCCTGCTGCTTTTAACTTTGGAGCTGCCCAAGTGAAGGCAGCCTGCCACATCCAGGCCCAGCTGCTTACCCTGAGCTGCAATCCCAGCCCTATCTGCCGCCACCACCTCATGAGCCAACCAGCCTAGCCTGAGCCTGCCAGGAACTCCTGACCAGTCTCCCAGAGACCATGCATGAAGGGATGATCACTCCCACTAATGACTATAACCTTATTGTTCAATGGTGGGATTCAAATTTTTTTACTACTGGTTCTGTGGGCGTGGGTTGGCGGGCGTGGCAGAGGAAGGATAATGTAAAATCTCCAGTCAGAGGTGGTATTTGCCGGTTCTCCGAACTACTCAACTTTTCCACTACCGGTTCTCCAGAACTGGTCAGAACCTGCTGAATACCACCTCTGCCAGTGTGAAGAGGAAACATGCCAGCAGTTTGGGGAGTGGCATCAAGCTGGCCATGCCCAGCCAGTTGGCCACTCCCACTGAGTCAGCCATGCCTGCCTGGCCCCCCCAAGGTCAACCACAGCCTTAATGCAGCCCTCAATGAAATTGAATTTGACACCCCTGCTGTATACTCATTCACTGTAAAAGAAGACAGCAGCCAATTGTTGCCTTATCTAACTAACCAAGAATTGTTTTATAATACAAAAACACATGTCTCCTCATAAGACAGACTGTGGGCTGATAAGTCAAAATCTATCATCAGGAAAATTGCATTCAGTTCTCATTTCAAATGTTGAATTCCCAATCTGGGCTCCATCTGGACTGACACAGTTTCCTGTACCTAGTGGGACAATCCCTATTTTCCAATATCTACAACCTTTGTAAAAAAAAAAATGACTTTATTTTGGCCCTCCTGTAGCTTTTGGAGAAATTTTATAGATTTGGGCACCAGCTGGAATGATGAGAGGAACTGGGACCGTACAAATCTGAAAAATTTCTTTTAAAGAGGGGATAAACAAATCCCACAAACCTAGATTTAAAGAAATCATATCTTACTAAGTTTTAAAGAGTTAAAAGAATTAAAATTTAACTGTCAGGGAAAAATATCTTTTTGAGATCGATCAGTAGCTAACCTTGAGATCAGGAAGGAAAGCTCAAAGGTCCTAAATATTGTGACATAAGCACTGAAGAATATGGAACATTTATTTTTTATTTATTTTATTTGGTTTGTCAATTGCTTACAAGATAATAGGTATAAGTAAAAACATAGTTATGAATACATGGATACATATAAGAAAAATAAAAGAAACAATAGGACAGGGACGGTAGGCACATTCATTCTTTTTACATCAAAAAGGTGAACCACTGTGCTAAAATTTGTTATTTCTTTCTTTTTAGCATTGTTATAAAACTGCTGTTAATGAAAATTATGTATTGCATATTTACTATGGAGGGCCGGCACTTTATATTCTTAGCATTGATTAGGTACTCAGGCCTTAGTTGATAATTTGCCTTTGATAGCACCTTGCCTCATTCCAAGTAAGGCAATATTTTTCATTGCTTTCTAATCACATATGTAAGTCAGACATCCAGTGGTGGGATTCAAATTTTTTTTACTACCGGTTCTGTGGGCGTGGCTTGGTGGGCATGGTGGGGAAGAATACTGTAAAATCTCCAGTCAGAGGTGGTATCTGTTGGTTCTCCAAACTATTCAAAATTTCCGTGACCGGTTCTCCAGAACTGGACAGAACCTGCTGAATACTACCTCTGCAGACACCTATCTCTCTCTCTCTCTGATTACAGTAAATCATGCATAAGTGGTAGAATTACACACAAAAAAAAATCTATTTTTTTTTTCTACCAGATTTTATTTGAATTTAAATGAATAAAAGAGATTTACTTTGAATTTTATTTCAATGGGAAAGAAAAATTTGAATAATTTTCTTAAGATAGATGTGCATTCTTAATTTATTTAGTTATGAGGGGATCAACAGACGTGAGCAAATGTCCTGAACTGTGCTATGGAATTTTTTTTTTTTTAGTGATCTCTAGTTTCCTTTGTTCTGACTAAATTTCATAATGGGATTCAACTTATGGGTCTTTTTTGAAGGGGGAAATTTGAGTTGACAGGGAAGCTTCAGAAGATGGAAAGCAACACTAAAACAATATTTTGTACCACTTCCAGGATTTTTTTAAAAAATAAACCACCTTGAGAACCTCATGATAGAAACACTCAAGCACCCGGAAAATGAAGTAGAAATATAATTGGCCATTTCATGGTGTAAAGCTTATTGCAACAAGACACATACTGAGAGGTTATTTCAGGATTCCAACAGGACATGTTATTTTTTATTAGTTTGCTTACTAACTTAATGAAAGCCTGTCTTATAATGAAATATCCAACAAGCAGCTGTTCTATGCCCATAATTGTCATATGTGTTTTCTTTGCATATATGAAAAATTAAAAATAACAGTACCAATAACTAGTAGGTAAAGATGACTTATCTGTGTTGGAAAGAATTTTTTAAAATTGTGCTTTGTATGGTGGGAACCAATTTCTATGAAGTAATCAGAGGAAATATGGCTTGTATTGACTCATCTGAGGTCATTTTTCAGTCATACCTTAATAGGCACTTCATAGAATAGCAGTTGTAGGAATATAAATGCATCATTTATGTTTTGAAACCATTTTTTTTAGCTTACAAGCACTGAGGAAAGATAAATAGATTAAGTCAGTATCTGAAACAGGAAAAAGGTTACTGAAGTAAGATTAGTAGTTAGCTGAAAAAAGTTTGAATATATAAATTAATAAATAATGTATACACAAGTTGTGAAAAATCTTGTTATGCAGAAGGAAAAAAACCAAAAACAGAACTCCTATATCGTAGTAATTCTTGCGTAGTAATTCTGATTACATTGTTTTTGAAAATAGAAAATAGTTTTCAGTATTGTTGAGGATTGTTAAGGGATACAGGAGTTCTGTTTTTGGTTTTTTTCCTTCTGCATAACAAGCATCCTAGGGAATAAATTCTCTAAACATTTTGTAGAAGACTTTATAAAAAAATACCAGAGATTCCAAAATACACCATAAATGGGAACCAGTCAAATTTTTTCTTCTATATTTTGTTGGTCATCTAAAGGTTATATTCAGGGGTGGGATTCTACCAGATTGCACCTATTCACTAGAACCGGTTGTGAACATTCTAAGCAGTTCGGAGAACCGGTTGTTAGAAGAAATTACTGGCCTAATCCTGTAAGGAAGGCAGGAAGAAAACATTCTGGTGTTGCTTACAGAAACTGCCTCTAAGTTAACCTTTATTACATTCTTGGCAGAACTAGACTTCCTATCTCAGGAACATGAGATATGCGCATTCACATGCTGCAGCTCAGTGCTCTTCGACTTGGCGGTTTTTGTGGATGTTTTTGTGTGGATTATCTTGTATTGTGAATACCTCCTGCGGGGTGAACATACTCTACAGCAATTGTGAGCTTATGAAGATTGGACTGCAGTGTAAACAAGAGATAACAGCTAAGTTTGTTTGGAAACATAACATACCGTCAAAGATTGCAAGGCTCCCTGGCTCTCTGTGGATTGTGGCTCCAGTGAAAAGGAAAAGAAGACGAAGAGAAAGGGGCAAGAAAAGAGGCTGCAGGGCTGGTGTTTTGTACAGGCTGCAAAAACAAACGAAGCGGCTACCGCTCCCAAGCCTCTTTCTGACTAATGCTAGATCCGTGGTAAATAAGATGGATGATTTAAGGCTACAGGTCTCTTCAAGTAAGTTCGTGAAAAGCTGTTGTGTGTTGCTAATCACCGAAACCTGGTTGAACCCAACTATTCCAGACATTGTTATTGAGATGGACGGTTTTTTATTACATCGTCTGGACAGAGACAGAAATGTGGGGAAGTGTAGAGGAGGTGGAGTGTGTATGTTTGTTAAAGAGACTTGGTGTAAAAACTCAGAGGTTGTAACACGTCACTGCTCTTTGGAGCTGGAATATCTGTCTGTTAGATGCAGACCCTTCTACCTTCCATGGGAATTCAGCATTGTTATTATTCTTGCTGTTTACATTCCGCCAGACGCAAATGCAGATTTGGCTCTGGGCTTCCTGGGTGATGAAATTGACAACTTGCAAAGCAAATTTCCAGATGCTGTATTCATTATTGCAGGAGATTTTAATCATGTAGATCTTCGTGTGGTCCTCCCTAAATTCTATCAACATATAAGGTGTGCAACTAGGGGATCGAACACCTTGGATAAGGTCTACACGAATATTGTAAATGGATACAGGGTATTACAACTACCACATCTGGGCCAGTCAGATCACTTGTCTCTGCTTTTAGCCCCGGAGTATATTCCTCTGAGAAAACAGGCGGGGTCAGTAGTCAAGACGGTGAAAAGCTGGCCAGAGGGAGCAATGGAGCAGCTAAAGGACTGCTTCAAACGCACAAACTGGGAAGTTTTTGATCATCCTGATCTCAACGAACACACGGCTGCAGTGCTAGGGTATATGGCACACTGTATTGATACTGTCACGGTGGATAAACGAATCCGGGTGTATCCTAATCAAAAACCTTGGATGACCGGGAAGGTTAGATGCTTGTTGTACGCAAGAAATAAGGCTTTTAAGTCTGGGAATGATCTAGATTATAGTGCTGCAAGAACAAACTTGAAGAGAGGTATAGCAAGCTAAGGCCGAATATAAGAGGAGAATTGAAGACTGCTTTCTCAGTAATAACATGAGGCAGGTTTGGCAGGGGGTTCAACAACTAACGAACTATAAAGCAAAAAAGGTCTCTTTGGATGGTAGTGCGGCGGTGGTTGAGGAGTTGAACATTTTTTTTGCTCGATTTGAGATCCATCAAACTGAAACTGTCCTTTGCCATCATTTACTCAGCAGAGCCTCCCCTTCATTGTGAATGAGCAGGATGTGAGGCAGACAATGAAGGCGGTTAATTCCAGAAAGTCAGCTAGGCCCGACTCAATTCCTGGTCGTGTGGTAAAAGATTGTGCTGATCAGCTAGCTGGGGTGTGGACTGAAATTTTTAATCGATCCTTGACACAAAGTGTGGTTCCTGTGTGTCTCAAGGCTTCCACCATCGTTCCACTGCCTAAAAAGTTACCCACAAATGGTCCTAGCGACTATAGGCCGGTGGCACTAACTTCTATCTTAATGAAGTGCTTTGAGAAGCTAGTTCGAAATTATATTATCTCCTGCCTTCCTGATTCCTTTGATGGGCTTCAGTTTGCTTACAAAGAAAATAGATCAACCGAGGATGCAATTATTACTGTGCTTCACATGGCCTTATCCCATTTGGAAACACCGGGGAATTATGTAAGAATGTTGTTCGCAGATTTTAGTTCTGCTTTCAATACCATCATACCGCACAGATTAATAGCCAAGCTCAAAGATCTAGATTTTCCAGATTCTATTTGTTTATGGATATTGGATTTTTTAACAAATCGTCCACAAAGAGTTAAACTGAATGATTATATTTCTACTGTCAAGACACTTAGCATTGGCACTCCACAAGTTTGTGTCCTTAGTCCACTACTGTTCTCCATTTATTCATCTGATTGCACAAATAAACATCCCTACAATAAGATAATAAAATTTGCAGACGATACTACGCTTGTAGGACTTATTTCTGGGGATGATGAGTCTGCATATCGGGATGAGGTATTACAGCTATCCCACTGGTGCAAAAATAATAATCTTCTATTTAACATTAAGAAGACCAAGGAGGTTATAATGGACTATAGGAAAAAAAGAGCAGACATTCAGCCACTGTATATAGAGGGAGTTCGTGTGGAACAGGTGGTTGAATGTAAGTATCTCGGGACCATCATTACAAATGACCTGACCTGGAGTGCAAACACCGCTGCTTTAATTAAGAAGGCACAACAACGGTTGTATTTACTAAGGATTCCTAGGAAACAACAACTGGCTGAGAGTCTACTGACTACCTTCTATCGGAGTTCAATTGAGAGTACATTATCCTACTGTCTCTGTGTATGGTTCTCGAGCTGCACAGTGGCAGAGAAAAAGGCAATTCAGAGGGTGATTAAGATGGCCCAAAACATCATTGGCTGCTCACTCCCCTCTTTGGAAGAACGGTATAGGAATAGATGTAAGAGGAAGATATTTAATATATTGAATGACTCCTCTCATCCGGGACATCTTTGAACTATTACCATCGAGAAGGAGATTCAGGGTATTAAGAACAAGGACGACTAGATTTAAGAACAGTTTTTATCCAAGTGCAGTTTTGAGTTTGAATGCAGGGTCATAAGATTTTTGTGGAATTTAATGGCTGAGAGTAATGGGGTATTTACATTTTTAAATTGTATAGAGATTATTGTAAGGTCTGTTGTGTTTAATTTTATTTTTCTTTCAATGGTGTTGTCCAGTTTTACTTGTGGAAGAGCACCTCATTTCGTTGCACCCGCTTGCGAGTGTAATGACAAATAAATTCTTATTCTTATTCTTATCTCTGCAGTTTTTTTCCCCTCCTTTGCTGGTACTTTGCTTGTGTGGAGTGACCATTTAAAGTTACAATGGCACTGAAAAAAGTGACTTATGACCATTTTTCACAATTACGACTGTTGCAGCATCCCCACCGTCATGAGAGGCCAGGCGAGGAGATGTGTGCCTCGATGTGATATTGAGTTGGTCACACCCAGCCAATAACATGACCACCCAGCCATGTCCACGCAATCACATGACCACCAAGCCACGTCCACCACCTAAGCTACACCCACAGAACCGGTTGTTAAAAATTTTGAATCCCACCCCTTGTTATTTTATATACCAGATGTAAAACTGATTATGTACAATAGGAGCTACTGATAGTCATGATTTCAATGTAATTTTTAAAGCCATGTTTTTGATTCAGCTTTATAATTTGTTTGCTTGTTTAAGAAAATGTATACAGCCACCAGCTCACTCTCAGTGGCTGTAGGTGACTTACAACAATAAAATTACAGATTGTATTCCAAGCTATGCATGGTATGATTTACACAGCACAAACTTTGTACCAGGGACTTTTGGAAAATGAGAAAAGGGGTCTCATTCCTTAGCCCAATATATATAATGAAGCAACAGAGCATTAAATTATGCTGGAATATGGCTTGCAGTTTCTTTTCTTTTTTTCTCCTCATGAAAAAGGCATTTGTCTCCTCATGAAAAAGGCATTTTGTCTATTTTGGACTCAGAATGTTTGACTTTTTTTTCAAACTACTGCTAGTAAATTATTTTTGAGTTTACTATTAGAAAAGTTATGATCAGGGATAAATATATTATGCTAAACATTAAATATATTTGATAAACTCTCATTCTAATAATAATTGAGAGTTGGTCAGAAATGAAGTGTGATCCTTCCTCTCTCTCTCTCCCATATAAATTTCTCAATCCAACTTAAAATGCAGTATTGCAGGCTAACTCTGCCCATAGCCAAGAGTTCGATCCTGACTGGCTCGGGGTTGACTCACCCTTCCATCCTTCTAAGTACAGTAAATGAGGATCCAGATTACTGGTAGCAATATGTTGACATTTATAAATTGCTCAGAGAGTGCTGTAAAACACTATGGACTGGTATGTAAGTGTTATTGCTGAATCCTGACTGAAAGGAGTCCAAATAATCCCTCTGAAGCTGCCAAGCCGCCACGTGTTTTGTTCTGCAACCCAACAGGACAGACACAAAATTCAGAGGATAATTAGGACTGCAGAAAAAACAATTACTACCAACCTACCTTCCATGGAGGACATGTATCCTGCACAAATCAAAAAGAGGGCTGTGAAAATATTTACAGACCCCTCACATCCCAGACACAAACTGTTTCAACTCCTTCCCTCAAAACGACGCTATAGAGCATTGCACACCAGAACAACTAGACACAAGAACAGTTTTTTCCCAGCAGCCATCACTCTGCTAAACAAATAATTCCCTTACCACTGTTCAACCTTTACAAAGTCAGCACTAGTGTTATTATTAATTTTCTCATCACTCTTTATCACCCATCCCCTCCCACTTGTGACTGTATGACTGTAACTTTGTCACTTGTATCCTTACGACTATATTGACTGTTTCCTAGTATGATTGATTGCTTATTGTACCCTATGACTATCATTAAGTGTCATACCTCAACTCCTGATGAATGTATCTTTTATGTATACTGAGAATATTTACACCAAGACAAATTCCTTGTGTGTCCAACCACACTTGGCCAATAAAGTATTCTATTCTATTCTACCTTCCCTAAAAAGGGGAGATTGGAAACTGGATGAAAATTGTCCAGGTAGGTGGGATCCAGTAATGCTTTTTTTAAAAAAAGTGGGGGTGATCTAGGGTATCCTTAAAAACCCCTGGAAATGTCCCCTTCTCTAGTGATGTACTAATCATTGCCTGGATCCACTTGCTAGTCACCATTCTGGAGGCTGTCATCATCCAGGAGGGACAAGGACAGTGGTCGTATTCAAAAATTGTTACTATTGGTTCTGTGGGCATGGCTTGGTGGGCATGGTGTGGCTTTGTGGGCGTGGCAGGGCAAGGTTACAAAATCCCCATTCCTTCCCCACCCCACTAACCTGCTTTCCAGCTCTGTTCTCCTGTGCAACAAAAGAAGACTCAGCCAATCAGCTGGGACTCGGGAGGCAGAGAATAGATGGGGGCTGGGCCAGTCAGAGGTGGCATTTGCTGGTTCTCCAAACTACTCAAAATTACTCAAAATTTACCGGTTCTCCAGAACTGGTCAGAACCTGCTGAATACCACCTCTGGACAAGGATCTGACAAGTGGTGGCAATGATAGCATTGGGGCTCCTGCCCATTTCCTCAGATCCAACAGGGTCAAACAGTTTTCAGATAATCAGCAAGACCTCTCCCCAGGCATCTCACATGGATCAGCTCCACATATACGATCCAACTTGAAATGAATCTGAGTGGCTTCAACAGTCAGATGCTGAACAAATTCCTCTGCATGGCCCTGAAGATGGTCACCTGATCTCCCCTAGCTGAGGAGGGACTGGGTAATCCAGAACAGGCCGCTGGGTGTCTCTTTGAGGACATAATAAGAGTGGAGAAACAATTGCCATCCTTATCGCCACAAGGAAGGGCTTAATAGCAGTTCTAAGTCAGGTCTAGTTAGTCATTCTTCATCTTACTGTATTATTGAGGTGATATTCTCTTTTAATGGTTGCTAACCACCCAGAGTCATGATGTTGAGATGGGCAGCCATATACTGTACATTGAAATAAATAAATGTGGATATTACTATTATTTTTTTATCTTTTTAATATGGTATGGAGTAACTGTTGAGGTAATTCCCCATTAGGAGAATGAGCGCACACAGTGAAAGTAGTAGTGAGAGTAGTGAAGAATAACACACAACCAGCACACAGATACACTGTCTAGTAAAAATGTAAGTTTTTACTTCCAGTAAAACCGTTAAGCAAAGTTCAACAAAAACAGTCCAAGTCATTCATGGTTAAAGCAGTCAGTTTTCAGTCCAGGGATAATCCAATAACAAAGTCCAGTATCAAAAACAGTTCAGTAACAGACTTACATCAAATCCAAGAAGAACTATAATCAGCAACAGTCAATAGGGAAATGTAGGAACGACAACACTCTCAGCAACAACAGAACAGAACAAGCCAGGTTTCTGGCTCCATCTTATGGCTGTTTGAGGAATCACACCCAATTACAATTTTAGCATTCCCTTAAAGAGACAGTATTAAAATGTCTGTCCTGGTTTATATATTTTCCAACCCAACTGTTAGGTGACTTAAATTCCTAACAGTAACAATAACAATAAAATGTTTCGTCATAAGTTTCATGAGAAGAGGACCAATGGCATTAAAACTCTTGTTTCAGGTTGTAGCTCTCTCTCTTCTGATAACAAAAACATGGCTTGCTTCCTTCCTCCCTCCCTCCCTCTGTCTTCCCTTCCTCCCTTCATTTTCTTTCTTTCTTTCTTTCTTTCTTTCTTTCTTTCTTTCTTTCTTTCTTTCTTTCTTTCTTTCTTTCTTTCTTTCTTTCTTTCTTTCTTTCTTTCTTTCTCACAGAAGTGGAAAAGGAGAGTTGGTAAAGCCAAAAGGCCTTCTCTCTGTGTTTATGCTTTCTGAAAGACTTGAAAAGTATTTTATTTTACTTTTCCTCTTGGAATTCAACGTTCGGTACCTAAGACTCTCATCCATAAATATAAAAATAGCCCTGTGATGTAGGTTGCGTTTCAAAGAGTTATGACTAAAATTCACCTAGTGAATGTCCATGTTTGAGGCTGGAATACTACCTGTTTCTACCCGGTCTTAATCTACACCTCAATCACTTCATGATTTTTAATCTTAGCAACTTATGCAAATACAAGAAAGTACTTAATATTTCCCTTCCGCCTTCTCTAGAGGTTTCTTTGAACCACAAAAGGATCACTGAAATCTTTGAGACCAATTTTTTGCACCAGTGAGTTAGAAGGGTGCACTTTGATTATAAAGGAAAAATATGTTTCCTAAAAACCAAAGGTTTCCTCTACATTTTACTCTGCAATCCCTGGTCTGATCTGGCCCATTTTATATTTGATCTTTCTTTTCCCTGGCTTCTTTTCCATACCATATTTTCTTTCCTCCTATCTGTTTCCATAGACCCGTGATGGCGAACCTATGGCAACTTACCTCACTGTGCACGTGAGCGCCTCACAGCTGATTTTCAGCCAGTTTGAGGCCTGTTTCAGCCTCCCAAAGAAAAACAGGAAGTGACAAAACGGGGCTAGATTTCAGCCTACAAATCCTGCAGAAGCTTTCCTCAAGCCTTTGGGAGGCCTCAAACTGGCTGAAAATCAGCTGTGAGGTGCAATGCAGGTGGGGTTGGGTGGGGGATTGCGCACTCATGCATAGGGGATGGGGGTGCGCATTGCCTTCTGGGTGCTGGCACGTGAGTGTGAGTGTGCAAGCAGGCGCTCAATTTTTGGCACAGGAGCCCCAAAAGGTTAGCCACCACTGACATAGACTCATGCTGTTGTTGAACAGGAACTGACCTCACAATGTTTTGAACTCAATCTCAACTCATCACAATGCATGGGATTCTTAGAAGGCTTATATGCAAAGTGATGCTGTGGTTTACACCTGTAACAGAAAGTGAGAAAAAAAAAATCTTAAATATCAACAGCTAGAAACTTTGCTTAAAGAAAGTTAGATTATGCAAATGAGCCCACAGAGCAGGTTTATATCATATTTGTATTAGCTAAACAACATTTAGGGGATTTCTTTGCTGACAAGGTAGAATTTTTCATTGAACAGATTAAAATTAAAGGATTGGGAGTCTGGTCAAAGATCTGGAGAATTGCTGGCATATTATTTTGAAATAACAAAATCAGCAGAACTTCAGAACTTTTCAGAAAGTTACTGTTACTGAGGATGCCCAGATTGTTTTTAAAGCTGTTGCTAGTAAAAATTGATGATGATGTAATCCATTCAGTCAGGTCTGATTCTTGGTGATTCTATGGGTCAGGTTTCTTCACATCTTCGGATCTTGCACTGCGTCTTTGAGATTTTTCTATGCTCTGGCTGGTGTCAGCTTTGATAGTGTCTAGCCACTATGTTTTTTGATGGCTTGGTTTCCTTTTACCACTAACTCTTCCCAATATAAGAGTCCTCCAGCGAATTCTCCTGCATGACGTAGCCAAAGTTAGTGAGACTTTATAACTAGTTCTACCTTTTCTACAAGTCAGTTTATAGTTTGGATGAAAAGACAGACAATTATGAGATTAATCAATTGCTGGATATTCAATTGTTATCATTAGATAATATTAATATGCTGAAGACTTCTTTGCCACGCCAATAATTTTTAAATTCTATTTGATTATTGCAAAATGGGAAAGCTCCTGGCTCAGATGGCTATTCAGTGGAATGATATAAGTTATTTATAGATCTCTTGGCTACAAATGCTTGGAACAACATTAAATAGAACAATTTCTTACTTCCAGAAGTACAAGCAGTGAGAAATATTGGGGCAATATTGAGATGTAAATTAACTTAGATAATGAGACTCATAAATATTTAACTCTTCTGATAAATTTGAGCTTGAAAATGGTTGGTAAATCATTTTGATTGGAAAACCTGATAATTTTATACAGATAATAACTTTAAATCAGCTACAATTTAATGACTATTTTAAGGATTTTTTTCTCAGCTTCAAATTGAATTTGGTCTCAATTCAAAACAGTGGAGGTAGCTTCAGCTTAAGTCCATTCTAATGGATCAATATGGATCAGATGCTTTGACTGCCTCAAAGGCATCTGAGTTGCTTACCTGTCTGATGGATACCATTACATAAATAAAACCTATAATTTATCTCTAACAAAAGCTCAATATTTCTTTAAGTGGATGTTTCTGGGATATTTCAAACATGGACTAAAGAACTGGAATTTCCAATAAAGCCTATAAAATGGTATGTACAGAGTTGAGATTAAGGTTCATATATCAAAAAATTGTATTTAGAGAATATTAGACTCAAAATGGAATGCGTTTGAAAGGACATCAGATCTTCTTATGCTGAAGATGTAAGAAAATGAGAACTCACTGACTCATGGGAAATGGTTATATAATCTGGACTTGTGATAAAGCAAAGGAAACCTGGGGAAAGATTCATGTTTTGATATAGAAGATTCTTAAAATGAATATAAAAGTTAAACTACGGACTTCTTTTAGGTTTAATGGGCAAAGAACTTGAAAAAACTTCTGGAACTTATGTTGATAGCAGCAAGAATGCTTTATGCAGAAAAGTGGAAAGATACTCAACTCCTAGAATGGATAAATGGCTGGGAAAACTGTTGATACTAGCAGAGATTAACTGCTCTAATCAAAGAAAAGAATCCATCCAACTTTGTACTTGGAAACCACTTCTGGATTTTGTGCTTGAAATGAGAAAAAAAAATGAAACTTTGACTTTGGGCTTGTTGATTAGGTAAGATTGTTGTTATAGAATGGCTTGCACATGTTAAGCATATAAAAATGATAAGTTGAGGCTGCAGCATTATTATTTTATTCTGAATAATATTATGAAGAGCCATAGTGTTTCAGTAATTAGAATGCAGTATTGCAGGCTAATTCAGTCAACTGCCAGAAGTTCAGCAGTTCAATTCTCACTGGCTCAAGGTTGACTTAGCCTTCCATCCTTCAAGGTTGGTAAAATGAAGACCCAGATTGTTGGGGGCACTATGCTGACTCTGTAAACTGCTTAGAGAGGGCTGTAAAGACCTTTGAAACAGTATATAAGTTTCAGTGCAATTGCTATTGCTATTCTACTGCACTAAAAAGAGTCGGAAGTCAATGCTTTTCTTTCTTTTTTCATGTTTACTCTACATTCTTTCTTTCCCCCTTTCTCTTTCTCTGCACCAAGAGAAGACAGGCAGCAGATCCATCATTCAGCCACCTTACCTTTCAAAGCCCCTGCTAAGATAATAATAATAATAATCTGTCTGCATGTTAGCAGGTTGCAGACTGTGTGGGAGGAATGTGCATCATGAAAAATAGACAGTCATCAGCAAAGAAAGGATCGCTCAGCCACTTCACAAGTAATGTAAGCACCAGAACTCTCTTCTACTTTTATCCAAACAATGTCTTTCTTGCTATCTTAAATGAGAATAGAAACCACCAACTAACCAAGCCACTCAAGGTGAAGATGTTTTCAACATAACGTTGTTATTGTATTTTTTAAAATTATTTTTCAGATGAGAAAGAATGTGCCTGGGGAGCAGTTTAAAAGTGGTGTGGACAACTTCTTTGTATTGGGACTGCATGACACTTTTTTCAGAACTCTGAAAACTCAACTTCACATCTCTCTAGCCACAACATGAAGATGCCCTGCAAACTGTTTCTAAAGGACATGCCCTGATGGCATTGCCTTAATTTCATCCCCAGGCCACCTCTGAAGTAACTTAGGACCATATTTAGCTGGTTCAATTTTAAAATAGTACTTTCCTTCTTCTTCCAACCATGTTTCAACAGACTCATTCTATGACTTTCCTCAACATGGTTGAGGATGCAGTCAAGTGGCTGGGGTCTGCTTAGTTTCCACTGGTCATTGTAATCTGCTGAGGACACACTCTCACCCCTCTGGTTGCTGGGCATGCCTTATGGGCCTGCTGTGGTCCAGGCAGCAGAAGAGACCAAACACCTGCCTTTTCAAGCATTGGCCTGCAAAATAACTGAGAGCCATTTTGGAAAACATCAGTCAAGCTTTACATAGTCTTCACAGATCTGCCTCTATCTTTATATCTCTATAGATGTGGTCATCAATTAACAATGATAATCAGGACAAGAATTTCTGTCGCTAAGCACTGTGATTCTAAAGTGTGATGTCACATGACCATGCTACTTAGTCATGGAGATTCTCCATTTTAGGCTGCTGTCATTAAGTTAATTAAGCAAGGATGTCACATGGTTACTGTTTGTAACCTATACTGCCAGCTTCCCCGTTGACTTTGCTTTTAGGAAGCTGGCAAAGAAGATAGCAAACGGTCAGCACATGAATGCACAGTGCTATGACTGATATAAGCGTGTGGACCAATCAGCACCATCATAAATCTGAAAGATTGCTGGTTGTTAAATGAAGACCACCTGTATTTTCTTTTGTATCTGAATTTAGCACTCTTTCACAATAATGATAGATATGGGTACGATGGCTCAGTGGTTAAAGACGCTTAGCTTGTCAGATGGAAAGCTGACAGCCTGGGTTTGAGACCCAAACACCACATGACAGGGTGAGCTCCCGTTATTTGCCTCAGCTCCTGCCCACGTCACATGTAAATGCAAGTAGATAAATAGGTGGGAATGTAACAGTGTTCTTGACATATAGGCATGCTGGCCCCATGACCACAGAAGTGTCTTCGAACAACGCTGGTTCCCTTGGCTAAGAAATGGGGATGAACATCACTCTCTAGAATAAGACATGACTAAGGGGAAACCTTTGCCTTGATCTGGGTTTAGCACTCTCTCATAATAATGATAGACAATTTTCAAGGAAAGCTACCCTTCTTCAGAAAGTATTATACCTCTGCTGCAGTGAGCACAAATTTAAACCAGAAAAAGAATCCAGATTCTGCCAGCTGTATGTTGCTGGTTCTGTTCCAAATAAATGCATTACAGGTTTTCTCCTATTTCTACCAAAAAGCACTTTCACGCAACTATGACTTTTACTGTATTATTATGCCCTGTGTGTGTGTGGGGGGAGTTGCCTAATGTCATGTCATTTTGTTTGCTCCCTCATCATAACTGTCCTCCTTGAGCACTCACTGTCCACAAAGCCACTCGCTGGTAACAAACGCTGTAAATAGAGATGTTCTAGTCAACATAAGTAGAGAATTTCAACTCTGCATTCAGTTACCCAGGCATAACCCTGTCACTGCTGATAACTATCAAATTCTGCAGACTCTGTCCTTGTGGCCTGTCAGTGGGACATTGCAGATGTCTCATTCAAAAGTCTGCAGAGGCCATATGTATAGTCCTGTCTGCAGCCCAAGCCAAAAGGGTCATGGAGAAGACCACCTGGTGATTACCCCTTCCCCCTCCTGCCCTTGAAGAACTACTGCTGGGTGTTTTTGCTGCTGGCTAGTGATGGTTGGTAGGAGAAGAAACAAAGACAGGGGATTCCACTAACCCTGCTTCTTCATATATTGCATATTAACACAGCATCACTTGCAGGACTTCTTCGTAAAGTGAGAGGGGCCCCAGCTATCATCGCAGCCCAATTTATTTTGCCATATGTTTCTGTTGACTCAGGGTCTGGAGATATACATGGTGAGAGGGCCACACAGAAGTGGGACAAGGAAGGCCAAGAGTTTTTTCTTTTTTCTTTTCTTTATGCGTTACTTTTATTCACCTACTAAACCCTATTTTAGATGGTCTTGGTTTTGCATTCTGCCCACTTCAAAGTGGCAGCCAGTATTTTGCAATCTTTCAAAGTGCTTTGGGGGATCTGGGAGCCACAAAACTGAGCAAAATCTGTGCTCCAGGCATTTCAGTTTGCCCATTCTTGCTATAAGGATATTGGAGGACACTAGTTTTCTAAATGGATTTGCTGGGTATCTATGCCTGAAGGGAAATGGCTTGGGAATCACATTGACATCAGAAGCATTTCAGCCCAGCGACAAACAATTCTTCCACTGTTGATTTAAGCATAGTTGCAAAATCTATAGGGCAGATTCTCAGAATGCCACCCTAAGAGCTTTAAAAACCTCTTCCATTCACATCATTGTAACCATTTCCTGACATATGTCGTGGCAAATTTTTGTGTAAATTTTTTGTCAGCATCACATTAGTGATAAAATCTTTTATCTTGCTTTGCCTGAAACATCTTTTCCCCCAAGCCCCTTCTTTGATAATATCAAAATCTATATTCACAGATAAGAAAATTATTATATGCTATTTCCCCCACAAGTCTTTTTAACTGCTATATTTTATCCCTGACCATTTTGATTTTACTAATCTCTGCAAGCATTTAAAATATGATTCCATAAATAGCTCATGCAAATAATTCTGCCCTTTCTTTTTAATAGCTGAAGGTTAATGTAGATATTTTATCCTCAATTTGTACAGTGTGAAACGTAAGCATAAATTTATAAATTATTGCATGCTATGATTTCTGAACAAATAGCCCCTCTAAATCAGTGGTGGGATTCCATTTTTTTTTACTACCAGTTCTGTGGGCATGGTTTGGTGAGCGTGGCTTGCTGGGCATGGACAGGTGGATGTGGCTTGGTGGGCATGGCAGGGAAAGGATACTGTAAAATCTCCATTGCCACCCCACTCTAAGGGAGTGATGCTGCAAAATCCCATTCCCTTCCCACCCCACTAACCTGCTTTCTAGCTCCATTCTCCTGTGCAGGGCAACAAAAGAAGACCCAGCCGACCAGCTGGGACTTGGCAGGCAGAGAATAGATGGGGGCGCTGGTTCTCTGGACTACTCAAAATTTCCGCTACTGGTTCTCCAGAACTGGTCAGAACCTGCAGAATACCACCTCTGCTCGAAATGATTTGTAATTTAAATATTTCAAATGACCACAATGCAAGTAATCCCCCCGGTAATTGGGACCAGGAACTCAATCACTATTGATGTAGTTGTAAATCACAATGTCATGTGACTTTGATAATTTACGACAGTAATT
Source organism: Pseudonaja textilis (assembly GCF_049901715.1). Taxonomy (NCBI): domain Eukaryota; kingdom Metazoa; phylum Chordata; class Lepidosauria; order Squamata; family Elapidae; genus Pseudonaja; species Pseudonaja textilis. The sequence continues at coordinate 81,245,716 of NC_141991.1, forward strand.
CCAACAGTTCCAGTTGCGAATCTTAGGCAAATACCATACGGTCATTAGGTGAGACGTCACATGATCAACATCTGTGATCTCCTGCTAGTGTCCTCACTGACCTTGCTTGTCAGAAGCTGGCAGTGAAGGTTGCAAAAGATGACCACAGACCACTGCAAAGTCAGAATTTGAAGTTGCCTGCCAAGCATCTGAATCACAATTTATTTTTATTATATTTATTGATTTATTGATTTATAATTTGTCAAAAAAATTGAAAACATGAATAATATAAAAAATGACAGGAATGATAGGCACGTTGGTGCACTTATGTACACCTCCTTTATGGGCCTCTTAAATATGAAATGAGGTCCACAGAAGTTAATTTGTGACTAAAACTGTGAAAATTTGTAGCTGAGACAACTGAATCAGGTACAGCATTCCACACTTTGACAACTCTATTACAAAAAATTGTATTTTTTACAGTCAAGTTTAGAATGGTTTACATGGAGTTTATAACAGTTTAATTTAAAACATTCATACAGTTGCCAATCTTTCAAACAACTCAGGGTTTCTCCCAATAAAATCATTTTTAAAAATTGTAAAACACATTCAATGAAAACATAAAGCAGTTAAAAGCAAAAACTTGGCACCTGGAAAACGTATTGTTTAATCTCCAAATGCTTGGGAGAAAAGGCATGTCGTTAAGGCTTTACAGAAGGCTAAATGGGTGATGGCCTGGTGAATTTCAGGGGCCAAGATGTTCCATAGGGCAGGGGTTGCCATGGAAAAGGGGCCGTCATGCTTCCTAGCTCCCATTAGAGGAGAATATTTAGGGAAGGAAACAGGAGTCTGTCACCATATCCTGCAGTCCTGCAGGTAGCCTGGCCTATGAGATTGATACATGACTATGGTAAGGCTGTGAGAGCAGCAATTGTGAGGACACTTTGTAGGTTAATTGGTTCAGCACCATTGTAATGGTTACTGAACTAGGGGTGCTGAACAAGGATTACCTGTACAATAAAAACATAAAGTACTGTTACAGTATAAGAGCCAGGTCAGTGTGGTAGTTAAGACATGGGATTACAAACCAGGAGACCGTGAGTTCTAATCCTGAGGCACAAAACCAGTGGGGTGACCTTGGGACCACCTCTTTCTCTCAGCTTACCCTCCCTCACAGAGTTGTAGGAATAAAAGGCAGGGGCTATTTTGTGCTCTAGCTTGTGTTCCTAGAGGTAGGTGAGGATATTTATGCATACGGATTGCTACAATGCAGGCGAATTTGTGAAAGTTTAATGGTAAGATGGGAGATATATCTAAATGCAGTTGGTTCGGAGGGGCAGAAAAATCAGCCTAGAAAAGATGATGCAGGATTGCAAAGTGAAATCACCTCGATTCCTACTAAACTGTCCTGGTTGGTTAACATTTTCTCCATTGCTTTGTGAGGTGTTAAAGGGGGCAGACAAGCTAGGGAAGAAAACATATCATCTTGCCTAGAATGACAGGCACGCTGACCAATCAGCATCATATTATTTGTCAGAGACTTGGAATATATTCACTAGAGGCAAGATGGGAAGTAGAAATTGGGAGTGCAGACTTTATGCCAGCGTTGTGTCTGAAGTTCCAAAGATGGCCGGATAGTGCTTTAACTTAATCGTGGAGGGAAATCCATGGGTGGGGAGACAGGGTTCAATACTTCTGCTTGATGGCTCCAAAAATAAAAATAAAAGAGGACCCAGATCTAGATTGGCACAATTGGTACAAAAAGAAGCTGGAAGATGGTAGCAGAGAAAGTGAAGGGCACTAAGTGTGATTAAGTGAGGTTAGAGTTAACCCAATGCACTGGGAAGAAAGCTTAGCCCAGAGAACCTGCCTTCAGATAGAGAAGGATAAAAAAACAAAGGAAAGAGGTTAGGAAAGCTGGAAGAATGAATAGTGAGGAAGAAAAAGGTTGAGAAGACCATGTATTTTTATGTATTTTTAAAAAATGAAAAATGACATCCATCTATTTGTAGATCTTTATACCTAGGTGTCTAAATATTTATATTGCACCTGTCAGGCATGGTAGAAACTTCAACCTCCAATGAAGTTATTGGGAGCTGTGATTGCTGCTGAATCAGTGTACTTTTCTGTCTTGTAAAGAGGTCCAAAGAATTCTCAACATTCTTCATTTGGAAATTATTTCAAATTTCCATTTTTATGAAATTTCAGATCATGCATTTTTATCTTATCATTAGGAAATGTGGTTTGCATTTTCACAGTATGAAACTACATTGCATACGTCACATATTTTTTTCTACATAAATAATTGGCTTTCAAATGCACTGCACGCAGAAGGGATCCTATCTATCTTTCAAAAAGCAATCATGATTTTAAAAGCGATTTTTGCTGTCTACTTCAGCCTACTGATTCAGCCTACTTTGATGACTCCATTGGAATCATTGAACGTAATTAGAAGAGATGCAGAATATTTGATGAGGACTTTGAATGAAACATGTAGCATGTTGAAGGTACATATTTATTTTGCTCATGTTGATATTATATAGTACAGTTAATATATTCCTTAACAAATGCAGAAATTCCTTCCATAACTGTGTTATTTTATTTCAGATGTGTTTTTATTGTCTTGTTTGAAAAGTTCTTGTATCTTGTATCTGAAAAATCTATATATAGAGATGTTCAATAAAAAAAGTCCCACAGGTGTAGAAGAATGAAAAGCAGATATCCAAATCTTTGCTATAATTATTCCAACTAAAATAATTTTAAAGATCAGAAAACTGTGTGATCAGGTAGAGATATTTCATTGGGTTTCTTTTTTCTCTTTAAACGATGTAACAATTTATTTCTTCATAGAATACAACCTGCAAAAATCAAAAAGTTAGGGACATCAAGTTAGACTTCACAGTAGACCTGCACAAAACAAAACTGGTGAGTGTATTACTAGCAAAATACAATATATATAATGTCTACAGTACTCTATATGATTGATCTGAGAAACAAGGGCTTCAATTCTGATTTTTCCTTGAAGCGGGAGGTTTGAAAAAACATTCAGTATTTACAATTTGTTGTTATTGTTATTGTTCAGTCACTAAGTCATGTCCAACTCTTCATGTACCCATGGACCCTAGCACGCCAACTCCCCCTCTCTTCCACTCTCTCCCGGACTTTGCACAAATTCATGTTCATTGCATCGATGATCCCATTTAACCATCTCATCCTCTGCTGTCCCCTTCTCCTTTTGCCTTCAATCTTTTCCCAACATTAGGATCTTTTCCAGGAGCCCTTTCTTCTCATTTGGTAGCCAAAGTATTTCAGCTTCAGCTTCAGTATCTGTCCTTCCAAAGAACAATCAGGGTTGATTTCCTCTAGCATTGATTGACTGAACTCCTGGGAGTCCAAGGGACTCTCAAGAGTCTTTTTACAAAAACAGTTTAGAGTATACAACATTTTAAAAATGTTGGCATTGATGCTTCAATACTGAGCTTCTTGAAATCTAGTATTTCAATTCCCCAAATCAGAAGTGTTTCACAATTTAGATATTGCGGCAAATTATTGTCCAGCTAACAAGGTGTAAGTCTACAGAATAGAGAAGAAAGCGGGCCCATTTTTTCTAGGGAGTTCTGTGAACAAATCATGATGGATTTGTTCCTTTTTCTACCGAGAGGACTTATTTGTGCTACAGCTTTATCACCATATGTGAAAACTAAGGTAGAACTGACTAAGGGGAAAAAAACCCCAAGGCTATTCATGCTTCAGTACAACTACATCTAAATTAGAAGTTGTGAAACTAAAAATTGTATGAATCTTACATTCCATATTTTTCTTAATTTCCATTTTTACCAGTGTACCACTGTTGAAGAAGTGTTCTGCCAAGTAGTTGAATCTCTGAAGATGCTTGATCATGATATATGCAGAAATAACACATTGTCCCGTATTCAAGAATCACAATTCGTGAAACAAACTGTGAGTATTCCATTTTAAAGCTTGTATTTCCCATCTGTGAATGTTTAGAAAGTAGTATTTTTAGACGAACAAAGAATTATACTCTCTATAGCTACTATTGGATATTAGTCATATTTTATCTGTTTCCATTTTAAGAGAAATGTTTACTGATAATTGTATCGTCTTAGTAGATTGATCTTGTCTGGGCGTGGAAATTAAAAGGCATTTTATCTGTGAAGTTCAGGGGGTGCGGGAGAGATTCTAGGAACTCCAGAATTGTAGAATGGATTGAGAAAATGCAAAAATGGAGGACTTTACAGAGTCAAAAGACAGGTCATAAACTCCTTAAAGCAGTTGCAACTTTTCTCAGAATTGTGCAGTTGCTCTGGCCAGTTGCAGCGAGATCCTTGGGAAAGATGCATTTAGCTAAAGGAGGTGCCAGCAGGTAGTACATGTATATTCATGCTTACTCTGAATCCAAAATGCTGCACAGCCATAGCACAACAACCTGGAAGAAGGTAATGGCGAGCCATTTCTGTTTTATTTCTTAAAAATGAGGGTGTGGTTGTGAAATCATCAGGAGGCAAAGGTACTTTTAAAAAAAAATTATAGGCATATAACCTTTCTTTTTCTTTTCTTTTCTATAGAGTAAATGTATTCTGCCAGATGATCGCACTACTATGAAGGAATTCTGCCCCAAGTTTAAGGATTATGTTCAAAGATTATATAACAGATGTTAGAACAAAAAAAAATTGGAAAGACACCCATCAAAGAAAATGCAGCAACTAATCTACTTCTAAAGACCAAGACTTCTCATATTTGTTAGCCATAAATTATTTGATTGAGAGGAAATGTAGAAACTAATTTATTTAGAAATATATTCCAATCTAGAAAGGAGAATTATCAGGTTTGGTTTTTTTTAAAAAAAATATCTACCCAAATGCATATGAGTATATTCTCATGCATCATCTCTATATACCCTTTTGGATATTTGGAAAAAAAAAATTTAAAAAAAAAATCCCATTTACTTGTCCATTCAACTGTCATGATATAAATGCACTAATAATTTTTTTTTGAAAATTTTATTTGGATTTTCACAAAAACAAAATACAAATAAAACATTTTTTTTGAAAATAGCATGGTCCCAGGTTATCACTTCTTCATACAGACACAAAACTCAATTTCATGCTCATTTTTATATTCTATTCCATATCTTATTACCATTTTATATTTTCTACATAGTTTTTCCCCTTTTTTAATTTTCTCAACTTTGTTTTAATTATCTCATCTCAATTCAAATCATTATATTTATACTTTTGTCTGTCCTGTTTCAATTTCACATTATCTTTTCTTATTAAGCAAATTTTTCCCTGTAGTTACCAATTAGAGTATGACACCTTTATATCCTTTAATTTTATCCAGTCAAACTCTTATTTAAACTTCAATGTATACCTTTAAGATTATAGCATTTAATATAATACATAACTTCAAATCATGTTCTGCTTGGTACATTCTTAAAATAGAGACTATATTCTTATAAATAAATAAATAAATAAATAAATAAATAAATAAATAAATAAATAAATAAATATAACACATTCCATTCCAATTCAATTCTATCATTAATATGCATTAAAATCTTAACATCTTTAACATTTCTTTTCAATTAAATATCATACTTCCTTAGGAACACTTATAAACTTTCCATAGTTAATTCTTTCTTTCCCATATTTCTCTTATATTTTTTATAAATCATTACTAATAATTTAAAATGTTCCCTTTTAATTCTCTCAATCATTTTAATTCATTTATTTATTAACAAACATCCCACTACATTAAATATTTTATCCATCATCATATTTTCTAAAATTATTTCTATTTGTAATATAACAACGCTATCTTATGTACCTTTGCAGAATCCCTTTTGCAATTAAATTTTCACCCATTATCTCTAAACAAGCTTATGGTTACAATCCTTATATCTTTTCTCTGTTTCTCCATTTCTTGTTTATGTTTTTTACAACTTCTTTTCCTTGCCTTCTTCCCCGTCTTCTTCTCCCTCTCCTTTTTACCCCCTTGTCTCTCTAACTCTCTCATCTGTAATCCCCTCTTCTGTTGCTTTCTAATATTATACTTATTTTTCAAATTATTCTTCTTTTTGGTTGTTTTTTCTAGTCTTAAACCTTTCGCTCTCTTTCCCTTTTCTTTTTTCCCCCCACTTAAAATTATTTGATCATTAAAGATGGCTTCTTCTTTGTCCCAATCTTCTTGTTCTGCAAGCATTTCCTGTTGCTTCTCATTGTTCCAGCTCTCCATCTCTAAGAATTGAAACACCAAGCCAAAAGAACCTCTCCCTTCTTGTGCATTTTCTTTCCATTTTTAAAGTTCCATTTTCAGTTCTTCTAAGAGTGATACCATTTTAAAAACTTTTAAACAACCACCCAGTTAATGAAAAAACCAAAAACCACCAAATAATCCAAATAATCCAAGGCTGTTGCTACTTGCTTCTTTTTTCCACTTTCTCTTCCTGGGGTTCTATTATTTTGTTACCAAGTTTCAATTAAAATGTATCTTTGAGGAATCTTGTTAAAATTTCACTGTAAGTTCCTTTTAATTACAGTTCCATTCCTTAATTCCAGGCAGTCTCCTCCATTTTTCCAGATCCTGCCCTTTTATTCTTTTTTTCTCCTTTCCTGCTTTTAAAATTTTTTAAATGTCCAGAAATCTTTATTATTATTATCCCTTTGACTTTTATTTTCAGCTTAGATGCCTATTAATGTCAAAGTGGACTTTTCTTCAATTTCTTGCTTAAGTCTCTTAGCTGTCAGTATAAGGAAGGGAAGAAAAAAAACCTAATCCTTTCTCTTCTCTCTCTCCTTCGCAGCTTCAAAATCTTCTTTGGGAACAATGTTGTTAAGTTTAAATTCCAGGGTACCTTATTTGTTGCTTTTGCTGTTTAACCCAGTCAACCAAAATTTTCTCTTCTTATCTTCCTCCTGCACATTCTTTTCCGGTCAACTTCTTCTTTGTGGTGGCCATCTCTGACCACCGTTACAACCGCCTTCAGGAAAGGGAGTAATGGCCAGCTGAGGAGGAGAGATGTGGCTCTCCTCAACCCTACAGGCAGTCTCCCCCCTCTTCGCCACCTCTATGGGGTGGCTTAGCCCCAAAACCAGCCAGCTCAGGGCGCTCCAGCAGCGAGCACGGATCGAAGCCTCGCAGAGACGAGGTTTCGGTCTGTCGCCAAAGAAGCTCAAACTGGAACCAAATCTAAACTATTATACTTGAGAGTTTTTGTTTGAATCACTTGAAGTGACTAAATACAGTTCTGTTATGAATAAGAAATATATACAGTGATGGTGCTTATGTATTTGCATATACTGTATGCTATCCTGATTACATTGTGTATCTTTTTAAAAAAACATCTGTGTAAAATGTTTTTCAACCAATTTATAAGGGTGGAGAGATGTTGGGTGTATACTGTTTTACTACCCACTAACAAATCTTTGTTATTTTGTAGCTGAGATTTATTTTTGTAAGGTTTAAATGAAAATCAGTTTTGAAATGTTTTCTTGAATCCAGATGTGTTAAAATCCAAATGGTTCATATTTAATATTTATAGGTCCAATGTATTCCATTTATATATAGATTTATATCAATATTTAAAATGCATACAATTGATATTTCTAATTATTGACTTTTGATTAACTTTGATTTTGTGCCTTCATCTTGAAATGGGTTGTAAACCTCCATGGGGAAAAGCTTTCTTAAGGAAAGAATGTACCATTTTTAAAATAAAATAAATTAAAAATAAACAAATCCATAATGGTCTTCACAATGACTTTTTGTCTTATCACAGCTGCACATCAGAACTAGCCTTCTGTCATAGTATATGTCTAAGGTTCTGAAATGTACCCAAAAGAGAATTCCAGGGTTTTCTTCCTATTTTATTCAAAACATACAATGGTGAAAACAATCTCACTTCTTCATATTTTGCAAATATGACTGGTTTCTAATTGTTCTGCATAGTAATACAAAGTTTCTTTTCTCCCTCCAGTTAAGACAGGTTTCAAAATACAAGAGAGATTTTTTCCCCCTGACCTCTTCAGCATTCAGTTCTAGTCAACTCTAAGCATGCAAATGTGCACAAATTATAATAAAACTTTAACACATATGTGCACTGTCCTAATTTTCTCCCTACCTATTTTTTCCAATTCTAGAATTCAGAAAGTGGCATTTTTCAATTCTTTCCCTTCCAATCAGAGCAAGTGTCAGATAGCTTTGATCTAGCTCAGGGGTGTCACACCTCACACCTGCTAATTCTTTCAAGCTTGAGTTAAAGATGCAAATCTTAACAGTGGTTTGTCGTAAAGGACCTATTACAGGTAGTCCTTGACCTATGACCACTATTGAGCTCAAAATTTATGTTGTTAAGTGAGACAATTGAGTTTTGCCCCATTTTAAGACCTTCCTTGCCACAGTTGTTAAGGGAATCACTGCAGTTGCTAAATTAATAATACAGCTGTTAAGTTAATCTGGCTTCCCCATTGATTTTGCTTGTCAAAAGATGGCAAAAGGTGATCACATGCCTCCAACCGTCATAAATATGAGCCACTTATCAAACATCCAAATTTTGATCACGTGGCCATGAGGATCGTGTGAAAAATGGTCATAGGTCATTTTTTTCCCAGTGCTGTTGCAACTTTGAACAGTCGCTAAACGAATTGTTGTAAGCTGAAGACAATCTGCATTGTTTGCTGTTCCAGGAGAGGCTCAACAAATCTGGCAAAATGATCTTTACTGCCCCCAATTGAACAAAGCCTACTGCCAAAGAGAGACAGACCCCTCTCTTCAACATGCCTTCTGTACACTCCAGAGAACTGGAGTCTCTTTCAGAAATGTAGGGTGCAGGAAAAAAAAATAAGGAGAAATTGACACAGGAACTAGTTTGCTCATATGGATATCAACAGATGCAGGAGATGGAAACAAGTACAGGAGGATCCAAGACCTTTATTTCTTGGCACCAATATGTTTAACTGTCAATATGTTTCACTAGTATATACATAACAAGAACACACCTTGCATACCACAAAACCATAACCTTGAAACCTGAAAGATGTTAGCAAAACAATAAATAGGGACAAATTATACATCTTTTTCTCCTAATGTATGCAGAAACAGTAATCAATTGGTATTAATTTAAACTGGAAAAGTAACTATCTGCAATGGGACAGTGCCATTTTTCCTGTTCAGCTTGGAATGTAAGAACTAGGTAAGAGTTTAAAGAACAAAGGGAAGTACTACACATACAAATGACTTTACATGTTGCAACAAAAAACAAACAGGATGAATAACAGCTTTAGCTCAATCTGACTAATGAAATATGAATCTCCTGAATTCTGATTTTGTGTCAGGGCTGTACAAAGCCTTTGAAAGTGGTGATCCACAACTCAGAACATCTCTTTTAAGATGAGATGAGTCATTTTCAAACTTTTGGGATGCCTTGAAAGCTACTTTCAGCTCATTCCATCCTGTGAAGCCGCTTCAGTGTGCTTTGAAGAAAACAAAGTAACGTAGCTAAGAGCAGGTTCATCTGCAGCTTGGCTCTAGAAGAGGGCTGTCAAACTCCCGGCCTATGGGCCATGTCCAGTTTAGCGAAGGGGGGAAAAAGTCCCAATATGTCACATGATGCCACTGTGGCGATGTGAGTTTGACAACCCTGCTCTAGAACAAAGATTGAGTTAACCATCACTGGATATACTAGGACCTGGTGTTCAACATCATCCAGCAAGTCACCACTTTCCCACATCAATGGAAGCACCGCTATGTATTGTTTCTCCTTGCCACAGTAAGCACCACTCCTAACTCTGCCAAACCTAGAACGTTGCTTTTGAAAAGAACTAGGATATTTTGGTTTTAAATCTAATAAGCTACCAACTATGTACTTGTATTCCCTAAACTTTGTTTTGTAATATTCAAAAGTGAATAGCTTTTATTTTAGAAGGTTGTTATTCTTCCCTCCTGTTCATTCTTTTCCCTGTACTCACATCTTGGCTCCATATGCATCATCAATTGTGCCTTTGTTGACATTGAGATAAATTCAATTGAGATTTTAAAAAGCAGAGATCATCCTTAGCAATCTACAAGATTCAATAACAGCTATTGGAAATCCTGTTATCAAAGTATAATCAAGTTCTTTTCTTTAAAACATTTACTAGCACAGCTTTTAAAATGCAAATCACAACATGTCAGGTTAAAATTAAGACTTTTCAAATATATACAGTTAACAGGCATCTCCAGGATTCTCAGTGTGATGTATGAATGTAAATAAAATACATCCGTAGATAGCAGCAGCATTATCTTCATAAATAAAATATTGGATTTGAAATTAGTTGGAATCAAGCAAGTATGTTGAATGATGAAAAAATATGATGCTTCAGTTCTTTAAAACACTTGAATTGTGATGACATTAGCATCAACATCACTAAATTGTGAACCAAATTTCCAAGATTTCCACATTTTAAGGCTTTTGTGTTTAATTTGGGAATTCTGTGGGTGCCACTTAATAGCATCATGGGAGTAGGGCTCCTATGGACTTTGTTATTGAGGTCTGATCTAGGAAGAGCAGATAAAAACTCATTAAATACCTAACGCTACTGCATGCCAATATCTCAGTGCTTAGTAAGTACAGCATCCCTTGGTTCAAGTGCTGTCATTCTGAGATCTGCATTGTTTCTCCACAGAAATGTTTGTGCAACACCAAAGTTATTTCCTAAAACATTTCTAAACTTTCTTACTCTCTTCAAATGTTAGTGTTATAAATGAAAAAGTGTGTTCCTTTAGAGTAACATTATCTTTTAAATTATCTCTTTGAACTTCTTATGAATCAAACATCTATATTTGAAGTAGATTGTGTTACTTGCCACAATGGAAATCCCAATGATTTCTTTATCTCTGCCATTCATCCCAGAGAAATCCAACACCATTATTTTATAACAGCCCACCTTTGCATATTACCAAATATATGCATATATATGGAAATTCTCCTACAGATATAGATGCCTAAGAGGCATGAAGAATTTCCAGATTATATAAGTATTGTTAACTACTATTTATATGTAAAAAAACAGAAATCTGCAGCTGTGCAAACAGGAAATAATGTCTATAGCAAATGGCAACAGTCAAAGAAAAAGTGTATGTCAGCTATAGAAATCTGTTTGTTTACTTATAATATGGCTAATATGTTTAAAATTTAAACAGACACATATACCATCATTTCCACTGAATACATACCAATCTAAGATACAAAGATATTCCCAATAGCTGCTTTTGCACAATGCCTACTGGAATTCATACCAATGACAAGTTTACAACCCCCATATTGTTGAATCTGAATTAATGCAACAGCATAAGAGAAGATGTAAGAGAAACCCAACAGAAAACAAAACTGTTTTCTTATTGTCTTGAGTAACAACTGCAAGCCAACAATATTGGGCCAGGTGTTAAGCCACACAAGCATTTTCTTTACCCAATCCCCAATTGTTTGGGCCCTATTGAAGCAGCGAATCAATCCCAGCTCCTGATTTTGCAGAGCGTTTCCTGTTTGGAGAGAAGATGGTGCACATTAGTCAAATCAAGAAATATTCAATGCATTCATATATACAAATGAAACAGCGGAGGACAAAAAGCAGTATGATCAGGACAAAGCATTCAAAAGGAACCTACATTCACAGAACAGTCAACAATACCGATTTTACACATTATGCAAAAGGAAAGTCATGACCAATGGCATGAATGGACTTTGGGGGGGGGGGATGAGGAAGTACAATGGGAGATATAAATCACTTTAATTGGAGGCTGTCATAGGAATAAATGAGTTGTTTCAAGAGATGCAGGAGGGAGTCTCTGACCTAACTCTAGGCAAGACATCCATCCAACCTGATGTCAAGGTTCCAGAAATTATCCGTTCCAATCAGTAATTCTGAGACAACCATAATCTCAAAGTGCTTTATTAAAACAGAAACTTGGCACGCCTGTGGAATTCCGAAACTAAAGTTTCCTCCCAGACTTCCCACAAGACTCAACCTACACCCACCCCTTTTCTTTCACATCATAAATCACGTGAACCAATCACCCTTTAGCTACAATTCTTGCTGTGCCACAGAGAATGACCTTGAAGGTTTTATATATCTATTTTGTCTGCTGAAAGCTACTCAAATAACAGCAGCCCCCTTCCATCCTCCTCAGCTGTGTGGCAGCTTTTAATAAGGATTCCAAAGATGACACCCGAATGATACTTCATGGGTCCTCTGGCAGCTTTATTTTTACTATTGACGTGCAAAGAGTAATAGGTTTGATTGTGGAGCAATGTTCTGACCCCCCGTACTTATAGAAGTGTAGATTAGTAAGTAAAAAATGTTCTATTAAACTGAAAAGTGATTCAGAGTTATTATGTAAGGTTCTGTTGGCTCTAATTGTGCACACAAAACAGGACCATCCCCATACATGTATCAGGGACATACATGGGAGTTCTTAATATACCAATGCGGGAGGGGGACTTCCTCCTGTTTGCATACAGCCTTAAATATCTCAACTCCTTTAAAATTTGAAGCTGGGCATAAAATAGTATTTCACAGTGGTTCTAACCTTCTGCCAGTTTTGGGCCTTGGTCTTCCTTTTGATGTTCTTGGTCTTTCTAGTTTCATCAAAGACTGTCTCAAGCTCTCTTCAGTGTAAGCTAGATATACATGGGAAAGGTCCACCTCAAAGGGCTAAGGGGAGGAAAAAGTGAACATGATGAGTAAACATTAATGGATCATGCCAAAGTACTCTTGTCCAAACCAAAACATTCATATATAAAAGCAGGAGTGGGATTCTACCAGCTTGAACCAGTTGTTAACATTCTAAGCAGTTCGGAGAATCAGTTGTTAGAAGAAATTACTGGCCTAATCCTGTAAGGAAGGCAGGAAGGAAACATTCTGGTGTTACCTACAGAAACTGCCTCTCCATTAACCCTTATTACATTCTTGGCAGGACTAGACTTCCTCTCTCAGGAACGTCTCTGGAGTTTTTTTTCCTCCTTTGCTGGTACTTTGCTTACGTGGAGTGACCATTCAAAGTTACAATAGTACTGAAAAAAGTGACTTATGACATTTTTCATACTTACGATTATTACAGCATCCACACAGTCATGAGAGGCCAGGCGAGGAGATGCATGCCTTGATGTGAGTGATATTGAATTGGCAACACCCAGCCAATAACATGACCACCAAGCCATGTCCACCCAGTCACATGACCACCAAGCCACGCCTACCACCTAAGCCACAGCCACAGAACCGGTTGTCAAAAAATTTGAATCCCACCCCTGTATTAAAGATAGCTACAAAGCTGAAAACTGGACTTCCAACAACACAAATTTGCAAAGGCTCACTTACATCTTTTTCTTTCTTATCTGCCACTGGAGTCTGTTTTCTCATATTATTTCCAGTATATGCCACACATTTCTTAAAAGACACAAAAAAAAGAATTAGACACTTCAAAAGTAATTGCTTTCTACTGTTGGCTTTTGTCACAGTAAGAAGTGGTCTTACCAAGGAAAGGTGAGGCCATTTTTGTCCTTGCTTCATCCCACATATATTAGTAAATTAAATATGAAATGTAGCTACAACAAATTTCCAAATAAACATGTAAATGGTAATTGTATAAGAAAAAGGCACTCTTATAAAAGAAAATACAGATAATATTTTAAATATATAATGAAAGTATGTTAACATCATCAATGGAACAGACTAAGAGGAGGCTTGGTAAATTAATACAAGTAGCATAAGAGTCAGATTCTGCAGAACATACTATTTTTGTATCAAAAGTGAGCTCACATACCAGCTGCCATTCTCCAATGTCTTCATTCCAGTGAACATAGTTCTCAATCATTTCCTGGAGAGGAATCACAACAAAAAAACAGAAAAGAGGGGTTACTATTAAACATAGTAGAGTCAGAAGCAAATAGGCATTGTCCCAGCAAGTTTTTCCCACAAATCCTTCTAACTGTGCTGAGCTTCGTTTTACATTCCCCCATTCCTGATAAATTAGACCCAACCTCTCACTGCTAAAATATTATGCATCTGCCTTCTCCAATCTGGACATCCTTCAACTGTGTAAAGTTCAGTTCTTAGAATTCTCCAGCCAGGAGAAGAGAGATCTCAGGTTAAGAAGCTGTCTTACAAGATATAAATAAAGGAAGTACGTATAATAAAGGGCTCATTTAGCCCTGTATTTAGATTGTTATTGTGAAAGCTTATAAATGTGATAGCTTTAGACCTCCATACCTTTCTTTTGACCTCTGAGAGCTAGTTTGGTACAGTGGTTAAAAGACTGGGACACTTTATCATCTTAGACATGAAGTCATCAGGGTGATTTTGAGCCAGTCATTCTCTCAGCCAAGGAGACAAAGGCAAACACCTTCAGAAAATGTTGCCAGGAAAAGTGCCGGAATTTCTCCAGGCAACACCAGGAGAAGAGTGATTTGAAGTCACATATACTTCTGGCCTCCAGCTACTGATATTCAGTGCAGTTTAAATTTGGATACTCAGTATTGCCATCGTAACTATCAGCCTATGACCCAGTTTCATGAAATTAAATTCATCAATTTATGCTGGAGAAAATACATGGGAAGTATCTCACTGTCTGTTCCTTTATAAAAATATCTGATCTTCAAATATGGTAAGGGCAGCAAAGGAGATGTTCCAGCAAACAGCTTCTTTAAAATGAGAATTTGTTCTGGCTCACCATTGAGAAGTAGATGCTAACTTACTAGCTATGATACATGCTACAGCTACTGTCAAGCACAGGAAATCAGGATTAGACAGAGTTCTAAAGCACTACAAATTTATTTCATTCTACCTGTTCATAAGAATCTGTTCCCCTCCAGAAATTTTGTTTTATTCAAAGAGGGCTAAAATATAAAATGCCAAAATGCTTCTGAAAACCAGATAAGAGTCAATGGACTTCAGGCGGGGGGCCGCTGGATGAAGTTACCTCACAGGGATATAATGATTCCAAAGTGATGATGCATTTGACTCCACCCTCAAGCTCAGACAGATCTCCTACAGCTACTGCTTAATCTCTCAAAATCATCAGAAATGTTTCACCTGGTAATCCTGAGGTATAAAGTTGTCAATTATAAGCATTTGAAGACGAAGTTCTCTGCTGAGCTGTCGAATGTTCTCCAGTAAGCCTTCAATTTCTCTTTGATGCTCTTGTTGCAGGTCTGCCATCTACAAATATAAACCAAACCATCAAGAATATTTAGAATATTTTTAAAAATATTTTAAAATTATATTTTAAAATTTATATTCTTAAATCACACTTTTAAACAATCAATATTATCCTGTTTTCATCTTATTTGTTGTTTGCTATTTCTTTTTTTAAAAACCTACTTAAAGATAATCCATTAGGAAATATTCTTTCTTATTCCTTGAACAGTGGTCAATAAAACCAAACAAAACACTTGGTTGGAAAAATATGTGAATGACTGTAAATCATCTTTATAGTGAAAATTAAGTTGTAATAAGCTGTCTAGATGTATCAGCAATAAAGGAAAAGGGTCAATGTGAATTGAGAAAAGTGTATCCCCCAAGATTTCTCCCCCAAACATTCATTTTCAATCTTAGGCTATTAGAAATGCATCTAAATAACAGAATCAGATAGGAATTCAAAGAACAGTATTCGAATCTATGTATCTTATAAGCAAATGTATAGCAAATAAGTTATACAGAAGTATTTAGGAATTGTTTCTTTTTCCGATGTGCTAAGGCTATATTGACTTCATGCTACTATAAACTGCTGGAGGAAGAGATGGATTTTTTTTTCTTTTGCTGCCTTTATTCCAAAAATAGAGGTTAAATAGAGCTTAAACTTAAACTGGACTTAAACCGCTCTTTTTATAGTCATGCTACCAAACCTTTCAAAAGTCTAAATAATTCAAGCAAATGTTGTTCCTGTATACTAATATGCGCAGCAGCTATGCTTGTTTCAATAAGTAACCTTAGTCTCCTAAAAAACCTCAGGGAACATCTCACATACCAATTGCCAGTAGCAGTTTCCCCTTTAGTTTCTTCTTATTCAGCCACCGAGCCATGTTCAATTTCCTCTTACAAGAATCATTTCTGTATAGCTACTAGCAGCACCTTTATCCTGAAACCAGACCTTTCCACTATTTATAATACTGACCTCTGACTTGGCTGCCATAAGCATTGTCCACACTTTTTTCAGCTTCTTAGTCTTCCCTTGAGCTTCCTCTTGCAGGCTGGTATATTTTTCTTCAATGTCCAAACGCTCTTGCTATTTTTCAAATTAAAAAAATAGATAGGCCACCATTATCTAACTGATGGGCAAGTGCAAGAATATTATTTTACATAAGCCTTTGGAGGAAGATTCATAAAATAAGAGTACGATAATATTTTGCCATTTCATTTGTGCCATTTGTACATCTATTTCAGACATTCACTGAGGATTTTAAATCTTATTAGAATGCTTTAATTAGTAAGAGCTGACAAATTAGGAAATGAGGTATTTTCCAGCTTCTACTTAGGCTGAAGTAGAAAAAGACTATGGTCTTTTACATGGTTGTGGTTTTTTATCAATTACATCTGAAAGATTTAGACCTTCCATATGGTGCTATCCAATGAGTATCAAGAAGTATCTCCAAAGTTTTAAACATCCAGTTTTTTGAAGGAAGAAGCTTGTGATAAAAATTGACATATTTGTGAGATGGAAAAGTCCACTTTTCCTTCCTTCTAGTGGCTATTTTAGTTTTTCATTGGTTTTCCATTTTCATTTCATTTGTTTTCCTGAAGCTGAAACTGAACTTGAAGCCTTGACTGGTTGGTTAGTTCAAGTGCATTAATTCCTAGAACTATGAGACTACAACTTAAATGCAGACAAAATGAACTCTTGCCATACTCAATCTATTTTCCTACTTTCTTTTGAATGTACTTAGATATTAAGGACACACTTTCTTTCTTTTGCTATGTTTTTGGACAAAGTCTTCTGTCCAAAAAGGTATTCCCCATTTATCAAATTCCTAGTCTCCTTCACTGCTTTCTTGAGTTCTGAATTCAGAAGCATCGTTTGCCATGTCTGGGTTGCAAGCTTCTAAGTGACCACTAGAGTAAGCATTTTTGTTTCTCATTGCTGCCCTTTAGTACTTGCCCAAATGTATGCAGCTCAGACATGGCATCCTTGATCATTGCACAGTTATATTTTGACTAGATGCCACCTTCTCTGGTTCCTTTAGTAGTTAAACCATGCATTTCTTTTTATTTTCTTCTATTACATCTCATTGTCTAGAAAAGCTTCAATATTGGTTTCCTTTCAAGAGTGCCCTAAAAGGATGCTGCCTCTTTTTCAATTTATGATGGCAAGTATGCTAGTTGTTTACCCATCTCTATTCTAAAAAAATAGGGTTGTAAAAAGTAAAGGGGTTTCATTGGACTATTGTTTACATCTTTCCAGTAGTACAGGACATCTCTCTAAACTTTGGGATACTATCATGTTCTATGCAGATATAGCTATTACTCCTTGATTATTCCTTAGCCTTGCCTGGACATATGAACACACAGATGAAGAACAGTATTGTGGTGGCTGTTTAGAATAAAAGAAATCAATAGTTCAACAAGAGAATAAGTGGACCTCTTTCTCCTCCAGCTCTTTTCGGAGTTGCTCTGCTCTTTTCCTTCGTTCCTCCAATTCCATGTTAGATTCTTCTAGAAGTTTCTCTTGCTCCTCAGCTTTAGCCAACAAATCCACACCTCCCACAATCACTTTTTTTTCCAAAGCTGACAACTTCTCTAATAGTGACTGATGTTCTTGCCTAGAGAAGCAGAAGAAGAAAATACTCTTTGCGTTTCTATAGCCAGGATTCTACAGATAAAAATCCCAAGTCTAATGGAGCAGCCCATATTGCATATGACAAAAGTCCTAAACAATTCCTTACATTCACTTAAGTAAACTGAGACTATAGTAGGGGTACTTAGTATGATTTTAAGATGGGCATAATATTCCCTCAACATCAGCCAGGCCGAACATGGCCTACTTTTCAGCAATTCATCTGATTTATCAGGAACCCTAATGCAGCTGTATTTACAACAAAATAAAGTTGCTTTTCTCTCTCTCTCTCTCTCTCTCTCTCTCTCTCTCTCTCTCTCTCTCTCTCTCTCTCAAAATGTTCTAATTTAATGCACTTGTGTCACTGGAATTGTTGTAACCAATGTTAAGTTGCTTCTCTAATACCTCTATAAGTATTTCACTGAACTTCAATAAACAGGGATGAAAGAAATAATAATGCCAACTTTCCTTATGAGTTGTTATAAAAGCTTCAATTAGAGAAGGCATGTGAAGTGATTTGAATACTTTTATTCAACCACTTTTATCCTCCTTCCGAGATACGTTGTGCTGATCAGAGTTGTATTCAAACAAATCAGCAGGGACCAGCCTGGAGAACGCTCTGTTAGAGGAATGTTCTATGAATGTCTTCTCAAATTTCAGAATGCTTACTGTGCTTTAAGCAAATCTTTCTCCCTTTTTTCTAGTTCCGCCCGGGCTTTGTTCCTTTCTTCCTCTTCCATATCGAGCTTCGTTTCAAGCGCTTTCCTTTCTTCATCAATTTTGGCCTGCATCTCCAACATCTTGTCAGGGGAAACTTTCTTTTTTCCTTTCACGGGATTTAAAAGCAAGGTTAATTAAGCAGAGGCATTTTCTCATTGTATTATCATAATTAATAAAATTTTGCATTGGGTTTGTTCTTGTAACAAGCTTGTAATCGATACTGCAATGTAGAGACTTCTAAAAAGTGTATTTATCATCCAAGAATCAAGAAATAACCATCCTGTGGTCGTGGTGTAGTCTTGCGTCAAATACATTGTTATTCGTTCCTATTGGGGATGTTTGATTTATAATGATCAACTGGGTAAGATGTCCCAAAATTATCCCACCAAAAATATTTTCATTAATTTAGAACGACATAGATTTTGATTTTTAAAAAGATATACACATTCTAGTGATACTAACTTTTAAAACTAAAAATGAGATGCACAGTGTTGGAATAATATGTTGCTGGAAGAAAAAAAGAGAGCAAAATTATTAAGCTAAAGCAGAATTTGTCATTTGGTCAGAGGATAGAAATAGAAGCAGGGGGAAAAAGAAGAATTTGTTTTTTGTTTGCCCCATTTTATTCTTTGCCCCTTCCTCCCCACAGTGTGAAATACTCAAAAGGACAATATTGGTAAGGTAAAAAAGAAAAAAAACAATAGATGAGCTATTGCTATAGAAGGACAATCCCTGGCTTGTCTCCCATATCTTTATTTGGACAATGTTTCCCAAATTTTGTCTAAATGGTAAAATCTCCTCCCACAACTTCCGTTTTAGCTGCACTGGATCCATGAACAAAACAGACTAAGTAGAATTGCATGCCCATTGTATCCACCGAGATTTTAGAGCACAAAAAGCTAGGTGAGTTTTAAAAAGTTACTTAAATTCTATTAGATGCAGTGCAAATCAAACACACCAACCTGCTTGATCTTGCATTTAAGAGGAAGAGGCAAACAAATCGTAGAGAGGCAGCACACGCACAAAGAGGAAGGGGGTGGAGAGGAAAAAAAAGAAACATATTATTGCTTGATTTCTTTAAAAAATAAAAATAAAGCATTCCAAAATTTGCATCTACGTACAGAAAAGGCAAACACCACAATGCAAGATTAAAGGTCAACCTTACTGTTTCATTTCAAAACTGGAGTAAGAATCGGATTACTCTTCAGTTTTCTTATTACAATATAATATTACTTATTGGAATAGTGTTGTGGTAATTCTGCTATTCAAGCTCTAACCTTATCTCAGAAAATGTGCCCAGAGAAACATCCCAAAAAATAATATGCTACCTAGACTAACTAAGGCTGGGGTATTTGAAGCAGTCAATTGTCAGGCATGCCCAATCAAGCTTGCTTGGTGTTTGATCACAATTTCCAATCAACTGTCTGCATCATTCATAGATTCTAATAGGGTTGTAACATTGATTTGAATAAAAACATATCTCTTTCTAAAAACTCAGGTGTTTCCTTAGAGATAAAGTGGCACATTTTAATGGGGGATTAACAAAAAGGAAGAGGAAAACAAGATAAGTAAGAGGAAACGCCATGAAACATGCAGCATGCAAAAGGGGGGAAAGCCATTATGTGGGGAAAGAAAGTTGAGATTTCAAAAAGCAGATGCCATCACTATCCCAATTATCCTATCAAGCTGGGGAGTATTCAGCCGACTGTGATGTGTTTCTCAAGTGAAAACAGCATTCCATTGTGATTGACAGCCAGCAGCCAAGGTGTGGGGGGGCGGGGGTTTGGGAAGAGAGGTGGGAGAAGACTGTTTGTTTCAAACTATTAATGGATATATAAAATAAAGATCTATTGAACTTGTTCCATCGCATCTGCTGCCAGGAACTAGTCGATCACTATCTGCAAAACTCTGCTGAAGCAAACACTTCCCATTTACTCTGATAAGCAGGAAACACCAGACATGCAAATATGCATGATTAAGATATGGGTGTCTTTTCCTCTACAGCAGGGATGTCAAACTTGTTGAGGGCAGCATCAGGGTTGTGCTTGATCTCAGGGGGACGGGGTGAGTGTGGTCATCATGTCACTTGTGTCAAGGGTGCCTGTGGCAGCCAAGCACTCTGCCAGAGAAAACAGGCTCCCAAGCCCCATTTTCAGCTGTGACAGCCTCCTGCAACCCTCTGCTAATGAAAACTGAACTCAGGGGGGGCAACACGCGGCCCTCATAAGTTCCATTTTCGGCTGCGATGGCCTCCTGCAACCCTCTGCAAGTGAAAACGGAGCTCAGGAGGGGTGCATGCAACCCTTGCGAGCTCCATTTTTGCTGGTAAAGGTACTGTGGGCCAGTCATTTGTTATTTCCAGGGTGGCTCCGTGGGCCAGATCTAAATACCCTGTGGGCCAGATCCAGCCACTGAGCCCAGAGTTTGATATCTCTGCGCTAGAGTTAGGGGATCTGGGGGTGTGGTCAAAACAGTTAAGATGGTGCCTGCAATAATGCAATGGAAGCTGCCATTTTGACTTTTTTTAAAAAAGAAAAACCCACACTCTATTGACACCCCTGCTTCAGAAACTAATGGGAAGTTCCCACAAAAGCAGAGTGTTAGGGTCTAAAGTCATTTACTAGTGACATGCAATGTCACTTATATCAAAGATTATCTAATCCAGCTCCCTTTCCAAAACATATACCTATAGGAAAAAAAAATCTGCCAAAAGCTAACTATGCTTAGTATGATTGTATGATATCAGACAGTGTCAACAATGCCTTTTTAAAAATCATTTCTGTTACCTAACACTGGACTGATATGAGCAATACCAATATTTCTTTTTTCCTGTCTTGAACTATTTAGCTAAGGTGAATCCTGGTGTTTGTATGTGTTGTGGTTAGCCAGCAGCAGGTGCAGACAGCTGAGGAGAGGGGCCAGGACCATCAGGGAGTGGACAGCTGCCTTCAGAGATTGTGGGGGCTGGCAGCAGTGACGAGGAGGTTCCTGAGGAGCCTGTGACAAGTGCACGTGCACAAAGGATTACTCGAGGAAAGAACAATTACAGCAGCACAGGCAACTCGGGAGTAAGGCTGCAAGGTAATGGCCCCTCCCTCAAGAAGATAAAGCCAGGTTTGAAAAAGCGTTCTTTGCAGACAGCAAAGAAGCTCTTAAGCTCAACTGGTGGAAATCTTAGTTCATGAATCTTGTAAATTAGTTCTTATCTCTGGGTTTTTGGCAGTCTTGACAAACAACTTGGCAAGGTTCTTTCTTGTCGGAGATAATGGTTGGAAAACAGCCTTTTATCTGTAAAGGAACAGCATTCATAGAACCCGGTTGGGTCAGAACAGTATGTAAGTTTGAAACAGCAAAAGAAAAAGCATGCTTTACTTTATGTGGAGCAAATCCACATTTCACTCTGAACAAAACTGATGTATCAGGGACAGAGAAGCAAAATGCAGCATCAAAACAATGAGTGCATGGATTATGGCAAAGCCAAAGCTTCACTGGATGACTTAAGAGCTCCCACTCACTAGTGAAGGTTTTATCCAGAGGTTTTTCTATGACAGAGCATGGAGAGTCTGAACTACTGCTGCTGCTACTGCCTGGAAAATACAGAAGTGGGCCCCATGGAAATCCCAGGAAAGAAGAAGAAACAAGAAATACATGCTGAACATTAGATGTAAAGGGTAAAAGATCAACCCAAAAGTCCTCAAGAGAGACTGACTCTTTGATGCATCACCTCAGGTGACTTTAAGATCCCTGCTGTGCAGTTGTACAGCTCAGAATTTTAATGTACCCCAATTGGCTGACAAATGCTCCTGCAGCCATTTTTGGGGGTGAGCAGAGAAATCAACAACACAATTTATGATCCCTTGATCTGTAAAGAAGTGCAATTCTCACTTCTTCAGGCAATGTTTCAATAACACTAGTAAACATTATTATTAAAGGTTTGAGGTTTAACTGTAACTAACAATGCATCAATTAAAAACTCAGAGGAGGAAGAGATCCATAAAAGGGAGAAAGGAGCATCAGTCCTTCAGGTATTTTTGCTTCAATCAAATTAGGACTCCTTTCAGCTAAGCACAAAATGTTTGCTTAGAGCAAAGTTAGATAAAAGTTGTATTTGAACTTGTTGTTCTGACCCAGGATTTCAAGGCATTTGATTGAGCTATGAAACAAAGTAGAAGGGGCCAGGCAGAAATCCCCCAGGTAAAAATCAATCAGAATCAACTTCACAGCAGTCTACAGACCTTAAATATTGGTTGAGAAAACCATCTTTGAAACATGGCAGAGGGAGCTCTGAAGTACACAAAATGTGTGCCTGGGGACCAATGGGCTTGTGAATTGCCCATCCCTGATTTAAATTACCTTTCCCAGCCTGGTGTTCTTCAGATATTTTGAGCGAGTCGCTCCTTAATCTCCTGCCAAATGCTTTTAATTTATGAAAATTAAAGCTCAATACACCTGGAGGGCTCCAAGTTGAGGAAGATTTCTTTAAATCAGTAATGTATTTACAGGTTTCGGGTCATGTGCTATCCAATTAGACATGGATAAGAACTCCTAAAAGAAGTCATTTCGCAACCAAATAATGATAGATTTTCTCTATCCAGAGCACTGAAACTTAAATATGCCTCCTTTTGTCTCCATAGCACATTACTCAGCTTAAAAGTAGATTCTGAAATTCTATCTCAAGTTACTACCCGGACTTGATACATACAACAGACTAAGTTAAATCTTATGTGCACAGCTACATTATTATGACTAAGTTTTTAAAAATTCAGTTAAAATGAATGAAAACCAACAGGAAGCTTAAAGTCCTGTAGATTCTTTTTCTTTCTAGAGAGTCCCTGGAGTTAATAGAAGGATATCCTTTGTGAGCTAAAGTTTAACAGTGCCGTCAATATTTCCCCCCACAATCACCAAACAGGAGACAAAACTATTGTCTTTAGGAATGAATGTCCTCAACCAAATTTCTACATGCAAATACCCCCAGTTCTAAAACGTATTGATTTAAATGAAGTAGAAGCCAAAGTTCAGAAGACAGCCCAGAACTTAACTCTTGTGCTTTTTAAGAAACATTAATACTAGCCTGAAGATATTTGAGAGTCATTACACCCCACAATTATTTTATCCTTAAAAAAAACCCCTTTTAATTGTTACACAATTAAAATACAATTTTTACAGAAGGACAAGTTTACTGAAGTAGGCACTCAGGCACAAACACAAAGATGATATCAAGTGATCTGAAAGCACCTTACCTCTTCGTTTCTTTCGTTTTTCTCCATCTTCACCAATTTCTCCATCATCCTCTTCATCATCCTCTTCAGAGCCACTGGTCTCAGAGCCAGAGATTTCTTCCCCTACAATGGTTCAGCATTTTTAATACAGGAAACAAATGCTTTTAAATTAATTTTTATCTACAGAATCCTGATATGTTAATTTAAATCTCAGTCTAATTTCACCCCTTAGCTTTACAACTTCTGTTAGAAAATAGAACTACAAAGAAATTGATCAAAATAATTAAAAGATTATCAAGAAATCCTTGGCAAGTAATATTGCTACCAAAAGTTCTGTTTCTTATAAAATGTAATTGACTGTGCCTTCTGCTTTGTATTTGTTACAAACAAAACTACATTTAGTGAATAAGAATAGGTGATACTTGCAACACATTCTTAGCTATCTCATTGATAGATGTAACATTTTATTGAAAAGTTAAAACTGTGAATGGAGGTTGAATGTTGGACCTGGATTAAAGAAGACATTAAGCTGCTAAACTTGACAGGTAGATTTAGGACAGTATTTTCTAGCCTAAGCTATATTACAAGATGCTCAAAGACAAAAAATAGAGGAAAAACAAATCTGTGCATCATCTTAATTTCTTGAAGCAAGCACAGGTTAATCTGATATACATATTAAAATCTACATTCATCATTCACTATTTTGTTGGAGAACTTGGAATGTATTTAAAATGGGACATTACTAGCCAGATGCATTATTAGGAGAAAACGAACAAATTACCTTCTTCCAACTTTTTCTTAAGTTCTTCTATTTCTTTTTGAAATTGGCGAAGTAAGGCATCCTTTGGATCTTCATTAATTCTAGCCTTATTCTTGATATTTTTAGCACGGTTAGCATATCGCAGAGTGCTGATAGTCTCATCATAATTGTAGTCGGCTGGGCCAATGTTTGCACACTAAGAAGAAAGAAAAAATAATAAACAAGCATAAAAGCCTGCAATTAAGTACATAGCAGTCCAATTCTCAATTTACAGTAAGTGCAACATTATGGTTAAACGTAAGCTGAAGTTAGATTTCCAACAAACTGGTAGTTGGATTTTAAGCGCAAGAACGTTTTGTCTGTTTTTCAAAACTAAGCACATGGGAAACATACCACCCAATCCAGAAAGGCTCCAAGCCAAAAATGGCATAACTCTCCAGCTATGCTTG
Organism: Pseudonaja textilis; assembly: GCF_049901715.1. Lineage (NCBI taxonomy): Eukaryota > Metazoa > Chordata > Lepidosauria > Squamata > Elapidae > Pseudonaja > Pseudonaja textilis. The sequence goes on from NC_141991.1 coordinate 81,270,669, forward strand.
GACAATGGCATTCTACACAGTAGGCAGGTGATCAGTACCATCAAAACCAGAGCCACTAATCATCTTCCACTGGACCAGTTCTTTACATTCCTGGCATGGAAAGCTTGGAGGGGGTGGGGGGATCAATTGTTCATAATTTATCCTTACTGAACTGCAACAAATTGGACAATGTAATAGAGAACCAATTGATACAATTCCGATTGGCAAGCCTCATCTCTGGGAGTAGATGTTATGTCAAGAGGAAGGATTCAACAAGTAAATTCCATCTTGTTTAGATTGAATTTGAACCTGCTTTCCCCATCCACAACCTGGTAACCTCCGGACTGTCATTTACTTGCCCCACATGAATCACTAATGTTTCCTTATTATTACCATCATAGTTTTGGAGTTGCCGCCAAGAGAATCCTGGAGTAGCCGAGTCAGTTTAGAATTGCGGTAAGGCACGTGAGTGCTCTTTCCATCCACCAGCGCTGAGATAACATTCCCAAGGGTGGAGAGAGAAAGGTTGATTTTTGTTGCTTCTTTCAATCGTTGGCCAGTAGCTCCAGTTTTTGCTTGCCTTTCTGAACCCTTTAGGAGAGAGAAAGAGGTAGCGAGTTAGGGGGCACAGGGCTCTTCCAGAAATACTTTCTTCAAAGAAGAGCATTGAAGAAAAGCAGCGGGAAAAGGCTGTCTGCCTGATCTGCAACCACATGCACAACAAGCCCACACAAATAGAGAAGGGGTCCACTTAAGGACATGAAGAAATCCTCCACTTCAACTAGTAATTTCTAGCAGCTTCTTTAAAAACGCAGAGGAAGTCCCGACAATAGCTGTGATACCTGTGACAAACATGTTACAAACTTATGAAAAGTAAAACTTACCGCAAGGTCTACGAGATGTAGCTTGCCCATACGCACATGTATATTCCCATCCACACCCTTCTCACTGCATTCAATTGTGATTGTGAAGATAGCATGGGAACGGGAACTGTGCTCATTCATATTAGTGGCACCAACAGAGCCTATGGACACAGAGAAGGGAATCTAAAAGTTTGAATTAATAGCAAAATCTTTTTGACTTCTTGACACAGCTCTAGCAGCCCTGTTCCAACACTGAGTGGAAGGGAAAATAACAGAATGAATGAACAGGTATCAAAACTCTATCCACTCGAGCTGTTTTCAGTTTGCCTGAATGCTTTTTTCTATTTATATTAATTATAAAAATGAAAAACTTAGGCAAATGTCAGGAACCAAATCAAATTCAAATTTGATCACTTTTTTATATCAAAGGCTGCATATGTAGGAACACGTGTACTGGGCCAGTTGCACTGGAAAAGACAAAGGAACCACCATAAATATTATAGTGTTTGTTACACTTTTATACACATTTAATTAAACTGAGGACCTTCCACAAAGAATATGAAGAACTCAACTAGAGCTATGCAACTTACGGTTTTTATGGCCAAGAGTCATAATTCTATCCATGTCATCTGCATTGTTTACAACGTAGGCCGAAAGATCTTTGATATAGACTCCTACATCAGGTCGTTCTTTAACCTATAAGACATTTTAGTTAATAATAACAACTATTCCTGATGTTCTTTATATTCAGTGGAATAGACCATACAAGTATTTATGTTCTTAGAATATTAAAGTGAGCTAGTCTGGTGGAGTGAATAAGGTGCTGGCCTAGAAACTAGGAGACTGTGAATTCTAGGCATCCTTTAGTCATAAAAGCTGGTTGAGTGACTTTGAGCCAGTTATTTTCCCTCAACCTAGTCTACTACATGGGATTGTTGCTGTGGAGAAAAAAGGCAAGAATATTTACTCTGTTTGTGTGTGCACATGTAATAACTAGTACCTACAAACACGTAACAGTCCAGACTTAACTATTGTTGTGAAGAAAGACCCCCCAAAAATCTGGATAGCGGACTTTGAAGTACCCACAGGCAGACAAGAAGAGAAAGAACTGGAAAAATTCACAAAACATAAACATCTACAAATAGAAGCAGAACGACTGTGGCAAAAGAAAACAAAGATAATACCAATAGGACTAGGTGCCTTGGGTACAATGCCAAAACACCCGGAGCACCATCAACATTGACAAAATAACCATCAGTCAATTGCAAAAGGCAGCTTTTCTTGGAACTGCTTTCATCCTATGATGATACCTTTAATATAATCAAACAACATTTGCCTATCCTAGGGACTTGGGGAGAATTTGATAGCTGGATAAAAATGGCAAATCCAGTCTAAACATCTAACTGACTATGTGAAAAGCCATAATAAATCAGAGGTCAGCACTCTAATGTCATTTGTGTAAACGGCAAAGAGGTGATCATGTAGTTAGTTTTCACAATGGAAAGAGTTTAAGTTTTTACCTCTAGCCTCTGTGTCTGGTCCTTTCCCAAAAGGTCACGTACTTCCTCATTGTAGATTTCCAAATAAGAAACTCGAACCAAAAACCTGAAGTTTAAAAATACAATTACAGCAAAAACATTGCCAGAATTAATTTTAATGTATGAATAATATGGGGAGGCAGAAAGAGAAAAGGGAAGATACACTAGAATGATTAAAAAGAATTTAAGGGAACTTTTGAAAAGAGACTTATAGCCTCTATCTTATTGGGGGGGGAAAGGATTCCATTTGGGGCATTTCAAATTAAAAAATGTATTTAAGAGAGAAATGCAGCACAAATGTGATGCTCTATATGATTTTCCCATAAAGCTATGAAGTAAAGACAATGGAATGCCATCCACTCTTGTGAGCAGATTTCTATGGTAAGGAATCCCATTTCTTCTCTTTAAGTATTCAGTATCTCACATTGCTGGAGTAAAATAGAGAAGCGCGGAAAACTACATGGGAAGAGTAAACCTACCCACCATAGATAAATGGTGATCTACTATAAAAAAATCTATGGAATCTCTGCAGGAAATGCCCAAGAATTGGTTATTTTTAAATCTTTAATGACATTTAACAATAACCAAAATGTCTTCCCTTTATTCTAAATTATACTAAAAAGAAGAAAGCTTTGGGTAGACAAAAGTGAAGAGATATGTGTAAGAACCAGGTTACTTTAAGTTAGAGTGTTTAGAACAATGTTGGTACACGATATTTTTTTAGATAAGGTTTGAGTTGGTAGATCTCACGTTTTTTAAGTTAAATAAATACATAATTACATTTATAAATTTGTTTATTAAATTTATATACCACCCATCTCAGTCTCGGTGGCAAGTAAGTTTCTAAGAAGCTTATTAAAAGACAAAGAAGACTCTGCAAGTAAGAATTTGCATACGTATTGCTGAGTGCTGTTAGGGGCAGTATGTCCTATAGAAGTTTTTTTTTCATGGAACATCTATTTAGTTTAGATAATTTATTGCTCCTGCCAAATCAACAGGAGCATTAGATAATTATACGGCAAATTTCAAAAGCTGTCTATCTTTGGATATTAAAAGAAAACTAAAAGGAATAGTGTTTAAATACATTAACCATGTATAATCAGACTAATTAATGAAACTTATGTCAATCAGTATATTAATGCCAATATGCTGACACTAACAAACCATACCAATCACTCTAATGATTGAGTGATAATGCATAATATTAGCTTATATATGTGTGTGTGAATGGGCACCTATGAAGAATACATGATACATTTGCTCTCCACAGATATAAGGCCCAAGTTCAGTTCAAAGACAAAAAGGATGACTTTGAAGAACAAGAATCATTCCTAAAACAACTGACAGTTCCCCTGTGAACTGGATGAGACAATGGCATTCTGGAGGAAAAGTACCGAGTGATATAACAAAAATGCCACAATGGTACCGGTCAAACTTTGAAAGTATAGAATAAGTAAGAGGGATGTATATGCCTAATTTCTTCTGCAATTCAAACCCACCTTGGCCAGCTAGACTTTGAGTCAGATAAGTGTGTCAGGATGTATGAATGAATAGAGCTTTTGGTTCACAAAGAGAGCAGGGAGTGTGCATTGGTTTCTAAATTCTTGAAACTCTAGATAGAAAAAGGCAAGTAGCACTGGCAGTGCCTTCCAGCTCTCAGTGTGACAACATCTGCTGCCTTCGTGTTCTGCTTGTGTTTTCCCACCAGCACCTAATTTTCCACACAATCAGGAACCGAATCCTTGGACTAGATGGAATTTCAGTCTGGTCCAGGAAAGCACTTCTGAAATGGAATCGAGACTGGCAGGATAGGAATGTGAAGAAAGGAAACCAATTATTTTACCTTGTATCTCCTTCAGCTTTTGCAATGTGTCCAAATACATGAGCAAAGGAATTGGGAATGATTCCCCTGAGTTCTGGTACAGCCCGGACACCCTCCATAGTAAAAGTCTTTCCTGTTCCAGTCTGTCCATAAGCAAAAATGGTACCTGTAATATAAATCCTTTTTTTTAAGCACTCCTAGTACCAGGAGGGCACAGGCCATGGGTATGTTGAAAAGTAAGGATCTCTATGAAACTTCCAAGCATGAAGCAAAAACATTCCTTGGCCCGTGTCACTTTCTCATACGTTCATTCATGAAGCTGTTTCATCCCATTTCTGAATCGAGCTGTGATTTCTTTTTAAAAATATATCTTCCCCAAATTACAGGTTGTCCTCAACCTACAACAATTCACTTTGTGAATGTTCCAAGTTACAACGGCGTTGAAAAAAGGGACTTATGACCATTTTCCACACTCACAACTGTTGCAGCATCCCGATGGTTACATGAAAATTCAGGTGCTTGGCAAGTGACTCAGGGTTATGAGGGTTGCAACGTCCTGGGATCATATGAGCATCTTGAAAACCTTCTGACAAGTAATGTCCAGGGGGAAGCCAGATTCACTTAACCACCATCTTACTAACTTAACAACTTCAGTGATTCACTTAACAACTATGGCAAGAAAGGGTCGTAAAATGTGACAAAACTTGATTAGCAAATGTCTCACTTAGCAATGGAAATTTTGGGCTCAATTGTGGTTGTATGTTGAGAACTACCCATATACTTTTTTCTGTAGCCTAAAATACAATTTTCTACGTACGGTATACTTATTGAACATTAGAAAATGTTTTCATAAAATGAAGGATAAGTGCATGTTAATCCACAATGTGAATATTAGGTTTAGTGTCCTTTGATTTGAACCAAATAAAACCAGGCATCTTTGAACACCCCAACTCTCAACAAGCAAAGAACTGACTTATCATATATGTGTGATGACCTGGAGTGTAACACAAATGTAACAAAATCCAAAATGTAAATAAATGTCCTTTAATGCCTCCAACTTGGCCCCACTGTTCAATAATTCTCAGTTGGAGATAAAACATATTCAAAAATCGTCTTCAAAAGAAAGCAATACACTCTGCACTTATTGAGCACATAGAGGTGAAATAAAAAACTAAAAAAAACTACAATGAAGGAATTTCCACAATGGGCCAGGATAAGTAATTACCAACTTCAAGAAGATAACGAAGCACAGTCTGTTGAAAGGACACCAATCAAGATAACTTCAGCCCAAAATAACACATACTTTGCTTCTGGCAACGCTGTGTTTTAACAGTCTCTCTTATAAACTATTCTCCCCAGCTGCAACCAATGACAGGGATCATGGCCGCTTCCTCTCTCATAAGCCAAGTTGTTGCCTTCTATGTTCCTCCCTGTGTGTCCTAGGATGAAAAGGGGATGGGCCTGGTTCTTCCTCTGACTGCCCAGCTGGCCTCTGCCCCTTCCCAGCCTCTTCCACAACCCTCTGGAGCCACACCTCTACTCCATGTTGGCTGTTCCTCCGCTCCCTCAGAGTCTGATTCTAACAAGGGCATGACAATATGTCTCACCAGAAAAAAAAACTTTGGAGTTGCATATACTGTACAAAGAGTATACTGGTAGTCCTCACTTACCAACAGTAACTGGAACCAGGAACTCCATTGCTAAGTGATGTGGTTACGCAGTGTGATGTTGTATGACTCCATTAACTTATGATGACAGTTCCAGCAATCATTCTTAGACGAATCTCAAGCGGTTGCAGCATCCTGGCTAATATTTTTGACCTCCTGCTGGCTTCCTCATTGACTTTGCTTGTGAAAAGCCAGCAAAGAGGCTCTCAAATGGTGATTACATGATCACGGGACGCTGCAATGGCCACAACTATGAGGATCTGTTGTAAATCTCCCTCATTCAATGTTGTTGCAACTTTGAATGGTTACTGAACAAGACGGACCACCTGTATTGTCCTTGTAACTGTTATGGGTAAACAAGTATATATATAGACTTGTACAGTTAGTCCTCGACTTACAACCACAATTTGTTAAGTGAGTTTTCTCCCATTTTACGACATAGTTAATTGAATTACTGCAGTTGGAAAGTTAGTACCACGGCTGTTAAGTGAATCTGGCTTCCCCATTGATTTTGCTCATCAAAAGGTTGCAAATGGTGACCTTGGGACACAGCAATGGTCATAAATATGAGGCAGTTGCCAAACACCTGAGTTTTGATCACATGATCATGGGGCTGCTACAAGGTCGTAAGTGTGAAAAATGGTCATAAGTCACTTTTTTTTTCAGTGTCATAACTTTGAACGGACACTAAATGAACTGTTATAAGTCGAGAACTTCCTATGTACAGTTCAGCTTTGACAGACCCGACTCTGATGCCTTTTGCAAACATAGTGAGCATTGAATTGGCTGATCTTGGTTTAATAAGTCTAACTGGACTGCTATCTTGTATTATATATAGGTGAAGAAAGGCAGACAGTCACATGATTATTTTTCTGAGCAAAAAGGTTTCCACAGAAACAAAGTACAATCCTTCTCTATCTTAGTGCACTTTGAAGGACTCTATTGATGATTGTTTCTCTGGGGCTCAGAGTAGAGACGTTAAAAGAAGCAAATCCCTTTTGTAAATAGGGAGATCTATAATCAAATAGAACATGCACATGTGTGTGTCTGTACGTATCTATTCACACATGCATACACACACACACCACACACACAAATGCACAAATATTTAGGGAAGGCAATTGTGTTGCAAAAGAAAGTGGCTTCCAACTGGCTCTCCCTCCTCCCCTTCTTCATCCCGTTAGAATGAAGAAGCACTTACCATTGTAACCTTCCAGCACAGAGTCAATAATTGGCCTTGCAGTCAAGTTATAGACGTCGAGTTGCTTGCTCTCCGGCCCAAATACAGTATCAAAAGTAAATGTCTTGGGAGGTTCATTGGAAGAATCTGTTTTATGCACAGTAATAGTGCCTCTCATTTCATCAACATTGACAGCCATTTTATAACACATGGTCTTCTCCCGCTCATTGAGCGGCCGGCAACGCACCACAACTTTGACATTATCGGAATTATCAGGTTTGTCTGGCTTTTCGGATCTGTTGATCTACATGGAGAAAGAAATGCCCCATTATTATTCAACAAAGGACAAGGAACAAAACCAAGATACCAAAACATGATTACACTCGTAACTCCCATAGAAAAAAAATAAAATAAAACACTTCCTGAAGCAATTTGGCAATAACTATTTTTGGAAAATACGAGATCCTCTATTTTTGGATTATATTTAAGTGGTCACTAAAAAAAAAAAATAGTTAAGGAGCACCCAAATGTTTTATGAAACATTTTTGCATTTGATCTGGAAAGATTGTCTTGTGGTTAGGCCCAATAAAGGTACTTTACTTTAAAACAGGGGTTCCCAACCACCAGGCCGTAGCTCACTACCGGGCCATGGTCTATTCACAAGCGGACCACAGGCCAGTGCACACATGCATGTGTGCAGCTTAATTCCTGCAAGCAGCATGCCAGTGCGCAAAGACGATTTGATGCGAGTGGTGGGCTGGCATACACATGCATGTACATGCAGCGCAACATGCAGTCAAGCTGAATGTGCATGCACGTGCACGCTGGCCCACCACATGTGCAAGTCAAGCTGCATGTATGTGCTGGCCCACCACTCATGTGGCCTGGTTCCTCTCTTCCTCTCCCCCCCAGCCAGCTGCAGAGCCACAAAGCTTGGGGACCCGCCGCTTTAGATGAAATATATTTATTCCTTTTAAAATACAGTTTTAACCTAACACACAAATTTAAATAATCTGCATAATGCGTTGCCCTTGGATTTTAATTATCTTCTGACGAGGCGGTTGCAGCTTCCCAGGGTCATGTGATCATCTTTTGGGCCCTTCTGACAAGCAAAATCACCGGGGAAGCCAAATTCACTTAGCAACCATGTTATTAACAACTGCAGTGATTCACTTAACCACTCTGGCAAGAAAGGTCGTAAAACGGGACAAAACTCTCAGTAACAACCGTCTTGCTGAGAAACAGAAATTTTGGGCTCAATTGTGGCCATACCAGTGATGGGCTCAGTTGTGGTCGTAGGTCGAGGACTACCTGTAAACTGGCAACCATCCCTGGGTTTACCGTGTGAAGCCAACGAGGGGCGGGGTCGTCCATCACATCTGGATGAAGAGGGGAAGGTTACCTTCACCCGAGGCCTGGCGTCTCCTAGGCTGTGATGGCTAGCCTGACCCTCCTGTGCTTTATTTCGGACTCAACAATCCCTAGCGGGCGGTTCGTGGGGTTTTCCGGGGAAAGAGGTCTCCAGGTCCACCCCGGGAAGACCGGCCTTGCGAGACCCGTGAAAAGCGCCTCTTTTCGCTAAGGCCCACGGCAGACTCCCGCACCCAGCAGCCACCGCCGCCGCCGCCGCCACCCGCCCACCACCTGATGCCAAACCTCGCTCGGCTTCCCTGGGCAGCGCCGTCCCTAGCAACGGGCCGCGGCGTACGAAGCCGGGGCGGAAAGGAAAGGCTGGGGTGAGTGGCTCACCGGCATGCCGCTGCTCCCGCCGCCGCCGCCGGCGAACTCAAACGGGGCTGGAAGGCGTCGCTCCGAGGGAGGCAGAGAGCCGGAGGGGGGCGTTCACGGCTACAATGTTCCCCGTCGGCTCCGCTACAATTGTGAACAATAACGGAGGCCAGTGCGCTTGCGCCGCCCGGAATGACAGAGCCAGCAAGCCCCTCCGCTCCTCGGCGTCCTGCAGAGGCACCTCAGCCAATAGGCAAAAGGCTCCAGCCGGTGCTCGTCTGCGTGGTAGCCAATGAAAGGACGAGGATTGCGGCGCGGGGGGCGTGGGGAGGCAGCGGGAGAAGGCAGAAGGATGAGAGGCGCCCGCCGAGGAAAGAAGGGCGGAAAATAAAGAGGGCTCGGAGGCGGAAGGCTCTTATCTGGGGATGAGGAGACTGGAGGCTAAAACATATATGAAGAACGGTTGCAGGAACTGGGCATGGCTAGTCTAGTGAAGAGAAGGACAAGGGGAGACGTGTTCCAATATTTGAAGGGCTAGAAATAAGGAGAAATTTTCTGACAGTGATAGCAATCAACCAATGGAACAGCTTGACTTCAGAAGTTCTGGGAGCTTCATCACTGGAGGCTTTCAAGAAAAGATATCAGGAATAGTTTAGGGTCTCCTGCTTGGGCCAGGGGTTGGACTAGATGACCCTTCCAACTCTTGTTATTCTGTTATTCTGATCGCCCAGGTTTTGCAGCGTCCGTCTGATCGCGCTCGGTTTTGTGAGGCTGGACCATGGATTGCTTCTCTTGTAAGATGGGAACAAAGCTGCGTCTCTGGAAACCCTCACTCCAGGGTGATCTCTGGGGATGTGGTCTGTTGAATAGGTTTGGCTAAACCGGATGAATGCCTCGGAATTAACTTGATTGGAAAAAGTGGATGTTATTTGGATTATAACGTCTACCAGCCTGTCCTCGGTGGGTGAGGATGTGTGCAGGTGTGAGTCTGTCACCCTTTGCTTCTTTCCTCTTTATGAACCCTCAGCCTGAATGGGAAAACGTGGTTAAATGGCTGTCACGGAATCAACGTGGGACACTCTTTTAAAAAACTATTGTTCAGGTCAAGAAGTCTATGGAAATTCTCAATCATCCCGGTCATGATTGTCCCAAAGGTGCTTTTTCAAGAGGCAACTGGACTTTCTGGTTTTTCTTTGAAGAAAAAATCCAGTTGTCTCTTGAAAAAGCACCTTTGGGACTTCAGACCAAGACTGTCAACTTTTTGAAAAAGAGTTGCATTTAAATGTTTGTTAAATAAGAGGCCATTCAAAATTAAAGAACGATGAGTAAGATTGGTGGCTTCTTTATTAAAGTTGTATAATGCAATCATCCTGCCAGACACCTGGTGTATGTCTCTGTGTTGGAGGGGTATAGATACTATTGCTTTCGTTTTTATTCCATTCTTGTATTTTGTTTTCTACAAAAACAATTAAGGTGTTTTCATTAGAGATGCTTGGTGCTGTCTGTATGGAATCAAGGTGCTCCCAGTGGGATCTTTTATCTTAATCCTTTCTATCCTATTGAGTACAATGGCCATAGAAATCAAGTGTAAAAAACCAGAAAATAAGGAAATAACTACCGCAGCTGCTGAAACTGAGTAGTGGGCAGATCCTGTTTTCTGCTTCCCTAATTATCCACTTGGGGCTGCATAAATGTAGAGGACCACCAGATAGCAGTAGAAATGAATTTTGTTTATTTCCTTCCTGCTATGCTCTGTTCACCATCCTCCTTCCCTGGCTTAATCTTAAAGAAGTGGGTTCTTTGTCATGTCATGTTCCTGTTAACAGGTGCTGAGGTAGTAGCTACCTAGTAGCTTATAAACATGACTTTCCCAAACCTTGTATATAGGACTTTGCTTTCCCCATTAAGATGACTGATATTTTTACAGACTCGTAAATTAAATTTATACAGGTGAAAGCTGACCGGGCACATTTGAGACTCTAGCACCTTCTGTTACAGAATCATTTAACTCACAATTTCCAGCATCCTTTCCAGAGCTGAACTTAGAACTTTTTGGACACAGTTCACATTCTGGAGCAATGACCCATGCCAGTGTTGTTGCTAACATATAGCTTAGGGGTGGAGAACTATGGCCCCTATATGACCTGTGGACTTTAACCCTCAGAATTCCTGAGCCATGATTGGCTGAGTGTGGCTGCCTGAGAAATTCTGGGAGTTGAAGTTCGCAGGTCGTAAAGGGGCCGTAGTTATTCATCCCTGGCATAGCTTTATCCAGGTTACACACTTCTCACAGGATTTGAACTATTTTCTCTGCTTTGCTACAGGCAACAAGATTCCATGGATCCATAAACTGATAAATATATATGTTACACATGCATGTAATGTCCTTTATAAAAAGAATCACAAAAATGTTCAGATTTAATTGGCACACCTTTTTGCTTATTAATCAACATCTATGAAATATTCAGAGCAATAAAGCAATATTGATATGAAAGCAATTAATAAAGCAATATCATTTTAAAAAGCTGTTGAAATACATGATTCTACAGTATTATAGCTCACTGTGTCTTTAAGGTCATTACAATTGGCAATTCTTAGGAAAAGAAGAGGAAGGCTAATTAGAAAATACAGCACAGGATTGTAAAGTTGCAGTGTTTCAAAACCATGCAACACATTATTACTTAGGCACATTCAAATTAGACAGAAGACAAACAAATTTAAATGTAACTGTTTAGCCTTTGGGAGAAAACTTTAAATGATGTGCCAAAATGTAAAAACCTGACATACTGGTTAAAAGCAAGTAGGTGGCTATTTTTACAGTTCATTCATGGAGAATTTCAGAGTTTAACTGTAGAAAATAAACAAAAATCAATTAACAGAATAAAGCAAGCATCCATTTCCATTAATGATGCATTACTGATAGAATGTGTTGACAGGCATTTCCTGAATTGGCGTTTAACTTATTTTCAAGGTCATCTGGATACCTCATCAGTTTTCTGCCGCCTAGATCAGTTTAAAATTTTATTGAAAAATCATTTTTCAAATGTTTTTATTTGAACGCCGTTGTGTTCTAAAATGCCCAAAACAGAAAAAATCTTAAATGAAACACATACTGTAGCAGGGAGTGTTTTTTTTTTTAAGGAAAGGGCTGCCTAATATATTTAATAGATTTAAAGTTTAGGGAACCTAAAGTTAAACTGATGAGCTTCACAATCTGAAATCTTTTCCATAGATATAATAGGGTGGAAATGGGATACAATGGGATTTTTATACATTATATAGTTACTAGTGAACAATGCCTGGTTATTCTAAACTATAATTTCTTTTACTATAGTCTGAACTATTCTAACTACACATCATTGATTTTAATGGGATTTTGATTTTTTTGCTATATTTCTTTCGATTTTAGCAATTATTATATTAGTAGTATATTACTAATAGCAGGGGAGGGAAAATTGGAGCCACAATAATTCTTTGTTAGTCTTCTTTTCAACAATTAGGCAAGGATCCACAATTTTTATAACTTAAGATGCAATGGATGAAGATCACAGAATGGGCTCAGCAGATGTTTCTTTAGAGATCTGAGTAGATTGGCAAAATCATACAGACACACATAAAACACTAATGTTAGGGAACCCAGCTATAAGTTTCTTTACAAGTATGTAGATTTATTTATTCATTCCATTTAAATTACCATCCATTTTGTAAATGCAACTCTATGAAGCCATCACTATTAAAATAAATAGAATAAATATTACTAAAGAATTAGAAAATCAACAATGGTCACCTGTACCCAAACAAAACTATTAACAGAGATATCTCAACTGCCATTTAACCTGATAAGCAGGTCCAGGAACACTTTCAGATTAACATTTTGTTGTAAGGTCCCAGAAGTTTCCCTGAGCCACTGAGATGCCAAAGAGAGTGAGACAGCTTTTATTTTTGGCCAAAGCAAAAACTGGGTGAAATGCAGAGGTGTATTCAGCAGGTTCTGATCAGTTCTGGAGAACTGATAGTAGAAATTCTGAGTAGTTTGGAGAACCCGCGAATATCACCTCTGACTCTTCTCTGCCTCCCAGCTGAGTCCCAGCTGATTGGCTGGTCTTCTTTTATTGCCCTGCACAGGAGAACAGAGCTGAAAAGCAGCTTAGTGGGGTGGGGAGGGAAGGGGGATTTTGTAGTAACTTTCCCCCAGGAGTGGGGAGGGAATTGGAATTTTACATTACCCTCCCCCTGCCACACTCACCAAGCCACACCCACAGAACCAGTAGTAAAAAAAATTGAATCCCACCACTGGTGAAATCTATTTCCAAAGTACAGGCAAAAAGCATGTAAGAAATAGCCACACCTCTGCGAGAGTGGCCCAGAGTATTATACACATTTTTACCCCATTAGAGACATTTACACAATCTGAGATAAAGGTTTGTTACCAATGTGGGTCTTTATCTTCAAAGGTTTCTTTGTCTCTGCCTTCCTTGTCTATGGAGCAGCCCTATAGCCCTGTGTCAGGAAGTGGGGGTTTCCCTCCCTGGCCATGTTGTTTATTCAAGGAGAATGCTTTCAGGTAATTCCCTGCTCTGGTACTATCTATGAGGCAGGAAACTCCCTACTCTGGTTCCTTTATTTATGTAGCCTGATATTCCTGGGTAACGGTTTCTTCTATATTTTCAAGGATGTGCCTAGCTTTTAAGCTAATAACAGAAGCGAGACACAGAAGTGAGATAACAAACTTTGCACTCACTTAATGTCAATCAGTATCAAGGCTACAATAAGCTAGAATTCCTAACAACTAATATCTGACAGTATACAATAATACGAGCAGAAGCCAATAACAAAGCTTAATTCCTAATAAATGATTTCTAACAGTAGATCATATCAGATGCAAACAGCAAATATTCATTGTGAAAGACCAGCAGGATCAGGGTTAATCTGATCTCAGGGGATATGATGTTCCAGACATAACAGATTCCAAAAATCCTTAAATATTTTCCCAGTAAGTGACTTGCGCTTTTTGCTAAAAATGTGGCATATCTATACCATATTTAAGGCCAAAGGACCCTTCTCTCGGGCAGCATGACATTTTAATCAGGACTTTTATTTAGAAGACAGGAGAATGGATATCAGAGAAATGTAAGTGCTATCTTTCCAAAATGTCTTCCGCCTCAAATAATTTAATGAACTTTCTGAGGAGGGAAAGAGGGAATAATTGGAAATTGGAATCAACCTCCCTAAATGAGTCCTCCTCTATAAAGGAGCTTGGATATGCTTATGACTTGTTTTTTTCAGAGCGGTGAATATAGCTGTCCACACAATTCTTTTGCAAAGGCCACTGCAGGCTGGCAAAGTAACATGAGAGCTTCCTAAGGCAAGAAGGTACTGTATCTGTAAAATTCTCTAAAACTGAAAACATCCCAGTTTCATTTTTCTAAATACAGGGAACCAATGATTATTTCCTTATTTCATCTTCCAAAGTAAACTCTGAGCAAACATTCTCTGTAATCTATTTGTAACATATGGTTTCTCAAAAATATTGGCCCAGTAGTACTTTTTGTATGCACCCCATTGGTTAAATGGATCTACTGGTTTGCATTTATGAGTGTACCTTTTCTCAGGGATATGAAACAAACATGTTGTTTTCAATAAAAGAGATTGCCATCCTTGGCTACTCTAGCCAAGTCTGCAAAAAACTGAAAAGACTGAGATTTGATCCTTTTTTACAGTCTTCCTGGCCAAACTGGTGATGGCTTCCAGATGTTTGAAGTAGAAACAATATAAGTGAGACACCAGGGCTGGGCTAGCTGAGAATTATTGGAACTGTCTTCCCACGAATTTCTGCAATAAATATATTTCAGTTTCAAAAGACTTGAGACAGGACGAGTTCAAACAAATACAGGTAGTCCTCAATTTACAACCACAGTTGACAATAGCAATAAAAACAATGCAGGTAATCCTTGACTTACCACCGCAATCGAGCCCAAAATTTATGTTGCTAAATTAGATATTTGTTAAGTTAGTTTTGCCCATTCTACCTTTCTTGCCACAGTTGTTAAGTGAATCACTGAGGTTGTAAAATTAATAACATGGTTGTTAAGTGAACCTGGCTTTCCCATTCATTTTGCTGGTTAGAAGGTCACAAAAACTGATGACGTTACCCCAGGGACACTGCAGCCATCATAAATTTTGATCACATGGCCACATGGATGCTCTAATGGTTGTAAGTGTGAAAAATTGTCAACGAACCGCCCCAGTTCAGGGGGAAATTTGATGGGGACCCAGACCAGCTAGCTCTATTCCTTGACTCAGCTGAGATCCACATAGAATGCTATGGACACGTCCACCCCTCCCCTAGAGCCATGGTGCACGCCATTTCCGAGGGGTTGGAGGGAGAAGCAAGAAGATGGCTACCAACCCTCCATAAGAGTAGGGACCCCCAATTGCAGGATGTAGATGACTTCCTACGACTGCTAGAGGCCAGATTTGAGGAGGCAGAGGAGGACCTGTATGTGGAAGATGAGCTCAGCAACCTAAAGCAGGGAGGGCGACCCATCAAGGAACACACCTGTGAATTCAGAAGGATGAGTGGGAAGCTACCCCTTTTTGGATTGTCAGAGCCCTGACACAGTGGTAGGTTTCCAATTTTTTTCCTACTGATTCTATGCATGCCTGAGGTGGCTGAATACTACCTCTGGTCATAAGTCACCTTTTTTTCAGTGCGTTGTAACTTCAACCAGTCATTAAACAAACCGTTGTGTGTTGAGGGCTTCCAGGGATATTATTACTGCTTGTTTATTTGGTTTGAAATCTCCCCTTTCACTTTGGCTTGTTGTAGCAGAAACAACCTGAGATGGTGAAACAGGAAGTTTCGAGGACATTTTTCTTCCTTTCCTCTATGGAGATTCTCAGTCACCCAGATTTATTTATTTTATCTATCTATTTATTTATTGATTTGATTCGATTTGTCAATCGCTTACAAAATAATAGGTATAAGTATAAACATGAGTAAGAATACAGAAAAACGATTAAATGGGTCCAATAGGACAGGGACAGGAGGCACGATGGTGCACTTATGCATGCCCCTTACAGACCTCTTAGGAATGGGGGGAGGTCAGTAGTGGATAGTTTAAGTTTAAAGGAGTGGGGGGGTAGAGAATGTAACTACAGAGTCAGGTAGTGCATTCCAGGCATCGACCACTCTGTTGCTGAAGTCGTACTTTCTGCAATCAAGTATGGAGAGATAAACATTGAGTTTGTATCTGTTGTGTGCTCTTGTGTTGTTGCGGTTGAAGCTGAAGTATTCATTGACTGGCAGGACATTGTAGCAGATAATTTTGTGTACTACGCTTAAGTCCAACTAAGGTTGTCCCAAAGGTGCTTTTTCAAGAAGACACCGGATTTTCTGTTTTTTTTTTTCTTTGAAGACCTTTAGCTTCTCACCCAAGAACCTTCTTCAGCTCTGGAAGAGGAGGAGAGACCTGGACCACAGAAGGCCATTTCTTCCTTTCCCCTCATTTTCTCTCACTTTCTTCTCTCTCTCTCTCTCTCTCTCTCACACACACACACCCTTGGCAGCTCCGTACAGAGTCCCACGGAGGCGTGGCCTGTGCGAATAGGGAACCGGAGCCTCCTGAAGCGGGCTTGAAGCCCGCCCTCACAGAAGGACCGTCCCGTCTTGTGCGGTTGGGGGTTTGTCAACAGGGGAGCTGCCTCGCTGCTCTTCGGCGCCAACGCTTAGGAGGGGACGCGCCGGCGGATCGGCTCTCCCCGCCAGGAGTTTCGGGACTTAAAGAAGGGGCTAGTGACTTCAAGCCCTCCCCAGCCGCCGGAGTCGAAGCCCCTGCCGCTGCTCCTCCTTTTCGCCGATCGAACCTTTGCCGAGAGACGGAGCCACCCAGGATGAGAGCAGCGACCATAGCAAAGATACGGAGGGTCTCCTCGGGTCGTGCCAGTTAGAGGTAAGAGCCCGTCTGAGGGAGAGGGAGATTTCAGATCGCCTGCCGCGCGCTCCTCTCCTCTCGTTCTTGGAAGGGACCTCCTTGATGGAGTTGACCCATTTCTCTCAGCTTTGCAAACGCGACTTCTCTTGTTTGTTTTTTTGTCTTCCTTCCTTCCTTTTTTTTTTTTTAAAGTACCAGCCACTCATATGACCCGAGTCACGTGTTTTGTTTCCTGTTGTTTTCTTCCCAGCGCGCTCACGGTTGTTGTAGCTGGGTTTGCGGGGACGGCTTCACTACGGACATCAGCTCACACCACATAGTCAGGCAGGGCACATTAAGATCCAGCCGCTGCATTTGCACAACCCCGCACTCAGCTCACAACGCACAGTTCGGCAGGACGCATCAAGTTCCAGCGGCTGCATTTGCACAACATGCCATGTTGGGTTAATCTTGATTAACCAACCAGCTTAGTTTAACCAAACCCAAACCGTCTGCTGAGAGTAGGCTTCGATGTAAGGTACTGTACATCCAGAATTAACTTGGTTAATTCAGTACCCAGCCGCCACTGTCAATCAATACCTTGCATTTTATTTTGCGGAGAAGTTTCCGTTTACTAAATTACCCCGCCCCCAAATCCAAACATGAGTCAAATTGCAACTCTCACATTTGTGATGCCATAAAATATTTATTAAGGTTTGCTCTGCAAAAGACTCTAATAAATTATGCAAAGGTTCCACATTCAATAAATTTAGATTTGCTGACTTGCCTGGAGATTTTTGGATACGTTTTTGGTTGGGTGTGGGTGTGGGTGTGGGTAATTCCCTCACTCTTAAGCAGTTCCCTGTGTTGCATACAACAACAAAAAAGTTACAATAAATTGAAACTATTACAATGCTACTGTTTAAGAGAACCTTGGAAAGGGCCCAACCAGATGTCTTTTGGTACAGTCCCCCAGCCTGCATAAGCCTGCATAAATTGTGCTTCTTTGACACTTGTTAATAAAGCAATCAATAATGTGGCCAACAAGTAGTGCCATCTTCGCCTCCCCTGGCATGAGCTGCTGATGGGGGGAAAAACCATCACCAATGCCTCTCTTTAATTACGGCCTGGCAAGGCTGGGTGAGTGTGGGGGATGTTTTGAACAGCAGACTCAAGGACCATTGGACTCCTGCTCAAATGGTCAATACAGTCACTATGACAGAATAAGCAATCTGCATCTGGCAGAATATTTTCCTTTTCTTCCCCCTGACCTTCCTGGTAGTAAAATAAATGCCCGTGTTAATAGAAAAGAGGGTTGGAAGCTGGCTTCTTCTCCCAGGCTAAACTGATGTTTAGTGCAGCATCTGACTAGCATTCTCTTAAGAGAGTACTTGCCTTTTAAACACAGGCCTAGCTCTTTCAAAGAGTGTTGGAATCATGTTTTAGAAACGGTGCTAAACCTGTATTTGTAAGGTTTCCAGATAAGATCTACCAAAATGACATGGGCAGATACCCGTGTAGAAGCCAGGTGTCCAGCCCAAGCCAAAATGGCCAGGTAAGGAAGGCAGTGTCAGCAGCTAAAACAAGGGAACATGTTCCCAGTAACCCACCTAAACCACTCAACTTATTCTCAGTGTGTATTTGTGTACTGTAGATTCCTGGCAACTCCCCAGGCAAGTCCCTGCAGTTTTCTTGGCAAGGTTTTTCAGAAGGAAGTAATGTTTGCCATTACTTCCTTCCCAGGGCTGAGAAAATGACTGGCCCAAGGACATCCAGCTGGTTTCTAGCCTGATGCCTTAACCACTACACCAAACTGGCTCTGAAAGTGGTAAAATAGGAACTGAGTTAATGGCTACATCATCAACCTGTGTTAAAACCACAGATTTTCAATGTTTTCAGGAACTGGAACCTGTTGGTGTAAAGTTCCTGGAATCAAGAGGATTCAGGCTCCTGAATGTCAGCTTGGCAAGCCCTGCCTTGCCCTCTGAACTATAAAAAAAGTAGCTAGGATTGCAAGTTGCTGCATCAAGATAGGAGTAGATGCCTGAGGGCATTAGAAGTTTTCTTCTCCCTTAATCCCTTCCAGAGAATAAAACTACTTTAGGGAACTAATGGGGAAAAGGCCTTTCTGTAAGGGACTAAGTTGGGGGGGCGGGGGAGGGACTTTGAACCCAACCAATCATTTTTTCCTGGCCTAGGTGCTACTCATGAGGAAGATTCATAGTGGCTTTTCTAATTGACCAAACGAGGAAAGAAACCCTTCCCAAAAGGAGTAAGCCAAAACAAAACTCATTGCAATAGATTTAAGTCTGGCAAGTTATTTTGCCCCATAAGACCTGCAGAACCCACCCAGTTTGGCAAAACTCATGCTACATCACATCCATGAAAAACTATGTTGGGATAGAGGGAGGAGTAAAACTGTAGCCACTAAAGCCAGCTTCAAAATGTTTCAACCCTGGTTTTTTTTGTCACAAGACAAAAGCAACATTATGAGGACATGTCATGTACAAATGATTCTTGGGACATATTACCTGGAGTCAAGTTTGACTGGAAGGCACACCCCACTCCCAAAGGAAAGGAATTTTAGAATCCACCTCAAATCAGCCAATACAAACCCTGAAAAACAGAGCAGTGTAGGAAAAGAAAAGTCAATTTGTAGTGCTTAAGACACTAGGATAAGACCAGAAGTTCTACTCCTGCCTTAAGCAAAAAGCCAATTAGGTGACTATGGGCCAGTCACTCAGTCCAAGAAAAGAAGTAATGGCAATCACTCTCGAAAAACCTTGGCAAGAAAACTGCAGGGATTAATCCAGATAGTTGCCAGAAGTCAACACAGACTGGAAGGCACATCCTACCTCAAAGGAAAGGAACGTCAAAAGTCATTTTTCTTATCACATTTGGCAAAATATTGCCATGGACTGATAAAAAAAACAAATATGAATAGGCACCTCATCCTCCATATTTAGGACAGTCATACTTAACAGCTTTTAGCTGTTGACTCAGCAGATAGATAAGTATCATGGCTAACCCAATCCTGTCTATCACTCAGGCTTCATTGATAAATTCTAGAAATATTATTCTCCAACTCCTATCATCTTCCAGCCCAGCCACTTTGTTGAATACCAGATTAGGAAAACAGTTGTGATCTTGGTATGATAGGTAACGTGGGGGTACATGAACTCTCTCGTGTGACTGCCACGGTCGCACAGTTCACAATTGGAATGCATGAGTGGACTGTTGCTCATTGGCATGGATTGAGACCTGGTACGTCCCAAACTGCCTTGCTCAGCTTCTGGCAAGTCAAGATTAATGGAGCCACCCCAGGCATTTATGGCACAAAACCCTTGTTTGCTTTAGTGATTTATCGCCTCCCTTATGCCTGAGTGAGCAGTGTGGGAATCTCCTAACTCCATTCTTGATTATGTATTCTGCATACATCTGTGTTCAACTGGTGGTCGCAGCATTCATCATGCAAACTGGATAAGGAAGGAAGGCTATTTGAAATCCGTTGCATATTCTTATAGTCTGGGGTCATTTCTTTCCTCTTCACACTTGACTTGTTTTTACTGCCTCTATCACACCATGCATAAATGTTGGCTTCTTGAAACTAGACATTTACAAACCTTTTGGAGAGAGAAATAGTTAACAGTAGAGGTCTATAGGCATTTGTGGGATTTCTCTAAAAGAAACAGACTCACCTGGTCCTTCAGAAATATAGTGGGCATTAGAATATAGGGTACAAGCAGTCCTTGACTTACAACTGTTCCTTTAGGGACCATTCAAAGTTACAACAGTGCTGGAAAAAGTGACTTATTCACAGTTACGACCTTGCCAGGATTCCTGTGATCATGTGATCAAAATTCAGATGCTTGGCAACTGGGTCATATTTATGACCGTTGCTACATCCCAAGACTCTTTTGTGACTTTCTGACAAGCAAAATCAATGGGGAAGCCAGATTCACTTAACAACAGGATTACTAACTTACCAAGTGAAGTGATTCACTTAACAACTGAGGCAAGAAAGGTCGTAAAATGGGACAAAATTCACTTAACAAATGTCTTGCTTAACAACAGGAATTTTGGACTCAATTGTGGTCATAAGTTGAAGACTACCTGTATAACCAAGTGACAAGGAGATTCCCAAAAGGAGGCACCAGTTTTTTTGCCTATAAAAAAGAAGAGGGTGTGGAAAAACAAAATGAAGGCAATGTGCTGCCCTTTATCAATTGTTGATATAGCATAGGGAGCCATTAACTATTGCTGGCAATGTAAGCAGTGGATTAGCTGACATTTTTCCATCTTGTATTCAACGAGTGACATAAGAGCCTTAACTAATAGCCAATAGCCGTGTCTTAATAGCTTATGGTGTGCTGTTATATTACTTAATACAAGCAGCTGAGTGCAAATGAAATGGCCTTGCACTTCATTAGGAACATCATGTTTTTTTCCCAGGCTGCTTGCCTATTTTCCTGCTGTCGCTTCAATCTGAAAAGAAAGATTTGTGCTTAGGAATTTACTAGATGTTAGATAAGGAAGATGGAAATGTACAACATTGCAATGCACCCTATAGATGAAAAATAATTGTACTTTTACTGTGGATGTTTTTGCTCTTTTAATTATTATATGGTATATAATTTTCAGCACATGTCCTTTAATGTCTTTGGAAACACGATGAGAACAAATCTGATATATAAATGGAATATATAAGAAATTGTGGATCTCTCCGTCAAAGAAAACAGTTAAAACTATAATGGAGGAAAACAACTTTCTCTTCAATAGTAAATCTAATGGACATGGCTTGAAATGCATTTATTTATGTATTTTTAATTTTCTGTTTATTGAATATGGTGAGATACCAGTTAGCTTTATTAAACCACTAGACATCAACATTGGTTGATCTATGAAAACCATGGTTCATAAACACAATGGCAGAGATTTTGCAATATTCTACATAACCCAAACACAAAACCAGTCAAACCTCATTATGAGTTACTATCAGTGCATCAGTCTAGGTATTGTTTAATAAAGATTTGGTTGCAAATACTTAAATGCCAGGGACATTTGCTCTTGTGGTCTAATCTTTTCCCAATATTGTTCAAGTTTGGTCTGAGATATGCAGCATATCTCTAATATTACTATGTTCAATTTTACAATGGTTGCTGCTTATAAAATTGGAGGTGTTCCTTTAGATTCTACTCTTAGCCCTTGAATAATGTACCTTTATACCAAGTCTTTAGCATGCAGTGTAGTTAAAAGAATTATAACTCTGGGAAGTTAAACTCACTCGTGATTTAAACCAGTGGAGAATGTGCTTTCTCTTGTAAAACATGCCTTTTAGATTTTGGCCAACAAATCTTTGTAATAGGCAGCATTTTTTCTTTCCTTTTAATATGTGTAGCACTAGAAACAAATTTTTTTTATATATATGGACTAACATTCTTGAAGCAATGCAAGCAAAATGTTAAGTTACTTCTCTTATCTTCACTTGGATAATTGCTGCCAATAGAATCAAATGTTTTGTGTTTGTTACTGATGTAGAAAAACTGATATGGTACAGCTTTCTAACATTTCTCTCTTCATCGCTATTTCCCAGCTGGTGGATAAATTCTGTGCTGAAAGTAATTCAATGTATGATTAAACTCCTGAGTGTGAACAGCTTATCCCATGAAAATGCCCATTACTGTGTGAAGTGATACAAGGCATCTTCTCTGTGGAGACCACAGAACATTCACTTGGCTTTCCCTGAATATCTTTCACTTATAAGAGATGGGGGGCGGGGCGGGGGAGTGAAGCTAAAAATGAATGGGTTTTATGTGGCATTCTTATCTCACCAAGGAGAAAACAAAACCAAAAAGTTTATTCTTTATGATTAGCATGAGATATGTATTTATAACCTCATCTCATTGACAAAACAATGGTTTATTCCTGTATATTTAATTTACATTACAAAATACCTGTGGGCATATATCACCACAGCATAGCAGGCATGCTGCCTATGTAAAATTGGTCCCTCATCAAGTCATTATGGTGTTTGTATAAAGCAGAAGTGCAAATCCCAAAGGTGCTTTTTCAAGAGACAACTGGACTTTCTGATTTTTCTTTGAAGACACTTCTCTTCTCATCCAAGAAACTTCTTCAGCTCTAAGTGCAAATGCTGGTTCAGTTCAAATTCCAAGACCTTTGATCATCATAGCCAAAGTGAAGGATGCTACACCTATCTGTTCATCAATTTCCTGAGGTTTCCTAACCTCACTGTAAGGTACAGCAAATAGTGTTTCATCCTCTTGAAAACTATGTCTCCTTGTTGGTATGAAGCTGTCCACTGATAATAGTCTACAATCCAACTCATTTATGTGTACAATGCTATTTTAAGAGTAAAATAATCACTGGCTGTCTTACAGTTGTTTTGAATTTCCAGATAATAGTTCTTGCTGCCCAAAATAGACCCATCGATTAACTACTATGAAGTGCATTGGGCCTTCAGAGAGCCAGAATCTTGCTTTGGTGTTGGAGTATGCTCTAGCAAGAGAAGCAAAGATCTGGAAGGTTCCAGTCTTCCAGAACTTCACATTGAAGGTATGTTCTCATATGTGAAAAGGTGATCTGTACTGAATGAAGTTTGAGAGCCACATGAGATTAGAATTGCCCTCGTAATCCCCCAAACCTAGATTGGTGGTCACATTTTTTCCCACATGCAATGTTTGTTCACAGTGGTGTGCAACAGCTTGTGTATGCTTGCTATCATTACAATAAATTGCATTCTAGAGTGAACCTGTCCTTGAATGCCACCTAGAAGCTACAACTGATCCAGAATGTGGTGGGTTAGTTTTCTAGCTTTACCTATGTACCATTCCACTGCAGGAACTGGTGCCTAGTTTACTTCCAGGTGCAATTCAAGATGCTGGTAATTACTTTAAAGCACTACATGACCCATTAGGGTCAGGTTATCTGCTGGGCCATCTCTTCCTAAGGACAGCTACCTGTTCTACCAGATCATTAGTCCCAGTTCCTTCCCTTAAACATTGCCATCCCATGAGATCTAGGAAGGGTATCAACCCCTACCCCTTGAAATTGCCATCCCCTTGAAGTTCAACTCCCCCCTCCTAAAGGAAAAGGTTCCCCTCGCATATATGTGCTAGTCATTCCTGACTCTAGGGGGCAGTGCTCATCTCCGTTACAAAGCCAAAGAGCCAGCGCTGTCCGAAGAGTCTCCGTGGTCAGATGGCTGTCATTACTAAATGCCAAAGGTGCACCGAACACTGTTACCTTCCCACCAAAGTGGTCTCTATTTTTCTACTTGCATTTTTACATGCTTTCGAACTGCTAGATTGGCAGAAGCTGGGACAAGTAACGGGAGCTCACTCCATTACGCAGTGCTAGGGATTCAAACCGCCAAACTGCTGACTTTTCTGATCGACAAGCTCAGCGTCTTAGTCACTGAGCCACCGCATCCCTTTATGATCCTGCCCTGCCTTCCTAGTCTTCTGCAAAGCACTTAAAGTCAGTCTTTCCCCCCAAGTGTTGGGATACGGTGCAGTATCTGAAAGGATTTAATTAGGATATAGGAGGTTTAACTATGGTGCCAGGTTTCTAATGTTTTAATAGAGTTATGTGACATTGTCTTTACTGACATTGTTTTAATTGTTGATTGGGAGTCACCAGAGTTCAACACAAGATGGGCAGGTATATACGTGTTTTAAATTAAATAAATGAAAACATTATACTCTGTTCTTGCTTTCCTTGACAACACCTATGAATGCAATTGTACTTTTCTGGGGAAAGGATCTGCATCTAAACCTCCAAAGATGGGTATTATCCTATCCTGATTATGGTGAGGTAGAGAAACATCTCAGGTATCTTAAAATGCACATGCCCAATTTTTATCAGGCACTCCCTATTATGATCAATGGACTCAGAGAGATTCCAAATGATTATACAGGTAGTCCTTGACTTACAATGGTTCATTTAGTGACCTTTCAAAGCTACAATGGCACTGAAAAAAGCGACATGACCATTTTTCACACTTATGGCTGCTGCAGCAGCCCCATGGATACGTGATTTACATTTGGATGCTTGACAGCTGGCTCGCATTTATGACAGTTGCAGTGTCATGTGAACCTCTTTCACAACTTCTGGCAAGGAAAGTGAAGCGGGAAGCCCGATTCACTTAACAACCATGCTACTAATTTAATCGAACAAATGTGGCAGGAAAAGTTATAAAGGGGAGCAAACCCGCTTGACCAATGTCTCACTTAACCACATAAATTTTGGGCTCAATTGTGGTCATACGTTGAGGACTACCTGTACTGCTTGTTTTTAATTCAGTTTTTCTCTTTAGGGCACCGATATTTCTCCACTCTCTTATGACAGAACCGTTTTGTGGATTGGAAAATTAAGCTCACTCTTTCGGTTTTGCGTTCAAACGTTTTCCTTGGCGGTCAGTTTTCTGAACCGGTTGCTGGCATCAGTAAAGGTAAGGACCTCTGGATTCTCCTCCTAGTTGTTTCTATCAAAAGTGAGACATGCAAAGGAGCTCTCATCACACATATAATGTCAGGTGATTAAATCATCTTCAATCCTAGGCATGTCTTCTTAGTAAAAAGTTCATTGAGGCTTATTCCAAGTGTGGAAATAATGGCAGGCTTATTACGTAATCATTTATGTACCTATGTACTGTAGGTATTTATTAAGATTTTATATCCCTACTTCCTTCCAGGAACTCAAACCAGCTTTTTCATGGGGTTTCATATTTTACTCCTCTAAAAGCAAAACCAGTAAGTTTGCTTGGACAGAGAGAATGACTGGGTCAAAATCAACCAATGGGGTTCCATGGCCGAGATCAGACTTGATCCTGGATCTAGCTGGTCCTTCACCATGATACTAACCTTCACCATGACCTAGGATTATTTCACTGTTGATATTGCGATTTGTAAAAAAGCATGAAAAAGAAGTTACAGTGTTATATGGAAGTGCTGTTGACAAGAAAAAAAAATGCTGGATTAAAGGGAAGTTTGTCCTGAAACTCCCCCAGAAATTCACACATTGTTGTAGGAATTCCTTTTCGTCCAGCGATCACTGGATTTATAGGTAGTAGCTGCAACAAGAAGTATGTTTGTACAACCACAACTTTTCTGAGCCAGCTAGGTTCATAAACAGTGATCCATAACCTTGATTACAGTCCATCTCAAGTAGGCAACATGATTTATGCAGACTTACCCTTGAAAAGAGCCTGGAATTGCAACTGGGGCAAAATGCAGTGGGTGAGCTACTAGCAGGGACAAGGACCACATGATGCTGGACTAAAATATCTGTTTTAGCTGCCAATTGCCCACCAGGAATAATTTAAGACCCTTTGAAGAGGTGAATAGTAGAGGGGCTGATTCCTTGACAAGATGGTTCCTTCCATGATAAATCTGCCTGGATCCACGAATCAGCAGCAGAAGTACTTCTGAAAATGACCACCATGTTAGGTACTTGGTTATTAGGCGTGCAAGAAAGGGCCTTAGTTTTATTTATATTATTCATGTTACATCTTACCCACTATCATTTTTATTGCTGTCAACTGTCTTGAGCGATTGAAAAGACAGAACGGTGTGGCATAAATTCAATAATAAATAAAATACATTCTAGATGATTTCTTACTTGATGTTCAGGTATAGGTAATATATACAATGTGTGCGTTTTCAGCAACTTGCACAGAGCAGTCTTTTATTCTTTATCTCTCTGTTTTAGGCACAGTTGAAACATCTCCGTTGCATTGCAATAGCTTGTCTCCTTCTAGCAGCAAAAATCAATGAAGAAGATGAGGTAGGCATCTTTTGAAATAAGCAAAGATTTGGGCTGTGTTGAGTAATGCACAAGATATTATTAAATGGGCCTGAAGGAATGGCCCATTCACCAGTCTTCTTAGTCTTTCCCAATACAACTTTAAGGTTGTGACTTACAATGCCTCATTCATGATTTTGGTGATGGGGGCTGGCTCCTGTCAGATTCTAGTTGGTTGAATGAGGTGATAGTTTCTAGTAAACCCTTCCGAGAAAAAAAATCAGAAATGTACACTATTCAAATTGTCAGTTTTAAAGTGTAGCTGTTTAAAACCATGATGGCACAGTGGTTAGAATGCAGTATTGCCAGAGTTCACTCTAGGATAGGTGTCTCCAACCTTGGCAACTTTAAGCCTGGAGGACTTCAACTCCCAGAATTCCCCAGCTGGGTGCGGAATTCTGGGAGTTGAAGTCCTCCAGGCTTAAAGTTGCCAAGGTTGGAGACCCCTGCTCTAGGAGTTCAAGCCCGACCAGTTGAAGGTTGTCTGAGCCTTCCATCTTGCCGGGGTCAGTAAAATGAGGACCAGGATTGTTGGGGGCAATATGCTGACTCTGTAAGCCATTTAGAGAGAGCTGTGGAGCACTGTGAAGCGGTATACAAGTCTAAGTGCTATTGCTATTATACTGTATAATTGTATAGATTGTGTTTGTATAAATTGGAATAGAGAAGCCAATAAGATTATTTTTTTTCATTCCACTTACTCATGTCCAAGTCTCAGAGACTGCCTGGAAAAGTCAATTCCCAATTTATTTATTTATTTATTTATTTATTTGGGGGGGGGGGGGTCAGAATAGTTGGCCATTGCCTCCTTCCTAGGATTGAAAGAAAGTGATTGGCCCAAGGTTATCCAGCTGGCTTTGTGCCTAAGGCAGAACTGAAACTCATGGTTTTGAATCTGGTGCCTTACTCATTGCACCAAATTGGCTCCATTGTATGTTTGTGCTTGTATAGATTGTATCTATTGGTGTTGAGTAGGTCAATTTCTAAGCAAATACTGGTGGCTTGGAAAACACAAAACTTTGAATTATGTGCCAAAGCTTCAAATACCGATTACAATTACACAGCTGAGGCTACTTTTTACATTTCACAGTATAGGTTACTTAAGTGGATTTAGTCACATACATCAAGAACTGGTATGGATGAATTAATTTTTATTAAAATGTATGAGAATATTGTCTTGTAACACACAGTTGAGCATCCTGGATGTTTTGATTTCACAGAAGAATTGCTTTAGGTGTTATTCATTTTATTACACGGACAGTCCAGAAAGCGACTCTTCATCTTTTAGAGAATTGTACATACATCACCATTACACAATACTTCATAAGAACTGAGCTTCTTTTATTATGTTTCCATTTGCTTTTGAACAGATAATACCATCAGTAAAGAAGCTGGCAGAGCAGAGTGATTGCAAATGTTCTCCAGCTGAGATTTTGAGAATGGAAAGAATCATACTTGATAAACTTCATTGGGATCTTTACACAGCAACATCAATGGATTTCTTAAACATTGTAAGCGTTAAACCTTTTGATGGTTAAAAGACTAAGCTGATTTTTAAAAAACATTAGTAAACATATATCCCTTTCTAGTTAGCCTCACAAATTATACCTTCGCAGTTAACTGCAAATATTTCAAAGTGTATTTTTTACCACAAAGATACTGAATTTCCATTTGAACATTCTACTTATTCCAAACACTTAAGCTGATTTACGAATGTAAATTCCCATTTTGAAAGGACAACTGAAATGGATGTTTAAAAGAGATACTCATACTGTCCGCTAGAGGTCTTTTTTTCTTTTTCTTTTGCATGATGCAAAAATATTTCTAACTATCTGAATCTTAATACTGTATGTAAAAAACTTTCAAAATTTTTGCTACATTTCACAAATAGGTCATCTCATATCAGCTTTTTTTTTTTCTCACCCTGCATAAATGCACTTGACCCTCATTTTAGTTAAAATAGATCATTCTGACCTGGCACTTAAGTCATATATCTTAACTGCTAAACATTTATAGAAAGAAAACTTCTTTTTAAGAAATTACTATGTGCTATAGTAAGGCAAAAAAAGCAAGTGATACAATAGTGTCTTAATGCTCCTCCTTCACCATGAACAAGTAGGGTTTTTCCCTCCCATCCTGGAAAATTTTGGATAAATCTCCTGTTTCAACCAACCAGGATGTTAATTTTATATTCCTGTATGAGTGATTTTTATCACTCTCATTTATTTCTTTGTGCTGGCTTGAATATTTACTTATTTACTTATTTATACAAATAAAGGAGAATTTGGACTTTCTGAATTTCCAATTGCGACAATGCAATGAATTCAGAATTAGTTACATTCAGTGTAAGCTTAAACATCTCAATATTTGGCAAATACGACACAAAAATTATAACAATGGAACATCATAATCCCAGTTTAAATATCTGGTTGACTGTGCGACCAACCATTATAATAGATTTTAGAGGTTCCTGCCATTAGTAAGAATTAGTTTGCACTTCTGGTCAATGACATAGGAAAACGTACAAAGTTCATTTATTCATATATGTATATCTATATTTATATATATATATATGAATGATATAATATGCTGATTGTTTCTCTTCTCTCCAGTTCCATGCCATGGTGATGTCCAAGTGGCCCCAATTACTAACTAGGCTACCTCAGAGGAATCCTTCCCGCCATGCTGCGTTCTTGACCAAACAGCTACAGCACTGTATGGCCTGCCACCAAGTGTTGCAGTTTAAGGGTTCCACACTGGCCTTGGTGATCATCACCTTAGAGTTGGAGAAGCTGACTCCTGATTGGTTTCCTGTAATTACCGATCTGCTAAAAAAAGCACAGGTAGGAGTCAGGTTGGCCCCTGCAGCTTAAATCAGAGACCAACACCACGTTTCAAAAAGCAAACAAGCAAGGTGACAAGTTCGTTTGAAAACATTGCACATTTTAAAACCATGTATTTTTCAGGAGTGCTTGCAAGTAGTTGTTAGGATGCTGTTTCTGTCCAATGCAAAAGACCAGCGTTAGTTTAATGGGATTTAAGGTTCTGATGAATTAAAATCATTAGTGGGTTATATGGAACCATGAGATCATGCATAGTTCATATTTTCAGGTATTCCAGATGTTCTTACCTCAACCAGAGCATTGCCTTTGCTCTGGCAGCTGAGAATTTGTTAGCACCACTGTCTTTAGCCTGCTGCTATAAAGCTGCTTTACCTAGCTTTATAAACTGTTCACATTTCCCACAGCCATGTAATAGGTGGCTTGGTGAACCCAGGAATCGGATTTTTTAATTTCTTTATTACATCAATTTGTATAGCCACCCATCTTGCAGTTGTGATTCTGGAAAGCAGGATTCAAACCACAAAACAAAAGCACTGCAACAAGTAGTAATAATAACAATAATAGTGCCCAAGGTCTTAGGAAATTTCAGGGTGGTCAGTTTGGATATTAGTCAATAATATAATTCATAGCGATAACTATGAACTCACTGCTATGAAACCTTATAGTTTTAATAGAGAACTTCGCTTTGCTGGGTGCATTAAAGACAGAAATGAAACCCTTCTATTATTCTCCCATGTCCCTGTCCACTTGAGTGGTTTAGTACTTGTTAAATAAGGTAAAGGTTTCCCTGTCTAGTTGTGTCCAACTCTAGGGCACAATGCTCATTTTCGTTTCTTGGCCAAGGAAGCCAGCCTTGTCCAAAGCCATTTTCTGTGGTCATGTGGCCAGCATGACTATATGCCAAAGGCTCACGCAGAATGCTGTGGTATGTTCCCAGCGAAGTGGTACCTATTTATCTACTTGGATTTGCATGCTTTCGAACTGCTAGATGGACAAGAGCTAGGTAGGAACGGGAACTCACCTTGTTGTGCGACACTCAACTCTCGAATCTGGGCTGTCAGCTTTCCACCTGACAAGCTCAGCGTCTTTAATTGCTAAGCCATCATGCCACCTTGCTTAATACCAAGGTACCATTGAGTACTGAAAAAAATGATAATGCATCTCTTATTAACTCCCAGAATTTTAGGGGTTCATTGATGCATTAAAGTTCTCATGAAACAGAGCCACAATTGGGAACCTGTGATTTTCCCATTGTTGCGCAGCTACATTTGCAGCTCAGATGCCCAAGGATAATGGATAAGGCTTTGCTTTCTTGTCTGCATTGTTCCATCATAGAGCATTTGCATGATGATTTGAAAACAAAAGATAGACGCAGCATTTCTTGCCATGCTATGCAAAGATAGGAGTCTGTAGCTAAAAAAATAAACCACATTTGCCGTGTAATACTTCTATTGGTTCATAACTCATTTCACATCGTTTATCTTGAGGGAGAAGCAGTTTTAAAGCAGAGCAGTCACCCTAATTGTGATTTATAAGTACATTTACAACATTAAAAAGAAATTCTAACATGAAAAGACATAAAAGTTTCACGTTAAGTGTGAACTTGGCCAAAGCATATCCAGATTTTCCATTTGTTGACGCTGAGTCCAAGGATAGACTTGACTGGTTTTATAGACCAAACTTGCTGGAATTACTGGAATTAAATGGAGAGACTTTTAAAAATAAATTACTGATAGCAGTTAAAAATTAAGGAAAGGAGAAGAAAATGGTTTTATCACATATTTGTATTACGTGGCAGATCGATAGCACCAAATTCATCCACTGCAAAGAACTGGTGGATCAGCAGATCCTGGGCTTCCAGCTCCCCAACGCTGTCTACATTTTCAACCCTGCAAATCAAAACATCCAAACTCACCTGGCTGAAGGACTGCCCTGCTATTATTCCATGGGGAAGAAAGAAGTGCAGTTTAACATGCAAAACTCACTCCTCAGAGGCAAGGCTTATGTGGATGACCTGCGGAGTGATGAATTCTATGATGGATTCAAATACTTGTACAATGAAGGTGGGACCTCAGAAGCTGGACCGAACAGTGAGATGGGAAATAATGATATTCAGGGGCCAGAGGAAAGTATCAATGCTTGCCCGCCATTACAACCTGCCCCTCATATCGATTAGAGCCGGGGTGTCAAACTCGATTTCATGGAGGGCAGCATCAGGGTTGTGTTTGACCTCAGGGGGCCAGGGTGGGCATGGCCAGCTCAACGTCACTCCTGTCGGAGGGGTCTGTGGTGGCCTGAGTGCTCTGTCAGCGAAAACAGGCTCCCGAGTTCCCTTGTCAGCTTCCAGGGCCTCCTGCAACCCTTGGCCAGTGAAAATGGAGCTTGGGAACCCTCCCGAGTTCTGCTTTCACTGGCAGAGGATTGCAGGAGGCTGTGGCAGCTGAAAACAGAGCTTGGGAGCCTGTTTTCGCTGGCAGAGGCACTGCAGGCCTGTCCTTCGCTGTTTCCAGGGTGGCCCTGAGGACCAGATCTTAAGTACCCCACAGGCCAGATTCAGGCCCTGGGCCTTGAGTTTGACATCCCTGGATTAGAGGTTCACATAGAGCAAAACAGGGACCAAATACCAGACAAAGCCAAGGCTATTTCTAATATTTCATTGGCAAGGACTGTGTATTAATCCAAAGTATCGCCTATACTGTAGCTTTCAACTTTCCTTTTCTTTAAAAATTTGTAGACCAATATAGGCTAAAAAGGACATATTTGGACTATGAGCAACTGCAAGGCAAACCTCAAATGTCCCACGCTTAAAAATATCGATCGGGGAGGAATAGGGACTTGCTTAACTTCCTAGGACAGCTTAAGATGTTTGTTAATATAGCTAGTCCTCAACTTATGACCACAGTCGAGCTCAAAATTTCTGTTGTGAGATATTTGTTAAGTGAGTTTTTCCCATTTTGTGATCTTTCTTGCCTCGGTTAAGTGAATCGCTGCAGTTGTTAAATCGGTAATCCAATTTTTAAGTGAATCTGGCTTTCCCGTCAACTTTGCTTGTTCAGAAGGTCCCAAAAGGGGATCCCATGACACCGAGACACTGCAAGCATCATAAATATGAACCAGTTGCCAAGCATCTGAATTTTGATCACATGATCATGGGATGCTGCAAAAGTAACTGTGAAAAATGGGTCATAAGTCACTTTTTTCAATGCTGTTTGAACGGTCACTAAATGAACTGTTGTAAACCAAGGACTACCCGTATTCAGAAACTAGCTTGGCTCTCCTATCATTTGTTGAATTTCGGCACAGGAGTTTTCTTGCCTGAGGCTAAGGCTGCAGATCTGAAGTTCTAAAACTGTGGCTCGAGTCTCTCCAGGAGATGCAAACCATTTGGGAAGGGTGTCCCAAGCTCCATCTTGTGTACCCATTGCACTCCTTTTGGGACTGTGAGGCTCGATTCACAATCACTCTGGGTGGACTACTTACTGCATTCCCAATCTTGCCATGCACTTTACATGGGGCTGCCCTAGAAGAGCATCCCGAAGCTACCGCTGATACAGAATGCAGCGGCGCAGGCAGTTATGATCAATGCATTGGTCAATGCATGCTGCACATCTGCTTTGCAAGCTACACTGGCTGCCAATATGCTTTCATGTTCATTCCATGCTGCTGTTTCCAACCTAGAAACCCCTTCGTGGCATTGGGCCAAGAGCAACCACCTCTCCCTGTTTATGTCCACTGTCCCATCAAGTCTGGCAGAATAGGCGCGCTCTGGGTCTCATCTCTTATTAGGGAAGTGCCATTTGGTGGGGCCCAGGAAGAGAGCCTTCTGATCATTATGCCCACTCTTAGGAATATCATCCCTCTTCCCCAGAGATTAGGTTAGCCTTGACTTCGTCATCCTTTTCTAGACTGTAAAGATAAGGGTTCTGTCACCAGGCCTGGGAGGCAGGATGGGTGGTTCAGCGCATACAATGGTTGGGGTGTGTCGATTCGTTTTTGATGAATTTGATATTACCCCAACTGTGGTTTAGATGTGTGCTGCCATTTCTTGTTTTTTATTCATTCTTTCATTTTATTTATTGAATTAATATGCCACCCACATCACCATCAAATATTTTTTGATGTTCTTTTATTCAAAAACTATTATCAGCCACCCAGAGTCATGAACTTGAGATGGACAGCTGTATAAACTGAGTGAATGAGTATTTTTAAAGCTTTGCACGCATAAGGCAGTGAGAAAAAACTAGCATGAGTTTTGAGAGCGGCTTACTGTTTTGAATTTGCTATTCTCCCCCCCCTCCCGCCCCAAGTGATATCTCAATGCTGTCTATTGCCCAGAGTCTTGTGGAGTTGGATGGCCTTTCTAAATCCAGCAAATAAATAAACTGCTGATTAAGTCAGGCCTAAAAGGATTAACAGTTGGTTTCTCGCTTCCAAGAATCTTTTTTCTATTTGATGCTACTGTGATGTATGGGCTTTTCATATGAATCTTGTGAAACAAGGTAACAAAAAAAAAAAAAAAACTATGGCTCTCATTCCTTACCTGTTTCCAAGTATACTACAGATGCTAATGTAGATAAGTGTTTATTATTTTTAGTTTCATTATATCATAAATTTAGAACAGAGGTCTCCAACCGTGGCAACTTTAAGCCTGGTGGACTTCAACTCCCAGAATTCCCCAGCCAACAAAACTTTGCTAGATGGGGAATTCTGGGAGTTGAAGTCTGCCAGGCTTAAAGTTGCCAAGGTTGGAGAGCCGTGATTTAGAAAGTGAGCTCCCTTCCACACATCTTTCAGCTGACCCAGGCAGCATTTTCAAATTGTCCGCTTGAAATAATTGCATACCTGATGAACATGTGAATGAAATAAGTGTAGCAAAAGATATTGTTTTGGAATATATCAGAGCAGCAGCAGTTTGAATGCTGTGTCTTTCCCCAAACGTTATGTTTTGTGTGTGCTCAAGAACTCAAAATGGTGCCTTGACGGCTTCATAGTGCAGGCAATCCTTGACTTATGATTGGTCGCTTAGCAACCAAAGCTACAATGGACCAAAGAAACTGACTTGGGTGCCCGTTCCCCCTCCGCAGTCATGTGACCACATTTTGGGCACTTGACGGCTGGCCCACATTTACAGTTGTTTGCAGTGTCCCATGGTAACATGACAGCACTTTACATTTTTTGCCAGAAACTAGTGCTTATTTCTGGTTTCCAGCAAAAATGCCCATTGTGGGCAATGGTTCCCTTAACAACCATAGTGTTCACTTAACAACCACCAGAAAAAAAAATCTTGCAATATCAGTCACATGATGATTTGTTTAACAATCAACACAACTTATAACTGTCATTCCAGGCTTAATTATGGTCCTTAGCCAAGGACTACTTATATGTGAACATTGTTGATACAATAAGGGACATAGGAGTTTTAAGTTATGCAATGTATTAAAATGTAAAATCTGGTATTTTTCATATGCTTTGATGTTTTCCTAAGGGTCAGCTTGGAAAAATGCCTTGATGTTCCTTTCAAATTATAGGACCAAAAGCATCATTGTAAACTGTGACCTTTTATATTTTTAATATCACCTATCTCGGGGTTTCTCTTTTTTTAAAAAAAAAAGTTGGTGTTTTTGTTCAATAAAATCTAATTTAAAATCTTAGGTCTAATTTGCCTTTTTTGACTTTGCTTTTTCTCTTGGATGTAAGGCATAGTTCTTGTGACTTTTGCAAATAGAAAACAAGCTAGTGCACTGAAAACGTTGTAGTTGTATAGATACTTTATCTGAAATGTGCCTTGAACCTCTGAAGAGATCTTAACCTCTGAACAGGCATGCATTCAATGGGCTATGATCCCAGCAACCAAACTCCTGAGACTTCCTTCAGTTTGCAAACTCTACCTACCCAATGCATCCTTTCTTCTAGGATGGAACGTATTATGTCTACTTCTGAAGGACGTGGGAAATCAGACAATTCAAGGGTTGGGAAAAGGGTGTGAAAAGGAGCGAACAAATTGCCATGAAAACACTATTTTATTTTGATTTTTAATTATAGCTATCAGGGCGGTGTGTTCTATGGGGAAATTAATATTACCCAGTCACGTACATTCCTCAGATGGAAGAGTTTCCAGTGGATCTCATGAGGACATTATTTAATGTCAGACTAACATGAGAAAATCTGCATTTGGCTAAGCTTGAACGCTAAACACTTTTATTCTGACATAATTCTACAAATATTTTGGATATTATGTAGCAGCATTTATGTTTTTCATAAATGAATATAAAATGCTTTATTCCAGGAATCACAGTTCAGAGTGATGAGGAATAGTGTGTGTGTGTGTGGGGGGGGCACATCTGTTCCTTGGGAACTGGTCCCCCAAATGCTTCAGCTGAATTCAAGTATCATCACTGAAACAATTTCTGCCATTTCAAGACCTAATCAACAGCTCCCAAAAGGGGCCTCAATTGAAGAACATTTTAGCTGGCTATGCATCATTGCCCATGCCAAAAGCGGAATTTCCTTTGCCTTCAATTGGAGCTCAGTTGTTTCTTTTTGTTTGTAAAACCTTCTGGGGCAACTGTTTGTGCCCTTCTATCTTGCCACAAATGTGAAAGATAGAGAACAACGGTAGCTGGATGTTCATAAATTCCAAGATGACAGTGTCCTAGATGTCTTAGCCCTCCAAATTTGTAGATGTCTTGGGGAGGCTAGAAACTTTAAAAAAGTGAAGCATTTCTTAGCTGGGTTTATCAAGAGATTGCTCTTGTGATCAAAGATGCTGAATGCCATTCTCTCTTCAAAACAAACACTTCTGCACATAATCAGCAACTTGGGAAGCGGAGGGGGAGGACAGTGCACATTGTTCATTTTTAGAAAATTTGACCAAAAGCAGCCAGTCACTGCCACTGCTGCAATAAGATCCCTTCAGTTTTTTCATTTAATGATTTCGGTCTCTCTTCCATCCAGCTTATGGCCCCTTGAGATAACAATGTTTGTGGCCACTTTGCTTCCTTCCAAATGTGGCAGCAGTTTTCCTGATTCAGCTTATTACTGCTCGTCCTGAGGGGCATTGCTGTGCACTTCAAAACAACATAGGGCACTAAATTGTTGTCACTTTTCATCCAAATACTATAGGTCAGTTTGGATATGCTGGCCTAATTTACAGAACTCTTCTCCCTGCCCCCAAATGTTCTTAATGTAGAGTCCTTCTACACTCCACTTCAGATTTCTGTCTTATCCCAACAGTCTTGAATGAATGTATTTGGCTTCCCACATTAAAAAGTTTTATGCCAGAACAGTTAAGATCTATGCATTTGGGTTATGCATAAACTTTATCCATTTTGCTAAAGGAAGGGTTCTGTAGATGGTTTTCTTGTTGTCTTATTTCAAGATCTTAACAACAATCCTATTAACCATGGAATTTCTCCACTTCTCCTATTTAGTTGTCCTTTAAAAATGGTTCATAAAAAGATTTTGATTTATTTTTTTGGAGACAGAAAAGGCTTTGGGGCATTGTGGCTTTAAATAAAAAACAGATGCACATACAGAAACAGAGAAGACAAAAATGGTCTAAAGAGACAAGAACGGGAGTGTCCCTCTAGAGCTGGGCACAGAAATTTAATAAGTTATTTTCTTCTCATACAAAATGTCTCATACAGGCATAAGGGGGAATTTCTGCAAAGTTAGTGCTAAGAGATTCTAGACTTCCATAGAGAGGTTAGAGATCATTTAAAATGAACTTTGATGTCCCAGTTTGAAACACACTGTGACATATTAGTTTTTTTTTAAAAGGTGAGGATTTTTCTCATGTAGGGCTTCTAAATTACCATGTTTTTTAAAAAATTGATCCATTATACCTAGAGGCATTTTTAATGGATCCAACTAAACACATCAAAACTCTGTTTACAATGGAAGTAAAACAATAGCTGAAACATCAAATTCATTCTGAACTTCTCAGTGTATTCAACTTGTCATTAGGATATTTTGTTGGGCTTTCTTTCTCCCATAGGATTATTAGTGTTTTTTTTAAAATTATTTTAGTACATGCCATGCATTTAGTGTGAATTAAACATTTATTGATCAGTTTCTACTTAATCAAGGAACCTGGTCAGGCAGTGCCGTCCAAACCAATTCTTGCTTTAGAATCTCTTCTGTGAATACATTTCAAGCATTAAAAAAAGTAGAAGCACCAATTAAAACTCTTCTGCATGAGATGTTTGGGCCTTAATAAATCTTCTAATTTACATATCTTCCTGATGTAATGGAGCTGGGAAGACTAAAGAAGCTACAGAAAGAACAAGAAACAATATTTAGATTTCAGGCTCACTTAATTACATCAAACATACTGCAAGAAAACACACACTGTAAAGACACCACTGCTGCTCGTTCAAATGTCAGCATTGTGATTTTCTTCAGATGGACAAAAATGGTCAGCGGCTTTCCAGGAATGAAACAAAAAAGAGATCAGAGAGTGAATAGACTGTAATGTTGGTAGATCATCATTGCCATGCAGAATTGAGAATAGCTTTGGGGTGGGTGGCAGACTGGGTTAACATAAGTTCTGTACCTCCAGGAATCATATAAATTCCAATTAGACCTGTGATGCATAGGGATAGAAGCTCCCATTTCAGTATATCTTAGTGGGCAAAGGCACCTTGACGATCCCTTAATTGAACTGACAGCACTTTCCCTTGATTCTGACCACAAAACATAGATTTCAACATGAGAAGCTCATTGACAGAACCATCTTGTAGTTCTTTTTACTACTTAGAACAGGAGTCCTCAACTTTAAGACTTGTGGACTTCAATTCCCAGAATTTGAAGTCCACAAGTCCTAAAGTTGCCAAGTTTGGAGACCTCTGACTTAGAATACGACACAAGAATGGGCCCCCTAGAAACCAAATGGTTCCTCCTGACTCCAAATATAATTTTTAAAATCTCACTACAGAAAGCAAGCTGCTTTATAGACAACATTTGCTTTAACTACTTCTGTAACAGTAAATGCTTTCAGTGATCTCTTCAAAATGGCACAAATCTTGGACTAGAACTAATCTCATATATTTGCATCTCGATTTTAAAATTTGCACTCTTTCTGTGATGCATTATCCTTGCTAATTAGCATTTAATCAATACTTTTATATCCATCTAATACTATAGTTACCTAATGCATTACAACTTATGTCTTGCTTAAGACAGTCTAATTCAGCAAAACAGAATTAAATATGATCACTGCAGCAGCAGGACTGTTGAGATCTAAAAGTCACCCAGCATCCATGAGATGGATTAGGAATTGCTATTTCATTCATTATTCCTCTTCCTTATAAGTTATGTACACTTTTACTACCATAGTGCCAGTATTACAAAACCATTAAATACTTAATGGTTCTATTTGTATATCAGTTCATAGAACATCATGTTCACAACCCTCCATGTCTCCCATATCTGTTCTATGGGTTAAAGAAAGGGACATGGACAATGAATGGGACCTGTAGTAGTAAGAAAAAGCATTATTACCAATCCATTTTCATAAGAACTATAATTATAGTTATTGTTCATTATAGTTGGCCTTACCAATTGATATTATATTCTTTTTTAAAAAAATAACCCCACTATTCAAACTGTTTTGAGTTCAATCCTACATTTTTATCCTCCTGAACGCATATCGCTTATATTTTCTTACCCCATCTTAAAAATGTATTTTCAGGATTTTGAGAACTGAAATCTCTATATTTTATTTTCCACAACTGGAGCATTGTTCAGCTCAGGGTCTCCCCGCAACTAAGGCAATTCCACCAGAGTAGTATCTCCTTAGGTTCCTAGCTAAAGTCTTTGAGGCTAACAATGTGTTCTTCTCTAGTAACTGAAACCTGATTATGAAATAGTCTCTTTTTAAAATACAGAAAACCCTCAATTCCACCATAAAAAATTGCTCAGGATTGCTGGCATCAATGAGAATATGGTTTTACCCAAGGCACATCAGCTTTAAGGGTGCAAATGTTATATTTACATAATATGTTGCAAGAACAAGTTAGAATTGAATGAAATGTGTAAAAATAAAAGCACGGAACTTAAAATGAAATGTAATATTTAATAAAAAGAAGTACAAAGAAAGCTGAAAAAGTGGTTAAAAAACTACTAAAACCATAATGTAAGAACAATACATAACACTTCATTAAAAGAAGTTGATGGGTTCTCCTCTTGACACTTTAAAATATCATTCAGCATGATTGTCCAAGTGAACGTTTTTGCTCATGAAAACATAGATCATATACTGAACCATTATTTAAATTACACAAATTTTGAAAAACAGGAAAACATGGTGTAATTAAAGTCAATGGAAGATGCAGCTCTGCACTAGTCCAACATTATAAAAAATAATGTAGGAAATAGATTGTTGTGTTTTCCTGTTTTTCTTACTTCACACAACAGAGGTAAATCTTCAAGCTTAATTTAAGATTTAATTTAAGGTTAGTGTCACATTATAATAGCTAGCAACTTATTAAATAACAATGAATAGAACTACTAAATGCAATTTGGTCCCATAAAGAAATACAAAGTACCAAATCAGACCTCAACCAAGAAAAGGATATTAGTTTCCACTGGGGGCGACTATTACAAATAGTTTAACAAAGACGGTAGCAAAATTGAGGCCCATATTTCAATGAAAATAACATAACAGGCAGCACAACATAAAATATGCACTCACATAACACTAATATTATAATAATTAATATAATGTTACATACATTCTGAATGTCTTCATCAGACATATATTGTCATTTCGCTATGCCTTCTATATATTTTATATTTATTATTATTCCCACCTTAATTAGTTTCCAAAACAGAACAGCATCAAACTGAGGTCCAGAAAACCAACTGGACAAAAAAAAAATATTCTGCATAGAACAGATCTTATTGGCTTTCACAATTGTTAGAAAAACTCTCAAGCTGCCATCATTTTGCATATTTGATAGAACTCTATTCTACCGCCCGCCCTGCAGTCTCCTTAGCATGCATTAATTTTCAGGCTCCTAATTTTGCCTCCCAAAGAAATTTTGTTTTACACCTTTAACTAATCATATACCAGGACTGCTACTATCTACCTAAACAATACCATAGATCTATACTGCACTGCAATTCACCTTCAGTAATTATCCAGTTGCATTTTAGAAAATATATTTTATCTTAATAAAGGCACAGCCTTTATAAAAGAAAGAAAGAAAAAGATTAAAATGCAAGCCTGAAACAGTATAACTTGAAGAGGCTCGCAGTTAAGAAGTACCCTTACAGATTTTTTTTCATGAGGTTTTTTTTCCTCTCTTAAAAATATCAAGTAATACTGTAACATGATTTTCAATATATTCAGACGTTGGCCAAAGATTAAGTGACAAAAGACTAAACAGTATTTTAACATCCAGGCAAGAAGCTTCTGCAAGAAAATGTGCAAAACAAAGAACCTCAGGATAAATATATAGTTAAATTCTACTTTTGGAAAGGTTTTAGCAAAAAAAAAAAAAAGGCAAGTAATGCTCTAGCACCGCCAAAAATTTAAATGGAAGGACAATTAAAACACTTCCAAAGCAAAATGTTCTGTGAACAGCTGCTCAGACAACACAAAGGCAAGGGAAAGAAAACATGTGTCCATCCAGTTCCACGCAGTGCACAAATTGGCACTAACAGCTGTTGGGCATTTAGTTTTCTTACCAGTTTTCTGGCAAAGGAAATTTGAATCTTTTAATGGCAGTAAGGTGAAGTTTCCATAAACTTCACTTAAACTTGGTTCAATTTTCTGGCAGCTTTATTTATATAATAGGAATGTTTTATAATTGATTTTTCCATCAGGAGACACTGTATAATCAGAAATCTTGCCATTTTGTCAAGGTCCATTTGAATCCAGTGTTAGTTTGGATCTCCATAGACAATAAACAAACCAACTGGATCCCAGGATTGTCATGTACTAAGCCAGCCTTTTCAGACTCACATTTCAGTTGTACATTTCCCAAAGCATATAACAAGAGAAAAGACACATTTTAAACGTAGACTGTACAGTACATAAGTAACAATTTAAATCAGCACAAAATAGGATTTGAAAAACTCTAATCATTTTAATTGGCCTAATCTTAATTGGCCTAATCTTTTTCAGAACCCTATCAATGTTACTTTCGTTTTGCCTGACCTCTATCATATACAACAAATTATAGTACTTGAAGTACTTGAGATTTGCAATACTTGTGAACTATTTTAAAATAGCCAAATCACACCTTGGCAAACCACAGGTGTACCTGAGGGAGAAGAACCAACTTTAAAAGGTAGAAATGAATGTTGAATATTTTTTTAAAAAAGTAAAGTATGATTTTCTATGTTCTAGTACTAACTATGGAGCCATTTTCAATTTTAAAATTTGAGAAGAAGAGAATTAATTAAAGGAATTAGATCCTACAGCAAACTTGCATCCTCTTCAAACTTGCCTTGAATAATATTTCAGTCACCAACAGAAATGCAAAGCTTTCTCCTACTATATTTCTTATTTCACTATAAAGTTAAGAATGTTGCCTCAAAACTTTTGATTAGAAGTAATATTCTGGTTATCTCTCCCTCAGAATAAATCGCAAAATTTAAAACAAAACAGGTTACTAATGGTAACTTTTACACTGCTACCTTTCCACCTATATTGCATCCTAAAAATTGACTTGATATATTTAGGGTCATTTGATACAGAGATGGTGACTCCAAAAGTTTAAAACAAATATGTTACACTGCAATTACCTTCCCGACATTTCAGAACTAAATGTGTGAAGAATTTCCACCTTGAATCTGCAAAGGCAAAGCAAATCATTCTTTTTCTTAATCATGCTAATTTCCTGCATGGTCACCATCCATTCTTGAAAAAAAGGCAGGTGATGAGTTTCTCGTGCTGCTTCCTTTGCACAGTGGGATGGCAGAAGGATTCACAAGGTGGGAAAACAACAATTAACATACATATGAATATACAGAGTCCACTCATGGCATTGTAATCTATGTGTGAGATTAACTGAAACAAAAACATAAAAAACATGGATTAAACTGTAGAACTCAAATATAATAAGAACATAATAGCATGAAAAAAATAAGGATGATGTGACTTTTTAGGACATGCCATAAATGCCCAACCAAATTACACCCATCTCAAAATTCTGCCAGCAAGTAATTGCAGTTAGACTCAACCCAATTTACCTTAATAAAACATGAGATTGATATATATGAAGCCTCATGTTCAATTCCTAGTATTTTTCCACTTCTTAAGATTTATGGTAGCAAAAGTGACTATCTCTCAGATCTCAAACCAGCAGGGATTCAGCACGTGGTACCTACTTATGTCCCAAGATATCCAGATGATTGCCACGTTCAGGAACATTGCATTTAGTGAAAATAGTAAGTTTAACAGCCAGAGCAACTGAGTATTTTAAAAAGAAATAACTATTTGAAGCATTAATTACTTGAAACAGGAGGACATGGGCAAGATACTAGTAGCTGTCCATTTTCTTTCAACTCCCGTCCTCTTTGTCTGATTGGTCTAGCTGGAACACATTAATAGGTGGTCGAAGACAACGTACAAATTCTAGAAGTGAAATGAAATAAGTGGATGGGACTACCAAATGGTAAATGCATCTGTGCAAGGGAGTCATGGGCAAGATTCCCTACAGAACTCATATGTCCCCTGCTCAAAAAATCCAATTTGGATCTTTTGGTCCTTAATAACTTAATGTTCAGTTGGTTAATCTCCTCTTTGAAGAGCGGCTAAAACTGAAGATATTAAGATAGTCCTGAAAGAAAAGAATAACTGAACTCATTCAGGCCTGATTAGGCAATTAAATCAATACTGACTGCCCAGGGGATTAATGTGCCTTTGTTCTGTTTTTATTTCTTCATACTCCCTTTAAATATGATATCCTAAACTTTCCTTGTAGGTTGTGAGTATAGCATTACAACAGTGATAATTTATTCCCAGATTAGCATTAGGTGACTATATGTTGATTTCCTGACAGCTATGGAACTCCAAAGTATTCCACTGTTTATATAACATATTATCCAGCTTTTTATGAAAGCTGTTGGAAGCCATTCTTAAGGGAATCAGAGTGAAGTATCATTGACATGTGAGATTACAGAGCAACAGAGCTAGGTACCATCTGAATCAAGAGAACTGAATTCATGCTCTTGACCAGTTTCTGGACACAGGGTAGCAGGCTGGAGGAAGATCAAAGGGCCGAGGCTGAATTCTGAAAGTATAATGACAATGGGAGCATGATGTTCTCTTGTCATTTCAGATAGGACTATACATTCCTTGAAAGAGTTTGGACTAGATGACCTACAAGGTCCCTTCCAACTCTGATTACCTGAGTGCTGTTGCAGCCTCTTTATGAATGGAGATTTTGACTCAATTATATTTTGTTTGTAATTGAGGCATGTATGTATGTGTGTGTGTGTGTCTTTTTAATAAACTGTATCCTTGCTTATGAATTACATAAATCAAACAGATAATATCAACTGGGCATCATTCAATAGAAGATGTCCATACTGACATTCATCCCAACTCAGATGACAAATTTCCACAGCTTTGAAATGCAATGATGATTAAATCTTCATATATTAATAAAGAACAAAGGAACTATCTGAAGGTGCTGA
This sequence comes from Pseudonaja textilis, assembly GCF_049901715.1. Taxonomy (NCBI): domain Eukaryota; kingdom Metazoa; phylum Chordata; class Lepidosauria; order Squamata; family Elapidae; genus Pseudonaja; species Pseudonaja textilis. The sequence continues at coordinate 81,314,676 of NC_141991.1, forward strand.
AAAAGACGCTCTTTCAGCAATCCATTTCTTGTCTTTCAGCCTGTTAAGAAGGGCAATTTATTCAGGGTAAATAAGTATAGGAGACCACACTATATATTAAAATCAGAAGATGAATACAATTATACCCCCTTCAATGCAAACTTTTTCACAGAGCTTCAATTTATGCCAGCAAAAGGATCCTTTTTCTACAGCGGCAACTTTGTTCCAATTCATTTTAGACATTCCATAATGAAAAAAAAATAACTCTAGCAAAAGTTACCATAAAATCTTGCTTACTAAAATAGGTAGATGTTATAATATATTGCAATTTAAGATTAATTTTACTCCAACAAATGAGCCTCCATTATAGGAGGAGGGGTATGTCAGTCTATGGTAGTAAAAGCTGTGAATCTGATAGTGCCTTTTCATATTAGCACATTTTATTCAAAGGCATAAGCTTTGGTCAGCTATAGCTCACTTCATCAGATGCACAGAATGGCTAGGTTGCTTTAAGTTTTAAATTGGGATGAGCTGGGGGTGGGTGGGTGGGAGAAGGGAGTGGAAGATAGGCTGATTCATGCTCCCTAATGCCAAACATGGTTTTCAAATAGTGGCAAAAGGTCACCTCAGTTAAATTATTTATAGATATTTTGAATCTGTATTTTAAATTTTATCTGATTTGAGTTTTTATTGGTTCTATTAGCAGCCCAATTCCTACCTATCTTATTACTAGTGTATAATGTATCTTCAGCTACACTACAAAATAATAAAATATACAATGGCCATTTCCTAATTAAGAAAAATGAAGGACAATATTGTATCGTTTAAACCTAAGTAATCATTAGCCAGCTCTGCAGTTAGAGACTTTATACTAAATGATCAAGCTCACAACATTTTTTTAAAAGGTAAAACGTATCAAGCCGTATTAAAACCAAAAAAGCCAATGCAATCCTAAATTGCATTAACAGAGAGATACAATCGAGATCAAGTGAGGTACTAATACCACTCTATAAAGACCACACCCAGAATATTGCCAGTTTTGGTCACCACACTATAAAAAAGATGTTGAGACTCTAGAAGAAGTACAGAGAAGAGCAACCAGGATGATTAGGGGACTGGAGACTAAAACATACGAAGAACAGTTACAGGAACTGGGCATGGCTAGTCTAGTGAAGAGAAGGACCAGGGGAGACATGATAGTGGTCTTCCAATATTTGAGGGGCTGCCACAGAGAGGAAGGGGTCAAGCTATTTTCTAAAGCACCTGAAGGCCAGACAAGGAATAATGGATGGAAACTGAATAAGGAGAGATTTAAGCTGGAAATAAGGAGAAACTTTCTGACAGTGAGAACAATCAACCAATGAAACAGCTTGCCCTCGGAAGTTGTGGGAGCGCCATCACTTGAAACTTTCAATAAGAGATTGGACTGCCATCTGTCAGAAATGGTGTAGGGTCTCCTGCTTGGGCGGGGTGGGTGGGGTTGGACTAGATGACCTACAAGGTCCCTTCCAACTCTGATTATCTGTTATCTGTTAAAACACTAGAAGAATTAATAATTGCACTATCAACACAGACTAATGCTAATCCCAAAGGTGCTTTTCCAAGAAGCAACTTGAAGTTGCCTCTTGAAAAAACATCTTTAGGTCAACCATGACCTGGATGATTGAGAATCTCCATAACCATATCTGAGAAAGTGCTGTAAATTTTATGCATCTGATTGTGTTCCACAAAAGCTTAGACAGATCTTAATTTATTTTACTTCCCAGGTTTCATAAAAATATTTGCTGCAAAAGATTAAAACGATGAATACAATACTTTGCCTTTAACTGGATCCCAGGTTCAATTTATGTGGTTTCCAAGTTCATTTGGGAAGGACTCTGGTCATCCAGGTATCTATAAACATTCAAACGGAGGATGCAATGACCTTGCTTGACAAAGGACATCTTCCTACCTCACAACAATTCTGCCTTTTCTATCTGTATAGCCACTCTGGCAACTAAAAAGATCCAGTTATAGGCAAAGCATTATGTTCATCCATGGAAATACTTTTCTTACCTATTAAAGGTTTCTATGCCACCCTTGAAAAAGTTATTCAAGGTGGTTTATGGACCTTTACTTAATGCAAAGTTAGGGTATTCACTGGATGAGAATTGTGTAGCCAATGAACTCCTAAGAATCTTCCAGATGAGTGGCTGTTTTAGTCTCTTTCAGCAAAAGCAAAAATATTTTTATGGAACCTGGGAAGTAAGAAAAATTAAGATCTGTCTAAGCTTTTGTGGAACACAATCAGATGCATAAAATTTAAATATTCTAAATCTCTTTCATTTTTACCTGAAATTATATCAAGTAGTAAACTCCGGAAAAACACATTTTGCTTTTAGTTGTTGATTCAGCACAAACAAGATGAATTAATGCAAATATTGAAAATGTGTCATATGGAATGTAGGCAGTAGAAAATATGCTAAGATTATTGAGACATCCACGGCATTTAAATATGGAGAAAGTTCTGCTATAGGTCATTCAAATCATACAACTAATAGAGGATAACTCTCTATCCAAGCAGCAGACTTTTTAAGAGTATTATCTGATAACTGATCCAACTTAACAATTTTCACATTTACTAGCTTTTATTTTTCGCAGAGCAGATATCCCGCATGCCTGATTGAAAAGATCTTGGGCAACTACCATCAGGAAAGGGCTCTTCATGAAAACCTGAACAGCAAATAAATTTAGCTGGATCAAATGTTTCGGAGAATCCAAGTAATCTTTCACTTTCTGTTCATCAGCACCTCTTTTGCATGTCTCCTCTGTTTGAAGACTGAGTCAAAACAGGGCATGCTCATGCAAAGGAGGCGTGACCAAAGATCTGATTGACTCAGTCTCTAAGCAGAACAGGAAAAGTTAACCCTTGCCTTGGATTCTCCGTCCAGCACACCGGAGAAGGATAACTGCACATTTATGGAGCATGAATCATACTCTAAAGTTAAGTGCTCATGTATATGCTAAGTGCTTCTATTCCTCAATTCATTGTTCTCTGCTCTTCACTTTGTTGGTGTCCAGATACTGTGCTTCTGCTACTGCTCAAATATCAAAGATTGCAGAACCAAACAGTAAAGAAAACTAACTTCATTAACTTCCAGGGGGATTAGCAGAACCAGCATTCCTTGCAGGAATCAGGATAATCAAGCATCTTCTCAGATCTATGAATCATTTGTCTCTTTTCAATTAGTTTAAAAGATATTCCTTTGGCTTATCATAACTATTAGGATTTGAAAGTGTTCTAAATGGGCAAAGTAAACCTTAGGTTTGGTTTTGTTTAAACAACTGTTGTTTATTGTTGCAAATAATTTGTTCTACCAATATTGTTGCAAATTATTTGCAAAACTGTTGCAAATAACTGTTGCAACGTGTTTATATGATCAGCTGTGAACATCTGATCTTGGCAAAGGTAGACAAAGTGGCTTACTTTTTCTTGTCTTTATCTTTCTTCAGTGGCTGCTGTGAAGTGGCTTGCAGGTTCTGAAACTGTAGTGTTTCAACTGCCACCTTCCGCCTGTTGAAGGCATTCATCTCCTCCTCCAGCTCTCTTCTTTTCTCCTCCACTTTCCTCTTTTCCTCCTGATGTATTCGCTTGAGATGTTCAAATTTGTCATGCAGCTGAGGGGTTGGGGGGAAGAAAGAAAGGAAATCTAATCCAGGCTCTGTCTGGCATTGAAACCAATTCTGGCCTGCAAAAAGGTCTTCCAATGATTACTCCAGAATAGGCATTACACATCATGTCAGACTATACGTTAAGTAAGAAATACAGTAGTTGTGTAGGATGTTTCAACTACATAGCAAATTTACAAACATTTCACAGAGTTTTTCTTTAACCCTAAGGGTTCCTAAGTGTTCTCCCATAAAAATCCTCCAACCTCACAAATTGAGCCCAAAACCTGATCCTGAATCCTCCACCATCACATCACATTACATTACTGTTTACGAATAGCATTACTTTGGTCTAGGGACCAAAGAAAATTCACAGTACAGCCACTGGACACAAGTGCCCATTTTAGCGCTTAAGACATGCATGATTCTATTCTAATCCGAGGTTGCATTAAAAGAATACGTGAAGTATTAGTACTGCTTTATAAAGTCTTAGTAGGACCACACTTAGAATGCTGCATCCAGTTTTGGTCACCACATTATAAAAATGTAGAGATGCTGGAAGGAATGCAGAAAAGAACAACAAAAGTGATTAGTGGGCTGGAAGCTAAAACATGAAGAACGGTCACATTAATTGGATTTGTCTAGTCTAGTGAGAAGAAGGACTAAGTGTGATATGATAGCAGTGTTCCAATATTTGAGGTGCTGCCACAAAGAAGAGGGGGTCAACTATTTTCCAAAGCATCCGAAGGCAAGGCAAGAAACAATGGATGGAAACTAATCAAGGAGAGACACAACTTAGAATTACGAAGAAATTTCCTAACGGTGAGAACAATTAACCAGTGAAATGGCTTGCCTTTACAAGCTCCATCACTGGAGGCTTTTAAGAAAAGACTGAACAACCACTTGTCTGCAATGGTATTGGGTCTCTTGCTTGAGCAGAGGGCTGGACTAGAAGACCTCCAAGGTCCCTTCCCACTCTGTTATTCTGTTTTTCAGGCAAGATAAATGCATCATGGGTATTGTCTTTGGGCTCAGATTTACATGCTTAAAGCCCCTTTATGGAAGCTTCATGACCACTCAACATAGGGATTCCACATATTCTGGGTAAAATTCCTTTTACAATTTCAAGATAATCCTTCCCTTAAAATATCATTTTTCTGCAATTATATGCTCCCTTATTCTTAATTAACTGGATTATTTCCTTGAGGATGTATATAAGCATTCTGTAGTGTGGTCAGGTTTATAGCTGTTTTTATACTGCTAAAGTACATCATGTTTGATTGAAGCAGAGGAAACAAAAAGTCCCTAGTTCCCTTTGTTTTAAAGAAATGACTTGCTGCCAAGCACTGTATGAACTCTACCACAGTTTACTGATTGATACATGGGCAATCCCATCATTGTAAAATAAGCAGGTTCATGGGAAGTAATAATCCTCTGTGATACCATCAATTTGGAACATTTTAAAACGTAACAATTGTGTTACCCTTCTCCCCGGAAAATCAGTCTTCTGACTTTTAAGTCCTACATAACTTCACTTTGTTGAAACAAAACAAAATCAAGTAAGCTAAAGAAATGGCAGGACTCTTAAGCTTTAACATCCACAGTGAGAAGGGTGGCAAACAAATTTAATAAATAAATAACCAACATCTTCTTACAAGCACTGGCTTGCATACATACGCATACCCACACATGCATATAAGCGTTTTGTGTCCTAATACTAAATTTCCAGAGGGATTTAATGATCTACCAGTGGGAAGAGAATATTAAGCCAGTTTAACCTTTTAATATTAGAAGGATCTGGAGATTCCCTGTTCAGAGCATTTGATCAATACAGGCAAAACAAAAAGAAAAACTCATTCCTATCTAATGTAGGGATTTGTCTGGGTAGTCTCATTTTCTGCCGTACTCACTTCTCTTTCCTTTTCTTTCAGTTCAGACTCCGTCTCCTTGACCTTGTTCACAAACATCTGTCTCATTTCTTCCTCTTTTTTTTGCAATTCACAAAGGAACTCTTTTCTTTTGGTCTCGTACGTTTCCTGAAGGCTGGTGGGAAACACAAATTCCAAATTGTCCAGGCATTAAAGAAAAAGATGTAAGATAACTATTCAAGGTCACACAGGTCTGAAATTGCATCTTTTTTACACCCCATGAAAAAAATTTCCATGTGTCAGAAAGGGGAAAACACCAGCAGGGAGAAAACATGAAGAGATATCATGTCAACCCCACACACTGAGGGTAACACTCCCACAGACCCCAAAAGAACATCCAGTTTTCACCGCTCCCTTTAGTGTATTAATGGGGGTGGGTGGGAGAGGGTAAGGTGAGGCTCTCTTACCTGAATGGCTGGCTGTCAGGATCTGTATCCTTGAAGCCCATTTCTTCTAGCTTACACCGCCTATAAAGCTCATAATGGCGAGCATGAGTTTGCTCTCTCAGGTCTTCCATGTTAACTCGTATCAGCATTTCCCGCAGTTTCATAAAGTCACAGTGGCTTTCATTTTCAACTATTAAAACAAAGAGCAGGTGTGAAAATGCATAGGAGAAACTGACTGGTTCACATAGAGGCAAGCATCTGCACACGTGCACGTATGTGAACACACACTCCTCTTGCAAGATTAATGCAGCATTCGTATAAAAACAGCATCTTCCAGAAAAGTGAAAGTGTTGGAATAGAGAGATTAGAAATAGTGATAAGACTGCAGGCTCCTGTGTATATTTTGCTCAGAAGTTCATCACCCTCACTTCAAAAGGGCTCCCCCGCTTGCATCTGTGTGGAAAGAGGTGTTTTGCCATGTGTGGGAACACAAAGCAACTCTGTTTGAATCGTTAAAGCAATCATGTGGAAGCCTCGGAAACGTGACGTCTCTGCTTTGCTGACTAGCAGAGACTGATTTATTTATCCAGCATTTGTTGCAAATCATTTTTGAAATCCTATTATTCCTAGGCTACTGGAAGCTACTTTTCAGAACCAATTACAAACATTAAGATCAAATCATATATCAGTGTTATTGAACTATTACACCCCTCTTCCCATTTAATGTGTACAAACATTTGCATGCCTTTCCACAGATGTTAGTTTAATTAGTGTTTAATGTGATGACCTAGAAACCAGGAGACTGTGAGTTTTATTCTGCCTCAGGCACAAAAGCGACCGGGTGACTTTGGACCAGTCATCCTTTCTCAGACCAACCTACCACACAGGGTTGTTATTGTGGGGAAAATAGGAGGAGGAAGGAGTATTAGCTATATTTGCCACCTTGGCAAACTTAAAAAGTAATAAAGTGGGATAAAACTCAAATAAAATTTTTAGGATACTTAAACAATCAAACTTTGTAAAAAAAATGAAAGTGTAATTCAAAGAGTGGCAAGATAATAAATAATCTATTAAATATTAAAATGTATGCAAAGCCAAATTCACGGGTGAATATAAAAAATAACACTTAAGGCAACAACACAAACAACAAAAATGTTAGTGAAATGATCTTTCTGAATTATTGTTTCATGATCATGACATTCACTGGCTTTCCCAAATTATGTTTACATAAGCCCACTCCTTGTAATATTTATTGAGTGGGCACTATTCTTTTATTCAAATATAATGCACGCAAACCTACACACACTCTCTCTGTCTCTGTCTCTCTCTGTCTCTCTCTCTCTCTCTCTCACACACACACACACTAAAATAGATTAAAAGGTGGATAAAAATATGATAATAATTGACAGGTGAATAAAAATGTCAATTCCAGTCTAAACATCTGGTTCACTGTGCAATCAGCCACAAGAACAACAGCAACAATAAATATTCTTTAGCAAGTTACAAAATGCAAGGATTTGTGCCACTGTTAAACATGTCTACAATGACAACCTACCTTGTACAACACCCCATGGATACTGCCGAGCTCTCACCATTTTATTTCCCACTTTTACTTCTTCTGTGCTTCCCACAACAGCAAATGGCAGATGAGCCTTTGAGGAAAAACATAGCATATGCAATTCAGGGCAAAGAGGACTTTTTTAAAATTACTTTTAATGCAAATTTCCTAATAGAAAACAATTTTTTGATGTCTATAGAATCAGCATGATGTTAAGATAGGACTGCCAAGACAAACAAAACAAATCCTAATTTTTGAAAGATTATTATTCTGCAGCCCATTAAATAAAAGGCTACTCCTGAATTTGCAATAAAATCATGTATGGAATTTTTAAATCCACCAGTGTTGTGAATAATGTTTTTGGAGCTCTGCATTCCACATCTTTGCATCCACAGACAGAAGTTTATTTTGAGCAATTACAGATAGAAGAATGAGCCAAACAGAACAAACCCTTTTGTTTTTACAAATCATTATGGCATGCTAAACAATAGTTTGCTATTCTAGTTACTTGCAGGAATAGCTAAACTAGCAGAATAGCCAGGAGATTTTTCTGCCTCATAGCATGTTGTCAGGGCCAATAATTGTCTCATTTCTACAAGGTAAATTCTATAGGGGATACCAGGTCTAAGTATATCTTCCCCTCATATATAAATTACCAGGAAGGCCAGATAATTTCTATATGAACCATCTTCTAGAAAATGCAAAACCCTTATCACTTGTGCAGTAGCCAAATTCTGTATTACAATGATGAAAATAAGATATAACTGCCCCCAGAAGTAACCACTTCTGTTTTTATTCATTACATCAAGTTTAACACATTAGGTATCTTTGTTTTAGGTAACATATATATTTACACTTGCTGAGGTAATTATAGTACTGTACAGTATGATACATTTTTATTTGGTATTTTGTCTTTTTTATGCTTGTGTGTTATCTCATCTATTTGATTTTAATTTTGTATTGCTTTTTTTAATTGCTCATCACTGATCAAATTAACAGTATTTTTTTTTCTCCTAGCACAATTTACTTCTTGTTGGGATTACTGCAAGAAATTTGAATTCCATGCTAAATGGGATAAAATGTAATACACTAATAAACAGGGTGGAAAAAAAAGTCAATTTGGCATAGGGGCTAACTAAGGTGCTGGATTAGAAATTGGGAGACTGTGGCTTCTAACATAAGCCACCTCACAGGATTGTTACTGAGGAGAAATAGGCAGTGGGAGCATTAAGTATGATGTCTTGAGTTGTGCAAAGCAAAGACAAGTTACAAATGTAATAACAAATTAAAAAAACAATAGAAACATTTTGCTCCCTCAGATGATGGCAGATCATTTTTTCTTTCTCCTTCTCTTCCCTTTACTGAAATACAGAATAGTTACATCCATCAATCTGACTAATGTTTTGTTCTAACACAATATATGTCAAAAATTATTTAAATATTCTCAATCTAAAATTTATCCAATATGAAGGACTTTATAGTGACTTTCCAGACTGTATTACAAATTCAGATTCCATTCTAAACGTACATTAAATATGAAATGTATCAAGGGAGAAAGATTATATTCCACACCAAATCACTGGATTGTCTTAAATGGCAACCACTCCAGACTGAGAGACTGCCACTGCTTCCTTGCATATCCATTCGAGAAATGGTAGGAATAAATGTTATTATAATGGCATTCACCAGCAAACACAACATACAATTTCTCAGGGTCACTGCTATAAATACAGTAGAACCTCTGGTCATGACCATAATTCATTCCATAACTTTGGTCACAACCCAATAATAATTTTTGAAATTCGGCACTTACAAAAAAAATGGTGCGGAAGGGAAAATCGGCCGTTCATGATCAGAGGTTCTACTGTACAGAAGCATAGAAAGTCTACAGAAGAACATGTTACTTACATTCATCACAGAGTTAATCTCAGATACAGCATCATCATCAGTAGGGAACTGATAAATCTGTACTCCGTTACTGACCAGTTCGCTCATGATCTTAATCTTAAACTTGTGCAATTCACTCTTAGAAATAGTGTCAGCCTTGGCAATGATGGGAATAATGTTTACCTGGAGAGCAGTGAAAAAAACAAGAAATAATTAAAAACCTGGGCTTTCTGTAAACAGTCATGAATTAACTACAGAATAGATTAATGCCAATTAGGAGTGCAGGCAGAATTAAACATTAAATGACAGTGACTAAAAGATTAATGTTAAAAGATATGAACAAACTAGAATAAGTTCTGAGAAGGCCTATCAAGATGTAAAAGAACTGGAAACAAAGTGATGAAGAATAGTGAAAAGAGACATATACGTATAGCTTGCAGAAACAACGACTGGGAAAACATATAACTGTCTCTGTAAATTTTTGTAAAGGGTTTGTTTGCTGTTGTCCTGGTAGACAGGATCTGAATCCGTTAGGAAAACTTAAATCTAACATTTATTTGTTTGATTATTTATAAAATTAATATAGAAGCTCATCTCACCAAAGGCAACTCTAGTTAGAGCACAATAGATAAAAAGCGAGACTTTAAAAACAGCAAATATAAATTAAAAAGATCACAGTAATAAATACCTCAAAAATCTAGAAATGCAATTCATAGTTGAAATAAATATATAAAAATGTGAAGTGGTTAGGGCTAAATGATTTCTGAAGCAAATTAACTCTATACTTTTTCACAATTCTTCATAACACAAAATAGCTTTAACTTAATAATAAAGGTGTGAATTAAATAGTTATATATAGATGCAGCTTAAGTTATATCTTTCCTATTCTCTTTTGAAAGCTATTTCATTTTAGGTTTTTTTGCTACAGGGAGAATATGAGGAATGCATGAGATTTGTTAAAAACATGTGGTCTTAAAAAACATTCTGCAACACAGGCTGACCAAAAGAATAACATGTTCTTTGTATGCTGCTGAATATGAATTGCTTTTGTTGAAACATCAAAAGAAGGGGCAGGTGCAAAAATACAGAGATTATGAAACAAGTAAGCAAGGATTTTTGAAAAGAACATTGTCTACTCTAGAGAAAACTCTCCCTACTCTGATAAACAAGCTACTTGTTACATTCTGTGATGACCCAGATATAAAATAAACACAGTTACAAAAACAGGTGAAGCCCCTTTTATTCCTTCACCTTGCTTCCAAATTCTAAATATCCTTGATTGGAGACAAAAAACTCCCACACAAGTAGTTACAAGAAGGAGGAAATGCCGTTTAAATTATATAGAGTAAAAAACAACACAAACCAGGCCAAATAAGGGCTTGAAGACATCCACAGATATCAGAACACACACTGGGAAGGATGGCAAACTCAGAGAAGAACAATAAACTAGAGAAATTTCCACGCTTTGTTTCCAGCACTCGCCCGTATGCATGTCCGTCCTCTTATCCAGTCCTCTTATCCTCTTATCCATGAAGAGGATCAAGGCCCTCTCCTCCCCAGTAGACCATGTCTCTCCCTTACCCTCTCTTCCCTGTGTGCCCTAGGATGGAGAGGGGATGGTCCTGGGTCCTCCTCTGACTGCCCAGCCGACCTCTGCCCTTCCCTAGCCTCCTCCTCAACCTTGGAGTCACACTTCCACTCCCTGTCGGCTGTTCCTCCTCTCCCTCAGAGTCAGTCTCCACCAGGGGCAGGACATATTCAGTGTAGAATTCTAGGAGTTGCTGAGATTGGGAAACGCTGGTTTAGAAAGTACGGTCTTTTTCAGCTCTGAAGAAGGAAATTGCCTGACTGTATCTTCTGCTGAGCAATCTTGCCCTACCTTGATCCAGACTGTGATCCAGGATACATCTTGACCCAAAATAGTGAGCTGCTCTCCCAAGCAAAAAAGTGGAATGATTCAATCTGGGTACTAGAGACAGATCACCGAACATGGACAGAAAGCCCATGGAAGTCCAGAAAGTCTTTTTTTTTTTTTTTGCTCCAGATCAAATGACTTTGGACCCCTTGGATCAGCACTTCAAAGAAAAGTGACATGGCAATCTAGGACACCTCTTGAAAGGGACGTTTCAATCAAAACCATGCTTGGTGAAACCATGCTGCCCCTTTGAATACCACTTACACCAGGGTCCCCAAACTTGGCAACTTTAAGACATGTAGACTTCAACTTTCAGAATTCTCCAGCCAGCTGGGAGTTGAAGTCCAGAAGTCTTAAAGTTGCCAAGTTTGGAAACTTCTGACCTACACACTCAACGGAATTGAAAGGGGAAAGTAGCATTCATAACCACAATAAATTTCAAGTTCCATGCCAAACCCAGTGCCTTCAGATGCTCAGGCCTGGAGCTTCCAGCAGCCATAATTGGCATGGCCAAAGGTCCAACATGACAGGAGCTATAATTCCACAAAATCTACAGGATACCTTCATTAACTGATTCTCAACCAGAGCAATAATACAAAATAAAACTCCTGTAAAAATGCTCTGCAACTGATTAAATACATTTTATTGTAGAGTTTAATCTATCTGCATGCCTGGATCTGCAGGATGTTTTTGAATTTGCTCAGTATGATGTATTAACAAAAAATTAATTAATATCTGTCATTTTAGCAACATCCAACCCATCCCTAAGATTCATATTTATGAATCTGCTATCAAAATGGAATACCTATCCATGTCCTTGATCCTTAAGCAGTACAAGCCAGTTCTTCAATTATCTCTGACATAAGTTCTATGCCTGCTTCAAGAAATATAACATTTTGGGTGATTGCCAGAAATTTTGACAAGGTATTTTTCCCTGTTGTGCATACAACTGCTGGATTTGAACAACAGGAAGATGGTGATGAAATGGTGATGTCCTATGAAGATTAAGAACTCCTCAAATCGAAGGCCCTTTGGAATTGAATGAACTGACTCAGCTCCATTGAATTATTCTGGCTCCAACTGATTGATGCAATCTATTAATAGGGCTGCAGTCTAATGGAACCACCTGAGTTGTTTTCAGCTCTCTTCTCACCTGAGTCTTTGCAGGATCAGCCACCACATTATTGATGGCTGCAGTGCTTAATCTTTCCATAATTTTCTTTGGCAGTAAATACAGTTTTCATTCATTCATTTTTCATGTTTGTAGATTGCCCATCTCCTTCAAGGACTGCTTAGGGCTGGGGAGGCTTGTATCTGTCCTCTTTCCTACATTTGCTGGATCAGAAGGGATGCAGGGACCCCTTGAGAGAGACTCAGCGTGAGATGGTAGGGCTCATTCTCCCCCGTATTAGCTCCTTCTTCCCTTTCCCTTGGACATGACACTGTTTTGGCTCCTCTTTCCTGCTGTCCTTTGGAACAGCGATAAGGTGGATGGGAATCTGCCTGGACGCTAGGAAAGCATTTTTCAATGATGCTTTTGGAAACCACTGCTCTCCTTCAAAATGTAAAGCCAAAAACTGAAGAGGAAGGTTCAGAAGAATGTTCCTTTCAATCTTGCTTTTACCCTAAACGTTAATGCTAATCTTTTCAGCTCCAATGATTCACTGAATGAAAACCCGAATACTGCCAGGTTGCAGATAGCCCTATGCTCTGTAGTGATATATCCAACTAATCCCCAAAACCAGATATAATCTTTATATGTAGTCCTCAATGTGTGAACATTCATTTAATGATGTGTTACAATGGTACTGGAAAAAGTTACTTTCAGCTTGTCCTCAATATTATGACTGTTGTACGTCTCCTATGGTCACAATTGTGTTTTGGGTACTTGGCAACCAGCTTGCATTTAAGATCAGTTGCAATGGCCTACAGCCACAGAGTCATGATTTGCAACCTTCCCAGACAGCTTTTGACAAGCAAAATCAATGAGGTCAGCTGGATTTGTTTAATGATTCATGCAATGACCCCAATAAAATAGTCATAAAATCAGGTCTGGTCACATGATGGAATGTCCATATCACTTAGTGACCAAAATGCCGATCACAATTTTGGTCATATGATAAGGACTCCCTGTACATCATTGAGGGCTTGAGGTGAGGAGGAAGTAAAATGGAAAAGGAGAAAATTGTAGACCAGCCCTTCTGACTTTTGGCCTCAACTCAACTTTCAATCACAGAAGTTACACATCACATGCAGGCAATTTGGACCCCAAGGGAGTAATGCCTGTGGATCCAATCTCTTCATATAGGCATCATGCACATATGGCAAGAGATTATTTCCAGATAGCTGCCAGATATCTTGTAGTATATAAATTTGACCACCATGGAGAACTTCCTGATTGCAGAGGAGCTTTTCTGAAGATCCAAGAAAAGCAAAACTCCCGTTTTCCTGCATATGGTATTTCACATCCCAGCTTTTGCCTTTAACATCCTGGAGAGCTTTATGAAGTAATGGAATTTGGAAACAGTTGGCAACCAATAAAAATGTTAACACTTCTTATAGGAAACTGCTTGACTTTTCATTCACTGGCTTCCCAATTAGTTTTACAAAATGGGTATGTTTAGTTTTTATCCTTTTAAGTGAGAAAAAATGTTTGTGTGTGCCAAAAAAAATCTACCAGCAGGAAGTCTAAAAGCGGTCTTATAATCACACCACTTCACTGAAATTAAGTTTCAAGTTGAACACCTGGCCACATAAACACTTTCCTTAATGGCTGTAGAAACAAAAACACAAAGATCTCCAACAAATTCCAATGGAAGGGTGCCCAGAATCATAAGAGCTGGAAGATCATAGAGGTCGTCTAATTCAATTCCTCTGTTGTGGCTCTTACACTCTAGAATTACATCCCTCCAGAGATCCAGATCACTCCAATCCTCATGACATACAGGAAACTATTAAAGACCTGGCTGTTCTCCCACGTTTTGGAGCAGAAAGAAGGTTGAACCTCTGCTGGCTCGTTTCGTTTGGTTATATTTTCCTTCTGAGGCTGTTCATGATTCTTTGTGGGTCCGCCATGCCCCCCCCCCACTTTAATTGTAAGCAATCCAGAGTTGCTAGGAACTGGAAGGGCTACAGGTTGTATATATGAATAAATAAACTCCCTGCCTACTGCAGGATTTACTAGAGCACTATTTCTCAATCTCAGTATTTACGATCGTCCAATGGCTTTTTGAAGATCTCTGGTAAAGAAGAACTCATCACATAATGTGGTAGCTTGTTCCACTGATTGACAGTGCATGCAGTCATGAAGTCCCTTCTAGTATCTAACTAAACTACCTTCCCCGTAGTTTTAGCCCTTGGATTCTGATCCTGCTCTCTTGAGACAACGGAAAGGAATTTCACTTCTGTTTCTACATGACAGCCTTCCAAATATTTGAAGACTACTATCATATGTCTCCTCTTTTCTGTAGACCAAATATAGACAGATTTTTTTGTAACCATTTGTCATAGGGTTGGTTTTTTCCAGACCCTTCCCTAGTTTGATCGCGCTTCTCTGAACTTGTCCCAATCTGTTATTGTCCTTTGAGAACTGTGGTGCCCAGAACTGGACATGGAGATCTCAACAGAGAATAAAAGCTGGGAAGAATGACTTTTCATGACCCAGACTTTTATGTTCTGGTTTATGTACTCCAAAATAATATTCATCTTTTTAATAGCTGGATCATACTGCTTGCCTTTAACAAAGACAACCAGATCTTGTTCTTGTTCTTTTTACAGTGAGGATATTACCATCACTGGCTAGAATACAAAAAACTATATATATATATATATAAACTATATATATATATAAAAAATATGAATCTGCAGAGGTTCTGGAATTACTTTTATCGAATAGCAATTTGCTACAGAGCAAGCTGATGTTTGGTTTCAGATCCAATTCAGCTTCTCTGTAAAAATCAGGGCAAACTGGGTAAGTTTTATCAAATTATTTGCTGGAGATCTCCTAACAGGGAATCTACTACTCTTAAATATACATCACTTTGAAGTCTCATTATATCTTGTAGTCTTTTCAGCTTTGTCTAGTACTATTCCTGTACTATTTCTTGAGCTTAGAGTTTAAATCCCGAGCTCTGGAAATAACTCAAGGAAAAACCAAGCCTGGAGCTAGAAAAAAGAGGCACACCTTTTTATTCTTATTTAACAAGAGTCAGACACAAAAATCCTCCTATAGAGGCAAGTATTTGGCACTATACTTTACTGTGCTATATATATATACATGAGTTCCATTTGAACAGCAAAGCAGAAAGGGTTGATTCCTGCTAACGTTCTCTTATTCCTTATGAACTGCTAGAGGTGGATCAGTTCCAGTTTGACTAGACTGTTTCAACTGCAGTTCCAACCACCTATTATTTAACTGAGGAATTCAGTTTTGAAGATGAGTTTTTTGGCTGTCTAGAAGTAATTAGATACAGGAGGCAGCAGCTGGTTTGGTTATGAGTTCAGCTGCACACAAATGCACAATGGGAGAGCAGGCTGGGTAAAAAGGTCACCCACTGATGAAGTCACACTTCTGAACAAGATTCCTTAATATCATAGAAAATCCAGACTGTCTACTCAAGTTTGACATCATCCTGCTGATTCTGCTGAACATTGGAACACAATGTCAGATGCTTAATAAAATATAAATCTTTGCTGAGAAGACGTTCGATCTCCAGCCAGTACATGTCATATCTAAATCACATATGTCTCAGAAGAGGAAGGCATCAGGGCCTTAAAAATAAATTAAGTAGAAAAGAAATTCCAACTTAATTAAATATCAAATATTTTCATTTTTCAATCTTTCCCATAACTTTATTTCTTGTCTACCACTGCAGATTATTAAAAGAAACCAAATTCAAAGTAATAGTTGCATCTTTAAGAAAAAAAGAAGTTTATTATTTGGAGGAATACTCATTCTGCTTGAGCTGGGCAGAAATAACAGAGAGTGAAATATAACAGAGGTTTTGTGGCAGAGGTTTACATCCCTAGTTTCCCCTCATTTTATAACTAATTTCTGATCTGTTGTTTTGATGCAAGATCAATTATTTAAACCTGCATCCTTCCTCACCTGGAGCGCTTTAGGGCCAGCCCCCACAATTAAAGCACAGAAAAGAGAAGATAGACCACAAAACAGCCCAACTTTCACCTAGAGACAAGCCTTCATCTAGAGACAAGGCCCATTCCATCCATGGGAATGAGGTTTATGGGATTCTCCTCTGTAATCCATATCAGGATTAAGCAAAACAAGGATTAAGATTGTGCTCTTCTCCTCTTCAGCAGAAAATCTCTTAAAATATCTAGAAGTTTTATGACCCGAGTCGAACTTGAAAGTTGTTAACGCTTACCAAGTGACAGGACGATCTGATATTATATGAAAAATTTCAATTACTACCACAACCACTGATACCTCTCAGACTGATTTGTGCATGATCCCATACTACATGAAATCGCTCCAAGGCCAAGGAAATAATCATGTCCAGAAAGTTACAGTCACATACAAATGGTCAACATCTACATATCTAGCGTGCAGCCCAACTGCAAAATCAATAGCATATTAGATAACAAAATCTACAGTGAATGAACTTCTGGTTTGCCTTCAGAATTTGTGGGTGCTCCATCACGGGATGTTTTTAAGAAGAGATTGGACAGCCATTTGTCTGAAATGGTATACGGGCTCCTGTTTGAGCAGGAGGTTGGACTCAAAGACCTCCAAGATCCTTTCCAACTATGTTCTTCTGTTTTGAATAGCACGGCTTAAAATCCAGGCCACTAATTGATAACAAAGAGTGAAGGTGTTTCTTCACCCCTTTGCTAACACCTATTGGTTGGATTTTTGAAACCTGTATCTGGTTGTTCTAGGACAGTGATGGTAAACCTATGACATGTGTGTCACAAGCAACACTGCATGTCATTTTTGGTGAAATGTCAGGCCTCCCTCTGAAAGTGGCACAAGAGGACTCTGTTCTCACACACCTTCTGGAGTCTTTGAAAATCACATGAGAACAGGAAGTGCTTTCCCGCTCTTTTTAGAGACTACAAGACCACACAAGAGCATTTTCCGATGCCTAGATTGTCTGCAATCCTGAGCTCAGATCCTCAGATGGGAATTTCAAATTAACATTTACAATTATGCACTTAGTTATTAAATATTAAATGTATATAATTCATTGCTCTTTGTTATTATTCCTCTTTTGTCCATCCATGTGTGTTGGTGTATGACACGCCAGCAGAATCAAGGTGGGCACTTCTAAAAATTATTTTGATACGCCAAGCCCAAACGGTTTGCCACCACTGTCCTCGGGTGAGAAACCTCATCAGTATTTTCTAGCAGATTAAATGCTGCTACTATTTAAAGGGGATGAAGTGGCTCAGTGGCTAAGACGCTGAGCTTGTCGATCAGAAAGGTCGGCAGTTCGAATCCCTAGCACCACATAACAGAGTGAGCTCCCATTACTTGTCCCAGCTTCTGCCAACCTAGCAGTTCCAAACATGTAAAAATGCAAATAGAAAAATAGGGACCACCTTGGTGGGAATGTAACAGCATTCCATGTGCCTTTGGGCATTCAGTCATGCCAGCCACTTGACTATGGAGACGTCTTTGGACAGTGCTGGCTCTTCGGCTTTGTAACTGAGATGAGCACCGCCCTCTAGAGCTGGAAACGACTAGCACGTATGTGCGAGGGGAACCTTTACCTTTACCTTACTATTTAGAAATAGCACTATTTTTTTTGTTTCTTTTACATTTTAAAATGTCTACTAATTGGGATGAGCATTATCATTTTATTTTGTGCACATGAATCTCTTTGCATCAGTGACCTTTGTAGTGTGCCTCTTGTTCTCCTCTCAGCGTGAACTTCAGAAGACCGGCTGTTCCTCTTTGATCACCATGTAATAAATTAAATGACTAGTTGTCAGCTAGGTTTCCCCCCCACCCCCAACACAGGCAGCATGGGAACAATTGGCAATTGCCAGTGTTGTGAGGAGGCCCTATGTTTGACTACCACATCACAAAAAGGCTGCTTCTTCAGATGCTCCCACAGCAATGTTTTATATCCTATTGGCTTTCAACATCAGAACATCTGCAACTCATAGAACCTGAATCATGGGCTTTATCTCTCTGCTGAAATGTTCTAAGGACAACAATAATGACTCATCTCCAAATACAATCACCCTCACTTTCTTTTGTTCACATCTCGGTAGGATGCAGCTTATAATGTTCAAGCTGCTTCAACATTTCTGAATTGCCAAAGTAACGGAAAAACAGTCAGCAGTTTGGTTAAAATGATTCCAATAAAGTGAAGGTAATAGAGTCTCATAAAAACTGGGAAGAGTGTGTTTATGCCATTCTTCTGAGGGGAGGTAGAAAAGAAGATCTTTTGATAAAGAGAAAGGTCAGGGTTTTTGTTGAAATTATTTGATATTCGTTTATGCTTGCAGACAACTGTAGGAAAACTCCCAACCAAAGGCATCATTAAGATAGATAATAAGTAAGAAGGAAGACAAGTAGACAAAAATAAAAGCCAATACTTGTGGTGATGTAGGGATACTTACTTTACTATCCAGCTTTTTCATGGTCACCAGATCCAAGGACTTCAATGAATGGCCAGTTGGGGTGATAAAATAAAGGCAGACATGGATTCTTGTATCGTGATAATTAAAAAGGGAACGCCGGATTTTTAGCTCTTCTTGTAAATAATTTTCAAACTGCGTGTCAATATAATCTACTATTGGCCTGTAACTAAAAACAAATTCCATTAGCAACTTGAATGGTATCATGCATGAACAATGACCAAACACTAACATGCTGAAAAACTTCTAGTGCTGGCTGAAACAGATTAAACCAAAAGACTATGCATGTACAAAGTGCTAAGGTGCTGGATTTCACCTTCAAAGATTTTACACTATTGACTGCATTGGTGCACACCCACCAAGAATTACAATCTGACAGTATCCAGTAATCATGCATTCTAATACCAGGATTACAGTTAGCTCTAACCCGACTACAGATAGTCCTCAATTTATGACCACAATTGAGCCCAAAATTGCTGTTGTTAAGTGAGACAATAGCTCAGTGAGTTTTGTCCCATTTTACGTTTCTTGCCACAATTGTTAAGTGAATTACTGCAGTTCATAAGTTAGCAACCCAGTTGGATAAATGAATCTGGCTTCCCCATTGGTTTTGCTTGTGAGAGGGTTGCAAAAGGTCATCACAGGTCACAGCAATGGCCATAAAGATGAACCAGTTGCCAAGCATCTGAATCTTGATGACATAGTCACGGGGATGCTGTAAAGGTCGCAGAGAAATGGTGAGAAATGGTCATGAGTCACTTTTTTTCAGTGCCGTTGTAACTTTTAGCTGTCACCAAATGAACTGTTGTAAGTCGAGGACTACCTGTACCCCCGAACTACAGATCGATTGCACAGAAGCAAGTGGAATGAATAGCCTTCTACAAGCAGTAAATACTTTTCCAGTTGCCCAGCCTCCTCCTCATGTGCACCTTCTACTCAGACAGCCATGACCTATGGCTGCTTCGTTTTGTGAAAAATCTCTATGGATAGAATGGGATGGGATGGGATGGGATGGGATGGGATGGGATGGGATGGGATGGGATGGGATAGAATAGAATAGAATAGAATAGAATAGAATAGAATAGAATAGAATAGAATAGAATAAAATAGAATAGAATTCTTTATTGGCCAAGTGTGATTGGACACACAAGGAATTTGTCTTGGTGCAAATGCTCTCAGTGTACGTAAAAGAAAAGATACATTCATCAAGAGTCAAGAATCATAAGGTACGACACTTAATGACAGTCATAGGGTACA
The DNA here is from genome assembly GCF_049901715.1 of Pseudonaja textilis. Lineage (NCBI taxonomy): Eukaryota > Metazoa > Chordata > Lepidosauria > Squamata > Elapidae > Pseudonaja > Pseudonaja textilis. The sequence goes on from NC_141991.1 coordinate 81,334,842, forward strand.
ATAAGCAATCAAATCATACTAAGAAATAGTCAATATAAATCATAAGGATACCGTGTTTCTCATATAATAAGGCCGGGTCCTTTTTTTTTTTTTTTTGGAGCACCGAAAAAATGGCTAGGTCGTCTTTTCGGGGGTGACTTCATTCCCCCGCCCCTTGCATCTTCGGGCGGGCGGGCAGAGACAGCTTGGATGTTGACCTCGGCATTGGTGGGGCACTTCGTATCTGGGTCAACGCACCATATCCGGGTGTGCAACAAAAGTACTTCCTAACGGCAAGCCCCTCCCATTCCCCCATTTCACATGTTTTAATATAGGCCTTAATTTGGGAGGAGGGGCTTAATTTCATTTCATGCCTATAAAACATGCTGGGACTTCCTATTGGGGGAGGCCCTATTGTTGGAGAAACAGGGTACAAGCGACAAAGTTATGCATAGTACAGCCACTGGAAATCATGGAAGTTCACGGAGTGACTTGGGACCGGTCAATCTCTCAGAGCAATCTATTTTACGAGATTGTTGAAAGGATAAAAACCGAAAGAGGGAGTGTTTGATGACCTAATCTCTTGGAGCAAAGGCTGGATATAAATGCCATGACTAAATCAACACGATTGGGGGGGGGGGCACCAACAACTTGACCAGAGAGGTTCCTTGCAATAAAAGTAGCAAGCATATCTCATCAATTTCAGGTCACCCTAAAAACCTTGGCTTTAAATTCTTCTTTAGAGTAGTATTGGATTCTCAAGTGCTTTACCAATCAAATTATGGATTAACTGCAGAAACCTCAGTCTAGGACAGGGGTGGCTAACCTTTTTGGGCTCCTGCACCAAAAATTGAGTGCATGCTTGCACACTCACACTCACGTGCCAGCACCCAGAAGGCAATGCGCCCCCCATCCCCTACACATGCGTGTGCAATCCCTCCACCCCACACCCCACCATCCCCTTACCTGCACTGTGCCTCACAGCTGATTTTTGGACTGTTTGAGGCCTCCCAAAGGCTTGAGGAAGGCTTCTGAAGGCTTCTACAAGCTTTGCAGGCCAAAATCTAGCCCTGTTTCATCACTTCCTGTTTTTCTGAAAAAAAACAGAAGTGACGAAACGGGACTAGATTTTGGCCTACAAAGCTTGTAGAAGCCTGCAGAAGCCTTCCTCAAGCCTTTGAGAAGCCGAAACAGGCCTCAAACTGGCTGAAAACCAGCTGTGAGGTGCTCACATGTGCAGTGAGATAAGTTTGCCTGCAGCTCATGTGCCGGCACAAATGGTTCTGCGTGCCACCTGTGACACGCGTGCCATAGTTTTGCCATCACGGGTCTAGGACATTTTCTACGTTTTGACTTGAAATACAAGTTTTGCTGTACATGAAGCCCACCAGTTACAGAACCCCGGAAGTCATTCAATAACCTCTGGGAATTGAACACCATGGAAGGCAAAGCCAGAATTAAATCACTCCTGTTTGCCTATGATGATCTTCTGGGAATCTCACATGTGAGATATAAAAACAACAGCACTCTCCTGTTGCTGTTCAGCATTGGAACATAAGAGAAGATACTAGCACCCTTGCCTTAAATTTTGAAAGAAGTGGTATAGCAGCTCTCAAATGAAATGAACACAACTTGATTCCAACAGACTAGTTCTGTGGGGAAATGGGAGGAAGGGAATCAGGATTATCTGAGGGAAAAATAACTCCAAAGCCTTACTCTTTCATCTTCCTTTCCACATGTGCACAACCCAGCAATTTACATTAGAGCCTGTGGAGAAATTGCGAATGACTTGCAAGCTCAGAATCAAAAAAAGTAGAGCCTTTCATGGAAATGTTATTGTATCTGGCAACTGTATAGATAATGTTACAGCTTAGCCACAAGATGGCAATGGATTGTATTTTATCTGGCTGACATCTGAAATTTCCTATTTCTGTTTTCTTTTTTCTGACTGCTGTATTGTCTAAGCTTTTCATTGCAGATATTATAAGTAGCCGATCACAAGCTCAATAAATAAAGTCTTGTATTCCAGGTAGAATATACACATCCTTTTCTCATCAAAACAATGCAAAGGTTTCTGGACCAAATTGGAAAGTGACTTGCCTTTCATCTTTATTTATCTGATCTCCAAATCCCACAGCATCTACAATGGTCAGTTTCAGGTGGACATTGCTTTCCTGCAGATCATACGTTCGTGGCCGTAAACAGACTGTGTGCTCATAATGACTAGCTTCCTCTGTCTCAAATGTTGTGTTAAAAAGAGTGTTCATAAGGGTAGATTTCCCAATGCCGGTTTCACCTAAAAAAATATTAAAATGTTTATTCCAATGGTGACTGACAAATGCTAAAAAAGGAAAATAGCATCCTGAAGAAACATAATACTATTTTTTTCATATTTACATTTTCAGCAATTTATAAAGCTTAGTCCTTTGTACTATGGACTTGGGATGCTTTTCCAACTATAAAATGGAAAAGAGTAAGGCAAAACCTCTGCAGAATCTCAACCTGATCCATAACAAACTATAGTGCCAGAATAGTACTCTAGTTTTCATTATGACAAATATATCCCCATCTTTAAAAAAAAAAGACTTTAAAATTATAGTTAATGGCATCCTTTCAGGAATTTCTGTACATTTTAATTCTTTCTTTGTCTATCTATCTATCAATCTATCAAATTTATATAGCTGCTCATTTCAACAAAGGTAACTTTGAGTGGCACACAGCAGTAGATGAAAAAACTAGCAAATACAAATATAAGAATCATAACAACACATGGACAAGCACAAAAAATCCTCGATGGGGCTAAGTTAGAAGATCACGTGAGTGTAGAAATGAATAGAAAATGAATCTAGAAATATTAGCTCCTGGGTATGGCAGGCAGCTATTTCATGCATGTGCAAGAAAAAAAAAGATAGAGTTGGAAGGAACTTTGGAGGTCATCTAGGACAGCAGTTGCTAACCAGTGGTCCGCAGCCCACTGGTGGTCCGTGAGAAAATTTTGGTGGTCCGTAGAGAAATGTCACCTCCAGAGCACCCCCCCAAAGCAACTAATCCAGGCTGCACGGGAACACAAGACTGCGCCGCCCACATGGCCCGCAGAAACTCTCCCCACCCACTCATTCCTTTCCTGGCAAACTTGCCTGCTAAGTTGCTATTTTTCCTTTTTCCGACCATCAGCTGTTCTGCTGTGTTGGGAGATTTAGATTAGCTAGAAAGCAGGAAATTGTTGGGATTTCTTGCTTTCTAGCTAATCTTTAGATCTTCGGCTCGAGCCTTTCTTAGGACCGAAGCAGTGCAGACTCAGCTAGCCGATGGTAGAAACACAGATCTCTAAGTGAATCTGTGATTCTGTGAGCAACCCAATCTGCCTGCCTGCTTTTGGGTAAAAGTTCTTTTTTTATTAAAAAAAAGAAATATTTACATACATGGTGTGTTGTGAGTTAATTTTGTGAGTTTGCTCGCAAGCAAATTTTATGTGACAGACTCAGCTAGCCGATGGCAGAAAGCTCTGAATGAATCTGTGATTCTGTGAGCAACTCAATCTGCCTGTCTGTTCTGCCTGATTTGGGGTAAAAGTTCCTCTTTTTTTTAAATAAAAAAGCAATATTTACATACATGGTGTGTTGCGAGTTAATTTTGTGGGTTTTCTTGCTAGCAAATTTTATGAGTTTGCTTGTAAGCAAATTTTATGTGATAGACCCAGATAGCCAATCTCACAGATCTCTGAATGAACCTGTGCTTCTGTGAGCAAGTCAATCTGCCAGCCTGTTTTGCCTGATTTTGAGTAAATGTTGCTCTTTTTTATAAAAAAATTCAATATTTATATAAATATTTATAATATATGCCATGCCAAGACAGACACATGACCACCAAGCCACACCCACAAATTAGGGCACGCCCACAGAACCGGTTGTTAAGAAATTTGAATCCCACTCCTGCCTCTGTGTGTTTTTGTGTTTTTTTGTGTGTGTGTGAGAGGGGGGGAGGGAGGGAGGTTAGATCATATGTATGTATGTATATATGTATGTATGTATATGTTTTCTTAAGTTTTTGCGGGTACTTACATGTATGGTATTCAGCTTTGTTCAGGTATTTTCCCACATCATTATAGTTGTGCTTTTAAAGTTGTAGCAACGTTTCGGCAGGCTTCTGTATTGTGTTCGTCTGTAAGTCAGACTTTTACAGTTGTTTCAGTTTTAAATTTGGGGCTAGCCTACTGCTGTGCCAGAATGGTTTTTTTCTTCATCCTGATTGGTTGGGAGTCTTGGTCTGTGTTTATTGGTCTTGGGGTTTGCTGTGTTCTGCTTGATTGGTGTTTCTAATATCTTCTGTCTGTTTTGTGGCTTTTTTTGTCTTGGTTGGCTGGCAACGTTGTGTTCCGGTATTGGAGGAACACATGCACCCTATGCACCCTGACTAAAGTACTGACAGCCAACGGCTTCCACAAAAGCAAAATCACCGGCTTGATCCACAAAAACACACTGAGACATAATGGAGACCTAGAAGATGAACAGACCTATGGAACAGCTGTCCTGCCCTACATAAGAGATACTACAGACAAAATCAGTAAGATACTACACAGGCATCACATCAAGACTGCCTTCAAAACAGACAGAAAAATAGCAGCCATCCTTAGAAACCCCAAAGATAAAATTGACCTGGAAAACCAAGGCATATATGAAGTTCCCTGTGCATCATGCCCGGCCACATACATTGGACAGACCAATAGAAGAATAAGTACCCGCCTGGATGAACACAAAAATGCAGTAAAAAATCTGGAAAACACTTCCTCATTAGTCCATCACATGAAAGCCACAGGTCATAGCATCGACTTCAATGGCACCAAAACCCTAGCCACTATAGAAAACCCCAGCTACAGAATTATCAGAGAAGCCATAGAGATTGAAAAAAGACCTGAAAGCATGAATAGAAGAGATGACTCCACCAGACTGTCAATTATCTGGAAGCCTGCACTCACAAACAAAAAAATCTTCACACCACTAGCCAGGCAAACACCTGGGCACAAACAGATCCCCCCTGATACCTCCAGCTCAAACCCACCCCAACCAGGCACCCAGATGAAACCTAGCTTCCTAACAAATGATGGCCGTCCATTTACTTGGAGCCAAACTGCACTAAAAGCCTCCAATATAGGAACACAATGTTGCCAGCCAATCAAGACACAAAAAAAGCCACAAAACAGACAGAAGATATTAGAAACACTGATCAAGCAGAACACAGCAAACTCCAAGACCAATAAACACAGACCAAGACTCCCAACCAATCAGGATGAAGAAAAAAACCATTCTTGCACAGCAGTAGGCTAGCCCCAAATTTAACAACTGTAAAAGTCTGACTCATAGACAAACACAATACAGAAACCTGATGATGGCGAGTTTGGTGGTCCCAGAGGTCCAAAAGGTTAGCAACCCCTGATTTAGGAGGCCTACCCCATTTCAGACAAGTGGCTGTCTCTTCTTACCCACAATTTCTTTAGGAAAGCTCTTCTACTGGTTAATTGTTCTCAATGTCAAGAAATTTCTCCTTATTTCTAGGTTCATTCCCTCCTTGATTAGTTCCCATCCATTGCTTCTTGTCCTGCTTTCTGATGCTTTGAAGAATAGATCGACTCCCTTTTCTTTGTGGCATCCTCTTTAGATATTGGAACATTGCTACCATGTCATCCCCATTCCTTCTTTTCACTAAACTAAACTTTCATTAAAGATAAGGAACTGAATTATTGGAGTGGCACCAAAGTACAATTAAAGGACAAAGAAACATTCATAGCTGGCCCAGATTGTCTAATACAGCAACCCATCTTCATGTATTTGTTCAATTTATCACTGCAGAACATATCAAGAAACTTAAACTGTGAGGGAGGAGTTTAAAACCAAAGCTTAAAATGTTCCTTTTCACAGTAAAGGCATTATGTTACATCTTGTGACAGACTATGAAGACCAGCAAGTAAAAGCTGAAACTTAGAAATGTAAATATCTTTCAAAGCACAGCTTAAAATCATGTAAAGACTTTTTCCATAAATAAAAAAATATTTTAGGTATCTAAAACTAAACAGTTTGTTTAACAAGCCATTAAATATTGTAAAGCCCACAATTTCTATACTTCACAAGCCAGCAATTGTAGAAACTCAACCCTGGACACATAAGGAGCCAGAAGGATGACAGAATTAGATTGCTAAGATTTCATTCTGATTACCAAAAGTTCATTTGCTCAATGGAGTAAAATGACTTTATTCACGTAAATGTTTCAAACTGGGTTCTGTTCTCACTCAAAAAAAAAAAAAATGCAAACAAGGTCAAGATTCTGGAAAAAGAGTTAGCTTCATTCCAAGACACAGCATGTGATAATACACACTTGGAAAGTTTAATTTCTTAGCACATTAGCTATACTGTAGTTGTTTCGATTTGAAAAACCAATTGGGAATACTGACACAATGTATTGCGTAAGTCAGAACAGATAAGTTCCCATAAAACTGTAGGGCAAAAATCCAAATTAATTACATTATGGTTTAAAGTGATGTGGGAACCTAGCTAATAGTAGAAGAATACAGGAAGCTCCCTTACAAGTTTTATATCATCTTCTGCCTGATCTTTTAGCTGAGATGGTGCAACGGACTTTTGGGTACATTTCTAGTAAGCTTTCCCCTTCATCCTTACAAGTGGCAACTTCTGGCAATTATTCAGATGCTAAGCATTTCTCTTCGTAATAAGCACTTTACTGACCTACACAGAGGATGTTGAAGCTGAAACCTTGCACCACTGATTTGCTGACCAGTTGATCAGGAAGACTGTCAAATCCAACATGGCCTCCCAAAGATAGGTTTCTTTTCTCTTCATTCTATTAAAAAGAATGACACCATTTTGCAGGGGTTATTTGGTGGAAATTACATCATCATCATCATCATCTCAAAAATGCAATGAAAACCCAACCACTTTACTTGAAATGCAGCAAGCTCCCTAACTGAAGAAGGATCTTTCCAGATGGTCATTCAAAGAATGATCATGTTTTTATATGCCACATTCCAGACACGCTATTAATTACAGACAAATGCCCAGGAAAGAAAAGGCGGTGCAGATTACAGAGAATTAAAGAGATCAAAGACTACATCGTGCCACTTTGTTGAAAGGACAATTGCCTCCCAAGGATCTTGCTGTATTTCAGACATGAATTACTTTAGGAATTACTATTGGTAGCCACTGATCATGAAGCTATCCAGTCCTCATTTAAAACCATTGAGGTTGGCTGACATTACAACTTCTGGTAGCATAATCTATTCGCATAAGTTGTAAAATACACAATCAACTATCAGTCTTGATATTAATTTTTTACTGATTTATCATTTGTAGTTATTTTCTAAAATATTTCAGATCTGAATCATGTTACATCAAAGAAATCTTTAATACGTTTTCTCAGACTTTGCTATAAAAAACTATGTTCATAAGCAAATTTTGCCTTATATTTGTGGGAATGTTACTGCAGGCAACTTCCAGATTGATGTGCACCCAGCACACTCCCAATCAATCCTTATATCCACAGCAGAGCAAGCCATAAATCTCAACTAGCAAAAATGGATGGCTCGATGTTCAGTTGTTAAAGATCAGCAAATGTCAAAATTGGGGCACAGACCAGGGGTGGGGGTGGGGAGAAAGAGACCAAGGGAGGGAGGGAGGGAAAGGGAGAGAGGGAGAAGGAGGGAGAAACATGATGTCTGTCTATCAGTACACAATTAATTGAAATACAGTGGGTTATTAGCACGGAGAGGCCAAAGAAAAAGTTTTTGGTGATTGCAGCTTTAATTCCTTACATAAAATAACAGTACATAGTAGTAGCAGAATAGAGATGGAAACATGGAAACAGGATACTAGGAGCCTTCCTCTATTACACACCATTAAAGAAACGATTTGGTGGACAGGCTGAACGTATCCAACAATATTCACGATGACAGTAATGAATCATGTTATCTTGTCATCTTGAACTATCTATTTCCCTTCTTAAAGCAATATCTCGGTTCTGCTCTCATTTCTTTCTCATTCCCTTCCATCTGTTCTTTTTCTCTCAGCATGGAGAAATAAACTGACACTTTCCCAGATGATTAGTTTATTAGATGGCTAGAAAGTATTTTGACTTTAAGCCATGTATAAACCACAAAATCAGAAAGGATAAAACAGTAGCATTAAGAGCAGCGTAATTCTTGTATTTCATAGTATATTTTACTGCAAGTTGTCACATAACATTTAAATTAAATAATGCAACTAGTTGCTCAATCAAGAAAGCTCAAATGCATAAATTAGGATCTTCAGCAAAACTGGTCTTAATATAAATAGGCTGTACATGTTTATAAGGCACATCTGCAGAGACCATTTACTTGTGTGAATATCTGGCATGTTAATGACTAATGATGGAAAATTTGTCTCTATATAAAATTTTGCCAAAATCTAAATATATACCAAGTGACATCCCATCTATATATGACATCCCAAATAAAGTTAATCTAGCATAAACATATGTAACTCTTTCCTAACCTTTATTAATTTATACTGTAAAACTAAAAAGCAGACTCCTGGAAAGATATAAAGGATGCATGAAAGAGTCCGTAGTGAAGGTGAAAACAACTCTTGGCAACTATCAATAGTTCTGAATTGTGTCCATGCTGCTTCTCTTACAATTACAGTTGTATGCAATATACAATAGATTCCTTTGCACTGAAGCAGACCCTGCCTGGACCAGAATTTCTCCAACACACATGGAGGAGAAAGAAGAGAAATACAGGTGATAAGACTAAAGGCTGAACCACAGTCAAGCCTCTTTCTATGTATAGGAAATCAAGAGGAAACACCTCTTTCAAAAAGTTTAAACTGAGTGAAAATTAGAAAGATTGCTGTTGAGCCTTAGTCCATTTGCTGCAACTTACACAAGGACTTCCTGTGCATAACATATCCATCCATTAACAAGACACCTATAATAGATTTGAGCTGAATTTTGTAGCTGTCTAGTCATAGGATTTCTACATTGATTTTCAGAACACAAGCACTAAGTGGGAACAATGGAGTTGGATTTTGTACATTATCCAACCCTACTGTTAATGAAAATCACAGACAAAAAGATGTTACATAGTCTCGAGGAGGCCATTTCGACTGACATTTGTTTCACTCTCTTGGCAAGGCTGTGTGTGTGAGGGAGGGAGGGAAGGAGAGGGAGAGGGAGGGAGGGGGAGAGAGAGGGGGGGAGAGAACCTGATGTTTTGCAGGACTGTCGCATACAGGAGAAAGATTACTCCCCTTCTATTAATGTCCCAGTTTTGTCTCCCACATTATACTTTTCAAAATAGTACATTAAATGTTTGTGTAATGTATAGTTTGGTAATCATGGTGGTATGAAGGAATGAATGTATTTCATGATTTACCAGGCCTTTTTGTTTTGGCCATCTGAAAAACCCTTCTTTCCACACCACAGGAAACCAGAAAAGTTATTTTTTTCAAAACTACTTCTACTATCAGACTATGAACAATATATTTATGAATGTTCATAGAACTACTGTATATACAATATATTTTGACTAACAAATGCTGTCTTATGTGCTAGGAACTCTTCACCCTCACTTTGTTTAATATGTAAATGATTTGATATTCTGAACAATTAAAAAAACCCAAGAAATATGCAAAGGTTCTGTCATCTCCACAGCCTGGAAAGGAAGTAAACAAGCTTTGCCAAAGTGCTATGATTAGAATATGAATGCACCAAAAGACCAGAGAGATGTTCCTAGGCAACAGCCAGAATCCGTGCTAGGCAGGTTTAGAAAAGAGCTCTCTCACTGCTAAGCCTGAAGTCTCAAACTCAGATCATCTGGAAAGGGAAACAGGAAACGTGCCTTTGGGGCAACGATTTGTTCAATTTGTAGTTGACCACCCAATCCTTTTCAGCTATCTCCCCTCTGGATATTGATATATTTATTTTAAAATAATATTGTTTTCTAACATTCATATTCCCAATGTTGAAAATTACTGATTTGGCTATAAGAATTTGTTTATATATTTCAGTGCATATATTTTGTCCACCACATGGAGCATGCTAAGAGAATATCATTAATACAAGACTCTACTTTTCAAATTGCGGTGAATCAATACAGTCTTAAATCTTGACTACTTTAATCATTGGCCCCTGTTCTTGTTAAAGGAGTAAAGTATAATATCTGCATTCAAGGAAGTTAATTTTTTTTTAAAGTCCAGCCTATCCAAGGTCTCAAAGGGATGCTCTGCTGTGGTATGGCATAACAGCGCAGGGCTGTGAAACTGGCAGCCCGCGGCCCAAATGCATCACACACTGGCCACGCCCCCACCCGGTTTAGCGAAGGAGGAAAAAGTCCCAATACGTCATATGAAGCCGATGTGATGACATGAATTTGACACCCCTGACTTAGTTGTGTAGGAAGTTAACACCCACCCCTCTCCTAGAAAAATGAAATATCCTGGGAAATATTAAAAAGGCAGAATATTTCCTCTAAAAAGAGTAAAGCAGAAACTCAGGGAAGCAGAAACTCAGCCCCCTCACCTTTGCTAATGGGCCATTAAGGCCTAGGCCAGAGTATTCTACATAATAAAGGGTCTACCCATCTCACCACCTGGCCTGGAAAGACTGTATCAGCCAACACTCAGGTGAAGCCATGTGGTCCAGACAAAGTTTACAAAGTTAGCTAAGACCCCCACCCCTGGGAGTCTGACAGCCAATGGGATATATTTCTTACATAGGAACAGGAAACACTAAGGAGGGGCCCAACAGAGGTTATATAAAAGTCTCTCAGCATCGTGGTCTTCCCTTCTTGACCTTCTCAACTTGAAGTATGTGATCATCCTTTCTTTTTCACTTTGGAGCTCCAAGCCATGTGGTCCTGCTGTCCACCATTAAACCATCTTTCCAAATAGCCTCCATGTTTCCAGTGTCTTTTTCCCCACTTGGAACTGAACCCAGAAGGATATTTCTTTCAAAAGTGGCGTCAAAGGAAACACTTCGATGCAGTCAGAAAGCACATCTTGATTCTTCAAGTGGGACTCATCACTTTTTTTGGGGGGGTGTCTTTTTTTTGGCCTCAAATGAGGTGGGTCTTTTGTTCCAATTCTGTTAATGCAAAGTGAGCCCTGCTTTAGGCTGGTACCCATTTCTGTCAGTTTTGGTTTTCCCATGAAGAAGCAAGACAAACAAAGCTTGTATTTATTCATTGTTTTTTAAATTCATAACCAAAAAAGAAAAAAAAAGAGCAAAACACAAAGAAAATAGTGATGATGATCAATAAATTGTCAAAGAGGAGGAAAAAATATTAAAAAGTGCTTTAACAAACAAGTGAAAAATATGAAAAAAGGGGGGGTGGGAACAGAATGTCATTATAACAACAATGAATTACAATTCTATGTACAGTTGTCTAATTCAAATATTATTCCAGTACAGACATATCTCTAATACATTTATATATGTGTATGTATATTTATATTCTACTGCATTCTGTATATACCAGTCCCATATTTTATTATACTCGTCCCTACAAAACTATGTCTACAGACAATCTGCTCATAAGTGGCAAGTGCAATTGGGTCTACAATCCATTGAATAAATGGACCGTGCCTTTATTTTTCATTGCTGCAAATATCAGTCTTTTAGCTGCAGAGCTTTTCAAAAATACAGCTTGGAAAGAGATCTGTCACAGTGAATGACAGGCGCGCATCCTTTACAAAGAGAGCACTTTTCTCCTTCAATGCTATCTTGGACCACACAGAAACAGAGGAGCTGTTTGGAATGCTGACTATAAACTATTTAATAATGAACAAGTCAAAGGCTCCTCTGCCCTGAATGTCACAACAATATACAAGCTGAGAGCCCAAGATCAAATGAGGACTCCATGTGTCCTCCAATAATTGCAAGCAAATTGATATTTTAACTTATAGAAAACATGGGTAGCAATCATATGAAAAGCATTCATTCCATTTAATATAATTCTGGGTCACTGTAATTTTAAATAAATTAGATTTTTACATTGTCTCCAACTATTTTTGGGAAAATAACATTATTCAAATAGTTAACTACCTTTTGGCCTTGGGTCAAAAATGAACTACTGTATATAAAGAGCAGACGCTTACAGAAAAGATTAAAGTGGGCTTGTTACTAACTTATTTCTTATTCATGTATGCAATTGTCCAAAGGATATATTCCTTCTTATAAGGTTTAAGAAGAGGAGATCAGGGTTGAAAATAGTCAAGTGATGTCTCACTTTGCCAAACTGTAATCAAATACAGCTTGGATGGGAGGGGTCTGTCACAATGGTTACCAAAATGTCACTAATATCTGTCAAGCACAAGGAAAATCAGAAGATCCAGGCAGTTCAAGTGGGTATAAAGATGTATTGCAAACTTAAGCTCTCTACAAGAATCTGAACTACTAAACCACCAAAACAAATTGGTGGTTGATAAAAGTCAATGGAATTCAAGGTGGGATCACTTATGGACATGAAAGGATTCATGACTGATGATGCATTTGACCCCTCCCTCAGGCTCAGCCTGGTTATCTCCTACAGCAGAGGCCTCCAAACTTGGCAACTTTAACATTTGGGAGTTCTGGGAGTTGAAGTCCACAAGTCTTAAAGCTGCCAAATTTGGGGACCCTGACCTACAGTAACAATGCATTCCTAGATGTATTAAAAAAATAAGATCCATTTACTTTCTGATGGTCAAGTGAGAACAGGGATTGCTGAAGGGAATGGAGGCAAAAAGAAAGGAAATCAAAATTATCCCAAAAGCCTGCTCTACTCAACCCACATCCATCCACAGCATTATCCCACCAAATGCCATAAGAAAAGCATCTAATAATTTTTTGTTTGTTTGTAAAACTATATAGTAAGAATAGTTTATATTGCTTGTAAGCTTCTTCTGCAAGATGTGTTAGATTTGTTGTTTGAAGGGTAGGATATAAACACTTGTAATCTGTAAATTAATAAAGAGGTCTCGTCTCTAATGTTGTACTTTGAAAGAAAGGCTTTTGATTTGTTTCAAGTATCACAGCAAGCTGCATTTGGAATGCAAAAGGTTTCAAAGCAGTTTTTGATCTTGCAAGGAAGAGCAAATGTTCAAACAATAATAATAAGTCCGCTCTGAAATCAAAGATCATGGTCTGAATATGTACAGGTGGATATTCCAAAACCAAGTGGTCAGTTTTCTCTGTGAAAATGGCTGGAAAACTGAATAACTGAAACTATATTTAGATGCTTCACAATAGATCTATATTCGGAATCCTTCTTGCCTGTTGCCAAAGCAGCTGTGAAGTTGACAAAGGCTGAGGGTTAAAAGAGAAAGGTTTTTATTATTATTTCTACCGCTAAAAACTAAAAAAAAAACAAGAATATAAATTTAGATCAAATTTGTTGGTCACTCCACAGATTAAAGTTTTTATTATAGGTAGTCCTTGACTTATGACCACAATTGGGACCAAAATCTCAATTGTTGAATAAAGTGATAGTTAAGTCAGATGCTCACATGATGCCCACATGACCACAATCTCAGCTCCCCCAATTGTAGTTGTTTTGAGTGGGTCATTAAGGGGCAAAGCGAAAGAGCACACACAGAAGGGAACTCCTGAGGCGGGCTGCAGAAATGAAGCTCGGATCTTCAAGTAAGGATATTAAGTGAACAAAAGGATGGGGGATTTTAGGATTTGAACTACAAGCCAGTTAATCAATCACACTCCCATCTCCAAATAATTGTGGATATGCTGTCTCAGCAAAACCACATTAATTTAATTTGTGTTATAAAGAATCTGTTCCTAATGTCCTCCTTTCTTGTCTTGTCATCCAGCATGATCTATTACATCGGGAATAATTTAATTGGCCTCTAATTTTGATACCAGGGGGACTCTCTAATTCCATGAAAAAGTACTAAGGCAAGAGGCCTCCAAATACATTGGAGGCAGAAGAAACCCAAACTTAACTCATCTTTTCATCATTAATTACATGACAGAATTAACAGTCCAACGAAAACCAAACTTCAGGTAAGGGTATAAACCTTAAAATAGAAACTATGTGTTGTTGTTTTTTTAAAAAAAACAGGAAACATAAAAAGCATTAAAAATTGGCAATTATCTACATTAAATGTTCCCTCTCTCTTTCTATCAAGCTCAGAGAGCAGCAAGGACTCTGCAGTTCGACCCTAAGCTGCATATATTCTCTTCTACTAAGTCATTATACTATTCCAGCTCCTATGTTGGGATACTGTTATTCTCTCTGTTCTGTGTAAGAATTATCTAGCATAGAGAAACTGATCTGCATGCCTGATCATTAAGTGTTGTACCTTATGATTCTTGACGAATGCATCTCTTCTTTTATGTAAACTGAGAGTATTTGCACCAAGACAAATTCTTTGTGTGTCCCACCACAACTTGACCAATAAAGAATTCTATTCTATTCTATTAGTTTTACTGATTTATTCTGTCACATCTTTAGACCTGCTGTAAAACAAAAATGTTTTCAGAGGGGTTCTTCCCTTTCAGAGAAACCCACCACCAAATGTCCAAGAATAAGCTTGCAAGCTATAAAGCGCAAACCGTAAAAAACGATATTTAGTATGGCTGTGCAATGCTACATGTTCAAATTGGAAAAAGTACCTTGAAAGATGTGGTGTCAGCGCACAAATGTAGAACCAGTTTGTGGCTCATTAAAGCAACTTCATTTGCTGCAAATGAAGCTGTTTTAATGAATCACAAATAGGTGGTGCATTTGAATTTGTGCATAATTCCAATGTAATTCTTCCAAATTGAATCCAAAACATTGGAATGGACTTCAAACCGAGATAATACATACCTATACACATTCTCTCACAATAATGCAGTAAGTAAAAATGACCAATTTCATCAGGAGACTGGTAAATGTATCTTCAGCGGTTACCAATCTTGGAAATGTAGTCAAATCCACAGATTACTTCACAATTCTTGAGTATAGCATCTTGACAACTACCTTAAATATGTTCTGTAAATTCAGACCCATATGTGTGTGTGTTTATTTCACAGACCATATGAAAATTAGGAGATTGGCTGTATTATTTGAAATTATCCAGTGCTGCATTACTATGCCGTGATAAGCAATTTGGTCTTATGTGACAGATAAATCATCAAGTGAAATTAGCAAGGGCCCATCATTCTACCAGGAAACCAAAATATTTCAAATTATATTTTTATGAAGACACACGTTCCTTAACTTTCAAAGTGATAGCAATTAGTTGTGCATTCAAATTAGAAAATTTAGAGCACTTTACAGGACCCATTGATTATTTTAAAAATAAACCAGCAGAAAACAGTCTCTGACCTGGTTAAGCCATCAGGGTGCCAATTACTTGGAGGATGTATCCACAGTGTAAATCTATTGGCATAAATAACTAATAAAGACTGCTATTTCAATTTCAGAAAACTCTGGCAGGACATAAGCAACAATTTTGGAAAGAGGGTCAAGGCTTTAAAAGCTGATGCCCATGAGAAAAAAATTATTTCCAGGATACACATGAAGCATAACCAACACTGTGGGGTCCTTAGTGCTCTCTGAGCACGGTTGTTTTCTTGCAGACATTTGATTACCAAACTAAGTAACATCATCAGTGTTAGAAGAGAGTGGGATTCGCTCTCATTTTATATACTAGTGGTCACATTGGAACAGCCTCCCTGCTGAAATATGGACAGACCCTAACCTCTTGGCTCTCCAGAAGGCTGCAAAGACCTGGTTCTTCTTTTAAGCATTGGGATCTGGATATTAGCATGACAGTTCTAGTGGTTTCATGTTTTTATTGAGTCTCAGTGCTGCTTTAGTTGGGTTTGTTTGTTTTTTGCTTTAATAATTTTTTAAAATTAATTTTTTGCTGCCTCAAATGTCTGGATTAGACGGGTGGCTATAAAAATTGGACGGATGGATGGATGGATGGATGGTATATATGAAAAGGAGTCTAACCCTCTTTAATTTATGGGCACAGAATTGCAGAGGAATGTATGCACTGAGCAAAGAAAAACGTGAGCATCACAGAAGAGATGTATACCATGTCTGTTATGTATACCATAACAGACAAAATATCAGCTAGGAATGACTGCTGCATACAGCTCCTATAAACTTTTGGGGTGTTTATTTTCATTTAATTTTTACAGCTGCTCATTTCAACAAGTGACTCTGGACACATACATCCTTAAAACAACTTTATTCAACTAAATATACTGAATTGTGATGGCAGTGCAGTCCATTGCTCCTTTGATATTTCTCAGTTGGCAAACTGCTCAATGGCATTCTAAAGTTATCATCATACTTATTCTACAGCTAAAACACAAGGGAGCATTGCAGATACATTCATTCCCAATGTCTAAAACTTTTTACGTGTGGACATTTTAGGAAGTAGTCATACTTCCTTCAGGCCTCATCCCACCCCCATCTTCCCAACCATCCAGATTTGTCTAATGCTGGCTGGTCAAATATTTGAAGCTTTCCAGAACACAAACAGAAAAAGCAGTTCTGTCTAGTCTGTGCTGCTTTCTGTCGATGCAGAAAATGTGGCCTCAGCAACTCCCATCAACTGTAATCCACCTATTAAATGCAGACTTGTTAGCCAGAGATGACTTTGCAATGACTTATTCTTAATGATTAACTGCAGGCAGAAAATCTGGCAGTTTTTAAAAGGTGCAATAATATTGCACCAAGCACTGACCAGTTCTAGTTTTTCCAGATATGAGTAAAACCAGCCCAAGGGCTAAAATGTTTTATGTGTGAAACTGAAAGGTTAAATTGTTTGTGGAACAAATTACACCTCACACATTTTTTGCTGCTGTTGCTGTTTTCCGTACTGGAGGAAGAATGTTTCTCTTCAGCAATCTAAAATAATCAAGGAGAAATCCTCATCTCTTTATTTAGGAATAATTCACTATATAAAATGGTAAGTACCACAGATTCTTTTGACCAACTCAGGGAGAACTGAGGCTTCACTTCAATTCAAAATAGAGCTGGAGGGGACCTGGGAGGTCTTCTAGCCCAGCCCCCTGATCAAGCAGGAGAACCTATATTATGGTGTTTCAGATAAGTGGCTGTCTAGTCTCTTCTTAAAAACCTCCAGTGATGAAGCACCCACAACTTCTGAAGGCAAGCCGTTCCACTGGTTAATTGTTCTCACAGTTAGGAAGTTTCTCCTTAATTCCAGGTTGCTTCATTTCTACTTCATTTCCAAACAAAATATTCTTGTACCTAACCAAACAGGTATCTATCACAAATTATAATGATAGAACAAAGCCACCAAAAATTCTGTTCAAACAACTACCTCCTTAATAACAAGTAAAAAAATTACTTCCAAAAAGCAAATAATCCAGATGGCATCTATATTGAGCAACACAGTAGCCAACTTGGACAGATTGTGTGACTTTAGAAAGAACATGAGAAGATTTATATTCTTCTCAGTTTGTTCTCTCTTGCAGACAGTGCAGTTCCAAAGCGAAAAATTCTTTGCACAGTAATTTTGTTAGAATGAAGCAGAAAAATGTTCAAAGTATTGCTATAATTTCAGGGCTCACAAAATAAAATCCTATTGCTTTTTAGATGGGGAAAGCAAGGTGCCAAGTGAGATATTTATTTATATAAAAGTAATAGACACCACCCAAACAAAAAATCTACCTACAAAATATTTCAAAAATAGTAGCTTTTAAAAGCAGCAAGCAAATCCCAAGAACCAAAATATATACAAACATGCAAATGTATGTAGATTTGCATAAGATTCGGTTAAACCCACAACTGCTATATAGCCACTGTAAAAAACATCGTCATCATGAAAACATTTTAAAAAGCTTCACATAAGCAGACATTTTACATTGAATTTGCTCTTTTATTTTCTTAAACACTCCCCCCCACTTCCAACACATTTCATAAATAAATATACCAGTGGTAATATCCCACTCTGGTTATGGCAGCCTTACCCAGTCTGATGTCCTCCATTATGTGTTGAATACCTACCTATGTCCTATGTTAGTACCAACTGAAAAAGCATCTGGAACAGTGATAGGTTGGGGAAGGTTATCTTCTGCCATCCACCACAGCCACCTACAGCAAGTTTTACTATTAGTGGCAGTGGTGGGTTGCCGCTGGTTCGGCCCCACCCTATCCTATCTTATATTTCCTTCTTTTGCAGCTCAGCTGATTCCACAATGTGGATTACCGCACCTCAGCTGTTCTACTTACCCGGGAAGGCTAGAAAGTGAGCTAGAGAAGTTCAAATTGGTGCTTATTGAATGCTGTGCCTCTCGTGAAGCATGCGCTCACAGAACCGGTTGTTAAATCAATTGCTGCCCACCAATGATTAGTGGGATTATAATAAATCACTTTGCTGCCCTTTCCCTAACCCGTAGGTTTCCCCTAACCCTTAGCTTTTGCTCCAAGATATATTTAAACAGTCAACAGACTCTTTATGCTCTGCTGTCTGCAGAGCATAAAGTGATGCTACTGAAAACACACACAAAGGCAATTTGCTTTTGCTCAGCCAAGCAGATGCTCTGTTAGCAATGACATTCTCTGACCTTTCAGAGAAATGTCTACCATGCACAGGCAGTAAAGCTGTCCCAGTCAATGTACAGAAGGCTCTCTGACGTACCAAGCAAGCTGATTTAGCTAAAGGAGAAAAATTCTCCAAAAGGTCCACAAAGGCTAAATAAACAACTAACCTTCTCCTATTTCAATAAGCGAGAGAGTGAATGACTACAACTTCTTCATTAGGATCATGTAAAGTCCCCAAATGGTATGTTAGCAAAATGATGCCTAGAGCAGGGGTCTCCAACCTTGGCAACTTCAAGACCTGTGGACTTCAAATCCCAGAATTCTGGGGACTTGAAGTCCACAGGTCTTAAAGTTGCCAAGGTTAGAGATCCCTGGCCTAGAGAAGATATAGGAGTTCCGAGTTCAAGCAAAATCTGTGATGACTCGGGGCATGACACAAAAACAACCAAGTCACAAAAATAGAATAAAGACCCTTTAATGCCTCCAACTTGGCCCCAATGTCCAATTATCCTCGGCTGGATATCAAACAGTTTATGGAGGGAGTAAATGCAGTCTGCACCCAAAGTAAAGTTAATTTGAAAAAAAAAAAAAAAAAACCAACACAAACCACAGTGAAGGAATTACTACGGCAGGCAAGGAAGATTAATTGCAGACTTCTACCAGATAATGCAGCAACCACCGTTGGGAGGAATCCAAAACACAGATACACTCCAACAAGAATAATGCACACTTTGCTTCCAGCAACTTTGCCCTGCACAGTTTGTCCTTTTAAACAGTCCTCCCAGCTGCAGCCCATGAAGGGGATCAGTGCCCCTTCCCCCCCCCCCAGACCATGCCACTCATGTTTCTCCCTTATCCGCTCCTCCCTGCGTGTCCTAGGATGAAGAGGGGATGGGCCTGGGTCTACCTTTGAATGCCCATCCAGCCTGTGCCCTTCCCCAGTTTCCTCCACAACCACAGGAGCCACAATCCCACTCCCTGTCCTGTTCCATCTCTCCTTCAGAGTCAGACTCCAACAGGGACATGACAAAATCTCTTACAGTATTAAATTTAATTTTTTTCTCCCCACAAAAGGACCATCCCAGCATCCCGACAGTCACATGATCAAAATTTAGGTGCTTGGAAACCAGCATGTATTTATGAGAGCTGCAGTGTCCAACAGGTCAAGTGGTCACCTCTTACAACTCTCCCAGCGGGCTTCCAACAAGGAAAATCAATGGGAAAGTCTGGTTTGCTTAACGATCCCATAATTCAATTAACCACTGCAGAATTTGTTTCACAACTGTAGCAAAAAAAAAAAAAGGTCATAAAATTGCGTGTTACTCACGTAACAACATCCCTTCCTTAGCAGTGGAAATTCTGGTCCCAATTGTAATCATTCAAGGACTACCTGTATAAAGGAGTTTATACACATAAAGTCTTGTAATTACAGGTTGCATTGTGTTTGTGTAGTAGTCAAGAGAACTCTTTTCATTCCTCAGCTGCATATGTTAACTGGCTTCTTTCTATCCATTCTCTGACAACTGGGAAAGCATCAAGATGATAACCCTACAGCCTTTTCCTAAGAAACTGCCTTTGTTAACTCAAACTGAAAGTAATTCCTTCCAAGCAAGATTTTCAAGACTCTTCTCTTGGGAAGAGGGACTACGGGATGATATTATAAAAATGGCAGCTACTGAATTATTTTCCATTTAGTATCAATTAATCTCCTTATTAATTTAGGTAGAGATACTTTTTTTTAGTTTCTTTCTAACAGCCTTAATATTAATTGATAAGGTGGGCAGGTCTATGCACCGGAAACAGGAGCTTCAGGCTGGTCTTTTATAAAAACAGCCTTCCATCAATTTGTGAATTAACAATTGCAACAACCTTCTCCTCATCTGCCACCAAATTTCAGGGCTAGTGCTACAAAACTGGTAGTGACTCTGTTAAAAATTGTCACTCTATAATATCAAGACCAATTGGGATAAAGTGTGACAATACAATAAACACACATGGGAGTATGAATTTATGATGAATGACTCTTAAGTCACTCTTAAGTCATGTGATAAGTCACATTTCAGAAATATTTTGGTTTTTTTTCCCCTGCCTGAATCTATTGATTGGAAGCTCTCAACACATGTCACAAAACTGAATGGGATTCAATGCTTCACAAAAGTTGCCCATATTGCTGTGAAAACTGGATGTCCCTTTCTACTAGACTGAAAAATTAGAAACAATTACCATGTTCACACTTATTTAAAAAAAGTCCAACCTGTTTTCTTCATATCTTGTTTATCTTCTTTATCTTGTTTTCCCAAGATTAAAAAAACAGAAACCTGAAGAAACCCAATTGGCTTCTTTGGGTTTAATTGCTTATTCATTATACATTCTGGCAGAATTACAGCAAGAAACCCAGTGCTAAATGAGGATGCAGAAGTTTACCCATATGTTTTCTATAGGAAGATAAACATTCACAGGCAAAACATGTACATGTATTATTTCCCATATGCATTCTAAAAATACTAAGGAGGCCTTCCAAGGAGGTTGAATTATAAAACTTCTCTAAATGTGAGTGGCCTTGTAAGTGACAAAGGATGACGGATGTTCCAAAGTATCATACGAATGCAGGGAAATGTTATGATCTTTTGTGCAACATAAACAATTGCAAGTAACTTTTATGTCCGTATTTATTAGCTTGTTAAATAATACTACAATTTCCCCACAGGAAAAAAAATACTTGCAGCTTGATCATTTTCTTCTGTTTGATCTATGTTACAAAATGACATAAAAATATTCAAATTAAGTTAATCACATATTCATTATACAGCTCCTCAGAGTAGTCAACTCAGTTATCACAATGCTTAAACTTGTATTTGAAACAGATCAATTCTTTTCTGAAAATAATTTTTTAAAAAACCATTCCAGGCAACACAATTGCTAATCCACAGGTTAAATCTTTTAAGAAATCAAAATTCCATCCCTTTGAAATGCAACGTGGAAAGGAATCAGTTTATACTGCTTATTGTTCAAATGACAAATTGAAGCATTATGGAATTAGTCAAAACCACTTTTATGCCAAATCTCAATGGATAAAAGTGCTATAAATGTGGCAAGGACATCCCAAATTCACATATTTTTCTAGCCATGAAGTTATACCCATGCTTTGAAAAACTTGTTTCCATGCAATAAATGTTCATTTAAAATCATACCCACTTCTCCAGTCCTCATTGCTCCTCTGGCATAAAGACTGGAGACTTTCTTTGCCATATTTAATTATACAATTATTAGCAAATGCTACTTCTCCCTAAATCTAAACAAACACACTTCCAACCCTGTTACCCAGAAGCAAAACTAATAAAGCTGTTGGCCTCGCTGCACAGAGTAAACTGGGTTGACTTAAACAGAATGTTTTCTAGGACCTCACAACAAAAGATAGGAAGGATACAAAACTCATGATCCCAAAACTCATTGTTGCATTCCTAAAGAGTGGTTTTGTGTAATCCACAAAGGTAGATAGATTTATATCATAGAATGAGCTTTGCCATGCTCTGATTAAACCTTAAGTTTGTTGAAGTTACACTTGCGGCATGAGTATCACTCTTAAGACATGGGTGTCAAACTTGCCACGTCACATTACTGTCACGTGACGTTTTGCCCATTCGTAGAGCTGGGGTGGGCATGGTTTGCATGTGGCGCATCCAACCCATGGGCCGCCAGTTTGACACCCCTGCTCTAAGCCATTAACCACAGTTTACAATCCTGGTTAAACTGGCTTCACATAATATGTGAAGCTGAAACTGAACAAACCATGTTAGAATATACTGTCTGAGGGAGATGGCTGTTTTGAAAATATGAAATTTATATAAATAAAAATGATGTATGTACTTATTTACAAAGAAAACCAGGGGTGGGATTCTACAGGTTTGCACTTATTCTCTAGAACCGGTTGTTAACATTCTAAGCAGTTCGGAGAACTGATTGTTAGAAGAAATTACTGGCCTAATCCTGTAAGGAAGGCAGGAAGGAAACATTCTGGTGTTGCTTACAGAAACTGCCTCTCCATTAACCCTTATTACATTCTTGGCAGGACTAGACTTCCTGTCTCTGGAACTTCTCTGAAGGTTTTTTTCCCTCCTTTGCTGGTAGTTTGCTTGTGTCGAGTGACCATTCAAAGTTACAATGGCACTGAAAAAAGTGACTTATGACCATTTTTCATACTTATGACTGTTGCAGCATCCCCACAGTCATGAGGCCAGGCGAGGAGATGCGTGCCTCAATGTAAGTGATGTTGAGTTGGCCACGCCTAGCCAGTCACATGACCACCAAGCCATGCCCACCAACTAAATCACACCCACAGAACCGGTTGTTAAAAAGATTGAAACCCACCCCTGAAGAAAACCAATATTTCTCTGCCTTGACTATTCCTACTGGGATGTTCTATAGAGGTAGTCCTCAACTTAAGATCATTCCTTTAACAATAATTTGAAGTTATGAGTGTTGAAAAAAATGGCTTATGACAGGTCCTTGGATTTATGATCACTGCAGCTTCCCCATGGTCATCTGATCAAAATTCAGGCTTAGCAAGGTTGCAATGCCCCAGGGACATGCCATCATCCTATGCCACCTTTCCAAGGGGCTTCTGACAAGCAAAGGCAATGGGGGAAATTGGATTTATTTAACAACCACAGGATTCACTTAATGACAGTGGCACAAAGTCAAAATCAGGCATGACTCACTTAACAACTGCATCACTTAGCAACAGAAGTTCTGGTCTCAAATGTGGTCATAAGCGGAGGACTACCTCTAGTGGCTTATTGGGTCTCATTCGAATGAACCTGACTACAATAAAGTGACTTATTCTTAGCATCCTTGGAAAAGAGCTAACTACAATATAATGGCGTTGCGCTGCCTTCTATAAAAGGCACATTTTCTGCTTAATAAAGGCATGTGTCACATTTAATCGCCTGCATATATTAAAGACTAATCTTGAATTTGTTCTTAATGCAAATGCATTGCTTACCTTTGCCTTAACGATTGCTTAATTCCTCACATCTTAATTGCCATCAAGCCACACAGTACTACAGTTAGCAAAAGCTTCAGTTGTGAAATAACTACTTGGTCTAGAAACAAGCCTTCTCCAGGTTGCAGAGCCCATTATACACACCCACGCTTCTGGCAAAGAAATGATTCCACGCTCACACCCTTGTCCTTTCTTTTACTCTGGATTAAGTTAATAGCTTCGGTAGATGTGAATGCAAGGCCACAATATACCTGACTATAAAGTTGGACAAAATAATACATCTCATCGAGATCAAATTATAGCTTCGGCTTTCCTATAAATTAAGCCACACATTTCGTATATGGAAACAAAGAACAGTCCTGATTTATTACTGTTTCCTCAACTAAAACAGAAATGGAGCCAACATACCAAAGATACATGGAAACAAACCAGGTAAGACATTCAAAGAGCTAAGCAGAATAGAAGCAAGCACTCTGTTCTCTACCAGAGCTTTTGCTTCCCTCAAAAAATATTTCTGAGCAAAAGAAATGAGTGTAGAGTTGAAGAGAGAAACCCAAAACACCAGATACACAAAGAAACAATTCTGAACGGATACAGAATGCTTTTCCACATAATAAAAATCATCCAATTACCTTGTGAAAAACTGGACTTCTAAAAAACACATATTTTTAACAAATCTGCATTTTGTTCCTCCGCCAACTATACTGTATTTTAAGCAATCAAAATCAAGAGCAAATGAAAAAATATAACATTCCTCAACTTGGTACCAATAGGCAGGCTGGGGAAGATGTATTTACAAGTCAGTTCATGGGCTATGGATCTCTAAAGGTACTATCAATGCCTATTCTTCTATCCACCAACCACTCACAGAGCTCTCTAAGTCATTCTGTAAGACAGGGTTTGAAAAACCTAGCAATTTTATTATGTGCAGTCTGGCAGCAGAATTCTGGGAATGGAAGTCCACATATCCTAAGAATTGCAAAGGCTAAGAAACAAGAAGTCTACAGAAAAAACCAGCGGCATCTTCTCCAGGTTAAACAAAATAATTCAGATCAAATTCTACCCTCTCTTAATCCACATACAGTCATTCAAAAGTTTGGGTCAAGTTTCAGAAATGATGCAGAATAAAGAATGCTGCCCCGTTGGATTTGTTGTTGCATTTATGGATGGCAATTTAGGGACCCATCTCATTCCACTCTTGTGCTTAAAAGAACTAATTAACCTGGGTTCCAATTCAGTTTGATGTTGGGATTCGGATTATTTCATGACTCTGTTGACGCTTCAATTTTATGACTCCAGAAAAGAGAAAAGACAACACTGCACAACACTAGTTTTCCATGCTGAATTCCAAATACAGCCACCTACTGTATTTGAAGAAAACCTGAAATATGAATCCCCACCATTATCTTCAAGTGGCCAGGTATAAGTGAAGCCAATTAGGCTTCCATTGCTGTCCACAGCCATATTTCTTTAGATCCCCCGCTCCAGGCTTTGGGAGGGCTTTAAACATGCAGCTGGAAACCAAGCAACGAAAGAATGAAAGACATTTCCTCCAGAATGACCTTAAAGCATGAGAGAGTTCATAATTTTAGCAGGACAAGGATTTCATTCCCCAAATGAGAATACCCTGGAAAATAAAAGGAAATCAGCCTAATTAGTAATGTTAACAAGCCCTGCTCAAGAAACATCTTAGAAGGTATGTGTCAACTAAAAAGATACTCCTTTAGTCTTTTGAGCTGCCAGAAAAAGGGAGTGGGGGGAAAACAAGGCATTCCTTAAATGCCTAGATAATCAACCCAGCAGCCCAAAGTTGTCGGAGCATAAGAAGGTTATTGGAGAGCATGATGGATGACTCTTGGAGATGGATGTGTCCCATTGGAGAAGTCACACCCATGGGGCGGGGGGAAGACCAGGGTCAAGGGTGAAATGTATGATGTAATTTAGTATCAGCTGCATCCAGCTTACACCAACATGGCCACTCCTAATAAATCAATTTACTTTTCTCTGAGATGCAGCTAGAGACTTTTGATTTGAATGAGGGTGGATTTGTTGGAGCTCTGATAGTATGCTCAACCTGCACTGTGAGGCGCAGACCTCCTTAGTGCTGAAAAAAATATTCTTCTAACACATCACACAAACCTGAAATCTAGGACTTCAAATGGGAGAGCCGTGGTTTGGCTTAAAACTGGATGAGACAAATTCCAGGGAATGTAATGCTTAAGCCCCTGGCCTTCAGTGGAACGCCCTTTCTTCAAGGAATGCATTTGTGAGATTTACCCTCACGGAAACTCTGGCGGGGGGAGGGTCAGAGCAAAAAAGGAAAACATACTTCCAAACTGAGCAGGAAGATAAAGGCTTCCCTGCTCAAATTTTAAAATCTATCCCATCTTGGCCACCATGACAAAGAATTGAAGGACCTGTTGTCCAAAATACCTACAGGACAGAGGTGGTATTCAGCAGGTTCTGACCAGTTCTGAAGAACCGGTAGTGGAAATTTTGAGTAGTTCGGAGAACCAGCAAATACCACCTCTGACTGGCTCCACCCCCATCTATTCTCTGCCTCCCAAGTACCAGGTGATGGGCTGGGTCTTCTTGTGTTGCCCTGCACGGGAGAATGGAGCTGGAAAGCAGATTAAAGGCTAGGGAGGGAATGGGATTTTGCAGTAATCTTCCCCCAGGAGTGGGGTGAGAAAGGGGATTTTACAGTATCCTTCACCTTCCACGCCCGCCAAGCCATGCCCATAGAACGGGTAGTAAAAAAAATTTGAATCCCACCACTGCTACAGGATCCCTTTCCTACGCAGATTCTCAGCCATCCAGGTCATAGTTAACCCAACAGTGCTTTTTCAAAGGACAACAGAATTTTGTTTTTCCTGGAAGACATTTTGCTTCTTATCCAAGCAGCTTCTTCAGTTCACTGTTCCATGAGAATTGAAGAAGCTTCTTGGATAAGAAGCAAAACATCTTCCAAGAAAAACCAAGGAAGTCCTGTTGATTTTTTTAAAGCATCTCTGGTTATTGGTACAGGATCCCTTCTCTATCTACTATATTACATTTGTGCAAAAGGGTCCCTGGATCCTGTGATGAGCAATATTTTTCAGGTCAAAGGCCGCGCTTAAGTCTCCCGATTGGTTAGTAAGAGTGCAGAAAACCCTCCAATGAGGGAAGGGACAATGTCCTATCGAAATTGGGTGGGAGATGTTATGAACAGGAACAGGACTGTACCAGAGTTCCTATTTTAATCTAAAAATCATGCCATTCAGATTCAAGTATTGTGCTGCTGAATTTTCACAGTGTGACTGCAAAATGCTGTTTATTCAAACTGTGTAGCACATGTAAGTACAAACAGTTCTGCATAAGAAATGGCTGTACTCTGCTTTTAGATTTTTATACCCTAGCTGCAAGGGGTCCCAAACTTTATTCAATCAGAAGAGTGAATATTCAAGAGCCACGAACTCAGTACTCAGTGCATCTTTGGATACCCCCAACTTTTCTAGGAATAACAGAATTATAATCCAAATGGCCTCCATTAGACACGTGAATCTATATTTCTTCTTTGCTTTTATCCCCTGGACTGTCGTAATGTGGTTTTTCCTGTTTACTTTGCACAATTCTGATGATTGAAATATTCACAGAATGCCAAACCAAACAAACTGAAAGGCATTCAGTGCATATATCTGAGAAACTAAAAAATGAAATATTACTGCCATTCAGATGAAGCTGATATGCATGTCAGATCAGGGTCACCCATCAGAGAGACCGCTGGGGGTGTGGGGGAAAGTACAAACTTTTTCTCCCATGGTGACTATATCCTGTCTGAGCACAAAATTCAGCAGAAGGGATAGTAGGTGGTGGTGTGTTTTTTTTAAGTGAGTAAAACAATGAGGTAGCAGTAAAAACAACTCCAAGAAGGCAAGCCAAACAAGCTGTGATCCTCAAAGACACAAGGAAAAATTAAGGCAACAAGTTAATCAGAGGATCCAGAGAGAAACAGAAACGATGCTGCCTTTTGTCTTGACTTTGGCTACTGAAAAACTTTATTCTAAAGATCTCAGACAACCACCATTTACTGACTCTGAGCAGCGGTGTTGATTTTAGCTTTAGAACTGCTTGTGAACAAAGCCTTGCTACAATTTATTAAAACATATGCACCTTTTCCTAGGATTGTACCTGCTGCAGAAAAGGTGTGGCTCCTTTGGTTAAAGACAGGGGGGCTATGCTGGTGCTTGCATGCATCCTGAAGCATTTTGTTTGTTTGTTTGTTCATCCATCCATCCAATTTATATGACCACCCATCTCAACAATGACTCTGGTTGGTGAACAGAATTAAAATGAATTACAAACAATTACAAACATTGCAAAAGTTAAAATACAAAGCAGCAGAGGAACATCAAACCCAAATCATTAACACAACCAAGAAGCAGCTATGTCTAATCTAAAGCTTACCATGTCTAAAGCTCAGGCACCTTGTTCAGAATTGTGGGCTAACTGAGGCAACCACAGTTTAAGAGGAAATGATTATCCCCATTAAAATTCTCTGTAATGTGATTGTTTTGTAACTTCCACCATACTGATATTCAACTTGGCACCAGCATTGCTCCCTTAATTCAGATTTAAAATCTAAATGTGAAAATCATGAGCTTATGAAGAACCACTCTTTTCTGATCCCTGTGTTGGAGCCTGGACTCATGGTTTCAGGAAACATCTAAAGCAAGGGTCCCCAACTGCCAGGCTATGGCCTGATGCCAGGCCATGGCCAGTTGGGAACAGGGCCACATAAGCAGTGAGTGCCCAAGCTCACAAATTACATTTGTGCAAGCAGCATATGTGCACACAAAATCATCCTCCCTCTGCACACCACTCCCGCCACCACCACTGGTCCACAGAGCTGGAAAGGATGGACACCGTTGATCTAAAGCCTTCCCTATAGCCTAATCTTCCAATGAAGCAAACGGTTCAAAATATGGCAGTGCAGGCAACTTGGGAGGTTTCTTGTTATGCCCATCTGACCCCTCTACCCTGGGGGTTTTGGTAGACCACACATTAAACATGATCCATCAATATGCCCTAGCTACCAAAACAGCCAGTGCAGTTTTGGGCTGCATCAACAGAGGTACAATCAGGGGTGTGATTCAACCAGTGTAACAACCGGTTCACTAAGTGTCTGCTTCGTGCACGCATTTGCTACTGACCTTCCCCAGCAATCCCTGTGTGTTAAACAGCTGACGCCTGGCAATCCATTGTGCTGCACAAATCAGCTGAGCTTGAAAAGCAGGATATAAAGCACAGCCTAGAGCCCAGGCGGGCAGGCAGGCCCAACAGCTGATCATCAGAGCAAATCAAACCGGTTTGCTGCCAGCTGATCCTTGGAGCTATTGGTTCACCCGAACTGGGCTGAACTGGTAGAATCCCACCCCTTGGTACAAAGCTAAGGTAACAGGAAGTGACAATAATGCTCCATGCCATACTGGATAGTATTCTACCCAGCTCTGATCCTCACATTTATGACTGATTGCAGTGTCCAATGGTCACATGATCTTTCTGATGTTAAACCAGCAAAAAAATAAACCCCCCACCCCACCCATTTGGAAGAACAGCTTTATCTAACAACTGTGTTATTTGCTAAAAAAAAAAAATCCATGTGATTTGCTTAATGGTTGCGGTGATACACTTAATGGCCACTGCAAAAAAATGTGGAAGATGAAGTCACTTGAGTGCCTCAACTTACAACCACAACGATTTTTCAAGCCTAGTTTTGGTTTTAAGCTGAGAACTACCTATAGTTTTTGGAGGTTTTAAAATTCTATCTGACTGGATTCGTTGAGGTTCTTTTCGGCAATGGGGAAACATGCATTTTCATCTTGTTCAAATATAGCTGTCTAATCTGGTTTCCCACATCTGCTTCTGTTTGACATTTCTGATGAAACTCGGGCATTCTATCTCAAAACAACAGGCTCATCCCGCCTCCTGCCTCTTTCTACAACCCTACATCTGCCACTTACTCATACTCCACTGCAGGGAAAAACAATAGTTTCCTTTCCTCGTTTACTAATCTAACATTCCTGACTGCTGCCTATGGCTGTGGTGTTTGATAAAGGAAATGCAACAAGATATACACTTGCATTCTCCTTCCAATGAAGATTTATTTTTCTTCCATTCAGTCGTGTCCGATTCTCAGAGACTGCTTGGACAGGGTGTCAAATGAGGTGGGGACCTGTTCACCTTGACACAGACCAGCACTAACTGCAGGAAAGGTGAATGCAAAGAAGATGGAGCTGCCGTGGGAGAGAAAGAAAAGCATGTTCCTGCTCTAGAATTGATCACAATCCTCCAGAAGAGCAAATGCAGGTGCTTCTGGATTTGGACCCTGACTTCAGAATCCCAAATTGACAGAGCAGCTAGGAATGCTTTCTAACAGCTTTAGCTGATACACTATCTGGGTCCATTTGGATTAGAAAACCACCTAACGTTGTAGTGGTAGTAACCCCTAAAATTACTACTACAATCCCTTCTATGTATGGTTTACCCATTTTGTATGTGACTCAGAACACTGAGCTCACTCAAATTTTAGCCAGGCTCATCTCACTGGTATCTCATTGCACTCCCTTTGATACAACTCATCTTAGAGAGTGACCTCTTCTACATGATCTTCATGGCTTATTCAGTCCCACGAGGGGTCTCCTAGGCTGTGCGATGCATTTTTAGAAATAAAAGAGGACATGCTTAGTGGCTTTTTAAAAAGCTCTACAATGATCATTTTGGTGACCAGCTGGTGTTTAATAATCTGAATTATTTCAATTGTTCAACCTTCTTTGAGAAGGTTTGTTAAAACTAGCACGAGACAAGTAACCATCAGTATAGAAATATATTAGTAGCAATAAATGATTCCAAGATCACAGGAGCATTTTGATTCATCCATATATTCCTGGGTACAGTAAGAGCTGGTGATTTCTATTGTACTAAATTTTTCTTTCTGTTTTAATCCTTATCCGTCTGTTTCAATTATGAGCTGCTTTTTATCATTGCAAAGAATGCTGTCCCTATAAAGAAATTCCCTAGGGCAAAGCAACCAAGATACAAGCATGCTTTGGTTAGCCAAAGTAAAAAATAATTCAGGCACTAAAGAAAGCAAAAATATGCCGTGGTGAGAAAAAAAAATCTACCCTACAGCTTTCTCAACTGCTTTAGATTTCCCTTCCTTCCTTGTATCTTTTATAAGGTAACTAATATGAAAAGCCAGTTCTAAGGCAATCAAAAGAAGAAGAAGAAATCACACCCATCAACTTTCCCACACCAACCCTCAGAAGATTTCACAGTTGTGGCCTGCTATGAAATGAGAGCACAGTAGCATATAACCAGTTCTCACACTCCAGTATCAGATGTTTGTAACATTGTTGAACCTTTTTTAAAAATTAATTCCTTTATTTGCCAAGGGCTTGCTGTCATCGCGAAGCTTTGCAGTATAATTATGCAGCTAGCTAAGCCCAACCGTGCAAATGTTTTCAAGTTCTGTGTGGAAAGTCCGTCTTCTCACATTATCCAATGTTGGTATCAGCTTCTTATAATTCCTTCACTTACATTTTTGCATTCAGCCAAGAGGGTGGGCGGATAGTGTGAAAGAGATGACAGATTTGGAAGCAATGGAAACTTCCCCAAGTCACTCAACATGCTTATCCTGACCCCACTGTATGTAAAATGTTTCAGACGGGTCAACAGTTAACAAGAAGGGACAAAATATTCACCAAAGGCTGCCACTTTAGCAAGTCTCTTTCTTTCTTTCTTTTTTTTTGATAAAAGTTTTATTTAAGTTTTCACAACACATATAAATACAAACAGCATGGCCCCGGGTTATCACTTCTCCATACACACATAAACTCAATACATATTTATCTTATACATTCTAATCCATATCTTATAACTATTTTCTCAATTTTTTCAATAGCTTTTCCCTTTTTTTAACTTCCTATAGCCATATTTTAAATTATCTCATTCCTTTCTTAATTCAATTACATATCTTTTTCTAATTTTTAAAATCTTTCTAATCAATGTTTTTATACTTTTGTCTGTCCTGTTTATAATTTCATATTATCTTTTCTCATAAAACAAATCTTCCCCTGTAATTACTAGACTGGAGTGTAATACCTTTGTATCTTTTTTCAAATCTTGTTTAAAAATTTAAGTTACACCTTTACAGTTCTAACATTCATTTTCTAACCTCTATTTTATACCACATACCTATTTTCAATCGAATTCTGCTTGGTACATTCCCTTAAAAATACACACTAAATTCTTAAAAGAAAAAAGTACATACCGTGTTTCTCCAACACTATGGCCTCCACCAATAGGAAAGCCCAGCATGATTTCTAGGCATAAGGTAAAATTAAGCCCCGCCCCCCAAATTTAGGCCTATTTAAACCATGCGTTTCCCTGCCATTTCTCACATCGTTCGTTAGAACTACACGAGGTGAAGAGAAATGGGGGGGAAGGGTGGGGGGTGGGGAGACAACTTGTCTTTAGGAGTGCCCTGCAGGTAGCCTAGGCTAGAATACCCTGATAGCCGATAGAAGCTCCCCGAAGGCAGAGTCCCCATCCGCTTCAGGGCGTGGCATGGCTACCCGTGTCCCCTTGCCTTTAGGGCAGTCTCTTTCGGGCAATGGAAGCTCCCCAAGTGCAGTCACCAGCCACTTCGATCGGCCAGTAGAAGCGGCCCTGCGGCGAGGGGAATGTGTGTGTGCGCTCGCCCTCGTGGCAAGGTACATGCGTATGGGCCGCTCTAGGTGGGGGAGGAAATTAAGTCACCCCCGAAAAGACAGAGTAGCCATTTTTTCAGGGGTCAAAAAAAAAATAAGGCCCGGCCTTATTTTGTGAGAAACACGGTATGTATGTGTGTGTATATATGTGTGTGTGTGTGTGTATGTGTGTGTGTGTGTGTGTGTGTGTGTATGTATGTATGTATGTGTATATATATATATATGTGTGTGTGTGTGTGTGTGTGTGTGTGTGTGTGTGTGTGTATGTATGTATAAGAGCAAGTCTCTTTCATATATATTCATAACAGGGTCATTTCCAGTGAACAAGTTTTGATAGGATCCACTAAAGAGGAGGAAAATAGTTCTGCCTTCCACACAAAACCATCCTACATAAATCACACAGAGAACAGATGGCCAGAAGGGATTCCCTTGCTGGGTGCTCCAAAGTTCAGCCACAGCACTAAGGAATGGAAATACGGATAATCCCCGACTTACTATCACAACTAAACTCAGCATTTCTGTTGCTAAGTGAGATATTTGTTTTGTCCCATTTTACAACCTTTGTCACAGTTGTTAAGTGAATCCGGATTCCCCTCTGACTTTGCTTGTCAGAATGTCGCAAAAGGCGATGACCCTGGAACACTGCAATCATCATAAATACACGCCAATTGCTAATATCCGAATTTTGATCGCATGACTGCAATGGCCATACATGTGAAAAATGGTCATGAGTCCTTTTTTGGTGCTGTTGTAACTTCAAATAATCACTAAATGAATGACTGTAAGTCAAGGACTACCTGTAGATACTAAGCCAATAGAACCTGAACTCCTTTTTTTAAAAGAATGTCAATAATCCAGTATCACCAGCAAAATATCCATGGAGATTCTCAGTCATCCAGGTGATTCTCAGTCATTCCAAAGTACTTTTTCAAAAAGCAACTGGACTTTTGTTTTTCCTTGAAGATGTTTCACTTCTCATCCAAGAAGCTTCTTCAGGTCTGACTGAAGAAGTTGCTTGGATGAGTTAGAACTCATCCAAAACAGTCTAATTACCTTTTGAACAAGGACCTTTGGGAGTTACACCAACAATACATACATGCTCAAGTAAAATAATCTTTTACAAGGTTTTCTAAAACTCCAATGGAAAAGGGAAAGGGTCAAGCTGAGAGTAAGCACTACAGAAGAGTGATTTTTTTTAAAAAAAACTATATTTATTTTCAGTGCTTGCAATGCATAGTTCCATGCTGTTACTGAAGAGCAGGTAATTCACACTGGATATTTACAACTGTATGTTTAAGATGTGACTCAGTCTTTGTTCTTCAGGATATCATACACTGCTATTTTCTAGGTCACACAGAACTGCTAAAGGACCTTTTATTTTGAGAATTTACTGTGTTTTCAACAGCATTCTTAACGCTTGAGAGACTCAAGAATAACCCATGAAAACTTCCTTACAAGAATATAATAAATAGCATAGACAACTATTTCTAAGAACTCAATGCATTTTCCCTTCGTGTGCACTCTCTTTTTCTTTCTCTCTCGCTTTCTTCAGTACACTGTGGTCAGCTAAGGAGTTTTCAGTACATTTAAATTGGTAAGTTGAGGTTTTCAACCTCACTCAAACTGAGAAATTGAGGTTTCCAGCATCACATGTTCTTCAATGCTAAATATGTTTGCTAAGAAGTCCTTTAAACTCAAAGAGCTTTATTTTCTAATAAGTTCAATTCTGCATTGTAAACATATATTCTGCACATTAAAAAGTAAAATAATAAATTGTTAACTGATAAATAGCATATAATATATTCATACCTAAAAAGATCAGCATCATACAGTCAATGTATGACACTTCTGAGAAGCAAATCTGAGCTCTGAATAAGCAAAATAGAAAGCATATTGATGTTTCCGAACTTTGATATTGGAGAAGTCTCTTGAGAATACTACGGCTATCCAAGAAAACAAAGAAATCACTCAAGGCACAGATAATCAAATTGTCATATTTTGGACACATTATGCAAAGATTTCACTTTCTGAGGAAGGAATATTATCTCCCTACTATCTACTATGACCTGAACTTAAAGTTATCATGAAATCGTCTACTAAATGCCCTAACATGCTTATTTCGGAAAATTATTGTATTGTCCATTTACAGTGAATAGACAACCAAGAACAGTTTGGTTCTGAGTATAGGTGAAAAGATCATATTTGATTTATCAACAATTCAAATGAAGATGAAGGAATTCATGAATGTTAAATCCAGGACTGAAATTTTTAATACTGTGAATAAGTATGAACAAGATCTACAGAACTTTATGTGTACTACTTCTTACACACGTTCACAATTTCACTGTTTACTCAAGAATCAAAAGTGATCCTCAACTGGGAAGAGGTTATTTGAACTACCCATAGCAGAATTATGGATGGATGGATGGATGGATGGATGGATGGATGGATGGATATATATATATATATATTCAGCTTTGTTCAGGTATTTTCCCACGTCATTGTAGTTGTGTTTTTAAAGTTGTAGCAACGTTTCGGCAGAAACTCATCTGCCATCATCAGGCTTCTGTATTGTGTTCGTCTGTGAGTTAGACTTTCACAGCCATTTCTGTTTTAAATTTGGGGCTAGCCTACTGCTGTGCCAGAATGGTTTTTTTCCTCATCCTGAATGTTTGGGAGTCTTGGTCTGTGTTGATTGGTCTTGGAGTTTGCTGTGTTCTGCTTGATTGGTGTTTCTAATATCTTCTGTCTGTTTTGTGGCTTTTTTTGTCTTGGTTGGCTGGCAACATTGTGTTTCCTGTATTGGAGGCTTTTACTGCGGCTTGGCTCCGAGTAAACGGGCGGCTATCATTTAATAGGAAGCTAGGTTTCATCTGGGTGCCTGGTTGGGGTGTGTTTGAGCTGGAGGTATCAGGGGGGAT
This sequence comes from Pseudonaja textilis, assembly GCF_049901715.1. Lineage (NCBI taxonomy): Eukaryota > Metazoa > Chordata > Lepidosauria > Squamata > Elapidae > Pseudonaja > Pseudonaja textilis. The sequence goes on from NC_141991.1 coordinate 81,370,044, forward strand.
CTGTTTGTGCCCAGGTGTTTGCCTGCTAGTGGTGTGGAGATTTTTTTGTTTGTGAGTGCAGGCTTCCAGATAATTGACAGTCTGGTGGAGTCATCTCTTCTATTCATGCTTTCAGGTCTTCTTTCAATCTCTATGGCTTCTCTGATAATTCTGTAGCTGGGGTTTTCTATAGTGGCTAGGGTTTTGGTGCCATTGAAGTCGATGCTATGACCTGTGGCTTTCATGTGTTGGACTAGTGAGGAAGTGTGTTCCAGCTTTTTTACTGCATTTTTGTGTTCATCCAGGCGGGTACTTATTCTTTTATTGGTCTGTCCAATGTATGTGGCCGGGCATGATGCACAGGGAACTTAATATATGCCTTAGTTTTCCAGGTCAGTTTTATCTTTGGGGTTTCTTAGGATGGCTGCTATTTTTCTGTCTGTTTTGAAGGCAATCTTGATGTGATGCCTGTGTAGTATCTTACTGATTTTGTCTGTAGTACCTCTTATGTAGGGCAGGACAGCTGTTCCATAGGTCTGTTCATCTTCTAAGTCTCCATTATGTCTCAATGTGTTTTTGTGGATCAGGCCAGTGATTTTGCTTTTGTGGAAGTCGTGAGATTCTGCCAAAACATTGCTACAACTTAACTATAATGACATGGGAAAATACCCGGACAAAGCTGAATACTATATATATAAAGCTCTCAGCCTATGGAGCTCTCTCATCTTTATTTTAGTAATGGTAAATAAGTAAAAAATATTTTAAAAGTACTTGGTAACCTTCTTGGCATGTAAGCAAAGGGAAAATTCAAATTTCCAAATCTTTCAATGAAAGGTACAGCACAATCTTATTTTTGTTTTGTTCAGCTGAAAGTCCCATGAAGGTCAACATGACTTTCAAACATATGTAGCAAGGCAATCATAGTTCTTTTTAGAATATATATACAGCAGGAAGGAAGGAAGGAAGGAAGGAAGACGGATAGATAGATAGATGATAGATGAGAAAGAAAATGTTTGCTCCCTCCAGTAGGAAGATAACATTAAAAATCATGCTTTATGTCAAACCAGCTACGGAGCTTCATGAATGTACAGAGATTATTAGTTGGCCACATCACTAATTAGTATTGATGTTATCTGGAGGCCAGCAAGACATTGTTGCATCCAAAATATTCTACTGTGCTTTGAAAATCTTTTGTAACAAGGTCAGATAGAAAGATTATTATACCCATATGCTATTTTTATGGCTACCTTACACATACAGTTTACATGTAAACAACTTCAGAAGAATCACATTTTCATAATTTGCCATCATTAACCTATTATCAAGAAAGACTGTTACCTTCACAGGATGCTTGGTTTTTTGAGAAAGTCCTTGAAGGACAAGGGAGTCATTTGTTGAAATCCAAAATCTCTACAGGCACCAGGTTTTGCACAGAGATTTAGGTCAAAATATGTTACAATTAAATACCCAGATGACATCAACCCATTTTGCTACTCTGTCCTTTCAACAGAAGCTATTAAAAAAAAATCCCAAGTTAGTTCTCCCCAAAAGTTCCCCAAGCTGCATATTCTTATTCAGAAAACTTTGGAAGTTCAAAAAAAAAAAAAACATATGTGTGAGGAAAAAAGAGAGAAAAGACACCTGCAATTTGGAAGGGAAAGTGTTAATTCATGAAACTGTTTCTATCATTGCTTTAGTTTAGAATATTTACCTTGTTGTTCATTATTCAAATTCCATTAGAACTTAACCATAAAGTAAGTTTTTGAACATCACCAATCATCTACAGTATGGGAATAATTATACAGTACATGCCACCTGTATGCTTCAGCTGTTCTAAACATTCTTTTAGACCATTTTTAAAAAAGATCAAGCTCAGCCTAAGCAATACTTAATTTATCTCTTTGTTACATTTTCAACTTCAAGTGCTTCTAACATATGTATGGAAATAATTTTCCTCTGAGCTAGAAATATCACAACCATGTGAGCAAGCTTTCAAGGCATCAAAGCAAAACTGTAAAAAAATACTATTTTTACCTTTCTTATTTCAAAACTAATGTCTTTTTAAGACCTGTGACATATCACTTGCGACAAATCTTGCAAAGGAATCTGACCAAATGGCTTGTAAATCCTCTTCCTTGCCTTTTTATCAAAAAAGAGATCAATTAAATATGGATACAGAACTATTTCCAGTATCTGTTGAAAACAGATTCATCTTTGGCCTGAGCAAAATAATTACTGTATTTTTTGGAGCTAATTTTCTGGAGAGGAAAACAAGGGGGAAAAAAACTGCCTCTGCCTCCCAGCCATTTGCCTCCTTGGATGGGCCTCCCAATTATCAGCTTTTTCAGGCTGCAGGGATTGCCATCGCCTATTGCTGCCTCCATGCGCATCATTTTTGGCCTCTGTATCCTGTTTTCAGCCTCTGCATGCTCTGTTTTTGGCCTCTCTGCGCCCCGTTTTTGGCCCTGTCCAGATGGCGGGGATCAGAATGGGCCAAAAATGGGGCACGTGGAGGCCAAAAATGGGGTGCGCAGAGGCCAAAAATGGGATGTGGAGGCTGAAAATGGGGCATGCAGAGGTGGCATCAGACGATGACAATCCCTGCAGCCTGAAACAGCTAATCGTCAGGCCGATCCAACCGACAATCAGCTGCTTCTGCTAATCAGACTTGTGCTGAAGCTGACCAGGCTGTTTGTTGCAAGGAGGCAAACTGCTGGGAGGCAGAGGCTGAAGGGTCAGGGCTGGCAGGTGGGCGGGACTTCTGCAACATTCACTGTATAAGACACACAGACATTTCCACCCCCTTTTGGGGGTGGAAAAAGTAGGTCTTATACTCCGAAAAATACCGTATAGTAGCTACCCTCTATTCCAGGCTTGCAAAATCCAAAACTCTTTTAGTATATTGATGAATTCTATAAATGAGAGATATTACTAACAAACATATGTTTTTTTCCAAACTTCAGAAAAAATGCAAAACCTATTTTAAAAATTTTAAACACTTTAATTTTAGATTTTCACTTTATAGTTAAAAGGACAGGTAGAAAAAGGATGTGTTACTGGGCACAAGGATGCCCTGTGTGTGTGTGTGTGTGTGTGTGTGTGTGTGTGTGTGTGTGTATATCCCTAATGACCATATGCCTCTAAATGATTGATGTCTTGAAGAGCAAAGCTTTATTTTTACTGACAATTTCATTCTCCATATGTAACAGCTTCTGTTGGATGCCTCCTCATCTATCAGACAATCCAGTAGGGCTTTTTTTTTTCCAGACTCATCCAAACAATTAAACTGATTTTTCAAATCCTTTAGAATTACATCAGATAGGAGCTAAATCACAGGCTTTAAAGGTAAGAGGCAACATTTCAATTGATGCACTATTTGTTTCCTTAATATATTTTGTGTGTGATCACCTTTCCACAATCTCACTTCAAACCAATTTGCTGCTTCTCAGTTTGGCTGGTTCACTGTTCGCATACATTAGACACTTGCAAGCATATGCCGCAACTCACTAAAAGAGTCATAATTTTTTTTGGTATCCTTCTTAGTTGCCTTGGGCCACCCCACCCTTCAAATCCACATGAATATCAAACACCCTAGAGAAAATATTAAAATTATTTTCTCCCAAGGAACACCATGGTACACAATACTGTTTTAGTTTCCATTAATAGATCTTATCAATCTAAGGCAGGCAATTCAGCAACAACTAGTGGAGAACTGCCATGGAAAACAATGCCTGAACAAGCAAACATGATGAAAACAGAAATACATAACCCTTTAAACAAAGGCTTAAAAGTATGTTTATGGTAGGATGCAAACAAATAAATAAATATGAACCCAGACTATCTTTTTCACACATTCTCCAAGAAGCCATTGCTTTAAACATTCAAATCTACCAGTATTATTGTCAAAATTGATTCCCACTAGTTTTCCCTCATCTCAAGATGAATTTTCCAAGATTTTGTTAACAAAATTCATTTAAAGAATTGGCATTTTGAACAACTGCCAGAGAACCCAACTTGCCAAACCCAAGCTGCTATTTGTGTGGCTGCCATAAACCAAAATGCATGTTTTTAATGACACAGAGTTCCAATTAGCTACTGCCAAGGGATGCCAAAGAGAGATGTCTCCAGATGGGAGGAGAAAATGCTTGGGTGCAACAGCACAAGTTAAAAGGCACTGCGGGAAATCATGTAATTACTCAACTGAGCAGTCAGAAACTCTACAAACTTACAGGCAATGCCAAATTCCTTTAATCAAAGTTTTCCACTGAGAGTCATGTATTCACTCCTTATACAATGTATTCAATATATGCAGGCAGCTGCACAATATGTACATAATATTCCAATTATTCTCAACAAGAGTGTTCTTTCACACTCAACATGTCAGTATACAGAACACGCTCCTCATTTTCCATCTGAGATCCCAAACACAGCCAGCCACAGTCTAGTATGTGTTTTATGAATGTGCAAATCCAACCTTTAATTGAATTTACCACTCAGAGATGTGCACAGGGTTGGCTTTGAAAGGCATTCCTTACTTCTGTCTTGTTGGAATGCCAACATTTACACAATTAAGGATTGCAGTGGCCAAAGACATCTGGCCACCCAAACAAAACATTAGCTGTATTCGAGATAACATAATGGCACAGATAGAAGTCTGACAATCAGCTTGTAAAATGTTTCATGGAAAGTGGGGGAAACAGCTGTTTGTTTTGCAAAGGACATGCAGAATACTGAAAGATTAGAGAAAAATAAATACCCCATTCCTATGCAGAGCTACTTTAAAAAGATTAGAAAGACAGCCTGAACTGGTTATTTGGAATGCACCACAAACATCAAGCTTCATTCATCCATGTTGAGTGAGCTCTACCTTACCCAATGTATTGCAGATTTCTAAGAAATCATTTGCAGAAAGAAATGCTTAAAATGCTTAAACGCTTAAAAAGAAAAATTCTTGTAGCTAAAACTCTGAACTGGTTTCCATCCTGAAGTTGTTGCCTCAAATGTAAGGGCAATATTATTAATAAAACGTATCTTCACAGAAACAATGGGCTTCTACAGTTGAAGTAATTGTTCAGTGGAATACATGTAGCATTATCAATTTATCTATAAAATCAAATCCCTTGGAATAAAATCCATCAAATAGAACATTAATTTGGGTCCACTAACTCTATTTGAATACATTTAAAACCCAAAGACAACATAGTAGAGTTCCCAAATCAAATCTGGAAAAAAATTGAATAACCATTAATTGGTAGCAAAAAGTTAAGTGTCCTTTAGTGTCATCTAGAAATTATTCATTATTATTTTTTTGCAAACCAGACCAGATAGCCTTAATCTGTAAGCAGGAAAGCTCAACAACTATAGATATTGTTCATGCTACTAAGTAGGTGTCATTAAATACAAGGGGAAATCTCATTCATTCCATTACCTGTGAAAGATGGGTCCACAATTAAACACAGCTGCCTTTTTTTTTTTTTACCAGTTGCACACATTAGTTTCTGCTTTCAGTGGGGTTCACTAGGGTTGACTGGGGTGAAAGAAATTCCTCTGAAGGAAATGTGACCTTATTTGATGTAAACATCTCAAGGACTGGGTAATACATATGCTCACAATTACAGCTATTAGTATCATTGCTAGCTGGAGCCCAACCAGTGATCTACCATAGCAGAACTGTAAAAAAAAAAAAAATACTGCAAGGCAGAATCCATTGGAAAGCTCAGATTCCCAACAACCGGAGAAAAGAGATAATAGGTGTCATCCTAACAGCTCAATGCTTCCTTGGCCACAGGGACCAAATCAACTAAACTAGAGCGTTTGGTTATGCATATGGACAAGATCCTCGGTGTTCAGTTTGCACACCTTGTTTATACACACTCTTTTAAGTAAATTACCAGACCTTCCGCTCGGGTCCTAGATATTTCCCCGGTACGAGCCACCTTCCTGCTTCAAACCCAAAACCTCATTTTAAGCTGGGGGCAGTAGTAGTAACTACTCCCGATTCAGGAGTGCGCTTAAGGTACAAGCGCTTTCGCAACAGAAGGCGACTCCCTTTCAGCCGAGCTCTAACGCTATCTTGGCCCCCGCAAGTCTCTCTCAAGAGAGACAGAGATCAAGCAAAAAGATCCCAGTGCCCGGGTACAGGGATCTAAGCCTCCTCCCTCCACCTTACCCAGCCGATTTCCCCGATCCACCAACGCGGCGGACGGGGCTGCTCCAAACCTATCCAGCTCTTTCCTAACGCCGGGCGAAAGGCGAGCGCGCACTCCGCCTCTACCCTTGTCCTAATGCCAGCGGGAGGGGGGGGGCAGGGACGGACAGCGCAGTCTTGTTACTCACAGAAAACCGATCCAAGTCCGTGGCAGCCATAGCCGGGCACCTCCGAAGGTCAGTGGCCAGGAGTTCCTTCTCCGGCGCCAGAACAAACAAACCAAAAAAAAAAGTCGTCTCACCCCAAACCTGCTCTCCTCTTTCGATTGATGCAACTGAATGAATCCAATATGGCCACTTCCTGGAAACTCCCCCTCGTCGGCTGAGGAGAACGCAGAAGCGGCCCGCCCCTTGGCGCCCGGGGCTCCCAGCCGTGGGGAAAGTCAAGGAGGGCGCTTTGGGGAGGGAAACCCCACCACCACCGCGAGCCTCTCCGGCTGCTGAAGTCGCGGCGGAGAGGCGAGAAAAGCCCCGCGTTTAATTGCGGCTATCCGGCATTCCATCGAAGGAATGCTGGGAACGATCGCCTTTTGCTTGCCTCGATCCCAGGCAGGATTTGGGCAATCTGTTTGGCGGGTCTGTGCGGATGTGTGTGTGTAAGAGAGCTATAAAAGTAACATCAATTTATGATGATCATGTTCTAGCGCCATTCGTTTTAACATATAGCATCATCGCTTTGCAACAGCTCTGTAAGGAAGTCTGATGTTCCTTAACTTCAGAGTGCAGGGGTCCAGAGAGGTAATAATTTGTCTTTAAAAAGTTGCTTAATGTAAAAGGAAGCTTTATTGGGATATTGCAGAAATGGGCAACAGTTTTGGGGAGAAAACCCTTGCTAATATCATGCAAAGGAGAACGTTCTTTTAAAGCAGGTGGGGCCTGGAGAAAATAAAAAAACACCTGGGAAAATCCAAAAAGATCTGAAAGATAACACATCAAAAAAACAAAGTGGCACATTCTAAAGCTATATACTCTAGAATTTGAGGCTCACAAAAAACAACAGTTTTTTCCCCAAAAGCTATCACTCTGCTAAACAAATAATTCCCTCAACACTGTTTAACTATTTACAAAGTATACACTACTATTACTGTTAATCTTTCTCACCACTCCTTATCACCCATCCCCTCCCACTTGACTGCTTCCTAGTATGATTTGATTGTTGATTGTACCCTATGACTGTCATTAAGTGTTGTACGTTATGATTCTTGATTCTTGATGAATGTATCTTTTATGTGTACTGAGAGTATTTACACCAAGACAAATTCCTTGTGTATCCAATCACACTTGGCCAATATTCTATTCTATTCTATTCTATTTTATTCTATTCTATTCTACAAGGATAGTGTGATGATGGTATGTGGGCCATAAACTGTGGGTTGAATAGGACTGGAAACCTGATTCTATTTAATTACTATATCTCAAGTCAACAGTTTTGTGGGATCATAGAAATTCTTATTGCAGATGTTTTTAAATTTTGTCCAACCTTATCTCCAAAACAAGACTCAGATGCTGTAGTTCTATGCTCATTTATTTAGGAACAAATCTCAGTGAGCTAAGTAGAACATTCTCCAAAAGACATATATAGTATCATTTATTTATTGCATTCATATTTTTATGTTCCTCAACAAAATTCAAGGTGCTGGTAGCTTCTCTTTCCCCCAGCATTTTAACTTCATAACAAATACATGAGATAAGATATACCCTCTAGGCCAGTATCATCCAGTGAATGTTGTATCTGAGCAGAGATTTAAAATCTGAGTCATGCCAAGTAGCTTGGCTGATCTTGGCTGATCTCCAAAAATGAATCAAAGACATACCATATTTGGATGAGAAACCACCTGGAAGGCCAGCATTACAAACTAGACTGAAAGAAGGCGATGGCAAACATTTCTGTGTTGCTGTCAAGAGAACATTGGGCATATTCACACAACCCCCAGGAGATAAATTCAATCTGAAGGGGACTTCATTGTAATTTCCTCAGTCTTAGCCTAGCAACCCAACCATGAAACAACGCTGGTTGTATATCCCTGAAGGCACATCTTAAAAACTGCACTGAGAATTATTTTTCATCAGTATCTCTTGGGTCTTTGGGCTTTATTGTTGCTGTTTCTTTGTTGACAGTTCAATTCAAGTAGATAAATAGCCCAATACTTGGAAGAGGCAAATGTTCAAGGATGCCAATGAAGCAGAATGGCTCCATTACTGTATATGGCATTGTGTCTCAACAATCCTTTAATTCTAATAGTTTCTAGAATAGGGTTGTCAAAACTCTATTTCATTGAGGGCTGCATCAGGGTTGTGTTTGACCTCGGAGGGCCGGGGGATGGTTTGTAGGTGTGGCCAGGGTGGGCATGGCTGGTTCGACATCATTCATGTTGACCTAAAGAAGGTCTTCATTCAGACCCTCACTCACTCACATTATAATCTCCTTCCTTCCTTCTTCCTTCCTTTTCTTCTTTTTCCTTCCCTCTTCCTTCCCCTTTCTTCTTCCTTCCCCTCTTTCCTTATTTTTCCTTCTTTGCTCTCTTCCTCTCTTTTCTTCTTTTTCTTTGTCTTCCCTCTTTCCCTTTCTCCTTTCCTGACCCATCTTGCATGTTCAGCAAAAGGAGAAACATTTCTCCTTTTGTTTTTAGCTTGTTTTGCTAGCCCTCTGCCAGTGAAAACGGGGGGGGCAATGCCCCATTTTCACTGGCAGAGGCACCGCGGGCTGATCCTTTGCTGTTTCTAGGGCAGCCCAGTGGGCAGCCCTTGTTCTAGAGTGTTCTTTCAGCACAATCCTAGCATAACATTTTGCTTCAATAGCATAGAAAAAAGAAAAAAGGTCTCAAAAGAGGATCCCCTGACACTGCAACCGTCATAAATATAAGTCAGTTGTCAAGTGACTGAATTTTTATCGCATGACCATGGGGATGCTGCAACAATCCTGTGAAAAAGGTCATAAATTACTTTTTTCAGTTGCCGTTGTAACGTCAAACTAAATGAACTGTTGTAAGTCAAGGACTAGCTGTATATCAGATGTATTATTACAATCAAAGATCAGGATACAATATGTATATTCATTCTTTTTACTCTGCTACAATGTAAAATGCCATTTTTATTTTTGTGTCATTGTATTAGGTCTCTTATGTTTTGCCTTCTTATGGGATGCTTTTCATTTGTTACACAATAACACATTCTACAGTTAAAACTACAATGTCAATACATAAATTTGCTACAGTCTCCTAAAGTATTTGTTCCTAATACTTTTCCTTTATTCACAAGATTTAGGAATCACTTCCTAATTTTTCTTGCCTGTTTATATTCAAACAGGAACTATAGTGTATTGAGGATAACAATGGCTTATCCCCGCCTAGTGGCATCCTGGATTTAGAGGCTGTTTATAGACTGTTTTAGTATATAGGGCATAATATTTGTATATTTGTATTCACAAAGGTACATTTGTGAGTCTTTGTTAGGGATACACCCTAGCAGAATCTGCACAGCAGTCAGTCAGTCAGGCAAAATATGTGAGATAAACGTTTTTGTAGCTTACACTCAGTAAAACAGATACACAGTGCTAATTAAATAGTTTATTCCAGTAAGATAACCTATGTTATTCCTAACAGTCTTGCACACAGCACTGTCAACCCAACAACTGGAACCAATATATGTGACATAGGGGAACACAGAGATGCCTCAACCAAACAATGCTCATCCCATTTTTTTTGCACATTTCCATTTTCCAAAACATCAAACCCCATTTTTTCCCGGTCAAAGAGTGAGTCAGAACATAGTTTTCACCAAATTCTAACCCTTTTACCAAATCCTGACATTCAGCTATAGATGAAAATAACAAAAACAGGGAAGGTTCTGGTGTGCTAGTACCAAATTCAGCATGTTTAAAATCTAATTTTTAAACCTTCTCTAAACCCTCAAGCCTTCTTGAGCTAACATTATATCTGGAAAACAGAAAGCAAAATGAAGAGAACTAAAGGTCTGTCTATGAATATAATGTGGGATGGGTTAATCAAAAGTAACTACTCTTGAAATCTATGGGGAAAAGGAAATATGCTGCATATTTATCAGAATATATCTAATAAAAGGAAAAACCTAACTGTTGTTCTGTTTGTCTAAAAATATCTTATTTCCTTACCTATTTCCTTAATTATTTCTTCCCTATAAGGTAATGGTTGCCACTTATAAATTTAGACAAAAACTAGCAATAGTTACAACAACAACAAACACTTCAAAAAACAACTGCTATCAGCCCTAAGCAAGGAAAGATGCAATATAAGCTTATAAACAAAGAACTGGATATCAATTGTTTGACTAGCTGACGCTGGCTGATTTGTGGTTTGTGTTTTTTTCTGGTCATATTCAAGTTTTTATTCTATGCATATAAAGGTAGTCCTTGTTTAGTGATTACAATTGAGACTGGCCACTCTGTTGTTAAGCAAAGCATTCACAATATAACACAACTGTGCTTATGATCTTACTTCAGCTTCTCTTTGTTTACAGACCTGCAAAAGTAATCAATGTGAGGGTTAGTCATAACCCCCATATTTTCATCACCATCATAACTGTGAATGATTGCTAAACAAAACCATCTCTAAACAAGGACTACTTGTATATTCTCTGGTAATTTTTATTTCTGTTTTAGAATCTACATTTCCATGTAGTCTTATTCATTAATGAAATAAATTTTGTTTAATGGGTCTTAATATTCTGAATGTATATATGCAATCCCAGGTTATACAAAAACATGAGATAAATTGACTGCATAATATAATTCTTTATACATGAGCGGTACAAACATTTTCATGTCACACGCTGATCAGTAAATGAAATAATTTTCTTCTTCTGGTTTCAGTTAATTATTTAATGAACCTTTACTTAGATGGATTGTGCTAGCTAAGTTAGTATCCAACTTCTGGTAAGATGGCAATGCATGAGGCTGCAAGTACCTGAAAGTATCTAAGTATCTAAAAAGTAAAAAGTTCGACTCTTGATAAGATCTCATCACATGCCATAGTGAGGTTACAATCTAAAACAAGAAGGCCACAGGGCAGTGTCAAAAATATAAATTCCATACGTTCCTGGTTTGTGACTGTTCATTTTAGCTATAGGTCAACTTTCCATGACATATCATAATGTTCTTTTATACAAGAATATTAAATGCCTATCCTTTGTCTGCTCTCCATACTTATATCACTTGTGTGTAAGGGACACAGGATCCTGATACTTTTGCAGGTAACCTCACGCACACATCTCTTCTGTTTAAATCATAACCTTAATTCCACAATTGTTACCCATGTTTAAGCAAACGTGAACAAAACCATCTCCTTGAAGGTTTAGCTACTCAAGAAGATCCGTGTTCTGAGAAACCAATGACAGTGTGCCTTTGTATCCTACATAGATGCTAAATGGACAAGAGCAACAAACTTGCCCAAAGATATACCAATCCAGTTAAGTTAAATGCACTTCTATGTCACTGTATTCTTATTGTGGCTATGCTTGAATCAGTGAGGCAACTTATAATCCAGTTATCCTGCATCCTAAATAATTGTAGATTCTGTTACATTTAACTGCACCTCCCTTGTTTCGATAGAAATTATTTTCCCCTTCATAATTACCTTGTGAAGAGCTTGTGATCTAGGCATCTCACTTTATAAAGTAGAGAACCCCAACACTGTATTCTGACTCACAGTGTGGGCATATGCAGTAGAAAGAAAATTTCTCTGGAACAGAGGAATACATTTCTGTAATGTATCATTTACAGTTTGGACACCTAGACATCGTTCATAATGATACACATATTGTATTTCCTTATCTTTGATTGACCGATGGATTTAAATAAATTAAAATAAGAGCTGAATTTTGTACAAGCAAGTCATTTACACCCCCGCTTTTTACCTCCATTCTTATTCCAGTAGAATCTCAGGGGGGGGAAAGCCTCTTCTTATTAGTGTTTAATTTCTTGTACCATTTTCATTTAACTTCCTGCACACAAAAGGAAATACTTTTAGTAGTCATTTGACTTCTAACTAATCTAGTACAATATGCAATTTAATCCTTCTCCTTTTTAAAAATAAATTGTATTGAAGATTTTAATTACTATAGTAAAAGCAAATACAAACTAAACTCAAAAAAGAGGAATAGGAAAAAAATTAAAAAGAAAAGAAAAAATAAAAAGAGAAAGGAGAAAGTAAGATAAATGATTTTTTATTTTCATCATGATATAAACAAATAACTCTTCACCCCTAAACAGTTACAAAGAAACATCTCTTCTTCCTGTATAACCTATCTCTTATCTAAATGCAAATTCATAAATCATCAACTTTTCAGTAATGGTATCAGCAAAAAATACCTAATGAGTTACCAGAGCTTTATAGAAAAATGTCTGACTTTAACTTTGGTCAAACAAAAATATCCCTTCCTTTTACTTCTAATAATTTTGATCTTTAATTTATTTGTTGTTGCGGGGTTTGGTGTCTTCTCAATTTTTTTTATTTTTCTCCATCCCAAAGGCTTCTTCTTTTGTAAATCCAATAAAAATTAATTGCCCAGATTGTTCTCTTGGTTTATCATTTGTATTTCCACTTCGATTTTCAATCCTTCAAGCAGAAATTTAAAGCTCATCATCATCATTAACTTCTATTCTTCTTCTAGATCAGGGTATGAAACTCGTGTCATCGTGGTGTCATCACATGACGTATCAGGACTTTTTTCCCCTTTGCTAAACCAGGTGTGGCCATGGCCAGCACGTGACACATCCGGACCGCAGGCCGTGAGTTTGACAAACTTGTTCTAGAGAATACTTACAGTAATATGTCAAATTCCATGTCTCTCAACAAAATTATCCCCATCCTGTTCTCTCATATTTACCCAGGCATGGAAATCAAAACCGCATATACATAATTCAGAAAATGAATGTCATATAATTCTTTCTTATTATTTCTGAAAGCAGCTGAAAAAATACCACATTTCCATAATTCTCCCCTCTATATCTTAAAAAGCTGAACTGTAGACACTCGGAATTCCATATTCCTTTTCCTACAGAACAAAAAAAAAATGAAGATTGAAATCTTGTCTTATGATTTCTCCACCTGAATTCTGAAAAATATCATCTCACAATATTGATCAGGTCAAGTCCATCTCAAGTATAACTCCACTTTAAATAAAATACTTAGCTTAGACAAAATATTATACTTCAACAATAACACAATTCAGTGATGTCTTTGCCTTCTTGAAAAACAATGTGTGATATTGTCCACTATTTTCCATGGCACAATACACTGTAGAATTGGCTCTTGATTCATGTGAATCTCTACTTAAATGGTGCCTTTTATCTGTGAATGTTGTCTCTTCCTCAAGCTATCTTATTTTTATTTATTTATTTTGGTCTATTCAAAATTTGCCACTCTCTCCCCTAAACAATTGAAGAACTGTTTGCCTTCACACAGCATATCCTTTGTTCCAAAGGAAAATATAATAATTTGATAGCTCTGACTGTTATGATTCCATTGCCCATAAAATAGAAGATCGTATTCCAGGAGCAGATCAGTTCTGATTTGAAGTCTTAAAAATGCCACCCTATTACTCTCACAGATGAAGAATAAGGACCAGCTTTTCCACCATTCGCGAAGAAAATGTTCAATTTTCTGTTCAGTAACATTCAAGCTTCAAGGAAAAACTTGTATTATGCCTTTGCTACTCCTTTTTCCAACAGTACTGCAACACAGTGCTACATTTTTCGTACAACATAGGAAAAATACTTCAAATGCTTGCAGTAAAGTTTGGTTATGAAAGAATATCAGGATAGAAATATTCTCATACTGACCCTGAACTTTTAGGTTAAACTAAAAGATTATGTTTTTGACATAGTCATTTGTCCTCTGTGACCTTTACAAAGAGCAAGCATAAACTGAAATACGCACATACACACATTGTTCTCTTTCATTCGTCCTACCTGTATTTCACTTACCCTTCCTCTGATGTTGAAACAGCAAGCACTTTGGGCCAGAGATTCCTATTTCCAAATCCTCTTTTATCTGCATTAATAATAATTCATATCTTGAGTGCTTTTGTATTTTAAAATCCAATGGGAATTTATTTTTGATTAAGCCTATATTAAGCCTACATCAGCTTGCATTGTAAGCTTGGTCTTGCTTCTTCCCGGACTCAATGGTAAAGGTCTGTGGAATAGCAACAGCAATAGCACTTAGACTTATATACCATTTCACAGTACTTTACAGCCTTCTCTAAGCTGTTTACAGAGTCAGCATATTGCTCCCAACAATCTGGGTCCTCATTTTACCCACCTCTGAAGGATGGAAAGCTGAGTCAACCTTGAGCCCGTGAGACCCAAACTGCCAGACTGCTGGCAACCAGTGATCAGCAGAAGTAGCCTGCAGTACTGCATTCTAACCACTGCACCACCGAAATCTCATTATTTAATATATTTTGACACATTATAGTACCGGTTCATGGATTTTGAAAAGTATGCTTTTCACGTTGTACATATCTAGATCTCTGCATCCAACTCTGCATCCAACTGCTCCCAACAGTGGAAGACTGGAGCAACGCAACAATGCCAGCATGTAATTTAGCATTAAAAATCTACAATAGAGAATGACACTTAAATTTCCACTCCTTATTTTGTTTAATCTCTGCTCTCACCAGATAACATTTATATTTATCACCAAGCAGCTCAACAAATATCAGAGGGAGGGAAGGGAGGGGGAAGAGAGATTTACTGTATGTAATCTGTTGAATTCCCTTTTGTCACAATGCCGACCATCTGTAAATGTTACAGTCTTGTCTGGAAGGGAAAAGTCCATCAAATGCCTGAGAGGCCCTATCATTATAAGGAGAAAAGGAATACATTCAGACACACCCTTACGGGATACTCCCTTAAGAGCCCTGCAGTTGTTTTAATTAATAACATTGCTTCTGTGTATTTTGTTAACTAGTTTGAAAGACTGTTTATTGTATTCCTATATATTTACTTAACCAAACAGAAAGATGGGGTGGGCTGGTAATGTAGGTTTTAATGTAGTTCCATGTTTAGATAAAGTGCACTTCCGGGAACAAACCTTCATATCTAGATGTTATTATAAAAGTCCCACATACACCAGAAGATCCTAGGCAAATGGTGGGGTAAATGCATCAATAAAGTGAAAGGCAGGGCTACAAAATTTCACAATAAGCCTGTAAACTTGAAAAGACAACATGAGGATTACATTATATTAAGAGAGTATTAGCATGGAAAGCACAGAATTTGTTGCAAATTGGTTTGGACAAAAATGACCTCTCTCTCTCTCTCTCTCTCTTTTTTTTTCCCCCCCTCCCTCCTTCCCTCCCTCCATTTGAACTTTGAATTGTAAGAGGGAATATGAAGTTGCACACAGCCTATAATCCAGTCACACTTTAAAATAAACATCCAATGACATCAAGGAGTTTAAACTGAATTTTGCAGGCATTTCTCTCAGTCAAAGGCTGTTCTTAAAAGAGTGGCCCAATAGAGCAGTGAGGCTTTTCAATGCCTCCAACTCTGACAGTGACAGAAAAGACAACAGGGACCCAAATGATGTGAAGGGTCTATAGGAGGACAGTCTGTCTACATATGACAGTGGAGTAAAGTTTCACTCTAGACAATTATGTCAAGCAGAGAAGTTTCTGGGAGTTGGCCTTTGAGTAACACACTCAGGGCTACATTCCAAGTAAAATGGGCAGAGTCAGAACAAAATTCAAATGTATTTAATCGCTATTTAATATTAATCAAATAGTTAATATGAAGAATGTGCAGATTTGCCAGCAGAGGCAAGTTGTTCTGCCATGGCAAAAAAGCTGAGGTAGACCAAGCCACCTCAATCAGCCAATCTCTTTGCAAAGTGATTTCAAACTGACTGGGTTAACTTTGAGTGCAGCTGCCAGTGCCCATGGTTGCAGCCAGTTTAGACTGGAATAGAGCCCCCACCCTTCCATTAATGAGCTTAACCTCACTAAAGGTTGGTCAGGGTTATGGAATTCACTTCTGCCTTTTTTTTTCCAATTGCAAGTAAAAGGGGCGTTGGTTCTTACCTGATACGCTTCTTTTCGTAGAGCTGTCGAGAGCGTCCAGGTTGGGAGGAGCTCCAGTCTCGGCTCTCACAGGCTGAGCTTGAGATTGAGGAACACCCCCTCACCATCACGTGGTCCTCGGGCGCTCCCCAGTTTTTGCGAAGACGAGAAGGAAAGTCCTGTTCTCATCATACTCAGGAAAAAAATATTAGTTCGCTCGGTCGAACAGCAAGGTTTCCCACCAGACGGCCTACGGGTGGGGCTGGACGCTCTCGACAGCTCTACGAAAAGAAGCGTATCAGGTAAGAACCAACGCCCCTTTTCCATAGAGCTGTCTCGAGCGTCCAGGTTGGGACATACCAAAGCTTGGCTAGTCCTGCGGGTGGGCTCCCGTCTGGAACAGAACCTCTCCTGGAACCCTGATGACCCGCTGGAGGGCATGCCCGACAGGAGAACCCCCTGGAGGTTGGAATGCCTCAACAAGAGGGCCTAATGAAGGAGGCGGGGCTGTCCAGAAGGCAGCCCTGCCGGGGACGCCAGCAGATGTTTACTGGGACCGTGTAGCAAGGAGACTAGGAAAGATCGGCCAGGACCCTGTTAGGGACCCGGGTCGAGGAGCCCGGGCAGGGGCAAGGGTGGGAATCTTCCCTGAGGGAGACCTAGCCGGGGTCGAGGGGAGGAACCCTCAATGACCGGAGAGCCACCGTTGCGAGGATAGCGATATGGCGCCCTAGGGTATTATGAGATAGACCCTTGTTGAGGACCCCCCTGAGAGAACTCTAGGTCAGAGTGATGGAGGGGAGGCGTGGAGGTGCCCTAAAATCCAAGGGCCGAGGGGACCCGGCAATGGGCTACCTCCATGACCCAGGAGAGGAGGAGGGGCCCCTCCGCTAGGATCAGGGTGGCCCCGGAGAACCAAATTGCATGGACGTAGCGAGTTCCCGAAACTGTGGCCTGTCCTGGTGGGAGCCAGGTTCGGTTCCGCCCAACGGCGAGGCGGATGGCCTTGCTCAAGGGCCCAGCTGGCCGAGGGCCGCCTTGGCTGGGAATAAGGGTTGTAGTGAGGACTAGAGATCCGTGTACCTGGATTATGAGGCTGTGAAGACCGGGAGCACAGAGAGGAACCCCAGCTAACATGGGATGGGGGTAAATGTGTTGCCGGCCAGTTGCCCTGGGGCAAGGTGAGGAGGGCAAGAGTGCTCCGGGCTAGGAGCCTGCATCAGGCAGGGGTTAAAAGTCAGAGTAGAGACTGACTAGGTGAGAAGCCGAAGGGGGATTGGCTTTCTTGCTCTCCTTCTTCTCGTTTTTTTTTTTTGGAGGGCAGCCACCTGGGGGCGACTGCATTATCGGGAACGATGGAACGAACCTCTCCCGGATCCCCGGGAGGGCTTCCTGGAAGAGGTACCTCCGGACCTGTCCAGTTCCGATCGGTAGGGAGGCCTGTAGGGAGAGGATTGGTAGTATCTGGAAAAGGAGGAGGAACGGGAAGAACCCTGGCGAGAAGAGGGAGAGGAACCTCTGAAGTCAGACCTCCTAGAAAGGGAAGGGAGATACTTGCGTTTGTTACGGGTCTTGGCCAGGAATGGATCGAGAACCGGTCCAAATAGCTTCCCCCCAGAGATGGGGGCTGATGCTAGCTTAGCCTTGTTTTTTACGTCCGCTTGCCAGTGGCGGAGCCAGAGTAGACGACGGGCAGTGACCTGGGACGAAATGGCCCTGGTGGAGAATTTTGCAGCCTGGAAGGTGGCGTCTGCCGAGAACTCGGCCGCGGCCAGGATCTTAGCAATGTCCTGGTGCGCTCTGAGATTAGCTGCGGGAACATGCTGCTTGAGCTGCTGGAGCCACTTGATGGAAGACCTGGTGAAAAAAGACGCGGCAGTGGAAGCCCTGACTGCCCAGGCGTCAGAGAGGTGAGCGCAGCGCAGGGCCAGTTCAGCTCGTTTGTCCTCGGGCTGGAGAGCCTCGAGTGACTCGCTGGGAGTTGAGCGGGAAGCCAGACCTACTACGGGCTCGTCCACAGGGAGGGGATCGAGCAAGGTAGAGAACTGCGGTTCCAGATTAAAAAACCGCTTGTCCTGGGCGTTGGGGGGGGGAGGGGGCCCCGAGGAGGCTAACTGCCTTGAGACCATGTCAGAGAATATGGGTGGGACAGGAATCACTTCGGTTTCCACCACAGGCTGGGAGAAAATAGAGTCGGGAGGAACCCCCGACGCCGCTGGATTGGGTGGGGGTGGGGTTCAGGCCCGAGGTATTCCTGGCCTTGAACAGGAGGGACCTGAATAGGTGCGGTTTAAAGAGCCCCAAAAAGCGGGCTGGCTTGGAGAGAGGCCCTCGTCCTCCGACATGTCCCCTTCTAGGGGGCCTGTTCCCGAGAAGAGCTCACTGTCTATGAGAGACCCCATTTCGAGGTCCTCCTCGTCCCCAAAGAGGGTAGGGTCCCCGGGTTCCTGGGCCTCCATCTCCTCCATCTCCAAGGGTAAGGTCAAGTCCCCGTGGGGAGCTGCCTGACCATGCGAAGCCGCTGATCCTTGAGCCTCGGGGGCCGCAGGCCGAGGAGCCAGACCGGCCAGCTGCTGAATCTGTTGCGCTATCCCTTGCCGGATGGCCAGCTCCATCGCTTGCTTCAGGTTTTTGGGGATTTCCACCATGGGGGGTGGGTGAGGCTCCTCCGGGCGCAGTCCTACAGCAGTGGTGGGTAAGGTGGCCTCAGGGGCCTGTCCAGGCTGTGAGGAAGAAGCAGAAGCAGGGGAGGAGGGGAGAGGAGGATGGGTGGAGGTTGAGGGAGTGGAAGGGTCCAGAGGCACAGAGCTTGACTCTTTAGAGCATCTGTCAATCTCCCTTTCAAGGGCCCTGTGTCGCCTGAGGGCATCCCTTTGGGAGGCTTTGGATGCTCCCTGTGCCTGTTTGCGCAGGTGGTGGGATTTAGCCTTGGCCTTCAGGGAAGTGCCACGAGAGGTATTGTCGTCTGCCATCTGGAGAGGAGAAAAAAAGGAAAAAATTTTGATTAATGCGAGGCGGTTAACGGGTCTGGATACGGCCTAAACAGAGGCCGGGACTCCCAGTGCTCGTATCGCACCCCCCTTTTATCAAAGGCAACAGAGATGTTTTGCAATGTTGTTGAGAAGTAGGGCCTAGCCCAGGGGCCAATCAGCCAGAATGAACGCCAATAAGCTGCCCCTGCCGGGCGGACCGGGGAAGGGGAATGGCAGAGCTGCTAACTCCCTTGCTGGGGAGAGGCTATGGAGCCAGAGATTCTTATATCTAGAGGAGTACCAAGGTAGGATTGCAAGGTACCAGCAAGGATTTGGGCAGTCCGAGGATCTGCCCAGGAATCAAAAACAACGCAGCCTGCAGGTAGGCCTCTAGCGGTGGCAGACGGCCCTGGGGCCACAAGCAAGATGGAATTGGAAGTAATGCAAGCTGGAGGCACGTCTGGATGCGGCCTACGTAGAGGCCGGGAATCCCAGCGCACGTTTCGCGCCCCCCTTTTAGTCAAAAAATTTTTTTTGTTTAAAATAGAGATTTGGTACGAAGCAGGGCCTAGCGCAGAAGCCAATCAGCCAGAAGGTGAACGCCAGGCAGCTACCCCTGCCGGACAGACCGGGGAAGGGGGGTGGCAGAGCTGCTACCTCGCCTGCTGGGGGAAGGGCTGCGGAGCCAACGGACCCTTATTTCTGCAGGAGGCCTGTCAGTAGGATGAAGAGCAGGCTGAGATGTAGGCAGTCCCAGGCTGCCTAGTGATCAATTAAGGATACGGCCTGTAAAAAGGGCCTCTGGCAATGGCGGACGGCCATGCGGCCACTCGCAAGTTGGCGGCTGTTCCTGGGCACACCCAAGATGGCGGACGCCACAGGGGGCCCAAAATGGAGGCCGCAAGTAACGGAGGCAACCCCAGCGGCGGTAAACTCCCAGGGAAAACAAGAGAAAAAAACCCTTTGGGAGAAACAGGGAAGTGATTCCCTGGACTAAAGAAGCGTTCGCGGGGGAAACGGCGGCTAGAGCGAAAAAGGCAGGAGGAAGCGAAGCGGCTTCGCACGGAGCGATTAGGCGGCAAAGCGAAGGGGGCAGCGCTCGGCGCGCTCGGTTTTCCCCTTAATGAAACGGTTCCTTCAGTATAGAAAGCACTCCCTGGGGAGTTCCAACCTGAGTTCCTGCACTGCCTGCTGGAAGGTCCACTTAGAAGCGATAAGAAAAAAAAAACTAGAATGCTGAACGACCGGAGCAAGAGAAAAACAGCCTGACTGCCACGAGGCTGAGCAAAAAAAGGGGAGCGCCCGAGGACCACGTGATGGTGAGGGGCGTTCCTCAATCTCAAGCTCAGCCTGTGAGAGCTGAGACTGGAGCTCCTCCCAACCTGGACGCTCGAGACAGCTCTATGGAAAAGAGTTAAGATTATCTTAGAGCCTTTTGGGATGTTCTAAGAACGTTGGTAACTGCACTTCTTATAATGGTATTTTATAAGTACATGTCCTACCACCAGTCCTATTACTGTTAGGAGTACTGGCGGTTGCCTTAACTTAGAATATCTTAATCAAACAGTTCCTACGATGCCTAGAAATTAATAGCAGCAGCAGTGTTTTGTTTTTTTTTAATTTAACCCAGTTATAACTAAGTTCAGTACAGGATAAAAATAAAACCATGAAAATCAGTCCCTGTTTTCCTTAGTTATAGACCAGGGGTGTCCAACTCTCAGCCCATGGGCTGGATGCATCACAAGCACGCCACGCCCACCCTCATTTTAGCAAAGGGGGCGGAGTCATGATACGTGACGGGACGACAATGTGATGATGTGAGTTGGACACCCCTATTATAGACATCACTGTTGCAGAAACATGTCCCGAGAGTGTAGAAAATTAAAAATGAGTAGTTGTAGTTCAGGGTTGAAATGAAGGATTCCTGGTGCTCTCTGAGCATCGTTTTCTGGCAGATGTTTCATTACCCAATCATTGACTAGTACTGGTGACGTTACCTAGTTTGGATGATGAAGCATCTTCAAGAAAACAACCAAGGACCCCTGTCTAGAAACTATAGTGGGGATCCAAGTTCACCAACTTGCTTCTTGTTGGGTAGGAGATTTGTGACTAGTCACACTGTCCCATAGATGCTTTTTCAAGAGGCAACTGGACTTTCTGGTTTTGCTTTGAAGATGTTTTGCTTCTCATCCTAAAAGCTTCTTCAACTCTGAAGAAGCTTTTAGGATGAGAAGTGCAACGTCTTCAAAGCAAAGCAAAAAAGTCCAGTTGCTTCTTGAAAAAGCACCTTTTGGACAACGATGACCTGGATAACTGAGAATGTCCATAGATGACTAGTCATGTTCACTATGGCAGCAATTTTGTGCCCATAAAATGCTCCCAAAATTCAAAATGGGTCCTTCAACCTCAAAGGGTGCAGATTCCTGGTATAAATGTTCTTCCAAATAAATAGGCATGCTAGGCGTTCCTTAAAACTGCAGCTTAAGCAGATACTTCTTAAGGACACCTTAAGGATAAAAGGAACTTCATTTTCTAAGCTTCAGGAATTGTTCTGAAAGCTGTGGTTTTTTGGCATAATAACTGGGAACAAAAATAATTAATTACTTAAGGAAATCCTGGGAGAAATAAATCAAGCAAACATTTTACCAGCCAAGGCAGTTTTGCCATATGTATTCTTTGCTGTCTTGCCTTTAAAGAACACATTTGTTCATACTGTGGTCATTTTATTTCCTACTAAATCTAACAAAATTTGGCTCCATAAAAACAACAGAAACTAAGGCAGAGGCCTCAATTTTATTGTGCATATTTTTAAGTGTAACTTTGCTCAGTTTGTATTTGCTTTTAGATTATTTTTAGCTGGATTACATTTTCATTGTTTCTCCTCATCCATCACCACCTTCAGATGATTTTTAATACCTCCTATAGTATTCAGATGAACAGAAAAATATCAGTGCAAGTGGTCTCTTAGAACAGCCATTATGAGTTCTGAATTTATTTCAAGGATTTGCTCATTTATATCCCTGTTTTGAACATGTTAAATTCCAAGTGGTTAGTATATTTATTTATTAGATCTGAAATCCCACCTTTATTACTGTACAAGTAGCTCAAGGTGGTGAATATACCAAATACTCCTTTTTCTTCCCATTTCCCCCACAACAACTACCCTGTGAGATGAGTTGGGCTGAGAAAGAATGACTGGCCCAAAGTCACCTACCCAAAGTTCATGCCTAAGGCAGTACTAGAACTCACCAGTTTTCTAGTTTCTAGATCAGTCCTTTAAACACTAACAGCAATAGCACCTAGACTTATACCACTTCACAGTGCTTTTACAGCCCTCTCTAAGCAGTTTACAGAGACAGCATATTGCCCCCAACAATCTGGGCCCTCATTTTACCCACCTCAGAAGGATGGAAGGCTGAGTCAACATTAAGCCTGGTGAGATTTGAACTGCCAAATTGTAGGCAATTGGCAGTCAGCAGAAGTAGCCTGCAGTACTGCATTCTAACCACTGTGCCACCGTGGCTCTTTAATCACTAACCAAACTATAACTCAATAGAAAGTACAAATCTGTGATTTTATGTAAGTTGGTTTGAAAATGGATTAATAATATTTATAAAATATTTTTTTAAATGTTGTGCTTATATCTAAAGACATCAGTTGTTTGACATTTGCTTATTGATGGGAACATTCATGGCCATATGAATTGCCTCAGACCCTTAATTCTTTCTCACACCCTTACAATGGCATAGAGGTATGCCTACTCTAAGGCAATATAATTGGCCTCTGAATCTGCATTATCTCATTTCATTGCCTTGCATTTTTTCTTTAGAAATTCATCAGTGGGCACATTTGGAATTTTAAGACCATATGACAGATGCAGTCACCAAAAGGCTGTCATGGGAGATGTTTTCCTATTCCCCAAATGGCTGCCTAGGTATGCCATAGCTCTTCCAGGTATTTTCCACCATGCTGGACTTTAATGAGCCCCTGATATATCTGGTACTTTGCTTTGGAACACACTAGCTCTCTACTTAATTATTTCTTAAAGACAGCAGACACAATATTCTCAAAATTCTTAAAAAAGAAAATTCAAAAAGAATTTTCCCCAGAATGTGATATCTTCCAGAAACTACACTGTAATTACATGATGCTAATTAGTTAGAATACTTTGCAGCCTTAGAAGCAGCATTTGAAATCACTGGACTTGCCATAGAGACCCAAGGAAACATAACACAGACAATCGCATCACAGATCAGAAGAACAAAGAATAAGAACCAAATCAGAGGACAGCACAGCCCACAAAAACTTATAGAAAGATCAAACCAACATCCCTTTCCTAGCAGTTAAAGAATGTACCACAATGATCATGGATATGTCACTATATATACAAAAAGCCAAAGAATTACTGGAAAACAAAGAAACCTACATCCCTGTAACACAACCTAATACAGGAAGTAGACAACCTGATCAAGCCTGTTAACAAATCAGGCCAAATCAGAAAAGAAGAAGAGAGTGGATGAAAAGCAGTGGTCCCATCCTCCCATGCTTCTATGAATGCCCCAAAATATAAAAGTCCAACCTATCTCTTTAACATCATTACCAGGAACCCCAACATACAACATAGCTAAAGAAATTGGAAAAAAGCTTGGACATCTTACAGAGGGGAGCAAATACTCTAACAACTTCCCATTATGTTGGTCCAGAAAATCAGACTCAATAAGAGAAGGTAAGATTATAATTTTATTTGATGTCACCGCACAATTTGAATCCATAAACTCATAACTAGTGAAAGAATCCAAAGCAGCAGTACTACACAACACATCTTACCTTACCAAATACATTAAGACCAAAATACCCAGAATCATAGATCTCTTCAACTTCTGCCTATCTACTTTCAGTTGGATGGTCAAATATACCAATACATCAAAGGAACATCCATGGGATCACCACTCGTAGGACTCCTAGCAGAGACTCTAATGCAACATCTAGAAATATAGCACTACCATCATACATTAGTGTTTTTTCTCTGGTGGGACCGGTCTATCAGGGCAACCTGGTCTACCCAATTATGAGATGGAGGCATACTGCTTCCGTTGATGGTCACATATACCATAGCAGTGCCATAAATGCAATCAAAAATATGGATACAGTATGTGGATGACACCTTCGTCATAATAAAAAAGAAACAACAAGAGAAGACACATGAAACAATCAGCAACATCAATCAGAAAGAATAAATTCCATTAGGGAATTACGCAACAGCAACACACTATCTTTCCTGGATATTCTCAGCAGCGTAGGAAATGGTAGCACATTAAAAATACAGCTCTATCAATAAAACCCACCCACACTATCCAAGCACTCCACTGTCAAAGTAACAACCAAGAAGAGTTATGTAAGAACATTATTCAGATGAGCACAAACGCACGTCAGCAATCTAAAACACCAGAAAAAGGGAACAGACCAGCATCTTCCACAAAATGGATATCCAGGCAACTTATCTAAAAAAAAGTGCCTAACCATTCAACCCACTTCAGCAACCATCTCAAGCTATGAAGAAGGACAACACCGATACACATCAAAAGTATCTCAGAAATAAGCACTCACTATTACAAGCATGTAGCATCACCATAGCACACAATCCAACTAAAGCCCTCCAAAACTTCTTAAGTAAGACTCAGTGGGCCTGGGGGTGGGGGAGGAGCATGAGTAATCTACAAAACACTGTAACAGCCACTACCTATGTAGGGCAGGCAGGCAGGCAGGCAGGCAGAAGACTAGCAGATCACATCCATGAATATCAACCAACAGTCAGAAGACGCAATGAAAACTCCTTAATTTCACAATATGGGGACAGACTCAATCTTAGTGTCAACTGGGAAACTCAATATCCTAGACCAAGCTAAATCCATAAACATGAGGGAATTCCTTTAAACCTGGCACTCAGACACATCAGCCATCAACAGACACATAGAGATAAACCACATTTACAAACAATTCAAAACAGACAATAAGAAAGGTAAAAAGGAAACAAAAAGCCCAGAACACATTCCTCACCAGCCAGATAAGCAGGAATGAATGCCAAAGAAACAGAAAACAATATCCTAATAACAATAGCACTTAGACTTATATATCACTTTATAGCCCTCTCTAAGCAGTTTACAGAGTCAGCATACTGCCCCCCCAACAATCTGGGTGCTCATTTTACCAACCTCAGAAGGATGGAAGGCTGAATGAACCTTGAGCTTGGTGAGATTTGAACTGCCAAATTGCAGGCATCCAGCAGTCAGCAAAAGTAGCCTGCAGTACTGCACTCTAAAACCACTGCACCACTGTGGCTCAAGAACTATGAAGAAGACCATGCCTCCACCAACACTGGCAGGGCAAGTGACTGTATACTGTATAAAGGGAGCAAATCACCAGCACTAATGATGTTACCTAGCCAGTAATGAAACGTCTGCAAGCAAGCAAGCAAGCACTGAGACACAGTTCAACCCTGAAGCACATATATTCTCTATTAGACAGCATCAATTGGAGAAGGGCACCAAGTGGGCTCCCCAAAGCCCATTCTTGCTTTAGACAGAGGCAAAGTGATGGGAGAAGGGTGGGAATGTATGGCACCAGCAGAAAGGGCGTTTCTGTATTATATTCACACCTATTTGCTCCTTTCTAGGAGGCTGGCACTCTCTGACACTGCAGAGAGCTGCAGACCAACACTATCTTCCAGAGCATATTTCTATGTCAACAGAACGATTCCTCCTGCCAAGCCCACGCAGTGCCATATATTAAAAGGCGTAAAAGAGTGACTGGGAGTGCTTCAAAATAACTAGCTGCCAGTTATTTTGCTGCCCAGGCCTCTTTACCACACTGAGCAGTTGATTTACCTGGGCCATACCAAGACGGCTGCGCGCATCTCGGGGGGAGCTGCAAAAGCACAGAAACGCTCCCCTGCTTTTGGGGTGGGGTGGGGTCTGTTCTTCCCAAAGCAAGGAATTGGGGGGCGGGGGCGCTTCTCGTCTTAGTTTGACGCACGTGGTGGGACGGGAGGCGGGAGCCGCCTGTTGCTCGTGGAGGCAAAGCGGAGGCAGGACGATCTGCGGCTGCGCCTGAGGAGCCGCCTTGGGCTTCAGAAAAAAAACGCGCCGTTCGAACTCAGGTGTGTTGCTCACTACAAATCCCAGCCGGCTGCGCGGCGGGCGGTGTTTGTCCCGCACTTTACCTCGGGCGTTCTCGGCCAGCTGGAAAGGAGGGCGCCAGAGAGAGATTCCTCCACAGCCGAGGAAGCGGCGGCAGGTGGCTGGAGCCTCCCGGGGAGCGGTCACCGTCTCTCTCGCTCTCTTTCTCCGCGGCTCCCACGCCCGTCGTCCGCCCTTTCCGTATCCCCTCAGCTGGCCGTACCGGGCATGGCTGAATTCTTGAATCAAGCCGCCCTGGTGGGCTTCCTTCGGAAACACGGCGGTAAGGTGCGCAAGTCGCTGCTGCTCGGCCACTTCAAGCCGCTGTTGGACGTGCCCGAGGCTTCGCCGGAGGTGCGAGCTGCTCTCCGCCAGCGCTTCATCTACTTGGTCGAGAGCGTGGCGGTCGTGCAGGTCTCGGAGGGGATCAAGTTGGTCGTGCTCAAAAAAAGGCACCAGTTGGTCCCGGATTCCTCCGATGCGGAACCGAGATCGATCGCCTTCGGGGACCTGTCTGATGAGGAAACAGAAGGCGCCGATTCTGGAGCGCCCGCTTGCCCTGCCGGCTTGGTGTCGCCTCGGAGCTCGCCTGGAGAGGAGGAGGAGGAGGAGGAGGAGGACCCTGAGGCGCATCGGAGTCTCCCTGTGATCCAGTTGAAGAGCTTCTTTCAAAGGGGAGGCTCGGAAATCCTCAAAGTTCCCCGTGTCAAAGACCCTTTGGCCCCCAGAGGTGCCTCCCCAAAGCCCTGCATGCTGCCGGTGCGCTCGGTGCCCCCTCCCAGCAACGCTAAGAGATCGGAGGGGTTGAGTCCTGAGCAAGACAGTATCCCAATCCAAGATGGTCTCCAAGTGGATCGATCTGCCATCCTGCCGTCTGCCTCCCCTCGGACTAAGAGGCGGCAGCTGAATGAAATGGGGCCCAAATCCCCGAGGAAGGGGTCAAAACCACTAAAGGTGGGTGAGGAGGTGGACAGCACGGCCAATGGGTCCTTGGAATCTGCTGAGCACCAGTGGGTGGTGAATGCCACAGCTGGCCAGTGGTCCCAGCAACTTCATGGCTTGCTCCTCAGTGACTTGAACCTAGCCAGCAAAAGAGATTTCATGAACGGCTTCACAGTTCTCCACTGGGCAGCTAAAAGTGGAAATTGCAGAACACTGAGCAAAGTCATGGAAATGACTGAGAAAGGAGGCATTCACCTTGATGTAAATGCTAAGTCCTTCGGGGGTTATACTCCACTCCATATTGCTGCTATCCATGGGCAGGAAGAAGTTATTGCCCAGTTGGTCAAAGTTTACAATGCCAAAGTCAATTTAAGAGACTACAGTGGGAAGAAACCATTCCAGTATTTAAAAGAAGGCTCTTCTTTTAAAGTCAGGCATCTCTTAAATGACCCTGGTCTTCAGACCAACCCCGGACAGAACCCTTCCACCAAGAAGAACATAAAAGTGGCTGCTTCTATCTTGAGTTCCACCAGCACTGTCCTGGGGCTTTTATCTGACGATATTGCTTTCTATGAACTGACAAAAGGCTTGAAGAAACCGGCTCCCATCAATAAATTTCTTAACATTGCCACAGCCCCTAGGAGGAAGTTGAAATCTCAAAGAGCTTTTTCTTCTTCTTCTTCTTCCTTGTTTCAGGCCCTCGAGGAAGAACAGAAGGAAACTGCATCAAAACATAGACCAATTTCAGAATTGTTTTTTGGTCACTTATCTCACTGAAATCGAGTAATACCAACATTTAATTAGACTTGGGTAGATCTCGCATTCACAAAAACACATTTTGCTTTGTACTTTTGAGTGTGTTTCAATTTAAGTCTAAGGAGGAAAAAGGAAAGGTTATTCATAGGATTGTGTTTTAACTTGATAGTTGTTGCTTTCCAGCATTTGATAAGACAGATTTTTTTAAACCAAATCTCATTTATTAAATGTGAATTGTTGAAGTTTCATCTGAATTTTATCCATTAGGTGGGAGTTGTTGTTTTTTTCCAACAAAAGGTAATATTTAGGTGCAAATTTCCATGAAAATCAGTTTAGTAAGGCAACAGTCCTGCAGTGTTTGAGAAAAAATCCTGCTGAAATCAGTGGACAGACTTTTGAGTCAGCACTGATAGAATTAAGAATTAACATTATATACAAGATAATTTATTTCAAAACAAAAATATATTTTATTCATGCATGCTGTTCTCAAAATCTTTTAAATGTCCTCTTATGGGAACAAAAATATTTTTATCTTTTCTTGGCATCCTATCCTATTCTATTAAAGTAGATTTAAACACATTTATTTGTAGTAGCTCCCCTCTCCTAATGATGTGCCATTTATTAGGTTTGGAAATATTTGTTGTACAATAATTGAACAAGGTCCCATTTTATATCAATCTATTTTTCAGCTGATCTGATTTATGCAATTGAAAAGAAGGCAACTGTAGTAAAACTATATTTTTGTTTACAATCTAAAACTTCAGACTGATACTTTTCCATTAACTTTTTAAAAATAAATTGGAAAAAAGGAATATACGTGGCTTTTAGCAGCCAACTGAAGGCTAATTTATTTTATAAAAAATTAAAAGCCTCTATTAAATATATTTATGCATTTACTGTGTGTAGAATATGTAATGAAATTATAAATCTAGCTCATGCCAACTTAAAACAAAAGAAGTTTAATACCTCTACCTCATTGCAACAGTTATATGACTAGTTAAGACTTTTTATTTAGAAAAAGCATACAATCCTAATTGCACAATTACCTTGAGTTGATAATATATTGACAATTATAATATTCTGTCCTAAAAACATTTGAAAATATAGTAAGAAAATTTCTATTTAGGATATTTATTTTTACACAAGAAGGAATGGAACAACTTAAGGAGTTATTTTTATATTATTAATTGTATAAACATTTGAAATAAATCTGTTTACAGTTTCAGCCTATTCAGTATAGGATCTTAAATTTATTGTGAAATTCTCAACATCAAATCCTTAGAGATTTAAAAATGCTTTTCATAAATTGTTATGTAAGCCTTATATAAATGAGATGGCTATGATCCCACTTTACAAATAAATGTATGGTTGTTTTGTGTATATTGATTTAATACAATCAATTACTCTGTGGAATTAAATAAGGACTGCAAAACTGATACGAGTTTACAGGGAAGAACATTCCAAGTAAATGTATACAGAAATTTTGTGCCTTTCTAGTGCTGTTTGTACAATGTATAAGTGCTGTTATCATGATGGAATTTATTTCTATATTATGTTTTTAAGCCAAAGCCAATTTAAATCTGAAAAATTTGCATGAACTGAAACATGATGGTACAATCTAGATCACCATCCATTGTAGTAACTGTAGTTAATAGTTCAGCTACAAACAGAAATATAATTATCCCTGTTGGTACTATCACCTTACCTAGAAAAAAACTTCCTTAACCGAATGCTGTTATCTGATTTGACTTTTAAAATGCATTCACAGATATATGAAATATTTCATGGAAGACATTTAAATACTTTGGAAAATGAAAAAATATAAGTAAAAACTGAAGCATAAATCTATAGGACCATGCTTTAAAGCCAAATGATTATTTAACTACACATTTGTAATGCGGAAAAGCAAAAATATAAACTAATATATATTTGTAAACTTGTACATCTGACAGATTTAGCAAATGCATCTTGAGTGGAATACATGCATGCCTACAAAATCCACGTTGTTTGGTTGGGAATATAGCAATGTCAACAGCTTTAAAGACACATCTCTTTCTCTGATGTAGTTTTCTTTACAACTGTTTTGAATGCCACAGATGATCTTTTTAAAAATCCATTGTTCTTCTACAACAAAATGGACAAACAGGCTAGCATATCTGTTTACAATAGTTTGGTTGTTTAATCCGCATTACTAGTTTCAATTTTCAACTGTGGCATTTCACTGGACTACTGTGAAACTCTTTTCAAGGTCAGTGGTTTTCAGAATGTTTTGTTATCAACCTTGCATTAATAAAGGCAGTGCTTCTTATTTTTGGATATGTGTGTTCATGTGTGCATGGGATAATATATCAAACTCTACAAAATATGGCAGTAAATGTGCTTTAATATGGAGGAGATGTAAATATTTACTGTTCACATTTTTTTAAAATAACTTCCAGGGACCACAATCTACAGAATTTGGATAATCTACACTTAACGTGGCATATTATCACAGCTTTTAGGATCAGCCAGATTCATTAAATGAAATGCGGTTCCCAGTTTAGTAGAATCATCAATACACAAGAGTAGCATCCTTCCCTTGGCCATTTAATTGTGCAACATTTTGCTCTAATTATATTTATTTCAGCAGTACTCATTTCTGATACTAAAAAATGAGAACATTTAAAAAGCTACAGGTGATTGCACAGTTCTTGTTTTAAAAAAGCCTCTCTCATACTTCTAGAATGGGAAGAACACAAGACAGTGATAATAGAGGTAGAACAATCTATTTCGTTCTCATTGGAAAAAAATGGGAGGAAGAGTCAGCTTTGTTTAAATAAAACCCTGTAAATGTGAAAATAAAATCAGGGGAGCCTTTTCAACATGTACAGATGCATCCAAAAATATTAGTACCCCTCCACTTCGGTGATGTTTGTTAAGTCATGCATCAAAGTATCTGCTTTGTGGATTATGGACTAAAGAATGGTGGATATTACAGTATCAGTTTCAGTATATTTCATGGTAAATTGGGATTCTTTGAGACAAAGGGGAGGGGTGCCAATTCTTTTCTAATACTAATCTACATGGGCACTAACAATTGACAACAACTTGGTCATATGCAATTAATGAATCCAACACTTTTGACTGTTTATATATGCAGGAGTGCTGGATGATTTTGAGAAATCTTTTTCAGCTCAGCTCATGTCACAGTTGTTGTGGGGAAAAAAACCAAAAAAAGGTCAGGTACCCCATCTTGAACTAAAAAAAATTCCAATTAATATTGATAATTAGTATTGCTAATAAAACTGGACCACTTTTCACAATGTTATTTATAAGTGTGAATTCCTGTCAGAAAACAGGGGGGGGGGTTCTATTTCACTAAAAACTGCACCTCTGAGGTACAGTTTTCCTTACCTGCAAACATGTGCCATCTAAAACTGATAATGTAATTTCCTTTCTTAGGAGGGAATATATTATTATGCATTATTAAAACTCTTGAAACAAAGCAATTGGAACTTTTCCATGAAGGGTTAGTTTTCATTTCCCAATATGGTAATATGATTTGCTTCTGCAGAAGAAATACTTCTCATATAATGAGAATTGGATTAGTTATAGATAATTCATCCTATTCAAAAGATAGCTAACATGTAATATTACTGCTCAGAGTGTAACAGGCAACCTACCTCTGAGTTAGACATAGTTAGACAATCTAATGACTCAAACCAGTTGGTTGCTTGCTATCCCTTGCAAAGGGTGTTAGAGAAGAAATAGATTAGACCCAAAGGACCTTTAAGATAAAGCTTGTATGTAGATTATTCTTTCTTGCTGTTTCTTCTTAACACATGAATCTGAATGGATTCAAAGAAAACTTCTTGTTCCTTGTTCCCAGGGAACAATAGCTAACAGACTACAATACAAGAGGTTGTGGAGTAAGAAAGATGTGAAAGACAATGGGAAGAAATGTCTAGAGAAGTGAGGAAATCTTTCTTCCTTAAGAGATTAAGAATGTGATGTAAAATTCTCAAAGGTCCTACTAAACTGATTGATTATATGCCATCAAGTCATTTTTGACTCATAGTTATCACTTTCTCCATGACAATCTATATCTAACCTGTACCTTTAGGCCTCCCAGCGGTACACTCATTGCCATTATAACCAAATCCATTCATTTTGCTGCTGGTCTTCTCTTTCCATCCGCCTTTTCCAGCACTAGAACCTTCTCCAGAGTGCTGGATCTTTGAATAACAGTGTCCAAAGTAGGATAAGTTGGACCTGTCCATATGTGCCACGAATGAGAACTCTGGGGTGACTTATTAGTTGTTGTTCTTTTGGCTTTCAACAAGTAGGTAGCATAGTTATTTGACAGCCAAATAGCATAGACAGCCAGTTTTCATCTCATTGTAAAGTATTATTTGGCCAGGAACTACAAAACAATTTTGTTTTGGAAAATTCTAAATACTTATGTAGCATTCCACTGCATGATTACTCAGCAGTACAGTTCTTAAAAAATTCTTCAATATTTTATTTCTAGTTGCTGTGACTAATGCTCTTTAGATTCAGTACTACTTGTTTTTAAGGAAGCATAGAAGTAAGAATGTGTGTGTGTGCGCGTGTGCGTGTGCGTGTGCATGTGTGTACTTAAAAGTGAGCTCTTTTGGGGTCAATGACATAAGCATATACTGCCTGAAAATCTTATACACATTTTTGTGAGGAAATGATGGCAGTTAGCCATTTCTTTCAGCTTTTCCTGGCATTGTTGTGAACATGCCTTATCAGAAATCAGGCTATATTCTGAACCTTCTTGAACACAGAATTTAAGCTATCTAGGACCATTGATCTAGATTCAGCTTGGAACCCGCAAATCATGGGACAGAAATATCACTACTATATGCTTATTCTGTGAAAAAAAACATCATTTCATGGAGAACTTTATGTTTCCCTGTGGCTTTGTATATTTAAGTTGCTTGACCTACATTTCCTTGGTGTCCTTTGTTGCTTTATTTGAATGTGAATCAAAGCAAGCAATTTGCTCGTAGTGGATATTTTGAACTGGTAGTACCAACAAAAAAGCATGTCACTAAAGATATTCATGACACACCCTTGGTATTTGCAATTTGTTTAGATACAAACAATATAATAAAAGCATCAGGGCAGGTACTAACAGCAATTTGTTTTTCAGGAGAGAGGAATTCTCTTTGCTTCAGTTGAGATGGGTGGGCTGATATACACACAGACTTTCCACAGGGGCAGTACATTGAAATTTGAAGGAAATTGCATTCTATTCTACTCTACTCTACTCTACTCTACTCTACTCTACTCTACTCTACTCTACTCTACTCTACTCTACTCCACTCCACTCCACTCCACTCCACTCCACTCCACTCCACTCCACTCCACTTGTTTTATATATATATATATATATATATATTCTTAAGTTTTCACGGGTACTTACATGTATGGTATTCAGCTTTGTTTGGGTATTTTCCCACATCATTATAGTTGCGCTTTTAAAGTTGTAGCAGCGTTTTGGCAGAATCTCATCTGCCATCATCAGGCTACATCATCACAATACAGAAGCCTGATGATGGCAGATGAGATTCTGCAAGCGTTCTACAACTTTAAAAGCACAACTATAATGACATGGGAAAATAACTGAACAAAGCTGAATAACATACATACATACATACATACATACATACATACATATTACTATTTGGGAAATTAAATATAATTCCCAATGGCAATAAAATATGACTTACATTTGTTGTCTTATTCCTCCCCCCCCCAACACCTTATGCAAAAGTATGTAGGATAAAGGTACTTCCTGCTGTGGAAACTGTGCATGCTTTGGAAATGATTCAGAAGAAGATGCTTTGTCTCGTGTGCAGAGATGAGCAGTCACATTTTTGCTAATTAAAAAAAGGTCTTTGCCTCACTGATATCTTTCCTTCAACTAACTGCATTTTTAAGGCCATGCAGAAACCTTCTTTAATTAATAGCAGAGATGTTCAGTGTTCACATGAGATCTGAAGCACTTTTCAAATCATATTCATGGTGTGCCCAGACCCACTGGAAACCAATTTTTCCTAATACAAATCTCTCAGACACTATACATATATTGTGTGTGTGTGTGTGTGTGTGTGTGTGTGTATGGCATTCAGCTTTGTTCGGGTATTTTCCCACATCATTGTAGTTGTGCTTTTAAAGTTGTAGCTACAACTTTAAAAGCACAACTACAATGACGCGGGAAAATACCCGAACAAAGCTGAATGCCATACATGTGGGTGCCCACGAAAACTTGAGAAAACAAATATATTTGCTTTCATAGATTTTCACGGGTACAGGTATGTAGGTCTAGGTGTGTTCGGGTCTTTTCCCTTTTGCACTGCCATGAAGCCGAAAGCACCAGCCTGAGGATGGCAAGTGAGACCTCGCTGAAACATCACCAAGATACTCTTAATCTTACATGGGAAAAGACCCGAACACACCTAGACCTACATATATATCTATATCTGTCTGTCTGTCTGTCTGTCTGTCTGTCTGTCTGTCTGTCTGTGTATTACGTGTATATGTATATACACATGTAAATTATTCCTTCAGCAATTTCTCTGCCTCTCCCCTCAACCCACCTGGGCCTTTCAAACAAACAACTGCTTTTGGTTGTTGAATTCATCAAGCACTATTTCTATCCCCACTTACACTGCACATTATATCAAAATCGCAATATTTTATATAAGAAAAGCTCTTTCATTGGATAATTAATGTTTAACTTCAAATTATCAGTAGAAATAAAGGTATATGAGAAATAATAACTGACTGTTCCAAGTTTATTTGCAGATCCTGTGAAATGAAAGTAGATATAATGCAGAGACAAGATTTTTTTTTTCAAAATGTAATGGCTGAGGTAGTAACTTGAATACACATTTGCAGATCTTTGTGAACAAAATCTGGATGGTAGGATTTAAAGGGATGTGCTGGCTTAATCTAATACTGATTTAGCCCCCAAATGTTTATTTTAGCTGAAAGGTGGGGGGGGATACAAATTTAGCCATTCACAATTAGTGCCTTAATCATGACTCATGGGTGCAAAGTTTACATTTGCATGCAACATGATCATTCCAAATATAATAATGGGTGAGGTTGGGGAAAGATAACTGCATCATTTCCATAGATGGACTTTGATACCTTGGATGTACTCAACAGCTTTTCAAAAGTCTTACACAATGAAGCATATATGAGCAGCAGCGGCAGCAATAACCATCTTCACTATTTTAACCTGGCAGCTAATGTGAGTTGTTGGGATCGAATAGCTGAAGAGCGATAAGTTCCCTACTGCTGATATAACTCAGTTTCTTTCATGCATCTTTATGAGATGCTGGGCTAAACAGGCCTTTAGTCTGTGCTAGATTCTCCTGTCCTCTCACTTGAACCAATATTTTTGCTTTTCTGTTGTCTTTCCTTCCGTACAAATCCAAAGAGGGCCAGTCTGGTGTACCAATTAAGGTACTGAACAAGAAACCAGGAGATTTTGACTTCTTAGGCATGAAAGGCAGCTGAATGACTCTCAGCCACACATTATCTCTCAACCCAGCCCAATCCACCTCATTGAAAAAAATAGAAGGAGAGAACAAGATACAAATCTAATAACGCTGCACAGAAGTAAAATGGGAGAAGGACACAATAGCTTAGTGGTTAAAGACACCAAGTTTGTCAGCTAGAAATCTGACAGTCCAGGTTCAAGACCCAAACGCCCAAGCAATGAGGGTGAGCTCCCATTACTTGCCCCATTTCCTGCCCACCTAGCAGTTCAAAGCCATGCAAAGGTGAGTAGATAAATAGGTACCACTTCAGTAAGAAGGTAAATGTGTTCCATAGGCCCTAGGAGATATTGCTTCCTATGAGATCGAAGTTCAGCCATTTCCAAAGTGATGACCAAATTTTTAACAGTAGCCATGGCTTGTAAAAATCACCTGGAATCTCCTTCACACTGCTAATTGTTTCAAGCTTTGCTGTACAATTTTATTTCATGTTTGATATACTGTCATACTGTTAATTTTTTAAAAAAGTCCTCAAATAAAACAGCAATACTATATAAAGAGAAAATGCATGGCAACAATAATAAAACCTCATTATATAAAGTTGATTAGGGCTTTATAATAAAAAAAATATTTACATAAGAGGAGTTTTTTTAAATTTTTTTGATAAACATATAAACGTTTTCATGCAGGCTTTCTGTAGCACAAAAGGTCAGAATGTTTTCAATCTTGCTATGTTTGCCTGGACTGGACAGGTTTTGGGCTGCCCTGCTCCCTTGTTGGTGCTCTTATTCCTATCCTCTTTGAAACTCTGAGATTGGTTTGAAATGGGACAGTAATCCAGAGGTTGTAACATAAGGCTTGAGATGGAACGATAATAAAAACAACAGCAATTGCTCTCCCTCCCAAAGGGAGAACAGGATTCAGGTGTTTGTGGTATAAACGTTCCGTTGAGGACGAATCAAATAGCACACAACTTGTTTATAGGCAAAACAAGATTGTGAGGTAGAGACAAAAAGGACTACAAGGTTGAGATTTTCAGCTATACAAGGTTACCAGAAGTCTGGGTGTCATTTCATGGATGCAGAAGTATAAAGAGATATTTTATTCTTTGCTACTACAGGTAGTCGTTGACTTACAACTATTCCTTTAGAAACTGTTTGAAGTTACAATGGCCTTGAAAAAAGTGCTTATGATCATTTTTCACACTTCCAACCACTGCAGCATCCCTGTGTGTGGTCATGGGAACAAAATTCAGACCCTTGGCATCTGGTAAGTGTTTATGAGGGTTGAATTGTGCTGAAGTCATGTGATCACCTTTGGGGACTTTCTGACAAAGTCAATGGGGAGGTAAGATTCACTTAACAGATGTGTTACTAACTAAACTGCAATGAGTCACTTAACTGGGACAAGAAAATTTGTGAAATGAGGCAAAATTCACTTAACAACACCGTCTTGCTCAGCAACATAAATTTTGGGCTCAATTGTGGGGACTACCTGTATCTAGTGGTCACTCGGATTTCTGCAGCTCCAATTTGATACCTCCTAATATACCTGCCCTGTCAACTTTAACCTACTTACCTGGGAACAGGTATTTATAGGATTGGACTGCTACTGAGATTTTATCTGGAGTTGTTGGTTTTTTTCTCCCCCTTTGCATATAAGCTGTGGTTGCGCTTTCCTGCACTCTACTGCGCTTACCAAAAAAAGATAAGGGTAGTTACTTGATTCCCAGCTAGAAGGCCAGATGGAATAAGAAGGAAGGGGTGATTTTGGCCACTAGAAGGTGCTCTTTCACCTTGCAGGAAATGTTTCGAAGTGTTTAAAATGCTTAAACATGGAATGGGGGGGAATGAAAGAGAGCAGATGAGTTTAAAACTACAGAGGTCTGCCTCTGGTAGATAATAAGGCTGCCTTACATATCCAGGGCCCCAGGCTCAAGCAGAGTTAATAATGTCTCTGAAAAAGTTCTCATTTTTTCAAATAACTGAAATAGTCAACATCTGCAGAATCTCTGAATTAAAGTTAACAGATCCAGGGGACAAAATCCTAATCATCCAGTAGAGAGAAGCAAGCAGGGTTTTCTATACCCTCTCCCTTATTACTATTAGTGTGCTTTATGGTCACAAGGTCCCTCAAGTGGCTAGTCCCTTGGGCTGTTCCAAAGCGGACTTAACAAATTACAGTTGGGACCGAATAGTTTGGTAATGGGGCCAGGTTGGTACTCAATCTGGACTAGGGACACCAGAAGCCCTTGCTGGCCAGTCTGTGTTCAGGGCGGATGCATCTGTTGTCTGTTGTTTTCTTTTGCAGATTGTTCATCTCTCACTAGTTCTTTTCCTTTGCTTTCTGAGACATTTTCACACATGGATGTCTTCCCAAGCCCCTTCCCACGTTCTCTTGTTTGAGACTAACTCAAGTCTTTTCTGTTCCTCCCCATCATAGCATTTTTGTTTTGATAAAATGGTGACTAAAAGAAGGAAAAGATGTTTCTTCATTCAACTGTAGGTCCATAAAAACAGCAGGGTAATGAAGAATTCATTTCACAAAAGCAAAGAAGTTGCATTTGTCAAAGTTTCGTAGCTTTGTTCCGGTGTGACTATGTTTCAATGTAAATATTTTTTTTAACAGAAAGGGAGCCATAATTGTAGTATGGTGGGCACAGAGTAGGAAAAAGAAGAAAATACAGTATGCTTCACACCCTCTGGGAGATAAAAGGATGAAACGAAAGACTGAAGTGTGTTAACAGAAAAGGTGGGGATGTGGACAATATGGTGGCAAGGGGATTACTAGATTCCATGTTCCTTATGGACTATTGTTGGATCAATTGGAAGAAATGGAAGCTACTGACCAGCTGAGAACATAGCAGCCCAGCAGGCTAGGAGCAAACACCCATTGGAGAGAGGAATGTGTACAGAGGTGGTATTCAGCAGGTTCTGATCAGTTCTGGAGAACCGGTAGTGGAAATTTTGAATAGTTCAAAGAACCGGCAAATACTATCTCTGACTGGCTCCGCCCCATCTATTCTCTGCCTCCAGAGTCCCAGCTGATCAGATGGGTCTTCTTTTGTTGCCCTGCAGAGGAGAAAGGAGCTGGAAAACAGGTTAGTGGCGTTGGGAGGGAATGGGATTTTGTAGTAACCTTCCCCCAGGAGTGGGGAGGGAATGGGATTTTCCAGTATCCTTCACCTTCCATGTCCACCAAGCCATGCCCACAGAACCAATAGTAAAAATTTTTGAATCCCACCACTGCTCCAGATCCAATTCTGGACTGTACAGTCTCTTATTTTGGGTTTCTTTCTCTGAAACATAGTACTACTTTGGGAAACCATAGTGTTTCTGCCAAGATACACGCATGCACACACACATGTTCTCCTTTTCAGCGTGCACTTTCCATTGCAATTGGAATGATTCTAGTTGTACATCAATTATTGGGATATTTATGGTAGCTCACGAGGGAAAATAGTATTTTTGAACTAACTTGAACCAACATCCAACTTCCAAACTCTGGCTCAAGTGTATATGCATGGGGTGAGGAGAGATTGGGGACCTTTATGTCTGTTCTTGTACTCAAGAAATGTTGAATGGCGTAGACTTATGCAGCTCAGTCAGAAGGTGTCGATCTGGCCTATAACTCAGAGAACAGTGTGGCACTTATTTTTAAATAAACGTGTGTACTTTTACTGCTCACCTCTGACCTATCAATTAGGGATCCAATCCATGCTTTACATACCTGGCACCCTTTACTTGTCCTTCAGTTAAGGCAAAATCACTTAAAATAATGTGTAAATGATAGTGGGTGTTTGAAAGTAGGATGTGGCAAAACAGTTAATAACTGACCATATGGTAGCTTGGCGCTGCATTCTTTTGGAACTATATAGTGGAAAAAACCCAGGATTTTCAAGGCACAATGCAATGAAGTAGTACTGAAAATGTTTGTTTGCTTCATTTCAGTTTTGGTGCTAGCTGATGTGGGTGGCGTCACCAGGCTCAGCAGACAGCATTTACATGATTCATGAGAAAACATTGTGCAGAAAACTAGTCTGGGGTGGAATTTGCTATCCCCATTACCCATCCTTCTCTTGCTTCCATTTGTCTCTATTCCAAGGCAATGCAGGCACCTGACTTCCTTCCAAAGAAATGAGGGGCAAAATCTCATTGATTTTACTCCATCCTGAGGCTGACCTTCAACAGTATTAGAGGAAGAGGGAAATTCTGTATTAATGTCAGGACTGCTAAGAGCAAGTCACAGCCGCCCCGTTCAAGGGCTCCTGACTAGATGAATATCATTATAAACCTCTAGAATTCATTTACTTAAGAGCCAGTGTGGCGCAGTGGTAGGAATGCAGTACTGCAGGCTACTTCTGCTGACTGCTGTCTGCCTGAAGTTTGGCAGTTTGATTCTCACCGGCTCAAGGTTGACTCAGCCTTCCATCCTTCTAAGGTCGGTAAAATGAGGACCCAGATTGTTGGGGGCAATATGCTGATTCTGTAAACCACTTAGAAAGGGCTGTAAAGCACTGTGAAGTGATATATAAGTCTAAGTGCTATTGCTAGGGAACTCTTTCTGGTTCATAGCTATTCTATACTTTCAGTATCTTTGATGCTGTTAAATAATACTGGATAAATAAGAGATGACCTGTGTTCACAGATTCCAATCCATAATTTGGTATGAATTGAATTATAGTTACGGTGACCATATTTCCTTGGAAAAAATAAAGGACAAGCCTGAAGAAGAGCCAAACCTGAAAGAGGTTCATAAAATAAAAGGTCACATTTATAATTTTGCTTTACCAAGGAAAATTCAAGAGAAAAGCAACAAGAATAAATCAATTACATAAATCTAGTGAACAGCTTTCTGAAATAAAGGACTAATAAAGGTGAATGGTTACTGGAACTATAGTTAAGCCTGAGGACATTGGGCTAATGGTGGTTTACTCCATAAAGAATGATGAAACCAGCAATGGTTATCATGACTTCAGAACCAGCCCTTGCTTCTTCTACAAACTATGCTACAATCTTAAAACACTGAATACCTGACAGTAAGAGTGTAAATTAGATCAGCATGTCCATAACCAAGGTATATTTTTTATTGAAAGAGCCTCAAGAACAAAACATGTGATTTTAAAATAACACCTGGCAGTAAATATAAATAACAATGGAAGTGATATCGATGTTGTTTGGGATTAAAAAAAATAAGAATAGACAATGATAAACATTGAATATATCATAAAATATATTTATGGAATTATTATTATTATAATCAGTCTGGAAAAAAACAGACTGCAGTCAATAAAGAAGAAAGGATCACATTAATTCCTTATGAAAAGACAATGCACATTGTACCAGTCATTTCAAGATTTTTATTTTTTTTTAAAGTGCTATCTGCAGTGAAGGCTTTGTATTTTCCTTCTGAGAATATACTGTATGCCTGAGCCAATGTAGCCTTTGTCAATGGGATCTTGTGATGGATTGCTAGAAATAATCAAAAGGTACCATTGCTCACATCTTAAATGATGCTTTGTTAATAGATATTTAGGAAAACAAGGGCAAATAATAGGGTTTTAAGGAAGAATACTCTTCTCTAATCTCTCCAACTGTTCTTCAAGAAATTTAACATGTTCCTCAAGGTCCTTTTGTTCAATCAGTAGAGTAATCTTCTCCTGAATAAAGTGTTTGTAGTCCTGGAGCTGATTCTCAGTCATGTACTGGGAAAGAATGCCTGACACCACCCTTTCTCTGCGATCCAAATTCTCCTTCAAATCCTTTGCATCTTCCCGCTGCCTGGATAAAAGTCGGTACCGCTCATTTAAGGATTCCTAAAGATAAACATGACCAAAACAGGGTTAATAGGTAAAATGTAATGTGAATATAACATAAAGTAAGAATTACTGATTCCTTCTGAGGATGTCTCTGCAAATTCCTTGTAACTTATGATTAGTGACACCATACGTAGCAGATAAATTTAACTAGAATCTCCTTTTCTTGCTTGACTGAATCCAAGCACGAGGGACCAAATTAGATGTTTCACCATACTGAAAAGCAGTTGTGGACAGCTGCCACTTAAAGTTTTTAAAAAATACATTTTTCAGTTGTTTTTTTAGTTTAATTCCAAATGCTTTTCTGTTCCTTTGGATTTAAAAAATGGAAGAAGTGGTAATTTTAAAGTGAACAATGACAAAAGAAGAAAGGATCTAGTCATGTCCCATCATATTTCATCTTCTACCCCAACCCTGTGTAAAGTTTCTTGGATCCCCAGCCTTTCAACAATAGACAAAGACTTCATTTCAGTTCCCTGGGAAACTGAGAAAGAAGCACCAGGACATATTTGAAAGATACAATAGCATAAAACTCTACAGTATCTTTCCTGGCACTCACTTTTTCCTCAGCATCAGTGTTTTCATCCATTTTCCCCATAGCATTGTGAATCCGGGCAAGGCGGGTAGAGAGACACAGCAGCAAGCTCACAACTTTTTCTAAATCACCCATGAACATCAGGTAGCGCTCAAATTCATTGGGTTTACATAGATCTTGCACCAGGGATTCCAGCACCTTCCCGTGAGCAGCATGTTCCAGAGCTTCAGACTGGATAAGTTCCCTCTCATCCTGAAGAGTCTGCAATTTTGACTGGATGCTCAAAATAAGCTGCTTCTGCAAGAAGAAAAACAGCTGAGAATCTGTAACAGGCTGTGCGAATAACCTTGGGAGACAGGAGGAAAAGATGTGGATTAGACAAAAGATACCTCAGTCCACATAAGGGAGCAGGATACGAAAAGCACCCAGAGGAAAGGAAAAGGAGGGGATTTGCAAGCTTCTATTTCTGTAACCTCAAAATAAAGTTAGTGTTAGCACTTGTAGTTTTGATTGCTTGTTTGGACTACCTTGAAGGGCTGGCAGAGCCTCAACTAAATTTAAGAAAGATATCTTAAAAAGAATCAATGAATTAGGAACTGGATTTTGGAAGCACATTGAAGAACAGAACAGAAATTTTTTGACTAAAATATTTTCTTATCTGACATAACAGATACAAAGATTTACAGGATTTTTACTGCAATCAAAGATTCTGCTGTTGTTTGCACAGTATTAAAAATGTCATTTCTTCTTTAATGAGCTAAATATCACTAGTAGTTTGTTAGTACCAGCTAAGACTTCTTCCAAAATTTGTAATTTTGGATCTGATCCTGATCAAAATGGTAGTATGAAGATTTCAGCTCTTTGTTTTTTCCGTATTCCTTGTTTGGGCTGAGCAGTCAAGGTTAACTCTAGCACCAAAGAAGTTTAAAAAGAATCAGCTTTACTTTCAATGTGGCAAATCTACAAATAACATTTTTGTCATGGTTTGGTGCAAGCCACTTCATGTTACATTGGTCTGTGTTACAGTGGCTTCCTGTGTTACTGAATTCATTCAGTTCAGAATCATGAACTAATCCAAGAAAGATTTTACAATCTGGTCCTTGAGATATGTTGGAAATATTGGCTAGGAATCCCTAGCATTTTGATCCAACCAATCAGAAGGACACACATTTTTGGAAGACTATTATAAACTAACTTTTTACTTTAAAATATTTGTCCTGTTTTATTCTTGTCACTCAGCAACTATTGGGTGGCTATTTATTTTTTTCTTTTCTGAAAAAAATGGTACAAGGAAAGTATTTTATAGTTTGGGGAGGTGAAGCATTGGAAATTCATTACAGTCTTATAAAAGTGTATCTATAGTGTCCATAACTCCTCGCCTGATATTCTGACTAAATGGCTTGCCGCCTCATATAATTTTTTGCTTGTAAGTGAATATATTTTCAGCAGGATTTTGTTCACATTTTGTTTGTTTGTTCAGCAACACAATGCACATTTACCACAAAATAATTCTATTGAATTCAAGGGAACTTTCCTGTGAATAGACTTGAAAAGTTTGTTGTGCCATTCAGCTACTTACTTTCTTACTTGTGATTCTGTCTACATCAGGAAGACTTTCTTTATTTTCATTCATGATTTGATTTGTATGAAATATGTCATCTTCTACTCTGTATCCAAGCTCATTTGCAGTTCCATGATATGGATCTGTTCCACA
Source organism: Pseudonaja textilis (assembly GCF_049901715.1). Lineage (NCBI taxonomy): Eukaryota > Metazoa > Chordata > Lepidosauria > Squamata > Elapidae > Pseudonaja > Pseudonaja textilis. Next base: position 81,413,694 of record NC_141991.1, read on the forward strand.
CTCATTGCTTCTTTGGCTGCAAAAATTAAAACAATCACAACATTGTCAACCAAACCATGTGACAACAATTAGCCAATAGATAAGTTATTATTCAAATAAATGGTTTAGATCAGGAGTCTCAAACACAGTTTATAACAGTGGCATCACATGACGTATCGGGACTTTCCCTCCTTCACTAAACCGGGCATGGACATGACCAGTATGACATGCATCCGGCCCGTGGACTGGAAGTTTGATAGCCTTGGTTTAGATTATTCTAGACCATTTTTCTTCCAGGCACTTAAATTGATCCTTAAAAATATGTACCACATCCACAATCCTACCTAATGTTTTTTATGCATATCAGAAACAGAATGGTATATGCTTGTTTAACTATTTCCAAGTGCAACATAGGTATGTTTTGACTGCTAAGCCACTGAACAATACTGAACAATATTTGCTTTCCTAATGTGATGTATAGTTTTTAATGGCCTGGTATGGCTGCTACTGTGCTAGTGTGAGTTAGAAGAGAATGGCTGGAGACAACAATTGGAGAGTATAGTTGAAATTGCTGTGCAGATAAGTTGTTGGTTCCTGAGTCAAAAGGGGAGAAGAAAAGTTAACATAGGATTTATTGGAGGAAGACAAGCAAAATCCCAGACAGATGGTATCTTCACTCAAGAGGAGAATGAGGGAGATGGTTGGCTATGAATGGAGGATTTGAATCTTTGATGAAGTCCTAGTCTTTCGGAAAGGATTATCATCCTTGAAAACCTAAATGTATTATCAGTTCCAAAAGAACCCAGTCACACTGTGACACCCAATGAGTGGATATTGTCTAACAGGTGTTTATAGTGAGAAGAGTTCTGAAAGAATAACTTTCTTGGGATTGAAGCCAGTGCTATAAGGTTGCATTTTCAAAGTTGGAGATAATATCACAGGAAAAGATAATAAAAAGAGGAAGAGAAGGAAAGAAGACATCTGATAAAGGAAGAAACTATTGTTTTGTTGCCCACTGCACCATGCAGTTCCACCAGATGGCAATAGAAATAGCACTTAGACTTGTATACCACATCATAGTGCTTTACAGCCCTCTCTAAGCTGTTTACAGAGTCAGCATATTTTCCCCAACAACCTGGGTCCTCATTTTACCGACCTCAGAAGGATGGAAGGCTGAATCAATTGAGCTGGTCAATATCAAACTCCTGACAATGGGCAGTGTTAGCCTGCAATACTGCATTCTAATCACTGCACCACCACGGCTCTTAGATCCTACATGCGCTCTTTTTTTTTTTTTTTTGAAAAAAAAGTTGATTATATAAACACCAGACATTTCTGTCAAAAAATTGCCATCTTTGCAAACTATCTCATCTGAGATAAGAATATTTATTCATCTACATAATATATTCTACTTTGATTGAATCTCAGACTTTCCACACACAAAGCATGTGCTCCAATGGTGGGATTCATTTTTTTTTTACTACCGGTTCTGTTGGCATGGCTTGGTGGGCATGGCAGGGGAAGGAGACTATAAAATCTCCAGTCAGAGGTGGCATTTGCCGGTTTTCCGAACTCCTCAAAATTTCTGCTACCGGTTCTCCAGAACTGGTCAGAACCTGCTGAATACCACTAAATTACAGTCCTTCCTTCAGAATACTGTCCCATATTTTAACAAACGCTGTATGTTCATGTAAAAACAAAAACAAAACTCCCAAAGAATCACACCAGCTTCAGGCAAATTTTGTTAGCAGGAAAAGGTGCTATTATAAGACTCCTGATTTTTTGCCATATTAGATTAACGTGCCTCTCTATCTACTGTGCCTATGATATTCAAGCACCTATGTATTTTTTCCAATTGCAGACAACCCACAGAGTTGCTAACATCCATTGTGCTGTACACATTCGTTTCTACCCTTACATTCAATTTAAAATTCTGTGCTTCCTAAACTTACTCATTTTCTTGGGCAGCTTGAATTCCCCCATTCCTTCTGTGAGTCCTCCGTCTCACTGAAGTGTTCACAGGAAAAAGTCCTTCCATAAGATCATAAACAGTCTTTCTCGAGGGATGAGGGATGAGAATATCAACCAGAGAGCTGTCTTCTGCAATAACCTCAACTGCTAGATGGCCATACGTTTGATCCTGTTGAGATTTTGACTGAGCTATGGATAACTCGTGTTCATTTTGCAGAACTTTTAAATTTGCAAACTGTTGGCTCAAATGTTGAGGTTCTTCATTGTCTAATAGGGCTGTGAAATTGTCTGTTCTCTTTTCTGATTGATCTGATGCATCTTCCTCCTCTCTGTGCTGCCACTGCGTTCCCCCAGGATCACTGAACACTTCTGAGTTTTCACTTATTTCTTGCTTCAGCTCAGAATTCTTACTATTTTCTTTGGAGAACAAAGACAATTCAGCTTCCTGACCGTGTAAATTCTCTAAGGATTTCTTATCGTCTTCACTGTCCGCAGAATCTTCCTTCTCAGACACAGAGAAGCTGGAACAAAAAAGTAGATACAGATTGATACAATTCCACAGAGTCTTCTTTTTTTAAAATGATACTTCTTATGAGTCAATGCATGGGCTGTGTTTACATATGGCAGTAAGCCACAATATACTTCGTTTAATTTTGGTTTAGGATATTGTAGAAACCCAAATATTGTGGTTAGATCCCAGGGCTTCTTTGGATGTCATTTTTCCAAACTTTAAAAACAAAATTAGAGCTGCACTCTACCATATATACCAAGTAGTATATACATTTTATACTAAAATAATAACTTTAAAAAATTAAATAGATTTCCCCAGATGTTATTAATTTGGAAACAGTGTCGAAAATTTCTTTGGACAGACTTGTTTTCTATTTCCCGTCTACCCAAACTTAATGCCATAGAATTTTGAAGGGTGCAAAAATTTAGTATAATAGCACTACTGTAACATCATAGAAAGTGCCACAAATACTTCACATGTCTCAGTCATGTTCTATTGGGATTCGTATTTTTTTTCTCAACCCCGCCCCTCAAAAAACCACACCAGAAGTTAATTATAAAAATTCATCTAAAGATGTACTTGTATGAATTAATTTAACAGTAGTGTTTTACATCAGTTATCTAAGCACTGAGTTGCGCAGGTGATATTTGAAGAGACCTATGTACGTCAAATGCTTTGTTACTATTTACTGACACCTAACAGTTTCACAGCTGAAATAGTCTTCCCAGTTCCTTCAGAGTTGAGACTGAACCCTTTTCTTATCAAAATGCTACTTTATTTTGTAAACAAGTTTACATGTTTAATTCCTTTATTATGTTAAACTTTATATTCCAAAACTGCTGAATTGTGAAATCAGAAGAACTTATCCAACAAAAGAATGTTTAGTTCCCATTCATTATTTTAAACATATTTCTTGGTTTATATTTAGGCTTTGTAATAGTGGCAAATATTGCTTGGGCTGCAGTCACTATACTAATACTTGTCTTTATAAAGAAGCGGGTGGATGTTGCAAAAAAGAAAATTGATGTTAGGTTTGTGCATGGTTTAGTATAATAGCTGTGCTCTTCTTTTTGATTCAAGTAAGTTGGAAACTTCATCAGCCCCTAACCTCTAATGACTTACAGCATCTTTGACAAGGTCACTAATGCAGATCATGAGCAAGGAAGAAAAAAGCACCCAGATTGCAAGAATAATTTTTAATGCCATCATTAGGGCTAAAGTACAGAATGTGGGAAAACTGATAGGAAACTTCAGCTTCATTTATAATTGAGGACATTACAAAAAGGTACCTTGGATAGTTTAAATCTTTTCTTTTCAGGCTTTCTATTACCTAGACTGAGCTGCTATTTATAAGTAACTAATGAACTCTGCCACCTGTTGATTGTTCAGCCTATAATTCCTCCCATTTTTTTCTCAGCCTTGTCACAGTCTTCATAATCTCATCAAGGCTCTGCTGAAGTGATAGAATTTCTGTTTTCACTACTGCTATTTTGGCATAACAATGATTGGATTACTCTAGAAAATGTTATAGATCACTTCTGGGAAGATTACACTAATCAGCTTTTATCTAATAGTTATATCACATTATTATGTGATTGCTTAATATGTATATTACCACATATTTAATATATTTTGTAGTTAATTGCCCTAAGCATTTTCTATGAAATGGCAAGTTATAAATCTGACAAATTTTTCAAGGCATTTTCTGCTATTGGTTCAATCTGGAAAAATGTCCTTTTTGAAATACACAGTTTAAGCATAAGTCTGTGAAAACCTTGATTGTTTTGATTGTTTATGGTGAAAGGCAGGAAACATACGAGAGAGATAAGAGTTTTTGTGTGAGCAGCAAACCATTTTTTGGTAATGCCAAGAGTCAACACTGGAGGAAAAAAAATGGAAATGTAAGAAAAGGAGAAAAATAAAAGAAGAAACTAAAAATTAAACAGCTGCAGGATGGAAAAGTTCAAAGGCTTTTTAAAAAAGTATTAGATGATGGCAGAGAAAAGAGGATCTGGAAGCTTCTTTTGGAAGAGAATGCAGAAAATGATGTTTAGAAAACCACAGAAGTATATGTAATTATAGTACATATGAATGAGAAATATGAAAAAGAATCTTTGGTGGAATGATACGGTGAAAGAAGGTTAGGGTGAGGGGAAATGCATATGAAAATTTAGTTTACTTAATTGTCATTGCACCTTGTACAACGAAATTAAATACCATCTTCGGTATATATTATCACTATGAAAATAAACAGAAACACACATCCTTCATATTCTATACACTGAATTGAAAGCCTTGATATTGCATTAATATTGCAGTATACAGTAGAATTCAAAAGAGTTACTGCCCTGGGATAGAAGCTGTTTTTCAGCCTATTTGTGCTTGTTTTTATTATTCTGTATTGTCTGCCAGATGGTAATAGTTCAAAAAAGGGTGCCCAGGATGAGATGGATCTTTGAGAATGCTTTGAACTTTCTTAAGGCAAGAATTTCTTAACTTTCTTAAATGCAAGAAATTTCTTAGACCCTGCCTGAAAAGCACACGTCGGGAACTGTGTTCATCTCTGCATATGAAAACTCTAATGAAGTCAACTGGACAAATTTATTATATGGTCCCCCATTTACCTGTGATGTGCAGCATAATATTCATGATCCTGAGATGATGTGGTTGAAAAAGCTATAGGTCTATAGTAATCCTAAAAAATAAAAATAAAAATCTTTAAGAAAATTTCATCATTACAAAGCACCCATGTTGGTTTTATTTTTTTACTTTTAATATAAACATGTTGATGTAAAATAACACATTAGCAATGGGAAGTGAGGGTGTTTGGGGCCAAAGCATTGTACATAGTGACTCTGGTTAAAGAATTTAGATTAATAAGAATCCAAATAGACATGTTTTCAGTTCAAGGGTAGAAACAACGACTTTGATACCTACCAGACCTAGTGGCCTGGCCAAAAGGAGAACACCAGGTCAGCTGATTGCCAAGATAGGCTTAACTATGGACCTGTTTTGCCCTGCATGGTATTTCAATACTCTGCAAAGCATTTTATCCCTCATTATGAGCCAACCCAACCACTGGTACAACGTTCACCCAAGAGATGCCAACCCTAGAGATAATCTAAAGATTGCTTTATAATTTCTAAATTTAGCTGGCTACACTGAGTCACTGGTCTCTTGCACCTAAATGGGCCAATTGAAAGACCTCAAAGATTAGACATTTGATACAAAATGTTGACCAAAGTTTGAGCATGAGAATATTTATAGCTCAGGGATGAAATGAGGGACCCTTGGGGCTCTCTAACTTTGGTGGTTTTCTTGCAGACATCTCATTACCAAACAATTAGCATTCATCAATGTGGATGAATAACTGCAATACTGAGAAAAATTATTTTCACAACTATTAAGAATGCAAAATAACAAGGGGAAAGGCTAGCTGACTTCTACCAAAGGGATCTCTACAAGGGGATTAGAAGCGGCTCTTCTCTCACACAATAAATACAGAAAATCCAAGCAGACTAAACATTTGGTTCACACTCTCTGAACTTCCTAGTGAAACCACTGACTTATTGCCTAAATCAGGGGTCCCCAACCTTAAGCAACTTAAAGCCTGCCAGACTTCAAAGCTGGCTGGGGAATTCTGGGACTTAAAGTCCACCAGACTTAAAGTTGCCAAGGTTGGAGACCCCTGGCCTAAATAGTGATCATATGGCATCATGTCACTTTGCTACAGGTAGTCCTCAACTTACAACCATTTGTTTAGTGACCATTCAAAGTTACAGTGGCACTGAAAAAAGTGACTTAAGACTGTTTTACACACTTATAACTATTGCAGCATCCCCATGATCACATGATCACAATTTGGACAGCTGGCAACTGGCATGTATTTATAGCTATGGCAGTGGATCACCTTTTGTGACCTTCTGATCAGCAAAGCCATTGTGGAGGTCAAATTCACTGGACAACTGGGTTACTAACTTAACAACTGCAGTGAGTCACTTATTAACAACTGTGGCAAGAAAAGTTGTAAAGTGGCGGGGTGGGGAACTCACCTAACATCTACCTTGTTTAGCAACAGAAATGTTGGGCTCAGTTGTGATCGTATGTTAAGGATTACCTTGGTATTCAGAACCAAAGCGGGAAAGGTGCTCAGATCTGATTTGGATGGGCTCACGACACCTGATATCCTTAAAAAGGGAGCCAAGAGACGCAGTGTCTCTAAGAAACAGCTAATTCAATCTGTAATATTGCATAGCTGATTCTTTCTTGCTCCAGATTGAGCACCTCTCCATCCATAAAATATGCAGTTACAATCAACATATATTCCTCTTCCTCTCTCTCTCTCCCTCTCTCTTTCTCCCTCACACATGTGCGCACACGTACGCACACACACACACACATGACCAATGAAATTTCTTTTCAGCACTCGTAACTATTCAGGAAGAAACATACTTGTGGAAGTGGCAGAGTCACTGCTACAAAGGGGAAAGTTGCAATTTCCCTGTACTGAGTGTTATAATTCACCCAAAGCAATTACTTTGCTTTCTGATTTTTAACATTCATATGTATACATATACAAATTGAAGAAAATCAGAAAACAAAGTAACACACTATACAAGAAGCAGAGTGTATAAATTAGTCTCACGATACAGTGATATGCTACTCTAGTCTGCTTATTTCCATGTCTTCTTGAGTTTGATGAACACAGAAAGCTGGAGACGGTGCAGACCACTGTTAATCTAATCCATATCATCTTTCATTGGGAGCAGTTCATAAGGTCTTGGATGTACAGTTTTCCCAGTGCTTGCTACATGCTCAAATACTAGAGGGCCATGGTTTTAACTGGTCCAGTTGCAACCAGTAGGTGTAACATTTTGGTTATCATATTTTAATCAATGAAGCCAAATTATTCAGGTATTTCAAAATGTAAATTAAAATAAATAGCAGAGTTTAAGAATAAGGGAATGTTCATGAAATTCATAAATCCAACTTTTCTGTTATCTCCACATAATTTTACCAAGAAATCAGGGACCTCTTCCCCCACTAGTCTTTTAAAACAAACAGCTCAAGAGTTATGATCTGAAAAGATGTAAGGTTCTCTCACTCTCTGTAATATGAGAACTATCCCTCTTCTTAAATTCCAATTAAAAATGTAAAATGTCTTCTCCATTCATGCCCTCCAAATTAATTGGAACGCAAGTTTCATCATTGTCATCCCTCCTGGATATATCTGAAGGACCTCTAAGCCATGATTCAGAAAATCTCGGAAACCAAGTACAATGATCCACTGAACTTTTTTCTGTTTTATTTTTTACATTGCTATATGAATACTCATATAAAAATGTTTAAAAAAAACATTTAAAAACAATTGTCCCAAAGGTGTTTTTTTAAGAGGCAATTGGACTTTTTTGTTTTTTCTTTGAAGATGTTTTGCTTCTCATCTAAGAATGAGAATCTTTAGCTCTGACAGAATAGCGAGGAATGGAAGGAAAGGACAACCATGACCTAAATGACTGAGAATCTCTACAGACATTTTTTAAAAAGGCTAGAGAAAGTTTGTTATCAGAGAAATAGGTAACTGAAATCTCTTGAGCTGAAGAAATAGGTAACTGAAGTTTTGGCACTAAGAAACACGTATTTCTTGTTTCGTGTGGAAAAATAAATGTGGAACATGACAGAAAATTTTAAAAGGTAATTTCAAAAACAATAAGATTCAAGTATTAATAAACACAGAGAATTGTCCATGATCAATAGCATTTTTTAAAAGCCCAAAATCAAATTGGGAACATAAAGAAGCAGCAGATTACATGACAAACTACAGAATAATATTATATCTTCGATAGACAGAAATCAGTTGAGTTTCAGTATCTGTGTCATGGCACATTACATGGTATTTGATCCCCTTTAAACTCAAGAAAAATCACAAGCATACAGAAAATTGTAAACTTTGAAAGTAGTTTGTCATCAATAAATTTCACATAAAAATAATTTTACATGAAATGTAAAATATGACTTTCAGCAAAACACCCAAAAATGATTCGCAATGAAAATAATATTGTGCTGCCTCATTCAGGCTGTCCCCAGGGTGGGAGTGGGGGACGACAGTTAAAAAGAATTTGGAAGCCAAGGGTGTCTTGGCTTCCGAGGATATTTCTGCTCGTCCCATCAGGATTTATGGAGAAGGATGGTCCAAGTCCCTCGTATGTCATCCTGTAAGATGTTCTCTATCATAGTGCCTGCCCAATTGAGTAGCATCACCCTGAAGATCCAGGTGGCTCTGATATCTTGACCTTTTATAAGGCATTAAAAACCTGGATGTTCCCACAGGCATTTGGGCCAGAGTGAACTAAATGAACACTGATGGCGGTTTTGTCTGTTCTCGTGATTTTTCACCTGAAATGCAATGATTTTTAGAATCTAGTTTACATTATATTATTAAGACTACAGTATTCTGGATTAGTATTTTTGTGTATATTTTGTATGTTGTGATGTTTCTTTCTTTCTTTTTTGCCTTAACCCTCTCTGCCATGAAAAGTTATTGCCATGAGATGGAGGACTACATATATTGTTTACATAATAAATAGAACATAAGAAACCAGAACTTTACATGACACAGGAAACCTTAGTCCAAACAATTCTATATCTAAGATAAAGAGGAAGGTATTACTTAGTCTCTCATTCTTTCAAAATTAATGATAGGGTTTTTTAAAAAAACCTATCATGACAAATCTGCCAGTATTCTATTAAAGTATATAATATTAAAGTATTGGGAAAGGAAAAATAAAAAATATTATAGCAAGTTACTGTTTAAGTCACAGTGATTTCAATGAAAGAGAAAGTAGACCAGATATGTTCTCCTGTTTAATTATTAATGCCCAAACATACTGAAGTTCAATTGACATCATTGGAATTACAGTACAAGTGAGGTAATTTTTCAGATTATAAAATTTATTCATTTTTCAAGATCATGCTGGAAATAAATGTGACAATGAAGCATAAGTCATGCCTTCCTCCCTGAATTTTTTTCATTCAGTAATCTCTTCAATATATTGCCTTTACACAGATGAAATTCAGACTCATATGTATTATAGCATACTAAAGGAAAGAGCAAATTATCAGCAGAAGTAAATTATGTATGAATAGCTTCATAATTACCTGAACAGGAGAAGGAACTGATTGGGATCTCTCTTGGACTCTGCTGGAAACAAAACCTGAGTGAAGAAAACTTTGAGCAGGTACATATTTGCTGTTATAGCTTTCTTCCCTGATAACAGGCTGTGCTTTTGAATTCAGCAGCTCAGACTCCAGAGATCTGACAATACGTTTATCAGCTGTGGTGGTTGTACAGGTTAAAGTAGGGAAGGTAGAAGGTGGTTCATGAATTCTTCCAGAAGAAATAGGGAACGGAAAGAACTTATTCTGTGACTTCCTATTGGTATCAAGATTGGAAATGTTGTCTTCTGGAAGCCTCTTTGAATTCAGAATTCTGGGTTGTGAAGTCTGCTGTGACCAGTTCTTTGCTATGATAGGCTGTTGCCCAATCTTTCGTTCCATGTACTCTAGGAGTGCATTTTGTTGCAATTGCTTCAGTTCAACTTTTGAAATGGCCCTGCCTTGATTTGCCAGAGCTTTACCTCTGATTATCCTTATTTCCTGTCCAGTAATTTCATCAGAGCGGGATCTTGCCTTTTTCTGTCCCCAAGATATATTTTGATCCTTCTGGTCATCCAATTGGTTGAGCTTATCAGGTTCAGAATAAGACATCTTCTTTTGTTCTTTGGTTGCCCTTTTCCTGGCCCCAATTCGAATGGTCGGTGCCTTTTTGGATTCCCCATCTGGATAAGTATTTTCCTGTGGCTTGGATGGAGGAATTGATTTGGAGTCCTCATTTGTACTAGATAATGACAGTGACCTTAGATGTTGAATAGACGGCCTTGAAGAGGGCTTCTCTTTTAGACGAACAGGCAAGCTCATCTGTAAATCCTTCCTCTTAAAAGATGTCTCTCTTAGGACTTTCTGTTGGGCAAATTTAAGTTTTTCTCGGTAGTCATTCTTGAACTTTTCATCCAAGGAAGCCTCATTCTTGTTGGCAATATCATCCACGTGGCTGTTACTTTCTTTTGGCCTTACTCCTGGTTCAGCCAAGCCTGAAGGATTGCTCCTTGGAGATTTCATCAAAAAGTCTTCATGTTCTTGATCCTGATTTTTATGATTCATAAGGCTGGAATTTCTCCCACCAGAGAGATAATAAAGCAAAGGTGTTGTCTTTCTATTTATTTTGATATTGGCAGAGTCATTCTGGGATTGACTTTCAGCCTTTGAAAATGGCAGTCTGGGAAAACCAAAAGGCTTGAGCATTTCCTCCTGTCTAGGATATGCTAAAAGGCTGGTGCTGCTGGTTGTATTCTGCTCTGCTTTTCCAGGGCCGCTGAATAATTGAGAAGCAACTTCCTCTGCATCATAGTTGAAATAAGATCCTGAAGGTGAGGTCTCGTAAATCTTACCATAAGATATTTCCGTAGGAGCCAAAGCTTGAGATGGCAGGTTCTGGATTTTTAAAGGGTGCTGCTGCCAAATACTTCTGTTGCTTCCTTCCTCAGAAGAGAAAGTGCAGTCCTTATCTTCATAGGTATTAATTATTCTCGGTGTAGCTTCATGAGGAACAGAGCTGTCAGCATATTTTAAACCTTTACTGCTGTTGTATATACTGTGATCGAAACCTGAATAATCATCAACTCCGAACAGGTCCAGAAGACCGTAAAGCTGCCCCTCCCCTTTCCTGGGTACTACAGCCCTTCTCTTCAAATCTGCTTCTCCAAAGCGTGGCTTGTGTACACTGCTGGCATAATACTGTTTGTTCTCCAGTGGATCATTAACAGGTTTGTGGTTGGTCTGCAGTGAAAGGGAAGGATTAGCCCTTGTTGCCTCTGGAATTTTATAAGCATGAATTGCATTCTGACTAACCCACGTCTCCTGGCTCTTCTTGTCCAAAGAGCCAGATTTTGACTTTTCTTGAAGAATAGAAGGCTTGGTGGAAGAGGTAGTGCTATTCTTTGTAGTTTTCAGGTTAGTAGGACACCCAACCACGTCCTTTTCTGTGACTGGACTTTCATTCTGAGAAAATGAGAGCCAACAGTCATTACAGCAATTTGGTAGGATGTGCAAAGGAAGCCCTTGGTTGCCCTCTTCCATGTAGCTTTCTCCTTGAACATCACTGCTGAAGCAAATTCCAACATGAGTTTCATCCACATTTCGGTTAGTTTTATAGTGATCTACTTGAGCCGTTGGGGATGGCGGATGAGAAAGCAGAGGTGAGAGCCCAGTCAATGGTGATGCAGTTTGGTATAAGATCTCAAGAGTTGGCTTGGTTCCATATGATTTGATATATGCAGAGCTGTCCAACCTAGGGTAATTGCCTTTTCTCACTATCTTGTTTTCATACATCTGTCCATCCTCAAAATGTCTTGCACTGGGATTACAAATATTTCCTATAGATCCTGAATCCATGTATGGCACTTGCTTTAGAGGAAGCAAATCAGGTTCACCAGAGCCTAATGGCGTAGGGACTTCTGGAAGATTTGAGCTCCCTGAGAAAGAACTGTATGCAGAATCTGTTTTTCCAGAAATGTGCCTATATTGGTCTATGCCAGGAAGAGGGGCCTCTGGTGAAAAAATGGGAACATTGTTAGGTGAGACCAATGGTGACAAGAGCTCAGCTATTTCTCTGACATGTCCAGGGTGCCATTCTGATACTTCGTTATCAGAGGAAGACATTCTGTATTGTGAATCAGTCTGGTCTTCCAGAAAAGAAGTAATCTGAAGAGATCTCTGATCTTATTGCCAGGAATGCACATATTGAAACATATTTCTTTGGAGAAAGTTTCACCAGTCAGCTTCACCTTTCATGAGAAGAGGAGATGGATGCTAGAAAAGAAAAAAGAGAATTAAAACACATCTAGTGCATCTGTTTTGTTTTTTTCTAGCTAATCATTAAGATGATAAACCCAGCAACACATTGATTAACCTCAAATCTTTTAAACAACCAGTAGCATATCTTATCAAGAAAATAATCTATCTCTCATAATATAATTTTTAATAATTGCTCTTATGATTGAATATATCTGTGAAACTCTGGTGCAGAATTATTAATATTTCGTACTTATACCTTGTGAAATAATTGTGGTATTGTTTTCTGCCATATTTTATAGATGTAACTGTTACTGGAATTTCACTCTTATAGTTAATATTACAGGTTTTATAATAATCATATTACATATATTTTATCACAATACAGCAAACAAATACCTGATACCAAATATTAGGAATAATAGCACAGAAGCTGTAATTTTGAATCCTAGGGTCACATGAATTACATTTACATGTGCATTAACATTAGAAGAGGAGACCATGTTAACTTTTATCATCTGCTATATGAATATATTTGCTTTATAAATTATCTATCCAGCGATACACCGCTGGCTGATGGTGACACAGCAAAAGTCGTCAGATTTATTCACTCCTCTTTCACTTGCACTTTTATCCAGAAACATTTGATCAGTTAGCCTTAAAAAAATTGTTCAAACTATCTTTTCATGCAATGATTTTATCTGCTTTTGCCTCTGCTGTGTAAAATTTAAGCAGATTTTGTTTCAACTATTTATTTATTGGCAAATGATACAATTCCTCCATGAAACCTGTCTCAGTCAGAGGAAAAACAAGGTTGGGTTGTTTTCACAGGCTTCTGTTTGAGTAATAAGTTTTTAATTTCCTAGTTCCTCATTCTGGAATTTGACTCTTGTTCAGACTTTGGTCACTTAGAAACTGCCAAACCCTTGTGCAATTTTCTTCTTCCCACCTTCTCTTCTCTCAGCAGAACATTCTCTCATTTTTTTCCCCATTTGGTTCTCCTGGTGCCAAGAAGCCTTTACTGTCTCTGGATATATTTGAGGCTGAAACTGCAAACAAAGGATCCCACTTGATCTCCAGCTCTGAAGACACCATAGGAAATATTAACTTTCTATGGTTATATCTTAAGTGGCAGGATTGTCCCTTTAGTTTTCCTAATACTATATGAATTTGAAGATGTTTTAAATTTAGCTAATGATCTTTCTCATTTCTCACTCATTTCTCATTCATGGAATGCAGTGGCTCAGTGGCTAAGACATTAAGCTTGTTGATCTGAAAGGTCGGCGGTTTGGCGGTTAGAATACCTAACACTGCATAACGGAGTGAGCTCCCGTTACTTGTCCCAGCTTCTGCCAACCTAGCAGTTCGAAAGCATGTAAAAATGCAAGTAGAAAAATAGAGACCACTTTGGTGGGAAGGTAACAGTGTTCCGAGCGCCTTCGGTGTTTAGTAATGCTGGCCACATGACCACGAAGATGTCTTCGGACAGCACTGGCTCTTCAGCTTTGTAACAGAGATGAGCATCGCCTCCTAGAGCTAGAAACGACTAGCATGTATGTGTGAGGGGAACCTTTACCTTTAACTAATGATCTTTATTATTACATAATAGTAAAAAGGAAGAGTTTGCATAAGAAAATGCCTTAGAAGGTTATCCCCATAATTCACTGGCAGGATTTTTTTCAAACTATTAAAAAAACGAAGAAGTGAGCTCACTGTCTTTCATTTTTAGACAAAAAATTATCATGTAAATAAAACCTTGAAAATCCCCCCCAAAAAAACGGCACATGACCAAAGAATTTTTAGAGCTATTTCTGAAATAAGCCATGCAACTAACAGCAGAACTTATGACATGTATGAATCAAAGAAAATATTATTAGCGGGGAAAAAGAATTATAGCTGTATTTCAAATACTTTGGATTCTTGTCAGCAGTGTTGGGACATTCAAATTCAATCCTCATCACATGCGTTGAACTATTTTAAATGATACTAAAGCCAGCATAGCTGATACTGCTTAGCAAGTCTGCTGAAATAGCCTTTTACCTCAGAGAAGAATAATGGTATGTTTATCCTAGTCTGATCCAAGGTTATTTTCTTGAGTGGCGGTTTGGATTCTGTTTAATCGTTGAAGGAATCCTGGCAGCGAATTGCTAAGGTCTCTTTGCTGCCAAAATAAGAAGTATGTGTAAAAAGAATGCAAAGAAACCACCTGAGCACCACAGCCCTGATTATCATGCCACATAAGTCACGTTGGTAAGGCTCCTGAGAGTTACACTGGTTTTGTGACCTTATTGAGATGAAGATTTTCCACACCAGAATTCACTACCAGTATGTAGCTAGTACAATATTGGGAAGGCGGTATTTTTACTAATCTAAATCAGGATACCCAGCGAAAGGCAAGATTTTATCTCATTTTAAGCTCCATAATCAGTTAGGATAGTAATGAACTTTTATTTCCCTGTCTTATGTTTGGATTTAGACCCCAGGAGGATCTCAATGCATGCTGGGCAAATAGTTTCTAATCCAGTTAGATAAACTAAGACTGGTATTTAAAGAATCATGAATCATTCTCCAGTCTTCACTGCCACATCAAAGGCTTAGCTAAACTTAAATATATGTCTTAATTGGCAACATGTGTAAAGCACTTGAGCCACTTAATTTTCTCCACCTGGAAGAGGGGGGAACGTGGCAATTTCCTACGTAGACTATGGAAAGACGGCAGATAAAAAGTCAGAAATCTGTTGAATCACAGAGCAGTAGATAAGGGATGGCTGCACTCATAGCATTCCCAGAGAGCTGCAAAATTAAACAAAAATATAATAGCATATGTTGGACCAGTTGACTTCTGAATTATTTCTTAGATATTTCTCAAAATAGTTTTGGCCAGAATAAAATTCAGTCTGTTTTGGGTATTATATTCCAAGTACAAGTGACCTACACTGTGACTATATCTATGTGGTATGTATTTATCTGTCTGTCTGTCTAGTTGGATACAGTGATTAAAGTGCTGCAAACAGAAAGTTCTGAGTTCCAGTCATCTATTAAGCATAGAAGTCTGCTGGATGACTTTGGCCAAATCTCTTTCCAAGCCTTAGCATGAAAAACGTCTTGAAGGAACATTGTCAAGTCACTTCTGCCAAGAAAACTGCATGATCCTGTCCATAAAGTTACCAGGAGTTAAGATTGACTCAAAGGCACAATCACACCCTCACATACAGACACATAAATAATATATATTAATATATAGAGAGAGACAAATTCAATATACCTTCCTGAATTTCGAATTGCCATCTGGCCGTTACTGAAATATTTGCCCACCCAAGAGCAAATCACATATCTCACGATGTCATTTACCAGCCAGTTTTAAAAGCTTTTGCCCCAAGTTGTTCTCATCTCTACCAGCTGAGTGACAAGACAGCAGGAATGAAGAAGCAAAGCATGGGCGAAATGTGCCAGAAGAAAGCATCTTTCTTCAGTTGTGGAGGTGGGCTAAAGAAACAACTACCTGATGCAGAGCAGTCAGATTTTATTTCTTCGTTGCATTGCTCCATCCAGTTTTCAGGTGGCTGCAACCAGACCATATGGAGTGTCTAAGCAATAGGGATTGCCCCAAGCATAACACACCTCATTATTCCTTTTTCAAAGATGGTATGAAAAGGGAACAAGGCATGAAAAACATTATTTTTTCAAAATAACCAAAGAGGGTAAAGAGTTAGTTACCGTTTTGGACATAATGTTTTCTTGGAGAAATTGGACCTGGAGTAGAGTACAAAATTCATCTAATGATCATGAGGCTAAAGAATTCAGAGTTTACTGTTTAAATGGTCTACAGATCTCACAAAGATTATTGTTAATCTTTGCCAGAATCAAGTTACTTTCATAGCCCCAGGAGGGTGTATTGGAAAGGTACACATATTTTCAATATTTTAGTATATTTGTCCCAGGTTTGGACAGAAGGTTACTAGGTCAATGGGTATAAATTTCTGGGGGCTCTGATGGTATAGCTTTTATGAAGGACATATTGGTTTACATGTTAGAAAACCCAAGTTCAAATCAACTACCTTAATGTATTGCTATGCCCTAAATAAAGTCTGACAGTTGTGAATCATACATCTTAATGACAGGCAAAAGTTTTGGCCTCCAAAATAGCAATTTCACTGCAAACATTCTGAGGTCGTTGAGAAAAATAAATAAGCTGTCTCTCAACGGAGCTCTGCATTTCAAAACATGACAGTCAATATAGTATAATAATATCAAGAGTTGAAAAAATGAGGCCACTGGCACTATTGCACTGACTCTTACAGTGTCCAGGAAAGGAGGAATGGGGTGATAAAAAAAAAATTAAACTTTTTAAAATCTCCCTCTTTGGTTAACCTGGACAATTACTTGTAACCTACTTATCACTGCTGTTGATCTGGTCTACCCTCAGCCCAGGAAGGCCACTGGATGACTTAGACCAACCTACCTCACAGGCTTCTGGTTGTGTGGAAAAAGAATGCTGCCTACCCTGCCTTGACAGATGAGTTTTATGCCTAATAAATAAGTAGACAAGTTTTACCTTCCTGACACCTCAAACACCAGCCACAATTTCTGTAGCTAGCTTGTATGATAAGGAGATGACTCCTTCCCATCCTTAAAAACAAATTGAGGCACTCCAGGACTTGTAGTACTGTTCATAAAGCTTATGTTATGGTGAATTCTTTCTCAAAGTCCTAACAATGAACACGCCAATAGGCTGAAATCTGCATCACATCGGAGATGAGATCAACTAACCTACAGAAGGTGGCAACTGCGTGATTCCACATTTATCTCTGCATGGTCCTCCTCTCTAATTCCTGGTCCTTAAAAATGTTCATGTTGCAGGAGTTAGTTATCTTTTTGGCAGTGTCTAGTCATCCTTTGTCCTTGATCATTCTTACCTGCCACTATTTATGGGTTGTTGTCTCCTTAAAGAGATGAACACAGCAACACATGGACATAAAGGAAACTACTCACTGGGGCTTGAAATAGCATGCCATAAGTGGTAGTAAATAAAAACCAATCTTCCCCATTGTTTGCCTCTTAAAGCACAGTGAACTCTTTAGCTGGCATTTGTTGGCATCAGGGGTGTCAAACTTGTATCATCATGGCGGCATCATATGACATATCACAACTTTCCTCCCCTTTGCTAAACTGGGTGTGGGCATGGCCAGCACATGACACATCCAGCCCTGCTATATATGAAAGCAAAGAGAAGCACAGATGATTGCTGGGAATGTGAGTACACAAAAGATTCAATTTGCACACATATATTAGACATCATGACTTAATTGTGCCACTTGTGTGGGGATGTTATGAATGATGTTGCTGTTTTGACATAATATGGATTCTGAAAGTTCTTAGAAGCAATTAGAGACATGTTTAGCAATTTGATCGTCAAAAGATTACTTTTCAAACTTCTAACACACTGATGAATTACATCCAGTTTTAAATGAGTTCAAACAATCTTTTCTGGATACCCAGAATCAGATACCCGAGGCAGATGCTTCATCCGCCTAATGGCAGAGCATAGCTCATATGAACAATTGTAGAGGTTTCTGAGTGCTCCATCTCACAGCATCTCCTGGCAGAAGAATGGGAGAAGGAAGATGCCACCATACACCTTCCTGAGAAAGAAATGTCATTTTCCATACAAGGAAACTTCCATGTATTTTGGATTTCAGTTGGAAGGAGGTATAACTCATTGGAGAGTTACCTTTTCCAATTTCAACAACAGTTTTGATATGAAAACTTATTCTGAGCTTAGGGGTAGGGAAATCAGCTAAGTTGGGTAAGAGGTAGAAGTGGAAAATAGTTAATTGATAAAGTAGATCTACAAGACAGATTAAAGAAGAGGGAAGGATAAACCAGAATGATGTGCTGCTTGATGAGCAGAATACAGCCCTCCCCATGTTGTGTGCAGAGTGATGAGGTCTGGGTCCTTTGCCTTAATGATGTAGACTAAGTCATAAGGAAGAGTACAGTCATGACAGTGGAAATGGCAAATAATAGAGAAGGGTAAATCCACTAACGTTGTGCAGTAAAGTCACGAATGCCTGCCTGTCTATCTTGTATTTATTGTGATTTTGCAGTAGATTATAATAGGCTAATATTAGTTTTTCAAGATAGCCCAGACAGGAAACCAAAACCATGAGTACTATGGGAACATGACCTTTATTGTAGTGTTACCGTAACCGAAACTTGCATGTCTGAAAGCACTCCCTGCCTTCACTTTATTTTTGAGAGAATTAGGGAAGATCCCTTCTAAGAAGCTTTCACCTCCCCTTCCTTCCTTTGGATTTTCTCTTATCAAACCACTGCTGGGCTGCAACTCTTCCTCCCGTCTCCCAAGGTTGCTCTCATAGTCCATTACAGCGACCTTATTATAATGTTTTTATTCTACATTTGTACTATTCTTAGTTACAAGCACACAACAAATACATCTATTAGGAGTGGTGATGGAAAAGTAAATATACACTGAAGAAATAATCAGTTCAGGAAATAAAGAGGTGGTGGTACAAAGAGGAGAAGAGAGCCTAAGGGTCACCGGAAAAAACACCATGCCTTCTGGCTTTGTTTTTCTAAAAACCATGAAGAGATCAGAGGCCAAGGAGAACTACGGTAAGGCAGGATACCCATTCTGATTCTGAACCATCTTGCATGCTCAGACCTTTGTATTCACATAATCTCGGCAGTCTTAGAAGGCAAACTGATTTATTTTCATAGGGAAATAATAAATAAATAAACAAATAAGCAAATAAAATCATCTTTAGAGTCTGCCACCTCAACGTACATCACACACTTAGCCTAAAGTCTATTTGGAAAATGGGCAGGGGTCCATTTTTGTCTACCATATGTGTTTTGTTAATATTTGTTGACCATAATGCTAACCCTAAACTGTTTTTGAAGGTGATTTGGGACCACTTCTCACTCCTGACTGGATCTTCAAAGTTTGATTTTTGCCCATTTATCTGAATATGTCATGGTTTTCTTTCTTTTAACTAGTTCAAGGTCAGCACCCCATTCACTACATTTCCCTTCATCAAGTGAAAAGTATTGAAGACACTCCAGGTCATGCAAGAGTATTGCTCCTGTACATTAAAATCTACCTGGAGCATGCATTGATTGATTTACAGGCTCACAGGTAGTGTGATATGATCAACACTCATAAATTTATGGTCTCCCTGTCAAGAATTGATTTGTGGTTTATGCATTTGTACATTTGTACCTTTTAACCAAGTAATGGGGGGAAGCAAAAAAGAATGCCCTTTCTTAATAGAAAATTATGAGACAAAAGAACCCACCACCCTATTTTTGAATAGTTTTTACTCAATTTTTTTTAAAATCCAGCTGTTGAAGCTCAGAAGAATGCAATCAATAAAAATGTGAAATGTAAAGCAAACATCATGGCTAGTTCACTAGAATTATGCCTGGTACCCAGCTGCGAATGACCCATGGCTTATCAAGGTACAAACTGCTAAGATCAATATTTAACTACATTCCTAAAATTCCATTCAGTGCAAGTGGCATCTGGCATCCACAGTTTCTTCTTGTGTATAAGCAAAAACTCTGAGATGAAAGCACCACCATCAGGTACAAAGTAGACATTCAGGGAGAGATCTAATTATTTAAACTTGAGTCTCTGATTAGCATCTAAAATGTCAATAAGGATGAGATGTTGTTTGTCAAGGGTAGGGAAAATTGCACATTATAGAAAATGCAAATTGTAAAATGGAAACCTCAATGATCAAAGGGCTATAGCAACTACTGAATGATGAAAAATTACAACATTTAGGATGTTTTAGGTGAGAAAAAAGCAAGCAAAGGAAGGCATGATAGAAGTGCAAAGAGACTTTTTCCTGTAAAGGAGAACATTTGTAGGTCAGGGTTGAAATGTGGAGCACCTTTGATGATATTACCTCATTTGGGTAATGAAACATCTGCAAGCTCAGAAAGCACCAAAGACTCTTCAGTCTTTTTCCTTTTGTTCCTATAGTTCAGTTTCATTCAGTTGAAAGGAATGACCTTCACAAAGTATTCCAAATATGAAATATGCTATCCTGAAATGTAGTAATAAACACCAGCAAGAATGACAAAATCAGCAACAACGCTATCCCTGGGTACCATTTGTGACTGAAACTCCAGTAGAACAGTCACAATCTCTCTCAAAATCCTGAGTGGCACCACTGCATTTCTATCCAAATCTAGTAAGCTAATGTGAGAACCAAATGCTAAGTGAACAGACCAAATCCAGCAGTGGACTCCTTAAGCTTTCAGAGAAGTTCAAATTTTTTGCTAAACTTTGCTTTTCTTACAGTTGTAAGTGTTCATGCAGTAATAGCAATTGCACTTAGACTTATATACCGCTTCACAGTGCTTTACAGTCTTCTCTAAGCAGTTTATAGAGCCAGCATATTGCCCCCAACAATCTGGATCCTCATTTTACTGACCTTGGAAAGATGGAAGTGTGAGTCAACCTTGAGCCAGTGAAATCAAACTGCTGGCAGTTGGCAGAATTAGCCTGCAATACTGCATTCTAACCCCTGCGCCACCACGGCTCTTAAGATGGCTTTAAGGTGTTTGACAATAAGACTATGCTATAGTTTAACTTTTTTTAAACTCCATTGCATGTAAGTTGTACTTTCTTTTAGAGAAACATGACTGTAGTAGGACATTTGTCCCCTTCATCTTGAAAAAGATTGTCCATCAAAGCAGCATTTATATGTATATTTCTTTTAATGTTGGGCATGTTTCTAAGCAGACGTGTAAGATTATACTCATTATCTAGTTTTAGCAATTCCAAATTGGTACCCTCACAACAACAACCCCAGATGCTATATCAACATATAATCTGCAGTGGTGTGCTGATAAATGTTTTACTGGATCTGCCAGCTCTATTGCCACTACCAGGCTGCATTGCTGCCACCAAATTAAGCCATCATTGCTCAACTCTGCTTTTATCTGGCTACAACATTTCAAAAACAAAATTTAACAACGAGTTCTCATGAGCCAATATAAGCCAGTTCCAGCACACCACTGACTGGGGATGATGGTAGTAGTGAACCAACATCTGGAGAGCCTCCAATTGGAAACATGTATCCCAAATTCACCAAATCTACTGTAATCATTTTGAACTAATATTCCATACACACAAATGCTTACTGTAATTTTTATGTATGTTTTCTTGATATTAATATCAATCTCCGTAAGAGTAAAGAGTGACATGCAACAGAGATAAAAAGGAAATGTTAAACTATAGCATACTCTTATTGTTAAGCATGCTGTACATACTATTGCAGGCCTAATGTTGCACTGAAAAGGAAATTTCCTATCAAAGTAGAATAAATTACTGAGGTGCCTCTGTATGCAAATCTGTTTTTTTAAAATATTAGTTGCAGCAAACAAAAAATAATGTCTCCTTATGATTTGCCTCATCCAGCACAAAATCCAGTTTTTCTTTGAAATAAAAGCTACAGTGCATCAAAAATGTACAAACATCAAAAATAGAGAAGGCAGATTGAAGAAGGAAGATTGTTTCACAATTAAGTCAGGTCTTGTTATGCATATTCAAAATATTATCCTTTTCTATTGTTGCAATGGCACCCTAATCCTATTACCATTTTTCATTTTATAGAGTGTTAATCTAATACCAGATCAATGAAGAACACCTAGCTGGCACATGTAGTCACATCTTCTCACAAAATCTGTCTAGCCCCCAACCTGTGGACAATAATTAGTGCATTAAGAGGCTATGTGTAATACTCTGCTTTTCTTGCAACAGACACAGACTTGACAATTATCAGCTCAGCCCTGCAGCAAATATCAGAGTTGCGGTCTTTCATAACCAGAATGAGATCTTGAATCATAACTGGTCTTTCTGGACAATTTGGAACCTGAGGCTAAGAGATAAAAGAGATCTCTGATAACACTTTACAATTTAACTGGCAAGTGAATGATGTACAATATCTTCTGTGTCATGACTGCTCAAGAAACTTAAGCCGAGAAAATTCTATATACATCCAATTCTCTATAACATTCTGTACATGTTTCACAGATTTGTTCATTTGATTGATTAGCTGCCCAGTTCAAAGAACATGACTTTGAGTGGCTTTTAAACATAAAATACATTTTTTGACTCACCTCAAAAGATGAGATAAATTTCATATTACAACTTTGCAAAGTAAAGGTCTGGTCTGAGTGTAAAACTATATTTCCCATATGATTATTTTAAATAACATCTGCTGCTCCTTTGAAATTAATAGAACACACATATTTAGCCTGAAGGGGGCTGGGGATAGAGTAGATTAGATATGAATTATATTAATCAGGATTATGGTGCAGGCTTAATTAGACTGTCATGCTTTAACAAGGTCGGCCGTGCCTATATTTTCAATAATTTACAGATTTATGGAAAATAAACTTTCAACATTAGTTGTATATGTACCCAAGATGTGACATTTAAAATTCTATGTAGAAATGCACTTTCACAGAGTTAAAAAATATATGTATCCCAATAATTAAGATCTGTAACTGTAATTCTCCAGGTTGTAATGAATTGTGAATTTGGTTTTGTTTTATTTTTGTTTACTGCCCAGGATGCCTTTGGTAGATAGCAATCATAAATGTAAGTTAAATAAATAAATATATTCAAAAGGGATATACTGAAAATCCTTTGCTACTCTGAGATTCCAGCTACAACAGTGAGATAAAATATAAACTTGACTGCATTTATTATGATCAGCTGAGATTCATCTCTGATCTTGAAAAATAAAACAAATACATGGTGAGGAGCATGTTATTACTTGGGGAAGGAGTCCTTCTGTATAATTTTGTACTTAGGCTACCCTAAGATCAAGTATCAAGGAAAATGCATATTTTAACTTAACTTAAATACAGTGGCATAGTCAAATGATTGGTCTCTGAAAATGCAAGAAAAGTAAAAATAATAATAGTCGCATAAGTAATTTAATTAGGAAATTCTTCTATTCCAACAGCTATACCAGTGGTCGCCAACCAGAGGGCTGGGGAGCACTGGTGGTCCACAAGAAAATTGGGGTGGTCCACAGAGAATTGTCCTCCCCCCAAAGCAATTAATCCATGCTGCACGTGAACACAAGGCTGAGCCACCCACATGGCCCACCCATCCGCTGGCCCCTACCCTTCAGCCGAGCACAAACTTTATCTTGAATAGAGCCATGCAAGCTGGAACTGGAAGGTAAGACCAACAGCAGGGGAGGGAAATATGCCCCGGGGTGGCTTGTTGATGGGGTGGCTTGGTGGGGAAGTCGGTTCCATATTCCAGAGCTGCAGTAGTCACAAGACTGGCCCTTTGGTTATCCTGGAGTAGCTTCTCCAGTCCATGGCAGGCCGGTGCACCTGGGTGGAGGAGCAGCTGCTTCAGGATGACCAAAGGACCAGTCCTGTGAGTACTGCAGCTCTGGAATATGGGACCGACTTTCCCACCAATGTCACCAAGCCACCGTCAGTCAAAATTCATATTAGTGGTCCGCGGGATTTGAAATTATGAGTTTGGTGGTCCCTGAGGTTGGCGACCACTGAGCTATACA
This sequence comes from Pseudonaja textilis, assembly GCF_049901715.1. Lineage (NCBI taxonomy): Eukaryota > Metazoa > Chordata > Lepidosauria > Squamata > Elapidae > Pseudonaja > Pseudonaja textilis. Next base: position 81,437,643 of record NC_141991.1, read on the forward strand.
AAGTATGGTCTGAATTAACCTTATCCAACTCTGCATATTTTCAACTGAGTCATGTTTGAATCAATGAGAGCAAATGAACTTAGATTATTCGTGATAAAAATCTGTTACATGTACAATAATCAACTGGATTTAAGAAGGCCTTTATAAATGCTGTTGCATTTTGCTAATTAATTCATTGATTTAAATAATTTATATAGCTGTTCAACTCACAACAGTGAGTCTGGATAGTGTACATAGAGTAAACTATAGCTACAAGCAATTCTAAATTGGCTAAATATTTACAGTAAAAGCCCATTTTTCTTTGCCTATTAGCTGATTCATAAAAATGTTGCTTTCAGACTTCCATCTTTTTGTCCAGAACTATTTCTAAAGCTGACTTTCTGGTATGTTTTGTCTTTAGTGTATCTCATATGAGTTCTACCATGCTTCATAAACTACATCAATGTATATCCTAGTGTGTATCATCCATAGGGAAACTTCACAGTGGTCTATTAATCTGACTTCCATCAGTGTAATGGCATTGTGCCAGTCTGAATGATCACTTACCTGTTCCTCAAGTTCTTTACTGGACTAGCCAAATAAAGAAACAATTCTCTGTGTACAGCCACAAAGAGGGACTATTCCACTTAAGAGGCATAATAACTTCTCTTGTAAATTATCACAAAGGGTAAAAATGCTATATGTATAGTCATTCCTTTTTTTGTAGGAAACCAATAAATAAATGAAGCAGGAAGCCTTCAGCTACTGTGTTGCTAGTGTTACTTGGCAGAGGCAAAGATATGAAACAATAGTGTCTTTATTACCAAGTGACTGAATGAATAATAAAACACTCACTACCACAGAAAAGCTAGCTTTTTTTTTCATTCTGCAAACCTCACAAACAAAACAGATCAGGACTCCAAATATTGAGGTTAAGACTTCAAAAGTGAGGATCTTCATTTTTGCTGGATTTTTAAACTAACAAAACTAGCTTTTAGCCATCTTCTCAAAGAGTATATGGAAGCTGTTGTCAGCATAATTAGAGGATATCAGAATGGGGAAAGTTGGTTTGGCTTCATATGTGAACATTAGATTCTTTGCTTTACATACCCATTCATTTGTAAGAAGAATGGGCTACTGGATGTCTATGGATATTCTCAGTCATCCAGGTCATGGTTGTCACAAAGGCATTTTCCCCCGAAAAGTTTTGAAGATGGTTCTTGCATGAAAAGCTAAATGTCTTCAAAGAAAAAACAAAGTAAGTCCAGTTGCCTTTTGAAAAAGCGTCTTTGAGACAATACGCTACTGGAACAAACTATACATGGATGACACACACATACATACACACAGAGGCATACATTCCTTTCCTCATTTCTTTGAAATAAAACAAAAAGTAAAATTTTCTTGGCTATACTTGAATTTAAAACCCATTAATAAAATTAAGAATAAGCAATTAAAATTGGGGTGGGGGGAGGATGGGGATATATATTTTTATTGTATCTAAGCAAAGTTTCAGATGTCAGAGAGATGCATGAGATGAAGTCTGAACAGTAGAACACAAATCGTGTATATTTATTTAATTCCCTCAAAGGAGGAAAGATAATTATCTAGACTGGCTACTTTATGAGGTGGTAGATACTTCAGCTGGCACTCTGACACAGTTTCCATCATTTTATCTATGGGAATGAAGGTAGTGATTAAGGCAGTAGGATAGAAACCAGAAGACCGTGAGTTTTAGTTCTGCCTGAGGTAAAAAGCCAGTTGGGTAACCTTGGGCCAGTCCCTCTCTCTCAGCTTTAGGAAGAAGGTGGCAATGGCAAATTTATTCCATAAAAAATTACCAAGAAAATTACAGGAACTAGTCCTTGAAGTTACCAGGAGTTGATACTGACTCAAAGATGCACACAAAAGGATTTTATATCTATGACTCTAGATAATACAAGAAATTAAGAATTTCCCTCAAAGGGAAAGGAGCATAGTTGATTAAAATACTTATAGAGTGATTAAATTCCCTCTCCCAAGATATCCTAGATTTCCTGATGGTTACACAGGATATGTAGCTCTATCTGGATTTCCCTATAATTCACTAGTAAAGCAGAACATATGACTCTTGCAAATGCCTGGTAAGAGGAAAGGTGATTTCATTTTAAATTACACCAATCATACATTCCCACCCCCTGCTCTTCTGGAGCATAGCTAGTTCAAGATACATTTCCTATATCCAATCTCAAGCTTCTACTAAATAACATATGAAAAACAAAAATATTTTTGATCAGCACAGGACAAGTACTTGCAGTAATATGAACGTATTATTGCTTATTACAATTATTTGCAGGCTGCCTGATTCACAGGACTTTCTTTGGGGAGCGAGAATGAAGCCTGTTAAAATTCATAAATATTAAATGGAGGGAGGGAAAGGCATATTTACAATCCATGTTACTGCAATGCATGCAGATACTACATGCACATGCAAGATATGCTTTTTATCAGAACAAAATGAAGTTTCTGGTAAAGTGAGGTCAGTCCACGAGCCAAATAGCTTTTTTTTTAAAAGCATACTTTTAATTATAACATCACTCTTCTAATAAGTTTTACAGGAGAGATTGACCTCAGTCTCCTTTTGACCCAATCCTTTTCAGTTCTCAATCTGCCCTAATAAGAGGAAATCCATCAAGCATGCCAAAGCCAGATAGTGTGGGTTGTTGCGTAAGAAGTACAAAAGGAGACAACAGGCCCTCATGGTAATTTAGTCCTTACAATTAGTAGCACAGTAAAATATGCAAGCACACCAGTAATAAAGAACGGATGATTTTCAGGAGGCATCAATGAATGAAAGAGGAGGGGGGGGGCAAATCTCAGGAAAATTGTAAAATAAGGGTGTTGAAATAAAATAATAGGTTGGAATACCTTGGGAAAGGAAAGGGGAAAAAACAGAATGGAAATCTGGATAAATTAAAGAACTGAAAGATATTTAGAAGAGAATGGGAGCAATGATGAAGATAAATAAATTGAATTGGGAGAGAGTATCATACCATATCACCATGGAAAAGGAAGCCTGACCAGCAACAAGATATCAATCAATGGCAAGGGTATATTTCTATCAATTTGTATTTCTAGCTCTCACAAACATGCCATTCTATTAAAAAGGCTGTGGATTGTGTGACTAATTGCAAGTGTCACCATCTTGAAAACAGACCTGTCAAATTCTAAAGTCCATTGTTCACCTTCTCCAGCAGGACTTATATGAGCAAACCCTGACGACTATGACTTTCACAAATGCCTTTACTCAAGGTGCAAAGCCCTGTCTTTTGTACTGCAAAAATCCCCAATTTATACATTGAAAGTGGAGCTCTGTGTAGGATGTTGAATTAGAGAAAGGAAGTTTCTCTATCCCATCCTAACTCAGGTGATATAAAATCATATGCCAAGAGTTCCTCATTTTGTGTTGGGAATTGTGATTTGAGCCAAGTTAAAACACAACATTAGTTCCAACCTCAGTCATACAAGGGCCTTATTTTGACCATATGCTGACTGTCCCTCCTTATTCCAAAAAACTTAAAGCAACTCTTGGCTTATCTTTTCCATTTTGAAGCAGTTTTGTGGTCCAAATCTCAAAGCAGTAAGCTTTCATGTTAGGACTATGTCATGTTTCTGATTCAAAGGCACAACATGATTTGGAGCATGCAGAGTTGCTCAGGGATCACCCCGAAAAACAGTTGCATCTTGTGTTAGAATTGTATGGCTCATTGCCATGTCACCCTGAGGCAGAATGTATGTAGTTAAAGTGCCTTTTTGCCTTTGAATCCAAAGTGCTGTTTCACAACACCTGAGTTAGATGAGAGAGAGAAAGAGAGAGGGAGGGAGGGAGGGAGGGAGGGATGAAGAAGCTTCTTGGATGAGAAGTTAAATGTCTTCAAAGAAAACCAGAAATTCCACTTGCCTCTTGAAAAAGCACCTTTGGGACAAACAGACAGACAGACAGACAGACAGAATATATATTGCATTTTATAGAACAACTAGGCATTTCACTATTTGAACTTAATCAAGATGTAAACACAACCTAGCTGCATCTATTTTCTGCTGCATCCCCATAATATTATCATCATCTCATCCCAAGCCCATTGCTGAAACAGCTTAAGTTATCCATAGCTGAATCATGCTAAGAGAGTGTTTTTTCTCTTAAGCCAACAATATCCATTTCAGCTGCAAGATCTGTACATCTACAGTATTACGATTCACCCATTATATTGGAGGTGTGATCAATAACCAATAACGGGGTGGCATCCCCCAGCTGCTTCTGGCCATTCAGGCTGATCTGTGCCTGGCCTTCCTTTTGGATCAGTTTTGCCTGCCTTCAGCTTTTGTCTTCTAAAGAGCTGGATGCAGCAAGAATGTGCCAGACATCTGTTAAAACTGCAAAAGAGGGCCTGGCCTATTGGAAGAGTTTCAAGATTGTTTCCACTGCCAGTTTAGCATAAAGCTGGAATAGCAAGCCAATAACCCCTCCACAATGACTGCTGAATAAGAAATAGAAGAGCCTGGGACTCACACACTATTGTACTGATAAAAGAAGGAGAGAGAGACCCAAGAGAGAAATCTGAAATAAAAGTTATATTTGTGATTTGGCAACTTCTGCAATCCCAATTACTTGTTAGTTCTGATGTTATTCAATTCAGGCTATTGACAGAACAGGAGAAGGGAGTAAGGAAGAAATCTAGAGATGATGAAGAGAATCCTGCAGCTAATCCTATTGCTGTTGCCATGTTGTTTATCCATAGTCAGGGCATCACCATTCAGCAGGGAGTGAAAACAAACAGAACAGGAGGCAGCAGATTTCATACCTTTATATTTTTCTGCCCTTGTAAGGATAGAGTTACACAGGAACTACGTTTTGCCATTGGCTTTAAGTTGGTCTGCAAATTCCTCTTTCAAATTAGTTTAATTTCAGACCTGCTCAGAACTATCTTCTGCCCAAAAGCATTCTAAAACACTGTGATTATGTTAAAAGTTGCACTCAACCGTCCTTCAGTGAAAAGTAGCGAAAGGAGCCATGGAGAGGAGGTGCACTGATGCTGAGCCAATTTTCAGTTGGCAGTCGCAGCTTGGAATTGCCAGTGCTATTCAAGTCTCAAATGGTTGAACAATCATTTTACTCACAATAGCACAATCTGTTTCAGGCTTCTCATGCAGGTTAAACAGTTCGTTACATCCAAGGAACATATTTTCTAAATACTTAGCTTCAAGTACTACAATGTTTTTTATATATATATATTTGTATATATATATGTATGTGTGTGTGTGTGTGTGTGTGTGTGTGTATGTTTTCTTAAGTTATATATATATATATTTTTTTTTCTTAAGTTTTTGCGGGTACTTACATGTATGGCATTCAGCTTTGTTCGGGTATTTTCCCACGTCATTGTAGTTGTGCTTTTAAAGTTGTAGCAATGTTTCAGCAGAATCTCATCTGAGATTCGTTAAAGTTGTAGCAACTGAGAAACATTGCTACAACTTTAAAAGCACAACTACAATGACATGGGAAAATACCCGAACAAAGCTGAATGCCGTGTGTGTGTGTGTGTGTGTGTGTGTGTGTGTGTACGGCATTCAGCTTTGTTCGGGTATTTTCCCACATCATTGTAGTTGTGCTTTTAAAGTTGTAGCAACGTTTCGGCAGAATCTCATCTGCCATCATCAGGTTTCCGTACAGTGTTCATCCGCGAGTCAGACTTTTACAGTGGTTTCAGATTCAAATTTGGGGCAGCCTACTGCTGTGCCAGGATGGTTTTTTCTTCATCCTGATTGGTTAGGAGTCTTGGTCTGTGTTTATTGGTCTTGGAGTTTGCTGTGTTCTGCTTGATTGGTGTTTCTAATACCTTCTGTCTGTTTTTTGGCTCTTTTTGTATCTTGATTGGCTGGCAACATTGTGTTACTTTATTGGAGGCCTTTAGTGCAGCTTGGCTCCGAGTAAATGGACGGCTATCATTAGTTAGGAAGCTAGGAGGTATCAGGGGGGATCTGTTTGAGGTTCTGCCGAAACGTTGCTACAACTTTAAAGGCACAACTACAATGATGTGGGAAAATACCTGAACAAAGCTGAATGCCTTACATGTAAGTACCACAAACTTAAGAATATATATATATATATATATATATATATATATATATATATATATATATATGTGTGTGTGTGTGTGTGTGTGTGTGTGTGTATGTGTATATATGTATGTATGTGTGTGTGTGTGTGTGTATATATATATATATATATATATATATATATATATATATATATATATATATATATATATATATATATGTATGTATGTATGTATGTATGTATGTATATGTATATGTATATGTATATATATATATATATATATATATATATATATATATATATATATAATATATCCTTAACAATAGTTTGACAACTGCACATGCACTGTTTTTTCTCCAAAATTATATTTAATTTTAACTTAACATGTGAGATTTCCCCCTCTATTTTGTTTGATTTCTTTAGGATACAGAAAATGTTCCTACTGACTCGTGACATTTTCAGCAGTTTCAAGACATGATTAAATAATCATAATTCACTGACTCTAAACTAAGTGATTGCATTTGGTTATTAGCACCACTAATGGAATATAATCCACAAATTATTTTACACATTGCTTAAAATGGGATTTAAAAGCATCACATTTAGTCTCCATTCAATCTGCAAGAATGTTTATTGTGTAGAACAGAATGCTGTAACAAATATCATTCATATCTTTCAATGTGCAGCAAATATACTTTTATAAAAATTTTAGGGGTTATAAAACTAGAATTATAGCTGTTACATGAAAATTAGAGTAACAGAATTTTACTTTTTAAAAGGATAGAATTCAGTAGGCAATTCTCTTATGCACATTGTATCCCTCCACTGCTGATCTGATTTAAGTGGAAACATTAATAACAGTCTCCCAGTTGATTTTGTTCCAAGTCTTAATAGTTTCTTAAATGATAAAGCATTTGTAAAAAGCTAAGTCAAACACTTTTAAGGAAAAAAAACTGAATGTCAGGTATATTGATGGAAGGGTTACTATTAAGATTGATGTAATTTCACCTTGTGTGGCCCCACACAATTACCATTCTCTGAGCTATGCAGCATTCCTTAAATACTGGAACTACTTATGTAACACCAGAACTGGTTTATTTACATTTCCCTATATAGATGATGCATTAACTACGCCAAAGTGTTTCTTGCCTAAAAGACTTTTGAGATCCATGGAACCACAGAGCATCCATCACAGGCAAAGTTCCCACTTACAGATGCTACCACTTCATCTTTTATTTCCCAATTAGTACCAGATTTACTGTATAAAAGGTAGTGAAAAGCAAGTAAAAAGAGAGGCCAAATAGAATGTCATCAGAAAAAAAATGAAAACTTTACCTCATGATCCCTTGCCAAATTCACCACAATCACGGTATGGCTTTGAATGATGATAAACCAAAATGGATCACAGTCTGCCTCTTCACTACCCAGACAAGATTAACTTAATTACCCCCCAAAATCTGACTTTAAGCTACATAGAATGAGTGAAAAACAAAGTCATAACATCTGGATCTCTTGTGGTTTGATGATTACTACTTCTGTGTTGAGGACATGCCTTTAATTTTAGATATTTTGTCTGACTTTGAATCTAATGTTTTCCAGGATGGTTCAAATAAAACAAATCCAAATCACAGCTAAAGTTCCCAAGAAGTAACAACTCTTAAGGAAGTTAAAATTCAGAAATCAGAATGTTAATGTTGGCAAATTAATATTGCTACCATTTCTGCCTCAGTGATGTAGCAGTGTGATGATATTTCTCACACAGGAAATCCTTGACTTACGACCACAATTGAGAGCAAAATTTATGTTGCTAAGTGAAACAGTTAATTAATTTTGTCCTGTTTTACGACATATCTTGCCACATTTGTTAAGTGAGTCACTGCAGTTGTTAAGTTAGTGACATGGTTGTTAAGTGAATCTGGCTTCCTCATTGACTCTACTTGTCAGAAGGTTGCAAAAGATGATCACATGACCCCAGGACATTGCAACCATCATAGATACGAATCCGTTGCCAAGAATTTGAATTTTGATCACATAACCCTGGGGATGTTGCAATAGTCACAAGTGTGAAAACCAATCATAAGTCAGTTTTTTTAGTGCCATTGTAGCTACAATGGTCTAAAAATGAACCATTGTAAGTAGAGGACTACCTGTAATTGGTCATTTTAAACATTCATTGTGTTGTGAAGGAACAAAATATATTTTGATTAGTTTGGTTGGAAAGGTTCATTTCACTTATGACATTATGACAGATGTCTAGCCATTTCAGCAGTTGTTGTTCAACTCTGTTTCTCATCAGTAGCAAACCTGGGAACATATCAAGGACTACTGTATAATGTAGCTTTTCACACAGTGACCACATCTGGGCTGCAATACTCCCGACAGCCACCAGATAGCACCAGAGACAAAGAGAAGATTCTAAATGTTGGCTTTTACTGCAGGTTGCTTGAAGTTTTGCAGCCAAAATGTGGGAGCCCCAGAATTATTTCTTCTGGTATGTATGTATCTTCAGCTGTATTTAAAAGAATTTTAATTCCACTTGTGTAGAAAAACTTTAGTAAATCCCCTGAGGTTTTGTAAGGTTTCATAAGGTTTTTATCAAAAGGCAATTATAAATCATTTTTATTCAAAATAATTATTTTATTCTCGTATTTGATTGTTTGCATATGGAAAGCTGCGTATAACTTTACATTTTTGTGGCAGATAAAACAAAATCAGAAAATATATCCAAAGTTTTATTTAAACACATATTCTGATGATATTGCAGTACACAGGAACTTGGCCTGTCTAGATGGAATTTAATTTGTGTTAAAATTGTTGCCTTTTTTCCCCTTTGAACTTTTTGTTGAGAAAGAGTTATCGTTTTTACACAGCTTCTGGTTATTTCTTTGGCCTGAAATATTCCTCTGGAAGCAATTAAAATCATCTTAGCGGACCCTCAGACAATCAAAGGCTGCTTGTTTAGGTGATGGCTTCAGTTAAACCATATGAGTGAATAATAAAATGAATAATATTCACTTACTTTACAACCTGAGCATTTTGGAGAAGATAAGACAATTCTAATGTGCTTGGTCCAGAAAAAACTTGCTTCTCCCGAATTAAACAAACATCTCCAAATAATGTAATTGTAAAATGTTTGCAAATTCAGAATAAGCTGACTAAAATTTCCAAAGTACAATTTTACACACAATAGATTCTTATAAGGTTTCCCACACTTACAGAAAATAGTATATATAATAGTAATTTATGTCTATAAATTAATATATTAAAAACCAAGACACCTACAGTTAAAAAGCAAACAATGAAAAAACATACATAACTCATTTTTTTTAATTCCTCATCTGTTCCAGTTCAATCTTGCTTGAAAGAAATAAGTGGTTTTCCATGCAGAGTTATATTTGTGTAAATGCAGCAAACTGGATTCAAATGGCTTACAGTACATAGTTTTCTTCCTTAAAATAGCCCTAAATTATACATTCTAGCAACAAGAAGGCCTGCTATCCTTGCTAATTTCAAGCTCATCTTCATCTAGCAATCTCAATTTACTTTATTTAAAAAAAATGTTGCTGCCAGATGCATACATTTTTGCCACATTCCTAGGCAACAGACTTCATCAACTTAAAGTAGATACCATGTTATATTTCTGGATTTGTCTCTTTCTCAATGTATTATAGGACTATATGGGGATCATTATAAAACCAGTCATAATTACCTGCTTGTCATCATTTGATGCTGCCTCTGTCTAATTGCACTTCCCAAAGTAGCAGCTTGAAAGCATTACTTTAAAGAGATCGATGTAGATGATATGCATTCCTGGTCATGCTGTCTATAGCAAGATGTTGCTGCTATTCCTTTATGTTAGATATATGAGTACGGTTTCCTTAGCACAGTAGAAGCAGCTCTTTGAGTTTTCTTTGGTTCCCTAGCTACTTTCACATCTTACAGGCAATTGGAAGAATTCCTCATCCAATCACATGAAAGTAGGTGGGGTTGAAATAATGAACCTGAAACGCTGGTTTCAGACTAACTGTGTTTCAGCCTGACCCAGATCTTCTCATGCAAGAGAAAAAGAGAAGTGCCTACCAGCACGCAAAATGATAAATAGGATGTTCAGCTTAGAATTTGTATTAAGGCTCGGATTGTAACTAGAATCTTTTAAGGTATTGATATACTGCATAGAATGGTTACACGTTTATAAGGCTCTTAATTTACAGTAAGGATTTCAAATGTCTCCTTTGTTTCTGTAGAAAATTATTGTAAGGCTGTCCTGTCTTTTTTTTTTTTTAATGTTGCAGACATTAGCCAAGTTTGGCTTCAGAATATTATGGTAATCCTTTCAGCTCTATCTCTGACTTTCTAATTACATATTTAGTTCTCAGAAAGATGCTAGCAAATTATATGCGTGAGGAAAATCATAGTGTTGAAAGTAAGTACACTTCGACTTCTCATATGTCAGGTGCATATTACAATCTAGGATTGACTGAGTATATCCCATATATAATTCATTAACAACTGCTGGGAAAGACTATCATTCGACAGCAGAATGATTGTTCCAGGCAACAAGGCCTCTGTTACAATTCCAAAAGCTTCAATTACATTTTTTCAGGTAATGAATTTTTAAAAAAAGTTCTCAGCTGAAGCAGACTGTGCTTAGCAAGACTTCCAAAAATTATAACTGGGTATATAAATAAATACGTCCTTCTCCTTTTGTGATTTGGGTCATGAAAAAGTCCATTGAGGTTGAGCAGCCAAACACCTAAAGACCAGGAGATGGCATGAGAACCATGAACTCTCCTGAAGGTAATACTTCACAAATACTCTCTGGAAAGTTTTCTTCATAATAAACTGTAGGTAGAAAATCCATAAACTTGAAACAGAAGCTGCTCCGTTTCACTTGAATTTTGCATCATGAAGTATGAGTGACAATTGTAGGGTGGGGGGGGGGAGGATGTTTTTGGAAGGCAAAATCATTCAATTCTCTCAAAACATAGTTTTTTCAACAGGCCTGGGGATCCCCAGACAACAAAGAGCCCATACCTTGGTTGTGTCCTGAGTAAGATTCTGATGCCTTCTCTCATGAACTTGTTTATATTTATGTTTTAATGGTTTTTGAAGAACGTTTTCATTTAGTTTTCCCATTTGTGAGATGGTCAGTCATACAAATTTGATTGATAAATAAAGGAGACCCTAAAACAGGGAAGTCAAACTTGCATCATCATGGTGGCATCATATGATTTATGGGGACTTTTCCCCCCTTCGCTAAATAGGGCATGGGCGTGGCCAGCGCATGACACATCCAGCCCATGGGCCACAAGTTTGACAGTCCTGCCCTAAAAGATATCCAAATCTTGTTCTTCTCCTTTGTGCAGAGCCAGAACAAGACATCCAATCTTTTGAGTTGAGGACAATAGAGAGAACTTCTTTCATTCCATCTACAGAACTGACATTATTATAAAACTAAGGTAAGCTGACATCATCTACTCCAGTGTCAAATAGCAGATCACTTTAGAGGATATAGATTTATCCAATGACAAATAAAATAGTCTTCTAGCAGAAGGAGAAACTGGTGCTCAAGAAAGACAGCTAGATAACTGCAGACTCATGGCATCTGCCATCTGACCAGGTTGATGGATTCTTCTAATGGCACAACTGATTTTAGCATTAAGTTGCAAGCTAAATATTATATCTATTTCCATTCTGGGCACATTTATGGGAATAAGTAGCAATGTGGGCAAGGAAGTTACAGTAATAACCCTTCCTAAATGACAGAAAGGTGGTGTGTTTTTAAGAAAAATAGAAATGGAACTATACAATTCTTTTATCATTTTTAATTGATAGACTATTTGTCATTTAACAATCCCAGAGATGAAATGTTTATTGAAATATTTTTATTTTAAATTACTTTGAGATATAACCCATAGGTAATGGAATAGAACAATCTAGAATCAATAAAATAAAGTACTAAATTAAAAAAAAATGTGTTTATTCGTGCATTCAATATATATGGCTGCCCATTTCTTAAAATCAGGGAAATTAAAGCCACCGAGTGGCTGTATGGAAACATCAGCTTTGAAAAAGAAAACTTTCATAACTACTTAAACAGAGAGTTAAAATCATACCTTTTTATAACCAATAAACATTTTACAAGAAATGGAATATATGTAGCTCAGGGTTAAATTGTGGAGTATTGGGGGTGGGATATAATTTTTTCCTTGGTAGTTCCTTGATTAGGATATTATTTTCTGCTTGATCACTCAACCCACTAAAGCACAACTAACACAAGCAACTCTAGACAAAGAATAGAAATCAAAACATCAACATAATCATAAATTAATAATATGCAAGAAAAATGTAAAATGGCAGTCCCCAATTATCAGCACTAATATTAACTCATAGGGTTTCCTATCTTTCTAACTCCAGCTTGGAAGGTCTTAAGGGTTTTTGAAGACAAAAGAACATCTTATTAGACACAAAATACATTGTGTAACATCAACTGAACGGTGCCAGATTTCCCTCCTAGCAGTGCAGACAGGAAACCATTACTCCAAGGAAAAAGGGTCAGAATTCAGATTAATAATGTTTGCTAGAATGAATGAGATGAAGAGATTGACATATGATATGGTAAGGCAAACCAACTATTAAGACAGCTGGCTCCATTCCTACAGCATAAGACAGTGCCGATTAGTACCAAGAAGCACCTCATACAACGCATATTCATCGCCGCTTTATGTTACCAGTGTCAAACATGGACACTTACAATAAAACATAAATGAAAGTTAGTCACCATAGAAATGAGATGTTTGAGGAAAGCTGATAGAGTGACCAGAAGACATAGAATCAGAAATGAGATCATAAGAGAAAGAACTGGCATAAATCCAATCTTAAACTACATACAAAAACAGCAAATAAAGTGGGTTGCTCACCTGGAGAGGATATTGTGGTAATCCATACCATACAAGGCATATACAAAAAGTGGAGAAAATCAAAGAGCACAAAGCAGACCAAGAAGAAGATTGAGAGACAGCATTAAAACACCACAAGACTGGACAGCCACCTATCAGAAATGGTATAAGGTCTCCTGATTGAGCAGAGGGTTGGACTAGAAGACCTCCAAGGTCCCTTCCAGCTCTATTTTGATTGATTGATTGAACATCAATTGACAATGGTTAAGGCTACCATAAGAAAAGAACCGGAATTTTGTATCTCCCTCAATTCCCTCAAGAAAAAGTCTTAGGCAAGGAATTTATAGCAGCCAAGTGTCAATATAACAAGTCATCCAAATCAGGATTGTTTTCAAGATAAGGCAGAGGAGGTAGAAGGGTATCCATGTTGACTCTAAGATCAATTCAGGTTCAGAATTAGGCACCTCTTTCCTTGTACAGAAATCTCTTCTGAACATACAGGCTAGGAAGAACAAGGCTTTATAAACAGTCAATGCCTTCCTCGGTGAGCCAAATTGCCATCTTCCCTCATAGAGTCTATAGACATCTATGGCAGATATGAAGATCAAGGGCTCATAGGTTTATATACTGTAGATACTACAAAGGAAATAGAATACAAAATATTTAGACATTTGGTAGCCTCCTGCTTCCCAAGCTCTATTAACATCTGGGTAACCTTTCTAATGAAATTTACAACACAAGAATTCCAGCACATACTTCACTTTTAAATGAGGCACCTATAGATAGACAACTTATATTGGGAAAAGCATTGCCCAATCACATTATCTAGAGTGGGGTTAAAAGTGACCCTATTCTCTAAAATGTCACCCATATAAATATGTGAAATATCCTTCAGATATCTGAATCCAAAACTACAATGGATTTTTTAGGTAGTTATCAAAACCTTCATTTGGAGTTAAATAATTTGGTAACCAACAGCATTCTTTAAATATCAGTATCATATGATCTCATATGATCTCATATGGTGAGCCAGTTTGATGAGCACCAGGGTAGACCTTGAGACCATGAGTTGCAGTCCTGTCTTAGGTGCAAAGGTGCCTAAGGGTGACCTTGGGCCATTCACTTTCTCTCATCCCCAGGAGAAAGGAGGAAATGATAAACCAAATCTTGCTAAAAAAAAACTGCAGAGACTTGTCCAGGCAATAGGAGGGAGTCAAGGCTGACCCAAAGACACTGGGGAAAAAATCCCTATGCCTCATCTGGCTCTGTGAGGGAGAATTATGGCAACCACATTTTATTTATTAAACTTAACATTTCCACATATATAAAATGCATGACAACAGAAGGGGAGTAGCTAGCCCACATGCATCCCATTTCTTCTGTGTAGCCACTCTGATTACAAAAACCCTATTGGCTTTTTGCAAAGCATTTGGCTATATACCAGGCATGGGGCTTGAAATGTGTTCAGGGCCCTATTACTTGACTTTACTATTTGTTGATTAATCATCACAGCTGCTGTTTATACTTATTTTGTGGATGTTTTTATTATTGTAATATTTTTTTAGATTATTTAAATTGTTTTATAATTTTAAAATTGTACGCAGCCCAGAACTACTTAGGTGAGTTAGTGGCTATGGAAATTGAATAAATAAAGATAAATAATAATACTGATTTTCAGTGACAAAATGCCCAAATATTTGGTTTAAGAATCCTACTAGATTCAACATACAAAGGAGCAAACATTCCTGAGCCAGGCATGCAAGAATCAGCTACTGTATAACAATGCTCTCAATAGTAGCAACATATATACAGTTGACCACCTACCCACTCACAAAGACACCTCTCCCGAGTCAAATTATACTGTAGTTAGGGACATGATAAATGGACAACACAGATAACATTCAGAGGGGGTATTCAGCAGGTTCTGACCTGTTCTGGAGAACCGGTAGCGGAAATTTTGAGTAGTTCCGAGAACTGGCAAATCCCACCTCTGACTGGAGATTTTACAGTATCCTTCCCCTGCCACACCCACCAAGCCACACCCACAGAACCGGTAGTTAAAAAAAATTGAATCCCACCACTGACAACATAGGACAAACCAGTGCTGGGATTCAATTTTTTTTACTACTGGTTCTGTGGGCGTGGCAGGGAAGGATACTGTAAAATCTCCAGTCAGAGATGGCATTTGCCAGTTCTCCGAACTACTCAAAATTTCCGCTACCGGTTCTCCAGAACTGGTGAGAACCTGCTGAATACCACCTCTGGGACAAACATGAATCAAAAATCTTTTGCTAGTGCAGAGATTATATGTGTTGAGAAAGCCTGGACACTCCCTAGAAACTCTATGTATCATAGGGAAATATTACAGATAAACAATTGCATTGAAATACTCTTTCTTCAGATTAGGGAGTCAATCACTTATGTGCTGTTTCTTCCAAATGAGCTGCTCCATCTCTATTCAAAGTCTGGAGCAGTAAGCAGGTTCCAAAGGGTTTCTTAAATTGTTAAGAAGCTAGTAAGCTTATGTATTTATATTTATTTACTTACTGTACTTCCTTTCTTATTTATATATGGGAGTTTTTGTAAAAATATCAATTTTTGATTCTTACTTTGGCCTAGATTCGCTATGATAGGTCCTTACGTCTGTTTTTCCCACACTGCATCTTTTGCATTTGTTTCTTTTCTTTTATTTATTTTTCATTTTTTGTTTTAATAAGTACCTCAAAGCAGTGAACATACCTAATATTCCTTCCTCCTATTTTCCCTGCAACAACAATGACCCTATGAGGTGAGTTGGACTGAGAAAGAGTAACTGGCCCAAGGTCACACAGCTGATTTCCATGCTCAGGGCAGGACTAGAACTCATGTTTTCTTAATCAGAGACTGGTGCCTTAGGCACTAGACCAAACTGGTTTATACCATTTTTATATTGTGTTGTTTCATGCCGGCCATTGGTCATAATAAAGTTTTTGTGACGTGATTCTAAATTGTGTTCTAGCAGGGCATATGCTACCATTGTTTATCATTCATCTTCACTATATTATCTTGTTTTATCCTAGAAGGCAAAACTATCCAGAGCCAACTTTATCTCTGTCTTTTGCCCTCCTGTCTATGTTGTCTGTCTACTCTATGTCTCTAAGCAGGCAATAATGTTCCATTCCAGAATATTGAAACCTCTCCCAAGGTTGCAATTTAGTCAATGACTAAAAAGCAAAAAAAAAAAAAGACAAACGGATAAACCTTTCCCCTCCACACACACCCCTCCAATTAAGAATGCAGGATGTTCCTAGCCCTTTCCTAAATCCTGAGCCATGACAGGTGGCATGTAATATGAAAGAACCATGAGGAAAAACAAAGTCCAGTTGCCTTTTGAAAAAGCATCTTTAGGACAAGTCGTGACCTGGAAACATCACAGACAACTGTGAGATTATAGTTTCCATGTTCTGGAGTTCTGGGTGGGAAGGAACGAGTTAAAAGCAACACTAGCGTCTTCCTTGTTGCTGGAAGGAAGTCTGCAAACCTCAAAGCATTCCTAACTTGTTACACACATTTTGGCCTCAGTGACTGAAAGTGAGCCAGAAGAACAACAAACAGTGAAAAAGTATAAATGGAGACTCTGAAACCACCAACCATATTTAATCTGAGAACTGGGCATGAAATATTTGAGAAGAGTGTTTAAGCTCTCCATAAGTTTTGCAGAATATATTTTAAAAAGAAAAAAAAATGTAAAAATGAAATGGTTTTTTATACTATTTAAATGAAAGGTGAGAAAAGCAAAAAGAAAAAGAAAAAAAAAGAGAGAGAACAACTATTCTTCTGGACAGGATAAAACAGCTTTAATAATCCATTAAATGTCCCTGGTTTTTGCAGGCCTAAAAAAACAGTTTTTCCATTTTCTTTTTAACCCGGGATTGGTGACAGGGTGAGCTATTTCAAAAGATTTAAAACTTGCAGAGAATTTCAGCCTTAGAATTCTCAGAAATACAGTGGATCTGATAGTGTGCAGAATCCAGGGCATTTAGAGATAGGAAAGAGAAAGGGAAATTTTGGAGAAACAAGCAAGGTAAAACAGATCAGAATTCCTATACAGGGAGTCCTCATCTTACAACAGTTCATTTATTGACCCTTCAAAGTTATAATGGCACTGAAAAAAGTGACTTATGACCATTTTTCACACTTATGACCATTGCAGCATTCCCTATGGTCACATGATCAAAATTCAGACGCTTAGCAATTGGTTCGTATTTATGACGGTTGCAATGCCCTGTAGTCATGTGATCCCCTTTTACAACCTGATAAGAAAAGTCAATGGGGAAGCCAGATTCACTTAACAACTGTGTTACTAACTTACCAACTGCAGTGATTCACTTAACAACAGTGGCAAGAAAGATATTAAAATGGGGCAAAACTCACTTAACAAATGTTTCATTTAGAAACATAAATTTTGGGCTCAATTGTGTTCATAAGTCAAGGACTATCTGATAGTCAAGGACTATCTTGAGTTCATAAGTCAAGGACTATCTGTAGACAGTCCATAAAGGAAAGATAGAACCAAAATTAAACAGAAGTTAAACAATGCAGTAAATTGTGAGCAATATGGAGAGAAATATGTCAACATCTGCAGTTCATGAGAAGAAAGATTACAAATGAGATCAATTATTTTTCATTCAGTTGCCTATCGGAACAAAACAGATCAAGACTTGCGACCTGTAAATATAAGAATGTTAATGAAAGTGAAGATGTTCTGTAGGTAGCAGGTTAAATAATGAATAATCCAGCAGGACAAACTAATAGTTTGCAATAGTGCAAATGAAGACAAAACGTTATCCAAATTAGTCTGTGGAACCAACTATCAAGAAACCTGACGAATTGCCATATTTCTCTCAAAGAGACTAATGAGTTTTTAATATACAATGAATTACACTGCATTAAAGCTGGGAGAACAATGCCAACTCAGATGGTTATAAATAATTTTCCCCATGAGTAGATCTGCTAAGGATTTTTAAAAATTATGTTTTGCATTTATTGCTTTTGTCTAATTGATCACGCTCCAATTACAATATATCAAGTCTCTTCTTATCGTTTTTAAAAATAGGCTTAATTTTGAAAGTTTCAGACAGGAGGGAGATATATGTGCTTGGCAGGCAGATAAAATGATTTAATGGCAATAATCTTGCCATTTATGAAAATAAATATATTGTTATACTTCTAGCAATTTCTTTAAATAGAAAAGGGTCATTAAAACCTATATTGTTATTTGCCCTATGTTTGCTGAACCTAGATGACATGCTATCTGCCCATCTGTCCTTCTCTAACAAAAATGTTTTCCCCAAAAATAAACATAATTTGACTTAACCATAAAAATAATCAGGTGATTATTTTTAGATATCCCTGAAAATTTCTGCCTTTTGTTGTTTAGTTTTATTTGGAGATGCGATTTGTATATTACCTGCATGTAAGAATCTATTTCTTTTTCCAATATACCACTCTCTGAGGAAAGTATCCAATATTACAATATTTTCCCATAAAATTAAGACAAGGCTAATATAATTAAAGATTGTGGATAAGTGACCATTACTCCTTTCAAGACTAGGTTTCAAAATCAAATCATTCTTTGACTTGATCAGAAACTGGATGAATATGGTATTGGGGTTTATCATCACAACTCTATATAGCACTTCTGCCCCCCTGTGACACTTCACAGAAACACATTTTTGTCCTTTCTCCAGTTATTCTGGAATGATTTTACAAATGTTGTTTACACTTAGGTCTCATGGTATCTTTCATTCCCCTCGTCCCTTCTACTTTTCCTCACCAAAAGAAGATGGCTGGCCTGAGAAATAATAATTGGACACCAGTAAGTTTCCATGGCTGACCAAGAATTTGGCCCTTGATCAGTTTCACATCTGCTGTTTGTGCTCCCCCATATGTTGGAAAAGGTATAAAGGAGGGAAGACAAAGTTTAGATCAGCAAACAGTCAAACCAGCCAGGATCAGTCTTGGAACCTAACTTGCTTTGGCAGGCTCTTCTATAGTAAATCATTATTGTCTTTTCCTTAACCCATATCTACTTTTTGGGCTGGATCTTCTTTTCTATGCCTTTTTTCTTCCAGGATCAGATGCATATTCATTAAAGAGAGCAATTCAAGTTCCTCTTTCCATGTGGTGGCCGAGGTCTATCTAACCCCCACCTGGTTTCTTTCCTACCTTAAAAAATGGAAGTTCTAGCCACATTGGAGGCTTTGCCTCCCACAATGCTTCTCACTGTCCTTTTAATTGTTCTATTGTTCTTTTCTTTTTTTTACTATTACTTTAATACACTTGGGTATCACTTATGGTTGTGTGTACCTCAATACATTTTTCTAGATGTGCATATTTGCTGCTTTTTAAATAAGGGAGCAGATGCCAGTTCAGGTAATACCTATAGCAGATCAAGAGAACAATTTGGTGCATGCAGTTTGTACTTTATAACTGAGCCAGATGTCACAGGGGTTGAACAAAATGCCAACATAGATGAACCACAAATAAACATGATCTTCCCACAAAGCTCATTCTGGTTTTTTTATAGTTGGCTATCCAAAGTCATGTACTTGGAATGGGCAGCCAGGTAAATTAATCAATCAATAAATTGATTAAATTAATAAAGCCATGCCTATCCAGCAATCCAATCATTTGCCTAATAGTGCCAATAAGTAGACATACTTCCTGCAAGACATATCTCCTCCAAGTGATGCTAGGAACCTGCCCCCCAGGCATCCCTCCACAAAATCAAATTTATTTGTCAGCCTATGTTGAAAAATAATCATGAGAAGCAGTAGTGCCATCAAATGCATTGATTTTAATTTTTAATGGTAAATATTAATAAACATAACCCATGCAAATCCATACATCTTTTGTGGTTCTCAGTAATTATTTAGAAGTAGGGAAAAGTCCCAAGGGGAAAAAAATTAAGAAACATTGCTACCTGTCAAGAATCTGATCACTATTAAAGAGAACAACTGTGTATCACAAGCTCACGACTAACAATGTATCAAAAAAAAATTTGCATTAAATAGGGATAGAATGTGAGACCAACAGGTGACAAGAAATCATAGGAGAATGATCTTTACCAGAAGTTTCGCTAGAGGGATCAGTAGAAGTTGAAATAGAATCCATTGGTATCATAATGATCCAATCCATGGAAATCTGCTAGAATTACAAGAGGAAAATGACTTTTCCTAGAATCTGACATTTGTTATATTACAAAGTGGCAAGAAACAAAGGACTATAAACTGATGAAAATTATGCAATTGTTTCAGCATGACATGACCTAATTATGCAGAACTGCATCCATTTCTAGGAAGAAGGAATAATGATTCCACAGTTCCACAGAAATCAAGCACAAAGTGCATTCAAAACATTAAAGTACTGAATTTTTTTTACAATGAAGTAGGATGGGACTTTGACCCAAATACTTAACAATGTATAATGCAAAGTAGAACCAACCATTAAAATTATTGGGTGGGGGAACCAAATGCTACAAGGCCAAATCTAGCATTGTTTGATCATCAAAAGACACCAGCCACAAACCTAAGTCTAGCACAAAGGTTAACAAGACAAAGAACCATGATTTGTTTACTAAGACTAAGAATAGAGAAGGTTTATTTGAATAGCTGGGCATCTCTTAATGAATTTAGGAAACAAGGAATGAATTACAATTGTGAGATCTTCCAATCTTACAAAAAGGGCACAAACAGGGAATCTAGTGGCCTCTTCAAAGTAGCAATAGCACTTAGACTTATGTGCCACTTCACAGTGCATTACAGTCCCCTCTAAGTGGTTTACAGAGTCAGCATATTGCCCCCAACAATCTGGGTCTTCATTTTACTGACCTTGGAAGGATGGAAAGCTGAGTCAATCTTGAGCCTAGTGAGATATGAATTGCCAAACTGCTGGTAGCTAGCAGTCAGTAGAAGTAGCCTGCAGCATTGTATTCTAACCAATGCACCACCACAGCTCTTGAAATAGAGCAGAGTCCACACAAAGTAGTGTCAATATGGCAATAATTACATGAGGAAAATATGAACTGGCAACAAAACTGAGACATAGCAGAAAATACCTTATGGATTCATCAGAAAATGCTATGAACTCATGTAAGAGTCCAGCAAAAAGTCCTTGTCACGCCTGAACTTCATAGAAACCAAGCAAAGGTCCAGAATAAAGAATAATGTTTTGCCAGAACTAGAATGGAACAAAATAAGGAATGGAAGAGGCAGGCTTTCATAACTAAATCTAAACCCATCAAGAAGTAGATGGACTGTTGAAATATCTGCAGATCAGAAAAGCTATGTTCTAGTCCAGTTCATTTAAATAGAGCCTGAGACTAATTCAATCTCTTAGGAGACCCAGGAGCTAGGTCACAACAAACTTCCTTCCTTTGGTTTGAGAGAGATCTCAGCAGAAGTATCTGTAAATATTCTTTAAATAAAATCTATTTGGAAGCCAAATTTCTCTGATGATTTGCACCTCTTAAAAATGAATGGAAGATGAGAGGAATGGCAGAGTCTTCCTAATCCGTTATAATAGATTACTAACTTTCTAGTCCCATTGCTTTCTTGAGGCTAAACTGATGTGCAATTATTAAGTTCTTAAGTTTTTGTAATTGCCAGTTTAGAATTCTGACAAAGGAATTTGTTATTCTCTCATCTGCCTGTTGGGCCTACATGAAGATGAAGAGGGAAGAAAAAATGGTGAGTATTGAACTTGCTTTGGTGGTGTCATCACCTACAATTAAATTTGCTTCCCTTCTCCGCTGCAAGCTAATAGACTCCTCAACATTAACTAAGCCCTCTCTCTATGAGCTATTCTCTAGACCTCTGCCATGGACAATGCCTGGAATTAAGTTATCTGGAAATCCTGAGAATTTTAGAAACAAAGAATATACAGAGATGACAGACTCTAGAATATAATGAACTTGTAAGATCAAACCTATAGAAGATGCTCATTTCTGGAGAAGAGCCTCTGCTCTGAATTGCACCATATCACAAAAAAAAATTTTTTTTTAATGTTAGTGATTAATTCTCTGACTATAATTCTCTGAACAAACCCTTCAAGCAAAGTGTGACTTAAAGACAAAAACTCAGATTACACAACTATGGTCTTATTACTTAAGGAATTTCTGCCAACCACAACTGAATTCCACTTACACACACACCTAGACACTAGGAAAACTCAGAGCTGGAAACTAGATTGGAATTTTAAACAAAAACATTCTGGAAGAGACCAATAGCAACCAGAGTTGTATTATTTACTTCCAAAAACCTATATATCTCTACCACATGTCTATAGCATGGAGTTTTTTTTAATTGCAGTAAGATATAAATGTATTTAATAAATCAATAGTCATAAGGAATTTGACTCAACATGAAAGAACTTTTAACCAGTACACTTTTGTATAAATACCAAAGAAACAATCATGTATTACATTATGTAAATAAAATACGAAAAACTTTTTTTAAACCCTGCAGAATACACAGCTTTAAAAAAACTCAATCACATTATAAATGCTCATTATTGAATAAGTATAACAGAATGTTCTTGTGAGGTATTTCTAAATAAATATGGAAAAATACTATATGAAAATCAAACGGTACATCTGTAAAAAAAAAAAAACCTTAACTTTGAAGCTAACAGCCATAGCAGGGAATAACTTTTAGTCTTACTGTGATTTGAAATCTATTCTAGAGTTCCAAAGTACTACATATGCTTTTTTGGGTGGTTGCAGAATATTTTTTGCCCATTTTGTGGTAACTCCTCTCCATCAAAGGAACTTTGAAGGAACTCTTCCAAACAATATGTAATTTGGAGACAAAAGGCATACACTAGTACCCAACACACTAGTTAACTAGCCAATTTATCTATCCAGAGTCACTGTATTATGAAACTGCATGATGAAACATTAGGAAGGTCTTTGGATTTCTCTTCTACATTAATATAGACTGGAGCTTGGTAGAAACTGCTACTCAGGAGTTAGGCTGGCTTGCTAGATTTACCAAGGATTCTAGTTAGAAATCTTCAGTAATAGTTAAAAATATTCAGCTTGAGGAACTGATTGGACAGCTGTTTATTCTATGTCTTTGCCTCCTTTTTCCAACCACCACCAGTTCTTTTAATAAAAAACAAGCAGCAACATCTGCTATTCATTTTTCTATTTCACTTCATTCACAGAAAACTCTCTAATGAAATTATCTTGACATTCATTGTGCCTTAAGCAAGAAAAGTTGTTTTATACTGAATCATTATTATCATTCTTAAAACTGTAGAGATAAAAAAAAATAGAATAGCCTGTTCATTTTATTCATCTTAACAGAAAATAAAACAAGTTATACAGTAATAATAATGACCCTTTCTACCCCCCAGGAGTTCATTATTCTCTGTATGCTTGTCTTCATTTGAAAGGCCAATGCAGTGAAAAGCACATCCCAAACAAGAACTACTCTGCCTTTGACATGCACAGGATTATCAAATTAAATGGTTCTATTATCTGGCAATAAAGTTAAGCACAGCTGTAGTTTTAGAATCAGGTCTAACTAATCTTGAGCACAAGCTTAAATCTCTTTCCATGAGGAAGTCCTATTTTGAACTGTGGGCTTACTTTCTGGAAAGTGTTACAGAGTTACAGCATACATTTCACCACATGTTCCAAATTACTTTGAGTTAATCTGGTTTTAATGTTACTAAACTTCAGGTGAAAAGGAGCCATAACTTAATTCACCTGCAAAGGGAGGAGTCTGAAGTAAACAGAATGACACCATCAGGTGTCTAATTAGTGTAGCTTTATTTAAGAGGCTAGAAGGAGCTGCCTCTTTTTTTGTTTGAGAGCTTCCTCTGTTATGCGGGGAGATAGTTACTTTGCCCAGCTAATGCTCATCATGAAGCTTTTGGGGATACTATTTTTCAGTTTTTGCTTGGACGGGTTCTTTCTTGGGGTCCTGTGTGCCCCTAGTTTGAGAAATGAAGGGACTTCTGCACCCTTACTTTTCTCAGAGGTGCAGGCCTCCAAGAGATCTCCATTGGTTCTTCTAAAAGAAAATGGCCAAGGCCCACATGCTTCTCTTTTCAAGCTGCTGTCTGGCCATGATCCCCAGGACTTGGAAAGCGATGTCTCAAGACCAACCCTAGATTCTCGAGCTGTAAAATATATGAAAAAGCTGTATAAAATGTTTGCTACTGAGGAAGGTGTTCTTAAGACCAACAAAAGGCATCTCTACAACACTGTTCGCCTTGTGTCACCACATGCTGAATGCAAGCATCCCATTACTAACGGTATGTGAGAACTTCTTTTGGGTTAGCTAATTTTTTTGCACTTTGTCTAAATATGTGGATGGTCTTGCTTGTTATTCCATGTACAAATGGAATGGGATCCATCTTTGGGGTCCCTTTTAATAGTGTAAAATATATATTTTCTTATAGTTGGAAAATTACCTTTTTTTAGTCAAATGCCAATTGTGGTGGCCATTTTGTTTCTCCAAAGCTTTATACGGATAGGCTTTTTTAAAAAAAAAAAGGGTATTCAAAATGGCTGCCACCCTAAAATGACTGCTGCCTTGTCATTTGCTGAGAAAAAGTGTATGCCTAATCAAAGTCTTATTGAGATTAATTGCTTTCATTTGCAAATATGCTACAGTATAGTGTGATTAAGAGAAGCAAACTGGGAGGACAGGGCTACTTTATTTAAACATTCTTTTCTTCAATTTCTTTGCAGGAAATCATTCAATAGACCTGTTCTTCAGCTTGGATTGTGTTACTGCATCAGAGCATTTACTCAAGTCAGCTTTACTCTTATTTGATGAGTCTGTGTCCACAGCTTCAAATCTTACCTGTGTTTCCAAAATCATAGTTGAGGAAAAAAGTAGTGCCACCAGTCAAGTGTGCATGGATGTTCCACATGCAATGGTATTCAATCTGCATTTTGAACTTAGACGCAAATGGATTGAGATTGATGTAACCACTATTCTTCACCCTTGGATAGTCACCAAGAAAAGAAACCTCCATATAGCTGTGAATTTTATCTGCTTGAAAAATGAACATTCTCCCAACTCTGAATATGATTTCTTCAATATTGCACAAAGATCCATTTTTCTTCTCCTCTATACTGCTGACACTAGTGAGCACACTTATCACAGATGGAATTTTTTCAGAAAAAAACTTACAATATCTGGTCTCAACAAGGGTCCTTTCACAGTTCCCAGTGAAGAGGCCAGGAAAGGACTTAAACAGGGAAGAGCACCTCGTCACCGAAGAGAAGATGGGAAAATGAAAAACACTCCAGTTCCAATATTTAACATAAGTCAGTATTACAAACAGTTCTCTCTTCCTCAAAATGAATGTGAGCTTCACAGCTTTTGGTTGGAATTCAGTGAACTGAACTGGGACAAATGGATAATTGCACCACATAGATACAATCCTCACTATTGCAAAGGTGACTGTCCAAGAATTGTTGGCCATCGCTATGGTTCTCCAAGGCATGCAGTAGTTCAAAACCTCATGCGGGAGAAACTGGATTCTTCTGTCCCTGAACTTTCCTGCATTCCGGCTGACTACAGTCCTTTGAGTGTTTTGAAGGTGGAGGCTGATAAATCAATTGTATACAAAGAATATCAGAATATGGTAGCAAAAACTTGTACATGTCGTTAAAACCAATTGTGATGTAATGAACCCTGTAGTTTGGTATTTTCCTTAATTGTAAATTGCCAATTAGTTGAAAAATAAATATGAAGTGCAAAAGCAGATAATTCTAATGTGTTTGGTTTTTTTAGCTTTTTCTGATCTGCAACAAATTAAGAGGGTTTCTTGTTTTCAAAGTAGAAAAATTAAGGAAGTATGGGTGTTTGTGGGGTTTGACAAAAAACCACATTTTTCTAAATTAACCAAGTGAGTAAATACCATGTTATGTTATAATAGTTTTTGTTTAGTCTTGTGTTAAAGGTTTTATGAAAAGCTTTATAACTAGTATTTAGGCACAGGGTCTTACATTGTTAACTTCTCAATTGCTTTGAAGCTGGTTGAGACTATTGTGACTACCAGATATAAATTTCATTTTAAAGCAATAACTTTTTTTTCTGACTGCAAGTTCATGTTGCAAAGTAATGCAGACTTAAGTTTGTTATATTCTCTATACCCCTAGGAAATAACTTTGAGGTTAATGGTTATGTGAAGATACTTCTGCAATAATCAGAAAATTGTACTCTGTTTTGTAGGAATATTAGTAATGATATAGGCATGATCTCTGTGCAGGAGTATCTTCTTTTACAGGTTTGATAATGTGGAAAGAATTTTGCAGCAGACCTAACTGGCTGAAAAAAAATCCCTTTTATAATGAGGCTTTATCTCATTTATGACTTTAATTAACTCTGACATTCAAGTTTTAAATGCTTTCCATTTTGCATTCTGATTTATCAATGGAAATCATCATTCACCTCAATAGAAATTTAAAATCTGCACTATAGTCAATATCAATATTTGTCAGTCTGTGCTCCATTCAAAATCCAAGAAAGAAATACTTAGACTTCATAGATTAGAGGAAAGAAATCTTTTACTGAGAATTGAAGTGGTAGTGTCAGGTAAAATTCTGAATCTGAGAAATTAGGCGTGTAGATCACATATACAAAGTGATGGAATTGTTCCCACCCCCCAAAGTTCAAAAGATTCTTCCAATTAAAAGTTCTGGATATGATCATGTGGACATCTTCAGGTGGTGATGAGGCCTCTGTCTGTTGACCTTGGCATATTTTGATAAAGATTTGCAGTTGCGCAGAGAAAAGAAAGCCAAGCGACAAATAGAAACCTAAAGCAGGAATTTACACTCCCCTCCCCATTCTCCATTTATACAATACAAGAATGTAACACCTCCAGCTCTCTTCCCAGACAATGCCCCCCTCCCCCCGTTACTTTATGGCAGCCAAATGATGCAAAGCAGTAGCAGAATATCTTGAAGGCTGACATTCGCCCCCTCCTAGAAAAAAGACGTTAGTCCTGCAAGAGAGAAAAAGAAAAACATAAAAGATACTGATTACCAATCAAACACATTTCTAGGGTTTGTCGGGGTATTTTGTGTGAAAGTCTTTGATCAGCTTAGGGGCTCTAACATCTTTCTCATTGACCCACTCAGCTTGGGATGAAGGGAAATGTTTCCAAGCTACGAGGTATTGGAGACGACCCCTCTACCTTCGAGAGTCCAAAATTTCTTTAACTTCAAAATGTTGTTCACCTTCAATCAGCAATGGTATAGGAGGATCAGTCTGGGTTGGTCTCAAACCAGAAGTATGTTCAGGTTTCAACAAACTAATATGGAAAACCGGATGAATTCATCGAAGAGTTTTTGGTAGTGTCAATTGTACTGTCACAGGATTCACAATCCGTTCAATCGTGAAAGGACCTACATATTTAGGACCAAGTTTCTTCGACTTTTGAGTGGTTTGTAAGTATTTGGTGGACAGGAAAACTTTGTCATCACTTGATAGGTCTTCTGTGGAGTTCTCTTTTTATCTGCAAACTTCTTATGAGATTGATGTGCGTTATCTAAGGCTTTATGGGCAACTGGCCAGTTAAGTTGGAGTTGGGATATCCATTCGTCTAGCGACTGGAAGTTAGGTCTTTCATGAGGAAGCTCAGGTATGGGTACAAAGTCTTGTCCCAATGCCACTTTAAAGGGGGTGAACCCAGTACTACTATGGACAGAATTGTTGTATGCCACCTCGGCAAATGGCAATAAGTCAGCCCAATTATCCTGTTGATAATTTAAGTAACATCTGAGGTATTGTTCTAACACTGCGTTAGTTCTCTCACAGGCCCCATTGGTTTGGGGATGGTGGGTGGAGCTTAAGCCCTGGGTGGAGCCTATTAACTTCAGGAATTCCCTCCAAAAGTTTGAGGTGAATTGAACCCCTCGGTCAGAATTTATACGTTCAGGAATGCCATGCAGTCTGTAGATATGTAGTATAAATAGTTTAGCCAACGATTTTGCCGAGGGAATCTTAGAGCAAGGTATGAAATGCGCTTGTTTGGAAAACAAATCGGTTACTACCCAAATAACCGTGTGTCCATTGCTCTCGGGTAACTCTACTATAAAGTCCATGGAGATTTCCTTCCAAGGAGCTGTTGGCCTGGCCACATTTTGTAACAGCACAGCTGGCTTACCAGGAGGCCTTTTTGCTGAAGCACAAACTGAGCAGCTAGCCACATAAGTCTCAATGTCCTTTTTCAACGAAGGCCACCAAAACTGTCGCTTAAGGAGGTGTAAGGTCTTCACGAATCCAAAGTGACCAGCTGCTTTGGAGTCATGGGCCTGTTGCAATATTTGGCTTCTCAATGTCTCTGGTACATACAGTTTCACTCCCATCCAGGCCAAACCATCTCTAACTGTACAGTTATTTGAATGTGCCAGAAACCACTCATCCAGTTTTAGGGCTTCCTTTAATTGCGCTGTCAGATCACTTAACAAATCCCCTTCTTGCTTCTTCTTTTGCGCTCCACTGTGGCGGCTAGCTGTTTGGCTGAAACAATCGGCCGTATAACTTCCTGACAAACACTGTTATATTGAGGCAGTCTAGATAAAGCATCCACCATAAAATTCCTCCCTCCCAGGATGTACTTCAATGAAAAGTTGAACCACTTAAAATACTGGGCCCACTGAACTTGTTTAGGAGACAGTTTCTGCGGCGTTTTTAAGGCCTCCAAATTCTTATGGTCAGTCCAGACCTCAAACGGGTGTTTTGCACCTTCCAAGAAATGTCTCCATGTCAGTAGAGCCCAGCGAACTGCAAAAGCTTCTTTTTCCCAGACGGCCCATCTCCTCTTGGTTTCAGTCAGTTTACGGGAGGTGTAGGCGCAGGGTTGTAGAGTTCCCTTTTCATTGATCTGAAGTAAGACTGCTCCAACTGCCACATCACTCGCATCGGCTTGGAACACGAATGGGGCATCCATGTCCAGGTGCTTTAGCACTGGTTCTGCAGCGAACAGTCGCTTCAGCTTTTCAAAGGCACCTTGGCATTCCATGGACCACTCCAGTGGTTTGCTAGGCTTTGGTTTCACCTCCCCTTTGGTTTTCAAGAGATTGGTGATAGGCATTGCTATCTTAGCAAAAGACGGGATGAATTGCCGGTAAAAGTTGGCAAATCCTAAGAAGCTTTGAAGTTGTTTTCGGGTGCACGGTGGGGCCCACTCGAACACAGCCCGTACTTTTTCTGGATCCATTTCAATGCCTTCGTGCGAAATGCAATACCCCAAGTAGTCGATTTTCTCTTGATGGAACTCACATTTGGACAGTTTAGCATATAATTTGGTGGCTCGCAGTTTCTGTAGCACTGAATGCACCAGTCTCACATGTTCATCCCGAGTTTCTGTGTAGATAAGGATATCATCAAGATAAACCAAAAACCCCTTGTATAAATGTTCGTGTAGCACCTGATTGATCATCTGCATGAATATGGCTGGTGCCCCCTGTAGGCCAAAAGGGAGAACATTGAACTGGAAACAACCCATCGGGCAGTTAAAAGCGGTTTTCCACTCATCCCCTTTCTTTAATTCGGATTCGGTAATACGCTTCCCTCAAGTCCAATTTCGTGAAAATTTTCTCTTTAGCCAGGTGGGCCAACATATCCTTCATTAGGGGGAGGGGGTACACATTTTCCACTGAAATCACGTTTAGGTTTCTATAGTCCACTACCAAATGCTTGGAGCCATCTTTCTTTTCACGGAACAACACTGGGGCCACTACCCCAGGTCTAGCGGGTTGGATGAAACCACATTTCAAATTTTTATCGATAAACGATCTCAGCTCTTCCAATTCCCATGGTGTCATCGAATATAGCTTCGGTTTTGGGAGCGTCACCCCGGCAGAATTTCAATACTACAATCTGTTGTCCGATGAAGGGGAAGCTCATCTGAAGCCTTTTCGCTGAACACTTCTTTTAAGTCCCAGTATTCTTTCGGAATCTTTTCCTCCCCCTCCAAGTTTTCAGTGCCTGTGGAGGCCAGCTCAACCAGATTCTGAAGCCTCTGTTGGGATGGCCCCTCCCCTTCCGGTCACTGATTGGTGCGTATGCGTAACGACCCCTTCCTCCAGTTCACATGGGGATTCTACTTGCGGAGCCAGGGCAATCCTAGTATTAATGGTTGCTCCATTCCAGGGGCCACAAAACACAAAGTCTCTTTATGCTCCCCCATGGTCATCTCTAGGGGTTCCGTTATGAAGCGTGCAGGGCAAACCCCCGCCACTGATCCATCTAATTGGCAAAAGGCTATGGGCGTTTCTAAAGTTCTCAGTCTGATGTCCATTTCCTCGGCCACTTTCATGTTGATTACACATCTCGTGCACCCAGAGTCTAGCAAGGCTAACATCTCCCCTTCGGTCCCTGAAGTGGGTACCCTTAATTTTACTGGAATGGTCATGGGGCCCTTATTTGGACTTACCAGGAAAACGTCTTCCGAGTCGGATTCACTCTCTTCAAGGAAGGTCGGAGGTCCCAGCTCTTCTCCTGCCAAGGGGCGACCTCTACAACCTCTCCCGTCTTTAGCGCGGTTTCGCGAGGCTTGGCTGGGCAATTTTCAGGTTTCCTCCCTTCTCTCTGCACCCCCTTTGGATCCAGCTTGACCCTCCAGTCTGCAATCCGGTGGCCCTGCTTCCCACATCGAAAACAGGCAGTGGATTTGGGTCTTGCCATCACTCCTCCCTTCGGAGGCTTAGGGGCCTCTGGGAGCGTGGGGGGGATGGCTTGCTCCATTCAGAGCCCCTGCATCTGCTTCGGGTCAAATCTATTTCCACTTCTTCTGCCAGCAAGTACCACAGCTACAAATCATTAGAGTCCCTTCTGGAGATACACATCTGGTATAAGTCTTCACTTAGACCATCTTTGTAGGCTTCTATCAGGGCTCCCTGGGACCAGCCTCGGATATGGCACGCCAGCTGTCTAAACTCTTGGGTGCAGTCGGCCACTGACCTCCTCCCTTGATTTATGGTTTTCATCCTGATCCTGGCTTTTCGCTCCGCTAGTGGGTCCTCAAATCTTGCCCGCAGCGCAGTCATGAATACGTTATAATTCAGCAGTTGGGGGGAGTTATCAATATACAAAGTCACCACCCACTCTGCAGCTATTCCCTCCAGGGCCCTGGTAACACATCTAGCTTTGGCTGCTTCTGAGGTGAACTCTTCCCCGTATTCTTCCATATAGCTCCAAACTTGTGCTAGGAAGAAACCCAAGTCTTTGGGATTTCCCCCAAATTTCACTTCTAGCGGAGGCAGCTTGAGGACTCTGCGTCTTCTAGGGATCACACCCACCGCTGGGGCCCCCGGGGCTGCAGCTGGCTGTTGCACAGGCACAAGCTGAATTATGGGGGTGGGGGCAGCTTGGCTGCCTCTGGCTGAACTTGCTCCCCGTTCCCCTTCATACCTTGGAGCAGCGTGGGGCTGTCCGAAAGCTTCATTTAGGAGCTGCCTGGCTTGATCCAGTAATAATTCTCTCTTCTCCCTCTCTTGCCATGGTGGCTCCTCTCTCCCTTGCTGTCAGGAAATGGTGATTCCAGGAGGGGGGGCTCTTCTGGATCCCTCCAGCCAACACCCAATGACCATCTGGGCTTCTCAGCTGGAACCTCTTCCAGAGTAAGGTCGGCTAGCAATTCAGCTGCTGGCACCTCCGGCATCAGTAACGACTGCCCCGCCCCACAGCTACCAGATCCTCCTGATCGCTAGCTGAAGATGACATGATATCAAACCCCCTTGGAAGAAAACTGAATATTTTCTCTGGGTGGGCTGGTGATGAGATTCAGAATAATGTCAGTCTGTGCTCCATTCAAAATCCAAGAAAGAAACACTTAGACTCCATAGATTAGAGGAAAGAAATCTTTTACTGAGAATTGAAGTGGTAGTGTCAGGTAAAATTCTGAATCTGAGAAATTAGGCGTGCAGATCACATATACAAAGTGATGGAATTGTTCCCACCCCCCAAAGTTCAAAAGATTCTTCCAATTAAAAGTTCTGGATATGATCATGTGGACATCTTCAGGTGGTGATGAGGCCTCTGTCTGTTGACCTTGGCATATTTTGATAAAGATTTGCAGTTGCGCAGAGAAAAGAAAGCCAAGCGACAAATAGAAACCTAAAGCAGGAATTTATACTCCCCCTCCCCATTCTCCATTTATACAATACAAGAATGTAACACCTCCAGCTCTCTTCCCAGACAATGCCCCCCTCCTCCCCCCGTTACTTTATGGCAGCCAAAAGATGCAAAGCAGTAGCAGAAGATCTTGAAGGCTGACAATATTACTTTTAAAAGTAGTTGTTCTGTAGATATCTTAAAGCATTTTAATGTTCTATCTTTAACTGAAATGCCATTTAAGTATATAAGCCTGAATGCTTGCTGTAAATAAATGTGAATTGTAATTTGGCTTGGTTTTTTTCCATTAATTCCAATTCTTTATTAAATATATTTTATAGCAATCTTTGGGTAGTCAAATACTTTAATCAGTTTAAAGAAAAATGTACTGCCTAAATGAAAGTAATTGTTTTTACATTCTTGGAACTAACTAGGTATGTTGAAATATGTAAACTTGATATGAAAAACAACCCTGTTAATAGACAGTACAATCTTACCTAGTCTTACCTAGTCTATCTGAAGTTTGTGATAGATTTTGTAATGGGTCATGTGAAGATATTGTTGGGTATATGGATACTCCAACTGGTTTGGGTGAATAAATATGTAAACCTAGGATTAAGTGCTATGTAGCTTTAAGCACATAAACTGCAATGTCATTGTGGGTGCGGTTGCAGGCAGCCATATAGGTAGGAGGGGAAACGTAATAGCCCCGGCTTCTGGATGCAACTGTCTGAGTCCGTCTTCTAGATGCACCTGGTTACTGTTCCAGGTCTGCTGCCTACTGTGTATTGGAACGTCTATCTGCTTGCTTTTGGAGGCTACTGTGCCAGATACCAAATTCAACTGAACACAAGGACTGTTTACTGGTGAGCTGTGGATTCAGCATTAGTACTTGAGAGAAAGGTATCATAAGAAGAAGATATACAAGCAGATAAAGACATTGTATTTACTGTTAATGGACTTGATAACTGGATTGATAAACTGGATACTGACATATGGACTGAATGACTATTCTTAATCTCTGTATGAATTAAATACCTATTTAAACCACAAACAGTGTATTTGTCTCAAGTGTGTGTATACTCTAGGGCCCAGCCTCACTCTCATTTGGCTGCCTGGCTTGACTGCTGCTGCACACTCTGCTAGGGGGTTTATCCCCAATCACTAACAGATATCTCTGTAATGAGCAATACATCTGTGATAGGAGGTAAATGAGGTCTGAGTGGTTAGCATGCAAATAGAAGAATATTGCAGGAAGGGATTAGAAATTGGCATGTTTGAATTTCATCGCCTTGGAAAGTAAGCATGGATTAGAAGAACAGATGGCATTTTCTCCAATGCTACAATGCATTGAGTTTCAAAGCTGACTGTGAGCCCTAAGCTGAAATGTTCAGTGGGATAGTTAGCAACATTTTGAGAACCTTGGGTGGCCTGAATAGTTTAGAAAACAATGAGTTTGATTTGGAGAATGTGCTGAATCAAACCATTTTTCTTTTCAATTGCAGGTGGATTTGAACAGTAAAGCACAATCACACATTTTCTTAGCCTAAAACATGAATTGAGCCCTTCAGTAAGTTGCCTTGTCAATGCTGAGCTATGCCTTCAATCATCTGGCTGATTTATTACTGCTGAAGCCAAATATTTCCAAAGTTTTGAGTTACATCTCCCTCAATCTCATTAATCATGCTTTAAGAGGCTAATGAGGCTTGAAGATGGGTGGTCAGTTATTTAAGACAGTCCTACTATTCTGCCCATAGCTATGGGTGACAATGCCTCTGAATACCATAGTTTAGCTATTCTTTTCATGAATATATTGACTATCAATTTTAAAACAAAAGCACAGTTAGCATTTGTTGTAACGACGAGGCAGTCGAGTTGTTTGATCATGAACAACTGAATCATGATGATCTTTATTGGAGTCTAGTCTTCCATTTATACAAATTTTTAGTTATCCTCCATCACTGGTTAATCTTGGTTACTGCTTAACTTTTGTTATTGTTTAGCACAGTAATCCATACAATTAATTATCTCTAGTTAAAGTCTAACATATGTTTAATTCCTCTCTCTAATCCTCCTTTACATTAGTGACTTTGTTTGCCTGAGTTGTATTTGCTTTGTAAACATTCATTACCTGAGGTTTGCCATCCAAGATAAGAACGTTCCTGCAATTACAACTCTACATATCATCATTTTTTATTTTAAATGGAGGATTCAAAGATTTATGAACGTATCGCAATTGTAGAGGATTAAGAGAGGGGGACTCAGGATGAAACAATGCGAATAAATTTGGAATACATTGAATAAAACAACAGGTTGCAATTAGTACAATAATAATAACTATAGCATAAAGGAAAAACTGTCTGAGCCAGGACCAATCAGGGAGCCAATTGGTTAGCCACTCAAAAGGTGAGTACTGAGCATGGATATTATTTTGAATGTATGATTGTCAAGCTCATTCTCAATAGTTTTATTCAAAGAATGAAAATGCACAGCACATCCACCGTGTCCAACTAACATACAGAACCCTCCCTGACGGGCTAAAAGATAGTCTATGGCAAAACGCTGCTGTAAGACATCTTGATTTAAGTCTTCTATTTCATGCTGCAAATCACAAATAATAGCAGTGGTAGCACTGATGGATTTTTCAAGTCTGCAGGTGAGACCAAGAATAGACCGTCTGTTTTCTTGAGCAATTATGCCAGGATAAGAGCCTAGAGTAAGGACTCCTGTAACAGCCCCTGCCAATGCACAGCCAAATTTAGAACCAGAAGACAATTGTGTGTCAATAATGACTTCATCATTACATGTAGGCCCCAGAGAGGAACGCCGCTGTTGAATTGATGGGAGCGTACCTATTTGAACAGGTAGAGTAAAATAACCTATAGTTGCACATTGATAATTCTGAGGATGAACATTAGTAGCATATTTATAAAAAAAGAACTACATATTAGGATCCTTAAGCTGCCAACCAGCACATATCGATCCTGTATTAGATTGATCAGAGGCATTAAAAATAGGAAAATTGTCAGGATACATATCAGGAGCTATATTAATTCCATGCAAACAAGAATTAAAGGTACCTGACAACCAATAGTAGTCAGAACAATAACTATAATTCCCTAGCTTTTTTAATATGTGCTGAGCAGCATCATAATCAGACCAATTATGAAGCCAAGTGTGTTTAGTGTGACAACAGAAACACAGACCCCTTGTAAATTGACTAACTTTCAAGTAACGCCAATGGACAGAATTCAATTGCATAGGGGGTGTAGAAAATAGCCAGGAGTGTGAAATAGATTGTAGTTGTGAGACAATAAATGTAGAAAACATGATCAAGTTAGGGGGAAAAGAAATTTGACCAAATGCCATTGGGGGCTCATAGTATAAAGTAATATTTGTGCCATGGGTCATAAACATGTATTGGGCATGACAAACCCACAAATTAGGGTTAAGATGAACAGGTGAGTCTGCAAGAGAAGTGTCATTTTGAGCAGAAACACCATTAACCATAAACCAGAAAATACAAAGTAAAATGATAACATAGTTAGCAGTAATAATAGCAAAAACAGCAGCAACAAGATTTTCAGGAGTCTGAGGTAATGAGGCCTGTTGCAGTTGTTGTTGCAGCTTGATATGTAGTAGATTTAACCTGGCCCCAAGTGATGGGTTGCGGGCGTGTCGACCTTGGAAGACGGACTTCCGTGTTCAGATGAAGATTGAAATCCGGAATCGGGTTGTGAAGGCCCTGATGCCATGCCATGATACGGAGGAACACAGCACGCTGGAACCCACACTGCTTGTCAAGTAGAAGGATCTTCCACAGCAGCGTAACCGTGACCTCAGGTGATCAGCGGTGTAGGACCTTTCCAGGTTGGATCTGGAGTTTGGCGATACTTTACCAAAGGCCTTGCTAAAGATTCAGTAGTTCGAAAATGCAAGAGTATCTAAAAAGGTTAAATAGTTCCAAGTATATAATGCTACAGCAATGAGATTTTGAATCTTTCACAGATGGTAAGGGCCAGACTCAGTTTGTAATTGTTTCTGAAGCAATCCCTTAAAAGTACGATGAGCTCTCTCAACTATAGCTTGACCCTGAGAGTTGTAAGGAATTCCATGCACTAAAGTAATATTCCATTTCTGACAAAAGGTTTGAAATTCCTTACTAATATAAGTGGGGCCATTGTCAGTTTTAAACTGAGAAGGCTGACCCATTACAGCAAAAGAGGATAGGCAATGAGAAATAACATCTGAAATACGTTCATGTTTTGAAGGTGTAACCCAAAGGAAGTGTGAATGAGTGTCAATAAGTATATGAAGATAACAGTATGGCTTAAAGGTTGAAAATTGAATTACATCCATTTGCCAAATTTGATTAGCTTGGGTTTCTTGTGGGTTGACACCTACTGGAAAGGGAACTGCCAGTTGCTGACAAGCTGGACAAGCACAGACAATATCCCAGGCTTGAGATAATCAAAGTTTAAATTGCTTTGCAAGCGATTTGGCATTTTGATGAAAATAAGAATGACTGGCAACAGGATCAGCAAACAAAGATGCAACATCCTTTAAGGATTCATCTGCCTTCCGATTTCATTCAGTCAAGGCATTAGTAAAGGGAGTATGACTTCGAATGTGTTCTACATACAAAGAATACAAGCGAGTTTCCAAACTATTCTTTAAAGATAAAAACAAGGATAACAAATTCTTATCCAAAGAGAGAGCACAATAAGAAAAGGGAAGAGATTGCATAGCTAAATACACATATTGAATATCAACGATCAAGTTAATAGGTTGGTCATTGAACAATCGTAAAGCCAAAATCACAGCAGCCAGCTCAGCACGTTGAGCTGAAGTCTGCATGGCAGTAAATTTAGAATACCATTGTTGTTGAATCTGCCAGACAACCTTGTAGGTGATCCATCAGTAAAGACTGTAAGAGCTTTAGAAATAGGATTTCGCACAAAAATGGAAGAGAAGGCTGGATTTAAAGTAGTAGTAACCACTATTCTAGGATCCTTGGGTAAAGAATACAACAAGTTTCCCACATATTGAGAAAAGGCTATCTGATATTATTCTGAAATCATATAACAAAAACAGGAGTATTCCAAGGACTAGTAGAAGGTTCTATATGACTAGTAGCCAATTGTTCTTGAACCAATTGTTGTGAAGCAGTGAGTTTTTCCCTTGATAATGGCCATTGTTCAACCCAAACCGGCGTAGAACAGAGCCATTTAAGAGGAAGAGCCATCATCAAGAATCAAATGGGCATTAAGAAGAGAAAGGATACCACGGCCCCAATTATTAGTATGAATATCTAGAATGTATGGTTGTAGGAAAAAGGACTTACCAGCAGTGTACTGGCCACTGTAAAGAGGAGATGACAGTAACATCGGCTCCAGTATCCAATAACCCTTGAAATGGTTGTTTATTAAGGAAGAGCATTAACAAAGGATGAGAGGAGTTCGGCTGATGAAGTAAGCCTACAGATAAAGAAGTTGATCCAAATCCTGCATCCGCATGATTACCTATACCAGGAGATGGATTTTCATATGGAAGAAGAAGCAATTGAGCAACAGAAGAATTACAAGGAAGAACTTGAGGAAGATTCACCCAAATCTGAATCAGATACCAGTGTAATCTGAATCTATTACCCCAGGCACAACAAAACAGCCTTTTTTGTGTGCAGAAGAACGAGGCAAAATTAAGCCAACTAATCCCAAAGGAAGAGGACCTTTAAATTGAGATGGAACTATTTTAACTTCCATGGGAAATTTAAACTCAATTTCCTCTTGAGTGATTAAATCGATCCCAGCGCTACTGGCTGTGGCTGGGGAAGAGTGAGAGAGACTGCTGGAGGAGTCAGAGTGATGGGAAAGGCATGCTTTGGATTCTGGGTGGGTGCCACACCCATTGGCAAGTTTCCCGACCGAAACCGACATTGATTGGCCCAATGAAATCCCTTTTTACAAATAGGGCACTTCTTAGAAGGACGATTCTGAGGCATAGAAGGTATAGAACGACAGTCCTTCTGAAAGTGGCCTGGCTTCTTTCACTTAAAACAGTTACCAATTGGTCGCTATCCTTTCTGAATAGCAGCTACTAACATATGCATTTTATAAGTTTGTGATCCAATATCCTGGCAGACTCACAGCATATCCACCAGAGTGTAATGAGCAGTAGCCTTTAACAGCTGTAAAGCTCTTTTACAATCTGCATTAGCATTTTCAAAAGCTAATTGGCGAAGAAGTTCACCAGCAGCTTCCTGAGATCAAATTGCTGTCTAATTGCTTTGGACAGACACTCAACAAAATCAGCATAGGGCTCATTGGCATTCTGTCAAATGTTTGAAAAAATTGCTCTAGGTTCTCCAGCTTGGGGTACCTTAAGAAAAACATGAAAGGCACATTCAGAAACAATAGTTAATGGTAGCTGGAGGAAGAACAACTTGAGTAGGAATTGTACCAAATGGTCCAGAACCAAATAGCTGCTCAACTGTATATGCTCCTCCCCCTCCTAAAGCAGCAGCTTGAGCATGTCTCATATATTCACTCTCCCAAACCACATATTGCATGGATGTTAAAATCATGCGAAATATTTGCTTCCAATCTTCAGGGATCATTGTATAACCATTTTTTATTCCTTCGACAAGTCCTCTTGTAAAATTACCACTAATCCCATAGTCTGTAACTGCCTTTTTAAAACTTTCTTAAGATCTGATAAGGCAGACCCTCCCATTCTGCTACTTGCAGTCCAAGCTATGGCCCCTGACCAGGACGATAGTGTACTGGACAAACAGACAGTAATTCTGCAAGTTCTGTTCCTGAGACAGAAGCATCCCTTTTACAAGTCTCTACCATTTTCTGAAAAGAAGACTGAACAATAGAGTCAGGAGGCTTTTGCCCTGTATCTACAGGAGCTGAGGGAATGGAAGACATATATTCAGGTGAAGAAGGGGGACAAATGACAGCATTAGTATAACGTGAAGGTGGAGGTGTTAAAAGAGAAAGTTCATTGTGACCAAATTTTTCAATTGCATGCCTACATAAACACCACACATGCAAAACTTCTATTTTTGCTCGAGGTTCAGTATGCAATGTTTTCCCTATACATTCCCAATCAGTTAATTTTAAAGACCCCTTTTCTGGGTACCATAGGCACTGAGCTGCAATCTCCTGGACCAGCCTTAAGAGATTTCTCTGTGGTACCTTAGTATTATTTTTCTTCAACAAATAGCCTAACTCATCTACATGCTTCCTTTGTTCCTCAGAAAGTGTAGACCCCATACTTACAGAAACCAAAAGATTGAAGAAACCACAAAGGGTTTAGAAAGAGTGAATTGTTGAGGCCAAGAAACAGTGAAGAATGGTTGGAATCCAAGCCAGATCTCTAGGTTAGGTTTGCAGAACATGTTGAATCAAATATGCTTGGCTGATTGGTGGCTTAGGCACTTTCGTGTATGACCAGTGCAGTGAGTCAGTATGGCCCAGTGAAAAGTCAGACATCTAAATTAAACAATGATTCAGTTAAACATGAACCAGAAGCCATGCACTAGAAATGGCATGTGCATTTTTCCCTGTTAGGAGAGTTTATCCTGAAATCACAGCTTGATTTCTATACTTACTTTAAATATAGATGAATACACCACAAAACTTTATTATGTTATATGGAAGTGAAGCAACGATACTAGATTTTAATGGTAGCTATTGGCTTGTGATAAACCTGTAAGTATCACAGTTTTCCATATTAATGTAGGGAGCTAGGTGCAGAGGAACAAAAGGCATAAGTATTATAGCACACACACACTGACATAAAATGCATTAAGAATGTTGTATATGTAATTTGTATGAAGTCAGCATTGGAGAGAATACTGTATAATATTGTATAGCCTCACAATCTATATAATTTATAATGCCTTGTTTGTGTGTAATGTGAAGGTGGAGATAATTGAGAATGAATTCACTGTGATGTCTAAGGCAAAAGATTTATTGTAAAAAATACACCATTTTACCATTTGCTGCCTTTGAATAACATTGCAAGAACAAGTACTTTCATGATGTTAAAACCAGAAAGATCAAGTATAAAAGCCCTTACCAGATACTGGGATGGTGTAGAACTTCTTATTGATTCAAAGTCCTGACCAACTAAATATAAGTAACGAATGATATCTTGAAAATGGCAATATGATTGACTTCTTGATATTACTTCAAATTCGGGTCTCGATTTCTGCTTCTTCTCTCTACTCCCTTAGCAACATAACTTTTGTATGAGTGCAGCTGGGCTCTTCCCAGCCCTTCATTACTAGGATAGTCTAAGCATGATGGATACTTAGAAAAAATGAACTTGGTTAGTCTAGGGAAATGCAGACTGCAGGAAGGAATAGACTTTTGATTCATTGCTGGATTTTGGAAAATGAGCAGTGGTATCAGTAGCTCAGGGGTAGAGGACTCTTAAGCCAAAAGCAAGAGAAGGGAAGCTATGGATGTTGAACGGATTTAAATGATGTAAAAGGAGCAGCACCAGGAGGGGTTGGCATACAGGTCTAGACTTAAGAAATCTACCTTCAAATGTTCCCTAAACAATCAAGTCTTAGGCTAGCATGCAGAACATACATGCTTCAGGTGAAACCACAATTGTGTTAATCCTATGGAGAACCTGAGTGGAAAGTGCAAAGGTAGTTCCCTAGATTTGCCACATCATCTCAAAGTTTGTCAGAACCAAGTCATGTGAAGAAAAAGGAGAGGCCATAGTGGTGGATTTTACTAACTCATCACTGAAAAGGGTAATGATATTCATCCCAGAAATTGATGCGCAATGTTGTTGAGATTGTAGTTTATCTGTTGGGATTATTGATATATTTCCACCCAGGGCTGAGTAAGAGATGTTGTAGCTGTTGAATTTACAATTTCTACATAGGAGCAGATTAAGACTATGGCCAAGGGTGATTTCAGCCAGTTTTGATAGTTCTGAAAATTACCGGCCTTTTTTCAGAATGGGAGGTCTTAGCAATTTACATATTTATTATCTTGCCATTGGGGTACTGCAGTATGTTTTCTTAGGGCTGCCCCTGAGGACTATTTAGAAACTACCATTGATGCATATTATGTGACCCTGCATACTGGGGGTTGAGAGCAACCTTTAGCAGCAAAACCTTGGTCAGAATTACTGATAATAACATATGAATGCTTGAATTTGGGAGAATGGCAGGACCATCTCCTCAGTATGGAATCTATCTGTCCTGTTCAAGTTATCCAGGAGAGAATGTAATGGATCTCCTCCTTGAAAGAAGTCAGAGAGGTGGCAACCTGCTTCTCTGGAGCAGATCCATGCTAAAGACCCGGATGCTATCAATGTTCAAGAAAGCTAAAAGATTTACTGTATATAGATATTTCAACACACCTTTGAAGTTGAGCATTGCCTGGCATGTTGGTCAGTAATTTCAACTTCGTTTGTTTTGATTATGTTTTCATTATTGCATTTTGTTTGTGACTTCAGATATTTTTTATGTAAATGAGCCATCTTCAGGGGGTGGATTTATATGTAGTAAGGAAGTAAACAACTAAATGTGGATGCAGAAGAAAGAAAATATGTGACCTCAAAAACGGGATTATGTGGTTGAGAAGAGGAAGTGAAATATACCTGTGAGTATAGCCCTGTACATAGATATAAGAATATTTCTGCTCAGAGAATGTCAGTCATGGTTGGAATCATACTTGATTCAATAAAGTACCTTAGTTGTTTGGAGATTCTTCCTTAAAGTCAGATAAGTGAAAACTCATAATTTGAAGTTAGAAACCTTTATATGTTAAGTTCCAGAATGGTAAATAGTCAGCAGAAGAAATTTGGAATAGTCCATTATGGCAGCTCAGTTTAGTTTTAGTTAGTAACTGACTTTGCTCTGTTTACTTGAACTTTAATTTATGAGTCTGGGAGAGAGAGATTTCATGGGATCTGTGCTTTTTGCCCCTGTAAGCTAAGATTCCACTGTTTACCTAACAGTTCATTGGTTCCAAAAAAAAAGTCTTCATTTGGCAAAAAAAAATAGATGTTTGCCTATGAACTTTATTTAGGTAAATATTTATTACTTACTGTTATTTCATCACTCAAATTAACTGCATTATTTCCAAGAAAGTCTCTCTTCAGTGCAGTAATCTTTTGTATACTGTCAGGAAAGTTGATATTAGCTGATGACATTTTTATATTTTAAATTGAAGATTTAAATTCATAAATGCTAAAATTAACTTCAGGACATCAATTAATTTAAGTGTTGGTTGGGCTAAAAAGCTTTCAAGATTTTTTTCTGCCCTTATGATTTTCACTTAATCCGTGGCATGAGTGATTTTTCATATTTTATTTTGAATATTTCATGGAACTTAGCAGGTTGGCAAGATTAGTCACATTCTCTTGTTATAACCTGACAATTCACTGTACTTAGATAATGCCTTGTGTGAATATTACAATTATTGAATTTCTTACAATAAAAGGAAACTTTCTCAAAACCTGAATTTTGATACCAGCTAGGACATTCTGAATTGTAGTCCACACGTCTAAAAGCTGTCAAAGTTGGGAACTTTATTCTATAGTTTTTATACTACAATCTTGTATTTCTGTACCAAAAGACATTATATGCAGTCAATAATATTTTGCCTTTATTTCTGGATAAATAATAGGATTCTCTGTGGAAATAGGTATCTTGAAACAATTGTCTTGGACTTTTTGATTTTTGTCACAAAATATAGGTGTCCAGATATTTCAAGGACAGTCAAAGTAGTAGTTCTTTATCTTAGATCAAATCATATCCAATATCAATTTTGTAAGTGAAGAATGAGTAGTGCTGAAGCAAAAGAATCTGGCTGAAGTGAGAAAATTAAGGGTACAATGCACTCATGCTAAATACCCAGTTTCTGTATTTTTCTGCTTTCATTCACAGACTCTTATCTATAGCCGTAATCACTACACATATACAATAGTATATGACATAAACAGAGGTTCTAAGCGTAACTTTTTCATCACAAAGTTCAAAAAAGATGATTCCCTTCAAAGAATAACAATCCATGTTCTAGTATGAAGTACATAAACTTTCATAGGCCAAACTGATAAGGTAGAATGGATAACTGAGATGATTTTAAGTTTCAGTTCTCCAAGCAATTTGTCAATATCTTATATAATCTGAAATGTACACATTAGGGCTGCGCCAACAATTCAAAAGTAGTGCTCCACAAATGATTCCTGACTAAGTGAAATATCTCATCCTAAAGTTACAAAGCACTTCAGCCAAATCATGAGGCTACTTCTTAAGATGTCCCTTTTATTGCTACACCACACTTGCTTTCCAAGACTACATTGGCCCTTATTTTTCTGAAACACATGAGAACATTTTATTGGGCACTCATGGAAATGGACTAAATGAAGTAAACCATCTATGCTCTCTCTCCATGCAGGTTTTAGACAATTCTTGCTCTTGCAAATCCTGTTTGACAAGCCAAATTACTTTTTCTGTGAAAAGTATTTTGAAACATGCTAAGATTAGCTTCTTGGAGATTTGGTGAATTGCTTAGAACAAACAGTACTTACATGCAAACAGAAAACATTAAACAAAGCAAGCACAGTGCTGTATTCAGAGAAATTTTGCACTACTCTGTGGGCACTTTTTGCTTAGATGAAGTGAAATATTATAGAAGTTTGGGCTTTTTGTGGAGTTGGTAAAAGAAATACTATTTCTTAACATATGAGATTAATTAAAATGTGGCGCTGGTATATTTCATCAATAAGCATTACACTCGAGTTCATGGTTGGGACTATGGGACTTCTGTATTACCTAACCATCCTATAAATGGTTAAGTAGTACAGAAATCCCATTGTCCCAACCATGAATTTGAGTGAAATACTGTACATAGTTATATTTGTTGTTGTTGTTATTGTTAGTTGTATAGTCAGGCAAATGCTTAGACTGGGTTTGGCATTTTTATCCATCTACCAAATTCTTCCCTAGAGTCTCTTTATAAGGGAAATCAGCAGTATAAACATTTAATAAAATAAAAAATAAGGAACCTGTGATAGGCAGATATTGTTATTTAATAATATTAAAGATATTGTAGCAGGATGTAAGCTGTTCCTCGTAAAGCTGCCTTTTGTAATTGACTGATGCTGATTTTGTCAATGCCGATGGTGGTGCTCCAGCTATCAAGTGGTTCTCCAGCTATCTTGAAATTGCACCCAAGGTGCCTATTATTATTATTGGTACTATCTTGGCTTCCTTTTGTCACACTTCTTCTACTTCTATATGCAGGTCTTTCTACTTTGTGAT
Source organism: Pseudonaja textilis (assembly GCF_049901715.1). NCBI lineage: Eukaryota > Metazoa > Chordata > Lepidosauria > Squamata > Elapidae > Pseudonaja > Pseudonaja textilis. The sequence goes on from NC_141991.1 coordinate 81,482,049, forward strand.
TTTTTTCTAGTCTCTCTCATTTATTGTCTGTTTCCAGGTATTGCAATGTCTACTACCCAGACTTTTTTGTCTTTTTTTAAGTCAACAATTTAAACAATTGTTGATAAACAATTGCAGATGCCTGTCTGTTTGAATTCTAAAGCCTCAGAACACTTTAGCTTCTTTGTTTTCTATTACATTCTCTATTTTGTAGTCCTACCCATTTTTTTGCTTGCAGTCAAGTAGTATCTACTGCAGATATTCTAATGTGCTGCTGTTGCTACTTTATCATGCTATTATTGTAATCAGTTTGTGTGATCATCTTGCAGCAGCTAATTAAGCAGTTCACTATTTCTTTAGTTTATTCAGAGTATTGCAGCATAAATTCAGTGCCAGAATAGTAAACATAGGTGGCTGAGGCTTCATTTAACTTCTTTATAAATACATGAAGTAAATTTTACAATACCAGTTGTAGATTTCTCCAACATGGAGCAAACCCAAACAGAAATATTTCACAAGTGTTCTCCACTCCTCTACTCATTGCAGAATACCTTATGCCACCAGACTTGAAATTCTAGACCGAGAAAACCTTGAATTACGCCGTCTTTGGTCTGATCTAAGTACGGTATATAAAATCATACATTGCAATGACTTACCTGTCAATGAATGCTTCAGCTTCAACCATAACAACACAAGAGCACATAATAGATACAAACTCAAGGTTAACCGCACCAAACTTGATTGCAGGAAATATGACTTCAGCAACAGAGTGGTCAATGTCTGGAATACTCTACCTGACTCTGTAGTTTCTTCCCCAAACCCCAAAAACTTTAACCTTAGACTGTCTACTATTGACCTCACCCCCGTCCCTGTCCTATTGTTTCTTTTATTTTTCTTATATGTACCCATTTCATATATTCATAACTATGTATATACTTATATGTTGTGATTCCGGCATCAGCTACAGGTTTTTTGAATGAAAGCTCCAGCGAGGAGGACTTGTATGAATCAGCAAGTTTTAGTGATTTCAATGAAGAGGAGGAGACGAATGTTACAAGGGAGGACACATTTGATTTGCAGGACCGGCCTGAACCTTCAACCTCCTCTGCTTCTCAATCAGGTTATCAGCCGGGAACGGCTGACAATGAGGAACTTATGGAGACTTCAGGTGAAGATAATAATTTAGATGATTGCTGGGTGGATGTCAGAAGCAGGCGTCTCCTTACGAGAAGAAACCAACGGGAGCACAGGAGGAGGGCAGATCAGTAATTAGACTAATTAGCTGCTGCTCTATAAAGGGAGAGAGATGACTTTGCACTTTGTCCGGAACAAAGTGTTTGTTTGCAAGGAGAACCGAAGATTTTGGCTTGGAGGATTTAAACCTGAAATATCTTGTTGGGACTTGGATTTATTTCGTTGGAACTATTAACTTGGACTATCTTGTGGAGGCTGTCTACAGCTGTTATCAGTGAAGATTCCTGTTTGCTGCCTTTATTTGCGAGGACTGCTGCTTTCAGCCTTATCTGTTTATTTTGGAAGGTGGGACATAACATTTTTGTTCCGGACCTAACAGACCATCTTTGCAACGATGGATTTAACTCAAATGCAACAATTGGTGGAGCAGCAGCAGTTACAAATTAATCAGTTACTTCAGAGCAACGTGTCCCTTCAGAATCAGGTAACTCAATTGTTAACGTTTGTTACCAATTCTCAAACTGTTTCAGCTGCAGCTGGAGCCCCCCTCTGCAACCCCTGTGAGGAAAAACCCGGTAGCTATGCCAGAAAAATTTTCTGGGCAAACGGACATGTTTTCAACATTTTTGGGTCAGTGCCAACTGTATTTTTCTGTGAGGCCTGAAGATTTTCCAACCGACCGGGCTAAAGTGGGGTTTATTATTAGCTTGTTAACCGGGCAGGCTGCCAAATGGGCTACTCCCTTATTAGTACAGGATAGCCCATTATTGGACAATTTCCAGGGGTTTCTTCAACAGATGAACGTAATGTTTGAGAACCCGATTAAATCACAAATTGTGGACAGAAAGTTGAAGGATATTACTCAGGGCAAACGTCCCTTGCAAGAATACGTTGCAGAATTCCGTTTGTTGTGTATGGACTCTACCTGGAACAAACCAGCTCATATGGCAGCATTTCAGGAGGGCTTGTCTGACATTATCAAGGATGAATTAATCCATGCAGAGCGTGCTTCGACTTTGGACACATTGATTACTCAATGCTTACGTATTGAAGCTCGCTTACAACAACGTGGGTGTAAACGGACCATTGCGGAACCATCTGTGTTTTCTCGTGCACGCATCCCGCCTATGAGGGTTTACCAATCCAGGATCCCAGCAGAGGAGCCGATGGAGATAGGCGCACTCCGCCCTCGCTTAACGGTGCAAGAACGTTCGAGAAGGTTTCAGGAAGGTTTGTGCCTTTATTGCGGGGGTTCGGGACATTTTGTAAATTCCTGCACTTGGAAGGGGACTCGTGGACCTGTACCAGAAACCATTGCTGGCCCGTCGGGAAACAGGGTAGGCCCGACTTCGGGGAAACCCTAGGTCGGGCACAATTTCCACTCTCATCCCAAATTGCCGAAGTAAATTCTGGCCCTCCTCGACATTTACTTTTGGACACTTGTATATTCTTGCAATCCCGGAAGGAGGGAATTCCTGCCGTGGCACTGGTGGATTCAGGGGCTACGACAAGCTTTATGGACTATGATTTTGTGAAACATTTCAAAATTCCTTTAGTGTCTGTGACTCCCCCCATGCAGGTGGAAACCGTAGATGGGCGTGAACTCAAGTCGGGACCTATTCGCTTTGCCACCCAACCATTGCGCATGCGTATTGGGGATCATGAGGAGGCGATAAGTTTTTATGTCACCTCGAACCTCCATCTTCCTTTGGTGCTCGGAGTATCCTGGTTGCGTTTACACGATCCGTTGGTGGCTTGGGCGCAGAATGCTGTTTCTTTTCCAAGCCTGCAATGTGTGGACCACCTGAGGCATGTCTGCACAGGCCAACACATTGTCGCTTCTGCTGTCTCGATTCCTTCAGAGCTGTCAGATTTCTCCGATGTTTTCAGTGAACAGGAGGCAGACCAATTACCACCACATCGTGTTTACGATTGTCCCTTGGATTTGATACCGGGTGCTCCATTGCCAAAGGGGAGGTTGTATTCTTTGTCCGAGCCCGAATTAGTTGCACTTCGAGAGTTTTTGGATAAAAATCTAGCTCGGGGATTTATTCGACCTTCGTCGTCCCCTCTTTCGGCACCCGTTCTCTTTGTCAAGAAGAAGTCGGGAGAACTTCGTCTCTGTTGTGACTATAGACGCTTGAACGCTATTACCGTGAGAAATAGCTATCCTTTACCGCTCATTCCCGAATTGATGGAGCGGTTACGGGAAGCTACTATTTTCACGAAACTTGACTTACGTGGAGCTTACAATCTGGTTCGGATGCGTAAGGGAGACGAGTGGAAGACGGCTTTTGGCACTCGTTATGGTCATTTCGAGTACACCGTCATGCCATTTGGTTTGACCAACGCTCCTGCTGTATTTCAACATTTGATGAACGATATTTTTCGAGACATGCTGGATAAGTTTGTTGTCATATATTTGGACGACATCTTGATTTATTCAAGATCCAGAGAGCAACATCTTCAGCAGGTTTGTCAAGTGCTTCAGCGTCTTCGGGAGCATAAACTTTATGCTAAATTGGAAAAGTGTTTCTTTTTTCAGTCGTCAATAGAATTCTTGGGACACATCATTTCTCCCGTGGGCATTGCTATGGACCCCAAAAAGGTTGAGGCGTTGTGTAGTTGGGAAGCTCCTCGTCGGGTCAAAGATGTACAACGACTTTTGGGATTCGCCAACTACTATCGGACTTTTATTCCAGGTTTTGCGAAAATAATGGACCCCATAACTCAGCTTCTCCGTAAGAAGGTTCCATTTGTGTGGGGGCCTCCACAACAACAGGCTTTTGACACTTTGAAAAAAGCATTCGTAACCGAACTGATATTGAAGCATCCTGATCCGGATCGTCCATTTGTGGTCGAGACAGATGCTTCTAATGTCGCTATCAGAGCAGTGCTGTTACAAGCTTCGGAGGATGGCGCACTTCTGTTTCCTTGCGCATACTATTCTAGGAAGCTTACAGCTTCGGAGCGCAACTATACCATCTGGGAAAAGGAGTTGTTAGCCATTAAGGCTGCTTTTGAGACTTGGAGACATCATTTGGAGGGGGCTCGGCACAAGGTGGAGGTTCGGACGGATCATCGAAACCTGGAGCATTTGACCACGGCTAGGAAATTGAATCAACGGCAGATTCGTTGGTCGTTATTTTTTGCCAGATTCAATTTCTCTGTTACTTACGTTCCAAGTGGACAGAACCGGAGGGCGGATGCGTTATCTCGGAAACCGGAGTATACTTGTGCCGAAGATCCTCTTCCTTTACGGACGGTGTTACCACTGGAATCTCTAGCCGTACTGCAGGAACCGGTAGATTTGCGGGCCCGACTATGAGAGGCGCAACATTTGGATGCATGGACGCAGCAAAGACGGGGGGACGTTGGCCCTAATTCTCCATGGTCTTTTGAAGACGATCTGCTTCGACATCGGGGTTTATTATATGTGCCTACCAGACCGTTGAGGGCTCTCATCATGACACAATGTCATGATAACCCTGCCGCTGGTCATTTTGGCTTTCACAAAACCTTGCATTTGGTCACCCGGACTTTTTGGTGGCCTCGAGTTCGTCATGATGTGTCCTCTTACGTCGCTTCTTGCGTTCAATGTAGGCAAGCGAAAGCGGCGTCAGGTGCACCCCTGGACTTTTGCAACCCTTGCCGACTCCAAGTAGGCCATGGGGAGCGATCTCCATGGACTTTCTGACACATTTACCATCTTCGTCGGGGTTCACAACAGTGCTTGTGGTAGTGGATATGCTGACTAAAATGGCCCATTTCATTCCCTGTCAGAAATTGCCATCGTCCCGCACTACGGCTCAGTTATTTTTGCAGCATATCTTTCGTCTACATAGACTGCCGGATAGAGTGGTTTCTGATCGTGGGGTCCAGTTTACGGCGCAATTTTGGAAACAGTTAATGGCGGCTTTGCAAGTGAAAGTATGTTTAGCGTCAGCGCACCATCCAGAAACTGATGGCGGGACAGAGAAGGTGATTGGGATTCTTACTCAATATTTGAGGTGTTTTGTAAATTTGCGACAAAACGATTGGGCGAAATATCTCCCATTGGCAGAATTCGCGTTTAACAACTCGCAGCACACCTCCACTCGTGTCACGCCATTTTTTGCAAATATGGGTTATCATCCGCGTTTCTTCCCATTAACTATGATGGATTCCCCGGTTCCTGAGACCCGAGAGTTTTTGGAAGAACTACACGCAGTTCGCCGTCTACTGATGCAACAATTGAACAAGGCAAAAGAAGATTATAAGCGGTTTGCAGACCGGTCCCGTCGGGCAACGCCTCCGTTAGCTGTGGTTGATAAAGTGTGGCTATCTACAAAACATCTGAAGGTCGATCGCCCTATTAGGAAACTTGATCATCGGTTTATTGGTCCGTTCCCGATTGAGGCAGTTGTTAACCCCGTGGCATACCGCCTCACTTTGCCACGTTCCATGCGTATTCACCCCGTCTTTCATCGATCTCTCTTGATTCCTGATTCTTCTGATTGTCGTCTACGTGACTCTGCTGGAACGATTCCATTATCATCGCCCCCTGAGGAGGCTGCTTTTGACGATATGGTGGTCAGCGTCCTTGATTCCCGTTGGCTCAAGGGTCGATTCCAGTACTTGGTCGGGAGGAGAGTAGATGATTCGGAGGTTTGTTCCTGGACGGATGCGTCTACATTTCATGCTCCGGATCTGCTTCGAGACTTTCATGCACGCTTCCCTTCAAAACCGCATCCGGATCGTCAGACCCGGGGGAAGGGCCCTGTGGTGAGGGATAGTGTTGTGATTCCGGCATCAGCTACAGGTTTTTTGAATGAAAGCTCCAGCGAGGAGGACTTGTATGAATCAGCAAGTTTTAGTGATTTCAATGAAGAGGAGGAGACGAATGTTACAAGGGAGGACACATTTGATTTGCAGGACTGGCCTGAACCTTCAACCTCCTCTGCTTCTCAATCAGTTTATCAGCCGGGAACGGCTGACAATGAGGAACTCATGGAGACTTCAGGTGAAGATAATAATTTAGATGATTGCTGGGTGGATGTCAGAAGCAGGCGTCTCCTTACGAGAAGAAACCAACGGGAGCACAGGAGGAGGGCAGATCAGTAATTAGACTAATTAGCTGCTGCTCTATAAAGGGAGAGAGATGACTTTGCACTTTGTCCGGAACAAAGTGTTTGTTTGCAAGGAGAACCGAAGATTTTGGCTTGGAGGATTTAAACCTGAAATATCTTGTTGGGACTTGGATTTATTTCGTTGGAACTATTAACTTGGACTATCTTGTGGAGGCTATCTACAGCTGTTATCAGTGAAGATTCCTGTTTGCTGCCTTTATTTGCGAGGACTGCTGCTTTCAGCCTTATCTGTTTATTTTGGAAGGTGGGACATAACACTTATACCTATTATCTTGTAAGCGATTGACAAATCAAAATAAATAAATAAAAATAAAAAATAAATAAAATAAAGCAGACATGTGACAAGTAACTCAACTTCAGCAGACATGTTACAAGCAAGCTAATTTCTCTTTCACTTTAGAGCTGAGCACAGAACAGAGATAAACCACGCCCAGATTCTCTCTTTAAGTTTTAGCCCTCAACTCAGCTCTCATTGGCTAACCTTGTTACTAAGCTCTATTCCAGTTCATGAATATACTCTGACACAGTTTCTTTGCAGAGATAGTGTACTGTACTGTCTATTGTTTTTTAAATTTTGGCTTTGTATGCATTTGTTCTTAAGGCTTTGTCTTGGGCAACCAGAATTAGCCCCTTTCTGCCTCTTAGGTTATCTGTTTTGCCTACTAGCTTTGTTATGTAGTGGTCATGTAATATTATGCCTTGCCATGTCTCTTTTTTATTCTTCATTTCATCTTTCTTATAGGCCAGTTTGGTATCTTTAGTATTCACTAAGCTTTCATGCTGTTCTAGCTCAGGGGTCTCCAAACTTGGCAACTTTAAGATTTGTGGACTTCAACTCCCAGAATTCCTCACTAGTCACGCTGGCTGGGCGATTCTGGCAGTTGAAGTCCACAAGTCTTAAAGTTGCCAAGTTTGGAGACTTCTGTTCTAGCTTCAGTGCATCGCTACTAACCTTCTTCTTGACTTCAGTGTACTTGATGTTGTCAGCCTGAATAATGCTCAGGTATTTGTAGTGATCTTACTCATCCAGATTCTTGATCTTATTTCCATAGAACATCTTGATGCCTTCAGATTTCACAATTTTTCTCTTATTGATGGTAGGAGTGGCACATTTTTCCAGTACAACTCCATTGCAAATACCTTAACTATATGTTCAGACAGTGTTGAGCAGCGATTCCATTTCAGATGGTATTTCCCCATTCAGCTTTAGCTCCTCCTTTTTAAGGAGGTGGGATAGCCTAGTAGATGTATTTGATGTTTGATAGTCATGACTTAACTTGTTTGGTATTCTTGACAAAGGAATCAATGCAAACCATATTAACATCTCCCAGTTTCTCACCATTGACCAGCAACTGTGTCTTCCATTGTGCCATTGATCTTTGCTCAAAACTTCTGATGTTTTTCCTGACTCTTGTTATTTCTACAAACTTGATTATCCAGTCATGTGGCAAATGCATTCAAGTTGGTCTTTCTTCTCTTATAGTTTTCCAAAATCATCTTGTCAATTAGGAACTGATCTTTTGTCTCTGTTCACATAGAAAGAGTTTGTTTTCAACTGGATGCTGTTGGACTGCATCAGTTACCATTCCAATTGGCAATTTGATCATATTGTTAGTAATGAGGTAACTGGTCTGTAGTCACCAGGTGTTGCCTCTGTTAAACTGCTTGGCAATGATTGAATGCAGACCAGTCAGATGTTTCAATCAAAAACCATGCAGTTCATCAACTCCTGGTAATGACCAGTTCTTGATTTTCCTTGTTAGCTATATTACAAGTTCTTTCATTTCAGCTTCCTCTTTTTATTCTTATCCCACTCCTTTATTCAAACTGCATTCTTGTTGTATTACATGGGGTTGTTCCACAGCTGTCCCCAGAACTGCACTGTTTCTTCTTTCTTAGGTGTTGACTGACTCATTACTGTCTCTCTATTGAAAGATTGCTAGAAATGTTTCTGGTTCATCTTGAACTAGAGATTTTGCCTATAGTGTACCATTTGAATTTTGTATCTACTAATTTTCTTGTCCATGGTTGTTGTTTGCTGCTTTAATATTTCCACTGCTTGCTTGATCTTCCTTGTTTCTAGATTACATTTTTGATCAGTATTCTTTACTTTTATTTTTATTTAATATTAAATTTTTATCCTGCCTTGATTACTTTATTTATAAATAACTCAAGACAGTGAACACAGTTAATAATTTTTCCTCCTATTTTTCTCAAACCAGAGCTGTTGGGTTGGCCTGAGAGAGAGAGTAGCTGTCCTAAGTCACCCAGCTTTCCTTCATGCCTCAGGTGGGACTAGAAATCACAGTCTCCTGGTTTCTAGCCCAGCACCTTAACCACTAGACCAAATTGGATCTCCTTGGCTTCTTTTTTTTTCCATTTGTTCTAGCTTGTTTGCATCTGAACTTAGCATGCTGATCTTATTTTCCAATCTGATCTTCCGTTTTGTTTATTTTTTATTTATTTGTCAAGCATGCATTTGATAATATATATAAGTATAAACATGATTATTAATACATGAAATAAATAATAAAAGAAGGGATGGTAGGCACATTGGTGCACTTATGCATGCCCCTAACAGACCTCCTAGGAATGAGGTGAGGTCAATAGTAGACAGTCTGAGGTTAAAGTGTTTGGGGTTAGTGGAAGAAACCACAGAGTCAGGTAGAGTATTCCAGGCACTGACCACTCTGATGCTGAACTTGATTTCCTGCAATCAAGTTTTGTGCAGTTTACCCTGAGTTTGTATCTATTATATGCTCATATATTGTTGAGGTTGAAGCTGAAGTAGTTATTGACGGGTAGGACAGTGTAATGGATACTTTTATGTACTACGCTTGGGTCAGACCAAAGGTGGCACAGTTCTAAGTTATCTAAGCCTAAAATTTCAAGTCTGGAGGCATAGGGTAGTCTGTTGCGAGTTGAGGAATGGAGGACTCTTCTCGTGAAATATTTCTGGACTCTCTTAATTGTATTAATGTCTGATATGCCCTGCAGATTCCAGACAGTTGAGCTGTATTCAAGAATTGATCTAACAAATGTTTTGTATGCTCTAGTTAGTAGTTTAAAAATTTTTGATTTTTTTATCCAGGATTTTCAATTATTACTACAGCTGTGCTGTACATTAGTTCATTTCTTATAGCGATCTGGTGCTAATGTTCAATATTACAATATTGGCATCTTTTAACATGTGCTAGCTGGGGTTTTTTGTAACAGGCTTCAATGCAAGCAACATTTTTGTGCTGTTTTAGATAATCAGTTTCTGTTCCTCTTGTTTTTAGTTAGAGGACTTTTTTCTTTCTGGGGAAAAAGCAGAGGAGAGGATGGCTGGTTTGGAAATGAGAATGGTTCAATAGCTATGCTAGTTTCTTCTACTACTGACTCTATCTGTTTTGTCTCTACTATCTGAACTATTTTGGCATAGATTCCATTTCTTTGTCCTGAGTAGACCTTTGCAATTCTTCTAATTCTACTTCTGTGAATGCTTTATTTTGTATTATTGATAGCCTCTGTTCTGTTCTGATTCAGGAAGTTGTTCTTTCCAGAACTGGTGCATTCTTTTCAGACGTCCTTAGTGGACTTGATTTGTAATAACAAATCATTACTCCTCTGCTTTCAGTCATTGTATATTTGTAATGGGAAAGTAACTTTACTTCCAATGATTCTGGCCCTGGTTACTCAAGAACAATAATTATTTCGGTCTATAAAATTTATTATTTCACACAACATTGTGTAATCATAGCTGCCAGTTTTTTATTTGGTGTTGGTTTTCATGGAGATTAAGTGTTGTCCAAGATTGTTTAGTATTATATCCAGCGTGCCAATAACACTGGGACCACTATAGCTGGTTTATGCCTTATTTTTTCCATTTCCATTTTCAAATCTTAATATTTTATTACCTTCAATTCTTTCTCTTCTCTTCTACTAACACCTGGTATTGTCATGTCAATTATCTACACTTTTTAACCACAATTAAATTTGGTGTGATTTTATCATTTTGTATTCAGAAATTCAACAATATTTTAACCTGCTGATTTTTTACTATCTTTTCAACTATCTGTTCCCACCAATTTTTCCTTATCAGCACATGATAATTTTTGCAGATCTTCCAGTGAATCATTTTGGCAGCTGTGTTATGTTATTTATAATCAGCTGTGTGATCTTCTTGCAAAACTGAGTATATGATCTATTGCTGCTTCTGCTTTTTTGCATAATCTGTACTATGAATTATTTGATGATTTTTTTTTTAGTTCTGGCCTTGGCTGCATTAGTTCCAATAGCTTGCATTTGAGCAACCAAAACCAAGCCTTCGGTTTCTTTTTTCAATGTTCCTATTGTAAGCAATTGCCAGTTTTACTTTATACATTTTCCCTTGATCTTTTATAGAAATTGGCCATGTAACGCCTCGCCAGCATTATTTTTATTCCTTGTTTTTAATTTATATCATTTTGATATTCATGTTTTGTCTCCTGTACATTCAGTAAGTTCGTTTTTAACTTGCCTCAATGTTTGATTTTGAAGATCCTTTACATCAGTGAATGCTTGCTTTTCTTCAACAATTATTTGAGTTGAAGTAAACCTCTGCCTCCATTTCTACGGGCCAGGTATAATGTGTTAATATTACTGCAGGGATAATGCATAGTGACAGTCATGAATTTTCAATCCAAACAGTCCATTTCAGCTTGTGTCCAGTTAATTCCACCTGTGTATGTTATCTCCAGGTATTGATGGCTTTGATGATGTTTCCATCGTCAAAATTATTAAAGAATTTAAAGAATTATTAAATGGTTCATCTTATAGTCAGCCAGATATTCAGACTGAATTTTATTTATTTATTTAATTTATATTATTTCCGCCTATTCGCCCATGGTGACTCAAGGTGGCTTACAGAATATAAAATCACATTTAAAACAATAAAACTAATTAGAAGAATCAAATAACTTAATATAATATAACAAAATCATCCCCTACCCCAGCAACAGCAGATCACGCAAGCCATTTTAATGGGCTCCATCCTGCTCTGGGTTCCCCAGGCCCGCTGGCAGAACGAGGTCTTCAGCACCTTCCGGAAGAGTGGGGGGCATTCTAATCTCTAGGGGAATGATGTCCCAGAGAGAGGGAGCAATCGTGGAGAAGGCCCTTCTTCTGGGTCTCACCAGCATTCCCTGCCTCCTCACTCTGATGAGTTGGGTATATGTGACCAGCAAGAGACGGTCTCTCAGATAACATTGATGTTTTTATCTATCTATCCAGGCCTTCCTAAGGACCCTGGATAGGCAGATGTTGATGTGTGATAGTGTTAGAGATATCTTCGCAGAATGTGAGCTGTTCTGAGTAAAGCTGCCGATTGCAACTGACTGATGGTGAATTTGTAAAAAAAAAAAAAGTTATTAAATTATTATTATTTAAATGTAATACATGCCACCCAGTAGTTCTGGATGTTTTTTTTTTTATTTGCAGTAGTCATGCAATTGCAACAGTGGTGGGATTCAATTTTTTTTGCTACCTGTTCTGTGGATGTGGCTTTGTGGGCATGGCAGGGGAAGGATACTGTAAAATCTCCATTCCCACCCCACTCCAGAAGAATACTGCAAAATCCCATTCCCTCCCCCCGCCACCTGCTTTCCAGCTCCGTTCTCCTGTGCAGGGCAACAAAAGAAGACCCAGCCCACCAGCTGGGTCTTGGGAGGCAGAGAATAGATGTGGGTGATGCCAGTCAGAAGTGGTATTTGCTGATCCTTCGAACTATTCAAAATTTCCACTACCGGTCCTCCAGAACTGGTCAGAACCTGCTGAATATCACCTCTGAATTGCAATTTAGATGCATAGAACTACTTATTCACCTATCAATGCCTTGCCTCATGTGCCAGTATATTTTGTGAATTTCTTTCAGATGTGTTATAACTACTCTGAGAATCTTGGATACTGTGATTCTTGCACACATATAGGGGCCATTGGGTTTAGAGTTTTTTTTAAAAAAAGTATTTATCTCTAAAAGTAGCATTTTACACTTAAAAAAATTATTTTGGAAAGTCTTATATATAATATAGCACACAGAGGGGCTTGGCAAAAATCCGGACATACCGTTGTACAATAATTTCTGCTTCTGCAAATTAATGTTTGTCCAAGTCATAATTGTTAATGTTCCTATTGATTTTGGATTGGGGAAATTTAAGCTAAATGCACATGGAAGCACAAAACTAGTATTGACTTTGCCATAATTTCCTGTGAATATGTTTTTGCACAGGTACAATAGGATATCGTGTTGCCTGAACTTATTAAAGAGGAAAATAAATGTAATATAAATAGACAAACTTTAAATGGTTTCAGAAGTTCTAGATGTCAGGGAATTGATAAAGTTTAATCTGTGGCTGAGATGCTAAAGCTTTCCTAGATACTCCCAGTAAATTAACGATTGAGGCAAATTCTGAACTGAAACACCATTATCTGCTGCAGAAAAGTTTAAAAATGTATTATTGCCACGCACTCAGAAGAATTAAGGGTTGATCTGTTTCATTCAGCAAACTCTTTTAGAGAAATCAATCTTAGAATTACCAATTCCAATTTGATGATAATAAAGAAGCATCACTGATAGTTTTTTTTAATCTTCAGGGTTTTTTTCCTAGTTATGCCACTTATTTCCTATGTAATTAAGCCTAAGATACAATGAGAAAACAGCATCCATTTTATTTTGTGTGCTTTGACCATTGACCCACTTACAAGAACACAATAAAATACCGAGTAAATTCTAGTTTTTAAAAAGGAATAGCTGGCATGTTTTATATACCGATCAAGGTACAAGTACTTGAAAAATAAATATATTTAGCTTATAGGACAGACCTTGGACTATCACTTTAGTAGACATTAACTTATTAAATCTTTGTGTCTCTAAAGTGATCTTTGTCCCTTGAATAAGCTGGCAGGGTGATGCAATGGGAACTTGCATCTATAAAAGGTGAAAAAGGATGTTCAGGTGTATTCATTCCCTTTTGCGAAAAAAAATTGATGGGCCAAAAATCCAAAGATGATTCAGACTTTGAAAGTTTTGGCAATCTTCTCAATTTGTTCAGCCCTACTATTTCAGGTAAGGCATTTGAATTTCAAAATGATAAGGTAAATGTATTTCAATAAAAATTTCATGCCTATGTCTATTATCAGAAGGGATTCAATATCTGATGGGCCATTATCAAGAATACAGGAATGACCTTTTACTGTTTCAGTATTGGACTTCCTCAATGGAATGAATTATATCAGTTGCCAATGGCTTCTGGTTACCCAGTAAGTTCAGGAAGATGGACTACTCCAGGTCTCTTCTCTTAATGTCATCTTCCGAGACCATGGGGGCAAACCTTCTTAGTTATGGTTTCCATTTTTTGGAATGGCATTCTTCTCAAGATTTCCACCACATTGGTTTATTTGAGAAGCCACAAAGCCTGCCTTTTCTGGGAAAGACATTGACGATGACATTTTATGCTCCAGGGAAATTTATTGATGGGTAGCTGTGTGCCTATGTATGTACGTATGTATCTGTGTGTATATTTATCTATTTGTTTAACTTATTGGATTTTGTTTAACTTGTTTAACATATTGGTTTTTGCTTGTTCTTTTTGTACAAAGCCCAGTGTTTCAAAATTGGGCTAATCTGCAAATACTGCCAATAAATTAGTGTAGAAAATTGGTAATATTACGATGCAAGTTATATGAATTTCTGTGGGATGGGCAAGTTTCAAAATTATCATTGACTTAATTAATTTTTGTACAGAAAGAGTAGGCGGTTATACATTTCATGCAGAAATGATCGGATCTGAGAAAAGTCTGAAGAGAATTCTAAGAGCTGAATGTTCAAACAGATTTCAGTTATAGCCAGATTATAATTATGTTTCAGATACACTGTGCTTCACTGCATCCAGAAAATGCTCAGCTTCTTAGGCCAAAAAGAACGACACCTTTCTGGAGAGGATTTTCAAGACCAGTTGGAGCATCATGCAGGGATAACAGTGAATGCTTTACAAGAGAGTGCAGGTAATTTCCTTCTCATGTCTGAAAATGCAAAGTGTTTCATGCTAACCTGAAAGTGTTTTTACCGTTTGGATAACTGCAATTATCAGGTCATTTTGACTAGGAGGAAGATAAAATAAATTAACATTTCCCAAAGTCTATAAAGTAGCAGAAGCAAAAAAATCAATACAAAAGAAATTACAAATCTAGACTTCATTTACAAAATATTTTCTATTTAATGTTAAAACTGAAAACATTAAACAGTAATTTTTTTAATATAGTACAGTACAGATTGAAATTAAAAACATTTTGGAAAATGTAATGCAGGCAATTCTAGGACAATCTAACATGAAAACTGATTTAACTTTATTGATACATTTCTTATTCCTTGCAATTGTACATCATTACCATCAAGAACAAAAATCTCCCATTTGGATGTGCAACTCTAAAAAAAGAGCTAAATAAGTACTGGTGGCACTATTGCTTTCCTGAAACAAAGTAATGCAGTTTGCTTCAATATTACAGAAACTATTGTTAAAATACTTTCTTACATATCGATTAATCTTAATGTGCCTAAAATAGTAATCAGACTGATTCTTTGTTTTATTTTGCAGGAACAAACTATGTTCTTTAAGAATATTGCAAGAGTAATTATGTCTAAAGAACAAGCTGTTACCTTGGATTACGCTCCCCTTTATTTATTGTCACCTTTCCTAATATATATATATATAGATATATATTTAAAGCTTTTCAATTGGTGCTTCAATTGTATGGACAAATGAAAGAATTTCAACTTGGCAGAAATATATACTAATTTAGTTTATATTTTTCATCTTGTTTCAAGATGCGCTTTTATTCCAAGCTATGGTAGCTTCAACTGATTTTATCTTTTATTTGTATTTTTTCTGTGCAAAAAAAATTAAATACCTGTAAGAGCAACTACAGTTTGTTATTTGTCTTGCATACCATTCAAAAGAGAAAGACACATAACAATTAAGACACACTGAAATTATTCTGAGAAGAGATGGACTTTTCCAACAGATGACTCTTCTGAGCAAAAGTGATAAGATTTTGACTCTATCTAACCATTAATAGTGCTAGACAGTTTCAAGAGTTTCCAGTCTTAATGAAGCACTTAAAGAACATTAAATTATTAACAACAGGCATTTAAATATCACCAATTCCAACACTCTTCCAAGTTTTTTTTCCCTTTTTAATTTTTCTTATGGCTTTCAAACTTTCATTGCGTAGTGGGGTAATGCTGCAGTCAGCTTAATGAAAACATTTCAATGATAATCGTAGGAAGTCATGTCGCTTTCCCACTATTCTGTGTTCAGGAAATGAGAGGACAATTTGCAATTGCTCCCATTCTCAAACTGAAAAGCTTTTCTGATCTAATGTGCAGTGCCATGGCAGAAAAGTTTATACTAAAGGATTAATTCAAGCACAGTGCTTATAAAGTTTAATACAGAAAATCTATTTGATATTTATTAAACTTAGTTTCTCCAGTTACAGTTCTGCATTGTACAAAGCATTTTAATGACACAGTAGTTAAAAAGATCTTTACAAATTGAAATGCGATACCCTTTTCTCCAAATATTTAATTGCCATAAATTTGTTTAAAAATACACATTAAACGCATATTTCAGACACTAAACTTTCTATAATCTCAATACCACAAAATACATAGAGAATACTATACAGATGTGGAAAAAAATCTGGTTAGTATATAATACTTTGCTCACCATTAACATACATGAAATGCACATATATTGACTTAGAAACCCTAATTTGGAGCCCCAAAGTACCCTTTTGAAATTTCAAATGTATTGCAAAGGAAAGGAAAAGAAGAAAAATCACAGTTTTATGTGTTTAGTTTTGGTTGAGAACAGATGACTAAATAGTAAGTAAAATGTAAGTCATGGACACAGCATGTACAATACACACAACAGACAGCCATACTGCCAATCATAATCAGTACCAAGATGCATGTTCAAGGTTGTTTTTTAAAAAAGAAAGGTTTTTTTTTTAAAAAAAAGATAAAAGGGTACAAATAACCTCTCTCCCAACCCACCCCATCCCATACGTTTGCCCAAACTAAAAGAAAACCTTCCTTATCAAATAATTTCAAATAAGATAAAGAATCTTTAATAAATATATACTCACTTTATCCTCCATATACAAAACTTCTTAAAACCATTTAAAAGGGGAGTTTGATACAAATGTGCTTGCAGAGACTATGCTTGGGCTGTGCAGCCACGTTTTCAGATATCTGAATGTAATCATCATGGGACAGTGGCTGCAGTTTTGATGTTATTTATTCACTAAGAGAGGGAAAATGGTTGTGAATCCAATATGCCAGCATCAATTCTATTTTGGCAGCCACTTTATCAGAAACGAAGTGCTTTGCCAATAGGTTTTTAAACAGAACCAAGAAACGAAGCCAACATTTCAATAAGTTCAACAAGTTTCTTAGTAGAAGCGGTGGTACAAATGAACTGAGTTTGTTCAGAACTCGGATCAATCAGTAAACACGGAGGGCATGCAGGCATTTAAGGTAAATGCTCACATTTCCAGGATAGCCTCACTCCCGTGAGATTTATTAGTAATTTATCTCCTATATGCTATTATAAAATGCCATAAATACATAGAACTTATCTAAAAGAATAAAACTGATCGTCACACTTTATATTGTACAGCTAAGCTGTGTTTGTTACAGCCTGGGGGGAAATGAAGTTGCATAAAAGTGTTCACTAGTAAAGTATACTGTTGAACTATTGGAAACTCAAATTTCCCACAATACTGATTTCTGCTCAATTGAAAATCATTATGTTCTTGACCCAAATATTTATGAAATATTTGTTATTCAAGACTCTTATCCTATGATTTGGAGGTTCCTTTATCCTTCCACTAGTTAAATGTATTCACCTTGATTTGCTCAGGCCCATTTAAACCATTTTAATAAAAATACTGCAGAGTTGATTACAGAGCAAGGAATTATACATAGCAAAGATAGTATTTCCTATAAACTGCCATATTTGGCAAACTATCTGCTGCAGCTGTATCTTACTTGCCTTTGGCAAGCTATTGGCTCCATATGGCTGCACCTGCTTCATAACACTCTTACATGAGTTGTTTTGTATATAATCATAGTAATCAAGCTTCAACAATAATCTAAAAGAAACCGAAAGCATTCCTGCTTAAAATGCGAAATTTATCACTACCATCAAAATGAGGATGGCTCAACACTCAATAGATATTGTGATGTAGTTAGATGTACTATAATCTAAGACAGATATAACAAACTTTGAACAGGCTTGATTTCATCTATTTCTGCATGTAGATATAGTATTAGAAACACGTATATTACAAATTGCATACTGCCGTCAAAACATCTGCAACCATTTGCTCTTCTTTACAGATAAGAGACTTGAATTGTATTTGAAGACGTTGGGGTCACTTGGTCTACTACCCTGGATGTTCATTTAAGATACAAAAGGAAGTATCCACATATCTACAAAATCACTGGGTTCTAGACTAAATCTGCCATCAGAACTTCATTTTAGAATGGAATATGCCAATTGTTTTCTAACCTATTCCTAACCCCCAAAACTAAATTTTTTTAATCTCTAATAGCGTGTGAAAAATTCACTGCCAACACTCTGGCAAAGCATTTCAAGATTTCTAATGGATTTCAGGCTACCATTTGTGAATTGTTCTCCAAAAACTCAGCAAGGAATTTTTGGGGAGGGGGAGGGGGAGAGATCGAAATTACGTGTGCGATGAAGTAATTCATTTTGCTCACTAAGATGTAAAGTATTAAGCCATCTTATAAAGACGCATCACTGGGATATATTAAAACACTGATATGTGTTTAATACTCAGTCTTGGACTCGATAATATATAATATTCCGGAATTTTCAAATGAAAATAATTGAACAATTTCTGTTAGTGATCAAGATGTACACGCAATGGGTTCAATACAGATTAAGTCCAACTCAATAAAAGGAAGATTAAGGAAAGTCACTTGCCTTTGAACTTTAAAGTTTATTACGTCCTTGCACTTAACAATGAACTTTGGCAAATTACTCATGCACTCCTGAGACAATTGAATTCTTAACTTAGATGGTATTTTAAAAGTTGATAATTTGGTTTCAATTGCTTGAAAATTCAACTGATCCTTAAATTGGAAAAGGAACAATTTATTATGAATAAACAATCTGTTGATTTAGGACACCCAAATAAGACCTCCATGAGACAGCTAATGCAACAGGTAATTCATTGCAGCTTAAGTCTACATTTAAACACAGAGAAGCCTTGCTAAATTAATAAAGAGACAAACACTTAGGAAGTATCTGGAGATATATAAAAAATCAGTCTGATATATACTATTCTAGTTTTAAAAACAATAGATAAAAAAGAGACATTTTCTTACTGCTAGTCTATGTTAAATGGGTACAAAAGGAAGCAAACTAGTCAAATGATCATTGCAGCACCTTATAAGAAGATAACCTATAATCATCTCTGGGATAATGTAAAGATTTTACTATAATAAATGTGACAGGCACTTTCAAATGTCAAGGATGTTGACTTTTGATATTAGCAGAAAAATTAGTCATGGAAAATTAACTATTTATTATTTGATGCTAGCAGGAATCTGTGCTCTTCCTCTTGAATCTGTGGTTTACGAAAATGCATATATTTTAAAATTGCTTTTCACAATTGATATTTTTACTCAAGCAGCTCACATAATAAACACTGAACGCCCGCTAAAAATATTTCTTGAATTCTTTAATCTCTGTGTTGAGAGTAAATACAATAAATTGTTTGCTAAGGGAGCAATTAAAAAAAAAAAGCTTCTCCAAGACAGCTGCTCACACTGACTGAAAGTAACACAAGTATGTGGAACACTAGTATGTTGCAATTTCACATAAACAGATGGGTTTTTCCATTACTGATTAGCAAAGGTGATTTTTGCACATAGTAAATTTACAGTGCTAATTCAATCACTTGCATGGCAAAACCACACTATACTTTTTTGTATAAATAAAAATGCTGTATGGTTGTGCCTACATGTTTTACTTCTGCTCTCACAACTCATTCTTGTGCTGCAGGGTGCAACAGTAAACTTTCAATGACTTTGAATACAAACCAAGTGATTAGCAACTTCGATGCAACACAGCACAAAGTATCAGAGTATAAAAGAAACCACGTATCCCCATCAGGAGACAAATCTCTATGAATATACAAACTATTTTTTAGTTGTTATAATTTATGAAGCAATTGAACTTTCACTGTCCCAAAGATACTGCAATACTAATTGGTGTAAAATTCTATCCTTCTTTCAAAATTCGCCATCATTTTGGCACATAGCTATACAGCTAGACATAATTTTAGTGCAATTGTTTTCTTGAACATGCATGTTCACATCTGGGTGGGTTTTAGGAACAAGGGCAGGCAAAGCAGCATATCACAATTCCACAACGAAAGGTTTTAGAGTCTGACTCTAAAACACAAGCAACATGAATTGTCAACAAATGACAGCCACTAGAATTAGGAAAAGGAAGTACAATTTTACTGCTGGAGACTGACTGGATACCAGGTCCTAAGTGTAAAACGTCTTGTAAACAGTATTTAAAATCTTCATCTAAAAAGGCATAAGGCACACCAGACATGATAGGGACGCTAAAGCAGTATTTTTTTTTCTTTTAATCAGATAAGCACCTTCTATGAAAAGGTACCTTGCTTATTAACCTTAAAGCAGATTTCCATGCATGATTCTTGCTGATCACAGTTATTTCATTATAACTAAATAATCTGTTCCCATCACAAACATTTAACATTAATGAATGTGCCATAGAATGGCATAAAAGCAAAATTTCCAATTAATTGGACCAAACAGTTTAAAATGTCCCTGTAATTCACAGGTCTATTCTCTACCCCGTGTTCTCCATTACATACACTGTAATTCTGACAAAGACAGATGTTTATCACACATGGTGTTTTCTGATGAAGCACATCAGTTTCACATAGGAATTACTAATGTTAGAAGCTTTGGTGTCTAACAAATTACAAGTTAGGAAATAAAAGAGGCTGCACCAAAGTACGAGATTGTCCATCTGAAACCATTCCTATTTTATACTTGGAGACTGAAGCCCATTACGTTGAATATTGCATTAAATGCAATATTTTGTAACGTACTGAGATTATTAGTGTTAAGACATGTGTTTCGAAACTGATTTTCCATACAAATACTTGAATATTTTGACTTCAAATGATTTAATTGATGATGAAGTTATAACCTTGGAACTTAGCACATCAATAAAACTGTGGCTATCATTAAGGGTTGACTTAAATATGCAGGAAAATGTGTGTGTCTACACTTTAGAATCTATCAACCCTGACTTTCTCTTACAAGCTCCACCATCACAAGACATTACAGAATAACAAAGCTCACAAAATACTTAAATAAAGTGTCTACATTTAATCTTCACTAAGTACTTGATTAGGTAAAATTCATAGGAAAAACAGCTACGTTTTAAACCAGCCCCAAAACACAGCTTTTAAAAACAAATTAAAATAAATAAGTTTTAAAACAGATTTGTTAGGCATCATTATTAGAATTCCAATCCAATCGCAAATCAGTGAATCCATCTTACATTAAAACATTGCAGAGTTTAAACTATTTTTAAATATATATATTTTAAAATGGGGTCAGCTGAAAAAGTTCATTAACACAATGTTTGGAGGTTCTTACACACATGATGCTGGGAGACACAGGAAAGTGTTCCTTCTTCTTTGATTTCACTTTCTTTGCTTTCATTATGGCAGTCTTCCTTATTTTTTTTATGACACAGTGTTGAAAAAAATCAGAGGCAGCAAGCTTCTTATACGCTTTAGACTTTTTCAATCCAGTTATCACTTGGCATCCGAACGCAACCAATGTAATCCTTGTCGGGTGTAATGTACCAGGTCTGTCATAACACTTGCATTAAAGATCAGAGGGCCCATAACTTTGTCCAGTTCTGCAAAAAATTCTATAGAAAAAAAAAAGAAAAATAATCAGATTGAACCAGACTGTTTCCCATGATATCTCCCAAAACAAAATTGATAAAATCACATGTTAGTTTTTATAAAACTATAATCCAAAAAGAGATTGGGAAATATATCAAAGCTTTATTGCTTTAATTGACTCGGCAGCAACTATGCTGTCATTTTTAAAAAAATGTCAAAAAGGTTCACTCCCCTAGAATATAAATGAATGCAACCCAAACTTACCCTTTTGTTCTCTGGCAAGCTGATCTGCTTGGTCCCAAATTTCAGTGGCATACAGAAAATTGGAAGTAACCTGGACGTAGCTGGCTGCCATCTGATGTATCCTCTGTGGAATAGTAACTGAAGAAGCACTCCCTGAAGGGTTGGTTGACCCTGACGAGTAATTTCCTGAATTCCCTGGAGACAATTTCGGTGAAACTGGAGATGGCATACTGACAGGTTTGCTAAAAATTAATTAAAAAGGGAAACTTTCTTTACCAACACTTGCAAAACTATTGCGGTATCTACTGAAATAGTAACGTTACTCAAAACCTGCATTCTGCTATTAACTCTAAAAATACAATTTCAATATTCATGCCCTGAGTTATCTGGTGGCTGCAGCAGAAATCCAGTATTAAACCTCCTTTAAACACTTTTTCTAAGAAGATAATTGAATGGAAAGAGTTCTGAGCACTTCTTGGTTTTTTTAAATTATTTTTTATGTTTAATTGTAATTTCTTTGATTGTTGTGAGCAGCCCAGAGTTCTTAAGAAACAGACAGCATATAAGTTCTGTCTATCTGATTTTTCAAACACACAAACACATAGGTGTGTTTTTATGTTTGTTCTGAAAAATGAATTATTTGGGTCCATGTGTATAATCTCTTATTTAAACCATCCAAACCGCTTATAAGTGTTCAGTGATATTGTTAGTTTACAATGATACTATTACTGCTCTGATAGATGATATAATTATGCAATAAAATTCCCTTCCCCTTTATTTGTGCAGATTTGACAAAAGTTTGCATAAGAAATTTGAATCTATCAGGAGAAAACAGAAAAGTTCTGTCATATAAAACATATAGGAAAGATTTACCCACAAATTAATTAAAAAACAAAGACATATAGAACTGCTTTTATAATGTTTTAAAACCTGGATCGGAATTTCAGATATCTATTTCATGTTTTTACTGTTTAATTCATGCCTTCATACAAAAGTCACAATAATGCATTACATAAATGCTTACCTTCCCATACCAGGTGATGGGGCTTGAGAATTGTTATAGGAATTCTGTTTAGGAAAAACCCACAAATTTTAAAATGAATGCATATTCAACACTATATGTTCTACAACAGATTTCTAAAATAACAAATCAATCCATGAGGTGCTTTGAAATTGTCAATTTAAAAAATGTTACAGCACCAAGAAGAATTTGAGTAAGAATGGAAGTCCAATCTAGGCATAATTACTACTAAAATGAAGTGTAAAAATGTCTGCATAATTAAATAAGTGACACAATAAACTTTCCATAAGCATTATTGCTGAATTATATATCAATGATAATGTCTATTTAGGAAAAGACAAACGATCTTTCAAATTACAAGTTAATACATTTTTTTTTAAAAAAACACATTTTTACCTTCAAATGTTCAGTCAGTGTCTTGGAATATTTTAATGCACTCTCCTTCTTCAGCTTGAAAAGTCTTAAATATAAGAGGGACTGGCATCTGAGACTAATAAAAAGAAGAATGCTACTACTTTAGAAATTTGATAATAAAAAATCCTCACTGATCTATAATTTGTTGTAAAGTAGAAATTACACTTCTACTGAGATTCTTTAAAAAAAATAGCTTTTTATTGAAATAATTAAACTTCAATTAAGATTGAAAAGAAATGCAAGTGTTAAAACCCAATTAAGCTTTTTTTGCTTTATTATTATTAATAATAAAGCAAATAATAATTATTTATTTTATATAGTGATTGTGCTGCTTCCAATCTAAGCAGATATTAAACTAGAATAGCAATATATGCTTTATCTTACCACCCACAAAATGAAAGTCTGCCCAAATACATTTTGCCTCTAGCTATTCCTATCTTTCTAATTTAGTTCTGAATATATACCATAGTACTGCTAGCCTTTTGTCTGCAGCAGTTGCATCTGGTGCTGAGCAATTCTTTAGCTTCATAGTGTACCTTCAACCAAAAAACAAGACAAATACATTTAAAAACTCTTTTCACTTTTAAAGAACTTATATACTGAGCATTCTCCGTTTCTTAAAACCATGTCAAGTATAGCAATATACACCGTACAAAGCTAAGAGTTAAGAAAGTGTTTAAAGTGATATTTAGTTTTTTAAACACTTGCAAATATTAATTATTTCTATATAAGATTTAATACCTTACTTTGGCCACAAATAATAACACCCTAATGATATATCCTGTTATACATCTCCAATCCTAGTTGGCAAGGCAATTTAGTTCAGATGTTGACTCAGTGCCTAGAGGCTGTGAGAATCTGGATGGGAGGAGCCAAATCCAACGGAACCTAAGAAAATGTAATGGTACCAGGTTTTGATCCCCTTGGATCTGATGCCATGTGGGGCTCTTTTCCCTTGGATAGAGCTGGCGCACAATTTGGGGTGGGGGCATTCTGGACTACAGTGCAAGCTCAAGGAACAAGTGGGAGTCATGACTAGGGGAGCTTTTGGACAGATTCATCTCATTCAACAATAGGACAGATTCATCGCATGCAGCAACTGCACCCATTCCTAGACAGAAAGGTCTTGCTTACAATCATTTACTTCTTAATAATTTCCCAGTTGGATCACAATGTGATTTACATGACTTCCCTTGCAGATAATCTGTAAGTTATAACTGGCTGGAATAGGATGGGTGATTTAAGAGGCTCCTGATTAACGAGTGGCTATGCCCCTGTGACAGAGCTGAGGTTGAAACTGTGGAGCATGTCCTTTTATACTGTCCTATGTATAACGCAGGCAGATCTAAGTTACTATCTCTCCTTGAAACAGACCCTTCTAGACCCAATGTTAGTAATTTGTTCTTATATTGTCTTGGGGATGGCTCCTCATACATCACTGCTCAGGTTTCCAATTTTTTTTTAACAGCTGTAACCATCAGAGGAGAATGCTGTAATTGCCCTTAGTCAAGTTTTTGGTGACCAATTGTTCATGTTTAATTTTCCCATGTTTTGTTGTACTTGTGTTTTGGTCTGTGACCACAAATAAAGTATTATTAACTGGCCTGGAATGCAGCAACATGCAAAGTTTGGGGTAATTTGCCTGTACTTCTCCACTGCTCTCCAGTTTCATTCCAGGTGCAATTCAAAGTGCTTAAGTCAAAGTGTACAATATCAGAGAGGGTGGACATATTGCCATCTGCTGGGACCTTAGAAAGCAGGCCATTACTCTCCTTGCTTCCCCAAAGGCCTTGGAAGAACTGATTCTTTCATGCTCTGAGTTAGGATGAGGTTGTAGTCTGGTCAATATAAATACTGCTGAATGGAGGATTATTTGGGGGGCGTTGGGAGTTTTTGATGTAGATTTGTTTGACTCCTTATGTTTTTACTGTTATTTTTGTGAGCCATCCAGGATTATTGTACAAAAAAAGCTGCCATATAAGTCTTATAAACAAATGGTGGCAACTGAAGAGCACCTCTAGAACCAACTATTAATAGTATATCAATTAAAAGTACAAGTCCCTATTGTGTCCCTATTCTGGTAATTATACTACTTGATTGTCTATATAACTTACTTGATGAGTTCCACAGTTTCAGAATACATCGGGAATGGGGACTTGGATTCCTGAGCATTTTTCTCCAATGCATTCCCACATTCAATAAATGAAACTACAGCATCAAGGTATAGAACAGCTTTTTCAAACCTGTCAAACTAAAAAAAAAAAAGTCTCACATGGAGATTTATGACAGTCAAATAATTCACCTTGAAAGGATTCAATCAGTAGACAATACGCTTTGCTTACCAGTGCATCAGCATTATGTTTTAATTTCTTTGCTTCTTGCAAATAGTGATCTGCTGAGTAGCTTCTGCAACATAAAATGAAACCGATAAAATAACAATATTTCTAGTCTTCGTTGCTCTGCTTATTTGTGTGTATTTGAGGATGGAGTGCAAAAAGTATTTATTCAAAATATTTACATAGCTAGCCATCTTGCAACAAACTATGGGTGGCTCCTAAGAAATTAAAAAAAAAAACCATAATAAAATATAAAAGCCATATTAAAGCTATTAAAGCCATAAACATTAAAAACAAAAATCTGGCACCAAATGAAGCTTCTGACATGCAGTCACCTTATCCTATCTTGGAGATGATGGGAAAAGCCCAAGTTTTCAGCACTTTTTGAAAGGCCAGGAGGGTAGAAGCCTGCTGAATGTCAGGGTAAGTAGTGTTCCATAGGATAATGGCTGTGATACAAAAGGCACACTTCCTAATTCCCATGAAGTGGCAAAGTTTAACAGAAGGGACTAGGAGTGGGCTAAATATCATATTTAACTGAGATAGAATTTTAAAAACATAGAATGAAATGGAGAAGCATGGCTAAATTGTCAGTAATTTGGCATAGGAAAGAACTTTACTTGGGTTGCACAATTATACACCGATACCAGGAGCAATGAACACTTTTAATATTATTTAGGATACTGTACCAGAAACCAGTGGTGAAATAGTCATCTTCCTGCCTTCAAAACAAACACAACCCCCCTTATCTTCTCCAAGACATAACTCCAGTCTAGTAATGTTCACTGTTCTTCAATCTGCACTAACACAATGCAGAGCATTTAGAACAGGGGGCCCCAACCGGTCGGCAGCATGCCAGAAACCGATCCCCCCACTGGTCCGTGCAAACTGGTCCGCCCCATCTGAGGGATGCAGACAGCACATGAAACCATGCCCTCTTCCGTCTGCAGAAAAACCTCTCTCCACAGAAGCAGTCCCTGATGCCAAAAAGGTTGGGGGCCGCTGTTTTAGAATACTGGTGAAAATGGACGTGTTCCTGTGTTGGTGCTTAGCATTAGGTCCTCTGTACAGCAGATGTACATCTATACATCTCTGTGAATAACAGATATACTGGATTGAGGTTTGACTCAACTGCAATGTCATTAATATTCAGGCTGAATATACAGTAATGAATTTGGGTCAAATTTTACAAGATTGCCAGAAAAAGCACCTTTGGGATCTTAGGATCCAAAAAGTGCTTTTTCAAGAGGCAACCGGACTTTCTGGTTTTCCTTTGAAGAGCTGAGCTGAAGAAGCTTCTTCAAAGAAAAACCAGAAGGTCCAGTTGCCTCTTGAAAAAGCACCTTTGGGCAACCATGACGTGGATGACTGAGAATCTCTATAGATATATCTTAGGCTGGAGAGTCAGTTCAAAATACTGTTTGGCTTCTGGGAACAACCTTATTCATCAACAGTTTTTAAAATATAACAAAGCAACAGTATTTTATTATATTGGCACCCCAAAAATGTAGCACTACAAAACTGGAATGCCCCTCTGCATTTTTTGTAAGACAAACAGCTCAGACCTATTAATGGAACAAATTAATTAATGAAACAAATTTGACAGAATTCAGAACAAGCATAAAACAATAACAGAACATTTTAACCTCTCCTGACATTCTATTACAAATGAATGCTCATGAATGCTTATAAACATGTTCATCTTAAAAAGAGCTTGCAGATTCTTTTTGATTTTTGGCTACCATAAATTTTCCTATAACTTTTATCGAATTACAGTATAGTTATGAATTTTTTTAATATGAACTATACCCAAATGTTTCTGTTATTTCAGACACGCATTCTAGCAACAAAACCATTTCATCTTTGTTCTCACCTGTCATCAAATACTAGCTTTGCTTTTCGGGACTTTGAACTATCGGAACTTGTGGTGGAGGCAGAAGGACAATTAGAAGAATTATTTAAAACCTTTTCCTTGGAAAAAAGAGAATGCAATTAATTAAAACACTGTTTGTAGGGAGAGGCATTGCAATTGCCAAGTTCAGGCTAGTTAAATCAGCCCAGATATTTGCCACAAATCTAACTTGACAAAGGTGTTAACCATAATAATAAATTCAAAACAGAAAGCAGATAAGATTTTAATAACGGTGCTATTATAATTTGCATGATGATTTTTAATACAATAATTATTTTGCCTCATTTAATACTTTAATTATAAAGCTTTGTTGTCTCTCTAATGGTATATTAACTTATGTTGAGCTAGGCTATGCAGCAAATATTTGATAAAAAATAGGCTTCATCCTATTTAACTGTTTTTTTTCCCCAACACAGCTTTTCATCTAAAAAAATAGTAGTAAAATTAGCAAAATAGACAAAACTATATTCCGCATGCTTGAATTTATTTCATGGCAAATTGGGATGGCGGGGGAGAATTGGAAATGGATGGCTACCAATATGTTTGGCTACATCCGTATATCCTTGGGTTAAATATTCAACTATTTCCCTGCTGTGAAAACAGAAGCTTATTTAGGAAAGTCAACATTAATTGAGATCATATCAATCAGCTCAGCTTTCAATGTTATCTTCACAAACCTGATCTGTTCCCCAACATCTTAAACTTAGCTCAAACATTTTCAGGGAAGAGGTCTTTGGGCATATACCCATTTAGGGACTCAAATGATGCCATGTTCCAAATCACATAGGCATACCTGTTTTACACAGAGGGGCATGATGTGTGAGGCAACTAAGTGGTATTAGGAAGAGGATTAGTGGAAGGCCTGAGTTTTAGCGCAGGACAGCGCAGGACATTAAAAAATAAATAAATAAGATGCTGAATTTCACACAAGATTTAAAGACTCCAAAAACAAGCTATAATGACTAATTGAAGTTTTTTTTTTTTACCTTTGTTTCTTTAGTGTTATTTGAAGCCTTTCCTTCTGTCTTCTTTTGCTTAGATGAGCTACTTTTAGTGCTGCTATTATCCTTGTTACTATTAGTGCCTGATTTCAAGGAAGAAGACTGACTGATGGTTCTTTTCCGAGATCCATGCTCTTGCTTTGGATCTTTTGCAACAACTGAGGTTGTGGCTGGAGATGGGAGAAGATCCTTTTCTTTAACAGTGCTTTGCTTTGAAGACCTATCCTCCCCAAATAAAATAGGAAACAGAATTAAAAATTTTGTACTTAATTATATGCAAAGGATACTTTTCGTTTCTGAACTATTAGCTTCCAAGCAACAAGCTTATTTTATCAAACTATTATATTTTGGAAAGAGAGTGGCTTTAGACTGACACAGTTATAAAGAATAGCTGGAAAAGGTTATATAAATTTGCAAAAGGTAAGTTTACTTGAAACAGTTTACATCTTGCAATGATACCTTTAACAGCATCAAATAACAAATCTGCTTATTCAGATCCTTAGGAAGAATTCAATAGGTAGATAAAAAATGCTGGATCCAGTCTAAACCTCTGGCTGACTGCACAACTAACCATAATATGCCAAAATCACAAAAAGATTCTGTCTTCTCTAATCCATGTCCTAATCCTTTCTTCTTCAAGATATAAATATAACTCAGCATGCAATACTTCTTTTCATCTAATCAAAACTGTCACAATCCGAATGGAAGCAGGTATTTTGAATAAAACAATGGAATGCAAATGTAAATAGTAAGGAAACAGAAAAAGAGGCTTAGAAAGCATTTAAAAAATTTTTTTGCTCCTATAAATAAAATTAATAATTAATATATTAAGGTGGTACAGATGTTTTTTTAAACATAAATTGGTTTTGTTTTAATGTGTTATATTGTAAACTGCCCAAGAGTTTTGATTATTGGGAAGTTTGAAAATAAGAATAAACAAGTTAAAAAATAAAATATGGAAAGTTCCAGAGGCATTATAGCAGCTGGAAGCACTTCATTTGAAGTCTCCAAATAAAGTATTCTGTAATCCAGACAGATGTACATGCCCAATATTTGGAATAATCTCTCTTAAACATGACCTCCCAAAGATTTAAAAACTGCAATGGAAATAACAAAGGTGTAAGAAAATAAACTTGGCATCAGTGCTTGTTCGAATAATACTATACAACTGAATTTTTAAAAAGAAAGTATGTGTCTGATCCCTAGATAAAGTGAAAATTAGAAATAGAATACATAAGAATGTGCTTACACCATGTACTTGTGTACTATAGCTTAGAAAGTTACTCACTCTCTATTACTAGAAGTCTTGTGTGCTGAAGGTTTTTCTTCTAGTTTAGTTTTCTTGCTTTCAGTGCCTCTGCTGTCTTCTGCGTTCTGTGCCAGAACATTTGAGAAATAATAATCAAGTCAAAATTTAATAATCTCAACTATACTGATTTTTATAAATCACCACAATTCTCAAAGAAGCCACTGACAACATTAGGATGGTATGAGTACGGAATGGGATAACTTGCCACAGGTAATTTGGCCATGGCCAACTCACTGCTGCCAACTTGCCATGGCCAATTCACCATGGCCAACTTACCACAGCCAACTCTCCATGGCCAACTTGTTGCAGGACAACTCAACAATTCTATTTAATTCTTTAAATAATCAAAAATTATTTTAATTGTTGTCATTTGTATTTCATTTTATCCCTCTTTTGGCGTCACTCTTTACTATTATTCTATTATGATTCTATTCCACCATTTTTTGATTTTTTGATATTAGTGCAACTCTTGTTCCGTGGCGAGTTGGCCTTGGTGAGTTGTCCCGCAGCTATTTGATTGCAGTGAGGTGACCATGGCAAGTTAGCTGCAGCAAATTGGCCATGACGAATTATCCTAGACCAGGTATGTCAAACTGATGGCCTGGGAGTCAGATGCATCACGTGCAGGCCACACCCACTCCAGCTCCGCGAAGGGAAAAATCATCATGATGCATCACGTGACGGCAATGTGACGCAGAAAATTTGACACCAGTGTCGTAGACCCTGATGAGTGACAGTAATCTTGGCAAAACAGCTCAATAGCTGTGTAGCTGGGCCAGACCAAGGAATCAAAAATACCTCAGGTTTCAAGAAGATAATTTTAATGCTTCCCTAGGGTAAATATTAATTATTGGAAATTATATTAAGATATTTCAGTTATATTAAGGCAAAATGCCTTTGAAAACTATGAGTGTTTTCCCCCATATTTCTCCCCATTTGGGCCTAGTTGCTTTTTATGAAGCTGTCAACAAACTTACTATTACTATTTCTTCCATTTTTTACTACTATCCACAATTCCTTAAAACTGTTACAAATAATATTCCTCACATTATAAGTAGATAACATACATTGATGATGTATGATGCCATGGTACAAGAAAAACTGCTTAATTTGATGAACGTAAACAAATGTAACTCCTCACTTTTTAACTGACCACAGAGTGTCAAAATGGCTACAATTCTTGCTGTCCCGACAACAGCATTTTTTAAAAAATGGAAATTTCTAGTCCTATTTGCTGTACTATTTCCAAAAATATGTAAGGATATATTTATTATTAAGCTATTAGATTAGTAGGATTGTGCAGTGTTTTGGCTTCAAAAGGGAAAAAGTGCACCAAGAGATACTCATTTGTGAAGAACTCATTAAAACAGCTCCATCGTTTCTCTGGCCTTTGCAGCTATTACATTGGTCCGGTATGATTCAAAAGACCTTTTCCCATCAAAACCAAAACGGTACTGTGACCATTAATTATGTATTAAATCAGATCTAAAAACATTGAGTATATCTTCTCATTAAAATGAAATAAAGATTATATAGCAATATAACTATGCAAATATATTATTATATGATAAAACAAAATAAGTTTTAAAAATAAACCTTGCAGGAATGTCAAGCTGCATGATTGGACTGGAAAAAAAAAAACTTTTCTATCTACCCTAAGCCACCTGTACGATACTGCTAAGCTAATAAAATTAATGCAATTCTTTTTTTTAAATGAAACAAAAATTGTCCTATGTCCACAAGGACTATACCATAATCTACTATTCCATCCTGTTTATACAGATAGATCTAGACAAGCTTTAAGACCTTTGCATCAAGATTGCAATCTATACTGTAAAAAGAACAGTACTTATTTGTGAACACTTTTTATTTATTTGATTTGTACACAATTTTTTAGGAATTCCAGGCACAGCACTTTCCTCCTATTTTCCTCCACAGCAACCCTGTGAGTTACATTAGGCGGAGATCACACAAAATAACCTCGGGATGAAGGCCACAACTTTAAAAACTACTTTATTAAATGTTCAGCTCTGATCACAAGCTTCATGCTGAAAACTGACCTGACATAATTTATGTTTTTTTCTGCCCTTGTTGGAACTTTTGTCAGAAGTTATTTTCTGGGGTTCTCTTGGATGCTTCTCGCACACATTTTTTCTCTCTGATTTTGATAGGTCTGTCTCTTTGTAAGGCTTCCCTGGTATTCTGGTTAGGAGGCTCAAGTCAATCTTCACAATAAGGGGATATCTTTCCTCGGGATCGCTGAGCGGTGAAAGGAGTTCCTTCTCTTCCATAGGAGAGAACATTCGTTGTCGTAAAAAATTGTCATCCTCCTCTATGGAAGGTTTAACAGGAGTCCTATTGCTGTCCGAATATTTGGGGGTTTGTGATGAAGGAGGAAGGCTCTCATTCTCATCAGAATCAGAGGAGGAGGTATCTGTTTCAATGAATTCCTTAGATTTCTGGGCGGGTTTGTTTGCCACCTTGCATTTCTTCTTCTCTGTGATAGGCCGAGGAGATGGTTTAGGCTCCTTTTTTATATTTGGTTTTCTGGAGCCTTTTGTGGCTGCTTTGTGTCTGTTAGAGGGTATGTTTGTTGCCATGTCCAGGGGGGTTTCACTTTCTATTTTCAAGCCTCCTCTGGGCTCTTCTGCTGATGGTTTCTCTGCTTTTTTGGGCTGCTTCTTGCCTACAGTCCTCCTTTGGATTGCACTGTCGCTTTGAGCAGGGGACTTCTGTCGACCACGATTGCTCTCCGATCCTTTCTGGCTACCTTTTGAATCTCTCCCAGGTGTGGAGGATATGGAATCCTTTGATCCACTTTGGTCTGCATATCCTCCCCCTGTGCTCTGATCTCTTCCCTCTTTTTTGTAACCTTGGGTTGATGGGATGTTACTGTCAACGGAGGAAGCTGGCGATACTTTGTGTGGGTTCACCTTGTTTAGCCAGTTGTCAAGCTGCCACTTATTTGTTGGCGGTGGCTCAGGCTGAAGAAAGAAAAGAGGAAAACCCAAATGACAAAATTCTGCATGAATACAGCCTGGAAAAAGAGGAATTATTTTGCCCACTTCTCTCCTATGGCCCAAAGGCTGTGACCGCATTCAAATTTGAAAAGAGGATCATCTAGAAATGAGAGGAGGGCTGTCATAGCTTGCTAGATTTCTCAACCAAGAGAACTGCATCAGAATTACAGAATTCAGCTCACAATTCATACCATCAACCTGGAAGGAAGCGCTGCTCTTTTCAAACAAGCAGATTCAGTGTTACCCAAAATGGCTGATACAATAATAAACGACACAAATCAGCAGCACAATTCTCTCTACTAAGAGAGCTATTCCTAGGGGCTCAGCTAGCACAGTACAGAAGTTTCATTATGCAATTCAGGAATCTGGTTTCTTGACAGTGTCAACCATGACTACAGGTAGTCCTCGACTTACAATCACAATTGAGCCCAAAATTTCTGTTGCTAAGTGGGACAGATGTTAAGTAAGTTTTGCCCCATTTTACAACCTTTCTTGCCACAGCTGTTAAGTGAATCATTGCAGTTGTTAAGTTGGCAGCACAGTTGTTAAGTAAATTTGGCTTCCCCAGTTATTGCTTGTGAGGTGGTCACAAAAGGGGATCACATGACCCTGTGACACTGCAATCGTCGTAAATATGCCAGTCGGTTGCCAAACACCTGAATTTTGATCACATGACCGTGGGAATGTTACAACAGTTGTTAAGTGTGAAAAACAGTCATTTTTCAGGGCCATTGTAACTTTAAACTGTCATTAAATGAACAGTTATAGGTTGAGGACTACCTGTATTAGTAGTTTACTGTTTTAACATTTGCTTTGTTACTTATAATACATTTTTTAAAATATAACATTTCAGCAGCTTGGATATTCCATGTAACAGTTAGCACATTTTAAACAAATAAGCAAGCCGGAAGGCAATCATGAAGAATGGAAAAGGAACAACATTTTACTTTCCTTCATTTTGGAATATTCCTGTACTATAATTCTACAAGGATGACATTTTTAAATCATTTTAAATCATGTTTAAATCATCAAGGTGTATGCACATGCATTTTAACCCACTCTCCTTCCAGACGATAGATTGTTGTTTGATCAAATCACTGCCATCCATATCCCACCACCTCATTTCCTTCTTTATAACTATCAATGTGACATTTTATACAGGTGGTACGTGACTTATGACCACAACTGGGACCAGAACTTCCACTGCTAAACAATGTGGTGGTTAAGTGAGTCATGCCTGATTTTATGATTTTTTCTGTCACATTTGTTAAACGAATTACTGCAGTTGTGAAGTGAATCATATGGAATCAGCTTCCCTCATTAACTTTCCTTGTCAGAAAGCAACTGGGAAAGTCGCACATGGTGATCACATGACCCCAGGATATTGCAACTGTCATAAATACCTGCCAGTTGCAAAGCACCCAAATTTTGAATATGAGTCATAAGCGCAGTCATAAGTCACATTTTTCAGAGCTGTTGTAACTTTGAACATATTATTTAAGTGAAGGACTACCTGTATCTTAAGTATAGAGTTAATCAATTCACCCAAGATTTCCTGACTTTGGTGTTTGTTGTGAATTTGGAGATTTCATTTCCATGGAACAAAAAGAGTTACCTTTAGGTTTCTCAACATACAAATGTTAATATACAGTGTGTAAGATTTGGCAAAATATAAAAGGTAATCAGAACAAATTGAACACATTTACTTCTGCAAATTTTGGAAATCCTGAGAGTAAATAGAAATCACCAGTAGCTTTTTGGTTTTAAGCTAAACAGGCATCAGACTATGTTTGCTGTTGATTGAGAACAGATCATCCGTCTAAACTAACTGATTCCATAAACATAAAGAGTTATTGATGTTTATTAAAGTACCTGAGGACAAGTCACGTCATGGTTGTCAGCCATAACACTATTTGAAAGGCAGAGAAAAAACAAACCTTACCTCAGGAGATGCACTTTGAGAAGGCTCATTTGCCTCACTATCGCTGGAACTACTTTCACTTTCTGAGTCTGAACCCGAACTGCTTTCAGACCCGCTATGGCTGCTTGAGTCATCCCTAGAATTATCTGCTCCTTCACTTGTATGTTGGGAAGGCTCAGAATTACTAGGAGAAAAAGGGAATGAAGAACAAAGGCTGAGAGGTTTTAAAATCTTAAAATATTATTCATAGGTTGAAGAGCAAGTAACTAAACAACCACAGAAGGGCTGCATTTGCAGGTAAAATTCCACTGCCTCTTGTTTCAAAACCAATTCTTGAAAGTAGATTATATGCAACTACCATGCATATTACTTTAATATAACTGCATACTGCCAGACACTGTATCTACATACCTTCCAGGTGTACCTCTTGGTACTGTCTTATCAAATTCCTGTAAGTAAAGAAAAAAAATGCAGATTAGCACTGATTAAAATTATGATAATAGCTTTGTTAGTGATTTACAACATGGATAAAGATGGATCATCTGTATAAATTAAAACTGAAAACAATCTGAAATTAGATTGTCAACTCATAGTCTAAATACTACTACACACTGTAAATTGATATATCATAGATATGCATCTTTTCCTCCTCAAAATAACCCAGCTTTTCTTCCTATGACTAGTACCTGGGGTAAATACACTTATGAGTACAATCCCAGTGTTGCTTTTTAATTTTTAAAGTTTTATTTGAAATGAAGTAAATGACAGAAAACAGCATTTTTCCAATTCAGTTAATTTATCTGCCATGAAACCTTCCACTGACTTTATTTTCTTAACACTTGATTAAACATTTTCTCCAGGCTTTTTATAATGCCCACTGTGATATTTTTCACTAGTGATATAGTTTATTACATGTTTGTGTCCTGTCAGGTCTGTGCAATGCTTCTGATTCCGTTAGAAAGAGGTGGGAAGCACAGGGGTATGAACACAACACCTATTTGGGACCCACTAAAGCCAAGACATCTGTTTACAGTGTATATGATTGGGCAGGAAGTCTCCCTAAAGCGGGGGTGTCAAACTCACATTGTCACGGCAGCATCACGTGACCTATCGGGACTTTTTTACCCTTCAGTAAACTGGCCGTGGGCATGGCCAATGTGTGATGCATCCAGCCCATAGGCTGGAACTTTGACAGCCCTGCCCTACAGCAAATCAATATTTCTGGATAAAGACAAAGCTGCTTTAATGCATTGGACACGAATTGAATTGATGCTCCCATGCTCACTGAAGCACTTTTCCAACAGAACCTAAAGCACTGCACAGCCTTACTATTTCTAATTTATTTTTGAATTCAAGATAGATCTTTAATAAATGCTTTAATCGGTATAGGTAGTCCTCGATTTACAACCACAATGGAGTCTGTTGCTAAGCAAGACAGTTAATTGAGTTTTGCCCCATTTTATTTTTTCTTGGCAGTTATTAAGCGAATCACCACAGTTTTTAAGTTATAACACGGTTGTTAAGTGAATCAGACTTCCACATTGACTTTGCTTGTCAGAATATTGCAAAAGGTGATCACATGACCCTGGTTTACTGCAACCGTCATAAATGAGCCAGTTGCCAAATGTCTGAATTTTGATCACGTGTCCATGCATAGTCATAAGTGTGAACAATGGTCGTAAGTTACTTTTTTCAGTGTGTTGTAACTTCGAATGGTCACTAAACAAACCGTTGTAAATTGAGGACTACCTGTAGTGGACAACTTTCTTTACCTAGAGATGTCCTTTACAATTACAGGTAGCCTTCGGGCATTGTTTTAACAATGGTTCAAAGTTACAATAGTGATAAACAAAGTGACTTTATGAACTGTCC
Organism: Pseudonaja textilis; assembly: GCF_049901715.1. Classification (NCBI taxonomy): domain Eukaryota; kingdom Metazoa; phylum Chordata; class Lepidosauria; order Squamata; family Elapidae; genus Pseudonaja; species Pseudonaja textilis. Next base: position 81,518,412 of record NC_141991.1, read on the forward strand.
TCAAAGTTACCACCGACATATCACCCTTGCATTCATGTGATCACAATTTGGGTGCTTGGCAACTGGTTCACATATATGACACCTGCAACATCCTGTGGCCGTATGGACACAATTGTGACTTTCCCCGGGCTTGCAGCCTCCCAGAGTCCTGGAATTGTCATTTGCAAGCATCTGAGGGAGCTTCCGACAATCAAGTCAATCGGATAGCCAGATTTCCTTAACAACCGCTTAATTCTCTTAAAAACAGTGGCAAAAAAGTTTGTAAATCGGGCACTACTAATTTAACAACTGATTTGTTTAGCAATGGAAACTTGGGGCTCAGTTGTGGTTGTAAGTCAAGGACTAACTTTCCACATTTTTCACCTTGTTTAAGTTAAGAGTTCACTAATGCATTTTACATGCAATTGCCCTTGAAAGTGAATACCAACACATCATATGAGCTGTCCAGGACCCATTTCAAAGATTTGCCACTAAGGACATGGCTTGGGAGCCAGGTGACAGCTTCACTATCTTTTTTTTTTTCAATAAGTAATGAAGTTACTATTTAAATAGGCTTTTCTAGAACAAAGAGTTTAATAGTGCTGCAATTTAAACTGTGCTTTATTTTAATTTTTTTTAATTTTTGTCTTGCCATGGGTTAATTTCATTTTTGTGTTTATATTACATTATTTTGATTATGTCACAAGGCTCTTCAATTTGGGAGTAAAACGGCACAGAAATTAATAGTAATAATAACCTGTTCACCATCGCTGTCTTCACTGCTGCTGAGTTTCAAATCATTTATCAGAACACTAGGGGAGAGAGGGAGATATGGAAGAAACAATTTTGGTAAAAATATTATCAGATACACCATATCATGACACTGTCAAGTTTCCTTTATTATTCAACTGAAATAGTACCCCAAGAATGATAGCAAAGGCTTACAATGTTATAAAAGCCCAATAGTTTTTCTGAAAATGCAAGCATTAATTGTAAAAATTCATACCTCAAAAAACAACATGGTAACTAGCATAAATAAAGTTCAAACTTTGGTTACAATCATGTCTAGATGCTGCAACAGACTACATCTAACCAAAATTTAAAAATCAACCAATAATAAATCAGGAACACATTTATCAGAGACCTGATTTTGTTTCAACAATTATAAGTAACTAGCATCACCAAGGCTATAGATAATTTTACAAAAGATCCCAACTAAAAACTGATACAGTCGATACCAAGCTAAAACCTATTTTTAGATTTACAATTTAGGAACTGTTATAACGTTTTAACTGAATTAAAAGTTATTAACTCATACTTCCTTTTTTCATGCTTTACTTTGAAAATTCAAGACCTGGGATTTGAATGCTTTACATATAACTAAATCTGAACAAAATATATGTATTTTTTAAAAAATCAAGACATTACATTAAATGATAAAAAATAACAAACAATATCTTACTTGGTCTGGTTTGATTCACATCTGGAATAGAAGCAGAAATTGGGTTAAACATTTTCAAGCTAAAAGACTTCAAAGTAAAAATTAATCTTAGATTGAGTGATATTTCATTTACATTCATACTTGATTTCTACACATGCAGCAGAAAAGACACTAAAGGTAAAGAAATGGATTGCGACTGCTGCAGACTGCATACGAGACATGTCAGACAAGATGCCTGCAGCTGGAGGAAGGTGGAGTTTAGAGTCATCGGACTGAGAACTGATTGGAGATTGTGACTCTTGTGGGGAGGTTTCAAACTTTTGCTTTTTACTGGGTCTAATCCCAGAATCTGGCCAGAGTTGGAATTACACCAAGACCTTGCCAATTTGATATGTTTCTAATAAACAGACTTTAAAGAAAGATGGATGCCTTGGATTTTATTTCTGGGGACATATTTTATTTATTTGTTTGTTTGTTTGTTTGTTTGTTTATTTAATATTGCTGCCTATTCCCCCATGGCAACTCCAGACGGCTTACAGAATGTAAAACCATATCTTAATTTAAAAAAAAAACCTAACAAAAAGAATCAAATAAATTAATAAAGTACAATAGATCAAAAATATTACTTGGAACCTTGACATTCAAGCTCTTAATACAAGACACCAATTACCTGCTTCACTCGCATAAGTTCTATGTGGCATGGATAATCAGAAGCAGCATTTGAGAATGTTTCCAAATAACTTTAGGGATGACCAAAATGATCAAGTAAGGTTTTAATAGGACCCCGAAACCTGCTCACCATATTTATGTGGTAAGGGCTCTCCTGTTCAAGCTGGGGAATGATGGAATCATCCCTGCAACTGCATTGCACCTACCGTAATACTGTAATACTTTAAACTATAAAAACCCTGGAGAGGAAGTCTGAGATTGCTATTTAAATGTTGAACCATAAAGTATTAAAACGGTCTGTCTGCCTAATTCTAAGTCTAGAGCAGAAATAGGAAATATCAACTCTACAGTTGTTTGGATTGCCAGGCCAAACTGGGAGGCTTCAACTCCAGAACATCCTTGATAGCACATACAAATGCAGAGCAAGATGAGGAGTAGGAGCAAGGAGGTATCGCGGGGCCTAAAAGGCAATTCAGTAAGGCTATGAGGGTCAGTAAGGATGGATCTAAATAGTACTTAAGTCGTAGACTCCCAGCAAACATCAGGGCAATAGGTTGGCCTGGAAATAAAAAACATCCTATTTCAAACATTTCCATATTGCTGCCAAGTAAACTGAATATGCGTCGAGCCTTACACAATTTTACAATAAATAAAAATTTATTAAATAAAACAAAAAATATGGAAACCTAGGCCCACGGTCATTTCCTGTTCTCCAGGACAGATTCCATTTCTACTCTTTAGGACAGAAAGTGAATTATTTAGAAATAAATATACCTTGGTATAGCAAAATTGAAACAGTATTTGTATAAAATATAACCATTGCTAATTAGTTTATATTCACTCAGAATTATAGCCATACTTACGACTTAGACTGGTGGCCATTAGATGTTTTCAATGAAGGATTGTATCTTTCTGAGTGGAAGAAAAAGAGGATGTAATGGCTTAAAAGTGAACTCCAAAAACATGTGCACTAACCAAATTACATACTTTACAGACTATAACGGCCCAGTCTGACATAGCAAGATTGGACAAGTTTATTATTTTAGGAAAAAAAAACTGTAAATGTGCAACAACCATCACTTGTTCAGGATTTCAATGTAAGCAAAATACAGCACATTAAAGCGCACTATATTAGCAAAATGTTAGATACAGGGAAAGATGGCATAGAGAGGAACCTGGTAAGGAATAAAGAAAGAAGTCAAGGTGTTTGCAAGCCCTGACACTCAACTGCAGACTATATACATGAAGTAGATCAGTCATCAAAGTTATAGAAGAATAGTCTGATATTTCAAATTGCATGCAGCAATACTAGTTAGAATGCTAGTTATAATTATTTTTGACAATTGTTTTTAAAAGAAATTTGTTTTAAAATGGAATCATTCCAATGTCAGAAAATAAAAGAACAGGAAAATTATTTCACAAAGGTCTGCAATAGAAGTTGCCTGCTTTCAATTCTGTCCCAATAAGAAAAAAAAGTATACACAGCTCTGCTGATGCTTATTTTTATTATTTGTGGATATTATAGGATTCATGAATCACTTCTGTAGCTTCAAATATATATCAGATTCAAATATATCATAAAAATACTTAAATTTAGCAATAGAGCAAATGTAAGGAAATGCAAAATTAATTGTAAAAAGCCAAATGTTCTAACCTTACGTCCTGTTAAACAAGCAAGTATACAACTGTAACTGGAAAAATGTATGAGCAACGTGATCCAGTTCTTTCCTCTGCTGAAAGTTCCACCAGATCAGTATTAAATGTTTATTTATCTTTAAAAAAAAACAGCATTCCAAGGGAAATGTGAATGTAAAATATCAAAATGAGTCAAAGAAATAAATTCAATAGAAAGATTAAGCATGTACTTACTTTGATCCCCAGTGCCAAAATTAGATTGCTGAGTTTCCTGTACAAAACAGAAAACTTCTGTTATTAACAGAACATATTAAGAGGAAAAGCTTACAAAATATCATGTACCTTTTACCATTGTGTAGTCCATTGTGTCATTTAAGTAATCATAAATGCAAAGTTTGTATATGGAAAAAGTATGGGTAATCCTTGACTTACAAAGGCCCTTAGGACCAGAATTTCTGATGCTAAATCCAATCCTGGCAGTCTTGACCGCCATTATTAACCAAAGCCCAAGATTGTTAGGCAAGGCAACTCCCTGCTGACTTCCCATAACCAAAGTCATTGGGAAAGCCGAGACAAAGTTGTAAGCGCCAAGCCAACAAGCAGACAAGTGGCTACTGCCAAGTGGGGGTAGGATGCACAAGGGTATGCATAAGAGGCCTCGCATGGTTCAGGAAAGGTGTGTAAGAGCTACATCACGAGTTGTAGAAGGTGCGCAGGGATGCATGCTGGGGAGCTTTTGATGGGGATTGAGGAGTGTGCAGGTTGGGGAGGATGTATGAGGATGCAATGTATGTCAGGAACAGTGCACAAGCAGCTGTTGTGGTTCACCAGCAGCAGGTACGGATGGCTGAGGTCTCGGAGAGTGAGGACTCAGATGAGGGGCCTGCGTGTGAGGCAGGGATGCGGCCAGGACCATCAGGGAGTGGAATGCTGCCTTCGGAGATTGTGGAGGCTGGCAGCAGTGAGGAAGAGGCCCCCGAGGAGCCTGTGCCCAGTGTGCATGTGCATAGGGCTGCTCGAAGGAAAGAGCAGTTGCAGCAGCATGGGCGACTCGGGAGTAAGGCTGCAAGGTAATGGCCCCTCCCTCAAGAGATAAAAGCCTGCTGAGAAAACAGAGCTCTTTGCAGGAAGCAAAGAAGTTTTTGCACTCAAGCCTTGTTCGGAATATCTTGTTTGGTGTTTGGAGACTCTTTGTGTATGAACTATTTCTTAGTAACTTTATCTAGTGTTCTTGGCAGCCTTGCACCACCTTGGCAGGGCTCATTCTTATCAGAGATAATTAGTTTGAAACAGCCTTTTAACTGTGAAGGAACAGAATTTGTAAAGAATCATTCAAAGGTTTTTCTGTTACCTCTGTTTCGTGTTTATTTCCTTGGAACAAGGTTTGGGTCAGAACAGCAGCCAACATGAGCACAAAAAGGTTGGGGGAGGGTGCATGGGTGGGGAAGACTTGCCCCAGTGACCTGTGACCTTCTCTGCTGGCTTCCCCAATGACTTTCTGAGGAAGCCAGCAGGGAAGGTTGCAAATGGCAATCACATGATCACAGAGTGCTGCAACTGCTCATAGGTGTGAACCAATTGCCAAGTGTTGAGAAGCAGGACCCTGGGAATGCTGGGATAGGCAGAACTCAAAGAACTGATGGTAATCATCATTTGTTCAGCACCATCATAATTTTGAACAGTTGCTAACCAAATGGTGAAGTCGAGGACTACCTAAAATACAGCCCTACATTTATCACTACCTCGAATTCTGAAATTTGGATCAGATGCATCAGATCAGCTGCAGATGATTACATTTTTAGAGATCTGAGAGAAAACAGTCTTATTTAAATTTTAGGTATTTAGTTTGATATTTCCCTTGTTTATCATGCCTACATCAAACAAACTCTCTGAGATCTTCAGAAAGGTTATAGATGACAGTGAGTTGAAGTGATTTAAAAAGATTGCCAAACAATGGGACATAAATCATTTCATTGTCCAGAAGATTATCTACAAATGGGGAAAATTTCAAACAACTGCCAACTTTCTCTGGGCAAGCTATTCCAGCACATCAAGCCCAAGAGCAGTAGGCAAGATCTCGGCAAGAACATCAGGCAAGGCTCATAAACACCAAAGGAAAAAACCAGGACTTCTGAAACAATGTGCTTTAGAAAGATGAGGTAAAGATGGGAGTTTTTGGTCACAGTAACAGAAAACGTGTTGGCAAAAACCAAAGACAGCATTTCATCAGAAGAATCTGATACCAACTATAAAGCAGGATAGGAAAAATTTAAGAGCTTAGAGTTGCTTTTCTGTATCAAGGCCTGGGCATCTCACCATCATATGAATTCTCCATTGTACCAAAGAATGCTTGAAGATGATGCAAGCCCATCTGCCAGAAGATTTGAAACTCAACCTTGCAGTATGACAATGACCCTAAACATTCCACTTTTGTTATTTTATTTTATTTTATTATTATTTTGTTATTCTATCAACAAATGGCTGGAGAGGAAACGGCGTGTTCTGGATTGACCAAGTCAAAACTCAGATCTAAATCCCATCAAGATGCTATGGGATGATTTCAAATGGGGTGTGCATGCAAGAAGCCCCTCAAAACATTGCACAGCTGATAAAATTCTTCCCAGTCAGTGTCTGAGACTGGTATATCTAATATAAGAAATGTCTACTGAAGTTGCTTCTGCCAAAACTTATTTGCTTTTTCCACAGAATGTAATCTGTTTTAGAAACACTAGTTTGGTAGCTGATGTGCTTTTAGATCTGGATGTACTTCTACATACTTGGATAACAGCTTGCACCTAGTGTGGTTTGAACACCTTTAGTGGAAATTATATGAAAATGCAGCTTCATCATTCTGTCTTCTTGGGATTTCAATATTAATTCAATATTAATATTTCATTGGTATCTCCATAATGTTCAGAAAATTATAGCTAGTGAAGAACACAGATGAATAATGTTGACATGTTATAGTGCATTTATTTCATATATTCACAATTTCTGTCAACTTTTGTCCCATTGAATGCTCCATAAAATTAACCTACTAGTTATTATTAATTGGTTTCTAACTCATACCAGAAAATTCTCAAACACAAGTTTTGCTTCTATAAACAATGCACATTGAAAAATATTTGCCTAAATGCTTTAAATCATCATTTCTTCCACTCAAACTACTGAGTTATTAGTTGCTATTAAACACAGGCAAATTTGTTATCTAGAAATGTTTGTGCAGGTGGTTTTTCATTTTGTCATTTTTCTATTCAATTTTTGAGCAGGGAAACATTAAACCACATCAAAACAATTTTGTGCTATATAAAACATTTAGTATCTTCAGAAATTCTGCCTAACTAACTAAGAAGGTATTCAGGATATGCAAATGTCTAGGTAATTGGCTATAAATCTTCAAGTTTTTCCAAGCAGAAATTATTTGAAAATAGAAACATTTTTTAAAGTTGTTGAATTAAAGAATATTGAGAAAGGAAATAAAAATTTCATGAGAAATTGCCATAATTGCAGATAAAAGTTTTTTTTTAGCATATGGCTACCACTGCCAGTCTATTAGATTCTCTGATTTTGCCCAGTGCAACAATGTTTTGTTAATTGTCATAGTTTTGGATATTTTTTCTTTAGAATAAACTGTCACATGCTTGTTAGTACAGTACATGCTTATTAGAAATCTAGCACTGCACCATTTACACTGGATTGTCTATAGGAGTAGTAAGACCCTTTGAAGGCAATGAAGCGCCATGTCAGAAAACAACACAACAAGCTTCCAGGCAGGATTCCAGTTATGAATAATTGATATTATTTAATATGTAGAATATATTAAAAAGATGTTTACCTACAGGTGAAATAATAGTGCATAATATTGTAACATCAAAACAATTACACAAGAAAGAGAAGTTTCAAGGCCACAAAATAAGCAAAGTGTTGAGTTGAAATAAACAGATTTTGAAAATCATGCTTCAGAAAATATTGTTTCCTCGTCCTAGGCTTATTTGATTTCTAACAACAGAAACTTGTAATATTTATAGCATTGTTCATTTACCTTTGTTGGGAATGGAAACTTTGAAGGTTCAGTTTTGCAGGGTGTGTGTATTGCAGTAAGTGGCGGTGGCCAAATATGGGTCATCTCCTGTTGTGAACAGAAACCCAAAACATTAGAAAAATTCTTTAAAAATACACTGAAACATTCTGTTTCAGTACAATACAATTTAACTACATACCTACAGGACACTATGAGTGTCACTCAATCATTTTCTAGACATGTTTCTCAACCTTAGCAAGTTTAAGGTATGTGGACTTCAACTCCCAGAATTCCCCACCCAACATGGCTGGCTGGGGATTTCTGGGAGTTGAAGTCCACATGTCTTAAATTTGCAAAGGTTGAAAAACACTGTTCTAGATTCACCTTAAACTCTTTCCTAATGATAATCACCCAATTCCCTTTCACTTCTCAACTTCCCAACTATGGAGCTATAAGTATAGAAGAATCTATTCTGGACATTTAAAAGTAGAGTAATTGAATGGATATTGAATGGAAAGTATCCATTTACCAACTGATTACATTTTTGTCATCTCAGTCAATGAAGATCTCTAGGTATTGGATTTATTGCCTAAATAAAGTTGAGGCTGAATTGATAAAATGGAGATACTGTATTGGTATTTCCATGTTTGAAAAATAAGTACAACTCATTCTAGTTAGAGCTACATTCTTATCATGAAATAAGTTATTAAATTTGTATGCTGACTAATTCTCCACAACTCTGAGCAGTGCACAACAGCAAACAAAGAAATTACTATAAAGCCAATAAAACTTAAAAGGTAAAAATGGCAAAGACAAGTAAAATGAGATAATTTTTTTGCGAGAATTCACTAAAGGCTCAAGTGGCTTCAGGACAGCAGAATGCTTTAAATAAATTTCAACTGGTTTCCAAGTGTTTCTGGAATGATCTGACAATGATAATCCAGTTCAGTTTTCGGACTGGGCTTCTATTTGTTACTGTCTGTCCCTTGATGATGACCTCAAAACCTTAATGCAGAATGCAGCAGCTACAACTGGTACAATTAAATGGGATCAATATAACATTTCATTTAAAGATTAGACCACCTGTCTATTCTCAACCCATCCGAAGATGCTTATGTTTGCCTTTAATTCCATAATTTGCTTGGCAAACAAGTATACAAAAGATCACTTCTTCCTATATCAATACTAAGATCTTTAGGGGAAACTTTTCTCTGGATATTGTGTATGTGTGTGTGTGTGTGTGTGCATGTGTGCGTGCACGCGAAAGGGTCATTCACAATGGCACCTGTTCTTTGAATGTTTTAGTTGCAGAAACCTGCCTGGCTAACTAACATTGCTACTTGGCACTAATCAAAATACAATTTGCTTAGTAATTTTAAAATATTTAAGCATTATGTTCATTGTCTTTTAACTATTTTAATGAAGATTGTGTTTACCTTGTGTGTTTTTTTTTTCAATTGGAATTAGTATTTTTGGTATAACTTAATGGTGCTAAAATATCAGCGGGCTCATAAATGATAATATGAATTCTGCAGTGTTATTCTTTCTTTACCAGCTGTCAAAATGCTCATTGAGAATTTAAAACTGACCTTTTCAGGATAAAGGAGAATTAATTAACATCATTAATATCCGTTCCAGCGAAATGCTCCTTGTGAATTTTGCTTTCTACTTTTCTCTTAATATAGGAATATGCTTTTTTTTTCTATAATTTTTAAAATTATACCTGAAACTTAAATAACTTTTAAATATTTTAAATAATTAATCCAGTAAACAATAATAGCCAAGGTAAATGTATAACTTACTTTTAGAATCTCATCCACACTGTTCATATCACCAGATGCTGAAGCCTATAAATCAATATTGAAAATTTAACTGAACTACATGTCGATATGTTAACATCTCCAAAACTTACAGCACTAGCTAAAATGTCTAACATCTTCACACGGTACAGGTAAGTCTTTGACTTAGAACCACTGGTTTGTTGAACGTTCGACATTACAACAGCACTGAAAAAAGACTGCTCCTCATATTTATGACCTCATATTTATGACTGAATCCCCAGTCATGAATGGTTGCAGTTTTGGGCTCATTTGATCAACATTTGCCACCTTCCCAATGGGCTTCCAAAAAGCAAGGTCAACGGGGGAAACCAGATTCACTTCACAATCACACAACTCACTTAACAATTGCAGTGCTTCGCTTAACAACTGCTGGTCCCAACTGTGTTCATAAGTCAAGGACTATTGTAAAGAGCTTTTGTGGGTTAAAATTTCTATACATTTTATAAAGCAGTCAAGTTTTCAACTCAATTAGGTACTTTCATCTAATAACTGTGATCTTCTAGCAGTAATTTGGATTCAACTCACCAAGCAACTAATAAATTATGATTAAACCTTATACTTTAGCTCATTTAATATAACAAGGTTGTCAAACTTAGCTGTTTGCATTTCAAATTATCAGACCCAATTATCAACACAACAAAAAACACTGCCATGTACTACAGCTGACTAGTGCCTTAATGCTAAATTAATAATAATATGCAGACTGGAGTTCAGAACTAATATTTTAATAGTTATGGATTTTAGTGTATTTAATGGACTTTATATGAAAATGTGCATGCTGTATATTCTTAGCAACTTTCTTAATGCTAGTTTATATTTACAGAACATCAGAGGTAATCATGGTTCTGACTGGTATAACCATCATTTTTTAAAGACAACTTACATCAAGTGGTTGAGAAGGAATTTTCAGCTTTGTTAAATGTACTTTGCTACTAGGTTTCAGTTCATTCATATTGTTGCTATGAGTCTGGCTACTGTAGTGTTCAGAAGATAACTTTGGTTCCATTGATTCCTGACCATCCATAGGTCTTACATAGGCCGTAGGCTTCTGCAACATTGTACTTGACTTTGACATAAGCGAAGGAGGAAACGACTGACTACCACTAGAAAAAGACGGTACACGGGAAGGTGAGTCCCAATTGGTATCTGGGTCTCGTGGAGATTTGGATCGCTGATGTTCTTTACCGTGATGGTCATTTCCATGAGATCTGGAATGGCTGGGGTTCAGAGAAGAAACAACAGGTGTTTTTCCAGGACTGGAAGAATGGGATTTTGAATGTTCTGATCCATGCTGGGTTTTTTTGCGGCTACTGCTGCTTCCACCACTGCTATATGAGTCACGATCATGCCTCTGTCCGCTATTGCTAGTGCTGTTGCCACTGTTGCGTTGACTACTATGTCCACTCTGTAAACCTGAGGACCGTTTCTGTGACTGGGAAGAAGTGCTAGGCGCTGGGCCTACAGGCGTCCATTTGCTGCTCTGATGAGAGCCAGTATTGTGTCTCTGATCACCAAAGAAACTTTGGTTTGATTTGTCATCGGTTGCTGATGGACCTGTTGGTTTGGGAATTCTAACAAGTTTCTGGAGAGACTGGTCACCTATAAGTTCCGTCATTTCATCATAGTTTCCAAGCATGCTTTGGATACGGCTAGACAATTTATCTTCTTTGCTGGTCTGTATGAAGAATGAGTAAAATGAATAAAAAAAGATGCATACTGTTACAGTATTAAAATATACAGAAAAATAATACATAATTATTACCCAGAAATATAATCAAAATTCCTTTGATTTTTAAACTATATTTGTTATTTGAAAAAGTTGGCTTTGTACCAGGTGTGCCACATTTGGTGAAATACACATGGAGGTGGAGATTGCAAAGACTTTATTCTACACAGAACAAGAACACAGGGGCATCACTCTGTAGGCCTATGCAAAGGCCACTGCATCAACAGTACAGTTTTTATAGTTATTTTTTCAAAAGCTCAACTTATGCCCGTTCCTTTTAGGTCATCTTATCCATGTTACCTGAGTTCAGCCAATATTGCTCAGCTAGCATCAGCATTATCTAGCAGCAATCAGCACCTCTGTCCCTAATTTCTAGTGACAATTAGCACATTATACCATAATTAGTACATTGCCCCTTGGTTCCTATTTCCCAAGACACTGCCTTGTCCTATGATATGTTTGGGGTTTCATTTGAGCAAGCATTCTTGACCATTCTTGCAGGCTACTAAATACGAAGGCCTGCCTATATGCTTCTGAATATAAAGGTATTAGGGAAGGGGCCTTTTAGCTTTTCCATGACACTCACGGCAAACAGAGTTTTTTTTATTTTCAGGGAAATACAGAAAATAAAGAAGAAGTTGTATAAATTTGAAAGACAGATTGCTGGTAAAACTGAAAGCAAAAAGTTTTTGGATATATATAGGCTCCGAAAACCCAGCAACGAAAAAGCTTTCTTCGCTATGCATATTATTTGGGAACTACGATTTTCATCAAACTGAGTATGCTTATCAAAATTATTTTATTTCTATAATAAAAATATTCAGCATCTTGATTTCTTATTTCAAAAGTGCACCATCTCTTCTAGCTTTTTAAAATGTGGTTTTTGTAAACATGCCTTTACCTCTAGGAAACTTTAAAAAATCATTTCAATCTTGCAATATAAATTTACGGCAGAAACTTGAAACCCTATTTTTAAAGAAACTGATAACCTGTCCTCCTAGCTAGAGGAACTGCCACTTGTAACATATAAAGAGCTTTGTTCACAGTGTTGAATGACTGACGGACTAAGCAAAAGTGCAGAAGAGGAACTTTCTTTTTCTAGAGATCTGTATCTCTCTTCTTTGAAATCAAGGCAGGGCATAAACCATATAAGGCATTCTCAACACTGAAGGGTTACTTCCCAACAACCAGTGAGCCTTCCAGTGCTGCTATACTTTCATACCTAAGTTTCTGGATGAGTTTATACACGGATGGTGAAAATAGGAAGACATAGCATTCCCACTCCAACCTTGAAGGCCAAAAAAAAGATACTGAATTTGTGGCACTATTTCAATAATATGAGGGAGTCAAGTGGTTTTAAAAGTGAGAATAGAACAGTCCACTTCCCATGATGCCTCCCACTGTCATTTCCATACTTGTTTGAGGGGAAAAATTAATGGTATATTATATCACTAAAAACTGATCATTTTGTAAGGCAATGTTGGAAAGCCTGGAATACCAGACCATAGAATGGTATAGATCTCATAAAGAGAATGGAAAAAACCAACAAACTGTCAATCTTTGCATAGAAGATGGTTTTGTATTTTGCATAGAAAGATATAAATGCCTGTGTTAGAAGAAAACAGATTTTTTAAAAATCATATTCAGAACTTAAATCTTTAAAAACAAATTAGACTTTGGAGTAATTAAACTAAAGAACCAACACAAGTTAACTGAATAAAATAAATATATAAAGAAATAGAATCTCTCTCAAAGGACAGAAATATAACAATTTCTGCAACTAAATCATTACCTATACAGTTAGGAAGGTAAATTAATAAAGCTAGCCAGCAGATAAAGCTTTTTACACTAAAAATTCAAATCCAGATACATTTATATGTGCCTTATATTGCATTGCCAATTGTCTCCAATTGTTTCTTTCCATTTAGTACACTCTGGCAGAATGTTCTGAACACCTATTAAATATTGCCATCTTGCATAATTGAGGTGGTTTGCTTTCTCTGTTGTGGCCCCATCCTCTAGAACAGCACTCCCACTCCCCCAAATAATGACTGTACTCTCTCTTTTAGTTTATTTTATTTATGTATTTCCCACATTTATTATTTTTATTGTATTTTGGGGGCCCTCATTCTGTTTGATTTATGTTATTTTTAAGATTGGTTTATTCTTATATGTTTTTGTTTTTATTGTTTCATATGCCATCCAGAGTCAGTGGAGTTGTCCAACTGTGACAAATTTGAATAAATAAATTTCACTGCACTGTTTAATGCAGATGTTATCTTACTCTTAATTTTCACCACATGTATTTGCCTTCCTGTACTGAGAATGTTATTGAAATCAAAGATGACTGAAAAATAAGTGGGAAACTTTTCCTTCATTCTTGTTTTTTATTTCCCTCTATCTTTTAAAAATATTTAAATACTACATATTTAATATTGAAATACACATAGTACCTTTAATAAGGGGACAAGGAAAGCAACAACATATTTTCTACTCCTTTAAAGCACAAATAAAAAATGACAGTTTATGCTTACATAATGTATGCTCTCATTATCAGGAAAATAACGTAACTGCATGAAAGAAACACGTTTTGCAGCATCAAAGTGAATCTCTTATATACAAACAGCCAAGCACTAGAAATATCAAGCCCTAACAATTACCTTTCATCTATAGAAAACATTCTCCGCAAATGTCAGTAATGCTACTGTCTTGAATCACTCTTTTGCTACAAGGCAAGAGTACATTGTAACAATTATCTCTGCAAGTAATGTTAACCATAATTCTATTCTACCAATTCATATTTAGACAGTTTGGTGGGTCAAGTGGTTTGAGCTGTCAGTGCTGGGATATTAATAAAAGAATGTTGACATGAACGAGCTTTTATTATTCCTAACAATCATAACATTTCATTAATAGGTCTATCAAGTTTTTTAAAAATAATGTTAAGTTTACAAAACATCTTTTTTCCTCTGTATTTTTATCTAGAGTGTAAAGTTCAAATTCTTATTTTCATGTTTCTAGAATACCGATGCTATTACAGTATACACTACATTTACTTAGAAAGTTCATCACAGTACTCAATTTACAGGAAAAAAAAATCTGTCGTGTGATCATTAAGAAAAACAACAAACCTCATGCACTTACAACTTTATATGGTTCAGCAAAAAGAGGAGAACTAGGTGGGAAGGCTTCTTCACCCTGTTGAATTTCTTGATTACGCCTCTCTCTTTCTTTAATACGCAGCGCATTCCGATCTTCACGGTTCATGTTGCTATAAAGGAAAACAATGTAAATTTTGTGATGGGGCACAGAAAGTAAATGATTCTGCTTTTTATACCTTGACTGTCCGTGGCTTTGCTCTCTCTTTACAAAAAAATATTTTAATGCACATTGTTTCTAAACTAGAAGTGCCTAAACATCAGAAATCGTCTTATGCATACATACTGACAAAACCTAGCCATTTACTTTCGTAAGAAAAGTTATGCTGCATTCTTTAAATAAACTATTAAACATATTGTCTAATTTTTTTAAAATTACAGTGTTACCTCGGTACTTGACTGCTTTGAAACTCACTGAATTTGGTACTCGATGCATTTTGACGCAAAAATTTTGTCCTGGTACTCGTCATTTGTTGGGTACTCGACCCGCAAGCTAGAACTTGTTGATGTCAATTGCCTCGTGCCCTTTCAGCTGAAACAAAGGGTCACGCATTAGTCAGGTGGTTTGGCTTGGTACTCATTTTTAGTACTCTTTGCATCTCCTAGAACCAATTAATGATGAGTACTGAGATACCACTGTAATTTTTATTGCTTTTCAATTAATCAAACGTAAGAATGATAATGATACATTGTCAAAAAAAAAAACCCTCCACATTAAAATGTTCTAATAAGTGAAAAAAATGACACACAAAAAAACCTCCACATTAAAATGTTCTAATAATAAGTGAAAAAAATGACACATATATCATTATAACAATAAATAATTCTATATACTTGTCAAATGCAAATATTATCCAAATATGTAAATATTTCTAACACATTTATAGATGTATTATGTATAAATGATATATCTATACATATTTCATTATGCTTGTCCTTACAGAGTCTACATCTAGAGACAATCCACTTATAGGTGACAAGAGCAATCAGGCTGTCAGGATTCTGGCAGTTACCCCAATTCAATGAATACCTTTAATTCATTGAAAGAAAGGGGCCATAAATTTATAATTCCAATGCTGCAATATCAGTATTTTGACCATAGCAAAGATGCAGAGAATCCATTGACACTGTCCACTTGTCAACTTCCATGTACTAAGTGTGCAGCTTAAGACAGTAATACTCTCTGAGAATTGAGAGAATATTTTCTCCCAAATCTTGGGAAATGAGATCATTGTAAAACATGTGATTTAAAGAAGCATTATCCTTATTACACTTCCTACAAAATTCCAGTTTTGACAGTCCTTTTCTATACAAACATAATGGAATCTAGTCAATTCTAAATATTATTTTTGTTGTATAAGTAAATGCATTGTCTAATTTAACATTTAAAAAGTTATTTTTAAAAAAATAATTGAGGAATTCTGAGTAAAGTACAGGTAGCCCATGGCTTATGTCCATTTATTCAGTGACTTTTCAAACTTGTGACAATGCTGATCAGTGGTACTTATGACTAGTCCTCAGAACTCCAGCTGTTGCAGTGTTTCCATGATCATAATTTACAACTTTCCTTGCTGGCTTCTGAGAAGCAAAGTCAATGGAGAAGCCATCAAGAAGTCAGAAGTCACAGTCACATAAGATCCTTTCTTAATGATGGCAACTGGGACTGCCTAAACTGCTGTTGCTGAATAGCATGGTCACATGACATTGTGTTCTACGACTGTGTCACTTAATGATGGCAATTCCAGTTCCAATTGCTGTTGTAAACACTGCCTGTATTTTATTCAAAATTCTTACCAGCAAGAGCTATGTTTCTTCATTCTTACATACAAAATCTGTAGTCCCCCACTCCCTCTGTCAGTCTTCTTAGAATGCTCCACAGAATGTCTCTTATTTTACTCTTCATATGCTCTCTAAAAAGGATTTGTTTGTACTCTAAATCCATATTTTAGTAAATAGCTCCAAAGTTATAGCAACCTGTAAAACACCTAACTTTCTCACAAAATAAATTTGAATTTAATGTTATATACTGTCAACTAGCTTTTGATGAAGTAAATGTTACTGTGAATATATGATATAGGTATTTCCTTGGATAATGTTAAGAAATTCTATTTGAACTGTTAGCTCCTTTTTGGTTTGTAACAACCAGAAACTGCATTTTATCCAAAATGATCCAAGTAGTACTGTGCTTATTTACAAGATTATGCATTTGCAAAATAAGATCAAACTTCAATGTTTATATTAAACAGCACGTAAAATGTGACTAGAAGGCATGAAGACTAATAGCTAGATACAAAACAGCTATTAATCTAAACAAATATAGAAACAAAATATGTGAGAAGGATATTAATGTTCCCTTGGGTAATCAAATATATTTCAAGAGAAGAGTATAAATAACAAAGATCATTCTCCAAAATGTTAAAAATAAAGTTAGGTTCATTATCAGCCACCCCAACCTCAGAGAATAATACAGTACAGTTAGTCCTTGACTTGAAACTGGTTACTTAATAACCGGTTGAAATTATGATGGATCTCCCCAGAGCTACTTATGATTCGTTTTCAAAGTTACGAAAGCTGTACCTCCACTCCATAGTCATTTGATCACATTTTGGGCACTTGGCAATTTATTCACCCTTACAACTGTTTGACTGCAATTTGCAGGTTTCTTGCTGGTTTCTGGAGTTTACTTTTGGTTTCAGGCAAAAAATGCTCATTGGGGAAAATGAATTTGCTTAACAACTGCAGCATTCACTTCAACCACTATATTCATTTAATGACCACCACAAGAAATGTCAAAAATAGGATCCAGTCAAGTGATGCCTCAACTAATGATTGCAATGACTTATAACTGCAATTCCAGGCTCAATTAAGTTCATAAGTTGGGATTAACACTACTTGCATTGAAAAAATGAGTTTATTTTAAAATTTAGAATAAAGCAATCTTTCAGGACATGTTTAGCTCCTACTAGTTCTTATGATTTTTTTAAAAAGAAATGTTTAGATAGACTTTTAAAGATTAATAACGTTAGTTTCAATTGTTTTCATTTCTAATCTTTTAACTAACTGGAGAGTTCTACGCAACATAAAAATACAAAGAAGAAATAGCTCTTAGCAGATGTTGCCAGTGAGCAAGACATGACACAATTTTACTCCTGCTTGCCAATATTTAGTTATGAATGATAAATAAGCTTCTTTGCTACTATAAATAACTAGTTCTTTGTACACCCATCTAAACATATTCATTTAGGATGGCCAGCTCCCAAATTACTGATTTTAGAGCAGATTCAATAAAGTATTTATGTGTACCATATAAATCATGTACTGTACTGTAGAAATTATCTCAAAAGTATGAAAAAATAAATATGCAACATTTTATTAGATTCTTTATTACAGCCAAACACTAGCTCAAAAATAAACAAAAAACAGAAAAAAAACTGAGATAGCAAGAATAACTACAGTAAAACTCAATTATAAAACTGGTGTGTTCAAGGTTTGACACCTGAACCTTAACAATGTTATGAGAAATAAAATCACACTGGCAATAACAATTATAAATAAAATGGATCTGGGTGATTTGAAAATTCACCTTGATGGCATGTTATTAACTGTAACCAGGCATCTTTGTAATAGGAGCAATATAGCAGAACATGCATTAATATTCAGGAATTCCATTATAGGAGCAAAGATTGTATTTGAGTGTGCTACCACATCATTTCCCCCATGAATATCTGTTTGAAGGACATTCAAACGTGCCAGGATAGGGATCTTCTGACTATGGGAATTATTACTTGGCTTAGGGAAGCTTGAGGGGAAAAGTGAATGACTGTCCAGGAACATATCTCTGGGTGTGAGACCTCATCCAAGTTCTTAGCCTGCTGTTTAAAGATTGCCTCTGCCCACCCCATTATCAGGATTGCACTAAACTGCAGTTCAACTTCTAATGCAACACCCTTATCGCAAAATGAAGTAGTCATTTAAAATGAGGTGGAATTAGGTTCCATGGTGGAATAAAAGTAACGTTAGCTAATAAGAGAATATGCAAGTTAAATATGGGTTTTAATTTTGTTCAAGTCCAACTCATGGCACAACACTACATTAGCAACTCATTGTTGGGGCTTGAAATATATTCCTTAAGAGTTTAGACTGTACCCTCTTTAAAATGTGAAGCACTGCACAGACTCTAAACAAAGATTATTATGCCCATTTTCTGGCTGAGAATGCTTTTAGTTAGGCAAATTTGAACAATGCATCTCTAATGTAATAATGTAATAACTGTATTAAAAAGATTGTTGGATTGTTTCTGTGCATTTTGGACAATATTCTCTATATGTGCATTGCATTTACTAGATGCATGAGACTCTACTTTTATATACTTGGAGATCTGATCAGGTGTTTATTCAGTTGCTGGGGATGAATTTAGGGCACTTAATAAATATTAATACTTTAGTTTTAGCATAATTGATTTTGAGTGCTACTACACTGTGTTACACTATGTACAGCTAGAGCCCATAAAGCTTGCTTTAGACCAACTGCTGTCTGAGATAACAGCATAGCGTCTTCAGTATATAAGAGGATTGCAATATGTCTATCTTTCCACTTAGGCAGATGATGAACTGGATTATTTATCTTAACTACAAGAGGATTGATATATAGATTAAACAGTAATGGTGCCAAGATACATTTTGGGTGATTGCTCTGCTAATAGCAATTTCTTAGCGTAATGGCCTTGCCATTATCTAACTTTTAAACTGAAATTCTCACTAAGCTCATATAGAAACAGGAGCAGGTGCCTATCGACAGTAGAATTCTTCAATTTATGACATAATTCATGTCTAGGGAAAAGTTCAAAAATGAACCTGAAATGATAAAAGCTGCACATTAGCATGGATAACATTATCTGAATTATTTCCCATAATCTCTGAAAATTAAGGGAATATATTAGCCTAGGCATGTCATCAATTTTTCTCATCATAGTCTCTGAGATTCACACAAGTTTCTTACTTGGAAGAGAGTCTACTCAAAAATAACTAAATTGAGGCTAGTCCTTACAAAAAGTTGTCTCTCTCTAGCAGCGCACTTGGAGTAAAGTGCTGAATGAATGTGAGGGCAGAGCCTGTTTAGTGGCTCAGCTAACATCCTATAGACAAGGGGTTATGAAACTCAAGGCCCAAGGCCCACATCCGGCCCACTGGGTCTTAGATCTGGCCTGCGGGGCCACCCTGGAAACAGTGAAGAACCAGCCCACGGTGCCTCTACCAGTGAAACTTTTCCTACCTATGTATTTATCAGAATAAATACATAGTCAGCATTAATCTATTTGTTTTTATGTCAAAAATAAACATTTTGATCCCAAATTCTTCCCTCTGTTCTTCAATATATGGTTGAAAGCAGGGATGGTGTGGGGTGGAGGACACTAAAAAAGATGGTTCATTAAGCTAATTGCTCCCTTCCCAAACCAGCTCTCCAGATAGTTTTAGCCATTTTTTATTAATATACAACTGGTCAAATAAACAATAAACAAGTCTAAGAAATATAATTATCAAAAGGCAGGGAAATTAAGCCTTACTTGGATGAATCAAGAATTGATGAGCGGGCATCCCATTCTAGTACTGAAGAAAAGATGATGGAGGAGGACATTTCATTGGATTGTGCAAAAATCAAGCAACACCTATGAAGTAACTTAGAAGGTAGCTCAGCAGGAAATTAAATTAAAGCAACTCCAAAAAGAACTAAAGCCATATTGGGATGCCAGCCAACATTGTTTCAGCAGGATTTAGCAGATATGTTCGAGCAAGTTAATAAACAACTGAAAAAATGGCCTTAAGTTTCAGATGTTGTAGAGTCTGATAGTAAACATATGTTGCTACTAAAATAAAATAAATAAAAAACCCCAAACCAAAATAAAATAATTTGATATTAAATAAATATTACCGACATTAGATTGGATTTAGCTGATTTGCAGCATTAGAAGGGTGGAGGGAGAAGAATTAGAGAAAATGCAGAAAATACTAATTTAATTGGGTATCTCAACTCAAAAGTTAACCATATAGCAAAGTTCATGCTTTCAGATGATGATGTAAATGTTTCCATAGCATCTTTTCTCCTAAACACAATCAAATGCAAAACTCAAGAGATAAGTAGTAATATTTGTAAATGCTTTGCTGAAGGAAAAAAATCTACTAAAAACACATGGACTAAAAAGAGATAAACTGAGTTGGAAAGTTTACTTTTTTTCAAGCTATTGAGTCCCATCCCATTAATAAAGAGGAAAAGCCTTCAAACATCTGAACTATTAAAAAGAAAAATTATGTAAATAGAAATTCCCTTTCAAGCTAATTTTATTTAAACCACAAGGAAGAGAGAATACTTATGTTTATGACTTAAGTATATGAGTTATGGTTATGAGAAGATTTTATCATAAACCTAAAAATATTTAATGAAGGACAGAGAACAATCTTTGAAGTCCAAATAACTGATACAACTTTATAGAAAGAAGATACGCTAAAAGAAATTTGGGGAAAATGAGACTTGGTAAGATGGTTGCTGGTTGTAACATTCATAAAATACTAATATTTAACATAGTTACTTATTAAGCAAGACAAAATACAGAGATTGGTAAAGATTGATATAAAAGTTCAATATAATGAGATGAGCTGTCAAGAGCTGAACACAGCATTCCCTTAAACTATACTGCCTAGAAAATTTCATTAATCCCTGGAACTTCTCTTCAGATGTGCTCTAAATGGCTTAGGGCTGGGATTATTGGGAAAGGGAACTGAGAAAAGGATGATGACGATAATAAAAGACTGAGAAAATTGCTTTTCATTTCATAAATTCATTTAATTTAAATTAATTAAATTTAATTCAATTGTAAATTTAATTCACAAAAATGTTTATTGATAGGAGAGACAGAATTTCATATTTGATGAGTTTAATTTGTAGGAATGATAAGCAAAGAATAATGGAAAAGAGCTCAACATTTTAGAAACTGACAAAGTATTAACTTTTATTTTTCAAGCAAAATATACAAATGTAATAATAAGAATTTGTAATTATTGAATAATAATCTGAAAAAAGATATATAAAAGCAATACTAAAGGTTCCTTTACCACATACTCAAAAGTATGTAAAAAGTATTTATAAAATCTGTAGACTTTTTGACAGAATTGTACACCCCTATAAACTAGCAATATAAAAAATTAATAAGTGCAAAGAAATTTAGTTTTGTTAGAAACAGGAACTTGATAGCAACAAGAAAATTAAAAGGGTTAATAAAGAGCTGCAATTACCTATTAATTTTATTTGCAGGCAATATAATAGCAACTTTTGTAAATTGTAATAATTCAGCTAAATATATTAAAACACCCTGGTATCAATCCCTGCTTATTTGGAGATTGATTGCTGGCAAGGTGGTCTTTTGTATCCTTTTTAGCTTCTTTACTCTCTCACAGTGCTGCAAGCAAACAATCAAACTCAGAGAGCACTAAGGATTCTACAGCTTATAAATTGCAGATTATGGGCAAGCAAGGATGTAGCTATCTTCTTAATAATAGTTTTACTACTACAATCTCCAGAGTACTTGCTACCTATTTCTCTTATTAGCTTGCCCCTCCCATCATGCAACAATGAATGAGACAAACCCTCACTTAAGGCAATGCTATTCAGAAAGAACTATGTGTGCTACTTACTGTATCCTGTTAGCAAAATACAAAGAAAATGCAGAATAATTTTAAAGGAAATACAAAGTTGTTTTGAAAGTGAGCCAAAGTGGCAAAAAAAGGAAACTCCAACAGAGTGAACTAAATTAAAAATAAATATGGGGAAATGATTTTCCGTAAAAGAGAAAGCTGGAAAGAAGTATTTATTGATTCGTATAAGAATGACACTGAAAAAAGTGACTTACAATTGTTTTTCAACGTATGACGTTTGTTGCAGCATCCCCTAGGCACATGATCAAAATTCAGGTGCTTGGCAACTGGCTGCATTGTCCTGGGATCATGTGATCCCTCTTTGTGACTTTCCCAGCCAGCTTCTGACAAGCAAAGTTGATGGAAAAAGTCAGATTTGCTTAACGATTGATGGTTCACTTAACTGCAGTGATTCATTTAATAATTGTTGCAAAAAAAGTCATAAAATGGGACACAGCTCATAACAACTACCTTGCTTGACAAAGGAAATTTGGGGCGCTAATTGTGGTTAAGGGCTACCCATAAGAAACTTGTACACTCTTAAGATTGAAAATGTAGATAGTGCAACTGGAGAAATGTTAAAATATGAATGTTACTTGTTTGAATAGGAACTATGCAACTACTCTAATGCATGTGTCTAATAACATTAGCACTGATCCCCACTACAAAGTAAATTATAACAAAAGTGCAGGCAAAAATTAAAAGGGATTTGCTTGCTAGGTGTTCTTGGAAAAGTGTATGGCAGAATTCTGATCAAAAGGATACAAGAATTCAAAATCAGCAAAGTTTGAGAAATACAGTGTAGGAGTATGCATTTGTACAGGCACATATATCAAGTTTTATTCTTCAACACAACTCTTATGAAATAAAAGAATCTGAGAAATAAAGTTATCTATCGGTTTAAGAAAAGTGTATGATAAACTGAATAAATGTGAATGTTAGCTGTTAGTGTGGCAGAGCTATATACTATATGATGGAAGTAAAGCATGTATAAAAAATTATTTAACAAATGGTTCAGCAGGGATCAATGTATCTGTGTGTTATGTCTCTTTGATTGTTTATTGTATCTATAGATAAATATACAAAATACTTGGTCAAGGTGTGTTTCCTGGAAATTTGAACATATGTGTACTTCTCTATGCAAACGATTCCATGCTGTTGGTTGAGAATCTGAATGAACTTCAGTGATTGTTAGACTGTACGGTGCATGATGACTGTGGATCTTAAAATCAAGTTTTCACAGAACAAGTAATTGTGTTTGAAATGGAAAGTACAATGAACAAACAAATTATGAACTGTGAGAAACTAGGGCTATTGAAGACATGTTGTTACCTTGTTTACTAAGGATAGAAAAATGGATGGAGAAATTTTAAGACATGCAAATATTGATACAGTACAAAGGTTGTGATCTATTACAAGTAATGAATATTCATTTTAAAAAAGGCACAAAATGGCTGCACATAAAACACACTTCTGCCTTAGTTCTTATATACAGAAGTGAGAATTAAGTACAGGTAGTCCTTGAGTTACAAATGCAATGGAGCCTGCCCATTCCATTTGTAACCTGGGATTTGTAGGAGTGAATTGAGTAACTTGAACACGATCACTCCCTCATTTCACCCTTGTATTCGCTAATCAAATGCACGGCTCATTAAGTGCACATGAGGTATCTTGGGATGGGGAAGGCCAAGGAGGACCTAATGATGGAACAGGCAACCTGCTTCAGACCAGGTTCTCCTGGCCTCTCCTGACCCAATGAGATATCTCATTCTCCCTTCCCTGAGGTCTCCACAATTGATGCCCCAAGCTGCCATGCTGGGTCACTTACCTTATGAAGATCTGTCTCCTCTCAAATCTGTTTCTTTGCCTGCTTCCTCCTTTCTCATTGGCAAAGCGCTTGATGAAGCCTTTGGCGATGAAAAACAAGGCACACAGGGATGCCCGTGACCTTCCAGGCCTCCTTGCTCGCTGCCAAACTGCTTGATGAAGCTTTCAACAACGAAAAAGGAAGCCCGGAGGGATGCCCACGCCCGTCCAGGCCTCCTTTCTCACTGCCAAAACGCCAGAATCCTTCAAAGTTGGAAAAGGAAGCCTGGAGGGATGCCCACACCCTCTGGACCTCTTTTCTTGCCACCAGAGCACTTGAGGATTGCGTCCCTGTAGGCTTCGGCAGCCCTTTGCAAAGAGCTTTTGCCAGTACGAACAGAGCTTCAGAGGGATGCACCTGCCCCTCCCAAGCTCCACTGGTGCCAACAAAGGCTTTTTTCAAATGGCTGTTGAAGCCAACAGGGATGTAAACTCCCTGCAGGCTTCGGTAAGAAAATGGCAAACGGACAGAAAGCCAGAAGGACTGAAGCCTTCCTCCATTTGCAAACATCCAGGCCTCAATTCACAGAGAATAGAGGTCTAAAGTGCGAGCTCACATAAGTAGCACAAGATCTCACGCTTCTGATCTCACATAATCTCATGGGTACCTTAGGCCTCTATTCTTTGCGAATGCATCGAAAGCTTGAACCAACAAACCAGGCAAAGAAACCGTGAGAGAGGAGATCTTTGCAAGGTGAGTCTCAGCAGGCGGAGTGCCCATGAAGACCCAGCTGGGGGGGAGTGGGGGGAATAGGGCAAAAGTTGCAGAGCCTCTGTGGTCGTTTGTAAGGGTGAACAACTGCCACGGTGCTGCATTTGTAATTTTGGGACTTGTTCATAAACGCCAGGGGACACTTTTCATGTAACTTCGAACGTTCACTAAGGGAACATTCATACCTCAGGGGTTTACCCGTATATGAGGCAAAACAAAAACTAAATGGAATGGAGAATTTTAAAACAAAAAGAGATAGCTATGAATAAATGGATGCTGAATTAATGTGGGAAGGACGCCAGACTTGAGAGAAAAGCTGTGGTTGGATACAGTTGATAGGATCCTCAAAACAAGAGGTGAGAAATTAAGTGAGAAGTTTAAACAATGAAAAGCAACAATCAAAGTGGTAGATTCATGTTTCATGATAGCTAAGATGTTTGCAAGAACATGAGAGGTGTGTGAGGCACAGCGACTGAGTTGGTGTAAACTAGTTTTACATGTTTCCTTTAAAAAAAAATCTCATGGCTTTAATTTCTTTGGTTTACTATTTCCTTTTCTGTAATCTGCATAACTATGCTTACCCTGAGGAGACTTGGTGGGGGGGACGGGACACACACACACACACACACACACACAAGATTAGCATGCCTCTGAGGGAGACTGATGTATACACTCCTGAATCTCTCCAGATAAGGAGAGGAGAGATGCACACATTGCTCTGGATATCACCTCTCCAAACCTCCAAATCAGTTGTTGTCATATGCTGAGGGAAGAATAACAGAGCATGGATATTTCTAAGCCTGCAATTCAGAAGGCATTGCATTTAAAAATTGTGCTAAATTGTGCTAAAGAAAACTTTTCTGTCTCACATAAATTCAATTATACAAGCAGAGAACATCTAATCAATTATTATTCCAGCTACAGTTTATTGACAAGACAAAACTGGCAATTAAGCAAGCATTATGAACTTGACAAAAACATCATCAAATTGTGAAAGAGAAAAAAAGAAGCACCACTTACATAGTTATGTCTTAGGTATGGAAAAGAAAACCGTTCCACTTCAGCATTATGTTGATCTTTTTTATTTACAATACTGCAAACTTATCTGGAGGTAGGAAAATTCTACATTAATACAATATGCAGAATTTTGTACATTATATTTAAAACTAGCTAATTGTTAATTATGCTTAATTGGTGTTTTTATACACACGTTTTCATACATAAAAGAGAATTTAAATTTCCTTAACAACGATATAAAAGTGGTTTAGTTTTTTTTTAAATGGCAACATCCTTATTCAATTCCATACATCTATTTTTATGTCTACCTTGTTCTTGTTAAAATGCATGTTATTTATGCAGATTACTTCAATATTTAATGGTATGATTTATCAAAATGTTATTAATGCTATTGTATAGCAGTGTCATTGTCTTTAGCAATAACTTTCATTACAAGGAAAATCTTTGTAAATTATCCAAAATTTAGATTCATGTGCAAATTAATAGCAGAATTATAAAAACAACAATATATACCGTACTTATGAAATGCAATTCCTTATGCAAAACCTTGTAAGTAATGTTACTATAAGATTGTGGCTTGAATACAATTTAGCACTTTGGGTAGGAGCATACATACTTACTACAAAAACTCGCACACACTCACAAAGAAAAGCTAAGTTGGGGGGAATAAGCACTCTGGACAGAAGAAGCTTCAACAGCCAACATAGAAGTATTCTATGACTGGCGTCCTGCACAAAGCAGGTGTTATATGAGCATCTATAACACATGGACAAAATTGCCAGCAAACACACTTCCTAATCCCTGTCTTAGAGAACTAGCACACTTATATAATCAAAAATCATACTTCCTCAAATATTTTAATACACTTGACCACTTGAAAAAATACCTTTGTTTGGAGATGATGAATTCTAAACACACCATATAAGGAAAATAAATATTGGATAATATATTTATTGGGAAAAAATGCAAAATAAATGTGTACATCAAAAAAAAGTATTGAACATATCTACTATTTAAAATTTGTAAATCAAAATCTTGCTGGATAAGAGCCCAAAGTTAAAAAAATATGATGAAACAGCAGAAAAATTTTGAACATTATTTAAAATTGAGAGGAACACTATTACTCATCAAAAGATATGGCAAATATCAACTTTGTTCCTATTGTAAAATTATAATATTCCAGATTCTCAATAAATGTATGTTAGCAAACAATTTATCGCTATTCTATCATAGTTTTCCCTAAGCTTTTTTTCCTGGGCTACAGTGCCAACAGTCACAAAACAATATGGTCAATCCAGCACTAAAAAGAAAAGAAATAAGAATTTTAGTCTTTTGTCTAAGCACTATAAACTAGTAAGATCTATATAGAACTACCAGTTTCGATTTTTATTCTGGCACTAAATGTATAGTTGTAAATCAAGATTATTTGTATTTGGCCATACTGGTCAAACACAGATAATCTTGACTTACAAACATTCATGTAAAAGGTCACGTGATCAAAATTCAGCCATTTGACAATTGGCATGTATTTATGATGGTTGCAGTGCCTGGGGGTCATGTGATTCCCCCAGATCCCCTTCTGCAAAATCAATGGGGAAGCCAGATTTAATTAACAACCATGTTACTAACTTAACAGTGGCAAGAAAAGCCATAAAATGAAGCAAAACTCACTTAACAACTATCTTGCTCAGCCACAGAAAATTTGGGCTCAATTGTGGTCGTAAGTCAAGGACTACCTACCCATATGTTATCGGGATATAGTCAGTATTATCTTTCTTTGAAAGACAGGTTATAGCAGGGGTATCAAATCCACATCATCATGATGGTGTCATGTGTTGTATTGGGATTTTTTCCCCTTCACTAAACCGGGCGTGGGTATGGCCAGCACATGACGCATCTGGCCCACGGTCCGAGAGTTTGACAGCCCTGGACTATAGGATATGTAGACAACTCTTTTCAATTTCAACTGCACTTTCTTGTCCTCCCCTGATTTGGAAAGGTGGTTACTTTTAAGGGTTGCTATGCATGCCATAAGACACTGATTTCACCTCTTAAAAATCTCTCCACCTTGCAAATACATAGATTGGTAGTTAGTGATTCCATCCATTTCAATTACAAATAAAAGTGTAGGACAGAACATATCTTTGGCCCCAAAATTGGAAGGAAGACTACCAAATACATGATGAGCAATAAATTTCAAGTTATAGCACATTAGGGTTGGAAGTAATCTTATCTTAAAGCTTATCAGACTTAGTACTTCATGAGCTCACCAAACAGAATTATGTGGTATCTTCAGATGTTTGCCACTAGAAGAATTCTAGTTGAAAGTATTGTTCATGCTAACTGAACCTTATAAAATTCAAAACTTCTGGAATGCACAATATTGCCTACCACCAAAATTTATGCAATTCATAACAATAATTCAGACCATTAATGCTATGTTAATAGCATTAGCCATTTATATAACCTATGACTGATGCACAATTTCATAGAATCTAGCCAATGAATGTGCTTCTAAGCAAACTTCTGTGGTAAACCGAAAAAGGAAATCCAGGAGGGTTATGCATCCCAGATGAACTGAGCTCAAGCCTAAGAACAGCAATGAATCAAAAGATGTATATAGACTAAGGTGTTTTTTTTAAAAAAATAAGTTTTTAATTAAACAACTTGGTTCTTCTGATTCTTCCCATTGTACCTTTGTTTCAAATCACAGCATCAAAAGTAAGTTCTGACTCCTGAATTTAATATAGTAAATAATATTTTAGTTTCAGTTTCATAGTTATAAATTGGCCTGTTTCATAGTTATAAATTGACTTACAACAACTGAGCCCAAAATTTATGTGAGAAATTTGTTAAGTGAGTTTTGCCCCATTTTATGACTTTTCTTGCCACATTTGTTAAATTAATCACTGCAGTTGTTAAATTACTAATATGGTTTTTAAATGAATCTGGCTTTCCCATTGATTTGGCTGATCAGAAGGCTGCAAAAGGACATTGCAACCATCACGAATATGAAACAGTTGTCAAGCATCTGAATGTAAATCATATGACCATGGGGATGCTGCAATGGTTGTAAGTGTGAAAATGGTTATAAGTAACTTTTTTCAGTGTTGTAACTTCAAACAGTCACTAAATGAACTGCTGTAAGTTGAGGACTATCAGTACTACAATATGACGATGCTTCAACAATAATAGACTGGATGACAATTAATAAACAAGATGGAGGAGCTGTAAATTGATAGCGTCCAAGCCTATAAATCAAGAGAATTGTTTGGTCTAGATGAATTGGTTCAACATATAATCAAAATATATTATAATTCATGTATATTCAATTTACCTGTCACTTGCGTTGCCCAAACTCTTAGTAGTACAAAACAGCTATTTCAATTCTAACTACTATTTAATTATCAATACTTTTAGAATAGAGTAGAATAGAATACTTTATTGGCCAAGTGTGATTGGACACACAAAGAATTTGTCGGTGTAAATACTCTCAGTATACATAAAGGTATATTCTTTAAGAATCAAGAATCATAACGTACAACACTTAAAGATAGTCATAGGGTACAATCAACAATCAAATCATACTAGGAAACAGTCGATATAAATCATACGGATACAAGCAACAAAGTTACAGTCCTACAATCACAAGTGGGAGGGGATGGGTGATAAGGAGTGATGAGAAGATTAACAGTAATAGTAGTGTACACTTTGTAAATAGTTGAACAGTGTTGAGGGAATTATTTGTTTAGCAGAGTGATGGCTTTCAGGAAAAAGCTATTCTTGCGTCTAGTTGTTCTGGTGTGCAGTGCTCTATAGCGTTTTGAGGGAAGGAGTTGAAACAGTTTATGTCTTGGAGGTGAGGGGTCTGTAAATATTTTCACAGCCCTCTTTTTGACTCGTGCAGTATACAGGTCCTTGTTGGAAGGCAGGTGGGTAATTGTTTTTTCTGCAGTCCTAATTACCCTCTGAAGTCTATGTCTGTCTGTCCTGGTTTGCAGAACCAAACCAGACAGTTACAGAGGTGCAGATGACAGACTCAATAATTCCTCTGTAGAACTGAATCAGTAGCTCCTTGGACAGTTTGAGCTTTCTGAGTTGGCGCAGAAAGAACGTTTTTTGTTGTGTTTTTTTGATGATGTTTTTCATGTTAGGTGTCCATTTTAGGTCATGTGATATAGTAGAACCTAGAAAATTGAAGGTCTCTACTGTTGATACTGTGTTGTCTAGTATTGTAAGAATTTTGGGTCCATCTATATTCTGCTAACTGCTTGGTTGTAATACTATATAGTTTTATAATATTATTATTAAATACTATAAAACACTTTCACATGGAGATGCCTTGAAACTGAATTGGAGAGAGCAGCTTGCACAAAATGCAGCTGTGAGGGTGGAAACTGGTTTGGCAACATGAGGCCATATAAAATTGATCCTTCAAGAGTGTTGGTTAATTATCTGGCACCAAGCCCAACTCAGTGTGCTTGTTTCATGTGCAGAACCCTGGCCTAAATGGCTTTGAACAAAAACTCTGAACTATTCCTATATTATTTTGCCTTAAAGATGTGAAATTACATATATCTGGATTGGTTTTAGGATGTTTGCATTTTGTCCTCACAATTGTTGTATAATGCAATGGTACACACAATTGCAATCAATAGTGAATCTTTTTCACAGCCAATCAATAATTGTTTTTGTTGTTTGTCCGTAGAGACCATCCCCATTCTGAGATATGCAAGTCTGGAAGTTCACAAGAAATCCTTTATATATACTTCCTTCACAAGTTTTATAAACACAAGTCCTTTGGAGACTTGCTGTTGATTTCCTGAGCACTTGAATTCCAAGCGTGATATGGCAAAGACTAACAGGGTGTGGTGAAAATATACAAAAATGATACACTTTGGACTAGCAAGGCAATAACAAAAATATACTCTTCTAAACATTTGTTTTTGGAAAATCTGTAGATTTTTTTTTTTACAGATTTTACCAAATTTTAACAGTTAATTAATAGTACTGAAGTTTATATTTTTAACTTTAGGGTCTCTTTTCTGTGTTGGTTTTTTACAAATTTGCTACCTAGACGTATTCAACAAAGTAGAATTTCAGAGAATAAATAAAATGCAATTAAATAATGGTATGGTGATAAATTAAGGTGTCCTGGGATGACCTTCCCCAATAGAAAAGAGAAATGTCATAAAACGTATTGGTGAGTGAGGACATTTAGTGGATGACTGAGGAAAAGGCACAATTTATAGGACCGAGGCACAAACCAAAACCTGAATACAAAGGTTTCTGGGATCCTTTCTCCACAATCTCACCCCAAGAATGACGCAAGCAGGCATTATGCCAAGGCTAGAAAAATCAGTGGTTTGGAAAAGCCCAGCATAAATGATCTGGACCTGCCAAACTTGCAATAAATCTTAATCAGCCCCAGCACCACAGAGTTTGCTAGAACATCCCTTCCTCTAGAAACCAGGCTGGTGACACCTCTATGTTAGTGTAGCTCCAGGGGAAGTCATTTCTTTTCCACCAAGCATTTTTGAGTAATAAACAACCCTATCAGCGCGGATTTCTTTGGGTTTTGCTTCTGACTCAACTGGACATGTTGAAACACCGTGGGGGCGCTTTTATTATGAGAAGAAGCGGACGGGCTTGTTGGAAGCACAATAACTTTGAATGGGATTTGAGATGGCCAGTGTTTTAAAACACAGATAGCAAAAGTAGAAGGAACAAAGCAGTGACGTCAAACCCCGGATTCCGATTAAACCCAGCTAGTGCAAGAGATGACTGGGCCCTCCCGTCAAAAGCGTATCTCATATTTTATCTCCCTCGACTTTGCTGACACTTCCGAAAAGGAAAGGGGGAGAAAAAAAAAAAAGGCAGGCCATCCTACCTTTCATCGGCGGAAGGCAGAAGAAACACCTAAAACTTGCCGTGTGTGTGTGCATTTATTACCCGCACACACAGAGACACATATGACTCATATGTACAAACCCGTGTCTGTCCATTTTGTAACACGAGCCTCTAGATCTCGGTACGCTCAAACCTTCCAAGACGACGTCTCCCCCCCCCCCATCCCCCCCACCCCCCCAAAAAAATACCGAGCTCGGCGTGGGACGAATAAGGGAGGAGGAGGGATCCGAGGCAAAGAAGCTACCGGACAGCGAAGTTAATGGGAAATTCAGGGCGGGGGACGAGGCTGGGGAGTGAAGGAAAGCCAAATCCAACTTGAGAGCAGAAGCAACGAGTCCGAGCCTCTTCTCCCCCCCAGCAACAGCAGCAGCAGCCGATGGAGGACAGGCATACAAAGGCACCTCGCTAAGCGAGGGGTTGGCTCCCCGGTGGATGGGGCGATCGGTCCGCCCCCGGGCCTCCCCCAACCGGGGAGAGAGGGGGGGGGGAAGAGACGGGGCCTATCTGGTTCTGAATTGCTTAACTGAGCCTCGCCCCGCCCAGCCCAGCCCAAAAGGCCCTTTCGACGAGCCCACCTCCCCGAGCCGCCCATCACTCACCTCCACGGACTAGTCCGCTATCACCCCGACCATTTCTCGGGGGTGGGGAGGGGGGGTGGGCGCTGCCGCGCGAGGCACAAAAGGCCGGAAAGGCCCCGGGAACGGCAACGGCGGCGGCGGCAGGAGCCACTGACGAGAGAAGGGGAAGGGCGGGCCACGACGGATCACCGCCCCAAGGAAGGCACGGCGGCAGAGTACCATCTCCGACGCCACTCCATTTCGACGGCTGCGAGGCTGAGACGGGACCGAATAGGGTGGGCGGCGATGTCAAGGCCCGGGCGGTTCCTGCCGCTTTCTCCTTCCTCCTCCTCCTCCTCCTCCTCTCCCTCCCTCCCTTTCTCTCTCTGGCCCTCCCCCTCCCTCCCCTGAAGAAGACTACCCAGCAACCCCCGCGTCCACGGGCCTTCTCCTCCTCTCCCCCCCCCGCCCGCCCCATCCGGCGGTTGAGGGGGGAGGGACCAAATAGGCGACCACGTGATCCTCTCCCGGAAAGGCCGCTTCGGGAAAGAGGTTGGCCAGGTTTCCCAGTTTGGAGATTGTGAACTCGGGCAAGGTCGCTCGAAGGAGGTGTTCGCCCAAACGGGCACCTTGGCCCGCTTCTTAGGCGGAGAGGTCTCGGATAGGGGACGCTCTGCGAGCGAGTGGGTCGTCGACGGAGCTGTCAGTGCTGGTCAGACGGCTGCAGCGACGATTTTCCATTGATTGATACTCGCCACTCGTGGCTTACCAGATCAAAGTGAATTTAGTTTCCATCAATCGAATTTAGTTGCACCCCAAAAGTATTGGGATACTTTCCCCAAGTGCTTAATTTTAACAGTTGCAGAAATTACAATTAAAAAGTGGTAAGCGATATTTGATCAGAACTGGTAACATCAAATTCTGTAAAAAATAAAATAAAATTCAGCAGTGGAACCACAAAACTGCATTCTGAACATATTCATTCACGTGGCTAGAGCCAGACTCAGCCTGTGGGTTTTATTAGAGCGGAGGAGCAAGGAGAGAAAAAATAGGCAGAAACATTAGCTCCTTGAATAAGTTTGAGGACAGGATCAGATGTTTTTGTAACTGATGTGCAAGGCATCTTTCATGGCACAAACATTCTACTGGGCAGCTTTGAACTGTTCTTCACTTAAGCCAATTTTGGTCAGAATCCAAGTTGAATAAGAAAGGAGGTAGATTTTTCTTGATGGCATTAAGGGGAAGGTCAGATACCTTTGTATAAGAACCCAGACCAACCAACATAAAAAGAAGCCTTGCCCACAGAAGGTCATTGGTGGTTGTCAGTAGTAAAAGGAAGGAAAAAGGTGGGGGTGGCTCATTTTGGAGAAGATGGTTGAATATTAATAAATGATGGGATAACAACCAACCTCAACTCCTACTTTGTTTCAGTGGGAATTGTGTTGAAATGGATTTGAACAGAATAATCGATACAAGGTAAGTAAAGGATTATTATGGAACATCTGGCTACTATGAATGGTTTTGCCTCTGACCTGTTACATCCATAATTAATGAAAGGGCTTGTGAATGCTGTATTGAAAACCTATTTCTGTGACCTCTGAGAAATTAAGATAACCATGATGATGCCAGAAGATTGAAGAAGGGCAAATATTCCTACCTTCAAAAGAGGGAAGCAAGGAGCACCCATGCAATTAGATCATCAATTTGATATTGATACTGGGTAAAACTCTGGAATAAATTAAGAAATTGTAAACTTTTAGAAGAATGCATTGCATATCGGGACAGCATGGATTTATCAAGAAATAAGGCATTGATCTTTTTTTGATAGTTTTGTTAATTATAACAATAAAGGTAAAAATTTCTCTGTCCAGACTCTAGGGTATGGTGTCCATCTCTGTTTCTTGGCCATGGAAGCCAGTGTTATTCAAAGACATTTTCCATGGTCATCTGGCCAGCATGGCTATATGTCAAAGGTGCATGGAACCCTGTTACCTTTCCACTAAAGTAGCTATTAACCTATTTGCATTTTGCATGTTTTTGAATTACTAGGTGGTCAGGAGCTGGGGCAAGTAATGGGAGCTCACCTCATTGTGTGACACTCGGGTCTCGAACTCGGGCTGTAAGGTTTCTAGCTGACAAGCTCAGTGTCTTTAATGGCCGAGCCATTGTGCCCTTGATTACAGGAATTCAGTGGTCATCATATAATTTAAGTACACCAGAGGTTCCATGAGTTCTTTACAGAGAAGTTGACAAAATGTGGGCTAGGTTACACAACTATAAGATGGATGCGAAGTTGGTTAGACAGTTATACTTAAACATTGTGAATGAGTTGAGAGGGATGCAGTGGATCAAGAGACATCTAGCACTGCTGCCAGAAGACATAGAATGAACTCAATTAAGCATGGATAAAACTGCAATTAAAGCCTTCATGAACTGAAATGGAGATACTTGTCCAAATGATTGCTTCTGCAGATCCAGCTGCCCTCTTTAAGGTGACCAGATTCCTTCTAGGTGCAGGGGTTTGCTGAGGAATTTGATGGTTTCCTGGCACATAGTTCAGATTCGTTCTCTGTTGGATATTGGCATGGATACTGGTCCAGTGGAGAAGCCTGAGGTAGATTCTTAGCCAGTTATCTAGGAATGGTTTGGCCCTGTTGCTCTTGAGGTAATTGGCAAGATCTTAGGAAACATGAGCTTGAGAGCTTGTGTTTTAGATCCATGTTCCCTCTGATCGGTAAAAGTTTCCAAAGAACCACATGCAGTTGGGTACTGGTGATAGTCAATGCATCTTTGGACGAGGGGGTGATGCTCCAGCCCCTTAAATGAGACAGTGGTTTTGCTGTCATCTTAAAGAGCCGTCACTAGATCACACTGTAATGGACAATTTTTGTCCTAACTAGAACCTTCCTTTTTGGGGGAAAGTTGATGAGAAGATGGTTTGCTGCAGCTCCATAGGATCCTGGATGGAAAAAAAAACCCGAATCCCATTCTGTCAGATTTCTGGTCTGGATACAGGATGGAAACATTGGTTGCCATTTTTGATGACATCTGGCAGGAGTGGAATGAAGTTAGTGAGTCTGTCCTTGCATAACTTTATTCTCTGTAGCTTTTGATATCATCAACTACATATCATTCTGGGACAGCGTTGGAGGTTGAGAGTGGGGACTGTTGTCCTGGTTCATTTTCTTCATTAAAATCCATTTTCAGTTGGCTTGAATGAGAGCAAGAGATCCAACTTGCAGCCTGTTTGTAGCATTTTGCAGGGTCTGGTGCTTTCTCCAGTCCTGTTTAATTTGGTGAAACTTTAATGACCTGGATGAGGTCATCTTTCATCGTGGGGTGTGGTATCATCAGTATATTGATGATACTCAACTTTATAGCTCTGCCTATGTTAAGTGATACCACAACTGCCCTTTCTTAGTGCCTGGAGGCTGTTGAGGTCTGGAGATGTGGTGAAATGTAGACCAGATTCCCAGAAGGGAGAAAATGCATTCCAGAGAAGCAAAAGACAGCAGAGTTTAGACAGTTTGACTGGGAGGAGGATAGTCAGAATAACACCTCTCTAGGAGCTCTGAGTATTGTTTAATGATGTAAGGAGTTTGCTTTAGTTTAGCAAGAGCACAAGGAACAATAAATGAAAGTGCTTAGAAGAAGCTCAGCATGTCTTTGTTAGGTTTTGGACCTTCACAGGATAGGGAGGAATAGGTGAAACTGAACCCTAGCAACACAGATTAGCTTTAGGTTTGAGGCTTCTTGATTCTTGGAGAATTAACATCTTTGGTTATGGATGGTATGTAGTCTGAGGATTCTTCTGGACTTGCAGCTCCTGCACGAGGAACAGATGGCACTTGTGGCCAGAAGGCCTTTATACAACTGCGAGTTATGCAACAGTTATCCCTATTCCTGTTCCACGCCCTTCTTATAATCACCAATGCCCTATCAACTCCCACTTGGAATATTGTAAGGCACTGTATGTGAAACAAACATTGAAGAATATCCAGAAGCTTCAGTTGGTTCAAACTGCAGCAGCTTGCATAGTTTTACATAAGTCTAGACTGACACCTATCACCACTTTTGTGGGAGCTACATTGGTTGCCAGCTTATTCTGGGTTCAATTCTAGGTGCTATCACCTTTAAAGCCCTACATGGCTTGGGGTCAGATTATCTGAAGGACCACCTCTCCCCAATTGCATCTACCCAACTCACCACAACTGGAAGGCAGAATATTTTGTGGGTCCCATCTGTCAGAGAAATACATCTAGTGGGACCAAGAAAAAGGGCCTACTCTGTGGTGGCTTCCTTCCTATGGAATATTGTTTCCCCAAATATAAGATTATACTTTTATAATCTTACCTGGATACTTTTCTGGAAGGTGCTGAAGAAGTGGTTCCGTCAGCAGGCATGGAGACCCCAGGTTGACACAGAGCCAATCAAGTAATTGGTTTGATTGTGTTAGATACTGCTGCAGGGGGTCAGGGAAGGCTTCTATATTTTGGATTTTTAATTTTGTAAGCCACTCAAAGTCTCTCTTATGTGAGCAGCTAAATAAACTTGTGAAACAAAAAATAGTCAGACACTGCATGGTATTTTTTGTACATACCAGTACCAAGAAATAAAAAAAATTAGCTTATTCATTGCCCTCATTTCTGTGATGTCTTAGCTCAATGTTTGTCCCGTCTATAATTAATTATCTTAACTGATTGCATAATATTTTTGCACTCCTAGGTTTGAAAGCTAAAAAAATCATATATCAGATAATTATCAACAATTCCTTAATGAGTTGGCCTCAATTTTCAAGAGCCAGAATAATTCTAAGTATATTTGGCATCTAATCCAGATGTTCTGCATCCTGCTTAGTATCCTTACTTGAAAAATATCTAAATCTTTTCTGAATATTTTAAGGGAGGTAATGGCTAGATGATATACACTATAAATGCTAAATGGAATATTGTACACAAGCAAACTCACAAAATTAGTGTAAACTCAAATTGTTCTATGCCAATGTGTGAACCTGGGCAATGGGATAGTGTTTCCAAGTTACTAGCCATTTAACCATTGTAAGTGGGTCACCATATTCTGCAAAAGCAGTGAATTAGATACCATTAAGTCTCGCTCAACAATTAGGACAAATGCTCTGCAGTTTGACCATACCCATCTGCACATTTGTCTTTCCTGCCTATTCCCTGAACCTCCCAAGCATATTTTTAGTTCATCACACACTCACATTACATGCCCAAATCACATGAAGTTTTCCTTATTCATTATCCCTTGAAGGGAACATCCAGGCTTCATTTGGCCTAGAATTAGATGATTGGTTTTCTAGTCAAGGATAACTTTCATAAGCTTCTTGAAAGACATCTATCTGTCTAACTACCTATCATATTACCTCTGAGGAAAAAAAAATGCTTTAACTATTCTGATCTTTGTTACCAGAGAAATATTTGTATTGTTCAATTTTATCTATCGCCGTCTTCCTCCTTAAAAGTCAAACCTTTTATTTTTCTACACTATCCATCTTTATTCTTCAACTGAGCAAACCAAAACTACTTACCAGCTTCATTTTTTTGCCAACAATAGCATAGTCACTAGGCATGCGAGCTGACACTTTATGTCACTGTTTTAACATAAGAGTAATCCATTTTTGCTTTCATGAGCCAGGAGTGTTGCAAGCTTTTGCTGCTTTTGGCAAGAGTATCAAAAGCAACGTATCACTGCAAGATCCACTCCTCTTGAATATATGGAGATGGGCAGTTCTTGAATATGATTAAATAAATAAATGTGGTAATGAGCATATTTTGCATCTTTCGCTACACTCGCCCTCTCTGCTAAGTCTAGTTTCAATAAATAAAATGATGTGCATCTCAATTGAAGTATTATAGCTTCCTGTTTTGACTTCTGTTGTCATCTCTTCCACCTTCACCATTTTTATACACAAAGAATTGGGAATTTTATACTTCCTTGTTTCATACTCAATCATTCTGTCTCCAAGCTCAGTTCCTACAATATGTTCTTATAAAGATTTTTCAGAATAATCAGATATATTAGCAACTCTCATTAGCCTTATTATACTGCACATTTTGGCATGATCTATATAGTCAAAGGCTCTGCTATATCTGATCAAGCAAAAACAAACCTCATTCTTGGGGGTGGGGAATGTTTCTCTTATCTGATTTACGTTATCTGTCTTATCTTGGCTTCTCTGCCTTTTCTGAAATGTGTCTGCTCATTTGGCATTTCCCTTTTCATAAATGACTTTATTCTTTGTAAGTTGTAAAGCAAATTTTCCTTTGCAATTGCAGTTTGTGCAATAGTGTGATAATTGCTTTTTCCTGTTAACTCTCTTATTTGCTTAAGCATTACCATGTTTTCCAATATCTGGACCATAATCTGGTTACATACCACGTTCCCCAGAAAACAATATCTATCCCAAAAATAAGAGAGATTGATTTTTACATGTAAGCCCAATATAAGCCCTATCCCCCAAAATAAGCTCTAAAGAACCCGTTCATTCCAGTGCACCTGGATGCACAGGGTGGGGCGAGGCGCATGGGTAAAAACCAAGGTAGGGTGGGGATGGGGAGGGTGGAGCTGCTTACCTTTGGACAGTTGCAGCCAAGCCTTGCATACCCTGACACTTGCCTTGCCTTGCCTTTCTTCTGCAGTTGCTTGCCACCACTTGCACGTGTCACCCCCAGCCTCTGTTTCTTTGTCAAAGGACTTCAGGAAAGGCTTCTGCAGCTGATAAAAGGTCCAGATTGATGTGTGCGGCACTCCTAACCTCTGTTTTGCTGTCAGAGACACTGTCAGAGCTCATTTCTCAGCTGCAGAGGCCTTTCCTGAAGACCACTGAAGGCGAAAAGAGGCTGGGGGTCACCACACGCATCAACCCAGAACTTGTTTCTCGGCTGCAGAGGCCTTTCCTGAACAATGAAATAGAGGCCAGGGTGCGGCCCCAGTCAATCCAGAGCCCATTTCTTG
Source organism: Pseudonaja textilis (assembly GCF_049901715.1). NCBI lineage: Eukaryota > Metazoa > Chordata > Lepidosauria > Squamata > Elapidae > Pseudonaja > Pseudonaja textilis. Next base: position 81,557,607 of record NC_141991.1, read on the forward strand.
GTTGAAGAGGCCTTTTCTGAAGGCCTCAGATGGTGAAATGAAGCTGGGGGGTGCTGCATGTGTCAATCTGGAACTTGTTTCTTGGCTACGAAGGCCTTTCATGAAGGCCTTTGATGGTGAAACAGAGGCCAGGGGTGCCACAAATGAGCGGCAGCAAGTGGCAGCAGAAGAGGGCCGGCAGCAGCCACACGGCCCCCTGATGGGTGGGGCTGCTGTTTGCTGCCACCACAATGTGACAGTGGAAGACATCCTCCCAAAATAAGACCTGGTGCCTCTTTTGGAGGCAAAAATATGTAAGACCAGGTCTTATTCTCGAGGAAACTTATTTGTAGGAGTCATTAACACTTTTACTGCCTTTTCTTTATGGCTTTAAATCTCTGTATTTGTTCTTTCCATTCTGCTTAATTAGCAGGCAACAATCCTGTAGGTAAAGCTGAACAGTCTCTGACATCATCTAGAGAGTTCTTTCATTATCTTTGATCGCAGTTAGTAGTCATCATGAAAAGATCTACAGTATTCATACTAAATTTACAATCTATAAAATAAAAAGTTTAAACCCTTAATTTGCATTTAATAATTTATTAATTTCTTAAATTATACATTCTATAGCATGATTCAAATAATTTTCTGGTAGTTTTAGAGTTATAGTGTCTAAATTTTGCAAAACATAGAAATGGTTACAGACTAAAATGCACAACTTACATAAACATTTAAATAGAACATTTGTATTCAAAAGTCATTCTACACACATTTTCATAAAAATATAAAAAAATAGTTCAATCATTGATTCATACTTTAACTAGACTAGGATATTTAAGATGTCCCTTCCCACATATTCCTCATAAAAAGACTCCCATCAAAAAAGAAACTATAAAAGAAACTGTATTGATTTGTGACTCCTGCCAGGAGCTATAACTCATCACAATAACCTGCTATTTCTTTTCTGTAACCTACAAGAAATGGACTGCAATCTTTCATAATATGCATTTTCCATTCAAATTCATTATATATAACTTGTGCTTTGCAAAAAATAAACATTTTAAAATAAATGACACTAAATTGGAATATGACCAGATTAATCAAATGCATATTATAGGCTAATAATTTTTATGTAAAAATATCACAAGGGGGGAATATTTAAAGATATCATTTTTTATCCAGCTCCACTGAAAATAAATATTTTTCTCATTGTAAGTATTTGTATAATATTTTTTTCTAGGTGCCCAAAATAGTGTGCAGACGACAAAGCAAACACCTCAAACTCTTCCATTTTACAATGCTTTCAGGGCATATTTAATATTAGGGAAAGGCACAAAGATGAAACATTTCAGTTGCAGCACTGAAGACTACTCTCCATGCACAGTGCAAAAACTAGGGAAGTCTTTAAGCTTGAACAGGTCTGATTAAAAAGATCAAAGCATTTGCGCTTGTTGCAAAGATTCTGATGCATGGTGGAGAGAGACATGTATATAGCTGCCTGCAAGGATTTTTATTACAAAACTGAAGGTGGTCTTTGTTAGTACTGGATAGTGCTGTTTCTCTTTCAGTGGACAGAGGATCACGCTTCTGTTTCAAACCATATTAAAAGGAGTATTTTAGCCTTGTAGATAAGATGAGGCCCATTGGGTACACTAAACCACTTAGATCTGAATGAAAAGAAAAATTGCTATTACAACAAATGTTAAATCACTATTTAAAGAATGACAAAAGTGCAGAAACAAGCGTTGCTAAAAATAATAAGTACTGTTGGTGCCATATGTTCTCATACAGCAGGCTGCTCCTTCAAGGTTTCCCTCTGATTTAAGGAGCAATTTGCTATTCATCCTGTATAAATTCATCCTCTATAAATTTGAACATGGAGAACCTCTATCCAAGACATATTCAGAAGGATGAGGCTGTCCCACATGTCCTTCAGGTTCAATCCAAGATCTCCCTCTTTCTAGAAGGCTGGAAGAAGCAGAGAAAAAACATCCACCTCTGTCAAGCACTGATCAGAAATAAGGCTAATCTAAAATCTGAACAATTGAAAAACAGTTTGATATTAACAAAGGCAGTTTAAAAGCTTAATTACAACAGCGGGGAAAGGATGTGTTGATCTGCCTCCAGAAAAGTAATTTGGAGGCAGCAAACTTGAAGTGAAGTGGCCCTATCGACTTTTGCTTGCAACATCGTCAACTGAAATCAGTGTTGCCTTGAGTGAAATAAAGTGAAATAAATAATATCTCTGGCTTAAATGCTTTTTGCAAGAGGATGCCCAGGATTATTGATTTTTTTATTTAAATGTTATAACTTTCTGTTTTAGAAAATGCTACTTTTTGGATATTTCTTTACTCTGCTTTTCAGAGTCATTGTATTCCCTTCCAAACCTATAATAAACAGAAGTATGCTCTTTTTTTAACCCTGTAATGTAACCCTAAGAATTTATTCTGAAACCATGTCATCATAAACAAGGATTCGGCATTTAAAAAGACAACTTAAAATGATCTGGAAAAATATTCACTCTGATTACCAATGACTTTTACATTCCACTAAATTACAACTATAAGAGCTCAAGGATTTTGGTGGGGGTGGGACAATTAATAAATGGCAAAAGGTAAAAATGCAGGCTAGAAAGAACAAACATTACTAACTCGATGGTTAGTTGGAAATATTTTAGATTTTTGCCAAATGTAAAACATAGCATGAAGTTTTGCAAGGATTTCTGGGCTGAAATATTTATCCAACAACCAGGTGCCAAGCTAATGCTTTACATGACAGTAAATTTAAACACATCCCTTTCTCTGAAAGGAAGAAAAATATGAAAGTAAGTTATAAGACTAGAAGGAGTCAGGAAGTACCCCAAACTCTTTCTTTCCCTAACCTCCTCTAAACTGGAAATAACAATTTTTAATTTTGAAACTATAGCATAAACTATTTTTATTCCTTTTGGCCATTTTTTACTTACACTAATATTTATTTCTATTGGAAACACAATAGAATACTCAATGAAGTTTTCTTCGCCTGGAAGAGTGAATGAGGGAATAGATCTTACTTTTCTCTTCCCCCAGCTATCATATCCTCTTCCACAAGTTTTTGTACTGTGTAAGTAGAAGGAACTAGCAAAATTAACAAAAGAGCAAAAGGAAGTTGTATATGGCAGTCAATCAAAACCTAATGTTACAGGAGGGGTTGATACAAGACTTTAGGAGAGAATGAGCTTAATAGTAGTAAGATACACACTTCTCAGTATGATGCCAGATCTCTAGCATCATTTTTGTAAGTCTAGAAGGGCAATTGAGACAGAGTCTGGTTTCAATAGGCTGAACAATCCTACTGGACTGAGATGGTAATAAGATCAGTATATAGGATACCAATCACAAAAGAATCCAATTAATGACAATTTGATACTTAACCATTAATTGACTACAATATTGAACTTTTTTTTTACTTTTTCAAACAAGCTTTTCCTGTACAAAATGCAATATTGTTTCTCTGTAACTGAGGAGGGACATTAAATATGGCTTTGGGTATCTTAGCCATCTGAAATCAAATTTCATATTCTCCTTCCATCTTACGTAGACTATAAAACTGATGTAAACACAAGATTGCTGTATGACTATAACACAGGATGATTCAGAAAATATATTCTGCTTTCTGGCATGTAAACATCAGGATGACTGGACCTTAATTCATATAAATATTACATTTCTTTAAAAATTAAAAAGAAGGTAGCATTCCCTATTAAACAGTAATCCACAAAAATACTCTTTCAGTAAGTATTACTTGCCATTTAACAGCTTATGGCCTATCAACTACTATGTAAAAACACATACCGTTTTACAACTGTAAAAACAGACAACTGGTTAGTTTCGTTTGGCCATTATGCATTTCCAATGGGAATTATTGTTTAATGCCACCATAGTCCTAGCATCGCACTAAATTGTTCTTCTTCTTTTTCTTTGGTGGTTCATCATCTGTGCTGCTATCTGTGCTGCTGCTGCTGCTACTGCTGGAAGAACTTGACTCTGTTTCAAAGTCAGAAGAACTAGAAGAACTACTGGATGATGGAGAAGATGAAGAACTGGATGTGCTTTCATCACTATCGCTGTCATCTGATGAAGAGGAGGAGGAGTCATCACTCTCTGATGAAGACTCGCTAGCTGAAGTGATGCTGCTGCTGCTGCTAGAACTTGTCACACTTTTAGACCTGGACAGAAATTTCAAAAGAACCACCAGACATTATTTAGCAATTTTACTAAAAGATGTTAGATTTTTAGTAGGGAAAAAACCTAAAAATACACAGTATTAGGGGACAGCTTGCATCTTCTCCCCAAATATTTTGACATTCACTCAAGGGCTGACATTTCAGTTTACCTTGCAGAAGGCCTATTCTGTGAGGTTTTGCCTCAGCATACATTCTCTCAAAGCAGAAGAATCTGCTGCTTCAAGGTTCTCCTGAGACTGGCATGTCAAAGAACAAATCCTTGCCTGGGGAGGAGCACGATGGAAAGGGACCCTTATCAAATGATTTGCACAGGCTTACCATATAGTCATCAATAATCATAAGCTTTTTTAAAAAAATTAACACATTTAATTGATTCAAGTAATAATTCTCCAGGCACAGATATCAGCCCATGCAATGATATAGAAATTACTAGATCATTTCCTACTGTGTCAATGATTTACAGCAGGCATTAAGTTCATGTATCTTCCCCTGCCCCCTTCTTCCTGAGGATAAGGCAAGAAATTCTGCAGATATTTAAGTAAAGTCTAATTTTCTGCAGCAAGGTTTCTATGGTGCATTATATAATAGTCCATCCATGTTATACGATCTGAATGGATTGTAACAGATTGTTCCAGGCAAAGTTTAAGGTTCTTTTTCAGTGCTTAAGACAGCTTAGAATTTTGCTATCTCACAACCATTTATGCAAGGGTGTGCTGATAAATGTATAACAACTGGCTCTGCCAGTTCCATTGCTACTGTTGCACTGCCAAATAGGTGACTGGCATGTCAACTGTTGCAGTTCAGCTCTGCTCTGGTCTAAACTGGCTCACAACATTCCAGAACACTTAACAATTGGCTCTCTCTCAAGCTGGCTCCAGTACACCACTGGATTTAACTCAACAGAGCTTGTGAAGCAGGAAAGGCCCTCTTAAAGGAGCTCTCACATTTTAAGACCAGTTTAGCCAGCAAACAGAATGGCCTTCTATATTTTTCTCAAGCTACAGAATGTATGGCCTCAGAAACTGAGTCTGGTCTCTGATTTTTTTTCCCCTTTAAGTACCCAGGAAAGGTCTTGGGTATTTGTGGGAACCCCTGTTAGGTCAGAGAATGTACCGAGTCATTGTGGAGCAGCTTTGAAAAAGGCAGAAATCCATGCTAGAAAAGGAATGGACTAAAAATAAAATTGTCATCATTATAATGGTTCTATAAAAATCTATAGTATATCCACATCCATAATACCGTAAACAGTATGCCTGTTACATGGAAGGGGGGAGGCAATATCACAGATTGAAAACTACTGAAGATGAAACAAAAATATTTTAAGAACTCAAAAGTCTTCCCTTTTCACATTTGATTTGTTCAGTCAGTCCCAGCAAGAAATCGCACCAAATGGGCGTTGTTTACCTGAACAACGCTCTGGAATCTTCAAATGGCCTCTTCTGGCCACAAGGTCCTCCCAAAATGGCCACTGCTGGCCCACAGACCTTCTCAAAATGGCCACTGCTGGCCACAAGACTCTTCCAAAAAGGCCACTGCCTTCTGCAATGGCCTGCCATGAGGTTCCTTCTGCTGTTGAACTTCGCTGCTTTCTAATGCAACCCCAATCGCAGCGGCACTTCCAGCTGCTGCTAATCTTCACCGCGGGGGAAGGAACGATCCTGTGGCTCCAAGTAGAGTGTGGCCGATGCCTCTGCTCTTCAGAAAGCCACCTGACAAGAAACCAGCTTTCTCTTTGCCGTGGCAAGCCTAAAGCAGTTCCGCAGCTCTGCAACGAGGGCAGAATCGCCTGCCCTTGCAAAACAGTCCTCTGACCAAAGAAACTCTGATTCTTCGCCACGGAGGGCTGAAAGAGGCCCCTCCGGACCTCCAGAGCAGTCCTCAGCTGTTTGGTGGCTCCCAAACATCAGCTGTGTAGCAGAGTGCCAAATTCAAAAGGGGGAGACAAACGGAAGCTTTTTTTCTCTTTTTTTCTCTTTTTTAAGGATTTCCTTGCAAGACTGCCTTTGGTCAAAAAACCCCAAAGGCAGGAGAGGCAATACTCTGCGTCCTACTCTGCTAAGGACTGAATAGAAACTGGGAGGGGCTACCTGGAGTGGGTGGAGCTAGGCTAATAAGCCTTTTGTACAGTCCTAAGCAGCTAAAGGAGAGTATCACCCATCCTGACCTGTCGCAGCCTTACAAGGGAAAATGACTAAGGCAGCCAACGATATTTAAAATAAAGCTAAAAGAAGTACATTCACAACTACAAAAATAAAAATACATAGTAGCTGAGAAAAACACAGCAGTCACTAATACAGCTAGGAGACATTAGGAAAAAGTAATGCAAGGAATGAAAATTGTTCAGCTGAAAACCAGTAAAACTGGGCTAGAGAGCACTGTTTTGTCAACACAGACCAAGTGCCTTTCAAGGCCTACAGAAGAACATCCAGGTATTTACTGACTTGGAAATATAAACAGAAGGGGTTTGATTTATGTATAGTGCAGGGGACACATTTTTTAGGTGTATGTGGCTTCATGCTTGTCTGGTATAAAAAAAAAAATCCTAATCAAACTGAGTTGTGTCTGAAATCTTTCTACTATGTGGACCAATTTCTGAAAAAAAGTGCCTGGAGAGCCAAGAGTTGCAGGGAGCCTGCATAAAGCCTGACAACTGGGGATGGGGGAGGGAAACATTCTTGAGGTACATTTTCTTCTCAAAAGTATAGAATCAGATTTTCATCCCATGAAAATGGCTGAAAGGAAGTTCAGAATCTTTTTTTTTTTTAAATCTTCACAGAACATATAACTAGCCTATGAAATTCGTTACCAATTGTGGTGATGGCCTAGATATGCCTTCAAAAGAGGATTAATTGAGTATGCAGTCGATCAAGATCAAAGGCTTAGTTTTGAAGACTCAAATGTTTCTCTTGGGTTGGCAGGGTGTCTCCAAATACCAGTTACAGAGCAACAATGACAGGAGGGATTAGGTCTCCAACCACTGCTTATGAACACCTCAGAGACATTTGGCTTGCCAATGTGGAAACAAAATAGTGTGGGCTAGTGTGGGCTTAGGCCTGGTTTATCAGTTATTCTCATGTTTGTTTGTTTTTTAGCTAGCCTTTTTCAATGTGAAAAAAGTTTTGACATTTAAACCATTTTACTATATTTCTGTGTTGGCATTTTTACTATTGTTAGTTTCCTTTAATAACAGAAAAGATATAAATAAAAATAATAATCATATTAAAAAGAATATCTTCTTTCAAGCTAAGAAAGGATTGGAAATGAGCGTTGATAGAAGTTACCGTAAAACGCCCTTTCTATCTAAGCTGCAAGAGAGCCCAGGATGGGTTGACTCCTTCCTATGACGTCATTTAGCTGAGTCTGTACTAAAATATAAAAGCCAGACCCCGGAAGACACCCCAGCTTTGGCGAAGATACTTGACAGACTGAAAGGTGTCTCTGAAAGCACAAATGAATACAGAAATATGTCTTACCCTCTCCGACAAATCAAGGGAGGGGCTGGGCTCTCGCAGCATAGATTGAAAGGGCGTTCACGGTAACTTCTACCAATGCCCATTCTGCTCCATGCTGCATCGAGAGCCCAGGATGGGACACACCAAAGCTTGTATGTCCACGGGCGGGTCCTCATCCGGTTCAACACACCGACTGTGGAACCACTCATTGAGGCACCCGTCTGCCGAAGGCTGCAGTCGCCGAGGCAAAGGCATCCAGACGGTAGTGTCTGATGAAAGGAGACGGGGATGTCCACGTGGCCGCACAACAAATCTCCTCCAAGGATGCTTGGGTCGCTCAGGCAGCAAAAGTGGCCACGCTTCTGGTAGAGTGCGCCATCAGACCTCAGGGAACCGGAAGGGCCGCAGCTTTGTAGGCCTGCTCAATGCAAGTCCTGACCCACCTGCTAATAGATGCCTTGTACCCCAAGTGAGAAGGGAAAAAGGAAACAAACATGGCTTCTGACTTCCAGAAGGAGGAAGTGCGCTTAATGTATATTCTAAGAGCCCTTCTTACATCTAGCATGTGCCACTGCCGCTCTAAGTCATGGTGCGGGAGGGGGCAGAAGTCAGGCAGCACAATGTTCTGAGACCTGTGAAACCAGGTGTTAACCTTTGGAATAAATGAGGCGTCCAAATGGAGAACAACCCTATCATCGTGAAAGGAACAAAGGTCCTGTCTGATGGAAAGAGCAGCAAGCTCAGAAACCCGCCTGGCTGAAGTGATGGAAACGAGGAACACTACCTTCAGAGTCAGGAAACGGACAGACACTGTTCTAAGGGGTTCAAAGGGAGGTTTCGTTAGGGCATTAAGGACCAAATGAAGGTCCCAGGAAGGATACCTGTGAACCACCGGCGGGTGCAGGTTGGAAGCCCCTTTCAAAAACCTCCTGACTGAAGGGTGGTGGGATAAGGAAGGAAGCGAACCCCATAAGAGAACCGAGAAGAGGGCCACAACTTGCCTGCATAAAGTGTTGGGGGCCAAACCTTTCTCTAGACCATGCTGAAGGAATCTAAGAACTTCTGCCAACTGGGCTGAAGCAGGAGAGAGACTCTCCCTAAGGCACCATTGGGAAAAGGCTTTCCAGGTGGCATCATAGATGCACCTTGTAGAAGGTTTGAGAGATGCCAGGCTAGTGAGGATGCCCCTTTCTGGGAGATCAGCCTCCTCTAGCCGCTGCTGCTCAAGTTCCACATGGTCAGCTTGAGCCACTGGGGCTCTGGATGGAGCAGAGCCCCCTGGTGAAGGGAGATTAGATGGGCTGGGATCCTCCAAGGAGAAGCCACCAATAGGTTGACCAGGTCCACAAACCAGGGCCTCCTTGGCCAGTAGGGTGCCAGGAGGAGGAGCTCCGCTTGTTCCTCCAACATCTTCCGAATTACTGCTGGAATGATGGGAAGCGGGGAGAAGGCGTAGAGGAGACCCTTGGGCCATCTGCACCGAAAAGCATTGGTCCCCTCCACTCCCTGGCAAGGAAACCTGGTGAAGAATCTGGTGACTTGGGCATTTGAGGAGTGGAGAAGAGATCCACCTCCAGTGTTCCGAATCTGAGGGAAAGGTCCCTGAATAGAGACAGAGGAATGGACCATTCTGCCTGGTCGACTAGGCTCCTGCTGAGCCAGTTGGCCTGGGACTTGTCGACTCCGGAGATATGGTCCGCCAAGATTGACAACAGGTGTTTCTCTGCCCGTAACCCCAACCGTTGAGACTCTCTCATGAGGGCCTTGGACCTCGTCCCCCCTTGCCAGTTGACATGAGCCTCTGCGGCCATGTTGTCTGTAAGGACTAAAACACGAGAGCCTGAAATGCGTGTGAGCCAGAAAAATGGCTCTGAGCTCTAGCCAATTTATGGGAAGGGTCTGCTCTGACCTGGATCAAACGCCCTGAGCTATCTGGCCCTGCATATGAGAACCCCAACCCAGGAGGCTGGCATCAGTGGTTATCACTAGCCTGTCTGGGTCCCTGAACAGGAGTCCCTTCCAGATTGATGGGGAACGCCACCAATTGAGAGATTGCCGGATTTGTGGCGGGAGTGGGACCTTGATGGATGAGTGGCTGGTTCTTGCTTGTTGGTAGGGAAGCAGGAACCATTGGAGCAATCGGGAGTAGAGCCAAGCCCATGGGACGATGCCAATACAGGAGACCATTTTCCCCAGAAGTTTGGACAGCAGTGACAGGGGGACAGTTGCTGGATATGGCTGATGATCTCTGCAAGGCTCTTTCCACGAGCTGGGGACAGGAAAATCTGGCACAACGTGGTATCGATGACTGCTCCCAAGTGTTGCAATTTGGTTGTGGGAGAGAGCTGGTTCTTTTTGGTGTTGATGGAAAACCCATGGCTCTGGAGATATGACAGGGTAACTTGCAGATCCCAATGGGCCGCACGGATGGAAGAGGACAGAATCAAAATGTCATCCAAGTAGCATTGGATCCTCACTGAAACAGAATGCAGAGATGCCATCAATGCTGCCAGAACCTTTGTGAAAACCCTTGGAGCCGATGAGAGGCTGAAGGGAAGTGCTCAATACTGGTAATGGGTATTCTGATAAAAGAAATGGAGAAACTGGCGATGATGACGCCAAATTGGGATGTGGAGGTAAGCCTCAGTGAGATAAATGGAAGAGAGGAGGTCGCCCTCCCGCTCTCTAAAATAGAATGCAGAGTCTGCATTTTAAATCGCCTGTATTTTACAAATTGATTGAGGAATTTTAGAACAAGGATGGCTCGCCACACCCCACCCCGAGGCTTTGGGAACGATGAAAAGGTGAGAGTAAAACCCACATCCCCATTGAGAGGGGGGAACATTGAATAGCCCTGATGTCAAGAAGGTGTTGAATGGTCTGATTCATGAGGGCTTGCCTTGAAATGTCCTGAGAGACAGGACAGATCAAAAAATTTTCTGGGGGTGGCATTAGGAAGTTCAATTGTAACCCTGACCTAACAGTGCTGAGCACCCAGGCATCTGTTGTTGACTCCTCCAATTTGGAGGCAAAGAAGGCTAGGCAACCTCCGATGGGTGGGGAGAATGAGGGATTACTTAGAGCGAGGGAAGGAATGACCCTCTCCTCCCCGAAAGGACCGTTTACCAGCAAAACGTTGTTGCCTGCCAGATGCTTCCGCATGTTGGTCTTGACGTTGGGAGTACGGCCTCTGAGAGTGAGGGAAGTGGGAGGAGGTCTCCACTCGAAAAGCAGGAGGTTGATAAGGAGCTGGGTGATAGTCGGCTTTCTTCCCACAGGAAGAGAGAATTTTACGTTTATCTCTGGTTTCGATGAGATAAGGCTTCAATCCAAGATGGCCACTGACTAGGAAACCGGGCTCCAAGATTGAAGAATTGCTCTTTATCTATAAAAAGCCCCGAGCGAAGTCAGCAGAAGAAAGCACAGCCGCAGGCCACACGATCAGCTGGCTGGCGCTGTTAGCGGTTTGCCAATTGTTTTTACGATCGCTCAAACCGCAGGCGTGGGGGAGGTCTCAAGACACTGCACAGCTTGCCTGCACAGTGCTCTGGCAACGTTGCTCCCAACGTTGCAGGAGAGGGAGCCCTGCTTTTCTGGAAGAGCAACTGCCTAGATCCCTGGGAGCTGCTTGAAGTGAGGAAAAAAGTCCTGAAGATCATTGTTTATTGCTATCTAACGGAACGCTTTCAGAGACACAGCTACTGACTGAAAGAAGCTGAGTCAAAAGCTGGGGTCAAAAGCTTTAATATCTTAGTACAGACTCAGCTAAATGACATCCTAAGAAGGAGTCAACCCATCCTGGGCTCCCGATGCAGCATGGAGGAGAACGGAGAGCATGTCAGTATGAGTCCAAGTGAAAGATAACAATACTATGAAACTATTCATGCGATGAAATCTATTTAATTTTATTAAAATTATTTCTTCACATACCTTTTCTTCTTGTTCTTCCTGTCTGTAGTACATTCGCCAGAGCTGATTGGGAGGGAAGGGAATCAGTTGGAAGAAAGAAATTACTTCAATTAATATGTATTTTTTTACAGACTTCAATTAGAAAACCTGCACTAATATTAGATCAAAATCAGTTTCTTAACAAATAAGAAAAATAAAGGCAAAGATGGAAATCTAAGATATAAAAAATAAACAAAACAATAAAAAGTACTAAATAAATACAACTGCATATTTACACTATTTAAATAACCCTAACCCTATTTAAATAAATGTTATTAGTAAATCATTCAAAAACATTCATAACTAAATAGCATATAATTATTGTTCCTATATGAAAAAAATATTTTGGCATATTTTGGTTTCTTTTGATTAAGTCCAACTTAAAAGAGTATTAGTTGCACATGTTTAACTGTAATAGAGTATCTTAATATAAGTAATTCAGATATCATAAAGCAAGTACACTGAACTTTTTTTAAAAAAATGTTTTAAATATTATCCTTTAATCTTAACTAAATCTTTCCTGTTTAAACCCATCTGCCTATTAATTTGTTAAGAGTTGAGAATACATAGTTTTGACTTTCATGCATGTAGTAGGCAGATAAGCTTAAACTAAGATTATAGGAAAAAATAGTTAAGATTAAAGGATAATATTTCAAATATTTTTATCAGCAACAAAATAACAGAATGCAGAATAAACTATAAATTATGGTATTTAAATTGCCAATAAAATTTTCAAACTTTGAAGAAAAGATCTTAGCCATATAGGAATACAAACTGGATACTTCTTTGGTTAGTCTAGAATAGCTATTATTACCTCAACATATTTCTAAAAAAGCATAACAACCCTGATTTATTTGCTGGACTGAAATGTCCAGCATTGCCCTCTTAAGGTAAATAAATGTCCATTATATAGAAAAAAGGTGATGTCACCAAAACAAAAGTGTTAATAAAAATTAGTCTCTTCCTATTTAAAAAAAAGTCACAGAAGCAGAAAAAACCACATTTGTAATATGTCTACTTTGAACAACATCTCACTGAATTATTATTTTAACGTCCTTAGGATGCGCAAAGTACATTGAGACAGAAATGGACCATTTCAGAGAATTCTAGAAAAGTATATTTCTCTTTGGATAATCTGAACTCCTGGACATATCATTTCAGGGACTATTTGGCTGATTCATCTGGAATGCTGTGTTCAGAACACATTGGAATACTGCTGATTCACAATTTAATTCTGGAAAAAACAGAATCTCCACCCAGAATAGCATGGTCCAAATTGCCTCCCTGGAATTTGGCACAGTCCGAAGGGAAACAGAACATTCCATCTCCATTTAATAATGCATAAGCTTGAATTACATGAATACTTTTAACTTTGAGGATAAATAGTGAGGGAGTGGGCAGGAAAACAATGCTAGAAAAATAAATGGGGTGAAAGGACTAAAAAGCAAAGAAAAATAAAATGCAGAACTGCAACAAAGGGAGAATTGAACTACTAGCACAGGAGTGTCAAACTCAATTTCATTGAGGGCTGCATCAGAGTTGTATTTGACCTCGGGGGCTGGGGTGGGCATGGCCAGCTTGATATCACCCGTGTTGGGGATGGCTATGACCTGAGCACTCTGCCAGAGAAAACAGGCTCCCAAGCTCTGGTTTTGGCTGGGACGGCCTCCTGCTACCCTCTGCCAGCAAAATGAAGCTCAGGAGGACCACATTTTTGCTGGCAGAGGCACCGTGGGCCGGTCCTTCAATATTTCCAGGGTGGCCCCGTGGACCAGATCTAAGCACCCCGTGGGCCGGATCTGGCCCCCAGGCCTTGCGTTTGACACCCCTATACCAGCAGAATAAGAAATAACAAACAAGGAATAAGAAAAAAGTGATCACATAATAGTTTCATGAAAGAAAATAGTTCAAAACTGAACTGGAGGAATGTATTGACTACTGACTTAAATAGCTACTGTCAGAGTTCTGTTGATCATGATAGACAGACAGATATTAAAACCCCACTGCAATTGTTTTACAAACCGATTCATAAACTTGACAAAGGCTTGCTCGGACTTTATGTCCAAACATACATCCTTATGAACTTATGTCTATTTTAATGGTTTTCCCGTAATTAAAGAGAAGAGGCAGCAAAATAATATTCTCTTTTCCCATGCACAAGTTTCAGTCTTCATGAGATGTGTCAAACATTTCCAATTTGAAACATTTCAATTTCTAAACAGGCAGTTTTGTCCTCAAACTGCAGCCTTGCCAGAACCCATTCTAAAAACGTGGCAGAATGTTCTCCACATTATTTTTGTGTAATCATTAGCATCTCCATCAAATCATAATTTACACTGTGTAAGATCTTACTAATGGTGAGCATTACCACTATTGGAACTATTTCAATGTCAAGATTGCATCTGTAGGGGCCTAGAATCCCTTTTCCCTAAGTGTGAGAGGGCAGAGACAATTCCAATTGCAGAGTAACTAGCTGTGCCCGGAAGAAGATGAGCAAATTCAATTCCACTTTTCCCTTCTGTTGTGTTTTAGCAGCTTCTCATAGGCAGTGGTTTTACATCTGGGCAAAAGTTTGCTTCCAATCTTTCTCTGTGATTTGCCTTATTCACATGAGACTTGATCCTAACTTAAGGCACCAATTCTTTATCCTCATCATAGGACTTCATGAACTCCTGGATTGTTTAAATTTGTAATGGACCACCTCAGTATCACAGTAAGCATTCCAATGATATACCAACTATATTGAGACAGCCCCATTTCAATATCAGAATGCTTCTGGTAAGGTTCCACTGAGGGGGCAGAACTTTGCTTAATTGGTCTGAAAAACTGCTTTACTATTAGTGGGCTTTCAAGATTCTGTAGCAACCCTGAAAGCAATAAAGGTATTTTCAGAAATCCAAATGGTTCTTGTTTTCTGAGCTTGCTTGTCTCATGGGACTTAACAAGTTAAGAAATGTACTCACCTCCACTATTTCTAACTTTTCTAGCCCATCATATAACCCTGCCAGATACATGTTAAAACAGAAAAGCAGCATTTTTGCCAATACAAAATTTCATCTCTGTTTTGGAAGCAGAGAATTAATGCTTTACTGACCTTGTCAATACTGTCAATACCTATACTGACAAAAGGCTGTTCATTTAACTCCTGATAACCTCACCCAGGATTCTCTCAAGCTAAAGCAGGGGTGTCAAACTCTCAGTGCCACAGCAGCGTCACGTGATATATCATGATTTCCCCCCTTCACTAAACTGGGCGTGGGCATGGTCAACATGTGATGCATCTGTAGGCCAGAACTTGTTCAAAGCTTTTCATTGTCTTTTCCTTGTACATATATATTTTTCTATAAATGACATATAATCTTTTACATAGTAAATCATACCTTTGTTGAAGTAGCTGGTTCTCTTTTTCTTTAAGTGCTTTTTTAAATTCTGCTGTTCGTGATGGTCTATGCAGATATTTTCTTTTCCCTGTACATTCGTATGTCCAGTGTCCAAATTCCAAACATTTCTGACACCTTACATGTTGTTTATTTGCCTCCCTGTGGAAATACATAAAAGTGACTGAGACCAGTTGTTTTTATTTAAAAAGTCAAAGAGAACAAACATTGACCCTACTTTGCTTGAAATTAGGTGGCAGTTTTAAATTAACTTTTGCTATAGTTACATTATTTATAACTTGATTACTCAAATCCTCACAGTTCAATAAATTTCATTTATTGAATCATGTTTTCTGAGACCTGCAGATGCAGGATGGCTTTTGCTAATCAAAGAAATTCAGTATGTTCCTCCTGATAGATATGATGGGATGGATAGAGATAACTAAAGAAAGATGATCCCTGAAATAACCAGTCCCCATGACTCAAAGGGTTTTATAGGTACAACTCACAACTTAAATTATACCCGGAAGCCTATTGAGAGCCAGGATAGCCTGAGTAACTAAAGTTAACTTGGGCATGTCAGATGTAGCCAATATGGTTATCAGATTCTGCAACAACTAGTTGTCTGATGCCCTTCAAATCAGCCAATGTAGTAGAGCCCATTTCAGTAGCCCAATGGAAGATAACCACAGAACAAGTTACAATGAACACTGTGTTCTGTGGATGTCCAGGAAAGGGCAAAGCCAGCATGCAACATAAAGCTATTCCTGGTCATAGTTACCATTTGTTCCTCAAAAAGGAGCCATGATCTAGGAGGACCCCCAAATAGCACATTCATTCTATGCCCATACAGAATTAAGGATGATAAATCACTGGCATAAGGGAATCCTAGCACCCAAGTTTTGCTAGAGTTGATCTGGAATCTATTCTTCCCCCTCCAGATCCCTACAACCTCCAAACACCAAGACAGAAACTGCACTCTAGTACGAATTATTTTATTTGTATTCCACCTGATCCCTACAACTCAATTTTACAGAAGTTCCTGTCCAGTCATTTACTAAGACTGTATTACTATTATTCTTCTCATCTTCCTATTACCTATCTCCTCCCACTTATGACTATAACCTTGTTGCTTGTATCTCTACAATTTACATTGTTTTGTTTCCTAGTATGATTTGATTGCTTATTTAGTAACCTATGACTATCACTAAGTGTTGTATCTTATGATTCCTGATGAATGTATTGTTTTTCTTTTTATGTACACTGATATGCACCAAAGGCAAATTCCTTGTGCGTCCAATCACACTTGGCCAATAAAGCATTCTATTCTATTCTATTTTGAGATAGCTCCTCTAAATGTCATCAGAATGTCCTAGATTACCAAAGCTAGTCCCTGCTTCCACCTCCTGGCCTTAGCTTGATATTACAGCTGAACCCCAGGCAGGCAGATTTCCAAGAAGGCAATCTTCTTCTATGCTCATCCAAGTTTCAATAATATATGCTAGGTAGCCCTCTCATCCTTATCACAAGTGCGGGAGGTTTATTATGGATTGACCTGGAATTTAGTAGCAGCATCCAAAAGCCTGGGCCTCTGAAGATTCAATGATTAAGAAATGTGACAGAGAGCAGTGGGCTGAAACACAGCAATGGTACAAGACATCAGAACTACATTTCCTGAGTGAGGCCTATTTCTTATCTCCCGCCATATTTCCCACAACTCAACTCCTGCATGACAAAGGCCAGATAGCTGTCATCCCAAACCAGAAGCTGTTTAGCAGCCATAAGGCCCAGGCTGATTGATCCCTTCACCAGCCTTCAATTCCTCCTTCTACCGCCAATCAGCTCTTATCATCAAAGAGAATCTGCTGTTGCCCAAACTCTTGCAGCCATATTCAGCAGAATATCCAGACCATTTGCCAAGATTCTCCAGCACCTTCTTCTTCATCCTTGTCACTGGGCCATGCTGATGGCCCCAACATCTGATTGGAATTGTTGTGGCTAGCACACCAATCAACTGACTTAAAACAGCTCCCCTCCTATAAGCTGTTGATGGTTATTACGATCTGTCACTTTTTAAATGCATGTTAATAACTCGGCACAAGGAACGTTTTACATTGTTTAACAGCAGTCAAATTCAACAGATGTCATTATTAAATGCTTTATACCTAAATATCACGATAGTTGGCACATTCATTTTTTTTAAGGACTATCAGTAATTCATTTATGCAATTCAGAAATTCATTGTTTGGAATGCTATCATTTCAAAGCATTTAAAACCAGCTTTGGAGCATATTTAATTCATAATATATGTTAAGTATAGAAAGATGTTAGGTTGAGCCCACAATGGCTGGGTTCACAAAAACAAGCTAAATATACTTTATTTACTTTTAGTTCAGCAGGCTATTCAAATTCAGTCACCGCAGTTTATATCAGTCACAGTTAATGGTTCAGGAAGTTCTGCAAATGCAGCAACTTATAAATTGAACAACTCATGGCTTAGTATGGTAGATAAACAGTCACAATAAAACCAACACTCACTGGTTACTTTGCTATTCAAATTTTGCTAAAATATTGCTGTGAATCACTGACCTAATTGGAATTTATATGATTGATCCACAGATTACTTGACTTGAATTTCATCAGTTTTTGAATACAAACCAACTTAATGTATCTTAATAATTCAAAAGCGTGTATTGTACTGACTCAAATACAATGTTCGCTTCCTTGGAATTTTTATTTAAGGGCTTTTTTTCTAGTCTGTAAAGTCATCTTTAAATCTCAATATTAGCTATCTCTTTCAGAATTAACAGCATAATTTAGAGGAAGATTTATGATGTGTTGTGATGCAATCTTTTTCACTTAGATACTTTCATGTGATATCAGGATACAAGTTAAAAAAATGTTAAGTGTTTTTGTTCTAGTTTTTGTATTAGAGCTCCTGTGCTTATTCAGAATGCACTGCAGGGGGCGAACTAACTCCACACCAAATTTCAGGGATAAAATTAATGTATTTAGCTTCTGCAAGATTTAAATAACATATTTTTCCATTCACCTCCCACTCCCATTGTAAATAATACAAAAGTAGGGTTTGGGAGACTGCAAAAGAGATTGCAATGTAAACTAAATTAAATTATATCATGACACTATCAGAAAAAAATTTGTTGTTCCTAATGTATTTCATTCACACATTCACATGATTTTAAGAGTATTTTATGAACCCATTATCATTTTTCTTGCAAAAATATTGTGTTCTTTATGCAGTCATATTAAGGTATAGAGTTGCTGCAACTGAAATGGCCATTATTACTTGCTGCTTGAAAGAGTACAAATAGAATTGAAATAATATAAGGATCAAAACTGAAACTTCAAGCACAGAGATAGGATTTTGCTAAAAAGATTATGATAGGAAAGGGTGAGAATGAAGATTGAATGTTTAAAATCCTTTAGACTCTATTTCTAACTAAACAGATTTGATTACTTTATTAAATATTGCTGTTTGTTATATGAGTATGGAAAATTCGTTCTTTAATAATGTTCTAGATTTTTAAATAAAGTATTTTGTTGCCAGTATTTAATACTACATTCATAAAAGTAATTTAGCAGAATTTTCAATCCTGTAAAGATATATAGCATATGGGCTGGGCTGTTCACTTCTTAGATTCATATCTTTCCAATTAACTGGATTAGAATAAGATCGTATACAGAACTAAAGGTAAGAGATTATTCCCCTTAATAGGGTAATCTTTTAGGAGTCTCAAAAATAATTCTATAACTCCACTAGCTGATGGCGAAGAATGTTGAAAATTGTACTTCAGCAGCTCTAAGAGAACCAGAAAAGCCCTGAACAATTAAACTGTAGATTGAAAACTGTGGATTGAAGAATCAAAATGCAGCTACCATATAACATAGATAATATCTGAATGGGCCATCAAAACATCTACACAAAAATTTCACCATATATTTGCAATAAGCTTCTTCTGATGATGTAGTGGAAAATGGCAACAGAATGTCTGAAGACCAGTTCAGATGAAATGAAGCAAAGCATCAGAGTGTGTGTATAAATCAAACAGTCTATTCAAGAACACAAACATTACTGCAAATTAATATCCTGTGATATTCTCTTATCACAAAAAGAAAACCACCTTAATTTTACATCTAAGCAATGTTTACGAACATGATTAATTTTAGAAAATTAAGACACACAACTGGGCTCTCATTTTATGTGGCTCATTTAACCATGGTTTATTGCTTCCTTAAAGTTATGAATGACATCCAGTCTCAGAGAAGCTGCCATTGTCTGCTTGATAGTTTCAAATTCTGATTATTGCTGACAGGAATACTAAAAATTGTGAGATTAGATAATATAGTCTGAAAGTATGTGTGTGTTATATAAATAACAAATGGGACAGGGTTGAAGACTTAGAATTAAATGAATGTTATAAAAGATTCCTAAGAAGTTAAGAACCTCTTAACTAATTCCAGGGTTGCAAAATATTTAGATTTACAGAGAGAAAACACAGAGTGCCAGAACTATTAATGAAAGCTCACTATAAAATGTTAAATTAAGAGCTAATTAGAAGGCATGCATTACATTTAATGTAATCTATCTAAACTGTGTTACTGAAATCTTTGAAGTGTAAGAATGTATTTAATCAATTTATGAAACCATAGTTTGACCGATTCACACAGTACACTAAAACACACCAAACAAACCATATTTCAGCTCACTACTGTACACCTTTGCCCACTGATTCTATTCTATATAAGACTGTGTAGAATCACATCGCACATAACATTTAAGCAGTGCTGCACAGGAAACAACTACACTTTATTTCTCACCATGTTTGAACAAGTAACCTTTTGTGAGAAAGTTACGGAGGACGGTACTTGCAGGTGCACGCCACCAAGCAAAATAAACAGGGCAAGAAGTTACGACCAGAACTGCCCAGATACCCATTAAACCGCTTGCTCAGTATGGTTTTCCACAGCAAGCGATGCTGAAAGAAACATACCCCAACACACAACGGACCGAAAGAGGTTACTATCACGGGGGCTAGGACATCTTTCGCACGTCTCTATTCCCTGACCCCAAGCAGAAGCAGCGGAATTCTAGGTACTTCAGCACCTGCCCCCTCAACTCGTACACGCGAATCCAGCCTCCTTAAAAGACCAATTGCACACATGCAACTATTTCTTGCCTTTTTAAAAAGGTCTTCCCAATTCTCTCTCTTAGCGCTGTCCTCCCATAACAGCTGGGAAGCAAGTGGTTTGGATTCCCTCCCATCCTTCGCCCGCAGAACTGCCTCCAGCTCCCTTAACGCCCCTCTCTCGAGAAGCCCTGAGTGGTAGCTTCTCCCTCGCCAAGCCCTTCTTTGCCCTCCACACACACACTCACGCTTGTCTCCGAGCAATCAAACGATGCATGGGAGTCGCCATCTTAGCCATCGGCCGGGCACGGACTCATGAGGCATGCCGGGAATTCCACCCTCCCTTTTCCTGTTCTATCGGGTGACGTATTTCGGTAACCCGTGAAAAGAATGCGGAGGGGAACGTCCGGACTGTACCATTGGGCATCGTAGATGGGCGTCTTTGCTCTCCTCTGCTTGCCCGCACTCTTTTTTCCTCCCAAGCATCTCTCGCCTTCCTTCGCCTTCTTCCGAGCTATTAGTAATCAGTTTTTCTGGAGGATTTGGCCAAAACAGAGCAGTTTTTATTGAAGTACTTTTGATGTCCAATCAGAATGGAATAAGCCATTTCGTACTGCAAGTTCTTTCTTAAAAGAGAACATTAGCTATAAAAAGGAGGCGGGGGAGATGCTGGTCTCTAACATGGAAACACCTCCCCCCCCCCGCTTTATTTCTTTGAGAGTGGTAGAACATTCAAAATTATGCATATCCTTCTGCAATCTCAGGTAACACTGCCAGAGTCGTAACTTCATACAGTGAGGTTCTAAAATCCATAGGAATAAAAGTGGATTATTACTTGAGAATGTATGTGGTATGGTTTGTGGTGTTATGTGCTTAAAAAAAGAAGAAGAAATCATAATGTAAAAAATATTTATTGTACCACTGTTTCCTTGTTATATTTTGCTTACATGGAACGGAAGTATTATGGTTCATCACACAATCAGGCAGATGCTCAGACCGAATCTGGCATTTTTATCCGCCTATCAAGTCTTTCCCAACCTGGGATAGGTGGATGTTTGATGGTGTTAAATGTATTATTCTACTTCTATTTTCAGGTATTTATATTTTGTGATTATCTCAAATTCTTTTTTTACTATTTCCAGGTACTGCCAAGTCCACTATCCAAACTTTTTTGTTTTTCTTATTGACAATTGTTAGCTGAGGTATTATGTTGCAGGTACCCATATCTGCACACACTTTTACACATCACAAGTTATAATGTGATAAGATTTTGATGACTCAGACAGATTGGAACTTATGCTTAGTCATCTTCGCACAAAGTATGACCAAAGCTAAAATAAATGTAATTTATCTACTACTTGTTCAACCAATATCTATTTACTGTAATTGGCCTTTTTAATGAATGAGAATTGGATTGGTCTTTACAAGATTATAAACAGAATGTAACTAATTACATACCATTGATAAAATCAACTATTTCTTTTGGAAGGGCAGACATTAGAATATTATCCAATTGTTAAGATACTGTTTTTTATTTTTAATCCAACACCTACTTTCTCAATTTTTCAGAATATAAGAATGAAAAGGCAGCTTTCTGGTATGATACCCTATAAACACAGCACATTTGTTAGGCCTCTCTTTATAAATCAGACACATAGGCTGAAATGTCTATGGAAAATTTGAAATAATTTACACGTAAGTCATAAAGGAATTTATATTAATATTTATATAAATATAAAAATAATTTTTCAATTTCATCTTTTGCCATCCGTGTCTAGTGCCTATCCTTGTTATCCTAGCAGAATTTGTACCTCACAGAACACTGCAGGAGGTTGTGAAAAATCCTCTTGAAAGAACAAAATTCATCTGAGTGTAATTTTGACCCCAATCCCTTGTGTCACAGTTTGGGCACTCAGCTACCAGCCTATATTTACAGCCATTTGTAATGGTTCAAATTCACATCACCATGATTTACAACTTTTTTTTTCCAGAACTCAATGTTTACTTTTGGCTTCCAGTAAAGAAAAGCCCATTGTGAACTATGGGCTTGCTTAATGACCACTTAACTGCCACAAAAAGGTTGTACATTTGGGTGTGGTTACATGATGACCTGCTTAATGACTGGTCGGATCTAGGACTGGGTTACATTACTGTTGTAAATCAAGACTACCTACAGACAGGTTCTTGCCAGATTAAACCTTTACTACTGTCACTCTAATGGATCTCCCTGGGAGTATCTGTCTTTTTCTTCCCATCTCCTATTCAGCTCTGACCTGGGCTGCCTTGTTTCCCTCCCCTTTCTGGAATGTGCTCCCTCCTTCCTATATTTCACTATAGTTCATTATACTAGCTCTCCCTTCATGGCCACCATCTCTCACAGAATGTTTTTTCCCCTCTATGACACTTCTTAAGCCACTTCTCTAACACTCTAGAGAACAATTTAAATTCACATAGAATTTAAAATGGCGTTAAAGTGACCTGAGAAAATGCCAGTTTGCATTATGTGTTTACTCATGATTAGCTGAACTATTGTTTGTTCAACTAACTCATTTTTTCTGATATACAGAACCCTAAATTAACTACATGTACTGAATTCACACAACATACAGGCTAGGACAGTGATAGGGAACCTATGACATTCATGTCAAAGTTTTGATGATACAGCATTATTGCAGTGTTTCCAACACCCAACAAAACTATTCTTGAAAAGATACCCTGTTCACATGAGATTTTTGGAGGCTGTAGGAGAGCATTGGCCTGCCACACAACTCCTGGAGGCTCCAGAGGTTTTGCAAGATCACACCCTATTCTTGCCTAGGTTCTTTTAGGTCATTAGTGAATTCTGTATGTTTCTGCATGCATGCACTTTGAATTCTCAGTGTGAATAGTCTATTCACATTGTTCTGAACAGAAACAGAACAACAGTTGGAAGGGACCTTGAAGGGGACCTTCTAGTCCAACCACCTGATCAAGCAGGAAACCCTATACCATCCATAAAAGTGGCTGTCCGGTCTCTTCTTAAAAGCCTCCAGGGATGGGGCCTGTGGTTAATTGTTCTCACCATTAGGAAATTTCCATTGGGAAATTTCTTCTTAGTTCTAGTTGCTTCTCTCCTTGATTACTTTTCCATTGTCTCTTGCCTTGCCTTGAACTCTTCTTTGTAGAAACCCTTCAAATATTGGAACAGTGCTATCATATCACCCATAGTCCATTTTTTCACTAGGCGAGACATATCCAATTCCTGCAATTTCTTCTGCTTCTGAAAGTTGGATGAAAATGGGGTGGGCTTTCACATGGATCTTTGGAGGCCGCAAAGACTGCAAAAGAGCATTCCACAAAGCTGCTTCAAGAATGAAGGTCTTATGTGAAGTACAGCAGCCTTGGGGAGCTGCAAAGGCCTGTCAACAGAAAGAGATCACTGCCTGAAGGTAAGTGGCATGTGGCAGATCCTGGAGATCACCCGATTAGACTCACTCACTCTCTCTCTCTCTCTCTCTCTATATATATATATATATATGTATATGTATGTGTGTGTGTGTGTGTGTGTGTGTATGTATGTATGTATGTATGTATGTATGTATACATTCTTAAGTTTTCGGCATGAATCTCATCTGCCATCATTAAAGTTGTAGGCTTTTCTGCCATCATCAGGCTTCTGAAGCCTGTTCACAGAAAGCCTGATGATGGCAGGTGAGATTCTGCCGAAATGTTGCTACAACTTTAAAAGCACAACTACAATGATGTGGGAAAATACCCGAACAAAGCTGAATACGATATATATAGAGTCCAATCAGGTATCCTATATATATATAGAGAGAGAGTCCATACATATATTTAAATAAATGAATATGTAAAAAACTGTTTCACTTTTGTTCAGGAGGGAATTTTTTGACAAGCTGAGCCCAAAAGATTGTGTATTCTTATGATCAATGATATAATGGATTTGAAGATAGCAATTGTGCATGTCCCTATTATGAAGTATGGACAAATTAAAAATATTCATATTTAGAGACAACTGTTCTTCCTTTCATGGATTTAATATCTGTAACAAAATAGGAAGCTGTTAAAATAACTAAGTTACATAACCATTATATTTATAATATGGAAATCATTTCTGAAAAAAAAAATGAAATAGCTGAAAAAGTCTTAATATTGTAACTGCGTGAGATAATAGCTCAATATAAATTTTAATTCAACAAGAGTTCTAAGAACTGTGTAATATTATCTGCAATGTAATTTGAATTTGGCATCTGAGAAACATGATATTCCCGAGTACCATATGTGCATGAAGATCCCAGAATAGAGAATGAGCAATGTGGTGCATGACATGTTTAGATAATGCACAGTGACATCAGAATTGCATGGGATTAGTATTAGCTGTAGCTTTTATTATGATCACAACAAACAAAGCAGAATATGTAGGCATAGAAAAGGATTTAATGGACAGGCAGGGCATATACCACTATATATTTCTATTTTTTAATGTCTATAATATTTTGTGTTATACAACAATGTGAATGGAGGGAAGAGTTAATAATATTCTGAGTTTATAATTTTACACATCAAACATAATTATATCTGTCTAGGAGTTCAGAATGCTGACTTCCAGCTGCATCAGCCAATAGTAAATGAGGGTTCCTGTTCCCTCATAGCCATTCCTTGGGCACTGGAATTGACTTTTCCCTCAGATGCATTGTATCAGAGGTGGTATTCAGCAGATTTTGACCAGTTCTGGAGAACTGGTAGTGGAAATTTTGAGTAGTTCAGAGAACCGGCAAATACCACCTCTCACTGGAGATTTTATAGTATCCTTCCCCTGCCATGCCTACCAAACCACACCCACAGAACTGGTATGAAATTTTTTTTGAATCCCTCCACTGCATTGTAGCAAAAACCATAAATCTTCCAGTGTAGAGGAAGGTGGCTTTCCACTGGCTTTCCTCACCTTGTTTCACAGCTTGTCTCTCTTAACACCCTCACTTCTTGGTTTATTGTAACAGGCAACAAAATAAAGTGCTTTGGCAGCTTGTCTATTGCTAGATAAAAAACCCAGCTACTTATTTTCAGTACAGATAATCTTGAGTTTGATCACAATTGGGGGCCATTGCTAAGCTGTAAAATGAGTCATGCCCGATTTTATGACCTTTTTTTGCCAAATCACTGCAGTTGTTAAGTGAATCACAAAGTTATGTAAATTTGACTTGTCAATCACATACTTTGGGACACAATTGTTATATCCCAGTTGCCAAGTACCCTAATTTTAATCTCATGACTCTAGGGATACTGCGATGGTTGCAAATACAAGGATGGGCCACGACTTTTTTTAGTGCTATTGTAGTTTCATATGGTCATTAAATAAATGGTCATAAGTCGTGGATTTCATTAAAGTTGAAACAATTACCACAAAGTAGGTTTTTTAAAGACTTCATGGTGCAGCCAAACTTCATGATATGGCCTGCATAGCATTGATTTGGCCTCTGTGTTGCTCTTAGAATGGATTATTACACGGCCATGTGTTGAACTGGATACAGTCCTGTGATAGCTTATGAGTGATAACATCAACAATATGCATTGGAAAAGCATAGATGTAGTGTATTGTTGTTTTTTTAAGATCATCATTCCAACCAAATATTTGGCTTAACCAGTTGCAATAAACTGCAAGATATTGTCATTCAAGACAATGCCATTTCATTATATATTCATTATGCTGTTTGTGGGACTTAAATTTACAATCTGGCAGCCAACTTTGGAAGGTTTCTGAAGTTTCAGTCTGTATTAAAAGGTTAAAAAAATATTTCATGTATCAGTCTTTGGAAGATTAGAACAATTTACTCAAACAAGGTCTAGCTGTAGGATTATATTAATATTTCTGTCTTTTAAATAATTTTCAATGGGAGTTACTGTATTGCAAGCTGTACTGGATCAATCAGCAGTGTAAATTGCCCATTAGTATCACCTTAGGTGCCTTTAGTATCACCTTAGATGTGTTTATGCATATTTATTTCATAATTACAGAACACAATATGTTTATCTAAACGTTTCTTAAAGTGCCATTTCTAACTGATAGTATCTTTATTAAATACACATACATGTATTTAATAAAAACACTATCAGTTGCAGGTAGAACAGTTACTCTTCTGAAAAATATATCAATAACCTCTTTTCCTTCCTGATCGATGTGTGCAGTTGCATTCTCACAAGCAGTCTAGTCGGAAGAGAAAAAGAAGAGGTAGAAATTGGGCTTAAGTGACATGCAGCATTGCAGGGTACTTCTGCTAACTACCGGTTGCCAGCAGCTTGATTCTCATTTCTGACTCTGTAAATCACTTAGGCCTGTAAAGCACTGTGAAGCGGTACATAAAGTCTTAAGTGCTATTGCTATTGGGTACTTAACACTAAACTGTATACATTTCATGGGGCTCTTCTTCATGGCAGAGTCATAGTGCCATCCATCAGTCCTCAAGGCAGCAGAAAATGTGAACAAAATAAAATCTTCTGCCCCTTGTGATTCCCCTCCTGCTGCAGGCATGATGCCATGTGCTGTTTGCATTTATGGCAAGCAAACGTTGTACAGGGCAAGTTAAGGACATACCTGGTGGAATTCCCATGGCTTTGTTTCCTTCCCCTTCCACCAAACTTCACCCGTTGGCAGGAAAATATCCATCAAATACTCTGAGGCGGAATAGGAGTGAGGTTTTCTTTACAGATTGGTGGGCTAGCAACCTTACCCATTCAATCAAAGCCCACTCTGGTTTGGCACGGATTACTTGGATATGCTCAAAGCTGATGATCAGGCTCCTTTCGACAGGGACTTAGCACTAATTCTTTTTTCAACACTTTATTGGATTTTCCATTTATACATACCATTACTAATTGAACATTACTGTTACAATATATATACATGTATGCATCCTATCCACTCTTTTCTACTTCTGTACCCTCATAACTATTTATATACATTATTTACATTTTCTATTCTTATATCTATTGTCAATCCGGACATACCATGTTTCCCATATTGTATTGTATTCTGTGTCAGCTTTCCCTTTTAGTGCCATAGTTTATCCATTTCCACGCACTCGAAGATTTTTTTTTAATTATTAAACCTTCGGGAGGTATGGCATTTTTCTTCCAGTACTATGCGTAGGAAATTCTGGTTGCTGTTATTACGTGTAATATAAGATATTTTATCTTTCTATTATACCGTATTTCCCCATGTATAAGCACCCCCTTTGTATAAGCCACCCCACCAATTTTTGGACTGTGAAGTTTTGAAAAAAATATTTTATTAGAGAAACAAGTTATGAAGAAAGAAAATTTACAAAGAAACAAAATTCGACGTCTAGATCTACAACTTCGGTCATGACGCCGAAAGCGGTGCGGGCGACACTAGCAATCTACGCATCGGAACGAGAGTAGGAACGAAGCATTCAGGCCGATGCCTAGCGTATGCATTTCTATCGCGTACTCGCACTCGTAATCGTATCATCACGTACAATTTTACAAAAAAGTATAGCATACTGCTGGAAAACCAGTTTATTCCTACTTTATTATTTTATGCATTTTTCACGTATAAAAAGTGTACCTGCTTTGTATATGCCACCCCCCTACTTTTGGGACTTGAAAATTTTGGAAAAAAGGGGTGGCTTATACATGGGGAAATATGGTAGTTTCTTTTAATTATTCCTAAGAGGAATAGTTCTGGGACAAAATCAATTTTATTTTCAATTAACTCCTCTAAGCACATATGAATCACTTTCCAGTATTTCTTCACTTTGGGGCATGACTACCAAGAGTGAAAGGTGGTACCTTGTTGATGTCCACACTTCCAGCAATTTGGTTTTAGATTTGGGTAGATCTTGGCCAATCGTGAAGGTGCCATGTACTAACGACAGAACATTTTGTGTTTCTTTTCCTTGTAAGCTGCCAATTTTGTTATTTTATAATTGGTATTCCAAATCTTTTCCCACTGTTCTAGTTTAATAGAATGTCCAAAATTTCTACCCCATGCAATCATTGATCCTTTTACAATCTCCTCTGCTCTATCCCATTCTAATAAGTGTTTATATAGTATATTTTAGATAATAATTTTTCATCTGCACCAATCAAAATTTTATCTAATTTTTGTAATTCGTTGTCTATTCCAAATTCCTGTCTTTTTTTATATCTTGCTTGTATTTGCATATAAGTCCACCAATTCAATTTTATTCCCTGTCCTTCCAATTCCTGCCTACTCTTTAGAATTCCCTTGTGTGTCTAAAATTTCCCTGTACCTGGCTGTTTTCTTGATCTCCGTTATATTATGGTGGACTACTGCTTCCAAGGGGAATATCTAGTTTGGAATTTTCAGATTTATTTTTTATTTGTCTCCATGATTGTATCAATACATCTCTTATTCTGTGTCTATAGAAGTGTAGATACGGTTTATTTTCTTTATCCCACAGGAAGGCATGCCTAGCACTACTAATCCTGATAGTTTGTCCAAGATAGTCTGATTCTGGAATAGCACTAAGGTGCTCCCCAAAAGAACACACCTGTACAGAACTCTTGTAGCAAAACTGTGAGACTCCTTTTTGACACTGGTTTAACTTCATTCAGATGAGCGCTACATCCACGTTCAAAAAATCTGAACAAGAGACAGTAGCTAGGTAAGTTGCATAATGATTGCAGCAACAAGGAAAGAAAGGCTCTTCTCCTATTTAACAGGTAACAGATAATCAGAGTTGGAAGGGACCTTGTAGGTCATCTAGTCCAACACCCACCCACCCCGCCCAAGTGGGAGACCCTACACCATTTCTGACAAATGGCACTCTTCTTGAAAGTCTCAAGTGATGGCGCTCCCACAACTTCCAAGGGCAAGCTCTTCCATTGGTTGATTGTTCTCACTGTCAGAAAGTTTCTCCTTGTTTCCAGGTTAAATCTCTCTCCTTGTTCAGTTTCCATCCATTATTCCTTGTCTGGCCTATTTCAGTATGGAGTCCTTGGCCACTGCTGTTTCAGGTTGATTTCAGGTCTCTGAACTTGGATGGTGTAGCCAGGACAGGTTTGAAGGAGACTCTGCTGTTGTCTAAAATCAGAAGGAGCCCAAGACTGGCAGACACGAAAGATCGGGATACGCCTGCCCCAGCCTGAAGTGGTGAATGATGATCCCGTCCTGGGAGTGGAGCGGGCGGGGGAGTTTCACCTGACTTTTAATACCGAGGTTGACGGAGTGCGTCAAATTGCACAAAAGCCTAAACTGCTGCGGGTTGTTGCCTGCTTCACACAGTACGTGTTTTTGGAGACGAGATCAAAACAACGTCATGAGGGCCCGGCAGAAAAGTTGCCCGGGCACGTTCTTGGCGTGCATCGGAGAAAGCAGTGAAAAAAGCCGAGCTCTGAAATTGCAAATAATCCGAGCATGCGCTTTGGAGCCCTTCTTGGGCGCAACCTATCCCTACCCGCCCCCCCCAACCCCGATTCGCCGTCTTCCTTTCCTCATCGGCATCGGGGCGCTGCGAGGATACCGTAGCGAGATTTATCACGACCCGTGCGCGCGGGCGCGCTCATCGCGGCCCGAAATCTCGCGAGAGCATCTCCCGCTTCCCCCTCCCCTTTCCTTTAGACGGGTCAGGATTCTTCGAGATCTCTCTCTGCGGTGCCGCTTCGCCTGTCCCTTCCCCCGCCCCACCAGCGCGAGGAGCCAGTCCGTGTCGCGTGCTGCGGCAGCCCATTTAAACAGTCGGAGCGGCCGCTCCGGGTGAACTGCGAGAGTCTCCCGGCTTTTCCCTCCCCATCTCAGGCGGCGGCCGCTCAGAATTGTTCTTCTTTTCCTCCGCTCGCCTCTAGTTTCTTCGCCTCCCCGGCCCGCCGGCCCCGTGCGGGAGCTTCTTTTGAAGTAGGCCTCTCGGGCCGCTCTCCGGCGTTTCTCTCCCTCGTCCCCGAAGGCATCATGTCCGTGGTGGGAATCGATTTGGGCTTCCAGAGCTGCTATGTGGCCGTGGCCCGCGCGGGGGGCATCGAAACGATCGCCAACGAGTACAGCGACCGCTGCACCCCGTGAGTAAACTCCTCCGGCGGGAAGCCGGGGATCAAATTTAAGGCGAAAGCTCCGGGATATGTGAGTGGGGGTGGAGGTGGCGGGGGAAACGCCGCAGAGGGGCCAGGAAGCGCCGCAAACTTGTCAGAGGTGCGGTCCCCCCCTCGAGCGCCGGTGGCCTAGAAAACGCTGCCATCCTCCCTTAAGCTCTACCTTCTCGCTAGAATGGGAAAAGAGGTGATTATCACACGGAGCGGCCACACCTTTGGGTTTGCAAAGCAGAGGGAACGGGGGGGAAGCGCCCTTAATTCGTGAGTAATGCGAGGTGCTGCTGCGTCTGGGAGGAATACCCCCCCTCCTGTTCTCTCTCTCTCTCTCTCTCCCTTCCGCCCCACATGGAGGTGCCCCTGGGAAAAGGTAAGGGAATGGGTTCGGTACCGTCCAGTCGTGGAGCGGACTGCTCTTAAGCAGAGGAAGGGGAAAGGAGCCGCGTTTAAATGTTTCTGAAGCTGCCTCCCCTAAACTGCGGCATGCCTCGAGGGAATCGGAGCTATGATTTGAAAGATCATCCTGACCTAACCAACAGTGGAATGAAAATAAGATAATCTCACCCAGGAGCTTTTACGGTTTATATAAACCATTATGACTATTAAATTTGTATTTGTATATTTTTTTAAAATTTTTTTTTTTTTGCTCGGTTGGGCAGAGGAGAAGGAAGTTCACATAATTGAAAATAGGCATGGGGGGATAGTGGTGGTGTAGGCTTCATCGAAACTGAAGGGAATTTCATGAGGTTGTCAGTTTGCCTCCTCTAAGTGTAACTTCAAAGCTGCTCTAGAAAAATCCTAGGTAATACTTAAAAAATATGTGCAATGCAACACAGCAGTGCATATACCCTGATGAACAAATATGGTGAGCATAGTAGGACTGGACTTTGGATCATCAGTGGGTGATTTGCAGTCATGAAAAATATATTCATTGTTTAATACTAGCATCAACAAAATGTCTCTTTCCCTCCAATCCTTCATTGCACTTTGATATTATTCGTATGCAATTCAAATTCAAATTTTGTATGCTGCTTGGTTCTGCCAATAGTTGTTGCACTTTGGTATTTCCTTTCCCAATGCTGCTCTTTCCTTTCCACTATTTTTAATATTTAGTATTGAAATGAAAAACTCCATTCTATTTAATTTTATTTAAACGGAGAACGTAAATTGGAAGAGATCCAAAGAAGTGCAACAAAGATAATCAGAGACTGGGAATTTGGTATCTTTACTTTTGAAGAGAAGGTTGAGGAGAGGGATGTGAGAGTGGTTCTCTTGTATTTGAAGGAGTGCCATACAAAAAAAGGCTGTGACAGACAAAGCATAATTGTACTACTATTACAAGAAAAAGGTGGTGATTGAATGTTATTTTTAAGTTTACAAAGGAGTGGTTGACAGTAGAATCAATGAGGAGAGGTGGTGGACTTTTTCTTTACTGGATGTGTTTCTTTCTACACTGAACATGAGGTTGGATTCCATTATTTTACCTAAATTACCTCTTGCAAATCAGTGCTTTCCTGGGAAGAGGTTATTTGTCTTCAGGGAGATAAATTTATTTGTCAGATGGTAAACTATTCAGTGAGAAACTTGTTAAGTGTTTCTGAAATCAGGTTCACTAATGTCTTAAGTATATCCTTCAGTGTAGTAGTGTGGAAACTTTAGTGCCCCTAATTCTTAACCAGGACAACCAGTGTGACCAGTTGAGGTATATAAGTTGTAGTGTAGTAACGTACAGAAAGCCAGAATTCTGCCATAAAAGCTTTGATTAGATCAAGAAAATTAATTCAGATAGGTTAATGGAAGCAGCCCTAGTGTACTCTAGCTATACACTTAGTTGGCTTATCATCTGATGCTGCTTCCATTTTCCTTAAAGATGCTAGAAATCCCTTTTAAACTCCACAGTAGAGAACTCTGATCTAGTATTTTGGTGTGGGAAATTTTATATTTTATAAACCTTGGAAATAGGATCATTGATCTCTTTCTTACTCTGTCATGTTCAGTATGTATTTTTTATAAACTGAAATTTAAGACCAATTATATTGCGAACTTGTTTGTTTTTCCTAAGAAAAATTAATCTGTATATGTCTTAAAAGTGAGGAAGTTTAGTTTTTTGTTTCTTGATTCTTTGAATATGTTCAAATATATTCATCTATTCCAATGGTCTTGTACCATAAGTTTTATTAAAAGACACATTACATTAGTAATAGTTTGGATTCTTGGCTAGTATCAGATTTGGAAAGAAGATATTTAAAATTTGATAGTGTAGAATATATTGTGGAGAAATATATGTAAGATATAGGGATGGTGTAGTGGTTAAAGTATTGGCCTAGCAATCAGGAGACTGAATTCTAGTCCCACTTCAGGCATGAAAGCTAGTGGGTGACTTTGAGCCAATCATTCTCTTTCAGCCCAACCCACCTCACACCTGTTGTTCTGAGGAATATTGTATGTATGTTTATGTTGAGTTACGTATAAAGGCAGGATAAATACATTATTTTTCAGTGGTAGTTTGGGCAGCAGTGCATACTGCTTTAAAATAATTCTGTATTGTATTTTCTTCTATCTGTGTAGTTTATAACTACTGAATACAGCAATAAAACAGGCACCTTTTCCAGTAAAGTTTCATTTATATACATTTTTCATGGGGCATACTTGTGGTTTTGAGTGGATTCCATAACACCAGTCTTCTGTGGGATGAATTAGGATGTATATCAACTTCTCTTAATCAGATGCGGAGGTTCTCTAACTATTGATATTATAGTGTTGCATAGTCAACCAAATGTTTAGACTAGATCTGGCATTTTTGTCCATCTATCAAGTCTGTTCCAAGGATTATTATTACCAAATTTTATGTGCTGCCTATCTCTTGGTTCAAGGAGACTCTGAAGATGACTCTGAAAAGATAAAATACTATATATGTTCTCTCTTCAAGCTCTCTTGAAAGTCTGTTTCTTAAAATCAGAAAAGCTAACTTGGAGAAAATTTGGTGGACTATGTTGAATGGATAACTAAAAATGGTTCATGTTCCATAGAAGCAATTTTAATTTACCAAGATTTATTTATTAGATTTATATCTCACCTTTTGTATTTTATAAGCAACTGAAAGCAGGAAATATACACAACATTCAAGTTCTCTGATCTAACTTTTAAAACTTTTTAATTTTATGTTAGGTCATGTGTATCATTTGGACCCAAGAACCGTTCAATTGGAGCTGCAGCCAAGAGCCAGGTAAGGCTTTTATGTTAATTTTTAAAAATAATTATATAATTGCTAGAAAAACATGAAAACACTTAATTGTACCAATTTTCAGTTCGTATGAAAATAGTTGTGTTAAATATTTCTTATTCAGGCTTAATTAATTTGAGTTCTTGAAACATATTTTCTATACTGTGCTTATCCTATAAAAAGTATTCTAACTTGGTGAATAATGTGAAGTGTATTCTGGAATTCTATTCTGGAAATTTTTATAGTGGAGTAAACTAATGTCAATATATCTCGTGTATTTCTTTCCTGTTCTGGTTGTTTCACTGTCCTCAATAATTGAATTTAAGGAGGAATGTAGTCGCTAAATTAAGGCACCTCAAAAATTCCATTCCTGATTCTGGATAAAAGACTTCCAGAAATATACAAACCACACCTGTAAAATTTCTATTGGCCCATTGTATAGGGGATGGAGAGATAATCCAGAGCTGAATTGTTCCAACATGAAATTATAAGGGGGTTGTAATGATATGTCCTTTATTTTATAGTACTTGCATAAGTTTAGAAGTGACATGATTTACCTATGATTATGAATTATAACTATCTTTTGCTTTAATATTTGAACACTATTATAAGATTATTGTGCTTTAGCCAATTATGATTGAATAGGGTCAGCTGCAGTGAGTATTTAAGCAAACTTCATGGAAATTCCAAGGATGTAGAGTAGAGTGGAAAATAAATAAACTATCCCCCACAAAGGAAATAACTTTTATAAAACTGCCAAGAAAATGGTAAGGATACCAGATACTAGGAGTTGAGTTCAATTTGAGGAAATCTTTGTGTTTTCATATAGATACTATACTCAGATGTATTGGACACCTTGTAGTTGCCTGGATCAGTCAAATGTTAACTCAATTTATATGTTAAAATAGAAAAGTGCAAATTATTAATGCAGCTATGTTTCATTTTCTGTGTTAGGGTTGTTAGGTTTTAAAATGGAAATACTGACATGGCCTGCATTATAATAATATGTGTTTTATGAGAGGCTTGGCTTGCAACACTCAGATCAGGTGGTTGCTAACAAATAGGACATAACAAAAAAAATTGATCTTTACATGGCCTTAAAATATAAAGGAACTTGTAAAGATTTTTTATCTTCTGGATAAAGATCTTTACTTTATCTAGATCTTTACTAATCTTACTCATCCACAATATCCTTTCACTGTAAATTCTGACTTGACAGTATATTGACTATTTGCTTTACTAAGGTTTAACCAAAAAATATTTGATACTATCACTAGTTTTTATTTCATTAAGGTTGCAACCCTCCTACCAGAAAGAAATGCATTGAAAAGTTTTCTGGTAGTTGAGTTAGTGAATTAGTTATAGCAAGAAAAAAACAGTTTATTGCACAAGAAAATTAAGTTGCACAATTTAGGTGACTAAATTTCTTCTGATCTCATTTGCACATATGGGTAGTCCTTGGCTTATGACTGTTTAGTAGACATTCAAAGTTATAATGGCACTGAAAAATGTGACTTATGACCAGTCCTCATGCTCACAACCATCACAATATCCCTATGATCATGTGATCAAAATTCAGGTGCTTGGAACAGGCATATATTTACAATGGTTGCAGCATCTCAAGGCCATTTGCAACCTCCCTATCTGGCTTCTGACAAACAAAGTAAATGGGGGAACCCTGATAAATTTAATGACTATATGACTCACTTAATAATGGTGGCAAAAAGGTCATAAAATCAGGCATGACCCAACAACTGCCTTGCCTTAGCTCTGGAAATTCTGGTCTCAATGAGTTGTAAATCTAGGAGTACTTGTAATTGGTTGAGTAAAGTTCCTGAACAGCAAATCCTCAATATTATATATGGAAGTATTATTTTGTATATTCTATTTATGATATATGTTCAATAACTTACAGTTTTCTGATTGTATTGTGTAGCATACTTCGATACTTTGCAAGAAAAATGCGTAAGTTTATACACCATTAAAAATATGACATTATATAAAAGTGTTCTTTTACTTTCTCCTCAAAGTGTTTCTACAGCTTACTGCAAAAGTATTAATGTTCTGTTACATGAAGCTAAATTCTGTTCTTTTCTAGGTAATTTCAAATGCAAAGAATACAGTGCAAGGTTTTAAAAGATTTCATGGTCGTGCATTTTCGGATCCTTTTGTTCAAGATGAAAAAGCTAAACTTGCTTATGAGCTTGTCCAGCTGTCCTCTCTTTCACTTGGCATTAAGGTATGACCTTGAATGTGCACATATGCTTCTTAGAATTTTTGACAGGAAAAAAAAAACAAAAGCAGAAAAATACAGATATTATTCAAATCTTAAGAATTAAACTGCTACAGTCTTCCTTAAAGAGATGAGAGTTCTGTGGCTTATAAATTATTGTTGGTCAGTCAGTCAGCCAGATGTTTAGACTAAATTTCTGCCTACTTATCAAGTTCTTCCCAAGGACTTGAGATAGGGAGATGTTGTTTATTAATATTAAAGTTAAACAATGCAAGATACAAGCTGTTCCAAGTAAAGTTATCTTTTGCAGTTGACTGAGATACATTCTTTGAGATAAAATAAGTATGATCAGAATTTTTTCTCTTAAAAATATGAAAAATAAAGCATACTGTTGATTGCTCTTTTGTGCTTATTTGTGAAGCAAAGGGGAAAATATATTTAAACTTTAAACATACTGTTAAAGATTTAGTGGGGAAAATTACTCTGGAAAATTACAAATTAAAATATCATTTTGTTTCTAACTAAGGTTAAATATATGGAAGAAGAACGAAACTTTACAGTTGAGCAGATTACAGGAATGCTTCTCACTAAACTAAAAGAAACTGCAGAGAATACTCTTAAAAAACCTGTAGTTGACTGTGTTGTATCTGTAAGTAATAAATCTGTATGTTTTTGATCTTTTCTAAATTTAACTTTATTAAAGGTTATGAATGAAAATGAATAAAATTGATTACAGCTTGTTGCTTAGGTTCCTTAATGATGGTTTATCACAGTGCTATACCAGGTGGCTGATATTCTTTATTTACAGATAAGTAAAGGAAAGAGAGTATTTGGATTGTAAATGTGATTAGTCAAATTATTGAAGATTGATATTTTGGCTTGTAAATATTGTGTCTGTCACTTACAGGTTTCCATAAAACTTATGAATATTAGGGTCTTGGTCAAAAATATTTTTCTTTGGCAGCTTAATATTTAGTCACCACAACATGCAAGTATCTTCTGGTTACAATGACAATTCTAGCTGGTCCTGGTTGCTATCATTAACCAAGGGCCATGTGTGCTGTTAAATGAGGCCCTCATCTGACTGTAACCTGTAACTTCCTGCCAACTTCCCCATTGACTTTGCTTGTGGGAAGCTGGCAGGAAATAACAGAAATTGTAGCCACATTACTATAGCTAGTTGCAATGGCAGAATTCTGAAGACTGGTTTAAGTCCCCCCCTGAAGACTGGTCTAAGTTAGTGCTATTGCAAGTTTGAACAATCACTAAATGATTTATAACCTAAAGATCACCTGAAACAAAAACATTTACTTAGGATCCGGGACTACCTTGTTTTTATCTACCCAAGTAACGGTATAGGTATGAAAAACTTCAGGCTCTTTTCAAGCCTGGCAAGGCAGGTTTATCTATGTGCTGATCTTTCTTTTTTGTTGCTGACTTAAATATTCTGTTTAGTAAGATTTTCTATTTTAACATAGATTATTTTGCAGTTCTTGCATTGGTGTCTTATAATAAACAATATGTTTATTTATTAAATATTAGTTGTTAACAATGTTAGTAGCCAGGTCATTTAACCTTTACTTCCCTATCCTATGTGTGACTTGGGGTAAAATATAATAAATGTGGATAAAAATCAAATTATTAAAAATCTTTTATTTGAAAGCATTCCTTTTTAAAAATCAACTTTTAAATGTCTTGTAGGTTCCTTGCTTTTACACAGATGCAGAGCGCAGATCTCTCATGGATGCTACACAGATTGCTGGATTAAACTGCTTGAAGTTAATTAATGAAACTACTGCAGGTAGGTAGATAACTGTAAAGAATACTGAATTATATATTTGCAAGTCTTGCACCCAGGTTTAAGGTTTTTTTAGTCTTAATGGTACTAATTTTTTATTACATTGAGTAAAGGGGAAATAATTCAATATTTATTTCAATTCACTAAACTTTTTTTCTGTTACAGTCATTCAGATTTGTACATGAGTAGAGTAATTATTTTCACATTTTGATTACTTTTAAATGTGAAAGCATAGAAATTCACAGAAATTTTGAAGAACAACAAAACATATCTGAAATATTTTCTCTTTTTAGTGTTTTCAAACAAATTAATCTACAAATTAAAAGTTTTTCAGTTAGTTCTTTTTCTCCAATGGAATAACTTTTTTGTTGTCATTGAGATAGGCCATTGCCTCTCTACATTCTCATAATTTTTTTAAATACAGTACGTTTTGCACAGTGGAAAGATTGAAGAAGATGAGGGAAAAGAACCATTATAAACTGTTTTGAGGTTTAGGGTTTTTTTTTTACAGAAAGCAGCTTAGAGATGCAGCATTTTAGTAAATAACTTGTAGAAATTATTAAAATTGGATTTCAGCCAAAATATTGTGGAGATAAACCCTGAAAAAGGAAAACGGCTTTTCTCTATGGCTTCAGTGTTTCTAGAAATGCTCTCTCTGTATATACTTAGTTTGTACACTGTTTATTTTCTTTATTTTATTCATATTTATTTATTTTATTATGAAACATTTTGAGATTTAGAGAGAGTGTTATGAAAGTTCTTTCTATAATAAAAAGGTAATTTATCATATAGGCTATAACCCATATTAAGAATATATATTTTCTGGTGGATGATTGCAATTGTGCTCTAAATGTTTTAAATGGTATTCTTAGCCAAAAATTAAAACAATTCTTAAATAGAGGATCATGACATTTCTGTATGTTTCTGTTTAGTTGCTCTGGCCTATGGGATCTATAAACAAGACCTGCCTGCATTAGAAGAAAAACCAAGAAATGTGGTATTTGTTGATATAGGGCATTCAGCTTATCAAGTATCTGTTTGTGCATTCAACAAGGGGAAATTGAAGGCAAGTATAAAGTCTATTCATGTTAATTACAATATTTTTACTACCATTATGAGTATTGAAAATGTGGAAGAGTTGATGCATTTGACAAAAAGAGGTAGCAGTTAAGAAATAAAACTAACCAGATGACTGCAAAGAAATAGGATCCTTCTACCCCCACCTCCCAAATCCTCTCAGAACTAATCCTTCCATTGCCCCCACCATCTTGTCAGAACTGATGAAGCTTCTTGGATAAGAAGTGAAATGTCTTCTTCAAAAAAAACAACAGCTCAGTTGCCTTTTGAAAAAGTACCTTTGAGGCATAAAACTAATTGTTTAAAGGAAAGTTGTAGTAGAAACATCACAGTAACTGGTTTGGACATTGCAGTAAGCCATTGCCCTAACTTATAATGTGATTTGTGTTGTTAAGGCATAGCAGTTTAATGTTATGGCATATTAACCATTTTTGTGTTTATAGCTGAATGTTTTGCGTTATTCAGTTTAGTATTAGTAATTCAGCAAACCATGACTTAATGTAATATATCAACTTGGAAGCTTCTTATAAAAAGCAATATAATGAACCAAACTGCAGTGATTGCTTTATATGTGACTAGCAGAGGAGGTAATACCTTACATTTATTATATCCTTTAATGTTCATAATGTCAAATATTTTTTGATTGATTCATACATTCATTCATTCATCATTCAAATTCTATAGTTGCCCATCTCAACCAATGGCTCTGGGCAGCTTATACAGTAATTTAAAAATATACCCCAAAAGTGGGTGGAAAAGTCTGTGCATCTTATAGAGTGGGTGTTGCTTAAGCCCTGCCCATCCACAACCCCCCACCCTCTACCTCCCAGCAGTTTGCCTTCTTGCAGCAAACAGCCTGGTCAGCTTCAGCAGAGCTTGGTTTAGCACGAGCATCTGATTGGCGGTTGGATCGGCCTCCCAGAATACCAATGATCAGCTGTTCCAGGCTGCGGGGATTGCCGCCTCCGCATATCCCATATTTGGCCTCCATGCACCCCATTTTGGAATGGGACGAAAATGGGACGCACAGAGGCCAAAAATGGGACATACAGAAGCGGCGATAGGTGGTGGCAATGGGCGGCGGTGATCCCTGCATTCTGGAACATCTGATCGGTGGTATTCCGGAGTACGAACCAAGGCTGGAAGGGTGCAGAGCTAAAACCCACCCACCCCCATGTCCTGCACTGGCTTATCTGAGCACCCTGCCAGCCAGGCACTGAAACGCCACAACTACCAGCACAGCAAGACTGGGGGGCTCTCCAGACTCTCTGTATATATATGAGCGTGCAATTCCTGCTTCAGTCGGGACATTGAAGCTGCTGGCAGCTTTGGTTGAGGGGAGGGTGGCAGCAGCCACCTGAGCAGCGAGGCGGGGGTGGTGGAGCTGCCCCATCCCCACCCTGCACCAGCTTACCTGAGTCCCCAGTGTCACAACTGCCGCCGCAGTGAGACAGAGGAGGAGAGCTCTCCAAACTGTGTATGAGAGAAAGAGTGCACGATCCCTGCTTCAGTCAGGGCATTTAAGCTGCTGGCAGCAGGCGGGGCAGGAGCCACCTGAGCAGCCATTTTTTTCTTCCTCCCCACTGAAGCAGTGGTGGGCTTCTGTGGGACAGTAGGGCCTCTCATTTCTTCCCTGGTGTGGGGAACTCAAGCACTTAAGCTGCTGGCGGCGGCAGCCACCTAATAATTGCCCCCAACCAGCCAGCCAGCATTGGCCGATCTGCTCCTTGCCTTAGCAGCCGGTGCAAAGCCTCACCATTCTCGTCCTCCCCGCCCAAGCAGCAACAGGCTCTGCAGGATAGGGTCTCATTCCTGCCCCAGCGCAGCAAACTCTGGGGGGCTGGACGCAGGTGTGAAGGGCCTGGCCCCGCAGTGCTTCGGCGCTAAGTTGAAGGCTTCATTCAGCCTTCAAACATTAAGGCTGGCCGTGGAATCGGAATCGGCCATATGCAGGAACCAAAGTTGTTCGTGGCTCTGGTGTGCTGCTCACTTGCATGTGCCAGCCTTACTGTTTGAAGGCTGAATGAAGTGTTCAACTGAGCGAGGAAGCGCTGAGGGGCCGGGCCCTTCACACCTGCGCCCAGCCCACCAGAGTTCGCTGCGCCAGGGCAGGAATGAGACCCTGTCCCGAGGAGCCCTCTGCTGCTTGGGCAGGGGGGACGATGAGGAGAATGGCGAGGTTTTGTGTCAGCCGGGAAGGAGCAGTTCAGGTGGTGCTGGCTGGTTAGTTGGGGAGGGGGCAATCATTGTTGCTTAGGTGGTTACTGCCGCCAGCAGCTTGGATGCCCCAACTAAAGCAGGGATTGCTTCCTCGCTCTCAAACACACACACACATACACAGAGAGAGTTTGGAAAGCCACCCTCTCTCTCTGTCTCACTGGGGTGACAATTGCGGCGCTTCAGTGCTTGGTTGGCAGGGCGCTCAGGTAAGCTGGTGCAGGGCCGCCCATGCCACTGCCAGCAGCTTGGGTGTCTTGTACAGATCACTCTCTCTCCCATACACATACACACATACAATTGAATCTCACCCCATTTGCATGCAAGCCCGCTCACCCCAATGAGGTCTCATTAATTGGTTAAGTGGAAAGTAGGGGGGGGGGTTGGGAGGGGGGAGTATCAGGAGACTGGCAAACACTTTTCATGCCAAGAATGAAAGTTTCTGGGTCCTTGACTGCAAGAGGGGGTGGGTGCCTGAATCTGCGCGGTATTATAGCACCCAGGACCATCCATTCCCAGCACAAAAAGCATTTCCCAACCAACTCTCCCTTTCTCAAAGCAAAGGCAAAGAAATAGAGAAACAAAGAGAGGAGACAAGATGTTTACAAGGTAAGTGAGTCCTTGTGGCAGGAAGGGAGCGAGAAGCATGAGGTATCTTCGTGGGTCAGGGAGACCTTGAGGGCCTGTTCTGTCACTAGCGCCCCCCCCCCAGCCTTCCCCCCGGCCTTCCCCACCTTGAGATACCTCATGTGCACATTGATGTTCTTGAATTGTGAGCTCTTACAAAAGTATTCCCTCCTTGTGTATTGCAAACAGCTATTTCCAGTGGGGAAAACAGGACAAAGAAAGAGGAGAGGAGATCGAGGAAGGAGAAAGAAGGAGGGGAAGGAAGAAGAAAGAAAGAATGAAGAGGAAAGGAAAAAGGGAGGGAGGGAAGAAAGAAAGGAAGGAAGGAAGGAAGGAAGGAAGGAAGGAAGGAAGGAAGGAAGGAAGGAAGGAAGGAAGGAAGGAAGGAAGATTAAAATGAGAGAGAGTGAGGGTCTGAGGTAAATCCTGCCTTAGCACTTGGCCACCAGTAGCCCTGCTGCCTTTTGCCATCCCCTTGTCCCCTCCTCCTGACCTCTCTTGGTGGTCTCCCATCCTATTACTGAGGATGCTTTGGTTACCAGATCTCCTTGTAAGGAGATGGAGTGGGCCTCCTTCTGACCCACACACTTTGCCTTCCCGCACATACCATGAGCAACCTGGCCGAGGAGAGTGAGCACAGCAGCAGTGGGAGCTGGCCACACCCACCCTGGGCCCCCAAAGTCAACCACAATCTGATGTGGCCCTCAATGAAATTGAGTTTGATGCCCCTGATGTACATGTATTCCTCGACTTATAAATAGTTCATTTAGTGACCGTTCAAAGTTACAACAGCACTAAAAAAGTAACTTATGATCATTTTTCATACTTACAACTGTTGCATCATTCCCATGATCATGTGATTAAAATTCAGATGCTGAGCAACTGATTCATATTTATGATGGTTGCAGTGTTCTGGGATCATGTGATGCCCTTTTGCAACCTTCTGACAAGCAAAATCAATGGGGAAGACATTCACAACTGTGGCAAAAAAAGGTCGTAAAATGGGGCAAAACTCACTTAACAACCATCTCACTCAGCAAGAGAAATTTGGGGCTCAGTTGTGGTTGTAAGTCGAGGACTACCTGTATTGCTCACTTTAACCCTGAGTGAAAACAAGCATTGCCTATGTTGGAACTGAAATAAATAATGGCACTGTTTGTGATTTGTTGAGCAAGGATGTACCCATCTGGAACATGGATTCCTAGATGGTGAATTGAAAGAGTGGGTTTCATTTGTGATATCAACATTGCAAAAAACAAATTACGTTTTTAAAAAGAAGAAATTCAGAATACGATCTATACATATGCAAACATCCTGAAATTATTTACCATTGAATCATACTTGCAGTTAAAGTTACGTTGATGTGAAAGGTTGATCAGAAGTGAAAATAGACAATGCAAAAAGAACAATTACTGCAGAGTATAATGTCTTTACCTTTATTGCAAAACCTGAAAATTAGCACATAACACTCTCTGACATTGTCAAATAAATCATGAACAATATAAAGTTCACTCTTATTTTCCAATTATATGTGGCTCCATTTCAGGCATCCAGTAAAGAGACAAAGCAACATTTCATTTAATGAACATTTCATTGTTCATTGTGACTGTTTATTCCCCCTGGAAAAGTGACAAGAACGGACAAAGTGACAACTGAGAGGAGCTTGACTGTAGCACATAATATCTGTGCAGGATGGGGGTAGCTAGTCCTTTTCTCAGTTGGTTTATTTAAATAAGCTATGTATGCTCATAAGTAGAAAGGAAATTGGAATAAATTCACTTCACTCTCCAGGCAGGTTAATGGATGCTTAAAGATATGGTATGGTAGTCATTAACTCACATTTAGATTATACCAGGTGGTTTAGCCATATCACAACCATATCCTCTGAATAATTTGCTAAGTATAATAGCATGGTTCAGTACATTATGGAAACGCGTTCTCTCTGCATAAATTATTCTGTAATTGACAGTTGCTAAGGACATTAAAGATACATAGTCTAGTGCCGTGATGGCGAACCTATGGCACGTGTGCCAGAGGTGGCATGCAGAGCCCTTTCTGGGCATGCGAGCTATCACCCCAGCTCAGCTCCCGCTAGCCAGCTCATCTTTGGGTCTCTGCTGCAAATGCATGGGGGGCAGGGGCATGCAGGGGAGGGCACATGTGCAGGGGATGCACGCGCATGCACAGTGGCATGGGGCACATGCATGGGGATGCACGCACATTGCACTTTGGGGATGTGTGTGCATGAGCGCTTTGGGCACTCGGTGTCGAAAAGGTTAGCCATCACTGGTCTAGTACAATGTTTTCTATGTTACGGTAACTTTTCTTTCTGTTTGGAATTGTCTTGTTATTGATGTGTAAGTAGGATTGGTGTGTGTATATGTGCATGCACATGCGTGCACGCATGAGTTCTAGTGATTAACATTCATACTATATGGCTGCTGTAATTTGTTAAATTAGTACTTTATATGACTGAACTGGATTCATTATCGATGATTCGGTTAATCGGTTGATTAATAACTTGCCATCTGTTTAATAGATAATATGCTTTTTCTTTTTATTGTGAAGGTACTTGCAACAGCATTTGACACAATGCTTGGTGGCAGGAAATTTGATGAAGTATTAGTAAATTATTTTTGTGAAGAATTTGGGAAGAAATACAAACTAGATATAAAGTCCAAAATTCGGGCCCTGTTAAGATTATCTCAGGAATGTGAGAAGCTGAAGAAACTGATGAGTGCAAATGCTTCTGACCTCCCCATGAACATAGAATGCTTCATGAATGATATT
This sequence comes from Pseudonaja textilis, assembly GCF_049901715.1. Classification (NCBI taxonomy): domain Eukaryota; kingdom Metazoa; phylum Chordata; class Lepidosauria; order Squamata; family Elapidae; genus Pseudonaja; species Pseudonaja textilis. The sequence continues at coordinate 81,601,765 of NC_141991.1, forward strand.
GATGTCTCTGGGACTATGAACAGGTATTGCAGATTAATACACCTTAGTAATGAAATTCTAAAAGCTTTTTTAAAAAAATCAGTGTTTTAAGTATGCAAGCACACTCCCTTGTTTACATGTTTATTTTAATTGTTTGGCTAAATGGTATATGTAGTTTTTGCTTAAGAATGCTAATTGGAAACTGGAATCTCCATTGTTAATGATACAATTGTTAGTTGAAAAAAACCCCACATGATTGTGTCACTAAGCCACATCAGTTCTAGCAGTTTTCAGTTGCCATTTCTAAGTGAGGAGCGCGTTAAGCAAGGACCTCACTTGTCTGTAACTTGTGACTTCCTGCCAGCTTCCCCATTGACTTTGGTTGTCAATAGCCAACAGGGAAGGTAACAGGTCGTGATTGTGTGGCCACAGAATGCTGCAGTGCTCATAAGTACAAGGATTGGTCATAACTACTGCTTATTCAACATCTCTGTAAGTTCAAACTATCGTTGAACAAGTGTTTGTTAAATAACAACTACCTGTAATGAAGGAAATGGAAAAGTGGACAGTTATATGTTAGAATTAGGAAAATTATTAACAGTTTCTACTACAGTTTTTTTTTAATCTCTCCATTCTTTCTCCAGAGCTGGATCTGAGGTTTTGATAATGTGAATTAATTAGGAGTGCTGTTTCTATCATCTTGGAATGATGTGTAGGTGTAGATGTAATCTCCAAAATTGCTGCCAAATTACAGTTTTAACATGGAAAAAAGAGAAGAGTATTAAATATATAAGAAATAATTACATAATACATAATGTTAAGCTCAGCTTAGCTTGTCCTCTCTGGCATAAGTGGTGGATGGAGAAGACATTGTATAACTCAGAGAAAACAAGTTATGTACCCCATCTGAAAATAGTCATTGTATTTATAAATGTATATTTCTTTAAATAAATTAGTCTGCAAATACTATATTATTGCAATAGCATATCCAAAAGTATATAACAAAATTTTTTAATCATTAATTCAAAACCCATGACCATAATTCCGTATTTGTGTGTGTCTCTCTCTCTCTGTTTCTCTCTCTCTCTTTCTCTCTTTCCATCTCTATCTTATCTAATCTATATATATGCTATGTATTTAATCCTTGATTTGTACTCTATAACTTTGAAAACATAAGTGACAATTTTACTGTAAGTTGGAATGAGAAAAAGAGGAATGTGTAATATCTTAATATAAAGAAACTCAATTTCTATGTGGCATGCTTTGATAAAATTGGTTCTTATGGATTGTGTGAGTGAAATAAAGAAAAAGAAGCATCTTATCTAAAACAAAAAAGAGCTGAGGAATACAGCAGACTGAACTATCTGAGTTTTGGTTTATAATCTAAATATAACTTACTAAATGCAGCTCTGTGAATGTTGCCAATTTGAGGGATTATTTAAGAGTCTGCCATTAATCTTTATGCTTGTTTTCATAAAAAAATTTTTCCATTTCTACCCATAGAGGTAAATTCTTAGAGATGTGTGATGATCTTTTGGCCAGAATAGAACCACCTCTTCGTAGCGTCTTAGATCAAGCTAGTAAGTATACATTTTGTTATTTGGAGTACAGTGCAGGACTAATAAATGTAACTGCAGAAACACTAAAGTGCGTAGTACAGCAATTTATGTTTTGTAACTGCTGGATAAAATAAAATGAGCACCACTAATGGTCAGTGATGTAGAAGTTAGTATTAGGAAAGTTCAGATTCAAGCACTCAATCAGCTATTAAGTTCTCTTGGTGACTTTGGTTACTTTCTTTCATTCAGTCCACTAACTTCACAAGGTTGAGAATAAAATTAAAATACTAAGAATGTTTGCCCTAAGCTTCAGGAAAAAGATGGCATGTAAATCCAGCAAACAAAAAGATATTTGGAAATATCATAATTCTCTATCAAAGCACAACTGTATCTTCTTAAGTTTGTATTGTAAATATTATTAAATATATTCATTATGTTGATTTCAGACTACAAATACCTTTGTTTTCGTATAATTAGATTGCAAAATTTAAAACAGTCTGGACTTTTGGTAGAAAAAAATACTGTCATTTGTAAGGACTATGTTTGACTGGAAATTTAACTATGTTTTCATGTCTAGAAAATACTAGCCATGCTATTGTTCGTGTATTATGTTGCCCAGTTACATGTATTATGTTGCCCAGTTATACACACATACTGTGTATGTGTGTATATGATACCAACCCTCAAATATATTCCCCTTCCCAGTAAACAGCCCCTCAAGATATATGAATATGCAATATCATCCAATCAACATCAAAGATATATTTATAAAGAAAAAAGCTCTTCTAAACATCTGGTAGACAAGCCCTAAGGATTGCTTTGAGGGCAGTATATTCCATAGTTTTAAAGCTATAACCGAGAAAACAGTAATAGAGTTGGAAGGGACCTTGGGCATTTTCTACTCCAACCCCCTGCTCAAATAGGAAACCCTATACTATTTCAGACTGATGATTGTCCAATAACTTTTAAAAACCTCCTTTTCTGCTTGAGAAAAATCTCTTGAGAAAATACTGAAGATAGAAATACAATTAAAAATTACAATATATTTTCCTTATTAAGATCCAAATGGAATACTTCAAAAACATTTCTTTCACTTGAATTTGTTGTGTGTATATGTGTATTCCCAGACTAATATGCCAATGATGCTTGCATTGCTTAAAATGTCATTGTAGCACATGTTGAAACCTGTGGGATTCAACTAATGCAAATGAATTTAGAATGACTACTGGTGTTTTTCTTCACAGAATTAAAGAAGGAGGATATCTGTGCAGTTGAAATAGTAGGAGGGACTACCAGAATACCTGCTGTAAAAGAGCGGATCAGTAAATTTTTTGGTAAAGAAGTCAGTACAACTTTGAATGCAGATGAAGCTGTCACACGAGGCTGTGCATTGCAGGTAAGAATGGTGGTATGCTGAAAAATATGTTTTCTGCTACAAATGTAGTTTTTAATTCAACACTGGTTAACTTTCAGTTTCAAAGGAGCTACAGATAAATGTTATGGTTGAATTGGAAAGAAATATTGAGTATTTGTTTAGGAAATGCATTTTACTCCAGTTAAATGAGTTTTTTAAATGCAAATTTATATAGTCCAAAACCCAACACAGTTGCACAAACTAGAATGTGTACAGTGTAACATTTTTCTCCTTTCCACTCCTCTGCAGTCCCTTCCCTACACAAATATCTAGCACATTTTGGGGTCTTCCTTTCATACGTGTGATCAACTCCAGAAGAAAGAGAGATTGTGCCCTAAAATTTCAGTGGATGTTTCTTTTGTATTGTCTCAGCATATTTGGCAATAGGGATGTGCAGCACTTCCAATCTGAAGCTAATAAAGTGCTTTGGAGCAGGCTGGTTTTCTGGTTTATTTACTCATTTATACAATGAACTGCTGAGATTCATAGTTTGTGAGAAGGATGGCTTTATAAATCTTAAATCAATCAAGACTTTTCTGTATCTGATTAGAGCTATAGCTTTTATTACTTATTGCCTTTTATTTTTTTTAAAGACTTATGTTTTAGTGACATATTAAACATGTAGTGACATATTAAGCATGTTAACCTTTTTAAAATAAAACTGGGATTCAAACTTTGTAAAATAACTCAGTGACACTTTCACTTTCCTTCTCTTTGCCACATAACGATATAAGCATATCTTTTCAAATATTTGCAATTATCAGTTATGTTTAGTAAACAAGTGTGGATAATGTGTTCACCTCTAATTTGTCTAATTATTATATAACTAAAGATATATGAAGCTGGCTTCTTGAGTAAAAGCTCAGTGGGGAATTGTAGCCTGTTTCCAACTGAAACGGGTTGTTTTGGGGTGGAATAGCTACAAAAAACAAAAGAGAAGTTTGTGCAAGTGGGTGGCAACCAATTGAAGCAGCAAAGAAATAAACTTTTCCATCTATAACTGAATTATATTTTCATAGCTTTAATTTTTTAAAATTAAATTGAGGTGATGAGATGAAGTCTGACAAGTGCAAAGAGATGTGACAGACAAGATGATAAGGCACTGTACTTTCATGCTCTTTACATCCAGAGTTTGACCCTATGACCATACGTTAATTGAATAAACAAGAGTTTTGGAAATAGAAATCTATCAGCCTTTTGGTATTATACATAATGATATATGATTTGATATTATACATAATTTGATGCTACCGAACTTTTTTTTTTCTTACAGTGTGCTATTCTATCACCAGCTTTTAAAGTGAGGGAATTTTCTATCACAGATTTGGTGCCGTACCCCATTTCTTTAAAATGGAACTCCCCTGCAGAAGAGGGGATAAGGTAACTCCTAAAAAAGCTGTATTGTATATCCTGTTATAATGTACATGTATATAAAACTCCATAAACATAGCATTAACAGTTTTTCATATATTTAAACAATTGACATAATTTTTGTAATGTAAGCCTTTTCTGTGCCTCAAAAAATGCTTATTTGGGTGAACAAGGATGTATTCTTTTTATAGTGATTGTGAAGTATTTCCAAAGAATCATGCTGCACCTTTCTCCAAAGTCCTTACGTTTTACAGAAAGGAACCCTTTACTTTGGAAGCTTATTACAGTTCTCCTAAAGAATTGCCATACCCAAACCCTGCAATAGGTATGTAGCTGTGTATTTAATATATGTATCACAATCTAGGAACACACCTGTCAGTTATTTTGTCATGAAATCTTGTGTTAGTGTTATCATCCTTGCTAAAATGTAAGACAAAGCCTGATTTGTAAGATTGTAGTCAATACAGTTATGTTTGAGATTGCCGGGGCCTATCATAAACCTTCTTGGTCCATGGCAAAGTTAGAAGAGTAGCAGTACATGCTGCATATTAGCTAGAAAGAATAGCATATAAGCTATTCATAGCATAGCTGGGAAGGAAGGACACAACTGGGGATGAAAAATGATTAAGGCAGAAAAAAGGACAAGATGGGTAGAGAGGGGTAAAGAAAACTAGACCAAAATTGAAGAGATGGAGGCAGGATTTTTTAAAAAAATAAGATAGTAGAGTTTCAAGGGGAATGACGCATTTTACCAGAGCAGGTGGCAATAAACTTGGCACATTCTACTGAATGCAAGGAACCTAAGATGCTTTTCCCAAAGGAAAGAATCGAGAGATCTATTTTCACATCCATAGAGCAGATCGTGCAACCAAGTCTTTAAAATGACAGTGTCCCCATAATTTAAAATAATTCACTACAGTATCCATCTGTCTACAACTGTCCTTGAGCTGTGGAATATGTAGCAAAGTGACTCGGTTTCAGGGGAAATGTTATCCTCATTTCAATGAACCTTCTTAGCACTTAACCATTGACTTAAAGAAATATCCTAGACAGATATAGAAGCGCTTCAAATTCATTTTATTTGCTCTGCCTTACTTTCTGTTATCTAGAACTGCCAGAGACCCAAGAGAAGAATGTATATTTGGGGAAAGAACCTGTTTACCTTTGAACAGAGTAGTATTTTCGAGGCACTGAAACTAACAGCCTATATCTATCTCTCTTAGAAATTTAAAGATATGATGATTAAATACTGTCTATTGTTTTAACCAATTGTTTAATTAATAATTAGGTTATAATAATTTAAATTCCTGTTTTGATTGTTTTAAATAGTGAAAATGCAAGATAAATGTTTAGTAAAATAACTTATCAATAAAGGAAAATCAAATATTTGCTGCTATATAGTATCTTTGGTTTTATGTATTTAGAAAATTCCATGATCTTCTTTTAAGTTAGCAAATTTTGTACTGCATTTATTAAAACATAATAAAGGAAATAATGGAATCAGTAGATATTTCAACTATTTTCTGTTAACAGTTCCAATTTAATTTTTTTACTTCAATGAAAGTATTTTATATTTCCCATTTAGCTCAATTTTTAGTTCAGAAAGTAATACCCCAAAAGGATGGATCCAGTTCCAAAGTGAAAGTGAAAGTCAGAGTAAACATCCATGGCATTTTCAGTGTTTCAAGTGCATCACTTGTGGAAGTTCATAAATCAGAAGAAAATGAAGAGCCTATGGAAACAGATCAACATACAAAAGATGAAGAGGTAATGTTTATTTATTGTTGTTTTTTTGCCAAATGTTGCTCTGCTAATTTAACAACAATTTAGTTCTGGTAACAGCTTCCTTTATAATTAAATTTCCAAATACAGGATTTTGCAGATCCAAGTCTAAGTGTTACAAGATTATATAAAAACTGCATCTATAGGGTGTGTTGATTTTGCTAACCATTAACAGTGTCCACTGATTTGTATGGAGAATGTCTACTTCTAAATAGGTGGTTAAAGAACTTAAATTCATGAAAGTAAACACATAAGTTCTGGAGTGTACCATATATGCCATGGTGGCTAACCTTTTCGGCACCGAGTGCCCAAACCAACGCGCATGCATGGGAGCACCAGAAACCGGAAGCTTAGCTTCCCAGCATGATCATGCCCACCAGCCACCTGGTCTTCCGGTTTCTAACGCGCATGCACGCACAAAGATCAGCTGGCTGGCGCGCACTGGGGAGCTGCTCTTCTGGTTTCCATTGCTCCTGTGCACACAAAGACCAGCTGGCCAGCACACATGCCGTGCTGGAACCCAGAAGAACAACAGGCAATGGCTTTGCGTGCCACTTCTGGCATGCGTGGCATAGGTTCGCTATCACAGATATATGCTATTAAAACAAAGTGTTGCTTAACAATCTGCAAACGAGCTGTCAGTTACGTGCCTTAAAATAACATCAACAAAATGTGCTTTCCTTCTAAAAAATAAAGAGGTGGAATGGGATGGAACCCATGCAGTTGAGTTTCTTTTGGTATCTGAAATTCAGTGTTGTAACAATCCCTTCAGTGATTAGTACTACAAGTTGTTGAGTGTGGGTGGGCATGGGGTCTTGAATTCAGAGGAGGACTTTCAGTTGCCCATATTCAATAACGGGGGGTTCATGTAATCCAACATCTTGCTTTCTAATTTCAGAAGATGCAAATAGACCAGGAAGAGCAACAGAAAAATGAGGAACAACAACAACAAACACAAGCTGAAAACAAGACTGAGTCTGAGGAAATGGAGGTAAAAGTTATGTCTGAAAATAAAACATGCTCTAAAATCAGTTGAATAATAGAAAGAAAATGGCAAATGGCTTTTCTACTCTAGGGATGACTAAAATAAAATTATTAAACAGCCTATTTGTAAAATAATTTGATACTTTTTTCAGTACATGTTTTTAAAGGCATATGTCCCAGTTCAGTTGATGGGACAATTTAGGGCAGAGTTGTTCATGAAATTGAATAGCCTAAAAACCAGAATTCATTACATGTTTCTGTCTTGAATTCTTTTTTAAAATACCGTTTTAATGCAGACATCTCAGGCCGGATCGAAAGAAAAGAAAACTGACCAGCCTCCTCAAGCTAAGAAAGCTAAAGTAAAGACAACAACAGTTGATCTTCCAATTGAGAATCATTTGGTGTGGCAGATAGGAAAGGATACATTGAACTTGTTTATTGAGAATGAGGTAAGTTAATTTAAAACACTTAACATGGGATTTTGGCCAGAATTGAAACCAAAAGATGCAATGTAGCGTTGTAATCTCACCCTGTCATCCTGCAGTAAAGGAAGGTGTGATGAACTATTAATGGTTAATATTTATTGTTTACTTTAGAAGAGATAACAGTGGGCTGTCTTGTTTGGGCTCAGAAGGTAAGCTGTTCTGACCCAAACCCTTTTCCAATAAAACAAACACGAACAAAGAGAACAGAAACCTTTTAATGATTCTTATGAATCCCTGGTTAAAAGGCTGCTGCAAACTAATTAACTTTGATAAGTACGAGCCTCGCCAAAACTGCGAGGCTGCCAAGAATAACAGATAAGGTTACCTAGAACTATTTTACAACACAAGTCTTCAAATACCAACTAAGATACTGCAATGTCCACGAGGCTCGAGTTTCAAACGTCTTTGCTTTCTGCAAAGAACGTCCGATTCACAGCTGGCTTTTATCTTCTTGAAGGAGGGGCCATTACGTTGCAGCCTTACTCCTGAGTCTCCCATGCTGCTGCAGCTGCTCTTTCCTGCAAGCAGCCCTGCGCGCATGCACACTTGGCACAGGCTCCTCCTCGCTGCTGTCAGCCCCCACAATCTCTGAAGGCAGCAGTCCACTCCCTAATACTCCTGGCCCCTCATCTGAGTCCTCGCTCTCCTCAGCCACCCGCACCTGCGGCCGGCTAACCACAACATAAGCAGTGTTTGCATGAGATGCTAACAGAGAATACCAGGACACAAGCTAAATTGGAAAATTAAAAGATACTTTGGAAGAAGGTAGTGTCCAACTAGTTGTTGTTAAGAAAACAGCATAGAGCTCTCTGAATTTATCAGACGTCAAGCTTGTTTCCTTGGAGGATGCTTCAGGTGAGAGAATGTAATAGTACACAGTCACAGTAACCATTTTATATTTCCTGCAGGGTAAAATGATCATGCAGGATAAACTGGAGAAGGAACGGAATGATGCCAAGAATGCAGTGGAGGAGTATGTTTATGAAATGAGAGACAAACTCTGTGGCGTGTATGAAAAATTTGTTAGTGATGAGGTAGGTATTTGATGATGTGCAACTAGGAAAAATAAGCTCAGAATGATCTAACATCAGTGTTGCTAGTGTCCAGCTTATCTGACTAAATTTTCAAGCATTTCCACAGATGTGCTTAATTTAATGAGATAGCACATTTTAGGCAATGTAAGCTTCTGTGGAATTTGCTGCTACATCCTTTTTACAAATTTGTTTTCTAACTGTTAAGTTTCAAATCTTGATATCTTTGACCCACTGATCTCTTTTTAACTCCACAAATATTTACAATACAAATAGTCCTTGCTTAATGACCACTTTTTTCAGCAACTATTTGACGCTACAATGATGCTGAATGAGGAGACTTAAAGACTGTCCTTGAAGTTGCAGCCATTGCAATGTCCCTGCAATCATGTGATTGCGATTTAGGCTCTTGGTAACTGGTGCACAATTACAGTACAGTAATCCCAGTATTCTGCGGTCATATGATCACCACTGATGCTCACTGATGGAACAGTTGTCGTAAGTCAGCATGGTCAAGTGATTTTTCACTTTATGACCATGCCACTTAGCAATTAAGTTCTGGTCCCATTATGGTCATTAATTGAGGACTGTCTGCATTATATAACCTGGTAGCATATTTGGTTATCAAAATTAGGAAGCTGGGAATTCAGTTCAATTGTATCAGAGCCATTCTTCACTGAAGAATAATATTTTAATTTATCTGAATTATTTACAGGATCGTAATAGCTTCACTTTGAAGTTGGAAGACACTGAGAATTGGCTGTATGAAGAGGGTGAAGATCAACCAAAGCAAGTTTATATTGATAAACTTGCTGAAATGAAAGTAAGTGGAATGGAAAACCCCCAGGTTTTCTTAGGTTATAAAGATTTTCTGTTTATTGAGCAACAGAAAGAAAAATTGAAATTTAACTAATCCATTTGATCCTGATAGCATGTAGTATAATGTTCCTTTTTCCATGAAAACATAATATGTAATGTTCTGCCTTTAACATTCCTTAACAAGTAGTATTTGGATATTTTTAAACTGAGTCCTTTAGTGAATCATCTTTCTGTAAAAAAATTTCACATGTAATTATTAGGAAACATTTGAATATGCCGGCCAGGTTCATGTATTAGGAATAAGCTAAGGTTTATTCAGCTTGACTTCTGTGTCCTATGAACTAAGCCATTAACCTTTAAACAATATATTAGAGTGATGATATGTACAATTTTAGCTTTTGGGGCCTATTCAGCAAACCATAGTTAAACTACAATTTAGCCATATGAACTAGTTGTAGATTTCAGTCACACAATGTTATACATGTATTGTTGAGAAATGCATATTCGTTGGTCATCTTAGAGAAAGCCCTTCTGCCTTCATATATTTATCATTGCTTTGAGGTTTTTTTATGAGGTAGGCTAATAAACATGGTGCTTCCTTTAATGCAATGCTTTAGTTTTTATGGCAGTTCAGGTTGAAGGTTGAATTTGGTCTAGATATGCTAGAAGTCATACTCCAAAAACAGATGAGGCTAGGAGGAAAACTAGATTTGATTTATTTAGTTAAAATTATGTGTTTAGTTTGCTTTTTATGTCACAGTTAATTTTAGAGGGCACTCGTTAATATTAGTGCCTGTTTATGTAACGGTCTTCAGTTATGGCACATTGGGTATGCCCTCCAGTCTCTCTCCAAAAGACAATTGCATTGCAGGCTGGAGGCCAAACCCAAGACTTTGAAGGGCTACAAGTTATAGCATGCTTAATTTGAAATAATTTCAGCAACTTAAAGCAGTTTTTAATATGAGCGCCATTCATCTTGCAGGATACTAACTCCTTGATAAATTTTGCTCTTAATTCAGGCTGTGGGACAGCCCATTCAGGCACGATTTCAAGAATCTGAAGAAAGACCAAAAGCTTTTGAAGAGCTTGGAAAACATGTTCAACAATATATGAAAGCTGTTCATGCATTTAAAGAAAAGGTGGCCTTTTATCTTTCTTAACCTTCAAAATAGATTTTAAAAATCTCCATTCTTTTTTCAGCACTAAATTGTAAGAATGTTTTCTTCCCACCCCACCCCACCCCCCCCGCAGGATGAGCAATATGACCACTTAGACCCTGCCGAAATGGCTAAAGTGGAGAAGAGTACAAATGAAGCAATGGAATGGATGAACAACAAGCTTAATCTTCAGCACAAGCGAAGTCTTACTTTGGACCCAGTTATTACAGCAAAGGAAATTGAAGCAAAAACGAAAGTAAATAAGTTTTTAAACTTAATGCACTGGTGATATGGTTTGTTTTAGACTTTTTCTATAGATTTTACAGATAAAATTATCTCAGGCTGGGAAAAAAATATATGATTTGATTCAAATCTTTTAAGCCACAAATTAATAAGTGTTTCATACACATCTTGGAAAAAGAAGGAATGGGGGTACCATACTTTGATACTTTTTAAAGCTTTGATACTTTTAGCTCTGATACTTTAAAGTAGCAGAGCTCACATTGTTCCTCTTGTTTTGGAAGATTAACAAAGCAGTGAACGGACATTTTAAAAAAATAGTGGTTGTCTTTCCAACCCATTTAATGGTCTTCTTTGATTTGAATATCAAGATGAAAGAGTTAATTATTGATGGGAAAAAAAGGAATTATATTAAATTTTTACAAAGATTCTGCATCTATTCCAAGGATAGATTAGACAACAATAGAGCCGAACATTTTAGTGACTACTATGATTTCTCGTAAATTTATTCTGACTAACCTGCAGAGTTAAATTTAGATTTAGCTAGTTACCCTCCTTCACTGTAAGATTTTTTAAATTTCATCTTGAGAATGTAAAAGGGATGTTTTATGGTGTAAAAGATCTTATTACAAAGAAAAAAAAAACAATTTTGGATTGAACAAACAACACATGGATAGTAACCTAGATAAATGTTTCAATGTGGTTGTCAAGGAAAATTATTTCAGCATTACTAAATATATCATTGTATTTACATTGTTGACATTTAGCCCAATTAAGGATATCATTGGCCATTCCATGTTAACCTTCATACATTTTGGGAAGCAGCTTTGGTATAATTTGTCATTCCGTGCTGTCCAACTTTCATTTCAGGAACTAATAAACATCTGTAATCCTATTGTTACCAAACCCAAACCCAAAGTGGAACTGCCAAAAGAGGATCAAAACCCAGCAGAACAGAATGGTCCAGTAGAAGGTCAGGGTGATTCCACCAAGGCTTCTCAGACTGCTGAACAGCATACAGATTCAACAGCTCCAACATCTACAGAAAAGAAACTTCCGGAAATGGATATTGATTGAATTCCAGTTCTTTATATTACATACTATATAGCTTTATAGCTTTATGTTGTCTACTTTATGATCTGAATATAAATGGGAGCCAATTGAGAACTGTTATTTTCTCACAGTACCTTTTGGGATGGGATTAGTTAGTAGGGAGCAGCAAACTCTTGGTTAGTTAAATCTTCAGTTGGATAAGTTCTGTCTTTTGCTATATGATGCCAGAAATCCTTGATAGCTATTAGATTTGCACATCTGCTCTTTCAGTTTAATCCTGTTCATGTTGTGAATCCCGTTATTTAAAGTGTGTAAGAGCAACTAGAACAGTTTGGTGATTTGTTTTTAATCTACAATTAAATTACTATTGTGGATTGAAACAACATTAGTTGGTGGAAAATTACCAGAAGTATTTAAAGCTCTGGTTCTAACACAAAAGAGCATAATAAAGATATTAGATTGTGATCCCTTTGGAATTATGGAGGCAATAATAGCATGTTTTATACCTGCAAGTTTAATACATTTTTATTGCACCATTTTATGGTTATGTGAGATATAAGGCAACATGGCTCAGATGAGTTATTCAGGTTAAATGTAAAGAAATGAAGTAGCTGGAGTGTTTTTTCCCGGTTCATGTTCACACAAATTAATATTCATTATGTCCTAGGTGTTGTATCAAATCGTTTATCCGATATGCAGAATAGCATTTATCTAAAATATGCTATTAGATCCAATATGTATCCTCATGATAAATTTCTCCCCAGCTATAAGAAATGCTATGTAAATTTCTGTCTCTAGCTTAGTTGTAGGGGAAAAAGGAGGGTATACTGCTAGCTGCCTCTGGATTATTCTGATTAGTAGCTAACATAGAAGATAGTTTTTGTTTTCCTACACTTGAAAATGATTGTTTTCTCTTCCAGCTAAAGAAGGAATCTAGCAGTTTGCTCTTGTGTTCATTTATACTTTGGCTGTGTTATTCTTCTAGTATTGATAATTGTCATTAACTTGTATGTGTTGAAATCAAATGAAAGCTTCCATACACATTACAAGAAATAAATGCACTGGATTCTATTGGATTTTTTAAAAACTGTTGATTACAAGAAAACTACATGAAACTCTTTAAGACTAGAAAATAAGTAACAGGAATTACGACGGTACATCTCTTTAAAACCAACTGTAAAGTACTCATTGAAAATACATTGGACTTGAAAGCCATGTTCTATAATCATGAGGGTTATATAGTTTTAAATGTTTTTGCTTTTAACTTAGGTGTTAGTTCATTCTTGAAATTTGGAGCACTGTCAGTGTTTCAATGAATTTCAGAATTTCAAAGAAAAAAAATAAAAGTATTTGCACAATAGTATTTTTATTTTTCTTCTTTGAACTTAGACAGAAATTAAAGTGTTCATAAAAGATTCAAAACTAATTTGATATCTCCAAATATAGCTGTTTTCTGCATGTTTGATCTATTCATGGCAGTTGAAATACAGTACAACCTTTATCTTTACATATTCCATTGCCACATAAGCTTTTATTTCTTTGAAAATATCCAGTTTTTCTTTAAATGACACTCAAGAAAGATGAAAAACTACAAAGTGGTACAGATGAGACTGCTGTTTTAATATGCAGTGCCTTATAAAAAGCCTTGCATCACAAGGTGAACAACATATAAATCTTAATAAAATAAACTTATGTTTCTTATACAACAGCTTTTTTGCTTAACATTAGAATTAAAGAGGACTGGAGTTTGAGGTTTTAATCTGATTTTTCATTGCTGTATGCTGCCTGGAACCACTCTGTGACAGCCATATACATTTCTTTTAAAAATAAATAATGGGTTCTTACTTCTTATAAGGACAAGAAGTCAGATTGAATAGTGTGTAAAGAAAGGAAGGACATTTGCACGGAGACTGAGTGAGTTCTAAGCCTCAGGGATGAAAGTTGCCTGGGTGACTTTGGAGCAGTCTCTCAACTCAACCATCCCCACAGAATGATTGTGATGAATGTAGATAGGGCTGGAAGAGACCTTGGAAGTCTAGCCTGACCCACTGTTCAAAGCAGGAGGCATTATAACATCCTGATTAAATGGTTGTCCAGTCTTTTTTTGAAACCACCTCTGATGGACCACCCACAATTCTGTGACACTTAATCCTCTTCAATAGGCTAGACATTAATTCCCTCAACCGTTCATCATATAATTTAGCCTTCATATTCTTTCAGTACATTCTTGCCTATTTTGACTTGTACGCTGTTCTATTTTCCTTGGTGCTACTTTTTAAAGGTTGGTCTATTATAAAATATTCAAAGAAAGAATTAAGCAGTTCTGCTTTTTCTCTTTTGCCAGTCATCTTGCCATCTGCTCCCATTAGTGGAGCTATCGTTTCCTTGACTTCTTGCATCTTACATATTGAAAGAAACTTTATTATTTTTCACATTAGTTGCCAGTCTTAGCTCACTAGGGCCCTTAGCTTTCCTGACTCCCTCCTTGCAAATTTGGGCTGTTTGCTGGTATTTTTGTTTAATTATATGCCCTTTCCAATTTTTTTTATTTTGACCTTTTTTTTCACTCAATCTGTGAGAGCTTTTTTTGCAACCTTGCTTGTCTCCTTGGGTATCTTGTTTTTCTTTCACTGCGTTATTGCCTTTGTCTCATTTTTTAGGGTTTCACAAGCATCCTTGTGGGCTTTCTATCCATGGAATCCTTCCTAATCTCTTGAAATTAGCCCTTAAAAGTCTAAAACACTAATTTGACTTAGCTTCCTGTTGTTGCATTATGGTGAATTAAAGTATATGATCATTCTCCAAAGTTTCTATAGCTTCTACTCTCAACCATGTTGTCCCTATTAGTAAGAATTAAGTCTAGGTGTCCCTCTACTTTTCTCCTCTACCTTTTGCATGCTAAAAATGTCAGCTAGGCACACGAGCCTGTTTGATCTCCCACTCCCTGCAGAGTTGATGTCAGGATAAAAGTCCCTCATTACTATTCTTGCACACTTCAGCTAACTGATCTACAAAGAGTTCATCTATTTCCTCTTGGCAGGTTGGATGACCAGTAGTGCACACCTATAACAAGAGTCTATAATATTTAGCCCAACTATGAGGAAGGCTTTCTTCATTGTGTATTTCTATGGAAGTGTATTAATAACTTCTATACAATGTGACTCCCCACTCTTTGGTTCTTTTTTGGTTAGATGCAGGAGTATTAGGGATTTTCACTGCCTTGTATCTAGATCAAAGAATACTATGACAAAACAGCAGTCTGAAGTGTTCTGATCATTTAAAAATGGTGTGCTGCAAAAACAAAAAATGGGGAAAGTTGGTGCATGCACAAAAACACCTAAAGCCTACTAAGACTAGGCCTGCACTGGAATCATTTAACAATATAAAAATGTTTCAAAAGTAGTAAATATGCTTGCCTTTTCTGTGGTCTCCACGGTTATCAGACCCAAGCCCAAAGAAATCTGTTCAAATTCAATCCTTTATTTGCTTACACCTAATGGACAAAACGTTGCCAAACTAAAGCCCTAACTTCCTTACTTAAAACGAAATACATTCTGAAGATATTCTAGGGTATGGCTATTCTGGATCTCTTCCCCCATCCTGCTCAGATATGCAGAGTCCCTTAATCCAGGCCTCTTTCTGGGAAAACCATGCTTTTCAAAACTTCCCCCACTGCTCCCGCAAGTGCACATTCCATCGCCATGGTAGTGCATTCATGTATTGCCTGCCTATAAACCAGATAGGTTAATCTCTCTTAGATGTGGCAGCATTAAAAGATTTTGTCCCTTATTCCAACAGCATCTAAGAACAGCCTTGCTGTATATAAAATCAGTTGAGCTTTGTTGCCAATTACCTTGGAGAGAAATTGGCAGGCTTTAAGATGAATACAAGGGACAGCAAATGTTGTATTTGCCAACTCAAAGGAAGGCAGGTAGCACTTTAATTCAATAGAATAAGAAGATTTCAATTTCTTACATCAAATGTATGTTCTAACCCTTACCTTATGTTCATCCTATCATGTAAGTAAAAGCTTAATGAATAAAACTGCTGCCTGAATTAATGTTTGTATTTGCCATTGCAGTATAGAAAGCAGAAAGGCATCTTAACACAGATAAAGCCTGTTTTATCAGTTGTTAAACAAAATATTCTAAGAAAAAAGGGGATATTGAAATTACTGCTACAACCCAGCTGAATTTAAAAGCATGAAATCCACATGTTCCTTAACTGGGGAGGGTTGCTGTATAGTTTATAATTCATTTCATGTTAATCTCAGACAATACACCATTTGCTGAAAATACTGATTTACACCATCCTGCAAATATGCAGCTACCCCATCTTAGTTATCAAAACGGTGTGATCTGTTACAAATAAAACTTGCTGCAAAAGGATTGGAGTAGAATTCAAATTATGTTGGTACACTAAGATTATAGGTACAATTAGCACCATTTTACCTTGTGCACTAAGATCCTGAGGTCTCATTCAAGACCAGCCTAAAACAATTTTCTGCATTGAACAGAAACAAAAAAAATCACAGCACAAGTTCTTTTTTTAAAAAAATAATTTTTATTAATTTTCTTTTCAACATCGTAAAACATGGTATCAACAAAGTTCTTAGCATCTATAAAAGATTTTGCTTTAAATATATATTATATTGCATTTATCTACTATTAAATAATATCTTTAGCTATAATTACTATTATATCTTTATATAATTTACAAAATTTTATTTTACTTTCTTAAGGGTTGTTTCAATTAACATTTTTGTCTCACTTCTTGGTTCCGTATGTTAGCCATTTATACAAATTGTTCCAAATTGTAAAGAATTCAGAATCATCTTTTTCTTTCAATTTCATTGTTAGCATAGTCATCTCAGCACTTTGTTACTTTGTGTATTATTAGTTCTTCATTGGGGGTATTTGGTGTTTTCCATACCTGCACAAAGGCTATTCTGGTGGCTGTTATAATATGTAACATTAGTATTTTACTTCTTTCGGTAGTCTTTCTTTAATGATTCCTAATAGGAAGGTTCTGGTCTGAGCTCAATCTGATAGCCAGTGATCTCTTTTAACCAATTTTTAATTTGAATCCAGTATGTCTTGGCCTCGGGGCACATCCACCACATGTGATAAAATGTACCATCAACTTTTTGGCACTTCCAACATTTAGGACTCATATTGGAGTAGATTTTTGCCAATCTTGTTGGGGCTAAATACCACCTATAAAACATTTTATATATGTTTTCTTTGTATGTGGCAGATACCGTTAATTTATAATTTATATTCCATATTTTTTCCCATTCCTCTAGTTCTATAGTGTATCCAAAATTCTGTGCCCATGCAATCATTGTACTTTTGACTATTTTCTCTTCCATTTTAAAATCTAATAAATGTTTATATATTTTAGTTATAAGTTTTTGTTCCAGTCCCATTAATATTTTATCTAGTTGGTTCTGCCCTTTGTCAAATCCAAAATCTTTTGAGTCTTTTTAATATTTATTTTGTTGTGGGTCTAATAAGTCTTTGTATTTAATCATTTTAGTAAGCTCCAAATTGTTTGGGTGAATCATTGCCTCCATTGTTGAAATCCATACTGGTACTTTTGTATAATGTTTTTTCCTTATTTTCCTCCAAATTGTTAATAGTGCGTCTCTAATTAAATGTCTATGGAAATATTTTTGACTGGTTTTCCCTACGTCCCATAGAAAGGCGTGCCACCCCCTTTGTAAATCATGGCCTTCTAGAAATAGTATTCTTTTATTGGTTAAACTCACCCAATCCTTCAACCAAACTAATGAGGTGGCCATATGGTATAACTCCCAGTTTGGAAATGCTAACCCTCCCCTGCTCTTCATATCCTGCATTGCTTTTACATTTATTCTGGGTTTTTCCTTGCCAAATAAATTTCAGAGTTGTTCTATTGAGTTCTTCAAAAACTTTTATGTAATTTAATTGGGATCGTTTGGAATAAATACAAAAATTTAGGGAGAATGTTCATTTTGATAGTAGCAATTCGGCCTAGTAGTGAAATTTGAAGTTTCCCCCACGATTCTAAATCTTTCTTTACCTGATGTATCAGCTTATCATAATTGTTTTCTTTAAGTGTCTTACAGTGTGGGGTTAGCCAAATTCCTAAATATTTCACTTTCTTTGTCACTTGTATCTGCATTATTTCTTCTAGTTCTATTTTCTGTTTTTCTGTTAGGTTTTGGTCATTAATTTGGTTTTTTTTTTGTTTATTTTAAGTCCCGCTACTGCTCCAAATTTCTCTAATTCACTCATCAATTTTGGTCCCCTGTCTTTTGGTTCTTCAAGGAAGAAAATCATATCGTCCGCAAACGCTTGCAATTTATATTCCTCTTTCTTAACTGTTAATCCCTTTATATCTGAATTCCGCCTAATTCGTGTTAATAATGTCTCTAATGCTAATATGAAGAGCAGGGGAGAGAGTGGGCAACCCTGTCTCACTCCTTTTTCTATCTTTATTGGGCGGGTGCATTCCCCATTCACTATTATATTAGCTTGTTGTGTGTCATATATAGTTGTTATAATATTTTCAAATTTGGTACCCAGATTCAAATTATAAATTTTTGAATTAAAATTGCCAATTCAAATTATCGAAAGCTTTTTCTGCATCTAGAAACATGAGTGCTACTTGTCTCTCTGGGTGGGCTTCATAAAATTCTAGTACATCTAATACTATTCTTAGATTATTCTTTATTTGCCTAGTTGGAAGGAATCCATTTTGATCTTCATGTATATACAAGTTTAGCAATCTTTTTAATCTGTTTGCTATAATAGAAGTGAATATTTTATAATCAGTATTTAAGAGTGAAATCGGCCTGTAATTGTTTATATATCTGGGATCTGTATCCTCCTTCGGGATCAGCGAGATCAGTGCCCCCTCCATGAGTCCGGCATCCTAGCTGCTAGTAAAACGTCATTAAAAACTTCCACCATAAGTGATCCGATTTGATCTGCTATTGCCTTGTACAGCTCCCTGGGATCCCATCTGGGCCCGGGTTTTATTATTTTTCTGGCTCTCTATTGCTGATTTCAATTCCGATTCAGTAATGTCTTTATTTAATAGTTCAGCCATTTCTTCCCCAATTGCCTTATCCTTTACTTCATCTAGATAATTCCTTATTCTATCTTCACTGACATCCTCTCTTTTGTATAAATCTTCAAAGTATTTATGAATGATTTCTTTTTTCTGTTCTATTTCCTGGTATGTATCTCCTTTGCTATCTATTAACTGGTATATCAGTCTCTTCTCTTTCTTTTTTTCAATTTATAAGATAGCCATCTTCCTGGCTTGTTGGCATGTTCAAAATAGATTTGTCTAGTTAAGTTCAAATTCATAGTCATTTTCTCTTGATCAATTAAATTCAGTTTATGTTTGATTATACTTATCTGATTTTGCAGTTTGGATTCTTTTGGGTTATTTTGTAGAAGGGTTTCTAGCTCCTTAATTCTCTGTTGTAATTTGTTTTGTTGGGAGTATTTTTCCTTGTTTCTCTTAGCATTATAAGAGATTGTTGTGCCTCTTATAACCGCCTTCATCGTATCCCAAACGTTTTGTTTCGTGGTTTCTCCGTTATCATTTTCTTTAATAAAAAAAATCAATTCCTCCTTTAATTTATTAATATATTCTTTCTCTCTTATTAATTGAGTGTTTAAGGTCCATCTTTTCTTTGGTTTTGCCCTGCCCTTCCATATTACCTGTATTGGATTATGATCTGCCCATTCATTAGGCAAAATTTCCACTTCTTTTGTCTCATTTGCTATCTCTCCACTCATCCATGCCATATCAATCCGTGTCCATGTTTTGTGGGGATTTGAATAAAATGTAAATTGTCTTTTTTCAGGATGTAATCTTCTCCATATATCTGTCAGATTTAGCTCTTTCATCATTTCCCTACAAATCTTGGGGAGCTCTCTCTTCCCCTTTTTATTCTTCCCGGCATTACTGTGATCCTTTTGGAAATCAGCAATGGAGTTGAAGTCCCCTACCATACAAATATTTCTTTTTTGCAATTCAACCAATTTTCCATATAGGTGTTTAAAAAACTCTTTTTGGTCTCCATTTGGGGCATATATTACTACTAAAAGAATTGGAATATCATTAATCCAGATCTGCAAACCCAGAGTCCTTCCTTCTAAGTCCGACCATATTAGCTCAGATTTCAAATCCTCTTTCACATATACTCGCATTCCCTTCTTTTTCTCCTCATCTGCTGGTGTGGTAAATAATTTTCCTAATTTCGGGCATTCTAAATATTTTTCATCCTTCTTCTTTATATGGGTTTCTTGCAGGCACGTTATATCTGCATTATGTTTAATTAATTTAGATAATATCCTTTTTCTCTTAATTGTTGAATTTAAACCATTTATGTTTATTGATAGTAATTTTTTTTCTTCTCCCATCTATTTAGTTTTGTTTTGCTCTTTGTCGTGTAACAATTCCTCTCTCTTCTTGCGCTTGTATTGATGTAGTTCCTTCTGTCTTTTGTTGTGAATAGGTATTTTCTTGGTTTCCTACCGTTCCAGTTCTATTTTTATGTCCACTGTATTCTTCTTGAAACTTTGTGTCCAATTTCTCCCTACTATTTTGCTCCTGTGGGCCCACCATCCGTTCGTAAAAATCCTGGGCTTTTTCCATAGTATCTATTTTGATTTTCCTCTCTTTCCACGACACTAACATTCCTTCTGGAATAAGCCATTTAAATGTGATTCTTTCTTTATTTAAATATGCTGCCAGGAATTTATAGTCACGCCTTTGTTTCCTTATTCTCCTCGGTATCTGTTTAAGAATCACAATTTCTTTCTCTTTGTAGGTTATAGTTTTATCTCTTGAGGTTCTGTATATCATGTCTCGAACACATCTTCTAGTGAATCGTATATGTACTTCCCTAGAACAATTGTGGCGTCTTGCATAATTTGTATTGACCCTGTAGACTTCATCAAACTCTTTTTGAATTTCATCTTTATCCATCTTCAATAAACCGGCCAGTATTTCTGCCATCAAGTATTCCAAGTCTTCTTCTTTTGATTCTGTCACATTTTGGAATCTTAGATAAGTTGCTGCCTTGTCCATTTCTAGGAGGACAAGGGAGTCCTCCATTTCTTTGCTCATACTTTTGAAATCTTCATCCACCCTTTCTAATTCCCTTTCTGTTCGTTCGGTTCTTTTCTCTACTTCTTTTATTATAACTTCGTTTTTCTCCAAGGCCTGCTGCAACACCCCACTTTATCCTCTACTTTAGAAATGTCCGCTTTCATTTCTGTCTTTAGTTTCCCCATTTCTTCCTTCAATTCATTGATATCTGCCCTTGTTTCACTGTGGTTTTTAATCATTGTTTCTTGCAATCTTGTCAATGAGTCCTGTAAAGTTAGGAACATTGCTTGGATATTCGCATTCGAGATGCTAGTTGACTTCTCTGTTGGTAGTGTTTCCTCTATTGTTTTTTGTGCCATGGATGAAGTTGTTGTCAAAGTAGACATTATTGTGGGATTAACCTTCCTACCAGATTTCAAAGCAGTGGTAGTTGTAGAAGTCATTTCCTTCAAAATTTGTTTTTGTTGTTGTAGAATATTGAATATATTATTCCAAATTGGCATTCAGTATTCTTAGTTCTGTAACTAAAATTGACCAAGATCTATCAACCTATTAAGTAGCTATATTCTTGACTAATTAGTAAAGTGTAAATATTTTTCTCTAGTTTAACTTCAATATAAAGTAACCTTAACTATAAAATATATTACATTCACAGATAAACCCACACAAAGAAATATAATATTGGTCTAGAGAGCTCTAAGCTTATTAAGTAGCTAATGCTTAATATTCTTACTGTCTCCCCTATATTCCCATTCAAATTATAACAATCTCTATTAATAATAACTTAACTAAATTAATCCAATATTTTAACACTCTAATATTTCATTACTAAATGTACATATTTATCAAGAGGAAATCAGAGGGGAAAAAAAAAAAAAAAAAAAAGCAAGCATATTTCAACATAGCATACCATCAACAAATAAGAAAGAAGAGAGGCTATTTTTAGTAAGTATGTACACACAGAAAAGGGTTGGGGAAAAGAAAAAAGAAAATTCCAAAGACAAGAGTTTTTGTTTCCGCTTTTCACTTTGGAAGCTTCCACTTCTAGCACACCGGAAATGGCAAATGAAGATTTGCTGAGTAACAGCTGCCAGTAAGCAATATTCCCACTCGTTTCAGCGTTCTGGGTGCTGCCTATGGAGTTGCTCTGTCTTTCCCCCCAATCGGCTTCGTTCTGCTTCTGGATCCAATTTAATAGCTTCAATCCAAATGTTAGTGATAATAGAGTCTTCAGACTTCCAAAATTCTCTTTACTTCTTTTTTATTTCCGACTCTCTTCTGCCTGCCAAGCTCTTTCACATTCACTAAACCAATTCTTTTGTAGCCGCTTCGTCTTGGAGCTCACAGCTGGCATTCACACAGTATTTAACAGCCTGGAATCAGTCTATTGTCAAACAAATATCTTCTCTGCCACGACTCTCTTTCCCCCCGAGCTTGCAAACTTTCACTCACTTTTTTCTTCCCATCGGTGGCAGTCCGGACTTCGGAGCCTCCATTGTTAGGAGGCTGTTCTTGATCGTTGGGCTCTGGAGGGCTTCCTCTTCGTTACAGGGGGGTTGCTTTCCCCACACTGCAGCCCGAGGTTCCCCCACACCGGCACGAGTCTCTCCAAGACTCGAGCACCCTGAAAGATCGCACCAAACTCAAGAAAAGAGAGGCTAGAATCACGAGCGGATTTCTGCCCCTCTAACCGTCCTTGCCTTTCCACCGGAAGTTCCTTGCCTTTCCACCTTTGATTTTTTTTCCAAATTGTAATCAATGAATCTCTTATTAAGTGTTGATTGAAGTAGGTATGTATATTACTTTATTTTCCCACAAAAATGCATGCCAACCTATCAAGAGGTCATGTCCTTGTCTCTTAATTTAATTCAATCCTTAATCCAACTCAACACCACTGCCTGATAGTAAAGCTCCCATTCTGGTAGTCCAAGACCACCTCTGCTCCTATTATCTTGTAATAGTTTCATTTTAATACATGGCTGCTTGCCCAGCCAGACAAACTTGGATATCATTTTATTTAGTTCTATTAAAAAAGATTTCCCTAATTTAATAGATATATTAGTTTTGGTAAGCTATTCATTTTCAACGTTGCTATTCTTCCTAATATAGACAGTTTCAATTTGGCCCATAATTCCAATTCTTTTCTGATTTGCTTAATCAGTTTGACATAATTGTCCTCTTTTAATGATGAACATCTAGGTGATATCCAAATTCCCAGATATTTCACCTTTTTTACTATTTGCAGTCCTATTGTATTTTCTAATTCTACTTTCTGTTTTGTTGTACAGTTTTTGACTATCATCTTAGTTTTATTTTTATTTATTTTAAATTGTGCTGCTTCCCCAAATTTTTCTATTTGTTGCAACAATATTGGTCCCGAATTCATTGGATCCTCCACTATAAATACCAAATCATCAGCAAATGCCTGAACTTTATATTCCTCATTTCTAATCTGGGTTTTGTCTGGTTGCAGCTAGCAATACTTCTAAAGACAAGATAAATAATAGAGGCAATAATGGACACCCTTGTCTCCTTTTGCAATTTCAAAATCTTCAGTACGATCTCCATTTAATAATACACTTGCTTTTTGATTTGAGTATATTTCTTGTAGTGTTTTTTCTATATTAGTGCCAAAATCAGCTTTTTAATTTGATATAGCATGAATTTCCAATTAAGATTGTCGAATACTTTTTGTGCATCTAAAAAAATTAAAGCTGCCTGTTTTTCTGGGTGAGATTCATAGTGTTCAATTGAATTTAGTACTGTCCTAATATTGTTTTTAATTTGTCTATTTGGCAGGAAACCATTCTGGTCTGTATGTATAACTTCACTCAAAATTGATTTCATTCTTTCTGCTAATATTGTCATAAATATCTTATAATCGTATTTAGCAACAAGATTGGCCTATAGTTCGCAATTAGTTGTTGGTCAGTGCCATCTTTTGCAATTAAGGAGATGTATTCCTTGGACCAGGACCTTGGAAGTCTAGCTTGTGTTAATGTCTCATTATATAGTTCCAGTAATATTGGTTCAAATATTTTAGATAAATTTTTATATAGTTCGCCTGCTAGACCACCCGGGCCTGGTGTTTTACTATTTTTTTGTTTTTGTATCGCCTTTTGTAACTCTTTTAATGTTATTTCTTTATTAAGTAATTCTCTGTTTTCTTCTGAAATTGGGCTCAGACCGTTTCCCTCCAAGTAGTATCTAATGTTTTCTTCTTGCTTATAAAGCTCACCAAAATACCTTTGTGCAATGCTCTTTTTCTCCTCCATCTGATAATACACTGTCCCTTGCTCATCCTTGAGTTGCTGAATTAGTCTTTTCTCTTTCTTTATTTTTAATTTATGGAACAACCACCTTCCTGGTTTATTTGCTGATTCAAATAAATTATGTTTAAGAGTTTTTAAGTTACGTGCATTTTCCTCTATCAAATTTAGTTCATGTCTAATCATCCCTATTTCTTTCTTAACTTCCATATTCTTTGGGTCTTTTTGGAGCTCATATTCAATTTTTTTAATCCTTTCTTGTAATTCATTCTGTTTCTTCCACTTTTCTTTATTTTTCTTAGCTATATAGGCTATTGATATGCCTCTCACAAAGGCCTTTGTAGTGTCCCATAAATTTTGTAAACTAGTATGTTGTTTTAGATTAACCTTAAAGAATATTTCTAACTCATTTTTCATTCTTGAGATATATTCTTTTTCCTTTGTTATTTGTGAATTTAATATCCATCTCCTTTTCCTTTTACTATGTCCTTTCCATGTAATTTTAACCGGGCTATAGTCAGCCCATATATTAGGCATTATCTCTACTTCACTAATGTCTTTCTCGATTGCCCCATTAACACATACCATATCGATTCTGGACCATGATTTTTGTAGACTAGAATGAAACATATATTTCTTCTCATTTGGATTCCTCTTCCTCCATATATCTTCCAAATTGGTCTCACACGTTAAATCAAAAAATTTTTTGGGTAAAATTCTTTTTTCTTCCTAGTCCCTTCCATACTAATATAGTCTTTTTTAACATCATCAATGGCATTAAAGTCCCCTATCAAGCAAATATTTTCTTCACCTACACTAATAATTTTCTCATACAGTCCTTTATAAAACCTTTTCTGGTTATCATTGGGGCATATATCCTCACTAACAGTAATTGTTTTTGATATAAATTAATTTGTATCATTAAAATTCTGCCTTGTTCATCTGCATAGGTTTTTTTTTGCATTTATCCTTGTTTTTACGTAAATTGCTACCCCCCCTTTTCTTTTGATCTGCCAATGCTGTAAATAATACACCCAACTTGAGATATTCTAGATATTTTTTATGCTGTTTTTGGATATGTACCTTCTGTAGGCATATAATATCAACATTTTGTTTAGTTAATTTGGTTAATATTTGTTTCCTCTTGAGCTGGGAGTTTAATCCATTGATGTTTATTGAGAGTAATTAAATCTCTTCTTCCATTGTTAATTCTGAGTCTACCTAAATCTTCTGTTTGTTCTTGCTTCTCTTTGGGGCCTTGTTCTTAGTCCATCTCTCCTTGGGTATTCTCTCTTTTCTTTACCTCTCTCTTCTTGGTCTGTTTCCTGTATTCCCTGTTGCTGATCTTTTTGTTGGTCCTCCTGACTCTTGCTTTCTGACTCTTCTTTACTGCTCCCCTCTTCCTCTGTTTCCATCAATTGATCATAAAGTTCTTGTGCCTTTTCATTACTATCAATTTTTACTCTTCTTTCTTGCCACGTCACCAGCATTCCTTCAGGGACCAGCCACTGGAACTAGACGTTTCGTTTATTCAGTAGTATCACCAGAGATCTATAGTCCTTCCTCAACTCTCTTACCCGCCTCGGAATTTGTTTCAAGGTCGTGATCTCTTTTTCTTTCTGCATCATCGGCTTGTCCTTTGTGATTCTATATACAATGTCTCTTACATTTTTTCTGGCGAACCTGATGTGGACCTCTCCAGGCAGCTAATTCTTTCATTATTTCCTGCTGGTCCCTTTGCAATGCCTCTGCTATTAAGTGGGACATTATGTCTCCCAGGTCTTCATCTTTGGATTCCAATACACTTTGGAACCTCAAATAGAATGCTGCACATTCCATTTTGAGATGGATAATCAAATCTTCTAAGTCTCTGTTCATCTCTATTACTTTCCTATCCATCCCTTATCTGTTTGTTCAGCTTTAGTTTCTATATTCTTTATTCTTTGTTCATTCTTCTCCAGCGTCTGTTGGATCGTTCCCATCTTCTCCTCTAAATGTTGAATCTTACCCTTCATTTCCCCCATTTCTGTCTTCATATCTGTATGGTTATTAACCATTGTCTCCTGCATTTTAAGCATCATTTCCTGAATAGCTGTCAATGTTGCTTGCATCGTCTGCATGTTGGCCACATTGCTCATCTTTTCCATATTCAACATTCCTTCTATTGTTTTTTGGCCCACTGGAGATACAATAGACATTGATGAACCAGACATTGGTTTTTAACCTTTCAGGTTCGCTGTTATAGTATTGGTCATATTCCTAACTTTATTGTAGATATCTTCCCACTTTACCATTCACTGTTTAATTTTTCTTTTGTTATTAGTTCTATTCAGTAGTTTCCCTTAGAATATAAATATTTTTTCCCACTTATGATATTCTAAATTATTCAGATTTGATTCAATCTTTTATAGAATCTGAAACTAACTGAATCACCAAAATTAAAGAAGATAAAGAAGGGAGAGAGCTAAAGGGATGACAGGAAGGATAATATTAAAATGAGAGAAAAAAGTGAGAAAGAGTATGATATAATATCCTAAAATATACTTGCTGTAAATTGTTCTTATACAACTATTTTATATTACTATATTATGGTACATCAACTGTATTCTTTATCTTTAACTGTAAAGTTCAGTTTCCTTTAAACAATTCTATATTCCACTTCTTATATATATGACCTTATTTCATAAGTTTAGTAATCAATCAATCAATAATCATCAAAATAATATTTCACCAGTTTTCAGTTTCATATCATTTAAACTTTTAAATTCTTAATAAATTCAATCAAACCTTAATCAAAATGTTATTTCATTAATTATATTCTGTGAAAGGAAGTCCAGTAATATTCAATCACTTTCCTTTCCTTGTCCGTTCACGTTTTGTTTAGTCACAGTCTGTTACATCAGCTTCTCTGTATAATCTCAAAATGTCACTTCCGTTCTTGGGTTTAGTCCTGTCTCTTACTTTTTTTTCACTGTTCTTCTTCTTTTACAAGTCACAAATCCATCAGGTTAAACTCCAAATTCCTAGATAATCAGTCTAAACCAACTCCAAATTTTTCAGAACAGGTCCAAGACACCAGCCAATCTTTAATCAACTAAATTGGCTTTGATCTTTGCCTTAAACGTTCCTTGCTTTCACCACCGGATTGCCATTTCCCTTCAGACTTCCGTCCTCTTATTTAAGACTCACAGTTCTGCCGTCTCTCTCTGCTGTTTCTCTCCTCGACTTTCACTTTCCGCCTCCTTCACTCCAAGTTCAATCCATCAGTTGATGCCAAAAACGCTGTTGGTACTCTGGTATCTTCCTCATTGGGCTAAAGCACTGCGACTTCGGTCTGCCATCGAGATGGCCGATCACTGACACGTTGGAGCAAATGAGGTCTCCCTCAAAGCTGTCAACAGCCGCTGCTGTCAAACTTCTCCTTGGGCTTCCTTACACCTTCGTCTTCCCCTCCAGGGTCTACGTGCCCCTCACCGGGGCCTCCAAACATGCAGATTGGGGATGAGAGAACTTGCTCTTCTCTTCCCACCCCGCTGCAGCGCTGCAACCTGAACCACAGCACAAGTTCTTATCTGGATTTGGTGTCTAGAATTTTCTTGAAATATCTCTTCCCTTTAACTTAATTAGCTGAACATCTCAGATTCCTGGGAAATTCAAATTTTAATCAAAAGCTCTTTTTTCCTGGGTTTTTTCATCATTTCCTCTAATTCTACTTTGTCCCTAAGTCACTCTTAAATACAGCAAAGATATCTTTGTTATTGATTATAATCAATAACAAATTATCGATTATAATCAATAATCATTTGATTATTTTCCTGGAAGAATGGCTAATCAAGTTATGCAACAATCAGGGTGGATAAAAATTGATTTAAAAAAAAAAACCCAGCTTTTTAAAAATTTAAATCAGATTTTTTTCTTTTTTTATCACATTTATTTTAATAAACTGTTTTTGGAGTAAAAGTTGATCTAAGATTGTTTTCTATTTAAGATACATTAATAGTTTAGTTTATTTAGCACAAAATGGAGGTTAGTTATATAGCCCTGAGGCTGTATATTCTGCAATATTTACATTTTTGGTAAACCCATTCAATGAATCTAAGCTGTGCAAGCTAAATAGGAAACCATTTTGTTTGCAAATAATATTAAAGATTCTACCAGCAAGAATGAGTCCTTACATTTAAAAAGCTCCTGTCATTTCAGATCCATCATGGCAGAGCCTGTTAGCAGACATCCACTCACCTGCTGCCCATCCCATCCCTCACTGTTGTGTCACTGCCACATCACCAGACATCCCATTAAAGTGAATGGGACTGTCAATCAATGGTGGGTCAGAGGAGAAGCCACTGTGAGACAGATGACAGTTGGTCTTTAAAAGTTATGATTTAAATCAAGCCTTTTTACTAGTGATTTAAATCTGATGCAGAATTCCATTGTAACTGGAAACCATTGTTGGGTTATTACAGGTTGGTGTTAAACCAGGTACCCTTAGTTGAAAACTCAATAGTGAAAGTTTTTGCTTTAAAAATGATTTAACACATTTCATAACTCAAATATTAAATAAGGATTATACTTATCTCTGGGAGATTTTAGGTTTAATGTTTACTTATTGTACCTTACTAATTGCATTCTACCATTTTATTTTTTACACTTATCTGTTCATGGTTCATTTCTTTTAAAAAGTACTCAAATTTTCTATTCCCAGGAGAGAAGGAAGGCTGGATTAGGACTGTCATGACAATTAAAAAGTGGATCTGATATTTTGGAGTGCAGAGTGATGTTCCTAAGAGCACAGTGATCTCTTTCTGCTTCCATACTACCGTTTTTTTTTTTGCAGCCCAATACTAGTAACTCTACATAATTTAACATAATTGTTCCCTCACACATCATTCGGGGACTAAGGGATAATGAGCGCATCGATTCTCTGATAACTTTGAGCAGCTTAAGAAATAACTGACTAAACGCAATAGCACAAGATGCAAAGAGGCCAGCGTGCCTACCATCCCTTGTCTTACTGTCCCCATTTATCTGTATTTACTCCCTTTGTTCTTGTTTATGTTCACACTTACACTTATCTTACACTGTACCTGTATGGCAAATAAATAAAACAAATAAACACACACCGGAATCCTGTATTAAGCAGCTCTTACAAGATCCTTCCAAGTAAACTCGTTCTGAGGCAAATAGACTCGTTGAGTCTATTTGCCTCAGAATGCAGTTTCCAGTGGTTTAGCAGCTTGTCGCAAACGGAAAGCCTCGAAGTACGTTGTGGCTCCTAAAAGCCTGCTCTTCTTTTTCAAACTACAACTAAAGGCAAAACCAGGAAACCTTCAGCTCAACCGATTCTAGCGCCATCCACCCCTGGGCGGAAAACAAAACGCGATTTCGGCAGCCACCGCTCCTGCGTCCCTTCCACCCGCGCCAACACCGGTGGCCTTGGCTCCTTGGACCTCCTCACTATAGCTTCGCCAAACGAACCGGAAACCGGCGGACGCGCATGACCTCGCTAGACTGAAACGCCGCCCTCGCTTTCCCTTCCTAGCGTGGTTGGTTTTATTTTATTTTATTTTATTTTATTTTCCCCCTTCTCCTTTCCCCGAAACTCTCGCAATCCGAGACTGAACTGGTCGCCGAAGGCAGGCTTTGCAAGCGGAGGAGGAGGAGGAGGAGTGCTTCGGGAACGGGTGTCCTGGTCAGCGGGGGAAAGGGTCCGAAGGTGGGACCGAGGGTGAATCGAGGCTTGTGTGATGGTGGTGGTGGTGGTGGTTACAGCAAAGAAGCGGGATGGAGTGGAAAGCGGACTCGAGTCAGCAAAAGCGGAGCCGGAAGGGCGCGTTGTGTATCGCGGCGGTTTGGTTCCCTTCGCTCTTCTTGAAGGTTCTGTGACGTCACTCGGTCGCTAGCACCTACCTACCAGGACTGGAAGGCGCTCTTGCGCTTTGGGGCGCCTTTCAGCTCTTTCTGGAAATACCAAGGGAAACGCCTCGGCCTTTTCAACAGGCTCCGCGCTTGGGTTTTAAAAACCACGAATAGGCAGCTCGGCCTCTTTGGGTGGGTTCCAAAGTTGTTGTTTCCTCCCCCCACCCCTCTCCCCAGCAAAGGCGCTCTTTTGTCGCTATTCTTTTTTGTTCGGGAGAAAATCTTTTTATCCATGGGTCTCTAGAAGTCGAAAACGTTTTGATGGCACCTACCCGATTATTTTTGTTACTCCGACAAACCTTAGAGGATCCCTGTAGTAAGTATTTTGTGTGTGTTTAGGGTGGGTGGGTGCTGCAGCAGTGAATGGATATTATTTGTGACTCAAAACCAAGCGGCCCATTTCTTTTAAGACAAGGTTCTTCAAACTTGGCACGTTAAAGACTTGTGGACTTCAACTCCCAGAATTCCTGAGCTAACTTGACTGGAGGAGGAATTCTGGGAGTTGAAGTCCACAAGTCTTAAAACTGTCAAGTTGGAAGACCCCTGCTTTAAGACTTTGGTCATTTGGATGTCTGTTCTACTGTTCCAAAGAGTTTGCGTTTCCAGCTTTTGAAGCCTCTTAACCATCAAAGGATACTTTTGCAGTCTTTTGAATTAATAGCATATGAAATCTGTTTAGGGAAATTAGAAAGTTTCTGGTGTTTTTTTTTTTTTTTAACAAAACAACTTTCGAAAGCCTGCTTATGGGAATTCATTGAACATAATATCTTAGGCAGGACAATAATTTGTGATACACACACCTTTCCTGGCCTATATTTTTAACCTACTTTCATTTCTTTGATAGATAAAATAATTGCCAAGTAAGCCAGATTTAGGAAGGGGAAACCTTGCTAGTTTTAATAAATGTTCATATGAAACCAAACTTAATTATCAAGAACACCATTCATGAAAATTTATAGCATAGTCAGAAAAAAATATCCCTTTTTTATAGAAAGTAAATACTATATTTCTTTGACTCTTTACTGGACAAATGGGTTGTTTTTTGCTTCTGGCAAAAACTTGCATACATTTCTCTGATTATTCAGAAAATAAAATTATATCATGTGACTAATTAAAAAGATACCAATTGCACCTGGCCCTTTGGAAGACTTTACCCTCTAAGCCTAAGCAGGAGTTTCCAATCTTTTCTATACCCTGCACCCCTAGAACACTTCTAATATATTCTTGCATCCCTTAAAAATAAATAATTATATGCATGTAATTATACATCTACACTATAATTTTGAAACTTCTAAACCCAAGTTTTCGCACTCCCTAGAATATCATCTTTCACCTTCCAGTTGGGAACCCCAGCTTTAAGGTAAAATCTGCCTCCAGCCTCCTATCCTTTTGCAAAAGCGCCTAAGGACCTGATTCTGCTGGTTGGCCTGGGGATCAAATGGGGGAGTTCCACACTGGAGGTGGCTGCTAGATTGATGGCAGCCTCCACCTTCCCTCCAGATGTGCTATTCAGCAGGTTCTGACCAATTCTGGAGAACTGGTAGCCTCTGACTGGAGATTTTATAGTATCCTTCCCCTGCCACGCCCACCAAGCCACGCCCACAGAACTGGTAGTAAAAAATTTGAATCCCACCACTGCTTCCCTCCCTTTGCTCTCTGCTCTCTAGCCAGCCATCTTTTTGGTTATCCTATTGATGTATTTATTTTTGTTGTCTTCCTTTCTCATTGTTTATTTTATTCTATTTTACTCCTGTTTACGCCCTTTCATTTTTCTTTCTTTTTATTATTATAAGCTGCTTAGAATATCCCTACAGTGAAATAAATGGCAAATAAATTTAATAAATAAATGAGGTGAAAATATAACTGAATAGGTGAGATCATCCAATACTGTGAGATGAGGTATCATCAGTACACCGCTGATACTCAACTTTATATAACCAGTGTGACACAAATGTTGCTGTCATTTCTGTTTCAGGGTGTCTGGAGGTTTTGGGGGAACAACAGACATCACTTAAATCCTGGCAGGACTGAGTGGATATGGGTATATGGAGCCTTGAGACCTAGTTTAACAACTTTAAGTTCTGGATGAGGTTATACTTCTCCAGACAGATTCTGTGCACAACCTGGGAGTTCTAAACCAGGGATGTTAAACTCGTGGCCCATGGGCCAGATGGGTCACACGCTGACCATGCCTAACCCCCATTTTAGTGAAGGGGAAAAAGTCGCAATACGTCATGTGATGTGACACGAGTTTGACACCTTGTTCTAGGCTCACCTACTCAAAGAGCAAGTGGCAGTCGTAGGGGGGAGTGCATTTACTCAACTTCATTTTGCACCCTTTCCTGGATTGTGAGTCCCTGCACTCAATCACTCATGCCCTGGTCATCTAATGCTTGGAGTACTGCAGTGTGCTCGACATCAGGTGTCTCCAACTGTGGCAACTTTAAGCCTGGCAGACTTCAACTCCCAGAATTCCCCAACCAGCAAAGCTTGGAGTTGCCAAGGTTGGAGACCCCTGCTATACATGAAACTACTCTTGAGGAATATTCAGAAGCTTCAGTTGGCACAAAATGAAGCAGTGTGAACAGTTTAGGTGGCCCGTGTAACAAATCTGTTGTGTAAACTGCACTGGTTTCCAGTTTGATTCCAGAACCAATTCAAGCTGTTAGTTATCACCTTTAAAGCCCTCTATGACATAGCTCCGGGATATCTGAGGAACCATATCTCCCCAATGGGATTGGCCCACCCCACTTGTGCTGACAAAAAGGGGATGTTGTGAATCCTGTCAGCCAAGGAATTGTGGCTGGTGGAGTCCAGGAGGAGAACCTTTTCTGCCTTAGCTTCCGCCCTTTCAAACATCATCCCCGCTTAGATGTGAGATCTACCCCCCACCCTCTCAGCCTTCCAACAGGGCCTCAAAACGCCGGAGATGGCTTGTAAATTCGATAAGATCCCACCTCCACACCTGCTTAGTCACTGGTCCTTTATTTAATGTATTGTTAATGTTAGCCATTTCTGTTTTAAGACATGATATTTTTTTAATGTTTCCATTTTAATTGCTCCTGATACTGTAAACTGCCCAGAACTAGTGAGATGGACAGCATAGAAATCCAATCAATCAATAAATAACCATTCTTAATAAATCTGATTGATGTATTCATGCAAATAATTTGAGCAGTAAATTTATTTTGGTGGAATAAAATATATTTTGCATATGTCTTTTTAGGTAAGATTGCTGTACTAATAATGTAGCTGAAAGTCATGTCTTTGTCCTGTGGAACCAAGAGTCATAATTTTGATATTAGGGAAGCAGCAGCAGAGGAAGAGATGGCAAGTGGAATCATTAGGGCAATATATGATTAAATCAATTATGTACTTACCATTATTTTTTCAATCTTTACCATTGCCATTTTGTTAATTTTTCTACCAGTGTATTCTTTGATGCTATACAGATGACAGATAACGTTACTTCTTGCCTAAGCTGTGCTGAAAACAACTGTAGCTTCACTGCTCCAAGTGAAGTAAAAAGAGGAATAGAAAATTCAGAAGGGGAGAAGCTATTTTGGTCCAAGAAAAGTGATATCTGAAGCCAGAGAGGTTAGGGAGAACTTGAAGTTTTCCAGCACAAGATGCTATGCCATGAGCTACGGTTTAGAAATGACAATGACTGAATCAGAACAGGCCAACCTGTTGTGTGGCCAACAAGCCACACAATCCATAGTATGACTTGATTCACACAATATCTTAAATTACCGTGAACTTAAGGTGAATTTACATGACGTCATTTTCCTCTTGTCTTGCACATCTTAGCCATTTTCATTGAATCTTTCAGGCTGTATGAACCTGAAACTGCCACCTTTAACTTCCCATTAACTGCAAGTAAGGTTTCAACTTAAGCTTTCTTTATCTAGCTATTCTAGATTTGTGCAATGTACTTAAACTTTGAAAAGTTTAATTAACAAGCTGAGCAAGACAAGGTTAAGATGATGGAGGTGATTGTCTATGTTGATTCATGCTAAGTTATTACATGCTGCATATCAACCCAGTTGCTAATAGCCTAGTGAGATTTATTGAGTGGACAAAATTTCATTAGTAAAGATAAGAATACCAAAGATTGATTTATTCAATCTCTTTACATATCACTGTCTTTATTTTTTTTAAAAAAATATTTATAGAACAGAACAGAATAGAACATTCTATATTGGCCAAATGTGATTAGACACACAAGGAATTTGTTTCTGGTGCATAAGCTGTACAAGCAACAAAATGATAAATCATAAGATACAACCAACGAAGTGATAGCCATAAAATACCAATAGGAGTAGGTAATAGGAAAGATGAGAAGAATAATAGCAATACAGCCATACTACATGAGTAAATATCCTTAGGCATAAGATAATGCTGTGGTAATTGGGCATTTAGTAGAGTGATGTCAAGGGGTGAAATTGTCTTTGTGTCTAGTTGTTTTCGCATGCAATGCTCTATAGCAGCATCCTGAGGGGAGGAGTTGAAACAGTTTATGTCCAGGGATATGAAGGGTCTGTAGATATTTTCTCAGCCCTTGTTCTATATTTCTTGTGCAGTATAGAGATCCTCAATGGAAGGCAGGCTGGTTGCAGTTTTTTTTCCTGCATTCCTAACTATCCGTTGAAGTCTATACCTGTTCCTTGGTAGCAATGGTAGAATTTTTAAAAACCAGCTAAACTAAAAAGTTTACAATGTATGTTTTAATAGTTTGTAAAGATTCGAGAGAATATTACATTTGATTTAACTTTTAAAGTAATGTTGTATGGATCAAATATTTTTCTCTGGGCACTATATTTCATGGCAGGGGTGGCACTTCAATGAAAAACTGATCAGAAACAGGAAAGGATCCTGGAGGAGTTTTATAAGGAAGAAGAGAGCCTTGCAGGTGAGGTCCGTGATGAGATTAGCCTATTTCACTCATAATAGACAGTTGCTTATCTTTATTTTCCTGTGTCTTGGGCTTTTAAACTCTTTCCCCCTTCCAAGCCACAAGGGAGAGATTAGAAACTTTTAATTTCTGTTAAATACTTTAGCATGGGAACCTTAGTCTTCCTTAAGTGTAATTAACTGAAACTAAACTGATTTATAATCTGTGATTGAAGTTATTTTGTTTCAACTTCCATAGTTAAGACCAACTGTACTGCATTTTGTTTAAAGACAATGTTTACCTAAATGTTTAACTAAAATAAGTAAAAGCATTTGAATGTTTCCTGGAATCTACTTGAGATGAAAAGATTTCATAAATCAGAAAATTTCATAAATCATAAATCTGCTGCTGTCCATTTGGGTATTGATGAGCTCTCTTTAATTCCTGGAGCAGATTATTCAGTCTACGGTGTCTTCATAATATATTCTAGAAATATGTTTATCATCCACAGATCATTTAAATGTCTTCAGAAGACAAGGATTCTCAGGAGGATGAACTTCTTGCTTTGGCAAGTATTTATGATGAAGATGAATTCAAGAGAGCACAAGATGTACAAGGAGGAGAAACTCGAATCTCCGTGGCTGTGCCTCAGAATTTCAGAGTATCTCTGAGTGGTAAATCCAACTCCTTTTTAGATTCTGATTTTCTTGAAAGGTATTCTAGTACAGTACTGCCAAATATGGAACATTGATTGATTGATTGATCAATCCTATTTCTTAACTACCTGTCTCCCTCAGAGTTATGTTAGCCTGTGCAAAACGTAAGAGTTGGCTTACACGATATTTCAGGATATATGTTTCAGAGTTATCTGTTTGAATATAGACATACACACGTGCAAGGCAGGAATTCATATTTTGCACACACTTCGGACAGTTTTATGTTGTAATCCAATCTGAGAATAACATGACTAGAAGACAGTATTTCTAACTCTAAATTCAAGCCCAAATTGATTTTGATGGAAGTCAAAGTGATTTTGGAAGTGGGTGAAGAGGGCTAACGGAGAACGTTCAGGAGCCAGCCAGATTTTTTTTCTTTTCTTTTTTAATATTTTTATTGTCCTTTTTCCTTTTTACAAATAATGAGGCATCTTTGTTACATACACTTTTCCATACATTTCTAATTATTCATATACATTTCTATATCTTCTTCTGATCTCTACAATTCTTATTCCTTATTGTCCATCCATTCATACCAATTTTTCCAAACCGTATAATACTCCAAGTCTTCCTTGCCTTTTAACTCTAGGATGAGTTTATCCATTTCCGCACAATGTAAGATCTTTTGGATTACTAGACCTTCTGATAGTATAGTATCCTTGTTGCAACATGGTGCAAGCGCCATTCTTGCTGCTGTAGTTGTATGCAAGATCATGTATTTTATTTTTTTATTATATTTCCCCTTAATTGTCCCTAAAATTCTGGCTTCGGTTCTATTTGACATTTTATAATTTTGTACAACCATTTTTGTATTTTAATCCAATACTTTTTTACTTCGGGGCATATTCATCATGTGTGAAAGAAGATACCTTGTCCCTGTTTGCATTTCCAACAACTTGGGTTCAGATTTGGG
Source organism: Pseudonaja textilis (assembly GCF_049901715.1). NCBI lineage: Eukaryota > Metazoa > Chordata > Lepidosauria > Squamata > Elapidae > Pseudonaja > Pseudonaja textilis. Next base: position 81,638,461 of record NC_141991.1, read on the forward strand.
TACATTTTTGCCAACCTTGTTGGGGCCAGATGCCAATGATAAAACATATTGATTTGCCTTGAATGCAGCGGACTTTGTTACTGTATAGTTTTTATTCCAATTTTTTTTTCCAATCTTCAAGTTCAATATTATGTCCAAAATTTTTGGCCCATGCTATCATGGGTCCTTTTAATATTTCCTCTTCCATGTTGAATTTTAGTAAATAGTTATATATTCTTGATATTAATTTTTTTTTCTGGGCCTACCAAAATTTTATCTAGTTGTTTTAATTAGGTATCAAATCCACATTACTCTGCATCTTTTTTTATATCATGATTGTAGCTGAAGATATGGCCACCAATCTATAATTATTCCCTGATCTTTTAATTCCTGATTGCTTTTTAATGTTCCTTGATTATCTAAAATTTCATTATACCTAGCCATTTTACCTACATCTAGTGTATTGGGGTGGATCATTGCCTCCATGGTGGATAGCCAGCTCGGGATTTTCATGTAATGTTTTTTCTTAATGTCTTCCCAGGTCAGTATCAAAGAATCTCTCAATTTGTGTCTATAAAAATACAAATGTGACTTGTTTCTACTTTTCCACAGGAAGGCATGCCACCCTATCTGTAAATCATGCTCTTCCAAGGGTTAATTATTTAGATTTACCATTCTCTAATCCATACCAGAGCTGCTGCCTCCATCCAGAGTTTTCTTGATATGTTATGTGTGAGACAGAAGATGCAAGATCCTTTTCTCTGTATGATAATTGTGGTGAATCAAGAAAGTAGTTGACAAAATAACCCTGTACCCTAACATAGACGGTTCTGTGTTGTACAAAGAGATGCCAACACATGGGTCTCCAGAGGTCACTGAACATCTCCCATGAGCCCTAGTCTAGATCACCAATGTTGAAGAAGTGGATGGGGATTGCAGTCTTAACTATATTTGGAGGGCCACATTTACTCAACATGCCTGAACTAAAGCAACTTTTGAAGGAATTGTCATGGGAATTTCTCAATGGAAAGGTTTTATGGAAATAATATTGAACCATTCAGTTAAATAGCATGACTTGGAAATTGGGTGATCAGATTAGTTTGTAAGTCGCCCAGAGTTGCCTTGCAGTGAGATAAACAGCAAACAAATTAAATAAATAAATAAATTTTGTTTTAGGCAACTTCACAGGGAATCTTGAAAACAGCAAGCTTGAATATACAGTAAGCTTTCTGCCTCCAGTAGTGCTGAATTTTGAATTCCCACCGGACTATCCTTCAACTTCCCCACCTGCGTTCCTTCTCAGTTGCAAGTGGCTGTCTCAGGCTCAGGTTTGGCATTGATCTTTTACACAGCACATAATTTATATAATCCACCAGGATGATAAGGAACATTTATGATAAGGTTTTTAAATGAATGATTGGTGATCTTGTTGCAGCCAAAGGAAGATTGCTAAAAGGAAGCATCATAATTAAAATTCAGGTTAGCTAGGGAAAATAATATGTGTGTTAAAACTTCTCATAAATTATTTTTAATTATAATGTCAATAATTGTGACTTTAAAACCTTAATATTATTTGTATAGAATATTTGGAAATTGTATATAAGTAATTTTTGAAGTTGCGTTTTATCTCTGCAGGTATAGTAGTCCTTAATGTTCAGATAACAGCTTCATGTGGAGCTTGAAATATGGATGTAATACTATTAAAATACTGTTTCATGAAATCTTGTTCTTTTAAGGATATAGTAATATTGACTTAAGATTTGTGGGGGGAAATGTTTTTCTAACTCTTCTTTCTACCTCCTCCTCTCTTCCAGCTCACTGCTCTTTGCAGGCACCTAGATAACTTATGGGAAGAAAACAGAGGTTCTGTGGTCCTATTTGCCTGGATGCAATTTCTCAAAGAAGAGACACTTGCTTATCTGAATATAACTTCCCCGTTTGAACCGGAGATAACTAAGCAAGAAAAACAGCCAAAGGAAGAAGATGGTTGCTATGACATCAGAGATGCTGCATCCGCACATAAAGAATCCTCTGATACGAGCACTGTAGAGGATGTTGAATCTTTGTCAATCCTGATTAAGGAAATTTTAGACTTTGATCAGTCCCAAAAGGAGAAGAATTTCAACTGTAAAATGTTCACGTGCGATATCTGTTTTTCAGTAAAACAGGGAAGCGAATGTATGGACTTTAAAGACTGCAAGCATGTGTACTGCAAGATTTGCTTAAAGAACTACTTTGAAATTCAAATCAAAGATGGACAGGTCCATTGCCTGAACTGTCCAGAACCTGAATGTTCATCTGTTGCCACTCCTGGGCAGGTAAAAGAAAAGACAGTTATGGGTCAGACATGGTATGCATCCTGTCCTGTCACTGGAACATAAAAATAGTTGGGCATTCTCCAGAAAGGAAAGCTATACGACTTACGTCAACTTGTAACCACAATTCAGCCCAAAATTTCTGTTGCTAAGTGAAATATTTAAGTGAATGTTGCCCCATTTTACCACCTTTCTTGCCACAGTCGTTAAGTGAGTTGTTAACCATAGTAACATGGTTATTAAGTGAATCTGACTTCCCCATTGACGCTGCTTGTCAGAAGGTCCCAAAAGGGGATCATAGGACCCTGGGATACTGCAACCGTCGTAAATATGAACCAGTTGCCAAGTGTCTGAATTTTGATCGCGACCATGGGGATGGCTGCAATGGTCGTAACTCACTTTTTTCAGTGCTGTTGAAATCTTGGTCACTAAGTGAACTGTTGTAAATCGAGGACTTAAAAATATACTATAATGACCAATTATAGCAGTGACTACCTATATTGTTAAAATGATTCTGGCAGCTAATGTTGTAAGTGCTTAAAGAGATGACCGTATCTTTTGCAAAAGAAGTAGGATCCCAAAGAACTATGCCAGAGCTTTAGTATTCACCTAATTTATAAGAACAGACATGTGTAAGGTGGTTTGTCCTGCAGTATACAAAGGTTTATTATTTTATTTTATTTTGTAAATTAACTTTTTGATAACTTTAGAATTTTGGTCTAAGCTTAGGGTTAAATATAAGTTTCTACGTTTTGTAAAGAATTGGCCCCGATATAATTCAGTAATATTCTGGAGTCCTTTCTAAATCTTTGAAGTCTTTGGATTGTTATTAACTAAGATTTGGAAGCAGTGGTAGGATTCAAATTTTTTTACTACCGGTTCTGTGGGTGTGGCTTGGTGGGCGTGGCAGGGGAAAGATACTGTAAAATCTCCAGTCAGAGGTGTTATTTGCCGGTTCTCCAAACTATTCAAAATTTCCGCTACCGGTTCTCCAGAACTGGTCAGAATCTGCTGAATACCACCTCTGCTTGGAAGTATGTATTGATAAGAAAATAATCACTTCCAATTTTGATACAAACTGAGGGTAATAGCTACAGCTTCTGCAGATCAATTGATTAGTGTCTTTTGTACTCTTCTGTCAGATTATTTTCATAAATATAATACAGGGTAAATCTTGCTACATCAAAATCCTCTAACATATTTCATCACTTGCCTTGAAGGTGAAAGAGCTGGTGGAAGAGAAGCTATTTGCACTTTATGATCGCCTTCTGCTTCAGTCAAGTTTGGACTTGATGGCCGATGTAGTCTATTGCCCACGTCCAAGCTGCCAAACCCCAGTGATGCAGGATCCTTCTTGCACTATGGGCATCTGTTCACAATGTAATTATGCATTCTGCACTTTGTGTAAAATGACCTATCATGGAGTTTCCCCTTGTAAAGTCACTGCAGGTGAGTAACCATAAAGGACCTTGCATTCAGTGCTCTCTGAATATTAATGCTTTATATAAGAGAATTAGTGTACTGTTGGAGAGTAAGCTCTTAAAATGATGGACTGGCACTGAGGAAACTCAGGTTTTCCTCAGCTTTTGCCCATAACTTATCTTTTAGATAACGAAAACAGTCCAAATGCTATGTCTATTCATCTTTGTCAGCAAAAGTCCAGTAAGTCCAGTAACTAATGACTTTTTTTGTGAAATAGGTAATATATTTGTTCAACTTTATACCGTTTTCTGTTCTTAATGCAGAGAAGCTAGCAGATTTGCGCAATGAATATCTTCAAGCAGACGAAGCCACACAGCGATTTTTGGAGCAACGCTATGGCAAAAGAGTTATTCAAAAGGCTTTAGAGGAGATGGAAAGTAAAAAATGGCTAGAAAACAATTCCAAATCATGTCCTCGCTGTGCAACTCCTATTGAGGTAAGATCATAGCAAAGAAGGGCATGACTGAAAAATGTTCTGGAGACTCAAAATATGTTAGTTTAGCTTTTTATGAGCAAGAATTGTGGTCCAGCTTTGAATTCCTGTGGATAGCAAATTTTTAGAATATCAGCTCAGTCCAATCCTGACTATATGCTAGGATCATATCCACAGTAACTTTTGGTTGTGTTGGGAATGATAGGATTTTCGTTGCCCTTTCCTGTGGTAAAAACCTGTAAGTGGTAAGAAGGCTGCTTCTTAACATCTAGAAATACCTGTCTTATAAACTGAAAGAAAAACACTACAAATACATTGTCTCAAATTGTCATTATATAATCAGCAATAGAACTAGTTAGAAACTGCTAGAAAAATGTTAACGAGACCAAGAAGAACTGAAATATATCCACACTTTTCATCGTCAAAGCATTTTCCAGTAATTCATACAATATAATCTTGAAGGGAATTAAAAGTCACTTTTTCAATTCAGTTTTCTCAGTTCTTTCCACAGGTTTTGAACTTAGGTACAGTTTTGAAGTTAGGTTTTTCATTCAATAAAATTATTTCCTTCATTTTAGAACACCACTTTAGAAGTTGGAAAAAGTTTCTGGAGAATGTTTTCATATTAGTTTTCAAAGACTGCTCTTTGTGGTACAAACAACTCTGACATTCTCTCTCTCTCTCTCTCCCTCCCTCCCTCCCTCCCTCTCCTTCTCTCCTCCCTCCTCTCTCTCTCACACACACATACGTGCCTATATCACTTTATATCTCTACTGTTGATATGCTTCCTAGCAGCTGAGAATGGAGGATTGTTGACAATGGATTTTTCTATTATTTCTGAAGCTCCACTTTGGCAATACTATGAAGTACTGTACAGGGAGTCCTCAACTTACAACAGTTCATTTAGTGACCATTCAAAGTTATAGTGGCACTGAAAAAGTGACTTATGACCATTTTTCACACTTATGACCATTGCAGCATTCCCTATGATCACATGATCAATATTCAGACACTTGGCAACTGACTCATGACAATTGCAGTTTCTTGAGGTCGTGATCACCTTTTGCAAAACCAGTCAGGAGGCCAGATTCACTTAAAAACTGTTCAACTAATTTAACAATTGCAGTGATTCACTTTAACAACTGTGGCAAGAAAGATCGTAAGATAGAATAAAACTCACTTAACAGCTGTCTCGCCCTTGTAACAGAAATTTTGGGCTCAATTGTGGTTGTAAATCAAGGACTATCTGTAGGTAAAAATCCCATTTAGTGCTTCAGCTATTTAGAAAAGACAGGTAGAATTCTCTTCCTTATAACAGTCAGACAGCATTTGTTATTGCAGTTTCATGAGTTAATACATTAGGAATACTGAGTTGTAAATAGTATGAGGGAGTAGCCTCTACATCTTTTATTTTCCATTTAACAAAGTACAGTGGATCATAAAGATTTCAGGTCAAATTGTCTTTTTCTCCTTCTTTTCCCCCCCAGAAGTTAAACGGCTGTAACAGGATGAGGTGCACTGCTTGCATGCAGTATTTCTGTTGGCTTTGTATGGGTGTTTTATCAAGGATAAATCCATACAAGCACTTTAGTGATCCAGACTCACCATGTTTTAACCTGTAAGTAACCTTTTTCTCTACTGAAAGAAAAGTGGAATTTCACTCTAGATCTGAGTTTACAAGATTTAATAGGGTTTGCATTCTAGAAGACTTTGAGATCTCTTACTACCAAGTAAGCAAAACAATAGGTCAACATTTTTCAAATTTGGTAATTTTAAGATGTGTGGACTTCAATATCCTGTCTGGGGAATTCAAGAAATTGAAATCCACACATACTAAATTTGAAAAACACTGCAATGGTTAATAAATTGAAAGCTGGTTAGTTTGGAGCCTTATTCCACAAGCTGGTTAAAGACTTTGCTGAACTATTGTGTATAACACAAAAACCTTTGACCTTTTTGTCTGCAAGAGGCGATGATATTGAAAAATTAAAACTTGCTAAAATTATTTTAACTGCTTTGAAATTTTAGATGGGACTCTTCATTGGAAAATAGTAAGTTCAGTAAGACTGCATTCATACATTTGTACTAATCTATAATGTGACTTGTTTGATTTTATTTACTTAGAGTAAACTCAGCTAACTTTAATAACTATGATTAAACTATAGCTTAGCAAAATACACAATACAATTTACTTTCATTAGCATCGCAGCAGATTTCCTACCCAAATTTAATATTTAACCAAATCTTAAATAGTACTGTAGTATTTAAATTTGTGCCAAAAGCAAATGCTGAAGCCAACTTCCAGGCTGACTAAAATGTCACAAAATAAGGGGTTCTTTCTGAGCTTGGTTGTCTTCTTCCAGACATTCGGTTGGGCTGTTTACTGTTGTGAGAGCAAACCCCATCCCTTACTGATGAGATGATGTTATCTAGTTCGGGTAATAAAATGCCTGCAAGAAAGCCACCAAACTTAAAGAGCACCAAAGATCCACACTTCAACCCTGAGCTACAATATTCTCCTCTATCAGGGTCATTAAACAGTTTGCAAAATGATGCATTCCTCACAGGAGTAGCTGTAGGAGCTGTCAACAATATCAGTGATATCACCAGGCACTTAGAATCCTATGTCCTTTTAAGATGTGATACATGCATCACATACATACAAGCAGCAGCAGCAGCAGCAGCAGCAGCAGCAGCAGCAGGGCATTCAGTCACATCCTCCATTTTATTGTTGACAGCTCCTGTGAACACCTCTAAGTCTCCAGAACTCTTTATCCACATAAATAGCAGACAAAATGGGGAGAATAGAAAAAGATAAAAGAAAGAGAAGTGCTGGCTAATATGGAATTAATGAATGCGGGAGGATGTGGCAGATGTTTACATTAGCTACTGCTAGAAATCATAATTATTCCAAGTTTCTCTACAGCCATAAATTACCTCTTGTTATGATTACATTTTGTGTTTTAGTTTATAAATAATTGTATCAGAAGTAAAATGCAATGCAAAAGATATCAGTGCTTACTTGAAAATAACAATACAAAGTATATTTTACATTATTTAAAAGAGAAGCATTTTTTGTTCTGGAACAAATCCCCCAAAATGTCTCTGCTATTATAAACAATAAAAGTACACTAAGTGTATGTAGAAACAGTGGTTAAGTCTTGAGAAGTCAGTTTGAATGCACTATTGCAGATCTTTTAATGTTAACATTTTTTTGATAAATCATGGCCTGAGTACTATTAAGTTTGTTCTTCTCTTTACTGAAAGTAAAGTAGAGAGGAATACTCTCTTAAAACATGGCATGTTTATTAATTTCTGATATTACAAATAAGATAACAGTGCAAATCTGCATAGTTGTGAAAAAAATCCAGTTTTGAAAACAAACTTTCTTAGTTTTGCTGTATGATTCTGCTACTCTTTTGGGCAGGGGCTTTTTACAGAAATATACGTGAGTTGTTACCATGTTGGTAAAATATTCTCCCATGAGCTGTTCAGAGCATCCAGAAGTAGGAGGTGCTTCAGTCTCTTCTGGAAAGGCTGGGCTTAAACTCCGGGGCGCTCCTCCTCCTCCACGGGACACCTCCTCAGCGTCCCCCAGCTCAGGCTTTGTAATAAGAGGTTGTGCACTCCCTGACTGGAATGGTTTCTGATTCAGCTAGTCAAGATTCAGGTTTGCTCTTGGGTTAATTCGGTTTGCAAATTTTTCCCCCTATTAATCTGGCGATTTCAAGGCTTGTGGCTCTATTAGGTTATCACCCCGATCAGTTGAGAGCAGCTCTTTGTGCCTGGCGGAGCCTGCCACTTCGCAGGCAGTCTGAGATGGCCGCTTCAAGCAATTAGCCTATCTAATTCCCCGATCGTCTTATCTCTGCGATCTTGGCAGAACACTCACAGCTGCGGCTCACTTCTCCTTACAGGATCATTTGTCTGACATTTTGGAGAGGCAGCGGCGGCAGCTTGTTAAACTGCTCAGGCATTTAACATCAGAGTTTCTGCCTTCCCACCTTTTTAAACGGATGGCTTCAAGTTCGCACCGAAATATTACAGGGGCCATTCCCTGCTGGTTTCCCTTCTTGGGGACCGGGGCAAGTACCTTCCCACTCCACTTTCCTGGGATTATTTCTCTCTTAGCCTGCTGGCGTTGGATAAGCAGGCTAGTCCTTAAACAGGAATTGCTTTTGGATTGTTACATTGGAGCGAAGCCTCAAGTGCCATTTCAAACAGCGGGACGTTTTGGACAGGAAAGGATCCATCCAGGACCTGTATAGCTGGTTTCTTTTGTTGGGGACCAGGGATCCTGAATATTTCTTGCTTGGAGCACTTGGGAGGCTTCCCTTGCTAGGGACCCTTAGATACTGTTTCCCATATATACGGGCTTACATATAGATGTAGGCATATATATATATATGTATGTGTTTGTGTATAGATAGATAGATAGATAGATAGATAGATAGATAGATAGATAGATAGATAGATAGATAGATAGGCTTACACTCTTGGAGAAGCGCCCTACTTTCAACCACAGAGGTAGGCACCACCCCTAAGTACAAATAATAATAATAATAATAATAATAATAATAATAATAAAAATTAAAGTTAGAGACACGAGATTCAGTCCTCCATAATGGAAGGTGACAACGTCTTCCACTCCAAGACAAATAAGTCCTGAGATAAGTCAGTGGGCCCCAAAAAGGCCTTTAAGGCGGCGGATAAGGATGCCCATAGATGGCACCAAGCCTTGGAAAGGCAGTGGCAGAAACGGGCCAGGGAGGCGGACAAGATGGCTATGACACAACAATCGGATCAGGGCCCAAGTACATTGTTGGGGCCCTTGGACTTATCCACCCAGCCCAGACAGGCTATTTCTGGACAGCCTCCCATAGGCATATCTCCTCCAATGAGCACTGCCCGGCGAATCCCAGAGGCAACATTCACCCCTACGGCTGCCGGTTTAAGACAGGAGGAGGGATTACCTGAGACTATTCCCATCGAAATGAGGCAATGGATGGAGATAGCCATACAAAAGGGCATTGCGGCTGGAGTTCAGCAATCCATCCAGATGAGACACTTTTCGGCTACTTCGGAAGCGGGATCCCTGTCTGTTCGATCCTTTGCGCATATGGGACATCATCAAACTCAGGTATTCCCCAATATCCCTGACATACCAGCCCAGGGTCTTCAGGAGGAGGTAGAATTAGGTGACCAGGATGTTCCCATGGAGGTAGGGTCAATCCATCAGATGGACTTGGGGTTGTCAGAGGCTGACCCACTAGAATGAAGAATGTCGGATGACGAAGGCCTCATTCTGGACCAGCCTATCTTTTCTGGCCTTTTTCATCCGCACCTCTGTAAATCTTTACTGTTCAAAGCAAAGAACGCCGCTAAACTAGGCACATCAAGCCCTCATCCATTGTCAACAGGGTCTCAGGACGAATCCAAGGATCTAATATTCTCACAACAGGTTAATGAGGCAGAAACTATTCCTGTCCCTCGTATGTTTGCTGAATTAGTACAAAATCAATGGGCATCAGCAGCATCCTACCCAGCCCCAACAGGGTACGATAAACAATATTATAATTTGGCACCAGAGTTTTAAAATTTCTCAAAACACTGGAGGTGGATGAGCCTATTGTGGCACTGGCCTCTCCTTCAACCTTTCCCAACGAGGCGAGGAAGCCCTGAGACCGGAGGAAAAGAGAGCAGAGTTGGCACTCCGTAGGGCGCATGTTTCTGATGCCTGGGCCATTAGGTCAGCTACAGCTGCGTCCTTTTTTACATGGTCCTCCCTATGATGGCTCTTCCACTTGAGGGATATATTGCCGGCGTCAAAAGTCAGAACCCACCAGGACATTGCTAAGATTATTGCAGCAGCGGAATTCTCCACCGATGCCACATTTAATGCAGGCAAATTCTTGTCTAGAGCCCTAGCATCTCATGTATCAGCACGGAGACTGCTATGGCTCAGACATTGGCAGGCAGATACCAAGCATAAATGCAAGCTGGCATCAGCCCCGATATCGGGGGATAAATTATTTGGCAGTGTCTTGGAGCCCCTGCTTATTGAGAATAAAAACAAAAAGTGCTTCACCCTCTTTTTTTGGAGGTCTGAATACAGAACACCCCAGTCATTTCGAAGGGGTTCCTTTCGGACCGGCTATCAAGGCCCATATGTTCCCAGATCACAAAGAACATCAGGCTACAGACCCAGTTTTAGACAGGATAGGTCAGAATCTTCCGACAGAGGTCAGCGAGGAGGCCAAAACAGAAGAAACCGCAGAGGTACCAGAAGCTGATTTTTTCGTCACCCCAAGTGAGTCCTTGACAGCAGCTCCCATTTGGAGGGCGGCTAAAATTGTTTGCTGATCAATGGGACAGCTCCACCTCTGATGCTTGGGTCAGGGACTCTGTTAGGTTTGGCGCTAGAGTTTCAATCCTCCACTCCGAACTTTTTCATTAGGAGCCCGAGGTCCATGGACCCCATTAAAAGAGTGTTGATGCAGGAGGCTATCAATCATCTTCTGCATATTCGGGCCATTAGAGAGGTCCCACCTGAACAACGGGGTCAAGGCTGTTACTCTCTATAGCTTGTGGTACCAAAGAGTTCGGGGGCCTGGCGGGCAATTCCGGACCTCAAACGTCTGAAGAAATCATTGGTTTATCGAAAATTCAAAATGACTACTCTCCAGTCCATTCTGCTCAGCATCAGAAAGAACAATGTCCTGACCTCTATAGATCTGACAGAGGCTTATTTACATATACCAATTAGACCTCACTACAAATACCTTAGATTTTGCTATTGTGATTGGCACTACGAATATATCGCCCTACCATTCGGTCTGGCTTCGGGCCCTAGGACTTTTACCAAGGTCCTAGCGGTTTTGGCTGCCTCCCTCAGGATCAAATCTATTTGTTTACAATGTTATCTGGATGATATTTTAATTTTGTCATCTTCCAGACATCAAGCAAATTTGGATACCAAGATTACTCTGGAGACCCTTCAAGGTCATGGCTTTTCCATAAATTGGGATAAAAGCCATTTGATCCCTTCAACTAGGTTAGTTCATTTAGGGGCAGTGATAGATAATGTGGAGGGCAAGGTTTTTCTCTCTCAGGACAGGTTGAATAGTATCCAGTCTTTGGCCAGAGAGATCAGAGCCTTAAAGAGGGTTTCCCTGGCAGTTCTGTCTCAACTGTTAGGGAAACTGATTTCTTGTATTTCCATTGTGCCTTGGGCTCGATTCCATTCTAGAGATCTGCAATGGTTCCTGCTATCTTTCCAGCGATCCGGAAGAGCCACTTCCAACGTCCAGATAAAGGTACCGCACAATGTTCTCCGATCGCTCCGCTGGTGGTCAGAAAACATGATAAACAAGGGGTGTCCTTTCAAGGAACCTTACAGGGCAACAATCACAACTGATGCCAGCCTGGTAGGATGGGGCGCTCACTTCCAATCCCACACTGCACAGGGAAGTTGGACTATTTCTGAACAATCACAAAGCATCAACCTGTTGGAGCTGCGAGCAGTTCATCTGGTGTTACGCAATTTTCTACTCCTTTTCCAATCACGCCACGTTCTGGTCTTGACAGATAATATCACAACCAAGGCCCACGTAAACAGACGGGGGTACCCACTCCAAACTTCTGATGCTGGAGACGGCCAGGTTGTTCATGTGGGCTGAGGCCAATCTGTTTTTGCTCAAGGCAGAGCACATAACAGGGGCCTTAAACACACAAGCGGACTGGCTCAGCAAGGCCTCGATAGATCAGGCAGAGTGGCGCTTACACCCGTCTCTCTTCCAGAAAGCAGTGCGGAGGTTTGGGCAACCGGTGATCTATTTGCCTCTCCCCTCAACGGCCAATTGCCCCAGTATATTTCAAGGTACCTGACTCAGGGGGCGGAGGCCGTCAACGCTCTGCGATGTCAGTGGCCTCCTGGACTTCTATATGCGTTTCCTCCACTCCCCGTAATACCCAGGTTGATCCAGATGTTACTGGAGGAATGAGCGGAACTGATATTGGTCGCCCCTTACTGGCCCAGGCGAACATAGTTCGCGGACTTACAGGACCTGTCAAGAGAACAGCCTTGGAAAATTCCACCGTCGAGGGTTTCCCTCTTGCAAGTGCCGGTACTTCACCTGGACCCACAATGGCTTAGCCTAGCTGTATGGAGGTTGAGCGGAACTGTTTAAGGACCCAACAGATTTCAGAGGATGCCATTGCCACCATACAAGCATCCAGACAGTCCTCTACAAATCATATATACGAGGCCACGTGGTCCGCTTTCTGTCGCTGGTGCTGGGGGGCCTAAGATCGACCCAACTGCCCCATCAATAGGACAATTATTGGACTTTTTACAGGAGGAGTTGACCAAGGGCCTATCTCCAAATACTTTATGCAGACAGGTGGCGGCCTTAGCCTCGGTGATATCCTGGGGTGACCTTCGTTCCATAGCGCACCATCCACATATCCGCAGCTTTCTTAAGGGTGCTGCAAACTTACGACCTCCTGTAATTCACCGCTATCCCCCTTGGGAGCTCAACAAGGTGTTAACTGCACTTACAATTGGCCCGTTCGAGCCTTTAAGAACTGCTAGTCTCAAATTCCTGACATATAAGGTGGTCTTCTTAATTGCGATCACATCAGCAAGGAGGATTTCCAAGTTGGTAGCATTGTTGATGAGAAAGGATCTGTGCGTGTTTCATGCGGACAGCGTGGTTCTCAGATTGGATCCATCGTTCACCCCTAAAGTAAATTCAGCCTTCCACAGAGCACAGGAGTTGGTGCTTCCAAATTTTTGTCCAAAACCATCTCATAGACTGGAGCATCAATGGCATCGACTTGACGTTCGAATGGCGTTAAGCATCTGTCTAGACCGCATGGCGGCATTTTGAAAATCTGAGGCTCTATTCCTATCCTTCAACCCATCCACTTTAGGACACAGGGTGTCGTCGACGACCATTGGTAGATGGTTGAGAGCCACCATAGCTAAAAGTTATGAATGCCAGTCCATCTCATTCCTAAGGGCATTACAGCCCACTCAGCAAGGAGTACGGCAACATCAGCAGCATGGGCCACTCGGACTTCCATAGACGAAAACTGCAGAGCGGCGACTTGGGCTTCACCATTGCCCTTTGTCAGAAATTATAAAATTGATGTCTATGCCTCAGCGGACGCTTCATTTGGCGGAAGAGTCCTGCAGAGGGTCCATAGAGTTTAGGAGTGGATTTCGATCCAGATGGAGTCCCTCCCTAAGGACAGGCCAAGCTTTGGTATGTCCCACTTCTGAATGCTCTGAACAGCTCATGGGAGAAAGGGCGTTGGTACTTACCAGATACGACCGTTCCCTGTGAGCTGTGAAGAGCATCCAGCCCCACCCATTTCTTTCTGTCTGGTGGGGTTCCGTTCCGGTAAGGATCTAGATTAGGTGATGAGTCCTGGACTTTGGCACTCAGTCTTCGCAAAACTGGGGGACGCTAAGGAGGTGTCCCGTGGAGGAGGAGGAGCATCCCGGAGTTTTAAGCCCAGCCTTTCCAGAAGAGACTGAAGCACCTCCCACTTCTGGATGCTCTGAACAGCTCACAGAGAACGGGCGTATCAGGTAAGTACCAACGCCCTTTTTCTTGTTTAAAATTCAATTTTCTTTTCTTTCAGGCTGTTTCAAGCTATGGAAATTGAGGATTAATTTTGGAATGAAGAGAAATGATTAATTTTTAACCAGAATCAAATGCAAAGAACTGAAGATGTACCATGCATGTTCAAGTTACTTTGATTATCGATAGATGAGATGCAGAAATCAGCTCAAGAATGTCTAGAAAACTGCTTTTGTTTGCTACCACTAATTTCATGGATGTTGTCTTTTAATTTTCAAAAGCACTGAATGTTTAATCAAGCACATTAAAATTTCACAATGTGCTTCTCTTTTTAGTTAGCGCTATTATCACTAAAACCTGTTCCAAGAACAACAACAATTGTGGAATGTAAGCAACTGTTTGTTGTCCTTGTCCTAGGAACAAAGAATAAGGGTAAAAACATGTGATTTCTTCAGGTCCTGCAATTCTTAACACTTTATCCTGTTAACATGGATAATGATGCTGCCTGAGTTTCTTGGATACTACTTATCATGACATGGATAGAAAATGAACTTTAAAAGGCAAGGTTCAATACAAAAGATGACTGTAGATTCAAAAAATAGACCTGTACTTTGAGGCTTCTACAACACCCTATTGGATTTGTGGGCAAATTTCTGGTCTTCTGATCTTACTTAGTTTGTCTGAGAAACAGATATTTGCAAATGGCTGCCTTTAGCCATAAGTCATTTTGTATGTATCCTTCAGTTTTCACAAAATAAACTACTGCTGGAGCCTGTTGGCAGGTCAGTCCATAGAAAGATCCATTGTTTGATTATCTCGCTGGTTGATAAGTTGTTTGCTCCATTATAATTTGCAAAAAAAAAAATTGCTTGTCCAGAAGAGGTCAGAAAGAAATACTTTTAGGCCAAGATGACATGAAGTTGTCTGCTCTTCCTATCTGCAATGTATTAAGCATGAACTCTATGGTTATATATAGAAGTTGGAAATAAAAAGATTCCTACCAACTTTTGAGTTTTTATAGCTAAAAGTTAGCACTTCAACTTCTACTACAAACTGGAAGCAAATGAATTTTTTTTCTAAGGCAGGCATAAATGCCAAGAACCCTTCTGCTGGCCACTTAGAGAACAGAGAAGGAAGAGGGCAGTACGTTTTCCTGCACCCTTAGAAGCTTCCCACTTCCCATCTTCCAGATTGAATTATAATTCACAGAATTCCTAGCAAAACTCAATCAGATTAGGAAAAGATAACTTGGGTAATAATAAAAAACAGGAACCAAGAGTGGATGCTTCCCCACATTACATAATTGTTCCACTTTAGAAAAGTCTGATATTTCTGCATTAAGAGTTGAAGTGCAGTAGATTGTCTGAAAGAGTGCTTTTCATTTGTTTGCCCCCACCCCCCCAGTTTCTGAAAAGGCTACTTTCCAACTCTTGTTTCCAGTTCTTAACAAAATAAATATATCCCAAATTGTTCATAAACATGGATGTGTTTAATGAGAAGTTCATAGCCTGCAGATCTTTTTCCTACACATAATTACAATTCTAATGTTAACGTTCCCATCCCAGAAACTCTTAAAACTATTTTTTCTTTAAAGAAAATGAGGTTGCTGTTATCTCATTTGCTTTACATTTTTTTAAGATGGTAGGAAATTGATGTGTAATTAGTCCTGAGTTACTTGAAATTGCGTGATGCAGTTGTATCCACTCCTACTCTTGCAACTGGTAGAAAAAAAGATGTTTTTCAATAATTGAGTCCAATACTGTATTTTGTATATTGAAAGACTGCTCTCCACCAACTTCTTGTTGTGGTACCAGAAAGTTCTATTTAGCCAGCTGCTCAGAGAAGCTAGTCACTGTAGGCTTTTTCAGATTGACTTTCTGGTCCAACTTCTTTCATGCTGTAGAGCGGTTCCACTAGTTTGTTATGAACAAGCATCAACCCTGGTTAAAGGAAACAAAAATAGTTCAATTCTTACATAGATGTCATATTTTATCAAGTAATAACTTACACTTGTACCAAGTATATTGGAATCTGTGGGGCAGTGAATTGAAGACCTCAAACTTTTCTCCCTCTGGGTCCCTATACTGCCTTGCCTAATGTATTTGGTATCACTAGCAACTTGATAGTACCTACTACCACCACCCATCTTCCAAGAAGATATCCAACCTGGTATCCTACTCTTAACTTTGTGTATATATGAAAGTGTGCACTGGGAGGAGGGATTCCCACAGTTGGCTGTATTTCTGGTATATAAAAATGAAATAAAGCATTGCTACAGCAAGCACCATTATAGAAAACAGAGACGTGATTAGAAATATCAAACATAGGACAATCTAATGAGATACAGAAAAATAAAACTTTGTTAAACAACCCCTCCAATATAAAATCACCTTCAAGGTTAGAATATTAACCTTATAAATATGAAACCAATTCAGAAAACCACAAAACAGCACTTTATCTATTGCAGAGTCCACAGGCTTCAAGATTTATCAAGCATCAAAAATTCCTCATGAAAAAAAATGTCAGATTAGAAAAAAATATGTATTGAAATATGCATACAAAATGAAGTACATAAAGTCATGGAGCCTGTACAAAAATACAAGAAATATTGGACTGAAGCACAAAGAACTAAAATAAATTTTAACAAGCTTTTGCCTGTATCTATTTTTAAGATATAGCCTGAATTTCAGAAGATATGCGTATGTGTCTGTAAATATGCATTCTTTTTTTACTTCTTTTTTATTGCTCCCTTTCATCCCCTTTTATTTTTGACTTAAATTAGTAAAAGCAAAAGTTTGTTTCTTCAAAAGTAGAACCAGGCACAGCAGTTTCTCGCATTTATCCAGTGTTCTGAGCTTTATTTTTATTTTTTTTAAGTTCGCTTTTCTTCATTCTGGAAAGGGAGAGACTTGGCGTCTGCCTTTCCTTTATGTGTCCCAATGCTGATTCTGTTTGATACGAAAGGATGACTGTTTTCTTTCTGGATGCAGACAGGCATCACTCCAACATCCTCTCTTTTTAATTCTTTTCCTCTTAATATTTTTGAATGTTGTGTCTAGGAACAGGAAAATGCAATCCTTATATTCTAAGATAAAGCACCAATGTGGAGGAATGGATAAGATGTGCGACTAGGGCTGGATAGGGTCAAGTTCAACAACTCCCTATATATATGCGTGTATATATATCCCATTGCTAATAGGAAATGAAGTGAAAATTGAAGACAATAGTGTTTTGAACTTCAGTTTCAAGGCTGACAATGACTGAGGAGACTAAACATTTTTATAAACAGCCACTTGCAAGCTCCTTCATTAACAGTAAAGATGACTGTTAATGTGCTGGCTAAGAAAAGCAGTGCCTTAACATGATACGTGAAGCCAGCTGGTACCATCATACCTGTTTGTAACTTCCTGCAGATATTTAGTTATTCATTGTTGGTGAACACCAAGATAATAATTGTGGTGGTTCAGTGTAACTTTCACCAACATCTGTACTTGTTATAAAACACCACTATACTAGAGACATAAATAGCCTTTTGTTCCTTTATTATGCATTTAATGACTTACAGTAGATCCTTGGTGATGTTTTTACATACCCCTTTATCTATTTAAAGCTTCCCTTCAATTGGATTCTGTCTCAAGAAAGTTTAAAAAGAAGACATGCTTGATGGGTGTGGGTGGGTAAAAGATATAAACATTTTACTTAAAATGGCAAAAATGAGCAGGTTGAAAAAATAAAGAATCCAATTTCCGAAAAGCATAACACAGAAGGGCAATACTGAAAATGTTAATCTAAATAAGCCAAAAGCACTTACAGACTTGGGAGAAGCTCTTCAATAAGAAAATGCTAAGAAATAGTGGAAAAACCAATAAGACAAGTTTGTGTTACAAGTCAAAATCTCCCAAGGTACTCCTTGTATTTAAAGCATGACAGTCCCAAATTGTATTCGCAGCTCCTTGATACAACATTTTAACTGTGGCCAAAAGAGCTTCATGGAGGATTTTTGCAGCATTGATTTGTAGAGGTGAATTGCTAAACGTTACTGCTGCATTAATGCCATTTTATATTCTAGACATTTATAGACTATTTCTCAGATTTGAACAACAATTTACCTTGAAAATACTTCACAGTTTTTACTTTAAGTTCCAGAGTAGCATCATCATCGCATATAAAGATGGTTTGTGGATGTTGCTGAAATGCGGAAACAGTCCACATGTGGTTCACCCCTTCTTCAATTGCTTTGTATAATGCAAATGCTTTATGGGCTCCTGTGATCAGAATCATCACCTGAACGACAAGGCATACAAGAAACACAATTAGCCTTTTGATGACAAGCATCGTAAATACTAAATGGTCCTTGCTATCCTCAACTGTAGGCATGTATTTCAAGTTGGGAAAAATAACTAGATCAGGGGTGTTAAACTTGATTTCGAGGGCTGCATCGGGGTTGTGTTTGACTTTGGGGGCTGTGTGAGTGTGGCCAGCTCGATGTCACTTGAGT
The DNA here is from genome assembly GCF_049901715.1 of Pseudonaja textilis. NCBI lineage: Eukaryota > Metazoa > Chordata > Lepidosauria > Squamata > Elapidae > Pseudonaja > Pseudonaja textilis. Next base: position 81,656,758 of record NC_141991.1, read on the forward strand.
CGGGGGCACCTGTGATGGCCCGAGCACTCTGCCAGTGAAAACGGAGCTTGGGAGGCTGCGACAGCCTACCTCGAGAGGGCCGCTTGTGGCCTTCCCCAGCTCTGTTTTTGCTGGCAGAGGCACCACGGGCCAGTCCTTCGCTATTTTTAGGGTGGCCCTGTGGGCCAGATTTAAGCACCCTGCGGGCCAGATTTGGCCCCTGGGCCTTGAGTTTAACAACCCTGAACTAGATAGGACACTGATATCTGCAAGAACTAAGTTATATCCAAAGATGTTTCACCAACATCTGAAAACTTTTTCAAGAGAATAAAAGGGAGAGGATGTTGTAACCGTTAGAGTTATGTAGAATTCTACTTTACAGAAGTAGAATTTGTGGGGGTGGGAAATATGATCAAAAACAAAAGGAGTGCTCCATGTTTTATAGCAAGCTTGTACAACGGCAGCTTGCTTTTGGTTATATCAGTTTATAATCTGTAATTCTAGTAGGAGCTAATTTATGAATTGTACAGATTCTGTGTCCTTTAAGCAGAAACTCTACTGTGCAAGACCAAATGGACTAATAAACATTGGTGAACTAGAACCTGCTGAATTTACCTAGCAGACTTATAAAACTAGTTATAGCTGATCAGTTCAGCAAAAATGGACAGCATATAGAAAAAAAATCAGGATGAGTATCAATTCTCTTACCGTTTTACTTATCAACAACGATAATGCACTGAGCTACAAGCAATGGTTTCAGAAGATTTAAGAGGTCTGCGAAATCCTTGTTCCAAAAATAGTGTCAGTGTATTAACTGACTACATATAATAGTTTCATAATACTATAATGAATCTAATATTTTATATACTTAGCTTTTTATTTGGAATTTTGTAAAACAGCAAAATTTCATTCAGAGGCTTTGCGTTCTAGTCAAGTACTATATGACTGGTAAGTTTCTTAACTTCCATAGACTTATTTGTTATGCAACAGAAAACAAAACTTCCAATAAAACAAACAAGAAATATGTTTGGAAACATCAGAAAAGCAGCCCATTTATGGTCATCACTAGGCAAATGGTCAGTTTGTATCCTACCCACTACAAATATCAGAGAAAGGGACCCAAAGGAACTTCCCTCTCTAAATTGTGCATCATGCTCAATGTTTACATGCATGTGTAGACCCCAATTAGCACCTTAACACACTACCTGATCGATACCTAAATAGGAAAGGACATTGATTTGTTTTGAAATAAATACACTCCATATTAAGTACCAAACCACATTCCAACAAACTAGAACTGATTTAAAGAGCAGTGAGGATTATCAGGATATTAGAAAGTCCTATGTAGAAAGATAAAAAGAAATGGAAACGCAGACCTTGAGAAAATGGCCAATGAAGACATATAATAGCATTCTTCAAACACTTGGGAGGATATAACACAGAAGATAAAGATTCTCCATTTTCCAGGAATGCAAAAAAGAAAAGAATTAAGGATTCCGGTTTTAGGAAGATAGGTTGTGGTTGAAAATGTAAGAAAAACTTCCCAGTAATAGCAGTTTCATATTACAGCTGATTACTGGAATGAGGTTCACTTTGCTGGAACTACTCAAGTAGGGCTGCACAGTGAATTATAGGGAACAGTTTAATTTTGATTTCTGCACTGAAAAGGAATTGGACTTCATGGCCAACATGGTCTCCTCCAGGTCCAGTATTCTATAATACCGAGTAACCTAGAATTCATCTTTTCAGACAAACTGCTTGTTCCATATCCCCCTGCTGTTTCTTTTCTGTAAGTAGCTATTATGCTTCTAACCTCTCTGGCATCCATGACTGTACCCACTCCAACTGTGAGAGCCATTGTGGGCACTTTGGAAAGATCACCTTCAAAGAATCTAGCGTTCGCTAATATTGTGTCCATAGCTAATGTCTTGACTCTAGTTCTGGATACCAGGCTTGACCCTGGTTCATTGAAGGCAATATGACCATCTGGACCAATACCTGTAGGGGAAATCATTGAAATTATTATAATTGATTGACAGTTGCTAAACAGTAAATATGATTTAGGATTAAGTACTGCAGAATAATAAGTGCATCATTTAAACAGATGGTTGTGAATGTTTCTTTAGGCCATAATACAGACAGTAATTGTCAAAATGTTTATGTTACTGCCAAACATCTGAAATGAGAACATTCTCTTACAGGAATTAGCAACATTTCTGGAAAGAGGATTAGAACTAATGATGCAGATCAATGTAACTCTGGCTGCTCTTTTCAGCCAAATGGATTTCCAAATTCAGGGTTAAGCTCATAATCACAGAACCTTTCCAGGTATTCAACCTACCCCCCAAAAGACTCACAAAAGGACTTTTATACCCACATGCAATATTTCAATTTGTCGGCTCATAAAAGTTTAGGCTCATGGCCAATTAAAAAACGTTCATCTTCCCTGATAATATCTCATTTAATTTTACACCTTGCCTTTTATTCTGGAGCTCAAAGCAGTAGAGAAAGTACTTGCCCTCCTTTCTCTTATTTTTCCTCAAAACCCTGGGAAGCAGGTTGGGGTGAGAGTCAACCAGTGAACCTCCATGATCAAAGTTGAATGTTCAGGTAGATCTCCCTGATGCCAGTGTAACACCTCAGTCACTACAACTATTTCCATAACAAACCCTCCCACAAATGGTATCGGTATTATGGCCTTATTTGTTTGTACCTGCATCATTATTTCAACAAGATCCAGTTTATTTCCAATTCATCTTGCTTATACATTTGTTCATTAAAAAAACCCTGTTCTTATTATCATTGTTATCCTTGTTTTCTCTTTTGAGTTTAATTCTGAGAAACATTACCGAGATTAACTGAGCTTGAAACAGGACCACAAGCCTGCTCACAGACTTGTTCTATATCATTTGATTTGATATTTGAGTCTGATTTGCAGTGTCAAAAATATCTCTCTTGAAAATTGGGTTTTGAAGTAGTCTGAAAGCTGTGATGAGTCCCCCCTCTATAACCTCAATCCTGCTTCCGATGCCTTTAAATACTCACCCCCAACGAAAAGTTCTATTCCTCCAGCTGCTTTTATTTTGTCTTCAAAGGCATCACACTCTGCCTGTAAGTTGGCTGCATTCCCATCCAGAATATGAGTGTTTTCAGGAGAGATGTCAATGTGCTTGAAGAAGTTATTCCACATGAAGGAATGGTAACTCTCTGGATGTTCCCTTGGAAGACCTGACAGAATACCATGTTAGCATGCAATTGCTTTTAGTTCATTTATTTATGTCTCATCTTTCCATCTGTAATATTGAAAGGACAGCTTATGACAGCTATAACATAGTAGGAAAACTACCTGTTCCATATGCAGAAGGTTTTAGGTTTAGCCCCTGGCAACTCCAGTTAAAAGTGATTTGGTAACAAATTAGAAAAGATAGCTTACAGAGCAGTTGCTAGCTGGAACTGCACTAAGAACTAGATGAACAAATATTATGCCTTAGAACAGATGAACAAACTTATTTCTACATGGTAGCTTGGTGACTCAAAACCTGAGCTGTGAAAATTCTTATAGACCTAAAAATATAAAAAATAATAATGCAATCTGTTTCCCACCATGATCAAGGTGGGATACACAGCAATCCTTTCCACAAGTTTTCCCTATACCAATCCTGAGAAATAAATGAAAAGTCTCTGTTGAGGTAATTCCCCATTAGGAGAATGAGTGCATACAGGGAGACATATTTGAGAGAAGTGTTTGAATAATACACACATAGCACACAGATACACTGTACAGTAAATGTACGTTTTTTCTTCCAGAAAGATTTAAGCAAAGTTCAAAACACAGTCCAAAGTCATTCACAGGTAAGGCAGTCAGTGTACAGTCCAGGGATAATCCAGTAACAAAGTCCAGTGTCAAAAATAGTTCAGTAACAGACTTTACATCAAATCCAAGAATATCAGTCAATTATGAAGAACAGCAATACTCTCCAACAGAAAGAAACAGAGATACACTCACACTCTCTTCTGAGACTAAGTCTAAGACAACCCAGGTTTCTGACTCCATCTTATGGCCATTTTGAGAAACTATACCCAATTACACTTTTGCATTTTGTTAAAGATACAGTATTAAAATGTTTATCCTGGTTTATATATTTCCATCCGAAATAGCTGTTAGGTGACTTATATTCCTAACAGTCTCTACTCTAAACCTGGCTTGAACAAGTGTAGTTACATCCTATAAAAAGCAATTGCTCCTCAGAAATTGCCACAGAAACAATTTGGGCAGGAGAAGAGCAAGTCTGCTTCTTAACCTGTCCCTCAACAATTTTTACCAGAATCAAAGAAAGTAGAACCATCCTAGCCTTCTTACACATGAGTCTGGAAATAGTAGAGCAAGGCTCTTCAGACTTGGCAAGTTTAAGACTTGTGGACTTCAACTCCCAGAATTCCTGAGCTAACATGACTGGAGGAGGAATTCTGGGAGTTGAAGTCCACAAGTCTTAAACTTGCCAAGTTTGAAGACCCCTGCAGTAGAGTCAAAAAGTGTCAGTTCAGGACTTTCTCATCCTCAAGTTGCTTTGAAGGCTGTTAGATGACCTAGCTGAGTTAACCATTCAAAGGGCTTCGTTTCTTCCTGCTACATTTGCCTACCTATTGTTTTTCACAGATGACACCTTAAAAGAAAAATATTCAGAAGCTTACACTTTCAGTAACTACATCTTATAGCTACTTTTTATAAATAATCACACAATTTAATATAACAGTTCTTTAAGATAGATTAGTACTATTATCTGTATACTTGCTAAGAGAATGGTTTACTTCTGCTCAGATGGGTTACTGCTAAAAGAGCTTATGGTTCACAACTCAGGTTTTGACTCACCAAACTACAATATAGAAATAAATTCGTCTTTATCTGCATGTAATAAAGAAAATCTATTGACAGGAAGTATAAAAGATGACACCTCCCTACAGCTTTGAATGTGAAGGTGACTCACCTACATACTCATCCATATTGAAGGTTTTCACATATTTGAAAGAGAGATCTCCATTCTTACAATATTCGATCAGTTTTTTGTAACACCCTAATGGGGTACTTCCTAGAGAGAAAAGAAAGCAATTCACCATCCATGAAAACAAAGGTTGTGCTACAGAAAAGGTTTAACTGACAACTGCAATGGTTTATTTTACTACAGAAACAATGGCTCAAACATGCTCTTCAGCTGAGCAACAGCTTCAAGATCTTCAAAAATGCAATGGCATTCACTGCCATGACCCTTTCTTTGTTGCTAATGGTGAAGCATTCTTCAAAATATTGCTGATGAATGCATGTATTCATCATGTAATTCATGAAATGAATATAATTCTTTTTATACCTCCTATGGAATGATGTAGTCGATAGGAATTTGGGATAAGTGTTACTACCTAATGAGTTCTTTACTATGCAAATGATAAATGGCCAAATGTAGTAGGATATTGTAGTAGGATATTCAAACAGAGGTAGAATTCAATACTACAACACAAGAGAATATATTAAAATAACAGATAATGGCAAAGGACACAGTGATCCTGAAACAGGGCCAGAGAAATAACAATATCATCCTGTTTCTTACTTACAATAAACTTTATTAATCTGACAGGAAACATCAGCAAGGGACCCACACCAACAACCAATGAAATGAAGCAGCAGTTAATATCCAAGATTAAATTATTTGATTTTATGGAAGGTGTTTCGTGAAGTAGTTAAAGCATCAGGTTAGAAACTGGGAGACTGCCTCAGCACAAAGCCAGCTGGGTGACCTTGGGCTGGTCACTTTCTCTAACCCCTTGGAAGGAGCAAATGACAAACCAGTTTTGAAAACTCTTGCCAAGGAAACTACAGAGCTTGGCCAGTCAATCTCTGAAAATCAGACGACTGCATGTAAAAAACAATGAAAAGAAAAGGAAAACTTAAAACATGCCTCATAATTTGTTGGAAAAGATAGGCACATGCATTTTGAAAAAGAATACATTTCATTCCAATTCAATTTCCAATCAGCAACACAGAGTATGGCTTGAGGTAAATTATTAAATATTATGGAGGAAAAAGCGAACATGTCACAGGAATGATTAACAATAGAGGGAGTAGTGGGAATAGCGGGTTAAAAATTAAATTAAAAAGGCATTTAATTCCACCTATCATTGTAGCAATGCAAGCATTGTTATTATGATAAAAATAGTATGGACTATTAATACAGAGGTGGATGTTTTATTTTTTACTATTTTAGTGATCTATCAAACTTTAGTGTCAAAAAATACGTAAAGTCTGCTCAGCCCATTAGCAAAGTATCTAGCCAAACTTGCTACAGGCATTTAATTGTGAGAATGTTCATGACAGATATTAGTCTAGGGGTAAGTATATAAAAATAACTTGTATCCCAATTAAATGTCCGTGTGTTCAAACAAAATTGCAAGCTCTCGATAGATTATTTCCATGTAAAGTTTTTTTCTTCTAAATGTGAGAAAACAAACTGCCTTCCAAAATATTAGTCACCTAATAATCATTTGTGACAAACATCCTGTGAAAAGAAAAACAGCTTGATCATAATACTGTTGAGACAGTCTTTTATCTGAATTAGACCAGAGTAAATTATGACTCCATAGCTCACCTCCTATGAACTTCGGTTTGTAACTTACCAGTGGGAAGTCCAAGAGTGAAATATTTATTTGGTCCTGGATTAAACTGGATTATTCTGTTCCTAATGTACTTTGCAGCCCATTCACTGGCCTCATTGTAATTTTGTAGAATTATAAGCTTCATTGTAACCTGCAATTTTGGAAGAATGCACAGATTATACATTTCACTTGTAGGCTAAACAACTTGTGAAGGCAGGATTGGCTATTTATGTAAATGTAAACATTACCGGTAGTCCTCTATTTATGGCTACGATTGAGTCCAAAATTTCTGTTGATAAGTGAAATATTTGTTAAGTGAGTTTTGCCCCATTGTACAACTTTTTATGCCACAGTTGTTAAGTGAATTACTCCAGTTGTAAAGTTTGTAATATGTTTGTTAAGTTAATCTGGCTTCCCCATTGATTCTGCTTGTCAGAAGGTTACAAGAGAGGAACACATGTCCCTGGGACACTGCAACCGTCATAAATACGAGTCAGTTGCCAAGCGGCTGAATTTTGATCATGTGACCATGGGGATGCTGCAAAGGTTGCTTGTGTGAAAAATGATCATAAGTCCCTTTTTCAGTGCCGCTGTAACTTGGAACAATCACTAAACAAACTGTTGTAAGTTGAGGACTACCTGTATTGTACTCAGATATTTTTCCATCTAAGAGCTTTTTTCTCCCCCAAATACTTGACAGATATTGTGTTCATTGTTCTGAAAAAAATTAAAGAATAGCATAATATTATCTGTGAAGGGTCTTTGGTGCTCCCTCAGCTTAGTTATTTTTACTGCAGACTTTTCATTACCCAAGTAGGTAACATTATCAGTGCTACGAGAGACTGACGTTTCCTCTCATTTTATATTCTAATGCAGGGATGTAAAACTGGCGGCCCCTTGGCTGGATGCATCACACGCAGGCTACACCCACCCCGGCTCCACAAAGGCAAAAAATGTCGCAATACGTCACATGACATTATATGGCACGATCGAGTTTGATACACGTTCTAATGGCTTGCCCTGTCAGTGTAATGGGAGTGATTTTGGTGGTTCTTTGGTTGGGTTGTTTACTGATAGCTTGTTTGGCAGTTTCTTGCTTTATGTATGATTTGCTTCTTGATTGTTGATCTTATATTAACTTTGGTGTTAATCTCTGCTCATCTGAGTGTTGATTGCTGATGAGGAGGCATTCTGGTCTTTTTGTTATTATCTGCAATTTGAATATTCTGCAACTTGTTTCCTCTTCCCTGTAATTAAGATTCATACTTCATGCATTACACGGAATGGACAGTGCTCCTTGAAAACCTAAACCTGTGATGGTGAACCTATGGCACGCATGTCAGAAGTGGCACGCAGAACCACTTCTACTGGCACGCGAGAGATCGCCTGGAAGAGCCCCACTGCTCAGGTATCTGGTGTGCATGTGCGGGGGTGGGGGCGCCTGCCCGCACGCATTGCCTTCTGGGTGCTGGCAGACGAGCGCGTGCAAAATTTTCAGCACGGGAGCCCAAAAAGGTTAGCCACCACTGACCTAAACCATAAAAATCCATTGGTTTTCAGCAATATCATCCAGACCTGTGACTTTTGCTGCAAATACAGACCTTACAGCTATCATCTGCATTGATTAAATATCAAACTTTCATTCATAAATGAATGGATTAGAAAAGCAGCAAAGTCTTTTATGCAATGAGCCTGATTAAGTTGACTGTAAAAGTTGCTGACGTTGTAAGAGGAAAGCTGTGTTATGGTATCCAAAAATCAGAAGGGGTCTGGCGGCACTTTAGACTAAAACCGTATATTTTAGTAAGATTTTTGTGATCAGATGCATAGACAGGTAAAGTGAGGTAGGATTATAAATTGAGCTATGGTGAAAGAGAGAGAAGAGACGGTGGTTATGCATACATCTGAATTAGACTATTGCTTCTGTGTCATATATGTGGGTATATGCATAACTTAGTATTTATTTATCCTGTCATGGTTATACAGTGTATGTTGGAGGTGTGACCCTTTGAGAGCTGTATGCACCCAAATTTCATTGTAATGTATGCCGATTAGTGTACATTCAGAGTGACAATAAAGATTCAATTCCTATTGCATTCCATTCTATTCTGTAGGTCACAGATTACCAGCATTTTATCAATTGAAAGCTGTCGTGTGTTAAACACCCATTGTGTTTGTTGAGCTCTTCCGAGTTAATCTGAACATCAGAGGGAATCTCATAGCCCTGAAGCAAGTTGTGAGTCAGAAAAGCTTGGACCTTTTAGTAAAATAGGTTAGGCTGAAAAAGTGCTCCCAGATTCCTTCTAATAATACGGTTGCATAGAGGTTGCGTTAAAGGAAAGCAAGGCCGAACGGGGATCATTGGGGAAAGAAATCACGAGCTTCACGAAGAGAGGGAAGCTGGAAGCCGGAGCAAAGGAGGAAGGAAGTTTCTCAAGCGCGCTCAGAAAAGGGGCCGGGGTGGGAAAGAGGCGCAGCCACCCCCGGGATTTAAAGCAGGTTCAAGTCCTCCTGCGCCTATGCAGAAACGCCGCGAATACGAGGTGCACGGGAAGCAATTCCCGGAGGCCCCGATCCGAGCAACCTGCCTTGCCACTCACCTCTCCTCGGCGGCCACTCGCTCCCACTGGGCCCGCCTTCTTATGACCTCATTCCGTCACATGAAAAAAATAAATAAAAAACTGCTGAGTTCGCAGCACTCCTCGAGTTTCCCGCCCCCGGGGACTTCCTGCGCTCCTCCTCCTCCTCCTCCCTGCGCAAGCGGAAACCTTTGTATCTTTTGTCGTCGCGCCTTCTTTTCGGCTTCTGCTCGTCTGTTTCTGACTAAAGGATCTGAAGGATCTCCGGGCGTTCGGGGTTCCACCTCCGACAACGGTGCTCCTTTCCGGGCTCATCGATTTGCCCCTTCCCAGAAAGTTAGGGGGCATCCAGATTTTGTTTGGCCATCGTCCTGTCTTCTTTTACGGGCGTGTAGATAAGTTGCCTATGGGGATTCTCAGTCATTCAGGCCATGGTTGTCGCAAAGGTGCTTTTTCAAGAAGCAATTGGACTTTTTTGGGGGGTGGGGGTGTTCTTTGAAGACGTTTGGCTTCTCATCCAGGAAACTTCTTCAACTCTTCATTCATTCAGACCTGAAGAAACTTCTTGACTGAGAAGCCAAATGGCTTCAAAGAAAAACCAAACAAAAAAAACCTCCACTTGCCTCTTGAAAAAGCACCTTTGGGATCAGTTCCCATTCTGAGTCTCCTTGTTGCTTGTTTTTTCAAACTGCTGAAAATCTCATAAAGTGGGAGGACAGAATAACTGGCTGTAGGATAGCCATTTCTTCCCTAACATCTGTAAAGAGGATTCAGTTCCTTTTAATTTTGCTTGTTGGGCGGCTCTGCAGTCCCTCCCTGGATAAGAAAGGGTGGTTGGGTGTCTGTCATGGGGACCTGCTATTTTATTATGCAAAGAAAAGGAAACACATGAATAAAGGAACATGATTTATGGAGGAGGTTGATATTCCCTGGTGCTGAAGATTAGACTGGCTTATAATGTTAGTAAAACAAACCAAAATAAAAGTTGTCAACCTATAGGAATAGTTGTCATTAGAACTATAATGTAAATAAATTATATGTTCTGTTTTCCTTGGAAAAAAAATATAATTCTGTGGGTTATGCTCTTTTTGCAAGTAAGAGGTGTCTCTAAAAACAAAAACTGAAAATCTCGGCTTTCTTTTAAATAGTCAACCATTCCTACCTTGTTCTCAAGGAAAATGCATGGATCTCTTCATAAGGCCACTAGAATTTGAGGCCAGCTGGACGGCTTTACTTTTATTTTTTTATAGTGTCATATAACCATTGCTGTGCTGGTAGAACAGTGATAGTGATGGCTGGTTAATACAATAAATCACTGATGAGGAAATGGCTGGTGCTTTTAAATACAGCAGTAAAACCACTCACTGAAGCTTATTCCTAGGTAAATGAAATCCCCTATAAGCTTCCATAGCTGATCAGAGATTTTAATTCAAGAGTTACCAGTTATGCCCAGTAGCTAGGCAATTCCTGGGCCAAGCAGGGCCTGAAGCTCAACAATGATCTTTCTATAAGAGGGAGATGGAAAAGGCTTTTAGAATGTAGCTTGCTATTTCACTCCTGCCCTTGAGAGACATTTATCAGGGGTGTTCAGTCATGGGTGTCAACTGTTACGATTTTTTATCAGACTTAACAATAAACCATTAAGTCAAATATCAGATTTGTTGCATTTGGTCCAGGAATGGCAGAAAAGTTGGTTTTCTTAAAAACTAATAGGGCTTGCCACAAAATCTTTGTATAGTTGTTGAAGCAGTCAGCAATGTGTTTTAAACACTATTATTTCAAGACTTTCCCCTGCTTTTGTATTCACTGCTCCTGTCATTTCGTGGCCAATTGAACAATATTGTTCGATTCTTAAAGTGCTGCAGGTTTTCCAATTTTTTATCCCTGTACAAATACTTTTGAATTTCTGTAGACTTTTCATATCCTGCATTTTGCACATCAGATAGGTCAGTCTGGGGGAAAAGGTGGAAATTTGGGGAACATTTAAGCAGCAGGTAACAGGTTGCCATTAACTTTCTTTTTGAAAAGCTTACCTGAACTTTAAAATTTTCAAAGAAAGTCCATTTAGTCCTGCCTTCATAGTAGACTTATTTGACAATAATACAAGATTGTAGAATGTTAAATTATTTGGCTGCATGTTTCACAAATGCCACAGGAAAGAGCTTTAATACTATATTAAAATAAAACAAATTTAGCAAAATAAAAACCAATGTTTATTGAAGATGAAATCATCAAAGGAATATACCTAAGCCACTCAATAGTCATGTAACTTTCTGACCCTCAGGTACTGACACACCCTGAACAACAACAGAGCTTTGGGGCAACTGCTCAGACACTATTGCTTGCCAGGAATGTCAAAATATCTTTTTATGTTCAGTTGATAGACAATATTTAGCTGCGCAATCTTTTAAAAGTTATATGTAACCTGCTTTTTGCCAAGATGGATATTAATTTAACTTGTCTGCATGTCTTTAGTTATATTTTTAGTTTTTAAATTTGTATTCACTGTGTTGAGTACCATTTCCCAGTGAAATGCAACAAAGATATACAAAGAGAGAAGCATTTTCTAATGTCTTAGAAAATACATTATAAGCAGAAAAATGAAATATAAAATATTCTTGATCTTTTGCAGATGTTTTGCAGATGGACCACTTCATTCATATTCATATGAATGACTTGGCTGGTACTCCCATAATTTACCTCACTAAATTCTTGTCAGTTTTCAGACAGATGGAGATTGGGCCTGAAAATGGTCACTTGTTAGCCTAATGCAGTAGCTCTATTTTTCACCCTAACAGCAGTGTTTCAGGAGCTCTACAGTGAATTCTACCTTTACAGGTAGATACAACTTATCCTCACAATTGAGCCCAAAATTTCCATTTGCTAAGCAAGGCAGTTAAATTGTCCCATTTTACAACGTTTCTTGCCTCAGTTGCTAAGTAAAACACTACAGTTAAGTTAGTACCTCAGCTGTTAAATGAATCTGACTTACCCATTGACTTTGCTGGTCAGAAGGTTGTAAAATGTGATTACATGAACCTGGGACACCACAACCCTTATGAATACATGCCAGTTGCCAAGCATCCAAATTTGGATCAGTGACCATGGGGCTGCTGCAACAGTCTTACGTGTGAAAAATGTAAAGAACTGCCTTTTTTCACTGCCATAACTTTGAAGGGTCACCAAATGAATGAAAGTCAAGGACTACCTTTAAATGCGGGCATGCACTCTGGAAAAAGAGTCAAATGCAAGGATGGGCACAACCGGGCCATATATGAAGGCTATCCAATCATGTCCCTGAAAAGTCCATCTCGGGAAGGGCTCCTCGAAAGAGATGCCAGTTTTCCCTGGGCGCAGCACTTAGTTAACAGAATAAGAGTTGGAAGGGACCTTGTAGGTCATCTAGTCCAACCCCCAGGCCAAGCAGGCTCCCACAACTTCTGAAGGCAAGCTGTTCCATTGGTTGATTGTTCTCACTGTCAGAAAGTTTCTCCTTATTTCTAGATTTAATCTCTCAATCAGTTTCCATTCATTATTCCTTGTCTGGCCTACAGGTGCCTTGGAAAATAGCTTGACCCCTTCCTCTCTGGCAGCCCCCCAAATATTGGAAGACTGCTATCATGTCTCCCCTGGTCCTTCTCTTCACTAGATTAGCCATGCCCAGTTCCTGCAACCATTCTTCATATGTTTTAGTCTCCAGGCTCCCAATCATCCTGATTCCTCTTCTCTTAGTGCAATATAAAAAATGCAAATAAATTTTCTGCGGACCACCAAAATTTTCTCGCGGACCACCAGTGCTCCACAAACCACCAGTTGATGACCGCTGGTCTCTCTAGATAGTTCCCTCTTCGGATGGGAAAAGATCACCAGACGGAACTGAAGAGATCTTGCTGGGGATCGTTTCCACCAACCTCTGCTGAGGTCCGGTGGATTTTCCCCTTTGACTGCTGAGCGGCTGAAAACGCCGAGCAGCGGAAGAACCTAAGGAAGAGGAGGAGGAGGAGGCGGCGGCAGCGCGTGACGGCTTGGAAGGGAGGGAGGGAGGGGCCGGGCCGGGCCTTCGGCAGCAATCGCGGCAGAGAGTCCTCCGGGTGGCCGCTGCCGCCGCCTTGCTTCTCCAGTGTCAAGCCCTCCTCCTCCTCCTCCTCCTCCAAGCCTAGCACCGACAGCGCCCTCGGGGGACGGAAGTGCCCTCAAGCCGTCCCCGACGGGCCTCCGCCCGTTCCCTCAAAGCGTTCGGCGCTCCAGGCAAGTGCCCTCGCTCGGTTCTTCCCCAGCGCTATGGCGGCGGCCGAGACCGGCAGTAACGGCAGCAGCAGCGGCGGCCGATACCAGCAGGTGAGGAAGCGGCTCACGCGAAAGCCGCGGTCTCTTTAGGCCGCGGCGGGGTTTGGCCGTTGAGGCGAGGCGGCGAAGGAGGTTTGGAAAAGCTCCCTCCGGCTAGAAGCAAGGCAGCTTTAAACGCCTCAATCATGTTCTCCCCTCCCCCCAGGATAAGAATTTTTTTTTTCCCTCTCTCGTTGCTTCCATTTTGGCCTCTTGATTTGTAAGGCAACTCCAAGGTTCCCCCCCTCCCACTTTTAAAACGAGCATCCGGTTTCCCTCCCCGTTTACTTGGTGTGTTAAGTTTTAAAGGCCAAAGGAGAGATAATATGCTACCCCCTCCCCCCAACCATCTGCTTGCTCCGTTCGGAAACCGACGATAAAAGCAATTTTATTTCTCTTCTCCCAGTCTTTGGTGTGTGATTTGATCGGAGGATAGAAAAACATTAAAACGCCTGTCCTAAATAAACCCCCTCCTCGGTTTCTGCATCCGTGGCTGGTTTGGTTACTGACCGACCGACTCCATATTGCAAGGATGGATGATTTAAGATTAGGGAATTACGCAGTAGGAGTATCAAAAGCCCTCGTCCGTTTGGCCTTCTAAATTCTTCATCCTGGATAAGATGGAGAATTTAATGGGCACTGATTGTGGGTGTGAAGGCAAGTCGGTCCTGTGGTTGTGCTACTAGCTAGAGATTTAATGAATTGCTATAAGGATATGATGGAGGCAGCAAATTGTTGGGAGACCTAATTCTTAACGACCTCTGGAGTTTCCCCCATATCCAAATAATAAAACACTGCAAATTCCAGAACTTTTACATTTACAGATGTGAAATTCAAATTAAATAAGCCAGCTGGTTCCCCTGCCTTAAGGGACTCTTGTCAGAAAAAAGTATATATTGAAATACAGCATTGGGTAAAATATTACAATTACTGTATATGTATCAAAAATGAAGAATAAATTCACCTAAATATGTTCTGAAAGATCTCTGTGATCAGCGTTCTTAATCTAAATCTGGGATGGGAAAATTGTGGCCCACCCAGTGTTGCTAGAGTTTAGACAATTGCCTGCATCCCAAATCATTAGCATCATTTAATTGGATTTCAATTGCAGTTTCAGTATTCATTTGAAATTATTGTTCGCAAAGTCTTGTTATTACCTAAATGTCTTTCAGGTTAGAATCCAAAGAGAATATCACAATGCCTTTTGAGGTTTTCTAATTACAAAGTGTAATTAAATAGCTGTCTCTTTGTTTAGCTGATAGTTTTGGAGGGTTTAAAGCTGATATGTACATATTGCAAGATTAGGTACAGAATTTAATTTGCTGATTTGAAAACTGTCATTTCAGTTTGGATCCTGAATCCAGATTTTTATATGTTACACTTAATCGTTTGAAGTTAGCTGTAATTTTTTGTTCTTTATTTTTTTAACAGACATTTCAGGAAAGTTAGTTCTTATGAATGAAATTCAAATTTCCGAAAAATAAATGTAGATTATTTTATGTTCTGGGCTTCTATTTTTTTACTTTTAAAAAAGAGAAATATGTTTTTAAATTTCTTGGTAAACTAAAAAAAATGTGTGCAAGTAGAAACTTTTGTAGGGCTTAAGCCTGTTAAAGTTCAAATAAATATATTCAGGTTTTATTGAACAGAATGCCATTTTATATTTAATTTTTTTAAAAAAACCTCATAGCTTTAATTTTAATGGGAAACACACTGAAAAATATTCAATCTAAACACCACATTGTTTGGTTCCTCCTGAATCTTTAGAGGGTTCTTATTTAATTTTATCTGCTTTGGATAAATCCCATGTCAATATTAAAAGCTCCCAAGTTGTTTTTAAGTCAACTTAATTCAGGTTGAGATTAAGTCAAAGGTCAACTGCTGTTGATTAGGAGTAGTCCTTGACTTATAATTGATTGTACAACAGCAGTGGATTTGCTTAATGATCATGGTGTTCACTTTACAACCACTGAGGTCACTTAACAACTGTCACCAAAAAGGTAAAATTGGGCATAGTCTCATGGTGACTCGTTTAACAACTTGCAATCATGATTTAGATTTTAATTACCATTGTAAGTTGAGAACTTGTAATACCGGGACATATCCAACTTGTTTTTATGTAACAATACAGAACTAGTTAACTATTGCCTTCTTGGAGCTTTTTTAAAAAATCCCATTGTAGTCTACAGTCATGATATAGTATTTCATTGAAAAACTGACCAGATTTGACCTTGCTTATTTTAGCCAAGGTTGGCTAGATACTAACCTAGCTATGACAAAACCATGATTTAAAACATGCTTGCTGACAGAAATCAAATGGATTTTTGGCTTAAAAAGAAAATCTGTCAGTGAGAAATCATGGAGAAATTATATGTTTAGTCATTTGTATGGAAATCTTGATGTTTCATTAATTTGTTTGCTCTGGCTTGTATGCCTCTCTAATCATAATGACTCTTAAGAAACTAACAACTATTGGGAGAGCATTATTAAGAAATCTTGATTATGGGGTCCTTGCAAATTACAATTCCTTGGTAGAGAAACTTAGCACATCTCCCCTCCAAGAATCAACCTGGGCTAGATGGTCTCAGGAATATCCAATATCTGAACCATGTGAGATTTAAAGGTGATAACTAACATCTTGAATTGCATTCATATGTTGATAGTTAAAGCAGATCCCATACTAGTGATATTAGATGGGCTAATCTAAACACAGCCATAATACCTGAAATGTCTCGGTATTATAATGAACTGCTGAATCTTCCAGATGGTCCTTAATGATAACTCCATGTACAAACATTACTGTATAGTGGTCCAGACAACAAAGGCATGAATGGCCATCAACAAAGTCTCTTTCAGAAATGATAGAGAACCAATTGTAGAAAGGACCGACCCCCTGGCCATATTTTTACCCAATGTTTAAGGGTTGAAAGTACAGAAAACAGATTGTGAGCCAGTTCTTTCTGCAAGAATGTAAACCTCATCCAGAATTGTTTCTGGAATCAATTGACTTTTGAATCCATAATTACTTTATATTTGAAGTTACTGTACTTGGTAAAATTGTCATGTATTGTTTTTTAACTGAGGGTAGTGGGAAT
Source organism: Pseudonaja textilis (assembly GCF_049901715.1). Lineage (NCBI taxonomy): Eukaryota > Metazoa > Chordata > Lepidosauria > Squamata > Elapidae > Pseudonaja > Pseudonaja textilis. Next base: position 81,673,379 of record NC_141991.1, read on the forward strand.
TTTTTTGAAGGGCTAGTGATAGCTTAGATGTTTCCAAAATCTCCTTATATATTTATATGTAACTGCAAATATAATTAAATATATAGTAGTGAGGCTGAACGAAAGCATTAGCTTCGGTTACATTCACAGTGGTATGTTTACTTTCTATGCAACTTTAAAAATTTGGAAATATTTTTTGAAATTATGTATTAATAAGAAATATATATTTCATAGGAATTTAGGTGAATATTTTTTGGATTCAATAACTTCAGGGCTATAAAAAGGGCTTTATTGTAATGAGGCCTGCAATAATGCTGTTTTAGAACAATAGACGTTCATGGTTCCCAAGCAATGGAATTTGCTGAAAAAAACAGGCATTATTTATGTGATCTATAGCCCAATATACATACAGATAGTACTTGACTTATAAGCATAATGGAGCCTGCCCATTACACTTGTAAGTCGTGATGGTCATAAAGTAGGTCACCATGACACAAGACCTATTTTTGCAGCCTTTTTTGTGGCGGTTGTGAAGCAAACACTGTAGTTATTAAACAAACCAACTGTTTTCTATGGGGTGATGTTGCTGAAAATGAAGTAAATGCTAGTTTAGGGGAAAAAAACCATAAACTGCAGTCACATGACTATGGGACTCTACAAACGGCCATAAATGCAGGCTGGTTACTGAGACACCAAGATGAAGTCATGTTGAGGTTGAAGACATATAAGTTTAATGAACAAATGTGACTATCGGGGGAACCCTGGCCCTTGGAACGTTGGAACTGGGTTGTAAGTACATTTGGGGAGGAGGGGTCCATTGCAGTTTTGAGTGGTTGCTAAGTTACCTGTATTCAGAAATAAATCCCACTGTTCTAAGGGACATATACTCAGCTTTGCGTGTGCATTAGATTGCAGTCATTTTGTGGTTTTATTTTAAAAACATTAGATTGATAAGAGTTGGGTTGCATGGTAATAATTTAACATTCACAATCATCTAAAAATGCTTTTGTCCCATTTTCACAATTGGGACTCTTTGTTATCTTGTCTGTTTCTTGGCCAACATCTTGAAGGCAGAAGTTTTTTTATTAGATTTTGAGGTTATTCTTTGAACACATAACAATTAATGACATAATTTACTTACCTTATAATTTCCTTTGTCTAGCAAAATCCTAAGTGATAAAATGTTCATATTTTGGAAGAAAGAATTTTATTATTGTTTGTTTTTAAATCCATATTTAGTATTCCTTGTATATGTAATTATCACAACATATCCCTAAAGATACATGTTGTGAACATGTTCTTATCTCAAAATTATACAATTACATATAGTACATAATCAATGAATATGTATTTCCCTGACAGCATATAAGAAAGTGTTAGATAGAGTTTACAGCTGTTGGAAGAAAGTCAAGTCCCTCATTTTCATTTAAATATCCTTTTGAACTGTTTTAACCTCTTATTTTCAAAATGATTGTGGTTATAAATCTAATATTACATTGGTTCTTTTCGTGGAATTTATTCTTTTTATATATTTTTTCTGCAATTCCAGACTTCAGAGTGTTTGGATTGGCACCTAAACTTTATAAATGCGTTTTTGTTGAATTCTGAGGAACAGCCTCAAACTTATGTTGTAGCAGGGCATATAAAGATGCACATATGAGAGGTGTTGGATGCACTCTTCTACCTTCCACAAAAGAAAATCTCTAATCCTTTTACCCATAATACCACTGTATTTTCCTCACAATTCCTGGGAAGAGGCTGTTCAGTAAAATGTCTATTAATTATTTTTGCCCAGATAAAGTATCTTTGATGCTGATGCTACAAATCATTACCAAATAGTTTAGCTTCCATTAATTTATGGTGAAGCAGATAATCTACAAGTGGAAAAATATTCAACATCATTATTCCTTTTCCTAGGAATGGTCATCTAAGTCACAACAAGAATTAGGAATATACTACTCTGAGAGGTTGCACAAAATACAGGGTAATGGCTGAGAAGCTGCAGATGATTTTCATCTGATGGATCTGATTTGGAGGAGTGTGAAAGTACCAATCAGAAGCCCAAATCTACACACACAGACACACACAAATCTTAACTTCTTTATAAAGCCTTATCTCTACTTTTCCAAGTTCTTACATTTTTTCTAGCTCTCGCCTGTCATATTTGTCTCATAGCCAGTTGTGTAGCTTCAGTCAACTTGGGTGTAAGGCTGGTATTATCAACTTTTTACTGCTTCTTAAACATTGCTGCTGCTGTCAAGATATTTAGTTTCCTGGTTCTTGGTGGCAGTGATGGCTGCCACTCAGAATTGTTTCCTGTCCAATTCTTCAGTTTGCCAGGACTTCTTCTGTGGAGTTGTAGGTTTCTGAAACTTCCTTCTCTCTCTCTATCCATTACTGTGCTAGAGTCACTTATCTCTCCCCAGGCATTTTTGTTGCTGCTGGTATTGGTATTACTATACTTACTGATCTGCCTGACATTCTGCTCCCATGCATCTTCAGCTATTTATCAGCTATTCTTGTTGAGCTGTTATTACTCTGCCAATTCTGCTGGTTCCACAGGTTCCTCTCTGGAACTGCTGTTACCTCTGCACTCAGTTTTGGTGCCTGAGACTTTTTCTGGGCTCTTTTACTATTATTCCTTTTTCAATTGTTTTGTCCGTCATCTCTTTATTTCTATTGTCTTCCATTTTCAATTTTTCTCCATTGTTACCACTCTTATTTTCCTCCAAAATTTCTTTTCCAGACAGGTGTGTGTGTGTGTGTGTGTGTGTGTGTGTGTGTGTGTGTGTGTTTAGCAGAGCTTCTACCTCAAGTAAAGGAAGGACAGGCCCCTTAAAAGATAACAAGCAAGTAGGAATAAAGGCAGGGGTGGTTTTTTTGCATTCTTCTTTGTCTCATGCCTCTCTCGTTGTTTGATGTCATGAGTCCACCATGAAGAAACAAGAGTGGTATGTGTGAGAGGATACCAAGGAAGAAACCAGAAAGTGCACTGAAGTTTTCCAGGCACCACTAGATGAGTCAATAATCTATTAGAGCAGCATTTTGTGAACAGAAGTAATAAAAGTGGAACTATTTATTAAGAAACATGTTTGGAGAAAATCTCAGCAAAAGAATTTAATCCCGACTCTGGAAAGATACGTTTGGGACTGCAAAGATCTGGATGGCTCACAGTCACTGAAGGAACACTGGATTATGGATTGTATCTTTAAATTATACAGAGAATAGCAGAACAACTGACTGTGACCTGAAGCTTAAAGTAATGTAAATCATGCAATGTGGTAGTGATCCTAACAGAGAAATAGAAATTAAAATCTGCTAAAAGCTTCAGTTTTCCTCTGCAGGTGCCAACCACAGTTGGCAGAAAAACTATGTTGACACCAAAAAACTAGTCCATGGCAGTTCAATTGAGAAGCTCATCATTCTTTGATTCCCTTAGATTCCTCCAGTGATGTCTTTGTTCTGAGTCTGCTGAAAAAAGAGACTGCCTAATGGGCTGTGCCTTTCACTGAAGGCAATGATCATTGCTGCATTGCTGCACCAGAACTTGCAAAGTTTTAGAACTGCCTTTTGTTAATTCAGCAAGGAGCAACACCGGATCAGGAGATTTATAAACCAAAGCAAAGGTATTGCAGGGTTTGTAAGTTCCTATTGGATTTCCAGTTATAGGCCAGAAATGTGGAATAGAAGGACTTGCTGATGAACTGAGAGATGTTGATAAGATAAGGCAAGCTGGGTAATCTGGAAGAACAGTTCCAGCATTGTGTGATCTTTGCTGCATGATTGGAGGAGTTGAGCGGAGAGGAAAGAATAAGAGGAGAAGGTTTTATCCTTTCTGCACCGCTAATCTTCTCCCTCTTGGGCACCAATTCCAGAAAATCCATGCAAATAGGAGGAATAAAAAGAACCTTGTGTGCAGCAGACAAGGGTTAGGGGAAAGATTTTGTTGTATTTCTGTATGGAGCTCAAACACCTAGCCAAGACTTGTCCCACTAAATCAGTTACTACAGCTGCATCTGTAAAACTTCAGGTGGTACAGCAATCAAATACTCAAATTATTCAGAACATCTTCTTTGAGAAATTTCACAGGCTCCTCTCTCAAGATCTTGGCAGGGCCCCCCTGAAACTGACAATAGGGCAAATACATTTTATTATCCATGCTATTCTTTCTATACTCCCAGGCTTAGAAATACAACTCTATTATTTTAGATTCTGATCAGATCACAGCGCAAGAGTTTAAACCTATGCTTGTGGAAAAGATTGACAAGCAGGCACCCCAAGCTGGTCCTGTGTCTGCAATGCGCAACACCTTTGCTACATCCACTTTTGGAATACCGTCTTCTACCTGTTAGACAATTGAATTCATTTGTCATCTAATTATCTGTCATCAAATGGAAGTTTAAAAAGGTGAATCAATACTTGAAGTGCTATGTCTGATATCAGCAGCACAACTGAACTGAATTTTCCTGTAACAGCTCAGTATATACCTCCAAGTTACATCGCCTTTTTAATCAGTCTATTGCTACCAGCCCTGCATCTTGCCCTCCAGAATTGCAGTATCTACTCTTGTTCATCCCTTGGACATTCTGCAGGAAAGGCAGATTGCTCAACTCCTCTTAAAGGAACAGATTTTTTAAAGATTTATTGGTCTCTTCCCAGTTACTGAGAAGGGGCGTTGGTTCTTACCTGATACGCTTCTTTTCGTGGAGCTGCGGAGAGCGTCCAGGTTGGGAGGTGCTTCAGTCTTAGCTCCTACAGGCTGAGCTTGAAATTGAGGAACGCCTCTCACCATCACGTGGTCCTCCGGCGTCCCCAGTTTTGCGAAGACGAGAGAGGAAGGCCCTGTCCTCATACTAACTAAAGAACGTTAATGTGCTTGGCTGAACGGCGAGGTTCCCCACCAGACGGATTAACGGGTGGGGCTGGACGCTCTCCGCAGCTCCACGAAAAGAAGCGTATCAGGTAAGAACCAACGCCCCTTTTCCATGGAGCTGCTCCGAGCGTCCAGGTTGGGACATACCAGAGCTTGGCTAGTCCTGCGGGTGGGTTCCTGTCTGGGGTGGAACCTCTTCTGGAACTTTGATAACACGCTGAAGGACACGCCTGCCAAAGGAAGCCTCAGCGGATGCAAATATATCAATCTTATAGTGCTTGATAAAGGGAGAGGGGGATGCCCAGGTGGCAGCCCTACAGATGTCTAGTATGGAGGCCTGCGTGGCCCATGCGGCAGAGGTAGCCGCACTTCTGGTGGAATGGGCGGTGATGCCCATTGGAGCGGGAAGGGACTGAGCCTGGTAGGATTTGGCGATAGCGGCCCTAATCCAGCGGCCCACAGTTGAGGACGTCACCTTGTGACCAAGAGAAGCAGGTTGAAAGGACACAAATAAGGCCTCTGACTTGCGAAAGGGCTGGGTGCGTGTGATATACACCCTCAAAGAGCGTCTTACGTCAAGGGAGTGCCACTGTCTCTCCTTCTCGTGAGAGGGATTGGGGCAAAAATCAGGAAGTATGAGCTCCTGATTTCTGTGAAATGCCGAGTTTACTTTAGGGAGGAAGGTGGGGTCGGGACGGAGGACGACTCTGTCAGAGTGAAAAGTACAAAGATCCTGTCTAATAGAAAGGGCCGCCAACTCCGAAATCCGACGGGCGGATGTGATGGCCACGAGAAAGACGGTCTTGAAGGTGAGGAGCTGTAAGGGAATCTCCCTTATGGGTTCAAAGGGGGGCTTGGTAAGGGCGACCAGAACCTTGTTGAGGTCCCAGGTCGGAAAACGGTGTATGGTTGGGGGGCGGAGATTGGAAGCTCCCCTAAGAAAGGTCTTGACAAGGGGGTGATGGGAGATGGATTCCCCAGCGTCTGAGGGAACAACAGTTGCGAGGGCAGCAACCTGGCGTCTCAGGGTATTGGTAGAGAGACCCTTGTCGAGACCCCCCTGGAGGAAATCAAGGATTTGGGGTATGGAAGGAGAAAGAGGATTAATTTGAAGTTTGAGGGCCCAAGAACGAAAAGCGGCCCATGTGGCATTGTATATGCGGTTGGTCGAGGATCGTCTGGCTGCCAGGATGGTGTCTATGGCCTGGTTAGAAATTCCCTGAGCCCTTAGGCGATTCCGCTCAACCTCCAAACGGCTAACTGGAGCCATTGGGGTTTGGGATGAAGTAGAGGGCCCTGGGACAGGGAGATCCTGTCTGGGGGGATCCTCCAGGGAGGAGCCACCGAGAGGTTGCGGAGGTCCGCAAACCAAGGGCGTCTGGGCCAGTAGGGAGCTACTAGAAGGATCTCTGCCTGCTCCAGGATCAACTTGTGGATCACCCTGGGGATGATGGATGGGGGGGGAATGCATAAAGGAGCCCTGGGGGCCAAGGGCAACGGAGGGCATTGTGGTTCTCTGCCCCGGGAGAGGGGTATCTTGAAATGAACCTCGGTAGTTGGGCGTTCAGAGGGGAAGCGAAGAGATCCACCAAGGGGGGCCCGAAGATGGAGGCCGCTTCCCTGAAGAGAGAAGGGTGTAGGCTCCATTCCGCTTGGTCTATAGTGGCTCTGCTGAGCCAGTCCGCTTGAATGTTGAGGGCCCCTGATATATGATCTGCCCTGATGGAGGCCAGATTTGATTCCGCCCACCTGCAAAGGCGCTCGGCTTCTCTCATGAGACTTGCTGACTGAGTGCCCCCCTGCCTGTTGATGTGGGCCTTTGCGGTGATGTTGTCCGTGAGGACCAGGATATGACGACCGCGTACCTGGGGTAGGAAGCTGCGAAGCGCCAGGAGAACAGCGTGAAGCTCCAGCCAGTTTATGGAGCAGAGTTGCTCTGTTGGTGACCATTTGCCCTGTGACGATGTGGAGAGGACGTGAGCTCCCCAACCGAGTAGGCTCGCGTCCGTGGTGACGGATAGCCTGTCGGGCTCTTTGAAGTAATGACCTTTGTTTATGGCCGGCCTGGTCCACCAAAGGAGGGACGTAAGAACTCTCGGAGGAACTCTGACCCGAAGTCGCGAGTTGCTCCTTCCGGAATGTTGATACGGCAGTAGAAACCATTGTAGAGACCTGGAATGGAAAGGGGCCCAGGGAATGATAGATATGCATGAAATAAGCTTCCCCAGCAACTTAGACAATTCTAAGAGAGAAACAGTTCTTGCCCTCCTGACCTCCTTAATTGATTGTTGGATGCTAAGCCACCTGTCTGGGGACAGGAAAACTAGTTCCCGGTTGGTGTCAATCACTGCCCCCAGGTGAGTAAGTTGGGTAGAGGGGGAAAGGTGACTTTTCCTCCAGTTGATAATGAACCCGTGGTTTTGCAGGGTATTAAGGGTGAGTTTGGTATCTCTTAGGGCGAGAGCTCTAGAAGATGAGAGGATGAGGATATCGTCCAGATAACAGTGGAGTCGGACGGGGAAGGAATGCAGGTGAGCGGCAAGGGCCGCCAAAACCTTCGTGAACACCCTGGGAGCGGAGGACAGACCAAAGGGAAGCGCGACGTACTGGAAATGTTGTCTATTATAGGCAAAACGTAGAAACCTGTAGTGGGAGGGACGAATAGCAATATGCAAGTATGCCTCGGAAAGGTCAATTGAGGAGAGCCAGTCCCCTCGCCGGGTTCCCATGAGTATCGACTGCAAAGTGTGCATCTTAAATTTGCGGGGGGCAATGTAGTGATTTAGTCTTTTAAGGTCTAGGATCGCCCTCCAACCCCCCGAACTCTTGGGCACTACAAACAGGTGGGAGTAGAAACCTCGCCCCCGTTCGGAGGAGGGAACGGGCTGGATGGCCTTTATATCAAGGAGGTGGTGAATGGCGGCCTCCATGAGGGCCCGTTTTGCAGGGTTCCTGGAAGGGGGGAAGACATAAAGAATTGGGGAGGAGGTGGAACTCGAGTGCCAGTCCGAGACGAACCGTATCTCTGACCCATGCGTCAGTAGTGATGGCCTCCCATTGGTGAGCAAAATGCTTGAGGCGGCCGCCTATGGGGAGGTTTGCCCTAGCGAGATCGACGGAAAGGTCGGTTTCCGGATCCCCGGAAAGGCCTCTTGAAGGAGCCTCGTCTGGACCTGTCAGACGAGTCTGGCCGGACCTGCGAGGAGGGGGTTCTGTAGGGAGGTTGGGAGAATCTGGAGGGACGAAAGGAGCCTCGACGAGGGGAGGGGGAGGGGCCTCTGGGGTCGGGCCTCCGAAAAAGAGAGGGGAGGTACGTGCGTTTGTTCCGAGTCTTGGCCAGAAAGGGATCGAGGGCCGGTCCAAAGAGTTTCCCCCCAGAAATGGGGGCTGAGGCCAGCTTGGCCTTGTTTTTGACATCCGCTTGCCAGTGGCAGAGCCAGAGCAAGCGGCGGGCGGTGACTTGGGAGGAAATGGCCTTGGTGGAGAACTTGGCGGCTTGAAAGGTGGCATCCGCCGAGAATTCAGCCGCGGCCATAAGTTTGGCGATGTCCTGTTGGGCTCTGAGGTTGGCCGCAGGGACATGTTGTTTGAGTTGTTGGAGCCATTTAATCAAGGACCTAATGAAGAAAGAAGCAGCAGTGGATGCCCTGACTGCCCAGGCGTCGGAATGATGAGCGCGGCGTAGGGCCAGCTCGGCTCGTTTGTCCTCGGGCTTGAGGGCCTCGAGAGCGTCGCTAGGGGTAGACCGGGAAGCTAGTCCTACAATGGGCTCGTCCACAGGAGGGGGATCTAGCAAAAGAGTGAACTGCGGGTCAAGATTGAAGAAACGTTTATCCTGGGCAGAGGGGGGGGGGGAGGCCCTGAGGAGGCTAGCTGCCTGGAGACCATGTCCGAGAAGATGGGTGGGACGGGGACCACATCAGTCTCCACCATGGGCTGGGAAAAGATGGAGTCGAGGGGTTCCCCCGAAGCCGCTGGTTGGGAAGGAGTGGGGGAGGTCAGGCCGGATGTATTCTTGGCCTTTAATAGAATGGACCTAAACAGGTGCGGCTTGAACAAGCCCACGAAGGCGGGTTGGTCCAGAGTGAGGCCCTCGTCCTCCGACATGTCCCCCTCCAGTGGGTCTGCTCCCAAGAAGGGCTCACTGCCAGAAATGGACCCCAAGTCTAGGTCCTCGCCTTCCCCAAATTGGGTAGGATCCCCGAGCTCCTGAGTTTCTATCTCCTCCTCCAAGGACAAGGGGAAATTCCCGTGGGATGCTACCTGCCCGTGCGAGGCCTCGGATCCGGAGAATGAGCGAACGGAAGGTGCCTGTGCTTCAGAGGTCGCGGGCCGTGGAGCCGGACCGGCCGTGCGCTGGAGCTCTTGCGTTATGCTTTGTCGGATGGCCAGTTCCATCCACTGCCTGAGATTCTCCGGGATTTCCATCACGGGAGATGGGTGAGGCTCCTCTGGGCGTAGACCTGCAGCGGTGGGAGTAAATGTGGCCTCAGGGGCCTGTCTAGGCTGAGAGTGAGAGGAGGGTGCCGGGGAGGAGGGGAGGGGGGTTGGGTGGAGGTTGAGGGAGTAGGGGCGGAAGGAGCCAGAGGCACGGAGCCTAACTCTCTGGACCGCCTGTCGATCTCCTTCTCAAGTGCCCTGTGTCGCCTGAGGGCATCTCTCTGGGAGGCTTTAGAGGCTTCCTGGGTCTGTTTACGCAGGTGATGAGTCTTTGATTTGGCCTTCAAGGAAGGGCCACGAGGTGTTTTGTCGTCTGCCATCTGAAGGAGCAAAAAGAGGAATTTTGGGTTAGTATTAGACGGTTGGCACGTCTAGATGTGGCCTACGGAAGGCCAGGAATCCTAGCAACTGTTTCACGCCCCCCTTTGATCAAAAAATTTTTAGTGAACTGCTAAGGAGTTGAGGGCCTGGCCCGTGAAGCCAATCAGCCAAAAGGTGAACGCCCAAGCAGCTACCCTCTCCGGACGGACTGGGTGGGGGGATTGCTATGCTGCTACCTCGCCTGCTGGGTAGGCTGCGAAGCCAACGGACCCTTGAAGCTCTGTAAGCCTTGAGAGGCCTGGGAAAAACAAGCAGTAGTCTAGGTAGTCCCAGGGGCTGCCTAGAGTCTCAATTACCTGCAGCCTGTAACAGAGTGCCTCAGACAAGAAAGGTAGGCCAGAAAGCCACGTTCAAAATGGCGTCGCTGTCTGAAGCCACATTCAAAATGGCGGACGCCATGTGGTGAGGCCACATTCAAAATGGCGTCGCTGTCTGAAGCCACATTCAAAATGGCGGACACCATGCGGTGAGGCCACATTCAAGATGGCGTCGCTGGCTGAAGCCACATTCAAAATGGCGGACGCCATGCGGTGAGGCCACATTCAAAATGGCGGACGCCATGCCGAGGCCACCCTCAAAATGGCGGACGCCATGCGGAGCCCCAAAATGGCGGCCGCAAACAATCTTAGCTAAACCCAGCGGCGGAACTCTCCTAATGAAGGAAGAGGCAGGGGAGCGGTTTCCCCTGAACTAAAGGCGTTCGTGGGGGGGAAACAGTGCGAAGAGAAAGTCAAGGCAGGCAAGGAACGATGCGTTTTCGCCGGGGCGAAGGAACGACGAGCGAAGGAGGGGTGGGGTGTGTGTGGGGGGTGGCATTCGGAACGCTAGCCTCTGCCCCTGAAATACGCGATAAAGCTCTCCCCCTTGTATCAGGGTACTTCCTTGAGAGTGCAAACCTCAATTTTCCTGCGCTGGTGAAGAGAGGGTCCAATAGAATGAGTAGAATGAGTAGAAAAACCGATCAGCCAAGGAGCTAAGGAGCGAACAGCCTGACTGCCACGAGGCTGAGCTAAAAACTGGGGACGCCAGAGGACCACGTGATGGTGAGAGGCGTTCCTCAATTTCAAGCTCAGCCTGTAGGAGCCGAGACTGAAGCACCTCCCAACCTGGACGCTCGGAGCAGCTCCATGGAAAAAAGTAACCCGCTGGCCTTAATTTGCAATTGTCTGCTTCACTGATCATCTTCCTCACTTGTCTTCTGTTAGCCAATGTTCATTTGTGAGTAGCCTCTGTGTGCCTTGCATTCAAAATCCCCATTTGGGGGCAGGGAAGTAGAGAGTGTGAAATGGAATACCCTATATTCTAGATTTTAGATATGGGAGGGGACTTTAGGAGTATCTTAATCATTGGGCATCCAGTTCCATCTGAAATTTCCACATAAACCATATTTTTAAAAGTGCTGCCACTACCAATACACAATTATCGCTAGGGTGAAGATGATTCCTTACTTTCTGACGCAGTTACGATAAACTCCAAATTTCTCTGTACCAAAAAATGTGGTGTGTGTGTGTGTTTTCCAATTGTCTGATTCTGAGTGACAAGACTTACTTGTTGATCTTGGGGAGTTGCCAAGTAAGGTTGGGAGAATGAATCTGTAGACATTCCCCTTAGCAACCTACTAGAACCTTCTTTGAACCCAGGAAGGAAGACTGATGGAGGGGAGTAATCTTAGACTTAGAGGGATACGTAGATAACCTTAAAGATGGAACTCAAGAACTTTTGAGCAAACAACTCAGACTGGGAAAGAAGAAGGGTTAAGAAAGTAACTCAGCATAAGCTTGCCTTGCTTATATGTGGTATGAAAAAGCACAGAGAAAAAACTCAAATTTCTAGGATTCTGTAATTACGGCCTATAATCAATAATACAGAGTTCCAGTGGTACTTGTGTTGCCTGTTCCCCAGCTTGACCTACCTTAAAGGGTGGCTTCATTGTAGTGTTCTTCCATAAGGATGGCAGAAGGTGGTACCCATAAACTGGAGAGAATTACTGTATTCTTTAACAAATATATGCTACATAATGTGTTCATATACAACTTTGTCTTAAGCATATCTAAACATAAAGATAAATTTATATGTTTATGTAAATTGACATGTGTGTATGTGTGTGTGTGTGTGTAATGCCATATTACCATAATCCTCTATCTTTCACATTGCTGCTAGAAATTTTGAAGATTTTCCCTGTGTTACCATAGCAACAGGATGAGTTTGACAGTGGTATCAGCAGTCAATAAGCTCATATGTATTGCCATCTGGTGACTGAGCAGTTTTTGCTCCACTGAATTAAGCTACATAGTTACAGTTTAATAATAGAATGTATGTTCCGTATTCCAGTTTTTCTGTGTTGATTAGAAAGTAGTGCTTTTGTGTAAATTTAGATTTGCAATATTGTTTCTATTAAACAATTGTGGATGATTTATTGATTCACTGATTGTTTGAAAAGGTATGTGAGACACAGAAAGATCTGTTAAGATTTAGATACGTGCATTAATAATTTCAAAGTACATGGAAAGAAATGTAAATTTATCTTAGGAGCCCTATGTTCACTAATTATTTATATGTTAGCCCCAGTAAATCCTAATTTTATATGTGTTCCCGTATTCATATACATGTGGTCTTATTCAATATCTTTCGTAAACACCCAATTGTATGTAGATTTTAAGAACTTTTCAGCAATGCAAAAAGCATACCAGAAAGGCAGGTTTACTTTGCTCTCTCAATACTATTTAGCTGTGAACTAAAATGTTTAATAAAAATAAAAGTATGTTAAGGAAAAATGTTACTCAGAATTAATAACTCAATTTAAAAAAGTGATGTATATCTCTCTTAGAGGGATGATTGGAAAATTATATATATTATAAAATATATTGATTTTTAAAAAATTATGAAATATTCACCTTTAAAATATGTGTAATTGTAAAACATTTCTGTTTTGTGTGTTGTCAAAATCTGATCCTTTATGCATCATAATCAGATTAAATTAAAGAAAAAAAAATCTTCTCAGTTGCAGAACCAGGAGGAACCTGTTGAAAACGTGTCAGTTGCAAATGATTTTCCACCACCTTACAGCAGCATTTCTGGAGAGAATTCAGGTAAATACTTGAAGTCTTGTATCAGAATAGCTTTCTTGATGATTGAAAGTACAGCAAAATATTGTGTGAACAATCTAAATTTACAGAAAAATAAGTGACTGATAATTCTCCCATGAGCTGTTTAGAGCATCCAGAAGTGGGAGGTGCTTCAGTCTCTTCTGGAAAGGCTGGGCTTAAAACTCCAGGAAGCTCCTCCTCCTCCACGGGACACCTCCCCAGCGTTCCCCAGTTTTAGCTCAGCCTTCGTGGTAAGAGGTTGTGCACTCGCTGACTGGAACGGTTTTCTGATTCAGCTAGTCAAACTTCAGGTTTGCTCTAGGGTTAATTCGACTTGTAATTTTTTCCCCAATTAATTTGGCGATTTCAAGGCTTGTGGCTCTATTAGGTCATCCCCCCGATCAGTTTGAGAGCAGTTCTTTGTGGCTGGCAGAGCCTGCCACTCCGCAGGCAGCCTGAGATGGCTGCTTCAGGCAATTAGCTTATCTAATCCCCCGATCGTCTTATCTCTGCGATCTTGGCGGAGCACTCGCAGCCGTGGCTCACTTCTTGCCATTTCGACTGACAGGATCATTTATCTGACAATTTAGAGAGTCAGTAGCAGCGGCTCATTAAACTGCCCAGGCAATTAACAACAGAGATTCTGCCTTCCCGCCATTTTCAACGGCTGGCTTCAAGTTCGTGCCTAAATATCACAGGCGCCATTCCCCACTGGTTTCCCTTCTTGGGGACCGGGGCAAGTACCTTCCCACTCCACTTCCCTGGCATTATTTCTCTTTTATCTTGCTGGCATTGGATAAGCAGGCTAGTCCTTAAACAGGATTTTTTTTCTTTTTGCAATTGCTTTTGGATCATTACATTGGAGTGAAACTGCAAGTGCCATTTCAAACACCGGGACGTTTTTGAGAGGAAAGGATTCATCCAGGCCCTGTATAGCTGGTTTCCCTTGTTGGGGACCCTTAGATACTGTTTCCCATATACACAGTTTTACATGTAGATATAGGCACGTATATGTGTGTGTGTGTGTGTGTGTGTGTGTGTGTATGTGTGTGTATATAGATATAAAGAGAGAGACTTACACTCCTGGAGAAGCGTTCTACTTTCAACCACAGGGGTAGGCATCACCCCTAAGTACATAATAATAATAATAATAATAATAATAATAATAATAATAATAATAATAATAATATAAAAAATAAAGTTAGAGGCACGAGAATCAGTCCTCCGCAATGGAAGGTGACAATGTCTTCCACTCCAAGACAAATAAGTCCTGAGATAAGTCAGTGGGCCCCCAAAAGGCCTCTAAGGAGGCGGATAAGGATGCCCATAGACGGCACCAAGCCTTGGAAAGGCAGTGGCACAAACGGGCCAGGGAGGCGGACAAGATGGCTATGACACAACAATCGGATCAGGGCCCAAGTATATTGTTGGGGCCCTTGGACTATCCACCCAGCCCAGACAGGCTATTTCTGGACAGCCTCCCATAGGCATATCTCCTCCAGTGAGCACTGCCCGGCAAATCCCAGAGGCAACCTTCACCCCTATGGCCGCCAGTTTAAGACAGGAGGAGGGATTACCTGAGACTATTCCCATCGAAATGAGGCAATGGATGGAGATAGCCATACAAAAGGGCATTGCGGCTGGAGTTCAGCAATCCATCCAGATGAGACACTTTTCGGCTACTTCGGAAGTGGGATCCCTGTCTGTTCGATCCTTTGCGCATATGGGACATCATCAAACTCCGGTATTCCCCAATATCCCTGACATACCAGCCCAGGGTCTTCGGGAGGAAGTGGAATTAGATGACCAGGATGTTTCCTTGGAGCTGGGGTCAATCCATCAGATGGACTTGGGGTTGTCAGAGGCTGACCCACTAGAATGAAGAATGTCGGATGACGAAGGCCTCATTCTGGACCAGCCTACCTTTTCTGGCCTTTTTCGTCCACACCTCTGTAAATCTTTACTGTTCAAAGCAAAGAACACCGCTAAACTAGGCACATCAAGCCCTCATCCATTGTTAACAGGGTCTCAGGATGAATCCAAGGATCTAATATTCTCACAACAGGTTAATGAGGCAGAAACTATTCCTGTCCCTCGTATGTTTGCTGAACTAGTACAAAATAAATGGGCATCAGCAGCATCCTACCCAGCCCCAACAGGGTATGATAAACGATATTATAATTTGGCACCAGAGTTTTCAAATTTTTTCAAAACGCCGGAGGTGGATGAGCCCATTGTGACACCGGCCTCTTCTTCAACCTTTCCCAACGAGGCCGAGGAGGCCCTGAGACCGGAGGAAAAGAGAGCCGAGTTGGCACTCCGTAGGATGCATGTTTCTGACTCCTGGGCCATTAGGTCAGCTACAGCTGCGTCCTTTTTTACACGGTCCTCCCTACGATGGCTCTTCCACTTGAGGGTTATATTGCTGGCGTCAAATGTCAGAGCCCACCAGGACATTGCTAAAATTATTGCAGCAGCAGAATTCTCTGCCGACACCACATTTAATGCAGTCAAATTCTCGTCTAGAGCCCTAGCATCTCACGTATCAGCATGGAGACTGCTATGGCTCAGACACTGGCAGGCGGATACCAAGCATAAATGCAAGCTGGCATCCGCCCCAATATTGGGGGATAAATTATTTGGCAGTGTCTTGGAGCCCCTGCTTATTGAGAATAGAAACAAGAAAAAAATGCTTCACCCTCTTTTTTGGAGGTCTGAAAACAGAACACCCCAGTCGTTTCGAAGGGGTTCCTTTCGGACCGGCTATCAAGGCCCATACGTTCCCAGATCGCAGAGAACATCAGGCTAGAGGCCTAGTTTTAGACAGGATAGGTCGGAATCTTCCGATAGAGGTCAATGGGGAGGCCAAAACAGAAGAAACCCCAGAGGTACCTGAGGCTTATTTTTTCGTCGCCCCAAGTGAGTCCTTGACAGCAGCTCCCATTTGGAGGGTGGCTAAAATTGTTTGCTGATCAATGGGACAGCTCCACCTCTGATGCGTGGGTCAGGGACTCTGTTAGGTTTGGTTTGGCGCTAGTTTCAATCCTCCCCCCTGAACTTTTTCATTAGGAGCCCTAGGTCCGTGGACCCCATTAAGAGAGCATTGATGCAGGAGGCTATCAATCATCTTCTACATATTCGGGCCATTAGAGAGGTCCCACCTGAACAATGGGGTCAAGGCTGTTACTCTCTATAGCTTGTGGTCCCAAAGAGTTCGGGGGCCTGGTGGGCAATTCTGGACCTCAGACGTCTGAAGAGATCATTGGTTTATCGAAAATTCAAAATGACTACTCTCCAGTCCATTCTGCTCAGCATCAGAGAGAACGATGTCCTGACTTCTATAGATCTGACAGAGGCTTATCTACATATACCAATTAGACCTGCTCACTACAAATGTCTTAGATTTTGCTATTGTGATTGGCACTACGAATATATCGCCCTACCATTTGGTCTGGCTTCGGCCCCTAGGACTTTTACCAAGGTCCTAGCAGTTTTGGCTGCCTCCCTCAGGATCAAATCTATTCGTTTACAATGTTATCTGGGTGATATTTTAATTTTGTCATCTTCCAGACATCAAGCAAATTTGGATACCAAGATTACTCTGGAGACCCTTCAAGGTCATGGCTTTTCCATAAATTGGGATAAAAGCCATTTGATCCCTTCAACTAGGTTAGTTCATTTAGGGGCAGTGATAGATACCGTGGAGGGCAAGGTTTTTCTCTCTCAGGACAGGTTGAATAGTATCCAGGCTTTGGCCAAAGAGATCAGAGCCTTAAAGAGGGTTTCCCTGGCAGTTCTGTCTCAACTGTTAGGGAAACTGATTTCTTGTATTTCCATTGTGCCTTGGGCTCGATTGCATTCTAGAGATCTGCAATGGTTCCTGCTATCTTTCCAGCGATCCGGAAGAGCCACTTCCAACGTCCAGATAAAGGTACCGCACAATGTTCTCCGATCGCTCCGCTGGTGGTCGGAAAACACGATAAACAAGGGGTGTCCTTTCAAGGAACCTTGCAGGGCAACAATCACAACCGATGCCAGCCTGGTAGGATGGGGAGCTCACTTCCAATCCCACACTGCACAGGAAAGTTGGACTATTTCCGAACAATCACAAAGCATCAACCTGTTGGAGCTGCGAGCAGTTCACCTGGCCTTACGCAGTTTTCTACCCCTTTTCCAATCACACCACGTTCTGGTCTTGACAGACGATATCACATCCAAGGCCCACGTAAACAGACAGGGGGGTACCCACTCCAAACTTCTGATGCTGGAGACAGCAAGGTTGTTCAAGTGGGCCGAGGCCAATCTGTTTTTGCTCAAGGCAGAGCACATAGCAGGGGCCTTAAACACACAAGCGGACTGGCTCAGCAGGGCCATGATAGATCAGACAGAGTGGCGCCTACACCCGTCTTTCTTCCAGGAAGCAGTGCGGAGGTTTGGGCAACCGGTGATCAATCTATTTGCCTCTCCTCTCAACGCTCAATTGCCTCGGTATATTTTAAGGTACCCGACTCAGGGGGTGGAGGCCGTCAATGCCCTGCGATGTCAGTGGCCTCCCGGACTTCTATATGCGTTTCCTCCACTTCCTGTAATACCCATGTTGATCCAGAAGTTATTGGAGGAACAAGCAGAATTGATATTGGTCACCCCTTACCGGCCCAGGTGAACGTGGTCCGCGGACTTACAGGACCTGTCGGGAGAACAGCCTTGGAAAATTCCACCGTCAAGGGTTTCCCTCTTGCAAGGGCCGGTACTTCACCCGGACCCACAATGGCTCAGCCTAGCCATGTGGAGGTTGAGCGGAGCCATTTAAGGACCCAACAGATTTCAGGGAATGCCATTGCCACCATACAAGCATCCAGAGGCCACGTGGTCCGCTTTCTGTCGCTAGTGCTGGGGGCCTAAGATCGACCCAACCGCCCCATCAATAGGACAATTATTGGACTTTTTACAGGAGGGGTTGACCAGGGGCCTATCTCCAAATACTTTACGCAGACAGGTGGCGGCCTTAGCCTCGGTGATATCCTGGGGTGATCTTCGTTCCATAGCACACCATCCACATGTCCGCAGCTTTCTTAAGGGTGCTGCAAACTTACGACCTCCTGTAATTCACCGCTATCCCACTTGGGAGCTCAACAAGGTGTTAACCGCACTTACAACTGGCCCGTTCGAGCCTTTAAGAGCCGCTAGTCTCAAATTCCTGACATCTAAGGTGTTAAGAAGGAAGAGTATGTGGAAGAGAATTTTTTTTTTTCTTCTAGTGCTGCTTAGATAATGGTTTCACAATACCGCAGTGAAGAGATCACAACTTTATATTTGTAGAAGTTAACTGGACTGCCACATACTGTATATTGAATGATTGAGTTGCTACTTGGGGCAGATGGGGGCAGTTGCAGAATCCCTGTGGTTAGTCAAAAGGCTGGGTGGATTGCCAGGCACCCAAATTGGGATCATGTAACCAAAAGGGCACTGCAGTGGCTATAACTTCAGGTACAGATCACAAGTCCCTTCATTCAGCTCCATCATGGTTGCAAACAAATGGTTGTGAGTCAAGGGTTGTCTATATAAAGTCCCAAATCATCTGTGTTTACAGTTAGCTAGAAATATATTTGAATGTAGCATTGAATTAATAGGATAAATTAAATACCGCAATATGTTTCTGAATAACTTTGTGATTTTTATATTTGACAAGTTTCTATTTTGCAAATTGTTACGCTATTACTTGGAAGTAAGCTGAAAGGAGCAGCTAATTTCAGAGTAAATCTGTTGGCTTTCTTGTCATATAACATGCTTTATTTTATGCAGTTTATAAAATAAATGTGCCATTTATTCATGTTTACTGTTACTATAATGTGCCAAAAGAAGATAAAGGAAAGTACAATTTAAGGATTGAAAAGCTAAATAATAGAAGACAACGTTCATATTTTATCAGGCAGTTGATAGATTAAAAAAAGACAATTGGCCTGATTAAAATACTTTTTGTCCTTAGAACAAAGAACATTATAATCAATAGTGAACATGGTTGTTTAATTAATATTTACTTAATAAGTAAATGCTTAATATTTACTTCCCCTTCTTTCCTACCTCTGAGGAGTTCAGATGGCACGTGTAGTTCCTCCCATTTCCTTAATCCTGTGAACTAAAATACTGTAATCTGAAAATAGGTGACTGGTATCACTCATTTATGCATGCATTAAAATATGCATAAAAGTTAAAACATTTATGTGCCACCTGTCTGCAAAACATCCTTAGGTAGTAGATAAAATTAATGAGCCTTTTGCCTTAGTGATCTCCATAGTCTTAGTCTGATGTTTTATTAACACTCGCTTTTATGACTCATTGTTAATTTGATCTCTGTGTAGAAATGCCTATTATTATGATTGATAACCAACAGAGAAGCTTTATTGTATTGTTTGTTTTGTCCCCAATCACTGTTCTTGTCCTGACTTAGAATTTACCTCTTTTGGGATTTTGGGCCAATCTGATTTGAGAAAGGATTGTTCTCCACAGTTATTTCCCTCAGTCTTTCCTAAAGTGGTCCACCCAGATTTGTTGACATGATAGCTCTGGGAATAACTCATTTGGAGGGTATTGTATTGGAGGAATATACTGTATTTATTCAGAAGTACATCCACTCCAAGAATATAATGGATTTTTGTCACTTTTCTGAAGATAGAAAGTTGGACGTGTTGACTTTTCAACTCGTAACATAGTTCAGTTAAGAAACGTTAATCATAAATTAATCATCTTATCTCTCCTGCCTGCCAGCATATTTTGACTACAAAGATGAAGCTGGGTTCCCTAAACCTCCTTCATATAATGTAGCTACAACTCTGCCTACTTATGATGAAGCAGAGAGAACTAAGGCAGAAGCTACTATTCCCTTAGTTCCTGGAAGGGTAAGTGTGCTTTGATTCTCTGCAAACATATCATGTGAAACATGTGAAAAACTAAATATGCTGATGCAAGTGCTGTTTAATAGGTGATGTTTTTCCACAAGCATATTTAGGCCAATACAATTCCCTTAAGAAGTGACCATAAGCTAAGATTGCTGATGTAATTAGGTAAATAAATAACAGGAATAATTTATCAATTTGTGCAGTTTTAGGATATGTAGGTAACACTTTTAAATGGTTTTATATTCTTGATTTCTTTTCCTCACTTTAAATCTGCAGGGTATAGTTATAAGGTTGCTGTTTTGTTTACTTTTGTATTGTCCTATTTGTACATTAGATACAGTTCACTTAGTCTTAGATCTTTCTTTTTAAATTTCTCTTTAATTATGGTATTTCATTCATGTATATGAAATATTTCTCATTCCTTAGTGATTTACACTGAAGTAGGAAGAAGGTAGGTATGCTTTGTTAAACACCTATCTGTATACTATTAAAACTCTTGTGTCTGGTAACCTTTAACTGGGCAAAATGGTGCATCATAGAGCAATGATTTTTGAACCAAGATACATCAATGGAATAATTTATAGAGTGCGCTCCAAATCCAAAAACTGTGACTCCCATGGAATTGAAATTTGGCAAATTTTATAAAATATGGCATTAAAAATTATAATACAAACAGTTTATGATATAATAGAAAATGTCATAAAACATTCACTGTCCTGATGTTTGACTGCTATATAGTTCATCCTGGGCTGCTTTCAAGGCAGATACATCTCTGAATATATTCCTGAATTTTGAAGAACATTAAAAGTTCTGCCATTATTGAAGGCATTGAATAATCTAGTAAGGAAAATCTCTAATTTTCACAGGTTTTCTAGTACATTCTCCTTAAGAAAATGCGACATATTGTTATTATGAACCAGATTTCTGCTAACCATTTTGTTCATTTATGTCACAGGAGGAAGAGTTTGTGACACGGGATGACTTCGATGATTCTGATCAACTGAGGATAGGAAATGATGGCATTTTCATGCTGACTTTCTTCAGTGAGTACTTTTAACAGAGTACTCATTTAACAAAATTGAAATTGAAATAACATTTGATTTTCATATTTTATAAGGCCATCTAGATCAGTGGTTGCCAACCGGTAGGCTGTGGCCCACTGATGGTCCGTGAAAAAAATTTGGTGGTCCACAGAGAAATGTCACCTCCAGAGCACCCTCCAAAGCAATTAATTCAGCCTGCGCAGGAACACAAGTCTGCCCCGTCCACATGGCCCGCGGGAACCTTCCCTGCCCACTCACTCCTTACACGGCAAACTTGCCTGCTAAGTTGCTATTTTTCCTCCCTCGCACCCCCGACCATTAGCTGTTCTGCTGTGTGGGGAGATTAGATTAGCTAGAAAGCAGGAAATAGTTGGATTTCTTGCTTTCTAGCTAATCTTTAAAAGCAGAGCTGAACCTCCCTTGGGACTGAAGGTTCTATTATTCAGTGCAAACTCAGATAATTGATGGCAGAAACACAGATCTCTAAGTGAATCTGTGATTCTGTGAGCAACTCAATATGCCTGCCTGCTTTGCCTGATTTTGGGTAAAAGTTACTCTTTTTATAAAAATGCAATATTTATATAAAGATTTATAATATTTATACAAGCCATGGCCAGCCAGTCACATGACCACCAAGCCACACCCACAAATTAGGCCACGCCCAAGAACCGGTTGTTAAGAAATTTGAATCCCACCCCTGCCTCTGTGTGTTTGTGTGTGTGTGTGTGTATGAGGGAGAGGTTGAGGTTAGATCCGATCTATCTCTCTCTCTCTCTCACACACACACACACACACTCTCATTCTCACTCTCTCTTACTCACTCACTCACTCCCTCACTCCTAGCAACGTCAGCAAGCTACCAAGCCACCGTCAGTCAAAATACATACTAGTGGTCCCCGGGATTTAAAATTATGAGTTTGGTGCTCCCTGAGGTCCAAAAGGTTGGTGACCCCTGATCTAGATAATAGAAATATTTTTTTCTGTGCTGTTACCGAGACTCCACATATGGAGCTGATATTTTTTTAAAATAATAATGTCTTTCACTTTCATCACAAGTATAAACAAGTTTAGTAACTTATCACTTTCTCTTAAAATACAATAATCTTTTCTTTCCATATTTCACATCTTACTATAAACAAATCCTTGAAACCTCATTGTTTCAGTCCTAATCACCAAAAGCCCACTAAGGGAGAGAACAACATATCTATTTTAGAGAGAACAATGTATCTATTTTAGCCTTGATCAAATAAACCAACTTCCTTTTACTTTTAAACAATCATGATCTTCAGTCCCCTGATATAATGACCTAGAACGTGATTTCTTTTCATCTTTTCTTGTCCCTTCTCACAAAATTATTCAGAGCTTTACTAAGCCTCTTTTGTAAATCCGGTATAGGAAAATAATTCATGTCACTTTCTTGGTTAATTATTTGTATATCCTTTTTAATTTTTAAATCGTGAGTGGATTTCTTCTGAATATCCAGTGTAGCATTTTTTTTCATAGACTGTCACTTTAAAATTCACTTTCAGATCAGTCTCAATCTTGTCAAGGAAACTTGTTCCTCTTTCATAACATATTTTACAATTCAATCTATTAATGGAAACAGATACTCCTAAATTTAATGTCTGGGCCCATTGTTCAAAAATATCCTTCCACAGGTTCTGTGTTAAAACATTTTGCTTCACTCTGTGCTGGTAAGCCAAATGTTTTTCTCCTTAAATTGTAATCTTTAGTTCTTTCTGGTTTCCTCCAGCGTCCAATCTTGAAGATCTCAACCCTATCATTAAAAAAAAAAGAATCCAAAAGAAAAGTATTTTTCTACAGAAAGGATTTTTCTAAAATCCTGTTTCAAATCCATCTGGATCTTTAGTCTGTTTGTAAATTTTCAAAATAAGCAATTTCTAAAAGGGATTAGATAAGGAAGTATGTGAACTTAGTTTCCTTAAAAGCATCAACTGGTTTGAGCAAGATAGCTATTCCTTTGTCTCCCAGAACTTGCTGGAAATGCTGCTTTGCAATCTCCTTGCAAGGAGAAACTATCCCAGCATTTGATGGCAATCTCAAGTCCTCTCTCTTTTCTGGAGTGGAATTTATGAGCAGTCAGTCTACTCTTCACTCTTCACTCCACCATAGACTTCAGTTCTACTTTTAGCTGAGTTGTCTTCAGTATGCTGTTTTTTCTCCCCTCTTGAAGTCCCGGTGCTGATCATTTTTGACCCAAGAAAAGTCTTGTGTCCATTAACTTCTAATACAAATCTCAAAATAGTACAAGATATAATGATGTTATAAGCATAAGGATGCTATAGACAGCAGTGCTAATTAAGGAATGTGAACACAGTTTATGCTACCTCTCTATTTTAGGGATCTTGAAGTGGAAATTTTACAAAAATTGAAGGGGAATCTAAATACTTCCACAAATAGTCATAAGAACAACTCCACTCCACACAAGTTCCTTCTACTTTAGCACCTTAGTTACATGGTGATTGATGAGATTTCTCTGGGAAGCTGAGAATCAGGCATGAAGGCAGTTACCCTTTTCTCTATCTACCTCTTCAAGTGATGCTGAGAGGCTTTCTGACTACTAGCCATCTATAGATTGCCTTTGACAGGGGAGTTTTCCTTCCATAACTTTTCACGTTAGCCTTTTTAAATTACCCTCTCAAATTCTTCAGGGCGTCCTGGTAGCAGCGATCTTCTTTAAATTATAGTATGACCGTCAATAATTAGAACAAAATTAAATCCATTATCTGGCATTAAGTATTTTCTTTGTTTTGCTTTTTTAGTGGCATTCCTTTTCAACTGGATTGGATTCTTCCTCTCTTTCTGCTTGACTACCTCAGCAGCAGGAAGATATGGGGCTATTTCTGGATTTGGTCTTTCTCTCATTAAGTGGATTCTGATTGTCAGGGTAAGTTACAGAATGGAAAAAGAAGTTATTACAAGTCTCTGTATTTGATACAGAGTTTAGTATTATTTTT
The DNA here is from genome assembly GCF_049901715.1 of Pseudonaja textilis. Classification (NCBI taxonomy): domain Eukaryota; kingdom Metazoa; phylum Chordata; class Lepidosauria; order Squamata; family Elapidae; genus Pseudonaja; species Pseudonaja textilis. The sequence continues at coordinate 81,697,055 of NC_141991.1, forward strand.
CATTATTTCCTCCTTATGAAAGTTTAGAAAACTAATTTAGACAAACTATTATGTATAGAATATTCATTGTATTTAGGAAATACAATATAATAGATTCTGTTTGAGCCTTGTGATCAGTTGTGTGGAGTCCTTAATATACATTTGCATGCTAATCTGTTTAGTCTTCTTTCAAACTTATTACTGTTTTGACTGAATGATTTTTTTATATTTTATTGTGCAGCATTTGGATACATGTTAGAAAACTAGTATATATAAAATCCATTTGCTCTTGGATAAGCACTCTGCAATTAATAGGAGGCAGTTTGTTACAAGTAAATCATGCAACATTAATCTTTTTTTCTTGTTTGATAAAGTTATTACATTAGTACATCAGGTAAATGCCACAGACATAATTATCTGGACTTCAACACTCTTTCTTTCTTTCCTTTCTTTCTTTCTTTCTTTAGAATGCTAGGAATTGAATCTAAAATTAGCTGTGTAGAAGACATAGGATTTTCCATTAATTTGTATAACTATATATGTGGATTTCCCATATATACATTCTCATCTACTGGTAGGATTCCCAAAGCAGCACATAAAATCAATGAAATAAGTTTGAAAAACTGGATTAGATAATATAAAATACAATTTATATAGATAAATTTTCCTTAAGAATAGCTGAAGGCAAAAGAATTAACTTTGATACCATCTCTCCATTAACAATATTTTACAAAATTGTCTTTAAACAATTCAATTTTCCATTTTGGAGAAAAGACAAAAGATCATTAAAAATCCAAACTTAATTTCAGAGAATATATCTAAGAACTAGGCAATAGATACTTTTTTAGAATAGAATAACAGAGTCGGAAGGGACCATGCAGGAAACCCTATACCATTTCAGACAAATGGTTGTCTAGTCTCCATGCAAAACCGGAAAATAATGCAGTTGCTACAAGAGTGTCGTTAACTGTTAGGAGTCAGCTTTTTAGAATAGGGACCGTATGTTTTACCTTTCCAATCCGATCCAACAGATTGGGCTTGCTGTAGATCCTGTCAACCAAAGAGTAACAACTGGCAGAAATTAGAGGATAGGCTTTTTCTGTCCCTGCCTTATGGAATATTTTCCTCTTGGAAATTAGAATGGCCCCTGTTGGCTTTTCATAAAGCTGTAAAAACCTTGCTTTTTCCTCCAGGCCTGCAGCTCAGGTGTTAGTGGCCCTGTTCCTTGGCTTTACTGTTGGTTAACTATCTTGGTTGCAGTATGTATTTATTTTGGGGGCATTTTTATTGTTTCATTGTTTTTTATTGTTTTAACATTAATTTTAGAATTATAAGCCACTCAGAATCACTTGGTTTAGTTGGGCAGCTATAGAAATTGAATGAATGCATAAACAAATCAATATTCAAAATACTTCTGAATAATTTTAAAGTGTACAGAGCCCAAGAACTTATACATGACACAGATCAGTGCAAGAGGCAAACATATTTGTGCATCAAAACTTTGATAACAAAAGGAATCATTTGTATTTGAGGAAGAATATGCAGAATGCCTAGCCGCTTACCTTTTCCAAGAGCAGATTTTCCTCATTGTTAACTTCAGCAGTAAAGTACGTCATGTTTGCTCTTTCTTCAACCAAGAGTAAATTGTTGCTGTGTTGGTCTTATGGAATCAAGCAGTGGCCATCTTATATTCACTTCCGCTAAGAAAGTATAAATGAAGGTATTTTACAACCGTTATATCCTAAAGAATTTCTTTCCAGAACTATTAATACTAGCTCAATAAATAAATGTAAGTGAGCACAGTTATTTTAACACTAAACCATTCCTGCTTTGGAGGATTTAGCAATTGTTCTACTTAGCTAGCAACTAATTAGCAGGCTGAAAAATCCCACGAATGCTTACCAGGTTAATGTATTCTTCATTTTTGTTTTTAATTTTTAGTTCTCTACCTATTTCCCTGGCTATTTTGATGGACAATACTGGCTGTGGTGGGTGTTCCTTGTATTAGGTAAGTGGGTTTCAGTGAATTTATTTTAGTGTTATCAAGTTGTTGATTGTAATTATTTTACCTGGGGCTATAAATAAAAATTTAATTTGTAAACTTAAAAAAACCTTTTCATAAAATAGCTTTTCTGTTAGCTTTTTGACTTAACTTAATTTAATTCATTACTTGAGAAAGGTTTAAGAATGTAGGGCCCTTTTTAGGGATTTCATATAAGTGAATCCTGCCACCTAGTGGAGATGTCATTAGTTGCACATTAAAAAAATATTGTCTGACTTGGCATTGGCCAAATTCAAATCCTGTAGCTTAATCGGATAGAAAATGTATCAGAGATAACATGTGAAGAGAAGACTCAGATTGGTCAAATTTCTTCAGAATGTTTCAAGATTATTCAGAATCACTAGAACCCAGTAAATACCACAAATCAGGAGAGGCATTAACAATTTTCAAAGGATAATGGTATAGTTAAATAATACCAAGAAAATGATAAAAAGCAAGAATTCTTTCTTTAAGAAAGGCATCTTGTAATAGAAAAGAAAAAAACTCCCCAGGTTCTGGTAAAATAAATGTAAAATAAGTAAATAATGGAAGCCACTATAATCAAACCCATGTTTAGAAAAATCTATGCTTTGTCGCAGCTGTTAAACAAGTTGTAAATTTTCCTAGAGAAGGTAGTTTTGATTATATTAATTCATGTTTTAATCAGTTCCATTGTTGCTGATGATTGTTTGATGGATTTTTAAATTTGTAAAAAAATGTAATGGTTTTATGACCATTAGAACTTACTAATGTTACATTGTCTACAACATTTTTGCAGTGGTTAAATGAACGCTGTGAGCATTAAATGAACGCATTGGTTTCTGTGCTGTGTTTTTGGTGAAAACCAGACGTGCCAGGTTTCAGCAAAACTGTCATAAAGCACAGAATGAGACCACTGGATGTTGCAAATGGACATAAATCAGCCATCAAGTTGAGCATATGAAATACAATCACATGATTGCAAGGGACCCTGACTACCAGAACTTTAGATCCAGGTCATAAATCCCCTTTTCAGATAGGTTATATGATGACTCGGGGCTGGGTACAAAACCAGCAGAGCCAGAACGAAAGCTTAACTCCCCTTTATTATTCCAACTTTCTCCCCAAAGTCCCACCGTTCACTGCAAGTCCAGGAGCAAAACTAAACAGGCACTTCCAAATAGTTCCTGGCTGCTCTTTGTCCAGAGGAGCAGTATGGTTCTTAAAGCCGCCACAGTTCAGGGAATTTGAGGAGAGTCCTTGTCACAGGAAGAGTTCCCTGGAACTGCAGCACTACCCGGAGGAGAACTGTGTCAACCTTGCATGTAGCCGTAGCCAGGGCAGGCCAGGCCAGCAAACAAAGCAAACAAGACAAGCACAGCAAAGAATCCAGATGTTGGTAACAGCAAGTGAGACTGGAAAAAGCAATGCTTGTTCCTGACAAACGCCCCTCCCAATAGCGTCTCTTTAAATTTCATTCCCCTTTTGAAGAGGGGCGGGGTGCCCTCCCGAGTCGTCGGATTGCCCTGCGCTGATCCCGCCGCCTCTCCATTCTCAGGGGTCTGGGGGGAGAAGAAATAATTCCTTGTTGCCGGAGCTCCATTGCTCTGCTCCACTGCTTGCCCTGTCGTCCCACCTCGCCTGGTCTTCCTGATGTCCCTCTCCCTCACTGCGACCCTTCCCAGGCCTGAGGGATCTGGAACTGCCTCATCCTGCTCATCTGGTCATTCCTGTCAGCCCTAGTTCTGTCTCATCCTTCTCCTTGGACTCAGTTTCCGACGGAGCCATATCAGGTTGCTAAGCAATTGGTCATAAGTTGAGAACTACCTGTAATTTAAACTTACCAGTACTTTAAAATAGTTTTTAAAGGCCAAGGGAGCTAAATATGGAACATTCTCTCTTGGCTCCATATAGGCCTTTCAACATGAATTATTTATGTGTAATTACATTTAAAAAAAAATATTAGTCTTAATTTTTGTAGTATTATTTGTAATGCTATTTGTAATTGTAGATTTTGTTGGGGAACCAACTCTTCAGTGTTGGAGATCTTGCCAAGTAGATGCATTAGTAATAAAATGCCAAATGAGTATACAGACACAATATTGCACATTGGGATAAATGCAATTGTAAATAATTGGTTTCGCAATGCATTGAAACCTTCCAAATATTGTTTTTGCTATAACAACTAGCCTGTCTCTCTCTCTTTGTGTAAAAAATAAATGTGTTGATTAAATGTTCAACTAATCTGAAGTTTGCTTCAGGTTGGTTTAAGAAAAGAAATGGTATGTCTTTAAATGTTAGCAATCACAAATACAATCAAGACAAGAAAGAATACACTAATTATTAGAGGAAATGTATTGTTCAATGAATGCATAGATTTTAGATCTACGTGATTCTAAGAATTATGGATAAAATTTCACCTTTAAACAGAGCTTTTCCATCTTGTCTCTGACTGTGCATTTCAACACTCTAAAGATATAGCTCTTAAACGGGCCAACTGTGCTGTCTAAGACAAGAGAATGAATAAAGCTATGGTTAAGTACCCTAAGCACAGTCTGTAACTGTAAGGAAATATAGATTGTTTGGATATTAAATGGTATTTTTTCCTCATTTGGAACTCTTCTGTTTATTTTAGTAATGTGACTTTGAACATGGGATGAATATTGACTGGTTCAGTATAATGTTTAGAAGCAAAAATTAAAAACAATGTTTACTGTTCAACTTCAACTGAAGTTTGCTTTTCTCTTTGTTGAATAAAATAACAAGCTCATTGTTAATAAACCAGTGTTTCCACTTGGATACATATCTTTTATGCTTTAGGAATAACTTTAGCCTTCTTGAACTTAAGTTACTGTTACTTAAACAGCTCATGTTTAAGTGCTGGAAGTTTTATTTCCACCCAAACCACCCAATAATTCCTTCTGGTCCAGTGGACAGTTTGCCACTTCAGCCTTCTCCAGTCTTGAGCCCAGGGATGACAAATTTGATTTCATTGAAGGCCATGTCAAGGTTGTGTTTGACCTCGGAGGATCTGGGTGGGTGTGGCCATGGTGGGTGTGGCCAGCATGACATCACTCATGTCAGAGGGATGCCTGTGGTGACCGAAGCACTCTACCAGCAAAAGCAGGCTCCTGAAATCTGTATTGGGCTGGGACTGCCTCCTGCAACGCTCTGCCAGTGAAAACAGAGTTTGGGAGAGTCACATGTGGCCTTCCCGAGCTCCATTTTTGCTGGCAGAGGCACCATGGGCTGGTCCTTTGCTGTTTCCAGGGCGGACCTGTGGGCTAGATCTAAGCACCCCATGGGCTGGATCCAGCCCCCAAGCCATGAATTTGACACCCTTGCTCTAGCCCCCCTTGTAGGATTCTCACTAAGAGGGGCTCCAATTTTATATTCTTTGAATGACAGTCAATAAATTATATATAGTATTTCTAATGTAGTAGCCTTAGCCTAACAAACTATCTACATCATTTTTAGACAGAGTTTTTACAGTTTAACTGTCTCACTACTTATTTTCCTGTTTCCACTTTCATCTGCTCATGCTTTATAAAACTTCAGTACTTTCACTTGTTAGGCTTCATTTTAGTTTAGGGTCCACACTTACTCTTTCCTGATCTTCTTGAAATTCCAACACCTTTATCAAGCTATCGTTGCTAACATTTGGTTGGTCATTTCCAAATGTCTCGCTTAGCAACAGAATTTTTGGGCTCAATTGTGATTGTCAATTGAGGACTACCTATACAATTCCAGAAATGTCCAACAGTCTCCATTGCCTAAGGGAATTTCTGTTCGTCTAGTTTCATCAAAAGCTAGACATTTCTGTTCTTAATTATCTTTATTAGGATGAAAGCTTCTTCATGCCTTTGGATTATTTTGGCAAGGAGGGGGAAAAATAATCCTGCGATTTTTACTTTACAACTCTGTCCAAATCAAGGATTCCCATCCTGCCAACCTCTTTTCCTTTGCATCTCTTCCCTTTAGCTGAGAATTGCTTACCTGACAACAATCCTGGTTTGAAGATTGTTTGAATTAGCAGAAAATCACTTGACTTGCTCATTATTTGACCTTGTTCCACAGTAAGGAATGTAACAAATTAAGGCAAACCATAACAAATTAGAAACTGATTGTTAGGCCCTTGAACAAACAGTGCTTTTTGGATCAAAGGGAAATAATGTGTTCTTTCATAAAAATATTCTGTACTTTTTCTACAGGGTTTCTTCTGTTTCTCAGAGGATTTATCAATTATGCAAAGGTTCGGAAGATGCCAGAAACATTTTCTACACTCCCTAGGACAAGAGTTCTCTTTATTTACTAAAGGTAATATCCTTCAATAAAGTGTGCTAATTTCTTGGAGGGGGGTGTATTTGAGACACGTGTTAAATATTTTTTAGAAAATTTCACATTTCCCTGTTATTTATAAAATCAATTTATATTATTTGTTGCATTTGTTGTCTTTTTTTGTATGATCACAAAATACATTTTTGTAATTCAGTCATTGACTGCTAAAAGAAATTTTCAAGTTGCTTTAGGAAAATGTGTTTCCTTGACCTATATGCACAACTTCATTTGCCAAATAGATGTTCACTATTGAGTTAGAAGGCAATATCAAAACTCGGGGAGGAAAAACACCATCGTTAGCCACATAAAAACCCTTGAAGTAGAGAAGGTTTTATTCGTTGTTTTTTAAACAGTGGCTAAGATATCTTTAATCCTTTATGAGTGATTTGACATCTCCTGTACCCCTCCTGACTAGGAGAAATTTCCACCGAATTACAAGTTTCTTTCAATACTAATGCAAAAAATGGGTTTGGCTGGCAGGTCATTCCTGTTCTTTCGTTTCTACTGAAATCAGAAACTATATTATTTCTCCAAATGTAGGTTTAGTTTATTTTTAGCCCATCTTCTTTATTTTTATAAATAACTCAAGGCACTGATCATACCTAATGCTCCTTCTGCCTCATATTTTCTCCATTACAATCCTGTGAGTAGGTTGGGCTAAAAAAATAATGACTGACCCAAAGCCACCAGCTGTATTCCATGCCCAAAACGGGCCTCAAACTCAATCTCCTAGTTTCTAGGCCAGCACTTTAACAACCACATCAGACTCCTGATGTAGTTTATGGGGGTGGGGGTGGGGGGGTGGCAGCCACATAATTTTGCATCTACCCAGTGTTTATTTTGATATGTGCAAAAAGTGACTTTTTCCAAGTTCGTGGATTAGCACTTTTACATAAACTAGAGTGCCTGCCTATAAATGAAAGTTTTGAGCCTGCCAAATTAAAATTGAGTAGGCAACAAAATGTATATCTTTCTTTATTAAAGGTGCTTGATGCTGGTTCAATTGGGCAAATTTATGCAACTTACAAAGCAATAGCTGTATCGTCCAATAAGCAGCAGTATTCGTAATAAAATTTGTAGTAACTTCTAGATGTGCAGAAAAACAGTTCAAAAAGGATGCTTATAAACAATGTGCAGAACCTACGTGCTTGAAGCTCCTAACACAGTTATTATCCTAAGCCAGTGTTTTGCAGTCAGTATGCAAGGAACTAATGCAATTTTTTTATTATGATTAGTTAAATATAATTAATTAAATTGTATTAGATAATTAATTAAATTAATTAAGTTATTAATTATGTTTACTATGTAGTAATCTTATTCCTTGAGATTAAAGTAAATAAATTTAGCAATTTTTAATCTGTTCAGATTTGAACATGAATGCAGGAGTTATAATGATGAATAAGATTGTAGATTGCCTCTTCTCATCACTTCAATTTTATTGTACTTTTTATTTTCAGTATTCTTTATAAATTGATACAAATTAAAATATGCAAATTGATACAAGCAAATAAAATCAATTTTTCATACAGTGCTTGCAGGCTGCATTCAAAATATCAAAGTTATTTGTTGTATCGACCTGATTATGTTAAGCCAGAGAAGGTAGCCTTTAGCCTCCCCCCACCCCCTTTTGTGAACCTCCAGTGTTTTTTTTTTAATATGATCCAATAATACGTTATTGCTGTCTGAAGTATAGTTTGTCTAAACTTTTGAAGAAAATAGCATGACTCTATAGAATATAGAGCTGCACGGAGCAGATATAGAGTAACCGCACAGCACCGTGGTTGAGGCGGTGAAGATGCTGGTCTTGTCAGCCAGAAGGTTGGCAGTTCAAGACCCAAGTTTCGTGTGATGGGGTGAACTTCCATTCCTGCCCCAGCTCTTGCTGACTTAACAGTTTGAAGGCATGTAAATGTGAATAGACAAATAGGTGTCACTTACCTGTTACCTTGATGGGAAGGTAACAGTGTTCTGTGTGTCTCAGCATATATTCATACCAGCCAAATGAGCATGCAAGCGTCTTTGGACAATGTTGACTCTTTATCTGTGAATTGGTGATGAGCACCACCCCCTAGAGTCAGACACAACTGGACAGGAAAAGTTTACCTTTAGAATGAGTTTGGCCAGTGTCTTCTGTTTCATTCTTCAAAAGCTTGACATCAAACCCAGATTGTGTCAAACACAGATATATTCAGCTATTAAAATGAAACAACAGAATGAAGAATGTAAAAACAGTCAAGGAGACAAACACATGAATTATTACGCTATCTCCAATAATTTGTGTATGTAAAATGTTTCCTCCATATACATAACTTGTTTTATGACCATTCTTCTCTTTGCTATCATTTTGCTTTTTTCAGACTGAAGTCTCTTGGCAACATTGTCCTGCTTTAATGAATCCTCCCTCAATTAACATATGGACATCTGCAGGAAATGAATCAAGACTGAACACCAACAAAAGAAAAAAAAGTAATTAATCACCTGCTTAAAATAAATAAAGTTTTATTGGAAAAAAAAAGAAGCATTTCTTTCTATTTGTTTTTAGATGTAAAATTTTAATAGTACAATGCAAACTCCTGTAATCATTAAATCATTAGTGGCTAATGTTTGAAACAGCTCTTGCAATCAAGTTTGTGATGTTACTAATAATGCCTTATTTAGTATTTGTAGTCTTTTAAATAGCATGAGCTATTGCCCTGTAGCCAGAAGGGGTCAGTCTTGCTTTTTTCTCCCCTTAAAATGAGCTTGGAGTATACTCTCTTAGTGTAAGATACTGTAATAATAATGCTGGCCATTGTGAAGGGATGTTCTTGGATCTAGAAACTTGTTTTAACTGTATTTCTGCACATAACATGTATCTGTCATTAAATAAAATGATAACAACTTGGAAGTAAAGCGTACATGCACAATCTGAACGTTTTTAAAGAATAACTGTGAGACTATTGCTAAGATGATAGAAATATGTATTAATTTTTGGTAATATATGATAAGTCCTTTATACAATTGTACTATATCCATTTTGGCTTGGGATCCTTGCAGTATATGTTGGTAACGTAAATTTCAAATAATTTGATACTGCCATGTGTAAAATCAGACAATTATGTTTGATGAATTTAGGGGTCTTAAGATCCTTTACTAATTAACATTTTTTGTTTTTCTAATTTATGTTACAGTTAAATATAGTTTATTGTATGTTTCTGTGATTTCTGCAAAGCAGTAATTCAGAATTCTATTGTGTTAAAACTGTAAATATAGCAGAATATTAATAAATGTCACTTACATTAGTAGGATTTTCATTTTGCTATATACCAGTGTTCACATGGAAGCTTTAAGGGGGAAATCCTAAAACAGCCCAATTAGCATATGCACGCTCTCTTTTGGGCCATTGGATGGCAAATGGCAAGGATGGAAGAAGATACGGCACTATTTTATTACAAGTTTCAGTTTATTCAATTACTCAAATGTCTGCTGTCTTAACCAATTCTCACATCTAAGGCTGTTGACAGACCAAGTAATTGTTTATTTCAGAATTTGCTCTATTATTGCATAATGTGTCCTAAAAAATACAATCTTCAGCTAGTCTAGGCCTAATGTTTATGCTAGGAGGGATAACACAGGCAGAATGTAACTATTTTTCATGCTTGAACTGTACTTGTGCACGTATGTGATTCACGTACATATTACATTGGTAATATTTTGATGAATGTGACCTGTATGTAGTTTCAAACAGATAGGGATTTCACTTGTAGGATGAAGATGTATAGTGCATATACAAGTGTTTTCTGTGGATTTTTTGAGGGTTGTGTTGTCTTCTTTAAATTAAACTCTTTTAGGGCTCTTACTGCAGCTTCAGTTTCCCATCTCAGAATAACAGAAATCTTTGATGCCAGACTTCAGCAATTTTGGTCAGAGATAATTTGTGCAGGGAAGGAGCAAAGGGGGGGTGGGGGTGTCATTTGAGGCCTTGTGCAATTCCCAAGGCCTCAGGTTCTCCATCTCTTTTGTATGGAAGGCACTGACATAATGAATTTCATTGAATTCTTGTAACACAGCAATCATGTTTAGTATTTCTTTTTGGAGTACAAGAAACGTACAGGAGACATGATGAACAAAGTTCATTGTATCTGGTTTGGCACAGCCCACTTGCTAAATATGCTATCCTATCTTACTGCACGACTTTAAAGCTTCTTGTTTTGATAAACATTATAATACATTTTATTATATCTGGTGCTTTGCAACAAACTGCATAGGTGAGAAAAACTTCCCTGCCACACTAGAGAAAAATGCTGACCATACAAAAATACTAGGTCTGTTATGAGACTTTTAAAATTTCATGTGTGTTTTTAACTTGCTCATGGAACCATGTAAAATAATTTACAGAAACAAATCCCCAAATGCCTTCTTTCCTTTAAATAGGTATCACCAGGGATTAATAGTATCACCTTCAGTAGAGATGCATTTGTTTTCAAAGTGGTGTCAAATCCTCTCTTCATTTCCTGGGTTGTTTAAGACAACAAGCTTTGTAACAGTGATATTTGAGTCTTTTGATAAGGTATTTTGAGACAGCACTGTTTGTATTTGCAGAGAGATGCAAATCACATCCCTTCAATTTTTTTTTTGGGGGGGGGGAATGCCTTCAGAGAGGTGTGGAAATTTTTTGAGTAATATTTCTGTAGCCTAATCATTTTTAATATTGGCCATCTCCTCTGAATTATCATACAATTTTAAAAACCTTATTCAGTGGTTGAAAATATGTGTTAGGCTTGTCGTCCTATAGCCACTTCCTTGATGAGAAGTGATTTCAGCACACCTTAATTTTAGATAGATACGTAGAATTTTGCAGTACATTATATGTCATTACTGAAAAATATGTAAGTAACATGTTTTTATAATGTTTGTTTTGTAATAAACAATGAAATCACAATTATAAAATGATGAGTTGCTGGTCCCAGTGCCGGGATGAGGAGTCAGCTGGTAGCCACCAGTTGATGAGTTGCTGGTCCCAGTGCAGGGATGAGGAGTCAGCTGGTAGCCCACGCCTGGACTGACTGCCCAGACGGGCTTCTCTCGCAGAGGCAATGAAGACAAGGACACAAAGGCATGTTCTTGGGGGAGGAAGCCCAGAGCAAACTTTGCCCCTCTCTTTTATTGTGCAAGTTTAGGGTGGGGTTTAGGGTGTGTGAGGAAACATTCCTTTTGGGTACATTTGACCATATAAGGCTATGTATTTGCATATTTGACCATATAAGGAAACTGACCATATAAGGCATACTGACCATATAAGGTAATACCTATGTTGACCAATCATAGCTTTACACGTGTTGTTGGTTGTTTTGTTACCTGCCTCACTATGTTGACCAATCATAGCTTTACACGTGTTACCTGGCAGGTATGGTATCATTGGATCATTGGGTGATATTGCAACAATAAAATATGCCAACTGGCTTTCTAACTGCAACTGTAAGCATCACTGAGAGCAAAGCAACTTCTAAATGGATAGGCCGGAAGTTTTACTATTCTCATTCTCTGTATGATAATCCAAGCTGTTGATCTTCCCTGCACATAAACTGCTTGTAGAAAAGAATATGCATGAGGAGTCCTAAGTACCTGATATTTAAATTTTAATGTTTCAAGCTTTAATAACATTTAATTATATTTATTATTTGAATCTTTGGAGGGCAGGAAAAATAGGGCTAGAAAGAAAAAAGATTGGAAACTGTGGAACTGGCAATGAGATTTTGAGTGTGAGTGTATTTGGGGATGGTAAACAAAGTTGTTTTATTATTTTGACTTTTTAATTTAAAATGAGGATTGTTTCTGTCAAGAGCCACACATTTTAATTATTATTGGATGGGACCCATATGCTGAGGGGAGAGCAGGGCAGGGCTAAATCCAATAATGAAAAGAGAAACCAAATGAACAAGGCCACTGATTTCTCTCAGACCCCCTCCTACATATCTTCAATATCCCTTGATCATTCTCCCCACTCAACATATTCCCCCAGAGAAAAATTGATACTCTGACCAGGATTGAGGTTTATTTGGAACAGGTCTCACACAACTTTAGTAAAGAAGATTCCCTTTAGATTTACATTGAGAAAGAAAGGAAGAGTGACTAAAGTGAACTATGAACCTTTAGGCAGATGAATGGGTTTAGGTGTAACCTACTAATAGATTTGGATATTTCAACTTGTCTTAGAGGTTTCAGGCAATTTCTCTTACCCCTGAATGACATCTGGAGAAATGATGTGGACAGATTTTTGGTGCCCACTACCGTGCACCAAATGCAGGGAGTTTTGCAAAAGAACTAGCCCTTGCTTCTGGATCTTGTCCCCAGTCCTGCCTTAGCCATAGTGGCATATTTATTATGAGGATCCCTGCCTAAATTCTTAAGTTCAGCAGCCCAAATGCACTTTGGCACTTTAAAAATGTAAAATGATATCAATCATGCAAAAGTTACAGATTACCTTCCTTAAGATACTATGTTTATTCTTTACCTCGTAACTCTGAAAAGCTCTATCTAGTGATTTTTTTTTTCTTAACTTGTGTGCTATTCTAATTATGGTAAAAGTTGCTGGAAGTTAGATCCTGCTACAGATAAATGATCTACTCAATTCTATAGCTATTAGAAAAAGCTCCATCACCCCGGATCTTGGGAAATTTAGACATTAGAGTTGACTGCAACAAAAGCTGATGAAACCTGCATGGTGCATTAAATATTAAGAAAATTATAGAGGCCTGATTTAGAGCAATGGGAAATAGTAAGCACTGATGCAGATGCACAAAGAAACTTTTGTGGGTTAGCTTAAACAGACCTCCCGGAAGCAACAGGAACATAGTATCAGCAGCTTATCTCTTTACCGTGTTTATTTGCACCTACCAATCAGCCACATGTTTACCTTGTATTGATAGTGCAAAGTTTAGAATTTCAGTGGGGTGACAATGGTGCAAGTTAGGTTATCTTCTGCAGCAAACAATTTCCAGGTGAGGTAGAGAAAAAGGATGTTTTGTGTAACTAGACAGGTGTGGCTTTCTTGAGAAGTTTTATTTACATTTCCCTGGATCTAGTTAGCTTAAATGTTGCTTTTAGGAAAGTGTAGAAAGATATCTGCATTGATTTTGCTATACCAAACACCTAAACCAAATGGTGCTGTTGGAAAACAGCTACTCGCTAATCAAACCAGGAGGAAGCTACTACCGCTAGTGTCTAGAGATTTAGAACTGATGGCAGGATATGAACATGTTATATCTTCTAAAATCAGTACAGTACCTTGTTCTGAAATGTCATCTAATTTCTTACCAAGGGGGAAAAAAAACAACAATTTGCCTACACACTCCCAGTACATTTTCTTCTAGAGTTTGAACTGGAAAGCATTGGTGGTAAGCAGCCGTTTTGGGGTTTTTTTTAATCGGGATTAATTCAGCCTGAGTTGTTGGAAGACTTTGGCTGCAATTCAATATGCATTTACTTGGGAGTAAGTCCTTTTGAACTCAAAATGACTGCCTTCTGTGTAGATGTCTACAGAGTTAGGAGTGGATTAGACATTACTGTTGCTCTAGCCTGCCTCTGGTTCATTTTGTCTTGACCCAATGACTTTGACTAGCAAACAGATATTGATTGACTGTAGATTAACTCCTATTGGGGACACAACTTCCTGTTCTGACGCTGCTGAGCTGTCAACATACCTTTTTATGTTGCTTCTATTTGTGTTGAATAACCTTGGAATCATTAACTGTGATTCTTATCAGAGCACCAGGTAGCAGCTTGGATTACACTGGCTATTTTCTACAATATCTCTTCCCCCTAGTTTTGCCAATAGATCTTTTCAAGGCAACTCACTCACTTATCTATATGTCTGGCTACATTTATGATTTATTTTAATAAGTGAAAGCTAATTTTTTGAATCTCAAGGATCCAAACCTCCTATGTGTCTTTGGGTATTGCTGCTTATCCAGCCTCCTTGAACTAAGAGGCTGGCTACATCCTTTGGTGCAAGTAGGAAGCAGTATTTTATGACTGAGTAGCCATTCCTATAATGATGGGTTGTTGGGAATGTTGTCATATTTGTTTCAGCCTTAGCCAGGAAAAAGAGATTAATTCTTCTAAAACCAGCAAACAGCTGGATAAAGCACAAATCCCTGGATATCTCATCATGTTATTTTTACATGGTTGTTTTTCAGGCTAGGTTTCTGATTCTTCTGCTGAAGTCAGAAAGGAGAAGATCTAGGATGAGGAAAAGTGTCGCTTGAAGTAGAATATGTATTTGGGGCAAATATCTATACACAGTAACTTTCTCCACAATGCATGGGTTGAATTGAGAGAAGGTGATTGACCCAAGATCACCCAGTGACTGGAGGTGAATCAAAGTCTGGGTCGCCACATTACACGATGCTGGCTTACTGGTGTTTAGGTCTTGATACTCTTTCTCTGAATGTTTTTCTATTATTAGGAAAGAAACTAATGAAATTTTAGAAATCATAGTCCTTAACCCTCTTCGTAGGGGAGTTGGCATTAACGAGATTCTATATTTTGCAACACCTAAGATGAGTTTTCCTAAAGAAATGTCGCAAGCAGAAAGTAAATGTGTCAAATGCCCAACACACTGAACAAGAGATGGGATGTTTCTAATAACAGTCAAGAAGTTTGCAGCAAGTGGTAGCATCTGGCCAATCTTGTCTAGGCTTAGAAGCTAAGCTAAACCAGATCTGGTTAGCATTTATTTGGGAGATCCCTGGGGAATACAAGGGCTGTGGACTTAAGCTGAAAAATAGCCTGGGATTAACAATAGGTTTCCATTCTTCACCAACAATGTTGTGCAGATGGATTTATGAGTCTTTTTGATTTAAAGGAAGTTTTATCTGGCTTGATGCTCTGGTGAGCAATTATTGTTGTTATTACTAAACAAGCTTATATGACTGCAAAATCCACACATGGTGACTCTGGGCAGCTTGCAATATTAAATGGAACGGGAATAAGATTATCAGAAGGGTGGGAATCAAGTCTGGAAAAATCTAAAGGGATCAAAAGGCAAGGAGACATTGCTTACCATATAGCTGGTTATGTGTTACGATGGATTTCCATGACCTTGCTATAACATTTGAAAAATTAGCTGCCCAGTCTCTGCACAATATCTTCCCGATACGTTCAAATGATAAAAAAAATATTGTAAAGGTGGTGGTACTAAGATAATGGATACCTGTAAACCTCTGAATTGTAGTTCATGAACTGGGACATCTTGACACAAAGCTTTCCTGATATGAAAAGATTTTTAAAAATCCAAAAACATGTAATAGAAGGTATGCGGAACTGAGAAAAAAGGCTGCCAGCTAAGGACATCCTGGGTTGACAATTCTGTCTCCACTAAGTGCCTTTTAAGCTCAAAACGTTGTTGGAAATATCTGAACCATCTGCTAAGCCTCAACAGAGCTTAGATTTTAGTAAGCACATTATTTTTGTGCTTGCTGTTCTTATCCAAGAATGTGACTTGGTTTAGCAAGCCATGAAATCTCTAGAGTCCACTGTGAAATGAGCCAGAAGTGCAGCAATTGCTCCTCTCTGAAAAATTATTTTTGGTTACTTTTGGTACATATCTCTGAACTATTTTTTAAAGCCACTAGAATATCGGAAGCAGCATAGAATCTATAATTAAAGACCCAGTGGCTATAATGGGAATGGATTTTTGAACTCAAGGCAAACCCCTTCTGGCAGTTCCTGTGCCTAATAACCATCAACAGAAAAATCACATTCAATTGGCTCCAGCTGTTAAGTCGACAAGAAACACAATTATTGCTGGAGAAGAAGAAAGGAAAGTGAACTTTAGAAACATCACTAAAAACCCACAGTACCAAACTAACCCCCAGGGTGAATTTGCTCGAACGAAATGGCACCATTCAATTGGGTCCATAATATTTTGTGAAGAGAAGAAAGAAAAAAACCAACTTGGGCAGCTTTTCACTGTTCTGTGGCAGGCTAGCAATGTGTATCTATTCTGCTCTTGTGCGAAATTAGTGCTTAACATTTGGGATATTGTTGGTTTTTACTAATGTGTTCAATGTTGAAAAAGAATCTCCAGCATTCTGCTTTTTCCTCTTGCCCTACTACCTATCCTAGTGATACAGATTTTCTTTTGAGCTGCCTGGGGATATCAGCTGAACTTGACCAAAACTCCTCTGACCTGTTTCACTTCCTTTCTGTTGTCACCTGCTTGCTTACCTAACTATTCTAGATCCAAGGAAATATTTTTCTTTGAAGATGTTTAGCTTCTCATCCAAGAAGACGAGAAGCGAAAAGTTGCCAAAGAAAATCCAGAAAGTCCAATTGCCTCTTGAAAAAGCACCTTTGGGGTAACCTCTTGACTCAACAGAAATGCTGTCAGTGATGATGATGATGATGTTGATGGAGAATAAGGAGCAAGATTTTCTTACCCTTTCCTCTACTGCTATTGGCAGTAACTTGTGTTTGTGTGTATGTATGGGTTGCACTAGTGTTTTTCTCAGTGCCTGGGCAATTGATGGAACTAATAAGAGGCTAAAAAACAATGGGCCAGAAAATTCTACCACCGTATATCTTAAAATACTTCTCTAGAGAGGGTCTCATCCATAATTAAGTGTGGAATGGTCACAACAGAAATTAAGGTATGTGAGCGATTGAGGTTAGCTGATCAACCTCCCCCTTAGCTAACATTATTGGCCAACACTCAGTATGTTCCTACTACCTTACCACTTGTACATGACGTTGCAAAGCTGGCTATTTTTCATTTCCTTTTATTATCCCTAAGCAACTTCACCATAATATTTGGAAGAGCAGGGAGTGACTTATAGAGAGAACACTGCAATAGCTACAGTTGTGTTGCTTCTTGAGAAATATCTTGGGTCTCTTAGCCTAGGATGGCATCAGTATGGGGTGATATCATTTGTTTTGTTCCCAGAACTCAGCGGATTGTGGCTCTGCATATACTGCATAATATCTTGTACTCTATTCCAGCAGGTCTGTTCTCCTGGGATCTGCCTGCTTTGTACATATATATTTGTTTCTAGTGCCCATCTTTGACTGATTAGCTCTGGCTGTATCTGTTGGATGTTTGGTCTTAGTGATGCCATGAGATGGGGGCAACATATCCTCAGACACCGTGGGAGGTATTGCAGTATTAATTCTGGGAAAATGCACATAAGAACCAAGCTAAAGAATCAACACGAAGAGCTCCTTGGCCCAGCAGTTAGTTTCTAACAGTGTCCGGCTACAAGTTTATAAAAGGGCCTAAGGGCTTCCTCTTTCTACTTTGCCATAATATGTGGTGCTGGAAAGGATTAAATGGTTGAAGCAAACGTACCTAATGGCTTACTACACTTGAATGACATCCAAAATCTACATCTAATATGGGAGAATCCAGCTTCATTTCCTCTGTCTCTCCCTCTCCCTCTCTCTCCCCCTTCCCCCCTCTCTCTTTCTCTGCAGTAAAGCTTGTTCTCAGAGGCAAGACATTTTATGTAACATTCTTGTTTGGTGTGATTATTTATTAACCATCAGATCACAACGGAAATGTCCCGGTGCAAACACAGCTGCAATGACAGCAGTGTTGGCTTGACCTCTAAAGAGGGCTACAAGGAATATTGCTGTAAGACAATGAAAATAACAGAGCACTGACTTGAATTAATAGGCTTAGGAAGCCCAGAGTCGCACATGTTGTAATATGTGGGCTTGTATCTTATTTTCAGATTTCTAAAAATGCAATAGTATCTCCTGCAAAGGGGACTGATAATTAACAGAACTAGGAGAGACATGAGGGGTGAATTTAACTCATTCCTGCCTTACTGTTCCTGAGGAAAGTCCTCTTCTGCAGCTTCTACTTCACAAAGGGGAAAAAAAAAGCAATTTGAGGAAAATAACTTTAAACATGTGGTTCTGAAAGCCCATTGTTTTACACACCATGGGCATCTGTAATTGTGCTAAGCAGTCTTGGGATTATAATAAGACTGCTTAGCACAATTGCAGTTTGTTGTCACGTGACAGCACTTTGCAGAAAATATTGGATTTCTGGACACAACAGAAAAATCATCTTAATAACTTTCTACAGAGAGGAGAGACATTCAGATTTTTTTTGCAGGCCAGTTGAAATCAATCCCTGGTAAAAGCAGTTGAAAGTGCTGACATCTGACCACATTCCTTTATCTGAAAGATGCCTGTGGAAAACCCGATGGAATTGTGTGATGAAATTGGAAGCCTGCTTGTTGAAGAAAATGTTTTTGAAGAGAACTATATACCTTTGTCTCAGCCTGGAGGCCAGTAGTATTCAGAGACAGCAGAAAACTTCTATCTAGAGAGCCTGTTTTCATTGCTAAAAGAATAACACTGGGAAGGGACATTGGATGTTTTCTAGTCCACCCCCCTGCTCAAATGGTAGATGCCCTCTACCATTTCAGACAAGTGGTTGTCCACTCTCTTCTTAAAACCTCCAGAGATGGAGTAACCACAACTTCTGAAGGCAAGCCATATCACTGATTGATTGTTCTACCAAGAAATTTCTCCATATCTCTAGTTTGCTTCTCTCCTTGATTAGTTTCCATCCATTGTTTCTTGTTCTGCCTTCAGATGCATCTTTGCAATGGTCTAGAGCAGGGGTGTCAAACTCGTGGCCAGTGGGCCAGATGCGTCACATGTTGGCACTGCCCCTGCTCGGTTTAGCAAAGGGCGGGGGGAAGTCCCGATATGTCACGTGACGATGCTGTGACACCATGAGTTTGACATCCCTGGTGTAGAGTTTGCAAATACAACCCTTCCTGCTGCCTCATCTCTGGGAAGAAATCCTAGGTTAAAAAAATGTTAAAAACAGAGTCTCGCATTATAGTATATTAATGATAACAAAGGCATGGGGAGATAAAGAAGAGGAAAGGGAAGGAAGGAGGGAGGTAGAAGAAATGGAGAAATGAAAATATTTTGAGAAAGATAAATGAGAGCCAACATGGTAAAGACCTTATTTTTGCCTTGTCTATCAATCATGAATGCAGGTGGGACTTTTACGTGGAGGAAATGATGTGCATTTGACTGCTAGTCTTCTGTCATGTTTCACGATTGATTTATAGGAGAGAAAGTGATGGCGGGGGGGGGGGAGTTTCATTATACTGTTCAATTTTAGCTACTTTCCTACTGGCTCTCATTGGAAACCACATGGGTTGGCACTTTTCTTTAAACTTTACAACAGAACTTTGAGAATCATTTCCAACAATGCCAAGATACAGGTAAGACCAATGTAGGTAAGACCAATAAAGTACATGTTGGCTACATGACACTTACATCTCTGTCCTTCAACCCAGGAGTGCCAGTTGTTGATAGGTTTACCTGGTGTCTGCCTGCTATATCATAAAATTTGTCCAAAATTGCAGGAATAGGAATTTCACCTGAAATATGAGTATAAAAAGCAAGGTTTATTACCCTTGATGGCAGTCTACCAACACACTTCTTCATGGGCCTTTCTCACAGCATTCTCCACAAAACTTTGAAAAGATGCCAGTCAACCATCCCAACATCACCAATGGGAGGATGGGAAAAAATGATGGGGAAATCATAAGAAACATCATTTCATCTCCAATATCCACAGTTGATGTGGCTACTTCATTCAGCCAAAAAGAAGAGCTGAATTCTTGAAATATTTTATCATGAAGATTTGAATCAGAAAAGGATACATATTTGGGGAAAGGAGAAATATGTAAGAAACCTATCAAGAAAATATGTATTTATGGGTGTCCACAGGCTCAAGAAAAACTCACGATGGCAAGTACAACTGTGTGACTGAAGCTCTCCCTTTTTAACACATCACATGCTCATAAAAAGAGGTGGTGTTTTGTTCACAGGGTTCTGGTGGACTAGAAGACTTCCAAGGTCCTTTCCAAATTCTGTTCTGTTCTACTCTAAGAGGGCTGTGAAAATATTTACAGACCCCTCATATCCTGGACATTAACTGTTTCAACTCCTTCCCTCAAAACGATGCTATAGAGCACTGCACACCAGAACAACTAGACACAAGGACAGTTTTTTTCCCCAAAAGCCATCACTCTGCTAAACAAATAATTCCCTCAACACTGTTCAACTATTACAGAGTCTGCACTACTATTACTGTTAATCTTCTCATCACTCCTTATCACCCATCCCCTCCCACTTGTGACTGTATGACTGTAACTTTGTCACTTGTATCCTTACGATCTATATTGACTGTTTCCTAGTATGATTTGGTTGCTTATTGTACCCTATGACTATCATTAAGTGGTTGTACCTTATGGTTCTTGACTCTTGACAAATGTATCTTTTTTTTAATGTACACTGAGAGCATTTGCACCAAGACAAATTCCTTGTGTGTCCAATCACACTTGGCCAATAAAGAATTCTAATTCTTCTAACTCTTCTAACTCTACTCTACTCTACTCTACTTTACTCTACTCTAATTTAAGATGGAAAGTAATAATTTCATAGATTTTGTGGGAAGGAACCCTAATCAACACTTTGTAGTATAGGGTGCTCATTCTCCATCACTGTGTTTTCCTATTGTGCAAATGTTAAAAGTATAGGCAATTTGCCAGAAGGAAATAAAAAATAATGGTAATTGTACAAATATGAGTCACAGCAGTCTGTCAAAGCACATGCTCTCTGTACCGTTGTACAAAATGTCAACAGAAAGGGTGAAAATGGGTCTGCTTGGAGAACACAGTGGTCTGCCTAGGAAAACAGATAGCATGGCTATTTTCATGAGGCAATGACGAGAGGTTTTCAGATGTCAATGTGATATAACGGTTATGGTGTTGGACTAGAACTGGAGAAACCTCAACTTAATTCCATTCTATAGAAGCTCCAAGGCAGACACTAACTCTATTCCCAATCTATTTTGTAGATTGTTTACTTAATTATTTACTTAAGAAGTAAATAATTCTTATCCAAGGTGAGCTCTTTTAAAGGAGAAATACATTAAAGGTAGTCCTTGATTTGTGACCACAACTGAGCCCAAAATGTATGTGGCTAAGCGAGACATTGTTTAAGTGATTTTTGCCCCATTTTATGACCTTTCTTGCTATAGTTGTTAAGCGAATGACTGCAGTTAAGTTAGTAACATGGCTGTTAAGTGAATCTGGTTTCCCAATTGACCTTGCTTATCAGAAGACATCGCAAAAGGTTAGGGTTTGAACCCAGGACATTGCATCATAAATATGACTCGGTTGCCCAATTATTTGAATTTTGAACATGGGACCAGGGGGATATTGCAACGGTCGTAAATGTAAAAGACTTCATTCAATAAGCATTGGGTGCCTGCTTTGAAAAAAAAAAGAGAGAGAGAGAGAGAGAGAGAGAGACCCTGAACAATAGGAAGATAAAGATTTTTTTAATAGAATTTGGGGTTGGGGTGGAAAATATAAAGGAACTGATTTGTGGAGACATTTTGAGCAAGTGAGATAGGCACTTAAACAAAGGAAGATGTGTTTTTCTATTGTAAAATAAAGCTGTTAACAATCCCATAGTTAAGAGGATGAAAACTGGAGACAACCAAGCATGCAGACATGATTAGACTGGGCTATCTGTTGTTTCTCACCTCCTTATTTCCTAGATAAACTTTTTAGGTGAGAGTTTTCAATTGTCTTCTTGTAATTGGATTAAAAGGCTATTTTGGCAGAGGAAACATAGCAACGTCTGAGTTATGTATTAACCTGGAGCTGGTCTACTTTACAAATGCAAGTGGTGTGGAGGAACAAGGAGAGCAGAAGAGGAAAGAGTTTGAAACTGTAGAGCGAGGAAAAAAGGCGAGGCAAAGAAGAAGGACGGGGGAATTTGGAAAAGACTTCGCAGTTTTATTATTTTTATTTATTATAATCATAATGTTATTTTATTATTATTTTTATTGTTTTTCAATCACACCAACAATGCTCTTTATATCTGTTTCTGTGATTAGAAATCACTTCTGTAACTGCTTCTTTTTCCCGCTCCACCCAGGATCCTCAGAGTTTTTCTTACCTTGTGTAGGATTTGGCATTTTTTCAAGTTTGCTCTAAGCCAGCTCTTCTTAATCTTCTGCTCGAGATACCTTGAAGTTCAACTTCCATATCCCCCAATTGGGGACCAAGGGATTTGACATCCAATATAATTCCAGCTTGTTTGGGGAAATCAGGCTTAGACCAACAGCTTAGGTCGAAACCTCACTGAGCATAGTCAAACATGGTCCTACTACTAAGCAGATAACATGATTGTCCCTTTCCTCTTTTTATCCTGGAATCTTCTAATCTACCCTTTAGCCAAAGTAGAAAGAAAGTTCTGTTTCCAGTCTAGTCACTTTCTCTGTGTGAGAAATGGGTGTGAAAAAGTTCCTCGTTTTGGCACAGTATGAAGCATCTGTTAAACATCATGATGAGAAGCCTGAATTCAACTTTAGATTTCCAAAATTTCCTCCCCCAATTTTCCCATTTGTGTATTGGCACAGGGGACCCTTATTATTCCACTTAGGGCCATTAAGAAGGTAGATTAGGCCTCTTGATAATTTCTGATTGACTGGCTAGATCTAGGACCTTAGATATTAAACATTTTCCTTGATAGGAAAATCAACATTTTCTCCAATGGTTTTCAAATATTCTCCACAAACTGCAAAAAGGATCAGGGAACTGCAGAAGAGGAAAGAAAATAGGAAGAGGCAAGGAGAAGCTGCCTATCAACAACCAAACAGAAGACTTAGATGACCTCCTTTTCGCCATCCTATCAACAAGAATTCTGAACACCAAGAGCTTATTCGAGGAAGTTGCATACTCTCCTGTCCCGTTCTTTCTTTCTTGTTTAATAAAATGGTACATATAGCAATAGCACTCAGACTTATATACAGAAGTATTTCATAGTGCTTTACAGCACTCTCTAAGCAGTTTATAGAGTCAGCATATTGTCCTCAAAAATCTGGGTCCTCATTTTACCAACCTCAGAAGGATGGAAGGCTGAGTCAACCTTGAGCCAGTCTGGATCGAACTCCTAGCACTGGGCAGAGTCCGTCTGCAATATTGCATTTTAACCACTGAGCCACCACAGCTCATATCATGTCTCGAAGGAACATATCGAATTGAATCGATTGTAATTATATCCTGATGGTAGGACTTTTCCCAATCCCCAGCTTGCTATCAATCGCAAAATAACATACACATGCTCCCAGACAGTAATATTGAGAGTGCCATAATTAAAATGAGGGTTCCCTGCTTTTTTTAAAAAAAGAAATATAATTCATGATTCTACATGAAGTAGATTTACATCCAGGAGAAGCATCTAAAGATTAACCATTATTTTAAATATTTTTCTGGCAGTGATAAGGCATACTGTGATTGCTTGGTTGCAGTGCAGAAGGCAACAAGGATAGGTTCCTCATAAAACTATCGCTGTAGCTTAACATCATTTAAGAAAATAAATTCAATGTTATTTGCCAAGTAAGTTGGTTCCTGATGAGTTTCTGATCTTTCCAAACCCTCTAAAGGACAAATGCACTCCAGGTGTCACGGCAGCACCCAATAAAGCAAGCCCTTACATCTGAAACTTACAAGGGGATACCAAGAGAACAAGTGAAAAGTGGAGTCTTTTCATAATTAAGGCACCAGTTTGGGGAAAATTACTCAGTGACATAAGAATCAATGATGCTTAATTATATTTAACTGAACTTGGTTCCTGTGTAATTCAAAATTCCTACAATAGAGAAAATAGCCTTAAGGGAAAATGCCCTGATTTCTCAAACTAAAGTAAAATTGGCTCACATGCTTGAGTTATACCTTTGTTGATATGTTACATTTCTATTTTATCTTTCATTCAGGAGCTCAAGACAGTGTACATCACACTCTTTCTTTCCATTTGTATCCATACCAACACCTCTGTGAGCTAGAGGTTAGGCTGAGAGAGAATATCTGACTCAAAGTCAGCCAGTGAGAATCTCAGCATAATAGTGGATTTAAACCTAGGTCTCCCCTGTGCCAGCCTTAGTCTCTAAAATCAGTAATGAAAATTCATGAAGATTCAGTCTCTTTGGAGCCCATATCATAAGGGAGGTGTGGGGGAGGGCAGGACAGTCTCACTGTGATGCCCACTGTCCCTACTGTGGTGGCATGGTTCTCATGTTGGCTGAGGAATTCTGGGAGCTGAAGTCCACATGTCTTTAGGTTGCCAAAATTGTCTGCTATAGACATAGTCTAATGCTTGATTAGGAGAAAAGTCCCAGACACAACAATACCTGCAGGAAAAAGGGCTAGTGTTATGAGGCCAACAAATGTTTTCATTACTTTCCCTGAAACTGCCAAATTCACCAATTATTGATGCTGTCTGCATGTTGGATATATATTAAACACACTCATTGGATAGCAGTACTGTTGCTATCTAAGCAATTTACTCCTTTATTTTTCAAATGATCCTGTTATGCACATAGGAAAAAGTACAAAATCAAAACAGGAAGCTCATTAAGCTAACACCAGTTCTTCTAAGTAGCTCAGCACAAATCCAAGTTAGACTATTTGCAATGATATATATTTCAGTTACATCAATAATTCTATTCTTGTTCAATTTGTATAAACTGTTGTTAGATGACCCATCTTATTTTCCTGGTATTTTTACAAACAACATTTTAAATGGGCTAATAAAACTTTCCTATTTATTACAAGCAGGAAAATAGCAATTACATTCCTCCTGAAACCAAGGAGCCAACCAACTTTGCTGTATCCCAAGTTCCATTACAAAAGTGCTTGATAATACCAAAGAGTTAGGGGGAAATCTATTGTTTTTATGAGTTAAGATGGACTGTGGAGTCTTTGACATAGGAGCTGAAGCTCCGAATCCTCGGCACACGATCCGTTATTCTTGGTCTTACAGCCTGCTTTTTTCCACTGAGGTTGCTCCTTCATTGTCAACCACTACCCGGCTTCAAACAAGCGGAGGTATCTCAGAAGAACACAGGAAAGACATTGATGAATGGGAGATGGAAGACATCCCTTGTTTCATGCAATTGCTTAAGCATTTCACTTTCAAGTAGGAGGTTGGATCCATGACAGAGCTAATAAGAAATGGTTATGCAATGTTGCGCAAATATTTGTGAACTAAAATTACCTCCTACAGAACATTTCCAAAGAGTGCTTTCATACCCCAAATGGCCTTTGGCAACTGTAGCAAGTACCTTTGCACTAGCAACGTACCTTAGCCTTCTGTCTTTCATGCAAGGAGGTGTCAGATGGACATGGTAGATGCCAGTTCTTGAATAATGTCTATAGCCTTAAAAAATGATCCCGGATTGCCATAATAGTGTACATTTCATTGTTTACAAGGTGCAAAGGAGATTGCTATTCTCTATTTGTAAGATTGTTCCTACATCTGGAGGACAAATTCCCTACAGACAAATTCCTAATCAAAGTTTCCTGAAGCTCATTGGCTCCCACCAGTTGTGTTCTGAAGCTATTCCAAATTAATTAGCAGATCTTTCTTTTGAAGAAAAGCAGGCAAAAAATAATAATAATATAGCAGTTTCCCACATCAAAGCAAGGGATTAGATAAAGTCCTGTGGACATTGTTTACTAAAATCCCACCTAATTCACTGCAATGGCTGGTGACCAGATTATGGCCCTGATATTTGGATACCTGTGCTTGCATGCCATGTAGTGGAATTAAAGGTCTCCATTCTTTGTTGAAGAACTGGGGAGGAACAAGGTGAATTGTATAAGCCCTTTTAAATAATCTGAGAGCAGCCATGACAAAAACTCAATCCAGTTTG
Organism: Pseudonaja textilis; assembly: GCF_049901715.1. Taxonomy (NCBI): domain Eukaryota; kingdom Metazoa; phylum Chordata; class Lepidosauria; order Squamata; family Elapidae; genus Pseudonaja; species Pseudonaja textilis. Next base: position 81,723,136 of record NC_141991.1, read on the forward strand.
AGATTGGGAAAAGGGAACTCTAATCCTGCCACAAACCTCCTTGTTTTATTGTGCTCTGGATTTCACATTAGGTCCTGTACAGGTAATCCTCAACTCGCGATCACAATTGGGGCCAGAATTTCTGTTGCTAAGCAAGACAAACTTTAAGTGAGTCATACATGATTATACAATATTTTTTTTGTCATGGTTCTTAAGTGAATCACTGTAGTTCTTTGGTGAATCATGCAGTCATTAAACAAATCCAGCCTTCCCTGTTGACTTTGCTTGTTAAAAGCCCTCTGGGAAAGTTGCAAATGCCGATCACATGACCCTAGGATATTGCAACCATTGTATATACTGTCTATGCCAGGCACCCAAATTTTGATCATGTGACCCTGGAGATGCTGGAACAGTTGGAAATGTAAGAATCAATTTTAAGTCACAGTTTACAGTGCCACTGTGAGTTTGAACAGCTGCTATATGAATGGTTGTAATCTGAGGACTACCTGAACCTACTTCCATGAGAGGAAAAACTCTCATTCATGGTAACCTGTTCATAGAGATGTTCCTTCCACAGAGGTGCTAGGAAGCCTTGAGAGAGACAGAGTTAGAAGCCGATCTGTGCTGCCTCTCTCTTTCCCTCCCTCCCTCCTCCCTCCCTCCCCCCCTCCTCTCTCTCTCTCTCTCACACACACACCTACTTACCTACCAGGGGTGATATTCTACTGATTCAGCCCAATTTGGCCGAACTAGTAGCTCCAAGGATCATCTGTGAGCTAACCAGTTCTCTCCGACGATCAGCTGCTGGGCTCCATCACCCACCCTGGCTCTATACTGATCTTTATTTCCTGGTTTTGAAGCTCAGCTGCTTGGGCAGCACAGCAAATTGCCGCGTGTCACCTGTTGAATACATAGGGAGAGTGCAGGATTGTAGGAGAAGGTCAGTATCAAACCCTCTGCACACGCAAAGTGCACCCACCAAGCCACGCCCACAGAACCAGTGGTAAAAAAAAAAGTGGAATCCCACCACTGCTACCTACCTACCTACCTACCCTCCTACTACTGTGCTAGCTAATTCTTTCTAAGAAGCGAATCAGCTAATTACTCATTGCTTGAATGGCATCAGCTCTGGGGAGGCGAAGGGGTCTCAGAAACCCGAGCTGAAACACAAACCAAACTATCCCTGCACAATGAACCCAGTGAAATCCAAGGGAGAAAGATTTGTTGAGAATCAGCAGTGATGGGCCCTTGCAGCACATATGCTATCATTGGGGAAAATATTTCTCACTGAGTTGTGCGTGTCGTCCCTCCTGCTCCCCCCGGTTTGTTGCTTTGTTCTCATTTTTGTTATTGTTTCTTTTTTTCCTCCATTGCGCACATCCATCTGGGTTCATTTCCATGTTCCTTCTTTTTCCTGAGTACATTCTGCTGAGGAAAACCATCTAAATAATTATTCCCATGGAGTGAAGGATGAGCAAATAAGGCCATTTTAAAGCAAATAAATAAATAACTGGGCCAACCTGTGTATTGACTCATGGCTGCAGTGCTGGTAAAACAAAAGGTAACCCAACGAGCAGAAGGACATGTCCTTTGCGTGAAAGGCTCAGTCTTTTTTTTCTTTTCTTTTCTTTTTTCGGCCTGTGTGTCCTTGCCTGTTGTGTAGTGGGATATTTATCAGACAGGAACAGTTCATTACCCAATCCCTCTCCAGCTGGAGTTCTAGAGGAAGGAGATCTTTAGGACCACAAACTTCCTGAGTTTACTGTGAATTACCTCATACATATTTCAAACAATAAGCATGTACAGCCAAGATTACTTGGCTGAAAGCACCAGGCTGTTCTAGGAGAGGAAAATGGATTTCCTGCAAGAATCATCTTCTTCCCCCCTCTCTTTTCTGTGTCTAACTGAAGCTACAGGTTCCTTCCTGCAAACGTTGGGGGTCTCAGGAGGGCATCCCTCTTTGCTTTGCATTAAAGGCCAGGTTGAAGCATTCATCATAACCTCGTCTAAAAAAACCCATAACCATATGAAATTCTTACTCTTTGTGGCTATTCTTCACTTTCCTTTAGCAACTGACCCTTTTTTATTTGTGTCAAACTTCAACAATCAACACAAATTGGAAATTTCTGTCCCAACTATAACTTGATGACTTGTCATTCTGTTATTCTTGTCTATAACTGTGTTCTCACTATCCCCATGATTATGGTTCATTTTTGAAAGGGACTTGTAGTTTTCTCTGTTCTGCAGTATTTCCATGCAATGCGTTCAGAGGCTCAAAAGGCAGATAAAATGGTTATTTTGCAAACAGAGTTGTTATTTTACTTAAACAGAGCTATCAGCGAGCTTAAATATGGGCTTTATTTCCCATTACAGTTTCTTTTTCGTGAGTTATAAGAAAAACCACAATTTAAATTCAGTCTATACATATTTCATACCATACTTTATTCTCTTTTAACAGAAGCCCAGTGAGATTGTTTGTATTTTGTTTTAGTAAAAATCACTTTCATATTAATGACTATCTTATAAACTATTATGTATCTCCTTCCTAAGTAGAATATATTTACTGAATGAGTCCAGCATGGTAATAGTAATGGGGCTATTATGTCTGCTCCAGGACCACTGTAGGACCTAAATCAATTTTGCAGTATTGTAAGGAGAGATGGGAGGTTTTAAATCCTCTGAATTCATAGCTTTTCTTAGCACAGGGGTGTCAAACTCAATTTCACTGAGGGCTGTATCAGGGTTATGTTTGACCTTGGGGGGGCAGGGTAGGCATGGCCAGGGTGGGCGTGGCCAGCACTCATGTTGGAGGTGAGTGACTGTGATGGCCCAAGTGATCTGCCAGTGAAAATTGGCTCCTGAACTCCATTTTGAGCTGGGACAGCCTCTTGAAACCCTCCGCCAGTGGAAACAAAGCTCAGGAGGGCTACAGATGGCCCTCATGAGCTCCGTTTTCGCTGGCAGAGGTGCCGCGGGCCAGTCCTTCACTGTCTCCAGGCCAGATATAAGCATCCCATGGGCTGGATCTGGCCTTGAGATTGACACTCCTGTCTTACCATATCTTGTGGGCTCAAGAAAGCATATCACTCTTGGGATTCTTCTGACAGTATTGTTTGGAAGTGAGAAAGAAACTTTGGAATGTCAGTCTTTTCTAGTTAAAGGAAAGGAAAGAAGGAAGAAAGTTATGCTCCTTGGGATTCTGTTAGGAATTGATAGTAACCTAACAGTTGGGTTGGAAATATATAAACCAGGATAGACATTTAATACTGTCTCTTTAAGGGAATGCTAAAATTGTAATTGGGTGTGGTTCCTCAAACGGCCATAAAATGGGTTGTTTAGTCCTGTTGTTGCTAGTTGGTTGATGTTCTGATGTTCGATGCTTTTGGTTCCTGAATTTTTCCCTATTTACTGTTGCTGATCGTCGTTCTTCTTGGATTGCTGTAAGTCTGTTACTGAACTGTTTATGATATGGGACTTTGATATTTGGATTATCCCTGGACTGAAAAGCTGACTGCTTTTACCATGTATGACTTGGATTGCTTGTTGAATTTTGCTTAACCGTTTACTGGAAGTAAAACCTACATTTTTACTATTCAGTGTATCTGTGTGCTGGTCGTGTGTTATTCAACATCACTCTCACTACGTTTCCCTGTGTGCACTCATTCTCCTAATGGGGAATTACCTCAACAGATTCCTTTCCAGAATCTAGAAGATTCTTATTTTAATGCTTCCAACAATGCTAGCCAAGCACATCATAACTATGTGCCAGATAATAGAATTGACAATGGACTTAAACAGTGGTGGGATTCAAAAAATTGTACTGCTGGTTCTGTGGATGTGGCTTGGTGGGCGTGACAGGGAAAGAATACTGTAAAGTCCCCATTCTCTCCCCACCCCACTAACTTGCTTTCCAGCTCCGTTCTCCGGGGCAGGGCAACAAAAGAAAACCCAGCCAATCATCTGGGACTCAGGAGGTAGATAATAGATGACGGTGGGGCCAGTCAGAGGTGGTATTTGCCAGTTCTCCAAACTATTCAAAATTTCCACTATCGGTTCTCCAGAACTGGTCAGAACCTGCTGAATACCACCTCTGGACTTAAAGCTTAGTGATGAAGCTACTTATTGATTCAGAGCTAAAGCAGTTATTTCTGCAATATTATCAAGAATTCATGGGAGAGCTTAGGCTTCTGGGGTGAACTGAAGACAGCCCTGTGAAAATGGAGCCAATGACCAGGGCAAAGATCAAAGATGAGTATACCGATTCCTTGGAACCTTTCTGTATAAGAAAAGGACAGGAGATCACTTGCATATGCTCTGGATGGCTGCTTCTTACAAGGAGAATGCAGGGCAATTATTTTCCAGTGCCTGAATATGATGGGATTAACTCTCTTGCTTGAAATGTTATTTTTAATTATTTATTGATTTGTATCCCACCTCCTTTATTACAACAGTTCATTTAGTGATCGCTCAAAGTTACAGTGACCGATGACTGTTTTTCATGCTTACGAACATTGCTGCATCCCCGTGGTCATGTGATCAAAATTCAGGTGCTTGGCAAGTGGTTCATATTAATGACCCTTGTAGTGTCCCGGGGGTCACATGATCCCATTTTGCAACCTTCTGACAAGCAAAGTCAATGGGGAATCCAGATTCACTAAACAACCATGTAACTACGGTAATTTAACAACTGCAGTGATTCACTTAACAACGGTGGCAAGAAAAGACGTAAAATGGGGCCAACTCACTTGACAAACATTTCGCTTAACAACATAAGTTTTGGACTCAACTGTGGTAGTAAGTTGAGGAGTACCTGCCCTTTTTACAAATAACTTAAGATGACAAACGTATCCAGTACACTTCCTCCTCCTTTCCCCCACAAAACAACCTTGTGAGGTGGGTTGGGCTGACTGGCCCAAAGTTACCCAGGTGACGAAGACTTTTGAAGGACATTAAGGATTGCAAACTTCACTTCGCTATCATTTTTGGAAATCAACTACTTCTAAGCTATATGAGCTGAGGAGCAACAAGTCTGAAAATGCTGGGTAAGACTGCCTTCAATCCTGAATAAAAGAAAACTTTAATCATAAGATTAAGAATGTAGAGCATCTGAGATAAACAGCAAAAAGCAAAATAAGATTTTGATCTTAGAAAGACATAAATGGACGAACAATCCAGATAAAATTGGAATATAGAAACTTTTACAATAAGATTTTGTAATTAATTATAAAGAAGAAACAGCTTCTTATGTGAAATAGATTCTGGTTGTTTTTTTTTACAAGACCTAATAGAGAAACAATTTCATGATTTAAAAAACTGGACAGTAGATGAGATTAAAGCTTTCAGGTACAAGAAAAATTTACAAGTCTGTAAAATCTTACAAATCAGAATAACAATGAAAATATTGATGGAGAGTTTTAAGAAATGAAATCAGAAAATATTAGCCACAATATCATCAGCAGTAATCATGTCTGCTTCTATAGATAGACAGTGTCCAAAAGATATCAATGAAGAAATGACAGGTGTAGAACAAATTACATTTGAATGATAGAGATGGCAACAAAAATGGATTTATAACTGATAGGCCAAGAGATGATTTGATGTTTCATTGGATTTACAAAAGAAACCAACTGAGGTTTTTAAATTTAAAAGGAAAACAAAGATGATAAATTGAGAGAATAATCTGGATTTTTTTTACTGGATTTACAAAGCAGAGTTATTAAAGTTTTGAAGAACTTGAATGAGATACAAAGAAATGAAGAGAAATCAAATCCTATGACAATATTTGAATGAACTAAAAAAGTAATCTGTTAAAAATAAAAGAAATATAAAGTTGGTTTATTTAAAAGAAAATAGATTGTTGCTTCTGACAACCTTTTATGGACTTTCTGTTGACACCAGGCCTCAAAGATGATGTGATGTGGATTTGTTTATAGATAAGAGATTAAATATAGATGAGAAGACAAATATTTGTAACTTTAGAGGGATGAAGAGTGACTAAATTTCTTTATACCTGTTGTAACGATGGTTGGAAGTTATCTCTTTATATATTTATTTTCTCTTTCTTTATTATATTCTTACTTTTTTCTTGTAAGGTTTTCTCCTTTCTATTCTTTTTTTAAGTTTAGTTCATATTAGATTTTATTATATAAACAAATCTGTCTGTATCTATCTGTCTATCTATCTATCTATCTATCTATCTATCTATCTATCTATCTATCATCACCATCATCAGCTATCAATCTAATATTTATCATAGCTTACATAAAAGAGAAAAATAATATCACAAGATCATCATAGAACATTTTCCCAACAATGAGTGATTATATTATACCTATAATATGTAATCTACAATAATCAACACTTGGCAAAGTGTCTTCATCTTCCACGATAACAGTGTAAGTGTAATGTTTACACAAAATCTCAGCAATATGACAAACCGTTGAAATCTGCCCAAGAAGAAACATTATGTTCCAAAGTAATCACCACATAAGTAATGTTTATTGTAGAAAATTTTTCTCTTTCAAACATGTTGCCAAATGGAAATAAAATAAAAATAGCATGATGCACCTTTCCCAATCTCTTCATTCTCCAGATATCTCACAACTAACTCCAAGCCAGCATGGAAGCCATGTTGGCTGTGAAGTCCTACTCCTAACTCATCTAGAAAATGTCAACTTTCAGTGTCAACCATGCTTACTTCCTGCCTAGTTGGTATTCCCATTCAGGCAGATTTCTTTAGTCATTAATACAGGGATAAATACATAACTTTCTAGTTTTAATTATGTTCTCATTAGGGGAATTGAAGGGTAAAGACATATATTGAATGAACTTAAAATTTATGAAATGCTACTTTACTCTCTTGTCCATTCAGAAGGCCTACATTTGTAAACAGGTGAATTACTTATAGAACATTCAAGAAAATATAATAATAATAATAATAATAATAATAATAATAATAATAATAATAATAATAAATTTCCAAAATTCATTCAGGAGATTGAGCAATGTATCTGCCAAAGCAGACAGATTGGGTAAAATCTAATCAATCAATCAGTCAGTCAGTCAATCAATCAATGAGTCAGATTTGTTCAGAAGCAGCTTTAAAGTCAGTCGGTCTATAAATTTAGATTAGACTTAATTTCTGTGAAATTACTATCTTTTGTTTAAGGTAAAATTTATCACGGAAGTTATCTTTTCTATTCCTTGATGTATTATGCAAAACACATATAACATCCTGATCATGGTGGGTACAGTATCAAATGTATGGGATTCTTAGAGCAAGAACAGAATTGATTTCAATTGTCATAGCTACCAATGATGAAACGCAAAAAGGCTTTTCTTTCATAAGTATCCAAGTTCATCTAGAACTAATACCTAGTTTTTGTGGGAACTTTCTAAGGTATCAGATTATTTTGAATTGTAATGCAGTCTTTATCTAGATGTATTAAGATTGGATTTATAGATTAACATTTACCATAAGTTAACCACAAGATTCTGGTGTGGAACTGTAAATAAACAAATAACTATTACTAAATCGCTCCAAGCCAAATACATCATTCAGTGCAATGAAGATGTTCTGTGTTGAGTTGTTCTGTGTTGAATAAGCTGTTTCACAGGTGCAAAAATGAGTGAGAATCATTGGATCAAATGTCATTAATGTTTAGGTGTATCTCTTCAAGTAGGCCAGAAACAGACTCCACAAGTATTGCTGGGACTCTACTTTGTTAGTGCAGGGTATAACAAAAGAATCTTGAAAACCTGACAGTTTTTCTTTCCTCCCTTCTATTAAAGAGAAAAGCAATCTTGAGTTTCTTTCTCACCCTCTCTTGTCTTTTAGGACTAACCTGGTGTAAATGTCCTTGCATTTCTTCTTCAGGGTTATTTTCTTATTCTTCTAGAATTCTGAAGCAAACTTACAACAACAACAAAATCTCATGTCCCTTAGTGGATGGAATTGGTGGCACTTTTGTATAACATGCTTAAGGTGGTCATGAGGTGGGATAATGTATCATGTGAAGTTGAATACCCTAGCTCAAACACCTGTCCCAGACAATTAATTCAACAGGAATTAGTCATAACCTAAATAAAACAACTGCTGTTTTTAATATTCATTTTCTCTCAGCCCTTAGAAACAGGCAACGTCAAACTATTTCTGAAAAAACTTTCCAAGAAAACTTATCCAAACAGTCTCCAAAAATGATTGAACAGAAGAAAAAAAAAGCAGAAAAGTGGCTCAAATGTTCAGAAATCAATTAAAAAACAAAACAGGTAGTGCATTGCCCAGTGAGTGATGAGCTGGTTCTTGGCTATTGCAGCATTTACTCCTCAGTCCACAAGGTGATCTCCATTTCTGATCCAACCTCTAGCCAAAGAGAAATTGGAATCCCTTCCTTGCCTTCTCTTGACTCTTAAGTTTGAGAGTCAAACCAACACTTGCCTCTTAGAAGCATGCTTCCAATTGAACCTTTGCAGTAGACCTTATGAGACAGAGTAGTTTACAGTTCTCTTTTCACCATACGTGCATAATAACGATGAGCAGCTGACCATAGGGAACATGGCAACATGTAAGCAAATATGGAAACTATTAAGCATTATTTAGCAACATAGACCACATGCAGCTGTTTTGGTGCGTTTATGCAAGCTATCAGAATTAAATTAGGTCCTGAAATGGAGCAAACAGGGTTATTTCCGTTTTTCGTTCCATCTTGGCGTGAACAAGTGCCAGATGGGAAGAAAAGCTAGCATCTAGAGGTATTCAACAATTTTTCAGCAATATTTTCCTATTTTAGTTTGACACAGAAATCTTCTTGACTGCATGCCAGTGTTGTGTTTTATGGGTATTATATGCCAGCTAAAAGAAAAGTATTGCCTTGGTTTTGGCCAGAGATTTCAGTGGGCCCAGGGAATAGGAGACTATTTCCTGAGTACTATAGAGACTCAAAACTTGTGTTATTAGTAATTCCCCTCTACTTTTTACCAATAAAATAAGGAATAGCAATTGTCTACTTTTGGCTCCCCTCCCCCTCATTCTTTCCAAAGTGCTAGTGGTATATTTGATGTTGCAGAGGATTTGGAATGTTTTTTTAAGCACAGGCAGAACTGGAGATGGCCACCTGTCTCCAATATGTTGTCAAACAGGATGCTCTTTTTGTTCCATGATCTCAAAATGCACATGGCACCAAAACCCCTCCATTTTTCCTGACGTTGTCTCCAATTTCCAAGGCTATTTCAGTTCACATAGAAAACCACTGAGGCCCCTTGAAAGTTGTTGTGCTATATGAAACAGAGGACGAATGTAAGACTGTTTTTTTTAAAGTTGAGGATGGCAGAGAACACCAATAATGCTTGGAACATGGGTAATTTTGGCAGGACAGTCCTGGGCTCTAGAAAATCCTGGTTAATCTCATCATACATTTTTGATGGATGAAGAATAATTAAGTCATGTAAGATTGAAACATGAAGGGATGCAGAGAAGGACTGCGATAATTGTGTACCACTTTTAGCTTCTGGAAAAATAAACAAACTCCACACCCCTTTTCACTGCCCTGAGGGACTTTTCTATTCTACTGAATTTTCTCCCACCTTATGGCAATCAATCAACCAACCATTTTTTGTCCATACTGATAGGCCATCTTTTTTCTTATATCAGGCAAATAAGTCCAGGAGTTAAATGTTTTAGATTACCTTAATGTCCCTCTTAAGCCTTAGAAGAAATTTTATTGAAGTTCATGCCAGAAATTGAAGGGCAGAGAACTATTTGCCACAAGGACTGCTCCACTGAGGTGGCAGATATTGTCCCTTCGTCCAACTGTTTTTAAAGGACTCGCCTTCATGACACGTCTGTTTCATTTCCAACGAATTATGGAATCACCTACGTTGTTTTTAGTTCTTTCTCTATTAAAGTGGTGTTTCCCCTCTTCTTTCACCACAAATCTTGCCATAATAACAGTGCCTTGTGATTGTGTCAATCATGAGATGGGATTAGCCGTCTGAAGCTTCTGAACACCATTCTTTACCCTGGAGTCACAGCGACCAGATGATGATTTTACCCTCAGCAAGAAGGAAGAATAAATATAGGGCTGTTTCTTTTTATTTCTCTTTTATGTATCCATTTCATGGATTCATAACTATGTTTATACTTATACCTGTTATCTTATAATCACTTGACAAATAAATAAATAAATAAATAAATTAAAATAGTGGCCATCCTCACCTGTGTTTTGCAAAAATGTCAGATAGGTGTTACACATTCTCCTTATTTCTAGGCATCTATCAGTCTTCTGGAAAAATGGTATATTTTTTAAAGAGACAACAACATGCATTTAATGGTCTTGCAGAAGACCAGTAAACCTGCCTTTAAAAAAAAAACTGGTTTATTTACCTAGTGAAGATTGGATTCTGCCAACAATTTTTATTGCTAGGGTCCAATAGGGGCTGGAATGGTCATATTTTCCATTACATTTTTCAAATTAGAGAATCGAGTGATTTTGCCCACTCTAAGGCTATTTTGCATACTTTTGGGTGCTGTTGATTGCAGATTATTGCTGCCAGCACTGCAATCCTTGTGTGGTACTTTTCATATGGAGATATATCAGAGTAGGATGAACTTGCTGGGATGTTTTTTTAAAAAAACCCTTTCCTGAATACAAGCCTATAAATCTTCTGGGAAATCAGCGATATGCTAATAAATAAATAAATATTCCGGCTAGCTGGCATGTCGAAGCAAGACATAACCTTGTTGATGTGTTTGCAAGTTTTCTCCTGCTCCACCTTCCACCCTCCTCTGCCTCACCAATCTGTCAACCAAAACTTTTTTGGGACATGAGAATATCCAACTTTTGGAACATTGGCATTCCTATATCCACCCCACCTCCTCTAATAGAGCTGTTGAAAAGGCAGTTCAATGATTGCTGGAGTCCCCCAACCTATCCCCTTGATAGATTAGGTGGAGTGATTGAAGGTTGTTTTTCTGCCAGTAGGTAACACTGAGCAGAAGAGGAGACAAAAAGTGGAGAATCAACCAATCCTCTGCTTTGAGGTGGGACCACACTAAACTACCAAACTATGTGAAAGCTTAGCCATGTGAGACAGCCTGTGTGGAATGCACCTTAATGTAGCCATTGGAAAGAATCCTAAAGGAGTTAGTACAATTTAAACTGAGATGCTTTCCACCTCTTCCTCACCAACTGTTCTGGTTGATAAAGTCTTGCCCACATAACCAAAACACAGTAGTGATAAGTATGTAACAAGGTGGTTTCATATATGCATGTGCTGGTTTTTTTCCAGATAAGCAGCATTGGATTCTATCTTGCATGTGCGTCTGGAATATTAATGGCCATCACCAAAGAAAGAAAAGTATAGCAAACATTTGCATATGAACCTTTCTTTGCCTTTGGCTCTTACTTCCCAGGGAAAGAAGGCACCCTGAAACATATGGTGTTTGTTTTCACTTGTGCTGTTTCCGCTTGGCTTCAGACATTTGCTCATCTGCTACATTTATGGCTTCTAAGTTTAAACTTAAAACAGAGGGTAGGCTGGATGTTGTGGGGAACATATGGGTAGATGGAAAATAAACAGCTGAAAGAATCTTTTGCCTATAAGGAATTACGAGAAAGGAAAGGAAAGAAGTCTGTCCAATACACCAGGGAATCATCTGCAGACCTGGAAAAGTTCAACCAAGTTATGTTCCTCTAGTTTTCCCCTTCCAAAAGAAATTGTCACAATGAAAAATATTTTAATTCTTCCTGAATGTAGTCAATCATATGTTGACTCCCTAAAATAGTTCTTATTTGATGAAACAGCTGAGGGAAAGTTAAAAGGAAACAAAATATGGTAACACTGGAGCTTTGTGGAGCTTGGACCATTTGTCCCTTGGAGTGATTTCTTGCTTTATCACTTCCCCTGAGTTTTAAGCTCCAGTTTCCCTAGGAGGTCCTTCAAAGGGGATGCTGGTTTGATTGTTTCATAATTTTCTGACAGGGAAAGAGGGAAGTATGAAATTGACAAGAATCCATTAGTTTTCTTTTTCTCTTTAGTCCTGGGCAAAACGTTTTTGTTTTTGTCTTTTATGTGAAGGGGATTGGGTGAAGGAATTTTGATCACTGTTGGACTGGGAGAGGAAGCTACAAAAGCCACAATGATTTACACTCGTTGTTGTCAACATTACTGTCTGATCAAGTTGTTCAGTGGTCAGTTTCAAACTGCTTTGGAGAGCTTGGAGTTTGGAAACGGTGATGGGAACAGCCAGTTTCTGGAGCATTTCTTACTTCATAATCAATATTTTCCCTCTTGCTCCCTTTAAACTGGAGCATTTCTTCCTTCCTATCTCTGCTGATCTGTATTTGAAAATATACTATCCAATTGCTTCCATAGATCCTTGGCCTACACAGATGGAAAGCAATACATATTGGCAGTAACCAACTTCTCAAAGAAGGTTAGGCAGGTGTGCTTCCCACCTGCTAGAAGATGTCACGCCTGCCAAAAATTGCTTTTTTCTTTCTGGGTACGGAAGGAACACCCTTTAAAATAAGGTGTTGACAATCTTGTCAAGGAGTGTCAGTAGCCTGTTCAGGCAAGCAGCAATTGGTATCCTGATGAAAGAAGAATTCTGTGGCCAATGCCGAAAATTAGGGAGGGTGTGGCTGAAACCAAAGAAATCCAGCCTTATCACAAATCATAGATTTGGCCCATGGATCATCATTGCCATTATACACTGACTGGTAGAAGCCTTCCAGATTTCAGATAGGAGCATTTCCCAGAACTCCCTGGAGAGGAGGAAACTGCACGAATGGGTTATTGTGGAAGTCTCCATCTTTGTGTCATTATTAGCTTGACCAGCAGCAGGAAATACTCCTACATAAATATGAAATCACAAGAAGAATCCTGCAAGATTAGATCACAATGACCTTGCCTCCTTTATATAGACTTGGTTGTGTCTTGGATGTTTTGGGATGCCAAAAAGCAAGAAAAGAGATCATCAATCTCCTACCTCTGTTTTCCAAACTTGGGGTCTGGTTTAGCTTGATGACTAGTGGTCTTAATGGATTTGTCCAAACTACTTTTAAAGGTCTTTCTGCTAGAAGCTCTCCTCATAACCTCCAGTAACAATTTCAAAACTTCAGTAATATATTTCCTTTTGTCTATAAGCAAGAAAAAAGAAAAACTTCATCCAAATCATTCCTCTACATACCACTTGTAATTTTTCAGCCTGTTCTCAAATGTCCTCTATTCCAATGGATTCCTAAATTTTAAAATCTTGAAACATTGCAAAGTTTCTTCATTGCACGGCTACTGCAACCCCTTTGCTTGGATGCCTTCTTCTGTACCTTCTTGAGGATTACAATAAGGAAATATATAAACGGAAAAAAAATCATTCTTTAAATAATATTTTGATAATCTGCTATATTACTCACGGAAGGACCCACCTGACATTATAGCTCATAACTCAAATAATAAAGTAATGCAATATGAATTCTTCTAAAGTAAGATCAACTGAGTTCAATAGATTTCCCTCTAGGTAAATCTAGTTAGAATTGGAGCTTAAATTCCTGCGCCCCTCTGAAAATTTTTGAGGTAATTTTTATTTGCATTTTAAAAAACTTTTATTGAAGAAAGCCAGATTATGTAGACTTTGATTAAAAAGAAGAAAAGAATGTCCTGCTTTTTTTCCCCTTCTAAATGTCAAGTGGAAATTATGTCAGAATTGGGATACATAAAATTCCTCTGAACTTTTTTTTTTTTTTAACCAGAGAAGGGAAGTGATCTGAAGGTGTGCTCCTTTAAAAATTAAATCATTTGTTATAACAAAAGTACACACTTTTGTTATATGTTATTTGGTTTTGGTATATGCATACACACATATATACTAAGCACTACTCACATTAATGTATCCAATCATGGTTAAGTCAATGGATGTTGTTTCCTGTTCAATAAAGCAGACGCCAATTATAGATACTCCTAGACTTACGACCACAACTGAGCCCAACATTTATGTTGCTAAGTGAAACATTTGTTAAGTGAATTTTGCCCCATTTTACAACTTTTCTTGTCATTGTTGTTAAGTGAATCATTGCAGTTGTTAAGTTAATAACATGGTTGCTAAGTTACTCTGGCTTCCCCATTGACTTTGCGTGTCAGAAAATTGCAAAAAGTTGATCACAGTGCAACCATCATAAATGTGAACCAGTTTCCAAGCATCTGAATTTTCAACATGGGATGGTGCAATGGTCGTAGGTGTTAAAAATGGTGATAAGTCACTTTTTTCAGTGCATTGTAACTTTAAATGGACACTAAAAGAACTGTTGTAAGTCAAGAACTACCTATATAACTGTCAAGAACTACCTATATAACTACCTATATTCTTTGCCACTTAGAACTGTTCAAGAATTGAATAAGCAAAGCACATTCACAATCATTTGCTTGTATATCATTAAACATGGAGAATTTTCCATTGATTTAACCAAATTTTTACTCATTGCTTTGAGCTGCCTTACCATTTCAAGTTTCAGCTAAGAACAAACTGTTTTGCGGATCTATTTATCAGGAATCCAAGTAATAAAAAGCATTCAGAAGTAGTTGCCAAAATGCCTCTGATTATTTTCATGAAAAACATTTTTCTTCTCTTCCTTCCGCATTGTGGGTTTTCAGATAATGGCATGAATCCTAGTAAAACAAGGCAAACATTTTTATTTTTCTGAAGGGAACCTCTTCCTCCCCCTCCATACAATTGGATTTTCTATTTTGATTCTGATAAAGAAGACTTTTCAGTTTTCACCTCCTCTCCCATTGTAAATAATGATCTGAGTTAGACATTAATTCAGAATATTTCAGCACTTATTTTAAAACACACATCAGTGGCTCAGGTTTTCTGTCTCAACCAGCTCCATCAACTTTACCATCCCCTTTTCCATTGGAGGTAATTTCAAATCTTTTCACATGAAATTAAGGTGAGAAATATACCACCTGTTTCCTGGTTCATCCTTTATACCACCACCAAGACAAAAATTAAGAAGATGAAACTTCTCTTGATCTATACTAAATCTTGCTTTATTACTTGATGACAGCCAGTCAGATCCTGGATCAAGCATAGAAAAAAAATATGTCTCTATCTAGTTTATAGGATTCATGTGATAGCATGTACTGTGCTGATTTTTATAGTTTATTTTTCAGAGCAATATAGTGCATAATATGTATGTATGCTGCACAACTACTCAACAAATGAATCAATAGAATCTAGGGTATTCAAATTAAATCAGTTTTTCCCAGTGTGATGTACTCCAGATGTGTGAAAATAGTACCTTTTAGATTTCCAGAGTGTGATCATGTTGGCTAGAAATCCTTGGATAAGGATTTTAGGGCTGGGGCCTAAAAGGTGTTGAGAGAAGTGAATTAGTTTCGTGAAATTAGTAATTTCAGCCCTTCTAGGAGGTACTGTTATTTCAGATTTTTATCTTGGAAAACCCTGGAACAAGCATCCATATTATCAAAACCATACTGGGATGTATGGTTTCCCATTGCTTCTGAATCCATTTTAAAAGGCACTAAGACCTTGGTTGTTTGACTACTTCCTGACTGGATTCCTTTTTGAGGACCTGTATACTGCATGAGCCAGAAAGAAGGTTGGAAAAATCTCTACAGACCCCTCACATCCTGGACATAAACTGTTTTGACTCCTCTCCTCTGGATGTTGCTATAGGGCATTGTGTGCCAAAACAACTATGCACAGTTCCCCCACCTCCCCAATGCCATCACTCTGCTGAACAACTCATTCCCCATAGCACTGTCTTACACGTAAGGTTATTTACCTATGAAGTGGGGCTGTACTGTACTGCTATTATCCTTCTCATCTTTCCTATTACCTTCTTCTATTGGTATCTTAGATTATATCATTTTGTTGTTTGTTTGTTATGATTTATGGTGTATCTAATGATTTATGAATTAACACTTTGCTGTTTGTATGTACACAGAGAGCTTATGCCCCAGAGGCAAATTCCTTGTGTGTCCAATCACACTTGGCCAATAAAGAATATTCTATTCTAAATAATATTCTGTGTTTGACTTAAAGATCCTGGTAGGGAAACCTGGTAGGGCTGAGTCCAAATGAGCCCATTTTATTGCTGTGAATGGAGCAATAAAATGCCTTCCCTCTCATCCTTTGCTCAGGAGAAGAAAAAATGGCTGAGTGTTGTTGCAAAAACAAGGCAGACAATTTTAAGAGGATCTTCCCTGGATACCTTTCTTATCAGTGTTGGGATTCAATTTTTTTTTACTACCGGTTCTGTGGGCGTGGCAGGGGAAGGATACTGTAAAATCTCCAGTCAGAGGTGGTATTTGCCGGTTCTCCGAACTACTCAAAATTTCCGCTACTGGTTCTCCAGAACTGGTCAGAACCTGTTGAATACCACCTCTGGTCCTTATGCTTGGGGGGAATAGGGTTATATATTCCCGGTCTTCTTCTTCTTAACACCCTTCCCTCAAACATCTCTAGTCTCCAAGCTGTTTTGGAAGCATTTGAGATATCTCCAAGAATGAATGCCCTGACTGTGGACACTTCTTTAACCCTGCAAGAAGTCTAAGCATTTTTCTCCCTTTTTCTGCTGTTGCCTTTAAACAGCATTTCCTTAATGTGTAGAATGGCAAATCCCCATTACAACATGGTTCAATCACCAAAAGATTGAAAACAGGATTTGCAGTCCCCAAGCAGTCCTCAAGCAGTACTTGAGGAAAGCAAGGCTAGTTTTGAATCAAGCAGCACTTTTCATCTCTCTCGTGTTATGCTTTAATGTACGGCAAAGAAAAAAAGAGCACAAAAACAAAAACAGAACAAAAAATATATTTAAAAAACCCAAAACATATTAGGGTACATATAATAATTCAATCACATTTTTCTATCCATCATTAAACTTTAACCACATTAGATAATATCCATCAGTTTTTCCGATGCGGTGGTAAAGAGCCAGTTGATAGATAGAAAGTAAACACATACCCAAAATTATGAGTTGAGAACACATACTGTTGAGATGATAAATCTGGGAAGCCTCTATCTTTCTGACATTGAACAGTTTGCTATTCTCCATGTTGGATCAATAAACAGTTCCTCATAGAGTGATGTTCCAAATTTTGGGTATGCAATTCAAAAGTACATTCAAATCTTTAAACTGTAATGAACTTTGTAACAATTTAATATTATGAATCTTAGGGATTTCAAACCAATCTTATGGTTCTTGAAGCTCATAATCACGGGTGTTAAGTGTTCCCTTATTCATTTTACTCTTCCACCTGAATGAAGCTGATAATTAACCTTCTGAAATGCTTGAGAGAAACATGAAAAAATAATAAAAATATGTTCATAACTTTATAATAACATTAATTTCATTAACTGATTTTAAAAGCACAATAAACACGGTATCCTTGATATGTTTAAACACCCTTTGCTATTGAGGTTCTAAAATAGGACAACCCCAGCTTGTTCTTTCAGAGTTCTTGAAAATAATTAAAATCCACTATAGCTACAATTGTTTCAAAACAAAATAGCCTACATTTAGGATGATCTACTGTAAAGCCCATTCCAATAATGCTAATAATATAGAATTTTATATATTGTTAATGCATTTGGCCTTCCTGGTTTTGCCCAAAATTTGCAAAACCAAGAGGTGTTTTTAAACTGCCATTTCACTAAAACTTAGATGCCTTACACCACAATGACTTATATCCCTACATAATCAGGCGAAGTAATTTTGATGGCACTAAAAGAAGTAATGTACACGGAGATTGTATTTGCATTCAGGGAAAATTGTTTCAGTGAAGTTGAACATACAAACTGCACAATTATCATTCACCTCCTCTACCAGGATTGTACCAATTTTCTATTATTCTTTCACTGAGAAATACATTCTACCGTTCTCCTAGATAGTCACCCCTATTTGTCATGTTACCTTCCCGAAAGACTAAACTAGCACAGGAGGCCTATGTTTCCTCTCACTATTGTTCATCCTCTATAAAAAGAGGTTAAGGGAGTCTCCTGCCCTGGTAACTTGCCCATCTGATCTATTTGTGTTATGCTATGTCCAAGGCAGCTGCAAAGGTGAGTTTATGCTTGTCATGTGAATGCTTTTACCATACAATGAACCTTATCTTTTATTTTTATGGCCCTTTGGAGATTTTCTCCAGGCGCTAGTCTTTGTTTCCTGTGTAGCTATGTAGAGATATTATGTGGGCTGGAGAACAGCCATACATGAAATATAACCTCAGAGGCCAGAGAATTGCTTTCCTCTGATTAATATTAACTAATATTGCTTTAGAATATGGATACTGAGTTTTAGAAACAGATTACTAAGAAAGCCTGCATTCTGCACTGAACGTGAAATAACAGGATGGGGACTATATAAAAATGCACATTTTTAGTTCTTTTGCAAACCCATTCCCAACCTTGGGTCTTCCACATTTATTAAACTAAAATTTCTGTTTTCCTGGCAGACATAACCATTAGCCAGGTTGACTCCCCCAGATGTTCTTCTAGTTATTCTTTCAAGGGGCGTTTTCTAAAGTTAGTGGTCAGTGGACTAGAACCTGCATGGTCCAACTGAGGACAGATACCTTGTTTATTATGTCGGCACAAACATTTTTTTTCCTGATAAACAAAGCACTTGTTTAAGTTTCTAACGTATCTCATCCTCCCGAAGAATCAACATTCTTAGGAGAGACTTACAAACAGCAGGAAGAAAACTGGAACAGACTGTTCCCAGTAAGACCGTTGGTTCATCTGCGCCAGTATGGCTTACGTTGGCTAGGATGCACTAAAGCAAATTGGCTGGTTTCCCATTTCCCATTAAGCCATTTGCATATATCTATCAAGGCAAGATTCCTCTAGCTTTGCTACCCTTGCTCTTCAGTGGATCACCAGCTGATTTGGCACAGTAAGGCAGGTTTGACTTCAGGATTTGACCCACTGCCTCTCACAGTCTTTTGCCATTGCCCACTGTGATGGAGAGTTAACCTCCCAAATGGGTTTTGTAAAGCAGCCATATTTTTGGCAAACACAAAGAAGATAGTAATTAACAGCCAGAGGCATAGTGTGGAAAATGTTTCAGATCCTTTGAAAAGGATCAATATTCTAGGGTTGCTATGTAAATAGGAAAACTTGATAAGGTCTTATTATGCAGACAGGAATGTAGCAAGCTTAAGCCTGGTGCATCATTATACATTTCTCAACTGAATGAATATATATTCAGTGATGATTGTTTATGCTAAGGAGATTTCTGGGTCTGTGAAAGACCTACTTTCTGGAAATGAAGTAAGATGATCCATGATAGCTATGTCATTGACAATGATGGCTTCTTTAAACTATTGAAATAGACTGCCTGTGATTCACTATTCTTCCACTTGTCCAGACATTCATACCAAGGCAACCTCATATGTGTTGGCCTAGATAAGGTTTGGTCACTTCAGAACGTGTTGTTTAAGATTTGCTTTGCATCTGGACTAGCAGCCACTAGCAGGCTGAAAAACAGATAACTATTAAGTCATGTGTCTTCATGAATGTACCATGGGCCTTCTCACCCATCTCTACCCATCCACCCATCCACCCCAGCAGAAAACTATATTGGAATGCATTTTACTGTCCCTACTGATGATTCCCATCCTCCATCAGATTCCCAGTGATAGCTGGGCTACACCAAGACTCTGCACAGTCTTTCTGCATATATTTGTCTTTGATACCATCACGTATGACCTGCAGCAGAACGAACCCTGGACTCAGGGGTCTGCAACCTTAAACACTCAGAAAGCCATTTGGACCCATTTCCCACAGAAAAGAAAACACCAGGAGCCACAAAACCTGGGTGGGTGTAGTCAATTTGATGTAACTCACTCCCACCCAGTCACATGACCTCCCAGCCATGCCTACCCAGGTTTTGTGCCTCCCCATATTTTCTTTTCTCTGGGAAACAGGTATCTCTCTCTCTCTCATCTCTCCCTCCCTCTCTCCCTCTCTCCCATCTCTTTCTCTCCCATCTCTCTCCTCATCTCTCCCTTCCTCCCTCTCTCATCTCTCTCTCATCTCTCTCTCTCTCATCTCTCCCTCCCTCTCTCCCTCTCTCCCATCTCTTTCTCTCCCATCTCTCTCCTCATCTCTCCCTTCCTCCCTCTCTCTCTCTCTCTCTCTCTCATCTCTCTCCTCCCTCTCTCCCATCTCTCTCTCTCCCCATCTCTCTCCTCATCTCTCCCTTCCTCCCTCTCTCATCTCTCTCTCTCTCTCTCATCTCTCCCTCCTCTCTCCCTCTCTCCCATCTCTTTCTCTCCCATCTCTCTCCTCATCTCTCCCTTCCTCCTCTCTCATCTCTCTCTCTCTCTCTCTCATCTCTCCCTCCCTCTCTCCCTCTCTCCCATCTCTTTCTCTCCCATCTCTCTCCTCATCTCTCCCTTCCTCCTCTCTCTCTCTCTCTCTCTCTCTCTCATCTCTCCCTCCCTCTCTCCCATCTCTTTCTCTCCATCTCTCTCCTCTCTCTCCTCCCTCTCTCTCTCTCTCTCTCTCTCTCATCTCTCCCTCCCTCTCTCCTCTCTCCCATCTCTTTCTCTCCCATCTCTCTCCTCATCTCTCCCTTCCTCCCTCTCTCATCTCTCTCTCTCTCTCTCATCTCTCCTCCCTCTCTCCTCTCTCCCATCTCTTTCTCTCCCATCTCTCTCCTCATCTCTCCCTTCCTCCTCTCTCTCATCTCTCTCTCATCTCTCTTTCTCATCTCTCCCTCCTCTCTCCCTCTCTCCCATCTCTTTCTCTCCCACTCTCTCTCTCATCTCTCCCTTCCTCCCTCTCTCATCTCTCTCTCTCTCTCTCTCTCTCTCCCTCCCTCTCTCCCTCTCTCCCATCTCTTTCTCTCCCATCTCTCTCCTCATCTCTCCCTTCCTCCCTCTCTCATCTCTCTCTCATCTCTCTCTCTCTCATCTCTCCCTCCCTCTCTCCCTCTCTCCCATCTCTTTCTCTCCCATCTCTCTCCTCATCTCTCCTTTCCTCCCTCTCTCATCTCTCTGTCTCTGTCTCTCTCATCTCTCTTTCTCTCACTTTCTTCCCCCCACTTCTCTCTCTGAAGAGCTAGGAGGAAGCAAATTCCACACCCAGTAACTCCAAAATATTTGAAGGCAACTTGAAGACAATCAGCAGTGATGCCACTGGGCTAATGTCTAAGACCCCCTTAGAACAAGGAACAGAAAGTCTTAAAATTATGCCTCAAATTGATTATTACCACGTGATGTATGTTTCATCATTGGGTGATACCTATCGCACAAAAGGAGCAGGAAGGCTCAGTAGTTTGAAGTGAAGAATACACCAAACTTTTCTTGTGAGCTCATAGCCCTCTCTTAATTTTTTATTATTTTAAAATAAAGGGTTTTTTTTTCAATCCGTGTATCTGGAGGGATGTGATTCTTTAATGGACTGAAACTAGTTTCCTTTCCTAGACAGCAGAAGATACCCTGTCTTTACTGCTCAATCTGGGCTCAGCTGCATTCCAGTTTTACGTTTGTCAGAGCATTCCCTCCCTTAATCCGACTTATCCTATGTCTCCCGGCTGCCCTCCTGATTAGTAATGCATTATACTGGGGCAGACATTAAGGAAACATCCTCTTAATAAAGATAGATTGTCTACTTTGCATATGAAGGAGAAAAAAGGAAATAAATTAAACATTAAGTATTAAAATCCAGAACCGCATGTTCAGTGCTCCCATGATCAGATTTTTTTTTTATTTCCTGTAAAGTAGATCTTGAGGTTTTGTCCCTGAGCTTTTGCAGATGATAATTCAATTACAAGAGAAAGTGCAGCTATGGCTGGAAACATGCCCATCTTTATTTTATAGCAAACATAATTGTTGTGGTGACTATGTATTTTATTAGAGCTCAAAGTGCATAGGATGAAAATTCAACTTCCTCTTTCGTTGGCAAGCATTCCTGTTGATGCAGTACAGTTAGCAAATTTTGTGTCCAAGACAGTGAAATTACTATAGCTGAATAGGCCCAAGTAATGAGTAATGTAGCAATTCAGCATAGCCATGGGAGATGTACGCTAAATTCTGGAAGGTTATAACATACTAGATCCAGGTCACAACGCATTTAGAGCATATAACTTACTTGCTCAGAAAGGCCCACAGTAAAGCAGAATTGACTCGACTAAAAGGCATCAATTCTTATTAATTCATGATCAGACATGGGGATGCTACGGCTCTTCGGGTGTTTTAGTTTCCGACTTTATTTAATCCTGCTCAGAAGCTATGCTTGCTGAGTCAGAGATGCCCCAGTTCCATAGTCCCACTGTAAAACAAAATGCAGAGTATATTTGCTAAAGTGAAGTATGAAACATCATACAGATGCTATTAATATATTAACTTAAAATGACATGAGTGACAGAAATAGTTTTGTCCCTTGTTAAAGACTTCTAAAAATAACTCCAAAGTGAGGGGTGCTCGTGTTTGTAATATTACTCTATTAAACATACATGTTCAGATATTTCAGCCTTCAGGGTGACAAGATAATACAATTGGATATAAAAACGACATTTTCACGACCGACATTTCATCATGGAAGGTTTTCAGGGACAGGATTTCTGACCTGAACCTGCTCTGAAAATTTCTGACCCCAGTTAAGGGTGTACATGTTACTGGTCCAAAATCTGCCAACCCTTCTAGACTCACAGCTCCTGCTTGAGGAGCAGATGGCAGCTGTGGCTAGGAGGTCTTTGTATGATTGCAGCATATAAACCAACTATACTTTTCTAGACTTGGAACCATACTCATAATCACTTGCATCTTGTCAAGTTTCCGTTGGTCTATTGTAATGCCCTAAATATGGGGCTGCCCTTGATAAGCATTCAGAAGCTGCAATCCATCAAAAATGCTCTAGTTCAAGTTGATAAACACACACACACACACACACACACACATATGTGTGTGTGTGTGTGTGTGTGTGTGTATGTATATGTATATGTATACGTATATGTATGTGTAATATCACTATGTTGATAGCTGCATTAGTTATCTGAACATTTATGAATATAATTCATGTAATATAATGTCATATTTTAAAACTTTTAAGGTTTCTAATGTGTGTATTTGGGGGGCTGCCTTCTTCCTATGCCCTCTACCCCTCCAATCAGATTTTAAAGACTTTCTCCAGGTTCTTACCTTTAGGGGATGTATTTAACCTCAGAGGCAGGTCTTCTCTGCTGCTATCCTCTTTTTTGGAACAATTTGTCCCTCTCCCTGGAGCTCAAGTGATCCCTCAAGATTTTGGCTTTCTGCAAGGCCATTAACCCCCAACCTGTTTTGGCAAGCTAGGATGGTTCCTCCTGCAAGGGAACATTTGTTGATTCTGGAATTTCAAAGCACTATGTTTTTTTGTTCTGGATTAATTGCCATTTGGTTGGCAATGTTATTATTACTTTTTGACCTTTTTAAATTCACCATTGCAAGAACTGGGTGAGCTACTCAGAGTCACTTGTTGATTGAAGATGCATATAAACCTAGCAAACAAGCTAGCAAATAAATATTTTTGTTTACCTCCTTGTATTTTCACTTGCTTTATTAAAGATTTCAAAGTCTTACGGATGTATCCTTCTGCTACATGCCGGGGCGAATGCATCCTTCAGCAGCACCTTTCCCCAGACGTCTGCTCCCCACTGGGACACTGACTGAGAGATGCTTGATTTGCACTTCAACACATCTGGAGGACACAAAATTAGAAAAGGCAGTGCTACGTATTAGTGTCAGTTAAAATATGTGACAGGAAATAAACAGAGACTATAGGCATGGATGTTATACCAGTTTAACTGGTGTAACTTCTGCCAAAGAGTCCCATGGAAATGTAAATCGGGATTTACCAGTCAATCTTCGTAGTCTATCTGCAAGATTTCCAACTCCTTCTTCTTTAATAACAACGAAAACGAAAGGGAACTATCACCTTTCCCTAGACAGATTTCATGGGTGCAAGAAGAAACAATTCTTAATGACCAGAGCCAGGTTCCTGCAATCCGTGTGCTATTCAGAGAACAGTGTTGATGAAGCTAGCAGGGGGGGGAAAGGCATGGTGTTAACTTCGTTAAACATTTGGTAGCTAGAGATAAAAAAAGCAAATTTGGTTTTGCTAGGATTTAAGTGAGTTAAAGTACACGCTCATAGTTTGATGCGACTTTTTTTTTCTATTTAAAATATGGGAATGTAGAATGAATTGGAAATCATGGAACAGTTGGGGCGTGCGTGCATAGGTCGAATGAAATCTTAATTGGGTGTTGCCTCTAAAATAATGCAGATGTCTATCAAATTCCAGCCTTCCAGGTCATAATTACTCAATTGCACTTAAGAGAGAGAGAAAAAACAAGATTATTTCTGGGTATGAATTTATTTTTTACTAAAATATTTTTATTTAAACATGTAATCCACCGGTTTTTCCAAAGCAACTTATAGAAATCAAAAGAACACAAAGGCATAATAACAAAGGAGACGGAATACAGAACTCGGGTGAGAACGTGACCTAGCATTGCATATCAAGATTGAACATACCTATAGAAAGGTCCAGAGGACTTGGAATAACACGAATGGTGAAAATGTGTGGCTTATGATGAATAGGCAAATCAACCGAGGGAATAACCTGCAGGGATTGGCTGCAAATTAACACTAAAGTACAAGAGACAAATGAACAGTAAAGTAGATAACTGAAGCTTCAGACAACTATGAAGCATTGTGAGAGATTTCAGATACTCCACCCAATTGTTGCAAGTCCAAGGTCATGTCAGACCCCAACTCAAGAAAGACATATGGAGTTACTTCTGAGCAGTTTCCCATATTGTCCCTCACCTATAGGCAGAAATCTTGCCAAACTAAAGCAGCTATTTGCATCCCTATAGCTATATTCTGGGAATAAGTAAAATGATATGTACAATACTTGTCTTATGGTACATCTGCACTAAGTTGTTAAAATGGTCTCATGACTTGATTCTAAATCAGCTTAAGAAAATCATTTCTTACTGACAGGATTGCCAACAGCTTGCAAGGTGTTCAGTCTGGATTGCAGACTATTATATCCTCCCATTGGATATAATCGCCCTGCTGTGGTGCCGCTCCTATTTTTCTTCTCCAGCAAAGTGATTGACAGTTCCTTCCTGTGGGTGAGTCTCCTTGGAGAGAAGGATTGAGAGAGATAAATGAACGTGCATGCACACAGACACGCATAGGTACACAGACAATTCAATTTATATATATACACATTTAAGGCATTAAATGCATGTACTGGTTTGCACAGCAGCTACAAAAACTTTTACTTTTTTAAAAAAAATACTTTTCTGTATTTGTTTTTAATGATTGTTTTAAAAAATTATATTTTACATCACTGTTGCAAGCTTATAGTAAGTATACAGCCGTGATGGCGAACCAATGACAAACGTGCCACAGGTGGCATGCAGACCCATTTTTGTGGGCACACAAGCCCCAGCCAAAACCACCTGCTCTGCGCATGCACGTGCTTCCCTGCTGATTTTAGGCCTGTTTGAGGCAGTTTTTGCCCTCCTGGAGGCTCGAGGGAAGCCTCTGCAGCCTCGGGAGGTCAAAAAACGGGCCTTCCAGAAATACCGGAAGTGCCAAAATGGGCCCGTTTTTCGGCCTCCGGAGGCTGCAGAGGCTTCCCTCGAGCCCCCAGGAGGGCAAAAACGGCCTCAAATGGGCTGAAAATCATCTGTGAGGCACACACACATGTGCAGTGCAGGTAAGGGACTGGGGTGAGGGTATTGCATGCTCATGTGTGGGGGCGCGCACATTGCATTGTGGGTGCCGTCACGCACTTGCTTTTGGCACACTACAATAAAAAGGTTCACCATCATTGGAATACAGGTTGTCCTGACTTACCAACTCTAATTGGGACTGGCAATTCTGTCATTAAGTAACATGGTAATAAAATTAAACATCACATGATGGCACCCAACTTTCAATGTCAATTCGGGCTATAGTCACTAAGTGAAACACCTGCAGTCATTAAGCACAAAATCAAGTGACTGCAACTTACAACGTCCTGCTGGTTTCCTCATTCACCTTGCATGTCAGAAGCCGGCAAATGGTGATCAGATATCCATGGGACACTGCAATCGTTCTAAATGTGCACAGATTGCCAAGCATTCAAATTTGTGACCAAATGAACATGGAGATGTTATAGCACTGGTGTCAAACCTGATCACGTCACGGGCCGGATCAATGTACCATGGTGTTTTTTGCCTTTGCGGAGCTGAGATGGGCGTGGCCTGCATGTGATGTATCCAGCCTGCAGGCTGCCAGTTTGACAGACCTGTATGGTGACTGCAAGTTTAAAGACTGGTTGCAACTTATGTGAAGTGGAATTGTTGTGTGACTATATTGTGGAAGAAGAATGATCTTAGGGGTAGTAGATTATGCTCTTCTCTTGGTAACTTTTTTTTTTCTAGAACAAGGAAAATTGTAACCTAAAAGTTTTTGGGTTGCTGCGTAGAATTGTTTCATTTTTAATTTGAGGTAATTAGTTCCAGATTTTAAAATGGAGACTACATGTCATCTTGACACAACTTTATCTACCACTGTAATCACACAAATATTATTAAGAGCACTATAAATGGTACAATAATGAAAGAAAAATATCTGGACAAGGAGAGGCCACAGAGAAGTGCTAATTATTATTATTAATGCTTGGTATGCATTGGCATTATTTAGCAATGGTCCAGATTACGACAAGACAGAGCCATTTAAATTTCAAACTTATTTATTACATTAATCAAGTAATTAATTACATTAATCAGAGAACATGGCTGGTCTAAATTGTAAATTTCAAATATTTGTGTTTGAAAACTTAAAGTGTTTTCTTTTTAAAGAGATCAGAAATGCAAGTGCAGCTGAAGTTAATTTCCATGTCATATATGCCCACTGTTTCAGACTTTATTTTCTGCACTAAAAAAAATGTAAAGAGATTTCCACAGAGTACCAATAAGCTATTGCACGGTCTGGCCATATTACCAAACTGCAGTTTTGGCTTCAATACTTTTTTGTTTTCATTTCAAATGGTTGAGAGATTCTATAGAAGTGCAGCACAGGCAAAATATAATAATATAATATAATATAATATAATATAATATAATATAATATAATATAATATAATAATAATATAATATAATATAATATAATATAATATAATATAATATGATAATAATATAATATAATTAATATAATATAATAATAATATAATATAATTAATATAATTAATATAATATAATATAATATAATATAATATAATATAATATAATATAATATAATATAATATAATAATATAATACATAATGCTTTCCAGGTTTTGGACTACAATACCCATCATCATTTATCATTGCCTGTGTTGGCCCAGATGATGGAAGTAGGAGTCTGCAGAGTGGAAGTTTAGTCTTTTATATGTGAAAGATTTTTTTCCCCATAAACGATAGTTACATCACTGAGGAAAAGACTTTTCTTCATATTCCCTTTTTATCTATGTATTTAAAACAAACATATGCTTTCAAACAATATAATAAGTGGACAAAGAATATTACTAACGTTATACCATTAATGTTGTATTCCCTGCTCTGTGAATTTTCTTCTTTTTGTGTATCCTTTCCAGCGTGAAATCTTTGTTGTTGGAAAACTATGCTGGGTCTAGGCTAGAACACAGTGAGCTTATCCACTAAGCTCGCAAAGCCAGTGCTATTTATGTGCTGTGCAGTGTTTTGACCTTCTGAATTGGTTTCCCATTTTAGGAAAGGAAGAGGCAGAGACGGAGAGAAAGAGACGGGCAGCTTTTTTTAACCCGCTCCACAAAATGACTCGATTCCCATCCATTACATTTTATTACTTGATCTGGGAACAAAACAGCACCTCAGTGGTTTAAGAGGATGTACCAGTGTGGACTCCCACAATTTATAAGATGAGACCGGAAGACCCTGATGATTTATAAACACTAACAGAGACTCTTTTTGTTGTTTATAATCTTTAATTCCATGGTTTTCCTTCTTTCAGTCATGTTTGTGTATTTTAGACCATGCTTTCATTTTGTCAGGACAACGTTGTGTGTGGTTCCCACACATGAGAAATGTTGTTGACTGCCTCGAGGCTGATCCCTTATAGAAAGTCAGAAATGATAGAGATTTCTGACTGCACCACATCCTGACATACTGAATGTGGGTCATTTTTCTAGCACATGCATGACTGCAGCTGTATCTGTCTTCTCTAAACTGATGCCCTCCAGATGTGTTGGATTACAATTCCCCTTAATGTCCAGCAAGTAATGGCTATGCTGGCCAGGAATGATGGGAGATGAAGTCCCACACCAAGTGGGAAAGTTATGCACTCCTCCCTTGATATAGATCCATGGCTAATGGCATGAGGCTAACATACGCCTGTCTCTGAATCACATTTCTCTATATGTGTACTTTTCAGGTTAGTTACTGGTTTTTTCAACAAAATATTAAATACCTGAAGAAAAGCAAGCCTTTCCACAAAAGATTTTAGGTTTAGATTAAGCCTGGTTAGTTTCTAGTAAAATTTAAAGACCTTTGATAAAAGTTTCAATTGTTTAAAAAGCCTAGTATTGCATATTCATCAAGTGTCTACAGCAATACTGGAATCTTTACATAACATCAGAGATACTAGCAAATTGTCTTATAGATGAGTCATAGGGTTAGGGTTAGTCACAAACAAACAATCAAGCAAACAAGACCCAGGAGCATCTATAGGGTGGCTCCAAAAAGTGAAGCTGGCAACTGTATCTGAATAATTCAAATGGCCATTTCAACTTTTTTCATCCTCCATCCTTGCAGACATCCTTGGATAGAAATAAAATGGCAAATGAGGTACAGAAAGCTAGGTTTTGAGAACTGCAGAAGGGGTGGAAGAGATTAAAAAATATCTATCCCTCATGTCCATCCATGAAGACCCAAAAGGACACAAATTTAATCTAACCAGGACTACAGTTGTAACCCAGGTGTCAAGGAGAGAAAGGGAATTTTTGGAAGCCTGGTTTTCCACCAATAAATCAATAAGCAGGCACATTGACATCGACCCAATCTGCCAACCTCTATCAACCACAATCCGGAAGGCAGCATTTAAAGACCAACAAACAGCCATGCTGCAAACAAAGTTGTAACTTACAGATCACAAGAAATCAGACCACATCACACGCAACTGATCAAATCAACCCGAAACCAGACTATGACATCATCAGAAGACATCCAAACAACAACACCAGCACTAATTTTCATCACACAGATGGTACTTAAAACCAAGGACTATGGCTCAGCAACTACAGCTAGCCAATCACACAACCTGAAATCAGACCAGGACACAGAAAGGTATTTAAAGGCCAGGATTCCTCCAGACATGCACAATCCAAAGCGCACTGAAGATGTCTCCTCAAAAGGAGATGAAACGGTTGCAACAAAATCGCCAAGCTTGGAGCTCAAACCAACAACATAATTAAAAAATATGACTGATGCTGGGATGCTACAGCTGTTTCTATCACCTCCTACCATTCACCCATTATTTTGCACCTGTCTCTGATTAATTGATCTGGAAGTATTTCATAACATAGAGAAAGTCCCCCAATGCCTGTTTCTGCTGACAAAAAGCAACCGATAATTTGAACAAAGTGCAATCTCATAAAAAGGATGTCAAGAAACTAAACTATCCCCGAGATCCTTCCATGATTATTTTGATGTTCAAGAACTAAAGTTGAAAACTTCCAGGACTTTTAAAATTCTAGGTTAAAACGTACTATGTCTGTTCTCTCTAATTTTATGTGGCTCAAGACTAAAATCAAGGATGTTACTGCTCATCCCAAATAATGAACACATTTGGCTTATGCTCACTATAAAGGAGCAAAATATAGTGTGTAAATTGACTTCTGCTACTTTTGCTTTGGTTAAAACCTAGGCAGATAGATTCTTGGGTTGGTATTTATCATGCATTACTGTAGTACGTAAGTCTTTGCCCTCAGTGAAGTTCTGGGCCAGAAGACTTAACAAGAATATCTTGACTCAAACCCATCCCCAGTCCTGGTGACAACACCGGCTACTCTTTGCTCCATGCCACCCTGTCATAAATACCTTCTAAATGTTTCTTCTAGCCGCCCATCCT
Organism: Pseudonaja textilis; assembly: GCF_049901715.1. Taxonomy (NCBI): domain Eukaryota; kingdom Metazoa; phylum Chordata; class Lepidosauria; order Squamata; family Elapidae; genus Pseudonaja; species Pseudonaja textilis. The sequence continues at coordinate 81,753,265 of NC_141991.1, forward strand.
CTCAGAACAGGAGGTCCCTAAATTTCCTAACTGAATGAGCAACTTTTTCTCAGAAGGCAATTTGTCCAATTACCAGCACATTTGCAACACGCATAAGTCTAAAGACCCACTCATTTTTAGAAAGGCCACGTTTCCTCTTGAAAGTCATTAGGCTGCTATTTCTTGTCCATTTCCTCTTGGGCAGACGGTTGGAGGAGGTCAAAGTTGCGCTTCCCAAGGAATGCACCGGATCTTGCTGTTGTCATATTTCTATAATTGTTTGCATCTAGAGTCCTATTGGAATTGTACTGTTCCCAGCCAAAATCTATTTTTGAACACAGAGGGACCACGCTTTGTAGAAATCATCCTATGCCCCTGCTCTGGTATAGCTTTTCCAATTTAGCATCTTCCTGATGTGCTAGACCAAGATTGGAGGATAAAAGATTGGAAAAGTCACATCATTAGCACAATGCAAATAGAATAGCTGATACTATACAGCAACGGTGTATTCTCTAATATTAGACAAGCAACCGCAAACCAGTGGGGGAGGCTAACAGACAAGCAAGAGAATAGCTTTGATATGAGATCTTCCCCTCTCTCCAATCTTGAAAGGTAGAAAAAATGCTATTACTCAATGTCATCCACTTATAGCTTTATCTCTTTTAAAATTCATAAAAAATTGGCTGTTCCATGTTATTAGAGTGTTTATTAAAATCCCCGCAAATCTCTTGGAGTTCAAGTTTGTTTGTTTGTTTGTTTATTGCATTTAGAAGTTGCTGAATCTTATGACTAACAGCAGTTTACGACACTAAATGTAAATAATAAAAATATTGCAGGCTGGAGCAAAGCTGTCAATTATTTTTTACCCCCCTCCTTTTTTTTACATCCTGCTAGTTCAAACCTTTTTAAAAAGAAAATCCCAAGAATGCAATTGTGTGGTCTCTGCAAGGATATTCTGTGGAATTAAAATGATGCAGAACTTCCCTTCCACGAATGGCTGGATAACTCGCGTTGCCCATAGAAAAAGAAGAGGAAGGACTTCCCGTTTTTCATAGAGATGGAGGCCAAAAGGGGTTGATTTAACAGAGCATCCACACAGCTGGTGACTTAAAGGATGAAAGGATCCAAATTCCCCTAAAATGCTGCAAATAGAAGCTATGGATGTCCAAAAGTTCCCCTGGTCGGTTTCCTTTTATTGGAGGCTAGAAAGAGAAAATACAATTGCCATTTTTGCCTCTTACACAATGAGGAGTGATAAAGTTCTAGAAGAAACAGTAGTTCCCCAATAAAGAGGTTCGCCTAATAAATCGCCCACTCAGTCATTTAACAAATTCGCTTGACAGATCCTATGGCAGGGCCTTTTTGGTAGTGGCTCTTTTTTCATGAAATCCCCCCCCCCGATGCACGACTTAGTCCTTCTTTTCCCACTTCCCCATTTTCTATTTTTCTTAACTTCCTGGTTTAAGAAGCTGCATAAACAAATACGATAGAATGTAGTGATTGATTCAGAGTAAGAGTTCCGTTTAGATTAATTTGGGGATGGCCTAGATTTTACTCTTTTACAAAAGGGCAAATTAAACATATGCCCACCCCTGACTTTTGAAACATACATGCATGTGCACTACCCCTCCCCCGCCCCCAATTGACTTTAAAAGAAGCATTTGCTATTTTACTCAGTGACTAGTACTAGTACTAGTGCCTTCGGCTCTAGCTGTTACTTGAGACTCTCTGAGTTAAAACTATAACATTTATGGTTCCTCTGAGGCTGAAGGGCCTTGGCAAATCATTGGCTTGTTCAAGAGGTTATTATCTTTAGAAGCAAAGCAAAATCCGGAGAGACTTGCTTTTTCTGACAGCCGTTTGGTTGATGCTTTTCAGAGATCTTTCACTGGAGGTGACAGATATTGTCTGGGAGAAGTCATCATCCCCATCTAGCCAAAGGAAACCCTCATTGACATATAACTCCCTGCATTAACACCGCACCCTCCTTCTATTCTCTGCCATATTTCTGCCATGTGCTCTTACTGTTATAAATTATTTATAGAGGAAATGCTGAGTCAGGCCGCTGAGTGTATGTAAGTGGGGGCCATGAAACTCAATCCATGCTAATTGAAAGCTTCCTGTGCTGCAGTTTTGCCCACACAGGCTATGCTCGGAGCCTGGCTTGTCGTGCAGCACCTGAGGACATTAGGGGTGGCCACGCAGAGGGAGCGAAAGCTTTGAGCGGCAAGGGGTCATCTCTGACATCGCTCAATCGAGCTCATAATGGGATCAAGCCTAGAACGTCCATCCAATTTCAATAAAGCCAGGGAGGAAATGCAGGCACTGGGAGAAGTTGTGGCAGAGGGAGTCTGTTTTTATATAAATCTGCATTTAAACATTACACTTTCTCCCTAACTCATTGAGGAAGGCTATGCCTACATGCAACATTAACATCTATAAATGCAGGGGTGGGAAAGGATCTGGAAGTAGTTAACTGAAATGACAAATTTGATTAAAACTGAAAAAGTGGTAACTTCTAAAAAGCAAAGTCACTTCCACACATGAAAGGATTGTACTTTTTTGGGGTCAAGGTCCCTGTGTGCCCACAATATCACTGGGCTTTTGGTGATCTGAGTGGGCTGAGCTGATGCTTCAGCCACTGGTTTTGAAGCAACACTATGGAGACAGCTTTGCAATGTTTTCTCTGGAGCTGTAAAACACAAGGAATTGTTACCTTCTTTCTTAGATTATCCTGCCCTCCGTCCAATCAGGACTCCATAGAACCTTGCTGCTGGTTGGGGAACCTAGGAGGCAATGAATCTGTAGAAGGAGTAGCAGAACCTCATGTCAGAGTTGAAAGAGGGATCAGCCTAGAATCCTTACATAGCCACAAGTGAACAAAGCCCAAGTCTGTTGACCTTTTCTAACTCCATGCAAGTGTTAATTCAGAGGTGGTATTTAGCAGGCTCTGATCGGTTCTGGAGAACCAGTAGCGGAAATTTTGAGTAGTTCGTAGAACTGGCAAATACCACCTCTGATTGGAGATTTTACAGTATCCTTCCCCTGCCACGCCCACCGAGCCACACCCACAGAACCTGTAGTAAAAAAATTGGAATCCCACCACTGTGTTAACCATCAGTTGAGAAGTTTCTTGTGCGTAGACATGATTAGCAAAATATCAGTTGGACCTTCACATGTGGACTTGATCTTTTCCACCTGACAGAATCTTTACCAAAGGAGGCAGAACAAGACTAATATTTGAAGGGGTTATTTTTATATTACTTTTTTTATATTACTTTTCAGGAATAGCTGCAGGGTTCAGTCAAAAAAAGGCTGGAAGGTGGCTGCTATAAAATGATTTAAGCTCTTCCTGTTTTTTATATGCATCCATCTGGGGCATATATAACGATTCAATCTCACCATTATGGCCACCATATTATCTTTTTTGACCCTAATTGTAGACACTTCTGTTCTATTGATATCAACCTTTGGCACATAGCAGAATAGATTATGATGATTAAAATCTGATAAATCGAACCTACTAGTGTGTGAATTAAATTGCATGCACGCTATTTTCATGAACAAAACTTGTCCTAAAACTTTCCTACTGTTTTTCTAAGAGATAATATTTCGATCTTACTGACAACGTAAGATTCTTGTTAGTAGCTGATTAAACACAATCTATTTGGAAAAAATGAGTTTATTAGTTTTTGAAATTTCAAACGCAAAGAACTCCAGCAGTTAGGCCATCTCAAAGGTTTACAAAGATATGCAAACTTTAGAACTCTCTACATAACTATTTACCTCTTCCAAGTTAATGTGTTCTGACATATAAAAGCTGACATTTTGTCTTCTGAAGACTTTCTGTCAGATTTGGATTTGCAAATGCACATTTCATCAATAGTATTGATTTCAGGAGAAAAAGCTGCAATCCTAGGTGGGGGTGAATGAAATCTCAGATTTAAATTGCTTCCGGGAATCATAGATCAATATGACTGTGCACCAGTTTCCACAGTCACTTCCGAGCTCAATTAATAGTGCTTTGATAGAGTTCGGATTAACCCCAAACAATCACATCCTTTTGATATGGAAAAAAATGCTCTGCAGTACATAGAGAGTGGGTTGCTAGAGTGCACTGGATTGTCTAGAGTGGATTCAGAGGGCTATTTCAGAAAAGGGAGACAAATGTTAAAAGAAAATTATGGATGAACTCAAGAAAGCTTGCTTCGAGCCTGTAGTTGTTACATGCTAATATAGGTGTCAATACAGGAAGTTGCTTCTAATGACAAGGGGAAACGAGGAGACTCTTTCATTCATCTCCTGCTTAGCACATACAGATGTATTCATAATTATCCCTTGCCTGAGGGGAAGCAGGCCCAGGTGGGATCCGAAGCAGCTTGTATGCCTGCCAGAGAGCCCAGCAAGGAAGAATGATCCCTCGACAACTGGAATGTCATTTAGTGAACAAGCACAATAAACCTCAGAGCTTTCTTCCTGTCTCTGAGACCCATAAATTACAAACATTGCACCTGCCTCAGGCCACGCTGATATTGTTTCATTAAACTTAGGGAAGCATCAACTTTTCAGCTGCTGGGGGGAAAGAAGGAGTTAAAAAAAGGGGAACAAGATGTCCTAGATGTCCCCTGCCCTCCCCTCCTCCTCCTCCTCCCCCCTGCCCTTGCTGGCTCCTGGGACAAGGCTGTGGGCTTACCTTAATGCCGTTTGTCATGACTGAACATTTCAAGTGGATTTGTAATGGTTTTGTTATGAAGGCACAATTGAAGAAAGAAGCGGGGAGAAGCCATACAATGCAAGGAGCCCTTTGAAGAAAACCTTCCTGAAAATATGTCTGAGCTTCAACTTCAGATGTTGATCTTTTGTGTGTCTTTTGTTATGGTAACAGCTTTATTTTCATTGTGGCATAGAACCAAGGCTAAATTTTAACACACTGTAGCATACAGGTAGTGCTTGACTTACGACCACAATTGAGCCCAAAATGTATGTTGTTAAGTGAGAAATTTGTTACGTGAGTTTTGCCTTATTGTACAACTTTCCTTGCCACATTTGTTAAGTGAATCACTTTAGTTGTTAAATTAGTAACGTGGTTAAGCTTCTCCATTGACTTTGTTTGCCAGAAGGTTGCAAAAAAGCATCACATGACCCTGAGAAATTGCAGCCATCATAAATATGAACCATTGATCAAGCAGCCATATGTAAATCACGTGACCAGGGGGATGCTGCAATGGTCATAAGTGTGAAAAATGATCATAAGTTCCTTTTTTCAGTGCCGTTTCAACTTCAAATGCAGAGGTGGTATTCAGCAGGTTCTGACCAGTTCTGGAGAACCAGTAGTGGAAATTTTGAGTAGTTCGGAGAACCAGCAAATACCACCTCTGACTGGCCCCGCCCCCATCTAGTCTCTGCCTCCCATTGTGTCCCAGATGATCAGCTGGGTCTTCTTTGGTTGCCCTGCACAGGAGAACGGAGCTGGAAAGCAGGTTAGTGGGTTGGGGAGGGAATGGAGATTTTGCAGTATCCTTCCCCTGCCACGCCCACCAAACCACACCACGCCCACCAAGCCACACCCACAGAATCGGTAGTAATATTTTTTGAATCCCACCACTGTTCTAATAGTCACTAAATGTGCTGTTCTAAGTCAAGGATAATCTGTAGTTAACCAGGTTTCCTATTTAAAATAATAAGGCTAAGTTTATGCAGTAGGCCAAACCATGGTTAGCATGATCATGATTTGCTGAATAAACTACAACGGAACTGAGTTCACACTTGCTAAAGCAAACTAAGCACACTTCTTATAGCTTTGTGTGATTTTTTTTCAAACAGGAGTCTACAACGAAGGGTTTTTCAGCTTTTTCAGGCCACAGAACTCGATAGTTGAAAAATAAATCCATAAAATCCAGATCAAGAGGAAAGTTCTAGTGATAGGAAACCCGGCTTCATTTTTCTTCATTAGTCTTTCATGGAACCACATCACATTCACAAGGGAACTCAGTTTGGAAAGCTCTGGCATATAATTCTAGATTTTTACATCTGAAAAGCCAAGTCTCAAAGAAGCTACCTTCATGAGAAGTCGTGAATAGAAGGCCTTGAGTGTGCAGAAAAAGAAAAAAGGACAGGCTTCGATTGTGTGCTTGTGTCTGGCATCTTGGCTATTTTGAACAACCACCTCCTTGCAGATACCTCTCCCCCACCCCCCACCCCGGAAATCGGTTAAATCCACATCCCCAAACTCCAATAAGAAACCATGAAAAACTATCCCTTTGCTCTGCCAACAATCTTGATCAAAAATCAAGAAGGCTGCCGTGGGGGTGGTGGTTTGTGATAGGAGGGCTGTGGAAGAGCAAGGCCTGCTGTGAGAAGGGAGTGATGCGAAATATCAAGGACTACGACACATATGGGAAAACCAAGGTTTTCTGGGGTTGCCTTGGGATTTTGGTGGAAGGTTGGATTCTTTAAAAACACATCTCATCTACTTTAAGACCTATACTTGGTTTTGGTGTATGTTTTTAAATGCCTAACCCCCGGATGGTGGTAAATGATGTTTTCTAATTTTGATATTTGTGGACTGGTGTTGGAAAACCACAAACCAGGAGTTTGAAATTGCTTGAAATCCTGGGGCCTCACGGGGTCCAACCCAGCTCTAGATAGGCCAAAAGCCTGACTCAGAAGACTGCAACTTCCTCTCTGGGTGGGAAACGATGCGATCAGGGATGTATATATCTTTGTCTGCTTACATATAAGATGCTTGTAAATAGGCACACTCACAAGCCCACAATCACAAGTACCAACAGAAGATAAGTCATGATGGGCTGTGGCTTCTCCCTGCCTCGCAAGCCAATTACCTCAGAAAAATGAATGTTTATGCGAGTTAGCAGAGATGGCTAAATTGAACTGCTTTAATTAAAGAAATGAATACAATTAAGTGTTGCTGCTTGGAAACTGCTTTTGGACTTTGTGGTGGGGAAAAAAAAGAAACTTTGACTTAGGGTTTGCTGATGGGATTGGTTTGTCGTTATAGGAATGGCTAGTATATATTATGTAAACGTAAAAAGCCAATGCTTTCCTTTTTCTAACCCTTACATATTTTCTCCTTCCCCTTTTCCTTCCCTATTTCCCCATTATTTTTTTTCATTTTTTCTTTGTATTTTTGTATTTGATGCTTTGATAAACTAATAAAAATACTTGAGTCAAGACAATAAAAAAAAAATAAGTAAATGCCTTGTATGCTTGTGATTATTGAAATGCTAATAACGTTTTAGTGCCTGTGCGGGTGGCTGGTTGATATGCAGAGAATGATGAAGATCAGGCTCACCTAACAAGAGCTGAAATATTGCTTATTCCAGCTCCTTGAGGGAAAAGCAGAAATTCATGCAGGAATGATTCCGGTTCCAGAAAGAGGTTCCTGCCTTCTGCACATGGGAATTAGTGCTGTAATATTGCTTAGGAGTTCAAGGTTTCAAAGCTAATAAAAACAGGAAGAAATCCCAAAAGTAGGGTGGGTGGGTGGAGGGACAGAAATAGAGGAGACAGGAAGGAGGGAGGCTGGTACATAGCTTATGGACTTTGGGAACATTTAAAAAATTATCTCTAACTCTTTACCAGCAGACTGTGTTGAGATTGGACCTCACACAGTCCTGCAACAGATTTCTTGAGGTTGGAAATGGACAGGTGACAAGGTGACCATTAAAAAAATGCCTTTTTGGTGATTTGGGACACAGTGTATCTTTCCTATAGAGGTACAGCATGGAAGTCTTTACCAGACCAACCAGTGTTTCCTTGGAAAAAAGAATTCTAGGACAGGCTTTTCCAATGTTTGGGGCTTGAGTCAACCTGAAACTCCATGAATGGGTTGATGAACCGAAGAGTTTAGGTCCTGCTTTAAGCGGGTTGGTTTTATTTATGTGGTAGACATCAGTCAATGCAGGAATATGCATAAAGTCTGGTGCTCCTTGAGCAGAGTTTGACTTCTAGTGACATAAGTAACACATCTAGGTAGTGTTTCTTAGTAGCCATACAGAAGTGATTTGCCACTGCCTTCGCAGTTCAATCTATACTATGGGTGTCAGGCTTGCGGTGGCACATTGCCATCATGTGACACTTTACTGTGTTATTCCCCTTCACAGAGCTGGGGTGGGTGTGATCTGCGCATGATGCATCTGGCCCATAGGCCACCAGTTTGACACCCCTCATCTACACCAGTGGTGGGATTCAAATTTTTTTACTTCTGTGGGTTCTGTGGGAGTGGCAGGGGAAGGATACTGTAAAATCTCCAGTCAGAAGTGGTATTTGCCGGTTCTCCGAACTACTCAAAATTTCCGCTACTGGTTCTCCAGAACTGGCCAGAACCTGCTGAATACCACCTCTGATTGATGGTCTCCCAATTTTCCAAGTGTTCTTCCAAGTGCCACAGTAACAAAAATATTTTTTAAGAACAAAACCACAAGATTGCCACTTATTTAATAATATATATTTAATATATAATTTCTAGATCAGTACATTCAGTTTAATGTGTTTTTCTTCACAAACAGAAGAACTCTTACAATAGTAAATTTCTAAAATAAATACTATTAAAATAGAACTTCGAAATAAATATTCTATACAAAGGAAAACTTCTGTGGTAATTTTTTTCAGTCGAGGAAAGAAGTAAAGAGGGAAAACCTGGACTGCTCTCTGTAAAGATTAATAAAAAATAATCTAACCATGCACAGAGCTCAGGACAGCAACTTGAAAAAGCAGCTATTTTACTTTGCTAAAGCAACAAGAGACAGAAATAGCAAGTGCTGTGCCACTGTGTGCCCACTTTCTGTCTCCTTGCTTTGTAGAGAATTATGCTGCCGGGCATGTCTTGGAAGAAATAATGTTTGCTCAGAACAAGGGATGGAACTACATCCCTTACTTGGTGTGCATTCTTCTTGTTTGTCCTGTTGAAAGGTGAAGGTGCTACCCATCTGAGGGGAGGAGCCTTCAGGAATCACCCAGGGAAAGTAGGGGAGGAAGATCAAGGAGAAGACACCTTTAGCATCTTCCACCCCTGGCCATTCAGAAACTGGTAGCCAGCTGTCAGGAAGGCCACAGGTTCCATACTTTTCCCATGGGTTTAATCTATGTCGATTGCACTTTTGATGCTCCTGAACAATTTCTTTGTGAACCAGAATCCAGCCTGACCAGCCGGGGGAGAGTGTAAGGAAATTCTCTGGATCAGCCAATCAGATCTTAGTTTCACATAGTTACAGCGGTTCTGACTTTATAACCCTTGAGAGACTGAGGTGGTCAGAAGAGTGCAAGAGGAAAAGAGGATCGGCTGCAGAACGGAAAGGGCAAAGGGTTGTGGGGATCAGGAGAGGAACTTTTCAGGCAGAGCGTTCAAGAAGACCATCTCAAAGGAATAGCATGAAGCAATTCAGGGTCTTCTTGGGCTGGACTAACCCAGAAAGTTTTCAATGCTCGGCAAGAATGTTGTCAGTGGTGTTGCTAGGTCTCGAGCAAAGAGCTGTAGAAACATGCGGACTGACTGCTCGACAAGAGGGCTAGGCAGAAGGAGGGGGAAGCTGTGGAGGCTGGCAGCTGAATTCTGCTTGCATTTTCAGAGTCTCCCTTTCCATGGTCTTTTTTTCCCCACATAATCCATCTCCAGTATGTTGATACCGATAGGTTAAAAAACAAGCTTCAAAAACCCACACAGTAATTTTAAGTGGTTTTCAACTGTGTACAGTAACAATAAAAGCCCCAAGTTTTCTTTCTTAAAAAAAAAAAGTCTCAGAAATAATGTAAAAAGTCAAAATGTGGATCCACCAGTCTGGATGTTCTGCTTCTTTGTCTGACTTAAGAGCAGTGGTAGGATTCTTTTTTTTTTTTACTACCGGTTCTGTGGGGATGGCTTGGTGGGTGTGGCAGGGAAAGGATGCTGTAAAATCTCCTCGGAGGTGATATTTGCCTGTTTTCTGAACTACTCAAAATTTGCACTACCAGTTCTCCAGAACTGGACAGAACCTGCTGAATACCCCCTCTGCTTAAGAGTGTTAGAATTTACTTTTAAAAAAAAGAAAGATATTGCTTGATCAGTACTGCTGCACACGAATAGGAACAAAAAAGACAACCAAACAGCATTTTCACCTCCAGATGTTTTACATATTGTTTCCCTTGCTGTCAGGCTATGGAGATAAACTTTTATTCAATTCAGAGGATACTACTTTGAGGAATGCCGTAACAAAGCATTTATAGTTGGATAGCGCTACTTCATTACCATGAATGTTGATAGGGATGAATTCATTCAACAATATGTTGGCTAAGGTTCTATTTTTTTCTCCCCTCACTCTGCCCCCACCCCCGTGCCCTGTGATTCTCTCAAGTATTTGTAAGAACATCCATAACACACGTTGAGCAGAATCCAGCAGGAACTTGTAATCTCCACTGAAATGAATGGAAGAAGAAAATGCTTGAAGATTTCTCCCCTCCATTCATTTCAATGGACAAAGGTTTCCACCCAGCGTCTCCTTGCTAAGGCTAATCTCAGACATCCAGGACTCATAGAACAAATTCTTTTTCCTATAAAATAGAAGAATGCGAACATATAAAAATATTAAAAATAATTTCCAGCCAAATCTATCTTTCTAAACAAATCCTCCCATCATGAAAAAAGTCAGCATATTGTTCTACCTGCTTATCCCTAAAATAATAATAAAATTGGCCTCCTTTCTCTCTACAAAGTTGATTAATTTTGAATAAAGAAATCCTTCTCAGTTGAAAAGGTACCATGGATTTTTCTTTTCAAATTAAAGAGAGAAATACTCTTCACTTTCATGGACCAGCTTTTTACATGCCTGTCTTTTCCATTTGTTGTGTAGTGTCAGTGACTTCCTATTTAGCATCTTGTAATAAAGTTAATCCACTGGCCTTGAGCAGGGATCCTTCCCACCTAAAAGGCATTTTAACAGCCTTTGTTGATGTCAAGTACAGAGATTAACCTTCCCAACCTTCAGCCCTTCAAATATATTCCACTCCCGTTTTCTCTATGTCTCCCAGTCAGCACTGGAGCCACAGAACTTGTCATCCAACCTACCCAGGGGGCACCAATTTCAGGAAGTTTGATGTTGATAGATGATATCTGGAAAGGGGTAGCTGACAAAAACTGTAGGCACTTTGTCAGAAATATGCCCCTCAAGCTTACTTTTCCATCCACACAACACTTTAAAAAAATGTTAGCAAGCCTCCTGTAAGAACAGCGGCATGTTACTTTATAGAAAAAGAATCAAGCAGCAACTGTCCCATTTGAGAAATAAAATAGTGAGTGCATGCTGGTTTTGTCAAAACAATTCCATTTCGAAGAGAGTTTGGGATTGTGCTGACCCGCTTCTAACTGTCCCAAGATACTCAGCTATATTGTGCTTGGTTTGGATTAATCCTCCAGATGCAGAGCAGAGGCTAATTCTTAAGCTTCAGTTCAAGCATCTCTATCATCTGATTTAATAAAGTATAATTTATATCAGGAGAATTGAACTGCTTATATTGATCCTGAAAGTACTGTGGAGATTACTTCCCTTGAAACTTATGCTCAGTTTTCCTTCTTCTTTTGCGTAGCAGGATCTTATTTGTGCAATAAAAATGTGCAATAATGATCAAGCAATATAATGATTATTTCAAACGTATGCTCAGAATTTTCTGGGTCTGAAATGCAAACAGGGGCTTAAAGTCCCAGAAACTCTTTCGGTTGGGCACTCCAAGTTGGGTCATAGTTTTCAAACTTGTTCCAGCGCTGAAACATCAAAATTTTGCCTTATATTACCATTTGCCCCTACATGACCTGAATGGATGGAGTTCAGGCTGGTGGCTGCTGGTTTGAATTCTTTGTGGAACTTGTAAAAGGGAATGAATTCCTCCTCCCCACCATTTCTGTTACAAGAGATCAAGAAACACTTAATAAGGAAGTAATCCATCAATTAGAATATATTCATGGTGGTGATCATTCTAAAAAGAACAGGGGGGGGGAGGGAGGGAGAGAGGGAGGGAAAGATGATGATCTTGGGAAAAGAATTTGGATATTTGCTCGTTATTCAGACTTTCAAGACGGTGCCTTAATGGCAGTAGAATCAACATGAGTTAAAGGTAGAGCTAATCCAGGTGTTAAGCTCACCCAGGGTATTTAAACCTCTACAGGGAGGGCACAGAATGCCCTGTTCTTGAATCTACCCCTCTGATCAGTCCTGAACCCTCTATTCAAGTTTGAATACTCTGTGGAAGCTTAATACCTGAGAAGAGCTACTGATTTCTACATATTCAGAAAGATTATTTTTAAAAGGAGTACTCTCACAACGTACAGACACAACGATGACAACAACAAAACCAGGCGGTAAGGAACATTCTTGTTAAAGCCTTGAGGGAAACTTAGCCCTTACTGCCCATAACCTATAAATATGTGAATTGGATGGTGGCCCTGAACTGAAGTCCTGCTTCCATCTGCTGATGTACATGCCAAGCCTACTTCTGGATTATTCTTGCAATCTCTAGATGGATCAAACTGCCAGGACTAAGGATTAGGAAAGGAGATGTCTTTAAATAGCTCTATGTTTTTCTGTTTTGGCCCTTGCACTGCAAAATATCCATATCTATTTCCTTCCTTCCTTCCTTCCTTCCTTCCTTCCTTCCTTCCTTCCTTCCTTCCTTGCAAAAGGCTGACATATGTTATACTTTGACATAGGTGACAAAACACCCTTCGTGTTTTCTTTTCCCATCCTGCACTTCCCAACATCTCCCCAGCAGTCAAAAAGTTTTCTCCAGTCTGCTGTCAGCCTTCCCATCCGGGGACGCTTTACAAATCACGCTGTTTGTGTTTTTGCACCGGCATCCAGGCCGACTCACTCGGTCATAGCATCGCTGTGATAGCTTCACGCAGCCGGTGGCTGGCAGGTAGCACAGCAAGCAAGGGAAGACCAGGGAGAGGGCGCTCATGAAGGACCAACGGGCACAGCAGTTTGAGTGGGAGCAAGAGCAGGGGTGGTCTGCGCAGGAGCCCTCGTCATCCTCGTTGGTGCAGTGGTAGAATATGCCCTTCACCAAGCACATGCAGGTGGAGTAATTGACCAGGTTCTGGGCTGAGCACAGACATTCCTGATTGCACACCCAACACGACGGCAGAGTCCTAGGCAGGGCACATTCCTTACACTTGCATTTTCCACAGGCTTCACACAGCAAAAAGTGCTTGTCCAGTTTCAGAGGCGGGAGTCCTTTCAGATCCAAGGGCTTGCAGTGAACTGCCTTGGGCTGAAGCCGAACTGCTCTGGGGGAGGAGGACTGGTCAGCCACAGGAGCCGGGACCATGTGGTCCAAAAGCCTTTGATCTGAGGATGTGCTGCTGCTGCTGCTGATGGAGCTGGGCCGCCCACTGAAGGAGATCCATGGGTGGGTGACATCTTGTTCACACCGGGGTGGAAGGGTGGGCTCGTGGTGGCTCCGGGGAGGCTTCTGAGCAACCAGTTGAGCCAGCGTGGGGTTGTCAATGTAGTCGTTCTCCATATGTGTGGTCTTCATCTGGTCGATAGGCAGGATAGTCAAGGGATGTTGTAATCTGCCATAAGGGATCCGGCTCTCCAGAAGAGGCTGTACCATGGTAGAACTGGGGGTCACAGTCATGTTGTGAGGCATTCGAGGCTCCATTTCTCTTTTCAGGCTGCTTTTAAGTGTCCTGAAAAAAAGGAGAATAAAGAGAAAAGAGGCTGAGATATTATCCATTGCTGTCAAGAGTTCCAACAAAGAACTGAGCTGTTCCTCTGCCAGGGTTGTCCCAGGGTCAATCTTGGCAGTTTACAGGTTAATAACTCTTTGGAGTGTTGTCCGTCCCATAGACCGAGAAGTGACAGTGTGGTTGTGCAAGTGGAGTTGGGATGGCTCTACACCAGGGGTGTCAAACTCGCATCGTCACGGCATCGTCAGGTATCGCAGGTTTTTTTCCCCTTCGCTAAACCAGGCATGGGCATGGCCAGCGCATGACTCATCTGGCTCCTGGGCCATAAGTTTAACAGCCCTGCTCTACACTATGGTGACATCCCAAAAAACCCGAACTGCAAGCCCACCTCCATGGGATTTTTAATATTGGGGGAAGGGAGGAAAGAAAGCATACCTATTGTTAAGAAGAAAAAAAGACAGAATAACTAGTATGGTATAAGATAGCCAGTCTAATGCAGACACCCGTAGTTCTTGGGAACAAAGGCTGCAGAGGCTTCCCTTGAGCCTCTGGGAGGCCAAAAAGGGCCTCAAACGGGCCAAAAATCAGCTACGAGGCACGAACATGCACAGTGCAGGTAAATTTGGCTGGGGCTCGCGTGCCTGCACAAATGGCTCTGTGTGCCACCTGTGGCATGCATGCCATAGGTTCACCATCACAGACCTAGCAGAAGAGGGAACTTAAATGGAGAGCTACATGTTCTTTAGGGATTAGTTGAAATAAAAGAGGTGGACAGACATTGCCAATAGTTTTCTGCAGAGTGCAATAAAATGAGTGGGATAGGATTAGTTTGTCCTATGAACCTGGAGCGCAGAATTGGAATCAAGAGTCTTAAATGGAACTGTATTATTGAGTTAATGACACTGATTCTTGCCATAGAAATTCTGGGCCTGCTGCCCACAGTGCCATCTGTCAGCCTTAGTTTTCTAGTCTCTAAATAAGCAGACTAGTTATGATGACTCATTCGTTGAATCCGTACCCAGTTTCTGAAGGTCCAAAAGTAAAAGATGATAAATTAAGAGGAAATGTTCAAATGCATACATAAATATCGCCTAAAATCCAGCCAAAAACAAGCGCTGCCAGCTTATTCAGAAATGTCTGTGAACGGAAGAGGGGAATAGTAATGCCATCGCTCATCACTCTTAACTCATTCACAGGTTAAAAAAAAGGTTGGCCACAAATGTATGCTAGTCAACTGGATGCCCTCCAGATATGTCAAGATTATACTTCTCAGAATTTCCAGATAGCGATCATGTAAGATTGGAGCGTGTAATCACTGCACATCTTGAGGGCACCAATTTGAGAAAGGTCCCCCACATAAATCAAGGTACAGATGCTCTGATTCTAGAAGACATGGAAAACACGGAGAAGGAGAGCCTCAATTTTTACATCAACAGTATCCAAGGTGTGTTCTCAAGCCTCGGTTTTATCCCTCCAAATGCCAATTCATTCTAAATGACTGATTTCATAGAGTTTAAGAACTGGAATCCTCTCAGCTGTCCTCTACTCCATTCTCCTGCTCAAGACAGGGTCTGCTAAAGCATTTTGGATAGGTAGCTATCCGGTTTCAATTTGAAATCTTCTGGTGAAAGGAAACATGCCATTTCATGAGGCTATTTATTCCACTGGTTAAAAATAAAAACTCCTACTGTCAGGCAGTTCTTCTTAATATCTAACCTGAATCTCGTTCCCTGAGATTTTAACTCCTGGGTTCCAGTTCCTGCCCTCTGAGGAAACAGAGAATAAGTCCACTCCCGCTTCCCTATGATAACCCTGAAAATCTCCTAATAGTAGAATCTGATAGTGAAATCTTGATAGCTTCCCCCAATCAATTCCAGTTCAGTGATCCCATTTTTAGACTACGATGCCGAGTATTAGACATTCAATTCCAAGCAAGGCTCTTAAGACTCCGGCTGAGAAGAGGGAAATAATTATTCTACCTGACCTGGTCTCCATGCTCCTTTTTATATATCCAAAAATAACAATACCAGGGTATTAAAATCTTCCAGGAAAACCTCTCTGCATCCTACTATCAGGAGACAGTCATGCTAAAACATACAGGAGAGCCATCTCCAAATGGGAGTTCTGGGTTTTTGAACGAGCTCACCAGACCGATCCATTTGGCTTCAGTGTTGATTCTGACATTAAGCCAACTCTAAGTCTCTCCCAAACTCTTTGGATTTCATGGCCTTCAACTTTATAATGTCCACATGTCATCGCTCTCCACTTTGATGAAGACTGAATGGATTATAGATAATGACTGGTTTGATTTTTTTTTTAAGAAGTTTGTGCCAAGCTCAAATTTTACTGCTCTAGGATAGGCTGGAAATAATTCATTCACTCAATCAATAAACCAGAAGAATAGCCATTTTCTAAATCAGCTTTTATACTAGAATGCCTCATATATACTTTGGAATTAGAATGGTACTGATATCTGGAGTGGCAGGACAATGATTCCTTCCCCACCCTTTACCTCAACTTCTTATCTGCCAATCATTGCATAGTACATGGTGACTATGTTTGCATGTAACTTCAGACCTTCAGTAATTTCCAGCCCTAACCATTGCACCACCATGGCTCTTACCAAGAAATACATTGAGTTTCTTCTTAGTAGTTCCTTTACTGTATCATTTAATTTGTTTGTTTGTTTTATTTGTATCCTGCCTTTATTGTTTTTATAAATAACTCAAGCTGTTGAACATATGCACGATACCTCCCTCCTCCTATTTTCCTCACAATAACAACTGTGTGATAGAGTGGCCTGAAAGTGAGTGACTGGCCCAAAGCCATCCAGACAGCTTTCATGGTGAAGGCTGGACTACAGACAGAAATTTAGCCAAACTAAAGCAAGTACTTGCTTCAGTGAAGATACACTTTGAGAACTCCTATGGAGGAGATATCTTGATCCTCTGCCTCACAACTGAACTATCTTAACTTCGCTGTTTCTTGCTCCTCTGGAATGCAGCCCCTCCCTCCTGGGAATCCAGACTACATTCCACCACAATTTGTGACTTTCTAATTTCTTCTGACAAACTTCCAACAAGCAAAGTCAATGTGTCTTCCACAGCAAGCAAAAATTAATGGGTGAAACCAGATTTGCTTAATGACCCTATGATTTGCCAAGACAGTTCATTTAATAATTGTGGCCAAAAAAAGTTCATAAATTTATGACTCACTTAATGACCATATTGTTTAGCAATGGACATTCCAGTCCTAAATGTGGTCATAAAGTCAAGAATTACTTGCATAACCTAGTAATGAACCCATGGTGTGATGTTTAATCATACCAAGCTTTGGGCTCTCTTTCCCTCTTTACTCCAGAGCATGGCCAAGACCAGATTGGAAAGTCTCTTTTTAGAATAAGCCACAGATTAATAATGTACATAAACTAAACTCTCACTAACATTAACTATGTCTTTTTAAATCCTCTGCTTATGAAATTGGCTTAATACCCCATCTCTGAATATTCAGAGTTTATAGTTTGGAAAGTACATTCAGATGTGATTAATCTACAGTGGAAAATTCCAAGTTCTTTGCTATGCTTGCATCAGAGGAAATGCAGTGTGCAGCCCTAATATGTGCTGCAACATGCTCTCGCAATGCTAAACCATGATAGGAGAAACTGTGGTTATGGTCCAATTCTCATCAGCCCCACCCAACCGGCCCAGCTAATGGTGAAGGTAGAAGATGGGAGCCGATGTCCAAGAACTTCTGGAAGGCCACAAGTTGCTGAATTGGGGGAAGGGGACAAAATTTATTTTTTAACTGAAAACATAGGCAAAACATTTTCTCTTCCCAGTTAAAAAAAAGCCAAATATAAATTCCTTAAAAGCATATTCTTTAGGCTGAACATTAGTCCTCTGACTGTTTTGCAAAAAGGGAGCATAATGGCTGAGCTGCAAATCAGAGCAGAGGACACAAAATCCTTTAAAATATTCAGAGTATTTTTTCATCCAAACACCAAACACCACATAATATTTGGTTTAAATGCTGTTTACTAGCCAATCCCTTTATTGCTAGTCTCTAATTTCATTGGAAGAGTGCAATTTATACTGGAGCCCATCCAGAGATTCAACTGTAGGGGAGGACATGAAACCACAGGAAGCAACTAAACTTAAATCAAAGAACGGAAATGGCTTGGTTCAAATTTAGAGAGTACACATTGTTTTCTGGTGGAGTTGCCACTTCCTTGCAGTGACCTTTAGATTCTTTATTAATTATGTTTTTTTTTAAAAAAAGAGGCAAGCAACTCCAAGCATTCCTAGCAAAGACTGAAGAGAAGCTGTTGAAATCTGCAAGCTGAAAAAGAGAACCGGAGGGAAACATCAGTTCAGGGACAGAATGAGTAAACATGAGAAGTCATGGGGAGAGAAAGAGCAAGAACTCCAGTCCAATGAGACTTAAAAAAAAAATCCTTCATTTGAGCTACATCTTGATTTTCATCCCATTAAATCCAAACTCAGTTTCAATGCATGCTGTGAATCGGGCTTCTTCTCCCTTGCTTTGTGTAGATCAGGCATACTTATCAGCAACTCAAATGCCATTTCTAGCCTTTGGCCTTGCCTCTTTGCTGGAATGTTAGCTGGACTACTTTTTTTGGGGTGGGGGGGTGGGGGGGGTGTCCTTAAAAGCCAGAATGGTTGAAACCCTTGTTTGGCCCTTCAATAACACTTCCCCAGTTTAGAAAAAGAAACATGTATTTTTGACGAGCTGCACAAGTGGGTGGGTTTGTGATGTTGTAAACTCCAGCCAATCAGAGCACAGGATAGCCGATTTCTGCTGCAAACTGGCAGAACTGGTTTCTCCTCTGCTGGAACGCCGGAGAGGGAGTCCTATCCCAAGACACAGAATGGCAGGGCCTGCTTTTTTCAGGGACCCTGACCGGGAAGAACAGTCTGCTTTTAGGTTTGAGTTGAACCTGAGAATCTTCAGCTCGCTCCTCTACTCACTGAGGGGTGGAGACAGAGGAGGCAGAGAGTAAATCAATGTTAGCTGACTGCAAAGACAATAACAACATTTGTGTTGAAATTGTTTGGCACTGTTTGATTCATTTTCTAGAGCTCGGGGCACTTCCAGTATGAACTAGGAAGGAGCCAAAAGATAGGGAATTAAACTGGTCTTGCAGATATTATATACTCATTTTCAGGATTACTTACTTGGCTGGATAAGTATATCAGAACCTGATAACAACAAGCCTTGTGCAATGGGAGGAACAAGACAGAAGTTATTTCATGTCAACAGTGAAATAGCTAGTGGCATTGCCCTTTATGACAATGTCAGATTTTTAACAATAGTTTGACTTCTTCTGTCATTCAAAATAAATCCCTAAGCTATCTGGAACTGACTGATCACTTAAAAGTTATAGATTTCAAAAGCCTGTTTTCTCCAGGAACGCTGCTAAGCTCTTAAAGCAACCGAGAGCTCCTTAGGAACAAAATGAGCCTAAAGATTACATTTGCATTTTCTTTTTGCTGCAAGTTCCAATCTCAAAAATATATATTTAAGGTAATTATATTGCTATGAGCATTTATTTCAGTTTTGTGTAGGCCTTCAACTTGAACAACTCTAAACAACTAACAGCCTGTTAACACAAAACCATCTATACAGGCAATACAATTTTTTAAAGTGTATTGCTGTCTTGAATTCATAACTCATCACCAAATGCCCCAAGGAAGAAGATGGTTTTGACCTGCTTCCCAAAGGATAAAAGAAGGGGGGCTTAGAGTAGGCTAATTATTTCCTTGGGTCAACAAAGGAGGCTTTTTAAGATTGAAAGCTTAAAAATATGTATTGTATTTGTGGACAGCTGGTTTTCATCCTTGATTACTGATGACAGATATGTTGATTGAGGTTGATTTAAAAAAAACACCAGAAATTAAGCTGGATAGCTATCTGCTCTTTATTCCAGCATGGACTGAATCAATAAATCAAGCTTTAAAAGAAAAGATTGAGTGTGTAACTTTAACACACATCTTATATTTTAACATGGTAGGGTTTGAAATGCATATTACATTAACAAAATCAGCAATAATTACTTCATTACTAACTTATTATCACCCAGCATGAACTGGACACTGAAAATCATAGCCATGAAAGAAGGTGCTTAAACACCATGACCATGAAAGGTGCTTAAACGCCATTTTATCTTGTCTTACACTTATTTGGAACAGAAGTGAGAGAAAGTGAATTTGAATATTGTATTAGTTTTAAAGGTATGGTCATCTCGGAAGAGCTACCTATCATGCAGTCTCTGCCCATCTGAAATAGATCTGAAGCAGCATATACAACACGATGCATTCAATCGTTTTGGGGACAATAAAGGCATTTCTACTTATGCCCTGGCTTTCAGCAAAGATGTCTCAAAACTGTCCTTGCACCTCAGTTACAGGGATTATGGTACACATTATTTGGTACCTCTGAATTCCATCCTCGCCTTCAAACAACTCAGACAGAGGTGGGCTTGTTCAGGCCTGCTTAGCCTCAGAGATGAAACCATATCAGGAATCTTCAGGTCATTCAGAGAAGTGTAAAGTGGTCACAATAATCAGCATTGGAAGGAGAGGGAGGCGTCAAGAACACCAGGAACAGATGAGAGACAAGTTATGCATGACAAGTTCTCCTCTAAAGAATAAGACTTTATTACACAAAAGATGAAGTAAATCACTCATATGAAATATCAACCCAATCTTGTTGCAATTTGCACATTTCAGCTCTGATAGAGTTGGGCTCAGGTAGGAATAATATTGTGAAATATATTACTTCTAACTTAATATTAAGTTTGCTGGAGAGAGAGGAAGCTGATGTTCGAGGGAATAAATTAGATCTTCCCAGAACTGTTCTGGTGATGTTCTGACCATTCCCAAGATGTTTTCACCTCAAAACAACTCTTCTGAGTTTGAAACGGATGTTTTGTACTTTCAAGGGCAAAACACATTTGGAATGGTAGGAATAAAGGCTTTGAATTCAGAACAGAGCACTTCAAACATTTCAAATACAAAGTCATTTGTACATCCTTAATTAACAGCATTAGCAGAATCTGAATATTTGGAAAACTTGCAAGAGTCCAATGACGATATGGAACTCTTGTTCACAGAAGAGAAAAATGAGATATAGAATTGAATCAAGAATTATCAATATTTTGAGAGGAACAATAAATAACAGGATTCAAGAAGCTTACTTTTAAAGATTTAAAGTGGACTAGATAGAGATGGCCAACTCCAGAATGTGTCTTAGTAGCTTAGAATAAAAAAAGAAAACAATAAAAAGAAAATTATGCATCTGAGCAAACCACATTTTATATGCCAGCTCATTGATTAGATTGAGTGAATAGTACTATAGACTCAGAGTCTTTGCGAATTAGATATTTTGTTTGTGTGTGTGTGTGTGTGTGTGTGTGTGTGTGTGAGAGAGAGAGAGAGAGAGAGAGAGAGAGAGAGAGAGAGAGAGAGAGAGAGAGAGAGAAGGCTGGACAATCACAAAAGAAAAGCAAAATGCTTAAAATAAGTTCCATAGATCATATAATACAGTGTTATTGGGATTGGCCAGGACTGATGTGGATATATAAAGGCAGAGTTCAAAAAGTCATTTTTATTACAACTGATGGAGATTAAGAACAGGCAACAACTCTTTACCTTAATTGTACAGCAACTGACCCCAAACAAAAAAGGAATTTTAGAAATTAAAATAAAAGTTTTCTTCAAGCTAGGAAGCAAAGTATGTTGGAAACAAAAGTTGATGCTTCTGTAACAAAAAGCAACATGCCTAAGATTCCCCCAACAGATTATTTACAGCTAAAATCACACAATAGCACCAAAACTCACAAGATCTCATGACATGCTAGTATAGGTGTTCATACAAAGTTGGAACCAACTTGTGATCCCACGATCATGCGTTCAGCTTTAAAAGTTCGCCACCCAGGATTTTTCAACAATAACTAGTATGACAAAGCAACTCTCATATAACCATGGATGTTTGATTGATAACGTTTAGATCCCATAATTTAATCTTCCCCTGGGCCTTATCAGTGGAGTATCTGCGCTATACGGCAAAGAAGAAAAGCAGTTGGATATTAAATTAGATGCTAGAGATTTGACATATAATTCGATAACTTATTTTATATGCCCACACTCCCCAAATATAATCTTTCACATTACTATTTGATCCAAAATGCTACAATACTAATTAGCACTCAAGGTCAAGCCCAGAGAAGAGATGAGAAATGAGGCTTGAAAGGTAGGAGGGATTTCAGATTGCCGCCATAACAATCTACTTTCAGAATGCATTCTGAACAGAATTCTCTTATTATCATTAGGAACAATGTAGGCAACATAAATGACATGGCCTATGAAACTTAAATCGGTATAACAGTACTAGAGACGACTCTAGATAGAACAACTGAACAAAGCGGTTGGAACAGACACATAGATGAATTACGGATTGGAAATGGAGCCGTTTTATTCTTTGAGCAAAGTCAAATCATGAAGAAGGAATATTTCATGGTAGGCAATCTTCAAGGTAATTGTGTTTTTTTAAACTTTTCTCTCTTGTCCCCCAAATAAACATGTCCGCAACATCCACTTGGATAGCCTTTTCGTATGTAACTCATACATAGCTACAGAAGGTTATCTTTCCACATGAGCTCTACCCATTGACCTCCCATGTGGAGTCTGGAGGACAGGACAGGAAATGGTAGTTGTGAGCAATCACTTGGATCACTAAGCATTGGAAAGACTTGAGGTCCCATTTCACCCTTTATGAAACCCAAATCTCCCCAGTAATTGTGGAGCTGAGCTGACTCTACCCATTTTTCAGGACAGAGTCCTTATTATACCACACAAAATCTGCTGTGGCCCTGGAATCAGTGGAAATTGTGTGCTCCCTTTTTGGACTCTAAATTAGGATTTAGAGGACAATCCTGTGTTTTCCCTTCCCATTAGGCACTGTCATCAAAGTCAAGAGCTCGGGATCATGGCAAATAAGGCTCAAACAGTCTATTCATTCCCGTGCTAAAAGATATTTCATGTTAAAGTAACATCTGCTAATTGTTGTGACTCTGAAAATACTGAAATTCAAAAATAACAAAAATAATTCTGACAGAGACACGGTGAAAAGAGGCCATGTTAACAAAATCCTGAATAGAAGATTTACTAAGCATGATTCTAGTGGTTGAATTAGAGCATAGGAAACTCTGATTCAGAGTTCTTACCTGAATCCCAAGAAAGGCAGGCTTGAACTAAGAGAATAAAGCTATAGATATTTGGACTAGACCGATCCATCTCAAAGGCAGGTGGCTGGAAGAAGGCACCTCAGTTAATTAGCCTTATATTTTAATTGCAAATTTTATCAAGGTGCCATCTGGCCACTATTCTACAAATGGAAGATAGCTATGGAGTATAACTTCCTTCCAAATGACGATGGTGAATATATTAAGGTCATGTTTCTAAGGAAGCTTATTTGGAAATGTGTTGTACCAAGTACATTGGGATTCATCTGCAGGTAGAACATTAGTTGTAGCCCAACTTCACAGCAGAAGAAATGAGATGTATGACTTAAAAGGATTTTCAGTTCATTTAGAGTAAAGGTTAGATACAATATTAAAATATAAATCAATTTCATTGTCCCATGTGATTCATAATCATAGGTAATCGAGTAATCATAGAGCCTGATTACTTGAGGGTCTACCTATTTCCCATAGTTTTTGCCCAACTGATCAGATCTGGCTGGGTGATCATTGAAGAAGTTCTTCTCCAGGGCTTTGGTGAGGGTGGGAAAAGCCTCCTCAGATTGTATGAGTTTGTTCCTTCCCTGCTCCTCACCCCACGTTCCTGTCTGATTTTGTCATCTATCTTTGTTATTTATTCTTTTTGTTTTTTTACTGTATTTTTTAAAACTGTTTTTATTTGTGTGCTGGCCAAAGTCACTAGGAGTTGGCCAGCACTATATATATATATATATATATATAGATAGATAGATAGATAGATAGATAGATAGATAGATAGATAGATAGATAGATAGATAGATAGATAGATAGATAGACAGACAGACAGACAGACAGACAGATAGATAGATAGATAACCCCACCTAGAATTTCTACAAAAATGCCATTTCTTATTTTATAAATTTACTATGTCTATATTCAATGTAAAGATGAAGAGCAATAGTGTGCTAGAGATTTCCTGTTGCTGAGTTAAACAAACCCCTAGGTGCACCTGGGCAGATTGTAGAACAGAGCAGGACATTTAGATCCATCTCTTGTGCAGAATTAGCAGTGGAAAACAGAAGGCAACAGCACCAATAGGACACAATTTGGAGTCTCATCTTCACGCCATCGAAGAATGTAAATTGCTACAAATCTGGCTCAAATACAAGCCAATGTTTTCTTTTCGTTTCCCTCGCCTCGCTTTTGGGTCTTGGTTTTTAATCATCTTTAGGGAGAAAACAAATGTCTGCCCTTGAAAACCTGGAAGATTATTATTTTATAAATCTTACAAAAGGTATTGTTTTAATACAGGTTTTGGTTTTTCTCACAAACCAAACAAAACCTTCTTTTAAGGGAAACTTTACTCTCCCACCCCCCCCACCCTCCCCGAAAGAGCTGTTCAAGAAAGAGCAGAAACCTACTGAATTGAGTAAACATGCAATGGCTGTGGAACTTTCAACTGCTCTTGTTGAATGTTCCAGAGAATCCTGGCACGAAGTGAGAGAGAATAAGATATTCATTCCTCTCGGACAAAAGACTTCTAGAAGCAGGCAAGGCAACAGTGAAAGAATCTGACAGAGAAACTCTTACTTTGGGGTCAGCCATTTGGGGGAGTTAGAAATTGAGCAGATTATCTGTCGTATGTAGACAATGATCCCGAGGATCGAGCAATTCTCAATTTGCATGGAGAAATAGGAAACCAGGCTGCAGCAGTTTCGTGGACACAAAACCACAAGACAAGTACCACCTCTAGCAAGACATAACTCTGGGCTTCCCATACATTCCTGAGCAGTAAACCTTCTGAAGGAAATTCACTGGAATTTCAAGGACATTTCCAATAAAATGTCTGACCAAATAGCCAGGCCTTGTCTCTAGTTGCTCTATATTCTGGGTGCTCATTTGCACAACTGTGAACAGTCAATCTGGTAAGGGGTGAATGTAAATATTTCAATTATGAAGATGGCCCTGCTGGATTAGAATGAAAGGTCTCAAAAAAGATCTCAAAAAAAGGGAAAAAGGAAATCCGTGGCCATTCCGATCTTGACTCCAAGCCAATTCCAGCCAGCAAGACCAACAGTGAGGGATGACGAAATTTTCTGATGGACCATAGGTTTTCTGACTCCTACTCTAGAAATATTTTTTACTACAAAATTGCTTGAAAAAGTGACAGTACTACTTGAAAACTATACCTTCAGGAAAGATACAGAGGACAGGACACAACGGAACATTCAAAAGAATTTCCCAGTATGTAAACCAAGGGGAAAGTCTCCCTTGCATTGACCAAACTGACAGGAGAACAAGAATGCCAGTTAATGAGGATCAAATTACTTGTAATCCCCATGGAACATGTAGTGTTTAACACTGAATAGCATCAAAAGACTTCAAGCTACACTAAAGGGAACCCTTGAAACAAATCAGGAGCGTCCAGTTTCACACACTGTCTCTTTTTAGGTTTAAACTCATCCACTTCAGGAAATTTGCTTCCAATTCCTCCCTCTAGTTTCGTCCACTATTTTCAAGCTCTACTTTATCAAGGGAGTGACCTTGATGCAATGGAATTAGTCTACCTGCAATAAATCCTTGGTATAAAAGGAGCCACACTCAGATATAAGAAAATGAACGAAATGGAATGAAACGGCAAAATGATTAAATTCTAAAATCGAGATGGTAAAACTGCAATAGTTTGGGAGAATTGTGATCAAATGTTTCAAGTGCTTCAAAATTTTCACTTCAATCAATGAACTTTCTTTTTTAACAGGAAAACCATCCAGCACCCTGTGACTTTATCTGTTCCACACGTCAACAGTATTACTTGATTTCTAAGCAACAAATAAATTATGCACAGTTTTTTTTTCTTAAGACATTGATTGTAATTCTTGAGCTGCCACTACCCAGACCAGAGAAACACACTTACCAGGCACACTGAATTCAGTGGATCTTACTTCTGAGTGAACATGCTTAGGATCAGGCTTCAGGTCTTTTATGATTGCGACAACCACCACAATTCCATCTGTCAAAAGGGAAAAGCAATGTTGCTCTCAAAACGTCTAATGAACATTATACACAATAGGTGCCCTACTTGGGAACATGAAGGTAATGGAAAGTAATCTTCCCCTAATCTGGATCTTTGTAGATGGGTTGGACTGTAATTCCCAGTGGACTGTGGTGGCTGGGAATGGTAAGAGTTGTAGTCCAACCTGCCTGGAAAGCACCAGGTGAGGAAAGTTGCTGCTAAGGGAACACTTCTTGCTGCAGCCATTTTACAAAGCCCAGTCACACACAAAACCATGGCTTTGCACAGGCAGAGTTAGAAGTGGCGCAGTATAAACCTTTTCATTTTGTGCAGTATAAACCTTTTTTCAATTTCTTTTTGCAGGTGAAAAGATCATTTGCAGAAGGGGAAGGCAGCTGTTAAAAAGGTTTCTGAAGACAGGAATCCCATACGGACTCCTTCAACAATTGATAGGTTGTAGGAAGCAGCATTTATCAAATGGAGATGTTATCAGCAGTATTCCGATATCCTGAAAATGTCTTAATGCTTCCTTAATTCCTCTATTGTTCACTTTTATATAATGGGAATTTGGAGGGCCAATAGAAGGAAAGCAGTTGGTCCTTCAAGCCCAATTTACCAGACTTCTTTTAAAATAATTCCAGATTAAAGAAACTAGGTTTACACGTTCAATACATGGCCGTAATTAGTAATATTAGTGGGAGAGAGGAAAGGTAGAAAAGAACAATGCTGCAGAAAACACCAATGCTGGTGTGTGTAAGAGAGAGCTCCAACATCAGAACTGAAATATTCTGTCCAGTTTCCTTATGAATTTGAGGACGTTTTTGTTATTTAAAACAAAGAGAGGTGTCAAGCAGAGCAGAAACTCAACATTTAGACGGCCAGGGATTTTTCAATAAAATAAGCCAAAGGTGTTGGAAGATAGAAAAGAGCCTGGGAAACCCACCCGTCTTTTTTCCACTCTTTCTAAATTCGATCAAAAGGAAAATTGTTTTTTGACACTGACATTTCAGGAGCTGCACTGCAAGAGGTGGCAGGCTGCAACTGCCACCCTCTCTAGGCTGCCCTTCTGACGCGGGGTGGGGGAGCGGTCGCCACAGCTCAGGCCCCCCTTTCTCGCGCCCCCTCCGCCCCCACCCCGCGGTCAGATCTCGAGACCCTCCTTGGCGGCCTTCTCGCCCGCCTCAGCCTCTGGGCTCCTTCGGCGCCTGCCATTTTCTGCCTTGGACCTGCAACCAGGCCGCACCGGGGGTGGGTCGGGGGGCTGTTCTAGCTCTCCTCTCTCGTGCGACGATGGCGGTCCTCGGCCTAGATCTCCACGACGCAATAGGTGGAGAAGGCCCCGAACAGATCCGCGCTTCCCCCCCCCCAACCTCACCCCCCCATCCCCGGGCTCTTTTTCTCTTGCTCCTCGTCTGCTGCGCACAGGTACAAAAAAAAAAACAGCCCTTGGCACACCCAGCTGGCGCCGTTTCCTTCTAGCGCAGCGCGATCCTCCCAGCTAATCTCGCAGTTCAAAGCCACAAGCCTCTGGTGGGGTGGGGGGGGGAACGGGTGGGTTAAAGGGGGATGGGGGGGGGAGAGAAGGAAAAAGGGACCCGAGGAACCAGGCGAAGCGAAGCAAATGCCGGGGGGGGGAGGGGGGAGAGAGAGAACGAGACCCGCATCGCCGGATGGTTACCCGAAATAAAACAAGGCGAGCGAAAAAGAGCAAAGGTCACGGCAGCCAGAGCAAGCGGCTTGGCTGGGCGAGTGCCCCGATCCCAGCCGCCTGAAGCTTTACCGAAGATAGAGAGAGAGAGAGAGGTGTGCCAAAGGCAAGTGGGGGGGAGGAAGCTCGACGGTCCCCCCGCACAGCCAGAGAGTCCAATCCCTTGGACTGACTGGGCTGATCCCGGGCCAGAGGCGGCTATACAGGATGCGGCGCTCTTAATCCCAGCGAGCGCCCAGGTAGGTAGGTGCCTGCGACTGAACGCAGTCTCTTCATAAGGCGGGTGTGTACGGAGAGGGGACGAGCCTCTCTGGCAGGGGCATCGGGCTTAATTCCAGTCCATGCCGAAGAGACAATTCGTGGAAAAAAACGATTCGTGGTCTTCTTTCCTCTCTCTCTCTCTCTCTCTCAAGATACATGAAGTTTAAGGGCACACGCCTTTCCCGCAGAAGATCAGGCGAGGAAGTAGAACGACCCCCCCTCTCTTTCTTTCATCCCCTTTTCCTCTCCCTCCCTCAACCCCGCGATGATTTTTCTACTTACTTTCAACAATCCAGTCCAGATCATATCTCAACAGGCGAGGTAATCCTAAATCCGTGAGGGAGGGAGGGGGGGAGAGAAAAAAAATCCGGCTGTTCTTGCACGTGGGTGGTGAAGGATGAGGTTAAAGATCGACACGAAACACACCCGGGGCTCGGAGAGCAACCTTACAAGTGGTGCGCTGTCAGGAGCGGCGGCGGCAGCAGCAGCGGCAGCCGTCGCTTCCCCCTCGCTTCGCTGTTGCAACAAACTGCTGCCTGGGAAAATGGCTATTTTATGAATGGGAGGGAAAGGGCCTCTACTACGCATGCTTGTCCTCCCAATTCTATGAATGGGTGGGCACTGGATTTCCAAGGCGCATGCTCTGCTCTCATTTTATGAATGGGGGGCCGGAAGGAACTCATTGAGAGTTAAGGATGACTATAGACTGGATCTTTTTCCTCTTTTTTTTTTATGAATGAAACGCGGTAGCTGCGGGCAGTTGCGCATGCACCACGGTACACACCCCCAGACTCGGGCTGTTGCTAAAGCGAAGTTACAGTAGAGGCAGGGAGTGGATGTGCGGTTGAGAGTGAAATAAAGGAAATAGGTCGGAGTGGAAAAATAGCCTTTGTCTTTCCGATCGAGGGCGGCCGATGGGATTTCTCATGAGTAATTAAGGAAGGCGGGCGGAGAGGGCGTAAGAGAAAGTGCGGTTGGACGCTATTTCGGATCCTTTTGCGAGTAGTTCTCCTGGCTGTCGCTGGGTTTTCATTCCCCGAGGACTATAGTGAGCCTCTGGATGTCCCGCGGGATCGCGATACAACACATTTTTGCTGTATTAAGTGGAAGTCCAGGGGTTTCGGAGACCTTTTTTTAAAAAAAAAGATGAAGACGACACTGGGAGGTTGGGAGAATATGCCCCCTCCCTAATCCCTTCACAAATCTGGACATTTTGTAGGGCTTCGATCTGATTCGTTCCCCACGTCCGCGGCTCAGAAGAAATCTGGAATTCTCTGTATTGGATATTGTATTTGTTCATTTAAAGGACACGGTCTGCGTTCCTGGGAGCCTTGAGGGCAGCAGGAAGGTAGGGATGTGTTTAAGAAAAGGCCTCTTGATCGATGGAAAACGGCCGAGCTGCAAATCAATACGCATTCCTTAATCCTCCACCCCCATCAGCTTCCTCTTCTTTCCTCCCCCCAGGACAGAATCATACTTATAAAGGGCGTGTCATATTTTTCAATTTTCAGTTTCCAAACATTTTAGGGGTGCTCAATTTCCATGGGGATTGTAAAAGTATTTGGGTTACTTTGATATAATTTAAATGTGCTTGGTAAGTAACTGTATAAATACCCTCACTTTTTAGCATTTTGTTTGCTTCATTTGTTATATCATTAGCTGCATTCAGTGCATCTGCAAAGCCTGAGTTCAAACAAACAAACAAACAAAAAACCAGGGTAAAGAATAAGTTTAACGTGGAACATTTGATTTTCCAGAATATCTTCCCAAGCAAGAGCAGAGCCTGGATCATCCAAAAAGAGCTGGGCCAAACCATGTCAGCTGACGTCTTCAAACTCAAACTGACCTCCAGTTGTGTGGGACTACAATGATCTCCGCCCCCAGGCTGACAGGAGGGGGTAATGGAAGCTGTTATTCCATCACATTTGGTCTCATCCATCGTCACTGAAGTTTAGAAGCAGGCAAATAAACCTGAAATGGGGGAGAAGGGCAGAATAGGGCAGAAAGGCAGATGAGTCTTAAGCAAAACAGCTTACCCAAGTAATGCAATCTGATCTATGGCAACACCTGTGCGGGTATTCTGGCAAAACGAAATGTATCTGTGACTTTCAGTCAGTGGAAAGGCTCGAGGAATCTTTTCAGACCACCTACTACAGTCTGATATTTCTCCATTTGTGTGAATCATGGGAAATAGAGAAAGAAAGAAATGGAAGATCCCTTTTTTCTTCCTGTAAATGTTCCCCTCTAAAAGGCTCTTCGTGCTATCAAGACATGGCATTGCTACTCTGTCTCTATATAACCATATTTGGTAATAACAATATTTGGTAACCGTTCAAAGAACGTTTGTTATTACAAATAAAATATGGGAAAAAAAAACCAGTGGGGAGGGAAGAATGGAAGATAACATTGTTACATTGCCTCTACAATTCCATAAACAAAGCAGGGTAATTGTCAGCAAAAGCCTTGGAATAGCTACATCCTTGCACTGTAAATTAGATCTAAATGATATGATCCTGTTTAAGTGAATTCATTGCAATTCTAGTCAGTATTTTTTTGTATGTGGAACTTTTTCTTGGCCCAATGGGGAAAGGAGGTATCTAGAATTTGTAGTGTCTGATCCTGGTAAAGAGCTCTGGGATTTACGGTAGCATAGCCTTCTCTGTAGGAACGGAACCTCCCGTTGAAGTGAAATTTTCATCTTAGTATTGACTCAGAAATACATTTCTCTAAGTGCCAAGGAAATTTCCAGGAAATTGGAATATAATTAAATTTACATGCAGACATGATTCAAGAAATAGTGAATGAGAATTTTCTGAAGCCTTAACTTGTTGGAATGTTTAATAATCTCATAACATTCGAATGTTCCTGTAACCTTGTTAAATATTAATTGCAAGTGCCTCTCGTTCACTTTAATAGAGGAAGTAAACACGAAGAGAGATTCAGAAGCAATTTTCCCCCCACGAAGACTTCATATTATTCTGAATTGTAAGATAAATGGAAAATGGCCCTTGAATATTCAGAATGATGTGGAAATACAAATTACTATTTGATATATAAAAAATATTGAATAGAATCAGATGGAACCTGGTAGAACTTTTTCAGATTAGCACATTTTATTAAAAGATATAATGCATTAGAGTTTACCTCATCTGACTCCTGGGGAATAGTAACCATTTTGTTAACTGATAGCTAAGGCCTGTATGTTTGTATGAGTTAAGGAATGCAAAAGGGAATTGCTTCCTTCTCAGCTAATGGAGACCTTTTTCACCTGAAAGTTCAGGAAAGAAAAAAACAAAACAAAACAAAATCTGAGTATACACTTTGAATTTTTTTAAATTCACATCAGCTTCAACTCTACTCCACAACATTATTTTAAAAGACTTACTGATAACATTAGAATTGCTTGAATTTCTAAAACAGAAAAGTAAATCACACAGTAAATATCTCCTGAGAAGGGAAAAAAGCTTGAGAACAACTATGCAAAAAAAGAAAATAATTTATTTCACCATAGTCACTATAGTCACCAGGACAAATTCCTTGTGTGTCCAACTATACTTGGCCAATAAAGAATTCTATTCTATTCTATTTAAAGAGCTATCATTTTCTTGCAGAGCCAGCTATGTCCGTGGGCAAAGTGAGTGCCCCTTAGGCAGTGAGTGCTAAAGAGCAGAATACTGTCCAGAACTGGAAGGGGAACTTGGAGGTCTTCTAGTCCAACCCACGGCTCAAGCAACAGACCCTATACCATTCCAGACAAATGGCTGTCCAATCTTTTCATAAAAGCCTCCAGTGATGGAGCACCCACAACTTCTGAAGGAAATCTATTCCACTGATTAATTGCTCTCACGGTTAGAAAATTTCTCCTTAGTTTAGGATACTTTTCTCTTTGATTAGTTTCCATCCATTGCATCTTGTCTTGCCTTCTGGTGCTTTGGAGAATAGTTGACCTCCTCTTTTTTGTGGCAGCCCCTCAAATATTAGAACACTGCTATCATGTCCACCCTTTTAGAAGAGAAGGTTAAGTTGTTGGATGACCCATAGTGCTAACCCTTCAGCATCTCAAGGCTATCATATTGTATACAATCAATCACCTGAATTAATATAGAATTAATTAAGAAAAAATATTTATTCTCCTTTTGACATTTAGATTTCAGCTTAAGGTTGCCTATTAGTGTCAAAATAGATTAATATAAATTTATTTCCATACCATTTGTAATCGTCAATATAAGGGTAAAAAAAAGGGCTTTTAACCTCCTTTTCTCTCTCCTTCGCCGCTTAAAGATCTTCTTTCAGAAGTATCCCTCTAGGTACTTTCAGATTCAGGGTACCTTGCTTAGATGTTCTCTGTTGTTTATCCTGGTCTGTCCTGCTTTCCTCTTTGTCTACCTCTTGCACAATCTTATCCAGTTGGGTTCTTCTTTGAGGTGGCCATTTCTGATCACCGCTGCAACTGCCTTCAGGGAAGGGAGTTTAGACCAGCCAAGGAGGAGAGATGCGGCTCCCCTCCATTCGGCTAGCAATCTTCCCCCTCTTCAGCACCTCTATGGGGTGGCTTCAGCCCCGAATCCAAAGGATCGGGGTGCTCCACCGGCGAGCACAGATCGAAACCGCACACGATCGCGGATTTCGGTCTGTTGCTGAAGAGACCCAAACCAGAAGTCTAGTTGACTAGATTATTGTGTATAGGTAGCAATAAGAAACTCTTCTGTGTTTTGAATTCAGTTAATGCTCCTGGTTATCTGCACGTGACAGAGAGCTAGCATCTTGAATCGCGCCTAGAAAGAAACTGGAAGTCAGTGTATCTCACACAGCATGGACAAATGAAGAACCCAGAATTTATATGCTGCCGCATTCTGAATCAGCTGTAATTTCTCAATAAACTTCAAGGGAAGTCCTGTCTAGAGCACACTGTAGTAATCCAGATGAGAAGTCACCAGGTCATGAATGGCTGTGAGCTAGGTTTTCCAATCCAGGAATGGACATAACGGGCATACAAGATATATCTATGCAACTCCTCCCCTCTCCCCACCAATAGCTGCTACCTGTTCGTTGAGGACCCCAAATTGCACACTAGCTCTCTCAAGAAGAGTGCAACCATAACAGAATTAAAGATGATACTTAACCAGAACCAGGGAAACCAAAAAACTACATCCCTTTTGCCTTGCTATGGTTGAGTCTAAGCTTCCCCATGTTTTTGTGCCTAAAGGCCTTTGGTGCTCATGAATTAAGGGGCTGTTATGCTATGAAGATATTTGAGCACTCTGAATCCAGAAATGGAATGAATGTGGTAATAATCACATTTCTTCCTATTCATATATTATTTTCCATGCTTTCTTGTCTGTACGGACTTATTGTGGATCTGATAAACATCTAAGCAAGGTTGCCAGTCAATATGTCCGACTGAGAAATTATAGCAATTATTGCATTGAATTATCTTCACCTATTTCGGAGATCAGCAATCTTGAACACTCAAAGAGCCATAAAGATCCTAACTGGACCCCCCACGTTCAATTCTGGAGCTGACCAGAAGTCCAGTACAACGCCCCCCCCCCAGTCTTCTAGCATAGTGTCCTTTTTCCTCTACCTTTTCCTAACCAAAAGCCCTATTAATTGTGGAGCTGATCAGAAAATCTGCCCCTTGCCATAGAGTCTCCTTCTGGCATGCCGTGCTTCCCCCCCCCCCAGAAGCTCCTCTCAAAATTGTGGCGCTGACCAACAACAGGGAGCCATAGCAAAGGAATGAAAGAGCCACATGTGGCTCCAGAGCCATGGGTTGCTGACCCCTGACCAATTCTATATCAGGGAAATTCAGATTCTGAATGATTTAATTAAATCACCTGCTTATTGTTTACTAATGATCCAGATTCACTATTTTTACATTTGTGTAATAAAACTGGCAAGTGGCTACTCAGGTACTGAGCGACAAAGACTGACAACAATTGATAACCAGAATGTGTATGGGTAGCTTTTGATGGGTGGAGCTGACACCTTCCTGGATATTATTTTCATATCATTTGTAGCCACCATCTCTCTTTCTACTGTCAGGAGAAACAATCTTTTTTTTTTAGCTCAGCACATGACAAGGACCACAACTGAAACTAATATTTAGCAGACAGTGATAGTTAGTTTGGAATATTTTCCAAGCTGATTTGTACTGGAGCCAATGATTAAATCAATGCTTTATAGGTAAATGGACATTTCCTGGACAGGATTTCACAGTTCAGCAGATCAAATGTATCCTTTTTTATTTGAGTGAAAATAAAGTGCAGAGTATGGCTTACAAAATAAATGATTTGCAGAGAAAGCCAGAGCCATCTTTATCTATAAACAGATGTATCACTCTAGTTCATTCTAGTAAATCAGTAATTTTATTTTTGCTCTGTGGACTGGAGGAAAAGCATCCTGATTTTTGAATGAGCGCTTGGCATCAGAAAAACCAGAAAGCCCAGTTGCCTCTTGATAAAAGCACTTTGGGGACAACCATGACCTGGATGACTGAGAATCTCCATAGACAAGTAGCTTCAATGCTAAAGAGAATGTCTAGATAGTCCAAGGACAATATGTTACAGTATTCTTCGGGCGATATGGGACTTTCTAGAGTAAATCCGTCTTTCATTTCATTGTCTGGAGTAGATCAAACTGGTTTATACACGATCTGAAACTGATGCATACCAACTTAGGTGGTCCATGGACTGAAAAGCATTTTATAGCATGAGAAAGATACTTGCCAAAACTTAATCTGGAACAAATCAGTTCTCTTCCTTGAGTTCTTAACTCTATGAATCCTATGGTAGTCAAGTGACTACTTCCTCTGGACTTAGCAGAAAATACATTCTTTTAAAAAAAAACAAGAGGTAAAACATTGTATGTTACTGCCAAATATTTTTCTTATAGATTTCTGAATTGTTCAACATTCTGTTGAATGCCTGAGACAACTTACAATGAATCAACAAAATTAAGAAATGGAGACATTAAGAGGCTCCATAAAACCAGGTGAACACATTCATTTTTTTGTTATTAAAAAAAAAATGACGGAGAAAAACCTGTTTGTCTGCAACAGCAAAATACCAGAATCTTGCCGCACCATAAAAATAAGCATTTTCATTACAAGATAAGCTTAGTTTAGCTTATGACAGCTGACATCATAATACAATATATTAATTTTCAAGATACCACAAAACTCTTTGCTGTTTTTCTTGGAATTGACTAACATGCTTGCCCTTTAAAAAAAAAGAAAAGAAACAGGAACCTTTTCAAATCAGAGATAAATCTTCTGGGGTGTTTCTGCTGACTGAAGTGCTTCCGCTTGTGGGACTCTTCAATGGCTGATTTATGGCTGTAGCTGCAAAACTAGATACTAGGAATGTACTGTGTAGGTGTCTGCCAATTCTAGTAGCTCCTTCCTGTGCTCACCTGGAACTAGCTCCTACTGGTTTCAGGGTATTTACATTGTAGCTAGGCACAGATATGCCTTATCCTCATTGTTGAAGGTTATCCCAGGAATTACCCAGGCTAGACTCCAGTGATAGCTTCAGAAACCTCCTCCCTGGGTCTATGATCATCTTTCAAAGTCCTCAGTCATTGTTGGGCTCTACTTATGGATTGCAGCACTGTGGGTACCCCTGGTAACTGTTTTCTTAGGGCTGACTGAAGTCTCCCCTGCTTCTTGCATTTCTGTTGTTTGTTTTTCAGTGTCCATTCCACAGTGGAATAATGTTCATATTTTTCATATGCATTTTATTATTTTACTATTTTTCTTCCGTTTTCTAAAGCCCATCTCTGGGTTGTAAGTACTTTTCTAATCTGCTTGGAATGCAGCCCCTTCAGCTATTGGGCAGATTAGAAATAATATCATCATAGGATCAGGTCCAACAAGCCACTGGCATCTCCCCCCCCATTTCCTATGATTGCCAGTGTTGTACCTTTCTCTAGCGTTTTGGGGAATCAGCAATAACTTATTTGATATTTATGGTGAATGCCCAAAGCATAGCAAAGAGGCAGAGAAAAAAATGACGGTACTATAAACAAATACATCCCACATGGGCTAGTATTAAATGTGGAGGAGGCATCATATAATTACTGAAATTAGGATCTAAGCAGACCAAAATAGCAAAGATGAGGATAACATATTGCATCAAAGATGAGGATAACATATTGCAGGTGAAAAGGATGGAGTCATAAATGGCACTTCCATGTTCCTATGCAGATTTAGGGCATGTTTTAACCTCATTGATTATATTTTTTGAAATAAATGTATTTAAATCAGTGAGCGAAGGTGTAGCTAACTTTGCAGAGCAGCCCTCAGTGAGAGGGATAATGACATCGACTTTTGTAAGTATTTAAGGTACTATACTAATGACATTTAAATAACTACTTTAGCAATATCTAAGAGTTTCGGACACTTGGAGGAATTTCTTCAGGGTTTTTTTTTTTTTGCATGAAAGTATATTTTCAAGTTCCATAGCAAATTGCTTTTGGGGGTCTTTTAATTTCAGAAACTGGGATCCACAATAGAAAGCTGCTCTTTGAAAACAAGCTTTCAGTGCAGTGCCTGATTACAGTATAGCTGTAGTGCATTCCTTAGATCCTAGCCCTCTATCCTTTGCATATACGATAGATCAAGTAGTAGAAACACTGTAGCTCACTTTTCCATGATTAAGATATCCCGAGAGAGCAACAACTCTGTCAAGAGTTTATATATTGTTTTGAACTGGTGTTTAATAATCTAATACTTGATTAGAGAATGGAAATCTTTTTTCCCATTAAGAATTGTTACTTTAGCAGGATTTTCTATAACTTGACTACAAGACCCTAGAAACAGATTTCTGAAATATTTTTCAGCTCATTTCATAA
This sequence comes from Pseudonaja textilis, assembly GCF_049901715.1. Taxonomy (NCBI): domain Eukaryota; kingdom Metazoa; phylum Chordata; class Lepidosauria; order Squamata; family Elapidae; genus Pseudonaja; species Pseudonaja textilis. The sequence continues at coordinate 81,789,995 of NC_141991.1, forward strand.
GGCTTAGAGGTACTGTCTTAAGAGTTATTACTGTATAGTAAGTGGTTGGACAAGCCTTTTCTCAAGTGCTGTTCATAAGATTACAGCTATGGCATTTATTATAGTATTACATAATTTCCAACCACCTTAAGCCAGAAACTCAGCACTTCCAACTCCTACAGGTTAAAAATAAAATATACTAGGTGCTATTTATGGCTGAGATATAAATATAAATGCTGATTTTTTTTAAAATAGTCCTATGGCCCGAGAGGAGTTTATTTCTCACTCCGAGTTTCTGGAAAGATGAGTCAGACAACTGCTTTTCAGGAAGTGGCCTGATTCTTCTTCTGAGTCTCAAATCCTATTAAGCTTGAAGTCTATGAGCCATGGATAGCTCTTCCTCCCAAAAAGTATTCCTTTCTTTTAACGAGTTAGCTGTCATCTCCATACTGCAGGATGGCAATTCTATAAATGCAGTATTCCAGGTGGGCATTTTGCCTAAGATTCGGCTGCCATTCAATTTCATTGGGCCAAGCACAATGCTAGAATTATGTGAGGTGGAAAAGTTTAGTCTGCTACTTTTATTTCCCTTGGACTCTCCTTCAATTTCTCAGGCCTGCTGAGTTGTGTTCTTTTTGATCTCCCATGTTTTCCCTGGTTCCTATAGATTAAGAAATGTGGAAGTGGAATCCATTTCACTACAAATCAAATTTTGGAAAGAACTCAGTACATTTTAATTTAGAATTTATCCTTTAGGCTTTGATCAGAAATATTCATTTGTGGTATACAATTAGCCAAGTGGATACAGAGAAGTCCAAAAATACTAAAAACTTTAAAAAAAACCACACACACTACCATAAAAACAATTTTAATCTTTTCTTCCAATCTGCTTTAGATTCAATATTGTAAAATAAAGCTGAGAGAAAAAAATGGGAAATAACATGCATTTTATTTCTAAGTAAACATCATTAGGACTGGGCAATAAAACTGCAATTCAGATATTTCTTTGGAAGTTAGTTCCACAAAAAAAATGGCAAATGTGGGACCAAAATTAACCTAGAAAGTAGAATACAATTAAATCTGCAATTAGAAAACTAGCATTAAAAAATGTTCTATGTGCATGTGTTTTATATAGCACGGCTTTTTCATGCTCTGAAACTGTGAAGTAAAAAGAATTGTATAGCTGGAGGGGATAATTTTGGTTATCCATTCCAGCCCATTTAATGCAGGAATTCAGACTGAAATATCTTCAGCATCTGTCTACAACCCCCTTTATTTGAAATTAGGGTTTTAAAGTAGATCCTGACTCTTGCCTCTAAATGTTGCCATATCAAAGGATTCTGATCAGGGTCCCAACAAACCATAGGTGCTGGATTTAATATTCCATTTCATTGTATTTCTAATTCATATATTGTAACATCATTTCAGTCTCTAGCTTTGCCATCCCTTGCTTTGTTCTTGTTTTTTCAAGGGTTTTTTCTCTCTTCAGAATTCCAGGGACATTAAACAGGTTCAGTCCTCACTGGCCATTTTGGGGAAAGTTCCTTCTACAGCTAGTATTTTTTGTTATTTTTGCTGAAATTTTTTATTGATGCCATTAGAATCCAAAGCCAGATAAGGAATTTCTAAATAATAGCAGTTTGTTCAAATGGCCCTAACTAAATTGTAGGCAGGTTTACTAAAAAAAACAAAAAAACTCACCCCAAACCAAACTTGGATTTCAACCGGATTTAATCCGTCCACGGATTAAAAAATGCAAATGTATTACGAACAAGTTCCGTTTAACATATGAGTGTATTTCTGAATGCTAAATGGGGGCTGTAAGAATAAGATCTTATCTCCGGGTTCGTTTCCAGCACCTGGTTTGGAGGTGACCCGCCACTATGATTTTACTCTCTTTAAAGTCCCTTTTATTCAAAATCGCTTCGCCGGTGTCTGGCGGAGTTAGGATGGGATCAGCGTCCACCCGGAAAGCCGCCTACATCTCTTTACCCGGGATAAACCCCCTTTAACCCAGCGGGGTTTCCCTCCTTGTCAATATTGTCCTTGCTCCCGAAGCAAGCCCGGTCTTACGCAGGGTTGCTCGGGAGAGGCTTACTCAGAGGAGTAAAACCGACCTAAAATGCAAAAACCGATACAAAGCCATCGCCAGCTAAAAGGGTGCGAAAGAGCTGCAGCTCCGCAATACGGCTCGGGCGTGCATCCCGAAGGAGCAAGGGGAGAGCGGGTCGCTCCCTTTCCTAACTCGATCTTTGGATCCCCTTATGCGATCCGTCAACCGGTGCCCAGGGAAAAGCCCCGCGCGGGCTCCGGGGATGCCTTCGCCGCCCCTCCTCCACCCAGCCCAGCCGGCTTCAGCGCTACCGGCGCTGCTGCCGCTGCAGACGCCGCCGCCGCTGCAGCTTTAAGGGACTGCAGCCATCCCGCCTGGCAGACGCCGCCGAGCCTCACAAAAGAACAGGATGTTGTTGATTTGTAACCAAACCACAGAGAGGAAATGAGTGTCAATTTCCTCTAAACATCCCAACCGTCTGCCTCCTTCGCTTCCGCCTCTGCCACCCCCGCAGCCCTGGAAGGTCTGCGCCTGCGCCGGGTTCAGCCCAGGGAATTTCGCTGAGACGGTGGGGCTTTCTCGCGCCTCGCCCGGTCTCTTCTCGCTTCTCTTCCTCGCTGTGTGAACCCCAAGTCCGGACCCGTGCCCCCCTCCGCTCCTTTTTTTTTAATGGTTGTTTGCTGGGCTGGGAGGTGCGGACGGCTTTACATTTTGTAAGCAAACGGGTAGTACCTTTTCCGACTACTGTAAAATAGGACATTTTATTTTTTTAAAAAAAATAATGCATAAATCCGTGAGATTTGGTAGTTGGAAAAGCTGCTTCCAGACTCTTGATTTCTGGCTACCGTGGGCTAAGACGACCGTCCTTCGACCCCTTTTAAAGATCCGTCCCAACACACTTGGGCGGATGGGAGAGTCGTTGCCTACGTGAGTTTCTCTCTACAGGGAAGGAAGAAATCCATTAGCATTAATCCTTTTTTTGTAGTTGAGATCTCACAGAATAACAGAGTTGGTCCTGCAGGAAATCCCTGAAATCCAGCGAATCTTTTCAATAGTTCAGTTAGAGAACCATCTTAAGTGCCACTTTTTAACTATTGTGCCAGGGCTGATAAATGAAGAGATGGAATTTTGGGCCGCTTGTATTTTTAAAGCAGCAGCCTTGATATTAATCTACAGAAAGATTCATTTTTTCCACTCAAAATGTGCACTCTCCTTGATTCCAAGTATCTAAACAGATAACCCGTTCGGCTTCATCTTGTAACAGAGAACACCAGTATTCGAGGGGACTTTATTTATTTTATTTATTTTATTTTATTTTATTTTATTTTATTTGTCAATTGTTTACAAGATAATAAGTATAAGTGTATATATAGTTATGAATACATGAAATGGGTACATATAAGAAAAATAAAAAAAAATAAAAGAAACAATAGGACAGGGACGGTAGGCACGTTGGTGCGCTTATGCACGCCTTTGGTGCTCTCACCTTGGTTGTTTTCTTGCAGAGGTTTCATTACCCCAAACTAGGTAATAAGTGCTAGATATCAGTGCTATTGTTAATACTAGAGTATTTGACTAATTACTGAATAATTTGAGATTAACAAATTACTCAATAATTAACACTAACAGATTAACAAAAACAAGCCTAATACTGCAATATCCCCACCAATTTTGTGTGGGAAAGGAAAATAAGTTCTGTTTATGCTATTAGGAAGGAGCCTGTAGAACAGATTAGGAACAGGTCCTATTGGCTGATTTATTTCTGACAGAAGCATAGAAAATAGCTTTGGGTGCCTGTTGATAAATGGGAAGGAGAATCTGCCACATAAAGTCAAGGAAATGATAACTGCCAAGACAAGGGGGGAAAAAATCCAAAAAATAAAATATTTAGAGGAACTGGATATTTAATGTATTATTGGACTCAGTCTTGGCCATAGAATTTAATACCAATGAATTCTTGGAGAAGCATTTGCAATAATTACTGTTGAACGCATCTGACTGATTTTGTTACTTGTTGGAATTTGAGTGATTTATGTATATATTATGATTGTTTTGAATAAAAAAGATGGCAAATACCAAATATAATCTTACTGTCCTCCAGATGTACAACAGATGTCCTTGTTAGTCAGTTCAAATAAATTAAGCCAGCGAGGAATCAAGGCTATTATGAAAAGCCCTTTGTATTCACTTGCCCACATAGAGGTATACAAGCCTGGCTGATAGGAATAGTACTTGGACTCACATACCTCTTCATCGTACTTTACAGCTGGCCAATAAGTGGTTTACAGAGTCAGCATATTGCCTCCAACAATTTCGGTCCTCATTTTACTGACCTCGGAAGAATAGAAGGTTGAGTCAACCTTGAGCCGGTCAGGATCAAACTGCTGGCAGTTGGCAGAATTAGCTTTTTTGATAACATTGGCTTCCATAAAAGCATGTTTAGATTGCTGAATGGAAGACAGCCTGATGTCCGGTCCCATGCATATTTACTCAAAATCAAGGCATATACAACTACGTATATTTTGCTAGAAATAAGTCTCACTAAACATAATAGGACTTCCGAATAAATAGGCATAGGGTTGCCTTTAAATTCTTTTATGCCTGCAAATGTATTCTGGGATAATAGCTGTGGGGTACATATAACGTAGTCTCCTTCAAGCCTTGGCTCTGGATTACTTCAAGGATAAGTCTATAGTTTTCTTGGCAACAGTATGGGAGTACTTTGCCATTGATTTCTTCCAGGTTGTTGTTTTTTTTTCAAAATCCCAGTCGAGTCTCCAATTTTGGCATTTCCTGATGCTACTCTATCAATTACCAAGCCTGGCCCTCCTTATATTTTGGAGATAATTCCTACATTTGAAGAAGGGATTGCAGGTTTGACTTTTCAGCCTAACAGTGATGCTAAACCATAGGCAGGAAATTGAATTGCAACATAGGATTAGAGCAGTGGTGGAATTCAAATGTTTTTACTACCGGTTCTATGGGCGTGGCTTGGTGGAAGGGGAAGGAGACTGTAAAATCCCCAGTCAGAGGTGGTGTTTGATGGTTCTCCAAACTACTCAAAATTTCCGCTACCGGTTCTCCAGAACTGGTCAGAACCTGCTGAATACCACCTCTGGATTAGAGGGTGACAATCTGTTAATTGGTTATGGATGTATCCCTGTAGCAGTTGGATACTTCCTTTCTCAGAGTAACTGATTATGCTACTCCAAGATAACTTCCATACTTATCTTGATTTATTCAGTCATTGAGATTGGCATTTTTTAAACACACACACACACACAACCAAATGTAGTAGCAAAATGCTATTTTAGGGGTCCCAGGGGAAGCTTAATTTGTCCGTTATTCCCCCCCCCCCCAAAGATGTCTTCTAGTTCTTTCACTTGCAGATAACATCTTAACAGATTTGGTAAGTCTTTAAAATTATAGGGTCTGGATGTGATTTTTAGGACATTTTCAACCCTTCCCCTTGAAAGGAAAATGTCTATTATTGAAATGTCTATTATTTTTTTCTTTATATTTTGATCCAAAACTTATAGGAGATTGCAGTGTTTCATATTGCAAATCCAAGCAGATACAAGGGCTATAATTCATAAAATACACTTAGGAACTTAAGGCAGTAATTCTATTCCTTCTGATACTGGGAGTCAATTCCTGTAGACCAAAGATATCAAACTCACTGCATCACGATGTCACATGACATATCGGCATTTTTTGCCTTTGCAGAACTGGTGTGGACGTGGCCTGTGCCTGATGCATCTGGTCTGTGGGCTGCCAGTTTGACACCCCTGCTGTAGACCCATTTATTTCTACTCCAGCTTCTTTCCTTATGCAGGTAGCATGGTTTTAAATAAAGGCAGGGATTGTATAATCTTCCAGATGTTGCTGAACTACAATGCCTATAATCCCATTGAGCATGGCAAATAGTGAGATATTCTGGGGACTATAGATCTACACCACAGGAGGATCCTTCTGATATGCAAAGGATTCCCAGGAAAGATCTCATGCACCCATCAAGGGTTACTGCTTTAGGTGCCTTCAAACACAATGTGCAAACTATTTTAGGCATTGTTCTCACAAGAAGCTAATCAGGGTATAAACCAGACTTTAGAGTACATGTTTGGGTATAAATGATTTATTGATTGCTATTCAAAAGGGTTACCTAAACATTGAAATTGGACACTGGGGATTAAACTGAGCTCGAGTTCTTCAATGTCATTTTTTTTTTAGTGGAAGAACACAGGTTTTCCTTTTTTAGGACCACAATTGTAACCTGTACTTCACTGTCAAATGACACCATTACTAAGTGAAACTGTGAGTATGCTTATGATGTTACTTTAGCTTTACTGACGTGGCAAAGATTGGAAATGCAAGGATTGCTTGCAACATTACTTTTTCATCACCATTTAACTATGAATGGTTATTAAAAAGGCGGTAGCTAACTCAAGACTACCTGAACCTAAAAGTCCAACATGGTATAAATAGGAAGCATGTTTAGCATGCCAGCCTTTGTTTCTGAGTCACACTAGTATATATATTATTCAAGTCACAGCAATAAGCTTTTTCTAAATAAGGGTTTAAGGTATTTAATTTCAGAATGCCAGACTATGATGGAGAAACAGCAAAATGCTTGCACTATACACGGTTTTATTTTTCTAATACAAAAAGGAGTGCGGAGTCACAGACTATTTTAACAAACAAACAGCAGAGTTTTGGGATTGCATGGAGTAATCAATATGAGGATGATTGGAAATGGTAGTCCAATTGTTTTGAGGTTGTAAATGGCTCGTATGGATTTATCACTAGAGCCTCCTTTCCACTTTTCTTTCTTGCACATGATCCTGAGATTTCTGGAAGGAACATATGCAGGATTCAAAAACAATTCAGATGTATTTCACACCTCGTACTGCTTTGCTACTAATAATTCGCACTAGTCTGAAAAAAAGATAAAAAACAGTTCACTTAAAAAGCTGTTTTTTTAAAAAAAAATCCAAGGGTGCAGCGATTACATATTATCTCTATCCGTGTTCATGTGATACTCTAAAAATTCTCATTGGCAAAGCTGGAATTGCTTTGGTAGAACCCATACAAATCTTGTTTTTTTGTTGTGCCTAGTTATTTCTTTTCAGATGCATATATGTGCCCCTAGCTGATGGAAACAGGAACCCTAACTGACCATGGCTTCAGTCCCTATGTGGGGGTATTGTAGGCCTAAATTCATATTTCCATTTTTGCCCACCCTCCCTTCACATTAATATTAAAATACCTTAAGAGGTAGGAATTGCATGTAATGATTACAGAGCAAGGCTTGTTGATTGCAGTCATGGCACAAAGTTGGTGGGATCAAGTGAGGCACATAGCAGAGCTTGGACTTTCTCTTTTACCCCCAATGTGGATGTGTCTGTGGATGTGCACTTTGCACATCTGGTAACATTTTATTAACTTATCAATTAAGTGTTTATGGCAGAGCTGTCAAACTCCTGGCCACAGGCCGGATGCATAATGCGCTGGCCACACCCATGCCCAGGTTAGCGAAGGGGAAAAAAAGTCCCAATACGTTATGTGACACTGTCTTGACAATGTGAGTTTGACACCCTTGGTCTATGGAGATTCTCAGTCATCCAGGTCATGGTTCTTCTTCAAAAGGCAATTGGACTTTGTCGTTGGAAAAACAGTCCAGCTATCTTTTGAAGAAGTTCCTTTGGGTTATTTATTAAGTGTACTGTATTATTAATCATATGCTTAATAACAATAAGTCATAATAAGCTACAATGGTGTTTTTCAACCTTGGCTATTTTAATATGTGTGGACTTTAACTCAAAGAATTCTGGGAGTTGAAATCCACACATCTTAAAATGGCGAAGCTTGAGAAGCGCTGAGCTAGGGAAACGCATCTATATTCATTTGTTTTTAACCTGGAAATCTAAGCAGAGAAAGTTCTAGATGGGAGACATCGGAAAAAACTAGAGCAAAATGCTAGAAGCTACACAGTGCAATAAATGTCATGGAAGAATATCATAGAAACTTCCTTGCCCAAACTTGTCAAAAAAAACTTCAACAATATGGACATGTGTATGGAATCACCAAGAGTTGAGTTCAACTTGAAAGATTTCCTTTTTAAGATTTCCTTTGCACAGATGTGCAAATGTAAAGATTTCCTTTACATTTGTCATGTTTGTCATTTCTTTCTTGCCTCAGAATAGGAATAAAGAGGATTTCCAGACCTGCAAATATGGGGTTTGGCCCATTGCTGGTCAATAAGATAAGAGGAGGGTGAATTTTCTCTGTGAGCTTTTCCTGAGTCCCAAGATTCACATCACCAGAAGGCTGTTTGAGATGCACAAATCCCAGGTGACAGTTTTTGCACTTGAGCATTCCTGTTCTGTTTGTTGGAAAAGGGCCCTCCTTGTGGGAATCAAGTATCTAGGGGGGAAAAATGGTTCTGCAGGTTCCATTTTGTCTCTTCCTCCCCTTCTATTTCTTAGTCACTTCTTTGGTAGTATTTAAGTTATCAAATAACAGCACCTCCAAGGTCTTGCCTTCAGCAGCATTGAGCATATTCACACCAGATCCTGCTCTTGCCTCACAAGGAAAGGAGGGTGGGGGGAAAAACGTACATTTTATCACAGCTGTTTCTAGCAGCTGTGCTTTAGGCAGGGGGTGTTAATTGATAATTTATGTCTTTCCTGTCACAAAGTGTTACTTTGAGGTATTAGCAGCTTCTGCTAACACCCGGTCCTTGGATAAAAGCAATAAAATTCAGGGGTGAGGGGGTTGTGCCCAACTGCCCCTTTTAAAGAAAAATATACACATTTGTTCCATTTTTTGAAAAAACAACAACATAGGAACTTAATTTTATACAAATCTATCTTCATTTGTTCATTTGAGGCTACTCTAGAGAAAAGAGGGACTAGGGTGCCACGATAGCAGTACTGCAGTATTTGAGGGGCTGCCACAAAGAAGAAGGGGGTCAACTTATTTTGCAAAGCAGCTGAAGGCAAAAGAAGAAACAATGGATGGAAACTAATCAAGGAGAGAAGCAACCTGGAGTTAAGGAAAAACTTCTTAACAGCGGAACAGCTTGTCTTCAGAAGTCGAAGGTGCTTCATCACTGGAGGTTTTTAAGAAAAGACTGGACAGCCACCTGTCTGAAATGGTATAGGGTCTCTTGCTTGAGCAGGGGTTGGACTAGAAGACCTCCAAGGTCCCTTCCAGCTCTATTTTGATTGGTTATCCTTATAAGCATCAGTCGTTTGTGTCTACATACCTATACTTTTATTTGGTTTGTGTCCAGTTTGAAAACAGGAGCGAGAAGCTTACTTGTATATACTGAGATCTGAAATGGCAATTGGCGCAGCTAATGAGTAGAAAAGGTGCTATTTGGATCCTTATGTGGCCCTTTGCATCATTCAGTGAACTCAAGCATCTGTAGCAGAAAAGTCTATGCAGGAAAAGTAATCCAATATGATTGCTTCACAGAGACATACACTCTAGGTCCATTAGGAAAATAAAAGGAGACAAGGTAAGCGGAAATTAAACAGGCTAAGGGAAAGAATGGAGAGAGGAAAGCAAGTTCAGGTAGGATTACTGGAAATGACTTTTTGCAATCAGATGTTATTGCTTTTTTCCTAACTGGAGACTGTAGAGGTAAAGCCGCATATCTAAATCTCTCATACTAGAAATTCATTTATCTAGGAAATGAACATATCGAGGCAAAGGGATCAGCCTCCCTTTCTACTTGGCCTGCCACTTTGTGTATGTGTTATGGTTCAAGAGCTCATATGCATGTGGGCTGCAGACCGTTCTTTCCTGATTTAATACTTTACTACAAACATTAAATTATATCATTTAATTCTGCAGACCATAGATATTCAGATCCAAGCATATGCAAGCATGAATATCTTAGTATAGGTAGTCCTTGACTTATGACCATAAGTGAGAAATTCGTTAAGTGAGCTTTGCCCCATTTTACACTTTTCTTGCCATAGTTGTTAAGTGAAACACTGCAGTTAAGTTAGTAACACTGTTGTTAAATGAATCTGGCTTCCCCATTGACTTTGCTTGTCAGAAGTTCGCAAAAGGTGACCCCGGGACACTTCAACCATCATAAATATGAACCATTTGTCGAGGATACTACATGAACATGAGGATACTACAACGGTTGTACATGTGAAAAATGGTCATAAGTCCCTTTTTTCAGCATCATTGTAACTTTGAATGCTCACTAAATGAACTCTTGTAAGTTTAGAGCTACCTGTACTTTAAAGCTTATCTCTATCTCTTTCTTTGTTGGAAAAGACTATCTGGATTATTGAACTCTAAAACTTATAGGTGTCCTTCCTAGGCATCCATGCCTGGGAGCAGTCTGAATGAGTTTGCTGGAATTTATTTCTGAGCAAACGTGCACAGTGTTTTCATGTCAGTTAATTTGCCTGACTTCTGGTGTGATATTTAGGGTAACCAATACAGAAAGGCAGCTGTCTGAATGTAAACAAAGCCACACAACCACAAGTAGGCTCTTTACTTTCCTTTTGTCTTGAGTAAACTGGTTTAGTTTAGAAAGAAAATAATGGGGTTGAAGAAGGATTTATTTAGCAACAATGCTTCAGGACATCCTATCTCAACTACTGTGATTCATAGCCTTCTTATCCACTGTTTCCTCTTCATATGAGTCACGGTATTTCAAAACTCATATTTCAAAACCATTTCCCCGTTTCACCTATTTTAGGTGTTCTAGTTTCAAAGGAGAGATTCCTGAAAAATACACGTTTGGCTGTTGGAACACATTTGAGCATTGACACCCTGATGATTGGCCCTGGATCTATACGCCACTAACACATAGGAGGGGAAAATACAGGAGGCTTTTTCCCCCCTCATCCCTGCTGGGTGGGAAATAAGAAGCTGGCATTTCCTCTTTTAAACTATTCAAAAGCTGGTTTTAAATAGGATTAACATCTTAACAGATGCTTCATGGTGTGCTCTCTGCAGGGAGGATCAAAGAGCAAAGAAGGCCCTCTGACTGTTTGCTGTTCCTTTATGTAGCAATTTTATGGAGGGGGGGGGGCTTTTGCCTTTTATTTTAAAAATAATGAAACAGGGCCACAAGTTAACTTAAAATTGCAAACTGGATTGCAGATTCCACTGGACTTTGGGGGTTTTTTTCTCTAGTGTAATCAAGAGATGCTATAAAATGGAAGTCTGGATCAGCCATATATATATTCCAACTGGAAAAGAGATTCTCATTCTCAGCCATGCATGTTTAGCACCGTTCTTCAAATTACAACTTTTAGTTATTTTTGATATATGCCTGGTGGTTATCCAGGCGTCCTCGGCCTCAATTATATCCTTAACATAGAAGCCACGATCCAAATATATGTGATGTGATATGCATTTATACAAAGCAAAAAAGCAATAAATAAATACATAATTTTAAAAAAATAGCAGGCACATTTTTTAAAATTGCTCTTGGACCAACTGTCTTGAATTCAGTTTTCAAAGAATGGTGGTGAAGGTGCTGGCTTAGAAACCAGGAGACTGTGAGCTCTAGTCCCATTTTAGGCATGAAAGCTGGCTGGTTGACTTTGGGTCAGTCTCTCTCGGAGCTCAACCTACCACACAGGATTTCTGGTTGTGCGAAAAAAGATGAGGATGAAGGAGTATTATATATATATATTCATCGCATTGAATTACTTATAAAGGAATAAAGGTGAGATAAAATTAAATAAATTTCATTCCTCCTCTATGGTTCTAGAGAAATATATTTCAGTGTAATTGAATGGATGGAGTCAGAATGGCCACATCTAAAGTCCCTTCACCCACCAAACATAATCATTACTGAATTAGCATGCCTAGAAATCTGGGTCATCCCATTTTTTTAAATCTTCATTTTCCTTCATTCCTGATTATTAGGCTATGCTGCTTGAGGGCAAATGGGAAACAACTGAAGGGACCCAAGTTGGCAGGGCCAGCTCTAGACATTTAGGCCACCTAAGGAGAGTCATATTCTGGTATGTTCATGGTTTGGTTCGTCTTCTCATTTTGTCATTAATTTCAAAAAGGCACTCTCTTTTTTCTTAATTATATTTAATGCTCAAGTTCACATAAAGTAAATTGGGTCAAGGATTGTGCTGTTACTGCTTTTCACTATTTTACTGTGTTTTTCAGAAGTCTTCAATTTTGGTACCCTCCCCCCACAAGTCATGGCACTCCTAGGCTGGTGCCCACTCTGTCTTTGCCTAAAGCTGGCCCTGTGGGGAAGCTGATACTTTTGGCAGGTTCTTCTGCTCTGTGTTAGTCTGGACACCTGGAAGGAGGATGGAAAAGAAGATGCAATTACCAAATTGTGCTTTAGAATCAAATAAAGCTTCTGCACATTGGATTTGTTTTTGTTTTCTGATAATATAATGATGAGCACTTGGCATTGGTTTAGTTTGTGGCAAAATATGTTCAAACTAACATGTATTGTCCTTGATGTAGGGAATGAAGCATGTAATATAAAGGTGACTAAGGCAGCAAGTTAATTTACATTTTATTTCATATGTAAATGAAATACAAAAGACTGTGGTTTGGCGAGAAATAACAAATAGAGCATTAATTAATGGAAATGAAAGAAAATGTATCTGAAAGAAGGAAAGATGTTAGATATCAGAATGAAGGTCTTATCCTGTGGATCACTGCTGATAAAAAAAAAGTACAGGGAAGTGAAGGGCCAGCCTTAATTATAAACAAAAGAGTTAAAAGGTTTGTGAGAAACTGTATATGTCCTTGTTACAAAAATAGCTGGTCATCTTTGTATATAATGCTCCCATGAATAGGAAGAGCCAGAAATGAATTTTGGGGGGAAATGTGTAAAGTTTTTAATGAATCTGATTCAGATGTAAAAGAATATTTTGGTAAGTGGTGTAGATAAATAGGTAGGGACAAAATGAGATACCACATAAAAAAGGGGTTTAGGTTAATTGAAGACCCCAGATTGAGAATACACTTGGATGAATAATTACTTAGAAAGAGTTCTGTTCGTTTCAAATATGTGATTCTGGAATAAATAATATGTATATACGGAAAAAGAATGAATATAAATCTTAACATTGTAATCAATTTGTTTGCTAATAATGAGATATTGACATAATTAGTGAAATATACAGTGATCGTGAGAGATTTTTGAACCTGGAACAAAATATGTTTTATTTTATTAATCTCATTTTAACAATGTGAATCTTGCAAGAAATAGACATTAAAGAAGTGAAAGAAAGGAGAATGCACACTGGGCTGCAAAAAGTTATTTTACACGAAAAAGTCCCAACAGAATAAAATAAATAAAAGTGGCCATAAGGGAAGAAAATTTAAATGATGAATGTAACACGGTAAAAAGTACTATATTATACAGTGCTTCAGAAATTTGTGTATTTACTGTATGGCAATGAAAAGGATGAAAAAGGATGATGAAGTGAAAGAAGCTGTGGATGAAAAAAAAAACATAAAAACACTGTTACTGAAAAACATGAGGTTAAGAGAAAGATGTATGTGTACAGAGAAAAAAAAAAGTTGGAACTATGGGCAAAGAAAATAAAAAATACTCAATAGTAAAAGAGGCAGAGAAATTACAGAGCATTTTTGATGGAAACAAAAAAAAAATTGGAAGTTGGGGAAGAGGCCCAAGCAAGAAGCCTCCATTGGAAGAAATTGAACTAAAAAGGAAATCGATGAAATTATTAGGGTTGAAACTGAAGTGAGGGAAAGACAGAAGGAGAATTTTAGAGATCTTTATGAGAAGAGCAGTGATATGTTGAAGTGTGGAATTGAAAGCAGCATTATAAATATTAGTGACAAAAATGCAAAGAGAAAAATGAAAAAATGTTAAGACTATAATTAGAGATTGTAAAACATGAATGTGGCTTGCTTATGCCTTAACAACTTAAGTTGGTTAATATGCATGTGAAGATTTATTTAAGAACCATATGGTTTGGTTAGCAAATTATTTAGTATTGAGAAGGAATTGTTGATGAAAATTAGAATACAACCAATGTGTCAGAGTGGAATATTCTGATATTTTTTTAATGGAATTTAGCAATAGGTATTATCCGAAATGACTATTCTGAGTTCGTTTATCATTTTAGTGCCTAATGGTAGTACTTTAAGAGCCAGCTGAATAATCCTGAGTGATATTACCTATAGTAGGAATGTGGTTTACAGGAACTCAATAAAATGTGACTCTTCTTATCTGAGCAGTTGGGTGTAAATGAAAACATCCGCGAAAGGCATGTGATTCCATCCTAAAATGATTAAGAAAGTAGTTGGCTGGTTAATTAATAATTAATGGACCACATGTCCTGAAGTCAACTATCACTGATGACAGGTCTGAATAAGGAGCTTGGTCAGTATGCCCGACAACACTCCAAGCAACAAACAAGAATGACTTTGACTAAGTTGGAATAGCTGAAATGCAAAAGCAAGGCAAGGCACCCTTGCATGGAAAACAAGTAGCTCAGACGAAACATTGCTGAAGATGTACCTTTATTCCTTTTCCTTATTTGGACAGTTTGCACGAACCTTGAGAGACTTTCAATGCTATACTCTGGCTTAGCTCTGCTTTCTTGAACTCGGTGAATGTCCTGATGTTATTGTTTGTCTGAGGCATCTGCTTTTCACTTGGAACCCAGTCTCTGTCCCCAGAGAAAGCAGAAAGGACCTGGAAAACTTCTTTGGGAAGATGTGGGATAGGAGGGGTGGGGGAAAAGAGAGAAACAGCGCTTTTCCTTCAGCTGTTTATTTAATCTGACAAAGACGTCAAGCAATCAGTTCGTTTTATGGCCTATTTGATAACTGCCAAACTTGGGGCAGTGCCTTTTAAGGGAAAGGCTAGATTATATGGCCTGGTTTGTTAAAGGCACCTTGAACGAAAAGCCATAGCTCGAAAAGTCAAGAGAGCATCTTTGTGTGCCACAAAGTTCTTCTCTGCCAAAGCACTTTCCAGAACCTGACCTAAGACAACTGCATGTTCTGTGGCCTTTGGGAAGTAATTAGCCTTGATCTCTCTCAGTGTTTGCTGCCTATCTAGCCATCACTAGATCCTATCCATATGGACAATTTTCATCCTATCTCCAACTTCCCCTTTCTGTTTGTTGAGGTGGCCAGAGAAGGTAGTTGTGCTGCAGCTCCAGAGTATCCTGGATGGAATGGGTTTAATCCCTTTCAGATAGAATTTAGGTTTGGATATGTCACTGGTTACACTTTTCGATGATCTTTGGCAGGAGCAGCACAGGGGTAGTGTATGCATCCTTCTCTCCACGGCTTTCAATACCTTCAACCATGGAATGGCTCCAAGGCTTGGGAATGCGGGCACTATGTTGACCTGGTTCACTTCCTTCCTCTGAGGGTGTTTTCAGTAGGTGTTGATAGGAGTATGAGGTCTGACTCTCAGTCCCTGCTTTGTGTGGTTCCACAGGGATCAGTGCTCTTGCCGTTCCTTTTGAACAGCTATATGAAACTGCTGAATCATATCATCTGTCACCATGGATCAGGAGTGTCAAACTCAAGGCCCGTGGGGTGCTTAAATCTGGCCCATGAGGCCAGCCTGGAAATAGCAAATGACCAGCCCATGGAGCTCTGGCAGCCAAAATGGGGCATCGGGGGTGGGATCATGTGAGGCCCGCATGCCCCATTTTGGTCAGCAGGGTGCCGCAGGAGACTGTCCAGGCTGAAAATGGAGCACGTGGGGGGGCTTGCATGCCCCCCCCGCCCCATTTTGGCTGGCAGGGCACTGCAGGAGGCATCCATCCCGTCTCCCTCCCCCCAGCTGGCCTGTGGAGGAGAATTACAACGCTGATCCGGCCTTCGAAGAAATCCAGTTTGATACCCCTGCCATGGATGATATGCTAATGATACCAGATTATACAGTTTTGTCTATGGTGAGATAAATGATACTGGGATCACCTTTTCTTGATTCCAGGAAGCTGTTAAGAGCAATAGGCTAAAACTGAGCCCTGGCAAAATGAAATGATTTTGGATTCGGACTTCCTTGGTCTTGGCGAATGTTGATCATGAATGGGGATGCAATCCCTAGACCGGAGGTCTCCAAACTTGGCAACTTTGAGACTTGTGGACTTCAACTCCAGAATTCCTCAGCCATGCTGGCTGGGGAATTCTGGGAGTTGAAGTCCACAAGTCTCAAAGTTGCCAAGTTTGGAGATCCCTGCCATAGACGGACGGGATGTGTAGCTTCTGGGCTTTTGACACCTGCTCAAAGAACAGGTGGCAGTCATGGTCAGGAGAGCCTTTGTGCAACCGCAGGTTGTGCAGTAGTTACATCCCTTCTTCATAGACATTCATGCCCTAGTCACCTCTTGTTTGGGGATGCACTATACATAGGGTTGCCCTTGAAGAGTGTCCAGAAGCTTCAGTTGGTTCAAAAATGCAGCGGCCCACATAGTTATTTGTAAGTCGAGATTAGTGCACGTGCCATCTCTTTTGCAAGAGTTGCATTGGTTACCGATTTGCTTTGGTGAAATTCAAGGTGCTGGTTATCATCTTTAAAGCCCTACATGGGCCAGGTTATTTAAAGTACGACTTCTCCCCAGTTACATCTATCTGGCCAACCACAGCAGGAATGTGCTGCAGATTCCATCTATCGGTAAAATACCGATAAAATGAGCCTGAGCAAAAAGGTTTTCTCTGTGGAATACCATTTCCCTGGATATAAGATTGGCCACTGCCGTTATACTTTTCCGGAACATGTGGTTCTGTCAGCAGGCCTAGGCATCCAGGTAGAGACTGAAGCAATCAAGGGGCTGTTGTGATCGTGAGGTTGCTGCCTGAAATGTTAAAACTGTAAGTTGCCCAGAATCACTGTGTATGTGTTGGACAACCATATAACAGCAACAAAATTCTTCCATCTACCCAGCATACCACAGAAAAATTACACAGCTGTAATAAAAGAAAAGCTTGGGGTAACTAGAGTACATTTTACATGGAAAGAACATCAACTCAATAAGATCTTCTAGTGTGCAAAACAAAATTTTTGAAGCCTAATTATCTTTTTCACACTGCCCTCCCTCACCCTAGAAATCAGTTAACACAAGGTTTGATTAGGAAAAAGAAAATCTTGTCTGTTAACAAGGATTAAATTAGTTGGCTTCATTTCTTCTGTTTAGACACACACCCACACACACTGGTTTTAAAGGTCACGCATGTGCTAAACTAACGTGTGCGTCACTTTCTTAAGTATGTTAGTAACTGACATTTATTTCAGTCAAACAATTTAGTCTTCGGTACTTACCCTGTAAACTGTTACAATCTGCATTAGATTTCGAAAAGAAGAAAATGCATCCAAAGTTTATATGATGAGAGAATTTCCTACCCTCTGGGAATTGCATAGGACACCGAGAGGATAGGTAGGCAGTTCCAAATATTTGGTCACACCAAGCTTGAAATGAAGAAATCACTGGAGGATGTTTGGAATAAGGAGAAGATGCTGGGGTTCTTGATCATAAACAACTCTTTTGAAATGGTAGCCTCAGTGTATTCTTTTAAAAAGTGTTTACAAATCATCTCTAGGACATTTTTGGGTTTGAAAATTAGTTACACTGTCTTAATTTTGGCACGTAAATTGGGAATTATGTAGCAGAAGTGGTCCTTTTCGCCTTCTATTATTTGGGTTTCAGCCTCAGTTAATGACAGGGTTATTTGCAGGTTATTTGTGGGGGGTTATATTACATGGAAGAAGGGTTGCCATATGGGCTGAGTTGGTGCTCGTTTTGAGCTATGGAAGCCCTTTGAGGCAGTCCAGACAAGAAGCACAATGATGAGTACCAACTCTATGATTATTGTAAGGTTACATTAATAGAATTGCAAAGCTCCTTTTACTCTCTGGTAAATAAAGGAGGGTCCCTTTTGAAATGCTTCCCATACCTCCTCTCCACCTGTAGACTGACAAATCTTTTTTAGGCCAGTTGTCCAGCCTGTAGCTCTTTTTCCTGGCTCCCAAGGCCATTCCCACATCTGCTTTTAGATCGTCCCATTCATACAGAGAAGGCACTCCTTCCTGGCTGACTCCCCTGTAGATCAGTCTACCTGTGCCTGCAATTTCTGTTAGGGATGTTCTTTCTTTGATTGACCCTGTGCCCTTCTGTTGCCTTTCCAGATTTGCATACATGGAAGATGTAAGATTCCTTCTCATTATTATGCTTTTTGATGCTAATATGGGTGCTGCTTCCATGGCAGCAGAAACTGATAATTCAGCATCACAGAAACAGATTAGTAAAGTTTCCACGCTGCAAGTTAAATATATTTTTAAAGATGAAAGGGAGGGAATCTTTGTAATGTTGTGGCCAGGGGATAAGACAGCAGGAAAAACATGCTACAACTTGCCCAGGCAGAAACCGAAAGGGAAATATAAAAAATCAGTGAGCCTGAGCTTCCAATTTGAAGATTGTTCAGTGACTTGACAGAGCACCATTGGGTTGATTGCAGGATCATAAAAACAAGCAAAAGCAGCCTGCTAACCCAGGATGGAGCAGCTGCCTGGGGCAACAACCAGTTTCTGGAAGGGAGGGGTCATGCTGGGAATTATAGCCAATCAGAACTGGGGTTGCTATGGAGTGGATTGAAGCACTGGAGACTTTCTGCACTGAAAGGCTCAAGATAGCTTGGCTTGGAAGACAAGAACTGAACTGAAGCCGGAGAACATGGGCGTGGGGTGCATTTGCAATGGGCTGGGAGTAAGTGCAGGATGATGTCATCTGTTTCTGCTCTCAGGAAGTGGTGAGTAGCCCATGTTGGCAATGGGCCAGGCAAAAAGTGCACAAGTGCCCTTAGGCTTGAGCCTCTTAGTGGCACTGAAGAAACACAAGAGAAGAGAATAGGAGTAAACACAAACGGTGTCCTTCTTCCTCTCTCTGTAGAAAGGCCAACAGTCTCTAAGGAGAAGCCCCCTCTGTTCATGGATTCCATGCGGTTTCCATGAAGTTTGCAATACATCTGGAAATAAAAAGGCCAAAGGAAGCTGTAGGTGTGAAGAGAAATAGTGTTTTGGAGGTCTGGAGAACCCAGTGAGAACCAAACCAGTGAGTTCATCTACAGATAAACTGGTGCTTTGCACATGCAGCACATCTGGATTGCCCAAATTCAGACAACCACTAGAGTGTAACTCTTTGCAGTGATGGTCTAGCTCTAGATTTTTGCAGTTCAGTCAGATTTGGTAGCCCTAGTATTTTGTGATTAACCTTACCCACCTTGATGATCTTAAGGGAATCAATGGTCAAATATGCTCAATTGCTTCAACAAGTTGGGGTCTCTTACAGTAATAAGGGGATCAGTGTTTCTGACCTTTGTGATTGTAGAGGCTCATGGCCTTTAAATAAAGGTTTCCTTCTTCTGGATAGGGAACAACAGTAAGTTGGTTTCTTTCAAACATTGTGGGTGACATCTGACCCTTGAAGTGGCTCCCTGACATATTTTCCTCAAGGTTTTGTACACAGAGCTGCAGGAGTGCTATTCCAAACTGACAGATGTATGTGTTTTCACTCACAGTTCTTTGCTTGGGACCGTCAGAGGTTTGTGCCACTTGTAATGTGACCTAATGTCCTTTGCCGGTGTGCAAGTCTTTTGAACACTAATTCACTCTGGGCTGGGCCCACAGCTGAGACTCTCCAAAGCAGTTGTATCTGGCTATCAGAGAGGAGAAAGGTGAATTCTTGGGGTGTGAAATGAAACAGCTGCACAAAGTGCAAAGGAGGAAAATCAGGAATCCAAGTAGGTTGTAAATTCCAAAGATTAGCTTGCTTAATCTTCTGTCCATCATTTATTCTGTTTTGTTATTCTGTGTCCTCAACAGTTCATGATCTGGAATGACTTTAAATAAACGAAACCTTATCAAATGTCCAAGTCTGAGATGAGCAATTTTCTCTCACTAGGACATTTTTCTCAATTAGGAAAAGAAATAACCTAAAATCTAAATTCACAGTGGCAACTACCTGTGCAAAGCACATGTGGTTGTTGGTAGGCCGGCTGGATCAGTATCGTGAGAAATAGCAATGGGAACTAAGTCTCTTTCTCTGTATTTGTGCTACATGCTTAATCGATTAATTCCGTTTTCTGGGTTTGCACAAGGCACTGGATTTAAATGTGAGTTGGCTAGCTTGTGATTCAGTGTGTCGTGCAAAGAGCCATTTTCTCTCTCTCTCTATAACACCATACACAGTCAAGGGCAGATCCTTTCCACTCACTTCTCATTCGGATTGAGATGTGTAATTATCAGCATATTCTTGATTACTGACCTTTCAGATGTAGTCAAACTCAAATCCCTGAATTCCTTTTCATGATGGCCAGAAGATGACATACAATATATATAGCTGCTCTGGTTTCTGGTTATTATTCCAAATTCAGTACTGCAATACTAAACTTCTTAGGGTTAGAGTTAGGGTATCTAAGACGGTATTTTGTTATGTGAGCATTGTATAAGAGTTAGAAAAAACTCTGGGGAGGCTGTTCATATGAACAACACTGGTTGGAAATTTCTTGGACCATATCCGTTCTCCCACTCTTG
Source organism: Pseudonaja textilis (assembly GCF_049901715.1). Taxonomy (NCBI): domain Eukaryota; kingdom Metazoa; phylum Chordata; class Lepidosauria; order Squamata; family Elapidae; genus Pseudonaja; species Pseudonaja textilis. The sequence goes on from NC_141991.1 coordinate 81,810,568, forward strand.
GGTTTGCAGATAAAACCAAAACAGCGAGAATTTCTGTATATGAACAAGTGTTTCTCTCCCATCCAAGATCTGATTGATATTTCATTTGCATTTTTAATTTGGCTATGTCATGTATAATCCCCATTAATCTCCATTTTTCATCTTAAAAATCTTGCATGCGCAGTGCCCTGGCTCATGCTTGCAAATGATCCTAAATCCAGTCTCTCTGGGATATCTCAGTTGAGATAGGGAAGATATCTGTCTGAAATCTTGGAGTCCTCTTTGCTGTCATTCCTACAGAGTCACATCCTGCTAAAAACAACATAAAGGTGCTTTGTCCTGATTACACCACACCATATTATTTTCATTTTTATTTGTTCTGAACTGTTCCATTTGTGAAATTGTGTTTTCCTGTTTTCCTAACACAAGTCTAGCTGTAAAATCTCAATGATGAAGCAGCCAGGGGCTAGGACCTTCTTGGGCTCCCAAATATTATTTTTAGCTGTTGAGTAAGGGTCTTTACTCCAGTCCCTACTATTACTGCTACTATTCCTAGTACTATTCCTGCTAATCATTTTTTTCCTCCCAGTACACCAAACCAGTTCTACAAACAAACTGTTTTCCAAATCTGTTTGACAAGACCTTGTGACTTTTCCTTTAAAGCCTGCAACTCCCACAACTTTTTCCCTCCCCTCCAAGCCACCCAGAATCCTTGAGAGTTGAATGGCATGCAAGTTATATTATTATGATTATTATTTTATATTTACAGGAAATACCTCTAAAGTGCAGTGAGGGTTGTGGGGGCAGAAGGGTGCCTATGTTTTAAATTTCCAGGAAAGCATTTGTTACAGGGTGGGAAAAAGCATCTCTTCTCAAAAGTACCACTGATTTGCTACTTTAATAACAGCTGCATCGTGTAATAACAGCACGGGAAGGTGGTATTGTTTGGCCCCATAGGAAGCTCCCCCATCGTTACTGAGCTACTTCTAAAATAGATTTCACACTTTTCCTTACTGTGGCATCCAGAACGTATTTTGATAGATGATGAAACTCTGCCAGATCTCCCACCCACCCACCATTCCTGGCCCATGTTACCTAGCAATTACAGGTAGTCCTTGACGTATGACCACAATTGAGGCCAAAGGTTCTGTTGCTAAGCGAGACATTAGTTAAATGAATTTTGTGCCCTTTGAGGAGCTTTCTTGCCAGTTGTTAAGTGAATCATTGCAGCTGTTACATTCATCACATGGCTGTTAAGTCTGGCTTCCCCATTGACTTGGCTTGTCAGAAGGTCGCAAAAGACGACCATGCGACCCCAGGACACTGCAACCGTCATAAATATGAACCAGTTGCCAAGCATCTGAATTTTGATCACTTGCTGCAATGGTCATTAAGTGTGAAAAACAGTTTATAGGTCACTTTTTAAAGTGCTGTTGTAACTTTGAACATTCACAAAATGAACTGTTTTAAGTTGAGGACAACCTATAGTGGATGATTTCCCCACTGATAGTGTCACTTGATGGGAGGGAAGCCCAGCAAAGCCAAAGAACTCCCCCAACTTAACTTGTCCCTTTTTAACTCTCTAAGGGCAGCACCAGCCTTCCTCCTTAGGGCCATGTTTGGGCACGCTGGCAGTGCAATTTAAGCTTTTCATTTGGCTCAAGGATTAGTGGAAGGCACATTAATATGGCAGTGAAGAAGAGCTTCCTTCCTCTATGGCTTCAGCCAAAGAATAGTAAATGACCTCTGGGAGTTTAGTCACTGATAGACTTTGAGGAGACAAAGCAGATTGAAAAGGCGGAAGGATTAGAACTCTTATCAATGTGAGGAGTGAAGCTGCTACGATTACACAGAATATTTGCTTTTTTTTGAAATGGGGACTGCGTTTTAACCAAGCAGATTTTGTTAAATCCAACTATACAAGCTTGGATCTATTACAATGTAATGCAAAGTTTAGAAGTATTTCCAAAAATGGACATCTGTTGTCAATCAGGCTAGGTTTTTAAATCTGTCTTCAATTGTGTGGGGTCATTAGTGGCTCACTGACTAAGTGAGCACCTAATTTGCATTTCTTCATTCACGGATGAGGTATTTAGATTTTGGAACTTTTGGGCTGGTTTCTATTGCTAAAAATAAAGTAAAATGGAATCTCCATGCCACAGGGTTTAAATGAAATGATTAGGGCTATATGCTAGGATTATATTTCCATAATGCCAGACATTATGCTTCCATAATGCCATGCAGTATGCTAAGGGATAATGCCGATTGTTGTCCAATACTTTCTCAGACAAAGTCTGTTTTATGAGACTGTGGTGAAAATAAAATGGAGGAAGCTAGGAGCAGTCTATGTCACCTTGGGATCCTTGGAGTAGAGGTGGGATATAAATAAAATAAATAAAATGGGTCTAGAGACCACTGTGTCTCTAAGCTACCATATTCAGGTGACTCTTCACTGTTTTTGAAGCTTTATGATTTATTTATTTTTTGTAGTGAATAACCAGGAACCAGAACACAAAATCCTGCCAGGAGGATTGATCCATGGAGTAGATGTAGATAATGTTAAGCTCCAGACTTGCTAGGCAGCTAGTCTAATAGCCATCCTTGTTTCTTTCCAAATCCTGTCTGTTCCTGAAGGAAAGGTAATAATAAATGTCTGGAGGTCTGTGCTGTGTACCCACTGTTGACAAGGAAGCTCTCTTTTCTAAGACCATATTACATTGGTGTGTTTGTATGTGGGCATATGTGGAAAGCCCTTTTCATATGGTTTTACATCAAATGTACAGGTTTAGGCAACTATTTCTCAGTTACCAGGACAATGTACCAAGAAACAAACGTGTGGTGAATAGGAGCTATGAGTTTTTGGTGTTCACATGAAAGGAACTCAAATTATATTACTATATAACAATATTCCTGATTTTTTATATGAAGAATTTCAATCTTCTGCACTGTATAGTTTTATTATTCTTTCTCTTGTCAGGCATTAAAATTGGGTTACCTTTTCAATAGAACCTTCCTTCCTTCTTTTCTCCCTGTCTCCTTTATTTTGTCCAGTTCAAAGAAGCTTCTTAAATAAAGCCTTAGCAGCCAGGCACATTCAGAGGCATAACAGCTGGGATTAGGATGGGATAGGATGGGAAAGTAACTAAACCACAATCCACTGATCACAGGAACTATTTAACTGATCCTTTGATATCATAATACTAGAGGACAAAGCAGTGTGACATGGGACACTTCCTCTCCCCAATGGGAGCTAAGATATAAGACACCTGAAACAACAAGTACACAAAAGATTCACAGTGTCGGTCCTGGAATGTCTCATTTGGGTTGAAGTTGCTTGTCCCGGAACTGCGTTAAAGACACAAGACCAGCCTATGTATGCAAGATATTCTTTTCTAAACAAAAAGGAATCAACACAGCTCTAATTGGTGTACTCGCATCACAGAGGAATGTTGAAGTCAAGGGTAGGCTGGATTTTGGGCTCAGAGAAACAAAGAATATTTTATCCTTCCAAAATCTCAGAGAAATAGAATGAAAATATGCAGTGTAGAATGAAAATAAACTAGTAGATAAATGTTTGACTTCTTGCATCTAATTTCTTGAAGGCTTTTCAGACAGCTGTACTAAAGCAATATTCGCTAGCCTTTGGAGAGAGAAACAGCAGTTCATTCAGTGACGATTTTGAAATTATAACAATGCTGAATGAATGGTAGCCACAACTGGTCCTCAATGTTGCAGCCATTGCAGTGTCCCTGTGGTCACATGATCAAAATTCAGGTGCTTGGAAATCTGTCCACATTCATGTCCATAGATACACTTCACCCACTCCCACCCACCTTGCCCCATCTCTGCCCTTTTGACTGTCCTGCACTTCTCTACCTACCCCTACCACCCCCAACACGCTTTTGCCAACTTCTTCCTCTCACTGCTGCAAGGCATGCCTGGTCAAGTCAGCTGCCCACCCTGCATGAACCCTCTCTGAAGCCTTGGGGAGCCTTGCATGGACTTGCAAAGGGCCAGCAGCCACTTTGACTGGACACACCTCGTCAGCAGTAGAAAGAATAAGACGGGGAAGGTCAACTGGAGGGACTGAGGCAGTAGGGATGGTGAAGAGCAGGGTGGCCGAAAGGGCAGAGATGAGGAGAGGGGATGACTTTGTAACTTTGAATGGTTGCTGTGTGAATGATTGTTAAGCAAGATTAACTGTGATGAATGAAACCTTGGGTCAGGGGATATTTCTTCATCTCTGTGCATTATATTACACTGTTATCTGATTGATGATTGTAAGTTTTCTGGATTTGATATCTTATATTGTTTGATAAATAAACAAAACTTTTTTTGATTGGATCAACAGGTGAAAACATGTGACCTCAAAAGTCAAAATGCACTCAAGGTCAGGAAGAGTTTGTCGGCTTTCTCTTTAGAACAGGGGTGTCAAACTGGATGCGCAGGCCACCCCCACTCCCACTCTGTGAATGGAAAAAACATCACAAAACTTCACATGACGGCAACATGACACCGCAAGTTTGACACCCGTACTTTAGAACATAATACACAGCCACTTTGGCATGGAGCAACCTTGATATGGAATTATGAGAGACATGCTGGGATTCAATTTTTTTTTACTACCGGTTCTGTGCGTGTGGCTTGGTGGGCTTGGCAGGGGAAGGATACTGTAAAATCTCCAGTCAGAGGTGATATTTGCCAGTTCCTCAAACTACTCAAACTTTCCGCTACCGGTTCTCCAGAACTGCTCAGAACCTGCTGAATACCACCTCTGGCTTGGACCATCACAGATGCAAGAAACTTGAGAATCACTTTCAAGATTATGAAGACTGTTGGTGAGTGCTTTCCTGATGAGTGTCCCGATAGTGACTATCTTCAAACTTTATATGAGACTGCCGGAGGTCCATTGTCTTCCAGATAAAACATCTAAACTATTATGCCTAGGGTTAAAACAATAAACCCAAGTAATAAAAGCAGCATTACCAACAGAACTCACCTAACTTCCTGGCCCAAGTGCCTAAGGGAAGAGCCAGGTTCAACTGCATCTTCTCAGAATGTGGTGATTAGCCAAACACATTCAATAAGGTTTTCATGCCCCAACACTTTATATACCATGCAGCAACTTAACCCTTATTTCTGGATCCAATCTGGGTCGGCCTCTGGAACCAGATATTTTGTCTTTTGGGCTTTCGGACTCATGCTGGGAGGGTTTCAGAAGACAAGGGTATATTGTCCCTACCTTCAAAAAGGGGAAGAAGGAGGGACCAGAAACTATAGACTTGTCAAGTTATTATTGACACCAGGTTAGGGGTTACTGTCAATTTTTTTTTGTAGACTTGCATTTTTAATTTTCTATCATTTCTTTCTTGATGAGGATATCCAGAAAGGATAGTGCATTGTTTTGTTCCTCACCTGTGAATTTTATTCCTTTGAAGATGTTGTTGAGAGTTTCATCTGTCTTCTCTAGTTGTTCCTTTTTTGTTATGACAAAAGTATCATCTACATATTGAATCCGTATAGTTTTGGTTGAATGCATGAGAGTGCTAAAGCTTCTACAGGCTTCATTAGAGCCACTGCTATGAGTCCTAAGAGTGATGATCCTATTAGTGTTCCTCAGATTTATTGCTAGCTAATCTGTCCAGGTAGCATGGAAGAGGTTGATAAGGTTCATACATCTGATTATTTTGATCCTATAATGTTTGGTTAGGTCAGGTATGTTGTGTAGGACTGGTGTCATGGATTCTTTTGCTAGTTTTGGAGCTATGGATGTGTAGAGTGCTGTGGCATCAAATATTGTAAGGCATATCCCCAGGCAAGAACTGGTATGGAAAGTGTTACATATCACAAAATACTCCTTTCCTCAAAGGCAAACTGATGAGGTTGCTTACCATAACCAATCAACTCCCCAGGTTGCGATCTAACCTCTCCTCATTTACCTTGACAGGTGGGTATACAGAGCACTGGTCTGCATAGCCCTGCAATTTTTATTTTGCAGTCACATTTACAATGCTCAGAATTGTTATTTAGCTTTGAAGCAAGCTTTTAATTCCTCCTGCTAAAGTAACAATGTCCAGCCATCCAGCCGGCTAGCCATCTATACAGGCATCTGTCAATCATTCAGTCTGGTGTGATAGGTACATTGGTACTGATGAGCATCTCAATATGAATCCCAGAGTTTGATGTATTTATTGATGATGCCATTATTTAGTTCTAAATACCCACCCAGCCTCTTAGTTAGGAAGCAAGCTGAAGATAGTAATTTAATCAATCCAGTGCTTCAGAACATATACGGTGAAGTCTTTCCATCTTACTTTCTTTTTACCCCCTGGGTTTCTTTCCCAGGAACTATAGTGCCTTCAGGAAGTACAAGAGGACTGAGATGAGATGTTATAGTGGTGCTTTTTCTGTTGACATGCTTTTCCGAAGAACACGTGTCATTTTCAGATTCTAAGAAAGCAGCTTCCCAGGAAGACACCTGAAACAACAACTACCTTCACTTCACTCTATATCTTCGGTGAAAGCCACAAATCCACTCCTCCCCTTTTATATCCCTCTCATTTATCAAGTCGGTTTTGTGTTTTGCTTTGTTTTCATTCTTCTATGGCAGAACAAATCTCAGCCAGAGGCAGGTGCCAGGAAGTGCTGTAATCAGAGGAATGTGTTTCTATCTTTAGTTCTTTTAACTGCAATGAGAATTGCTGTGTTATTTTATTTAAATAAACACAACCTTTTATTGGAAATGTGAATTAGCTTCTGTATAAAGGGGTGTGCCCTTGAGCAGTATTCTTGTTGTAGAACCGTTTCCCCAATCCTGAATCTTCCAGAAATGATTTCAAATTCTCAGCTAGAAAGGTGACAATTGAAGAGTTTTCATGCTAATGCTTTTGGAGGTGCCAGATTGGAGACTCCTAGGGAAGAATACTCTTCCATTCCTATTTATACTGCATCACTTCTAGGTATTTCAGGTACAAGAACACACCATAGTTCTTGGCATTAATTAAACAGCAATATCTGCCATCCTTTAACAAACTAGTTAGAGTTGCTAGGGCACACATCTTGTGTTTCCCTTCAGTGTGCATAAAAAAGAATGGGAGGTTATGAGAAAAATATCATTGCATCCCGTTGGTCAGGGATTTGGGACAGAGTCTACCAAGAAAGCCATCGGTTGAACAGAAGGCCTTTTTATTATGGTGGAGAAAGTAAAGCTTCTTTCTTGTTCTTTTTTTTAAAAAAGGAGGAAGCAGGTCAAGGTGGGAAGTCTCAAAAACATTCCAGAAGAAAAAAAGTGGCAAAGTGTTTCTGCACAGTTGCATGGAAAAACTTCAAAGACGGTTCTCCATGAAGACACCAAGAGTTTAACTTGATTCAAAGGAGACTTGAACAACAGTTTTATCTTCACAACTGAAAAGAATAAAAGGTATGTTGGAAGAAATGTCCATCTGGGCTCAGTTCCAAGTGGGAAGAAAGACACTGAAAACATAGAGACTGCTTGGAAGGATGGTTTAATGGTGGACAGCAGGACCACATGGCTTTGAGGTCCTGGGCAAAAAATGAGCACATGGGTGAGAGAGGGAGAGAGATTTATACCCTCTGATGGGCTTTGAACTTGCTTCCTGTTCCTGTGGCAAGAAATGTATCCTGATTGGTTGTCAGACTCCCATGGGGCCATGCAGGGGTAACTTTGTAGGTTGTCTTGAGTCCCAAGCTTGGTTGAATCTTACTGGGTGATGTAATAAAGGGGCTTTGGGCAATTCCTATCACCCTGGAGCTGAAGGTCTTTTATGTTATAGATAAGATGTCTTTTGTCTTGTAGAAAAGATGGCCCAGTCTTTCTGGAGCTATTAACAAAGGCTTTCCAAGAGCACGTTTCTCCTTTTCTCATCCAGACAGGTATAATATTCAGCCTTTTTAGTATTTCCTAGAATATTTCATTCTTCTAGGAGAAGGGTGGGTGCTAACTTTCTATAGGTAGAACCGAAGAAGGTAGATTATTTTGAATTATAATTTTTTAAAAAATATTAATTGTTGAATAAGCTGGTAATTTCCTAATGGATGCTCTGTGTGCATCTTCAAGTCAGTTTTTGACTCCTGGCAACTGTGTGGACTAGTCCTTATAGTTTTCTTGGTAAAACTTTGAGAAGTAGTTTGCCATGGCCGCCTTCCTAGAGCTGAGAGAGAGAATGATTGGCTCAAGGGGGCCCAGCTGATTTTGTGCAGCTAAGGTAGGACTAAAACTCACCAGTCTCCCAGCCTGTGCCCTAACCTGTACACCAAATTGCAATGGATGTTAGGCCTGCCATTTTCTTTCTTTTTCTTTCAACATCAGGACCTTAAGCAGAAATCCAGGTTTTTCTTAGCACAAAATGGTATTTATAGTAGGACATTAGTCTGTTAATTTCTGCCTATCTCATATAAGCTTTGGAGCCCTTGCTGCGGAAATGTCACTTAATATAGTAACATTCAGGAGACCTATGGGAATATAGCATCATTTCCAGCATCACACAGAGAGATTGCCTTCATTGCTGCCACCAACCTCTTCAACTTTGCGATGTTAGAGATAAATACTTATTTTTCAAAGAGCTTCACAGAGTTTCTGTGCCTTTGACATCTGAACTTGGAGGACACACTAAGATATTGATCAAATAAATACAACTAAGTTATAATTAAGACTAAATAAGTCATTGTCTTCTTTATTTTAAGCTTCTGTTTAAACTACTTAATACAGAGAGAAGATTGCATTTGTGCATTGACTTGACATCAGTTCCACTGGGGGGAAAAATGACTTACTTTTGTGTAACCAAGGATCAGAGAGAGCTGCCATGTGTTTGCATACTGAAGATTTATGCCACCAGATAAAAATTGATGTCACCGGATAAAGACTGAATGCACACATTATCACATTAAGCAAGAGGAAAACCTCCTACGCACAAATTCCACCCATGCTTTCTACAATTTTGTAAACAGCAAACTTAAAGACTCAAGGTCCATCCCACCTCTAAAAGGACCTAACGGTAAAGACTGTAATGATGAAACCATTAAAGCCAACCTCTTCAACACATTCTTTTGCTCAGTCTTTGAAAACAGCAATGGATCATGCCCAATATTTCCTAGTCAAAAACTACAATGATCTAATACATATTAATTTTACAGAAGATAACGTTGAAAAAGCACTATGCAATCTTAAACCATCTCCATCTATTGGACCAGATGGACTATGTGCCTACTTCTTAAAAAGGCTATCCACTGCCATAGCCGAACCTCTAGGCATAATCTTTGAAAAATCTTTCAGGACCAGCTCTTGCCAAACCTATGGTCACTAGCCATGGTCATCCCCATCTTCAAAAAGGGAGACCCCAGCCTAGTTGAAAATTGCAGACCAATCTCTTTATGTTGCATCACCTGTAAAGTCATGGAATCAATCATTAAACAATCTATTATTCTCCATTTAGAGACAAACATCCTACTCTCTAACAAACAATTTGGTTTCAGAAAAAAACTATCCTGTAATCTGCAACTCCTACACTGCAAAAACATATGGACTACACAACTTGATCAGGGCAAAGCAATAGATGCTATTTACATAGACTTCTGTAAAGCCTTTGATTCATGACAAACTATTCTAAAACTAAAATCTTATGGTATCTCCAGACACCTGCATAACTGGATAGCTGCATTCCTGTCAAGCAGGCAACAAATGGTCAAATAGGGAGTGCCCTATCAAATCCCGTACCTGTCAACAGTGGTGTCCCCCAAGGCAGTGTTCTAGGACCAACTCTCTTTATACTCTACATAAATGACCTCTGTGATAATATTAAGAGCAACTGCATTCTTTTTGTTGATGATGTAAAGCTATTCAACACCACTGACAATACTGCTACCCTTCAAAAAAACTTAGACTGTGTCAGAAGGGTCAAACAAGTGGCAACTTCAAATCTCAACAAACAAATGCTCTGTCTTACATATTGGCAAAATAAATCAGAAAATAAAACACAAGCTGAATAGTCAAGACCTTGTTGATAACCCCCACTATATCAAGGACCTTGGAGTACTCATCTCTAATGATCTAAGTGCTAGAGCCCACTGTAACTACATAGCCAAAAAGGCATTAAGAGATGTTAACCTAATCCTGCATAGCTTTTCCTTCGGTAATATTGCACCACTAACTAGCGCATACAAAACATTTGCTAGACCAATACTTGAATACAGCTCATCAGTCTGGAACCCACACTACATATTGGATATTAATACAGTCGAGAAAGTCCAGAAATATTTCACGAGAAGAGTTCTCCACTCCTCTACTCATAATAGAATACCTTATGCCACCTGACTTGAAATTTTAGACCTAGACAACCTTGAACTATGCTGCCTTCGGTCTGACCTAAGTGTAGTACATAAAATTATCTATTGCAATGTCCTACCAGTCAATGAATACTTCAGCTTCAACCACAACAATACAAGAGCACGCAATAGATACAAACTAAGGTAAACCACACCCAATTTGATCGCAGGAAATACGACTTCAGCAACAGAGCGGTCAATGTCTGGAATACTCTATCTGACTCTGTGGTTTCTTCCCCAAACCCCAAAATCTTTAACCTTAGACTGTCTACTATTGACCTCACCCCTTTCCTAAGAGGTCTGTAGGGGGCGTGCATAAGCGCACCAACGTGCCTACCATCCCTGTCCTAGTGTTTCCTTTTATTTGTATCCATTTCATGTATTCATAACCATGTTTATACTTATACCTGTTATCTAATACTTGCTTGACAAATAAAATAAATAAATACTTAAAAGAGAAATGCAATAGGAATGGGGTTCAACTTGCATGCCAGCCAGATACCTTCTAACCAAGATATTAAGAATATTATTCAATCCTGCCATCATTCTGCATTTTCATTAGTTGCCAGGAAACAATATAATGTGAAGTGCTCAGTCATTCCAGATGTTGCTGGGAAAGCTTTCCTGTAATTATTATCTAATTTCCCACCTCATTCTTGCATCCTTTTCAAAAACATTCCACTGTCACTTCCTCTTCATGACTATTTTATCTCTTACTTCTGTTGCACCTTTTTTACTGAGCTTGAAAACAGAGGACAGGAGTTAAAATGCAAGAGGAAGGATCCCTACTGTGAGATGTTTTCAATCTAAATTAGTCTGACAATAGTCCCCTGACAACAGTAGCTGGATGACAGGCTGAGAGGATTGGGAAAGACTGCAACAGAAACAAGAACAAAAGGGGCCTTGCTACCAGTTAAAGTTGATTTTAGATTTGGAAGAAGAGTTCATATATATTTTGTACCAACAAACCAGACAAAATAAACCATGTCTATTTGGTGTAAGCTGCAAAATAATATAAAATAAGAGTCACAAATGGCAATTTTATTCCTGGAGTAGGTGTCCTTAATACTGTTCTGCTAGATTGGATGGCAATATAAAATGAGGCTGTCTGTCTGCCAACAGATAACATCAGCACAAAGACAGATTGGTATGGAGCAGACTTCTTTTGATAGCTTTGCTCTAAGCTGCCAGCGCTTTGAAGGGTCCTCGGAGATGGATGGGAAGGCAATGAAATTCTTTCAATACATGCAAGACATGTCACTTCTGGTATAAGGGGCAATAGGACACTAAACTAATTGCTGGGGATCATTAGCTGGAGTGGTTGGCTTTAGGTCCCATCCACATAATTTAAGTTTCTGACTTGTTTTCAAAAAAACAGCTTCATCTATTGAGTGTTTTGTAAGTAGAAAAGTGGAATAAATATACATTAGATGATAATTAAACCATCATAGGACACTAAATAAATAAGCAGTCATTTTAACAAAACAGGGAACTGTAGCCAGAGTCACTTCTCTCCAGGAAAAGCTACATCTACGGTAGCATGTTAGCCTGAGGTGTTACTAGGTATTCCTTGGTAGATGGTCTTTTGGATCTCCTTAGATGCAGAAGTAACCTAGAATAGAATGATTGTGATCATTTGGAGCAAGTTCAATCCCATCTGGGATACGTTGAACATTACACTTGAGCCAGTTTGCTCTAGTGGTTAAGGCACCAGGCTAGAAAGAGGGAGGCTGTGAATTGCCCTAGTCCCACATATTTATGAAAGCCAGCTGGGTGATATTGGGCCAGTCAGTCTCACTCACCTCACCTCACCTCACTGGGTTGTTGTGGGGGAAATAAGAGGAGGAATGTCTGTTGGATATGTGCACCACCTTGAATTATTAGTAAAAATAATAAAGGTGGGATACAATTAAATAAATAAAATTATGTTTTAATTTACTGGTCATGTTTAGCCCTGTCTTGAATCTACCTGTTTCATTCCCTCAGTTGGAACTGTGATAGAGGTACAGAGTTAGTACAATGTACTGACATTATCACATCATAAATCCCTAAATGACTTCTCCCAAGGGTGTTATGTAAATATTGAAAAGCTTTGAAATGAAGATAGAGTCCATTGATACTACACAGTATAAATTTATAGTATAAATTTTGAAAAACGTTCTCATGTTTGTAGTTTCCAAGATGCTCTTTACAGGAGTGGAAAATCAACTTTCCAGCAGCAACACTTTATGGCAAGCAGCCGCTCAATTTGAATAGCCAAAGAAGTTAAGTTCCTTCTGATTTACAGTGTATTTGGTAATGGAAGACTTGGCACCAGTGAATTAATCCATTTTCTCTCTTTCAACTCCCATTAGAGTTAACCATAATCCAGACCACATTGGCTCCGAGTTTAAGGCCTGGCTATGGGTTCATGGCGTGTGTCTGTTTTCTTGGTTTGGGGGTTGGGGTGTGTGGCAGCTGGTGATGCAGCCGTGATCTGGTTTCTGGACAGTGGTTGCCTTTCGTCTAGCTTTCACCAGCTGCCACACACCCCGACCTCCAAACCAAGCAAACGGACACGCGCCATGAACACATAGCCAGGCCTCAAACTCAGAGCCAAACCAAAACCTGGAACGTCACATCACAGCCACCCACTCAGGACATCACATCACGGAACTCAGGAGGTCACACTATAAAACCTCAGGATGTTACAACACAGCCAACGACCCAGGAGAGTACAGCACAAGACCCAGGATGTCAAAACAATAGAACTCAGAAGGTCATCACACAGCCCATTACTCAGGTCGTTACAACACAGGAGGCTGATAGACACACAGCCAATACCTCAGCCACACATGTTCTTATGAAAAAGCCAGCCAATCTGCAAACATCAACTCCATCAACCAATCAAGAAATGACAACACAGCCAACCCCCCCACCAGTACTTAAAGAGAGATGGCAGCTCAGATCACACTTTGCTCACAAGCACGAAGCCGAAAGCACCAGCCTGAAGATGGCGAGTGGGACCTCGTCAAAACATCACCAAGATACTCTCAAACTTACATGGGAAAAGACCAGAACATGCCAAGACCTGCATACCTGTACCCATGAAAAACTATGAATACACACACACACACTTTATTATTTTTACAAACATATCCAATGCACCTTTCTCTTCCCATTTTCCACACAACCACCTTGTGAGATATCTTGGGTTGAGAGTGAAAGGCAGGCCCAAAATCATCCAGCTGACTTTCATGGCTAAAATGGTGCTTTAATCACTAGACCAAACTGGCTCTCAATTATTTTAGATTGAATTTATTTATTATATTTTTATTTATTATTTATTTATTTATTATTTATTTATTTATTTATTTATTATATTTAAATATTTTATATTTATTTAAGTATTATTTAATAATAATTGAAATACCCAATTTTTAAAAGTTTATTTCCCTTGGGTGAATTAAATAAGTCTTACATTTTTCTTAGTCAGATACCATGTTTAACAGGGGTCACGCGGCAGAAAAGCATCTGTGGGAAACGACTGAAGAAAGGTAACCAATGATCCTGAATTACATGATCAGCTTTGTTACTTGTTTTGTGAACAGAATGACTTACATAGTGGACATATAAGGAGCAAGGGAATTTGATAGGAAGAGACATAAACCTCATGGCTTGGTTAAAGCATAGTCAATCTTTTCTGACTTCCATGGAAGTCCACTTGAAACTAGACACTTTTAAAACTGCTGCTACCCAGTCAACATCTACATCATTTCTAGGTTCTAGCTGGCATCAACTTCCAGCTCCTTCCTACCTCTTTAAAGTTTCAATTTCCAAAGAAACCAAGGTATGTTCCTATTGTCTGACAATAAGACCAATATTTTTCCTCCTGGTCTTGGCTATGTGGACTTTTCCCACTGTGAAGGAAAAAAAAACACAAGAACAAAACATATTCACTAAGATTAGAATGCCAGACTAAGTGCAATCATTTTGGCATCACATTTACTTATATTATTTATGTATAACACAGGACACATATCAATAATAAAACGGAAGAGATATAGTCCAGTGTAAATGCAAACAATTAAGTGGTCAGGAAAAATAAAAGAGCAAAACTCACCTAGCACTGAAAAAACACACGAAAACCTCTTTGGAAAAGGAGTTTCAAAGATAGATAGCCATAATAGGAAAGGGGTATAGATGATTATCATTAATGCTACTTCTGAGAGTGGGAGATCTTAGCACAGTATTTTGATAACTTTTTAATACCCATGCTTTCATGGAAAAGCATATAGCCTCGTTGCAATAAAATTTAAAGCACAATTAGAGGACACCACATTTTTTCCCCAGGAAAAGTATTACAATTCACCTTTGTGTGGTATAATGAGGTCCACAACCTCAAATTAGTGAATAAATCTTACTTTTATTGCATTTATTTTTTGCTTGATTTTTTTGAGGTCCACAACCTCAAATTAGTGAATAAATCTTACTTTTATTGCATTTATTTTTTGCTTTCCATTAATATTAAACCTAACCTTGTAATTATTTTTCACAATTTGCAATATTGCAAACACACACAATTTCTTTCTTTTCACACATCAGTGTTGGCAATTGGGTAGGAACCAAATCTTTCATAGATTACGGGTGTTGAATCTCAGTTCTGTGGGACAAAATCAAGACATTAACTGGTTGAAAGATGCCTGTCCATTGTACAGAATGCTGCAGAATATGTGATAGTTATTTATATTCATGATGATTGAAACATAGCTCATGTGAAATAAGTGCCGTATATTTAGCTGCCAGTATTCGAGGCCAGATACAACTTGGCAGCATCATGAAATGATTTTTTGTCATTCTGCTTTGGTCAAAGGTCAGAAAAATAGATGCTGTGAAGTATCCTGGGCTCTTTGCAGGAAAGGCAAGGGAAGAGAGAAAATAAAGCCATAATTGATTTTTGGCTTGTAGCTCAGCAACCAATCAAACAATTTCCATCTCCTATATTGGCAGCTGCTTTATTGGCTATGATTAGGATTGAATGAAGAGGTCATACTTGAACCTGAAAATTATAAGAAAAAAAAAATGTACATGTGACATTTAACTTCTAGAAAACAGCAACAGAAACATATAATGTAACAGCATTGTTCTTGTGAGGTTAGAGAAAGGAGATGAAGTGGTGAGGAACTAAACTCTGAACAGCGCTGACTTCAGTTATTGCTATTAAGCTGCTGAATGCAATACATTCAAAGGAAAATGTAGTATGTTTCCCCACTCTTCATTTTGCACAGTATTTATCATTCTACTACTGCAGTTAATTTAGACTGCAAAAGCAAACTAGGAGAGGAGTGGCAAACAGTGCTAATCTCCCCAATAAATGTTACAAAATCATTGTGTTTGCAGCATCAAGAGGCATTCTGGACCGTTGTGTGGTAAATAATAAAGACAATAAAGCTGATGTGCAAAAGCCCATTCATGTGTTTTTAGGACTCTCTCCTATCTATACCCAGTCCATCCATATGGCTCTTGCAGGTGGATCACACCTTTAGGTCAAATTTATCACAGCCCTGAACAGAATTATCTGCTTTTATAGCTTATTTCAGGCTGAGGTCTGTGTGCTAACTTTCAACTTGCCTAATTGTCCTTTAGCTTTGTTGGTACATCAGTGAGGGACTAAGGAGGGACTCTAATTTCCATCTATTTTACCCTTGTAGTTAAGTTAATTACATCACCATCTCTTTAGCTGGTTAAAAAAAAAACCCACCCCAAACCTCCCCAAACCTTTCCAACAGACCGGGTCCTCTGCTTCTCCACTCATTCAGTCCTCCCACACTATCGCATTACTCCGATGGCATAAAGAGTTTGAATGATTTCCGCTGGGAGACACATAATGGAGGTATCTCTTTACAATGCCCCTCCTTCAGGCCAGCTGAATGCCTGAACAGCGTCTCAGAAATGCTGCCGCACTAATCTTTTTAGCAACAAAGATCTGTTTCTTTGCTTAGCATGAAGTAGGCCTCAGAGGCTTGTGTGTGCCTTGGCCTGTAGGCCAAAAGCCTCCTGTTTACAATTTCCTTATTCCTGTTTTTAATGTTGTTCCGAGAGGAGCCACAAAGGACTGGTTTTGTCCACAAGGAACAAGGGAGCTATTAGAGAAGGCCGGAGGAAGGAAGCGAGGGAGGAAGGAAGGAAGGAAGGCAGATCCAAAAGGAGCAGCCCAGGAGGGATTAGCAGACACAGCTGTTCCCTTCGGGAGCCGAGCTTTCTGCCTTTTATCGTTTCTCCTGTATTTCATTTTATTATCTTACTTCCCTGTTTCTATCTCAGCCATGTATTGGGCTGAATTTCACTGCAGCCATTGGAGATTAGAGATTTGCAGTTATGTAAATTCTCTCTCTTTTGATCTTTTCCTTCAATGTACACCCAGCTCACATTTACCAACGTAGCATAAGCCCCAGTTAATCAATATGCTACACAGCCGCTTAGATCATTCCTAAACTTGAATTAGGGAATCAAAATGCCCTGGTTTTGCCTGCTCAAAGTAGGTAAGTCGGACATGAAATCACACTGCGTAGTAAGAGATCAATTCTTCAGATGTTACTTTGTGATAGATTGAAACCTTTGCACTGCCATTCAAACACTTTCCGTTAAGGAAAATAACAAGAAATGAGGTATTCAAATTTATCATTAACTAAGTTGTTACACTCTCACTTTTTTTCCTATTTGAGAGCTTATGATCTTTTCATCTGGTGAGTTCCATTAATGGAATTGCTAGATAGGATGCAGACATGAAATCACTGACATTGTATTGTATGCATAAGCTGGCTTCAGATGTAACACCAACCTGTAGTTTCTCACAACGTGCCTGAGCCATGGCAACTTCAGGCTCAAAGAATCCCTGTTCCTTTTATTTTCTGAATGAGGGGAAACTGCCCCCCCCCCATCCTTTCAATGTGCAACAACCCCTTTCTCTTCTGACTGTGGGAAACAAAGAGCTTTCTGCAAACTCTGGTCAGTATTTTTCTTAGATTTTTTAAATCCTGTCTTTATTGTTTTTATAAGGCACTCAAGGATGCAAACATATCTAATACTTCAACAACCCTGTGAGATGAGTTTCTCAACCCTGTGGGCTGAGAAAGAGTGACTGGCCCAAGGTGACCTAGCTTGCTTAATCCACATGATTGCTTTGCTCACAATCTTGGTATTCCCAGTTGTGGTTGTGAAGTAATCTCATCTTAAGTAGTTATTAAGCAGACAGGCAAAAGAGCTGCCCATTGAGTTTAATACCTGTCTGTGTATGGAAGATAACTCCTCTGAAGGGCTGCCTGCAAGGTTGGGGAAAATCTCAGTTCCATGTGGAGCTAAGATTCCCTCCCAGCTGAGATTCTATCCCTGCAGGCAGCCCTTTCACTCGCAAAGAGTTGCCTGCTAGCTGTGGCAGGCGGCAGTAGCTTGCAACCATCCTTGCTGGTTTCCCCAATGACTTTCTGGGGAAGCCAGCAGAGAAGATTGCAAATGACAATCACATGATTGTGGGACACTTGGCAATCAATTATACATGGAACAGGGTGCCAACACCCTGATCATGCGACTTCAGGGGTGATAGAGAACATTTTGCAATGACTAGAATGTTTTGCAGGTTGTAAAGCACTCATTATGTGGTCATCATTAGTCATAAGTTGAGGACTATTTATAGAACTCACCATCTCCTCTTTTCTAGCATGGTGGCTTCCCAGTAGATCAAACTGTCTTCAAGCTAGGAGATTTATCAAAGCTGGGACTACATATTTGACCAATATTTAGACCAAAATAAAAACAATGCCTTTGTCAACTCATAAAATATTTCTATGGTCTTTTTAGACCATAGCCTTATTGCAAAACCTGCAATAAACCTAATTGCAAATCACTAACAAAACTGTTTTGCATATAAAATAATAGTAGCCCAGCCCATTGTACTTAACCTGACTACTGCCTAGTAATTAAGGAAACATGTTTCCTTTAGCTATTATAAAAAAAATATTCTGGACATGGATCATGTTGTTGAAATTGTTATTGACCAAGCAGGATAAACTATGCTTTTAGAACATAGGCCTGATATAGAAAAATCCTTAGACTGAATTGTAATGCTGTTGCCAAAACTGAAATTTGACATATGTTCAATACAATGCAGGGGTTGATTTTTTTTCATTTTTCTTTTAATTACTAGAATATTTTTTAAAATGCAGAGATTAATATACAACATTTATATAAATATTTTGATGTCTTGTTCTGGTTTTAATTATAAATGTTTCATGGCATCCATTCACTTACTGATGTGCTAAGAGAGAACAACTTTAACATTGGAACTATAAATTAAACTAGTCAGAAAAAATTGTGTGAGGTAACCTTTTATATCTTTGCAATAGCTTGCCACTTCAGAATATTTCAATATAACTAAAATATTAGTTTAAAGGAATTCATAATAGCATGCATTGGCTTTGTATTGCCCCACATACTATTTGCCAAAAACAATCACCCAAAGTTATCTGAGATTTATAAATGAAGCATTCTTCTGCAGAAATATTCTTAAGTGTCCTTGTGGAATTTGAGTCTCCCAAAAGGAACTCAGATTGTAAACTGGTCTTGAGTAACAGAAAACTCTGTAATTAACATCCTCCTGATTCACTCAGGGACATAAATCTAAACTTTTCCTTCCTGCCCAAAGTGGAATTATCATTAACTTATAACTAGTTTTCAAGAGGAAAGATTAGTTTGTTTGGGTTCTGGGTTTTTTGTTTAAATAAAGAAATTCTTCCAGGTAAGTTTTTCTCTTCAGGTTTTTAAAATGTAAATGGAAAGTTTAAGCCAGATGCCAATAAAAATGCAATCGCCATTTACCAGCTAATTAAGGCAACCAACCACAAGTTAAATGACATAGTCTCTGAAATATTCTTTTAGTGCAGGTTGGTAAAAGCACAATCTAAATTCACAGTTGCAGTTATTGTGATTACTCATGATTTCCTTTCTAAAGAGAATCATAATTTAGGGATCATAAGCTCAAACAACTCTCACAGCAGTCTTCAGCTTTTGGTGGTATGGTGCAGTTTCATTTTGCAGGATTATAGACTACAAAACTGTGATTACAGCATTGACAGAGTCTGTTTTCTGTATCTTTGCACTGTACAGCCTGCAGGCCCCTCCACTGAATTAAAGAGAACAGCAGACTTTTCTTGTCCACGTATATTTCCAAGTTGATATTGGGAATAATATAGGATGAAGTTAGATGGTCCGGAGAGTCAGCTTTAAGTGGCTTTCTCGGCAATTAAAAAAGGTGTTCGAACTGCTACAAGAATTTGTAATCTGAAATCTAAGGGCCACATTCAGCTTCTTGCAGAACTGCTCCATGAATTATTATCAGTCAGTAAGGTGTGTGTGTGTGTAGTACTGTGACCATGAGCAGTAATTATATTAACATATTTAATCAACTTAATTTGATTTTTCATTAAAACCAATTGATCGTGAGTGAGCATGTTGCATTACTGCTACAACTTTCCTAGAGCTTTGAGATATGTACCATATGTAGCATTTCTCCCCACTCCTTTAGTTCTGTTGTATTTTATCAATAATCCTTCAAGGAAAGTTGGGCCAAGAGATCATGAATTGGCCTAAAGTAATTCAATTAATTTTATGATTCAAGTGGTATTCTTCTCACCAATATACCTAGTGCCAGTTCAAAGGTACATGGCACTCCTAGGCCAGATTGATAGATGGCGCCACCTCCTGCCAATGTAAAGATTTGCATTTTTAGAATGATTTAGATGGAAGGAGGGGTAGCCTTGGCACCCCCCTAAGCTTTGGCATCCTATTTTCCTTTATACAAACCAAATGCTACTAACTGGTTAGGCATATATAAGGTTGTACTATTTAGTTTTTTTCTTAAACATGTTCTGCAATTGATCTCGAAATTTTTTGTTACATTTGAATCTGTATTCGGAATGTTATCCAGCACAGTGTGGCATTATGGAATCCTTAACTAAAATAAGAAAACTGCTGTAATAGCAATCATTGGGAATATGAATCCTAACTATGTGCTTAAACTAGTCTTCTTGAATCTTGTACCTTCATATCTGTTCAGATTATAGTTTGGATGCCAGTGGATCGGGGAAACCTTAGGACAGTGAAAGATAGTATCTAAGTAATGATTCTTACAAAATTGCCACACAAAGTGTAACCGAAAAAAAAATCAGACATACAACACCTTTGCTGAGAAATTTGTAATTTAAATATATTGGTGAGTTTCAACCACGACCATGACATGTTTTTGTTTTAAATCGTGGCTTTGCTACTGAAGTACACAAGGGTTCTGCATCGGTTCGAAAGCATTATTGGACCACAATACCAATTTTATTTAAGAGCTGAGCTGATTTATTTCTGGATTATTTGAGCTATATTTGAAGTCATAATAGAACAGGTCTTTGCTAGGTAGGCCATTGGCCAGGACAATTTCTTCATCACACTTTTTAGTTGGTTTGATAGTTTCCCAGCTTTATTATTTTACCTTATTATTAATTTATTTTATTATTGTATATCCCACTTTTATTGTTTTGATAAATAAGGTGGCGAACATACTCCTCCCTCCTTCTATTTTCCCTAAAACATTAAGAAGTCAGTTGGGCTGAGAGAATGACTGGTCCAAAATCACCCAGTTGGTTTTCATGCCTAAAGTGAGACTAGAACTTATGATCTCCTGGTGTGCGGTCTGGTGTCATAACCCTCAGATTTATCTACTTGAATAAATAAATAAATATATAACCAGATGAATGTAAAATAAATAACCAGATGAATGCAAAAAACATGAGGTAAAGGCATAATCTTGCTAGGATGCAAAATCCTTCTTTAAATTTTCCTTTTCAGTTGAGAAAATTACAAAATACCAAGACCTGAAAATAGAAGTAGAACAACTGTGGCAAAAGAAAGCAAGGATAGTATCAATTGTGATAGGTACCTTGGACACCATCCCTTTCCACAGATGATCCAGTTCTCATGAAATTTGCATCAAATGAATAATTTGCTAGTTTGGCGTTGCCCCCCACCCCCCGCTGCCCAGTAGTTACCCTATGGGAATGGTTGCCCTCAGTAACTGAACAAACAATTTGGCTAAATTTTCTTCCTTCTGGGTTTTAGGTAAGCAGGCTTAGAATAGGAACCTAAAAGAAACTTTTACTAGCTATAAAATGTATCTCATGTAAAATAATACTTAAGAGTTTTTTAACAAAAAGAAGGAAAAACAGAAATTCTAATGAGTTCCATATAGTTTAAGCATGTGGTTTTGGCAATGCTGACTTAAGTGAACTGTGAGGAAAGAAAATAACGTATAAGAATTATCTGACTGACACAGGTTAAGATGATTTCTAAAAGTATATAAACAAAGTGTTTTCTGAAAGTCAAAAGATAACTTAGTGGAAAGAGCTATTCAGTTAAGAAAATATTTATTTGTCTATCATTTATTCATTAATTCATTCCACAGTCTGCTAGGACTCCCATGGTTAACAATATATAGCTAACTAGCTCTATACCTGTGCTTCACTATGAAACTATGTGATCGGGCTTAATTTTGAGGGAGGAAAATAAGAGGGGGAAATGTGCCTCTGCTTACAAGCATCTAACGGTATTCATCTGGGTAACGTCCTGTCAGTGTGTGAGAGAGTTGAGAAATTGAAACAGTATTTGCTGTGTGAGCAAGAAGAAGACAGCAAGGAGCCTGGGCGTGGCTTAGCTCAACTGTTCTGTACTAATGCTGGTTGCTGCTGTGAAACTGAAACTGAAACTCCTCTCCTCCGCTTGTGTTTTGCATTTGCTTTTTGCATTTGCTTTTCAGGTGGGGAGGGGGAGTAGAACCTGTTATTAATAATATATAAAGTGCTAATGCTCTGTTGGTCATTTAGAAAAATCCTTTCTTAATGAGCACCTAGAAGTCAAGGGGAACATATTTGCCAAATTTCAAGTTTGTCAGCTGTATGGTTCTGGAGATTTTGTGATGATGCATGAGTGGTATTTCACACACACATGCACACACAGAGAGATAGAGAGAGAGAGATAGATAGATAGATAGATAGATAGATATATTAAAACATTTACAGTAATAATACAGCCCTCATGATGAATACCAAGCTGAATTCACCACCCCCCGGGGGGCCCCGTTATATACCGCCCCCCAGGCGACCCCTTAATCCACCAATGGAAAAACTGTTTTTAGCATCTTCCAAAAAAGAGGTCGCAAAAGTCTGATCGTATCCAGAGAGCTGTTCAAAGGGCAGATGCTGCTACTGAAAAAGCACCATCTTTGAGCTTCAGACGCCTTCACTTGAGGTACTACCATCAATTGATTGTGATTCTGAAAGGAGAGCCTGGTCTTGAATTTACGTATGTATGGCAGAAAAAATCAATCCAGCTATTTAAAATAAATGAAAGCTTGTTCTCATTCTTAAATCAAAACGAATAAGAATGATAACCTGTGCACCTCTCTTTCTATATAGTAATTTCTATACTAAAGTTATCCATAGTCCTCATCCCTGTATTTGAATTTGTGTCCTGCTTTGCTATATCTTTAATTGCATCCCCACCCCCCACCCCAACCTGTCATTGAGAAGAACTTGCTGAAATTTGGAGAAGACCCTGCAAGCATCTTCGGAAATGTTTGAGAAGCATTCCATAAAGAGACCTACATGGTTGCTATATACAGATGGACCTATATCTGTATTCCCACTTTGTGCCTCAACTGCCCGAGGAGACACTTTTAAGTGCCTCATGCTTTCACAGCACTTAATTTGCCTTGTCCTTTGGTCATTTGTCTGCTCCTTTTCCTTCTCTGCTGCTTCCTGCCTCGTAAAATGATAGCCAGCTGCCTCTTCAAGGGAATGATGGAAATCTCCTGGGAACAACTGAGAGGAAGGGAGAGTTGAAGGAAACATGTCTCTCTCCCCAACCCCCACGGATGGTCAGCTAAATGCTATCATGAGCTGTTTATCAGTCCAGATGGCTGATTGGCCACCATGGTTGTACAGAAGGGGGAAAAAACTCCATGTATTCAAAAGAAGCAGCAGGGGGAAAAAAAATCATCAGATTTCTTTTAAAACAGAACAGGATATGATTCATATATTTTTTTTCAATGATAATTTTAATCCCATCTTAATTGTTTAACAATTGATGAGAAGAGGACTGATATAGATGTAGTCATGTTTACAATATATTTATTTTATTTATTTATTTGATTTGTCAATCGCTTACAAGATAACAGGTATAAGTATAAACATAGTTATGAATACATGAAATGGATACTTATAAGAAAAATAAAAAAGAAACAATAGGACAGGGACAGTAGGCACGTTGGTGCACTTATGAATGCCCCCTACAAAGGGGTGATGTCAACAGTAGACAGTCTAAGGTTAAAGTTTTGGGGGTTTGGGGAAAAAAACACAGAGTCGGGTAGAGTATTCCAGACATTGACTATTCTGTTGCTGAAGTCGTATTTCCTGCAATCAAGTTTGGTGCGGTTTACCTTGAGTTTGTATCTATTATGTGCTCTTGTATTGTTGTGGTTGAAGCTGAAGTATTCACTGACAGGTAGGACATTACAATGTATGATTTTATGTACTATACTTAGATTGGACTGAAGGTGACATAGTTCTAGGTTTTCTAGTCTAGAATGTCAAGTCTGGTGGCATAAGGTATTCTGCAATAAGTAGAGGAGTATACTTATCCATTAAAGTCAATGGTAGTCCAGTTCCTTATGATTATATTCTTATTGACTGCCATGATTCATCAGTTCTGAATCCAGCACTTCCTAAAGAAGGGAGCTGTTGAGGTAATTCCCCGTTGGGAGAATGAGTGCACACAGGGAAACGTAGTGAGAGTGATGTTGAATAACATATAACCAGCACACAGATACACTGAATAATAAAATGTAGGTTTTTACTTCCAGTAAATGGTTAAGCAAAGTTCAACAAGCAGTCCAAGTCATACACGGTTAAAGCAGTCAGTTTTCCAGTCCAGGGATAATCCAAATATCAAAGTCCAGTATCATAATCAGTTCAGTAACAGACTTGCAGCAATCCAAGAAGAATGACGATCAGCAACAGTCAATAGGGAAAAATGCAGGAACCAAAAACAGCGAACATCAGAACATCGACCAACTAGCAACTAACAACAACAGAACTAACAACCCAGGTTTCTGGCTACATCTTATGGCCGTTTGAGGAACCACACCCAATTACAATTTTAGCATTCCCTTAAAGAGACAGTATTAAATGACTATCCTGGTTTATATATTTTCAACCCAACTGTTAGGTGACTAGGAATTCCTAACAGGAGCCATTTCTTTGTAGATAGTGTGAAATGTAGCAAATTCTAACAATCTCCAGCCACAATTACATCCAGTTGCTTTGATCTGTGATAACTTCTTTTTAGCCAATATTCTTCCCAATTTTATTATTTAAGTTTACTCCACATATATTACTTTTATAAACAACTCAAGATGGTGAACATATCCAACATACATTCCTTCTCTTATTTTCCCCACAACAACACTTGTGAGGTGGATTGTGCTGAGAGAGAGAGTAACTGGCCCAAAGTCACCTAGCTGATTTTCATCCCTAAGGCAGGACTAGAATTCACAGTCTCCTAGTTTCTAGTCAGGTGTTTTAACAGACTAGCATAACTATGTTACAGTTAATCAGATTTCTATCAATATGTCTTATATGATTTCCTTCAAAGAATGACAGGAACTGAAATTTGATGAAGATGCGAACTATTCAATTTTAGACATTAATTAGTATTCACAGATGTATATACTTCCCAGATGCATATGAGAGGAAATGATGATCAAGTATTTTAATGTTTCATTTCTCATTCTGGATGGGATAACAAGCCACCAGAGAAAGCAGATGTGTAATTTGAGAGTTCTCTTGGATGCATGGCTCCTGCTCAAAGATCAGGTAACAGCTGTGGTCAGGAGGGTTTTGTCCAATTCATCTTGTTCAACAGTTGGATCTGGACAGTATGAAAACTTTGTCTCTCTCCTGAATGGACTATTTCAATGCACTTTATGACCCAGCTGCTCTCGAGCATTTGAAACCTGCCACTGGTCCAGAATGCAGTGACACATTCAGTTTGAAGCATACCCCAGTATATCCTTATAACACTATTGTTTTTTTAAGATGCATTGGTTTCTAGTAGATACAATTCAGGATACAATTCAAGGTGCTAGTCATCACCTTTAAAGAACAGGTCCAAGTTACAGTAGAACCTTGGGTCATGAACACTTCTGACCAGGACCAAATTGGGTACCGACCAACAAATCTGCTAAATGTTTCACTCTGGTTGTGAACATATCCTCAGGTGGCGATCAAACACAGCTGTGGTGATTTCCCTTGCCATGGTGATTTCTCCTTCTGTGCCAGTTTTTTTTTTTTTTTTGTATGCTCATGTGCAGTCAGTCTTGCTTCCGGTCACGACCAAATCGAGTTGTAACCGAAGTCCTGGAATGGATGACGGTTGTGACCTGAGGTTCCACTGTACTGGTAGGGCCATCGGTTTCCCATGATTTCTGCTTGTCCCACTGGATAAGGTGGAGTGGGCATTCCTTTTCTCTTGTAGAACATTGCGATCTGGCACAGTCATTCAGATAAAGATTCCAAGGAAGAATTTCAGCATCAAGGAGAACAGAATTATAATGTAATGAGTCTTATGGGACACAGTATTCTTAATAGGCAGAACACTGATACTTGGAATATGCTGGTAATTTGTTGACACAGAACATAAGGAAGTATGATGTTTAAAATGTTGGACCCTGAAGATCTTGGTTCAGGGTCATTCCTTATGGAGGCTCATTGGGTAAGCTGGGAATAACCTGAGTAGAGTCTTCTGCTGTGGGGGGAGGGAGGAAGGGAGTTAGAAATCTAAGAAAACAAACACATAAATAAAACAGTCAAACTCACCATTCACGCTCCCAACTGGTTGAAAGATAGGATAGAACACTAGCCAGCCATTTCTCTATTGAAATCTCTGCTGAGTACCACCTTTGGAAGTGGCTTTATAAGATTGCATGGTAACTGAGCAACAGATGGAAACTAACCTCTCTTGGGTGAATGGAACTCAGAAGGCATTACTCTTGCAGAAATACTTGATCACTGTTGCCAGAGTGTTGTTTGGTATTGCTACAGTGTCAAGGAAAGGGAAATCAAAGATGGAATGATCTCTTTGGGTGCTGGATCAATCATACACCAATATAATAGTATAATCTAGCTTCCACATAAACATAATTTGAGGTTCTAACATTGGATTTGAACCATCCTTTTTAACAAGCCTGTTTAATTATGTCTTACAACCTGCTCATTATGTAATATTATGTACATTATTATGTAATAAGAATGATTGCTCCAAGGTTGCATTCATTGTCCTCTACTGGATTAGTGAGAGTAACTTAAGATGAGACATTACTTTTGAATAAAGCAACATTAGAATAGGGTCTCAAAGGTGCTTTTTCAGGAGGCAGCTGAACTTTCTTGTTTTTTCTTTGAAGATGTTTCACTTCTCATCCAAGAAGCTTCTTCAGCTCTGACTGGATTGTGGGGAAAGGAAAGATTTATATTCCTTGCAGATCCTTCCATTCCCCACCATCCAGTCAGAGCTGAAGAAGCTTCTTGGATGAGAAGCAAAACGTCTTCAAAGAAAAAAACAAGAAAGTCCAGCTGCCTCCTGAAAAAAGCATGGCCTGGATGACTGAGAATCTCCATAGACTGTTAGAACTGGGTGAAAGGTCAAGATTTTAGCACAGGATTTCAGGTATGCACAAGAATAAAAATATTCTTTTCTTTAAGTTTAGGGCATACAGGTAATCTTCGACTTATGATCACAATTGAGCCTAAGATTTCTGTGGCTAAGTGAGACAGTTGTTAAGTGAGTTTTGCTCTGTTTTATCACCTTTCTTGCCACAATTGTTAAGTGAATCACTGAAGTTGTTAAGTTAGTAAAATGGTTGTTAGATGAATCTGGCTTCCCATAGCTTTGCCTGCCAGAAGGTCATAAATGGTGATCACGTGACCCTGGGACGCTGCAATATGCCAGTTGCCAAACATCTGAAATTTAGTCACACGACCATGGGGATGCTGCAAGGGTCATAAGTGAGAAAACTGGTCCTTAGTCATGTTTTTCAGTGCTGTTGTAATTTTGAACAATCACTAAATTAATGGTTGTAAGTCAAAGACTACCTGTTCTGGGTTGTTACTGAAGTCAAAATTTCCTGAGAGATGGGGCAAAAGAAGGATGCAACATTATAGATCAAGAAAAAAGGCATGGCAAGGTATGGAACTCGGCTGAGTTTTCATACATACCTTAGCAACATTCAAATGCCATTTAATTTACATGATTGCACTCAGCTGATTAGAAGGGGTGCCTAGGTGCATTTCTCCCCTTGTCTCATTTTCTGATCTGGGAATTCTGTGTG
Source organism: Pseudonaja textilis (assembly GCF_049901715.1). NCBI lineage: Eukaryota > Metazoa > Chordata > Lepidosauria > Squamata > Elapidae > Pseudonaja > Pseudonaja textilis. The sequence goes on from NC_141991.1 coordinate 81,838,346, forward strand.
AGAATAGTCAATTGTCTGAGCATTTCAGGCTTACAGTGATAAATCCTCCACATGCAGCTGCTTAATCTATGCCTTTGATAAAAATCAGTGTGCAAAGCTATGTGTGCTGTTAAGAGTTGTCTGCGATGGGGAAGGATGTGACCATGATCTCGTCAGTCCTGGGAAATCTCTCTCATTTTCAAGTAATTCAGCACTGATTGACAGACTCAGCTTGTTGTTATTTCAAACATCTCTGAAAGGGCCTGGGTTAAAAATAAACAATCTGGTTTAATCAGCTTATCTATGACAGTTCACTAAAGGGTTAGGTTGGTGCACAGATTATTTGAAAGCTTTAGGTTAATCCATGGATGGGGCTGAGAATAAATCAGTCTTTGCCGTATATGTTGGGCAAACTTTTGGAATACCATACAAGCGTTGGCTGCCCACATTCCTCTGAACAGTTTGCATTAAAAGTTTGGGGCCAAATTAAACAGGATATTCCCTATGTGTACCCTATTATGTGTATGCTTTTAAGAACATAAAGAACATTTCTTTGTGTATGCACATAGGCTGATGAGGAGAAGCACCATTACTCATCAACCTAGTTGGTGACAACTTTGGATTTGCTGAAGCAAGATCAGGCCAATTTAGTACTGTACATGGATGGAAAAGTACCAGAAAATACCAAGGATGTAAACTAGACTAGCAAATTGTAAAATGTATTGGAAGAAGACAATGGCAAACCACAGCTGTCTTACTTCATTGTCCCATGAAGAGCAATGTCATGTGGGAGGGTGAAAAGGGTCTTCTCTTAGAAGCTCCAATGGCCCTGGTTTGGTATGTTTTTCCTCAAATCTGTAAACATCTGGCTGTCAACTTCTTTCACAGGCTCTCAGACAATGTGGATTATGTTCCACCAGCTGAAATGTCATTGACTGTTACTGGGTTTTGTTAAGTGTTGGTGTGCTGTTGGTTGTTATTGTGTGTCTTTACCCCCTCCCCCCAGTTGTGGTTTTCAATTCTAATATGTAAATTAAGTGGATTAATTAAAATAAAAAATATGGTTGCCAAGAAAATAGCTTGGATATATTAATATATTAATGAAGACAGTAGAAGGGGAGTTCAACTTGAAGGAATTTATACTTTTTTTTTTTACCCTTTGCAGTTCTCACAGAAATACTAACTTTTCTTCTTGGCCAACAGCTGTTTGGGGTGGGGGATCCTGTTGTTATTTTTTGCTTTATTATTTTTAATATAATGTTTTAATGTTTGTAAGCCACCCAAAGTCAATTCTGGACAAGATGGGCGGTACATAAATTTAATAAACAAACAAGTAAGTAAATATGCCGCTACTGTGTGCCCTAACTTGGTTAGTATTTTATTTGTGGACTAAAAACATTACAAACAAATCCAGTTATTTTTCCACTGAAGAGGCATAGAGAAGATGGAACATATGAACACGTGAATTTGTTGCTCAAAACACAAAAGCTGGTAAAAGGCTACTGATTAATTTCTGTATGTATATATCTGCTTTTGTGTTTTGAGCAACAAAGTTATGTACATATATACTGTACATAAATAAACCACAGCTGATGTATTTTGAGTCAGTTCCAATGGGATGTAACAGTTTTGAGAAAAACGCACATTAACATTTTTAAAAATGAAGTATATGGAAGATAAACGTGCAAGATAAACATAGCGTGGAGCAGGAAGCAATTGTTTATAAAGTGGTGTGCAAGAACGACACAAGTAATGTCAGAGCATAAGATTCTTCCTTCCCCCACCCCCCATTTCAACCCCTTTCCTTTTGCAGTTGATTTGTGCTCCTCAGTGAGAACTTCCAAGCTAAACGGTCGGGTTCTTTTGCAATTTCCCTAACTCAGATGTTGCGTGTCAGAGAACTAATAATTTTGGATTCACTGCCAAAGCTAACCTAAGCATTTGCAGTTAATAACATGCCTTATGGGAAAGGATATTCTTGACACAAATAACAGGACCCACATGGTCATTGTTAGAATACATATACAATTGCAATCGTAGTACAACTGCAATCTCTATGATGAGCGCAGTGAGAAAGGCTAGAGATGTGGCTGGGTAGCTGATCTGGATTTCCTTCTAGAAACTTTCCCTCATGTTTTCTAGTTGCTTTTTACATTTCAAAAGAATCTAATGGTGGTTTGCTAATTCCAAGCACCAAGAGGAACTTCTTTGAGAAAAGTAAACCCCAAACCGAACCATGGCAAATAGATGTATCCTGCTAGTGGTGAAGGTAATTTACTGCTGTTGCTTGGACCAGTTTGACCAATTACATATCAATGCTTCATTTTTGTGTGTACTGTGTCCCAGATTCGTATTCTTATACTGTCAAAATCTCACAAGACTTCATAGAGCAGGGGGTCCCCAAACCCCAGGGTGCAGCCCAGAGGTGGTATTCAGCAGGTTCTGACCAGTTCTGGATAACCGGTAGCGGAAATTTTGACTAGTTCAGAGAATTGGCAAAAACTACTTCTGACTGGCCGCGCCTCCATCTATTCTCTGCCTCCCGAATCCCAGCTGATTGGCTGGGTCTTCATTTGTTGCCTGCACAGGAGAACGGAGCTGGAAAGCAGGTCAGTGAGGCAGGGAGGAAATGGGATTTTGCAGTAATCTTCCCCCAGGAGTAGGGAGGGAATGGAGATTTTACAGTATCCTTCCCTTGCCATGCCCACCAAGCCACGCCCACCAAGCCACACCCACAGAACCAGTAGTAAAATTCTTTGAATCCCACCACGGCTGCAGTCCACTATAGGCTGCAGCCTGTTTTGAACCAGGCCGTGTGAGCAATGGGAGTGTGTGTGTGTGTTTGTGCATGAAGTTCCACTCGCATGAGCAAAGGGCTCTTGAATGGAGGGTACTTACTGTTATTTTGAAGCCAGCTGAGAAACCCCTTGGTACTTTGCTAGATACCCTAACTGTCTGCTAACCCACACACATTTGTCTTCTGCTTGGGATACCTTGAATCACAACAGATTTTGGTGTGGCTGGACTAATAGTGAGATTAGTATTCAGATCATTCAAATGAAATGTACACAATGAGGCAACTGCAATAGATTGTGAAAAAGTAATAAAACTGGCTGAAAAACAAATCCAGAAAAAGGATGGAAATACTGTAGTGTGAAAATAATATTTTGAGGATTTGCCGTGTGCTATATAAGTGATCCAGACATCTAGTACCTTCAATGTAGATTATCCCACAGATAAACTTCAAAGTTGAAGAACTTCAAAGTTTGTGCTCACGTTTCTTTTTTTCTAAGCTGGACGGGCTTTCAGGAACTTTGATGGAGATCCAACAATTGATGTATTTATATTTGTGTTTGTTTTGTCTTCATGCTTGATTGAACTCCTTTGGTTGTGATGCATTCAAGAAAGCAATAGACAAATAAAATAATCATGAGTTCTTCAGCTTGTGGTCAAAGGGCACCACAGTTCAGGAAATTCAATTTATTTACCATTTAAAATGAAATATATGAACTCTATACAGACAGCTGTGGATTTCCCAGTATTTAAACAAGCACATGCCTCAAAGAGTACTTTAAAAACATGATGGGTGAAAGTCATGCCAAGTTCTTCATACAATCAACAAGCACAGATCTAACAAGTATCAGGATGAGAGGAGTCAGTACACTAGAAAAAAAATCCAAAATTTCAGATTTTCCTTTCCTATTTGCTTTCCTATAACCTTTTGCTTCCCTCTTATATTAAGCCTGACAAGAATTTTCCCAGCTCTTTGAATAGACCAGAGAATGGAAAAGGAAATCCATCCTATTTTGTACTGGAAATCCCCATTAATAAATTCCATTATTCCTTGAAATGACTGTTGACTTTTTCTTGGAGGTAGTGGGTAGAACTGATACCACGGTCATTTCTGTTTAACCAAATCCATCTTTTATCTGTTCCTCCTGAATCTCAAGATTGTGAAGCAGCTATGACATTTAATAAGAACTTTCCTGACTGTCTGTAGAGATTCTGTCATCCAGGTGATAGCTGTCTCAAAGGTGCTTTTTCAAAAGGCAAATTGACTTTTTTTCCTTGAGGAAGAAGAAGAAAATGTCTTGTTTCTCATCTAATAAGCTCTATCAGTTCTGATGGCAGGGGGATGGAAGGAGACAACTTTCATGACCATAATTTGAAATTCAGCTCATAATTGTAGATCTGTGGAAACTGATCTTTCATGACATATTTATGACATATTACATCAGTAGGACAGTAAAACTAGTAGCGCAATCTTATTCAAGTTTACACAGAGGTAAATTCCACTGTTAAGTACAGCTTATTCTCTGTTAAACATGCTTACAACTGCAACCTGCATATCTTCCCAGATTCAAAATTGTACCTAAAATTGTTTCACTTCCAACATTTCTTTCTACTAATACCATCACACTATAACTGTTTACAAACTAATGATTACAAGAGACTATTTCATATTCTGGGTGTCTGAAAATAATGCTCTTCCCCTTTTATCTTGTTCCATATAAATTACAAATGCATTTTAATTCTGTTAGGATATTTAATTTAGTAGCTGGAACAGTGAAGTGTACAATTAGCCAGAATACACAGTTGATTGGTTAGAGAATTCTGGCTCCTGCATGAGTAAGGTGGCCAACTTTTTACAATGAGAAGGAGGACCCAAACAAATTGAAGAAAAAAACCAAAGTCACTTATACACAGCGCACTCTTGCCTACGACGCACTCTCTCAAAACAATTCTTCTGTGTGGAGCACGTGTCTCATAATCGCGTCTCGCTGCACTGTACCGAGCCTTCACTAATCGTCATGTCAAATACAAATACATCACATCACACACAACGGATTAGATCGGCATCAATCAAATACGGAGATTTACAGATTAGTCTTCAAATATCAAAAAGGAGGACATGTAGGAGGACACTTTTCGAGGGAGGACAGAACTTACAAAAGAAGGACTGTCCTCCTTAAAGGAGGATGATTGGTCACCTTATGCATGAGGCAATCTGTGCTATGTTTGGTTACTGGGTGTAAAGGGGGACTTTCCCTTTTTTCACCCCTTTTTCTTCTGTGTGTTCTGCATGCTGTTTAGATTTACCTTGTGATGTTCCCATGTACCTATCTTGTCTGCTGTAAATATAAATGCTAAATATATTTATTTATATAAAACTGCAAATTTGTATTAGTGTCTCCCACTTCATTTGGACAGTTGCTGCACAATTCCATGACAAATACCACTTTTATTAATAAGCTATTTTACTTATTCTCTTTTGGACTTCATATGATAACTTGAAAAAATTGCTTTCCAAATCTGACATTCTTGATGGAAAACAACAAATGTGTGAAGAAGAACATGGGCAAGAGTAATGTAACAGGCGCTTTTTTCCCCCATGAAAAGTTGCTTCCTTGGCTTGTTCATATAGTGTTGACAACACTTCCTATCTTCTCCAGGCAGGACAGACTTACAAGAAAGCAGTTTTCATAACCTTTTACATTATCAAATGAAATCTAACCAAGTATTTATTAGAGTCACAAGGCCAGCAATCAGCTGCAAAGTATATACCACTTACCACTATGTTCATATACATTTTTTTCAAATGCAAAAGGAAGTGGATGATGCATGAGGAGAAACAAAACTGGCCATCCAGGGAGAAACCGTCTTAATAAAGGTCAGACAGGAAAAGCCACAAATAAGAAGCATACTGTCTGCCTGCCTGGGAATATCTTCAGGATAGGACGGACCAAAGTCATCTGGGACTTCCTGTAGAGAGAACAATAAAGATGTATGTTGCTCAAGAAGTCCCCTCAAAGATATATTCATTTTTATAGAGAAGTAATTTTGTTATGCCCCAGAAGAGCTCCAGAAGGCAATGTATTGCACCAGATTGGCCAAAGTGAAAGGTTCGTGAAATTTCAAACGGGTGAAGTTGCAAAATCCCAAATGCTGCAAGGCTGGAAACCAGGCTTATATTGATTTGAAAATTATTGTCTTAGATGTGAATACTTTGGACATTTTTGAGGCCTAATGGACAGGGGCTTTCTAACAAGAGCCCTAGGGATTGAAGCTTGCGAGTAATTTTTTGAACCAGTGTCAGTGTTCCAGCAAATCTCCATTCCAATCAATAACTCCAAGACAGACATATCCCAAAGATACCTTTATTTGGATAGTAAACTGGCATATCTGTGGAATCTCGAATCTGAAAGTTTTCGGGCTTCCTCGCAATATTCAAAACTACAAATCCATCCCCCCCTTGGCTGTCATCACATCACATTGCCCAATCACAATCCGTCCTAAAGTAAGACTCTTATTTCATTCTGCTCCATACTCAATGACCTTGAACTAACAAAAGAATTTTATTTTGTCTACTTAGAGCTACTCAGTTGAATCCCCCCTCCAACTTTCTCAGGCTTGAGGCAGTGGGAGCATCAAAATTCAATATGGCTTCCAAAGTTGACAACCAGTTTGAATTAAAGTGGAAAAATGGTTAACTTTAGCCAAAGCTTGAAATACATGGAGACCAAGTCTGTCTGTAAATTATCCTTTCTCTTATCCTTGGAACTGCAAAGGTTGCTCCAATAAACTTAGACTGAACATATTCAAGGTTATCTAGTGTTGTACAGTGCAGAATTGGACACTGTAGATAAATGAAAAATGACCTTGGATGGGAAGATCTTGTAAACTGCAGGGATAAAGTGAACCTTATTCAAAGAGAAAAATCTCAGTAATCTCCCATTAGGTTATCAGATATAAGAAATACTGTCCTGCACAAGTTCTCACAATTTGGGGTAGATTTTTTCCCTAGGATGCAGGGCTTGGAGATGATGGGGACTGAATTGGGGCTTTCTGCATGCCCAATATGAACTCCGTTACTGAACATGTTTTCTTCCTTCTCCAGTAATATTTTACTCCTTTGATTAGTGGCCGGTTTATCAGATAAATACCCCAGAAACCAAATGAATAAAAATAGTTCGTTCCTGCAGGCAGGAGTTGGTTCTGGCAACCTACATGGATGGTTCTAAAAATGGATTAGACAAAGGCAGGGAACAGGAAGCTGTTACCAAGGACTATCATGTGCATGAAAAATCTGCTTATGACAGCTGCTCTGTCATTGTGGCACTTAGCCACCCAGAGTTGCTTTGGACAGCAATATGGATGGCGTGTAAATTTAATAAACTTAATAAATAAATTTATATGCGATCAACTCCATAATAATAATAATTAGTGGATAAAACCTACTTACTGAAGATCCTTTGAAATAATTCAGTCTTTAAAATTTACCTGTATCTCAGTCCCACTAGTTAGATCAGACTGGAACATGAATCCCACAAGAAAGCTAAAATTATTTTTATTGAGATGGTACGGAGTAACAGAATTTTGCAGGTTTCATCTTGCTCAGGGGTGGGATTCAAATTTTTTAACAACCAGTTCTGTTAGTGTGGCTTAGTTGGTGGGTGTGGCTTGGTGGTTATGTGCCTGGGTGGATGTGGCTTGGTGGTCGTGTTATTAGCTGGGTGTGGCCAACTCAACATCACTCACATCGAGGCATGCATTTCCTCAACTGGCCTCTCGTGACTGTGGGGATGCCGCAACAGTCATAAGTTTGAAAAATGGTCATAATTCACTTTTTTCAGTGCCATTGTAACTTTGAATGGTCACTCGACACAAGCAAAGTACCAGCAAAGGAGGGGAAAAAATACTCCAGAGACGTTCCTGAGACAGGAAGTCTAGTCCTTCCAAGAATGTAATAAGAGTTAATGGAGAGGCAGTTTCTGTAAGCAACACCAGAATGTTTCCTTCCTGCCTTCCTTACAGGATTAGGCCAGTAATTTCTTCTAACAACCGGTTCTCCAAACTGCTTAGAATGTTAACAACCGGTTCTAGTGAATAGGTGCAAACTGGTAGAATCCCAACGCTACTCTTGCTCCTCCTCATACGTCTTTAGTGAATTAGAAAGTGTTTGCCTGAGTTGCTATTATCTCATTGCTCTGTATTTAAAAAGCACATGAACCCTTTTGTCTAGGGAATGATTCCTTTATATCTCTGTCAAAGCAGTCTTCCTTACTCTCTACACCAGGGGTGTCAAACTTGAGGCCCTTGAACCAGATGTGTCATGTGCTGGCCCCACCCCTGCCTGGTTTAATAAAGGGGGAAAAAGTCCAGATTCATCACATGATGCTGCCATGGCAATGGGAGTTTGGCACCCCTGCTCTACACTGTTGGAGTGTAGGTGAATTTGATTTCAAAGGGAAGCTATTCTATAATACTGTATGGGAGCCATGTCCAAAAATTATTAATTATCTTCTAAATTTAGACTCCACTCCCATCTTCTGGAGATAAGGAATCCATGAGAACTTTTTCCATGATGAACGATGAGTTGAATGAGTTGATTCTGGTTGGAGAAGAGTGTTCCTGAAGCTACCAAACCGTAGTGTCTTATAGCTCAAACCTTGCATTTTTAGTTGTACCTGAAAGCCAATTGACAGCCAATATAGGGCCTTAAGCACAGGGGTTAACAAATGATAATAATTCCCCTCCCCTCATATTTTGCATCAATTATAACCTTCAAAGTGAAATGTAAACTTCATTTACAGTGGTCTTCAAAGATAGCCCTTTGCAACAATATATTTGCATAAGTTAGGGTTTCGTGATAGGTTAGCTTTGAAAGACATTCATACTCCATATGGAGCTGCAACTGATGCACAAGCTGGAACTAGACAATAATTGGTTAGGAGCAGACACCAGATTGCCCTCATACAGCTGAAAATCACCTCCCTCCCCAAATAGCAGCAAAGAATGTATGTCCCTTTTTTTTCAGATCTTGTGTAGTCTGACTCCTTAGCAGGGGAAAACAAAGCAAAACAAAAACAAACGGATAAAAGTATTTCCAGTTCAAAAGCAGTTCACCATCTGGGTGAGACAAAACAAGATCAGATTAAAATCTACCAGAGCAGAGTTGGTTGTTGACGGGAGGCATTGTAATCTTAGAAAATTGTTCTGGTAATTACTCTGGATGGGACTGAACTCCCACTGAAGGATGGGTGGCGTTCTTCTAGGTTTGCAGCAGGTACTGATTAAAGAGCAGATGGAAACTATGGCCAGGGCAGCCTTTGCCCAGGTTCAGCTGGTGTGCCGGTTATGACTGCCTGGATCAAAAATCCTGCTCTGATCACCACCTGACTGAACTACTCCAGTGCATATTAGGTGGGGCTGTCTTTGGAAATGACTTGGAAAATATAGCGATACAAACTATGGTGCTAGACTCCACACAGAGGCTAGTGAGAATAACAACTGTCTTGAGCTGAAGAAGCTTCTTGGATGAGAAGCAAAACATCTTCAAGGAAAAATGAAGTCCAGTTGCCTTTTCTAAAAGCACCGTTGAGATAACCATGGCCCGGATGACTAAGAATCTCCATAGACATCTGTCTTGAAGTTTTGGGAGGCTTTGGGCCCACTCAAAAGTGCTGCAATCAGTTTTAAAGCCCTTTATGGCGCAGCATCAGGATACATCGGATAGCACCTTACAAAATCTAATTGGCCTCCAGTCACTTAGAAAGGGCCTGTTGTAAGTCTCCCCTCTCTACAGAGTTCATGAGACACAGGCCATGTGACAGGCTTTCTCTCCCTGGAATTGCAAATGGTATCTACTCTGAAAATATTTTGAAAACAGTCCAAAACAACACTGTCCCAACAACCATTTAGCTCTTAGGTCAAGCAAGCAGGACCTCTAATATGTTAAACTATGAGCTGCTTAGAGTCCTTATGATTGAAGTGTATAGAAGCATTAGGCAGTACATCGATATGTAACTTCAAAATTAGTATCACAACTTGATAGTGAAGCTGATTCTGGCTTGGATTTGCAATCCACCATACTGCTTTGATTGTAGCAAATCTACTTTATCTCCTCGAACCTTTTTCCAAACGAAGCTCTGAGCTGTACATGAAATTCTCATGCTTCTTTATCTGGGAAACATTTTCCACTATTTAAAAATTAAAAATAGAAAAAAGGGGGAAGTCCAACATAGAAGGGAAAATATAACTTCTTTTTTTCAGCACTCTGCCAGAGGCTTAGATAATCCAGGTGCACTATGGATAATATACATTATTTTGTATAAAACTGTGGAAAACTCTTGATTGAGAGAAATTGATTCCAAGACAAATCAATCCAATCTCTGAATTGAATCAGACTGAAAATTCTGATCAAAATGTCAAATTTGGGCAGGTCTAAATTGATTAAATGATTTGGATGGCTTTTGTGCAAAAAGCACGAGATCAACTTGATTCGGTCCTTTAAAAATAAAACATCAAGTCAACTCAGTTTTTAAGTCAACGTGAATTGTTACGGTTTATCAAACGGTTATGATAATCTGAACTGAACTGAGAATTCACAGCAGATGAGAGGCTAATCACTTACCTTCTTACTAGTAGCTGTAGCTACTTTTAGAAGGTAGGCAGAGAATATGATAATTCATAATTAGTGTAATGTTTGGCTAGGTACATGGTTGATCATGTTAAGGTGACAATATGAGGCATCTTGACGAGTTTAACAGAACTTACGAGTTTTCAATACCCAAACAATACTGTTTCTGTTTTGTACACTAAACTTCTAAACTCTTTCTAAAAAGGCAATTACTAAGGCTAAGGTTGTCCAGCACTGAGAAAGCCAAGAACAAACTTTTGCCAGCAGCCTCAGTGCATTGAAAACATATTTTTAATAATATCCAGATGGATCCACAAAAGGAGCTTGCTCTCCATCCCTTCCCCCAAATCAGTTGCAGGATAAATGAGATTCAAATGGTCGAAGGAGGGGTAGATTAGAGGAGAGATCCTTGGATTCCCCAAGAGACCCAAGATATGGCTGAAATATAAAACACTGCGGTGGAAGCAGCACAGTCCTAGGCAAACATGGATGGAAAGCAAAGGAGAGGCCCAACTGGGTGCCCTAGGGAATGAAAACTTGTTACTTGGAGCGATTGGACAGAACAACCAACCTTTCTACTAAGTCTCACTCATTTGATCTGAAGTCGACATCCCTTTTATTTATGAGCTACTTTGAGAAACAACCCCCACTTTTTCTGGGGACTTCCCCCCCCTTCAAAAAACAAACACACACACACAATAGGAAATGGGCTGACTGCATTCATCTGAGAGTACAGAGCTTTTGCATTGCAAATGAAAATGGGGAAAGTGTGGCCACGGGATGTGAAGCTGTTGGGCATGAAATCCTGAATTCAAAAATGTGCTACTCTCATGGGGCTGCTTGTACTGCTCGATTCCTTCATAAGGTTGAGGCAAATTGGCAGCCTTTGTTAATATGGATCATTGGGGTGAGGTGAAACCAAGATGGCTTCTTGGAAACATCCCAGAATCCTCTGCAAAATTGAGGGGTTCCTCAGTGGTTTAAAAATTATCATTTTGTAGTTAGTTATATTTTGATAACAACTAAGCTTGGAAGCTCATTGAAAAGTATCTTGCTTTTTTTTTCTTTGCAAATCTATAAAATTATAATATCTAATCTAGAGTTGTTGATGGATCTTGCTCTGAAATAACTTTGCTGGTTTATAACCCATTTATAATAATAGGATAACATAGAAAGATAATAGAAATACAGCGATACAGCTGTATTGCTATTATCCTTCTCATCTTTCCTACTACCTTCTCCTATTGGCATCTTATGATTTGTTGTTTGTATTTTATAATTCATGATCTATGACTTGCCATTTGTTGTTTGTATGTACATCGAGAACTTATGCACCGGAGACAAATTCCTTGTGTGTCCAATCACACTTGGTCAATAAAGAATATTCCTATTTTAATTGCAGTTCACATTGTTGATGTCATCAGAGACAGAGAAGTTTTCTCAGCATCTCTTTTATAGACTTCTTCAGTGGTTTCACATAATGTCAGCATTTTCAACTTTCTTGGCACCAGGCAAAGATATTCACCCAAAATATATTAAAAATGTATTTTTAAAAGATGTTGCTGTTTAATCATCTGTGTATGTTAGTAATTTAATATTATTTTTGTTGAAATAAAACTGTCCCATTTGAAAGAATTACTTTCTTTTCTTTAAGAACCAAAATTAACAGAATTCATCATTTAAAGCAAACAATTGGTCAGCTAAAATGGTTTAAATAGCTAACACTGAATACTTAATGCTGCATATTCTGGACATGATAGAAAACGTTCAGAACTCATATCTTACATATAGTATGTGCTCCCAAATAAGTCCACATTAAAAGCCTTCTCCTTGTTTGTAGTTTACCAAACTGCAGCCCCAGATTGTAGTTGTCAGTGCACCAGAATGCCCCGACAACCACAACCTTCCCCATATGCTAGCCACATGATATTGGCCTCAGGTTGTCTCCACTCCTTCAATCACCTGCTTGTGTAGTTCTCAATGTCTTGCTTTTGGTTCCAATTAAATATTCATAGAGTCTCCGAAAGAAGCTTCAGAAGACTAGTCCAAATCCAGTCCCAAGTTCCAAGATCCAGGTTGTAAACCAATCCAGATGTCAAAATTTCACGAGCAGAATCCACACACACAAGTGTCACATAAGAAGCAGAGATCCATGAGCTACTTCTAGTGAGGGACTATGCATCTGGGTTGCCTCTTAAATGAAACTGCATCCAGTTGTCTCTAATCAATACATTTAGTTCCTTGTTTGGCAAGGAGCCTCATAAAACATTCTGCACTCTTGTCTTCTGTAGTTGTTAAGTATGGAGGGAAGCCCCCCAGGAGGCCTTACATCGTCAGTATCTGACTTTTCCACTGCTCAGGAGTTGCCTGGGTTTGATCAGCTTTGTGTGGTTCTTGGCTTTGTGTCTCCTGAGTCTGACATCCCACTGGTCCTCCTGGACCAGTTCTTCACATTTAGAGATATTGTCTTCACATTTAGAGATATACTCTTGATTCCTGGATCATGACACTCGGTAGGAGGCTTAGAGATTGAGGGAAATGAAAGGGAGTGATGAACTAAACTCTTGATATTGTAAACAGAGTCACTCATCAACTCTGCCAGCAGCAGTACCAGTGTAACTGCAGCCAGCCAATTCTCCTTCCTTTAATCAGCCAGACCAGTAAAAATGGGCTGGAGAGTCAAACCACCCTGGGATTCAATTCTTTTTACTACCATGGAAACTTATCTGGTTACTTTTGAGGCTCAGATACCTTTACCTATGCTTTTGTGTTTCCTGATTTCTTTCACCCTCTTTTAGTCCTCCTTTCTGTTTGAGTTCTTTCCGAAGTATTCACCAGGTAAAGAAGAAAAGTTCCATTATTTTATATGGGAAAAAAGTGAGATGTTTCAGGAATCTACCTCTACAGGGGGTTATTTGATTATGTTTCCCTCCTATTTCTATCCTGGCACCTCCTTATGTATCTCCAAAGCAGTTTCTCTGATCCATGCAATACATGTTGCAGTGGTGAATGTTTTCTCGCTGGCCAATGACTTCCTGAGGGCAAGGAAGCAGTAGCAAGCCAGAAGACAAACCTTTTTGACCATAAGAACTTGCCCACCCAAAATCAGACAATATGATTCAGCTTGGAATTAGAGTGAGTGCAACTGAAGCAGAATAAAGGTAAGCAATGTGTAAGGCATCCAGAAAATATCCATGATATCAATCACTCCGAGATAATTTCTCTCCAATTGATTTATTTAGAAACAGATCTGGCATGTCAAAGGCAATTTCCCAAAGTGAAATTATTTTTGCGCATTACACAGAATCCACCTTCCCTCCTCCCTTCTCTCCTCCCACTTCTACACTTCTTAAATCACGAGAACCAATTAACTGCAACTGGAATTTCTTAATATGACATACAGAATAACCTTGAACTTTTCAACTCTTTCACCCCCCCTTCCATGAAATGTGACAGCTGAATATTAAAGCTGACAGGCATCCCCCCTTGAAAACTCCTCCTTCTAAAAGAAAAGGAAAAAACACACATACAGGGGTTAACACATTGTCCTTAACCCACTCTCCCCGCTCCACGAAGACCCTTCGGTTTGTGGGGGAATCCTCATGGAATTGGTTAACCAATTGATCAGTATGAACATCCCAACTCTTTACCCAACTAGCATCTGAGAGAGGGTATCCTTTCCATAAGGATTGTAATCGGCCACTGTGTAATCGAGAATCAAGATTTTTTGAATTTCATAATGTGTTTCCCCCTGTACCATTAACGGTTTAGGGGGAGCAATTGGCGGTGGTCTTATCATTGATGTAGTAGCTGGTTTTAATAAACTACAATGGAATACTGGATGAATTTTCCCCAATATTCGAGGAAGAGTTAATTCGACAGTGACTGGATTGATTATCTTTGAAATTGGGAATGGACCCAAGAATTTTGGACCCAGCTTCTTACTGGGCAATTTCAAGCTAAGATACTTGGTCAACAAATATACTTTGTCCCCTACTTTAAAAGGCAGTTGAAGGGATCTATGTTTATCTGCCTGTTTTTTATAATTTTTTGCAGCTTCGGTCAAAGCTTTTCTTGTATCTTCCCATCCATTCTTTAATGAGTTCATCCATTCTGTTAGGGACATGGATGAGGGAGGTTGTCTAGGTAACTCTGGCATTGGGACAAAATCCATTCCAGTGTTGATTTGGAATGGAGTCAATCCTGTGCTGCTATTGTAAGCAACCTCTGCAAAAGGTAATAACTCAGCCCAATTTTTTTGTTGATAATTTACATAGCATCCAATGTATTGTTCAATCATGGCGTTAACCCTCTCCACTGCTCCGTTACAAGCAGGATGGAAATCTGAGGATAACCCTTGAGAGGAACCAATGGATTTCAGAAATTCCTTCCAAAATTTTGTGGTAAATTGTACCCCTCTGTCTGATATTATTCTACAAGGTACTCCATGTAGTCTATAGATATGTTTCACGAACAGTTTTGCAAGTTTTTTCGCAGATGGAAATCCTTTGCAGGCTATAAAATGGCCCTGTTTAGAGAATAAGTCAATTATAGTCCAAATGACCATATTCCCTTCACTCTTAGGTAATTCAACAATAAAGTCCATTGCAATCTCTTCCCAAGGTTGGGTTGGTTCAGCAACTTGTTGCAGGAGACCAGGGGTTTTTCCAGTTCTGTGTTTCATTGTGGCACAAATTGAGCAACTTTTTACATAGTTTTCGACATCAGGTTTCATTTTTGGCCACCAGAACTGTCTTCTCAGTAAATGTAGGGTTTTTAGGAATCCGAAGTGACCTCCCAGCTGAGAGTCGTGGCTACGCTTTAGTACCATTAGTCTTAGGGTTGTGGGTACATAAAGCTTAGTCCCTTTCCAAGCTAGTCCATCATTCATTGTCAACTCAGTTTGATGGTCCAGGAACCAAGAATCAGTCAATAGGGCCGTTTTCAATTCTGCAGTCAGCTTATTTTCCAGGTGTTTGGGGTTGCGGTTGGCTTGGGCTTGAGTGGTCACTTGGCCTGCTGATTGAGCTTCTGAAATTAAGGCTTGTACTATTTTCTCTCGGTGGCTGTCAAACTGTGGTTTTCTGGACAGAGCGTCCGCCAGTATGCTTTTCCCTCTGGGGATATATTTAATGTTAAAATTGAATCGTTTGAAATATTGGGCCCAGTGGAACTTGTTTGGGTGATAATCTCCTAGGGGTCTTTAGAGGCCTTTAGAGGCCTTGAGGTTCTTATGATCAGTCCATACCTCAAAGGCCTCTGGCACCCCTTCTAGAAAATGCCTCCAAGTCAACAAAGCCCATCGTACAGTGAATGCTTCTTTCTCCCAGACCACCCACCTTTGCTCTGTGTCTGTCAGCTTTTTGGACACATAAGCGCAAGGCATCAGTCGGCCTTGAGAGTCCTTTTGCAGGAAAACAGCTGCCACTGCTACATCACTTGCATCCATTTGGAGAACAAAAGGCTTGAGTGCTGGAGAATGGGCTCAGCTGAGAAGAGCTCAAAATCTTTCTGACAGTCCATATTCCAAGCCAGGGGTTGACTTGGCTTCAGTTTGGTGGGCAATGGGCCCATTTTTAATAGCTCTGTCAATGGGAGGGCAACTTCAGCAAAGGATGGAATGAATTGTCTATAGAAGTTGGCAAACCCCAAGAAACTTTGAAGTTGTTTTCGGGTTCTGGGGGGTTGCCAGTCCAGCACCACTTTCACCTTTCCAGGGTCCATTTCAATCCCCAGGTTGGGTATTCGGTAGCCTAAGTAGTCCAATGACTCTTTGTGGAATTTGCATTTTGAGAGTTTCACATATAATTTGGTGGCTAGAAGCTTTTCTAGAACTAATTGAACATGTTCTGACATCTTGGGGGCCACTATGAAGCATATGAGTTTGCGATGGGGCCCTAATTCCATCTTGATCAATTCAGTCATCTGAGTGGCTGCCCCCCCCCATTAAGGTTCCATCCACTTGCTCAAATCTCATTGGGCGTTTTAGCGGGTTAGTCTTTATACCCAATTGTTCAATGATGGGGAGTCCCATAAGACATCTAGAATACCCAGTATCAATGACAGCTTCTAACTCCCTGGCCTCCCCTGTGTTTGGTACCACTAACTTGACCTTGACTGTAAAAGGTATGATGGGATCATTCACCATTGGGTCGTCTTCGTAGGTCAGGTTCTTGGGGACGTGGTGGCAGTCTGGTGGTCTGTTGCTCCCATCTGCACAGAGGGGGCTTTCTCAGCTGTGTTTGGTGAACCCGCCCCAGGCCAGAGGTCTTTCTTGATTCTTCTGACCTCTAACAGCTGGATTAGACTTTGACTGCGGAGCTTGTGGTACAGGAGCAGGGGCCAGACAGTCTGCTGCTCTATGGCCAGCTTGGCCACATCGGTAACATTTCAGCACCCTGGTAGGTTGGGTATGAGCAGGTTCGGCTGATTCAGTCGACAGTCTCCTAACCACAATTCTCTTAGCTGGGGCTGCCAGAAGGGGTTTCCCATGTGTGTTGATGTTGCGATCTAAGCTGAGGGATGCGACATACCATGATTGTAAGGTCTCTGGGATTCCCCTAATTTCATAGGCCTTCTTTACTTCTGGATCAATGGAGTTTTTAAGATAGTGTAAAGTCATTCTTTCAGGCCAATCCATAAGGTGGCTTGTGACCCTTCTAAAGTCCCAAATGAATTCTGACAAGGGTCGCTTGCCTTGCCTCATCGCCATTAATTTCTCTTCATTCTCTGCTACCCTGTCTGGATTTTCAAATCTAAGTCTTAATAATTGAATAAATCAGGTTACATTGCATAATTCAGAGGCTTGTTCATTGTGTAGTTGGGCCACCCAGTCTGAAGCATCCCCTTCATTCATCCCATTTGTTATGGCCGTAACCAAACCGCACTCTGTGGCGTATTGATCCCCAAATTGTTCTATATGGGATCGGATTTGAGTGAGGAAGTAATTGAAATGTTCATGGCGGCCATCGAATATGGCCTTAAAGGGTATTTGGTCTGGCCTGGGTCGTGGTTGCAGAGGTGGCACAGGCCAGGCCCCTGCAGGTTGTACTGGAATGAAAGGAACTGGCCTGGTGGTGTATGTAGGCTGGGTAGGCCCCCTGTATCCTGGCTGGGTGGTGCCTCTCTGGAATAGGCGTCCTTGTGGCCTCGCTGCCAGTTGGGGCTGCATTTGTGGTTGCCAGGAGGAAGATGGGTGTGGCCTGGTTCCCTGGTCAGGTGGAGGGGAAGTGGCTGCTGTCTGTTGACTGGGCAACCCCCCTTCAGACCAGGGCTGTGTTAATGCTGGCTACCATTGGCAGTGAATCCACCCCTGGCCTGGATAATCCCACCCTGGAGGGATACTCTCTAAAAACGGCAAAATTCCCTCTGGAAAATGAGGGGATTGCCTCAGAGGCTACAACATACCTCTGTCAGTTGATGCGTCTTTCTGGTTTCCTCCAACTGGCATCTGTATAGGCTCCTCCCTCCAATCCAACAGAATAGCAATATGCCTGGGGCTTGAGAAAGTTTTCTCTTCAAACAGCTGGGTTGCCTCTGGGTTATAACAACTTCTTGAGTTGAAACGCTTCAGTATAGCTCCCAAATTTCTTTCCTCTACTGTCATTCTGAAAGCATCCATCATCTCCTCCAAACGAGGGCTTGCAGTTCCAATTAATGTTCCGGAGGGAGGGCCCCCACACTCTCCCCACTGCATATCTCCAACTTCGGCTGATTGTTGATCTTTCACCATCTCTGGGAAAAGAACAAGCCCCTTCAAAAAATAAAAGCCAAGCCCCTACAAAAAATAAAAGTGGACTTTGGGAAATAAATGTAAGGCATCCAGAAAGTATCCATGATATCAATCACTTGGAGACAATTTCTCTCCAATTGATTATTTAGAAACAGATCTGGCATCTCAAAGGCAATTTCCCAAAGTGAAATTATTTTCGCGCGTTACACAGAATCCACCTTCTCTCCTCCCTTCTCTCCTCCCACTTCTACCATTCTTAAATCACGAGAACCAATTAACTGCAACTGGAATTTCTTAATACGACATACAGAATAACCTTGAACTTTTCAACTCCTCCACCCCGCCTTCCATGAAATGTGACAGCTGAATTTTAAAGTTGACACAATGCAGAAAGCAAAGTTTTTGATGGCATGGCTTAGTGCCAATAGAAGGGTCAACAGGTATAGAATTGTCTGTATTGGACAAAATCAACAAACTCTCCCCCTGGTTATTAATCTAGCAAGTTTCTTGCTGGAGCATTTTTTGCTTGCTTTTGCTCTCTACCAGGAGAAAGAGGAGGAGGAGGAGGAAAAGGAGGAGGAGGAGGAGGAGGAGAAGAAGAATTTTTCAACTTTTTATTGTTTTGTGCCCTAAAATAAAAACAAAGAGTATAAATTAGAATTTTAAAACATATCAAACTACTTTACAACAATATACTGTATTTGGACAGTAACACATACTGTCATAATTACTGAGGACAAGCCTTGTTTCATAGGCATAGCTGTGGCTTAAAATATTATAACCCCTTGACAATGTGAGCAAAAAATGTCAACATTTGTTCCTTTATATTGAACCTTTGGGTAGAGAATGCCTGCACCAATGAACCAGCTTGGAGGGATTTTTTTTTTTAGGGAAGAAGGAAGTGACCTATTTTGTTATCAGAATAACATTTGCAAAAATTCCCTAGTCAGGAAGAGAGGATGTGAGTTCTTAAATTAGTAAGTGAATCTAGTTTCCCCATTGACTTTGCTTGTCAGAAGGTTGCAAAAGATGATCGTGTGACCCTGGGCCCCTGCAACTGTCATAAATGTGAGTCAGTTGTCAAGCATCCAAAGGTAAATCACGTGACCCTGGGGATGCTGCAACGGTCATAAGTGTGAAAAATGGTCATAAGTCACTTTTTTCAGTGCTGTTGTAACCTCAAATGGTCACTAAATGAACCATTGTAAGTCGAGGACTACCTGTACTGTATGATTCCCTTTACTGGAATATGGCTGGAATATAAATGATACAATTCACTCAAAAAAAAATACAAGCAATACAAAGAGAGGAGGAATTGCACTTCATATTAAAACAATCTTGCTTAGAAATTCAAATAAACGAAGTTGACAATGCTTGGGATAAAGTAAGTGGAGGAACACAAAATTTCCATAGTTTGCTGAGACTCAGCTGTGTTGCAATACTACATTCACCACATATCCATCTTCTTAGCAAACTGGATTTCCATGTGTTTTTCTTTCTTTCTATGACCCTGTATTTAAATAATTAAAAAGCAGCTTAAAATGTAGGTTGCATAATTTTATGTCTGTAACTGTAAGCATGAATTACCACCCTTTAAAACCCTTGTTGTACTGTACTGTACTCAGTACTTGTTGTACTGAGCAGCACAACTGAGATTTTACCAAACTGGGAAATGTTTAGGATTGAAGAAATCCCAGAAAAATAAACTGATATGTAGAAGACAATCTGTCCTAGTTATGAGACACCGACCCTTAAAATAAATGAGAAACCCACTTGCTTTCTGTATATGATATTGAAATGAATCTGATCCTGTAATTCAATTATCTTGTTGATTGATTACTCTGAAAGAATGAGTCCATATGGATTTGAAATAGAATTTTGGACAAATCCTTCCTGTGGAAAAATGCTTTTCTTTTAAATTTTCTTTATAAAAATGATGAGACCTTTAAGGTTGAATATTAGAGCGATCCAGAAAGAGCTAGAGGTTACTGTTAAAGGAGAATGCTTAAATCTGATTTATTACTACGGAATGGAGCAAAGTATTTTACATTGAATATACCAAAGCATATTTTTGAACAATGAACTCAGAAGTTTATTTTAACAGTGCCTGCCTCTACAGAATGATGTTTAAAAGATGTTATGAAAGAGGAACAAATTTTACCTGACAAGACTGAGGCTGACCTGAAAGTGGATTTAAAAATGACAGGCTACAAGAATGATATGGAAAAAGATGCCACATTATGGGACAAAAGGAACAGCTAGTGTCATCATAATTAAAGTGGATATACAAATAACAAACTAAGAGAGTGACCCGGATAACTTTTCTGTGAGAAGGGACATAGAGTTATTTTTTTTCCTTTTCTTCACTTTTTATTTTTTATTCTTTTTTTTAAAGTTTGTGTTTAGTTTGTATCTTTTAATTGTAATTTTTATTAAAATAAGTATAAAAAGAATTTGCCATCTCTAAATCAGATGATGCAATTTGATTTGTTCCAATGCATTCACTGGGGCAAGGGGATATTTTTCTATCCGCCTGGATTGCTTGGGTCCCAAGGCTCCAAGGAGATGTTAATGCTTACATTGTACCATTAACTTCCAGTACGGCTTCCAATAGTATCCCTGGAATATTTATTTATTTATTTTATTTTATTTTATTTTATTTATTTGTCAATTGTTTACGAGATAAGTAAAAGTGTATACATAATTATGAATACATGAAATGAGTACATATAAGAAAAATAAAAGAAAAATAAAAGAAACAATTTTCTTTATTTTCTATTCCTGACTGCAACGCCAAAGCATGTTCATTACTTTAAAATGTATCTCTTCTTCTGTCTATTCGAAAACCAGACTGCAGGAGGATAATGCAGGTAGTCCTTGACTTACAACAGTCTATTTAGTGACCAATCAATGTTACAACAGCATTGAAAAAAGTGACTTATGACCTTTTTCACAGTTATGACCTTTGCAGCATCTCCATGGTCATGTGATCAAAATTCAGATGCTTGGCAGCTAGTTCATATTTATGACCGTTGCTATGTCCCAGGGCCATGTGATCACCTTCTGTGACCTTCTGACAAGCAAATTCACTGGGGAAGCCAGATTCACCGAACAACCGGGTTACTAACTTATCAACTGCAATGATTCACTTAACAACCGAAGCAAGAAAGGTCGTAAAATGGAGCAAAATCCACTTCACAAATATCTCACTTAACAATGGAAATGGGGGAGGGGTCAATTGTGGCCCTAAGCCCAGGACTGTCTGTATAGCAAATCTCAAAGGATGTACCCTTTAGTTTTCCTCTTGTGTTTATCCCCCCCTTCCCCTTGCAATCAAGATTGGACGGAAATATATAAAGATATTTAGCTTGCCTGACTGAGATTTTTTTTTAGTAGCGCTGCTGTTTGCTTGGACTGCATGGAGCCTTTTCTTTTGCAGGGTTGCTGAGAAGGAAGTCTTCTATTTATGTACCAGCTTGCTCTATTGCAGGTGGTAAAGTATACAGCATATACATTTTCTCTGCTATCAGCATCCTCTTCTGGGCTTAATCCAAAGGCCTTGGCATTATTAAGATGTTTGTATGACGGCACAAAAATTCAAAATGGCTGCCCCACGACTGTTTGTCTGTCTCTGTATTTCCCCCTCCTGGATCTGTCTCATTGATTCTCTGTATTATTTGAGTCCAGGCAGACCATCGTAAGATGGACAGCTGGATAAATCAATATAATAAACAAATAAATAGGGGCATGCAGTCTGTCATCAAGAAACTAGGAGTCAGAGCACCTCTTTCTTAATTGACCCCTTCATAGTACTGTGTGTGTGTACAATGCTGGCATATATACAAGCAGCACCGAGCAGAGCAGTGGTGGGATTACCTTTTTTTTACTACTGGTTCTGTGGAGCGTGGCAGGGGAAGGATACTATAAAATCTCCAGTCAGAGGTGGTATTTGCCAGTTCTCTGAACTACTCAAAATTTCCGCTACCGATTCTCCAGAACTGGTCAGAACCTGCTGAATACCACCCCTGGAACAGAGCTAAGAAGAATGCCCACTCGCTCTTTTCAGAAGCCCAAAGGCGACTATTGAAATATTTTCCCATTTCTGAAAAGAGCTAAGGCTGCAACTGAGGATGAGATTTAGAGGCGGTGGTATATCAGATCTCCTGCCATGAGGCATCTCCGCCGCCCTGAATGATTCTGCAATAATAGCACTTCAGGCATCTGAAGCATTTCTAAACCGCAATTAGTTTGTGTCTTCCGTTTTGTCTGGATAATTATCGATGAAGAGACCCAACATTAATTTTTCTCCTCAGGAGGCGGGGTTGAAGGGGACAAGAGAAAGCTTTAATTACTGGCTACTTTGCATTCCCCCCCCCCATTTGAAGAGCAAAATAGTTCTATAAATAGCAAAAGAATGCTGCATGAATCATATAAATAATGAGAGGGAAGTAGTTACTGAAGCTTCCTTTGCAGCTTCCCTGAAAAATATAAAAGCCTACCAGCCTACCAACCTGTTTACCAACAAGTAGGAAATTGTCCTTTTGACATTGTCCTAATATCCTGGCTATTCTAGCGCATTGTCAAAATGTAATGAGTGGTTTTCAGCTTCCTCCTTGATAGCGATACTTATTCTGTTGTCCTCAGAAAGTCTTCTTGTAACGTGGGGCTACTTTGCTGTGTCCTCTTTGCTGGTGGCACCTTTTTTGCACTGATGTCCAGCCTTCGTAGGAGGATCAACATCCCCCCCCCGCCCCCAACCTCTCTTTTTCTTCTCTCTCTGGTCTGCATTCTCAAGTGGCCTTACTTGACAGTGCCACTGAGTTTGGGCTGCCTTTATTAAAGCCAACTTGTGTGTGTGTGTGTGTGTGTGTGTGTCTTCATTCTTCTCTCTGTGGAATTTGTGAATGAACTTACTTGGTGAGAATTGTGGTTCTCTAATCTAAAGTTCACACACAAATTTTAGCACGGAGGAAAAGAGAAAGCATTATCAGATAAATGGAAAGAAGTGGGGACCTTGGTGCTCTCTGAGCTTGATTAGTTTCTTGCAGATGTTTCATTATCAAACTAGATAATATCATCAATCCTAAATGGAGAGAAGGCCATTGTCTGTAGAAATGCTCTCGTCAAGCAAGTCCCCATGAATGCTATTGGACTGTATGGATCCAATAGGGTTTTCAATAACTCCCTATGGCAAACTCGCCATGACCAACTCACCACAATCAATTGCTGTGGCCAACTCACCATGGGCCAACTCACTGTGGGATAAAAGTTACACAAATATTGAAGGAATAATGGGATAGAATCATTAAACAAAAGAATAAAAGTGAATGACAAAAATTAAAATATTTTAAATAATTAAATTGAATTGTTGAATTGTTGCACGGTGTGTTTTGCTGTGGTGAGTTGGCCATGGTGAATTATCCTGCAGTGAGTTAACTTTGGTGAGTTGGCCATGCCAAATTGGCTGTGCTGAGTTGGCTTCAGTGAATTGGCTGCGGCAAGTTATTCTATTATGGATCCACAGGCCATCCATCCATCCAATCAACCAACCAACCAAAGCTTCACGAAAAAGACTGATTAATACAAAAATCTCCCCAATTTAGGGTGCAAATCGCTATTCAACAATGGAAAACAAAAATCTAAAAATGACAGTAAGGAAACTCTTTAAAGCAAATGAAGTGGACTGACTCTTCCAAAAAGCCAAGACAATTGCAATGGAGGTTCCGCAGTATGATTAGTAATAGGCTCTGGGCAGACAGAAGAGCATTTGGCTGCCAATGACAGAGCCAAGAAGATGCAGAATATGAAAAATGTTAATGCACTGAGGGATGAGAAGCAATTTCCTAAGATGTCAACATCCTGAGGAAAGGAGAAAGGAAAGAGGGTTAGAATAAATGAAGAGGAAGATTCAAGGCCAATGGTTGAAATTTGAGATGAGAATAAAACCACAAGAGCAAACAGATTGGAAGAACAGTTATGCAGGGCTGATGAGAGATATTCACAAACTGATCTGAAATAAAAGCTATGTCTTTCACCATAGTACTCTAGCGATATAATCTGAGGGATATACAAAATGTAATCCTAATATTAGAAGAGGTTAATGCTATCTGATATCATGTTGCATTGTAGCCTTCTACATCAGGAAATGCCAGTTCTCCCTTGGCAGAAAAATTGTCTAAGGAGGAAAAACACAATAGATTACAATGGTTGGGTGATGATGCGGCATTTAATCCTTCTCAGTAGTGGATGTCTCACTTATGGAATGACTTTTCTACAGTGGTTCACTTGGCACCAGCTGCTAGGTGTTAGGTGCCTGATGAATACCAACATGAGATATTTTATTTCTGTTGTTTTTTTTAAAAAAATGCCATTTGATTCTGCCATCATCCTGTTCTCAATACAATAAGTGGTATGCATAACTTGGTTTAGTTCTGTTTTTTTTTAAATAAAGCTCAGTTCAGAGTCGAACAGGGACAGTTCTAAAAAAAATTAATGACCTTCTGCTTTGAGAAACTTGAAAGCAGGATATTAAGGCAGAATCCCTAGAGAGGCTTAATAATAAGAGGAGAGATACTGTAAAAATGCTTACTTAATTTAATGAAAAATGCTGAGAACCATGAATACTTTTAGCCTTCGGGTTCTGCTTTCTTGAGTTTTTTTTTTTTTAAGCATACCAGGTCAGAGAAAGGAACAGACAGACATCTCTCTAGCTTTATGAGGGACTTTCCCCATCACTGAGCCACAATGATATCCTTGACTTGACTTCTTCATGAAATTTGCCTGAAAATTGACTCTGGTCCCAATCACCGCAGCTCATCTGATTCCCCTACAAGAAAGAAGTTCTTAGGGACAACACCCAAAAAGACTTTTCCAACTCCCTGAAGTTGCCCTTGGATGGCATTGGAAAAAAACCCCAGGAACTGTTGGCTTAAAACTGGCACAACCAAGGACAATTAGACCCTGTCTCACCTAAAGGTCTTGCAACCAGCTAAAAGCAACATCATATGAGCATGATTTTTTCCCCCCTGTGGTTAGATGCAAAAGGAGTCACAGCCTAAGGCTGGAACGCTAGAAATAAGCCCACCTGAGTGGAAAGGGATTTATTCCAAGGTATGAATAATAAGGGCATTGCCATTCTCCAGCATCTCCAAAGCAGCTTGAAGAAGAAATAGTCTTTTCTTCTATTGACTTCACAATCTGAATAACAGGGAGCACAGAATTATCATCCCTCTTGAATGTTGCAAAAAAAAAAAACTCCCCCCCCATTATATTAAAAGGGGAAATAATATAAATTCTTGGCATCCCACTGTATCCCATATCTTGATTTATGTGTTTAATCCTTCCTTCCGATGTATCCTTTCTTCCTTCCTTTCCTCCCTCCCTCCCATCCATCCATCCATTTTATAACATTTGATTTTTTTTCTTCCCACTATTATTTTTATAAGTAACTTAAGATGATGAATATACTTAGTCCTCCTTCCTGTCTTATGAGAGATAATTATGAATTCATCAAGTGAGTCCTTTGAAGGACCTTTTAAACTACAGAGAGAGAAGAGTTCTTTCAGATGTGGAAATAGGCTGCCCCAAAGCTCCATAGAACCTCAATGTTTTGTAGTCAAGGCTAGTTTTATTGGGATTTCAACTGTGCTACAACTGAGGGAGAAGCACATTGGTATAGCTACTGAATGCAGCCAGCAGAGGCCCTGGGCTGAGTGCCTGTGAGGACTTGCGGTAATGTAACAGCTGAAGACTACAATTATATGAACACAGGTAAGGGTTATTTCAGCAGGTATAAGACACATCTTTTCACACGCATTTCCATTTCTGTGCAACAGACATCATGTTTTAAAGAAGACACTGAATTTTCATTTTGATGGGTCAGAGGTTATTCTTGTGTTAACCCATTTTTCTGAATTGTATGGAGATAATATAAACAATTAAAATATTAAATAGCAATAAAGCAGTGAAGGCCAAGTAATAAATCCCCTAAAAGTAAAACCAACAAGAGCTCCCAGCTAAATCCAGAAAGCCCTCCAGGCTGAGAATTAAAACATAGAATAATAGAGTTGGAAGGGACCTCGGAGGTCTTCTAGTCCAGGGGTCTCCAACCTTGGCAACTTTAAGACTTGTGGACTTCAACTCTCAGAATTCCTCAGCCAGCAAATCTAGCTAAGGAATTCTGGGAGTTGAAGTCCACAAGTCTTAAAGTCGCCAAGGTTGGAGACCCCTGTATCTAGTCCAACCACCTGCTGGAGCAGGAGACCCCATCCCATCCCAGATAAATGGCTGTCCAATCTTTTCTAAAAAGCCATCAGTGATGGGAGCACCCACAACTTCTGAAGGCAAACTATTCCATTGGTTGATTACTCTCAGGGCTAGGAAAGTTCTCCTTAGTCTCTGATCCATGGGGAGCCCCGGGTTAATTTTTGTTTCTCTTTCTTGGAAGACCCAAAGGTGCTTTTTTTTCTCAAGAAGCAACTAGACTTTCTGGTTTTCTTCTTCTTTGAAGACAAAGAAGAGGAAAACGTCCAGTTGCCTCTTTAAAAAAGTCCTTTTGGGACAACCATGACCTGGATGACTGAGAATCTCCATAGACTCTTTCTTGGAAGTAACCTAGATATCCTCCCACCCTCCAGCCCCGATTTTTGGGACAATAGTTGTTCGGGGCGAAGCAAGGGCTCTCTCGGGCGAGCTGCCAACCTTCACCCAGACCGACGCTGTTTTTGAAGCAGAGCAGCAGAACGGGCCGGTCTCTCGGCTCCAAAAACACGCACAGCCGGAGCAGATGCCGCCTTATCTGCTTATCTCGCGTCTTGCAGAGCCAGCCAGGAAGACCCCGAGAGAGGCTGCTCCGCTTCCCCCACCTCCCGCCGCCGCGTGTGCACGGGGACGGGGGGGGGGGGGGAGGAATCTGCCTAAGGCCCAAGTAAGGTCGAAGGAGGCCTTTGTCCTACTTTGCCTCTCCGGAACTAGGGAGATAATCGGGCGTGGGATGGGATCACAGGCTTCCCTGCGGACGGAAGGACCCGTTGTTCCCCGGCCTTGTCAGGAGGATCTTCCGGCCGCTTCGCTCCCTGTTGTCTCGGGTACATTCCTCGCCTTGCCTGCCTGCCTGCCTGCCTGCAGCACTTCGCGTTGAGAGAGGAAGCTCTCCCCCACCCACCCCCGCCCCTCTGCTTTAATAGGCCCTTCCCTGCCCTTGATGGCACCCTCAGGCAGCCGCGGCGATGGCTTCCTAAATCACTTGGAATGGATTGGAAGCGCTGGCACGGAGGGTGGGCTTGGGGCCCCCTTAATCCTGCTGAGCAGGAAGGCTTTAATAGAAAAATGTTGTTTGGCTGGAAGTTAGAAGGACAAATAAACCCAATCCGGAGACAATCACACGATTTTATTTGCCAAATAAACAACTTCCCGCCGCCACCTCTTTGCAGAATTGCTCTCTCTCTCTGTGTACAAAGCTTTTTTTTTTTTTTAGGGCAGTAGGAAAGTTGGGTGTGCAAAGTTGGGTGTGCATCTGGGGCTGTGGAGAGACTGCAACATCGTTAATGAAATTTAGTGAGCTGCATTCTCCAGGCTGATGTTATGGGGTCGGTTAATAATCTGGTTTATTCCCTCTGCAGAAATCAGAGTGCTTGGAAAGGCCCTTTTGCACTTTATTGTTTAAAAACTGTCTTATTATTGGAATGCTCCCCCCCCCAATACAGATTAGATTTGAGTTATAAATTCTGACGCCAGCACCAACTGTTACAAAGCAGCTTTTAAAACCAAATAAATGAATGGACCTGGATGCTGTGTATTGGTTGAAGAAACCTGCCCATGTTAGGGAATCTGAGGGTGGCATATGGTGGCTTAGCAGTTAAAATGCTGAGCTTGTCAACTGGGAAGCCAGCAGCCCAGGCGCGACACCCCCACACAACAGGGTGAGCTCCCGTCCTTGCCCTTGAACTCCCACTAACCTAGCAGTTTGAAAGCACGCAAATGTGAGTATATAAATAGGTACCACTTTGGTGGGAAGTAACAGTGCTACGAGATGTCATGCTGTTTATGGACAGAGTTGGCTCAATGACTTTGAAATGGAGATGACCGCCCTCTATAGTTGGCAATGACTAGTGGAGTAAAATCCTAAGGCAGTGATGGCTAACCTTTTCGTTGTCGCATGCTGAAAGTGCATGCACCTGCACCCATAATGCAATGCACACGACCGACCTCATGCCATGTTCCTCTGTACATATGCACATGCCTCCCATGCGCATCCTACCCTAATGCATGCACGGCAGATATCCAACAATCAGTTGGCGGGGTGCGCACATGCACAGTGGATCTGTTCTGGGTGACAGCTCGCATGCTGGCAGAAATGGCTCTGCGTGCCACTTCCGGCATGCGTGCCATAGGTTCGCCATCACGGTCCTAGGGGGATCCTAGGGACATTGAACTTAATACATTGTAGTTCTTCAGACAGCTTTCATTTCTAATGTTGTATTTGTTTTTAACTAAGGACTCAGCAAATTTTAAACATTGGCCTTTCAAATATGATATGTAAAGTAAAAATAAGCCTTCAAAGACAGCTGGTAACTTCTCATTTTCTTTTGTCTAATGTACACTAGCGAGCAAAAAAATTCTGTAATTAACTTCTTCCGAATGTAACCCTGTTGTCTTGAAGTCCTTGGAAAGTTTCATTGCTAAAATGTAATGAATATGTCGAATGTCATGGCATTCTGGATTTTATTTATTGTTTACCTTCATAATCTGATAGAAATGGGGAATTTGTGAGCTGCCAGAGACTTGCTGAAGAAGTCTTGGAAGCCCAAGCCAACACTGACAATGTCAATGATCATCAGTGTTTGGATAACTATAGGGGCCTTGCTATAACAAATCTTATTGTGACATAAGTGAAAGGAGCTTATTCAGATAAGAGCACTAGGATGGAAATGCGATCAGCTTTTAAAAAAGAGAGATTCTGCCCTGTCACACTAATTTCTGCATGGACTCCCTGCCACCTGTGCATACCTTAAAGGATTTAACATTTGATTGTTGAATTAAGTTTATGAGAAAGGCCTTATGGAATCAGCTTAATCAGCATCTGGTTCCCATAATAACCAACTAAACTGGTTCTTGAAAAGCTTGCAAAAGAAGCAGGAACACTAGAACTGTTTCTGAAATACATTGCTTCCAGTACTGGAGTTCAATATTTTCCACTTAAGGAAATATTATTGATTAATAGGAAATACGGAATTAATTTTTGTATGTGTGGTGTGCCAGCCCTAGCTCCCCATTTCTTATTCCGTTGTCCAATTTCTGTAACAGTGCAGATCTGTAACGTGCTTGAAGAACAGCAAAGTAGCTGACCAATAAATGATTTGATAACTACCTACTACAAAGAAAGGAAGAAAAGAAGTTTATGTTTTATCCTTCAAGCTAGGAAAAGAGACTCGCTTCTTAAAATGCTATTGGGACACAATCTGAGGCATAGTACTTGTGCTGGTGTAAATCCATTGAAACCAGAGGATTCAGACATGTTTAACTTAGTGCAGCACTGAGGGCCTCAGCATTTCCCCCTTGTTCATCCATCTGGAGC
Organism: Pseudonaja textilis; assembly: GCF_049901715.1. Classification (NCBI taxonomy): domain Eukaryota; kingdom Metazoa; phylum Chordata; class Lepidosauria; order Squamata; family Elapidae; genus Pseudonaja; species Pseudonaja textilis. The sequence continues at coordinate 81,868,052 of NC_141991.1, forward strand.
AATTACTGGGGATTATTTTTTCAAACAGGAGTGTTGACATTTTTCCCCAGTTGGGTGTCAAGTATACACACGAAGTAAGGAATAGCTGGGCTTCAGATGTCTAATGAAAGGAATGCCCGGAGGTTAATGAGGTGCTGGAAAACAGCAGAACTAAATCCAATATTACCATTTTCCAGCTTTCAGGTTTAATTAGAAATCCCAGTCACCTGTGCACACACCAGGCACTTCCGCTCGCAGCCTGTTGGCAGCCCTGATCCTTATATGGGGATCAGGGAGTTGGGAGGGGGAAGGCCCTGTTTGACAAGATTAGATAGCCCTTTCCTACTTTCTCCTATTGTGTCTGATTTCTATTCGACTATAATGCCAGGCCTCCCCAAACCCAATCTGAAGTTATATGTAATATCCATGATATTCAAGACAGTCTTCCTCCTTTCCCCATTTTCTGCAAGAGTATAAGCTCGAATTTTTACAAATTTGGCAGTTGCTGTGTTCTCACACATCCTTAAATCCATCTTTTCAACAATTATCCAAGGAGTGTGGCAGCTCACATGGTTACAATGCTGGGTTGGAGGTTAGTGAGCCCACGTTTGAGACCTGAGTGCTGTTACGTGGCAGGGTGAGCCCCCATCATTCACTCCAGTTGCTTGACAAGGATATGAAAGGAGCTCCTACGGGCATCCCCAGAGCAACGGTGATGTCACTTGGCTAATCTTTTCATCCCGGAAGTGCCTTATATGGTGTCTCCAGCACGAACAGAATGAGAACAATTATCCAGAAAAATGAAATGGTTCTTACTTACAGCATGGCGGTAGATATGGACTAACCTGTAATAATATGTGGGAAAGAACTTGGGAGCCTGGGCAAAGGGACACTTCAAGGAAATGGCTAGATAAGAGAGAGCATAGCCTGCAGCTGCACAATAGGCAGAACAAGAGGCTCAGAAGGGACTTTCCCTAAGTTCTCAGGCTGTGAAGGAGATAGTTGAGAAAGTGATACTGTCTGACTTGCAGAGTCTGTCAGTGTAGTTTTAGAAAGCAGTAAAATTAGTTTATCTGGTTGTGAATCCTATCTGACTTACCTGTGAGGCCCACGTAACCTTATATTTTTGTTTGAATATGCGGCTGTTGGATCTTATATGAAGTGTAGATCTCTGGTGTATAAGAATGCTTATACAACATTTGTTTCGATAACAAAAAATGCATTGCAGGAAATGAATGACATGAGGGCAAGTGGAAGCATGTGTGTAGTTCTAAACTTGGAGAGTGTTAATGGAGGAGGACATTCTACCTCCTTTGTAGGGATAAATATACTATAGTAATTAGATATTTTTCCTGGCTTGGAATTTCAGAAATGTGTTTAAAGTCTGCATATGTGTCTCAGCAGAGGGCAGCACTGAGTTGATCTTGTTTGATTTTGGAAGCCAAGCAAAATAAGCATTGGCTTATAGGAGATTGAGTGTGAGGGAATTCTAGGACTTAGGTTAGATTGAGTAATTGAACAGAAAAAAAAAACCCCACCCCAGAAGTTAGTGATAAATTACTTCCATATTGTTGCTAAGAAAATCTGATGGTTGGGCATGTACTTTCAAAGCCCAATTGGCACTTCCCAAAAGTGAAACCATGGAGAAGTCGTGGAGAATTCCTGAAATACAGAGAAAGTGTTAGAAGAATGGAGAAAAGCAATATATGCTGTCCAACTCTTCAAAAAAAAAAAGAGGGAGGGGGGAAACTACTGGTCAATACCAGGAAAAAGCTTGAAAAGACCGTCAAGAAATGGGGAAGCAATGAGAAAGGCATAAGGTAGAGATCACCATGTTTGTTTCTTTTTTTTAAAAAAATCACAAATCATTGCCATACAAATCTTATTGCTGCTTTTGGGGGGCAGCATGACTAGATTATAAATAAAAATGCTGTGGATGTAGTATACTAGAGACTTCAGGAAGTCATGTGATAAAACTGACCATCACAGTCATCTTGATAAATAAGAACAAGGTGGAATGGATGGTTCCACGACCAGAATGATTCACATCTGGTTGAACTACTGTACCCAAACCATGGTCCTTAATGGATCTATGAAAGGAGGTATGAAGCAGCTTGCGACTTAGTGTTTTTCAACGTTTTTATAATTGATTAAGAAGTTGGGGTGGAGGGAACATCTTGTCACTTCAGAATAGCAGTTAAAATTGTATTGGTTTATTTGTCAATCATGTACAAGATAACAAGTATAGGTATGAACATAAACATGAACAAAGGAAGCAAATACAGATAAATGGGGACAGTAAGACAGGAACGGTAGGCACGCTGGTGCACTTATGCACGCCCCCTTTAAGAACCTCTTAAAAATGGGGTGAGGTCCATGGCAGACAGTTTGAGGTTGAAGCTGTGAGGGCTTGAGGGTTTTAAATGTTCAAAAGGTTGTTGATAGACTTGAGCATTGACCTTATCAAAAAATATGCAACAGTGAAACTTATCCATATTAATAAAGGAAAAAGAACCCGGATGACAGAATACCGTGTTTCCCCAAAAATAGGGCCTCCACCAATAGGAAGCCCCACCATGTTTCATTGACATAAAATCAAATTAAGCCCCTCCCCCCAAATTAAGGCCCATATAAAGTGGGGGGGGAAATTGCAGGGGGCGGGGCTTGCCGTTAGGAAGTACTTTTGTTGCATACCCGGATATGGTGCTGCCTGCATTGGTGGGGCACTTCGTATCGGGAGATCTTCCGCCACCATTGCTTTCCCGTCTCCCTTGCTGCCACAGCGTTTAGAGCAATGCCGCGGCATTTGGCGCAGCCATGCGCGGCCAGCCAGGGCTCCTCCCTGCAACCGGAGCCCTGTGGAGACACTTGGCTTCAGGTGCTCCTGTCGCCGCCTTCCCTTTGCCTTCGAAGGTAAAGCCAATTCTTTTAAAAATGACACCCTACTACAACAAAGGCTCCGGTTGCAGGGAGGAGCCCTGTCTGACCGCACGTGGCTGCGCCAAATGCCGCGGTGTTGCTCTAAAAGCTGCGGCAGCAAGGGAGAAGGGAAAGCAATGGTGGCAGAAGGTCTCCCGATACGAAGTGCCCCACCAACGCTGAGGTCAACATCCAAGCTGTGGCCACCCGCCCACCGGAGGATGCAAGTGGGGGGAGAATTAAGTCACCCCCGAAAAGATGGCCTAGCCATTTTGGGGGGAGTCAAGAAACACGGTAGCTACTGAGAGATGATGCGATCTTCATTTGGTTGGCATTTTCCTTTGTTATAGGGTTGAAGAGGAAGGAATGAGATAAGTTGGATCATAGACAGGATAAAGCCTGACAGGAGTTAAGACAGGACAAAAATGGAACAAATCTGTGAGATTATGATTGGAAGCTGTTTTACCAATGTATCAATTGCTAAGACTTGCTGAATTTGCCGGAGATTTGTCCTTCCCCAAACTGTTGTGTTTGAATTGGAACAAAGATTTTTTTAAAAATCAGAGCTTGCAAAAGGCATTTTCAAATAAGTGCTTATGCTTGTTGCCCTCAAGCTGGCTAATTTCTAAGATCCTTTATGTCTGACTGCAGATTTCCTGCTCAGAAATCTAAGCTTGCCTGGATCAAAAGTCAACCAATATGCTTTAATTTCCCTTTCATTATGCACTCCCCCCCATTTTTGTGTGACAGAAACAGTGAGCTCCTGTGGATGGCACTGCATTTATGTTATGGTATTTTGTGCAAGTATTTATCAAGTCCACAGAAACAAGCATGTCAAGCAAAGAGCACTTTTCCACTACCGAGATGCAGAGCAAAATCTTGAGAAATGTATAAACTTGGGTTATAATTCCGTGCACATTTAAAACAGGGAAATATTTTCTTGAGCTGAGATGGACTTTTGTGCTACATGGGCATATCTGCAAAGTTTTATGTTGTTTCTTCCTGGAGGACCTGATCTAATCTGGTCTGATCTCCCAAGCTCATTCTAATGGATCGCTACAGACACCTATCATGATGGTTCACAATAGTTTCTGGTGGATGCTTAGGAAAATTTCGCTGCAATATGATGAACAGTTCTGTTAACATCAAAGGGAAGTGACTGAGAGCCACTCAGGCTTAGTCAGAGCATGAAATGGTAAATTGGGCAATATACCTGATCATGTAATCCAGCCCTTCATTTGGCCTCCAGATTCTAACGATGAGACCCTGTGCTCTGATAAGCTAGGTGGGCTGTTTGTGGCCCTCTGCAATGCTATCTTCAGATCCTCAACCAACGCAACCCATTTTGGAATCTTGGGTAAATTATGTTTTGCAGAAAATTGATTTGGGATTTTAGTTAGGAAACGGGCTGTAGGTCCTCATGGAGTGGCAGTGCCAGACTTGGAACAGGCAGTTCATTGCGGACAAAATGTTCCATGGCCATATCCCCTTCCTATTCCTGTTTGTTCTACTTAGATGGCTCCTGAGTGGCTAGATTGGAATAAAACAGGCAAATATTTAAGTTGTAAATTTTCTTTAGTTAGAAGCACAGCGCGCAAACCAATACAACCAAAGAAAGCAGAGCTCTATGCAAGTAGTCTAACATAATCCAGGACCGTGAATGAATAGGCCCACTTTATCTAAGGAAGAACATGCTGTTGTCACTTGCAGCTTATTGGGCACTTCAGCACTTTTCTGCAAACACTATCTTCAAGCACAGGACAATGCAGCAATTAACAGGGTATATTAGGTTCTGAATGATATACAGGATGGGAAAAACCTATAATAATTCAATTCGATTCCCCAGTGTTCCATTCCTAATTCTTGCTCTCCTATCTTCCATTTGAACAGCTGTTGCACATGTAACATACGCATTATCTTTATAACCATAATTATAATTACCCTCACTGGCTTCTTCTTTCAAAGCCACAGACATTTCTGGATTTAAAACCCATGAGCCCATTTGGTACCTCTGATCTGGATATTAATAAGGTTCCTGCATATCTCGTTTTTTGCTCATCTGATAAAATCTGGCAGAGTTTGTACACTTTAAGTCTCTTCTGTTAAACAGAGATAATCATTTTCCTCCAGAGACCCATATGGCTCCGACACTGATAATGTTATATGGGGCTATTTTCCCAAGTTTTGGGACAAAGTCCTGGGTGAACCACTATAAGATTTGGGTATAAATACGATTTTACTCTTTTACTCAGATAGTTTTATTCTTTTGTATTCAATCTATCTGAACACATATCATCTGATTTTCTTTTATTGTTCTGCTTTTATTACGTAAAGAACCCAGAGTCACCTGGAATAGAGCATTTTTTAAATCAATGTAAATAAATAAATTTCACATGGAAAAAGACCAGTTACTGTAGCATATAGCTAGGGAGTTTTGTTGATGCAACCACATATTGTGGCAATGTTATCATCAGGCTTTTAATCAGAGGCAGCGTTCCCATGGTTTACAGGTAGTCCTCGACTTACAACAGTTCATTTAGTGACCGTTCAAAGTTACAATGGCACTAAAAAATGTTATGACAGTTTTTCACACTTACAACCTTTGCAGCATCCCCATGGTCACATGATCAAAATTCAGATGCTTGGCAACTGGTTCATATTTATGATGGTTGCAGTGTCTCGGGGTCATGTGATCATCTTTTGTGACCTTCTGACAAGCAAAGTCAGTGAGGAAACCAGATTCACTTAACGTGTTACTAATTTAATAAATACAATGATTCACTTAACTATGGCAAGAAAAGTCACAAAATGAGGCAAACTCACTTAACAAATTTTTCACTTAGCAACATAATTTTTGGATCCCAGCCACAGAATTATCAGAGAAGTCATATAGATTGAAAAAAGACCAGAAAGCATGAATAGAACAGATGATTCCACCAGACTGTCAATTATTTGGAAGCCTGCACTCACAAACAAAAAAATCTCCACACCACAAGCCAGGCAAACACCTGGGCACAAACAGATCCCCCCGATACCTCCAGCTCAAACACACCCCAACCAGGCACCCAGATGAAACCTAGCTTCCTAATAAATGATAGCCGTCCATTTACTCGGAGCCAAGCCACACTAAAAGGCTCCAATACAGGAACACAATATTGCCAGCCAATCAAGACAGAAAAAGCTACAAAACAGACAGAAGATATTAGAAACACTAATCAAGCAGAACACACCAACTCTAAGACGAATAAACACAGACCAAGACTCCCAACTAATCAGGATGAAGAAAAAACCATTCTGGCACAGCAGTAGGCTAGCCCCAAATTTAAAACTAAAATGGCTGTGAAAGTCTGACTCACAGACGAACACAATACAGAAGCCTGATGATGGCAGATGAGATTCTGCCGAAACATTGCTACAACTTTTAAAAGCACAACTACAATGACGTGGGAAAATACCTGAACAAAGCTGAATGCCATACATGTAAATACCCGCGAAAACTTAAGAATATATATATATTCTCTCTCTCTCTCTCTCTCTCTCTCTCTCTCTCTCTCTCTCTATATATATATATATATATATATATATTCATAGATTTTCATGGGTACAATTATGCAGATCTTGGTGTGTTTGGGTCTTTTCCCATGTAAGATTGAGAGTGTCTTGGCGATGTTTCGATGAGGTCCCACTCGTCATCTTCAGGCTGGTGTTTTTGGCTTCGTGCTTGTGCGAGCAAAGCATGATCTGAGCTGCCGTCTCTCTATAAATATTGGTGGGGAGGTTGGCTGTATTGTCAATTCTTGATTGGTTGATGGAGTTGATGTTTGCAGATTGGCTGGCTTTTTTATAAGAACATGTGTGGCTGAAGTATTGGCTGTGTGTCTATCGGCCTCCTGTGTTGTAATGACCTGGGTAATGGGCTGTGTGATGACCTTCTGAGTTCTATTGTTTTGGCATCCTGGGTTTTGTGCTGTAATCTCCTGAGTTCCATGATGTGATATCCTGAGCGGGTGGCTGTGATGTGACGTTCCAGGTTTTGGTTTATATATATATAAACCAAAACCTGGAGCTCACATATATATATATATATATATATATATATATATATATATATATATATATATATATATATATATATATATATTTGCCCTTGGCACAATAGTTTATTGGTTTTAAATGGTTATATAGTTTAAGGATTTTGCTTCTGTGTGATACACAAGTATTCTTAAAAGCTGTCTTATAAAACCTTGAAATGGGCTTCATGAATAATATGCATTTTCAGGATGAGAAGATGTATTATAGGCTGTCTATGGCTATGGGAACTATACACTAAGATAAATGCTTTTTTAGGAATGTTAACAGATTCATTTTGTAGGTAATGCTATGGTATGCGAATGAAATTGTTGAGGCCGAATGGACATTTTAGAGATGCCGTGCATATTTTCCATCTCAAATACTTTGTTGTCCACCTTTTTGTTTGTTTCCAGGATGAGAAAGAATCAAAGGGGACAAAAGGCAAAGTTCACTGGTGGCTTAATTTTAGAGGGCAACTTTTCTAATGGAGGGACAGAAGCAATCTAATCAGGTGACACTGGCAGAGGAAGGAAAAGAATTGCATTCTGGCCATAATTAGTCTTCGGTCCCAATTTGCTGTTTCCATTCTTCTTCAAGGCAACATACCAGTTCTTATCCGCGTGCATCTTTGACTTGTAAGTATTGTAATTGTTTTCTTCCAATTTTTCCAGGAACACACACTCTGCTGTTGGAAACTGCTAAAATAAAAGAGTTTGGGAGCAGTCAGAACGGAAGCAAATACAATGAGCAAAACCCATTTATGGCACCGAAGGACTATCATGATTGCGTTTGGATTGTGGAAGAGTTGGACTCTTTCTGGTCCCACTTTAGAAGGTGGGAAAGCCTGACTATCTGCTGCCTTTTGGCAGATGATAAAATTAACCCTTTTGCCCCAGATCCTTGCTGCTTAGCAAGGTACTTTCCATTTATGTTGCAAGGCTGTTAATAAGTCTTCCCATTGGGTTTTTTTTAAATTATGGTCATAGACCAGCAAAACACAGCAAACCCAATTACCGGATGATCCTTTATTTAGTTTAGATTTAAATATGTCTGAATTCCTTCTAATGGTTTCATCTTATCTGGAGGAACCCTGCCACTTTCTAATAGCTAAAATGTTTAGGAATGTTGTTTTCAAATATTTCTCTTTCTTTCTCCAGAAATAAAAATTGCCCCAAAAGCATCCACCCAGCAGCAAAAGCAACTGACATTTAATTGTGCATGTGTGAATGATTTTTGATTCCAAGCAAGCTACAAGAACTTTGCCATCCTCAAAGCTTCCCTATAATTAAGATCATGGGAACTTTATACTTACCGAGCCATGTAAGCGTCCATTGACATCCATAGCCAAGTACAGTCCAGATCCGATACCCTTTATGTACACAGCACCAAAATATTCTGTGCTGAGCAGTAACTGAACTACAGTTTGAAAGAAGAAGAAAAAATAGGAGAGATTATGAATCACTGTTAATACATAGCTATTGTTGAAGCTGTGCAGTGAGGGCTAAGTTAATTGCCAAGACTGATAATGCTTTGGTGTTATCCTAGGAATTTCTGATTGCATGCAAATGTATTCATCGGGCCTGGTTTAGCCTGATTGGCTTGCGAAAAGAAGGATTGAGAACCTCGTGCAGATCAGGGACCCCAACTTGCCAAGCCTGGTTTCCGAAGACAGAACCGAGGCTTTTCTGAATCCCTTCCTAGCTCTATACAAATATAATTGCATTAGCTTAATGGGCTGTGGAAAGTAAGGGCACTACCCAAGTTTATTTACACAGTCTGCACCAAGAAGTGTACTCTGTAACTAGGGTTATTCCACTGGCACATTACCGTTTAAAGAGTTTCCTCTGTAAATATTTTTTCAACAGGATGTCCAAGTTTAATAACTCATTTACAATAAATTCATTTCTAGCATTAGCAAACATGCTTTTTTTTTGTAGAATGTGTTGGCTTGAAACTACTTCCAGGAGAAAGAGAAAATTATAATTTTAGTGATATCTAATGGGTTTTTTACCCCTAATCAGCCCTTCCTTCCTTCTTTGCTTCCTTCCTTCTTTCCTTCCTTCCTGCCTGCCTGCTTGCCTGCCTTCCTGCCTGCTCCCTCCCTCCTTCCCTCCCTCCCACTCTTCTTCCTTCCTTCTTTCCTTCTTCCCTTCCTTCCTTCCTTCCTTCCCTCCCTCCCTCCCTCCCGCCTTCCTGCCTGCCTGCCTGCTTTCCTCCCTCCCTCCCTGATATGTTAGGGAATCTTTCCCCAAATTGGAATTTTATCAAGATGTGCTGAATTACAGTACAGTTTCCGGAATTCCCAGTTATGGGAAATATTAGCCAGAACTTCTGGGAGCCTCAGGTTAGAAACAGAAATAGAAGAAATAAATTCATAAGTATAAAACCAGAACTGAACACTAAATTGGGTGGTTGTTAGGAAATATCAACAAATTCAAAGGCTGTCATCACCCAACAGCTATGAAAACAAAATGCCTTTATGTGTGTGTTCCTGGTTGTGAATACCCAGAATATCCGGCCATTTTTGAAAACCAAAGGCTGAATTAACAGGCAGCAGGATTTTTCATATAGTCTTATGACAACAAAAGCAAGCCCTTCAAACTTAGGGGTTTGGATTTTCTCAGTCATAGAAAAGCACAGACCCAAAAAGTGGGCAGGAACAAACAAAAGTAATGCTCTTGTAGGACTTTAAAAAATAAAATAAATCCAGTTGATATCATTACTTCCCAGGTTAATCATGTTCTTCTTCTGTCACTTGGAGCATGAAAATTCCTTGGCTACATTTGAAGGAGCTCTGGGGGGGTCCATTCCTTTCTGAAAGATCTTTTTAGAGTAGCATGCAATCCTAGAGCATCAAGTTGTACCTTTCATGCTGAAGTTGGGCCTATTTTAGGCAACTCTGAAAAAGCCCGAAGTTGCTTAGTTTGAAATGCAGGTATGTGTGACGTACGTATTAAAAAAAACAACAAAAAAACACAGACTGGTGGGCCATAAAAAACCGCTTTATACCTCTGAAAAAAAATACCATACTGGAAAAAAAAATCTCTATGGTTCCAGAGGGAAGACTTGAAAGAATGGTCTTACATTCAAACAGAAGCTCTGACCTTTTAAGGAGGCTTTAATTTGGATACCTGTCCTGACCAGTGTGTCTATGGGATTGGGGGTAAAGGAAAAAGTCAAGCTAGCATCCACATCCACATCTACACACACACACACACATACACACACAAACACAGACACAAACACACACACACACACACACACACACACGTATGATTGTGGCTGGCAGCCTGACTTTTGACTCCCATTTCCCCTAGGCCAGCGGACTGGACTCAGTGCTCCAAAAGGCTCCTACCAACTATAATTCATTGCCTCTCTCTATTTCATAGTGTTTAAAAGTATGTATAGCCGAGGCTTCTATCCTTGATGAGCATGGGGATGATGAAAGGCTTCCTCTATTAAACCTGCCAAGTATTTATACAAGTGGTTTTTCTCTCATTCTCATAACCCCTGTCTACTGATGGATGTGCAGTTGTCAATCTAGACATCTTCCCTTCTGTTGCCATGAAATTAGTTTCTTTTCTTATCTGGTGCATCCATTCACGGGAGTGATGATTCACACATGCATTCTGCAATGGCATAATGGCTTCAAGGTAGATCTCTTGATTCAGGTTGGAGACTTGAAGTGGCTTTCTGTGCATTTTTGGCATTTCTCATCATGGCAATGCAACTTCTTTTTCTTGTGGAAGATTTCCCATGTCACATGGGAAACTATTTCATCCAAGCCTGGATGCTAGGTGTTCCTCATATTACTTGGTTTTGCTTGAAGAAAGCTACAAAGCCAGTGGATTGCTTTGGAAATCTGATTATCAGACAGTCAAGATATTGAGTCATTGATACCTAGAAGAATAAGGGCAATGGGAATAGGCTGACCCAATCCATGATCATACTGCCCCGGAAGTTCTGGGAGTTCAAACTCCATGTTATCGGAGGAAACCAGGTTGAAGAACTGCGATCTAGAAGAGAGACATTTTGATTTACGCTTAATATCTAAGCACTTCATCACAAGTGTTTTGACTAGGCTGCTGTTGGAACCTAATGTTGAAATTCAAAGTGCTGGCAAAAGCACGTGTTACATTTTAGCTGCATTACACTTTCCATGCATGGCATTTTCGTGATTGAGAAAAGGTCTACAGCAGGGATGGAAATGGCTGATTTTTAAGAAACCAGCTGTATGAGACATGAAGAATTTGTTATGTACATTTTTAGATCCCAGAGTGAGCACAGGATGTCAGCAAGTCCAGACCCCTGCAGGAGATTTCTGAGTTAAGAAATGAGGATCCTTAGCCAAAATTTCCGAAAAGTGAGTCCCATTTAGCCTATGTAGCACTTGAAATCAGGCTGCCTCCTTGGGCATGGATTTCTGATAAGTGATTTCACAGCATGTGGCATTTTGTCTTGTGCTTGTTCTTGAAAACTGGAAGCACACTTGTGCTTTTACAGAATCTCTACCTTGTTTGCTTTCCTACCTCTATCACTTGAACAAGATTTCAGAAAGGCTATATGCCAGTTTACTCTACATTAGCGACTTCCTGCCTGTCCTTTGCTGTGTTTATTCAGGATGAGATCATCTTCTTTCAGACCAGTGTTGAGGGTTCAAGCATGAATATGTAATAAACCTCAACCAACTTCAGAAAAAAAAAAGAGAGGGAGGGAGAGAGAGAGAGAGAGAGAGAGAGAGAGAGAGCAGAGCTGGGGCACGGAAGGAAAACCAAGTATTCTTGTGGCTTTTCTTTTTTAAAATAAGTGCTTTTCTTAGAATTGGCATGTGCGTTCGACTCCATCTTCAGCACATCTTGCACCAAGGAATCCAGCTGTATTCTAGTTAGTGCTCAGCAAAGCACAATGCAAGGAATTTCATCCCAGCATCAAATATTTCAAGATTTGCATAGTATATATGTGATTAATATATTAGAAATATAGAAAAAGAAGTGGAGAACTAGAAGTAGATAAATCATGCACATATACTGTAGAGTCATAAAGAAGACAGTCAATTTGTAAACCTGCAAAAGCACAAAGAATGGAAAGGCAGATTAACTGATAGCATGGGAAAATTTGCTTCCTATCAGAGGCCAAAAGCCAGTTTTCTACCCTGCACTACCACTGGATAGATACTAGCAGATGTAAGGACTTTCCAGATGAGATGTTAGTTGTACAGTCACCACATACCCCTATCTGATTCAGATTTATGTTGGCAACTTTCACTTGTTACCCACCCTTGCTTTTGTACTGATTGCATATTTTTTTTCTTACCACATAAAAATCTGTTGAATAATAGAAACATGGAATAATTGAACTCTTTTTTTTTTAATAAGTAAAGCTCATCTCCCTTGAGTGAAGCTCAGTTGTTGATGATCTAGCTTCAATCATGTAGCTTCCTGTACTACAATACCATTTTAGGATTCCTCTTTTAACTTAATAGTTTGGGCTACAATCTTGGGATTACCCAAGAATCCCCCACTCAGTCACACTGACCATGTTTGATCCTGCTTAATTTTAAGATCAAATAAAGTCAGCTAAATGCAGCTATTGTGTTAGGTAGCACTAAATTTGGGACAATCTGCATACCAATAATAACAATAATAATTACATCCTTTGATGATACTTTTAATAAAGCCACATCTGCCTATTTCAGGACTCAGTAGGTGGAATCCAGCCAAATCCAGTCTGAACATCTGGCTGACTGTGCGATGAACCAAAAATGATAATACCATCAAATATCCACATCAGCCACTTGATAGGTAGACATATCAAATCCAGTCTGAACATCTGGCTGATTGTGCAATGAACCGTAATGATAATATCCTGTAGCAACACCTTTAATATTATTAAAAAACAATATCTGCCTGTCCTATGCCCTTTGAAAGCACTTGATAAGTGGACCAAAATCCCAAACCCAGACGTTCTGACAGGTTCTGGAGAACCAGTAGCAGAAATTTTGAGTAGTTCAGCGAACCGGCAAATACCACCTCTGACTGGCCCCGCCCCCATCTATTTTCTGCCTCCCGAGTCCCAGCGGATCGGTTGGTCTTCTTTGTTTGCCCTGCACAGGAGAATGGAACTGGAAAACAGGTTAATGGGGTGGGGGAGGGAATAGGATTTTGCAGTAACCTTCCCCCAGAGTGTGGAGGGAATGGGGATTGTACAGTATCCTTCCTCTGGAGGGGGGTGGAAATGGAGATTTTGCGGTATATCCTTCCCCTGCCATGCCCGCCAAGCCACACCATACCCACCAAGCTACTCCCACAGAACTGGAAATAAAAATTTTTTGAATACCACCACTGCCCAAACCCAGCCTAAACATCTGGCTGACTCTGAAATCAACCAGAATAATAATATCTCCCAGCAAAAGTCCCACTTTAGGCATGATGTCAGCTGGATGATCTTGGGCCATTCATTCTCTCTCAGCCCTAAGAAGAAGGAGAGGATGGCAAATTGGTTCAGAATCTTGCAAAGACAATGGCAGGGGTTGTCCAGGCAATCACCAGGAGTCAAGATTAATTCAAAGGCGCACACACACACACACACACACACACACACACACAAAAGACAAAACAAACGGGGAAAAAAATCCTAAGAGGGGAGAGGGTTTCACTCTGCCTTGTCCCTTCTATTTCTGTCCTTTCCTGCTGATAGGGGATAAATCTCAGGCATCTGAGTGGGTATTTTGCCTGTATACACTTAGGGAGACTGATTGATGAGTTACAATTTTGCTTTGTACCTTTCTTGTTAGTACAGAAATATTTGGCTGGCATGGTCCATTGTGAAGATCATTAAATCTGAAACAGGATTACAGTGGCAAAACCCAGCAAACTTCATGCTCTAGTTAATAATACGCAAAAGTAGGGTTAAAACTGCATTTTGTCAGCTTCTCGGTCAACTGGACATTTTTATTGAGTGTGGCACAAAGAGCAAGCTTCGGATCAATAGACCAAATTGTTTGTGTCCTAAGAAATAAAGATAGACTCCTGCAGATTTCCTAGCCTTCTCATTTCCTCTTTCCAGGCTGTTATGGCACAGAGGAGGCTTTTCAGTAGATTCTACTCCCTCAGGAAAATGAATCCAAGCTGAGAATACATCCTGCACAAACAGACATAAAAGGCATTTTGTCTTGGCAAGACAACAGACTTTAAATTAGTGCAAGGATGCCACTTCAAACAAACAGGCAAATGGGTATTATCAAGAAGGGAATGTCAGTGGGAGATTTAATATATGTAAAGGAGAGCAGCTACAAGCTTTAAATGCTTATAAGACATGTTTATAGTTTTTGCTGCCACAGCAGAAATAGGTCCAATTTTCTTGTAGTCCTCTTTAGAATACCAGTATCGCAGGTCAATTGCTGGTGTAAACTTTCCTAAAAGGTGGGCTATTGTAGCTGAAATCTAACAGAATTTAATAGAATAAGAGAGTTGGAAGGGACCTTGGAGGTCTTCTAGTCCAACCCTTTGCTTATGCAGGACCCCGTGGATTCCTAGATAGAGATGTTGCGATTTCTCCTGGCACTATTTTCAATACATTTGTGGGTTCCCACTGTACTAGTAATAGATGTGGTTAAAGCAAAAGGCAACCGTCAGTGGATTTAGTCCAAATGAACAGGGGTGCAACAGTTAATCCAGACAAACATTATGTTTAAAGACTGTGGAGAGCTTTTCTCCCCTCCAAATCATACATCTGTTAAAAATAACTAAGAGCCCAGTTAGATATTACAGGGGATTCATGATGTTGAAACAGCCTTTGTAAACTGTTGGTAAGTGCTATGCAATAGCACAGAACAATATTTTTTTTCCCTATTTGGATCAATTGATTGAATATGCTCAGGGTAGGGAAATGTTAAAAAAATAATAATTATGGCACTTTACCCGTCTCTTCCAGAAGATATTGCCAGAAAGAGGCACAACAGAAATATAATTTGGCTTTTGCAAGCATGTTGCATAAAATCTCATTATGGGTCTTCATCTGGAGCTTTGTCAGAGGTGGTATTCAGCAGGTTCTGGCCAGTTCTGGAGAACCGGAAGCGGAAATTTTGAGTAGTTTGAGAACCAGCAAATACTATCTCTGACTGGAGATTTTACAGTATCGTTCCCCTGCCAGGCCCACCAAGCCACGCCCACAGAACCAGTAGTAAAAAAATTTGAATCCCACCACTGAGCTTTGTTATTCTGGTACAACATATCCAATCCTTTCTTCAACTAACAGAAGGAGAGGAGAATATTTGGAGACTGACATAGTGTCAGCCCTGCATCAGCTAGAACCTTTAAATAAGAACAATCCTTGATTCAGTTTGGTGAAAAAGGTATAGTTTACTACAGGTCAAGCGGAATACAGTAGAGCCAAGCCAGAACTGAAATTTGGGCACCAAAACCTCTTAAGTTTAGCTTTCCACCCTTGAGCGACTCCCCACTGCTGATCTCCCAGGGTCCAATCATATTCAAATGAAATTGTTTGGGGAACAAACAAAGGGTCGGGCATAAGCGCACAATCGTGCCTACTGTCCCTGTCTTATTGTCCCCAATTATTAGTTCCTATTCCTTGTATTTAAACTTATGTTTATTCTTGTTTCTGTTATATTGTAAGCTTTGGACAAATAAAATAACTAAATAAAATAAAATAAACAATTGTGGACTGGGTGGTATGCAGCTGCATGCCATTCTGACCTTCAGGCTGTGTCTCCAGAAGGTATGGTTGATTAATTATACAAATAGAATATAGGTCTTCTGGCTCTGCTTATAAGAGCTGTGGAGGCACAGTGATTAGAATGCAGTACTGTAGGCTGATGACTGCCGGTTGCCTGCAATTTAGCAGTTCAAATCCCACCAGGCTCAAGGTTGACTCAGCCTTCCATCTTTCTGAGGTCAGTAAAACGAGGACCCAGATTGTTGGGGGCAATAGGCTCTGAAAACTGCTTAGAGAGGGCTGTAAAGCACTATGAAGCGGTATATAAGTCTAAGTGCTACTACTATTAGATATAGCCAACTACAATTTATGTTTGAGTTAATGGTTTAATTAACACCACACTTAAAAACTCTAATGGGCCTTGGATGGGTTACTTCTGACTACTTAACTGACTTGACTTTCAGTGTTTGTGGATATGTGTGTGGATGTGGATGTGTGTGTAGCATTTGACATCTTATTTATAGTAGTCCTCTAAAAATAAATGTGATGCTTTGTTATATCAGCCAGAATGTATCAGGACCACTCAAACTGGATAGGGATAGGGACAGGTCCCTGCATGCTGTTTCTACCCTCATTAAATGACAGAATGACATGTTTTTTTATGAATTGTGCCAGAATCATTTGGTCTTCACAGGATGCCTCCAAATCTTTTGCCATGCCACAAAGTTGAAAGCCACTAAGAGAAGGTCACTGAACTTATTAGTTGGGTCAGAAATAACAGCTACAATAACAATAACAGCCGCTTACTGTGGTTGTCACTCCTGTCCCTTGTGCCATCCACTTTGCCATCCGGAAGGATCCTCAGGAACTGACCTCCATTGCTGCAATAAAGAAGCTTGGGCTGGTTGTAATCTGCCATTGGCAGGTCAAATTTTTCTGTCATGGCAGGGAATGTTGTGATTTCCCTCTAGACATCTCTTTTCCTTCCTTGGACTCAGGTCTTCAGTCCTGGAAAAGAAATTTAGCAGGATTTCAGCGAAAGGAGCCAAAATAGTAATGATAGCTTCCATGTCATGGCATGTTCAAAGCGGGAGGAGAAGTTTCCAAGCATTATTTATAGGCATTATTTTAGGTATTACCCATCTCACCAAAGTATCATTCAACATACAGAACAAGACAGTGTGCAGTATGTTTGGTTCCCTCAATCTTTGAAAAGCCTTTCTGAATATGCCTACTCTATGCCTTAGTATTAAATCAATAAAATGGTGTTTAATAAATAAAAACAAATAAGATAAAAGCAGGACAAGAGCCATATATTTATGAGGTACCAGTTCAATCCCTATCTCTGTCTAGATAAAAAATAGGCAGACAGAAGAAGGAAGGAAGGAAGGAAGGAAGGAAGGAAGGAAGGAAGGAAGGAAAGAGAAAGAAAGAAAGAAAAGAAAAGAAAGACTAAGCTTTTCTGGATTATTTTTATTGTTTGTAATCAGAAATTAGTGGCTTCTGGAGAGGAGCTAAATGCTGTTAGAATGTGCAGAATTATAGCACATATGCACCCAGAGCAAGGTTTTGGCATAGTTTCCTGTTAAATGTGAGATCTATTTGAGATCTTTCATCTGTTTCCTATGTCAAATGACAGGAAGCTGCATTTATAATCAGAAGAGGTTCCAACAAGGCGAAAAGGGATCCACAGCCTACACACGTGCGTGTGTGTGTGTGTGCGCGCGCGCACACACACACACACACACACAAAAACAGTATAACTGCAGACTGTTCCTTGTTGTTTTGATTAAGTATCAAATAATTGGCTCTTTTTCAAAGCAAACACCGAACATGGGAGTGGTTAAGAAAAATATGGGTTTGGATAACATCAAATGGGCAAATCCTTTTCACTTCTCTGAGGACTTCCTCAGGTCAAGCTGTCCATTCACCTCACATAGCATCACAAAATGACATTGGTAGTATTATCAGCAACTGTTTGATCCAGACATAATGCCTTGTTACAGTTAGTTGAAGCAGCAATCTCTAGGCCACCTAAGAAACCAAACCATTAGTTTATTTGTTTTCTGAAAACTGACCCCAAAACTGAGATAAACAGAATAGCAAAAATATAGAACAAGAAGTAAGATATGTTGTTTCAATAGATTAATTGCTTTGTGGGGGTGATCTGGGGGTGACATTTCTCTGCGGATCACCAAAATTTTCTCGTGGACCACTCGTTGGCAACCACTGAGCTAGAACTGAGTGGGCTAGAGCGGTGGGAAATAAGTTAGCAAGTTCCATGTTTCTGTTTTAAGATTCATCACTATTTTTAGAATCTGTCCTTGCTTATCGCTGGCCTGTGACTCCAGCAGAATACTTGAATGAATACAAGCTCCTGCCTCCATTGTCAGAATTGTGATTGATCTGAGCAGTGTTCTCACAATTTTAGGCTTGTGTACACAGCTCTACTCTTGGCTTGACTGTTATACTGTGTTTTCTGATAAGGTTTTGGGTTTTATAGAAATGAAAGTGAACACACACACACACACACACACACACACACACACACGGAGGGAGGGAGGGAGAGAGACTCAAGAAGGAGCAAGCATATACACACCAAAGACAAACAAGGCTTGTTTTTGTTGTTGTTGAAAGTCTAATCATTTGATTATTCAAAATTCTTGGAGAAGGGCAGGAAACAGCATCCATGGTGAAATTTCTTTCCCAACCTTTGCAGCAAAGATGAAACAAGTGAGACACAAGCAACCTGCAAGGGAATATGTAGAGCAGCTTCTCCCAATCTCTTGCTGTCCAGACTGCAATGTCCATCAAATGGAGGGTTGGAGGGTGAATGGCTATAAAAGGAGAAGCCATGAATGAGAGCACAAGCAGACACCCAAGATGTTTTCCTACATGATGGAACCCATGACAGAAATAAAACTAGATTTTATGTTCACATACACGCATGGAAACTATTATAGTGGACAATTCTGGGACATTCCAAACATAAAGAACTGGAATCTCCAGTAATGCCCCTAACAATGGATTCACATTTTAAAAAATATCTATGCATCTGAGATTAAAGCTGATTTATAAAAAAAACATATTTAGGGTATATTGGACTCCCAAAAGGATGCATTTCAAAGGATACATATCAGATTTTCTGTGTTGGTGGTTTAAAAAAATTGAGGGTTCAATGACTTGTATGATATGGTCATTTGGTTGTCCAATATTTTGGGGGGAATAATGTAATAATATATATGTAAGTGGAATTGCATGGAACTGTTTAAATCACAGTCCCCAGCTTTTCCAGCTTGGTGGACTGGCAGCGGGGGAGGGGAGGAGATAGTTTTGTGTGAGTGGAAGGTGTGTGTGCCACATATTGAAATGGAGCTGTGTGTGTGCAAGCGCTCATCCGCTGCTTGCATGGCCCAGTTCTGAATGGGCTGTGGCCCAGTAGTGGGCTGTGGCCTGGGGGGTTGGGGGTCCTTGCTTTAAATGTTAAATATTTTATTGCAATGTTGAACTATATACCAAAGTTCTTGAAACTGACTATTTATCAGGAATTATTATATTGAACACAGGGGCAGAGAGGCTGTTGACTAAAAGAATCATATTGAAACAATAGACAAGTCATTTTTTTTCTAAATGTTTTAAGGTTAAAGGTTTTATTTTTTGTCAATTATGCATTTTTAAGTGTATTTTAGGACTCATTAATTTTTTTTTCTTATAGTTTGTAAATAATACTTGAACTAATGAGAGTATAAGCACTTAGGTGTTTCAAAGTTATTTTTGGTGACATCAATTGCAAAAAATTCACTGATCTTAGTTGATTAGAAATCTCACTCATCCAAATGTTGGGCTGTGGCTTGTCAACTTTGTCCAATGATTCTTCAGTTATTCAGAGCTTTATCTGGAACTTGTCAACAGGCTTCTATGCCACTGTTTACTTAAGTCTCTCCCCCTCCCCATATGGATTGACAAATGATTCTGTTGCAGTTTTGGTAGATGGAAGGATGGGTGGGTAAACGGATGACGTCTTTCAGTTCCAATTCCATTCACAGATATGTGTAAACTTACAGTTTATTGGAACCATGTGGCATTGAATTAAGGGTCACTTACTCTGAAGGAGAGCCAGTATGGTGTAGTACTTATAATAGAATAATAAGTTGGAAGGGACCATGGAGGTCTTCTAGTCCAGCCCCCTGTTCTAGCAGGAGACCCTATATCAGACAAATGGTTATCCAACCTCTTCTTAAAAACCTCCAGTATTGGAGCATTTATAACTTCTGGAGGCAAGTTGTTCCATTGATTAATTGTTCAACCTGTCAGAAAATTTCTCCTTAGTTCTAGGTTGCTTCTCTCCTTCATTAATTGAATGTTGAATTTTGAGCCAGGATTTAAAGATCAAGGTTTAAATCCACTCACAGCCATGGGAACTCATTGAGTAAGTTTGTGCCAGTCAGTTTCTGTCTCCATAGATTATCCCACAAGTAGGTTGTTGTGGGAAAAAAAATAGGACAGTATTGTATTCACCATCCTGTAAGAAATGCAGGATGTAAATCAGATCAGATCAGATCGAATCAAATCAATCATCTTTTAAAAAGGAGTTCCAATAGTATTAGGCTTCCTAAGAAATGCAATTATATTAAAAAAAAATATTTGAAAGCTTGTCTTGCATGGTCCTTCGTTTTATTTATTTTTGTTTCTAGTTGAAGAAACATTATTAACATTCTGTGGCTATAAAATGGCTTGGAATAATAGTGCAAGGCAATCCATTACTGCAGATTAATGGAGCAGATTAGAAATAGGGCAGTTTATGGAATTTGGTTTGGCTGAAAAGCACTTTCAGATATGTTTCCCCCCCTCCCCAAAGAAGTTGTTCTTCATAAGTGTACACTTAAGAAAAAGACACATTTAAAAAAATTCAAAGAAATTTTCATCTTAAAAAAAATACAAAATCCATATTAACATTTATTTTTTCTCACTTTTTCAATAGCATAAATGTGGTGTGCTTTGCATGATCCCAGTATGTTGCTATTAAAAAGACATCTCCATAAAAAAAACCATGATTGTCCCAAAGGTGCTTTTCCAGGAGGCATTTGGACTTTCTTGTTTTTTTCTTTGAAGCTGTTTCACTTCTCATCCAAGAAGCTTCTTCAGCTCTGACAGGATGGTGAGGAATGGAATCCTTGCAGACAGCTGGTCATTTGCATTGTTTTAGAGGGACATTGAAGCCCTTGGAGGTTTATCTGAGTCCTCAGGGTCACCTGAGTGACTCTCCAAGTGCTTCAATGACCCTCTAAAAGGATGCAAATGACCAGCTGTCTGCAAGGTGTATAAATCCTTCCATTCCTCATCCTGTCAGAGCTGAAGAGGCTTCTTGGATAAGAAGTGAAACAGCTTCAAAGAAAAAAAATAAGAAAGTCCAGTTGCCTCCTGAAAAAGCACCTTTGGGATAACCATGACCTGGATGACTGAGAATCTCTACAGGCTCATAAACCATGACTGGCCTTATAAGCGGTACCTGGAAAAATGTAATGGAAAACAATTGCTGAGTGGAATAGACATTTTTCCTATTTTCTCTGTTTGGTAATGTTGTGCAAGTTTCAGTCCTGATTTAATTACACCAAGTCTTTCCACTTATGAACATTTTTCACACTTACAACCATTGCAGCATCCCCACAGCCATGCGCTCAAAAGTCAGATGCTTGACCATCAACTCATAGTTATGACGGTTGCTGTGTCCTGAATCATGTGATCAGTTTTTGCCAACAAGCCAAGTCAATGGGGGAAGCCAGATTCACTTAATAACCATGTTACTAATTTAACAGCTGCAATGATTCACTTAACGATGGTGGCAAGAAAGGTCACAAAATGGGACAAAACTCACTTTACAAATATCTCACTTAACGACAGAAAATTTGGACTCAGTTATGGTTGTAATTCGAAGACTACCTGTACTTTTATACCTGAAAATAAAAGACTTTCATAATATGTACAAATTAGAATTGCTCACCTTGGTGAGATACACATTATTTTTGTCTCTCTGCCTGAATTTTAGTACCTGTGCATGTTGGGTGCACACTGAACGGTCTGAACAACTTATGCAAAATAATAAGTTGCCCCACAGATGGATTACTTTCCCCTTCCTCATCCATGCCATTTCTTTCTCCTTACTGATTTAAAGGCTCCATTAACTGTTCGAAACTAGACATTTGTTATTCATCATTAGCTGTACTCTTGAATTTTCATCTGTCTGAGATCTGAAAATTCCTCTCTATTTTCTCTTGTGGGATATATTTTTTTAAGGTCTATATTTCATGGTTTCCCCCGTCATCTTGTATGAAAACAATATCTCTTCCTTTCCCTTGCCTCCTACAATAACATTTATGGAATTGCATTTGTCCAACTTCTTTAGTTTTTTGTGGTTGAGCAGTTACAGGGCCAAGTAGAAAGCTTGCCATTGACATTCTCCACAGACTCAACACTTAATCCAAAGGAACAGTAGTATGAGACAGATGTTTTTGTACTCTTCTAAACCTGCATCGAAAGCAATTAAAAATAGATTTAATAGACTGAAAGAATAAGCTGAAGAGGAACCTAAACTTTAATATAAAACAATGACCTTGAAAGGTAGGGTAGTTCCTGTTTTATAGATGGGAGGTTGAACAACTGGCCTTTTGGTGCAGCCAGAACAATCCGGAGCTTAAAAGCCTGATGATGGCAGATGAGATTCTGCCAAAATGTTGCTACAACTTTAAAAACACAACTACAATGACGTGGGAAAATACCCGAACAAAGCCGAATGCCATATATATATATATGTTTTCTGAGGTTCTCGCGGGTATTTGTATGTGGATCTTTGGTTGTTTGGGTTTTCTCCCGCGTAAGATTCGAAGTATCTAGGCAACGTTTCGATGAAGTCTCATTCATCATCTTCAGGCTTCTGTCTTCGGCTCTGGGCTTTTCAGAGTGATGTGAGATTGCAGCTGCTTCTTCCTTTTAACTGCTAGTGGGGGTGTGACTTGATTGGGTGGGGGCTTGGCTGTGTTCTGATTGTGTGTGTGTGTGTTCTCATTGGTAGGGGGTTTGGCTGTGTTCTGATTGGTTGGGGGGTTGGTCGTGTTCTGATTGGCTGGAGGCGTGTTCTGTTCAGGTGGGGGCTTGGTTGTGCTCAGGTTAGTCTTAGTTGCTGGGGGATTTGAGTTGGTGAGCTGTGATCTTGCTGTTTGGCTTCGAGTTCGTGGTCGTGCTGCATCTTCATAGTGGGTGTCGGTTTGCTTCATGTATGGCTCGGAGGGGTTTGAAGTGGGTAGTGATGCAGCTGCAGTGCGGCTTCTGGTCCGTGGTCGTGTCTCATCTTCTGAGTGGGTGTGAGTCTGTTTTCTACATGGAAGTGTGGTGGTGGCATCTTGTGTGGCTCTCATGCGTGTGGGTCTGGTGTCATTCTTCATGTTAGGTACTCGTCTGTTCATGAGGGCGGGTTTCCAAATGGCTGGAAGGCGGGAGGTGTCATCTCGTTTGTTCATGCTGTGTGGGCGTTTTTCTATCTCTATGGCTTCTCTGATTATTCTGCTGTTGAAGTGTTCGGTTTTGGCGATGGTTCTGGTATTTTTAAAGTCAATCTCATGTCCTGTGGTTTTGAGGTGTTGGACCAGGGAAGAGGTCGTTTCTTCTTTTTTGATTGAGTTCTTATGTTCTTCACTTATTCTTCTGTTAGTTTGTCCAATGTATGTGGTGGGGCAGGCAGTGCAGGGGATTTCGTATACTCCTTGGTTTTCTAATTCGATTTTGTCTTTGGGGTTTCTTAGGATGGTGGATATTTTTCTGTTTGTGCAGAATGCTGTTTGTGCAGAATGCTGTGTTTTTGGAGGCAACTAAGACTAACCTGAGCACAACCAAGCCCCCACCTGAACAGAACACGCCTCCAGCCAATCAGAACACGACCAACCCCCCAACTAATCAGAACACAGCCAAACCCCCTACCAATGAGAACACACACACACCCAATCAGAACACAGCCAAGCCCCCACCCAATCAAGTCACACCCCCACTAGCAGTTAAAAGGAAGAAGCAGCTGCAATCTCACATCACTCTGAAAAGCCCAGAGCCGAAGACAGAAGCCTGAAGATGATGAATGAGACTTCATCGAAACGTTGCCTAGATACTTCGAATCTTACGCGGGAGAAAACCCGAACAACCAAAGATCACATACAAATACCTGCAAGAACCTCAGAATATATATATATATATATATATATATATATATATATATATATATATATATATATATATATATATATATATATATGGATCTTTGGTTGTTCGGGTTTTCTCCCGTGTAAGATTCGAATCTTACGCGGGAGAAAACCCAACAACCAAAGATCCACATACAAATACCCGCTTGAACCTCAGAAAATATATATATATATGGATCTTTGGTTGTTCGGGTTTCCCAGCTAAGATTCAAAGTATCTAGGCAACGTTTCGATGAAGTCTCATTCATCATCATCAGGCCTCTGCAGCTGCAATCTCACATCACTCCAAGAAGCAAGAGCCGAAGACAGAGGCCTGATGATGATGAATGAGACTTCATCGAAACGTTGCCTAGATACTTTGAATCTTACGCGGGAGAAAACCCAAACAACCAAAGATCCACATACAAATACCCGCGAGAACCTCAGAA
The DNA here is from genome assembly GCF_049901715.1 of Pseudonaja textilis. NCBI lineage: Eukaryota > Metazoa > Chordata > Lepidosauria > Squamata > Elapidae > Pseudonaja > Pseudonaja textilis. The sequence goes on from NC_141991.1 coordinate 81,892,365, forward strand.
AACATATATATATATATACATACATACATACATACATACATACATACATACATATATATATATATATATATATACATACACACACACATACATACACACACACAGACAGACAGACAGACACACACACACACTCTATCTCTATGGGCATGTTCATGTATATATATGTACATATACAATTTTATATATGGTACATGAACAGAGATATGATACTGTTATAGCTGCAACAGATGGCCTTAAAATGTATGCATTGCACTCAAATACACTAGCAGTGCATTCTTTGAACATGTGTGTATGTTTGTTCCTGGTTGCTTTTTTTCCCTTAATCTCTTTATAGGTAGGTAGGAAGGAGGCAAATGTAAAACTGAATGTCACAGCAGAATGAATGGCTTAGTAAACAAGCTGAATCAATCCACCAATACCAAAGTTCTACCTGCTTCTTGAAGACAACAGCAAATTAGCTGACAAGGGGGACATCTAGTGTTAACTTGGCTGAAGTGCTATTTTCTTCCAAAAATGATATATTCACTTGATCACAGAAAAGACTCCTAGATCAAGCTGGTGCAGAAATGGCACTAAGTTAAACTTTATCCTGCAGGGGTTCATTTATGGATAAGACAAACTTCAATCAAAAGATATTTCAGACATCTGTGCCTTTACTTTGGAAGGTGGCAGCCACAATTGTGAGATTTATTATTATGCCATTCACAAGAAAAAAGGGCAGTACTCCGATCTTATGATTGTGGGCATTGTCTTGATTTTTTGACTCCTTAGATACCCTCCTGTTCATATACAATAGTACATCAGAAGACAGGTTTTATTTTGGTAAAACCAAGTTCGTTTGCTTGCTTGACAAGTTCTCAAGGAAACAGAACTTTTATAAGAGCTATTCTCCAAAGCACCTGAGGGCAGGACAAGAAGCAATGGGTGGAAACTAATCAAGGAGAGAAGCAACTTAGAACTAAGGAGAAATTTCTTGACAGAACAATTAATCAGTGGAACAACTTGCCTCCAGAAGCTGTGAATGCTCCAACACTGGAAATTTTTAAAAAGATGTTGGATAACCACCTGTCTGAAGTGGTGTAGGGTTTCCTGCTTAGGCAGGAGGTTGGACTAGAAGACCTCCAAGGTCCCTTCCAACTCTGTTATTCTATTCTATTATCAGTGTCCTGCTGTATCAGACTCTTGGTCCATTTGGTGTTCTCACAATGGCTATCCAGCTGCACAAGGAAGGAAGCTCACAGCTTCTCATCAAATGCCCTCCAGAGGCACATGCTGCCATGAAGGATAATTAAATTTGAAAAATAAATGAATACATAAGCTAGCAAGCAAATAAATATTAGCCACTGGATTCTATGACTTGCTCTAACCAGCACCACATCCCATGGCAGCAACTTTCAAACTTTACTTACAAGTTGGATTTAAAAAAAAATCTTCCGGGATTCCATTTCATCTCATTTATGAATTTATTAAATCTGAACATTGTACTTTTCTTAGCACTGCTGAAGATTTTTGTTTCTCCTGCCATGAAACTAAATCCTGATTGGGTATGGAAAGCTCAGATCTCAGTTCTGCAATTGCTGCAGGGCTGACCACAATTGTTTACATGCTTCCCTGCAAGTCCTTTAAAAAAAATGAAGAGACAGTTAACGTAACAAGGAGAAGGAAAACCCTGCAGCCCCTGTCACGTAAGAATCCAGTGCTGGTGATAGTTTTCCAGAACAGAGTGGCTGCTGGATAGGCACGTGTCAGGGAATATGCTTTTAGAAACCTACAACACTCTATTTGTGACATGTGCTGCATAAATCAAGCAGATGACGAATTACATCAAATAACACTTTAAAGAAGAGGAAGGAGGAGGAGTGCATCCTCTCCCCAGTAAAGTGAATTAGGTGCAGTTACACTGTTGTCTTCTTGAGTAGCTGTTTTGGGTTGCCTAATAGCTACTAACTTCATGCACCCCTCCACAATTGCAGTAATGCAGGTTTAAAAATAAAGATCATGTGGTTATTTATGGCCAAGCAGAGGTGGAGGTTATGCAGTGAAAAATAGCTGTGTGAGAGAACCTACAATGAGCTTTTGGCCTACAATGTCTCTCCCATACAGCACAGAAGAGGAAGCAGCCGGGGGGGACAGGGGAACGGACAGGACATTACAAAATAGCTTATTTTTACTCTTAGTAGTAAGGATTAAAATTGAGTAGCATGAAGAAGCTGTAACCCCGTCTGTGTGTGTGTGTGTGTGTGTGTCTCGATCATAAAAGTAACCTGAGAAGAAAACAGAACAAAAATAGGGGGGAAAAATGAGAAGAACTGGATGGGGATGGATCATATTAATTCTGTGCTTGGTGAAGTTTAATTCTGTGTTTACTGATGGGATAATTTTCAGAAGGAAAAAAGATTAATTTCTGTTCCTGAAAAGAAACTGGGTTGAGAAATCTAGCTAGTTCTTGTGTCTATTTGTTCTGGTAATTGGTTTAATGAGCAACAGCCTCATGGTTTCATTGTTTCTTTTTCTATCTGGGGAGGGGTCTTCCTTCATTGCTTTAGTGGTATCTGGCACTGTCCTTTTGGGGATGTACTTCAAAAAGGCAGGATGCAAGTTTGGCACTGATTTTTTTTACTACCTTTCTGGGGGGCATGTGACCTTTCCTTAAATCTGGATGATTTCCTTAGGATATCTTGTGAGATGAGTGAGACCAGCTGGTATCTTTAAGTGGTGCAAATGGATCTAAGGATTGCTTCTCTTGGGTGTGCTCTTTCTGGAGAGCTTAAATGACCTTCCTGCTAAAGGGTTTCACTTTATGAGCAAGAGTTGGCTGCTGATAGTTATCGTTGCATTTTAACTATTTTAATTCCTCAAGGTGCTCTGGCACCCTGCCTGATTTGTAACTCCAGCTTGCAGGTATTTTTAATCTAATGATTGGTATTTAGGGCAGATTTTTGCAAGTAAAGAAGCTTTTTGTATTTTTGTACAGGTAGTCCTTGATTTACAGCAGTTCATTTAGTGACCATTCAAAGTTACAATGGCACTGAAAAAAGTGACATGACTGTTTTTCACACTTACAACTGTTGCAGCATCCCCACTGTCATGAGAAGCCAGGCAAGAACAAGTGCCCCTTGATGTGAGTGATGCCGAGTCGGCCATGCCCACACAGTCACATGATCACCAAGACACACCCACCAACTAAGCCACGTCCACAGAACCAGTTGTTAAAAATTTGAATCCCACCCCTGGGTAAAATGCTCATTGAGATTGTTTCAGGTGCCAAGTACCCAAAATTAGGATTAAAAACAATTGTTCCCTATCCATTTTGAAAAAAACAAGAGTTATATAGTTACTTCTGAAAATGATGGGGCAAAATTTACAAAATTTTAATCTTGTTTGGAACAAGCACAAGATTAAGGTGGTAATGAAAGGTTGCATGTCCATCAATGAACAGCGAAAGCAAGTTGCTATGGGAAACCCGTCAGGATTTATTGGGTGAAACAGGCAATCTATCTGAAAACAAACAAATCTCTCGGACCAGATGGGGTTTTTAGTTAAATATTCTTAATATTGGAAGGTATGATATTTGTGGTCAATATTTCAGATTAATACTTATAACAACATCAAAACCAAATATTTGGAATGAAGCAAGGATTTAATTATAATCCCAGAACTGCACTTGTGGGATGATTTGCTTTTTTGGACTTTTTATCATTAAATCAGAACTGTGAAATCTTATTACTGTAGCTAACTGCCTGAAAAGATTAAATATATATACACAGAGAATATAACCAACCATTTTACTACACACAGATTATTATTAGATAAGATCTGCTATTTATGAATTAAATGAAATTAGTTAATAAAAGTTAACCCTGAAAAGTTTTAAAGGTTTGGCCATGTTGGCTAGGAGTTATTGGCATTGCAGTTTCATTAATTCTAGTGGGGCATCAGATTGGTGAATACCAAATCCTTGCAAGAAACTACAGTAGATCCCAATCCATGCAACAGATAATAGTAGATAAAAATTATAAAATATTTTTGTAATGTAGTAAACTACATCATCAAACAAACCTACTCATAATTCTCATTCAGAGCACAAATGACCAAGTTCAAATTATTCTACTTCGGACACATTATGTGATGATCCAGCTCTCTGGAGAAGGTTCTACAGTAATGCTGTGGAAAGGTAGAAGGAAAAAGAAGAGGTGGATGGATTGAGTTATAGTGGCAATGATTGCACCATTGGAAGAGCTGAAAGATCAGGTTAGGGTCAGGTAATCATGGAGAAAGTCTCTCTTTGTGACCACTAAGAGTTGATAACCACTTGATGGCATGTAACCTCATGAACGACTTTGGCCATCTATTTAATAGATCCATGATTCTCCTGGTTGGCAAAGGTCTCCTGGGAAGTAACAGGAGGCTGGGTTCTAGTGATGGTGATTTCTTCCTTGAAAGAAGAGATTGTTCCCTTCATCTTTTAAAATGGTGTTGGTTCCCTAACCTCAATCATGCTGGGCAATTTTCTTCCACTATCCAACCTTTATTTTTTAGGCAAGTTTATAAGAAAGTGTCACATAACAGCTTCAAGGGATCCTGAATGAAGTGGATTATCAGTCTTACTTTCAGGCCAAGATATGGGACTTAAACAGCATTAAAGATGAAATGTTTCTACTACAGAATAACATTTTAGGCACAAATAGTGAACAGAAATGGAACTGGATACTCTGAAATTAAGGATCATGTCTTTTACTACTCAGGACATGAAAACCAGTGGATAGAAATAAGCAAAGACAATACTCGGATATATAATGCCATTAATGACCAGATAATATTAATTAGATTTTGCAGACAACTCTTTCATATGATCCATTATCCAAAGTCATACTCTGACCATTGATGCAGAAGAAGAGGAGACTGATGAGTTTTTATGGCCAAGTTCAATCCAAAGTTGACAGGATATGCAGTCTGTTTGTGGTTGGATACAGGAATGCCAACATTACATATTTTAAGATATATAGTTCGGGTTATATGGCCTAGGAATCAGGAATGAATCAAGAGAATGACTTATCGGTTTCTGCCAATCTGATGATTTCTTCATTGCTAACAAAACCTTCAAATAAGCAGAATAAAATGTACAGTGTATTACCAGATGGAGCACACAAAATTGAAATGTATTGTATTATTCATACAAGTACATTGAAGAGTTCAGTTAGCAAGGTGTGATCAGGGGCTGACTCTGGAACAGATTGAAATGTATGTTCTTATATAAGTTCCTAGTTCCAAGTTAACCTAAAGCAGCAGAAGAAACCCAACCAGTTTTCATCCTATGATCTTGAGTATGTACCCCCATCCTTTCCAGGACAAAACATCTGTAACTGCTTTGAAGTCTTTTATCAATGTTGTTAATAAAATATCAGAGGAACTGCTGGAAATGATTCTACATCTCTATCAAATCTCCATTTAGCAGCTAGACATCCCAATTCCTGATTCTTCCAATTACTCTACTTCTTACCCAGAGGCTGATTGACAAAGTCATTACAATTACACTTACCATACTTTCAAGATCTAATTAGATTTTGGAAGTCTACACTCTGTTCCTCCATCCTGGGGGAAATTATTTTACTGCTGCCCTTGTCTCTCATTTGAAGGGAGGCTTGTGCCATCAATAACAATAATTTCCTAGTGTCCCAGTCCAATTCACTGCCATCTCCTCCCATTCAAGCCGTTCACCCTCATGAGTTCTTCATTGCCAATAAATAAATCTTCTTTCTCAGTTCTTGAGTAACCTATAAATCCAATTTTAATTCACCGTTCAGTTCTTGCCTCCAATTTTGGAGAAGAAACCCCTTACCAATTTCCCCCACTAACAACAATTAGTACTGTAAAGATTCTATTCAGATTTTCTCCTCTGTACTGTTGAACCCAACACTCAAAAGAATAACCACTGATCTGCAAACAAATCAGTATAGTATGGTCAGCAGAGATTACTGAATCACATAGCGTTCTATTTTTAGAGCCGTGTCATTTTCTGACTTTTTAGGAAGGCTTTCACATTTCAAAGAAGGATTCTATGTGGCCCATCTGCATTTTTAAACAAATACCACAATAGCTGCATAAGCAAAACTTTACTGTCTCATATGGAAAAGCTCTCCCTGCTAATTCCTGATGAAAAGCAGCAGGCGGAGGAGTGATTTTCTTTTTCTTTCTCTCAATAAGAATCTGTTAGAAGATGGCATATCAATGTTTCCGCTGATGTAGGAATTTGCCTAACTTGTAGTTCAGAGAACCGGCAAATACCACCTCTGACTGAAGATTTTACAGTATCCTTCCCCTGCCACACCCACCAAGCCACACCCACAGAACCGGTAGTAAAAAAAATTGAATCCCACCACTGATTGGTACCCTGTGGATATATTGGCCTAGAATTCCTAGCAACTTCAGCCAGCACTGAACAGAGAGCACCAGAATAGAAGACCAACATTATTTCCTACCTACTTTTAGTTTACCTGGTTTCCAGAAAATTTTATTCAGGGAAAATTTGGTAGTTAGCAATAGCAATAGCACTTAGACTTTTATACCTCTTCTTAGTGCTTTACAGCCCTCTGTAAGCAGTTCATCAAGTCAGCATATTGCCCTCAACAATCTGGGTCCTCTTTTTACCAACCAAAGGATGAAAGGCTGAGTCAACCTTGAGCTGGTTAGGATCAAACTCCTGGAGTGAGCAGTGAGCTAGCCTGCAATACTGCATTCTAATCACTGTGCCACCATAACTGTTACAACATTATAAAATCACAAAATATATTTCTCAGCAGAAGTGGTATTCAGCAGGTTCTGACCAGTTCTGGAGAACTGGTAGCGGAAATTTTGAGTAGCTCGGAAAACCAGCAAATACCACCTCTGAATGGCTCCTCCCTCAACTATTCTCTGCCTCCCGAGTCCCAGCTGATGGGCTGGGTCTTCTTGTGTTACCCTGCACAGGAGAACAGAGCTGGAAAGCAGGTTAGTGGGCAGCGGGGGGGAATGGGGATTTTGTAGTAACCTTCCCCCAGGAGTGGGGAGGGAATGGAAATTTTACAGTATCCTTCCCCTGCCATGCCAATCAAGCCATGCCCACAGAACCAGTAGTAAAAAAATTTGAATCCCACCACTGTTTCTCTGGGTATGTCTCTTAGGAGGAAAAGATAAATAAGCAAGAACCCAAGGCCCCAAATATTGATATTTCCAAATGGGCATGTATGTTGGTTTCTATACCTTAAAGGTAAGAGCCAGTTTAATGTTGTGGTTAAGACATCAGGCTAGAAGGAGGAATACTGTGAGTTCTATTTCTGTCCTAGGCACAAAGCCAGGTGGGTGTTTTGAGTAAATCTCTCACTCTCAGCCCTAGGAAGGAGGCAATAGCAAACCAGTTCTGAAAAACCTTGCCAAGAAAACTGCGGGGACTTGTCTCTCAGAATTGGACAAAACTGAACAGAAGGGAAAAAAAATATTCTATGTCCTCATCTTCAGTTTAGCTCCGGGTAACTGCTCCCATGCCAGGTTTATCAGCGTTAACAGATTTACTAGCTATCTGAAACCTAGTTAGTATTCAGAACATTCTCATCCAGGCAGAGTCAACATATTTTTATCACACACTGTAGATTACCATAGAGAAAAAATATTTACATAATTTCCATTCATTATTTCAATGGCACCTTTTCAATACCCTGAGTGGCACAGTGTTAAAAGTGCAGCATTTCAGGGAAACTCTGCCCACACCCTGGAGCTTGATCCTGACAGGGGCTCCAGGTTGGTTCAGCCTTCCAAAGTCAGCAAAATGACCCAGATTGTTGGGGGCAATATGCTGACGTAAACTGCCCAAAGAGTGCTGTAAAATGCTATGAGGTCGTATAAAAGCCTAAATGCTATTGCTATTGCTTATTACCACACTAACACCACTAAACACTAAAAGATAAGACAGACTCATTTGGTTTGGCTTAATATGAAAGACATTACCCAACCATGGTTATTAATAAGCAATATTTAGGACTCAGTGCCTTGTGCAAAGCCAACCAATTCTTATGGCATCAACCCACCTTATGGTAACATGGGTGGCTGATAAATGTTATAAATAAATAAAATATAAATAAATAAATTTCTGGTTATTATAATATCTGCCCCTATTCAGTCAGAATATCATGCTTTTATAGATGACTTCTGGTGGATTTACTTCCTTCCTTCCTTCCTTACTTACTTACTATGTTGCACATTTCACTATCCAGGTAAAATTAGGATAGGGAAGCAAAACCCTCTTAATTCTGCTTGCTATCTCAATGGTATCCTGGATTGCTGCAAGGATTGGAAGTCCAGGCTCTGTTCTGCAGGAGCTCTTTTTCTTCCTAAGAGGGCAGATCCAGTTAGTGGAAGCATGGTGAGAGGTTGGGCCTACAATCTTCTGCATTGGTAGTGCTGCAGAAGTTTCCCCTATCTATGTAAATAGGAATAGCAATAGCACTTAGACTTATATAACGCTTTACAATGCTTTACAGCCCTCTCCAAGTCATTGACAGAGTCAGCATATTGGCCACAACTCTGCACTGATGATGTTACCTTGTTAGTGAAACATCTGCAAGAAAACAAGCAAGCTCAGAGAACACCAAGGACTCCTCATTTCAACCTTGAGCTACATTCCTTTATTGGTGCCCCCAACAATGTGGGTCCTCATTTTACCAACCTCAGAAGGATGGAAGACTGAGTCAACCTTGAGCCAATAAGGATCGAACTCCTGGTAGTGGGCAGAGTTAGCCTGCAATAGTGCATTCTAACCACTGCAGCACCATGGCCCCAATAAAGCCACTGAGGGAGGGCATCTGCTGACTCAGGGTCAGGCAGCTGTCTGTGTAAACATGGGCCAAGGTGGAGATGGGGTTAAGATTCTGCCCTTATGCTTCAAGGCTGTGGATGGCCTAAATGGGGAGAACTTGGTTTAGAGCAGGGGTCTCAAACACAATTTACCTGGGGGCCGCTGGAGGCAGAGTCTGGGTGAGGCTGGGCCGCACGTAGAAGTGTTTAGCCAGCTAGCGACGCATGGAGAACGCACTAATATCATACTTTCATATCACGGTGGGGGCCACAGGATATCGTCCTGCGGGCCGCAAATGGCCTGCGGGCTGCGAGAATGAGACCTCTGGTTTAGAGTTAATCTCAGCAAGATGGTTTTCAAGGCAGAGGTCTTTTTTATTCTGGATAGATTCTGTCTATGGCTCTGGATGAGATTATGCCCCCTCAAATAGATTTTTAAAAATTGATTCTATGCCATTAAGTTAATATTAAGCCTTAGAGACTCCCCAGAGGGATTTTTCTCCAAGACCTCTATTTAGAGGTGGCTTTTAAGGTGAGGAAACTCAGTTCTGCTTGAAGGAAATAAGGAGTAACTGTATCTCAGAATGTTTTTATTGAGATTTATCTTGTGTTCCAATTATGAAGTTTCCTGCGATCACGAGGCTTTTCTGACAGTCCATTCGTGCTCTGACTGCCATATACCTTTTGCTCACTGCACTGGGACTCTCCCTGAAGTTCACCTGGAAACTGCAAGTGGTCCTGAAAATAATACCTCAAGCACTTAGGGATCGAAAATAATGTATTATGTTATACTCTGCTTTGAGAACTTCCCTGTCTACTGGTTTGCTTCCAGGTGCAATCCAATGCACAGATTATCACCTTTAGATCCATCCATAGTCAGGACCTGAATAGTTGAAAGACTGTCTTCCCTATTGCCTATCTTTTGAAATCTGGAAAAGGGGGCTTCCTCAGAATTCCTACTTTTAAGGATTGTTACTTTCGGGGATCCAGATCAAGCCTTGTAAAAATTCTGTTCTCTTTCTCAGGAAAAAGTTATCAGATGCCACCCGACTCTGTTAGTTTTTCATAAAGCCATTGTTTCAGCAAGTCTGTAGATCCTGAAGGGTTAGTCTTGTCTCGCCATATACATTATTGTGTATATGGATTATAGTTCTTCCTTGTCACTGGGAAACGCAGCTGTTACATTATGTTCTTGTTTTTAATCTTATTAATGCTTTGGTGGTCTTACGTCTCTCATATATGAACTGGCTGCCTTATAAGCTTGGTAAAATTAATTAATTACATGCAAACTATAGTGAAGCAAATAATAGTTCATAGCATAATAAGGCAATTTTATTTCCCCCAGTATCACACAGGAGAAGATTGCCTCATTGGAAGCGTGTTACATGTCAACTTCTACAATTCCTAGACAGCATTAACCTGAACCTTCATAACAATATAATGCAAAAAGGATCAAATATACTTAAATGTTATTATTATTATTCACACCTTATTTGTATTTAGCAAAAGGCAATCACTACATATTGTTAGACATTCAAGCTATGTAAAGGTTAAAGTAAAATGGCCCTATCTGTAACTGTGTTTAATTACAATAAAATCTAGACCTTTTTACTTGCTTTTTTCTTTCACCAACTCAAATAAAATAATATCTGAAAACAAACGCAAAACAACAAATCATAAATTATGCAAGAAGTAGTATGAAGTAGTATGAAGTGGAAGCATCAGTGGAAGCATGAAGTGGAAGCATCAGCTAGTTCTATTATTTGTTTTTAGCTGCATATAATCTAGAAGAATGTAGTTTTATAGAGTGCTACAAGCAGAGCAAAACAAGCACTATAGCTTAAGCAGGTCAATGCATAGTGGCTGTACTCCATTAGAATCAAAAGATAGTTTAGCAGATAGTTTCTCAGCTGTATCCAGTTTCTGGCTTTTTCAGGAGATACATCTAGATATCCAGAGGCTGGCTCTGGATTTGTCTTCAAAGTTATTGATGCAGCTTCACTTATATAGAAGTAAAATAGAATATAAGAATGACAGGGAAGCATCTCTTTATATGTCCCGATTAATTCCTATGCTCTGATCTACTTTTTCCTTTGTTACCAAAACCTTAAGAGAATGCAAGGAATGTGGTGTAATCTTTTTCTTTGGAAGCAGTTCAGTACTTCTCTCCTTCCACAAAAGGAGAAGCAATTCTGTCTGCTATCTTTCTAGAGCTACTTCATGCATAATTAAGATAGTTTAGATACCTGAAGAGACAATGGAAGGCTCTTGACTTCTGTAAGGCAAAGCATTTTGTTGCAATATTCCATGTCAAACCTTTGTTATGCTCTCCTTGGAATCAATCCACAAAAACCTTTCCTTCCCCAGCCATGACAGATGTTTGCTTACCTGGTGACAAGGGACTCACAGAAAGGCTCCTATGTATGAATTGTCTGCTTCGGTTCAGCATTTAACAGCAGGTCTGACCCAACCAATCTGCTGATCTAGAAAGAGTTGACTGAATAGACTGACTCATCTATGGAGAGAGAGAGAGAGAGAGACAAAGAGAGAGAGACAGAGACAGAGAAAGAGGCAGAAAAAAACAGAGACAGAGAAGAAGCAAGGAGGAAGACCCTGTCTACATATTTTACTTCTGGGTTCTCTTAGAACATATGTTAAGACATTGCTTTATAACTACCAGGCAGGTTTCTTCTATGTAGGCAATTGAAATAGGAACAGTGAGACAAGTCTATTGGGGCTTGCAACATTTATGCCTGGTGAATAACTTAATACTGAAATGATAGCTAGGATTGGCCCTTAGTTCTGAAGGAGAGTTGTTCACTATCTGTAGACTGCAGCAGAAGAATAAATTATGGCTTATTGAGTTGCAGGGGGAAAAAAGCTATTGGCCTTCTTCCCCTGTTTTCTGAGTAATCATGTGTCCAAGCAAGCCACATCAAATCATGTTATCATTGCTCAAACCTCTTTGGTTTAAAATGGAAAGTGTCATTAGTCACTACAGCCAACAAAAGACATCAAACAGATGGGCAGTGACCTACCACAACAAATGAATCATTCTGACCTGTTCCCCAGACACACACTCTTGCCTCTGTACCTGAGAGCGTTCAAAAGACACCATTTGGGCAGGTAGGAACCACTTTGGATTTCAGCAAAAGGCAATGCAGAAAATTCTATACAAAGTAAGTGACCATGTGAATATTGATTAGATACTGTACTTACATCAAGGAAATCCAGATTCAGGATTTCTGTTGTTAGCTAAATAGTTACACTTAGACCTGTTACTATATCTCAGCTGCAAGGAGGAATGATATGCTAATGTTGTTTGGAAAAAGTTCTTTGGTCCAAAGTGCTTTGAACAACTTTGGAGTTTGGACAAAGTTCCATGGCAAAGTTGTTTTTGGACGAAGAACAGATATTGCCTCATTAATGTCATAAGAGAAAAGAAGAAGAAAGTTAACATCTGTTAGACTCCAAACCAATTTTCTGCGATGGGATACTTTGGACCCCAACAGATCCTACGTTTTAATCAAATTTGCCCAGGAGGTCTTCCAACCTTCAAGAGAGCTTTTCAAGACACACAGCAGGAAAGTCTAGTGATTCTCTCTACATTTTCTCTCTGGCACTGAGCATTCTTAGCTCTAACACTGAAGAAATAAAGGCTGAGGTATTTCCTGCAAGGAAAGAAATGGGTTTCTGAATTCTTCCTCTGGAGTCGTGGTATTCTAAGTAACCCCAAAGAAGAAAATTTAATGAATCATTTAGCCTCTGGGTTTCTGCCCAAGGGTTATTGCATTGCCATTTGTGATATGTGACATGGAATCTGGCTCAATGTCCAAAGAAGTTAATCTTTATATATTTTTTCAATTATTTCTTATGAAACTTCTAACGATTCTAGATTGTTATCTGGTTGTTAAACGTTTTCTGGGAATATTACTATTTTATTTCATTATCATTTTTGTGATAATTGCTAAGCAAAGTGATCATGTTTTGACAGTATTTTGATTTGGAAGGTCTGGGTTTTGAAATATTCTGAATCAGAAATTGACTCCCTGTGTAGTGAATTGGGCCAGATATTCCCATCACTTTCCTTTGTCTTGTCTGCTTCTTCTTATTTTCTTTTTCTTTTTCTACATGTACATAAATGTCAGACCACAAAAGCAATACAACTCAGGTTTGTTTGGTGTTTTCTGCAGGTGTGGCTTCCGTAGCATAAAAATCCTGCCCTGAATTACCTCCTACAAAAGCAGTTAGCCATTTCCTCCTGCTCCATATTGCAGGAAAATAAGCTCATACAAAAACAGCAATCACCTCTGGACCGAGGCAGGGCATTGAATAGGTTTATTTCACTATGCCGTTTTTAGATACCATTCTGTCCCTTTTCCTCTGCTTCGTTTTTTAGGCCTGCCTGAAAATATAAATAATGGCCAGTTATTTGTGGTCAGCAAATCAGCCACTCATTTAGAATTTAACCTGTACATTGAGACCAGAGCTTGAAACAGGATATATTTAATTTCCAGGTGTTTGTTGCTCTGCTAATGCTGTCAAAAAAACAACTAATGTCCAAATAGAGCCAAAATGAGAAGTATCACATTTTCTCCTCATCTCCATTTTCAAAAGACAAGATCTGGTATTAGATCTAGTCTTCAGATTCTATTTCTCACGCTAAGGACCCAAGACATGGAGAATGGGCGTTATTTGAGCCTAAAGTTTTAGGACAGCCTGACCTAACTAAAATACTGTTATCATGAGGAATAGAGGCTAAATCATGTTCGCAGACATCCTTCTGCAGATCTGGGACATAGAAACAATTAACCATGAGTTATTATATTATTATTTCTGCAGGCTATTCAAAATCATCCTATCTTATCTCTGCTGCGTCAATATCCAAAAAGAACAGAGAATTATGACGCAAATTTTCCCTCTGGAAAAAGGTGATACAAAGATGGACACAGTTTCCCTCCCTTTTTTTAATTCTACCTTGATGGTCTCGGCTGTTTGCTGAGCAAAATAAAATGAGGTTGTTTGGAAGACAAGGTACTACAGAACAGATGGAGAAGATACTCCTTTTCAACTACTTTTAGATATTTTAAACTTGTTGCAGATAACCTAATACATAAAACATTCTCTTACTTTTAATATATAAAAACCATCAGTGTGTAAACATGAGGGTACACATTCCAAACAAAGGCTGGATTCAAACAACACAATAAACATCAAAACAAAAGAAACAATACATATGATGACTTAGTGTAATATGTGAACCCAGTCAACGAGTGTCCCAAACTGTTCTCTAATACATGGAATGTGCTAAAACTATGACTTTTAGACACAAAGCAATTGGGCTTCTTTAGGCGACATGTACAAAGCGGTCCCAAATTACTTTTGCCAAGGAAAGTGGAAAGCTCTCTGAGGACACAAGCAGCATGGGATATGGTCAGGGATGGAGGGAATGGAGATCTTCAAGCGCAATGTATAAGCAATTTAAAATTTTAAATCCTGAAAATGATCTCAGAATTAAAAACGGAAAGTAACAGTGAAGAAAAACTACTAAATGCATTGCAGAATTCTGATCTATTGCTAACAAATGATGATGATGATGATGATGATGATGATGATGATGATGATGATGATAGCATTACTAGAAGGATTAATTCAGAATTTAGCAATGAATACAGCGAGGGAAAAAAAGGGTACATGTGTAGTGTTTGTTAGGGTTAGGGTACTGATAATTTTCACTCGTTTCATTTTTACTCACTGGTCCTTGCATCTTTATTTTATAGCAAATACCTCTCCTACTTCTTTGTAACCTATAATGGGATAGGAATAAATATATCTCCTGAAATAATTGTCTTATAAGAAGGTAGCCCCTTTGCAGAACACAATGACTACATCAGATAGAAAATGAAATTATGTAGCTTGTTGATAGGGTATGGGGCAGTGGCTTTCTCTGAGCACAAAATACTCATAGAAATGCTTAGGAGAGAAAAATTGAGGAGGAGGTGCTGTACACATGAATTTCCAGAGGAAGAGATAGGATATAACCAAAATATATAAATAAAAATGATTGTATAGACCACGAATTACTTCTCTGGTACTATTTTGATATCAATATTAGAGCACAAAAGAGCAACAATAACCTGAAAAATGCAAATATTTTGAATGTTTAAATCTAGAAATACTCAAGCTTATATATAGTCATGTTATGCTTAAAGGGAAGCTTGGTGTTTCGGTTGAAAAAAATATCCATAGACATGTGATGTCAATTGAGAAATACTATTTAACTTTTTAAAACTTATTTTTTTTATTTTGCTGAAGTATCACTTTTTTCTCTACCCTGGACACATTCCATGAATTCCAAACTCTTCATTCCTCTTTTCCTGAGTTAATTCCTTGTTCTTTTTTTTTTTAGTAATGGAAATATAATATGGGAAGGAAGGTTCAGCAAAGGATGTGTATTTGGCAAATTAAAATAAGTGGGGAAAATCTGTATTTATGAATGGGAATGGGAATTGCTTTTACAAAACATGGCTCTGCATTGAATTTTTAAAAATTAGTTGTTGACTTGAAGATTGTGTTTTCTCATTTTCTTAGTGTTAGTCATAGAAGCTGCAGTGACCCCCATTCTCTTGACCAAAACAAACACTGACAGACACCTCCACAAAAAGCAAAAGAGTAAATGAAGGGTTTTCAGTATTCTAACACCGGACAACAAAATTATAAGCTTGAGTTGCCAGTACTTTTAGTACTGGGTCCTTTTATAATTAAATCCTGTAAATGGATGCAATGCATCTTGTCACTTATGAAATAGGCTGTTCTGCAAATAGAAATTCCCTCCTGGGACTCTAGGCTGTGTTCGATTCCCCACCTCTTGCTGCAACATCCAAGTTATATATAGTCATATCTAGAAACAAACGTAAGGGTGTTGTGGCAAAAATGGAACAGGGATAATGGGAAAGGGTTATGCATTCATCTCTTTGAGCCTTTCTTTCTTGCTAAACAAATCAGGCTAAAAACTGGGAGGCCATGAGTTCTATAGATCAGTCTTTGGGAGTCCTTGGGCCAGTCTATCTCTCTCATCTCTTCTGAAACCACTTCTGAAATCTTGCCAAGAAAACTGCAGGGCCTGTCTAGGAGTCTATTGGAGTCAACTGAAAAACAAAAAACCTGCAAGGGTGTATATTGGATCATCTTTGCAGGAAACATTTAGCTGGCTAAGCCGTCCTCTTTTTCACCAACCAGGTGAAGGAAAGCTCCATACATTACTTGTTCTTGTTTGTGACCTTAAAACATAAGCCATCAAAGTGGCTTCTTCTTTTGCTATGTCAAATATGATGGTGTAGAGGCTGTTTTCCCCATCTGCCCTAAGTTTCAGAAGATCGAAGAGAAACATGAAGGAGGAGGAATATCAGCACAGGAAGCTAAATGTGCTAAACTACTAAGAGATAATGGATTAGAGATTGGACTGCCATTTGTCAGAAATGGTGTGGGGTCTCCCGCTTGGGGGGCAGGTTGGATTAGATGACCTATAAGGTCCCTTCCAACTCTGATTATCTGTTATCTGTTATAGGTTTTATTAATGGCAGTGAGACAGAAACAGTAGGAGCAGAGTAAGTGTCTTGTTGATGGGTATGCTTCAACCCTGCATGATAGACAGAAAAGACTAGTGGTCAGTGGTTACAATACTTGCTTGAAGCTTCCTGTAATTTAGGATCAGTTAAACACATATACAAAACAATATGTTTACTCAAAGGCCTTCAATTATAAGTCCTAACTGACCCAAAAAGGTTAGCCTTCAAAGAATGAGAAATGCGGATGAGAGTGGGGGGTAAGATAGGCTAAATTTATCTTCCTGATTGTATTTTTGAGAAATCTAATTAAGGACTTTTTAAAATATGTGCAATAATCTGGACAGAAAGTAGAAAAGATGCAATCCTAAATTGGACTTCCACTACAAGTATACCTGTTGAACCAGTTCCCAGAACTTCAAATCCAGTTCTCTGAAGCCAAATTAAGCCCAAGATTAATGATGTAAACAGGAAAACATTTATAACTCATTTTGAATTGCTTTATTCAATCCAAGTTCATATATGTTTGAACTTCCTTGTGAATGCAATGCAACCCTTACCTCTTTGTGAATGAATACTCATTTGTATTACAATATCATATGATATTACCAGAAATACTAGACTTTGTATTATATCTCATTTATTCATGAATTACTGCATACATATAGACTGTCACAATATATAATATGGCAGGTTTGTTCCTGATATACTTCTTTCCACCCACCCCCATACCCCTATCCTGTAATGCCAGCTGCTATAATAACTATGTTCTCTGAGCATTTGTTCAACATCATGTAATATTTTATGTGGTTATTGTTACTATTAAGATTGTTTATGTTGGGGATGGCAAAAAAGCATATTGAGTAATTTACACACTGTTCAAAACAGAACAGTCTGATACAGGTCTTTGTCTCTCTAGAAGGCATGTAACAACTGCTGACATGTTTTATGTTCTGTCTCCCAAGTCTTTTTAATAAAGTAATATTATCTTATATTATCTTATGGATCAGCAAATCTGACCCTTTTACTGAGTCACACTGGAATGAATGAATGAATGAATGAATGAATGAATGAAGGATACTATCTGTTTCCTAACTTACAACATCTTTGAAGGTAGGAAAGGCTGCTTGATATTGACTAAGAGAGGCTGTCTACAGGTTTTTCCCAAATTCACTTGAAACTTCCACACTGAATCTGCATACTGTCAACACAAAATGTGCTATACTGTTTAGCCACCATATTTACTAAGTGCTAGAAAGTAGTAAATAATTAACTGGATAGGACCAGCTATTGAGCAAGAGCTGAGAAGTTTTCAGCGTACGAAAGGTGAAAAATGGTGTTTCATACCTAGATTAAAGCCTTCAAGGCATCCAGTTGCTGATGTAGCAGCAGGAAATACAAAATCCAAAGCTGGAATCTTATATCAAGAACCAGAACAAATGACATGTGAAAGTTCAGTTTTGGGAAAGATGACATTAATTAACTGCGCATTAACATCCTAGACATCAACCAATTGAAAAGGACTGCAATTTGATGCTTTCAGTCAAAAAAAGTCCTATAGCTTTCTATTCAGAACATACACACACACACACACACACACACACAGAGAGAGAGAGAGAGAGAGAGAGAGAGGAGAGGAGGAACATTGGAATGCAAGCAAATGTTAAGGAAAAATAATGAAAGATAGACAGTGAAGATATTGAAATGGTAGGTAACTTCTGGCTTTTGGGATCAAGCAAAAATGTAAAACAGTCAAGGAAAGAATTTCCTGCAGATTAGTGTTTGGTACATCAGCCACAAGGCCTTGGAAAAAAGGTTACCATATGTCTACACTTACAAAAATTAGAATAGTTCTGATAATAGTATTCTCTGTGATCCTCTGGGGAAGCAAAAGTTGGATTTGAAAGAAGCAGGATAGAAAGAGTATTGGCATGTTTGAAATAAGGTATTCAGAATACCATGGATAGCAAAAAAACAAAACAAAATGACAACAGGAAGAACAAATGGATCGTTAAACAATCCAGAGTTCTCATTCAAGGCACAACATTATGTGAAGACCTACTGTAGCTAGATGGAGAAAGCTCTAATGCTGAGAAGAATTGATACTCACCCATAATTGATCAATTCTTTATTCTTTAAGTCTGGCAATAGCATGAACCTGATTTTCAGCATTTACAGATTACAGATAATCAGAGTTGGAAGGGACCTTATCAGTCATCTAGTCCAACCCCCCACCCAAGCAGGAGACCCTATACCATTTCTGACAAATGGCAGTCCAATCTCTTCTTGAAAGTCTCAACTGATGGCGCTCCCACAACTTCCGAGGGCAAGCTGTTGGTTGATTGTTCTCACTGTCAGAAAGTTTCTCCTTATTTCTAGGTTGAATCTCTCCTTGATCAGTTTCCATCCATTATTCCTTGTCTGGCCTACAAGTGCTTTAGAAAATAGCTTGACCCCTTCCTCCCTGTGGCAACCCCTCAAATATTGGAAGACTGCTATCATGTCTCCCCTGGTCCTTCTCTTCACTAGACTAGCCAAGCCCAGTTCCTGTAACCTTTCTTTATATGTTTTAGTCTTCAGTCCCCTAATCATCCTGGTTGCTCTTCTCTGTACTTTTTCTGGAGTCTCAGCATCTTTTTTATAGTGTGGTGACCAAAACTGGATGCATTACTCTAGGTGTGGTCTTACTAAGGCTTTATAGAGTGGTATAGAGCTTTGAAAGGTACAGAAATCTGCATATAGTTGACTTAAATAAATTATGGAAAGGAAGTTCCTTTTCTTTTATATATTTAAGGAAGGAAATAGCATGTTATTTTTCTTATTATGGGTGCAATTCCTAAGATGGCATTTCACAACAATTATCCTATTACTCTTGCTACCTGCACACCTAATGGCCTGCACAACTGCTACCAGAAGGAAGGAGCCATGAGGTGGATCAACAGGATTTTCTTACTCCAAGACCTATTATATCATTAAGAGAAATTCTTAAAAATGTGTTAATTCTCTTACCAGATTTAACAAGGACAGTCTTGAATGATCATGTTTACCTTTATGTAAGGAATAGATAGAAAAAGAAATACTGCAGTGTCATACATAAGAATTAATGGATAAGCATGCATCTACAGCTTTTATGATATTTACCATAATTTATCTTAAATATATTTTTCAGCGATTAACTTAGTGACATACAAGGGTTGGGGAATAATTATCTTTTATCTTTTGAATTTGGTTATTACAGTGGAAGGGGGCTTCCTTTAAGAGGATGCAAACATAACTTTCAGTTGAAATTACCTTGGGATATTATTGGGATTTCTCCAATAATATGCAAATCATTTCAAAAGAATACTTTGGTTACTAAATGAATGATCCTAAGTCAAGGACTACCTGTATTTATCAAGGTCATGAATCTACAACAGCTGCTTCAAGACCCTCCTTAGCCTAGCAACCTCTACTTGGATGGATGGTAGAGCATTGACATAGCCTGCTGTTCAGTGACTCATTCTTCTGATGAGTTGAACTGATATGTTAATTTCCCAGATGTTATCAAAAGCAATTCCATACAAAACCTACAAGTAGACAAGACACTATAACTGAAACTTATATCTGAGATTTATGAGCTTAATTAATGCTCAGGAATGCAGATTACATAATGGTAATTCTTGGAATTGTTATGAAATTACTGTACCTGGACTAATGCTTATGTATTCAACATTGCTAATTCCATCCCTTGTAAAAAGATGAGGTGGAAAAAAATGGGTGCAACCCTAATTAATAAATGTTACTATACAAGTTAAAAACAGTGTTTTCAGGATGTAACTGGGAAGTTCATTTCTTCACAATTCTTTGAGTTTTACTTATCCTGCAGGACAAACTCTCACAACAATTTCACAAAACAAGGATAGCAAAATCAGATGAAGTTGGGAAATTAAGCAAAGCCCGCTATACAAATTATATAGTAGAAATGAAAAAACCATTACATTTAAATTACTTATTAAATTATGTTTTCAAAATGATAAAGGGTTTTACATGAAACACTCACAGGTGAATGCTATACATTTCCCCTGTCTATTTTCACTTTGATATGCATTTACTCACCTAATTTTATTGTTTACTTGTTACTTATTATAATGTTAATTATCAATTGGGCACCAAGCTAGATTCAAGGGTTTACTTCTGACCGATAAGCTCATATGTGATTTGGGTCTAGGACACATAGATTCATTTTCTGTGTACTGATGGTTGATTGTTAAAAACCTCAAAGAAAATATTTCCTTGTTCACTGCCAAATGCAGGTCTTCTCTGCAGTAGTACCTCTGTTCTAGAATGTTCCTTCCACTGATATGCAGAAGGCCTTACACCTATTGAAAATCTGACTCTTCACTTAGCCTCTTCTTTCAATGTTGTCTTTCAATATTGTGAATTTGTTTGGTTTTGCCCTCTTTGCCACATACTGCTTTTTAAATTGTTGTGTAGGATTCGATGAGGCTGAGCCCAAGGGTGGGATAAAATGCATCATCAGTTTGGAGTCACTACGCTCCCACAAGAGACCTAAGTTCAGCCGCCCATGAATTCTATTGACTCCTATCTAGAGCCAATTTGCCTTGATTGTTAGTAATTCAGATTCTTGTGTACAGATAGCATGAAATAATTTTTTGCAGTAATTTTGAGCTCTGTCTTGGATTCCTGATTTCTTCCACCTGACATATTCACCTCTTATGTGGTTCCTAATTTCTTGCACCTGATATATTGCATCTTATATGGTTTTAAAATATTGAATTATTGTATTTTAATATTTTTTAGTTTTATACCAGTAAATCACCTGGAGATATCATTTCATAGAAAGCAATACATTAAAGTGAATAAATGAAAAAAAATGTTCCATGCATTTGATAATTTATACTTCTACCAAAGTCCGTGTCATTACATGTCTTCATATTTTGACTAACATAAGATAACTTTGTAGTTTTTACACATGGAAAAAAACTGTGGCCTCTGTATTCTTTCAAAGGTATCACTTAGGACAAAGAAACACTGTTATCTATATTATAATTTCAATTCTGGATCTTATGAAGGAAGTAGTTCAGTTTCCACCCATGGAGAAGATGAGAAGATAGCTTAACACACCCTATAAGTAGCCTTACCCTTGTGAGAAAAAAAGAGAGACTATAAGTAGCCTTACCCTTGTGAGTTGAAAAAAAATGAGTTAAATATGTAATTAAAGTTGGTTTAATTAAGAATGCATGGGCAGGTAATTTTGAGTGAGAGCTCCAAACTCAAAACAGGAAGTATCAAATCATTAGATTTTTCCCTCTGGCCTCTTCCATTGGCTTCTGAAACTGTTTATTCACATTTCTGACACCAGGAAGGCCCAGTATAAGATATTGGGAAAACTAGACAGAGGCCATGCTCAGATGGGCTTGGAATCAGACGGAGAGCTACAATAGCTATGTTCCTCCTTCTTGGCTTTGATTCCCATACAATTCTTACAACTAGAAGACAATAGATAATAGGGGGGTTGGGGAAGTTCAGGAAAGTGGTATGGAACCCTTTGTTTGCTATCACCTTCTAATCTGCTGCCAGCACATAATTAGAACATTCAGAGCTTCGTATTGAAGTCTTCTGTGGAATGCCTTAGATCAGGGGTCTCCAACCTTGGCAAAAGGTAAAGCTGGCTGAGGAATTCTGGGAATTGAAGTCCACAAGTCTTAAAGTTGCCAAGGTTGGAGACCCCTGCCTTAGTTGACTTACACTAAGGGAGGAAATTTAGTGCAATATTATATATACCAAGATGTATTTACCTTTATATGTCTTTTCTTTTGAAATTAAAGAAGTTTTCTGCTGTGATTTTTTTATTAGAAAAAGGGATGGTAAAGGAAATAAAGGGATATAGGAAATTTAGAATGGAGGCATGAATGCTTCTCTGATTCTCTTGGATCACTTACAATGGTTTGAATTCTCCTGAGCAAAATAATATCGAAACAAACAACTCTTATGAGAACCTCTCATCCTCTTTTCCCACTTAAAATGGCTCCAGGTCTGCTTCTCTACCCAGAAAATAAAAGATACTTTCCCATAACTAGAAGAATAAATGTGCATAGGGAAAGGGGGGTGGGTTATTGCTGATCAAGAAAATAATAAAAAACAGTTCCGGTTTGAGTCTCTTCGGCAACAGACTGAAATCCGCGATCGTGCGTGGTTTCGATTTGTGCTCGCAGGTGGTGAAGAATGGGGAGACTGCAAGCAGGGTCGAGGAGAGCCGCATCTCTCTTCCCCAGCTGGCCATTACTCCCTTCCCCGAAGGCGGTTGCAGTGGTGGTCAGAAATGGCCACCTCAAAGAAGAATTGAACCGGAAAAGAATGTGCAGGAGGAAGATAAGAGGAGAAAGTTTTGGTTGACCAGGTTAAACTGAAAAAGCAACAACGTAAGGTTCCCCTGGAATTTAAAGTAAATAACATTGTTCCCAAAGAAGATTTTGAAGCTGTGAAAGAGAGAGAGAAGAGAAAGGATTCGGTTTTTTTTTCTTCCCTTCCTTATACTGACAGCTAAGAGACTTAAGCAAGAAATTGAAAAAAAAACCACTTTGACATTAATAGGTATCTAAGCTGAAAATAAAAGTCAAGGGGATAATAAAGATTTCTGGATATTTAAAAGTTTTTAAAAGCAGGAAAGGAGAAAAAAAAAAGAATAAAAGGGCAGGATCTGGAAAAATGGAGGAGACTGCCTGGAACTAAGGAATGGAACTGTAACTAAAAGGAACTTACAGTGAAATCTTAACAAGATTCCTCAAAGATACATTTTAACTGAAACTTGGTAACAAAATAATAGAACCCCAGGAAGAGAAAGTGGAAAAAAGAAGCAAGAAGAAACAGCCTTGGATTATTTGGATTGGTGATTTTTGGTTTTTGGAACTAGATGACTAAAATTAACCAGGTGGTTGTTTAAAAATCTTTAAAATGGTATCACTCTTAGAAGAACTGAAAACAGAACTTTAAAAAATGGAAAGAAGATGCACAAGAAGGGAGAGGTTCCTTTGACTTCGTATTTCAATTCTTAGAAATGGGGATTTGGAACTATGAGAAACAAGAAACACTTGCAGAACAAGAAGATTGGGACAAAGAAGCAGCCATGGGTAATGATCAAATAATTTTAAGTGAGGGGAAAAAAGAAAAGGGGGGAAAGAGAGTAAAAGGTTTAAGACTAGAAAAAACAACCAAAAAGAAGAAGAACAATTTGAAAGATAAGTATAATATTAGAAAGCAACAGAAGAGGGGATTACAGATGAGAGAGTCAGAAGTAGAGAGATGAGGGGGTAAAAGGGGGAGGGAGAAGAGGGGGAAGAAGGCAAGGAAAAGAAGTTGTAAAAGACAGAAACAAAAAATGGAGAAACAGGGAAAAGATATAAGGATTGTAACCATAAGCTTGTTTAGAGATAATGGGTGAAAATTTAATTGTAAAGGAATTCTGCAAAGGTACATAAGATAGCATTGTTATATTACAAACAGAAATAATTTTAGAAAATATGACTAAAATGATGGATAAAATATTTACTGTAATGTAGTGGAATGTTTGTTAATAAATGAATGAATTAAAGTGATTGAGAGAATTAAATGGGAACATTTTAATTATTAGTAATGATTTATAAAAATATAAGTGAGAAATATGGAAAAAAAGAATTAACTATGGAAAGTTTATAAGTGTTCCCAAGGAAGTATGATATTTAATTGAAAAGAAATGTTAAAGATGTTAAGATTTTAATGAATATTAATGATAGAATTGAATTGGAATGGAATGTGTGTTTTATTTACACACACACACACACACACACACACACACACACACACACACACATATATATATATATATATATATATATATATATATATATATATATATATATATATATTCTGAGGTTCTCGTGGGTATTTGTATGTGGATCTTTGGTTGTTCGGGTTTTCTCCCGCATAAGATTTGAAGTATCTAGGCAACGTTTCGATGAAGTCTCATTCATCATCTTCAGGCTTCTGTCTTCAGCTCTTGCTTCTCAGAGTGAGAGTGAGTGAGTGAACTTCTCTGAGAAGCAAGAGCTGAAGACAGAAGCCTGAAGATGATGAATGAGACTTCATCAAACGTTGCCTAGATACTCGAATCTACGCGGAGAAAACCCAACAACCAAAGATCTCTCTCCTCTCTCTCTCTCTCTCTCTCTATATATATATATATATATATATTTTTTCTTTTTAAGAATATAGTGTGTATTTTAAGAATGTACCAAGCAGAATTCGATTGGAAGTTATGTATTATATTGAATGCTATAATCTTAAAGTTATACATTGAAGCTTAAATAAGAGTTTGAATGGATAAAATAAAAGGATATAAAGGTGTCATACTCCAATTGGTAACTACAGGGAAAAATTTGTTTAATAAGAAAAGATAATATGAAATTGAAATAGGACAGACAAAAGTATGAATATAATGATTTGAATTGAGATGAGATAATTAAAATAAAGTTGAGAAAATTAAAAGAGGGGAAAAACTATGTAGAAAATATAAAACGGTAATGAGATATGGAATAGAATATAAAAATGAGCATGAAATTGAGTTTTATGTCTGTATGAAGAAGTGATAACCTGGGGCCATGCTATTTTCAAAAAAAATGTTTTATTTGTATTTTGTTTTTGTGAAAACCCAAATAAAATTTTCAAAAAATAATAATAATACTAATAAAAAATAAAGGATTAGCTAACCCATCTCTATTATTTTTTTATCTCTTACCCAAACAATGTAATCTTCAACAGTGACATTTTTTCAGTATTAATTACCCTAAGGCATGCATTGTATCACTCTTTCTTACCTAGGTTACTAAGAAACTATCCAGCAATCACATATTATACTGGAAGGATACAGTATTTCCCTTGAAGTCATTAGTCAGGATCTGCTAGAAATGTGATTTCAGCAGGCATGGAATCAGAATTTGGTTTCTGATCAACTGAGGCACCAGAATTGTGTGCATCATACCGCAAAGCAAAAAATTTACCCCAGGTTTCAAATAAAAATACTAAAGTTGCCAGGAGTTCCTGAGATAAATGAAATCCTCTTTCATACCAACAAATATTATGGTGGCAATAACCCCTGGGGTGCGATTTAATTATTCTACAACATAGATTTCATTGCTTGTGGGGTCTTCAAACATCTAGTGATCCTTGAGTGCAAGCACCATTCTTTCTTTTGTTCTTTTAGAAGAACACTGTATTTTAAAAGTAAAAATAATACAGTGAGCACATGTCTCTATGGCTTTATACAAAGACAGGAAAAAGAAAGCATGTTCCAGCAAATGGTTTCAGCCCTGGAGGGCTCTGGCAAACATATGCCAACACAGGTAGTAATAACATGCTTGGTTTACTGATCTGGGTAAGGTCCAGCTACAGCACTATCCCAAAATAGTCTATGAAATAGTATTGCATTTGATTCATAAGCCCCAAAAAACCCCAAACCAAAACAAAAGCCCAACCCATTACTGGATATTTGAGAATCATCAGACACTAGAATAACACCGGGTTGTTTATTCTAGATTTAGAACAAATGTAATTGGATCATATATTATTATTATTTTCACAGCTACCCATGTTTCTGTAAGCCAGAGGCAATGAGGGGTATAAACTTTAAAAGGAACATTTGAATGCAATGTTCAAGGAAACGTTTTAGCTTTATATCAAGATGCTGAGATAGGTTCCCTTAGAGCCATGTGATTTGGAACACAGCATTTCACAAATAGAAACAAATGGAAAGGCATGTTGTACACACGCTAAAAAATAGCCATGTGATTCCAAGCTACCACCACCACCACACTAATTGTTCCACCTGCTCCAAAGTATCAACACTTGGAGAGAAACAGGAGAACATTTGAGATTGACCAGGAAGCCTGCAGAGGCTTCTCAAGCTCTCCTGAGCCATTTGTCCCATCTGTTTGATGTGGGGGCTCAAGGAAGCTAAGAGGGCCAACTCACCTCCAATGTGGGACTTCCATTAATGTATAAATTTCTTACAGTGGGGATTTAGCAAAAGAAAAGTAAACAAGCAGGCAAAATTCTTTACACCATCTCATAGATATTTCGACAGGATTTGTATAATTAAAGGCAGGACAAAAGGTAATTTATACCTAGGAGCACTCCCCCCACCCATTCTTGCTAATGTAGAAGCTAGAGGACTGGCATCTAAGCAAAACTAATCTTTCCTTGCTGTCTCCCAGCAAATATTCTTAGAAACTTTCCCATGAATTCACCCATATTCAAGGGTGGCCCATCACTCATAAAAGTGCAGTGATGGGGAAGAAGGATGCCTTTCTGACTTCTGGGTCATTGGTCTTTGAGATTATCCCTGGGCACACATGTGAAAGGAAGGAGCCCTTGATTATGCCTCTACCTTTATAGCCTGGATGGATTCTCAGTACAGATTATCTGTCTTTTGTAGTTAGCAGTAACCTATACAAGATGCATCAGGCTTTCTGTGCTTTCCATCTCGTCCTCATCCATTTCCTGTCTGCTCAAGCATTCTTGGCCGTCTCTGGATAATATTATCTTACCTGCTAGAGGGCAGTTCAGCTGACCGAGTGGAAGCTTCCGCCGTCTGGATCAGGAAGCAAAGCCGGTATGATCTGAGCAGCAAAAGAGAAGGGTGCCAACAACACCGTTGCAGGTTTCTTTCTCTTACTCTTCTGATGCTTGTAGAGTTTCACTCAGAGGCTGCCTGTGCTTTCCACCTTCTCCTCTCTCTGTTACTGTGAAGAACAAATGTGACAGGCCACAACGTGCATATCAGGGCTTGGAAGGTTTCCAGAACTGCGTCCACTTCAGCAACGGCTCCGTTGGATAAGAAAAGTCTTGGGAATCGCCGTGGTTACACTTTATGCCTCAGAGATCCTGCTAGACAGAGCAGGGAGAAGAAAGCCTTTCCACCTAAAACCACAAGTTGACAGAGAGCAGAAAGAAATGACAGGAGAGGAGGGATGAAACCTGAAACAGCTGCCGGTAAATAAGAACAGCCAGTTCATCTGAGCGACTATCAGTCCTTGGCAGGCAAGGAGCTGCTACAGCAGCAGCAGCTCAATGCTCAAATGAATCAGCCTCCAACGGGCTCTCTTTCTAGGTTGGTAATTGAATTAGATGGACTGCTTGGCTGAGCTGCAGAGATATTTTCAGACTCCCACTTCCAAGGGAAGAATGGACTGCGCCCCCATTGGACTTCAAGTGTCCTCCATCATTTTTTTCCCTCTCCAAAGTGTCATAGTATTAGAGCAAAATTAGGCAGAATGATGATTTTTTTTAAAAAAAAAATCTTGGTCTGTCTGATCATATCTAAAATGGCACATGTGGGATGGTGTCTGATTTAAAAAAAAAGGGGGCGGGGGCTGAGAGAGGTATTAAGTTCTCTCTTTCCTACTTTCTCTTCTTATCTCTTAGGGTCCTTTTCTCTTAACAGAACCTGATAGCAAAAGAGCCCAGCTGAAGGGGAAGAAGGTCCAGTAACTGATTGGAAGAACCATTTACAAGTTAAAACCAGGACCAGCTTCAGAAGGCTACCTCTTATTATAAAGTTCAGATAAGCAGAGCAGCTAATTATAAAAAGGAAAAAAAAGAGAGAGAGAGGAGCGATTGTCATGCATCAAAACCGATTTCTCAAAAACTAACTCCTCACTTTACAATAGTTCTGCTTATTTATTTAGATGAGCCGAAATGCAAGTATTAATTTTAATAATAGGTACCCTTATATGAGGATAAGGAGGCAGAAATATTTACTTATTAATTTGTTTGTTTATTTATGAAAACTTATTTGGCCATCCACCTCAGTGACTCCAGGTGGCTTTCAAGGATAAAAACCCAATATAAAAAACAATAAAAGAGCAATACCCTCCCCCCGCCAATATATTTTGGGCCGTTTCTGACCTTTGAGAAAGATGCCACTCAGTACATCTCCTCCCCTTTTTCTTCTAATCTCAATTTATTTACTGTAGAAGAGATTGACAGGGACAAAGCAGGCAATAGTGCCCTCCCTTTCTTCTGTTCCCTTTATCCTGCCCACCCATTAGTTTGCATTCTCCCTCTGAACCAATGGCAAAGGGGAGCTTCTCAGTAGTGGGATTCAATTTTTTTTACTACAGGTTCTGTGGGCCTGGCAGGGGAAGGACACTGTAAAATCTCCAGTCAGAGATGGTATTTGCTGGTTCTCTGAACTACTCAAAATTTCCGCTACAGGTTCTCCAGAACTGGTCAGAACCTGCTGAATACCACCTCTGGAGCTTCTTCAGAGCCTGTAACTCTGGTGATCAAGAATGGAACTTAGTAAGACATGGTCTAAGGAGACACGGACTCATACCCTATGTATACATTTAATTGTAAGAAATGAACATTCCAGCTGCCTTACACAGTTTGACCAACTATCACATTCTCTGGCCTACATTCGCCTTTATCACCCACAGAATTGATCCACAGGGAAAATTCTAATGAAAAAGCTATCATCCAGTTCTCCAGGTCAGACAAAATAGCTGCAAAGGATTAGGAAATAAGGGCAATTCCTTTCCCCACAAATAACCCAGTCCCACTGTTCTAAGGCCAAAGGCTGAAGAACCTTTTTTTTAGAGATTACATATGCATCTTGACTGATTGTCTATTGTGGCTTATACTTCACTCCAGTCCAATCAGTAGCTGAAGATCATCTCTAAGAAAAATTTAAAAATCATCCATACAAGAACAGCAAATAATTTCATACAAAAATCCATAGCAAGACGTTCCCCCTCATAACAAATCTGTTCCTAAAGTTCTTTGGAATATCTATGTTTAAATGGTTTTCGACAAACAGACAGACACACATTCCAAATCCAGTATCGTGGAGATCAGTCTAAGTTTGGAGGAGAGAGGGAGAAACTGAGAAGGATCTTTTTTGTGAAAGAGTGATTTTGTGATTTTTATTGCGGGGGGTAAGAAGGCAGTCTTAAGTCATGCAGAATGCTGGAGATGACAACATTCAACCGGAATCTTGAACTGCAGCTAGAAGGAAACTGTTAATTGGTGCAGCTTTCAAAACAGAAGGGATACACTCCTAAGCTTAGAGGCTCCTTCCATTAGTCAAGTTACTATTCAGCGGAAGCTTCTTTGTGTAGTCAAGGGCATCCCAATGTACAGCACATTATAATACTCCAGATGAGAAAGTATCATGGAAAGGTCCTAACTGGTATACTAGATGTAGTTGCGCAAAGACCTTTTACTCATAACTGTGTCTGCTTTTCAAGTGGGAACTGAGTCCAAGAAGGTCCTCAAGTTATGAACTAATTTCATATGCAATACAGTCCGGTACCAAAGATGGAATATTCCTGATCTTGGAAGCCTTCCGAAACTATGATCATTCCATCCAGTCAATATTAAGCCTGAGCTTGTTAATTCTCATCCAGATTCAGAATGGATAGAATTAAAAGTAAATCTACACTTCCCCAAACGACTTCAGAAGACCTTTTCTTCATTGCTTCATTGCATTCATTTTTAGGTGAGCAATTTCTAGTGTGATCTGTCCGAGGTCCTGATAGGGTCTACTGTGCCCTTGCCTTCAGCAAGCCCTTGGTACCAGATGTGACTCTTCTCTTCCAGCATGTGCCAATGAAGGGCCAATGAAGGGCCGAACCCTCTTTAGGAGGATTCAGGAACTAAGTTAGAGCAAAGAAACAGTATTATAAATGTACCATCTACAAACATGCTTAACAAAGGCAGCACAACTCTACCTCCCCCTCCCTCAAATTTAGCTTTGTCTGTGCTTAGGGCACCAGTGAGCCTTAATTTGCCACCGATCATTTACAATCCTAAAGCTACCAGGGAAACGTTCAGGATGAATATAAAGGGGGAAAAAAACCCAAACTTCATCTTTAATGAAACTTTTTAAGATAATCCTTTTGCTTAGAGCTTTATTTATTCATAGATTATCATAGCTCAGCCAGGATAATTAAGTTAAATTCCATTTGATAGTTGATAATCCAATAGGAAGCCAAGACACTGCCTGATTAAGATGAGCTTTCCTGTTTCATTAAGAGGAAGTGAAATCTGCTTCAAAGCCAGACACACAAGATTCAGGCAGAATAATGAATTACTCCTCTTGCTGAACACACCCAAACTGCATCACAACATTCTGCTGGGAAATTTAATAACCACAAACATGTTTTGCAGATCCCTTGTGATGGAACTGGAGAAAACAATCACTGCAGTGCAGTTTCCCTTCAATTACAAAAATTGAAGAGGAAAAAAAATTCAAAAGATGACTGGAAATCACCATGGAGAAGAGTATCTTGGAAACTGATTTGGCTGACTTCTGAATTCTAAAATGTGCATGCAAGAAAAAAAAAAAAGTAAAGAGTAGCACAATGGAGATAAAGGCAGTGAAAGAAGAGCCTAATTCCGAATTTATTTACCACTTTTCGAGCCTGGTTAAATTTCTGGGATCAGTTTCTTGAGAGTGGAGTAGTGTCTTTACTTGTTTTTTGGCTTTAGATTAGGGCATAGAGAGAGACAGGTTTAAAATCCTAGGTAGGCAGGAAGGTCATTAAGTAATTCTAGGATGCCCATTCATTATCATCTCTCTTACTATTAAGAGGGTGAAAGGGAAAGAAAGGTATTATATCATGTTGCCTGCTTTTGTACCTGAATGAATGAATGAATGAATGCATGAATGGATGGATGGATGAATTCTTTTCAACACTTTCTTTGTAAGGACCAAGATAGCAGAAATGAGGGCAAGAAGTTTTATAAGCCTGTCAGTAGTAAAAGAGCATCATCAGACAATCTGAGAAAAAATCTTAGGTTGGCTAAAAAAACTTGAGGCATTGAGGTTCACACATCTTAAAATTTTCAAATTTTGAAAAATACTTGACTAGACCATTTGCAAGCTTCTTAGAAGCCTCTCCCTTCATTTGCAGTTTATTATTCATTTAATTGGCTATGTTGTCAACTACCAAAGTTTCTCAATGGTTTACAATCAAACATAAAACCAGAATGAAAAACAATCATATCAATATCAACAATCAAAAGTGTAAGCAAAGAAAAACTGATTTTAAAATGTACTTAGGTCATGTCCAACTCTACGGCATAGTGCTTATCCTCCGTTTCTTGGCCAAGGGAGCAGTATTGTCCAAAGACAATTTATGTGATTGTGTGGCCAGCATGGGTATATGACAATGGCACATTGAATGCTGTTACCTTCCCAGCAAAGTGGTACCTATTAACCTACGTGCATTTACATGTTTTCAAATTGCTAGGAGGACAGGAGTTGGAGCAAGTAATGGGAGCTCACCCATTTGCATGGAGCTGGGGTCTTAAACCCAGGCTGTCAGCTCTCCAGCTGACAAGCTCAATATCTTTAATGTCTGAGCCATTGTGCCCTTTAAGCAGGGATGGGATCCAACCGGTATAACTCCAGTTCTGTTGCTCTATGTCACGCGAGCATGCGCAAGTCGCGCAAGTGCAATTTACGACCTGCTGAGCTGCCTGGACAGCTGAAAAGTGTTGCATGCAAGTTCACAGTGGTTGGAAAAGCCCCTTTTCCTGCTTTTTCAACCACAGCTGTGCCGTACAAAGCAGCTGCGGTTGAAAAAGCAGGAAATAAAGGACAGGTAGGTGGGCCAAACAGCAGCGAACACAGAACTGGTTCTGTATCTGCTGCTCTTCAAAGCTACCGGTTCTTTAGAGCCAGACAGAACTGGTAGAATCCCACCCCTGCCTTTAAGGCTCTAGTACTGAAAAGTATTAGAGCCTTAAAGGTGTTAAAAAGCTAACCAAGAAAGCCGTTCTTTTCATTGAGGAGGGAGCATAGTCCAGGCACTGGGTTAGTTACAAAGAAAGCTTGACCCTAAATCATCGTGAGCACCTTCTCATAGGTTTGCAATGATTCAGGGGAGATTTAAGAAGTGAACGTGAGACACGAATAATTTGCTTCTGATTTAATGCATTTTCTCTTTTGTATTTTAGGCACTTTTGCAGAAGAAAAGAGATATTTTGCTAAGGAATTAGGGTGATGAGAATTAAAATGTATGACACAAACCTCATACATGGAGAGAGAAAGAGAGAGCTCAAGAGATCAAGTAGGATTTGTGTCTTTCACTATAAATGCAGGTTTGATAATGATGGTAATAATCATTCAAAGAGAGATGACATATTGTAGGTTCCTTAGTGCTTGCTGAGCTTGAGTGTTTGCTTGCAGACATTTCATTACCTAACTAGATAACATCATCAGCTACCCAAGCAGGTAAGCTAATCAGGTAATGAAACCCTGCAAGCAAACAACCAAGCTCAGCACCAAGGACTCCACAGTTCAATCCTAAAACACAGGGCGAATGACAAATTGTACATAGGCAGAAATAGCATCTTCCATATATTACAAAGTCAAGAGCTGAGGCTCAGCTTTAGTGATTGGCATTCAACTGGTCTATCTGATGATTTTTTCTGTTGATTTAAAAAAAATACATTTTGAAGAGCTCCAACAAGATGGGGCTTCATCCTGTTTTTTGGCAAGCATGAATGAAGCCCCCCTTTCTGCTTTTTCTTTGTTCCTATCTGTGTTTGTTATTTCTGCCATCTTTGCTTTTCTTCAAAATTTTATTTTGTTTCCTTGTTTTAATGTTTTTTTCCCGGTGTGCTGTAAACTGCCCAGAGTCTTGGGAGTTTGCTTATAAAGAAATAAAGGCTGTTCAATATTTCTACATGCCACTCCCTCCTAAAAGAATGAAATATTTTAGGAAATATTAAAAAGGCAGAATATTATATTTCCCTAAAAGAGAAATAGAGAAACATGCTCTTGGAGACAGAAAGCAGCTCCCAAGTCTTTCTTAATAGCCCCCAGCAGATATTTTGTGCCCGTTGAGAAAGATTGGACCAGCCTATCTACGAAACAAAAGACCTCCAGCTCCAGGATGATGGGAGTAAGAT
This sequence comes from Pseudonaja textilis, assembly GCF_049901715.1. Classification (NCBI taxonomy): domain Eukaryota; kingdom Metazoa; phylum Chordata; class Lepidosauria; order Squamata; family Elapidae; genus Pseudonaja; species Pseudonaja textilis. The sequence continues at coordinate 81,925,712 of NC_141991.1, forward strand.
ATGATCCCTTGGGACATAATAGGGCTAACTCTCTACCATCTAGCAGCAGAGCTCACCACACTGCACAATCTCCTGGGGGACATTGCATTACCCTCCAGGCTTCAACCAAACTTAGCTCAGACAAGCTACAGAGCCAGCTATGACCCCTGCAACAGCCAATAGAATACATGTTCTCGCACAGGAACAGGAAGTTGAAGTGCCAAGCCCAAGAGAAGGTATAAAAACCCCTCACTCTTAAATCCATGTGGTCAGCTACCCGGAATCACACATGCGTGGCGGTTCTGCTTCATTAATAAATGGACTCTCTTTCCAATGAACCTCCAGCTTCCATTTTGTCTCCAATGCCTTTCTCCCAGCTTGGAACTGGACTGGATATTTCTTCCAACATACAGAGCATTACTATTTTGCCTAGAGATGAAGACAGATTCCATTTCACATTTTTTAAGCATCAGTGACTTATTCACTTCAAGAGGCTGCAGTTCTTTGGAGAGTCCTAATTGCAATCCTAAACCATTGGTTTTCTAATGAAACCAACAATGAACGTTTACAACCTCCTCCCACATTTTGCCTCAATGTTAATTTATATAAACAAATAAGGAAACTTGTTCCTCCCTGCTGCCTCTTTTGCGTATCTTACTGCTCAGAGTCAAAGAAATTTATTTCATTGGCTTGACCAGACAAATCTTGATGCTGAAAGAAGACCATTGGAAAGCTCAAAGGTTGACCCATTTTTGCATGGTTTTGAGTTACACTCTCTAAACCAGTGGAGCTCAATATGGTTTTTGACTTTTTCAAGTGAATTTTCATGTCCTCATTTCAGCATTTGTCTACAAAAGTTATGAAGCTCTTATTTATAACTGTTTATACAAGGGACAAAAAAAATACAGGTTTGCAAATATTTGGACATCCATTATTTATTTTTAAAAAATATTTAGGGTATCCTATATAGCTTTCTCAACATTCAGTTAAAAACAAGTTAAATGAGAAATGCACAGTCCTACAGAAGGTCCATTATGGTATCAAAAATGGTCAAACACTGGCACCTACAGGCAAGATTACATCATTCCTGAAAATGTGCAGTGTGTAAGTAGACATGGTAATCTCACTCTTGTTAGAATAGAATAGAATAGAATAGAATAGAATAGAATAGAATAGAATAGAATAGAATAGAATAGAATAGAATAACAAAACACAGCTGAGATAAAAAAATTAAGAACTGTTATGCTTAGCCACCAACAGGGCCCTCAGGGAGAAATAGCATACTGACCATTTCAGTGCAAACCCTGCCATTTCCCTATGTGCCTTGTGATGTCACACATCACAAGAAGGACCAGGGGAGACATGACAGCAGTGCTTCAATATTTGAAGGCCACAAAGGAGAGAACCTATTTTCCAAAGCACCAGAAGGCAAGATAAGAAATAATGGATAGAAACTAATCAAAGTGAGATCCTGATAGACTGGTCTCACTGGAAAAAATATGTTTAATAAGAAACTGCACAAATTAATAGAAATTAGATGATCAGTGTCTTCTAGTCCCATGGTGGCGAACCTATGGCAGACCCAGAGGTGGCACGTGAGCCATCACCCCAGCTCAGCTTTGCCGTGCATGCACCTCCTGCCAGCCAGCTGGTCTTTGGGTCTCTGCCACATGCACATCCCCCAAATGCCCTGTCCCCACACATGCATGTGGGCCCCCACCCTTGCATGTGTGCACGCCCACATGTGCGCCCCCCACTCATGTGTGCACAACCCCTGTGCGCACATGCATGGGGTGGTGTGTGCATGTGAGGGGGTCAGGGCACATGTGTGTGGGTGGCACATGCATGTGTGGGGGCTGCGACACGCACATGCATTGCATTTTGGGGATATGCGCACATGCACTTTGGGCACTTGCCTCCCAAAAGGTTAGCCATTACTGTTCTAGTCTTTATTTTATGGCTGGCCACCTCACAGCAGTGACTCTGGACAGATGTACAAAGTTAAAAAGAAATTCAACAATCTGAATTTCAACACCAGCATAACATTCGAGAACAAAACAATTTCAAGAAGACAATTTTAACTTGCAGAGAATGCTTAATCTCCATCTAGCCCCAATGCTCGGGGGAACAGCCAGGTTTTTAATGCCTTACCAAAAGGCTAACCCCTTCCAAAACTAGAACAACAAACTTTAAATGAAAGTGTTATGGAACAAAAGAAGAAGAGACCCATCATCCACCTCTTTATACCTGAGAATTCAACTGAACACTTCTTGGCATTGAATGCTGGAAGATGTAGATCAGTAACTGGATCCAGCAGAATTCTTCTATCCTTATGCTAGGATCAAAGCAAGTTTTCCATTTTCATGGGGACCAAGTCATCCCCTTCTTCCCTTTTATAGCTGGAACCCTGGGAGTTGTTATAATTTCAGATAAAAATTATAACTGAGAAATAAATTAGGACTTATAATAAGGTTACAGTCCTCAAGAGGCTGACTTGAAAGTATGTCTAATATATCAGCAATACTTTCTCTAGAGGAAAAAGATTTAGGATGGGATGTTAATGAGAAATATACTGTTAATACTGTACATGTCTAGAAATCTAATTTGTGGGTTGAAGCTTGTGCCTGACCATTCTTTTTCTGTTTCTCTACTTATTACTTTTTTCCTGGTGCTCACTGCTCTTATTCCTTTCTTCCTATGGCTTAATCTTTCTTCCTATGGCTTAATCTTGACTGACATGAGGCAAACTCCAATGTATCCAAGAGAAGATAACTGGTTACCAAGATTGGCACATGGAAAATTAGAATGAATATGGTTGATTCTTCCTGTCATAGCTTCTTGCATAGCTGAAAAGCAATACTGGCTAGAACAGAACAGAATAAAATAGAATAGAATAGAATTCTTTATTGGCCAAGTGTGATTGGACACACAAGGAATTTATCTTGGTGTAAATACTCTCAGTATACATAAAAGAAAAGATACATTTGTTAAGAATCAAGAATCATAATGTACAACACTTAATAATAGTCATAGGGTACAATCAGCAATCAAATCATACTATGAAACAGTCAATATAGATCATAAGTATACAAGTGACAAAGTTACAGTCATACAGTCACAAGTGGGAGGGGATGGGTGATAAGGAGTGAAGAGAAGATTAATAGTAATAGTTGGGCAGACTTTGTAAATAGTTGAACAGTGTTGAGGGAATTATTTGTTTAGCAGAGTGATGGCGTTCGGGATAAAACTGTCCTTGTGTCTAGTTGTGTGCAGTGCTCTATAGCGTCGTTTTGAGGATAGGAGTTGAAACAGTTTATGTCCAGGATTGAGGGGTCTGTAAATACATTTACACTTTATGAATAGATGTGATGAACACTAGCCATGTTTGGGGTTCTTCATAATCTAAGCCCCATGTCTCTCTGATGTTATGGAACTTCCTGAAACAATGCTGCTTACATCGAAAGGTGCTCTTTCAAGAGGCCACTGAACTTATTTTGTTTTTCTTTGACAATGTACCTTACAGCATCAACAGTTGTAACCACAAGGGGGAGCTTTAGCCACATTCTCAGCCTCTAAGTCAACCTGGGCCATTTCCAGGAACAACTGGAACTGATCGACCTCCCTTTAAATGAAACATTTGATAATGATATTTTTACAGTTGACTTCATATTGGTGAAAGAACTCTATCTGTTTGCAAAGTTGGCGGTCAGCACCACATTCAACAGAGTCACCCAGACACCCTTATTAGAGTCAGAAATTTTGACAGGAAGAACATTGTGCCCAGGCATACAAGTGTCCAGAAGTTCTCTTGAAACTGCCCAGTCAGTATTAGACGTTGAAGACAGGAACCACCCATTTTGACTGACAAAAATGAGGATTTTTTTTTTTATTCGAGCAATGCTTTATTTCGAGAAAACAAACAACACAACAAATGAGCAAATATTTGAGCCTACACAAATTATTTATCAGGCTAAGACATGGGAAACATGTTATGTCTCTTTCCTCCACTCGTGCCTCGGGGCTCTGATCACATCTCAAATGTTTCATGAGAATCATCACATGCAGAAAAGTGCCAGTACAATTTTCCAACCCTAAGGATTATTGTATTGTTTTATGTCTTAGAAACGTAGTAAATTACATGTGTGTGAAATTTTATTCTCATTTATTGTAATGTTGCAAGAACACCCACTTCTACATCCCAAAGGTGCTTTTTTCAAGAGGCAACTGGACTTTCTGGTTTTTCTTTGAAGATATTTTTCTTATAGGTATGTGGACAATACTTGGGTCAAGATCAAATCACAGGAATGGGGAAGCTTCACCAAACATATCAACTCTATGGATAGATACATCAAATTCACACAGGAAGTTGTTAAGGAAAACAGTCTAGTCTTCCTGGACTGTGCGGTACCCATGAAGGAAGACAGAAACCTCAACATTGAAGTTTACAGAAAATCCACTCATACAGATCAGTATTTACATTTTGATTCCCACCATCCACTGGAGCATAAAATGGGAGTCATCAGAATCCTATACCACAGAGTTGAAGACCTGCCTACCAACAAAGATGGGAAAGAAAAAGGACAAAAACACATCCAGGAAGCCCTCAGAACACGTGGCTATCCCAAGTGGGCCTTCATCAAATCTCAAAAAGACCCTACAGGAGCTCCTCCATAACATAATGAACAGAACAATAAACAAAGCAACATTATTCGGTATGTTGCAGGCATATCGGAAAAACTCAGGAGGATCTTCAGCAGACATAACATACAGTACATGCACACTGCAAACTCAAGAGTACACTAAGGCAGAAGCTTGTTTATCCCAAGGATATAAACCATCCAGACAAAAACTGAGCAATGTGGTATATGCAATGAGCCCTGTGCAGATCTTTACATTGGGGAAACAAAACAACCACTTCATAAGTGCATGGCACAACAAACACATCAGGATTAGATTCAGTAGTCCATCTGCATTTAAAAGACACAGGCCACTCTTTTGAAGACAACAAAGCCCACATTTTGGACAGAGAGGACCGCTGGTTTGAAAGAGGGGTCAAAATTGAACAGCCCTCTCTCAACAGAGGGGGAGGGATACAACATCATCTATCTCCAATCTACAACAGAGTCCTTTCAACAGTTCCAAGAAGCTCCACATCCATTTGCACCAATCAGGTGACCCTGATGACACAGATAAACCTCAAGGTGATCTTAACGACTCACTAAAAGAATGCAAATGACCAACTCTCTGCAAGGAGTATAAATCCTTCCATTCTCCACCATCCAGTCAGAGCTGAAGAAGCTTCTTGGATGAGAAGTGAAATGTCTTCAAAGAAAAACCAGAAAATCCAGTTGCCTCTTGAAAAAGCACCTTTGGGACAACCATGACCTGGATGACTGAGAATCTCCATAGACACCCACTTCTGTGATCTGCCCCTGTCTGTTGTCCCTCTGGACCAAACAATACCAAAGAAGAGAAAAGAAGCAAAACAGAGGGAAGGAAATACAAGGAAGTGGATGTTTTCTATCATGATATGAGATGAATTTTTGAGCTGGCAGGCTAGATAAGAGTGACAGTCCATGGAAAATTGTTCCCGTGTCTTAAACAAATTAAGATTTCTGAGTTCTCTAAAGGAACTAGACTGGCTCCAACAAAATCCTCCCAAAGATGGAAAGTTTTTGATCCTGTGGAAATTTCTCCTGGCTTGAGATGGGAAAAGTTATTCTCTATCAATTCTTGCTCCTTCTTGTAACCAACTGTGCCCAGCAAAATAGGCTCTACACAGGACCTTCCAGTGGGATAAGGCTAAAGAAAGTGGGATTGGCAAACACTTCTTCTTCTATTTTCTACCACTGAGTTTTCTGAGCAACTCACTGCTCATGGATGTTCTTGTGCAGTGGTTCTCAAACTTTTCTTCACTATGGACCCTCTTTAAATACCTTTTGTAGCCATGGACCCTGGCCACGGATTCCCAGGTTGAGAACCATTGCTCTTGCGAATGAAACTAAAACTCTGGATCCACTCCTCTGTCTGATAGAAGAGGTTTCCAGTGAATCTGGAGTTTCAATTTAATTAAATATGGAATTCCCAAGGTAGTTTGTTTTCATGGGTTTGTCCTGATTTTTGTTTATGGTTTTGCCCTGGTTTTTATGTTCACTTCACAGATCAACTTTAGACAAATTAACCTATCTGGGGGAGGAAAACAATTTAAGAAGAAAAAGTTGAGATTTATGACAAGTTGAAATTAATTATTCCAAGCTGCAAAGTCTGAGAATCATAAACATATAGTGAAAGGATGTTTTTATTATTGAATAAGTGAGTCTTTATCACTCCTGACACTGAAGTAAAAATTACTCTGAGACTATTTTAAGCCACTAGGAGACTATTAATTCAACACACAATCCACACATTGCATAAGGATCTAAGGAAATTTTGTGGGCAGATGTTGCTTATCACCGATAGATAAGGTTATGTCATTAACACATTTTTTTTTCAGTGATGATGATTTTCTTAGCTGTGGTGCATCCCAATTAATGGAACATTCTATTTGGATTTCTATTCAGATGGAAAGGGGCCCAGATCTAAAGATTGGTTGCAAGTCCAAAGGAGAGGAAGCGCACGCGTATCTGCAGGAAATACGGGAAGGAGGTCTTTGTGATATGGAGTGAACGAGAACAAGTATCTGTTATGGAAATTCAGCCTGCTCCTGCTCCTTCCTGCCTTCTCCAATATTATTCCACAGCAGGAAAAGGAGACGTCATTTTCAAAGTCCACAGTAAACGTTCTTGGGACAGTTCTTAAACCTGACTTTCTGCAGGAACTTTATGGGCTATTTTTGTCTGGTTGCTCAACAAACCCTTTAGAAATGAGCTTCTCTGTGGGCTGTCCTTTTCCTATTTTAATTGTTTTTGTTCCTCATTCATTTCATGTGCTGACCCTGAAACTGACATTTTGCGCCTCCTCTTTCTTTCAACTAGATGCAGAATGATTACATAGTAAAACAATATAGGCTCTTGTAATTTTGACGTTTGCAATTCCTCCATTCCCAGAAAGTGGTCAACACCGCTGAACATGTTTCCCAAAAGAAAAATGAAACTCGTGGCTATTCAGATCCATACATTGCTGGCCATACCTCATTGCCTAAAATCTTGAAATATTCTTTATTTTGTCTTCTCTTTCAGCTCAGCAATTAGCACAAATGGTATCAGACAGGCCTGTTCAGACAAAGCCTGCCTGGTTCCCTTACAACAGGGGCTCTAGAAGTCCCGACAAAGGAAAGTCTGTCTCCCTTTCCATTGGCATCCAGGCATTCACCCAAAGACCCGTAGTTTGCTTTTGTCTCTGACTTTTTCTTTTGCTTGGGCCTTTGCATAGTTCAGGCTGCCTATGTCAGCAGAATTTCTTGATCTGCACAGTGTTGCAGCTGTCTGCCCAGGTTGCCACCGATATACAACTGTCATTAATATTGAGTGTCAGTGTTACTGAAGGTCAAGCCATCGACATGGCTGAGTGAAAGGGATTTGGGGAGGGGAGGAGCCTAGTTGGGACCATCCTGGTTAAGAGATCAGGAGGAACCACATCTTTCTTCAGCTTGGGCCTCTTGATTCAGCCGTATCTTGATGTCAACAACCCCCTGAACTAATAATAAAGACAGCATTACCAGAAAAACTTGAAAAGTACTAATGTATACACGAAGAGAATAAGCCATCTGAAATCTTTCTTCCTGAGCCTAAGACAACATTGTGTGTTACATGACTGGCTGCTTACAGAAGAGAAAGAATTAAAAAATGGGCTCAGATTGGAAGCATCCAGAGGTTAAAATTAATTCCAACTGCAGAAAACTAGCAGTTTTCCAAATAAAATGGAGACTGTTCTCCAAATTCTAACATCATAGTTGGCATACCTCTTAAGTATAAAAAAATATGATTCATCTTCGCTTTCAAACTTTTCACTGCACTGAACATTATTTAACTTGTGAAGAATTAATAATGAATTTTTTTTTTCAGTGGAGTCTGGATGGGCTGGCTTGTAATTCCTATTATTCATTAGCCAGTGTGGCCTGTTCTGATCTAATATTCTTAAATATATGTGAGATTATGAAGAAGAAGTGGTGGTGGTGGTGGTGGTGGTGGTGGTGGAGGAGGAGGAGGAGGAGGAGGAGGAGGAGGAGGAGGAGGAGGAGGAGGAAAGGATAATGGGAATGGAAGTTCACATAAATTGAGAGTGCCATATTACAGTAAGATGTTCAAATGGAAAACAATCAACCAGATTGTTTAAGATGAATAATTAGTTGTCTAGGCATTTCTTCCAAGATGTTTTTCAATCCACTAAATTAGACTCTAGACTGGTATTCCCTAGTGATCTTTCATTCAAATGCTGTTCATATACATTAAGATTGTTTGGGAACAATTTATTCAGATGTTACTTACAAGATTGTGTAATATTATAGCAGAGGAAATAGAAAAACAACAAATTTTACTGGATAAAACAGTGATTGTGACTTATCTAATTGTGGATTTGGAGTTTAAAAATGTGAGGTTATAAAAATGATATGGAAAAAGATGTTGTGGATCTTTTGGAATAAGTGTAATATAGGCTTCTGACCATGATTTAGGTATCTTCTTCTTTAACATAACTTCATTCATAACTTCTAGCAATGGAAGATTCAACGATTCTTGTAATGTTTTATAAAATTCTGCCGGAAGTCCATCTGGACCTGGGGCCTTTCCATTATTTTGCGTCTTGAGTGCTTCAGTTAACTCCATCATCATTATATTGCTTTCTAACATTTGTTCAGTCTCTTTAGGTATCTGAGGTAAATTAGCATTCTGTAAGTACTGCTTAACTCTTTCCTCATCAATATTCTCTTGCATATATAATTTCCCATAGAAATCTCGAATGATTTCCTTCTCTTTGCTACCATAGCAAACTTGGCCTTGGTCATCTATTAATTGCAATATTTTCCTTGATTCTTTCTCCTTTCTCAGTTTGTATGCTAACCATCTACCTGGTTTGTTTGCATCTTCAAAGTAGTTCTGTTTAGCACTTCTAATTTTCTATGCTAATCTTCTTTTAGACCCATTTTATGTTTAGTTATATCCATTTTTAACTTAATGTCCTTTTTCTGTGGCATTTTCTGTAGCTCTTTTTCAAGTCTTTTATGCTCATCCTCTAGGGCCTTAGAGGTTAGCCTTTTCATAGTATTCCTTTTCCTTGTATAGTCTATTATCAAGCCTCTAACATATGCCTTCATTGTATCCCATACATTCTGAATTGATGTATCTTCTTTTTTGTTTTCTCTAAAGAAAAAAGCCAATTCTTTCTCCATCCACTGTGTGAAGTCATGTCCTTTAATATAGTATTATTTAACATCCATCTAGATCTTCTTTTTTGTCCTTTCCATTTAATTGTCATTGGATTGTGATCTGCCCAAGTACTTGTTTCAATATTTATTTCTTGAATGTTAGATATTAATTCTGTTGACATCCATATCATATCTATTCTGGACCATGATAGGTGTCTATTTGAACAGAAGGTGTATTGTTTAATTTTAGCATTTCTTTCTCTCCATGTATCTTTTAAGTTTATTTCATCTACCATTTTAAAAAAAAGATTTAGGGAAAGTCTTTCTGTTTTGCTTTATTGTTTTCTGTGCTGTATAGTCCAATTTATTGTCTACAATTCCATTAAAATCTCCCATCATAACTATATTAGCATAGTCCAGTTCAATTATTTTCATATGTAATTTTTTGTAGAATTCTTCTTGTTTGTCATTCGGAGCATAAATTGCAATCAGGAGTGTTTTCATATTACTGTCCATTATTTCCACCATTAGTATTCTTCCATCATCATCGGTATAGATAAATTTTGCTGGGGTGGTCTCTTTAATATATAAAACCACTCCTCTTTTCTTACATTGTGTCAATGTGTGCTCCTTTCAAAATCCAAGAAAAAAATACTCAGACTCCATGGCTCAGAGCAAAGTTCTTCTTTTACTGGAAGATGAAAAGGAAGCTACAAATGGAATTCCGAAAGTGAGAATTTGGCGCGCAGATCACACATACAAAGAAATGGAATTGTTCCCACCCCCCAAAGTCCAGACGTCTCTGCCAATTAAAAGTTCTGAATATGATCATGTGAGCATCTTCAGGTGGCGATGAGGCCTCTGTCCGTTGACCTTGACATATTTTGATAAGACTTCGCAGCTGCACAAAAAAGGATAGAGGCTAGCAAGGAAATGGAAAATTGGAAAGAAGAAATCCCCCTTCTTCTGCCCACAGTAAAAGAATGCAAAACACCTCCAGCTCTCTTCCCCCCACAATTACCCCTCCCCCGTTGCTAATGACAGCCGAAAGAAATAAGCCTAGCAGTAGAGATACTAAGGGAGAAATAAAGGATAGTTGTTGGGGTACCCGAAGAGATCTTGAGGCTGACATTCGGACCCCCCTAGAAAAAGGACATCAGTCCCTGTAAGAGAGAATAAAAAGATATGTTAAGCATTGCATACATTCTTATGGTTTATCAGGATACTTAGTATGAAATTTCTTTAGCAGGTCAGGAGCCCTAACGTCTTTTTCGTTCACCCACTCAGCATGAGAGGGGGGGAAATGTTTCCAGGCTACAAGATATTGTAGACGACCCCTCCATTTTCGAGAGTCTAAAATCTCTTTAATCTCAAAATGTTGTTCACCCTCAATCAACAATGGGACGGGGGGATCAGTCTGGGTCGGTCTCAATGTACAGGTGTGTTCGGGCTTTAGCAGGCTGACATGGAAAACAGGATGAATGCGACGAAGAGTCTTTGGTAGCGTCAATTGTACCGTCACGGGATTCACAATTCGCTCAATAGGGAAAGGCCCCACATACTTAGGACCTAACTTCTTTGATTTCTGAGTGGTTTGCAGATACTTGGTTGAGAGGAATACTTTGTCGCCTACTTGATACGACTGTTGTGGGGCTCTCTTCTTGTCCGCAAACTTCTTATGGGATTGATGCGCTTCGTCCAGAGCTTTACGAGCGACTGGCCAATTGAGTTGTAGTTGAGATATCCAGTCATCCAATGACTGGATATTGGGTTTCTCGCGAGGAAGTTCAGGTATGGGTACAAAATCTTGTCCCGTGGCCACTTTGAAAGGGGTAAAACCAGTGCTGCTGTGAACGGAGTTGTTATACGCTACTTCTGCAAAAGGTAGCAGATCCACCCAGTTGTCTTGCTGATAATTTATGTAACACCGGAGATATTGCTCTAACACCCCGTTAGTCCTCTCGCAGGCCCCATTAGTTTGGGGGTGGTGGGCGGAGCTTAAACCTTGGGTGGAGCCTATTAACTTCAAAAATTCCCTCCAGAAGTTCGAGGTAAATTGAACTCCTCGATCTGATATTATACGTTCAGGAACACCATGCAGTCTGTAGACGTGTATAATGAACAGTTTGGCTAATGACTTCGCCGAGGGAATCTTGGTGCAAGGTATGAAATGTGCCTGTTTGGAAAACAAGTCGGTCACCACCCAGATCACCGTGTGCCCAGCACTCTCAGGTAAATCTACTATAAAGTCCATAGAGATTTCCTTCCAAGGGGCAGTTGGCCTGGCCACATTCTGTAACAGACCTGGTGGCTTACCGGGAGGTCTCTTAGCTGAGGCGCAAACTGGGCAGCTTGCTACATAAGTTTCAATGTCTTTTTTCAAGGAGGGCCACCAGAACTGCCGTTTCACCAGGTGTAAGGTCTTCACGAAACCAAAGTGACCCGCCGCCTTGGAATCATGAGTTTGTTGTAATACTTGGCTCCTCAATGTTTTTGGTACATACAGCTTCGTTCCCATCCAGGCTAACCCCTCTCTAACGGTGCAGTTATTTGCATTTGCCTGGAACCATTCATCTGTTTTCAAAGCTTCTTTAAATCGTTCGATCAAATCATTGGACAGATCTGCCTCTTGTTTCTTCTTTTGCGCTCTGGTGACCACTGGTGCTGCCAGCTGTGTGGTGGGCACAATCGGACTTATCACTTCTTTTCGAACACTGTTGTATTGTGGCATCCTGGATAAAGCATCCGCCATAAAATTCTTTCCTCCTGGGATGTACTTCAGAGAGAAATTGAATCGTTTGAAGTACTGGGCCCACCTAACTTGCTTAGGAGATAGTCTCCGAGGCGTTTTTAGGGCCTCCAGATTTTTATGATCAGTCCAGACCTCAAATGGGTGCCTCGCGCCTTCCAGAAAATGCCTCCAGGTCATTAGAGCCCAGCAGACTGCAAAAGCTTCTTTCTCCCAGACAGCCCATCTACGTTCAGTGTCAGTTAATTTACGGGATGTGTAGGCACACGGTTGTAGTGTCCCCTTCTCGTTTAACTGAAGTAAGACCGCTCCTACCGCTACATCACTTGCATCAGCTTGGATCACGAAGGGGACATCCATGTCCGGATGCTTTAGCACTGGCTCGGCAGCAAATAGTCTTTTTAGCTTCTCAAAAGCGGCTTGGCACTCCATAGACCAATTCAACGGCTGGCTGGGCTTTGGCTTCGCTTCCCCCTTTGTTTTTAGGAGGTTGGTGATAGGCATGGCTATTTTAGCAAAGCATGGGATGAATTGCCGGTAAAAGTTGGCAAATCCAAGGAAACTTTGAAGTTGTTTTCGGGTTCTTGGTGGGGCCCACTCCAATACGGCTCGTACCTTCTCCGGGTCCATCTCAAGACCCTCGGGTGAGATACGATATCCCAGGTAGTCAATCTTTTCTTGATGGAACTCACATTTGGACAATTTGGCGTACAATTTGGCAGCGCGCAGTTTGTGCAGCACGGACCGTACCAGTTTCACATGTTGGTCTCTGGTCTCCGAGTAGATAAGGATATCGTCCAGGTAGACCAAAACCCCCTTGTATAAATGTTCGTGGAGCACTTGGTTGATCAATTGCATGAAGACAGCTGGTGCCCCCTGTAGGCCAAATGGGAGAACATTGAATTGGAAGCAACCTATTGGGCAGTTGAATGCAGTTTTCCACTCGTCTCCCTCTTTAATTCGGATTCGGTAATAGGCCTCCCTCAAGTCCAGTTTCGTGAAGATCTTCCCCTTGGCCAGGTGAGCTAACATGTCCTTCATTAGAGGGAGGGGGTATACATTTTCCACGGATACCGCGTTCAAATTTCGGTAGTCCACCACCAAGCGCTTGGAGCCATCTTTCTTCTCGCGGAACATCACAGGGGCCGCCACTCGAGGTCTGGCAGGTTGGATGAACCCTCGTTTCAAGTTCTTGTCGATAAACGATCTCAATTCCTCTAACTCCTTTGGGGCCATCGAATACATCTTTGGTTTCGGTAGTGTCACCCCCGGTAGAAATTCAATGCTGCAATCAGTTGACCGATGGGGAGGGAGCTCATCGGAGGCCTCTTCGCTAAAAACCTCTCTTAGGTCCCAGTACTCTTTTGGGATTTTCTCCACCCCTTCTATGCGCTCGGCCCCTGTGGAAGCTGTCTCAGCAGGGGTTTGGGGCTTCGGATGGGGATTCTCCCCCGGTTCCAGGGGGGTTGCTCCTCCCTTCCTGGAGGTTGGTCAGTACGAATCCGTATCCACCCTTTTCTCCAGTTCACTTGGGGATTCCATTTCCGAAGCCAGGGCAATCCCAAGATTAGGGACTGTTCCATCCCGGGAGCCACAATAAAGCACAAGGTCTCGCTGTGGGTTCCCATGGTCATCTCTAAGGGCTCCGTTATGAACCGTGCAGGGCAACCTCCCGCTTCAGACCCATCCAATTGGTAAAAGGATATGGGCGTTTTCAAATTTCTCAGTCCAATGCCCATGCCCTTAACTACTTTCATGCTGATTAGGCACCTCGTGCACCCCGAGTCCAATAAGGCCAGCATTTCCCCCTCGGTACCCGAGGTGGGCACCCTTAATTTAATTGGAATGGTAAGGGGCCCCGGTTAGGACTTACCGAGGCGTCGTCTTCCGAGTCGGTCTCACTCTCGTCGGGAGGAGTCGGGGGTCCCAGCCCTTTTCCCGCTGGGGGAGTGACTTCTACAACCTCCCCTATCGTTAGCCCGGTTTCGCGAGGCCTGGTTGGGGAGGATTCGGGCTTCCTTCCAGGGCCCCGTCCTTTTTTTTGGATCTGGTTTGACTCGACAATCCGCAATTCGGTGGCCTTCCTTCCCACAACGGAAACAGGCAGTGGATTTGGCCCTTGTCATCACCCCTCCCTTCCGGGGCTTAGGGATCTCTCGGAGCCGGGGAGGGAGCAGGGTGCTCCATGCGGGGCCTCCTCTGCGTCTACTTCGGGCTAGATCTATTTCCACCTCTTCCGCTAACAGGTACCACAACTGCAAGTCATGGGGATCCCTTCTGGAGATGCACATGTGGTATACCTCTTCATTTAGGCCATCTTTGTAGGCTTCTATTAGAGCTTCCTGGGACCAGCCTCGAATGCGATATGCCAGCTGTCTGAACTCTTGGGTGTAGTCAGCAACTGATCTTCCCCCTTGAGTTATGGTTTTCATCCTGATCCTGGCCCTTCTCTCTGCCAGAGGGTCTTCAAACCTCCTCCTCAAGGCAGTCATAAAAACATCAAGGCTTCGCAGTTGGGGGGAGTTATCATTATACAGAGTCACCACCCAGTCAGCTGCCATCCCCTCCAGGGTCCTGGTAACACATCTTACTTTGGCTGCTTCAGAGGTGAACTCCCTTTCATATTCTGCCATATAGCTTCCAACCTGCACCAGGAAAAACCCCAAATCCTTGGAATTTCCTCCAAACTTCACATCTAAGGAGGGCAGGTGGCGTCTTCTAGGCATTACCCCCGCTGCTGGGGCTCCCCAGACGGGGGCTGGTGGTTGCGCCGGCGTGGGATGGGCCAGGGGGGTGGTGGCAGCCCGACTTCCCCAGGCTGAACTCGCTCTCTCTTCCCCCTCATATGTTGGAGCCCTGCCGGGTTTCTCAGAAGCATCCTTAAAGCTTTTCCCGGCTTGATCCAGCCTGCATTCCATCTCCTCCCCCCCCTGCCACAGCCGTTCCCTCGCACCTCTTCGACTTACAGTGATTCCAGGAGGGGGGGGGTCTTCCGGATTTTTCCATCCAACTCCTAATGACCATCTGGGCATCTCGGCTGGAGTTTCTTCCAGTGTAAGGTCAGCTAACAAATCGGTGGCTGGCATCTCTGGTAACAGCATTTGCTGCCCCCCCACAGCTCCCTGCTCATCCTCCTCGCCGGCTGGAGATGACATGATGTGAAAACCCCCTCGGAAGAAAAATTGGTGTTTTCTCCGGGTGGGCTGATGGGACTTTCGGAATAATGTCAATGTGTGCTCCTTTCAAAATCCAAGAAAGAAATACTCAGACTCCATGGCTCAGAGCAAAGTTCTTCTTTTACTGGAAGATGAAAAGGAAGCTACAAATGGAATTCGAAAGTGAGAATTTGGCGCCAGATCACACATACAAAGAAATGGAATTGTTCCCACCCCCAAAGTCCAGAAGTCTCTGCCAATTAAAAGTTCTGAATATGATCATGTGAGCATCTTCAGGTGGTGATGAGGCCTCTGTCCGTTGACCTTGACATATTTTGATAAGACTTCGCAGCTGCGCAAAAAGGATAGAGGCTAGCAAGGAAATGGAAAATTGGAAAGAAGAAATCCCCCCCCTTCTTCTGCCCACAGTAAAAGAATGCAAAACACCTCCAGCTCTCTTCCCCCCCACAATTACCCCTCCCCCCGTTGCTAATGACAGCCGAAAGAAATAAGCCTAGCAGTAGAGATACTAAGGGAGAAATAAAGGATAGTTGTTTGGGTACCGAAGAGATCTTGAGGCTGACACATTGGGTCAAGGAAGTAAATATTTTCCCTAATTTTGGCTGTACCAACAATTGTTCATATTGTTTTTTAATATGTACTTCTTGGAGACAAATTATATCAAATTTTAATTTCCCTAATTTATGAAAGGTTTTCCTTCTTTTAACGGCTGAGTTAAGTCCATTTATATTAATTGTAATCAAATTTTTCTCTTCCATGGTTATATTTTATAATTAAGTTTAGCAGCTCTCATAGATCTTAGTTCACGTTGTTCTTTGGCTTCCACCTTTCCACCTATTGTGCCTTCTTCTTTTTCAGTCACCATTTGGCAGTCCTCTTGGAATTCAATTAGTGAGATCTCTTTTTCTGCCTCTTCCTCTTCCCCTCCAAAGAATTCTGTATAAAATAATTCCGCTTTCTCAATTGAGTCAATTCTATGTCTCTGTTCTTGCCATGTGAACATTAAACCTTCTGGAATCAGCCATCTATAATTCACCTCTTTTTAAAGTAGCATTTTAGTCAGGAATCAATATTCTCTCTCATCTCTCTCACTCTTCTGGGTATTTGTTTCAAGACCACAATCTCTTTGTCTTTGTATTTCAATGTTTTCTCTTTTGCCACTTGCAATATTTGCGTTTTAATGGATTTCTTTGTAAATCTAATATGAACTTCTCTTGGTAAGCTATTTCTCATTGCATATCTTGTGAAAACTCGATAAACCTCATCTATTCCATCCATCATCTTCTCTTGAGCTATTTCCAAAACTTCAGCCAGTATTTCTATCATTATCTCAGCTAGGTTTTGTCCTTTTTCTTCCTTTTGGAATTTAAGATAGAATTCTGATCTATCCATCTCCCATCTCAACAAACCACTTTTATCTTGTTCAACCACCATTAATCTATTATCAACATCTCCAATCTTCTTGTCTCTTTGTTTATCTTCTTCAATTTTTTGGAATCTCTCATCATTCTTCAACATCATTTGTTGGATGTTTTCCACTTTTTCATCGGTTTTCCCTGTTCTTTGTTCAATGTTCTCTGTTCTTTGTTCAATGTTCTTTGTTCAATGTTCTCTATTCTCTTTTCAATATTCTCTGATCTTGCTTGAATATTTTGAATTCCTTGCATAATCATCTGCAGAGTCACTTTTTCTTGTTCTTTTTCTTGCTTTAACATTGTCTGTGTTGAACGTTGTCCCCCAGATGGTGGAGAGGAAGAAGTAGAAGTTGAAGAACCAGGAACTATAAATTTCCTTCTCATTTTAAGCAATTCAAAATCTTCAGGTTCTTCTAAACCTTAATCCAATTGTGAAATAACCAATTATAGTTCAAAATAAAAATAGTAGTAAAAAGAAGCCCAATAATAATAATTAAAAAAACAAAAACAAAAGGGAGGACAAAATTTCTTCAGGTTCTTGTATACCTTAATCCAATCAATAGTTAGATAAAGAAAAGGACCCATTACAGATTAAGAACTATAGACCCATTTCTCTACTAAATGCAGATTATAAAATCTTTGTTAGATGCTAGAATTAGAGGAGGATTTGGTTTGCCTAATTGGGAGTTGTATTACCAAGTTACAAATTTGATGTGGGTTAAGGAATGGATAACACTAAGAAATACTAGATTGTTGACATTAGAAGGACATGATTTGTTGTTGGGGTGGCATGCTCTTTTATGGTACAAAGGAACTAAAACACAGGGGTATTTTAGAAGACATTATATACGGGAGTCTCTGTGGTTAAACTGGGAGAAGAGTAAAAGACAATGTTATTTGAAAATTCCAGTCTGGCTATCGACTATTGAAGCATTTTCGTATCCTATAATATACAAAAAGGAACAAGCAATTAGATATGGTGAAATACTGAATGAAAAGGATGAACTTAAATCTATGCAAAAACTAGAGGAACAAGGTATAAAGATGAATTGGTTTTCATATGCGCAAATACATTCAAGGTATGATAAAGATTCTAAAACAGAAGGTTTCTATGATACACTGACTGACTTAGATAAGATTTTGACAGGTACTGATGAGAAGGTGATTAAAAGATTGTATGGATATTTATTAGAAATTAAACTAGAAGAAGAACAAGTTTAAGAAACTATGATTGCTTGGGGGAAGAATTTTAGATATGGGATTGATTTAGAGAAATATCAAAAATTGTGGTCTCAAAATTATAAAATGACAATGTCAACAGCATATCAAGAAAATTTGTATAAGATGTTTTACAGGTGGCATTTCCCCCCAACAAGAATAGCAAGAATGTTCAAGAATAAATCCGAAGAATGTTGGAAATGTCATCAGACACCTGGCTCATATTACCATATGTGGTGGACTTGTGAGGATGCTAAAAAATACTGGACTAAAATCCACATGTGGTTGGAAAAAATGACAAAAAAACATATAGACTTGAAACCAGAGATATTTTTATTGGGAATTTTATCTGAAATATATAGTAAAGACTTGAAATACCTGATTGTAAATGTATTAACAGCGGCTAGGATTGTATTTGCTCAAAACTGGAAAAATGAGAAAATACCATCACAGGAGGAAATCATTAAGAAAATATTGGAATGTGCTAAAATGAGTAGATTGACATTTGAAATTAGAGAACAAGTGGATAAACAATTTTATAAAATTTGGGATCTTTTCTATCAATGGTTAGACAATAAAGTACAGTAATGAAATATGTAGACTTTTAGAAAATAATAAATATATAAAGATGTACTTCTTTCTTATTATGTCTACAAAATGATTTTAGGATAGATTTGGGATGATAATATGAACTGTTATAAAATAAACTAAGTAAATTATGGTTATCTTGTAAAACATGAATGAATAAAAGTATACTCAAATGATTGATTAATAATGATACTAAGGTATTTAATCTTTGATTGACAATATGAGATTATATGTAATGTAATTGTAATTGAAGTTTACGAAATGGAAGCACAAAACAATTTGTAAACCAACTGGCACACTGTATGTATACATATGGAAGATAGCTTGATGTTTTTATGTTTTGTTTGTTTATGTTTTTTTTAAAAAGATGTTGTGGATCTGAAAATGGATTTTTAAATGCCAGAATATAAGAACGACATAGAAAACTATACGAAAATGGATTTGCAAATGGAACAGTTGATGTCTTAATAATCAAAGGGGACATACAAATAATAAATCAGAAGAGTGGCTTGGAAAGCCTTTTTTATTTTGGATTTACAAAAAGAATGCGTGGAGCCAAGGAAACTCTTACTGAGAAGAGAAGAGACAAAGAGGAATTGCTCAAGCTGTTTCTGGAAAGAGATAAAAAGAAAATAATAAGAAATCAACTTGTGGGACATTACTGATGGGACTAAAGATCAAGCTTTTTAAAAATGAGAAGAAGGTTTATAAAGTGAATCTATTTGAAAAAGGTTAAAATATATATGTTATGGCTTCTGGTAGTTGTTTATGAGATTTCTTTTTGACCAGGATTTTATGACAAGGCTTTAAAAATTTGTTTATAGGTGGGGAGAGTTCTGCTATATTTCTTAAAGAAAGTTTTATGTTTAGATTATGAAGTTGATTTTTTAAAAAATAAATTTTATTGATTTTACAATTAAAACAAACCAACAATACATACATAAATGAAAGAGAGAAAAAGAAGAAAGGGAGAAGAAAATAGAAAGAGAAGAGAATTTAAAAAATTCTCATCTTCAACAGTTTGTAAGACCTCTTTTTTATCCTTATTTTATGTCATATACACACACCTAATCTTTACATATATCTGTGTATCACTACTATGGATTTATCCTATCCTCTTTGGCCTTTTAGTGTCAAGTCTATCTTTGGTCTATCCATTTGTACCAGCAGTTCCAGCTGTTGTAGTATATTGAAGTGTCTTTATTTTTTAATGCCAAAGTTAATTTGTCCATTTCTGCACAACTTGAAATTTTTTGAATGATCATCTCCTCTGATGGAACATGAGGCTGCTTCCAACATTGTGCAAAAGCCAATCTGACCGCTGTCAAAATGTGTATTATTGTGTATTTCGCTTTTTTTGATATTTGTTTATCAAAGATCCTTAACAGAAAGGACTCTGGTTTGAATTCAGTCTGTTCTCTTGTCATTTCTTCCAGCCAATTTCTAATTTTCTGCCAATATTTTTGAGCTTCTGTACAGGACCACCACATATGGAAAAAAGTTCCCTCTTTTCCAGCAATTTGGACTCATATTGGGGTGCATCTTCACTAATCTCGAAGGAGGAAGGTACCATCTATAAAACATTTTATAGGCGTTTTCTTTGTATGCTACCAATTTTGTAATTTTATTATTTCTACCCCAGATCTTTTCCCATTCTGTTATGGTGATGCTACGTCCTACATTCCTACTCCAGGCTATCATGTTCCCTTTTACAATTTCTTCTTCTAATTCTACTTCTAATAAATAATTATAAAATTTTGTTATATTTTTTTTTGCCTGATCCTAATAGAATTTTATTTAATTGCTGGAGTTTATTGTTAATTCCAAATTCTTTCTTGTCCTGTTTTGAATTTGAAGATATGCCCACTGATCAATTTTTAGTCCCCGCTCTTGAAGTTCTTGCCACAATTTCAAATTTCCTTGTGTATCCAATAGATCCTTATATTTAATCATTTTAGTGATATCCAGATTATTTGGGTGAATCATCGCCTCTATTGTTGAAATCCAAATTGGTATTTTTAAATAGTGTTTTTCTGTATTTTCTTCCAATTAGTTAATAATGAGTCTCTGATTAGGTGTCTGTGAAAATATTTCTGACTAGTTTTCCCTACATCCCATAAAAAAGCATGCCATGCCCTTTGCAAGTCATCGCCTTCTAAGAATAATATTCTCTTATTGGTTAAATTCACCCATTCCTTCAACCATACAAAAGAGGCTGCACTATAATACAACTCTCAATTTGGAAGTGCCAGCCCTCCCCTGTTCTTCATATCCTGCATTGCCTTTAAATTTATTCTAGGTTTTTTCCCTTGCCAGATAAATTTTACAGTTTTTTTTTAAGTTCTTCAAAAAAAAAATTGTGTACTTTGATTGGGATCGTCTGAAATATATACAGGAATTTTGGAAGAATATTCATTTTAATAGCAGCAATCCTGCCTAATAATGAAAGTTGCAGCTTGCCCCATGTTTCTAAATCCTTCTTTACCTGTTGCATCAATTTATCATAATTATTTTCCTTAAGTGTCTTACAATGTGCTGTCAACCATATTCCTAAGTATTTAACTTTCTTTATCATTTGTATTCCCATAACTTCTTCTAGTTCTATTTTGTTTTTCTGTTAAATTTTTAGTCATTAATTTTGTTTTCTTCCTATTAATTTTATTTTTTATTTTGTTAAGACACACACACACACACACACACACACAAACATTAATATTTGTGGTAGCTCTTAGTAGATTTTTGCTGATTAGGATCGAAGGATGTATTTTTGTAATTTGACCACTGAATCAATTTTATTACATTACATTAAGGAGTAAGATAGGGGAAAAAAAGATTTTTTTTAAAAAAAAATAGTCCTACTAGAGAAGCCAAATTATTTATACTTGTTTGAAGGGAGAAAGAGTCATCTTTTATACGTTATTTTTCTTTGTCCTTTTTTTCTATTTCGTTTCACTTTTCCTCTCCTTTATTTTTTCATGTTTTTCTTAGTTTGCATTAGTTTTTAATCTTTGTATATAAAACTTTTATCAAAAATTATTTTAGAAAGAGGAATGGCTGGCAACACTAATTATGTTTATCTGGGAAAAGAAAAGATTGCATGCAGAAATGAAAGCTATCTTCAAGCGTTTAAAGAGTTTAAATCACCCCCCAAAAAGTAGATTTGGGGGAACATTAGGAAGAATTTCTCAATAGTTAGAGCTATTGGAACACCTGCTTCAAAAGATGGTCAACTCAGTTTGTCTGGAAGTGTTTCAAGAAAGGATGGTGGGTGGCCATCATCTGTTGGGGATGCTGAAGTTCTGGATTTATGCACTGGGAATGAGATTGGATTAAAAGTCACTACAGTTTGTGTCAAGTGATTAAGTAATTTATACATGAACAATTTTTATAACATTAACATGCAGTACTATCTATCTATAGTTTAATTTCAAATGTTTATATTACATCATTATCATGCTGATGATACCTAATTATTTATTTCAACCTCAGGCTGGCCAAGTGAAGTTGTCAAGATTTGGTTCTGTTACCTGGAAGCTTTGTGTGTACACAATACGCCAGGTGAGAATGCTTCTCTGTCTACCAACGTCTCCCTTCAGCCCCATCCTTCAGTGCAGGATGCAAAGACCAAGAAATCTCTCTTGCAAAGCAGAAGTTCATACTAGACCAGTGGTTGCCAACCAGTGGGCCACGGACCACTGGTGGTCCATGAGAAAATTTTGGTGGTCCGCAGAGAAATGTCACCCCCCCAAAGAATCCCACCCCCCAAAGCAATTAATCCAGGCTGTGTGGGAACACAAGGCTGCACTGCCCACATGGCCTGCAGGAACACAAGGCTTGCATTGCTTGCATTGTGAACAACACAAGTAGTGAAGGGAGGGGGGAAAGGGTGGAGGAGGGAACTTGCTCCAGGCACCCCAGGTGCTTCACCTGGCCACGGGGCTGCATCTTTCCATTTCTTTCTTCTTCTGCTTTTGGCTGCATGCAAGGAAAGCAGTGAAAGTATTTCTTTCTCTCCCCCAAACTCCACCAGAAATGAGTTTTTGGGACCCTGCAAGGCCTCCTGCTCCAAGAGGCTGTGCTAACATGACAAGTCTCACAAAGATTCATTTCTGGCAGAGTTTGGGGGAGAGAAAGAAAGACTTCTGCTGCTTCTGCTGATTTCCTTGCATGAAGCCAAATCTCTCTCTCTCTCTCTCTCTCTCCCTGAGAACGGAGCTGGAGACAGTATCCTGTGATCCCAAGTAAAGAATGATCGATCAGTAGAAAAATGGGGTGGGGAATTTTCCTGCAGATTTTTTGGGGGATTTTCCCAGGGTCTCTGGTCCGTGGGATTTAAAATTATGAGTTTGGTGGTCCCTGAGGTCCAAAAGGTTGGTGACCCCTGTCCTAGACTATTACAGTAGCTTCTTTTGATTGGCTATCAAAGCAGAAGCCTAAGCCAGAAACTTAAGAAATAAAACCAAGACCATATGTAATGTTGCTGCTTTCTTTTTGCATGGTATTTATTTCTTCTTATTTCATATTGTACAATCCTTTTGGGTTCAGTAGAGCTCCTGTTCATTTCAGCAAAGCTTATGCAGGACTACTTCCAATTTATCCTGTTATATGAATCATGACTGAGCTGAACGCTGTAGAGAGATAAGCACCATGATCTTGCTTTTGGCCTAAGAGAACATCCAGCTGCCATCCTGCTAAACTTTCTTGGTATGTTTACTGACAGTATCCTACACTAAGCTCTGCAACGGAAGAGAGAAGACTTATCCATATGATGCGCAGAAGAAATACCCCTTAAAAGCAGTGTGAATTTTGTATCTATAACTATGGAATAGCCACATTTTTTCTCTGGTCTTTTTCTAGTAATTCTTCCATTGGATGAGACAAATCTGTTTTGTTTTATTTTTTTCTCTAATCAATGTAGAAGAACGTTTCGTGTAAATGCTAAGGGATGTGATGTGGGAGTTTCCTTACTTTAATGGACTGATGTTCTGTGGCTGTGTTCATTGTTGCCTTTCATTTTACAATAACCTCTCCAGATATTTTCAACCTCCCTGATTTTATGCACTTCCCGATTTTGCAGAGTGGAAGCAGGGACAGTCAGAAAAGCAGTCTCCAGACAAAGACAGGTGTAACAAGATACAGCAACAACTGTGTCAGCATTTGTTGCCTCATAGTAGTCAATTGTCGGTTCAAAAACATCAGGAAAAAATCCCCCAACTTTGGGGAATTTTAAAGAAGAGGAAGAAAAGTTGAATTTCCTTTTCCTGGGAAAGGATATCCAAACATCAAAGGATTTGATCCCAAAATCAAAGGATTGATCTTACTTGTATTTACCTACATAAACATCAGTAGACATATTTAATTTTAGGTTCTTCAGAACATTGTGCATGTTACTGCTCCCCTCCCTTCTGTTAACCACATAACATTTGGACATCTGACCATTTCTTAAAAGTAAAGCCCAACCATTAATTTATTTGTTTTGTTTTCCTTTCTTTTCTTTCAGTCAGTGTTGATTCCTGGAGACTTCCCGGACAAGTCCCTGCAGTTTTCTTGACAAGATTTTACAAGTGGTTTGCCATTGTCTGCTTCCTAGGGCTGAGGGAGAAAGACTGGCCCAAGGTCACCCTGCTGGCTTGTGCCTAAAGCAGGATTAAAACTCATATCTCCTGGTTTCTAACCTGGTGCCTTTAGCTACTACACCAAACTGGTTCTCACAATTTACATAGCTATAGATTATGCTTTGATTAACAGGGATAATGATTGTGAAAATGTTGGATAAATACAGAACCTGGTGTTTCACAGGCACAAAAATGAAAATATCAAAACCTATATTTAAGGATCAGAAATAGATTCTGAAATGAGAAGGCTGCTAAGCAACACACTGAATGTTTCTGTTCCAAGCCACGAAGTCTCTGAAAACAGGATGATTTTGCTTCTTAATTTTTCATGCAATGCCCACTGAGAGTGAGTTATTTGAAATATGCCTGAAGTTTAATTTCAGCTGGATCACATGTCTAGCCAAGTTATCAATTGTTTTAGGATTCTTTCTCTTGTCCCAATTGCACCAACGTCTAACAGGTAGGATGTAACTACATGACTTCTTTGCGCTAATAAGGAATAAGAATACGAATGGGAGAATTTTAGACCTATTGTTGCTTGAACATGTTTAGTTTGGCAGGAGTTCTGAGGATTAAAAAACAAGATCCTCTGAAGCTTTCGAAGCTTATTTTTGGATGATTTAATCCATCTTAATATCTTGACTTGATCAATAGAACATCATCATGCAACTACCATGTCTGTCCTGTTCCTGTTTTCTAGATATTTTAGGGCTTTGTCAGATACAATGCACTAAATGGCTGAGTTATATGCATGCCTAGTCAATGACTAATGCAAACTAATTATGCATACATATTTATCACTTCATAAACATCAGTACTGATGACATCTTGTGTCCAACATGAACATGTACTCATGTTGGTGCTGACTTGCCTATTTTTTATGCTTATAATTCAGAATACAAAATAATTTTGAGGCAAAAAAGCACGCTTAGCTTAAAGTAGTATACCTGGGACCGTACTTCAGCAATGAGGTAAGATCAGCGCAAAAAAAGTACGGTAATAGGGGCTATGAAAAACCAAAATACCTTTAATTTAATTCATATTTACAGTGTTAATTACATCATATAGAATTGGCTGAGACACTAAATATGAATCTTGCACACTTGTTTAAGAATGTCCTTCCTCTGTCGTATGAAAATTAGAAGTTGGTGACAGCTTGATCTCAGCGTCACTAAGAGTGGTCAAAATTTGTGGTGATGCACAATCAGTATAGTTGGGAATGATTGCAGTCTGGTCAACAGTTGAAGAAAATGTGTTGCCATGATTATGGCAAGTGCTACTGTTTTTAACAATTCCATCCTTATGTTTCCCTGGGACACATACCTAAGAATAGAGCAGGAGTATCCCTGAAAACTTCTAGATTATAAATAATCTTTAGAAGAAGTATACTTCTAGTTACTGGTTCTAAGTATAATAAAATTGATTAAAAGGTATCTTAAGTAGTGAAATCTCTTCCCCCCCCCCTCATCTGTCTACCTACCTACCTACCTATCTACCTACCTGAGATGTGGTGGCACAATGGTTAGAGTGCAGTATTGCAGGCTTATTCAGCTCACTGCCAGGAGTTCAATCCTAACTGGCTCAAAGTTGACTCAGCCTTCCACTCTTCCAAGGTTGATAAAATGAGGACCCAGATTGTTGGGGGCGTTATATAACTTAAGTACTATTGCTATTGTCTATCTTTCTGTCTGTGTGTCTGTCTCTCTCTCTCTCTCTCTCTCTCTCTCTCTCTCTCTCTCTCTGTCTCTTGTTATATAATAATTACCCCCTCAATAAAGTTAGTCTTGACTCATGGTGACTGCCTGAACAAGTCCCTGAAGTTTTCTTGAAATGATTTGGCATTGCTTGCTTCCTAGGGTTGACAGGGAATGACCGGCTCAAAGTCAGCAAGCTGGTATCATGCCTGAGGTGGGACTAGAACTCACAGTCTTCTGGTTTCTAGCCTGATGCTTTATTTCTTTTATATCATTTAATCATTCTGAGTCTAGTGACTCATAAGCCAAAAATACAAGGGTAAAACATAAACAAATACATTATTTATACAACCTTTCTCATACCAGCTAGCACAAAAATGATTTAAGATTTGTCATGTTTACTCATGGATATTTTTAATTATTTATGTATTTATTATATATTCCTTCAATCTCTGCAGAGATAGCAATAGATTATGACTGTGTATGAAAAAGGATGAGTCAAGTGTACCAGAACTGTCATCACCAGACTTGCTTTAGTTTAGTTACTGGCACTTGTTCAGGTCACAAGAAGTTGTCATATACTGAGTCATCTTTCTAGCTGACTTCATCAGACCCAATTACCATGGCCTCAAATAAAGGAATGTGAAGAATGTTTTCCAAAATATCCAAAAGAAAAATAGTTGGTTATCTCTGGTCTACAGTGAGTATAAGTGGTCCTTGACTTATGACTACAACTGACCCCAAAATTTCCTTAGCTAAGCAAGACAGTTGTTAAGTGAGTTTTGCCCCATTTTACAATATTCTTTTGCCATTGTTAAGCAAATCATTGTAGTTGTTAAGTAAATCAGGAGGTCATTAAGTGAATCTGGCTTCCACCATTAGTTGATCTGGCTGGGAAGGTTACTAATGATGATCACATGACTCCAGGACAGCACAACTGTCATTAGTACATACCAGTTGCCAAGTGGCCAGATTTTGATCATGTGACCATGGGGATGCTGCAACTGGATGAAAACCAATCATAGGTCACTTTTTCAGGGCTGTGTAACTTTGAATGGTCACTAAACTAACATTTGTCAGTGAAGGGCTACCTGTAACCAGGAGCTGCCCCTGTATCGTGATTGGCCTCACTTGGAGATACATTGAAGCATTTTTCAACCCTTTTTCAGTCATTTGTGCTGCTGAACATTTCTTTCAGAACAAATGAAAATCAAAGTGGGCGCACTCACTTCAATTTTTCATTTGTTCAAATGCCTAGTAGGAATCAAGTTGGGAAATATTCAGATTGTAATTGAGGATATGGCAATATTTACCCCTTGAATTTGTAGTGCTTGAAACTACCATTCCCAGCTTAAGGTGTTCAGTAGCTAACTCATGTTAGCATCCTTTAGACAATGATGTAATGTTCGTGTATCTGACAGACAGCTCTGTGTTCATATTACTCTGATATACACCAGGGGTGGGGTTCAAATTTTTTAACAACCAGTTCTGTGGTCTTGGCTTAGTTGGTGGGCATGGCTTGGTGGTCATGTGACTGGGTGGGCATGCCTTGGTGGTCATGTTATTGGCTGGGTGTGGCCAACTCAATATCCCTCACATCGAGGCACGCATCTCCTCGTCTGGCCTCTTATGATGGTGGGGATTCTGCAACACTTGTAAGTGTGAAAAATGGTCATAAGTCACTTTTTTCAGTGCCATTGTAATTTTGAATGGTCACTCCACACAAGCAAAGTAAAACAAAGTAAAAAAAACTCCAGAGACGTTCTTGAGACAGGAAGTCTAGTCTTGCCAAGAATGTAATAAGGGTTAACAGAGAGGCAGTTTCTGTAAGCAACACCAGAATGTTTCCTTCCTGCCTTTCTTACAGGATTAGGCCAGTAATTTCTTCTAACAATCGGTTCTCCGAACTGCTTAGAATGTTAACAACTGGTTCTAGTGAATAGGTGTGAAGCTGTAGAATCCCACCCCTGATATACATCATGGTGATGGTTTTAAAATGAAAATAAAAAGAACAATTGTTCTTGAACTAAGCACAGGTTCCTACTTTGTACTTGTAATTGATCTGACACATTATTGTGAAAATATATAGGCTTTCATCTTTGTTTGTCACAACCTTTCTCTGGGCAGATCTGAGGATATTTGGTAACTTAACAGTAGCTTAGTGTTCTATTGGATTCTGTAGTACTGTACATTAATACACATGTTAACGTAAGGCACCTCTTACTCGCATTTTAGATGCACTGAAGAAGGAACAGACTGACATTACTTGGCAAACAATGGGGTCTTGTTTCACAATTCCTGGCACAGGTGTATTTGCACAGAGTCTTAGAAATGAAATGTAGAATCTTGGGATGAATTATAAGCAGAAAATCAATAGACTGTAATGGTACATAGAACTGACCTTGGGAGATCAGGGGAAGAAATACTGTTTAGGCTCCTGCAAACTTCTTCAATTTGATGCCCCCCAAAATACTGGATAGCAGCTCTGATAATATCCAAGCAGGAAATGTGGGAATGATGAAATATGTAGTCTAAAAAATTTGGAGGGCAACAAGTTGGGATTTGCTGATAGTTTATCAGTGACTGTTTTATTTACTGTATGCATAGGCATAGATTGTGTGATTGTCCTGCACCTCCCAAGCTGTTGAAATACATCTTCCAGCATCCTACATTATTGGCCTTGTGGTTGGGGTTGTTCAGAAATATCTCAATGATCATAGCTTGGCTAAAATTTTTGTACATTTATACTGCGTTTTCTTCCATTATGGAACTAAAGACGAAATGTATGTGATTTTCCAACCATTTTTTTTTGCCAGGTAGACAGAGCTGCAAGCTTCAGGGAGTTATCAGAGTCATATTCTATCAGATCATTTGTTCAAGATCAGTAATGGAAGGTGAACACTACAGAGCTATTATAGCTACTCAAGAGGTGAATTTCTACCATATAATTTGTGTCTCCTTACAAACCACTTGTTTTTTTCTGGAAAGACCGTGGTTTTATCTTCAGGCAAGTAGGCACAGAGAGAGAAAAACTTTGCTATTCTTAAAACGTTGCCCTGGATTGTTAGAAGGCGAAAAGGATTCTTTCTCTGCCAGCAAGTGACAACATAAAAGAAGTTTTTTTAAAAAAAGGAAATCTGTCATCTACACAGCAGCATTCATTTTATAATAGTTGAACATTGTCAACTAAAAGGGGGTCAGTGGCCTGGCTGATTGGCAATATCTCATCAGTCACTTGCCTGGAATGCTAACCCCTGTTAAATGTATTGTAAGGTGCACATTCAGTTAAATCTATTAAATTCTTGAGGCTGAGCCAATTCCCTTTGGCATTTGAGAAGACATCTTATAATTTTCTCTCTGCAACACGCTTAAGTTCCACAGGACACATGTTATATGTAAAACATTTCCTGAAGGCCAGAAATTTTTTAAATCATTAATTACTACAGTAGCTGAAAGATAATATTGTTTATTTTATTTCTCTCCTGCTTAGAAAATGGAAGAACTTTAGCCTAGCATGAATCTCTTGTCAAAATTCTTCTTTTCACCAACTTTTACACTGATAATGCTTGATCTTTATACCTACAGCATAGGGTATCCAATGTCTCCACCTCCTAGGTAGCCTATTAACCCAAACTCAGCAACAGATAAAACCAGCATAATTGGATTACAATCTTATGTGTTTTTCTACAGATATCTAGTTTAGAGAATGGGTGCATATGACTGACCTAAAAATGACACCATTGTTTTGTTGCAAGAAAGAAATAACGTCCTGCAATTTCAAGAGAAATGCCAGAATATCAAAACAGATAATGGTTGACATGTACCCCTTTTCACTACCTAATCACCCAAAGGAAAAGGATTGTGTTACCATCACTACTGAAACGTGGCACATTATGCATTTTGTTGCATACACATGGACTGTGAAAATAGTGTCTCTGCAGATCCTTAAGGTTTAGCACCAATAATCCTTCAGGACAATTTTCAACCCATATGGATCAAGGCTTTGAATCTAATTTTTAAAATCTAGGCTTCTCTTTCTCCTCAGTTCTTCAAATGGAATATGAAGGTGAAACCAACCCTGAAGCAAAGCAGAGAGACAAGCTGATCTAGGGAAGGCCCCAGTTTTCCTGTCACCAGTATCAACAGATATATTGTCACTGCTGCCAGCTACCTCACACAGGTAGAAACACCAGACATTGGAAAGCTTTCTCTTCTGCCCAATGTCGTGCTCCTCTCTCTCTGCAGGATTGAATGGGAGATATTAAAAAGTATCATTCTTTGAAAGGCTTTGCTCCAGTGATTCCAGAGAGGTGGAAACAACAGAACATGTCCTTTTTTCTTGTTCCTTTTATGGAGACATTCAAATTCATACTCTCTTTAATTACTAGATATCCTGCCTACCCAGATTCAGCCCATGCCCAGATGCTGTTCACAGATGAAGTACTCCTTATTACATGTAATTAGGTTTGTGAAGCAACATGGAAAATCCATTAAATCCCTGATGGGCCGATCTCCTGCAATTTTTGTAACCATAATTCATTTGAATTGTTGAAACTAAGTTTTAACTCTGTTGTGATTTTAGATGTTATCGTATTTAATATAATGTATGTATATAGTTAGTTGTTTTACAAATGTAATTTAATTCTTATCTTAAACTTTATTTTGTTTATCATCTATACTGGTCTAGGACTACAATAAACTGAATTTTAAAAAGTATAGACCCAGAAAGACCCAGCCAGATGAAACAATTAGCCACTGCTTTCCTGACACAGAGAGGTGGACAACAAGAGCAGAAGTAGAATAACAGGCAGTTAAAATAATAAACCAGTTTTAAGTGTCCAGAGGAAGTTGCCTGATGCCTAGCTGTTCAAAATCACCTTGAACCATGAGATGGGCAGCAGATAATATTAATAAAAATAAATAAATACCCAATAGAAGGGGTCTGTCGATTTTTGATAGGGGGAGCTCTAGGTGACTAGATTTGAATGAAGAGGATTACCTCAGGCAACGCTAAAAATGTTTTCAATTTCAAACAAGAAGTTGCATAGTAGTTTAAAGTATATAGAATCCAGGTTTAGTCCAGAAAGGTGTTATGGGTTTTGCATTTAATTTCATTTTTTTTTTACTGAGTGTTGAATGTGTTTTCCTTTGTCACATTTAATAAAGCTGACTTGAATCTTGATGTTGATATGCAGTCTTCTGGCAGCTGCCAAAGCTTGGCTGATCTACAGAGTCTCAAAGTTTGGTTTCATTTCCGTTCTTGTAGTTTAGCCAGTTGCAGGATTGGGTGAGGGTTTCCCCTTCATTTGTCCCCTGGTTTCCCCAAAGGGCTGGTGTAGAAGGAAGAAACAAGTTTATAACGAAAGGGTGATGGCAGCAGGCAAACTAATTGTTTAGTTCCTGATCATCTCTGGGTATGGATTACCTCTAAATGGAAGTACCTTAAAGCAGAATCTGATTCAACCATGGCATGCTTGATTGTAATTGTGCAATGAGAAGACCTGGGAGCTTGCAGCCTGGACTGAACACCATGCAAGCTGCTGAATCAGATGAGAAAGGATTTTCCTAAGTTAGCGTAGAGTGAAATTGGCATGACCAAACTGTAGGAATGGGTTAAATCAGGAGTTCCTAAACATTTTGCCATCACACCTCCCCTTAGTAGAATTTTAATGTACACACTTCCTCTAAAGCACTGTGCCAAGCAGCAACATGAACACAAACAATGAAAACAATTCAATTAAACTTTGGGAAAGGTGAAACTAAAACATTCTTCACATGTCTGGATTCTGCAGCACCTGCTTATGGGAGGCAACACCTCATGGTTTGAGGAACTCTGCCTTTAATGGTAAATACAGATAGATTCTGAACTTCTTGTTTTCTTGCAGACATTTCATTACCAAAACTGGTAACCTCATCAGTGCTAGTAAGGAGTGCTGTTTGCTGTCAGTTTATATTCTTGTGTCTTGCCTGTCTGCGTGAGTGAGGGTGATCTCAGGGATTCTTTGGTTGGGCTCTTTGGCAGTTTCTTGATTGGGGTATTGCTTACCTGATGAAGTTAACTTTGGACGCTGAAGTTAACTGACCCTGATCTAGGTGCTGATTACGGGTGGAGAAGTGCTGGAGTCTTTTTATTCCTTTTTGGGCTGGTCGAACTGCCTGTTTTGCATAGTCTATAGATGTTGTTAATGTCCGTGTGTCTATTGATGGCTGATTTGTCAGAGTACCAGGTTTCTAGAAATTCCCTGGCATTTTGGGACTTGGCCTGGTCTAGAATTGTCACATTTTCTCAATTGAAACTATGGTTAAATCTGTCTATATGTTGTGAAATTTCACAGCAGTAAACAACCCAATCAAAAATAATCTCTAAGACCACCCTCACCCACACAGACAGGCAAGTCATCAGAATATAAGCCGACAGCAAACAGCACTCCTTACTAGCACTGATGATGTTACTAGTTAGGGTAATGAAACATCTGCAAGAAAACAAGCAAGCTCAGAGAGCACCAAGGACCCCACATTTGAACCCTGAGCTACAAATATTCTCCTTGATTGTTACAGATATATTCACATTCAGGAAAACTTTGCAATGTGTTGTTTCCTATGTAATCTCTTTATTTTGTTCGACTGTATATCTGTGTTGTTGTCCATAAGCAGCACTGTTGCAACTGATTGTGGATTGCCTCCCGTGTTATTTTTTTTTTTTTTTGCTTTCTTGTGAATGAACTACAGGAATAACAACAAAATTGGAGCAACTTAAATCCCTCATTTCTGAAACTTACAGAAAATTGTGTTTTTTCCAGTTATACCAGCACAAAATCTAATCTGTAAAGATGAAAATGAATTTAGTAACAAAATAGTCATTGAAAGCTTATTTATTTGTCAAACATGTACAGGATAACTAGTATAAGTATGAACATAAACAAGAACAAAGGGAGTAAATACAGATAAATGGGGACAGTAAGACAGGGACAGTAGGCACGCTGGAGCACTTATGCTGGCTCCCTTGAAGGACCTCTTAAGAATGGGGTGAGGTCCATAGTAGACAGTTTGAGCATCTGCTTCAAGAAATATCACAACTATAACAACAAATTCTTTCACTTCATGGTATTTAATCTGGAATAAGTACTCCTAAAAACAGATGGGTGGATATTCACTACATAAGTTATATGGTAAGAAGATTCAAGGATTGTGATTAGAATGTTATTATTTCCCTGAAAAAGGAGATGACAGCAGTGAACTGCAATACAAGCCAAAAGTCCCTATAAAGTGCCAGTGATACAGTGCAGGATATTCTTATTGAGAAACTCTTAATTTTAATGCAGACCGCCAAAAAAAAAAAAAAACCCAATTCCCTGCAATCTCTCTAAATGCTTTAAACCTGACATTAGCCCAAAACGCAAAGCAGCCATCTGTTGCTTTTTAGCCAGCCTAGTCTCTGTTCCACTGTCATTTTTTGCTCCTTTAATCAAACAAACCTACAGGTATGTCATTTGTCAATGTTGGTTATGCATAAGGGCATAATTTAGAAAACAGGTATGGCTATTGCTTTCTTGATGAGGAAAACTCTTTCTCTAAGGATTCCTATACAAATATGTATTCAGGATTGTGATCCTATTATTAATACTGTTCATTGAACAAAGACAATCGTGGGAAACAAAGTTTTATGAATGTGGTCTGATATTTCCTTTATTAAGGTGTTTGTTGTCTAATAGCCTAGAATGATTGGCTGATGTTTTATCCATGAAAGCTAATGACTGGAGTTGCTCCCTTGATACAGGTACAGAGGTGGTATTCAGCGGGTTCTGACCAGTTCTGGAGAACCGGTAGCGGAAATTTTGAGTAGTTTGGAGAATCGGCAAATACCACTCTGACTGGAGATTTTACAGTATCCTTCCCCTGCCACGCCCACCAAGCCACACCCACAGAACCAATATTAAAAAAATTTGAATCCCACCACTGCTTAAGCCCCTCCTATTGGAAAAATGGCTTCTTCCAAATGTAGTTTCCTAGGACCTACACATACTGCAAACGAAGACTTTTCAAGTTTGCCACCTAGGAAAGGATCAAACAGCATTAAGGATTTTTTTTTTTTAGGGCCATGACAACCCTCACCAATTTCCTTCCCAAAACATCCATGCAGCTTCTTTCTTCTCACACTTCAAGGGGGGTGGAAATGACATATTCTTACTCTCATGGTTTTTCAGTGTAGCAGCCACATTTAGCTTCCTGACGTATTTTAATTGCCAATGCCCTTTTAAATGATTTTTTAATTGATTTGGGTATGCTGTGGTCGTGATGTTTGGCTATGATTTTTAAACAACTGAAGATAAGTTTACATGTCTAACTTGGTTCTTTTTTTACTTGAATTTTAATCAGCAGTATCCACATCAGAGGTGGTATTCAGCAGGTTCTGACGTAGCGGAAATTTTGAATAGTTCAGGGAACCGGCAAATACCACTTCTGACTGGAGATTTTATAGTATTCTTCCCCTGCCACACCCACTCTACCAATAGTAAAAAAAATTGAATTTCATCACTGTACAGGTAGTCCTGAACTTACAATCATTCATTTAAGAAGTTATAATGGCACAGAAAAAAAAAGACTTACAACCATTGTTCACATTTATGACCATTGCTGCATCCCCATGGTCACATGATTAAAATTCCGACACTTGACAACTGATTCATATTTATGATGGTTGCAGTGTCCTGGAGTCATGTGATCAATTTTTGCAACCTTCTCACAAGCAAAGTTCAACGCCGAAGCCAGATTCACTAAACAACTGTTACTAACTTAACAACTGCAGTGATTCACTTAACAACGGTGGCAAGAGCAGTTGTAAAATGGGGCAAAGTTCACTTAATAACAGTCTCACTTATCAATGGAAATGTTGGGTCAATTGTGGCTGTAAGTCAAGGACTACCTGTAGTATTTCTTATTTCTGAACTGCAATTAACAATCTGGTGAAAAGAATAAGACACTGAAAGAGGGAATAAGTCCAGTCACTATTTCTCAAGGACAGGAATGCAGAGTGTAATTCTCAGCCTGCCCCACCCCACTTTGAAGGCATCTTCCACCCATTGTCTCTTGCTCAACATCAAAAGTACTGATTTCTGATTTCTGCAGTACCTGTAGTGCTGTGCCTGCCATGTTACATACAAACTAAAGTTTTTTCCCCTGTTAGACTTATGAAAGGATGAGTCTTTTTCATGTTTTGTTTTGTTTTACAGGTTCACCTTAGAATGAAGGAAGGTGGAACTGCTTTTTAAAACAAGTGGGATGAAAAAAAGAATTCTGCAGGTTTCCTCTTCTGAACAAGTGATAGGAAAACTGATGATCACCCAACATCGCCTGTCTCTCAATGGCTGCGTCAGATGGAAGGATGTTGATTAAAAGGGGGAGGAGTCCTTCAAAAAGACATCAATGTTAACCTTGTGCCCCAACCCCCCAAAATCTGACTTTTTTGGTGCTTGCTTTCTTACATGGGTAGCAAGGGTAAAGCAGTAGGAAAATTGGGAGACACGGTAATTGCAACCTGGCCAAAACATCGAGCCATCATCCTTGCCAAAACTGAAGACTGGACTGAAATCTGGACAGCAATTTTCTATGGTTCCTAATTTCAGCATAGGAGACCAAGGCTTTTTTACAGGACAGCCCATTATTGATTGGACAATATAAAACTTTGGCATGCATCTTGGCAGAGGCACTCAAATATTTCTTTTACAGATGTGTAACCAAATACAGTACTGCTTTTAGTCTTCATTTAGAGTGATTTATAACATTACAAATAGCAATTTAGATATATATCGCTTTACAGTGCTGCCTAAGCAGTTTACAGGGTCAGAATATCTGGGTCATTTTACCTACCTTGGAAGGATGGAAGGCTGAATCAACCTTAAGCCTGGTGAGATTTGAACTGTCAAATTGCAAACAGCTGGCAGCCAGTAGAAGTAGACTGCAGTACTGTACTCTAACCACTGTGCTGTCATGGCTCATAATAATGTGCTTAAAATTAGACTTATATACCACTTTACAGTGCTCTACAGCCCTCTCTAAGAGATTTACAGAATGAGCCTCTTGCCTGCAACAATCTGGGTCCTAATTTTACCTACCTTGGAAAGAAGGATGGAAGGCTGAGTCAACTCTGAGCCTGTTGAGTTCTGAACTGCCAAATTGCAGGCAACCAGCAGTACTGCACTCTGACCACTGTGCCATTTTGGCTAATTCCCTGCTGGTTATAGTGCTTAATGACCTTACTATTGTCTGTTTTACAGTATTCCTGTCTGGGATTTTTACTTCCTTCAATATATTTTAAGTGGTTGGCCTTAGTCAAAGAAAAATTAAAGGTATAAAAATGCCAAAACTACTCCAATTTCATTCTCAGGAAAGTCAAACCTGCAGTTCACTTTGACTTCTCATTGTTCAGACTGTACAGTTCTCTATTCTAAATCATTTCAATGAAATGGCCTGTGAGCCACTTTGCAAGATGAAATGTTTCAAGGAGTGCAGTCGCCTGTGTCCCTCTTATTAAGTAGCATGTTTGGGTGGACAAGAAAGAAATATTTGTCTTGCGATTCCGATTCAAATAGCTCCTTCTCCAAATCTTGGGATTTTTAATCAGAACATTGACCTTGGCTCTCAACTGTCTCTTAATTTGCTCTCAATTTAAATCTCTTTAGAATTAACGCGATCTAAAATTTGGACTCAGAGGTCTTTCGGAAGGGCAGTAATAATATCTAAAGTCCAGTGCAATAAATAATAATTGGTCAATGTGGTCTGTCTTGGGCAAAAAAATAAAGGGCAATTCACCTACCAATCATATGGGTATTGAAGTGAAAAAGGCATGGCTTGCAATCAGCTTCTTTCAAATGAGTCAAAATCATATGCAGTATGGATAGAGATCTCTTTGGAATCAAGCTCAGTTCTTGGTGATTTCATGACCATGTCTGAGTAGGGGGTTTTTTTTGAGAGAGAGAGGGAAGAACCGTACAGAGTTTTGCTATTGTCTTATTTCCACCTTAGCTCTTGCCAATGCTCTCCCACCCAAGTACTAAGCAAGGTTAGGCTCCTGGCTAGCTTTTCAAATCAGCCGAGGGCAGGTATGCACAAATTCAGGAGCTCATCCTGCCGATTTCGTTTCCCCTGCAGAAGGCAGGAATCGCGTTGCTGTAAAAGGCAGAAAATAATTTTGAGCGTCAAAGGCAGGCAGGCAGGCAAGCCAGTCTCTCTCTCTCTCTCTCTCTCTCTCTCTCTGTGTGTGTGTGTGTGTGTGTGTGTGTGTGTGTGTGTGTGCGCGCGCGCGCGCAAAGGAGAACCTGATCTGCGGTAGGAAAGGTGGGAAGGATCCCTTTTATGAAAAGAACCGGTGCTTTCCTTATGCCAAGGCCAGCGTGAAGGTGATCCCTCACTCTGTAGCCTCTTCAAGGATCGCCGTGCGCGTGGATTATTCTCCCTTCCCTCTTTCCGTCTCCAAGCGTAGCTCCCGGGTGCACCGGTTCCCTGGAAGGTGTTTTCTCCTTCACCCTGCACTGCAGCAACAGGTTTACCAAAAAACGCCCTTGAGCAACCCAGCCTACGCCACTCCCCACTTCCTCCCCCTCCCAATTCCGGAGGGTATGTCTTTAAGAGGGCGGGAAGGGAGGGGAGGGGATCAGCTCCATGCGGTTTGACAGACCTCTGGCCACGCCCCCCTCCCGCCATAGCCGGTCTTGCCTTCGCAGGGTATCTTTCTCACCTCCCTCCTCCTTGCTCCATGAGCCGTGCGGCCTCTGATTGGCTCCCGCTGGTGCAAGAGGCGGAGTCGCGTCTGGGCCGGGGAGGGACCAAAAAAAAAAAGAGAGAGAGAACACCCTCTCTCTCTATCTTGCCACAGCGTTCCAACGGGCAGAGCGGTAGGAAGGTGATCGCTGGCGTTCCAATGGGGAAGCGCAGGGTCCCGGTGGATCCCGGATGCCGTCGGAGGTGGCTGTGCTGAGCTGAAGATCTTGAGGGCTTCTTTGCTTCGGGAGGCCCCGCCGGGGCCAAGCGCGCCGGGTGGCTTTGGGAAGGCTGCGGAGGCAAGCAACGGCAAACGTTAGAGCCGGCGAAGAGCTGGAGGTTCCGGCAACAGCCGCCACCGCACCGCCCCCGAGTTTGCAGCGTGTTTGGGAAATGTGGCCGCGAGCAGCGGTCCTCCGGCAGCGGTAGCCTTTGCTTGCTCGGGCAACGCCGTTTCTCCCTCCTTCGGACGGCTCCCGTTCTCTCGCCCTGGCGTGTGTGAAACAGCCCTCGGTGCAAGATCTTCTTTAGACCCCCCTTTTTTGGGATCTGCTTCCAGAGTTGACAAATTGACTTCCTGATGTCTGCGGATCCCGAGCAGCATAAAAGCGGCTCTCTTGGAGGCTGATTTTATTTCATTATCATTTAATTTTTTATTTTTTTTTGCATTTTGCTGGACGGACTGATTACATGTTTTCAACGTTGAGGGTGGTTCTGCTGCTTGTTTCGATTTAAGGTGCTTCAAGGAAAGGTTTCCCCATTCCTGGACGTTTCTCTCCCAGCGGATTCCTTTTCGCCGTAAGCCTGGCTTTGGACGGGCTCTGGGAAATCATGGGGCTACCTGCCTTGGAGTTTAGTGACTGCTGTTTGGATAGCCCCCTGTTCCGAGAAAGGCTAAAGTCTCACGAAGCTGAGCTGGACAAGACCAACAAGTTCATCAAGGAGCTGATCAAGGATGGAAAGGCGCTCATTGTGGCCCTTAAAAGTGAGTGACAGGTCGTCTGTGAATCTGTATTAGGTGTGATGGTAACTGAAACCTTGGTTTAAAGCAGTGGTCACCAAACAGTGGGCCGGGGACCACTGGTGGTCCGCGAGAAAATTTTGATGGTCCATAGAGAAATGTCCCCCCCAAAGCATCCCCCCAGCGCAATTAATCCAGGCTGCGTGGGAACAGAAGTCCCGGGGTGGCTTGCTGACGGTGGTGGGAAAGTCGGTCCCATATTCCAGAGCTGCAGTAGTCACAGGACTGGCCCTTTGGTTATCCCGGAGCAGCTGCTCCTTCACCCAGGTGCACCAGCCTGCCATGGACTGGAGGAGCAGCTGTTCTGCGATGACCAAAGTAGTCCTGTGACTACTGCAGCTCTGGAATACAGGACCGACTTTCCCACCAAAGTCAGCAAGCCGCTGTCAGTCAAAATTCATATTAGTGGTCCGCGGGATTTAAAATTATGATTTTGGTGGTTCCTGAGGTCCAAAAGGTTGGCGACCCCTGGTTTAAAGGACATCTGGGATCCCATCAGACATTAATTGGGGTTAGAAGAACTCATGCAGCTTTACTTGGGAAAGCAAACATGGGTGGGGAAACGCACGCATGCAAGCATGGAGAGATTGAGTAGAAAGTATAAAATGGGGTGGGGGTGGGGGAACCTGGCAGTTTAATACTGTGTGAAGGTATAATTCCAGCAAGGGGGTTTATGGTCCAGTAATTCATGAATACATTTACCTTAACACCAAACTTACACAGAGGCCAGAGAAAGTTGCACTGGGTTAAAAGGCTGAGGGGAGATTGTCAGGCTTTTACCTTGACAGGGTAGTTTCCAGACATACTTGCTATCTGTCGCTTCCTTGTCGGTAATCTAGTGATCATTTATGAAAATGAAAGGCCTTGGTGTAAATTATTTCTCCCTAAGAGCTGAGCTTTGTAGGTTGGATTATTTTGCTTAAGCAATTGCTTTTATAGTATTGCAATCTTTGTATTGCTTAGTAGAGGTGCCTCTCCCATTTACAGTCCTGTAATTACAAAATGTTATTGAGGAATGGAGCAAGAAGCTCTACACACTACACTGCACGCCATCAGTGTTAGGATTTTCTACCAAAATCATTCAGTTGTTCTTTTGGCCAGTGTTGCTACTGAATTGCTAAAGATAGAAAGCAGAACAATAACTTCATGATTTAAATCATTTGATTTCTAAATGAATTGTTACTGAGGGAGGGAGGCTAAGGGGTTGTGCTGTCCTTTGCTGCTGGTGTGGAAATGTGTATTTTGTTTCCTCAAGCGACTTCCTGCAGTTGAAGTGATACTCAGCCCTGATCTCGAAACATTAGAACTAAAATAAGTTTTGCTGTGACTTTTCCCCCTTTCCCTTTAAAAATCTAGTAAAATTTAAATTCTTTATTTGGAGATGCAAAGTTATGTGCAGGTTTGCAAAAATAAATTTAAAAAGGCACCTAATTTATTCTGCAAAGCTGATAAGCTGTGTGTGTGTGTATGTGAGAAAGAGAGTGCGCTATGGCCTGCTGTGTTTGCATTTCACTTTTTTGTAAGTCAAAGGCAAATAACTTTACGTATATAAAGAGCTATTTAAAGAGCCTTATCTGTCTCATGTGACATTTGTGTTTAATTGTCATTGATGATGGATAATACTTTGCCTTCTTGGGTATGGATCTCTACCTAAAGCTTTTGTATAAAAGATCAAATGATGAATTTTTCCTTTGTAGTAAAGTCTGAATTGGTCTTGTGCAGCATTAAGCTGGCACATTAAAGCCCCCTACGCTCAACACATATCTCACTAAGCTCTAAGAGATTTAAGGTTAACAAAAAGTTTTAAAAGTGAGAGTTAGCTCATGAATCACTTTTCAGAAGAGGCTGACAAGAATATTTGTTATATAATGGTCTGTAGTCCATTAAGGAAGTGGGCATCATGCATATTTCTAAACAAATTACCAATACTTACATGGTGTTGACAATGTGACAAGTGCCGATAATTTGTCATGTAATAGGATAAAACAACTTAATGGTTGGAAACCAACACCCATATGGAGCACAGTAAGCTGCCTAGAAAATGGGAGAGTTGGAGACCAAATTGGGTAGAGGACATCTGGTTGCCTATCCGTACTATAATGACTTGGCTTTTATGTTTTTTTATGTTATTTATTGAATTTATATAAAGGGGGAGGTCTGAACTGAGGGGCCTTGGGGTAACTGCCACTGAGAGAAGCAGAGGCAGAAAGGGGGCTTTGCTCTTTTGGGGGGGCAGCGCCCCTCAGCCACCCCTCCAGGGGCTTCTCAGCAGGCAGCTTCCTGCAGAAGGACTGACGCCCTTGGTGATTAATTGGGGGGAGGGGGAGAAAGTGGGGGCTCCAGGACAGGGATGCCAGGGCTCTTCCAGCCTCACCTGGAGGCAGGCAAGGAAAGCGGGGAGGTTGACACCTTCACCCCCCCCGCAAGAGGAGAGTTGCTTTCCTCCATCAGCCCTCCATCTGCCGCTTCTGCTGTTCCTCACCTCTCCTGCCCCGGGAGGGGAGCCGGGCGCCATTTCCTCCCTGCCCAATGGCTGCACCCTCAGCAGGAGATAAACCCCAGAGCCCGGCAGTGGCTGATCTGCTCCTCCCAAGTGCCGCTTCCCTGTCGCCTGCCTTGCAGAGCAAGGGATGAGAGAGGTTCCCCCTCCAGCCAAGCTATCAGGCGCTCCTTGACAGAGACGAGTGAAGCAGCCGGAGTCACTCTCGTCTCTTGAAGAGCCTGGCCAGTTTCTCACACCGCTTCAGCTACAGAGACAACAGTTTGCAGGGTGCCGATTTAGCATTTGCAGATCTCGGGTTGACTCCGGCTGCTTCTCTCTGCTGCACTACAGACATGGCAGGACACAAGGGGCTGCCTTGGCACCACCAGCTGCTGTAAATATACCGCGGTGAAGGGGGATGCAAATGTGAGTACTGCTTCTTCCACCCACCACTGCTTCAGCCCGCACTGCACCCCCCACACAAAATCACCATTACCTCATTTCAGCCACCACAGGCCGGTCCCATATTTCAGAGCTGTAGTCATCCTGATGGAGGAACTGCTCCGGGATGGCCAAATGGCCAGTCCTGTGACTACTACATCTCTGGAATATGGGACCAACTTTCCCACCAACATTAGCAAGTCACCCCAGGGTGGATTTCCCTCCCCTGCCATTGGTCTTACTTTCCAGTTGCAGCTCATGTGACTCTCTACTCAGTCTCAAGGTTTGCGCTTGGCCGAAGGGTGGGGGTCAGCGGGGGCGGGCGGGCCATGTTTTGCCACGTGGCCTGGATTAATTGCTTTCGGGGGCTATTTCTCTGCCGTTTCTCTGTGGACCACCAAAATTTTGCCACAGACCACCAGTGGGCCGTGGCCCACCAGTTGGCGACCGCTGCTCTAGAGTTGGACATAGCTAACAGGCGAAACTTTTACCCTTTTCTTGATATAATACTTTACTGAATTTGATTGCATTCCAGGTATTTCCCCCCCTGATTTTATTCTGTATAGTGGCACTGATAAGTCCTACCCTTGATGTTTGAACAGTTTCATAAATGGGAGAAAAACAGAAGCATGTTTGCATTTAACTTGTGCTTCAAGATTTGCTACCTACGCACAGAGCAGGATCAAAGTGTGAATCAGGGGAGTTTCTCTATCCGCCAAGTATTCTTTTGGGGCCTACTGTTTTCATGTGTTGCGTGTTTTTGCTTCTCACATTGCTGCATTTATTGAAGTCCCATGGAGCTCTACCTTTTCTCATTTCTTGGGACAGTATGGCTGTCTTACAGCAGCTGTCTTCCATGTTGGCTAAGAGGGCTGTGTAAAGAGATGCTTTACAAAACACAGAAGCTTGTTTGAGCCATCGGTGTTTTTTTTTTTTTTAATATGCTGAAGCAGCTGCATCTTTTTCCTGTTTCACACCACTGCTTAGCAAGCTGCTCCTGCTGTGTTTGCAAGCATGCCCATGAATAGCCACAGCTCCTGTGCAGTCCGAAGCATTTTTTTGTTTGAAGGCTTGATTGATAGGTTGATAGAATTAGCTTTACTATCTTTTTTCTGTGTCTGAAAAACACGTTATACAACATTGTAGTAGTTGCCTAAAAATATAACGAAGATGTCAGGTTATCTATTTAGGAAACGTGCAGATGTACTGTAGCTCTTTGCC
The DNA here is from genome assembly GCF_049901715.1 of Pseudonaja textilis. Lineage (NCBI taxonomy): Eukaryota > Metazoa > Chordata > Lepidosauria > Squamata > Elapidae > Pseudonaja > Pseudonaja textilis. The sequence goes on from NC_141991.1 coordinate 81,968,369, forward strand.
ATAGTGATTTTACTCATCTATGTTGGACCAACCTTACTGATGTGATTAGTCTTGGTTATATATATTCATTATGAATTGGTTGAGTTAACCTACGATTTTGTATGACTTAGATGGTTGGTAGTGTAATAAGTGCAGCAAATGAATATGAGAACATATTTAGCTTCCTTCAAACTCAGGTGCTTTCATTATAATTGCAGGAAAGAGTTCCAAAATGTTCACTTCTATTTTAAGTTAAATCCCATTGTAGTTTTGTATGACTCTTGATAAACAGTGATTAATCTGAAATTCGTCAAATATTAAAGTATTGTTTAACCTGATTTTTAACCTGATTTTGCTTTGAGAAATCGAGACAACTTTTAGTGTTCTTCCTCTTCCTCCCTCCCCCTTTTATTTTAATCTTCACAGTACCTCCTTAAGGAGGATTAGATTGAAAGAGAATAACTGGTTTAAAGTAATCCAGTGAATTTCACAATAATTGGGTTTTTAAACTCGGTCCTACATTCCATGTTTAAATCAAGTGCAGTTTAGGGCCAGAATAGTATATTAAATTATGGCTAGTCTCAAAAATAACCATCTCTTCTACTTTTTTTTCTTGTCATGCAAGGGAGGGTGGGAGATCAGCAGTGTTGACTATATACTGGTGTAGGCTTTGGTGGCAAGTATCTGTTTGACAGTGTTATGCTTAAGAGCTGAAGTGTTTACAAAATGTGTATTCAATTTTTTTATTAATGAAACAGGAATAGTAAGAAATCATCTGTAAACCATATGAGATTCTGTGATGATGGTAAATTGTATTATATTGTATTATAGAGTAGCATAAATGGTTAAACAAGATGACCTTACACAAGGTTTCTGTTGCCAGTTCAGTATTAGAAAATAATAGACGTGGTTTTGAGGCTGAAACTTTCTGACCTTGCAAAATCTCATTTTTGGATTGGGACACTTTGAGATTGGATTGCACATCTCCAGCTAAGTACTCTGGCTAGATGGCAGCATCATTTTAGAATGTCAGCCATCATGAGCAACTTGGTCAGAACTAGAAAATATTGGACATGCATTTTTTTATCTGGAAAAAATGGATAATGATGCTTCAATTTGAAAATCCAGAACATTCCCAACCATGGCAGTTTGGTGTGGACTTCAACTCCCAAAGTTGGCTGGAGAATTATGCTGGCCAGGGAACTCTGGGAGTTGAAGTTCACACATCTTCAGGCTACTAAGGTTGAGAAACACTGATCTAAGAAGATAAGGGACAGGTGGATGGCTGGAGTTGGAGACCTGATGTGAGAAATACCATTGCCATGAATCACTCTTCAGAAAACAGCTTGGCAGCTCAGCAGTTCTCTTATACCATCTATGTTTCTTGGGAAGCAACTTTGTCAGAGTGTTTTTAATTTCATATTAACCTTTTTGTTTTGGACCTGCCTAGCTGTACTACATGAATCTTTCTTCCCTATCGGCTGGGGTTCCTTTGGGACAAAATGTTGCGTTGACAGATACCAAGATGCTGCCCATGTGATATGATACTGCCTTCCCACTTCCCACCATCTCGAGAGCATTGCATGCCTTAACTTATTTTTGTCTCAATTTACATGCGTTGCATTGCTCATCCCAAATGAAGGCAGCTGGCTAGACTATTCGTGGCCTGTATATCTTGGGGTTGCAGTTACAAGATTTCTCAGGCGTGTGCAGCTGTAGCTGTGAATTTTCATGTTTGACCCTTCCTCCCACCTATGGGTCAAGCTGGACTTTGAAATCCCTTCATGGAGGTATCTTTGAATCTCCTTTGAACTTGTCCTTTTATATTTTTTGAATAGAGAATAGTTGTCTACAATTTTGCCAGATTGTGACTACTTACAATAGCAACCTTTATCATTTTCCCCATTTAAAACTGATTTAAAATGAGGATTTTATTGTCAGATAAGTTGTGATATACAATACAGAATTCCATTCATAATTAGACATAATAACACCATATAAAGCTACCTTATTGAGCAGATGAGTTTGGAACTTTAACAATGTTATAAGCATATGCTGAATTGTAATTCTTCCCATTAGGATATGTTTGAATAAATACTCTCTTACTTAACGTGATATTTAAGGAGCATTCTTCCTTATTGATATTCTTAATTTGGCAAATGTGGAGAGGAAGTAGTGGTGATGATGGGAAGCTTTGGGTGTTTGTATGGGAGTGAAATTCAAGAATCAAAGGATATATTATAATAATTTAAATCAGGTATCAGTCACTCTGCTGCTAGTATCTGATCAGTTAAATGCTGTTTATTCTGCATGTCCAGAATTTCCTTTCTTTAGGTTCTGACCTGTGATAAGGTCAAGAATCGGTAGATGACATTATGGTTGTTCTCAACCTATGTAACTTTTGAGACAACATGACCTAATCCTCACACAGGTAGAGTAGCATCCCAAGTTATTTTCACCTAGAGAAAATTGCCTGAAACTCCAGAAAGGAGCTATGTTTGGAAAAAGTTCATTACATATACAGTAAATTTTACGTTGATTATTTCTGTCATTATTAATGACCTCATACTTTTATTAACAATTATCAAACAGCAGAACAATAATTTTGCTAACCACAGCTGTTATACATGTATTCAGGCTTGAATGAACTTTATGTTCTATAGTTAATATGACATTCTTGTAAAATAAAGAGGACAAAGCAAATATGATTTCACTTTTTTGGATGCTTATTAATAAATATCTTGATTCTCTCATGCGTTTACTCATTACAGTACACCTAAGGAAAAAATCTAAGGTTAAATTAATAACTATAGCCATTTGAGTTTCTGTGAGTTGAGCATGCATAAAACAAAATATAGTATAATAAAAGTGGATATTTCAGTAACAGAAAAGATATAAATGACAGATAAAAAGAAATATGGATATATATTGTTATAAGCTGAGGACATTTAAGAACAAATTTATATTTTTATAAGCCCAGGTTTTTTTGAGAACAAATTAATATTAATGTAATGACTAAGAAATATATTTTCAAGTCAATGCCTATAATAAACAACTTTCCTTAAACACGACTTTTTTCTAAGATGGGGTTCAAATCAATTCCCAATAAAAATGAAGTTTAGTGTGATTAACATGTAGCAGACTATTTGCTTATTAAAAAAAGTCATGGTATTGCCTTTGAATTAAGGGATATTATTCTTTATTAAGCTGTAATGTTTCATAATAAAAAGCAGACTTTTGAATAAAGGACACACCATGTGGCAACATCTTTGCATTCTTTTTTTTTTTGCTTCCATTTGTCATTTCCTTGATACTTCAAGTGGCCTGTTCTTTGTCAACACATATCCCTCTCTTCTTTTACTTATAATGGCATGTGTAAATTATTCAGGAGAATTTGTAAAGCTCTAGCTTCAAGTGAGATGCAAAATGAAATATGGAGAGTGGGTGTGTAAGATTAATGGATATGACAAGCGACAGCAAAGAAGGAGCTTTTTAAAACAAACTTGATCAGTTTAAGGGCCATGTCAGACTTTGTAAGCTAGGCTTTGAAGCTTCTCCTTGTCAAAGAGATACACACATTGCATAATTTTTCTCAAGGACTTCTAAATCAGTTTGGAGAAGTTACAAGTTTAAAGAAATTAGCCAAAGCTGGTTTGCTCAGAGATGCCCATTTATGCAGCATTTGGTGTCTACCGATTATCTTTTAAAATCTGCCACATAAAGGATCTGCCAGTGCCAATTTGACAACTCTTGCATGTCACTTTGGGTGTGTTGAACAGCTTGGAATGTGTTGAAAAGGAGAATAATAACTTGGCTTGGCTTCTACCAAAAAATACCCCATTGGATGCTTGTCCAAGAATTACATATCTGATTTTGGCTTGAATGCTATGAGTTAATAGATTTACCATCTTTTCCATAGAGCTGTCTCGAGCATCCAGGTTGGGAGGAGCTCCAGTCTCGGCTCTTCCAGGCTGAGCTTGAAATTGAGGAACGCCCCCTCACCGTCACGTGGTCCTCGGGCGCTCCCCAGTTTTTTGCTCAGCCTCGTGGCTAACAGGCTGTTTTTCCCTTGCTCCGGTCGTTCAGCATTCTAGGCCTCTTCTCTCATCGCTTTTCACGTGGATCACCGGCAGGCAGCGCAGGAACTCAGGTTTGAACTCCCCAGGGAGTGTTTTTAATATCCGAGCCGTTTCTTTAAGGGGAGAAACGCAGCGCTCGAGCGCTCCCCCGCTCGTTTGCCGCCTAATCGCTCCGCGAGGCCGCTTTGTTTCTGCCTGCCTCTCCTCGCCTTAGCCGCCGTTCCCCCGCAACGCCTTCTAGCCCAGGGTACGCTTCCCTGGTTCTCCCAAAGGCTCTAATCTTCCCTGGGAGTTTACCGCCGCTGGGGCTGCCTCCGTTACTTGCGGCCTCCATCTTGGGCCCCCTGTGGCGTCCGCCATCTTGGGTGGGCCCTGGAACGGCCGCCATCTTGGGTGTGCCCTGGAACGGCCGCCATCTTGGGTGTGCCCTGGAACGGCCGCCATCTTGGGTGTGCCCTGGAACGGCCGCCATCTTGGGAGTGGCCGCATGGCCGTCCGCCATTACTAGAGGCCCTTTTACAGGCCGCAGCCTTAACTGACTATTAGGCAGCCTGGGATTCCCTCGTCTCAGCCTGTCTTTCATTCTACCAACAGGCCTCCTGCAGAAATAGGGCCCGTTGGCCCTGCAGCCTTTTTCCCCAGCAGGCGAAGTAGCAGCTCTGCCCCCCCACCCCTTCCCCGGTCCGTCCGGCAGGGGTAGCTGCCTGGCTCACCTTTCTGGCTGATTGGTCTCTGGGCTAGGCCCTGGTTCGTACTCAAACCTCTATTTTAAACAGAAAAAATTTTTTTGACTAAAAGGGGGGCGTGGAACGTGCGTTGGGATTCCCGGCCTCCCGTAGGCCGCATCCAGACCTGGTTTCAGCTTACATTATTCCCTTCTGCCTGCGGCCCCAGGGTCATTGGTTTTCTTTTTTTCAGAGGCCTACCAGTAGGCCGCATTGTTTCCCTGACTCCTGGGCAGATCCTGGGACTGCTCAAATACCTTGCAATCCTGCCTAAGTCTCCCCCCAACTAAGGAGTTAGTTGCTTGCCATGTCCCTTCCCCGGTTCGCCCGGCAGGGACAGCTTGGCGTTTATTCTGGCTGATTGGCCCCCGGGCTAGGCCCTACTTCCCAACACGTTACAGAACAATTCTGTGGCCTTGACAAAAAAGGGGGTGCAATACGAGCACTGGGAGTTCCAGCCTCTGCTTAGGCTGTACCCAGACCCGTTAACCGCCTCGCATTAACCAGAAAATTTTTTTCCTTTTTTCTCTCCTCTCCAGATGGCAGACGACAATACCTCTCGTGGCACTTCTCTGAAGGCCAAGGCCAAATCCCACCACCTGCGCAAACAGGCACAGGAACCATCCAAAGCTTCCCAAAGGGATGCCCTCAGGCGACACAGGGCCCTCGAAAGGGAAATTGACAGACGCTCTCAGGAGTCAAGCTCTGTGCCCCGGGACCCTTCCGTTCCATCAACCTCCACCCATCCTCCTCTCCCCTCCCCTCCTGCTTCTGCTTCTCCCCCACAGCCTGGACAGGCCCCTGAGGTCACCTTGCCCACCACTGCTGTAGAACTGCGCCCGGAGGAGTCTCTCCCCATGGCGGAAATACCCGAAAACCTAATGCAGGCTATGGAGCTGGCCATCCGGCAAAGGGTAGCGCAACAGATGCAGCAGATGGCCGGTCCGGCCCCTCAGCCCGCGGCCCCCGAGGCCCTAGGATCAGCGGCCTCGCATGGTCAGGCAACTCCCCAAGAGGACTTAACCTTACCTTTGGAGATGGAGGGAATGGAGGCCCAAGAACCCGGGGACCCTTCCCTCTTTGGGGACGAGCAGGACCTTGACATGAGGTCCCTCATAGGCAGTGAACTCTTTTTGGGAACAGGTCCCTAGAAGGGGACATGTCGGAGGACCAGGGCCTCCCTCCAGGTCAGCCAGCGTTTCTAGGGCTCTTTAAACCGCACCTATTTAGGTCCCTCCTGTTCAAAGCCAGGACCACCTCGGGCCTGAACCCCCTCCCCACCCAACCCAGCGGCGGCAGGGGTTCCTCCCGACTCTCTCTTCTCTCAGCCCGTGGCGGAAACTGAGGTGATCCCTGTCCTGCCCATATTCTCAGACATGGTTTCTAGGCAGCTGGCCTCCTCGGGGCCCCCTCCCCCAACGCCCAGGACAAGCGGTTTTTAACCTGGAACCGCAGTTCTCCACCTTGCTCGATCCCTCCCCGTGGACGCAGCCCGTGGTAGGCCTGGCTTCCCGCTCTACTCCCAGCGACTCACTCGATGCTCTCCAGCCCGAGGACAAGCGAGCTGAACTGGCCCTGTGCGCGCTCACCTCTCTGACGCTTGGGCAGTCAGGGCTTCCACTGCCGCGTCTTTTTTCACCAGGTCTTCCATCAAGTGGCTCCAGCAGCTCAAGCAGCATGTTCCCACAGCCAATCTCAGGGCGCACCAGGACATTGCCAAGATCCTGGCCGCGGCCGAGTTTTCGGCAGACACCACCTTCCAGGCGGCAAAGTTCTCCACCAGGGCCATTTCGTCCCAGGTTACCGCCCGCCGTCTACTCTGGCTCCGCCACTGGCAAGCGGACGTTAAAAACAAGACTAAGCTAGCAACAGCCCCCATCTCTGGGGGAAGTTATTTGGACCGGTTCTCGACCCATTCCTGGCGAGACCCGGAACAAGCGCAAGTACCTCCCTTCCCTCTCTAGGAGGTCCGACTTCAGAGGCTCCCCCCCCTCTCCTCGCCAGGGTTCTTCCCATTCCTCCTCCTTTGCCAGATACTACCGATCCTCTCCCTATAGATCTCCCTACCGAGCGGAGCCGGATGGGTCCGGAGGTAATTCTTCCAGGAAGCCCTCCCGGGGATCCGGGAGAGGTTCGTTCCGTCGTTCTCGATAATGCAGTCGCCCCCAGGCGCTTGTCCTTTTAAATAACAAAAAAAAAAAAAAAAAAAGAGGAAGGAGTGCGAGAAGGCCTATCTCTACTCCGACCTTTAACCCCTGCTTGCAACAGGCTCCTACTCCAGGAGCACTCTTGTCCTCCTCACCCTGCCCTGGGCAACTGGTCGGCAACACATCTACCCCCATTCAATACTAGCCGGGGTCCCTTCTTGCGCTCCCGGGCCTCACACAGATCTCTGCGCCTCCCCTCCTTCTCTCTGTCCCAGAGTTCTCCCAGGGGAATTCCCAACACGGGTCGATCTTCCCAGTTTCTTGAATCCCGGTCCCAGTGCACACCTGTTGGCCTCTTTGGCGGGACTGCCTCCCGGATAGCTCCGCCTCCTCCTTAGGCCCCTTGTTGAGACATTCCAATGTCCAGGGGTTTTCTCCTGTTGGGCATGCCTTCCAGCGGGTCATCAGGGTTCCAGGAGAGATTCTATACCAGACGGGCCCCACCCGCAGGACTAGCCAAGCTTTGGTATGTCCCAACCTGGACGCTCGAGACAGCTCTATGGAAAAGGGGCGTTGGTTCTTACCTGATACGCTTCTTTTCATGGAGCTGTCGAGAGCGTCCAGCCCCACCCGTAGGCCGTCTGGTGGGAAACCTGGCTGTTCGACCGAGCAATCTAATATATTTTTTTCCTGAGTGTGATGAGAACAGGACTTTCCTTCTCGTCTGTGCAAAAACCTGGGGAGCGCCCGAGGACCACGTGACGGTGAGGGGGCGTTCCTCAATTTCAAGCTCAGCCTGGAAGAGCCGAGACTGGAGCTCCTCCCAACCTGGACGCTCTCGACAGCTCCATGAAAAGAAGCGTATCAGGTAAGAACCAACGCCCCTTCTATCAATTAGTGTGATTTTACTCCCAGTACTAAATGACAAGTCAAAACAGTCTTCACGTCTTTTTGTAGCTGTATAGTAAGCTCTTGCCAATTAAAAATGGTTTTAAATTTTTTTGTTCCACTTGGAAGGGTTTTACTTATGAATCTCTACCTGCATCAGACTTTTTGTGCTTTTTGAAATAACACACACATTCTCTCTTTCTTCCTCTCTCTTTCTCTCCCTCCTTCCCAGAGATTCTGTGAGGTGGTCTAGGTTGAGAATTGGTAGCTCCTTACATTTGACTCAGATAAGTTTATGGCTGAGTTAGATTGACAGAGTCCAGGTCTAATCACCACATTAGTCTAAATGTGGACTTCAAGAAAAAATTTCCCGGCCAAACTAAGCGCAAAAAAGAAAAAGAAATGAATTAGGAAAGTAGTATGAGGAAACCAGATAAAGGAATAGAGCAGTTTAAGAAAAGGAGTCAGACATGGTGGACAATAAAGAAGATGACCCTTGCAATGATACATCAGATTCATTATGAAAGCAATAAAGAGAAAAAAATGTGGATTGTTAAACTTCCTGAGGGTTATGGGAGGAAGCACAGCACAATCAAACTTGCAAAATTCTATTAATATAGTTACTCTCAAACTGAGCTCAAGAAGGCTCAGTTTTAGCCTTCTTGTGTAGTTGATTTTTTATCTGATCTAACTTGTGGGACTGACATATATGGCTATAAAAAGGTGGGAAAGGTTTAGGAAGTCTTAATATTTTTGACACACAACTATCTCTCTTTGCCATTAGAAGTTGTGGCTGTTAATATGGGATATAGCCATTCTCATCCTGTGGGTATCCTGATAATGTAGATTGTTAAACAGGAAAGCAAAATCTGGGGTGAATCCGACAACTATGGATGTACAACATACTATACTCTTCAGGTTATCGGCTTTAATCCAAAGAGAGTCATGTTGTCTGTCAGTTAATTTCTTGAAGAGTTTCATTTTCACATCCCATCTTATCATACCTTTGGCATTGTTACCTTTGTGTTTGTCTATTATAAATGGTGGCCATATTTGTTTTCTGTGATTGTTTTCAAGGATATGGGCTTACTGCTTTTTATTTCTTATTTATTAACTTCGTATAATTACCCCACTGACGCTTTATCATGTAGGGGCAATCAGTACTTTTTGGTTCTCTGTCATAGACTTAATTTACTGTAGCCTGCTTCTGACAGGTCATAAACTGAGAAGTGAAGGGCCACATGGAATCCAATTAACTGTCAATCTGGTATGATCGACAGATTTTAGCAATCAATAAAACTATTGAGTATTAATATCATTTAAAAAAGATAATTGGGGAAGAAATCTTGTGTAGTGTGTATAATGACCCTATTTTATTGCCGTATACAATATGTCCTTTCATGTCACTGTATGAAATATTCATGGGAATATTTCATACAGTGAACAATAACAGGGAATCTTATGCCATCCTTGTAGTATAGCATTTCATGGATTATTCCAAAAGTGCTTTTTCCAAAAGGCAATTGGACTTTCTTGGTTTTTTTCCTTTGAAAATATTTCTTGGATGAGAAGTGATTACTTTCAAAACAAGAAAATCTACTTGCCTTTTGGAAAAAGCACTTTTGGGACAACCATGACCGGCATGATTGAGAATCTCCATAGACTTTCATGGATTAGATTTCTTAAACCAGCAGCGAAATCTGCCTACACTGCTAGATGTTGTTGTTTCTGTTGTTGTGTATATTGAACTATGTCTCTCTTTCTACAGCTTGTAAAAAACAACACCAAAGTTGGTGCTTTGTGTGTAAACGGTACTGCCTTCTTTCATTTTATCTTCTGAGAACATTTATAGGGTGGGAAGAAAAAGACTGGGAGTGGCAGGGAAGAATGGGGTGTGATATACATAGGCATGGTGATCAAAGAATAACTTGGAGCTTGTATTTGCAACCTCATACACATTTGTAAGCCTTTGTTTATGATACTTTATCCCTAACCTTTGGGTCAAGTACTTGGAGCTGAAATACAGTGAAAAGATAGCGTTAGGCCTGGGAATAACCATCTTTCTCAGTTACATTAGACATTGATGGATTGGTAGCTGGGGGCTTGTATATTATCAACCATTTAATTGCATCGTGAGTTCTAGAATCAAATGCAAGATCGATTACATTTTTTTTTTGAGGCTGGGAGAATGTCTTCATTTTCTTAATAAAAATAAATGGATACATTACTCATTTCTCTTCAGCTTTTATGGGTAAGGAAGTAAATACCAGATGGCAGGAATAAGGTTGGGGTTTTTTTTTTGGCTTCATATCGCTCTAACCTTCCAATAAAAGGAAATTAAAGCAGGATGCCATTGTATGCCTAATTAAACTTTAGTAGCCCTATTTTATGATTAGCAGTTCCTGTTGTGTGTACAATAATCTTTTTATCAGTTGCCAAGAAGTGAGGGATTCCACAGGAATAACCAAATAAGTCAAATCAATAATGGTTCGTATAGCTTCTTAACTGTGCCTTATATTTAAATGGGCCAGAACTTATTCCACAAGAGCTGGTTACTAAATAGGTAGATTTTTTTTTTAATTGGAGTCTTCTTAAATCTTTATCATGGAACTCAAGAAAGTTAAATTTTCATGAAATTTTCAGAGAGTCATCTATAGTCACCCATATTACCTGCTTACCTTAGTGAAGAAGAAAAAAAACGTTCTTGAAAGTTAAGATAAAAAAAACAAGCAATGCAAGGGTCTGCAATAGGTGGATCACAGATCATAGATAAAAACAATAATAAGTTCTAGTTGAATATAGCTGTAAATAGTTATTAATTTCCACTGAAAATGGATGAGCAAAGCACATTAGAAAAAAAATACATTACAGAACATTATTTTCTTTAATGCTTTGCAATGCCATCATTAAAAAACAACAACACTAAATTCCCCAGGCCAGATTTGATAGAGGGAAAATCTTTTGTTTGGAGTGATTTCGCAGTATTATTTTATAGAATATTATGTGAGATTGAAACAATCTTCCATATTTCTGATTATTATTTTTATTGTTAAACTGAGAATTTGTAAGTACAACTTGCTTGGCTTATCTTAAGTATAATGCTGCATTTAGATATATCACATTACACTAAGGCAGGGGTGTCAAATTCAATTTAATTGAGGGCTGCATCAGGGCTGTGATTGGCCTCGGGGAGGGGGCTGGGCAGGTGTGGCTTACTGGGAGGGTGTGGCTGACTTACCAGGAGGGTGTGGCCAGCTTGACGCTACTCCCCAAACTGCTGGCATGTTTCCTCTTTGCATTGGATAGACCGAAGCCACTCTGGCCTGATCTTTTCCTCTTCGCATTGGATAGACGGGCTGAAGCTACCCTGGGCTGATCTTTCCTTTTTGTACTGGGTAGACGGGATGAAGCTATGTTGGCCTGATCTTTCCTCTTGGCATTGGGTAGACCAGAATGGCTCCTCAGGCTGGATATGACCACATCACTGGCTGGATCCAGCCCATGGACCTTGAGTTTGACACCTCTGCACTAAGGGTTTAATGACTTGGAACCTGTGGTTTTATATATTATGGTTGGTTGCCAAATGTTGGATTTGGATTGGATTTGACATTTTTATCCACCTGTTTAGTCCTCCCAAAGGACCTGGGATAGGAGATATTGTTGTTTAATAGTGTTAAAGGTATCATTGCAGGATGTAAGCTGTTCCAAATAAAGCTGCCCTTTGCAATTGACTGGTGGTGATTTTGTCCGTGCTAATGGTGCTCAAATGGTGCTCCATATATTGGGAATTGCACCAAAAGCACCTGTTTATATTATCATATAAAGAACAATGTGAAATCACAGCTGCTAGTTTTTTAGCTAATGTTGGCCTTCATAGGCATCAGGTTTTTCCAAAGAACCTAAGATTTTGTAATATATTAGCATAATACAATGTGAATCCAAGCAGCGTGGCCTATTATAATTGACAGATGGAAATTTTGTCAATGCACAAATATTCTAAGTGATGTCCAAAGTATTTTGGAATTACACCCAGTGTGCTGATAACCATTGGGACCACCAAGGTCAATTAATACCATAGCCTTTCATCTTCGATTTTCAGATTTTGATACTTTTATGATCTTTTCCAATTTTCCAATTCTTTCTCTTCTCTTCTACTATCTCCTGGTATTGCCACATCAATTATTCACCCTTTCTTCCTTTAAACTGTAGTTAAATTTTCTGTGTTATGATCCAAAATATCAGTTTGTATTTGGAAATCTGAATAGTTGGGAATATGCAGATACTTTTATCTTGCCAAATTGAACGGAATGGGAAAATATTACAAAATTCTGAAAAAAAATATAAGGAGTTATAGAGTCCTCTGGATTTCTGTATATTTGATACTTCTCCCCACCCCAGAAATGTAAGGTCATTCTAACAGGTACATGCAGGATTTTTCTCTTTGTTTAAGGACAGAAATAGAATTGAGATCAGATTTTGGGAGGAAGGGGAATCAGTTCTGCATGCAGTTGATATGACAACTTCTGTTTCTGGAAACTGTTCAGTTTGTATTAGTGGAACACAGTTTGGCAAGGTACATTTGTAGGGTGGGTGAGGGAAATTATTTAACCAAAATTAAATCCCAGTTATTTACCATGCTACAGGCTGGGTTGAATTCTTTACTCTATTAAAAAAAAAAAACAAGCTATGGCTGATACATTTCCAACATTTCCTTAAATTGACTTACGAAGGATTCCATCTCCTATGTTCCATCCAGCTATGGTTTGGCTGCATGGTAGGAGTCCTGGATATTACATGGCTAAAATGTACCAAATGAAGTGTTTTGCAGTCATCTCTAAATTTAAACTCATGGCAGGAGTTATCTTTCCAGAAAAAATAAAGCTTTATGGGTATTGGACTCGGGATGATTATGAGTGTAGTAAAAGCCAATGGGTATCTGATTCTAAAACTTTTCCAACAATTACTTGAAAACTGTTCTGAAGGGAAAAGTGGAACACAAGGTTTTATGGAATAGAGTTATGCTCCTAAAGCCAAAATACAGTGAGGCCACAGTAGTTTTAATTTGTTTGAGTTAAATGGGACAGAGATTTCTTTCCTGTCCTTATTCCTAATCTTTTGTAGTGCCTAGCTTGCTCCTAGATGTGCAACTGTAGAAACTATTTTCTGCAAACACAACTTTGGAGACTATGGTTACTATGTAAAATATTTTGTGGGGAAGAAGTGGTCTTTACCTTCAGATCAGATCAATCTTTACAACTTGAGTACTCTTCTGGTGATTGTTCCAGTTACCCTGAAGAGGTTGTTAAAGAGTACTGAGAGAATCCTCAATTTACTAGTTAATATATTGTAATAAATTATAAATATGTTGTGAGTTAAGAATTTATAACAATTGATAATTTATAATAAAGAATCACAACTTCAGATGAGGTTCCTGCCCACGGAGAATGGGAAGCCTGCAATATTTTATAGATAGGTAAAATACATATATACCATAATCTGGATATATTTAAGCCGTACTATGGAAGATTAGTTCAACTGTTATGTCATAGGAGACATTGCCAATGTAAATGTACCTTTCCACTAGGATTGGATATTAGCTAATCAGAAAACCCTGTAATCATCCTGTTAACAGCCTGTAATTGTAACTCTGCATCCTCTCTTGTGCCTTAATGTCAGAAGGAATAGTTGGATTTGTTCTCTCTGGGGAATCGTTTAATAAAGGGGAAGAATTACCTCATATGTGGCACTTTCACAGTAAGAGCCTTTTTTAAATAAAACTCTTTTATAACTGCTGGTAAGACAAATTCAGTTGTGATAGGCTGTGAACACAAAAAGTGAATAGGAGATGGAAGGAAAAGAGAACTTAGCAAAATATTTACTTTTTAAAGTAAGGCCATTTTGTTCTAGACTCGGAAGCAGTGTCTTGGGCAGGAAAGATTTGTTTGCACAGATGCAACGCCAGAGCTACTTTAAAACTCTTCTAGTTGTTTGAAAAGCTGACTGTTCACATAAGAAAATATATTGAGTGTCAGTTTGGTCTAGAGGTTAAGGCACCAGACCAGAAACAGGGAGACTGTGAGTTCTAGTCCTGCCTTAGGCATGAAAGCCACCTGGGTGAAATCTCTCCCAACCCAACCTACCTCAACAGGGTTGCTGTGGGGAAAATAGGAGGAGGAAGGAGTATTATGTTCACCGCCTTGAGATATTTATAAAAGCAATAAAAGTGGGATATAAATAAATACTGTGTATGTTTCTAACCCAATGATTCATAGGTGTATTGACTGGGAAATTGGGAATGGCTTCAGGTAAAATACATCTGGCACAAAATCATATTGGCTTTTGAGTACTACTCAACTCTTTCCTACCTCTCTTCATTCCCAGGATGTGCTGGAGATAACAGTTAGTTAGTTTACTTTATTGTCATTGCACCTTGTACAACGAAATCAAACACCATCTTCAGTGCACATCATGACCGTGACCATGAAAATAAACACAAACACACATCCTTCACACATTGAACCGGAAACCCCCGACACCACACCAACACTGCACTATACAGCAGAATTCAAAAGAGCTACTGCCCTGGGATATAAGCTGTTTTTCAGCCTATTTGTCCTTGTTTTTATTATTCTGTACCATCTGCCAGAGGGTAATAAGTTCAAAAAAAGGGTTCCCAGGATGAGATGGATCTTTGAGAACATTTTGAACTTTCTTAAGGCAGTGGGAGCTATAAAGCTCTTCCAAAGAGGAGAGAGGGCAACCAGTGATCTTCTGGGCAATGACATTAACCCTTTGGAGTGCTTTCCTATCTGCCACTGTGCAATTGGCAAACTATACAGAGGTGCAGTATATTAAAATGGTCTCTATGGTACAGCGGTAGAAGGTCACCAGAAGTTTCTCATTTAGTTGTTGTTTTCTGAGAAGCCTCAGTAGTATAATCTCTGCTGGGCCCTTTTGACCAGGGCTGCAATGTGGGCACCCCAGGTCAGGTCCTCTTTTAGGGTAACACCCAGAAACTTAAAACTGGCCACTTGCTCCACTCGGTCTCCATTGATAAGCAAGGGCTGGATATCTGATCTGTTCCTTCTATAATCCACTATAAGCTCCTTGGTCTTATTGGTGTTGAGGACCAAGTTGTTGTCTCCACACCACAAAAGCAACTGGTCCACCTCATCTCGGTAGGCAGACTCATCCTCCCCGGAGATAAGTCCCACCACTGTTGTATCATCTGCAAATTTAACAAGAGTATTACTAATGTGAGTGGGAATGCAGTCATGCACATAAAGAGTATAGAGTAAGGGACTCAACACACAACCCTGTGGTGTACCAGTGTTAAGAATAAGGGCTGAAGAGGTATGATTACCTAATCTGACCCTCTGTGAGTGGCCAGACAGGAAATCCATAATACAAAGGCAGATTGAATTAGAAAGCCCAAGGTCCAGAAGTTTAGACACTAGTCTATGTGGAAGAATTGTGTTAAACGCAGAACTAAAATCCACAAAAAGCATCCTCACATAGCCCTCCCACTGTTCTAGATGAGTCAGAGCAGTATGAAGAGTGATAGCTATAATGTCCTATGTATTTTTTCCTGTATGCAAACTGGTGTTTATCAGATGTATGCAGAAGACCAGAAATGATGTGCTGGCAAACCACTGGTCTGTAATCGTTGAGGTTATTGATAGGGAACTTCTTTGGCAGCAGAACAATGGTGGAAGCCTTCAAACAAGATGGAATAGTGGACTGGAATAAAGACTGGTTGAAGATCCTGGTAAAGACTCCAGCCAACTGATCAGCACAGTCTTTAAGCACTCGGCCAGGGATACTGTCAGGACCGGCAGCCTTTCTAGGGTCCACAGCCCTCAGAATGCTTCTCACCTCCTGTTCCTCCACAATGAGATGGGGGCTACAATTGGCTGGTAGTTGTGTTTTATTTGTCTCTGATGTCTCCTCTTCAAAGCGAGGAAAGAAATGATTCAGTTCCTCTGCCAATGAAGCAGGGATGACATTGGTTGGTTGATGGTTTGTAATTTGTTGAATCGCTCGCCACACCTGCCTCATGTTATTGCTATAAAAATTATCCTCAATCTTCTTCTTATAATCAATCTTGGCCTTCCGAATATCTTTCTTCAGATTAGCTCTGGTAACACTGTATCTTGCCCCATCACCAGACCTAAAGGCCTTGGTCCTGTCATGCAAGAGGCGCTGGACTTCCTTGGTCATCCAGGGTTTCTGATTGGGATAGATCCTAATGCGTTTATCCACAGTGATAGTATCTGTGCAGTGTTTGATATAGCACAGAACAGTTGCAGTGTGCACCTCTAGGTCAGGGTGGTAAAAGATGTCCCAATTTGTGTTCTCAAAACAATCCTTAAGTTGTTGGGAAGCATCTTCTGGTCAAGATTTCACTGTCTTTAATATAGGCAGAGCCTGTCTCCTAAGAGGGATGTAAGCTGGTGCCAAAAGCTGTGACATATGGTCTGATTGTCCCAAATGTGGTAATTGTATAACCTTATAGCCATGTTTGATGTTAGGATATACTTTGTCCAATATGTTTGCTCCTCCTCTAGCTTAACATGCTGATAGAATTTAGGGAGCACTTCTTTTAAATCAGCTTGCTTAAAGTCCCCAGCTATGATATGCACATCAGGATACTTATTCTGCTGATTACTAACAATGTTATACAAGAATCCCAAAGCTATGGTAGTATTGACATCAGGTGGGATATAGACTGCAGTAATCAAAACCACACTGAATTCCCGTGGAAGGTATATACACTGCTCAAAAAAAATAAAGGGAGTACTTAAACAATACAATGTAACTCCAAGTCAATCACACTTCTGTGAAATCAAACTGTCCACTTAGGTAGCAACACTGATTGATCATCAATTTCACATGCTGTTGTGCAAATGGAATAGACAACAGGTGGAAAGGAGTGGTTCTTCAGGTGGTGACCACAGACCACTTCTCAGTTCCTATGCTTTCTGGCTGATGGTTTGGTCACTTTTGAATGCTGGTGGTGCTTTCACTCTAGTGGTAGCATGAGACAGAGTCTACAACCCACACAAGTGGCTCAGGTAGTGCAACTCATCCAGGCTGGCACATCAATGCGAGCTGTGGCAAGAAGGTTTGCTGTGTCTGTCAGCGTAGTGTCCAGAGCATGGAGGCTCTACCAGGAGACAGGCCAGTAAATCAGGAGATGTGGAGGAGGCCGTAGGAGGGCAACAACCCAGCATCAGGACTGCTACCTCTGCCACTGTGCAAGGAGGGACAGGAGGAGTACTGCCAGAACCCTGCAAAATGACCTCCAGCGAGCCACAGATGTGCATGTGGCCGCTCAAACAGTGAGAAACAGACTCCATGAGAGTGGTATGAGGGCCCAACGTCCACAGGTGGGGGTTGTGCTTACAGCCCAACACCATGCAGGACGTTTGGCATTTGCCAGAGAACAGCAAGATTGGCAAATTCGCCACTGGCACCCTGTGCTCTTCACAGATGAAAGCAGGTTCACACTGAGCACATGTGACAGACATGACAGGGTCTGGAGACACCGTGGAGAACGTTCTGCTGCCTACAACATCCTCCAGCATGACCGGTTTGGCAGTGGGTCAGTAATGGTGTGGGGTGGCATTTCTTTAGGGGGCCGCACAGCTCTCCATGTGCTCGCCAGAGGTAGCCTGACTGCCATTAGGTACCGAGATGAGATCCTCAGACCGCTTGTGAGACCATATGCTGGTGCGGTTGGCCCTTGGTTCCTCCTAATGCAAGACAGTGCTAGACCTCATGTGGCTGGAGTGTGTCAGCAGTTCCTGCAAGACGAAGGCATTGATGCTATGGACTGGCCCGCCTGTTCCCCAGACCTGAATCCAATTGAGCACATCTGGGACATCATGTCTCGCTCCATCCACCAACACCACATTGTACCACAGACTATCCAGGAGTTGGGGGATGCTTTAGTCCAGGTGTGGATCAGGATCCGCTTTAGTCCAGGTGTCCCTCAGGATCCGCCACCTCATCAGGAGCATGTCCAGGCATTGTAGGGAGGTCATACAGGCACGTGGAGGCCACACACACTACTGAGCCTCATTTTGACTTGTTTTAAGGACATTACATCAAAGTTGGATCAGCCTGTAGTGTTTTTTTCCACTTTAATTTTGAGTGTGACTCCAAATCCAGACCTCCATGGGTTGCTAAATTTGATTTCCATTGATAATTTTTGTGTGATTTTGTTGTCACACATTCAACTATGTAATGAACAAAGTATTTAATAAGAATATTTCATTCATTCAGATCTAGGATGTCTTCTTTTTGTGTTTACTTTTTTGAGCAGTGTATTTAAGTGTCATATACTCCACATCCATGGAGCAGTGTCTGTCTACAGTCTTTGTATTGATACACCAGCTTTTGTTCACATAAAGATTTAAATCTCCCCCTTTGATCTTGCCAGAATCTCTACTCCTGTCCTGCCGGTGAGCTGTGTAGCCTTCCAGCTCAACATCTGCATCTGGAATGAGTGAATGAAGCCAAGTTTCTGTGATTAGCAAAACACAGCAGTTCTTGATGAATTTAGTCTTCGCAATCTGTAGCCTTAATTCATCCATTTTGTTAGTCAGGGATCTTGTATTGGTAAAAAATATACTTGGAATTGAAGGCTTGTGTGGAAACTTACTCAGCCTAAAGAAAACCCCAGCACGGCATCCTTTCTTCCTCTTCCTGTTCTTCTTTCTCCGCCTCTTCCTCCTTCCTACAGGGATAGTGATCCATGGCTCCCCCTGGGGCCTAGCTGCCTCCTTCGGTATGTTATGAGAATGTATAAAATCATCTGTAATAGCCTTTTCACATTTCAGTCCAATTTGTAAAAAGGCTTGCCGACTATAGATGCTCCTTGCCCCACAGGATTCAATCAAGGAAAGGATCCAAAACACACACAGAATCATACACACCATACACTGAAAGAAGGGCCAGTTAGCCGCAGCATCCATGTACACAGCCATCTTGAAAGACGACAGTGTCAATGTTAACAATAAAGCTGTAAAAGAATCGAGAATAGTATGGACAGGAACAGACATTTGCACTGTCTTTTAAAGCAAGCCATAGTGATCTAATGCCAGCCACATGTTTTGGGATTCCAAAATCCAGAATTTCCATTCAGTGTGTGTTTAGATTCTCCACCTTAAGAACTTTGGTAATTGCCATCTCAACACATCCCAAGCCTGGTGGAGGAAGGATGCTTTGTGAAGTACCAATTTCTTTTTCTTCTTTCCCTATCGCCTTACTGCGGTATGGACTCTAGAAACACATCATAGGAATGGATGGAATGGGCTTTTATAAATAAGTGTGAAAAATAGAAACCAGTAGGAGGAAGGCCCCTTGGCCCCCTTTGAAAAAGATGGAACTGAGTCAGCTGCACACAAAAGACATGAGTCAGGCCTTTAAAAATCAATATGCGTAATATGAAACAGAGGAATTAAAAATAACCCCCAAACCACCATTCAATTTTTTTTTTGCTTTCTTGTTCCATAGCTTTTGTGAAACCAAAGAGTTACAGGCGCCATGACAGTAGAAACCTTTGATGTTAAGTATTAAGATTCTGCATATCTAAATTCTGTGACCTACTGCAAGAATGGACAAAGGCTGCTCTTAAAAATTGGGGAGGGAATTAGAGGGTCCCAAAGGAAGCGGGGTACATCACACATATGGACAACAGTACACTTATAAGGGGAATTGAAGGCTATTTTAAAATATGATATGCCTATTTTAAGGCTTGTATTGCAACCTCCACTGTTCCCTACCCCAAAATGACAAAAATCTGTCATTTTTTAAAACAGCAGTGTTGAGTTATGTATTTCTGAGGGCTACTAGAAGAGGATACTAAAAGAATAAAGGCTGCTTCAAGAATATCTGCTAACCATCTCTGCTACCTTAACTACCTGAACAGATATTTCTCTTTTATAACCCATTTCTTGGTATTTTTAGGTTTCAGTTTTACATTTCTATTTTTCTTGAGGTAGACATTTGTTTCAGGATTCTTGTTCTGTGTTGGAATAGTGTAGCCTCTTCTAAATTGGTGCTATAATTGAGGAATCTTCTCAAGACCTTAAAATAAGCCCATGTTAGTTAATTATATTAACTATATATAATATAACTACACATTAACCCTTTGAGTTTACATACCATATGGCTGCTTGCCAGTTGTTACTCTGATTTTGTACTGGCTGTGATGTTTGGCAGGAAAAAAGATAATTCTCCTCCATGCTGCATCGAGAGCCCAGGATGGGTTGACTCCTTCCTATGATGTCATTTAGCTGAGTCTGTACAAAGATATAAAAGCCAGCCCCTGGAAGATACCCTAGTTTTTGACCTTTCAGTCAGTAGCTGTATCTCTGAAAGTGTTCTGTTAGTTAGCACTCACCAGCGATCTTCAGTACCATTTTTTCCTCACTTCAAGAAGCTCCCAGGGCAGCTGCTCTTCCAGGAGAGCAGGGCTCTCTCTCCTGCAATGTTGGGAGCAACGTTGCCAGAGCGCTGTTCAGGCAAGTTGGGAAGCGTCTGTAGACCTCCCCCACACCTGCGGTTTGAGCGGTCATAAAAAGCGATCGGCAAACCGATAACAGCGTCAGCCAGCTGATCGTGTGGCCAGAGGCTGCCCTTTCCTTTGCTGACTTCGCTTGGGGCTCTTTATAGCCTAAGGAGCGATTCTTTGATCTCGGAGCCTGTTTCCCATAGTCAGTGGCCATCTTGGATTGAAGCCTTCCACCACAAGGTGAGCGGCCATTTTGTAAGCCTGGGCGCCAATTTATACCCTAAGGGGCTTAATACAAAAAATTTACAAACAGTTTCTTTCCATCGCAAAAGCCTTTTATTCTACAATGGAGCAAGATAAGGGTCAGGCAGAGCTTTCCCCCCCAGTAGAGCAGTCTCTTAAGCCCAATAAGAGAAAAAGATGTAGGTAACGCACCCAATCGGTCCAGAGGGAGGTGCTGCTAAAATCAGAGCTAAGGCTCTAGCCCCTAAGAAGGCAACTCAGGCTGAGTTGAGGGCAGAAAAGTGCAGACATGCAGCCCTAGAGAGACAGTTCAATAGAACTATTCAACAGAAGGGAGTGCAATTACAGCAGGTTTCAGGTGATACCCGTGGGCCAAGCCCTCCCAGGGGAGGAGAAGTTATCTTGAGCCTTTCCATCCTCCATCCTGGTCTCCTGAGGCTTTGGCAGTACAATATGATCCTCAGGATCTAAGCAGATCTGGGCCTTATTTCCAACAGGCTTCTGGACCCTATGCTCCTCCCGCTCCCTCCAGGCCTCGAACCTCTTCTCAGTCTAGGCCAGAAGCCACCTTCACTCCACAGCAGCGGGCCTTCGGCCTTCTGCCTCTACCTTTGAGCATAGACCAAGGAATATCCAAGATGTTGTCTCATTGGCCATTAGGCAGGGATTGGCTGAAGGCTTCAAGCAAATTCTTCGACCTCTGTAAGGGGCTCAGGCCCTTCTCCCTTCTCAATCTATAAGTTCCCTGCCTCATCACCCTGATTTAGGGCGAGACCTTTGACCAAAATCTTTCAGAAGAAGAGGACTCTCGCCCAGAGCAGACATCCTCTGCATTGGTCTTCAATCCTTCTCTCTTCAGGCCATTACTCAGCAAGGCCTTGGTCACTGCCAAGCTGTCGCCAGAGGAAGTGGCTCCCAAGCCATAAGGAAATCCCTCTAGCCAGGGAGACTCACTCTTCTCCCAGCATGCAGGGGTTTTGCCTTCTCCCACTTTGCTCCTGGACATGGTCAAGGAACAGCGCGCTTCCCCTTTGGCAGGTCCTCACCCATCTTTTCTGGATAAGCATTTCTACAACGTCAGCTCAGCCCTGGACAATGCCCTGGCAGTGCCTTCTGTTGACATTCCAGTTCTGGCCTTGTTCTCCTCTTCTGGCACTCCCTCGGAGCCAGAAGATACCTTAAACCGGATGATAAATGTTCCGAACAGGCCCTCAAGTGCAATCACGGTGGCTGCACCAACTCCAGATTAGATTGCCTACATCTGACCTTCGGTCTCACCAAGACCTTAATAAGATTATCGCAGCAGCGGAATTCACTGCAGATGCCACTCTCAATTCCACCAAATTTGCATCTAGGGCCATGGCATCTTCAGTAGCAGCAAGAAGACTGTTATGGCTCAGAAATTGGCAGGCGGAGTCACGTCATAAATGGAAGCTGGCTTCAGTTCCATTCATGGGTGATAAGCTTTTTGGCAATGCTCTGGAACCTTATCTCATCGAAACCAAACGTAAAATTCTCTCTTCCTCTGGGAGGAGAGCCGACTATCGCCCAGCTCTTTATCGCCCTCCTGCCTTTCAAGCGGAGACCTCATCCCGCTTCCCCCAGTCTCAGAGGTCATACTCCCAACACCAAGACCAACGTGCGGAAGCATCTGGCAGGCAACAACCTTCTACTGGTAAACAGCCCTTTCGGGGGAGTGGGGGTCATTCCTTCTGTCGCTCTAAGTAATCCGTTGTTCTCCCCACCCATCGAAGGTTGCCTAGCCTTCTTTGCCTCCAAATGGGAGGAGTCAACGACGGATGCCTGCGTGCTCAGCACTATCAGGTCAGGGTTACAATTGGACTTCCTAATGCCTCCCCCAAAAGGAAAAAAATTTTTTTTTCTTTTGAGCTGGCCTGTCTCTCGGGACATTTCAAGGCAAGACCTCATGAAACAGGCCATTCAACACCTTCTTGAAATCCGAGCTATTCAACTTGTTCCCCCCTCTCAATGGGGACGTGGGCTTTCCTCTTGCCTTTTCATCGTTCCAAAGCCTCAAGGGGGTGGCGAGCCATCCTGGATCTAAGAATTCTCAACCAATTGGTAAAATACAGACAAATTAAAATGCAGACTCTGCATTCTATTTTAGAGAGCGTTCGGGAGGGCGATCTCCTCTCTTCCATTGATTTCATGGAGGCTTCTTCCACATCCCCTTTTGGCCTCATCATCGCCAGTTTCTCTGTTTCTGTTATCAGAATACCCATTACCAGTTTCGAGCACTTCCCTTCGGCCTCTCATCGGCTTCAAGGGTCTTCACGAAGGTTCTGGAGGCATTGATGGCATCTCTGCATTCTGTTCCAGTGAGGCTCCAATGCTACTGGGATGACATTTTGATTCTGTCCTCCTCCATCCATGCAGCCCATCGGGATCTGCAAATTACCCTGTCATATCTCCAGAGCCATGGATTTTTCCACTCCTGTCCACTCCAATGGTTTCTGCTTCCCTACGAACGAACAGGAACCAGCCTCTCATCCCTCAAGGTCCCGCTCCCACCACAAGTCCGGAGATCTCTCAATTGGTGTCATTCCCCATTAATTTGGAAGGAACTCCCTTTCAGGGTCCCAGACAGGCTAGTGATAACCACCAATGCCAGCCTCCTGGATTGGGGTTCCCATATGCAGGGCCAGATAGCTCAGGATCTTGGTCCAAGTCAGAGCTGGCCCTTCCCATAAATTGGCTAAAGCTCAGAGCCATTTTTCTAGCTCTCAAGCATTTCAGGCACTCAGTGACCGGCTCTCATATTCTAGTCCTTATGGACAACATGGTCACCATAGCTCATGTCAACCGGCAAGAGGGATGAGGTCCAGAGCCCTCATGGAGAGGTGCTACGGTTGGTGTTTTGGGCAGAGAAACACCTGTTGTCAATCTTGGCGGACCACATCTCCGGGATTGACAACTCCCAGGCTGACTGGCTCAGCAGGAGCCTAGTCGACCAGGCAGAATGGTCCATTCCTCTGTCTCTATTCAGGGATCTTTCCCTCAGATTCGGAACGCCAGAGGTGGATCTGTTCTCCACTCCTCAAATTGCCCAGGTCACTAGATTCTTCACCAGGTTTCCTTGCCAGGGAGCAAAGGAGATCAATGCTGTTCGGTGCAGATGGCCCAAAAGTCTCCTCTATGCCTTTCCCCCGCTTCCCATCATTCCGGCAGTAATTTGGAAGATATTGGAGGAACGAGTGGAGCTCCTCCTCCTGATACCCTGTTGGCCAAGGACGCCCTAGTTTGCGGACCTGGTCAACCTATCGGGGGCTTCTCCTTGGAAGATCCCAGCCCATCTAACCTCCCTTCATCAGGGGATTCTGCTCCACCCAGAGCCCCTGTGGCTCAAGCTGACCATGTGGCACTTGAGCGGCAGTGGCTGGGGTGGCTGATCTTCCTGAAAGGGTCATCATCACTATCCTGGCCTCTCGCAAACCTTCTACAAGGCGCATCTATAATGCCACCTGGAAGGTCCTTCCTGAGGGTGCCTTAGGGAGGGTCTCTCTCTCCTGCTTCAGCCCAATTGGCAGAGGTTCTTAGATTCCTTCAGCGTGATCTGTAGAAAGGTTTGGCCCCCAACACCTTACCCAGGCAGGTTGAGGCCCTCTCCTCGGTTCTTTCATGGGGTTCGCTTCCTTCCTTATCCCATCACCCTTCAGTCAGGAAGTTTTTTTGAAAGGGGACTTCCAGCCTGCCCCCCCAGTGGTTTACAGGTATCCTTCCTGGGATCTTCATGAGGTCTTTAATGCCCTTACGAAGCCCCCCTTTGAGCCCCTTAGAACATTGTCTCTCCGTTTCATGACTCTGAAGGTAGTGTTCCCCATTTCCATCACTTCAGCCAGGCGGGTATCCGAGCTCGCTGCTCTTTCCATCAGACAGGACCTTGTTCCTTTCACGATGATAGGGTTGTCCTCAGTCTGGACGCCTCATTTCTTCCAAAGGTTAACACCTGTTCCACAGGTCCCAGGACATTATGTTGCCTGGTTTCTGCCCCCTCCCACACCATGACTTAGAGCAGCAGTGGCACACGCTAGACGTAGGAAGGGCCCTTAGAATATACATTAAGCACATTTCTTCCTTCAGGAAGTCGGAAGCCATGTTTGTTTCCTTTTCCCTTCTCACTTGGGGCACAAGACCTCTTCTCCTACTATTAGCAGGTGGGTCAGATCTTGCATTGAGCAGGCCTACAAAGCTGCGGCCCTTCCGGTTCCTTGAGGTCTGACGGCGCACTCTACCAGAAACGCGGCCACTTCGGCTGCCTGAGCGACCCAAGGAGATCTGTCATATGGCCACGTGGACATCTTCATCTCCTTTCATCAGATACTACCGTCTGGATGCCTTTGCCTCAGCAACTTCAGCCTTCAGCAGACGGGTGCTTCAATGAGTGGTTCAACAGTCGGTGTGATGAGCCGGACAAGGACTCGCCCGTGGACATGCAAGCTTTGGTATGTCCCATCCTGGGCTCTCGATGCAGCATGGAGAATGGGTGTTGGTAGAAGTTACCCTGAACGCCCTTTCTATCTGTGCTGCGAGAGAGCCCAGCCCCTCCCTTGATTTGTCCGGAGAGGGTAAGTAATATTTCTGTATTCATTTGTGCTTTCAGAGACACCTTTCAGTCTGTCAAGTATCTTCGCCAAAGCTGGGGTCTCTTCCAGGGTCTGGCTTTTATATTTTAGTACAGACTCAGCTAAATGACATCATAGGAAGGAGTCAACCCATCCTGGGCTCTCTCGCAGCATAGACAGAAAGGGCGTTCAGGGTAACTTCTACCAACGGCCATTCTTCATTGCTTTCTGTAATATGCTAAATGACAGGAAAATCATGATTCTTTTAGCTTTGTGTAGTTGTTTCATAGAAAGATGGGCAGCATATACCGTAAGTTTAATAAATAAAATAAAAAAAATGGCAGTGAGTGTGTAAGAGAAATCGATAGGCAAGGCAATCCTGGCTCTGATTTCTTTTCATGATACTTTTAGAACTATTTCAAAATGTTTGTAGAGTTAATAAAATAGTATGCAGATAATAAAGTCAAAAAAGGTGAACAACATTTTTACAGAACTATAGATAAGTTGAGGCTGGGTGATAAGGAATGGCTGGGAGGGGAGGGGCAAGGTGAGGCAACCCTTGATGTGAGTGACATTGAGTTGGCCACGCCCACCCAGTCACATGACCACCAAGCATGCCCACCCAGTCACATGACCACCAAGCATGCCCACCCAGTCACATGACCACAAGCCATGCCCACCAAATAAGCCACGCTCACAGAACCGGTAGTAAAAAAATTTGAATTCCACCACTGAAATGAACGGTTGTAAGTTGAAGACCAGCTGTAGTCTCAACTGGTTTGTTGATTATGTTCTTAAACAATTAGAAAAAAGGGAGGTAGAATTGAGCTTTGAAGCCCCAGTATTATCTGAAATGAATATTGAAATAGAATCTACAAGATTATGAAGATTGATGGAATAAGTCAAGTACTATAAAATCTATTCACTCAGTAATTTATGAGCAGACTAAATTTTCATCAAGTTGAATTTGCTAATGAGAAAATTAACTTTTTTTTTGCTCGTAGGCCTACCTGAATTATTGCAAATACTGGGTGGGAAAGTTCCCCAGTGAAGTATACTTACATACAAAAAATGTCAGAGCTTATCCCCACTGCTATTATGTTGACACAATAAAGATCGTGTGATGTTAGAAAATGTTATAAATCATTTGTGAGGAAATGACTCCAGTTGAAGAATTGGGGCCCCTAGTGTTTTCTTTCCAGTCTTTTGTCAGGATTTTGAGTGCAGTATCACCACCCCAAATTTGCAGAGATTAATTTTCTGTGTCTCATTGTGTACATATATAAGATTCCAGAGTGATTGAAACAGAATACTAGTGCCGAACAGCACTCAGGTGTTTTGGAAAATCAAAGTGCAAGTCTTATAAAAATAGCATAGTAAACAGGAGCAAACAGGAGTGCTCTAGATTTCTGTGGGAAATGAATATGCTGCTTTAAACATTTTTAATTCCCCTTGTTTTAAGAAGAATCAGTGTTGCAGAAGAACTGCCTTAGCTAGATACAGCAGATTTTGGCAAGTGTCTCTTACATTGTTTTGTCAGGAGACCACACAAATTAATAGAAGGAAAATTCATTAATAATTTTAATGATGAACTTTAAAGAATTCAGCAGCAGCAAGCTATACCATTTAGATTCAGATTAAAATAACCAGATTTCCTTTTCTTCTTTTTCCATTTTCTCCCACCTGCAGAAGAGAGGTGGTGAACTTCTCAGCAGTTAGCAAAAGCAAAAAATTCATTTCTATAGTTTTGGGTGTGACTTCCTGGAAATTCCCTTGCATGTTCCATCAGGTCAAGCCAAATTGTGAAGTAGGCTAACAGGCTCCTAGTTGCCCTTCCAGTGAACTCAAATAGTGCTGAATCCAGGCCTAGAGCAAAATATTACGTGCTAACCCAATGGTAGACTACAATAGTTGAATAAATTGTATAATGGCCGCTCAGTTTATGGTACTGAGCTGGAAATAATCATTATTTTTTCCCTGACAGTTCCCTGAAAACGGAAGAGGCCTTTTAATTGTGCTTTTTAAAAATGTGTGTGCTTTTGAGTCAGTGTTGACTGCTTGAACTAATTTCCTTGGCAAAATTTCAGAAGTCGTTTGCCATTGTCTCCTTCCTAGAGTTGAGAAAGAGTGTCTGGCTCAAAGACCAGAATTAAAGGTCTTCTGGTTTTTAGCCTGATGCCTTAATCATTATACCAAACTGGTTCTCTTTTAATCTATCACTTGTTTCGTTTTAGATTTTTTCCCTAAAGTTTCCTAAAGTTTGTTGGCAAGCTGAGAAGCAGTAAAAGTGAAAGCAGTTTGAATACACTTCAAAGCTTGATGGATATTTTATAAAAATAATAAATATGCAGTTTGAAATGCTGCAGTTCAAAAAGTTTTTAAAAGACTGTTATGTTCAGGATCCAACTATCATTTTCTGAATAGCATATGCAGGTAATTCTTTTTATAAGAGTATTTAACTGAATTGAGAAGAAGACTACTATATCCTCTGATGTTTTCAGTGGTATACAGATATCTAGCATACTATATTATTTTGGTAAACAATTAAGTTATGAATCAGAAAATATCTGTAATTTTAGCAACATTTGTTTATTATTACTATTGTGATTCAGTGGGGTTTTTTTTTGTAAAGCACACAGACACTATGGAAGATACACAGTAATACATATTTAATATTTCAGTTGAGTCCCTATGTGAAATGTTGATCAGACCTTTTGCTAGGGAGTTCTCCAGTTCAGCATGCCAGTTTTTAAACACATTTTTATGGTAGGATTTTAAAAATTTCTCTGGTTATTTGCCTTGAAGCCCCCAGAATTCTATTTACAGAAGCCTGTGAATGAATTGGATAACTTCATTCTTAATGTTCACCTTGTTTTAGCCACTCCTTTTGTGTCAGATAATCACCCATAATCGGGGTGGGATTCAAATTTTTTAACAACCAGTTCTGTGGGCGTGGCTTAGTTGATGGGCATGGCTTGGTGGTCATGTGACTGGGTGGACATGGTTTGGTGGTCATGTTATTGGCTGGGCGTGGCCAACTCAATATCACTCACATCGAGGCGCGCATCTCCTCACCTGGCCTTTCATGACTGTGGGGATGCTGCAACAGTCGTAAGAGTGAAAAATGGTCATGAGTCACTTTTTTCAGTGCCATTGTAACTTTGAATGGTCACTCCACACAAGCAAGGTACCAGCAAAGGAGGGGAAAATAACTCTAGAGAAGTTCCTGAGACAGGAACCTGAGAATATCTCTACATTGTCATCACAGAGTCCTTAATTTATCGTGATAGGTATTCTTCTTCGACTTCTTTTTATAGCTGCTGATTGTTACAGGACAGCAATCCAATTATACTGTATGTGCAGCACGCTGAATTACATTAGAATGGACTACTGTGGGTGAGTGGGCACAAAAGATGGATTAGGGGGCAGAGGTAGTACCAAAATCTGCACAGCATGTTCATTTCAGCTCTTCTTCCAGTGAATCATCTGCCTCTTTATCCAAGCTGTCGTAATGAAAGCTTTTACTGGCAAAATTGCTTTCTTGTTTTTTTTGGGTTGTATTTCTTCACTGTGGCAAATAATTAGAACTTAATCCCAGTGATCTCACCACCTGTTTCCAGGAGGATTGCATGCAGAGGAAGAGAGGATGATTTTGCTGCCTGTGAACCAATTTAATTCTTGATTTGGTTATTCATGGTGATCTGTCACTATTGTTGCCCTAGAATCTGCAGAAAATTAAGCATTTAGCCTCCATCTCTGAGGCTGCTCAGAGGATAAAACTGCTGCAGATAGTTCTACGTGGAGCTTTGGGTGGTATAGGGAAGGGGGTGGCGGGGGAAGGGAAACGAAAGCAGACAAGCCGGAAATGAGGAGAGCTACAGATCCCATTTCCGTTGCCTTAATCTCAATTAAAGACACATGGCTTTTGAGGGATGTTTTGGGTTTAACCAGACTACATCAAAGTGTGTATGCAAATATTTCCTGTCTTAAAAAAAATCAATGATTTTTCACATTTAGGGACATCCTGGCCTCTTCTTTCATTGTAGTAACAGTTATATCTGTCCTGGGTTCTTTGTCCTTTCTCGCTTCTTCTGTCCAGATTTAAGGTTTCAGTAATGATTCTGGCTCTTTGGAAATTTTGCTTTGGGTGCCAGAGAGACACTATAAAATGGATATTGGGCAAAATAGGCCTCAGCGATTTATTCAGAAGAGATCAAAAGTAGTGATCACAGAAGTGATCCAAGCTTTCAGTCAATCATCTTGTTGAACACTACAGCTCAACTCTATCCCAGTTTTCAACTCACCTTCATTTTGCCTGTTACCACTGATCACGTTGACTGCCAGTTCAATGCCAGAGAAGATAAGCAAAGAAGTACTTTCTGTTCGTGGCTTGGAACATGTCAAATTCTCCTAGTTTGTTGAGATACACAAACCTTACTTAATCATAGCTATCAAGTTGGTTTGATCTATCTTTTTCAAATTTGGATTAAGCATAAGGTGAATTTCATTACAAATGGAAATTTATTTTCTCATTTACTACAATAAATGTTATATCTTGTAATATTTAACTTGCAAACTCCAACATTTCTGGAAGCCAGAAAATTGAGGGCTGAATTATATAGCTTCTATCATCAGATTATGCTATCTTGATCTACTCTCCTTTCTAATGTTTGTTTCTCACAATATCAATGTTTCCTTAGTGACTCCTGCCTATCAAATAATCCACCTTGAAATAAAAGTCCCTAAACCCTGATATAAATACCTTGGCTGTCTGATAGAAATGACTCTCTAAAAATTATCTTCCTTGTATGTGGCTTGCTTGTAAATTTTAGCAGATACATTAACCTTAACTGTTGGTGCCAATTTTTTTTAAGAGTTTCATACAGCTTCCCAGGAGCCCTTTTGCCTGCATTACAATTGTGTTTTCTACCTCCTTGAAAGGGAGTAAAATTTCCCTGAATTTCTCATTTCTTAGTCCTAAATGAGGAATTGTCTTATTGTATCTCTGTTATGGAAAAAAAGTGTCATCGCTCTGTTCTGAAGCTGTATTTTCAGGAGCATTGAGGGTTGCAATGTAGTTATTTCCTTCTTTCATAATTGGTGCTTTTCAGTTGCTTAAATGCTCAGCTCATTTTTTTTTAGCCCTATGGAAAGTCCTTGCTACTCAGCTACTGATTACAGGAAGTAAAGAGATTCTCAGCCCCTTTCTTTTAAGAGAGGAGGAAGGAAGGTTCATTTTCCTGTATTCCCGTCAAGAATTGTATTTTGCCATTTTAGTTGCTTTACAGCATTTAGGGTATCCCCAAAATTCTTCTAACCACCTTCTCGTTAAGGATCTTAATTGCCTAGTAATAGTGATAAATACCAAAGTCAATGGCAAATAGAATTAATACTAAAACCTTATAATTTATTATAATGCTGCCAAGCTGAGAGTCTCAAAATAAATTTCCTGAAATCTGTCAATTAATAATGCCAACTTGACAATGTTTTTCTTACTTGTCTATTCAGAGTGTTCTGTTCTGATTCCAACTGTAGGCTTTGTGAATTAGTCCTTGGTTTATATAAATCATCAGTGGTCATAATGTCCAAATTAATGTTGTTGCTGTGATTCAGAAAAGAACTGAGAAAAAAGAGGGCTCTGATGCTGACTGCAGTGGGATGCAGAAAAGAAAAAGAAAAAAATGAAGATGTAATCAGATCAGCTCATGCTAATGGTTAGACAACAGTATGATTAGAATTTTGTGTGTATGGAGAGAGTAACATCTGTGATTCTGCAACCAATGACATGAACTCTTAACAAAATGTAGCAAACTCTGTTGGATTTCTTTAGGGATTTGGGATTGAGATGGGTTGCTTGGACTCATGTTTTGTATTTCCATCTCCATTTCTAGTGGATCTGTTGTTTTTTTAAATGTAAGAGATAAAGGGTCCCTCTTCTAAATATGTGGATAAAACATTGCGTATTTCTTTGATGCCAACTAATAATAATCTGAATTTTTGTGACCCAGATCAGTAGCCCCGCACTGAATGAAAGTGGTTTGCTATTGCCTTGTTTTGTGTGTGCGTGTGTGTGTGTCGTATCATCTATCTATCATACACACATGCATTCTTCAGTTATTGTGTCATTCATGATTCTTTGTGACCATGAATAAGATTATAAGTATCTTAGTTCTTGTAAGTTGGTAATATCGGTGACAATATCGCTTACTGTCTTGTCTTCTGTTCATTTTCTTCTATTGTTCTCAGTTTTTATGTGTATCAGAATCGTCTTCAAATCTTCTTCAATACTCAAATACTCAGTATATATTCATTCAGCACCCATTTATTCATGACTCTTATTTTTTCTTATTTCAACTACTCCATTCCTACTTCATTCTACCTACATGTCTCCTAACATACAGAATTCTCATTTCATTGTGAAAGAATGAGACAGAAGCAAATTTTTCTATAAAGCTATTTTTTGCTGGTTTCAACAAATGTTCCTTTCTTATAACGAACTGTATATTTCTTGCTATTTTTCCTGCATTTACATGTTTTAATGTTTTTCAAATCAGTTTTCCACCTTCAGCAAGCCTTCTGTAAAGATATACAAATTCATCTGCTTGCTCATTTTAAAGTGTCATTTATGTATACCTTTTAATTGTTCTCTGCATTTTCCCCGTGAAACATAACTATTCTGGTTTTTGATACATCAAGTTTTCAATCCATTTTTATTGTTGTAAATCTAAAATGTGGCAGATTCCTTTACCACAAATGTTCCTTACGTATTTATTTGTAAAGGCATTAAGCAACACAACGGAGACACCACACATTCTTGTTTTAACTCCCTGCTCAGTACTGATTTGCTAAACACTTCTTAATTCCCATACTTTATTTTTTTCTGTCATAAGCTGTACTTTATCGGATTCTGCAACCAACTACCAATTCCATATTTGTGCAAAATGTAACATAATTCAGACCTAATTACCTCATCATATATTTTCTTTAAAGCAACAAACACGCAATAGATATTTTTCTCATATTCATAATTTCTCAGTGACGTGGTACTAAAGTCTGGTCTGCATACCATCTGTTCAGCACATCACATATTTTGCTCATTGTCACTTGTCATATTGTCTCCTTGAAAATTCTGCTAGATGCTTTCCCAAGCACACTTAACAAACTAAACCCCTCTTGCGGTTTTTTCATTCTTTGTTTTTTTTTTGTAGTTTGTATTCTCTTTTTCTTCCAATCCCCAAGCACATATGTTTAGCATGCTACATAGACACTCTATAAACAAACTATGTCAACATTTTAATATTTCTCCAGTTATACTGACTGCCTCTCCATTGATAATATTCTCACAGTGTTTATGACTTCCTTTCATCATTTTTTGCTTGTACAATTATATTTGCAACACTTGTTTTTTGACAAATTTCTCTCATACAAATTTCTAAAATAATTCTTCCAGAAAACCTGCATTTTAGTTTTAACCTAAATGTTTCATTTTAATTCCATTTACTGTTCAGGAAGTTCCTTGTTTAGTCCCCTTCACCCACTTTCGAAATCATTGTCTTTTACATCAAAATGATTCTGCACTTTTATCTTTAAGTGTTCCTTGTTCTCTTTGACAACATTCTTAGATATTATGCAATAACTTTTCTTCTTACATTCTGCAGCAACCTTTCTTACAATATATATGCATTTAAAAAAAAACGGAGCATTTTTCACATCTAGTAATCATTCTTTTTCATACTTTGTTAACATAATTCATCATACTTTTGTACCATAATGTACCACAATTCTTATCTCTCTTTTGTATCCTCCTTCCTTAATGTTCTATCAAATCTGCTGGGAAATTAATCTAACTCTTAATAGCTTTTCATACAATATTTTCAACTTCTCTTCAGCAGTCATTCTACTTTCATAATTCATTATAGTCCTTTCCCTGAAGCTGCCTTCTTAACTATTAGTGCTCCACATTTAGAAATTCTCATCATTTTAGTATCCTTCATTAAAAATTATTTCTACCTTTCATCATAAATCAATAATGTTTTAGCTTTACAGTGCTTTTTTGCCTTGCATACATGTTAATAGATTCAAGTTCAAGCAACATATTAAAATAATTATTTTTGTATTAGCATGGTCATAATAATTAAATAGATGTCTATCAAACAATCACAGTTACTATTTACTTAAAATGGCTGAGTCATTTTGTCTTGCCCATTTGCATCCATGTCTTTATCTTATGTAATAGGACAGGGTCTCCAACCCTTGGGCCGCAGCCCACTTCTGGGCTGTGAGCCATTCAGAACTGAGCCACGGAAGTGGCAGGTAAGTGCATGTGTGCATCTCCCCTTACGTGAGCAGCGGGCAAGTGTGTCCGTGTGCTCCATTTGCATGAGCGGCTAGTGTATGTGCCTGCTGCCTGTGTCAATGGAGTTGCATGCAGGCAATACACGCTTGCCTGCCACTCACATGGAACCACCCCTCTCCCCCCTGGCTGGTCCACAAAGCTGGAAAGGTTGAAGAACTCTGTAAACTCAAAACTGCCCAAGGAGCTGCTGATACAGTTCTACAGAGGAATTATTGAGTCTGTCATCTGCACCCCTATAACGGTTTGGTTTGGTTTGGTTCGGCAACCCAACAAGGAAGACACAGACTTCAGAGGATAATTAGGACTGCAGAAAAAACAATTACTACCAACCTGCCTTCCATTGAGGACCTGTATACTGCACGAGTCAAAAAGAGGGCTGTAAAAATATTTACATCCCGGGGATAAACTGTTTCAAGTCCTACCCTCAAAATGATGCTATAGAGCACTGCACCCCAGAACAACTAGACATACTATAAGAACAGTTTTTTCTTGAATGCCATCACCCTGCTAAACAAATAATTCCCACAACACTATTTACTAAGTCTGCATTACTATTAATCTCAACACTCCTTATCACCCATCCCCTCCCACTTACGACTGTATGACTGTAACTTTGTTGCTTGTATCCTTACAATTTATATTGACTGTTTCCTAGTATGATTTGATCGCTTATTGTACCCTATGACTATTATTAAGTGCTGTACCTTATGATTCTTGACTCTTGGCGGATGTATCTTTTCTTTTATGTATACTGAGAGCATATGCACCAAGACAAATTCCTTGTGTGTCCAATCACACTTGGCCAATAAAGTATTCTATTCTATTCTATTCTATTCTATTCTATTCTATTCTATTCTATTCTATTCTATTCTATTCTATTCGAATACCCCCTTCCTCAGATTGCATTAATTCATAATGTTGTACAGTTCTTCCACTATGAACATTCACTGAAGTGTAACATGCAACAATCATCTGTTTATGGATTCCTACTTAAAATCTCTCCATAGCAACTGAAACAACACCAATTTATACTTTCTGCATAGATTTTATCTTTAATTTCATAATTAAATCTATATGTTCACATTTCTGCACACATGTCTTAATATCACTGCACAAAATCAGACCATTGTGATCTAATACATTCTTCCCCTTACTGTTAGTTCCCTAGGCACATAGTGCATCTATTATTCTTTTCATGTATTTCAGTTATTAATCATGATCTTTGAAACTTGGGGAAGTAACTGGTCATCCTCCATATGCCATTGTTGTTTGCAGTTGGGCCTTAATAGATATTGAACTCCATATCCATCAGAAAACTTTCACCAGAATACTTTTTTAGAAGTTGGAATAAGTAGATAAGCCTTAATTATAAACAAGCCACGTTCAGCATTTCATGTTAATAGAAAGAATAGTACCGATCAATTTGGGCTATTTTTCTTTTATAAATTTAAAGCAGTTTAGGAAATTATATGTGCTTTGGCTTGTACAATACCATAGTATATGTGGTTTGGCTTGTATAATACTATAGTAAAGGGGTTTTGGGGAAAAAAAGCCCTCAATTTTTCTTCTGATACCAATTCTATAGTAGTTTTCACATCTTACGTGAAGTGAGTTGGAGTGTAAATTATAAAACAATTCCAACTCTGCTTATTTAGCAAGTAAAAGAGGACCAAAAAAAGATTAACCTTTGACAGTGTGTGATGTGAGGCCAAGGTTATCTCTCCTCCTGTACATTTAATGACTATGACAATTTCACAGCATGATATCAAA
Source organism: Pseudonaja textilis (assembly GCF_049901715.1). NCBI lineage: Eukaryota > Metazoa > Chordata > Lepidosauria > Squamata > Elapidae > Pseudonaja > Pseudonaja textilis. The sequence goes on from NC_141991.1 coordinate 82,003,659, forward strand.
GAGATTAGGGAGTTATAGGGAGCATTGTTTCCTAGCATTTACTTGAGCAAAGTGTATATGTTGCCATCAGCTAAGGGAGAATAGTGTATTGTTTGTTCTTACTGGAGTGGATCTCTCTGTCTTTGCCTACGTTCTTTGATATTCCTGAATTAACTCATAAAATAATTAAGGAACATCCAATAAAAGAGATCACTGTTTTTGGACTGGGGTAATTGTTTAAATCAAAGGACTCAAAGTCTGCTGTAACTTCATGAAAACACATAATAATGTATTGTAGCTCATGATTTCTTTTGTGTTTTGTTTTTGGCTTAATAAGTAGGTGGCACTTTTGTTAACTATATTTATTTCCTTTTTGATCTGGGATCATGTTCCCATTTGGAATGAGAAGAAAAGAAGCAAAATCTTCCTCCTGAATATGTCCATAAATGAAATCCTATTATATAGAGGAGTTCTAACTATATAATCACTATTTCAAAATTTTGGTACTAAATAAAACCAAGAAGCACATTTAGTTAACAATTGACTTTCCATTGGAACAATAAAACAAGAAAAGCAAAAAAACAGAAGGACAAAAGTGCTATTGGTTGTGTTTGCTTCTTAGCATGATTTGTGGTTATCTCTGAATTGGAAAAATTGTTGGCATACTTTAAGTTTCCAGAGAAACCCGTTTTATGTGTAGACTAACCTAGAAATGCCAAAAATGATTGGGGAAGCTGCCACACCAAAGGCATTGACATTGCGTGGGGTCTCTTCTTTCCTGAATGGAACTTTATGGGGGAGCTATAATTTTCCACATCAGACAAAATGTGCTCCTACTCTTTCATCATTTTATTGTAGTAAATAAAAAAAAACTATTAGAAAGTTTATAATAAGTACTTATGTATCCTCCTTCAAATTTCCTCCGTGGGGGATGTTAATAACTTCTAACTACTGAAAGAAAGTTATTTGTGCTCAATAAGTGATGGTTTGCAATTGTTTTTTTTTGAAAGATAATATAAAGTAGAATACTAATCAGCTGCTGCAGCTTCACTGCTGGAGGTCTGAAAGCCCTGTGAGCATTGTTATAGTAACACTGGGTAAAAAGATCTTTTTGATAACTAAATGAATTTAAATCAAGTATGACTGAGAATATATAAAAAAGATTGAGAGGTACATCCTCCTCAACTCAAATTATGTTTAAGTAACAACTGTAATATTTAGATGCACAGAAATAGTTTAATAATATTTAGTAATATTTTAATAAAGAGCTTTTTCATTTTGGTTTTAGTTGTATACTTCTAATCTGCCAGTATGTACCTAAATAAAATAAATAAATAAACAAATGTACATGTGTTCCTGTATGAAAAGGTATGCTACTGTGGTGTGGTGGTTAAGAAAGAAAAGAAATATTTTTTTCAGATGCAACTTGAAAGGAATAAACACAGATCTTTAAAAATAAAAAGGTTTAAAAGGTTTATTTGACCAAGGAAAAATGTATATGATTTTCTTTCTAACAGCTTTTAATGGGTTTTTCTTGAACAAGATTTAATGATGAGACATTAAAGATTTGTTTATAGATAAGATATGAGAAGAAGAGAGTTTGGTTGCATTTTTAGTGATATATTAAAATTGAGCAGAGCTTAAGAAAAGATTATAAAAAATTATTTGAAGGGATTAAATTTTCAATTTTCAATATAGTACTGTTTCTAGCAGCTTCTAATGGAATTTTCTTGATTAAGTTTGAATGATGAGGTTTTAGAACATTTTTATACCGTAGGCATAACACATGAGAAGATTTTTTTTCTTTTTTGTATTTTTAGAGAAAACAAGGTACTATGTAAAGTAAGGAAAGGAATATGAAATTGATTTACTTATTTAAAGAAAATGGAGTGGAGTGGAGTGGAGTGGAATAGAATAGAATAGAATAGAATAGAATAGAATAGAATAGAATAGAATAGAATAGAATGTCAACCCTGAAGTTGGCCTGACAGAGGCCATCTTTCGGCTTCAATGTTGCCACACAGGAGCTGAGGGATAGGTGGGGGGAATAGAGATAGCTGAGGTTTTGTAACCAAAACAAAATACTTTCCCTAGGGAACCAAGGACATTTCCACTGATGGTTGGAGAGAGGAGGAGTGATGTTACCAGGCAACTGGACAGCACCTTGACTGGACCATGTGACTGTTTGGAGAAGGGGGAAAATGTACTTTTAATTAGATAAAAACTGTGGGAACATTCAGAGTCGGTTTTCACCAGCCTGTGCCAATATGATATGTCCAATAAAACTAATCTTTGAGGAATTTGTCTCGGAGTTCTGTTTGCTATGGGCGTATTGGAACCCTGATATAGAATAGAATAGAATATTTCTGGTAGCACTTAATGGACTTTTGCTAATCGTGATCTCACAATGAGGCTTTATTGTTTCGTAACAGATAAAACATGAGATATGGGATAATGAGATATTTGCTACTGAAATTGTACTTATCTTGGTGACGGGGGAAGTCATTGGATTGTGCTTATTGTACAGTTTGGACAATCATATATAGGCCATTAACTGTTCACTCTGCTGCACTTGTTTCTGAAAATAGGGCACAGTGTTGTCCTCTGCTATATCAGGGGGAAAATGTTTTCCTTAAAAGAGGAGAAAGAATTGGAGTTATTGGAAAGAAGCCTCATGTGGATATTCCTGCTTTCCAGGTTTCAGATACAGGTTTGGATGAAAGCTGTGGGAGAAATAAGAACTGAAGTTTGAAATGTTACTTTAAATAACTTAAGTCGACATATATGAAGAAGTTCTACTTTAAATATCATTGTTATCCAAGTCATTCCCCTCCTTAGGGATTAAAACTGTCTCTTCTTTTGATGAGCTGGCTTGTGAGAATCTGCTATAATCATAGCTTTCTGCTAAAGGGTGCTTTAAAAAGATTTAGGCTGTAGCTGAAGATCCTTTAGTGCATCATATGTGATTGATAAACTAAATCCCACTGAATATGTGAGTTAGTTACAACCCATTTTGCACTTTGATCATGTATTTAACAGCAAGAGAGTAACCACAGTAATCTTGTCTTTTTTTTTTCCTCTCTTTGTCCCTAGATATTCTTAAAATCCTTTTCTGGTAAACGTCTATGAAGATTCTCAATCATCCAGGTCATGGTTGTCCCAAAGGTGCTTTTTTTCAAAAGGCAAGTGGACTTTGTTTTTCCCTGAAGACGTTTTGCTTCTCATCCTTACGACTCAGGGAATACTAATCCTTCCATCCTCCACCATTCAGTCAGAAGTGTAGAAGCTTCTTGGATTAGACACAAAACGTCTTCAAGGAAAAGCAAAGTCCACTTGCCTTTTGAAAATTGCAGCTTTGGGACTTTTCTGGTAAGGTTTCCAGATATCTGGCAAATAAAGGATGTATCCTCTTTTTTCCCCTCATGTCCTCCATGTGGTATTGGTCGTAGCCTTAAAATCAAATACTGTCTGTCTTACTGAGTGACTTTTAAAAAAATATTAGACTGTTTTCACAATCACAATCACTTTCAAACTTTAATGTAAAGTGACCTTGTGAATTGTCTGCTTTTTTGCTTTTTTTCTCTCATCTGTTGACAACCCAGATTTACATTATTTCCTCATTCCAGCAATTGGCTTCAATTCTACTTCTTCAAATCTATGATCACTCTGGTCTAGATGACATGACCTGTCATACATTTCTATGGTGAAATTTGAAAAGCGTGTTGTTATCAGTTGTATATTATCGCTAGCATATGTTCTTGAAAATAAAGGTTTGTCAGAAAAACATTGCGAATGAAAACTGCTCTTTCTGATGCGGAGAGAAATAATTTCATATTCGTTCATGTACATTTTTTTCAGGTTTTTGTTGGTCAAGAAGGTTAAATGGTTAGCGTACACTTCTTTTCCCGCATTTGTACAACTTTCTAATTATCCATGTACTCCTTTGCCTGTCCAGCTATCTGCTAATCCATTCTCTGGAGACCCGACTTGTTGTTGCTTTTAATTGACAAGTTGAGCAAATTGTTGGTAGTGGTACCCAGCATGACAGACAAAAGCTGGGATGAATTGGCTAGCATTAATTCCTGACAATGAGATTTCTCTTCTTAAAGACTTGACATCTAAGTACTTTTCATGACAAAATGATCTCATTTTCTTGATGACATTGTTTCTTATAAATTGCAGTGTCAGTCTACCACAGGGGTGTCAAACTGGTGGGCCAGATGTGTCATAGGCTGCCCCCCCCATTTTAGCAAAGGGGGGGAAAGTTGTGATATGTCACGTGATGACAGCGTGTCGTGGTGAGTTTGACACCCTTGGTCTACCAGATATTTCTTCTATGGAAAGAATGGGGGAGATTCAGAAGGCTTTCAAAATTTAGCAGCTTATGAACAAACAGAAGCATTGGGAAAAACCAAAGTGCATTAGTTGGACAGGAAATAATGTTACTTTGTTTTGGAAAAGCAGAACTTGTAATTTTTAAGGAAACTTTTTTTTTAATGGAGCAACAGAGGGGACTGTATTACTTGGTAATATTTATTGCTAGCATGACCAGGATATAAGGCTGGGGTGACCAGAAATGTGAAGAGTGTTTTTTTAAGAAAAAATAGACAGGCCTCATGCATGCCCTGAGTCTAGTCAGATGAATCTATGGCAAAGAACAACAGAATAACAGAATTGGATGATCTTCTAGTCCAGCCCCCTGCTCAAGCAGGAGGCCTATACCATTTCAGACAAGCGGCTGTCCAGTATCTTCTTAAACACCTTAAATTTCTCCTTAGTTCTAGGTTGCTTTTCTCCTTGATTAGTTTCCATCCATTACTTCTCATCTTGCCTTCTTGTGTTTTGGAAAATAGGTGGACCCCCTTTTCTTTGTGGCTGCCTCTCAAATAATGTGTGATGACCTGGAATGTAACACGAACATAACAAAATCCAAAACGTAAATAAATGTCCTTTAATGCCTCCAACTTGGTTCCACTGTTCAATAATTTTCAGTTAGAGATAAAACGTATTCAAAAATAGTCTTCAAAAGAAAGCAATACAGTCCGAACTTAATGAGCAGATAGAGGTAAAATAAAAAACCCAAAACAAACTACAATGAAGGAAATTCCACAACAGACCAGGATAAGTAATTACCAACTTCAAGGAGATAACAAGGCACAGTCTGTTGGAAGGACACCAACCAAGATAACTTCAGCCCAAAGTAAAACACGCTTTGCTTCTGGCAATACTGTGTTTTAACCATCTCTTTTGTATACTATTCTCCCAGCTACAACCAATGAGGGGGATCATGGCCGCTTCCTCTTTCGTAAGCCAAGTTGTTTACTTCCTCCCTGTGTGTCCCAGGATGAAGAGGGAATGGGCCTGGTTCTTCGTCTGACTACCCAGCCGGCCTCTGCCCTTCCCCAGCCTCCTCCACAACCTCTGGAGCCACATCTCCACTCCCTGTTGGCTGTTCCTCCTCTCCCTCAGAGTCTGACTCTAACAAGGACATGACATATTGGAATAATATCAGCGTAGATATAAATATAAAATCACTGATTTTACTGTTCACAATGAAACTAGAGAGATAGTACAAGGATGAGGAAAACTTCTGAATGAGGGACAGTCCTCCTGAAGAAAGGATTTCTTTTTTAAAAAAGAAAGAAAATGTTAAATAAAGAAATAGGTAAAAGAAATTAGAGCAAAAGCAGAAAAACTGCAGGAAGAGAAAGTACAGGTACTATATGAGAAAGTATTAGAAGTCAGATTCATGTCCCCAAATAATGAATGGAAAGTGCACATAAGGAGATAATGTTGCTTGAAATAGAGTGATGGGCATTGTGTTACAAAGAACTGCAGAAATGTGAGGAGGTATATCTAATATAAGGAATAGAAAACGATGCTCATTAAAAGTTAAAGTAGCCGTGGATGAGAAAAAAATGCACACAAGACAGCAAGAACCGCAGAATATAAGAATAAAGATAACTGCATAATATGTATAGACATAAATACATAGTTGCAAATAATGTAATCAAACGGAGCAAGGAGCGACAAGAGTTTTAGATCGGTATACAAAATGCAGACTGTTTTTGATAGAATTTTAAGTGAAGGAAGACTCCTGAATGGAACTGAAACCAAATTTAATGAAATGATTTCAGATGAAACTGAGGTGCAAATGTGCTGTAAGCAATCTTTAGAGATTTGTATGGATATGATAGTGATACATCAAAGAATAAAACTGGACCAAATGTTAGAAATGTTAGTGTGTCTGTGTGCGTGTGTGTGTGTCTGTGTCTGTGTGTCTCTCTGTGTGTGTCTCTATCTATCTATCTATCTATCTATCTATCTATCTATCTATCTATCATCTATCTATCTATCTATCTATCTATCTATCTATCTATCTATCTATCTATCAAAATGAAACGTAATTCTGCACTTGTAGAACTTTAGTATAACGGGAGAAATGTTAAATATTGCTATGGCTTGCTTATGAAGTGGCTACGCAACTTATTTAAATTATGGAAACTGCACCTGTATACCCCCTCCCCCCCCCAAAATGGAAAAATGTTATTGTTCCCCATTCAGCTGGAATGCGAGCAAAAATAAATATAAAAACAACAAGGGCAAGGTTAAATGTGTCTCATTTGGCAGAATTCTGGTCAAAATGAGGGATGACAATGAGCAAAACGTGGAGTATACAGTGCAACTTTATGCTGGCCAGGGATATGCATAGCAGATTTTTTTTCCCCCATTGGCATCTCATTGAGAATAAATGAATGTGACTGTACTGCATGATCATTATTTCAGAGAAAGCCTTTGTTTGAGTAAATAGGCTTGAGTTATGGAATGTATTGCATGCCTATGGAGTTTAAAGTTGGGTGTTATATCCAGTGAGAGTAGCAAATAATGAAAATTAAACTTTCATGAGGCTGTGCAATGATTAGTCAATGATTCAGCAATGAGCTGGGGATAAAACAAGAATGATTGCTGTCCCTTGTTAATGTAATTTAGTTATGGATAAATGGCTAATAGTGACAGCAGAATTTTATTTTGGTTGGAGATATGAATGTACATTAGCATTTCTATGCAAGTAATGCCATATTGTTGACTGAAAACTCAAACATTTTCCCACAAATGTTAGATTATTTGTTGTAATCTAATAGATGAGTATATGTGTGCACATGAGCACACACGTAGAAAGACACACATACAGACACACACAGAATTTAGGCCAGTGTGGTGTAGTGGTTAAAGGTATCAGGCTAGAAACTGGGAATTCTAGTTCTCCAAAGCCGGTTAGGTGACTGAGCCAATCACCTTCTCTTGATCCTATGAGGAAGGCAATGACTAGTGACTTCTGAAAAATGTTGCCAAGAAAACTGAATGGACTTGTCAAGGCAGTCTCCAAGAGTCAAAAAAGGCAATTCGAAAGACAATCAGTTCATAGGCAAATATATATAAACACATCTCTCTGTGTGCCTACATGTAAAATTAAGGCTAATCTTAGGTAGTGATTGAGGCAAGTGCCTTGGAAGTGAAATCTGGATGATGAGGAAATAGAAGTTTAATGTTTTAGGATAGAATAGTGCATCTGGTAAGATGCTCTGCAGATTCTCCAGGTCTGCCTTTGGGTGTATTATGAAACACACTGTTCTTTCGCCTGTGAGATTGGATCCCCTCCTATTGCTAGGTTGTTGGTCTTTATCCCAATCAGCAGCTGTTTACTAGAAGGAGTAAATGTATAGCTGGAGGCTTTGGACATAGGAATAGAACAGAACAATAACTTTATTGTCAGTTTGAATGTACACTAAAATGAAATTTCATTGCATACATCTCTCAAAGGCTCACCAATAAACACTACATAAACATGACAAAATAAATAAAGAAAAAATTATGTGTAAACCCACATATATTATATTGGGAATATTAAGTTAAGGTCAAGGCTTAGCATCCTTAGCTAATGGGAGGCAGAGAAGCAAGGCAAAGGAGAAGTCTCTTTTTGCTCAGATGCACTTAGTTTATATTTCTTCCTTCTTTCCAACAAGCTCTCATGTTTGCACTCCAACTCAGATTTTTTTTGTTCTTGAATAATGGCCCTTTGACTTCTCCTGTTTCTCTCAAAGTACACACCACATACAGTGCTGTTGAAAATTGCTTTTGAGATATTTGGTGTTGCCTGAATTTCTATCATTTGGATTCATCACTACTGTTTTGCTTTTTGTACAAATACCAGGAGCATTCTTTTCCTTTGTACAAATGATAATTATTTATAAAAGGTAACTGAGATAAACCTAATGCTCCTTCCTTCCTTCCTTCCTTCCTTCCTTCCTTCCTTCCTTCCTTCCTTCCTTCCTTCCTTCCTTCCTTCCTTCCTTCCTTCCTTCCTAAATTCACATTCAGTGCTAATTCACATAACAAGCAAGGAGACAATAAGACAAGCAGATGGTAGGAAATAAGAAAAATCATCCCAGCAGATAGTCATTCTTTCCTTCTGTGGTTTTGGTACCATACGGGCAGAATTCTTTGTGGTGAGCAAGGCATCTCCTTGCGCTTGTATTTGGATTCGTGTGATCTTGTGAAGTCTGAAGAAGTGAATGGAATCCTTTTTGGTGAGGATTCAGACCTTAACACAATATCCACACTGGCTGAAGCGCTCTGCAAATGGAAGTACCCCCTTAGTCCAGTAAGATCACTGAGCAGCATTTGGTACTCTCAGTTGTGGCACAGTTCTGGAGGAGGTGGGATCATTTTACAGCATCTTCATTCTCACCTCAGTGGGTGCTTCTACTTGGTGGTCATAGGGAGTAATGTACAAGTTCTTCAATATGTAGGTCTTCCAGGTTCAGTGCTTTCCCTCTCTCATTTAACATCTACATGAAATAGATTGGGGAGGTGTTTTGGTAAATCATGGCTTGGGAAGCCATGGAGATCAACTTGGGAAGAATATTTAGAAGCTGTTCCAAAAAACAAAAATTAAAAAAAACCCATAAGCATAACTTCAGCCTTGGGCAAGGAGAAAGTATTAGAAAGAAACTCACTATTAGGTATAAGAAGGAGGGAAGGGAAAACAGATTCAGATTTGCAAGACTCTACTAATACAGACTACGTCAATAAAGCATAATTTTACTTTTGTGGAGTTTGTTTCCAGATCTGGATATCTTCAGAGGGCAGAGTTTGTTTTGAAATGTCATTAATATAGCATTATTTGTAAACTACCCAGAGTCACACAAGTGCGATAGGCAGTATAATAAACAAACAAAAAAACAAATAAATAAAAGTACTCCACCTTGAAACCAGTTTGCTGATTTCTTCCTACCGCCTCTTTTGGCTCTATCCATTTTGTTGCAAGGGGCTGCTTAAACTTTCCAAGTTATTTGTTGGGGGAGGGGTGGAGTGTTGTATGCAGAAAGAAGAAAAATTCTGTAAATGTCTCCCCATCCCTCACTTCAAGATGGAGTGCTCTGAAAGGAGTTAATCATGGCTTTGTACACTGAGGTAATTGCATTGTATGCACAAACATCAGTTTAACACTTGTACCAAGTGAGATTATAGGCCTATCTAATCTAATGTATTTTAGCCATGATTTTCCTGTCTTTTATTTCTTGTATTTTCTTTATCATCAAATGTGCTATAGTTTGAAACTCAAATAAGGATGCATATCCCGTAACTCCTACCTCATAATTCCTGAATGTCGAGATTCATTGAACTGGTAAAATAAACATACATGCACTTCCTGGTAGTCCCACATCCCGACCTGCCCTCCTGCTCTATCTTGAAATATATTGCAATCTCTATACTGTTGTGCTTATGGCAATAATATGGCATCGTGTGGTTTTTGTCGTTGGGAGAGGATTCAGAAATAGAATTCTGTTTAAGTGAAAATGAATCACTCATCCCGAGATGTATGGTTGAAATGTTGCATTGGCACTGAAGAAAGTCGGGTTCAACCATGGAAGTTCACTGGGTGACTTTGAGCCAGCCACTTGTTCTCAGCCCAGCCTATCCTTACAGGATATGGGGAAGAACAGTAGCGGGGAACACCCTGTACGATGCCTTGAGCATCTTAGTGAAAGACTGCTGTGTGCTTTTTGGAAAAATAATAGAATTTTAGTTCATGGAACAGAACACTATTACTCATGTGTTCTTTTGTCGTGTCGATCTGTTGAGTCTTCAGTTTACAGTGTTTATTTCCTCTCTTTTGGACTGACAAAAATGAGGAATTTCATGCCTCGGAACTCTTTTTTTGTGATGTGTGTGAAGTGAACCGTAGGATTATGCTTTGTCAAAAGATTCAGAACAATGTGCTTTAGAGGCTTCAGCAAAAGACAGAAGAGAAAGCCAAAGAGATTGTGTGGCTATTTTCAATGGAAGGAGTTCAGATTGCTTTATTTCCTCTGTGTGTAGGCAGAGATTATATATATATTTATACACACACATACACACACACATATATATATGGATCTTCGGTTATTTGGGTTTACTCCTGCGTAAAATTGGAAGTATCCTGGTGACGTTTCAACAAAATCTCATTTGTCATCTTCAGGCTTGTGTCTTTGGCTTTGTGCTTCTCGGAGTAATGTGAGCTTGCAGCTGCTTCTTCCTTTTAACTGCTAGTGGGGGTGTGACTTGATTGGGTGAGGGCTTGGCTGTGTTCTGACTGGGTGGGGGTGTGTTCTCATTGGTTGGGGATTTGGCTGTGTTCTGATTGGTGGGGGATTGGCTGTGTTCTGATTGGCTGGGGGATGTGTTCTGTTCAGATGGGGGCTTGGATGTGCTCAGGTTAGTCTTAGTTGCTGGGGGATTTGAGCTGGTGAGCTGTGATCCTGTTGTTTGGCTTCGCATTCGTGGTCGTGCCACATCTTCATGGTGGGCGTCCGTTCGCTTCATGTATAGGTCGGGGGGGTTGAAGCAGGTAGTGATGTAGCTGCGGTACGGCTTCTGGTCCGTGGCTTCTGGTCCAGATGAGATTCTGCCGAAACGTTGCTACAACTTTAAAAGCACAACTATAATGACGTTGGAAAATACCCGAACAAAGCCGAATACCATGCATGTAAGGACCCGTGAAAACTTAAGAAAACAAATACATACATATACACACACACACACACACACATATATATATATATATATATATATATGGATCTTTGTTGTTCGGGTTTTCTCCCGAAGATTCAAGTATCAGGCACGTTTCGATGAAGTCTCATTCATCATCTTCAGGCTTGTCTCGGCTCTGTGCTTCTCAGAGTAATGTGGACAGCTGCTCCTCCTTTAACTGCCAGTGGGGTGGGACTTGATTGGGTGGGGCTTGTGTGTCTGATTGGGTGGGGTGTGTTCTCATTGGTAGGGGTTTGGCTGTGTTCTGATTGGTTGGGTTGCGTGCTGATTGTGGGGCGTGGAACCCCCAACCAATCAGCCAGCCAAACCCTGGAACACACCCATAGAACACAGCGCCCACCCAATCCACCCACTGGCGAGAAAGCTGCAATTCACATTACTCTGAGAAGCACAAGCACAAACACCGAGAACCGAAAATATATATATATATATATATATATATATACACATACATACACACACACATACATACATACATAGGATAGGATAGGGCATCAACTTCCCATAGATACGTGTTTTGGGTTTTCCTGTGACTCTTGATGTCAATACTTCTGCAGTCTGTCATTGATGCAAAAACACAACCTTTTTGCAGGACCAGATATATGTCAAGAGTTCCTGACAGGAGTCAGTGTATGAAAGCAATTTTCACAGTTATTTTATCTTACTGCAACAATTGTGCAAGGGTGAGTATTTACGTAACATTGGAGAACACATTTTTTCAAAAGTTTTGCTTCCTAAAAAAACTTTTAGTGATTATGAACGATCTCTTCAGACCAAACACAAATGTAATTTCAGTATGATTGTATCATGTAGGAAACTTGAGAAATATGAAATTAACATCTAATGACTATAATGTATTTAATCACATAATGTTTCTGACATCCTGCATGAGTTCAACAGGGCAGAAAGTGTTTTGCTGCTGATTTTTCTATGGCATTACTGGATTCCAGTTGCTCTGATACTGTTTTTCCGTTGTGGCAATATCCTGCTGAAACCTTTTACCATGTTTGTCACTGACTGAAACTAGATTTTCAGGAAAGAAGTCCAAGTGTGAATGCAGGAAATGAATCTCCAGTGACATGTTACACTTCATTGCATGTTGTAAGACATTTGTTGATCAGCTGAATATAATTTGGCACTCTGTGGTTGCCAAGAAAATTCTCAACAACATCCTTGAATGCTTTTCAGGTGATTTTCTCTGGCTCCACTAACAGGTCTTTGAACTGCTTGTCATTGACATATCTGATTTGTGGACCAACAAAAGTGCTTTCCTTAATCTTGGCATTCTTGAAAACTTCTATCTCAAATAACCAAAACTTTCATCTCCTTGTTCATTGCTTTCACCAACTTTTTCATCAGTCCGAGTTTTATGTAAAACGGAGACAAAAATATATTTGTCAAATCAAAAACTAGTTCATATGCCACATTTTTCTGCCCTGGAATCAAATTCTTCTGGAGTTGCCATTTGCTTTTAAGGTAATGCGACTCTTGCACAACTACCCCATTTGCATATTTAACAACAGTACTTGGTATATCTTGAGTTGCATTCCAATCAGCAGAGCCACTACTTTTAAATCTCCACAGATATTTTGGTTGTACTTCAGTTGTACTTCATGTAGTGGATGTGCTTTAACAATAGTTTCATGTTTCTTATGTTTCTTTCCTGTGCAGTATAGTTAACAGGTACTGAATGGTGTAAAAACAGAAGATATCTATAAAAATGGTACATAGTTACAGGGTTTCTCCCCCTCATGATTAGCAGCCAAAAATCTACAAGATTTCCTCCAGAAATGTTCAGGAAGCAAGATCTTTCTGTCTTGCTGTGTGGGAGAAAGTGGGAGAAAGTGCATTATAAAACCAGGTTCCACCTGTGTACTGCATCATTAATAATTGATGGTTATCAGATGACTGCATCTGGTGGCATAAAAAGCATTCACAGTTTACAATATAAAAGTAATGGTATTTTGATATGTGCCCAAGCAAACCCTAGCATTCCACTGGTGGTGAGGTAGCTCAGATGTTACTGCAGCATTGCATATTTTGATATTAAATCACATTCTGGTATTTAGGAAAAAAGAATCTCTGATTAAGTTTTTTATGTCTGTTTCTTAACTTTTGGGTTTCTAGTGGGAAAACTGCTGCTTTGACTAATTTTAAAAAAGAATGAAGACTAGGCTTAATTATTAAAATATTTTAATAATATTACTTGATATTACTTCTCAAATTCTGTCTGTTGCTATATATTACTTTGGTTTGAATCAAAGAACGTTGCATCTTTACAACTGTTTTTGTAAAACCCTTTATAGACTTTTTACTGAAAAATGGAAAAAATGATCTACAGTTTCAAGATTTATTGATTAAAAGATTTTTAAAGGGAAGAACATATCTATGATATGATATATAATATAAGAAGGTGGAGATGGTCATTACTATATTTGTAACTGCTGCAAAGAAAATAAGTTGTTTCTTTGGATATTTTTCTTTTTCTTCCTTTTTTGTTGTTCTTCACTTTTGTTATTATTTTATAACGTTCTCTGTTTTCTATTTCTTCTATGTTTCTATAATTTTAAAGCATCTTTGTAAAATCTTCTTTTAATAAAAATCATTCGTAAAAAGAATGTTGCATCTTCTTCTAATTAGCAGCAGGATTTTTGTTCATTGCACTGCTTAATTATTAAGGACTATTGGTGTAGCTTGAGGTATTTGGAACTGAAATTGTTTCTATCTTTGTGCCAGAATAATATGTATTTGCATTTGTGATAAAGCAACAAGCTATGATACATTTGGCAATTTTGGCAAATGGAGGGACTCACATTTGAAAACAAAACCCATCAGTGGAACTCATAAATGGGTCCCATATTAGCATCCTTTTTTTTGAGTGAATGCCTCTGGCCTCACTTCCAACAGAGTAATGCCACGATTAGATGCAGAACTATTCTGTAGAATTAAAAAGGATTGTGGTTGCAATCAACCAGCTTACCACTTCTCATATTTGAAGCCAGACCATGAAAATACTGTTTGGAGGATTATTTTTTAAATGCTTCTCTATTTATTTCTATATGAACCCATTGCCATGATCATTTATTTAGGCAGCATACTAGAACACCTTGCTCTGGGTTAACTAACTTAGCATCAATCCTCATAGCACATATGGATAGTTAGGAGAAGTATGGAAACATTTAGTTTCCAGGAAAAATAAAATGATTCCAGCCATCTTGCCTGGTTCTATTTTATTTTGAGAGATTTGTAAAGCCATTTCCCATAACTTGTGACTCAGGGTAGTAACCTCAGAAAAGAAAAGAAAGAAAAAAACAAAACTGGATCATCTGTTTGCTCATTTGATGAAATAGTTGCCTTGTTCTTTTCAAACAGGGTATCCCTCCTTATAGAAGTAGTGGCAGTGAAGAAGATGCATTAATGTGCGTTAATTACCCTCATGAAGCAAACATGTTGGTCTTTTTTAATATGTCCACCTGTTTAAATGGAAGTTCTCCATGTCATACTCCACTTTTGACCTTTGAACTGTGATTTATGAACTGTGCTGGTAGAATAAAATGACAGTAATACCTTTTATATGGCATTCTGGAAATGACAGCTGAGGTTTCCCTAAGTTCCAGTTTTGCTGCTCATCATGGATCCTTTTATCAATTTAAATTGTGTTTCCCAACCTCAGTTGGGAAAACTATAAGATGTTAGTTGGGAAGTCTGGGACTTGAATTCCACAGATCTTTATAAAGTTGCTGAGGTTGGAAAAATTGATTTAAAAGGAGGAGGATGGAAGGGAAAGTGCTTATTTCTCTCCTATGCCTTAATAAGCCTTTTCCCTGAAAAAGATGCCAAGTTGTGCATTGTTTCTTTTTCTCTAACCTAGACACTGTCCAAATTACTATTCCATAAAAGAATCTGAAAAGGCAAAAAAGAGACAAGCCTGAATTCATGCCGATGATTAATACCTCTAGAAAAAAAAAGCTCTGAAACAATACACTGTATAAAAATGCATAGAAATTCAAAATGTCTGGTCAAATTCAACGTGCAATTTTAGTTTTGAAATAATTTAAAAACAGTACTGAAGTGGTGGCTTATAACCTAGACCTGTAATTATATAAGAAATGCAATTTATTTGCAGAAAATTTATATGATTACATGATTCTTCCTTCCTTACAGCATGCAAAAGGTTCTCTGCTCTCTTTTTTCCCTTGTATACATGTAATGAAGTATATGTATTCTGTGAAACATGCATATCTGCCATAAAACTCTTGCTAGATATTTTCAGATTTATAAAAAGTGATTGTGGGCCTAAACTGGTTCTTTGGAAATTTGTGAAGCTATTTTAAGCAGTTGACAATAGCATATAATATTTTATTCCAAGTTCATTTTGGTTAAGATGAGACTGGCTAATAATCTTTGGAATTGGTTGTTCCTTATAAGCCTTAATTGTAAGTGTATAATGTAGCAGGAAAATGTTTAATGTTTAGAAGATTGCCAAAATTTAATACTTTAATCCAATTCAACCATCTGTGACTTCACTTTGGTTAAGGAATAGTTCTTTCACTGAATGCCTGCACTTAGTTTTAAGGAACAATAGGATTGAAATAATCCCACTTTTCCCAATGGAATAATATGTAACTCATAAGAATTTCGTACATGTCTATAAATACGCAGAATCAGTGACAAAACAAATTCAGACATTTGTTTGATATTGCAAAGGCCTTTTGTTCTTTCCAGCTCAATGGAAAGTTGGAAAGAGGCTAAGTAAAGCGTCTTAGGACTCTGTCTGTCTTTTGCTGAGCAAAATACATCTGCAGTGCTAAACAGAATGGGATGAAATAGCATGTTTAGGGAGAAGCTGCCCCCCCCCCCCCAATCCCCTGGCTAAAAATGGGCTGGACCACTCTGGGGCTGCTGAGAAAAATCCCCTATGGGAGAAATAGTTGGGAGAATCCCCAAGTGCTAATGACTATTCAATCCCTTCCCTCCTCCTTATATGACTCAGAACATATAGTATATACTCCCATCTTCCCAGTGCACATGTATATACAAACATAAACATAACATGACAGGAACACAGACATAGAAGAACATCCAGATATCTCCAATTGCTACTGCTAATAAAGAGGTTAGGAACAACAATTATAGGAGCCAGTGGGTCATGGGTTGCCTAGTATCAAGGATGATCATTTCCTGTCCCCTTCTGGAAGAATCTTAGAGCTAAAGTATCAAGACTTGAAGTAAAGTACGAGGAAATTATTGCAGCCTCAATCCAAGCTTTCTGAGCAAAGGAAAATAAGAGCAAAGACGTCACAGAGAATTTCCATCACTGAGCATAGGAAATTCTATCTGGAAAGTCCAGGTCTTTGCAAAACAGTACTTAAACAGATATGAGAAATATCTTCCTGATAACTTTTTGGTTTTGTTTTTTTCCCCATTGTCCTTGCCAATGTTGGGTTTTTCAAATTCTTCTGCTTTTTGCTTTCCACACTAAAGATTACATTTTACTCTTTGCCTCTTTTCTTTTGTATAAAACATTACTTGATTTTGTTAAGTTTTTCTTTAAAAATATTTATTGTTTCAAATAAATAATCAAGCAAACTTTTCAGGTGGTATATCTATTGTGCAATTATGATAAGACATAAATTGGGAACCTCCCAGAGTTGATTGATCGGGACTTTCCCACAATTGGTTATGAGATGAAGGGCTATATAAATGCTGTAAACTAACATGACTGAACTCTCATGAGAATAATATAGCCAGTAAGATTTCAGTGATTTCACCCAAGCTAAATTGTAAAGTCACATGTAAGAGTGCTGAAACCTTGTGGGATTTGGTGCTTTTGTGAGATTCTAGCTAATAATTGTCAAAATTAATTTTCATTTCATGGTGGAAATTGGTGCCATTTGGGTGACCCCAGGCACTTGTTTTGCTTCTACTTAATTTATGTATACATCTTTAGGTGTTCTAAAATGGAATTGGAATAAAATTAGGGCAGTTTTTAAAACTTTGGTGAAGCAAAACTTTATTTTTTTAAATAGTCTGTAATCTATATATAATTGCTTTGGTACATACACTCTTCATATTTTCATCATCACACTCACTGCTGGATGAAATTGTACAGAGTTGTGTTGATCCAATAGCATAGTTGACTTTACATGTGTTGAGAAATAGTGTTAATATGCATCAATCTCTGCTGATATAATTGGTCCTTATATTTCATCTTGGTACCGGATGTTTCTGCATATCTTATTGTGAACGAAAAATGAATTCAGACTTTGCTTCTGAACATTTATTTTCAACTCTCAATTATCAGTGCAGGAAACTGTTATTATCTCTTCTGAGGCATTACACTCTACTAGAAAAATACAGTTTATTTTGCTTTCATGTTGGTGAATTTTCTGTATGGAACTTTTTCTACAATCACTGAGACACGTATAGTTCAATGGTACATATAAAAGTTTGTAAACCTTTTGAATTTTCCTGAATAAATTTTAAACTGAAACATCATGTGTTTGTGTTTTCCACACAAGCCCTAAAACAAAAATAAACACCAGTTACTGAAAGCAAAGATTCACATAAACACGGAAATACATAGCTTTGGATCATTTTCCTCAATGAATAAATGAAGAAGTACAGGTAGTCCTTGACTAATGACTATTTGTTTAGTAACTGTTTGTAGTTACAACAACACAGAAAAAAGTAACTTACAACGTCCTTGTATTCATGACCTTCACAGCATCTCCACATGATCAGAATTTGAGCTAGCATGTATTTATAGTAGTAGCACTTGGACTTATATACCACTTCACAGTGTTTACAGCCCTCTCTAAGCGGTTTACAGAGTTAGCATATTTTCCCCAGCAACCTGAGTCCTCATTTTACCGACCTCAGAAGGATGGAAGGCTGAGGAAACCTTAAGCCAGTGAGAATCAAATTGCCGAACTTTAGGCAGCCGGCAGTCAGCAGAAGTAGCTTGCAGTACTGCATTCTAACCATTGCGCCACCTCGGCTCGTGTACAACCATTTACGATGGTTGCAGTGTCCTCAGGTCATGTGATCACTATCTGTGACTTTCCTAGCTGGCTTCTGATTAGCAGAGTCAATGTGGGAAGGCAGATTCACTTAACAACCATCTAATTCACTTAAAAACTGTGGTGGTACACTTACCAACAGCAAAAAAAAAAAAAGATCATAAAATTGTGCATGATTCACTTAATGCTCATCTTGCTTAGTGACAGAAGTTCCACTCCCAATTTTTGTCATAAGTTGACTACTACCTCTATAATGTTTTGCATTTGTTTAGTTGGGTTCTCTTTATCTACTTTAAGGATTTTGGTGGGAGAACACATCATGTTATATAGCTGATATTTATTTATTTTATTTATTTATTGGATTTGTCAATCACTTACAAGACAATAGGTATAAGTATAAACATGAGTGAGAATACAGGAAATAGGTACGAATAAATGGGGACAATAGGACAGGGACAGGAGGCACAATGGTGCACTTATACATGCCCCTTACAGTCCTCTTAGGAATGGGGTGAGGTCAATAGTGGTTAGTTTGAAGTTAAAGGAGTGGGAGTTAAAGGATGTAACAACAAGTTGTTGTTAGTGCATTCCAGGCATTGACCAGTCTGTTGCTGAAGTCTTACTTTCTACAATCAAGTTTGGAGCAGTTTACATTGAGTTTGTATCTGTTGTGTGCTCTTTTATGTTGTGGTTGAAGCTGAAGTAGTCATTGACTGATAGGACATTGTAGCAGATAATTTTGTGTGCTACACTTAAGTCCAACCATAGGTGGCATAGTTCAAGGTTGTCCAAGCCCCAAATCTCAAGCCTGGTGATATAAGGTATTGTTGCGAGCAGAGGAGTGTAGTACTCTTCTCATGAAATACTTCTGGACTCACTCAGTTATATTAATGTCCGATGTACAGTGTGGATTCCAGACTGATGAGCTGTATTCGAGTATTTGTCTAGCAAAAGTTTTGTATGCTCTAGTTAGCAATTCAATATTTCCGGAGGAGAAGCTTGGTAAGATTAGATTTACAACTCTTAATGCCTTTTTGGCAATGCTGTTATAGTGAGCTCTGGTGTTTAGGTCATTTGATATGAGTACTTCAAGGTCCTTGACAGAGTGAGGATCGTCAACGAGGTCATATCTGCCTAGTTTGTATTTGGTGTACTGATTTTTTTTAACCAATGTGTAGGACAGAGCATTTGTTGGTTGAGATTTGGAGTTGCCAATTGTTTGACCATTCAGACACATAATCAAGGTCTCTTTGAAGGACAGTAGCATTGTTGGTGGTGTTGAATAGTTTTACGTCATCCACGAAGAGATGCAGTTGCTTATAAGATGATTGCAAAGGTCATTTATATAGAGTATAAAGAGAGTGGATTCTAGAACTCTGCCTTGGGGGATACCGCTGTTAACTGGAGCAGGGTTTGATCTAGTGCTCCCTATTTTTACTATTTGTTGCCTGTTTGACAGGAACACAGTAATCCACTTATGAAGGGATCTGGAAATGCCGTAAGAGTTTAGTTTTAATAGTAGTTTGTTGTGCACCACTGAATCAAAGGTTTTGGAGAAGTCTATGTAAATTGCGTCTATAGCTTTACTTTGGTCAAGTAGAGTAGTCCATATGTTTTTGCAGTGTAGGAGTTAAAGATTGCAGGACAATTTTTTCTTGAACCCAAATTGTTTTTTGCAGAGTAGGTTGTTTGACTCTAAGTGGAGGGTGATGGATTGGTTAATGATTGATTCCATGACTTTGCACGCAACACAACCCAGTGAGATTGGTCTGTAGTTTTCAACCAGGCTGGGGTCACCTTTTTTGAAGATAAGGACCATAGGTTCGGTAAGAAGCTGGTTCTGAATGATATCTCTTATATAATGTTTAGGGGTTCTGCTATGGCAGAGGAGAGCTTTTTTAAGAAGTATGCACATAATCCGTCAGGATCAATAGATAGGGATGGTTTTAGGTTACGTAATGCCTTTTCTACATTATCTTCTACTGTATAAAGTCAATATGTAGTAGATATAGTTGTGGCAGTTAGTTGTGGTACGACTAGGAAATGTGGGGCATGAGCCATTGCTGTTTACAAAGAGTGAACTGAAGAATGTGTTGAAAAGGTTGGCCTTAATGGCTTCATCGTTGCAGTATTTCCCATTTGGTCTTTTTAGGGGTAGGATGGTTCTTGAGTCTTTAAATTTGGTGTTTACAAAATTGTAGAAGGCGTGGGTGGATTTTGTATGTAGGAGATTTTCCTTTTGCCTGCAGTGCATTCTGCCTTGATCTTTTGTTATAAGGTGTTGTATTGGTTTTTAAAGTTTGCTACGTAGCTAGTTTTGTTTTTACGCCATAGCAATCCTTTTTTTTAAAATTGAAGTTTCCTTATTGTTATGGGTAATTTGTTTTTCTTTGTTTTGGGGGTTTACTAATGGTACATATAGTTTAATGACTCTTTCAAGTTCAATCAAGAATGCATTATAATGGTATTCTATAGTATTACAGCTAGAGAACAGAATGTGCCAATCAAGAGATGATAGGTCAGCATCTATGAGATTATAGTTGGCTTTTTTGAAGTTGTATTTTGGGGATCTATCATTATGATCCTCTTTGTGAGGGCGTAAATTGAGACAAAAGTCGATCATACTGTGGTCACTATTTGAAAAAGGGTTCTTGTATTTGTAGGCCGAAGATGAGGTCAAGGCAGTTGTTGAGTCTAGTGTTGTTTGTTACTAATTGATCCAGTCCCAGTGTAGGGGAGGAAGGCTTTGAAGCAAATCCTCCCCATACCAGGACTCCTTATAGTGACTTTTACTTTTTAAATCTAAGTTTTCATATGATTGCCTAAATCAACAATGGCTAACCTTTTACACATTGCATGTCAAAAGTGTGCTCACATGCGCGTGCTTGTGTGCCTGCACCCATGATGCAATGCATGTGCGACTCCCTCCACCCCCCTGCACATGCGCGTGTGACCCCCCCTGCACCGCACGCCTCTGTGCATGTGCACACAACCTCCCTGCATGCTGCATGCCTCTACAAATGCGTGCGTGTCTCCCCCCATGCATGCTCAGCAAATACCCAACAATAAGCTGGTTGGCGGGGGCACGTGTGCATGCGCAGTGGGGATCTTCTGGTCGACCTCTCGCGTGCCGGCAGAAGAGCCTCTGCATGCCATAGGTTCGCCATCACAGGCCTAGATCAAATCCCTAATCAGCTGTTTAGATTTGGTTTTATTAAGGCAAATAACTGGATGTCAACACATTTCAGGTATTTTAAAGATGTTCCTTTTTGTTGTGGTAAATCGCATAATCACCAAACAGTCTCATATTTAAAACAGTGCAACGGAGGACTCTAGCACCTTGCTCATCCACACAATAGGGATCAAAATGTATGTGTGAACTTCCCTACATTATGATTTTTTTTAAGAATGGAACCTTAGGCGGCTTCTTCAGTGAAGGGAACTAAAGAGAATAAAGGTTCCAATAATGTGTCTCCCTGAGTTCCCTTTTGCTTCAAAGATATTGCAAGCCCAAATGAAGAGGGAAAAAGATAAATGGGTTGAAATAAAAGCAAAAAAAAAATGTGGCAAGACATTGGAAGCATTACCTATTCTTGGTTGGTGCTTTTGTTGTCCTGATGTTGCTAGGAGATGAACCAGTCTGCCTAGTCATTAAAAAGTGGGAATGGTAAGCTGAAAGAGATGAAGTTAAGGTGGGGATGAGGCAAAAGTATAAGAGAAAGTTTAGATTTGTTTGTAAATTGTCTCACAGTTTGGTCATCATTTCCTCTAGTCTGCTCACAGAATAAAATTTTGCCTATATTTACATCTTATGTTTCTTCTTTTGAAGAGCTTTCTGGTGAAACAACTTTGGGAGGCATGTAAAGCCTATATTTAATCCATATTCAGATCGGATCATTTATATTCAGTATGGATAAAATGTTTTAAATGTGTTGCTTGGTGTTAGAAAATAATAGTAGAAAACAAAGATTGCTGTGGGAAGTATATTGTACATGTACATCGTATTAAACCTAAAAAAGCTTGATAAATAGTCAATAATCAGTTGCCTTCAGCAACCAAGAATCACTTACACGAAACTGCAAAAGGAAATCCAACATGCTCTTAAGAAAAATCAGTGTTGTTAATTATCTGATATTGTTAGATTATTTGCTCTTAATATTAGTAACATTGACACTGTTACCTGCCTATTCCCATTTGCAGGTAGGCCTCAACTTACAGCAGTTCATTTAGTGATCATTCAGTTGCAACGATGCTGAAATAGTGACTTATGATCATTTTTCACACTTATGACAGTTGTAGCATCCCATGGTCACCTGATGAAAATTCAGATGTTTGGCAGCTGACTGGCATTTTTATGACAGCTGCAGTGTTCTGGGGTCACTTGATCCCCTTTTGCAACCTTCTGACAAGCAAAGTCAATGGAGAAACCAGTTTCACTTAACAACCATGTTACAATTTAAGAACTGCAGTGATTCATGTAACAGATGTGGCAAGAAAAGTCAAAAAATGGGGCAAACTCCCTTAACAAATTTCTCACTTAGCAACATAAATTTTGAGCTCAATTATAGTCATGAGTTGAGGACTACCTGTATAACACTTTAACGTGTTATGTTATAGAGATAATACATTGGGAGGACTATTTACCTGTATTGTTTGTAGATCTGCTTCTTGTAAAAATGCTTGTTGTCCATCAGTCAAAAACTGCAATTGAAGGAAAGCATCAAGTTTGGAATGAAGCACTGGAGTTCCTCCTATGTGGCGACGAAAAGCAGGAAATCTATGTATGCTTCCCTTGAGGGAATAATTTAGAGAGAACATTTCTGTGAAGTACTTGCTGCTCTCTGAACTTGGCTCGTTGATTGCAGACATTTTGTTACTCGATAAAATAACATTTCAGCACTGAAAATGTTACCTACTTGAATAATGAAACATCTGCAAGGAAGCAGCCAAGCTGAGAGAGCACCAAGACTCCTCAGTTCAGCTATGTATAAACTTAGAATAATTTTATTCTCATTTTGAGTGTACACTAATCAGCATACATTAAAATGAACTTTTGTTGCATACAGCTCTCAAAGGGCCACCACCTCCAACATACATTACATAAACATGACAAACTCAACAAACCAATACAAAATTATGCATATACCCATATATACATGACACAGAGAAACAATACAGTCTAGTTTGGATGTATACATGTACATGGTGAGAAAAACTAATTTTGGGAGTTTACCAGATGGGTGACATAGAGAGCAAAGCTGTTACAGAATCTGGTAGTCCTGCTAGAAATACTTTGAAACCTCCTCCCGAAGGGGAGCAACAGAAACAGACCGTAAAGTGGGTATGTAGGGTCTCTAACAATGCTATATTCTCCTCGAAGGGAGCTTTCCATTTGCATGGAGCCCTGGCCAAGTTTGGATTTCATAGAAGGGATGCAGTTGAATATCAAATCCAGTTGCGATGCTGATTCAGGTCGCTTTGAAAGACTGTATATTAAAATAGAGTTAAACCTGCATCTGACTCCAACTGTACAGTGCTGTCTTATCTTCATGAGCAAAGCAGAAAAGAAGACTTGCTTGCAAAAGTTGAATCATTTTTTCCAAAGTTTTCCTTGGAAGCCAAATTGGAGAGCCTGGGAAAAGAAGAAGAAAAGGTTTGGTTTTATAACTGGCAGGTTTAATTTATAGTGAAAATGTTTAGCTTCTTTCCCGTCACAATGGCTTGGGGAAAGGGATGTCGAAATAGTACATGTCAAGACTCTTCATTGTTCAGCTGTCTTTGTTGCTTCATTCCCAGGTACAAAAATATTAAACATTTCCTTGAAGTCTGTGTACTTGCTTGGAAAAGAGTGGATGCTTGAATTCTTCTTCCTTCGCCTCTGTATGTTTGGTATTTATTATCCACCCTTACTGCATCACACTTTCTGCACTTTTAGCACAGCTTTATGTGCTTTGGTGCAGTCGGCAAAGAAATTTTTAAAATTATATTCTCACTGCCATAATTTGTCAACACTGAAAATCCAGCCAGAGTATGTCGGAGCTGCCTGACAAACCTCAAGATCCTGAATTTCCTTATGCTCCAAACCAGTGATGGGATTCAAAAAATTTTTACTACAGGTTATGGGGCGTGCCTTGGTGGCATGGCTTGGTGGGCATGGCAGGGAAAGGATACTGTAAAATCCCTATTCCCTCCCCACCCCACTAACCTGCTTTCCAGCTCCATGCCAGCTCCATGTTCAGGGCAACAAAAGAAGACCCAGCT
Organism: Pseudonaja textilis; assembly: GCF_049901715.1. Lineage (NCBI taxonomy): Eukaryota > Metazoa > Chordata > Lepidosauria > Squamata > Elapidae > Pseudonaja > Pseudonaja textilis. The sequence continues at coordinate 82,028,015 of NC_141991.1, forward strand.
GATCAGCTGGGACTCGGGGAGGCAGACATTAGATGGGGGCGGAACCAGTCAGAGGTGGTATTTGCCATTTCTCCAAACTACTCAAAATTTCTGCTACTGGTTCTCCAGAACTGGTCAGAACCTGCTGAATACCATCTCTGCTCCAAACATACCCCTTAGAGCAGGGGTCTCCAACCTTGGCAACTTTAAGACTTGTGGACTTCAACTCCCAGAATTCCTCAGCCAGCAAATCTAGCTAAGGAATTCTGGGAGTTGAAGTCCACAAGTCTTCAAATCGCCAAGGTTGGAGACCCCTGCCTTAGAGTGCCAGGATGAGCAGCCCTGAGTCTGGTGGCTATTTTCTTTCCATTATAGTCAGTGGCAGAGATCTTTTCGAAAATGTTCCTCCTGCTCTATACCAGACCTTTCTCTTCATCACACCTTTTTATTTGTACAGTATTTCATTGTACTGTATTACTATTCATCTCCTCATCCCTCCCATGACCTATTTCCTTTTCAACTTATGACTATAACTTTGTTGCTTATAGCCTTAGGGTTTATATTGTTTTATTTAGTTTCCTAGTATGATTTATGTTGATTGCTTATTTAGTTACCCTATGACTATCACTAAGTGTTGCTTCTTATGCTTCATGATAAATGTGTTTGTGATGACTACGATCATGGAACATGCAGAAGGAATATAGCAGAATTAGGTTGTCAAATCACTAGATTGGCCATATATAAGAGGTGAGAAGACCACTAAATGGGACCGCAGGGGACGCTCACTGCTGTGATTGACTGAGTAAAAAGACCTTCTCCCTCTGCCATCCATCTCCTTGATGTTGCTTTTTAACATAATTTTTAATTGCTTTTCTATTTATCTTTTTAAGATCTGTAGGCCCTGGGGAGGAGATGGATAGCATATAAATTTAGTGAATAAATAAGCGAATAAAATAAATGCTGCTCGCTTTCTCAGCTGCCTTATATTGTTAAGAAAACTAGCATGTTTTGAGGGTGAAATTTGACCTATTCACTATGGTTTTGGAGGTCTTTTTTCTGAAGACACCAAGTCTGCTTCTTAGGAATCCTAGCACCGTAGAATTCTGGAAAACTGACAGAACTATGACTCTGTTCCACGTTCATAAGCTTAGCTGCCATTTGGTGCTGCTTTTTCTCTGTTTTGCCAAGGCTTCATGTGTTCCAAGCGCATTGCAATCCTTCCTATTATGTTTCACAGCTGCTGTATAAAAATATGAGTTAGTTTCATAGCAAGTATTTGGGATAGAAAAGGCAGCAGCTGTGTGGAGGTTTGCTAGTGAATCATCATTGTATCCATCTTAAGGGAGCTTTGCTGTGCCAGATAAATGGCCCTGAGAGGACCTGCACTAATGTAGGCCCATCATTTGGCAGCTACCAGTAAGACAGAGGAAAATGTCAGTTGTAGAATTAATTCTTTTCCCATACAGGTACTCCCTGTTTAGGGAGTGCCTTATTTGGTGACCAGTCACAGTTACAATAGTGATGAAAAGGTAACTTTGCAACCAGTCCTCGTATTTATGGCTTTCATAGACCTTCAAAGCAAAACAAAAAATTGTTTTGACCCAAACTTCCACAAGGCTTTAAGTGCAAGAACTTCTTTGTTTCCTACAAAGAATACTGGTCTCTCAGGCTGGCTTTTATCTCTTAAGGGAGGGGCCATTACCTTGCAGCCTTACTCCTGAGTCGCCTGTGCTGCTGCAGCTGCTCTTTCCTAAGAGAGCCCTGCGTGCATGTGCACTGGGCACAGGCTCCTCGGGAACCTCTTCATCACGGCTGCCAGCCTCCACAATCTCCGAAGGCAGCACTCCATTCCCTGATGGTCCTGGCCCCATCCCTACATCACACGCAGGCCCCTCATCTGAGTCCTTGCTTTCCGAGACCTCAGCCATCCGGACCTGCTGATGGCGAACCACAACAAAAACAAACCACAAACACAAACAAACAAAAGCTAGAAGATCATAAGTACACTTAGTGACTGCTTTGCTTAGTGACTAGATTGTTGGTCTCAGTTGGGTTGCTAAACATGTAACCTTCCCAATATCAAAGAGGCATTGCCTTCTTCACAGTTCATTTTTGCATCTTCTAAATCTGCATATCTCTCTGCAAAGTAATGCTTAAAACTGCTTCACAACCCCAAGTACTTCAACACTTATTCATGGCAAAAAATTTGCAAATTCAAATATGCTACTGTACAGGTATTCCTCAGCTTACAAACTTTTTGTTGAGGGAAGATTTGAATGTACAACACACCAAAAAAAATATGGAGACTTCTGACCATTTTTCACACTTACGAAATATTTCTTACAGCATCCCTGTGGTCACATGATCAAAATTTGGATGCTTGATAACTAATTCATTCATGGTGGTTGCAGTGTCCTGGGGTCATGTGATCCCCTATTGCAACCGTCTGACAAGCAAAGTCAGTGGGGAAGCCAGATTCACGTCACCGCCCTGTTATTATCTTAACAGATGCAGAGTTTCACTTGACAACTCTGGCAAGAGAGATCGGAAAATGGGGCAAGACTCACTTAACAACTGCCTTGCTTAGCAATGGAAATGTTGAGCTCAATTGTGGTTGTAAGTCGAGGACTACCTGTATTATAATGCATATGAAGACAGGTGCATAGTAAAATGGTACTGCACTCATTGGCGGAAGAGATGGATAGAATGTGGCTTCTTGCATAACAGCCTGTTTAATATTGTACTTTCATAACTATATGTTCCACTAACCATGAGTCATATCTATGTGATGATCTAATCTGTGTTTTATCTGGAGTTGGATTTCTTCTGATTTTCTTCTTCTTTCCAGTTTTTACCTTTAGAGCACCAAACTATAGATGGACAGCATATTGTTCTGACCCAAACCTTGTCCCAAGTAAACAAACACCAGACAGAGATAAAAGCAAAACCTTTTAATGCTTCTCTGCGAATTCCGTTAATTCACGGTTAAAAGGCTGTTAAAACTAATTGTCTCTGATAAGAACAAGCCTTGCCAAGGTTGTGCAGGGTTGCCAATCTTAACTAGATTAAATGGCCAAGAAATATTCCAAACAAAAAGTCTTCAAACACAAACCAAGATAGTCCGAACTTCCACAAGGCTTAAAGTGCAAGAACTTCTTTGCTTCCTGCAAAGAATACCGGTCTCTCAGGCTGACTTTTATCTCTTGAGGGAGGGGCCATTACCTTGCAGCCTTACTCCCCAGTCGCCCATGCTGCTGCAGCTGCTTTTCCTATGAGCAGCCCTGCGCGCACGTGCACTGGGCGCAGGGGTCCTCTTCATCACTGCTGCTAGCCTCCACAATCTCCAAAGGCAGCACTCTACTCCCTGATGGTCCTGGCCCCATCCCTGCCTCACACGCAGGCCCCTATCCGAGTCCTCGCTCTTTGAGACCTCAGCCATCCGCACCTGCTGCCAGCGAAGCACAACACATATTCAAGCATAGCACCAAGCTTCCTTCTGCGGTGCACTTGGAGTAGCAGAACAGCAGCTAGAACTGAGTGAAATTGGATGAAACTCTTAACAAGAGATCTATTTTTAGCATCATTCTTATACTAGGCTTAGGATGAACTAATGTGAGAAGAGGTACACAGCTATCTTAGTAGACTAATGGGAAAATGTAAATTTAGTTCACAGATTACATCATAGTGCTAATCTGGTTAAATTATTGCACAGGAGATTCAAGCATAGTTGATGATTACTCCCTCTAAATGGGTGGGAAATTTCTGGTCCTCCAAATGTTGCTGAATTGCCATTTCTGACTAGCAGAGCAAATGGGAGGAATGCTGGGAGTTCTTGGTAAGAAACATCTGGAGGGCCACATATTATCATCCTGAAAGAGGGGTCCAAGGGGGCTGGCTACAGCATGTTTTTTTTTTCCAGACTCCTTTTCTTTTTAACTTGGAAGGAAGCCTCACAATTTGGAAAACTTGCATTTCCTGTTTTAAATATAAAGTTACCAAGCAACACACTGCAGTTTGACAGGAAGTACAGAAATAGATCTGTATGTTTCAGCACATTGTTTCTTTTAGAGTAAATGTAGTTCATCTTCTGTGATATTATAGCCAGTTCAACATTATCTGTAGGCTAATATCTTTGCAGTGGTAATTCCCCCGAAGCAGTTGTTAGAATAGTATTCTTACGTGCTCTCAGACACTAAAGAGAGGTGGAAACAGACTGCCTCAGCCTTCCTTCTCCTGCCTCCCAAGTATGGAAAGCTTTTTCCAAATGCGATCTTCATGGCATCTTCTCTATTACTTGTTCTGTCAATGGAAGGCCTTTCAGTTCTCAAAGGCTCTGAAATTGTTCCATAGTTTTGCTGCCTAGTTTGCAGTAAATGCCCGTAGCGCTTTGAAATGGTTTGGAATGGTTTAATATGGGGGTGTCAAAGTGGTGGCCCGTGGGCCGAATGCATCACGCACAGGCCACGCCCACCCTGGTTCTGCAAAAACAAAAAAATCTCACGATATGTCACGATATGTCATGTGATATGATTGAGTTTGACACCTGTGGTTTAATAGTACTGATTCTTTGCTTCAGTTCTTTTAAGTTCTATATAGGTAGACCCTGACTTACAAACATATATTTAGTGACTGTTCGAAGTTACAGTGGCACTGACAAAAATGACTTATGACTGTTTTTCACATTTACAATTGTTGCAGCATTTCCATGATCAGGTGATCAAAATTCGGACACTTGGCAACTGGCGTATATTTATGACAATTGCACTGGCCCAGAGTCGTGGGACACCATTTGTAAACTTCTCAGCTGTCTTCTAACCAGCGGAGTCAACGGGGGAGCCAGATTCTCATAATTCACTTAACAAGTGATTTGCTTAATGGCTGTGGAAAAAAAGGTCGTAAAATGGGGCGCTACTCACTTAACAACTGCCTTGCTTAGCAACGGAAATGTGGGGCTCCATTGTCGTACGTTGAGGACTACCTGTATTAAACAGAGCTTTAGGTAGCTTTCAATGTTATTCTTAGGAATAGAAGAATTATTTGCTTTGTTTTTGTACATGAGTCTTTCTAAGAGTGACTGATACATTGAATGGGTGAGCACAAGTGATTTGTGAGTTCTTTTCAGGGGTGGGATGCTACCAGTTCTGCCCGGCTCTATAGAACCGGTAGCTCTGAAGAGCAGCAGACACCAAACCGGTTCTGTGTTCGCTGCTGTTTGGCCCACCCACCTGCCTGGGCTCTTACCTGTCCTTTATTTCCTGCTTTTTCAACCTCAGCTGCTTTGCGTGGCACAGCTGAGGTTGAAAAAGTAGGAAAAAAGAGGCTTTTCAAACGTTGCGCACCTGCACGCAGCACTGCTCAGCTGTCTGGGCAGCACAGCTTAAGGTTTTTTTACACACGCCTGGAAAACATAACCACAGAACCGGTAGTAACACTGGTTGAATCCCACCCCCGGTTCTTTTGCACTTAACTGCCTCCTCCAGGCAATCTCAGTTCTTCTAGAAATTCACAAGAGAAGCTGCTCACCATAAATTTATATGCTGTTCTGTTCAATGACCGTATGATCTGCTTCTTTTTTTCATTTGAAATATAAAAGCCAGCAAAAAAGACAACTTCAACAGTCTTTTTTTTTTAATTAAAGTTTTATTTCGGTTTTCACACACACAAAATACAAGTAAAACATCTTTTTTGAAAATAGTTTGGTCCCGGGTTGCACTTCTTTATACAGACACAAACTCAATTTCATGCTCATTTTTGTGTTCTATTCCATATCTTATTACTATTCTGCATTCTCTATATAGTTTTTCCCCTCTTTTAATTTTCTCAATTTTATTTTGATTATCTCATCTCAATTCAAATCATTATATTTATACTTTTGTCTGTTCTGTTTCAATTTCATATTATCTTTTCTCATTAAACAAATTTTCTCCTGTAGTTACTAATTGGAGTATGACACCTTTATATCTTTTAATTGTATCCATTCAACTCTTATTTAAACTTCAATATATATCTTAAGGTTATGACATTCAATATAATACATAATACATAACTTCCAATCGAATTCTGCTTGGTACATTCTTATGATTCTTATAATACACACTATATTCTTTAAAAAAAAAAGATTGTAAATATATGTAATTAAAACCCTCATTCCATTCCAATTCAGTTCTATCGTTAATATTCATTAAAGTCTTAACATCTTTAACATTTCTTTTCAATTAAATATCATACTTCCTGAAAGACACATATAATCTCCATACTTAATTTTTCCCTTATTTCTCTTCACATATGTTTTATAAGTCATTAAATATTCATTTTGTTACATTTATTTATTGACAAGCATTCCACTAAGTTACGATAACTATTTTATCAAACATTTTAATCATACATTGTTTCATATTTTCTGAAATTATTTCTATTTCTAATATAACAATACTATCTTATGTACTTTTGCAGAATCCCTTTTTCAATTAGATTTTCACCCATTATCTCTAAATAGGCCCTGTTTCTCTATATTTTGTTTCTGTCCTTTATAACTTGTTTTCCTTTCTTTCTTCCCTCTCTTCTTCTCCCTCCCCTTTTTACCCTCTTGTCTCTCTACTTCTAATTTCTTCTGCATTTCCCTCTTCTGTTGCTTTCTGCTTTTATACTTATTTTTCACTTTATTCTTTTTTGGGTTGTTTCTCCCAATCTTAAACTTTCCATTCTCTTTCCCCCCTTTTCTTTCCCCCCCCCACCTAAGATTACTTGTTCATTAAAGATGGCTTCTTCTTTGTCACAATCTTCTTGTTCTGCAGGCATTTCTTGTTGTTTCTCATAGTTCCAAATCTCCATTTCCAAGAACTGAAATACGAAGCCAAAAATACCTCTCCCTTCTTGTGCATCTTCTTTGTACTTTTTAAGTTCCATTTTCAATTCTTCTAAAAGTGGAGCCATTTTAAACACTTTTAAACAACCACCCGATTGATTTTAGTCATTCAAATGCAGTAACCAAGAATCCAGAGATCACCAAATAATCCAGATAGTCCCAAGTTATTTCTTCTTAGTTCTTTTTTCACTTTCTCTTCCTGGGGTTTTACTATTTTGTTGCAATGTTTCAGTTAAGATGTATCTTTTGGAAGTCTTGTTGAGATTTTACTGTAAGTTCTTTTTAATTCCAGGCAGTCTTCTCCCTTCCAGATCCCGCCCTTTTATTCCTTTTCTCTCCTTTCCTGTTTTCAAAAGCTTTTAATTATCCAGAAATCTTTATTATCCCTTTGACTTTCTATTTTCATTAATAGAATGCCTATTAATGTCAAAGTGGATTTTTTCTTCCTAATTCCTTGCTTAAGTCTCTTAGCTGTCAGTATAGGAAGAGGAGAAAAAAAAAACCAAATCCTTTCCCTTTTCTCTCTCCTTCGCTGCTTAGAAATCTTCCTTGGGAATAGTGTTATTATTTTTTTTTAATAGTTTAAATTCCAGGGTACCTTATTTGTTACTTTTGCTATTTGACCCGGTCAACCAAAACTTTCTCCTCTTATCTTCCTCCTGCACATTCTTTTCCAGTCGAGTTCTTCTTTGGGGTGGCCATTTCTGACCACTGCTGTAACCGCCTTCGGGAAAGGGAGTAATGGCCAGCTGAGGAGGAGAGATGTGGCTCTCCTCAACCCTGCAGACAGGGTTCTTCACCACCTCTACAGGGTGGCTTAGCCCCGAAACCAGCCGGCTTGGGGCACTCCAGCGGCGAGCATGGATCGAAACCGCACAGAGTCGTGGTTTCGGTTTGTCACCGAAGAAACTCAAACCAGAAGTCCAACTTCAACAGTCTTAAACAATCAAAAAATATTTGTCCTTTAGCTGGATGGGGAAAGAGGGGATGGGAATCACCGTGATAATGGATAATGGCATTGGCTGTGTCTCCAGGTTGGCTTTGTCTTCTTATCACATCAGTTTTATACAATGTTAATGCATAGAGTCACAGGACCTACAGTAAACGATATGACCATTGGAACTATTTGTAATATAATTCTAACCAGTAGTGGGATTCAAATTGTTTTACCACCGGTTCGGTGGGTGTGGCTTGGTGGGCATGGTTTGTGCAGAGGCTTTCCTACTGACCTTCTACTGACCAGGCTGAAAACTGGGAAATAGTGAGTTCTGATCCGAACTTAACCATGGAGCCAGCTAGGTGAGCTTGGGCCAGTCACGCTTTCAGCCCAAGGAGGAAGCAGGCAATGACAAACCATTTCTGAAAAACCTTGTTAAGAAAACTTCAGGGATTTTTCCACACAGTCATCAGGAAACGAAACTGATTTGAAGGCACAAAAAACAAAACACACTAGCACTATCTTCATGTCATAAGACTTCCTGGAAAATAAAAAATGACAGGAGCTGTCCCCCACCCCCCTCCAGCCTTTTGGAGGAATGGGCATCTCTGCACGTTACAGAAAGATCAGCTATAGTGATAGAACGAAGTGTGAAATACATACATGCATACATACATAATCAATATATATATTGATTGTCCAGGCCCACTGTGGAAACTATTTTCTGAAAAGAGGCAACTTCTCTGTGACATCCATGGTGATATACCATTAAGGAAGTCTATCAAGGTTACAGATGTGCCACCTAGTCAAAATAATTGCCTACCTCAGAACTAGGCCAATAGGTTTACATGCACTTATAATAATAATACTTTATTTGCAGTCACAGACCAAAACACAAGTACAACAAAAGAAGAACGTGGGAAAATTAATCATGAACAATTGGTCACCAAAAACTTGACTAAGTGGAATTACAGCGTTCTCCTCTGATGGTTACAGCTCTCAAAATTTTTTGGAAACCAAAGAATTGATGTATGAGGAGCCATCCCCCAGACAATATAAGAACAAATTACTAACATTGGGTCTAGAAGGGTCTGTTTCAAGGAGAGACAGTAACTTAGATCTGCCTGTGTTATACATAGGGCAATATAAAAGGACATGCTCCACAGTTTCAACCTCAGCTCTGTCACAGGGTCATAGCCATTCGTTAATTGGGAACCTCTTAAATCGCCCATCCAGTAGTGCTGAGGGCAGAACATTAAATCGAGCTAGGGAGAAAGCTCTTCTATACTTGGAAATGGTTAGAGTGTAAAAATAGGAAGCCATCCTCCGTCCGTAATTATTAAATTGGCTGAAGATCAGAGGGGAGCAAGTTTTGTTAGCTCTGGCTCGTAGATATTGCAAGTCAATGTCCACAAGCCATTGGACTACCCTAAATTGGGCGTCCTTAAGGCCATAATCTCCCAGGGCATCCCTCATAAAACCTAGCAGGTGTAATTTCTTCATCAGCTCCCTCTCCCAACGAGATTGTGAGAGTCAGCAAACACCAGGGAGAGGTAGCTACCAGGAACTGCCAGAAAGAGCACCCGAAACCACCATTTAAAGGTGTTAATCCACACCATACATTCGACTGTCCGAGTGTCCAGTTCCAGGTACGTTGGAGCAAAACCAACACAAGGAGGAAGACCCAGAATTTTTCTAAAAAAGACAGCCTGGGTTCTTTCAATACAGTCCTTGAAGCCCTGTATCCATATGGGAATTCCATAAAGAGTTTGAGCCAAAGTTTTGGCTTTGTAAATACGCAGAGCAGAAGGGAGGTTTACATGCAAGGGAGAGACAACTGTTTGGGGCCAATAAGGCCCTATTTTGGATATTTCTCTCTTTTATCCTTTCCTTTTATAGAGACCAATTCATTATTCTCGACCTTGACTCACTGTTAAAAAGCAGGGCCCTTCAAATTTGACAGCTTTAAAGACTTGTGGACTTCAACTCCCAGAATTCCTCCTCCAGTCATGTTAGCTCGGGAATTTTGGGAATTGAAGACCATAAGTCTTAAAGTTGTCAAGTTTGAAAACCCTTGGTCTAAAGGCTCAAATTACCCTATTGCGGATCATTATACAAAGACCCAGCTCTCTGGAGAAGGCTCTGATGCTGGGAAAAGAGAAGAAGAGCACACAGCAAATGGATAGACTCAATTACAGTGGCCATGAGTGGGCCATTGGAAGATCTGAAATTCCAGGTTAGGGACAAGGCACTATGATGAAAATCTGTACATAGTTCTAAAAGCGCCAACTTGAGGACACATAATTAATCAATCCCCAATACTAACCTCATACAGATCAATCAATCATGGGTACAGTTGTTGTGAATGGCATGAAAAGAGTTGTTTCCATGTAATGCCTTTTGACTGGGAAAGACTTTTTTTCTCAGAGTGCAGATTTCAGAGTGTGTTTGCTGTTCACAGAAGTCAGAAACAATGATATGACAGTAACTACAGAGACAGCACTGCTATAGCCAATGCACACAAGATGTCCATGTTTGATGAAGAAAGGCTGCAAGCTTTTAGAAGCAGAATAGAGATGGAAAGAAAGGACCTTGGAGGTCTTTTAGTCCAGCCGCCTGCTCATGCAGGAGATCCTATACCATTTCAGACAAGTGACTGTCCAGTGTCTTCTTTTAAAACCCTCCAGTGATGAAGTACTCACAACTTCTGAAGACAAGCTGTTCCGCTGTTAAGAAGTTTTTCCTTAACTCCAGATTGCTTCTCTCCTTGATTAGTTTCCATCCATTGTTTCTTGCCTTGCCTTCAGGTATTTTGGAAAATAAATTGACCCCTTCCTCTTTGGGGCAGCCTCTCAAATACTGGAATACTGCTATCATATCCCCTCTAGTCCTTCTTTTCTCCAGACTAGCCAAACCCAAATCCTGCAGTTGTTCTTCATATGTTTTAGTCTCCAGGGCTGTAATCATCTTAGTTGCTCTGCTTTGCACTTTTCGACATCTTTTTCGTAATGTGGTAACCAAAACTGGATGCGGTGTTCCAAATGTGGTCTTACTAAGGCTTTGAAAGGTTGCACTTGATTTTGGTGAGGAAAAAGCTCACCAGGCAGAAACAGTACTCAGAGGCACAAACCTGAACTAGGTTTGTCTCCTTTGCTACTCGGCTTAATTAATGCTTTCCAAAGTCTCTTAACCCCCATTTAACTGAATTTGACTGAAGTTAATGTGCTGTATTTGTGGTGCAGGATTTATATTGCTCAGTCAGTGTGAAATCTCTTTGAAGCATCCATACATCTTCTCAAATAGACCCTGACATCACAAGATATGCACCATTTTGATTGTAATTCTGTTTCCTATATTTGCAACATTTAAAAGGAAAGATTATTTGTAAATAGGGAATAATAGAAGATTTGTATTTGGTTGCAGTAGCATATACAGGTGAAACTCGAAAAATTAGAATATCGTGCAAAAATTCATTTATTTCAGTAATGCAACTTAAAAGGTGAAACTAATATATGAGATAAACTCATTACATGGAAAGCAAGATAGTTCAAGCCGTGATTTGTCATAATTGCGATGATTATGGCTTACAGCTCATGAAAACCCCAAATCCACAATCTCAGAAAATTAGAATATTGTGAAAAGGTTCAATATTCGAGGCTCAAAGTGTCCCACTCTAATCAGCTAATTAAGCCATAACACCTGCAAAGGGTTCCTGAGCCTTTAAATGGTCTCTCAGTCTGGTTCAGTAGGAATCACAATCATGGGAAAGACTGCTGACCTGACAGTTGTGCAGAAAACCATCATTGATACCCTCCATAAGGAGGGAAAGCCTCAAAAGGCAATTGCAAAAGAAGTTGGATGTTCCCAAAGTGCTGTATCAAAGCACATTAATAGAAAGTTATGTGGAATGGGAAAGTGTGGAAGAAGAAGGTGCACAAGCAGCCAGGATGACCGCAGCCTGGAGAGGATTGTCAGGAAAAGGCCATTCAAAAGTGTTGGGGACTTTCACAAGGAGTGGACAGAGGCTGGAGTCAGTGTATCAAGAGCCACCAACCACAGACAGATCCTGGACATGGGCTTCAAATTCTTGCTGGCCCTCATCCCGAACGCAGCTTTGGGAAAGGAGAGCAAACCAGAGCAGCTTTGTTCTCTTTTTTAAACATCCCACCGCCGCTGCATTTGAGCAGCGGTGGGATGTTTGAAAAGGAGAGCAAAGCTGCTCTGGTTTGCTCTCCTTTCCCAACGTTGCGTTCGGGGCGAGGCCCCGCAGGATCACCCCATTGAGCCTCTTGCGCCGGAGGCACCTGCCCAAGCAAGTCTGAATAGAGCAGTTTCATGAAGTCAATGGGGTGAGCCTGAGAGAGGGAAAGAGAGAGGAAAGAGAGAGAGAAAGAGAGAAGGAAGAAGAGAAAGAGAAAAGCGATAAAAAAGAAATGGGACAGACAAACAAAGAGGGGGAGAATGGAAGGAAGGGACAGAAAGAAAAAGAAATAAAGAGGGAGGGAGGGAGGAGAAACATATAATGAGATATCTATTCTAGTCCAATCACCTGCTCCAGCAGGGTTAGAAGGGAGTGTGTGTGTGTGTGTGTGTGTGTGTTATTCTTGTAATTTACCAGTATATTTTGGTTTTGCCTTCTTCAGAATTGGCACTTTAAAACATTGGGGAAAAGTAATTTTTTAGGGTGGAGGTCTGGTCCAATGGATCCTGTTTAAAGCCTCAACAAAATGTGACAGTTTCCTGATAGTCTTGGCCATGTTTCATCCACAAAACTTTTAATTAATAGAAGCCAAAGATGTTTCAATGTGCTGGCAAAAATGCTGGGAAAGATGTTTCAATGTGGAAAAGGGCCTCTAAACCAGGCCTCATTTCAATCTGATGCATCAGGTCCCCCCACCTCTCTCCCTCTCCCTCTCCCTCCCCCCTCTTTCTTTGTCCCTTTTTCTTTCTTTCGCTTTTCTCTTTCTTTTCTTCCTTCTCTCTTTCTTTTCTCTCTCTTTCTTTCCCTCTCCCAGGCTCACCCCATTGATTTGGTGCACTGCTCCACTTGGACTTGCTTGGGCAGGTCCCTCCAGTGCAGCGGGCTCAATGGGGTGGACCTGCGGGGCTGGCACCTAGAATGCGGCAGTGGCAGCACGTTTGAAAAGTAGAGCAAAGCCAGAGGTCACTAATTTTTGCTGCAAAGAATCACAAAAGCTCCTGGGCTGTGCACAAGAAGGGACACACATGTCAATGCAATTCAGCAACATAAAATAAAGAAATACAAATAAAACAAATCAACAAGAATCGGCAAAGCATCTCTGATTAGATTCTATTCACTTCTAGAATCTAATCAGAGATGCTTTGCTGATTCTAGTCCAATGACCTGCTCCAGCAGGGTTAGAAGGGAGTATGTGTATGTGCATGTGTGCGTGCGTGCGTGTGCGCGCATGGGTGTCAAAACTCCAAAAACAGGTCAAGTAGTTCTGGGGAGGCCAGTCATAAATTAGAACACTTGCTAAGCAACCGGTCATTAAGTGAGGACCACTTGTATTTGGTTTGCTAGTCACCAAACCACGTCCACCCAGTCATGTGACCAGCAAACCACAGCCTCAAATTAGGCCACGCCCACAAAAATGTGAATTCGGCCCCTGAGTGGGGGGCATTGAGGATGAGTTTGTAACATCAAGGGGGTGGTGGATTGAAAAAATTTGGGAACCACTGGTCTATCTCATATATTAGTTTCACCTTTTAAGTTGCATTACTGAAATAAATGAACTTTTGCACGATATTCTAATTTTTCGAGTTTCACCTGTAGTACGTAAATGTTTGAGTTATGTCTCTCTTGAAGATTTTCTTTAAAATTAAAACATAAGAAGGAACAAGTATGAAACAGGGCAAAAAACCCAAGAACAATAATCAACGGTATCCACAGATTTTTACTTATCTGTAGGATGATCAGACTTCTAAATGCATCTTTCTATTTCATAAGATGGAAAGGAATGTGTTGGTACGAAGATATTTTTCTGTGAAAAGACATTAAAGGGAATTGCTTATGGTCTTAGATCAGAGGTTTGCCACCAGTTCTTCCTCCTCCTTCTCCTCCTACGTTTCTTCGCTTCTCTTCGTGAGGAACTGAGTCGTGAGCTTTTCAAAGCTAAGGAAGCTGTGCTCATTGTCTGCCCCCATACAGGGACAGCGGAGAAGGAGGAAAAAAAACACTTCCCTCTATATTTGAGAGCAGCTGTAACATTAATGGTTATAATACAATATAATATACTTTACTGATTAGCAAATTGGCCATATCAAGGCAGACAGTAGTAAGCAAGATACAATAAAGTAAGATAAGGTAAGTTACAGTGAAATGAGATAAAAGAGTCTACAGTGAGATAATATAGAATAAAATATAATTACGTTAAAGTAGAGAGGTTTCAGATGACCCATTAATTGAGAGAAGACTTTTGTCTGACCTCTTACCCCAGGCTCACCAGTCCCTTTCAAATTGGTCTTTGAACAGAGCCATTAAAATTGGCCCCTCCGGACAATTAAGTTCTGTATATGGATATCTCAGTATCTATGGATGTATCTATTATGCTTAGAAAATTGGGAGTTGTACTTTATATACCATTGGAAATATTGATATGTCTCATATTTCTGCCTTAGTGTTGATTCTAATTTTCTTTTCATCCATAAAGTTGATGCACAGGGGAAATCACAGAGGGAATTAATTTAATTTGTGAAATGTAACAAGATTTAGGATTCCCTTCTAGAAGATGAAATTAGGCCCTCTCTTAGTTTCTTTTTTTGAGGTTGAGAAAACCTTCATCCGTTTCCTAGAGAACTGCATCTTTGGACAGTTTGAATTTATTGTTTTTAAAATACTGAAATTGGGACATAATGTAAGCAATTCTTATCCACTGGAATTTTATGTGAGTTTTCCTAGTTATCTTTGAATATGTTATAGTACTTTTTTTTATAGCTGTGCCTTGTGGCCCAGTTAAAAATTCAATTATATAAAAATGTCCTTGAGGAAAGGCTAATTTAAAAAACATTTCAACTAGATAAATAAACTTTCTTATTGCATGTGTTTATGCATGTCTATATATTATCTGTTGTGTGTGTATATTTATAAAAAACGAGTTAAGCTGTTAATTTCCCTTTCCTAAAAGTAGCCCTACAGTTATATCCATAATTGGTACTAGAATCTCAGACACTGAGCAAAACAGTCATCAAGTGAGACACCCATGTGACTACTTTTCTCAACAACTGCAATCCTGGCACTTACCATTGAGGTTGTTAAGTAATCCTGCAGGTCATCTTGCAGGTTGTGGAGCTGTGGTGGTGCAGTGGTTAGAATGCAGTATTGCAGGCTAACTCTGCCCACTGCCAGGAGTTCAATCCTGACCGGCTTAATGTAGACTCAGCCTTCCATCCTTCCGAGGTTGGTAAAATGAGGAACCAGATAATTGGCGGCAATATGCTGACTCTGTAAAATGCTTAGAGAGGGCTGTAAAGCACTACGAAGTGGTATATAAGTCTACGTGCTACTGTTATTAAAGTGCCAGGCTGCCTAGGGAGGGTGGGGGAGATGCTGTAGGTTCCATTCAGCAGCTGAAAATCTTCCCTGCCAAAATCCCAGTGAGATTTCCAGCTCTTGAATAAAGAAACACTTGCAAGTACCCTGTTCCAGGCCTCCCAAGGTCTCCCAACCCACCTAAGGTACCATGTGCCTGAAATGATTGGGGGATGCTAGGCAACTGGTTGCAAGTGTGACTAGGATGCTAAACACCCACATCAGGATGATTTGACCGTGGAGGTAGTGGTGGTGCAACATTCTGCAATGGCCAAAAGTGCTTTATCAGCAATAAAGCATCATTTCTGAGGCTGTTGTAATTCTGGACCATCATTAAACGAGTGGTTGTAAGTCGAGGATTATCTGTAAACTGGATCCTGTATACCTGACATGTTATGCGAGTGAGTGACCAAGGGTCATATTAGAAAGCCTTTGTATTAACTGGGAAGATGAAAAAATACACTATGTGTTATTAACAGCAATGGTAACAGCAACAACCTGCTTAGAAATCTGAGATTTAGATAATGATTTGGGCACTGTATACTTTTCACATTCTTCTAGTAAATGTGGGCGGTGGAGGACTATAGAAATAGTAGTTAGACTTATGTACCGCTTCACAGTGCTTCACAGCCCTCTCTAAGCAGTTTAGAGAGTCAGCATATTGCCCCCCAACAATCTGGCTCCTCATTTTACTCACCTCGGAAAGATGGAAGGCTGAGTCAACCTTGAGCCTAGTAAGATTTCGAACTGCCAAATTGCAGGCAGCCGGCAGCCAGCAGAAGTAGCCTGCAGTAGTGCATTCTAATCATTGCGCTACCATGGCTCCTCCTGAGTAAGTGTATGTGTTTAGTTGAAAAATAATAATTTAGCTGAAGTGAAGTCTGCTGTTAAGAGGAGAATGACAGCTAAAATTTAACTTGGAGGAAGAACTACCACAGAAAGATGAAAGAGAATTTGGATCTGTCTACACACTCACACACATGCATAAGAATTAGCCCCAGAGAAGCCAAGCTTGTTTCTTATCTCCAGCCCAACAATTAGATGAAAGACCAAATTATATTTTCGGTGCAGCACTGCAATCTGTATGAAGTTCTCTTATTTGGGAAGTGACAATGTTATGGATTTCCACTTGCTTCTATTTTAGCATTATACTTGGTCTAATTTCATTTTGTTTTTACTTTTTTATTTTTATTTTATTTATTCATTAGATTTATGTACCACCCATTTGTCTAGAGGCTACATTTTTTTTATACTAGTGACTTGTTTTCGTTTCCATAATTTGTGTTTATAAATGCCCAATTTTTGAACAGAAGCTTTTATAATAAATTTGTTCCAAATTCTGCCCAATCACAAACTTTAGCAAGACTTTAAGAGGTATTTTCCTCCCGAGTACAAAATTAAAACAATCAGTTTTCAAAGTTTGTAAAACAGCAAACCCAAACAACTCTTATCTTTCAGTAATGCCTATTACATCACTTTTGTCTCCAAGCTGCCATACAAGAAAAGGAGTTTCAAATTGTGTGGATTAGGGAGCTTTGAGGAATTCAGCTTTCATGAATTCTGATACAAATAAATCTGATTGGTATTTCCCAGACAGATGTAGAAATTGGTACTTATATGTCTACTTTTAACTAAGATAACTCCAAAATCATATTCATATTATATTAAGGTTAAGACAAGCTGGCACCAGATTACTGTAGTTAGTGAATCATCTACCCCAATATTGGCTGTATAATCGCTTATATCATTGAAAGAGACCTTGCTGATCATTCCACAGGAAGCGTCTATCATCTGGTTAGAAAGAGGACCTGCTTGTTGATAGCATCACTTTTCTAGAATGCTCTCCATAAGCAGTTTGGTTATTTCTCCTTGTGTGAATGGATAAGACGTACCAGAAATGGATTACATATGATATGATAGCAGAACCTGATTGGCCTCCTAATTCATTGATTGAAAACATGCCAAGAATTACAAGATAGAACCTTAGTTTGAGTGTCCTGGTAATCTTTTTACAGGGGAGTTACTTTTGCCTAATTATGGACAAGCAAGGAGTGAATTGATTATTTGCTTTTGCATATAACTTATTTAGAGTAAACTAGGATGAAGCAAGAGTCTTGGCTTTTATTATAACCAGTGTCCAAATTCTTACATTCTGGATTATGAATAATATGATATGATATTTACAATATAGGCAGGCGATGACAAGTGGACTAGGGCAGTTATAGAATGGATCCCATTTGATGAAAAGCATCCATGAAAGAGACCTAAAACAAGATGGATTGATGACATCAGCAAGTATTGTGGGTCCAATTGGCAAAAAAAGTTCAGGACCATATTGGTTGGAAACATGCAGAAGCAGCCTTCATTCCGGACCGGATAGACAATGGCTAAAATGATGATGATGATGATACAATATAGGCATTGTATCTCAGAACCAGGGTTTCAGTGCAATTCTGTTATTAAAAGGTAAATATGAACTTATGTGCTAGTCATTTCTGGCTCTAGGGGGCAGTGCTCATCTCAGTTACAAAACTGAAGAGCCAGTGCTATCCAAAGATGTCTCTGTGGTCATGCGGCTGGCATTACTAAATGCCGAAGTGCATGGAACGCTATTACCGTCCCACCAAAGTGGTCCCTATTTTTGAACTTGCATTTTTACATGCTTTCAAACTGCTAGGTTGGCAGAAGCTGGGACAAGTAACGGGAGCTCACTCTGTTACTCAGTGCTAGGGATTCGAACTGCCCAACTGCTGACCTTTCTGATTGACAAGCTCAGTGTCTTCACCACTGAGCCACTGCATCCCTAATTAAATTATTAGTCCCTAATTCTGTTATTGGTTCTTTCTTAAATTTTAGATGAACTGAACTGTTGGAGAACCTCACTGTTTGTAGTCACAGGATGGATATTTAGAAACCCAACTGTGTATCAATAATCTTACAATGTGTGGAAACTCAGAAAATGGGGAAGTACATCCTTACTCTTTACTGTAAATTACACAAAAGGAAGATGTTCAAATGCAAAATTACCATTCATCATTCTGCTGTTCTGTGAAGTGTCTCTTTTTAGAATAACAAGCTTTTGAAGCAACCTTGTTGAAAGTGCCAAACACTTGTTGCTTTTAAAATTCCTTAGTGTTGTGCATGCCTTTGAGTCAGTGTTGATTCCTGATGACCGTCTGGACTAACCCCTTCATTTTCTTGGCAAGATTTCAGAAGTGGTTTGTCATTGCCTACTTCTTTGAGAGAGAGGGACTGGCCCAAGATCATCCAGTTGGCCTCATGCCTAAGGCAGGACTCGAATGTCCATGTCCCTCTTTCTACCCTGGTGCCTTTTCCAGGACATTAGAGTGGATCTCCAAGTTTCTTAGAATCATTCTTAAATCTTTTTGGCTTATTTGTCTGCCTTCTGCATGTCTGAAATATGATCTAATTGCATATGGGGGATCCACTTAAGCCAGTGATAGTAATGTCCATTCTGCATTGCAAATCATGGGAGTAATCTCTTCATCCTTATATATCAAGAGAATGGGACTTTGCAGTTTATCTTGGAAGAGTCTCTGGTAATAGGCAATGAATTTTCCTGCATTGCCTGCTACTCTTAACTGTGCTTGTCAAAGCTGCTGCAAAAGCAAATTGTGGGCCCCTCCCATTGATTTGTATGGTGTTAATATTGGGGGGAGACCTTAGGGGAAAGAATCATGAAGATGACAGCCTTTAAAAGCAAAGAAAAAAAAAAGAAGGGAATCTTTAGAGAAAGAAAAGGAATGCATGGGGGGGGGGGCTTTTTATTGCTGAAATTTCTACTTCCATACAAGAAGGAATGGAAGGCAGCAAAATAAAATTTTCCAGGCTCTACAGTGTCAAACATTTTGGCCCTTGACTCCAGTCTGCCTCTTGTTTTGCAGTGGAGGTCTTTGGAGTACTTAGGGCACAGTCAGGCACGAACTTGGCTGGGCTCCTAATGCTGGTTGAAAGTCGTAGCAGCAGAAATTTAAATGACCCCTATATTTCAAATTGCTAATAGTAGTGAAGAGAGTGTCTGGATTCCATTTGTGGATTTCTCTTCTCTTGAGAATATATTATAGTCTGAGATTATATTCTGAGAATGCTGAATGATACAATGTAGTAATTTAACAGTTTACACTGAACAATTTATCAAAATATTGTTTCTCTTATTTTACTTGTGTTCCAAGAATTTTTAAAGATTTGTTTCCCTCTGAGTTTCTGTGGAATTTTAAAAAAGGGACTACGCAACAGTCAGTGTCAAAAACTATTTGGAATAATTGGCTTTCCTTTTCTGGAAGAATGTAATCTGGCCAGTAACTTTTTTCATGAGTCACACTGTGTATATTTTATGTTTCAGGTTGACATGCTCTGATAATTGATCTCTTGTGGGAAGTAAATAATTGTTTGGTGTTGTGCAAATAATAGTGTTCATTGTCTACAGGAATTCCCTTCACAATTATGTTCTCTAGGGTCTTTGTATAGCTATCTCTCGTGTGTTTAGACTTGAAAGTACCTGAGGCTGTCCTTTTTTTTCTGTAAGCCAAATGAATAATGAAAGACATTAATGTGAAAAAAATGATTTCTATGGCATCATTCTAAGTAATAGTTTCTATTATGCACATTATGTGTTGTTAACATCTGCCTTAAGTTTCATGGCATATGACTTTTGTACCTTGTGTGTGTGTGAGAGAGTGTAATTAAATGTAGGCCTTTCATATTACAATCAGCATAAATATCACTTTCGGGATGATAAACAGTTGTTCGTTTATACTGTTTTTTGCAATGGGAAAAGTAGCCATGAAATCTTCCTTCCTTCCTTCCTTCCTTCCTTCCTTCCTTCCTTCCTTCCTTCCTTCCTTCCTTCCTTCCTTCCTTCCCTCCTCCCCCCCCTCCCTCTCTTCTCCTTAGATCTTTCTCTAAAATAATTATAAGTTGCTCTATTTCCTTGTTAATTTACAGATGGGAAATTATAAATTCCATCCAACCATTCTGTAGACAATTATTCCAGGACAATGCCATAGCATCTGAGCTAATATATTTTATTATTCAGTAATACTGTAAAGCATAATTAGAGAGAAAATACTGTAAAATACTGCCTTTGGTTCTATGGAGAACTTTCTGAAAAAATGGTTGATTTTTTTTATCAACACTAAATTAACACTTTGTAGCTTTTCCATAAGAAAACTGATCCCAAGCTGGCAACTTTGTTTGCCTTGAACTAACAGTTGTTAAAAGAGGCTTTCTTGAACTGAGAAAATGCAAAATATTAAAGCAAATTAATGGAATTTGTGGTGTTATCGAATTTCCTTTATCATTTTCAGATTTTTTTTGTCTGAAGTGTGAAGAAACACTTCCTGCTTCCTTGTTCTGGGGAATTCTTATTCTGCATTTTGCAGAATAGCACAGATCGCCTTCTAGTGGCAAAGAAAGGAATATATCATGTTTTAATAGGAACAAAATATTTAAAGTGTACAATATAGCTTGAATGTTAAATTTAATATTGTTGTAATATTTTCCCAGAGATCGGTATAGTATGTTATTATTAGGAAGTTTGATTTACTCAGCATTCAAAAACCAGGAGTTTAAAATCCACCAAACCTGGGTTGCATATCATTACCAATTTGTATGGTTTAAGTAGCACCTAGGTGACTTTGGTTGATTTGGGAAAGCTAAGAAAGTTCAGATCTAGTTTGTACTTGGAAGGACAGATTACCAAGGGACCCTAGAGCTGTAGACAAGACTGAGAAGCTTTTTTAAAAAAAATGCAGAAAAGCTCAAGAAATCTCTGTGGACATGTCCTTGAAACTTGATTTGAAGGAATCTTTTATCTTTCATGGTCCAGTATTAATTCTAGATTTGGGGGGATATGTTAGATGAGACTTCCCCTCCATGTATCTTTCTCTCTTTCTTCCTTTTTCTCCTGTTTCTCTTCCCACTCCCTCTGTCCACCTGCCTGCCTACGTAACTGAGATGATTAATCCATGAGATATAAGGCATATGTAGCTCTCTAGTTGTTTCCATATAGCTTCCAGCATGACTCCTATGACACCCACTTTGCACCTTTCTGATTCAGTGCTGCTGGAACGGATGTTTCTGAAACAGCTCATTCCTGCTAGGCCCCTGAAAACAACGTCTATGGGAGTGATGACTGCAGTAATCGTGTTAATCAGGGCAGAACGAATAGAATCTCTCAAAGTGGAGAAGACGTAAGCAGTGTCTCTATGTATTATAGTCATGTACCTGTTGCAGATATGAACTGTGTGTGCATAGGAGTACACATGGTTGGTTCCAAGTCATCATCCAGCATCACGGCAGCATGTCCCCTGTCCCCCACACCTCAGCCCCAGAACTAATTAGCATTTGGAGTATTCAAGTTAAGTGTAATAGAGCTTAGGAAGCCATACACATTCTGCAAAGCCTGGATTGCTGCCTCTTCATAAGCCTCACACAGTGAGTTTGGCATCCTTCACATGAGTCTCTTTCCACTTCTCTTTTCTGGTGGAATGTGGCAGTTGGATCTCTCCCAAATACTGACTGGGCTGAATGATGCTGTAGGTAATCCTTTTCGACAAAAAGCCCACATTACATAATGCAAACTTTTGCTAAGCTTATAGGGTGTGCGTGTATAACTAAGAGGAAAAGGTACATCATGCTCTGCAAAATGCTCAGAGACAAAAGTTTAGAATATAGTTTTGGTTAAGGAAACAAGTCCTTATGAAATGAATGTTTCCAAAGGTGTTTTTCAAGAGGCAACTGGACTTTCTGGTTTTTTTTTTTCCTTTGAAGACGTTTCGCTTCTCATCCAAGAAGTTTCTTCAGCTCTGAAGAAGCTTCTTGGACGAGAAGCAAAATGTCTTCAAAGGAAAACAAAAACAAAAACAAAGTCCAATTGCCTCTTGAAAAAGCACCTTTGGGACAACCCTGACCTGGATGACTGAGAATCTCTATAGACATTTATGAAATGAACACTTCCTTATTATTTTCGGGAGAGCAGAAAGGAGGAATAGTTTCTGAGTGATAAGGCTGTAGTCTGAATCTTCCATTTCAGAATGGGTTTAGATTTTTGATTGTTTGTTTTCAGACATGAACGATATAGAAGCGAAGTGTTTTTAAAGGCAACTGGACTTTCTTGTTTTTCTTTGAAGATGTTTCACTTCTCATCCGAGAAGCTTCTTTAGCTCTGACTGGACTGTGGGGAATGGAAGGATTTATATTCCTTGCAGACGGCTGGTCATTTACATTCTTTTAGTGAGCGAGAGTTGCTAAGGCTACCTGGAGGTTTATCTGTGTCCTCAGGGTCACCTGAGTGGTGCAAATGGGTATGGAGCTTCTTGGAACTGTTGAAAGGACTGTGTTGTAAACAGGGGATAGATGATGTCATTTCCCTCCTCCTCTGTTGAGAGAGAGCTGTTCAGTTTTGACATAGATGGCGTCTTTGACCCCTCTTTCAAACGAATGTCCAAAATGTGGTGTTTGCTGTCTTCAAAAGAGTGGCCTTTGTCTTTTAAATGCAGGTTGGCTGCTGAATCTAGTTTCCCTAGCATGCTTATCATTTTTATTGTCAGCCTTTTGGGGTAGTCCAGACAGAAAATCAAAATGAAGACTACTAATACTATTATTATTATTATAAGGTTACAGTAAACTTGCAAGTCCAAAAACCTTCCCCTCTCTCCTGCTTTTACTTTCCAGGAAAGTAGGGAGGGCCCCTTCTGAGATGCTTTCTCTACCCACACCTCTCCTTTAGACTTAAATTTATCTTATCAGGCTGTTGTGTAGGCTTCAGCTTTTCCTCCTGTCTCCCAGTTATTTTCATAGCCCATTATAACTATTCACATTCAACTGTTCAGTAATCTTTAGAAGAACTGTGATTGAGAGTGCCAATTTCACAGTTTAGCCAGCAATCAGAGGTGAGGGATCAGAGCACCCTGTGAATGTCAGCTGACCAATAAACCGATTTAATAGATTTTTATCTGTTCATTCCCTCATCGTAACATGGCCTCTTATTTAAATACACATGCAATTTTAGCTTTTGCTGTGTTCAGTAACCATATTATTTCATTCCCTATATCTTGCATGTAAACAAAGGACTCGTCTCTTTAAGAAAGTAACCTAAAAGAAATTACATAGAGTGAAATTTAAAAAGAAAGATAAGATTAAAAAAAAAGTAGAAAAGAGTTGCAGGTAGGAAAAGAAAAGAAAAAAGAAAAGAAAAGGAGAAGGAGTTTCCAATTTTCTTTATAGTAGTTACAACAAGCTCATTATCTCTCCTCTCTCTTCAATGTTATGTGTTTCTCTTTTAAGCATATTCAGTCCCTTGAATGAGCATACCTATAAATCACCGATTCATTTTTTTCCTATTTTCTGCAAAAAGTTTAAAACAGCTTTCCAGTCGTTAAGTACGTGTTGTCTTTTTTAAAGAAAAAATATTATAAATTCATTCAATTGTGTCCATTTCTCAGAAATTGGCTATATACAGTAAGTAAGTCCCTGCAATTTTCTTGGCAAGATTTTTCAAAAGCGGTTTGCCAATGCCTTCTTCTAGGGTTGAGAGAAAATAATCCAGGGCTTCAAGCCTAAAATCAGATCTAGAACTCACAGTCTCCCAGTTTCTAGCTCAATGCCTTAACCACTGCACCACGTTTGTTGGCTCCTGCTTTCTGTCTTATCCCTTATGAAACAGATCAATTGTGCCATTTCCACACATTCTTCTATTTTCACAATCTACTCAGTATTTCAGTATTTTTCCATCATTGTGCATGTACTAGTATCACTGCAGCTATTATATACAAAACCAGTTCTCTAATTGCTTAGTGTTATCTAATTGCTTATCCATGAGTCCTGAAGTTTTGCAAAACAACTCTCCATTATTTCACTTTTTATTTTATACATGGGTACCTATGTGCTCTCCTTCTCCAGTCCCCTTGTGTGGATAGATGTAAGTGTGTTTTGTACACTCCCTTCCTCCCAATTGGGATTCAGCCTTAACAAACTGTTCTGTCAAGATTAATTTTCTTTGATGTAATGAGAGTAAATTTCAAAACTTGGCCAAGTTAGTTGGGCACAAATATTGGTGAGGATGAAGGCTGGAGTTAGCTCTGCTTTTCTGTAGATCCCCGATGCTTGAGTTGTGCCTGCCATCCCAAGCTTCTTTGCAGTAAGTCTTTCTGAAAACTATGTGACATTTCAATCCTGATAGCAAAGGAGCATTCTTGCCATTATCTGGCACAGTGACGTAGAATATTTCAGCTCTTTGGCTTTCATTGTGGAAAAAAACAATGGAACATTACAAAGTTAAATGCAGTAATAACAAACTATATGGGTATGGAAAAAAAAGGATATATAGGAATAAATAAAGGGCATAGTTTATTAAAACATCCTCACTCTGCTCTATTTCCTGTCCTTTCTCAGAGAATTAGTAAAACCAGGAACTGAAACTTGTTTGCATGTTTAAAGTTAACCAAGTATGACAGCTTTAAATAGTGTGTTATAAGCAGGGGTGGGTTTCTACCAGTTCTGTCCACCTCTGTAGAACTGGTAGCTCTGAAGAGCAGCAGACATAGAACTGGTTCTATGTCTGCTGATGTTTTTGCCCACCCACCCACCTGGGTGTTTATTTCCTGATTTTTTCAACTTCAGCTGCCGAACGAGGCACAGCTGCAATTTAAAAAGCAGGAAAAGAGGACTGTTTCAAAGGCTGCTTCTCGGCCCGCAGCGTGCTAATGACGATTAACAGATGCGCGGCTCACAGCAGGCAGGGAAGCTCGTAATTCCCGAACCGGTAATTAACCCTGTCGTATCCCACGCCTGGTTATAAGGATAGCCTTTAATAGTAGGAGTGCTACCAAAGTTGATTTAAAGTTGTTGGAACATTGAAGCAAGTCTCTCAATTTTGATTTCTATGACATAATGTTCATTTTTTGGATTTATTAAAAACTGTGCGGATGCCAAAAATATTGGACTAAAATCCACATGTGGCTGGAAAAAATGACAAAAAAGCATATAGACTTGAAACCAGAGATATTTTTATTGGGAATTTTACCTGAAATATATAGTAAAGAATTGAAATACCTGATTGTAAATGTATTAACAGTGGCTAGGATTGTATTTGCCAAAAACTGGAAAAATGAGAAAATACCATTACAGGAGGAAATTATTAAGAAAATATTGGAATGTGCTGAAATGAGTAGATTGACATTTGAAATCAGAGAACAAGAAGATAAACCATTTTATAAAATTTGGGATCTATTCTATCAATGGTTAGACAATAAAACATGGTAATGAAATATGTAGATTCTTAGAAAATAATAAATATATAAAGATGTATTCTTTTCTTATTATATCTACAAAATGATTGTAGGATAGATTTGAGATGATAATATGAACTGTCATAAAACAAATTAAGTAAAATATGGATTATTTCATAAAACATGAATGAATAAAAGTATAGTCAAATGATTGATTAACAATGATATTAATGTATTTAATATTTGATTGAAAATATGAGAATATATACAATGTAATTGTAATTGAAGACTACGAAATGGAAGCACAAAACAATTTGTAAACCAACCGACACACTGTATGTACATATATGGAAGATGATTTGATGTTTTGTTTGTCTATGTTTATCTTAAAAACCAGTAAAAATTTATTAAAAAAAACTATTTTAAAAAGATACTTGTGGATCAGTAGTTTTCCTTTCAGCAGAACCTTTATTATTTACTTTACATCAAAGGTTGCCCTCTAGCCTAGATGACAGAATAAAGGACATTGCTACAAGTTACTAGTTCACTAAATCTGTGGTTTATTTTTTACTGAAAAACTTTTCTTCTCTTTATAGATTTGTCTTCAGCAAAACGGAAATTTGCAGACTCCTTGAATGATTTCAAATTTCAATGTATAGGCGATGCAGAAACAGATGATGAAATATGTATAGGTAAGTGCCTAGGCTTTGATTTGTACAAATGAGACAATTCAGTGCCTTAATTAGGAGGAATATGGATAAGAATGAATATCTACAGTAATTAGGAAGGATGAGCCTGCAAATTATTACAGGTAGTCTTTGACATATGACCATAATTGCGATTTCAATTTCTGTCACTAAATGATGTGATCATTAATTCTAAAGGTGCTTTTTTTCCAAGAGGCAACTGGATTTTCTGGTTTTTCTTTGAAGATGTTTCGCTTCTCATCCAAGAGGCCTCTTCAGTAATGACTGGATGATGGAGAATGGAAGGATTTATACCCCTTGTAGACAGCTGGTCATTTGCATTGTTTTAATGAGTCGTTGAAGCCAGCATCTCAAACTGAAGCGCAAATGGTTTCCATAGTCTACGATTTTTCTGGAAATCCCAAACCATTTGAAGGGTGTTCATCCTAAAGTGCATAGCTAAATGTCTATGGAGATTCTCAGTCATCCACGTCATGGTTGTTTCAAGGGTGCTTTTTAAAAAAGACTTCAAGGTAGGACTTTCTGGTTTTTCTATTCTTCGTCTTCAAAGAAAAACCAGAAAGTCCAGTTGCCTCTTGGAAAAAAAACCCCTTTGGGACAACCATGACCTGGATGATTGAGAATCTTCATAGACAGGTGATGATTAAGTGAGTCGCGCTGATTTTATAAACCTTTTGGGGGGGGTCATGATTGTTAAGCAAATTCAGTTTCCCCCATTAACTTTGCTTGACTGAAGCCTCCTCAAAAGGTCACAAATGGTGATCCGATGACCCTTGGACACAACAAACATTGTAAATATATATTTCCAAGCATCCAGATTTTGATCATGTGACCCTAGGACTGGATGTAAGTCACTGTTTTCGTGCCATCATAACTTTGAGCAGTTGTTAAACAAATGATCATTAGTCGAGCCTGCCTGTAGTAAGCCTTTGTAAAAATGGATTTGGGTTATTGATCAAATAAATATACAGTAGCCCTGCATGGGAAAAATAGCATTAGTAGTATAAGTAGATGTAACTATATCCATAGTAGAACCTACAAATAGTGCTCTGTTGCAGATCTAGCAGATTAGATAACTACATGCTCTTGTAAGGAACATGCTGGTAAACCAGGTAAGGTGTTCAAAAATTTCAAAATGGGGGCCATTTGCCCCAGTGCTGCTCTGTATTATGAAACAGCTGCAACACCTTTTAAACCATCTCATGAAGGTTGCATTACAATGATGCAGTTGTACACTACCAGGTGTTACTGAAACCATGCCTCTGTGTTCAGGTAGGAAGCTGATCAAAGGCTTTCCTTTGCCTCTAAGTTTTGTGGTTGTCCTGCATCAATGCTTAATCCAGGAGCACCTCCAACCTGCAAACCTCATTGTTAAAGAGGAACGCAATTTTGTGCGGAATCAGTATTTTTCCTTAATCCTGAAATTCAGTCTCAGAAATAGTAACAATTCCTGTTCAGTTTCAGTTTGCTTCTCACGTTTGGTCTCTTACAACTGGTAGATAGACGTTCAGAGGCTCAAAGAATAGAAATGTATGATTGTGTATCAAAGGCATGTTGATTACTAAAGCCAAACCTATATATTCTTCTCAGTGAGTGCATGTTATGTTAAATAACATGAGAAATCCTTGAAGGACCCTACATGAGATTGAAGAGGTTTTCCCAATATCTGTTTTTGGTAGCTCATGGAGCTGTAGGAATCATTGCAAGTAGCATGTCTGCTCCCCGGTTCTTTCAAGTATAATGGTCACCAGGGTCAGAAATTACTGAGAGATCTTGTAATATAAATAGGATTGCAGCGCCTCATGTTCTCTTGATACAGTTCATCCATCAGAGTGACCAAGGCTGTCTAGGTCAAATCTATGTCCAATTCTACGGAGGGAAAAAGTCAAAATCACCTATAAGAGTTTCTTTAGCTTGGCTAAATGTGACAACTGGACATTCTTTGTTAAATTTGGTCAGGCCCAAAAATGGTTCTCTACACAAAGGCTTGATTACCACTTTCTTTAACGGGGTTGGAAACTCTGCCTGAAGAAGAGAAAATTAATAAACTCAGTGATAGAATCTTTTGAGGTTCTTATAAAACAAGCTATGGAGTGATCATCTAACATACAAGTAATGGCACAAACAGTTCCAAGAACTTTATCCATTTCCACAGAAAACAAATGACCAAACAAAGAATATGAATGCTATTTATTTGCTCCTAGAGATTTTGTCTAAGACCAGATGCATTTTTTATTTATCTATTTAGACTTATTTGTGAATCCATGTTGTTGAAGATAATGTCTCATCTGAAAGTCCAGACTATCTTTTCTGGATAATCTTCCCTGTTGTTCATCAAACCAAACAGAAAAAAAGAAAAGAAAAGGCTTATGTTTGCCTTGCTACATGAGCCAAGATTAGTGCTTTGGAACAAGATTGTTATGTCATCCATTTGAATTGTTTCTTATCACATTCAGAAATCCCTGAATTTTATTTGTTTGAGAAATAATGAAAACAAAAGGATTACCTTACCTTAATCCTGCACTTGTTAAAGAGGCTTAGTTCTTATGTAGACCATGCCAGATGGACTGATCATACTTCAGTGCTCCTGTATGCTCTGAAATGGGTGCCAACTGGTCACTAATTTTGAGGGCTGTGCAATGGTTTGTGTTCTGTTATTGATTTGACTGATTTGTCAAATGGTGCTGTTGTCTTCTCAGCTATGTGGCTGCAAACACGCAAACATACATGCATATAAAGCATACACTTAAAGATAAATGACAGTGTTAACAACATTGTATAAAGTTAAACCATGTTTCTATGAATTACCATTTAAGTAGTGCCCATCGCAGGGATGGAAAATACTCTTACTTATTTTTAAGAAGTTCACATTATGGCATTATAATGTTACAGCACTATGTACCTCTTATACCTGCATAAACATAAGTAAGTGAAAGACCTATTTCCAGTCCCCTGTCAGCCTCTTGATAACTATAGTGGTGACTTGATTTAATATTTTTTTATGTTTTGCATTTTTATCTAATTATACATTCATTTGGTCCTACCATGTATTAAAAATCATATAAACATCAAGTAGATATATGGTTGGGTCATGAGTAGAATATGTGAATATATATGGTGTATTTGTACATGCATGTGTGCATCAATATATTTGTGCATGTGGATGCTAGCTAACTATCAGAAGATATTAACGTGTTCAAAAGATAACTGCAAAATTAAAG
The DNA here is from genome assembly GCF_049901715.1 of Pseudonaja textilis. Classification (NCBI taxonomy): domain Eukaryota; kingdom Metazoa; phylum Chordata; class Lepidosauria; order Squamata; family Elapidae; genus Pseudonaja; species Pseudonaja textilis. Next base: position 82,057,526 of record NC_141991.1, read on the forward strand.
TTCTCACAATTGGATATCAAATATATAGTCTCCTTATAAAGAATGTCTCTTAGAATAATGGACAGTTAACAAGAAAGAAAGTCATTGGAAAGACTAGAATATGGGATTACAGTACTTAAGAAGCACAATGCCTTCAAACAGCATGGAAACTAATAACAGAATGAAAGCTAATATAGATAGTGCTACTTAAATGTTGGTTCTTCAGTAAGACACAGTTGCCTTGTTTCTGGAAGGTAATAAAGGTCAAGGTTGAAAGGTAGGCCAAACAATCCTTGATTTGGACTTATGCTAGTTTATTTTGTTTCCCTAAGTCAAATACATAGCTGTTTTGGGTCAAGAAAGTTAACTTTTTCTTTCATGCTATGCTGGATGCATCACGTGCTGGCCATGCCCATGCCCAGTTTTGTGAAGGGGAAGAAAGTTGCAATACGTCACGTGATAATGCTGTGACAATGCGAATCTCACATCCCTGCTATAGATACCGTGTTTCTCACAAAATAAGGCCAGGCCTTATTTTTTTTTGACCCCCGAAAAAACGGCTAGGCCATCTTTTCAGGGGTGACTTAATTTCCTCCCCCACCTAGAGTGGCCCATACACACGTACCTCACCGTGAGGCTGCTTCTATCCGCCGATGAAAGCTCCCCGAAGGCAGAGTCCCAGCTACTTCAGGGCGTGGCGTGGCTGCCCGTGTCCCCTCACCTTTAGGCAGTCTCTTTCTGGCGATGGAAGCTCCCCAAGTGCAGTCACCAGCCACTTTGATCGGCCGGTAGAAGCAGCCTTGGGGTGAGCACACACACACACACTCCCCTCGCCATGAGACCGCTTCTATCGGCTGACAAAAGCTCCCCGAAGGCAGAGTCCCCAGCTGCTTTGGGGCGAGGCGTGGCTGCCCGTGTCCGCTCGCCTTTAGGCAGTCTCTTTCGGCAATGGAAACTCCCCAAGTGCAGTCACCAGCCACTTCGATCGACTGGTAGAAGTGGCCTCGGGGTGAGTGCACACACACATGCTCCTCTCGCCCCAAGGCCGCTTCTACTGGCCGATCGAAGTGGCTGGTGACTGCACTTGGGGAGCTTGCCCTGAAGCGGCTGGGGATTCTCCCTTCGGGGAGCTTCTATCGGCTATCGAGGTATTCTAGCCTAGGCTACCTGCAGGGCACTCCTGAAGCCAAGTTTTCTCCCCCCCTCCCCGCCCTCCCCCCCCTTTCTCTTTCCCTTGTGTAGTTCTAACGAATGATGTGAGAAATGGCAGGGAAACGCATGGTTTAAATAGGCCTAAATTTTGGGGGCGGGGCTTAATTTCACCTCATGCCTAGAAATCATGCTGGGCTTTCCTATTGGTGGAGGCCATATTGTTGGAGAGACACAGTAGTCCTTGACTTACAAACACAAGTGGGACCATGATTTCCATTGCTGAGCAAGGCAGTTGTTAAGTGAGTTGCCCCAATTCTATGACTTTTTTTGCCACAATTGTTAAACAAATCATTGCAGTGTTTAATGAATTATGTGATTGTTAAGTGAAATCTGGCTTGGCCCATTGACTTTGCTTGTCGGAAGCTGTCTGGGTAGACTGCAAATAATCCCACATGATCCCAGGATGCTGCAGTAGTGATAAATACATGCTGGTTGCCAAATATCTGAATTTTGAACATGTGACTGTGAAATGGTCATGTGAAGACATTCTTTTTAATGCCACTGTAATCTTGCTAGACGAATGGTTGAAAGGGGAGAACTACATCTATTCAATAATCTTGATTGTCTTTCTTTTATTTCTCATAGCAAAATCCCTGCAAGAATTTGCTACTGTTCTAAGGAACCTAGAAGATGAGCGCATACGAATGGTAAGAACCTTGTTACCTTTTAGATATAATATCATAATATCTGGGACAATGTATATACAATACAATGTAATCAGTGCTTGGAAAACACTTCAGGGCAAACTATGATGGGAAATATTTTTTGGATATTACTGAAATTATATAAGTATGTGTTTTCTCTTCTTAATGTACATGAATGCCATCTTAGGTTCAGGGAGCAGTGTCCCAGGGGCTTGTAGGATAGATTAGCTCTTATCTCGCCCTGATTTTAAAGGGAGTAAATTAAAAGACCTCCTTTTGGTGTCTGATGCAGTTTCCTTTACCAGCAACTTTACCAATGGGGGGAAAAAAACCTCAAGAAGAGCAAGGTATTGTGTCAGTGGGATGGGAGACCATAAACACAGTTAACATTTAGATTTGTACTTTTTTTAATAAAAGTTTTTTATTTTATGTTTTATAACACATCTCTTCACGTGAACAATGTGGTTCCAGATTACAACATTTATACATAGTCATACTTGCATTTCCATCTATCTTAGATAATATTGCCTCAAATCATTATCCATTCCACTGTATCATTAAATAAATTTCTATTTCATATTTCAATTCATTAATTCAGTATCAATATCATTTCTTCCACACATATATTTTCAATTCTTTATCCCCTATTATTTCCAGTTTCAGCTTACCACCTGTTTTACATTACACCTCATTATCATCCTTAGCTTTTTCTAGACCATATAATAAACAATCTAAAAAGAGTAGAAATAAAATATTATCCCTAACCTTTGTCTCTAAATCTCACAACCTTATCATTCCTTTTAATTTTAGCTAGCTTTCCTTTTTCTAGGTTTTCCCAGTCTTCCTTCTTTTTTCCTTCTAATGTTATTTTTATTTCCCTCTGCTTATCTGCCATGTTTCCCCCCACCCTTCTTTGTTCCCTTTTTTGGGATTCTTCTTGTAAAACTCCTCTTTCTTTTGCTTGATCTTGGGAGCGTTGTCTCTTTTATTTGTTATCTCTGTCATCGATATCTCTGTTGTAGGTTCTTTTATGTCTTTTGGCAATGATCCTTGTCCTCCATATTCCTCTAGGCTGTATTCCTTCTCTTTTAACTCCTCCTCTCTGGGCTTTCTTTGTTCTTCTACGAACTGCAACGCCATTACTTTGCCAACAAATATGTCCAATAGACTCATTCTTTCTTTTAACATTTCTCTCACAGTTTGCAGTTCTGATTTAAATTCTTTGATTATTTCCTCCATATCTTTAATCTGTTAAGTTATCTTTTATTTTATTAAAAGTCATTTTTTTCTGTTATGGTCTTTGCCAAAAGCCTCCGTTTATCTCAGTTTCTCTTTCTTCTGTTTTCTTATCACAGTCCACACCAAACAGTCCCAAAATATCACATTCATTTATGTTTTTCTGCAATCCCCACTTTTTAAAAAAAAAACTTCCGGGGTCCTTGTTATGCTAATAATCTTTTATTTCATTTCATTTCCTTTTTGAACATTTTTATGACTGATGATTTTTCAAGGAAGAGGAAATATCTTTAACCATTAGATGGCGCTTTATATCACTCAATTTTTCAAAGTTCTCTTTTTTTTATAATTCTCTTTTCCGTTGCATTAGCATTTAATTTTATCCGTTCAAAATAACCCCAACATTTTATCCAATGCCTTATTAGTGATTCTGTATCTTATTTCAAGTTTATTCTCTGATTTCATATAGTTCTTTTATTTCTGGTTGTTTATTTACCTTGTATTTTCCTCTTATTTCCCATTCGCTGCCTTAACACTTCCAAACGAGGGCTCTTTTTTTCTGCCTTTCGGGGTTCAGAAGAAAACGTTCAAAGTCTTCTATCCAGTTACGTGCTGCTCACCATTTCACCATACTTAGGTCCCGGCAGCTTCCCGTCTTCAGGGCAGCCATTAAAGACTGCCGCTTCTCCCTGTCTTCTAGGGGAGTTTACCAAGCCAGGGAGGGGAGATGCAGCTCCCCTCGGCCCAGCTGGCAGTCTCCCTTCTTCCCCCACCCCTACGAGGTGAGTCAGATGAATCCGGTCCTTTAAGGACCCTTCCAGATAAAAGGAATATTTGTATCTTGGGGGATTTCAATGCTATTGTGGACCACCAGAAAGATCACAGTAGTGGGGGGAAAGAAAAAAAGAGAACTACTGAAAACATATGAAGAAATGATGATTGAACTAAATTTGATAGACATGTGGAAGAAATTAAACCCTGAGAAAAAGCAATTTACATTTTACTCCAATCCCCACCAAACATGGACATGAATTGATATGGTATGGATGAATGGTGAGTTAATAAATGAATTAAAAGAGATTGAAATTTTACCAAACGAATGGGCAGATCACAATCCGATTTAGATAGTGTGGAAAGGTAGGAAGAAACCAAGGAAAAGTTGGACCCTAAATACACAGCTTATTAGGGAGAATTGCCACTATAAAAATGAACATCCCGCCTAAATTTATTTACTTATTCCAAACAATACCAATAAAAATACATAAAAATTACTTTGTGGAACTTAACAAGATAATTACCAAATTTATTTGGCAAGGGAAAAAACCGAGGATAAACCTAAAGGCAATGCAAGATATGAAGAGCAGGGGAGGTATGGCATTCCCAGATTGGGAATTATACTATAGTACAGCCTCATTACTTTGGTTGAAAGAGTGGGTAAATCTGTCGAATAAAAGAATCTTATTTCTAGAAGGCCACGATTTACAGATGGGATGGCACACATTTTTATGGGACACTGGAAAAATTAAGCAGAAGTATTTCCACAGACATATAATTAGAGATTCCTTATTGGCTAATTGGAACAAAAAAAATATATTTTAAAATTCCAATCTGGATCTCAACTTTGGAGGCGATGATACATCCAAATTATCTAGATCTTAATAAAATGATAAAATACAAAGACCTTCTTGATGCTCAAGGAACTTTAAAATCATGGCAATCTCTCCAAGAACAAGGGCTACAAGTAGACCAGTGGGCTTATTTGCAAATTCAAAATAGATATAGCCAGGACAAGAAAAATTTTGGAATTTATGCTAAGGTATAACAATTAGATAAAATCCTATTAGGTCCAGATAAAAAAAATATAACTAAATTTTATAATTATTTATTAGAGATGGAATTAGAAGAGGAAGTAGTCAAAGGCAACATGATAGCTTGGAGTAGAAACATAGGACGTAGCATTACATTATTAGAATGGGAAAAGGTCTGGACAAGGAACAATAAAATTACAAAATCAACAACATATAAAGAAAATGCCTATAAAATGTTTTAGATGGCATCTCTCACCCTCAAGAATAGTGAAAATGTCTCCTAACATGAATCCGAATTGCTGGAAAAGTAAAAAGAAACAGGGAACATTCTTTCACATGTGATGGTCCTGCACTGAAGCCCAAAGATACTGGCATAGAATAAAAAAATGGTTAGAGGAAATAATGGCGGAGCAAATTGAATTAAAACTAGAATTTTTCTTACTGGGGATATTTAATAGACAAATTTCTAAAAAAGTCAAATATATAATACTGCACATTCTTACTGCAGCTAGAATAACCTTTGCACAGGTGTTAGAAACAAGCAGATATTCCAACAGAGGAAATGGTCATTCAGAAGATAACAGCCTGTGCAGAGATGGATAAGTTAACCTTAGCACTTAAGGAAAAAGAAACATCAGAATATTATAGAAGCTGGGAATGCTGGTATGACTGGATAGAACAAAAATAGAAAATATATTAGTAAACAACATAAAATGTTAAAGAGGTAGTAATTATATATTCGCAATAAGATGTATTTGTAAATATATCACCAATACTGATAATAAACAAGGAACCATAGACTGTTGATAATAGAATTGCTAGTTTTTAATCATTTTCTTTTTTCCTTTTTTCTTTTTTTTCTGTGTGTTGTGTATGTGTTTGTTTGATATTTTAGTTGTATAATCAATAAAGTTTGTTTAAAAAAAAAACGACCCCTCCAACAGGGCAAGCATGGATCAAAGCCGCACACAATCGCGGTCTCTGGTCCGTCATCGACAAGACCACCACCAGAAGTACTAGATTTGTTCTTAATAGGAGGATTTTTTTAAAAAAAAAGAAAGGGCAGCAAGCAGCATTATCCATATGTTTCTGTCCTGTTAATCTTCTATTAATTGATCTTTGGAAGAGTCAGGATCATGATCTGTATGTGTGCTATGATTAGAAAAGTAAGATCTAGAACAACTTTCTTAACTTGTTGTATAGGCTTCTATAGATGTTGGCTTTGAGAAGAAATTGTGGGTAATTTTTGCAATGCTCTTGCCTGTTTTGGCCAATGGCCATGATATAGCTCTACAAATTGTCAACTTCTCTGCCTAAAAGAATAGCAATATTCATCCTTAGGGAGTAAATCTTGGCAGCTTAATAAGGATAGCAAACTACAGCAAACTGCCTGCCACTGAATCTATTTGGTCTTGCCCTCAGAGAACAAAGATTGCATTATGCAGTCCAGCTTCTTTAGACATTTTTGCTCCCAGCTGGATTAAAGTGTCCCTGCTAGCATCACATGTAGAAGGGACTATAAGATTTAAGTCATAGAATTGAAAGGGACTTTGGAAGTCTTGTAGTCAAACTCTTGGCCTAGTGCAGGAATCCTCATACCAGCCTAGACAAATGGCCATCTAATTTTTTCTTGAAAACCTCCAGTGATGGAGAACCCATGACTCCAGGAACAAGCTGTTCCATTGCTCTATAGCTCTAACAGTTAGGAAATTCCTTCTTATTCCAAGTCTTCCTCCATAAATCTTCCGCTCATTGATTGTAGTCTTACCCCCTCAGACAGTAAGGAGAACAAATGTATTTCTCTTTCCTGTGACATCCTTTCATACATTGAAAGACTGCTATCATGTCTCCTCCTAACTTTCTCTTTTTTAGCCTAAATATACCAAGGTCCCTTAGTTGCCCTTCGTAGGACTGAGCATACAAGCTCCTTATCATCTTTGTCATTCTTCTCCATACTGTTTCCAGTTCTCAATGCCATTTTTATCAGTCATCAAGACCAGACACAGTAGTTCAGGTGCAGTCTCACCACTGCAGCAGAGAATTGTACTATCACTTCTCACAATCTCAATGAAGCTTAGTGTAGAATTGGGTTTTTTTTTTGGAAGCCACAGCACACTGCTGAATCATGCTGAATCTGTGGTCTACCAAGATATCCGGATCCCTCTTGCAAGTACTGTGGGGTAAGGCTCTACTTATCTTGGATCTGTGCCTCTGAGGTGAAATCTGCAAGAATAATGGTGATTTAAGCAAAGAGTCTAATCATCATGGAACTAGAGAAAGGCTCCTTTGGTAGAGGTTTTGTTGTACTCATGTAGATTGGCCCTTTGAATTGAGCTGGTGTGAGATTCTTGTAGTTCAGGGGAGGCTAGAAGCCTGGGATATAGAACTAGTTGTTTAGAGAAGGCTCGGATTGTCTTCATCCTGTATACCCTAGAAATGCTTGAGCTAGTTTGTACCTTGACCCGACATTCTTTTGCTTCTTCTCTTATCTCTTGGGCTATTCATAGATCTTGCTTCTGCTTCACACTCTGGCTGGCTGTTTTTTAGCCAGAAGGAAAGTTTAGCAAGACTGCCTGCCTGCCAAGCATGATGATTTCTCTGTGAGAACAGGACGAAGCTGATAGTAGTTCAAGTATGAACAAAAAAACAATTGGAGGAATTCCCTCATGATGTCTTCCTTTGGGATTTAATCGAAACATGGGAAGCCAGAGATGCTATTGAGATGGTTGTAACAATGACAGACAGAAAATTCACACACAGCTCTTGTGACTGACATCAGGAGCCTTCTTATATTACTTTTGAAAATGTTTCTGTGGCTCTGTTCTTTGTGAATGAATTTCTTCAGCTAATTGAATTACATTAAAAAATGTTGGAGAATTTCTCTGCCTAGCATTACTCTTGGCTATTCAAACATCCACATCAGTCTTCTGTTATGTTTAAGTGATCTTGGTCTCAAAAGTTATAGATAAAGCTGCTTTAAAACAAAAAGCTTTTCAACCAGACACTTCTTGTCTTCTATGATTCATTGGGACTTTGTAGCAATAACAATAGCACTTAGATTTATATACTGCTTCACAGTGCTTTACAGCCCTCTCTAAGTGGTTTTATAGAATCAGCATATTGCTCCCAATAATCTGGGTCCTCATATTACTGACCTCTGAAGGATGGAAGGCTGACTCAACCTTGAGCTGGCCAGGATTGAACTCCTGACAGTGAGCAGAGTTAGCCTGCAATACTGCATTGTAACACTGCGCCATCAGGGCTCTTGTAACTATAGAATATCTTGAATAAGGGAATCTACATAAGTAGCAAAAGGTTGAATGGTGAAAATTAGAAAAGCTTAATAGTGTTTACACTGATCTTAGAATCAGAATTGTGTTCAGCATGGTTTTACTTTGTTTGTGGTTGCGTCCACTGCAAACATTTCCAGCCTATGATCACATTCTATTGGAAATCTACAAAAATAGAACAAGCAGTCTGAAGCATGAAAGTTAGAATTGCAGTATTACATTGAAACACTTAAAGAAATGACTATTTTATAAATCTACTTAATTTTGGAGTTTTATGAAACGACCATGTTCTTCTGATGGTTCTATGTTATGAACTCATTTATTTCTTTGCTTTGTATAATTGGCCATTTATTCTTGAGTAGCAACAAATTAAAAACAGCAATACAAATGTAAACAAAAACAAAACACATAACATGGGAAACAGTACAGGTATCCACATGAACGAGTCCTAAAAATGAACTTATTTAACTTCCAGGCCCAGTGCCCAGGAAAAAACCTGTTTTTAATCCATATGAAAATCCTTCTCGGTTGGCGTTATGGATGTTCCCCAGTATTATAGTGATCCACCTAAAGGAAGAGATTGGGGAAAAATTCATCAGTTTATATGTTTGTAGGTTAAAAAAAATCAATATTTATTTCAAGTTGAGCTCAACTCCTAGTGATCTCATGCACATGCTTTGACAACAAATGATTATCAAATTTTTCATTGCCTCCTTTTGGAATGCTTTTTCAACTCCCCAGCTTAGTCCTTACTCATAATATTCCACAGAGCTCTCCCATCAAAATACTATCCAAGCCTGACCTATTTTAGTTTCCAAATACCAGCAATGTACAGTACTTAGTAGTAGCAACCAGCTGTTTTCTGAAACTCCTCAACGCTCTTAACTTTCTTTTTGATTCTTTAAAGAAGCTGTGTAAATAACCACAGATCTTGACTTGTTCAGCTTTCAAGTCTTTATATGTTAACATCAGTTGATTTTGCAAAATTGAAATCGGGATCTCTAATTATATGGTGTATAAAATTCTGAATCATACAGATCTTTTAGGAAGAAAAAAAATGTCATCTTTAGAGAGAATTATAGTAATTGAGCATGGGAATTTGGATGCTTAGACTTAGAGAATAAGCATTTCATTTCTATTTGTTTGGCAGATTGAAAATGCTAGTGAAGTCCTAATCACACCTCTGGAGAAATTTCGAAAAGAGCAAATTGGTGCTGCTAAGGTAGGTGGAAAAATTGATAATGTTTTCTTGTCTCTTTGAAGGAGATTTGAAAAATACACTTGAAGTATTGTTTGGAAGATCTGCATGAATCAGCAGTTGCTTTTTCTGTCAGAAAGTAAATAACCTTTCTTGGTAATCCTCTTCTAGAGTTCTTCAAAAGCAATCAGATAACAGATAACAGGAAATCAGAGTTGGTCATCTAGTCCAACCACCCGCCCAAGCAGGAGACCCTACATCATTTCTGACAAATGGCAGTCCAATCTCTTCTTGAAAGCTTCCAGTGATGAAGCACCCACAACTTCCATTGGAAGTTCCATTGGTTGATTGTTCTCACTGTCAGAAAGTTTCTCCTTATTTCCAGGTTAAATCTCTCCTTGTTCAGTTTCCATCCATTATTCCTTGTCTGGCCCACAGGTGCTTTAGACCCCTTCCTCTCTGTGGCAACCCCTCAAATATTGGAACATTGTTATCATGTGTCCCCTGGTCTTTCTCTTCATTAGACTAGCCATGCCCAGTTCCTGTAACTGTTCTTCATGTTTTCGTCTCCAGTCCCCTAAATCAATCAATCAAAAGAGGAGTGTTTGATAGATTGTCTTGCATATTTTAATAGAGAAATTGATTGCAATTGAACAATTGTATGTAGCATATAGTAGATTTGGAACTAAAGAGATTCTTCATTTTCACCACAACACTAAAGCAGACAGCAAAACATTGACTTCATTTGTTGTCACTAATGTTATCATACATCCAAATTTGTTTGGCTGTTTAGTATAAAGAAGTCATAATATTCCCACTTTCCCAACTGAGGTAAGAAGAAATCTGTGGCACATCCAGTGGCATCATAGCATCAACAGAGTTGCATAAGTCTACAAAGAGTATTACGAAAACTAGTGTTCTTACTGGAAGAGTTTCACAACTTGGAATTCTCCTTCCCTCTTTTTTAAAAATAATAATAGTAATAATGAGCTAGGTACAGCTCTAGGTTTTTTTCTTTTCTGCTCCAAGGCATTGTACCTTCTACTCCTGCTTCGTTGCTATAACAACCTGAGATTTCTGGTTAAGATAGATGATTTCCTGCCAAATTCTTTTTATTCAGCAGTTCTTCATACAAAATTCTCTACTGCTTCTTATTTCTGCAATACTTAGGAGTGACACCAAAGCAGGAATAAAATTGTAGGAGGCATTGGAAATAATCTGCTTCCATTTGCAATAAAAGCTATTACTGTGTCAGTAGTAATAATCATGAAGAATATTTTGCTATTCTGGCACCTGCATGGAAATTATTCTGACCCTGCTATACACTTCATCAACCTGGAGCCGTCTGAGTACTCCCGTCTTCACCATCTCCACTATCCACGCTGAGGTTCCCCCTGAGGTAACCATCCTGCAGATGTTTCAAAGGACCTTAAAGGCCTGGATTTTGCCCAAGCTAGTGTGATTGAAGCCCTTTTTTTTTTTGGTTCCTCTCTGGATTTATTATCTGCGCCATCTTTGCTGTTTTTTGTTTTGCATTGTTTTCCTGGTTTTTGTGTTTTTAACAATATTTTTAACAATGTGTTAAAAGTCACTGAAAGTCAGGTGGCATATAAACTATTACTTATGTTGGTTGTGATATTAATGGACACATACAGATAAAGATCATCATAGCAGCCATTACATTCATTGGGATCACTGGTATATCCAAAATCAATTAGATCTTGGTATGAGTTATCTGTAATCACATGCTCCTTGTAAGAAAGGACATCCATATGCACACATAGTATGGTGGAAAAACTCACTTAAGAATCCTCCAACAATTGGAAGAGCATAATCATTTTATTAAAACTACCAGATTAGAGCAAGTGACTGGTTTTCTGCTGTCAAAAGTAGAGAATACCAGAAGCTGGTTAACAGATTTCTCCTACGGAAGTTAGTTGAATATACTAACACATTAATTGTAGATGTTATTTGCTTTATAATTTCTAAGGAGTACTGATAGAGGTACATGAGAATATGAGTCTGGAAGGAGAACACTTTGCTATACAGAATAGGTAGCCTTTGAAAAGTGCAAATGTCAATTAAATGGGAGAAATGTAAATATAGAAGAGAATATACGTAGCTCAGAGTTGAACTGTGATGTCCTTGATGATCCCTGAGCTTAGTTGTTGCTTGTAGACATTTCATTATCCAACTAAGTAATATCAATGCCACTGTTGATGTTACTTAGTTGGGTAATGAAACAGCTGCAAGCAAACAACCAAGAGTAAAAAGATCAGCAAGGACACCACAAATAAAATATACCCTTTATCAGTATCCTTGAGGATGATGCAACTAAGGGAGACATAAAGTTTTGAATCACAGATTACTTATTTATATTACAAACATTTGGAAGTCTAGGAGGGTATATGTCACGATGGAGTAATTTTGGTACATAGAGGAGGAAGATGATTTGTCAATTAAGCCTGGCAATTAAGCTAAATATAGTAGTCCTTTAAGTAATGCAGGCAAGCAAAGTCAATGAACACTTAGAATTAATTGCTGATATATGCAGATGGAACAAAATTCTTTCCCTTTTAACATTTCTTTCCATACCCCCCGCCCTCCATTTCCAGTTGTTCAAAGTAGAACATGAGGTATAATGCAAGGACAAATTTCTATGTCTAGCCAGCCCATATCAAAAAGGAAATGCATATGAGGGTAAATAACTAATAGGGGAAGAAAGAGTGTCAACATAAAAAAACATTTTCTTTACCCAAAAGAAACAGAAAGGAAAATCTGATAGAATTTCAGCCACTTTCCAAAATTATTAGCAATAATTTTCAGATGTTGCATGCATTATCTGGGTTTTCTTATAAATGTCAAGATTAGTTTCAATTTTATTATGTTGGTTTTCCCACATCCCATAGAAAAGATTCACCAGCTTATATATGCCTCCTTGGGGTGCTCAGCAAATAGGCTGAGCAAATAAATTGTCCATCCCTACGTGCCCCATTCCGTTCACTTCCTTGAGGGGATGCATAGCATCCATAGCGGTATAAAATACATTTTCTACTTCAATGGAGATATTTGCCATCTCTACTGTAGTTCAGTGACCCCAAATTCCGGAGCAGTACGCTTATTCTGGAATGAAAAGGTATGATCAGCTAGTTGAGATATGAGATATTTGCTGTGTTTTGGGAAAGTGATGTTGATGGTGTAGGCCACTGATCTCATGGATGATAATGTAAGGGAGGATGTCTCCCTAGGCAAAACTTTCCCCCAAATTGCCAGAATATTAAAGGCTGTGTTGTCCCCCATCCAATAATGTCTTTTGACATTGAGGGAGGCATAGTGCTGTTGGGAACAACCTGGAAGAAGGATAAGGGTATTCATGTTTTGAGTGCAATTTGCTAAACTCTATTAATTTGGGTCAGTGATCATTCTGGTGGCAGTTTTGCATGCCACAGCTAAAACAACTTGGTTTATGCTGTTGTTTTGCAGAATTGCCAAACGTCAATGATGGAGGCCCAGACTTGTACCTATAATGGGCAGAAGGCAGGAGGAAGATCCACATCTTCTATTAACTTTTTATCAAAGTTAATAGAATGGAATGGAATGGGACAACATTCTGATGTGTGTGTGTTTATGTCTCTGCATAATTATTGCAACACTATTTTTTCATGGCTTCTTATGGGGCATATTTTGACAGGAAGCCAGGAAGAAGTATGACAAGGAGACTGAGAAATACTGTGGAATATTAGAAAAGCACTTAAACTTGTCTTCCAAGAAGAAAGAATCTCAGCTTCAAGAGGTGAGATTGGCTGTTTTCTTTGCTTGCGCTATAAAGCCATAAGATTATTTATTGCTGTTGAATGAAAGGCTTAAAGTTACACTTTTAAGTATGTATATTAAGAAGCAAGTTTATTTTGGAGCTCTTTAAATTCTCTCTAAAGTTCCAGGTTAGAGTTTCCATTACTTTTAATTAAATCATCTGTCTACTCCCATCAGATTTGGAATTGTAAGGATAGAGAAAGAACGCTGTAATTTTGCTGGCTGGGAATTCTGTCAGTTGAAATCCACACTAAATCCACATTAAAGTTGCTGAGGTTGAGAAACATTGCTCTCTAGACCATCAAGATGACAATTTTAGCTACACAGTTTTCTAATTCCCTGTAAAGCTGTGTAATACTTGACTACTGGCGCCATCTTGTGGTCCATATTTTATATTAAAGTTTACTATTTTTCTCTAGAGAGCACGGGTGTCAAACTTGATTTCATCATATGATGTATTGTGACTTTTGTATCTTTGTGGATCCGGGGTGGGCGTGGCCTCCATGTGATACATCTGGTCCCTGGGCTGCCAGTTTGACGAGCTTGCTGTAGAGATTTGAGCTCTTCTCCCCACTTCTTTTTTTTTTTTTCCCTTTCAACCTTCATTTCAAACATAAATGTCTTTGGAGATGCAGACTCCCCTCTCTTTTGGCTTTTACTACTTTTGTTCAAAATAAAAATCTCTTCAGTGCCTAGATCTATCTTTTCTTCAAGCACTGGGATTTTGAGTGAGGGAGCTAAATGACTGCAGCTTTGAAACAGGAGGTTACAATTTTTCAATTATTAAATGACCGAAGGTTTAGGTCAGAGGTCTTCAAACTTGACAGCTTTAAGACTTTTGGACTTCAACTCCCAGAATTCTTCCTCCAGTCATGTTAGCTCAGGAATTCTGGGAGTTGAAGTCCACAAGTCTTAAGCTTGCCAAGTTGGAAGACCCTTGGTTTAGGTCATCCGTTGGGCTTTGAGAAGGGAATGATGGTCAGATTAGGGGCAAATGTAAGTGCAAGGGCTTGTTGGTTGTAATAATTGTAACTGTGGATTTTGATTTTGATGAGTAACACCCAGATGCTTCATAGGTGTGTTGTCATTTTGGTATAGTTAGACCATGTGTAATTGACAGACTTGATTTTATCAAAGATTTTATCTGTCATTTATTATTTTATTCTAGAGTTTTTAATTGGATATTCACTGAGTGTTTTTGTTCGTTCTCTTCTGTGGTCTGTTATGACTTTAATTGAATTGAATTGAATTGAGGTGTGTTAGATATCTGAAAACATGCTACATTTGGGACAGCATCCATGATGCTTAAGAAACAGAAAGTGTCTCAAAACTTGAGTGATTCCAAATGCCATAGAGCTTTAAAGAATATTAGGAATCTGAAAGTTGTAACTTGGGTAGTTTCATAAGCATATCAGGTGGTGAGTTTCTTCCAGAAAGGCTGGGATTAAATCTTACCCACGCAATTAAGGATGAATAATTAACAAACAGCTCATAATATAATTGTGTGAAATGAAGTTTTTTACAGCCCAACATTAGATTGCTGGTAGTCCTATAAAATCCCAAACTTTTGATTTAAACCTTTCTAAAGAAACATATTCTGTCTGTGGGCTGCCTTTCGTTAGTCCCACATGAATTTAAAAATTATTTTCACCTTGTAGACATATTCTTGTATGCAAAGAACAGAAATAAAAATCACCCTGTTCTTTCTCAGAAGTCTTTTGCATAAGAACTTGTCCAGATAATTAGGTTTAAGGTAAAGGTAAAGGTTCCCCTCGCACATACATGCTAGTCATTTCCGGCCCTAGGGGGCAGTGCTCATCTCGGTTACAAAGCCGAAGAGCCAGTGCTGTCTGAAGATGTCTCCATGGTCATGTGGCCGGTATGACTAAATGCCAGAGGCACATGGAAAAATTAGGTTTAGGTCGATAGTATTGCAACTCTCTTTCTCTGAGTACTAGCTTGGTTTTATTTTCCATAATTGTTATTTTGACCATTCCCATCTTTGTCAAATAGTTTAAAAGATTCTAAATGAATCTGATCGCATTCAGTGTGCATCATATCTTTGTGATAAGTACTCATATGTGTTTTTTTAAAATTAAGAATAAGAAAATAGCCCCTTATTCTTCGACCAGTAGTTCTCAAAATTCCCATGCTCTGGAATCTCTGCTTATCATTTTATCTGACACCAAATAATTGTATTTTACAGTGAAATGCATCTGCTTTGCAGAAGATTTGGAAGAGTGTTCTATGCTGCATTCTTGTCCAATTCGGTGCTCTCCAAATGAACTCCCCCATATTCTGTTGCTGTAAAAATCTTTGGATGGCTAACCAGGATTGTCAAAATTCCTGGAGTTGTACTCCAAAACATTTGAAAGGCAGCAGAAAATATGACTTGATAGGTTTATCTGCTTGTAGGGTTTCAGAGTCCATCAGCTATCATTATTTTTGAGCCGGGAACTTGTGCCAATCATCTCTGTGAGAAATCTTCAATTAACTTTGAAGAAATCTCAGATTCTCAGAATGCTACTCTATTCACTTAAGGAAGTTTGCCAGCTTCAGTTTATACATCATGAACTACTGGGCAGACAAGGCAATCTTTCTTAAGAGCTTAGCCCTTTGCTCTGTAGAATTCTAGAATTAAATATACTTAATTGGGAAAGTTCTATACAAACAAACAGCCTTTGTATAATCTTGATGTCAAATGCTCACAGTTAATTATTTGCTTTATTTCCTTTTTGATCTGCATGACGATTGACAGGCAGATACCCAGGTGGACCTGGTCAGGCAGCACTTTTATGAAGTTTCTCTTGAGTATGTCTTCAAAGTACAAGAAGTTCAGGAAAGAAAGATGTTTGAGTTTGTGGAACCAGTAAGTAAATGTTTGTCAAGCATTTCTTCTTCTCTGAAATATAACAACAATAAATTAAGCTCTGGTGAATGCTTTAGAAAGTAATGATAAAGTGTCTTTTTCTTCTTCCATCTCCATGATATATGTGAGGAAACAATATATAAATCAGAATACCTGACATTTGTATTTTCCTAAATTTTTCAGTTTTGAGGGTTTAAAAAATATATGCAAAAGCATAAGAGTTGAGTGAAAAAAAAATCGCACTCAGAAAAAGATGCCATCAGAATACCTATATTGTTTTAAAATATTGTTTCTAGAAAAAGTGAGCCTAGAGTTGCATACATTAACTGAAATATGTTTTTAAAAAAGATAAATATATGCATATTTTTGTTTCAATGTACAAACCTAAAAAGGCCTAAGTGAAACTTAATTTGCTCATCCCTAGGAATAAGTTACCTTCAGGAAGCAGCATAGAAACAATTTCCATGTGAACAGAATGGAAATAATTACGTCCAAATATCACAAATATGAATATTTACCATTGGTTCTAATTTCATTCTTAGTAAGGAAAGGTGGATACTGAAATTGTTTAATTATCAACTGTTGCTGTTGTCTTTATGCTGCTACAACATTTTAATTCCAGTATGTTCTTAGCTGAAGAAATAAAAGTAGCTCTGAAGAAAAACCATTAAAAGAGAATATTACTGTAAGTTGCCCAATTGTTACGAACAATTGGGTTATGCAGTGCTTGTGATTTGACTCAAAGTGCTTCAGAGCAAGCTGGGATATGAACATAATACCTGTCTGTAACACTTTCAAGTAGCTGTGCCTGTTCCTGAAATTATATAAAATCTGGGGAAAGATGTAGCTGTTAGATTTGTGCCCCTATTTCTGAAGCAGAATTGGAATTGAATCTGAAATGTCACAGTAAAATCTTTGTGAAGATTTGTTGCACATTCAGATGCTATATCTGCTCGGGATATACTAATATCTTATGTTCAGTGATCTGTTTAGCTGTGAGAAGGAAATAATCATAATGAGCATCAGTCATGGCTCCAGCACCAAGTTACTTAGATGTTTACTCTGGTAAAATATGTTTCTAACCATAAACTTTAGAAGCAGGTGAGTTTTGGAGGGGAAAGAGAAGGGGACATCAAAGCCAATAGCAGGTTCCTAAGAGACTGATTTGCTGAAAAGCTCCCATTTTGGATGTGTAGCAAACAAAGCCAGGAAAAGGAAATTCTTATTTATTTGTTATGCAAGGAATGCTACACTTCTTGCGGCTCTATTTCAAGTGATGGAAATGTATTACTTCAGTAGTCCTCATGAGAGGAACGAGCCAGATTTGCTCTCTGGCACTACCGTGTTTGGTTTACAGAGTAAATCAGTACTCAAACTATTTCTGGCCAGCTAAGAGAGAAATGACAGAGAAGTGATGTTGCTTGGCTGATTGGTAATAATAGCAGGGAAAAGAGGCTGAAGGACTGCTGTTTAATCACAGGTTGTATCTTCTTTGAATCTTGCCTTTTCCTCTCCTGCTTTGCTATACAAGTATCTAGGGAAGAATGGGATGCTCTCTAGTTCCTTTATCCATGATCTCTCACACTTTCTTCTGTTGTGGTTGAGAAGCATTGGGGACCATTGATAAAGTATGTGTGCATATGTGTAAGAGGTTACGGTGCTGGCCTAGAAACCAGGAGACTATGAATTCTAGTCCTGCCTTAGTCATGAAAGCCAGCTTGGAAACATTGGGCCAGCCACTCTTTTTCAGCCCAACCGACCTCACAAGGTTGTTGTGGGGAAAATTGGAAGAGAAAGGACTACAATGTATGTTGGCTCAGATTTATTCTCAGTTGGGGGCCAGGTGTGGCATAGGTCCTTTGGAGATGCCTGGGGAGTGGACATGGTCACTGTTAGATCCTGTTGAACCTGACAAAATGGGGATCAGAATAGACAGCTTCAGGGCACTGTAAGTCATAGGTTGATGTACTCAATATCACATTCCTGGAATCTGCTTTTCTGAATCACATCAAAATAAATTATAACAAAATAATTCAGAAAGATACTATGAATGAAATCACTGAAAATTACTGAAATATCCAGCAAAACAGACTGGATCACCTTCTTCTAGTTTGGCCCTGAGGAGAAAAACATGTTATGTAATCAGGCAGTTTGAAATTGGATCAAGATAATTGGCCTCCTTTAGGAATGATTGAATTTGAGTTGCTGCTACATAGCCTTGGATCTTGCCCCGTTGTCAAATGTTAGAAATGTCTGACAGCTATATGCAGAGGATTATGGTGTTGAGATTATGTTGACTTGGGTAAGATGCCCAGTGACCTCGTGATGAAGGTTGATGTGAAAATGCTTGCGACCCACATTTTTGACATTAGATTTATTCAGTAGAAATTCATTATCTTAAAGTTAAATCCTTTTTCAAAAGAAATTTTATATGTATGTATGTATGTATATGTGTGTGTGTGTATGTGTGTGTGTGTGTGTGTGTGTGTGTGTGTGTATGCATCTCTGCTGGCATTTTGTTTTTTGGGAATCAATGAGTTCCAATTTTGCTTTTTTTTTTTAATGAATCTCTGTATTTCTTTGTTCATTATTCTAAACAAGATAGCTGTGGGGATTATTTGGCTTTCCTCCTATGCTTTGTTGGCCCTAAATCAGACCATATGCTTACTCTCAATTTTTTTTAAAAAAATCAGTATCTTGTAATTTGCCTGAACATTTTTATATTTCTGAAGCATTTGGAAAAAAATTGTGTCCTTATTCCCCCCCAAAAAAGAGAGGGAAAGAGAAAGAGAGAGAGAGATTGATAATTCTTTCTCTTCTTTAAAAAATCCTGTTACTTTAAGTAAGATTCAACAACTTTGCTGATTATTTATATTTTATTCTTATTGAAGGATGGGTGGGAATCCTTTCCTTCCTTCCTGTAGCTTTGAAGTCATAAAGGCCTCTACATTATGTGTTTTATTACCTCAGTGTCATTTCTTTGTTTGAACTGCAGGTGGCACTGGATACAGCAGATACATTGCTTAATTTAAATATATACTATGAAATAATTGATTCTATATAAATAGAACAAATGGTTCATATGATAAAGAACTTTGAGCAGAATTTCTGCTTAACAGATCATCGTAGCTGAGTGTGTTTGAAAAGGGCTGCAGCCTTCTTATGCTGACCTCTCTGTAGATGCAGAAAAGTTAGGGGCACAGATGAAGCAGGCATTTCTGGTTTCCTGTCAATGCTTTGTACATTTGAATGCTTAAAGGAAGCTATTGCTTCTGCTGATTTTCTCTTGTTAATCCTGCCAGATTCTCCCCTCAGTTATCAGGGAGAAAAGACATAAACTACATAAATGTATATGATCGATAGACAGAATACTTTATTGGCCAAGTGTGATTAGACACACAAGGAAACTTATTTATGCATTTATTTGTCTTACGGTGACATAAATGGGCCAAAACTGTTAAAAATTGTTTAGATCTGTCCAATATTTTATTTCCCCCTGGAAACGAAAAAACTTTTGGAAACTCCAAAGATTGTACAAAATGATTTGGAATTCTAGTCTTTCATTAGACATGAAAGCTGGCTGGTGATCTTGGGACAATTATTCTCCCTCACCTCACCTCACCTCACCATGTTGCTGTTGTGAGAAAATAGGAGGTAGAAACATTACGTACACCACTTTGAATTGTACTAAATAAAGGCGGGATGTGGTGATAATGGTAATGATGACGATGAAGATGTAAGATTTGGGATAGTTTTATATGTTTATTTGCAAAAGACTTATCTGTGCTTCATGGAGTTACTATCAAATAAGCATGCATAGAAATAAATTCAATCTGATTTGAATGTTTGTTGAGTTTCAGCCTTAAGAAATAAAGAGGAGAGCTTCTGCAATTGTTAACCTTCCAAAATAAATCTAAAGAGGATTAAAAGTCGTCTGCAAAGAAGATTCAGGAGATATAGAATAGAATATTATGTGTAATTTTAAAAACTTTAAATCACAATATTTCTGCCAGTCCATTTTTAAACATATCTCTGGATATTACCCTCTAAATTTTTTTGTTTCATTGTTGGTGCAGTATAAAGTAGTGTATCAAGTGTACTTAGAAAGCAATCCCAAATGAATTTAGCAGAAATTATTCTGTGTTATGCGTAATGGACTGCAGCCATGGCATTCTTTCTGATTGTATAGTGGGAAGAAAAAGGACAGGAACAATTGTCCTCTACTACCTAAAAAGAAACCAACAAACTCTTGTAATCCAGTTCCTTGTTTTGTTTTTTTCCTCCCCTGCAGCTGCTGGCATTTCTGCAAGGGCTGTTCACATTCTACCATCACGGCTATGAGCTTGCAAAGGATTTCAGTGATTTCAAGACAGAGCTGACAATCAGTATACAAAACGTAAGCAGAAACACTTATTGCAGATAAAGGATCTCTTTCAAGTGTTGTTCCTCAACTTTTTGCCCAAGCATATTTTGCTGTTTATGTTAATAAAAAGGATAGTGTGGTGGCTCAGCAGTTAAAATGCTGGGCTTGTTGGATGGAAAGCCAATAACCCAGGTTTGAGATCTGAGAGTTGCATGATGGGGTGAGCTCCTGTTCTCGCCTCAGCTCCTGCCAACCTAGGAGTTTGAAGGCATGCAAATACAAGTAGATGAATAGGTACCACTTCAGTGTGAAGGTAGCTCTGTGATGTCACACTGGCCACACGACTGCAGAAACATTTTTGGACAGTGCTGGCTCATTGGCCTTGAAACGGTGATGACCATTGCCCCCTGTAGTTGGCTACAACTAGTAGAGTAAAATCTGCAGGGACTCCTATGTTAATGAAACTTTAATTTGTATAACTATAAGCAAAATCCCTCCTCTTCTTCCTCCTCTTCCTTCTCCATTGGTGGCTGGTAAACTTGGACATTAAGCAAACAATTTCAAAATAGCATATTTACTTTTGTCTTATGAACAAGATGTTTATATTAATACAAGTTTTAAATGTCCTATAAATTCATAACATACCTAAACCTTTTGGTTATTTTTTTCAAGAAGGTACTATCAGACATGAATATTGGTGCCAGGACTTAATGTAAATACTGTTTACTCTGTTTTTATACTGGCAGCATGCTTCATCAATAAAAAGAGTATTTTTGTATCCATTTGAAAAAAAAATATGCTTAGGAGTTTCTAATAGCTATTGTCCTTCAAAAACCTCTCAAAATATTGAGATTTATTACATTCCATAGACATTTTTCAGTTGTCTTAAGATTTCTTGCCCTCTGTATTTCATAAAGCTTTACATAAATAGATGATGCATAGATGTAGTTTAAAAGAAATTGATAATGTATAGAAAGGTTAAATGAATCCCACTACAGCCTATATTTACAATACTATTGTCCGTGCATTCTAATCTTGAACATACGTGTCAAGATTAAGAAGAAATAACAGTGATCATGTTCTAACAATGAATTTATTTTAGGGTAGGTTAATTAACCCACCTGGCCTTTCTAGTTAGTGTGCAGAAACGTCAGCTTGACACTCTTGTATAGGAGTCTCCAACCCCCAGACCATGGCCCACTACCAGCGGCCTATTTGGAACCAGGCCATGTGCCAGCCTGCCGCTCGTGCAAGAAGAGCTTGCGTGTGCATGTGTACACTGGCCCGTCACTTGTGTGGTCCAGTTCCACTCCCCCACTCCCCAAGCCAGGCTGCTAAGCTGTTAATGTTGGGGACCGTTATTCTATTGAGCCACTGTTAGTTGCTACTACTAGTATTAGTCTAGACTCACCGGTGGTCTGATGGGTATAAGGCAAAATCTTATGCTTCTGTCCTAACTGAATTCTATGCGTATCTGTAGTTTTCTATTCTGAGAAAACAAGCAACTAATTGACAGGCATCATAAAGATTGATATATACAATGGATATATGGCAACATATTGGCTTAAAACATGCAGCTTTCATGTCAGTTGAATCAAGTTGTGAGCCCAATGCATGTGTGAAGCTTTCCATATGTTATTTCTAACTAGTAAAGGTGTTAGGGAAAATATGGCAACCCACCTAAGGCAACAGATTTTGATGCTATAAAAAAATAAGAAGCCGTTGGTTACCTGCTAATTCAGAATTGTTGCACAGCTTCTGATTTAGATACGAAATTCTTGAAGTCCGCTCTGTCTCATATTACTAAAGAATCTGGTTGGCATGGCTGCTCTTCATTTGTGGTTCTACCTCAGGTAGCATTCATTCTTGGGCCAATCTTATTTTTTACATGACCATAATATAATATTCTGTGCATTTAAAACTTGACTGAAATACTTTCTACAGTACTCATTTTCCTTGAATCTTTAATTGCAGACAAGAAACCGTTTTGAAGGCACCCGATCAGAAGTTGAATCCTTGATGAAGAAAATGAAGGAGAATCCCCATGAGCACAAAAACATCAGCCCCTTCACCATGGAGGGCTATCTTTACATTCAGGAAAAGCGTGAGTACCTTTGTGCTTACTTCAAATAACTTTTTTAAACGTGATCTCCTTGAATGGACTTTGAAGCTTTTATTTCAGTCAGGAAAATGGATGGCTGATACAATTAGTCATAATAACCTCTGGAAATTCCAATGGTGCTTTTACAAAAGGCAACTGGACTTTCAAGATGTTTCCTGGATGATTAAGAATCTCCATAGACAACTGCTGGAAAGGGTAGCTCCTTAGAAGGATTATTCCTCTGTTTTTTTCTCCTTTTTCTGTTATTTTTAATGAAAATAAAAATAACTGGCACCAAATATTATTACATATTTTTAATGACAGCAAGTATTACATAATTCACTGTATGCACCATGAAATCTCTAGGGCAGAGGTCTCAAACTCGATTTCATTGAGGATCACTTTAGGGTTGTGTTTGACCTTCGGGGGGACCATGTGGGAATGGCCAGGGTGGGTGTGGCCAGCTCAACGTCACTCATGTCGGGGTGCCTGTGATGGCCTGATGGCTGAGCTCTGTTTTCGCTGGCAGAAGGTTACAGGAGACTGTTGCAGCTGAAAATGGAGCTTGGGAGATCTGCACGTGGCCCTCCCGAGCTCTTTTTGCTGACAGAGGCACCGCAGGCTAGTCCTTCTCTGTTTCTAGGGCAGCCCCGCAGGCCAGATCTAACACCCCTCAGGCTGGATCCTTCCACCAGGGCTTGAGTTTGACACCCTGCTCTAGGGTAATGATATGTAAAACTGTTTTATATCTTCATATCTTTCCTATCATTTATATCTTTCCTATCTTTCCTGCATCCTTTTTGGGCTAGTTTGGAGACAGGGAATAGAGAACATGTGTCTCCTATAGATAGTGCTGCAATACAATTGTTAGCATGCACAGGCATTCACTGTATTTCCAGACTACCAAAAGATAAAGCAGCATTAGAAGAGCCAGAAGTTTCCAACTACTTTAAAGATGAACAGGCATCAAGCAAATGGATTTGATTAATGTATAAGAGAAATAGAAATTATGTGGCTAAAACAGATTTTACTTTCCCCACTTCTAATTAGTCTGCTGCAATACGTCTGCACTTTCAGAAGAATTGCTATGCCCTTGAGCTTTAGACCACATTGACTGCAACCAGCTTACAGTTTCTTGCTATTTCTGTCCTTACTCTAATTAGCAAGAATAAAATAAGATCCTTATGAAACCTACATTTTAGGAGAGGTCTGCAGAATGTAATAGAAGTTCAAAGTAGATAGTCTAATTATATATTTGAAATAATATCAAAACCTGTATCTAGGGTTGTTGTGAAGTGAAAAGCTGCACTGAGTATTTAAAGGAAGAATCTCTGCTCTTTTCATTCCATCTAATATCAGGTTGAGGACTACTATTAATAGACTGTGCACTATCTTCAAGGAAAACTAATATTTTTCCTGATTTAAAATTGCATTTTTAATCTGCACAGAGTTTCCATTTTGCATTTCCTATACTTTTCTTCCAGAGTATTTTTTCTCTTTGGAGATTCTTTTTTAGATTTACTAGAAAAAGATGATAGGAATTACTTCCTTTTGTTTTCAAGGACTAAAATTGACAGAGTAATTCAAATGAAGATTAGTGACTTTTTTGTGACTTTCAGTATTTTGGATATAGAAGCATATAAAATTGATGACAGGAAAAGACCTAGTGGTCCAATGAGTCTGCCCTTCGAGTTTTTGTTTTATTTGCTATTTATTTGTTATTCTAGTTATCATTTTTCATATTTTATTATTTTTTATTTTATTTTTTATTTCTAATTTTTGTCAGAGGATGGACATGCATTTATTCCAAGCATGTCTAAACTCAGTTACTGATGATTGACCCACTATCTCCTCTGGAAATTGGTTCCAAGCTTCCACTACTCTTTCTGTGAAGTAATACTTTCTAATATTACTTTCGAACTTCCCTCCTGTCAGTTTGAGATTATGCCTCTGTATTCTTGGTTGCTTAATATTGAACATCCTGTCTTCTAGAACCTTACTCACACCCTTACTATATTTAAAGGTTTCAATCATATCATGAATTGTAGCCTGGGCAGCAAGTTTGGTTCCATCCTTCTATATGTTAGGATTTCCGTTCCATTAAAATTAGCTTGCGTTGGTTTCATACCTGAAATATACAACTCATTTCAATTCTGACTAGGTCACTTTGGGACATCCTGGGTAAAGCATTACTGCACATATCAGAGTGAATCCAAACGAATAACGATGGTGCCATTTGACCAGAAGTCTGGTGGAAAGGGGGTGAGTAAAAATGCAGGTGATTTGTTATGGAGATAGTTATGATTATTTAAACTAAATTAAACATTTAAACTAAAGTGGAGTTGAGCAAAGTTACTAATTGCATGAAGTACTATAATTGTATTTAAGGGTCCCTTCAGTTCCTTCTCAACTTATTGATCAGGTGGTATGATGCATCTGGATCACATGTTCACACTTTCTCTTTATAATTAGTGTTTTCATTTAAATAGAATTAATATTATTTTTTGATATGAAGGAATGTATTTCAAGGCATAAACAATAAATTATTTCAATTTTCACCACAGATGAATTAATTGTATTGGCATCTTTATAATGATAGGAGAATGAGAGTGTGCTGAAATCTACTGATCTAAATGTTAGGACACAATTCACAATTTTTTTAAAAAAGAGTACAGAATTGTGCATATCAGAAACAATGATACTTTCTAGTTAACAAGGCTTCCTTGTTTACCAAAATGTTCTTTGCACCATTTCTCTTACCATTATGATCTGCATATATATCTAAATATTTATATGTGATGTGCATGTAGGTACATATATAATGACTATCTGTGTAAATGTACGTGCATATAAAGTCCTGTACCTGTGCACATACACCATGTTGAAAAAATAGAATCAAACTCTCAGCTTAACTTCCGCAAATTCTTCATTTGGGCACGATCCTAGAAAAGAATTTTTTAAAAAAGTTAACAGACTCTTACTTGAAAAAAAGAAAGAAAGTTCTGCATAAAAAACTCTTAAATATTTATTACAAAAATTCCAACATAGTAATTTGCTTCCTAAGCAGGTTTGTTGCAATTAATGTAATATCAGGAAGATGTCTCAAGACACTTGCTGCTTAGATGGATTTCATTCCTTAAAGGGATGAGATGAATTTTTATAGTCACTCTGTTTTGCCCTGCAGCCTTTTACTTATCTGCATTTGTATTGGCAACACTTTTAAAGCTATAAAGATTTGCAGGTACTATGTTTGAAATAATGTTCCTGTTATTCTTATTTAGTCAAGTCATTTCCTGAAACAAAGTCATTACTTGACACATCCAAATGAATAGCTTTTCACAAGTATGCCTTTAGTAAGGGGATACACAGGTTATTCCTCTAAGGCCATTGGGTCGTGATTTATGGTCTGGGAATGTTTATTTCATTTGTGGCACTTCCCTATCAGTGTATCTTTTAGAGGGCATTTGGAGCTTCTCATCTGCCAGGTCTTTCCAAGAATCTGTGAATTGGACTAAAGCCAACAACAGAAGTGGAACATTGCCTGATTAGCGATTGAGCAGATTCAGTTTCCATTCTGTGGGTTGGGCTACCATCAGGACTAGATTGGAAATTGTTTTTTCCAGCAATTGAAAAACAACATTGTGATTTGTACAGTTAGGCAGGGGTGGGATGCTACTGGTTCTGCCCAGCTCTATAAAACCAGTAGCTCTGAAGAGCAGCAGACACCAAACCAGTTCTGTGTTTGCTGCTGTTTGGCCCACCTGCCCGCCTGGGCTCTTACCTGTCCTTTATTTCCTGCTTTTTCAACCTTAGCTGCTTTGCGTGGAACAGCTGAAGTTGAAAAAGCAGGAAAAAAGTGGCTTTTCAAACACTGTG
The DNA here is from genome assembly GCF_049901715.1 of Pseudonaja textilis. Lineage (NCBI taxonomy): Eukaryota > Metazoa > Chordata > Lepidosauria > Squamata > Elapidae > Pseudonaja > Pseudonaja textilis. The sequence goes on from NC_141991.1 coordinate 82,083,915, forward strand.
CACCCATGTGCAGTGCTTTTCAGCTGTCTGGGCGGCACAGCTTAAGGTTTTTTACACGCATGCACAGCGCAAAACATAGTCACTGAACTGGTAGTAACACCAGTTGAATCCCACCCCTGAAATTAGGGGTAAAAGTATACAGACCATTAGAAATACAGGTAGTCTTTGATTTACAACAGTTCACTTAGTGACTGTTCAAAGTTAACAATACTGAAAAAGGTGTCTTACGTTATGACTGTTTTTCACACTAACGACTGATGCAGCATCTCCATGATCACGTAATGAAAATGCAGATGTTTGGCAACTGACTCATATTTATGATGGTTGCACAGCCCTGGAGACATGGATCCCCTTTTATCACCGTCTGACAAGCAAAGTCAGTTTGGGAAGCCAGATTCACCTGACAACCATGTTACTAACTTAACAGCTACAGTCATTCACTTAACAACTGTGGTAAGAAAGATGGTAAAATGACCCAAAATTTGCTTAACAACTGCCTCTCTTAGCAACAGAAATTTTGGGCTCAACTGTGGTCGTAAGTCAAGGATTACCTGTATTATGTTCATCTCAGATGAATCTTTCTGTGGGATGATTGTAATTACTGAGAAGGGAAGACCCTTCAGGTTTTAGAAGAATCCTAATGGGGCAAAAGAAAAATAAAGAACAAGCAAAGTGATTTATAGAATATTGACATGGTTGTGGTTGACAGGTGCATTTAAAATGCATGTTGATAGCAATAGTACTTAGACTTTTATACTGCTTTACAGTATTTTACAGCCCTTTCTAAGCGGTTTTACAGAGTCAGCATATTTTCCCCCCAAAATCTGGGTCCTCATTTTACTGACCTCGGAAGGATGGAAGGCTGAGTCCATCCTGAGCCTGGTGAGATTCGAACTGCCAAATTGCAGGCATCCGGCAGGCAGTAGAAATAGCCTGCAATACTGCACTCTAACCACTGCACCACCACAGCTCATGGTAGACAAAAGCATGTTGTTCTGCTGATCTGATTTATGATATTATAATGTTGGATATTACCTTTTTAACAAAGGGAGGATAAAAATTAATGGAAGGTTCAGAGCTGGAGATAATATTCCATTGTGGCCAGTGCTGGGAGCACGCAAGAGAGTTTTGCTTTGGCTTGGCTGAACAGGTAAACACTCTTTGAGGCAAGATTAGATAAAGCTTGGATCTGTCAGGGCTGACTTATGTTCTTATCTCTTCTAAGATTGATAGATTTAATTTGGGTTTAAAGAAAGCTTCTCTTTCTCATTTTGCAAAGAGTATCTTACAGGATATACAAATCCTTTTCTTTATTACCTAGTTTTAATTGATAATCAACATGGGGGTGAAATACTGGTTCCAAAGTGAATGCCTCTGGCATTGAAAACAAGGTTGCTTTCAGATTGGATTAAAAAAAAGAATTGGCCTTATATGTGATTTTCATATCCCGCCAGGGAGAAGATGAAGCTATTATTCTCAAATCTTGCACTCGGCGGAAGACTGATTCCATAGAGAAGAGGTTCTGCTTTGATGTAGAAGCTGTGGATCGGTGAGTTTATTTATTTATTAAATTTATACTCCAGCTTTTATTCAGGAGCTCAGTGTGGCTGGTATAGTGCTTCCAGTTGAGTTTGCCTTTTGCCATTCATTAGCCAGAACTGTAGAAGCAGAAATTAAGTACTTACAAGTCATGCTTCACCACAACAGACAACCACCTGCTTTCATCAAAAAGTGCAGATTCACCCAATTGAATATAGCAGGAATATCACACACACACACACACACACACACACACACACACACACACACACACCAAGTATAACTAAAGGGGTTTCATGGTCCACCAGCAGGCTACTCTGAATAAATTTAACATGTACAACAAGGAAGCTATGAAAATATTGTGTGCAATGTAGGGACACAGTACCAAAAGGAAGACAGATTCGCAGTCCTATACTGCTGATAATCTTCATCCTACAATGGCAGTTGGGGCTGGGATTGCCATTTTTTAAGCAATGGGGGTCATAAAATGTGACCATTTTGTTTAACAACTGCAGTCCAAACAGTCTCTGTTCCCATTGTTAAGTGAATGCCCTGGTCCTTAAGTGAAGCAACATCTTGCCAGCTTCCCACAGTCAAGTCAAGAATACTCTACCTGACTCTGTGGCTTCTTCCCCAACCCCCCCAAACTGTCTACTATTGACCTCACTCCTTTCCTAAGAGGTCTGTAGGGGGCGTGCATAAGCGCACGAACGTGCCTACCGTCCCTGTCCTATTGTTTCTTTTATTTTTCTTATATGTATCCAATTCATGTTTTCATAACTATGTATATACTTATATCTATTATCTTGTAAGCAATTGATAAATCAAATCAAATAAATAAATAAATAAAGTCAGTGGGAAAATTGTAGGAAGATGCAAGCCCCAGATTCTGCTGGGTATGGGAGGAAACTGAGGATGGGGGAGGGTTGGGAGGGTTTGAGGTGAGTGTGCAAGAGCCCTGAAATGTTCAGCTCCAGAGTCAAGAGACTTCTGAAGGTCTCTGGGGCAGAAAATCCCCTGAGGTTGAAGATCATTTTAGCCATCCCCCAGAGATAAGAGGGAATCCTCTCAGCAGATAGCAGTGGTTTCTGAAGTTCTCTGTGGGCTTCCCTATTGACTTTCTGGGGAAGTTGGCAGGGATAAATGTTAGGAATATAAGTCACCTAACAGCTATTTGGGTTAGAAATATATAAACCAAGATAAACATTTTAAAACTGTATCTTTAAGAAAATGCAAAACTAATTAGGTGTGGTTTCTCAAACGGCCATAAGATGGAGCCAGAAACCTGGTTTGTTTAGTCTTAATCTCAGAAGAGAGTGTGTCTCCGTCTCTGTTTTCTTCTGTTGGAAAGTATTGCCGTTGCTCCATTTCTTCTAATTGACTGATATTACTGGATTTAATGTAAGTCTGATACTGAATTGTTTTTGACACTGGAATTTGATATTTGGATTATCCCTGGATGAAAACTGACTGATTTTACCTGTGAATGACTTTTGGATTGCTTATTTTGGACTTTTCTTAAACCTTTCTGGAAGTAAAAACCTACATTTACTGTACAGTGTATCTGTGTACCGTGTGTGTATTATTCAAACACTTCTCTCAAATACGTCTCCCTGTATGCGCTCATTCTCCTAATGGGGAATTATCTCAACAATAATGGCAAATCTGATCATATTGTGGGGCACTTGGCAACCAGTCATTAAGTGTGAATGGGTTGCCAAGTACTCAGATCACAATCACATGAACACGGGGGTGTTGCAATGGTTGTAAATTTGCTGTCCAGTCCTAAGTCGCCCTGTGTGAGTAGGCTGCAATATAAATTTTCTAAATTTAATAAAAATAAATAAGTCCTTTCAATTAGCATGGGCATCATTTTGAACAGACATCGAATCAATGGTCATAAGTCAAGGACGACCTGTACAAAGTAAAATGCAAAGTTAGTGAACACCATTACACAGGGCACACATTTGGAAGCCTAACGAAATATAACCTTAAGCACCAGCTAGTAATCATAAGACACAATTTCCCTTTTTGGAGAGAAACTAAAACAAAACTTCAGGTGGGAAGCAATAACAATATTAGAACGGCTGAGAACGAAAAATTAAAGAGAATTCATAAAAAAGCACAACATAGATTTCAACCCTCTTTAGGGACCTGATAGAAAGATTTCGTTCATGCATTGATTTAAGAACTCTTCCAAATGTAAAAAATGTGAAATCTAAAGAATACTGTAACTGTCTTCTAGTCCACATAGTAATTTAAGAGACAGAAATCATGCCAGCATTTGCATTTACTGGAATTCTCATAGGATAATTCCCCAAGTTATCCTTAACATTTATATAGAGTTTTCTGGTATTTAAAATATATCCTATATATTATCTTAGTAACTTTAAGGCTACCTTATAAAAATAGCTCATTATCATTCCAGTATTGATGAACAGTAGATTAATAAACAAGAACTTTTAGTGAATCAGCATGGTAATATTAAACTGTTACTAAGCACTCTCATAAAACATAGAGATTCAAAATTGTAATTTTGACTAGATTTGTTTCATAAATAACCATGACCATTATAACGTTAAACAGGTTGCAACTTAAATATGATTTAGACGTTCAATTTTATAATATTTACTTTTAAAATAAATGTAAGTTTAAATGGTAAAGCTTGAAATACAAGTTAGGATGATTTAACTTTGGGGCAAGCTGGAAAAATATTTGAGATGTAAAGAGTTCAGGTGGGTGATTCAAGATACATGGACTAAAAAGGCAGTGGGTTCTGTATTAAGTGTTTCAGAGTTCAGAGTTCTTCATCATAAGAACTTTCCAGGAACAGAAAATGTGAAGGTGACACAGTATGGCTGAATTTGGTAGAAAGAACAGCATAAACAACAACAAAAAAAAAAGATAGATGTAATTGCCTTGCTTTTTCAGAGAGTGAAGGGAGGGAAGATAAATTAGCTTTTCTGGTTTCTACTAAAAAATCAGGTTAAGGTGCATGATCAACAATTATAGAAGTGAAGAAAAGGTACAAATCCATGTCTTCAGTGGTATTTTAGTTATAACTGATCCATAGGAAATCAAATGGAAATGATCATTTTAGTGTACTACGACTGGTAGTATTTCTGCTGAAGTATTTACCACATACTGTACACATACACTTTCTTAACAATTGCATAAGAATGGTACTTGAACAGCAGTAGAAAAATAATAGGCTCTTTATATTATACCGATTCAGCTAATATAAAGTGACTACTATTTCTCCATCAACGTCCAAGTTTTATTCAAGGACAATACAACAGTAGTTATATTTGTAGTCCTATAGTAGAGAGTCAGAAGAGTTCATCATAAGGAATTTTTACTTCAGCAGTAGAATTTGTTACCCTGTTGAAAACAGAACAAGAATTCATTTTGGCATTCTTTGCCACTCATTTTTCTAGCTTCCTGTCATGCATCCAAATGTGCATTGTGTACAAATATGAACTCTGAGGCAAAGGGTAAAACGAATAAGAATTGCAAAAAGAAAAGGTGAAGTAAGAGTCAGCGGAATCAGATGAGGGAACAGAGACCATTTGTTTTAATTTCTCTGTTGTCAATTACATATTGCCAAGATGATAATGCTGTGAGGCATTAAGCAGATGGCATCAGTGACGCTTTGTTACCTCTCAGCATTAATAACATAAAATCCTCTTACTTGTGCTGTTTCAAAAGACTGTAGCTAATGAATCTGTTAGTGATACTGGGGTCCCATACAGGTATGCTTTGTGCATCTTACCCCAACTGTGAGCAGCAGTTAGCCTGCACCACCAAGTAATCATGCCCCCAGTATCACATGGGTCAAGCAAATTTGGTTTCTTGTGTCAGCTAGAAATTCAAAATCACCTTCTTGGATCAGCTAGAAAATTCAAAATCACCACAACTCCTGGAAACCAGTAGGATCATGATTTTATATTGAGTTAACATGAAACTATACATGTAACCCTCAAACCAAAGACAATTGTGCCTGCTGAGTACTTGGATAGAATACCTCGACTGGGAGCTAGTCCAAAGTTTAGCTAAACTTTAGAGGGAAAGTTTAGCTAAATTTTAGCTAAAGTTTAGAGAGAAACCTTTAAAGATTTCCCTCTGTCCAGCCATATTCAACTGTAGGGAGCAGTGCTCATCTCCATTTCCTAGCGGAGGAAGTCAGTGCTGTCCAAGGACACTTCGTGGTCATGCGGCTAGCATGACTCTATGCCAAGGTACATGGAATCCTGTTACCTTCCCATTGAAGTGATACCTATTTATCTACTTGGATTTGCATGCTTTCAAACTGTTAGGTTGGCAGGAGCTGGGGCAAGAACAGGAACTCACCCCATTATGCAGCTCTTGGGTCTTGAACTGCCAACCTTCCGGTCGACAAGCCCAGCATCTTAACTGCTAGGCTGCCCTGTGTAGATTGACAACAACAAAACAAAATTGGTGGAAGGCAACTTCCTGTACTGTTGTCAGAAAACCCTGCATGGATATATGTCCACGAAGTCACCAAAAGACAAGCTTAACTTGAAGTAGATTTTATATATGCATAGATTGTGCATTTCAAGCTCTGTACTGTGGACACCAGAGGTGGTCTTCATGCATGATGAAGAGGTACCATGTCTTCAAAGGGTTCCATTTCTCATACTTTGCAAGACAAGACTCCTTCAGATCAAATAAGTTAATATCACATTAATACATACATATTGCTTCATTGTCTGTTTAACAATCTGTATCCTCTTAACCGTACTGTAATCACAAAACTTGAAAATATTGTTTCAGTCTCACGAAATTGAATTCTGACCATTTACCAGTTTTTCTTTCTGTATCTGACTTTTTCCTTGCAGAGAAATGGTGGTGGCAGCTATAAGGGAAGTTATCCATTTATCATATCTATTTATTTTTTAGTGTTGTACTTGTTTTTTTAAGTTGACCAATTTAAATTTTCTTATGAATTTATTTTGTCTGAGTGAAGTGTTAAAGGAGATATGAAAAAGCAGCATTAGGTCCTGAACTTGAAACGTCTTATCATAGCTAAGCATATGAGCAAAACTACATTCATGTTCTGTGTCTGAAGATGAGGTGGACAAGTATGCAAAAAGAAGATAAATTGGCTGTATCAACACATCCATTTTCTTCCATATAGTGGCATGTTTACAGAATGAGTAAATGCAATGTCCGCATTATTTACTCTATGCAGGCCAAAGCCAGATGGTAAAATAATGCAAGTCTTACCAATTATATCCTCTCCATGAATTTGTGTATTATTGCCTCCCCTAAATTGTCCCTGAATTATTTATATAAAGTATTTTCTTTCCTAGGAAAAAAAATCATCATATAATAGATTCCTTGAACTGTTATTGCAGTACTCTTAAAATCTAGCTGAGGAAACCTTCATAAAGCCTTTTATGTCTAAGTAAAATTTTACGTAGGAAATGTTATAAAGCCAAGTAAGCTATTTTGGATTTTAAGGTCTGCTTATGATGTAGCCTGTAGATGGCATCTGTGCCTGCTTTATTAGTTTTTAGCTCAACTGGAAAATAAATATCTATAGAGATACCGCCATTGATGTCAAACAGAGATATACAGCAAAATTAAATTGAGCAGAAACTTGTGCAGTTTTATGGCTTTTCATTCTGCTTTTGAAAATCAATGTGGAATCAGTTTTTACAATTAATTAATCAACAAGTAATGTTATTAAATCTATGTAATAATTATGTTTGTGTATTACCATATTGACGAATGCAAGCACATAAAGTTTTCATCCTTCAGAATATTATTTATGGGAGGATTGTTCAGGACATGTGTAATATTTCCTATCTATCTCTATCTCTACCTACCTACCTACCTACCTACCTACCTACCTACCTACCATGCTTCTCCAACAATACGGTCTCCCCCAATAGTCCCAGCATGTTTTATTGGCATAAAATCAAATTAAGCACCTCCCCCCAAATTAAGGCCAATATTAAACATGGGAAATGGGGGGGAATGGGGGGGGGTTGCCATTAGGAAGTACTTTTGTTGCATACCTGGATATGGTGCTGCCTGCGTTGACTTTGGCATTGGTGGGGCACTTTGTATCAGGACACCTTCCGCCACCATTGCTTTCCCTTCTCCCCATGCTGCCGCGGCTTTTAGAGCAACACCACGGTATTTGGCACAGCCATGCACGGCCAGCCAGGGCTCCTCCCTGCAACCGGAGCCAGGCAGAGACACTTGGTTTCAAGTGCTTCTGTCGCCGCCTTCCCTTCGCCTTTGAAGGCAAAGCCAATTCTTTTAAAAACGACGCCCTACTACCAATATGACAAAGCCTCTCCTGCCCGAGTGGGCAACCCAACCCCATGTAGGGAGGCAAATCTCCCGGGGACACAGCTCAGGATCAGCCCACCCTGGAAGAAGTGGCCAGCTGCCCTCCCTGCCTGGCACCAGGCAGAGTGCAAAGAGCTTCGCCTGGGGCGCCCAGCGCAGCTGCCAGGTGGGCCCTCCTGCCCGGCGGTGGAGCTTTTGCCAAGGCAGCGAAGGCTTTCCCGCGGGGCCCTCCGCTCATTCCACCAGGTCCGCGCCAGAGCCGTGCAGGCTGGGCAGAGCCAGGAAAGTGAGCCGCAGGTGCATGTCTACCTGCCAATCGAAAGAGCCGGGCCAACCCAAGCTTGGCTTCCTTGCCAAGTCCCTCCAGTCTGAACCCGAAGGGGCCACTGGGAGAGGCCACCCGAGGCAGTGATAGCACCCACCCATCCATGGACAGGGAGGCAAGGCGACAGCCTGCGCCACATCCTCCTCCGAGCTGAGCCCCACCGAGTCAGCGCCGATGCCCATGCCACCGCAGCATTTGGAGCTGCTGGCGCATTTGAAGATGCGTGGGGATGGGGACAGGCTGGGCAAGGGGTGGAAAGGACAGGCAGCTTCGGGTTCTCTCTGCTGGACCCACTGGCCAGGGAAGCAGCGCTGCTGTTGCCTTGCCTCCCTGTCCACGGATGGGTGGGCGCTATCACTGCCTCGGCTAGCCTCTCCTGGTGGCTCCTTCGGGTTCGGGCTGGAGGGACTTGGGAAGGAAGCCAAGCTTGGGTCAGCCCGGCCCTTTTGCTTGGCAGGCGGGTGCGTACCTGCGGCTCGCTTTCCCTCTGCCCAGCCCGCATGGCTCTGGCGTGGCCCTAGCAGGATAAGCAGAGGGCCCAGTGGGGAGGCGCTTGCTGCCTTGGCGACAGTTCCGCCACCGGACAGGAGGGCCTGCCTGTCAGCTGCGCTGGGCACCCAGGCGAAGCTCTTCACGCTCTGCCCAGCACCAGGCAGGGATGGTGGCTGGCTGCTTCTCCCGGAGTGGGCCGATCCTGCACTGCGGCCCCGGGAGATTCGCCTCCCCATGTGGGGTTGGGCTGCGCTCTCAGGCAGGGGAAGCTTTGTCGGACCGGTAGTAGGGCGTCGTTTTTAAAACAATTGGCTTTGCCTTCGAAGGCGAAGGGAAAGTGGCAACAGGAACACCTGAAGCTAAGTATCTGTGCCGGGCTCTGGTTGAAGGGAGAAGCCCTGGCTGGCTGCACATGACTGCACCAAACGCCGCGGCATTGCTCTAAACGCCGCAGCAGCACGGGAGAAGGGAAAGCAATGGTGGCGGAAGGTCTCCCGATACGAAGTGCCCTACCAACGTCGAGGTCAACATCCAAGCTGTTGCTGCCCGCCCACCTGAGGATGCAAGGGTGGGGGAATTAAGTCACCTGCGAAAAGACGGCCTTGCCGTTTTTTCGGGGGTCAAAAAAAAAATAAGGCCCAGTCTTATTTTGTGAGAATCACAGTACCTACCTACCTCTAGCTCCATTGATATAAGGCAGAAATGGATTCACAAAGCCCTAATACAAATTTGATTGCATTTCATTCATCACCTCCAGATCACTGATGTTCACTTCCATAAGAAGCAGCATTGGACTTACAGGAAGGTGAAAAAATTGGATTGATCTTCACCAAACAGATTACTAGGTCACACTCTTTTTGAGTTGTCCTTACTTGTAAATTATGCATTTTGTTACTAGCCATGTTTAGCCAAATTTTTATCTTTTTACAAAGCCAAGGTTTTTTTTTAAATGAAGGTGCCTTTCTGTTGTAGTAACACGTACCATAGATTCTTTTCAGTGTGTTAAATATGGACAGACTTCATTTAAAGCTAAAGTCCCTGTGTTGCTCCATAAAGTTCTATATTAAAGTTGCTGAAGTGATAGGAAAGCAGGTAATAATAATTTCAAAATAATAATTGCAAAATTCAGATGACAAAATACTAAATAAAGAATGTAAAGCAGTTGCATCAAATCCTCATGTAAAATCTGCATATGGCAAATACAGACATTAGCTCTTCACTTTTCACTTCTTCTGATTTTCACTCAAATCTTTTTTTAAGCCTGGGAAATAATTTGTTCAATATGAGGAATGGGAAGATAGAGGATCTGATAGAACTATTTTAAGTAGTTATCCTGAATGCTAAATTTTAAGAATGATATATAACTACTTTATTTAAAAGCAAGGGATTTTTCTCAATAATATGGAGAATTCTTGCATTAAGTGGGACAGGTTCCCTGGAAGAATTCTGGAAGAACAATCTGAAGTCTGAAACTCAAACTTTGGATTTAAGGCAAAAAGTGCATTGGATATATAGAGATAACATCTTATAGCACCATTGCCTTATATTGGATGGTGTGGCTGCTTTTCACAGCTCCAAAGCATATTTTGCCTTCCTAGCCAAGAATCACAAATATAGTGATGAATCATATTGAATTCTTTGCAGCACATAATTTCTTTAAACTCTGAACAAATTATCAAGAACTGGCCGTGAAGATAATTCAGATCTATAGAAAAATATGGGAGATTGCTTTGAACCTTCTCCCACACACACAAAAATTGAAAAAGGATTTTTTAAAAATTCAAAAGTTAAGAAAATATTTTTCAAACATAATTTATAATAATGTTTATTGGTTATAATAACAATGCTATTCCTAAAAGGAGGCTTTTATTTGTACAAATATTCTGGATAGAACAATCTAGCAATTTTTAAAATATATTTCTCTTTAAAGCTACCTCTAAGGGTTTTTCTTATTTCTTTGTTAGCTCTTGGTTTTCTTTCTAATGTACTGTTTATCTTCACGGTTCATAGTTCTTTTTGGTCTTAAAGTATTGTCTCTTCATTTAAAAAAATATATCAAAATCATAGTGTATCATGAGGCCGGCGTGTTGCCCATAGGCACTGATTGTGTTGACACAGCAGGCTCATTTTTTGTTTTTAGCCTTCTTACCTGCAGTGTTTCAGCTTTGTTTATATATTCATTTTTCTCCTTCTCTCAGATGAGCTCTGTGCTGGTCAAATGCAATACAACCTGTACTTGTTCTTGTGCTGTGTCACATTTCCAGTGACCTTTACAAATGAACAAAATCTTGAAATTACCATGTTCTGACTAATGCTAAGTAACTTTAAAGCTTATACTCTCCCTCCGTTTTTTTGCTGTTTTGTAGAGAGGTGCAAGTGGTGATTCCCCAAAGGTAGTTTGCTCCTTATGAATAGGGAACCTGATTGGTGAATCCAGCACTGGATCATAAAGATACATTTTGGATAATAGGGAAAGAAAACACTGGATTCTAATTAACTGTAAATTATAACTATCAAGAGCTGCAGTGGTGCAGCGGTTAGAATGCAATATCGCAGGCTAGCATTTCCATTATTGCTTTGTAGAATTTGTGTAGTGCCTGACAAAAAGAAATAAAAACACAGTGGAAGTCTTTTTTAGACAAAAGGAGAAGTCTGATTTCACTTGTTCGCTCACTTACTTTAAATGGCTGCCTGTTTGCCAAGCAACTCTTTGGCTCTATTCAAAGACGTTGCCAAATTTTCTAAGAACATAGTCCCAGACTTTAATACAGTTACCTGTTTGTGCTATCTGTTACGCTTGATTTGTCCTATTCTGGAATGAGCCCTGTTTAGCACTAGGTTTGTTGCTTGGTGTAACTTGTATATGAACAAGATTTCCAACCCATGTCTTTTTTCTTTTAAATTAAATTCCTTTGTAGAAACAGTATAATGAAAACAAAGTATGGATTAAAAGAGAGAAAGCTGCTGGCTCCTTCCACCTCTTTATTTTTAATCATAAGAACAAAAACTCATTGTTGCTTCCGTTTCTGTTTAACTTCAGTTAAAAACAGGTTTGTTAGGCTAGGACATTCAACAGTGATTTGTTCTGCTTTAATTTAAGAGAAGGATCATGCTAGATTAGGCCCAAAAGTGAGCTAAATCACTATGAAAAAATAGCCCATATTAAAAAAAAAAAAACTAGCACTGACAAATCTAATTTTCAGCACAGTCCTCCAGATAAGTTATAAATTAGGGTGGGTTTTTTAGACAAATATTTTTTTCAGGATACTATTTCTATAGTTTTCAGGTTATTATAGAAAGAGATTAGTGAAAATAACATTATTAAATCTGAATAATTTACATCTGTATGTCATGCAAGCTGAAATGGCTTGTATCCTTTCCTGGATAAACTCTGTGAGTTTTTTTTGTGGACATAATTGTAATTCTCTGATTGGCAGTTTCTAAATTTATATGATTAAAAATTGAATTTTTATTCTCCATTGCTGTGGAGGCAGAAGCCAAATGTCACTTTCCATGATATATGTTAATTTTCTTATAACTGTGAGGCACATTAATATGCTTCATTATAGTTTTCCATTTCATTTTAGACATTTTCATGCATTGATTGGACAGATTCTTGCAATAGTTACTGCCAAATATTTGTAGGCAAAAGATTTTGCCGACGATGCTGTGAATCTTTGAGAAATGTCACTATTCATTTTTCCCCCATTTTCATTAAAGATACAAAATACAGTAAATTATCATTAAAAATTAACTCTTCTCAGAGCAGAAGTATCACAACAGTCACTTTATAGCATAGTCGTTGACAAAGCAGGAGAACATACACTGTATTAATGTGGAAAAGATCGGTACAGATGAATACAGAAAACAAATGGCATCTTATAAATGCTCTCAAGGTTCTAGAAGTAGAGAAGACCTATTGATATATACAATAAAAAATAATTCTCCCTTTGGAACTCTGCCAACATGAATTACTTGTTATTTGATACTTATGCTGTTCCATTTGGTTTGAGAGTATAATTCCTATTACTGGTTGTGATCTTAATCATTTGCTGCTATCTTCCTCCCTTTTACAGAATCTTTTGAAGATTTATTTTTAAAACATATTGAAATGTTAATCAATTCATTCAAGCTGACTTTCCATTTCTTATCAATTTCATAAATTAGTTTTTTTTCAGCTGTTCTCATTCTTTCCATCAACCAATAGTGAAGAACTTGGAGGACATTATTTTTTTTTTTAATCTTAGTTGCAGCAGCTTGGTAACTTTGAATCAAAATATTTAATTGATTAATAAATCAAATTTTCTTTTATTATCAAAAATGTCTATCCCTCGGTAGATTAGAAAGATTTCCACATCAAGTTGAGGGAAGGTTGTTGTGATAATTCAGAGGCTTCATTACTTCTCTGACTGATACAATCTATATAAATATGATGATAGACTTTGACAAATGTCTGTGGAAATTCTCAGTCATCCAGATCATGGTTGTCCCAAAGGTGCTTTTTCAAGAGTCATTTGCATTCTTTTAGAGAGTTGTTGAGGCCACTTGGAGGTATGTTTCAGGGTCACCTGAGTAGTGCAAAGAATGCAAATTACCAGCTGTCTGCAAGGACTATAAATCCTTCCCTTCCCTACTGTTCTGTCAGAGCTGAAGAAACTTCTTGGTTGAGAAACAAAGTGTCTTCAAAGAAAAACAAGTCCAGTTGCCTCTTGAAAAAGCAATTTTGGGTTAGATTTTGACAGAAATACAAACCCCATCAATTTAATTAATGAGAATTTTCCTTGATTGCTCTTTTATGAAGGTTCTGTCAGGGGATTGTGTTTTGGCAGCCTATTGTGACCATTCTTTTTTATTTGAATTACCATCTTAAATAGTTGAAATATGTTGCTTGGAATATTTGTGTTTGGAATTGGAATATTGATGATCTACTTTAGTCTCTTTCTTTTAATGCACATGGTTTTGTTCTATTTGAGTTTGAGTCTGAACCATTGAAAGGTGCATTGTAGTAGCTTTTTCTGAGTTTGCCTGGTTTACCACCTCTGTTTTTCCTATTTCATTTTTCAAACCTGTTATTCACAGCATCATTCCATTCATCTCTGCAGGCCTGGAGTGATTACAATGCAGGCACTTTCTGAAGAAGATCGAAGGCTGTGGATGGAAGCAATGGATGGCCGAGAACCAGTAAGCAAGAATCTTTATGAATAGGGATTAAGTAGGATAATCAAAAGAACCTTTCATGGTTTGGGTTGCAGTTCTTTCTCATTGGATGTCTTATGGCGGCTGTGTAGTTTTGCAGAAGAATCTTTTGAGTCCTTTGGTAGAGTCCTTGAGGCAATATTCCATTTCCTTTGCAAGTCAGCATTAAAGCCTTCCCTCTGAGTATTGTTAAGAAAATTCAGTCTATAGCTCAGGGTAGTCCAGATATTTGCTGTACATTTTCTGTAAAAATGTGAGAGATAAATCATGATTATTAGACAAATAGATAAAATATATCTGTCTGAAAGCTTTGTAAATGGCCACAGTGGGAATTAATGTCCTTAAAACTTGCTAATATCTGTAGAAGCACCCATTTTATTTTCAAGTTTCTGTAGTCTGCTTCTGTGGATGGTAATTATTTTTTTCTCAACAAACAAACAAAAACAAGACCCATTGTATGCTAAAATAACTAGATACAGAGGCAGTTTTTTTTGTCATGCCATCATTCTGCTGAACACCTAATAAACACAGTACTGTCTTATGTCTAAGTATGTGTCAGGGTTCCAAGTAATAGATCCATTGCAAGCAAGAATTGTGAGACAGGTAGATTTCTCAAATAATAGCTTTATTGGAAATATCAAGTTGGCACATATCTGGTGAAAACCAACTCTAAAGGGCCTCTTGGTTTTTACCTAATTAAAAGTAAAAGTCCCCCCCAGTCCCAAATAATCAGTCACCTGGCCCAATCAATGCAGCATCAGTTAGTCTGGTGACATCACTCCTCCTTCCTCTGGCCAGGTGTGAGTACATCCTTGGTTCCCAAGAGAAAATATTTTAGTTTGTCTACACATCCCCAGCTATCTCTAATCCTCCCTCCATATCCAGTGGCACCACTGAAGCTCCAAGATGGCGTCAGCCAGGTCAGCTTCAGGGTTGACAGTATAGCTGTATTCTTTTATCTTTTTCACCTGTTCCACTATCTTCTATTATTGGTATCGTTATTATGATTATTATTAACTTGTTATTATGATTATTATTACTTTGTTATTTTTCATGTACCCTGAGAACTAATACACTGGAGACAAATTCCTTGTGTGTCTAATCACATTTGGCCAATAAAATATTCTGTTCTGTCCTGTCCTGTCCTGTCCTGTTCTAATTTGTGTAGAACTCTTTGGGTCTATTCCTACAAATTGACTTTGGGTTCTTGCACATAAATTATTTTGATAACTGCCACTGTCTGTGAGGGGATACATTGTTGGGATGCATTGTGATGAGAAGGCCTGGATATGCTTTTACCTATTAAGTTTGGGGATTTTCTCCAGAATAATAACATAAAATACTCAAGAATCAACCAAGAAAAGTAGCCATAAAATATCTGAACAAATTTTCTGAAGTGGGAATCTGTTACTGACAGGGAATAGCAGCTAAGAGCATCAAACCATAACAAGAGGGTGAAAACACAGGCAGAAAATTTCCAAGCACTTGGTATATAGACTGCAACATGTGTATGCATATACATAAATATATGTGGTTTGTGCCAACTACTTGGGAATAACCCCTTCCTCTGCCCTTACTCCCCCCCCCCCCAATTGACTGCTAGAGAGCAACTAAACAGCCATAAATCATCCTTAATTGCCTGTTTTATGCTGAGAGGCATGTGGGAAACCAGAAGGAATGTCATCAAACGTTAACTCTGTGAGAAGACTTCCCCTCTGGAACCAAGTCCACATAGGAAAAGGTAGCTGATACAAAAACCTCAGCCTTGATACTTTGCCCAGGGGTGGGAGTAAGAAATGGATGTAATTGGTAGAAGAGAGGGCAGGGGGAAGGAGGAGGAAGAGGAGGAGGAGCTCTTTTACAACTGATATTATATCACAGGAGAGTTCAGGTTGGATGCTGCATTGTTATTGTTCTACTGCTCTTTTATCCAGCTCTGATATACAGTATCTATGGCTAGATGTATAATATACTAGAAGAAGCCACCACATAGGAATGCCTGTTGGAGATGCATAATTTAGCATATGTGGCTGTTAGCAAGAGCTGCCAATCTGAGCAGCTGGCATTCTGCTTCAAAAAGTGATCAGCAGCACTGCAGATGAAAAACCAGCAGCGTGGTGGAAAGGAATCCATGCTTTTAATATTTAAAACTCTGGAGTGATTTATTACAGAGAACCAAACCTTTCTCGGCATGATGCTGGCCTATATGCTAACTGTGCAAAAAATGTAATCATTTAAATGTAGCACATATTTATTAATTTATGTGGGAAGAGTGGAAATGAAAAAAAAAGTTTTCTCCTCCACCTTTCGTGTATGGTAAATTAAGTAGGAGCAGAAAATGCATTTAAATCAACTGATTGCTTTGCATCAAGGGATACTGTGCTTCTCCAATCAAGTTAACATATGCCGAATGATTTCATTGTAATATTGTGAATATAAAGGTTTACTCTTTTACTGTAGTGTATAAACAGGTCTCGGTAAATACAGTATATTGCCAAGTAGATCGATCAAATGATATTTTTCCACATTGGGACTAACTCAGTGATGGGATGTTGCAGGTTCGCAGCAGTTGGCCCTGCCTACCCACCCCTGCCCTTTCCTGTCCTTTATTTCCTCGGTTTTGAGCTCAGCTAATTCGCGTGGCAGAGCAGACTGCCGCGCCTCAGCTGTGGTTTTTGACTGCTGTGAAAAGTGCAGAGTGCATGTTAGGTGTGTGCATGCGCGCAAAGCACACTCTCATAGAAACAGTAGTAAAAAAAAGGTTGGATCCCACCACTGGACTAACTTCATAAAAGTTTCCCCTTCTTTAGATAAAAGTTAAAAAAAAAAATCATAGCAAATGATTTTCAGCTGCCAAAGACTCTATCACCTCAGCTTTATGGATTGGCCCTCTGCAAACTACCAATCCTTCCGAAAACTGAGGAGGTTGATGGGGAATAGGGACATCAAAAACATTTAGTTCTGCTAAAAAAGAAAAATAAAATAATGAAGAGAATCAGCTCTCCCTAGTCATCCAGTGGCTGACTTTTCTTAAGCATCTGGTACTAATTGCACTTTGGAATCCTGAAGCTGGCTTGGCCTGAATCTTTACTTCCTAACAGTGTATTCTTGTACAGAGTGTTAACTTTGGATGCATTGACTGTTTATCGATTTGTATATAGTTAGCTCTCTAAACATTTATATGGCTGCTTTACATTTGCTTTGAACATTCAGGAAATTGCTTCAGTTATTTGAAGTGTAAATATCACATTTAAAGATCTCATAAGGATACAAACATTGAAAATTGGTGAAATATTATTTTTCTTTAAGGTTCGTGAATCCTGTGGTCTTACATAACTTTATTCTTTTACTCTATATCAATGGGCACAAACTCTTAGTGCCTCAGGAGGGGTGTACTTGGAGCTAGGCGAGGAAGCTAGTGAAGCCAAGAAAAGAACTAGATTTATTTCTAATTTAAAATACAATTAAAATTAAATCCCCCAGTTATTTAGTGCTTGTCTCTCCTTCCTAATTAAAACTTAGAGTTTAGTGGCGACTTTTTGGAGCAGTTCTGGAGGCCATTTCCAAGAGGGAGTTGTGTGTTTTGGTGGGTTTTTTGTTTTTTGGATTCTTATGTTCTGCACTCTTTTGTCTTTACAGGAAGAGGCAATGAGTTATTCATTTAAATTGTATTCATGTTTTTTTAAAAAAATCCAAACTGGCAATCAGGGCACAATAAGCTGTAGTTACATTTATGACTTATATCTAATAAGTTTTAATATGTTTTCTGAATTAAAATTCAATGTTCCATGAATATTAGAATACAAAAAGCTTCTTCTTTCACAAATAATTTTAATTGGCTGGTTGCTGCTTAGAATTAAAAGAACTACCACCACGAATCCAAAAATGTCTTAAACTGAAACGTTCGATCTATGAATCGGCCTGCTCATGTGTCCAAGTATTCAATCCATTTTCTTTCCTGGATCGGCATGTTGATATTCAGCTGATTCACAAGAGTCTATAAGAGACAGATTGATGTAAATTGAGCAGTTAAAATACAGACAATAATAATAGCTGCATCACAAATGAAGAGTTTGAAATGAAATAATTAAAAAATAACTTCAGAACTTTCTGTGGCAATTTAATTTCCAATGTAAAATGCTGAAAATCTTTTAAGCTACAGGAAATGATGAGAGAAGCACCTTTAATTATTTCTTTCTACTGTGCCTCTTCAATGAAAGAAACTCAAAACAGACCTAAAAACCTAATATAGAGCCAAGTACTATAAAACAATATCAGAGTGCACCCAGGCTGATGTAAAACTTCTGATTTTCCCTGACAGACAGAGTGAGATAAGATCCACAGTTTCTAATTCACTATTGCAAAGCCTACTAGGAAGTTTACTAGGAAGTATAATACTTCCTGTATGGAAACAGGAAAGAGAAACAATTCCATGGCACTCTCTTCCCCTCAGTAGCTCTCAAAAGCTCTTCTAAAGCAGAGCGTGTAACTATTTTCAAACAGAAGACATTTTGTGATGGCTAAATAGAGAACTTTTTCTCCTCAAATCCTACATCATGTCCTTTATCGACAGACCTGGTAAACAACCTGTTGCCATTTTTTGGAGCCCAGGAAAAAGCTTGATTCAAACAGATGTGGACTGATGAAACAAGAGTTAATCAGAACAGCCTGCAGAGTCAAAATTGCTCCCAAGAAACGCCAAAGAACATTTTGTCCACTAGATGGGGAAATGTTCCTTGCTGGTTCCTGTTCTGAATCCCTGGAGAATTTTTGTGTCGGGGCACAACTTCATATATAATTTTTAAAAAGCCTGTTTCCTAATTGAAGTAGTACATTGATTTTGAAAGAAATGGGAGGATTTACATTTGAATTTTTGACATTTCAGATTTACACTGACTTTCTTTTTTTTTTTAAAAAAGTGCCACGTTTATTTTCTCCAGTCTCAGTCATGGAAAATGTCCTTTCAGCAGATCCTGTTAATGCATCTGGGACACAGTGGAAATCCTCTGCTTTTCCTAGATTGAGGAATTTTTCATAAGACTTTCTGTTGCTATGCACTACTTGCAGTTCTCATCTCCTGGTTTCCTTCCATGAGTAAATGATCAGTGGCTGATGAGAACAGACTATCTGTGTGCACAGCTGCCAGCCTGTCCCTTGTGGCCCGTTGCCTCTAACTAAATTTCTTCAGCTTTTAGAGCCTTTCTATTGCCACTTGAGTTGGAATCTTCTGATCTCGCAGCTGCTGGCCTGCTTTAACTCTAAACTGGAAGCACAGCATTATTTCTCATGTTACTTATGGTACAAACCAAATGCAAAGTACATTACAGAACCACAGAACTTCAACAAATCAAGGTGAAAGCTTTCACTTACTCCTATCCCATCAATTAAAGCAGGGGTCGCCAACCTTTTAGACCTCAGGGACCACCAAACTCATAATTTTAAATTCTGAGGACCACTAATATAAAAAAAGATAATATATTTAATATAAAATTTTTAATTTTTATATTAAATATAAATTTAATATTAAAATTAATTTTAATATATAAATATATGAATATGACATATATATACATATACGTGTATATGTATATGTATATGTATATATACGAATATATATATCGTAGATTTTCACAGGTACAGGTATGCAGGTCTTGGCATGTTCAGGTCTTTTCCCATGTAAGATTGAGAGCATCTTGGCAACGTTTCGACAAGGTCCCACTTGCCATCTTCAGGCTGGTGCTTTTGGCTTTGTGCTTGTGCCGAAAGCACCAGCCTGAAGATGTATGTATGTATGTATAAAAATGGTGGTCATATGGATGGGTGGGTGTGGCCAAGCTGACATCACTTCTTTGCCCTTTTTGTTTTCTCATTTCTCTCTCTCTCTCTCTTCTTTCTCTCTCTCTCTCTCTCTCTCTCTCTCTCTCTCTCTCTCTCTCTCTCTAGTCCCCAGTAATGGGGGGGAAAGGTGGTGGGAATCTGACATGGTTGGTTGTCTTGACTTTGCTGTGGAAGGTAAGCCGAAAGAGCAAAATAAGGTGGGAAAAGCTCCAGGTTGTTCTGAGCACCTTCTCAGCCATCTGGGGAGTGAAGAGGAGAGGGGGAAATTCCTAATGAACTGACCCCATGGGGCAAGCTTCATTGATTCTGCCGGCACTTGCAGAAGTGGCTGACTCATGCCGCAGAGTTGTGAAAGGGAAGAACTTTCTTGGAAGAAAGTTCGTCAAAAGTTGCAGTCCTTCACGTGCACCTCTCACCCCCTCCCCAAATCCTGAAGATGGCCAGGTTAGAGAAGGGCTGCCAGGGGAAAGGGCGACGAGAGCCTTTTCTCTCCTGGATTGCGACCTTTGGCACATCGGGGTGTCAACTTTTCAGAGATTTTTGCTTTGTTTTCTCTCTCTCTCTCTCCCGCTGCTGGTACCACCCCTGTTGCCCACATGGGTGTGACTGGGCGGGCGTGGGCGGGGCCAACCAAAAGTGATTGTTCAGTTCGGTGAACTGAACCGTCCCTACCACATGGTGCAAGGTAGTTGAATTTCACCACTGCTTCGGAGGCTTCAAACAAGGGGAGTGAAGGAGGGGCAGGCTTATAACCATGGTTTTGATTATAAGCCTCCCCACTCCCCTTGTTTGAATGCTGCCCCAGGCCGTCTGGGAACCAGTTTGGAGGCCAGTGAGCCCCGCCCCCCTCTTGCCTTGGAGAAGTCCTCTCCCAGCCTTCGAAATTGGTTCCAAAGGCAGTGAGGAAGCCGCAGGGGGCTGCTGCCAACCACGTTTGAATGTCGCTTCTCTAACTAGGAGATTGGAGAACAAATGCTACTCGCATTTGCATGGAATTAGCGAAGGGGTGGGGGTGAGGGGAAAGGATTCACACATCGAGGAGGTTGAGCAGCTGCCAGCGATGGCCTCAAGCAAAGATGTTGCAAAGGAGAGGCTCATCCCCCTCAGAAGCTTCTCTTCCCCCTCTACAAAAGCACTCAAGCGCAAAGCGCTCACCGACCCTCTGGCCCCCGACAAGCCGCCTCCTTCTCACTGAGCGTGTGAGCGCTTCTGGCAAGGAGGAAGAGAAGCTCCTGAGGGCAGGGCATGGGAGATCACGGCATTGGAGCTCTTCCCGGGTGTTTCCTGGCCTGCGAGGGGAGGGCACGATCTCCTGCACCCCTCCCCCCCCCGAAGCTTCTCTTCCTCCTCACCAGAAGCGCTCACACGCAAAGTGCTCACTGCCCCTCTGGCCCCTGACAAGCCGCCTCCTTCCCGCTGAGCGTGTGAGCGCTTCTGGCGAGGAGGAAGAGGGGGTCGAGCCTCCCCCTCACAACATCTTCATCTGAGGGCAGCTGCTTCCTGCAGCTCAGGAGGTCCGCACTCCTCCCGCTGCTGCTCAGCCTTCTTGTGATGCGCTGTGGCAGGAGGCAACAGCCATGACATGGGAGACTGCAGGATTGCCCCGCCTCAGCATGCTGTGGCTCACTAAAATTTTCTCACGGCCCACCAGTTCGCCGCGGCCCACTGGTTATTCTCTGCTGAATTAGTGTCCAAAAACATTCCACTTGCTTAGAATCGTCAAAGCTTACCAAATAGGGAATGATTTCTGAGTGTTTGCATTTGCATGCATGTATCCTTACCCACATTTCCCTCCTTCTCTCTCCTTTGCAAGCTTTCTATTTTCCCCCATCCATTCTATTCTCTTATTTACTTCTGCCAACTAGTTTTGATTTGTTTGTTTTTTCTCACTCCCTTTGTTTTTGTTAAACTCTGGCAGCCCCAAAGTTAGATGAAGAAATAGATGCAGATTTTTCCCCCTTGGAACCATCCCTCATCTGTCTCAAAGAGGAACAGTGTGAATTGGGCTCTCTGGAAGCAATTGCTGCTGGACTTACATGTTGCCATGGTGACCTGTTGTCACTATATTAATGACTCTCAACTCCTCTCCAATGTTTTTGTGGCTTTTCACAGGGCCAAATTATCTTTCTTTCACTTGGCTTAGATGGATTTAGCAGGTATGATTCTTTTAACATGACCCCAGCTTGCTCTGTGTGTGTGTGTGTGCGTGCTTGTGTGTGCATGCAAATGGGTTTGTAGAAAGACTTCAAGTTTCATTCAAGAAATCTGAGCTGACATTTAGTTGACTTGCTTAGAATAGCAATTCATAATTCTCAGCCCCCTGTGGAATAAGCACAGTGGGTCAAACGGAATTTAACCCACAGAGCTGATTAGAAGTTCACAGGGCTGAAAGTAGGTGTAGAACAGAAAATAACACATGAGGTTTAGGAGCAATTTACAGTATGCTGAGAAGTTCAGAAAGGGGCTTCTGAATTGCAGTAATGAAGATGCCTTTCTTCTTTCCCCTTCTCTGACAGTAGATCAGTGGGATCCCAGAAAAGAGTCAAAAGTGCCCTTTTTTCCAGGCTTATAAGCATCAGTAATGATGATGGTTTTTAATTGAGCTCTTCAGAATATTCTTTTGAGGAAGGCATGACATCTGAAATACCTGTGATGAGAATCAGGAGTCAAACTTTACTTGGTGAAGATACCACTTTTATTTTTAGATGACTATCAAAGGAAACTTGACAGCTGGTGGTTATGGGAGAAGAACAGCTGGCCAGTGGACACTTTATCAAGTCCTCATGGGCTTGACCCTCCCACTTAATTTGTTTAATATTCATATGAGGCCACTAGTGTAAGTCGTCCATTGGTTCAGAGATTTGTTGTCATCCAGTTAGATGTTTACAACTCAGATCTGATGGGACCTATGGCAGAAGTTTTGTGCCTGGATGCGATGAGAACCCAAATAGGAAGAAAGGAGTTCCAACACAGCACAAATAAAACAGAGTAGTTGTTAGTTCAAATATCTATTAATTCTAGAAAGAATTAATGATGGGGTGGGTTTTTTTTTCTTAAAAAACAAATGTGCAATCTGAATAGCAATAGCAATAGCACTTATATACCACTTTATAGTGCTTTACAGCCCTCTCTAAGCGGTTTATAGAGTCAGCATATTACCCCCAACAATTGGGTCCTCATTTTACCGACCTTGGAAGGATGGAAGGCTGAGTCAACCTTGAGCCTGGTGAGATTCAATCTGCCAAATTGCAGGCAGCTGGCTGCAGCAGAAGTAGCCTGCAGTACCGCACTCTAACCACTGTGCCACCAAGGCTGCTCCAGAAAGTAATTCTGGACTCATGGTTTCTGCTAAAAGAGGACAAGTACATCCATTTTAGCCATTCAAAGAATGAAGACCTTTGTGCCCTTTCATTGTACTTCTGTCCATCAGAGGTTGCTCTTGAATCCTGGAATGTCATCTGGGATAAAACGTTACTGCCTATGCCAGATTCTTTATTGTCACATGATACCCTTATTATAGCATCAGCTATTGGTTTGTTTCCAAGTACAATTTAAGTTACCGACTGTTAGGGGTTGGGCTATTGCTATCTTCAAATTCACCTGTTTCAGGTACGTTCTGTCCGTCCAATATAGACAATCAATGCATGCCTGCTGAAAATCCCCGTTCATTCTGAGAGTTGATGGGAGGGAATGGAGATGGGTATTCTCTATGGGAGCATCCTTCACGGAACAGTTTGCCCTCTGAGACAAGAGTGGCCCTTTCCCTCATACAAGTAGTCCTCAACTTCGAACCATTTGTTCAGTGGCGATTTGAAATGATTGTGAAGAAGGAGAAGGAGAGGAAGAGGAAGAGGAAGAGAGGAAGAAGAAGAAATGAAGTTATGACCTGTGCCCTAAGTTATGCTCATTGCAGTGATCCCTGCATTAAATGTGATCAAAATTGAAATGCTTGGCAGCCCAGTCACATTTGCAAGCACACTGGCTCTGCAACTCTCTCACCTACCTATTTCCCCCAATCTATGCTCTTCACAGTGGCACTCAGTAGTGGCAGTGCCAGGGCTGAAACAAAGGCCCTGGGCCTTCAGCAATCTCAAGACAGCTGCTGTCACCCTTGGGCCTCTGCCAAGCCTCTAGTGCAGGGCAATGGGAGCAACTGGGGCTTTGTGCAGTGATGTTGGGATGGGATTTGAGGAAGCATTTCTCAGTGGAATGGATCAAAGGATCAGTTCTGTAATTGTATATAAATGGGAGTTTATAAGATAATAATGTATTTTTAAAATCTACAGGTAATTTTTTAAAAAACTCATTTTATGTTGAGAAATGCATTAGACAAATAAGAAGATAACATTTGGGGGTAAATAGGACTTGTAAAATTATCTGACAAATCAAACAGTTCATTTTATAGTGGGATTCCTCTTTATATGCAATTGCAGAATTCACAATTGGGCAGAATGCATTTGTGAATAAAAACACGATTCATTCACTTGATCCATCTCTGACATAAAGTACAGCAAATTTCAAAGAGCTGGATTTGTTCAAGGTTGAATTTAGCTTTAAAAAGCAAAAAAATTGTATGTGATGCATTTGTATACTTTAACAATAATTAGAAGCATTACTGACCCTAGGACAAACAGCATATTTCTTTTCTCTCCATCCCCATTTTTTCTTCAAAACAAAATATGTCCTTCTCATGCATAGCTCGTACATGGAGCCTTTTAATTGTTTATTCTCCTTGTGTAGACTTGGCCAACTGAGAAGTAGGTGCTGCTCATGAATGATAATCACCTCAACTCTGTAGCAGAGACTCAATATCCAGATGAGCCTCTCTCAAATAGCCAGAAAGGGATACAGATACATAAGCAAAAAATTGCTCCCTGTAGTTTTGCCTACCTTCTATCTATAATCAGTTGCTTCATGTACCACATGTTTTCAGCTAATCCTGGTGATTTCTTATTCTTAATCAAACAGCAAACACTCCATACGGAGGATGCAAGTTCATGTTGTCCATCATGGCTCACTGCCAGATCGAACTAAAGTAGTTGAGAATGTCATGGATGAATATTGTATCTGTTTTACATGCATATATGGCTTCAGGCACTTCCCCAGTGCTCCTTCTATATAAATGGCTTATTATTATGCTTGTGGAGGGAAGGGGGACCAACATCATCTTAGGTTGCTACACAGCAAAAATGTGCTTATAAAGTATTCTGCAAGGACCTTTCTAGACTTGTTTCTATAGCTGCCTGAAAAACAATTAGCACAATTTTGGGTGGTTAAAGAACATTAAAAATAACAAATTCACCCTCTTGGTTTCTCTTGATCTCCTGCTTTTTATTGCTAGACTTCTTCAGATACGGCTGGGTCAACTCCTATACCATTGAATCCATGATCACAACACCGGATTTAATGGTTCAGGAGAAACCAAAAAGGTGAATTTGTTATTTTTAACGTTTTTAATACCCCAAAATTGTGCTAAAAATAATTTGTGAATAAGCTTGTGCTTATATGTATGAAAATGTAATTTCTAGTAAAGAGCTGAAGGTCAAATACTATGTTCTGTTAATTATGTAACATGCAGCTGCTCTCTTGTTTTTTCATTTAAAAGATATGGGTACTGGATTTCTGAGCTTAAATAGCTTAGACCTATCTTTTACATTTGATCTTATTTACTGAAGTTCCTCTTGGAACTTAGTCAGGCAAGGAAGTTTTGGGGGAAGACTTTAATAAGCAATTTCTCATGTGTGTTCATGCCCTTAATTTTTTATAGTAATTTTATTAAAAGTTACAATTAAGAATATAAAAATGAATACAAATTAAAAAAGAGAAGAATAAAAAGAAAAATAGAAAGTGCAGAATGAAAAAAATAGAAAGAAAAATAGAAAAGACAGTAAAAATAAGAATATAGTAAAGAAAAAGAAAAGAAATATATAAAGAATATATATTGTGATTATTCCTAATTACAAGTATAGACATTTTTGTAAGTTAATCACCTTTTCTTAAATTGCAATAAATGATCTCCTCATCCCATATCTCATCTTTTGTATAAACAAATCCTTAATGCTTCTTCAGTCCTGGTTAGCAAAAGTCCATTAAAGTTTACCAGAGTTTAAAGCATTTCTATATTAACCTTGACCAGATAAATCAACTTTATATTCTTTCCTTTTACTTTTAACAATTTTGATCTTTAGTCCCTTCAAGTAATGTCTCAGACTTTATTTTTTTTTTCATGGTTTTGGGGGGTCCTTTCTCACAAAATTCTTCAAAGCTTTAATAAGACATTTTTGTAAATTTAATTTAGGAATATTATCCAGGTCACTCTCATATTTATTATTTATATGTTTCTTTTAATTAATAAGATATCAGTCAGTTTCTTTTGTATGTCCATATATCCAGTTTGCCCATTTTTTCCCATGTCATTCTTGTAGCCTGTTATTTTTAATCCACTTTTAGACTCAGTCTTGCCAGATAAAACTTGTTCCTCTTTCATAACATCTTTTAAACAAAGTTTGTCTATAGAGGCAAACATTTCTAAAGTTCGTTCTGTTTCAAATTAAAATTAGGATTAGCCTCAAATGATTCCTAGCTCCTGAGATTGACCTTTCACAGGCTCAGCCAGAGCAGCTTTTTCAGGGTCAGATCAGTGGCGGGATTCAATATTTTTTTACTGCCAGTTCTGTGAGAATGGCTTGGTGGGTGTGGCAGGGGAAGGATACTGTAAAATCTCCAGTCAGAAGTGGTATTGCCAGTTCTCCGAACTCAAAATTTCCACTACCAGTTCTCCAGAACTGGTCAGAACCTGCTGAATACCACCTCTGGATCAGATTCAGAATCTGTCCTGAGTCTGAGTCATGACAAAATTAATTTCTGAATCCATTGTTCCAAAATATATTTAAATATGCCCAGTGTTAAAATATTTTCTTTTGTCCTGTATTAATAAGTCAAATTTAAGTGTACTTCTTTAATTGTAATATTTAATTCCTTCTGGTTCTCTTCTGGTGTCTGAACTTCAAAGTCTTAACCTATCATGTTTTTTGGAAAAAAGAATTCAAAACAAAAACATTTCCCCCCAGGAATTATAATTAATTCCTAATTCTTATTTCAAGTCAATCTAGGCCCTTAGTCTGTTTGTAAGATTCCAAAATCAAAATTCTAATCAAGCTTTTGCTGTGATTTTTAAAAAAAACTGCTTAAAGTTTTATTTAAAGTTGTATTTCTTTTGGTTTGACAGTACTGTCAAACCTCTCAATCCAGAGGTTCCTAACAGCTGAAAAGCAGTTAATAAGGAACTTCCGAAAGTGATTAGAAAAGTAAGTACAGTATGCAAACTCAGTGTCCTTTTGAAGGCCCTGACTGTGATTTCACCAAAAAGATGGATATTCCTTTATATCCTAGAACTCTAAATCTGCTAAAGATCTCTTGTGGTCTACTCATGAGGAACAATTGTATGGAACACTTGTGAGCAATCTCAAATTCTCTCCTTGTCTGGAGAGGAATTATGATAAGTTGGTCTACTTGCTAGCTCTTCAGTTCACTGCATTTTTGTTTTTAGAAGTGTTGTCTTCAGTTTACCATATCTTCCCTGGAAGTCCTTTATGGCCTTCATTTATTATGTTTTTTGGTGATTTATTTACAATAGTCTGATTTTCCATTCTGTCAAATACTTTGGTTTTGGGTGACTTATGAAAAGGGGAAAGTAGTACAATCAAATTTGAGGATATATGTGTGGAGTTTTTTTTCTTTTTCTTTTTGAAACTAAGCTTTTAAATTTGTTGCTATTCCTTTCCTCCCAACTGGAATGCATGTTCTCATTTACCAGGGTTTACACTCCTTCCTTCCTATAAATGAATTTGATGCCCCAAATCTCTGTTTAGATTATGTTGGTTGTTGTGGTTTTTCTTTTCTTTGTATTTGTTTAATTTAGCTTGCCTGGTGAAAGCAACCCATTGAACCTTGTTTGAACCTTGGATTCAGTTTGCTTACAGACTGAGTAGATCTGGAACGCCTATTGCTGGCAGTGCAAATGTAACAGCATTGTGTGCAAAGTTTACATTTTGACAGTTCTGCTTTAAAAAGAGGTCAAAGTGGTTGGTACTTCATTTTGTGCCTGGTAAATTAGTAAACAACAACATCTGCTTCCGTTGTCTGCATTTTTGATTACTTTCGTTGCCTTTCATAATTTGGGCTGAATTAAAGTCAACAGTAGAAAAGTACAGAGATTAGATTTTTTTTTCTATTGGATTTTAAGCTTTATACAGGTTAATGTTAGACGTGTGAACCTGTTGCAGTGAAGCAGTGAAGTTTCATTTTTCTTCAGGTCGTGGAGACCTTTATAAAAGTTAAAATAATTCTGAGTTGCTTGTGGGAGGTGATCTGTAATGAGAGTCGAAGTGCCCTGGAATAGTTTGCAAAAACAGTCTTATAAGTGAATAATTCTTATGATTAGGAATTAGTGAGCTGATAACAAGGAGAAATCTCCATAATTTCTATCCCTACATTGTTGTCCTGTCCTTTCCAACACCACTCCTCCTCCTCCTCCTCCTCTTCCTCCTCCTCTTCCTCTTCCTCCTCCTCCTCACAGAAAAAGTGTGTGTATAGCTGTATGTCTGTGTGTATCTTCAGATGCTTTCTTGAAATTCTGGTGTTGGTTTCTTTGGAATGAAAGGTTTGAAATCATCAGTTTTGGTTCAAAGCAATTGCCCCAATATTCTTAAAAGGAAGGGTGGAGTTTGCTGTTAATTCTCAAGGTAATTTAGGCAGTGCACTTTTTGCTTATTCATTATTTCAGAAGAGCTTAAGACATGCTCTATAATGTATATCCAAAGCAGACTCCACCTTTCCATTGAAGAATATGAGACAATCACCTTGGACCAAAACTGAAAGCCTTTCACTGCAAAGAAACCAATACCAGAATTTTAGGGAGGATCAGAAGAGACACACAGACACACACAGACACACACACACTTCTTTGCTGCAAGGAGGAGGTGGAGAAGAGGTGCTGGAAAGACAGGACAGAATGCAGAATTAAGCTACTATGGAGATGGGTGAATAGGATTAAAAGAGAATTATTTTCTTTTGGGTTTTTCTTTCCTCCCATACATTTGAACTAGGGATAAATTTTATATACTGTATATATAGTAAGCTGCCCTACAAATATTGCCTTTTCTTTAGCAGCCTCAAAATGGCTGTGAAGTTTTATGTTAAAAGTTTAGACACCTACAAAATAATTCATAGGTATGGTAAACATGTGAATTGGAAGTGATGAATCCTGTCATCTAGTATGTGTTCCTGCAATTTGCTTTTCAGTACATATCCATGCATGTAAGTCTTGCTTCAGGGGTTCTGACCAGTTTTGGAGGACCAGTAGTGGAAATTTTGAGTAGTTTGGAGAACCAACAAATACCACCTCTGACTGGCCCCGCCCCCATCTATTCTCTGCCTCCCGAGTCCTAGGTGATTGGCTGGGTCTTCTTTTGTTGCCCTGCATAGGAGAACAGAGCTGGAAAGCAGGTTAGTGGGGTGGGGCGGGAATGGGATTTTGCAGTAACCTTCCCCCAGGAGTGGGGATTTTGTAGTATCATTCCCCTGCCATGCCCACCAAGCCACACCCACCAAGCCATTCCCACAGAACCGGTAGTAAAAAAAATTGAATTCCACCACTGCCTTGCTTATATGATCAGAAACTCTTTCTAGACAAAGTATATAGGTATCTCTGATTAGCATGGCTTTTTTCTCCAAATTTAAGAGAATAGCTAGGTTTAGACATAATCTTACACCATTATGCATTTTGTTTCTATCCAACTTGCTAGATCGAACATACACCGTTTTTAGCCTTGAATTATTTTGTCAGGAGAAATTTGAAAGTAAAAGCTAAAGGCAAAACTGCTGCCAAACTCCCTATGCCAAATTACTGCCCTAGTTTTCATTTGTTTTTGTTGTTGTTAAGATGGATGCTGGGACCTGGTGCTTTTTGGAAAGAAATATTAAAATATGTTTCTGTAAATAAGCTTTTGGCTTCTTTTTTGTAGCCACAATGAAGAACAAACTCTGGTCCCGAAAGTCAGGGGAAAAAAAACCTGTCTGGAACGTACACAGTTGGCCCTCAGACAAAATGAGAAAAATGCTGATAAGATGGAGTCAGCTGCTAAAGGGAGGAGGTTGCCTGGGTGGTTTGATTTGGACAAGGAGGCTTGCCATTGTCGACTGGCACCTACATTGCTCAGGGTTAGTCTGGTATCTTCTTCCTGGGCTGTTATCCAAGGGCTGGCTGCCTTGACTATGCTAGAGCGCCAAAGCAGCCTGGGTGTTAAATATGTGCAGCTTTCATACTACAGATTGTGTTAGACTAACAGTGTCATGTGGTATGCATATTAATGTGGATCTTACCCAGTTTGTACTTTCCAAGCCTCTGTAGAAACCCCAAAAACCATTAAAGAGGCATTAAAATGTCTCTTTAAAAAAAAACATGTTGATATAGAAACAAGCTGTAAAGGTTGACATCGGAATGCCTTTCTTATCTCTGATCGTTTTAACATTTGTTTGGAACAATGAAAGACATTAATGGTTTATCTCCTAAAAGATTAACATTACCCTCTAGATATGGGAGAAAGGAAACTTTGCTGAAGTCTTTTTGTCAAGTTATTTCCCCATTCTACTCATTCAGGGGCCAAACTAAATCAGGAAGTTTTTTTGAAGAAAAAATGGAATTATTCAATAAATCTCATAGATGGGGTTATGGCAGCAAGCATGCCTTTTATAAACCTGTATTTTCCCACAGCTTTTTTTTTTTGCTGATTTTTCCTATCTATAATAAACCTACTAATGAGGACTTCATGCAAAAACCTGCACAGTGTCCTTATATAATACTAGGACCCTTTTCTTGAAGTACCTCTCTGAAAGCATCTCTTCATTTAAAGTGGCTGATGACTAGCATTTACTGACAGTTAAGATCTGCTTATTTATTTTCATCAAGGATTGATGAAAATGTCTCAGAATGTCTGTTGCAAAAATATTTAGCTTTAAACCTACAATACAATTGAAAGTTTCATACATTTCTTTGCAGCGATAAAAAGAAATTACTTGCTCATCTATGAAAAATGCTTGGTGGAATGTCTCTGTAGGAAGCAGAAAAAGCTTGCAGTCAGCAAAAATATTTTCTACCAAGCCATAATACTGATTGTTTAAGAATTCCCCACCACCCCGGGCTAGTGAGAAGTCCAAAAATAGCACAACAGTATTCAATTTTCTTTGGATTAGAACACAAAGGAGACTTAGTAGGTAATATTTACTTTATCTACAAACGAACAATACTTAACGGGAATTTATCCTGAATATACAAGTAAAGGCTTAGAAAATGAAAGTTGAAAAAGTTTGAGACATGGGTTTATTTTCCCTTCTAAAACTAATACTCTTTCACCAGAAATACTGGAAATCTCCTATAGAAATTCCTAATTTGGAATAAGGGAACTACTTTGAAATGCAGTATTTTATCAATTCATAACATAAAGAATTTTATCTCTTATTTTAGTGTGAGTTAAATAATGAAAACGAACATCCAGGTTGCATCTCTATACCTGATTGATCTTAGTCCTCATACTGTACCACCCAAAACATGAGAGAATATATGCTATATTGCTCTGGACTATGAATACAACAGTGAAATTTATTTACATTTGTTCTATCTGGTTTTGGGGTACCATATACTCTAAATGACCATATATTTATTTTATCTGAGTCCATTGGAAGAATGATTCATGTTTGCTTTTCTTTTGAGACTTTAAATTGGGGAAAACTGTTGAGAAAAACTAATGAATAGGAAGAAGGAAAATAATTTTGTTACGTGAAAAGGGAAGGGGTTGCAGAAAGTTCTCCTTGCAGATTTAGTTTGCATGAGAAGACCATTGCTTGGTCTTTGGCTTTAATCATCAGAGGCTGGAAATTAAATCTTCAGGGCTCCTGGACTCTGGTAGGTCTAGCTGTCTAGGGCTTGGTCTAATGGTCTGGTAATGGGATAAATTTGAACCAGTAAGTCTTGAGGAGGTAAACAAGGATCTCAGCACTTTTAATTGAGCCACTTGTTTGTTGGACCCCTCTGGTTAGTTACGGTAGCCTGGGAGGTGAGTTCTATTTTTTTATTTTTTATTTAAATTTGATTTGTCAATCGCTTACAAGATAATAGGTATAAGAATAAACATAGTTATGAATACATAAAATGGATACATATAAGAAAAATAAAAGAAATAATAGGACAGAGATGGTAGGCATGCCCCCTACAGACCTCTTAGGAAAGGGTCAATAGTAGACAGTCTAAAGTTAAAGTTTTTGGGGTTTGGGGAAGAAACCACATAGTCAGGTAGTGTGTTCCAGACATTGACAACGCTGTTGCTGAAGTCGTATTTCCTGCAATCGAGTTTGGTGCGGTTAACCTTGAGTTTGTATCTATTGTGTGCTCTTGTATTGTTATGGTTGAAGCTGAAGTATTCATTGACATGTAGGGCATTGCAATGTATGATTTTATAAACTGTACTATACTTTGATCGGACTGAAGATGGCATAGTTCTAGAAGTTGTGGTTGGATCCATACTATAGTGGAAACTTCTTTGAGGGAAGAGGTTGTCCTTCGGCCTTGAAGGAGATGAAGATGCACCCCACCCCACTGTCTCCAAGACTTAACAAACTGAGACAAGCATTATCTTTTCCCACTCCTAAAATGAAGATGTTGAAAAGATGGCAAGATTGCTGATGCAGAGGAATCTGGAGGAAGTGCATTATCTAGACCCATTTCATTCAGATCTCAGGCTAGAATTCAATATGGAGGCATCCTTGGAAGGACTTGTAGATGATCTGTAACAGAGCATGGTTGGAGAAGTGTATCCATTCTCGCTCTCTTTGATCTCTCTCTGACTTTTAATACTATTTTGTAGTGGTTTTCCTCCTTCCTTTGGGAAAAGTACTGGTCTTGGCTGTGGAGGAGAGGTCATTTCTTCCTTTGTCAAGTGCCACCGGGTCGACACCCTTTCTCCTCTTGTTCAACATCTGCATGGAACCACTGAGTGATGTTATTTGCCATTTCTTGAGGGTCTGCCTATCTCTCATCATTTCAGCCCAGCTGGTTCAGGCCATGATCTGTGTTCCTTCAATCAAACAGTTTCATCTATTGTGTTCCCAGAATGTGTGTTCTCTGTGCTGTGCTTGTCCTCTGGAATGAGTTTCCAAATGATGTCCATGTCTCCCACTGTGATAGCATTCCAGGAAGCCTTGAAGATCTGGACGTTCCCTCAGGCGTTCCCTCACGTAGCCCCCGTGGAATACTCCTGGAGATGTGGTTGTGGTTAATCAGATTTGCCATCTCATCTTCTTCTATCTTCCCTTTCTTGTTCCTTTGTTTTTAATATTTTACTTTATTTTCCTATTTTATTATATAATGTCCGGGTTTAAAAAAGATTGTGTTGGTCAATGCCTACATTGAATAAAGAAAACAGAACTATAATAATGTGGGAAGCAGGATGGAGAAGGACACCAGTTTATTTGGGGGAAACAAATGTAAGTCCTTTGTCATTTCATGCCGCAATCAAATAATAAAATAGAAATCAAAGTACAACCCTGTTATATAGCTTTTGCTAACTATTAATTTCCATAGCTGTTTTTCCTGGGCATATATTTTCTCTGGGTATATGTCTTCTTTGAGATTATGTGTCCTCTGGGTTTATGTCTTCTCTGGGCCTATCTTTGTCTCCCACAGTCATATTAAAAATTGACTGAAGTATTCACTGAGAATGTAAAGTGTATATACTAAATTACTAATTTAAGACCTTTAAAGATGACTTCTGGCGTTCTAAAGAAATCATCTTTCCATCAAGGCATAGAGATTCCCTGTTTGATATATTTTCCCTTACAGCCATTGACATGAGGCATTGTATTGATGCAAAGTTAAGGCCAGTTCCACATTCATTAGGAAAGTTTTTTTTTTTAAGTAAATATGTTCTGTGTCACTAGAGCAAGATCCTTACATAATACCTCTACCTTTTCAGTAATTTTTAATGAGCCTTTGTTTAACATTCAATATATTTGATGCTTATATTAAAGCCAATGTTGTTTAATTATTAAAATGCTGGACTAGGATTGGAAAACCAATGTTCAGATCTACTTTTAAGCATAGAAGTTCACTTTCTCTCAGCCCAATTGACCTGAATTTGTTGTAGGGAAAATTGGAAGAGCAAACTCTTATGTTATAGTATTGATTGAGTTCCTGGAGGAAAAGTACTATATAAAGCTAACAGAGATATGATCCTCATCCTTGGATGTTGTAAAACTATTTTAAATATTCTTTCCTCTGATTGCATCTATACATATTTTTGTTTGTAGGAAAATTGATTTTTTAAAAAAATTATTGAAGATGGGATATATTTTCTGTCTCTGGTTGCAGAGGCTGTGTTAGCGTACAGTATTGATACTTTGAAGCTATGCCACTCCTATGATTACTTTTTTTTTTCATTTGCAGGTGTACAACTCAAATAAGGACAGCCAAAATGAAGGCAGTAAGTAATTTATTATTTAGTTTTAAAAAAAGCTAATATCGAGCAAATGATTTTTTAGACTTGAATGCTTGAGTAAGCCAGTAGATGGTGCTCCATAATCTACCCTAACCTTCTTTAAACTTTCAAGTATAGTTTTGGGGATCAAGTGGTTTCACAGTAACAGTAATCAGCGACAATCACTGTATTAAACAAAAGAGCTTTATAGCTGCTGGAGTTCCAGCAAGTAAACATCTGGATGCAACCCAACAACTGTGGAGTTCTGAAACTGGCTTTGTTGCAAATTGTGTGTTTCCTTTGGCGAATTATTTAACAACCTTTTGTCTCAGTTTACACAATCCAGGCACAGAGGTTTATAGAAGGGAAGTGAGAAGGAGAACTAAGATTTTTTTTTTCCTGAATTTTAGTACCTTGTTTTACTTTCCTTAAAATTTAATGAATAGAAATAAAATATCTTGTGTTAAAAGGAGCTTATCCAAAACCTGAGCCTGCCCCCTGGACTGTTGTTGAACAGATATATTTTTGGAATGAAAGGCTCTTTGTACATATGAAATACACTCTTTAAATATTTTCCTCTCTTTACCCCAAATATTGGAAGAGCAAATGACTTGATATGTGTTTTGCTGAGCAACTTGAACTTCTTGCTATTGCTATTTAAAATGTGTTCTCTGTTTCTAAGTAGGGAGCCAGCTTACAAATATCACTGCAGCTCTAATTTTTTTTTCCTTCTCTTTACAGCTGCTGCCATACAGTGACATAGCAGCAGATCTCTTATTTATCTTGGGTGTGGCTTATAAAGCTAGTGTGGGTTTTCATATGTTGGTTATTGAGTTTGGGAATACTGATGAATGGCATTCTTTTTAACCCTGCAAGCTCAGAAATACTTGGGACACCGTAAAAGAAACTCCCTCCTATTGCTCCCTTTCTCTAAGAGCAAACAGGATTCAGTTGAAACCTTCATGAGCTCATCGTCCCTTTTCATCCTAAGGGAGCCCTGCTGGTTGTGTTTCTTTATAAATAGAATGTTGTTCCTAGTAAATTTGAGAAGTAGCATCTCCAGCTGTTGGGTCACTCCAGCTGACAGACACTATATACAGTAGTGGTCTAGTTTCTCTCACTGCTTTCAGTTGATAAATGCCATATAATTTTAAACCCCCACTTTCCTTTCTTCCTTTCCCAGCAATGCAAGATTTACATACCTATCATTTCTTTAATAGCACTAGTGTGTCAAACAAGACAGCACAATTAGAGATAATTGCACCTCAGCAGATTGCTGAGATTATGTCAGCCTAGTCAGGGTTTCTAGGAATCCCTCTTCCTACCAGTTGTGTGTTCCTGTGTTAAGAAATTTAAAGAAAAAAGAAGCAGTAGAGAAACTTGCAGTGAGACAAGTTAGCCATTGGTGGTTTTGACTAATATATAGAACAGGGGTCTTCACCCTTGGCAACTTTTAAGCCTGGTGGACTTCAACTCCCAGAATTCTGGGCGTTCAAGTCCTCCAGGCTTAAAGGTGCCAAGGTTGGAGACTCCTGATATAGAGCAAAACCGTGGTTTTATTTTTCTGTGACACAGAAGCTTCCTCTCACTAACTTTTTAAATGCAGAATTCTATAGGTAGTCCTTGATTTACAGCAATTTATTTAGTGGCCATTCAAAGTTACAAAGGCACTGAAAAAAAGTGATCTATCATTTTTCACACATACAATCTTTTCGGCATCCCCATGGTCACGTGATCAAAATTCAGACCCTTGGCAACTGACTCATATTTATGATGGTTGCAGTGTCCTGGGGGCCATCTCCTTTTGTGACCTTCTGACAAGCAAAGTCAATTGGGAAGCCAGATTCACTTAATAACTGTGTTATTAACTTGACACCTGCAGTGATTCACTTAACTGTGTCAAGGAAGGATGTAAAATGGGTCAAAATTCTCTTAACAACTGTCTCCCTTAGCAACCTAAATTATGGGCTCCACTGTGGTCATGTTAAGGACTACTTATAAAAAGGAAAACCATGATTTTATTTTTCTGTGACACGGCTAATTCCTATTGCTAACTTTTTTTAATGCAGAACTCTATTTAGGTGAAAGGGGTTTTCCCCAAGCAATTCAACTTTAAATTAGGAAGGCATCTTAAATATGCTGAGAATGTGGTAAAAGGGGCAGATAATGGTTTTAGCTCCCCCCATTTTCTTTTTGGATTCATCCTCTTTTGGGAGGGATGTTTAATTTCAAATTTTTGAATTGGGGTGGGGGAATGCACTTATTCCTATATAAGTCTGATCTTTTGTTTTGATTTTAGTGGTTACTTGTCTGTGAGTTGAAAATGCCATGGAAGTCCTGGCAAAGCTCTTTAATCAAAGAAAAGTGGCTAGTGACTTCTCTTTGCAGTATTGCCATAAATTGGCCTCATAGTTCTGTGGTTTCAGTAGGAAAAGCATTGTCATCAGTTTACCACTATGTGACATTTTTCTGTTATCTGTGGACTAGCAATTGGCAAAATTAACACTGAAAGAACAGTTTAATTTACTGGCTGATCTTTGTAATTATTTTAACTGGGACATCTTTTCTCCAACCCTCTTCCAGTTCCCTTGTTTCCTTGCCCAGGGCATTCCTCTGCTAGTAAGAACAGGCATTTCTTTTTTTTTATAGTCACTAGCGGGAGAAAAAAAATAAAATCTGGGCCACCAGAATGGCAAGGAGAAAAGGAAAACTCGACTATTTTTTCTTCTCAAACCCTACTTTGGATGATGGGATTAGTATTAACTGCTGCCATAAATTCAGAATTGTGTGCTTCCATGTACAGTTACCTAAAGTGTGCAAATCCATTTATATTGCATAATTCAGGATTCAGCAACTTCTCCAATCCCATTTTTGCATACCTCAGGTCCTTTCCACCTGTACCCTTGAACTTTGGTATTCTTCCATTTTGGGACCGAAAACAGTTGGGAAAAACATAGGATAGGCCTACCTTTGCTAGGATATGCTAGATGGCATCATTACCTTCCTATCATATCCCAAAGTCCCTTCACAGCCGCTAAAACTTTGCCTGTCACTTGCCTCATTCCAATTATAGTGCTTATAAGGAAATAAAAGCATTTTATGTTCTCTGCTCTAATCCCAGGAGTCGATTATCTGAATGCTTTCTTTCTTTTTTTCTTTTTTCAATTATAGTGGTGAAAGCAATTTCTTTTGTTTTTTGCTGGGATTATAATTCAGTGTAGAACTATTCACTAGCAGCAACCCAGATCTCTCAAAAGAATTGTGAGTAATCGGGTATGAAAGTCATGGCAAATTTGAGATATTTCTTATTAGCCTTTAAATAAGGAGATTACCCTTAACCACCAGAGATTGGGTTATTCGGAGCTGATTTTTTTTTTCAATTATCCCAGAAACAAAATTTATGTTCTGCAGCAGGGGTATCAAACTGGCGTCCTGAGGGCCAGATGTGTCCATGCAGGCCACGCCCACCCCAGCTCCGCAAAGAGAAAAAAACCATCACGATATATCACATGATGCAACGTAATGCCCTGAGTTTGACACCTGTGTTCTGTAGGGATCTTCATGGATCTCTCATCCATCAAAATACAGTTATGGGAGCCATACATTTGTTGAAAACCATGGCTGAGATATCTCCCTGAAACATTTTTCTGTGAAAATCCCCTTTTGCTAGAAAATCACAGATGGAAAGTATAGCATTAATATCCTGGAAGGAAATAATAAGTTGCTACTGGAGCCCTATGACCCGGACCAAGAATATCTGTAAACTTCAATATTGATTTTGCTGTTTCATTGCTGAAGCACTGTCAGCATTTTCTAGGAGCTCTTCTCCGTGTCTCTATGATCTTTCCTCTTTGGTTAAGAACCAACTCAATACATTTTAGTTTGTTTGTTTTGTGTAAAAAGGTGAAACAAAGTATTCTCTATAATATTGGGTAGCATTTTTGAAGACTGCTGTGGCCTTCAGTGTTAATTCTGAATCTTTATTCACAATTCTTTTGAGGTGTTTTCAGATGTAATGCTGTAATCTTATATTAGTGGACATTGTCCTTCAAGTTTATCTTTTTAGTATTTTGAGCATAAAGGTATTTGTGGCATTATCAGCTTTAAATGACCTATGTTTGCCTTAAAGCTAAAGCCCTGTTTAAAAACTGAAGTGAGCTCCATATTCTATAGATTGCAGATATCACTCTGCTAATTGAACAAGGGATATTGGGAAGCGAAAAATCAATCCGAATAGAGCTGGAAGGGACCTTTGAGGTTTTCAAGTCCAACCCCCCCGCCTGCTCAATTAGGAGACCGTATACCATTTCAGGCAGGTGGCTGTCCAGTCTTTTCTTAAAAACCTCCAGTGATGAAGCATCCACAACTTCTGAAGGCAAGCTGATTCACTAGTTAATTGTTCTCAGTGTTAGTAAGTTTCCCCTTAATTCCAGGTTGCCTCTCTCCTTGATTAGTTTCCACCCACTGTTTCTTGTCTTGCCTTCTGGTGCTTTGGAAAATAAGTTGATCCCCACTTCTATGTGGCAGCTCCTCAATTACTCCTTCTTTTCTCTAGACTGGCTATACCCAATTCCTGCAATCGTTCTTGATATGTTTTTGTCTCCGGGCCCTTAATAATCTTAGTTGCTCTTTTTTGTGCATTTGCACAAATCTACTTTGATAACCATTTTTTCTTTAGAATTAAGAAAATAGAATAAACCCTCTGCCCAATGATGGGAAGAATAATGTCCTATAGGGCAATGGGAAAAGAATCCCTTTATGATTCCTAAATCTGAAATCTGAAATAAGAGCTATGATTTTTTTTAAATATACATTTTTCTTTCTAAAGTTACCATGTAAGCAGAGAAACCCTTAGGGATTTCTTGAAGATATGAGAAAGTGTTCCTTTTGATAAAAAATCAAGAAACATATTTTGCAAAGAATTATGAGCTTTGTTTTTTTTTTTTTTGATAATTTAGCTAAGAATATTAAGATATATTGCTCTTCTAAAAAGCATGCCATTTTGAGCTTTTTTCTGGTTGCTAGCTATTAATGTAGGATTCCCCCTACTTTTTTTCCTACAACGTTTTGAATGTAGCATATCCTGCTTCATGTTTGAGTAGGTTGATAGATTGTTCAACTATTTAATATATTTAATTGGTTTTTTTTTAATAATCCCACGCTTGTGCATTTAAGGTTTATCCACTAATTCTATGTCTGAACCTTTCCTCAGTTTTTATACTAGTGTTTATTCTGCATAGATAGACTGAATCTCATATCCCTCCCTGCTCCTTGCTCTGAATGAAACAACTCTTGAAAAGTTCCTTTTGAAATTGAAGAGAGGTTATTAGTTCAGGATGCCAGCCATGAATTAATACACTTGCACAGCAATTTAGATTTCATCTGCAAGCCAAGTTGCAAGTTAACTATTCAGACACAGGAATCCATTCATGTAGCGTTCAAGAAAACACACTTGTTTGTTTCCAGCTGCAGTAGTTCCAGCTGTGAAACGATAGAGCTCCATCTATACATCTGGTATCTATATAGTTTATGACTCTGGAAGGCTTATATGATAAAAAATATATGAACATTTCTTACAAGAATCACTCTGTTTTGTGGAACCATCTATAATCAACAGCCAGTTATGTTTATTCCTGCACTGATGTTTTGCCTATTAAAAAAATGTAGGCAATAAACTTCATAAGAATTGTTTCAAAATCGATTTTGGGTGTGTAGCTACTGTATATTTTTAAAAAGTCAACACTGGGCCTCTAAGAATCAGTCTCCCAGAATCAGATCTCTGAAACTTGGAATTCCTGTTTTCGTATTTCATCACAGCTCTCTGTTATTTCTTTATTTAAAACATTTAAATTCTCTCTAAATTCCAACAGGGATCTGAAAAACACACAACCAGACTGTTAAAAAAGATCATTGTAAAACACAAAAATAGACAATGGCAAATAGCAGCTGCAGCTACAGCAAAAATAGACCCCCTCTCCAACAAGTGTAGTCTAATCTGTGTTTCATATTTTAGAATTCCTTCTTAAAATACATATGCAAATGGACATATTTGCCACATTTATTTTAGGTATTATTACATATAAATTCACAATTCCCCATTGAGAATGGCACTTGGGTTATTTAAATGTCTTATGTAGACACAGTAGATGCCTTCTGAATAAAAGAATGAGAAGCATCAGGGAAGTTGCTTCTTTATAATAAGCCCTGTTCCTCTTCTTGCTTTATACTTAGGGGGTCCACAACCCTTAGGCTCTGGCCTGATCCTGGAACGCGGTTGACCGTTGGGAACTGGACGGGCACAAGCTATGTGCAAGCGTGTAAGACTCCATTTGTGTAAATGGTGGGTGCACGCACCTGCTGCTTGCACAGATGGAGCTTTGCATGTGTGCCTGCCACTTCCACAGAACCATCCCCTCTGCCCTACCACTGCCACTGCTGGTCCACAGAGCTGGAAAGGTTGGGGAACTTTGCTTTAAACTGCAAAACTATCTGCCTTTAACTAAAATACTTATAAGCAGTGAGAGATTCTCCCCCCTCTCCCGTTGAGAAGAGGTATCATTCTAAGTTGAAGCTGACCAAAACATGCATTAAGCCTTAATGGATGTAGTAATTATGTATGTATACATGTATTTATGTATGTGTTATTTAAAATGATTTAAAGTACATTTAAAATTATTAAAAGTATACTAGAGGGACGTAGGAGTGGTAGTGTGGCCTAAAGGTGGGGTTCTTGCCCAGGAGTGGGATGCTGGGGGTTTGCAGGGGTTCGGAGGAGCCCCTAGCTAAGATTCTGTGCACCCCTGCTCACCCCTCCCCTCCCAGGAGTCCCCACGTGGCCTGTTTTGGATGTTAGGTAAGTGCAGGGCATGCGGGGAGACTTGGGGAGGGTGAAAAAACAGGCCTCCCAGAAATTTGGGAAGCCTGGAAATGGGCCTGTTTCCGGCTTCCAGAGAGCCTCCAGAGCCCAGGGAGGTCATTTTCGCCCTCCTGGAGGCCCAAGGAAAGCTTCCTTAGCCTAGTGAGGACAAAAACGCCCCTCCCCCCATGGTGCAGGAGGCCAACTAGGCCATGCCCACCATGCCCATGCCTCCCCCCCCACAACCAGCCCTTTGCTAAAATTTTGGAAGCCCACCCCTGCTCTTGCCTCACAATCAGGAGGCTGTGAGTTTGATCCTAGGTAGAGGCAGATATTTCTCTCTCCGGTCACAATGAAAATATATCTGCTGAACAAAACTCCGCATTGGCGACAGGAAGGGCATCCGACCATTAAACACTCTGCATTCAGTTGCAGAATGGAGTCTGCAACTCCATTCAGTTGTCCAAGACTCCAGCCTACACGGCATTATGGGGCCATTAAAAGAAGTTGATACTAGAGGGAACTGTCATGTATTGTTTGTTAAGCAATCCCTTTATGGGAGTTGTAGCCACAAAACTAAAACAAATGAGGACAGCATGGATTCTTTACTTCCAAGCCAGTTGGAATATCACAGAACAGCTGCATCTAAAAATCAGTTCCAGGAGAATTATGCTATGGCAAAATAGGATTCTGTAGATACCTCCGCTTCAAGACTGTACCGTATGACTCTGAACTTTATTGTAACTTTTGTACTTTAGTGATGGTTATTTATTTCTGTAATTCTAAACATGTGCTAGCAGTCAGTTGGAATGTTTAATAAGCTCTCTTTTTAATGGCTGTGTGAGACCATTAGGTAGCATAGAGTGTCAGGAAATAGCAACTGATCTCACCCACATAGGACCTATAAGCTCCAATTCAGCAACTTGGAATGATAATGGCAGGGTTTTGAAGATATATTTACTTGGTGGGTGTTTAGTCATTCATTCTCCAGAGAATGGTAGGATACAATGCCATTTTAGGAAGTGTATACAGCCGAAGTCCAGAGAGGTGATGATAGGAGGTGCTGCCTTTATATTGAGACAAAGTCTGCCAGTAAACCAAGGCAGGCATTTTTGTTTTCATGGACATATTGACATCACATAAAAGAAAAAAAAATGTAGATTACAAACAGAATTATATTGATGTGGGATTATTTATTTTCCAAACTATTACATGAGAACAGTGTCAATCATAGTAAGTCAAAGACTTTCTCAAAATGATGGGAAACATGCTCTGCCTCTTGTGCAGTTGCATACAACTTTAAGAAGTTAATGCAAAAGAGAGAGACTTATTGGGCCATCTCAATACACTTATCATTTGTTTCTCTTGCACCCTCAGAGAGTCCCATAGTTGAGGACCACAACTGCTTTATTCAAACCTTTATCATTGGTTTCCTTGCTTGCACTCCATCACGCATACTCATCAACCTGTCCATTCCCCACATATCCTTAGTTAGTCATGAGTAATTTACTTTTCTTCAAATTTCAGATTCCTCTTCTAGTTCCATGGGATTATTAATCGAAGACTTTTCGAATAATTATTCAGATGCCCATGTTTTGATCCTTATAGTTCTACCCTGGACAGTAAAAAGTATCTTCAGAAATGTACTCTGTTTTAGGATGCTTT
Source organism: Pseudonaja textilis (assembly GCF_049901715.1). Lineage (NCBI taxonomy): Eukaryota > Metazoa > Chordata > Lepidosauria > Squamata > Elapidae > Pseudonaja > Pseudonaja textilis. The sequence goes on from NC_141991.1 coordinate 82,126,678, forward strand.
TATATATTTTAAAAAAGGAAAGCAAATCAAAATAATGATGTTGCATTTCTACTACACTATGACTCTTTTCCTTAGTAAATTCTTTTTTTTCCCCCCTTGCAGTGGCCCAGTTGGATAATATGGGTTTCAGCATCGTCAAGAAATGTATCCATGCCGTTGAATCTAGAGGTGATGTTTCCAGATAATAAAACTATATCCTATCTATATAGCAGATGCAAACTTCCTCAGCATTCTTTCTTCCCTCAATTGTCATAGATGCAATCTTGGTTTTCATGACCTAGTTTTAGATCAGCTTATGTTGTTGATGGAAGTTCATCTTTAAAATATCAAACGAAAGAACTTTTGAGAATTCTATTTTCCAAATGTATGCTTCTTTTTAGGCTCCAACTCAAAGCCGTGTTAGTTTGTTTTCTGATTACCTTTTTCTGATTGTAGATATTTTATGAACACATGCCATGGCTTATAAAAAGAGTTGTTGAGCTTTAGCTTTTATACCCCACAACTACAAGTCTGTATCTGATTCGATGTTAAATAAAAAAACACAGTTTAAGAATATCGGGGTCAATTAAAATGATAGGTTAAATATTATTATTCAGCTGTACAACCAAACTGGTGATTGTTTTGCGAAAAAACCCCTAAGCTTTTCAAATAATTAAAGCTAAGGTCATTTAACCTCTATGTCTAATTCTTAGAGACATTCTGTACTGCTGTTCGTGTATATGACCTCTCGGCCCCAACCCAACACCTAACAACAGATTTTTACATTCCCTCATTTTTAATTATCTCATTATAATGGGAGAGTAACTTTTACTAGAAATCACATCTGTGTCTTTAATCTGAAACACCAAAAGAAATGCTCTCTGCTTTAATAAGAAACTTCAAAAGTGTGTAGAATGCTGTGAGAGACTTTTAATTAGTGTAGCTCTGTGAGAAACTGCTTTTAAAAAAAGCATTAAATTACTTTTCAACCATTTATCTAAATTAAATAATTTCACTCCATAGGGATCAACGAACAAGGACTCTACAGAATAGTTGGGGTCAACTCCAGAGTTCAAAAACTATTGAGTATCTTAATGGGTAAGTAGAGCTGAAAAAAAAATAACATGCAGGTTTTTTTTCCTGTGCCAATGGTGATGTGAATGTAACCCAAAGGAAAGAGGCTTACCACTGTGAATTTAATTATTTTAAAAAAATCAGCTTGTAATGGAAGGATATCATGCAAGATCTTCATTGTACTACACTGAAATACTCAGTGAAAGGAAAGCCCATCACATATTTGTATTCTTTCTACTTTACAAATTTACCTGCTTTTTAGGAGAAAGCACTTTCTGTTTGGTATTAATATTTATATGCAGATAACTAATAATTAAAGTGACGTCTGCAGAAAAAACAAACAACCTACCCATACAACAAGCTAAATACTGTTTCAAAATTATATAAGGAAGAGAAATAAGTACGAAAACACATATTCTAAAGTTGAAATCTTAAACCACTAGATACCTCCTGCATTTGGTCGAATAGCTCTAAAAAAACAACAACAAAAACCCACCAAGGGAAGGAACAGACTGGGTCTACATAGTTAGGAATTCTGGCGCATCAGAGTGCAAATTGAAAATGCCCACTTCTGATAAGGTAGCATCTTTGTAGCAATGGATTCTGGAGGGGATCAACTCTGTTCAACCTTTCTTTCAATGGAAGAAAGCAATCTGGTGCTATGTAAGGCAAGGAAGGTGACAATCAGCATCTAGAATTGTTACTGGAGGTAAACTAGCAACTACTTAACCTTCAAAGCAATAGGTGTCAGCGTATATTAGGGCATCACATCACTGCCCAGGCTGACAGATTTTGTACCAGTTTTCCAACTGCTCTTCAAGAGTCGTGCCATGTAATATGTGCACAAAGTCTCTTGATCCAAGGATGATCATAACTGATGCATAAGATGTAGCTGTGCCAAAGTCATCATGATTTTTTCCTGAGCTTTCCCATCCCAAGTTCCTGCTTAACTGTGGTTTGTGTATTTATGCATTAATTTCTCCTTCTCTCTTTTAATACTTGCCATAATGTGCAAATGGCATTTTTATTGTTTGTTTTTAATTACTCTGCTGTGAGTTTTTTCTTAGCTGCTCAAGAGCAGATTTTTTTTTAAATTGACAGATGGGAATTTCCAGTGCTTTTTAGCTTTGAACCTATGCTACTTCCAATGTCAATATTCTGACTAAGTGCAAGTTTAAGTGCAAATAATAATTCCTATAAGTTTTTCCTAGATAATTAGACCCTAGGTACATTGCAGATATTTATTAATATATTGTAATAATTTATAGCTAGCTTTCAGTGCTTTAAAATCAAAATAAACATTTGTAATTAAAAATACCATGGATGTGAAAAAAACAAAGAAAAACATTTCTTGGATCCTTATCATAAGATAAGTGGAAGAAGAGACCTGCTGAGCATCAGTGAGGCCTTCCTTCGCCCTCCTCCCTTCTATATGAAATAAAAATACCAAATATTTAACACGTTTATATTATTTTAGAAGCAGCTCTACAATCTATATAAAATAAGTAAAAAGGAATTTTGCAACACATTATCAGTGCTGATAAATTTTTGGCTCTCTCAGTTGTCATTTAATGGAGGCATTCCAGCAAGTTATTTAAACCGTTATTTATCGAAATTATTTTTCTCACAGTTGCTCATGATAAAAAAAAAAAACATGCGTTTAAAAACTCTACCCTCTCTCCGTCCCTTTTTCTTTTCTTTTCAATTGAAAGTGGAAGGGCAGAAACTAATGGTATTTTCACACTGAAGAACAAAACTGAAGAGTAGAAGATTGGAGTTGATGGACAAAATATCAATATATAGGGTAGTTATTTATGGAGAGAAAAGATAGAAATTACTTTAGTTGAAGCATTAAGACTATTTTAAAGAGTAAGAAATAAGGCTTGAGAAAATAGCTTGCAGTGGTTTGGGCATCTGTTGAGTGGTAGAGGCAAAGATTGTGATCTGTCAATACAAAGAGAATAAAGAGACACTGAAGATATTGAAGAGTAGGAAGTCTCAGTAATAAATCTCCATGGACATAAAGGGTCTTCCGGTCTTGGGAATGGAAAGGACCCTAAGAATTCCTGTGACTAAGATTGAATAATGAACTAACTAGATGGAGAAAATATCTTTCTCTAAGGCAGTTCTAAGTGCAGCCACCTGTGCCATAATTATTAACTAGTCTGAAAAGTGATTACTTGCTTTTCTATTTACTCCCTCGTGATTAAATAGAGCTTGTATAGGGCAACCAAGGAATTGATTTGCATAAAAACATCAGAACTGAAACCTTTTACTTCCTGACTTTTTCTTAGAATGTTCCCCTTTTCAAATGTTTATTCTGATACGATCACTATAATGGGTTCTTCCCGCACCCCACCCCTTGCATTTTCCCATCTATACATAGAAACAAGCGTGGTTGGTGTTACTGGTTAACATTTGGTTTAAATGGTAACAGGATCAGGTTTCAGGGAAATATTACTGGTTCATAAAGTGACAAGGAAATGTGGGTACACATCTCTACTTAATTGGAAACACCAGATGCTTGATGTGGCTTGGACTTGGAGCCTTGGGTAAACCAATTGTAAGATGTGCAACAGCTGCCGGAAAGCCAGTTGCAAAAGTTCTGTTTGATACAATGAGGTTGAGTCTTGAAGTTCCTGATACCTCCCACTGAAACAGGCACAATAATTACCGGTTGAATTGTTTGACAGTACATTTCTCTCTCTTACCTCTGAGTGATAAATAGCAGTGTTGCTTATTAACAAGTGTCTTCTTGACTATTTTCAGAATAAGGGGGGGGGATCTATAGAACTAAAAGCCTTCTCCAAAATTAGTTTGGGGTTCATCAGAAGCAGCAAAATTTACAAAATCTGACATTTAGAATTAACATTTGCAGGATAATCAAGGATATAATAGCAGAGCAATTGTGAATGGTCAAGGGCCATATTCAGCAACCACACCTCCCCTCAGCAATCTGGTCACATAGCAGCTTTCTGCACTATCTACAGCTTTTAGACAAATCAAAGAAAAGCAACTGAGAAGTTTTAAAACTGAGGAATAGAAGACTGGAATAGAAGGGCAGCCAGAGAAGGGACATAGAGAAAATTACAGTAATAAAAACCTGAGGCTGCCAGTGCATGAATAGTAGTAGCTAGGCTGTTTCTTTCAAGGAAAGAGTATTAATATTTTATTTAGTACTGTTATATGTTCCAGACAAGGCAGTCCTGGCCATAGAGGTCAAAGGCCACTAAGAATATTGATCACTCTAGGAACATCCTATGTTATGTACTGGTAGTTGTTCTTTCTAAGGAAGTACAATCCGATTGCAAAGATAGGTAGGTAGGTAGCCACTGCTCTCTTGATTTACAATTGATAGCTGTCCAGAAAGTCCAGTTGCCTCTTGAAAAAACACCTTTGGGACACATTTCCATGGTTATTCAGATGTATGAAGGATTTCCATTAAAGACTACAGAAGTAACTTCTGATAACGTTACTGATGTGTTTTGAATTTCCTTCTGAACCTAGAATATTGTTAGTAGTCTAATATTTATTTATTTGTTAGATTCTGTTTTAGAAGGAAATTCATGGATACTACGGACAATGGTTTTTCTCTTACCTTAGGAAAATCATTTTCCATGGTTGGATTACACATAACAACATAAATGTGGAGTCTATTTCTGGTTGGTAGACTGGCTTTTACTCCCATACTGGAGAGCCTAAGAAGAAAGACTTAATATGATGCTTTGAGGGAAGAAGGAACCTGGGGAGACCCTTCAAAGAAGACCAAACTAGAAATCCGATGTCATGTAAGTCAGTATGCTTGCATTGTAAAGCTATAGTAATAAAAACTTGCAAGTCAGAAGATACTTCCCTCTCTGCCTCCCTTTTTAAAGTCAAGAGGTGTTTATTTACAATACATCACTATCCAAGACTCGGTCCTTTTTTGTCTGACCCTTATCTTGGTAATGATTCTTCGTTCTGTCTTTCAAGACCATTCCCTCTTCCCATTATAGTTTCCTTTTCCAATTAGTCATCTGGCTCTTTCATCAACTTAAAAGGAAAGCCAGTTTTACTATTCTGTAGCTTCTGGAATTCTACAAATTATACATTCACTTTGGTTAAATGAAGTAACATTTCTGTTTCTCTTTTGCCCAAAGGAAAGTTCTGGAAAGCAGCCAGTTACCACAGTACAGTGAGGAGGGGAACTTCAGGGAAAATATGTTAATGGTGATTGCCTATATCCCTGATTTGGTTAAGGGATTGGTTTTGTGGTATTTTTTTTATCCTATTATAATTGGCTTCATGGAGTTTCTTATGCCCGTTCCTTCATGGTGGCATCTTCAGGAATGTTTATACTTGGTTCCCATCAAAATTTAAAAATAATTTTAAGAGTAGGCAAATTGGACTGTTGACATTCTTTTGGCAGAACCACACAGGAGACATGCTTTTCAGTTTTGTCCATTCAGTGACAAATTTATGAATTCTTGTCAATCTGTCTCAGATCATTTTCCAAACTAAATTTAGGCCTTTTAAAATGAAATCGAGATCCTTTGCACAACATCATTTTGTTTTATGAATCTGTATCCTGAAAAATGACCTCTTTAAGGTTCTTGCCACAGATTGTTATACTCCGGTCATATTTTTTGGAGATTTAACCTTCCAAACCAAGAAAAATAATAATATCCAGCTTAATTTAAGTTCTATTCAAAACATGTTTCTGAAAAAAAATAGGTAGCATTTGTCCTGATAATGATAGCTATGATCTCCACATCCTACATCATATTTATAGTAGTAAAGTTTCTGAACCCGAAAAATGATGATAACATGGAAGGTAGAGAACTAAATTTGGCTTTTGTAGGAAAAGAAGAAATATATCAGTTTTGTCTATGATTCAAATCTTGTGTGTTGCTTTTAGATGTCAATTCAAGATTCTGAGGCCTGAAAGGGCCTGAAACAGTACCATGTGAGCAATATGCATATGTTAAACATTAAACCAAGACTGAGTGTGTTGCAAAACTTCTAAATCCAGGTAGGGAATGATGACTGTGAAGATGATGAATGAGGAAAAGAGAAATTATTTGATACAATATTTGATATCCAAAGTACCTAGACATGATGAAAAGTAGAGGGAAAAAAACAAGGTGTTATCAACTTAACGATGATGCCTTTCCCTCAGTCCCTCTTCCCAAATAAACAGGATACTTGAGAGAGTCAAAGAATACCAAAAAGAAGTTACTATGTGCTTCATTGATTATAGAAAGGGTTTTGAGTGTGTTGAATGTATCAAGCTAGGGAATATACTCAGAAAAATAAGAATCCCAGGACATTTCATTGTCCTTATAAGAAAGTTATACACAGGATAAAAAGCCACTATAGAACATTTGTGAAGTAGACTGATTTCAGGTTGACAAAAGACTGAGAAAAAGCTATGTACTTTCTTCTCACTTATTCATTCTTTCTGCTGATATACATTAAGGGAACCAGATTGGCTGAAGATGAACATGGCTGTAAAATTGGAGGAAGAAACATCTAAAACCTAATGTTTTGCCAATTATACTACTCTGACAGATGAAAATGCACAGATTTGAAAGTTCTAGTAATGAAAGTCAAGGAACACAATGGAAAACTGGGACTATAATTAAATACAAAGAAGGCTAAACTAATGGCAACAGGTAGAACAATCAGTCTAAGAATTGTCAATGTGTTTTGGAGCATCCGTGGAAGCATGGGAGGATGGGTCCATTCATCTGCCACTGTTCCTCTTTGGAAATTTGGCCTTTCTTGGTGAGGTCATTGAGAGTTCTCTTGATCTGATTGTCTACTTTCTGTTTTGGATTGATATTCACTGGGATATAAGTTTCTTTGCCTAGTAATTCTTTCACTTTTTGCATGTATTGTGATCTGTAGTTCAGCCTTTGTTTGCTGGTAGGATGATGATCGTCTGGTCCTTTTTAAAGCCTTTTTTGAAGGCTACTCTGTCCTCTGCTTTAAACAACCCAACCAAAAAACCACCAAGACCACTCCCACAAACACTGACAAGGCAAGCCATTAAAATATAAAATGAGAGCAAACCCCACTCTTTACTAGCACTGATGATGTTACCTAGTTTGGGTAATGAAACGTCTGCAACAAAACGCCAAGCTCAGAGAGCACCATGCTCATTTCAGCCAGGAGCTACAAATATTCTCCTCTAAAGGAACGAAGATTTGCTTAGCCTATTGGCTAAGGTATTTCTGAGAGAGCATAGGTAAAATTCATTAAAAATGAAAGTTGTACTTTAATGGAAAATCTCTCCAAATATGTATTCTAGTTTTTCTAGGAAGCCCATCATTTTTCAAGGCCAACACTGTTTCTAACAGTGAGTGGTCTGACGCTTCTCAGAAGCTAAGCAAGGCACAGGGTAAGTCATCCTGTTGATTGATTCTAACATCTGGTAAATTTTAGAGCATCACATGAACAATATTATGGCTTTCAGCCAATTGAATTCATTGGCTTCCTGTCCCATGAACTTGCAGCAGGATAGTTGTGCCATGCTTGGGAAACAAAAGCACACATTTTCTCCTTATGTTGAAGTTATCTCCATATATGGCAGAGCCAAAATGCTCCACTGGAATGAAGGTAATCTTAACAGGTTGTTCAGGAGGCAGAAGGGAATAATAGCATCTGGGTAGAAAAGTCTGTTTCCACACTTCTTCTTCCCTGTACTTGAATCATTTAGCAGCCTCTTATATTAAATACTATTCTTGCTTTCAAGCTTAGCATTTAATCTTTTTAAAAAAAATACAGAGTTGAAGTCCTGAGCAGAAAAACCAGCAAATGGTATGAGAGGAAAAAAAAAGTGTTTTGGGCAGTGCTTTTAAAAGATGAAAAAGCGGTGCATCTTTTTGCAGTTTTATAGCACCAAAATGTATAGGGCATTTCTCCTATTAAAGCCAGTCATCTGATCAGGCCTTGAAGAAGCTGTACATGTGTTTATAGATAGGAATACAAATAACTCAGAATGTTTACAGTGGTGGACACATTTTATCTTCTTTTCCTTAAAAACAACAACAGCACAGGAAACAAGGACATATTTAAAGAGAAGAATGTGGAGTTTCGTGGAGGGAAGAGAAAGCCGCTTGGAAGTAGAGCCTGTGCAAAGAAATCTAGGGCTCAATGTGTGGTATGTCCAATTAAAGGGATGGAAAGGAAAGATTTCTGCTTGAAAACCTGGAGAACTATATTGCCAGTCAGATTAGATCATTTTACAGTAGATGTACTTTGCGTGTGTTTTCTTTAAGGCTAGTGGCCTTTTTTTTGTTTTTTTAAATTTGTTTAACTTGGAAATGCAGGCTCTCGTAAACACTAGATGAGCGAATCATGTGATCTGGTAAGTCAATATGTTTTATGCCTGCACTGTTTGTGAATGAGTGTGTATGTTGGCAGTATAAGAGAGCATGAACAAGAGAGGATTAATTTGTTTTCCAAGAGGCTAGCAGAAGAGCCTGGTGCTTGGGCCATTCGGAAGGTCCATTCCTAGAGATACTGTAGTGATTGTGAGGTTTTTCTGAAAGCAGATGGTTTAGAAGGCCATCCAAATAAGGCAAGGATATAGAACTGAGCCTATTTAAAAGGTTGGGTTCACATCGCAGTGCCATAAATAGCTCTGCTGCCCAGCTGTTTTTTAAGCAATTTGTCTATAATTTGATATGACTGCATTGTATGTATGAAAAGCTGACACAAGCAAAGTCCAAATGGCCAGCCTGAAAGATGTGGTTCAGGGAATAGGGAACAGAGAACAGATTTTACAGCTTCTTCCTCTTGGCTCCTCTACTGCATACCACTGTTTCAAATTGTTTGGGGTTTATGAGCTGAAGTTATGCTGAGATTTGGATCGTTCAGGGAAAGCTAACATTTCAGTCGAATTTGTTCACATGAATGGCTGGAAGAGCTAATGTGATTTTGGAGTGCAGTGCAAAATAATGGTTTATATTTAAAAGAAAAACTATAGGGATAAATGGAGAAAACCGAAAGACCATAGAGTGCAAGGGCATGAAAAGACAGAGAGAAAAGAAAGGGGAAATTAGACATAGATAAGCCATTAACTGCAGTTAACCAGTTCATTGTAGCTTTTGGATGAACATTGCACAATACCTTAAAAGTAGTTGCTTAACTTATGTATTTACCTTTACTTACCACAACCTCTTACCCATAAAGCTCATTCAACACTAAAAACTCCTCCCCCCACCACCGCCAGACATACCTAGTAATGAGTAGCAAACATAAAGTCATTTGGTTGCAATCTCCCTTAATCCTGAACTTTGCTTAGCAGGCCTCCTGAGGCTCTTTGCAGATGTTTCTGTTTTGCAAGCCAATGGGAACCTCCTGAGCAGAATTTCCTTGCCTTCCAGCAACAAATGTCAATCTGGCCTGAACCCTCAACTGGCAAAAGGTTTGCGGAGTTGTGAGCTTAAGGTCTGCTGGGTAAAGCAGCTCAGTGGATGATTTGCCAAGCAAAAGGCCCATTATACAGCAGGGTGTAAACTTCATTTTCTCTCCCACAATCCAAACAAAATGCAGCCAATGTACGAGCGGCTGGACTTTCTGTGTGTGTGCCTGTGTGTTGAGACAGACTTTATTTTTTTTTTAAAAAAATTCTATTTTGTTAAAGGGGTTGTGTCTAGCATGGTGCAACCCTGGGCAAGCATACAAGTGTACATGCCGCTCTGCCAGAAATGATTCATCTGCAAACTGTTTCACATAGTTTTGACACAGTGCAAATATACTACTTATTATTAGCAGAATGTCTCTCACTCTGACAGGCAAGGGTGCCGGGGGAGGGATGGCTTGTATTTCACACTCCCAGGGATTCCCTGCCAGTGGAAGCTGAGCTACCAAATGTGAAGCGGAGTAGAGCAAGCTTTGCTCCTTCTGCAGTGCAGTTCTCAGGTGGAGGGTCGCGCAGTTCCCTCTTAAGAGTGACTGCCAGATATAATGACCAAATGGAGGAAGAGATAAAGGTCAGGAACTGAACTGCCACTGCTGATGTGAGTGCTTGAACTGAGAGGCAGGTTTTGCTTCTTCTCTGATTGACTTCTAAGGGCCACCTGTGTATCATGACCATCGGATTTCAGTGGCTGAGGGACTTCCAGGCATCTAACGCCTGTATTTACCTCAGAGCTGTACTGTGCATTTTCCTTCTTCCTCCCTTCTTCATCCTGCCAGAGGATGACAGAAACTAACTCTCTGCATCTGTGTATGTTTGCATAGTATCTTATTACATCTATGTATGTATGTATGCATTTATGCATGTTTGTATGGTTAGTCTAGAGCGAAGAAGGACTAGAGGGGGACATGATAGCAGTATTCCAGTATTTGAGAGGCTGCCAAAGCAGCCAGAAGGCAAGACAAGAAATAATGGATGGAAACTAATCTAGGAGAGAGGCAACATGGAATTAAGAAGAAACTTCCTAACAGCGAACTCAATTAACCAGTGGAACAGCTTGTCTTCCAAATTTGTGGATGCTTCATCACTGGAGGTTTTTAAAAAGAGACTGAACAGACACTTGTCTGAAATTGTATAGGGTCTCCTGCTTGAGCAAGGGGTTAGACTAGAAGACCTCCAAGGTCCCTTCCACTCTATTCTGATTCTGACCTCTGTGTGTGTGTGTGTGTGTGTGTGTGTGTGTGTGAGTGTTACTGACCAACTTTGGAAGTCTTATTCCAGTATGTGGAGGCTGTTGGGGACTGAATGGGGCGAAACGGACTCATCCCAAGAAAGATGGATTTGTCCTTGTGACTTCTCACTTAGATTCTTTTAACCCGCTCTACATTGGGCTGCATCTGAAGATTATTTATAAACTTCAACTGTGCGGAATGTGGCTGTGTGCATAGTAAATGGTGCTTGATACATGGCACACATAACACTACTTCTGCATGAATTGTATTGGTTAACATTGTGTTTCTGGGTACAATTCAAGGTGCTGGTGGTTACTTTAAAGGTAACTTATTTGTAAACTACATGGCTTGGGACCATGTAGACCTACATGGTCTTTTTTTCAAGAGTCTCTCTACCTTTCAATCAGATCTAGCATCTTACTACTCTATAGATCAGGGGTCTCCAACCTTGGCAACTTTAAGGCTTGTGGACTTCAAAGCTGGCTGAGGAGCTCTGGGAGTTGAAGTCCACAAGCCTTAAAGTTGCCAAGGTTGGAGACCCCTGCTATAGAACATCCATCCTCCTTTCATATATTTGAATGATCTTTCATCAGGCCCTACAAACCTGGCTCTGTCCCTGAGCTTGGGGTGCTAAATGTGTTAAATGCCCCCTTTCCTAGTTGTATTGCTAACTGGCCAAGTATCTCAGTGCTTGGTATATTTACTTTGGATATTTCTATTGTTTTAAAAAAGTTTTTAGTATGTTTTGATTGTAATTGAGAATTATTACATTAGATGGGCGGCTATAGAAATGGAATGAATGAATAAATAAGCAAACAAACTTGAAAATCAGCCCTGAAAAGAAAGCTGTGAGGAAGATTCATAAAAATGTCCCGTCCATACCTAGCTCCCGTCCATATCTAGCTATATCTAGCTGATTATATGCCCAGTTGATTGAGCAATGTTACCATTAGACCTTCTTAACTCCCCCACAAGAGGGTCTAAACAGTGTTGATTCTTATTTCATTTCTGAAAGAATGCCTTTACCCTATTAAAATCTTTGTACCCCCCATAGATAATGTTATACTGTTCCTGCCAACTGAATCCTACACTCCTATTAAGCTGCTGGCAGCAACAAGTGTTTACAGCCAGCAAATTGGAAAAGCCCTTCAGTAGAGTTCCTTTGCACTTCAGCTTCAAAATCCATTGAAGAGAATCCCACGTGCTCCTAAGTGTGAATGAACATGCTAATAAAGACACACAACCATAGCCTCAAGAACCAAAATAGCTCAGGATCACCCTGGGAATATGCCAGTGTATGCTAGAATCGCATGAGAAAACTTTCCTGACTATAATCACTTCCTTCCTGAAGTTCTTAAGGTTTCATCTGGACAAAAAGGGGAAGGTAATTGTCTGTTTTCACAGAGCCGAACCAAACTACCTCTAGTTTCAATGCAGAGAGTCACTAAGCACAGCACTGCAGAGTAGAGCTACCAGTTGCAATTCTTTTGCCATTGTTGCAAGGTACAAAAGAAATCCCACATTGGACAGATCATGCAACCCTCTGGGTGTTTGGAGACTTCTTCAATTATCAGCCATTTCAAAGTATAGACCAGGAATCTCTTCTCTCCCCGCCCCCACCTCAGTCATCATAGATTGGGTTCGAAAATGCCCCACATCCATATCATGACCCAAAAATAATAGAGCAAAAAATGTTTCAGTGTTAAAAATTTTTTACCCAGAGGTACATGAGCCCCACCAAAAGTTCATGATAAAATATTCATTTATTCATTCATTTATTTATTTATTATTTGTCAATTGCTTACAAGATAATAGGTATAAGTAAAAACATAGTTATGAATTAGAATTAGAAGAACTTTATTGTCATTGTACAAGTACAACCGAAACTGTAGATGCACCCCAGCAACTGTTCGCAATACAATAAAACCAAAGCACTTAAAAATGAAGATAAGAAAAATAGAATACCCACACCTCCATTTGCAATTTGAGAGTACAATATCTACGAATATACACAAAATATGCATCCAACATTGACTCTAACGCTTAGCCGAGTATAATACACAAGAGATGGATCGTACTGTAATATGTTATTATACATCTGAATGGGATATTGAGATTTCACATCTTTTCACATCTTAATAAGGTAGTGACTTCGTGTTTATTTGTGGTTCAGATGGCCCAGGGAAACTATTTGTTAATCTAGTGGTGTGGGATTTTATTGACCTAAAATGCCGTCTAGATGGCAGCAAGTCAAAAAGATAATTGCCAGGGTGTGAGGGGTCTGTGTGAGGACGTGCCCTTATATGGATACATATAAGAAAAATAAAAAAAATATATAAAAGAAACAATAGGACAGGGATGGTAGGCATATTGGTGCACTTAGGCGCGCCTCCTACAGACCTCTTAGGAAAGGGGTGAGGTCAATAGTAGACAGTCTAAGGTTAAAGTTTTTGGGGTTTGGAGAAAAAAACCACAGAGTCAGGTAGAGTATTCCAGACGTTGACCACCATGTTGCTGAAGTCGTATTTCCTGATAGTTATCATAATATAAATAAATATTTCCTGATAGATAGTATCATAATATGAAATACAGGGGAAAAATGAACAAAAAAAGGTTTCTACTGCATAAACAACAGATAGATATTCCAATGTAAAAACTATGGAGACACACAGAGCAAAAGGACTGGGTCATGCCCAAGATCCAGATACCACTATAATTAGCTAGCTAACATCCTCTAGGCTTAGAATTAATATAGACATTGGCAATAGCATTCCAACAGAAGACATACCATGAACATCAGTGGTAAAACCTTGAGGCATGGCATATAAAGCAGTCCCCACTATCACCAGTTATGAGGGCACCAATCATACCCAGGAGCTATGTCACAGAGACTCATAGAACTGTCCAGGTATATCATAGTTGCTCCAAGATCCACCACTCTCAGAAATGATACAAGACATCAGTAGAAACAGCTCAGTTTCAAGGAGATGCTGACCCAATGCCCCTTGAGATCTCACATAACTGTTATCATACAACAATATCCCTCATCCATGACCTGCAAACAAAGGGTCAAATATGAATTTATTATGGAAAAGAATGAAGAAGGGAGGCAGTTCTGCAGATGTTTGAAGATGCTGTGACAAACTCCTAAATTTTCCAGCGGCAGAGTAATGCCCCTTAAACAACTACTGAGTTAGCCCCGTGCTGGAATTCACCCCCAAAAAAAAAAAAAAAAAAAAGAGCTTCTCCCATAGGGTGTGTGTTTGGATGCCCTGTTTTCCAGGGCCTAAGTCTTTGTGGTAAATGTTAAGGATGTGCCCTGCATAACTGGTGTGGGTTCCTCTCATTCTCATTTCTCCATCTGTCCAGTTGCACGATAGCATTGTGTTTGGCAATGATCCTCTGTCTCCTTTGCTATTGCTTGTCTCCCTCATTAAAGGCTTTAGTCCTCATTGAGCAAGAAGAATTGGGACTGGCAATTTGATTTAAGTGAAAGGGTTGCTAAGTGAAACTTCCTTTGTGCTTATGGTCTTATGTCAGCTTTACTTTACAGACTTGTGAACGTTGTTAATGCAAGGATTGGTCTGAAAGGTACTTTTTCATCACTATTGCAACTACGAGTGGTCACTAAACAAGGCAGTCCCTAAATAAGGACTACTGTATTTTCTTTCTCATGGGCAATTTGGGGCGTTGCCAGGGGCTTTGGGATAGGTTCTCTTCTCAGCACTCCCTCAGGCAGGTAGCCGATGTCAGCAACCCCCAACTTTTTGTGCAATAGAGACTGGTAACTGATTCCCTGGAAAGAGGTTTTTCTGTGGACTGGAGGGGGTGTGGTTTCACATTTTTATTTATTTGATTTGATTTGTCAATTGCAAGTTACTGCAATGTATGATTTTATATACCATACTTAGATCAGACCGAAGATGGCGTAATTCAATGTTTTCTAGGTCTAGAATTTCAAGCCTGGTGGCATAAGGTATTCTGCAATGAGTAGAGGAGTGGAGAACACTTCTTGTGAAATATTTCTGGACTTTCTCAACTGTGTTACTATCAGATATGTAATGTGGGTTCCAGACTGATGAGCTGTATTCAAGTATTGATCTAGCAAATGTTTTGTATGCTCTAGTTAGTAGTGTAATATTACCAGAGAAAAAGATTTAATATGTAATCCACCCTGGAACTCCTGTTCCCAATTCCATGATTATGTCCTTCCAAAACTACCAACCAGGAAATTGGATGGCATTATTTGTGACATGCAAATATGGGATTATTTTAAGTCAGAATTGCTATAATGAAGAATATTGCCAATTTCATCTTGATTTGTTTAAAGTCTCTCTTTCTTCTTCTTCAGTTATAGTTTGGGGTTTGATTGATGGATTCCAGCTGCAGTTTAGCTGTTCTTGTGTTTTGTATTCTGGACTTGTTTTGCCCAACTATTATGAGACTGCGTGCAGGTTGTTGAAACTATTGAAGAGTTTCTCCAAACTCTTGATGCCAAACAGAAACAAAGGTCCTCAGTTAAAGGACTTACTGGGATTGATTCTGGTGTGTTTTGGAAGGAATTGCAGATTCCTTCCTTCTTTCTTTGCCTTTTATATTCGTCCAGATAGATGGGAACCATAGTTTCAAAATACATCTCTCAACCAAAGGAGCACATCTCAAGTTAAGTTATTTATTTCCTTGTACAGTAGCTGCATCCATATATGCAGCACCAACTCCTTGTAAAGCTCATTAGAAAGATGTACAGTGAGCTACCAAAATCTAGATGACCATTTGATGACAGCAAAAATACAATTTTATATGTGTATGTATCCAGATTTCTATAGACCAGCCAACCAATATTCTGGAATGAGATTTCCACACTTTCTTTATGGTCTCATTCATGCCTCTCTCCTTAGATCCCAAAACTGCTGAAACTGAAGATGACATCTGTGCAGAATGGGAAGTTAAAACAATCACCAGTGCATTGAAAACATATTTAAGGTGAGTGAGGAAGTTCTTGTATGGGTTTACAAGAACTATCTGCCTTTCGGTGTTAATTTTTCATGAAGGATGCCTGGACTTTGCTTAGAGTTTCATTTCCTAGCTGTTTGTTTGTATGCTCTTGTTTGAATCTAAAAGGATTCCATTGGTTACTCAATGTTAATATTCTGTAATGTAAAAACTAGTGGCTAATCATTCCTATCTACAAATATTTATAAGCATAATAAACTTCTCTGCAGTACATCTCAGAATTATTATCAAGATTTCAGCGTTAACTTTCTCCAACAGCATTCTGATTTTCAAGCAGCCTTTCTGTAAGGTTCTTTAATGTTTCAGATTTAGAAAGCAACTTTGCTCTACCTCCTGAAAAACTGTCTTACTTTATGAAGTTTTGCAAAGGATAGAGATGTGGTTTGAGTTCAAGTTAGAGTTTATTTATGGTTGTATGTATTTTAAAGTACGTGAAGAATATAGGGATAGATAGTGTCATTCTATGGAGCACTAAAGCTGAAGTTAAGACCAGTAGCTCCAGTAGATTTCCATAGTTCAGTAGATTTCTCAGCAGAAGTAGCCTAAGGATGTTTATAATTCTGGCCATTCTCTGGAGTTTTTCCATCATGTACTAATCAAATCTGATCATTCTTAGTTTCCAAGTCCAGAGAAGGAATCTAGGAAGCATTAGTCTAGGAAAATCAGGAAACTATGGGTGAAAAGGACATTATGCCAGAAGCATGCTACTTCCTTTGACATTTTTGGAGAACAATGTAATTTATGACTATTAATCATGCTGCAATAAAGATAATACAAAGATTTATTTGTCGGTTGGTCATAAACCTTGAGTGTAAGAAGAGTAACCAATAATCTCTTCAGCTCCTTTCTAGCTTTCTTTTCTATTCTTTCCCTGTTTTGACAGGGTTATTTTTTAGAGCTGGAATAAATCATTTAGAGGTGTGAAGAGAAGATCCTAATCTTAACAGAGCCTTTTGTTGTTAGCAAATAACAAACTAGAGGCATTACTTATCTTTGGTGAGAGGATAGTTAATAAAAGTTGAAGATTTTTCAACCTTATCATATTCCCAGTAAAGGGGTGTAGTGAACCTCTTGTAATTCCAAAGTAAATTTCCCAGTGTATTGAGTGGAGGAAAGCTCATCTTATTCCAAATCAATTTATGGGGAACCTGGATGGTTTACAAGAATAAAACTCCAAATACAAACCGAATATACCCCTACTCCCTTGGCAACAACATTCAAACAAATCACTTCACAGGAGCCATAATGGGCTCAGGCCCATTGGCAAAATCATATCAAGAATGAGTATTTTGAAAACATTTTGGACAATAGTTGAAACTGGTCAGTAATGTGAATCTATCTTGGTCAATCCTTGTCTTTTGCTGTTCCCCTTTTACTTTCCCTATATTTAAAGAACAAGCCCAGACATCTATTATTGCTCATCCTTCTCCTAATATCAATAATTAGGAGAAATAAGGAGCACTTCCACATCCTATAGTGGTGACGAAGTTATGAACATATGAATTTGTGGTAATAATACACTATGTAACCTATAACATGATCTGAGTTTAAATTAAATCTCATTAAATGTTTGATTCAGTTTAAAGCACCATTGCATCAGATTTTGGGTTAAACTCAGCCATTCCAAAATATTTCTGCTATCCTCATTTGTAGATTGACTTGTGTTTATGGTTATTTGCTATATAATGAACATTCATGTAAGCTTACACACACAAACAACACACACAGAGGTGGGATGCTGCTAGTATAACAACCGGTTCGATGATTGTGTGCTTCACATGTGAACAGCAATGCAAAAATCCTTACCTGCTATGTTACTTAATTGGAGCAACACAGCTGAGGAGTGGCACTCTGCTCTTCTGCGCTGATCAGCTGGGATGGTAAAGGTCAGTACAGTGCAGGGGGGTGCAGGGGGGCTCCCACATAATCGTTGGAGTGAACCGGTTCTCTCCCAGGTGATCTTCGGAGCTAAGGGTTCGCCTGAACCGATCCAAACCAGCAGAATCCTACCCTGTGTATATATATATATATATATATATATATATATTTTCTGAGGTTCTGGGTATTTATATGTGGATCTTTGGTTGTTCGGGTTTTCCCGCGTAAGATTCGAAGTATCTAGGCAACGTTTCGATGAAGTCTCATTCATCATCTTCAGGCTTCTGTCTCCGGCTCTGTGCTTTTCAGAGTAATGTGAGATTGCAGCTGCTTCCTCCTTTTAACTGCCAGTGGGGTGGGACTTGATTGGGTGGGGCTTGGCTGTGTTCTGATTGGGTGGGGGTGTGTTCTCATTGGTAGGGGTTTGGTTGTGTTCTGATTGGTTGGGGGTTAGCCGTGTTCTGATTGGTTGGAGGCGTGTTCTGTTCAGGTGGGGCTTGGCTGTGCTCCGGTTAGTCTTAGTTGCTGGGGATTTGAGCTGGTGAGTTGTGATCTTGCTGTTTGGCTTCTAGTTCGTGGTCCTGTTGCATCTTCATAGTGGGTGTCGGTTTGCTTCATGTATGGCTCGGAGGGGTTTGAAGTGGGTAGTGATGCAGCTGCAGTGCAGCTTCTGGTCCATGGTCGTGTCTCATCTTCTGAGTGGGTGGGAGTCTGTTTTCTACATGGAAGTGTGGTGGTGGCATCTTGTGTGGCTCTCATGGGTGTGGGTCTGGTGTCCTTCTTCATGTTAGGTACTCGTCTGTTCATGAGGCGGGTTTCCAAATGGCTGGAAGGCGGGAGGTGTCATCTCGTTTGTTCATGCTGTGTGGGCGTTTTTCTATCTCTATGGCTTCTCTGATTATTCTGCTGTTGAAGTGTTCGGTTTTGGCGATAGTTCTGGTATTTTTAAAATCAATTTCATGTCCTGTGGCTTTGAGGTGTTGGACCAGGAAGAGGTCGTTTCTTCTTTTTGATTGAGTTCTTATGTTCTTCAATGCGTGCACTTATTCTTCTGTTAGTTTGTCCAATGTATGTGGTAGGGCAGGCAGTGCAGGGGATTTCGTATACTCCTTGGTTTTCTAATTCGATTTTGTCTTTGGGGTTTCTTAGGATGGTGGATATTTTTCTGTTTGTGCAGAATGCTGTTTTGATGTTGTGTTTTTGGAGGATCTTGCTGATTTTGTCTGTAGTGCCTTTTATATATGGGAGGAGGGCTTTGCCGTTTTCTTGTTCTCTGTCTTGGATTTTGGTTGGGGTTTCTTTTTGGATTAGGTGGGTAATTTTCTTTCTTTGGAATCCATTGGCTGTAAGTACGTTGGTGAGAGTGTGTAGTTCGGTTTTTTGGTGTTGTTCATCGGCTAAGCATTTTGTTCTGGAGATGAGTGTCTTGGCTACGGAATTGATCTGTGCTGGGTGGTGGTGTGAGAGTGCATGTAGATAGCGGTTAGTGTGTGTTTTCTTCTGGTAGATGGTGTGTCCTAGGGAGCCATTGGATCTTTTGTATACCAAGACATCTAGGAAGGAAGTTGGTTGTTGGCTTCTGTTTCCATGGTGAATTGTATTTTGGGGTGTAGGCTGTTGAGGTGTGTGAGGAAGTTGTTCAGTTTTTCTTTCCCATGTGGCCAGATTATGAAGGTGTCATCTACGTATCTGAGCCAGAGTTTGGGTTTGTGGTCGTATTTTTCTAGAGCTTGTGTTTCAAAGTGTTCCATGTAGAGGTTAAGCGATGACAGGTGAGAGGGTGATCCCATGGGTGCTCCTTCTATTTGTTTGTATTTTTGTCCATTGTAGGTGAAGTATGTATTGGATAGGCAGTGGTTGGTTAGATCTAGGATGTGCTTGGGGGGTTGTATTTGTTTTGGATGGCTGTCAAGGCTTCTTTTATTAGCACTTGGGTGAAGAGGGATATGACATGAAGCTTACTAGTAGGTCGCTAGGTTGTAAGTTTTGTTTCTTTATGATCTCGATGAACTGGAATGAGTTTCTTACGTGTGAGTTGATGGATTCTGCATAAGGTTGTAGTTGTTTGGCGAGAAATTTGGCTAGGTTTTGTAGAGGTGAGCCTATGGAGCTGACTATTGGTCTGAGTGGGGTTCCTTCTTTGTGTATTTTGGGGAGACCATAAAGCTTGGGGCATCTGGATGATTTTTCTCTGGGTATGATTCGTTGCTGGATTTCTTCACTGATGGGGAGGCTTTTATTTTGGATTTGGTAGTTTTTCTAGGTAAGTGGTGGGGTCTGTCTTTGGGGTTTGTATGTGGGGTCTTGGAGTAGGTTGGTTAGCTTGGTTTGGTAGTCAGATGTGTTCATAACCACTGTCGCATTGCCCTTGTCTGCTGGTAGGATTATTATGCTGGTGTCTTTTTCAGGTTAAGTAGTGCAGTTTGTTCTTCTTTGGATAAGTTGCTTTTGGGTGGTTTGCTAGTGCAGAGGATGTTGGTGATTTCGAGTCTGATTTTGTTAGCATCATCAGGGTTGGTTTTGGTCAGGCTGGTTTCAACTCCACATATGATGGTTTCTGTGGGGATGTGTTTGGGGGCGACAGCAAAGTTGAATCCTTTTGAAAGGACCTTGGTTTCAGCTTCAGTGAGGATCTTGTCTGAGATGTTGTGCAATGTTTGTTTCATGTGTGGCTGTGGGGGAGGGGAGTTGGTTTCTGGCATTGTTGTAGTTTCCTGAGTTTGTTGGTGTGAGTATCTGTCTTGAGGGTGGTCTGTGTTTCGGCTCTCCAGACAGCAAGTTGTTGGATTTGTCCCAAAGTAGAGGTGAATCTTGTTGCTGAGTCTGAGGTGGAGTGTGAGGAGATCTTTGTTGATTTGGTCTAGGAGAAACCTTTTCGTGTGAAGTTCATTTCTAATTAGGGCCAGTTCTGTTCTTTTAAGGATGCGTTTGGTGGCTGCTGTGTTGGTGTGGAATTTCAATTGGAAGCTTGTGGGAATTAAATTTTGATCTCGGCAGTTGCATAGGAATGCAAGGTCACATAAAATGGAGGCTCTTTGGACTTCAAGTTTTCATAAGTCCTGGTCAGATGGTGGGTTTCCTCCCGTGAGGTGCAATATTTGTTTTCTGAGGTTCTCGCGGGTATTTATATGTGGATCTTTGGTTGTTCGGGTTTTTCCAGCGTAAGATTCGAAGTATCTAGGCAAGCGTTTCGATGAAGTCTCATTCATCATCTTCAGGCTTCTGTCTCCGGCTCTGTGCTTTTCAGAGTAATGTGAGATTGCAGCTGCTTCCTCCTTTTAACTGCCAGTGGGGTGGGACTTGATTGGGTGGGGGCTTGGCTGTGTTCTGATTGGGTGGGGTGTGTTCTCATTGGTAGGGGTTTGGTTGTGTTCTGATTGGTTGGGGGTTAGCCGTGTTCTGATTGGTTGGAGCGTGTTCTGTTCAGGTGGGGGCTTGGCTGTGCTCGGTTAGTCTTAGTTGCTGGGGGATTTGAGCTGGTGAGTTGTGATCTTGCTGTTTGGCTTCTAGTTAGGTGGTCCTGTTGCATCTTCATAGTGGGTGTCGGTTTGCTTCATGTATGGCTCGGAGGGTTTGAAGTGGGTAGTGATGCAGCTGCAGTGCAGCTTCTGGTCCATGGTCGTGTCTCATCTTCTGAGTGGGTGGGAGTCTGTTTTCTACATGGAAGTGTGGTGGTGGCATCTTGTGTGGCTCTCATGGGTGTGGGTCTGGTGTCCTTCTTCATGTTGGGTTTCGTCTGTTCATGAGGCGGGTTTCCAAATGGCTGGAAGGCGGGAGGTGTCATCTCGTTTGTTCATGCTGTGTGGGCGTTTTCTATCTCTATGGCTTCTCTGATTATTCTGCTGTTGAAGTGTTCGGTTTTGGCGATAGTTCTGGTATTTTTAAAATCAATTTCATGTCCTGTGGCTTTGAGGTGTTGGACCAGGGAAGAGGTCGTTTCTTCTTTTTGATTGAGTTCTTATGTTCTTCAATGCGTGCACTTATTCTTCTGTTAGTTTGTCCAATGTATGTGGTAGGGCAGGCAGTGCAGGAGTTTCGTATACTCCTTGGTTTTCTAATTCGATTTTGTCTTTGGGGTTTCTTAGGATGGTGGATATTTTTCTGTTTGTGCAGAATGCTGTTTTGATGTTGTGTTTTTGGAGGATCTTGCTGATTTTGTCTGTAGTGCCTTTTATATATGGGAGGAGGGCTTTGCCGTTTTCTTGTTCTCTGTCTTGGATTTTGGTTGGGGTTTCTTTTTGGATTAGGTGGGTAATTTTCTTTCTTTGGAATCCATTGGCTGTAAGTACCCAACCAATCAGAACACGACCATGGCTCAACCGCGCTATCGCCGCCAGCTCATCGAGCTGGCCCTGTCAAGCTAGAAACACCAGCCTGGGCCCTGACGGCAGCTCAAGGATGCAGCAATGCTGTGGCAGGCCCACAGCTGAAGTGCGCCCAACCCCCTACCAATGAGAACACCCACCCCACCCCAATCAGAACACAGCCAAGCCCCCACCCAATCAAGTCCCACCCCCACTGGCAGTTAAAAGGAGGAAGCAGCTGCAATCTCACATTACTCTGAAAAGCACAGAGCCGGAGACAGAAGCCTGAAGATGATGAATGAGACTTCATCGAAACGTTGCCTAGATACTTGAATCTTACGCGGGAAAAACCCGAACAACAAAGATATATATATATATATATATATATATATATATATATATATATATATATATATATATATATATATATATATATATCTTGGACAATCTTGAAGCATACAGTAAAGTTCTTTCTGGAGACCAGTGGTTTCCTCTTTTGTATTGTAACTTGGTTTTTTGTTTAAAAAAGATTTGGTTTGGTTATCAATCAGCTCAAGGTTATCCATTATCCGGAAATAAATCTTCTTCCTTGCCACTCCATAGAAAACCATGAAGAAGAAATGGAGCAAGTCTCTACTCTATGATATTTCAAGAGATAAATTTAGCTCTGTATGAATAATAATTTAGCTGAAATTACTGTAACCTAACCTCAACTTAATAGGTTTTTTTTAAAAAAAGACATGTATATTTTTTAAAAAATAAGGGAAGGCTCCTCTGTTATCACATCATTGATCAAAATTTATGACACTGTAACACAAGTAATTGTCACAGAACTTTGCAAAAAAATTTCAACAACAATGAATGTTGGCTCAATGTGTTCAGTAAAGACATGCCATTGTATACTGTTGCTTTGTAATCTCTGTTAAGAGGACTTAAATAAAGCTATAATCATATTGTAGACCACAGTTCTCAAGGATTATGTGTGGGTATGAATTCACAAACTTTCTGTTACCATAATATATATGAAAGGAGTTTCCATCACATTTATTTCTCTATATTTAAAAGTCTTAATTTCTTTCTTAAACATTTGGTATTCTTGGAGTAGACATTTATAAAAGTGCCCTACAATACTACTTAGTTTTATTTAATTACTTTTTCTCCAGAGAAAAACACTGGTGGCACAAGAATGCTAAGTTAGTCCTTCTATTGAAATCTTATTTCTTGTATCTGCTGACCTCTGACTTTTGATGTTGGTCTGATCCATAATTTGATTACCTTGCTATAAAAAACAATGTTTTCTAATGTAAAAGAGTCAATATTATACTATTTTTGAAAGTGATCAACAACTTTATTTTAGGATAAAATAGTTAATGCAGTTAAACAGCTGCTATCATAAGTATATAAGATTATTAGCCTGGTATCAAGCCACTCAGTATCATTGAAAATCAGATGGCATACATATTTAATAAACCAACAATAAATATGACTGCATTTTTGAATCCCATTTCTGCAGTACTAATGATGCCTTTCCTGTGTTAAAAGAATGGATAGAGTGACAATAGCACTTAGATTTATAAACTGCTTCATAGTGCTTTACATCCCTCTCTAAGCAGTTTATAGAATCAGCATATTGCCTCCAACAATCTGGGTCCTCATTTTACTGATCTCCGAAGGATGGAAGGCTGAATCAACCTTGAGCTGCGCAGTGTGATGACCTGGGACATGGCACAAAGGCAACACAGTCAGATAATCAGTAGGAATCCCTTGATTAGCTCCAACTTTGCCCCCAATGTCCTGCTTACCTTATGGTTGGAGAAAAAGTCTCCCAGGAGCAGCCTTTGGCTGCAGAGAATCAAGTCCAAAATGTGGTGAACAAAAACTGTAACTATAAGTCCAATCAAGGCAAGATGAGATAATTAGTCCAAGAAAAGGAATTCCAGATGTGAAGGAATGGCAGTGATTCAACCCAGTTAGGAGGATGTCAGGAAAGCAGATAACCAAAGTCAACACAAGATAAACTCACATTTGTTCCCAGCAGATGCCACACTCAGCTTGCATCTCTTTTAAATTCATTCCCAGATGTGGCTAATGAAGGGAATCAGGGCCCTTTCCTCTCCCGTATGCCACGTTGCTCTCTTCTCCATTCCTCCCTGCATGCCCTAGGATGAAGAGGGGGTGGGCCTGGGTCTTCCTCTGAACTCCCTCTCCCTTGTTCTACCTCTCCCCTGCTCTGCCCAGCCAGACTTTGCCCTTCCCCAGTTTCCTCCACAGCCAACAGAGCCACACTCCCACTCCCTGTCAGCTGTTCGGAGTTTGACTCCGATAGGGGCATGACACTTAGAATTGAACCCCTGGAGTGAAAACTGAGTTAGCTTGAAATACTGCATTCTAACCACTGCATCACCATGGCTCTGTAATAGTACATGACAATAAAAGGCTTACAATTGCAAATAGTATTTTTTGCCGAGCATTTTATTGCTCTTATTTTTCTATGCTTTAATCTGTATTCCAGAATGCTCCCTGGGCCACTCATGATGTATCAATTTCAAAGAAGCTTCATCAAAGCAGCAAGTAAGCAATTTGTGACAATCTCTTCGAAGAAGCTATTTTAAAAAATATGTCTGAATGCATATTTGTATTGTACAGATATCGAGAAACTCTTTGGATAGCTTGTATAAGAACGTGTTAACTAGAATTTGGTCACATTAAATGTCATAGGGTAGTACTGAAACATTGCTTATCAGAAACACAGAAAGGACTATTTTTAATAACTTGAAATTTTATGGTATTCTATAATTGCAGTTATTCATGGGGAAACCGACTCCCTTAATTGTAATGTGAAATCTGACAAGAAATCACTCAGGCATAATTCATATGATGTTATTTCATCACTTATGTTTAATACTAAATTTAAAATTGAACATTAGAATTTCAGGCTGTATTACTTCTTTTGAGGACACGGGAAATGACTTTCCCTTTTGCTTTCTTTTCAAGAAACAAACTGTTTTCTGCCACATACCCAGTTTTCTTTTTTAAAACAACCCATAAATGAAGCTTTGTATCGACATCAGTATGGCATAGTATAAATTAGGTCACATCTTAATATATCCATTGCACAATATACATATATTTATCGCTCCTATTGCCATGGCTACTGCCTCTGTGGCATGAAGTTATCCTATTTTGTTCTTTCAACCATGAGATAGTTACTGGCTTTTGGCTACTCTCTGGGTTAATCAGGACTTGAAATAGATCTCCTGAGCTTAAATAATGAGCTTCCTGCCATATTATTCTGCCCTCTGTGGTATGGATATCTGGAGGTTGCACCTGTGCCTTCTAAACTCCTGGAACCTCCTTCCATCAAAACTCTACATAGTTATAGATTGTGAAGGTTCACCTTTGGAAAAGAATACTAATTAGTCCTCAGTGACAAAAGCTATGCAGCATCAAAACATTGGGACGCCAATAAATAATAACCCATTTCTTGAGTAAGAAACCTAGATGGCAAAGCCTCAGAAATATCTGGGAACTCAGCCTTCTGTTTTGCAAAAATCTTCCATTTTTAATAACCTACCTGTTGGAAGATGGTGATTCTCTTCTGAAGCAAAGGCCACAAATATGCCAAAAGAAATAAAAAAAGTTGCTCTATTAGATTGGATTCTAGCGAACTATCTTATGATGAGAATAACAGTTAGTCATCATAATAAACTTGTGAATATTTGAAGTGGTTTCCAGTATATTGTTCTGATCTATTCAAATACTCCGGAGGTTACGTCAGTACTATTATCTTCATATTCCTTGTGAGTGACTGAGAGGGAGCGGCTTGTCTAAGGGATTTAATAGTAGATACGAGATTTGAACTGAATATTCGTATTCAGCCTTTTTATCATTTTACAACACTAGCTTAGTGGAAGGACAGAAACACATAAACATCATTTAACTTTTATCTCTTGTATTCTGCAAAAAAAAATAGCGTCAAGATTGTGGCAATATGTACAAACAATGAAAAGGATTATAAAAAGAGAAGTTAATTCTTTTCCAGACTCCTGCTTGCTTGTGCTTGGGGTTAGAATAGCACTGGATTGATAATGCAGAGCTATAGAAAGGAAAGAGGTGAAAAAGAAAAGGAAGGAAGGAAGGAAGGAAGGAAGGAAGGAAGGAAGGAAGGAAGGAAGGAAGGAAGGAAGGAAGGAAGGAAGGAAGGAAAGAAAGACTGCACACAGACACATGTACAGAATGCACCAACAACCCCTCCCCAATTTTTCAGGTTATCAAAGAAGTAATTTAATATATTTAGTTTAATAATGTTTTAATAGAGGTTATGAATAAGACAATAGGAAGGTTGCCTATAAACCAGGCCAGCACTACATACCTCAAGATGAACAGCCCTGCACTTTGACAACTCATAAGCAGGATAAGATTGTCCTATATCAGTTTTGTTCCCCTGGAGCTGGTCCTGCCCTATTATCCTGCCCTCTGCGGTATGGATATCTGGAGGTTGCACCTGTGCCTTCTGAACTCCTGGAACCTCCTTTCATCAAAACTTTACATAGTTTCAGATTGTGAAGGTTCACCCTTGCAAAAGAATACTAATTAGTCCTTTTGCTTTGAAAGTACTATTACTCTTGACAATTGACCATTTCCCTCTTTCTGAATATCTCCAATTGTTTTTTTTAATTTTCTAAATGCAAGTGAGAGAATTAAGATTGTATATGTCCCAGTGGGTTGTACTTGAAGGACTTGGAAGAAAAAGTCTGTTCTGACGGATGTGGGATTTTATCTTTTTTTCCTCTCACCATTAGAATACATAGGGAAACAATGGATAAAGCATATGAGGGTTGAAACTGATGAATGTTATAGAAAAACATGTTCCTTTGCTGTAATTGCAAATGCAATTCCATTTGCTTGTAAGCATGCAAATAAAATCATGTTATACCTTACAAGTGATTTGGTTGCTTTAGATTAGTCAGGTTTTGGCCACAACAGTTGTCATATCTTTTTTCACTGGAACTGGAATTGGGATAAGAAATCCCATTATTTGTGTTGAGATAATCCATTCCCTATTGAACTAAAAAAGAGGATTTTAACTGCTATTGCTATCTTCCACTAGTCCAAGTAAATTCACCATGAGATAGAGGAAGGAAGTGGTCACTACAATGAACTGCCTATTTTTCTATGAGTAGTAGCATTTGTAAAAGTCCATTCCATTGGGATTGATTGTTCAGACACTTTTATATCATAAAAGTGAAATAAAAGCACCTGAGGTCAGGACAAGAAGCAATGGGTGGAAACTAATCAAGGAGAGAAGCAACCTAGAACTAAGGAGAAATTTCCTGACAGAACAATTCATCAGTGGAACAACTTGCCTCCAGAAGTTGGGAATGCTCCAACACTTATCGAACCATTTATGTGTCTGGAATAGTGTAAGGCTTCCTGCCTGAGCAGTAGATTGGATTAGAATACCTCCAAGGTTCCTTCCAACTCTGTTATTCTGTATATCATCAGTCTCTGTCTTCAAAATGTAGTGTTTTCCTAAGATAACATTTGTGATTCTTAGAATTTTAAAGTTATTTTTAAATGAATTTGTGGAATCTTAACAATTTTGATATGAGTAAGGAGTTATTGTGGATGGGGGCAAGTATACATATTATATTAGTATGTTTAAATAAACTCGTAGATTTCAGCTTGCTTTTTGTCATTGGTAGCTGAATCATAAAGTCAAACTCCACTAAAAGAGTATTTTGTCTTGCCGCAGAACTGGAGAATCAAGAATCCAGAATTTCAGAGATCCATAGCTTAGTGCATCGACTTCCAGAGAAAAATAGACAGATGCTCCATTTACTCATGAATCACTTGGCAAAGTAAGTATCCTTTTTTTTTTTTTTAATAAACCTTTTGCTTTGCTGCTGGTTTCAGGTGGAAAAGAGGTAACTTAAGAGTATAGATGCTGTTCCCAGATCTCCAACCCTGTTGTCTTGGTAAAGGGGGTAGGTTTCCCAGTCATTCCCTGGCATGACCAAGAAGTAATTCAATCGAATTAGTATTGATGATCCACAATACTTTTCCTAGGAATTATTTTATTAGAGCAGCTGCTTGTATTGAAGAACTTAAGAAGAACTCTTAATACCAAAGTTGGAATCTCCACATGGTACTTCTTCATCCTTTTTGCAATTGACATCAAATATATTTGTGGTATTAGACAGTTATTTTGTGAGGATAAAAAAGTCAAGGTTGCTTTCCTTATTTTTGGAAAAACTTTCATCCTGTAAGACACTATGAATTACAGCGATTTCACAAAATTGGGCAATAATAGAAAATGGGTACATCATTTTTACCTCACAGACTGCTGCTAAAGGCAGAATAAGTGTGATTTGTACTATATTGATCTAGAAGGAAGCATAATATAAATTAGATGGAAAGAAGGATGAATGGCTGATAGACAGTCAGATGAAAACTCAGTTTAACTGTTCAGCCTCTCTATAGTAGCACTGTAAAGCACAAACATATGTGTGATTTTCATGTAATGACACTTGGGCAGTTTTCACTTGGTTTGCTTGGCATCTGAGCAATATTGAACCTGTTTGGAAGGGAGACATATGGAAAATATCAGTATTTTAGTGTACAAATTTGAAGAAAAATCCAGAAGGCGATGGCAATCCATACTCTTATTGCTGCCAGGATAACTCCATAAATGTATCCATGTGGAAATCAAAAGTTGAGTTTTACTTTTGACTTTATCTTTATTGATGTACTAATCCTGCAAGGTAAGGTAAAGGGGGAAGGGAAGGTCTCATGCTTTCTGAGACAAAATCAAACTTGATATAAAGGGTGCTGAACTTAAATAAAAATGCATCTCGTTTGTTCCTCTATGAATAATTCTATGTATTTTGCTTTCCTAAGGTGCTATTGTTCACCATGGGCTTCTTTTAATTCCTCCTTCCCTAATTAACAACTGCTTTGGGTGATTTAACTTCATAGAAGAGTAGTTGTGAGGGAGAAGGATTGTTCTGTGACAGTGTCCCAATACATTTGTTCCACTCGGGGGCTTCAACTGAATTTAATCTTTCTTTTAAAATGGTGAAAGAAAGATTGCAACCTTGTGAGGCTCCATACAGATCTGTGTGCATGTACCAAAGGAGTAGAACTTGTGTCTTTCATTGTCATTTGGTTGGTTTTGTCATTTGGCTTCTCAGATATTTTTGCCTAAACCCACAAAGTGTCAGCGATATATTCACATTTTATCTACCAGTTAAAAATTTGAACTAGGACTAAGTGGATTCAGTCTGAAATTCAGACACAGATGGAGACCTATTTGTTTCTTTATTTTTTGGAAAGTAAAGCAAACAAATGGCCTTTCTGTATATCACTAAGTCTGGAAATAAGAATACAATCCTTTAATAAATCCTCAATAAACCAACTCTGCTTTGTGCTCCAGTTTCTACAATGTGAATGTTTCCCACCAATTCCTACTATTTATAGTAGATAGCTCTATTGCTCAGTTCAGATGACTATTTATGTTGCTATTTGCTGGTCCAGGGTACTCTCTGAAATCCAGTATTGCCTGGAAATTCCAACTTCAGTCTTTTAACATCTCATGCTAGTTAATTGCGCTTTGATGTATGTGTGTATGTGTATGGACCATTTGAGTAAAATCAGTGTTTTAATATAAATAAAAATGGAAATGTATAAAAATCAAAATTGCACAAACAAGTTGGGGAACAAGCAATATTTTCATATTTCCACAAAGGCAAAGTTGGGTTCCATGGCGAAAATGAATTCTACAAGCAATTCATTAATAAACCAATTCTGCTTTGTGCTCCAGTTTCTACAATGTGAATGTTTCCCACCAAATATTTTTTGGTTTGAAATTACATATCTTTAAGTGTAGCATTTTTAGATAAATAATATAAGTAGCAAAAATGTATAGTGATATATTCATTTTTACTCTTTTCAACCAATAGAAATTTTGCAAAAAATTATGGAAAGAGGCTCAGGATGGTGTCTGTCTGTTCTTCAGTGGTATAAGTATCTGAAAGCAGAATAGAAGTAAATCAAATGTAGTAAGGGGAAGTAGTTAGCAAAAGAAAGATCAAGTTGTAAAATGGGCCAGATCAGATCCTAGGTGTATAAATATCCTATCCTTTGTTTAATTCATAAGGGGAAATAACACACAAAATTACAAAACATACATTGTTATCTGTACGGTAGTCCAAGTTTTACAACTAGTTCACAACATCCCAAATTATGTCAGAAAGGGTGCTTTATGGCTTGTAAATAGAGTAGAATAGAATAGAATAGAATAGAAAAGAAAAGAAAAGAGAAAAGAAAAGAAAAGAAAAGAATTCAATTCTTTATTGGCCAAATGTGGCTGGACACACAAGGAATTTGTCTTGGTGCAAATGCTCTCAGTGTACATAAAAGAAAAGATACATTCATCAAGAGTCAAGAATCATATGGTACAATGCTTATTGATAGTCATAGGGTACAATAATCAATCAAATCATACAAGGAAACAGTTAATATAAATCGTAAAGTTACAAGCGATAAAGCACTTCTGCCGATTGTAAAATGTTGGACCAACACCCTACCTCACAGTCACATGACTATATTTCAGCTCCTTGTCAACCTTTTGCACTTAGACTAGTTGCCAAGCACCCTGCAATCATATGGTTGCCATTTGCAATCCTCTCCGCTGATTTCCCCAGAAAGTCAATGGGGAAGGTGGCAGGGAAGATTGTAAGGTGCTGCTGCCTGCCAAGAGGGCTAGATGAAAGATCTGCCTGGCAAGTGGAGGTCAGTCCCTCAGTTGGGCTGCAGAAATGGGGCTCATGTACCAAAGATTCAAATACTGTTCCTGCAGTCTGACTGAGGTATTCCCTTCTGAACATAAAAAAAATACTTTATAGCCTTCAAAATAATGGTGTTTGCTAGCTTTCTAGCCCAAGGAAGGCTGGAAAGCTAGCAAATGCCATCATTCTCATAATCATTTGGAAGGGCCTTTCTCCAAATTTCACAGTTTGCAGAGGAGCTGTCCAAAAATTGCAAGAATGGATGCTTGCAGCATAGCTGAGATGGAAAGGCCATGGCTCACATTGGCCAGGTGTGCAGAAAAAGGCAAGTGGACCTGGGAATGGTGGAGCGCTATGAGGGCTCTTGTCCTGGTATTCTGCTTAATGCTCCTTGTGGTTCCTTCATGACCACAACTGGAGAACTGGGATCATAGTCATCGAGCAAGTGGCCACATGGGCATATCACTTAACACCCATTTCGATGAATGACCATAATTCTATCCCAATTGTGGTTGTATGCCAAGGACTGCTTGTTGTATCCACTTTAGCCTAAGTGCATACAGAATAACTTTGTTATCCCTGTGTATTTAGATATATTATTTCAATTAGTATATCAATTAGCTTGAAGGAATAGCATCATAATAATCAGTATAATGATTTGTAAAAAAAAAAAAGCGGGGGGGGAGGAAGTATTTTTTTCTCTCCCCCAAATATAATTTGACATAATTCTTGTGTAGCTTAGAATTTTCCCTCAAATGTAATCATTCCTTTGTTTCTGGTTTGGTACATGAGGCATGACATTTTTACAGCATATTTTTCTCAGTTGCCCTAGTTTCTGTGGGTTTTGGTTTATTTCAAAGCTAAACTAAGGCAGTGGTTGAATCAGCGTAGCATCAGTGATCCAAAATGTTTGTGTAACCAAGCTGCTTCCCTAGTGTTGATTGTGTTTAACAGAAATCCTTTGTGGTTGCCATTTGAAGACCAAGCATTTTAAGGCTCAAGATCCTGTGGCCGGGCTTCCATTTGTGAACTATTCGAGCTGCCATGATTTTCTTAAGCCATTTTATTTTTGCCCAAAGAAGCTGAGGAGGAGATTCTCTTTTGGGTCCTAAATTAAAGCTAAACTGTTTATGTAACAATCCAAAGAATTTCTTCAGTAGGATGTCACATCCTTTAACTTTGCTAAAGTAACCAAAGCATTCTAAATTTTCTCTTCCTGTTGTTTTCTTGTTTATAGATGTCTGTCCAATTTTAATAGCAGCTTTTTTAGTGCCTACATTTCCACCACCCCCCACCTCAATTCTGCCCTTGTGCTAACTTTTATATTAGTGTATTTTGTTTTTTAAGAAAATGAAATGGCTCTGGATTATTTGATGGGTATTACAGTAACTTAATTATATATCTAATGCTGATTTTGATTTATGTTGGCATTACCTACCTTTCTCTCCTAGCCATCTTTGATTTCCTTCTGCAATTTATGTCCATGAAATAACATGTAAGGTACATATTTCCTAATTCAGTTAAAAGTTGCCAAGTATTTCTAGAAAACGGTTGACTTCAATATATCTTTCAGCACCAAGCAATTAAGCTCTTTTTGAGAATTTTTCAGCAGTAGACTATATCCAATAAGCTTGTAAAGCAATATGGAACATTGTGAAAATGTTCATAGATTCTGCCTCATTTAATTTTCTTCTAATTGCTGTTCATTGGCCTGATACCTGTCATCTCTCTTGCAAAGTAATCAGTGTTCACTGCAGTGAATACGTCTTTTTCATTTTATGTTTCTGTTGCTCTTAGAGAATAATTCATTTCACTTACAGGTTCTCATTCTATGTATTTAAATCTATGTGATATTGTATTTTTAATGTACCATCCCATTAAAGAGTGTAAAGCAAAACATATTAGTTTAAAGCCAAAGTTCCTGGTTTTAGTTTTGTTCCAGTCAACACATCTCTTAGTTCTTCTAATTTTCTCTTAATTTTCCCAGCAGAAAATACATGTTATTAGAATTTTACATATGGTTTCAAAATTGTTTTAAATGCTTTTAATAATCTCTTAGTTTATTATGCTATATTATTGTTAAGTAATTTTGTACTATTGTCCTCATTATTAATCAAATGAACCATATGCTGGTCTAAAGGAATTATTGTATGAATCAATCCACATGCTAATTAAAATTCAAAGCTTCTGTTTTGTACTTCAGATTTCCAACCAATGAAGAAGAAGAATAGGGATAGGGAGTCATGTTAAAAATCTGCATGAGTTTCACAAACTGAGGAATACCTTTTGATAAATAACAGATGCATAGCTGAGAAATTCAAAATCTAAATAATTTATGCCTAATGGATTTGAAGCTTCACGGTGTTTTTCAAAGGCAGTCCCATATAGCATATTGTGATAGTCCAGATGGGAATCCTGGCCCAGGAAAGCCATATCTGATACACAGCTCACAGTTGCTCAAAGGGCCCTGCTCCTCTAGCAAGAGTCATGAGTCCAGGAGAACTTCCAGATTACACACTGGGTCTGTCAACTCCATCCAAGACCTGAGATAGTAATTCCACATGGATCGAAGATCCATGGATCCCAGAGCCTTTCTGTTTTGCCAGGGTTCAGCCCATTGATCCCCATCCAGGCCCTAACAGCCTCCAGGCACTACAAGTCACATCATCACTTAACTCAACATGGTCTGGGACATCCAGCTGGGTGTCTTCAGCATATTAATTTCTCTTAACCTAACCTACATGGTTCTTGTGGCAATACAATAAAATGAAATCCCCAGGTAAGCTTCTGAGGAAAAGGAGGGAAAGAAATTTGATAAATGAAAAAGTACTCAGCACAAGATCAGTTCATTAGGACATGTAGATTTTGAGAGGATAAACACTAGGAGCTCAGGTTGAATATTTCCCATTTTAAGGATTTCAGATCTGATGGGCTGTAGCTTCTGGTACACTCTGGGTCAGTTCCTACCTCACTACTTCCAGTGAGTATATATAGCCCAGTGAATTTGCTTCTCCCTAAAAACAAATCATGATAGCTCCTGCTCTTCCCCTAAGGTATGAATTTAGTTGTGGGTGGAGGAAAGGCAGAGGTGGATTCAGGCTTTTCTTGGCTCCAGAGTACTACATCTTTCTAATTAGATCTCTCTTTGTATAATATTAAACATGATTTCTTTTGAAGCCTTCCCTGTATATTTCTGTCACCCCCAGTGAAGACAGTGGATGGTTTGTGATCATTCACATGAGCCATTGTTAAAGCCTTCATGCAATATTCAGTCTGGTTTGAGGTGAACAGAAGGGTATGTATTAATCTTTAATTGGGATAAATAATTATCTCCATCCTCTTCCTTCTTCCAAAAATACAATAGTCTACAACATTAAGCTGTACATGAGTCAGCATTTTCTTACATTCAGAATTAAATACATTCATTTAAATGGTATATAGCAGTGGTCGCCAACCGGTGGGCCGTGAGAAAATTTTGGTGGGCCGCAGAGAAATCTCACCCCAGAGCACCCCCCCCCAAAAGCAATTAATCCAGGCTGCACAGAAACACAAGGCTGCTCAGCTCACATGGCCTGCAGGAACCCTCCCCGAGCACTCACTCCTTATTCAGCAAACTTGTCTGCTAAGTTGCTATTTTTCCTTTTTCTGACCATCAGCTGTTCTGCTGTGCTGGGAGATTTAGATTAGCTAGGAAGCAGGAAATGGTTGGATTTCTTGCTTTCTAGCTAAGCACAGCTGAACCGCCCTTAGGACTGAAGGTTTGCTTGCAAGCAAATTCAGTGCAGACTCATGACAAGCAAATTTGAGAGACTGAGCTAGCTGATGGCAGATAAATAGATCACTCAATGATTCTGTGAGCAATTCTATCTGCCTGCTTTGCCTGATTTTGGATAAAAGTTGCTTTTTTATAAAAAAATTCAATATTTACATACATGGTGTGTTGTGAGTTAATTTTGTGAGTTTGCTTGCTAGCAAATTTTATGTGACAGACTGAACTAGCCAATGGCAGATAGATTTCTGAATGAATCTGTGATTCTGTGAGCAACTCAATCTGCCTGCTTTGCCTGATTTTGGGTAAAAGTTGTTCTTTTTTATAAAAAATTCAATATTTATATAAATATTTATAATATTTACATACAAGCCATGCCCAGACAGTCACATGACCACCAAGCCACACCCACAAATTAGGCCACGCCCACAGAACCAGTTAGTGGTCCCTGGGATCTAAAATTATGAGTTTGGTGGTCCCTGAGGTCCAAAAGGTTGGTGACCCCTGGTATATAGAATTTGTGCAATTCTGTTTTCTTAGTTCTTTTATGTACAGCACATTCAGAAAATATTCAGACTCCCCTTTTCTCAGTTTGTTAAGCTGCATCCTGATTCCGCAGTTGTGAAATTCATTTTTTTTTATTTAAAGAAAACTAAACTAAATTGATTGGACATTATTTGGAAAGGGACATGGCTCTCTATAGAAGGCATCACAGCTGATAATTTACCACAGGTCGATTCCATTCAAGGTGTAGAAACATGTTGGCAACAATCAAGAGAAATGGAAGCACCAGAGCTAAATTTCACAAGTTGTCGTAAAGGGTCTGAATACTTATGCCAATGTGAGATTTTTCTTTTTAATATATTTACAGCAGAGGTGGTATTCAGCAGGTTCTGACCAGTTCTGGAGAACAGGTAGTGGAAATTTTGAGTAGTTTGGAGAACTGGCAAATACCAACTCTGGCTGGCCCCACTCCCATCT
The DNA here is from genome assembly GCF_049901715.1 of Pseudonaja textilis. Taxonomy (NCBI): domain Eukaryota; kingdom Metazoa; phylum Chordata; class Lepidosauria; order Squamata; family Elapidae; genus Pseudonaja; species Pseudonaja textilis. The sequence continues at coordinate 82,162,104 of NC_141991.1, forward strand.
ATTCTCTTCCTCCCAAGTCCCAGCTGATCGGCTGGGTCTTCTTTTGTTTCCCTGAACAGGAGAACTGAGCTGGAAAGCAGGTTAGTGGGGTGGGGAGGGAATGGGATTTTGCAGTAATCTTCCCCCAGGAATGGGAAGGGAATGGAGATTTTACAGTATCTTTCCGCCTGTCACGTCCACCAAGCCACGCCCACAGAACTAGTAGTAAAATTTTTGAATCCCACCACTGTTTTACAGACATTTTTAAAATTCTGTTTTCACTTTCTCATTATGGAGTACTGAATGTACATTAATGAGAGGGGAAATTGAATTTTAACAACTGCAGAATCAGATTGCAGCATAACAAATTTGACAAAAGTAAAGGGGGTCTGAATACTTTCTGACCTTCCAGATGATTTCCCACAAACAGACTCAACAGGGGAAAGCCAGATTCATTTAACAACCATATGATTTACTTAAGATCTGCAGCAACAACAACATGGCAACAACGACTGTAGAATCAAGTGTGATTCACTTAGCAACTGCCTTGTTTAGGAATAAAACCCCTGGTCCCAATTATGATTATAAGTCAAGGACTACCTGTTTGATGCAAAAAAAAAAAAAAAAAGGTTAGGGCATGCTGTATGCTAGGTATAAAGCATTAATTATCTTCTCCTCCCCCCCTCCTTAATTTGGGGTAGAAGCAGGGATGGGATGCTACCGGTTCTTCCCGGCTCTATAGAACTGGTAGCTCTGAAGAGCAGCAGACACAGAACTGGTTCTGTGTTTGCTGCTGTTTGGCCCACCCACCCGCCTGGGCTCTTAGCTGACCTTTATTTCCTGTTTTTTTCAACCTCAGCTGCTTTGTGTGGTGTAGTACATGCATGCGCAAAATGCAAATACCGAACCGGCAGTAATGCCGGTTGAATCCCACCCCTGGGTAGAAGGACTTGTATTAACGATCGAGTGCTTGCTTTGAGCTTTTCTTTGGCTCGATTATACTGAAGAATACATAGCAACTTTGTTCCTGTAATTAATTCTATTTCAATCACGTTTGGAACCTCAAACACTTTCATTTTTCTTTAAGAAAACAATTCAAAATACTTGCAGGAAACCTTTCACGGTTCTGAAATGTGTTCAGTCTTTTAAACCTGCGTGATTTCTTGACAAACGCAAAGTGAGAAATTGCCTCATGTTCCTCTAGGATATTGTAGAAAATGGAGCTGCTACTAAATGACTGTAATAATAGTGAAATTTTGTTGAGATTTATTCAGAACATGATGTAAATGAGCATTGTAAATTTTCCTTTGCTTTTCATAAAATGAAGACCACTACTCAAAAATAATTTATACCTAATGCTAGTGCTCACTCATTCCTTCTCCCTGAATCCAGAGGTTATTTTAGTTGTAAGCTTAATTTTACTATCTTCTCACTAGATTTTAATTCCCCATTTTTGTCATATGATTTACCAGTCAGTTAGGGGTTTATCATGCCACTTACGTATCCACACCTCAATAGCACTAATGTAATTTTAAAACAATCCACACTTGTCTTCTGTGGTTTAAATGCAACAGATTGCAATTGGGGAGCAAAGAATTTAATTTAATCATTTTGCCTTGAAGAGGTACAAATCCTGGAGCAGGAAAAATTTCCCATTCCACATAAATGATAAATGAAAAAGTAACTGCCACCCTCCCACCCCACCCCCTTGAGTCACATTTAGCTTGTGTGCATTGTTCTGATTATTGATTGGTTATGTGCCATCAAGTTGACGTGGGCTCTTAGCAACTGCATAGATTTTTCTCCATGACATTCTGTTCCAAATCTGGTCCTTCAGATTCTTCAATAGTGCACTCATCGCCACTGTAATTGAGCCGCTCCACCTAGTCATTCTCTTCTCTTTTTTTCTGTTTTCAAAGCATGAAAGTCTTCTCCGGAAAACGGTGTCTTTACATAATAGTTCTGAAATAGGATAATTTGAGCTTGGGCATTTGAACCTCGAGGGAGAACTCTGGGTTGATTTCTTCAGTGATTACTTAATTGCTTTTGCCGCTGTTCAAAGTATTCTCAGCAGTCTTCCCCGATTCCAAAGTTCAAGAGTCAGTAGTCAATAGTCTTCTTATCCTGCTTCTTCAAAGTCTAATTTTCGCTTCCATAGAGTATCAGAGGGAATACTATTGCTTGTATTATACTGATCTTTGGAGGCATAGATATATCAAGGCATCTGAATATTTTTCTGCAAGTCTTTGTGGCTGCTCTACTGAGCACTAGACTGCAGCATGTTTCTTGATTGCTTCTTCCTTTACTGTTGACAGTTGGTTTTAAAAGACAGAAAGTACCCACCACTTCACTATCTTCAGTATCAGTTTTAAAGCCGGTTGTACCTGTTCTCTTTAATTCGGTCTTTTTTATGTTTAACTTTTGTCCCTATTTAGTCCCATTTTTTTCCACTGTGTCCTTGACTATTAATCTAGAGTTTGGAGACTATTGTATTTTCAGTTATCAGAGTGGTGTCATTAGCACAGTTTTTATTTTACTGATGTTTCTTCATCCATTTTAAAACCACGCTGATCTTCTCCATCCAGCTTCTCTTGATCTATATTTAGTATATATAGACTGAGTAAATAAAGGAGCGAGAAATAGTGTTTCCTCACCCTTTTGCCAACATGGTCACACATGAGCTAAAAACATAATTGGTCTTATGAGACTGTTTTCATTGCAAAGCTGTCAAGCCATCTTTTCCCTTGAGAGTTTTGCTAAAGTGAGGACTTGAAACCAATAGTGAGAAAGAGTTTCAACAGGATACGATATTGTTTTGAGAAAATGCCAGTGTTGCTGGGGATTCAAATACCTTAGACCAGACGTCCAATCCGCGGTCCCTGAGCTGCTTGCAGCCCTGGACAGCTAGTAATATGGCCCCACAAGGTTGTCAACTTTTCATATTATTATGTGATTTTCATACATTAACTATATTATATATCCATCAATATACACTGATGTAGCCAAGACAATCCCTTTCACTCAATGTGGCCCAGGTGAGCCAAAAGTTTGGACAACCATGTCCTACACAAAAACAGTTGACTTTACAGGTTCACACAAGTGAAGCAGAGTCATTGTGTAGAAGGGCTTTAATCTTATCACTGGAGATAATTGGACTAAGCAAGCAGAACTATTTAACTTGCATAGTTAGGACAATACTCTTAAGACATAAGATTTCTTTATAACTTAAGTATTAAAGTTGCAGGTTGTTTTAGAAAGGCAGACAAAGAAGAATGCAGAAGTATGTAAAAATCATTCTGAATATGAAATGGTTTTGGTGCTAAGGCAATAGTTACTATATTCCATTTTGTGTGTGCCTATCAGAAAATTCTAAACAATAATTATAAATTGAATAACCATTGGGTTAATTTAAATTAAATGTTACTTAAAAAGGATATTTCTTATCGAGTTTCTAAACTGAATGCATGCATAACATGTTTCATACAATTTTCCCCTCTGACTTTCAGATATTTTCTTTGCTGTGTCATTTTCTTCTGTGGCATATTAGTACATTTTATATTAAACACTGTACTGTTCTCTACTGCTGTAATGACAAGAATAAATGCTAGTATTTATTTTGTGCTATTTATGTTACCTGTGTAGATCATGTTCTCATCTGTTTTCCTAGAAAAGTGTACACTGAAAGACATCTGCTGCTTTCATACAAGTGGCCTTTTCCTGAGCTGAGGATATAATCGTGATTCAAAGCAATTATATTCAGGCATTGTTCTTTAATGCTGATATGAAGAGAGCAGCCTATAATGGTCTATAGAATTAGAATGTGTGTGTGAGTGTGTGTGTGTGTATGTGTGTGTGTATTGAGGGATCATTGATGCTTTCTGAGCTTGACTGTTTTTTCCCAGACGTTTCATTACCCAAACTAGATAACATTATCAGTGCAAGTAGGGAGTGGGGTTTGCTCTGGTTTTATATTTTGTGATTTATATTTTGCCCTCTCAGTGTTGGTGGGAGTGATCTTGGTGGTTCTTTGGTTGAGCTATTTACTGTTAGCTTGTTGACAGTTCCTTGTTTGGAGTATCATTTATTGCTTGATTGTTGGTCTGATGTTGTTAATATTATTTTTTTGTATATACATAGAAACACGTATGTCTGTAAATTATTAGTGGAAAACTACTTCCTCATATGGAGGCCTCAAAGAAACTTCCTCAAGACTACTAAATTTTTCCTGTTAAAGTAACAGGAGAATTTGTTTTTTTTAAATAAACCCTTTCTAAAATAGGTTATCAGTATGCTTTATGGTCCTAAGATGCTATAAAAATGTTAAGATATCTGTGGGTTTTTTACTGTTATATCTGGTAGCACTGCTAATTATGACATGGATTCTCATATCATGTTTCCATAGTAGCAATTCATAGCGATGGCAAGATGTTTGAGTTTGTACTTTACACATTGTATCTGAGCTGGTGATTTCTGCAAGCATTCTTAGGAATTTTGTTTTAATAGAAATAGCACTTAGACACATATACCACTTCACAGTGCTTTACAGCTCTCCTCTCTAAGTGATTTACAGAGTCAGCATATTGCCCCCAACAATCTGGGTCCTCATTTTACCAACATCGGAAGGGTGGAAAGCTGAGTCAATTTTAGGAATCCCAGAATATATTCTCTTTCTAAGTGCGTGTGTTCCATTCTTTACAATGGAAGTCTGTACAGTCTAGTACATACATATTTTCCTACACCTCAGTTCTTTTCAGTGGACTATGCTTCTTTTTGTGACCTGTACCTCACTTATTGGATCCATGTAGGAAAATCAGAAATTATTTTCAGCTGCAAATTCATATATTAAATGTTTCAGGATACAGGCATGCCAAAGTATACACAATCTTATCTGTCTTCCTTGCTTATCTTTCAGTCATATTTATTTGAGATTTATTTCTTGCTGAAACACTGTGCTTGTATGGTGATGATTTTCAGTGAAATCAATGGAAACCTGTCTAATGACTGACCTCAGTGAGTCAGAGGTATGCATTAAATTAACATCAGGTACCTCTGAGTCTGAGCGAAATAAATACTACAATTAAATAATCTATTAACAGTCCACAGTTCTGGCTATTGATCAGAACATTATTCAGTGCATTTCCTTCAATATATACAAGCCCATATCCTTTCTCCAGGTCATGAAATACTTGTGATTGATTGAATTGTTAAATGGATTTATCAACAAGTCAGTTGAAAACAAGTTTATCAACTACTCAGATCTTCTGTATTCAGAATCCTGCTTATTTTTTCAAGATGGTGGGTGTTACTTTAGCATATCTCAGGTAAAATATTGTAACCAATAATGGTCACTTTGTTTTTCTAAATTTGATCTCTAGATCAAAACATGTTGTCATCTTCTTTGCAATTTTTATTCCCTGAATTATATGTGGGTTTACAGACCTTTATAGAAGCGTTATTATCAATTAGTCTACACTGATCTTTCCATTGGCTTAGTTATTAAAAACCAGAATTGTAGTCTACTCTGCAGAAATTCAAATACCACAATAGTTGTTCCAAAATTATTTGGGGGACAAAATGCACTAACATTTAAGTTTGCCGAGCCTGTTGAAAATCTATTGTGCTTGTTTCATTGCAGTGTTGCTGAAAACCACAAACAGAATCTTATGACTGTCGCCAATCTAGGAGTTGTTTTTGGCCCAACGTTAATGCGACCACAAGAAGAAACCGTTGCAGCAATTATGGACATCAAGTTTCAAAATATTGTAGTTGAGATTTTAATAGAAAACCATGAAAAGGTAATTTATATTGGAGTCATGCATGTTCCATGTTTTTAAAAAGTGATTGTTTACCAATGTTTACTGATTCCAGTGAATATTTTAGCAGCTTTCAGCTGCGCAGAACATTGGGAAGAGACAGGAATTTGACAAGTAATAGGGCTTGTCTCCAGGCATCTGCCAGCTCATTTTCCTGAACATTTTTATTGATTGGGGGATGAAATGTTTGGATTTCTTTATCCTTTCACTGAGGAAATTTTGAAATCCCAGACCACTCATAACAGAAATTGCATCGTGGAAAATAAGAGTTTCCCTCTTGTTGAAGGGGAAAAAATAATGTGGGTGTGACACTGAATGAATCACCAGTTTAATTGGAATGAATAATCTTGTACCAGCTTGAGCTGCTTTATTTAAGCAGTTATGGTTCCCTTTAGACTACAGTTTGTGATGCGGGGGTAGATCCAAATGAATGATGCTTTGGGAATCATCAGAAGTAATTTCAGCTCAAAGAAAAAAAACATAGAAAAATATGGAAGTCATCATGTTAAAATTATGTATATGTACAGTAAATCCTCTGTGCAATTCATGAAGATCAAGGCTTTTTCTCCCTCAGAAGAGGTTTGGTTAATTCCCAGTTTTGTTTAATCCCAGTTTTGTTTAATCTTTGCTAATTCTAGCTAATTGAAAAAAAGAAGAGTGGTTTAGAATATTATCAATCCAGGGAGATTATTAATTGTTTTGTACATTTTCAGTGAATCAGTACATCCTCTCATCATAAACTTGCTTACTTTCCTTTGAAGATTAGCACGCAGTATTTGAATCAGCTGTGTCAGCAAAGAAACAGCAGCTTGAAACTTCTTGGCCCTGGTAATTACTATCTGAATTGTAGTCTGATACAGATTGCCAAAATAATTAATGTGCAGGTCATTGTATTGTCTGCATACAGTCTGCCAAAACTAGATTACCTCAGAGAATTTAGAGTTAGACTTTTCTTAAAACTACAAAAGTGTAATGAGTGCTGTTGAATGGTTAACCTAAAAAATATTTTCTCTTTCTTTTATCAAAAACCTTTTGATTATATTTTATAGCCATTTTTTCAGAGTTACTATTGCCACACATCATTTCTTAGGTTTTGATACAAATTGCCCCCTTTTTACATCAAGTTTCTAACTATTTCAAATTCTCTTTTCTTTGTTTAAAAATCATAGATATTTAACACGGTGCCTGATACTCTACAGTCAAATTCTCAGTTGCTCTTATCTCGAAAAAAGAGCACAGATTCAAAGCCACCATCTTGCAGTGAAAGGCCCTTAACACTTTTCCATACACTGCAACACAATGAAAAACGTAAGTATCTTTATTCTCTGTGCTGAGTGTGTCTGAGACAGAGGTCTCCAAACTTGGCAACTTTCTCCAGCTGCCTGGAGAATTCTGGGAATTGAAGTCCACAAGTCTTAAAGTTGCCAAGTTTGGGACCCCTGGTCTAAGATAATAGCAATAGCACTTAGACTTATATGCCGCTTCATGACTCACCATGGCCAACTTGTCATCATGATAACTTGCTAATGGGACAAGAATTACACTAATATCGAAGAAATGGTGGAACAGAATTATTAAAGAAAGGATTCAAAAGGTGAACAAAATGAAATGTGAATGAGAAAAATTAAAATATTTTTAAATTATTTTAAATACTGAAATTGAATTGTCCTGCAGGGAGTTGTCTACAGCAAGTTGGCTGTGGCGAGTTGGCTGAACCAAGTTGTCCTATTTCAGTGCTGAGTATTATGCTGCATTCTTGTCTTTTGTGAAATGTAAACTATAGATTTAATTTTTAACTATAGATTCCTTAGTCTTAAGACAATGGAACCTAGTAGCAAAGAACTTGAGAGGCCTGTGATTATATATTGATTCATAAAGCTAGAAAAGATTTATAGGACTGATTGCAACCAGAAGTTTCTATTAAGAATAAAAGGCGTAAGTTTCCTTTGTACATACATAACAAATTGTCATTGGTTTTAAAATGTGTTCTGGGGTTCTAGAACTCTAGCAGGAACCACAACTCACCATTACTATCAGCTATTACCCTAAATAATTTGGAGCAGATTATTCTTAAGGAAGAGGCAGGAATATTAAGAGAGTAGGATTTTTTAAAGTTCTTGCACAAAGAAAATGCTTAAAGCATGAACTGTGTTAGCTAAACATCTTTAGAGGAAAGAGCAAAAACTCAGCCTTGTCTAAATGTAGAAATAAGAGACTAAATAGTATAACAATATTTTTAAATCTAATGTAGAAATTCTCATATATAATACTAGTCTATGACTGCAATACATTGAAATTTGAATTTGAATTCTAATATATATGTTTTCAGAAATTCCAATGTTCTTCTCTCTTTTAAAAAAAATATTGTCATAAAAATCATGTCACAGCATCAGTTCATTCTGGTCTACTTTTCAGAGGAAAACAGAAACAGTATAATTAACTCCAGCCTAGAATCGGTCATATCATCATCAAACGTCAACAGTTTGCTCTCGTCCAATAATGCTGTTCAGCCAAACAAGAACTCGACTGAATCTAATGCAGAAGTTATCAAACCCAATCGGCCAAATTCACTGTAAGTATACGCCTGATAGTACCAGCAGTTGTTATCCACTGATCTTCAGATGTCATGATTGGAAACAGATGCTATTCCTCATTGGGCTCTTGTTTCAATAATATGTGTAAAATTAACTCCCGGCTACATACTGAGGGATATTTTAAAAAATTACTATTTGGGCAAATGTTTTACCTTTGGGTCCTTTCCCCAAAAACATTTTTATGTTGCTGCTTGCTGATTTGTGCTTATGTCTTGTACTTAATGCAAATTATATAGGGGCATTGTTTAGTTTCATTTGCTCTTAGAAGTTGAGGAAGTCTCTCTATTTAGGAAAGTGCTTTTGGCATAGTTCTTTACCAACTGAATGTCTGCCAGTCTTTTTGCTGTTGTGAAGTGATAATTCTGCAGTGCAGAATTAATCATAAATCTTAGGCTTAGCAGATCAGTCTGGGCTATTAAGACTCTTCTTAACAAATTGTTGTTGAATCAGAATGGTTTCTTTTTCTAAGCTCTGTTACATCTGGGTTATCCATTTGAATTTATCTAATCCACCTTTATTTCTCTTTGGCAAGTAGAATCCATGCAAGATTATCACAATGATTAAGTATTACAAAACCTAATCAGACTGCTGTTCTAAGATCTGTGTTGTGGAACATATTTGTGTGACGTCACTGTGAGTTTCCCACCCTCAGTCACTGGCTGCTACTTAAGCTAGGAATAGGGAAACTTAAGGGAGAAGGACAGATGTTTCGTGTTGGTTGACATTCTCCAGAAAGGGAGATATGAAAGATAATAGCTGATATTTTTGGTAGCAGCCATGCATATTCCATAATGCTGAAATATTGGAATTCAGTGTGCTTAACAATAAAGGAAGTAACTGCTTTATCTTTGCTAGTATCTACACTGCAACCAGCTACTTTTAGAACTGTCATAAACATAAAGCTAACCTGACATAAGCTCACATAAGTGTTTAGTCTATTGAGAACTTGAGATCCCAAAAAAGCATTTTTGTAGGTTTACTCATTGTTCAGTCACAACTCTAATACATTCCAATTAGCAAAGTAGCCTCTCCATTTTCAGTTCTTCTGATAGTGGCTTTTTTCTGGCAATGAAACAGTTTTAAAGTGGAGTCAGCAAGGTTTGACATCTTAATTGTAGGTCCTAGCTCTTGTATTTGCCAGTAGAAGTTTGAAAACTGAAAAAAAATGCTGTTGGCTCAAAAAAGGAAACTCTTGTCCTTAGCTATTGAAAAAGCTATTACATTATTTTTCAAATATGCCAAAAATAAATCCTTAATAAATGGAGTATTTCATTTCCTGTGGAAACAGTGGGATGACTAATTTTGTATTTCATTTAGTAATAAAGCAGCGTTTTAATGCATCTAGCTATTCAAGAGGCAGGTTCAGTCCCTAAATACTGAGATAAAATATTGTATATAGACTGTGTTCTCTTTGTTGTGGTGCTAAGAATTTTTGTTCCCAAGAGGAAATTTGAAAAAAAAAATCTAAGTCAGTGAAATAACTACTCTTCGAAAGCATCAGGAATATTACCAAAACAATGAAATCAGCCAATTTTCATTTATATCTGTTTTATTATTAGCTCAGTTTTAAAATCCTGAAGAAAAATTTCTGAAGTGGGAGTTGTATTCTCCAATGTGCTTGTCATTGCTTATTTTAACTATTGGAAACCTCTTTAATGGTTTCTATCATCTTATTTAAAATAAAGGGAGAATTTGACTTTTCCTATATTATATAGGGAACATTTCTAAGCTCACACTGAAGTCAGAGAAACATAGAAACAATTTATTGTAGGAAGATAGCCATATTAATCTGTGGCAGCCAAAAATTAATAGAAGCCATACCACCTTTTCCAGCTACCAGATTTTATTAAAAAGAAATTTTTTGACATTTTGTCACAGAGATGAAGTGGCTAAATTAATGTAAGATTTAAACTGAGATGGAGGGGAGAAGAGTAGAAGATAAGATGGATATGTAAATAAAAGAAAAACTGAAATAGGTGCTCTATCAATTATCAGTTGTAATATGTTAAAAACACACTATGTTGTTGAGTTTTGGAAAATAACCTTTCAATTATATGAGTTCAGTCATATTAGAAAAGTTTCAATATGAGCTCAGTTAAATTGGAAAACTTTCTTTTTTCCAAGTTGACTATTTGATATCAGGAAGTATATGCAGAGAAATGCAAAGATTCAACACTACCACTATGGATGATTAGTTGGTGAAGTTGACAATTTTGCTGAAATAGATAAATGTATTAAAAATTATCTACATTTATGACTGGCCAAAAGTCTCTTTTTGCATACAAATGAGAAAAAGGAACTTGTGACTTATGATTTTGATGGTGACTAGAAATAATAATAATATGATATAACTTTAGAGGGAGGTCAAAATGTAATCATAACTGCTGTGAGGAAACCATGTCTTTGTATTGTTACCTTCTCTTTTTCATTTTTCTTTCACTTTTTTTCCTTTTCTTGGACTTTTTGCTTTTTCTTGGATTTCTTTCTTTTTCTTTCTTACTATCCATCAGTTTGTGTTAGCTTTAGCTTCTTGTTTGAAAGTTTTAATAAAAATAATCTGTAATAGAGTGTCCTGAAAGGTTAAAATGCTCTGATGGTGGCAGAATATTAAATGAGTCTATTTTAAAGGTTGATTGCAGTTTCAGCATCCTGTCAAGCACTACAAATTTGAGACATTTGAGACATTATGAAATAATCATGCCAACAGAGGAAGTTTTTTTGATTTTGTTTTCCATGATTGGAAATAAAGATTTGATTTTTTTAAAAAAAAATTTTTTTGAAGACAGCTTCTCTGTTATGTTGCCACAACTTCCTTAATTTAATTTAATTTAATTTACAAAAATTTATACTGATGTATTTTTTTTTGTCTGATAGTGAGACTGGAATCTCTGTATTCCAATGATTCAATTCTATTTAATCAACCCACAAATAGTATGGTATTCCAGGAAGAATTGCTGAAACCTGTCTATATATTTAGGAGAGAGGGAGGGAGGGAGTGGGAGAGATAGAGAGAATGAGAATTAAGCAGAATGTCTTTCTGCTATCAGGATTATTTTTTGAAAAAAATGTAAGCCCAATACATTATATAAGACTACTGAGAAAGAGACGCTGAGTTGGTACTATAACATTACAATGGTAGACAGCTTTTGAAGCTACAATAATAGAGAGATTTTGAAGCGGTGCTGGTGTTTACTGTATCACTAGAATCTAAGGTTTTTATAAACCACTAAAGCTCATTAAGGAGTCAAAACCCTTTTTCTTCTCTTATGTATTTCATAATTAGCCTCTTGCTCCGGATGAAGGCGAGGTCAAATTGTACCAAGGGACAGAGCTGCCTCCACTTAATGTTGAGTCAATAGGTTTCTGACAGAGTCCCTTTGAACATAACAAGGTCTCAGTTTGGAGTGGTAGAGAAACAGTTAGCAGTTGTAACTGGGAGAACAAATCTCTTGAGCCAGATATATAACAGGTATATCAAACTGATATACAAGTGTAATGCTACTCAGGCAGAGGGCTTTTCAGTGATTTAAAAACTCAGCAGGATGCTGAGTTCTATTTGACCTTCTGTTTGACCTATCCCATTTTTGATACACGCACATGAAAAAATCCTTTCATAGATTTGAAATTCCCAGGGCGCACAATGGCGAGGAGAAAGGACAACTTTCACTTTCACTTAAAGGACCATTTTAACTTTCATTTTAAAAAGCAGATCTACTGTAACTACATGAAAAATAAATGGCTTCCGATTTGAGCTTTTTCGGCAGCAGACCGAAACCGCGACTCTGTGTGGTTTCGATCCGTGCTCGCCACTGGAGCGCCCTGAGCCAGCTGGTTTCAGGGCTAAGCCACCCCGTAGAGATGGTGAAGAGGAGGGAGACTGCCTGCAGGGTTGAGGAGAGCTGCATCTCTCCTCCTCAGCTGGCAATTACTCCCTTTCCCAAAGGCGGTTGTAGTGGTGGTCAGAAATGGCTACCCCAAAGAAGAACTCGACCGGAAAAGAATGTGCAGGAGGAAGATAAGAAGAGAAAGTTTTGATTGACTGGGTCAAACAGCAAAAGCAACAAATAAGGTACCCTGGAATTTAAACTATAAAAAAAATAACTGTTCCCAAAGAAGATTTTCAAGCAGCGAAGGAGAGAGAAAAGGGAAAGGATTTGGGGGTTTTTTTCTCCTCTCCCTTTCCCTATACTGACAGCTAAGAGACTTAAGCAAGAAATTGGAAAAAACAATCCACTTTGACATCAATAGGCATTTAAGCTGAAAATAAAATGTCAAAGGGATAATAAAGATTTCTGGATACTTAAAAGCTTTTGAAAGCAGGAAAGGAGAGAAAAAGAATAAAAAGGCAGGATCTGGAAGGGAGGAGACTGCCTGGAATTGAAAAGAACTTACAGTAAAATCTCAACAAGACTTCTAAAAGATACATTTTAACTGAAACATGGTAACAAAATAGTAAAACCCCAGGAAGAGAAAGTGAAAAAAGAAGTAAGAAGAAACAGCTCGGGAGTATTTGGATTACTTGGTGACTTCTGGATCTTTGGTTACTGCATTTGAATGACTAAAATCAATCAGGTGGTTGTTTAAAAGAGTTTAAAATGGCACCACTTTTAAAAGAACTGAAAATGGAACTTTAAAAGTACAAAGAAGCACAAGAAGGGAGGGGTTCTTTTGGCTTTGTATTTCTATTCTTAGAAATGGAGATTTGGAACTATGAGAAACAACAAGAAATGCCTGCAGAACAAGAAGATTGGGACAAATAAGAAGCCATCTTTAATGAACAAGTAATTTTATGTGGGAGAAAAAAGGAGAGGGGGGGGGAAAGAGAATGGAAAGTTTAAGATTTGGAAAAACAACCCCAAAAAAGAATAGTTTGAAAAATAAGTATAAAATTAGAAAGCAACAGAAGACGGAAATGCAGAAGAGAGAATTAAAAGTAGAGAGACAAGTGGGTAAAAAGGGGAGGGAGAAGAAGAGAGGGAAGAAAGAAAGGAAAAGAATCTATAAAGGACAGAAACAAGATATAGAAAAACAGGGCCTATTCAGAGATAATGGGTGAAAATCTAATTGAAAAAGGGATTCTGCAAAGGTACATAAGATAGTATTGTTATATTAGAATTAGAAATAATTTCAGAAAATATGAAACAATGCATGATTAAAATGATGGATAAAATAGTTATCATAATTTAGTGGAATATTTGCTAATAAATAAATGTAATAAAATGAATATTTAATGATTTATAAAACATAAGTGAAGAGAAATAGGGGAAAAATAATTATATATTTATAATCCTTTTTTTAAGAATATAGTGTGTATTTTAAGAATGTACCAAGCAGAATTCGATTGAAAGTTATGTATTATGTATTATAATGAATGTTATAACCTTAAGGTATACATTGAAGTTTAAATAAGAGTTGAATGGATAAAATTAAAAGATATAAAGGTGTCATACTCCAATTAGTAACTACAGGAGAAAATTTGTTTAATGAGAAAAGATAATATGAAATTGAAACAGGACAGACAAAAGTATAAATATAATGATTTGAATTGAGATGAGATAATCAAAATAAAGTTGAGAAAATTAAAAGAGGGGAAAAACTATATAGAAAATGCAAAATAGTAATAAGATATGGAATAGAACACAAAAATGAGCATGAAATTGAGTTTGTGTCTGTATAAAGAAGTGTAACCCGGAACCATGCTATTTTCAAAAAAGATGTTTTACTTGTATTATGTTTGTGTGCGTGTGTGTGTGGAAACCCAAATAAAACTTTAATTTTTTAAAAAATGGACGTTGCCTCCTCAGTTTTGTAACAAAAATTCAATTGGCCCACAGTTCTCCAATCCAAATTTAAGGAGTCATACTGTGTGCCCCTGCATTCTTTGGTATGTCTACACTGTAGGAATTTCAGGGATGCATCTCTGAAGGGCTCTGAAAATCAATCCAGACTTCTTGATCAGTGTAGAGCTCTGCCAGTCTTCTTACAGTGTTGTCTCACTGAGATCAGAAATGGGAAAAGATTCAGAGTCATCCAAGAAAGTTCTATAGGCAGCCTGTCAGCCAGCAATTCTTCTCATTTTTTTAGCCTTGCTAGTCACAAGTACATCAATGCTCTGTCCCTCTAAGAGGTGCTGAAGTGGTAACCAGGAGATGGTTAAGGTATATGCTGTTCCTTTGAATTATTTTATCACAGTAAAGAAGATTGAATGATCTACCTCAGGGGTCCCCAAACTTGGCAACTTTAAGACTTGTGGATTTCAACTCCTAGAATTCCTCAGCCTGCTATGCAAATAGTGGACTATTTGACTTTTCATGTGATTCAACAATTACTAGGTTAATGCCGACTTACATAAACAATTAAGACTCTTATGATACCCTCCAAAATGCTTTATTGCCTATAGCTCTGATCAGGCAGATAGAGTGTTTGTTCAGAGAGATGATGATTTATATATATATAAGACCATAAATAAGTAATGTCTTGAAGAACCCTACTGGTTTTTCTGATACCATATTTGTATCCATTTCTTCCTTTTGGAAAGGCTTAGGTAATTCATTTGATACCAGCTGTTTGCTGACATTAATGGCATGTTCAATGTTGAAAAATAAGCCCTACATTAAACCCTGACATTGTAAGTTTATTTTAAAAAGATCCCTGGTATTTAGAAGATATGACAGTAGGATTGCCTTTGTTCATCAGTCTGATCAGAGTTGTTCTCTGGCGATGACCAGGGTATCAGCCCATATCTGTTGTCCAGAATATTGAGAGCTTTGTGAAGTCCCTGGTGCTCTCTAGCTTAGCTGTTTCCTGTTTGCTTGCACAGGTTTCCTTACTCTCATTGCCAAGTATGGGGTTTGGTTCCTGTTTATATACAATAGCTTACTCTGCTAGTGTTGATGAGGGTATGCTTTTCTCCTAGGGAGCACCATGATTGAAGAATTGATTATTTGTCTGGTGTTAATCCCTGCTTATCTGGATAGTGGTTACTGGAGAGGATGCGTTCTGGTCTTGTTTTTCTTCCTTCTTGGTTTTTTTGTTGTGTTTTTGAATGATGTGTAAATGTGGAATATGTAAATTAAGAGCTTTACCAACTGTTCCATAGCATCCTGCAGGAATCATAAACAACAGTTATTCACAGTAAGAAGCTTTCCTTTTTAAGCATCATAAGTTATATTAGATCAGGGGTCACCAATCTTTTGGACCTCAGGGACTACCAAACTCAAAATTTTAAATCCCATGGACCAGAGACCCTGGGAAAATCCAAAAAAAAGTCTGAAGGAAAATTCCCCACCCCGTTTTCCCCGCCAGGATACCATCTCCAGCTCCATTCTCAGGGAGAGGGAGGGAGGGAGAGAGGAGGGGGGAGACTTTTAGCTTCATGCAAGGAAAGCAGCAGAAGCAGCAGAAGTCTTTCTTTCTCTCCCAAAACTCTGCCAGAAATGAGTCTTTGTGAGCCTCTTGGAGCAGAATGCCTTGCAGGCTCCCAAAGACTCATTTCTGGTGGAGTTTGAGGAAGAGAAAGAATGACTTTTGCTGCTTTCCTTGCATGCAGTCAAAAGCAGAAGAAGAAAAAAGCAGAAAGAAGCAGCCCAGTGGCCAGGCGAGGCATGTGGGGCAAGTTACCCCGCTCTGCCCTCCCCCCCTCCCCTCACTACCTCATGTTGTTTGCAATGCAAGCGACACAAGCCTTGTGTTCCTGTGTGCCATGTGGGCGGCGCAGCCTTGTGTTCCTCTGCTGCCTGGATTAATTGCTTTGGGAGGTGCTTTGGGGGTGACATTTCTCTGCAGACCACCAAAATTTTCTCACGGACTACCAGTGGTCCCTGGCCCACTGGTTGGTGACCACTGTACTAGATAGAACGTTCTTTAGGTTTATACTGTAAAGCAAACACAGAACTTGACTTGTCAGTACTTTGTCAGTTTAACCTTTCTGAAATGATGGATCATTTTAAAGGCACTGAGCCATGAATTATATTGTGAATTACACTTTCATTGAACCATTATGGTAACTCAATACACTTCAGATATAATCTACCATAGTTTGTTCAGGTATATTATTGCCAGTCGAGTTCATTTATAGCATTCTGTTCCTGATTATAGATCAATCTGTGATGGTATATTATTAATCAATGCTTCTGCCCAGTTTGGAAGTTTTTAAAAGTGATGGCCATTGCTGTTAAGAATTCTGGGTTTTACAATCCTCACTAATCTTGGGACCAATTTGTAGTGCAGGTATACAAAAAACCCCACCATTGATTAATTCATTATTCCTAATACTATGATGGCTGCAATTTCCATAATTTCTGTTGGCTTGCCTTATTTCACTCCTGAGATAATGGGGAAAGTAAAGGATAAACCAGGAAGCTCTTAATATTTTATTTTGTTTTTTTTTAACTACTCCCACTAACATGAAGTCAAGAAGGAAAGTAAATTTTTCTCATTTTAATTTCCTCCCTGCAGTATAAAAGGTTCTGTTTTGTTTCAGCTACTTGGGCCAAATATCTATGGAAGAACATCAGACTTGTCATTCTACTTCTGTTTAGTCTCTTCATTAGTGCTTCACTAAGAGAAATGGCTACAAGGAGTCAAGTGCCTCCTTGTATTTCCATATGGTATATTTCAGGGAGATGTTTGAAGACAGACTTCTTCACAGACCTACTTTCCAACCACTTTGTTTCTTGCCTTGCAGTTGTCACATAGTCACCATTTTTTCCTGAAAATAATTACGATTTCAGTATTTTATTTATTATGTTTCTGAGGCCACTCTGCTCCTCAAGAACTCTAGACAATTAAAAATAATGATACAAAATATCAAAGGGAAACTTACTGCACTTTCATTTATTTAAAAAAAGGGTATGAATACTTAGCATTTAGAAAACACATTTAGTCAAATTGAGTGGCAAAATAGCACTCACTTTTTGATTTAGCTGCTTATATAACACACAGGAAATCTGAACAAAGTATTGAATGCTAAACAGAGTACAGTGACATCAGTGGTAAAACTCTTTTTCACCAGAGATTAAATTGTTACAAACTGTTCAGTTTTCAATCTCTATGATAATTGCAAGCAAGGCAAATAGTAGCAAGAGAGTTTCTACGCAGTATTTGTAATCCAATAGTTGGTAATCAGAAGATTACTGATAAATAATAATACCCAAACAAGCAGAAATGTTCTAATTCAAAACTTCAAGTGCAACTGTGACTGCAACATTTTTGTTTAGAACATAATATAAGCTGTAGAGAGAGTTAGAGAAATAATGTAAGATAGCAAATAAAATCTAATTGTTATGGTTAACTTTAGATTCTCTTTGAGTAGAAATATTCTTCTTAAATCTCAGAGTAGACTCTTGAAGGGTTAACTAAGGCCTGTATTTGTGCTTCTTTTTCCTTTCACTTGGCTATTTATTTTAAGACTTTCTGGCTAGCCAAACCACAGAAAATAGAGCATCATTTTTAAAAATCTTTTCCTGTTTACCAAAGAATAAAACTGAAATGCAACATTAATCTGCAGGACACTAAGCTTTAGTTTTGATTTCTAATTTTCTCCAGCTCTCTTGTGTCAGATAGATGAATAAAAGAATTTGGCCTGAAAGATATATTCTGTTAAGTGAATTTGCTGAAGTAGGAATTAGAAGCAAGAGAGCATAGATCTGTATACCAAGTCAAAATATTTTTATATAATTGTTATTAAAGTTTTTTTTTCCAAAAGGGAATATTAAAAACTAATTCAAACTTTATAAAAAGAAAAAAGAAAGAAAGAAAGAAAGAAAGAAAGAAAGAAAGAAAGAAAGAAAGAAAGAAAGAAAGAAAGATTAAAGAGAAAGCTAAAAGTACAGGAAGGGGAAAAAGAAAAATGTTACACGTGGCTTGATTTCTAATCTTCTTGACATCAGTTATAAGTACAGTTATAAATTTGCTCCTTACTCTATGGTTACAGCATAAGTGCCTTCCTTTAATCTATCCTATTTAATCGTCAAAACCATAAATCACAAGTTTATATTTTCCTTTTTTACAGAAAAAGTCTACAAGGGGCGGTAAATGTAATTATTTGTCTTTTCCCTAATCAAAGATATCAATTTAGCCCTGTCAGCAAGTTCTATCATCAATCCAATTCTTTATTCATCAATCCCAAAAGAAAAATGTCTGGCTGATTGGTTAATTGGATATTAATCTTTAAAATGAATTAGTTTATGCATATATATTTAAATCCAGAATTTTTTAAAGCTTTTTTACAGTTCCATCAAACATATGGAGTTGGAGATAAAATGTCCCTTCCTTTTCTTCACATTTGCTACATAAATTTGAAGTAACTTTATACATTCTAGACAATTTCTCTGGTGACATAAACAGTATCAATAGTACATCATTTCAAAAAATTATTCTTAAGATTATAACAACATAATTTCAACTCTTTCTGCTTTCTTTTTTTCTTACAATGTAAAAACAACGAAAAACATTAAAATCATGCATCGTAAAAACACAGCAGTTAAAAAACATTAACAGATGAAATCATAGATACAAGATGGCAAAGAAGGGAACCGAACACATGGGGTAGGGTGGGGTTGAATTTAATTAGTGATGGGATTCAAAAAAATTTCCTACCGGTTCTGTGGGCGTGGCTTGGTGGGCTTGGCAGGGGAAGGAGACTGTAAAATCTCCAGTCAGAGGTGGTATTTGCTGGTTCTCCAAACTGTTCAAAATTTCTGCTACCAGTTCTCCAGAACTGGTCAGAACCTGCTGAATACCACTTCTGAACCACCTCCAGTATGAAGCTCCCCCATTTGGTCCCCACACCATCAGGTAGAGCGAGGTCTTATAAATAAAAGAGTGTTAACAACTACATCCCTCTGCAATCAGTTCTTTCTTGATTTCATTTTGCATTCCCCTTGACAGAATTCTGGGGTTTCATGGTAAGTTGGCCATTTGTGTTTGCCTATTATTTCTCACCTATAAAACGCTTCTGTTGAGGTAATTCCCCGTTAGGAGCTGTGCCTTGATCCCAAAATCTAAACGATCTGTGGTTGGCCTCATAACCCACAAAAAATAACTTCTTAGCTCTATGTTTCCCTTTCAGTCTTACTTGTGAGGGAATATGCACCCATGCTGGAGCTCCAAATGTGTGTAGGTAACTTAAATTTGGCTTTCTGCCATGCCAATGAATGAATGGTAATTCTCCAGTTGTTGTATTTACTACATTGTTTAAAACATGGTTGCAACACATTATGGCTTCACCCCACAGTGTTTCAGGTAAACCTGAATCAGATAATATAGTGCGAGCCATGGCTTGTAATGTTTGTTCTCTTCATTCTACAAACGAGTGATGTTGTGGTCTGTAAGGTGCAGAACGTTTATGCTCAACACCAGCCAATTTTAACATAGTTTGGAATCTTTTGTTAACAAATTCAGTCCCATTATCAGTGACTAAAGCAATTACTTTACTTTTCATTTTTCTCTCAGCAAACCTTAGTCAGTTAAAGAAATGTTGGAATGTTTCTGTTTTGTTTTTCATAAGATAGCAGAAACCATATCATGAGTAATGGTCCATAATACTCAAAATATAACAGGCATCTCCTAAACTTGGTTTTTTAGGACCAATTATGTCAGCAAACACAACCTCTAAAGGTTCTTTGGTCTTAAACCTATTAACTCTGTTTGCTGGAGTAACCTTACTCTTTTCTTGACTACAAGCATTACAGTGTAAATACTTGCTACAAGGTTTCAATTTTACTCCCTCTGACAATTCAACAGTTTGTTTGAGCATTTTGAAATTAACGTGCCCTAGACGTCTATGTAATAAATGTATACATTCATCATGTGGCTTAGCATTGTTATAACCTGAGTTAGCCATCTTCAACTGATCATCATGTATTACATATAAATCATTCTTTAAAGTAGCAGTAACCCCTTTACCCTCTTTCTCTATTATACAGTTATCTCCCCTAAAGGTTACTGTATAACCATGATTAACTAAAGTTCTTACTGATAACAAATTAAATTTTAGTTTAGGTACATAAAACATAGTTAAATGTTCATTTATACAAGAATAACATGCAGTACTTTCACCTGATGCGTTCATCTTCCATCCATTTGCCAATGATACATGTTGCTTACTCATGGACAACTTTACAAACCTGTTTCTATCTTTAGTAATGCTTTGTGATGCTCCACTATCAACAACCCACAAATCATGGTTTACAGTTGAATTGCTAGACATAGCTAAACTAACATTCTTCTTGACCTTCTGGTGTTTGCAAGTATTCTGTTGTTTTCCTTTCTTACAGAATTTAGCCCCACAAGAAAAACATTTCCTAACAGCATAGGCAGTTGAAGATAAATCCTCTTCTTGTAGTTGTTCCTTTCTCAGTTGGTCCCTATCCAGCCATCTTCTTGCTTCTTCTAACAATCTTCTAGTTATGTCAGTCAATGTCAGTTTATCTCTGGGCAGGACTTCCAGTGAAGATACACATAGTCATCATAACTTTCATCCAATGAGGAATGAATGATGTAAACTTGATGCAGCTCTGAAAATATCAGTTCTTTTTCATGTAGCTCTTGAAAAGTTCTTTTCATGAAGTTCAAATGAGCTAACATATCTCCACCTTTCAGAAGATGTGCTCTCAACAGTTTACGTGTAAGATGTATGTGTGCACCTACACTGTCACGAACATAAATCCTCTTCAAATTCTCCCAACACTTAGCAGCAGACTCTTCTCCACAAATATGGACTAGCTGCTGGTTACTCAGTGTTAGTCCAATTATACAAAGAGCTCGTTTGTTGTTCTGGTAAAGTCAGCAAGCTTCTTGGCATCATCCTCATTTTCTGGATCCCAAGCATTTACATCTGGTGGGTCTTGAACTACATTCCATAAACCTTCTCTACGCAGAAATAGACTGCATTTCATAGACCAGGAAACATAGTTTGTTCCATCCATCCGGGTTATCAGTGATAGACATGTTGAAGTGACTTGTGCCATCTTTACCAGGATAGTAAACCCCAATTAAACAGTAAACAGCTGTCTGTATATAGTACTGTGCATTCACACTAACTCTCAGTTATCTAAGCCTGGTATGGCCTGGGCCCATAACCAGTGTTGAGGTAATTCCCCGTTAGGAGAATGAGCGCATACAGGGAGACATATTTGAGAGAAGTGTTTGAATAATACACACACAGTACACAGATACACTGTACAGTAAATGTAGGTTTTTACTTCCAGAAAGGTTTAAGCAAAGTCCAGAATAAGCAATCCAAAGTCATTCACAAGTAAATCAGTCAGTTTTCAATCCAGGGATAATCCAAATATCAAAGTCCAGTGTCAAAAAACAGTTCAGTAACAGATTTACATTAAATCCAGTAATATCAGTCAATTAGAAGAAATGGAGGAACAGCAATACTTTTCAACAGAAGGAAACAGAGATACACTCACACTCTCTTCTGAGACTCAGACTAAATAACCCAGGTTTCTGGCTCCATCTTATGGCTGTTTAAGAAACCACACCTAATTACAGTTTTGCATTTTCTTAAAGATACAGTTTTAAAATGTTTGTCCTGGTTTATATATTTCTAACCCAAATAGCTGTTTGGTGACTCATATTCCTAACAGCTTCTTGTGCCGAGATCCACAAAGGTGTTTTCAGGTACAACTTGGCTTTGTACCTATTTCATATCTGGCATGTTTAACATAATGATTCTGCATGAAACTTGTCTTTATTGTAGCACAAACACCCATCCTATCAAATCTCAAGTTATGTCCTTCTAACTCCAAATCTCTTCTTCATTCATCCAAATCAAACACCAAGCTGCAAAATACTATATCAAATCAGGTAAATCAATCACCTTTCCTTTGCATCTTGTAACACCGTATATTTAACTTATGTTTTTTTCTCCTATGTTTTTTTTCTCCTATCACACAAATGTTGATATATCTAAATATATCTGCCAGTATTGTCTGAAACAAAAACGTAATTCTAGACAAAACAATCATTTTTATAACAGAAATTCTCTCCAGTGATGATGGTTGTAATTTCTCCCATCTTAACATATCTTTTTAAACTTTATTCCCTATCTTAATATAACTATAGTGATACACAGATATTTATTTTCTTATCAAATAATAAACCCCTTCTATTTATCAATTCTGTTTAATCTATTTTCACATTTTTGTTAAGATATTTGTCTTCTGTTCATTAGTCTTGAAACTTGCTAATGCACCATATTCTTCTAATATGCCCATTAATATTTCATATCCATTCAAGGTACCTTCCAGACCACACTCCAAGTCACCTGCAAAAACCCTTCCTTCTAATCTTTTTAAAACTTTAATCCCACAATCCTCTCATCTTGTCTTATATCTCTATTTGGTATTTCAAGAACCAAAATAAACAAGACAGGAGACGAGCATCTTTGACTTGTTCCTTATTGTATATCACAGGGTTTGTTAGATCTGACAATTATTTCTGCTTTCTAAAAAGCATAAAGCCATTTCATGAATAGCTTTAAAAAATGCCATTTATTCCAATTTCATTCCAGAAGTCATATTTTCTGAAACCTTGAACAAGAAAGCCCAGCTCAAATTATCAAAGGCTTTCTCTGCATCTAAGAAAAATCATTGTGGCTTGTTTTTCATTATGTTGCTCCAGATATTCCAAAATTCTCAATACACTTCTAACATTGTTCTTTAACTGACTTTAAAAATATCCATGCTGATTGTCATGCATAAATCTTGCAAAATTATTTTCAGTCTATCAATTAGAATTGTGAACAACTTATAGTTATTATTAAATAATGATATCAGCCTATGGATTCTTGTTAAAATCAAATCTTGTCCTTCTTTAGATATTAATGCAATATTGACCTCTTTGCACACTGTCAATTTTCCTCCCTGTGGAATAGACTTCATTGTGTTTTTTAAGGGTTGTAAAAGTTTATCCTCAAAATATTTATAAAAAGAATCTGATAATCCATCTGGTCCAGGCACCGTTCCTAGTTTTTTCTTTTTTATATTTTCCTTATTGTTATACATCTATTCGTAATCCATCTCTGTTCCTAATTGTGAGATCAGTGCAATTGGCTTCTTAATTGCTGACCAAAAATAGTGGGAGTTTTCATAAAAAAATAGATACTGAATATTTGTAGCCTATTTGGATAAAGGAAAAATCCCAGTGTATTTTGTAGGAATGCAGTAACAAAGTATCTTGGCTATCATTTCTCATGTAGATTTTTCTGGTTTAAGGACAAAATATATGTAACTGTTGTTTTGTTGCATTGGCTTTTCTTCCATTAACTTGGCATGGAAACTATGGATACTCTTTTCAACGTTTCGTGCTTCTGCTTGCCTTTCAATGTTGGTTTTATAAGTCACCTCACAAAATGATGCCCAATTGAACCACTGAAAACCACCAAGCTCAGAGAGCACTAAGGACCCCACAGTTCAATCCTGAGCTACAAATATTCTCTTCTATCGTTCATTACCAGTGATAGAGAATTAGTTGTGTAAAATAAATTTACTTCAACAAGCAAATTTATAGCATAATAACAGTAATATATCTACTCATTTAAAAAGTTTGGACCTAGAAACAGTTTTCAAAATTGCACAAAGTTTCATCTATTGAAATGATGCATTTTCAACACCTCCTCATCTGAACCAAGCAGTAAAAAAGTAGTTTAGCAAGTTTATAGCTTAAACAACAATAACCTTGCATCTCCATTGTATACACGTCCTTGTCATTCCAAGTTTGAGAAAAGGCTAAATCCTTCTATTTCGTTCCATGGCTTGTTCAGATCTGACAAAGTTGAGTCTGTGGAATCTCTGGTGCTCTCTGAACTTTGTGGTTTGCTTGTAGAGATTTCAGTCCTATCTGTGAAACATTATTGCTAGTGAGTGTGGGCTTTTCTCCCTGTTTATGTACTGCGGCTTGCCCTGCTTGTGTTGATGCAGCTGTAGGTTTCTTCAATAGTTCCCTTAGTAAGGGTATTGTTTTCTGCTTTATTGTTTGTCTGATGTTAATCCCCGCTTATCTTGCTGTTGGTTGCTGGAGAGTGTGTGTTCTGGTCTTTTCAGTTTCAGGTTTGAGCAGAGTCTTCATCACTTTTTTTCCTCTAAGAGGGTCAACCTTAAGCCAGACCTGCTGATTTTATTAGCTTTTTAAAAAGATTGCTAGATTATTGAAGACCAATCAGTGGTGGTATTCTACCAGTTCGGCCTGGTTCAGCCGAACTGGTAGCTCTGAAGATCATCCGGGAGTGAACCGGTTCACTCCGATGATCAGTTGCTGGGCCCGCCCGCCTGCCCTGGTTCCATACTGACCTTTATTTCCTGCTTTTGAAGCTCAGCAGCATCGTGCGGCACAGTGGATTGCCGTGAGTCAACTGTTGAAGACACGGGGGAGTGCAGGAAAAGGTCAGTAGAAAAACCTCTGTGTGCACACAAAGTGCGTGTTTGCCACGGGCATACACAAAGCCCGTGTGTGCGTGCAAAGCACGCCCACCAAGCCACGCCCACTGAACTGGTAGTAAAACAATTTGAAACCCACCACAGAGTCCAATCAGAAATTTTAGAAATTAAAAAAGAGTGCTGTCTACTAGTATGTACTAAAAGGATCTAGGTAAGCCTATCAGAATATTTCCTTCCTTCCCCTGCACTTCTCTCTTTTTAAGAAGAGTACAGATTTTGGAACTATTGAGCATACAAAGTCCCCATTGAGTGCTTTTTTGGACATAGTTTTTTGGTTTGGTCTTTCAGTTTTTAAAAATTATTTCTCCAAGCCTTACATAACCTACCAGCATACTGCTACTTCTCCTTGTTTCTTAATGGTCTCAGAGAGTTTTATTTACTCCAAGGAAAGGTGATAAATAAATAGGTGAAGAAATACTTTAGAAAGTAAAATTGGCATTTTCTCCCTGGATTGCTAATAACTATCTATGTAATATGTTCCAATTTACCATATATGATAAGCTATATGTCAAATGTTTCATATAGTGTTACCTAAAGAATCAGATTTTTTATTTATAGCCCAGTTGAAAACTGATAGCAGCTCACAGATCAACAGCTATATTTTTCAATGGGTAACAAAATAAAAAAGATCATTTTTTGGCAGCAAATAATAACACAGGCCAAATTTTAAAAAGGATGCACTTTGTGAATATGTTGTATCAACTTATTCTTGTGGCGTTACTAACTTTCTCCTCTATCCATTGCAATTCAGTGCTTTGTACTGAATTTAATTATTTTTGCTTTACCTTCGATTGTAATATAAATTTCTGTTAAGCCAATGTAACTTTGAGACTCAAAAATACAAAAAAAATTATTAGCCCCAGATGCCTGGTCTTGTTCTATATAAAATGTTAGAAGACTCCTCACAGATATGGAGAGCTAACTGAGAACTTGTACATACTTATTTTCTTATACATGCTTCAGTGTACAGTTTCATTGAACCCTGAGAATATAAACATATAGACTCAGTCCCCGCACTTTGTATAATTTAGTTAGTGATGAATGGCATAAAAAAGTGGCGAACTGACAGTGCATTTTCAGTACATTCTCTCTTGAAATAGATGTATATCATCTTAACTCTGTTTTTTCCCCTTTTGTCACATTTTTTAATTTGCAAGTATGTGTAAATAGCAGCAAACAAATCTGCAGTTTGTATTTTGGCTCGCAATGATTCTCTCTTGTATTTCTGAAATGCTTCATTTCTTCAAATTTCTATTAAGGAAAAAGCAAAATTGGGATCTTTGTCTCTGATACTGAAAACAATACTGTAGCCCTTTATTAGCCTTAATTCTCTTAGTCACATCTAATAAAACATAGTAGAAGTTGTAGACTATTTTCTTAAAAGTTTACTATCAATCTGTATGTTCCCACCTACTGACTTCAAGTTCGAGCTTCAGATGATATTAAATATTTAATTTCGATCAAAACATATTTCTAGACTACTTCAAAAACATTAAAATCCTCATATCCTGCATTTGCCTGAATTTACTTTACAAACAGAACTCAATATAAAGAGATGTGAGAAGAAACTTAGTTAATGGTTCAATATTTTCATTTTGGTTCCAGGTTTTTCATCTAAATTTCAAGAGGATTGTTCTATTATATTTTTTTGCAGGGGAACCTAATTTATAAATAGGTATATTTGAAGCAGTCCCCATAATCAAGAAAATGTGCCTGCCCTAAACTTCCTTCTGTTGGCTTCATCAGACAGGCTAGTAGTACAATTGGATCAAATTTCTGCATTAGCAGCAGATTTTCTCTAAAGGTTCAGAGAAAAAAAGAAAAACCAGAAACCTTAAGTCATAAAGACATCCTGTCTCATTCTGAAAGGAGATCCCTCTGCTTAATTAAGTTCATAAATTAGCAGCAGCTATAGCAGCCCTACTTTGCCACCAAACGGAGGTAATGTAATCTCACCAATCTTTTCTGCTCTTGTAATGGATCTCAACTATCAATTAATGTGCCCTTGAGCCTTTCCATTTGGTAGCATTATGATCGTGAAGAAGCTGATGTGCAGACAAAATTGACATAAGAGTGCTAAGCTGTGAAATTATTAATAGCCTAAGAATATAGCAGGTTATTTCTTTTTTTTTTTCCTGGTTATGCTCCATTTTTCTTTTCATCCATGTTCTCATATTTAGAGTCCCCCCTGCTCCAACAGAGGCCTCTGGAGATACACCTACTTCACATCAAACATCTGGGAAAAATGGCAGCGTTGACAAGTGATGCTCAGCTCAACTACCTTTGAAGTGGCCTGCCTAGGAATAGTACTGTGTCCATAAATGTTGAGTGCATTACATTCAGAGGACCTGTAAAAATGTGCAAAACAGTACACCTTCCCATTTACATGTTAAAGAGAACTCTAAACTTTTACTAGCCCATCTAGCCAAAATGGTGCTACGCCAATAAAGATATATTCTAGCTACCATTGCCTGAAAAATAAATGAAGGAACAGTTAAAAACTGATCTTTGTATCAAGTTAGTTGAGCCTCTATATACTCTGGGAAAGAAAGGCAAACAAAAAGTTGAATAGATGTCACCATGCCAGCTTAGTTTGCTTCCCACATCCCCTCATCTTTTATGTAAATCCTGATAGGCTTTGTGACTAAGCTCTTAATACAGAAACCTGTTATACCTTTTAAGGATTTAATTATCAGCTTTGTTTATTATATGCTTTTACCTAAGACTGGGATTTTTGTGTGAGTGTGCTACCAAGCTTTTTGAGTGTGTCAAGGAATTGAGATGCTGGAAGTTTTTAAGAAGAGATTGAACAGCAATTTGTCTAGAATGGTGTAGGGTCTCCTGCTTGAGCAGGGGGTTGGACTAGAAGACCTTCAAGATCCCTTCCAACTCTGTTGTTCTGTGTTTTACATGGTTCATTCTAAACATTTAAGGAATAATAATAAAAAGAATTAGCAATACAACAAGAACTCAAGAACATGTGTTCTTAGCAAAAGTAAGAAGAAACAAGAATGTCATCAAAGCCAAGCCAAGCCAAACAAATGGAGGAGGGTATGAATAATTGGGAGTATTGGACTCTTTAAGTGGAAATTCCAGAACCTCAAAAAGAGATACAATTACCGTCTTGCAAAAATGCTGAAGGAATTGATTCTGGATTGGTTGATTTTTCAAGATCCTTCCCAATTTTTATATTCGATTATTCTTTGATGCAGTATTAATAACACAATTGTAAAGGGTTATAGTTTTATTGCTATTTAGATTCTAAGGAATTGAGCAGAAGGTAGTTGCTTTTCGTATTTGATTATAATAAAAATGAAAAATACGTATCCTTAAGAAATGATCTCTCAGATTCTCAAATTAAATATACTGCATGTTAAGTTCTTTTCTTCATTATGATGATATATATATATATCCAACCATTCATCTGTGAATTTATTCAGAAGGGTGCTGAATATGGACCTAGTATATGAGAAAGTGAAGAATTAGAATACTACTGGAAAATTTGTTGGAATTCATATTTACTTTTTAGAGTTAAATCAATGCAATTTAAATTAGTCGTAATATTAATATTAGTCATAACATTAACTTAAATTTCACCTATTTCATTGAGGAAACCTTAACCCTCTGTTTGAGAGAATGCCTAGTGGCTGCAATAAGTTAAAGACCCAGGTTGTAAAAATCCAAATGTCCACCAGAGTAAGAATAATCCTACCAGTTTGCTGACTCCTAGTGGTTAATCAGGATTTTTGCAGCCTGGATCTGGCAACTTAAAAGCTAACCCCTAGATTTGGGGGAGGCGGGGATCATTACTGTGAAATGCACAGCATGCTTTACAAATGATATTCAGGATTGTGAAAATTGGATATATAATTATTATAGAATTAAATAGAATACATATTATGTATATGTTGCATAAATGAATAAATAAATGTGGTTACAGTATTGCTATTTATAAAATATACTTTAATGAAACAAATCTCAGGTTGTTATAATACAGTCATCAAGTCCATCTTCTTAAATCATTATGTGTTAATTGTAGAGCTCAATGTTTCTGAAATTCTCATTTAAATACATAGTAGATTCTTTTATATGCTAAAGCGCTAAAAAGAATTTAATTGTAGCGAAAATAAAACCTGCTAATCTCTTTTCACTGTATAAAAAAAGGAATGAAAAGCAAACTATTTTTTTAAAAAAATCAAGGTTATAACATATTTTGGAATGCATGTAAACAACAAACTGTAAAATAAAATATCTAATTTTATAAAGTGTGAAGTTTTCTTGATAAATCAACCGCTCTCAGAAGTAACTGTTTTCTGAAACTACTTCCATACAAATATACAGACTATATTCAAAAGTCAAAGCTTTATCAGACTAAAAGACAAGTTAAAGTGGAAGAATCTCCATCAGAATAACCTTTGAAATGATGAGATTAATCTGCTGATTAAAAAGCTTGTATAGCAATAGCATTTAGACTTCACAGTGCTTTACAGCCTTCTCTAAGCCGTTTATAGAGTCAGCATATTGCCCCCATCAATCTGGGTTTGATTTTACTGACTTCAAGATAATGGAAGGCTGAGTCAACCATGAGCTGGTCAGGATTGAACTTAACATTTTTGTATACCTCCAGTTTTTTTAATGATTCCAGTTCCTTATCGATTGCTTTCTGCCAAGCAGCCTGATCCTTATCAGGAAACAGTTTTAATTCACTATAATTACTTGGAACTGTATTCACTTGGCATACAACACTAGCCTGATATCTATCAGGTGGTCGTGTTACTCGGGTTGAATGTCTTGGTAATACAGGGCTTACTGGTGGACTTTTCTGTGCCACCTGCTCCTGTTCTTCTATTTCTTCCTGTGCCTGTCCTACTTCTTCCTGTTCTTCCTCTTTAATGGCTATTTGTGGTTTACTGATTTTATCTTTAGGGACTATTTGGGTGCCAATAATAACATCATTGCTGGATTCCTGTTCCAGTTTTTCCCACCCAACATGCTCAAGAAATTTTGCACTAGCACTACAATAAACATGAGCTGTGCCTTGATCCCAAAATCTAAACGATCTGTGGTTGGCCTCAGAACCCACAAAAAATAACTTCTTAGCTCTATGTTTCCCTTTCAGTCTTACTTGTGAGGGAATATGCACCCATGCTGGAGCTCCAAATGTGTGTAGGTAACTTAAATTTGGCTTTCTGCCGTGCCAACGAGTGAATGGTAATTCTCCAGTTGTTGTATTTACTACATCGTTTAAAACATGGTTGCAACACATAATGGCTTCACCCCACAGTGTTTCAGGTAAACCTGAATCAGATAATATAGTGCGAGCCATGGCTTGTAATGTTTCTCCTCTTCGTTCTACAAACGAGTGATGTTGTGGTCTGTAAGGTGCAGAACGTTTATGCTCAACACCAGCCAATTTTAACATAGTTTGGAATCTTTTGTTAACAAATTCAGTCCCATTATCAGTGACTAAAGCAATTACTTTACTTTTCATTTTTCTCTCAGCAAACCTTAGTCAGTTAAAGAAATGTTGGAATGTTTCTGTTTTGTTTCTGTTTTGTTTTTCATAAGATAGCAGAAACCATAATACTCAAAATATAACAGGCATCTCCTAAACTTGGTTTTTTAGGACCAATTATGTCAGCAAACACAACCTCTAAAGGTTGTTTGGTCTTAAACCTATTAAGTCTGTTTGCTGGAGTAACCTTACTCTTTTCTTGACTACAAGCATTACAGTGTAAATACTGGCTACAAGGTTTCAATTTTACTCCCTCTGACAATTCAACAGTTTGTTTGAGCATTTTGAAATTAACGTGCCCTAGACGTCTATGTAATAAATGTATACATTCATCATGTGGCTTAGCATTGTTATAACCTGAGTTAGCCATCTTCAACTGATCATCATGTATTACATATAAATCATTCTTTAAAGTAGCAGTAACCCTTTTACCCTCTTTCTCTATTATACAGTTATCTCCCCTAAAGGTTACTGTATAACCATGATTAACTAAAGTTCTTACTGATAACAAATTAAATTTTAGTTTAGGTACACATAACATAGTTAAATGTTCATTTATACAAGAATAACATGCAGTACTTTCACCTGATGCGTTCATCTTTCATCCATTTGCCAATGATACATGTTGTTTACTCATGGACAACTTTACAAACCTGTTTCTATCTTTAGTAATGCATTGTGATGCTCCACTATCAACAACCCACAAATCATGGTTTACAGTTGAATTGCTAGACATAGCTAAACTAACATTCTTCTTGACCTTCTGGTGTTTGCCAGTATTCTGTTGTTTTCCTTTCTTACAGAATTTAGCCCCACAAGAAAAACATTTCCTAACAGCATAGGCAGTTGAAGACAAATCCTCTTCTTGTAGCTGTTCCTTTCTCAGTTGGTCCCTATCCAGCCATCTTCTTGCTTCTTCTAACAATCTTCTAGTTATGTCAGTCAATGTCAGTTTATCTCTGGGCAGGACTTCCAGTGAAGATACACATAGTCATCATAACTTTCATCCAATGAGGAAAGAATGATGTAAAGTTGATGCAGCTCTGAAAATATCAGTTCTTTTTCATGTAGCTCTTGAAAAGTTCTTTTCATAAAGTTCAAATGAGCTAACATATCTCCACCTTTCAGAAGATGTGCTCTAAACAGTTTATGTGTAAGATGTATGTGTGCACTTACACTGTCATGAACATAAATCCTCTTCAAATTCTCCCAACACTTAGCAGCAGACTCTTCTCCACAAATATGGACTAGCTGCTGGTTACTCAGTGTTAGTCCAATTATACAAAGAGCTCGTTCGTTGTTCTGGTAAAGTCATCAAGCTTCTTGGCATCATCCTCATTTTCTGGATCCCAAGCATTTACATCTGGTGGGTCTTGAACTACATTCCATAAACCTTCTCTACGCAGAAATAGACTGCATTTCATAGACCAGGAAACATAGTTTGTTCCATCCATCCGGGTTATCAGTGATAGACATGTTGAAGTGACTTGTGCCATCTTTACCAGGATAGTAAACCACAATTAAACAGTAAACAGCTGTCTGTACTGTGCATTCACACTAACTCTCAGTTATCTAAGCCTGGTATGGTCTGGGCCCATAACCAGTGTTGAGGTAATTCCCCGTTAGGAGAATGAGCGCAT
The DNA here is from genome assembly GCF_049901715.1 of Pseudonaja textilis. NCBI lineage: Eukaryota > Metazoa > Chordata > Lepidosauria > Squamata > Elapidae > Pseudonaja > Pseudonaja textilis. The sequence goes on from NC_141991.1 coordinate 82,194,093, forward strand.
ACAGGGAGACGTATTTGAGAGAAGTGTTTGAATAATACACACACAGTACACAGATACACTGTACAGTAAATGTAGGTTTTTACTTCCAGAAAGGTTTAAGCAAAGTCCAAAATAAGCAATCCAAAGTCATTCACAAGTAAATCAGTCAGTTTTTAATCCAGGGATAATCCAAATATCAAAGTCCAGTGTCAAAAAACAGTTCAGTAACAGACTTATATTAACTCCAGTAATATCAGTCAATTAGAAGAAATGGAGGAATGGCAATACTTTCCAACAGAAGGAAACAGAGATACACTCACACTCTCTTCTGAGTCTCAGACTAAACAACCCAGGTTTCTGGCTCCATCTTATGGCCGTTTGAGAAACCACACCTAATCACAGTTTTGCATTTTCTTAAAGATACAGTTTTAAAATGCTTATCCTGGTTTATATATTTCTAACCCAAATAGCTGTTTGGTGACTCATATTCCTAACAGCTTCTTGTGCTGAGATCCACAAAGGTGTTTTCAGGTACAACTTGGCTTTGTACCTATTCCATATCTGGCATGTTTAACATAATGATGGCTTTACAGCCTTCTCTAAGCAGTTTGTAGACTCAGCATATTTCCCCCATCAATCTGGGTTTGATTTTACTGACTGGAAGATAATGGAAAGCTGAGTCAACCATGAACTGGTTAGGATTGAACTCCAGACAGTGGACAGTGAGTTAGCCTGCAGAATTGTGTTCTAACTACTGTGCCACCACAACTCCTCCTATATATTTATGTACATACAGAATTCTATATATATAGAATTAATATGTAAGAATTAATATCTAGAGACATCAATTTGGGTAGATAAAATGGTGGTAGAATAAGCAGCATTTTAACTCAAGCCCAACAAAAGATCATTGTGGGACTTTTATGATTGAAAATGGATGATTCTTATACCTGCTCTTATCAAAACTGTGTAGCCAGTCTATATTAGCATTTGTACTGATTTGTGATCAGGACACTTACTCAGGATTGTCCCACGTGTTCCTTTTGCTCACCTGTTACTCTGCTTTTACAATCTTGTTGAGGCACTATTATTGTTACCGTTAGTTGCACAGTTGGCCAGATGTTTAGACTGATTTGGTATTTTTGTCCACCTATTGAGTCCTCCCCCAAGGACCTGGGATAGCCAGATATAGCATTATTACTATTAATTACATGTGGATAATGTACCATACAGTTAGATTCACAGTCTACAACTGCTGGAAACTTAATAATTCAAGTCCTAATGAAGGACCTAAGAATTATTGAGGCAGCCTAAGCATATAGGCAATTGCAAGTAGGGTGGTTTCTTTCTTTTATTATTATTATTATTATTATTATTATTATTATTATTATTATTATTATTATTATTATTATTATTGTTGTTGTTGTTGTTGTTGTTGTTGTTGTTGTTGTTATTTTTCATTTGTTCCATTGCATTTTTAGAACTTGAATTATTTTACCTGTGTATAATTTGTAGCCAGTTTATACAACTTCTGTGATGTATTTCAAAGTACTTGGTTCTATAAATATCAAGAAAGCTGTTAATGTGGGATTAAAAACAATTCATGGGATATAATACATATACAGAACCTATAAATAGATCCAGTCACAATGTTCAGCACTGTAACATTCTACTTGCAATGCCTATCTCCCACAAGAAAATGGGCAGATGGAAAATGATCTATAAAGTTTTTTTTTTTTCCAATGACCTTGTTCTGTCTCACAGATGTGAAGGAGAAGAAAGAGAGAAAAGGGGCAATCAGGTTGGCTGGGCTTGAAAGCACATAAATCAGTTGCATAAAAACACAATTAGGCAGAAGAATTTTACAGTCAAGTATAGTGAGGAAAGTTCCTTATCGGAAGCCAAAATTCATGGTTCTTGTTGAGATAAACCTTGTCAAGAGATATCTGAATCTAGTGATATATTTTTATTTTTGAAAAGAAAAAAATGAAATCTCATTATAGCTACATTGCTACTCTACTGATTACTCCTGGTGAATCTTGCTTCATATTTTAACAAGATCAATATTCCTGTCATGAAAAATTACTTGTATTGATAGAGGACAGCACTGCAGTAACCCTTTTGATGGTGCATTCTGACCTTTACTTCCTGACAGGGTTGATTTCTTGAGAATGAGAATTATGTCAACTGATCTTCCAGCAGTGTTAGCAGAAGATCCACGGTTAGCGGAAAATGAAACCCAAATTGAAATGCCAGGCCTAGCCTGGCGAGGGGGAAAAATATATGTACCTGGCAAATTGCAAATCATGGTATTGAAACACTACGACGATGTTAAGCAAGCTGTGCATTATGGGTTTTTAAAAACTTTACATCTAGCTAAAAGATAGTTTTGGTGGCCCTCCATGAGAGCTGATATTGAGAAATATGTAAAAGGATGTCCCATATGTTCAATAATCTGTCAGTTATACAGAGTTAGAGGTTTTTATAACAACAAATTATTAGGCAATAAGAAAGAGAATTTAAAGTAGGCCATGAGGTATTGTGGCTAAGGTGGTTTCAAGCTGAATCTGATAAAGTGGTCAGGTATTTAGAAATTAATAATTATCATTCATAACAGGAAGGAATGATTTTGAGAATATACGCAATAGAGTTATACATTATAGGAAGTGTGGGGTATAGATTTGTATTAAAAAAAATCAAAGCTGGTACTGGCAGAATATATCTAAATCAGTGAGATACCTAGAGGATTCTATGTAAGAATGGTAAGTAAAGGTAACCCAGAGAAAGCCCCAATGCAAATAATGCAATAATTCTGGAAAGAATGTAAATAGAAAGATACATTTCTTCATATCTAGTGGACCTGTGAAAAAAAGTTGTATCATTCTAGCAGAAATATTTCAGAAAAGTATTATCTATAATTAAAGAAAAAGTAAAATGTGTCCCTGAATTGCGTTATTGCATATTTTTGAGGGAGAGCATGGTAAACTGATTAATGAAGAAGTTAATAATATTACTCTTAGCAGCCAAATCTATCATAAACCAATCAAATCTTTTGCACAATTCAGTAAATGAAAAAGGAAAAATATGATCTAAAGCTATGGCTAAAAAAAAAAATCACAGAAAATTCAACAGAAGGCCAAATCACATTAAAAAAAACCCCCAAAACTAAGAATAGAATAGAAGTCTAGAATAGAATCTTTATTGTGATCACTGACCAATCCATAAAGTCTAATGTGTTGAATACATAATTGATACTGCTTAGCTAGATAGATAAACATGTTTGTTAATGCTGGGCATTTTATATACTCCATGTTAGAATTTAGCCACACTTAAGGAAATAGAGTCATCTGAATCTGTAAAGGTTTTATATAGAACTGTTTAGAGTGACCAGGATATTTCATTAGATGTGGAATTAGCTCACCGTAAGTTTCAGCATAAAATGGGCACTACGGAATGGCATGTTTGATGGTTTTTAAAACTCCTTCACTGCATGAGTAGATTTGGGATTTACATGGAATTTCTCTAAACTGCTCCATTGAACTACGCTAAAATTAAGGCCCTCCTTAATTTAGAAACAGTGATTTGCTTTAAATATTTAGCTCTATCAGTAGTGCAAAGGCTACTTAGAAATACATCTTTGGCACGTTTGAATATACATGCCCATTTTAATATACATGTCTTTGAGAAGCTGCTTGGTTGCCTCTACTATATGCTCTTTATAAAACATGCATATGTGGGTTAAGAAGAAACCTACATATTTTTATGTATAGCCATGAATCAGGAGGAGACAAATTCATCTGAAAAAGACCTGAGAAATTAAACCAGTTGGGAGGAAGAGCTGTTTAGTCCAATATGTGGTCATCTGAATCCAGGAGCTAAATTCTTATGAATGCCAATGTCAGGACCTAAGATTGTGTTTGAAAAACAACACAGGATTTACAATAATATATAACAATGTGGTGACAATGAAATATTCCAAATGCTATGAACTTGTAATGTTTTTGAAGTAATATAAAAATGAAGCAAGATTTAAAAAGAAATAAATTTCTTACATACATTTGAATCAAAAGAATGACAGCAATGGGATTTATTTTATTTTGTGGAATATATAATGGCCACAACAAGCCAATCAAAAATGGCCCATCTTTAAAAGCTTAGTTAGAAGATTTGTATGTTGCTGCTGCTGCTGTTGTTGTTTTTTCATTGTAGTGGGTCACTCTTTCATTGCTTTTAATATATAACTTGTAGGTCTAGAGGTCTTGAATTATCTGGGATACTACCGTAGTAAGGAGTAGCTCCTAAATCCAACTGTGCTGCTTCATTATGGCAGGGAGGAAGGTGTTCTTGCTAAGGATAAGGGTAGAACCCTGAGGGTGTATGGCAAGATTATGCAGAGTCGCTCAAAATATGAGGTCACTTAAAGCAAGCAGGCTTTATATATTGAACATATACTGAACAATTGCAATACAGAAAGATGCTGGAGACAGAAGGTCACTTTAGTGACAATTGCAAACTCATCAATTCATACAAAATGTGGGAGAAAGCAAAATGATATATGTATTTTTTAAAAAACAGGAAAACCACATAGATAGAAAATGCAATTGATGATATTGAGCCAAATGATAGGCCTCTCGTGTAACATGGCACACAACATGTTACTAAAGAAGAGCTGGGGAACTTTTGGAATATTTATGAACATAAAACATAAGAATCTTAAACAAGGAAAATTTCAGACTACTGAAAGATAAAATGGATCAACTACACATTAACATCTTACGCATCAGCAAGTTAAGATGGACTGGAATTGGTCACTTTAGTGAGAAGATTGCACTGTTTATTACTCATGACTAGAAAAACAAAAAAGGAACAGTGTTGTTTTCATAGTTAGGATGGATATAATAAGAACATTCCTAGGCACCAATGCAGTCAACGACCTGAATAATAGCAATTAGGTTTTGTGGACAATCTTTTAATATGACAATTATCCAAGTTTCTGCTGCAACCACTGAAGCAGAAAAAGAGGTTGATGAGTTTGATGATCAAAATTCAGTTTGAAATTAACAGAACATACAAGCAAAATGTGCTGCTTGTGGTTGGAAACTGCAGTACCAGAGTTGGAAAGTTGCATTGTATGGCTTAGGAAAGATAAATGAAGCACAGGGGTACCTTATGAAATCCTGACTATCCCGTTATTTAATTGTTTCTGGCTTGGTCTTTCAACCACCAAAAGGATACTTACATACTGTACATAGATATCATTGGATGGAGTACACAGAAATCAAGAGGACCATATTATTGATACAAGAGGTTTTAACAGCAAAGGCCTGGCCACAGACTAGCGGTGGAAGAATTCACAAATGGTTAATGTGGGAATTCCAAATTAAGCAGAGGAAGTTCAAACCCATTTCCACAATACGATTTTGCAAATGTTCCTACCACTTTCAAGAAACATCAGGAATTGCTTCAAGATTCTGAACATAATAGTTTAGGAACTAACGGAGTGGTAGAATGAAGTTAAGAAAAAGAAACTACCACAGATCAAGAAACAGAAAAAAGCAAACTGGATGTTAGAACAAATGATGGGAACTACTAAGAAGATGGGGAAAAGGCAAAGCCAAGACAGACTGAAAAACTCAGACAGGAAGTTAAAAATTTCAGAGAGCTTTTTGAAGAGACAAGAAGTAGTACTACATCAATATCTGTAAAGTGGGCAGAAATGGAAACAGATAAGAAAAAAATAGTCTTTCAAAATAACTCTGAACCTTAAACTGGTATGCTAAAGCATGCTAATGAACTGATAGTAATTTCTAATTACAAGAACTTCTAATACAAGAAGTTGAAGTCAGTTCAGTGCTTAGGCCATTACCAAGGCAGAGATTCTCACTTGAAACATAAATATCCAGGCTCAGATCATCATATTTCAGACACTTTATGCAAATATAGGGAATCCTTGACTTACAACTACAATTGAGCCCAAAATTTCAGTTTTAAGTGAGACATTTGTTAAATGAATTTTGCCTCCATTTTATGACCTTCTTGCCCCAGTTGTTAAGTGAATCACTGCAGCTGTTAAGTTAGTGACACAGTTTTTAAGTGAATCTGGCTTTCCCATTTGCTTGTCTGAAGGTCGCAAAAGGCGATCACATGATTCTGGGATAGGGCAACTGTCATAAATATGAGTCAGTTGCCAAGCATCTGAATTTCGATTACGTTACTATGAGGCTGCTACAATGGTTGTAAGTGTGAAAAATGGTCATAAGTCACTTTTTCCAGTGCCATTATAACTTTGAACAGTTACTAAATGACCTATTATAAGTTGAGGACTACCTGTATTAAGGTGTTTGGAGAAGTTAATGATTGGAAGGGGGGAAGGAAAGAGAAGATGACCAGCAACAATGTAAATAGACTTGGTTATAACAATGATGGACCAAGTTCAGGCTAGATCTTCACTAGCCTGCTCACTCGCTAAGAATCAATCAATTGATGTCATATAATCAATTAATCTAGTAGGGAGCAGGCTGAATATTTCAAGATTGCTCAACTTTTTCCATACTGAAGACTGCATATGCTTTTTGAGAAACTTAACTAAGGACCACACTCCATAATAGTCAAAGCCAAGACAAGCACTATGTTTTATTGAACTTCCCTTATGTTTATTTATTTATTTCAATATATATAATTCATATGTCATTAACAACGCACAAAGGACTACTGTGCAGACACAAAAAAAGATCCAGTTGCTTTGAGGAATGGCAAACAGATCCCAGTTTGGTTCCCTTTTGCATCTTGAAGTCCCTTTTTGCCTTTCCATCCCCACAATTTCCCTTTCTGCTTGTGATAAACAGAGCTGCGGTTGCTAGCTGCCTGCCTGAAATACAATCGCTGGGTTTATGTGGGAAGAAAAGGACAGGTTTGGTGCTGCTGCTGTATGCCCTGCTTACTTCAGGAAGCAATAAGGAAGTATCTTGGCGGGCAAAAAAAAAAAAAAGAAGGAGAAGATTAGATCAAGCCTTCAGGAAGCATTATCAGAAATCCTCCTTTTCAGTAACTACTCATTCTCCCTTTGTTGTGGCATTGACCATAATGAGCGGGTACCACAGTATTCCAGTAAGTAATCTACCTTCACAATTTGCTTTTTGGAAGCACACATAAATATACCCTTTTCTTTTTGTGGTTTATTTCCCACCCCCACCAACCACTCAGTTATTTAACCAGGTAAATGTATGTTTATGGGTGATACGGATAATGAGCCCTTATCTCTAGGCACAGGGTAGGCTTAGAATCCTGAACAATGGTCTTTGAAACCCCTTCTCTCAATTGGGATCACTTGTTGTCCAACGCAGGGGCAGGAAATATTTTTTTAAAAAATACCATGCTTGTTCTGTAAGCTATCAACAACAACTCTGAAACTATTTAAGAAGTGACATGTTTGAAAACTTGATCTCCCAATGGCTGCATTTCAAAAGAACCAATTTTGTGATTTTTAACAATGATGTTACCAGCAAAGTGCTAATGCAATGTAGCCTTGTCTGGCTTGGTTTCAAAACATGCCTTTTGCAGGACCGTTTTTCTTTATTGCTTTGTGGCTCTTCTGTGAATGCACATGATCTTTTTATTTACTGCTTGTGGTCAGGATGGAGGCCTTGATTTCTGAGGAAATGAATCCATCCGAAGTTCCTATTCTGCCTGTGGTAAATAGCACACATGGATTTAAGGGACAGTAATAACAGGAGAATGAACATTTCTACAACCCTACAGTAGATCTGCTGTTGTCAAAGTCAAGTTAAGGTATTGGGTTGGATTGACACCAGCTCCAAGTCCCAAGCCTAACCACTGTAGAAACATGGTTTTTAAAAAGTGTTCTAGTTAGCAGGTAAGAAACTAAGTCAAATAAAAAGAAAAAAAGTTCTTTACATAAATATTTATCTGCTAAATGGTTCTTAAAGAAAGGAATATATATTTCCCTCCCAGTTTTATTTCTGAATAGAAAATTAGGAAAGGAAGAAAGGAAAAAAATACAACTATTTTCAATTTCTTACTCATGACTGGGTCTGGGTAAAATTAGGACAATTTAGTTTAGTTTACTTTATCGTCATTGCACACCGTACAAAGAAATTAAATGCCATCTTCAGTATACTATACAATAAAATTCAACAGAGCTAATGCCCTGGGATAGAAGCTGTTTTTCAGAAGCTGCCCTTGTTTTTATTATTCTGTACCGTCTGCCAGATGGTAATAGTTCAAAAAAAGGGTTCCCAGGATGAGATGGATCTTTGAGAATGTTTTGAACTTTCTTAAGGCAGCCGGAGCTATAAAGCTCTTCCAAAGGGGGAAGAGGGCAACCAATGATCTTCTGGGTGATGATGTTATCCCTCTGGAGTGCTTTCCTATCTGCCACTGTGCAATTGGCAAACCATACACAGGTGCAGTAAGTTAAGATACTCTCTATGGTCCAGCGGTAGAAGGTCACCAGCATGTATGTTAGTCATGTATGTTTGCAAAGTTGAGATTGGATTTTATAGCATTGCTATAGTAATTGCATGACAGTTGGGGGTTTGAAGAAGATATTTAAATTAAAGATCAAATAAGAATACTTATGGCACATAAGACGGGGGGGGGGGGAGAATTTGCTCTTGAGGTCAATTTTGTGTTCATTTTGATCACTTTGTCATGTTATTTTGCCATCATATTTCTGAGTTACAGCATATAACATACATCAGTAGTTTCTTAAAGTAAGTGATATTTGGGGATGCTGAGTCATGAATTTCCTTGTTCACAGTCCATGCCACATGGCAAAGATTTATATCCTAAAGTAATGATTATAATTTTGGTTACTTTGTTTCCTGGAGGAAGAAAACTGGGGTCAGCTAGGGTCTGCCGGGGGTGGCAAGGGTAGGCAGTAGAACATTGAGCAGCTAAAACTGGCGGAGATGGGGAGGAGGTTAGTAGATGGGGAGGGGAATTACAACACACGCAGTTGAAATGGGGAAGAAGAATATGACCATGAAATGCTAGGATCAATCATAAATGCAAGCCAGTCATCAATCTCCCACATCAATCTCCCAAATGTGACTATGAGACACTGAAATGGCCAGAACTTCAAGCACCAGTCATAATGATCATTCATTCAGCATTGCAACTTCACTGAACGAATGGTCATCAACCAAGGACTACCTGTATTTAGTACAAGTATTACTTTCTCACACAAAGCAAGAATATTGTACATAACATGGCCACTTCCCCTCCATATAGTAAGATAAAAATCAAGATTATACATAAATATACCATTAATCTATTTAAGTTTTTTTTTTCTGGTCTATCGGAGCAACCTGGTCTACTCAGTTATGGGACGGAGCATACTGCTTCCGCTTTGAATCCCATAAAGGGTATGGCTAGCTGATGAGAGCTAAATAGCTTCAAATAAATCTATATTAGTCTCCCTTTATTTCTTTGTTGGTCAAACATAAACTCAACACATCAATCTATTTATAACTAGCCTTCAAAGTTCCAGCCACTGCACCATCCTCCTTGTTTATGTGATCACAATCTGGGCACTCTGGTGCTCAGCTCACAATTATGACACAGATACATGATCGCCTATTGCAACCTTTCCTGCTGGCTCCCCAGAAGCAAAGATAACGGGGAAGCCAGCAAGAAAGGTTACAAGTTACTTCAGTAGGTCACGTCTGCTTTTTCTATCACACACAACCTTCCCTCCCCATGCTTCTATTCAGCCTATGTGGACTCTTGTTTGACTCATGCCCAAGGTCTGCCCCCAACTCCTACATGGCACCCTTGTGCTCCTTACCTGGGACTCCCAACTTTTCCCACTTAACAATTTGCATATTGTGGGGTTATGATGGCATATGGGACTGCCTGGGACTGATGTCACTAAGCAATGTGGACTGCATTTTCATGTTTAATGACCGTGCCAGTCCCAATGGCTATCATACAGGGGTAGGATTCAAATTTTTTAACAACCGGTTCTGTGGGCGTGGCTTAGTTGGTGGTCATGTGACTGGGTGGACATGTTATTGGCTGGGCATGGCCAACTCAATATCACTCACATCGAGGCACACATCTCCTCACCTGGCTTCTCATGACTGTGGGGATGCTGCAACAATTGTAAGTGTGAAAAATGGTCATAAGTCACTTTTTTCAATGCCATTGTAACTTTGAATGGTTACTCCACACAAGCAAAGTACCAGCAAAGGAGTGGGAAAAAAAACTCCAGAGACATTCCAGAGACAGGAAGTCTAGTCCTGCCAAGAATGTAATAAGGGTTAACGGAGAGGCAGTTTCTGTAAGCAACACCAGAATGTTTCCTTCCTGCCTTCCTTACAGGATTAGGCCAGTAATTTCTTTTAACAATCAGTTCTCCAAACTGCTTAGAATGTTAACAACCAGTTCTAGCAAATAGGTGCAAACTGGTAGAATCCCACCCCTGCTATCACAACTTGAGGACTATCTGTATTTGTACTGAGCCAATTAATTCTGCAACTTTTGGCTCTTTCATATCACCTGTAAAATAAAATTATTATCTTTTGGTCAAGTGCCTATAGTGTGTTGCAAAGTTACTAAAACTTTGTGTGTAATGAGACTCCAGGTAAGGTAATTCTACATACTTTACATTTCTACTTTAAAATGATGCTGATTGTCTTAGAACTCTACAAGATCCAAATATAAAATTTTGTATTCTAAGCATGCAAAGGATATTCCTTGCAAGCATGAAACATTTGGTTCTGCAGTTTTGGAACCAATTTTAAACATGCAGGATGAAATTCAGTCCTACCTAGAAAAGGGATGTCTGCATGGGAAACAATGGATAAATAAGATTCCATGGGTAACAAAGGAGCTTCCCTAATTTATCCTAGATAGACACAATAGCAATGTGTACTTCATAGGATATAAGGATCACTGAAGTTTTGAGAAGCAGCACTCATCAAAATTAGGGCTTCTTGCCATTCCTAATGCCTTTTAGAAAGGTCTCTCATGGTACAGTTTTCTCTCTTGAATCTGGGTCTTGGTGGAGGGGGATATTAAATGCCTAACCCTATGACTATTATTAAGTGTTATACCTTATGACTCTTTACGGATGTTCACTGAGAGCATATGCACCAGAGACAAATTCCTTGTGTGTCCAATCGCACTTGGCCAATAAAGAATTCTATTCTATTCTATTCTATTCTATTCTATTCTATTCTATTCTATTCTATTCTATTCTATTCTATTCTACTGTACTCTATCTACTCTACTCTACTCTACTCTACTCTACTCTATTCTTCATAATATTAACATGATTAAATCAGGATATTATGTTAGCTTTATTCTATAGGTAATTCTGTAGATTACGTTTCTAAGCTGTATCGGTTATTATAGGATCTGCAAGTGGCTATCCTCCCCAACTTGTGTTGATACTATCTTCATGTGATTTGTATCCCAATCTTGCACGTGTGGAGTCTTCCTCTTCTTTGAGGAATGTTTGATTCAACGTTAGATTACTCGTTTCCCTTTCCAACAATACCTTTTTGTCAAGAGAACAGAAAAACCTCCATGCTACCATCTTTGGAGGAAAATGCATGTTTCTAGTGAAAAAAAGACTAAATAGCAGCAGTTTCCAGGTGAATGCTTCTTTTTGGTTTGTTTGCTAATAACCTAAAATTAGAAAGTCCTCTCTATTCTCCTGGACCCCGGAGCACTTGTGCTTGAGGGATCATGGCGCGTTCTTTCCATTAGAGGGCAGAAATAGGCTTGTGTAGATGCTAAACACAATGTATGCATATACATTATTTACATACTCTGAGCTGTAGCATCTCCTAAGTGAACACGGCTTGGCCTCTTAGATGTGCTAGCATAACACAATTATGTAGTCATTCTTACGCATGCACAGCACCATATGTGCAGCTCCCCCAGCCAAAGGCTTTTTGTTGCTGTGGTTGCTGTTTTTATTTTGGCTTTTAAACTAATGGAGAAAGTAGGATTGGCCAGCAACTTTTGATATGTCGATTATTTCTCATTTTGCTTCAGCTAATGACTTGTTTATCTTTTAAGGGATTATGAGATGTATACAGCTGCCTATCTCACTTGCGTGTGACTTTGGACAGCATATACAGTTAAAACAAAACCATCACTACAGGGGTAGCTCACAACCTACAACATTTAGTAACCGTTCCAAGTTACAACAGCACTGAAAAAAGTGGCTTATGACCATTTTTCACACTTATGACCCTTGCAGCATCCCCAGGGTCATATGATCAAAATTCAAGTGCTTGGCAACTGACTCGTATTTATGACAGTTGCAATGTCCCAGGGTCATGTGATCAGCTTTTGTGACTTTCTGATAAGCAAAGTCAATGGGGAAGCCAGATTCACTGAACAGTCATGTTACTAATTTCACAACTGCAATGATTCAGGTAACATCCATGGCAAGAAAGTAAAATGAAGCAAAACTCACTTAGCAATTTAATTTTTTTGGCTCAGTTGTAGTCATAAGTCAAGGGCTAGCTGTACTTTAACCATTAAGCAGTTAAAAACAGAATGACAGATGACAGAAATGAATGCTGTCAAAGTTACGAAGAAGAGGAAGGGCCTGAAGAGGAAAATGCTGTTGAAATGAATTTTGTTCATTGTTTAGATCAGTGGTATCAAACTTGATTTCATTGAGGACCGCATCAGGGTTGTGTTTGACCTTGGGGGGGGGCAGGGGGGGTGTGGCCAGCTCAATGTCACTTGTGTCAGGGGGCACTTGTGGTGGCCAAGTGCTAAGGCAGGACTTCCCTCAGACCCTCCCTTATTCTCATTATAATCTTCCTTCCTTCCTTCTTTCCTTCCTTTATTCCTTCCTTCCTTCCTTTTCCTCTTTTTCCTTCCATCTTCATTTTCCTTCCCATCTCCCTTCTTGCATACTCAAATGCAAAAGGGGAAACATTTCTCCTTTTGTTTCGTTTTTAGTTTCTTTTGCTAGCCCTCTGCCAGTGAAAACAGAGCTCAGGGGGCTGCCTCCCGAGCTCCGTTTTCGCTGGCAGAGGGCTGCAGGAGGCCATTGTGGCTGAAAACAGAGCCTGGGAGGGCCGCGTAGGGCCCTCTTAAGCTCTGTTTTCTCTAGCAGAGGCATCACGAGCCAGTCCTTTGCTGTTTCCAGGGTGTCCCCATGGGCCAGATCTAAGCACCCCATGGATGGACCAGATCTGGCCCGTGGGCCTTGAGTTTGACACCCCTGGTTTAGATATTATTATAATTTCTATTTGTATTTGCATTTGTATCTGTTTTTCTTCCATAGTTTTTCATAGCACTTGTTTAGGAAAGCAGCAACCAAGCTCTATTGCCTTCCTGCCTGCCCTGCCTGTACCCTTTCTGGGAATATTTAGCTTTGTAATGCTGAAGTCAGGATAACCTTCCTTGGTCCAATCCAGCAGGGTTCTTCTTATCCTTCAAGGCAATAAATGTATTTTCCCTAAACTCAACAACAACAAAAAAGACTTCCCAGACTTTCCTTTTTCCATATTTAGTATTTGTAATTTCAGTTGACGTAAATCTAGGCTTAGGCTGTTCCACTTCAGTACTCTTGTCATATTAATCTAATCTTACTTTTGTCAGTCACTGTCCCAGAAGAAATCTTTGTCCATTTTTGTATACAGTTGCTGCTTTCTCCAAAGCTTGCATGTTCAGATAATTTTCCATTTTTAAAAAATGCTGTACTTCAACAACTGCACCTGGGTATCCTGGCCAACCTCATTAAATCTGCTGAGTGTACCTTCTTCTGGAAGAGGAAATTTAAAAAGTACTCAGGTGAATGAGGATACAGAGGTAGTGGTATAAATTCATTACCATCAAAAGAAAATCTCTAAAGCAAGAGGCACAAGAACATTCAGACCAGTCAAAGCGACATTTTTGCTTTTTTAGTGGCTTAGAGAAATGGGACACCGGTAGTACCAGAAAACAAGATTATTGTACTGCAAATACTGTATTTGTCACCAAAATATTGCTGCACATCATACGAACAAATTAATACACTGGCCATGAATTTCTAAAGGCATGTGTGTGCTCTGTATTTCTGAGAGATTTACATCCTCTTCTGGGGACAATAAATGGTACATTTTTCAAGGTAAAGAGATTGCGTCCTTTCCCACATTACTATTTCCAAATAATTGATATCAATTATTATTAATGACAAGAGATTTTCCAGATATTAATCAATACAGTCAATCCATGATTGATAAAGTAGAAGTATTGAATAACTTCTTTGGATTCCTTTTTATTTTTATTTATTTTATTTATTTATTTATTTGTCAATTGTTTACGAGATAAGTAAAAGTGTATACATAATTATGAATACATGAAATGAGTACATATAAGAAAAATAAAGAAAAATAAAAGAAACAATAGGACAGGGACGGTAGGCACGTTGGTGCGCTTATGCACGCCCCTACAGACCTCTTAGGAAAGGGGTGAGGTCAATAGTAGACAGTCTAAGGTTAAAGTTTTTGGGGTTTGGGGAAGAAACTACAGAGTCGGGTAGAGTATTCCAGACATTGACCACTCTGTTGCTAAAGTCGTATTTCCTGCAGTCAAGCTTGGTGTGTTAACCTTGAGTTTGTATGTGTTGTGTGCTCTTGTGTTGTTATGGTTGAAGCTGAAGTATTCATTGACAGGTAGGACATTGCAATGTATGATTTTATATACCATGCTTAAATCAGACCGAAGACGGCGTAATTCAAGGTTTTCTAGTTCTAGAATTTCAAGTCTGGTGGCATAAGGTATTCTACAACGAGTAGAGGAGTGGAGAACTCTTCTTGTGAAATATTTCTGGACTTTCTCAATTGTGCTAATATCAGATACGTAATGTGGGTTCCAGACTGATGAGCTGTATTCGAGTATTGGTCTAGCAAATGTTTTGTATGCTCTAGTTAGTAGTGTGATATTACCAGAGAAAAAGCTACGTAAGATTAGGTTAACAACTCTTAATGCCTTTTTGGCTATGTAGTTGCAGTGGGCACTAGCACTTAGATCATTAGAGGTGAGTATTCCAAGGTCCTTTACAGAGCTTGGATCATCAACAAGATCTTGACTATTCAGCTTGTATTTTATTTTCGGATTTTTTTGCCAATATGTAAGACAGAGCATTTATTTGTTGAGATTTGAAGTTGCCATTTGTTTGACCATTCTGATACACAGTCAAGATCTTCTTGAAGGGTAGCAGTATTGTCTGTGGTATTGAACAGCTTTACATCATCAGCGAAAAGAACGCAGTTGCTCTTAATATGATCACAGAGGTCATTTATGTAGATTATGAAGAGAGTTGGTCCTAGAACACTGCCTTGGGGACACCACTATTGACAGGTACAGAATTTGATAGGACACTCCCAATTTTGACCATTTGTTGTCTGTTTGACAGGAATGCTTCTATCCAGTTATGCAGTTGTCCAGAGATACCATAGGATTTTATTTTTAGTAGTAGTTTGTCATGTACCACTGAATCAAAGGCTTTACAGAAGTCTATGTAGATTGCATCTATTGTTTTGCCCTGATCAAGTTGTGTAGTCCATATGTTTTTGCAGTGTAAGAGTTGCAGATTACAGGATAGTTTTTTTCTGAAACCAAATTGTTTATTCGAGAGTAGGTTGTTTGTCTCTAAGTGGAGGATGATGGATTGGTTAATAATTGATTCCATGACTTTACAGGTGACGCAGCATAAGGAGATTGGTCTGTAATTTTCAACTAGGCAAGGGTCTCCTTTTGAAGATGGGGATGACTGTGGCTTGTGACCATAGGTTAGGCAAGGAACTGGTCCTGAAAGATTTTTCAAAGATTATGCTTAGAGGTTTGGCTATGGCAGTGGATAACTTTTTTAAGAAATAGGCACATATTCCATCCGGTCCAATAGATAGGGATGGTTTTAGATTGCGAGTGCTTTTTCAACATTGTCTTCTGTAAAATCGATATGTATTAGATCACTGTAGTTATCTGTGGTTCGGCTAGGAAATGCTGGGCATGATCCATTGCTGTTTACAAATACTGAGCCAAAAATGTGTTAAAGATGTTGGCTTTAATGGTGTCGTCTGGTAGTCTTTACCATTAGGTCCTATCAGGGGTGGGATGGACCTTGAATCTTTTAGTTTGTTGTTTACAAAATTGTAAAAAGCATTGGTAGAATTGGTGCTTAGAAGGTTTTCCTCTTGTTTAATGTGATAATTGGTGCATTCGGTCTTTATTTGGTGGCATAAATTTTTGTATCGGCTTTTGAAATTGGCAACGTGACCAGATTTGTTTTTCCGCCAGAGTGATCTCTTTTGGATTGAAGTTTCCTTATTGTTATGGGCAATCTGGTTTTTTGTTTTGTTTTGGGAGTAGTTGTTAGTACATATAGTTTGATGACTCTTTTGACTTCAAGTAAAAATATGTTGTAATGGTCTTCAACAGTATTGCATCCAGTGAATAGAGATTGCCAATCAAGGGATGAGAGATCGTTGTTTATAAGATCATAGTTGCCTTTTTGAAATTATAATTGGGGATCACATCATTGTGGTGGTTTTTGTGTGGACGTATGTTGAGACAAAAGTCAATCATATTGTGGTCACTGCTGAAAAGGGTTCTTTAGTTTGTATTCCGTAAATTAAATTCAAACTATTGCAGAAGATGAGATCGAGGCAGTTGTTTAGTCTAGTGTTGTTGGATACTAGCTGTTCCAGTCCCAGATTTGTAACAGCATTGTAAAAGGTTGCATGTATGGTTTCAGTTGTACATTCATTTAGGGTCCAGTCAATATGAGGCATATTGAAATCACCAAGAAAGATAAAGGGTATGGGCAGGATGCTGCCCATGTTAGTAGTGTATTTAGCTTGTTTACATGTTCGATGTCATAATCAGGTGCTCTGTAACATAGTAAGAATCGAATTGTGATATTTAAGGATAGTTCACAGATAATGGTCTCAGGAAGAGCAAGCTCCTGGGTAACTTGGATATTTTTTAGATGTAAGGACTTTTGTAGAAGATAGCAACACCACCTCCTCTACGAATTTCACGATCTGATCGGTAAACATGATAGTCTCTTACTGTGGTAATGGAGTCGGGAGAGATGCATTGAGCCATGTTTCACAGACAAATATAATGTTGAATTTAGCCATATTTAGTAGGAAGAAAAATTCAGGTATTTTATTTACAAGGCTTCTTGCATTGAGTAGCTTGCATTTAAGGCCAGCAGTAGTTGGAGTTGAGGTAGTTAGGGCGTGCGTGCCTAGTCTTGGGTGATGGTGGATTGGTTGAGGTAGGGTTGTGGTTGAAGGTTAAAGCTGAGTTGCGGAATGTGTGACTTACTTTTGATACAGTCAGCATGGTAGTCAATGTACAGGTCCTTCTCTCCATTGTCGAGACGTTTTTGAGTTCAGTGCGAGTACACGGGAGCGGGCACGTTGCTGTATGGTTAGGTCAGGCGACAACGGAGGTTCTTATGGTTGGTGTTGGTTTTGGCAAGTGAATTTATAGTGTAAATGAATTTGCGTTTGCTTGATTCATTTTTGCAAATGACCCTGCAGAAGCGTAACTGGAAAAGTGAAAGTGGTAACTGGAAAAGTGAAATGTCCTCAAGGGGGGGGGTCTAGTTACCTTTAAAAAAAACACATTTGGGACACCCATGACCTCGATGATTGAAAATCTTCTTAGACATTTATCACATATTTGATCTCCATATTCACGATTCTCACAAGGTCTGTGACAGGGCATCTTCTCCCATTCTAGCCTAGTACTTTCATTGACAAATGGAAGAGTCTAAAGATCAATATGCATATTTTGCATTAGATGTTGAAAAAATAAATCTATCAAACTTATTAAGTAGAATTGCTCTGGTTATCTTACATGAAAGCTGAAAAAAATTCGATGTATTGTAAAGCATGTAAGCAATTTGAAGCCATGTATTTGGTTTTAAAGGGGAGAGCATTGATTGAAGTGAAATTAATTAAATTTAGGTGAAATTAATATTTGTGGGAAAGGAAGAAATCTTTTTTTTAATAAAAAATTTATTTTGGTTTTCACAAAACATAATACAAGTAAAATTTCTTTTTTTGAGAATAGCATGGTCCCGAGTTATCACTTCTCCATACGGACACAAATTCAATTTCATATTCATATTTGTGTTCTATTCCATATCTTATTACTATTTTAATATTTTCTCAATAATTTTTCCCTTCCCTTAGTTTTCTCAGTCTTACTTTTTAATTATCTCATTCCTTTCTAAATTCAATTATATATATCTTTTTCTAAGTTTCAATATCTTTCTAATCATTATATTTATACTTTTGTCTGTCTTGTTTCAATTTCATATTTTCTCTTCTCATTCAACAAAATTTTCCCCTGTAGATACTGATTGGAGTATGACACCTTTACATCTTTTAATTTTTATCCCTTCAACTCTTATTTAAACTTCAATTTATGCCTTTGCAATTATAACATTCAATATAACACATAACTTCCAGTCAAATTCTGCCTGGTACAGTCTTAAAATACGCACTAAGTTCTTAAAGAAAAAGTATATACATAACAATAATAAATAAAATACTTATTCTATTCCAATTCAGCTCTATCATTAATGTTAGTTATAACCTTTAACATCTTTAACATTTCTTTTCAATAGGATATCATACTTCTAGGAACACTTATAATATTTCCATATTTTTTCATATTTCTTTCATATTCCTCTTCACTTAAATTTTTATAACACATTAATAATAATTAAAATGTTCCCCTCCTTTCCTTATTCCATTCTCTCATTCTCTTTATTTCATTTATTTATTAAACATTCCATTACATTACAATGAGTATTTTATCTATCATTTTAATCACACTTGTTTCATATTTTCAAAGTTCATTTCTATTTCTAATATAACAATACTATCTTATGTACCCTTGCAGAATCCCCCTTTCAATTAAATTTTCACCCATTATCTCTGTCTTCTAAATAGGCTTATACCCTTAATCTTTGTATGTTTTCCTTGTTTCTCTATGTCCTGTTTCTGTCCTTTATAATTTCTTTTCCTTTCCCTCTTCCCTCCTTCTTCTCCCTTCCCTTTTTGACCCCTTCTCTCTCTAATTCTGATTCTCTCTTCTGTAATCCTCTCTTCTGTTTCTTCCTAATATTGTAGTTCCTTTTCAAACTATCCTTTTTGGGGGTTTTTTTTCAAATCTTAAATTTTTCACTCTCTTTCCCCCCTTTCCTTTCTTTTCCCTGCATAGAAATACTTGGTTATTGAAGATGGCTTCTTCTTTGTCCCGCCGTTCTTGTTCTACAGGCATTTCTTGTTGTTTCTCATAGTGCAGGATCTCCATTTCTAAAAATTGAAATACAAAGCCAAAAGAACCTCTTCCTTCTTGTGCATCTTCTTTCTGTTTTTTAAGTTCTATTCTCAATTCTTCCAAGAGTGATACCATTTTAAAAACTTCTAAACAGCCACACGATTAATTTTAGTCCTTTAGATCCAATAGCCAAAAATCCAAAAATCACCAAGTAATCCAAATAATCCAAAGCTGTTTCTTCTTGCTTTTTCCCCCCACTTTCTCTTCCTGGGGTTCTCTTATCTTGTTACAAAGTTTCAGTTAAAATGTATCTTTTAGGAATCTTGTTAAAATTTCACTGTTAATTCCTTTCACTTCCAGATGGTTTCCTCCATTTTTCCAGATCCCACCCTTTTGTTTTTTCCCTTCTTTTAAAAGTTTTTGAGAATCCAGAAATCTTTATTATCCCTTTGACATTTTATTTTCAGCTTAAATACCTGTTAATGTCAAAGTGGTTTTTTGCCGATTTTTTGCTTAAATCTCTTAGTTGTCAATATAGGGAAGAAAAGAAAAAAAACCAAATCCTTTCCCTTCCCTCTCTCATTCGCTGCTTCAAAGTCTTCTTTGGGAGAAATGTTATTCTTTATAATTCAAATTCCAGGGTACCTTATATTGTTGCTTTATCAGTTCAACCCAGTCAGCCAAAACTTTCTTTTCTTATCTTCCTCCTGCACATTCTTTTCCAGTCGAGTTCTTCTTTGAAGTGGCCATTTCTGACCACCGCTGCAACTGCCTTTGGGAAAGGGAGTAATGACCAGCTGGGGAGGAGAGATGCGACTCTCCTTAACCCTGCTGGCAGTCTACCCCCTTTTCACCACCTCTACGGGGTGGCTTAGCCCCGAAACCAGCTGGCTCGGGGCGCTCCAGCGGTGAGCACAGATCAAAACTGCGCACAATTGCGGATTTTGGTCTGTCGCCGAAGAAGCTCAAACCAAAAGCCAGGAAGAAATCTGATATTAGTACTAACATTATCTGAGAAATCAACTCTTAATGACTAAATGGGGAAATAATCTTTTGTATGTATATATATCTACATACAATTACGATATTTGCATACTTATATTTAATGCAATTAATTGACATTCGTATCCCTTTTGCTTTCAGTGAATGAAAATACCTGTTTTGAGGCAACCCTGTTCATTTCCCTGCAGTTGCAACTACGTTTCATTCTCTGAATTTTGCTGACCATTGCTTCAGCACAGTGTTTCTTCAACTTAACGATGAACCACTGCGTACAAATTCAAAAAGTACAATTGCAACACCCTTTTTCTTGTGTTTTCATCTTTTAGAGCCTGGGGGATTTGTGTTTTTTTTTACTGATAAATGATAATGATAGTCATATTTCTTTACGTCTTATGCATGGTCTGTGCCCCAAATTTAAACCAAGATTATGGATTCATCTACAATTTGAGGCAAGGCTGAGGTGGCAACTGAACTCTGATAAGAATGGGAAGTCAGAGGCTAATGTGGCAAGCAGGTTTTGACTAGTTTATTCTTGGATGCCTCCCTCATGTGTATTGACAATCAGTGGGTGAGATTATGATTATGGAATATGGGAGAATGAGGCCAAGGCAATGAGCAGACAATGGCTGGTGGACATGGGGAAAGCTTCAGAGGACTATTTGTTGGCCGTCCATGGATCACCTATGGGAGATTCTATTTTGAGCAATTGTTGCTTTGCAAAACTGCTCTAAAAGAGACTAATGGGTAGCTTTCACTTTCACATTCATGAAGGAAAAGGAAGCATGTAGAGATGTATGTAGAGAGTATGTAGAGACATGGGCACCCACAGGAGCTTATGGCTTTTGTTAGAATGCTAAAACCATTCTTTCATTTTTGAAAACTTTGTCTTGCAAAATTCACTCAATCCTAGTTTTCATTGTTTATCTGCCCTGTACTATTTATTCCATTTGCTTCCTATATTTCTCTGAAGTAGAGGTTATAGTCTTTCTTACATAGACCTCCCTACTTAAAGCAAGTTTGGACATAAACTATGATTTATATTAAAAACTGTTCTAATGTGGTCAAGAATGTTCTTCTGGTGCCAAATTATGAGCTGCTTTTTTTTTTATGATGAGGATACTTTCCCACAAGAAAACTGGAAAGAGGCCATCAGCTCCTTTCACACTGTCCATTTCCTTGAATTCCACAGGAAGACACAGAAATCTAATATAAAACATAGGCATCATGTTGTCTTCTGGTTCCTATAAAGTGCATTTTAAAAGATATCCATATTTTTTTATCTAGAGAAAAGAAGGCAGTTATGTTGTGAGCATTTCTATTATTCAGAAAGCGATAAGTTATTTCATCTAAAATTGCTTGGTATCTGGCCCCAATGGTTATATTATAACAAAAATAGTTTCCAGTGTTCAGTTATCATTTTCAATTTTTTTTCTTCCAGTCAGTAGCAGATAACATGAAACTGTGGCTTCACCAAACATACTCCAAAGCTTGTATTTGCTTCAAAAGTAGGATGTGTAATGAAATTATTGAAAGTTATCATTTGCAAATCTAATGAATCAGTTACTTTTATTTTGGAAAGAGTCATTTCATTCACTTGACTTAATGACATTGGTTTGAACTTGACTGCACTGGATTGGACTAAACTGGACTGGTACCAATAAAGGAGCATATTTGAAGCTCGGGGTTGAAATGAGGGGTCCTTAATAACATCATCAGTGCTAGTAGACTGGATTGAACTGTACTACACTGCACTGCATTACATTGGTTCAGAGATAGTACAATTCCATCAGAAATAAAATTATCTGGATCAGTAGAGCCACTAAATTTAAAATATATTAGTAAATGAAGTAGAGGACTGTTGAGGGTAAGGAGGAGTGAAAATTTTCAAAAGAAATGACATCAAACCCCATGAAGCATAGTCTAGCTTTCAGCTCAGGACTATCTAAAGTGGCTCTCACACAACTGCTAACTTTGTGCAGAAACCATTTTATAGAATTGAGATTGCAATGAGTGATATGATGTAAGAGCAAATAACTGGGCAGGGCCTAATTTCCTTTGTACTTATGAGTTATTTCTCATGATACAGAGACAGTTGGTACCATATAGTAAGAAGCAATCCATACGGTGTCAAATTAGAAAGCATCTTATAATTATTCTCTGAGATTTTTTCATGGAGTCCACTAGAAAGAATCATGGGTGTGTCTGGAAATGCATTGTGTATACAATGATAATAAAGGTGTGCAAAATCCAAGGTGCTAAACAGGAGTAAAGAGTTTGATGGTATGAAGAGTATTTTTCTGAAACTGTTGATTTGCCTGAGATAAGAATTTAGTGGGTTAAATATTATTCAGAAGTGAATAGCTCAGCTTTGGGCACATATTTACATATTGCTTTCATAGCGAAATGTTTGAATGCAGGCCAAACCAAGAACAGCGATAAGAGGCTCAACTGCAGTTTCTGGCCTCTGTTAACATGGAATGTGCAACATTTGTAAATTTCTGTTTGAGTCATTTTTACTTTTAAATAAACTTCTGCCAAATCACTCCTATATATGCACCTTAAATCATTGAATGAATTATCTTTTGCTGAACTGACATCCCATAGCTCGCCAAATAGCTAACTCAGCATACGTAGAATTAATTATTACAATGTTAGCTCTGATTTGGTGATCCTTCTGGTATTTGAAAAATGTGTTCTCCCTTTGGAAAGGGAACCAAATTCTTCTGACTTTAGCATATGCCACAGCCGCAATCTTGAAAAAGGAGCTCAAAAAACTGCAGAGAAACTGATAGTGACATTCTAAATTCTCAGATTTAACGAGTCTGTTTCTAAGATATCTAAGCCTGAACAAAAGGTGGAAAGTCCCAGTTGATTTTCAACAGTCTCAATGTATTTCCTAGGTTAGTTAATAGATTTTTTGTTGTGGGTATAACCAAAGGAAGTGAAGTGTTCCTTCTCTTGCAATGTTTTAATCAGTCTATCAGCAGTTCCTATAAACAGATTCCCCATTGTGTGATAAAATCAAGAACTTAAATAAAAACATGCAAAGAAACAACAACAGTAATAGCATGATATGTTGGCATTTTTCTACTAGATGAGGTAACAGACAGTAAAGCAAGCACATCTTTAAATAATGGCAAACATTTTAATGTGCACCATTAAAAACCACGAAAACAGGAATGAATGGGTTTTCCATGTTTCAAATTCCTATATCCACCACATATTGTGCCAGGGGATAGACGACTGTAGCCGTACAGCTCAGCTGTTGCACAATGTGGTAGCCTGAAGCAGAAAGTCAGTTCTTAGTTTAATTTCTTACTACTGTATTTTCTCTCCACCCCAAGAGAGAGCAGCTTGCAGGATTTCTTTCTTTCTTTCTTTCTTTCTTTCTTTCTTTCTTTCTTTCTTTCTTTCTTTCTTTCTTTCTTTCTTTCTTTCTTTCTTTCTTTCTTTCTTTCTTTCTTCTTTTTCTCTCTCTCTCTCTCTCTTTCTCTTTCTCTCTCTCTCTTTCTCTCTCTCTCTCTCTTTCTCTCTCCCTCTTTCTTTCTTTCTTTCCTCAGGTGTTAAAATGCTTTGGCTTTGACAAGGTTATTGTGCTCCTTGGGATGGGAGAAGGCTTAGCTACATATTTCACAAGCAGAAGTCCCCAAGTTAATTTTCTTTCCCACCTCTCCGTAGGGCTGCAAATTGGCTGGACGCTTGGATAATCATCCCCATTAGGGCAGATAATATGAAGCTGAAAGGCTGTGTTTAACACACATGTCCTGTTTCTCTTTGAGAATTTTTGTAATTAATTTGAAATTTGACATGTGCAAGTCTTTCCAGGTTTTCAGCTACCACCACCACCCCCTTCCAGTAAAGCATACCCATGAGTAATTAATGCCAAAGGAGCTAAGAGAGTTTTGTAGTTTCACTCCAGTCCAAACAAGCCATGGGACTTGTTAGGGTTTCATTTAAGCCACTACTCATTGTGGTTGCTGATTACTGAAGGAAACAGCCCTAAATCCTAGGACTGAAGATTCTATTGCATGTGAAGGAACACATTTCCAAACTATTTTTTATGTTTAACTAGGAGGAAACTACTTGAACTTCTAAGCACTCATGTCTATAATATCTTATTTATGTCCTGAGCACATGAAACAATCCTGGTCTTCTCTTGGCACAGCTTGTCTCTGTATGCATTTCCCAGCAGCCAATATTTTTTAAGGACCTGAAAAAAAAATACAGTATGATCAGTATGCTTTCCATTAGTTAAATCAGTGTGGTTTATAAATATGTACCGCAGTTTACATCTGTGGATCTGTCTGCATAGGGAAAAAATGCTCTGTGGTGTTTTTAGCTTTTATCTCAGTTATTTCTCAATCTAGCAAATGTATACTGGGGGGAGAAGGGGGATGTCTTTAATTTGTATTCTGGTGGTGGTCAAATTTGATTGAGAGCGAGCTTTCTGCTCTTGCCTTATTCCATTTAGAGTCACCTGCCAACGTATTTGTTTATTAAAAATAAGTCCCTCTAGGTTTCTAGTATGCAAGGCTCATTTACCCATAAACGTAAACAGGAAATCATTTTCACATGCTATGAATTGTGACCCAGACAATAGTCCCCCTTTTTCCCCTGAACTTACTACCACAGCAGGTTGTTGCAAAGATTGATAACTGTATAAAAATACGACCAGAATTTTCTGGTAATCAGTGTGGGATACTTGAAATAAAAGAGGGGGTAGGAGGAGCTGAGGAGAAAGCATGAGTTATAGGGTAAAATGAGATTGGCCCTTGGGAACTACTTGCCAAAGGCAGCAGGAAAGCATCTTCTTAGAACAGAGGTGGGCAACTATGGCCCCTTTATGACCTGTGAACTTCAACTGTCAGAATTCTGGGAATTGAAGTCCACAGGTCATAAAAGGACCCTAGTTGCCCATTCCTGTCTTAGAGTATAACAGGAGAAGGGAATGCTAGGAAGGCTTCTTTGGGAGAAAGTCTAAGGTGAGACAAAGAGACTCCGATGGAACAAGACATCGGCCTTTAAATAATCTCGCATTTTTTTCCATTTGGGGATTTTCTCTAGTTCCACAGATTTTGGGGGGCCCTTATTATTGCTGGGTCATGCCTTCAAAGAGGGATATTTGTTGGTGCTGTGCTTTTCTGTGTCTTGATAAGTTGTTTGGTTCTGTCTTGCAGCCCTCAGAATCCAAGTCCAACGTCACCCCTTTCACCGTCCTGGCCCATGTTCTCCGCACCATCCAGCCCTTTGCCCACCTCCTCCACGTCCAGCGATTCATCCCCCATCAGGTCTGTGGCACATTTGTGGTTTTGCTTTGTTTGATTCCTTTGCTGCTGCTACTGCTGGGCTGCTGCTTTGACATTTTAAGTTGATCTGCTTTTTACCACTGCCTCCCCCAAAGCTCTGCATTAGGGCTAACCGTTTTTTTTTTTTGGCTTGCAGTCTTCACAGCTTCAAAGGAGGGAAATTTTAATATTCCATGACACCCTTTCTTCTTCAGGGGTGTAATGACTTGAGTAATGTTGGTATGCCTCCTTAAATGTTCCAGTTATTCCAGATGCAGTATTGCTGTGGAAGAGAAGTACAGTAGCTGAGTTTCTGTTTTACTTTCATCAGATTTTTGAATTTTGATATTTGTTCTTCAACAGGTAAGTTTTGCATTACACTTCCTAGAAAGGAAGTATAACAAATAAAAGTGAAGGCATTTTTTAAAAAGTCTGGCCCTAAGCTGCCAATCTGGTTTTCCTCTCTTCTCTTTTGGTACACGGGTGAAAACAGCTTCAGGAATTTATCAATGGAAACTACCTGTGTCGTACCAGGCTTGAAAATGTTTGTACCCATATAACATGGGAAATTATAACATGATGCATTGTTCATAGGAGAAAAGCAAGTCAACCTTTTACATTCAAGCAGGTTCGGTTAAATAGAACACAATTATTTGAGAAAGCCAAGCAAGTTCATTGTGTTTTTTGATATGTTCAGTTGTTATTTCATTCTGCACAGAATTGGTTGAGAATTTTAATTATCTATCTTTCCAAAGGAATTGGTTCACTTATGTCAGAAATAGCATTCCCTGCCTTAGTTATGAAATTCCACTGGCTGCCCCTTTTGTACCCTCATAATCATAGTTCTGGATTGTTTATGTATTTATTTTTATTTGATTTGTCAATCACTTACAAGATAGTAGGTATAAGTATAAACATGAGTAAGAATACAGGAAATAGGTACGAATAAATGGGGACAATAGGACAGGGATGGTAGGCACGATGGTGCACTTATGAAAACTTATGCAAAATATACAAAAATACACTACTCTTTTCCCACAGTCAACTGTTCAAAATAGTTGATAAGAGAAAATAGTCCTTAGCTGGGTCCATAGGACTATTTGTGAAAGCTTGAGAAAAAGTAACAAGTAATACATCAGTAACTACAAAAACAAAATGAGTTGACATATACAATACTGTGATGATGAAGTATTTGCCTAATTAAGAGGTCTGTATCATCCCTACAAATGCTTATTCTGTTGGAAACATTTGTATCAATTTCAAAGCAACCACTTTTTGTGATAGAAACACACAGTATTGAGGTATAATTTTGAAGTTTGGCAACTCATTCTGGCAAATCCAGTATCTTCTTATGACTACTGGTAGACCCAGGACAGGGATGGTGCAACTATTTTCATCCTCCATTGCTTCTCAGATACTTTTGGTATCATTGTTCATGATTCCTTCTGGACTGCCTATAGCAGGGGTGTCAAATTTGATTTCCTTCAGGGCCACATCAGGGTTGTGTTGGACCTTGATAGGCTGGGGTGGGTGAGGCCACGGTGGGCGGTGGCCAGCTCAACATCACTTGTGTCGGGGGCACCTGTGGCAACCCGAGTGCTCGGCCAACAAAAACGAGCTCCCAAACTCCATTTTTGGCTGCAATGGCCTCCTATAACCCTCTGCCAGTGAAAACGGAACTTGGGAGGGCTGCCTGTGGCCTCGCTGTTTCCAGGGCAGTCCTGTGGGCCAGATCTAAGCACCCCATGGGCTGGATCCACCTTTCAGGCCTTGAGTTTGACACCCCCGGCCTATAGGGACTAGAAGAGAGGGCACATAGTGTTGCAATGGTTCTCCTTCTTTTTCCATAATTGATCCCAGGCAGTGTTGGAGAGAGAAACAGAGACAGAGACAGACAGAGAGAGTAAAGCAGATAGTAGTACCACCGAGATGGACCTTTGCATAGATTTCGCAATTGCTCATACTTTGTAAGACAACTAGATCAGCACAAAAACAACAGAATATGATTGCCTACATTAAAGCTTGTTCCAAAGAAACAGCTAGTACAAGTGTTAAAAGATGCCAATACCATAATAACAAATATAAGCACCTGCTCACACTGCAAGAAACAAACCAACTAATGTACAGCATAGCTGCAATTATAACAGAATACCTGGAATGCAAAATCAACAAACGGGGGGATAATCCAGAGTATGTACCGCCAAAATGAAGACCAAGCTGGAAAATTAAGATTCGGCATGCTAAGGTCAGATGCAAGTAAGTTAGAACAGATGAAAGAAAAGAAGCTGAAGAACAACAAAACAAAACAAAACAACAAAATCTGATCAAGAAATATCACCTAGAAACAAAGAAGCTTAAGGAAGTATTGGAAATAATAAAGCAGCACATAACAGCCGTAGGCAAGAAGATCAGCAGATTCAAAGTTTGACTTGCACTAAGCAGAATCTCTAGTTTCTGTCGAATCAGAAACATTTTTGGTTAATCCTTCAATAGAGAGACTGCAATGAACCAGTCAACCCCTAACAAAGAAACAACAGTGCAGTTCTGGCCTCAACTAGCGGATAACCTTCCAAAAATACAAGAATGCGGGTTGATTAAAGGATAGGGATACAAATAAAAAAAGAAGCTGAAATGTAAGAACTCATAATAACAATAGAAATGGTGGAGAAAAGGGAAGGAAGATCACTGCAGTGGTTAAGTTGGTAACACTAAGTTAAGTGAATCTGGTTTCCCTGTTGACTTGGTTTAGTCTCAAAAGGGGATCACATGACCTTGGGACATAGCAGCGTTCATAAATGTGAACCCGTTGCCAAGCATCTTAATTTTGATCACATGACTATGGGAATGCTTCAATGGTCATAGGTGTGAAAAACGGACATAAGTCACTTTTTTCAGTGACTTCAATGACTGTTGGAACTTCAAATGGTTACTAAATGAAGTGTTGTAAGTCAAGGACTACCTGCGCAGGCCAATTACCTCCTTACCGACAACTTCAACTTCAAATAACAATGCAATTTGGTAGAATTTTGCATTGCCTATTGCAAGTCCCAGGAGAAATCACATTTATTCTTCCAGCAAAAAGTAAAAGAGAGAGAGAGAGAGAAAATTTAAATTCCATCATAAAGCACAATAAGCCACTAATACAAAGTCAAACTAAACTGAAGATTAAGACTGTAGTCATACATACCTGGATGTAAGCTTGTTATTCAGGATTCATTACTTCTGACTCCATTTTAAACTTAAAAGCAGATTGAGTTTTAACCAGGCAACTAAATATATAGGATTTAGCTTTGAATTAAAAATGCAAATCGCTCCTACTGTAAAAGAGCCAAGGTTACAGTACTAGCATGAAATGGAACTCCCTTAAAAAATTGGGGGGGAGGAGAAGTCAGTATCTTCTATTTGATTATTCCTTCATCTGTTGACTTCCTGTATCAGGGGCTGCAACAAACGTAGAAAGCCCTTCACAGCCATCTTGGGAAAAGAGCACCTCGGAGCGATGCTTCTTTACCTTCTTCATCCGTCATTCCACATTTTTTGAGCCTGTGCAAAGTGCAGTTTGTGACTGTGCAATCAAAGTTATTTTAATGTTCTCTGGATGAAGGCTGAGTATACAGTGCAATCTGTAAGACTTGGCAGTGATTGTAAGAAGTGAAACACCCTTTTTTTTAAAAAAAAAAAAGCTTTGTTTTTAATTTTTTCTTTGGATTATTGTATGATGAAGAAGACGAGCATTAAGCATCGAGGTTAACATAATCTGTGGGTTCCGATCTGAATTTCTCTACAATCTGATTATAAATCCCATCTCTCTGGGAGGCTGATTGATTATGCTGGAGGGAGGATAAATTGATTATTTCATGAACATTGCACAGAGAGGGCAATGCATATTATAGTGACTCGGTTTATAAACAAAATAAACCATTTATCAACATCAAGCCTCTTAGGCTTTTATTCTGATGTAAGAACGGGGAGGTGGGAAGAAGCACATTTGCAGCTCTTGTCCAAACTGTACAAGGTCACATGGCCGAAACTCGACTGAGTGCTTTCTTGGCCAAATGCCATGCTTAAAGGCAAAAATTAAAACAAAGGCTTCATTTGAAAGATCTGGGGCTCCTTTCCATCCTTTCCTGCTTTGAAGGGCAGCACAGCATAAAAGAAGGGCACTGAAGTTGCAGAGCACTGAGATGCTGCAAAAGGAAAGAAGTCCAAAAATTGGACCATGAATTGAAGGCTATTTTGGCAATGCCTCTATTTCAACTTGTTTTAATTATCAGAGAATGCTCTCTGCTTGCCTGCGTTTTCCTGGGTTCCTTCCCATCTTCTAAAAAGTTACACATTTTCCTCGAGGGGGAGGAAGCCTGGCTGTTTTCTGCCCACCCTCACTGCTTTCTTGACTTTGGACCTGCTCAGTTGAGGGTTGAACAAGCTTCCTGAGTAAATTGATCTGGCTGTCTTTGCGGCTTTCTCTTCTCTACGCAAAGCTAAGCAAAAGCAAACCAGTCAAACTACCTATTGTTGCGACTCAGGTAAAATTTAGAATTGTAAATCCAAGTGTTGGGGATAGAGGGAAAATGGCAAGGCATTTGATGCTTGAAGGGTTCGTACGTCTCAAAAATATCCCTCTTTTTTTTTCTTGTTTGAAAAGAAAAGGTAATTTGCGTTGGATATATTTGCCGATTGTGTCCATCGCTTTTCATTTTGAGCTCAGGTGTTACATTTTATTTTATTTGCTGCCCTTTTTTGAACAGTGACTGTTTCTTTGCCAATGCATCTTTCCACAACAAAGAAATGGTCCCTTTTGAAATTCTGTCCCTGACTTTGATGCTCCAAAAATGCTCCAAGAAGAAGACAGAGAGAGAGCGGCCTGGTTCTAGTTGTGGAGCAGCTCTGAATACGGTTTCTTTTCTGCAATTTTTTTGGCTTGGAATCCCAGAGTGCCCACCTGCTCTAATTTCGCTTCAACTTTCCATTCTTGCATTCGGTCAATTTTTTTCCCCTTTGTTGGCAGGCTGTGCACAAGTGATTGTGTGCTTTAACACATCAGGTTTCTGTTAAGTCAATGGAAAATACAGCAGTTAAATGTAAGATTCTTTACATCTTAATGCATTTTTTTTTAAAAAATCACCTGACTTGCAGTACTATTAATTGCAGAAATAGCTTGGTTCACCCTAATCCTGATAATCTGCTTCAAAAAGCCAACATAGACTTGCATTAAACATGCTTTTGCATTTTGGCATGTTCTTTAAAGTGCACATAAATTTGGCCAGCAAAGACAGTGATCATTATCAGGGTTCTTGAAGACAAAGAATGGAAGTGAAACCCTTTCTTTCACTCCCCCAAGCTTGATGAACATTTCTTCTCTGAGGCCTGTATTCTCAAAGGGGTGTGTGTGTGTGTGTGTGTGTATCACCAGTTATAGTACCTTCAGAGAGGAGTTTCATGGCACTGGGAAAAGAAACAAGTTTAGAATATTGTCATTAAGACTTCATTAAGAGCAGGAGGAATTAATCCCTCACATTCACTTATTCCATTGATGCTGCTTGCATGCACAAATGCATTTCATATGAAAATATACGTCTCAGGCTGTATCTAGCAAAACTGTGATCCAAGAACCACTGCTAAATATCGCCTCAAACAAGACACTCTTATAATACGATTCACGTTCCTCTGCGTGAGTGGAAAGATAGCGTACTGCGCATGTGAATAATTTTTCCAGAAGATGTTTCCTTTTATTGAACCCTGCCATCATCCTTGCCTTCCTTTGTTTAAAGTTCTTGATAGAACAATTGTAGTTCAATTTACTAAAGTTAAGAGGCCGCCATTGTTGGACGATTTAACAAACATCTGTTGCAGATCTTCTCATTTGGTTCAGGATAAAGCTGGCCTGGTATTTTCTGATATTAATTATACTGCTGTCCAGGTCATCTGGTTTTGTCTTTATACACATTTCTCAGCAGGGGATTTTCAAAGACTGTAAAGGAGCTCAAATTTAAATAACATATTTTCCATTAGCAAAAAAAAAAAAAGCAGTCTCCATGCCACAATCACTAATGCATATGGCTTTTCTACAAGAGGAGAGGGAGGGTAAGTAAGCAAAGAACCAAAACTAATTAAAGAAGTTCCTAGAGAAAAATAGACAGTCCATGGAAACTAGGAGTAACAGCCCATTCTTCTTTTTTAGCCTCTATGCCCTGGGATCAGTTAAAATAGTTTGCCTGATCTGCCAACTCATCTCCTTTTGTAATCCATAGATTACAAAATCCATGTGACTCCAGTCCAGCATTCTTCTCATTACAAGAATCTATGCTAAAACATTTTGATAGAGGTCTCCTGCCTTAAATACTGAGTTCATCTTCCTTGGCATAACTGAGAAATCAAGTTTTCATAGGGCTCTTTGATTCTCCAAGAATAATACATTAAGGCAAAAAGCAGAGGCAATTTTATTTTTCCACACTTCCCTTTATGCGACTTTCCCATTGGCAAAATAGGTATTAATCCACAAACTTATGGATTAGGCATTCAGCTTTGAGCAGGAGACTGCTGGAATTTTCACTGTCTGAAGAAAAATAATGCCTGACATCAGTTTTTGCACCTGATATTTCCGGTTGTTGGAGATGTAACAAAACAAATACTGAATGTTCCCTTGTCCATACCTCCAACATAAGGAGCTCACCAAGCTAATTTTGTTTTGTTTTTGTTTTTCTGTTTTTTTATCATGGATTTGTCAAGTGTTCCTTTCTAGTAATGCTTTCTTTTATTTATCAGTTCCAAACCTTAACTGTAGAGTTAGATTTATGGATGCATTACTCTATGGCACTGGAGTCCCAATTCCTAATGCTGATAATAGCTTAATGCAATAAATTGTTTGGGGCCCACCTAATGAAGGAGCATTCCTTTTCATATTGGGCTCCAAAAAACTCTAAAATCTTCCTTTGAGGGCCTTCCCAGATGTCCTCATCCAGGGGGTATTTATCTTTCCCAAGGAAAGATTTTTTTGGGGGGTGCCATTCCATCTTGGAAATACACTTCCCAGATATTATCTTAAGGCCTACCACATAGTATTTTTATATATGCAGTGAAGAGCTTTTTATCCATGCAGACCTGTTAAGAGTTACTTTAAGGTTTTAGATCTGTAGTGAGATTTTGTGATTTTATGCTTTATCTATTGCCTTACTGATTGCTTGTCTATGTGCTAACAGGTCAGTGGTCATTTTTAGCAACTGAATAGTATATAGAGTTTCTCTATCCTCTCCCCAACCCGGTCTTTAAGTCTTCCATTGATGCACCCATCACCACTGTAACTTGGGTCATTCCATTTGCTGCGTGTCTGGCCTCTACTTCTCTTTCTTTCCAGCTTTCCCAGCACCGGAGCCTTCTCCAGAGAGCTGGGTCTTTGCATAATGTGTCCAAAGTAAGATAATTTGGGACTGGTT
This sequence comes from Pseudonaja textilis, assembly GCF_049901715.1. NCBI lineage: Eukaryota > Metazoa > Chordata > Lepidosauria > Squamata > Elapidae > Pseudonaja > Pseudonaja textilis. Next base: position 82,227,076 of record NC_141991.1, read on the forward strand.
ATTTGTGTTTCAAGTAAGAATTCTGCATAGGTTTTTTTTTTTTCAATGATCCTTTTGTTCGTCCTCTTGCCTAACCATGATGTTAAGAATCTTCTCCAACAATTTCCAAGAATCTTCTCCAACAAAAAAAGCCAAGTGCAACCAGCCTGCCTTCCATTGAGGACCTGTATATTGCATGAGCCAGAAGGAGAGCTGAAAAAATATCTATAGACCCCTCACTTCCTCGGCATAAACGGTTCCAACTTCTCCCCTCGTGACAGCATTGCATGCCAAAACAATTAGATACAAAGATAGTTTCCCTCCTCCTCCTCCCATACCATCATTCTGTAAACACCTAATTCCCATAGCATTGTCTTGGGCCTAAAGATATTTACGTATGTAGTAGGCTGTATTGCTATTGTCCTTCTCAACTTCCTCATTTCTCTTTTTCTCATCTTTCCTACTATCTCCTCTTGTTTTTTGTCTGTACACTGAGAGTTTATGCACCAGAGACAAACTCCATATATGTCCAATCATACCTGGCCAGTAAAGGATTCTATTCTAACATCTGACTTCCAAAGCATCAATTCTCTTTCTATCCTATTTCATCAAAGTCCAGCTTTAGTTTTCATAGAATGCACAGGTAAAAATTGCTTACATTGCTTATGCTATTCTGGTCTTTGTAGGTAAGGACACATCAAGTCCCCTGAATATCTTTCCAAGGTTTTCACGACTACTCTGCCAAGATTACTAGTCTGTGGTCTATTTCTCAACTGGTTGTTTTTTTGTGTTTATTTTAAATGATGGCTGGTCCTAAAACACTGTAGCTACCTATCACTACACCATTATTATTGGTATTCCTGATTTTTATCCTACATGTGCTTTGTTTTCTACTGGGACTGCTGTATGTTGTTTTTATGCTGTTTTTATGTGTATTTTTAGATGATGTATTGAGAACTGTAATTGGACTTTATTAAATAAATAAATAATCAACCTATGGATCACCTTACTGGCTTCTATTTTATCACGTTATAACAGCTTCCTTTAAGGGATACAATTAAAAACCTACAGCAGATGAATAAGGAATCTAAAAGACTACCTTAGACCCAGTGATTAAGATAATGTAATTCAAGAAATAACCAGAAAACCTGTGTTTACCAGATCTTTGAGCATTGAGAAGCTGTTTGTACCAGACTTTAGCTGCATTAGTTTCAGTCAAGCCACTGACTAATATTTTTTTATCAGCAATTCCTACTTCAAAGAACAAATAATAATTGGTTTTGTAGAGTTTGTGTTCCCGGTATTCTGTCTCTGATTTGCCTTTCACATTTTTTTCTAATGTTCTCTGAGGCGCTATTGCTCATTCTGCTGGGCAACAGTATGAGTGCCTCAATCTCAAACACCGCAAATAAGTCTAAGCAGAATTTCCAAAATGGTGAAATATGGTTTGAAGAGGAAGTAGCTTGCCTCTATAAGTTTTAGCTTGTTATCTCAAATATTCTTCATTTTTCTCTACTCTGACTGGTGTTTCCCCTTCAGCTCTGCATTTTGCTAGTCGGCAGGTTTGACATCTATTTGAAATATTTGCCAGAAAAAACTTTTGTGTCTGCACACGTAAACATGTATCAGCTTACCTTTGTTCTGATTTTTAAAATTATTACTGTTTTCACAGTTCTCCATTCCGCAAAGCTAGAGCCTTGTATGCTTGCAAAGCAGAACATCCCTCAGAGCTGTCCTTCACTGCAGGGACCGTATTTGATAATGGTGAGTATCAGAGTAGAGTTGCTACCCTCAGTGGACTGAAAAACATGGAAAAGTGATTTTAAGTGATTCCCAAAGGTGCTTTTTCAAGAGGCAACTGGACTTTCTGGTTTTTCTTTGAAGATCTTTCGCTTCCCAAGAAGCTTCTTCAGCTCTGACTGGATGGTGGGAAATGGAAGGATTTATACTCCTTGCAGACAGCTGGTCATTTGCATTCTTTTAGCGAGTCATCTGTAAGGAGTATAAATCCTTCCATTCCCAACATCCAGTCAGAGCTGAAGAAGCTTCCTGGATGAGAAGCCAAACGTCTTCAAAGAAAACCAGAAAGTCCAGTTGACTCTTGAAAAAGCACCTTTGGGACAACTATGATCTGGTTGACTGAGAATCTCTGTAGGCAGTTGATTTTAAGAGATGGAAGACAAGTCCAATGTGCTAAAATCTTGTGCTTGGTGTCACGTAATGTAACTTAAGATTTGATCCTATCAGAACTGGTGATAAAGGAAAAAAAAAAGCAATTTCTTGCTTTCTGAGAAATACCACGAGCACTGACACTGCTATTTTCAGCCTGAACTTTTGTCGCCGAAAGCTGGTTAGGTTTCTTTTGTAAGGATAAATGCTGAGTTGAACTCACTAGAGAGAGGGCTTCTTGGGAATGAAAAGAGGCATTCAGTGTAGATAGATAGAGACCCAGCATCTCACTGCTGGGTCTGAACATTTGGAAACAACAGCCAAATGCATATTTTTGGAGGAGCTTTTCCAACACCATAAGATCATAATGCAAGTTATATTTAGTAATGTTCACAGAATCATAGATTTGTGAAGGCCATAAAATCCGACCCTCTGCTGAATGCTGGATCCGTAATGTAGGATAAAATGACAGCAGCCAAAACAATTAGCCTTCCAGCCTTAGCTTAAGCCATGCCAATGAAATAGAGCCCACCACCTCTTGAATCAAATGGTCTCACAATCAACAGCCTCAACCACGAGGGAATGCTTAAAAAGAAGTGGTGGACAACGTATGCCAGTGATGGCTAACCTTTTCATCGTCGCGTCCTGTGCGCGCCCCCACCCCCAGCACATGCGCATCAGATACCTGATACAATTGGTGGCAGGAGGTACGCACGCATGCGCAGTGGATCTGTTCCGGGTGACGGCTTGTGTGCTGGCAGAAATGGCTCTGCATGCCACTTCCAGCACAGGTGCCATAAGTTCGCCATCACGGACATTCTGGATGCACAACCCCTTTTTTAGTATAGTGTTATAATACGGCTGGGATTTTCTGCACAATTTCCCATTCTAGGTATACTTTTGTGGAAGGAAGGCGTACATGGGGCTGCACTGCTCATATTGTGATAGAGATAGGCATCCACAGAGGGAGCATGGAATGAAACCTATATCTCTTGCTTGCAGTGCAAGCATTTTTAGTCAAGAAAGTAAAATGAACCCTGTGAAAAGTTAGAAGCAGCAGCTGGTAGAGGTCAGAGCTATAGCCAGAAATTCATGAACACAGAGCTGAATTTGCAGTAATGTAAGATTCCTGGTTTTGCCTTTGGTCTGACCCCTTCCTTCAGTTCCCCCATCAGCCATAAATGCACAATTTCCAGAGGGATACACTAAGAACCAAAGAAAAGGAGGTGGGTTTGAGAGCGTGTGGCTCTCAGGTTTCTCCAACTCCATAGTTTTTTGGAAAACTATCCACATTTATGAAATAAGCTGGGTACAGATACACATAACACAACACACATAAAAACACACACAGAGGGGGAGAGAATGGCTTATGTTATATATTATGCGTTATCGGGGTGGGATTCAAATTTTTTAACAACCAGTTCTGTGGGCATGGCTTAATTGGTGGCCATGTGACTAGGTTGAAGTGGCTTGGTGGTCATGTTATTGGCTGGGCGTGGCCAACTCAATATCCCTTACATCGAGGCACACATCTCCTTGCCTGGCCTCTCATGACTGTGGGGATGCTGTAACAGTCGTAAGTGTAAAAAATGGTCATAAGTCACTTTTTTCAGTGCCATTGTAACATTGAATGGTCACTCCACACAAGCAAAGTACCAGCAAAGGAGGGGAAAAAAACTCCAGAGAAGTGCCAGAGACAGGAAATCTAATCCTGCCAAGAATGTAATAAGGGTTAACAGAGAGGCAGTTTCTGTAAGCAACACCAGAATGTCTCCTTCCTGCCTTCCTTACAGGATTAGGCCAGTAATTTCTTCTAACAACCGGTTCTCCGAACTGCTTAGAATGTTAACAACCAGTTCTAGCAAATAGGTGCAAACTGGTAGAATCCCACCGTTGTGTAGTATGTATTGTGTGTGTGTGTGTGTGTGTGTGTGTGTGTGTGTATATATATATATGGCATTCAGCTTTGTTCGGGTATTTTCCCACGTCATTATAGTTGTGCTTTTAAAGTTGTAACAACGTTTCGGTAGAATCTCATCTGCCATCATCAGGCTTCTGTATTGTGTTTGTCCAGACGAGATACCTGAACAAAGCTGAATACCATACATGTAAGTACCCGCGAAAACTTAAGAAAACATATATATATATATATGCCTGCCCCAAATTTAGGCTGCCCCAAATTTAAATCTGAAACCACTATAAAAGCCTGACTCACAGATTAACACTATACAGAAGACTGATGATGGCAGATGAGATTCTGCTGAAATGTTGCTACAACTTTAAAAGCACAACTACAATGACGTGGGAAAATACCCGAACAAAGCTGAATGCCATATATATATATATATATATATACATACACACACACACACACACACACACAGCCTGAGGATGGCAGATGAGATTCTGCCGAAATGTCACTACAACTTTAAAAGCATAACTATAATGACGTGGGAAAATACCCGAACAAAGCTGAATACCATACATATAGATACCCGCGAAAACTTAAGGAAATATATATATATATATATTTTCATATAAATATATATTCATATATTTATATTCATTCTTGGGTGGTCACATGATTTTCCTCTTATTAATACTTTAAAATGGTTTTATAAGATAGAAATACTGTTTCTTTGTTTCACTCTTACATAGTTCAACGTCTAAATCTCAGAAAGAAGTGCTCCTTTGTTTTGCTTGTTTAGCTATAAGAAGTACTTGGCTGCCTTTAAAAAGAATGGAAAATAACCTAGGTTCAGTGTTGAAATAAAATGTTTAATATTTACACAACTAAGTTCAGTTATCATTCTGAAAGAGTTCTTTTGAGCGTGTGATTTTCCCCCCCTTAATTTCTTTGCTTTTGTATATACATATGTCAGATAGAATGAAATAGGAACAATGTACAAATTAGGATAGAAAATCGGAAAAGAATGCAGATTTGAAGTAATCTTGTCAGAATCTATCTCATAATCAAAGATTTACTGAAATGAAATCATAATTTCCATTTGCTAGTCTCTTTTTGTATTAATATATATGTGGTAATCTTACCGTCCCCCCACACAATGTCTTTGTTAGACTTTTCTGCAAATTAATATATATCTGTATATCAGAGGGGGTATTCAGCAGGTTCTGATTAGTTCTGGAGAACCGGGAGGGGAAATTTTGAGTAGTTCAGAGAACCAGGAAATGCCACCTCTGACTGGCCCCACCCCCATCTATTCTCTGCCTCCCATTGTGTCCCAGCTGATTAGCTGGGTTTTCTTTTGTTGCCCTGCACAGGAGAACGGAACTGGAAAGCAGGTTAATGGGGTGGGGTGGGGAGGGAATGGGGATTTTGCATTATCCTTCCCCTGCCAAGCCTGCCAAGCCACGCCATGCCCACAGAACCAGTAGTAAAACAATTTGAATCCAACCACTGCTCTGTTTGTGTGTGTGTGTGTGTGTGTGTGTGTGTGTGTGTGTGTGTGTGTGTGTGTAGAGAAAAGTCTAACAAAGACATTGTGGAGTCAGTGGGATTACCATTAGAATAATCATAAATGTTAAGAGAATGTTTGCTGCATGGACTGCAATGAGATACCATTAACATATTAGAGTAATTGGTCCTGAATCTGATTCTCTCCTGGATCCAAAATGTGATTCAAGAAACAGAATTTTGTCCTCACTGGACATATTCTTTTTTGTTTCATTAAAAGAAAAAACCCTCCTCACCGTGCCTCCATTTTTCAACTGTTAAACTGATTGCAATGAAATCCTTGTGCTATTGCCACAATTACACATTGTGTATTTACAATGTATATTTATTATATATTTACCGTGTATATTTATTGTATATAATTTATACATTGTATAATTGTAAGGAGACAAAGAGACAATAGCATAATTGTATCTTCTCTCCTGATTAGCCTAGAGTTCAGAATTTCTTTAAGCCCAAGATCACAAGAGACATTATGACATAACCATACAGGACCTACTCTAAAAAAGAAATAGGCTAGTTGCTTATATAAAAAAGGCTGTGATCATTCTTGAAAGATACTTGGACAGCTGTCATCAAAGATGGCGGCCAAGAAACTTCAAGCTGGAGATTAGGGAGAGGAATGTACCATATTTTTCACTCCATAAGACACACTTTTTTCCCTCCATAAGATGCACCTTTTTTTGCCGGTCCTTTAGTGAGTAGCAGCCGGGCCGCAGTGGCAGGGTCCTTTTATAGTGCTGAACCCCACCTCTTCTGTCTTTGTCATTGCCCACCTCTTCTGTCTCTTTTCCACAGTGCAGGAATTCAAAGCTGGCACATGAGAGGACACCTATCTGTGGTCCTCTCAGGCTCTGGTTCAGAATATTTTTTTCTTGTTTTCCTCTTCTAAACTTTATGGTCAGGTGTGTCTTACAGAGTGAAAAATACAGTACATTCCTCTCCCTAATCTCCAGCTTGAAGTTTCTTGGCCACCATCTTTGATGACAGCTGTCGAGGTATCTTTCAAGAATGATCACAGCCTTTTATGTAATTCCAGTGTGACTTGTCACAAGGACTTGCGTTTTGGCTAATCTTTTGATTTCTGCATTTGCTCACACCATAATTATACCTGAAGAATCCTGTCCCCATAATCTTGCTGCCCTCTTCTAAATGCTGCCAATCAGATCTCAGGATCACTTGAATACAAGGACAGATCTATTGATTATTAAAATCCATGCTCCTCTCTTTGAGCCTTACTAAAGTATTTAAGCACCGTGGTGGTGCAATGGTTAGAATGCAATATTGCAGGCTAATTTTGCTGATTGCAAAATCAGCAAAAAGTTGAATCAGTCTTCCATTCTTCCGAGGTCAATAAAATGGTTATTGGTGGCAATATATTGACTCTGTAAACTGCTCAGGGAGGGCTGTAAAGCACTATGAAGTGGTATATAAGTCTAAGTGATACTGCTATTTAAGATAAGCAAGTACCAAAGGTTTTTTAAATGCTTTCCCAGCCCATATATTTTCTGGTTTTATAAATCTCAAACTATTCTGAACTAGCCTTATTCTGGTTCTAAGCAGTGATGGGATTCAAATTTTTTTGCTACCAGCTCTGTGGGCATGGCTTGATGGGCGTGGCAGGGAAAGGATACTGTAAAATCTGCAGTCAGCAGTGGTATTTGCTGGTTCTCTGAACCACTCAAAATTTCTTCTACCGGTTCTCCAGAACTGGTCAGAACCTGCTCAATATCACCTCTGGTTCTAAGCCAGTAGATAGTTATACCGCAAGGTAATAAAATATGCATGGTTTTAAAATTAAATGTAGATGTTTCAGGAAGCATTATCTGTAAAAAGAAGAAATAATTCTTCCAGAAAGTTAAGGATTAGCCTGTTATTGACTTATCTGACTCTTGAAAGTTGGGGGTATTCAAAAGATTTTTGAAAGAGAAATCCAGGCTAATTTATCAAGAATAGACAGTGTGTTTAATTTACAAAATACTAGGTATAATTGCTAACTCATCAACACCTGATCTCTATTTTTACTGACTTCTGACTCAATCTATTATCTCTTAATAACAATTCAGACTGAGGTGTCATAGTGTAATTACTTTTTTTTTTTTGCTAATGTATATTGTTTGTCTTAGGTTTAGAGAGTTTAATCAAAGATTACCCCAAGAAACAAAGATGGTTCCATTACTTTCCACATCTTTCCAAGGGTGTTTCTCTTGATGTCTTGATTCATGTTTCCTAACTGTCCTTGTGCTTAATGTCTTCTTAGAATTTAACTTAGCCAAGGAAGGACTTTATCAAAGACAACTATAGGAAGTCTCTTTAGTGAGCAGGTCAGCAAGAGATTTTTGTATATAAAGCCCTGTTCGCTCCCAAGAGTGGCTTTTACATTATCTGCATAGAAACGGCAATGGCTTCTTGACAATATTTCCTTCCTTTTTGCCTTCCTCCTCCTGTGGGTAACAAGAATGGTCAGGCTTATGTAACCATGTTGTCATTAGTATTTTTCATAAACAGGAATATAATTTCCTAATGCTTGTTAACTACATAAATACAGAGGGCTAAAAAAAGACTAGGAGGAAGATGGTAAAGAAAGGAGGTTGTAGGAAGAAATATATCACAGAGTGGAATTTTAGTTTAAGATATAGGCCACAGTGGGAAATTAAACCTCGGTGCTACAAAAAAGGAGATATTTTAGAGGATTTATGAATAACGAGGATGAACTGTCCCTGTGGCTTGAATTTCCTGATGAAAAAAAAAACACATTAAAAGTCATAAAGCTGTGTGTGATTAAAGGATGCTTCTTAATTTTATTCTTCTTTGGGCCCTTTATCTTCAAAATTTAGGTTGTAAGCTGTGTGGACTAGGTGAAGGGATATCTCTTTGTTCATGAGTTAGTCTTTGAAATTCTATTAACACTGGAGATGCAGATTATATGCCATTGATAGTAGAGTGACCAAATTAATCCTGGAAGAAATTAAACAGAGAAGACAGCGATAGCAATAGCACTTAGACTTATATACCAGTTCACAGTGCTTTGCAGCCCTCCCTAAGCAGTTCAGCCTATTGCCCCCAACAATCTGGGTCCTCATTTTACCAAACTTGGAAGGATGGAAGGCTGAGTCAACCTTAAACCATTCAACTTACAACCGCACTAAAAAATGTGACTTATGACTGTTTTTCACAGTTACGACCTTTGCAGCATCCCCGTGATCATGTGATGAAAATTCAGATGCTTGGCAACTGGTTCATATTTATGACCGTTGCTGTGTCCCAAGGTTATGTGATCCCCTTTTGCGACCGTCACGTAACAGCCGGGTTACTAACGTATCAGCTGCAGTGATTCACTTAGCAACTGTGGTGAGAAAGGTCATAACATGGGACAAAACTCACTTGGACAAATGTCTCCCTTAACAACAGAAATCTTGGGCTCAATTGTGGTCATAATTCGAGGATTACCTGTAGTCCTTTAACCTTTTCAAATCAAATGCTCATTTTCAAAGAATAGCATTCTTTTTTAAGTCTCCCTATATTTTTGTCGCAGGATGATGACCATGAGACCTTGTGCGTCACTTGCCAAGTATCCTTTGCACCCACTCACAGAAGTTGTTCCCCACAGCACCTAGCTTTTTCTGGTTATGGCTTAACAACAATGACAACATTATCTTTCCTTCTACAGAAAATCAATCAAAAGCTAATATTCCCCATCCATTCTATCACTCTTCATATGTGCTACATTTTATAGCACTAATTTGCTTAGGAAAAACAGATTGATTATAAAAATAAATAAATAAAACTCCGAGCCTGGGAGCTTTAGGATCTGGCAATATATTAATAAACCTGCATCTATAAGCCCTTGGCGTGCTTGCCCTTTTAGACTACTAGCCTGCTGATTTTCAACACTTTGAAAAGGAGTCCTTCTGTGAAGCAATGATGAGAAATGAAGGAAAATTGGATATAAGCTATGCATCCACCAATTCTAGGACATAATTCTGTTAAGCTAAGGGAAAAGTGTTACGAAGTGGAGGAGGAGAGGGAAGATCAATTGTACATGTTGTTTTGTCCAGGTAAAAATGCAATGTTGAAACACCACGCATGCAGAGAGGTGAGGTGAGGTGAGGTGAGGTGAGGTGAGCAGAAACAAATGTCTCCTATGGAAAACAAAGTCCTCCTTAGATTATAATAGCATGGATGAGTTCATGTAACAGCCAGATTGGTGGTTTCAAATGAGAATTTGAAATGAGAAACTGTGGCTCTTCACTATCAGCTTAGATGTGGCTTGATTTTAAGATTCTGAAATCAGCCAGTAGATGGAGCATTCCACTGGTGGACAAAAAGTACTTCACAACATCTGGAAACCTGCTATAAGCTTACATGCCTGTTAGGTGTGCTTTGGCCTCTGGGGTCTTTCTGAAAGAATATCCATGCCTTTTTGAGAACTGAGAAAGAACACATCCACACAGGACTGAACTGGATTGTAGACCCCAATGTAGAAAGCTCCAAGGTGCACCATCAGGACAAAATGGTGTTGCATCTCTATCCCCACTTTTTCCCTCAGCAACACAAAACAAGAAACATGCATATATACTGGAAAAATTCCAATTTTGTTTTAAAATCTCAGATTTATAAGTTTAATAACCTGCATATTATCTTTCCAGTTCATCCATCTCAAGAACCTGGCTGGTTGGAAGGAACCTTGAATGGGAAAATAGGACTGATTCCTGAGAACTATGTGGAGTTTTTATAACTGGATGTTCATAAACAACCCTGCTGAGCTTTACATGGTATCCATGACAACTGATTAGAGTATTGTAGATCATTTGCTGTTTACGACTGTGAAAAGCAAGGTGAAGGACTCTGATACCTGTTCAGAAGAATGTTCATGTAAATTTAAAAAAAGTATGTTTCTCTTTATATAATGTGTTGTTTGCACAAAAATGCAGTCGACAAAAGCTGGAGAAGGAACTAGTGAGGATGAAGGGCTTCACTGGAAAGTGTTCTGCTGTGAGAAGTGTTAATGCCACATTTCAAATTATGTTTTGTCCTAGACAAGATATTAATAGGATATGTGTAAATGTAGTAGCTTAAATTGAGCATGATAACTGGAGACAATTTAACTGGAATTCTACAGATATACACTCTCCTTCCCAAAAAAATAAATAAATAAATAAGAGATGAAAAGAAAACCAGGCAGAAATCGCAGAACTAGCTTTTTGGTGTCACCGTCCAGGAGAGATCAGAAGGACAAAAATTTAGTTTTCCACTGCCTGGCAAAAACAAACATTGAATTTCCTGGAAAGAAAGCATGTCTGTCCCTTTTATCTTTAGCAAGTAAAAATAATGTTCGTATTGATCAAGCCACTAATGGCTTTCTTTTGCAGAGAGTGACTGTCCTTGATAGGGTTCACTCCAACCTCAGCGTATAAATAATTCCTATAATGAGAAATGCATCACTGCATGTAGACCAAAAACCACACACAGCAACACACATACTTTTACTTAGTTAATATCAAACCAAGACATGGAACCAGATTTGAATATTTTCCATGGCTTGCCTAACATCGATGACGATTCTAGTCATCCAGGTGGAGTTGTCTGGAAGCAGCAAAATGCTTCAAACCAACAAGAAAAGAAATCCAGTTGCCATGACTCAACTTCCAAACAGCTTGCATAGTGTATCTCTCCCCACTCCACCCTGAAGAACCATCAGCATTATAAATCAAGTCAGAGTTTGGACCAAAGCACATGAAAACTTTCTCACTCTTTTAATCAAAAACCTTTTAAAAGGTCTGGCTGAAATCTCTGCAATGTTTTCCAGGCAGGTCTATCCTTCCTGGAGGTGAAATAGCAGCTTGTTTACATTAGCACTTAAGAGCAAGTGACCTGTGTTCTCTCTGTTATTACCAGCACAAGCTGTAGAAGCAAGCACCCACATTTTCTTGAGTATTTCTCAGCTCTGGGGATCTTGGTTACTTCATTGCTGTTTTCTGAAGTCTTGGCTCCTGTTTGTTTAATAGGCTGGCCTGCACAGGCTGCAGTTGCCCTGCACACTCAATTCTCTTCAAAGCTTGTATTTATTATATAGCCTAGTAACAATGTTAAAACTTGTGCGTGCACACAAAGACACACTCACTCCCTCACTCTTACAATTTTAAGTTTTTTAACTCTGCGTAATTAATGTCTTTCAGTAAAGGCTGTCTTGGTGAAATATCTATTTTAAGGCACACTAGCCTTTATCTGAAGTTGTTCTCCAGATGTGTTGTACATTATTTTTCATAGCTGTAAGATTTTACACTTAAGGAAAATCATGTTATTTGAAAGCCAAACATTTCTGATACCGTGTATGTATTTTCTTTTAAATAGAAGTGTTTAACGTGGAATTTTAAGCTTTTTCCTCCCCTGCCTAGCTTTGCTGTGTTTTCTTACATTCGTGGCCATAGACAAGTTTCTGGTTTACTATGTGCTTTTTAATTTAATCCTAAATTGTTCAGTGGTAACATAGCTGTATTTTTCACTGACCTTTGTTTTAAAATTGAAGTGTAAATATGACAATTTGAAATATGTTGAAGTAAAAGATTTTTATATATTCAGATTTTTAATGGAAGTGTGGACATTTGAAAAGTATTTAACAAGAGGTGTGCAATACATGTGCCAAAGGTTGAGTACGTAGCCTTCCCTGCTCAGTTTCATCTGATGACCTTTTTTGAACAGCAGCTGGTGTTAAGCTTTGCACATCTTTAATCGGTTTTAAGGATTATTTAATGTTTTTGAAAGAGAATAATAGGTATCACCTCCTCGGATGCTTAGTTCATTTCAAAGGCCCTGTATTTACTGAGCAACTGACATGCATATTGTATGCTGTTTTCATGATGGTTTGAATTTTTACATTTGGGGGAGGCATTTAATAGGCATTTCAGATTCCTAATGAATCAAACATCATTGCCATCATTATCATCCACACATCACTTTTGGGGGGATGTTGCCTGTCTCTTTATAAAGTACACACATTCACTTACACATATCATAGGAACAATTAAGAGTGGGTCTAGGGCAGGGGTGGGATTCAAATTTTTAACAACCAGTTCTGTGGGTGTGGCTTAGCTGGTGGACATGGCTTGGTGGTCATGTTATTGGCTGGGCATGGCCAACTCAATATCACTCACATCGAGGCACACATCTCCTCTCCTGGCCTTTCATGACTCTGGGGATGCTGTAACAGTCGTAAGTGTAAAAAATGGTCATAAGTCACTTTTTTCAGTGCCATTGTAACTTTGAATGGTCATTCCACACAAGCAAAGTACCAGCAAAGGAGAGGAAAAAAACTCCAGAGAAGTTCCTGAGACAGGAAGTCTAGTCCTGCCAAGAATGTAATAAGGGTTAATGGAGACGCAGTTTCTGTAAGTAACACCAGAATGTTTCCTTCCTACCTTCCTTACAGGATTAGACCGGTAATTTCTTCTAACAACCGGTTCTCCAAACTGCTTAGAAAGCTAACAACCTGTTCTAGCGAATAGGTGCGAACTGGTAGAATCTCACCCCTGGTCTAGGGCTTACCCATTCTCCATGAGCAGGTTAGTAGTTTCCATCCTCATTTAATATTCTGACAATACAGAGCTAATCTTATTAAAAAGATTCATTTCATTATTTGGAATTGGCTTGTTTCAAGTATTTTTGTAGAATGTAGTTGTATATTTTTGATTTTTTTCCCCAGAAATTTTTCCAATTCATATGTTTTTACTTCTACGGAATGGAAAAATGATTTTAAATTCCATTACAAAGTTCTAAGTAGAATGGACATCCTCTCATTTCCCTTCCAGAACCAATCTCCAAACCCATTTACTTTCAAATGTGTATAGCTGAGTGTGACTTAATTACCACATATACTTCTTTCTCCTACTTGAGGCACTGCCCAATGGGATTAAAAGAAATTTAACGACAGAATTTATTTTTTTCAGAACAAAATTTTGTCTCCCTCAGAAGTTGCAATATGCATGCAACTTAAATAATATTATCTAATAAACTAAATATATGTAAAGCACTACCATATACTACCACTGCACATTATTATGTCAGAATTCATTTTTAATGACAAAGGTAATTGATTTTTTGTTTTATTTATTATTAAATTTATTTATGGCCCATCTTGCAATTTGAGGTGATATCAAGTATAATACCTATACTCTTAATAAGGGAATATTTTTCCATTATTAAGGCTTCCAAACACAACTAATGTACATAAGTTACAATATTTTGAACTTCACCCCCTGCTTCTTGTAACCGGGTTAGTTTATAATAATTGGCACTATCTACCACAGGAACTTTACCTATCTATTCAAACTAAACTACTAAACTCTGCAAGATATGCAATTTTTATCTTCTTTTCTCTCTGCAAGATATGTTACATGAAACAGAAAAAGGTTAAACATTCTGAAAGCAAAACTAACAATGTTTTAAAACCTGATTCCTATCAACCTTTCCAGTGTTTCCCAAAAATTTTCAGTCCACTGTCCCCTTGGTGCTACAAACTCATCCTTGGTGCCCTCCACCCAGGGGTGGGATTCAAATTTCTAATTTGAGGACGTGGCTTGCTGGTCATATGACTGGGTGGCCATGGCTTGGTGATCATGTGACTGGCTGGCTATGGCTCGCTGGCTGGACGTGGCTTGCTGGTCACATGACCGGATAGGTGTGGTTTGGTGGTCATGTGACTGGGTGGGCATGGCCAGGTGACTGGCAAACCAAATACAAGTGGTCCTCACTTAATGGCTGGTTGTTTAGCAAGTGTTCTAATTTATGACTGGCCTCCTCCCCAGAGCTACTTGATCTGTTTTTGGAGTTTTAACAGCCATGCACACACATACACACACACACTCCCTTCTAACCCAGCTGGAGCAGATCATTGGACTAGAATTAGCAAAGCATCTCTGATTAGATTCTAGTAGTGGATAAAATCTAATCAGATGCTTTGCCGATTCTTGCTGGTTTGTTTTGTTTTTATTTCTTTATGTTGCTGAATTGCATTGACATGTGTGTCCCTTCTTGTGCCCAACCCAGAAGCTTTTGTGATTCTTTGCAGCAAAAATTACTGAGCTCTGGCTTTGCTTGACTTTTCAAACATGCCGCCACTGCCGCGTTTTAGGTGCCGGCCCCGCAGGTCCACACCATTGAGCCCGCTGCACCGGAGGGACCTGCCCAAGCAAGTCCAAGCAGAGCAGTGCACCAAGTCAGTGGGGTGAGCCTGAGAGAGGGAAAGAGAGGGGGAGAAAAGAAAGAGAGAGAGAAGGAAGAAAAGAAAGAGAAAAGGGAAATAAAGAAAAAAGGACAGACAAAGAAAGGGGGGATGGAAGAAAGGGACAGAAAGAAAAAGAAATAAAGGAGGGAGGGAGGAGAAAAATAATGAGATATCTATTCTAGTCCATTTACCTGCTCTCTCTCTCTCTCTCTTTCTCTCTCTCCCTCCCTCCCTTCTTTCCTGATGTGCCTGCGAGGCCGGCGCTTCGAACATGGATGGATGGATGGATAGAGAGAGAGAGAGAGAGGTAGGTAGGTAGGTAGGCAGGCAAGCAGGCAGGAAGACAGACCTTGTAGATGGTTGTATGGATAGGTAGGTAGGTAGGTAGGTAGATAGATAGATAGATAGATAGATAGATAGATAGATAGATCTATACTGGTAGATAGGTAGGTAGGTAGATAAGTAGACAGATAGATAGATAGATAGATAGATAGATAGATAGATAGATGATTGATCTATACTGGTAGATAGGTAGGTAGGTAGATAAGTAGACAGACAGACAGACAGACAGATAGATTGATCGATCGATCGATCGATCTATATTGGTAGATAGGTAATGGGTAGGTAAGTAGGTAGGTAGGTAGATAGATCTATATTGGTAGAGAGGTAGGGAGGTAGACAGAAAGGCAAATAGGTAGGTAGGTAGGCTGGAAGGCAGGCAGGCAGGCAGGCAAACGGGCAGGAAGACAGACCTTTTGGATGGATGGATAGGTATATAGGTAGATAAGTAGGTAGGTAGATAGATAGATCTAAATTGGTAGATAGGTAGGTAGGTAGACAGATAAGTAGATAGATGATAGATAGATAGATAGATAGATAGATAGATAGATAGATAGGCACCGCAGGCTCACCCCATTGACTGTTGCAACGGAGCGGTGCAAGGGGCTCAATGGGGTGAGCCTGTGCTGGTGCGTTGAACGCAGCGGTGGCATGTTGCAAAAGTAGAGCAAAGCTGCCTGCCCTGGGCTTCCTCAACCCTGTCCTGCTCCAGGAAGGAGGGAACAGCACTGCCCTCTACGACGTGAGTGCCCTGGGGGGGGGGGCAGCTTGGGAGGCTGATCCCTGGTGGGAGGTGCAGTCAACTTGCTGTCAGGCATGGCAACTACAAAGAGAGGCAGGCTTGGCTGAGCGGGATACTGGATATTGGGCATGAGGCGGTGCATCGGAGCTGCCGCATTCAAGGCACTGGCTTTGGAGTGGTGCAACAATCAATGGGGTGACCCTGCGGGGCTAGTGCCTCATATGCCCCCCTACTGCCTCTTAGCGCCCCCTGCCAGCCCCCTTGCCTCTTAGCACCCCCCTAAGGTATCCCATCCCCCCAGGGGGCAGTACCGGCCACTTTGGGACCCACTGCTTTAGCCTATATTCAAATCAATTCTATTTCTGTTTACTATTGAAAGCTGCCTTGAAGCTTTACATGCTCTTTACTCACTGTATGACAAGAACTGGTATAAATGCAAAGTATTCTTGCTTGTACCTGAATGGCATAAGTAAATACTAAGAAATTTGCTTTCTGGTAACAGTACTTTGGTACTGATGTTATGTTATATACATTGAAAAGACTTCACTGAAAAGAAACATTGTCTCAAAAAGGCATCTTAACTATCTAGATAGCTCAGGGACTGCATTGTTTTGACACCTACAGCCTAGTAACCAAATTTCATTAAGGCTCATTCCTCTAAGTCAGGAGTCTGCAACCTGCGGCTCTGGAGCCACATGTGGCTCTTTTGGCCCTCTGCTGCTTCTCCCTGTTGGCTGATCCCACCACTGGCCCCTCCCTTCCCCGTCACTCCTCGCCTGGCCTGAGAAGTTAAGGGTGATAGTGGGGGATGGAGACTGACTCCATATTCCAGAGTAAGAGATGCCTGGGTGGAAGTGAATGACCTTGAGTTGGCCATGCCCTCCCAGTCATACCAGTTGTTAAATTATTGGCTCCTGGTGTTTTCTTTTCTGTGGGAAACAGGTCTAAATGGCTCTTTAAGTGTTTAAGGTTGTAGACCCCTGCTCTAAGTAAACAAATACTTTTGCAATTTTTCTGGTTAAGTCTTTTTCAAGGACCTGTACAAAGTTTTAACTTGGACATTGTTCAACGCACAGATATTTTTTAAAGAGACTGTTATCCTCGGGAAGAGAGTGCCTCCATAGTTGTTGGCCCCAATAATCTCGGAATTTATAACACTTCTTTTCTATATCTTGGAGTCTAGACTTCAACTTGAGGGACTAGTAAGGAAAAAGAATGTATTTCCTTTGGGAAGCATTCCCCCACCACCATGGATTTTACAACTGGACCACTCTTCCCAGTTTCAAATATGTAAACACATGCAAAGGAGGTAGAGAAGTATTGACAGGGGTACTTTCTGTCAACTTCCTGTCTCTTCCATCCACTGTTTTCAATCCTGCTGATGATACAAGAGGGTGAGAATTATGTAGCTTTGTGTTGTTGTTTTTAATTAGTTAGCAGATTCAAGAGTGGATTCTTCCACTCTTTCTAGTCTGATCTGTAAAAGCAGGAAAGGACTTGTATAAGCCTAGTGCTTCTGAAACAACGGAAAAAAGGAATCGTGTCAAGTAATTATAATCAGTAATCAATTGAGGGGGTTGTTTATTTAATAGCAGACATCTGGACCCAATAAAAAGTTCAACTAGAGCATCTCTGCCCATTTGAGTCAAAATAAAGATTTGAATTGGGACAAATGAATGCCTAATCAATAAAACGTTTAGACAGCTTTTTTTTTCCAAGCAGATGTTTTCATGGCAGCATTGCCTGTCCACCTTTCCAGATGGAGATGTATTTCTGGATTTACCTTGTATAATATCCAAAACAACACAGCTTGCTAAATAAGTTGCTGAGATGTTTTGTTTTGTTTTGTTTTGCAAATTGAGTAGGAATTTTATGGTTCTTTGTGGCAGTTTCCTCTGGGGTAAATATTTATCTATAGCAGTATGACTAATACAACTTTCGTTTCATTATCTTGCAGCTTTAGATGGGGGAGGGGGGAAATCCAGAGAAAATTAAACTGGTTGAATAACAAATTGGTAATTTAAAGCATACAATATTTATATCAAATAATTAGAGTGCACAATTACACTTGATAGTTTAAATAGCATGTTTCATAATTCTTAATTAAAGTAATGGATACTGTTTTGCAATTCTTTTTCAGTTGATATTCAAAAATCATATCTAGTGAAGATAATATACAGTTTCTAATACAGAGGTGGTAGTTTTTAGCACATTTGTAAATAGCATAACTGCGTTAATTTGTGATACATTTCCGTGTTTATAAAAGCAATATTTATTTTTTTCATTCTTTTTTTACTCTGGAGTTCTCCCCGCAGAATGATTAAAGCAAAAGGAAGAAAAAAGCTTGTTAGGTTACAAATCTTTCTGAGGCAAAGTAGACTCACTAGCACTTAGGCTTACTGCTTCTAAGTGCTTTACAGGCCTCTCTAAGTGGTTTATGTAGTCAGCATATTGCCCCCAACAATCTGGGTTCTCATTATGCTGACCGTGAAAGGATGGAATGCTGAGTCAATCTTCAACTGATAGGATTAGGACCAAACTCCAGGCTGTGGGCAGAGTCAGCCTGCAAGACTGCATTCTAACCACTGCGCCACCAGGGCTCATGGTGAAGAGAAATATAGAACTGAGCTATTTTTTGCAAATCTTACCAAGGAGGAATGGTTTACAGCAGTGGCCCCCAACTTTTTTTGTGCCACGGCCCGGTACCGGCATCACAAAATGACCTGTGGCCCGGTACCGGCATCAGCACGCATGACAAGGCAAGGCGAGCCAAGCGACCGGCCAGCCAGCCGTCCCCCGCTTCTCCCCGCCACCTTCAACTCCTCCTTTGTACCTTTGTCGATGGGCTTCGCTTCTGGACGGCTTTGGGACGGTCGCTCGGTTCGCCTTGCCTTGGGTGCTGAAAGAATCCTCGCGCCTTAGTTTTGTTCGAAGCCCCCCCTTCAATGAAACTAAGGCGCGAGGATTCCTTCAGGACCCAAACACCGCATTCTAACCAGAAAAGCTCACCTGGAAGCACTTTCTCGTCAAACAAGATGGCGGTGCCCAGCAAACCGGCGGCCCAGTAGGAAATGTTCCACAGACTGGTACCGGTCCACGGCCCAGTGGTTGGGGACCCCTGGTTTACAGGCCTTCCTGTAGGTCTGGCTAGATTCTGAATAATTTTTGTTCTAAAACAAGCTTCCTCAAATTCAGCTAACTTGAATGTGTATAATGAGGTGAAGTCGCCAAGTTGTCATTCCTTCTATACTAACAAAGCTGCTGAGATTTTTGAAGATGACATTACATTACATCAATTTTGCAGCCCATGTTTTTTCTGCAGCATCTATTATCATGCTTGGGAGGTTGTACCTCACAGCAGTCTTCATATAGAAGAGACAATATATTCCAAACAAAATACATACTTTCTACGTCACAGGATCTAGAATTCATTATACTTCCGTAGTTTCCATTCTACTGGGAAAGCCAAAAATCCCTTCGCCACATAAAAGGATTATTAAAAATAAAAACTGGAGCAGCTATTTTTGCTCATCCATTTCAAAAATAAACAATAAGAATCCATTTTGAAACACCCCCCCACCCCAATCAAGTTGGCATTTCCACAGGAACCAAGAGAAGAGTTTCAGTAACGTCTCTCCAGTGGGAAAACACACCATCTATAAGGTCTGCAGAACTTCACCACTGCCAAAAGGAAAATTGTTTTATGGTGTGCCCTTTAATTATACTGTTGAACTAAAAATAAATTTGGAATCCAGAGAAGTCTAGAGCTGCTATGAAATCAGCACAAATTCATGATTGCTTACGGCTAAGACAAAAAAGAGAGTAAAGATTCCTTATGCTTCACTCAGGCAATAATGGTTTTTTTAAAAAAGATAACAACAAAGATTAGTCTTTTGGCACCTTAAAGACTGATTTCTTTTAAATAATTATGTGAATTAAAGTCTACAGGTAGTCTTCAACTTACAACCAGACATTTAGTGAACATTTGAAGTTACAGCAGCATTGAAAAAAGTGACTTGTGACCTTTCCTCAGCTCAGGACCATTGCAGCATCCCCATGGTCACATGATCAAAATTCAGACGCTTGGCAACTGGCTTTTTTTTTTTTATGACAGTTGCATTTTTCTGGGGTCATGTGATCACAAGCAAACTCAATGGGGAAGCCAGATTCACTTCACAACCATGTCATTAATTGAACAACTGCAGTGATTCACTTAACTCTTGGCAAGAAAGATTGGTAAATTGGGGCAAAACTCACTTAACAATTGTCTTGCTTAACGACAGAATTTTTAGGCTCAATGGTGGTAGTAAATCGAAATAATGTAATTAAATGCATGGAATATTAATTCTGAAAAGAATATTCACACACAGAGACACACTTAAGGCATCATTCAGAAAGCGGACAAAAAGAAATGTTAAGGAATAATATTGTCCTATTAATATTTAGGGTGTCACAGGCATTCCTGCAGTAAATACTTATTTCACATAAATGCTATGATAAGAATTTGGTCCTTGTTCAATCCCTGGAAAAGCATTGCTGGTCTGTCAAGAGAAGCCAGGTGGGTTTTTTTTTGGGGGGGGGGGACTGGGGGGAACCTAAATAGAAACTTTTGAAATCTGGAAAAATTTGGAGAAACATATTCCAATGGAAGCTTTCAGTGTTTTTCTCAACCTTGGCAACTTTTAAGATTTCCGGGACTTCAACTCCCAGAATTCCCCAGCCAACCATGCTTTAACTGATAGTATCACAATTGCCTCCTGACAAGCCGATGAGCATTGAGGGGTTTAGCTGCTTTTTTTGCAAATGGAAGTTGTCGTTTTCTATGAACTGTGATGACCTCAGAGCCAGCCTTATCCAAGGGCAAACATAACGTTAGCAGTAGACTACTCTGAGCCTTTTTCTTGCATCCATTATTTCAATTGCTCTGAAGAATCCGAGGCTGAATGGGCATGTAATGCTGTCTGCACAAGATTTATGGAACCTGTGTATCTTATGTTAGAAATTACCTCATTGCTCCTGAGAAGCCCTTTTGTCAGGTCACTCCTCACAAGGGACTATGTCTGGCAGCTTTTCTGCCTCTGACAGTTTATTTATCCAGCTAAGGAAATATTACAAAGGAAAATAAACCTGATGACATTTTTTCCTTCCAGAAATATCTCTGAAAAAAGCTTAGTACATGGACTTTGACTATATATACAAAGAGAGACATAGAATTATGGCTGGCATTATTATTATTATTATTATTATTTTTCTTTTCCTGTTCTTGGGTGGGGAAATATTTGATTCTTTCATATTATGTGGATTCAAGAGAGTCATTTTGCAGAGCCCAATGGAACTGTTTCAGAAGGACCAAAAAAAAATGGACATTATCTCAAGAGATCAAAACCTGCCATCGTGGAAGACTGGGAGATTCTAAGTTGCTGGGGATTTTTGCACCTGTTTTTAGCCATATCCATAGACCTCCTCTTGGCTGCATATGAGGTATTCCTCTGAGGAGTTATGGATGATTTTTTTTTTTCTTGAATCGTGGCCAAAGTTCCTCCATCTTGGTTTATCCTGCTGTATTAGTTGCTCATCTGAAAAAGCAGCTGGCTTAGTGTCAGAGCTATGCCTGTAGTAGAAGTCACTCAGCTGGTGACCTTTCCAGACTCTGCCTGCTGCAGCCTCTCTAAATGCGGCATCGATCAGGAGCTGCTGAACTCCAGGGGCAACAAAATACTGGGCCATTTGTGATTCCCAGATGAACGCGATAGGTTCTCAGGTTCTGCTGATTGAGATTATCCATTATTACTTGAGGGAGAATTGGAGGAGGGGGAGGGATGGGGGCGGGAGAGCTAGCTTTCTGGGAAGTTAAGCACTGTGATTTGACTGTGCTGCTGTGGCAGGAAGAGAGCGGTATGCATCCATGCAGTTCGGAGGAGAAGCGTGGTGTGCTATTCATGGGGGGATAACATCTGGCACCTGTTCAATTTGCTGTGCCTCCATTACGTGGCTTGCAAAGAGGTTTTTCAGCACAGAGCAGCCTTGCCAAGAAAGATGCGGTGCACAAGGTCCATCCGTAGGTAATGCAGCGAGGTTGAGATTCTGGGAATGGAGGGAGCAGAGCACGAGTTCTCCTTGTTGATCTTCCAGAGATAATGCCGGAGCTAAAATTAACCTTGCCAAAGTCCAGTAGTCTAGCCAGCCCCTCCCTGTTCTTTGGCTTGCTGTTTCTCTTGAAAAAAGCAAAACCCGTGGAAGCTGATGCAACATAGGTGGGGTGTCATACGACTTAGATGGCTGGGACATTTTGCTTGGCTTGCCCATCTCCAGGATGCCCTGAGTCTGGATCATTACTTCCAATAATTTGGGCCAGGGTGAGCCAAAATTAATGGATGAAATTTTTTTATCCATGGCTAAAAGGCTACCTGCACATCTCATTTAGGACTTTTAGAATTGCTAATTTTTTTTGCTCAGAGACTGGAGTGTGTGTAGAAATGAAGATGGCAGCCATGAAGAGGTCATCATAACCTGACTTTTTTTTAAAGTATACCATGATTATGGCGGTCATCTTGAATGTTTTGAAGCACGCGCATGCACACAAATGTGCATGCACACATATACACTCCAGTGGTGCGTTTCAAATATTTTTACCACCGGTTCAGTGGGCATGGCTTGGTGGGCACGCTTTGTGCACACTCACACACTTTACATGTGCATGTGCCCCAACACACACTTTGTGCAGGCGCAGAGGCAATTTGACTCACCTTCTGCAATCCTGCACTCTCCTTGTCGCTTCAGCAGCTGACATGCAGCAATCTGCTGTGCCACACAAAAGCAGGACATAAAGGTTAGTATGGGAGCCTGGGCGGGTGGGTGGCCCAACAGCAGAGCATTGGAGACAACTGGTTTGGTTTCCACTGCTAATTGGCACTAGCAGCTTGACAGAACTGGGCCAAACTGGTAGAATAGCACCACTGATACACTCCCGTTCTTGGTTCATATTAGGAACTGATTTCTTTGCTTAGCAGGAGAAGAGGGATCTTCTGTTCCATAAACAAAGCAATTATGGAAACAAGGAACTATTTGAAAGCCTTGACACCTTTAGATTTATTCAGACAAGATGGGACCCCACCAAGGCCTTTCAGATGCCATAATGCCAGAAGCAGCTGTGCAATTGTATCGCCTGCATTCGTGACCCTTCAATACTCAGGGTACCCCAGTGCTCCTTTGCCCCAAGTGGTTTGGCTGTGGCTCACCTGCAAGGGCAGATAAGGGCAAGTAGATTCCTTGGCACAAAGCTTAAGGAACATCCTGTTGCCTGCTGCTATGTACAGAGACTTTCCATGAATTTCTAGCTACCAAAAACATTCAGAAGGGCCTCATGTTTAAATTTTTTTTTATCCTATTATTATTATATTCAAGGCAGTGAATATATCTAATAGAGATAGTCCCTGACCTAACAGCCGTAACTGAGCCCAAAATTTAAGTGAGACATTTGTTAAAGGGGTTTTGTCCCATTTTATGACCTTTCTTGCCAGAGTTGTTAAGTGAATCGTTGCAGTTGTTTAGCTAGTAACCTGTTTGTTAAGTGGCTTCCACATTCACTTTGCTTGTCAGAAGGTCACAAATGGTGACCACATGACTCAGGGACACTGCAACGGTCATAAATATGAACCGGTTGCCAAGCATCTTCATTTTGATCACATGACCATGGGGAGGCTACAAAGGTTGTAACTGTGAAAAATGGCCACAAGTCACATTTTTCAGTGCAGTTGTAACTTGAATAGTCACTAAATGAACTGTTGTAAGTCACAGATTACCTTCCTCTTCCTATTTTCCATACAGCAACAATCCTGTGAAGTGAGTTGGGCTGAAAGAGAGTGACTGGCCAAAGTCACCCAGCCAGCTTTTATTCCTAAAGTGGGACTAGAACTCACCATCACCTTGTTTGTCAGCCAGCATTTTCACTACTAAACCAAACTAACTCTGGGTGAGATGTGGTATTCAGCAGATTCTGACCAGTTCTGGAGAACCGGTAGCGGAAATTTTGAATGGTTTGGAGAACTGGCAAATACCGTCTCTGACTGAAGATTTTACATACTGTAAAATTCCCCTGCCACGCCCACCAAGCCACGCCCACAGAACCGGTAATAAAAAAATTGAATCCCATCATTAATTAAATTCAACCCCACCTCACCCTGTGTGTTCAGTTCCTCTCTTTGGCATCTTGTATCTATGATTTCATCTGTTAATGTTTTTGAACTGCTGTGTTTTTATGATGCATGATTTTAATGTTTTTCATTGTTTTTATGTTTTATGAACCGCTAGCAGAAATTTTGAGTAGTTTGGAGAACCGGCAAATGCCACCTCTGTCTGGAGATTTCCCCTGCCATGCCCAACAAGCCACACCCACATAAACTGGTAGTAAAAAAAATTGAATCCCACCACTACTCTGGGTCATATGGTTGACCCTGACTATGCCTGCTTTTAGGAAGGTGGTTAAGACTCGGCTGTTTCCTGTTTCAGTCAGGGTGAACAGAGTCTTCAATTACACACTGTAGATTTTGTCATTGTCATTTTAACGTTAATGGAATATGCAAGCAAGCCTGCTCTATAGGAAATGCATGTGGGTTTTTCAGAAAACACTTGCAAGTTTCTTTTCTCAGTTTCTCCCAGCAAGGCTGTGGGAAGACTTGACTGGACCTTGAAAGACGGTTGTGCAAAAAATTCCCAGTGTGGGCCGTGCAATATTGATTTTAAACTAACAGCCTTAAAATAGAGACAAAGAGGTGTCTTACTCCCTTGCTGATGTTATATTATGATTAGAAGGTACATTATATTTTAATGACTTCAATTAGTGAAATTGGAAAGCTTAAAGCAAGTGTAGCTTGAGAAGCTTCTGCTAATTAGACTTTAATAGACCTTAATATTAACAACAACAGCTACATTCCTGGTTTGTTTTGTTTCGTTGCCTGTTTCATGCTTCTACTTTTCTTTCTTTTCCCTGGCTACTGAAGCAAATATTTGAACAAGGACAACCCAAAAAGAAAAAGAAAAAAAGAAAAAGTTGGCAAAAAGCTTGTAACCAAATCTGCTTTTCTGAAGGCTCCATAAGGCAGGGCCTAGTTACTGCCTATAGCGAATCCTCCCTCAGGTAATGAAGTTTATTCTAGTTTATAATCTCATAGAGAAGAGGCTTGGCAACAAAAATTCGGCTCTAAAACTGACTGGCACACAAAACTAGTAGCCACGGGCAGACGGACAGGCTCTGCTGTCAGCAAGCTATTTTCCTCTGTCTAGGACAAGGAATGGAGTGTGTTCCAGAATTTAAACTGAGATTAAACGGCTGGTTCTGGGCCTGTTGCTTTTGAAGAAAACCCATGCAAGCTCTCTATTCTCTAGGCAACTGCTTCTTATAAAATTTAATTTGCCTAAGACCAAAGTTCAACATAATAAATCCAGGGTGATTTTCTGTTCTTCTCCTTTGCTATTAGGGAAATACTTCTCTCAGTTCGGCTTTGGGTTGTATTGTCCATTCCCTGTCAGAAGAGTTGCATTCAGATGCTTTGATTTTTATTTATTTGCAGACCAAACATGTAGCTGTCATATTTTTAGCAGAATTATATAAAACTCTAGTATCTTAATGCTGTAATTCAGGCTTGTAGGCAGGGTGTGTGCATTTATGGATATCTCCAACTCTGTAAGATTTTGGGGGTGGGCGCGGGGGGTAGATATGTTCTAATCCAAGCCCTTCCCCTTTGGTACACATAGCAAGAATTTGATTGTAATACTTTGTCCCCCATCCAGCAAATTTTGACACACAATCCCCACATACAACTGTAGGAAGTTAGCACCCACCCCTCCTAGAAAAATGAAATATCCTAGGAAATATTAAAAAGGCAGAATATTTCCTCTAAAAAGAGTAGAAACTCAGAAGCAGAAACTCACCTCAGAAGCAGAAGCTCACCCCCATTTTTGTTAATGGGTGGGCCATTAAGGCCTGGGCCAGAGTATTTTACATAACAAAGTTCTCCAGGTAGAGCTATAGGAATTAACCAAAGCCCTTTTCATTACCTCATCATCCAGCAAGGCCCAACCAAGCCTGGGACTCAGGACAGCCTACAGAGCTGCCCCTGCATGGCCCCATGGGAGTCTGACAACCAATCAGAATGCAAGCTCAAATTCAAATCCCAACAGAAGGTATATAAGGGACTCTCAGCATCTCAGCCTACCCTTCTTTTTCCTTCACCCAATATCTTGAAGCATGTGATCATCCTTTTCACTTTGGAGCTCCAAGCCATGTGGTCCTGTCCCCCCATTAAACCATCTTTCCAAACAGCCTCCATGTTTTTAGTGTCTTTTATCCCACTTGGAACTGAACCCAGAAGGATAATTCTTCCAACACAACTCTGATATGATGTATACATAATTTCTATGTTTTAAAACATTTGTCTGTTGCATTTCTTTATGAACTGTAGGCTTGTCAAATGTCTTGATTTTTTACAGCTGCTGGATCTTATTTCAGCTACCTAAGCAAGTCATAAATCATTAGCAGCAACCAAATTACATATACCTAGGCTATTATGCAACTGGGAAACATCTCAACAGAATTTTTCACCCAAATGTACCTCCAGTCCAACATTTGCCTTGCCCATTTTTGTTCAATTCATTTCATACAGTTATCTCCCAAATATCAAAGCTGAAAGAAATGTCAAACTGACCAATCATTTGAGAAGATCTAAGTAATGGCTAGAATCACATATTGATGGGTTGTGTTGCATGGGACAGGAAGCGTTCGTGCCTAAATGAGAACTAGAAGTCACAATCTCCTAGTTTCTACTCCAGCACCTTAATCACTGCACCCAACTGGTTCTGGGTCATATGGTTGGCCATAACCCTACCGGTCTTTAGGAAGGGGGTTAAGACTTGGCTGTTTCCTGCGGCCTTGGTCTTTGGGTGAACAGAGACCTCAGTTGATCTTTTTTTTTTTGGTCATAAGTTTTTGTTTTATTTTATAACATACAAAAATTCAAATTTCAACCGAACAGTGTGTTTTCTGGGTATAAATCATTTTAGGAAATAATAATCACCGTATTTGCAACCATATTCTTTGCATTAATATCAATTATATTAATATTAATAACCATAATAATCATACTATTTGTTTAACCAAGTTAACGTATCTTCCTTATATCACTAATCCTTTCATATATTTCCCTGTTTCTAGCTCCTGTTTTTGTCAGCTAACCATTGATAAAATAAGGCCCAAATAAAAAAAAAAAAATTCAGTTTCTTCCTTTTCCTTAATTGTGTTAGCTTATCCATTTCTGCACATTCTTAATATTTTTCTAATCACATCTTCATCTATTGGGATCTCTTTGCTTTTCCATTGTTGTGCAAATACTATTCTTGCTTCAGTCAATACATGTATAATCAGTTATACATTCCTTTTGTTATACCTGTCTGGTAAAACGCCCAGCAAAAATGTCTCTGGTTTCAAATGTATATTTTGTTTTATTGTTTTTTCAAGTCAGGTGTGTATTTTTGTCCGATATTTTTTCGCTTTTTGACATGTCTACCACATATGATAGTATGAACTGGTGTCAGATACCTTAGCTGATCTTAAGCTGAAGATTTTAGTTCTGATTACTATTTAAGTGTTAATGTGATATTTTGTTTTGTCCTTCTTGATTATAGGAGGCTTCCCCCTTGCCTCTTCTTTTCTTTTTATATGCTATGCAGAGGCATATAATTTTAGTTGGATGGCTACATGAATGCATAAACAAACAGGCTCTGTGCGTTTTCCAAAGACAAAGTAACTTGCTTGCCTTCCTTCCCCATGATCTGATTGCCTACTTTATAAACAAACATAGCTGGTCTCCAAAAGCTAAGCAGGACTGGAGCTCCAGGAAACCTGGTAGCTAAGAGCCCAGAGTGAGAAGCTGATTTCCAGGTTGCCAAAAACATTACATGGATGTGCTCATAAAAACTCTCGTGGTTTTACTTGAATCAGAAACTTAGAAAAAAGAAAAAGAAATCAGAAGTCCAAAAGAAACCAGTCAGATGCCTGAATGAGCTCCAACTGGTGAGTCATTCAGTAGAAGAAGACTCCGTGGATCATTCATCAGGAAGGGAGAAGCATTTTAAAATTTAATGTCTGGATGCTTGCGTAATGTTGGAAGTGAAGTAGAAAAACACATTTCCTGTGGAATGCACAAAGATTGGAGAAGATAATATTAAAGTGCCATTCATGTTGTCTGTTACCACCTTCATTCAGGTAAAAGTAAATAATCTGAAAATAGACTGGAGACAGAAGATCCCATCAAGTCCTGATGCCATCGCGCTACTGTCCTCAGGGCCATTCCTATGGTAAAGATAAACCAAATATTTCCCCGGATTTTAACAAATTGAAATTGCTATGCAATACTGCATGCATTTGTTTATAGTGAAACCTACTATTGACATTTGAGTATCCTGGCTCTCTTTTCTCAGTTGGCATGCTTCATTTGTAGTCTTTGAAGGAGTTTTATCTTTCTAGTGATTAAACTGTACTGGTGATCTGAACCAATTTGCAACCTTCTGGATTCAGTCACTTGAGTTGGTGAAAAGAAGCATAATACATTTGCTTTTATATTATTAAACAACAATCCTGTTGGCAAATCCCATTTCAATTCAGCATGAACTATACCAGTTGACAATCAGTTGGCAATTCCATTTTGGTTCAGAATGTATTATACCAGCTGACAATGTTTACTAGCCGTAGTTCAACAAACAAAAATGTAGATTGGAGCACCTTGAAGCTTACATATTGAGTCACATTAGCTATTTCTAATAAAGAGATTGGCCAATTGCTGTAAGCCATAGCAAAATGTCTTTTTAAGATGCCTCTTTGAATCTTTGCAGGTTTAGCATCCCCTTGCATGAGTGAACTCTGATTTATTTTCCAGATGTCAACTGGGAATTGTGTGCAAGTGTATGACTAGCACAACTGGATAGCCACAAGTTGGAAAAAGCAGAGACACTTATTCCACTGTGAGGGTTTTTGTACTCTCTGGGGTAGAAAATTTTATTGCAGAATACTTTTCTATTCATCCAACAGTTCTGAATTAAAATGTAGAAAATGCACTGAACTGATAGAACACAGTAAAATGGAGTGTGAGTCAGAAGAAGGTTTCCATACAGGATCAAGGACATTTTCTCAAAAAAGACAGTTCTTTCACCAAAGAAATATGGATCTCTCTTTGCAGAGCAATCCTAGCACTTTCCATTCTAGGCCATTTCTACAGGACTTTCTCAGAAGATGATGCCACAAAAGATGTAAAAAGAGTGGTAGTTGCAATCTCGTAGAATCAAAGTCTCCAAATGTTCTTCTGCAACAGAAATCCTTGGTAAGGAGAGTGTAGGTGGAACACTGCCAACTTTCTTCAAACAGATTGAAGCCACAATTGTTAAATGATTTATTATCCTTACTTTGGAGCCTTTCAATTCAGCGTAGTGTAAAGGACCAGGGTGTCAAATTCAAGGCCTGGGGGCCAGATCCAGCCTGCAGGGTCTTTAGATCTTCCCCATGGGGCCACCCTGGAAAAAGCAAAGGACTGGCCCGCAGGCCTTTGCCAGTGAAAATGGAGCTCGTGAGGGTTGCAGGATGCCATCCCAGCCAAAAAAGGAGCCTGGGAGCTCATTTTCGCTGGCAGAGCACTCAGACCACCACAGGTGCCTCCCAACATGAACGGCCACACCTACCCTGGCCATGCCCCCAGCTTCCCAAGGTCAAATACAACTCTGATGCTGCGCTCAATGAAATTGAGTTTGACACCTCTGGTGTAGGAGATTAAGGGAGGAAACTTCGATTAAATGCTTCTAATCCATCACCGTCCACCCAGGTTTTTATGCTCACAAGGTCTTCCAGAGGCAAGGAGCACATCGATCCTTTTTCCCAGTGGAGTCCCCCACTTCAGATAATAGCAATTCTAGACCTCCCATTCCCAGTGGATTTGGGAATCAATTGCCTGGGCACCAGAACTCCAAGATCTGTCCTTGAGAAATGTGTTTACTGTACAAGGAGCCATCCTAAAGGAACTCCAGCAGCTCCTGATCTTTCTCCTGACAAGCTTCAAAGTGCTGATTGCAATAGGAGCAGAGCTGTTCCCCATTATGTGGCTAAACCTATCCCTGCAGCACAATTCCACCCTCTCCCCCACCCCACCAACACCCTCATGTTGGGTAACGGTATTTCCACCCAAAACCTATTTAAGGTAGGGATTTGGGGGGATAATCATGTAGCCCTTACTGACTCCTTGGTTCATATTTACCTCCCTTTGCTGTTCACAGGTCAAGCTGCGCTCTCTTCCCCTACCCTTCCTCTCCTCTGGTAAATACATTCATTAATCAGACTCAATATAAACTTTTAGCCGCATGTTTCCTGTGAAGTTTCCTCATTTGAGGAGAGGTCTTTTTTTTCCTGTTTCTCCATCATCAAAAGCACATTATCCAGGCATTCTCAGTGGCTGCTTCCCAGCTAAGGCCCTCCAGCTGACTTGTTCCTTGTTATTCTTCTGTCAGCGGTCCAAAAGAGTGCTATTCAAGTGGGCATTGGCCATTTGGCATTTAAGCTGCTTTATCTGCTGAGCTGAATTTTTGTGGATTGGAGGTGATTTGTTTTTCGCTTCTTGATGTGTTCTTAATGGCTCCCATTGTTTTAGATTATGTTTTGATCTATGTTTCTTCTGTTTTTATTTTTATTAAAGCTGACCACCTTGTGCCATTTGGGTGGCTCTGGTCTCTAGGTTACACACACAAGAGCCTCACAGTTCTTTGGTACACAATGCATGAGAAAACATTGACTTCTTAGCAGCCTCCTGGCAAATTGCCTTGGTTCGAAATCCTGTGCTGGGAGAGAGGAAGAAAAGGCCCCGTCGAGAAGGAAAGAGAAATTAAACTTTGCAGCCTCATTTAAAGCTGTGCAAATGTCCACATCAGACTCCCAGTATGAAGTTCCTTTGATGCTGGTATAATTATGATGAAATCATGTGCATGTATTGGCATGATAATTATTTCAATATTTAAGCACTTGTTGTTTTGAGCGCGCATCCAGAAAAAAAAAAATCTTTCTCCAGACATTAGGCATATTGATCAATTGCTAGGATTGGTAGAAGCCCAACAGGACAATCTCATGCATCATGCAGGGAAGAGACAGGATGGTTAAACTACACCCCAGGTGTCAAAAGTCACACAGCCAGCATGACATCTAGCACATCACCAGAGCCAGCATTAGCATCTCTGGTCTTCTCTCCCTCACTGATTTGGCCATTATTGGCTCAGAGCAATAGACCCAAAACAATATCAATGCTTGGTTAGAGTCTGGATATGGGAGCGATCAAGATTTTGAACTGGATTTCTGGCATGCTCGCCAGAAAGATTGGCTACCAGAGGCAAAAAGCACTCTCTTTGATTATTTTCAGTGAAAGACATTTCCATAGTGCAGATTTCATGTTGATTTTAATGCTTTTTATGAAGAAAAAAAGCTGCTGTGTAAAAAGGAAAAAGGGCCATGGATTTGTAGTCTTTGTCACACGGCTTGCAATGCTCAGTGTCATCTTGAGAACTAAGGCATAACTATCAACGGAAAGATAGATTTTCACTTCCAGTGACCATAGTCATATTTCAAGGAATGATTTCAGTTTCATATTGATGCAATGTGTGAAAGCTGAAATATATAGTTTACTAATGGACCAGCCACTTCAGAGCACTTTGCTCTTGGCAGAATACTACTGTGCCCAAGTTCCCCCTGTTTATCGAGGCAATGTAAATTGGCTGATTATACACTCTGGGCGTGGATTCCATCTCATTAGCTTTATTATTCAATGAAAGAATTAAACAAATAACACTAAACCAAATCTTTAATCCATCCCATATTGACCACTTCCAGTAGGCTACTGAAAAGCTTTTTCCTTAACTTTTGAAAACCTGTACATCAACTGTGTATAGAGCTGTGTTCTATGGTGTAGAGCAGGGGTGTTAAACTCGCATCATCACGGCAGCGTCACATGACATATTGTGACTTTTTCCCCCTTCGCTAAACCAGGTGTGGGTGTGGCCAGCACGTGATGCATCCAGCCCACAAGCTGTGAGTTTGACAAACCTGGTGTAGAGGAAAGAAGGGTTTCTTTTGGTGGGGTCTTTAAAAAAAAACACACACACCAGATGATCTAATTAGCCAGAATTGCAGAGAATACTTTTAAGCAAAACAAAGAACCAGAAATTCCTTCAGATTGTAATGAAGGCAAGAAAGGCAAGATCAGCCTTTCATCTGATGTTTTCTTGGGAGAACCCAAAGGAAGAGACTCAAAGGATTAAGAGTTGCATGTAAATAGCATCAATATTGCAATAGCTGCTTTTAGGCTAGAGTCCTATTGATGCTCGTTAATTCTGATATCAGAATGCCTCTGCTGCTGACTCCCAAAAGCAATTTTTAGGAGGTACTTGGGGTGGAGAAGGCCAAAAGAACAAGTACTATGTATACAGGAAGTTGAGAAAAACATGCCAGGGGATATTGTGGATCATGAAGCCTTTGGCTTTTTGCTAAGCTTCTCAATCAACTACATATTTAGGCCAATCAAGGGTATCTTTTAAAAAGTGCACTCTGGAGGTAGAGTACTCTGCAGAAGAACAGTGGACTGTTTGGCAAATGACACAATGGGAAATCAAAATGTGGTTCTGTATCTCAATGGTGGAATACTTGCTTTGCCTTTCCATTGAGAAAAAATTAGCACAAATTTGTGTGACAAGATGATTTTGGCATATGTTTCCCCACATCAAATTGTTGCCTTTCTCCAAAATATTCCTCTTAGAACTAAAGACAGGTTTAGAGAGGACTAGCCTAATGTACTTCTAAGAAATTTGTACTACAGGAAAGTGGACTTGCTCTTAGGATACTACTTGTTGTATGTTAGTAGATTGATCTTTAAATTTAATAGGCTTTTAAAAAGTTCTTATATCTAGCATCTTTACTGGATTGGTGATATTTTCTTATGCAAGGATCAGAGGAGAGAAAGAAAGGGTGAAAGAAACAGTAATTCAGAATGAATAAAAATTGGTGGGAACCTAGAGTTGAAAAAGGAGTCAGAAATGTGCAGGTTAAAATATTGTGGATTTTGGAATACAAATGGATAAATACATCAAATTTAACTGTGATTGAAAAGAAGAAAGTGTGGATAATTGATGTGGCAATACCAGACAAAAAACTGGAAAGGATCACAGTGTATAAAGATCTGAAAACCAAAATGGAAAGATTATGGTATGAGCCAGCTGTGGCAGTTTTACCAAAAACCTTGGTCAGCACTTAGAAAATCTGGGCATTGATGAAATTTCCATCTGTCAATTACAAAAGGCCACGTTGCTTAGATCTACACATATAGTATACTCTGCTGATACATCACAACATCCTAGGTTCTTCAGAAGAACTCAGTGGTGTTCTTGGAAGAAGGCCAATACCAGCTAAAGAGCTGACAGCTGTGATTTCACATTGTCATGTATATAACAATAACACCAATAATAATAATAATAATAATAATAATGCAGACAGATCATCATTTGGAACACAAAATGCCAGATATCACAGTTGTCAAAAACCGAAACACACAATTTATTGATATCACTGTACCAGGAGATTCCAGAATCAAAGAAAAAGAACAAAAAAATCTGTAAATATCGTGACCTGGCCATCGAAACTACACAACTATGGATGAAATATGTAACAGTGATACCCATTGTCATTGGGGCACTTGGTACCATGCCCAAGAATTTTACAATACATCAAGAAATTGTAGCGGAATTGCGAAACACCAGCAGAACTGCAAAAAAACCTATGCTACTCAGAACAATGTACATTTTAGGAAGATACTTGGTTGATACCTAGGATGCTGCAGCAACCTGTATTGACCATCAGCGCCAGTCAATGATATTTGTGATACATTTTTAAATGTTCAGCTGAGTTTCATGTTTAATGAATAAAATATAATAATAATAATAGTAATAATAATAACTATGGATGAAACATGTAACAGTGATACCCGTCGTCAATGGGGCACTTGGTTCCATGTCCAAGAATTTTACAAAACACATCAAGAAATTGCAGCTTCCTGCAATAACATCAGTGGAACTACAAAAAACTGCGCTACTCAAAACAGTATACTTTAAGAAGATACTTGGTTGATATCCAGGATGTGGCAGCAACCCATATCAACCATTAGCCCCAGTCACTGGTATTTGTGATACATTTTTGAATGTTCAGTTGACTGAGCTTCATGTTTAATGAATAAAAGAGATAATAATAATGACAACAACAACAACAATTCTGGATCCTGCAAACCCAACACACACATACACACACACTGCTCCATATAAAAAGCTCTCTTCACTGAAATTGTAACCAGCAGGATCTTTAAGCCCCACACCCTCCTGGGATTAAATTTCATTTAATAATAGCTGGCTTTATTTCAGGCACCATTAACAAGAGATGCCAGGAATTTATAGCTTAATCAAACACTCTGTCCAGTGCATTTATCCTCCCATAAATTCAATCAGTGTGATTGGCTTTAATGTGTGCTTTCCAGGAATTATGATAAAGGAGCACATCCTGCTGAGCTAACGGGAAAGGTAGGCTGACTCTGCTTGAAATGAAATCCGATGCTGATTGTGAAAAAGACATAACTGTGATGAGAAGGTAAAGATTTCGGGCTTTGGGTGGGGGGCTTTCTTGATTTTTCTGCAGGTGAAAGGGGAGAAGACCCCTTTTTGCTCCTTGTTCTAGTGCTCTTGGGCTACAAAACTGTGTCTGCTTGAATATGTGGTCCCAAGAGGGTACCCAATTGTGGTCAGGGCCATACTTTCTGCAACATTGTAGGAGGAGCTGTGTTAGTCTATGGCAGCCAAAAATGGGAAGGAGTCTGGTAGCATATTTTCCAATTAACAGCCTGCTCTCAACAGAGGGGGAGAGATACAACATCATTTATCTCCAGTCTACAAAACAGATTTTCAAGATATTCTGTGTGTATGCCACTGTGTGATTTGCTCTATTGACTTTGCCAGAATAGACTTAAATCGTAGTTTCTAAGAAAATTGAAATCTTTCATGAAAGGTATGAAGTGTGAAAATTGTACCTGCAAAGAACCAAACAGCCTTGCTGAGACCTCTGGACTAAACCTGGAGTCATTGACTAATCAAAAATCTAATTATTACCAAGTCTATTTTATTGTTCAGTCATACATCAGTAGGATATGTGGAGCTCATGCTATTTGTGTTGTGACTGTCATAGTTTACGTGAGAAGTTGACAATGTTTGCCTTTTCTCTGATATACTTATTGCCTGGTTTGAAATGGCTAGTACCTAGGCATTAGTTTTAAAGTGGATTGACTTATTTTTGGATTTCTTTTACATTAGGGTTGTGCAAAATATTTCAAACTTGAAACACTGTGGCCCCACATTAGGTATATTGAGCTTAATGCCTCTTAGAAGGTTTTGTACACCTTTAACATGCGTGTCATCCTTGGTGCTTCAATTCAAAGCCAACCAATAAAATGGAAGATGAATTACTTTTAATTGGATAGGAAGAATGATTACATTGAACTTCTAAGCATGAAACTGAGAAATCGTGAGTCCCGTTAAAAGGAGATGAAGGCCACTTATATTAGGGGGAAAAAATTGGGATTTTAGTCCAATGGATGATAACAAATATTTATTAAAACTTATTATTTTTAGATGTTTTGTGCCACCATTATTATTTTTATAAATAATTCAATGTGGTGAACAAAGCTAATACTCCTTCCTTAAACTTTCATTCTTTCCAAGTCTATAAGGTTATATCACAGGGTTGTCCTGATAGAAAATTTCACATATCTTTTGACCATTTCTTCTTTTTCTCTTTTCAGTCACCAATAACAAAGCTCTCTCTATACTTGTGTGTGCACACAAACATATATAAAACTTCCTTTCTCACTCTCTTTCCATCCTCTTCCAAGCTGAGTATCTGTGCAGCCAATGAAGGAGACTTTAACTACAACAGCTTAGGGGCTTACGATTTTGTTTCTTCTTTAAGAAGAAGCTTCTTGGCACCTTACTGACAGAAAATAAAATTGAGCAACAGAACTTACTTGTCCTTAAATTATATTCATCTGGTTTTTGTCTTTATTGCTTTCTTTTGTCTTGTTTGTTTGTTCTCTGTATTTGTCCTATGGGTTAAAATGACACAACTGTTCCAAATGCACACTAGTCTGCCATGAAAGAGAGAAAAATTAGAATGCACATCTTAGGATGGCCTGAAGGATCACTTTGGACCGTGGCCAACTGTGGACTTATGTGCTTTAAAGTCCTTTGAGAGTCATCATATTGCCCTCAACAATCTGGGTCCTCATTTTACCAACCTTGGAAGGGTGAAAGGCTTAGTCAGCCTTGAGCCAGTCAGAATTGG
The DNA here is from genome assembly GCF_049901715.1 of Pseudonaja textilis. NCBI lineage: Eukaryota > Metazoa > Chordata > Lepidosauria > Squamata > Elapidae > Pseudonaja > Pseudonaja textilis. The sequence goes on from NC_141991.1 coordinate 82,263,452, forward strand.
ACTCCTGGCAGTCAGCAGAGTTACCTGCAATACTCCATTCTAACCACTGCACCACCACAGTTCAAAATGCTTCCATGAAGGGAGCATACGGAAGAGACACATCATAACTAGATGGCCATTTGTATTGGTAAAAGCTGCTAATTTGCCCCACTTCTGTTTCAATTAAACTGTAGAAACAGAAATAAAGAAATGTCATCAAAGAGTCTTTGATGGAACTTCTGAATCATGTGCATAAGAGTGGCTTTTTATTATTATTATTGATGGGCAAAATATTGTATAGAGGTCATTTTTGTCTTCTTCTATTCAATCTTGTCCAGTCCTGGCAGCCTTCTTCGCAAGATTTTTCAGAAGTGGTTTGCCAAGGCCTCCACCCTAGGGCTGAGAAAGAATGACTTGGTCTTTGTGCCTAAGGCAGGACTAGAACTCTTGATCTCCTAGTTTCTAGTCCGATGCCTTAACCACAACACCAGACTTCTAAGCATATGCAAAAACAATATTGTAAGGAACTGAGAAGACCTGCTACACAGTTTGTTTTTCCAAGTGAGGAGGTACTTATACTGTGTGTGGTTTTTCTTTTTTAACTTACAGTTTTGCATTTTGGTGTTTTCTATTCTCTGAAACCCAGCTCAACAATCATACTCAATTTCTTTAATATGGTATAAGCCTTTTTTTTTTCTCCCCACCCCCTCCTTCAGCCTCAGCCATGCCGAGCAGTCAGCATAAATGCTATTCTGTTGCATTAGAGCGCAAAGGAAGTGCTACATCAGCTGTTTCTCTCAATCCCTTCCATCTGGTTTTAGGGACAGAATCAACAAGAGGTCTCATCTTAAGATGAGTCAGCTCTTCAGTTTCCATCACCTCCGTTTTCCCCTCCCCCACCCCATACTAGGGGAAACAGAGTTTTATGTGCTCAAAATCATTCGCATTGCATCATAATGGTCTCATTCATAGAAGGCTCTACAAATATTTCTAGCGGCACTAAGGACTCAGTTCCAGGATTGTAAACGCTTGCTACAGCATAAATGTTCTTTGAGGAAAGGTAAAGGCAGCTTATTTTAAAGACGGTTGAAATACTGCAGTATAACTTCTCCAGATGAAAGCAAAAAAATAACAAATCAATATTTTAATTCTTCTTTTAAAATCTACAGCATGGGTGTCAAAACCGTGACATCACGTTGTTGTCACATGATGTATCGTGGCTTCCTCCCCCCCCTTCGTTAAACTGGGAATGGAGGTGGCCAGCATGTAACACATCCAGCCCGCAAGTTTGACACCCCGGATTTATAGTGTTCATTTTTTTTTATGCAATGAATGAAAATGGCAGTGGAAACACTGAAAAAAAAGAAACACATAGCTGGCCTGCTTACAAGTCAGCCTCCATCCCCATACACGATGAAGAATCATGATATCATTTGCAACATGATCTGTGATGTGGCCATTTAAATATAGATCTCTTGCATTCCTTATGAGGCATTTTTATGAGAGAAAGATGGCATATATGCGAGGTAGTGCTTTTTCTTTAAGAGGGAACAAATCGATTAGTTAAGCAGATGAATAATATGGCCTATATTATCAAATCATATCTAACCCATTAGTTCTTCACAACTGGTTTTTAAAATATAGACTACACATAATTTAAAAGAACCATGGTGGTGCAGTGATTTGAATGCAGTACTGCAGGCTACTTCTGCTGACCGCCAGCTGCCTGCAGTTTGGCAGTTCAATTCTCACCAGGCTCAAGCTTGACTCAGCCTTCCATTCTTCAAGGTAGGTAAAATGAGGACCCAGATTGTTGGGGGCAATATGCTGACTCTGTAAACTGCTTAGAGAGGGCTGTGAGGTATTGTGAAGTAGTATATAAGTCTAGGTGGTATTGCTATTGCTATGCACCAATCATGTATTGTAGTGGTATGTAGAAATTACCTTGGGATGAAGAGTCGCAGCCAGGGCAATGGTTGGTTTAAAAAGGCAGCTTAGCCCACAGCAAGAATGTGAGTGTGGCAAATGTCATCGAAGGGACCTTTCCTAATTTCTTGGGCTGCAAATGCGGGGGGGGGGGGAGGGGAAGAGAAATTTAGTTTCAGATTTGCAAGTCTGTTAATGTAACCTCACAGTAGAGTTAATTCACCTGAGTGTGCTTCTTGTCCAGACTATTTCCATGAGGCTGATATATATCAAGTTTAATATTCTACTTTTATTTGGGGGGAGGGAGGAATTACCTTCGAGTCAGCGTTGATTCCTGGAAAAACTCTCTGGATAAAACTTGGTTTTCTTGGCAAGATTTCCTTCCTAGGGCTGTGAGAAGATGACTGGCCTAAGGTCACCATGTTGGCTTTATACTTACATCAAAACTAGAACTCATGGTCTCTGGTTTTCTATCCTAGTGCTGTAATCATTGCGCCAAATTAGTTCCAGTATTTTATTATATTAAAATAATTTATATCAAGTTTAACATTTTATTAGATATATTGTATTTAACATTGGCTTCATAAGTTTAAAATAAGGTGTGACATAGCTTGGTTATTCTGATGAGGCCTTAGAGGCTGGAAATCTATGATTGTGTTCTCTCTGGCATTAGGATTTTTTTGGGGGGGTGGAGGGTGGAGGCAGAGGGTTAAATTAATGATAGTTACTGGTATTATAGATAGGTTGTCCAATATTTTATTTTTATTTATTACATTTATATGCCTCAATTTATATTACTGATTTCCTTTAATTATATTGTTTTCAGGCTAGATTATGAACATTGAGATTAGAATACCCTTATATATCCACTCTTTTAAAAAAATATCAGAGTGCATATGCACAAACGACAGAAATGAGGCTTACACACTCATTCAGTGCTTTTCTATGTGAAACAAGCAATCCAAGAGGAGAAGAACTGATTTTGTTTGATATATTTAATATTAGGTATGTGCTTCCACTCAGGTTTGATGTCTCCTCCCGACTCTTTGATTTGCACCAAAATATTATAGATCATATGAATTGAAGATGCATGACGGACTTCATACAAAGCTAGATTTGACAAATGTTACTGATTTTTTATTATTATCTTGCACTGTTTGTCTGTTGAAAATCCTCTCCTAATGACGATATTTGGTATGATTCTGAAGTGATATTCAGCCATGAGAAGTGTAAGAATATCCTTAAAGATTTCATGCTTTTGTTCTGGAACTGCTGAGAGCATTCAGCTGGCCTACAAGGCAGAGCATATTTTTTAAAAAATTAGGCATTTCATTCTTTGGGGAATTCTGTTTTCTCAATTAAATGGGATTGCCATGATCAGTTTCACACACCATGCCTCTTTCAAGATTATTGTAAAGCTGTCATTGTTGAGAGTCAAATAATTATTTTACATCCTTAAACATATGTTTGAATTTTTCTGCTGTTCTGGAGAAAAGAAATGGCAGAGTTTGCTCACAAGTTCCTCGATTTTTCCCTTGCTCCCATGATTAAGAAAAGATACAAGTGAGGTCACTGGGGCCATAAAGTGAAATTTTTTATCTACCCTGGAGAGGCAGAACCTCTTCAATTTATACCAATTATTGTACTGCTACAGTGCCAGACTGCCTTCACCCTTAGAACTGAAGTCTCTGTGTGTGCAGTTTTGTAGACAACTGTGAAGATTAAAAGAAAAAAAAATGCCACTGAAGTTCTGCACTCAATAGACCAGGCAGCCCAGGATTAAAGTTAATTTGGGAGAGGAAGTTAATAGAATAGAAAGAAGTTAATAAGCTTAGATTCAGCATTCTGCACAAGAGGAAAAAAAGCCACTTCAAAAGTGTTTGAACATGTAATGAAAAAGCAGAATTTTATTGTCATTTTGTCCATTGTTCAGCATTGCTGTAAATGGCTTACATTTACGGCAGCTTCTATACAGAGTGTGGCTTTGAATTACCAGAACAGCAAAATTTAAAATGAAAATAAATGCTTAACAATTCCACACAAGATTTTACAGTCCAACATTTTCACTGATTATGTTGAAAGACACTGTTACTACAGTTATTCGGCATGAATAAAAAACTACAACTTTTGTTTTAAGACAGGAGTCACTTGTTTTAATTCTTTTTACACTGTTCAAAATTACTGTGATAAAAATAATGAAAAAAGCTTTTTTTTATTAATGCCATACACCAGCTTATATCATTTGTCCCCATTATATATTTTTGTATAGTATACAAAATAGAATGTTGACAAACTGTTGAATCCGTGCTATTAACTTTGTTGGGTGGAGTGGGTGGGAGGTGACAATTTTCATATATGTGGTCTTTTATCAGAATAGCCTCAGAGGGTTCTTTAATTTAAAAAAAAAAACGCTCAATATGAGGCTCTGCCTTGCCTGAAAGTATTTTTCAATGTAACAGGGATAGCATAAGAGCCTAGTTCACTTCAGTGTGAACCAGGCGGTAGGTGAGGCTTGCATATGAAAGAGGGTGAAAATTCTGGTCCCCTTTCTATAAAATACTCAAGTGCATACTTCAAATTAAAGTGGCTTGGCCACCAGGGCCTTGCCACCCCTTCTCAAAAATTATTGGTCTTAACCCTATTACACTCAGAGGTATCTCAACAGACGTTGAAGAACCATGAAGAAAATATATTTCCATCCCTGCTGTTTCAGCTCCATGCGTTTAATACAATAAATCTAGTATTTTTGTGATCTGATTCTCTTCTGTGTGTATGAGAGGAGGGAGGGGGGGCGGGAGGGGAGGGAGAGATAGATTTTTAAAAGGTTATTAGAATGATAAGGGCAGAACATGAAGGAAATGTACAATATTTACTTTATGAAACTGCACTACTAATTAGGCCTACATGTTTTTAAAATGAATGAATTTGGGTGGCTCTTCAGAACAGAGAGGAAATGAAAATAGTCACTGGTTCAGTTTTGCAAAGGTTTATACACAAGTACAAAAGGAAGCATGCATGCAGCGGTCTAAAGGGCAATTTCTACAGCCTTCTTGGCTTCTACTGTACTTATGCAAGGGGAAAAAAAATCTTTGGACTGTTTCACTTTCCTTTGGCACAAAAGGAGCACCTTCTGCAGATAAAATGATACTTCTAAATCCAACATTGTTTGATAAGAATATGTGCATTTTTCTCTGCAGTTCCTAGTCTTCAGGAAAATCTACAGGAATTATAAACACAAGATACCGTGCCTGCATAATTCACTCCTACGTATATAAATAAAGTCATACCATTTTGTACTTTTGTTGTGTGAGATCTATTTGATTCAAAGTAGGTCACCAAAGCTCATTCCCTCCCCAGAGTATAGAAGGATTAAATTCTTTGCATCATAATGTTGGACTCTTTACCACCATGGAGAATTAAGATCTGACAAACTTTTTGAACCCTAAACAAATTGTATGATTCTGGTGTTCCTAGGCAATGCCCATCACTTCAAATTCTATTCATAGAGATTATAACAACACATCTTATTTCTCCATTCTCTGACTTATCCTTCCTCCTTGTCCTAATACGAAATTATGAAGCTTAGGAGTTTTTAAAGGTAGGTTGGCACTTGTTTCTGTATTTGTGTTCATTTTGTATTTCTCTGGTTTTTTTTCCTATCAAATGAACTTTTAGTTTAATCTGACTGGCAAGATTAGCATACTAATCATAGACACATTTTCTTAGGAATTACTTCAACAGGTAGTAAAAGTTAAAATAAGGATATTAGCCAAATAAGCTCTTCCTTACTTTAGCATTTCATCTCTCCAATGCCTGAATATATTCTATGAAAGATTATTCCTACCAATGACCTTGTGAAATGTTAGCATACCACATTCATATTTAGTGCTATCCAAATCATTTCCAGGTCATCATGATGTGACAAGGCACTGAAGAGACAGAAGTCATAATTTTCCCTGTTTATTTGCAGTGCTGATTTCCCACAGCACAAAAAAAAAGCCAAACAAAATCACATTTTGTTAAATGCTTATATATTTAAATGGCTTTTGTTTAAAATCATTTAGCACATTTAAACTGAAATTTTCTAAAATCAGCATTTCTGTTTAAGAAATTCATAAATTCAACAAATATTTTACATAGAATAAAAGCCTCTTTTCAACCCAGACTCTTTTTCTTCACAGACACAGGATACCTCACTTGTGTTGGTAAATCATCACCTCACACACACATATTTGTTAATCACACATTCCTAGCTTTCTTAAACTTTGCAGTGGGGGTGAAAAAATTTAATACATGTCACTTTCCAAGTATAATTTCTGGTATCCTCGTGTGTTATCTTTCCAGGAGCATTTTTGAAAGTAAATACTGAAACCTGTTAGTGTTAACCAAACACAGTCAAAATAGATTTTCAATAGTTTGCATACTATTGTTAAACTATTCACGGATGCTTAAGTAAATGGCTAAACATGTAAATCTTTACAAGCTTATTCAGTAGCACAGACGATGTGCCGGTTTCTGGTAAATTGTCACTTGAGCAGTAATACTTGAAACTGCTACGTGAATAGCACCTGAAGAGAAAATCATGCAGAATGCTGGCTTTACACAAAATGCTATTCCAACATGTGGTTTCTCTGTGGCTTAGTAGGCTTTGTAAACCCATACAGGGATATCAAGGAAACATGGCTTGGTTTTGCTATGTGAACCAAGCAAACTCTGATCTATTCAATAAACCATGGTTAAGCAACTGGTGATGGAGAAAGCTATTTTCCCTGTGTGACAGTCAGAAGAGGATTATGTGAAACGGGCATCTCTTTTGCTTTGTTTATGGTTTGTGCAACTGCATGTCAGGGTTATCCAGCTGTTTTGAGAAAATTCACAGCAGCTGTTCACAGTTCTTAATTCTGGAACTGCACAGATACCATAAAGAAATCTTTCCTTTCATTACATTTTCTATTTTACTCCCAAGTACTGAATACAGCACTCAGGAGATTTTCATGTATAAGCCTCACATTTTAAAAGAGGATTAAGACAAGACAAAAATAGCTCAGGTAAACCTCTTGTTTTACAAGGAGCAATTTTGTTGAATAATTAGAAATGTACTTGACTTTGTTCAAACTATGATCTATATTTACATATTGCTGGTACCTATATGCATTTTATTGCAAAATTGGTCTGTTTTGCTATGCTCAAAGAGAGAATATTTAAAAGCAATCACACAGGTTGGTGGTGTGAACGTATATAGGCTAAGGCATACATGAGCCCACTATTTCATTTTTTTCCTTCTGTGTGTTTTGTCTGTAAAAGTGTGTGTTTGTGTGTGTGTAGGGCTTTCATAAACCCACCCAGATTCTGCAGATTAAATTGGGGAATGTGGGGGACCAAACACATAGGTTGGATTATCATATTTAATTTCCAACCCTTTTTTCTCTACAATGATCTAATGGATTTACATTTCTGCCCCAGGAGCTTCCATTGAATATGGGTAAGTTCATTTAGAACGATAAGGAAAAGAGAAATAACAGAAATGCATAATAAAATTAGAGTACCTCTTAGATACTTCAGCACAATGCTGTGAAGACTAATACTTCCAGACAAACCACATTTTTATGGGTTATCATATCAACACATTTGTGACCCATAGAAAAAATATACGTGTCATGATAAAGCAATCTGTCATCTAAAAACCTTTCTTATGATACACTATACAAGCTATTATACAATAAGTTGATAAACTGCATTTAAAGCTGTATTAGCCCTTCCTTTTTTCTTCAAACACTATCAGATTATATACATTTGAAAGTATTAAACAAAATTGTATTAGTAACATATCATGTTATGATTGTTAATTTTTGTTAAGCATTTATACTTCTTGCTTTATTTTGGCCACTTAAAATATTTTTTGTTTTGTTTTTAATGTTTAGAGTGGCATAGTATTTTAAATTTACTGGAACTTCTTAAGGTGCTCAGAGGATGGGCTACTACAGCTTACAAACTGTTTAAAACAACAAGGAAAAAAAGCACAAGACATACATGGTTGTTTTATGGCACACTAGGAGTTTGATAGAGAAGGACTGGAGCTGTACAGAGACCAAGTACTATTCTAAAGCACAAAATCAGCCATGGAATCTTGGTGTTCTCCAGATTGGTTCACTTGAGCAAGAGAGTGAAAAACGGAAGTGAAGCCATATACAAGTTTGGATTTTAATTTTCCATAAAATTTTTTTCTTCTTCTTGTAGTTTGGTCTATTTTCTTTTCTGGATAAAGCTAAAAATCTTATTCGAATTAAAATCTTTTAAGAACCATTAGAAACATATACAGGGTAGAGGTACAATTATTTTGTAAATCCTGGTTTATATATATATGTGTGTGTGTGTGTGTGTGTATTCCTATATAATGTATGTATATGTGTTTGTGCGTGCATGTATGTATATGTATGCGTGTATGTGTGTATACCACCCATACATGTACAGAGAAATGTAGTCATCAATTTCTAACTTAAAATGGAGTCAGGTTTTGTATACATTTGCCTTCAATCCAGTGTGCAATCTAACAACAGAAACTGGCTTTTTTCAGCTTGCTGAACTGCTTTATTGGGAATCAACATAGCTATACTGCAAGAATAGGTGGGGTTTAGACTCCAGGGGACCTAATCCACTGGATATGCACTGCCCATCATATTAAGTCTGAAACTTTTCACCCTACTTTCCAGCAGTTCTGATCACATTTGAGGGAAAATATTTCCCTTTGGAATCTACCAATTCTGAGATCCCAAGAGGTAAATTTGTTATTTGTTCTGAAAAATATGAATAGGCTACCAATACTGTTTTTTTCCTACATACATACTTTAAAAGAACAGGTTCTGCTATGTCTGAGTGTCCAATGAGAACAGATATGCCAATTTCTGTGCACATTGATTTTGGTATGCACGTTATAGCTGCTCTGGATTGTGGCCATTGTATATATAATATACACTGATACACATTGGAGTACACACTTATATGGCAATAATTGTGTATGGAAAAATTTAATTTCTCCATGTATAAGTAAACTTTTAAACAATAATGCATATTTTCCTGAAAAGTTTCCTGATGGGCAATCAAGACTGATATTTTTAATGTCAATCCAGCCCAAGATTCTTACAATTATGGCTATTGCATTAAATGCAAATATCTAGGCTGCTTTAAAAAATGTTTGTGTTCATTAACACTTGTTTAAGACAAAGCTAGTTTTCTAGTAGCTCACAGAACATGCATGACCAATATCAAAAAATAAGCAATTCCAGTGTTCAGATTAGATTTGGAATACATTTCAATTCCCATTCCCCACTGAAGAAGGCTGAATTATAGACCAAATTTAGAAGGGTTATTAGGACAGTCATATTAGACAAGCCACCTTATATTCATATGATTATACTTGAAGTTCATTATCTAGAAGTCATTAAGCTATGAGCTGCCCCACTTTAAAAACAGCTGTACAATAGGCATCTTGAAGTTTTACAAAAATTATGTAAGAAAAAATGAGCAAGCTAGTCCACTGTATATAAAGGTAAAGGAAATTGCTAAAACCAGACAGTAATAGCTATAAAAGGCACAACTTCCCTTTTCTGATATACAGTTGTAAACTTTCCTCATGTTACATGCATAAATCAAAAATGCTACTTTAACTATACAAAACAATCTATACCAAAACAAAAATCTAGAAAAATTTAACCAGCCAACTGCAGAAACTCCTAGCAGAATGTTGACAATGCAGATTCCAAATTTGACAATGCTGCTTTTGATGCATTCTATACTGCCAGCATGATGGTATATATAGAGGAAAAATTCCAAGCCATACTTCTTTCTTTTTCTTTCTTGTATTCATTCGGTTGAGGTGTCTTCTGAAAGCTAGATCTTGGCCCTCTGTAAACCACATGTAGTGCATAATTACAAAACAAAAACAAAAATACCTAATATAGGTACAATAACAAAATTAACAAGTCTCTTAGTTTATAAAAAAGAAGTTATAATTTGACTTTTTTTTTTTCTTAAGGCAACCTTTCTGTATTAAGGCAGTCACTTCTGATGAAATAAGAGCTTCTTGATATTCCCATTTGAATATTTTGGTAACTGATTGCTGATGATTTCTGCCAACATTTCTGGAAACTCAATACTCATGGATTTATCCAAAAATGTTTGGAAGCAAAAAGTTAGAAGATTTTCAACCACCTGTAAATGATAAGAAGGAAGGATGAAGCCAGCTTTTTTCTGATATTACTGTTGTACTCTAAAATATTTTAAACATATTTTTAATACAACAAATATGTTTTGCTAGGCTTGAGTGCTTATGTAAAAGACAGTATTTGATGTACACACATATTCACATGTGCACACATACAGAATAATAGCAAATAAGAAATGTATTTATACTGAGATATTACCTCAAACACAAAGCCCATTAAATAGCAAAAGTCTGGACTGAACAGATTCATTATTTGTCTGCATTCTATTCTGCATTCCATGTTCTCTGGGGCAGTACATCAAGAATAGGGCAATTATTTAGGCATCATGTAACAATAATCAGAACAACATGGTTTATCAATCTACTTTGGTATCCAATAAACTGGAAACCTTTATTTGAAATGCAAATGGTAAAATATAATAAATTCAGTTCAATATAATGGTCGTAAGAAAATTCAAGTAATGTGCTTTTCTACACATCCTAGCTTGTTATATTGAGAAGCAGAATAACATGCAATCTAAATATATATATAAATAGCCTGCAGCTGGTGTTCAACTTCTCAGCAGGGAACTGCTGTTCAATAAGGATTACAATAGCTGGGATCAATAAATGTAAGTCTTATAGCTATGCTACATTCACCAATGCTATGCATTTTAATTATTTTTATACTCGCTGAAACAATTAACAAAGGATATGACCTTCCTATTCTTCCTTCAAATAATTCAAACATCAATGCATACACATTATCTTAGTTAAAATTTTCCTATTACATTAAAACATTATCCTTATTGGTGAACCAATTCTCTCCACATTTTTACTGACTACACTGAAACAATAAATAAGTACATATGAATAAATCTTACATCATGCATGGAGTCCAAAAGTTTCGTCAGTTGGTAAAATCGTTGCCAGTTCTGACTAGAGTTTCCTTCTCTCTTCACAATGGCTTTCCCCAACTCTTTGATGTATGTCATACGAATTTCATCAAAGAGAGCCTGACTCCTCAAGCCCTCCTTAGGAACTGGATTAAGATGACAGAATATTCGATTACACGTTACCATTTTACATTCACAATAACCAATGCAACACAAAAATGCTCTGACCTGTGCTCAATCATCATCAGTGAACACATGGATCATACATGCATAGTAGATTCAATCTCTGCCTAAAAAAACCGCGTACTATTGACCAACATATATCATTAAATACTCTGTAGCAATCTGTTTCCAAATATAAATAGTTATTGGTTCTTTCATTTTTATTCCTTCATTCATTGAAATTTATGTTTCTACTGTATTTTGAAAAAATGAATCTCTTTTTCAAAGAATCTCTACAAAGTAGCTTCATTGTGGACAGATTTTGTCAGGTTCAATTAAATTATGCATTTATTTACAAAAGGAATGGGAAACTTATATTCAGTAAGATACTGTTGGTCTTCTCCTGACCCATGACCTCTGGGCTCAGACGAGTGGGTCAGATAATTTATTTTGAATTTTTTGTGCAATATAACAATTTGTCTAATCAATATGAAATATATTATATATACTGGCCATAGTCGAAATTCCACTTACAACAAAACTAGAGTCATCTTAACAACCAAGCACTTTAATAATTTCTGAAAGTAAAATATTTTCTGTCTGGCAGAACTTCTGCAACCTTAATCATCAATCATAAAATAAAGAATTTCAATATTCTAGGAAATATATTTATAACGGATTCATTACTCATTCCTACTGATTATCTTTAGACTTGTAAGGATTGAGCAGTAATAGAGAAAAAGCACAGCAACACTTATTTGGATTGAAACTAGGTTTCATATTTCCCAGATCGCTGTTCAAAGATGAAGATGGAGTCGCAATTTGCAAAATAGACCAAGATTTTTTAAAAAAAGCAGTAAAGGCAGAAATAACCACTTACTTGTAGAGAGAAGGAGCAATGTCTTCATGCAGAGATATTCTTCATAGGAAACCTGAAGCCGGGCTAACTCATTAGTAACCATCAGTAAACGTTTGCATTGATCATACATGCATGGGAGATTCATTCTCTGCCTGAAGAAAGAGCACACATACACATTTGTATGGTTTGTAAAAAGAAACTGATAGATGTCATGAATAATTCAGAAAGTTGAATAAGTTATATATCTTCAACCTTAATATTTTTTGAACAAAATAGGACATATGGCAATGTGCCAATACTCTCAAAAGAGACTGTTGTTCAACTAGTTTGGCCGCCAACTATTTACCATGTTTATAAGCTGTATTTACAAAGGCCTCAAATAGGACTTAAGAGTAAATGTTTTAAATGGACTTTGGACAGCAACTTATATCAACTGGAACTTCTGGACTGCTATCAAGAGCAAGCTCACATCAAGCATCTTACAGTAATCTAAACTTGAAATGGCTGGAAGATTTAGTAACTGCAGCAAAAATAGACCAAAAAAGGTTCCTGCTGGCATACCAAATGAATCTGGGAAAAGAACTCTCATTTGTTTCTTAAGGTGCTAAACTGGGAGTGATCCCTAAGGAAGTAAACTTCAGAGGGAGTACAGATAATCTCATCCAGAACAAAGTGATTGCTCTACTTAGATTGCCCTTCCCCCCTCTCAACAATACTTCCATTTTGTCTGAATATTCAGAACAAAAAGATTCTGCCAGACTGTGAGGAGCCTGGATCAGAGTAAAAGCTAGAAAGAAAGATTCGTATCATATTTCAATTAGGTTACCTCTTCCAAACATTACAGCATCACACATGTACTCTAAACAGAACATGACATAGCTGGAATTTCTCCATTTCTCAAAAGTGCCTTCCAGTTCTTTGAAATACTGACCACTGGTAGTCCTCAGTTACCAACTGCCTTGTTTAGCAATTATTCAAAGTTACAACGGTTGAAAAAAAGAAAAGAAAACCCAACTCTCCTATTTATAGCCACTGCAGTGTCCCCATGTTCCTGTGATCGACAACTGGGTTTTTTTTTAAAACGAGGTGGTATTTTAACGGTCACAGCAGAGAAGCCAGCAGTAAAATCGCACGTCGTGGTTACACAATGACCACTCTTAATGTATTTGCTTAATGACAGTAGCAGAACTGGCACTGTAAGTACAGTGCAGTCACATGAACTTTCACTTAGTGACCACTGCCTTTAGCACTGGAGTTGCCAGTCCCAATTGTTGTTGGTAAGTGAGGACTACCTGAATAGTAATGGAGGAAGCAAGGGGAGGGACCGAGGCACACAATGTGCTGAGCTTTCTTAGTGCCTAGGCAGGTGGAAACTGCTGATGTATCTCTCAACTCTGAAGAATGGCAGCCCCTGAATGAGTAGCCCATTTGTTCTTCTCATCTATCTTGAAAGAGCATCCAACACTTTCACCTGAAACACAGCATCCCAAGTGAAAGAGGATTGTTAGATACCCTTAGGGTAATCTAGAATAAAGGGGGTAACAGCGTGTGTTCTATTTCCTCACAATAAATGTTTTAAATTATTTTTGCTTCCTTATATTTTAGTATGGAGAAAATCAACAAGTAAGGAAATTTTTTTTCTATCTTCTTTTCAAACTAAACTTGACGCAGTTAAAATGTTTACTCATTGCTGGTAAAATTGTTTTATGACTATAAGATTACAGATGTTTACTGAAAAAAAATCTGCATTATCAGTAAGTAAGTAATTTCACTTTAAAAAGAATTACTGAAATATATTCTAAGCTTTAGTCTCCATTTGTAAATTGTTCCAACATAGCTTATGACTTGGTCAGAGAAGAGTAAATTTGATTCCTTTCTTTATTATCCATTTTTTTTGCCAATTACACTGCCAAATCTGCAATGTCATTACAATTTCCCTTTTCCTTTTTTTCTACATATATTTGTTACTATATTAAAATAATACCAGATTTTCATGAAAACAACCATTAGGAACAATATTCAAACCTGTTTGACCAACTTTTATCTTCCTTAAGAATCCCTAGTTTGTATTTATTTAAAGTGTTTACCTGCCTCTATTTGAGGCAGTTTACAGATTCAATATATTATCACAAAAACCATGAAATGGGAAGTGACAAGCTATCCCTGGAAGTAGAAAAGATTGAAATAAGACACCCATTAAGTTAAACCTCAGAGTGGCTGTTTGTCCAGATCTTTCTAATTCAAATTTTATGCAGTATGCCACTCTGATTCCTTACCTATTCATATAGGCTATTGTATTACCTCCTTTTAGCAGAATTTCTGTTTCTCTAGTAAAACATTATTTTAACTAGCAGTCTATATGCAGTTCTGTGCCTTTTATAGTATAAGTTAATTACCTGAAAAATTATTTGACTAAGTAACAGTTTTCAAAGTGCCAAGAAAACTAAAAATCAAATTGGTATTTGTTTTAAAGATAGCCAACTGTATCCTTTTCTTCATGGAACTTCCTTTAAAGACTATTTGAAAGTTGTAATTAGTTACAGCAGCCTTCTGTCAGGAAGCAAAAGCCATTACAGCCACGTACACTGCTTTTGTAAGCATTGCATTAGCTTCCAAGTACAATTCAAAATGTTGCAAAGCATTTCATGGCTCAAGACCAGGTATCTCCAGGATGAGTTTTTGGAAATTTATAGATACGGACAAGGAGTTAAGTGCTGACTCACTGCAAGATACGCATGATGCTTGTGTTCCTGTCTGGGGAACACAAGCACTGTGCGTATCTTTTTTTTTTTTAAAGAAACAGTTTTATTAATTTTAACAACAAACAAAAACACATAAAACATAAAAACATCATCCTTTCCTTCATGAGTTTACAGACAGTGTATCGGTTGGTTTACCACTTTGTTTTGTGCATCCATTTCATAGTCTCCATTGTAGTTATATTACATAATAGCTCATATTGTCAATCAACAATTATATAGCCTGATATCATTATTAAACAATCATTTGACTATAATTTTATTGATTCATACTTTAAGCACTGTGCGTATCTTGTAGGTTAACTTCAACTACATTTGTACAAAAGTGTAAAGTCATTGTGCTACTAGAGAGGAATGTGGAGGGCTTGGAGGCACATTCAACCATATTAAGATTCTTCATGAAAAACAAACAGTTTATGAGAAAGGCAAAGGGATGTCTATAAAAAGAACACAGGAAAGAAGGTGGAAGGAGGGGCCTGGGAAAGGAAGGATGACAACTTGTAATATGGATGACCAAGAAAACCAAGAGGTGGTGCCTGTCACTGGCAAATCAATTCAGTCCTTCCCCTGAGGGATGATTCATTTCTGAAGGTTTACAATCAACATTCAAGCAAAAAGGAAGGAAAGACGCTTGGGTTTCCATAGATATGAGGAAACTAATGTCTGTTCTGAAGAGAAAAAGGTGTGTGGTGGTGATAAATGTCTCAATGTTGAGAGGAATGGAGGTAGCAATTGTAGGAGAGATACTGAATCAGGGAGAAGGGTCAAATAGGGACAGTCTAGAATCCCTACACGGGCACGAGACAGCTTGACACTACCCCCCCCCCACCCACCCAATGCAATTGAACCTTATCTGGTCTTACTCAGGTGCAAACCATTAGCCTGAAAACATTCCTGTGTATAGGCTTGAGCAACAAATCAGCTAACTGAATTCTTCATGCGTAGACCTGGTTGTTTCGTGCCTGAAAGCAATCTGCAAATCAAACATGACATCAAAAGAAGAGTGTCTTTTCTCAGATCTAGGATATGATGAAGAGGTGAACCCAATTAATTAAACTACTGATGGATCCCATCCTTCTGTTTCATGTTGGAATAAATCATACTTAAGAAAGAGGCTGATATGACACAAGTTGTAACTGTGCAAGTTATATGGAGGACTGGCCTGTTTGAGTCACTTTTCAAACAGCTGAGATGGTCATATCCTCTTGAAACTTTGGCATGGCTATCTTAATGATCTTCTTAGTTTATCTGCAGGCACAAAAAACCATTTAGCAAAAAAAAAAAAAAAGACAGGATAAACTCTTTGCCACCAATTTTTTTGAATGTCTTCTAGGAAAGTATAGAGACCTGAAAAGTATTTATGGCAAATCTTTAGGAAAAGGTGACTACCTCAAAAGGATTAAGGTTTGCTTATGCTTCACTATACTTTTGCACAGACTACTTATTTTCTTTTGAGTAAAAAGAACAAATTCAAAGCATGCTATATGATAGAGAACCAATTAACAGTCTTTAAGAAATTACAATTTAAATAATGCTTTATGCAAATATACATGGGTAGTGATAAGGAAATATTAAGGGAATTCCCGATTTAATCCAGCCTTTTTTATTTCACAATTTAAAACAACTTGATTTAAATGGATTTATCCTGATTTTTTTTTTTTTGAAAGTATTTAAGCTGTGCAGTTACTCAAGGGGCTGAGTGGTATAGGTAGCAAAGAATGTCTGTTGTGGAAGAGCTTGATCTTACCATAGAAAACTTAGCTTCCAGAATGCAACTGTTTTCACAATATATTAAAACACACACAAACTCATATACTATGTTTAGGATCTTTACATTTTTATTATTTTAATATTAGCACTATTTAACATCTGCTGCTTTGTCTTTCATTTTTAAATTTTATTTTATTTTATTTAAAATTTTATTTTATTTTGGGGTTGAAAGGAAAGTCAGTCAAATAAATAAAGATCTGCACGTTATTTCTGTTTTAAAACATTTTTTAAACTTGGTAACATTCCTAAAGCCCCATACTCTGTTACTCTGTTTCAGTTAGCAATATTAAAGGTGCTACTAATAATTATATTAAACTTTATTTATTGTGGGACTTAGAAAGCAACAGTTTATTGAGGAAAGGCATGGAAATTCAAGACTCTTCACTACAATGAAAATAAGAGTTGAAAGATGTTAAAGTAGGATAAACATGTCTACTGTAGAAACGGATGAATCGGGTTAATTTTAGTTTCACTCAATATTTTCAAGGAGTTTTTCCCCATCCCATTTCTATGTTTTTTATTTATTTATTTATTCTTTTAAAGACTATACAGAAGTCCAACACAATTTTTAGAATTCGGAGAAGAGCAAATTCCTTAATACCCAAGACTGCAACACCTTCTTCTAGCAGTTGTGGCTATCATCTACTAGGATAGACTGCCACATTTTGAACCAGTTGCAGTTTCTGAGTAATCTTCAAAAATGACCTGTTGAAAAAGCACTTGTAGGGGGGCTTGGAGCTCGCATTAACAGGTGCTTGACCTTATCTAAAGGGCACTCCACCCCCTTCAACCAAATCCATAGGCTGAAATAAATTCCATTTCACATGGCAAGACATTTCCCAATTACCACTTCAGAATTTTTCCATAAAGAAATAAGGCTTGAGTGAATTAGAACAACTTCATTAGTGCAGCATTGTGCAAACATGTCACAGAGGCATGTGGGCAGATTTTTCTGTTCATCTTTCCATAGGAGGGAATGTGCCTCCTTGAATGGCACTGCAGGATAAGCCATTGATGTGCAGAGGGGAGAAAAGTATGTACACATACAGTATATGGATGTTTTTATATACAGATGGTTCTCTCTTAATAGTGGCCACTAAGTGAATGGTGTGTGTATGTGTGTTTGTGACGGGGGGGAGGGAGGGAGGGAGAAGCTGCGAAGATTACTGGTTCCTGCCATTCCATTCAGATGAAGTTTTCTTGTTCAGTGTCTCAAGCCTAACCCACCCACCCCCCTTTTACCCCCTGTAGAGCAGATTGCTTAACAAGTTATCTCTCCCTGAGCTTCTTTTCTCCAGAGCAGTGATTTCCTAAAAATGTACTAACAAGATAATAAACTCAGCTCTGTGAACCTAATGAACTGACTAGAATAGCAGGCTCAAAACAGCTGCCTGAAACTGACCAGACCTTAATCAGGTTGGTCCTGGAGGCTTTTGTTGTAGTAAATGCACTCACTAGTCTGAAAATATTTTTAATTACTATTAATTACTATTGTACAGCTGTGTGAAAAAGTCCTGCACGCTTTCAGTTTTAAGCTGTATTTACATGTTTAATCAACTTTTCACTCAGAAACCATGCAAAATTAGTACTTTGATGAAAATTTCTGTAGTTGGATTGAGATGCATACTTTTTATTAATATAACCAAAGTCTTTTAAAGGTTTTGAGCGAGTTTATGTGCTAAAACAAACACAACTTGCATTTTTGAGAATGTTAGGATTGAAAATAGCCAATCAGCAGTGAAGTTTGGCTGACCAATCAAAATGCACAGAGGCTAAATCTATGAGCCAATCAATGTTGTCGTACTCTCTGACCATAAATAGGCATGAAAAGCATCGAGAAATTTAATTTAGCTCTGGCTGCGGGCAAGGATGAAGGCCTTTGCTTTCACCAGTACTGAGCAGCAGCATTGCATCATTGTGTTTCATGAAGAGGGTTACTCCTGCACAGAAATAGCCAAGAGAGTGAAATGCCATCGCACAACAGTGAGCAGAGTGGTTGAAAAATATCAAATAACTGGTTCAGTTGATGATAGGCTCTGCTCTGGAAGACCAAGAAAGTTGACAAAATGGCAAGATTGGACTCTGCAACACATTTCGATGGCTGACAGGAAGCTCACCTCACCTCAGATTACAAGAATTTGGGGTGAAACGTGATGTAAAAGTGTGCACAAGCACAGTGCATTGCAGACTGATTGCCAGAGGGCTCAAAGGCTGCAGGGCTCGAAGTAAACCTTTGCTCACAGACGCTCACTGCTCTCATTGACGTGCGTGGACCAAGAAGTATGCCAGGTGGACCAACGAACAGTGAGCCAAGGTCATCTTCAGTGACGAGAGCAATTTCTACTTGACTGGGAATCAGTGCAATAAGTATGTCAGAAGATTTCCAGATGAAGAATTTAGGCCGTACTGCCTGAATCTATCTGTGAAGCATCCATTGCATGTGATGGTCTGGGTCTGTATCGCTACTTCTGGGATTGATCGGATACAAATCATGCAGGGAATCATGAATCCCAAGCAGCATGTTGAAGTCCTGGAAAAGACCATGCTTCCTTCAGCTCAGCAACTTGTAGGGAAGGACTTTTACTTCCAGGATGAGAATGCTCCTCGTCATTGAGTCTGTCCAGCAGTGGATGAAGAAGGATGGTGTTCAACTCCTGGATTGGCCAGCTCAGAGCCTGGATTTGAACCCAACTGAGAACTTCTGGGCCAAGATTGGTTACGAAATAATCAAAAAGCATCCGAAGATCAAGCAGGAGCTGATTGTATCCATTATTGCAGCCTGGCACCACGTTGTCACCAAAGATCACCTGCAAAGGCTTATACAGTCTATGCTGAAGCGATGCCGCCTGATGATAAGCAATAAGGGCTGGCCAATTTCATATTAGTAACAATGTTTGGTTACCTAAACGGTCCTTTTCAGAGCCACAAACAATAAAAACGTTAACAAAACACTAGCATCAGCCTTAGTAATTGCAACATGTATGCCACTGGGTATGCACCAGTTAATCTCTTTTCATAGTCATGTAAGCATGCATTGTAAGCATGCAAGAAAATTCACAATCTCCATCCAAACAGCACAATTGTAAAACAATTGTAAAAAGCTTATGCTTTTCACTTAAAAACCACCAGTATTTATTTAAATATAACAATATTTGTATAGCAGTTAGCATAAAATATCATAGAATCAATGGCCTATCAAAAAAATGTCATAAACCGTAAAGCGTACAGAACTTTTTCACACAGCTATATTTGTGAACAGTAGCTATCTGAGGCACTTGCTAAATGGGGATTACCTGTATTTTTTGTGTACAAAACTACCCAATCAACACAAGAATCTAAGGGGCTAACAGTCAACAGAACAAAAACAATAACACATTAAAACAAATGTAGTAATGCATCATAATGTGCCTGGAAAGATCCCATAAAATTCACATCTGATCATCACACCAAGATTAATTAGTGCAGCATCCTGATCCAGTATGTGGCGGAGAAGTTTCCTGTCCTCTAAATAAGGGGTGACAAAAACTCCAAATAGGAAGTGACAAAAGCATGAGTGACAATATGTATTTATCTCCCTTAGCTTCATGGTTTAAACTGTGTAGCTGTTTTAGGTGACCAAAAAAGAAGGTTCAAGCTCAAGAAGACCTAAACTATCAGACAATTGCAGCTCACATGCTAGTACGGAGGTCTGCAACCTGTGGCTCTGGAGCCACATGCAGCTCTTTCGGCCCTCTACTGCAGCTCCGTGTTGGCTGATACTACCACTAGCTGGCCCCTCCCCGCTCTGTCACTCCTCCCTGGCCTGAGAAGATAAGGGTGATGGTGGGGGAGGAGATTTGTTCCATATTCCAGAGCAGGTGGTGACTGGGTGGGATTGAGTGACATCACGTTGGCCATGTCCACACAGTCACACTGGTTGTTAAATTATTGGCTCCTGGTGTTTTCTTTTCTGTGGGAAATGAGTCCAAATGGTTCTTTGACTGTTTAAGGTTGCAGACCCTTGTGCTAGTAAGATAAAGTCCAAGATTCTGTCATCCAAATTTCACCAAAACATGCAGCAAGAACTACCAGATGTACAAATTAGTTTCTAAAGAAGTAGAAGCATCCAAAGCCACATGATGAACATCCAACAGTAAAAGTAATGATCATCAATGTCAGAAGCAGAATTCAAGTTATTATTGACCAAATTCTGGAAAATGGTGGCCACTAGTTAGAAGTAATTAAACATCACCTAATTAAAATAAACACAAAGTATTTTTATTGATATTATATTACTTACTCATTAATGATCAAATCTGGAGCAAAACACAGTAGACTTCCATTAGACTGTTTATATGATCGCCATCCTAGAGCAAAAGCCATCAGAAACATCCACGAATACTGCAGTAGAGTCATCTGGTCATCTAGATGCAAGTTTCTGAAGCCTGTTTGAAAATAAAAGTGGATCCTCTGGACATTATAACTGAAGTGCTGCTTACCCAAAGTATTTTTTTTTCATATTCATAATGGTTTCTTGAGAAATTACTTGTTTAAAGGTTTGTTTAAAAACCAAAAGTGGGGAACCTGCTGCAGTCTTTTAACTATTTTCAAACGTCCATTGAATAGACAAAGAATGAATTCAGCCTTTTAAATAAGAGCAATTATTCCTCTGATTTTTTGGGAGAAAGAAGGAAAGAAAGAAGTGTCATGAGGTTCCCATAGATTATCTTCAAGGTAATGCAAACTATGCCAAAAGCAAACGAAGTCACTCCTCCCCCCATCAACTCTATAGTAGGGATGGTATCACTTACCTGGTATTGCCTTTGCCCATTTCACTGCAGCAACCACTTGTCTTCCACCTAACATATTGAGAGTTGACATTATGCGCCAAGTTGTGTCTGGTATTGTGCTGTCATAGCCTGAAAACATCACTTCTGGCTCAATGACTTCCAGTAGGGAAACTAGGGTAGGAGTCAGCTGTGGCAGTGAGGCAGGAACTATAGCTTTGTTTGTGGGATTTTCAGCAGTATCCCTTCCTGCAGGCACGCTGGATTGTTGAATTCCTTTTATTTTCTTTTTTGTCTTTCGTGCTAGAATGTTATTAGAAAAAAAAAATAGAAATGCAAAAACATAAAAAATATTGTTTCAACACCAAGGACATTCAATTAAACTTAAAGTTTCATTTGTATGAACAAAAGATGAAACCAGCAATTATATTTTTTTAAAAAAAACACTGCATGGGGAGAATTAACGAAGCAAGAAACGAATAAAAATATTTTGTGTCTAGCAGTTACAATAAGCTCTTCTAATAATAAATAATTATGAAACAAAATGTAAGAGACAGCATAATCTAACAACATATATGCTGGGCATCTTTTATTAAAGAATAAAAATTTGAAACATGAATTATACAAAACTGAAGACTGACTGCTGTACAGTTGGACCAAAACTCAAAATGTTCTTGTCAATTCATAATACTTTACTTAAACCATGGATAAAATGTGCTAGATATAACTGCTTAAATTATCGCCTCACGAATAGTGGTCAGTAATTTGTAAAGCAATTATTTCATCAGTATGACTTTTCACTTTTTATATACATAATACTAAAAACAGAATATTAATGCATGAAACAGCCATCTCTCACTAAACAATTAGATAGGAAGACAGAGATCCAATTTTTTTAATATATGGTGATGTAAATTATATCACAGGAATCACACACTGGTATGCACATTTCCCTGATCTAATTATTTCTTTTACCTGGTTATCTGCCAAGTAACAAATACAAAAGGCAAAGAGATGGCCTTTATGTAGTTCCTGTTATTATTCATCATAAAAGGATCTGTTATTTATTATGTAATACCAAGAGCACAAAGTACAAAAGGTCCAACCAATCATCATTACCATTATTAGTTAGATGCCACTCATTCAGGTTCAGCTTTTTCTCTGCATGAAAATACGATTACCATCTTGACCTCTCTTCAGAAATACTTTGATTTTCTTACAAAAATGTTCCAATAATATCTTTGATGGCACACACCCTTTTTATTCAGATTCAATGTTGTCTTCTTCCCTGAGATTTGACAATTGCATTTTTTCTACTTATCATTTGATTATGGTGCATATTCAAGGCACATAAGTTTCTTCTTGCAGAGAAGAGTCAATCTTTATTTGGTTCAGGGCTGCCTGTCAAGAGTTTTCTTTTCATCCATGGTATTCTTACTCTCCAAATACAGATCCTTAATTTGAAAATACCTCGTTCTTTCTCTTACTCTTCTTCAGGGTCCACCTTTCACAATTGTACATTTCTACTGGAAAGATCATTCTTTAATTATTCTCATCTCTTGGAACATTTTCCTTTCGTGATCTTACCTAAATTTGTCACTGCCTTCCTTTTAAGATTAATTTCTCTGCTTTCCAGCATGCAGTTCCTTTCTTCTTGAGGACAAGAAAATTAAAGCTAGTACTGTGCCTACCTTCTCTTCTTTGTTGTAGACACTGTCACTAAGCATACAGTATATTATTTTTTGTCATTTCATGTTTAATATTATTGTGATTTTTCACTTTTCAACAAGTCGTTCCAGTCTTATTATTTTCAACTAATAAAGTAGTGTCTGCATATCCCCATTCTTATTGTTTTAAACCAGCAGTTCCCTATTCTCTCTGGCAATTTCTTCTGAACCCATTCTTGTAATTTATTCTCTGTGTGAGTTAAATAAATATGAAGAAAATATGCATCTTTGTTTCACTCCCACTCCTAATTCAAACCATTTCTCCAAATTAAGTACTTATGGTAGCTTCTTGTTTATTGTAAATATTCCTCACAAAAAATATAAGTGAATTTTGCCACACTCATTAGTCTTAAAACATTCTAAATTATGGCTTCATCGACATAGTTAGGGGATGTGCTATAGTAAGTAAATCTATTATCCATGTTAAATTAGCTCTATTATCCATGTTAAGTTAGCTAAGGCGGTCCTACATTTTCTGAAACCTGTTCATTTATTATTTATGTATCAAATGTCTACATCAAGGGTGTCAAACTGGTGGCCCATGGGCCGGATGCGTATATGTGCAAGCCATGCCCACCCCAGTTCCACGAAGGGAAAAAACATTGCAAAACATCACGTGACGGCAACATGACACAAGTTTGACACCTGTGGTCAACATTGTCCACCTCACCTAAGTGGCCGGTTTACAATTAGCTTTTCTTTCTTCACATCTGGTTCTATTATTTAAGAGTTTACAAGTTTCCTTATGTTAGGAATTAGTATAATGGTGCAGTAATTTGTGCATTTCTTACATCTCTCTTCTTTAGTATAGCTGTACACACTGAATTTTCCCAGTTGTTAGGCCACACAGTCTTGCTCCTTGTTAATATGAAACTGCTTCTTTTGTAACTTTAAACTATTCAATGGGAAATTTTATCTATTCTTGCAACCTTCCTATTTGACAATAGGCTCACTGCTTATTATATTTCACTTTTAGTAGAAGTTATCCCTGACTATATTGTTTCACTATTTATAAATGTTACTAACATTCAATATTCCTATCTGGAAAGGCTTTCAATCTTTCCATCTTTCTTTATTCCCATTTGCCTCTATTGGTTAACTTCCATGATTACTCTTCAATATTTTTTATCTTAATTTTTTGAATGTTTTTTCTTTGTATTTCTGTATTTTATATTTTGATAAATTAATAAAAAATTGAAAGTTATTTTTCCAATCTCCTTTCATTATTTGTTGACATTTTTGATATTATTGTTTGTTATTTGAGAATGGAAACTTGCATCCACTCACAATGCATTTTTATTGCACTAGCTTGTGTTCTGTCCTATTCTGATTATGAAAACAGCTTGTTAAAGCCACTTGGATCTTTTTTGTTTTGAAATTTTGGATTCCTCTCTCATCCTTCATTTTTCATATTTTTAAGGCATATTATGTGTGTGTTTGAGGGGGCAGAAGGGGAGACTGAGTACTGAAGTTGAAATGGAGAAACAGTCCTGCCTTAGGCATGAAAACTGGCTGGCTGACCTTGGACCAGTTACTCTGTCTCAGCCTATCATATCAGGCTCAGGTGACAAGCTGGTTAGTCAATTCTTGGGGCAGTCAATGGATCAATGCCTGGTTGATCCAAAAAAGTTGACCTCACATTTGCAGAAAAAAAATGCTAGGAAGAACGAAAGTACTGGTTTATTTTTATCCTTGTAGCCTATATTCTCCATGGAGTATCTTGCTGACACATCTACTTTACTGTATTTAATTAACAAGTTTAATCCATACATCTGACATCAACAATTCATGGTCTGTTCCAAAATTGGAAGAGGTTTTGCTAAGTGGATTGCATTTTTCCATCATCTGTTTCCTATTATGTAGTCTGTTTGAGTCCAACATTGCCCATGCAGTGACAATGTATTGTGTGTTTTGTCTGTAAGCTAAGGCAAATGTGTATAGTGTATAGTCTACGTAATCCGAGGCAAATGTGTATAGTGTAGTCAATGTAATCTGAGGCAAATGTTGATAATAAACAAAAAATTCTTTTTAATAAAATTCTATTCTCCCCTACATCAGAGCTAGCCAACCTTTTGGACCTCAGGGACCACCAAATGCATAATTCTAAATCCCAGGGACCACTAACTGGTTATGTGAGCGTGGCCTAATTTATGGGTGTGGCTTGGTGGTCATGTGACTGGCTGGGCATGGCTTGTATGTAAATATTATAAATATTTATATAAATATTGAATGTTTTATATAAAAAAGAGCAACTTTTACCCAAAATCAGGCAAAGAAGGCAGGCAGATTGAGTTGCTCACAAAATCACAGATTCATTTAGAAATCTATCTATCTGCCATTGGCTAGCTCAAGCAAACTCAGAAAACTAACTCACAACACACCATGTATGTAAATATTGATTTTTTTATAAAAAAGCAACTTTTATCCAAAATCAGGCAAAGCAGGCAGATTGAATTGCTCACAGAATCATTGAGTGATCTATCTAACTGCCATCGGCTAGTTCAGTTTCTCAAATTTACTTGTCATGAGTCTGCACTGAATTTGCTTGCAAGCAAACCTTCAGTCCTAAGGGGGGTTCAGCTGTCCTTAGCTAGAAAGCAAGAAATCCAACCATTTCCTGCTTCCTAGCTAATCTAAATCTCCCAGCACAACAGAACAGCTGATGGTCGGAAAAAGGAAAAATATCAACTTAGCAGACAACTTTTCCGGGTAGTGAGTGAGTAGGCGGGGAGGGTTCCCGCGGGCCATGTGGGCTGAGCAGCCTTGTGTTTCTGCGCAGCCTGGATTAATTGCTTGGGGGGCGGTGCTCTGGGGGTGAGATTTCTCTGCGGCCCACCAAAATTTTCTCACAGTCCGCCAGTGGGCCACGGCCCACCGGTTGGCGACCACTGCCCTACATCATTGCATCTACTCAGCCTATTCCTTCTTTTGATTCCCCTCCTTCCACCATTTCAACCACCCATACTAGAAATAAAACAATTCCCTGAAGTTGCCTGATGTATCTCTTATAATTTGCGATAACATTTTTCAATGTCTTTCTTTTGTAGGTACATATATTTTCCAGAAATTAACATTTAATGAAATCCACTAATTTTAATACATGCAATCCTATAATTTATTAATAACTTTTAGCCAAGCATATAGCGAGTGGTGGAATGGGTCTCTCACTTGTTTAATGTATGGCTGAAAACTGTGTGTTTGACAATAGGAAGAATGTTGTCACATTTGTGTTAGAAGCACTGAGGCACTTCCAAGCTGAAAGGATTAGTCGGTGACATCACCATTGCCCAGGGGAAACTCAGTTGGGGGTTTCTTTCATGTCCCTGGCAGGAGACAGAACGAAGGACACCCCATCCCATAGCAGCACTTGGGTTCTAATGCGGACTTCCTAACTTCCAAACCAGCCTCCTGTTCATGTTAGCTACTATGCTCCTTATGAAATGTTATATTACTGTGTCCCTATAAAAAAGAGGAAAGGCAGTAAGAGTGAGTAAAGCATCTACAAGAATATTATTTTGTCTGATAATAACTCTGGCAGAATGTTGATAAAAAGGGTACCAAAATTGACAACTACCAAAATGTATCACTTAAGGAATTGATGAGGTAGATATGTGGCCTTTGTTAGGAATATGAGTCACCTAACAGCTATTTGGGTTAGAAATATATAAACCAGGATAAACATTTTAAAACTGTAACTTTAAGAAAATGCAAAACTGTAATTAGGTGTGGTTTCTCAAACGGCCATAAGATGGAGCCAGAAACCTGGTTTGTTTAGTCTTAATCTCAGAAGAGAGTGTGTCTCCGTCTCTGTTTCCTTCTGTTGGAAAGTATTGCCATTGCTCCATTTCTTCTAATTGATTATTACTGGATTTAATGTAAGTCTGATACTGAACTGTTTTTGACACTGGAATATGATATTTGGATTATCCCTGGATTGAAAACTGACTGATTTAACTTGTGAATGATTTTGGATTGCTTATTTTGGACTTTGCTCAAACCTTTCTGGAAGTAAAAACTTACATTTACTATACGGTGTATCTGTGTGCTGTGTGTGTATTATTCCAACACTACTCTCTATACGTCTCCCTGTATGCACTCATTCTTCTAACGGGGAATTACCTCAACAGCCTTGGGCATGTATTAAGCTTTTGTTTGTTGTTTTACCTGATGTTAGTCACTCAGAGTCACATTTGCAAATTGTGCAACTTTGTAAACTGACTGAAAGACCGATTAAATAAATAAAGCACAATATGATGCTGGGCAGGAAATGTGCAAATGTAACTTCTGCTCTTTAGCAAGTCACTAAAGGATGTATGGCCGTGAGAAAAAATATGCATGTTTGCTGAGTTAGAGAAAATCTATGATAAAGTGATTAAGTTAGCATTATGGATATAGTATATATAGTTATATGGGTATGGAGTTGAAGGTTGGTTATTCAATATGGTAAGACAAAAATACAGTAAGAATCAATGGAATGCCTAGCAACTGGTTCAACAATGAGCCAGGAGTAAGACGAGACTATGTGATATGCCCAGGGGTTGCTTGATGTATTTATGGAACATGTACAGTATGAGGAACAAATCTGGTGAAACTAGAAGTCTGTTTATCCATCCATTAGATTTATATAGCCACTCTCTCACAATCAAGTAGCTGTTGGTAATATGAGTGCATGTATAATCATGCTATGATTTGTAGTGACTGTGTTTGACAGAAAAGCGAACACAGCAACTTGTGCAGAACTGATGAAAAACTAGAGCAAGTTTATATTGTCTTGTACTCTAAGTTAACTAAAACTGTTCACTGAAGATGGAAAATTAGATAAATTTTAAAGTGTAAAAGTGACGTTAGATAGAGAAGTGTGTATTATGAAAACTGAGTTGGGAGGAACGTATCAGCAGAAACTAAACATTAAATGTAACAGGAATGGGATTTTTAAATATCTGTGGTAAGAGAAGAAGAGATAGGGTTAATAATGAATGAGTGCAGAATGAACATAGATTGAATATAAACATTAATTACCATGATGTTGTGGTGATGGTGGCTTTCATAGAGAAAGAGAGTATGAGGACTGAACTGCAAAATCTCTCTCCCTCTCCCTCCCTCCCCACCCCCCCTCTCTCTGTGTGAGAGAAGGAAGAGTCCATAGTCTGAGAACAAACAAAAATGTTATGGCTGGATAAGATTGATAAGATTCCTAAAAGAGAGAGAATCAAAACAGTGTTATATGAAATGGTAGAAATAAAAATGGCTTGCAAAGTCAGGAAGTTACCAGTAACGTCTACTATTTCAGATGAAATCTAGATTATAATTTTCTATTATATTTCAAATATAAAATATATAATTGCTGCATAGTTTTTTAAAGAATAAAATTACTGCACAACTAAAACATACCAACGTATAAGCATTATTTTTAGAAACCCAATCATGCCTTTAGCTTTGATCTAATAAATGTAATGAATTTGCCTTTCAGTATTTATATCATAGGACTAGATTCTAAATTTCATTCTAATAGCATATTCACTCTAAATGTTTAGCTACTCTTGAGCTTTATTTTGTTCTATGCAGCTTGTTCTTAACACAGTTAAGTATAAAGAATACAGGCCAAGATCATTAAAAGTTATTTTATGTCTTTCCTGACAGAGCAGTATTTCAGAAAAATGTAATTTGTTTTGCTATTTTAAGTTTCAAATCACTGTGTTAAATAATTAAAAGGTTAAATGATATAGAATTTGTAGTTTCATGTATATATTGTAAAAGAATTTAGCAGAACATGCAGAATTAACAGAGAATATACATGTTCCTTCCTTAGTGTGTATGTAAGTATATGTTTGTTTATTTATACCTTGATTTTCTGCTGAGATAAGACTCAAGGCAGCTAACCATTTTTAAAAAACATAATGCAAAATATTAAATTTAATTAATGCCATTCTCAACTAATATTTAAAAAGATGGTGAAAGTGCTATGTCTTCACAATTCCTTTAAACGCTGACACAACAGGCATTAAATGAATTCCTGAGAGATTGTACTGTAGGGCTTGGAAATGGTACAGGAAAGGCCATTTCCTGCACACCAGAAGAAAAAAAGTCTTAGGCAGTAAGGTCATCTTTTAAAAGGGCCTCTTCTGTAATTCTCAATGAATGGACAGGTTGGTAATGAGATAGCATACTGAGTTTTTGCACCAACTACAATTTCTAGACCCATGAAAAGTATACTGAATATTCCAAATGGACAGTCATAGATCACTCACTACCTCTAGATCTGGCTAAATCAGGAAAAATTTCTGCCAACTCATCAAATGTAATTGTGCAAAAGTGTACCACCCCAGAGTTCTCAACTGGCTTTTAATGAAGAATTCAGTAAAAATCAAAGAGTATTCCCAGACTATCTTTGGGGGGAATAAACTCTATCCAAAACAGGCTGAATCTTCACCGCCCCCTTCTAGTTTTTTATTTACCAAAAGTACCATCTTATTTAGATTTCAGTTTGTTATCTCCCATTATCAAATATAAGTAGTGTTCAGAGGTGTCAATTGCTATCTTAGAGCTAGATGGTACCCAATTCCCAAAAACTCTGAATGACACCATGACAAAACTGTAGTTTCTTAGAACTGTTCCTCATCTTTGCTTTCGTCTTACCCTTCAATCAGGACAAAACCATGTGGCTATGAAAAGCACTGCCCCATAACCTATTTTAATTGGATCTTGGCCTCCATGGGGAAGTTTAAGAGAAATGACTGGCAGAATTCCTGCCATCCTCTCCATTCATATCTGTATAAACACATAGTGAAAATGGGCAAAACACCCAGTTGCACATTCAATAGCAACCTTGGTATCTAGAATAGCTATCCAGAGCATCCATTTCATGCCAGGAATAAAGTTACGACCCTCCTGCATCACTGTGTGAAGTTTTCTGCAGTGGAGTAACTGGTAAAAGGAAGAGTGAATTGACAGTAAGTAGGCAACATTCAGGAAATAAAAAACTGAACATGAGAAGGAGGGGGAAGAGGAAGTAGGGAGATTTAATGAAATCTTAAGGTGAATCATATGGACAGACACTGAATTCGAAACGGAGCCTTTCTGCAGATTCATTAGTAATTTGGTACTTTATAGACAAAACAGAAATAGTATGACTATAAAAAAAGTGTCAGTTTGGCGTAATAGTTAAGGTGCTTGCCTTAGAAACCAGGAGACTGGTGATTTTAGTCCTGCCTAGGGAGGACAACCAGTTGGGTGACCTTAGATCAGTCACTCTTTCATCCCAACCCACCTCACAGGGTTGTTGTTGTAGAGAAAATAAGCAGAGAAAAGAATATTATTATGTATATCCACTGTTCTGAGTTACTGATAAAAATAAAGGTGGGAAAAATATAATAAATAAAAATATTTCTTGCCAAACTCCGTATAAGAAAAAATAGTGAAAAAAATAAAATAAAATTCATCATAATTTTACCTCCCAATCTGTGTAGCTTGCTTACCATACTTATACAAAAGAAACAAGTATATGCTAAAACATCTCCTGTTCTTCCACAATCTATCAACTTGAACCCTAAGTCTTTTTCAATGAAATCCCCAAATTTTAACTTCTAGAAGATGTAACATTGTGAGTAACACATTTATTTGTTCATTCAATCAGCATACGCCATACCATATGTGGAGGCTGAATGGTTTTTAGTATTAGTATCAGGACAATAAAACAAAAATCTATTAATATAACCATAAACAATTAGTCCGATGCTAATTCAAAGTAGCAATCAAAGTAGCACTATTTTGCTTGTCTCAAATATCTTTTTAACTACCCATATTTTTTGGCTCCCCAAAAGCTTAGTTGGAAGAATGAACAGGATATGGAAAGTTAAACTGTTCCAAAGGAGTGAAGTCACCATATGAGCTGAGGTCACTGAAGAGGACATTCCCTCAGTAGACCCTCTTTTCCATATTTTATTTGATAGGCAGATTCAACTTGTACCCTTCTGGTTGTAATTTAAATTGTTACCCAGAGCTAATTGTAGGATGTATTAGTGGTGTCATGTAGGTGAACTTTGTTGCACTTATTGTCTACCTGAATGGCTCCATGTGGCACCAGCTGAAACTTTCAACCACATCCCCATGTAGATTATACTTTAATAGCTGACAAAGGCATGAATAATTGTGAAGAAATGGATCTAGAAAGGTCACAGCTAGTGCAGAAGATGCAATTGTGCAAAGCACATGACCACAGCTTCCACTTGCTACTAGCTTCCACTTTGTGGCTGGAACTATGAGTCTGGAAGGAGCCTCGAGTTGCAGCTCCCATTCAGAGTAAAAATGACTCTCTCCCCAATGACTCAAATTGGTCATTCAAGAAGGAGAAGGACCACTGAAGAACAACATCTCCCTCTCCCAATTCTTGTAATCAGTCCAGGGAATACCTTGGTAAATGGTATCAAAGACCACAAAGAGTGCAAAAGAATCTGTATCCTAATCCAGCCAAAGGTCCTCAACAGGAGTCACCAATGTAGCATCAATCCTCCACTATGCTTGAAATCTAATTGAAAGGGATCCAGGTGATATATTTCATCCATAACTGTAACTATAGTCAAAACTATTTTCTCAACAACGTTCCCAAAACAAGGTAATTTACAGACCAGTCAGTGATAATCTAGAATTATCAGCAGCAAAACCAAACTAAAACATGTTAAAGCAACCATCCATCCCCACATAAAAGTGGCTGCTGTTTCTATAATTCAATTAATAATAACAAAGGGGCTGTTGCACAATTTAAGCTGAATTTGAGCTGAATTTGAGGGTCTTTCAATTAGGTTTTGTTGAATAAAACTATTTTTTAAATCACTGAATAATGTCCAAAGCTCATGGCTTGGTGCACATCTTTAACATTAGCAATTTACATATATAGAAAATCAGGCTACAATTGTTTAACATAGAAAGAGAACTTCAGTACACAATATAGAAGACAAGGAAAAGTTTAAATTATGAATGCAAAAAAATGTTCAATTCTATCAAGAATAATGCAGGCATATAATAAATACAAGCTGTAATAAATATATACCATAAGCATTAGAACACAGTGGTCATTAGTTTAAGTACCTTTCCTGCAAACAATTTTTACATCTGAATAGAGGCTAAAAACTCATGAAATGTGGCCTAACCTAACAAATATGCAGTATCCTAAAATTCAACATATGATGCATGGATGTCCGAACAATGAAAACTCAATACACATAATTCATCTAAGTGGATTTGGGGAAGAATTCATGAATAGCAACAGATACGACTAGAGCAATGTACGCAGTGCATACCTGGTTTAAAAAAAGTTAAGTAGAAAGAAAAGAGAAGCAATACCTACAATCCTACTCCTATCTGAGCAGTAACAAAAGAAAGTATTAGAATTTACCTTCAAGGTTCATCCCAGCTTGAAGACATTTCCGGTAGCGACAAGCAGGGCAGTTCTTTCTCCGAATTTTATCAATAATACAATCATTTCTTCCAGCACAGAGATAATTGTGCTGTCCTGCATTTAAAAAGAGGAGAAATTATAGTTAGAAACAAATATAAATGCTGTCAAATGAGAAAAGGGAAGAAGATGCAGCATGTATATTATCCATCCAAATAATACATTCATAAATTTCTCCAACCAAGCATTAGAAATTCAACATGTATTTTTTAAATGTTGTAATGATGTTGCTGAATGGGATCTAGCACTAAAAGTAATCTAATTTCAAGGGTAAAAATCAAAATTAAAAAAGTTAGCCATACCATAGAAACTAAGAATTTCATGTATTTCTCTCTTCTGGATCTGATCCAATAACTGAATAGAGGAAAACCCAAAGAGAACTCCTTTATATAAGGAGTTTACAATTGTAACATTCATTTGTTTATTATTTTATAAAGTTTTATAGAGATTGCCCAATATTGTTCTATATGTTCATGTAGTTCTCGAATTACAACCACAATTGGGAGTAGAATTTCTATCATGTTGTTGGATCAGTGAATCACTCCAGTCATTAATTTGAATCACAAGGTCATTAAGTGAATCCAGCTTTTCCAATGGACATTTTTGCCAGAAACTGCCAAAAACAGGCTGCAAATTGTGAACATGTGACTGCAACTGATTGCAAATGTGTGCTGATTGCCAAAGGCCTGAATTGCGATCACACGACCATAGGGCAATCAGGTTACTTTTTCATAGGTGTCACAACTTTGAACTGTCATTACATGATTGGTCATAAATTGAGAACTACCAGGATTTCTCAACAAAAGAAAATATCATTAAAATATTATATGTGATTACTTTTACTTAATATTTACATATTATTTTATATGTGATGAAAATATCAGATTATCATCATGATTATGGCTGTTTTGTGTTCCTTGCAGTACTTAGAATAGAGTTTTCTTCTATTTTCTTCTATTTATTATTAACAGATGTTCTACAAAAAAGCTTTTGTTAGCATAGAAGTTAAAAACCTTTTGCCACATACACAGAAGGACCAGCAAATTCTGTCCATATTTGGCATACCTGTATTCCTAAGTATAATATATATATATATATTCCTTTTCTTCCCATGAATGACTGCAATCTCCTTTCCCTTCATGCATACAATTAAGGAAAAGGATATATCAATAGGTAAAGTAAAACGGATTCTGCATATATCTGTCCCATCTTTCTAATCACATTCCATCTTTGACTTATGGAGCAAAGCTTTCAAGCCTACACAATGTGTTTTGTAAAACTTACTACAATATGGATCTATGGTAACCACATAAAATATATCCCCCCCCCCAAAAAAAAAACCCTGGCTCAGACATTATATCTTATTATCCATTTGCATCTTTTTCCAGTAGTGCAGATAGTGTGTCCTTTTAACATCCAGAATTCTGAAAAATAGCTTGTCCTATCTTGGAATTCTAGACTCTGCAGTCTATGAATGTGTGTGTGTGTGTGTTTGTATTTTGAGTCAGCACTGAACTTCTGGAGGCTGCAAGTGCTAGTTCCTGTAGTTTTCTTGGAAAGATTTTCAGAAAAGATTTACCGTGGCCTTCTTCCTAAGGCTGAGAAAAGTGACTTGCCCAAAGTCAACCAGTTGGCTTCATGCCCTAGGCAAGACCAGATCTCTCAGTCTTCCTGTTTCTAGCATGGTGCCTTTAACCACTACACCAAACTGTAGACAAATGAAGGCAAGACTCTCCCAAAATGAGAACACTGACCTAAGTCAGAGGCAAATAAACTATATGTATATGGCCATAAGGAACAACAGAAAAGAAGAAAAAATTGTCAGAGAGATGCAGAATGGGAATACACAAAGTACCATATTTCTCCCCTTCATCCCCTTTTGCTTTTTTAGCAGTCTAATTTAGTTGTTGCGGTGTAATATGCCTCCAGATCTCAAAATTGATTTTATTTTCACCCCACCTTTACTGATTTTATAAATAACTCAAGGCGGTGAACATATCTAACACACCTTCCTCCTGCTATTTTCCCTACAACAACCCTGTGAGATGGATTGGGCTGAGAGACAGTGACTGGTCTAAAATCACCCAGCTGTCTTTCATGGCTAAGGCAGGACTTGAACTCATGATCTCTCACTTTCTAACTTGGTGTCTTAAACACTAGACCAAACTGGCTCTATAGTTTAATACTGGTTTTATTGGAGGCTGGCAATTTAATTCTCTGAAGGATTCTTTAGGAGCAAAAGTAAAAGAACTTGGGGATTCCTCATTACTTCTTAAAAACTGGGTTTTGATTTATTGCCATGAAAAATAATTGGTTAAATAAATAATATTTAACAACTATGCATGTCCATGTTCATCCATATATACAGTATCTCACAGAAGTGAGTACACCCCCTCACATTTTGTAAATATTTAAGTATATCTTTTTATGTGACAAAACTGAAGAAATGACACTTGGCTACAATGTAAAGTAGTGAGTATACAGCTTGTATAACAGTGTAAATGTGCTGTCCCCTCAAAATAACACATCACACAGCCATTAATATTATCCCGGCAACAAAAGTGAGTACACCCCTAAGTGATAATGTCCAAATGAGGCCCAAGTAACCGTTTTCCCTCCCTGGTGGCACATGATTCGTTAGTGTTACAAGGTCTCAGATGTGAAGGGGGAGCAGGTGTGTTAAATTTGGTGTTATCACTCTCACTCTCTCAAAAAGGTCACTGGAAGTTCAACAGGGCACTTCATTGCAATGAACTCTCTGAGGATCTGAAAAAAATGAATTGTTGCTCTACATAAAGATGGCCTAGGCTATAAGAAGATTGCCAAGACCCTGAAACTGAGCTGTAGCACGGTAGCCAGGACCATACAGCAGTTTAACAGGACAGGTTCCACTCAGAACAGGCCTTGCCATGGTCAACCAAAGAAGTTGAGTGCCCATGCTCAGTGTCATATCCAGAGGTTGGCTTTGGGAAATAGACATATGAGTGCTGCCAACATTGCTGCAGAGGTTGAAGGGGTGGGGGGGTGGGGGGTCAGCCTGTCAGTGTTCAGCCCATATGCCACACACTGCATCAAATTGGTCTGCAGGGCTGTCGTCCCAGAAGGAAGCCTCTTCTAAAGATGATGCACAAGAAAGCCCGCAAACAGTTTGCTGCAGACAAGCAAACTTAAGGACATGGATTTCTGGAGCCATGTCCTGTGGTCCAAAGAGACCAATAATAAACTTGAAATTCTAGACCTAGAAAACCTAGAACTATGCCTAACTATAAAATTATATATTGCAATGTCCTACCTGTCAATGAATACTTCAGCTTCAACCATAACAATACAAGAGCACACAATAGATACAAACTCAAGATAAACTGCACCAAACTTGATTGCAGGAAATACGACTTCAGCAACAGAGTGGTCAATGTCTAGAATACTCTACCTGACTCTGTAGTTTCTTATAATCGCTTGACAAAATAAATAAAATAAAATAAATATTTGGTTCAGATGGTGTCAAGTGTGTGTGGCAGCAACTGGGTGAGTACAAAGACAAGTGTGTCTTGCCTACAGGCAAGCATGGTGGTGGGAATGTCATGGTCTGGGGCTGCATGAGTTCTGCCAGCCCTGGTGAGCTACAGTTCATTGAGGGAACCATGAATGCCAACATATACTGTGACATACTGAAACGGAGCATGATCTCTCCCTTCAGAGAGTGAGCCGCAGGGCAGTATTCCACCCTGGTAACAACTCCCAAACACACCACCAAAATGGCCACTGCCTTGCTAAAGAAGCTGAGGGTAAAGGTGATGGACTGCCCAAGCATGTCTCCAGACCCAAACACTACTGAGCATCTGTGGGGAATCCTGAAACGGAAGGTGAGGTGCGCAAGGTCTCTAACATCCACCAACTCTGTGACATCGTCATGGAGGAATAGAAGAGGACTCCAGTGGCAACCTGTGAAGCTCTGGTGAACTCTATGCCCAAGAGGGTTAAGGCAGTGCTGAAAAATTATGGTGACCACACAAAGTATTGACACTTTGGGTTCCATTTGGACATTATCACTTAGGGTGTACTCACTTTTGTTGCCAGCAGTTTAGACATTAATGGCTGTGTGTTGTGTTATTTTGAGGGCACAGCACATTTACACTATTATACAAGCTATATACTTACTGCTTTACATTGTAGCTAAGTGTCATTTCTTCAGTGTTGTCACATGAAAAGATATACTTAAATATTTACAAAATGTGAGGGGGTGTACTCACTTTTGTGAGATACTGTATGTAATTTCAACTGCTTTTTTAATAGTGCCTCTCTAATTATTAGAATAAAACCAAAAGTGTATTTTTATAACTATGGAAAATTTCAGTTTAAGATATCTATCAGTATTTTTTCCTCAGGAAAGGAATGATGCATTATGTGCATTGTTTTTAGTTTACATGAAGCTGGAAATACCACAGTAAACTACAGCAAGGCCAGTTTGAGACATCTAGTTTTGAAGTGCTGCTTTAAGATATATTGATTTTACCACTTTAAAAGAGCAGGGAGGAAACTATTTGGGTTTTGGAGTATATGAAGTGGGCAAACTAAAACCCTTGGAATTTTTATAGAACCAAAGATTCAAGTATAAGCAAATCTTGGCAGCAAACTAAATCTAACTATAGCTTTTAAAGACCAGATTCTTTCCAAATTGAATTATGCAGCAGTATTAAACATGAACAAAAATAACAAAAATAAGAGAAAGCAATGAATGAAAGCAGACCTCTTTTTATCAGGGTCAGAATAACAGAGTTGGGAGGGACCTTGGAGGTCTTCTAGTCCAATCCCTTGCTCAAGGGGGAAGTCCTATACCATGGGTGTCAAACTTGTGGCATCTTATTGCCATCATGTGATGTTTCACATTTTCCCATTCACGGAGCTGGGCTGGGTGTAGCCTGTACATGATGTGTCCGGCCCATGGGCTGCCAGTTTGATACTCCTGCCCTATATCATTTCAGACAAATGGTTGCCCAATCTCCTCTTAAAAACCTCCACTTTTGGAATACCCACAACATCTGGAGGCAAGTTTAAAACAATTAATTGTTTTCCCTATCAGGAAATTTCTTCTTAGTTCTAGGTTGGTTCTTTCGGTGATTACTTTCCATCCACTGTCACACAAACTTACGAGAAAATAATGATTTCTTAAAAATAAAGGGAGGGGGTAAGGTATTATCTCTGAACAATGAAAGCTGGTCAAGGCGATTAGGGAAAACTGACAGAGAAGGGATATTGGAGATTCTAAAATATAAAAACAAACCATTCTTTCCTGATTCAGTTTAGAGGGGTGTTGGTAAATTTATCTGTGAATGCCCTTTCTATCTATGCTGCGAGAGAGCCCAGGATGGGTTGACTCCTTCTTATAATGTCATTAAGCTGAGTCTGTACTTGTATATAAAAAGCCAGCCCCTAGGAGAATTCCCAGCTTTGGCGAAGATACTTGACAGACTGAAGAAGTGTCTCTGAAAGCAAACAATCCAATGCATTAACATGCCTTACCATCTCCGGACGAACCAAGGGAGGGGCTGGGCTCTCTCACAGCATAGATAGAAAGGGTGTTCACAGGTAAATTTACCAACGCCCATTCTCCTCCATGCTTCAGCAAGAGCCCAGGATGGGACATACCAAAGCTTGAATGTCCACGGGCAGGTCCTCGTCCGGCCAATCACTCCGATGGTGGAACCACTCGCTGAAGAACCCATCAGCCGAAGGCCACCATTGCCGAGGCAAAGGAATCCAGACGGTAGTGTCTGATGAAGGGAGGCGGGGAAGTCCATGTGGCCGCTCTGCAAATCTCTTCCAAGGATGCCTGGGTGGCCCAGGCGGGGCTGAAGTGGCCGCACTTCTGGTAGAGTGCGCCGTTAGACCACATGGTACCGGAAAAGCCACCACTTTGTAGGCTTGTGTGATGCTAGTCCTGACCCACTTGCTAATAGTAGAAGAGGCTTTGCTCCTCAAGTGAGAAGGGGAAAAGGAGACAAACATGGCTTCTGTCTTTCTAAAAAGGAAAGTGCGCTTGATGTAAATTCTAAGAGCCCTTCTGACATCTAGAGTATGCCACTTGTGCTCTAAGTCATGGTGTGGAAGGGGACAGAAGTCAGGTAACACAATGTCTTGGGACTGGTGGAACCAAGTGTTAACCTTTGGGATAAAGGAGGGGTCCAGACGGAGAACAACCCTATCATTGTGAAAGATGCAAAGATCCTGCTTGACAGAAAGGGCGGCCAGTTCTGACATGCTTCTGGCCGAAGTTATAGAAAAGAGGGAAACTACCTTTAGAGTTAGGAATTGGAGAGACACTGTTCTAAGGGGTTCAAAGGGGGGCTTCGTAAGGGCATTAAGAACCAAATGAAGGTCCCATGAAGGATACCTGTGCACTACAGGAGGGTGTAGGCTGGAAGCCCCTTTCAAAAATCTCCTGACAATGATGATGGTGATGGGACAAGGAAGGAAGCGAACCCCATGAAAGAACTGAGGAGAGCGCTACTACCTGGCGACGTAAGGTATTGGGGGCTAAACCTTTCTCCAAGCCATCCTGAAGGAATCTAAGAATCTCTGTCAATTGGGCTGAGGAAGGAGAGAGATTCTCCTTGAGGCACCATTGGGAGAAAACCCTCCAGGTGGCATCATAGAGGCGCCTCGTAGAAGGTTTGTGAGACGCCTGGATGGTAAGGATAACCCCCTCTGGGAGATTTGCCTCCCTTAGCCGCTGCCGCTCAAGCGCCACATGGTCAGTTTGAGCCACTGGGGCTCTGGATGGATCAGGGCCCCTTGGTGCAGTGAGATGAGATGGGCCGGGATCCTCCAAGGGGAAGCCAAAGACAGGTTGACCAGGTCTGCAAACCAGGGCCTCCTTGGCCAATAGGGTGCCAGGAGAATTAGCTCCGCTCGTTCTGCCAACAGCTTCCGTATGACCGCCAGAATGATGGAAAGAGGGGGAAAGGCATAGAGGAGACCCATGGGCATTTGCAACAAAGAACATTGGTTCCCTCCGCTCCCTGGCAAGGAAATCTGGTGAAGAATCTGTTGACTTGGGCATTTTGAGGAGTGAAGAAGAGATCCACCTCTGGAGTTCTGAATCTGAGGGAAAGATCCCTGAATAGGGACAGAGGAATGGACCATTCTGCCTGGTCGACTAAACTCCTGCTCAGCCAATCGGCTTGGGAATTGTCGACTCCGGAAATGTGATCCGCTGAGATCAACAGTAGGTGTTTCTCTGCCCATAACCCCAAACGTTCTGCCATATTGTCCGTCAACACGAGAACATGGGAGCCGGTCACCGAGGATCTGAAATGCTTGAGAGAGATAGCTCTGAGCTCTAACCAATTTATGGGATGGGTGCTGTCTGATCTGGACCAAACCCCTTGAGCTATCTGATCCTCCATATGGGAGCCCCAACCCAGAAGGCTGGCATCTGTGGTGATTACTAGCCTGTCTGGTTCCTTGAATTGGAGCCCCTTCCAGAGGGACGGGGAGAGCCATCAACTGAGGGACCACTGGGCCTGTTGAGAGAGCAGGACCTTGATTGATGAGTGCTTAGTTCCCACTCGTGCCCATGGGACGATGCCAATACAGGAGACCATCTTCCCCAGAAGTTTGGACAGCAGCGACAGTGGAACAATCTGCTATTGTTGAATCTGGCTGATGATCTCTGCAAGATTTTTTCCATGATCTGGAGACAGGAAAACCTGGCACAAAGTCGTGTCGATGACTGCTCCCAAGTGTAGCAGTTTGGTCGTGGGTGAGATGGCTCTTCTTGGTGTTGATGGAAAATCTGTGGCTTTGGAGGCAAGACAGGGTAATTTGTAAGTCCCGATGGGCTGATGGATGGAGGAGGACATTATCAACATGTCGTCCAAGTAGCATTGGATCCTCACTGGAACAGAACGGAGTGAAACCACCAATGCTGCTAGAATCTTTGTGAAGACCCTTGGAGCCGATGAGAGGCCGAAGGGAAGGGCTCAATACTGGAAGTGGGTATTCTGGTAACAGAAACGGAGAAACTGGCGATAATGAGGCCAGATGGGGATGTGGGGGTAAGCCTCCATGAGATCAATGGAAGAAAGGAGGTTGCCCTCATGAACGCTCTCTAAGATAGAATGCAGTGTCTGCATTTTAAATCGCCTGTATTTGACAAATTGATTGAGAAATTTTAGGTCAAGGATGGCTCACCACCCCCTGAGACTTTGGGAACAACAAAAAGATGAGAGTAAAATTCACGTCCCCATTGTACAGTGGAAACTGGCTGAATAGCCCTTATGTCGAGTAGGTGTTGAATGGCCGAATTCATAAGGGCTCTGTTTGAAGTATCCCGTGAAATGGGACAAATGAAAAAAAATTCTGGGGGTGATGATAGAAATTCCAATTGTAGCCCTGACCTAACAGTGTTGAGCACCCAGGCATCCATCATTGACTCCTCCCACTTGGAGGCAAAGAAGGCTAAGCTACCTCCGATGGGTGGGGAGAACGAGGTTTTACTTAGAGCAACGGAAGCCCCCCCCCGAAAGGGCCATTTACCAGCAGAAGGTTGTTGTCTGCCAGGTGGTTTTTGACGTTGAGAATAAGCCCTCTGTGGCTGAGGAAAGCGGGAGGTGGACTCCGCCCGAAAAGAGCTGGGCGATAGTCAGCTTTTTTCCCTGAGGAGGAAAGAATTGTATGTTTATCTCTGGTCTCGATGAGATACAGCTCTAGAGCCTAGCCAAAAAGCTTGTATCTTGCGCAGGGGGCAGAGGCCAGTTTTCATTTGTGGCGTGACTCTGCCTGCCAATTTCGGAGCCACAGAAGCCTTCTTGCCACCACCGAAGATGCCATGGCCCTTGATGCAAATTTGGCAGAATTGAGGGTGGTATCCGCAGTGAATTCCGCTGCTGCTATAATTTTGTTAAGGTCCTGATGAGATCTGAGGTCAGAGGCAGGCAATCAGTCCTGCAGTTGGTACAGCCATTCTAGAGATGCCCTCGTAAAAAATGATACAGCAGTTGAAGCCCGAACAGCCCACGCAGCTACTTGGTGGCTGCACTTGAGGGTCTGTTCGGAATGCTTGTCCTCTGGTTTAAGGACATCCTCTGGCTTGGTGGGAGTGCCAGAAGAGGAGAATGATGCCACAACCGGAGTGTCTACTTGTCTGAAGATGATGGACGAGGACCTGCTGAAGGGGAAGCACACTGTTCCTTGACCATGTCGAGAAACAAAAGGGGAGAAGGCAAAACCTCTGTGTGTACTACTGGCTTGGAGAAGAGCAAGGTGCTGCTTCCTCAGGTGACAACTTGGCAGTGACCAGGGCCTTGCTAAGTAGGGGTTTAAAGCAGGCTGGTTTAAAGACTAATGCAGAGGAGGGCTGATCTGGACAAGAGTCTTCTTCCTCTGAAATATTGCGATCACAGACTTTGCCCTCTTCACACTCTGAACGAGAGGAGCAACTGTGTTCAGATGTGGAGGCACCCTCTTCCCCTTCATACTACTCCCATTCTGCCTGTGAAGAATGGACCCTGAGGTCTTGGGGTCTGTGGAAATTTTGTTGTGGAGGTACGGAAGCTATAGACTGAGAAGGGGGAAGGGCCTGAACCCTTTCCAGAGGCTGAAGAATCTGTTGAAAACCTTCAGCCAATCCCTGCCTAATGGCTAAGGAAACAACATCTTGGATTTCCCTGGGCTTGTTATCAAAGGTAGTGGAGGGCCGAAGGCCAGCTGCAGTGGGCATGAAGGTGGCTTCCGGCCTGATTTTGGAGGACTGAACTCTGGAGGGAAGAGAGGGGGCATAGGGCCCAGAAGTTTGCTGGAAATATGGCCCAGACCTGTTGAAATCCTGAGGCTGTTCCTCAAATGCCTCAGGGGACCATATGGGGGGGGGAGGGGAGGGTGTCCAAAGCCTCCATGAACAACTTCCCCTCTCCTGGGGGGGGGTCTTCTCTGGAAACCCTGATGTTCAGCTGGCTGGGAAGCCTGTTGCAGTTGCCCTATCATTTGTTGAATAGTCTTGTTAAATTGTCTCTCTAGAGCTGCATGTCTGCGTTTCTCTGCCTTCAACTCAGCCTGGGTTGTCTTCTTAGGGGCTAGAGTCTCAGCTCTGATTTCTGCAGTCACTTCCCTCTGAGCAGTAAGTTGTCTGCATCTTTTCCTTTTAGTGGGTTGGAGGGCCTGTTCCACTGGCAGGGAAGCTCTGCATGAGCACTGTCCTGATCCATTTTAAAATAAGCAAGGCTCAAGCGTTGAGAGAATGGCTCTCAAAAGTGCTTAAGGATGGCAGAGGGTGGAACTGGGTCTTTGGAGCCCTGAAAATGGCTGCCAGGTCACTTAAAATGGCCGCTCACCTCGTGTCTGAAGAGACTGCACTTAAAGATGGCCCCTGCTCGTCGATGGCTCTGAGAAGTGAATTTCGCTCCTGAGACTACTGCAAGCCCCAAGCAATCAGATCAGCCAGAGAACGAAGAGATCGCCTCCCACGTGATCAGTTGGCTGGCTCTGTTATCAGTTTGCCGATCAGTTTTACAATTGGACAAACTGCGGCTATGGGGAAGGTCTCAGACGCTTCCCTGCTTGCCTAGTAGTGCTTGGGAAAATGTTTATCCCAACATTGCAGGAGAATGGAGCCTCGCTCTCCTGAAGTTGCAGCTGCCCGGATCCCTGGGAGCTGATTGAAGCAAGGGTAGCTTCTGTAGAAAATCAATGAATAAAACGCTAACGCTTTCAGAGACACAGCTTGTGACTTAAAGAAGCTGAGTCAAAACTGGGGATTCTCCTGGGGGGCGGCTTTTTATATACAAGTACAGACTCAGCTTAACGACATCATAAGAAGGAGTCTATCCATCCTGGACTCTCGATGTAGCATGGAGGAGAACTGGATTAGAGGGCATAAACCTGTTCAGCTTTTTCTTCAAGAACAGAAGAGGTTTCTAAACATTAGCCCTCTGAAGATTTCTGAACAAAATACCACAAACAAAGCAGCATGATAGATTCATAATTTGGAGATCCAAAACAGCAGTCAAACCTTCTCTAAATCTTCTGTATATAGCTCCACCTTGCTTCAACATTACTCCACAGAGTTGCCTTCTCTGCATCCATAAATATGACTAGAGGACTGCAGATGGGTTGCAAAGTAGATACAGGGAAGTTTTAAAGCAGCTGCATTATGCTACAGTAGTAGTGTAATTCTCCTGCATGATTTATCTTGCTACTTTTTGTTTGAACTAGAATTCTTGTCTACTTTTATAATAAGCTAGTTATTTCTCAAGAAAAAATAGTTCTGAGATTATGGATTTGGAAGAAAACACTAATTACTTACACAATAAAATCCTAGTGACTCAGAAGGTAATAATCATATTACTTCTTACCTTCCACAGCTCTTTTGAAGAACACTTTGCAGCTGCCACATGTTAGGACACCATAATGACACCCAGAAGCCTCATCTGAGCAAACAAGGCAAAGCTTGGGAGGTGGTCCCGTAGTTGATGAAGAGGTAGATGGTGAACTGCTCACATCAGATCTTACTCCGGGGCTAAAGAAATATTTCAAATAAAATTAAATTTCAAAAAGGAATCAAAACACAAGGAGAGTTATATGAATATTTCCAAAATTTAATTTTCTTTTTCATTCTGGAACCAAAAGGCAGTTCAGAAATAAGTATATAAAATAAATTTTATTTCTATTTATTTCTGAATTAGAAAGGAAATTTGCTAGGATTTTTATCTTCGCAAATACTGTTAGAATATCATCTAGAATCTACCCAAGACAGCTTTAATCTTTTAAAAGCATTGTCTTGAGGCCATTAGGAACTACAGAATTCTTCAATATGTACACATGATACTTTCAGAGAGATAAAACTACAATGTTTTCTTGAGGAAGAAAGCATTACATAATTACTGGCACAGCAACAACTGGAACTGAGCTGGCTGTTGAAGGAAGTTAGAAATTCTGATGCAATCATTTCCATTAAATGAAAGTTAACATTAAAGCTATACAGCAACCTGAGTATTTATTTCTGAGACATTTGCTCTGAGTTAGAAACCAGATTCAATGACCTTCCAATTGACACTAAGTTGTAATGGCC
The DNA here is from genome assembly GCF_049901715.1 of Pseudonaja textilis. Lineage (NCBI taxonomy): Eukaryota > Metazoa > Chordata > Lepidosauria > Squamata > Elapidae > Pseudonaja > Pseudonaja textilis. The sequence goes on from NC_141991.1 coordinate 82,308,014, forward strand.
AAAATACTTATTGAAGCTATAGAGCATATTTGAGGAACCATGTTTTCTATGCATCTCACTCCACTTTAAATAATATGATTGAACTTACTTTAAAATACAATACTTTCATATGATTTCACATTAATCAGCAATATAAATTCTTTTTTACCTAAACCTTCCTATCCCTGCCTTAATACAGTATTACAGATCAAATATATGAGCACTATCTTCTACAGTTTATTTTTATCACAAACAAGGTCAATAAGGTTTACCTTAGCCCTCTAAAACAAGATTATGGCAGCAGCTTACAAAATATTCCCATAAATATCACCCAGAAAATCCCAAGTTTATTTCTGACATCCTAAAGTAAACTAGAAAACATTACAGGTTGTTTTTGGTTAACAACAGTAATTGGGACTAGAATTTCTGTCACTAAATGATATGGTTGCACAGTGCAACATCACCTGAATACACTGCTTAGCCATCGTAATTCCAGCAGTTCCCACTGCCATTGTTAAGCAAGGACTTCGTCCTGACTTCCTCTGGGCTTCCATTAGTCAATGAGGAATTAGGGGCTTGGGATGACTGGTACTGGAAGCAGGAGAACACATAAGCAGCTATACACTAACCTAATGCAACGCTGTACCCCCCCGAGAGCAGCATGGTATGCAAGACCAAACCACCCCAAGCCCAGCTGCACAGCGGGAAGAACCCCCTACACTCATGGATTCTGTTCCCAGAGGGGCTCTTTTTGTTCTTTGCTGTCTTCTTTTTCCTGCTGCTGCTGAGGTGTGTCCCTTTGCAAGGAAGCTACTAGTCTTTTTCCTGAGATTTCACAAGGAAACTGAAGAACCAGACCGGGCATACTACATCAACTTGTGGGAACAAGAAGATGGGGGCAATGGAGCACACGATGGAAGGACCTGTAGAGTACAGGGGGCCAAAAGGGCAGAAATGGGGGGAATTCAAAAGTGAATTGAAATGCCTCTGAATTTTGATCAGGCACACCAACTTTGGTGGACAGTGTAAATATCATTTAGCACTGTTGTAACTGCAAATTGTAGCTGAATGAATGGATGTTAAGCAAGGATCTCATGTAATTTTTAGCAGCAGTCAATTTAACAGAGAAACACACGATGCAAAATTTAGCTGTGTAGAAATGCTTAATTTATGGTCTGGTAACATGTAACATACATGATACCATCAAAATATTACAGTAAGAGAAACTGGAGTACAGACATATATACACATCAGATTTCAGGGAGTCAATGAAGAATGCTGCTTTTCCAAAGTATCACTGGAGCCACCCTTTACCACATCTCTATCAGGCCAAGACTGAGTAGTGACTGGGGCCTGGGGACTTCCTGGCCCGACAGGAAGAGGTGTAGCAAAGATTGATGACGCAGTCTCTGAGCAGAAAGGCAGATTCAACCCAATGTGTGGATTCTCCCATAGGCATGCTGGAGAATTGTCAGATCAATCAAAGCACAGGAAATTAAGAGCTTTTCAGAAATAAGATAACTGAAAGTGCAATCGCATGCTATTCTAATGAGAAGAAAAAATGGAGTGGGGCAGCTGAGAAAATAGCTGGGGATGTATAGGAAGTTCTGACTGAGTTAAAGAGTCACTTAGACGAAATGGAAGATGGGCTTATCTGTAAATAGCTAAGGAAGGGAAAAATCAGAAACACAAATTGTGTGTTTGAATTATGTCAACAGGTAAAAGAACGGATGGATCCACTATTTGGGAAGGTTAGTAAGAAAATTATACATGACAAGGAAAAAACAAAGCTCCTTTTAGTCTTTTCCTCAAAAGGCCCACGTTATCAAATCGACAAAGTAGAATAAATAACATAAGGAAAGAATGACAATCCCAAGGTAAGTAAAAAGATGGTTAGGAGTATCTGGCTGCCACAAACAATTTTAAGTTCAAGGACCAGATCAATTATATCTAAGACTCCTGAAGGTGCTTGTAAATACCATTTTAGGAGCCACTTTCTTTGCCTGAGGGTAGGCATAGCACCATAGTAATGGAAAAGCAAGTGGCAAGGAGGAGGAGAGGGGAAGAAACAGGGGATAAAAGGGCTGTACATCTCCAGAAGCACAAGGAAAGGTATAGGGTACAGAATGACAAGAAAAAATAGAACAGGAAAGGAAAGATCAATTTGAGAATATGTGGCAAATACTAAGTACTGTGAGAATTCCTCAACATGACAATACCCTACTTCAATTACAAGCTTTCAACAGAGAAAGGGTGAGGCAAAATGCACACAACTTGTATGATATAATATTTCTCTTTAATATTGGTTCCATGGCCAATGTGTATTTGATTCCCTGGAGAAATTGCCAATTTCTGCTATATGAAGGAAAACGTCAGGATAGGCAATTATAACCTCTGCCTAACAAATTTCTCAGTTTACATAGCAATGATGAACCTATAGCAGACCAGTTCAAGAAAAACATCAGATAATGCAACTGACTTTTCCAAATGGTATTCTTTGGTACCAAAAGCATCTTTCCAATGAGGAATGGATGGAAACTTTCTATGATTACTCAAGGGCAGAATCATTACATTGGACATTTAATGCCAGACCCCAACAAGCAAGCCAAATGTATTTAAATTTGCTTCATGGATCCTCAAGACAGCATAGAATTGAGAATGGGTATACTCCACAAAGATGGAAATCAATGTGAGATTGTAAAGATATTGGAGAAACAATTGTGACAATGAAACTCATACAACTGTGTCTCCTCAACTTGCATAGCTTTGAATATATACATTTTTTTCCTCTTGGAGATGATGGTTAGTATCATCAGCTTCAAATGACAAACAAGACACTAATGGCAATGCGTCACTATGCATTGAATAACAAACTCATGAGAATGAGTTTAATAACCTTCTAAGAAGAGGATGTGTATTTCAACACTACCTGGTTGACATAGCTGTTTAAGAATTAAGGTGAGAGGCTGAGTTACATGTGAATGAATCAAGCAACCTTGAGATCAACAACATACAGACACCTGACTGATGCACTGAATGATAATGATTTTAGAAACATTGGAAGGTGCATCATCCTCTCTTCAACCTTTGCTGATGGACCATAATATATGATGGAATAATGTCAAGGTGACAAGGTGTATATATGGAAATATGACAATGCTTCATTTTTTATTACAATGGCATGTAATCCAAACTGGCCAGAAATATAACAGAAACTTTTTTTTAATCAGCAGTCAAATGGTCAGCCAAAATTAATTGTAAGAATATTTTATTTGAAGAGAAAGTTGTTCACAAAGTACCTCACTGAAACATGTAAAATATTAATGTGGTTAAAAATGACATTGTCATGATTCCAAGAATTATGCCCAATATTCAGAAGGGGAAGACGTCCCTCTTCAGGGAAACAGTTTTCAATGCAGTCATGGAGAATGTGCTGATTTATCTGGAAAAAGTGGTATTCCAGCATGGTTCAGCTGTACGTAGCTTAAAGCCAAGAGGAAAAAAAAAAGCAAAAACATTACAGTATTCCTAGAGAATAGCAGATCAACTACAAATATTGTCAGTAAAAGCGTCTTTAGTAAAATAAAAAATATTTATATTGTTACACATCTTTCTTCTTTCATAAAATGCTTCCTTTATTTATTTTAAAACTAAAGCAATAGAAATCTGCCCAGTAATCATTGTTTTTCTGTTTAAATAAGGAAATATCTCTGATGATCCAACAACTCATGGATTATCCAGTAAATTTTAACAAGAATCTAGTGGCCACCTCTTATTAAAAAAATTAAAAATAGAAGTCACATTACTTCATACACATTCTATGAACTATTTTATTAGCACATTCTCAGATGCTAAGGTCTTGAAGATAATCCTCAAGATATTTATGGACAGATGGGGGTGGGGCGTGTATTTCCAAGCCATAATTTTTTAAAAAGATTTCTTTCAAATCTGAAACTATGGCTTTTGGGGAGTTTATAAACAGATTTATAATATTCTGAAAGTAAGCATTCATTGGTGCTCTTGTGTGTGCAAGAATTGAGTACTTATCAGTGAGCATATCAGCCTTTAAAATGATTTGTGAAGTGCTTAGGAATTACTATCTCTGCTAGAATAAATCAATTATATCCTGCAGTTATTAACTTTTCAAAGTGCCATATATTACAGAATGTGCTATTAAAGGTTAGTTTTGAGCATTTCCTTTACTACCAGCCACAGGAAAAAAAACTGGAAGAACTTTTCTTTTGTAAAGTTTAGGGTAAGTGAAATATGAACTTTGTATTTAATTCATTATACTCAGGGAAGAAAGTACTTTACATAATATAGTTTTTTTTACAATATTTGCATATATATTTACTTCTACAAGTAGATATAATCACGTTGGCATTTCTGATAATAAACACTTTATCAGAAGATATAATAATCATCCTGATCATGGTTGTCCTAAAAGTGCTTGAAAGACAACTGGACTTTCTGGTTTTCTCTGAAGACGTTTTGCTTCTCATCCAAGAGAGCTGAAGAAGCTTCTTGGATAAGAAGTGAAATGTCTTCAAAGAAAAATGGGCATTGTCTTAGCTGAACGCCATTTCTCCTTGACGGCTAGATAGGTAAGGCATGGATTGCTCTTGTCCTAGCTGACTGGACTGAGTCTGTCAAAAGCTGATTAGCTTAGCTCCGCCCACCGTGGAGGGTCACTCCCAGCTTTCAGCAAAGACAATCCCAGCTTTCAGCAAAGACATAAAGTGCTCCAGCAAAGACATAAAATAACAGACAGGACTGCCTCTGAAACACAAATGAAGACCAGGTTATCAGCCCCACCTCCCATCGGTCCACATCCCGGAGCAGATCAATCAGGGTGGGGCTGACCTATCTAGCCTTCAAGGAAAAATGGCGTTCAGGTAAGACAATGCCCATTTTCCCTTGTAAGGCTGCGATAGGTCAGGCATGGCACATACCAAAGATGGATTGTCATCGGGAGGGTTCACATCTGGTCCTGGTCCTGGTCCTGATTGCTCTCTGATGACTCTTTGCAGAACCCTTCTGCCAAACACAACATCCACTGAAGTGAAAGAGTCCAGATGGTAGTGCCAGATGAAATGAGATGCGGATGTCCAAGTGGCTGTCTTGCAGACCTCTTCAATTGAAGTCTGCATTGCCCAGGCTGCTGTTGTAGCAGCACTGTGAGTAGCATGAACCATAATACCCTTGGGTACCAGGAGCGAGTGACTCAAGTATACCCTGGAGATACATGACTTGATCCATCTGCTGACTATACATGGAGTTACCTTACACACACACACACACCAATGTGGCAGGTTGGCAAAAACAAAATAGGGATTCCATTCTGCGGAGTTCGGAAGTCCTTTTGATATAAATCTTCAAGGCCCTACGCACATCTAGGGTGTGCCAAGATTTTTCCAAGTCACGATTTGGGACAGAAATCTGGAAGAACCAATTCTTGTGCTCTGTGAAACAAGGTATTGACTTTAGGAATGAATGCTGGATCCACCCTCAAAACCACACGGTGAGATAGAGCTGCTGAAGGGTATTGGGAGAAAGGCCTCTATCCAAACTCGCCTGTAAAAATTCCAAAATCTGTGTTACTGAAGCCTCTAGAGGCTGAATCTTTGAACACCAAAGGTAAAAAGCTTGCCAAGTAACGTCATAGATGCGGATGGTGGAAGGTCTCCTGGAGGCCTGAATGGTTCTGACAACTCTGTTGGATAGTTGGGTGCATCAATCGCCAAACTGTCAGCTGTAGCCACTGGGGCTCTGGATGAATCAGGGACTTCTGGAGGAGAGAGGTATCTTCCTTAGGCAAGGATGAACTATTGGGAAACCCATTAAATTTGCGAACCAAGGGCGATGAGGCCAATAAGGAGCCACCAAACTAAATTTGCCAATGCCTTACGCACCACGGCCAACAGCAGAGGCAAGGGAGGGAAGCATACAACAACCCCTGAGGATACCTGCTGCGGAGAGCGTTGGTTCCTTCAGCCCCTGGGGTAATAAACCTAGTAAAAAATCTTGGTAATTGTGCATTTAATGGAGTGGCAAACAAATCCACTACAGGAAGTCCAAATCTCTGAGTAATTTGGAGAAAAAGGGAAGGATGCAGCCTCCATTCAGTCTGGTCAATAGTAGCTCTGCTGAGCCAATCTGTTATCACTGCCAGAAATATGTTTAGCCTGGATGGATAGATGTCTTTCTGTCCATATACCCAAAGCCTCAGCTTCTAATATAAGGGATTGGGACCTGATACCTCCCTGCCTGTTAATGTGGGCTTTGGTGGCTACATTGTCCGTCATGATAAGACATATATGCCAGTAACCTGTTGACTAAACAAACAGCTCTGAGTTCCAGCCAATTAATATTGTGCGCCCATTCCTCAGTTGACCATATGCCTTGAGCTGTATGTGAAGCCAGATGAGCTCCCCAACCCGATAAACTGGCATCAGTAGTGAGGATGAGTCTGTCCTCCTACCTGAAGGACAGACCCTTGGAGATGGCTTAGGAGAGCCACCAATGAAACACCTTCTTGGGCACCCTGACCTTCATCAAGGAGTGACTCTTATCTAATTTTTGATGAGGTAAGAGGAATCACTGGAGGGCTCTGGAATGGAGCCTGGCCCAGGAACCAATGCCTATGCATGACACCATCTTACCTAATAGTTGAGAGAGGTGAGCCAATGGAGTGGAACCCTCTCTCCGGATACCTCTAGCTAGCAACTGCAGGCTGTCCTGCCGTTCCTGGGAAAGGAAAACCTGTCAATAGTAGCTTCCATATGAAGCAGATAAGTGGAGGGAGTAAACTGACTCCTTTTAACATTTATTGAGAAACCAATATCCTGCAAAACTGAAATAGTAGTCTGCAGGTCCCTCCTTGCCCCTTGAAAAGATGAGGATAAGATCAATATATTGTCTAAGTAACATTGCAGATGCACCAGAAGTATATGCAGATGCACTGCCAAGGTAGCCAATACCTTTGTGAAAATTCTAGGGGCTGAAGATAACCCAAAAGGGAGAGCCCTATATTGGAAATGATTTCCCTGAGAGCAAAAACATAGGTAACAGCTGTGGAAATGACAAATGGGAATATGTAAATAAGCTTCTGTCAAATCAATAGAAGTGAGGAAGTCCCCCTGCTTAATGCTCTCCAGGATAGTCTGGAGAGAATGTATTTTAAAACTCCTGTAAACTATGAATTTATTGAGCTTTGCAAATTGATAATTGCTCTACACACACACACACACAAATGAGACCTTGGGGATAACAAAAAGTCTGAAAAAAAATGTTGGTGTGCAGGGACCTTTTGGATGGCTCTAAACTCCAGCCAATGCTGGATGGCTGATTCCATTTAAAACCCAGGCGTCTGATGTAATCTCCCCCCATTTGTCAGCAAAATAGCTAAGTGCCCGCCAATGGGGGAAGACTGAATGCTGTTAGCGTTGGCGATGGTATGGGCGACTTCCTTCTCCTCGAAAGGGCCACTTGCCTGAGAACTGTTGTCTGCCCTTGCCTGCTCGATCTGACGGTGGTTCAGGCTGTTGATAAGGAGACTTGGCAGACTGATGGAAGCTGGGTCCCAGTTCTGCCCTGAAGGATGGGTGTCTAAAGTATGGGGCAGGCTTATTCTCTGCCCTCCTGTAGAGTGACGGAAGCACTTTCCTCTTGTCCTTGGACTCCACAAAGAACGGATCTACGGCTTCCCCAAATAGCTTGTCACCTTGGACCAGAGTCGATGCCAGCTTCCATTTTCTTCTGCCTTCAGTCTGCCAATTTTGCAGCCAACACATGCACCTGGCTGTGAGGGAAGCAGCAATGGCTTTGGTGGCAAACCTGGCTTTGTTGAGTGGCATCTGCTATGAACTCTGCCGCAGCTACTATCTTATTAAGATCCTGATGAGTTCAGATATCTGAAACTGGGACCCTGTCCTGTACTTATTTGAGCCGAAGCAGGATTCTAGCTGTTTCTGTACCACCTTCAAAAAAACCTTGGGGAATGGTACCACTTCCTTCTTCATGGTAGGCTCATCAAAGCGAGTATCTGATTTTGTGGGAGGCTGATCGCCAGACTCTTTGTCATCCGCATCTCTCAGGTTGGCTGTATTTTGAGCCTTGAAGAGCAAGTACTTGAATAACGTAGGGTGGAACAGGCCTGAAAAAACTGGAATTTCCAGAGTTAGACCTTCATCATCTGACAGGTCAGACTCCTGTTTATCTATTTTCCCTACCAAGGAGGAAGCAGCATAAACAGATGGAACATAAGCAGCTGGAATCATTTTCCTGAACCAAGGAATCCCATTCTGATGCCCCCTGTTCACGAGATGGAAGCACAGATGCCTCTGATACTTCTGAAGAGTGATGGATAAACCATTGACTGCGTTTAGCAATTCCCTTTTTGATAGTTCTATCAATAGCTGCATGTTACCCGGGATCTCCAATTCAGAAGACTCAGCACGTGTGAGGGCTGCAGCAGGTGTAAATGTGGCCTCCACCCCAGGCCTACTGCCCACTTGCTCCTATCAAGGTTCTGGCCTGAAGCCTCCTTGTGGATCTCCATAAGGCCTTCCCTTAGCAATAGGATGTTGTTTGGTGTCACTTTTACCTGCATTTGGGGACCAAACTGAAGCCATGGCCCTGGGAGAAGGACCCGGCTCCTGTTCCTGAGGACCAACTGCACTGTGATGAGAAGCAGGAGAGGTCTCTTTGTCTGGAGATCTGATCTTTGAGGCTTTTTGTACCTTGGCAATTTGCTTCTCTGGGGCCTTCTGCCAAATAGAAGCATCCTTCTCCTCCGTCTTAGATGCCTTCTTTGTTAGCATGGCCTGCTTCCCTTGCTTGCTCCTTGGAATCAGAGTGGAGGAAGTTGCACTGTGGAATTTTCCTTCTCTGGAGGCCCTGCTGCCTCTAGGGGCGTCCGCCATCTTGAGTGTAGGAGGCCTTTAGCAGATAATAGCCCTGTGCAAGGAGGAGAAGTACACGAAGGGAATTGAGGTAGGCAATTTCCTTTCTTCTTACCCCTTAGCTCCAGCCAATCCTCTTCAGCTCTATACAACTTCAATAGGATGTTTTGACACTTCCTACTGGGACTAACACCCATTGGGGACTAATAGGACCTAAGTTATAGACCAGACCCGGCCTTGAGACCTAGACGGTTGGGTCTATCTCAGAAAAAGGGACCATCAGAACTTTAAGAAATAGTGCCTCACCTTTTGTAGTCTTCTGGACCAGCTGCTTCCAGAGGCCAATGGCCTAGCACTGGTCCCTTGGCACTGGAGTGGACTGAAAAAGTGGACCGACTGATTCAAAACGGCCATTGCCAGCCATGAAGTCCTCCCCTTCACCGTGGAGGCCCTAACAATGGCCCTGTGGCAATCAATTGCGTACGTCCTGGCTGAGCACTGAGTCGAAAGCTGGGAGACGCCAGCCACGGTAAGCAGAGCTAAGCTAATCAGTTTTTGACAGACTCAGTCCAATCAGCTAGGACAAGAGCAACCCATGCCTGACCTATTGAAGTGTTACAAGGAAGAACCAGAAAGTCCAGTTACCACTTGAAAAAGCACCTTTGGGAAAATATATATGCTAGTTTTCCGGTGTCAGAATTGCTGCACTGTAATTTCTATCAGACTAGTATGCAAAGCAGGAAGATAGAAAGCATATTATCTCAGTAAATTCATTAATTACTTGTCTGTAAAACATTGTGTGAAATTATCACGCCACATATACATCCAGTTACAGTTCAGGAATACTTCCTGTGAAGTCAGAAAAGGGATTACAGTAATTCAACCACAAAACATTTTGCACAATTCTAATTGTAATTCTGGTAATGTCTCAAAGTATTTCATTTCTTGGGTAACAAGATAAGAATAATCCAGAAACAGTTCTACAGATGAATGAAGAAATTTTTAGTTAATTCCTGGTTTGATTTCTCAATTTCTTATGCCAACAATCTGAATAAACAAAGATAACACAAAACCAATAAGGAATAAAGTAAAATGCTGACTAACACTCTAACAAGCCATAATTCAAACAAACCATGATTCATAAGTCAATTGTGGTTTCAAAATGTAGTTTTCTGACAAAACAGAATTCATATTTTTGTTACTGTCGTGAATATTCACCTTAAGCTAAGTCAAAAACAATTATTATTATGCTTGGAACTGTATGCAAAAAAGGCTGAGATTCTTTATTCTATTCTTGGAACTTACAAAATATTAATACCAACATTCCATTATTGAATATACAGGATTCAAAGAGCTCCATGTTCAGACATTGCAGCAGTGGCCACATTTTCCTGCCTGACTGTAGATTTTTTTTTTAAGTAATTAAAATATTATGACAAGCTGATATTTTCCTAATAGTTATTATTCAAAAGAAAGAAAGAAAGAAAGAAGGAAGGAAGGAAGGAAGGAAGGAAGGAAGGAAGGAAGGAAGGAAGGAAGGAAGGAAGGAAGGAAGGAAGGGGTTTGCAACTTGGTGCTAGTAAAAAGGTACATATTTAGTTTATTGGGAATAAAGAGAGATTTTAACAAATAGATAAAACGACCACCAGAAGGTTCATCAATTTTTGTTTTTAGCAAATGGATATTTTGTCTCTGGATACTTGTTATCACAGTATTTTGTTATGGCCCACAAATTTTTTTTAAGGTTTCAAAAATGCCACTTTCAGGAAATGTTTGGAAGTAGAGCACACATGAGGAGTTGCATTATTTTTCAGTTTTAAGGCAGATTTTCATGAAGTGGATTTTGGACGCTCTGCAGAAAGAAGTAAAAACACATATTCTGTTTGAATTACTGAATACTTTCAGTGGTAGGAGGGATTGTAAAAAAACTTATTCCAGACTGAATTAGCAGATTTTAAAATAACAAATGCAGTTCAAAGTAAGCAAGGGCAAATGAGTCATATTTGTTGTAAAAATTCAAATTTTATGTATGTATCAATGGGTCTGAATTGGCAGTGACTCATCCGGAAATGGATCTTGGGAATCAGTTTGGGTAGATGAATCATATTCCTAAAATAAAACTAAACATATATTGAATTGGCATTATGATTTGAAAGAATAAAACTGCCAATATAGTAATGATTTTGCACAATATAACTACAATTGGAATATCCTGATAATTCTGCATATAGACAATCCTCAACTTACAACTATTCATTTAGTGACCTTTCAAAGTTACAATACTGAAAATGTGACTTATGACTATTTTTCACACTTACGATGTTGTAGCAACCCCAAGGTCATGTGACCAAATTCAGATACTTGACAAATGGCTCATATTTATGACAGTTGCAGTGTCCTGGGGTCATATGATCAACTGTTTCAAGTCTCTGACCAGGAAAGTCAATGGGGATTCACTTAACAATTGTGTTACTGAAGTAGTTTACTTAATAACTATGGCAAGAAAGGTTGTAAAATGGGGCAAAACTGTCTTGCTTAGAAACAAAAACTTTGAGCTCAATTGTGATTGTAATTCAAAGACTACCTGTATTGGAGATTTGGTTAAAGTACAAAAAAAAATCACCTGGGAGGTATAGCAGCTTCCCAATTTAGTTGTTTTTTTTTTTAAAAAAAAAAAACAGAATAAAGCAGCACAAAGTGAAGTAAAATTATATCCATAAGAAAAACAAAGTTATATGAATTATAAGATTACAAATACACTTATTTTTATCCTGCCTTTATTATTTTAATAAATAATTCAAGGCAGTGAAGATATCTAATAATCTTTCTTCCTTGCATTTCCCCCACAACAACAATTCTGTGAGGTGGTTGGGATGAGAGAGAGAGAGAGATTGCCTCAAAGTCACCCAGCTAGCTTTCAGACCTAAGACAGGACCAAAACTCACAGTATTACGTACAATTATATTTTAACCACTCTCTCTAAAGTTGTATCATGACTCTCCACTTTCTATAATCTTGTCTAAATCACAAGTCATTTCTTTTTATTTTTAAGCAAAAGGTCCACAAGGAGTTTCCAATCAATAATATAGATGTTATCTTTAGTTTATCCAACTTAGCAAGATATGTTAATTTCACCCAATCGTTCCTCCATAGTGGATTGTATGGAATCTTTCCATTTTTGTCCATATAGTAATCTCTTTGCAATAACCATATATACCGTGTTTCCCTCAAAATAAGACTCTGTCTTATTTTATTTATTTTTTGCCACCAAAAAGGCACCAGGTCTTATTTTCGGGGGATGTCATCCACTGACTAACCTCACTTGCGCACGTCACCGTCGGCCTCCTTTTCGCTGTCAAAGGTCTTCAGGAACTTCTTCTTCTGCAGCCGGCAAGGCTTCCCTGAAGGCCTCTGCAGTGGATAACAGTTCTAGATTGATCCAGAACTTTGTTATCAGCTACAGAGGCTTTCAGGAAAGCCGTGCCAGCTGCAGAAGAAATGGGCCGGCAAGGCAGGTGTCAGGGTGTGCGAGGCCTGGTTACAACTGTCCGAAGGTAAACAGTAGGGCAGCTCCACCCCTCCATAGCCTAATTTTTACCCAGGCACTCTGGAATGGGTGGGGTCTTAATTAGGGCTTATTTTGGGGGGTGGGGTAGGGCTTATATTGGGCATACATGTAAAAATCAAGCTAGGATTTACTTTCAGGGTAGATCATATTTTTGGGGAAACAGGGTAGTATTAAAATAATATTCCATGATTTTTATCTCTGTATTTAATAATCATAAAAGGAATAGTTTTAACTCATTTAAACTTAACTCTTTTTTTGCATCTGTCTTTACACAAAGGGAAAAAACAGTCCAACTATCAAAAACAGCACCACAAAAAACAGATTAGGAACACAAGATAAAATAGGGAAGAAAATGGTAAGTGAACACCTGTCTACCCTAGATGAGTTAAAATCACCAGGACCAGAGGGATTATACCCCAAGGTTCTGAAAGGAACTGGCAGTCGAGATCTCAGAACCACTGAACTATATCTTTCAAAGGTCCCAGAGCACCGGGAACTGCCAGAGGACTGGAAAAGAGCTGATGTAGTTCCCATCTTCAAAAAAGGAAAATAGATCCAGGAAACTACAGACCTATCAGCCTGACCTCAATACCAGGGAAGATTCTGGAAAAGATAATCAAGCAATGAATCAGCAAACACCTAGAAGCAAACAAAGTAATAACCAAAAGCTAACATGGGTTTGTTAAAAACAGATCATGCCAAACTAATCTTATTGCATTCTTTGACAAAGTGACAAAATTAGTTGACCAGAGGAATCCTGTCGATATAATTTATTTGGACTTCAATAAGGCATTTGATAAAGTAGACCATAACCTACTACTAGATAAAGTAGAAAAATGTGGATTAGACAGCATCACCACCAGATGGATTCGTAACTGGCTGACCAACTGCACTCAACGTGTAGTCCTCAATGGAGCTGCATCTACATGGAGGGAAGTATGCAGTGGAGTACCCCAAGGCTCTGTTTTAGGCCCAGTACTCTTCAACATCTTCATCAATGACTTGGACAAGGGGATACTTGGGGTACTTATCAAATTTGCAGGCAACACCAAGCTGGCAGGAATAGCCAACACTGCAGAAGATAGGCATAAGATACAGAACGATCTTGACTGACTTGAACATTGGGCGCTATCTAACAAAATGAAATTCAATGGTGAAAAAAGTAAGGTTCTACATTTAGGCAAGAAAAATCAAATGCAAAGGTACAGTATATATGTGGTACTTTGCTCAATAATAGTAACTGTGAGAGGGAGTCCTAGTGGAAAACTATTTAAATATGAGCCAGCAGTGTGCAGCAGCTGCCAAAAAAGCCAACACAGTCCTAGGCTGCATAAACAGATGGATAGAATCAAGATCACATGAAGTATTAAATACCACTTTATAATGCCTTGGTAAGGCCGCACTTAGAATACTGCATTCAGTTTTGGTTGCCACGATGTAAAAAAGATGTTGAGACTCTAGAAAGAGTGCAGAGACGAGAAGCTACTTAGAACTAAGGAGAAATTTCCTGACAGTTAGAACAGTTAATCAGTGGAACAACTTGCCTCCAGAAATTGTGAATGCTCCAATAGTGGAAGTTTTTAAAAAAGATGTTGGATAACCATTTGTCTGAAGTGGTGTAGGGTTTCCTGTCTAGGCAGGGGGTTGGACTAGAAGACCTCCAAGGTCCCTTCCAATTCTGATATTTTATTTTGTATCTAAATTTCCAGTTCTGCTTTTAATTTAAGATTCTCTGTATCTATGTAGGCATTTGAATCAAAAACTTTGTAACCTTTTTACATGTCCACCAATCATGATAGAATGTTTCTTTCCTGTTGCTCATAATATACATTCTGCCTGTATTCATTCTAGATAATTTCTCTGGCATAATCTACCAACAATGCATTTTATAAAAATTCTCTTCAAAATCATCACATAAGTGTTTATTTCAGCATTTTAACTAGATATTTTCCCACTGATCAAAGGTAACTCTTCTATTTCCTTCCTTGTTGGGTTCCACACCCTTGGGATTTTCTGCCCCATTACAGCGTGTTCTATTTACCATGTCTGAAGATTGCCTTTCCAAAAGAGTGCCCAGTTGATGCAATAGTCTTCCTGCATAGGCCACCGTGCAATATTCTGGAGGTGGACATCATTTACATCTACATGATCTCTCAGAAGAGTGTGATTTTCCAAAACTGAGATATTGTTAAGAATGGTGGGCACATCCAGAATGTGACATGGTTGAGTTTGACATCCCTTCTCTAGTTTTTATACTTTTATTAAAGATCTGGGTAAAAGGTAGAGAAAATGCTTACCAAAGGAAATAAAACCAAATGCACAGATAAAGAATGGTGGAAACTCTAGCTTGGTAATAGTAATTATTGAGGTGTGTGTGTGTGTGTGTGTCTTAGAACAGATATTGAAACTGAATATGAAATATATAGATAACAGCTGCTTTCTCTTCCAAATAGTTGCTTTCTCTTTCAAAATGAAAAGACTTTTCTACTGATCTATTACTTCAACTGAAAAATCAACACTTGAGTCATTCAAGGCTTTTTAATGTGCATACAAACTTGTGCTGAACTGGTCTGATGCAAATGTTTTGCTACATTTCTGCAATGCTATGATGTGTTATGTAGATTTACTGAGAAGATTCTACCATCCGATTCTAGCTTTTGCTTTACAGGAAACAAATTCAAATTACAATATATGAAACATTTTCAGGTACTGTTTGATAGGGTAGGAGCTATAGATATTTTGGATTTCAACTCACAGAATGCTAGATTATAAACCAGAGTGCCAAATTCATAAAGACAATTTTTGCAAAGTAAAAATAAGGTTTGAGTTAAAAATTAAAACCAAGCAATTATTTTAGAAAAAGAAATATATAAAGTGTACTCTGCAATTCTAGGTAAGGCAAAGTAAAATAGCAATTTGATATGTTCATTCACATTTAAAGCATCTGAAAATATTTTGTTCAATAACTCACTCAGTAACTCCTAAGCAGAGGATTAGTTACTTTGAGGAAAAAACAAAATGTATACAAAACCAAAGATTTATTTGGAATAAAAATCTTAAGTTTATAATGAGCTATTAAGAAATTCCTCATTCTAGCTTAAACTAAGAATCCTCTGTTTTGAACTTTATATTCACTTTAATCTTGATCTAGTTTTAAGAATTTATAAGCACGTACAATTATCCCTGGTTTGTGTCCAAATCCGCGATAAAGTCAATTCTTTGAAGGAATGACACAGACACGAAGGTATGGAGATTCTATTTACCACTAATTTATGTTTATTTGAAATGGGTTTTTTTAATGTTAAATTGATAAAATATAAGCCAGCAGGCAAAGAACAAAGGAAACCCTGGTCCTAGGCTTTGTTCCATCTTTCAGAAAGCTCTTATTAAAACCTCTGGTAAAACACATGGTTTTAGAAGGATTAACATAGGAACCAAATTTATGGTTGTGCATTTAGTGTAATAGTTAGGCAATATGCTTTGTGAACAATTCCTATCTTGCTTATACCTACAAGCAGACTTTCAATTTGATGAATTTCAGAGTATATACAGGAAACATTTTTGATATAGTTATGTGTTTCATTCACAGCTTCAGGCTGGCATATAGTCAGAAATTGATTAACAAGCTGAACTAAAAAAGGAATATTTTAAAAATACAGCAAAGAGATAAAAGAATAACATAAATTTAGCAAAACTAAAAAAAATGCTTAAGGACTTTAACATCAAATCATAATGTACAAATCATCATGCCAAAAAGATAGCCTTTCACATCATACCATTTACAAGTAGTTCTTGAGTTACAGCCATTAGTTCAGTGACTGTTCAAAAGTTATGATAGCACTGACTGAATGGTACAGCACTTATGCCTGAGTCCCCAGTTACAGGTGGTACTTCATTCCACAGAATCAAAATTTGGATGCTTGGCGGCCCACCTACACTTACAACCTCAGGAAAGTTTCAAATCCCCCTAACTGCCTATCTACGCCACACCTCCACCCCCCTGCACTCGAAGGTCCCTGCTGTCCTGTGCTCTGCTGTCCCTAAGATGATCTTTGCTGTCTTCTTGATCCTGCTGCTGCCATATACTCCTAGCCCGGCACTTCATGAGACAGCTATTGGCTACCTGAAGCTGAGATTGTGCATGATGTTTTCCTTGCAAGGCCTCTGAAAGAAGGCCTCATCTGGCCAGCAGCTGCCTTGTGAAGGGCCAAGCCGGGAATGCCTCATCAGCAGGAGAAGCAAGAAGACAGCAAGGAGAGGTAGGTAGATAGGTAGCAGAGCACAGGGCAGTCAGGGGTGGCAATTGTTGGGCTTTGCACTATGTTACTGGGCTATGGCTTCTCAGGCTGGGAGAGACGAAACCAGAAATGGCTTGTATCAGGATAGGTCATAGCAATGGGGAATGCTAGGATTGCTGTGGCTAAGTGATATGCCAACGTGATGTTGAGCTTTATGATTACAGACCCTACAGGTAGGCCTCACTTACAAATTGCCCTGTTAACTAACCGTTTGAAATAACTTGTGCTGAAAAAGTAACTTTACAACAGTCACTGGTCCCCACAATTACCTGATCAAGATTTGGACACTTTGGAACCAGCAGACATTTAACACCATTGCAGTGTCCTGCAGTCACGTGATCACCATTTGCATGCATCACAGCTGGCTTCCAACAAGCAGAGTTAATGGAGAAACCGGCAATACAATTTCAAGTCATAGCCATGTGATGTCTCACTTAACTACTAGAGGTGATTTGCTTAACGACCACAGTCAAAATGAGGTTATAAGTCTACTCTGGTCACATGATGTCTTGTTTAATAACTGTGTCTCTTAGGTTGTGGCCTCTTAGGCCTCAATTGTGATCGCTAACGGAAGAGTAACTGTACTGCATGAAAGATTCCATTTTCCAATATTTGCAATATACAGTTAAAAATTCTTATTTTGGATTGTTCTTCTATCAAACCCTAATATTATTGTACCTTTTTAGGAATGGGTCATCAGTATTTGCAAGTATATAAATAACTTCTATGCATACAAAGAAAGCTTTTAATTTCTTTTTAGTTTCAACAGCAGAGGGAACTGTGAGTATACAGAGGAGGTAACTGAAATGCTCTCTTGAGCATACTCCACTGGAAATCTGGGTTTAGTCTGAATCCACTAAGCAACCCTTAGAATGCAAGTAGTTTTTGTTTCACGTCCTTCCATAATTGGGCATTTATTTATTTCCAGATTTCAATAAAACCACTGGTTCACTTAGCAACTACCCTGTGTTCATTTAACAATTGTGCCAGCCAGTTAATGACCGCTACAAAAAAAACACTGTAAAATTGGATTGGTCACATGACCCATGTCTTACAACTGTGACAGGTCAGGACTGTGATGGGTAAACTCCACTGTACTGTACTGTTAACATAGCTACAGATGAATTAGAACTGTTCATTTATGTTTAAGAAATGTTTCAGCCAAAAAGTTAGCTAATACAGAAATGAAATATAAATAAATACTTCACTATATTGCCCTAACTGGAAGTAATCATATTACTATATTTAGGGCATTTAATTCTCAGTTTTTTAATAAACTGTGAAGTAACTACAGACTCAGCAAGGAATCTTAACATTTTTAAAATAAGATTTTTCTATCTCAACCACAAGTCTAGAAATGTGATGTATTTTTATTTCACTTAATAACAAGATTAGTTAAAGCAGCTGGTATAAGACCTATTTGTTATTTAAAACATTTATGGCCTGCTCACTATTGAAAGACTTCGTGTTGTAAGTTGTGCCGGTTGTTAAGCAGGTTATCATTTGACTGCACCCAATTTGATCTTTTTTTTGCAGCAGTCGTTAAACAAATATAATGTCATTGAGTAAATCCATTGCCTGCAATGGCCATTTTTTGACAGTAACTTGTCAAATAAAGTCAGTTTCTGGCCAAAAAAGGTCATAAATCACAGTCACATGGCTGCAGGATGCTGCAAATGGCCATAATGTGGGCTGGTTGCTGAGTACCCAGAATGCAATCATGTGATCAATGGTTGGGTGAGTAGGAGGCCATTGGAACTTGGAATCCGGGTCATAAATAAACTTTTTTTGGATCTCTCCTAATTTCAAATTGTCACAAAGGAATAGGTTGAGGGGGCACACCAGGAGTACTCTCGGGAGTATTTTCACTCAGAAGTATTTTCCAACAACAAAATTCAACTGGATCAATATTCTTGCTATCCTGCTTCTTCAAAGTCCAACTTTAGCTTCCAGGGAGTGTCACAGAGAATATCACTGCCTACACTATCTAATCTAATCTATAAACACATCATAGCATTTCACTACTGTTTCCAAGACCTTCATGGTTGCTCTTTCAAGTGCTAGTCTGAGCACTGAGTACTCTGAGTACTAGGCACCACATTTTTAGATTGATTTGGAGAAACCTGAACAGATTCAAGGAATTTCAAAGAGGAATCAAGTGACTAGAAACTACATCCTGTGAACAGACGTTGAAGGAGTTGGGTCTCCTTGGCTCAGAAAAAAGATTACTGAAGGAGGAATGATAATATCCTTTTAATACATGAAGAGGAACCACTTAGGAGGGGTTTAAGTCATTTCCCCTCATAATCCAGGTGCACGTTTCAGAATAATGGATTCAAGTTATGAAACAATGAAGACCTAGTGGACTTCTCTTCAGTGGAACTGATCCAATGGAGGTTAGATGTCCATTAAGCTAGGATGTTTTAATTTGAATCCTTGCACTAACAGGACCTGCATTCAATAGCCTACTGACTTATTCCAATTCTATTGTAGGAGATGACAAAGGGTGAGCCTGAGGGATGGGTCAAATACTCTGTCAGTTTCAAATCCCTTCATGTCCACAAGAGATCTAAGTATAGCCCACCTTGATTTCTGTTGACTCTTAAAGGTAAAGGTTCCCTTCACACATACGTGCTAGTCATTTCTGGCTCTAGGGGGCATTGCTCATCTCCGTTACAAAGCTGAAGAGCCAACGCTGTCTCTTATTTATATGGTTGATTCTTATTTATTGCCAATTTGCTTTGACTGTTAATAATTCAGATTCTTATAGAGAGCTTAAGCTTGAAATATTTGAAATGTCTGGGTTCCTGATTTTCCTTGCTTGATATCTATTATTCCAAAATGCTACGAAGCAGATAAACCAATCTAGGCAAACAATTCAAAACTCAAGACAATGTAAGACATATACAACACTACTTTATAAATCCTCAGATTACTAATTTTGCTTAATATAAGAAAACAATTTTAATAATAAAATTAAGATGCCAGTTTAATTCATATATTTGAATGGAAAGCAATACTAAAGGACTGCTTTTTGCACATACCAGCCTGCTGCTTGTGTAAGGGCCGGCCAGCCACTTGCACAGCCCAGTACCAAATGGGCCACGGCTCAGTAGTAAGCTGCAGGCCAGGGGTTGGAGACCTCTTATCTAGACAACAGGATGAGGATACCAAACCCTCCATAAATCTAAAGTACAACACAACCTATAAAAAGTCTGGACAGCAGTGTAATACACTACTGGTAAAAAAAGAAAAGCAGGCAACAGGAATAAATATAAACAACCTGTAGACAATCTTTCAAAGCTGATGCCTTCCTACTGTTTATATTGTCCAGAAACAATAGTTTTCCATATTAACTAGATACTATGACAATTAGAACATATCTGGGAGACACAAGACAGGAGAAGCCTGTTGTATGAGTTAAGACTTGTCCTGAAATGCCCAAGCTTCCTTTAATTCCTATACGTCAAAGAACAACTTATCACATGCATACATTAAAAATCCATCACTGGCAGCAAACTGTTTAACAGGTACCTCAGGCTACTTACTATTGAGTCAGCAAGCTTTAATATTTCGCTCTGGATACCTAAAATGTGAAATAGTAATAAATGATAATACAGTGTCCAAAACATTTCACACATTTTAAAGAGCTTTACTTAGAAGTACATTCAAGTTTACTTAGAATTACAGCATCACAAGTATTTTAATAATCAAGATAACTAAAGATAAAGTTGTAAGTATTTTTAAAATTATCCACTCCACTCTATAAAACAAGATTTTTGATGATAGTACAGGGAAGGGGCATTTTTAACTTTGGTGCATGGCAAGTTGGTTACAATAAAGCAAAGAAACTGATTTTTTTGCAATTAAGGGCATCATCTCTTAATTTCTATATGGTTGTACAAAAATATACACCATCAAATAACTAATCAATTCTAAAAAAAAGTTTGAATAAAAGTATATTGTAAATTCATTCAGAGTTTATTTTCAGCAGGCTCAAACTTGAAATGTATTGTCTGCTGAAATTAAATACAGAATAAAAAATATTGAGATTTAAGGCTTTCATTTTGCTACTATTGTTTTACTGAAAATGAAGTTTAGAGGTTTTGTTTTTATTCCTATGATCCAGATGTATGGATATTGCATCAGTTGCCTGGAAGAAACATTACCTGATAAAATCTAATTGTGGAGAGAATGCTAATAAAATACCTTCAGAAACACTAAATTCCCAGTTGCTAGTTTTTCATAAATATGTTTAAGTAGGTATGAAAATATTAGAACATATGGAAAAATGATTATGATGGGAACACAATTGTAATGAAGACTATAGTAAAACCTATTTATTAATTATACTTACACCCTGCATAATTTTTATTAAGTCAATGTGGCATACTTGTTTCTTCAACATTGCATACCGCAGTCAAATAAGGTAAGCTGAGATAATGACTGCTTAAAATAACCAAGTGAATTACATGGTATAGTGTGGAGCAGAATCTGGCCTTTCAAGTTCTTGTTGCTAAAATTTACAATTTATTATCAATAGTATGTTACATTAATTATATAAATAACGGGTCAGAAAAATAAAAGAGTCACTGGGGTATCTATTTAAAATTTAGGTAGAATCCATTTTCTGACCTGATGCCATATATATTTATCCTGTTATCTTGTACATAATAGCTCTATCCATGTTTGCTATAGTAATATATTGCTCTCTAAGAACATTATTCTTGTACATAAAATACATAAAAATTCTTTTTCTCTACTTATTGACTCTATAATTGACTTTGGGGAAACAGCAAAATGTTTGTCATACAAAAGATTTCCTAACTAGATGTTCTCCAGATTTCCTGGGCTACTAGTGATTACCGTAGATAAAAATCTAATACATTTGGTGGCCATCAAAGTTAAAGAAAACTAGTTTTAGAGTTTAACTAACACAAGAATCTTATTGAATTCTTATTGAGATACAAGTCATTTTGCATTGAGCTGACTAGAATGGCCAAGAATGCTTCAAATTTTCCTTCATCTTCTGATACCATCATATGGTGAAGAGTGGATCTGTCTTATGATTCCAAAT
This sequence comes from Pseudonaja textilis, assembly GCF_049901715.1. Classification (NCBI taxonomy): domain Eukaryota; kingdom Metazoa; phylum Chordata; class Lepidosauria; order Squamata; family Elapidae; genus Pseudonaja; species Pseudonaja textilis. The sequence goes on from NC_141991.1 coordinate 82,329,839, forward strand.
CCAAGAACATGTTATTATAGTCCATTAGAAATAAAATTCAGCAGATCTAAAACATGCCTTGATTCATGCAAATTACAGTTAAGATTAACAAATTATCATTTGTATATGAAGAAACAGAAAGTAGAATTCTCAATGAAACAGAAAGACATGAGAACTATAAGAGTCGGAGAGTCACTATAATTTATTCTTGTGACAAAATTAGCCAATTTGCAGAGATGTGTGTGCAAGGTCCATAATACAAATAAGAGTAAATGCATTATAAAATAAAAAGCTTTGGTATTAAGTGAGAAAATTTGACACAGGAAATTAACCCTAGTAAGAGATATTTGTCAATAATATAACAATGCCTGAAATAGTGAACAGGATATGAGAGCAGATTGCAAATTTAGATTTCAACTAGTCTAAATAATAATCCACACATATGCACATACCAATTAGCTGGCAAATTAACTTTTTACAAAAAAGCAGCAAGGAGGTTTTTTTAGGATTTGAGGCACTGCTTATATCCAGTTACATGTACCTGTACATGTTACATCAAATCTACCAGAAGATGCATTTTACAGCCCCGTCTACTAAGGACTGTAATCTGCTGCAGTCCAGGAAGAGAGTATTTTCTATGTGGCGCCTGACCTGTAGAACATCTCAAGAGCTTAGAATTGCCCTAGGCATCTATCTGTGGTGTTGAACCTGTCCAATGATTGTACTGAAAAAATTATACTCTTCTGCTGATCATATTTTTATGTTTTCAGTATGTTCATAATAATATTTAGCATGGTTTTGTGTGTGTGTATATAGTTTATTGGGTCCTTTTTAAGAACTATTGTATCCAGAGTCATCTATGGGAGATGGTAGCCATATAAATTGAATGAACAAATAAGTGAATGTATATTTACATGTAAGTACATTCATATTGCACGGCTGTAGCCTCTGAGATGCTACAGGATAAATCAGAGGTTAGAGCGTTCTGAAAGCTTCAACTGCATAAGGGGCAAGTTGGTGTCACATATTCCTTTCTGCCAATTGAGACTGGTACACAACAGTACAAAACCCAATGTTAAGAAGGAAGCACTGAAACACAAAGCAGGGAACACCTGGGGAAGGCTTATAGCTACAACAGATTCAAAGTTTTTCCTAATCTAACATTGCATTGCATCAGCTCAATAGCTGGTATAATCTCCCTTTCCCCCATAACACTCAGGAAGAAAGAAATGCTTATTGAAAGGAAAATGCTAGCAGAAGACTCCAAGCAAAGAAAATGTTACATCCCTCTATCACTTTAATACTGTTGGACTACCATGGAAGGACCTTTGAAAAATGAAGCATATCATGTTTAAAAGCAGGATTACACTAAAGTAATATAAATTATATATGATAAATTATTTATTATCTTGATCTACAGAGACTGCCTGGAGAAGTCTGCCAGTTTTCATGGCCATGTTTTTGAAAATGGTCTACCATTGCCTTCTTCCTAGGACTGAAGAAGAGGCTGGCTCAAAGTCACTCAGCTGGCTTTGTTACCAAGGCTAAAGTGTATAGTCTCCTTTCTAACTCTGGTGCCCTTATTCACTACACCAAACTGGCTCTCTTAAAAGAAAACTTCAGTGCATTTAAAAATTGTGCAGGCAAGTACAGCATGATTTAGCACAATCTACTGCATCAAACTTGAGACATAAAAAGGATCCTGAAGTTATAACTTTACTGTAATTCAAGTAAACATACAGGTGGAAGCATGTCATTTTTCTCAGTCAGTTCACTAACTGGGACTAATAAACAGAACAGTAATTGTAATTTTATCCAAAACATACTAGTTGCTGTATGTGATATGTGTATTTATTTGACAAAAAAGTCTTGTTTGTATCGTCTATTTTGTCTATCACTTTAATTTCTCATGGAAAATTACAATTTCAAACTCAATTCAATGAAATCCTCATCTAAAATAAACATATATTTCTACCAAATGAGTTTTTTCTTCATTGATTTCAAGTGGATTTTCTTATTTTTAAACAATCATATATGCTATAACTTACCACTAACATCATTTACCATTGTTTCCTCCTGTTCTTTCAATTTTTCCATGACTAGAGCCCCCTTTCTTTTTTTAAAGGTTATGCAATGCATTAGAAAAAATATAAGGTATAACATGAGAGTATTTATAGAGACAAAATGTTAAAAAGTTTCACCTTTTGCTTAGCTCACAGGCTACTGTAAAAACTATTCCAGTCTATGTCTTGCAGACTGCCTCCACATATACAGGTAGTCCTTGACATACAACAGTTTGTTTAGTGACCATTCAAAGTTACAATGCACCGGAAAAATTGACAATGACAGATTTTTCATACTTACAACCATTGCAGCATCTCCATGGTCACACATTCAAAATTCAGATGCTTTGCATGTGAGTCATATTTATAATGGTTATGGTATCCTGGGATCATGTGATCACAAATCCATTGGGAAGCCAGCTTCACTTAACTGTGTTACTAACTTAACAATTGCAGTGATCATGTAATAACTATGGCAAGAAAGGTCATAAAATGTCTAGACTAATGAAAAGAAGGAGTAGGGGTGACATGATAGCAGGGGTTGCCACAAAGAAGAGGGAGTCAAGCTATTCTCCGAAGCACCTGAGAGTAGGATAAGAAGCAATGGGTGGAAACTAATCAAGGAGAGAAGCAACCTAGAACTAAAAAGAAATTTCCTGAAAGAACAATTAACCAGTGGAACAACTTGCCTCCAAAAGTTGTGAATGCTCCAACACTGGAAGTTTTTAAGAAGAGATTGCATAACAATTTGTCTGAAATGGTATAGGGTTTCTAACCTAAGTAGGGGGTTAGACTAGAAGATCTCCAATATTCCTTCCAACTGTTATTCTATTCTATGACATACTTAATATTTCCAGCAAGAATAATTTAAAGTTTTTTGGCAACTTAAATACAAGAAGAGCTTAAACATTCATGGGCTACATGTATCTTTTACATAACAAGAGATAATTTCTGAAATACAAAAGAAACATACATTCCATTTTCTAAATGTGGCCTTTTTAGTTTTATCTCAGAATAAAGGACTGGAAGTCAAATATGTATCATTGTTTAGAAAAAAATATTAAATCATATCAATAGAAAAGTTTATTTAAGACAACCACATAAAAATAGCCTTAGTTTAGTACACTGTTTAACATACAGTAGTAATGTTTTACCATGATTGTTCCTTATATTTTGTTCGTGTTCCCAATAAATGTATAAGGAGAAACAAAGTTGTTCCAACTTGCTGGTATTGATTTCCATAACTTCACAAATCTGAACTAGTCTGAAATTTAAAAGTGTGTAGGAAGCACAGTCTATTCCAAAGCAATTGACACACTCAAGAATCACAATAATCTCTGCAATGATGCTCAGCTCCCATATGACTCATAATCTCAAATAGACAAACTCTAACATTTGATATTGAAATATAGAAATATTGAAATATTGTTGCTCTTTGATCTTTTCTTGTTACCCAACTAGCTAACATCTTCATTGCTAGAATGGAATGGAGTTTGCAAACTAAACCTTGCACCAAGGACTCCACAATTCAACCCCAAACCATGTATATTGTCTTCAGTTGATATGGAAATATTATTGTAGTGGAACATCAGATTTGTATTTTGTATTCTCTAGTAAAATTATTCTTGTTTTTCCAATTTTATTTTTGCTTTTCCATTTAATCATTTATTTATTTCTATTTTTCTTACATTATTAAACAACTGCAAGTTCTTGTTTACCCATTATACAACTGTAAGCTCTCCCTGAGGTAATAACTAAATAAAAAAGAACTCAATATTTTAATGCTAGGAATCAACAGTGATAATCTTGAGGCTCAGAGGAGTTCTTATCAATAGCAGCAAGACATTTACAACATAACACCTTGCTACTGAAGTATTTTTGTAGGTTTTTATTAAAATAATATTTAAAAATAAACTAGAGCAGGAAACTGGGCAAATACTAATGTACAGTACTCTATCTGAAAGTATCTTATTGCCTAGAACAAAAATATAAAATGTAAATTTTAAGAAGTGTATATAAAATCTGATCTAGAATTAAGTATTCCCATTTAGATAAAGTAATCAAAGTTCCTATTTTAGATGTTTCTACTCTTTTATAGAAACAGATGCACCCATAAAATAAAAACATCCCCCAAGTAAATATATTAATTACTTGAAATAATATATTGGAAGAAACAATTCTTGTCTTGTATTAAGAAATGAATTTGCTTAGTTTAAAAGCTGTGTTAACCACAAGTTTCTTTTACAATATTCAAAAATAGAAAAGTTTTATATCTTATCATACCTTACAATTCAAAATACCAAATTAATAAAAACGTGACCCACTTCCCAGAAATGGAAGAGTGGTAATCATGTTTTCTTAGACAAAACCACTATTATGCTGACTAGTTCAAATTGCTAATTCCAATTTACAAAAGCTCATTTCAACGTAAATATATTTAAATGTAATTGGGATTTTAAAAATTGAACTCCACTGTTTATTTCCACTATCTATTTATTAGCAAAGTAGATATCTTGATGGAACATGCTCATCTTCTAATCCTAAAGCTACACCACATGTTGAAGAATGCTATAAAACAAATTTAGAGAAGCACAGGAATGGACAGAGTACAAGGTGGAAGTTCATTTGCAAACAAGTGATTAATAATTCTAGTCATTATTATTTGAACCATATATAATATATATTCTGCTTCCATTTTAAAAAAATAAACTAAAATAAAGAATATATAATGTATAAGAAACATTTTAATTTATGTTTTATATTAAATATAAGATAAAATCGAGGTAAGAAAAATGGGATTTCAACTGAGCAACAAAAGGTATTTGGAATTCATACACATTTCTGAGACTTTAGACACACCAAATCATTTAAAAAAATATTTAGCATAAACCTCCTAAATACAGGTGTATAGCTTAACTACAAAACTATAACCTGTTTAAAGGGTATTCTTTTTGTATAAATTTTTACCAAAGAATGATTTAAGCATCTTATTTACAGAATTTCACGAGATTTGTTGTAAATTTACCACATAACACTCATTATAATAAAAATATGAAAAGTAAGAGTTATAAAAGGCAACTTGCAACAAGTATGTACTATAAAATTGTTTCTATTAAGAGATGTTTAAAATCGAATAAATATGAAGCAATATACATTGTACTACAAATCAACCTTCTCTATATAGCGATAGTGTCCAAACCATTTCTTCTTTTCCTCTACCACAGTAATTGTCATGAGTGAAAATAGAACATATAAAAAGTAGAAAACTGAAGCACGCTCTGTGTTATTTAATATCTGTGCTTATGTTCTTAACAAAGACCAAAAAAGCAAAAGAACAAAATAGTCCAATGAAAACTGGATTACTATATTCGATATACAATACTTTAATATTTTATTCTAATAACAAACTCACATGTAAATTCTATCTAGTAATATAAAAATCCAATGGAACTCAACTTTCAAAGGAACAGCGAGTTTATTAAAAATAATAAATGCCAACATTTGTTAGAAGCAAATAATTAAGTTCTGCAGAAATTAAAGATAAAACTTCTGTTAGAATATAGCTGCCCCTAAATCGCTTAAATATAGATTAAAACATTCAATGAAAAAAATAATTTTACAGGAAAAAATGGATGTAACAATATAGAATAAATTTGTTAGATGATAGCAACAAAATTTATACTTCTAAATCTGAATGTATATCCAATATTTCAGTGTCAAAAACCCTACTTCCCATAGCTTAATCTGCACATCATCCTAAATTTACTTATGTTGAGTATTAAAATTGAAACCCTACTACAAAAATCCTAAGCTTTATATTTTACTGGATAAAATGAGTAAAGAATAAATAAATAAAATAGATTTTTGTTCAATAATATCACGAGAACCAATACAGTATTGAAATAAAAACTGAAATTGAAATGAAAATTGAAACTAATTCATTGTCTTTGGTTAAAATGTAACTTGAATGGCAAAATAGCCATTTATTGTTATTTTTTCTCCTTTATTATCATAATTATAAAATGTAAAATTGCAATGACGTGCCCGCACTGCAGATAGCCTATTTTTCAAAGAATTAAATGTTTTAACTGAAAGGATAATAAACATGAACATATTATAACTACCTTTATATTACATAAAAGCATTCTATTAAGTTTAAATAGAAAAAAACGTATCTTACCTTGAATATCCATTGGAGAAGACAGATCTGTTTGAAAAATTCAAAGCCCCCACTGGTTTAAGGGCATCATCTCCGGATCCCTGGCATCTATTCCAATTTTCTGAACTAGCAGGATGAGATGGAATGGCATTGAAAACTGGTTTCTTATCCTGCTGTTGAGTGACAGACGCAGTGTTCAAATCATAGTGGTAAACTTGTCCTCCAGAAGTGCTAACACCATGAATAGAAATGGCAGATGTTTTATTTCCAATCATACTTGATCCAGAAAAATTAGCTTGGCAGTAAGTTGTGCCTATTTTCTCCTGCTTTATTACTCCAGGGGTACACAATTCAATAAAATCTTCTTTTTCAGTTTTCACTTGTGGCATCTGAATTGTAGAACTTGACAAAAGATCCTCACATTCATTAATATTAGGCTTTGTGTCTGGTAAAATGGGAGGCTTGCAATCCTCCATTTCATTTCCTTCCAAAAGAAAACTCTCATCCCCACCAAGAGGCGAAAGCAAGCTACTTTCATCCAGAACAGGATCCATTCTCCAAGGACTTCCATTTGTTTCTCTTCCAGGAGACACTGGTGGCAAATCAAAATCTTGCAAAATATCAAAGGTGTTTTGGTCTTCCGAAAAGAGCTTCAAGTTGCCACTGTTATTGTCAACCTGGCCTTGCGTTAAAGACCCTTGATTTAAAGTCATAGCTGGGAACTCTGGTTCCAGGGATACATCAGTAGATGCAACTCCCTTTGAGCTTTCTATCAGACTAGAGGATTTATTCAAGCTTGCTATGCTTTCTTCAAGGAGTCTAAAATCTGTTTCTCCAGAGGAGAGGCTGATTTGGCCTTGCTGAGGAAATCCAAGTTCATTTCCCATTACTTTTGTATCAGTTTCACCCATATACAGTCCCATTGAAAGTGACACTGCTTTGGAGAGATCCGGCTGCGGCACATTGCTTCCTAACCCCTTTGGCAAGTCACACAGAACAGGTTGCTTGGAGTCAGATTGAGATGAGGCAGACAGAGCAGATACAGGAGTCTTGACAGAAGCACCACCCCTAAAGGATGGATGAAAGTGAGCACTTTTCCCTCTTTCCTCCCCTCCAGTGGATTTTAACGATTCTTTGGGCTCCATTATTTCAATACTAATAAAAATAAATAAAAGAAACCATTATTAGCCTGAGATCAGAAATGTAAGGATTTACAAAGTACTGGCCCCAAGAAAAAAAGAATATTAAAAAGGTACGGCTTAATAGTTTTCAATGTCTCTTAAGTAATATTTCTAATACAAAACATCCCAATTGCTGGAAAGTTATCTTAATTTAACCAAATAATATTTGTCTAATACAATCAAATCACAAAAAACAGAATAGCTATTTAATAGAGTATTTAATTCATGTCAAATTAAAGACTGTTTATAAATATTAAAACAAAAAGTACCTTTAATTTGTATACTTTTCCTAAACTATTTTATTTTCAAGAATCTCAGTCAGGTCTATTCAAATATTGTTGCATTTGTATCTGTCACAACTTACAAATCTATTCATCATCCAGGTTTCTCTGTATGATCCATTGACTTAATTTTCATTAAAAAAAGAAATCTTACTATATTCTTAATTTAGAAATAGAAATTTAGAAATAAGATCTTATTCTTAAAAAACTAAACATATTTTTAGTATTTAGTATTTAGATACATTTATGTATCCTTAACTTCTTTGCACAGATTTTGCAAATTTATGAAGCCTAGGGTGTTTATGAATGGCAAGAAGGCAACTTACAATAAACAAAAAGGCAACATATACAAATGACACAGCCAATTCTGCAATATCCTCTTCAAAAGTTGCATGAAACTTTAAAAATTCTTTTTGGCCTTGACAAAAAGAATTGTGCAATTTTAAAAGATCCACACTATATCATAGCTCTAAAGGAAAAAGAAAAAAAGAAAAAAAGAGGGAAGGACAGAAAAAGAACCGGAGTTACCACATTTGACAAGTTTCTCCCCTTGTCATTATGTGACAGACAACGCCAAAGGGATAAATCTATCATATGATTCATTTGCTGGAAGTGAAAAAAGCAACTCCAAAGATATTTAATCTTTTTTGAGTTGAAATTCTCTTCTTGTAAAGATGAAAAAAAGAAAGAAAAAATGTGTCGGGACCTGTTGAGCATTTGCCTGGCACGCCCACTTCTGCAAAATAACATCAGCCCTTTGCTTAAAAAAAAAACACAAAAAAATTCTAACCAAGTCCAAGTTTTCAACTCCTTGTCTGTTTCCAACCATGGGGCCGCCAAATAAAAAAGGGGAAACCAAAAGGAAGGTGATAGCATACTTTTAAAAAAAGTGAACATTTATTTTTTTAAAAAACCCTTGCAAATAGCCTTAAAAAAAAAAAGTCGAGGGGAAGATAAAGTAGAGGGAGGGAACCATTACATAAGATTTATACTACTTTTGCAGTGCAGTCCCATATACGTCTTTCAGAAGAAAGTCCGTTTGAATTCAGAGTCCTTCACAAAGTAAATAGATACAGGATCGCAAATTTAAAATCGTTCCATTCCAAGAAGATACCCTATTTTGGACAGTCTCTTAAGCCGGATTAGAGTGAGCCAAAGATGGTTGTAGAACAGAATAGGAAATCATTCCCCCACCCACCCTCGCCTACACTATACACATAGGCGCATACATATATTTAAACACACACCAGACACCCTTCTCCTTCGTCCCCGTTTAATGAGGAGGACTTTAAAGTTAAAGCGACTCAATGGATCGAGGGGATTGAGGGGAAGGGGCTCCCACCCTTCTCCGGCCTCACCACCATTCGGCAGCAAGCCGCTCGGTCTTAATGGCGGGAGGGCGGGGGGAGAAGGCATTACTGACAGGGTGGAGGGTGACCTCTACAAAAAAAAAAAAAAGCACTCGGCCGCGCTTCAGCCGTGCATCTTCCCTTCGAGAGGGACAGAGCCTAAAAGTAGAAACCATTCCTCCCTCCGGCCCACACCTAGGAGAGAGCGCGGGGGGGGGGGGGGGAGAGACACCCCTTACCGTATCCAGTGGGGGCGCTGGGAGTCCTCCTAACCACCAACTTCCATGGCTCCAGCAGGCAGCGAAGCAAATAAACAACTTGGTGGGGACTGGAAGGAAGCAGAGTTACGGGGCGACGGGATTGGGTGTGGGGTGGGGGTGGAGGGTGAAAGCAGCCGCCTCTTTGCAGATGAGGAGGTAAGCAGTCGGCCCCCTCCCTTTCCTCCCCACACGCACTTGACAGGCGGACCCGCGCTCACACACACACACACACCGCCGAAGCCCCTCACCTGCTCCTCTCCCACCCACCCCCACTCGCGTGCAGCACACGCACACTTCTGCCCCCGCGGTTAATTAAAGTCACACTTTCTCTCTCTCTCTCTCTCTCTCTCCACGTCTCTCCCGCCTTCCCTCCGCCAGGGCGTCCCGCCCTCCCTTTCTTCTTCCCCTCCTCCTCCTCCTCCTCTTTTTCTTCCTCCTCCTCTTCCTCCTCCCCCCGCCAGCCACTCCGTCTGCGCTCAGCTCTACGGTTTGTGCCCCAGCCACAAAATGGAGGACGGCGACGGTGCAAGCAGCAGCCGCAGCAGCCGCGGCAGCCTCCGCCCTCCTCCTTCTCCTCCTCTTCCCCCCTCCCTCCCCTAGACCAAGGAAAGAGAGCAGAGACGCGGCAGAGCGGGGAGCCCGCGCAGGAAAGGCGGGCGCGCGCATTGCGGGGCAGCCGAGGGGGAACGGTGCAACCTGTTGACTGAGAACAGCAACTGCACCCCGGCAGGGCCTCCTCCTCCTCGTCCTCCCCCCCATCTTCTCCAAACGTGCCCCTTTCCGCTAACACTTTCTTTTTTCTTCTTCCCTACCTTACTTTCTTTTATTATTATTATTTTTTCGGTTTTGTTATCTTGCCCGCTGCAGCCTTACGGTTTTTTAAATTATTTTTTGGGTTTGGTTTTTATAAAGCAGCGTGTTGATTTAGAAGTCGAACCCGCTGCGTTTTTAAAAGGTAACTGCGGTGAGTGACAGGCAGCCTTCGCGTATTTCACTTACGAAGAAAATCCTGATCAACCCCGTGAACTGATTTTTTTTAAAATCAGGTCTGGGCTGTTCAAAGGAGGGGGTGAAAACGAGCGAACGAGGGGACGACGAAAAACAGGCAACAAACAAACCTTCAGAGAGGATTGAAGGGCCAGCGCTGACGCGTTAAGCCGAAGTGACAGGAAAGGATTTCGGTATTTCCTAGAAAATAACACTTTTTAGAACTGTAAATTCAGGGTGCCATCTTATATATGCGTTATTAGAAAAAAAACCAAATCTACTTAAACAGGTGAGATTTTGGAGGGGGGGGGGAAATGTATATAAATTGTATGCTATACAGACAATTGTTGGCTATTAAATGACTATTAGAGGAGCAGGCCTCTCCATTACATGTCTCATTTTAAAACAGTTTTCAATATTATATATCAACAAAAAAACAACAACCAAGTTCTGCATTAGCTAGTGGCTTATACAGCTCACTTGTAGGATATATGGGTCCAATGAAAACAGACTGGAGAAAGACATATATGAATTTCTGTGCATATAATTATCAATTTGATATCTACCTTATGCATATTTTTTCATGTGTCCGTATGCAGACACATTTCTAGAAATGTATGTATGTATATATGCATGTATGCATGTTTGATTCAATTAAATTTTATTTAATTCAATTTAAGGTACATAAGAGTTACGAAAACACAGACAGCACTGTTTTGAACCTAGAATGGCTTCCTCAGATGTCCCAAGTTTGAAAAGACAGTAGTGATCTGGAAGTTTAATTTAAGTTAGCATTAAATAGTTCTGTTCTGCGTGTAAAATAAAGCTTGGCTGCTTTGAATGAATCCATGCTTGAATTTTACCTTTGTAGTTTGGGATTGGATTTTTTTTTTTAAATAGAAAAAACAGTCTAACCAGTGCAATAGCAGGAATTGACAATACCATGCTGTTTGTAGGTTAGATTAGATAGGGTTAGATAGGATCAGTGCCAGAATGCAGGGAGAAAGATGTAGTTTCTAAGCACTAGGGGAAAGATTGAAAGATCCATGTTCATCACCCGCTTCTACTTTTGTACAGTTTGAAGACTACTTGCAATTGCCTGCTTACCTGGTAAGCAAACTTTACCTGATAAATAAGTTACTGCTGTTTTTTATTTTCATTTTCATTATTTTGCTTAATAAAAATTAGACCGTGAGTTATACTTCATGTTTTGCATTGTTTTCTTTTATAGCAGATAGCCTGCAGGTAAAAACAGGTAAACAGGAGTAAAATATAAGCATACCTTTTAAACTAAAAATCTCCATGGCACTTCACAAAAGTTTGCTCATTGTTACCTCTTGAATCCTTTGAAACAGAATATTCTAAACAATTTCTCAAGCATATTTAACAAATGGAATTTCCTTCTATTTTTTTTTTAGCATTCTTTCTTGCCATCCATGCAATAAAACAATAATTACATTCATCCAATCGTTAGGCAGATATGCTGGTTTTACATTAAGCAAGTCACTATTCACTTTCATTTCCTCTTCTCCCAACTTTATACACATCTCTGCGTCTTCAAAAATTGAAGCCATTCATCTGGGAGCTTGTATCTAGACTCTTCATACATAGTAGGTTAGTAATAGATGCCAGGGAAATTGTATGCCAAAGTCTCTATGGGGAGGAGAGGGGATGTAATGTCAAGCTAATTTGTTGGCTGAAAACTTGTCATGCTGCTGAAGAATCATTGGCATTGAAATTGCTTTAATTTGAGCATATGAAAAGTCATGGAGCAGGAAATGGGTCATTTAAAATAATCCATAATGCCCAGCTGGCCAGTTATCCTGGCAGAGCAGCAACACATCTTTCTTTAAGGAAGATCTCTAACCATTTGTTGTGATGTCATTCTCCCCTTTCGCAAGGAAAAAGAAAATGGAAGAATTGCCTGAAGATGATCTAGCTGAGCCTGTACATATGGATCCTGCTCTTTGCTGAATGAGATTTGATCAGATAAGGAAAGAAGCTTCCTTCCAGTCCCAACAGTTTCCTAGAGTGAACCAAATACCAAAAAAAAGAGGGAGGAAATTTCCAGTTGCAGAATAGAGATGGAATGAGTATTGTAAAGTAGGGAATATTCTGGTTTATAGGATAAACCATCCACCAGCTTATTCTGCAAGCTAAGAATGCAAGAAATGCAAGTTAAAATGATGAAAAGAATGTCTGAGTGTAAATTTGTGAGAAGCCTGTTCCAAATTGTGGTCAGTTTGGATTTCCTTTGAGGAGATGGCACCTTTGCTAAAAGACTTCTTTAATGGCCAAAAATATCCTAGTAACTTTCATGTAAATGAATTGTTGTAAGTCAAGGATTACCTGTATTAGCAGAGTGCCCTTAACTCGGACTATAAAAGTGCAGATCCTGAGGGAAAATGGAAAATGTCACCCTGATTTGGATGATAGAGGGTTTTAAAAAGATTATTTCTGTTTGAGAAGAAGAAAAATTTGTTAGTGTATTGGAATCCCATTCAAAATGAACCCCCTTCTTGGTAAAATGAATCAGTGGATGTAGTTCATGCAGCAAAATTAGGAATAAGTTTATGATAACAATTGGCAAGCTTCAGTAAAAATTGTATGTCCTTGATAGCCTGCGACTGAAAGGAGATAAACGAAGGTAAAATACAGGACATTTACAAATGCATGGCATTTCTCAGATTCAACTCTTGAATCATTGATGATTTTTGCTCGTTGTCACCTCTTGAAGAAAGCTCTCAGAACTATATATTATATTTTAGCGTTTTCATTTGCTTCTGTTTAAGGAAATATCGTAGCCCTTATAGTCCCATATGGATATATCAAAAAAGCCATATCTTTAGTGCAACATAACAGTTGTACTTACAAAGGTGTTGAAGTATGAACACCAGGCAAATGGGCAAATTGTTCTATTAAACTACTAAAAGTGCATAATTTCATAAAAAATATATTTCAAAAATCACATGAAAACTGAGAAAAGGTATGTTACACTGCCGCAAATCCAAATTTCTCATAATGATAGTCAAAGGCAATAATCAACTTCCCTTGATTCATTGAAAGGGCTATTCAGATATCAAATAGTCATGGAAAGGTATTGATGACATATGCTGACATATCCTTCAACATTTTAATTCGTAATAATTTTGTAAGCCAAGACTGCCTGACAGGTCACACGTTCTGATTGCAGCACCTGCCAGCTGTTCATGGAAAAAGGCAGAGCTTTTCAGGAGTAGGAGGAAGACATTTGAGTAATGAGAGAGTGACAGAGGCTGATGGGAGTATTAAAATAGGTGGAGTTCCTGATGAAGAAATAGTGAGTCATCATTTCACATCATTGCTCCTGTTCTTGGTGAAATTGAGGTTCAACTGATTGGATCTCATTTAGGAGGTGACAATATTGAAATACCATTCCAACACCTACACTACTACTGACCGATAAACAGAGCTTGATCTTATTACTATATTAATTACCATCCAATCACAAGATTTCTGATAACCTTTATATAAATGTTCATAGATGATCCTTATTGTAATGTCCATTGGACTAAGTAGAGGTCCTCTAAAACAATGGTCTCCAACCTTTCCGGCTTAGTGGACTGGCAGAGGAGGTGGTGGTGGTGGGGATTCATTTTCAATTCTGCTCAGAATCTCAGCAGAAGACAAATATGCAGTTTTGTGTACACATGTGCTGAATGACTGCACAACTTAAATAAAACTTGATGTCTTTGCTTAATTATATTCTATATTAACAGGCTACGTCATCTCATCACAAAATTAATTTAGTTGACCTTTTTTCTAAGATGTGTTGTTTTCTTTCTTGAGGCCTCCTCATTGTTTTTCATATAGTTCCTCTATTCATTCAACAGGGTTTTTTTTGCAACCATGGCTTGTCCAATCAACTAATTTTCTGAGAGACACATTTTTTGAAAGAATGTCATTAGAAAAGATGCTTTATTCAATTAAATAACCTGCACCCAATGGAGGATTCAGTTAGAATTTATTTTGTACAGCTTCTCTGTCCCTGATAGTCGTACATTATGCAGGAACATCTGAAGCAGAGTCTGCTATAGGTACACATGAGGTTTCAATTATTGCTTGATTAGCTTTGCAGTTTGGGTAGTAGCTTCAGTGAAAAAGTTTCCCATATACAAATAGTCCTCCTTTTAATATTTGTGTATAGGAAGTGATGACACCAATCTGGTTACAATCACACTGAAATTTCATGGCTTTTTCCCACATGAGTAATATGCAAAGTAGGCCTCTTCTAATTCATTCTTTTCAAAACTTCCCTTCCTTTTCACTTTTCTATTTCCACATTAATATTCTGTTCCTCCTCCGTGTTCATATACTTTTTCTCAATCTCATCTACCTCAGTTCCCCCTGTCTTCAAGTTCAATTTTTTTTTGCGTGCAGCAGCAACCACACAGACACTTTTTATTGAACAGGTGGGCTGACTAGCAACAGGAAGTACAAAGTAAATGTCAAACCATAATAGAAGTAAGTTAAACAGTAATAATAAATGAATAATAGCATAATTATAGTAGCTTTAAAGTAAATGAATGAAATCACAGACCAATCTGCAGATGTGCACGTGTATGTGTATTTCCATACATTTCAATGATGGTGGAAAGTCACCAGAGAAAAGGCTAAATGGGCTTTTTAGTAAGCAATCTTACAGGATAGAATTACCCAGAAAAAAGCCTTTTAGATAACTGCCAAAGGCACGAAAGGTGACAGAAAAGTACTCCTGATTAAATTTAAATATCACAGACTTAGAAGAGGATTCACTATGTCAAATACTCTGGTCTCTGGTAAAGCTTTGTAGATTACATCAGAATTATAGCCTGATACTGCTGTTAATTAATGAAATATGTAATGGTTGTATATTAACCATGCAGTTGTCTAAAAATACACATGTTCCAGGTTAACAGCATTTATTACACATTTATTACTATGCTACATTTAGTAAAGGTGAACTGTAAAATGAACTGCTTGCCACAGTTCCCACAAAAACTGTTCAATGATTTTATAAACAGCAGTGCATGAAACTATATCTAACATATCTAATAGTGGCACTGATATTTTTTTAAAGTCTGATTGACCAGCAATTTGGAAAAGAAATAATTCTTGGATACTGCCAATAATATTTATTTATTTCCTGATAATCCTAGTGAAGATACACCAAAAACTCTCACTTCAGACACTTCTGTCTCTCACTACAGAGACTGCTTATCATTACACTTTTTTTGACATATCTTCCTGAAATCTTCCTACCTGCTGCATTTCCATAAGATAACTCCATCAAGAATTTTGTTTTTGCATGGCATGAGAGCAACAATGATTGATGGTGGTAACTAACTTAAGCAGCAGTGTAGATTCTCTTCTCCCTCCTACCTGATACTTATGATGGAATTACTGTAGCAATTCTTTAATTTTTAATTTTTTACTGGCCAAGTGAGATTGGGCACATATAGAATTTATCTTCTGTGCATAAGCTCTCAGTATACAGAAAAATACATTCATTAAGAATCATAAGATACAACAGTGATAGTCATAGGATACTAAATAAGCAATCAAAATCATACTAGGAAACTAAATAAAACATAATGTAAAGATACAAGCAACAAGGTTATAGTCATAAGTAGAGAAAAAGTATAAAGATGCTTAAATAAAAGATGCAGAGATAATGGTGGTTGGTTCTTATGCTCCCTTTCATGTAGTTTGAATAATAATAACAACACTTATTACTGAACAATTCCTAGGTCCTTGGTTAGGACTCAAGCTATCAACCAGCCCCAAAGGCTGTGATTCTCACTAACGATTAACTAATAACAACAACAAATTATTTTTTTAAATTTTTTCTTAATTACTATTTCTTAATGGTAACCATTTACAGTGGTATTTTTACCCTTGCATATTTTTGAAAGATTTTAAAGAAATTGCTACAATTTTGCTTGTCTATTTATTTTATTAGGCTTATATGCTCTTCTGAGTGGCTTATAAACATATATAATATATACCTCTTTACCCTTTACGTCCCAAAGGTCTGCTAAAATAAATAGTTCTTGATGGCTTTATGAAATTTATCAAGGTTATAACCCATTTCATGTGAGGAAGAACCCTGTTTGAGAAGCCCTGACATAGGGAATCCTTACAGGTGGCATTTATGAAGGATGAGAACCTGAAAGAAACCTTATATTACTGACTTCAAAGGACAGGAAGATAACATTGGGTAGAGGCATTTCTACCCTGAACCCATGAAGGGCTTTACATACATCAACGAGCACCTTGAATTGCACTCAGAAAAAAATGGTAATCATAGCAGTCCTCGAAATAGAGTTGTTACAAACTGCATTCTGGATCATCTGAAGTTCTGGGTGGTCTTCAAATTTAGTCCCATCTACAGCACACCTGAGTAATCTAAATGGGAAATAAGGCATAAGTGAGTGTGAGCAAAGCCATTCAGTGCAGAAAAGTTCATAACCAGTGAATAAGGTGGAACTATGAAAAACCCCTCATAGTTGCAGCTCCCATCTGCTCTTCAAACAGAAGCTATGAGCCAGGAGCACTCCAGATTACAACCCCCCCCCCCCAAGTCCAAAGGTGAAGATGGGATCAGAGGACTTTTCCACTCAAAACCACTGATTTACTGGGATTGAATTTGAGCAATCCAGACCCTCACAACCACCAGGCACTGGAGCAAAATCTTCACTTGTGTCTTCTGTTTAGATAGAGTCAAGGTAAACAGCCAAATTACTTCTATAGAGAGAATGATAACTTTGACACATCTAGGCAAGAACTTTTACATAAAGGGGAGTAATACATCATTCAGACCCAGCTATTACTTATTCAGTCAGTGGCAGAAATTCACAAACACAGTGCAACATAGATTACAGGTGATTTCTTTTGCTTGGAGCATGCTACATTGTACATCAGATGTACAATGAATAGTTATTCAAAAATAGTAAATAACTTCTGCACATTCCTAATTATGCCCAGGAAGTCAAAATGATTAGTTTTAAGAGGTATTTCTCATTGTATAGAGATATTAAAAGGAGTATGGAAATAAATATACTCTAAACTGAGGATTTTTTGGTGCTCTCTGAGCGTGGTTGTTACCTAATGATGTTACCTAATTTGGGTAATGAAACATCTGCAAGAAAACAATCAAATTTGGAGAGCTCCAAGGATCCCTCATTTCAACACCGAGTTACAGATATTCTAAACCAGTGGTTTAGAATATCTAAATATCTCAGATCAGCAGTGGTGGGGGGACTGTATGGTTTCACACATGCACCTGCCACTTGTGCAAACGGAGCTTTGTGCATTCACATGCTCACCTGCTGCTTGTGTGGCCTGGTTCCCAATAAGCTGTGGACTGGTACCAGTCCGTGGACTAGGGGTTGGTGACTCCTGCTCTATAAACTATGACATTGGTCATAAAAAATAAAAGGAAATAATGAACATGAGTTAAAAAGTGGAAATATAAACCAGTGAGGCCAATACTCTTCTTCATAATCAGAAAAATTTCCCACTGACTGATTTTGTCTCCCATGTCTATGGAGATTCTCAGTTATCCAGGTCATGATTGTCCCAAAGCTGTTTTTTCAAGAGGCAGCTGGACTTTCTGGTTTTCCTTTGAAAAATCAGAACGTGCCTACCATCCCTGTCTTATTGTTTCTTTTTTATTCGTATCCATTTCGTGTATTCATAACCATGCTTATATCTATTATCTAATACTTGCTTGACAGATAAATAAAAGAAATAAAAGATGTTTTGCTTCTCATTCAAGAAGCTTCTTCAGCTGGAAACAAACTTCAAAGAAAAAAACAGAAATTACAATTGCTTCTTTTAAAAAGCACCTTCGGGTTTAGTTTCCAATGTTGAAAATTCATCCCAGTTAATAAGGCATTGATAAATTGTGAGATCATAAAACCGATTTAAAGACAAAAGTAATCATTTAACTGTTGCACACTCCTTTTTAGTATAGCACCAAAAGATTATTTCTGGGAAAGTCTCATTGAGAGTTTGTCTGTAAATCACACCAGCTATAGCCTTTCTTTAATAACAGAGCTTGATAAATGAAGTTCTGTAATTAGGTTTCTGTTTGGTATAACTGTTGAATTGTATTAAAATATTTTCATACAAGTCACACAACATCACAAAATCTGTTGTATCATAAAGCCTACAAACATGAAATTAGGCACTTATGGAACATTTGCTCTTTGCTTCTAGGTGCTCACTAAGAAAGGATTTTTCAAAATGACCATCAGAACCTTAGTATTTCATATATTATTATTAACAAGCTGTGATGCTAAGGAGTTCTACTCCCGCTCCCCATCTGAAAGAAAATCTGTTCTAAATGAAAAACACAAGCAGAGGAGAGGAGTTTCAGTTTCACAGCAGCAACCAGTTTTAGTACGGAACAGTTGATCTAAGCCACACCCAAGCTCCTTGCTGTCCCCTTGCTCACACAGCAAATACTGTTTCAATTTCCGTGTTTCAGTTTACAAACAGCCCTCAACTCTCTCACTCACTGACAGTATGCTAGCCAGATGAATACCGATGGATGCTGGTTGGCAGAAGGACAATTTTTCCCCTTATTTTCCTCCCCAAAAACTAAGCCTGATCACATAGTTTCGTAGCAAAGCGCGGGTATAGAGCTAGTTTTAAATATACATTGAATAGAATTGAATATATTTCTGAAGTTATACTTTGAACTCTTAATGAGAAAAGTTCTAAAATAGAAAACCATAATTCTGTTGGTGACACATGATGGATCTTGGAATGCAATTAGAAGGTCTTCACGGTCTTCCTTGTTCTTGGTCTCATCAACCAACAATTCAGCAAAATTATTTCATTAATTGATTCCATAACCTTCTGCAATTATTTTACCCATGATGGGGATTATTTCATTTTGGAGTTGAGGCTTACTGTATTTGACATTCACACTGATCCTTAAATTTGTTTTTACTGTTTCTCATAGAAAACTGAAGTACTGTAATTGCAAGAACTACTTTCATTTACTTTTAATTTTTCACATCGTTAGTTAATCCTGAAAGACGATTGACAAACAACAAAAAATTGAATTGCTTCAGCAATATGCTTTCTATAGTATATTTTATTTTCTATAACTTCATTGTACATTTTTTTCCCTGAAGGGTTTATCCTTTGTACTTTTAAAAAAGGTTAATTTTCACTTTTTTGCTGCAGAAAATTATCGGTTCCATTTTATGGACTTGTGACTTTACATGTAGGGTTCTCCCCTCCCCTCTGCCCTTTGCCTTTTTTCTGCTGCCTGTTTCCTGTCAACTTATCCTGTCTTAGAAATGCTGAGTCAGAGCTTACAACAAGGCATTTCCTCCATACAAAACAAAATGCAACATCTCCACCAAGTGAATACTCTGACATTCCTGTGATTTGCAAATCATGTGCAAATGGTCAGAGAATGACATCTTTGGATATGATTTAGAGGTCCCTAAATCAGATGATACGTAAAGAGGAAAATACCTATTTATTTATTTGTCTAATTTATGTAGCCATCCGTCTCTATGAGTTGATTTTCAGTTGAGTTAAAGCAGCTGATAGAAGATGAAGGGTTAGATTCTTTCTAAAGCAGCTGATAGTAGATGACGGGTGAGATTCAGCATTTTCATCTCTTAAAGAAGTTGCCACTTTTCCTTTGATAGTAGTTACATGATTAAATTTATTCTAGCGAAGTGAAGATGATTTACTTTAAAGTCACAATAAAGGCAATAATAGAGCTGAATAAGGCTCTGCATTTAAGAACGAAGTAAATATTGAATTTTTAAAGCTGCACCTGTGCCAGAAGCTTCACAGTTTACCAATCTTATCAATGTCAAGCACAAAATCATAGGGTGCAGAAGCCTGGGCTGACTTTATGATCACTTCACAAATAGGCCGGTAAAAGTTGATCTTTTTGTCTTTCTCAAGCATTTCTCACAGAAATATTATTGTGACTGGCAACAGTTCAGCTGCTCCTGAATGTCTACAGTGGAGGCAAGAAGAGCAAATTATGGCATAGGTCAGGAATGTCAAACTCACAGCCCGTGGGCCGAATGCGTCATGAGCTGGCCATGCCCACCCCTAGTTTAGCGAAGGGGAGAAAAGTTGCGATATATCACGTGACGACAACATGTCATTGCGAGGTTGATACCTGGCATAGGTTATTGTGCAGATCTCATGGTATCATCACAGCTTTCATCATGCAAGAACCTAATTTACACCAGGACATCATGGGACTCAAGTTATATAGTCACCGTGACTATTGTTTCAAAGGCCTGTGATAGTGGGGCTTTTCTTTCAAAGTCCTTTCCAGCAGTCACTTTGCCTAGCACTTTTTCTGCCCTAATTATTTGTTTAAAAAATGGAGAGCAAGGTGGAGAAAAAGTAGGGATCTTTCATCCACCTAGAGGTTTATGGTTTTGCATCTGCAGTTTTTGTGAATGAATTAAAATTATTAGAGGAGAATATCTCTCCCAGTCAGAAAATTTTATTAATTGCTGGAGAACCATGAAAACTTGGGTTTTTGGCATGCTTTTTGAAATAGCCACAGCAAAAATAAAAGAAGTAAATCCTTGGTCGACGGAAACAGTATCAAGAAAAGAGCTAGTTTCTGCTGTACTCAGTTACTTCTGCGATAAAATTTTCTTTGATAAGTAGATTGTAAACTTTAAAAAACTTCAGCCTTTAAAAGTGTGTGGTTTTATCTTCTATCCAAAGTACTGAACTATTGGCAACATCATTTGATTCCTTAAAGACAAAGTCCTTTATTTGTGGCAAATAAGTGAAATAACCTTTGTATTAACAAAAAAGCATTTGTGCTAGGACTACTGATGGTGAAAAACTTTTGATGTCCATTTAGAGACAGAAAATATTTCTTTTGGTGGTTAGTATTTTTTTTCCCCAATCTTGAAACATTTTCTCTTGCCTAGGTCAGTCATTGCTTTTTGTGTTTTTTTTTTTTTGTAAATAAATTGTTATCCTTTTGAACTGTAATTCTTGGCTGAGTTAATCATTTCCCCTTGCTGCTGTGAAGCTAATGAAAACCCCTTTTTTTGTGAAAATCAGGGCGAGAATGTGAGCTAATTAGGTAATTAATCCCTATTTTAAAGTTAGAAAGATCAATTGCATAAACCAGAAAAAACTACAGTGCATATGTCTGCTATACATGTACCATATTTTTTGAATCTTAAATCTATTTTGAACTTTTTTTTGCCTCCAAAAGAATTTATATACCCGTGAGAATATAAAATTCCCAGAAACACCATTGGAATCAAGTTTTACAACTTTATTAAAGGGAATCTGCTGATTGGGTAATGCCTAGATTTTTTTAGATTTATTATTTTTAACAAATATTTCTTCACATACTAAAGTTCTATCAGATTAAATTCTGGAAGACTGAGTTGGAAAATTCCATCATCATGTGCTTTATCACATTCCTAACAGACAAGAAGCAGCAGGTGAAGCTATGCAGAATCATATCTGATACCTGTACTTTCAGCACAGGGCCCCCCCAAGGCTGTGTCCTTTCTCCACTTCTCCTTATATACCAATGACTGCATGTCAAACGATCCATCTGTTAAAATACTGAAGTTTGCTGATGACACAACAGTGATTGGTCTCATACGAGACAATGATGAATCTGCATACAGACAGGAGATTATACAACTTGCCTCGTGGTGTAACCAGAACAATCTGGAATTGAACATACTCAAAACTGTAGAAAAGATGGTAGACCTTAGAAAAAGCCCTCCCATACTACTACCTTTTACAATACTAGACTACACAGTATCAGTAGTAGAAACCTTTACATTTCTAAGTTCTACTATATCACATGACCTAAAATAGACACCTAACATCAAAAACGTCATCAAAAAAGCACAACAAAGAATGTTCTTTCTGCACCAACTCAGAAAGCTCAAACTGCCCAAGGAACTACTGATCCAGTTCTACAGAGGAATTATTGAGTCTATCATCTGCACCTCTATAACTGTCTGGTTTGTTCTGCAACCCAACAGGACAGACACAGACTTCAGAGGATAATTAGGACTGCAGAAAAAACAATTACTACCAACCTGCCTTCAATCGAGGACCTGTATACTGCACGAGTCAAAAAGAGGGCTGTGAAAATATTTACAGACCCCTTACATCCCGGACATAAACTTTCAACTCCTTCCCTAAAAACGACACTATAGAGCACTGCACACCAGAACACCTAGACACAAGAACAATTTTTTCCCTGAAAGCCATCTCTCTGCTAAACAAATAATCCCCTCAACACTGTTCATTTATTACAAAGTCTGCACTACTATTACTGTTAATCTTCTCATCACTCCTTATCACCCACCCTCTCCCTCTTGTGACTTTATGACTGTAACTTTGTCGCTTGTATATTTACGATTTATATTGACATTTTCCTGGTATGATTTGATTGCTTATTGTAATATCATTAAGCGTCGTACCTTATGATTCTTGACTCTTGATGAATGTATCTTTTCTTTTATGTATACTGAGAGTATTTACACCAAGACAAATTCCTTGTGTGTCCAATCACACTTGGCCAATAAAGTATTCTATTCTATTCACTATATTCAAAAAGCATTAGAATATATAAACATTTAATTATAAAATATTAAAAGTAATAGCTAAGTGTTAATCGGGAGCAGTGGTGACCAACCAGTGGGCCAGGGATCACTGGTGGTATGCAAGAAAATGTTGGTGGTCCGCAGAGAAATGTCACCCCAAAGTACCCTCTAAAGCAATTAATCCAGGCTGCGTGGGAACACAAGGCTGCACTGCCCACATGGTCCATGGAAATGCAAGGCTTGTGTCGCTTACATTATGAATAACATGAGGTAGTGAGGGGAGAGGGGAAAGAGTGGACGAGGAAAACTTGTCCTGGCCACCAGGCTGCTTCTTTCTTCCTCTGCTTTTGGCTGCAGGCAAGGAAAGCAGCAAAAGTCTTTCTTTCTCTGCTCCAAACTCCACCAGAAATGAGTCTTTAAGACTTTGCAAGGCATCCTGCTCCAAGAAGCTGTGCCGGCGTGACCAGTCTCACAAGGACTCATTTCTGGCAGAGTTTGGGGGAGAGAAAGAAAAACTTCTGCTGCTTCTGCTGCTTTCCTTGCATGGAGCCAAAAGTCTCTCTCTCTTTCCCTCTCCCCCTGAGAATGGAACTGGAGACGGTATCCTGTGATCCCAAATAAAGAATGATTGATTGGGAGGAAAACAGGGTGGGAAATTTTCCTGCAGACTTTTTTTTGGGATTTTCCCAGGGTCTCTGGTCCACAGGATTTAAAATTATGAGTTTGGTGGTCCCTGAAGTCCAAAAGGTTGGCGATCTCTGATCACGAGGATTTCATTATGTGTCACTCTAGCACTGCCCAATCTGTTTTTGTAGACTTGGTGCTCACAGTTGTTATGGATGCTATGACATTCTGAAATGACACCAAAATATTAGCCTATGTAGGATATCTTTTTTTTATCCATCATCTCATCTAATGTGCTAAATGAAACTTGATATTTTTTCTTTTAATAACAATAATCCCAAAGTGGGAGATTTATGTTATCAAAACATGGAAGGTTTTCTCTAGTTCTTTAGAATAAAATTTAGGACATTTCCAAGGGGTTAGAAATAATATTCAAAAGAAGGTAAGATATTATTTCAGAAGATAGCACTGGGAAAAACTAGCAGATAGTTCAAAAACTCAGATAATATATAATAAGCAAGAAACAAGTGTATATTTTTGGTAGAGAGTTGATCGGTTTAATTAAGGAGTACAATCTTTATAAGATCATCTTTAGAGGTGGCACACAAATTAAATGCACTGAAATGTTATGAAAACATCTGGTATCAACATGCAGAAATGAAGAAACATGTAATACAAAACAACTTCTGGTTGGGTAAATGATAGATTGGAAGGGACTGTCAAATCCAATCATGTTTGATCTCCATCAGTCTTTAGCCAATACACCTTTTTAAATTATTTTTCTTTAAGATCCCAGAAAGAGGTTTTGAGAAAAAAATTATTTCAAGACTATACTGTAATTGGTTTAATAAAAAAGTATAACTATGAAACGTATTTTCAAAACATATGAACTTAAGTTAACATGACCTTGTATTCAAACCCAGTATGTTTTGCAATATTATTAAATTGATAATTATTTAATTGCTATAGTTAATTGTTATTTGAATTGGAAGCAAAGAAACAAATGTTCAACTGTTAGTCTTACTAATACAATTTAAATATGGGTGGAATTCCAGAAAAATTGGAGGAGAGCCAATCTTCTCTTTTTGTGAAAACCTAATATGTGAACTATTAACTTGCGGGAAGGTTATCAGCTGGTTATCAAAAGAACATACTGAGTTCCACCTCTCCTTTTCAAACAGTTCAGCTTTTCCATTTATTGTAAAGTTTCTCATATGTATTGTAAGATAAAACTGGGAAAAATAGACTCTAAAGCTTTTATTGGGAAAGAGGATAAAAGTCCTAAAATATGTTCTTTCCTGATTACACCATGTAAGTTAAACAAGACAGAAAAAAAAAGAACTTTTCACCAGAAAGAATGGCTCAGGAGGAGATCTTCAGCATTTCAGTAGTAGCCCAGTGGTCTTTATGTATAAATTTGCAAGCAGATAGTGATATTGCAGATGCAAACTCTTATTATTATTTCAAGTCTGGTTGAAGAGGACTAAAGCTTCCCATAGTTAGTTAACAGCCTGTTTTCAGTTTTAGACTGTCAATGTATGTTTATATTGAGTTCATAATTAGATATACATTTGGAGTCTTTTTTAAAGTTAAGTTTATTTTGAAATATTTAAGGAATAGAATAAACAAATTCATACATACACACACACACACACAGAGAGAGAGAGAGAGAGAGATAGGAGACATGGCTACACAGAAAACAAAACATCAACAAATAACAGGACATATAATAAGACAATCTGGCCTTTTGCTTCAGTTTCAAACTCT
Organism: Pseudonaja textilis; assembly: GCF_049901715.1. Taxonomy (NCBI): domain Eukaryota; kingdom Metazoa; phylum Chordata; class Lepidosauria; order Squamata; family Elapidae; genus Pseudonaja; species Pseudonaja textilis. The sequence continues at coordinate 82,355,103 of NC_141991.1, forward strand.
TTTTATTCTGGAGACAATTATTGAAAGAAATGTGTAATTATGTATGCAGATATAGCATATCCAGATTTAGAAATAGACTAAAGATATAGCAAGAATTATCTGCTGAAGGCCAAAATTTGCCATGCCTGATATATTTCTTGATTGCCAGAAGAATAAACATGAACCTTAAGAATGGAGGGTTTTTAAGACAAGTGACAGAAATGGAAATACTTATACAGAACTTAAGATCCTATACATCACATATAAAAATTGCTATTAAAATATGACTTGGAGACAGAACAAGTTAAAGGCTATATGACAAAATGGATGCATAATTTTTAAAAAACAATTACACTACAATAATAGGAACACTTGTGGAGAATTCAGTAAGATTTATTCCAATCTACAATTTATTCCAATCTATAAAATGTTTTACAGATGGTATAGGTAGTCATTACTTAATTCAGTGACGATTAGAAGCTATAACAAGGTTGAATAATGAGACTTGTAGTTACACCTATCATATCATACCTGATGTCATATGACAACCAGGGTGCACAATCATGTGATAACCATTTGCAGCCTTATAGCTAGCTTCCAAAAAAGGGGGAAAGCCAGCAGGAAGTAGTAAGTCAGTTAATGATTACAGCTGCAACTGATAAAGTTGGGCACAGTCACTTGATTTTTCACTTTATAACAATAATGGATTTGCTAGTCCCAATTGCAGTCAGTAAATGAAGACTTGTAGTCCTCATTTTGGACCCTGTCCAAAATTACAAAAATAGATGGAAAGAAGAAATGCTTGCTCAGGAAGTTTAGTACAATCTGCTTTACGATGTAAATACTAAAATACTCTATATGATATAATGTTAGAATACTATTATATATTAATGCTGTAAAATACTAACAATACAACTATGTGGAAATGTTATAGCAATCACTGTATTTACAAGTTTAGAAGCTCTAGTGTTATTATGATCTCATTCATACATGTTGGTCATGGATGTGAGACCCAAGTGGCATGTTGATGTAACTTGAATTGTATAATCCAAGCACCGCAAGAGTATGTGATTATTCAAAAGTGATTTGTCACCAAAACTGTAGATCAAAATAAAGAGGTAGAGTTGATATGTTAACAAGGACATGCATTACTATGTGTTCAGTGAACCAGAAGTCGGCTTTTCAGCTGCTTAGTTGTCATGGTCTTTATCTGGAACTTCCTTTTCTTGAGAAGCATTTGTTGCTACACCAGGTAAATATGAGAAGATAGCATTGAAAAAGCGAGAGAGAAGGAGACCATAGGGAGGGGTGGGGGGAGAGAGAGAGAACAATAAAAATGAAACCATGAAATAAAAGTGTAGATTGTCTTAATCATGATTTATTTAATCAGAGTTTTTTTAAAATAAACCACAGTTGGCTAGGTTTATTCATACAATATGCCGATCCAAAGGAAATAATGTTTTGGTTTAAGGTGATGTTTTCACTTAGCCAAAGTTTATGCTACAGGATATTTAAATGGAGTCATGATATTATAAAGGCTAATTATTTACTGGACCTCATATGCCACTCCAGTCCAGGAGAACTCTATGCCTTGTAATACTCAGAAGGACATAAGAGCTGAGCAATTACTCTATTGCCATGAAATTGTTTTGAAGCCAGATGAACAGAGAAGGGAATAAGATCTTAGCAGGCATGCTTTTCAGCCCAGAAGTCCCTGCTTGCCAATTTCCAGAGACAGGATAGTATTTCAGAGTGCTGAAGACATCTGGAAGAGGAATCAGGGTGTGTAAAGTCATCTCATTTTTGTCCTTGGAAAACATCTTTTGGTGTAGTTAGAAATTACAAGCGTAGGGTACCAATGAAGAATGTTTGCCCATTGGGAAGTAAAGTTTCAGTCAAATAAAGCTGGGCTAGTTTTGAACAGGTTCTGGGCAATTTGCCAGGAAAATACTGAGCTGGAAGACTTGGGAGCAGTGGTACAGCAAATAGTGGCAAGAGAAGGGATAGGATGCAATTAGGTATGCAAAAAAAAAAAAATCATAACTCAACTAATGAATAAAAATCGGTCCTTAGCATTTGCTCCACGATGACATAAAACTTTTCCTCAATGGTTTATGAGAAAAATCAAGAGTCCATGGTGTTATAGTTTTATTTAATGACTTATTCATTAAGGTAGCTATAAACAAAATAAATAGGACTTTGCTTAAATCAGCCCATTAGTCCTTTCAGAACTGTCAAATCTATTCTAATTGAAACTTCTTATCTAGTTCTTTTATCCAAAGCTAATGGAGACTGAATCTGAACCATTATTGTTAGTTATTTGGATGTATAGTATATACTTTATCACAGAATTGGTCCTATAAGAAATGGAAATTGTTGCTCAGATAAGCATTCAAACATTATCACATCTCTCAAAAATCTCCCCTCAGTATTGTTTGGATTTGGAAATGAAACATAACAAAGTACTATATAGTATCTTCCATAACAGAAGTCAGCCACTTGATTAGTTTTGCAGTATCCCTCCATATGGTACATTCCAAATCAAGGTACTCCGTCAAAATTTTACACATGCCCCAAATTTATCATTCTATCATAAAGAAAAATGGAAAGGTAGTCTTAAAAGAATAACAATTACTAATTTAGATTGTGCAAGTTGTTAAGTGACTTCGTTGGAGAGTAATTCATAATTTCCTGTGATGGTTTATGAAAACTGCCTCAATTTTCCCCCAGCAGGTTCTGGATGCAAAGTGATCCACCAGTATGGCAAACCATATTCTCCAATTCCATAACTTATTCCCAGAAGAAGGTAGAAAGCATCTTTAATTTAGACTCATTCCCCTCCCAAACAAACAGGCATCATCTATTGAATATATTCTATGAATAGAGGCATTCTGAAATTTTTTTGTTTGAGCCAAGGTAGGGTGGTTTGGCCATAAATCAAAAACAAAGCAAACAGTATCCTTTACAGCCCCCCCCAGCATTCGAATGAATAACATGAAGACTTTATACCAACGCTCAATATAAGTGGGTAACAATATGCTACTTGCAGTAATGTTTATCTGACCTTGATGGAATGTTCTGCAGAAATAAATTCCTGTAATAAGGTACTGAATAATACAGATGAAAATCTCCAGCAACATCACAATATAATAAACTGCCAGGAAGAACTTGCATTTACCAAATCATAAGTGCTTTCTGTACGTTTATCTTTATAAGCTGAAATGGTTTGTGTAACAATTGGTTTATTTTCTCTATAGAAGTAAGGCATTTTTACCCTCACCTTTTGGGACTTGGTCCCATAATTTGTATTTCATTTTCTATTCTCCCCACTGGCCTCCCCAATGAGGCCAAAGTGTAAAATTATCTCTAGCAATTTTGATCCAATTTTTGTGAATTCGGAATGCTCAAACTTACATATCTGCTAACGGGGATGGGGGGAAAAACCCATTCCAACTTGTTTACAGTAGCAGAGAGACAAAAGGAGCACAGGGTGACTTTAGTTGCAATATTAAATATCAACAAGCCCCACATTTAGTACATTCAGTGGTCTTAACAATTCTCAATAGAGCAGATAAATATTCCTCTAGTCCTAGAGTTGCCAGAAATATAGCCCTCAGATTACACCCTGCAAAATAACAATTCAGACCTCTAATAAGAGCAATATGTTCTTCTCCTAGTAGCCCAAGCGTTAGAAAAGGGAAGAACAGAGACAAGAGTTAAACAAAAGTGGGTATCCATAGCAGAAAAAGAAGTATGGCATTCATCTTTGACCACATTCACCACTAACCAGAATGTGACTCTGCCAAATAATGCTGGCAAAGTTCAGTATGTTTTCTGTATTCCAATATTTGAAGGGCTGCTACACAGAGGAAGGGGTCAAGCTATTTTCTAAAGCACCTGAAGGCCAGACAACGAATAATGGATGGAAACAGAGGTGGTATTCAACAGGTTCTGACCAGTCCTGGAGAACCAGTAGCAGAAATTTTGAGTAGTTTGGAAAACTGGCAAATACCACTTCTAACTGACCCTGCCCCCATCTATTCTCTCCCTCCTGAGTCCCAGCTGATCAGCTGAGTCTTCCTTTGTTCCCCTGCACAGGAGAACAGAGCTGGAAAGCAGGTTAATTGGGTGGGAAGGGAATGGATTTTTGTAGTAACCTTCCCCCATGAATGGGGAGGGAATGGGGATTTTGCAATATCTTTCCCCTGCCATGCCCACCAAGCCATGCTACACCCACCAAGCCACGCCCACAGAACTAGTAGTAAATTTTTTTGAATCCCACTGCTGGATGGAAACTGAACAAGGAGAGATTCAACCTGGAAATAAGGAGAAACTTTCTGACAATGAGAACAATCAACCAATGGAACAGCTTGCCCTCGGAAGTTGTGGGAGCACCATCACTTGAGACTTTCAAGAAGAGATTGGACTCATCTGTCAGAAATGGTGTAGGGTCTCCTGCTTGGGCAGGGGGTTGGACCACTAGATGACCTACAAGGTCCCTTCTGACTCTGATTATCTGTTATCTGTAATCGTTTAGTAGCCGTTTCCAATTTGGGAAGGCCTATTATACCCCACACCTTTACTACATCAGATAAAGAACACCTGAGATGAAGCTCATTATAAACATTCCTCTCCTCTCCCTTTTTTTCCTTCAAACACACATTCTGGCCACTGTCTGCTACAGTGGATAACCTGTAGGACAGGGGAAACCCAACTTGAATTCTTTAGCCATTGAAAATATTTGGATGGACAAGGTATTCTGTCTCCGCCCAACTTCTAAAATTGTGGAGGAAGGCTGTAGGAGGATTTGCTATGGACATCATCCCACATTTTTTGGTTTCTTTTTCTGGAGGAAGGGAAGTGGATGTAAATCTAACAAATATTTTACAGATGCTTTTGGACTACGAATATCATTTACTCAGCTTGGGAGGGGGGCATATCAATAGTCATTGCTGGACAATAAATAGTCATTAATCAAACCTGTTACCATTTCTTATATTGCTTTGCTGGCCTCTTGCAGTTATTTGGATCTTTGCAGCTTAGATATGGTAGGGTACCCTAACTCTTTAGCTCTTGACAGTAAATGCCAAAGGAAGAACATTCTTAATGATAGGTTGCACTCAGAAAAATGGGGCCACTTGCAGTGTTGCTATGCTTTATTCAGTTTTCTGTTATTAACAGTAATCAAGAAAAAAAGTTTTTCTTCAAGAGAAATCACCTTTAAAAAAAATATTGTTCCCTTGAATAACTTCCTTGAATGTAAGGAAGATTATATTCAGTACTCTGAACTACTAGAAACTATTTCTAACCAGATTCCAAAAACTATCAAGGTACAACTATTACTTAGCTGAATAAAGCTATTGTCAACACTACACTGACCTCAGTTTTTCACAATCATAATAAAGGAAGATAATTAGGGTTTGCAAAAGGTTAAATTCTCAAAAAAGGCTGTTTTGAAAGGCTGGGAACAAAATGCCTTGTGTTTTGGAGTTATATACTGTGTTGTTTTAACTCTCTGACATTCTGAAATAAGCTTTAAAAACCTGCAGCATTACTATATTCAGTAATAACCATCAGCATAGAATCCATCCTCGCGACCAGTTGCAAAAGCTAATTCCACTGAAGAGAAAAGTATCCTTCTAAATGCATACAGAGATGGAGAAATAGTTGTAGACATAAGAAAAAGGCTGTAGCTGGTAGATAGATTTATGCTGATTTTGGAATTCTCAGCTATAAAGAAATTGTTTTTCACAGATTGCAATATGTAAATGTGATAAAAGAAATAAACATTGTCCCTGTTTGTGTGCATTGGCTTTTCTTTTCAGGCAGTTCAACAGGCGAAAGATGTACTTCGCATGTATGTACAGAGATGGTTGCACCAAGGTATGCACAGTCCTCGTTGGAATGCAACGTTACTTTTCTGGACCACACCCCAATGCAGCCATTCAGAACACCAGATTCTTTCAGTGTAGAAGCTTTATTATAAACTGCTTGGAAATCCCGAAGGTGCTTTTACAGGAGCAACTTGACTTTCTTGTTCTTTCTTTTGAAGTGGTTTCACTTCTCATCCAACAAGCTTCTTCAGATCTGGCAGGATAGTGGGGAATGGAAGGATTTATATTCCTTGCAGACGACTGGTAATCTGCATCCTTTTAGTGGGTCATTGAAGCACTTGGAAATTTCCAGAGGGAAAATTGCAGATTACAGAAACCAGGAGCACTACTCAGGTGACCCTGAGGACACAGATAAACCTCCAAGAGTGTCAACAACCCTCTAAAAGGATGCAAATCTCCAGCCATCTGCAAGGAATATAAATCCTTCCATTCCCCACTATCCTGCCAGATCTGAAGAAGCTTGTTGGATGAGAAGCAAAAGCTTTTCAAAAGAAAAAAAAACCCAAGAAAGTCTATTTGCCTCCTGAAAAAGCACCTTTGGGGCAACTTTTCATCCAATCATCAAGTGAATATAAAATGGAAGTGACTTTTTTGACCTACCAGAGAATTAACTGTAATAAAAATGCTTAAAGTTTTATTTAAGAAATAATCCCCTTGACCATTTTTTCTGGAGGTTGATAGGTAGTTGGCATTTAGCATACACTACTAACCTACCTAATTTGTTACTATAGGTTGCAAAACGAAAGAGCATTGCCCTTTTTCCATGTCCCAATTTCTCAACTTTGAAGTTCAGAAAAAAAACCAGGTGATGTTTTCTTCTGAACTTAATATTTTTCACTTTGTGTACCTCACTATGGTGAAAAATGGTGGCCCTTTAAGCATTTTTATTGCAGTTAATTATCTGGTAGGTCAAAAATGTCACTTCTAGTTTATACTCGATGATTGGATGAAAAGTTAGTTCACCCCAATTCCTATCCTCCTGGTTGCAGAGAGGAGTCAAGGTAGGTCTATATGAAAAGAAGAGGCTGCTGTTTGGATGAGACTCGGAAAGTTAGAGAAAAAAATGGAAGTATTGGGATTTGCTTTTTCATGGAATGTGTAAGCTTGGTCTATTTATGCTCAGCCTCTGTTTTTGTAAAATATCGGTAAAATTCCACTAAATTCTTGGCAGGGAAATGGAATCAGACCAATGACAAAAAGGTGTAGTAATTGTTCTGCATTTACAATATGTAGATTTATCATTCTACCTTGAACTTTGATTTTTATTGTCATCATCATTGTTTTTATTTGCACAGAAAAAAATCCAAGTTAATAATTTCTGATTCTGAACTATGTGGCTTAAAACAGAATGTTTATTCTGGCATTCTTTTATGAAAAACCCCAACATATTTGTAGAAGGGGTATCTGCAGTACAATCTTAAGAATGTTTGGTCAGAAATAAAGTCTGTATTATTTAGTAATATTTCACTAACTGAATTCTGTGCTAAATTGCACTATCATGGTTGAAATACATAGAACTGTAGCTTCAGCTTGATCTTTTTTCTGTAGCTGCAGCTAGATTTTTAAAGTAAAATGTCTTCTTATAGTGATTTTTCTGTGTTAGTGTTGGCAATTCATTATGTCCTTAGAGATATCCTAAAAATACAAGTGCATATATTGTTGTTGTTATGAATGATGTTAAGAAAGACAGATTAAAATATCTAATACCCATTGTATCATTGACTCTAATACATTAAAATGAAGAAGAGAAGAAAAAGAAAAAAGGAACAATCTCACTGCAACCATAGAGTCTTTACTACCAAGATTTGCAACATGTACACACTAATATACTGTCTATGATAACTGTCTATGATAAGTGCACCTAACATCATTTTCAGCCTTGGCAGCTAAACATTGGGAAAAAAACCTCTTACATCATTACCCATAATTGCTCATAAAAGAAAGATGCATTTAAACATAATGCCATGGAAAAACAACAGCAGTTCTCTAGAAATGCATCTCATCCTGAGCGTTTGGTTTTGCAAAAAGAATAAAGATAAATATTGAAATAGGCAGATTTACAGGGTGATCTCTAATCTGATGGCAATCTCCAGTTTTGTCTTGGTAGTTCTGTCCTAAAGACTGATGGTTGGATTAACAGAGTGCCTTGCTGGTAAATGCCAGAGTTGTCTACAATAGCCATTACTTTTGGTGGTAGATGAGATTTGGCATATAACATTGAAACCTGGTTGAGCAAGGGCAACAATATTGCCACATCAGAAATTATCCAGCTTGGATTTGAGTTCTCCACTAGCTTTGAAGCCAGGTTAAGGAGGTCAAGTGGCATTGATCTGTTATGACGACTTACCAACTTACCAGGGTCACGATTTTTGGAGTGGAGGTGTAAATGCCCATGTATTATGTTGGTTACTAAAGACAAGAGTTCTGCTGATGTAGTGGCCACCTGATTGCCCATCAGATTCCTTACTTTTACTTCTGAACCTGAACTGACAATAAATAAGTCTCTTGTAAGTTGTTGGGGGATTTCAGTCTCCTACTAAAGCTAGAATGGGAAGGGACCAGAAGTTGATGATCTCCGTGGCAATTATTTCTCTCATAGTGTGGATCAAACATACATAGTTGGACACCTATTTTAGACATTGCCTTTGTTTTAGAGCTGTTATGTGATCTGGATGTGGAGGATATTGCTATCGCTATGACTCTATGACACTTTGCTGCATCTCACTTATATTGGACATGCCATATAAGGGGGATTCACTGGACAAAACAATTATATGTGGAGGAATTTGTGGTAAAAGGAAACCAGGTCACCAAGAACACAGTAGCTGGATGCAATCAAAGCTGGCATCAGCCAGAACATAGAGAAAACAAGCAGTGCAAGATTGGAACATGTGGAGTGACCTGGCCTTTAGAATTGCCAAGAGTCAGACACTGATGAATGGATTACATCATCATCTTCATGACACTTTCCCATAGTCAGGTCACATTCTGGCCTGGGTGCAATGGGTAGCTCCCTGTAGCTTCTGCACTGCAGGATCAATTTGAATGATCTACCCTAAATGTCTCATGGAACTAGATTTCATTTATTTATGAATTCAATTAATATGGAGCCTCACTTCAAATATATTACTCTGTGAAGGTAATAATATTACCCAATTGTTTCCAAGAGGCATTTGGGGAGTTTACAGACTTGTGGTTGACAAATCTACCAAGTGTCTGATTCACTATTAATATAGTAGACAACCTGAGCTCTTGACAAAACTCTTCCTGAGCAGTTTTTCTCTTTCAAACAATCTTGAGTGGTCCCAAGGTTCACCAAGGCCTCTGGAAATAAAATAACAAAAGCAACGTCTAGAGTTCTGGTGGGAAAACAAAACTCTTATAGAAATAAGAGAGGAAAAGTGCCTTTGCTTCTCCCTTATTGCATTGATATATTACTCTCCAATGGTTCAGTTTGGGTGAACAGTTCCCTGATGGCAGAGTCAACCTCAAGAGCTTCTAGCTGGTCATTGTGACTGTGGGTGCAACACCTTGACTTTACACGGTGCTATCTTATTTGAGATTCTTTTTGGCCTTTGAAGATATGGATAGGGTATCATTTACAATGTTCTCTGCCGCCTGTGGGTTAGAAATCTGCACCATCATCTAGCACCATTCTGATTTAAAAGAACACCCAGATCCCAGAAGTCTACAGATGTAGTTAGTTTTAATTGTTCCATCATGTCCAGCAGTTGGCGACTTTATAGGCAAGTGCTTTCCATGTTACCTTGTCAAGTACAGTTTCTTTCAGTTGTTGGATGTTCATCTTTGTATCAGCTTTGATGGTATCAAGCCAGTGAGGTTTTATTTATTTTTTGCTTGCCCCCTCTCCTTGATCCATTCCTAGCATCACTTTTCCAATGAATTTGCATGCGTGACATGGCCAAAATAAATCAGATGTACTCTTGTGCTTCTGATTTTTCTTTCTGGTTCCTAGGAAGTTGTTGATTACTTTGAATGAGCTCATTCATTCAAATCACAACTTCCTAGAAACCAGAAAGATAAGCCAAATAATTTTCTTTGAGTTAATATTTGTGATTGTTATGCCTTCCATGGTAACACTTTTACAAACAGGTAAGCTTTCACGCCATCTTTTATGTTTAACTGTCCATGACATGTTTTCAAAAATACAAGTGTGTTTAATAATACATGTTTCTGGCCATTGGAACAGACACTCCTAAAAAGATGTGGAACTGAAGTAGAACTAACTGACCAATAAATTCTGGCAAGCCAGCCTGAAAAGTTTTACTCCCCTCTCCATCCATTGATTGGTATAGGATTAGAAACATTTACTGTAATTGACAGATGGAGAAAACGGGTGCTCTTCTAATTCAATGTCAGAAGATCTAGCACATCCCTTTCTGTATACTGTAAAATCATTTCTGCATCACCTGATTTTCAGAATGATTTTGGTCAGCCAATAATGGAGATCTGGTTTATGGAAAAGTTCCTTTCCTGGAAAAGAAAATTATGTGCTAAAGTACAGGTGTTTTTTTTTTTTTTTTTGCATGAAGCAAGTGCACCATCTGTTATAATATAAGGTTACATTATTAACAGAAGAATGTGAAATAATGATTTATGAAACTCAGAGCCACAATAGAGAGCTCTAGATTTGTAATTACTGAAAAAGACTGTACACAGCTTACACTGGTTTGCAAATGCTAGATCTGGAATTTGTCAGATCTTGAACACAATTGTGCAATTGAATTGCATCCAACCTCATCTTTGTTTTCACATCAAGGTCCTTCCACTGTCCTTGTCCAACCTCTTGCCTTTGTAAGGAAGTTTTTCAGATAACATATTTAAAATGTCTTATTTGACTGATTTCCTTGATTTAAAGCATGGTTTTCCAACCTTTTTGGTTGCCTGGGTCCCACTAAGTAAAGAGAAATTGTCTTGGGCAGCATATAAAATATATGTTAATGTATATAAATAAGAAATAATCAATTTTTAATATTTTTATTATCTTGTGTGGTTGTATTACTAGCTGTCCAGGGCCACGTGTGGTCTGTAGATTATGCATTAGGCACACCTGATTTAAAAGAAAAGAGAAGGAGTAAGCTTACCTGTCTACCTGCCTGGTTAAGTAGCCAGCTAGTGGGATGGGCAGAGAGAGATTCCAAGGCCTCCTGATAAGTTTGATTTTCTCTTTCCATTTTCTTTTTCTTCTAATGTTAATTTCTCTTTTAAACAATAAAGACTGGATAGTGAAAATGTACTCATTCAATTGGTAATGATTTATTAATTCAATGAAATTCATTCAATTAATATTACATGTATTATTATATCAATGGGTTATAGGTTGAAGAATTGGAAGGATTAAACAAATAAGCATGTTATGCCTCAGGACACCTTGGTTTCTTGCAATGGGTTCCAGGCCAACTTCTAATCTGCTTTCACAAGTCCTCCTGATCAATATTTCAAAGAGATTATGACAACCATCAATTTTGTAATGATGAGTAGTACAAATATATTTTCAATTAGTAAATTCAAAAAGCAGAACTCTTTACATGGTTTTGCCTGGTCTCTATTAATCAGATGTTATAAAATCCTGAGAGGTCTTAGCAGAGGCTGAAAAACGTAATGATGATGAATAATCCTTACTGCTGACTTAGAAGTGGCCGATGGATTGTAATTGGTGGGATATTTTTAGTCTGCATGCATGAGAGGCAAAGGCATGCAAGAGGAAAAAACAGCAAGTTCTGTTTTAGGCAGAAGTAACTTGGTTCTGTTTTAGGCAAAATGCAGGGATTTCACATCTAGACTTTGTCTCACAAATAGACATGTTTTGTTTTCATAACAGAACACTCCTCCTCTGCAACTGCGGAATGAAGTGCAAGGTTTGAGTTTTCAGAAGAAAATAGTCAAGCATTCAAGATAATGTGTTTTGAGTTTTTTTCCCCTTTAACCAGGCCATTGCTTCCAAGCAGTCCTTTAATAGTTTGGACTAGATCAGAAGTGAGAAAATTAGAGATTTAAAATGGTTACTATCTATAGCTTGCAAAATTTCTATTGCTCACTGAAACCCTCAGCTGAAGATAGACTTTCTTTCATTTTAAAGAACAGTTCTTAAAATTCACCATGCATGCTCTCTGGCTAGAAAAATGAAAAAGGGATCCAAAAGATCAATAACAAAATGGACAAGAACAACAAGAACAATAGCAGGACAACCTAAAGAAATACAACAAGAATGCAGCTTGAGTAAAGTAGGTGGATACAGAAAAATAAAGGAAGGTAGAATGAAAGAACTTGTAATAACAGCAGAAATGGTGGAGAAAACAGCAAAAAGATCAAGAACTGGCCAGCATCAGATAAAGATGAACTACATGGTTTTTGGTTGATACATGTGACTAGTTTGCACCTATTCATTGCCAAACAGTTTAACACCACGGTCTCTCAGCCCAATCCAACTCACTGGGTTGTTCCTGTGGAGAAAATAGGGACTTCAGAAGGGTGGAGAAAACAGACAAGCCTCTGCCACCCAACAACCAGACTGAAATATTATTGATTAGAAAGAGAAAAAAGTCTACTAATACTAATAGGTGCCCTGGATGCAATCCCAAAGCATCTGGAACATCACTTGAGCAATAGCAACAAAATCACCACCAGTCCATTGCAAAAGACAGTTTTCCTTGGAACATCTTTAGGTGTCCAACTGGTTGGCTTGCCAAGGTTGCATTGAGTGAAGAGGAATTGTCTTGCACTGCATATAAATATATATAATATAGTTCATGTGTATAAATCACATAACAAGATTAACAACTTACAATTTTGGGGGGCCGTGTTATTTGCTGTCCAGGGCTCCATGTGGACCACAGACTGGGAGTTGAATATGCCTGGCTTACATCTTACAATGATATCTTTAATACCATCAAACAGCATCTGTCCATCCCAGATTTTTGAGAGGTTTTTGATAGGTTGATAAAAATACCAAATCTAGTCTTAAACATCTGTCTGATTGTGCATCCACCACCACCATCAATAATAATGCTTGATTTGACAAACCTTCACAAGGAAAGTTCCCTTTGTAATTTGATTGACAGAAAATCATTTGTAGAAATTGAATTTCAGCATTAAGGAAGTGACACAGTGCTGATGAATGTTGAAATGGGCTTTGGCCAGAAGCTGCAGTTTGAAATGAAAGCAAAGAAGGTTTCCAGGCAAGTGTATATTCATTGTCAATATCAGAAAACCCTTCAGGAATGGGTCGTAAAGGGAGCCACAGTCAATTTTAAAATTAAACCTTCTGTATTGCCTTTAGACTAGCAATGGATGAGAATAAATACAGTCTTAACTTTTACATGCATGTAATTCCTAAACCTAGTGTGAATGTGCATCTCTGTGTTAAAAATTGGATTGTCTGGAATTTTCTGATGTTCTTTGAAACTTAAGAATTTTGGAAATTTGAGTAAGTAACAAAAAATAGGCACGTACAAATGCTGGCAAAAATACCTATTAGAAAAAGAATATATACCATTACAGCATGCTAAGGAAAACACACATTCATTTTTCTACAGACTTTTTCTTTGCTAAAGTCAGAAACTAAGGAAAAAAACAAATTTATGATAGGAAAATGAAAAATTGGATGAGGTCACAACAGGCAGATTTCCACAAACTGCATTCCTGCATACTGAGATCATGCCTTTCAAGACAGAATAGTTTAAAAAGAAAAAGAAAAGCACTCACCTGTTAAACATGAGGTTTTATTGGAGGAGTGGAACCAGTTAAATCTTGCCTAAAATAAAGTGTTGCACCACACATTAAAGGTGAACAGATCCTCAACAAAAGCTTTTAAAATGCTAATTTGTCATCATAACAGACAGTGCTCTTCACCATCAGTTCCATAGAGATAAGACCTGTGTTCCCCTACTAAGAGCATTCCAATTGGTCTTATAATTCCTTTTAAGTTGCCTAATGAGAGAGGTGAGTTCAGGTAACCATGTTCCAGACCACACAATGTTTTATAAATTAAATCTGTCACCTTACATAGCACTTAGAGCCAAATAACAATGTAACAGGATAGCAGTATATAGATCGCTGGACACAAACACGCCTTAAAAAGTAGGGAGTTTATTAGCCACGACCATAGAGTATATGAGGCATGACAAGAAACATAAATTATATACCATATTTTGGGGAAACAGAAATTTTGCTTGTAAAACTAATTTTTTTGACATAAGCTGATCAACCATACCATGTATCACATCTTGTACCATAATTGGCATGTTTAATGAAACAAAGGACCTTATTGGTAGCTGAAGCATATAATATATCTCAAGGCTCTAGGATTATGTGAATCAACCAAACACCAAGACATAAAGGTTGCAAGATTATACTTGCATTTGAGATTTGAAGACAATGATATTGATCAAAGGCCACAATGAGGAAGCATCATAATTTCCTCAATTGTTTCAGTTTCCTTGATAGAATAGAATCAAAATAGCAAGGGCAATAGGCACCTGCAAACAAGTAAACTGTGGATTGCTGGCTTGTTTATTACAATATAGAAATACTCTTTTTTAACCCCTTTGAAGCTTGAGACAGCAGAGACGAGGAAAGTTTAGCAAAGAAGAATTCAGACTGCCTTTGAAAAAGACAGGCTAAATCCCTGCAGAAAGTGTTGAGTACAAAAAAATACTTTCAAAAACGATTTCAAAAGGAAACTCTTTCTAAAGAAAAGTCAACACCACTGGCCACCCTCTTGTCACCACTGGTAGATTAGGCTGCCTCTTTTGAGAATCACTCATAATCCGCTGCTTATGCAGTGTTTTGTTTTTAAAGCAAGAAGGATGAAATAAAGCCAGTGTTTT